>NC_137483.1:0-9936996 GCF_918807975.1 Aplidium turbinatum | reverse complement strand
TCTTATCGGCTGCGCCATCCCACCCTCAGACTTAGTGCAGTGAATGTACGTTTAACGTAATGTCTTCTAACTATATAAGTTAACTTAGCGTGATGATTTTCCATTTGTGGTATGTAATAAATCACAATTCGTACTGTCAACCACTAGTGGCGTACGCAGGAATTTTTCCCTGGGAGGAGGAGGGGTTGAAAAAAATTAATGAGACCATTCAAATCGTAGCCTACATTTAGTTCACGGCTGAAACGAAAGTGGGCTTATGACAGGTCACTAAACGTACACTTGTCATTGTGCTGATGATTAAGGCTACAGGATGGTCGAGAAAGCTTGACGAACATTAGCGTGCGTTTTTTTTTATTAAAAATTTGTTGGTTAATGGAATTATGCGATGCAAATCGTGAATGCAATTCACTGTCGATTCAAAATTTGGTCGATGTTTCCTGTGAAGTACAAAGACGTTTTTCAGTTGAGTTACGTTAAGATGGCATTTTGTAACAAAAACGAATATGAAATAGTCGTTGCAGTGATTCGCTTTTACTTTGCAACTGAAAAAGGTGGGTTAAAGATAATAAAAATCTCTACAAACCCTGCGATTAATTATTATTTATTTAACAAACAAAACAGAGTTTTGAAATAGGTTGTGTCTTGTTTGAAACACCCCTGAGTGAAAGCAGTCAGTTTATCTGAAAATAAACACTTTTTACGCAATCCCACGCATTTTTGTCTTGACGCTTTCTACCTTGTATAGCCTACGATTCTCGTGCATTGGCATTTCATTTTCTTTTTTTCACCGCATAGCGCAACCAAATTGCTGGGATCTCGAAGTCCAAGAAAATAAAAGAATTTTCCGTCAAAACGAAACAAAACATTGTTTTAAAAATGTTTCAACGTAACATTAAAGTTGCTCACGCAAGGACCTAGGAGATGTCCAATCAAACGGTGGAAACTGTCACCTACAAAAAATAGGTTAGCTATCATCAAAAAACAAAAGCAAGCGAAAAAGTTAGAAATTTCGTTGCCAGCTACTCAATTTTTCACTTGTTTGTTTCGTTGCATATAGTTTCTTGGCTATAATTGCTGTAACACAAATACGTGTTCACAAAACTTACTTTACATAAAAGTTAGAAATATAGATGGTGCATTTAAATAAAGCCATGATAAGCCATAAACAATACAAAAATTGCAAATATCAAGCTCAATGGGAGTTTTAACCTCCAAAAACCCATGCTCAATGCAACCACAGTGAGATGTCTACTAGCAAATTGCTTAATTGGCACGAACCAAGCGAATTATAAATATAACTGCTAATTAAATAAAAGTTTACAAGAAGCACCAATTGGACTTTGCGGTTTTCTCGTCAAAGTGCTTCTTGTATAAGAAGATACGTAAGAGGTTGATGAAAGTAACTAAGACATGCTGATTTATGTATTACGGTACTTTATTATTTATTTGATAGGATAGAGGTAGGCTACTAGTTTTTTTGGTTTGGGTTAGTCACACCAACAATCCAACATAATATACAAAATTTAAACAAAACCAAAACTAATAAGTACAAAGACAAGGTTATGACTCAGACAGCAAAATCCGTCGTTTTTACATTGATTCAACGTGTGCAGACGTTGAATCAATGTAAATATGACAGATTTTTCTCTCTGGGAAGTGTATGGTAGCAGATAGACAAAAGTGACAAGGAAATGTTGTTTATTACTGACAATCTTGCGCAATATAATGTTGTTGCATATTGTACCAGGAACGGATTCAGTAAGTAACCTTAGAAGAGATTTTAATAAAACTCGATGAGTAGGTCCGCATTGATCCATTCTTGTAAATTCACGATGAATAAAGTAACTTCGATCCGCCACTGTATTGAACTAGCTGCTTATTAACACTTCGTGCTGTAAATGTGTACAGAGTATAGGCTTGAACATTTAACAAAGGCAATGATTTTAATAAATTATAGTTTGTTTTTGTTCATGTTTTCTGCGACTTTATTAACACAAAGTAACACTACCGACCCAAGTAAGTGGATCAATGGATTTGAAGTTTTCATATGAATTTACTAAAAACTTTTAAAACTAAGAGCTTATAAAACGTGTGATGTTGTGCACAGGCTGATAACAATGCATGAAACATTTTTATGAGTCTCTCATGGTGAAACTTGAAGACAATTATTTAATTTTGTTTCAGTATTTCGATTCATTTTAGTAACTTTAGTTGAAAATAGACAAAAAAATTAACCTTTCAAAATGCTACATAATTTTTTGTCCAAAACTTAGTTTGTAATTTAATTTCTCTGGACAAAAAAGACAATAATTATATAGAGTGGGCACAGGGTTGCATTTGATAAAAACATGATTGAAAATGTCGTTCTTTCATTGTGCCCTTGAAGTTCAAGCCAAGTTGTCATTATTTGCAGTTCAATGCAAATGAGCGAGTTTTAATTTTACCAACATAGGCTATTGGAAAACAATAAAGTTGGAAATAGAAAATAGTTATAAATTAAACGAAAGTTTCACCTTTTAGTGATACTCAAGATATTTTGGCTTCAAATTCTAAAAGTTGTTTAACAAACGTTACCTATGAAGGCAAGAAACAAAAAGTGTGATTTAAATCGGAAAGCAAGTTATTTGACTGATGATGTATTGGCAAGCAAACACGCTTTTGAATGTCAATTAATTATTTTTAATTTCTTTTGATCAGAACCATGACAGGAAACAAAAGGATTTGATTCGAGCAAGGTTGTCTTGACTGCATGAAGGAAAGCGCAAATATTCTTACAGATTCATTAATAATGCCTGTCATGGTCTACTCTTGATGACGTAGCTTACTGGCTGAACATCCTTGTCTGTGCAAGCAGGGCCGGATTTAGCTGATGGGGGCCTGGGGCACTTTTAGATTGGGGGGCCCCCGTGCAAAAAAATTTTTCAAGCCTAAGGCGCGAAAAATCACCTCTACGTCAACAGTAGCGTTAATCCACCACTGCACAGCATTTTGCAGAAACTTTTAAAGGCTGAAAGGAAAAAATAACATAAAATCACATATTTTCCACGTCGGGGGGCCCGGGGCACCTGCACCCTCTGCCCCCCCTAAATCCGGGCCTGTGGGCAAGTGTTTGAAAATGATAATTTTATGGTTTTAATTATTGTCGCTCTACAGCAGGGCTTCCCAAACTTTTTTGCTCGCGACCCCTTTTAATCTCCTAAAATTTTCCGCGACCCCCTTTTCGGTTAAAGGAATAAACAATGCGAAATATACGTTTGTGATATATATTGAAAGGTTTAATTTGAACGAAAACTAAAAGCAAGTTTTCCGTACTCGAAGCCTATTACTTTACTAGGCCTTGTAGCCTGTTGAAAACAAAACCAAACAACAGTAAACACATTTATTCAGTGTGATGGGTGTGACTGCTCTCTGCGACAAAGCAAGTCTAGCCGTCGCTCGATGTTTGTCAATGCTGGTCTCAAGGCAGCTTCAATGTTATTTGCGCTGGAACGGTATTTTATCAACTTTGAAAACACTGACACGCACATATACGTGGAGACAAACGGCAGGAGTGCGGTCACTCCTAAGCCATATAGGCCTAATGGTGTATATTCCGGTCTAACATTAGGCTAAGCCAAAAAGTGTGAAACTTTTTTCCAGAAAATTCAAGCCACAACTTAGTTAAAAGATAGATCTGCAAATTTTTCTTGAGATTTGAAAGAGAGGTAATCGGTACTTTGTTTTTGCATGATCCGCCCCGTTAGCTCAGTGGTTACGCGCCCAGCTCAAGATCACGCGGCGCAAGTTCGACTCTCGGGGTGTGCGCTTGAGCAACGCATTTCAGGACGGCTCTCCATTAAACGGCACCTAGTGAATGGAATACTTCTTCGGCAACAATCGGAAAACTTCACTCTGCCAATCTCGGTAACCGGCCCTGTGTCAAGAGCCTCTGCGAGTATGCGAAACTACCAGGAATAACCCATCAAGGCTTTGTCAGTCCGAGGATAAAGATTCAAAATCAACCAACCAAATGGGTTTTGGATCAAATTTAAAAGTATTGTCCAATTCTGGAAGAAAATACTTTTAAGCTCTTTCAACAGTCTTGAGAAGTGTCGATAACCAGAGGCTTAATATAACGTTTGATTCCACGCCATTGTTAGCCAAAGAACTTTTCAGTAAATGGGATTATTTCAAATAACTCATTTTCAATGTTTTGTTTCTAGATGTTTAATTTTTTGATGAACGCTTCAACTTTAGGTTTCCATATAAAAACATAAATGTTTTCTCCTTGGAAGGACAAATTAAATTCGTACCCGTTTTTCAGGCAAACCTGACAAATAACATAATTTGAAAAGCCTTTCCCAAAACGTCTTTACAAACACGGTGGACAAAGGCTACACTTTTTCCGTTGGAAAATTCACGACTTAATTTTTTAACACTAATAATCTGTTAAAGCATTGGCTTTAGTTTTGAAATCCACATTTGCAATGCATAAAAGAGGATTTTAAACTCCTATTCCATATTTCACTAGGCTATATAAATTTAAAAAATACGGGTAGCCTATTGCAGTGCACGACTCTCATACTCACGACTCACGACTTTCATAGCATTTTGCATATAAGTGATAATATGCAGTGCTTTTTGTAAAATTTGTATACTTTCTGCGACCCCCGAAGTTCGTTACGCGACCCCTCTGGGGGTCGCGACCCCCACTTTGGGAAGCCCTGCTCTACAGTACAACAGCTAAGGTCTTTTAACAACTTGAAAATGATTAAACATAGAACAACCATCTGTAATTTAGATAAAGCAAGCTTTAGCAACTTTTCTTTACAGCTTCAAACTGTTTCCAAAATGAACAAGACCGATACAGCAAGATATTTTTGAGTTATTTCCAGCAATTTTATAATGCAACCTTTTTCTTTTTTAAATGCAACTCTTTCCAAGCATTGTGCCTAAAAGCAAAAGTAATAAAGAAAATGTTTTAGCTTTTATAGAAATCAAGTTCAGATGAACTTGTATTTGGATCATCAACGAAAACTTGCTATACTTGTAATAAGTTTTCCTGAGATGTCGTGGCGATTATTTTATTGCCTCAGTGACGATTGTATTGGTCAGTAAATTTTAAGCAAGCAGCCTATAACAGAGAAAAATTAATCGAATAATAACCTACTGGTGATGGCTTGCTGTATTCTGTCACCTGTCAACAAAATTTTGAGTCTAGTTTCTTGCATAACAATGTTCGTCATCCAATCACTTTGGCAAGGTTGGCAGTAGTACCATTTTTTAGTGTTTAGGTACCACTAATGAGAAAATGTCACATGGAGGTATATATCTCCATGGCCATTCCAGTGTCACTGAGGAGACCGGAAGGTCGAAACGGTGTGCACTGTATGCAGCTAGGCTACTTATGTGCTTTGTGAATGCGATATTTTAAAGATTCAATCGGGCAATTTAATTACTGCAGAACAAATGTGGTTTTGAATTTCATCTTTTCAGAAACATGATACTGCAGTCTGCAATGCTTTTATCTTCTTTATCAAACAGTCATTTTTCTTTTTGTGACTGGTTTTAGCAGGATGCTGTTGACAAGACCGTTTTCAAAGGATAATCGTGGCCTGGCACTAATGAAAAGGGTCTGGTTTAAATCTTTGCAATTGCAACACTTTTGAACATTAAAAACTAAAGTCAAGGAAAAAGAGGAATTATTTTTAAAATTATTACTTAAGAATGAATTATTAATTAACGCTATATTTGCTTTTGAAAAAAAAAAAAAACTCTTGAATAGATGAAAAAGCACCACTTCGAAATAACAAGTTTGCTTTGAAATGCGGCGTTGTGGAGTTTTCTTTGGTTGCATGTTTCTAAAAAGATTTCAAGCTGCAAAATCAAAATTATACCTTTGATTAACCTTGTCGACAGTGCTGGCTGTCAATATGCAGCACATTCGGAATGCATGAGGTATTTATAATGTAAAAGTCCTATTCTACCCAGGATTGAAATACATTTTCCAAGAATTCAAAAGTGCAGTCATATTGTTTTGAGCTCTAACAAAATACAGTAGCATGAATTTAGGCCTACTGGTTTTATTGGTTTGCATTGGTCGTACCAAATATTTGAATATATGGTGTTACAACGTCATACCAAATGTATGAAGACCGACAACACAAAATTTCATGATATGACGAGAGCTATTAAATATTGAACTTTTGTAACAGTTTACTTTTTTGATTTCAAATATCTATAAAGTGCTGAACGGACTATAGCTGGGTCCCTAGACGACGGTGGTCTCTCATCCGGGGGTACGAAAGCCGATTAATACGCCCTATTGTGTGGGGATGTGATCTGTTGAATATCTGACTTCTATAGCACTATTTTCTTAGTAGTTTTTTATTATTCATATTAATTTTCATGGCACCAGCAAATTCCAGAACACGTTTGTCAGACTAAAATGAGTCGGACTTTAGACGGCGGTGACCCCCCGACGGTAGAGTACGATCTGGGGGGGGGGTCAGCATCGTCGTCACTTATTACTTTGTGCATGGAGTCTGTGACTTTGCACACGCAGCTATATCATGGTCGACAAATCAATTGATATTGGGATCTTAATTATAAGGATAAGTACTCGATTCTCTGTCCTTTTTTTTTCTTTGCCTCGTGTAGCAGGAAATGTAACATCCACCTGGTAAACTCGGTAGCACAAAGAAGATTGTCCAACAGGCCACGTTGAACTGTCTAGGCTTGGCCTTTGTGCTCACAAGCATCAAAATAATGATGTTATAGTTCATTTATTACTGCTCTACAACTGCAAAGATCTTTTAGCTACTTGGGTCAGTTATAGTTTTGTATCAGATTTAGCTTGTCATGACCCGATTTGTCCTCACTGCTTTATGCAAGAAGGAACACAATCGGTACTGTTTTAAAATCTTTGGTATGACCCGACCAGGAATCGATCTAAGATCTACCAGCTCCAGAGCGGAAGGCGATAACCACTCGGCCACTGAGCAGGTGCTCACAAGCATAAACATGCGGTTCAACAAACTAAAAATTTCTTGCCACCAGAGGCGCAACTTCAGGTCGTGCCTTTTTGGCAAAAAGAACTAAAAGATATTTATTGGCTATATAGTTCTGATGTAAATACCGATTTTTGAACGCAAAATTTACGTAAAAGATACTAATTTTCCACATTATACTTGCCGTAAGATTGGTACAATATGCTTCAATGCTTTTTGCCAGCTATAACCCTGCAACCATACACACCGCGTTTATTCATTTGCACCACAACAACTGTCCGTCAAGCAAAAATGCTAATCAGAAGAAGTCATGGATAGATGAAGCTCATTTGTGAAATAACAATCTTGCATTTGCAGAAGAATGCTATACATCTGAGCCCTTTATTTGTTCATCTGGAGAGCCGATCCACCGGGGCACATTTTGCGATTTCGAAAATCACTGCAGGTAACTGATAATCAACAATTTTAATTAATTTGCAATGAAGAATGCTGTATAGGATTCTAAATTTTTTTTTATTGTGCGGCCCCATTTAAAAACTCAATTTTTCTGTGCGACCGCTTGTTGGACAGTTTACAGTGTAAACTACGCTATGTAGGTCCACTTTTAATTTGTTTGACGACCCTAAAATTACGATTTGCAATCCAAAGTGAAATTTCAGCTTGTTGAAATGTTGTTGCCTGTGAATTATTCCATCCATTAGATGCACTGAACCGCGGAGAGCAATTCTTGAAATGCGTTGCTCAAGCGCAGAGCGATGCCATGCCGCAGGAAGCTATTTCTGATTTCTGTTAATTGCCCAAGTTGCTCAACAACTAAATTGACCAACGAATTTCTTAGAAGTTCACTGAGCGTATGAACAAGTCCCAAGAGCCGCAGTTTAGCCACCCTTGACATATACCAATGTAGAAGGGCTGTTTTAACTCAATGTTGCCAAAACCTGTCGAATAAGTTTCCTCACAGCCGCTTCGCATGAAAATTTTCTTTCGTCTGCCGTAATCATTTTGTTGTCAAAAACAGCATTTTTTCTGCAGCGACGGCAAAGATGAAATAACCTATAACGAAGCTGTTCACACTGACGGCGACGGTTTCAAATGCCCTACCAAGCATATCAATCAAACTCATTTCAAATTTTGCTTGTTACCGAATGAACATAAATGCGACAACGTTTCGGACTGCCTATTCGGTAAGATAATTAGAAACGCTCAACAATTAAAGTAGTTTTGTAAATTTTTAATTTTTATGCCTTTATTGTAAGCTACCTTTGTTTGTTGATGTTTTAACTTTTTTCCAGCCTAAATCATAGCTTTGGCTAAGAGTCTACCACTTATACGAGGCATTTTATTGATACTTTAATTTTGTACTTATTGCAATACTCCTTGATTAAATTTTTCCTTTTTTCAACTCATTTTTAAATTCTTTCATTAGACGTTTATAGCATCGGTTAGTCTTTTGTTTTAAATCAATGCTGGCTCATTTAACTACAGAAACTTACACCACTGAAGGGTACCAGACCTGTTCCCGGCTTTAAACCCACGTTAGAACTAATTGCTGTATGTGATTTCACGAACAAATTATTGTGAAATTTTGTTATGAATACTGCATAAAAGAGATCAAGCCCATTGGGTAAAATTAGTGAAGTTTGAACAATGTTTAGTGCTGTCGCAAAGCCATTAAAACTTTCACTCAAAACAGAATAATTTTAGAAGAAAAGTTTTAGTTTTTCACTAACTCCATGTTCTCTGAATGATCCCATTTACATGTTTCTTACTGAAACGTCGGATTGTTAACCTAAGTAATTTTTCCTTTTGGAAAATTTACTTTGACAAAGTTTATTTTTCCCACAGAAATAATAAATAGAATTGTTTTTACGTGCTGCTCTGTTTTTTTTCACATCACCATGTTGCATGAATTTATAGGTTGGGACGAATGCAATTGCAACACAACAATTCTTTGTAAGAAAAAGAACGTTAATGATCCTGACGTCTGTATTCCACGAGGTTACTTTTGCGATGGTACGCGGGATTGTCCCTTGGGAGATGATGAGATAACACCCAGGTAAAAACAATAATAATAACGGCTCTCACATGCATACGTCACTGTGGCAATATCAAGGGTATTTATGCTATAACGTCGGCAGAGTTTAAATCGATGTAAAGGGGACTGATTTGTTAGCTGTGTCAGACCATT
Source organism: Aplidium turbinatum (assembly GCF_918807975.1). Taxonomy (NCBI): domain Eukaryota; kingdom Metazoa; phylum Chordata; class Ascidiacea; order Aplousobranchia; family Polyclinidae; genus Aplidium; species Aplidium turbinatum. The sequence goes on along the minus strand of NC_137483.1, from coordinate 9,927,819 downwards.
TCTATTGAACTATTCTCGATAAGATCTCAATTTGGTTTCTTGTCAAGCTCGACAGAACCTAACATCCCGTTGCCTGCTTCTTGATATCAATCAAATTATTGCAACAACTCAGTGTTTGTGCAAAAACAACAGCAATGGAAATTATCTTATGTTGCTTTCCTAGCCCTGGTGTATCAGGTTTCCAATGTCCAGTAACCAAATTACGCCATACATCTTCTTGTATGCTCCCGAAGGAATTCTTATGTGATGGGATATCAGACTGCGACGATGGAATAGACGAATGCTTCTGCAATTCCACGGGATCAAACACAACTAGTTAGTACAACACTAAAGTTTTATCATCAATTTTGATTTTTGCCCATATCAGTTTATCAAAACATAGCCTACGGTAGAGCTAAACTAAGCTCTTACTAGTGGCATATAAAATGGAGGGCACTGGGTCATGATTCTCTCTTCAAAATGTGTTTAAATTAACGTTTTGGTTGGATTCGGATAGCAGCATTCGAAAAAAATTCTAAATCTTCTCAATACATAATAAAATCTGCAATCATGACCCAGTACCCATCCATTGTCCAATTTCTATATTTAACTGTTCTATGTGAAGCGCCAATTGATTTATACCAGAGCTACTCGAGTAGCTATATGCTGTAAAGTAAAAAGGTGAGTCTCATACCTGAATCCAAGCATTGGGAGATGAGAAGATAAGGTTCTCATTATACTAAGCCTTCGGCACAAACGAGAGTAGGGTAGCCAGTTCCTTTCTCTGGGCCGCCTTTCCTTCAGAAACTACGCCCACCCAATTTATTACACCCTGGGTCAGTGGTTCCCAACCTTTTTTATCCGGTGGACCCTTTTAGTCAATATTTAAATCTAAATTCTCCCCCTATAAATTTAGTTTGTTAAAACTCGTTTGCATCAATATTTTAATCTAAGTCTTGTAAGATAAACTAAACTTTCACTAGTAATAAGTTTTTTAGACTGTAATATCCCTTTTCGTACTAAAATAATTTAATTAATGAAGAACGTTGCTGCAAAATATTTTATTCAAAGAAAAATACCAAAAATGAGATACAAAGACCAGCTGAAAGACTCCCTCAACCGTGCAAACATTGATCTGGATTCATGGGAACAACTTGCTAGAGACAGATCACTTTGGAGAAAAAGAACTAGGGAAGGCACGAAAAAAAAAACAGGATAGCCTACAAAAAGCTCATGAAAAACGAAACACTAGACATGGCCAGCACTAGAAAAGAAAAGCTAAAACTACCACGTCCCCCACCCTCCATGCAATGTGATTTTTGCCCACATCTTTTCCATCATAAACTGGGCCTCCAAAGCCATATGTGACATCACCATCCAAAGCCAAATTCGATTTGAAAACGAAACCAACGCTCGGATACGAGCTGGAGCCAACGGCATTTAAAATCCTAAGAGTCAATGCATTTAACAGTCTGTGTGAAGCTTGTGATTTTTTTGTTTCGACAACTCATGAATGTGGTGGAAGAATATTGGAAAGAGAATAACGAATATCCTTCTCCACGTCTAATCCGTTTCTCTGTTTTGTTTTCATCTGCAAGAGTTAAAAAACCTGATTTGCATAGATAAGTGGAAACAAACGGAAGGATACTTCGAATAGTTTTCTCTGTCACTTTGGGATAGGAATTACTAATGGCCAAAATCCAGTGATTGATTTTTTCTCTGAATAAGTCGACTCTTGCGCAAGAATCCATTTTGAGTTCAAAAAATTCATTCTGCAATTCATCGGGAAACTTTTCCATCAACAATGTGAATGAATGTCGTATTAAATCAAGCTTATCGTCATAAATTTCAGGAAAATATCAAATGAATTCCAGTTCTAATGCTGTAAGATGTTGCAAAATCAATTCTTTTTCCAGCTCTAGAAAAACTTGTTCTTTGCCGTCAACAACCAGCACTGATGATAATTCTTTAAATATGGTGACATGTTCAATTGTTCATTATAACTTTTCTCTTTTAATTATCAAGCTTGCTGGTGAAAGCTTCCAAAGCATCTTTAAATGCTGAGCGGTACTGGCATCTGCTCCTGGAAGGGCCACCCAAAGGCAGAGGCCAGACAAAACGTAAGTTAGTTCCCCCGCGATCAGGACAGCAGAGCCTTCTAGTGCATTAAGACAATCTCCTAATGACAATGACATAAATCAATCACTCTCTTCCAACCTGCCTTGAGCCAGCATGAAAGCAGTACAGTTTGTAAATTCACATGGTATCAATATTTCAATGGCTCATGCATACAACCCATGTTGATGCCCAATCTGCTTCAAACGGAGATTGCGATTGAATATATGCCGTATATTGGTGATTTTTCCTTGCATTTTCAGATTCAGTTTATTCAATGGACCAAACATATCAACCAACAAAGCAAGGAATCTAATCCGTCTGTCATCATTCAGCAATGAAACAAATTCCAATTTTATTTAAAGGTCAAAAATTTATTTAAGCTGGACTCTGAGCTCTAACACTCGCTTGGTTACTTTTTCTCTTGAAAACCATCGAGTATTTGCATGAAAAAGAAGTAGGCCTAAGTGATGGTTTGCATCCATGTCAATGCACAGTGTTGCTTAAATAATCGGGAGGGCGCCTGCTTAAAGCTCTGGTCTAGGCCAACTTACTAGGCTTAAACAGCTTTACAATCCTAAAATCAAATTCCCCCCTAAAAATTGCAAAATTCCCCCCTAGTGTGGAATTCCCCCCCGGTTGGGAACCACTACCCTGGGTAGAGGTAAGCGGTGTTTTCAACAACCAGCTGTACAGTATTTTCCCAATAAAGTTGGCCCTATAAATTTGGATTTTTCAAACTTGACCACTTTGCAATTTTAGCACAGTATTGCCATTTGTTAAATTTCATTATAAAATTAACTGTTTAAATTTTATGTTAAAAGTTTAAAAAAATGTAGAAATATCTTTGGTTTAGTTCTAATGGTAATATTATTGTAATTTTTGACATATACTTATTTTGATTGATTGATTTGCTCTGTATCCTCGGAGTGGGAAAGCTTCTTTGAGTGCTTAATCCTGGCAGTTTCGCATACTTGTACAGGGTTTGCACCACTGATGCAGGCTTGGTCATCGAGAGTGGCAAAGTGAAGTTTCTGCTTATTGTTGAAGTGTTGTTGCCGGGGAATTATTCTATCCACTAGATCAGTGGTTCCCAACCTGGGGTTCGTGGACCCCTTGGGGGTCCGTGAGAAAGCATTTGGGGGTCCGTGATTACCTTGATAAATTTTAGGAAAAAAACGAAAAGTGATCTTTTTACTTTCATTTCTCTCTATGCAAATACAAATATGTCAAGCTCAAGCCCGCGAGAATAAACTGTACCGGTATGCATTAAAATAAATCTATGCTGCTGCTCCTCGCGTGGTTGTTACCCATTGCTTCTTGCACAGGTAGCCTACGCCTTAGCAGCAAAAACTTTACCAGCAAGTCTCAAAGAAATTCTGACGAATTGCGTGAAAGTCGTTAATTTCATCAAAAGCAGAGCTGTAAACCACCATACTTTTAAAGCGCTCTGTCAAGAAGTAGGGTCAGATTGCGAAGTAGGCTACTTTTGTAGCATTCTGAGGTACGTTGGTTATCTAGAGAAGTTTTAAAACGACTGCAGCAGCTAAAAAATGAGGTATCAACTCTTTTGAAAGCAAAAGGAAGTCCCCTCTCAAAATTGTTTGAGAGAAAAAGTTTTCTATACGGCATGGCCTACTTAGCCTATATTTTCGGTCATATTAACATTGTTAATCGTGGCATTCAAGGACCAGATGTGACAATAATTGATGAAACTGAAAAACTGAAAGCGTTTTTAGCCAAGTTGCCGGTTTGGAAACGCAGATTGGAAGCAGGTAATTACGCTAACTTTCCAATGTTAGAAGATCTTATCTTGATGGATGAAACTCAAAGAGAATGTAGGCTACTCTTTTGATCTTTATAAGAGAAAAATTCTGCGCACACTTGGAAACCCTTCGGCTTCAAATCTCATTTCAGCGTTATTTTAATATAGAACACCTGCCGAACGAAGTTGAAACATGGATTCGAAATCCTTTTCTTTTTGACTTGAACAACATTAGCGATGACGATCTCAGTAAAGAGGACCTGATTGATTTGAGATCAAAAGAGTTATTACGCATTGAATTTCATTCAAAAACTGTAGAAGAATTTTGGTGCTCACAACTGCAAACCTACCCATTCTTGGCAAAGCAAGCAATTATTGTTTTGTTACCATTTATAACCACTTACCTTTGCGAGACAGAATTCTCAGCTGTTCTTACAATAAAAACTAAACATCGAAATCGCCTGGACGTTGAAGATGACTTGCGTGTTGCATTTTCAAAAACTCAACCACATTTCAGTCGTTTGGTTCAGGAAAGGCAACAACAGCCCTCTCGTTAAATTTACTGACGTTGAAAAAGTTTCGGCATGGCACTTTGGGTCACCTTAATATTCAAATACTGCTGACATTTCTTGAACAATTCATTCATTTTCTTATTTGAGCAACTGTTTAGCCTGATATTTGCCGCAGGAGTCATAGCGGCAATGCAATATGACACCGTACAGTAGTTGAGTAGCATAATTATTACAGTTGTCAATAGTATGTTATAATTGAGTTTCAAGCAAAATTTAGTTTAGGGGTTCGCAGAATTAATAATTTGTCTAAAGAGGTCCGTGACAACAAAAAGGTTGGGAACCATTGCACTGGATGCTGTAGAATGGAGAGCATTTCTGAAATGTGTTGCTCAACGGCACACCCGGATAGTCAAACCAAGGCCGCTTGATTTTGAATCGATCGCGCAACCACTAAACCAACAGGGCTGAAAAGTTTTGTATTTCTTTTACTTGAAAACGCATTTCAGTGAAATTCGGTCTTATTTTGTTTCGTGATGCAACAGAGCACAAATGACGTCATTACCAGATACTGGATTACCCATCAGCTCTTTAAAAGACATTTTAGAAACAACTTAAGTAAATCACACAGATAACACGCGATGATGAAGAACTAATATAAGTTTATAAAACAATTAAAAAGTTTTGCCACATGCAACAGCCATCAATTTTAGATCCAGGGGCGTAGTCAGAGGGGAAAAAAGAGAAATTGCTCTCTCCCCGAAATATTTTAAATGAACATTTCAACCTGTGTTACAGCATCGTTTGACAAAGTTTTACTATTGATTTAGGCCAAAAGTACTCACAAAATGCGTAATTTTTAGGTATTGTTATTAAAATTGTATGGGGAAGACCCCTCAGTCTCTCCTCCGAGTGCACCGTCTTCGCCGACTCGTTGGCGGGATCACTGACATGTGCAATAATTCTAATTTTCCCCCTCCCCTGAAATCTTGTGCTGGTTACGCCCCTATTTAGATCTATCTACTGTATTGTGAAACATCTTGCAACATATAGTGCTGAAAATATCAGTCAACATTACTTTTTCTAAATTTGCATCTGATGAGACAAAATGGCTTCCTTGATAGCTCCAAAAACGTCCTAGTGCATTCATGCACAGCGCAAAACATCTAGCAACTTACGCAACTTATGATCAGAAATTGACAGGAAAAACGACTAGGCTAAGCTTGATCTGACGCATAGCCAAGGCATGGCATTGTCTCATGCTGGCTATTATTAGCAAACAAGCGTAATCTACAAAACAATGAATGCCCCCTTGCAAAAAATTCTGACGTGCTATGCCACTGGCTATTACTTGAGTTTTTTTTAGCTTTCTTTTGTTTGTTGTTGCGTATTGCAACAGATTATTAATATTTTGTTTGTCAACTCATTGTTGCGACTTAGTACAATGTTATGCTTTTAATATCCTACACTACAAAAGCATAATTTAATCATGCCCATAATCACCGTAATGCGCAATATCATTTGCTTCAAGTTAGGAACTTTATGTATTTATGTTATTGTATGAAATCAGACTAAGACGAGATTTACACCAAACAAACAAAACTGTCTTCAGCATGCAAAAACGTCAAACCACAAATGGCGCATGTTTGTCTCCTTTATCATTCACACTAGGAATCCAGTTTCTGGTGTGAATGGTAAAAGAAAACAAACATGCGCCATTTGTGGTTTGACGTATTTGACGGTTTTGCATGCTGAAGACAGTTTTGTTTGTTTGGTGTAAATCCCGTCTATGCTTTTTTATATGTTTGTCATTCGAAAACGTTTCATGTATTTTTAGAGCAACATTCTAATATATGTTGAGAACAAAATTTATTTCAAAAGTATACCTTCGAAATGTAACTTACTTTTCTGAAAAGTTATAATGACTTAAATAGAAAGTACTACCACCCATTGATTGAATTCATTCATTGTGAAAATCTTTCCCTTTGGACCACGTAAGCCTTTCTGGAAGCATATCTTAACAATTTCTCATAGGCCTACTTGTAGAGATCTCAGCACAGAGACTTATTTCAGGCACTGACGCAGGCCCCGTTGCTTTTTTTTCGAAGTAATTATACGTATTGCCGGCTATTGCCGTTAACGGCTATTGCTGTTAAAAGCCTTTAAACTGTGCTTCAAACCTTTTAACTTTAATTGAGCACTGAATAGAACACGATACTCTAAAACTACAGTATTTTATGATGTGAGAATTACACATCTGTTTCATTTTTTTCCCTTTGATTCTCAAAATATGATGCTAGGGATCCATAGCATAGGCTACAAGGATTTTAATAATCCGTGAATGCATGCAGCCTAGTTGCATTTCCTGGTGGGTTATCTTCTTATCATAGCTTACCGGAAGCTCTTAATAAGAATTATGTCAAATGCAAATAACCTGAATTGTTTACGTGGGAAAGTTCAAAAAATCATATATATTTGCTGAATGCCTATCTTCCATAAAACTGTTAGTAATATTCCTGTTTTATTGCAGTCATACCACTGGAGCTTACGAGTGGTTAATATAAGTTTTGCTTTAGTTAACAGCTTCTTGTCTCATTTTCGCTAATATCTAGCTTGAGTAACCGCCACTGCTCAAGGGTGAAAAAATACAGGGCCTATTGGTCTGGTGATGAAAAAGGTTTAAACGAAGAAGAAAGAATACTGTGGCTTATTGCTCGTTAACTTCAGTGACGCAGTGAATGATTACCAATGATTACGAAGTCCACACGAAGTTCATATGCGAATTGGTTTGGCACCGCCTAAAAGATTTGTGTTGCAAAATACGTGATGATTTAAAATAAGCATTTTAAACCAGTGACTTCAATATCTTTGTTCAATGACTTATTTATTATACAAAAAGTCTTTGAAAAAAAAACTCAAGTTGTGAAGCTGCTTCGCAAAAGAAAAAAGAAAACCTTGGTAAAACATCGGAAAATGTTATCTACCAATGTTAATTTGATAAAGCAGTAAGGACGTTATTACTACGTTGTATTGCGTTATTATGTCAAGTTTAGTTGTTTAGTTATCACAACCTGTTTTTAAAATGACGTGATACGTGTTTCTTGAAAAAGCGTCGAAGTTGATTAATTTATTATTTACATTTTCAGCTTATTTCAACGACGATTGTTTTCGCTGCCCTGATGGATCACTGGTAATTCCAAACAAAAAACGCTGTGACAAGGTGTTCCATTGCAAATATCTATCTGACGAGTGCTTGTGTCCAGATAGCCCAAACGATCCAGAGATACCCAGTATTTGCAAACAGATAAGCAAAGGTAGTACATGCATTTGCTAATGTTTAATTTAATATTCTCTAGAGGTAAAGTTTTTCACTTCAAAACTGTCTTTTCAATTAAGTCTTTATTTGAAAACAGGTCTTTTAGCCCTATATACTCTCAAATCTTCTGGTTTTAGTTCTATGCTCTCACATCTCCGGACAGCCACTTTATCTGGTCCAAATCTGGTAAAGATCTGGTCAGATCTGTACCCGATCTGGTAACTATCTGGACCAGATAAAGTTGCAGTCTGGGTCCTGACCTGTGTGGAAGACGGAGACAGAGTTGTTGCTTTCATAAGTCTTAGGCAATAATACATAAATGGCGTAGACCACACTATCGGTTATATAAGTTTGGTTACAAAAACTTGAGTTTAGGAAATAAAACCCCATTTCATAATTTGTTGAAAATTGCTGTCGTTCAAGGTGAAGGAGCTTGTAAACGTGGTGAAATACTTTGCAAGAAAGATGATTCAAGCGCCCCTGTTAAGTGCATCAACAAGACGAACGTGTGCGATGGAGCGTACAATTGCCCTTTCCTTGAAGATGAGTTGAATTGCGTTGCATATGCCACGGAAAACTTTAACTGCTCCGACGGGTTAACCTATATACCGATGGATCAACGGTGTGACAGTAAGTGTGGTGTTGAAACACATAAAAAGTGGCATTTCTTCTTAGCTTAAACTTATCCCGCCAGAGAAAGTCATATACTGTACAGTGTACAGTAGCATGATGATCGTTGTAGTGAAAAACATATTCCACTTAGCTGGTTTGGATGTGCAGAAATTGTGATCGCAGTGGCTTAATTTCAATCAGCGCTAAGCAAAGATTAAACTGAAGCTTCTAATTTTGCGGCCAGAACTTCGGATTATTAGGCTACGTTATGCATGTACAATGAGCAATGATTAGGTCTGTAGTATGCAGTTTATTTTGATGTTTTCTTCAAAAGAACGCAGACTGTTACTTTCATCATTTCTCACGTTTGTTATATGTATTGCATTGTATACATAATATGATGCCGGTAAATACTGCACCATATGTATGCATCATCATTATGATTGCATGACACAAACAACTGTGATTCTCAAACATTTGTTGCTCTTTACTGTAAGTTTTCAAATTATGTATAGCACCGTCTGTGAAAGAAATGTGGTGTAATATTATTGTGAAATTCACATGAAAATCGTCCAACATGCAATACTTTAATGCCATTTTTTCATAATAATCATACACTATAAAAAGTCTCACCAATTTGTTACAACTCACACTCATACATTTTATTTACTATTTAAGTTACTCTTTGGTGCTCTGGTTTAAGATGTTGCACATGAAATCACTTATACGTAACCTAACCTACAACGTTTCATGACATTATGTGATACAAATTTCAAACGCAGCAACTTCACAAGCGCTACGATTGATATAGTGCAAACATATAGCATAGTACGGTATTTTCAACTAAGTTATGCAATAGATTGAGTTTCGTTTTTGTTGAAACCAGGATTTCGTGGCTCAGTTGAAGGTTATACAATAGATTGAGTTTTGATTTCATTTGTCATAGTACATGACTATAGGGAACTGTGTTCTGAAAACTAGTGCAAACCGCTACTATCACAGCGAACACGCAGCATCAGGCTAAAACAGGTCGTTTGTATCTACATTTGTGAATTATCAACTTTGTTCAGACTTGCAGAAAACTACTTGCAGAAAGCCTACAGAAGCCTACTTGCAGAAAGCATCATTTAATTGTGAAAGTCTTTACTTTTCTATTTTAATAGATTACCCAGATTGTGGTGATGAATCGGACGAGGAATCATGCGACATCGAGTTGTTCGAGTGTCATACATTTTATTATCAAGACCCCGGTTCTGCTGATCCACGGCTCTTTCATTCTTCACAAAAAAGTCAGTTTTTATAAAATAGAGTAACGTGAAATTATCTCAATTTTGGTTTTATTGCAAATTTATTTTTCTACCTAGCAGGTTACTCACTGTTTATGCATTTTGTATGAGATGACGTATGACGTAGGATGCATTTATAAGATGTCTCGAATAAGCTATAAAGTTTTAGGAAATGTGTGTGCAAAGTACTCACCATTTAAAATATTTGGTGATAACACGATAAGTTTTTTTTCTTATTTATTTGCATTTCGTCTATCTGTGAAGACATTAAACATTTTCATTCATGCCACACAATTAGTGGGGCGATACTGATGAGCCCAGCCTCAAGGGCGAAATATGGTGTCTATAGCTGTCACTTCTTGCTACGATCGGCTGCCGAAAAACATAAGTAATTGGAGAGTTTTAATAGCTAGCGTGGAGACTACACCGTGATGGTCAGCGAATTGCAATTGTTCGCTGGTTTAGTGAGGACTCAGCCTTGTGATGACTGCCAGAAAGCTTTCTAAGTATGGCCTATGCTCTCGTATATTTTTTTTTGCTCATGTCTAGAGCAGTGATAGAACTTTCAAATTTTATATTGCCTGTATGAGCTCGTTCGTAACAAGATAGCCTAGTTATAGCTATAACCTACATGCACGCAAGCTACTAACAACAATAGTGTTTACATAACGCATACTTGCATAGATCTTACTATATACTTTCTCACTAACTAGTCTAGTTTAAAACACATAACACATAAGAAAGGGACTATTGTGATCAAAAACACTGAGATTGACTAAAAAGTTTTTTTTCTAGCCATTCTCATAGCAAAATCATCCAAACTCTCATCACAATTTATTGCCTCAATTTGTCTTTTTTAATACACAGAATAGGCCTACTTAGTGCAGATAACCTGTCTTTACAAGACTCCAACCCAACCCGAATGCTTTTGTCAAGAAATGCTTGAGTGCGGCCCAATCGCCTGCACACTGGCGTCAAACTGTTTCTCTCAAACGTGCACAAATGGAGGATGGCACAATTCGCGATCTTGAGTGCCGCAAGAAGAAAGATATTGCACACCACACCACCTGTAACTGTCTTATCTATCATGCGCCAAATGGTGTGCGTGGTCTGCGCGAACTGGATGACCAATCAATTCAATGGCTGCTCTGAACCTTCCCAAACATCTAGCCCGAGTCACCGCTAATACTCTACGGTGGTGAAACTGATAGGCAAAGCCCTTCGACTCTTGGAGCGGCGAGGAACGAAGGTTCAAACTAAAAAGAAGTAATTCTCAATTCATTTTTAATTTTTTTAAGTCTTGAAAACAATCTTTTGTATGAGCAGCTGGTAGCTGGATGATTGAATCTACATTTGGGAAGACTATTTGAATTTTTTTGCTTGCATATAATTGGATAAAGGTCCGTAGCCTATGAGACAATACGTGCTCTTCTCTAGGCCTATAGTTTTGTCTTATAACGTGCAAATTTGTCCAGAACTAGTGGAGGACGAAAGGAGTGCAAAAATTAAAAATTTGTTAAAATTTAGCGCATAATTTTCTTGATGAATGTTAACAGTCAAGCCATGTGCAAATTAACAGTCAAGCCATTTGCAAATTAATTTTTAAAAATACAATCTTTAAGCTTTATTATATTTCCTTTCCATAAAAAAAATAAACACACTAGAAATTTAATTTGCATTAGGCTACGACCTTATGAATAGGCTACCTACTTTATTAGAACTGGTTGCCAGAAAATTTCACGTTATTAGCCTACAAGATGAAAGTTTCCACAAATATATTTATTTAAACGTTTTTAAATATACGTGGTAACATATCAAACTTTGAGGCGCTTAGATCTTGAGGTCCTTATAGGCTTCAGCCTTTGTAGTCTAATGGTAAATTCGGCACTGGCTATGAGTCGTTTTCGTGTTGTGCATATCAAATGAGTTTGCAAACAAGTCAATTTAGAAAGGTGATTATTACCGGGTTTTATTGCAAATGCGTTTATTGGATGATGGGTAAAATTTTAAAATTTATAGGCTAAAAATTGCCTTCAAAGGTTAAACTTTCATGTCAAATAAATATTATAGTGCTTCCGGAGTGCCTCCCAATCAAATGAGTCACGCTACGCCACTGATTGGGATCAAACGAACATAAAAGGTGGAAAATTTTGGCAATTTTAACTTTGTTTTAATAGCTTTTTATTTATTTTGCGCCCCAGCATTCTGTCTTTTCGCCTAAGACTCACACTTTGTACTTGACTCATTTCATTCAATTGAAGACTAGATTTCTGTGAAAGTTAGAGCCACAAGGTTTGGTTTAAAATTGAATTTTTTCATGGCCACAGAAGGATTTCAATAATTTTTTTTACAAAATTTCGCCTAGTCTTGTGTAGTATCACATAGTCTTTCAGGGAAATTTCGAATAGCCTATCTGTCAGCGGTGTTTTCAACTTACCACATAGTAAATGCCTGAGGCATGTTTTACCTCACACTTCTGTTAACACTGCAATAAGTTAATTTTATAGTTGACTAGTTGGGTGACCAATGTGTTTTTTTTTTAAATATTTTATTGTGTCGTTTTTTTCTGTTATAAGAAGCACCAAAAAGCACGGTTTCTATTCTTTCACGGTTGTGTCAATAAAATGTGATTAAGCGAGTAAAAGTTTTTGTAAAAATAGAAAAAATTAGGCTACATGCTTTTTTCCGTTTTGGAAGGGGGCACGTGACCAAGTGCCTTCCACATTCGGATCTGCTACAGAATTCACAAACAATTACCTGCAAAATTATTTCAATCTTGATCTTAAAATGCAATTCTTTCTATCCACGATCAGTAGCGCTGACAGGGGGTACTTTTAGATCCGGGCTCGGGATGATTTAGGGGGCTCATAATCTTTCTAAGGGGCCTGGGAACTTGAAGAAACCACCGATTATTTTTTGGTGTTGTATATATTCTTCTCAAAAATGTTAATTTGGAGCCCAAGAATCTCATTAGTTCAGGGCACAAATTATCCTCTCAACGGCCCTGTCCACAATAATAGGTACTCATTGTGTATGGGCTATGTATTTTTTCTCTTAATTTATGACCGGGCACATTCATTTAGGGTCATGAAGCGCTTGATGTTTCGGAAAATTTGTTTAGACTCCTTACCTGAAACTATAGTAGAGCAAAGATGTAACATTCCAAAAGTGTAAAACGTAGAGTAGTGGTTTGTAAACGCTTACTTGTTAGTCGTGTGCGGTCCATTATCCAAGTGCATGCTTTAAATGTGGCCCACAAAACTAACAAATTGACTACACCCAGCTTTACGTGTTCTAATATTATCAACTCTTGGTTTAGTTGGTTGGTTTTGAATCTTTATCTTCGGACCGACAAAGCTTTTGGTAGGTTGTTCCTGGTAGTTTTACTTGTAGAGACTTTTGACCCTGGGCCGGTTTTCGAGATTGGCAGAGTTAAGTTTTCGGTTGTTGAAATTTTGTTGCCGGTGAATTATTCCATTCGCTAGGTGTAGCTGAATAGAGAGCAGTCCTGAAATGTATTGCTCAAGCGCACACCTGGAGAGTCGAACCAGCGCCGCTTGATCTTGAGTTGGACACTTAACCACACTCTGTCATGAATGACAGACTAAGCGATTAAACAAACGCCTGTTTGAAATGACTACAGTATCGTCGACATGAAAGCAACTCTACAAAACATGATGAGGTTGTGCATGACCATGGGTTGTGATATTATATCTTCAGTATTCGATGTCTACCGCCCCCGGTATACAACTAAATGTGACGGAATACCAAAGTGTGAAAGTTTGGAAGACGAATGCAACGCGACACTTTGTCCATCGCCTTTACCTGGTTATTGTAATAATGTTCGGGATTCACTTCCATTCGTGTAAGTTTAGGCTATTTGACAATGCAAACAAACTAACAAGCTACTGTATATATATTAGCTTCAAAATGTCACTGTGACGAAATATTTGCCATAATAGTTGTTGGAGATAAAGCGACCCTTTATTTGACCAATAGATGTATGTATTCTTATTGGATTTTTGCTATAGCTTTATTATTTTCCTTTGAAAAGTATGCCTGACTGCAAATGTGAAGCAGCGTGATTTCAAGAGACTACTAAGACTTACTTCAGGTGTCTTCAGAAACTTGATTGGCCTCACATAGTGGCGTGCACAGGGGGCTATGCCCTTAAAAAAATTAAAACAGTTTCATTTCCGATAAACAATTGGAGTTGTTTTTGGTAGTAAAGATAAACAATCTCTAAAATTTCACTAGGACATGCATTGAAGGCTATATATTTAATCTTGTTGTCGCTAATTCATGGGCATAATGCAAGTTTAAATCAGTTTCTTGACTTGTACCAAAGCTGCCAAGTTTCCTATGTTTTTGAACCATTTGTCAACCAATTGGCAATAAAATTGTTGTTTCATAAAGTGTAGTTATCAACTTTGCTGAAAATATTTCCAGCCAGAAACAGATTTTTTCTTTTTGCTTCAACATCAATGAAAGTTGAAACAATGCATAGTTGCATTTTTTTGTGTCCGAGATGTTAGATTTTTACTGTTCTAACGTAATGCTGTATGGAATTTGTTAAAACTATTGTTTTTTTCTATTTTTTTTATTTGAAACTTGTTAAAAAACGTAAAATTTAAGTGATAGGCTTAAAACGTTAATGTTTTTCAATATATTTGAAAATACCTATGTTACTTTCTTATTAAAAACAGGTTTTCATGTTCAAAAGTGGAAAATAAACTGTAGAAAAAAAATTGATTTTTTTTCAGGTTTTCATGCATATTTTTTTATGTAAATCAACACTCAGGCCTAGAGTTGTAAATGCAAAAAGAACTTGGGCCAAAAAAACACGCGTTTTTTGTTTTTTATCATATTTTTCTGCGAAAGTTGCAAATTTTTTACAATTTGCAGCTTAGTTTCATTATAGTGCTCTTGAAAAACATTAAACTAGTAAAATTGGTTTTATTGGTGTGCTGAAATTCCAAAGTGTGTGTGCTTGGCAGCAGCATATGTTTTTTGCATAGCCCTATAGCCTACGTTGTTTCACTTTCTTTTTCATTCTCAGGCATGTTTATGGCAGTAGACCTGACAAACATTGAATTAATGCAATTTGATACATGACATAATGTAGATGAGTTACTTTATTTTTCCTTTTATGGAAGTGCCCTTTATGGAAGGTAGCCTACGATGTTAGTATACCGGTAGGCCTACTGGTTATTTTTGTACACACTCAATGGGTTGACGAAATTTTGGCAAAAACAAGATGGCAGTATTCAGAACACACATTCCCTTGTTTGTGGTAATTTACTAATGCAAGCTATTGCCAATAGTTTGTTTAAACATGTTTTTTAACTGATAGCTTAACAACGATGTACTGTATAATAATGCTTTATAAATGTTGAAACAGAAGTATTCTTTTCGTGTGTTGTAAGGTCTTAGACACTTTGTTATTGATGCTTCCTGCAGATCATTTGTGACATAATGCAAGAGATCTTATCAGTTATCACTGATATTTTTAGCTGTCAAAAGTAAGTGAATTTGTCAGAAAAGGTTTAGGTTAATGTTTCTTTCAAATGCCCACCACCCATGTTAACTATTGCTAGTAACTACCAACCATGAATGAAGAAAATTTCCCTTTAAAGTGGAGTTTTTCAGCACTGCTCAGTGTTCACATAGTCAGGACCGTAGCCAGACCGTAGAGCAAGGGGGCCAACTTTTCGTTAGGAGGGGCCGAAAAAATTTGAATGATTTTGGCATTTTAACCTCTTTAACACCGGTATCCACAAAAATTGCAATATGTCAGTTTAGTGTTAAGACCAGTAGCGTAGCCAGGAATTTTGAAAGGAGAGGTTTTGACGACCGGCAGGCGAAGCCCGACGGCGTGTTCGCCTAAGATGACACCCAGCGACGGGGGTCTGAGGGGCCTCCCCCAGAAAATTTTGAAAAATTACTTTGAATTTGGGGCATTCTGAGAGCATTTTCAACAAAAATGTGGGTATGAATATTCCTGTAAAATGGTGCTGTCAGGTGGCATAGCAAAAAGATAAGATCATGTTTTCTTCAGCATTTTTCGGAAATAAAGCTAAGTCTCTATGTTTTCTTGTTGCTAATTCCTGGCTGAGATGTTTGAATGTTTGGTATTGGCACAACTCGCTCTTTTAATGCAGTTTTGTTTAAAATTAGACAAATTTTTTTAGACTGAAAGCATCATGCTCAAGCATAAAGAGACTGAAAGCATCATTCTCAATATCGTGACGTCACACGGGTGCCAAAGGGGGGGGGGGGGGTTGTAACCCCGCCCCCCTTTGGCTACGCCACTGGTTAAGACCAACACTGGTCTCTTATCACGACAACCATATTACAATGACCAACATAACAAAACAATTGTTGACTTGTTGTATAAATAGCGGTACTTGTTACGAGCAAAAACTTTAACTGGCTCGAAGAAGCTAGTGCCGAGGATTTTGATATATATGATTACATTCCGCCTATAAAACCGTGAGCTAGTCTATTGCAATTGCAGTCGCGGATGTTTGTATGCAAGCCGTCTCACAAACAAGTCTAAATCGATAGATTTCGATACAGAATGTTCAAAGGCCATAAGCACCAAGTTTGCCTGTCTTGGTTGTAACATGCTCCGTTTAGTGGGAGCGTCAGCCCTTGTTAACACTGAGAATCCACACTCACAAACGGCAGTGCTAGATTCAAATGTAGCAATATCTGCTGCAAGGTTGAACACTTCACAGATCAGAAAACTAGAAACAAAATTTATTTACACTGATTGGATTGAAGAAAAAAAATGAACACTGCTTAACAGCACAAATTTGGTTTATCACTGCACAAATTGGTTATCACTGACCCTTAGAATTAAGTATGGTAAGTAATGGGTATGAATTAAGTATGAATTAAGTATGGTAAGTATTTAAGAATGGTAAAAATTAAGTATAGCCTAATTTGTACCGGTTTGTAGGCCTGCTGGAAATCCATTCCCTCTTTGTTAGGTTATCGTTCTTTCCCAAAACATTTTTATTTTACACAGTTTCTGACAATTTTTTTACCAACCTAACACGTGTCGGCCTTGGTTGAATTGAACCTGTTGAGGTTGCCAAAAGAGGAGTTAGGGGGGGGGGCGAAATTGTTTAATCATCATAGCTGTTAACTAAACAAAACAATTGTAGTTAATTGGGCCAGTTGGAGCTCTGCAACGCGAAAATGGGCAAAATCATTATAATTGCAGCTGTTGCTCAAGAATGTTGGGATTTTGCCAGGGGGGGCGAGGCCCCCCCTGGCCCCCGGCTGGCTACGGGCCTGCACATAGTGAATAAATGCTTCATAATACTTTTCCTGACAAGAATAAAGTTTTACCCATATTAGGCTACCGCAATGCAGGATAAAGATACAAAACAAACATCAAAGATGAAAACTTATTTTATTTGGGAACTACGCTGGAGTAAAAAGGAGTGAGAATTGACCTCTTGTCGTTACGCACCAATAAAACCATGATGCGTAACTTTAATTTTTTTTCTATTGGGCAAAGGAAAGATTGATGAAAAGTTTGGCAAAAACAGAAAAGTGATAAAGTCTCAAAGTCCTGAAAACTACAGTAGTTCAATTTGGATGGATAAGTGCAACCATACTTCTTTTAAAAATGTCTATGACAGCACAATGGTGTGATTAAGGGAAAACAAACATGACTATGACATCACAAAGGAGTATTGAACCTCTTCAGGGAAAATAAAAAACATCAAAATGTTTCCATCTGTTACTACATTTAAATGTGATTTGGGCTAAAAGTTGGGGCTTTAGCACTACACTGCTTTTGCCAAACTTTTCATCAATCTTTCCTCTACCCGATTAAAAAAATTTTTTTTTTAAAGTTACGCACCATGGTTTTATCGGTGCGTAACGACAAGAGGTTAATTTCTTTTTATCTCAAAAAGTAGTCGCCAAAACTTGTTTTAATGTTCATAAACAGATAGCCCACCCCAGAAAACATGGGGTAGAGATAAAAATTGTCCAAATATGTTGAGCGGTTCTTGAGATATTGCCATTTTTCTATTGCTCCTTATCTATGAAGCCACCTAGTGGCTAAGGTTACTACACTTATAACTCGAGAACCGCTTGTGTGATTTTCATCAAGTTTGCACCAAATGCACATCAACTGGAACAACCTCTTGGCGTTCTACTGGAAAAGGTGTGGAGTGCTGGTCAAAAGTGTCTTTGTTAAGTAGAAAAACAGGACACTGACCACCTGGTCTTAACATGCCCATTAACCAAAATCCCAGGTGGCTTCGAAACTGTACACGAGTGTGGTACTGCATTTAACAACTGGCTCGACCAAATTCCAGACAATACTTGAGATGTGCCAACCATAGGACACTGTTACTACTATTTGAGACAGTGAGAAATCTTTATGGCTCGTGTATTGGAGACTTGGGATCTACAAAATTGCAATGAAAAAATAGGCCTATACCAGACATATAGTCTGCTTTAAAGTAAGTTATACGAGTTATGAGACTGCTTCTTTGTTGAAAGAGACGCTATTGCAATGAGTTTGCCCTAATTGCTGCATATTGTGACATTTAATGTCAAAATAGGTAAAAAAAACAAAAAAAACGAATAAAAAACAAAAAAACGATAAAAAACAAAAAAAACGAGCTCGTTTTTTTTAAAAACAAAAAAAAACGTTTTTTTACATCTCTACTCAGGCCTTACCTTCCTCACAAATGTACTGTATTGTGTGCGAAAACCAACAAATGTGCAGAGAACTTGTATCTCAACCAGATTTCATTGTGCCACAATATCCCCTTGTCCATGTGAAGAATTAGGCCACTTACATAGGCTACGTATTTTTTTTTAGCAAACTTCATCGCTTTTTAAAGCATGCAGTCTCTGCTACACTGCAAACATCTGTTGTGGAAAAAACACTATCATCGCATGATCTGCTTCAAATTTAAAGCAAAAGTTTGCCAAGTAAAACAAAATTATCCGAGGCCTTGTAGGGCTGGCTAGACCTGCTTCATGCTCGAGCCGCATATCACAAAATCTAGGTTTTGATAGAGCCGTAACACAAAAAAATCAAAAATACGAATTTATTCACTCTTAATGAAGTGTAGACTATCGGGCATGATTAGTGTTGCGTGGTGATACCCTGAGTCTCTATTTGGGCTGTAAGATGTTTGAAATCAGACTGATGTCAAAGCAGTTCGGTGCAGTTTCTTGAAGTGCTGATGTGTCAGAGTATCACCACGCAACATTATTCATACCTGATACCACAAAAAGTGCTCAATGCCAAGCAAAAAAGCCAAACAGAGCAAATTACATCAAATATAGTTATTACTTTCTAAAACCTTTACAGCCTGTTTCATCTTAACTCATCATCATCATCGGCCATGCCTGAATGAGGCGTCGGCTACCGTGAGTCTCCACAACGATCGATTGTCCATAGGTTTTATTAAGTTTACAAAATCTTGGTTTGTCCATGTTGAAAGAATTTTGAAGATTTCTAAACGTGAACGCCCCCGGTGCCTCTGACCAGGAAGTCGCCCATCATTGCAAAATTTACAATTCCGCGTTTGCAATAGACATGCACGATAAATGTCATTTGCCTTTTTTTTGATGGTTGTGATGAGGACGCCAGGGGTACACCCAGAGCGTCTCCACATTTCTTCGTTAGTGATTTTGTCCATCCAGTTAATCCCCATCATTCTGGTATGAACCAAATTTCAGCACTGCTGATCTTCATTTCTATCCGCGGGCATATAGTCCAGGGTTCACAGCCATATAGCAGAACTGACCACATGTAAAATTCTTATTCTAGTGTTTAGAGAGATTAAATTAGAGATTCTAGTGTGTAGAGAGATAGAGATTAGTTCTCCCTACATGGGGGATCATCAAGAGTTGAAAGTTTACATATAAAAAAGTGTATACATACTTTGTAGAATTACTGTAACAACTTACCAAACTAGTGACTGCTTCAGTTTGATGTTTCTGACACAAAAATCAAAGCCAATTTTTGACAAATTGTACAGTTACAAGAGTGGTCCAGTTTGACAAATTGATCCATCAAAAAATCTACAAGTCTTAATTTGATTATTCCTCCGCTATTGATGTCCAATTTGTGAACTACTAAAAATCTTTGTGAACCACTAAAAGTCTCTATGGATCACTAAAAATTTAGTGGTACACCTGGACGACGTTAAGAACCACTTACCTAAAATGATAAAAATCACTGCTTGTTGGTGTTTAGGAAGACATTGTAGGAAATTCGAATCAGATTGTTATTACAGCGTAGTGTAAATTCAAATCTGGTTGCTAACTTAAAATTAGGAAAGATTTAGATCCAAACCCATTTTTATCTTTAATAGGCATAACCTTGTTTAAAATTTAAATATTGTTGTTCAAAAATTTCAAAAAAATTATACCAGAGGTCTTAAAATACAATATACTGCTGTTGTATCCTAAAACCAGGGTTAAAGTTGAAATTAAAGTTAACCACCTCCCCCTTGTTATTAACAGAGAAAGGTTAAAGTCTCTCTGGCCTTTGTTCATATTCTAAATGCTAAAGTAAAAGCAGGAGTATTTAAAATTTTAAATGAAATAAACAATGGTAGCGCACAACAGCAAAAAAAATGATTGTTTCAATTTTTTCAGTTGTAATGTCTCAAAGAAGGCTTTGTATGGAGCAGAAGTTTGCGACGGAATTCCAGATTGCATTTCGAGTTTTCCCGAACATTCTGATGATGAACTAAACTGCCCACATAGGTAATGATAAAAATATAAAAAGTAAAATCGAATTACAAATATATTTTTAGTGCACAATCTGTTTGTGTTGATATGAAGTATTCTGGGTGCTTGTAAAAATGTGTGATCTAGCTTATAGCCTACGAAGGGTGTTAATTTTTTTATTATTTTGGACTCATGTTCGATTCCTATTGACGACTGCATAGCCTCTCTGTTGCTTTTTATGTGGTGTGTTGCATCTATTAAGGCACTAATATGTAGCCTACTATCCCAGACAGCCACTTCATCTGGTCCACATTTTTACTAGTTCGGGTAGGATCTAACCAGATCTTTACCAGATCTTTACCAGATCTGTCTGTCTGGAATGTAAACAATAAGGCACTATGTTGTCACCAGAATTGGATCAGTTTAGTTTGTTTTTATTTCTGATCATCATCACAACGAAAAACAATATATGCCAAACATAGCAGAGGTCTAGAAAAAGATAGAAGTGACAAAACGAGGACGTTATAACGTGCTTGATAGCAAAACAAGCAATCAGTTTAAAATATGACACAGTTACAACTCGCAACAATTCAATTAAGTTACATAATTAGGCCTAGGCTGCATAGTTTTACACAGTGGCGTACCGTGACTCATTTGATTAGGAGGGCACTCCAGAACTACCAATATTCAACTTGATATGAAAGTTTAGCCCATATACTGTAGACAACTTTTAGTCTACAAACTTTGAAATTTTACCCATCATGCCATAAGCGCATCTGTAAAAAAACCTGGCCATAATCATCTTTCTAATTGGACAGGGTTGATCGGTTTAAACCGGGCAGTTTTGACCACCTATTACTGGTCAAAACCCCTTTAGTGTATGAGTCAAGTTGCTTTTCAATTGAATTAAAAATATTACCCTCCATGTTTAGTAATGATGTTCAACTATATTTTGTTTTGATCAACAATAACCTAAATGCTGGATTTGGAACAAAAAATATTCAATTTCTCTGTTTATTTTTAATATTTCAATCAGTTGGTTACCGTATTTTGCGGACCATAGAGCGCATCCGATTATAAGGCGCACTGTCAATAAATTGCTTTGATTAGTTGTTTGTTCAGACATAAGGTGCACCGGGCTATAGAACGCAAAGTATTTTAAGGAGTATGCAGTGGTTCTCAAACTTTTTTTTGTTGCGACGCCTCTGGAAAAGTTTTCTGGACTTGCGACGCACCAGCAAATAAAAGTTAATGAGGAAACTTATTATTAAAGTTTTGTTTGTTGATACAACAACAAAAAGCAATGCATATTATTTAATGTGACGTGTGGGCTTGTTTGTTTTTACAAAGTTCATTAAATCTTGAGAGAATTTTTGAAATTGCCACCCGCATTTCTCTTTCAGTGTTTATTGGTGATCGAAATTTGCTTTTTATCACCGCCAAGGCAGAAAATCCTGCTTCACATAAATATGACGTGGCAAATGGGATAATAATTCGTAGTGCTTTCTTCACCAAAGCTGGATAATCGCCATTCATTGAAATCCAGAAATTTGCCGGATTTCCTGAATTAAACATCCTTTTCAGGGAATTATCACAAGAAAGGTCAATGTAGGCTTCTTTTTCTTGTGCAGTAAAAGACAATGGAGTAGGTTGGACGAAAGGATCACGAATCCATTCGTAGTTTGATAAATTTTTCGGGAAGTATTTTGCAAATTTCGACTCGAGCTTGGACAAATGTTGCTCAAATATGCTTCACAAATTTGAAGGCAGCGTCATACTTTTCTTTTCAAGCAAATTGGACAAGAAAGTGAAGTATTAAGAGCTTCCAGACAGGCTCATTATATCTTCCTTCCACAATAGCAACTTTTTAACGAATGCTGCAATTTTATCTGAAACGTCATTTTTATCCGGCCCTTGCATAAAAATGTTCAGTTTGGCGAAGATATCACACAAGTAAGCCAATTTCAATAAAAAATTGTTTTGAGCTAAACAATCTGCAAGTGGATTATTTTCTTGCTGCAAAAAAGCCTGAAGTTCATCCATCAATTCGTAGAAGCGTTCAAAGAATTTTCTAAGCGAAAGCCACCTGGATGAAAATTAAAAGAGCAAACTCCGATGCGCTGCATTCATTTCTCCGCAAAGTGTTTTGAATACTCTTGACTTCAGTGGGCGTGTTTTAATGAAGTTAACAACTTTGGTGACAACTGAAACTGCTAATCAAAGGATTAACCTCATCTTTATAAGATAAACTGAATTCAGCTACGAAACGAAACTCTTCTGCAACGCCCTTGGAAAATTGAAACGACGCACCAGGGCGTCGCGACGCACAGTTTGAGAACTACTGGATTACCGTATAAAGCTCATTAAACAAAAATGCCTAATAAATGTAAGCAAGTCACAATAGTACAATGAGCAAAAGAAAAATTGGGCCTAGTGAATATCACAGTTGCTAGTTGCTTTTACCGTAGTTTATTGTGTAAGACGGTGGTTTATTTATATAATAATAGTATCGGTACTGGTTTTGAGTGTAGGCAATAATGCACTACTTGATCCATACATTAGGCGCACTGGCTTATAAGGCGCACAATCAATTTATGAGGAAAAAAAGGGATTTAAATTGCGCCTTATGGTCCGTAAAATACGGGTATTTTAATTATTGAGAAAATTCAAATTCTAAAAATAAGTTTCTGATGAACCAAAAAATGCTTGGTAGAACGATGAACAATTAGCACCGCCAACTGAAGTACAAGAATTTATTCCAACAATTTTTTTTTATGAAAAACATTTGCCATCAAATTTTGCCTGATAGGTCGGTATTGGCGGCCATTAATGAAAGTTTAGGCGGCCATGGCCGCCAGCTATTTCGCCGCCTGCATATCAAAGTTTCATATTTGCCTTGCATATCACATTTCGCCGCCTTGCCGCCTGCATATCAAAATGGTCACAACTCACAACTACTTTTATATTTCCTAAATAGCCCAGGTAGCCGACCATTCACTACATAAAAATATTTTTCTGGGTTTTGACCAGTTTTGACCGGTTTAAACCTAGTTTTGACCGGTTAAAACCAGGTTTAAACCGCTTAGTGGTAAAAACCAGTTTTGACCACTTAGAGATCAACCCTGTAATTGGGCCCATTTCAAACTCATGTGCAGAAACTTTTTACAGGGTGGTTGAAAGAAAAATTGCGTAATGCTACGCTAACCAAGTTTCACTCTACAACAGAAACAAAATTGGGCTTGTGAAAGATTACTAAACGTAGGTTTGTTATTATTAGCCTATAGTCATGCTCAGATCGATCATTGTTCAGTAGTAATCGATGTTACTTTTTCTTGTTGAGCAATTTTCAATTTTCTTTGGTATACTTGGAGACGTAGGCTATAAATGCAATTTATTGTCCACAAATGATCTATCCCACGCTTGTTTGGTCAGTCTTTCCTGTGGAGTAATACTTGTTGCATCTTGGTAATTTACTTTCACTCTACTTTAGAAAAAAGTAGGATAATGGTGATAAAAACTTCTGCAAATATTTTACAACCTTGCACTCTTGTTGATACAGCGTTTCGAACATACAATGTCATAGGCCTATTACTCAGTATTATAAAATAATTTTTTTAATAACTATAGTTTTAGCATCAGTAATTTGAGCCATCATTGAGGGAAATTTAAGGGAAAAGCAAAGCAAAAATACGAGAAGTACAAGACGTGACAATTCAATCAAAATCTGTTAAAAGATAGAAGGCTCTGCCAGCAAATAATTGCCTGATGAGCCCTGGGTTGAAAGATTTGATGATCAATGCCTCGTAGATCTTCGTGTCGAACTCGAACAAACACTTACGAACAATTTCGAAGGACTCCAATGAGGGTTTATTGTTTGAACACGATTGGCTTTTTCTAATATGATCTTTAATTCCACTGTTTTTATTAAAATTGGCTAAATTCAAATGCTTTGCCACTATCATGATGGTTATTTTTACAGTGATGTACGCGCATACAAAAAATATTGACGCCGTCAGCGTTAACGCAAGCGTTCGAAAAACCATACGCCGTATACGTCAACGTAACTTGTAAAAAAGTTGGCGGCGTCAGCGTCAGCGCATCCAGGGGCGCCGGAAGCGGGGGGTCAGGGGAGGCGGATGCCCCGCCTGCCCTCAATTTTTCTGCAGATGGAGGGGCAGGGGGGGCAATAGTGCCCTTATAAAGCTTACAAGCTACTGCACATTTTGCAATATAACAATTTCTGCTATTCGCTTTTAGCCTAATTATAATCTTTCATTTTTGCCTCAAAATAATATTTACGGCAAAAATTTTGCAACACAGTAGCCTATAGGCCTTAAAACTCGTTTTTTTTTCGGCAGCCATCATGGCCTACCGTTAGCTCCTTCTCGGCAGCCAAATCTGCGTGCTTGGAGGCCAAAATAAAAATAACGATATCACAAGTAAATAGAATTAAACTTGCAACAATGCTAAAATAATCACTTAGCATTGATGAAGTCTGGGCCTGGGCGACGTCCTACAATAGAATCGTTGCACCACGCAATAACTGCTTTATCGGGATTGTAATCCTGTACTGCGGGACCATCTAACGACACTCGCACGAGTGTCTCCAATGTGGCTGATTTAAAGAAGTACGCTACTCCCCTAGAATTCGTTTTAACAACGAAAAACAACGTTCGACATGAGTTGACGATGACGGCAAGGTAATAAAATAAGTATTTCAATGATGTGAAAGACATTACTAAACGAAGCATGATTTTTGCAAAATAAGATCAAAAAATATTTTCCCCTCGGATGTCAACTAACCCAGTTATCCTTTTTAACAACGATTCAATGTCCGACAACATCGAATCGACATAAAAACGACAATATTGCCAGCCGACGTAAATTGGCACTTCGGATTAAGACTTTGTTAAAATAAACGTCGAGAATTACAAACAAGACTGACAGCGCTGGTGATCGCAGATGGATATATTCCATCAATAATAAATATTCCCGTACAATGCAACAGTGGCGATTATGACGCGCTGACCTAATTTTGCGTCACTCTTTGATACTACATATTTTCGACAGTTAATCCACGATCATTTTATTGCGAAATTAAATAATTGGCTAGAAGAGACCGGCGGCCAAACTTGGCCGATTGAGGAGGTAGCACCGGCGGTCATTCAAGCACTACTAAGCGGCCATGGCCGCAGGCTTCTTTAAGGCTTGACAGTAGGTTACATCATTATAACAATAACATAGCATGATGCCCTTCTTTGTATACCGGACACTTGTAGGCTATCATTACTCAATACATAGTGAGCTGATAGATTAGCATTATCGCTATATCTTATCTTAAAACTTGAAAAAAAATTGGCCTTTTAGTAAACAAAAGTGCCCTTTTTTCGTAATCTTGCCCCCCCCAGTCAAAAATCGATCCGGCGCCCCTGAGCGCATCTACTAGCGTAAACTCATTTTCCTTTTCAAGGTTTTACTGCAAAGACGGAGGAGGTGTTAGACTTCCAATTCACATTCCTATATCAGCCAAATGCGATCACGTCTCAGATTGTTACGACTTGAGCGATGAAATGCATTGTCGCAATGAAACTCATTATTATTGCAAAAGCGGTTCAGTACGCTACTTGCCAAGATACCAAGTGAGATAACGTATAGGCTACAGTAGGCCAGTGGTTCGTAACTTTTTGCCTTGTTGGCCCTACCATGAACTCATCAACCAGTTCTTGCATCCACACTGGCTGAAAAGTATTGGTTGCCTATAGTACAGAATGTGTATTGAAACCTGGTAAACAAACAGAACTTCTTACGTCATTTTATAACTAACCTAAACAATTCATCATCCCCGCACTCCCTAGGAACAGGTCACGCACTCTAGTGCGTGCATCTCTTGTTAACAACTCTTGCAGTAGGCCTACTTCACTATACTAACTCCAAGCGCAACTTGTTTGGTCTCAAACGCCCTAATCTTGACTCTCTGCATGACGTTTTTTACGACAAAATTTCAACTGCCAATCTATAAAGTGGTATCGGACCCAGGTTTGTTTGATGGTGAGCGGCAAGGCACAAAAAGGTTTACACAGTAGACCAAATAATTGCATAAAGTGATAAGGTAAGTGGCTATATACTTGCTGTTATACTACGTAAGTTGCAAGAAATGTTTAGTTTAGCTATACAAGATTTTAGAAAAAAATGCTAATCCATTTGGCAAGATCTACAGTTAGCAGAATAGTGTTTAATAGAATGAAAACACTTGTCAATAAATTTAAATCTAAAAAGCAACGTTAGTCTACTGCAGTTTTATGAAATAAAATTTAATTGAAACCGGTTAGAATGAGTTGGCTTACAAATTTAATTTGTTGTCTTTGATGTGTGATAAATTGTAATCAAAATATTTAATTATTTTTTTTACCGTTGTGTTTAGGTATGCAATAAGATTAAGGATTGTGAAGATGATGACGATGAATGCGAGGGTTGCACAAAAAGCCCGTTTTCGTCCGATAAATATCTTATCAATTCATACGTGCTTCAAGCATTCATTTGGATTATTGGTAATATAATCATTATGACAGCTAAAAAAGGTTTCAAGCCTGCTGTTGATCAGATATGTCTTCATTTCAAAATCCTTTTGCCAGATTTAGGCTTGATGTTCATATAGATTTCCAAAATCTTAGTTTAGTGCAGCTGCCCTTTTCCAGTTTTAATTGTTTAGTAAATATACTTTTTAGTTTCAATAGCATAAAGGCAATTCTCTTTTGGGAAATTCTAGATTTCATATTCTTTCATTATTTTAGACCTAGATACCGTGCTAAAATTGTTAAATATTGTGGCTGAGTTTATTTTACTGTAAAAACTAAAGTTGGTTAGCTGGTAAGACGTTAGGTGTGTATGTCAAGTGCCGTGTGAGAATCATCTCGGCCCTATGGTGGTTACGCTCCTGATTCAAGATCAAGTGGCGCTGGTTCGGCTCCCGGGATGTGCGCTTGAGCAACGCATTTCAGAACTGTTCTCCATTCAGCGACACTTTGTGATTGGAGTAATTCCCTGGCAACAACATTTCAACAATCGAAAAACTTCACTCTACCAATCAATCTCGGCCCTGCGTCAACAGCCTTTACAAGTATGCGAAACTGCGAGGAATAACCTGGAAAGGCTTTTTCATGCCGAAGATAAAGATTCAAAACTAAACCAAAATAGGGCAAGGAAGCATTAAGTTAAAGCCGCAAACTTTTTTTGCGTAAGGAAAATAAACAAATTTACATTCAACATTTCAGCATAAAATAAACTCTCTCATAATTTCTAGAAACAAAAGACTAGAAACAAACAAACTTTTGTTTTAGTCATCAAATTTTTTAGGGATGTAAAAATGTAATAGTTCTGATATAAATTATCTGCAAAGCAGCAGCATTACAGTAGCCTACTTTGCTTTGTCATGCTCTCAGTGATGTACGCGTATACAAAAAATATTGACGCTGTCAGCGTAAACGCAAACTTTCGAAAAACCATACGCCGTATGCGTCTACGTAACTTGTAAAAAAATGCTGGCGGCGTTAGCCAGTGGCGTAGCTAGGGAATGTGCCGCCCGGAGCGGATTCAGATTTTGCCGCCCCTTCAAGAAAAGGCACGTGAATATGAAATGCGTTTTTTTATCAGCACTGCAATACGCAACGTGCTTTTTTCAATTTGCGGTGTAAGGTCAGACGAACGCACTGGCGTAGCCAGGAATTTTGAAAGAGGGGGGAGGGGTTTAGCGAAGCCCGACGGGTTCTTCTCCAAAAGCGACACCCAGCGGCGGGGAGTCTGGGAGGCCTCCCCCAGAAAATTTTGAAAATTTACTTTGAATTTGGTGCATTCTGAGAGCATTTTCAACAAAAATGTGGGTATAAATATTCCTGTAAAATGGTGCTGTCCGGTGGCAAAGCAAAAGGATAAGATCATGTTTTCTTGGGCATTTTTCGGTAATAAAGCAAAGTCTCTAAGTTTTCTTGTTGCTAATTCCAGGCTGAGATATTTGAATGTTTGGTATTGAACTTTCTTTACTTATTCGCAACGTAAGTTTTCTAATTTTTTCATTAATTTTTATATACTTACAATACTTTAAAATAAAATATGGATAGAATCATATAGAAGCTTATTCCTATCAACTGTAAAACGAATACAAAATGATCAAGCGCACAAATTACAAGGTTGCAAATGCAGCAAAATCATCTTTAAATAGACTTTAGCCATGCTACCGCGCAATGTTTTCACTTTTCGTAATCTAACAGCCACATTCTAGTGACGGTAGCAAAGTTATTTATTACAACAGTTAATAAACATAGTGTTGTGCTCCCCCTCTCCCTGTATTTAAAATATATAATTCAGGATACAAGGCCGGTTTATGTGGCCAAAAGTGAAATCCAGTGCGGCATGGCATCAGTAACAATAGTACAGTAGGTAGTATATTGTTACAGCAATTAGTAAAAAATCTAAATCTGAAAAAATGCACTGTGGAGCTCTGCAAAACCAGTCTAACTTACACAGCGATAGGATTATAGTTTCGCGCAAGTAGAATTCAAAGATTTTCTGACTTGTTTTTGCGGGCGGTTAAGCGTGAATCGTGTGAAACCGATTTCAAACATGAAGCGTCTGCAGACTCCATAGACACTGCCTTATAGCGCTATACGGTAAAATCATTTACTGAAATGTTTGTACTGTATAGTGCAGCAGCAGCAGATTAGGCTACTAATGGTTAATCAGTATTCAGCAACGATATGTAAAAACAAGGTAACTCCCTATTTCACTGAAATTCAAGAAATATTATCAGCTAATATTAGTGATGCCCAATTACCAATGGCAACATCAAGATTATAATCAAAATCAGCTTTACATTTTATTGAATTACGCACGGTACGCGACAAACGACGGCAGCAAAGAAAAACAAACACTCACTCGACGATGCTAAATTTATAAATTCCGCAGGCGAAGAAAAACAATGAATGTGTTCCCGACTTGACATGGCGTCGATGGGGTCATGAAACTATTATAGAGACTAAGTTAATTTAGTCAGTTTGCAATGAAAAAAAACCTTGTAGTTTCAAGACATTTGCAATAGATAATTTACTTAAAGTGGAATTATTCTATGCTTTGAGCGTTGCCATTCTGTTTGCTTTTATTTTTGTGTACTTTTGCATTATCAACAAAAAACTCTCCTGTCTGAAAGTGCCTCCCCCCAGACGTTCCGCCCGGGGCGGTCCGCGCTCCCCCCCCCTCCCTAGCTACGCCACTGGCGTTAGCGCATACACTAGCGTAAACTCATTTCGTTTGCTAGGTGCCAAACATTCACACGGTGAAAACCACTCGAAACAAACAAGTTTTATTCTGAATTTCCACGAAGAAACACAAGCATCTGAAAGAGTTCATCTGGCATTTTGCTGCGTTTTTGTTTTAATATGTCTTTGCTCATTGAAAACATTCTTTCTCATTGATAAAAAAAATGCAAACAACTGCTAACACATTAAAAAGTATACGTTGACGCTATAGGTTAAAAACCGCGAAAACTTTATGGCGTAGCCTCAAGCGACAACTATCCAAAAAAATGTGGCGTAAGCGTTAGCGTAAACAAAAAGTTTACGCCGCAAGTATACTGCGTAGAATTTGCTGCGTTTACGTAGCAAATTGCTTTGAGCGAAGCTTGTTTCAACCAAAGTATTTAAAAGTTATCTATAATGGCATACTTTTGTATCATTGTACTCAAAAACATGTATTTTGCATGATTTGATGTTATTTCCCGCAGGTTTATTTGCTACTATTGGAAATATTGGAGTGATACTTCACAATACTCGCCAACTTATCTCAAATAAAAATTCCCTATCTCCTGTTGCTTACAACCATCGACTTTTGGTCACGAACTTGGCTCTGGCGGATTTACTTCTTGGGGTATGACTTCATTTTGATACACCTGCATAAGTTTTCAAAATAAAAATTTCAAGTTTAAATAAAAGTTTAATTACAAAGCTTTACTCTTGCACAGAATCTACGAGCACATATGCTAAATACTGAAAAGTTTGGGTGTTCATTAGGACAAATATAGTTTCTAGGACTAGTTGCAACGTTCATTTGATGAGATTGAAAGTAAAAGCAACAATAAACAGGATGGTTTATTGCTTCATTGACGTTTCGCGCATCATGACAATGCGCATCCTCAGAGCGAATAACATACAAAATAAAATTTCACAAGGTTATATACTACAATGCGATTGAAGGCAATAAAAAATAAAAAATACACAATATTTTAAAGATTGGCCAGTGATGTGTGAGCGGTTGCTTTCCACGTTAAATTGCTTCGAATTTATGTTTATTGTCGGAAGATTTTACGTAATTTAACGTGGAAAGTAACCGCTCACACATCACTGGCCAAGCTTTAAAATATTGTGTGTTTTTTATTTTTTCTTGCCTTCAATCGCACTGCAGTATATAACCTTGTGAAATTTTATTTTGTATATTATTCGCTCTGAGGATGTGCATTGTCATGATGCGCGAAACGTCAGTGAAGCAATAAATCATCCTGTTTATTGTTGCTTTTACTTTCAATCTCATCAGATAAACGTTGCAACTAGTGCTAGAAACGAGCACATACGTTAGTTAAACAAAACTGCAAGCTTGATCAATTTTTATTCTCGACCACAAAGCTTCAGTAGTTTTTCATCGATTTCACACTTGCAACATAATGTAAAAGAACGAAGTGAGTATTAGAGATGTACCGATATTTTGGTATCGGTGATATTGCCAGTTTTGGAGTATCGGTATCGACTAAATTTGGCTGATACTGTGGGCGATACTGAAAATGTTAATAATAATGCATTTGCTGCGGATTTTTTACAGTCAGCAAAGATGTAGATTTCTGTAGAAGTAGTAATTAACGTTACAGTGACGTAGAAAAATAACACCTTGTTTACTTTTTTGATAACCCACACTTCCATGCCTTCTTGCGCACATCTTTCGTTACTTACACATCTTTCGTTATTCGTTGCATTCGTTACTTACAGTGATATTTTTTAAATTGTAGTGGAGACTAAATTTCTGCAATATTTATCGGCAGTGTTTGTTTATTCTCAACGGAGGATAAAACTTGTGAATCTTTTTTTTCCATGTTCGACGTCATGAAATTATATCTCAAATCGGCGTAATGACGTAACATCATCTCAATATGACTGTTGAGAAGGAGCGATCTTCCTGACGTCAGCACTACCTGATCACTCACTATATAACAGCGAGCATTATATTTCGCTAACCATACCGGTGTAGCAGTGCATATCCTTGGCGACAGTTAGTTTAGTTGTTTTTTTTTCACAAAAGATTCAATTGACTGACAAAATTGCGGTTAAGAACTATGTAGCATGAATTAGTGGTGCGATGCTGATGAGCCCACGTCATGGGCGAAACACGTATCTATCGCTGTCAATTCTTGCAACACTCGACTGCCGAGTAACATTATCTCAATACTTCATCGAAATGAATTAATAAATCTGACTGTCATAGGTGCTTGGTATGTGAAGAATATATACATTTTGAGTTTGAAGTTTAGTGGAACAAACTATCCATTTATCAATATCCCACTGCCTAACCACCGGCCTCCATCGTCACCTTCGAGATAACATATCGAGATAAGTTATCTCGAAGGTGACGCCTCCTCACGGAGCGCATGGTCTGATTGTCCTGGACGACAAGACTGCTGAGTGGCTGATTATTTCTTGCCCTCTAATCTAACCTGGAAAGACCTGCTCATACGCCGTAGATGAAACGTATAGTTTACAAGTATCCAAGTATTCGATCGGTCCACATTCAAAAAATCAACCGGCCCACCTGGAAAGTTCCAGAATTTCACGTGAGTTAATCTGCCCATACCTTTGAGTGATGAAAAAATACTTGTTCGAGTTGGGGTTAGTAGCTTTGATGCTAACAGAACAAATTGAAATCCGAGTTATTAGTGCAAAGATAGTTTTTAGTGAAGGATATATCTGATTCTCGTTCAATCACTTTATTTAGATTTATCTGATTGGCCTGGGAATCGCCAACAGCGTCTACAGTGGCATATACTGCCAAAAGGATATTGATTGGAGAGCCGGTAGAACTTGTTCAGCAATGGGAGCCATGGTTGTAATAAGTATTCAGTGCTCAGTTTTTATCCTGGCCATCGTGGCTGCTATGCGTGTGTTTCTTGCAGCAAGGTAGGTTTAACCTTTAAATTTGTCATGGTTGTAGGCAGAGATGGGCGTGATCTTGATCTTGAAGATCACTTTTATTTTGGTGATCTTGATCTAAGATCACTTTTTTTGTGTGATCCTGATCTTACAAGTCAATAAAATCAAGATCACTTTGGAATTTAAGTTGACTTACTATTTTATAATACGAAACCAAGGAAGATTCCAGAAATATTTTATAAAACTACGATACAACGTTTTATAGGCAGAGAAAACTTTTTTTCGAACCGTTGAAAATTTTCTTGATCAGATCTCCGGTACAATGCGTGATGGAAATCTGCAGGTAAATCTGCATTAGGCATTGCAGAGTGTAAAAAGCAGTGTTGCAGAACGTGTTTTCGAATGTTAAATTCTCATTAGTGCAACTACGTTTATGAACGGAATAACAACAGTTAAATTTATACTCAATACAATACATTACAAAGATTATAACGACATATTCTCAGTGTTCAATTGAATATTAATAAATCCAGAGACATCACAAAATCACTTCCTGCATGCAATTCCAGACCGACATTACTCGCTTAAGGTTTTTTTTGTTAAAACAGACTTAACGTTCAAAGCAAAAACAGCCATCACAATGAACACCTACCGAAGTATACTAATTTACAGTACTTAGAGAAGCAATGAAAATTAATAGACGGTATTGTTATTAATACCAATTCAATATGATTTCAGTGATTATAATACACTAATATAGTAGCGTTTATCAAAAGTCTCAGTCATTTTAGAAGATTTCACCACCGGTTACAGGGCCATCTATGATTGTTACCTTGACAGAGTCAACTCTGATTGATCATATACGCCTTGGAGAGTAGCTAATTGAGCAATTTCAGATAATACGAAACCAAGGAAGATTCCAGAAATATTTTATAAAACTACGATACAACGTTTTATAGGCAGAGAAAACTTTTTCTCGAACCGTTGAAAATTACTATACTTTTCTTTGCCTATAAAACGTTGTATCGTAGTTTTATAAAATATTACTATTTTATATTATGGAGATTTTTTTTGAACTGGTATTGTACAAAGTAGCCTAATCAAGGGTAACTACTACCATTTAGCCACTGTTAATATGACTTATGCGTCTAATAAAAATCGATTAGAAGTCTCATTGAGTTTGGTTAGTGTTACCATTTCAAAATTAAAAAAAGCTTTCTGTGGTGACCTAGCCTACGACTGTATATCAAACAATAACAAAAAATGACTAAAATTTGTTTACATTTCTGTTTTGTGAATTCTAAAAAGTTGTTTGCTTTCGTTGATCCAATCTTAGATGTTTGAAAAGCTTAGGTTGGCCATCCTAAACAAATGGACTTTAGACGACTTTGGTCACGTGAAGTGGCTTATTGCTCACTGCAGTGTACCAGCCAGACTGAAATTAAAAATAGTACATAAAATGTGTAAATAGATGCTTTTCCTTTTTATGTGGTTTTTGATTTTGTTTGAAACGGTTTATCTGACCTCAGATCTCTGAGCTTTTTTGTTAGTAGACAGCCAGACAGACACAGCAGTACCAATTATGCCAGATGGGTAAGCCTAACTATAGTGCGATTATTGTTGATATAATCCAATCAAAATTTGCGACAACTACTTTGCAATACGAATAAAAGCTTTGAATGTTAACCAGACAATACCTTGATGAAAAATGGTGCAGTTTAAATATGTTCTTCCGATTATTCGCCTTTGAGATTATTCCATCTTTGAGAGCTTGATCAATGATCATGGCACTTTTGCATACTTGTTGAGGCTTTGAATCACTAATGCAGGCCCGGTTACCGAGATAGGCTGAGTAAAGTTTCTGATTGTTGGCTGTTAATCATTCCATTCACTAGGTGCCGCTGATTAGAGAGCTATCTTTGAAACGTGTAGTTAAGCACATACCCCGAGAGCCGAACCAGCGCGGTTCGATCTTGAGGTTTCTTTGTGAAGTGATCTATTGGAGAACTATTCCATTGGATGCAAATCAAGACAACCACTTGCGCCTACCTCTATCACAGCTGGATGATCTGAAAGCTCTTGAAGATATAACTGTATAGCAGCTCAAATTATGCGCAGGCATCCAATACGGGTCGACTATACACGACCGAAGCAGTCCAAAAATAACCCTCGGCCTTAAGGTTTCAAACTTACGATCCTACTCAAACTAAAGCAACAATTGATGATAGCAATAGTCATTATCCATCCAAACAAAAATAAAATGACCATCCATCCATTAACTTTCTACAATTTTTAAGCCAGTGTTCAAGTAGTTAAAAAGTCTGCTGTAGCAATTACCTTTAACTTGGTTGCTTACGAGTAAATTGTTTTTTTTGCACCCTTATCGATCAAGAACTGCATTTTTTCAAGTACCCCTAAAAGTGATCTTGATCGTCAAGATCACGATCTTGATTTTCAAGATCACGATATTGATCTTCAAGATCACACTGTTGGGTGGTCTTGCCCATCTCTGGTTGTAGGCTATATTACTCTACGTTAATTTTATATCTTCACACTAACAAAATGTCTTAGTTTTCACTTTAAAAGTTCTTAAATCTACTTTCGCATCATGTTTAGACCAATGAGCACGGATTCGCTGGGGAGATATATTTTCGTGGCAATAGTCTCTGCTTGGTTTGTTTCTTTTTTACTTGCTTTGACGCCCTTATCAGAATATGAGATCGATTACTTTCTCTCTGAGGTCTGGTAAGTACATTATATAGAATCTTGCACGAGAAAGCCTTTAGAGGCCAGTGTTCCATCTAAAGTGCACACCTGCCGCAATAACACCAGACTGCTTACGCAGTTTGATATGATTTTTGCGACTTGCAACGCTTCAAACTTAAAACAAATCTTTTAAGTTGAAGCCAAAGTAAAACAATGACCAAACGAAGGTAAACCTTTGTGAATTTTTCTTGGGGCAAACCCCCAGATTTCAGCATAATTTCACATTTCGTCTTATCTCAACTTTTATACCACTCATTCTTTCTTACAACATTTTTTTTGGACAAAGCTTGATTCCCTTAGTTTTAATTTTTTGATCCGCTACTGAGTGATGGCCAAATCTGCTTTGACTAAAACATCGAAAATTAATACAGTGGATAACAACAGCGAAATAAAAAGTGTGTGACCACCGAAAAAGTGGAAAGCAAAGAAGAGCTGTTTGAATTAAATTTGTAATTTGTTTGTTCTCTTTGATATAGCTTGCTTCTAACAATTCACTAAATTTGTGATTCGCTTGCAACTTTGCAAGTGCAGCCTTAAAATAATAATGCTCACTGAAAAAAAGTTATTGCATGTTGGAAAAAGTTCTTAGAGGGAACGCTGGTCAAAGCTGACGAGAACCGTAAGCTAACCCACAGTGCTCTGCCTCCTTTTTTGACTTGCAGCACACTTCAAAACTTTTAAAATTTGATGGATCACTGGAACAAGATTGTCACCTAAAAGAGACAAATTTGCATTTGTGTAATACTGTAATAATAAAATGTTATGGTTTTATTTATTGTCGCTCCACAACAGCTAAGAGCCTTAAGCGACAAGGCTCATTTTATGTTTATATCTGGTTTACGATGTCATCACATTATTGACCAACTTATTCTCACTGCGTTTTGCAAGAAAGAACACATTGGATACCGTTTTTAAAGTTTTCGGTTTGATCCGACCTGTAATCAAACTCAGATTTACCAGCAGCAGAGCCGAAAGCGAAACCAGTCGGACACTGAGCTGGTACATTTTTGTAACTATAACTGCGAATTTACCACAGCGATTGCCAAACAGGTTTTGAAAGTTATGCAAAACAAGATGATTAATCTCTTTATAAATTGACTCAAGTTGGTCAACAGCAAAGAGAAAAAACTTCGTTTGCAGAAGTATGTAGTGTGGACGGAATATAAATTCAACAACTGCTATGGAAATCTGCTTATTTCCAGTTAGCTTTTCACATTTTCGATTCTGCTTATTATATCATTCTTATCCTAAACTATCTAACAAAATGTTATCGATATTTCAATTTTAAGGTATGCTATTTTGCAGTGAGATTTTTTTCTTAACCGTATTAAGACTGGGGTTGGGCATAATGTGCCCACCCCAATGTCAAACGAATGTATTTTAATGGGCATACGTGCTAATAAGCTGAAATTTCTTGACTTTTCCTAAATATTACTTGGCTAAACGTATTTAAAGTTTTGTGGCTATACCTGATTCGGTTTGGGAGATATTCTACTGTTTTTAGCATGTACCTTGAAATATTTCATTGATTTGCTCCTGGAGTGAGAGCAGATTGCGCTTGGTTGGTTTCTTTTATAAAAAGAGTGACAGATCATCGATCGTTTATTCAAAGGCGCCAAGCCGCCAAGCCGAAGTCGCCTAATGAGTTTATCGCGCGTGTAATTTGATTAGTTGTGAAGAAGACACTGCATGATGATTTACGTCTGGTGTAAATTGCATACAATTATTTCTGTCTGTGACTGAAACAAAACCATTTATTTTACGCAACGGGCATATTCTTCTTGGATTAACCTACTTCAAAGTTTGGTTGCTTTGTTTATCAGTTTTTAGTCTTTAGATGTCCCTTTAATGTGAAATTGGCGAAATGAAGCAGATATCGACATAAAAACAACAATATGTTGATGAAATGTATTTTGAAAATGAATTCGCGTGTGTATATGAAGGAATTTCGAACTAGATAAGTTGTCTAATACAAGTCAAGTGCATCACTTTACTAATTGGGGAATGGTATACAGTGCTGTGTTAAGCCCTTGGTGGGCCCCGGGGCCAAAATAATTTTGGGCCCCTTATCGGCAAGCAGACTTATGACAATATAGTGTGTATTTTAACTGCGCTGATATGGAAAGGTGGTTCACTTCACTAGATTTTCTCACCAGTTGAGAAAACAAAACTAATGTAAATAAGAGCAAACACAGGTCTATCAAGTCATAGCTACACCTTTGCTTGCAATGAAAGCCAAAAGTGTTAACGATTTCTAAACATACTGGCAATGGTGATGAAGCGTAGGGGTCATTCAACCCAGATCTTATATCACACAGTAGAAGTTAGCATAAAAATTTGACATGCTTATCACATTGAGTTCATACAATTTCTTATATCGAACAAGAATTGACAACATTATGAGAATTTTAAATTGGTTAGTTACATTTGAAAGCAATTTTTTCCAAAAATTACAATTGGCATTTGAAATTTCACTAACCTATTATTTTTAAATGTATAGCCATAACATAGCAAAAAAGTTTAGAAGTGCAAAAAAAAGTGAATTCACAAATGCTTTAACAAACAACATTTTAACACTTTCACCAAGTGGTAATTATGTTTTGCCTTATAGGATCACCGGGGTGGAGGCTGACTTGGTGACCTCATAAGGTCTTTCTCTTCCTTCCTCTCTCACTTTTATGTAATGTACCAGTGCATTTGGTGTAATATTTTGTGAAAAAACATAAACCAGTGATTGATTGATTAAACCACTCACCATTACAATACTTTCAAAAAGCTACCCAAGTACCCATTCAAAATGCTAACATGAAAACTCAAGTGTACTCAAAACTCAAATGTGCATAATCAGGAACTTTAGTATGATAAAAACAGTAGTTACCAATCTAGTGATATACTTTCAATTCACAACAGAACAGTGTTAATTTATAACAGCACAGAATGGCGTACATGGTTTATTAACTAGGCCTACTCACACAAGATACACTATTATTAGAAACCTGTTGTTAATCATGCTATATTTCACTAAAACATTTTTTTTATTAATTGCTTTATTTTTGGAACATTGTGGTTGTTGAATTTAAGAAGCACAATTATTATGAGCAGCAGTTACTGCAATCTAACTGTTGAATTAACTTTACTACATGTAATTATTTTTTTCATATGCAAACACCGTTGGTCATGCTAAAAACAGCTGTTATTGGAATGGTGCATGGGCATGAATGCTGACTTATGTAGACGAAGTTTAATAACTTTATCACATGTTGCAACTACTTCACAGGAATCACAGCATGCATAAGAAAATTACTATGAACTTTAACAAAACGGAGCAATATTTACAGTGCAACCAGTGCTGGATTAAGGGTCTGCTGGCCTGTAGGCACATTTTATAAGTGGCCCGATAATCAGGGTTGCCAACTAAAAATTGAAATTATCAGTGTTGCCAAATCATTGTCACAAAGATCGTTGTTGCAACTATAACACAGGGTACCGTGCAAAAACTTGGCCATATGCCTAACTAAATAACAACTTAGCGACTGATAACTTTTGCGACTGAAAACGCGTTAACTAGTTTTTGGAGGTCAATCTTACGGAGTAGATCGCTTTCGATACACAAAAGTGCCAGTGTACCAAGACGTTGTTGACACATTGTTGATCGTTTGACGTCTTTAATTCGTTTCAGTTGTGCAAACGAGCGTTCCCCCGAGCAATTCGTAGCCATTAGAGACAAGTACATTCTAAGTGCTATTTCAATGTTCGAAAATGCATTACAAACACCAGTAGTGTGCAGCATTTTAAACATCTTCTGGCACTTCCTGTTGCTTTTGTTTTATCGAGTCTTTGCTCTTTATAGTCTTTATACCAGCACATAAACTGACGAAATTCTGATGGGAAGTCGGAAGA
The DNA here is from genome assembly GCF_918807975.1 of Aplidium turbinatum. Classification (NCBI taxonomy): domain Eukaryota; kingdom Metazoa; phylum Chordata; class Ascidiacea; order Aplousobranchia; family Polyclinidae; genus Aplidium; species Aplidium turbinatum. The sequence continues at coordinate 9,888,670 of NC_137483.1, read as the reverse complement.
AAGGTCCTTTGAATACACACCAACCAGACCTGCAACAGCAACATCGATATCTTTAACAGACATGGAGTCGTACTCTGTCAAAACTCCGAACCTCTGCAACACCATGGAATATGCATCGATACGTTTCTGTAGTACGCTCTTTAGTTGGTCGATGATCACATAAAACGTGTTGATTTTAAATTTTTGCTGGCCCGACATTCCTTCCACTGTCCACATCATCTGTAGCAGCTCCATCACTGACATTCTTCTGCCGCTTTGGTGCTCGCCGACTTTCAGATTTATATATGCTGCTGCCACAGCGATCACGTGCCTGCTGCTAATAACAGTCAAAATTCTCTCTGCACTCATCCAAGAATTTATTCAAGCTCTTCAGCCGACCAATGGCTAGTGTCAGTTCGATAGTGGAACTTTGAAACAACTTGCTACTAGTATTGAAGCTCTGCAAAATATTGTTTTGAAGTGGCAACATGTTTCAATTCGTATTTTTTTAACGATTTTTGCGACCTTTAATTCATCTGGAAAAACAGAGCTAGTAAGATAAATACTTTTTAGTTTAGAAAATAATTATTTTGAAAATATGATTAAATTTCTACTGATTTTAAAGTGGCCTGGATTTTTGAATGGCCTGCAGGCACGTGCCTACTTTGCCTAATGGTTAATCCGGCACTGAGTGCAACACTAGTTAAGAGGTTTCTAGGTAAGGTCTAACAGCTTCATTACTCACTGACAACTTTGCAGTACTCAGAAAGCCTTTATAGGTTACTGGTGCTTAATGAAATGTTGTAATGCTTACTGCACAATAACTACTGCTTAGTTAAACTTTTATAACTTCATAAACAACCATCAACCCAGCAGTGTACAGAACACAGCAGAAATATAACTTGTAGTAAACACAGGTCTATCAAGTTATAGCTTCATCTTTGCTTGGAATGAAAGAAATGAAATATAAAGCAGCAACGATTTGAAATCACAAACAAAATCCTGGCAACTGTCATAAAATACTTATTATACTGGTATCTAAATGTATGCTGGTTACACTTGCCGATAGCTACCTCTGTAAAGTCAGGGATATTTATAATTACGGGATTGTAAATGCTAAACATGAAATGCTAATTAATCTATGAGAAATGCTATTTTGTTTACTGTTTACAATTTTTTAGCAGTAAACAAAATATGACTGCAGAAATGGAATAGGCTACAAATAAGACAAACATTTTTATGACCTACAGCTAAAGGCAGGTGAATTGATTATTACACTACTCAATGTCTGCTGTCCGCTTATTACTTGCTGACCTTTGAGGTCAGTTTTTGAATTGTTTGCCTTACTTTTGGTGGTCGTTCTTCAGCTTGTGGCCTGCTGGTCACTTTATCTGGTTCTTACAACAACAGCAATTAAAGACATGGGTAAAGATCGCATTAAATGCTTCATGGTTTCTGGTACATTCAAGGTTTAACATTTGGCTCAACATAACTTTTGAAAAAAAAACTATGCAAAGAGCTTTGAGAAAAACATTCCCTTGTTTGGAACATCTGCAAAACTTTTGCAGCACGTCTGCACCATTGGTAATCATAGTAAACGAATGTACTTCAATAGCAATAATGGCAAAGCAAAGTTTGCTTGGTTCTGACAAACCTCCATGGTCAGCCATTTCAAAGAATTCCTCTTTGAGAGTTTTGTTTATAAATCTGAAATGTTCAAAGCAAGAATGTCGCTAGTTCAAACAAAACATCTTCTTTATGAAATGCTGAATGAAATCTTGGTACATAGCAATGTTACACCATTCTAGAACTAGACTACCAGTTGTAAACCAGTAACATTCACTTTAAAGTTAACTTAAGAAAACAAAACACCCTGTAAAACCAAAACGTTAAGCTAAAAGTGCAACAGCCTTAATGCAGCTTATGCTTATGACATTTCAAAAAAGACTTTTACCTTGCAAGTTATACCAGTAGGCTAGATGTAGAAAAATACTTTATTGTTAAAAGGGATATCAATAGACCAACCAAACTTTCAGCTAGTCCAGTATTACAAAAAGTATTTTATGTGTCTTGTTTAGTTATTGGCAGACTTCAAAATCAATCGTACCTCACTCTTAAAGTTTATACTAAAGAGAAGCTAACCTACAAAACATGAACGCTTTCACCTTACCCGGTATGCTAAAGAAAGGTTTCAATCTGTGCTTTTGCAAAATTTAGACAAGGCATTGCAATTAAGTTATGCAAATGTCTTACATAATTTTCCTATTTATGACAATCATTTTAAAATGAGCTGTCTACTTCGTGGTTTAACAGTAGCTTACAAAGTATGGTGATCCTACTAGTGTATAAAGTGGTTTCAGTTCAACAGTTGCCAATTCCAAAGTTCTACCACAAAATACGAAAAAATAAACAACCAAATAATTAAAACACATTTATCTTAAACACACCTTTGTGGGAATTGGGCCCGTCTTGACTTCAAGTATTCAATTGCAACCAACCTGTTTTATTTCAAATATATACAGGTAATTTTACTAATGTTGTCATATTTTAACTTTTCTTTAAGATGATGTGGTGTTTTTAGAAATAATTTGGTATAAGGGCCCAGCATCTCATTGGTACCGGCCTAAATTATCTTCTTAATTGACAAGTAGGCTACACGCAGTAAACTTTAACAACTAAAAAACACATTGTTACTGAAACGCAAAAGTCTATTACCTGTGGGCCCCCTGAAATTCCATCACAAAATAACTACAACACATTTATTTTAAACACACCTTTGTGGGAATTGGGCCCTTCTTGATTTCAAGTATTCAATTGCAACCAACCTGTTTTGTTTCAAATACAAATGATTTTACTAATGTTGTCGCAGCCGATTTTAACTTTGATTCAAGATAATATGGTGATTTTTGAGATATTTTGGTACAAGGGCCCAGACCTGGCATCTCATTGATATTGGACCTAAATTATCTTCTCAATGGAAGTACACGCAGTAAACTTTAGCAGCTAAAAAACATGCCACTGACGCGCAAAAGTCTATTACTTGTGGGCCTCCTGAGATGGTGGGCCCGGGGGCCGGGCTCCCTTTGGCCCCCCCTTGACACAATACCATTGGTATATAATGCTATGAATGATATATCTCTAACCTCGTTCAAGCCTGATGGCAGAAAGTGCCATGTTTTGCTGTTGAATCGATTTAATAATCGACAAGTTTGCGATGAGAGAATGCTTGCACACGATCGCCTATACTATAGAATTCTTATATAGAATCAACGTTAGACGAGTTTGATTTATCGTAAAATTGGCTGCCTCCAATGACTGCACAAGTGGACATCGCTTATTGTTATGTTTCAAAAGATAAGTGTTAGAACAGCACATTGCTGTTTCAGCTTTGATTTATTATCATCATGGTTGAACCGATGTAAAATGACGTAACTCGTGGGTATAGAATGCGAAAAATCTGTAACTTTATATTTTCGCTATACGTTTTTGTCTTGGATCTGTTTCTGCAGAAACGTGGTAAATAAACAATTCCTGATTTCGCTAATTGGATAGTTCTAAACATCGGCAAATCGGCAATCATGCCACTAGCAAACATACAAAACAAACCGTGGTTTTTGTTTAATGATTTTGATGTGACGCAGATGTTCAATCGATATAACTCGCTCGCTGTAATACGGTATTGAATAGAATCAACCAGTAGCGTAGCCAGGAATTTTGAAAGGAGGGGGGGGATTGACGACTCAGCGGTGGGGGTTCTGGGGGGGTTGGAAGATTACTTTGAATTTGGTGCATTCTGAGAGCATTTTCAACAAAAATGTGGGTATGAATATTCCTGTAAATGGTGCTGTCCGGTGGGCGTATTTGTAAAACCTACTGTTAGACGGCACCATAAGCAAAATTGACCAATCAGAAAGCAGCAAGCGATTCACACTTCTCCCAGGAGGAGAAAATTTCTCCGAGAAAGAGTGGTGTTTGAGTCTGAAGTAAGTTGGCAGGTGCACGAAGAATATACTTTGAAACAAATCCAAAACAAACCAATTTTGCTTCGATTGGCATGGTTTTTGTTTGAAACAATGCTACTGTTTTGTTATTGATGGATCATAATTTTGGAAATCCTGGCCTAATTTGAACGTGCAAGTATTGAGCTAAATCTTATCGCAATATATCTGAGAATTTGAAGAATACCTGGCAACCGTGGATGAATTATGACACACTTAAAATTAGGCCAATTATTTGCCTGCCCATCAACTGTCAATACCCATGTTAGTCCTGACTTTTGCAGTAAGTTTGAAGTGTTGTTTGTTGCCGAAACGTAAAAGTAGCTTTCCTTACAAGTTTCCAGAATGGGCGGAGGCCTACGCCTAATGCTGCAAGTGCAATGTTTGTCAACTTATCCAATGTAGCTTACAGCAGTGACTCTCAACCTTTTTTAGCCCATGGACCATATTTTAAAAAAATTATCCAATCCACCACTTTGCTATGTTGACGCCTCATGAACGCCACTAGTCAAAACTGTATTGCACAATGCACATAGGTAAAAAAACTCAAGGGCGTGTTCAACCTTAGTTCTTTAATAAAGTAATACGTGATGAACTAATTATAAGCAAACCCTCTTAGTTTGCACACTCAACCTTAACTACTTGAATACACATAATTTTATTTTCAAATGTACCATAATTATAACAAAACATCATGCACAAGTATGTGTCTGGTGCTGTCATGGTAATGTCTCAGTTTTGCCTTCTTAGCAACAGGAGCTTCTAACATTTGGTTACTTTGAAAACACTGCAGAATGCAGTTCTTCATTTAGCGTCTGAAAAAATGTAACATGCGACGTTGAAGATAATTTAATTGACATTCATTGGAACAGCGAATAGCTCTACTCTCCCTAAAGAAACTTGTACCATGAATGAAGAAGCGCAATCTTCGTGCACCGACAACAATAACAGCAACATTTGATGTATTGATTAGGACTTCACTTAGCACTTCACTTATGCCTTGAACAGTTCAATAGCCTACTCGTTAAGTAGTAAAATAAGTTCAAAAACGGCTGAGCTTTTGCTTATCTAGCACTTCCAGAAAAATTGATCAAAAATCACGAAGTAAACATGATTATTACGTCACGCTGACATACAATCATACATGCTACATAACTTTCTTTCACCTTTATGCACTATCCAGGGCTTCTCAAACTTTTTTGTTCTGCGACCCCATTTTGAAAAATATATTTCTATGCGACCCCATTATGGGGATATCCACGTTAATGACATTAAAACGGGGTTAGTTCTTTTGTCTCAATTTGTTTCGGTTCTTTTTGGCTTACCTTATAATTCTCTTACTGAAGTAGTAAAACAACATCGAAAGGAGCATGAAAACAACAACAATGAAACATGAAAAAAGCAACGAATGAAAACAAGAAATAACAAACGAATAATCCGACCCTAATTAAGACTATACCAAAACAATACAAACGCACCCAATTCACGAATCACAAAAATATCCGCTAACATGATGAAAAGTGAACAAAAACAAATCATTTAATGGGATGGATGCGCTTGATGTTTCATGCGCAAGTGATCCATTCGGGGAATGATACAAGACAAAGCAGAGCGAAGAGCATCTTCAACAGTTTCCAGAGAGGATCGGTTTTTACTCTTGATGGTGGTGAGTTTTGAGAATGCCGCTTCACATAAATATGTTGTGCAAAAGAGCAAGAGTTTGTCAAGGGTTAGGTCAGAAAGGTTTGGGTATTCATTCCTTGTGCTTATCCTTGCGCTTATTACGATTGGTTATACTTTATCCTTCGACATATCACACCGACGGTTATGGTCAATTGACATGGCAAGACTACAACCTACCGGCACTAGACCAAATTAAACTACAGTCGAATCCGCTTAATACGGACACCGGATAACCCGGACAACCGCTTTATTCGGCCAAAATGCTCGAGAACGGAACAAAAGATAAAATTGCACATAAAAAACTCCTGTTAATTCGGACAATTCTCCGCTTAATTCGGACACAGGACACAGTATTTGAAGAATTACTGTACTATTTCAACCCTATGTGTGTGTTACACAGTAATATATTTGTTGAATCGCTTGATATCGAAATACTGTACAATACAACTAACCAGAAAGTATAATTCTTGTGCGTTTTATGCGATCAGTGCCAATTACTGCAGTATAGCGCAGCTGCAATTCATTTATTACGCAACAGAACGGTATTTTTAATGCGTTGTCTGCCTTACGCATGACCATGAAACGAACAATTGATTTTCCGCTTAATTCGGACAAAAGTGAGCGGAACCAAAGTGTTCGAATTAAGCGGAGTCGACTGTATTTCATTACGTCCCCAAAATTTCATTACGCGACCCCATTTGGGGTCGCGACCCATAGTTTGAGAAGCCCTGCTTAGTATGCAGTCCTTGCATAATTTACTGTAGTAAATGATACAATTTTAAAGAACGTTTTTATCAAGGATTTATAGAACTCTCTGTGGACCAACAGAAATTCCAGGTGGACCACCTGGACCACGTTGAGAATCACTGGCTTACAGCCTACGTGCGAATTTCAAATCTATTTAAGGCTTGAAAGTAGCCTATAACCTCCTAGTAGCTACTTACTGAAGGTCATCTAAAACAGTGCTTCCCAAATGGTGGGTCGCGAAGCATTTCTAAATGTTGCTGAATGTTAAAATTTTCTAAAAAATACCGACGTTGCTATGGATCTCACAAGCCGCAGTGTGGTCTTGAACAGTAGGTTACTTCGCCATCACTAATCTTCACTCCATTTGTTGACTTTTCATGAATTGTGCACCCTGTTTTCTATTACATCGGGAAATTATTGCATTACTATCACGTAACAATTATGCAACAATGTAACAAATACTTAACAATTAGATGTGTTATGTTGCAGTAACTATTTCAGTACGTACGCCAGTAGTAAAGATGCCATAATAATTGGTCAATCTCGCCTTATGGTGCCGTCCAACAGTAGGTTTTACAAATACGCGTCCGGTGGCATAGCAAAAACATAAGATTATGTTTTCTTCGGCATTTTTCGGAAATAAAGCTGAGTCTCTATGTTTTCTTGTTGCTAATTCCTGGCTGAGATGTTTGGTATTGGCAAAACTCGCTCTTTTAATGCAGTTTTGTTTAAAATTAGGCAATTTTTTTTTTAGACTGAAAGCATCCATTCTCAAGCATAAAGAGACTGAAAGCATCATTCTCGATATCGTGACGTCACACGCGTGCCAAAGGAGGTGTTGTAACCCCCAAACCCTCCCCTTGGCTACGCCACTGGAATCAACGTCATCTGATTTCATGTGCATTTGATCGTGTTTTCCCGTTTTCAAATCCCACCTTTGTTACGCAGATCCAATGTCAAACGACGTAAAATCGACGTAAAAACGTTGCTGCGATTGAAACAAACAGAATTAAAACCATTTCCATGTGTTTGTTCTCCACTGACAAATCGGCCATTTTACGTTGATTCAACAACTAAAAACGTTGAGTCGATGTACAAATGATCAATTTTTCTCTGTAGGTTGGTTGACGTATTTCGACTGCTCTTCTACTTATTTGTTCTTACATCCTGTTGTGTACATTATAATCAGGCAGGCAATAAGTTAACGATAATGGCATAATTTATTAACCCATCATACAGTTCTACAAATGATATTTGTAGTTGTAAAACACCAAAGATAGAAATGTTTGCTTTGAAATTAGTTCGATTTTCGAACTGTGCCCATTCAACGTTGCAAATCAACAAAATAGTAAATAAAGCACAGTGCGCCATAACTCTAGCCTTGCATACAAGATGTAGGCTACACGCATAGCCTACTATTTCAGCCGTTATCACGCATAATCAAATGTGCTAATACTTGTTTACAACAAGGTAGTCCAGTAATTACAAACAAAATAACTTTTACATGTGAGTCCTCACTAAAATATTATTGAAGCAGAAACGCTATTTACTGCACAATACGCGTATTGCAATGAGAAACACTTAATCACATGACGATATTTTATAATGTAATTAACCTCATTGAATCCAAGTTTATTGAAGTTTATTCACCGGTGCTTTTTAGCTAGAAAATTGCCCATTTTACGCCCAATCGGTGTGAATGTGAATTATTTCCAGCTTGGGTGCCACGCATGCGGAAAGAATATTAGAGACTTGTCGAGAGATCAAATTTCGCTATTTCGTGTGTCATATATACACGACATATGTATCTTATATAAACGACATAGTTTGCAGGTTCTGATATTGTACGTCGATATCGACGAGAGAAAATGATGAAACAACAGCTACACGAAAAATTACGCACGTATTTACAGGGAGAAACCACAAACAAAATCGTTTGTTAGTACGAGTACGACGTACCAAAAACAGTATTTATAAATAGCTGAAAAAAATATGCATTTGCTTAGTGATTATTACGTCATGATTATTACGTCTTACATATTGTTAACTTTGTAAGAATATATTTTTTGCGGTTTGTAGCCAAATCTGCCTACTTTTCTAGCAACACTTGTTTCCGATCTTCGCATCTTTCCAAACAAACTGAAGTCAAATAAACAATTTTCACGTCTAAGCACTGTGGTCAAACGTTGAGTCGATATAATAATGTTGCACTTTTGCCGGTTGGATAATTACAGAATAAATAGATTCTCGGCAGTTGATGAGCCGTTGTGGTTGTTAGTGTGAGAGACAGAGCGCAAAGTGTGATTACCGTGGGAATACCGTGACGTCATTATCTCAAGCAGAGCAAGTTAAAGCCTTGTTTCTTTATTATAATTTACATCTAACTTTAGCGATTTGACTGCTGTCTAATAAATCTATCATAGCTATAGATATACACATGATTCGAAGACACGTTTGAATTTTTTGGAAAGTCAGATAAATTTTCTTTCAATTGGTAAAATATCTAACTGACAGCATGCATATCAAAGGCTTAATAAACGTTCAAAAACCGTGGGCACTTTATGCCCCTCCCCCAATCAGGGAATCCCTTGAGAGCCCAGTCTGAATACGGTTAAAGGAAAGCACCTTCTCGTGTTGGCGTTTTAGCATAAGCGCAAATGAATTTTGAACCCAATCGTATGGTTCCGAGTGAATGGTGAAAACTCTGTCCGGATAGTGACAAACATTCCACTTTTTTACGAAGAAACTGCAAATTTAGAAGTTCTGCTTTAGTTTTCAGGGTGTGCGTTGGAGCCACGTAGACTACTAGGACAAGTTTCCCGTTATTAAAGGCATACTAAATGAAATTTTCAAACGGGAATTAAGCATTAAAATGCGAAAACTGAACACTCAAGAATACATTTCATAAAAAATTACTGAAAAAAAATTGTTTTCAATGGCGCTGGCAAGACGCAAAGTCCAATGTTTCATTTATTTTTTTATTTTTTTCAAAATGACCAAGAAGTGGAAAAACTGCTCGAGAATTATGTCACCAGCGACTAGCAGTAGCATTATCAAAAGTCTTTTCGTGCGTTGGGTTGGAAAGTTCAGATGTGTTGCGTTCCAAGAATTTTCACATTGATTCAAAGCCTGGACACGTTGAATCCATGTAAAAAATGCTGATTACTCCACGCCTTCTGAATTGCCTAGCTGAAATCGTTTCACATCCGTTTGTGGAATTTGCCTTCAAAAACTTGTTTTTTTATATTTTCATTTTTCATTGATTGAAGGCCTGAATACGTGGAATCTATGTAAAAGAAACTGATTTACTGTTTGAAGAACAAGATCTGCCATTTGAAACTCGCGCAGTAAAAACTCTTGCCCGATCAGCTAATTGCTAGTCGCTAGTGACGTACATTGTATAATTGCACGCTTCGCTGCTCAAGTCCATTCCGGTTTTGAAAGCTCTGACAAAAGCACGCGCGCAATGGTGGTCAGACCGCAATGGGGACATTTTTTTTTCAAAATCGTTTTATGGTAGCATGTTAAACACAAAGAACGTGGAAAATCGCCAAGTCAGCTTTTTGATTTAGTATGACTTTAAGTTGAAAAAGTAAAAAAAATATGAAGAAATTCATTTTGTACTTTCGACTGCTTCCTGTTACGTCTGAAGACACATTAAGCAGTCCTTATAAATTATATCATATCACAATATCATAATTTCAAATATAGGGGAAGCTCGGGTTAGTTGAGCCACTGGGTTAGTTGATCCACCCCCTTTAATTCTTAACCGTATCTGTTACTGGCGTAGACCTTATGGTCTCGCCCTCTGCTAATTCAGCAATTTCACATAGAAGCAGTGACGCTAGAAACCTGAGATGTCTTGACTTTTACTTTTTTTTCTTGCCCCAACTTTTAATCCCGATTATGTTGGTATCGGATAATTGTGAAGTTCACAATAAACCTTTTGTCACAACCAGTTATAAAATGCAAGAAATTTCCTGATATTCAATAGCTTAATTGACAGTTTACTAATAGCGTGCGGTTTCATTTTGTGTCTGTCAGTCATAACACGACGGCGCTAAAATTCTATTCTCTACCCAGGCAGCAAAATCCGTCATTTTTACATTGATTCAACGTCGATTTTGCTGTCTGGATAGGGAGCTGGTCTTTGACGCGATATGAGTCATTCTTTGCTGGCAGACATCAATTAGGAAGGTAATTTATTATTTGCGCAAATTGCTTTGTAGTGCAAAAAGTGCATGGAATACTGTTTGCACAGAAATGGAAAAACAAAATTGATGAAATTCTGTGTTCTATGCAAGAGGACTTTCAAAATAAAATGTCAACTGAGAAATTTGACCAAGAAATCGCGAAAATAGGTCAAAAACCGAGTCTTTATCACCTTTTCTACCTAAAATACACAATCACGAATATATTTTGCGAAATAAATTGATTGAAGTGATAGATAAGGCTTTTGACCAACGGCATACTTTTTCCCGTTGTTATTTCATATAAGCCGACGGAGTAGTTAGCAATAAGAGAGACGTAGACCTGATGGCCTCGGCCAGTAACTCTTGACGCCAAAAGGAAACAGTGACAGATACGGTTAAATGTGGTGAGGTAACCACATTCTATCATCACGTGATCAGTTTGTCATCGCGTGGTCTCCCGTTTGGTTTGAGTTGACGATTGATATTATATGTGGTGCTGAAGTTAAAAAGTTGAGTTTTGACCTTGGAAAGTAGATTTTGAAAATAGAGGTATGTCCAATAATATTTATTTTACTTGGTTAATGAGACAGTTTCATTTAATTTATATGGTAGCTTACCAAACAAGCTACGTTCTAAATAAAAAGCGGCATAGTGTGCCATGAAGTTTTGCTGTAGTTTTAACATTTTCATGGCGGCATAGTTAAGGTGTTAGTTGAGCCACTGCCTTCGGTGTTAGTTGAGCCAGTGTATAAAGGGCATTATAATGCTTACGATACCTCCACACACCTTATATAGATTGCAGCCGTTGGATAAACCTGTTTACGGTGCAATAAATCTCTTTGAACTACATAAAACTCAACAAAAGGTCATAAACGTGGTCAAACTATAATGAAATAGTGTTATTTGGATGCCGTAGCACTATCTTCATTATTTTATCTGCACATTGAGTTACGAGCGACTCTTAGAGCAATTGTTAACCTGTTTTCATACATTGATATTATTACTTTAAATATAAACTAAGGCTTGGAAAAGAAACGTGGTTAAATTTGTGTTTTCAAAAATAATAAATGATGGCTCAACTAACCCTTTCCGTGGTGTTAGTTGAGCCATTTGACTACTAGTTTTTAAACACCTGTGGACCGGGCTGTCGTCGTTCGATAAGGCTTGTACTTCCTACAAATACTGTTTAATATACGCAGAAGGTGAAGCATTGTGAATGAAGAAATAAAATCGACTCATATAAAAAAAATTGCAAAAATGCAAAAAGTGGCTCAACTAACCCGACCTCCTCCTTCCCCTATCATAGAGAGTTTTTTTTTATCAATTTCGTACATAAAAATATATTTATATTTGTGATAACAAATACCTTAAAAGTTTTTGGTTAAAAACACAGGTATGAAAATAATCCTTTCCTGCCGTTGGCTAAAAGAGAAGACATGGAAAGCTTTATAACCAGACTGTGGACGTTGCAAGGCAATGGCAATAATTCTTTTGCTTGGACTTCTGACAGGTAAATCTAGTTCTTAAACAGACCATTAAACCTATTAAAAAAGCAGCGCAACTAACTTATAACATTCAAATAACAAAAGGAAGATTACTGTTCTGCACGTGTTTGTGATAAACTCCAATTAAGTTCATAATTTCAGACTTATAAGCTAGACCAGTAACTTCAGGTGTTTTAGGCAAATTTTTATTCAATGAAAAAATATAAAGATTTTCGAACACTTTAGATTTCCATGAAGCTTTCAGCGAAATTCGAAACAAACAATGCAAATCAACATTACAGTTGAAAACTTCAGTAAATGCACAAAACGGGTAAACAATGGATGCTGGAAAAGATATGTAAATCACCACAAATGTTTCTTATACTTACCCCATCGAGTAAAGTGATGAATAACATTTGCAAACAGAATAGTTATTAGAGGGAAGCCTACGTAATCTATTGTATTTTCTAATTCTTATTTTTTTAATCACCGACTTAAGGGGAAAGAGAGACAAAACGAACGTAAGGCAAGAACGAACATTGTTAGATTTTTAAGAATATTTCAGCTAAAAACAATATTTTTTCCATTTTCTAAAACGATCACCATTTACATTCTACAACACGATGATTTGGTATTATTTGGACTTTGTCGTGCATGAATGACTATTTTAAACCATTAGTTATAAGAGTTGCTGTATAGTTTCTAAATTGCTGCACTTGGCGGCAATGGTTTATGCACGATTGGAGCAAAAGAGATATACAGATATACCATGACATTGACAATAACCTAGTTACCCCATATGGCCAACATAATATACGGTGGTTATGCCACCTTCGTGTGAAGTTTATTGTCATAGTAGGGCTAGTCATTGGCACTTTTCCTGCGTTTTAAAAGTTAGATGATAAACGGGTGTTACCAGAGGCATATTCAACTGGGTGTTACTGTGTTGGGTTATTGAGTTTTGGCATAGGCCCATTGACTTGAAAATGCGATAATTAACTGCGTAAATATTATCCAATAGAATTATATCTTGCTATCTAGCTTTTGTTTTGAAAATACAAGTTTTATGACTTATATAATCTCTTTATAATACCAATTGTGCACATACAGTATTTCAATCAAAATTATAAGCTACAGAAAGCTATTATAAGCTATACACTGTTCGAAGTTTTTGTTTCATCATTAGACTGAACAGATCCATTTTCAACACCAGACTATATTTCTAAAATAGCTTTAATAAATGACTCAATAATGTATAATATCTAAGGCAAACAAAGGAACAAAAACACTTAATTTTGCACCCAAATAAAAAATAAAGTGCACGGAAAAAGGGTGTACATTATGTTTATACCATGTTTGTTTCATCTCAAGCCTGGAGTACAACGGACATCAAAGATAAAAACATTTTTTTTATGAATGAGCAAACAAAAATAATGACATCAGGCTTTTTACTATGGACAAGTATTGTTAGGTACCTAATGTATAGGCTACAGTAAAATTAAACGACGGGATTAACCCGTGATACCTTCTTTATCTGTTCAAGTAGATCACATTGAATTCATATGTCTGACTGCTCCCCTCTTCCCTCCCACCAACTGCTTCGAAATGTACTGATATAGCCCTTTTAAAAATCGACAATTTTAACTCCACTTACTGCGAGATAAAAATATTTTTACCAGCGATACATACTGTATATTGTTTTGTAGTAGGCCCAGCGGCCCATACATTAAGTTAATTTGTAAAGTGGGCTGCTGCATATTGATGGCGGGAATAACAAAGTCGTCTTCACTAGATCTCTAACATGGGAGAACATGATCAAAATAGTGTCTCAATTCAGCGAGGATTTCAAACCAAGTCTCTACCTCGGATATTATTCTGCACATGGAGTCTGCCTTCCTCGAATATTTCCGGATTCTTCTACTGAGCATTCTCGGGGCTTTTCTTTGCTTCTTATAGCATTAAATCTTGTCCTATTTATCTACATGCTTTGTATGTACATTGCAATTTACAGGTGAGAAGTGTACGTGACTTACTGTGCAGTTATTATTTCATTTTTAATCTACTTTTAGTGACGTTCTTTATTACCCGTCATTGAATAAGCTGTTGGTTAGAATAGACCATGCCTAAAAAGGTACCTAGCTAATTGTATTTGACGACGATTAATACAAGAGGCAAAGCTGCTGAACCTTGCTTGTGAAAGTCATGAATATCATTTTTAATTGACCAGATAGAGTGTTCTTGAAAGGGCATTGTCAGGATTTGCAGTATATGCTTTTGATATGCTTGGCAATGTAAAAATATACAGTCCATATTCTCTTACCTGCTTGCATTTAAGCAACACGACATCAGTTGAGAATTAGCTAAGTCATGCCAAAATTCATGCATTAAAATTAAAACAACCTTGCACTAAAGAAAAGCAAAAATAGTTATGAGCTCACTGCATCCAAATTTTCTCTGAAAGGATGATATGAAACAACTGAAAAAAGTAATAGATTTACTGTTCAGCTTAGCACACAACATTGGTTGATAGAGAATTGATTTCTCATGGACAGACAAAGTGCATTAATAATAAAATTTGTATACAGTAATTGTAGGTGTTGAGGCTTTAGACCATCAACACAAGCAGGGTTATTAAAAGGTTCGTTTATGAAGCCAAACGAACTGAAATACCATGACAAAACTGTGGCAGAATTGCTGGTGGTGCGACACTGACGAGTCCAGCCTCATGGGCGAAATAGCGATGTCTATTGGTTGCTTAAAATTAATTGCACTTTAGCATCACCATCAAAAGTAGACGGAGAGCAGGCGTCGCTGCAATTGGCAAACGAGATTCCGCTTTACAACGCAAGATCACCAGAATCATTCTCACGAACTTCTGCTGTTGGATTCCAATTTGCATCATGGCTTTTGTGAGCGCAGGAGGTAAAACCATTTTCTCTATCCTTAAAAGCAACAGCTTTGAAAACGATGCATTGAGATCAGTGAGCTTTCAACACATATTTGAGTGCTCACAGCAGCAAGTATAGGGTTGTTTGAAACAAACATGTAGGCCTAGTGTGTTGATGTGTAATGCTTTGGGTTGGTTTCGTTTTGAAACGAAAAAAAAAACACAAGAAATTTCGCTGTTATCCAATTCGAAACGAAACCGAGAGACTGCAACAGCGCCATAAATCCAATGAATGGCCTAATAGAATTTAAGCTTACAAATTTTCAAACCGAAAATGTTTTTTGCTTAAGGAACAAGCTTTCCTTGCAAGCGCCAAAAGTTCAACCCTGTTAGCAGCAGGCGTCACGTAGCACTCACCATTAAGTAGGTCTAATAACTTGTACTGCAATGGCCATACAAAACGGTCTGCTGCTATTTGGAGAATCCGATTATGAGAAATCACAATTCGAAAACAGCCTTTTCGGAGAAAGCCTTTCACGGAGATTTCTAAAATCTCACATCGGCATCTGCTTATCCAATTAGCTTATCATAGGAATTAGCAGGAATTAGCAGAATTAGCTTATCACAGGAATATCACAGGAATTAGCTTATCGTAGAGGTTAATCTAATAAAGTCTCAGCAAAAAAGTCTCAACTAAGTTTTCAGCGAAAAAATGAAAGTTTTCAAACGGCGTTTCATGATTAACAATGGTGGTGAATCAAATGAAGTCTCAGCGAAAATGCTTTGACTAAAGTTGCTAAATATGCTAGATATTGTTGCTGGATATTGCTATAGCCTATATCCACAAGATATCAGCTACTTTACATCTACCTCACTGAAACAATAAGTTTCTCGTTTGCATGGTTATGAGAAGGTAAACACAAACACCGCTTACCCAAAAGATCCCTACAAATTCTCTAAATAAACAGAAACCGTCGATGGATTTAAGTAATCACCAAATCGATTTTCTCCGAAAAAGGCTCGAATTGGGATTCCTCAAAATCGGCCACTCCGAATCGGATTCTCCGAATTCGATTCTCCAAAACGGGCCATTCCGCCATACAAAACGTTTCATTCAGCCAATGCGTTTACAAAAAAAACAAACATAAAGTTTTATAGCGTCACCAGAAGCTAGTCACTTTGTTTATTTATTTCCAGGTGGCAAATTGACTGAAGAGGCTTATGCTATTGCAGCCATTGTTTTGCTGCCAATAAACAGCGCCTTCAATCCCTTTCTTTACTCTGACTTACCGGAAATAATCTGGAAGAAAGTTTTTGCTGAGACGTGGTGTGGAAAGTGTGTGAAATCAAAATAGTTTAGCATGAAGAAAAGCCTCCCTGCAAACTGTTTAAGAAAGTATGTAAGGCATTAACTTTTTGATCAGCATAACAGTAAGGCAGCATTTAACAAGAATAAAAAAGTTTTGTTCAGAATTGTGTATATTTAGTTTTACCTGAAGGCACTTACACTCGCCAGTTGTATATGCATGGGGAGGGTTTCGGTTTCAAAACCTTCTATTACCCTAGATATCTTAAATTTTATACTTTGTTTTTTGTTTATTTAGGCTGTTTTGAATAAGTTACCTTCTCATTATCTTTGTCACCGCAAGTAGTTCGATTTTTTGTCTAAACTGACGTCATGGAAATTGTAGCCTATTCGTGCAATGATATGCTCAAACAGTAATTTGTAAAAGTGAAATGAGATCTAGTATGGCTGGCATAGCAATTTTTAAATGTTTTATCTTCTTGTTTTCATACGTTTTATTAGGCTACATTAGCATATAGCTGAGTTATTTGAAGTATATGGGCTATCATCAACAAAAATATTCATTTTACTCCTTCAAAAGCATGTGCTTCTCAAAGTCTTTGTTGCAAATATGCAACAAAGGCTTGCATATATGCAATAGTGCGCATATTATATATCTCCATGGCCATACCAGTGTACCTACTGCACTGAGGCTGGAAGGCCGAAACGGTGGGAACTGTCTGCAGTTATGCAATAGTGCATATATGTAGCAAAGGGCTCTGCTGGGGTAAATTGCCGTCTGTTAAGTCGAAATTTTACTGATTCATTTTAATGTCGTGTATGATTATTATATAATGCTCATAATTGTTTCATATGCAGCAAAGAACACAGATGACAACCTTGCAATCCGTCCGTCTACGCATTCGTCACAAGAATTTAGCAGCAGACTTTAAAATGGAAGTGTATGTTTTGCGAAGGCTATCTTTTCTTTAAAACTACAGCACAATGAACTAAATAAGATTGGAATATTTCAGTGAACGTTCTTGTAAAGTAAATTTTTTCGTAATATTTATCCTAAGATTGTTATTGAAGAAATTGTTTTGTGTTTTAAGATGTCGAGCATTTGCAAATGCGAAGCTGCGTTTCCAAGTGAACTAAAGCAATAAACGAATCGAAGGAAAAATACATTGAAATGAACATTCGCGTTATATGTTGTTGTGGATATTTACAGTTGTATCGGTTAAAAGTAAGCATCAAACAAAAAACTATTTTTCTAAAAGTAGCGTTCGTCAATTTGCAAAAAAAAAAACATTCTGTTTGAGTAATATTTTTAAAATTTCATTAGTATTTACAGCTTTTTCTTCAGAGTTGGGTGATCGATTTACTTTCGATACTCAAGAGTATACCTTTTCTATTTCTAAACATTGTCATGATTTTTTAAAGATTATTTGTGAGAAAGGTAAAGGTCAAATCACATCATCTCTTCATCAATGCATAGTAGGCCTACGTTTGCTTGATAAACTCTCTTATGCGTGAAATAAAAAGAAGAAACTTTACGTTTAATTTCGCGAAAATACGGCTATGAAATATGTTTTTGTCTACACGTAACAACATAGCCTTTTTGGAATACTAACACATTTTCACAATTTGTCTTATTTGGAAATTTTTTCATAACTATGATTATGTATGATAGCTCCTGAAACAGCTTGCTGTCAGAGTTTTATTGATTATTTGGTCGTATTTTCTGTCAACCGACACCCTTTGTTGTAAGGACCTGTTGTAATATTGCGTACTTTGATTCAATGTATTTACTGAAGCTAAGTCTTTTTGCTGTCAATTTATCACATCAATCAGTTGTACCCATAGCGTACTCATACTCAACAGATGGTTGGGTACGCCGTGGTTGTACCATATCAGATTTTCATAAACATTTTTTGTAAAACCACTTGCATGATTTAATTTAATGTATCTGTTCATGTCGCTGTTGAACTATCGACTTTATTGCATTCATCATTCAAGCAATATCAACTCTTCACAAACTATCTTTAGCACAATCTCTGAGAAACTTTTGTTCCTCAATGACCAATAGGCAAACTTTCTAATTTTGAAATTGCAATGTGCTGCAAACAACCGAATCTAATTTTAACCCATTTCTTGTCATGCTCTTAAAATGGAACCACATTTCAAAAGCGTATTTGCATCACATTCTTAAAATTCATGAAGTAAAGCAAGTAGGCATAGCAATATACATTTATACAATGAAGTTAAAGCATCTACAGAGAAGGAGCATAGATCCTTTGACAATGGGCAGCCCATGTACTGTAATTCGGGTGTAACTAAGCAAAAGTAATAACGATTGAATAATAAGCAATACAAAAAGAAACCAAAGCAACTATATAATAAAGACATAGCATGATGAACAAAACCATATGTTCTATTTGTTGAGAAAACTAAACTAGGCCTAACTCCTGTTTTGTTTAAGTAGTCATGTTGAGGTCAACAAATTGGTATAAGTGGTTATTGCCTTGCTAGGATTGTAGTTAACAATGAACAAAAAGACAGTAATAAGATCATAACAGAGTGCTCAGTCCATTTTACTTAATGTTTTATTGCGGCCTTGAGAACTTGTTCACTTTTTATCTTTTCCGCTTATTTATAGAGCCCTGTTTCTTGTTCAACCTCTTGAGACTTAGAAAAAGGATAAACCATCTCCTCTGGAGAACATCACAGAAGTCTTCCGAGTTTTTATACATAAACAAAAAATATTTTGAGTCATGATGGGATCCGATTTGCTTATACACGCATGAGTGTTCTGCATGTCATGATAGCGTTTTTCAAGAACATTAGGCTATTTTCATTACAAAGAATGAGAGTTTTTATTTTCTCATTATAGTTTTCTCGAGTTAATTTCAAGATTTTTCGGAGTGTTATTTTCTAGCTTTATTGATCAAGAAAATTATCTGCATTTTTTTGTTATGTTTCAAGTTTCCAAGACTTTTACTCTGTCTTACGATTCTGCTTTTGTAGCAGTTTTGCAATTCTTTCCATCTGTTACTTGGGGTAGCAGCTAAAGAGTTAGACCCTCGACACCAAAGGCTCAATAACAGAGAAAGAATTGCGTCGATAAGTTATAGAACTCTTCTAACTTTATTAACCATATACGGGACGGAAATATATGAAAACACAAAAAACTGCAGTTGGCCTTCAACGTACTAACTCAGGGGTCACCAACCTTTTTTGCATGCGGGCCACTTTGGCACTAAGGAGAGCTGTGGTGGGCCGCACTAATAAAATTTTAGGTAGGTTGATTCTTATGCCAGAAAAGAACGTATTTCGTACCCAGTATGCAGAGTTATATATTGTTAATATTTATCTTAGAATACCGCAGCAACAAATTTAGTCGAACAACGCTACTGCCAGGCCAAGCTACTTTAACAACACTTTTGACTTCTTTAACAATACCGTACCTAATAAATGAGGCCACTTGTTTTGCGCACTTATAGCAAGGCGAGCGGTTTCATCATAATATTCATCGCCAAGCAAGAGTGGTGTCACATCGCTTTACAAAAGATATCTTACAAAACATATCTTGCATTAACAGTTTCAGTAAAAAAGGAATTGTTTGACACATCGCAGTACAGGCAAGAATAGTGACCTGCAAACATATCAGCGAAAAATAGGCTCCAATAACAGGAAAAAAGAAGCCAGGCATCATGAAATAGACGCTTGTGGAAATCACCGAAAAAACGTTTCTATCGTAACTCATGAACAGCGTTCCCTCTGAAAAAGCACTGATTTGTTTTTTCATTCTTTTTGTGAGAGTCTATAAAACCGTCTTTCTTAGATTATTATGAGACAACTGTCACTTGCGGTGCTTATCAGCATTGCAAGAATTGTTGATTAACAACATTTTGCAGTACTGAGATAAATATTTTCATAATACAACCAGAAAAAGTCTTTAAATTTATATACTGTATAATATTTTGCCAGTTTATTATAAATTGAGTTGGCACACCGGCCTATTTTGCCAACAAAAACTTGCATAACGGGAACAGTGCTCGTGAAACACAATAACGGTGAAACGCACACTAATGTTTACATGACATTTACAAACTTAAAATAAGCAACCCTATGCTCACAGACAATTTCGAAAACAGACGTTTGTATCAACCACTGGGACAGTGTGGCTGAACACCGCTTTGGAATAACTTTAAGCAACCCTCACTTAGAACTAAAACAAACGTTTGTATCAACCACTGGGACAGTGTGGCTGGACACCGCTTTGGAATAACTTTAAGCAACCCTCACTTAGAACTAAAACAGACGTTTGTATCAACCACTGGGACAGTGTGGCTGAACACCGCTTTGGAATAACTTTATGCAACCCTCACTTAGAACTAAAACAGACGTTTGTATCAACCACTGGGACAGTGTGGCTGGACACCGCTTTGGAATAACTTTAGGCAACCCTCACTTAGAACTACCATATGATTGGTCGGTCGGTGGAATCGTATGCAAAGCGAAAATAATTATGCTTCCCAGAAGGTATTTTTTGCCTTCATGCTCTTTAACTCCAAAAAAGTATTTTTGGTTATACTTGTACGCTGATACCTTCCGCGGGCCGCACATAACAGCGTGGCGGGCCGCCAGTTGGTGACCCCTGTAGTAACTGATGTGTCGTGTCCTGAAATCGTTTTCAGGCTTTTTGATGACCGTGTGCCCTGTTTAAAAAACATTTAGTAGTGTCTCTATCGTATGTAATTATTTTGGTAATTTGTGCGCATAATATCCGTAACCTGCTTTTGTTGAACCGCTTGTTGGAGTTCAAAAGGGACTTCTACCTTGCAACATAATCTTTATCAAATAAAATTCTAATTGTCTTGATAAAATCAAATTGTAAAAAATCATCGGTGAATAATTCAATTTTTGTTACTGAAACGTGTAGCTTAATCAATTACATTTTGAAGCAGGTGTAATTTGAAAATTTCCGAACAGTGTAATTAACAATTTTAATGGTGTGATATTGTAATGTAATTGAACTGAAAACTATGTCATTGATTCAGCTCTGGCATTCATTGTTGTATTTGTACTACTGAGAGTGTTTGAACCTTTTTTTCGGTCAAAGTCTTGAAGAATTTCGTTCCGTTTTTTATGAAAAGATTTTTATTTCGAACAGCCTTGGTTAGGCTGTAAATCAAGAGCCTAGTGGCCAATTTATGTTGTTTTAGTCAACTGGAAGCCACTTTGGCACAAAAACTAAAAGTAGAGCTGGACAAGACAAAAATATTTCAAAATACAATGAACTTTTGTTTTGTTTCGCATCAAGTCATTTGGTAAAAATTTCTGTTTTAATTAAAGAATCTTTTCTAACAACCAGACACTACCACGGGTAAAACTATGCTGCTGTTATTTCCGTATCATTAGAAAGTACACTCCAAAAACTTTTTTTGATATGTTATAGACTGCAGAGCGTTCAAGAAAATTTGAAAAGCTTGCTCATGGCGGTCTATTAATTTTGCTTATTTTCTACTTATTCTCTCGTGCATGCTGATTCCACAGATATTATGGTTTTAGCAAACTTGTTTGACTGGCGAAAGTAGTATGTGCTGATTATCATGATGAACGAAAATTGAATCAAATGTAAATAAAACTTGATGAGAGTAAAGTGAATTTGTGATCAATATGTTTCTCAAGAAACGCAACGTAGTATTTTTCTAGCTGTAAAAACTGGAAGAACAATGAGAAAGAAGAGGTGTAGGGCCTATTTAACTTTTTTAACATTGATTTTAGTGTATTTCAACATAGTTGTAATTTAACATTATAAATGTAGGCCTAATCCAAAAAGTATTAATGCAGCCTTCAAACAGGTTATAGCCTACTCTGTAATATAAATGTAAAAATCGTCATTAGTTTTGAAGACAGCTTTCCATTTAACACCTGGTGGAGAAAGCAACACTTCACGACAACCTGCGAAAACATTTCTTTGTCTCGAGCCTGCCTCAAAAGTTGGAAGCCTCGGTAAGCATGCATAAAATTGCAGAATGAAGCTTCCGATGAAGCTTTCTCGGTCAAAGGATAAAAATAATCACAATCAAAAGATAGACTTTATGCTGTAACAGAAAGCGAACACTTCAAGAGAACGAAGTAAACGTTGCAAATTGTTGTTATTCCACAACAATTGATGTGTTGTAACACCTTTCATATTTTAATATGCTACCTACTGGCCTACGATTTAAACGGTGTCCGACGTTTTTTTTCGTAAACAGTTGTTCGTAAAACAATTGTTCGTAAAATTAATTCTTCGTAAAACAATTCTTCATAAAGCATTTCTTCGTGCATGCAATTGAGAATTGATGTATACCAAGAAGTGCTTTACGAAGAATTGTTTTAGGGATTTGATTTTACGAACAACTGCTTACGAACAATTGTTTTACGAACAATTTACCTATAACCGATTTAAACTTGTCATGATTTTGACTTATTTTTATTCGTGTTACAAGACGAAGCACAAATCGAACCACTCTTAATCTTTAATGTGACTTGACCAAGAATCGAACCAAGAAACACATTCGAGCAGTTGCGCATGTAGAAAAGTTTCATAGCGAAAGGGGTTTAAAAAAATTGCATGAGACCATATAAAACTATGGTAACCTACATTTAGCCTACTTCACTGCAGAAAATAGTTAGGCCTATGGCAGGTCACATAATATAGGCCTATGATTGCGCTGATGATGAGGGTTACAAGATGAAAAAGTAACATTCATCAAAATTACCCTTTTTCGTTCAGAATTTGTCGGTTAAGAGGACAAGAACAATGCAATCCACTGTTCACAAAGATTGCACGCGACATTTGCTGAATCTTTCCTGTAAAGTGCGACGTTTTTCATGTAAGTTGGCCTACGTTAAGATTGTATCTTGTGGCAATAGGTTATTTTAAATACTCCTCGTAATGGGTTGATTTTACTCTGCAAAAAATTGGGCAAAGGTGATGAAAATCTCTGCAAAGCCTGCGATTATGAAACAAAATTTGAAATTCGCTGAGATTTGTTTAAAACACCTATCTATCTTCGTCGTCGGCGTATGAGCAGGTCTTTCCAGGCTAGATTGGAGGGCAGGAAGGCATCAGCCACTCGACAGTCTCGTCGTCCAGGGTCCTTAGTCCATGTGCACTGTGTGGATGCCGGTGGGTTAGGCAGTGATGAATGACATGGTCTGCGGTCTGTTTTGTGGAACCACACTCGCATTTTGATGGAGGAGTCAAGCCCCACTTTCTGCATGTCCAAACGAAAGCGGCCGACGTCAGTTCGCAGACGGTTAAGCCTGACCCACGCAATTCTTGCGAAAGACATCCCCGGTGGACGGAGATCGGCAATGTAAAGTCACGGAGCGTGGAGGTGTCTTTTTGCCATTCTGTGTTGTGCATGTGGTTCGTCCAGTGTTCTGCACTTAAACCAAGTTCTTCTGCGTTCTTAAGTAGTTGTTGTGCGGCAAGGTGGTCGGGGTCCAGGGCGCGGCGAGCGAGAGAAGTCGTGGCCTCTTTACGATGTAACTCAGCAGGTTAAAAACACCCAAAGTAAAACGCTAATCCTTTAACTGCCAGAGGCTCTTTAAAAAACCAAAGCCCTAAAAAAATACACACTGTTTGCAATCACCATAATACTGGTTTTTGTTTGCCAAACTGTATGGGTCTTACTTTTTTAGAAAGAGGAAGACTTGTATTGTTTAAAAGTTGAAAAAAATTACTAGGTTTGTTTTTGAATTTTTTCTGCAATTGTCAATCATTTACAGAGAATTTTTATTTTTTGTAGGCTACAAAGTGAAGTTTATGTGGTTCTTTCTTCGCACAACGCTTAAACATTGCCCTCACAGCGTTGCGTGGTAAGCTTGACACTTGCCTGACGTCTAGCGGTGACGTTTACCACAGTTTGAAGGTTTTTTTTTTCACATATCTAAACGTAACAAAAAAGTCAAAAAAACACAAAATTTTTGCAGTTTGTTAGAAATTTTAGTCATTTAAGGCATTTAAAAAAAATACACAAAATTTGTAAACATATTGTAAAAGACTGTTGAAAATGCAACAACTTTTATGTTTAATACAGCAGTTCAAAATCAAAGCCTTGCTCAAGCCATGGCCATGCTCAAGCTAAATTCTGAAAAATGCATCGAAAAAGCGTGGCAGTTAAAGGGTTTTAAAGCACTTAACGTATTTACCTCTTTCAGTTGGTTATGCGCATTAATAATATTTTCAAACACAAAGAAACACAAAGTAAAAAGAAAACAAGACTACAAAGCATTTAATATTTGTATAAGATAATATACAACATTTGTAAAAGTTGGTCATTGACTGCAAAACATAATACAGGGTGACCCAAAAAGATGCGTACCCATGTTTTATTCGATAAAAAAATCCATTTTTTAACAAATGTCTTTTCTGTTGCAGGACGTGATAGGTAAACCTATGGCTGATAGTTTGCAACTATAGTTGCCCCAAAAATGTCTTGGACAAATCAGCAGAAGATATTCTCCCTGGAGACCTATTTTGCGATGAAATCATACCTGAGTGTACAGATTCAGTTCCGAAAACGTTTCCATTGTCGCATCTTTCCATCAAAATCAACGATTGTTAGTTGGGTTACGAAGTTCAGAAAGCATGGGACTGTAGCGGACTCTTCTAAAATCACTGCAATGGACGAGTAAGTTTAATCATGTTTACTTGTTTAGACAAGTTGATTTTAACAATATTGCAAAACATGTAATCGAGTCCTCTACGACTCTACATATATCAAATTTTGTAGTGTGTTTTCTTTTTTGTAAGAAGATACTTTTGTCTCAGTGGGGTGGCGCCGCAGCAGATAAGGCACTGGCTTTCCAAAAATACATTTTTTGGCTCCGGCTTAAGCAAGTTGTTGATAAACAATGCTCACCTTTATCCTGGGTGTAATAAATTAGGTGGGCATCGTTGCTTAAGAGAAAGCGGACGAGAGAAAGGAATTGGCCACCCTACTCCTGTTAGTACAGAAGGCCTATAGTGATGAGAACCTTATCATCTCATTCTCCAAAGCTCAATAACTGAGTACGGGACCTTTACTCTTTCTTTTTAATTAAGAACAAAGATTTCACTAGCTGACGAACCATCTACAGTACTGTACCTTCATCTTGAAACATTCCCATACTTATAAAACATTTTAACTACTTGCATTGGTGAAACCTCACAGGTCGCATTAATCAAGCTACCTCTTGTGCGTTAAATCTTTTTCCCGACAAAATATTGCATGTACTATGTGCCATTGAATGAGAACTGACATGAGTCACTTGGGCATGAAGTGCTTCAAGTGCCTCAAGCGCCTCGTTGCTCAAGCGCACGCGTCGAGACCTGAACCATTGCTACTTGTTCTTGTTTTTCGTTTTATTTTATATGCAGAGCGAGTTTTTTTGATGGAGCTATCGAAGCGATTTTTCTTCCATATTACCTTAAAATAAACCGTAGACTACCGTAGTTTGTGCTTTGGCATATCTTTAATTTTTCTTTGTTATATTACAGATAAATCTACCAAGTCTACGAAGTTGGGCACTATGCACATTGCACACATTAACTCCAACTAACTCACTCGGGCTGCATATGGAAACGAAAATATAAATTAACCGAACACAGCTATAAATTAAATTTTTTAAACGTACTTGTTCCATTTGCTTGGTTTGGTCAGAGGAGGAAGAGGAAAGGGCGCCCCAAAACGAGATGGCTCGATACATATATGACACCTGGATGGGAGTGGAAGAGCTGAAGGAGGTTGTGAGAAGTCAAGAGCTGTGGAGGTGGACGACTTATGAAGTGGCCGAGAGTCGAAATCGGTTGAATGGATGATGATGATGACGACACGATGAATCCATTTTTAAGATTTTTTAGGATTTGAAAGTTATAGGCTATAGCCTAGTTTCATTGGCAGATTTGAAAGATACATTACGTTTTTAACCAAAAGTTGCAAATGGTATCGAAGCATTTGAAGCATATTGTTTCCGCACCATGAAAGTATTTTTTTAACCAATCGGTTGCAACTTGCAATGTGTTTCTGCTGCATTGGCAAGTAGCCTAATTAGCCGCTTTTGCGTCACTGGACCCGCGTCAGTGGTTCAAAGCCTCTACAAATATGCGAAACTGAAAGAGATTACCTATCAAATGCTTTTGCAGTCCGAGAATAAATGTTCAAAACCAACCATCCAAGAAAGTGTGCAGTTTTGAAAAGAACTGATAAAATGCACATGTTTAGAGTTTAGGCTATAGTCAAAAGTAGAAATCTCTAAAAACTATAGCCTACATTTTCAGCAACATACTAAATTCAGTTCAGTTTATTTGTTTTGTTGGCAAAATAAACCTTTAACCTGACATGAAAATTAAGGCTTAGGCAATTTTTAGTTTACGAAATTCAAAATTTTATCTTTTGTCCACTAAAGACTAAACGCTTTTTGACAATACATGTTCATTGTCACCGATCTACTTATATTTGCACATTTATGAGTTAGGTTATACACGCACACGAAAAAGGTTTACAACAAATAAAGACCTGCGTCATTCAGCAAGTAAGTCCTACTGTATAGTCACAAAAATGAAAAAAATGGCAAGTTAGGATTTTTATATTACCGATAATGTTATTCCTGAGCATTCATCATGCCAGCATAAGCTTTATAAGGGACGTAAATCTTGTGAGCCAACCAACTTGTTGCATATCGTCCGAGACAGAAGACTGAATTTTTAGTAGATACAAGATTATGAAATAATTCTCTCGTAGAAATAATGAACAACAAAGTATAGCCTACAGGAGGGTCGAGGGCGTCCTTACATTTATTAAATTATTTCTTCAATTTACTGTTTTATTTGAATTACACGAACTCTTTTGAAGACATTCAGTATTTTGCAGCTATAAAATAACAGTCTACTACAAATCTGCAGTTGTGAATTGAGCACATTTTTATTACATTCGCTTAAAATTGTGTAAAAAAAGCATCACAACTAACTATTTTTCGTCTTGCTTTCGATAATTTCACGTTTTAATATGCTGCTAACTCAGTTCTTAATTTTCTGTGATCGTTGGGTTATATAAAACACGGCTGGTTACTGACACAACTCTTAAAAAACGCAAAGTAGCAAAAATTTCCCCTCGCTTATTACGCCCAACCCGCTTAATCCAAAATCGTCTGGTCTCGAAGTGGATTTAAAAAGTGCGGACTACTGTACTGGATTTATGAAGGCATGCAATTCAGCAACATAAATATCATATGGGCGCAAATAGGCTACCACTAACAACAACTTATTTGTACCGCTACTGTTGCCTACTGTACAGTAGGGTGGAGTGAAAATAACTTTTTCGCGAAATTCAAAAACATAGCCCCCTAAAAAGTTGCTTTTGTTCATGAAAAACGCATTTGTGAAAAAAAATTTTTAAAAAAATAATGTCTTGGTGAATCTCAATCCACAAATCAAAGATGGCCGCCAACTTTGCTTGAAAATACAGTAAATTCACCATAACTTTGCCAATACTTGCCCAATTTTTATCATATTTCAACAAGGTTTCCTCGTTTATGTCATAAAACACTAGAAATAGATATGATGACAGGGTGAGCAAATTATGACGTCACCAAATCCAATATGGCCGCCAAATTCAGTTTTTCACATTTCCTTTCCAAGTTACACACTTCTTTTTCGATTTGCTCCAACGTTTGATAGTTATATGGTGTTATCTTGTCTTCTGTCTTGGGTACGATTGTTCCTCTTGATAATAGTAAATACAGATGGAAGCTTTATTTAGTATAGTATTCATCTAGAAATTAAAAATACCTTCAACAATTGCAATAGAGTAGGATAGGACGTTTAGCTGTTAAGCCCGTAGAATTAACGTTTCCAGTTCACGCCACGTGGAGGCAGTCCTACATGTAAACTTTTTAGGGGACAAACCGGGGATGGAAGACGTTTGTCGCCCAAGGGCATTCTGGGAAGTCCAAGGGATATGAATTTCACCCCAGAATGACCTGTTCAATGTAACCTTCACTGAAATTCTAAACTTTGAAATCAGCCTTGCTGTCAAACTTTGGCATTTTGCGCCTGCTCTCTAATCGAGCCCTGATGAAACCATCTCTGTTATTTTTTCCACAAACGGAGCCTGAAGCCTCTGTCACAAGCTTAACATGACGTTCCACAGCCTGGTTATGACAGGGGAACTTTCAACTGTGAGAGGACTCATCGTGAATGGATTTGTTTTGATCATATTAATCAAATCTTCATTGCGAAAGTTCTTGGTGTGGGGAGGTTCAATGATATCTTCGGTCTGCCAGTCAATTATTTCTATATAATTCCTAGCGTGAAGGTTCAAGGTTGGCACTCTAAAAACTTGCACTGTACTGCTGCTTTTGCGTTCTCTGGACTTCAGTATTCGCCTGAGAACCAGTTCTCTGATACTGATGTTGTCGTCTGCCAACATTGCCAGCAGAACGTTTTCAGGATGCGCAAAAAAGGCATTTCTCTGGATAGCATTCATAACAACTTCCTTAAGCTCATCCTCAAGATACCTGGCCTTGTCTACCATGTTGTAGACATGTTTTGCTCCATCTGTACACAAAGATTCCTTTTTAATAGAGAACCACATCGGTGCATACACTTTCAAAATAAAAGTGACAACAGTCTTCAATTGTAAGGACGGTGCTTCTGTTGAAATATACAACCGCAATATGCGATTTGCTAAAGTCAGCCATCTTGCTTGATTAATTGTACCAGGGCATTTGAGTGAAAGGTCCAAGGAGCAACAACCTTTGCTAATAGCCAGACAGATTTCAAACCGATACTTCTGATCGGTGCTTAAGTCTTTGGGCTGCAGTATGTGCTCTAAATCACAAGGTATTTTGTCAAAATTTACCAGTGGTTGACGGTCACAGGTATGAACGGCTTTGCCGATTGGTCCTGCAAATCCATGGGGGCCCGTAGTTGGACCATCTATCTTCTGAAAAAGATACCTGAGAGGAATCTCATTTGCATGCAACAGGCAGATACACCATTGTAATGGTCTACCTAGTGACTCTTCAATTAATCGAATGACTCCCTTCTTTACACCAGTATTGACGACTGTTCCATCAGTACCAATTACAGTGAGTTCATTTGTATCTACTCCCCTTTTTTCTAAATAATCTAACAACTTTGAAGCTATTTCAGCCCCTGTCCCGTTACTTGCACAAACATGCCCGAAGTAAAATGATCCTGGTTCTGCTATAATTGTTATGTGTTCCTCTGATATTATTTTACGGTGAAATTTGCCATCAATCTCTTTTGCATTAAACATTGTCTTATCTTTTCGGCCATCAAAATATAAACCTGTAATCTTTGTGCTGGCTTCACCTGACAAAGCTGTGCGTTTCTTCATCCTTTCCCTGCGAACTTTGCTTCTGTCGATCACCAAGGAGTTGCCGCCTTGAACATCAGCAAGAACAGAACTCGCCATGGCTGCCGCTGTCCTATCTGAGACTCCATATCTGTCACAAGTGGTTGCATTTGTTTGCAAAGATTTGAGGAAGACCTTTCTCTTCTTTGGACAGAAAGCATCTATATATGTACCACTATTGTTAGGACATTCTGTGTCACTGCTACTGTCACTATGATAAACCTGAGATGATGCAGACAACTGAGTTGCACAACTTCTTGGGGTAATTTCACAATGCTTTAACATTATTGTTCTCCTTTTGTTTCTTCGTTCTAGCTTTTGTGTTTCTGCTTTATCAACACTACCAATAATCATTTGCCTAGCATTTCGTTGATCTATCAGAAATTCTTTTTCGACATTAGGCAATTTACACTCTTTCTCACACTTGCAGTTATACTAGGGTTACCATATTTGAAAAAGCAAAATTCCGTACAGTGCATGATTATTTTTATGAGACCATATATATGCGCTACCAGGCGCGGATCCATGGGGGGGGGGGCCCAAGGGGCCCGGGAAAATTTTGTAAAATTTTGTGAAATTTTGTTGTCAACAAATTTTGTGAAAAATTGTGAAATAATTTTGTGAAAAATTGTTGAATGGTTTGATATACTTCTAAACTGCTGATATTAGTCCCACAACAGACTTAACTTATCCCGGGGGGGGAGGAGAATTATTTTTTGTTATTATTAAGGTTGAAATTATCCATCGATTATACAGTTTAATAGCAACATTTGTTCGAGCTGGCTCAGCTGAAACCAACGCTGAGCCAAATGACGTCAGTTGAAACAATCTGAAACCTGAATTGTTTTATAGTTTTTAGTCTTCATCATAATTTCAATCAATTACCGTAAGCTATATGTCTGCAAACATACAAATATCCAATTGGACATGGACACTGCGTAGGCTACAGGGTTGTAAACCAGATTTCAAGTTTACTTTGCATGCTTAGCAATTTTTATTCCAGCAAAATTTATTGATGAACATGGCTGTTTTAATGTCTATTTTTATAGAATATCGTATATGTCGAAGTATCATTGTTCACAGTGGTGTAGCCAGGGGGGGGGGGGGGGGGGGGGGGTTACAAAACCCCTTTGGCACGCGTGTAACGTCACGATATTGAGAATGATGCTTTCAGTCTCTATGTCTCTAAAACAAAGTTTGCCTAATTTTAAGCGAAACTGCATTAAAAGAGCGAGTTTTGCCAATACCAAACATTCAAACATCTCAGCCAGGAATTAGCAATAAGAAAACATAGAGACTTAGCTTTATTACCGAAAAAATGCCGAAGAAAACATAATCTTATCCTTTTGCTATGCCACCGGACAGCACCATTCTACAGGAATATTTATACCCACATTTTTGTTGAAAATGCTCTCAGAATGCACCAAATTCAAAGTAATTTTTCAAAATTTTCTGGGGGAGGACCCCCCAGACCTCCGCCGCTGGGTGTCGCCTTTGGCGAACACGCCGGCGGGCGAAGCCCGCCGGCCGTCAAAACCCCCAAAATTTCTGGCTACGCCACTGATTGTTCATATCTGTTTTATCTTTTTCTTTTTTTTTAATTCATTTTCAAATTTTCTGGCCTGCCCCAAAAAAACACTCCTAGATCCGCGCCTGTGCGCTACCGAAATGCTAAAACTGCAAAAGTTGTACGATACTCATGCTAAAGCGCCAGCTACCGAAATGAAAAGTATTGTCTTCTGTCACGAGCAGAATCTCACACCAGGCAGGGTAAGCACTCTTTAAATATAGCTACGGACCGTCACTGAAAAAAATTTCAAGTTCAAAGTGAAAAATAATAATGAGAATTAGGTTGTGCCGAAAAATTAAGAACAGCAATTACATGCTTAAAACAAATTAAAGACACGCTTGTAAGTCAAGTCACTACAAATTTTCTCTTCCGACGATGCATATTTTTCTGAAGATCTAATTCTCTTCAATAGGGCCTTGTGTGATTTCAAAAATGAGAAAAATTCACTACAGCACATATCTTTGAAATTATATTGAAGAGTCAATATGCCTTTCATAGTCGCAACGCTCAACTTGTTTCTTTCTTTAGTCCACTGACTTTGCATCAATGAAAAGACTCTCTCTACATTGGCATTGTGGGATGTAACAGCAAAGAAAAACTGTACAATCCTTAAAATTTCTGAGTGGCATGTGATGTTCGCAGACTGATCGAAATATTTGCACCATTTCTTATGCGTTTGCAATTTAATAAATTCTTCGTCCTGTAGGTAACTTTCCACAAACAGCTTCAAGTAACAGATTTAGTCAAAGTACTTTGCATCGTCCACATCAACCCCTTTACCAATCAGATATCCAAGGCAAGGCTCTACATCCTTCCAACCTGGTATCTCTTTCAAGGTCATCCATTTGAAACAAGCAAACTCTTCCATTGGTTTCATCCATTTGCACAGGTACTCCAAGCATCTCTCATAGAGGTTTGCAACTTCGGAAAGAAAATTGTTACATTCATCTTCATATCCCTCTTTTCTTTTTTCAACTAAAAGCCTTTTAACTTTCAAGGACATAAAGTTTTCATTCTTCCTTTCCACAAACACCTTATGAACCAGCTCCAAATTTTCTAGCACTTCTGCAATGGAATTGCTTTCTCTCTCAACTACTTGAATACGTCCATGAAACACGGACATTAGTGAGTGCATACGCCAAAGGTATAACTCGCTCATTTCATTTTCAAAGAACCGTTTAATAACTATTGGTGGATGATCCCCCAAAACGCCCATCATAAAATTCCGGACATTTGAGCATTTTTTAAATTCCTCCCGGACGCAAAATTTAACCCTAAATTCCGGACATGTCCGGAATTTTCCGGACGGTATGGCAACCCTAAGTTATACAAGTTAGCACACTTGCAAGACGAAACGTCAAATAGATGGTCAGCTTTCTCCTTGAACTTGCAAAGTCTTTCTTTGTAACTATCTTTGTCTTTATCTCGCTTATAGTTCTTCAGAATAAGCCTGTATTCCTTGTAGATTGAGTCCATCATTTGTTCCATCCTAAGATACGCCACAATAGGGATTGATGCCTTGTGCCACAAGTCTGCTACCTTGTTTAGTACTACTCCTGATATTTCTTTATGTGGGCGATTCGTCCTCAATTCATTCTTCATTCTCTGCTGAGTGAAACTGTAGAATTTTATTACATCTTGATACGTCGGAAGCATATTCTCTGGCACCTCAGCTGATGCACCAAGGATAACACAGAATGCATTTTTCCTTAATACTGCCATATTAACTGACTAAACCTAAACCGTAAGCAACTCAATCTTAAACAGAATAACGTGCACTTGAATTAGTAAAGCATATTCTGGAAAAAAAAACTTTGTGACGTCATAATATCACATTATGTTGCAATAATAATATATTCTGGAATTGGAGCAAATTGAAAAAGAAGTGTGTACCTTGGATAGGAAATGTGAAAAACTGAATTTGGCGGCCATATTGGATTTGGTGACGTCATAATTTGCTCACCCTGTCATCATATGTATTTCTAGTGTTTTATGACAGAAACGAGGAAACCTTGTTGAAATATGATGAAAATTGGGCAAGTATTGGCAAAGTTATGGTGAATTTACTGTATTTTCAAGCAAAGTTGGCGGCCATCTTTGATTTGTGGATTGAGATTCACCAAGACATTATTTTTTTTTTTTTTTCCACAAATGCGTTTTTCATGAACAAAAGCAACTTTTTAGGGGGCTATGTTTTTGAATTTCGCGAAAAAATTATTTTCACTCCACCCTACTGTACAGTACGTAGCTTACAAGGACATCCTAAGAAAATTACAGTTGTCTGAAATAAAACTTAGCAGTTCCCATATACTCACCTTTAACACTGCCTATTATTTCAAATTAAGTCGCTTGTAATTAATTCTCACCTAGCATATAGCTTGATGTTACTTTAAAATACAATCACATTAATGGGAACTAGACTCATTTGTTACTTAGTAACTCCTTACAAATGCCTTGGTGGCCGTTGTGCAAAATTATATGTAATTTGTAAATTACATGAATTGCTGTACTACCTATTACACCATCTCAGTGGCCGAGGGGTTTCGCTTTCGGTTGTAATGCAGGTAGGTCTGAGATCAATTCCAGGTCGGCTCATATCAAAGACTTTAAAAATAGAACCAATTGTGTTCTTTCTTTACATAATGCAGTGTGGATAGGTCGGGTAGTAATGTGATGATGTCATAAATCTTATATAAAATAAAATAAAATGAGCTCTGTCGCTAAAAGACCTTGGTTTTGGTTGGTTTGGTTGATTTTGGTTTTTCAATCTTTATCCTCAGACTGACAAAGCTTTGACACGTTATTCCTGGTAGCACTGCATACTGGCAGAGGCTTTTGATGCAGGGCCAGTTACCGAGATTAGCAGTGAAGTTTCCGATTGTTGAAATGTTGTTGCCAGAAAATTATTTCATCCACTAGGTGCTGCTAAATTCATAGCTGAAATTAATATACTGTACTGTATTTGTTTTGATGCAAAATTATTTTTGTTTGCGTTTTTTTTCGAATTCAATTTTTTTCACGAATTCTGTTTCGACAAACAAAAAAAATGTTTTAAGCAGCCCTCCATTGAATGATTGATATGGTTGCGGTTTGAGATTTTCGCTTGTTGCTTAATTCACTTTACTCTCATCAAATTTTATTTACATTTGATTCCATTTTTTTTCATCATGTTGATTAATACATGCTACTTTCGGTAGTCATACAAGTTTGCTAAAATCATGGTATCCATGAAAACAAGGATGCACGAGAGAATAGGTAAAAACCAAGCATGACACATGAAGAAAAGCAAAATACATGAACTTCCAATCATTAATCTTTTCAATGTAATCATTCTCTTAAAAACTCTTCGGTCTGTAGCATATCAAAGCGTTTTGGTAGAATGAAATTCTTTACAACTTTTTTCTAAAAGGAAAGTTCGAACACATATAGTCGTAACAAAATTGATTTGGTCACTCTTCAGTTATGTCGTCATATAATACAAACACAACATTGAAAACACATCAGCATTTCACATGATTATTTAGGGAATCGCACAGTCTAATTAAATTAGTAGTACGCTGAAGTTGAAGAAAATGACTGCTGGAGTGAGATTTTTTTCAATATTGTTTTAGTGTACCATGGCCACCTGGAGATGCGGCTTGATTTGTCACATTTTGCAGATTTTGATTACAGCTACTGCTAGTGCTTGACTGACATTTTTTCAGATGTTTTTACTTTTTGCGGTTTCCGAATGACAAAAAACTTTTTTGTTGCCTTGGGGAAGCAGTAGCAAATGAGAAAAAGTAAGTTGAAAAACGCAAAATCAGACTGTTATTGAAAATTAACAGTCTGACTAAAATTTACAAAATCAAATTTTCTTTGTTTTTCAACATGTGAGGATGTTAAAACCTATTGTGTCATCTGGGGAAAAGAATAAAGAAAGCGTAAAAATCTAAATTTTAGAAAAATTTATTTAAACGTTTGCCCAAAGTTAGAAAAACCTGGAAATTTCTGCAAAATGTGACAAATCAGGCCGTATCTTTAGGTGGCTATGAGTGTACGTAGATACCATAAGCTACTGTAGGCTACAAAATGTTAAGACAAAGTACACTATCATCAGAAAATCTGAAAACATTTTCATTACCCAGCACATCAGGTGGTATTTTGTAGGATAACTGGATAACTGTATAGTCTATGTCTTTTTTGCAGATATCTTCCAGTATACGGTTTATTACATAAGAAGAAGAGTTAACATCAAAAACGATTAAGGCAATAAAATCGAACTTAAGTAAAGACATAGCACGAGAAAATAGTCTACAATGAGTCAAAGAATGCAACATTGCAACAAGCCCTCGCAAGAAAAGGTGTCACTTGTCGAAAATTAAATCAACTGACAATATGAAAACCAAAGATCAAAGTTAATAAAACATCTGACAAAAAACAGTTATTTTACATTAGAATCGTTGCTCCGCATTGTGAAAATATTTTTCGATATAGAACAATATTGAAATGCATCGTGTATCCAAAGGATAATAGCCTACTGTTGTAGCCTACTATTAAAGGCAACTTGAATTTCTTGGTCACGTCATCAGAAACGAAGAGATTGAAGATCTGTGTCTACAAGCGGTCGCCTTCTCGGGAGATGTGCTCGTGGCACACAACGAATGACATTTTTACCTAATTTTCAACGACATAAATCAATCAGCCAACCAATACACTTTGGGGTACTGCACGACATAGGGAACGCTGGAACAAATTACAACCTGAGCATGTGGTTCATCGGCTATGATATTATAGTAGTAGTATGTAGGCAGTAAAATATTTCACAACTCTTCTCTCGTCCACATTCCGGAGAAAATAACGTTAATTTTTTTTATTTTCACCCCCAAAAGAAGTTATTAAGTATAGAAAAAAAATATTAGCCTAAATCACTCAACAAAATAATGAAGTGATGAGTTGAGCGTATGCATTTCATCTAAACTACCTTCAACAAAACGCAATTTCACAGCAGCTTTACAAATGAAAAAGGTGCCTGCATGCAGCAATAGTCCATTCATCATTTCACTCTTACAACAAAAAGCTTTAAGTTCTAAAAACGGTACAAACAACTAATGCTTTTTTTCATTGACGTACGGTAAGCAAGGACGGTTAGCAAGGACGCATTGAACAGACGTCTACTTACACCCAATCATAGCTGCAAGTTTTTGTTTTGATTTCAGTTCAACTAGAAACGGATCTTTGCATTTGTCAATGCTCAGCATCTCAAAACACAAGACGCTTCCTCAATAACCTACACAGTTTGAACATTACGACAACAATAAATTGTCAATATCGTTTACTGGATTCTTCTAATCACTGATGTAAGTAGTTCTGAAAAGGACAGTTTTTACAAAAGGTACTGCTTCGATTTTAGAGCCTGCTGAATTCTTGTGTCGAAGGTGTAGATGGACGGGTTGCAAGGTTATCATCTGTGACTTTTGCTGTAAATAAACACGTTTATCAGATTCATGACATATTGCTCGGGTAGCGCATTAAATTAAATCAGTAGCATTTAAATTTAACGCGCATTAACTCAAAGATTAAACCACAATTTTTGTAATTCAAGGTATAATATCGTCACTGGAGTATAGCTATCCCAGATATATACTACTATATACCCAGATATACAGATATATACCAGATGTATATACTGGAGTATAGTTATCAACATCTGCGGCATGCAACTGTGGTGCAGAGGAACAGACAGCAGATCACATCCTCTACCACTGCCCGACGTTTACTCCTCCAAGGGAAGTTGGCCTGTCAACGCTGGAGGACTCTACAATCAAGTGGCTGCTTGAAGAATGCCCGCCGACATTTGACCCCAATGAAATGTAGTCCAAAAAACAACCTCTCATACGAAAGAAGAAGCTATCCCAGAAAGCAAAATCCGTCATTTTTACATTGATTCAACGCCAGCAGACGTCCAATCAATTTTAAAATGACAAATTTTTCTGTGTGGATAAGGTTTCCTGCCCTCACAAACCATGCCAAGTTGCATTCCCTAGATCAGTGCTACTCAAACTGTGGAACGCGTAACGGTGCTGGTACGTAAGCACTCCTGGAACGCAATTAATTTGAAAATAGTATATTGAGTAAGTTATTGCTTTGATCCGAATGTGTGTTTCACCATGCTCATATTGCTCAAGTTGTGTTTCTCGGCATAATTTCAGTACTTTCTTATGCTGTTAAAGTGATATAGACTATAACAGGGATGGCAAACCACTCGCCCGCGAATCACAAAAATTGTGTTATCCCTATGAAATTGCTTCATCCCTATGAAACGCTGCTATACTGCTATGCTCATCAAAACAAAAATACTTTGCGTACTTCTGTGTGCAGTTTGCATGGACACATGTCGTCTTGTTGAGCCAGTGAACTGTCTTGATTCAACCCACCTTCCACACGACGACTCAGCAAAAACTTTTTTCCAAATCAAATCAGGCAAGTCAGAGTAAAGAAAAGGATTAAAGGCGCTGTTTATTGGCAACAAAATGATAGCTGAAACAGCATAAGCCTCTTCAGACAATGTGCCACCTGAAAATAAAAAAATGGCTTTGTTGTTAAGCAAAACAAGTGTGTTATTTTGTATATTTTTTCAGAACACATTGTAAAAATAAAACTTTTTGTATGGCTATTATTTTGTACCGATGTGAGCGATGCCGGATTGAAAATTTAGAAACGAGAAAACAATAAAGCCAATCTGTGTGCAATCTTCGTGTCCACCTTCAGGCATGCCTTAAGTATCTTCAAAAAACACAGGCTGTGTGTCCTTGAGCGGTGTCGAAACAGTGTCTTTTCGAGTGCGTATTGAAGCTTTTCCCACTCGGCCATGCATTGCAGCCGACTTTCGCTATTCTAAAATCGTCGTACCAAAAACGTTTTCAAAGCTGCTGCTTTTAGAAATAGAAATAATGTTTTTACCTCCTGCGCTCACAAAACCCATGATGCAAATTGGAATCCAACAGCAAAAGTTCGTGAGAATGATTCTGGTGATCTTGCGTTGAAAAGCGGAATCGCTTTTGCTAGTTACAGTCGCTCCTGCTCTTTGGCTATTTCGGATGGTGATGCTAAAGTGTATATTTATAAATAATTTCGAGAATAACAATGTTTCAGTTTTGTCATGGTTTTTCATTTCCTTAAGTTTTATAGAAATAACTTGGGAACTTTGATGACCGACTTGTGTTACTGGTAGCCTCTACATATAGAAGCACGCAAAAATGCCTGAAATCCGCCCCGATAGCTCACTTGGTTAGCCCGTGACTTCTGGAACGTAAAAGCTTCAAGATCAAGCGGCGCTGGTTCGACTCTCGGGGTATGCGCTTGAGTAACGCACGTTAAGGATTGCTCTCCATTCAGCGGCATCTAATGGATGAAATAATTTCCCAGCAACAAGACTTCAACAATCGGAAACTCCAGTCTGTCAATCTCTGTGACCGGGTCTGCGTCAGTAATTCAAAGCCTCTACAAGTGTGCGAAACTGCCAGGATTAAGCTCTGCAAGAAGCTTTCCCAGTCCGAGAATAAAGATTCAATCAATCAAATAAGTTTCCAAAGTACCTTTCTATGTCCTTGAAGAAACATTCTTCTGACACTCAATGTAGTGTGAGACAATAGAGAGCTTGTACCTCTAAAGCAGGGGTTTTTAAACTGGGGTCCATGAACCCCCAAGGAGTACGCAGACTAGTTTTAGGTGGTCCATGAAGGCCCAATGGAAATATTAGGGTATAATTTCAAAAATGAAATAAATTTTTCAAAAGAAAAGATATTAAGTTCAAACAACGCTGATGATTTCTAGTTTGGCATTTCCAGATAATTGTTATGTTATTGTACTGTTTTTTTGTTACGTACGATTATTACGTCTCTTTCCACATTGTTATTTTTGCCGCTATTTGAACATTGCAAAATTTTATCAGTTGCTGCTAGGCTAGACGTGCTCTACCACTTTCTCTGCACACAGACATGTGCAGACATTTGGAAGCATTGCAAAACTCTTTCAGAGGTTAGGCTACTGCTTAGCCGCAGAAGATGTTAAAAATACAGCATAGATGTTTTACCCTTTCCTCGTTGAACTGGAATCTATCAGTGGTGAGGACCTAACAAAAGAGTTCATTAAACTATAAGGGCAGTGAAATCATTGAGAATGTCTTTCAATTCGAAAAGTATTGGCGATTTTTGGAGTTCGTTGACGCAAGCACATCCTCTTTTGGTAAAGAGAGCAATGGCTGGTATAATCCTTTTTGCGACTCCATATTTATATATTTATGTGAGTCAGGATCATCTTTATGGTAACTATCAAAACAAACAGTCGAAACCGATTGAATGCAAAGGATGACATGCGTGTTGCCCTATCAAAGACGACGATCGCCAAGTATTCAGATCGCCAAGTATTCAGATCCCCATCCGAAAACCAGTTGGGACATGGCCTCTCTAGACTTGCCTCATCAAGGCGTAACCGTTTGCTCACTGGTGTTGGACGCTATATGGTGCAGACATGTTGCGCTGGGGCTTGGCAGAGAGTGCTGCTTGTGAGTGTGGCGAAATGCAGACGGCAGCCCACATTATCAAGGATTGCCTGCTATATAGACCACCCCATGGTATGGAAAGCCTAATTTCCATCGATGACACCAGGCAGTGGCTAACCAACGGATGCCCTGACATATAGCGACAATACGAGAGAAGACGAAGAAACAATGTCATGTTCTTGTTGAAGACAATCAGCAGCATCCTTCACATTAATGAAATTAAATCAAAGATATTGAAGAACAATCTGCATTCGATATTTCTTAAATTTAATAAAACATAAATTTGTTACCAATTCATTTTAATTTTATTGCGTTATGTCCAATTCATGCTGAGCAAAAAAGTTTCTCTGACTAGGCCACAAAGGGGCTCCACGCAAACGAAGTTTTTTAAGGGGTCCGCGTTAAAAAAAGTTTAAGAACCCCTGCTCTGAAGAAACCCCATTAGTCAATCTTAATTGTTCTCCAGATGCTTTGTATTCTTCAATTTGTCAAGAATTTGATGAGTTAAGGTTATTTATGGTTTCGGCTCTTCTTTACAGAACTATTGTTTTTGTCCAATAAGTAGCCTAAATTTGGCTTTGTGAGATTTTTCGCTCAAATGCAAGGTCGGAAAGAGAGCAAGGGCTGTTTACGATATTTTTATTGTAGGATACATTGATAATAATTTCGATTTGAAACACATTGCAAGTCAACTTACTGCGTTTGACTTCATACCGCAGTATGGCAACACAAAATTTTAATAGCCCCAACAGCCAACACATTAATACCCCTACAAGGTTATCACTGGGCAACATGAAAATGTTATTGAAAAGCTTATTCTTTGGATTTCGACAATTTACATTTTAGAAACACTCCCGAGCTGGTCAATAAAAGTTCATGATATGTGGTTGACCACAAGCAACAGCGCTACTTCCTTCATTGATCTTTGTTAAAGCATAAGTTTTGAGGTATACGATTTTTAGGTGTAATCCAGAAACTTAATAATGGGAAGTTGGTTATACAGTATAGTCTACAAGGCCATGAATAGGCTAAATGCTATTTGGACTGTAAAGTTAGCTAAGCTTCTTACCTGTAAATTGCAGTGTAAGCGCATAACATGTAGATAAATGCCAGAAAGTTTATTATGATAAGAAACAAAGAAAATCCCCATGAACGATCAGTTGAAGAATCCGGAAATATTCGAGGAAGACAGACTCCGTGTGCGGAATAATATCCGAAGTAAAGGCTTGGTTTGGAATTTTCGTTCAATTGAGAAACCGTATCGATCATGTTCTTCCATGTTAGAGATCTGGTGAAGATTACTTTGTTATTACCTGACTATGAACTTCCGCAGCCTACTTTACAGGTTGCCTGGCTGGTCAAAAACTTCTTCTGTCTCCAAGCAGTTAGGGCTTAGATTATCGAAGAAATCATTACATCTCAAAACAGTTGGGTAAAAAACATTAGAAACAAAAACCAAAACATTTCTTGTTTTGAATTGCTTTAAATATTTGTTCAAGATCAAGTGATAATTAGACACCCTTGTTGCTAAAACTGTATACATCGATGATATGGCACAATTTAAGATATTTTGAGATATTTTCTGTAACTGTAAGCAAGTCTATTCAGTCGAACTTTAAAATAGTAACACCAAACACTGCACAGTATCTTACACTTGGCTCCATCATATTCATGATTAATTTTATTTGCAAAGTGACAAAGCGCTATCATACCGTAGTAGGCGAGCCTGTCACAGACCTTCTATTTTTAGTCAACAAAACTATTAATAACAAAATATAGGTTTAAACTATTTTAAAATCAATATAGGCTACTTAGAACATAATTATGCCAAACCGAGTAAATTTACAGCTGCTTAATCTATAGGTCTGGAATTGTAAACTTAGTAGGAGTTAGGTATAAACATGGCAACCTAAAGTATATCGACCGTTATGGGTGTAAAATATTACAAGTATGTAGATAACGGTGACCTACATTTGCGCTGCATTGATGTTAAAGTTATGCCTTTTTTCAATAGTTTTCATTGTCTGCTTGATTCACCTGTCAGTATTCCAAGCAAAGAAATCGTTGTTGCCATTGCCTTGCAACGCCCACAGTCTGGTTGTAAAGTCTTCCATTTCTTTCCTTTCAACTAACGCCAGGAAAGGATTGTCTTCATACCTGTTTTCCAACAAGACACTTTGTGAGTAAAGTTGTCCTTTGTCGCAAATACGGTATAAGCATATTTCTATGCTATAGGTTTTCTGAACGACTTAACATTAGGGCAGCCTGAGCTTACTTTACAAAAAAGTCGTTCATAGTATGAACGACTTTTTTGGCAACTTTCATACTGGCAAGAAACGTCAACATAAGCTCTTTAACCTTTTTCTCGTCGAGGAACCTCTAGTTCACTTTCGCGTTTGTCGGGGAACCGCACTAATAAAACTTCAAATTAAAACAATAACGTTCTTGTTAAAAGCATAACAAAGAACAAGTGACGCAACAACTATCGATGTTTCTGCACGGTAATCTAAAAATTTAGCATGACGCAGCAATATACTGAAGCAAAAAAATGATATTCCTAGAAAAATTAGGAACCGTCATGGAACCATATGGAACCCTTTAAACCAGGAGTTCTTCAACTGGGGTACGTGAACCCCCAAGGGGTACGCGGACTAGTTCTATGGGGTCCATGAAGGCCCAATGGAAATCTTAGTGTGTAATTTGAAAAATGGAATAAATTTTTCAAAAGTAAAAAGATTAAGATCAAATAACTATCCTATCTGCCCTATCAAACACGAATCCACAATTTCATGTTCTTGTTGAAGACAAATAGC
Organism: Aplidium turbinatum; assembly: GCF_918807975.1. Classification (NCBI taxonomy): domain Eukaryota; kingdom Metazoa; phylum Chordata; class Ascidiacea; order Aplousobranchia; family Polyclinidae; genus Aplidium; species Aplidium turbinatum. The sequence goes on along the minus strand of NC_137483.1, from coordinate 9,846,068 downwards.
AGCATTTTTCACATTAATGAAATTAAATCAAAGATATTGAAAAACAATCTGCATTCGATATTTTTTAAATTTAATAAAACATAAATTTTGTTACCAATTCATTTAAATTTTATTGCGTTATGTCCAATTCATGCTGATCAAAAAAGTTTCTCGAACTAGGCCACAAAGGCGGTCCACGCAAACCAATTTTTTTAAGGGGTCCGCGTTAAAAAATGTTTAAGAACCCCTGCTTTAAACTCATTGAACCTCACTGCATGGGTTCCGCTGAACCCTTGTTGAAGAGTACTGATATAGACTAATTACTGTAAGTCATAGGTACTTCAGCCTTCCGTAAGAAAACAACCCAACCAGACGTCGCCAAGTATGTACACATGGATACCTAGACATAGAGCTACAGCTACCATGTTCAGGTAGCCATAATATGTGCATTATGTAGAACAACCAGTTAGCTTGCTCATTCTGGATAGTTATCAGAAGGTGGCTTCAACAATGAAGATTCTTTTTGAAACGAACAAAACCAAAAAGTGGATTTCATCACTTGTCTCGGGCTGACATTTTGCAAGACAGCTTACTGATCGAAATATGTCACGTAGGCACTGCCACATCCTTCAAAGGTAAGGTAACGAAATCGCGTCAGTAAATCTATGTTTTGGTGAGGCCTATGTCAAAGTGAGTCAATATCAACGAAACAAAACAGGAAGCACGTTTCATTGGTCATGCACGCTTCAAGCAGGAAGACCATTAAAAATAGGATTACCGTAGACTCATCTTGAAACGGTTAGGAGATATTAGCTTATTGTCAAAAGCACACCAACGTTCAGTGTACTGTTGGTTCAAGATGTTATGCAGTTTCAAACTTTTTGCCGTTTTGTTTTACATGAATTAGTTTTTGCGTTCGAATTCTAAATTCCACCGCTTTGTTGGTCTACTGTTTGCAATAGCTGTGAGTGTGACAACTTTCCCGTCAAGATTATATGTGTTGAACTTACCAGACTTCAGAGACAAAGTAGTTGGTCTGAGATTCTGACAATGGTGCCAATGCAAGTATGAAGGCAGCAAACCAAGCAAAAAATATGGCTGCAAAGATATATCGTCTTTGCGAAACCGTGTTCATTGGCCTAAAAGTATGAAAAAATTAAACTTATATCATTTCCAAAATACAAAAGAAAATATATTGCAGGCCATGGATGATGCTGTTATAAAATTAGAAACTACGAAAAATTTAAAGGTTAAACCTACCTTGCAACAAGAAACAAACGCATAGTAGCCATGATGGTCAGCAAAAATACTGAACATTGTACGCTTATCAGAGCAATGGCCCCTATTCCTGAACAAGTCCTGCTGGCTCTCCACTGAATATCCCTTCGGCAATATATTTCACTGTAGGCGCTGTTGGCTACCCCAAGGCTAATCAGATAAATCTAAGAAAATCGGTTGATTGAATGAATAAAGAAAAAGAGAATAATACTTTCTACAAACAAATAGGCTAAGCTGCAAACATGATAGCCATAAAAAACTACTGAACTTAAAACTTTATGATCTAAAATAAAAATTAATCAAGCCACAGATTTGAATAACATTTCTATCCAAGCGCAAAAGCTTTACAACTAGAATTTCATTTATTCTTGAAATTTTACTTTTATGAACATGTAGGTGCATCCAAGTGAAATCTTACCCCAAGAAATAAATCCGCCAGAGCCAAGTTCGTGACCAAAATTCGATGGTTGTAAGCAATAGGAGATAAGGAATCTTTATTTGAGTAGAGTTGGCGAGTATTGTGAAGTATGACTCCGATATTTCCAAACGTAGCAAATATGCCTGTGCGAATGCAATCAAAGTGTGAAAGATACTTTTGTATTAACCAGATAAAAAAATGATACGTAGAAACATTCAACAAAGCATCAGCGTAAAATCACATTATCGGAAAGCTTAGTAGCCTATAGCGTTAACTGGGTTGCTAGCAATAATTGTTACTTGCTCAATTAAAACTTGCTTAATCGTGGTTGTTTTGGGTAATGTCGGCTTGTGAGATACAGATGCTGCGTCCAACAACCATTTGTTTGACTGCTTTGGCTCTATGCCGCTCAATCAAAAACTATGCGAACCCTATGTGGAGTTTTCAAGACACAAAAAAGGTCAATCTCATATGCTGGACTGGCTCCCTAGTGAGTTGGACAAAAGTTCACGCTATAAGACATGGTGTTATAAACCCAATATATCAACATCAACTTACTCAATACTGATATCATATCATTATAGATTTGGTCGCGCCCGGGACGATAAAGATACTACTGGCTATAATAGTCAATACGCCAGTACGTCAACGAACGGCTAAAGTGGCAATCAACTATACTGTATACATTTCGTCTAGAACAGGGTTTTTAAACGTGCCGCACTGTTTGGCCACATACACATAGCAAGCTTGGTCCAGGGGCCACAACTGGAAATATTGTATCTATTGTTCACAATGGTTCTTATTATGTATTATGACGCATGTGGGAATCGCACTGAGATGCTCAGTGAAAGGATGTTCACTCCTTGTTCACACACAAAACGCGAGTAAGCCATTCAACCGCAAAACAGCAGCGGATTTTTTGTCTGGTTTTTCGACTTCATGAGCTACTACAGACAAAATGTAACTACAAGAGATGTAGCCTATGGTAAAGATTTGTTTGCTTGATTTTACACTGGTTGAACTTGTGGGGTTACCTATCAAAAATAATGCTTATTAAATGTTGTAAACTGGAGACATAGCGGAAATTGTCTAAAAGGTCACACATTATAAACTCCACCCCTTTCCGCCGGCCAAAAATTTTAAGCTCTTGGGCCACACCCCTGATCTAAAATCGTCTCCGTTTGGCATAGCGAGAGAACACTCTGGTGGACGAACAGGCTTTATTTATACCAGTTAATGTTTTGATCAAAATACTTGATACATATTTCAACGTTTGAACACTGATACTGTTTGATAAGTGAAACTATGTTGTCGTTTGCTGCTAAACTTGTCACAATCCACACATCAACCGTTCGAAGTAAGCAAATTAGTTTTTTTTATATCGATTCAACGTTTCTTGACAACTAGTCAATGTAAAAATGGAATCGTTTCAAAAGCTGACAAATATCCCAGCTTGCAAAATTCGTTCTTTTTGAACAATACGAATTTTTGTGAGGTGGGAGACAGCAAGAAAAACCGCAAAGATTGAAACCTTAAGATAATTTATCAACTTTCAGTTTCCGGGAGGCAACTTTCCAAAAGGAACCATAAAAAATACCCTTTGAGCAACAAAGGAAAACGTAATTCCTAGATGAATTAAGTCATCGGTTTGCCATCGGCTGCTTTGGCGCAGAGGGTTAGGGCGGTGGTAGTCATTGCATTGACGTGGGTTTGATTCCCACCACTGCTATTGCTCTGTTTCCTTCCGTAATTACCAAACAAAGTTCAGAGGGGATTTTTTAATGGTACCTTTTGGAAAGTTGCTTCCGGGAGAGGATAGTAAATCGCAACAGCTGCTCGTATAAAATGATATAAAAGCAAAACAAAGTTGTTATTTTTAAAATACCTTTAAAAAAATCATTGTTTGTCTGTTACACAAAAACAAGAAATTTTGATTTCACAAGTTTTATAATCATAGAGAAATTTTCTCACTCTTGTAAACAAATGGCGATGATATTTGCAATAACAGAGTTGTAAGCGTTTGAATTTAGTGCTAAATAAAGACCTATGAGTCTTCAGTCAAAATGGGAACCTGGACATGATTGGGTTAACATAATTTCACTTTAGACGTTGTTTTACTGCAATATATGATGTATTGTACTCTATAGGTTAGCTGGTGATGAGTTACATAAATTTTATTAACTAATTGTTTAGTTTTTACCAATAATCCAAACAAAAACTTGAAGCACGTAAGAACTGATAAGAAACGAATCAGATGAAATTGGGCTCTTGGAGCAATTCTGGCATTCATCTTCACCATCTTGGCAATCTTGGATACCGTTGCATACCTAAACAAAACGGAGAAAGAAATTAATAAATATTTTTTCCAGAATTTACAGCTGAAGAGTAAAGACAACAACATAACACGAAGACCCAATCATCCAATAGCCAGTTTCAATTAAAATTCGTTTGATTAAGCTTGGATGAAGTTTATAAATTTTACGCTTCAACCCAAAAGTTCACTAATTGATTTTATTAAACACTGTTGTTGCTTCGATCTCATTAACGTTACAGCAGCAAGTATCGAAACCTTGCCGGTGGAGTGAGGTGACACTCCACTAACCGCTACGCCACTCCTTGCCCATTGCGATTGCAGCCTTTTAAGAGTTAAGTGAGACTACCAGTGACAACACCGAGAATCGAACCCAGGTCGGTGGAGTGAGGTGTCACTCCACTAACCGCTACGCCACTCCTTGCCCATTGAAGAGTTAAGCGAGACTACCCGTGACAACACCGAGAATCGAACCCAGGTCGGTGGAGTGAGGTGCCATTCCACTAACCGCTACGCCACTCCTTGCCCATTGCGATTGCAGCCTTTTAAGAGTTAAGTGAGACTACCCGTGACATCACCGAGAATCGAACCCAGGTCGGTGGACTGAGGTGCCACTCCACTAACCGCTACGCCACTCCTTGCCCATTGGAGATTGCAGTCTTCTAAGCGTTAAGTGCGACTACACGTGACAACACCGAGAATCGAACCCAAGTCGGTGGAGTGAAGTGCCACTCCACTAACCGCTACGCCACTCTTTGCCCATTGCGATTGCAGCCGTTTAAGAGTTAAGTGAGACTACACGTGACAACACCGAGAATCGAACCCAAGTTGGTGTAGTGAGGTGCCACTCCACTAACCGCTACGCCACTCTTTGCCCATTGCGATTGCAACCTTTTAAGAGTTAAGTGAGACTACCCGTGACAACACAGAGAATCGAACCCAGGTCGGTGGAGTGAGGTGCCACTCCACTAACCGTTACGCCACTCCTTGCCCATTGCGATTGCAACCTTTTAGGTGGAGTGAGGTGCCACTCCACTAACCGTGGAGTGAGGTGGTAGGTGGTAGGAGGAGGTAGGTGCAGGTAGGTGGAGTGAGGTGCCACTCCACTAACCGCTAAGCCACTCCTTGCCCATTGCGATTGCAGCCTTTTAAGAGCTAAGTGAGACTACCCGTGTGACAACACCGAGAATTGAACCCAGGTCTGTGGAATGAGATGCCAGGAGTGAGGTGGAGTGAGGTGCAACTCCACTAACCGCTACGCCCTCCTTGCCCATTGGAGATTGCAGCTTTTTAAGCGTTTACTCGTGACAACACCGAGAATCGAACCCAGATCGGTGGAGTGAGGTGCCACTCCACTAACCGCTACGCCACTCCTTGCCCATTGGGGATTGCAGCCATTTAAGCGTTAAGTGAGACTACCCGTGACAACACCGAGAATCGAACCCAGGTCAACACCGAGGTGAGGTGCAACTCCACTAACCGCTACGCCACTCCTTGCCCATTGGAGATTGCAGCTTTTTAAGCGTTTACTCGTGACAACACCGAGAATCGAACCCAGGTTAGTGGAGTGAGTTGCCACTCCACTAACCGCTACGACACTCCTTGCCCATTGGAGATTGCAACCTTTTAAGAGTTAAGTGAGGCTACCCGTGACATCACCGAGAATCGAACCCAGGTAGGTGGAGTGAGGTGCCACTCCACTAACCGCTAAGCCACTCCTTGCCCATTGCGATTGCAGCCTTTTAAGAGCTAAGTGAGACTACCCGTGTGACAACACCGAGAATTGAACCCAGGTCTGTGGAATGAGATGCCACTCCACTAACCGCTACGCCACTCCTTGCCCATTGCGATTGCAACCTTGAGTTAAGTGAGATTACCCGTGACAACACCGAGAATCGAACCCAGGTTGGTGGAGTGAGGTGCCACTCCACTCACCGCTACGCCACTCCTTGCCCATTGGAGATTGCAGCCTTTTAAGCGTTAAGTGAGACTACCCGTGACAACACCGAGAATCGAACCCAAGTTGGTGTAGTGAGGTGCAACTCCACTAACCGCTACGCCCTCCTTGCCCATTGGAGATTGCAGCTTTTTAAGCGTTTACTCGTGACAACACCGAGAATCGAACCCAGGTCGGTGGAATGAGTTGCCACTCCACTAACCGCTACGCCACTCCTTGCCCATTGGAGATTGCAGCCATTTAAGCGTTAAGTGAGACTACCCGTGACAACACCGAGAATCGAACCCAGGTCCGTGGAGTGAGGTGTAAATCCACTAACCGCTACGCCACTCTTTGCACAACGCAATTGCAACCCTTTAAGAGTTAAGTGAGACTACCCGTGTCAACACCGAGAATCGAACCCAGGTTGGTGGAGTGAGGTGCCACTCCACTAACCGCTACGCCACTCTTTGGCCATTGCGATTGCAACCTTTTAAGAGTTAAGTGAGACTACCCGTGACAACACCGAGAATCGAACCCAGGTCAGTGGAGTGAGGTTCCACTCCAAGAACCGCTACGCCACTCCTTGCCCATTGCGATTGCAGCCTTTGAGTTAAGTGAGACTACCCGTGACAACACCGAGAATCGAACCCAGGTCGGTGGAGTGAGGTGCCACTCCACTAACCGCTACGCCACTCCTTGCCCATTGCGATTGCAACCTTTTAAGAGTTAAGTGAGATTACCCGTGTGACAACACCGAGAATCGAACCCAGGTCCGTGGAGTGAGGTGCCACTCTACTAACCGCTACGCCACTCCTTGCCCATTGCGATTGCAGCCTTTTAAACGTTAAGTGAGACTACCCGTGTGACAACACCGAGAATCGAACCCAGGTTGGTGGAGTGAGGTGCTACTCCACTAACCGTTACGCCACTCCTTGCCCATTGGAGATTGCAGCTTTTTAAGCGATTACTCGTGACAACACCGAGAATCGAACCCAGGTTGGTGGAGTGAGGTGCAACTCCACTAACCGCTACGCCCTCCTTGCCCATTGGAGATTGCAGCTTTTTAAGCGTTTACTCGTGACAACACCGAGAATCGAACCCAGGTAGGTGGAGTGAGGTGCCACTCCACTAACCGCTAAGCCACTTTTTGCCCATTGCGATTGCAGCCTTTTAAGAGCTAAGTGAGACTACCCGTGTGACAACACCGAGAATTGAACCCAGGTCTGTGGAATGAGGTGCCACTCCACTAACCGCTACGCCACTCCTTGCCCATTGCGATTGCAACCTTTTAAGAGTTAAGTGAGATTACCCGTGACAACACCGAGAATCGAACCCAGGTTGGTGGAGTGAGGTGCCACTCCACTAACCGCTACGCCACTCCTTGCCCATTGGAGATTGCAGCCTTTTAAGCGTTAAGTGAGACTACCCGTGACAACACCGAGAATCGAACCCAAGTTGGTGGAGTGAGGTGCCACTCCACTAACCGCTACGCCACTCCTTGCCCATTGGAGATTGCAGCCTTTTAAGCGTTAAGTGAGACTACCCGTGACAACACCGAGAATCGAACCCAGGTTAGTGGAGTGAGTTGCCACTCCACTAACCGCTACGCCACTCATTGCCCATTGCGATTGCAGCCTTTTGAGAGTTAAGTGAGACTACACGTGACAACACCGAGAATCGAACCCAGGTTGGTGGAGTGAGATGCCACTCCACTATCCGCTACGCCACTCTTTTCCCAATGCGATTGCAGCCTTTTAAGAGCTGAGTGAAACTACCCGTGTGACAACACCGAGAATCGAACCCAGGTCGGTGGAGTGAGGTGCTATTCCACTAATCGCTACGCCACTTCTTGCCCATTGCGATTGCAGCCGTTTAAGAGCTAAGTGAGACTACCCATGTGACAACACCGAGAATCGAACCCAGGTCAGTGGAGTGAGGTGGCACTCCACTAACCGCTACACCACTCCTTGCCCATTGCGATTGCAGCCTTTTAAGCGTTAAGACTACAGACTACCTGTGACATCACCGAGAATCGAACCCGAGAATCGAACCCAAGGAGTGGCGTACAGGTTCCACTCCACCAACCGCTACGCCACTCCTTGCCCATTGCGTTTGCAGCCGTTTAAGCGTTAAGTGAGACTACCTGTAACAACACCGAGAATCGAACCCAGGTCGCTGGAGTGAGGTGCCACTCCACTAACCGCTACACCACTCCTTGCCCATTGCGATTGCAGCCGTTTAAGAGTTAATTGAGACTACCCGTGACAACACCGAGAATCGAACCTAGGTCAGTGGAGTGAGGTGCCACTCCCCCAACCGCTACGCCACTCCTTGCCCATTGCGATTGCAGCCTTTTAAGAGCTGAGTGAGACCACCCGTGTGACAACACCGAGAATCGAACTCAGGTCAGTGGAGTGAGGTGCCACTCCACTTAACCGCTACGCCACTCCTTGCCCATTGCGATTGCAGCCTTTTAAGAGTTAAGTGAGACTACCCGTGACATCACCGAGAATCGAACCCAGGTCGGTGGAGTGAGGTGCCACTCCACTAACCGCGACGCCACTCTTTGCCCATTGCGATTGCAGCTATTTAAGAGTTAAGTGAGACTACCCGTGACAACACCGAGAATCGAACCCAGGTCGGTGGAGTGAGGTGCCACTCCACTAACCGCGACGCCACTCTTTGCCCATTGCAATTGCAGCCTTTTAAGAGTTAAGTGAGACTACCCGTGACAACACCGAGAATCGAACCCAGGTCAGTGGAGTGAGGTTCCACTCCACTAACCGCTACGCCACTCCTTGCCCATTGCGATTGCAACCTTTTAAGAGTTAATTGAAACTACCCGTGACAACACCGAGAATCGAACCCAGGTCGGTGGAGTGAGGTTCCACTCCACCAACCGCTACACCACTCCTTGCCCATTGCGATTGCAGCCTTTTAAGCGTTAAGTAAGACTACCCGTGACAACACCGAGAATCGAACCCAGGTCGCTGGAGTGAGGTGCCACTCCACTAACCGCTACACCACTCCTTGCCCATTGCGATTGCAGCCTTTTAAAAGTTACGTAAGACTACCGTGACAACACCGAGAATCGAACCCAGGTCGGTAGAGTGAGGTGCCACTCCACTAACCGCTACGCCACTCATTGCCCATTGCGATTGCAGCCTTTTAAGTGTTTATCCGTGACAACACCGAGAATTGAACCCAGGTCGGTGGAGTGAGGTGCTACTCCACTAACCGCTACGCCATTCCTTGCCCATTGCGACCTTTTAAGAGTTAAGTGAGACTACCCGTGACAACACCGAGAATCGAACCCAGGTCGCTGGAGTGAGGTGCCACTCCACTAACCGCTACACCACTCCTTGCCCATTGCGATTGCAGCTATTTAAGAGTTAAGTGAGACTACCCGTGACATCACCGAGCATCGAACCCAGGTCGGTGGAGTGAGGTGCCACTCCACTAACCGCTACGCCACTCATTGCCCATTGCGATTGCAGCCTTTTGAGTGTTTATCCGTGACAACACTGAGAATCGAACCCAGGTCGGTGGAGTGAGGTGCTACTCCACTAACCGCTACGCCACTCCTTGCCCATTGCGATTGCAGCCGTTTAAGAGCTAAGTGAGACTACCCGTGTGACAACACCGAGAATCGAACCCAGGTCAGTGGAGTGAGGTGCCACTCCACTAACCGCTACGCCACTCCTTGCCCATTGCGATTGCAGCCTTTTAAGCGTTAAGACTACAGACTACCTGTGACATCACCGAGAATCGAACCCGAGAATCGAACCCAAGGAGTGGCGTAGAGGTTCCACTCCACCAACCGCTACGCCACTCCTTGCCCATTGCGATTGCAGCCGTTTAAGCGTTAAGTGAGACTACCTGTAACAACACCGAGAATCGAACCCAGGTCGCTGGAGTGAGGTGCCACTCCACTAACCGCTACACCACTCCTTGCCCATTGCGATTGCAGCCTTTTAAGAGTTAAGTAAGACTACCCATGACAACACCGAGAATCGAACCCAGGTCGGTGGAGTGAGGTGCCACTCCACCAACCGCTACGCCACTCCTTGCCCATTGCGATTGCAGCTATTTAAGAGTTAAGTGAGACTACCCGTGACATCACCGAGCATCGAACCCAGGTCGGTGGAGTGAGGTGCCACTCCACTAACCGCTACGCCACTCATTGCCCATTGCGATTGCAGCCTTTTAAGTGTTTATCCGTGACAACACCGAGAATTGAACCCAGGTCGGTGGAGTGAGGTGCTACTCCACTAACCGCCACGCCACTCCTTGCCCATTGCGATTGCAGCCGTTTAAGAGTTAAGTGAGACTATCCGTGTGACAACACCGAGAATCGAACCCAGGTCGGTGGAGTGAGGTGCCACTCCACTAACCGCTACGCCACTCCTTGCCCATTTCGACCTTTTAAGAGTTAAGTGAGACTACCCGTGACAACACCGAGAATCGAACCCAGGTCGCTGGAGTGAGGTGCCACTCCACTAACCGCTACGCCACTCTTTGCCAATTGCGATTGCAACCTTTTAAGAGTTAATTGAGACTACCCGTGACAACACCGAGAATCGAACCCAGGTCAGTGGAGTGAGGTTCCACTCCACCAACCGCTACGCCACTCCTTGCCCATTGCGATTGCAGCCTTTTAAGAGTTAAGTGAGACTACCCGTGACAACACCTAGAATCGAACCCAGGTCGGTGGAGTGAGGTGCCACTCCACTAACCGCTACGCCACTCCTTGCCCATTGGAGATTGCAGTCTATTAAGCGTTTACTCGTGACAACGCCGAGAATCGAGCCCAGGTCGCTGGAGTGAGGTGCCACTCCACTAACCGCTACGCCACTCCTTGCCCATTGCGATTGCAGCCTTTTAAGAGTTACTTCACAGTGTAGATTCAAACGATCTGTCATAGCCTGATGCTGCGGGTTCTTCTTGGCAATATCAAATTACACTAGCTTTCGGAACACAGTTCCCTAGTCATGTGCTATGACGAATGGTGTTGAAGTCAGTGAGTGGTTTTTTAAAGTGGCTCTTTGTTTTAGCTTGAGGCTGCCGGCTGTTGAGTTTCTGTGCTGTTAGGCGTTATTGCTGTGAGGTTTTGTTGGATCAGTTGATTAGTAGATTAGGTGACGTAGTTCTTCTCTTTCGGCGCGGTTGTTGATTTTAGGATTTTGTTTGCTAATGAATATGGCCTCTTTGAAACGTAATTGTACCGCGCCATTTTCTTTTTTAAAAGTTAAGTGAGACTACACGTGACAACACCGAGAATCGAACCCAGGTCGGTGGAGTGAGGTGCCACTCCACTAACCGCTACGCCACTCCTTGCCTATTGCGATTGCAGCCTTTTAAGAGTTATGTGAGACTACCCGTGACATCACCGAGAATCAAACCCAGGTCGGTGGAGTGAGATGCCACTCCACTAACCGCTACGCCACTCCTAGCCCATTGCGATTGCAGCCTTTTAAGAGTTAATTGAGACTACCCGTAACATCACCGAGAATCAAACCCAGGTCGGTGGAGTGAGGTGCTACTCCACTAATCGCTACTCCACTCCTCGCACATTGCGATTGCAGCCTTTTAAGAGTTAATTGAGACTTAAATGGTGGCTTACAAGGCTATAGTCTTCTTCTTAAATATTGTAATTGATTGGATATTTGTTGTGGCTCAGAAAACGAGCATTCTACTGTCGTTGAAGAGTAAAGTAGCTGCTCATGCAATTATTTTACGCCATTTTTCTTTTCAATTAAGCCACTTTATTTTTCCATGTGCTCGGCATCAAACAATTCAGCGCCCAGTGCGAGTTCATGCATTGGCAGTTAAAAACGTTAAAGAAAAAAGCGTAATGCAAAGAAACAAGAGTAAGCTAAGTGTGAGACCACAGACCTTAAGTTTAAACTTTTGTTTAGTTTAATAATGCTAGTACTGTAAAGTATAAGTTACCTCACCTTGTATTGGGGCAAGTAGAGCGGCATAGTACCGGGTTCGCAATAAAAATGAGTTTTACTGGTACAATTCATCTCATCGCTTTCGTCGAAACAGTCTGAGACGTTATTGCATTTGGCTGACTCAGGAATGTGAATTGGAAGCCTAGTTGCTCCTTTGTCTTCGCAGTAAAATCTTGCGTAATAAACAAAAAAAAGATTGACAAATGCAATAGAGAAATAAACAATATTTGTGAAAAGAATGAACAAAAAATATTCAATTGACTCTTTACTCTTTAGCCTATCGCCTAATGCTGCAATTTTGCAACAAATTGCACCGCTAACTATTCTGTGTTGTTTACTTCGTATGTGATAGATACAAACATTATTCTGTGTGAACTGTAGGCTACCTGTACTACAAGTTGAGAAAAAAAAAAATTAAAACTTGATTTTTTCTTGGGCGCTATGGAGACGATAACAGCTAACTAATTATTACAGTATTTTATTTTTAAATCCGTTATATGACAGCGTTTGCACTAGTAGTGTGCTACCGTATCATTGGTAGATGTCGAAGCTGAGTAAAAATAAAAAAATCAGTTCAACGCCCTTCGGAAAGTAAAATCTTATCCAAACATGTGTGCCTTCGTTATTCATAGAATGAAACAGATTTTGCAGTAAAGTATGCTTGCGTTATTCCTTTGAAGGGCTTAGAGTTTACATAATTTTTATGTTTACCTGTTTGGACAATTCAATTCGTCATCAGATTTTGGGGGGTCGGTAGGATTGCAGTCTGGCATTTGGTCGCAAACTTCTTTCCCAATCAAAGCCTTTTTTGAGACATTACAACTGAAAAAAAAAGGTTTTTTAGAAAAATCGTTTTTAATTTTTTCGATGCCACAATATCATTAAAGATGTACCTAAAGGAAGACAATAAAGATTTCAAAATTTTTCTTCGCTACCAAAGTAGATATTTACTAGATAAGGTGCGCATTATGCAATGCCAAGCACTTATGAACACGCAATGCAATACTACCGTATTGTTTTTTTTATCTTTTTTCTTGAGGTAAAATAAATAAAATCAAGAGCGAAAAAGATCAAAATATATGGCATCTTGATTTTGCAATAACATAGCCCTATCCTTTTCCCTTGTGTACGAAACTAAAATAGTCACTATTTTCAACTAGTTAGCATTTACTAGCCTCTATGACGTTCCATACTAATTTGCTTGCATTATAAAGCAACTTACGTGAATGCACAAGCATGCCGAACATTGTAGCAATAATCAGGTAAAGGCGATGGACAAAGTGTCGCGTTGCATTCGTCTTCCGAACTTTCACAGTTTGCTATTCCGTCACATGCGGTTGTATACCGGGGGCGGTTGACGTCGAATACTGGAGATATGATATTGGACGGATCATAAATTACATTTACAACCTTTTTCTGTTTTGTAGAGTTATTTTGAAAAGATGGTGGAGGCCACAGTCGTTTTCGAACATACTTGAAATGGGAGACAAAGAAAAGTAACTGGACGTTGAAATGAAGACTTAAAGTAAATGTTAAGAATGATCATGGTAATAAACATTAACAAAATATTATAGGATTAAGTTAGCAGTGCACGCACTGTGAAGGGATGCGATACCTCTTCCGCGGGAGAGCGTGGATGCTGAATCATTAAGTTAGGATTATAGTTATAAAATGGAGTAAGAACCTGCATAAAATGCCGTAAGAACTTGTAGCCTATTTATTATCCGGCCTTCAACCAACATTCTGAATCGTTGGCGACTGTTACGTTTTAGGCATTTTAGGAGGGGTGCCAGAATTAGTGATTTTAAGGTGATCTCAACAAGGAAAAAGGTTATAACCTACCGATTTAAGTGATCATGATATTATACTGTATACATTACTTTGTAGTGGAACTAACAGCAACATTGAAGAGCTGATTACGAACATTTCTTCAGTCACATTTTGGACAAAACTGAGTTATTGCTTGTTTTGAAGTCCTTTTGCAGTCCCAAGTTACCTACTAAAATTTTTCAGATGACAGTTGTAGATAGCCTACTTAAGTTCTCTATAGCAAACTGGCATCGTTCAAAAGTCAAACTTATGCAAGAAAAGTACTGAAATCTATTTTTTGTTTAATTTCTCAAAACCAGCCAGTAATCCAGATACCATTTTAGGTAGGCTATATGCTTAACTGCTACGAGACAACACACAGAAATATGCAACAAAAGCAGAACATCTTTCTCCTGCTGGTTTTAAGAAACACATCAAACAATTCAACTGCAGGTATATCAAAACCTACATTTTTACAACTTGGGTAATTTTCTGTTACCTTAATTTTTAATTCAGAGTCAAGTAGTTGACAAAGTAGGCTACTTTTATATTATGTGTTTGACTACTAGTAACAGTGGGAAGTTGGAGGTAGAGTATGCGTCGCAAAAATTGTTTGGGCATGAGTATCCGGATTTGGCAAGAGATATTTTCAAACCCCCAAAAACAAGTCTTCCCCATACACATATAATGTCAAACGTTGATAACACGACAATTAAGTGTGGCAAACGTGTGACCTTTGAAAGCCAAATGTATTGAAGGCATGCAGTTGAACAGAGAGACTCGCACGATTTTAAGCTAAACTAAAAAGCGTTGTTATTGTTTTAAATCAAAAAGCTTCGTTGGCTGCATGGCAGAGTGATGAGAGCCTGGGACGGCATTCGAAAGGACGCTGGTTTGAGACCACTCAAGAGCATGCGACTGTGTATTTGGCAAAATACACCAATAAAAAGCGTTCGCTAATGGCTTATCTTCAGTGCGTTTTTGCGGTGTTCCATCACTGCTCTAGACATGGGTGAAAAAGATACGAGAGCATAGGCCATCGAAAGCTTTTTGGCAGTCAATACAAGGCTGAGTCTCCACTAAACCAGGGAGCAATTGCAATTCGATGACCATTACGGTGTAGTCTCCACGCTAGCTATTAATACTCTCCAATTAATTATGTGTTTTTCGGCAGCTGATTGTAGCAAGAAGTGACAGCAATAGACACGGTCTTTCGCCCATGAGGCTGGGCTCCTTACTATTGCACCACTTATTCGGTGGCATGAATGAAAATGTCTAATGCCTTGACAGATAGACAAAGTGCAAATAAAGGAAAAAAACTTATCGTGTCATCAACAAATAGTTTAAATGGTGAGGACTTTGCACACACATTTCCCAAACCTTTATAGCTTTTTCGAGACATCTTATAAATGCATCCTATGTCATACGTCATCTCATACAAAATGCATAAACAGTGAGTAACCTGCTAGGTAGAAAATAAATTTGCAATGAAACCAAGATTGAGATAATTTTACGTTAATCTCTTCTATAAAAACTGACTTATTTGTGAAGAATTAAACATCCGTGGATCAGTAGAACCGGGGTCTTGATAATAAAATGCATGACACTGGAACAACTCGCTATCACATGATTCCTCGTCCGATCCATCACCACAATCTTGGTAATCTATAAAAACAGAAATGTAAAGACTTTCACAATTAAAATATGCTTTCTGCAAGGAGGCTACAGTCTAAACGAAGTTGATAATTCACAAATGTAGATACAAACGACCTGTTTTAGCCTGATGCTGCGTGTTCGCTGTGATAGTAAAGCAGTTTGCACTAGCTTTCAGAACACAGTTCCCTATAGTCATGTACTATGACAAATGAAATCGAAACTCAATCTATTGTATAACCTTCAACTGAGCCACGAAATCCTGGTTTCAACAAAAACGAAACTCAATCTATCGTGAAGTTGATAATACCGTACTATGCTATGTTTGTGCTACAGTCAAACTTCGATACTATGCCACCCTTCGGGACCAAGAGAAAGTGGCATAGTAGCGAGGGTGGCATAGTAGCGAGAGTTTGTAAAAACAGCCTTGTGATGTGACCATGTAATGCCACGTTGTGTTGTACGATTATAATTGTACGAGGAAATCCAATCTGAGCCGGATGATGTTAATCTGCTCGAGATCTAGGAAGCGCTGCCTGCTGAGGAAAAGATGCGCGAGAACAAAGAGATTGAGCTGTCTGACTTTCTTGAAACTGATGAGTGATGAGCGCCTCGAGACTGGTGGATCTTTCACACCAGATGTGATTGCGAAGGAGATGTTGCGCAGCGAGGAGCCGGTTGAAAGCGAAGATGATGAGATAACTGTTGAGGAGGAAATCGTTTCTTTCGAGGCCCAGCGGGCATGAAGCACTGTCTGGAAGTTCATGCAGCAGCAGAGAAGCGGGAAGCCCAGTGTAATGCGATCGGCTAGCTAGACGACGAGGTGTACGAAATTCACCGAAAGAACATGCCCCAGCTGACGATTCCTCATAGTTTTGGGCTGAGCTACAGTAGATAACTTGAGAGAATACATTACATGCACATACATATACTTTTGCCGTTTTACCAACCGTTTAATCGTTTCGTTCGTACCCTTAATTATTTCGTTAATACAGTAATACTGTACTCTAATGTGGCATAGTAGCGAGGGTAAGGGGTGGCATAGTAAATATATTTTCTATTGAATTTAGCTGGTGACGATCAAAAGTGGTATAGTAGCGAGGGTGGCATAATAGCAAGGTGGCATAGTATCGAAGTTTGACTGTATATCAATCGTATAGCGCTTCTGAAGTTGATGCATTTGAAATTTGTATCACGTAATATCATGAAATGTTTGTAGGTTAGGTTGTGTATAAGTGATCTCATGTGCAACATTATAAACCAGAGCACCAAATAGTAACTTAAATAGTAAATAAAATGTATGTGTGTTGAGATGTAACAAATTGGTGAGACGTTTTACTGGGTGTGATTGTCATGAAAAAATGGCATTAATATACCTATATAGTATGTGGACGATGATTTTCAAGTGAATTTCCTAATTACACCAAATTTCTTTCACAAACTGTGCTACCGGTACATAATTTGACTATTTTAATGAGCAACAGATGTTTGAGAAGCACAATTGTTTGTGTCATGCAATCATAATGGTGATGCATACATATGGTGCAGTGTTCACCGGTATCTACAGTGCAATACACATTACAAACGCGAGAAAAATCATGAAAAGAATAGTCTACGTTCTTTTACAGAAAGCTAACAAAATAAACTGCATACTACAAACCTAATCATTGCTCATTGTAAATGCATGTAGCCTAATAACCAGAAGCCTTGGTGGCAAAATTAGAAGTTTCAGTTTAATCTTTAACTTGCGCTGATTGAAATGAAGCAACTCTGATCACAATTTCTGCTCATTTAAATCAGCTAAATGGAATCTGTTTTTCACCACAACGATCATCATGCTACTATACTTTCTCTGGTGAGATAAGTTTAAGCTAAGAAAAAAATGCCACTCTTTATGTGTTTCAAAACCACACTTACTGTCACACCGTTGATCCATCGGTATATACGTTAACCCATCGGAGCAGTTAAAGTTTCCCGCGGCATTTGCAACGCAATTCAACTCATCTTCATGGAAAGGGCAATCGTACGTTTCATCACACACGTTCGTCTTATTGATACATGTAGCAGGGGCGCTTGAATCATCTTTCTTGCAAAGTATCTCACCACTTTTACAAACTCCTTCACCTTGAACAACAGCAATTTTCAGCAAATTATGAAATTAGTTCTTATTTCCTAAACTCAAGTTTTGTAGCCAAACTTCTAGTGTGGTCTGCTCCATGTATGTATTATTGCCTAAGACTTATGAAAACAATAACTCTGCCTCCGTTTTCCACACAGGTCAGGACTCAGAACCCAGACAGCCACTTTATCTGGTCCAGATATTTCCTAGATCGAGTACAAATCTGCCCAAATCTTTACCGGATTTGGACCAAATAAGTGGCTGAAAAGACAGTTTTGAAGTTAAAAACTTTACCTCTAGACCAGGGGTGGGCAAAGTTGTTCAAAGAAAGAGCCGCTTGCGGATTAACCATAAACACCGGCGGGCGCAAAATCAGTTGACACAAAATAACAAAACAGCAATAAAAACAATGATTGTTTATCAATATCAGTTTTGTACTTGACTCGCTAATCTCTGAAAATTTGGACGATAAGTTGTTAATGCTGTTCGAATTAATTCTTCCAAGCGTTCACTTGTCAAGGTTGCAGGATATTTTTATTTTGCAAAGTTATAAATTCTTATGAAAAATAAATAAATTCTGGTGCTACTTCTAAGCTTCAACTAATCGCTGCTTAGCGGCTTTATGAAACTTCCTACTGTTGCTGACTGAAGCAAAATGTGCCAGGAAAGGCACAATGTTGCTTTAGCCACGTCACAATTCCATTGTTTAACAATGGGCTACAGTAATAGAGAGACTCCTTTTTGATCTTTGTATTGTACGGTATTGGGTGCAAATTAGATTTTGAAGAAAGTGTAAGTCACGAATTTTAATTTTTACCAACCGATTTTGCTTGCTTAGTTGACAGCGCAAGATAACATATTTATATAGTATAATCTTAATTTTTTTGTAATAGGCCTATTACGATTCAATACAAGAGCCACAAAATTTATGTTGACGAGCCGCATGTGGCTCGCGAGCCGCAGTTTGCCCACCGTTGCCTAGACTCTGGAGCAGTGGTTTTCAACCTTTTTGGTGGAACGGAACCCAATGAAACATTCCAAAAGCTCGAGGAACCCCTGTTCAATAATTTAATTGCCTGATGCAAAAAACATCGTTTGATTAATGAGAACTCCTTGAAGCGAAGAAAACATGTCGACAAAATTTGGCGGGAAAGCAGAAAGTTAAAGGTAATCGCACCACAAGAAAACAACGAAAATTCGGGATCGCAGCGAACATGAGTGTAGCAAACTTATTAATATTTGATTATATTTAAACAATATGTGCATAATAATAAAATCGACGCTCGGATTTGAATGTAAACTTGCGGAACCCGTAGACTTACTGGCGGAACCTTAGGGTTCCGCCAGTAAGGTCAGAACCCAGGGTTCTTACCAGTAAGGTAAGAACCCTGGTTGAAAACCACTGCTCTAGAGAATATTAAATTAAACATTAGAAAATGCATGTACTACCTTTTCTTATCTGTTTGCAAATATTAGGTATGTTTTGATCTTCTGGGATATCTGGACACAAGCACTCGTCAGATAGATCTTTGCAATGGAACACGTTGTCACAGCGTTTTTTGTTTGGAATTACCAGTGATCCATCAAGGCAACGAAAACAGCGGTCGTTGATAAAAGCTGAAAATAAAAGTATAAAATTAATCAACTTCGACGCCTTTTCAAGAAATACATACCACAAATCATTTTAAAAACAGGTTGTGATAACTAAATAAATAAACTCAAAATAATAACGCAATACAGCGTAGTGGTAACGTCCTTGCTGCTTTATGAAATTACCTTTGGTAGATAACATTTTGCGATATTCTAGCAAGGTTTTCTTTTTTTTTTTGCGAAGCAGCTTCACAACCTGAGTTTTTTTCAATTCTCGACTTTATGAGCAAAGAAACAAAAAGATCACGCGGTACTGGTTTGATTCTCGGAGTGTGAGTTTCAGCAACGGATTTCAAGAACTGCTCTCTATTTAGTGGCACTTAATGGATAGAACAATTTGCTGACCACAACACTTCGACCATAAGCGGAAAACGTTACTCTTTCAGTCTCGGTAATTGGGTCTCGAACTTTCTATACATAGCTGGCCAAACAACATAAATCAGCCATTGAACAAAGATATTAAAGTCACTGGTTTGAAATGCTTATTTTAAATCATCAGGTATTTTGCTACACAAATCTCACAAATCTTTTAAGCGGTGTCAAACTAATGCGCATATGAACTTTGTGTAGATTTCGTAATCATTGCGTCACTTAAGTGGACGACCAATAAGCCACAGTATTCTTGCTTCTTCGTTTGAACCCTTTTTATCACCAGACTAATAGGCCCTGTATTTTTACACCCCCAAGCTAGATATTATGAAAAATGAGACGAGAAGCTGTTAACTAAAGCATTAAACTTATATTAACCACACGTAAGCTCCAGTGGCATGGCTGCAATAAAACAGGAATATTACTAATGCTTTTATGGAAGAAAGGCATGCAGCAAATATCTATGGTTTTTGGAACTTTCCCACGTAAACAATTCAGGTTATTTGCATTTGACCTAATTCTTATTAAGAGCTTCCAGTCAGCCATGATAAGAAGATAAGCCACCAAGAAATGCAACTAGGCTGCTTGTATGTGCATCATACAGGAATTCATAGAATCCCTGCGTTCTATGCATCCCTGGCATCATATTTTAAGAATCAAAATGAAACAAAATGAAACAGATGTGTAATTCTCAAATCATAAAATACTGTAGTTTTAGAGAATCGTGTTCTATTCAGTGCTCTAAAACTTTTGAAGCACAGTTCAACAGTTTTTAATGGCAATAGCCTAATAGGTATAATTGTTTTTGTTTGTTTGTTTGTTTATCTTTATCCTGCATTGCGGGAAAGCGGACTTGAGCGCTATGCATCGGTGTACGCCTTCCGACATACACCTGACCCACGCTGCAGCCGACGACAATGTCTGTTTCCGGTTGTCTACTCTACTTATGACTTAAATTTGGTACTACCCATTACTCGAAATCGATCACTGGGTAGAGGCAATTATCGTAAAGTTTCTTGCCCAGAGAAACAACAGCAAGTGCGGGTGGCTGGAGTCGAACATGCAGGCTCTCGACTACGAGCCCAACGCGCTAACCACTCGGCCACGGCTGCCAAGTGGTTAGCGCGTTGGTAACCTTCGAGGTAACCAGATAATTACTTCGAGGTAACCAGCAGTGGCTTTAGTTACCATTAATATGCAGAAAGTTCACTGAAAAAAAAACGCTAAGGGGCCTGCGTCAGTGCCTCAAATAAGTCTCTGCGCTATGGTCTTTAAAAGTAGGTCTATAAGAATTTGTTGAGATATGCTCCCAAAGAAACTTACGTGGTCCAAAGGGAAAGATTTTCACAATGAATAAATTCAATCATGGGTGGTCGCATTTTCTACTTAAAATCATTATAACTTTTCAGAAAAGTTGGTTGCATTTTGAAGGTATACTTTTGAAATAAATTTTGTTATGAACATGTATTAGAATGTTGCTTTAAAAATACATTAAGCGCTTTCGAATGACAAACGTATAAAAAGGCATAAACGAGATTCACACCAAACATACAAAACTGTCTTCAGTATACAAAAAGGTCGCACGAAAAATGGCGCAAGTTTGTTTCCTTTCACCATTTACACCAGGAATACAATACGTTTTAGTCTTCTTTCATACAATAACTTAAATACCAAATGATAATGCGCAATACGGTTGATATTGCGCAATACGGTTGATAATACGCAATACGGTGATTATGGGTAGCCTATGACTCAATAATTATGCTTTTATTGTGTAGGATTTTGAAAGCATAACATTGCACTAAGTCGCAACAATGAGTTGACAAAAAAAAATATCAATAATAATCTGTTACAATGCGTAACAACAAACCGAGAAAGCTAAAAAAAACTCAAGTAGTAGCCAGTGGCATAGCACGTCAGGATTTTCTGTTGGGGGGCGTTCATTGTTTTGTAGATTACTCTCGTTTGCTCATAATATCCAGCATGAGACAATGCCATGCCTTATTGGCAATGCGTCAGATCAAGCTTTTTTCCAGTCAGTTTCTAATGTTGATAGATTTTTTGCGCTATGCAGGAATGCACATGGACGTTTTTGGAGCTATCAAGGAAGCCATTTTGTCTGATCAAATGCAAATTTAGAAAAAGTCATATTGATTGATGGTTTCAGCACTATATTTTGCAAGATGTTTCACAGTACAGTAGATAGATCTAAATAGGGGCGTAGCCAGCACAAGATTTCAGGGGAGGGAGAAAATCAGTATTATTGCACTGTCAGTGACCCCAGCAACGAGTTGGCGAAGACGGAGCACCCGGATAGGAGTCTGATGGGCCTTCCCCAGAAAATTCTGAAAACAATACCTAAAAATTACGCATTTTGAGATTACTTTTGGCCTAAATCAATAATAAAACTCTGCCAAACGATGCTGTAACACAGGAAGCAATTTCCCTTTTTGCCTCCCTGACTACGCCCTTGAATCTAAAATTGATAGCTGTTGTATGTCGCAAAACTTTTTAATTGTTTTATAAACTTATATTAGTTCTTTATCATCACATGTTATCTGTATGATTTACTTAAGTTATTTCTAAAATGTCTTTTAAAGATCGAGCTGATGGGTAATCCAGTATCTGGTAATGACGTCATTTGTGCTCTGATGCGTCACGAGACAAAATAAGACCGAATTTCACTGAAATGCGTTCTCAAGTAAAAGAAATACAAAACTTTTCAGCCCTGTTGGTTTAGTGGTTGCGCGACTGACTCAAGATCAAGCGGCGCTGCTTCGATTAATTATCGGCGTGTGCGCTTGAGCAACGCATTTCAGAAATGCTCTCCATTCCACACCATTTAGTAGATAAAATAATTCCCTGGTAACAACACTTCAACAATAAGCGGAAACTCTACCGTGTCAATCTCGATGACTGGGCCGTGATTTTCTTTTTTCACGAACTTTTGTCTCATTTGCATATTTCTGTAAGTGTAGCCATTACTGGTTACCGCGCAGCACGCGTAACTGTTTTTACCGATTTTCGCCCTCACAGCAGCCGATTTTCGCCCTCCAGGTCCAAATCTAAACATTGAACTTGAAAAAAACGTAGCCTGACACCTAGTCTAGTCAAGCTTGAAAAAGTTGAGAAAAGAAATTGATTCTGGTGACTAGTCCAAAATTAAGATTAGATTTTCCGAATTGATTAAGAATTAACCCTAACCCTGAGAATTAAACCTAACCTTACTTTTTTTGAAAAGTTTTTGTGCACCGCAATAATTCACGTAAACGAAAAAAGATTAACCTCGATTGGCGTCGAACCGATGTCCTCACGAACATTAGGCAAAAGACGAAACCAATGAACCAAACACGCCAACGAAAAATGTTTGCATTCACACGGTATAAACAAAAACTCTATGCGAAGTAACGAAAAGTTTGTGGGAAAAAAATTTTGCGACCGGGCCTGCATCAGTGGTCCAAACTATGTACAAGTATGCAAAACTGCTAGAATTAAGCTCTCAAAGAAGCTTTCCCATTCCGAGGATAAAGATTAAATCAATCAAAATAAGCATATCAAAAAATACATTAATATTACCATTAGAACTAAACCAAAAATATTTCTACATTTTTTAAAACTTTTGACATAAAATTTAAACAGTTAATTTTATAATGAAATTTGACAAATGGCAATACTGTGCTAAAATTGCAAAGTGGCCACTGGCCAGGTTTGAAAACTCCAAATTTATAGGGCCAGTTTTATTGGGAAAATACTTTACAGCGTATAGCTACTCAAGCAGCTCAGGTATAAACCAACTAGCGATTCACATAGAACAGTTAGTTATTGGACAATGGATGGGTACTGGGCCATGATTGCAGATTTTATTATGTTTTGAGAAGATTTAGAATTTTTTTCGAATGCTGCTATCCCAATCCAGCCAAAACGTTAATTTAAACAAATTTTTAAGAGAAAGTCATGACCCAGTGCCCTCCATTTTATATGCCACTAGTAAGAGCTTAGTTTGGCTCTAGCGTATGCTATGCTTTGATAAACTGATATGGGCAAAAATCAAAATTGATGATAAAACTTTAGTGTTGTACTAACTAGTTGTGTTTGATTCCGTGGAATTGCAGAAGCATTCGTCTATTCCATTGTCGCAGTCTGATATCCCATCACATAAGAATTCCGTCGGGAGCATACAAGAAGATGTATGGCGTAATTTGGTTACTGGACATTGGAAACCTGATACACCAGGGCTAGGAAAGCAACATCAGATAATTTCCATTGCTGTTGTTTTTGCACAAACACTGGCTTGTTGCAATATTTTGATTGGCATTAAGAAGCAGGCAACGGGATGTTAGGTTCTGTCGAGCTTGACAAGAAACCAAATTGAGATCTTATCGATCTATCAATGACACCACATTATCTATCAATGTCCTGTATACCGACCACAAGATAGACATGTGGACCTAACAACGCTCGATGAATACACAATCCATTGGCTGCTGCGCCTGGATGTAACAACGTAATCTGTGGCGGCCTCAAACGCAAGAAGAAGATCGAAAATAGTTTAATAGAAATGGTCTGACACAGCTAACAAATCAGTGCTCTTTACATCGATTTAAACTCTTCAGACGTTATAGCATAAATACCCTTGGTATTGCCATATGCATGTGTGAGCCGTTATTATTATTGTTTTTACCTGGGTGTTATCTCATCCTCTCCCAAGGGGCAATCCCGTGAACCATCGCAAAAGTGACTTCGTGGAATACAAACTTCAGGATCAGTATCGTACGTTTTCTTACAACGTATTGTTGTGTTGCAATCGCATTCATCCCAACCTATAAGTTCATGCAACATGGCGATGTGAAAAAAAAAACAGAGCAGCCCGTAAAAACATTACTACTTATTATTTCTGTGGGAAAAATAAACTTTGTCAAAGTAAATTTTCAAAAAGGAAAAACTATTTAGGTTAGCAATCCGACGTTTCAGCTTAAGAAACATGCAAATGAGGTCATTCAGAAGATATGGAGTTACTGAAAAACTAAAACTTTTCTTCTAAAATTATTCTGTTTCGAGTGAAAGTTTCAATGGCTTTGAGGCAGCAATGAACATTGTTCAAACTTCACCAATTTTACACAATGGGCTTGACCTCTTTTATGCAATATTCATAACAAAATTTCACAACAATTTTCTTCGTGAAATCAGAAATTAGTTCTATCGTGGGTTGAAAGCTAGGAACAGGTCTGGTACCCATCAGTGGTGTACGTTTCTGTAGTTAAATGAGTCAGTACTGCTGTTTCGCATTCATCAAAATTCAATCAAATGCATTCATCAATGATTTAAAACAAAAGACTAACCGATCCAAACGCGTAATGAAAGAATTTAAAAATGAGTTGAAAGGAGGAAAAATTTAATCAACGTGACCAGACTTTGCTAAGTGAATTGATAGACGTACACAAATACAGTAATAAATTGCTACTAAATTGTTCCGAAAAATGGTCACAGAAAATCAATAAAATGCCTCGTAGGCTACAAATCGTAGACTCTTAGCCAAAGCTATGATTTAGGCTGGAAAAAAGTTAAGACCTCAACAAACAAACGTAACTTACAATAAAGGCAAAAAAATAAAAATTTACAAAACACTTTAATTGTTGAGCGCTTCTAGTTATCTTACCGAACAGGCAGTCCAAAACGCCGTCGCATTTATGTTCATTCGGTAACAAGCAAAATTGGAAATGAGTGTCATTAATATGCTTGGTAGGGCATTTGAAACCGTCGTCGTCAGTGTGAATAGTTTTGTTATGGATTATTTCATCTTTACCGTCGCTGCAGAAACAAATGCTGTTATTGACTACAAAATGATTACGGCAGACGAAAGAAAATTTTCATGCGAAGCGGCTGTGAGGAAACTTATTCGACAGGTTTTGGCAACATTGAGTTAAAACAGCCTTCTGCATTGGTACATGTCAAGGATGGCTAAACTGCAACTCTTGGGGGCTTGTTCATACGCTCAGTGAACTTCTAAGAAATTCGTTGGTCAATTTAGTTGTTGAGCAGCTTGGGCAATTAACAGAAATTACGATTTATCATAAATAGCTTTCTGCGTATATTGCATCGCTCTGCGTTTGAGCAACGCATTTCAAGAATTGCTCTCCGCAGCGGCATTCAGTGCATCTAGTGCAGAGGCCATCAAACTACGGCCCGCGGGCCGGAACCGGCCCGCAAACTGATTTCATCTGCCCGCCACGTGCTGCGGAAATAACAGCTGCACTGCTGCACTACAACTGTTTAAGGAAAAAAGTTATCAAACTTTTTGTACATTTTTCCACCAGGCAGCCTACATGTTGGTGTTCTGTTTTTATCATTAGGCCACCACAAATGGAGACAGCCTAGGCCAAATTTGGAAAGATGTAATGCTTTTTCAAGAGCACGATGCCCTGTAGTGTATCACAGCAGGGGATAGCTTTTCCAGCAACCTTTCGATTTTCATCACAACTTTGCTATTCCACCACTGACTTTGTTGTTTATTGTGCTCAATTCCAGTCAATGGAGATTCTAAATAGTTGCATATTCTTTCACAATTTGCATCTGGCCGCAGCTGTTAATTTCGCAGCAATCCGGCCCTCAGACAAAAAAGTTTGGTGACCCCTGATCTAGTGGGTGGAATAATTCACAGACAACAACACTTCAACAAGCTGAAATTTCACTCTGGATTGCAAATCGTAATTTTATTATCGCCAAACAAATTAAAAGTGGACTTACATTGCGTAGTTTACATTGTAAACTGTACAGTGTACAACAAGTGGTGGCATAGAAAAATTGATTTCTTAAATGGGGTCGCACAATAAAAAGATATAAAATTCTATACAGTATTCTTCATTGCAAATTAATTAGAATTTTTGATTCGTGCGACTCATTAAAATTGAATTTTTTTGCTATGCGTCTCAAACTTACAGCAGATTCGACCACATCTTGTAGGCTAAATGAGGTTTTTGTCCACACCCAAGTTGGATCAATCACCATTGTACTTGAAAGTAATTAATTGGCCTACACATTTTCATGTAGTTGTAATTTTTGTTGTTGTGTAATTGCAATTTCAAAGAATTTGGTCCAATTTACAATTACATTTGGTAAGTTGCAGGCATGATATCAGTACGTTTGTTGAGCCGATACTTGGGTGCTCAAAAGGGACCTCTCTACATTGCAACATAATCTTTGTGAACTGCAATTCTAATCGTTTTAGATAAAATTAAACCGTCAAAGATCATCAATAAACATAAATGTTGAAACGTTTGATAATTGTAATTGAAAAGTGTAATTAATTACATTTGAAAGTAATTGTAATTTGAAAATTTCGGAACAATGTGTTTGTAATGTAGGCTACTGTAGTTAAACACTTTGATGGTGTAATTGTAGCCTACATGTGATTGAACTAACAAACATGTAATTGTTCCAACTCCGTTCCACACCCAGGAAGATGTCCATAATGTACATTGCAGCGCATGTGGTGTGGAAAAAAGCAACTGACCGTTTGTGTCAACCTTTTCCACATACTGTACTTGTACAAACAGAAAACTGTAACTTATTTTCCGTTTTCCATTCCGTATACTTCGTATAGTCTGTAGGGCCTTTATAGTTGCGCTGGTACGACCGTATATATCAGAACAGTAAAAACAATTGAAGAAAACTTGTCCAAATATTTGTTGAACGTTTAAGGGTATGTATTGATAAGACAGCATTCTACGACAGGCTGTTCAAAATCTAATAAACTTGACCGAATGTTCATAATTATGTAGTTTTTCAAATAAATAGTTCACAAAAAGCTAACACACTTTTTCAGTTAGGCTAAATCATTGGGATGCAACATGGGTTTAAAAACTAACAAATTATATTGTTAATTAGAACATAGCTTCTCTTTGTAAACACATATATCGGACGTGGTTAGTTACCTGCAGTGACTTTCAAAGTCGCAAAAGTTGTTCCGGTGGATACGCTCTCCGGACGAGCAAATGAAGGGCTCAGATGTAAAGCATTTTTCTGCAAACGCAAAATTGTTATTTTACAAATGAGTTTTATCTATCCACGACCTCTTCTGATTAGCAGTTCTGCCTGACGGACAGTTGTTGTGGTGCAAATGAATAAATGTGGTGTGCAGGGTTGCAGAGTTATACCTGAGCAAAGAGCATTGAAGCAAATTGTGTCCATCTCAAGGCAAGTATATAGTAGAAAATTAGTATCTTTTACGTAACTTTTGCGTTCAAAAATCGGTATCTACATCAGAACTATACTGTATAGCCAATAAACATCTTCTAGTTCTTTTTGCCACAAAGGCACGACCTGAAGTTGCGCCTCTGGTGGCAAGAAAGCTTAAGTTTGTTCAACCGCATGTTTATGCTTGTGAGCACCTGCTCAGTGGCTGAGTGGTATCGCCTTCGGCTATGCTGCTGGACTGCTGGTAGATCTTAGATCGATTCCTGGTCGGGTCATACCAAAGATTTTAAAAACAGTAGCGATTGGATTCTTTCTTGCATAACGCAGTGAGGACAAATCGGGTAATGATAAGCTAAATCTAATACAAAATTAAAACTGAGCCCTGTCGCTAAAAGATCTTTGCAATTGTAGGGCGGTAATAAATGAACTATAACATCATTATTTTGATGCTTGTGAGCACAAAGGCCAAGCCTAGACAGCTTAACGTGGCCCATTGAACAATCTTCTTCGTGCTACCGAGTTTACCAGGTGAATGTTACATTTCTTGCCAAGCGAGGCAAAGAAAAAAAAGGACAGAGAATCGAACACTTATCCTTATAATTATGATCCCAATATCAATTGATTTGTAGACCATGATATAGCTGCGTGTGCAAAGTCACAGACTCCACGCACAAATTAATAAGTGGCGACGATGCTGACCCCCCAGACCGTACTCTAGTGTCGGGGGGTCACCGCCGTCTAAAGCCCGACTCATTTTAGTCTGACAAACGAGTTCTGGAATTTGCTGATGTCATGAAAATTAATATGAATAATAAAAAACTAATATGAAAATAGTGCTATAGAAGTCAGATATTCAACAGATCACATCCCCACACAACAGGGCGTATTAATCGGCTTTCGTACCCCCGGGTGAGAGATCATTGTCGTCTAAGGACCTAGCTATTTTTAGTCCGTCCAGCACTTTATAGATATTTGAAATCAAAAAAGTAAACTCTTATACAAGTTCAATATTTAATAGCTCACGTCGTATCATGAAATTTTGTATTGTCAGTCTTCATTATGACGTTGTAACTCCATATATTCAATTATTTGGTATGACCAATGCAAACCAATAAAACCAGTAAATTCATGTTATTTTGTTAGAGCTCAAAAAAAATAAGGCTGCACTTTTGCACTCTTGAAAAATGTATTTCAATCCTGGGTAGAATAGGACTTTTACATTATAAAGACCTCGTGCATTGCCGAATATGCTGCATATTGACAGCTAGCACTGTCGACAAGGGTAATGAAAGGTATATTTTTGATTATAGAAGCTTGAAATCTTTTTAGGAACCTGCAACTAAAGAAAACTCCACAACGCCGCATTTCAAAACAAACCTGTTATTTCGAAGTAGTGCTTTTTCATCTATTCAAGGGTTTTATTTTGTTTTTTTTGTTAAAGCAAATATGGCGTTAATTAATAATTCATTCTTAATTAATAATTTTAAAAATAATTCCTTATTTTCTTTGACTTTAGTTTTGTTCAAAAGTGTTGCATTTTGCATAGATTGAAACCAGGCCTTTTCATTAGTGCCGAGCTACGATTATCGTTTGAAAACGACCCTGTCAACAACATCCTGCTAAAACCAGTCACAAAAAGAAAAATGACTGTTTGATAAAAAAGATCAAAGCATTGCAAGATGCACTATCATGTTTCTGAAAAGACGAAATTCAAAACCACGTTTTTTCTGCAGTAATTAAATTGCCCGACCGAATCTTTACAATATCGCATTCACAAAGCACATAAGTAGCCTAGCTGATATTTTTCAATTGCATGACGAACATTGTCATGCAAGAAACGAGATTCAAAATTTTGTTTACAGGTGACAGAATACAGCAAGCCATCACCAGTATGCTATTATTTGATTAATTATCTCTGTTATTGGATACTTGCTTTAAGTTTACTGGCCAATGCAATCGCCACTGAGGCAATAAATATTCGCCACGACATTACAGGAAAACTTTTTACAAGTAAAGCAAGTTTTTGTTGAAGATCCAAATACAAGTTCATCTGAACCTGATTGCTATTAAGTCAAAACATTTTCTTTATTACTTTTGCTTTTAGGCACAATGCTTGGAAAGAGCTGCATTTAAAAAAGGAAAAGGTTGCATTATAAAATTGCTGGAAATAACTCAAAAATATCTTGCTGTATCGGTCTTGTTCATTTTGGAAACCGTTTGAAGCTGTAAAGAAAAGTTGCTAAAGCTTGCCTTATGCAAATTACAGATGGTTGTTCTATGTTTAATCATTTTCAAGTCGTTAAAAGATCTTAGCTGTTGTAGAGCGACAATTAATTAAAACCATAAAGTTATCATTTTCAAACACTTGCAAAGACAAGGATGTTCAGCCAGTGAGCTACGTCATCAAGAGTAGACCATGACAAGCATTATTAACGAATCTGTAAGAATATTTGCTCTTTCCTTCGTGCTGTCAAGACAACCTTGCACGAATCAAATCCTTTTGTTTCCTGTCATGGTTTTGATCAAAAGAAATTACAAATGATTAATTGACATTCGAAAGCGTGTTTGCTTGCCAATACATCATCAGTCAAATAACTTGCTTTCAGATTTAAATCACAGTTTTTGTTTCTTGCCTTCATAGGTAACGTTTGTTAAACAATTTTTAGAATTTAAAGCCAAAATATATTGAATATCACTAAAAGGTGAAACTTTCGTTAAATTTATAACTATTTCCTATTTCCAACTTTACTGTTTTTCAATAGCCTATGTTGACGAAATTAAAATTCACTCATTTGCATCGAACTGCAAATAATGACAACTGGGGTTGAACTTTAAAGGCACAATGAAAGGACGACATTTTCAATCATGTTTTTATCAAATGCAACCCTGTGCCCACTCTACATAATTATTGTCTTTTTTGTCCAGAGAAAGAAAATTACAAGCTAACTTATGGACAAAAAATTATGTAGTATTTTAAAAGGTCAATTTTTGGTGTAATTTCAACTCAAGTTACTAAAATGAAGCAAAATACTGAAACAAATTAAATATTTGTCTACAAGTTGACACCTTGAGAGACTTGTAAAAATGCTTCATGCATTGTTATCAGCCTGTGCATAATATCACACGTTTTATAAGCTTTTAGTTTTAAACAGGTAAATTCAGATAAGAACTTCAAATCCATTGATCCACTTACCTGGGTCGGTAGTGGTACTTTGTGTTGATAAGGTCGCAGACAACATGAACAAAAACAAACTATATTTTATTAAAATCATTGCCTTTGTTAAACGTCCAAGCCTATACTCTGCACACATTTACGCCACGAAGTGTTAATAAACAGCTAGTTCAACACAGTGGCGGATCGAAGCTACTTTGTTCATCGTGAATTTACAAGAATGGATTAATACGGACCAACTCATCGAGTTTTATTAAAATCTAGTCTAAGGCAACTTATTGCATCCGTCCCTGGTGCAATATGCAACAACACGATATTGCGCAAGATTATCAGTAACAAACCAACATTTCCGTGTCACTTTTGTCTGTCTCCTACCAGATCCTTCCCAGACAGTAAAAAACGACGGATTTTGCTGTCTGGGTCCATAACCTTATCGTTTTGTATTTATTCCCAGACAGCAAGATTCGTTATTTTTGCATTGATTCAACGTGTGCAGACGTTGAATCAATGCAAAAATAACAATTTGTTGTTTGAGTTTAGTTTTGGTTTTGCTTATATTTTGTATATTATATGTTGGTGTGACTAACCCAAACCAACAAAGCTAGTCCATCTATGCTACCAAATAAATAATAAAGTACCGTAATACATAAATCAGCATATCTTAGTTCCTTTTATCAACTTTGTATGTGTCTTCTTATACAAGAAGCACTTTGATTAGAAAACCGCAAAGTTCATTGGTGCTTCTTGTAAACGTTTATTAAATTAGCAGTGATATATATAATTTTCTTGGTTCGTTCCAATTAAGCAATTTGCTAGTAGACATCTTACTGTTGTTGCATTGCGCATGGGTTTTGGAGGTTAAACGTCCCCATTGAGCTTGATGTTTGCAATTTTTGTATTGTTCATGGCTTATCATGGCTTTATTTAAATGCGCCATCTTCTATATTTCTTAGTTTTTATGTAAATCAAGTTTTGTGAACACGTATTGGTGTTACAGCAATTATAGCCAAGAAACTATCAGCGATGAAACAAAAAAGTGAAAAATTGAGTAGCTGGCATCGAAATTTCAAAATATTTCGCTTGCTTTTGTTGTTTGTGAGTTCAGCACGGCTGCTTGAAGCTAAACAGCTTGAATAACCGGTCGGTTGTTTGCTGATAGCTAGCCTGTTTTTTAGTAGGCGACAGTTTCCACCGTTTGATTGGACATCTCCTAGGTCCTTGCGTGAACAACTTTAATGTTACGTTGAAACATTTTTAAAACAATCTTTTGTTTCATTTTGACGGAAAATTCTTTTATTATCTTTGATTTTGAGATCTCAGCAATTTGGTTCGTTATGCGCTGAAAAAGAAAATGAAATGCCAATGCATGAGAATCGTAGGTTACATGGTAAATAGCGTCAAGACAAAAATGCGTGGGATTGTTTAAAAAATGTTTATTTTCAGATAAACTGACTGCTTTCACTCAGGGGTGTTTCAAACAAGACACAACCTATTTCAAAACTCTGTTTTGTTTGTTAAATAATTAATTGCAAGGTTTGTAGAGATTTTTATCATCTTTAACCCATCTTTTTTTATCGCAAAGTAAAAGCGAATCACTGCAACGAACGACCATTTCAAATTGTTTTTTGCTACAAAATGCAATCTTGACGTAACTCTAATGAAAAACGTCTTCGTACTTCACAGGAAACACCGGCCAAATTCTGAATCGACAGTGGATTGCATTCACAATTTGCATCGCATATTCGCATTAACTAGCAAATTGTTAACAAAACAAAAAACGTACGCTAATGTTCGTCAAGCTTTCTCGACCATTTTGTAGTCCTATATTCATCAGCACAATGACAAGTGTACGTTTAGTGACCTGTCATGGGCTCACTTTCGTTTCAGCCGTGAACTAAATGTAGGCTACGATTTGAATGGTCTCATGATTTTTTTTTCAACCCCTCCCAGGTAAAAATTCCTGCGTACGCCACTGGTGTGTGACAGTACGAATTGTGATTTATTGCATACCACAAATGGAAAATCACCACGCTAAGTTAACTTATAATAGTTATAAGACATTATGTTTAATGTACATTCACTGCACTAAATCTAAGGGTGGGATGGTGCAGTCGTTCAGGCCTTCGCTTTCCAATCATGCAATCCTGGTTCGACTCCAGGCTTAAGCTAGTTGTAGAAAACATCGCTCCCCTCTACCCAGGGTATAATGAATTAGGTGGGCGTAGTTACTGAAGAAAAGGCGGCCAGACAAAAGAACTCGCCACCCTGCTCTCGTTAGAACTGAATGCTTAGTATAATGAGAATCTTATCTTCTCCCCGGATGCTTGGATTCAAGTATGGAAATCACCATTGCACTGAAGAGACCTAAAGGTCAAAACAGTGATAACCTGTCTGCAGTTAAAGAATATATTTGCGTATTTGTATTTGTGACAATGATACTGACCTCCTTTCCTGCAGTTATTTGTTCATTATGTATTTAAATTGTAATATCTAAAATTAAACAACCTCACTATCTAACTTTCCCTCTACTCCCAGCAGCAGCATCGGTTTGACACTTATGGCTCGGCTGCGCGTGAAGATAGACACGAACAAAGCCATATTAACCTCCTCCGGCCGGGGCCAAAAGGGCAAGATGGTAGTCCACGGTCCTGGACACAAAGTTTGACCCCTTTACTTTCCCGTCCATTCACTTTTGAGCTTCAGTTGCCAAACATAAATTCGAGATCAACGCAAAGCTCACTGATGCTATGCAGTAATGATTAAATATTTATTCTTTTCCCTGATATACTTCACTGCAACTGCCTTTTTTCTGTATGCAACACGTCACCTCATCACCAACGGGCAAAGAGCCATGAAAAATACAAGCTATAGTCTGCTAAAGCGCCCAGCTCAAATCAAAAAGAAATATCCAAAATTTCGCAGCCATTCCAAGGCTGCATTTAAATCTGCGCTGCGGCAAAGCATTTGCAACTTTCATCAGCTATTTCTCGGCAGCCGATTGTAGCCTTATTTAACCCCTAAACAGTAATTACGGGCCTGGGAGGCCCGGTGAGAGAGAAAATTCTTTTAATTTTTTTTTTTTGGTTTTTAGAGCTGTTGCTCCAGAAATGCATAAAATAGAGTCGTTTGCAAAACTTAAAACCGGAGTGTAAGGATTAATAAGTAAAAAAAAATTGTTGGCTAAAAACAAAAGTACACCTCAAACTGTAATTTATAGGGCCTCGGAGGCCGGTTGTAGTTTAGAATAAACTTTAGAATTATAATCAATGTAAGTTACATTGCATTTGTACAGTGGATCTCAATAAGGTAGGTGCTATTTGTTAGTTTATTTTTGAATTTAAAAGAAGTTTAAAAATGGCCGACAGAAATGTGTTTCAAATACTTTAAGCTGAGCTTAATCAACAAAATACCAGTGATACTGACAACAGTGACAGCGAAAAATCATCAGGAAATGAATATGTGCCCCCTGATTCGGAGGAAGATATATTCTGATTCACACAACAACGCAGAAACCGTTCTAAAGGACACTATGGTTTCTGTGGTGTTTCAAGCATAAGTGTAGCCTATAGTCCAAGGGTTGGCAACCCTTTTCGCACTGCGGACCAGTTTACGGCAGGCATTATTTGGCGGACCGGCCATCAATAAAACGCAAATGTTTGATCCATAAAAATATATTAGGCCTACAATCATTTAATCATTGTAACATCCTTATGAACATCGGTCTTGCGTAGCGTGAAGTATCAACCTAAGATTGGTGACCTCGCCATCTCTGAGCTATGTCGTTGTTTTCTGCAGCGGCTGTTTGGAGAGTTTCACTCTCCCAACCTGAGTATATAGCTCCAATTGGGGTTTCAGGGTGGGATTGGGAAATGCTTTGGATGTCGGGGGGAAGGACTCTAGAGTGTGGAGCCATTTATCTTGGGTTAGGGTTGTGTTTGTCCATCATTCACATTTTGTTTTTTTTATTTTGTTTCCGTATTGTACATAGATAGTAGTGGACAAAACGTTAAATTTCAATAACATATATTGGGCTGCAGATTCACTGCTTTATATCCCATGCAAAATACATTTACTGTTTAGTTTTACAAAGATTTAAAACTGTCAGCATTGAAGCATTTGAACATCAACATATTTCGGAGGGCAAAATAAAAATTTTAGGGGGGCAGTTCCTTCCTTGGGCAACTCTGTTGCTACAACTGTGTATTATAGGCAAGTTGGGCAAGTAACATCTGAACTGGCTATCACTGACCTTGGCATCTCACAATTCAGCAAATTCAGTTTAGCAAGCGATGACCAAGCAAGTCCGAACTGAGCAAGTAAGTCTCATTTGCTGACTTGGTAGGCCTAACTAAACTGTACTTGCTAAATTAAAGCCCTTGTTGAGTTGTCTCGTCTGACGATCATTGTACAGTGTAACCCACACATTGATGGTTATCTCAGCTATGATACCTGAAAAATGATTTATGATTTTGGCGCAAGAAGCTTATTCTTAGCGTTCATCTCATCTTCATTCGTAGCGTTCAACCGACTTTAGGTTCAACCATCTCCTGGTTTAACCATAGCGATACTATACAGTAGGTCGCCTTGGGCTGAACTATAGTACGAGTAGGTTATACCCTACATTTACTTACAATTTCAATCAGATGGCACAAACGTCTAATATACACAAAGATGTGCTGGTCAAAACACTAGACATGCTACAACTCAGTAAGTACATTTCAGCTACCAAGCCAGCAAATGCTATTTTCAACTAGTATCGAACTTGCTTGGTAATCGTTTGTTAAACTTAATTTGCTGACTTGTGCCGTGCCAAGTTTTGGCTTGCTCAGTTATTACTTGCTCTTGCTCAGTTTCATCATTTGCCAAACTTCCGCCACTTGTTGAAATGTCGCTAGCTCAGTTGTCATTTGCTCGGTTCACAACTGCTGACTTGTAGCCTGGGAGACTCCAAAAATGTTGGCACACAAAGTTATTAACAAACATTTTTATAAATTTAACATTTATTATGCAGGCTACTATTTCATTCGTTCCAGGAACCGGTATTCAGATATTACTAAGTTATTCGATTAACCTTATCTGTAGCGACACGTGTTTTATGAGGACGTCCCACTCTGTTAGTGAAATATTTCACAGAAGGAAATATGCTAGAAATGTAAAATTTCCTGACTTTTAGTTTTTGTTCTTTGTGCATTTTCTGAACCTAATCTGGTCATTTTGCTACCTTCCTGCCCTTCACAATAAGCATTTCGTCTCACTTGAATAGAGATTTTCGTGCAATGGTAGTTATGTGAAGGTTAGTGCAATATAAATGGTAGTGCAATTCTTTTGAAATGTAGAAACGTTCAAAAATGCCTTATATTAATGAGCACAAGTAATTTTTTGTTTAGTTTAGCTATAATTCAAAAATTTCAATTTTGAAGCTATTTTTGGGAAATTATAATAAAAACCGACTTTCCGATGTTTTTTCATCTCAAACAGTTTATTTCAATAAATTTGTTGAATAAAAATTTAATCTCTATATGCACAATACACATGGCTATTACCTTGTAAAATATTTTGGTTCTGTGATTTTCACAGCTCCGGTTATTAGCGATTAATTAGCACTGGGCTAAGATAGCCCGTGACGTTGATTGATTGATTGAATCTTTATCCTCGGACTGGGAAAGCTTCTTGCAGAGCTTTATCCTGGCAGTTTCGCATACTTAGAGAGGCTTTGAATCACTGACGCAGGCCCGGTGACTGAGATTAAAATAATGGTAGCCTACGAGCTGTTTTCGTGCTTTCCGCATACGCACATTCATAAATATGAGCTTATTCGCGTACTTTTATACTAAAATCGCTTCAATATCTCTGTATTGCATCCTATACGTTTCAAAATGTGCATTTTTGTGTAGAGACAATGTTTTGCGTGGGTTCTCAATTGAGAAAACGTAGCCTACTCCTTTGGAGTAAAGTAACGAGCTCCTATAAGCAGTAAAGTCATTTTTCAAAAAGGTTTGTTGAAGCAGTGAGCAAAAACAAAAAAAGTGTAGGATAGTGCTATTATCAGCATAACTCAAAAACATAAGATAGCGATTGGCACAAATGGCTTCAGGTTGATTTCAAAACACTTTAGGCTAACATTTTAATCTAAACAATGGAAGAAAGAAATTGATTTCGCTTTTAAAAGCTCAGCTCAGCTTTACTTTAAGCTTACCCCCCCCGGACAGGAAAATAACCAACTTTTATGATTTAATTTAGGGTGGTTTTAACACAAAATTTTTAATGTAGAGCATAAAATTACCACTTTGGGCCCCTAATTTGCGTGCAATGCACTCAATTACCTTTCCAGGCCCTTTTGTTACATTACGCCCCCCCCCCCCCCCCCCCCCCAGGACTAAAGAATAACAACTTTTATGCTTGAATTTATTCGTTTCGGATGGTTTTAGCCTAAATTTTTTGCGAGTAAACTATAAATTCACAATTTTGCCCTCCCAACAATCACAGGCCTGGGCCTTCAAGGGTACGCCGTACCCTCCGTACCCCCTTCTCATAGGCCTTGCACTCAATAGGCTGCTCGTCTTTTCGAAAAGTGGCTTTCAAAAGTCAAAGTTTTAAAATGGCTAGCCAATTAACGTTGAAAACCGAAATCGTGATTTTTCCAACAGAATAAAATTCAGTCTTGGTCAACCATTTTCGCAATGACATCTAGCTTTTGGAATTATGCCAAACGTCACATTTGCTTGCAAAACTGAACGAATTTAATTTGTCACTCCTAGGACAGAACATCAATATTTTGCATTGAAATCAAAAATTCATCAAAAAATTGAACATCTGGAAACCAAAATTTCAAAATGCTTATCTAAAATGTTCTCACTTCCCCTACCGTTCCAGCCTAAGCAATATGGAAACCGCCTTGAGACCTGCATTAATAAACACTGAGCCACGGCTGGACTTGCTTTGTGGCAGAAAGCAGTCACACCCATCACACCGGATAAAAGTATTTGATTTTTTGTTTTGTTTCCAGTAGGCTACCCAATACCCATAGGATTCATTGTGGTGGTCAGACATAAAAAAATAAATAAAAAAAAGTTTGGGACGCCCTGCATTAGGCTATGTGGCTTGTAAACTAATATGTCACAATAGAACAGTGATCAGTTAACTTAATGGTTCGCCTCACTAAATACAGTACCAAGCTCTGCAAACTAACAAGAAGGTGAAGCAGTGACGGTTGACGTTAATACATACAGTAATGTACAGTACAGTAGCCTATTTTTGCTTAAGCAACGCCCTTCAAGGACGAATCTCAACGTTCATCAGCAACAAGCAGATGGCACGGCACTCGAAAGAGAGTATGGGGGTATGTCTTTAACAAGACACAAAGGTATGCCTAAAGGTGATCGCCTTGCCTTCCCGTCCTCATTATCTAAATCTTCAACCACCTGGAATAAGGCTAAATGCGAGAAAAAGCATTCAACATTCAACAGTGTCATCCTAGGTGAGCTGTACTACATTGGTGGTTCAACGTAGTTCAAAGCCGCTCATAACAAACGTTTTTGCTTTCTTTGGTCGAAACGAAATTCTTCACGAAGAAACAATTTAAAATGAAACAATACATATAAATTTTGGATCAAAGTGGAACGAAGTATGTTTGTGCAGGTCCTACACGAACATAAAAAAGTAAAATTAAGATAACATTGTTAAGATAAGAAGTCGTGCAAGAAAGGTTGGCGTACGTGCCCACAACTACCGCTGATAACTGTTTTGGCAAAGTCAGATATCATCGAAAAGTTTTGAAGTTGTACAAATTAGCACAACAATTTCACCAGCAGCCGACTGCCAACCCTCACTTGCGATGAAACTTGCTAGCAGAGCTGACAATACCTGTGCTAGCTGTTTAAACAGTAGTCTTTAAACCAGAGACGTAGCCTGCGGAGGTTTTGGTTAGTCTTCTTTGTGATAAAAATTCAAATCTGGGCGAGCATGATTATAGTGGAGAGAAAAGGGCCGAGTATGCATTACACAGGCCAACAAAAAAGATAAAAAATTTTGTGTCGGCAATCTAAGATCTGATTTGGGGTATATTGAGGCTGCTGATTTCAAAAATCACATCAGATTTTACCCATCACATCAGGTTTTTGAGATTTTCGCATGATATTTTTTCTCATAGTATTGGCTTTTTGGCCGAGTTTTCTCTTACTGTTACCGCTTTATAAAGACCTTATGAGCCAATAGTGTTTGAAAATTTGTCATATTCATGGAAATGATTTTATTTTGTAACATTTGGAGATGTATGATGACACCATGACCATTGGAGTGACCGACCTACCTTCAGAAGGTACACTAGTCAGAAGCCCCCCTAGCTAGATGGTCCACTGGTCAAAAGAGTCACCTAGACCATCTGGCTAGTGGACCATCTGCCTATGGTAGACCATCCAACTTATGTATACCTTCTGAGAACTGTCCATAAACCACCCTTACAGGCAGGGTTACATTCACTTTGGCCTGAATGCTTAGTACCATTCTACTTTTTGATATATAACATCGGTTTTATCTTTTTCGCTGAACGTGGAGATTTAAGCTTATGTGAAACTTGTCTATGACTCATTCTTATTTGAATTTTCATGTATTCAGATTTTTTCATATTAGCAAGGTGTTAATTCTGTTTGTGGTGTGAATAAGTAGCAGAACGACATCTTCAAAAAAGTGTGAAAATACCCTGATGTTCTTTGTTACATATGTGGCAGTTATAGGCTACTGTTCCTAACCAAAGGCAAACCATAGCAAGTTTTGTGAAACACGCATATCTTACATACTTTAATATTCGCCTGGGTGATCAGGACAAATCATGGGCTCCACACATGCTGCATGTAAAGCTTGTGTGGAAAACCTAAGACTATAGATCAATGGAAATCCTACATCCACTCACAACATTCACAAAAATCATGCAAGCGAAAGTTTGTCCAGAGTAACGTTTCCCAAATGTGCATGTGAATTTCCTTTTTTCTGTAGAATTGAACCTATTTTTAAGTGTCTAATGTCTATTCTATTCAATTTCTTCAATTTTATTTTTCTTTGTTTCCGCAAACATAATAGTGATTGACATTACAAACACACAACTGTAGCACCAACAAAAGGAAAAGATGGCAAAACCAAAAGGTTTAAAATATGTATTGGGGATTTGCAAGCCACCAAACCTACTTCTTAACACGAAAAAATAACAGTGTAGCCTACTCTTGTAAAAAAAAATGACGTTGAACGTTTAGTGTTAGCAGATAAACTTTGAAGAATTGGGTTCAAGTTACCACACTTCAATAAAATTAAAAATTAAAAAAAATAAAACAGGTCTTGAAATACCTCAATGTTTTCATTAATATTATGTTTGTATCTCTTGTGTAGACTTTAGACTTGATCGTGATGAATTTAGACTTTATCACAGACCTTGTTGACAAAAAAGAGTTCAAATTCCATGAAACGCCATTAGTCTATCAATATAGATCAGGAGTCGATTTT
This sequence comes from Aplidium turbinatum, assembly GCF_918807975.1. NCBI lineage: Eukaryota > Metazoa > Chordata > Ascidiacea > Aplousobranchia > Polyclinidae > Aplidium > Aplidium turbinatum. The sequence continues at coordinate 9,805,729 of NC_137483.1, read as the reverse complement.
ACCCATTTTTACCAAAACAGCATTCAGATATCATAAAATCCTGATGTGATACAAAAAATCTGATGTGATTTTTGAATTCAGCACCCAAAATATACCCTAGAATGACATTTACTATGCTGACACAAAAAGTGTGTTGGCTTGTGTTATGCATAAAGTCTCTCATCTTGCGATCATTGTAAATATTGTAATACATTTTTAAAAGTTGGTGTAAGATCACTTTGACCTGAACTACAAATTTTCAGCCCTTTCTGCGATTTGAAATTCTTGAACGTTTTGTTTTGAAACTATAACAAACAAATCCAAGACAGGAAATTTTGAAACGAAACGTTTTTGAATAGTTTGGCAGTTGAAAACTTCTGCAACTGCCAGATGTGAAACTGTCCGGAAATCTTCAATGAGAATATTCCAGTCCAAGCATAGAAATTTTCACAATTAACCAATTCAAGTCAATAGAATGTGATGTCAAGTATCATGCGAGATATTTGTGTTAAGTTAGGTTCAGTAAGGCGTGGACGTCAATTAAGTTTATAAAAAGGACATTTTCAACCGAAACTGGCGTTGGCTTAGTCAAAGTACCTTTCTAGTCGCTATTTTGGTCGTTGATCGAAATCGAAAAAATAAAATATTTTCTATGCTGCGTTTCTACCCGTTAGCAAAGTACTAATGCTAAATATGGAATTTGGATGTGTTGCTACGTCTAATTTGCATTAACACAGACTGCGGGCTCTTTTCAAGCCATTTTCAGTCGCTGACGCAAACCTTCAATTACGTTTTTGCGCATTAGAAGCTGTTTTGTTAACACGCTTAGGCCATTATTGAACTCTTTCAAACATACTGTACATAAAGCGATGACATCTGTGGATCTTATACTTGTTTCTTTGCCAGGTTAGCTATCACACTACTCCACACCATATAATTGACTAATAAAACTTTTCTGTTTTGTTATTGGCTATTATTTATTATTGTTTTGATATTTATTATTATTGTTTTGTTATTATTATTGTTATTTATTATATTTGGTATTGTTTTGCTATTGGCTTATTGGTGTCTATTTTCAACACTGCTGGAATACATTGATTGTTAGAAAAAACTTCGTTTTTAAAATTGTCACGAATTTGTTTTTTAAATGTCAGTTTACTCTCCATTTCAAATTGTGAAATTAAAGGCGTGACATGCTAACTGGAGCGCTTCTATAACCAGGTTTATTCTTTCTGCCATTTTCGTCCACGCTTACTATTGTACTTGCTTCTTAAATTACTTGCAGTACAGTGTTTTGCTGTTCAAAGCGATAATACAATAGTTCCCGCTTATTAAGTCCACGGTTAATAGGACCACCCGCTTATGAAACCCAATTTGGTCCAGTCCGAAATTAATTCTATTCATTCCTGTAACAAAAAAGCCTCATAAGCCCAAAATTCCCACTAATAGGCTGAGCCTAATTTTCGATTACATTTGCTTAAAATTGAGTGAAAAGGCGTCATAATTTTGTTTGCGATAATTCTGCGCTTTGTTACGTCAATTCAGTTCTTAATTTTCTGTGAGCGTTGAGTCGTCCAAACACGCAGTGCTTCCACTTTCACAAACCTAGATTACCACTTGTATTGCCACATTTTTTACTGTGATTTTCTTCCCGAATTTAACTGTATTTCGACTTAGTTTACATTAACCAAAACGGCTATTTTTACCCACTTGTTGCCATGGTGACAATCAGATGTTGCCAGAGTTAGGAAGGGTTAAGGTAAGGGTTAGACCTGGGAATAAGGTTAGGGTTTTGATCTTTACCCAGAACTAAAAAAAAATTCCAAAATGGAAGTTTTTGTTTTCAACAGCTTTACACTTTTCTCAAATTAGAACAGAATTCCTTATCTGGCAACGCTATTATTTGGCTATATTTACACTGTATAGTGTAAAACAAGGTCTAAAACAACTACTCAGTTTATTAACAGTACCGGTTATTAACAGTTATTAAAACGTCCGAAATAAGTAGCCTAAGCAAAGTACTGTGCTTGACACCGCAGCTAGAATCTGAAAGACATCTTGACTATGAATATGATCACATGGTCAGTGTCACCCTACGTTCAAAGTCAAAAGTCAGGACGCATTCCAAAATCAAACCGAAAACAGTGGAACATGCTGGTCGCATGCCATTATAAGTAGTTTTTTGCATATCTGTTCGATTTCGGAAGACAACAGTTTAAATGTTCTTATTTATTGATAGTATTTTATGTTAAATTTTCACAATTTATAATTCCCACATTTTGGCAACATTTCCACACAAAATTTCCATATTACCACTAAATTACCACAAATTTTTCATTACCACATTTTTACCACAAGCATGATGAAAATTCCACAATTGTGATAATTACCACCAAAGTGGAAGCGCTGCAAACACGTCTCTATGCTGACACAGCTCGCAAAAAGCACAATTTTCGGTGCGCCGCAAAAATGAATGGCGTGTAGTAGGAAAGAACCGTTCGTTGTGTGCAGTTGTTAACAGATTTAACAAGTTTCAGCCATAGTACAGTCGAGTAGTCGACCACATTCCATTATGCCTAAGGGAGTGGCAGAAATTCGTCGCCCATTAATTAACACATCCGCTTAATATTAAGCCCAAATCGTACGGTCCCGAGCTGGCCTTAAAAAGCGAGACACTGTATTGGGAAAATAATAAATTGTTTTGCTGCACACGTCTTTTTTTCGCTTCATCGCAAAAAAGAACAAAATCGCTTTTACTATGAATGCGAAACGAAATGGCTAGTAAATAATTCAGGCTCACAAATGCTTAGCACCAAATGTTTCAAATTTTCCAAATATTTTGTTTTGCTTCAACACAAGACTCATGTTTTACCCCTCGTCTCGCTTAACTTCGATGATTTCTTTTCGAATTGAAAGATTCTGTATTGGAAAAAATTGCTTTTCTTTTCGGCCAATTAAAATTCGCTTTGAACAGTCTAACTTTACATTAAGAACTAAGCCGCAGTTTAGATACTGTTATGAAACAGGCCGAAATCAGCATCGTTAAGCAGCCAGATGGCGTATTATATGATGAAAAAACTCTATCTTATTTACCACTTGTTCTTTAAGAATTCTTCGATGCTATCTGCAGTTTTAGAAATGTCTCATTTCCAGCTATAGAATGTCACGTCTCTATAATTTTGCATCTCCTCATCCCCTAACGTCGTTAGACCGATCATCACCGATGTGAAAATTTTTCCGTTTCCTTTTCCGTAGAGTAACTTCCTGGATATTGAGTCTCGCAGGTTTGTGCTGTGTAAACCACAAAAAGAATACAGCTGTGTTTATAACCAAGCTTACTTACAAGTTAATTCTATGTTTTTTATAACTTTCATTATGTAAATTATTGTAGCCTACAATGTACAACACACCTGAAAGAATGTTTCTTAGCTTGTTGTGGTTATAATAGCAAGACATGATACAAGAACAAGCTCGTTCATTTAGCATTTCCTCTGCCCTTTAGCAATGTTATACTTCATCTGAAAAGACTGAGGGGCACAGCCACAGGAGGGGGAGGCATGGGGAATAAATTGCACCACTCCCTTGTCCAAATTTATTTTTGCTCCCGCCAAAAAAACGTAAGATAATTTAGATGTTGTTTAGACATTTTTAATTGATGAAAAACGTCACGCTAAGTTCATTGAGAAAAAACGTACCATTACTCACTACTCAGGTTTGTAACCACTGAAACTGGCCAAATCATGTGACACTATATATGGTCATTTCATTTCTTGCAACTTTAAAACTTTTAAAAAAAAGATACGGTTGTGCTCTAGGAGTGTAGGGGAGCACTTGAGAAACGCATTTTAAAGGACTGTTCCCCATTCAACGATATCTAGTGGATGGAATGATTCGCAGACAACAACACTTCAGTAATCGGAAACTTCACTTTTCCAATCTCGAGGTACCGGGTTTCAGCCAGTGACTCAAGGCCTCTCCAAGTATGCGAAACTACCAGATATAGGCTAATCTATCAAAGACTTCCTTAGTACGAGGATAAAAATTCAAACCAACTAACCAAAGATTGCGTACGGTGGTAGATACTTTGGCGCTTTCCAAGCTGACGAAAACAGTGAGGGTGTCTGTAACATCCCTTCTGTCATCTCCTCGAACAAATAAATGTCTAGTTTATTCTTCTCGTCTTTTTTGCGCGCTTCTGCAGTGGTAGTGAATTTGCGACCAAACGTCTACAAAGAAAAACCTCAGTTGTTTCATCTTGTGTCTCCTCGACAAAATAAAGGAAAACGTCACCAAATTTTATTCCAATGAAATTTTGATGCAAGCCATCGCACTTGCCAAAAAAATATGACATCGACACTTTCGACATTCGTCTCACAAGCCGACATCACCGGATTTTTGCAGCATTTCAACCCATTATACTGAATTCGTCGGTTGGACGCAGCAAAATTACTTCAGAAGAAGACATGTTGATCTCACTTGGACAAATTCGAGGTCAAATCTTAAGAGAGCTACGCCGCAGATTTACTGACAATAATTGTCAGTTGATGAAACTGGCAAAAGGTTACTTCGCCTGAGCAACTTACTGGTTGGAGATCCGCTCAAATATTCCTCTCGCTATGGTATTTGCATTATTGGCTGTCAGCGAATTGTTTACAAACACTATTTATTTACTAGCCTACACAATAGAAAGGCGGTAAATTTCTCCTTGATAATGTGTTAGACCTCAGGCAAAAAAAAGTATTTACAAACTTGTGTTATCTCTTTCATATCTTACTCATGTTTCTGCAAATCTCAGTTTCTGTTGAGCGTATGTTTTCCTCAGTGAAATACCTCAAAATAGGCTTCTACCTTGAATGAGCACAGAGAGATTGTGAATCCTGCCTGCCATAAAAAATAAAACTTATCGAATTTTGACTAAATGTAATATTTGAAGAAGAACAAACGGCGACGTTGTTTGCAAATCACAGATGTTAAACACTGTTTAACTGCATTCAGTAGCTTAATTTTTAAACAAGCACATTATTTCCAACATTAAAACACTTGCACCCCTAAAATTGTCTTCCTAGCTACGTCAGTGAACCTAATCTGGCACGACCTAGCATGAAGCACAAGTAGAATTTCAATTTTTACAAGATTTAGGCCACTTATAAACAGGTAGGCCTAACCCCAAAAGGCTATAATCTAACAAATAGTATTTAGAGTAAGTACTCAGTAGTTCAGCCGTTTAAAAGCACAAATCATAAACTCTCTTGAAACCTTTTATGATTTTGTTCGAAATAAAGCTTTTCTACCATCACCGAAGATTATCAACTGATCACTGCCTTTTTCTATTCGAAAAGAACTAAATTATTCAAAACTCTGAAAACAATTGCCTTTAAAGATAAAATCGCACATCAAATGAAGCTCATTCTGTCAACGCGATTCCCTTACAGTGCTTCCACTTTGAAGGATTTTATCCCGAAATCGGGATTTTTCAACGCTTCTAAGGATAAAAAAGGGATTTGAAGAAAAGAAGGATTTTTTAGGGATTTTTAACAATTTTACAAGGAAATTTTGTCTTAAAAAGGGATTTGTTCTTTTTAGCAATTTTAAAGAAAATTTTATTCATATTTCCTTTCAAAAGTTCTAAAAACGACTGGAATGACGATGATCAGCTGGTTTCCGTCGCCACTCGCCATCCGGAAACCCTCTCATTCTCTCTTCTTTCACCCATTCTCGCCTTTCCGTCGCTTCTCGCTTGGTTGATTTCTATTCTCGGCATTTTGGGAATTGGAGTTTAGACGTAAGTTCAGTGAGTGAGTTAGTTTTAATTCTTTTAGTTAAAATTTGGTAGTCCGTTGATTTACGGTTCAATTTGAATAGCAGTGACAAAGTTTAGTGAGCTTCGACGTACAGTGGCATGATAAGCTTAGGCTAGTGGTATCCTTCCGGTTTAGAAAAGTTAGTTATAGCCTATGCTAATCTATTATGGCGTGATAATACTAGAGCTAGCTAGGCTGTGTGTAGGATATGTATAGTGTATAAAGTCAGACCGAGTCAGTATCATGAATAGGCCTAGTATCTTAAAGTTTTTCATCAGTCTCAGATGATTGTGAAGATGTTACTGGCAAGGAGAAAAAAGAGATAGTCTAGCCTACCTATAGAGTTGAACAAGTTAGCACATCAAGGAAAACCAAACTAGACACAAAAAATAAATTTATTAATGGATGGATATTGGATACGGTAATTCGTTACTGGACATTTACCACCTGTACATTTTCAGTGTTAGGGAAAAGTTAGGAGTCTGGGTGGGAAAGATTAGAGTGGTACCAGCACTGTAATTGGTAAATGATGTCCAGGACTCCGGGTGGTAAATGTCCCAGAACCGACTAACTGATAAGCAGTTTTTTGGCTGGACAGTGAACAAAGGAAGTAAACCATGTTATTGTCAAATATGTGTAGCCTACTATTCTAGTAAAACAACGTTGCTTCGACATATTGAGCTATAAACAATAGGCATGAATAGGCCTAGGCCTGAATTTTCATCAGCTTCAGATGATTGGGAATATGTTACTGATGAAGACAGAAAAAAAAGATGTAGAGTTGATAAAGTTAGTGCATCAAATAAAACCAAAACTGCATACAAAAATAAATTTGTTAAAGGATGGCAAACTGACAAGCGGTTTTCAGGCTGGATATTGAATAAAGACAGCAAACCATATTGCAAAGTATGTGGCACTTTTGTGTACTGTACCAAAACAGGGTTAATTCGGTACGCTGCTACAGAAAAGCATCAAGCTAACTTTAATTCGGCAAGAAACACTGTAGGGGTCTCGGCAATGTTCGAAAGAAATAATGACACTAAATCTAATGACATTGAAATAAAATGATGCTCAGATTCTATCCTATAGCAGGCCTGCTCAACAGTATGTTCTGATTCATAAAGTTATGAAATATGTGTAATTTCTTGTATATAATAACTAAAATGACAACCTTTATTCAGGTCATACTTTTGAAGTACCAGTCGGTAATAAATTTCATGAACAGCAAGGGCAACGCTGATGCAGAGTCAGTCTTAGAAATTTAATTTTGTATCAAGATTATCACCTATTCAGTCTGTTCCAATGACTATTGTTCCTCTGTAGCCTGAATGAGTGTAATTTGGTTCATTTTGCCTTTTTTTCACCACTTAGGCTACATATATGCAGTGCCAGTGTTCACTGTTCACAATTAGTAGGCTAATGTTTTTAATAACTGAGTCTGAGTGTTAAGAGTATTAACTGAGTGTTACTGTGCTCATATGATGTAATCATGTGGTGTTTATACTACAGCAGGTGTGAATGTGTTGAGATACTTCTTGTGTGGTGTATTATTTATATTTCCTGCCATAATGCCACTGGACATTAATATGTCAAATTTATGGTATAAGATTGGGTTTGTCAACTAAATCAGCCATGCTACTGCCTGCAAGGTGTTGTTTTTTGTAGCAATTTGAATAGCCTACCGTACCACTTCTTCAATTCACTGATTTTCTGTTCTTTCAGGTTAAAACGTAACTTAGGTGAGATTAAAAACTTTAAAGTTGTATTATTGGCACCTTTTTTAACTTAAATAACGTCAAAAATAACATCGCCTATCAAGAAAATTTTGAAGGATTTCCGACTGAGAAAAAAGGGATTTTTCAGGACAAAAAAGGAAATTGAAGAGGATTTATCAATTGTCAGAAGTGGAAGCACTGTTCCCTTAGTCAACGCTATTCCCCCTGTCAACGCAACGTGTTGCCAGTGGTTCTCAAAGTATGTATCGCGACCCAATCATGGGTCGCGCAGGGTCAAAAAATGGGTCGCGCTATAGTGATTCAATTCTGCCCAAACGAACTTATTTCCTTTCATTTTTCAAGTATTTTCAACTCCATTATGACTGAGTTATTGCATCATAAGCATTTTATGTGGCTCCATCTCAGTAATCTGGAGTAGGCTATTGCAGCCTATCATAAGTGGTTTTCTGAGAGTTTTAAAGTTCGAGCTATAAGTTCGTTTCTTTCGATGCAAGCTATAGGTTTGTTCCTTTCAACTAGGTTGATACGTTGCCGGCAGTACTGTTAAAATTTAGCGTTTAAGGATGAGTAGGTCTAAGTACTGTATTCGTACAAGAAAAACTTTTCAGGTTTGAGATTCACTTCTATCAATGATCATAGTGCTGCCAAGCCACAATGCATGCACCCGCAACATGTGAAAAAAAAATCGAATTTATTTTCAGCACCGAGAAGCCGAACTGGAACGAAGCCGATTTTGCTCACCAACGAATCCAGCGCTTGTTTGATGACTAAATGTAGGCCTATACTGTGTATTTTTAGTTGAAAAGAATTGAATATACTGTGTACTACAACTGGTTGTCTGTGTCTTTTTCTATTTCATACATATCAGAATTTTTTTTTTTTTATGTTTGAGGCTTGGGTCGTTAGATGTTCATAAAACTCAGATTTGGGTTGCGCTTAAAAAAGTTTGAGAACGATTGCCGCCTAAGGCTATATTCAGTGCTGTATTCGTAAAAAAAGCACAGGGTGTAATGTCAGATTTTCCAAAATGATAAATAGGCTAATACACAACTTGCAAAATACTAATCTTTACCATAACATGAATTATCAACATCAAAATTGGACGAGAGGTACAAAATTGTTTATTTTTCTATGAATACATTCCAAACAGCCTGCCAAGAGGAATCTACATTCTACATCTTTATCTTCTTTACAAATTTGGAATCTAGTATCCTTAGCTGATCGGTGGTTTAGCAGCCAAAATCTTACGCTACTTACTTTTTAGCGGTAAATTGAACCACAGATGATCCATTGCAATTAATAAACATCAAACAGCTCACATTATCAATGAGAAAAGATGCTCTTAAACCTGTGATAGGCCTAATATTGTTCATTGAACTAAAATCACGTTCACATTCTGCTGTCGAACAAGGTAAAGTTGATGTAGCTGTCAAGAGAGGCTTTAAATTATTGGGCACAATTTCAACTTTTTCACTAAAGTCTCTTAATCCTTGGATTGACCTATTTCATCAATGGTAAAGCGTCTACAGATTCTTCTCACCTCTGCTTCTCCATGACGCAAATTTCCTTCTATATTTTTTTCCGGTTGCAAGTTAGCAATATCAACCAGTAGCTAACCTTTGTCAGTGTCGGCATTACCGCAAAGTCTAATTTGCATTCTGCTAACAATGCTCTGAATGAATTGATTCGCGTTGATTGGCACAATTTTAGAATTCTGTTGGCAATCAGAGCAATATTTCTGAACATGAAATTATCCTTCGCTGCTAAAGCCAACTGTGTTTTTTCTCCCGGATTTTCCTTGAAATTCTCAATAATTCGTATTGTTCTTTATTAACCAGAGGGTATAGGCCTACTAATAGTTGCTCAAAAAAGCAGAAAGTATACTGCGTATACCGCCGTATACCCTCGAATACAGCACTGGCTATATTAAACTCGGAAGTTTCTTAGGTTTCCTGGAATGATGTAATAATTTTTTTTTTTGATTTTGTTCGTTGAACATTTGCTTTGCTACGGTCAATGACAATACAAGAAAACCAATTCTTCTGATCCTGAGCAAGTGCACTTCTCAGTGCAGGCAGCTCTACCTTTCGTAAGGGTCGGAGTAACACTGTTGCAGTTGAACGTGGAAGGACTTACCAAAGCCAAATGCAACGTCTCAGAACACCTAGCACAAAATCACAACGTAGCATGCAGCAACCCTCCTAGAAGAAATCCACACCATCGAAGTTAACGATCAGTGGATATACCCTGGCAGCTTTACCAATAGTAACATTCATGGAATAGCCACATTTGTGAGGAGCCCTGCTAAGTGGAAACCGATTGCTTCATCTAACTCTTACTGTGAAGTTGAATGGACAGCCATTGAAATAGAAGCCACATCTGTGATCAAGGTGCATAAATCACTAAATACATGTCTGCAAGCTAACTCTATTTCCTCTTTCGCTCCACCATGTATGTATGCTGGAGACTTCAATTCCCACAGCACAACCTGGGGCTAATGACATTCAAATGCAGATGGCATAACGCTTGAATCATGGACATCAGTCACTGGTGTCCGCAGTTGCTGTTAACCTCAAAAAATCAGATAGCTTTTGTCAGAAAGATGGAAAACAACAACAATCTGGATCTGACATTTGCCAACCTAAAAGAACCTTTACCAAACCGTAGCATCCTCAACGTCTTTCCAAAGTTTCAACATAGACCATCGCTCATCATCCCTAAAAATCCCTTCAAACAGTCCCAAGCAAATCTGTAAAAAGGTGGAATTTTTGCAAAGCAAACTGGACCAAGTTTACACTCTTGGTTGAAAAGAAAACCCGCCACCTTCCAGAACCAGCCTCTGACTGGTTGGAGAAATGTTATATAGCCTTCTGCAAGACCTTACTCATGGCAGCAAAGAAGTCTATCTCCCGTGCTCATAATTGTTTCATAATGCTCGTAATTGTTTCATATGCAGCAAAGAACACAAATGACAACATTTGCAATCCGCCCGTCTACGCATTCGTCACAAGAGTTCAGCAGACTATAAAATGAAAACGTATTTTTTGCAAAGGCTATCTTTCCTTCAGAACTACAGCACAATGACCTAACTAAGATTGGAATATTCCAGTAAACGTTGTTGTAAATTAAGTAAAAAAGTAAATTTTTTCGTATTATTTATCCTAAGAGTGTTATTGAAGAAATTGTTTTGTGTTTAAGATGTCGAGCATTTGCAAATGCTGAACTTGGGGAGACCGAAGAGATTTGTTACAAGGGAGGGTTGTTACAACCCTTTTAACTTTTAAATTAGTTCACATCAACCGCTGGAATTAAGTGGGTTTTTTTTCAGGTTTTTAGTTTCCATGTGCAAACGAAGCTTCAGCTATTTTGAAGGCTGCAGTAGAAAATTATTGATGAAAAACTGTTTTAGGGTATGAAAAGTAAATTTTTGCTTTGTCAACGAAAATGTTATTGCTACAAAACTATGAGTGATATTTAACTGGCTTCAAAGTTAAATCAGACTTGAAGTGCAATACCTTTGATTCATTATAAATATTTTAAAGCTGAGTGTCACATGTGTGACATATGTTGATCTTATTCAGCCAACTACTATCGGGGTGAGTTGTTACACAGTGTAATGCTTGCTCATCCCAACTGGAAAAAAGTACTTAATTTGGTACTCAGATAACAAATTTTGTATTATTTAGAATAGTTGATTACATTTTTAAGTTCTACTAATGTCTGCTGTTGCTGTATCTGTGCCTAAACATGCCCAAAACTAATAAAGGGTGCCTTATTGAGGCCAAATACCATGAATGGTTGAATGGAGATAATGTGTTTGCAATCCTGGTGACAATGCATTGTCAATAATGATGTTATTTGTTTGTTCATGATTTTTTTAATTAAATTTGGATGTTCAATAAATTCAAGAATGCTGTGTCAACGTATTCCATCAGTTTTAGGTATTTTAGTAAAAAAAATTAGTTAATAGAACAGCCTATTTGAAATTGTAACATTTCACCCCATCTGTGTAACAAGTCACCCCGATACTGGGGTGACTTGTGACAACTGACTCATTGATATATTAATGCAAATATTTTCCTGTAAGCATAACTTTTTTAAATTTTGAAGTTGTATTGATAACAAATGGTGATGTGGCAAGATTATACAAAATTTTTAGCAACTTTGTGCAAATATTGAAAGAGAAATCTTACATTTACTGAAAATTGTAACAACCCTCCCCGGTCTCTCCTAAGTTTCCAAGTGAACTAAAACAATAAACGAATCGAAGGAAAAATACATTGAAATGAACATTCGCGTTGTATGTTGTTGTGGATATTTACGGTTGTATCGGTTATAAGCAAACATCGAACAAAAAACTATTTTTCTAAAAGTAGCGTTCGTCAATTTGCAAAAAAAAACATTCTGTTTGAGTAATATTTTTAAAATTTGATTAATATTTACAGCTTTTTCTTCAGAGTTGAGTGATCGATTTACTTTCGATACTCAAAAGTTCCTTTTCCATTTCTAAACCTTGTTATGACTTTTTTTAAGTTTATTTGTAAGAAAGATAAAGGTCAAATCACATCGCTTCATCAATGCATAGCACGTTTGCTTGATAAACTCGCTTATGCATGAAATTAAAGGAAAAAACTTTACGTTTAATTTCGCGAAAATAAGGCTTTGAAATATGTTTTTGTCTACACTTAACAACATATTTAGAATTCTAACACATTTTCACAATTTCTCTTATTTTGAATTTTTTTTTTATAACTATGATTATGTAGGCTATGATAGCTCCTAAAACGGCTTGCTGTAAGAGGTTTTTTGATTATTTTATAGTATTTTCTGTCAGCCGACACCCTTTGTTGTAAGGATCTGTTGTAATATTGCGTACTTTGATTCAACGTATTTACTGAAGCTAAGTCTTTTTGCTGTCAATTTATCACATCAATCAGTGGTACCCATAGCGTACTCAACAGATGGTTGAGTACGCTATGGTTGTACCATATCAAAGTTTTATAAATTTTTTTTGTAAAACTACTTGCTTGATTTAATTTATGCATTTATTCGTGTCTCTGTTGAACTCTTGACTTTATTGAATTCGTCAGTCAAGCAATACCAAACCTTCACAAACTATCTTTAGCCTAATCTCTGAGAAGCTTTTGTTTCTGAATGACCAATTGGCGAATTTGCTAATTTTTAAATTGCAATGTGCTGCAAACAACCGATATCTAATTTTAACCCATTTCTTATCATGCTCTTAAAATGGAACCACATTTCAAAAGCGTATTCGCATCATTCACATTTTTAAAATTCATCAAGTAAAGCATGTAGGCATAGCAATACACAATGATGATACAATGAAGTTAAAGCATATACAGAGAAGGAGCATAGATCCGTTGACAATGGCAGCCTATGTAATTCAAGTGTAACTAAGCAAAAGTAATAACGATTGAATAATAAACAATAAAAAAAGAAACCAAAGCAGCTATAACAAAGAGATAGCATGATGAACAAAACCATATGTTGTAGTTGTTGAGAAAACTAAACTAATTCCTGTTTTGTTTAAGTAGTCATGTTGAGGTCAACAAATAGGTAGAAGTGTTGATTGCCTTGCTAGGATTGTAGTTAACAATGAAAAAAAAGACAGTTATAAGATCATAACAGAGTGCTCAGTTCATTTTACTTAATGTTTTATTGGGGCTTGAGCATTTGTTAACTTTTTTATCTTTTTCGCTTATTTATAGAGCCCTCTTTGTTGTTCAACCTCTTGGGACTTAGAAAACGGATAAACCATCTCTCCTAGAGAACATCACAGAAGTCTTCCGAATTTTTATACATAAACAAAAAATATTTTGAGTCATGATGGGATCCGATTTGCTTATACACGCATGAGTGTTCTGCATGTCATGATAACGTTTTTCAAGAACATTAGGCCATTTTCATTACAAAGAATGAGAGTTTTTATTTTCTCATTATAGTTTTCTCGAGTTATTTTCAAGATTTTTCGGAGAGTTGTTTTCTAGCTTTATTAATCAAGAAAATTATTTGCATCTTTTTTGTTGTGTTTCAAGTTTCCAAGACTTTTACTCTGTCTTACGATTCTGTTTTTGTAGCATTTTTGCAATTCGTTCCATCTGTTACTTGGGGTAGTAGCTAAAGAGTTAGACCCTCGACACCACAGGCTTAAGAACAGAGAAAGAATTGCGTCGATAAGTTATAGAACTCTTCTAACTTTGTAAACCATATACGGGACGAAATATATGAAAACACAAAACTGCAGTTGGCCTTCAACGTACTAACTGATGTGTCGTGTCCTGAAATCGTTTTTAGGTTTTTTGATGACCGTGTGCCCTGTTTAAAAAGCATTCAGTAGTGTCTCTATCGTATGTAGCCTACACTCAAAAAGTGTTGAAAAAAAGTCTTATTCATGTCTTTCTTCAACAGCCTACTGTACGTAACAAACTGTGCAATTTCGTAAATGATCATGTAAATTTTACATCAGTATTTTACATTGTAAAATACTGATGTGTTTTCAATTCAGAGTTAGATCAGTTACAATTGTAATTGAAGGTAATTACACATTTTCATGTCATTGAGACTTTTGTTATTGGGTAACTGTAATTTAAAAAAAGCTTTGGTCTAGATTACAATTACTTTGGTAATTTTCGCGCATAATATCCGTAACCTACAGCTACCGCAAAATGACTTGAGACCTCGGTCATTTTCACAAGTTTTTAATTGCAATAAGTATTAAACTATTGTGTATTGCACAAAAGGCAATTGTTTCACTCAAATCAATTATAATTATGATGTATAATACGTACATAATGGGCTATTAGCAAGAAAATGTTACTGTAGAATTGCTTTGGGCATTTTATTAGAATAAAATAGTGATGAGAATTCAGAGGAAGTTCTGGGAGAATCATAGTTAATTTGAAAGCATAAGAGAATCCAAAGTAAAAGTTTTCAGAGGTGAGTAAATATTTTTGTAGTAAACTTGTCATGCCTGGAAAGTACACTAGTAATGAAAAGAAGGCTCGTATTCTTGCATGGAGGCAGGAAAATGTGCCAATAAAAGTCATATGCAAGCGAAGTGGAAAAAGCAACCATTATGAGGCTCTTGGCTGCAGCCAAAAATCTTCCATGCAGAACAGTTCCCAAGCATAAGTTTGGTGGAGGAAGAAGAAAAAAAAAACATCTAAACAAACTGACACCATCATGAAACGAGAACTACAAAAGAACCTCGTTTAACAGCATTAGGCCTGCGAGATCTTCATCCAGATCTGCTGCAGCATGTAAAAATCCGGACAGTTCAGCACCGCCTCCAAAAGGACTTGGATCTTCCGAGCCGTAAAGCTGCCAAAAAGCCTCTTATCAATGAGCGGATGAAAAAACAACGGCTAGCATTTGCCAAGAAATATGCCCATTGGACCACTGAACAATGGAGAAAAGTAATGTTCTCAGATGAGAGCAACTTTCAGGTCTTTAAAATGGGGTCTACTACGGTGCGGCGTCCAAGGTCATCTGATCGTTTTGATCCTCGATATACAGTTCCTACTGTTACACACCCACAGTCAGTCATGCTGTGGAGAAGTTTTTGTGGTGAGAAGGGAAGGGGAGGCCTGTACTTTCTTCCAAAAAACAAAAAAATGAACGCTGATCTCTATATGCAAGTTTTGGAGGAGCATATGCTCAATTTCTTCCACATTCATGGCTCCGAGGTGTTCATGCATGATAGTGCACCCTGCCACAAAGCCAAAAAAGCAACAAGATTTCTTGAACAGCGACAGATAAATGTTCTTGAATGGCCTGGCAACAGCCCGGATTTAAATCCCATCGAAAATTGCTGGCACAAAATGAAGAGAACAATGGCCGAAAAAAAACTCCTAACCTGGATATTCTTAAAGAAGAGCTGAAAGAAGTGTGGTGCCTGGAATTGACACCGGATTATTTTAGAAATTTAAGCGACTCTATGCCCAAACGCTTGCAAATGGTTATCAAAAACAAGGGCAATATGACAAAATATTAACAAAAGTGACTATTTTTAATAAAAGCGTTTATAACAAATAAACCTGTGTTTTTCTTTAAAATTAAGGTAGGTCTCAAGTCATTTTGCGGTAGCTGTACTTTTGTTGAGCCACTGGTTGGAGTTCAAAAGGGACTTCTACCTTGCAACATAATCTATATCAAATAAATTCTAATTTTCTTGATAAACTCAAATTGTAAAAAATCACCGGTGAATATAAATATTGAAACATCTAATTTTTGAAATTGAAACGTGTAATCAATTACATTTCCTCCTCCAGGAGACTCACTGTACATCTGTGAATAAGTTGGTAATAACCAACTTCACACTCGCAGGCGCAACCTGCAGCAGGAAACACGGCCTCGCCACGTTTGTCCATGACCGGCTGAGCTGGTCCTTGGTTGACCAATCCCAAGCTCAATCGGAGATCGAGTGGCTTTGTATAGATGTAGCAGGCTACAACATCGTCAATGTCTACAAGCCCCCACCTTCGCGGATAACATCAACAGCCATCCCAGTGTTCCCCCACCCCAGCCTCTACGCTGGCGATTTTAACTGCCACCACACTGACTGGGGGTACAACTCCATCAACAACGACGGAGATAGTCTGGCCGCTTGGGCAACCAACAACAACCTCGCCCTCTTATACGATCCTAAGGGCGCACCGAGCTTTCACTCCGGTCGTTGGAACACTGGCACGAACCCAGACCTGGCTTTCGCAAGTGATGACCCCGATGATCGCCAGCCGGACAGACGTGTGTTAGAGAAGTTCCCAAGGTCTCAACACCGACCCTCGCTAATCACGGCCCCCTTGCTTGCCACACCTATTCCGAGCAAGCCTGTCAAGCGATGGAACTTCAGAAAGGCCGATTGGGAATACTACAGCTTCCTCACAAACGAAGCTACGCAGTACCTCCCATCCCCACACACCATCAAAGTGGATGAAGCCTACCAGGACTTCTGTGATGCAATCATATCTGCGGCAAAAGACTCCATCCCGCGAGGTCGACGGAAAAACTACATACCTTGCTGGGATGTGGAGTGCGACAGGCTTTACCGCGACTTCCTCCGTTCCCCCCAGGGTACCGCCACCACCAACTCAGCAACAGCCCTGCTGGCAAGATTGGATTCAAAGAGGAAGAAGCGCTGGACAGAAGCCATAGACTCAATCGACTTCACGCACTCCAGCCGCACAGCTTGGAGTACACTCAACAACCTCACTGGCAGATCACGTGCCTCTCGTCGCCAATGCCCCATTTCAGCAAATGCCATCGCCTCACAACTTGTGAAAAATGGAGTGCACAGAACGAGAGACCGTGAATCAGACAAGTCCGTCCTCAAGGAAATGACGGACCTCTTGAAGGTCCCAACACCTGTCGAGGGCAACATCTCTGGTGAGTTTACCCCAGAAGAATTTGCCTCCGCCCTCCAGCACCTAAAGCCAGGCAAATCCCCGGGCCTTGACCACCTATGCCCGGAACTAATACTCCAAGCTGCTCCCTCTATGAGGTCCTGGTTAAAAGAATTCCTTTCCTGCTGCTTGCGTCACCTGCGCATCCCAAGAATCTGGAGAAGAGCCCTAGTGGTTGCAGTCCCAAAGCCGAAGAAGCCCCCAGGGGATCCGAAGAGCTATCGTCCCATCTCTCTGCTCTGTATCCCCTTCAAGATACTCGAAAGACTTATCTACGCCCGTGTCGAACCGATAATAGACCCTCAGCTCCCTCGGGAACAAGCCGGCTTTCGCCACGGAAGATCAACTGTAGACCAGGTCACTCTGATGACCCAAGACATCGAGGACAGCTTCTCGGCAAAAAAGAAGGCTGGCGCCGTGTTTGTCGATCTCACGGCTGCCTACGACACTGTATGGCACAGCGGCCTTACCTGCAAACTACTCCGTCTCCTTCCTGACAGGCACATGGTCCATATGATTATGGAACTTGTGCAAAACCGCAGCTTTACCCTTTCCACCGGTAGCGGCCGACGAAGTAGACTACGTCGACTCAGGAACGGCGTCCCACAGGGCTCTGTCCTGGCTCCCCTCCTCTTTAACACTTACATCTATGACCTGCCTGACACCATCTCCAGGAAGTATGCTTATGCAGACGATCTGGCTCTCCTGCATCCAGCCGGAGATTGGCAGTCAATGGAGAGGAACCTAAGCCAGGACATGTCAACTATATCAACATATCTCCAGAAATGGAAGCTACAGCTCAGCAAGGCAAAGACAGTGTCGGCGGCCTTCCACCTAAACAACAAGGAAGCAAAACGTGAGATCAACATTACCACCGATGACGAACACCTCCCCTACTGCGCCGAACCCACCTACCTCGGCGTAACCCTGGACAGGTCACTCACGTACCGACGACACCTGGAGTCACTGCGCAAAAAACTATCTGCGCGCGTTGCACTTTTGAGGCGGCTGGCGGGTTCCGGTTGGGGAGCTGATGCGAAAACCCTTCGCACAGCTACCTTGGCCCTTGTCCATTCTACTGCTGAGTACTGCGCACCAGTGTGGTGCCGCAGCTCTCACACCCGCCACATTGACACCGCCATCAATGACGCACTACGCACTGTGACTGGATACCTGCGTCCCACTCCAACGGACTGCCTTCCCATCCTTGCAGGCATCCAACCTGCTGAGCTTCGCTGTAAAGGAGCCATGATTTCCCTTGCTCGTCGCGCACTGGACCCCGACCACCTCCTCCACAGTACATTTCAGCGCCTACCTGGAGGACAGCAGCGACTGAAATCAAGACGCCCATTTGTGCCCGCCGCACGACAGCTTCTGAACAACGTTGAAGATCTTGGAATAAGTGCGGCACACTGGACGAACTACACATGGAACATGGAGTGGCAAAACAACACCTCCCGACTCCGTGATTTCCTACCCGACGTCGATCTCCACCCTCCGGGAATGTCCCTCGCAAGACTTGCGTGGGTCCGGCTTAACCGCCTACGAACCGGCGTCGGTCGCTTTCGTTCAGACATGTGCAAATGGGGCCTGGCTTCCTCACCGGGATGCGAGTGTGGCGCCACAGACCAGACAGTAGATCATGTCGTCCATGACTGCCCAATCCATCAACCACCACATGGAGCGCCTGGACTGAAGGCCCTGGATGACGAGACTGTCGAGTGGCTGATGACATCATGCCCAAACATATAGTCCAGAAGAACAGCTCATACGACGAAGAAGAAGAAGAATTACATTTTGAAGTAGGTGTAATTTGAAAATTTCAGAACAATGTAATTAAAAATTTTAATGCTGTAATTGTAATGTAATTAAACTGAAAACAGTGTTATTGATCTAACTCTGGCTTTCATTGTTGTGATTGTACTACTGAGAGTGTTCGAACCTTTTTTTCGGTGAAAGTCCTGAAGAATTTCGTTCAGTTTTCTTATGACAAGATTTTTGTTTCGAACATCCTTAGTTTAGTGCCGGATTAGCAGATGTAGCAGCTGCTAACGGCCCGCGCTTCACAAGGCCCCGCGCTTGGTGAAAAAAACATTTTTTTGCAAAAAAACTGTCGAACATAGTTGGTAAGTAATTTTTGGCTTGCAAACTGGAATGACATGGGAGAATATTATAGTTGTAGGATTAAATTATTTAGTCCCAACGTCTTATCCCTTCCTAATTATTGTAAACTTTAAAAACCGGTAATTTCCGCAGGAGGCAACTGCCTGATCAAGTGCCACAAGCCCAAGATACCAGTGGTTTGAAAGATTATTCGACTGTACTGTACACCAGTGAGAAGGGTATCAATCTTGCCGATCGCCTTGGACATAGTGATTACAACGGGTCCAACATGAGCGGAAAATATAACGGAGTAGGCCTCAAAGGCACTTGTCAAAAAAATGGTGCTATTGCAGAATATATGTTCCATGCTATGCTCATTCGTTGAATTTAGTTGGTGTATGCGCTGCACAATCGTGTCCAGAAACAGTTCACTTCTTTGACTTCATTGAAAATATCTATGTAGGCTATTTTTTGCTGCTTCAACACACCGGTGGTCCGTTCTGGAGTGTTCAGGTGGTGGAGTGCCAAAGAAGCTCTCTGAAACACGATGATCAGGAAGAGCTGATGCCATTAACGCAATTAAAGAACGTTTTCTTTTCAAAAAGGAGGCACTGGAGAAACTTGCAAATGACCAAGTGCAAAAGGCAGAATGTCGACAGCAGGCAAATGGATTCCTCGAGAAAATGGAGTTGCTCGAAATTGGAATCTTAGTGATTTTTTGAAATAGCTACCCAATCGCTTCCAGGAAAGTCAAGCCTCTCTTCAAACAAAGCGGCAAAATCTCAACATCGCTTCAGCGTTGTGTGCCTCTTTGGCAGGATCCTTACAGAGTTTCAGCGAACAATTTGCTAAGTTTGAGTCAGAGGCGCAGAAGCTGACTCAAGTGCCGGATTACCGACCAACAAGCACAAAAAGAATTGTCCAAAATCGAACGCGCGATGAGAATGTAGGCAGTGGCCGTTCAGTTTCAGATGCAATGGATATCAACCAAAGACAGATTCCGGGTGGAAGTTTTCCTTGCAGTATTAGACAGCTTACAATCTGCGCTGGAGCAACATCGCAAGGCATACACCAATTCGTAAAGCACATTGCTATTGATTGCTCCTCTCCAGAAAATATTCAATTACTTCCCAGTCATTATCTGTACATCAAATCAATCTGCTACAGGCCTCGCACTTGGTTAATCCGGCACTGCCTTGGTTAGGCTGTAAACTGAGAGCCCAGTGGCCAATTTATGTTTTTTAGTCAACTGGAAGCCATTTTGGCACAAAAACTAATGTAACTGTACAAATATTTCAAAATAAAAAGAACTTTTTTTTTGCGTTTACTTGGTAAAAAATTTCGTTTAATTAAATAAGAATCTTTTCTAGCACCAAGACACTACCACGAGTAAAAATATGCTGCTGTTATTTCCATATCATTAGGAAGCAGCCTACACTCTAATAACTTTTTTTGGTAACTTATGTTATACACTGCAGAGCGTTCAAGAAAATGATCAATTTGAAAAGCTTGCTGATGGCGGTCTACTAATTTTGTTTATTTTCCACCTATTCCCTCGTACATGCTTGTTTTCACTGATATCATGATTTTAGCCAACTTGTTTGACTGGCGAAAGTAGTATGTGCTGATTATCATGATGAACGAAAATTGAATCAAATGTAAATAAAACTTGATGAGAGTAAAGTGAATTTGTGATCAATAGTTTTCTCAAGAAATACAACGTAGTATTTTTCTAGCTGTAAAAGTTGGACGAACAATGAGAAAATATTAGGTTTAGGGCCTATTTAACTTCTTTTAACATTGATTTTACTGTATTAACATATTTGTAGTTTAACATTACAAATTTAATCCAAAAAGTCTTAATGTAGCCTACAAACAAGCTATATACTCTAATATAAATGTAAAAATCTCCATTATTTTTGAAGACAGCTTTCCATTTATAACACCTGGTCAAAAAGCAACACTTCAACAACCAGCACAAACATTTCTTTGTCTCGAGCCTGCCTCAGAAGTTGGAAGCCTCTGCGAGCATGCATAAAATTGCAGGATTAAGCTTCCAATGAGGCTTTCTTAGTCAAAGGATAAAATTAATCACAATCAATCAAAAGATAGACTTTATGCTGTAACAGAAAGCGAACTCTTTTTTAGGCAGCTGAGCATCAACAACTGGTTTGAGTCTAGTTAACAGGAGCCGTTCCAGGATCTTATATGGGACACAGAGTAGTGATATCGGGCGATAGCTCTTGGGATCATCAGTTGGCTTGTTTGGTTTAGATAGTGCCACTACAGTGGCTTTTCGCCGGATTTTGAGTATACCTGGAAGGTCAGGCAAGCAGAATTGAAGTTTTTCAACCATGCCAAACATTTGGAGACACAGTGCTTAAGAAATTCTGGAGGGATGTTGTCGGGCCCTTGTGCTTTCTTGCTTGATGACAGATGCAAGTTCTCTGGTGCTAAAGGGGGCTGACAAATGGCTACCTGCGCCTTGGGCGTTCCAAAGCCTGCTGCATTCCTCCTTCACTGCAAGGGCGTGTTTCTTATTTGCTATTTTACATTTGCTATTGGCTAGGAGCTGTTGTGCTATGAAGTTAGCAGTTACAGGGC
This sequence comes from Aplidium turbinatum, assembly GCF_918807975.1. Taxonomy (NCBI): domain Eukaryota; kingdom Metazoa; phylum Chordata; class Ascidiacea; order Aplousobranchia; family Polyclinidae; genus Aplidium; species Aplidium turbinatum. The sequence continues at coordinate 9,784,084 of NC_137483.1, read as the reverse complement.
ATTGTATAGGATTGGAGCTGAGGCCTGTAAGGCGATTGAAAGTTTTCCATGCAGCTCTGCTTGATTGGGTAAAGTCAATGCCTTGGATTGTATCTTCCCAACGTTGTTTGCCTTTTACGTTGAGGTGATCCAACAGATCAATTGCAGTCGTGAATGTCTCCTTACCGGTTTTTGAAGCCAGGAACTCATTATAGCGTTTGTTACATTCTTCATCCAAGATAGAGATAAACTGACGACGGAAACCACGGGGATGAACTTCTTTGCTGCCATGAGTAAGGTCTTGCAGAAGGCTTTATAACATTTTTCCAACCCGTAAGAGGTTGTTTCTGGAAGGTGGCGGGTTTTCTTTTCAACTAGGAGTGTAAACTTGGTTCAGTTTGCTTTGCAAAAGTTCCACTTTTTACAGGTTTGCTTGGGACTGTTTGAAGGGATTTTTAGGGATGATGAGCGATGGTCTATGTTGAAACTTTGGAAAGACGTTGGGGATGCTACGGTTTGGTAAAGGTCTTTTAGGTTGGCAAAGGTCAGATGAGTTTCTCTCGTTGGAAAAAGGGGCAAGGGTTTATCCTTTTTACCGCCCCGGGTGCCCTGTGAGTTGCGGTCTCTGGTTGTTGCCATTCCCTTCACAAACGTGAATCACTGGAACCCACCACAAGGAGGATAGCAAGATGAGTCTCAAATCTTTCTGTAATTGCTTCTCTATTATCAGGCATTGATCCAGCTTGACGCCGTAGGACAAATCACATACATAGGCTGGTTTCACAAGCTATGTCAAAGGTTGACCACCTCTTCAACCAGATGGTTTTAAAATCGCCCCTTCAAATTCCCCAGCGATTGAAATTTCGACGCCCTTTTTCCCACCATGCTGCATTTATCTGCAACTCCAACTTTCACATTTCCAAAGTTTGCAACAGTGAATGAATAGAAGTTGCGAGACCAGTACAATTCATAGTCCTTTCCAACGTCAATGCTCCACCAGGAGCAGAACTAACTCGAAACGAATGGGTGAAGTTCAATCGCTTGCAAACTGAGGTGGGCCGTTTCAATAGCAACATGTTCCAATGAGGCCTCGCCGACTCACCATCTTGTGCATGTGGCTCAGATTTTCAGACTGCATACTACATTCTCTACCAATGCCCTGTACTGTATACCGATCCAAGGATAGACATGTAGGCTAGACCTAACGACGCTTGATGAACACACAATCCATTGGCTGCTGCGCCTGGATAGAACAACGTGACCTGCGGCGGCCTCAAATGCAAGAAGAAGAAGCAAACAGTTTGTCTATGCTAGATTGTAGGCTACTACCCGTTCCAGAAGATTGCATCTTAACATATCTACAATTGCTTATTGCTCACAAGCCAGTACTTCGATAGTTACATGAGATACTTTGCTCAGAGTCAGTCAGGATGTCTACAGTGGCTTAATGAAAACTCTTACAAAGAAGCTTATTTGTTGTATCCATTGTGAACAGACTAATAGTAAAAATCACGGTTTGTATAGGTTTATTTTTCCACCGCCATTCTTTCACAAGACCGTGTTAACCGCCCTCTCCCAACCTCAATATAGCCTATACCCTTAGGATGAAGAGGTCTGCACCTTTGTCTAAGACTAGCTCGCTTTTAATCGGTTCAGTTTGTTTGTTTATTTGAAAAGGAAAAAGTTGAAAGGTTTGTTTTAAACATTATCGTTTGGAATGATTTATTGTTTCAAAACAAATCTAGAATATCTATGCTAGATTATTCTATTATAGTTATTAGAAGAAAGAATAATACAAATTTTCCTCTTTAAAAAAGTTACAAGGTTTTTAATAGTGGGTGCAGTAAGTCTCTCGTAACATCTGATGCTCATGAAACTGAAAAGATCAGTTCAGTTTTATGGTTTGCTTCTGACCTTCAAAGAAAAAAATATAACTTGCCATAACATAACATGAGTCTTGAAAAAGGTAAAAGTTAAAAACGTTAAAATGTGTTCGAGACCAAAGTGCTGTTCTAAATACAAGAGTTTGGCATGGTCACAGCACTTTCAGAAATTTAAAACTAAAGAAAATGTAAAAGAAATCTCAAAAACTGGTGTCCAAAATATAAAAAACACAAAAAGATAAAAATTTGCTAAACGATAGTAGCTACGTACATGTTGGTCGGTTGAGTGTAAGTGTAAGACATGACTGTAGAGTCGGAAGAATATTATTGTGCTTCTACACCGCTTCTACCTTTTTCTAGACCTTTGCTAAGTTATGTTTGTCATATATTGTTTTTCGTTGTGATATTGTTTACAATATTGTTTAGACATATCTAATTAACCTAAGGAAAAAAATTAGAGTCATTTAAACTATTCCTTCAGCTTCCTCACAGCTTCTGAAAATTTTTATTTTGCTGAAAATTTTACATTTTTGTTTGTGATTAAAAGGTAAAGGGGGTCCAATACTTGATTCAAATGTCAGGTATGAGAAGATAAGGTTCTCATTGTACTAAGCCTTCGGCACTAAGGAGAGTAGGGTGGCTAAATCCTTTCTATCGGCCGGCTTTACTTCAACAACTTCGCCCACCCAATTTGTTCAACCCTGGGTAGAAATGCGCAGTGTTTTCAACAACCAGCTGAAGCCAGGAGTCGAACCAGGTTTGCATATTTGGAAAGCCAACGCTTTATTCGTTGCGCCATCCCACCGTTGGTTACTTAACCACAAACTTTGTCAGTGACGTAAATTCAAATAAAAGACGTCACTTTTTCCTACCAAATTAACCCAATTTCATTAAAAAATGACGCAACAGCTCAGGGCAGGTCTATAAAGAGAAATGCAATGACGTTTTATAGTTGGCAAAATGTCTAACGCAATTATGTATCACGTAACCACAAACAAAAATGCGAAATTTTCAGAAGCTGTGAGGAAGCTGAAGGAATAGTTTAAATCACTCCAATTTTTTTTCTTAGTTTATTTAGATATATCTAAACAATATTGTATCTACCCAAACTAAAAATATTTTTGGAAAAATTGCGTTTATGGCCCCATTTTTCGATTTTTGAGCCCCATGAAGAGGCTGAAGACAATTTGTTACGAATCTCAAATTTTGTCATGAGTTTTTTTCATTCATTGGCACCATTTCCCCACTACCCCAAGAGAATTTAAAAAAAGTTCAAAAACAAGCCACCCTAACGGTTAGGGAAGGTGCTTTTAGTAGCCTACTCACACGGAACAAGGCACTCTATCTAAAGTTCCACTGAACAGGTTATCTCAATTAAAGAAAGAATAACACTTCTTTTTAAACTGATCTAAATCGCCAGCATATTTATTTCGTCTTATCTGCGTTACACAAAGCAAAACGTTTGAAAATTCGAAAACTTGCTGCAAGCATGACATGAAAAAGTAAAGCCTGCATTCCTATTGCATTCGTAAAGCAAAGTCCACTAACTCATCTCAAAATATTTTTACCTCATTTAGTTCCAATGATGCTTGTTTATCTTTGTCTTTACCAGCACAAACTCCCTCATAAAAAATTTATATGAAACAAGTTTATTGTTACATGAGCATCGTAATTTGTACACAAGAACGTTAAAACTAATTTTCAACAGATGCATAAAAACGTATCAGGTGAAATAAGAAAAGCACTAAAGACTAAACGAATGATTTGGAAATGACATTTTGACAAGTCTAAGACGTTATTGTATGGCTGCAAAAAGGCGATTTAAAATGTGTTATCTAAAAGTAGGTTAGTAGCCTGCTCCAAGTATTTAAGACCAAACACAAAGACGTTATTTTACCGAAATCATATTGTTTTGAAGCAAATTATAAATTAGACACAAATAGTTCCGTAACATCGCCACTCAGCAGCAATTCTAAAGTCATAGGATAGGGCCTATGCTCTAAAAAAGCTATTGGAAACCAAAGTTTTATACGAGATCCATCAGTTACGAAAACTAAATTTTCAAAAATTAATATAATTTTTGACAAAGATGGTAAGATGTCAAAGAACCGAAAGTTGCAAATGTTATAAAAGCAATAATGGTTTCAATTGAAGCATATTGCTTCCGCTCAATAATAAAAGTTGTTATTTTGAACTTTTGAACGGTTGCAATGTGTCCGCTGCACTTTCAATAGCAGCCAACTGCAGTTGGCATCTTTTACTCTGTCGAGTGTGTAGTTTTGAAGAGAAGTGATGGAATGCACATTTTTGAAGTCCATAGTCAAACGTGGAAACTTTCAAAAACAGCCATTTTTAGAAACACCGTAGACCTACAGTATAGAGCAGAGATTGTGATAACTTGTAGGCTACACACAATGGTTCCCGACCGGGGTGCTGCGGCATTCTGGGGTGCCATTTACTGTACAATAGACCTAGTCTACTCTGGGGTAACCAGAGCTATTTCTCATGAACGAATGTAGCCTACACTCAGATACACTACACCCAGTAGGTTACAACCGTAAAAGATCGTTGGTCTGTCACAGGGGTGCCACAAAATAGTTTTGTTTTTTTGTAGGGTACCGTAAGCTTGAAAATGTTGGGAACCATAGTGCTAAAATGCTAAAAGAAACTTCGTAACTGAACAACAGAAACTCAATCTCCCGTTACCCAGGTTGAGACGGCAAATTTTCAGGTTGTTGTTGCTTGTCGAAAACCGAAAAAGAAACTTTTAAGAACAGTAGACAAATTGCGTTACCGAATTTTGTTGTTCTCAGCAAAATCTAACAGAAACTTCCTTTATTCAGTTTTAGCGACTAACGCGGTAACAACAACATGCAGCGCTGAAAGCTTAAGTTTAAATATTTAGGATAAAATGTCAAGTTGATGGACAGAAAGTTGGAAACGCGTGACAACTTTCAAATTAAATTTTGTGTAGTGTACCCGACGTGACTGCATCAGAGTTCATAATAGCTTTCTTTTAGAACTTTGACGATTTTGTCAGCATTGGTTTTGTTGTATTGTCATTGACCGTAGCAAAGCAAATGTTCAACTAACAAAATCAAAAAAAAAAAAAAAATTATTACATCATCCCAGAAAACTTAACAAACTTCCGAGTTTAAATATAGCCTTAGGCTTAAGGGAATAGCGTTGATATGAGCTTCATTTGATGTGCGATTTCATCTTTAAAGACAATTGTTTTCAGAGTTTTGAATAATTTAGTCCGTTTTGGCTAGAAAAGGGCAGTGAACAGTTGATAACCTTCGGTGATGATAGAAAAGCTTTATTTTGAACATAATCATACAAGGTTTCAATAGAGTTTTTGATTTGTGCTTTTGAACGGCTTAGCTTAACTACTGAGTACTTACTCTAAATACTATTGGTTAGATTATAGCCTTTTGGGGTTAGGCCTACCTGTTTAAAAGTTGCCTAAATCTTGTAAAAATTGAAATTCTACTTGTGCTTCATGCTAGGTCGTGCCAGATCAGGTTCACTGACGTAGCTAGGAAGTCTTTTAGGGGTGCAAGTGTTTTAATGTTAGAAATAATGTGTTTGTTTAAAAATTATGCGACTGAATGCAGCCAAACAGTGACATCTGTGATTTACGAACAACGTAGCCGTTTGTTTTTCATCAAATGTTGCAAAATAACTTCTTTATTTAAAATTCGATAAGTTTTCTTTTTTAAGGCAGGCACAATCTCGCTGTGTTCATTCGAGATAGAAGCCTATTTTGAGGTGTTTCACTGAGGAAATCATACGCTCAACAGAGACTGAGATTTGCAGAAACATGAGCAAGATATGAAAGAGATTACAAATTTAGAAATACTTGCTTTTGCCTGAGGTCTAACACATTATCAAGGAGAAATTTACCGCCTTTCTATTGTGTAGTAAATAGTGTTTGTAAACAATTCGCTGACAGTCGACAATGCAAATACCATAGCGAGAGGAATATTTGAGGAGATCTTCAACCATTAAGTTGCTCTTAAAGGCGAAGTAACCATTTGCCAGTTTCACCAACTAACACTGCGGCGCAGCTCTGTTAAGATTTGACCTCAAACTTGTCCAAGTGAGGTCAACATGTCTTCTTTTGAAGTAATTTTGCTGCGTCCAACCAACGAATGGTCGGTTGGACGGTTGTATAATGGGTTGAAATGCTATAGAAATCCGGTGCTGTCGGCTTGCGACTCAAATGTCGAAAGTGTCAATGTCATATTTTTCGGCAAGTGTGGTGCCTTGCATCAAAATTTTGTTGGAATTAAATTTGGTGATGTTTTCCTTTAATTCGTCGATTAAGGTGACACAGGATAAAACAACTGAGCTTTTTCTTTGTAGACTTGGGTCGCAAATTCACTACCACTGCAGAAGCGCGCAAAAAAGACGAGAAGAATAAATTAGACATTTATTTGTTCGAGCAGATGCCAGAAGGGATGTTACAGACACCCTCACTGTTTTCGTCAGCTAGGGAAAGCGCTAAAGTATCTACCACCGTGCCCTGCACCGTACGCAATCTTTGGTTAGTTGGTTTGAATTTTTGTCCTCGGACTAAGAAAGCCTTATATCTGGTAGTTTCGCATACTTGGAGAGGATTTGAGTCACTGGTTTTGTTCCTCGAGATTGGAAAAGTGAAGTTTCCGATTACTGAAGTGTTGTTGTCTGTGAATTATTCCATTCACTAGATATCGGTGAATGGGGAGCAGTTCTTGAAAACGCATTGCTCAAGTGCACACCCCTAAAGCAGAACCATATCTTTTTAAAAACTTTTAAAGTTGCAAGAAATGAAATGACCATATAATGTCACATGATTTGGCCAGTTTCAGTGGTTACAAACCTGAGTAGTAAGTAATGGTTTGTTTTTTCGCAATTAACTCAGCGTGACGTTTTGCATCTATTAAAAATGTGTAAACAACATCTAAATCATCTTACTTTTTTTTTGGGCGAGAGCGAATATAAATTTGGAGAAAGGCGTGGGGCAACTTATTCCCCATGCCTTCCCCTTCCGTGGCTACGCTCCTCGGTCTTTTCAGATTGAAGTGCAGTACATTGCTAAAGGGCAGAGGAAACGTTAAATGAACGAGCTTGTTCTTGTATCATGTCTTGCTATTATAACCACAACGAGCTACGAAACATTCTTTCAGGTGTGCTGTACATCGTAGGCTACAATAATTTACATAATTAAAATTAAAAAAAAACAACATAGAATTAACTTGTAAGTAAGCTTAGTTATAAACACTGCTGTATTCTTTTTGTGGTTTACACAGTATAAACCTAAGAGACTCAATATCCAGGAACTTTCTGTACGGAAACGGAAACTTTTTTACATTGATCTAACGACGTAGGGGCTGAAGAGGTGCAAAAATACAGAGACGTGCAGAGATGTACGTATACGCCGGCGTAGATGCAGAGATGTACGTATACGCCGGCGATGCGGCGTAGATTTTTTGTTTACGCTAACGCTTATGGCCACATTTTTTTGGATAGTGGTCGCTTTAAGCTACGCCGTAAAGTTTTCGCGGTTTTTTAGCGTATAGCGTCAACGTATACTTTTTAATGTTTTAGCTGTTGTTTGCACTTTTTTTTTTATCAAACTGCGAAATGTTTTTTCGCTACAACACGCCAATACCTTCCAGCGCTGCAGTTGAAAGAATGTTTTCAATGATCAAAGACGTTTTGAAACCAAAACGCGGCAAAATGTCAGATGAACACTTTCAGAAGCTTGTGTTTCTTCGTGGAAATTCAAAATAAAACTTGTTTGTTTCGAGTGGTTTATACCGTGTGAATATTTGGCACCTAGCAAACAATATGAGTTTACGCTAGTGTATGCGCTGATGTTGACGCCGCCAACTTTTTTTACAAGTTACGTTGACGCATACGGTGTATGGTTTTTCAAACGTTTGCGTTTACGCTGACGGCATCAATATTTTTTGTATACGCGTACATCACTGGAGACCTCACATTCTATAGCTGGAAATGAGACATTTCTAAAACTGCAGATAGCATCGAACAATTCAGAACAAGTGGTAAACAAGATAGAGTTTTTTCATCTAAAATACACCATCTGGAATTTTAATTGAACGAAAAAAAAGCAATTTTTCCAATACAGAATCTTTCAATTCGAAAAAAAATCATCGAAGTTAAGTGAGACTAGGAGTAAAACATGAGTCTTGTGTTGAAGCAAAACAAAATATTTGGAAAATTTGAAACATTTGGTGCTAAGCATTTGTGAGCCTGAATTATATACTAGCCATTTCGTTTCGCATTCATAGTAAAAGCAATTTTGTTTCTTTTGTGCGATGAGGCGAAAGAAAAAAACGTGTGCAGCAGTAAAACAATTTATTATTTTTCAAATAGGCTTACTGTGTCTCGCTTTTTAAGGCCAGCTCGGGACCGTACGATTTGGGCTTATTAAGCGCATGTGTTAATTAATGGGCGGAGAATTTCTGCCACTCCCATACGCATAATGGAATATGGCCGACTGTACTATGCCTAAATATTGCTAAATCGCTAAGATTGCTAAAACAACTGCACACAACGAACGGTTCTTCTGTTACACGCCATTCATTTTGCGGCGCACCGAAAATTGTGTTTTTTACGAGCTGTGTCAGCAAAGAGCCGTGTTTGGACAACTCAACGCTCACAGAAAATCAAGAACTGAATTAGCAACGAAACAAAGCGTGGAATCATGGACTTCTAAATAGTAGAATCTGGACTGGAAACGCAGTGGACAACAGTAGGCCAAACAGTTGGTACAACAGGGGGCGGGGGGGAGCGGACCGCCCCGGGCGGCACGTCTGAGGGGCGGCACTTTCAGACAGGACGTTTTGTTTTTTTTGTTGATAATGCAAAAGTACACGGAAAACAAAAGCAAACAGAATGGCAACGTTCAAAACAGTGGCGTAGCCAAGGGAGAGGAGGGGTTTGGGGGTTACAACCCCCCTTTGGCACGCATGTGACGTCACGATATTGAGAATGATGCTTTCAGTCTCTATGTCTCTAAAACAAAGTTTGCCTAATTTTAAACGAAACTCCATTGAAAGAGCGAGTTTTGCCAATACCAAACATTCAAATATCTCAGCCAGGAATTAGCAACAAGAAAACATAGAGACTTAGCTTTATTAAGTTACCGAAAAATTCCCAAGAAAACATGATCTTATCCTTTTGCTATGCCACCGGACAGCACCATTTTACAGGAATATTTATACTAGGGGATTTATACCCACATTTTTGTTGAAAATGCTCTCAGAATGCACCAAATCCAAAGTAATTTTTCAAAATTTTGTGGGGGAGGTCCCCCAGACCCTCCGCTGCTGGGTGTCGTCTTTGGCGAGGACGCCGTCGGGCTTCGTCCGCCGGCCCTTAAAAACCCCTCTTTCAAAATTATTTGCTACGCTACTGGTTCAAAACATACAATAATTCCACTTTAGGTCAATTGAAAAAATTTCATTTTCACATGCTTTTTCTTGAAGGGGCGGCAAAATCTGAATCCGCCCCGGGCAGCACATTCCCTAGCTACGCCACTGTTTAGAAGTCCATGGTGGAATCATCGAAAACAAAATTGTGACGCTTTTTCACTCAATTTTAAGCAAACGTAATCAAAAATTAGGCTTATAAATGGGAATTTTAGGCTTATAAGGCGTTTTTTTGTTACAGGAATGAATAGAATTAATTCCGGACCGGACCAAATTGGGTTTAATAAGCGAGTGGTCCTATTAACCGTAGACTTAATAAGCGGGAACTATTGTATTATCGCTTTGAACAGCAAAACACTCTACTGCAAGCAGGCCCGTAGCCAGACATTTTCAAGGGGGGGTTCCCAAATCCAAAAATATGGACCTTTTGAAAACGCTTTCTTCTTGGTGTGTCCACAAGCAAGCAAAATCATAAGAAGCGGCAGTACATGTACCAATAAACTTCAAATTGTCAATTATAAAAAAACAAAATAAATAAATACCGGTACAAACAATTTTCACATTAACAATAGCACATCTACAGTGGAACCGACAGGGGCGCCGGAAGCGGGAGGGGAGAGGGCAGATACCCTTATAAGGTCATGTAAGCTACTGCACAATTTGCGCTACTGGTGGTCCAAAGAGAATTTTATTGGTTCACATAATGGACATCAATTGCCAATGGTCTATGGAATTTTTTTCTTAAAAAAATGGTCCATGGGACAATGGCCCAAATACATGTAAGCTTCAACGAATTTCACTGTAATTCAGCTTAAAGTATATCTCACACTATCCACTAAACCAGTGGTTCCCAACCTGGGGTCTGCAGATCCCTTGGGGGTCCGTGAGAAAGCCTTTGGGGGTCCGTGATTGCCTTGATGAATTTTGAAAAAAAAACGAAAAGCGATCTTTTTACTTTCACTTCTCTCATTAAATTTGCTTACGTTGAAAAAGTTTCGGCCTGGTACTTTGGGTCACCTTAATAATCAAATCTTCTTCTTCTTAAATTGCGCAATAATCAAATACTGCTGACATTTTGTGAAGAAAGGAGCGTTCTTCCCGGCTATCAGCACAAGGCTGAGCACTCACTAGTACAGCGGTGCGATACTGATGAGCCCAGTCTCATGGGCGAAACACGTGTCTATCGCTGTCAATTCTTGCTACAAATCGGCTGCCGAGAAACATACTGCTGACATTTCTTGAACAATTCGTTCATTTTCTTATTTGAGCGACTGTTTAACCTAATATTTGCCGCAGGAGTCATAGCAGCAATGCAATGTGACATAGTACAGTAGTTGAGTAGCATAATTATTACAATAGTCAATTAGCATGTTAATTGAGTTTCAAGCAAAATTTAGGTAGGGGTCCGCAGAATTAATAATTTGTCTAAAGAGGTCCGTGACAACAAAAAGGTTGGGAACCACTGCACTAAACCAATACGCGTTCATGATTCCGTTGCCTGTTCTCACGTCAATTATCTTTTATCACGAGAACTGTATTCATAAGATTTTATCAATAGAATTATCCAGAAGGTAGAATGCAAGAAAGATTAACTATTACGTAACTAACTATTAACTATTACGTATCCGCCCCGATAGCTCAATTGGTTAGCGTGTCACTTCTGGAACGAAGAAACTTCAAGATCAAGCGGCGCTGGTTCGACTCTCGGGGTGTGCGCTTGAGCAACGCACGTTAAGGACTGCTCTCCATTCAGCGGCATCTAATGGATGGAATAGTTCCCCGGCAACAAGACTTCAACAATCGGAAACTTCACTCTGTCAATCTCGGTGACCGGGCCTGCGTCAGTGATTCAAAGCCTCTACAAGTATGCGAAACTGCCAGGATTGAGCTCTGCAAGAAGCTTTCCCAGTCCGAGGATAAAGATTCAATCAATCAATCAACTCTGTAACCGAGAAAATACGAGTTTAACAACTTACGTCACATTCGCTAGCGCAACACAAGGCATTATGAGGTAGCAATGATCAAAGTTTAAGACTTTACTATCGTACAATCAATCATTTTATTTTTCATTATTAACGCGTCCGGGACGAAAATGTTTTCAATCTTCCATTTATCTTCCAGAAACCTCTTTTTAGCTGATTTAGAACTATCTGGAAGGTTTCAGCTGATCCTGTGATTATACGTACACTACACCTTCTCCAAAATGTGGACCTTTTCGGCTCAAGGGGGGGTTCCCGGGAACCCTGAGAACCTCCCCTGGCTACGGGCCTGACTGCAAGTAATTTAAGAAGCAAGTACAGTAGTAAGCGTGGACGAAAATGGCAGAAAAAATAAACCTGGTTATACAAGCACTCCAGTTAAGCATGTCACGCCTCTAATTTCACAATTTGAAATGGAGAGTAAACTGACACTTAAAAAACAAATTCGTGACAATTTTAAAAACGAAGTTTTTTCTAGCAATCAATGTATTCCAGCAGTGTTGAAAATGGACACCAATAAGCCAATAGCACAGAGTAGAAGGTTTCAAGTTGTTCGAGAGAAGAATTTAGTCTTTTCAGTTGTCCAGTACCCTATTCTATAGGACCTGGGCACTTAGGCTATGTAGATGACAAGTGGTGCTAAAATAAAGCAGAACATTTTAACTTCTGAACTGAATCACCAAAGTTGAACTTTTCTTGCAATAGTAACGTTTATATTGTATTATAGTTAATTATATGGTGTGGTATAAGCTTTGTTACTCGATGCAACAAACAGTGTACCATATGTTTCTCGGCAGCCGATTTTTAGCAAGAATTGACAGCGATATACACCGTGTTTCGCCCATGAGGCTGGGCTCGTCAGTATCGCACCACTAATTCTGCCACAAAGGTATTCGACCACCGCTTTACCAGCCTCATTTTTTGATCATAGGTCGACTTCACTATTACAGCATTCTCAGTATGATCAATGATCATAGATATCTTATCTATGGTATAATGATCATGTCACACAGCAAAAATAATAATAAAATTCTTCAAAGGTTTCAAGTTTAGGTATTGTGGCGTAACAATTGCACGTTGCATGTTGCGTCACCATGGAAACAATTTGTTTCCATGGTGGTGTTACGCCACAATACCAATTGTTTCCATGGAGGCGCAACATACGCAATTGTTGTGCCACAATACCTAAACTTGAAATTGTTGAAGAATTTTATTATTACTTCGCTCTTGACTTGACAGCTGACAATTGACATGTGTGATAGCGAAATCCATTTATGTTTAACACATGAGGCTGGTAGGCCTACACTGTTTGTTGCATTGAGTAACAAGGCTTGTACTGTAGTAATGATACGAGTCAGTCAACCGCTTCGAGTGGACAGTTTGCTGGGTTGGTTCACAAAAACAGAAAAGTTTTATTAGTCAATTATATGGTGTGGAGTAGTGTGATAGCTAACCTGGCAAAGAAACAAGTATAAGATCCACAGATGTCATCGCTTTATGTACAGTATGTTTGAAAGAGTTCAATAATGGCTTAAACGTGTTGACAAAACAGCTGCTAATGCGCAAAAACGTAATTGAAGGTTTGCGTCAGCGACTGAAAATAGCTTGAAAAGAGCCCGCAGTGCGTGTTAATGCAAAATAGACGTAGCAACACATCCAAATTCCATATTTAGCATTAATACTTCGCTAACGGGTAGAAACGCAGCATAGAAAATATTTTATTTTTTCGATTTCGATTAGCAACCAAAATAGCGACTAGAAAGGTACTTTGACTAAGCCAACGCAAGTTTCGGTTGAAAATGTCCTTTTTATAAACTTGATCGACGTCCACGCCTTACTGAACCTATCTTGACTCAAATATTTTGCATGATACTTGACATCCTATTATTATTATTATGACTGCTCAATGCTCATCCACATCAATATTGGAACTGCCAAATTCAATCCACAACACTTTTCATTAGGCTGTCATTCATTACTACATGTATGCTTCCTTCTGTTTCTGTTTTATTTTTTGCTACTTGTTTTTTGAGTTTTGTGGTCGTGCTAACTACTGATATATAGCCTACTACACAGAGATAGGCAAGATTACCAGTAGGCTATTGGTGATCTTGAAGATCAAGATCACCAAGAATAGGTGATCTTGAAGATCAAGATCGTGATCTTGAAGATCAAGATCATTTTCAAGATCACTTTTTGTGTACTTGAAAAAAAAATGAAGTTTTTGATCAATGATGTTGCAAAAAATAATTACTTTAAGCAACCTGGGTAAAGGTATATAGTTGGTATTGCTAACTTTTAGTTTTAACTACTCGATCGCTGGCCTAAGAATTGTAATAAGTTAGTGACTGTTGCTATTAGGCCTATCAATCGTTGTCGTAGTTTGTGGAGAATCGCAACGTCACACCCAAAGCCGAGGGTAACTAATTACAGTACAGAAAAGTCACAAAATTTTCAATTAGTTTTATACTTTTTATTTATAATAAATAAATAAAAATAAACTTTGAGCTGCATCATTTTTTACTAAATTTTTGTCTGGTCCGTGTTGGAGTTTTTATTCGTGTTACTAAGTAGTTTTAACTTTCACTGCATTATGTCTATGTTTATTGCACTATTTACCCACTTGGTAACCTTGATACTGTAGTCTGCTATCAAAAATGTTCAGAGGTTTGTGGTCAGACAAACCGCTCCATACTCAGACCCTAAACAAAAAACAAGCCTTGGTCTGTTTGATTTGCTGCAATAAACCACTTTACATGACCAAAGTCGGTTAGAGTCCAGATTTTTTTACATCGCGACTCTAGACTTTTGAAACATCTAAAATTGGGTCAAAGAAAGCAAACATTTTTTTAAAACTTACACATGGAAATTGTGAACAAAGTTAAATCATTTTTTATTATGCGTCAACATAAAGTACGCGGAAGTTGACTTCTTTATTATGAATAACACAAAAAACTTTTTCAATTTTGAAATGGCAACACTGACCAGATTAGATGGAGACTAAGTTAAATCGTCTTTTGTTGTACACATATCATATTAACAGTGGCTTAATGTTGGCAGTTGCCACTAACTACTTTGTACGGTACAAGTTCTAAAATAATGCCTCTATATCTAATAAGTAAACTTCAATTTTAAAGTGATCTTGATCTTATTGTTCTTCAAGATCAAGATCACCAAAAAAAAAGTGATTTTGAAGATCAAGATCACGCCCATCTCTGCTACTACATAATTTTTCATTCAGGCACGTTTTAAACCTTTCAAGGTTTTGCCACCTTTTCCCGTTCACCATGCTGGTAGGTCTGTATCGATTTTTGTAGTTACAGTAGTATCTTTTTCGTCCCGGACGCGTTAATGACGAAAAATAAAATGAAATGAATGATTGATTGAATGACATCACATTCTATTGACTTGAGAATTGGTTAATTGTGAAAATTTCTATGCTTGGACATGGCCACCTGGAGATGCGGCCTGATTTGTCACATTTTGCAGATTTTGATTACAGCTACTGCTAGTGCTTGACTGACATTTTTTGAGATGTTTTTACTTTTTGCGGTTTCCTCATGGCATAAAACTTTTTTGTTGCCTTGGGGAAGCATTAGCAAATGAGAAAAAGTAAGTTGAAAAACGCAAAATCAGACTGTTATTGAAAATTAACAGTCTGACTAAAATCTTCGAAATCAAAATTTCTTTGTTTTTCAACATCTGATGATGTTAAAACCTATTGTGTCATCTGGGAAAAACAGTAAAGAAAGTGTAAAAATCTAATTTAAAAAAAAATTATTTAAACGTTCGCCCAAAGTTAGAAAAACCTGGAAATTTATGCAAAATGTGACAAATCAGGCCCTATCTTTAGGTGGCCATGGCTTGGACTGGAATATTCTCATTGAAGGTTTTCAGACAGTTTCACATCTGGCAGTTGCAGAAGTTTTCAACTGCTGCCAAATTATTCAAAAACGTTTCATTTCAAAATTTCCTGTCTTGGATTTGTTTGTTATAGTTTCAAAACAAAATGTTCAAGAATCTCAAACCGCAGAAAGGGCTGAAAATTCGTATTTCAGGTCAAAGTGATCTTACACCAACTTTTTAAAAATGTATTACAATGATCGCAAGATGAGAGACTTTATGCATAATGCATACTCGGCCCTTTTCACTCCACTATAATCATGCTTGCCCGGTTTTGAATTTTTATCACAAAGAAGACTAACCGAAACCTCCGCAGGCTACGTCTCTGGTTTAAAAACTACTGTTTTAACAGCCAGCACAGATATTGTCAGCTCTGCTAGCAAGTTTCATCGCAAGTGAGGGTTGGCAGTCGGCTGCTGGTGAAATCGTTGTGCCAATTTGTACAACTTCAAAACTTTTCGATGATATCTGACTTTGCAAAAACAGTTATCAGCAATAGTTGTGGGCACGTAAGCCAACCTTGCTTGCACGACTTCTTAATAATGTCATCTTAATTTTACTGTTTTATGTTCGTGTAGTGTAGGCTATCACTTTTTCAAAAATGTTTCAAATTTTAAAATATTTTGAAAATGCTTCAAATTTCAATATACTTCTTTTCACTTTGATCCAAAATTTAATTGTCTTGTTTCATGTTAAATTAAGTTTCTTCGTGAAGAATTTCGTTTAGACCAAAGAAAGCAAAAAAGTTTGTTATGAGTGTGGCTTTGAACCACGTTGAACCACAAATGTAGTTCAGCTTACTTAGGCTGACACTGTTGAATGTTTAATGCTTTTTATCGCATTCAGCCTTATTCCAGGTGGTTGAAGATTTAGATAATGAGGACGGGAAGGCAAGGCGATCACCTTTAGGCATACCTTTGTGTCTTGTTAAAGACATACCCCCCTACTCTCTTTCGAGTGCCGTGCCAAAGCTCTCACCACCAGACTATGCAGTAGACGTTATTGATGTTGATTCTAAATCAACTATTTCATCTGCTTGTTGCTGATGAACGTTGAGATCCGTCCTTGAAGGGCGTTGCTTAAGCAAAAATAGACTAGTGTACTGTACATTACTGTATGTATTAACGTCAACCGTCACTGGTTGATCTTCTTGTTAGTTTGCAGAGCTTGGTACTGTATTTAGTGAGGCGAACCATTAAGTTAACTCGTCACTGTTGTATCGTGACATATTAGTTTACAAGCGACATAATGTATCGGCAGCTGCATGACATAATGCGGTCGTAACAAGTTTTCGCCAAAACCGGCCGAGGTATATGTAAATGACTTGACTTTGCGAGTTTCCTTTGCGTGCCGACTGCCGAGAGAAACGTGAACTGAGCAAGCGACTCCTTTAAACCTGTTTTTTGACAGGAAAAAAGTTCATGTATTGACAAACAGAACGACTTAATCTTGAAGGCATATGGAGTTTTTAAAAGTGAAATCAATTTCTATCTTCCATTCTATAGACTAAAATGTTAGCCGAAAGTGTTTTGAAATCAACCTGAAACCATTTGAGTCAATCTTTATCTTATGTTTTTGAGTTACGCTGATAATAGCTCAATGCTACAGTCTAACACTTTATCTGTTTTCGCTCACTGCTTCAACAAATCTTTTTGAAAATGTTTTGAAACGTCAGGGGCACCCCAGGAGCTCGTTACTTTGCCTGCAAGGAGTACCTTTCCTCAATTGAGAACCCACGCAAAACGTTGTCTTTACACAAAAATGCACATTTTGAAACATATGAGGTGCAATACGGAGATAATGAAAAGATTTTTGTATAAAAGTAGGCTAATAAGCTCACATTTATGAATGTGCGTAATTTCATCGAATAACTTAGCAATATCTGAACACCTGAAACGAACGAAATAGTAGCCTGCATAATAAATGCTATTTATAAAAATGTTTGTTAACAACTTTGTGTGCCAACATTTTTGGAGTCTCCTACAAGTCAGCAGTTGTGAACCGAGCAAATGGCAGTTGAGCAAGTGATAACTGAGCTAGCGACATTTCAGCAAGTGGCTGAAGTTGGCAAATGATGAAATTGAGCAAGCCAAAACTTGGCATGTCATAAGTCAGCAAATTCAGTTTAGCAAGCGATGACTAAGCAAGTCCGATTAACCAACAAGTTCATAAGATTTTGAAAAGCTTTTGATCTGAGAGATCGAGAGCTTTCGCATAATGAAGTGATTTCAAATAGTGAAACAACGATTTTTTACGCTTTATAAACAGCTAAATCACTTCAGAAAGGATTCACAATATGCTAATGTGGAGGCTTATTACATTTTTCAATCGATTCGAAAACGTCTTATCAGTTATCGCTTTTTCGGTTGATTTCTGTGACTCCTGCAAACCGATGAATGGAAATAAAGGCAATGAAAATGCCTTGAAATCGATCAACTACATTTTGACATTGATAGTAATTGATTTGCATACCTTCAAAAGTAAACCAATCCAAGTTTTCGCTGTTTCTTGGCTAGAATAGAAAAAGAAACATAATACTGAAGCGAAAGACAGAAAATCTTGAAAGAGAAACGCGTTGCAAAATTGACGTTAGTTTTTGCATATACAATACATGTTAATTTAAACAAGGTTAACTTTGCAAAGATAGGGGTATTTCTGCAAGTGTTTTAAAATAATAGACAGTGGTAGTTTGGATGTCCCTTTGAGAAGACGATCAGTTTAGCTACAAATATTTTTCAAGTGTCCTTTAGGTCCAACTCGGTTTGTGCATTACCGTGCAGAATAAAAGTAAGCTCGTCAACAAATATGTGGCGATAATAATTGTAAGAAAAGTCAGCTTTGTAATCCATTTTTTCATCTTCTAATTAAGGGTAAACTTGACCTTATCTTATCAAGAAGAGTCAGATCTCAACTTTTAATAAACCATAACAAAACAATATCAGAAAAAACTGTAGCCTACGTAGACAGTGTAAGTTAATTGTTTTAATTGCATTAACAATATTGCTATATAACTTAAATAAGGCTACAGTCGGCTGCCGAGAAACAGCTGATGAAAGTTGCAAATTCTTTGCAGCAGCGCAGATGTAAATTCAGCCTTGTATTGGCTGCAAAATTTTTGATTATTTCTTTTCGATTTAAGCTTGAGCTTGACGCTTTAGCAGACTAGCTTGTGTTTTTCCTGGCTCGTTGCCCGTTGGTAATGAGTTGACGTGTTGCATAGCCTACAAGAAAAAGGCAGTTGCAGTGAAGTATATCAAAGAAAAGAATAAATATTTAATCATTACTGCATAGCATCAGTGATTCAGTGAGCTTTCCGTTGATCTCGAATTTATGTTTGGTAGCTAAAGCTTAAAAGTGAATGGACGGGAAAGTAAAGGGATTAAACTTTGTGTCCAGGGCCGTGGACTACCATCTTGCCCTTTTGGTCCCGGCCAGAGGAGGTTAATATGGCTTTGTTCGTGTCTATCTCCACGCGCAGCCGAGCCATAAGTGTCAAACCGATGTTGCTGCTGCTGGGAGTAGAGGGAAAGTTAGATAGTGAGGTAGAGGGTGTTTACAGTAGTTTTAGATATTACAATTTAAATACATAATGAGCAAATAACTGCAGGTAAGGAGGTCAGTATCATTGTCACAAATACAAATGCGTAAATATAACTTATATATCTTTAACTGCAGACAAGTTATCGCTGTTTCGACTTTTAGGTCTCTTCAGTGCAATGGTGATTTCCATACTTAAATCCAAGCATCCGGGGTGAAGATAAGATTCTCATTATACTAAGCATTCAGCGCTAACGAGTACCTTTGTCTCGGCCGCCTTTTCTGCAGTAACTACGCCCACCCATTTTTAATACACCCTGGGTAGAGGTGAGCGATGTTTTTTAACAACCAGCTTAAACCGGGAGTCGA
The DNA here is from genome assembly GCF_918807975.1 of Aplidium turbinatum. NCBI lineage: Eukaryota > Metazoa > Chordata > Ascidiacea > Aplousobranchia > Polyclinidae > Aplidium > Aplidium turbinatum. The sequence continues at coordinate 9,764,992 of NC_137483.1, read as the reverse complement.
ACCAGGATTGCATGACTGGAAAGCGAGGTTCTTATCGGCTGCGCCATCCCACCCTCAGACTTAGTGCAGTGAATGTACGTTTAACGTAATGTCTTCTAACTATATAAGTTAACTTAGCGTGATGATTTTCCATTTGTGGTATGTAATAAATCACAATTCGTACTGTCAACCACTAGTGGCGTACGCAGGAATTTTTCCCTGGGAGGAGGAGGGGTTGAAAAAAATTAATGAGACCATTCAAATCGTAGCCTACATTTAGTTCACGGCTGAAACGAAAGTGGGCTTATGACAGGTCACTAAACGTACACTTGTCATTGTGCTGATGATTAAGGCTACAGGATGGTCGAGAAAGCTTGACGAACATTAGCGTGCGTTTTTTTTTATTAAAAATTTGTTGGTTAATGGAATTATGCGATGCAAATCGTGAATGCAATTCACTGTCGATTCAAAATTTGGTCGATGTTTCCTGTGAAGTACAAAGACGTTTTTCAGTTGAGTTACGTTAAGATGGCATTTTGTAACAAAAACGAATATGAAATAGTCGTTGCAGTGATTCGCTTTTACTTTGCAACTGAAAAAGGTGGGTTAAAGATAATAAAAATCTCTACAAACCCTGCGATTAATTATTATTTATTTAACAAACAAAACAGAGTTTTGAAATAGGTTGTGTCTTGTTTGAAACACCCCTGAGTGAAAGCAGTCAGTTTATCTGAAAATAAACACTTTTTACGCAATCCCACGCATTTTTGTCTTGACGCTTTCTACCTTGTATAGCCTACGATTCTCGTGCATTGGCATTTCATTTTCTTTTTTTCACCGCATAGCGCAACCAAATTGCTGGGATCTCGAAGTCCAAGAAAATAAAAGAATTTTCCGTCAAAACGAAACAAAACATTGTTTTAAAAATGTTTCAACGTAACATTAAAGTTGCTCACGCAAGGACCTAGGAGATGTCCAATCAAACGGTGGAAACTGTCACCTACAAAAAATAGGTTAGCTATCATCAAAAAACAAAAGCAAGCGAAAAAGTTAGAAATTTCGTTGCCAGCTACTCAATTTTTCACTTGTTTGTTTCGTTGCATATAGTTTCTTGGCTATAATTGCTGTAACACAAATACGTGTTCACAAAACTTACTTTACATAAAAGTTAGAAATATAGATGGTGCATTTAAATAAAGCCATGATAAGCCATAAACAATACAAAAATTGCAAATATCAAGCTCAATGGGAGTTTTAACCTCCAAAAACCCATGCTCAATGCAACCACAGTGAGATGTCTACTAGCAAATTGCTTAATTGGCACGAACCAAGCGAATTATAAATATAACTGCTAATTAAATAAAAGTTTACAAGAAGCACCAATTGGACTTTGCGGTTTTCTCGTCAAAGTGCTTCTTGTATAAGAAGATACGTAAGAGGTTGATGAAAGTAACTAAGACATGCTGATTTATGTATTACGGTACTTTATTATTTATTTGATAGGATAGAGGTAGGCTACTAGTTTTTTTGGTTTGGGTTAGTCACACCAACAATCCAACATAATATACAAAATTTAAACAAAACCAAAACTAATAAGTACAAAGACAAGGTTATGACTCAGACAGCAAAATCCGTCGTTTTTACATTGATTCAACGTGTGCAGACGTTGAATCAATGTAAATATGACAGATTTTTCTCTCTGGGAAGTGTATGGTAGCAGATAGACAAAAGTGACAAGGAAATGTTGTTTATTACTGACAATCTTGCGCAATATAATGTTGTTGCATATTGTACCAGGAACGGATTCAGTAAGTAACCTTAGAAGAGATTTTAATAAAACTCGATGAGTAGGTCCGCATTGATCCATTCTTGTAAATTCACGATGAATAAAGTAACTTCGATCCGCCACTGTATTGAACTAGCTGCTTATTAACACTTCGTGCTGTAAATGTGTACAGAGTATAGGCTTGAACATTTAACAAAGGCAATGATTTTAATAAATTATAGTTTGTTTTTGTTCATGTTTTCTGCGACTTTATTAACACAAAGTAACACTACCGACCCAAGTAAGTGGATCAATGGATTTGAAGTTTTCATATGAATTTACTAAAAACTTTTAAAACTAAGAGCTTATAAAACGTGTGATGTTGTGCACAGGCTGATAACAATGCATGAAACATTTTTATGAGTCTCTCATGGTGAAACTTGAAGACAATTATTTAATTTTGTTTCAGTATTTCGATTCATTTTAGTAACTTTAGTTGAAAATAGACAAAAAAATTAACCTTTCAAAATGCTACATAATTTTTTGTCCAAAACTTAGTTTGTAATTTAATTTCTCTGGACAAAAAAGACAATAATTATATAGAGTGGGCACAGGGTTGCATTTGATAAAAACATGATTGAAAATGTCGTTCTTTCATTGTGCCCTTGAAGTTCAAGCCAAGTTGTCATTATTTGCAGTTCAATGCAAATGAGCGAGTTTTAATTTTACCAACATAGGCTATTGGAAAACAATAAAGTTGGAAATAGAAAATAGTTATAAATTAAACGAAAGTTTCACCTTTTAGTGATACTCAAGATATTTTGGCTTCAAATTCTAAAAGTTGTTTAACAAACGTTACCTATGAAGGCAAGAAACAAAAAGTGTGATTTAAATCGGAAAGCAAGTTATTTGACTGATGATGTATTGGCAAGCAAACACGCTTTTGAATGTCAATTAATTATTTTTAATTTCTTTTGATCAGAACCATGACAGGAAACAAAAGGATTTGATTCGAGCAAGGTTGTCTTGACTGCATGAAGGAAAGCGCAAATATTCTTACAGATTCATTAATAATGCCTGTCATGGTCTACTCTTGATGACGTAGCTTACTGGCTGAACATCCTTGTCTGTGCAAGCAGGGCCGGATTTAGCTGATGGGGGCCTGGGGCACTTTTAGATTGGGGGGCCCCCGTGCAAAAAAATTTTTCAAGCCTAAGGCGCGAAAAATCACCTCTACGTCAACAGTAGCGTTAATCCACCACTGCACAGCATTTTGCAGAAACTTTTAAAGGCTGAAAGGAAAAAATAACATAAAATCACATATTTTCCACGTCGGGGGGCCCGGGGCACCTGCACCCTCTGCCCCCCCTAAATCCGGGCCTGTGGGCAAGTGTTTGAAAATGATAATTTTATGGTTTTAATTATTGTCGCTCTACAGCAGGGCTTCCCAAACTTTTTTGCTCGCGACCCCTTTTAATCTCCTAAAATTTTCCGCGACCCCCTTTTCGGTTAAAGGAATAAACAATGCGAAATATACGTTTGTGATATATATTGAAAGGTTTAATTTGAACGAAAACTAAAAGCAAGTTTTCCGTACTCGAAGCCTATTACTTTACTAGGCCTTGTAGCCTGTTGAAAACAAAACCAAACAACAGTAAACACATTTATTCAGTGTGATGGGTGTGACTGCTCTCTGCGACAAAGCAAGTCTAGCCGTCGCTCGATGTTTGTCAATGCTGGTCTCAAGGCAGCTTCAATGTTATTTGCGCTGGAACGGTATTTTATCAACTTTGAAAACACTGACACGCACATATACGTGGAGACAAACGGCAGGAGTGCGGTCACTCCTAAGCCATATAGGCCTAATGGTGTATATTCCGGTCTAACATTAGGCTAAGCCAAAAAGTGTGAAACTTTTTTCCAGAAAATTCAAGCCACAACTTAGTTAAAAGATAGATCTGCAAATTTTTCTTGAGATTTGAAAGAGAGGTAATCGGTACTTTGTTTTTGCATGATCCGCCCCGTTAGCTCAGTGGTTACGCGCCCAGCTCAAGATCACGCGGCGCAAGTTCGACTCTCGGGGTGTGCGCTTGAGCAACGCATTTCAGGACGGCTCTCCATTAAACGGCACCTAGTGAATGGAATACTTCTTCGGCAACAATCGGAAAACTTCACTCTGCCAATCTCGGTAACCGGCCCTGTGTCAAGAGCCTCTGCGAGTATGCGAAACTACCAGGAATAACCCATCAAGGCTTTGTCAGTCCGAGGATAAAGATTCAAAATCAACCAACCAAATGGGTTTTGGATCAAATTTAAAAGTATTGTCCAATTCTGGAAGAAAATACTTTTAAGCTCTTTCAACAGTCTTGAGAAGTGTCGATAACCAGAGGCTTAATATAACGTTTGATTCCACGCCATTGTTAGCCAAAGAACTTTTCAGTAAATGGGATTATTTCAAATAACTCATTTTCAATGTTTTGTTTCTAGATGTTTAATTTTTTGATGAACGCTTCAACTTTAGGTTTCCATATAAAAACATAAATGTTTTCTCCTTGGAAGGACAAATTAAATTCGTACCCGTTTTTCAGGCAAACCTGACAAATAACATAATTTGAAAAGCCTTTCCCAAAACGTCTTTACAAACACGGTGGACAAAGGCTACACTTTTTCCGTTGGAAAATTCACGACTTAATTTTTTAACACTAATAATCTGTTAAAGCATTGGCTTTAGTTTTGAAATCCACATTTGCAATGCATAAAAGAGGATTTTAAACTCCTATTCCATATTTCACTAGGCTATATAAATTTAAAAAATACGGGTAGCCTATTGCAGTGCACGACTCTCATACTCACGACTCACGACTTTCATAGCATTTTGCATATAAGTGATAATATGCAGTGCTTTTTGTAAAATTTGTATACTTTCTGCGACCCCCGAAGTTCGTTACGCGACCCCTCTGGGGGTCGCGACCCCCACTTTGGGAAGCCCTGCTCTACAGTACAACAGCTAAGGTCTTTTAACAACTTGAAAATGATTAAACATAGAACAACCATCTGTAATTTAGATAAAGCAAGCTTTAGCAACTTTTCTTTACAGCTTCAAACTGTTTCCAAAATGAACAAGACCGATACAGCAAGATATTTTTGAGTTATTTCCAGCAATTTTATAATGCAACCTTTTTCTTTTTTAAATGCAACTCTTTCCAAGCATTGTGCCTAAAAGCAAAAGTAATAAAGAAAATGTTTTAGCTTTTATAGAAATCAAGTTCAGATGAACTTGTATTTGGATCATCAACGAAAACTTGCTATACTTGTAATAAGTTTTCCTGAGATGTCGTGGCGATTATTTTATTGCCTCAGTGACGATTGTATTGGTCAGTAAATTTTAAGCAAGCAGCCTATAACAGAGAAAAATTAATCGAATAATAACCTACTGGTGATGGCTTGCTGTATTCTGTCACCTGTCAACAAAATTTTGAGTCTAGTTTCTTGCATAACAATGTTCGTCATCCAATCACTTTGGCAAGGTTGGCAGTAGTACCATTTTTTAGTGTTTAGGTACCACTAATGAGAAAATGTCACATGGAGGTATATATCTCCATGGCCATTCCAGTGTCACTGAGGAGACCGGAAGGTCGAAACGGTGTGCACTGTATGCAGCTAGGCTACTTATGTGCTTTGTGAATGCGATATTTTAAAGATTCAATCGGGCAATTTAATTACTGCAGAACAAATGTGGTTTTGAATTTCATCTTTTCAGAAACATGATACTGCAGTCTGCAATGCTTTTATCTTCTTTATCAAACAGTCATTTTTCTTTTTGTGACTGGTTTTAGCAGGATGCTGTTGACAAGACCGTTTTCAAAGGATAATCGTGGCCTGGCACTAATGAAAAGGGTCTGGTTTAAATCTTTGCAATTGCAACACTTTTGAACATTAAAAACTAAAGTCAAGGAAAAAGAGGAATTATTTTTAAAATTATTACTTAAGAATGAATTATTAATTAACGCTATATTTGCTTTTGAAAAAAAAAAAAAACTCTTGAATAGATGAAAAAGCACCACTTCGAAATAACAAGTTTGCTTTGAAATGCGGCGTTGTGGAGTTTTCTTTGGTTGCATGTTTCTAAAAAGATTTCAAGCTGCAAAATCAAAATTATACCTTTGATTAACCTTGTCGACAGTGCTGGCTGTCAATATGCAGCACATTCGGAATGCATGAGGTATTTATAATGTAAAAGTCCTATTCTACCCAGGATTGAAATACATTTTCCAAGAATTCAAAAGTGCAGTCATATTGTTTTGAGCTCTAACAAAATACAGTAGCATGAATTTAGGCCTACTGGTTTTATTGGTTTGCATTGGTCGTACCAAATATTTGAATATATGGTGTTACAACGTCATACCAAATGTATGAAGACCGACAACACAAAATTTCATGATATGACGAGAGCTATTAAATATTGAACTTTTGTAACAGTTTACTTTTTTGATTTCAAATATCTATAAAGTGCTGAACGGACTATAGCTGGGTCCCTAGACGACGGTGGTCTCTCATCCGGGGGTACGAAAGCCGATTAATACGCCCTATTGTGTGGGGATGTGATCTGTTGAATATCTGACTTCTATAGCACTATTTTCTTAGTAGTTTTTTATTATTCATATTAATTTTCATGGCACCAGCAAATTCCAGAACACGTTTGTCAGACTAAAATGAGTCGGACTTTAGACGGCGGTGACCCCCCGACGGTAGAGTACGATCTGGGGGGGGGGTCAGCATCGTCGTCACTTATTACTTTGTGCATGGAGTCTGTGACTTTGCACACGCAGCTATATCATGGTCGACAAATCAATTGATATTGGGATCTTAATTATAAGGATAAGTACTCGATTCTCTGTCCTTTTTTTTTCTTTGCCTCGTGTAGCAGGAAATGTAACATCCACCTGGTAAACTCGGTAGCACAAAGAAGATTGTCCAACAGGCCACGTTGAACTGTCTAGGCTTGGCCTTTGTGCTCACAAGCATCAAAATAATGATGTTATAGTTCATTTATTACTGCTCTACAACTGCAAAGATCTTTTAGCTACTTGGGTCAGTTATAGTTTTGTATCAGATTTAGCTTGTCATGACCCGATTTGTCCTCACTGCTTTATGCAAGAAGGAACACAATCGGTACTGTTTTAAAATCTTTGGTATGACCCGACCAGGAATCGATCTAAGATCTACCAGCTCCAGAGCGGAAGGCGATAACCACTCGGCCACTGAGCAGGTGCTCACAAGCATAAACATGCGGTTCAACAAACTAAAAATTTCTTGCCACCAGAGGCGCAACTTCAGGTCGTGCCTTTTTGGCAAAAAGAACTAAAAGATATTTATTGGCTATATAGTTCTGATGTAAATACCGATTTTTGAACGCAAAATTTACGTAAAAGATACTAATTTTCCACATTATACTTGCCGTAAGATTGGTACAATATGCTTCAATGCTTTTTGCCAGCTATAACCCTGCAACCATACACACCGCGTTTATTCATTTGCACCACAACAACTGTCCGTCAAGCAAAAATGCTAATCAGAAGAAGTCATGGATAGATGAAGCTCATTTGTGAAATAACAATCTTGCATTTGCAGAAGAATGCTATACATCTGAGCCCTTTATTTGTTCATCTGGAGAGCCGATCCACCGGGGCACATTTTGCGATTTCGAAAATCACTGCAGGTAACTGATAATCAACAATTTTAATTAATTTGCAATGAAGAATGCTGTATAGGATTCTAAATTTTTTTTTATTGTGCGGCCCCATTTAAAAACTCAATTTTTCTGTGCGACCGCTTGTTGGACAGTTTACAGTGTAAACTACGCTATGTAGGTCCACTTTTAATTTGTTTGACGACCCTAAAATTACGATTTGCAATCCAAAGTGAAATTTCAGCTTGTTGAAATGTTGTTGCCTGTGAATTATTCCATCCATTAGATGCACTGAACCGCGGAGAGCAATTCTTGAAATGCGTTGCTCAAGCGCAGAGCGATGCCATGCCGCAGGAAGCTATTTCTGATTTCTGTTAATTGCCCAAGTTGCTCAACAACTAAATTGACCAACGAATTTCTTAGAAGTTCACTGAGCGTATGAACAAGTCCCAAGAGCCGCAGTTTAGCCACCCTTGACATATACCAATGTAGAAGGGCTGTTTTAACTCAATGTTGCCAAAACCTGTCGAATAAGTTTCCTCACAGCCGCTTCGCATGAAAATTTTCTTTCGTCTGCCGTAATCATTTTGTTGTCAAAAACAGCATTTTTTCTGCAGCGACGGCAAAGATGAAATAACCTATAACGAAGCTGTTCACACTGACGGCGACGGTTTCAAATGCCCTACCAAGCATATCAATCAAACTCATTTCAAATTTTGCTTGTTACCGAATGAACATAAATGCGACAACGTTTCGGACTGCCTATTCGGTAAGATAATTAGAAACGCTCAACAATTAAAGTAGTTTTGTAAATTTTTAATTTTTATGCCTTTATTGTAAGCTACCTTTGTTTGTTGATGTTTTAACTTTTTTCCAGCCTAAATCATAGCTTTGGCTAAGAGTCTACCACTTATACGAGGCATTTTATTGATACTTTAATTTTGTACTTATTGCAATACTCCTTGATTAAATTTTTCCTTTTTTCAACTCATTTTTAAATTCTTTCATTAGACGTTTATAGCATCGGTTAGTCTTTTGTTTTAAATCAATGCTGGCTCATTTAACTACAGAAACTTACACCACTGAAGGGTACCAGACCTGTTCCCGGCTTTAAACCCACGTTAGAACTAATTGCTGTATGTGATTTCACGAACAAATTATTGTGAAATTTTGTTATGAATACTGCATAAAAGAGATCAAGCCCATTGGGTAAAATTAGTGAAGTTTGAACAATGTTTAGTGCTGTCGCAAAGCCATTAAAACTTTCACTCAAAACAGAATAATTTTAGAAGAAAAGTTTTAGTTTTTCACTAACTCCATGTTCTCTGAATGATCCCATTTACATGTTTCTTACTGAAACGTCGGATTGTTAACCTAAGTAATTTTTCCTTTTGGAAAATTTACTTTGACAAAGTTTATTTTTCCCACAGAAATAATAAATAGAATTGTTTTTACGTGCTGCTCTGTTTTTTTTCACATCACCATGTTGCATGAATTTATAGGTTGGGACGAATGCAATTGCAACACAACAATTCTTTGTAAGAAAAAGAACGTTAATGATCCTGACGTCTGTATTCCACGAGGTTACTTTTGCGATGGTACGCGGGATTGTCCCTTGGGAGATGATGAGATAACACCCAGGTAAAAACAATAATAATAACGGCTCTCACATGCATACGTCACTGTGGCAATATCAAGGGTATTTATGCTATAACGTCGGCAGAGTTTAAATCGATGTAAAGGGGACTGATTTGTTAGCTGTGTCAGACCATTTCTATTGAACTATTCTCGATAAGATCTCAATTTGGTTTCTTGTCAAGCTCGACAGAACCTAACATCCCGTTGCCTGCTTCTTGATATCAATCAAATTATTGCAACAACTCAGTGTTTGTGCAAAAACAACAGCAATGGAAATTATCTTATGTTGCTTTCCTAGCCCTGGTGTATCAGGTTTCCAATGTCCAGTAACCAAATTACGCCATACATCTTCTTGTATGCTCCCGAAGGAATTCTTATGTGATGGGATATCAGACTGCGACGATGGAATAGACGAATGCTTCTGCAATTCCACGGGATCAAACACAACTAGTTAGTACAACACTAAAGTTTTATCATCAATTTTGATTTTTGCCCATATCAGTTTATCAAAACATAGCCTACGGTAGAGCTAAACTAAGCTCTTACTAGTGGCATATAAAATGGAGGGCACTGGGTCATGATTCTCTCTTCAAAATGTGTTTAAATTAACGTTTTGGTTGGATTCGGATAGCAGCATTCGAAAAAAATTCTAAATCTTCTCAATACATAATAAAATCTGCAATCATGACCCAGTACCCATCCATTGTCCAATTTCTATATTTAACTGTTCTATGTGAAGCGCCAATTGATTTATACCAGAGCTACTCGAGTAGCTATATGCTGTAAAGTAAAAAGGTGAGTCTCATACCTGAATCCAAGCATTGGGAGATGAGAAGATAAGGTTCTCATTATACTAAGCCTTCGGCACAAACGAGAGTAGGGTAGCCAGTTCCTTTCTCTGGGCCGCCTTTCCTTCAGAAACTACGCCCACCCAATTTATTACACCCTGGGTCAGTGGTTCCCAACCTTTTTTATCCGGTGGACCCTTTTAGTCAATATTTAAATCTAAATTCTCCCCCTATAAATTTAGTTTGTTAAAACTCGTTTGCATCAATATTTTAATCTAAGTCTTGTAAGATAAACTAAACTTTCACTAGTAATAAGTTTTTTAGACTGTAATATCCCTTTTCGTACTAAAATAATTTAATTAATGAAGAACGTTGCTGCAAAATATTTTATTCAAAGAAAAATACCAAAAATGAGATACAAAGACCAGCTGAAAGACTCCCTCAACCGTGCAAACATTGATCTGGATTCATGGGAACAACTTGCTAGAGACAGATCACTTTGGAGAAAAAGAACTAGGGAAGGCACGAAAAAAAAAACAGGATAGCCTACAAAAAGCTCATGAAAAACGAAACACTAGACATGGCCAGCACTAGAAAAGAAAAGCTAAAACTACCACGTCCCCCACCCTCCATGCAATGTGATTTTTGCCCACATCTTTTCCATCATAAACTGGGCCTCCAAAGCCATATGTGACATCACCATCCAAAGCCAAATTCGATTTGAAAACGAAACCAACGCTCGGATACGAGCTGGAGCCAACGGCATTTAAAATCCTAAGAGTCAATGCATTTAACAGTCTGTGTGAAGCTTGTGATTTTTTTGTTTCGACAACTCATGAATGTGGTGGAAGAATATTGGAAAGAGAATAACGAATATCCTTCTCCACGTCTAATCCGTTTCTCTGTTTTGTTTTCATCTGCAAGAGTTAAAAAACCTGATTTGCATAGATAAGTGGAAACAAACGGAAGGATACTTCGAATAGTTTTCTCTGTCACTTTGGGATAGGAATTACTAATGGCCAAAATCCAGTGATTGATTTTTTCTCTGAATAAGTCGACTCTTGCGCAAGAATCCATTTTGAGTTCAAAAAATTCATTCTGCAATTCATCGGGAAACTTTTCCATCAACAATGTGAATGAATGTCGTATTAAATCAAGCTTATCGTCATAAATTTCAGGAAAATATCAAATGAATTCCAGTTCTAATGCTGTAAGATGTTGCAAAATCAATTCTTTTTCCAGCTCTAGAAAAACTTGTTCTTTGCCGTCAACAACCAGCACTGATGATAATTCTTTAAATATGGTGACATGTTCAATTGTTCATTATAACTTTTCTCTTTTAATTATCAAGCTTGCTGGTGAAAGCTTCCAAAGCATCTTTAAATGCTGAGCGGTACTGGCATCTGCTCCTGGAAGGGCCACCCAAAGGCAGAGGCCAGACAAAACGTAAGTTAGTTCCCCCGCGATCAGGACAGCAGAGCCTTCTAGTGCATTAAGACAATCTCCTAATGACAATGACATAAATCAATCACTCTCTTCCAACCTGCCTTGAGCCAGCATGAAAGCAGTACAGTTTGTAAATTCACATGGTATCAATATTTCAATGGCTCATGCATACAACCCATGTTGATGCCCAATCTGCTTCAAACGGAGATTGCGATTGAATATATGCCGTATATTGGTGATTTTTCCTTGCATTTTCAGATTCAGTTTATTCAATGGACCAAACATATCAACCAACAAAGCAAGGAATCTAATCCGTCTGTCATCATTCAGCAATGAAACAAATTCCAATTTTATTTAAAGGTCAAAAATTTATTTAAGCTGGACTCTGAGCTCTAACACTCGCTTGGTTACTTTTTCTCTTGAAAACCATCGAGTATTTGCATGAAAAAGAAGTAGGCCTAAGTGATGGTTTGCATCCATGTCAATGCACAGTGTTGCTTAAATAATCGGGAGGGCGCCTGCTTAAAGCTCTGGTCTAGGCCAACTTACTAGGCTTAAACAGCTTTACAATCCTAAAATCAAATTCCCCCCTAAAAATTGCAAAATTCCCCCCTAGTGTGGAATTCCCCCCCGGTTGGGAACCACTACCCTGGGTAGAGGTAAGCGGTGTTTTCAACAACCAGCTGTACAGTATTTTCCCAATAAAGTTGGCCCTATAAATTTGGATTTTTCAAACTTGACCACTTTGCAATTTTAGCACAGTATTGCCATTTGTTAAATTTCATTATAAAATTAACTGTTTAAATTTTATGTTAAAAGTTTAAAAAAATGTAGAAATATCTTTGGTTTAGTTCTAATGGTAATATTATTGTAATTTTTGACATATACTTATTTTGATTGATTGATTTGCTCTGTATCCTCGGAGTGGGAAAGCTTCTTTGAGTGCTTAATCCTGGCAGTTTCGCATACTTGTACAGGGTTTGCACCACTGATGCAGGCTTGGTCATCGAGAGTGGCAAAGTGAAGTTTCTGCTTATTGTTGAAGTGTTGTTGCCGGGGAATTATTCTATCCACTAGATCAGTGGTTCCCAACCTGGGGTTCGTGGACCCCTTGGGGGTCCGTGAGAAAGCATTTGGGGGTCCGTGATTACCTTGATAAATTTTAGGAAAAAAACGAAAAGTGATCTTTTTACTTTCATTTCTCTCTATGCAAATACAAATATGTCAAGCTCAAGCCCGCGAGAATAAACTGTACCGGTATGCATTAAAATAAATCTATGCTGCTGCTCCTCGCGTGGTTGTTACCCATTGCTTCTTGCACAGGTAGCCTACGCCTTAGCAGCAAAAACTTTACCAGCAAGTCTCAAAGAAATTCTGACGAATTGCGTGAAAGTCGTTAATTTCATCAAAAGCAGAGCTGTAAACCACCATACTTTTAAAGCGCTCTGTCAAGAAGTAGGGTCAGATTGCGAAGTAGGCTACTTTTGTAGCATTCTGAGGTACGTTGGTTATCTAGAGAAGTTTTAAAACGACTGCAGCAGCTAAAAAATGAGGTATCAACTCTTTTGAAAGCAAAAGGAAGTCCCCTCTCAAAATTGTTTGAGAGAAAAAGTTTTCTATACGGCATGGCCTACTTAGCCTATATTTTCGGTCATATTAACATTGTTAATCGTGGCATTCAAGGACCAGATGTGACAATAATTGATGAAACTGAAAAACTGAAAGCGTTTTTAGCCAAGTTGCCGGTTTGGAAACGCAGATTGGAAGCAGGTAATTACGCTAACTTTCCAATGTTAGAAGATCTTATCTTGATGGATGAAACTCAAAGAGAATGTAGGCTACTCTTTTGATCTTTATAAGAGAAAAATTCTGCGCACACTTGGAAACCCTTCGGCTTCAAATCTCATTTCAGCGTTATTTTAATATAGAACACCTGCCGAACGAAGTTGAAACATGGATTCGAAATCCTTTTCTTTTTGACTTGAACAACATTAGCGATGACGATCTCAGTAAAGAGGACCTGATTGATTTGAGATCAAAAGAGTTATTACGCATTGAATTTCATTCAAAAACTGTAGAAGAATTTTGGTGCTCACAACTGCAAACCTACCCATTCTTGGCAAAGCAAGCAATTATTGTTTTGTTACCATTTATAACCACTTACCTTTGCGAGACAGAATTCTCAGCTGTTCTTACAATAAAAACTAAACATCGAAATCGCCTGGACGTTGAAGATGACTTGCGTGTTGCATTTTCAAAAACTCAACCACATTTCAGTCGTTTGGTTCAGGAAAGGCAACAACAGCCCTCTCGTTAAATTTACTGACGTTGAAAAAGTTTCGGCATGGCACTTTGGGTCACCTTAATATTCAAATACTGCTGACATTTCTTGAACAATTCATTCATTTTCTTATTTGAGCAACTGTTTAGCCTGATATTTGCCGCAGGAGTCATAGCGGCAATGCAATATGACACCGTACAGTAGTTGAGTAGCATAATTATTACAGTTGTCAATAGTATGTTATAATTGAGTTTCAAGCAAAATTTAGTTTAGGGGTTCGCAGAATTAATAATTTGTCTAAAGAGGTCCGTGACAACAAAAAGGTTGGGAACCATTGCACTGGATGCTGTAGAATGGAGAGCATTTCTGAAATGTGTTGCTCAACGGCACACCCGGATAGTCAAACCAAGGCCGCTTGATTTTGAATCGATCGCGCAACCACTAAACCAACAGGGCTGAAAAGTTTTGTATTTCTTTTACTTGAAAACGCATTTCAGTGAAATTCGGTCTTATTTTGTTTCGTGATGCAACAGAGCACAAATGACGTCATTACCAGATACTGGATTACCCATCAGCTCTTTAAAAGACATTTTAGAAACAACTTAAGTAAATCACACAGATAACACGCGATGATGAAGAACTAATATAAGTTTATAAAACAATTAAAAAGTTTTGCCACATGCAACAGCCATCAATTTTAGATCCAGGGGCGTAGTCAGAGGGGAAAAAAGAGAAATTGCTCTCTCCCCGAAATATTTTAAATGAACATTTCAACCTGTGTTACAGCATCGTTTGACAAAGTTTTACTATTGATTTAGGCCAAAAGTACTCACAAAATGCGTAATTTTTAGGTATTGTTATTAAAATTGTATGGGGAAGACCCCTCAGTCTCTCCTCCGAGTGCACCGTCTTCGCCGACTCGTTGGCGGGATCACTGACATGTGCAATAATTCTAATTTTCCCCCTCCCCTGAAATCTTGTGCTGGTTACGCCCCTATTTAGATCTATCTACTGTATTGTGAAACATCTTGCAACATATAGTGCTGAAAATATCAGTCAACATTACTTTTTCTAAATTTGCATCTGATGAGACAAAATGGCTTCCTTGATAGCTCCAAAAACGTCCTAGTGCATTCATGCACAGCGCAAAACATCTAGCAACTTACGCAACTTATGATCAGAAATTGACAGGAAAAACGACTAGGCTAAGCTTGATCTGACGCATAGCCAAGGCATGGCATTGTCTCATGCTGGCTATTATTAGCAAACAAGCGTAATCTACAAAACAATGAATGCCCCCTTGCAAAAAATTCTGACGTGCTATGCCACTGGCTATTACTTGAGTTTTTTTTAGCTTTCTTTTGTTTGTTGTTGCGTATTGCAACAGATTATTAATATTTTGTTTGTCAACTCATTGTTGCGACTTAGTACAATGTTATGCTTTTAATATCCTACACTACAAAAGCATAATTTAATCATGCCCATAATCACCGTAATGCGCAATATCATTTGCTTCAAGTTAGGAACTTTATGTATTTATGTTATTGTATGAAATCAGACTAAGACGAGATTTACACCAAACAAACAAAACTGTCTTCAGCATGCAAAAACGTCAAACCACAAATGGCGCATGTTTGTCTCCTTTATCATTCACACTAGGAATCCAGTTTCTGGTGTGAATGGTAAAAGAAAACAAACATGCGCCATTTGTGGTTTGACGTATTTGACGGTTTTGCATGCTGAAGACAGTTTTGTTTGTTTGGTGTAAATCCCGTCTATGCTTTTTTATATGTTTGTCATTCGAAAACGTTTCATGTATTTTTAGAGCAACATTCTAATATATGTTGAGAACAAAATTTATTTCAAAAGTATACCTTCGAAATGTAACTTACTTTTCTGAAAAGTTATAATGACTTAAATAGAAAGTACTACCACCCATTGATTGAATTCATTCATTGTGAAAATCTTTCCCTTTGGACCACGTAAGCCTTTCTGGAAGCATATCTTAACAATTTCTCATAGGCCTACTTGTAGAGATCTCAGCACAGAGACTTATTTCAGGCACTGACGCAGGCCCCGTTGCTTTTTTTTCGAAGTAATTATACGTATTGCCGGCTATTGCCGTTAACGGCTATTGCTGTTAAAAGCCTTTAAACTGTGCTTCAAACCTTTTAACTTTAATTGAGCACTGAATAGAACACGATACTCTAAAACTACAGTATTTTATGATGTGAGAATTACACATCTGTTTCATTTTTTTCCCTTTGATTCTCAAAATATGATGCTAGGGATCCATAGCATAGGCTACAAGGATTTTAATAATCCGTGAATGCATGCAGCCTAGTTGCATTTCCTGGTGGGTTATCTTCTTATCATAGCTTACCGGAAGCTCTTAATAAGAATTATGTCAAATGCAAATAACCTGAATTGTTTACGTGGGAAAGTTCAAAAAATCATATATATTTGCTGAATGCCTATCTTCCATAAAACTGTTAGTAATATTCCTGTTTTATTGCAGTCATACCACTGGAGCTTACGAGTGGTTAATATAAGTTTTGCTTTAGTTAACAGCTTCTTGTCTCATTTTCGCTAATATCTAGCTTGAGTAACCGCCACTGCTCAAGGGTGAAAAAATACAGGGCCTATTGGTCTGGTGATGAAAAAGGTTTAAACGAAGAAGAAAGAATACTGTGGCTTATTGCTCGTTAACTTCAGTGACGCAGTGAATGATTACCAATGATTACGAAGTCCACACGAAGTTCATATGCGAATTGGTTTGGCACCGCCTAAAAGATTTGTGTTGCAAAATACGTGATGATTTAAAATAAGCATTTCAAACCAGTGACTTCAATATCTTTGTTCAATGGCTGGATTTATTTTACAAAAAGTCTTTGAAAAAAAAACTCAGGTTGTGAAGCTGCTTCGCAAAAGAAAAAAGAAAACCTTGGTAAAACATCGGAAAATATTATCTACCAATGTTAATTTGATAAAGCAGCAAGGACGTTATTACTACGTTGTATTGCGTTATTATTTCGAGTTTAGTTGTTTAGTTATCACAACCTGTTTTTAAAATGACGTGATACGTGTTTCTTGAAAAAGCGTCGAAGTTGATTAATTTATTATTTACATTTTCAGCTTATTTCAACGACCGCTGTTTTCGCTGCCCTGATGGATCACTGGTAATTCCAAACAAAAAAAGCTGTGACAAGGTGTTCCATTGCAAAGATCTATCTGACGAGTGCTTGTGTCCAGATAGCCCAAACGATCCAGAGATACCCAGTATTTGCAAACAGATAAACAAAGGTAGTGCATGCATTTGCTTATGTTTAATTTAATATTCTCTAGAGGTAAAGTTTTTTACTTCAAAACTGTCTTTTCAATTAAGTCTTCATTTGAAAACAGGTCTTTTAGCCCTATATACTCTCAAATCTTCTGGTTTTAGTTCTATGCTCTCACATCTCCGGACAGCCACTTTATCTGGTCCAAATCTGGTAAAGATCTGGTCAGATCTGTACCCGATCTGGTAACTATCTGGACCAGATAAAGTTGCAGTCTGGGTCCTGCTCCTGACCTGTGTGGAAGACGGAGACAGAGTTGTTGCTTTCATAAGTCTTAGGCAATAATACATAAATGGCGTAGACCACACTATCGATTATATAAGTTTGGTTACAGAAACTTAAGTTTAGGAAATAAAACAACATTTCATAATTTGTTGAAAATTGCTGTCGTTCAAGGTGAAGGAGCTTGTAAACGTGGTGAGATACTTTGCAAGAAAGATGATTCAAGCGCCCCTGCTAAGTGTATCAACAAGACGAACGTGTGCGATGGAGCTTACAATTGCCCTTTGCAAGAAGATGAGTTGAATTGCGTTGCATATGCCGCGGGAAACTTTAACTGCTCCGACGGGTTAACCTATATACCGATGGATCAACGGTGTGACAGTAAGTATGGTGTTGAAACACATAAAAAGTGGCATTTCTTCTTAGCTTAAACTTATCCCGCCAGAGAAAGTCATATACTGTACAGTAACATGATGATCGTTGTAGTGAAAAACATATTCCACTTAGCTGGTTTGGATGTGCAGAAATTGTGATCGCAGTGGCTTAATTTCAATCAGCGCTAAACAAAGATTAAACTGAAGCTTCTAATTTTGCGGCCAGAACTTCGGATTATTAGGCTACGTTATGCATGTACAATGAGCAATGATTAGGTCTGTAGTATGCAGTTTATTTTGATGTTTTCTTCAAAAGAACGCAGACTGTTACTTTCATCATTTCTCACGTTTGTAATATGTATTGCATTGTATACATAATATGATGCCGGTAAATACTGCACCATATGTATGCATCATCATTATGATTGCATGACACAAACAACTGTGATTCTCAAACATTTGTTGCTCTTTAAGTTTTCAAATTATGTATAGCACCGTTTGTGAAAGAAATGTGGTGTAATTGTGAAATTCACATGAAAATCGTCCAACATGCAATACTTTAATGCCATTTTTTCATAATAATCATACACTATAAAAAGTCTCACCAATTTGTTACAACTCACACTCATACATTTTATTTACTATTTAAGTTACTATTTGGTGTTCTGGTTTATAATGTTGCACATGAGATCACTTATACATAACCTAACCTACAAACATTTCATGATATTATGTGATACAAATTTCAAACGCATCAACTTCAGAAGCGCTATACGATTAATATAGTACAAACGTAGCATAGTACGGTATTATCAACTTCACGATAGATTGAGTTTCGTTTTTGTTGAAACCAGGATTTTGTGGCTCAGTTGAATGTTATACAATAGATTGAGTTTCGATTTCATTTGTCATAGTACATGACTATAGGGAACTGTGTTCTGAAAGCTAGTGCAAACTGCTATACTATCACAGCGAACACGCAGCATCAGGCTAAAACAGGTCGTTTGTATCTACATTTGTGAATTATCAACTTTGTTCAGACTGTAGCCTACTTGCAGAAAACATATATATTTGTGAAAGTCTTTACTTTTCTATTTTAATAGATTATTCAGATTGTGATGATGGATCGGACGAGGAATCATGCGACAGCGAGTTGTTCCAGTGTCATGAATTATATTTTCAAGACTCCGGTTCTGTTGATCCGCGGCTCTTTCATTCTTCACAAAAAAGTCAGTTTTTATAAAATAGATTAACGTAAAATTATCTCAATCTTGGTTTTATTGCAAATTTATTTTTCTACCTAGCAGGTTACTCACTGTTTATGCATTTTGTATGCGATGACGTATGACGTAGGATGCATTTATAAGGTGTCTCGAAAAAGCTGTAAAGTTTTAGGAAATGTGTGTGCAAAGTCCTCACCATTTAAAATATTTGGTGATAACACGATAAGTTTTTTTTCTTATTTATTTGCATTTCGTCTATCTGTGAAGGCATTAAACATTTTCATTCATGCCACAGAATTAGTGGGGCGATACTAATGAGCCCAGCCTCAAGGGCGAAACATGGTGTCTATAGCTGTCACTTCTTGCTACAATCGGCTGCCGAAAAACATAAGTAATTGGAGAGTCTTAATTGCTAGCGTGGAGACTACACCATGATGGTTAGTGAATTGCAATTGCTCGCTGTTTTAGTGAGGACTCAGCCTTGTGATGACTGCCAGAAAGCTTTCTAAGTATGGCCTATGCTCTCGTATATATTTTTTTGCTTATGTCTAGAGCAGTGATAGAACTTTCAAATTTTATATTGCCTGTATGAGCTCGTTCGTAACAAGATAGCCTAGTTATAACTATAACCTACATGCACGCAAGCTACTAACAACAATAGTGTTTACATAACGCATACTCGCATAGATCTTACTATATACTTCCTCACTAACTAGTCTAGTTTAAAACACATAACACATGAGAAAGGGACTATTGTGATCAAAAACACTGAGATTGACTAAAAAGTTTTTTTTCTAGCCATTCTCATAGCAAAATCATCCAAACTCTCATCACAATTTATTGCCTCAATTTGTCTTTTTTAATACACAGAATAGGCCTACTTAGTGCAGATAACCTGTCTTTACAAGACTCCAACCCAACCAGAATGCTTTTGTCAAGAAATGCTTGAGTGCGGCCCAATCGCCTGCACACTGGCGTCAAACTGTTTCTCTCAAACGTGCACAAATGGAGGATGGCACAATTCGCGATCTTGAGTGCCGCAAGAAGAAAGATATTGCACACCACACCACTTGTAACTGTCTTATCTATCATGCGCCAAATGGTGTGCGTGGTCTGCGCGAACTGGATGACCAATCAATTCAATGGCTGCTCTGAACCTTCCCAAACATCTAGCCCGAGTCACTGCTAATACTCGACGGTGGTGAAACTGATAGGCAAAGCCCTTCGACTCTTGGAGCGGCGAGGAACGATGGTTCAAACTAAAAAGAAGTAATTCTCAATTCATTTTTAATTCTTTTAAGTCTTGAAAACAATCTTTTGTATGAGCAGCTGGTAGCTGGATGATTGAATCTACATTTGGGAAGACTATTTGAATTTTTTGCTTGCGTATAATTGGATAAAGGTCCGTAGCCTATGAGACAGAACGTGCTCTTCTCTAGGCCTATAGTTTTGTCTTATAACGTGCAAATTTGTCCAGAACTAGTGGAGGACGAAAGGAGTGCAAAAATTAAGAATTTGTTAAAATTTAGCGCATAATTTCCTTAATGAATGTTAACAGTCAAGCCATGTGCAAATTAACAGTCAAGCCATTTGCAAATTAATTTTTAAAAATACAATCTTTAAGCTTTATTATATTTCCTTTCCATAAAAAAATAAACGCACTAGAAATTTAATTTGCATTAGGCTACGACCTTCTTATGAATAGGCTACCTACTTTATTAGAACTGGTTGCCAGAAAATTTCACGTTATTAGCCTACAAGATGAAAGTTTCCACAAATATATTTATTTAAACGTTTTTAAATATACGTGGTAACATCTCAAACTTTGAGGCGCTTAGATCTTGAGGTCCTTATAGGCTTCAGCCTTTATAGTCTAATGGTAAATTCGGCACTGGCTATGAGTCGTTTTCGTGTTGTGCATATCAAATGAGTTTGCAAACAAGTCAATTTAGAAAGGTGATTATTACCGGGTTTTATTGCAAATGCGTTTATTGGATGGTGGGTAAAATTTTAAAATTTATAGGCTAAAAATTGCCTTCAAAGGTTAAACTTTCATGTCAAAGAAATATTATAGTGCTTCCGGAGTGCCTCCCAATCAAATGAGTCACGCTACGCCACTGATTGGGATCAAACGAACATAAAAGGTGGAAAATTTTGGCAATTTTAACTTTGTTTTAATAGCTTTTTATTTATTTTGCGCCCCAGCATTCTGTCTTTTCGCCTAAGACTCACACTTTGTACTTGACTCATTTCATTCAATTGAAGACTAGATTTCTGTGAAAGTTAGAGCCACAAGGTTTGGTTTAAAATTGAATTTTTTCATGGCCACAGAAGGATTTCAATATTTTTTTTTACAAAATTTCGCCTAGTCTTGTGTAGTATTACATAGTCTTTCAGGGAAATTTCGAATAGCCTATCTGTCCGCAGTGTTTTCAACTTACCACATAGTAAATGCCCGAGGCATGTTTTACCTCACACTTTGTTAACGCTGCAATAGGTTAATTTTATAGTTGACTATAGTTGGGTGACCGTGACCAATGTTTTTTTTTAAATATTTTATTGTATCATTTTTGCTGTTATAACAGGCACCAAAAAGCACGGTTTCTATGCTTTCACAGTTGTGTCAATAAAATGTGGTTAAGCGAGTAACAGCTTTTGTAAAAATATAAAAAATTACACACTTTTTCCGTTTTGGAAGGGGGCACGTGATCATGTGCCCTCCACTTTCGGATCTGCTACCGCATTCATAAACAGTTGACTCTAAAATTATTACAGTCCTGATCTTAAAATACAATTTTTTGTATCCACGATCAGCAAGGGTGGTTCAAAAAAAGTTAAATTTTAATGTCTCACCCTTTCAAAAGTTTCCATTTACTACAAAAATACCTTGTGTAAAATATTTTTGAAAAATATTGATGTTTAGGGGTAGCTCAAGGCTTTTGAAATTTGGGGGTATTTTGATGAAATGGGTCAAATTTTAAATACCTGTACTTTGTAAACCCTTAAAGCAAACATAGATTTGTTTGGGTTCATTTTCATCAGGCTGAAAAGTATTATAACTTGAACAGATCCAAAGACATGGAAAGTGCGAGAAGATTTTCAGGCAGCGTGTGACATTGTGCAGGCCATAAAAGTTGTCAAAGACCACGCAGAACGTGGAATAGCTTTAATTCAGAAGTTCAGCGGCCTACTAACACGTGATGAGGAACAACTTCAGTATCTGTTTCAGGTAGGGATGGTAGAAGTAGGAGATTGCTCACTCAAAAGTAAGGTGGACAACTGGAGGGTCACAATGTTATGACAAAATTTGATGCAACTACAGCTTGAGGTCTACAGCCATATGTTGCATACTCAGGTGCAGTTTATATGACCTGCCCATGTGTGTACAAAGTGTGTATCGCCAAAATAAATGTACGAAATATGTGATATCATGTTTATGTCATAGTATTCAAGTCATGATAATGCAGGGGTAGGTTTCACACAACACCGGTAACGGTAGGTAGCCACACACTGCTGCAGTAAGGTTTTGCAGATTTTCTAGCACCCAAAATTTTAACAAAATATAGCAATTCATTTGATAAGAATGAATTTACCTAAAAGCAAAGAAAACGTTGTACAGTTTT
Source organism: Aplidium turbinatum (assembly GCF_918807975.1). Taxonomy (NCBI): domain Eukaryota; kingdom Metazoa; phylum Chordata; class Ascidiacea; order Aplousobranchia; family Polyclinidae; genus Aplidium; species Aplidium turbinatum. Next base: position 9,742,626 of record NC_137483.1, on the reverse strand, counting down.
GCTAAATTTTGAACTTTTTAGTAACCCTCCAGTTGTCCATTTCGAAAAAAAATCAATAAAGTGAGTCGTCCCGGTATTCCACTGTCCCTAGTTTCAGGTTGTGCACGAACACAAAATAGCTTTGCTTGATAGCAACAATGAGACACTCCCTGGGAAAGTCTGAATGGTTCATGGCTATCAATTGTTGGGCACTTGACTTTGTATGTGCAAATGTGCATTGTAGGCCTACTGTGTATGACCGTAGATGGTAGCCTATCACATACAATCATACATCAATTGCAACAATTTCCAGATTTCGCTGAAATTCCAACGTGTTTCAACTACCACTAAATGTTTTAAAAAAAAATGTATAAAACTTTACTGTACGGTACATTAAGTGTTTTTGTAAAAATTTTATAATTGCAATATTCCAAAAGTACATATTTACCATTGTTTGACTTTGCCAAGTTATAGTACATTTCAGCCTGATGAAAATGAACCCAAACAAATGTATGTTTGCTTTAAGCGTTTACAAAATACAAGTATTTAAATTTTGACCCATTTCATCAAATAGGCTACCCTCAAATTTCGAAAGCCTTAAGCTATCGCTAAAATTTAATATTTTTCAAAAATATTATACACAAGGTACTTTTGTAGTAAATGGAAACTTTTGAAAGGGTGAGACATTAAAATTTCACTTTTTTGAACCACCCTAACGATCAGTAGCGCTGACAGGGGGTACTTTTAGATCCCAGTTGGGGATGATTTAGGGGTTCATAATCTTTCTATGGGGCCTGGAAACTTGAAGAAACCACCAAGTATTTTGTGGATTTTGTTTCTCTTTTTCTCAAAAGTGTGAATTTGGAGCCCGAGAATCTCATTAGTTCAGGGCCCAAATTATCCTCTCAATCGCCCTTTCCACAATGGCAGGTACTCATTGTGTATGGGCTATTTTTTTTTCTATTTTAATTTATAAGTGTAGAGAAATAAAACAAAGTAAGTTCAGCGGGTTTAACACGATGTATTACGTACACAGATATAACATAATTAAAACAAACTCTAACGTTTTCGACACGTACGTGTGTCCTCATCAGGAATTAGGCCTACATATCTGCTATATACATAAAATGAAAATTGTAAGGTAAATTTGACTTTGCACTGTAACTGTATACTAACGACACTCCAGACTGAAAAGCACAAACTGAACGCGTGACACAGGAATGATTACAAGTAAATTATACGGTGGAAAACAGATCACATGAGGTGTAAACTACAGGCATTTGACAAACAATTAGAACACACACAAGAGGAACGATGAACCACAGGCGAATAACTGCCAGTTGAGAAACGGATTATTACGCTTGATTCTTAATCTTAAGGCTTCCATGATCTTAGTCTGAAATTCAGATCTGCCTCGAGAGATGATTTTAAATTGGTTGATCGAGACATTGTCTGTGCACGTTTCACAAGAGGCGATGTGCTCTTTAATTGCACTTTTGGTTGTTAAGTTTGGGGCGCTCCCCGGCCCTTGTCAACAAATGTCTGGTTGACATATCAATGTATGTCTGGTTTGCGTCCCGCAAACAACTAAATTTATACACAACATTCGAAGAAAGAGCAAAGGGGGTAGGCGACTTCAGTTGAAAATATTGATGCACTTTAAATGTTTATACACAGGATGAATGTTACATGAAAATTTCTTTTTATAAGTTTAGCTAGGTTTTTTGCAAAGCTTGTTGAATCTTTTCCTAAAAGCGGTATGATAATAAAATAACTAAAAACTACTTCTTCAGGCGTGTTTTTTGGTTTATCAGCCATGAAGGTGTTTAAGACTTTATTGAGAAAGTGAGAAGGATATCCATTTACATAAAACATATTTTTCAATTTTTTGATTTCTTTTTGAAACAACTGATTGTCAGAATACACCAAACGAGCACGAGACAACAGACACAAAATTAAACCAGATTTCCATTTGTTAGGGTATAGAAGAGCGTTATAATTTAAAAGCAAGCCAGTGTTGGTAGGTTTTCGCCAAATTCAGGTGTCAAAAGAATTGTGTTTAATTTCAATTTCAACATCAAGAAAAGCGATGGTATCATTAGATTTTTCAAGTGTAAATTCGATATTTTTATGCTGCGAGTTTTAGAGGTTTAAATTTATAAGTGGGCACATTCATTTGGGGTCGTGAAACGCTTGATGTTTCGAAAAATTTGGAAACTATAATAGAGCAAAGATATGACATTTCAAAAGTGTAAAGTGTGGAGTAATGATTTCTAAACGCTTTTTTGTACAGTCCACTATCCAACTACATGCGTGCAGTCCACTACCCAACTGCATGCTTTAACTGTGGTCGACAAAACTAAAAATTCTTCTACACTCAGCTTTACATGTACTAATATTATCAACTTTTCGTTTAGTTGGTTTTGAATCTTTATCCTCGAACTGTCAAAGCTTTTGATAGGTTACTCCTGGTAGTTTCGCATACTTGTAGAAACTTTTGACGCAGGGCCGGTTACCGAGATTGACAGAGTGAAGTTTTCCGATTGTTGAAGTGTTGTTTCCAGGGCATTTATTTATCCACTAGGTGCCGCTGAAAAGAGAGCAGTCCTGAAATGTGTTGCTCCAGCGCACACCTGGAGAGTCGAACCAGCGCCGCTAATCTTGAGTTGGGCGCTTCACCACACTGGCATGAATGCAGACTAAACGAACAAAAGCCTGTTTGAAACGACTATAGTCTACAATCTACATGAAAGCAACTCTACAAAACATGATGAGGCTGTGATATTACAGTATATCTTCAGTATTCGACGTCAATCGGCCCCGGTATACAACCGCATGTGACGGAATAGCAAACTGTGAAAGTTCGGAAGACGAATGCAACGCGACACTTTGTCCATCGCCTTTACCTGATTATTGCTACAATGTTCAGCATGCTTGTGCATTCACGTAAGTTTAGGCTATTTGACAATGCAAACAAACTAGCAAGCTACTGTATAGCCTACATTAGCATAAAAATGTCACTGTGACGAAATATTTGCCACAATAATTGTTGTACGTAAAGCGACCCTTTATTTGACCAATAAATGTAGCCTATAGCCTATGTATTCTTATTGGATATTTGCTATAGCTTTTTTTTTTATAAAGTGCGCCTGACTGCAAACGTGAAGCAACGTGATTTCAAAAGACTACTAAGACTTACTTCAGGTGTCTTCAGAAACTTAAACATGTAAAGCTACTGATTAGCCTCACGTAGTGGCGTACACAAGGGGCTATGCCTTTAAATTGTTTTTAAAACAGTTTTATTTTCGATAAACGATTGGAGTTGTTTTAGGTATTAAAGGTAAAAAATCTCTAAAATTTTACTAGGACATGTAGTGAAGGCTACATTTTTAATCTTGTTGCTAATTAGGTCTAAATCAGTTTCTTGACTTGTGCCAATAAGGCTACCGAGTTTCCTGTGTTTTTGAACCATTTGTCAACCAATTGGCAATAAAATTGTTGTTTCATAAAGTGTAGTTTTAAAATTTGCTGAAAATATTTCCAGCCAGAAACAGATTTTTTCTTTTTGCTTCAACATCATTGCAAGTTGAAACGATGCATAGTTGTATTTTTTGTGTCCGAGGTGTTAGATTTTTACTCTTCTAGCGTAATTGCATAAAATTTGTTAAAATTATTGTTTTTTTGTATTTTTTATTTGAAACTTGTTAAAAAAACGTAAAATTTAAGTGATAGGCCTAAAACGTTAATGTTTTTCATTATATCTGAAAATACCTATGTTAGGCCTACTTTCTTATCAAAAACATGTTTTCATGTTCAAAAGTGGAAAATAAACTTTAGAAAAAAAATTGATTTTTTTTCAGGTTTTCATGTATATTTTTCATGTAAATTAACACCTAGGCCTTATATCTTCATCACAAATGTGTTAGGTGGGCAAACCAACAAATGTGCAGAGAACTTATATCTCAACCAGCTTTCATTGTGCCACAATATCCCCTTGTCCATGTGAAAATTAGGCTACTTACAAGCGTATTTGTTTGAGCAAACTTCATCGCTTTTTAAAGCATGCAGTCTCTGCCACACTGCAAACATCTGTTGTGGAAAAAAACACTATGATCGCATGAGCTGCTTCAAATTTAACCCAAAAGTTTGCCAAATAAAAAAGATTATCTGAGAGAGACCTTGCAGGGCTGGCTAGACCTGCTTCATGCTCGAGCCGCATATCACAAAATCTAGGTTTTGAAAGAGTCGTAACACAAAAAAAAGCAAAAATACGAATTTATTCACTCTTAATGAAGTGTAGACTATCGGGCATAATTAGTGTTGCGTGGTGATACCCTGAGTCTCTACTTGGGCTGTAAGATGTTTGAAATTAGGCTGATGTCAAAGCAGTTCGGTGCAGTTCCTTGAAGTGTTGATTTGTCAGAGTATCACCACGCAACATTATTCATACCCGATACCACAAAAAGTGCTCAATGCCAAGCAAAAAAGCCAAGCAGAACAAATTACATCAAATATAGTTATTAATTTCTAAAACATTTACAGCGTTTCATCCTAAATCATCACCATTATCGAACATGCCTGAATAAGGCGTCGGCTACCGTGAGTCTCCACAACGATCGATTGTCCATAGTTCTTATTAAGTTTACAAAATCTTGGTTTGTCCATGTTGAAAGATTTTTGAAGATTTCTAAACGTGAACGCCCCCGGTGCCTCTGACCAGGAAGTCGCCCCATCATTGCTGAATGTTTAATTCCCCGTTTGCAATAGACATGCCCGATTAATGTCATTTGTCTTTTTTGATGGTTGTGATAAGAACGCCAGGGGTACACCCAGAGCGTCTCCACATTTCTTCATTTCTATCTGCGGGCATATAGTCCAGGATTCACAGCCATACAGCAGAACTGACCAAATTAATGTAGCCTACACATGGAAAATTCTTATTCTAGTGTTTAGAGAGATTGAATTAGAGATTCGAGTGTTTAGAGAGATAGAGATTAGTCCACCATAAATAAGGATCATTAAAAGTTTAAAGTATAGGCTAGGCCTACATATAAAAAATTGTATACATACCTTGTAGAATTACTGTAACAACTTACAAAACCAGTGACTGCTTCAGTTTGATGTTTCTGACACAAAAATCAAAGCCAATTTTTGACAAATTGGTCCAGTTGACAAAATTGTCCAGTTTGACAAATTGATCCATCAAAAAGCCTACAAAACCTTAATTTGATTATTCCTCTGCTATTGATGTTCAATTTGTGAACTACTAAAAACCTTTGTAAACTACTAAAAATCCTTGCGAACCACTAAAAGTCTCTATGGTGGACCACTAAATCCAGGTGGACCACTAAAAATTTAGTGTTCCACCTGGATCACGGAACCACTTACCTCAACTGATAAAAATCACTGCTTGTTGGTGTTTAGGAAGACATTGTAGGAAATTCGAATCAGATTGTTATTACAGCGTAGTGTAAATTCAAATCTGGTTGCTAACTTAAAATTAGGAAAGACGTAGATCCAAACCCATGTTCATCTTTAATAGGCATAACCGTGTTTAAAATTTAAATATTATCTTTGTTTAAAGATTAAAAAAAATTATATCAGAGGTCTTAGAATATACTGTTGTATCCTAAAACCAGAGCTAAAGTTGAAATTAAAGTTAACCTCCTCCCCTTATTATTAACAGAGAAAGCGTTAATAGTCTCTCTGGCCTTTGTTCATATTTTAAATAGTAAAAGCAGGAGTATTTAAATGAAATAAACAATGGTAGCGCACAACAGCAAAAAAAGATTGTTTCAATTTTTTCAGTTGTAATGTCTCAAAGAAGGCTTTAATCGGAGCAGAAGTTTGCGACGGAATTCCAGATTGCAATTCGACTTCTCCCGAACAATCTGATGATGAATTAAGCTGCGTAAACAGGTAGACATAAAAGTATAAAAAGTAAAATCGAATTACAAGTATTTTTTAGTGCACAATCTATTTGTCTTGATATGAAGTATTCTGGGTGCTTGTAAAAATATGTGACCTATAGCTTATAGCCCACGAAGGGTGTTAATTTTTTTTATTATGTTGGACTCATGTTCGATTCCTATTGACGACTGCACAGACTCTCTGCTGCTTTTTATGTGGTGTGTTGCATTCATTAAGGCACTCATATGTAGCCTACTATCCCAGACAGCCACTTCATCTGATCCAGATTTTTACTAGATCGGGTACGGATCTAACCAAATCTTTACCAGCTCTGCACCAGATAAAGTGACTGTCTGGGATTTAAATAATAAGGCACTATGTTGTCACCAGAATTGGATCAGTTCAGTTTGTTTTTACTTCTGATCATCATCACAACGAAAAACAATATATGCCAAACATAGCAGAGGTCTAGAAAAAGATAGAAGCGACAAAACGAGGACGTTATAACGCGATAGCAAAACAAGCAATCAGTTTAAAATATGGCACGGTTGCAACTCGCAACAACTTAATTACACAATTAGGCCTAGGCTACATAGTTTTACACAGTGGCGTAGCGTGACTCATTTGATTAATAGGGCACTCCAGAACTACTATAATATTAAATTTGACGTAAAAGTTTAGCCCCTATACTGTAGACAATTATTAGTCTACAAACTTTGAAACTTTACCCATCATGCCATAAACGCATCTGTAAAAAAAACCTAGCCTTAATCATCTTTCTAATTGGGCCCATTTCAAACTCATGTGCAGAAACTTTTTATAGGGTGGTTGAAAAAAAATGCGCAATGCTACGCTAACCAAGTTTCACTCTACAACAGAAACAAAATTGGGCTGGTGAAAGATTACTAAATGTAGGTTTGTTATTATTAGCCTATGCTCATGCTCAGATCAGAGCATCAGGATTGTTCAGTAGGCTAAATTTAATCGATGTTACCTTTTCTCGTTGAGCAATTTTCAATTTTTTTTTAATATACTGGGAGACGTAAGCTATAATGCAATTTATTGTCAACAAGTGATCTATCCCACGCTTGTTTAGTCAGTCTTTCATGTGGAGTAATACTTGTTGTATCTTGGTGATTTACTTTCACTCTACTCCAGAAAAAAGTATGTCAATGGTGATAAAAACTTCTGCAAATATCTTACAACCTTGCACTCATTGTTAATACAGCGCTTAGAACATACAATGTCATAGGCCTATTATTCAGTATTATGAAATAATTTTTTAAACTACTATGGTTTTAGCATCATTAATTTGAGCCATCATCATCATTGGCTCACAACTAAATCTTCCAATAACCATCACAGACAAAATGCAGTTGGACCGTATTGATCTGTAATTTCGTGATAGGCTCCTAATAACCACTTTATCTGGTATAGCCTACATCTTCATCAAATTGGGTACCTACGGATCTGGTAAGCATATAGCCTCTATACCTTACCTGATAAAGTGGCCACCTGGGCTATTTTGTTAAAAACAAATTAAAAAACAGTTTAATTGCTTTTTTTTGAAGTGTGGACAAATTCCTCATTTAAATTTTTGCGGTGCAACATCAAAACACTATAAACTTGAGGTACTTAGAGCAAGTCGGGCAAATGATATTTTTTGTTTGAGAAGTTTAACTTGAAAAAAAATTTAAGGAAAAAGAATTATGTAACACAGCGTTTCTTAACCTTTTCTGACTTTAGCACCCCTGTAAATAGGCCTGAACAGTCTAGCACCCCCTAACTATCATTAACATACGACTATACTGCAATGCCGGATAAACGTTTAGTAGAAGCCGAAATTTTGACATGCCTGCAGATCGCTGGCGATATATTTTGTAATGAAGTCTCTTGTTGTCTAACAAACTGTGCTGTTGTTTGAACGAAGTTGATGCAGAATTTGGCATTTGACTTTCATTCACCATTATGTAAGTGAATCAACTCTCTTAAAACAACAGAACAGTTTGTTAGACAAGAAACCTCACTACAAAATATATCGCCAGCGATCAAAAAGCATGTCAAAATACGGGCGCCGCCATTAACCTTTGGTGAAGGAAAAAAGCGATGTACAAATGCATCATTTGTTTATTCTTCAAAAGTACTCTTCAGGGATACACGGGTCCTAAAAAAACAAAATTTCTGTGTTTCAATGCGCGCAATTCACGCATGGTGAGATTCTGCAGGTGAATACAAAACTGCAGGTATGCACCCACCAGGGAAGTTCGCACAAACTAGCCTACTCAGGATCAAGTTGCGCAGGGAGATGACTACAATAACAGCAAACCAGGTATCAGGCTACTTCGAAACAGCAATTATTGATATGACAACTGCTGATACTGGCAGAAAGACGAAAAAATGCAAAAAAGTAAAATGACATTTTTTGATATTATGCTGCATGCATTTAGCACCCCCTCCAGTCTATTCCAGCACCCCCAGGGGGTGCTAGCACCCCCGGTTAAGAAACGCTGATGTAACAGAAGCAGAATTTTTGAAATACATTGCAGTTTGCTTTGAAACACTCATACGCAAAACTGTAGCTCATATGTCTTGAACAAGCACTTTATAGGCTATGCAAGGTGGCTCATTTTGCATTTTATGATGGTTTCTGCGTTGTAACATTCTCTTGCATTTCCTATTTTTAGCGCTTAAGGAAACCAAATTGCTACGATTTAGAAATGACAGATGAAAAAAGTTTTTTTTGTCCGAATAAAACGATATTTTGTGTAAAAAATTTTTAACAAAAAACCTATAACCAACTCGTAAAATCTGATCTTATTGGAAAGCAATGTTGGCCTGTCAAGGCTACTATACTAAAGCGAGTAGTCTTAACGCAAAAAGAAAAAGAGTAGACTCAACATACTATAAAAATTGTAGCCCATTAAAAATTAAATTAGCCAGCAGTGAAAAATTTGACCGGTTATTCAAACAGGTGGTTCGCCTGGGTTGACAGTAGCCTTGTTGTACTTTATAGGCCTATAAACAACAAAGGCATAGCTTAAAACAGGCAAATAATAAGAAATTTTTCTACCAGCCACATACTTTTCTACTTTTTGCCTTCCTTAACCTCGAGTTGAACAAAAATAATGAATATTTTCCCTGATAAAGAAAAATAGATAATATGACAACCCTTGTAAGAAAGCAATTGTGGCAATAAAAGCACAAAAAAGTTTAGATATCACGCACAATTGGTGTGGTGGAGCCTTAAACTTACGAGAAAAAAGATTTCAGTCATCGTCTTCACGTTACAAAACAGTAAACTTCTACTGCGCTGGTTACACTGGCCTACATTTTTCAACTCCATAATTTTTTTGTCATTAAAAACATGTCATTTTGGTTAATTTTGAGGTGCTGATTCCGAATCTGTCGTCCTTTTCCCCATCACATCAGGTTTCTGAGATAAATGCTACACGCATGATACAGTATATGGATTTTGGTGAGGAATCTAAAATGTCGCAAAATATGACTCGATAAAGCTCAAAATTTGCACATAATGATCGTTGTGTATTTTTTCCCCTTATGGCTAGACAAAAAGACTTATAAAATATGGTAAAAAATAAAAAGTGTGATGCAACCCAATAAAAAAGCATTTATTAACAGTACAGCAGTTCATCAACTTCGTTTCTATTTCACTGAAAATGCGTCTCTTCCGGATTTTCTAGTGTGTTTAGTAGACTCCTCTCTCTTAAGGCAGGGTTTCCCAAACTGTGGTCCGCGACGACTGCACAGGTGGTCCGTGGCGATATGACAAGAAATTAAAAAGTCACACATATACGTTGTACAGTACGCACCCTGTCAAACATAATTGCCACAGTTCTTTACAAGTTACAACTTAAATGATTTCGAAAGCTTTTGCTATCCAGTATCGTAAATCTTACTAGTTGCACCTTCGTTGCAGTTAAAAAGTTGTTTACGAAAAACTCTCGAACATTTTACTTAATCAAAACAAAATAACAACATTCATAAAGAAACTAAACACATGGAAAACAAGGATAAATGATAATGTTGTGGATATGTTTCCTGTTCTGTGTGACTGCATTACCAACAAACTCTTAATTGATACAGAGTTGATTTTCTTTGACGTTACACAGCATTTGGAATTGCTTTCTGCACATTTCAAGAAGTACTTTTTAAAAGAGTCATATGAGAATTATGAGAATTTTGACTGGATTTGAAACCCTTTTGTTGTTACAAAGACTGATCTGTCAGGACGCGAAGAAGAAGAATTAGCCGAATTATCATCTGAACGAACTTTTATGCTTAGTTTCAATCAAACAGTTATTTCATCTTTCTGGTTGAGTGTTGTGGAGGAGTACCCATTGCTATCGCAAAAGGCAACTAAAATTATATTGCCTTTTGCCACAAGCTACATGTGTGAGACAGCATTTTCAGCTCTTACCAACATGAAGACAAAATACAGGTCCAGACTTTCCGTGGACCCTGACTTACGAGTTTGCCTTTTACAAATAACTCCGAGAATTGATGACTTATGCAGTAAGAAGCAATCCCATCCTCTCCATTGATGTTATCAGTTTTTTAAATAAACAAAATTCTGTTTTATTCATTTTTACTTTTGTATTGGGGGTCCGCGAATAAACAAATTCACAAGTAGTGGTCCGTGGCCCAAAAAAGTTTGGGAAACCCTGTCAAGGCACCAGCAGTAGTCAAAAATTATGTTGACATCCCTCTGACCCTGATAGCGTTCCTTCATTACCATTATTTTTTGGTGAAAACGTTCACCTTGCTCCTCACTAAACTTCCCACAGTTATTTGAGAAGTAGTGTAAAAAGTGCATTTAGATGCTTATCATACACCCAAGCTTTTGAAACGCATTGAGCATGTCTACAACAAGTTGTTTGTAATTGGAGGCTCTGTAATTTCCAAGAACTGCTGAATAACGGCTTTCAACCCTTTCCACGCTTGCAATTCCACTACACACAACTTTTTTCGAAATTTTCATCCTTCCAGAGTTTTTTGATTTGAGGTCCAGTAAAAATACCTGTTTGCAGCTTAGCTTCATGCACCCTAGCTTAATATACAATGGAGGTAAAAGAATGTTTGCTGGAACAACAAGAGGATATGCCTTCACAATCTTAAATCCTGGCAGAAAGTCATCTTTTGGTGGCCATTATAGCTAAAAAAAATGGGAAGAATACGCCTTACTGTCCCAGAGACAAAGAAAACAGGGGAATTTAGTGTAGCTGCTGTGAAGTCTAAACTACAACGTTTAAATCAGCACGTATCAACCAATTGAATTCATAGTACTTTATCATTTAAAACAGCATTTTCATGTTCCCACAGGCTTCTGACATCTCAGTAGAATGTACAGCAACACACCTTTCATGCTTGTCCTTGAAAAACCTATACAGTCTCCAATCTTTTGCTGAACATGATATCAATTAAACCCTGAACATCCTTACAATAAACCTGGGAATTGTGTTTACTAAAATATTTTACAAATTCTGTCTCTCTGTTGTGGTACCATACAAAATTTGTACCATTTTCAAGAAGATTCTTTTCCTTTAATCTTGACGCCAACAGTTGTACAGCTTCCTTTGAGGGATTGAGTTCTTTTGTGAAATTATTTAGCTGAGTTTAAGAAAACAGCTTGGGAAAGCCATAGTTTATTTCTTTCTGATAGTGCTCTCCATCAACTGCTCTTCTTTCAGATTCAGATTCTGAGAAATTTGGCATTTCTGTTTGAGGATTGGCACAGAAATTTTATCACAATACGGCACAGGCCTCATGGGTGTCTTTAAATTAGGATACTTGATTTTGGATTTGTTTCTTTTGTTTAACCCCTTTGTTTACCATGCAAAAATAACAATCATGGTGATGGTTTTCTTGCTCATTCCACACCATGGGAACACCGAAAAGAAGGCTCTTGAGTTTTTTCTGGTACCACATACGTAGCTTAAATGCACATGATAGGCATGCAACATGTGACGTAAAGTTTTTATCTTAATCATCAAGTTTAATGCCAAGAAAGGCGTGATAGAATTTCTTTATATTCATTGTTATGCAGCGTCTGCCATCTGCAGCCGTAAACTCTCTGCAAACATAACAGAATGAGTTTAGTGAGCTAACACATTTTCTGGGCATTTTGATATTTATAGTAATGAAATCTTGTATGTCTAATTGTCTAACCTGCCAAAAAAATCACAGTCACTTGTTTGCATTACGTTTTCTAGACCTCTGCTGTGTTTAGCACATAGTTTTTCGTTGTGATGGTCAGGAATAAAAACAAACTGAACTGAAATGTTTTAATATTCACCTCACCCTTATGCAGTCATTATCAATCTACATATTAATTTCATCAGGCGCATCTAATGCAATGTGCAGATTTGAAAACATTTCCACTGTCAAACTATGTAAATTTACGATCAAAATTTCAACAGTTGCGCACCAGACTATGTTTGGCACTTTCTTTAAAGACCCATTCCGACCGAATCGATGAAAACGCATCTACACAAGCTAGCATTTTTTGTGCGATTCAATTGCGTGACCTGGAAGTATTCGAACACACGTGTTTCAAGCATGTTTTTTTGACGTTAACTTTAAAATCTGATAAGATAGGCAAAAAAAGATGGAATTTTTGAAATCAGCGCACCAAAGTTAGTTAGAAAACGTTGACCTTATAGAGAAAAAAATTTCATGCTGACCAGTGTTATGAACCTGATTTCCGCTGTCAACTAGATGTCAAAAGAAGAAAAACGAACAAATATGACCTAAATACTATAATGATATCATAAATGCGTTTGTAAATACTTGGTTAGTATAACGATGGCTTTAAAAACATCAACACTAGTGACGAATGTTTAGAATTTAACTGCTATTTCTTTAAGTTGCATTCGAGTGTTAAAAACAGAGAAGTTTCAAGTGCATAAATTGCGCAATTTAAGTTACTCTAACCCCTTACCTACACACACCTGATGAAATTCATAATTCAGAAAAATTTTAAACTAACATTACGATTTTTAAAAAATACAAATTGAAAAGAATTTCGGCAATTTCAATATGATTGGAAGGGCCCGCCCCCCCCCCCCCCCCCGTGCCCCTTAGACGCTATACGCTACTGGCGTTTACATAATTACACTATTACAACTACATAATTTCAGTTCACACTATCAAAATGTTTAATAACATTACAATGAATTAGCCTACATTGTTCTGAACTTTTTAAATTACAATCACTTCCAAATGTAATTGTAAAAATCACTTTTCAGCTACAAAAATTAAATATGTCAATATTTACGTTTAATTCACTGAGGTAGGCTACATCTATTCTTTATTGTATATCATGCGTATTACTTTCCTATTTTCTTTTTAAATTGCATTTACACAACAAAAAGTCTTAACTACAATTACAAGAAAATATATAATTAGTTACATTCAATTCCAACAAAGAGTTTAAAAATATAATGATAAGTAATCTGATGTCTTCTTTAATAGGTGTACAATGTACATGCTGCACCAAAATATGCATGGGTGCATCAGGGCGCAAGGGTATGCAAGGGTGCATCACAAACTAGATATAGACCTACTTATTATATTTTTTTACAAAAACAGTTTGTTAGCAAAAATCAACTATCTGAGTTTAAGAAAACAGCTTGGGAAGAACAAGCACCTTCTCGTGGTCCCTCCCGTCAGTACCATATCTTCAAGAAAAAAAGATATGCGAAGCGAAGCTTGTCACACTCGAGCAAACCAGGCCCAGGTTCAGCGTAGGGTGGATAGGGAAACGCCCTTCTCAGGGCGCGGCAGCTCCTCTGTCGAAAAGTACCGACGACCCACCGTACTGCAGCTGAACACCGAGGGCATTACGGCCAGAAAGCTCAGCATCATCGAGTATCTGGCCACAAAACATCAGGCCCTCGTCATTCTCCTCCAGGAGACCCACTGCACATCTGTGGATAAGTTGGTATTACCCAACTTCACACTTGCAGGCGCAACCATCATCAGGAAACACGGCCTCACCACGTTTGTCCATGAGCAACTGAGCTGGACGCCAATAGACCAGTCCAGCAGTGCCCAATCGGAGATAGAGTGGCTATGCATAAATATATCAGGCTATCACATCATCAATGTCTATAAGCCACCACCCTCACGCTTAACACCAACAGCCATCCTAGTGTTCCCCCAACCCAGCCTCTATGCTGACGATTTTTATTGCCACCACGTTGACTGGGGCTACAGCACCACCAACATCGACGAGAAAGCATGGCCTCATGGTCAGCCAATAATAATCTCACCCGACTGCACGATCCCAAGGGTGCAGCGAGCTTCTTCTCCGGACGCTGGAACACTGGTACAAACCACGATCTGGCTTTCGCAAGTGATGACCCCGATACCCCGATAATTGCCAACCGGACAGACGTGTGCTAGAGAAGTTCCTCAGGTCCCAACATCGACCCTCGATTATCACGGCTCCAACGCTCATAATGCCTGTCCCGAGCAAGCCTGTTAATCGATGGAACTTCAGAATGGCTAACTGGGAGTACTATAGCCTCCTCACAAATGAAGCCACACAGTATCTCCCATCCCCTCACACCAACAACGTGGAAGAAGCCTACCAGGACTTTTGTGATGAAATAACATTAGCGGCAAAACAATCCATCCTTCGCGGCCGACGAAAGACCTACATACCGTGCTGGGATAAGGAGTGCGAAAGCCTCTACTCCGACTTCCTCCACACCAGGCCCGTAGCCAGCCGGGGGCCAGAGGGGCCTCGCCCCCCCTGAAAAAAGTTTCGCCCCCCTGGCAAAATCCCAACATTCTTGAGCAACAGCTGCAATTATAATGATTTTGCCCATTTTCGCGTTGCAGAGCTCCAACTGGCCCAATTAACTACAATTGTTTTGTTTAGTTAACAGCTATGATGATTAAACAATTTCGCCCCCCCCCCCCTAACTCCTCCTTTGGCAACCTCAACAGGTTCAATTCAACCAAGGCCGACACGTGTTAGGTTGGTAAAAAAATTGTCAGAAACTGTGTAAAATAAAAATGTTTTGGGAAAGAATGATAACCTAACAAAGAGGGAATGGATTTCCAGCAGGCCTACAAACCGGTACAAATTAGGCTATACTTAATTCTTACCATTCTTAAATACTTATCATACTTAATTCATACTTAATTCATACCCATTACTTACCATACTTAATTCTAAGGGTCAGTGATAACCAATTTGTGCAGTGATAAACCAAATTTGTGCAGTTAAGCAGTGTTTATTTTTTTTCTTCAATCCAATCAGTGTAATTAAATTTTGTTTCTAGTTTTCTGATCTGTGAAGTGTTCAACCTTGCAGCAGATATTGCTACATTTGAATCTAGCACTGCCGTTTGTGAGTGTGGATTCTCAGTGTTAACAAGGGCTGACGCTCCCACTAGACGGAGCATGTTACAACCAAGACAGGCAAACTTAGTGCTTATGGCCTTTGAACATTCTGTATCGAAATCTATCGATTTAGACTTGTTTGTGAGACGGCTTGCATCCAAACATCCGCGACTGCTATTGCAATAGACTAGCTCACGGTTGTATAGGCGGAATGTAATCATATATATCAAAATCCTCGGCACTAGCTTCTTCGAGCCAGTTAAAGTTTTTGCTCGTAACAAGTACCGCTATTTATAGTACAACAAGTCAACAATTGTTTTGTTATGTTGGTCATTGTAATATGGTTGCCGTGATAAGAGACCAGTGTTGGTCTTAACCAGTGGCGTAGCCAAAGGGGGGAGGGGTTACAACCCCCCCCTTTGGCACGCGTGTGACGTCACGATATTGAGAATGATGCTTTCAGTCTCTTTATGCTTGAGCATGATGCTTTCAGTTTAAAAAAATCTGCCTAATTTTAAACAAAACTGCATTAAAAGAGCGAGTTGTGCCAATACCAAACATTCAAACATCTCAGCCAGGAATTAGCAACAAGAAAAGATAGAGACTTAGCTTTATTTCCGAAAAATGCTGAAGAAAACATGATCTTATCCTTTTGCTATGCCACCTGACAGCACCATTTTACAGGAATATTCATACCCACATTTTTGTTGAAAATGCTCTCAGAATGCACCAAATTCAAAGTAATTTTTCAAAATTTTCTGGGGGAGGCCCCCCAGACCCCCCGTCGCTGGGTGTTGTCTTAGACGAACACGCCGTCGAGCTTCGCCCGCCGGTCATCAAAACCTCTCCTTTCAAAATTCCTGGCTACGCTACTGGTCTTAACACTAAACTGACATATTGCAATTTTTGTGGATACTGGTGTTTAAGAGGTTAAAATGCCAAAATCATTCAAATTTTTTCGGCCCCCCCCCTAACGAAAAGTTGACCCCCCCCCTTGCTCTACGGTCTGGCTACGGCCCTGCTCCACACCCCTCAGGGCAGTGACACCAACAGCTCAGCCACAGCTCTGCTGGCAAGGCTGGACTCAAAGAGGAAGGAGCGCTGGAAAGAAGCCGTTGAATCAATCGACTTCACGCACTCCAGCTGCATAGCATGGAGTACACTGAACAACCTAACTGGTAGACCACGTGCCTCTCGTCAACAATGTCCCGTTTCAGCAAATTCCATTTCCTCACAACTTGTGGAGAACGGGAAATACAAATCGAGAGACCGTGAATCAGATAGATCCGTCTTGCAAGAAATGACGGACCTCTGGAGGGTAACAACCCCAAACGGGGACAACATCTCGGGTGAGTTTACCCCGGAAAAATTTTCCGCCGCCCTCCAGAACATAAAGCCAGGTAAAGCCCCGGGCCCTGACCACCTTTGCCCGGAGCTGATACTCCATGCTGCTGCCTCCTTAAAGTCCTGGTTAAAAAACTTCCTTTCCTGCTGTTTGCGCCACCCGAGAATTCCCAGAATCTGGAGAAGAGCCCTTGTGGTTGCAGTTCCTACGCCGAATAAGCCCCCAGGGGACCCGAAGAGCTACCGTCCAATCTCACTGCTCTGCATCCCCTTCAAGATCCTCGAGAGACTCATCTACGCCCGTGTCAAACCAATAATAAATCCGCAGCTCCCCCGTGAACAAGCTGGTTTCCGACACGGACGATCAACCGTAGATCAGGTCACACTTATGCCCCAAGACATTGAGGACAGCTTCTCGGCTAAGAAGAAGGCTGGCGCCGTGTTTGTTGATCTCACGGCTGCCTATGATACCGTATGGCATAGCGGCCTTACCTGCAAGTTACTCCGTCTGCTCCCTGACAGACACATGGTCCATATGATGATGGAACTTGTGCAAAACCGCAGTTTTACCCTCACAACCGGTAGCGGTCGTCAAAGCAGACTACGACTTAAAACGACTTAAAAACGGCGTCCCACAGGTAAAAATGACGACTTAAAAACGACGTCCCACAGGGCTCAGTCTTGGCTCCTCTCCTGTTCAACATATACACCTACGACTTGCCCCCCACATCTCCAGAAAATATGCTTACGCAGACGACCTGGCACTCCTGCACTCAGCAGGAAACAGGCAGTCAGTGGAGAAGAACCTCAGCCAAGACATGCAAACACTATCAGTATACCTCCAGAAATGGAAGCTACAGCTCAGCAAGTCAAAGACAGTGTCGGCAGCCTTCCACCTTAACAATCGGGAGGCACAGCGTGAGATAAACATCAACATTGATGGGGAACGCCTGCCCTACTGTGCCGAACCTACATACCTCGACATAACCCTGGACAGGTCACTCACGTACCGCCGGCACTTGAAGTCACTCCGCAAAAAACTATTTACACGCGTCGCACTTTTGAGGCGATTGGCGGGTTCCGGCTGAGGAGCTGGTGCTAAAACTCTTCGTACAGCTACCCTAGCCCTTGTTCATTCCACCGCTGAGTACTGCGCGCCGGTCTGGTGTCGTAGTTCTCACACCCACCAGGTTGATACCGCCATCAACGACGCACTGCGTACTGTGACTGGATGCCTGCGTCCCACTCCAACGGACTGCCTACCCATCCTAGCAGGCATCCAACCCGCTGAGCTACGCCGTAAAGGAGCCACGATTTCTCTCGCTCGCCGCGCTTTGGACCCCGGCCATCTCCTCCATGCAACATTCAAGAGACCACCACCTATAAAGCAGCGGCTGGAATCAAGACGCCCCTTTGTGCCTGCCGCACAACAACTACTTAAGAACGCAGAAGAACTTGGTTTAAGTGCGGCACACTGGACGAACCATATGTGGAACACGGAGTGGCAAAATCACACCTCCACGCTCCGTGACTTCATACCCGACACCGATCCCCGTCCACCAGGGATGTCCCTCGCAAGGCTTGCGTGGGTCAGGCTTAACCGCCTGCGAACTGGCGTCGGCCGCTTTCGTTCAGACATGCACAAGTGGGGCCTGGCGCCTTCATCAGAATGCGAGTGTGGTGCCACTGAACAGACCGCAGACCATGTCATCCACCACTGCCTAACCCACCGGCCTCCACACGGTGCGCATGGTCTGAGGGTCCTGGACGACGAGACTGCTGAGTGGCTGAAGATTTCCTGCCCTTCAATCTAGCCTGGAAAGATCGCTCATACGCCATCATCATCAACTATCAAACAACCAACAATTGCAGAATTTAACCTAGATTTTGCACATGATTTTGAAGGGTGAAGCGTGAGAATCAGACCAAGGCCATGGCTGGTTTATATACACAACAGACAATGAACCATTACCAATTGAATTATGTACCGGAGTATGACCTAGTTATTGAAATAGAATATACTTGCTTCCCTAACAATTAATACAAAACATAATGCAATAGAACAATTGTCTGTTCCTTTTTTGTATTTGTCAATCATTTATTTTCCTTTTCAAGGTTTTTCTGCAAGGATGGAGGAATTAGGCCTCCAATTCACATTCCTATGTCATCCCAATGCAATCACTTCTCAGATTGTGACGACTTGAGCGATGAAATGGAATGTAGCAATAAAACTCATTATTATTGCGAAGGCGGTTCGGTACGCTACTTGCCAACATACAAAGTGAGTTAACGTATAGGCTACAGTAGGCCAGTGGTTCGTAGCCTTTTACCTTGTTGGCACCACCTTGAACTCATCAACCAGTTCTTGCATCCACTCTTAGATTAGCTGAAACGTAATAGTTGCCTGCTGTGCAGAATGTTTATTGAAACCTGGCAAACAAACAGAACTTACGTCATTTTATAACTAACCTAAACAATTAAGCTCCGCACTCCCTAGGAACAGTTCACGCACTCTAGTGCGTGCATCTCTTCCTCTTGTTAAGAACTCTTGCAGTGGGTCTACTTCACTACTAACACCGAGCGCAACTTGTTTGGTCTCAAACGCCCTAATCTTGCTTCTCTGCATGACATTTTTTATGATAAAATTTCAACTGCCAATCCATATAGTGGTATTGGACCCAGGTTTGTTTGATAATGATTGGTGAGCGGCAAGGCACAAAAGGTTTACAGTAAACCAAATAATTGCATAAAGTGATAGGGTAAGTGGCTATACTTGTTGTTACACTAAGTTGCAAGAAACATTTAGTTTAGCTACAAAATTTTAGAAAAAATGCTAATCCATTTGACATGATCTACAGTCGGCAGAACAATGTTTAATAGAATGATTAAAACACTTGTCAATAAGATTAAATCTAAAAAGCAACTTTAGTCTACTGCAGCTTATTGAAATAAAGTTTAATTGAACCTGGCTAGAATGAGTTGGCTTACAAATTTAATTTGTTGTCTTTGATGCGTGATAAGCTGTAATCAAAATATTTAATTATTTTTTATCGTTTTGTTTACTGTTTAGGTATGCAATAACATTAAGGATTGTGAAGGTGGTGAAGATGAATGCGAGGGTTGCACTGTCAGCCCGTTTTCGTCCGATAAATATCTTATCAATTCATACGTGCTTCAAGCATTCATTTGGATTATTGGTAATATAATCATTATGACAGCTAAAAAAGGTTTCATGCCTGCTTTTCTAATCAGATTTGTCTTCATTTCAAAATCCTTCTGCCAGATTTAGGCCTGATGTTCATATAAATTTCCAAAATCTTAGTTTAGTGCAGCTGCCCTTTTCCAGTTTTAATTGTTTAGTAAATATATTTTTAGTCTCAATAGCATAGAGACAATTCTCTTTTAGGAACTCTTAGATTTCATATGCCTTCATTGTGTTAAACCTAGGTATTTAACGTACTAAAAATTATTAAACGTTGTGACTGCGTTTATTTTATTGTAAAAACTAAAGTAGGTTAGCCGGTAAGACAGTAGGTGTGTATGTTAAGTGCCGTGTGAGAACCATCTCGGCCCAATAGGTGGTTATGCTCCTGATTCAAGATCTAGTGGCGCTAGTTCGGCTCTCGGGATGTACACTTGAGCAACGCATTTCAGAACTGTTCTCCATTCAGCGACACTTAGAGAATGGAGTAATTCTCCCGGCAACAACATTTCAACAAATGGAAAACTTCACTCTACCAATCAATCTCGGCCCTGTGTCAACAGCCTTTACACGTATGTGAAACTACTAGGAATAACCTGGAAAGGCTTTCTCATGCCGAAGATAAAGATTCAAAACCAAACCAAAATAGGGCAAGGAAACATTAAGTTAAGGCCGCAAACTCTTTCTGTGTAAGGAAAATAAACAAATTTACATTCAACATTTCAGCATAAAATAAACTCTATCATAATTTCTAGAAACAAAAGACTAGAAACAAACAAAATTTTCTTTGGGTCAGTAAATTCTTTAGGGATGTAAAAATGTAATAATCCTGATATAAAGTGTCTGCAAAGCAGCAGCATTACACTTACAGCAGCCTACTTTGGTTTGTCAAGCTATCAGCACTAACAGTCATTGACTTTTTCTTGTGGAACATGTCGTTGATATAGCTTCTCTGCGTATTATTGTTCTATTGCTTTGTTTCAAGTTTTGTTTCACTTTGTTTGAAGCACTGCGTCATATAGGTTATAGGCAAATTGTTCGTAAACAGTTGTTCGTAAAACAATTCTTTGTAAACAGAATGTTCGCAAAACAATTGTTCGTAAACTGTTGTTGGTGAAATCAAATCTGTAAAACAATTCTTTGTAAAGCATGTGTTCGTATACATCAAATCTCAATTGCATGCACGAAGAAATGCTTTGGGAAAAATTGTTTTACAAAAAATTAACTTTACGAAGAATTTTTTACGAAGAATTCTTTTACGAAAAACTGTTTACAAAGAAAACGTCGGACACCGTCATATAGGATCTTTGAGCGAAACTTGTTTCAGCCAAAGTATTTAAAAGTTTTCTATAATTGCATACTTTTGTATCCTTGTACTTAAAAACATGTATTTTGCATGATTTGATGCTATTTCCCGCAGGTTTATTTGCTACATTTGGAAATATTGGAGTAATACTTCACAACGCTCACCAACTCATCTCAAATAAAAACTCCCTATCTGCTGTTGCTTACAACCATCGACTTTTGGTAACGAACTTGGCTCTGGCGGATTTACTTCTTGGGGTAAGATTTCATTTTGAAACACCTGCATAAGTTTTCAAAATAAAAATTTCAAGTTTGAATAAAAGTTTAATTGCAAAGCTTTACTCTTGCATAGCATCTATGAGCACATATGTTAGTTAAACAATACTGCAAGCTTGATCAATTTTTATTTTTGACCACAAAGCTTCGTTAGTTTTTCATCGATTTCATACTTACAACAAAATGTAAAAACGAAGAGTGAGTAGCCTATTGGAGATGTACCGATATTTTGGTACCGGTGGTATTCCCAGTTTTGGAGTATCGGTAACTGCTAAATTTGGCTGATACCGTGGGCGATACTGAAAATGTTAATAATAATGCATTTGTTGCGGATTTTTTACAGTCAGCAAAGACGTAGATTTTTGTAGAAGTAGTAACTAACGTTACAGTGACGTAGAAAAATAACAACTTGTTAACATTTTTGATAACTCACACTCCCGTGCCTTCTTGCGCACATCTTTTGGCATTCGTGACTTACAATGATTTTTTAAAATTACAATGGAGACTATATAGGTTTCTGCAATATTTATCGTCTGTTTTTTTTTACTCTTAACGGAGCATAAAACTTGTGAAAGTTTTTCTTCCATATTCGACGTCATGAAATCATATTGTGACGTTTGGCTTCGATCACCGCAAGCCCGCGCGAGAAACTAAATTAGTCTCGCGCTTGCCTTCAGATGATCTCACATTTTTTGTAAGATACACGTTTCATTTTTTGACTAGGTTGAGAAAAATGCAGGCGTTTTGAGTTGGTTGAGTTACAGGACGGTTATTCATTTTTTTGCTTATCACGAGAGAGAAGAAACTGAATTAATTAAACAAAAGTGCACAATTATTGTTTCTCTTCATTTTGCAAGTCGTTGAAAACTGAGACCGAAGAAAGAAAAGTGAACAAGTAGACCGTTTCGCGCACATTGGTGACCCCGACGTGATCCTTTTCACGTGATTTCAGTTTATAACAGAACTGCGATCGATTGCGATATACTGGCAGGAAGTAAGGAATAGCAATCCTGGCGGCATCACACCAGTCAGATTTATAATTCCAGATCGCTGTGGCACATCCAGAAAGAATGGATTTGTGGCCGATGAGATCTGAGCTGACAAATAAAAACATTCGAGGGTTGTCTTCGACAGTCTCTTTGATTTCGTTTTCTCTTTCTGCAGGAAGGTTGCATGGCCGTTCTTAGTTGGTGGATCAATTTGTCTGGTAAACCCCGATAACAACGAAACATTCTATCTTTATTCATTCTATTGGTAATCAAGAGTTGATAAATTTGTTTAGTTTTTTCTTTAAAATTCAAGAGTTCAGGCCTCAAATGTCTTTTATAACCATTCCTGATGGTTTTGATGGATATGCATGTGATTTATTTTAGATTTATGCTTTAAAATGTTTACCATACTGTACTGTAATTGGAGATGTTATGGCAATAATTATGCTAGTTTCAAATGGAAATCTTCTACATAAAGCAATGTCATCCAACTTGCATGTTGCTGATCAAAACTGATGCTTTGTGATTAGATTTTGTTGAAAAATTCATTGTTATATGTACGCACTGACACAAATACACATTTTAACAAAGTAAAGTTCAGAGAAAATAGTTTTCTTTTTTTGAAAAAGGATTCACTTCAATGTTTGAAGATGCTTTTTGATGTCAGTGCTATTTTGTGTCATAGTAGTTATATATATTGCGTTGGTTTTTGTTTTACATTGTGTTCTGCGTCCTTTGCATAGCATGTTAGCTAAAGTAAGAATTGTGTAGTTAGATTTCATGTTGACTTAGTGTAATCTTATGTTGTCTGAAGGTTTTTGCGTTTTTTTGGCAAAAGCTCATGTAGTTCATCATTATTTTTGTAATATGAAATTGTTACTTTTTAGTGATTATTTAAAGTCATGGGTTTTGATAGAAATACTGTATCTTTTAGCATGTGTTAATTAAACATCAATTTCTTGCTGATTCGCAGGACAAAAAACGTTCTCAAAAGTGATTTATGTAATTCGCCCAAGAAACCAATTTGTCCGTAGCAAAAAAAAAAAAAAAGTGATATGTAATGGAAATACTTTGTTCTTTCGTGCAAAAGTACCATGGTCATCTCTTCTGTTCATCCAGGATTTCATTTGTGCACATCACATATGTTTTGTCGATTCACCATTTTTGTTTGGAATATCACATGGTTCATCTGGGGGAGGGCTGGTGTGACGTTTGGCTTCGATCACCGCAAGCCCGCGCGAGAAACTAAATTAGTCTCGCGCTTGCCTTCAGATGATCTCACATTTTTTGTAAGTTACACGTTTCATTTTTTGACTAGGTTGAGAAAAATGCAGGCGTTTTGAGTTGGTTGAGTTACAGGACGGTTATTCATTTTTTTGCTTATCACGAGAGAGAAGAAACTGAATTAATTAAACAAAAGTGCACAATTATTGTTTCTCTTCATTTTGCAAGTCGTTGAAAACTGAGACCGAAGAAAGAAAAGTGAACAAGTAGACCGTTTCGCGCACAATATATCAATTCGGCGCAATGACGTAGCATCATCTCAATATTGACTGTTGAGAAGGAGCGATCTTCCTGGCGTCAGCACTATGTGACCACTCACTATATAACAGCAAGCATTGTGTTTTGCTAACCATACCGGTGTAGCAGTGCATATCCTTGGCGACAGTTAGTTTAGTTGCTTTTTTTTTCACAAAAGATTCAATTGATTGACAAAAGCAGCGGTTGAAAACTATGTGGCATGAATTAGTGGTGCGATACTGATGAGCCCAACGTCACGGGCGAAACACGTATGTATCGCTGCCAATTCTTGCTACACTCGACTGCCGAGAAACATCATCTCAATACTTCATCGAAATGAATTAACAAATTTGACTGTCATAGGTGGTTGGTATGTGCAGAATATATACATTTTGAGTTTGAAGTTTAGTGGAACAAACTATCCATTTATCAATATCCCACTGCCTAACCCACCGGCCTCCACCGTCACCTTCGAGATAACATATCGAGATAAGTTCTCTCGAAGGTGACGCCTCCACACGGTGCGCATGGTTTGATTGTCCTGGACGACGAGACTGCTGAGTGGCTGATTATTTCCTGCCCTCCAATCTAGCCTGGAAAGACCTGCTCATACGCCGTAGATGAAACGTATAGTTTACAAACATCCAAGTATTCGATCGGCCCACATTCAAAAAATCAACCGGCCCACCGGGAAAGTTCCAGAATTTCACGTGGGTTAATCCGCCTCTACCTTTGAGTGATGAAAAGATACTTGTTTGAGTTGGGGTTAGTAGCTTTGATGCTAACAGAACAAATTGAAATCCGAGTTATTAGTGTAAAGGTACTTTTTAGTGAAACATATTTCTGATTTTCGTTCAATCACTTTTTTTAGATTTATCTGATTGGCCTTGGAATCGCCAACAGTGTCTACAGTGGCATATACTGCCAAAAGGATATTGATTGGAGAGCCGGTAGAACATGTTCAGCAATGGGAGCCATGGTTGTAATAAGTATTCAGTGCTCAGTCTTTATCTTGGCCATCGTGGCTACTATGCGTGTGTTTCTTGCCGCAAGGTAGGTTTACCCTTTAAATTTGTCATGGTTGTAGGCTATACTACTCTACGTTAATTTTATATCTTCACACTAACGAAATATCTTATTTTTCACTTTAAAAGTTGTTAAATCTACTTTCGCATCATATTTAGGCCAATGAGCACGACTTCGCTGGGGAGATATATTTTTGTGGCAATAGTCTTTGCTTGGTTTGTTTCTTTTTTACTTGCTTTGACGCCCCTATCAGAATATGAGACAGATTACTTTCTCTCTGAGGTCTGGTAAGTACATTATATAGAATCTTGCACGAGAAAGCAGCAAGGCCAGTGTTCCTTCTAAAGTGCACAACTGCGCACATGCCGCAATAACACCAGACTGCTTGAGCAGTTTGATATGATTTTTGCGACGTGCAACGCTTCAAATTTAAAACAAATCTTTTAAGTTGAAGCCAAAGTAAATATATGACCAAACGAAGGTAAACCTTTAACAATTTTTCTTGGGGCAAGCCCCCAGATTTCAACATATTTCTTACAACAATTTTTTTTTTGGACAAAGCGCCGTACCCTCATTTTTTATTTCTTGGTCCGCTACTGAGTGATGGTCAAATCTGTTTTAATTAAAACATCGAAAATTAATACAGAGGATAACAACAGCAAAATAAAAACTGTGTGACCACCGAAAAAATGGAAAGCAAAGAAGAGCTGTTTGAGTTAAGTTTGTAATTTGTTTGTTCTCTTTGATATTTTGAGCTTGCTTCTAACAATTCACTAAATTTGTAATTCGCTTGCAACTTTGCAAGTGCAGCCTTGAAATATTAATGTTCACTGAAAAAAGTTATTGCATGTTGGAAAAAGTTCTTAGAGGGAACACTGGTCAAAGCTGATGAGAACCGTAAGCTAACCCACAGTGCTCTGCCTCCATTTTTGACTTGCAGCACACTTCAAAACTTTTAAAATTTGATGGTTTACTGGAACAAGATTGTCACCCAAAAGAGACAAATTTGCATTTGTGTAATTATAATAATAGGTAGGTTGTATTTATTGTCGCTCCACAACAGCTAAGAGCCTTTAGCGACATAGCTCATTTTATGTTTATATCTGGTTTACGATGTCATCACATTATTGACCAACTTATTCTCACTACGTTTTGAAAGAAAGAACACATTGGATACCGTTTTTAAAGTTTTCGGTTTGATCCGACCTGCAATCAAACTCAGATTTACCAGCAGCAGAGCCGAAAGCGAAACCAGTCGGACACTGAGCTGGTACATTTTTGTAACTATAACTGCGAATTTACCACAGCGATTGCCAAACAGGTTTTAAAAGTTATGCAAAACAAGATGATTAATCTCTTTATAAATTGACTCAAGTTGGTCAACAGCAAAGAGGAAAAACTTCGTTTGCAGAAGTATGTAGTGTGGACGGAATATAAATTCAACAACTGCTATGGAAATCGGCTTATTTCCAGTTAGCTTTTCCCATTTTCGATTCTGCTTATTATATCATTCTTATCCTAAACTATCTAACAAAATGTTATCGATATAACTTTAAGGTATGCTATTTTGCAGTGAAATTTTTCTCTTAAAGGAAAGCACCTTCTCGTGTTGGCGTTTTAGCATAAGCGCAAATGAATTTTGAACCCAATCGTATGGTTCCGAGTGAATGGTGAAAACTCTGTCCGGATAGTTAATTGATAAACATTCCACTTTTTTACGAAGAAACTGCAAATTTAGAAGTTCTACTTTAATTTTCAGGGTGTGCGTTGGAGCCACGTAGACTACTAGGACAAGATTCCCGTTATTAAAGGCATACTCAATGAAATTTTCAAACGGGAATTAAGCATTAAAATGCGAAAACTGAACACTCAAGAATACATTTCATAAAAAATTACTGAAAAAAAAATGTTTTCAATGGCGCTGGCAAGGCGCAAAGTCCAATGTTTTATTTATTTTTTTCAAAATGACCAAAAAGTGGAAACACTGCTCGAGAATTACGTCACCAGCGACTAGCAGTAGCATTATCAAAAGTATTTTCGCGCGTTGGGTTGGAAAGTTCAGACGTGTTGCGTTCCAAGAATTTTCACATTGATTCAAGGCCTGGACACGTTAAATCCATGTAAAAAATGCTGATTACTCCACGCCTTCTGAATTGCCTAGCTGAAATCGTTTCACATGCCTTTGTGGAATTTGCCTTCAAAAACTTGTTTTTTTATATTTTCATTTTTCATTGATTGAAGGCCTGAATACGTTGTATCTATGTAAAAGAGGCTGATTTACTGTTTGAAGAACAAGATCTGCCATTTAAAACTCACGCAGTAAAAACTCTTGCCCGATCAGCTGATTGCTAGTGGCTGGTGACGTATATTGTATAATCGCACGCTTCGCTGCTCAAGTCCATTCCGGTTTTGAAAGCTCTGACAAAAGCACGCGCGCAATGGTGGTCAGACCGCAATGGGGCCAATTTTTTTTCAAAATTGTTTTATGGTAGCACACAAAGAACGTGGAAAATCGCCAAGTCAGGTTTTTCCTTTAGTATGACTTTAAGTTAAAAAAGTTAAAAAAAAACATGAAGAAATTCATTTTGTACTTTCGACTGCTCCGTGTTACGTTTGAAGACACATTAAGCAGTCCTTATAAACGACTAGTCTGGCTTCCAATCGTGATTTCATTTTTTTATAAATAAAAAAATATTAAACATTAAATTTACATAAGCATAGATTAAATGATCCTAAGGCGCATCTAGCAAGGTCTTGCAACACCTTGCTTTGTCGCTGCATACCGGTTGCGGATGCGGAGCGTGAGAGTTAACCGAGTAGCGAACATTACCATTGAAAAGAAAAACATTTAAATCGATGGAAACAGCAAGAAACACAAGTTTTACAGTTGAAGAAAAATTGTGAAACCTAGAGCCTACAATTGCAAATTTTAAATTATTTTATTTGACTTTTTGCTTGAAACGTGTACTACTTTGGCGAAATCTGATTCCGACTGTGTTGTAATAATAGCTCACGCAAACGAAAATTCACTTTCGCATTTGTATCATCTTGCATTTGAAGAATGATTATTAAAAGTGGCTAAATGACATATATATAATTTGAAGTCAGTTCTGAGACGAAAGCTTTTGTGCCAAACTAAATAGCCTATTATAATAGCACGTTTTAATTGGAAAAAATTGCAAATGTCACCTTGTTTGCACAATTTCATCAACTGGTATGATTTCTAAACAAATTAAATGTTTGAAACTGTTTTTTTTAACCGGAATTTTGTAACTTAAAGAGCTTTTGCCGCATAGGCCAGTATGGCTTTGTAACACAAATATGGCTTCGTCAGTAGCGTACATATCTGCAACAAATAAATGCAGATAAATACAAATAAATGTAGATATGCAGGTTACTGACCAGCTACTGACGAAGCCATACTTGTTTAGCGAAAGCTGTTATAATAAAAGTTGTTTGCATCAATTTTGTGGGATAGGCTATTTTCCGATTTGTTTTTTCTTTATTTTTGGCGCACTGCTCATCTTATTGGACGATTGATAGTTTCAAACGAAGATTTCTAATGAAGAGTTATCAGTGACAAAGTTTTATTTTGGAATTGAGAAAAGCATTTCGGTATTTAATTTCAAAAATATCATAGAGAGTTTTTTTTTTATCAATTTCATAAATAAAAATATCTTTATTTTTGTGATAACAAATACCTTAAAAGTTTTTGGTTAAAAACACAGGTATAAAAATAATCTTTTCCTGCCGTTGGCTAAAAGAGAAGACATGGAAAGCTTTATAACCAGACTGTGGACGTTGCAAGGCAATGGCAATAATTCTTTTGCTTGGACTTCTGACAGGTAAATCTAGTTCTTAAACAGACCATTAAACCTATTAAAAAAGCAGCGTAACTAACTTATAACATTCAAATAACAAAAGGAAGGTTATTGTTCTGCACGAGTTTGTGATAAAACTATTAAGTTCATAATTTCAGACGTATAAGCTAGACCAGTAACTTCAGGTGCTTTAGGCAAATTTTTATGCAATGAAAAAATACAAAGATTTTGGAACACTTTAAATTTCTATGAAGCTTTCAGCGAAATTCTAAACAAACAATGCAAATCAACATTACAGTTGAAAACTTCAGTAAATGCACAAAACGGGTAAACAACGCATCCTGGAAAAGATAAGGAAAACACCACAGATGTTCCTTATAGGCCTACTCACCCCATGGAGTAAAATGATGAATAACATTTGCGAACAGAAATAGTTATTAGATGGAAGCCCACGTAATCTATTGCAGTGGTTCTCAAACGCCGGTCCGCGGACCGGTGCCGGTCCGTGTAATTTTTTTGCCGGTCCGCAGAAGATCTTACTTTCTGCAAAGCTTATTTTAATGTGGAGTCATTAGCATGTTGTAAAATTGTGATCGCACTGTGAACCATGCACAGCTGTAAAACTGACATATCTCCATGTAAAATTGTTTGATAATAAAGGTGAACTTTTTGATGACCTAATTCTGTGCGGTTGATAATGTTTTTGTGACAAATTGGGTGTAGTTTTCAAAAAGTTTTGAAACGCAGAAATACATAACCAAATGGGGAATTTTGTCCTTGATTTTGAAAAATTTTAAAGTAGTTGGAGTAGAAAATTTGGAATTAGATAAATTTGAAGTTCCGGGATAAAGTCGAACCTGCAATGGAAATTTGCCAGAACCGGAGTTTGAGAAAGCAAAGATCTTGTTTTTTAAAGACTATGCGGAAAATTGCGCTTCGAAATGGAATGAAGACGAGCCGATTTGCTGTGGAAAATGCTGGTAAAATGGAGTAGTGAAAAAAGTAAAAAGAGGTGCTGAGCATTGTGAGTTAACACTTGAAAGAGTTGGCTAACAATTTTGACGATCATTTTGCGTAGCATGAAGATCCTTGACATGGAAACTTTTAGATAAACAATCCATGCATCGATGATATCAACACATGCGACCTTAATCTTCATGAAAAAGAAAGTCTGATTGAATTACAATATGTTGTGCTTCTACTTTGCAGTCCAGATTCGAAGAACATCATTGTCACACTTCTGGTTATGTCTTGCAAACGAACTCGTGCCTAACTTTCAAAACAATCGATTTGATGGTAATTGTTTCAACTAGTTATTTAAAAACGACAATTCTTTTTCATCTCTAGCTTTAATAACAAAATAAAGAAATCGCCTGGATGCCGAAACAGAGCTATACGTGTTTTAGAAACTTCTTTGATATCTCGTTTTCCTCACATAGGCTACTGGCAACGTAACAGTAGCAAATTTTCCACTGACTTTGATTTTGTATGCAAATGGATTGACAATTTTCTGTTTGAGTTGATTTGATTGCCGTTTTATTCCAATTTTTGTTCTGAATACAAATCATATGCTAAAACCTTGCATTATGGTGCGCAACGACAACTTTGGTTAACAAAACGTTTCAAATATTCATTCTATTTACTACGATCTTTGGTTGCCGGTCCGCGAACATTTTTTAAAAATTTTGCCGGTCCCCCACTGTTAAAAGATTGAGAACCACTGATCTATTGTACTGTATTTTCTAATTCTTATTTTTTTACTCACTGACTGGAGAAAGTGAGACAAAACGAACGTAAGGCAAAAACGAACATTATTAGATTTTTAAGAATATTTCAGCTAAAAACAATATTTTTCTTCCATTTTCTAAAACGATGACCATCTACATTCTACAACATGATGATTTGGCATTATTTGGACTTTGTCGTGCATGAATGGCTATTATAAAACATCAGTTATAAGAGTTGCTGTAATGTTTAAATTGCTGCACTTGGCGGCAATGATTTATGCACAATTGGAGCAAAACGGACATACCGATATCCCATGACATTGACAATAACCTAGTTGCCCCATATGGCCAACATAATATAAGGTAATTCTGCCAGCTTCATGTGAAGTTTATTATCATGTTTAAAGTAGACGGCTAGTCATTGGCACTTTTCCTGCATTTTTAAATTTAGATGATAATCGGGTGTTGCCAGAGGCATATTCAGTAGGGTGGATCGTCTTTCAACTTTTTTCTTAATCCACTTATTAATAGTGCGGAAAAGTTGTGCACTGACATTGTAAGCACAACACAAAAAAAAAATTTTTTAAATTTTAATTTCTTGGGTTGCCCCAAAGAAGTTGAAATATTGGAAAAAGTGGAAAATTTCCAAAAAATTTATTTTTTGTTTTAGTTTTTAATCGCTTTTTAAGAGCGCGAAAAAGTTGTGCACTGACATTGTAAGCACAGCACAAATAAAAATATCAAAAATTTTAATTTCTTGGGTTGCCCCAAAGAAGTTGAAATATTAGAAAAAGTGGAAAATTTCCAAAAATTTTATTTTTTGTTTTTAGTTTTTAACCGCTTCAGAAAATTTCCGAAAATCAATATTTACTTCGCATTGCTGATGTCATGGTTGTCTGTATCCTGTTTAATAACACGAACATTCACCAACGTTTGCTTCCTTCCCCTTACTGCGGGCCTTTTGTGTGTTATGTGTAGGCAACACAGCACACACTTGACTTACTGCAGGTTTCAAGCTGTGTCTCTCTTACGCAGCTACACGGATCGCAAATCGATCTCATGACGACGACCATGACTCTAATTTCGTCCCACCATACTAGACCACCAGACCTGTGGCGATGCGTTCGATGGCACTTATGTGGGATCACTATGCCATCTCTGATCGAGCAGTGGCCGCTGTAGCGTCTGCTGCATTGCACGACATAGGTATAGTAATGGTTATTGCTGATAAAACTGGTATTATTGATAGAAACAAAGTTCGGAGATCAAGAAGTAGAAATCGAAAAGAATTGCAAGAGTCCAGGTCGGACGTTTTACACGGTTTGTATTTTGATGGCAGAAAAGACAAGACACTATAAAGATTGAAGTAGACGATCATGGGGTGTTTCATAGAAGATCTGTTGTTGAAGAGCATGTGTGTATTATTATCGCCGAACCTGGATCTCAGTATTTTGGCCAGGTAAGTCCAACCGCGGGAACAACCAGAAGCATTGCCGACTCCATAATATCAGCAGTTCATGATAGAGGAACAGACACCAGCTTAATAACAGCCGTGGGGTGTGATGGTACTGTGGTAAATACGGGTCATGCAGGCGGTGTTATCCGACTGTTGGAATTAGAGTTTCGAAAACCGCTGCAATGTTTAGTATGTCAACTCCACGCAAACGAATTACCTCTGCGGCATCTTTTTGAGTTTTTGGATGGCAGTACAACTGGTCCTCGTGAGTATTCCGGACAGATTGGAAAGACTTTACTTACATGTGATAAAATTGAATACATGAATTCAATAAGGGCCCAATTACCAGAAATGTGATTTTGAGATAAACGCGTTTTATTTTTTACTGCCATTTATCTTAGCGCTGGAACTTCAATATTGGTTATATGTTTAGATATACTGGTAAGTAGTAATAAGCATGAAAATTTCATCAGGGGGAGGTTCTGCTACGAAACTGTGGGGAAGTTAATCCACCAAAATTGGGCCCTTTTACAAATCAACAAGATTGTATGTGCTACCAACTCTTTTTTGACTATTCTATTAATAAGAAAATGGGCACAGAATATAATAAGATTGATTCAACAACTCAGAGAAAGGCAAAACTATCATGCAGCAATGTTTACAACATTTCAAAGTCATGGTCACTCTTCATAATCGGACTTTTCTTCAGGTTCACCGTGAGGCATGTGCGTATTCAAGGTCTTCATGTATTCTCTTTCCTCTTCTCCCAGATATCGTGCCAGTGACTGCACATCTTTTACTTTCTTAGAATTAACTGAACATGGACCACTGTGTAGGGGTTCAGTGGGGTATTCCACCCGGGTGAATGCTGGCTTTAAAAGGCGAAACTTTTGTTCGATCGTTCCATTCATATCTGTAGAGGTTACGATTTGTAGCTTGTTAGGAGCATCATAGTTAAAAACTTTGTACTGTGTTATTTTCCAGTCCTTCACGTTGGTTTTGTAGCATTAACCAAGTGCAACTTTGAAATCTTTCATTTGATTTCCTTTCATGACTGTTAGCTGGAAACGCTCGCGTACAATTTCGTTCCATCCGGAGTACAACTCCACATGGTCTCGTCTTCTCTGCATCCTCTCGATAATGCCGAACTGTCGGTCACATGGTTGGTAACTGTGACCGCGCATGGGCAGACGGTGTGTTACAGAGTCAAATCTGCCATTCAATACTAAAGTATGCAGGTATTGCACCATGGTATTGTTGTGGTTTTGGCCACGACACCCATCGGTAAATACATGCAATTTGCGTGCATTTGCATTAAGGTGATTAGTGATGTAGTCGTGAAGGCAGCTCAAGACCTCATTTGCACCCCTTCTATAGCCTCTGTTTCAGGCCAGGTATACTGTATATTCGACTTTTACCAGTTTTTGCCAAATGTATACCAAAAACAAGTAACGACAGCTGCCGGCTATAAAACACATCTCCTGTTGCAATGTGTGGATATGGCATATTTTGCTTAAAATCAAAACACAGACACTCTGTGTCCTCTTGGTCTTTCGCCAGTGCAGTGTTTTTTTCAGTGCCGTAAAGAATACTTTGGCTTTTCGCTTGTGTATATCAAGTTTGACTTTCAGTGCTCTCTTAGCGGCAGCGTTGATTCAAGCTTTATGTTTGCTTCATGCTCGGCACACACTGTGCAATGTGCATACATCTGTCTTTGGTCTCCCAAAGCCATAGTTGAAATTTAGTTTGTAGTACTTATAATAGTACTGATATTTCACTTCACAGTCTAGCTTTTGTGGATCTTTACCATCTTTGTACTCAGCATAATGTTGTGGATAATGTTTCTCGAGAAACAAAGTATACATCTTAAGGACATTGAGGTCAGACCCAAGATAGCGCCTTTTGTTCCCGTGACCACCATAGTGAGACACCCGGTAGGGGAAGATGCAAATATTTTCAGCTTGATATCATCACTTTTAGTAATCTTTTTGCCATTCTTCCCTCTTTTGTCCTTTGGTGTGGTTCCTTGGTATCCAACATTTTGTGGCATCAGTTAGCCCAATAATGCATCTTTTTTGCATCTAATAAAAGAATAACAAACACTTTAGCCTAACAGTGCCAACAAATAGTACTGTAGTGACAGTTAAAGATACCGGTACTTAATAGCTACATGAAGGGCTATACCATGATACATAAGCACAACTAGAAACAAAAAATATTGCTGAAACTGATTACCAGTACTGAAAGGAAAGACCAAATTAAACACAAAGGCCTACGTAAGTTACTGTAATGTTAAGTAAGCTATAGGCTAGGCCTAGCCTAAAACTAAAAACTCAACCATAAAAAATAAGTTGTTCTTTGCTACAGAAATTAAGTTATTATACCTGCAGTTGTTTCCAGTTTTTCTAGCATCGATCTTCTTTTCTATGCTATTGGTGTAACTTTTCCCTTCAGCCCTCATTTTTTAGCAGCATTCCGACCCCATTCTTTTTCATTCCTTCTTTTTCTTCCTCTTACTTCACTAGCTTCTTCACAAGTTGCATCAGTAACTGTTGGTTCAGACATCTTTATAGGAATTAACCTTTTTATTCAGAGATAAACTGAAGGCTACCGTAGGCTACTGTATAACGACAAGGCTGATGCTGTGGGCTACTCAACCAGTACCACAGACCAGTAGACTGTATGACAAACTAAACTAGTGCTGCCAATTCTAATATTACTAACCTTTATTCAAAGGAAAGTAATCTAAAAATGCAAAAATAATCTTCAGTACATAAATAGTAAGCTGTTGCTATATTTAGCTACAGCTGTAAAAGTCCCACGAGCAAAGTCCCGCAGACTACACAAAGCCAACACTGTTTTCGCTTTAGCTGACTGAATGCAACAAGGGCCCAATTCCACCAGTTGGGCCCTTGTTACATTCAGTAGAAATATTGACCGAGCATTTTTCACGTTTTGGTTATAGTAAATCGGCTGTTTTTACACGCATCATTTAGAGGACACCAAGAAGAGGAGAAAAACACAAAAAAGTGAAAATTGGCAAAATGTGGAATTGGGCCCTTTTTGAATTCACGTATTCAATTCCTATCCGACGATTTGAATAAATACCAAGTAATTTTCCTCATATGGGTGTGACCGATTTAAGCACAGACCAAAGATACCTCCGGGACATTTGTCATTGAGTTTGTACTGGAGAAATTCCCAGTTCACTCGCCACAAGAAGTCCAGGGAAGCTTAATCACTCACGCTGGCTAACTGCGGGGAATTGCATTCTGCGGTCGTATATAGGGACCACAGAATCCTCTGATAATTTAAAAACGCTTGCTACCTTTATCATAAAGGTATATGCTCCTATGTGGTTCGAAATAAAGTGCAATCTACTCTGTATCAGCGGTGCTTTTCATCTATGGCAAACCATCAGCAAATCTTGTTACCTGTCGGATAAACTAAAAGCAATTGTCGACTCTGTTATTCAAAGAAAAGGATTTTTTGGCCATAGCGAAAATATACTTTTATCAACGATGTTTGACAAAGAATCACATGTGCGTGAGCTGGGAATACGCCGTATACTGCTTGCACGAGAAACTCCCGTTTACACTGAAATCCGGCGCTTCAAACTGCAAAATTTCAATTTTAATGCTGTCAGTTATGTTGATATGATATGCTGGCAAACCGATAACGACAAAACCGAACCTCCAATAACTATGAAAATGACAACAGAGAACTGTGGTCGTTCAAAAACATCAACACAAGCCAACATTCTCTCAATTTCCCCTGCCACACGCAAGCAGTCGAGCGAGGTGTTAAGGTTGTCACGGAGGCCTCTGTTGCAGTATGTGAAGCCGCTAACCGCGTTGGATTCATCAGAAGTCGGCTACAGTCCAGTAAAGACATGCCCCGTCTCCATACAAAACAAGATTTTACATTATGTTCTTAAAAGGTTTGCGTATCTTACATGTACTTGTACCATAATTCTACTTGTAAATATTGATTTTCCGCGTAATGTACAATGATTCGCGGGAGGCAGTGCAGTTACAAATGTGTAAAAATGGAATTTAAAAAAATTTGCAATTCTTTTTTGAATTTTAAACTTTGTTGGGGCACCCCAAGATATTAACTTTTTTGAAAATTTATTTTTGCGTTGTGCTTACAATGTCAGTGCACAACTTTTCCGCGCTCTTAAAATGCGATTAAAAATTAAAGCAAAAAATAAAGTTTTTGGAAATTTTCCACTTTTTCTAATATTTCAACTTCTTTGGGGCACCCCAAGATATTAAAATTTTTGAAATTTTTTTTTGTGTTTTGCTTACAATGTCAGTGCACAACTTTTCCGCGCTCTTAAAAAGCGATTAAGAACTAAAACAAAAAATTAAATTTTTGGAAATTTTCCACTTTTTTCAATATTTCAACTTCTTTGGGGCAACCCAAGAAATTAAAATTTTTGAATTTTTTTTTGTGTTGTGGTTACAATGTCAGTGCACAACTTTTCCGCACTATTAATAACACTGGTCTACACGATTTTTGCTCTGTGAACTTTGAAAACTGATTTAGAGTAATTTTGGGGTGCTGAATCCGAATATGACCTCAGATTTATGCTATCACGTCAGGTTTGTGAGAGATGATAACAGCATATTGTTACTTTTGTCAAAAGTGGAAGATTTGACGTTGCGTTTATTGCACATACACAATACACATTGTGCAAGATCCAAAAATCCAGGCCATGTGGTGCATAAGTAGCTGAAATACACCTACCAATTATAATTTTGATACCAATTTGTTTTCTAAGCAACATTATTAACAAGGCAGTAATAACAAGCTAAAAGGGAGGCTATAAGTGTAACTGACCCCCTCCCCCGTCAATGTTTTGCATGAAACCACAAAGATTTAAGCAAGCCTATGGCAATGCTTGTTCAGTAACCATATTTAGGCTGTTTTGGCCTGTCTAACACTAACCTTTCGTTACAGCACTGCATATTATGTTGGTGGTAAACGCAACGCCAAATCTTCCACTTTTGACGAAAGTAGCAATTTGTTGTTATCATATTTCACAAACCTGACGTGATAGGATAAATCTGAGGTCAGATTCGGATTCAGCACCCCAAAATTACTCTAAATCAGTCTTCAAAGTTCATGGAGCAAAAAAAAAATTCTTTTTTTGTAGACCAGTGTAAGCGATTAAGAAAAAAAGTTGAAAAACGATCCACCCTAATATTCAGCTGGGTGTTACTGTTGGGTTATTGATTTTTGGCATAGGCCCATTGACTTAAAAATGCGATAATTAACAGCGTAAATATTATCCAATAGAATTAAATCTTGCTATCTAGCTTTTTGTTTTGAAAATACAAGTTTTATGACTCATATAATCTCTTTATAATACCAATTGTGCACATACTTCAGTCAAATTATAAGCTACAGAAAGTTATTGTAACCTACACTGTTCGAAGTTTTTGTTTCATCATTAGACTGAACAGATCTATTTACAACTCTACAGTAGACTCTATTTCCAAAATATCTTTAATAAATTACTCAATAATGTATAATATCTAAGGCAAACAAGGTAACAAAAACACTTAATTTTGCACCCAAATAAAAAATAAAGTGCACGGAAAAAGGGTGTACACTATACCATGTTTGTTTCATCTCAAGCCTGGAGTACAACGGACATCAAAGATAAAAACATTTTTTTTATGAATGAGCAAACAAAAATAATGACATCAGGCTTTTTACTATGGACAAGTATTGTTAGGTAACTAATAAAGTAAAATTAAACGACAGAATTAACCCGTGATACCTTCTTTATCTGCAAGTAGATCCCGTTGAATTCATACATGTTCTGTACTAATATAGCCCCTTTAAAAATCGACAATTTTAACTCCACTCTCATTTTTACCAGCGATACATACTGTATATTGTTTTGTAGTTGGCCCAGCCGCCCATACATTAAGTTAATTTGTAAAGTGGGCTGCTGCATATTGATGGCGGGAATAACAAAGTCGTCTTCACTAGATCTCTAACATGGGAGAACATGATCAAAATAGTGTCTCAATTCAGCGAGGATTTCATACCAAGTCTCTACCTCGGATATTATTCTGCACATGGAGTCTGCCTTCCTCGAATATTTCCGGATTCTTCTACTGACCATTCTCGGGGCTTTTCTTTGCTTCTTATAGCATTAAATCTTGTCCTATTTATCTACATGCTTTGTATGTACATTGCAATTTACAGGTGAGAAGTGTACGTGACTTACTGTGCAGTTATTATTTCATTTTTAATCTACTTTTAGTGACGTTCTTTATTACCCGTCATTGAATAAGCTGTTGGTTAGAATAGACCATGCCTAAAAAGGTACCTAGCTAATTGTATTTGACGACGATTAATACAAGAGGCAAAGCTGCTGAACCTTGCTTGTGAAAGTCATGAATATCATTTTTAATTGACCAGATAGAGTGTTCTTGAAAGGGCATTGTCAGGATTTGCAGCATATGCTTTTGATATGCTTGGCAATGTAAAAATATACAGTCCATATTCTCTTACCTGCTTGCATTTAAGCAACACGACATCAGTTGAGAATTAGCTAAGTCATGCCAAAATTCATGCATTAAAATTAAAACAACCTTGCACTAAAGAAAAGCAAAAATAGTTATGAGCTCACTGCATCCAAATTTTCTCTGAAAGGATGATATGAAACAACTGAAAAAAGTAATAGATTTACTGTTCAGCTTAGCACACAACATTGGTTGATAGAGAATTGATTACTCATGGACAGACAAAGTGCATTAATAATAAAATTTGTATACAGTAATTGTAGGTGTTGAGGCTTTAGACCATCAACACAAGCTGGGTTATTAAAAGGTTCGTTTATGAAGCCAAACGAACTGAAATACCATGACAAAACTGTGGCAGAATTGGTGGTGCGACACTGACGAGTCCAGCCTCATGGGCGAAATAGCGATGTCTAGCCTATTTCTGTCAATTCTTGCTATAATCAAGCTGACTAGAAACATATAAAACTGAAACATTGCTATTCTTAAACTTATTAAAGTTATTGCTTAAAATTAATTGCACTTTAGCATCACCATCAAAAGTAGACGGAGAGCAGGCGTCGCTGCAATTGGCAAACGAGATTCCGCTTTACAACGCAAGATCACCAGAATCATTCTCACGAACTTCTGCTGTTGGATTCCAATTTGCATCATGGCTTTTGTGAGCGTAGGAGGTAAAACCATTATCTCTATCCTTAAAAGCAACAGCTTTGAAAACGATGCATTGAGATCAGTGAGCTTTCAACACATATTTGAGTGCTCACAGCAGCAAGTATAGGGTTGTTTGAAACAAACATGTAGACCTAGTGTGTTGATGTGTAATGCTTTGGGTTGGTTTCGTTTTGAAACGAAAAAAAAAACACAAGAAATTTCGCTGTTATCCAATTCGAAACGAAACCGAGAGACTGCAACAGCGCCATAAATCCAATGAATGGCCTAATAGAATTTAAGCTTACAAATATTCAAACCGAAAATATTTTTTCCTTAAAGAACAAGCTTTCCTTGCAAGCGCCAAAAGTTCAACCCTGTTAGCAGCAGGCGTCCCGTAGCACTCACCATTAAGTAGGTCTAATAACTTGTACTGCTATAGCCATACAAAATGGTCTGCTGCTATTTGGAGAATCCGATTATGAGAAATCACAATTCGAAAACAGCCTTTTCGGAGAAAGCCTTTTACGGAGATTTCTAAAATCTCACAGCGGCATCTGCTTATCCAATTAGCTTATCATAGGAATTAGCAGGAATTAGCAGAATTAGCTTATCATAGGAATATCACAGGAATTAGCTTATCATAGAGGTTAATCTAATAAAGTCTCAGCAAAAAAGTCTCAACTAAGTTTTCAGCGAAAAAATGAAAGTTTTCAAACGGCGTTTCATGATTAACAATGGTGGTGAATCAAATGAAGTCTCAGCAAAAATGCTTTGACTAAAGTTGCTAAATATTTGTTGCTGGATATCGCTATAGCCTGTCCACAAGATATCAGCTACGTTACATCTACCTCACTGAAACAATAAGTTTCTCGTTTGCATGGTTATGAGAAGGTAAACACAAACAGCGCTTTCCCAAAAGATCCCTACAAATTCTCTAAATAAACAGAAACCGTCGATGGATTTAAATAATCACCAAATCGGTTTTCTCCGAAAAAGGCTCGAATTGGAATTTCTCCAAATCGGCCTCTCCGAATCGGATTCTCCGAATTCGATTCTCCAAAACTGGCCATTCCGCCATACAAAACGTTTCATTCAGCCAATGAGTTTACGGAAAAAAAACAAACATAAAATTGTATGGCTTCACCAGAAAGCTAGTCTCTTTGTTTATTTATTTCTAGGTGGCAAATTGGCTTATGAGGCTTATGCTATCGCAGCCATTGTTTTGTTGCCAATAAACAGCGCCTTCAATCCCTTTCTTTACTCTGACTTACCGGAAATAATCTGGAAGAAAGTTTTGGCTGAGACGTGGTGTGGAAAGTGTGTGAACTCAAAATAGTTCAGCATGAAAAAAAGCCTCCCTGCAAACTGTCCAAGAAAGTATGTAAGGCATTAACCTTTTGATCAGCATAACAGTAAGGCAGCATTTAACAAGAATAAAAAAGTTTTGTTCAGAATTGTGTATATTTAGTTTTACCTGAAGGCACTTACACTCGCCAGTTGTATATGCATGGGGAGGGTTTCGGTTTCAAAACCTTCTATTACACTAGATATCTTAAATTTTATACTTTGTTTATTGTTTATTTAGGCTGTTTTGAATAAGTTACCTTCTCATTATCTTTGTCACCGCAAGTAGTTCGATTTTTTGTCTAAACTGACGTCATGGAAATTGTAGCCTATTCGTGCAATGATATGCTCAAACAGTAATTTGTAAAGTGAAATGAGATCTAGTATGGCGGGCATAGCAATTTTTAAATGTTTTATCTTCTTGTTTTATTAGGCTACATTAGCATATAGCTGAATTATTTGAAGTAAATGAGCTATCGTCAACAAAAATATTCATTTTACTCTTTCAAAAGCATGTGCTTCTCAAAGTCTTTGTTGCAAATATGCAACAAAGGCTTGCATATATGCAATAGTGCGCATCTCCATGGCCATACCAGTATACCTATACTGCACTGAGGCTGGAAGGCCGAAACGGTGGGAACTGTCTGCAGTTATGCAATAGTGCATATAATGTAGCAAAGGGCTCTGCTGAGATAAATTGCCGT
The DNA here is from genome assembly GCF_918807975.1 of Aplidium turbinatum. Classification (NCBI taxonomy): domain Eukaryota; kingdom Metazoa; phylum Chordata; class Ascidiacea; order Aplousobranchia; family Polyclinidae; genus Aplidium; species Aplidium turbinatum. The sequence continues at coordinate 9,701,457 of NC_137483.1, read as the reverse complement.
CTGTTAAGTCGAAGTTTTACTGATTCATTCTAATGTAGTGTATGATTATTATATACAGTAATGCTCATAATTGTTTCATATGCAGCAAAGATCACAGATGACAACCTTGCAATCCGTCCGTCTACGCATTCGTCACAAGAATTTAGCAGACTCTAAAATAGAAGTGTATCTTTTGCAAAGGCTATCTTTTCTTCAGAACTACACCACAATGAACTAAATAAGATTGGAATATTCCAGTGAACGTTCTTGTAAAGTAAATTTTTTCGTAATATTTATCCTAAGATTAGTAAAAACAGAGAGAGACTGTTCACCAGGCATTTTATAATAAAAGTAATTTGCGTTCTTCTGGTGACTATTTACTAGGTTACCTCCTGATGTTAAAGATGATAACTAGCTTTTGTATTTCCGACGTTTCGTCAGTCAGCACGACTGACTTTATCAAGGTGGCTAAAACAGGTTAACACAACCTGTTCAGCAACGATGGCACAACGACGTGTTGTGCCATCGTTGCTGAACAGGTTGTGTTAACCTGTTTTAGCCACCTTGATAAAGTCAGTCGTGCTGACTGACGAAACGTCGGAAATACAAAAGCTAGTTATCATCTTTAACATCAGGAGGTAACCTAGTAAATAGTCACCAGAAGAACGCAAATTACTTTTATTTATCCTAAGATTGTTACTGAAGAAATTGTTTTGTGTTTTAAGATGTCGAGCATTTGCAAATGCGAAACTGCGTTTCCAAGTAAACTAAAGCAACAAACAAATCGAAGGAAAAATACTGTATATTGAAATGAACATTCGCGTTATATGTTGTTGTGGATATTTACAGTTGTATCGGTTATAAGTAAACATCAAACAAAAAAATATTTTCTAAAAGTAGCGTTCGCCAATTTGCACAAAAAAAACATTCTGTTTGAGTAATATTTTTAAAATTTAATTAATATTTACAGCTTTTTCTTCAGAGTTGAGTGATCGATTTACTTTGGATACTCAAGAGTATACCTTTTCCATTTCTAAACCTTGTCATGATTTTTTAAAGATTATTTGTGAAAAAGGTAAAGGTCAAATCACATCATCTCTTCATCAATGCATAGTAGGCCTACGTTTGCTTGATAAACTCTCTTATGCGTGAAATTAAAAGAAGAAACTTTACGTTTAATTTCGCGAAAATACGGCCATGAAATATGTTTTTGTCTACACTTAACAACATATTTAGAGTACTAACACATTTTCACAATTTGTCTTATTTTGAAATTTTTTCATAACTATGATTATGTATGATAGCTCCTGAAACAGCTTGCTGTCAGAGTTTTATTGATTATTTTGTCGTATTTTCTGTCAACCGACACCCTTTGTTGTAAGGACCTGTTGTAATATTGCGTACTTTGATTCAATGTATTTACTGAAGCTAAGTCTTTTTGCTGTCAATTTATCACATCAATCAGTTGTACCCATAGCGTACTCATACTCAACAGATGGTTGGGTACGCCGTGGTTGTACCATATCAAATTTTCATAAACATTTTTTGTAAAACCACTTGCATGATTTAATTTAATGTATCTGTTCATGTCGCTGTTGAACTATCGACTTTATTGCATTCATCATTCAAGCAATATCAACTCTTCACAAACTATCTTTAGCACAATGTCTGAGAAACTTTTGTTCCTCAATGACCAATTGGCAAATTTTCTATTTTTAAAATTGCAATGTGCTGCAAACAACCGATATTTAATTTTAACCCATTTCTTATCATGCTCAATGGAACCACATTTCAAAAGCGTATTTGCATCATTCACATTCATAAAATACATGAAGTAAAGCATGTAGGCATAGCAATATACATTTATACAATGAAGTTAAAGCATCTACAGAGAAGGAGCATCCTTTGACAATGGGCAGCCCATGTAATTCGAGTGTAACTAAGCAAAAGTAATAACCATTGAATAATAAACAATAAAAAAAGAAACCAAAGCAACTATAACAAAGAGATAGCATGATGAACAAAGCCACATGTTCCATTTGTTGAAAAAACTCCTGTTTTGTTTAAGTAGTCCTGTTAAGGTCAACAAATTGGTAGAAGTGTTGATTGCTTTGCTAGGATTGTAGTTAACAATGAACAAAAAGACAGTAATAAGATCATAACAGAGTGCTCAGGCCATTTTACTTAATGTTTTATTGCGGGCTTGAGCATTTGTTCACTTTTTATCTTTTTTGCTTATTTATAGAGCCCTGTTTTTTATTCAACCTCTTGGGACTTAGAAAACGGATAAATCATTTCTCCTGGAGAACATCACAGAAGTCTTCCACATTTTTATACATAAACAAAAAATATTTTAAGTCATAATGGGATCCGATTTGCTTATACACGCATGAGTGTTCTGCATGTCATGATAACGTTTTTCAAGAACATTAGGCCATTTTCATTACAAAGAATGAGAGTTTTTATTTTCTCATTATAGTTTTCTCGAGTTATTTTCAAGATTTTTCGGAGTGTTGTTTTCTAGCTTTATCAATCAAGAAAATTATTTGCATGTTTTTTGTTGTGTTTCAAGTTTCCAAGACTTTTACTCTGTCTTACGATTCTGTTTTTGTAGCATTTTTGCAATTCGTTCCATCTGTTACTTGGGGTAGTAGCTAAAGAGTTAGACCCTCGACACCAAAGGCTCAAGAACAGAGAAAGAATTGCGTCGATAAGTTATAGAACTCTTCTAACTTTGTAAACCATATACGGGACGAAATATATGAAAACACAAAACTGCAGTTGGCCTTCAACGTACTAACTGATGTGTCGTGTCCTGAAATCGTTTTCAGGCTTTTTGATGACCGTGTGCCCTGTTTAAAAAGCATTCAGTAGTGTCTCTATCGTATGTAGCCTACACTCAAAAAGTGTTGAAAAAAAGTCTTATTCATGTCTTTCTTCAACAGCCTACTGTACGTAACAAACTGTGCAATTTCGTAAATGATCATGTAAAATACTGATGTGTTTTCAATTCAGAGTTAGATCAGTTACAATTGTAATTGAAGATAATTACACATTTTCATGTCATTGAGACTTTTGTTATTGGGTAACTGTAATTTAAAAAAAGCTTTGGTCTAGATTACAATTACTTTGGTAATTTTCGCGCATAATATCCGTAACCTACTTTTGTTGAGCCACTGGTTGGAGATCAAAAGGGACTTCTACCTTGCAACATAATCTTTATCAAATAAATTCTAATTTTCTTGATAAACTCAAATTGTAAAAAATCATCGGTGAATATAAATATTGAAACATTTAATTTTGAAATTGAAACGTGTAATCAATTCCATTTTGAAGTAGGTGTAATTTGAAAATTTCAGAACAACGTAATTAACAATTTTAATGGTGTAATTGTAATGTAATTAAACTGAAAACTGTGTTATTGATCTAACTCTGGCTTTCATTGTTGTGATTGTACTAATGAGAGTGTTCGAACCTTTCTTTCGGTCAAAGTCCTGAAGAATTTCGTTCCGTTTTCTTATGACAAGATTTTTGTTTCGAACACCCTTAGTTCAGTGCCGGATTAACTATAGTAGCAGATGTAGCTGCTGCTAACGGCCCGCGCTTCACAAGGCCCCGCGCTTGGTGAAAAAAACATTTTTTTGCAAAAAACTGTCGAACATAGTTGGTAAGTAATTTTTGGCTTGCAAACTGGAATGACATGGGAGAATATTATAGTTGTAGGATTAAATTATTTAGTCCCAACGTCTTATCCCTTCCTAATTATTGTAAACTTTAAAATCCGGTAATTTCCGCAGGAGGCAACTGCCTGATCAAGTGCCACAAGCCCAAGATACCAGTTGTTTGAAAGATTATTCGACTGTACTGTACACCAGTGAGAAGGGTATCAATCTTGCCGATCGCCTTGGACATAGTGATTACAACGGGTCCAACATGAGCGGAAAATATAACGGAGTAGGCCTCAAAGGCACTTGTCAAAAAAATGGTGCTATTGCAGAATATATGTTCCATGCTATGCTCATTCGTTGAATTTAGTTGGTGTATGCACTGCACAATCGTGTCCAGAAACAGTTCACTTCTTTGACTTCATTGAAAATATTTATGTAGGCTATTCTTTGCTGCTTCAACACACCGGTGGTCCGTTCTGGAGTGTTCAGGTGGTGGAGTGCCAAAGAAGCTCTCTGAAACACGACGGTCAGGAAGAGCTGATGCCATTAACGCAATTAAAGAACGTTTTCTTTTCAAAAAGAAGGCACTGGAGAAACTTGCAAATGACCAAGTGCAAAAGGCAGAATGTCGACAGCAGGCAAATGGATTCCTCGAGAAAATGGAGTTGCTCGAAATTGGAATCTTAGTGATTTTTTGAAATAGCTACCCGATCGCTTCCAGGAAAGTCAAGCCTCTCTTCAAACAAAGCGGCAAAATCTCAACATCGCTTCAGCGTTGTGTGCCTCTTTGGCAGGATCCTTACAGAGTTTCAGAGAACAATTTGCTAAGTTTGAGTCAGAGGCGCAGAAGCTGACTCAAGTGCCGGATTACCGACCAACAAGCACAAGAAGAATTGTCCAAAATCGAACGCACGATGAGAATGTAGGCAGTGGCCGTTCAGTTTCAGATGTAATGGATATCAACCAAAGACAGATTCCGGGTGGAAGTTTTCCTTGCAGTATTACAGGGTGCGGCAAATGTCCTTGGAGTTATTTTGTAAATTAATTTAAAGTAGGTTTTAATCTTTTTACCTCATTGCTATTGTTCGATATGGAATGTAATAAACCCTATCTTTCAGATTTCATTACTTGGGTGATAAAATTTAATTGGACTTAATAGTATGAAGGCTAAACGTGAAGCCATTATTGAACTCCAACGCGCGGGAAAGACAAACTCTGAGATTGTAAAGCTGATTAAAGCTGCCAGATCAACAGTTTATCACACTGCGAAGAGTTGAGGAACGTGGATATGCTGCAGATCGACCTTGAAATGAAAGACCACAAACTGCTAGCACTCCAAAGCTGTCAAAGCTCGTGTTAGGCGCAACCCAAAGAGATCCATGAGGGGAATGGCTCATGACATGGATGTGAGTGAAAAAACCATGAGAAGAATTGTTAAAACTGAGTTGAAGTTATCGCCTCTCAAAATGCAAACCTGCCAGTACCTCACGGATCTCAAAAAAGAAAAACGATTGACTCGAGCGAAGATTCTCTTCAACAAACTGAAAGATGGTACGCACACAGATGAAACAGTGAACACAAATTCTTACATCGAGTTGATTTTGACTCCGGCACTTCAAGAGGCCCAGAGACACTTCAAGGAGAAGCCATTCACATTTCAGCAAGATGGAGCACCATCACACACGTCAAACAAAACCCAGAAATGGTGTCAAGACAATTTCTTAAGTTTCTGGAGCAAGCAACTTTGGCCCCCCTCATCACCAGATCTGAATCCCATGGATTTTTCTGTTTGGTCCATTTTGGAGGCAAATGCTTGTGCTTCGTCTCATGGGTCTGTGGATGCTCTGAAACGCTCCTTGGAAAAAGCATGGCTCAAAATACCCCAGCAAACCCTGTGTAACGCTGCTAAGAGTTTCCGTAAGAGACTTGAACTTGTTATTCAGGCGAGAGGAGGTCATATTGAATGAAATTTTGTAAATATGTTGCAAACTGTCTTCTCTAATGCATGTTAAAATTTTATCTTGTTTCATTAACTTTTAAAAGAATTATTCAATTTTTAAGTTGTCCAAGGACTTTTGCCGCACCCTGTAGACAGCTTACAATCTGCGCTGGAGCAACATCGCAAGGCATACACCAATTCGTAAAGCACATTGCTATTGATTGCTCCTCTCCAGAAAATATTCAATTACTTCCCAGTCATTATCTGTACATCAAATCAATCTGCTACAGGCCTCGTACTTGGTTAATCCGGCACTGCCTTGGTTAGGCTGTAAACTGAGAGCCCAGTGGCCAATTTATGTTTTTTAGTCAACTGGAAGCCATTTTGGCACAAAAACTAATGTAACTGTACAAACCACATATATTTCAAAATAAAAAGAACTTTTTTTTTGCGTTTACTTGGTAAAAATTTTTGTTTAATTAAATAAGAATCTTTTCTAGCACCAAGACACTACTACGAGTAAAAATATGCTGCTGTTATTTCCATATCATTAGGAAGCAGCCTACACTCTAATAACTTTTTTTAGTAACTTATGTTATTCACTGCAGAGCGTTCAAGAAAATGATCAATTTGAAAAGCTTGCTGATGGCGGTCTACTAATTTTGCTTATTTTCCACCTATTCCCTCGTACATGCTTGTTTTCACTGATATCATGATTTTAGCCAACTTGTTTGACTGGCGAAAGTAGTAGGCCTATGTGCTGATTATCATGATGAACGAAAATTGAATCAAATGTAAATAAAACTTGATGAGAGTAAAGTGAATTTGTGATCAATAGTTTTCTCAAGAAATACAACGTAGTATTTTTCTAGCTGTAAAAGTTGGACGAACAATGAGAAAATATTAGGTTTAGGGCCTATTTAACTTCTTTTAACATTGATTTTACTGTATTAACATATTTGTAGTTTAACATTACAAATTTAATCCAAAAAGTATTAATGTAGCCTACAAACAAGCTATATACTCTAATATAAATGTAAAAACCTCCATTATTTTTGAAGACAGCTTTCCATTTATAACACCTGGTCAAAAAGCAACACTTCAACAACCAGCACAAACATTTCTTTGTCTCGAGCCTGCCTCAGAAGTTGGAAGCCTCTGCGAGCATGCATAAAATTGCAGGATTAAGCTTCCAATGAGGCTTTCTTAGTCAAAGGATAAAATTAATCACAATCAATCAAAAGATAGACTTTATGCTGTAACAGAAAGCGAACTCTTTTTTAGGCAGCTGAGCATCAACAACTGGTTTGAGTCTAGTTAACAGGAGCCGTTCCAGGATCTTATATGGGACACAGAGTAGTGATATCGGGCGATAGCTCTTGGGATCATCAGTTGGCTTGTTTGGTTTAGATAGTGCCACTACAGTGGCTTTTCGCCGGATTTTTAGTATACCTGGAAGGTCAGGCAAGCAGAATTGAAGTTTTTCAACCATGCCAAACATTTGGAGACACAGTGCTTAAGAAATTCTGGAGGGATGTTGTCGGGCCCTTGTGCTTTCTTGCTTTTAACTTGCTTGATGACAGATGCAAGTTCTCTGGTGCTAAAGGGGGCTGACAAATGGCTACCTGCGCCTTGGGCGTTCCAAAGCCTGCTGCATTCCTCCTTCACTGCAAGGGCGTGTTTCTTATTTGCTATTTTACATTTGCTATTGGCTAGGAGCTGTTGTGCTATGAAGTTAGCAGTTACAGGGCATTGTATAGGATTGGAGCTGAGGCCTGTAAGGCGATTGAAAGTTTTCCATGCAGCTCTGCTTGAGTGGATAAAGTCAATGCCTTGGATTGTATCTTCCCAACGTTGTTTGCCTTTTACGTTGAGGTGATCCAACAGATCAATGGCAGTCGTGGATGTCTCCTCACTGGTTTTTGAAGCCAGGAACTCATTATAGCGTTTGTTACATTCTTCATCCAAGATAGAGATAAACTGACGACGGAAACCACGGGGGATGAACTTCTTTGCTGCCATGAGTAAGGTCTTGCAGAAGGCTTTATAACATTTTTCCAACCCGAAAGAGGTTGTTTCTGGAAGGTGGCGGGTTTTCTTTTCAACCAGGAGTGTAAACTTGGTTCAGTTTGCTTTGCAAAAGTTCCACTTTTTACAGGTTTGCTTGGGACTGTTTGAAGGGATTTTTAGGGATGATGAGCGATGGTCTATGTTGAAACTTTGGAAAGACGTTGGGGATGCTACGGTTTGGTAAAGGTCTTTTAGGTTGGCAAAGGTCAGATGAGTTTCTCTCGTTGGAAAAAGGGGCAAGGGTTTATCCTTTTTACCGCCCCGGGTGCCCTGTGAGTTGCGGTCTCTGGTTGTTGCCATTCCCTTCACAAACGTGAATCACTGGAACCCACCACAAGGAGGATAGCAAGATGAGTCTCAAATCTTTCTGTAATTGCTTCTCTATTATCAGGCATTGATCCAGCTTGACGCCGTAGGACAAATCACATACATAGGCTGGTTTCACAAGCTATGTCAAAGGATGACCACCTCTTCAACCAGATGGTTTTAAAATCGCCCCTTCAAATTTCCCAGCGATTGAAATTTCGACGCCCTTTTTCCCACCATGCTGCATTTATCTGCAACTCCAACTTTCACATTTCCAAAGTTTGCAACAGTGAATGAATAGAAGTTGCGAGACCAGTACAATTCATAGTCCTTCCCAACGTCAATGCTCCACCAGGAGCAGAACTAACTCGAAACGAATGGGTGAAGTTCAATCGCTTGCAAACTGAGATGGGCCGTTTCAATAGCAACATGTTCCAATGAGGCCTCGCCGACTCACCATCTTGTGCATGTGGCTCAGATTTTCAGACTGCATACTACATTCTCTACCAATGCCCTGTACTGTATACCGATCCAAGGATAGACATGTAGGCTAGACCTAACGACGCTTGATGAACACACAATCCATTGGCTGCTGCGCCTGGATAGAACAACGTGACCTGCGGCGGCCTCAAATGCAAGAAGAAGAAGCAAACAGTTTGTCTATGCTAGATTGTAGGCTACTACCCGTTCCAGAAGATTGCATCTTAACATATCTACAATTGCTTATTGCTCACAATCCAGTACTTCGATAGTTACATGAGATACTTTGCTCAGAGTCAGTCAGGATGTCTACAGTGGCTTAATGAAAACTCTTACAAAGAAGCTTATTTGTTGTATCCATTGTGAACAGACTAATAGTAAAAATCACGGTTTGTATAGGTTTATTTTTCCACCGCCATTCTTTCACAAGACCGTGTTAACCGCCCTCTCCCAACCTCAATATAGCCTATACCCTTGGGATGAAGAGGTCTGCACCTTTGTCTAAGACTAGCTCGCTTTTAGTCGGTTCAGTTTGTTTGTTTATTTGAAAAGGAAAAAGTTGAAAAGTTTGTTTTAAACGTTATCGTTTGGAATGATTTATTGTTTCAAAACAAATCTAGAATATCTATGCTAGATTATTCTATTATAGTTATTAGAAGAAAGAATAATACACATTTTCCTCTTTAAAAAAGTTACAAGGTTTTTAATAGTGGGTGCAGTAAGTCTCTCGTAACATCTGATGCTCATGAAACTGAAAAGATCAGTTCAGTTTTATGGTTTGCTTCTGACCTTCAAAGAAAAAAATATAACTTGCCATAACATAACATGAGTCTTGAAAAAGGTAAAAGTTAAAAACGTTAAAATGTGTTCGAAACCAAAGTGCTGTTCTAAATACAAGAGTTTGGCATGGTCACAGCACTTTCAGAAATTTAAAACTAAAGAAAATGTAAAAGAAATCTCAAAAACTGGTGTCCAAAATATAAAAAACACAAAAAGATAAAAATTTGCTAAACGATAGTAGCTACGTACATGTTGGTCGGGTGAGTGTAAGTGTAAGACATGACTGTAGAGTCGGAAGAATATTATTGTGCTTCTATACCGCTTCTACCTTTTTCTAGACCTTTGCTAAGTTATGTTTGTCATATATTGTTTTTCGTTGTGATATTGTTTACAATATTGTTTAGACATATCTAATTAACCTAAGGAAAAAAATTAGGGTCATTTAAATTATTCCTTCAGCTTCCTCACAGCTTCTGAAAAATTTTATTTTGCTGAAAATTTTACATTTTTGTTTGTGATTAAAAGGTAAAGGGGGTCCAATACTTGATTCAAATGTCAGGTATGAGAAGATAAGGTTCTCATTGTACTAAGCCTTCGGCACTAAGGAGAGTAGGGTGGCTAAATCCTTTCTATCGGCCGCCTTTACTTCAACAACTTCGCCCACCCAATTTGTTCAACCCTGGGTAGAAGTGCGCAGTGTTTTCAACAACCAGCTGAAGCCAGGAGTCGAACCAGGTTTGCATAATTGGAAAGCCAACGCTTTATCCGTTGCGCCATCCCACCGTTGGTTACTTAACCACAAACTTTGTCAGTGACGTAAATTCAAATAAAAGACGTCACTTTTTCCTACCAAATTAACCCAATTTCATTAAAAAATGACGCAACAGCTCAGGGCAGGTCTATAAAGAGAAATGCAATGACGTTTTATAGTTGGCAAAATGTCTAACGCAATTATGTATCACGTAACCACAAACAAAAATGCGAAATTTTCAGAAGCTGTGAGGAAGCTGAAGGAATAGTTTAAATCACTCCAATTTTTTTTCTTAGTTTATTTAGATATATCTAAACAATATTGTATCTACCCAAACTAAAAATATTTTTGGAAAAATTGCGTTTATGGCCCCATTTTTCGATTTTTGAACCCCATGAGGAGGCTGAAGACAATTTGTTACGAATCTCAAATTTTGTCATGAGTTTTTTCATTCATTGGCACCATTTCCCCACTACCCCAAGAGAATTTAAAAAAAGTTCAAAAACAAGCCACCCTAACGGTTAGGGAAGGTGCTTTTAGTAGCCTACTCACACGGAACAAGGCACTCTATCTAAAGTTCCACTGAACAGGTTATCTCAATTAAAGAAAGAATAACACTTCTTTTTAAACTGATCTAAATCGCCAGCATATTTATTTCGTCTTATCTGCGTTACACAAAGCAAAACGTTTGAAAATTCGAAAACTTGCTGCAAGCATGACATGAAAAAGTAAAGCCTGCATTCCTATTGCATTCGTAAAGCAAAGTCCACTAACTCATCTCAAAATATTTTTACCTCATTTAGTTCCAATGATGCTTGTTTATCTTTGTCTTTACCAGCACAAACTCCCTCATAAAAAATTTATATGAAACAAGTTTGTTGTTACATGAGCATCGTAATTTGTACACAAGAACGTTAAAACTAATTTTCAACAGATGCATAAAAACGTATCAGGTGAAATAAGAAAAGCACTAAAGACTAAACGAATGATTTGGAAATGACATTTTGACAAGTCTAAGACGTTATTGTATGGCTGCAAAAAGGCGATTTAAAATGTGTTATCTAAAAGTAGGTTAGTAGCCTGCTCCAAGTATTTAAGACCAAACACAAAGACGTTATTTTACCGAAATCATATTGTTTTGAAGCAAATTATAAATTAGACACAAATAGCTCCGTAACATCGCCACTCAGCAGCAATTCTAAAGTCATAGGATAGGGCCTATGCTCTAAAAAAGCTATTGGAAACCAAAGTTTTATACGAGATCCATCAGTTACGAAAACTAAATTTTCAAAAATTAATATAATTTTTGACAAAGATGGTAAGATGTCAAAGAACCGAAAGTTGCAAATGTTATAAAAGCAATAATGGTTTCAATTGAAGCATATTGCTTCCGCTCAATAAAAGTTGTTGTTTTGAACTTTTGAACGGTTGCAATGTGTCCGCTGCACTTTCAATAGCAGCCAACTGCAGTTGGCATCTTTTACTCTGTCGAGTGTGTAGTTTTGAAGAGAAGTGATGGAATGCACATTTTTGAAGTCCATAGTCAAACGTGGAAACTTTCAAAAACAGCCATTTTTAGAAACACCGTAGACCTACAGTATAGAGCAGAGATTGTGATAACTTGTAGGCTACACACAATGGTTCCCGACCGGGGTGCTGCGGCATTCTGGGGTGCCATTTACTGTACAATAGACCTAGTCTACTCTGGGGTAACCAGAGCTATTTCTCATGAACGAATGTAGCCTACACTCAGATACACTACACCCAGTAGGTTACACCCGTAAAAGATCGTTGGTCTGTCACAGGGGTGCCACAAAATAGTTTTGTTTTTTTGTAGGGTACCGTAAGCTTGAAAATGTTGGGAACCATAGTGCTAAAATGCTAAAAGAAACTTCGTAACTGAACAACAGAAACTCAATCTCCCGTTACCCAGGTTGAGACGGCAAATTTTCAGGTTGTTGTTGCTTGTCGAAAACCGAAAAAGAAACTTTTAAGAACAGTAGACAAATTGCGTTACCGAATTTTGTTGTTCTCAGCAAAATCTAACAGAAACTTCCTTTATTCAGTTTTAGCGACTAACGCGGTAACAACAACATGCAGCGCTGAAAGCTTAAGTTTAAATATTTAGGATAAAATGTCAAGTTGATGGACAGAAAGTTGGAAACGCGTGACAACTTTCAAATTAAATTTTGTGTAGTGTACCCGACGTGACTGCATCAGAGTTCATAATAGCTTTCTTTTAGAACTTTGACGATTTTGTCAGCATTGGTTTTGTTGTATTGTCATTGACCGTAGCAAAGCAAATGTTCAACTAACAAAATCAAAAAAAAAAAAAAATTATTACATCATCCCAGAAAACTTAACAAACTTCCGAGTTTAAATATAGCCTTAGGCTTAAGGGAATAGCGTTGATATGAGCATCATTTGATGTGCGATTTCATCTTTAAAGACAATTGTTTTCAGAGTTTTGAATAATTTAGTCCGTTTTGGCTAGAAAAGGGCAGTGAACAGTTGATAACATTCGGTGATGGTAGAAAAGCTTTATTTTGAACATAATCATACAAGGTTTCAATAAAGTTTTTGATTTGTGCTTTTGAACGGCTTAGCTTAACTACTGAGTACTTACTCTAAATACTATTGGTTAGATTATAGCCTTTTGGGGTTAGGCCTACCTGTTTAAAAGTTGCCTAAATCTTGTAAAAATTGAAATTCTACTTGTGCTTCATGCTAGGTCGTGCCAGATCAGGTTCACTGACGTAGCTAGGAAGTCTTTTAGGGGTGCAAGTGTTTTAATGTTAGAAATAATGGATTTGTTTAAAAATTATGCGACTGAATGCAGCCAAACAGTGACATCTGTGATTTACGAACAACGTAGCCGTTTGTTTTTCATCAAATGTTGCAAAATAACTTCTTTATTTAAAATTCGATAAGTTTTCTTTTTTAAGGCAGGCACAATCTCGCTGTGTTCATTCGAGATAGAAGCCTATTTTGAGGTGTTTCACTGAGGAAATCATACGCTCAACAGAGACTGAGATTTGCAGAAACATGAGCAAGATATGAAAGAGATTACAAATTTAGAAATACTTGCTTTTGCCTGAGGTCTAACACATTATCAAGGAGAAATTTACCGCCTTTCTATTGTGTAGTAAATAGTGTTTGTAAACAATTCGCTGACAGTCGACAATGCAAATACCATAGCGAGAGGAATATTTGAGGAGATCTTCAACCATTAAGTTGCTCTTAAAGGCGAAGTAACCATTTGCCAGTTTCACCAACTAACACTGCGGCGCAGCTCTGTTAAGATTTGACCTCAAACTTGTCCAAGTGAGGTCAACATGTCTTCTTTTGAAGTAATTTTGCTGCGTCCAACCAACGAATGGTCGGTTGGACGGTTGTATAATGGGTTGAAATGCTATAGAAATCCGGTGCTGTCGGCTTGCGACTCAAATGTCGAAAGTGTCAATGTCATATTTTTCGGCAAGTGTGGTGCCTTGCATCAAAATTTTGTTGGAATTAAATTTGGTGATGTTTTCCTTTAATTCGTCGATTAAGGTGACACAGGATAAAACAACTGAGCTTTTTCTTTGTAGACTTGGGTCGCAAATTCACTACCACTGCAGAAGCGCGCAAAAAAGACGAGAAGAATAAATTAGACATTTATTTGTTCGAGCAGATGCCAGAAGGGATGTTACAGACACCCTCACTGTTTTCGTCAGCTAGGGAAAGCGCTAAAGTATCTACCACCGTGCCCTGCACCGTACGCAATCTTTGGTTAGTTGGTTTGAATTTTTGTCCTCGGACTAAGAAAGCCTTATATCTGGTAGTTTCGCATACTTGGAGAGGATTTGAGTCACTGGTTTTGTTCCTCGAGATTGGAAAAGTGAAGTTTCCGATTACTGAAGTGTTGTTGTCTGTGAATTATTCCATTCACTAGATATCGGTGAATGGGGAGCAGTTCTTGAAAACGCATTGCTCAAGTGCACACCCCTAAAGCAGAACCATATCTTTTTAAAAACTTTTAAAGTTGCAAGAAATGAAATGACCATATAATGTCACATGATTTGGCCAGTTTCAGTGGTTACAAACCTGAGTAGTAAGTAATGGTTTGTTTTTTCGCAATTAACTCAGCGTGACGTTTTGCATCTATTAAAAATGTGTAAACAACATCTAAATCATCTTACTTTTTTTTTGGGCGAGAGCGAATATAAATTTGGAGAAAGGCGTGGGGCAACTTATTCCCCATGCCTTCCCCTTCCGTGGCTACGCTCCTCGGTCTTTTCAGATTGAAGTGCAGTACATTGCTAAAGGGCAGAGGAAACGTTAAATGAACGAGCTTGTTCTTGTATCATGTCTTGCTATTATAACCACAACGAGCTACGAAACATTCTTTCAGGTGTGCTGTACATCGTAGGCTACAATAATTTACATAATTAAAATTAAAAAAAAAAAACATAGAATTAACTTGTAAGTAAGCTTAGTTATAAACACTGCTGTATTCTTTTTGTGGTTTACACAGTATAAACCTAAGAGACTCAATATCCAGGAACTTTCTGTACGGAAACGGAAACTTTTTTACATTGATCTAACGACGTAGGGGCTGAAGAGGTGCAAAAATACAGAGACGTGCAGAGATGTACGTATACGCCGGCGTAGATGCAGAGATGTACGTATACGCCGGCGATGCGGCGTAGATTTTTTGTTTACGCTAACGCTTATGGCCACATTTTTTTGGATAGTGGTCGCTTTAAGCTACGCCGTAAAGTTTTCGCGGTTTTTTAGCGTATAGCGTCAACGTATACTTTTTAATGTTTTAGCTGTTGTTTGCACTTTTTTTTTTATCAAACTGCGAAATGTTTTTTCGCTACAACACGCCAATACCTTCCAGCGCTGCAGTTGAAAGAATGTTTTCAATGATCAAAGACATTTTGAAACCAAAACGCGGCAAAATGTCAGATGAACACTTTCAGAAGCTTGTGTTTCTTCGTGGAAATTCAAAATAAAACTTGTTTGTTTCGAGTGGTTTATACCGTGTGAATATTTGGCACCTAGCAAACAATATGAGTTTACGCTAGTGTATGCGCTGATGCTGACGCCGCCAACTTTTTTTACAAGTTACGTTGACGCATACGGTGTATGGTTTTTCAAACGTTTGCGTTTACGCTGACGGCATCAATATTTTTTGTATACGCGTACATCACTGGAGACCTCACATTCTATAGCTGGAAATGAGACATTTCTAAAACTGCAGATAGCATCGAACAATTCAGAACAAGTGGTAAACAAGATAGAGTTTTTTCATCTAAAATACACCATCTGGAATTTTAATTGAACGAAAAAAAAGCAATTTTTCCAATACAGAATCTTTCAATTCGAAAAAAAATCATCGAAGTTAAGTGAGACTAGGAGTAAAACATGAGTCTTGTGTTGAAGCAAAACAAAATATTTGGAAAATTTGAAACATTTGGTGCTAAGCATTTGTGAGCCTGAATTATATACTAGCCATTTCGTTTCGCATTCATAGTAAAAGCAATTTTGTTTCTTTTGTGCGATGAGGCGAAAGAAAAAAACGTGTGCAGCAGTAAAACAATTTATTATTTTTCAAATAGGCTTACTGTGTCTCGCTTTTTAAGGCCAGCTCGGGACCGTACGATTTGGGCTTATTAAGCGCATGTGTTAATTAATGGGCGGAGAATTTCTGCCACTCCCATACGCATAATGGAATATGGCCGACTGTACTATGCCTAAATATTGCTAAATCGCTAAGATTGCTAAAACAACTGCACACAACGAACGGTTCTTCTGTTACACGCCATTCATTTTGCGGCGCACCGAAAATTGTGTTTTTTACGAGCTGTGTCAGCAAAGAGCCGTGTTTGGACAACTCAACGCTCACAGAAAATCAAGAACTGAATTAGCAACGAAACAAAGCGTGGAATCATGGACTTCTAAATAGTAGAATCTGGACTGGAAACGCAGTGGACAACAGTAGGCCAAACAGTTGGTACAACAGGGGGCGGGGGGGAGCGGACCGCCCCGGGCGGCACGTCTGAGGGGCGGCACTTTCAGACAGGACGTTTTGTTTTTTTTGTTGATAATGCAAAAGTACACGGAAAACAAAAGCAAACAGAATGGCAACGTTCAAAACAGTGGCGTAGCCAAGGGAGAGGAGGGGTTTGGGGGTTACAACCCCCCTTTGGCACGCATGTGACGTCACGATATTGAGAATGATGCTTTCAGTCTCTATGTCTCTAAAACAAAGTTTGCCTAATTTTAAACGAAACTCCATTGAAAAAGCGAGTTTTGCCAATACCAAACATTCAAATATCTCAGCCAGGAATTAGCAACAAGAAAACATAGAGACTTAGCTTTATTAAGTTACCGAAAAATTCCCAAGAAAACATGATCTTATCCTTTTGCTATGCCACCGGACAGCACCATTTTACAGGAATATTTATACTAGGGGATTTATACCCACATTTTTGTTGAAAATGCTCTCAAAATGCACCAAATCCAAAGTAATTTTTCAAAAATTTGTGGGGGAGGTCCCCCAGACCCTCCGCTGCTGGGTGTCGTCTTTGGCGAGGACGCCGTCGGGCTTCGTCCGCCGGCCCTTAAAAACCCCTCTTTCAAAATTATTTGCTACGCTACTGGTTCAAAACATACAATAATTCCACTTTAGGTCAATTGAAAAAATTTCATTTTCACATGCTTTTTCTTGAAGGGGCGGCAAAATCTGAATCCGCCCCGGGCAGCACATTCCCTAGCTACGCCACTGTTTAGAAGTCCATGGTGGAATCATCGAAAACAAAATTGTGACGCTTTTTCACTCAATTTTAAGCAAACGTAATCAAAAATTAGGCTTATAAATGGGAATTTTAGGCTTATAAGGCGTTTTTTTGTTACAGGAATGAATAGAATTAATTCCGGACCGGACCAAATTGGGTTTAATAAGCGAGTGGTCCTATTAACCGTAGACTTAATAAGCGGGAACTATTGTATTATCGCTTTGAACAGCAAAACACTCTACTGCAAGCAGGCCCGTAGCCAGACATTTTCAAGGGAGGGTTCCCAAATCCAAAAATATGGACCTTTTGAAAACGCTTTCTTCTTGGTGTGTCCACAAGCAAGCAAAATCATAAGAAGCGGCAGTACATGTACCAATAAACTTCAAATTGTCAATTATAAAAAAACAAAATAAATAAATACCGGTACAAACAATTTTCACATTAACAATAGCACATCTACAGTGGAACCGACAGGGGCGCCGGAAGCGGGAGGGGAGAGGGCAGATACCCTTATAAGGTCATGTAAGCTACTGCACAATTTGCGCTACTGGTGGTCCAAAGAGAATTTTATTGGTTCACATAATGGACATCAATTGCCAATGGTCTATGGAATTTTTTTCTTAAAAAAATGGTCCATGGGACAATGGCCCAAATACATGTAAGCTTCAACGAATTTCACTGTAATTCAGCTTAAAGTATATCTCACACTATCCACTAAACCAGTGGTTCCCAACCTGGGGTCTGCAGATCCCTTGGGGGTCCGTGAGAAAGCCTTTGGGGGTCCGTGATTGCCTTGATGAATTTTGGAAAAAAAACGAAAAGCGATCTTTTTACTTTCACTTCTCTCATTAAATTTGCTTACGTTGAAAAAGTTTCGGCCTGGTACTTTGGGTCACCTTAATAATCAAATCTTCTTCTTCTTAAATTGCGCAATAATCAAATACTGCTGACATTTTGTGAAGAAAGGAGCGTTCTTCCCGGCTATCAGCACAAGGCTGAGCACTCACTAGTACAGCGGTGCGATACTGATGAGCCCAGCCTCATGGGCGAAACACGTGTCTATCGCTGTCAATTCTTGCTACAAATCGGCTGCCGAGAAACATACTGCTGACATTTCTTGAACAATTCGTTCATTTTCTTATTTGAGCGACTGTTTAACCTAATATTTGCCGCAGGAGTCATAGCAGCAATGCAATGTGACATAGTACAGTAGTTGAGTAGCATAATTATTACAATAGTCAATTAGCATGTTAATTGAGTTTCAAGCAAAATTTAGGTAGGGGTCCGCAGAATTAATAATTTGTCTAAAGAGGTCCGTGACAACAAAAAGGTTGGGAACCACTGCACTAAACCAATACGCGTACATGATTCCGTTGCCTGTTCTCACGTCAATTATCTTTTATCACGAGAACTGTATTCATAAGATTTTATCAATAGAATTATCCAGAAGGTAGAATGCAAGAAAGATTAACTATTACGTAACTAACTATTAACTATTACGTATCCGCCCCGATAGCTCAATTGATTAGCGTGTCACTTCTGGAACGAAGAAACTTCAAGATCAAGCGGCGCTGGTTCGACTCTCGGGGTGTGCGCTTGAGCAACGCACGTTAAGGACTGCTCTCCATTCAGCGGCATCTAATGGATGGAATAGTTCCCCGGCAACAAGACTTCAACAATCGGAAACTTCACTCTGTCAATCTCGGTGACCGGGCCTGCGTCAGTGATTCAAAGCCTCTACAAGTATGCGAAACTGCCAGGATTGAGCTCTGCAAGAAGCTTTCCCAGTCCGAGGATAAAGATTCAATCAATCAATCAACTCTGTAACCGAGAAAATACGAGTTTAACAACTTACGTCACATTCGCTAGCGCAACACAAGGCATTATGAGGTAGCAATGATCAAAGTTTAAGACTTTACTATCGTACAATCAATCATTTTATTTTTCATTATTAACGCGTCCGGGACGAAAATGTTTTCAATCTTCCATTTATCTTCCAGAAACCTCTTTTTAGCTGATTTAGAACTATCTGGAAGGTTTCAGCTGATCCTGTGATTATACGTACACTACACCTTCTCCAAAATGTGGACCTTTTCGGCTCAAGGGGGGGTTCCCGGGAACCCTGAGAACCTCCCCTGGCTACGGGCCTGACTGCAAGTAATTTAAGAAGCAAGTACAGTAGTAAGCGTGGACGAAAATGGCAGAAAAAATAAACCTGGTTATACAAGCACTCCAGTTAAGCATGTCACGCCTCTAATTTCACAATTTGAAATGGAGAGTAAACTGACACTTAAAAAACAAATTCGTGACAATTTTAAAAACGAAGTTTTTTCTAGCAATCAATGTATTCCAGCAGTGTTGAAAATGGACACCAATAAGCCAATAGCACAGAGTAGAAGGTTTCAAGTTGTTCGAGAGAAGAATTTAGTCTTTTCAGTTGTCCAGTACCCTATTCTATAGGACCTGGGCACTTAGGCTATGTAGATGACAAGTGGTGCTAAAATAAAGCAGAACATTTTAACTTCTGAACTGAATCACCAAAGTTGAACTTTTCTTGCAATAGTAACGTTTATATTGTATTATAGTTAATTATATGGTGTGGTATAAGCTTTGTTACTCAATGCAACAAACAGTGTACCATATGTTTCTCGGCAGCCGATTTTTAGCAAGAATTGACAGCGATATACACCGTGTTTCGCCCATGAGGCTGGGCTCGTCAGTATCGCACCACTAATTCTGCCACAAAGGTATTCGACCACCGCTTTACCAGCCTCATTTTTTGATCATAGGTCGATTTCACTATTACAGCGTTCTCAGTATGATCAATGATCATAGATATCTTATCTATGGTATAATGATCATGTCACACAGCAAAAATAATAATAAAATTCTTCAAAGGTTTCAAGTTTAGGTATTGTGGCGTAACAATTGCACGTTGCATGTTGCGTCACCATGGAAACAATTTGTTTCCATGGTGGTGTTACGCCACAATACCAATTGTTTCCATGGAGGCGCAACATACGCAATTGTTGTGCCACAATACCTAAACTTGAAATTGTTGAAGAATTTTATTATTACTTCGCTCTTGACTTGACAGCTGACAATTGACATGTGTGATAGCGAAATCCATTTATGTTTAACACATGAGGCTGGTAGGCCTACACTGTTTGTTGCATTGAGTAACAAGGCTTGTACTGTAGTAATGATACGAGTCAGTCAACCGCTTCGAGTGGACAGTTTGCTGGGTTGGTTCACAAAAACAGAAAAGTTTTATTAGTCAATTATATGGTGTGGAGTAGTGTGATAGCTAACCTGGCAAAGAAACAAGTATAAGATCCACAGATGTCATCGCTTTATGTACAGTATGTTTGAAAGAGTTCAATAATGGCTTAAACGTGTTGACAAAACAGCTGCTAATGCGCAAAAACGTAATTGAAGGTTTGCGTCAGCGACTGAAAATAGCTTGAAAAGAGCCCGCAGTGCGTGTTAATGCAAAATAGACGTAGCAACACATCCAAATTCCATATTTAGCATTAATACTTCGCTAACGGGTAGAAACGCAGCATAGAAAATATTTTATTTTTTCGATTTCGATTAGCAACCAAAATAGCGACTAGAAAGGTACTTTGACTAAGCCAACGCAAGTTTCGGTTGAAAATGTCCTTTTTATAAACTTGATCGACGTCCACGCCTTACTGAACCTATCTTGACTCAAATATTTTGCATGATACTTGACATCCTATTATTATTATTATGACTGCTCAATGCTCATCCACATCAATATTGGAACTGCCAAATTCAATCCACAACACT
Source organism: Aplidium turbinatum (assembly GCF_918807975.1). Classification (NCBI taxonomy): domain Eukaryota; kingdom Metazoa; phylum Chordata; class Ascidiacea; order Aplousobranchia; family Polyclinidae; genus Aplidium; species Aplidium turbinatum. The sequence continues at coordinate 9,680,886 of NC_137483.1, read as the reverse complement.
TTTCATTAGGCTGTCATTCATTACTACATGTATGCTTCCTTCTGTTTCTGTTTTATTTTTTGCTACTTGTTTTTTGAGTTTTGTGGTCGTGCTAACTACTGATATATAGCCTACTACACAGAGATAGGCAAGATTACCAGTAGGCTATTGGTGATCTTGAAGATCAAGATCACCAAGAATAGGTGATCTTGAAGATCAAGATCGTGATCTTGAAGATCAAGATCATTTTCAAGATCACTTTTTGTGTACTGGAAAAAAAAATGAAGTTTTTGATCAATGATGTTGCAAAAAATAATTACTTTAAGCAACCTGGGTAAAGGTATATAGTTGGTATTGCTAACTTTTAGTTTTAACTACTCGATCGCTGGCCTAAGAATTGTAATAAGTTAGTGACTGTTGCTATTAGGCCTATCAATCGTTGTCGTAGTTTGTGGAGAATCGCAACGTCACACCCAAAGCCGAGGGTAACTAATTACAGTACAGAAAAGTCACAAAATTTTCAATTAGTTTTATACTTTTTATTTATAATAAATAAATAAAAATAAACTTTGAGCTGCATCATTTTTTACTAAATTTTTGTCTGGTCCGTGTTGGAGTTTTTATTCGTGTTACTAAGTAGTTTTAACTTTCACTGCATTATGTCTATGTTTATTGCACTATTTACCCACTTGGTAACCTTGATACTGTAGTCTGCTATCAAAAATGTTCAGAGGTTTGTGGTCAGACAAACCGCTCCATACTCAGACCCTAAACAAAAAACAAGCCTTGGTCTGTTTGATTTGCTGCAATAAACCACTTTACATGACCAAAGTCGGTTAGAGTCCAGATTTTTTTACATCGCGACTCTAGACTTTTGAAACATCTAAAATTGGGTCAAAGAAAGCAAACATTTTTTTAAAACTTACACATGGAAATTGTGAACAAAGTTAAATCATTTTTTATTATGCGTCAACATAAAGTACGCGGAAGTTGACTTCTTTATTATGAATAACACAAAAAACTTTTTCAATTTTGAAATGGCAACACTGACCAGATTAGATGGAGACTAAGTTAAATCGTCTTTTGTTGTACACATATCATATTAACAGTGGCTTAATGTTGGCAGTTGCCACTAACTACTTTGTACGGTACAAGTTCTAAAATAATGCCTCTATATCTAATAAGTAAACTTCAATTTTAAAGTGATCTTGATCTTATTGTTCTTCAAGATCAAGATCACCAAAAAAAAAGTGATTTTGAAGATCAAGATCACGCCCATCTCTGCTACTACATAATTTTTCATTCAGGCACGTTTTAAACCTTTCAAGGTTTTGCCACCTTTTCCCGTTCACCATGCTGGTAGGTCTGTATCGATTTTTGTAGTTACAGTAGTATCTTTTTCGTCCCGGACGCGTTAATGACGAAAAATAAAATGAAATGAATGATTGACTGAATGACATCACATTGTATTGACTTGAGAATTGGTTAATTGTGAAAATTTCTATGTTTGGACTGGAATATTCTCATTGAAGATTTCCGGACAGTTTCACATCTGGCAGTTGCAGAAGTTTTCAACCGCCAAATTATTCAAAAACATTTCATTTCAAAATTTCCTGTCTTGGATTTGTTTCCTATGGTTTCAAAACAAAATGTTCAAGAATCTCAAATCGCAGAAAGGGCTGAAAATTCGTATTTCAGGTCAAAGTGATCTTGCACCAACTTTTTAAAAATGTATTACAATGATCGCAAGATGAGAGACTTTATGCATAATGCATACCAGGCCCTTTTCACTCCACTATAATCATGCTTGCCCGGTTTTGAATTTTTATCACAAAGAAGACTAACCGAAACCTCCGCAGGCTACGTCTCTGGTTTAAAAACTACTGTTTTAACAGCCAGCACAGATATTGTCAGCTCTGCTAGCAAGTTTCATCGCAAGTGAGGGTTGGCAGTCGGCTGCTGGTGAAATCGTTGTGCCAATTTGTACAACTTCAAAACTTTTCGATGATATCTGACTTTGCAAAAACAGTAATCAGCAATAGTTGTGGGCATGGGCGCCGATCGCTCTGTAAAATTGGTGGGGACATTTACTAGGAAAGGTAGGAAGGGGCGATGAGCGAAGCGAGTTAGAAAGATTGGGGGTCTGTTCTGACAAAAAAAAAAATAGTAGGTAGGCTACAAGTCTAATGCGATGTAGGCTGTAGACTGTATAATGTGTATTTGGTTCGTTGGTTTTGAATCTTTATCCTCGAATTGACAAAGCCTTGATTGGTTATTCCTGGTAGTTTCGCATACTTGTAGAGGCTTTTGGCACAGGGCCAGTTACCGAGATTGGCAGAATGGCAGAGTGGTTTTCCAATCGTTGAAGTGTTGTTGCCGGGGAATTATTTCTATCACTAGGTGCCGCAGAATGGAGAGCAGTCATGAAAATGCGTTGCTCAAGAGCACACTCCGAGAGTCGAACTTGAGACGGGCGCGTAACAACTGAGCTCGCCTGCCGGACAAATGTATTTTAATTGCCAGTGTCAGCATTGGACAGCAGACGTCCAAACACTCGGCAACGAGTCTCCGGCGAATTAAAAACGAAGTCCTCGGAGAGGCCATGGATGTTGATCGAATTTAAAACTGTGTTCTGCACATGGCAGACCATTGCATGATTTAGCCGTTTCTGTGTGATGGTAGATCGTAACCAAGTTTTGACACGTTGCAAAGTTGAAAATGACCGTTCAGCTGAACACGAGCTGGCTGGTGAAATGAGCAAAAATCGCACAAAACGTTCCACTTGCGGAAACATTTGCCGAACGGCGAATGGCATCTTCTTGAATATCATTCAAAAATCTTCCACCGACTTTCCATTGTACTGCTTTCGAAAGAAGCATAGCTCTTGTGCAAGGGACTCTGTATCAAAGAACTCAGGATAATCGTCTATCACATGTGATCGTAGCTTTCCACTAAATGGAGAGTTTTGTAGAATGCAGAAATATTGTAGAGCTCAAGATTGGTTGACTTGAAATAGTCAGTAAGATTTTGCTGCGCGCTGTGAATGACTGCAAGATACTCTGACCGATATTTCGTCTCAGGTGTTTGAAGTTGAGGAGGTTGACCATGGCCATGTCCATGCTGGAGACAATTTGGGATCTTTTTGGGACGTGACAGATTCAATAACTCAAGCCTTTCAGCATTTACAAAGACACGATGAAATTCTTCTTCACTGCGTAGATGGCGGAGTTTAGCACTACAAGGTTCAGCACCTTTAAGCATGCCAGCCACAGTCACCGTGCAACCTTGCAAGGCTTTTGTTAAAACGTTCCAGACACTGAATGCAGACACTGCCGCTAATAACCTAATCACACTCGACCCACGAGAAAAAGATTTCAAAAGCCAACTAGTAGGCCTAGCTGTTGCTACATTTCAATGAAATTGACTCACGGCTACTTCCAAGACTTCCAGTAGCCTACTGACTTATAATTATCAAGCACTGCTTTTACAGCAGCTGCACGTGTGAGCCATCTTGTTGGGACTAATTGGTTTCAGTTTTGATGCCGCCTGAGGCAAAGACTCTTCAGAATAAAGATTCAGGTAGACTACAGATGCTTGAATTTCCAAGAAACCATTACCGGTACGGCACGTTATAAAAAATAATTTAAAAAGATGGTGGGGACATGTAAAAAGATGGTGGGGACATGTCCCCACTGTCCTATAGGAATCGGCGCCCTTGGTTGTGGGCACGTAAGCCAACTTTGCTTGCACGACTTCTTATCTTAACAATGTCATCTTAATTTTACTGTTTTATGTTCGTGTGGTGTAGGCTATCACTTTTTCAAAAATGTTTCAAATTTTAAAATATTTTGAAAATGCTTCAAATTTCAATATACTTCTTTTCACTTTGATCCAAAATTTAATTGTCTTGTTTCATGTTAAATTAAGTTTCTTCGTGAAGAATTTCGTTTAGACCAAAGAAAGCAAAAAAGTTTGTTATGAGTGTGGCTTTGAACCACGTTGAACCACAAATGTAGTTCAGCTTACCTAGGCTGACACTGTTGAATGTTTAATGCTTTTTATCGCATTCAGCCTTATTCCAGGTGGTTGAAGATTTAGATAATGAGGACGGGAAGGCAAGGCGATCACCTTTAGGCATACCTTTGTGTCTTGTTAAAGACATACCCCCCTACTCTCTTTCGAGTGCCGTGCCAAAGCTCTCACCACCAGACTATGCAGTAGATGTTATTGATGTTGATTCTAAATCAACTATTTCATCTGCTTGTTGCTGATGAACGTTGAGATTCGTCCTTGAAGGGCGTTGCTTAAGCAAAAATATACTACTGTACTGTACATTACTGTATGTATTAACGTCAACCGTCACTGGTTGACCTTCTTGTTAGTTTGCAGAGCTTGGTACTGTATTTAGTGAGGCGAATCATTAAGTTAACTCGTCACTGTTGTATCGTGACATATTAGTTTACAAGCGACATAATGTATCGGCAGCTGCATGACATAATGCGGTCGTAACAAGTTTTCGCCAAAACCGGCCGAGGTATATGTAAATGACTTGACTTTGCGAGTTTCCTTTGCGTGCCGACTGCCGAGAGAAACGTGAACTGAGCAAGCGACTCCTTTAAACCTGTTTTTTTGACAGGAACAAAGTTCATGTATTGACAAACAGAACGACTTAATCCTGAAAGCATATGGAGTTTTTAAAAGTGAAATCAATTTCTATCTTCCATTCTGTAGACTAAAATGTTAGCCGAAAGTGTTTTGAAATCAACCTGAAACCATTTGAGTCAATCTTTATCTTATGTTTTTGAGTTACGCTGATAATAGCACAATGTTACACTTTACCTGTTTTTGCTCACAGCTTCAACAAATCTTTTTGAAAATATTTAGAAACGTTAGGGGCACCCCCAGGAGCTCGTTACTTTGCCTGCAAGGAGTACCTTTTCTCAATTGAGAACCCACGCAAAACGTTGTCTTTACACAAAAAATGCACATTTTGAAACATATGGGATGCAATACGGAGATAATAAAAAGATTTTAGTATAAAAGTAGGCTAATAAGCTCATATTTATGAATGTGCGTAATTTAATCGAATAACTTAGCAATATCTGAACACCTGAAACGAACGAAATAGTAGCCTGCATAATAAATGCTATTTATAAAAATGTTTGTTAACAACTTTGTGTGCCAACATTTTTGGAGTCTCCTACAAGTCAGCAGTTGTGAACCGAGCAAATGGCAGTTGAGCAAGTGACAACTGAGCTAGCGACATTTCAGCAAGTGGCTGAAGTTGGCAAATGATGAAACTGAGCAAGCCAAAACTTGGCATGTCATAAGTCAGCAAATTCAGTTTAGCAAGCGATGACTAAGCAAGTCCGATTAACCAACAAGTTCATAAGATTTTGAAAAGCTTTTGATCTGAGAGATCGAGAGCTTTCGCATAATGAAGTGATTTCAAATAGTGAAACAACGATTTTTTACGCTTTATAAACAGCTAAATCACTTCAGAATGGATTCACAATATGCTAATGTGGAGGCTTATTACATTTTTCAATCGATTCGAGAAAGTCTTATCAGTTATCGCTTTTTCGGTTGATTTCTGTGACTCCTGCAAACCGATGAATGGAAATAAAGGCAATAAAAATGCCTTGAAATCGATCAATTACATTTTGACATTGATAGTAATTGATTTGCATACCTTCAAAAGTAAACCAATCCAAGTTTTCGCTGTTTCTTGGCTAGAATAGAAAAAGAAACATAATACTGAAGCGAAAGACAGAAAATCTTGAAAGAGAAACGCGTTGCAAAATTGACGTTAGTTTTTGCATATACAATACATGTTAATTTAAACAAGGTTAACTTTGCAAAGATAGGGGTATTTCTGCAAGTGTTTTAAAATAATAGACAGTGGTAGTTTGGATGTCCCTTTGAGAAGACGATCAGTTTTGCTACAAATATTTTTCAAGTGTCCTTAAGGTCCAACTCGGTTTGTGCATTACCGTGCAGAATAAAAGTAAGCTCGTCAACAAATATGTGGCGATAATAATTGTAAGAAAAGTCAGCTTTGTAATCCATTTTTTCATCTTCTAATTAAGGGTAAACTTGACCTTATCTTATCAAGAAGAGTCAGATCTCAACTTTTAATAAACCATAACAAAGCAATATCAGAAAAAACTGTAGCCTACGTAGACAGTAAGTTAATTGTTTTAATTACATTAACAATATTGCGATATAACTTAAATAAGGCTACAGTCGGCTGCCGAGAAACAGCTGATGAAAGTTGCAAATTCTTTGCAGCAGCGCAGATGTAAATTCAGCCTTGTAATGGCTGCAAAATTTTTGATTATTTCTTTTCGATTTAAGCTTGAGCTTGACGTTTTAGCAGACTAGCTTGTGTTTTTCCTGGCTCGTTGCCCGTTGGTAATGAGTTGACGTGTTGCATAGCCTACAAGAAAAAGGCAGTTGCAGTGAAGTATATCAAAGAAAAGAATAAATATTTAATCATTACTGCATAGCATCAGTGAGCTTTCCGTTGATCTCGAATTTATGTTTGGTAGCTAAAGCTTAAAAGTGAATGGACGGGAAAGTAAAGGGATTAAACTTTGTGTCCAGGGCCGTGGACTACCATCTTGCCCTTTTGGTCCCGGCCAGAGGAGGTTAATATGGCTTTGTTCGTGTCTATCTCCACGCGCAGCCGAGCCATAAGTGTCAAACCGATGTTGCTGCTGCTGGGAGTAGAGGGAAAGTTAGATAGTGAGGTAGAGGGTGTTTACAGTAGTTTTAGATATTACAATTTAAATACATAATGAGCAAATAACTGCAGGTAAGGAGGTCAGTATCATTGTCACAAATACAAATGCGTAAATATAACTTATATATCTTTAACTGCAGACAAGTTATCGCTGTTTCGACTTTTAGGTCTCTTCAGTGCAATGGTGATTTCCATACTTAAATCCAAGCATCCGGGGTGAAGATAAGATTCTCATTATACTAAGCATTCAGCGCTAACGAGTACCTTTGTCTCGGCCGCCTTTTCTGCAGTAACTACGCCCACCCAATTTAATGCACCCTGGGTAGAGGTGAGCGATGTTTTTCAACAACCAGCTTATAAGCCTGGAATCGAACCAGGATTGCATGACTGGAAAGGGAGGTTCTTATCGGCTGCGCCATCCCACCCTCAGACTTAGTGCAGTATTGCAGTAATCACAATTCGTACTGTCAACCACTAGTGGCGTACGCAGGAATTTTTCCCTTGTTGGGGGAAGGATTGAAAAAAATTCATGAGACCATTCAAATCGTAGCCTACATGTAGTTCACGGCTGAAACGAAAGTGGGCCTATGACAGGTCACTAAACGTACACTTGACATTGTGCTGATGATTAAGGCTACAAGATGGTCGAGAAAGCTTGACGAACATTAGCGTGCGTTTTTTTTTTATTAAAAATTTGTTGGTTAATGCGAACATGCGATGCAAATCGTGAATGCAATCCACCGTCGATTCAAAATTTGGCCGGTGTTTCCTGTGAAGTACAAAGACGTTTTTCATTTGAGTTACGTTAAGATTGCATTTTGTAACAAAAACGAATATGAAATAGTCGTTGCAGTGATTTGCTTTTACTTTGCGACTGAAAAAGGTGGGTTAAAGAGAATAAAAATCTCTACAAACCCTACGATTAATTATTATTTATTTAACAAACAAAACAGAGTTTTGAAATACGTTGTGTCTTGTTTGAAACACCCCTGAGTGAAAGCAGTCAGTTTATCTGAAAATAAACACTCTTTACACAATCCCACGCATTTTTGTCTTGACGCTTTTTACCTTGTAGCCTACGATTCTCGTGCATTGGCATTTCATTTTTATTTTTTCAGCGCATAGCATAGCGCAACCAAATTGCTGAGATCTCGAAATCAAAGATGATAAAAGAATTTTCCGTCAAAATAAAACAAAACATTGTTTTAAAAATGTTTCAACGTAACAAGTTGTTCACGCAAGGACCTAGGAGATGTCCAATCAAACGGTGGAAACTGTCGCCTACTAAAAAATAGGCTAGCTATCAGCAAAAAAACGACCGGTTATTCAAGCTGTTTAGCTTCAAGCAGCTGTGCTGAACTTGTAAACAACAAAAGCAGGCGAAAAATTTAGAAATTTCGATGCCAGTTGCTCAATTTTTCACTTTTTTGTTTCGTCGCAGATAGTTTCTTGGCTATAATTGCTGTAACACCAATACGTGTTCACAAAACTTGATTTACATAAAAACTAAGAAATATAGAAGATGGCGCATTTATATAAAGCCATGATAAGCCATGAACAATACAAAAATTGCAAACATCAAGCTCAATGGGGACGTTTTAACCTCCAAAACCCATGCGCAATGCAACAACAGTAAGATGTCTACTAGCAAATTGCTTAATTGGAACGAACCAAGAGAATTATATATATCACTGCTAATTTAATAAACGTTTACAAGAAGCACCAATGAACTTTGCGGTTTTCTAGTCAAAGTGCTTCTTGTATAAGAAGACACGTAAGAGGTTGATAAAAGTAACTAAGATATGCTGATTTATGTATTACGGTACTTTATTATTTATTTGATAGCATAGATCAGCGTTTCTTAACCGGGGGTGCTAGCACCCCTTGGAGGTGCTGGAATAGACTGTAGGGGGTGCTAAATGCATGCAGTATAATATCAAAAAATGCCATTTTACTTTTCTGCATTTTTTTGTTATTCTGCCAGTATCAGCAGTTGTCATATCAATGATTGCTGTTTCGAAGTAGCCTACATGATTTGCTGTCATTGTAGTCATCTCCCAGTCAAACACTCAAATTGATCCTGAGTAGATTGTGCGAACTTATCTGGTGGGTGTTTTGTTGTAATATTGTTGCTCACCTCTCGCTTCTAGAAACCACCATGGCAAAGTATCCAGAGTGGATACAACAGCCTTCTTGGCAGACATGAGTGATCATAGGCTAATAGACTAAAGGAGGAGCTATGATTGACATGCAGGTGAATCAGAGTTGTGGGACAAACTTTCGACCTTCCGCTTGCTGATTTCTGGTGTGACCAGTTGACGGCACATCCTGCATTGGCACGAGCAGCAATGGAATTGATCGTCCCATTTCCGACTAACTACCTGTGTGAAAAGGCGTTCTCCACCATGCTCCAAATCAAAACAATTGGCCGGAGCCGCCTTCAACATGGGTTGCTCCACGATATGAGAGTGGCTTTGACAAACACGAAGCCTCGAATAGAGAAATTGGTCACACATAAGCAACAACAGAAATCACATTGATACATGTGTAACTAGTTACCCAGCTGGGTAACTTAAATATGCTTAAGTTTGTCCATGTTCTTTTACTATTCTCGGGTTTTCCTATTTCTTTTATCACCAATGACGGCAGTAGTTTTGAAGAATAAACAAAATGATCAATTTGTACTTCGCTTTCCTTTCAATAGTGCAGGCCAAAGTTTAATGGCGGGGTCGAAATTTTGACATGCTATTTGATCACTGGCGGTATATTTTGTATATTTTTGTCGCCTAACAAACGGTGCTGTTGTTTTAAGAGAGTTGATTCACTTACATATGGTTATAATTGAATTTCTGTTGGTGAATGAAAGCCAAATACCAAATCCTGAATCAACTTCGTTAAAACAACTGCTCAGTTTGTTAAACAACAAGAGACTTCATTACAAAATATATCTCCAGCGATCTGAAGGCATGTTAAAATTTCAGCCTGTACTAAACTTTTGGTCGGTACTGTAGTAGTCTTATGTCAATGATAGTTAGGGGGTGCTAGACTGGTCAGGCCTGTTTACAGGGGTGCTAAAGTCAGAAAAGGTTAAGAAACGCTGGCATAGATGGACTAGTTTTGTTGGTTTTGGTTAGTCACACCAACATAGTATACAAAATTTAAACGAAACCAAAACTAAACCCAAACAACAAATCTATTAGTTTTGCATTGATTCAACGTCTGCACACGTCTGGAAAAACTAACAGACGTGTGCAGACGTTGAATCAATGCAAAAATAACGAATCTTGCTGTCTGGGAATAAATACAAAACGATAAGATTATGACCCAGACAGAAAAATCTGTCGTTTTTACAGTGATTCGACGTGTGCAGACGTTGAATTAATGTAAAAAACGACGGATTTTACTGTCTGGGAAGTGTCTGGTAGGTGACAGACAAAAGTGACAAGGAAAAGTTGGTTTGTTACTGACAATCTTGCGCAATGTAATGTTGTTGCATATTGCACCAGGGACGCATCCAGTAACTAACCTTAGACGGGATTTTAATAAAACTCGATAAGTTGGTTCGTATTAATCCATTCTTGTAAATGCTTGATGTACAAAGTAGCTTCGATCCGCCACTGTGTTGAACTAGCTGCTTATTAACACTTCGTGGTGTAAATGTGTGCAGAGTAGCCTATAGGCTTGGACGTTTAACAAAGGCAATGATTTTAATAAAATATAGTTTGTTTTTGTTCATGTTGTCTGCGACCTTATCAACACAAAGCAACACTACCAACTCAGGTAAGTGGATCAATGTATTTGCAGTTTTTACCTGAAGTTACTTCTTTAAAACTAAAAGCTTAACGTGTGATATTGTGCACAGGCTGATAACAATGCATGAAACATCTTTACGAGTCTCTCAAGGTGTCAACTTGAAGACAATTATTTAATTTTGTTTCAGTATTTTGATTCATTTTAGTAACTTGAGTTGAAATTATACAAAAAATTGACCTTTTAAAATACTACATAATTTTTTGTCCATAAGTTAGCTTGTAATTTTCTTTCTCTGGACAAAAAAGACAATAATTATGTAGAGTGGGCACAGGGTTGCATTTCATAAAAACATGATTGAAAAAGTCGTTCTTTCATTGTGCCCTTAAAGTTCAAGCCAAGTTGTCATTATTTGCAGTTCGATGCAAATCAGCGAATTTTAATTTCGCCAACATAGGCTATTGGAAAACAATAAAGTTGGAAATAGGAAATAGTTATAAATTTAACCAAAGTTTCACTTTTTGTGATATTCAAGATATTTTGGCTTCAAATTCTAAAAGTTGTTTAACAAACGTTACCTATGAAGGCAAGAAACAAAAACTGTGATTTAAATCTGAAAGCAAGTTATTTGACTTTTGATGATGTATTGGCAAGCAAACACGCTTTCGAATGTCAATTAATTATTTGTAATTTCTTTTGATCAGAACCATGACAGGAAACAAAAGGATTTGATTCGAGCAAGGTTGTCTTGACAGCACGAAGGAAAGCGCAAATATTCTTACAGATTCATTAATAATGCCTGTCATGGTCTACTCTTGATGACGTAGCTCACTGGCTGAACATCCTTGTCTTTGCAAGTGTTTGAAAATGATAATTTTATGGTTTTAATTAATTGTCGCTCTACAGTCTACAACAACTAACTTCTTTTAACGACTTGAAAATGATTAAACATTGAACAACCATCTGTAGCTTATAAGGCAAGCTTTAGCAACTTTTCTTTACAGCTTCAAACGGTTTCCAAAATGAACAAGACCGATACTGTACAGCAAGATATTTTTTAGTTATTTCCAGCAACTTTATAATGCAGCATTTTTCTTTTTTAAATGCAGCTCTTTCCAAGCATTGTGCCTAAAAGCAAAAGTAATAAGGAAAATGTTTTGACTTTCATAGAATTCAGGTTCAGATGAAATTGTATTTGGATCTTTAACAAAAACTTGCTTTACTTGTAGTAAGTTTTCCTGAAATGTTGTGGTGATCATTTTTTGTCTCATTGACCATTGTATTTGTCAGTAAATTTAAAGCAAGTATAACGGAGAATAATCAATCGAATAATAGCAAACTGGTGATGGCTTGCTGTATTCTGTCACCTGTAAACAAAATCTTGTATCTCGTTTCTTGCATGACAATGTTCGTCATCCAATTGAAAAATATCAGCTAGGCTACTTATGTGCTTTGTGAATGCGATATTGTAAAGATTCAATCGGGCAATTTAATTACTGCAGAAAAATCGTGGTTTTGAATTTCATCTTTTCAGAAACATGATACTGCATCCTGCAATGCTTTTATCTTCTTTATCAAACAGTCATTTTTCTTTTTGTGAATGGTTTTAGTAGGATGCTGTTGACAAGACCGTTTTCAAAGGATAATCGTGGCCTAATGAAAAGGTCTGGTTTCAATCTTTGCAACTGCAACACTTTTGAACATTAAAAACTGAAGTCAAGGAAAAAGAAAAATTATTTTTAAAATTATTAACCAAGAATGAATTATTGATTAATGCCATATTTGCTTTAAAAAAAAAAAAAAAAAAAAATCTTGGATAGATGCAAAAGCACCACTTCGAAATAACAGGTTTGCTTTGAAATGCGGCGTTGTGGAGTTTTCTTTGGCTGCAGGTCCCTAAAAAGATTTCAAGCTTCTAAAATCAAAAATATACCTTGGATTACCCTTGTCGACAGTGCTAGCTGTCAATATGCAGCATATTCGGCAATGCACGAGGTCTTTATAATGTAAAAGTCCTATTCTACCCAGTATTGACATACATTTTCCAAGAATGCAAAAGTGCAGTGTTATTTTTTTTAGCTCTAACAAAATAACATGAATTTACTGGTTTTATTGGTTTGCATTGGTCATACCAAATAATTGAATATATGGTGTGACAACGTCATACCATATGAAGACCGACAACACAAAATTTCATGATATGACGTGAGCTATTAAATATTGAACTTTTGTAACAGTTTACTTTTTTGATTTCAAGTATCTATAAAATGCTGGACGGACTAAAAATAGCTAGGTCTATAGACGACAATAATCTCTAACCCGGTGGTACGAAGAGCCGATTAATACTTTAATTAATAATTGGTTGATGTGATCTGTTGAATATATGACTTCTATAGCACTATTTTCTTATTAGTTTTTTTATTATTCATGTTAATTTTCATGGCATTAGCAAACTCCAAAACACGTTTATCAGTCTGAAATGAGTTAGGCTTTAGGGGGCGGTGACCCCGACGGTAGAGTACGGTTTGGGAGGGGTCAGAATCGTCGTCAATTATTACTTTGTGCATAGAGTCTGTGACTTTGCACACGCAGCTATATCAAATCAATTGATATTGGGATCATAATTATAAGGATAAGTACTCGATTCTCTGTCCTTTTTTTTTGCCTCGTTTGGCAGGAAATGTAACATTCACCTGGTAAACTCGGTAGCACAAAGAAGATTGTCCAACGGGCCACGTTAAACTGTCTAGGCTTGGCTTTTGTTCTCACAAGCATAAAAATAATCATGTTATAATTCATTTATTACAGCTCTACAATTGCTAAGATCTTTCAGCGACAAGGGGCCAGTTTTAATTTTGTATCAGATTTAGTTTGTCATGACCGGATTTGCCCTCACTGCGTTATGCAAGAAGGAACACAATCGTTACCGCTTTTAAAATCTTTGGTATGACCCGACCATGAATCGATCTCAGGTCTACCAGCACCATAACCGAAGGCGATACCACTCAGCCACTGAGCAGGTGCTCACAAGTATAAACTTGCGGTTCAATAAACTAAACATTTCTTGTCACTAGAGGTGTAACTTCAGGTCGTGCCTTTGAGGCAAACAGAACTAAAAGATGTTTATTGGCTATACAGTATAGTTCTGATGTAACTACCAATTTTTGAACGCAAAAGTTACGTAAAAGATACTAATTTTCCACATTATGCTTGCCTTGAGGGACACAATTTGCTTCAATGCTCTTTGCTCAGGTAGGCTATAACCCTGTAAACCTGCACACCACATTTGTTCATTTGCACCACAACAACTGTCCGTCAAGCAGAACTGCTAATTAGAAGAGGTCGTGGATAGATAAAACTCATTTGTAAAATAACAATCTTGTATTTGCAGAAGAATGCTTTACAACTGAGCCCTTCATTTGCTCGTCCGGAGAGCCGATTCACCGGAAAAATTTCTGCGACTTTGAAAGTCACTGCAGGTAAATAACCACGTCTGATATATGTGTTTACAAAGAGAAGCTAAGTTCCAATTAACAATATAATTTGCTAGTTTTTAAATCCATGTCGCATCCCGATGATTTAGCCCAGCATTTCTTAAACTGGGGTAAATTTACCCCTGGGAGTAAATTTCCTCGTTTTGGGGGTTAAATGAGCTATCAATCAAAATATCCACATCAGTTGACGGGACAGAAAAGTTGTGCCAGCTGTAGGTATTGGTATTGTATATATCATTTCACCGCTTGACGGAAATAACTGGAGATGATCTCAATCAAAACTTGAAGGATGACATCATCAGCTATCTTCAAAACTTGCAGGAGGAGTTTGAACGATATTTTTCCGAGATAAATACTGGCAGCATTTTGATGAAAGTAGCGACTAATAATAATCCTTGTGTATGTAAAGTGAAAGATGTTCCTGAAGCAATCCAAGAAGAATTTATAAAATTAACAAACGATTATTTTGCAAAAGATGAATCTCACTCTTGCAACCTAGAAAAGTTTTGTGTTAAAATATAACATTGCTATCCAAGGATAGGTATTCCAGCTCTGAATGTTCTGGTTTCGTTTTCTTCAACTTACCCATGCGAATGCGGCTTCTCTGCATTGCTTACTATCAAACCTAAAGCACGAAACCAACTTCATCTTGAATCCGTTATTTGTTGTGCATTACCTCCTACTTCATAGTCGGCTGCATAGCTGAGTGGTGAGAGCCTTGGAACGGCAATCGAAAGAGCGCCGGTTCGACACCGCTCAAGAGCATGCGGTGTCGAACCGGCGCTCTTGAGCGTGTCTTTGTCTTTGGCAGGACACTTAAAGGCATGCCTGAAGGTGGACACGAAGATTGGCTTTCTTGCCTTCCCGTCCACTTAATCTACAGTAAATCTTCTACCACCGGGTCGTCGTCGTCGTCGTGTGAGCGTCTGGGGCCGAGGGTCTATCCTTTAACCACCCCAGATTCACGATGTTCCCGGACTACACTGGAAGGCTACTAGAGAGCAGCCAGTCTTTGGCTTCATCATCCATGACACGCAGACCTTCCACTCCGTTAGGTGGCTTGAAGATGGAGCAGTCATTCATGATGTGGTCTGCGGTCTGTTCCTCGGCACCACATTCACAGGAGGAGGAAGAGGCCATTCCCCATTGGTGCATGGTTGAGCGGAAAAGCCCGACGCCGCACGGAGACGGTTGAGGCGCACCCATGCCTGTCTTGGTAGTGTTAGACCGATGGGGCGTGTGTCGGCGTCGGGGATGAACGAATAGAGTCTGGTGGCGGTTGACTTCCATTCAGAACTTCATTTATGGTCCGCCCAAGCAGCCGCAGAGATGTCTTGTACATCAGCGTTGATAAGAAGTTGAGCGGCTGGCACGAATGGGTGTCTTGATTTCAGTCGACGGGGGTGCTCGTTTGGGAGAGCAGAGATCTTGTGGTGGAGAAGGTGGTTAGGCTCCAGTGCCCGTCGACCGAGGGACAGAGTGGCTTCTTCGCGACGAAGCTCAGCGGGTTGGATGCCAGCGATAATGGGGAGATTGTCCAATGGTGTGGGACGCAGGCATCCGGTCACTGTGCGCAGGGCGCTGTTTATGGTAGTGTCGATGTTATGGCAGTGAGCACTGCGGCACCAAACAGGTGCACAGTACTCTGCTGAAGAGTAGACAAGGGCTAAGGCTGCTATACGCAAAGTGTCAGCACTCGCCCCCCAGCTAGAGCCTGCCAGGCGCTTGAGTAGCGCAGCGCGGGATGTGAGTCTCTTGCGCAGTGACACCAAATGGTGGCGGTATGTGAGCGATCTGTCCAGTGTCACCCCAAGATATCTTGGTTCGGGGCAGAAGGACAGAAATTTTCCATTGTTCTGGACGTGTAGCTCACGATCAGCTTCCCGATTATGGAGGTGGAAAGCTGCTGTCACAGGTTTGGTTTCGCTGAGTTTCAGTCGCCAGTTCTGGAGATAGGCTGAGAGAGTTCATGTCCTGGCTCAAGGTGTCTTCTAAATTTTTCCACGACTTTGCGGAGTGGAGAATTGCCAGGTCGTCCACATAAGCATATTTTGCGGAGACCGTAGTTGGCAGGTCGTGGGTGTAAATGTTGAAAAGAAGTGGAGCCAGGACCGATCCCTGTGGGACGCCGTTTTTCAGGCGTCTCAGTCTGCTTCGCCTCTGGAGAAGAGCTTTAGTAGTTGCGATCCCTAAGCTTCACAAGCCACCAGAGGACCCAAAGGAGTTATCGTCCAATATCCCTTCTCTGTGTTCCTTTCAAGATCCTCGAAAGACTGATCTACGCACGCGTCAACCCAATCATCGACCCGCTCCTTCCAAAAGAGCAAGCTGGGTTTCGGCGCGGAAAATCCACCGTAGATCAAGTCACACTCTTAACCCAAGACATCGAGGATTGCTTTGAGGCAAAAAAGAAGGCCGGCGCTGTTTTTCTAGGTTTTACAGCTGCCTATGACACCGTATGGCATTGCGGCCTTACTTGCAAGCTGCTTCGCCTGCTTCCTGACCGACATAATATGGTTCATATGATTATGGAACTTGTCAGGAATCGAAGCTTTACCCTCACCACCGGTAGCTCACGGCGCAGCAGACTGAGACGCCTACCACGGGGTGTAAGCCTGGATACAACTAAATAATAAATCTCCTACTTTACCAGACATTGAACAACTCGTTGCCAAAAAGCAAGGGCAGCCGTCGCATTGAATTTTGAATAGGCCAGAAGTTCAGAACTGATGGAATTTGTTACTTTCGTTTTTAATAAATGTGTAGGCTTACCATTTTATCTATTGGAGGTAAATCTGATATTCGTCTTTGTTAAAAGGTAAAACGTACAAAAAAGATTAAGAACCACTGATTTAGCCTAACTGAATAAAATGTGTTTGCTTTTTCTGAACTATTTAACTTATTTAAAAAACTACACAATTATGAACATTCGGTTAAGCTTATTAGATTTTGAACAGCCTGTCGTAGACTGCTGTCTTATCAATACATAGTTACATACCCTTAAACTTTCAACAAATATTTGGACAAGTTTTCTCCAGTTGTTTTTACTGTTCTGATATATACGATAGTACCAGCACAGCTACAAAAGCCCGCCCTTAGGCTACGAAGTATGCGGAATGGAAAACGGAAAACAAGTTATAGTTTTTTGTTTGAACAAGTATAGTATGTGGAAAACGTTAACACAAACTGTCGGGTTGTTTTTTCCACACCACATGCGCTATTTACAATTTCTTTCAAATGTAATTAATATAATAAAATAATTATTGCATAAAATAATATAAAATAATTAAAACATATTTATCTTAAACACACCTTTGTGGGAATTGGACCGTTCTTGGTTTCAAGTATTCAATTACAACCAACCTGTTGTATTTCAAATACAGGTGGTTTTACTAATGTTGTCATATTTTAACTTTTCTTCAAGAGAATGTGGTGTTTTTAGAGATGTTTTGGTATAAGGGCCCAGCATCTCACTGGTACCAGACCTAACTTATCTTCTCAATGGAAGTACACGCAGTAAATTTTAACAACTAAAAAACACATTGTTACTGAAACGCAAAAGTCTATTACTTGGCCCTCTGAGACGGTGGGCCCATCTTGCTCCCGACTTAACACGGTACTGCTCACAGTCGCTTCGCATGAAAAATTTCTTGTGCCTGCCGTAATCGTTTTGTAGTCAATAACAGTATTTTTTTCTGTAGCGACGGTAAAGATGAAATAATCTATGACGCAACCATTCACACTGACGACGACGGTTTCAGATGCCCTTCTCAGTATATTAATGAAACTCATCACAACTTTTGCTTGTTACCAAATGAACATATATGCGACGGCGTTTTGGATTGCCTATTCGGTAAGATAACTAGAAGCGCTCAACAATTAAAGCAATTTTGTAAATTTTCAATGTCTTAATTCATTTGCCGTTATTGTAGGCTACGCTTGTTTGTTAAGGTCTTAACGTATTTAGAGCTTCGGTAGAGAGTTTGTCTTGTTGAACCATAAGCATACGAAACCCAGCAACATAATCAAATTTAACATATTTAAATTTATTACAATAATATTTACTGAAGGCAAAATGAAGAAGTCTTAACTTTACAGACAGACTACTCTTACAGAAGTCTTAATTTTTTTCCAGCCTAAATCATAGCTTTGGCTAAGAGTGTACCACTTGTGCGAGGTATTTTATTAAAACTTCAATTCTCCACTCACCACAACGTTGAAAGTTTTCTAAATCAAAGTAAAAGAGTGAGTATACAGTATGACCAATTCGAAAAAAACACGTTTTGCGTCTATAACAAGGAAATCTTGTAAAAATTTTAATCTTTAAACGTAAAGATTAGGATTTAGGTCAGGAGGCTAAATCTTGGTCTTTAGTTGTTTCTTCCTATTTTTTTAACAAATGCCCAGCGTGCTGGTTTAATTTTGATCATTTTTGTGTTCAGAGTGTTGAGAATAAAGTTTATTTTCGGATCGGTTTTGCAACGTTTGGGTGGTTGTGAGCACGGTCGGTTTTATGATTTTTTGGCTCTTTTTCGGAACAATTTAGTAGCAATTTATTTCTGTATTTGCTCACGTTTATCAATTTTCAGTTTTGAAATGTCTATGTCATGTCTATCAATTCACTGAGTAAAGTCTAGTCCCCTTAATTAAATTTTTCACTTTTTAACTCATTTTTAAATTCTTTCATTACAGCTTAACATCGGTTAGTCTTTGTTTTAAATCAACGCTGGCTCATTTAACTAGAGAAACCTACACCACCGTGGGGTACCAGACCTGTTCTTGATTTTCAACCCACTTTAGAACTGGTTGCTGTGATTTCCCGAAAAAAATTGGGGTGAAATTTTGTTATGACTATTGCCTAAAAGATATCAAGTCCATTGTGCAAAATTTGGTGAAGTTTGAACAATCAGTAGTGCTGCCGCAAAGCCATTAAAACTTTCACTCGAAACAGAATAACTTTAGAAAAAAAGTTTTAGTTTTTCAGTAACTCCGTATTATCCTCTGAATGACCCCATTTACATATTTCTTAAGCTGAAACGTCGGATTGTTAACCTAAATAGTTTTTCCTTTTACAAAATTTACTTTGACAAAGTTTATTTTTTTGCACATCACTATGATGTATGAATTTATAGGTTGGGATGAATGCGATTGCAACACAACAATGCGTTGTAAGAAAGAGTACGATACTCATCCTGAAGTTTGTATTCCACGACGTTACTTTTGCGATGGCACGCGGGATTGCCCCTTGGGAGAGGATGAGATAACACCCAGGTGAAAACAATAATAATAACGGCTCTCACATGCATACGTCACTATTGCAATATCAAGAGTATTTATGCTATAACGTCTGAAGAGTTTAAATAGATGTAAAGAGGACTGATTTGTTAGCTATGACAGACCATTTCTATCAAACTGTGTTCGATAAGATCTCAATTTGGTTTCTTGTCAAGCTCGACAGAACCTAACATCCCGTTGCCTGCTTCTTGATGCCAATCAAAATATTGCAACAAGCCAGTGTTTGTGCAAAAAACAACAGCAATGGAAATTATCTTATATTGCTTTCCTAGCCCTGGTGTATCAGGTTTCGTATGTCCAGTAACCAGATTACGCCGTACATCTTCTTGTGTGCTCCCGACGACATTCTTATGTGATGAGATATCAGACTGTGACGATGGAATAGATGAATGCTTCTGCGATTCCACGGAATCAAACACAACTAGTGAGTACAACACTAAAGTTTTATCATTAATTTTGATTTTTGCCCATATCAGCTTATCATAACATCTGGATTTTTCAAACTTGACCACTTTGCAATTTTGGCACAGTATTGCCATTTGTTAAATTTCATTATAAAATTAAATGTTTAAATTTTATGTTAAAAGTTAAAAAAATGTAAAAATATTTTTGGTTTAGTTCTAATGGTAA
Organism: Aplidium turbinatum; assembly: GCF_918807975.1. NCBI lineage: Eukaryota > Metazoa > Chordata > Ascidiacea > Aplousobranchia > Polyclinidae > Aplidium > Aplidium turbinatum. The sequence continues at coordinate 9,660,993 of NC_137483.1, read as the reverse complement.
TATTATTGTAATTTTTGACATACTTAATTTTTGACATACTTAATTTGATTGATTGATTTGATCTTTATCCTCAGAGTGGGAAAGCTTCTTTGAGAGCTTAATCCTGACAGTTTCGCATACTTGTACAGAGTTTGGACCATTGATGTAGGCTTGGTCATCGAGATTGACAGAGTGGAGTTTCTGCTTATTGTTGAAGTGTTGTTACCGGGGAATTATTCTATTCACTAGATGCTGTGGAATGGAGAGCATTTCTGAAATGCGTTGCTCAAGGGCACACCCCGATATAGTCAAACCAAGGCCGCATGATTTTGAGTCAATCGCGCAACCACTGAACCAACAGGGCTGAAAAGTTTTGTATTTCTTTTACTTAAAAACGCATTTCAGTGAAATTCGGTCTTATTTTGTCTCATGACGCAACAGAGCACAAATGACGTCATTACCAGATACTGGATTACCCATCAGCTCTTTAAAAGACATTTTAGAAATAACTTAAGCAAATTACACAGATAACATGCGATGATAAAAAACTAATATAAGTTTATAAAACAATTAAAAAGTTTTGCGACATACAACAGCCATCAATTTTAGATCCAGGGACGTAGTCAGGGAAAAAAAAGAAATTGCTCTCTCCCCGAAATATTTTAAATGAACATTTCAACCTGTGTTACAGCATCGTTTGACAAAGTTTTACTATTGATTTAGGCCAAAAGTACTCTCAAAATGCGTAATTTTTAGGTATTGTTATTGAAATTGTATGGGGAAGACCCCTCAGTCTCTCCTTCGAGTGCACCGTCTTCGCCGACTCGTTGCCGGGATAACTGACATGTGCAATAATACTGATTTCCTCCCTCTCCTGAAATCTTGTGCTGGTTTCGCCCTTATTTATATTCATCTACTGTATTGTGAAACATCTTGCAACATATAGTGCTGAAAATATCAGTCAACATTACTTTTTCTAAATTTGCATCTGATGAGGCAAAATGGCTTCCTTGATAGCTCCTGAAACGTCCAAGTGCATTCATGCACAGCGCAAAACATCTAGCAACTTACGCAACTTATGATCAGAAACTGACAGGAAAAACGAATAGACTAAGCTTGATCTGACGCATAGCCAAGGTATGGTATTGTCTTATGCTGGCTATTATTAGCAAACAAGCGTAATCTACAAAACAATGAATGCCCCCCTGCAGAAAATCCTGACGTGTTATGCTACAGGCTATTACTTGAGTCTTTTTTAGCTTTCTTTTGTTTGTTGTTGCGCATTGCAACAGATTATTAATATTTTGTTTGTCAACTCATTGTTGCAACTTAGTACAATGTTATGCTTTCAATATCCTACACTACAAAAGCATAATTTAATCATGCCCATAATCACCGTAATGCGCAATATCATTTGCTTCAAGTTGAGAAACTTTATGTATTTATGTTATTGTATGAAATCAGACTAAGACAAGATTTACACCAAACAAACAAAACTGTCTTCAGCTTGCAAAAACGTCAAATACGTCAAACCACAAATGCCGCATGTTTGTCTCCTTTATCATTCACACTAGGAATCCAGTTTCTGGTGTGAATGGTAAAAGAAAACAAACATGCGCCATTTGTGGTTTGACGTATGTGACGGTTTTGCATGCTGAAAACAGTTTTGTATGTTTAGTGTAAATATCGTCTATGCCTTTTTATATGTTTGTCATTCGAAAACGTTTCATGTATTTTTAGAGCAACATTCTAATATATGTTGAGAACAAAATTTATTCCAAAAGTATACCTTGGAAATGTAACTTACTTTTCTGAAAAGTTATAATGATTTAAATAGAAAGTACTACCACCTATTGATTGAATTCATTCATTGTGAAAATCTTTCCCTTTGGACCACGTAAGCCCCTCTGGAAGCATATCTTAACGGTTTTTCATAGGCCTGCTTGTAGAGACCTTAGCGTAGAGACTTATTTCAGGCACTGACGCAGGCCCCGTTGCTTTTTTTCCGTGAACGTTCTACATATGATGGTAACTAAAGCCACTGCTGGTTACCTCGAAGTAATTCATACGTGTTGCCGGCTATTGCCGTTAACGGCTATTGCTGTTAAAAGCCGTTAACTGTGCTTCAAAAGTTTAACTGAGCACAGAATAGAACACGCTCCTCTAAAAATACAGTATTGTTTAATTTGTTTTTTCATTTTGATTCTCAAAATATGAGGCCAGGGATGCATAGAATGCAGGGATTCTATGAATTCCTGTATGATGCACATACATGCAGCATAGTTGCGTTTCTTGGTGGCTTATCTTCTTATCATAGCTTACCGGAAGTTCTTAATAAGAGTTAGGTCAAATACAAACAGCCTGAATTGTTTACGTGGGAAAAATCCAAATATCATATATATTTGCTGTATGCCTTTCTTCCATCAAACTGTTAGTAATATTCCTGTTTTTCTACCACTAGCCATACCACTGGAGCTTACGAGTGGTTAATATAAGTTTAATGCTTTAGTTAACAGCTCTCGTCTCATTTTCGCTAATATCTAGCATGAGCAACCGTCACTGCTCAAGAGTGAAAAAATACTGTGGCCTATTGGTCTGGTGATGAAAAGGGTTCAAACAAAGAAGAAAGAATACTGTGGCTTATTGGTCGTCCACTTAAGTGACGCAATGATTACGAAATCCACACGAAGTTCATATGCGCATTGGTTTGACACGGCTTAAAAGATTTGTGTTGCAAAATACCTGATGATTTAAAATAAGCATTTCAAACCAGTGACTTTAATATCTGTGTTCAATGGCTGGATTTATTTTGTTTGGCCAGCTATGTACAGAAAGTACGAGGCCCAATTACCGAGACTGAAAGAGTAACGTTTTACGCTTATGGTCGAAGTGCTGTTGTCAGCAAATTATTCTATCCATTAAGTGCCGCCAAATAGAGAGCAGTTCTTGAAATCCGTTGCTGAAACGCACACCCCGAAAATCAAACCTGTACCGCGTGATCTTTTTGTTTCTTTGCTCATAAAGTCGAGAATTTAACCAACTGTCCTAATGTGGTGGACAAAAAGGGTTTGAAAAAAAAAACTCAGGTTGTGAAGCTGCTTCGCAAAAAAAAAAGAAAACTTTGGTAAAATATCGGAAAATATTATCTACCAAAGTTAATTTGATAAAGCAGCAAGGACGTTACTACTACGTGGTATTGCGTTATTATTTCGAGTTTAGTTGTTTAGTTATCACAACCTGTTTTTTTTAAATGACGTGGTATGTGTTTCTGGAAAAGGCGTCGAAGTTGATTAATTTTATATTTACATTTTCAGCTTATTTCAACGACGGCTGTTTTCGTTGCCTCGATGGATCACTGGTAATTCCAAACAAAAAACGCTGTGACACTGTGTTCCATTGCAAAGATCTATCTGACGAGTGTTTGTGTCCAGAAAGCCCAGACAATCCAGAGATACCCGGAATTTGCAAACAGATAAGCAAAGGTAGTACATGCATTTGCTAATGTTTAATTTGATATTCTCTAGACCAGTGGTTCTTAAACTGGGGTGTGCGCCCCCCTTGGGGGGCGTGTGAGACTCACAAGGGGGGCACAAGAAATTGAAAAACTCTGCATGAATTATGACTAAACATGTCTTCACAACCACGCTGAACAGTCGATTGTTGAAGATGCAACTTTGTGCTACAGCAGTACCAGTGTTTGCAGAATGTAGAGCGTGTTGTTGTCACATCTCGCATTCTTTGTGATGTTTTAGACGTTGATAAACATTTCTGCGACGCCTTAACTCTCGTAACACAACGGTTTTCTGACACAGCAGCCTCGAGCTCTAATTGTAATAATAATGGCAACGACTCACTGACAAGTGACAGCGGCAAGAAGTGCAGCAGTATCCCCAACTCTACAACAGTACCATGGGTAAACTTTTTTTTAATTTTAGCATTGATTTAATTAAGTTTATTTTTAGTTAATCAATTCTATTAAAATAAAATAAGTGGAAAAAGTAGAAAGTATGACGAAGATTATCTGAATTTTGACTTTATAAATGCCATAGTAAATGACCAAGTTGTACCACAATGCGTCACATGTTTTCAAAATCTGAGCAACGACGCTTTGAGACCCACTCGTTCGCAGCGTCATCTTTGAAAATAAAACACCTTGACCAGCAAAATAAACATTTAGCTATTTTCCAATGCAAGAAAGACTCTTTTAAAAAAAATGAAGATTGCAAGTAGCGAGTGCTTTCGTCAATTGTCGTCGGCTAAAGTTGTAAAAGCGTCTTTCGGAATTGCTCACATGATAGCTTGGGAGAAGAAACCCCACCACAGACAATTTACAAGAGGAATTCTTGGAGCTAAAATGAAATTCTACTGAAAGGGATGACTTTGAAGCAAGGCCGCTAACTGAGTTCTGGGTGAAATATGTGCACATTTACAAGAGTGTGGGTGCTGTGGCTATACGCACACTTCTTCCAGTTTTCATCCATTTGTGCGGAACTGTTTTTTCTACTCCCATGAACATTTAAAGACAAAATCTAGACACAAACTTGATTGTGAAGCCGAACTGAGATGTGCATTATCTGCTACTAATCATCGAATTAAACAAATGGTAACCAAAAAACAGTTAGGCCTACATCCGTTGCATTAACGCAACTTATTTGGAAACGAATTGCTGTTCTGCGTAATGTTTTTTGATTTCGAAACAAGGTGGGGCGCGAATTTTGTTAGAATTGTATAAGGGAGGCGTGTCTCAAAAAGTTTAAGAACCACTGAGTTTTTAACTTCAAAACTGTCTTTTCATCAAGTCTTTATTTGAAAACCGTTCTTTTAGCCCTATAGCCTACTCTCAAATCTGCTGCTTTTATTCCTATACTCTCACATCTCCGGACAGCCATTTAACTGGTCCAAATCTGGTAAAGATTTGGGCAGATCTGTACCCGATCTGGTAAATATCTGGACCAAATAAAGTTGCTGTCTGGGTTCTGACCTATGTGAAAGACGGAGACAGAGTTATTGTTTTCATAAGTCTTAGGCAATAATACATAAATGGAGTATAGACCACACCATTGATTAGGCTATATAAGTTTGGTTACAAAAACTTGAGTTTAGAAAATAAAACCCCATTTCATAATTGGTTGAAAATTGCTGTTGTTCAAGGTGAAGGAGTTTGCAAAAGTGGTGAGATACTTTGTAAGAAAAATGATTCAAGCGCCCCTGCTACATGTATCAATAAGACGAACGTGTGTGATGAAACGTACGATTGCCCTTTCCATGAAGATGAGTTGAATTGCGTTGCAAATGCCGCGGGAAACTTTAACTGCTCCAATGGGTTAACGTATATACCGATGGATCAACGGTGTGACAGTAAGTGCGGTTTTGAAACACATAAAAAGTGGGATTGTTTCTTAGCTTCAACTTATCTCGCAGGAGAAAGTCATATGGGCTACTGTACAGTAGCTTGATGATCGTTGTTGTGAAAAACATATTCCACTTAGCTGATTTGGATGTGCAGAAACTGTGATCGGATTAGCTTAATGTCAATCAGCGCAAGTCAAAGATTAAACTGAAACTTCTAATTTTGCGGCCAGGACTTCTGATTAATAAGCTACGTTATGCATGTACTCCACCCTAGTATACATATGATACCGGTGAATACTGCACCATATGCATCACCATTATGATTGCATGACACAAACAATTGTGATTCTCAAACATCTGTTGCTTATTAAAATATTCAAATTATGTAGCACAGTTTGTGAAAGAAATTTGGTGTAATTAGGAAATTCACTTGAAAATCGTCTACATGCAACACTTTAATGCCATTTTTTCATAACAATCACAGACTGCAAAAGTCTCACCAATTTTATTACAACTCACACTCATACATTCTATTTACTATATAAGTTACTATTTGGTGCTCTAGTGGCGCGATAATGATGAGCCCAGCCTCATGGGCGAAACACCGTGTTTATTGCTGTCACTTCTTGCTACAATCGGCTGCCGAAAAACACATAATTAATTGGTGAGTCTTTATAGCTAGCGTGGAGACTATACACCGTGATTTTGCACATGAGATCACTTATACGTAGCCTAACCTACAACATTTCATGACATTACAGTATATGATACAAATTTCAAACGCATCAACTTCAGAAGCGCTATACGATTGATATAGTACAAACATAGCATAGTACGCCAGTACGGTATTATCAACTATGCAGTAGATTGAGTTTCGTTTTTGTTGAAACCAGGATTTCGTGGCTCAGTTGAAGGTTATACAATAGATTGAGTTTCGATTTCATTTGTCATAGCACATGACTATAGGGAACTGTGTTCCGAAAACTATAGTGCAAACCGCTACTATCACAGCGAACACGCAGCATCAGGCTGAAACAGGTCGTTTGTATCTACATTTATGAATTATCAACTGTGTTTAGACTGTAGCCTACTTGCAGAAAACACTATTTAATTGTGAAAGTTTTTACTTTTCTATTTTAATAGATTACTCTGATTGTGGTGATGGATCGGACGAGGAATCATGCGACATCGAGTTGTTCCAGTGTCATACATTTTATTATCAAGACCCCGAATCTACTGATCCACGGCTCTTTAATTCTTTACAAAAAAGTCAGTTTTTATAAAATAGATTAACGTAAAATTATCTCAATTTTGGTTTTATTGCAAATTTATTTTCTACTTAGCTGGTTACTCGCTGTTTATGCATTTTGTATGAGATGACGTAGGATGCATTTATAAGATGTCTCGAAAAAGCTATAAAGTTTTAGGAAATGTGTGTGCAAACTCATCACCATTTAAAATATTTGGTGATGACACGATAAGTTGTTTTTTTATTTGCATTTCGTCTATCTGTGAAGGCATTAGACATTTTCATTCACGCCACAGGATTAGTGGCGCGATAATGATGAGCCCAGCCTCATGGGCGAAACACCGTGTTTATTGCTGTCACTTCTTGCTACAATCGGCTGCCGAAAAACACATAATTAATTGGTGAGTCTTTATAGCTAGCGTGGAGACTATACACCGTGATGGTCAGCGAATTGCAATTGCTCGCTGCGTTAGTGTGGACTCAGCATTGTATTGACTGCCAGAAAGTTGTCTGCGTATGGCCTATATGCTCTAGTATCTTTTTCGCCCAAAAAGCAGTGATAGGACATCGCAAAAACGTACTGAAGACAAGCCATTAGTGAACGCTTTTTGTTGTTGTATCTTGCCAAAGACACAGCCACATGCTCTTGAGTGGTCTCGAACCAGCGTCCTTTTAGGACATCGCAAAAACGTACTGAAGACAAGCCATTAGTGAACGCTTTTTGTTGTTGTATCTTGCCATCCTTTCTGTAATGTTTTGCGCAATCCTTGACGTCTAGCTATCTCGGACGAACTGTCATAAACAAACAGATAACTTTATTTGAATCTCAACATGTACTCAGACTTCAACATAAACTAGCAACGTAAACGCCCACATAGCTGCAGCACTAAAACGATTGACTTATTATTGGAACTCGAGTATGGAAAGACGCAACGCTGTCAGGAAAGCGTATTTAACAGCAACCAATCAAGAGGTCATGGAAAACGCGATACAAACTTAAAAGGCAAGTTCTCAAAGAAATTAAAAGTTTAAAGGCACGTTTCCACTATTACACTTTCGAATGCCGTCCCAGGGCTCTCATCACTCTGCCATGCAGCCAACGACGCTTTTTGATTTAAGACAATGACAACGCTGTTTAATTTAGCTTTAAATCGTGTGAGCCTTCCCTGTTCAACTGCATGCCTTCAATACATTTGGCTTTCAAAGTCACACGTTTACCACACTTAATTGTCGTGTTATCAACGTTTGGCATTGTATGTGTATGGGGAAGACTTGTTTTTGGGGCTTTGAAAATATCTTTTGCCAAATCCGGATATTCATGCCCAAACAATTTTTGCGACGCATACTCTACCTCCAACTTCCCACTGTTACTAGTAGTCAAACACATATAAAAGTAGCCTACTTTGTCAACTATTTGACTCTGCATTAAAAATTAAGGTAATAGAAAATTACCCAAGTTACAAAATATTGGTTTTGACATACCTACAGTTAAAATGTTTGATGTGTTTCTTAAAATCAACAAGAGAAAGATTTTCCTCTTTTTGTTGCATATTTCTGTGTGTTGTCTCGTAGCAATTAAGCATAGCCTACTTAAAATGGCATATTATCTGGATTACTGGCTAGTTTTGAGAAATTAAAAAAAAATAAACTTCGGTACTTTTCTTGCATAAGTTTGACTTTTGAACGATGCCAGTTTGCTATAGAGAACTTAAGTAGCCTATCTACAACTGTCATCTGAAAAATTTTAGTAGGTGACTTGGGACTGCAAAAGGACTTCAAAACAAGCAATAACTGAGTTTTGTTCAAAATGTGATTGCGGTAATTCTCATAAGCAGCTCTTCAATGTTGCTATCACTACAAAATAATGTGGTAATACTACAAAATAATGTACATTGTATAATGTATACCTAATGTAGATTTTAAGTGATCATATGTTGTAGATTACAACTATGATCACTTAAATCGGTAGGTTATAAACTTTTTCCTTGTTGAGATCACCATGAAATCACTAATTCTGGCACCCCTCCTAAAACGCCTAAAACGTTACAGTCACCAACGATTCAGAAGGTTAGTTGAAGGCCGGTTAATAAATGCAGGTTCTTAACGCCATTTTGTAACTATAATCCTAATGATCAGTGCCGGTCTTTGGGGTGTGCAAACCGTGCGATCGCACAGGGCCTGCAAATTAGGGGGCCCGCAATTTACTCAGAAAATGCAGTAATTTTTGTCATTTCCAATAAAACATTTAAATATCTCAGTCAGGAATTACTAACAAGAAAACATAGAGACTCAGCTTTATTTCCGAAAAATGCCGAAGAAAACATGATCTTATCCTTTTGTTATTCCACCGGACAGCACCATTTTACAGTAATATTCATACCCAAATTTTTGTTGAACATGCTCTCAGAATGCACCAAATTCAAAGTAGTTTTTCAAAATTTTCTGGGGGAATACCCCCAGACTCTCCGCCTCTGAGTGTCGCCTTCAGAGAACACCCCGTCAGGCTTCGCCCGCCGGCTGTCAAAAACCCCCTCCTATCTTTTCAAAATACCTAGCTACGCTACTGAATTGGATCATTGTATTGGGGCCCGCAAAGCATATTCCGCACAGGGCCTAAAATACCCTAAGACCGGCACTGCTAATGATTCAGCATCCACGCTCTCCCGCGGAAGAGGTATCGCATCCCTTAGCAGTGCGTGCACTCCTAACTTAAACCTATAATATTTTGCTAATGTTTATTACCATGATCATTCTTAACATTTACTTTAAGTCTTCATTTCAACGTCCAGTTACTTTTCTTTGTCGCCAATTCCAAGTCTGTTCGAAAACGACTGTGGCCTCAAAACAACTCTACAAAACCGAAAAAGGTTGTAAATGTAATTTATGAACCGTCCAATATCATATCTCCAGTATTCGACGTCAACCGCCCCCGGTATACAACCGCATGTGACGGAATAGCAAGCTGTGAAAGTTCGGAAGACGAATGCAACGCGACACTTTGTCCATCGCCTTTACCTGATTATTGCTACAATGTTCGGCATGCTTGTGCATTCACGTAAGTTCAATCAATCAATCAATCAATCAATGTTTTATTTGTCAGTAACAGGAACATAGGTAGCCTACATGTTTGAAATATGCAATATACACAGTACAAAAGTTACACAAGTTCCCATACCGACAGGGAGACAACGAGACGACCATACAAGCAAATTAGTATGGAACGTCATAGAAGCTAGTAAATGCTAACTAGTTGAAAATTGTGACTATTTTAGTTTCGTACACAAGGGAAAAGGATAGGGCTATGTTATTGCAAAATCAAGATGCCATATGTTTTGATCTTTTTCGCTCTTGATTTTATTTATTTTACCTCAAGAAAAAAGATAAAAAAACAATGCGGTGGTATTGCATTGCATGTTCATAAGCGCTTGGCATTGCATAATGCGCACCTTATCTAGTAAATATTACTTTGGTAGCGAAGAAAAATTTTGAAATCTTTATTGTCTTCCTTTAGGTACATCTTTAATGATATTGTGGCATCGAAAAACTTAAAAACGATTTTTCTAAAAAGCCTTTTTTTCAGTTGTAATGTCTCAAAGGAGGCTTTGATTGGGAAAGAAGTTTGCGACCAAATGCCGGACTGCAATCCTACCGACCCCCCAAAATCTGATGACGAATTGAATTGCCCAAACAGGTAAACATAAAAATTATGTAAACTCTAAGCCCTTCAAAGGAATAACGCTACAAAGCATATTTTACTGCAAAATCTGTTTCATTCTATGAATAACGAAAGCACACATGTTTGGCTAAGCTTTTACCTTCCGAAGGGCGTTGAACTGATTTTTTTTATTTTTACTCAGCTTCGACATCTACCAATGATACGGTAGGACACTACTAGTACAAACGCTGTCAAACGGATTCTAAAATGAAATACTGTAATTAGTTAGCTGTTATGGTCTCCATATAGCGCTCAAGAAAAAAATCAAGTTTTCATATTTTTTTCTCCCAACTTGTAGTAGGCTACAGGTAGCCTACAGTTCACACAGAATAATGTTTGTATCTATCGTGTACGACGTAAACAACACAGAACAGCTATAGCGGTACAATTTGTTGCAAAATTGTAGCATTTAGCTATAGGCTAGCTAAAGGCTAAAGAGTCAATTGAATATTTTTTGTTCATTTTTTTCGCAAATATTGTTTATTTCTCTATTTTATGTGTCAATTTTTTTTATTAATCAAGACTTTACTGCGAAGACAAAGGAGCAACTAGGCTTCCAATTCACATTCCTGAGTCAGCCAAATGCAATAACGTCTCAGACTGTTTCGACGAAAGCGATGAGATGAATTGTACCAGTAAAACTCATTTTTATTGCAAACTCGGTACTATGCCGCGCTACTTGCCCCAGTACAAGGTGAGGTAACTTACAGTTTACAGTACTGCCACTACTAAACTAAACAAAAGTTTAAGCGTAGCATCTGTGGTCTTAAACTTAGCCTATTCTTGTTTCTTTGCATTACGCTTTTTTCTTTAATGTTTCTAACTGCCAATCTCGATTAAGTTGTCGGCTACATAGCCGAGTGGTGAGAACCCTGGAACGGCAATCGAAAGGGCGCCTGTTCGACACCGCTCAAGAGCATGCGGCTGTGTCTGTGGCAGGACACTTAAAGGCATGCCTGAAGGTGGACACGAAGATTGGCTTATTTGCCTTCCCGTCCACTTAATCTAAATCTTCAATCACCGGGTGTAAGCCTGGATACGACAAACAAAACAAACAACCGCCAATCCATGAACTCGCACTGGGCTCTGAATTGTTTGATGCCGAAAGCAAAGAAAAAAGAAGAGGCTTGAAATTGAAAAGAAAAATGGCGTAAAATAATTGCATAAGCAGCTACTTTACTCTTCAACGACAGTAGAATGCTCTTTTTCCGAGCCACAACAACTATCCAATCAGTTTACAATATTTGAGAAAAAGACTATGTAGGCTACCACCACTTAACGAGATCGAAGCAACAACAGTGTTCAATAAAATCAATTAGTGAACTTTTGGGTTTAAGCGTATAATATATAAACTTCATCCAAGCTTAATCAAACGAATTGTTATTGAAACTGGTTATTGAATGAGTGGGTCTTCATGTTATGTTTTTGTCTTTGATATACAGCTCTAAGTTATGGAAAAAATATTTATTAACTTTTGTTTCCGTTTTGTTTAGAAATGCAACGGTATCCAAGATTGCCAAGATGGTGAAGATGAATGTCAAAATTGCTCCAAGAGCCCGATTTCATCTGATACGTATCTTATCAGTTCATACGTGCTTCAAGCTTTCGTTTGGATTATTGGTAAAAACTAAACAATTAGTTTATAAAATTTATGTAACTCATCACCAGCTAACCTATAGAGTACAATACATCATTATTGCAGTAAACAACGTCTGTAGTGAAATTAAGTTAACCCAATCATGCCCAGGTTCCCGTTTTGACTGAAGACTCAGGTTGTCCTTATTTAGTACTAAATCCATACGCTTACAAATCTTTACTTCAAATATCATCGTCATTTGTTTACAAGAGGGAGAAAATTTCTCTATGATTATAAAATTTGTGAAATCCTTGTTTAATTATTTAAAAATTTCTTGTTTTTGTGTAATACACAAACAATGATTTTTTTTAAATGTATTTTAAAAACAACAACTTTGTTTTGCTTTTATATCATTTTATATGATCAGTTGTTGCGATTTACTATCCTCTCCCGGAAACTGAAAGTTGATAAGTTATCTTAAGATGTCAGTGTTTGCGGTTTTTTTTGCTATCTCCCACCTCACGAAAATTCGTATTGTTCAAAAAGAACGAATTTTGCAAGCTGGGATATTTGTCAGCTTTTGAAACGATTCCATTTTTACATTGACTTGTTGTCAAGAAACGTTGAACCGATATAAAAAAACTAATTTGCTTACTTCGAACGGTTGATATGTGGATTGTGACAAGTTTAGCAGCAAAAGACAACATAGTTTCACTTATCAAACAGTATCAGTGTTCAAACGTTGAAATATGTATCAAGTATTTTGATTAAAACATCAACTGGTATAAATAAAGCATGTTCGTCCACCAGAGTGTTCTCTCACTATGCCAAACGGAGACGATTCTAGACCAGAGGTGTGGATTAAGAGCTTAAAATTTTTGGCCGGCGGAAAGGGGTGAAGTTTATAATGTGTGACCTTTTAGACAGTTTCCGCTATGTCTCCAGTTTACAACATTTACTAAGCATTATTTTTGATACGCAACCCCACAAGTTCAACCATTGTAAAATCAAGCAAACAAATCTTTACCATAGGCTACATCTCTTGTAGTTACATTTTATCTGTAGTAGCCCATAAAGTCGGAAAACCAGACAAAAAATCCGTTGCTGTTTTGCGGTTGAACGAGGAGTGAACAACTGAACATCCTTTCGCTGAGCATCTCACTGAGGTTCCCACATGGGTCATAATGTAGTGAACAAAAGATACAGTATTGCCAGTTGTGGACCCTGGACCAAGCTTGTTATGTGTATGTGGCCAAACAATGATGCACGTTTGCATACCCCTGTTCTAGACGAAATGTATAGTACAGTTAATTGTACAGTTGATTGCCACTTTTCCCGTTCGTTGACGTACCGGTGTATTGACTATTATAGCCAGTAGTATCTTTATCGTCCCGGGCGAGACCAAAACTATAACGATATGATGAGTATTGAGTAAGTTGATGTTGATATATTGGGTTTATAACACCATGTCTTATAGCGTGAACTTTTGTCCAACTCACTAGGGAGCCAGTGCAGCATATGAGATTGACCCTTTTTGTGTGTTGAAAACTCCACATAGAGTTCGCATACTTTTTGATTGAGCGGCATAGAGCCAAGGCAGTCAAACAAATGGTTGTTAGACGCAGCATCCGTATCTCTCAAGCCGACATTAACCAAAACAACCACGATTGAGCAAGTTTCAATTGAGCAAGTAACAATTATTGCTGGCAACCCAGTTAACTCTATAGGCTACTAAGCTTTCCGATAATGTGATTTTACGCTGATGCTTTGTTGCTTAACGTTTCTACGTATCATTTTTTTATCTGGTTAATACAAAAGTAGGCCTGTCTTTCACACTTTGATTGCCTTCATGCAGGCATATTTGCTACCTTTGGAAATATTGGAGTAATACTTCACAATACTCGCCAACTCTACTCAAATAAAGATTCCTTATCTCCTGTTGCTTACAATCATCGAGTTTTAGTCACGAACTTGGCTCTGGCGGATTTATTTCTTGGGGTAAGACTTCACTTTGATGCACCTGCATAAGTTTATAAAAGTAAAATTTCAAGAATAAATGAAATTTTAGTTGCAAAGCTTTTGCGCTTGGATAGAAATGTTATTCAAATCTGTGGCTTGATTAATTTTTAAGTTAGATCATAAAGTTTTAAGTTCAGTAGTTTTCTATGGCTATTATGTTTGCAGCTTAGCCTATTTGTCTGTAGATAGTATTATTCTCTTTTTCTTCATTCATTCAATCAAACGATTTTCTTAGATTTATCTGATTAGCCTCGGGGTAGCCAACAGCGCCTACAGTGAAATATATTGCCGAAGGGATATTCAGTGGAGAGCCAGCAGGACTTGTTCAGGAATAGGAGCCATCGCTCTGATAAGCGTACAATGCTCAGTATTTTTGCTGACCATCATGGCTACTATGCGTTTGTTTCTTGTTACAAGGTAGGTTTAACCTTTAAATTTTTCATGATTTCTAATTTTATAACAGCATCATCCATGGCCTACAATATATTTTCTTTTGTATTTTGGAAATGATTAAGTTTAATTTTTTCATCCTTCTTTAGGCCAATGAACACAGTTTCGCAGAGACGATATATCTTTGTGGCCATATTTTTTGCTTGGTTTGCTGCCTTCATACTTGCATTGGCACCATTGTCAGAATCTCAGACGGACTACTTTGTCTCTGAAGTCTGGTAAGTTCAACATATAATCTTGACGGGAAAGTTGTCACAGCTATTGCAAACAGTATACCAACAAAGCGGTGAAATTTAGAGTTCGAGCGCAAAAACTAATTCATGTAAAACAAAACGGCAAATAAGTTTGAAACTACATAACATCTTGAACCAACAGTACAGTGAACGTTGGTGTGCTTTTGACAATAAGCTAGTATTTCCTAACCGTTTCAAGATGAGTCTACCGTAATCCTATTTTTAATGCACTTCCTGCTTGAAGCGTGCATGACCAATGAAACGTGCTTCCTGTTATGCTTTGGTAATATTGACTCACTTTGACATAGGCCTCACCAAAACATAGATTTACTGACGCGATTTCGTTACCTTACCTTTGAAGGATATGGCAGTGCCTACGTGACATATTTCGATCAGTAAGTTGTCTTGCAAACAGGGCATCCGAGAGAAATCAGGACTAGTCGGGAAACAATACCTAAAATGGGCTCCAACAATTTTTTTTTTTTCAGCAAAAATAAAAGCAACAAATTTGTATCATGCGTTGCATCATATCTTGTAAGCTGAGCTTGGTCTACTTTTCTCAGCGTGAAATTGAACTCCTTTTAAGTTTAGATTTTAAGAACATATCAATAGGAAAAAAAAAACATTTTACAATATGAAAATCAACAAAACCACGCGACTACACTTGCAGCAAAATTGCTGAGGTTGTTCACAGTTTTGTCTAGAAAAGATTGTAGAGTCGTATCATTGGCACATCTCATACGCGATGCCTTTGGCACATTCAACCAGTCTTTAAAAATGTCGTCACATATACACTTATACAGTACTGTCATATATCAATATCTACACATGCTGCTCCATATCCGACACTGATTTTGGTGGCTGGGCGATCCTGGACCAGGAGATCGACTTCCTGAATGATGGATTCGCAGTAGGCATTTAGGACTGCTGAAGGTACCCTGCCTATGTGTAGTGTTTGAGCACTGCGGGAGTGTTTGCTGATGATCCTGTTATCCACTTTTGTCTGTTTGTTGAGTCAAATGTTGGAAGAGGCATTGTTGGGTCGGTGACGACGTCTCCTCTTCTTGACAAGTCTGCGTACCAGTAAACTATTTGTTCCAATCATGATACTAATCGAACTTATTGTATCTGGTAATTTTAGTACCGGTACTGTATAAGTGGAGAAAAAATTATAAGCACACAATACAAGCAATAAAAATGGCTCAACAAAGCGTCAATTAACTCCGGACCTTTTGCAATTCAAAGTTACGCGTCACAGCGTCAAGTAATAAAGATTTTTCAACGTCTGATTTAATGTACATCATGCATAGGCTGTTCAATCGGTTTTGAGTCATGGTGAATCATAAATAATTCTTTACAAATTTCCGTGTCCTAAAATTAGGTTTTAAATCTTTATCCGTGGACTGACAAAGCCTTGAATTGATTACCGTATTCCTGATACTTTCAAAACGCTTGTAGAGGCTTTTGACGCAGGGCCGATTATCGAGATTGACAGAGTAAAGTTTCCGATTATTGAAGTGCTGTTGCCGGGGAATTATTCCATTCATTAGGTGCCGCTGAATTGAGAGCAGTCCTCAGAATGCGTTGCTCAAGCGCACACTCAGAGAGTCGGACGAGCGCCGCTTGATCTTGAAGCTTCTTCGTTCACGAAGTCACACGCGCTAACCAACTGAGCTATCGGGGCGGACATCTATTCATTGGATAAGTTATCTAGCCATCCATAGAACAGTTTTTTATCGCTGTATGAATAGGTTAGTCGAGTGAATATTGTTTAAAACTAATCCACAAAATGCAGAAAAGCATAGATTTGAGACTGCTCAAGTAGGCTGCTTGTATGAGACAGCTTTCTTTAGAATTCCTATCTGGCCTGGTTACAATTGAAAAATGATACAAGCTTAGCCTGCAATCGATCAATTACTTCAAAAATGATATGAAATCTGGACAACACTACGAACTCCAAATAGATTTAAGCAATGGTATCCATGAGCAGACAATAGACCAAAAGGGTTTACTCCCCTAAATTGCATCTTGCTTGAACATTTTTAATCTTTCCAGACATGTTGGATCAATATGCCTGGCCAAAGCAGTTTTTGAAGTGAAGGTTCAGTTAGTCAAGCAAAAATAGTAGGCTACGCGCTTAGCCGAACGCAAAAGCATCAGTTTTCAAGTTCAAACAATAGAAACCCTTTAATGATGCAGAAATCAATAGGCTTGACAGCACCAAATTTTACGTCTTGAAGCAGTTTAACATCGCCTACAATCCTACATTAATACGAGAATGATTTGTTTTTGATGAGAAACATCTGAAGTAGCATCTACCATGATCGAACAATGCTTGGAACTGCTTATTTCATTCAAAAATTTGTAAATTTTTTAAATTGGTCCACTATTATTTTAGTGGCAAAAATGGGCTCCCCTCAAAGTGAAAAAAAACGAAAAACTACTCGTTTTTCCTTTACAATGCTATGCTAGGGGGAAAAGTTGCACGACTTCCCCCTCTCGGAGCCCCTGCTTGCAAAATGTCAGCCCGAAACAAGTGATGAAATCCACTTTTTGGTTTTGTTCGTTTCAACAAGAATCTTCATTGTTGAAGCCACCTTCCCACAACTATGCTGAATGAGCAAGCTAACTGGTTGTTCTACATAGTGTACAATCATGGCCACCTGAACATGGTAGCTGTAGCTCTAGGTATCCATGTGTACATACTTGACGACGTCTGGTTGGGTTGTTTTCTTACAGAAGGCTGAAGTACCTATATGATTTACAGTAATTAGTCCATATTCTTCGTCAGTCTATATCAGTGCTCTTTAACAAGGGTTCAGTGGAACCCATGTAGTGAGGTTCCATGAGATTAAAGGGTTCCATATGGTTCCATGACAGTTCCTAATTTCTTTAGGGAAATTGATTTTTTGCTTCAGTATATTGCTGCGTCATGCTAAATTTTTAGATCACCTGCAGAAACATTGATAGTTGTTGCGTCACTTGTTCTTTGTTACGCTTTTAGCAAGAACGTTATTGTTTTACTGTAATTTGAAGTTTTGTTAGTGCGGTTCCCCGACAAACGTGAAAATGAATCAGAGGCCCCGCAATGACAAAAAGGATAAAGAGTTTATGTTGACGTTTCTTGCCAGTATGAACGACTTTTTCGTAAAGTAAGCTTAGGCTGCCCTAATGTAAAGTCGTTCAAAAAACCTGTAGCATAGAAATATACTTATATTTGCGATAAGGGACAACTTTACTCACAAAGTGTCTTGTTGAAACAGGTATGAAGACAATCCTTTCCTGGCGTTAGTTGACAGGAAAGAAATGGAAGACTTTACAACCAGACTGTGGGCGTTGCAAGGCAATGACAACAACGATTCCTTTGCTTGGAACAGGGACAGGTGAATCAAGCAGACCATAAAAATTATTGAAAAAAAAGCATAACTTTAACATCAATGCAGCGCAAATGCAGGCCGTTACCTACATAGGCTACTTGTAATATTTTACACTCATAACGGTCGATATACTTTAGGTTGCCATGTTTACACCTAACTCCGATTAAGTTTACAATTCCAGACCTACAGATTAAGCAGCTGTAATTTACTTGGTTTGGCATAATTATGTTCTAAGTAGCTTATATTGACAAATTAGTTTAAACCTATATTTTGTTACTAAGAGTTTTGACTGAAAATAGAAGGTCTGTGACAGGCTGGCCTACTGCGGTATGGTTGAACTTTGTTACTTGCAAATAAAACCAATCATGAATATAATTTAGCTAAGTGTAAGATACTGTGCAGTGTTTGGTGTTACTATTTTAAAGTTCGACTGAATAGACTTGCTTACAGTTACAGAAAATATCTCAAAATATCTTTAATTATGTCATATCATCGATGTATACAGTTTTAGCAACAAGGGTGTCTAAATATCACTTGATCTTGAACAAATATTTAATGTAATAAAGTGAGGGAAAACTGATGCTGTCATTGTTTAGTTTCACTCCTCTCACTTGTACAGTACAGATAAAAAGACCAGCTATGCATATTTTGTTTTGTAACTTAGTTGGCCCATTTATTGAATTAACCTTTAAGGTAAGCAGTAGGCTACAGCAATTCAAAACAAGAAATATTTTGTTTTTCGTTTTTAATGTTTTTTACCCAACTGTTTTGAGATGTAATGATTTCTCGACAATCGTAGCCCTAACCGCTTGGAGACGTAAGAAATTTTTGACCAGACAGACATAGCCTACCTTGTTTTGTAATAAACTCATTTATTGTATTAAGTTAACCTGAAAAGTGGGCTGCGCCAATTCATAGCAGGTAATAACAAAGTCATCTTCACCAGATCTCTAACATGGAAGAACATGATCGATACGGTTTCTCAATTGAACGAGAATTCGAAACCAAGCCTTTACTTCGGATATTATTCCGCACACGGAGTATGTCTTCCTCGAATATTTCCGGATTCTTCAACTGATCGTTCATGGGGATTTTCTTTGTTTCTTATCATAATAAACTTTCTGGCATTTATCTACATGTTATGCGCTTACACTGCAATTTACAGGTGAGAAGCTTAGCTAACTTTACAGTCCAAATAGCATTTAGCCTATTCATGGCCTTGTAGACTACAATATAACTAACTTCACATTATTAAGTTTCTGGATTACACCTAAAAATCGTACCTCAAAATTTATGCTTTAGCAAAGATCAACGCAGAAAGTAGCGCTGTTGCTTGTGGTCAACTACATATCATGAACTTTTATTGACCAGCTAGGGAGGGAGTGTTTCTAAAATGTAAATTGTCAAAATCCAAAGAATAAGCTTTTCAATAACATTTTCATGTTGCACAGTGGTAACCTTGTAGGGGTAGTGTGTTGGGGCTATTAAAATTTTGTGTTGCCATACTGCGGTATGAAGTCAAACGCAGTAGGTTGACTTGCAATGTGTTTCAAATCGAAATTATTATCAATGTATCCTACAATAAACATATCGTAAACAGCCCTTGCTCTCTTTCCGTCACGCCTTCATCGGCCTTACACATGAGCGAAAAATCTCATAAGGCCGAATTTAGGCTACTTATTGGACAAAAACAATTGTGCTTGTAAAGAAGATCTGAAACCACAAATAACCTTAGCGCTTCAAATTCTTGACAAAAAAAAGGATAGAAATCATCTGGAGAACCATTAAGATTGACTAAGTTAATGGGTTTTCTTTAAAGGTACAAGCTCTCTATGTCAACTGTAGGCCAGATACTTATCCTCAAGTGTGAATAAATTGCGTGTTGCTTACATTAATGCATTTCGAACATTGCATAAATTACCGAGGCGTGTTAGCATTAGTAGTATTCAGACGTACCATCATATTCCTACGTTACATATATTGATTTCCATTAAGGATATGCTAGGGGATCTCCTGACTAAGAAGCAGCGGGCCAGCGATTCTCCATCAAGTATCAATTAATCATTCTTTATTACAAAATACATGGAAAATCAGCAGAGCCCTATTGGCATATGCATTTCGCTCTAACTTTAGAGCATCTTTAGTGCCTAAAAAGCAAACATAAGAAAGCAAAACCTAAAAACTGTCACTAAATAAATAAATAAATGAATCTGCAGTAGCCTAAGATACTGACCAAGACTAACTGCCAAAACTAACTGGTAGAATACTGCGTAAATATTAACTGGCTGCGTAAAATATTTATAGGCAAATTTAAACTATATTTAAACTAAACTACACGAACCTAACTACTATGACAAAATAATGATGACAATGCGCAAAAACAAACCAAGGTTGATGAGAGTCGAATGGCTAAAGCAATACGTACAAAACTATTATTCAAAACTATTATTATTAAAAAACTATTATTATTACAAAACTATTATTATTAGTATTCCTACGTTTCATGCCCTATTCCGAAATCGTATATTTAATTTTGTCAACCGCTGTCAGGTCCATCTAACAAGTGGTTAGTTGCAGTTTTTACCTCAGAGTGTTATGCTTCTTCTGACTATGCGTCTCACGTCTCTCTATAACGTGACTATGTACGCATAAGTTTTGCTTATATATGTAACGTGTGTTTTGTGACTTGTGTTGTGTTTATGAATATGGGCCTGTCTCTTTAGTGCCTGATGCAAATAAATAAAAAATAAATATGGTCCCAGCACACAACATTGATTGTCAGAGGAATGTTTCTTTAAGGACATAGAAAGTGGCTTTGGAAACTTATTTCAGGCCTTTTTGTGTACTTCTATATGTAGAGGCTTTAAACCAGTAACACAAGTCGGTCATCAAAGTTCCCAGGTTATTTTTATAAAACTTAAGAAATTGAAACACCATGACAAAACTGAAACATTGTTATTCTCGAAATTATTTATAAATATACACTTTAGCATCACCATCCAAAATAGCCAAAGAGCAGGAGCGACTGTAACCAGCGAAAGCGATTCCGCTTTTCAACGCAAGATCACCAGAATCATTCTCACGAACTTTTGCTGTTGGATTCCAATTTGCATCATGGGTTTTGTGAGCGCAGGAGGTAAAAAAATTATTTCTATTTCTAAAAGCAGCAGCTTTGAAAACGTTTTTGATACTACAATTTGAGAATAGCGAAAGTCGGCTGCAATGCATAGCCGAGTAGGAAAAGCTTCAATACGGCACTCGAAAAGACACTGTTTCGACACCGCCAAGAGCACGCAGCCTGTGTTTTTTGAAGACACTTAAAGCCATGCCTGAAGGTGGACACGAACATTGCACAAAGATTGGCTTCCTTGTTTCTCGTTTCTAAATTTTCAATCGGGCGTCGCTCATCACATAGGTACAAAATAATAGCCATACAAACAGTTTTGTTTGTTCAATGTATTGTGTAAAAATATACAAAATAACACAATCTTTTTGCTTAACGACAAAGCCATTTTTTTAATTTTCAGGTGGCAAATTGACTGAAGAGGCTTATGCTGTTTCAGCCATCATTTTGTTGCCAATAAACAGCGCCTTTAATCCTTTTCTTTACTCTGACCTGCCTGATTTGATTTGGAAAAAAGTTTTTGCTGAGTCGTCGTGTGGAAGGTGGCTTGAATCAAGACAGTTCGCTGGCTCAGCAAGACGGCATGTGTCCATGCAGACTGCACAAAGAAGTACGCAAAGTATTTTCGTTTTGATAAGCATAGCAGTATGGCAGGGTTTTATAGCGATAAGACAATTTCAATATTTTAAAATGGTTGGCCGCCCTATGTTAAGAGCTCCCGCTCACTGGTTGGGTAGGCTAAGCGCTGGACATTACAGTGTGAAAAATATTAACGAAACCAAACTTCTATTTTAAACGAAACCACCATTAATGGTACAATATTTAAAAGATAGCCTATCTATCGTATTTTCCCAGTTGGAAACTATTTTTACTGAGTATTTATTTTTGCTCAGACATTGCTATTTTGGTTGGGTCAAAACAAGTTAGTCATAAATACCTGTAGTAGCCTAAATATTTTTCTAAGTTGGTAAGATCCTAAATTCTTTAAACAAGCTTGTACTCTATCTACCTTATTTAAGGTTCACGAATTAGCTATCACAACAAATCAGCGTATTTTAGTTTAAGACACAATCTACTGTATAACATTATTGTCATGGAACAAGCGCTTGTGGGAGACTATGAAGTCTAAATTCAGCTGTATCAATCGAAAACATTCATATGTTTGTTAATTGTTGAAAAAAAGCAATGTTATATCATTATTCTGCTTTTTAACCTACATTAACAATAAACATAAACATGCAGTCGTGACAGTGTGAGCACTATCTTGCCCCCTCCGCAATCCAATAGTGTGCCTTTATGTTTATTGATGGCTCTTAAAAATAGGGCAAGAAAGCGTTAAGTTATAGCGGTAAACTTTTTCAATGTAGAGAAAAAATTTGCATTTATCATTTTAGCAAAGAGTAAACAACTGTGAGATTTTAAAAATAGTAAATAGGCCGACAATGCAGTATCGGATCTGGACAGAAGTTGTGGAAGAACCAGACTTTTAATACTGTAAAACAAATTCTATAAGATAAATAGACAATGCAAAACGTAATGTCTGAAACGTAAAGTTGGACAGGTGGGTATGAGAGGCTTGTCCCGAAAAATTTGACAAATAGCCTATAATCCTGTTTGGATTACTTTTTTGAATTTTTGGCGTAATAACGTTTTTTTATCAAAATGCACACTTTGTATGTAACCATAAGTCATTTTGTGTGTAACCAAATTTACTAAATTGAAATTGGATTTGGGTAGAAGGCTTGGTTTGAATTTAAGTCACCTTACCATTTCGTAAAAATTTCATTCATGACCACAGAAGGATTTCAATGATGCATTTTTAGAATTAATGAGGCTATTTGAGTGTGCAGTGTTTACTTCGGAATATTGCATTATTTTGTTAGTTTTTGTCGGACATAAAAGCTTTCTACTCCCTTCATCCACTTTCCAAAACTATGCATGCCCATTGCCCAAGATGGCTGGTTAAATGAATAAAATGTGATTGAACGAGTAAAGCGAGCAAGAAACTTTTGTAAAAATGGAAAAAAAATTATGTATTAAATCTTACCGGTGCACGTAACATTATAAGACAAAAATACAGCGCAAACTAACTATGCGTGGGCCCGTAGGCGGAGGTGGGTCGCCAGCCGGAGGTTCGGAAAGCAGTAAATACGGCCTTGCAGGATTATCGAGCTTTTGTAGCAGCTTTTTCTAAACCGTTAAAAAACTCTAAACATATCAAAATGAGTGGGCCTCCAAACAGCCGCGTTCCCCTCCGAATTTGTTTCATTTATTATTATATTAAACTAATGGCAGTCAAGTGCTTGCGTACCGCCGCCAGAACGTGTACCACAGTTTGAGTAGCACTGATCTAGGGAGTGCAACGTGTCATTGTTTCTAGGTGCAGGAAACCTTATCCACACAGCAAAATTCGTCGTTTCTGAGTAGCTATACTCCGGTGACTATGTTATACCTGGAATTGTAAAAATTGTTGTTTAATCTTGAGTTAATGTGTATTATATTTAAAAGCTACTGATTCAATTTAATGCGCTACACGAGTAATATGGCATGAATCTGGTAAACGTGTTTATTTACAGCAAAAGTCACAGATGATAACCTTGCAACCCGTCCATCTACACCTTCGACACAAGAATTCAGCAGGCTCTAAAATCGAAGCAGTAGCTTTTGCGAAAACTGTCCTTTTCAGAACTACTTACATCATTGTCTTGACAACTTCATCAGTGATTAGAAGAATCCAGTAAACGATATTGAAAATTTATTGTTGTTGTAATGTTCAAATTGTGTAGGTTATTGAGGAAGCGTCTTGTGTTTTGAGATGCTGAGCATTGACAAATGCAAAGATCCGTTTCTAGGTGAACTGAAATCACAATAAAAATTGTAGCTATGTTGGGTGTAAGTAAACGTATGTCCAATGCTTCCTTTCTAAAGTTACCGTACGTCAATGAAAAAAAAGTTTCATCTTTGAGTACCGTTTTTAGAACTTAAAGCTTTTTGTTGTAAGAGTGAAATGATGAATGGACTATTGCTGCATGCAGGCACCTTTTTCATTTATAAAGCCGCTGTGAAATTGCGTTTTATTGAAGGTAGTTTAGATGAAATGTATACTCTCAACTCATCACTTCATTATTTTGTTGAGTGATTTAGCCTAATGTGTTTTTTTCTTGTCTTGATAATTTCTTTTGAGGGTAAAAATGAAAAAAAAATTCAACGTTATTTTCTTTAGAATAATGGGCGAGAGATGAGTTGTGAAATATTTTACTGCTTACATACTACTATTATAGTATCATAGCCGATGAACCAGATGCTCAGTTTGTAATTTTTTCCAGCGTTCCCTATTTCGTGCAGTACCCCAAAGTGTTGTTAGTTGGCTGATTGATTTATTTCGTTGAAAATTAGGTAAAAATGTCATTCGTTGTCTGCCACGAGTACATCTCTCGAGAAGGCGACCGCTTGTAGACACAGATCTTCAATCTCTTCGTTTCTAATGACGTGACCGAGAAATTCAAGTTGCCTTTGATAGTAGGCTGCAACAGTATAGGCCAGGGGTGTTCAAATGGCGGATCTCGATCCGGTTCCGGATCTTTTCAACTTTTTGTGTGGATCTTCCAATGTCAACAGAAAAGATGGGATACCAGTGGATGACAGTGAAGCATTTTGGTTTTGTGTGCTTCAGCATTCTGCATTCAAAGACTTGTCAGTTTATGCCCTCATATGTTTATTGCCACTCATTAGATTGACATGCTCCACTTTCCATGCTTGAAAGTGACTCTTCAAGAAGTTAACTGTGATAATGATTTGTCATGCTTAGTCGAATTTCTGGAAAATTTGAAGCCTGAGTTCTGTAACAGGTTCAAAGAATTTTATGAAATCAGTTCAGTTATAGAGCTAATCACTCATCCACTGTCTTCTGATGTTGATGACACTTGGAAAACCAAACTTTCCACTGAACTGAATATACATTGCTGGTCTCTAAAATGCAGGTGGACTGTAATTTTAAAGGAGATGAGATTTGTATCGCAGATCTAAATGTGTTTTGGTTATCACTTGTAACCTTGGAAAGGTACCCAGCTATAACCAGGCTGGCTAGAAGGGTCCTTACTTGCTTCGGTTCTACGCACCTTTGTTGTGAGTCGTTGTTTTCATCAATGAATTTTGTAAAAACAAGCATAGAACGAGACTCACAAATGCTCATCTTCATGAGCTTTTGAGGATATCAGTAACGACAGTAAGTAACAGAAAGCCCCGATTCGATGTTATTGTGAGATCTAAACCAACTCATCATTTTTCTCACTGAAACAATCTTGCAGCTGTAGCACACTTCACTTTTGACTTTTACAAAGTTGGTTGGTTTTGAATCTTTATCCTCGGACTGACAAAGCCTTGATTGGTTATTCCTGGTAGTTGCGCATACTTGTTTGTAGAGGCTCTTGACGCAGGGTCGGTTACCGAGATTGGCAGAGTGAAGTTTCCGATTGTTGAAGTATTGTTGCCGGAGAATTATTCCATTCACTAGGTGCCACTGAATGGAGAGCAGTCCTGAAATGCGTTGCTCAAGCGCACACCCCGAGAGTCGAACCAGCGTCATCAGGCTATCCTTTGAATACACGATGCATTTCAATATTGTTTTATATCAAAAAATATTTTCATAATGCGGAGCAACGATTCTAATGTAAAATAACTGTTTTTGTCAAATGTTTTATTAACTTTGACCTGTGGTTGTCATTTGGTCAGTTGATTTATTTTTCGACAAGTGACACCTTTTCTTGCGTGAGCCTGTTGCAATGTTGCATGCTTTGACTCAATGTAGACTATTGTCTTGGGCTATGTCTTTACTTAAGTTGTTTTTTGTTTAACTGTCGATTTTATTGCCTTAATTTTTCGTTTTTGATGTCAATTACTCTTCTGATGTAATAAACCGTATACTGGAAAATATCTGCAAAAAAGACATAGACTACAGTTATCCTACAAAATACCAGCTGATGTGCTGGGTCATAAAAATGTTTTCAGATTTTCTGGTGATAGTGTACTTTGTCTTTAAAACATTTTGTAGCCTACAGTAGCTATGGTATCTACGTACACTCAAACAATTTTGAAAAAAATTTCACTCCAGCAGTCATTTTCTTCAACCTCAGCGTACTTATTTTGTTAGACTGTGCGATTCCAGAAATAATCATGTGAAATGCTGATGTGTTTTCAATGTTGTGTTTGTATTATATGACGACATAACTGAAGGGTGATCAAGTTAATTTTGTTACGACTATAAGTATTCGAACCTTCCTTTTAGAAAAGAGTTGTAAAGAATTTCATGTTATAACTTTTGAAAAGATGTTATTTCAAACACCCCTGGTTCGGCTGTAAATCGAGGGCCGGTGGCCAGTCTAGGTCATATCATCAACTGGAAGCCACTTTGGCACAGAAGCTAGAGCTGTTTAAAACAACAATATTTTAAAATAAAGCGAACTTTGTTTCGGGTTACGTTACTTGGTGAAAATTTTCTTTCAAGCAAATAAGATTTTTTCTTGACACCCCAAGTAGATAAAAAACGTTGCCACATTTTTTTTTATCATTGAGTTTGGCACTACCGTACCAAAACGCTTTGATATGCTACAGACTGAAGAGTTTTTAAGAGAATGATTACCTTGAAAAGATTAATGATTGGAAGTTCATGTATTTTGCTTTTCTTCATGTGTCATGCTTGGTTTCTACCTATTCTCTCGTGCATCCTTGTTTCCATGGATATCATGACTTTAGCAAATTTGTTTGACTGCCGAAAGTAGTATGTGCTGATTATCATGATGAACGAAAATTGAATCAAATGTAAATAAAACGTGATGAGAATAAAGTGAATTTGTGACCAATGTTTTTTTCAAGAAAGACAAAGTAGCATATTCCAAGCCTTCAAAGTTGGAAGAACAACAAGAAAGAATAGATTTACATAAAGTTTGCTAACATTAACTGCAGTGTATTTTACGTATTTTCAGTTCAACATGATGAGTCTAATCTACTGTTGAAAGCAATAATGTAACCAAAGGCAATACAGTATTAAAGTTAAAGCTCTCCCTTTCCTTTGGAAAGCTTTCCATCCA
Organism: Aplidium turbinatum; assembly: GCF_918807975.1. Lineage (NCBI taxonomy): Eukaryota > Metazoa > Chordata > Ascidiacea > Aplousobranchia > Polyclinidae > Aplidium > Aplidium turbinatum. The sequence goes on along the minus strand of NC_137483.1, from coordinate 9,633,833 downwards.
GTGGCAGCTGTTTGATAAAACAGCACTTAAACAACCAGCGGAAACTTTGCTCTGCAAGAATGCGAAACTGCCAGGATTAAACAACCAATGAGGTAGCCTATTCTAAATCAGAAGATATTCTCACAACCAATCAAAACATAAACTATGCAACAACAGAAAGCGTAAACTTCCGGAGAAAACAAAGCAAACCTTACAAGTCGTCATTGCTATTATTTCACAACCATTGATGTGTTTTAGCATCTTGCACCTTTCAATGTGTTACTTACTTAACGTACGATTTAAACTCATTAACTATTAAATCGACTTATTCTCATTTCTTGCATGCAAGACGGAACACAAACCAGCACACTTGTAATCCTTCATATGAGTATGACGTGACCAAGACTCAAACCAACACCATCAGCTAGAAGTAATACCTGAAGCACTACACACAGTACAGTGTACACAGTCCACCACTGTGCAACAGGCTCAAGGTGATAGTCGAACCAAGATCAAATGACTGGAGCACCAAGCACCTGATCCGCTGAGCAATCTCACAAAAACTAACTCAAATTGTTCGATAATCTTGATGGTTCGAAACGGCTAGAGGTAGAAAGGTGCAGCGGGTTTTGAAATTGTTCTACATTTGTGTCCAACTCAGATATCAAACGATGAGTTTTGTGTCAGATTGTGTGTACATTTAGGAAGTGTCATGTCACTGGGCTTTCGTTTTATGTAAAAACACGCGCAAAGTCGCTTACACAACTTAGAACCAGCGTCTTGATTGTGACATGAAGTCATATCCTATATAAAAGCTTTTTTTGTACCAGTCATAAAATGCTTCCGCAAGTTGTCCGAGACAAAAAACACTACCAACATTTGTTTTAGAAAACGATAACAGGATTTCAGTAACCATATGTCAACTTTAGCAGATAGTTGGTGACATCAGTATCTCCATGGGGTGTAGGCTATTATGAAGATACAAAATCTGATGCCAAGTGCCATTTTGGCCGAAGAAAGACTATGTTGTCAATATGTCATTCCTAAACTACTGTATTTGCTATTTTTTGATATTTTATCAGAGTTAGACCATACTTAAAGAGTAATTCAACTAATTCAAGAAATAGTTTGTCAAATATTAAAAACAGTTAAAAAATGTTTACTATTGATTTACTAGAAGTTTTAACTTTCGATTTTGTGAAGGCAACTGCGTCATTGCTACATCAGTCTCATGATGCCCTGTTCTGCTTGAAAGTAGGCCGTTTTGTAACCAGCTTACTGTAGTTAAACTTAAGTTTATAATATGTTCTTGTTTTTTTAAACAGAACGTTATAGGTAATCAAAGAAAATTAATTGCAATGTTGCTTATGCATAGTAGAAACAAAAAGCTAAACTTGAAATCCTTCATTTTTGTTTTACTCGTATTTACTTGCGACACTAAAGGCAACGCTACCGGTAAGTTATAGTAAGCTCAGACAGCAATTGGTTTTGTAACATGCGCAATGATGGCAAAGTTTTCGTGTGTTTGACATCTGAGGTGGCGTATACAAGCATAGCGTTTTACTTCGTCGGTCTAAAAATTGGATAGCTTTTATGTCAGGTACTTCTTGCATTGCTTTAAATGCCGCAACCCCTCGACATTGACGCCATTACGTTCTAGTAGTGCAAGTGCGTCACCTAGACGAGAGTTCAAGTGCGTGTAAAATGTTGAAAAAAAGCATGTGAAAGCGAAGTCACGGCGTTTTGATTGATTTGTTGTGAAAGTCTTTATCCGCGGACTGAGAAAGCTTCCTTCAAAGCTAAATTCTGGCTGTTTCGCATACTTTTAAAGGCGTTGAACCGCTGACGCAGGGCGGTCATCGAGATTGACAGAGTGAGTTTCCGCTTCTTATTACAGAGTTGTTGTCTGTGAATTATTCCATCCAATAGACGCCGCTGAATGGTGACTTGTTCGTGAAATGCGTTGCTCAAACGCACACTCCGAGAGTCGAATCAGCGACGACTGATCTTCAAGTTTCTTTCTATATAAAGTCAGGCGTTTCTTTCGTTTCTGATTGTCCAACATAAAAACAATCAATGATCATAGACACGAACGGCCAGACCTCTCATGTGCCCAACATTTAGCATCTATTGCAGGTAGGACACGATCGAGCATTATCAAGCTAGTGCGTATTAGCTGCTTATTATAATTATTATTCTATTAAAATACGTAGGATATAAATTGCTGTAGTTTTCTCTAGTCCAAGTGTTCGATCTATTGCCGGAGTAATGTTGTCGTGTTCAAAAACGAGACCGCTTTTGTGCTCTTGGTTTGTCATTAAAAGCTACAGATTAGAGCAATCCTATTTTATATCAAAGCGAATTTACACAAACGTCATATCATGATAGTATGCTACACTATGCTTGCGTGGTTACTTTATATGATTGGTTTACAAGTGACGCATGCAAGGGGTAGAGGGCATTGGGCCATTGCGCACAGCATTTCTAGCCTTGTTTAATTGATTACATCGCACTGATTTTGGTGCCACAGTGCATGCGCCCGCTTCAGTTAAGTATCCAATTTACGACGAGCGTATTATGACTAGATGCTTGCATCTCGATGGACTGCCAAGTAGGTACCTACCAATTCTTACAAAACAAGTTGCCAACAGGCTGCATGCGACAAGCTTTGCCGACAGATGGCCTCAGTCAACACACATGGCCCACTGGAATACCTAACCTAACCACGTATTTTATTTAAAACAGTGTTTTCCAAACTATAGGTCGCCCAGACATGGACCGCGAAGGGTCGGAATATGGGTCGCGCAGAAACGATCCATATCTACCAAAATGTGATGTTGTAAATTGACTTACCAATGAATTTTTTTTTTCTTCTATTGAGTGGTTTTAATCCCAACATCGACAAAACGATTGCATCAATGCGTATTTCTTTGGTTTCTCTTACCAAAATCAATTGCTTCCTTAGCAGTTTTGCCGCATTCAAGTCACTTCTTTCAGTAAACCATTGTAAACGTGAATTGTACTGAAAGTTTACACTTTAAGATTTCTGAACAATTTTTTTAAATTCCGAGTTCATTTTTATCCACAATCCTAGTGCTGTGAAGCTGTAATGTGGCTGTACTATGAAATGATGTTGAACAAAGTCAAGCAGACATCTAAAGACGAAGCACCTGCTGGAGCATACGAAAAACGAGCGAATTGTTTTAAGCACCAAGAAGCAAAGCCGGTTTGACTCAGCAACGAATCCAGTGCTTTTACTTAGCCTCTAAGCAGGTCGAGCTCTATAGTAGACTATTCTTCGACTGGTTGTTTGTGTCTTGTCTACAGCAGGAACCATCATCATCATCATCATCATCATCATGTGTTGTCTCCGAACGGAAAGTTGGCTGTCATTTACTTCCCCACGCTCGTTCCTCCGCTATTCATAGCTAATAGCAGCCATAGATTGAAAAAAATAGTAGAATACGGAAATTATCTGCGTCTTGGATCGCAAAATGTTCACCAAACTCAGATTTGGGTCGCGATTAAAAAGTTGGGAACCACTGATCTAATACGTTAAGCTATTGTGGATTGCACATCAGAAAAGACGGCGAAGCGTTGGAGGGTCTGGGGGAAAAAGTCCAACCAGCTTCTTGAATAACCACAGAAAAAATGCTTTCCCCTAGTGGAAATCTGTTTAAAATGGCCCTGAAATGTGACAATGTGGTTATTCTTCCATAAACCCGAGGTCCAGCTTCAACACCTAGACGGTCCAAATTAGGACCGCGGTCCGCTATAGTTGAGTAGCCCTGCACTAAACGAAATGATGCAGGCTGCCAGTAACAACACATTTTGCAGCTTAACGCGATCCACTAGAACAGTGGTTTTCAACCAGGGTTCCGCGAAACCCTAAGGTTCCGTCAGTAAGTCTAGGGGTTCCGCAAGTTTACATTCAAATCCGAGAGTCTATTTTAGTATTACAGTATATGCATATTGTTTAAATATAATCAAATATTGATTAGCTTTGCCACTATTAATAAATTTGGTACACTTTAACACGTTCACTGCGATCCCGAATTTTCGTTGTTTTCAAACACCAGGCTCAAGTTTCTCATTGAATTTTTTATGAGAATAAATGTAATTTTTTACAGTTTGTATTTTTATTGTACATAAATAAATCTGAAGATGAGTGTTTTAATTTAATTTTATTAATCAAACGATGTTTTTTTGCATAAGGCAATTAGATTATTGAACAGGGGTTCCTCGAGCTTTTGGAATGTTTCATTGGGTTCCGTTCCACCAAAAAGGTTGAAAACCACTGCACTAGAATAATGTACCCTGAGTATGGTAATCTTCTGCAGACTATCGACCATTGCCAACTCAACAGTTTGTCTTCACTGTTTTATTTTAGTCTAAAAATAGCCTACTTTTGAATCTGGTTATGAATTACATATTTGTATGTTTAACTATTGCCAGTACGATATTTCCAGAGTTACCTAGGCCTACATAGTTTAACTGTTTAAACATTTATAAGTGCACTAATAATTCTACCTCTACATTTTCTTAGATTCTGATGTTCTATTTTCGTCCACTGTGTCTCAAAGTCTAGTCACAAATGACAATGAACAACAAACAACACCAAGTATGCAAAGTAAGCTGCATGCCGAATCTACAACAACAACCGTAAGCCCATTAATGTTTTATGACCCGAAGATGTTTAGACCAAAAACGCAAACAAGGCAAGAGGTTTTAGGCTACCCAAAGGTTCAAACAAAAAAGAAAAAATGGCGCTCAATGTAATATGTGCACTTACAACACAAAATAAATCGCCTTTGAATAGTTCTCCTTAACTTTGTCTAACGTAAGTATTTTAAGTGCTCTTAAACTTAAAATATGGCGACGTTATATTTAAGCCAAATTTTTATCGCAAACTTTTGTTGCATCAGGAAAAATGGATGGAATCTTTTGGATTGATAACCGACCAGGACTTTAAAAGTAACACAACGGATTAAGTTAATGTTTGTGTTGAAAATTTATTGGAGCATTTCTTCGTAAACATAAAACAAATGCTCATAGCTTGCTAATTTTTCATCTGTATTTTGTTTAGATTTTGATGTGACTTTTCCTGTCACTGCTCTAAAAACTACAACTTCTGGCAATTCTAGCTTTGCTAAACAGACTCCACCTCCAGGTAAGCTGCTTAGTGATGACGAGCTGAAACCAAGTTGAAAACTTTTCTTGTGGTTACCGAGTGTGAGAATTATTTAGTCGTAAGGGTCTAAATTAGATTGAAATTATTTTCCTTTTTTCTTTGATTTCGATATCTTCTGCTCTGCAAGCTTTGCGATTGTGTTTTTTTGTTACCTCAGCGAAAACACGATTGCCCTCTTGGTTGTAGTTTTGGACTTACCGCAACACCAGCTCGGTGTTGGACTGGTTAGCACATTTTATGCTATCACGTTGGAAGGGTTTGCGTCCGATTTCAAAGTAGGTCATACCAAAATTAACATCAGCTCAGTCCACCCTTCCCTAAATTACTGAGAGCTGCAGAGCTGCAAAAACAATAAATGTCGTTATTTTTTAGCTGAAATGCTCAATGTTGTCGATATAATAGGTTGAGTTTCGCCTTTCGCAGCATGGTAGTAACTTACTCCACAACTTAGCAAGTGCAGGCAAAACAATCTGTTTCAGCCTGATAGGCTACTGGTGGATCGCTGTGGTAACATTGCACATACCTAGGAACTGTGTTTCGAAAGCTTGGAAAAAATCCGGTGCTACCGCAGCATTTGTCTGAAGCAGGCCGTTTTATCTACACTTGTGGAGATTTGTAGGCTACGCTACAGGATATTGTTTTGATTTTTTTTCATTTACTTGTTTCGCAGATTTACATTGTAAGCAAATTCTTGCTTAGATCATGGCATAAAACCAAAGCGTGTATTTGTGGATGTTTTCTTTTCAGACGTTTTGTTCCTAACTTACTGGCAAAATACATCATGCAAAAAATTGTGCGTTAGTTAGCTTTAACCATCCATTTTAACCATAGACTATAATGTTTAACACTTTGCTCCTCAAAGGGAGGCCAGATTTGGCCCCCCCCTCATATTTCCTTTAATTATTTGAAGCACAGTAACGCCATGCACTTGGTTTTTCTTGACTTTTCCTAAAATTGCCAGGCGGATCTGATGATATTAAATTTGATGCTAAAAGTTGTGTAGTTTTCTTGTAAATTCAAGATTTTGGTGAATTTTTGCTATTTCTAGCTAACTTCCAGCAAAGCGTGAAATGGATTACATTGCGATGACAAGCCATAAGCTCATAATTGCTTCGTGCATCGATATGCGCGAGCAGAGAGAAGCATCCTCTTGCTTTCTTTTGTTTGGTTTGACCTCAATAATACAAAGCGCGTTATTTCTTATGCTACAAAGAAAAGCCAGTGATCGCAAAGCTGTTAATTAAAAACAATAATAGCAAACGTTTTTTGCGTTATCAGCTCTACAAAGAAGAATAGCAATCCACGATCAAAATAGTAGGCTATGGAGGCCACAAACTATTCAAAACAGTTGTTTCAAGCAGATAATATTCATTGACGAATAAAAAACGTTACAATAAGAAATCTTCTCTTGGATAAAGACACGAAAACCTGGTTTCGAAATAAACGTTCTATGGAAATGCTCTCATTGACAAAACTTGCAATTGAGGAAATGTATCACTGCAAATGCTTTTGGGAGAAGCCGGAGAAATAGCGTTTTTGCAAATAGTAATTGTGTGATACACTCAAAATTATGAGATAGGCTCCATTTACACGTAGCAGCTAACTCGATGGCGTCCCTTCACTGCTTTATGTCGCCTACTTGTTGTTATGTCTTGTATTTTTGTTTCACAGTGCACTGTGTTTTGTTCCAAAGAGCGCAAAATAAAGATGATAATGCCTCATCTACATTACAAAATATTTTGTAATGTAGGCCTACAAACAAAATGTACAATGTACACAATGTACATTACAAAATATTTTGTACTGTAGACGAGGCATAAAGTTAGGCGTCACATAAGACAAACAACAAATCAACTTTCTTCATCATTGATTCAACATCTGAATACGTTGCGCCAATGTATAAGAGGCCGGCTATTGTGAAAACCCGCCATTTATAAACGATCCGATTATACCAAAAGTGGGACAAACTAGTGGATCAAAGAATGAATAAACAATGCTGAGAAAACTAAATCTAAATGACGAACAATACCGATGTCTTCATTTATCTTGGAAAAATGCTGCCTAAACTCATCAACAAAAAATACCGTAAATAACGGCAAGGATCCCGAAAGCAGAATTTGCTCGACTTTGGCATGAATTTAGTCAGACATCTACAGTAATAATTCCACACATACAATAACGGGCTCTCAACTGCTGTAAGATAACACAATGGTTCTGGGCGATTTGTGTAACAGTTTAGGGGAAGACACTACTTGAAATGATGCACCACACAAAAGATTTTCAATGAAGACTGAGTCTAAAAACCGATGTGGATTGTGCTGCACAATAACTTCAAGTTCAGGACAGACAAGGCACAAAAATATCACGATAAAAATAAAGACCTTGTGGGAAATTTTCGAGAATCATAACACGATGCAAATACCATAAACGCTTAGTTTGCATGCTGCTCTAAGCTGGCCGGCAACCACAAAGGTAGACAATACAGGCAGTTTATAATTCGATAACAGCGCAATAAACATTATAAATACGTAAACCGACAATTTTCTTTTACAAACGTTTTACGTCTAATAGTAAATTTTTCCCCAACAATTTTTTGTGAAGCACTTGCAAACCACGGTTTTGTAAAATAATTCATCATTACTATTTTTTACTTCTCGGATATTGTAAAACGTCATCAGCAAAATCACAAAAAAAATTTCATTACTTCAATGTAGTAGGCCTAAGAATTTTTTATAGAATTGTAGCCACGTTGTTTCAACAAAGAAGCCATTTTTTAGCAATATAAAGTTATAGAAAATAATTTGCAATCATGCAAATGGTTGGAAAGAATCTAGGAAGTCTTCTCACAATCTGGCACAAAATGATTATGTTTATTGTATCTCTGTAAAATGTTTTACGACAAACTTTGAAGCTTCGTTATAATCATTTTTATCTTTGAAGTCAAAAGTTATTTTTTTTTTGGCCAGAAACATAATCACTGCCTTGCTGATGTTGTCGCTTTTACGCGTATTTTTAGTGCTTCAAACAATAAGGACCCAGTCAGCAATCCAGTCCTTTTACATTGATTCAACATTTGTAAACGTTAAATTTATGTAGATTTGCTGACTGTGGGTTATTTTACATTTCCTTTGTTTACGCACGTTCCTCAATTCGCTGTTGCATTATTTCGACGCTGGCGGACTAAAAATGTATTTTCAAATTGATTGACACAATCTTCAATAAAAAGTGAGCTTCGAACTTAGCTTTGTTGATGTAAATGCTGTATTTTTTGTGGATGTAATTTATGAGTCATGTTTATAAACACCCGTAAGCGAAATGACTTATGATGTGGCCTGCATGATATTTGTGATGCGACTTGACACAAATCCACAATTTCAAAAGCACCTAATTTGAACTTAGAGATTTCAGATAATTTCAACAACTTGTTCAATTGTCTTCTCTCTACTAAAAATATTCATACTACAAACTCAATTGTAGACCTAAAATACACAAACGAAGATGTAAACAGCTATTCAAGCAGGCTAAGGTGTTACTTATGAGAAATTTGGTTCCATAAAACTAGAAGCTAGCCATGAGTTTCGGAATGCATTAGTTTAGGATAAAAATGTAAGACAACAAACGCAGTTTTTTTTTTTCAAATTCGTGTAACAATGATACTCTGATTGTAACTATTTTAGAATCAGTGAGTAGCTTACAATAAGATTTGCTCGCAAGTCGTAAATTCTAATCAATGCAATGATTCGGCACACCGCACACACACTTCGTGCGTTCGATCCAGGTCTTTGTTATTTAGAAGTTTGCATGAAATCGGATTAGCACGGTAATTAAGTAGCGGCAAGTTAAATCAAAATTGTCGTTTTTGGGTACCTTTGCAAAAATTGAAATATCAAGTTTAACATATAAAATTTTAAAATAATGACTTTTCAAACTTATAGACAAATGATTTGCTTTCACACCAGTGCAACTTCTGTTGAAATAGCATCAGCGGATAACACGTAACAGCTGATTGAATTTGATCCAAAAACGGCCCCCCCTTGAGCAGTTAACTTCCAAAAAAACGTTGAAAAGCAAAGGGTTAACCATGTGACATAGCCTATTACTTACTTTACTCTTCAAAATAAAATTAAAACATTGCATAAAACATTTTGCCTTCAGAAACATGTGCTTTGAACAATCCTTTTTTTTGCTCATCGGACGGTGAATGCGTTACTCGCGGATTTGGCAGGCAATATTGCAACGGGATAGAAGACTGCAGGTGTTATTATGAATTAGTATAACGAGCGCAGTAGGGTGTTTTAACCCTTTGCTTTTCAACGTTTTTTTGGAAGTTAACTGCTCAAGGGGGGGCCGTTTTTGGATCAAATTCAATCAGCTGTTACGTGTTATCCGCTGATGCTATTTGAACAGAAGTTGCACTGGTGTGAAAGCAAATCATTTGTATATAAGTTTGAAAAGTCATTATTTTAAAATTTTATATGTTAAACTTGATATTTCAATTTTTGCAAAGGTACCCAAAAACGACAATTTTGATTTAACTTGCCGCTATTTAATTACCGTGCTAATCCGATTTCATGCAAACTTCTGAATAACAAAGAGCTCGATCGAACGCACGAAGTGTGTGTGCGGTGTGCCGAATCATTGCATTGATTAGAATTTACGACTTGCGAGCAAATCTTATTGTAAGCTACTCACTGATTCTAAAATAGTTACAATCAAAGTAACATTGTTACACGAATTTGAAAAAAAAACAAAACTGCGTTTGTTGTCTTACATTTTTATCCTAAACTAATGCATTCCCAAACTCATGGCTAGCTTCTAGTTTTATGGAACCAAATTTCTCATAAGTAACACCTTAGCCTGCTTGAATAGCTGTTTACATCTTCGTTTGTGTATTTAGGTCTACAATTGAGTTTGTAGTATGAATATTTTTAGTAGAGAGAAGACAGTTGAACAAGTTGTTGAAATTATCTGAAATTTCTAAGTTCAAATTAGGTGCTTTTGAAATTGTGGATTTGTGTCAAGTCGCATCACAAATATCATGCAGGCCACATCATAAGTCATTTCGCTTACGGGTGTTTATAAACATGACTCATAAATTACATCCACAAAAAATACAGCATTTATATCAACAAAGCTAAGTTCGAAGCTCACTTTTTATTGAAGATTGTGTCAATCAATTCGAAATAATGCAACAGCGAATTGCCGCCAGCGTCGAAATAATGCAACAGCGAATTGAGGAACGTGCGTAAACAAAGGAAATGTGAAATAACCCACAGTCAGCAAATCTACATAAATTTAACGTTTACAAATGTTGAATCAATGTAAAAGGACTGGATTGCTGACTGGGTCCTTATTGTTTGAAGCACTAAAAATACGCGTAATATCGACAACATCAGCAAGGCAGTGATTATGTTTCTGGCCAAAAAAAAAAAAATAACTTTTGACTTCAAAGATAAAAATGATTATAACGAAGCTTCAAAGTTTGTCGTAAAACATTTTACAGAGATACAATAAACATAATCATTTTGTGCCAGATTGTGAGAAGACTTCCTAGATTCTTTCCAACCATTTGCATGATTGCAAATTATTTTCTATAACTCTATATTGCTAAAAAATGGCTTCTTTGTTGAAACAACGTGGCTACAATTCTATAAGAAATTCTTAGGCCTACTACATTGAAGTAATGAAATTTTTTTTGTGATTTTGCTGATGACGTTTTACAATATCCGAGAAGTAAAAAATAATAATGATGAATTATTTTATAAAACCGTGGTTTGCAAGTGCTTCACAAAAAATTGTTGAGGGAAAATTTACTATTAGACGTAAAACGTTTGTAAAAGAAAATTGTCGGTTTACGTATTTATAATGTTTATTGCGCTGTTATCGAATTATAAACTGCCTGTATTGTCTACCTTTGTGGTTGCCGGCCAGCTTAGAGCAGCATGCAAACCATGCGTTTTTGGTATTTGCATCGTGTTATGATTCTCGAAAATCTCCCACAAGGTCTTTATTTTTATCGTGATATTTTTGTGCCTTGTCTGTCCTGAACTTGAAGTCATTGTGCAGCACAATCCACATCGGTTTTTAGACTCAGTCTTCATTGAAAATCTTTTGTGTGGTGCATCATTTCAAGTAGTGTCTTCCCCTAAACTGTTACACAAATCGCCCAGAACCAGAACCATCGTGTTATCTTACAGCAGTTGAGAGCCCGTTATTGTATGTGTGGAATTATTACTGTAGATGTCTGACTAAATTCATGCCAAAGTTGAGCAAATTCTGCTTTCGGGATCCTTGCCGTTATTTACTGTATTTTTTGTTGATAAGTTTGGGCAGCATTTTTCCAAGATAAATGAAGACATCGGTATTGTTCGTCACTTAGATTTAGTTTTCTCAGCATTGTTTATTCATTCTTTGATCCATTAGTTTGTCCCACTTTTGGTATAATCGGATCGTTTATAGCCTAAATGGCGGGTCTTCACAATAGCCGGCCTCTTATACATTGGCGCAACGTATTCAGATGTTGAATCAATGATGAAGAAAGCTGATTTGTTGTTTGTCTTATGTGACGCCTAACTTTATGCCTCGTCTACAGTACAAAATATTTTGTAATGTACATTGTGTACATTGTACATTTTGTTTGTAGGCCTACATTACAAAATATTTTGTAATGTAGATGAAGCATTATCATCTTTATTTTGCGCTCTTTGGAACAAAACACAGTGCACTGTGAAACAAAAATACAGGACATAACAACAAGTAGGCGACATAAATCAGTGAAGGGACGCCATCGAGTTAGCTGCTACGTGTAAATGAAGCCTATCTCATAATTTTGAGTATCTCACAATTACTGTTTGCAAAAACGCTATTTCTCCGGCTTCTCCCAAAAGCATTTGCAGTGATACATTTCCTCAATTGCAAGTTTTGTCAATGAGAGCATTTCCATAGAACGTTTATTTCGAAACCAAGTTTTCGTGTCTTTATCCAAGAGAAGATTTCTTATTGTAACGTTTTTTATTCGTCAATGAATATTATCTGCTTGAAACAACTGTTTTGAATAGTTTGTGGCCTCCATAGCCTACTATTTTGATCGTGGATTGCTATTCTTCTTTGTAGAGCTGATAACGCAAAAAACGTTTGCTATTATTGTTTCTAATTAACAGCTTTGCGATCACTGGCTTTTCTTTGTAGCATAAGAAATAACGCGCTTTGTATTATTGAGGTCAAACCAAACAAAAGAAAGCAAGAGAATGCTTCTCTCTGCTCGCGCATATCGATGCACGAAGCAATTATGAGCTTATGGCTTGTCATCGCAATGTAATCCATTTTACGCTTTGCTGGAAGTTAGCTAGAAATAGCAAAAATTCACCAAAATCTTGAATTTACAAGAAAACTACACAACTTTTAGCATCAAATTTAATATCATCAGATCCGCCTGGCAATTTTAGGAAAAGTCAAGAAAAACCAAGTGCATGGCGTTACTGTGCTTCAAATAATTAAAGGAAATATGAGGGGGGGGCCAAATCCGGCCTCCCTTTGAGGAGCAAAGTGTTAACAATACTTACTGTACTTAACTGCGCCATCACATACTGTAAGTTACAGTTAAATTGTGCATGATTTGTCACACAAAATAAATTTGTTTAATTGGCCTATTATTGTAATTCAAGCTATCGAGACAGAATTTCCTGTAGGCTATTTAATATCAACGTAAAAAATTCAAGATGACCTTGGCCCAAACAATGCTTTACAACGATGTAAGACGTAGATTGACAAGTTCATTTCTAAAAGCATTTGGGATAGAATGTTAATCTACAATTGCCATTGTGCAAGTTCGCTTTTGTAACTGCGCAACTGGCATTGTATAGAATGAGGAAGGAAATGTTCACCTTCAAGTAAGCCTACAATACCATTCACACACAGCTCCAAATTTTAGATTCATAGTAAAACATTCGAACGCGAGAAATAAACATTTGGCGATGCGTAAATTCATCATTTCGTTTCGAAATCATTTCTTCCAGAACATTCTTAACTTTATTATTTTATTGCTGCGATGTAGCGATGGGAGCGACGAAATTCGATACAACTCAAGCCTTCACAGCAAAGATGGAATTCTTTGCTATGTGTTGGACGCTTCGAACGAGGAAAAACCTGTGGTCAGAGATTGCTTCTTAGAAAACAAATACTTGTGTGATCATGAGCTTGATTGCACTCTTGGTAAGGAAATTACACTGAAGCACTTAAGTAAACGTTGAAAAATCACTGGTTTAGAAATTGTGTTTTTACCCATCCTTGAAGGATCAATTCTCAACTCGGCTCATACCTAGCTTGCTTAAACAAGAATCTTAATGTTCCTTAAACTAAATTCACCCTTTTTTTATAGACGATAAAACTGCAAAGTCATGCAAATTAGAAAAAAATGACCCTTAATGTGGCCAAGCCAAAAATAAATATAGTTTCACATTCTTTAATTTAAAATTCCCTGGCAAACCTGTTCAGATAGTGACTTTAAACTATGCTGTTCATATCATTGCTGTATCATGTGCCATGAACTACCTGTTTTTACAACATGCATAGAGGTATAGACATCCTGTACCAGTGGCGGCTCAAGGCTAGTTTTAATGGATAGACTGCAATAGGCTGCAAAAATGTGTTGCATTGTTTTACACAACATTTACATTCACCAATTTCACGAGGGTAGGCTGCAGCCTTGCAGCCTATAAGGACGTGCCGCCACTGTCCAGTACTCACTTTTCATCTACAGTTTTGTTTCATCTTCAGGTGAAGATGAATGCGAATGCGACCATGCAATGTTATGTGATAGTCCGCCCCGGGTCTTCAGTTTGAGAAACCGGCAGTGTATTGTGAGAACGCTATTTTGTGATAATGTTTTCGATTGCTTTGATCGTTCTGACGAAAAAAAATACAAGTAAGTTTCCATTTTAAAATGAAAGTTAATGATGGTCTAGGTCAGGGGTCGGCAACTTACGGCTCGCTGTTTGGAAAATGGTAACCGACCCCTGGTCTAGGTCGTTTAAAAAGGTCACTAGTTTTCTGCCAATCGCGGGCACGAGGTCATATAATGACGTTTAACACACGCAAAAAGTTAACGTGAAAGTAGGGGAATCTTCTCTCCATAATATTAATGGAAGCTCTTTGCTTGATGCAAGTCATATAGTTGTTTGATTCGAGGTTCTGCTTTAGTCAGTTGCAATCTCAACTCACCACGTTGGTGATTTCTAAATACTCCTCTTCGAATGCAAAAAAAAAAAAAAAATACAACATTAAACCCACATTCGACTGAAAATATGACAAAATATTCAAAATGGATTTTTTATGCTGTTATACAACAGTTTAATGACATTGTAAGCTATCATGTTGAATAACGTTTTATAAATATTTTGCTGCTTTCAGTAATATCTTTTTAAATAAAATCTTTGTTTCAAATATTAAAATGCTTTCCCCTAACAATTGATTTTTCCCCTCTAAACTTTCTAGCTATGTCACAAACTGTGAGTAACGTGAGATGAAATACCTCTTCACTTTCAGACCTGGTGCAGAAGGATTTCAATGCGCAGTTACCAAAACGAGGGTGACAACCCACTGCATGTTGCCAACCCGAAATGTTTGTGACGGGATACAAGATTGCAATGAAGGAACGGATGAATGTTTTTGCGAAGACAAAGGTAAAAGAAGGATTGAGGATGGCAGCTACGTAAACCACATTCACGAAACAGAAATGTAAACCTGAACATAAAAACATTTTGTAAATTCACTTTAAGCAGCACGATCTGCATAAGTTTTAGCGCTTTGCGGATAGGCTACATTTCAACTTCATATTTGTTGGAGGCCTAAATAATGTTCACGTCTTGGCATTGTGACTCAGTAGCTTAGTTTACAAGAAACTTGTTTTGTTTTTTTCTTGCAAAAAATAATATCAATAAAAAGTCTGTATTATTAAAATATTTGTGGTGTAGAAAAGTTAAAGGTCGGACCCATGGTGACCTATTGCCCATACACAGGTTGTGGAAACCAAAAGAGCGTTTCATAGTCTTTGAGATTACTTTCCAAAGGTAGTAGAGAGTTTGGATAAAAAAAACCTTGATAAACTTGAGAGGACTTGTACGCCCAGACTTCGGTAGGCCTACTGGATTTTAAACTATATTCCAAATAGGCTCTACTTTATCTGGCTTTAATTGAAGTCTAGAAAGGTAGTATTTTGTGCAATGAAGTTCTTCTTACTTTCAGGTTTCTGGAACAATCGCTGTTTCCGATGCTTAGATGGATCCCTGGTGATACCAAGGAAGCATCTATGTGACAAAAAATTTCACTGTCAAGATCTATCTGATGAATGCTTGTGTGATGATAAACCAGCCATTTGTTCACAAGTCTGCAGAGGTAAGCTACTTGTGCATTCATGCTGATCTGAGACTATTAATCTACTTCTTTCAAACTGTTTTGCATAAATTTAAAGCGCTCTAGAAAGTCCAAATAGCAAATACCAAACTCATTAAAGCACAAATCGGTGAAATATACGTATATGTATGACCGAAATTGGTATTTTTCCACCACACGCTAAGAGAGTCTGAAGTTTCTACGGCAGGTTCAGCAGTGATGTATGTTTGGATATTGGCTATTTCGTTTGATAACAGTCGCTTTTAGAACAATACTTATCATTTATTGCAATTAATGGACAATAATGCATGAGACTGAACGGAAACCTTATGAGAAGAGTTTTCTTTAAAAAAGCTAAAAAATAAAGATTTTGAGTAAACAGTTTTTGATCCTAAATCGCACACATACAATAGTCTACTCAACAACTATATACAATCTGCCATTTCGCAACCATAGTATATTTCATGCTTTCATGTTAACCTCTTTCAACAGTTAATGAAGATTGTGGTGCCTGTCAAACTGGACAAGTTATGTGCAAAGCCAATGGCACGAAATCTTCAAGATGTATTAACACAGCGAGTGTATGCAATGAGGCCTACGAATGTCCTTTCCGAGAAGACGAGCTCAACTGCAATGTTGATGTATCCCAACTTTTCAACTGCTCAGACGGGTTGAAATATATTCCGAAACACCAGCAATGCGACAGTACGTACAGTTTAAAGTTAAAGATGTGCTATGTGAAAACTTACTTCAAATTCACACGGTTTGTCTAAAATGCAATAAGTCGAAATGCAAAATTATTTATATTACAAAAAGGTCTCGAATTTAATAAAAAAAAAAATTTAAGGTATAGGCTACTTCTTCGAATGTGGAATAATTAATTTCAATAAAGATTTTGTAGTGAGTTTAATTTTCTTGTACTACAATGCTGTATTTTCAACCAGGCATTACCTCAACTTGAGGATTTGATATCAAGTATATTTGAACGTTTTATGCTTAAACTATTTAAAGTTCATGTTAAATTCTATGTTTTTGTTTAGTTTTTTGCGTTGGTGATTTGTTCTCCTGAAAATAATTGTAAAAATAATTTTGCAGATACGATAAACAAAAAAAGTTACAAACAAAAAATGAGCTAAAACTTTTACTTAAACCATGTTCGAAAAGTCTTTCTTTTTTGCACTGATTCAATGTCTGCAGATGTTGAATCACTGCAAAAAGATTGTATTTTGCTCGCTAAAATTTGCACTTTTATTTGCAATGAAGAGAAAGAAGTTAAAAGTGAGTCACATTTTCTCTGGTGATTCCAATAGAAACTACATGTCTTGTTAATTGTAAATGAACTTGTTTTTTTGCAACGTGGAGTTTAAAACAATGTTTTCTGTTTCAGATGAAACAAATTGTGACGATGGTTCAGATGAACTTGGCTGCGACGAGCAGTTTTTTGAATGCAATACCTTCTATCCCAGTAGTCTAAATGCATATGGTAAAAATCAAAATCAGATTACGAAAATTTAAATCGTAGCTCAACTGGATAAAACAATTTTTTTTATTTGCTGGTGGTTGGACTGCGAGTGGCATAGAAATAAACTTCCGTGCAAAACATTTTTTGACATTATTTAGAAGATAGAACTATCGATATTCCACAGGTTTCTGCTAGGCTATCTATGGTTGCAAATCTAACCGATCAAAATCACTTTACTTGTTGGTTGTTTTTATATAAGTTCCACCAACCAAAAATACGACAAATTTTAGTTGTCTGATGTAACATTTGATGAAACTGCTTATATAACCGACAATACGAAATTCGTATACTCAGGGGCGGATTTAGTTGATGGGGGGCCCGGGGAACTTTTAGATCGGAGGGCCCCTGTGCAAAAAAATTTTGCGCCTATAGCGCGAAAAACCACCTCTACGTCTACAGTAGCATTAATCCAGCACTGCACAGGATTTTGCAGAAAGTTCAAAGGCTGAAAGAAAAAATAATAATAACACAAAATCACATTTTTTCCACGTCGGAGGGCCTTTCAAAAGGGGGTCTCGGGGAACCTTCACCCTCTGCCCCCTCTATATCCGGGCCTCTATATGCTGTCACTGCGCAAATTGATCTTGCAATTTTCCAACAATAGACTTATTTTGAAAGAGGACCTGACTTTTTCTGTTGGTGTTGCAGTATACGAGTTTGCAAGACCGCGCTATGCAGTAGCATGCGATAAGATACCGTCATGTGAGGATTTTGAAGATGAGTGCAATGCTACTATGTGTGGCGAACCCTTGCCAGAATATTGCAAGCAGGTCATAGGATCAACTGGATTTGTGTAAGATTGCTAGAGCGTTTTTTCCTAAAGTTTTAATGACTTCTCAAACTTTCAAGCTTAACAGATCGCAGCTTAACATGCTGCATCTTTTTCAAAATACTTAACTGAGTTTTATTCTAGGCCTAATCATGGCCACCTGTAGATGCGGCCTGATTTGTCACATTTTGCAGATTTTGATTACAGCTACTGCTAGTGCTTGACTGACATTTTTTGAGATGTTTTTACTCTTTGCGGTTTCCTAATGACATAAAACTTTTTTGTTGCCTTGGGGAAGCAATAGAAAATGAGAAAAAGTAAGTTGAAAAACGCAAAATCAGACTGTTATTGAAAATTAACAGTCTGACTAAAATTTTCGAAATCAAATTTTCTTTGTTTTTCAACATGTGAGGATGTTAAAACCTATTGTGTCATCTGGAGAAAAGAATAAAGAAAGCGTAAAAATCTAATTTTTAGAAAAGTTTATTGAAACGTTCGCCCAAAGTTAGAAAAACCTGAAAATTTCTGCAAAATGTGACAAATCAGGCCGTATCTTTAGGTGGCCATGGCCTAATTAATTGTAGAATTCTTTATTTTCGAACAGAGACAGTTTCTTAGCAAGATTAATCCTCACAGCTTCACATACTTGTACCGGCTTTGAAACATTTACGCAGATCCGGCCACCGAGAAGAAAAAAGTGAAATTTCGTCTTATTGTTGAAGTGTTGTATGTGAACTATTAATTCCACAATAGGCTATAGCTCTCCATTCAGTGTTGTTCAATGGAGAGCTATCCTTGTACTGTGATGCCTTGCTCAAGCGCAACAGCGTTGAGTTGCTTACGCGTTGCTTCAGCAAGTGAATCTTGATCTTGATATTTCTTTGTTCATTAAGTCAGGCGCTTAGTCAACAGAGTTATCGAAACGGACTAATATGCAAATACAATAAACTATGCCATGACTTGACTTGTGATTGGATTTTTAATAATCTCCCTATTTAGTTTTCATAACTGCAAAAATGTGTTGTTGTAATTTTTTTTGTTGGTAGCCTACAGTAATTTGTAAAATTTTAAATTGTGAAATCACCTTTAGGGCACGTTTCGCTGTTCAAGATGTTGAAAAAAGCATTCTCCTTGTTTCTTCAGATGTCCGAACTCAGGTGGTGCGTTGATAGGAACAGAAATTTGTGATGGCTTTCCTACTTGCTTTGAAACCTTTCCTAACAAATCTGCTGATGAATTTGGGTGCCCAAACCGGTAGGTTAAAAGAATAGAGTTATTGACAGAACTTCGTGTTCGGATGACGCAGCCTAAAGTGGCAGTGACCTATATGTAAGTTATTGTCGGAGAAAAACTGGAATGTGTTTTTGAAAGCAAGTTTCTAAAGTGCTGTTTTCTTTGTTTTGTTACTAAAAAGATAATTTTGCTTTAATTGATATTTGATTCGCGTGAAATATATTGATATTGTTATTTAACAATAACATTAATTTGTATAAAAAGTGTTTTGTGCTACACTGATGGGCTCATGATGTCACGTCCGGTCAAAGATGTCTCGTTCGATAGGCTACTGCTAGCAGTAACAGTAAACAGGTTCGAGGCACTGGGAAAGTTATTAGCACTAGGCCAAATTACCTTTCTACAGTAGCGTTAGTATGGGGGTCCTGGGGGTAGGCTACCTTTGGGCTCGCGCCGTCATAATTTCAAGGGTTCCAAAAGCTTAAAGAAACCACCTCTTCTTCGGATATTGTGCGTTATGTGCATGGACTATGTATGCAATTGCAATGCATGTACACTGCGCATCACGTTTGGTGCTTTGCAGACAGAGCATTGATCGGTGACTTGAGCTTTAGTTTATTCCTTCGCGTCACACTCGTAAGCGGTGATTGCATCTCAGCTATCTTGCCAGTTCAGGTCTGGTGATGCAATGCCACGTTAGTGTAGCAACGTTCAGTGTTCATATACTTTTCTATACATTCTGTTTGATGCCTCATAAGAAGGGGTCTCTTGAAAATCATACCTAGTAGACTTTATCCGCAAAAATACCATCAAGACGGTCTTTACATTTGAAAATATGATTTGATTTTAAAATATGACTCCATGAGACCATAATGACAATGTCTTTCTCAGATTTTACTGCGAGGACCAGGAAACCGGAGCTTTGCCTATCCACATTCCTGAGTCGTCAAAGTGCGATACCGTATCAGATTGCTCAAACGATCGAGATGAGTTGGGTTGCGACGAATCGACTCATTTTTACTGTAGGAGCGGTCGGCCTCTCTATTTGCCGAGGAGTAAGGTGGGCTGTGGCAACCGAGTGTTATTATGCTAACCTTTGTAATATTACAAATGCAGTTTTAGTCTCAAGTGGTTACAAGAGCTGCTTCAAAAAGCATTTTGACTCCAATAACACGAAACTTTCATTTGAAAACAAATCAAGACAAAAGTTTTATGTAGACAGGAAATAAAATTGAATTATCTCATATTTTTTGTTTCCAACAGCCCCGATAGTAACATGGAAAATATTGCAAGTCTATACTCTTTAGACTTATAAACAACATAAATTTTGATGAATGCCAAAAACTTCATCTATTGTGATTGAAAAACTTGCGGTCGGTTCCTTTTGTTTCGACTTCTGATCATCACAACTTGATACAGTCTTGAAACGGACAGAAACGACCAAACGCAAGTTTAAGTAGCCTAGTGTTGAAGACCATACCAAAAACGTTTGTCCTTGACTCGACACCCCTCATGAGCATCGCGAGGCTGTGTTTTGGAAAACACTTAAATGACGCACTTGAGAACAAGGAAGACATTTTATGTTTTACCTTCGTGTTAAGAAAATTTTGATGTCAAATTAAACCAAATCTTTACCCCCTGGCACAACATGCATGCAGTGAAGACATTATTTATCCAGTGTTGCCACAAAGTGTTACTATTCCATAGGAACACGTAGTATTTTAAGCATGACTGTTTATATTTTCTTTTGAAATTGTCTATCTAGGTTTGTGATGGGATTCAGGATTGTGCTTCAGGTGAAGATGAGTGCCAAGAATGCTCCACAAGTCCTTTTTCTTCAGATCAATTTCTGATCAGATCATACGTTCTCCAAGTTTTTCTTTGGATTATCGGTGGGTTGTGATATGAAATGAATTTTTACAGTTAGCTCAAAGTTCAAAACCAGTTCAAAACCAATCAACCAGTTAGCAACATTTATAAATACACTGTTATTTGATGAAAGCACAATTGTATAACATTGTATTTTTAATTACTGCACAAGCGACATTACTTTGATATTAACACTATTTTTATCTAAACAAGCTTAAATTTTCATTTTGCAATCACGCAACTCGTAAAGAATATACAAAAGTTTTCATTGTTCAATATACAATGTATATATAAAACCAAATCACAAGTTAAACAACCTATGCTTTTTTACAGGTTTATTTGCTGTGTTTGGCAACATTGGAGTCTTGACCCATAACATTCGTCAATTGATTATAAACAAGAATTCGTTGAATCCCATTGCTTTTAATCATCGTACTTTGGTTACTAATTTGGCTGCTGCTGATTTACTGCTTGGGGTGAGTTGGTTTATTAATTGAAAAAAGGGAATTATCGTCACAACTGAGAACGATTTAAACGACAATTTCAATTTCTATTGAAAAATGATTAGCTATTGTTGTTGCGCAATTACGTTCATTTCATAAATGAGAAACGACAGTCCCTGCAACTTTCCAAAATATAAACTAATTCGTGCTTTTATCCTGCAAGTATTGTGCTCTTGCTATGAGAGAAACGTTTTTGAAGCTAACGATAACACTTACACAGCTTTACCTCATCGGGCTTGGGATTACGAACAACTCTTACAAAGGAGTGTACTGCCGCGAAGACATTCAATGGCGTGCTAGTTCAACTTGTGTTGCCATCGGAACAGTAGCTGTGATCAGTGTTGAATGTTCTGTCTTTCTGCTGTCAATTATGGCTACGATGCGGCTATTTCTTGTCACCAAGTTAGTTTTAGAGGTTAAAAATTTGTAGCACTAAAGATGAAGCCAGTTTACTTTTCGAAGCGTTTGCTGAACATAAGTTTAGCATCTACATTTTGGGCTCTTTATTTTCTGATTAAATTAAACAGCATATCATGTACAATTGACTAAATCTTCACGTCAAACGCTTCTGATTGGCAAGGGTGTCACCGATAGTGCCAGGGAAGGTATGAAGTATGAACCACCCCTTGGAAAGCTGCACCCCGCTTAAATGTTATATCAAAATACTGCATTTTTATCGAAATTGTCAGCAATGGGACTAATTCAGTTTATTTGACTCCCCTATTTCTGGCACAAGTGAAATTATGCTGCTTGTTGTTTCATGTTGAATTATGATACATTGGTAGTTACCAGAGGTAGTTGGCCACTGAGTTCGATGGTATAGATTCCATGATGACTCATTTATCATTTATGCTTCATTTATGCTAGTTTTGTCTTGAAAAAGATAAGTGAAAGCATGTTTTCGTTCAGACAAATTAAATACTGCGAGGCCTACCTCGAGACATCTGATCCTGTCTATTATTAATGTAAAAGTATTTTTCATAAAGAATTTGTTATTTTAAAGTAACTTATTACAGCGTTATGCAAATATTTATTAGCTTATTAGTTGTTTTAATTAAAACATTTTTCTGTTGCTTCATATTGACAAACATGAAATATGGATTCCAGGCCTCTTCACTTTCGAATGCATCGACGTTACATTCTATTGAGTGTGTTGGGTGCTTGGTTCGTCTCTTTCTTACTGGCTTTGGTACCTCTTTCAACGTCACAGGTGGACTATTTTACATCAGAAATATGGTAAGTTAGTCGAAAACTTAATCTTCGTAATAGGCTACCTATAGCCAGGGCCTATGACAAGGGGTCCACAGACATTAACAGATCAAGAAAAAATTAGAGGGGGCACAAGAGTTTCAACAAACTGAAAGTTGTAAGAGAAAATGAACAATGAAAAGCAAATAGTTTAGTAGGCTAGGCAGGAAGCAAAGCGATTGAATCTTTTTCTTAAAAACGAAGGAAATGTATATGTTTTTTTTCTGTTATTTTTTGGAGTGGGGGGGGCAGGCGACCAAGTATCCCTTTGAATCTGCTATTATCCAATAATTCAACGAAGTGTTGGTTATTTGTTGAGTTACTCACAAAGTTATTAAAAATTTCACATTAATTTTGTAACGTTTAAAGATTTTGTTTTGAGGTTCTATAGGCTAATCATTTAATTTAACCTTAAAAAGCAAAAAGTTTGTATCATGTGCGTAATAGCCTAAGCTACATAAGATGCTTATGATATTGATAAAAAGATAGAAATTAAACTTTGCTGTTAAAAAGAATTTGCATTATCAACATTTACGTTATCAATGCTCCATTAGCAATATGAGACTTCTTTAAATACGAAAATGTCATTGGTTGATCCATTTACAGTCGGGTTTACATGTGATGAAGATGCAGGCTAAATGAATTAATCGGTCTAGTAGCAACTTTATAACTATCTATTTGTGTAACCAGGAGTTGTGTAAATAACACACAAATTATTTTTCCAGGTATCAAAACAATCCCTTTTTAACCTTAGCTAATCGAAATAAGGTTGAAAATTTAACGAAATATCTGTGGTCGTTAGAAGACAAAAGCACTGCCATCTTTTCTATAGGTTTAGACAGGTGCGCAAACGTATGGCAATAAAACTAAATAAGTTGGTATATTTGCAACAAATGTAGAACCGTAGTGTACAAGCTGTTGATAGTATTTGAGATGTTTGTTAAATCACGAGTGTAGTTTATGATTTTGAATATATTTTGCTCTTAATTTACGTTTAGAATTTCAAAATGCAAATAGTGTTGGTAGGCTAGCAAATCTAGCCCTATGCGTTATCGGTTAGTTGTACCGCACGCAGGGCCGGATTTAGCTGATGGGGGGCCCGGGGCACTTTTAGATCGGGGGGCCCCCGTGCAAAAAAATTTTTCGCGCCTACGGCGCGAAAAACCATCTCTACGTATACAGTAGCATCGGTCCAGTACTGCACAGCATTTTGCAGAAACTTTAAAGGCCAAAAGGTAAAAAAATAGCACAAAATCACCTTTTTTTCCACATAGGGGGGCCCTTCAAAAGTCGGGGGGCCCGGGGCAACTGCCCCCTCTGCCCCCCCTAAATCCGGGCCTGACCGCACGCTGTCTCCTGAGAAAGTACAATAAAATATTTTTCAGTAGGCCTACCTTAGAACTTAAGTAGCTACTCGTGCAGGCCTATCTAGGTTTCCACATGTCAAGCATAAAACCATTTATAGAATTAGACTACAGATTTTCTGCATTGCGTCGTTTCAACATTCTGGTGTTTTCAATTAGATCTCTAACCTGGCAAAACATGATTGAAACGATATCTCGGTTGAACGAAACCTTTGTGCCAAGCCTCCACTTCGGATATTACTCCGCACACGGAGTTTGTCTTCCTCGGATATTTCCGGATCCTTCGGCTGATCGTTCATGGGGATTTTCATTATTTCTAATCGTCATAAATTTTTTGACTTTCATATACATGCTCTGCGCTTACATAGTAATCTACAGGTGAGATTTCTGAAACATTATAGCCTTAGCCTGTAAAGTTTTTGTTTTAAAAGCAGTTAAAAAAAGCAATATTTTTTTAACTTCGGCACAGTGGTAAATCCAGGAGGTGGCGATTGCCCCCTTCCTAAAACGCAGAAAAATAACTTTACCTGTACGGCGGAATTACTGTAGATTTATACACATTATTGTGTTTTGTGTTAAAGTCTCTCCCCCTCCAAGACTAGCCTACTCGCTGGATCCCCTCTTGCATAGATATCAATTTGTAGGCAAGCACTGTGATAAACTTGCATGTTGTATCAGCCTCAACAAGTTTTGATTTTAAAAATAAATTCAATTTTTAAGGTTTTGCTTAGTTGTATTAATTTTACTGAAGTAGTTTGGGCTAATCTGTCTTTTTTCATGTTTTTTTTTTTATCATTTTTTTTTAAGCCGATGATAAAACCTTTGAGTATCCATTTATTAGAATTACGATGAAGAAAAGTAGAAGAGCCGGTGGCTTGGATTGTGATGAGACTGGACTTTCGCTCCAACACAAGATTAGTAGAATAATCTTTTCTAACTTTTGCTGCTGGATTCCGATTTGCATTATGGCTTTCATTAGTGCTGGAGGTAGGCAGTGTGTAGGCCTAGACTACTTCGGGCTATGTTGTCTAAACAGATCAATTATGTTATCTGTAGCCATATTAAGCAGTTTAAAAACATAAACATTCCAAAATGTTTTATTTCACAAATTTTTTTTATTTTTGAAACTAAAAAATTTGAAGTAAAAATTTTTGAAGTATTTGTGTGAGAAAATGTTTGGTCCATTTAAAAGTGCAATAAATCAGAAACAAATCTTGCGTAATAGGCTATGTCGGGGTATAAATTATAATACTATAAGTCTAAGACAGCTATTACAGAAGCAACAGACAGTGGCAATGGTAAACTTCTGGCTTGTGCCTGTTTGGCAAATCCAGCTCAATAGTCACATTTTTATTCAAGTATAATTTAATCTCAAAATAGCTTATAAATCACAAAGTGACCAATTTATAGTCTTACTTTGCTTTCTAGATTAAGATCAGTGTTTTCTTTACTAGTTGCACTCTCGCAGAAGGAGCAATAAAACTGCATCCTTTTATATTGCGTCCAACGTACGGTATTAGCATCAGAATTATGCCCACTAGGTTGATTTCAACTAGGTTACTTGTCATTCTCAGCGCAGAGTATAGAAGTTTTACGCCATTGCCTCATCGTATCACCGTTGTCTTCCTATCACATTGCCTTTACGCCTCATGGTATCAAGTTAAAAATTATCGGCTTTGTAAGTCATCGGAAGAAGTGCAGACAGTAGTCAACCAGTTTAATTTTTGAAACAGTATCGACCATCGAATGCTCATGAATCAACTGTTCAATATGTCTTAAAATGTGGGTCGATGAAGTAGAAAAAGAATGTTTGAAGAAAACAGAAACAGTTTACTTAAAATCAGTCAACAACAAAACAAAGTGATTACACATTACCGTAATCTTGGACTTTAAGTTTGAAAGTTCTAAGACATTGTCAAAACAAATTTCAAAAAAATGTTATAGGCTACTGTAGCCTATTGAGATGTGAAAAATATTTACTAAATCTGTATCCAGTGAACCGATGTTTTGATATTCTTTTGTTAATGTTCAGGTGGAAATGTATCTGATGAAGCTTACGCCGTCTCGGCCATCATTCTCCTGCCGATCAACAGTGCATTCAATCCACTTCTTTATTCTGATCTCCCAGACTTGATTTGGGCAAAACTGTTTGCCAAAACAAAATTTGGGAAGTGGGTCGAAACAAGAAGAGTCTCTCGTATGGAGTCGAGAAGGCGAAAGTCAAGGGCGTCAAGCATAACAGCATCAGGTAGGCATCTTGTTAGTAGCCTCGGTTAATGTCCAAAGTGTTGCTTTGTTGTTAAAATCTTCCAGCTTCTGCATAGATGTTTATCGTTAGCCCAGATGTCCACAGATCCAAGAAAGAGGTTTCTTGCGGACTTTTTATTGACACCGTGCGGACATGGGGAGGTCATATTTTAGTAATTTTATGAGGACGTTTTTTATGGACAGCCCCCTAAATAAATTACAAACACCAGTAGGCATACAGTACTCTAACTTTTGTGTGAAAATGTAGACTTTAAAACGAACAAGTATGGAAGAACGTCTTTTTCATGTGGGCTCACGATATAGAATCTTTCCCTTTTAAAGTTTGTTACTGGTAACTGTGTAGGGTTTTGGCTACATGTTCCAACTGCACTGAAATGTTCCATTTCATTTGGTGGCATGTCCTGACTCAACAGGCTCTATTGTGATGAAACCAGTCGAGTTTATCGTAGTGTAGGCTAACTTACTACCGGTATTTAATTTTTTTGCTTTTCTCTTCCTGAGATCTAGACACGTTCTGGACAGGAAAAAGGGCTTTGAGTCATACAAGATTCCATTGCTTTTAAAAATCGTGACATGTGACAGACTTCAAGAATCCCGTTTGTGTTAGTGATAATGTTTTTAATGGCTCATTTTCTTTACAGCCCACAGGCAGACGGAACTGACGCGAATTAATAACACGAAGTGCAACAGCACTCAATCCCGTGGTGACAGTTCCTAACTTCAAACATGTTCACTTCCTGCATTTCGAGACTTGCGAAGATCCATAGGTTACTTTTTAAGCTTCATACAAGTTTCCCGTTTACTTCACAACGACGTTTACGGTAGCCTATTTGTTAAACTGTGTTTGGAAAACCCTGATGAATCTGCGCTTTAAACTGCACCAATGCAAAAAGAAGGACTGATTTGCTGCCTGGGTTGCCGCTACAATACTCCAATCCAGATTAGCCCAATTACAACCGTTTTCAATTTTGCTGCAGTATTATACCTGCAGGTGGATCGTTTTAAACTTTTTGCTACAGCAAACTGAAATAAGTTGACATATTTTACGTGTAACCATATTGCACCTATTCCTCACGCCTAGGGGCGGTTCAATCATCCCACTCCGCCTTCGTGGGTTATCATATGATGCTTGGAGCTTTTTATTGTATTATTTTTACATTGTATGAACATCTCGGGTTCAGAAAATGGTTGGGAGACCGCGTATCAGTTCAAGCTCTCAAGAAATGGCAACACTTGGTATTGAAACACGACTTGTACTCGAATAGCGCCATTAGACAAATTTGTGGCAAACAACAGCCGAGAACCGGCAATTATACAAAAGCAGATCCAAGTGAGTTCCTTGTAAATACCAACAATTGATAGCTGCAAAGAACGGTAATAAAAATTTGGTGCATTTCATGCAAAAGATTGACAGGTTCTGCACCACCAAGGCATATAAGATTTCATGTAGTCGCATAATGTACCGAATACATTCACAATAGGAAATGTTGTCGTAAATCCTGAAGGTCCTATTGCTTTACTCAAAGCACAATCGTTGGCAAAATACGACGAAATAACATAATTGCAGCGACACGCACGCAGTAGTTTGTTCAAATGCGACTAAAAGCAGGGGCGCCGGAGCGATTTTTGCCTGGGGTGGGGCAGGATTATGAAAAAAGGTCATTTTTGTTACTAAAAGGCCTTTTTTTAAGTTTTAAGATATAGCAATAATGCTAATCTATCAGCTCATTATCGAGCAATGAATAAGTGTATACAAAGAACAATGACACGAAGGGCATCATGCTATGTTATAATGATTTAACCTACTGTGATACAGACTTTTGTGTCGAGAATATTATTTGGAGGCAATAATGAAAGATTACAATTAGGCTGAAAGCGAATAGCAGAAATTGTTAAATTGCAAAATGTGAAGTAGCTTACATGACCTTAAAAGGGCACCATTGCCCTATCCACAGAAAAATTGAGGGTAGGGGGCATCCGCCCCCTCTTCCGCGCCCCTGCCTAAAAGCTAGGAAAATATCCAATCAGCAGATTTTTACTTCGGCTCAATGTAGTTTTTGCCATAAAGCAGCAACTTTTGTTCGCTGTATACAGGATTGGGTAAAGTGGCCTCGTTATTAGGTAGTGACGATAAAAAAACGTCTGATCATAGAAACAATATTATTAATCAGCTAGATTCCACTAGCGAAAAAGACAAAACCTTTTCCTGGGATTGTTATTATGATGCGCCGGAAAACGTCAATTTGCTGCAGAAACTGTTGACATTCAGCCGAAAAAGTCGCCACAATATGATTTGCAGACGAAACATAATTGCACGCAAAAGACACACGGCGAATAATTTGTAAAGCAAAGGCCACAAGATCTACAAAGAGAAGCAACATAATACAAAGATCGATATGCAAACTATTCCAAGTCATTGAAAAAAGCTCTAGCCCAGTAGCTGACAACATTTTTTGAACCCCTAAACTTCTAAAAGTGACCATGAATAAAGGACCTTTATTAAAGGTGTTGCGAACTGATTCTTAAAGTGACACAACATTCCGTGGATCTCATCTTGGGAACCACTGAGCTAGTAGATGAAAAGCAGTAAGAAGTCTAGCTCGAACACTTTTCACGTCATTTAAACTTAACTCGTAAGATTTGTCGACGGTTAGCATTCGAATCCAACACGTTAATGCAAATTTATCCAACCATCTAGTCTGTTAGTTTTACTCAGCGGATACTTCTGTGGTCCCGCACCTCGCCTTTGGCAGCTTTCCTATCCCGAGAGCGGTCAAACGGATGTTTCACTCTGCATCTGGAGGACAAAGCGATGAGAACCAGCATCCACAAACTCTTCCTTCAAACGGATGCGGGGAGAGCGATGAGCAGTGATGACAAGAGAGTATTCGTTTTGGTTGAGGCGGAAGACAGTTCCATCCTGAAAAGGGGGATAAACACTTAAAGATGCCTGACACAAGGGGTTGTTTGTAAAGTGAATGATCCCTGAGGGGACACACCATCCAGATACAACAAGGGGGGTTTTGAACAAGGAAACAGTAAAATTAAGCACTGGTTCAACTTATGGGGTGAGTGCTTGAGCAACGCAATGCAAGGAAAGAAGCTCTCAAGCAGCACCTAGTGGTTGGAATAAGTTAACATATTTCAAACGGAAAACTTTACTTTTTCAATCTCGGCGACCAGGCCCGTGACAGTGGTTACAAGGGTGAGAAACTGCAACGATAAACCTTCCAAAGAGGCTTGTTAGCCCGAGAATAAAGGTCGGAGACAAACGTCATGAGATGTTTGATCAGTTCTAAACCACAGTCAATGCGTGAAACTACGAATTGTTTTTGGGAGCGTATTGGTCGGAATCTTCATCTTACCTTTAACATATTGACGAGCGGTTCATCGCTGACCAACTTCCATTGGCTAGAATCGTGACGCGGAGAATACGTAAGATACGGTCCCGGATGTAAATACCTATCAAAAATAATATTTTTAGTTTTGAAACCTTGCTTGGCTGTTTATTTCAACAACTTGACAATCTCCATGGTATGTGCTGAAGAAACTACCTTTCCAGAAAAGCTCTTGGGGTCATGTCGTTCTTGATGCAGTTCGACAGATGCTCCAGAATGTTGTCGATATTGTAATGTTGGTGCTGTCTCGTAGTGCGGAGGTACTTTTGCAGGGATCGCGCAAGTGCAGGAAAGATTGCCTGAAATGTCAACTTGACAATGTGACATCAGATCATGTCTTCGTCTGAATTTACACAACCGACGGTCGTAAAACACAGCTACAAGTTACAACTGTAGCCCTGCTTTTGAGAGATGTTTTTCTGCAGAACATGTTCTGTTGTTTGCAGACTGTCCGTTGTATAAATTGCCAGAGGCAAGCATAAGTTAAAAAATAGCCAGTAAAAAGCATAAGCCAGTAAAAACTACGAAGGTTGAACCACAAAACAAATCAGAAAAACAGTCGTCTCGTTTATCGCATCTTCCTTTACCAACGCACGTTTCGCAGATTACGTAACTGAAATATAACAAAACTGTCCACATGCATTGGTGCTACTCAAAATTGAGCTCAAGAAAAATACTCATTAAGTAAGCTATGCGGTTATTTTTACATCAACTGCTTGGTGGCCTAGTGGTTCGAGTGTCAGCCTCAGAGATGGAAAATGTGGGTTCGATACCCTGTCGGGTCATACCAAAAACTTTCTAAAAGTGATGCTAAATTCATTCCTGCTTAGCATTCAGCAGAGGAGTAGGTGTAGGCTCTTGGGGTTAATCGTGTGACTTGGTGTTCCGCATTCCTCCATTACTTAAGCACCACAAGGGTAATTCCTAGACTTTTTAACCGGTATATCCTTCAAAAAAATGGTGGATACGTACTTCCATTGCTTTGTAATTCTAAAAAATCAACCACGTTTGGCATTGATGATGATGGCGTATGAGCGATCTTTCCAGGCTAGATTGGAGGGCAAGAAATCTTCAGCCACTCAGCAGTCTCGTCGTCCAGGATTCTCAGACCATGCGCACCGTGTGGAGGCCGGTGGGTTAGGCAGTGGTGGATGACATGGTCTGCGGTCTGTTCCGTGGCACCACACTCGCATTCTGATGAAGGAGCCAGGCCCCACTTGTGCATGTCCGAACGAAAGCGGCCGACGCCAGTTCGCAGGCGGTTAAGCCTGACCCACGCAAGCCTTGCAAGGGCCATCCCTTGGCATTGATTCATCGCCTATCGACACGTACCAAACAGTCTAACACTGAAATTTTCGAAAACTGAACTTGTTGTTCGTCAAGCATGGCGCAGTGAACAAGGCGCTGTATCTAATGATTCGACTCTTGTCTTAAATTGATGTTAAAAAACAATACTCTTCATCTCTAAATAAGGCGCAACAAATCGGGTGGGCGTTGATGTTAAAGACAGGCCGGCCGAAAATAAGAAACTGGCTTCCATACTCTTAGTGCCGAAGCACCGAGTACAACGCGGTATCTTCTCATTGCGACGTGTATCAATTATTTTCATCAAGTACCTCTGAGGCTTGCTTAGGGTCCATCACTGAACTGGAATCCTTAGCTCTGGATACTTCCTGCTCGACAGCCCTGCGGATATGAGTGAAGGCATCTTCCGTGGCGGCCACCAACCTAAACGTGTACAAAGTAACCGGCATTAGTTTACTGTGGGCTAAATCAAACCAAATTTATTGCACTCTAATTTTTGTATGGAAAGAAAGACGGTAAAAGAAACAAAGGTAGACCAAGAATGATTTGGACATCAAACATCACTAAATGGACAAAATTAAGTTATGAAAATGCAGTACGAACAGCTCATGGTCGAGAACAATGGCGCATTGTACCCAACCCTAAATACGAGGAAGGAACATAATGATGATGAATTTTTGTAGCTGAAATAATTTGCTACAGATAGTTTTAACTGAAGATAATTTTCTAACTTACTTTGTAACTTCTTCTTAACTTCAACCGAGTGCTCACCTCAAACCCGGCAGATGGGGGTTCGAGTCCCTATCGTGTCAAACCAAAAGCTTTATAAAAATGACACAAAATTCCATTTCAGCCTCGCACTCACTCTCAACCATGAAAGACTTGGATTTAAGACAAAAATGTTTTCAGCGCGGCTGCTTGAGGTGTGCAGAGAAGTCTTGTCTTGCAACACATCTCCTTGCATAGCCTATATTTTCCTCACCTTGCTTTCCTCTTGCGGACCCTCCTTTCATACTCTGCTTCTTCATAATATCTTTCATTGTGTCCTGCGTCTCTCCTCCGAGCTACCGCAGCAAGGATGGCTCGATTCTTCCCGCTTGTGTCATTAGGAGGTTGTCCTGCGGAGGAATGAGTTAGAAGAGAACTAAAGACAAGTTCACAACAAAATGCATGTTCAGTTACGGTCTTTTTTGTTGCTTGTTTAAGAGTGAGTTAGTTTGCGGCCGATTGTTATCAGGGTATTTTCTTCGTCAGCAATTTTCCTCAGAAACTGTGTAGCAGAAAATCTTGGAACAGCAGAAGAGAAATAAGAGGGTGCTGCTGAAAGTGATGTGGAGGACTATACTCCGCACAAGTGAACCAACTTAAAGAGGGAATAACGTATCAACTTAAAGTGAAAATAAACTAAATGGAACTAAATAAAGCCAGTAGAGGTTATCGAACTAATGACAGCCTGTGTAAGGTATGAAACTTACCATCAACGTCATAGACTTTAAAAGTTTGATTGTTCAATTGCTTCATCCGCGAGCTCCTTGATGGCGTTCTCATCAGCGCGGGGTTGTACACAGGGAAGTCGCAGTAGTACTTTTCCAGCACCCACACTGAACAACGCTGAATGCTGGAAATATAATTTATCGATATTAATTAAATTAATAAAGTTTCTAATGACAATAGCAATTTATTTTATATCTAAGTGAAATCAATTACTGGTTGGGACACACGTTGGCTTCGTCGTGTGTCATAACAAAGATTTGTAAGAAAATTTGTTGATCGTGGTATTAATAACAACCTGACCATATTTTAAGTTGAAAACCATATTTTCAATGATTTAAGTCAAATATAGTTATTACTCTCTAAACCCTTGACAGCCTGTTTCACCCTAAAAGGAGGATCATCAAAAGGTCCTTATTCAAATAGAATCTTTAATGATTAAGTTTTTAATGATTTACATTCTTAATAAAATTCTGTGACGTTAACAGCAGCAAATGAGTCTTGTACCCTGCAGCTATTTCTGATAGTAAGAAGAATATTACTTTATCTCCAATACTTCATTCGTAATCTGACGTTAAAATTAAGTGTACAATTATCATACTTTAATACGAAAACAGCAATGACGTAATGCCAGGAAGGCCGAAAACAGCTTACCAGTCTACAAGCAGTTAAGTTAATGCGGACGTTACTTAAGTGTTGACTGGTGGTTGCGAAATTTTTTAAACAAGCAGATTTTCGAGCTTGAAACTGCGAACTCGACTCATAATATTGTTGCAATGCAAGTACCGTAGTTTGAAGCTTTACTAAAGTTGAAAAAAAAGTTGTTTAAATTCAATATCTGTTTCCAATACGTTCTTCACTGAGATGAATGAGATTTGTCTCGAATGTCCAGATAGAGTCACAACCAAGAACTGATTTGCGATGTAAAATAAATTTCACCTGAGATCTCCAACGTTGTAAAACTTTCGTTCGCCGTCAGTGGTCCGAATAACCTCCAGAACAAACGTGGTTTGCAAGTGGCGGAGTTCCAGCACAACAAGAGAGAGGTAGTGGACGAAGAGCAAACAGTTTGTGTAGCTGTCAGCAAACTCAATGATTTCCTGAAAAAATAGCGTCATGTAAATAAGTTGAAAGTGAAAATTGAAGAAAAACGCATTTAAACCAGTCCATTTTACATTCCTTCAATTGTATGAATGATTTCTTGATTTGTATAGAGCAATATTGATGGATGGGTGGTACTTCGGGTGTTCTGCAAACTTCTTGAATTGAATTCGCAAAAACTTGCATTTCGCTTTATACTGCATAGATTATGAATCAACTACTATGTTTTAAGTTAAGTAGAAGTTAGATCCTATCAGAGAAATTATAATCTATCGGTAGCCGTACTTCTAAAAGGTTTGCAAACAAATTATGATGCTAAAGTAGAGTGGATAGACAAAAGTAAACACAACCATTATAAAGGCTGACCTTATCGGCAATGTCAATCAAGAATTGTACACACTAACAGCGCTACTGTGCACTTCATAAATACTTTACGCAGCAAGGAGTTGTACTGGGACGTTCAGTAATATCGGATGAACGTAAAAACTCGTTATGGGATAGATCAGCCGTTTTTCCTGGTCAGTTTAATCATTAACAAATTCCCACAAGCTAAATCGCCAAAGCAGAACACATTAAAAATCGTTTTGCATTAAAACAACCCACCACAATGTTGAAACAACGAAAAGTGGAGCGTATTAAACAATTGTATTAATTTTTTGAAAATCCATCCCTCTTCATTGTCACAATCATAGAAGTGTTTAGTAATGCTTTCACATCACAACGATAAAAAACGGCAAAGCTGAATCACATTCAAGCATTGGGGAATGAGAAGATAAGGTTCTCATTAAACTAAATCTTCAGCACTAAGGAGAGTAGGATAGCCAGTTCCTTTCTTTCGGCCGCCTTTTCAGCAACTACGCCTACCCAACTTATTACGGTACCCGGTAATTTGGTCGACAGGACGTTGGGTCGACAGACATTTGGTTGACAGGACGTTAGGTCTCCACAGGACATTTGGTCGACTGGACATTTGGTCGACTGGACATTTGGTCGACTGGACATTTGGTCGACTGGACATTTGGTCGACTGGACATTTGGTCGATAGAACGATTCATTTTAGGGTTAGGGTTAACTAAGTTAGGGTTAGGGTTAACTAACCCTAACGGTCGACCAAACGTCCTGTCGACCAAACGACCGGCAACGCTTATTACACCCTGAGTAGAGGTGAGCGATGTCTTTCAACAACCCGCTTAAGCCGGGAGTCGAACCAGGATTGCATGATTGGAAAGCGCGCGCCGTATCGGCTGCGCCATCCATTCGTCATCACAAGAATACTTTTTTCCTTTAAGAGTGCAAAACCTACTGTACAAGTACAACATGTCATATCCTTCCCTCAATGTAATGCAATGTTAAACGATGGTCAAGGTTATATTGTAGGTCTGTCTGATATGGGGTATGATCTCCTTATTGTCCACATTACCTTGTAATCGCCCTCTTCGATTTCCACCACCCAAAGAACGAAGAATAACCAGTAGGTGGCCGTTAACACAGTAACTAGGAACATTATCAGAGCCCTGAAATCCAATTGAGCCGTTAACTGTGATACTCTTCAAAATATTAGTGCAACAATTTGCTACGACGTTGTCGCGGCAGATTTGCGTCTGGTGGTTGAACAATGAACATTGAGCATGCCAATAACCTCAGACAACAAAATTCGTTATCTTCACATCACTGTAAAAATGACTAATTTTGCTGTCTAGAAAGAAGTGCCTTGAAAAAGATGTAGTTGCAAACTTTCAACAAATATTGAATCGACGTCCTTCAGAGCAACATGCAAATTCTACAACAATTGTGGTCTAAAAAAGCAGACACGTCTCTCATTTACGGCAAGATACGTTCTTCTCAACTGTTTCTGTGCCACTAAATTTCGGCAAGTACAAAGTGAAGACTTTGGTTATCGTGTCTTTTTCGTTATACTATACCATTACCAGCCAGCAAATCAGTGCTATCAGCTTAATTCAAATTCTGCTGACGTTGAATCAATTAAAAGAAAATTTTTGTAGGATAGTTGCATTGCTATAGAAGGGGAGCTCCAACGAAACAACTTAATTTTTCTTTCAAGGCAAGCAAACCAAAAAGATTCAAAGAACATGATACCAGCAAGCATGATACTCTTTTTTACATTGATTCAGCATTTAAAGACGTTGGTAAAAGGGAAACCTATTAGCGTCACGCTCTCTGAAAGCTTTGTTCAGTTGCAAAACACCAAAAAAACTCACAAAGTAAAATAAACGATAGTTACCGAAACATGAACACTCTTGGCATGCTGGTGCGCTGACGACGGAAGAAAATTGCCCAAGAAGCGACCAGTAAGGTGAGGAGCTTGAATGCCATCGCTATCAGTGTTCCCTGAAAGTAACAAAGTCAGACTACATGTTATTTGTCAGATTTGTTTTACACTCAGCAACAGAATATGCGTCACAAGCAAATGCAACTCATGGTACCGCGTAAAAGGCAAGAGTTTGAGCAAGAATAAATAACAGTGTAGTTGTTCGTCATCTGTTGTTTCAGAGATACAATCCTGTTGTAGTTCTTTTTACAGCAACTCAACAAAATTTATCCTTTTTACATGGATTCAGCACATGAGTCGAATATTATTAAATTGAATTAATGTGTAAGTCTAAGGTAAGCTTGGAAAAGTCTACCCAGCATAACGGGAATGTATGCTTCAGTAACAATATCGGAGTAGCTTCCACGATTGACGACGTCAGGCTTCAAATCACACAATGTGTATCGACCATCAGCCGTGGAAGGTATAACACAGCGGCGGCCGCAATTGTAACAAGCGATGATGAAACACAGTGTGTTGGACTGTTGGTGCAACATCGCAAAAAACGGAACAGATGTCTGCTATTATTGCTTTTAAAAAGAGATTGCCGATATGCAAAAACACTGATTGTCTGGTGTTTGGCAGACAACCAAATTCCCGCAATGTGCCGATTTTACATCGTTTCAATGTTGAAACTCTGTAAAATTGGCAAGTTTTTATGGCTGAGGTGGAAAATGACATATCCACAAAAAATCAATGGACGAAAATAAATCTAACGGCCATAATTCACCTTGCAAGATGTTCCGCAAGCCTTGAGGAAGGGATTGGAGGTTAGCCAGAGATGCGGAAGTATAACAATGGCGATTGGAGACAGGAAAGAAATTAAGGCAAAAATCACAGTAGCAACGAATCCGCAGTCGTGGAATCCAATGGATGAAACCTCATCCTGTGAAGATGTATCAATGCAATACGCCAAACAGCAAAATCTGTCATTTTTACATTGATTCAACGTCTGCAGACGTTGAATTAATGTATAATGTCAAATTTTGCTGTCTAGGAGTACATCGGAACAGCTTTATAGTTTTTTAATGTTTTTCTAGTGTTAAAAATCTCCATTTGATTCAATATCACACTCAATGGGCGTAAGTAACGACAGTGCGAAAAAAGTGCAATAACTTAACCCGGCAAAGCTGTCCTACAACTTTAAACCTCTTCCGCAGAAACTGTAGTTGGTTTCACGAAAGCTAATCCCAACAAAACTGAAAGAATTAATTTTTACATTGAATCAACATCTGCAGGTGTTGAATTAATGTAAAAAATTGAAAAAAAAAACAATTGGCAGGTTGGGATATTTCAACGAGTGGACAATTGGGCATGCCAAATCAGCATGCTTAAAAATACGTGAAGATAATCGGCAAATTCAAATAAAAACAACAAACTGACAGGAATGCAAACTATTTCGCTTTGCTTCACCCACCAGGTCCTTAACGCTTCTCAACTGACAACAACGAGGGAAATTTGAGGCAGGATAAGTCAAAAAAATCTGTCCGCGAGACGAGCCAGAAACCGCATGTTCAGAAATTTTGAAACAAAATTTGTTGTAAAAGTTCTAAACTTTTTCTCGTCCGATGGTAACAGGAGTGATTAAGTATAAGGAAAAGAGACATCCACAGAAGAGTCAATGTCGATAAAATGCTATCATGCATCAATATCAAATGTGTAAACTATGTGTTAACATCGCTTTCACTTTAGTAGCAATAATGGGAAGTCACCAAACGCACTTAATAACATGAATAAGACATTATGGAGCCGTTCGAAAAGATATTGAGCTTATAAAAGACAACAAGTAATAAATGTTATCAGTTGAATGTTGGGCATACCTTGGTTAGCTTCGCAAGAGACTCGTTGCTGAGTTGGGTGACATCCGTAGTACCCGATATGAAAGTGTTCGTTTCTCCCCAGTTATCATCCTGAAAACAATGTGAAAATATTTTAATCAAATCAGCCTAACCAGCAATTTGTTTTAGATTGACTATATGTCTACAGACGTTGATCAATGCAAAAGGATAGATTTTTTAGCTCGTGTATGGTGTGCAGATTGATCTGTAAAAATTGTTGAATCAAAACTGAAAAAGATCAAGTATGAATGTTTCCATATTGATTCTGAAAAACAAGATGATCTAATCGAATGCAACTTTAATACCGTGTGGTGTTCGGAAATTTTAAAAGCAAGGAAATTAGTCATACAGGATACAATTGTAAAGTTAACAATTTCCTTTGATCTGAGACGCGACGTAAAACGTCAGATTGATTTCAACCAAAACTGCAAACCAATCTTCCACCAACAAAAGTTAAATTATTTGAACCAGCACTCAATAAAAAACCAGAATCTTAAGAAAGGGTGTCGAATTTTGTCGATGTTACAAGGTGATGGCAACACAGAAGCAATTTAAAGCCTCCTTAACCAGTGTTGCAAACAAGGATAAACACAATTAGTGTCAAGTTACAACGACCCAAAATACGTCATTTTTACATTGATTCAACGTCTACAGACGTAAAAAATGACGGATTTTGCTGTCTGGGAGTTTGGAACTTGACAACTTACAGTGAAATTAACCAGTGTTGAAAAGTCACGCAGGTCTAACCGCAAGATACTCAGCGACGTTCACAAATAACCATCAAGATGATTAAAAGTGCAGGGGCACATTTTTATTTCTGTGCTAAAAATATCCACAGGCCGCATGCTGAGCTTGAGGAACATTTGTTTTTTTGCAATGCAAAAAGCTCTCAGCCAGCAAATTAAGTCATATTTACATTGATTCAACGTCTGTAAGTGATTGTGTTATGTAAAAAAGAACGACTTTTGCTAGCTGAGTCAAGATAAAGTTCGATGAAATGGAATGTCGCACTGGTTGCTGACGTATTATTACATTTGTTCAACAATAATTGAGGCCAGAATGACGTTAAAACCAGAGCAGGCTGTTCTGTGGGTGAGCAAAACTCTCGCGATCTTTCAACAGCAAGATAATAACAAAGAAACGTGCGTGTTGAGATATTAGTTCTACATCTCCAGGCTTTTAACGGAGTGAACAAAACACTTTCAGAGCCTATTCAAGTTCTTCAAGTGACTATTGAAGCAAACGTACAGCAGCTACTTGCCATCCTCAACTGAAGTTATCACGTTAATTACGTCCCATACACCTTTTTTAGAACTCAGCTTTCAAACTATTTGTGATTACACGCTACACCATAGAATCTACAATATACAGCAACTCAGCAAGTTTAAAATGATGCAATAGCAAAACAGAATATGGTAAGTTGGTACCGGTAACATTGGAAACATTTTATCGACAATACCAACTAAAATTCGAG
The DNA here is from genome assembly GCF_918807975.1 of Aplidium turbinatum. Classification (NCBI taxonomy): domain Eukaryota; kingdom Metazoa; phylum Chordata; class Ascidiacea; order Aplousobranchia; family Polyclinidae; genus Aplidium; species Aplidium turbinatum. The sequence continues at coordinate 9,594,562 of NC_137483.1, read as the reverse complement.
TGATTTATTAGTTTATATAACGACAGCAAAAAGCGTCAGAGTACTTGACCATGACCAGTGTTTTCTGACTTGTGTGATCAGTTGAAAAATTGTATGCTTGTTAACAGACCCAGTTCACAAAAAGTACACACACATGGTTTTCACAGAAGAATCATCACTTCCGTAGCTAGAAATTCTATATGTATTTAGGGAAAGTTATCACGCATGTGACAAACTGATCTACTGTGCTAATATCCTACATTGCTATGTCGCATGACAGTATTCATGCAATGTAATACCCTAAATATGAATAATACCTTGCATGGCCACCTAAAGATACGGCCTGATTTGTCACATTTTGCAGAAATTTCCACATTTTTCTAACTTTGGGCGAATGTTTAAATAAATTTTTCTAAAAATTATATTATTACGCTTTCTTTACTGTTTTCCACAGATGATACAATAGGTTTTAACATCCTCAGATGTTGAAAAGCAAAGAAAATTTGATTTCGAAGATTTTAGTCAGACTGTTAATTTTTCAATAACAGTCTGATTCGGCGTTTTTCAACTTACTTTTTCTCATGTGCTATTGCTTCCCCAAGGCGACAAAAAGCTTTTATATCATTAGGAGACAGTAAAAAGTAATATAATGTCAGAAAATGTCAGTCAAACACTAGCAGTAGCTGTAATCAAAATCTGCAAAATGTGACAAATCAGGCCGCATCTCAAGGTGGCCACGTACCTTGTAATAATATAATGTAAATATCTTCTGCAAAACGCTAGATCTCCATTGATCTCAATTAGGAGTCACTGCAGTAGCAGTTACTTAAAAGCGCATATCCTTGTCGTGCGAATAGAATTTCTCATTAGTGTTTGTAATCGTTGTATTTTGTCAACACAGCCAAATATATTGAATTGAACAGACAAGAAACTATGAAATGAAAAAAGCAATGTGAAAAGTGATATTACTAATGTCATTTTACTTGCACAGAAAGCGTTTTTGTTTGGATGTTCCGTTGCACAACAGTCAGGAGAACAATCTTATTCAACCCAATTACTCTGGATCATACGTTTGCGACACCTCTTAGTCTATACTTACCTCAGGAATGTCCACTGCAACAGCTCCTTCGTTGAACCGGTTGTCATTGCGACCATCAATTGGTGGTGTGCGAATAGTAACAGTTTTCTCACCTGCGTTTACCACAATGTAAGTCATGTCACAAAAGACGGTCTTTCAAAAGAATGTAGGTTTGGTCATCAAACTTCAACCAGCAAAATTGGTTAAAATCACATTGATATAACGTCTGCTGACATTAAATTAATGTAAAAAAAGACAAATTTTGCTAGCTGAGAAACCGTGTTTGTTGATGAATGTTGACTGCCATCCATGCATGCACAATGCACAGCAAGCATTCATGTAATAAAAGATTACATGACAAAGTTTAAAATTAGGTTTGCATATTCTATTATTTAGTTAAACTAAAAACACTACAGAGGCACTCAAAAACATTAATCAAACCATTCACATTTGAAGTTCGTATGACAACACAAACACATTTCACTGGAGATTGAGGTCGACAATGATACCACATAGCGCATGTATTGTTGCTTTGCCTGGTAATTTAACTTTGAAGTTGCTTTGGGAATTTCAGCGTACTTTGGTTAATCACTTTACTTAAATTTGCATTATCATGAAACTTACAAATCACATTTATCGATTAATTAATAGAACATTCGAGACTTGGTCTGAAGAAACCAAAACCAAATTGCTCCGCTTGAGCAGCAAGAAAGTGCAATAGCTGAAATTACAACAATCATTCTGTAAATACTAGAGGTGGGGACTGGGGAGAAGAATAGAAAAAAGATCATACATTGAATTTTAGTGACTTAATTAGGAATGCGGGTAGCATATACGTTTTGACAAACAAAACAAAAGTGCTACAAAATAGCACAGTTGATGTCGAAAGTTGTGATTTCACACAAAAATTTTCCCAAACAATCCATAGGCTACACAGTACACACTCGGCAAAAGCAAAAACATGCATATTACAAAAATATCTTTCTCGGAACAACGATGCTGCCTTATAAGACATATGCCGTGTATACAGTAGCATAGCTTATAAGGCATACACTATAATATGAGTGCTAAAGTGCAAACAAAACGTAACTTCAAAAATACAAACAAAGCCCGTTGCATTCGCTAGTCTTTTCCCCAATGATACTCATGCATGAGTTGCACTTTTGTTAACTAACTTGAAATCAACTGTCACACAACGAGTTACCAAAAAATTCAAAACTATCATTGTTTGTTACTCATAAAAATAAAGCAAGATCGGTTATAACCTTAGTCTTTAATCTTCACAAAGATTTAATAAAAATTAATTGTTCTCTTACATTGCGAAGAATACAGCGTACAAGGCGAGTTATGTGTGTTGTATGAATGTGTAATTTAATAGATGATAAGGATCTTGCTCCAAGAGCGCAGACGCAACCGCGACAAAATAAGCGTTATAAAAGATGAGGCTCGGCACCATCGACAAATGAAAAAGGTTAGAAGAAGAAGACTTGCTCGTGACGTCAATCAGCAATGCTCGACAAGATTTATGGAGTCAAACCTTAATTGAAACAGGCCTTGTTGTAACTGTGCCAGTGTACCATGCTCGTTATTGCCGTGTGCGCAGGAGGAGCGTGTAGTTAACAGGGCCGTTAGTTTGCACCAAAAACCCAGCAAACAAAAAGGTTAGTGTGGCATTGTCACAACTCCTCGGTGTCTTGTGTCGTCATACAAACCTCCCGTTTCGTCGTCATTCGTATCACCTCTGTTTCGATGACGGCGACTACCGCGTTCGTGTGAGGACCTATGCTTTTTGTGACTATGTCTGGACTTTTCAGACCTGTAGAGTTGAAGAAATGGTTAAATACTTTTGCAACACAATAAGAACATGCATGTTTCAAGTTACAGCAATGCAGCACCGCTTGATCACACATCAGTAAATCCTATTCTAAAAAGGAAAGAGTTTGAAAACGTAATTAGCAAAGCTTGACTTATTGAAACAAATCCACTCTGTAACGAAGTACACAATAAAACACTTTCCATGGTGTCACAAATCTTGGATCTGGTACTGAAAACGTTTTTTTGCACTGTTCACCGAAGTTCAAGCAACCCCTGCTTTGCAACAATAAAAAGCCGGTGTCTGGGCGAGTGACAAGGGTTTTCTTTGGCACGTCTAGACTACCTTACACAGGCAACAACACTGCAATTTGAAGCGTAAACGTTTTTATTTTAACCGTAATAATCAAGTTTGACAAGCTTCAGTGGTTTTAAGCTTTACAAGTATGTGAACCTTCCAACAATAATCTTAGATGATGACGTTCCAAATCCGGTGATAAATGTTCTCATGATACGCATGAGTAAAAAAAAAACTGAGATCATTTAAATAAATTTTATGGCACTGATTACAAATCAGATTGCAGCACTATTAAAACAAAAAGTAAACATGCTTTTTCGGCAGTCAAGTGAAATAATTGGCAGGGATAGACAGACACGTGTTTCGCTCATGAGGCTGGGTTCATCAGTATCGCACCACTAAAATAGTGAGTACTTGGCCTTGTGCTGACAGTCGGGTAGAACAAAGTTTTTAGATGTATTGTAGGCTACTGTATTATGTAAGAGAGTTAATCAATTTCACTTTCTACATATTTTACAAAGCAACAAGTACCTGCTGGTTGCTACTGAATATTCCGATTCGTTGTCCAGCTTGTCAGTGTCCATATTATCAAGCTTAGCCAGGATTATTCTCTCAGAGAGTGATGACAATTAACTTTTCCAGGTGTAAATGAGAAAATGCAGATAGCAAGCAAAAGGACTTAAAGAAAATTCACTTGCATGAAACACTGAGATGATAACTTAAAAATACAAGCTACACTGAAAAACAAGCAACTGTTATTTACTAGACAAAGTTTATACAAATGTCCAAAAATCAAAATCTCCCTTTTTCATTTTCATAGAATTAAACGATACTTATTGAAAGCACCATAATATGACAACAATTTAGAAATTATTTTTTTAATGCGACTAGTTAGTAAACTAGTCAGGAGTGAAACATAACTGCCTTTGATGCACCCTGCTCAAGACACACGGTTACGGTTCATCTTCCACAATATGACCCTTTTTCTTCCCTGGTTTGGTTGTATACTGAGCTTCACACCTATAACTGAGATATGTGTGATGTAGCAACACTGAACAAAGCTGTACTGATATGGCTTTGTTCTTGCACTGAACAAATCTCCCTCATGCAAAAGAGGATCCGATTTTTTTTTTTTTTGCAAACATGGTAATCAAACGATATAAAACTGCCTCAAAATTCACACAAAGCAGCAATAGCTTACAGGTCAAGCTTTCGAACACATACTAGAATGAATTCCATTTCTCAGACTGTTTTAATTTTTTGAAAAATGCTTGCCATTAAAAACTAGCATCAGTTGTCTTCTTGTCTCAAAACAACGTCAAAAAACGTTTAAAACATTCAAATTTCTTTTATTGTCTTGCTTTTTATACCCTTTCAAGCGTAAACATCAACCCCACTCTCTCGGCAGGAGGTTAAAGCTAACCTCAATATGAGAAATGTGATAATTGTATCGAGTGAATGGAGAAATAGTTTCACAAAATAATACAGTTGTTAGCAGAGCTGAAGAGAAGAGAATCCTTAGTCACGAATCACTCGATCACAAACAACCACTTTTTAATATGACGGTGGTAAAAACATTACACTGGACATTTTTGTTCATGACTTTCTTGCTATTTTTCAAAGCAAACTATCAAACTAAGGCTGAAAATGTGTTTTGTGGACATGAAAGCATTTTGCACCATGTAACACATTTTGAATCTTGCTAGTCAGACATGCAAGTGCACCACCTGAACGATCAGCAGCGCTGTAAAAGATTTCAAGATGCTGCGCTGTTCTCCCATTGAGTCATTGACTGAATGACTCATGCTATACAACAAAAGAAAACCACGTCTTCAACAGATCTCTGTATATTCACGGTTATCAGGGAAAAATCTTAAACAAAAAATACGCTCAAAAATGCCGCAAAACGTAACTATCGGTGGTCGTAAATCTTAGCAATAACAACTAAAAAATGAAGTAATAAAGCCGACTCATGCGGCACAGTCATTTATTAGAACAGCCACAGCCATTGTCCATCGGTAATAAAATTGGCCTTCATATATTTAACGGTTGCGCTTTGCTTACCCTTACAAAGACTAGCAGAGTCAAGCCTGTGCCCAGCTTGCGTGGACAAACGCGATTTCATTTTAGGTCAGTAGAAAGTCAACATAAAGAAGGTCTTAGTTTGCCGTTGAAACATATAAAGCAAATCAAGCGCACTGGGAAAGATCATAAATTTCAAAGGGACACATCTAAACCTTTTTTGGGAACACAAACGTGAGAAAAACTTAATCTTGCACTTGTAGGTTGATTAAATATTCAGCTCAGAGACTTTTAACCCTGTATGCTTCGGTCAATTTTCAGCCTTTAAAAAAAAATCATATATTCGAACGTCCAAACATGAAATAGGCGTAAGATACAAGCCTGCCCTATTATGAAGAGTAAAGATTAGGTAAACTGTGTCTGTTCTGATGTATTGTGTTTGTTGACAGTTGGAAAAACTTTGCATCCTATTTTAACAATTAGCAAAAACAAGTCGTCGTTACAACGTAACACAGCTGCTGTTTGCATTTTTGGATCAAAACTATTCTTTTGCTTTGCAACATTACAAAAAACTACACAATGGCAGCTTTTCGCATGAAAGATATGCTTGATGAATAAGCAAATATAAGAAAGCTGAAGCAAAAGCATATCATTGTACTTTAATAAAGCAAGGCGTGACAAAACCTTCCGAGTAAACTAACAAATCAACTAAAAACGAAAAATTTGACCTTTTTAGTGTTGGAAAAAGGGTGAACGCAGTGAATTGGCGAGATAAATAGCTTGTGTTGTAGTGTTATTTCAACTGAGCCAAAACAACCAAGCTATATCTGAAGGAGTGTTTCTAAAATCTGAGGAGTGGGGTCAAAATGTCACACAGTACTAAAATTCCACAGAACTCAGTTTAAGTGGATGATTCAGTGCAATAACTTTGTGAAGTATAATTTTAAGAGCTGACAAGAAACAAAGTTGAAGTCAGTCCCTTGCAACTTTAAATACCACCTCAGACAGTCAACTAGCTGTTTTTTCACGTTGATTCAACGTTTGCAGACAATGAATCGATGTAAAAAATGGTTTCTTTGCTGTCTAGGAGACTGGCACACCCTCACTTGTGTAGTTCATTCAAAGTTTTTTTCATTGCAAAATTACAATAAAGCGTTTTTTTAAACTGACAAAAAAAACAACCAAATTTTTCATACTTAAGGCGTCTTAGTTCACAAATGTTACACCCACCGTTTATACCAGTTCAAAACTACATAAAAATTTCAAAAAACAACACTATTTCATTTCCCTAACCTCCAGCCCGTCTGTTATTCACTTATGGGCGTTCACCATTAGAATACTTCTATGAAAGCGTCTAGTAGCTTTTAGCACAACAGTGCAGAAACTGCAACAAAAAGCATCCGTCATTAAGCATGAGCTTTTCCAAAGCAATAAAACCTCAACCAATAACTCAACTGCACTCCATTAACGTTGCTAATTAAAGTATTTTTTAAATGCGGTAAAAGCTAATGTATCTTGTCTTCGAATCAACTAAAACAGCTATCTCTGCCTGCGCAGAAAACAACGCTTTGTTGACTATACCGCGCAAATCCAGTGTCTAGCCACACGTCGCAAATGAAACGAAAATAAACGAAACAAAAAAAGTTAATTGCCACCAGCGAAAAGTCGATGGCTCTCGAGCAGAATAAACACAAGATTGGATTACCACAGCTTTACACAGCAAATACACTGTGATGGTGCGAGCGCGGTAATTGCGTACGGTAGGACTTTTCACACGAAGCAAAACGTCCAGTTTCACGACACTCGAGCTTCGCAGTAAGAATTGTTGTTGCATTTTGAAACATGCATGCATAGCGCACAACGACTCATGAGAAAACATTTAGTTTCTATCATGCCCTCTAAAACTATTACATATTATAACATACTACAAATGCCTCTGCTTCTTATTTCATCATACACAAAAGACTTGCTTATATCTTTAATTAAAAGCATCATTTTTTGTTTAACACTTTCTTTGCCAGCCGAATCAGTATTCTAAAATCTAAATGACCTATTCTTATAGGCATCGTAAAAGTGTGGCACAAACAACATGTCTATGCTGAGCATTACCCAGTGCGGTTTCAGCGGCAATGACAGAGCATATAACAAGTGACGTCACAGTTCTTTTATCCAAAGAGAGCTGCGTTATTCCCAGCATACCGACACAATCTCTTTTTGAAAAAGTGAAAGATCACAAACAAAACGCTTGTATTTTTTCGCCATAACGTTTAGGGGCCGAAAAGAAAGTACCAGTCGCAAATGGGGGATACACGGGAAAGTGGTGTGGTCGTGGTACGGTACATTTGTCATTTGTGCGGTGACAAAACTACAAGAACACTTATATATATACCGTAACTAGTTTCTGTGTATGTCACAATTGTTGCATAGAATGATGCAGCTAGACGATTTCGAAAAATCATCCAAAAAAATCTACTTCGATCGGTCATTATCATAATCAAATTTCCGTTTGCAGTTTTGACAACAAGAAAGTAATCCGAGCCATTGGTCAGTAACTAGTGAGGAAAGACTTACAAATACCTTGTTTTTACCAGTCAATCTTGCTTGACAAAATTCAACGAAATAAATGTACTATTGCAATTTCAACTGAACTTAACAGAAATAAGACAAAAACCGGCACAACATTGCCATGCAGAACCAAATCGCATAAAGATTACTTTTTCTAAAAAACACAAAACACGCCAATGCAAATAAAGCTCAAAGAGAAATAAACTAGTCAATCATTTACCAAAGAATGTTTGCTAAGACTTGTCATCCTCCTAAGCGTTCTTGTTGAAAAGTCCTTTGTTCTGCACTGGAAAAGGCTTACATTTGCTGTCAAAATAACTCGTTTATCATACTTTGAGGCGTATTGCTTTAGTCTTCTATTACATCTGCCGCGGTCAGCAGATATAACCCTAACTTGCGTTTCATCAACACAAAAGATTATTTACCGAATCGAAAACTGAAGACAGCCTGATAAGAAACTCAATTACGACTCAACCACATTAATAGCATGGCAAACCAGACAAATATATGGCCCACTACTACTATAAGTAGTAAAATTAAACTGCCGAAGAAATGAAATTCAACAATCAAGACATAAATTTAAAAAAAGAGTGGTAAAATTATTGTAATCACCTTGCTGGGTTAAACTAGTGTAACTAGGAAAACCAACGCAACTTCAAACAGAACTATAATAATCAATTTAAAAGTATATATACTTATTATCACACATTCGCAGTGTACAGCTGTGCAAATCTTCTTCAATCAAGTCTTTAGCTCGTCTAAGTGGAAGAAGCCTACCCGTACTGAATTGTATGTAAACAGCAAAACGGAAGGAATCTAAAGTCTCCGATACAATCCACAGTTCCACACTCTACAAAACCACTTTCTTGTCCTCGGTAAAATTTGAGTTCACTTGCACGTGAAAACATATCAACTGAAAAAACGACAATTATTCAAGAGACCTTTAATCGTGAAGTGAGTGATTAGTTTTGCAGTCTTGCTGCAATTTGAGTTATAAAGCTAAACATAATGCATCGTTTTACAGCAACCCTCCTCTCCGTACTCGGTATATCAAGAGACTTATCGGTCCACTATCTATTCTATGCCCTCAAGCAAGTAGATCGGTTACAGCAGATATATCAACACACAAGTGTCAGCTTAGTTGCAGTAGTTTCTCACATAGACCAAGTAAAGTCTCGCCTTAAAGAAGCTTAATTTGGTCTCAAGTTTAAACTGTAAATGAGAACTTGAAACGGATTAATTCGTTTATGAAGTTTAACGCTCACAGAAAAGTAATGGAATGAGATGTTGTGGTCACGGTCGAAACACGTGTGTGAACTTCAGTGTACTGTGCAACCAACTTACAAAAAGTGCAACCTTGTTCACACCATGGAAGAAATCCTGTCCTACAAAGGTGCTATAATTTACACAAACTGAGATTTAAGAGAATAACTGCGACATGGACAGCACAAGTTAAAGCTGACTTGCAAGTACAGCTTAATAACTCACACCTTTTTCGTCGACTTCTTCGCAAAACTGAAATCACACCTTAACTGAATTTGAAAAATCTGGAAACTAAAATACGCTTACAAGTAGAGACATGTTCACATCTTAAAATTTTGTAAAATCGACACCAACAATGCGCGATTTCCTCTCTTGCAAGTTATAGAAAACACAAAGCTTCCTTTCGTAATCACGTTTGCTTTCTGTTGCTCAGATAAGCGGGTTAAGCAATGTGTGGGAAGGGGAACCTGTCGCAACTCTCATTGCATTGAATGTCACAATCGGTATATTGGATAAAAATAAATCTCTTTGCAGAGTAAATTTAATGTGACGTTAATACAATGTTGTTGAATATTTAAAAAAAAGACAAAACATCACAAATTTTGAGTGTCAAGTCAGCTGTATACTGAATTTTTCGGAACTCAAACGTCTGCTGCGTGTTTCCTACCAAGTCAACATATTAGGTTTTTGCATTAAATCAACTCCTGCAGATATAAAATCAATACAGGACAGATGTTGTGGTTGGATTCTAATTTCTAACTTTCTGTGCTGCACGTGTTCTTTTCTCACATCGATTCGGAGGCTGGTTAATTTGTATCGATTACAACAACTGGCACTATCACAAAATTGAACCAAGCTTGCAACTGATATTAACTCAATATCTTTTAACGTTGAATCGATGCAAAATGTCAGCGGTAAACAACTAAAATAACTTTCTGGTTGAAATCTTTTAACAAACTTGCCACTGTGCTGATTGTAAAATATTCCTATTTTTCTTTAGAGCAAACAATAAACATTCAAAATTAAAGATATTGAAACCACAGTGTTCAAAAAAATAGTAAAAACGCCTAATTTTCGTTACTAAGCAATGACTGAGGCTAAAATCCAAAGAATGGGAACAAATCAAAAGCTTAAGCGATTAATTTTAGCCAAAAGGAATCTTGATTCGCCACCTGAACAAACTTATTGATGTATAATCTGTTTCAACAACTTTTTTGTTTCTGAATTATTCAAATCTCTGTCCTAATAAGACAACTGCACCAGCATAAAGAAGCTAGTTTGGTAACATCCTGGTGATCACAAATTTTCTTGACACCAGCTTTTACCAGTTACGACGCAGATAATTCAAAAAACTGACTCAAAGTTAAAAGCTGAGAGAATCATCAAACGTTACAGACACAGTTGACTTGAATGATGCTAGCGAGGCGACTGGAAAACTAGCACTGAAACTCGAAACAATTTTCTCTCAACACACTCCACAATAGATACCACTTACAATGACACGGATGAGCAGGCATGAATACACTCATTGAGAACATGTGCTATCTTTTATCCACTAGATTAGCCTAACACCTAAATGAAGTGAAAGATCATGAATTATTAAGCACTTCGAATAATCGTAAACTACTTTTTAAACAAGCAAGTGAAGCAAAACCTTGTTTGACACGGTGACACCTACTGAAATATGGAAATTTAAAAACAAATCGAAACAGCTGTGTGACACTGAATTTCTTCCATAGTCAAACGACAATAAGCTAAGCACCTTGAGCTTTGCGTAACATTTCGATTTTGAACAATGAAAGCGTCACAGCAAAACTCTATCCGCATACACAGCGTGAAGTGTTCGAAAAGAAGGGGTCCGCATGAATTTTGCTCGAAAACGTATTTGTTTATAATTTCAAAAGCAATTTCCAAACTCAAATTACAGTGGGAAAATTTTTTTTGAATTTGATGAAAAATTTATTGAATATGTAACATTTGTTAAAAGCAATATAAAAATTTCCTCAAAAACAAATTCAACTTCCAAACAGATTGATAACAATATCACGAGTACTTTTTTACATATTCCGCAACCAAAACTATGCAAATGCTAAATAGCTGTAGGAGTGTAGGTAAGCTATTCAAACTTGATCAAGTTTTTCTTTTCGGTTGAACGAACGTTTGAGGTCAAGATTTTTAAAATGGCTTATTATGACTCTGAAGTATAAACACATTACACGGTAGTTACAAGCTTTTGTCCAAGTTTACTTTCTAAAAGATATAAGTGAACACATTTCTCTCCGCCTACGCAACTAATCGACGCTATTGATAGAGATAATATTCTTGTACATCTAGCTAAGCTGGTTGTTGAACCTGCAGCGTGTGACTGGAAGCTGATTACCTAACTTTTATTTGACGTGTTTCTTTTCTAAACATTCTCGGCTGCAATGTGTCTTCTAAGGATTTTCCTGAATTTGTGATTCGTTCATATCGTTTGCCTCTGTAGAATAAGAGTTAGAGAAAAACGAATCAATACTTCACAAGTCGCATCACCGACTTTGCAATGGAGTTTGTCAGGAGATCTTGAACTGATGCAAAAATGGTAACTTCCCTTGATTCAGTACCTTTCCAGTTCCATAACCATGTGTCTTAACATTGCTCTACATTAAGCAGACCAATTGAGCTCGAGATCTTGAGGCCTAATCTACGGGGGTGGGTGCTCTCTGACAAGCAAAAATGCATATTTTGGGTCATAAGCATTGTGTTTCCATAAAAAATCTGGCCAAGAAGCCCTTTTAGTTACATTTGCCCCCTTGATACAAAGTTGATTTACTGGCTGTGATAACGTCAAAAGTCTCCGACCGAGAACAGAACAAAAAGCAAATCCTTACCACACTCATTTTACTGAAACCTCATGTTATACAATAGTAAGGTATAAAGACATACAAATCTTGTATTCAGCTCGTTCTTTTATGCGAATATGATAAGGCACTAAAATTGTATAAAATATCTGTAAAAACTCAGCATGGTTCGGCTTATCGTAAGCCCTTTTGATAAACACATGTTGAAAGAAATACCAATCGAACTGTTTTGTCAAAACGTTGCAGCCAAATTCAAAGAAAACAATAAGCAGAAGCATGGGCAGTGGCAATGACGTCAAGTTCAAAAAGACCAAGACAAGAGCATTACAAAATAAGTGCACACAATCTACCTTGCAATCTGCCGTTTTGCTACTTTGGTAACTCCAAAGAAATTTTGAACCTAACAGAAAACCGGTCGCTTGCTCCAATAACGTGCTTCAGCGGCGACCTTGTGATATTTTTTTGGCAGTTTACAAAACTTTACACGCATCAACAATTTAGAGTCAAATTTCTTCATTTTTAAATTAGGCCTACTGAGAAACGCTATTACGGAAGAAACAATAAGAATGAAAACAAATTTTTGTGTTTGGTCAATAAGACAGTGGACATTGAGGAAAACATCTTCCAGCCGAACAATTGCTTGGTCCAGATCGGAGTCGCCTGTCAAGTGCAGTGAAACGCAATGCAAAAGATTTAATTGGTCTAAACAACAGATAAGATCGCATGCCACAAGACAACGGACTGACTATAATTCAATACAGAAGAAATAATGCCGCAGGGAACAGATAATCACATCTTGCTTCGCTTACCATCAAATCGCAATCCTTTCTTGTCCAACACAATAACACAGGCGCCAAAAAATATCTTAAAGTTAATTAACACTTGTAATTGGATGAAATTTTTGAAATATTTTAGATCACAATTAACAAAACTGCTGAAGAAAATGGTAATGTTGGAAAAAAATACAGATCTTGCGAAAATTGTCAATCATTTCAAAGGGAAGCAAAACGACAGCGATAGGCTGCTGACAAAAGGACAAAATTGAAAAACAACAAGTGAAAACAGAGAACCGCAGTGAGTCACGGTCTAACAAAGAAGCAAAAATAACGCGTTGACAATCACCAGTTAAAAACTACAATTTGAAATAACTTTTACCTGGGAGTGGAACAAGTCAGACAAAGGAAAGTGTTTTGTCACCGAGGTTACATAACTTTACGTTGAATTGACGTAATTATGTGAACTTTCAGGTCAAGTCTTACGACATCGCTCGGATTAGTTCTCGACCCAACTCACCCAGTGCATTGTGACTCGCAGAGTTAAAAATATTTTATCCTTGGTGCGAATGGAATAGCTTCCTGATGCAAAACATGGCAACTGGGCACCAAACACAAAGGTCACTTAACGCTAAATATGAAACTGAAGTGAAAAGAAAAAAACAAGTACTGAACCAAAGCTGGACTTGGATTTTAACTCATGCAAAACGGCATTCGGTCACCCATTTGGTAGACCTACCACTCTCTCTGATGACTGGGATTTGCTGCGCTGGTGTATTTTCCGCCAGTCTTTCGATATCTGCAGCGAAATAGAAACTTAGTGTCCATAGTGTACCGGGCAATGCTTATTGCATGGGAAATATAACAAACTAAAACAAAAAACTTACTAAACATCTTCACAAAACAAAAGTTATTGCAAATCAATTATGCTTACTTCAAACGGGTTGGACGACCTAAGCTATCTCACAACGAACTGGAGACAAAGCAAAAGAGAAAAGTGAACACTTTTTTCAGTCCACTCACAACTGCACAGCATCAAAAGTATACATTTAGCTAAAACTCCTGAGCATACTGTTGCTTGTGGTGCATACTTGCATGCTGTTGCATATTCAACTTTCTGAAATTGAAATATTCTGATAAAGAAATATGCTCAATCTCATTGCTCTTCCTTCAAAAACTAATGATTCTTAACGAAATAAACTTTCTTGATCGTCCACTTCTCTATATTTATCAAAAAAAAAGAGCAAAAAAATGAGACAGGAAACGGAAAAACCGACATTTACCGTTACGGTTTTGCTTGTTAAACCTGAAATGATAAAAATGCTGCTTCTCCAATGATAACATTACATGTCAACAGCAAAAGAAAATAAATCAAAACCATGAAAACTGTTTTCCATTGTTGTTTCAAGGTTGATTAGCAACGTAAGCGGCATCAGGACTTCAAAGGTGCAGTGCGAAGTGGTTAAATACGAGGTCAAACACTCCATGCAGATTTAGCAAGAAATATCGGGTTTACACTTGTGGGCACAAGATTTTAAATTCTAATCTTACTGTGGTACTTAGTATAAACAAGCTTAATGACACAACCCACCTCTTTATCAGTGTAATAATAACAAAACAGTGCTGCTAACTAGAAGCATTAATTGAATTCAAGCACCATCTGAGTTAACACTGTAACACATTTGCTTCTTAGCATTGAGAAAAGTACTGACAGAGTTGGTTGGAATTTGGCTTTTCAAATTCAAACGATTACGTTTGCCCAAGCCAATAAACGCAGCGCACACAATGCGTGGCAAATATATTCTGACAACAACCTCTTATTTGTTTTTATGATTACCAACTGCACTCCTCACAATGCATCGCTGCTCAAAACTCTCGAAATATTTAATGAGCAACTTTTAAAACATCAACGCCAGCCTGAAGTTTCTAATATTTTATTTTTTTCAGTTATCAGCCACTTTTTCGTTAGATTATGCATCCACTGTTCCCTTCAAACAGTTGCGTGCCTTCACGGTGGAATATACTTTACAGATGGATTATACTTTAAACAAATCTCACAAAAAGTATTGATACAAATAATGCAAAATATGGTGGTTCCAAAAACGATAGATCACTTTTGTTCGACTTAGTACAGCGTCAAGCACGAGTTGCGTGGATATAACTAGACAGACGCCGATACGCAAATATAGATGAACAAAAGCTGGTACAGTATAAGCTACAACGTCAAAGATCTCTGCGACAAATTTGAGCAGTGCAAACCTTGTTACGAAAAAACATGATAATGTCATAGCCTATAACGAAAATATTGAGATGGTCAGAACAAATGTAAGGTGAGTTGGGTGAGTTCAATAACTCTCTGCACCCGAGCCGCAGTTGACAAATAAAACCCACAATTCACAAATATGAATGAAACCTGTTTTTCCAAGCGTTTAGTCATTTTAAGTGTATATTATACATAAAATAATCCTTTTTGGGCTACTTGCAATAAATTTGTCGTGTTTTTGCAATTTTGGCTGGTTTAAAGTCTGTTTTGGGCTGGCAAGATTTGTAAGATCTGGCAACATTGCAGATTTTCTAACTTGGTGTTAGCCTCTCAGTAAAGTCCAAGCAAATACCAACACTCTGTCTAGTGTCTACAGTACACTCTATAACCCTAACCACACTTGGCACCAGAGAGACAAAAGACGGCTGGCAGCAAAACAATCAAAATGTCACTTTGCTGGATTGAAACCAAGGTTGGTAAAAAACATGTTTTTTTTAATCAACAAGCCCAACAGGATTTTTATGACCAAAAAATAGTCGGAATGGCCCGTTTCGGTGAGTCCGATCCCTTAACGGGGGATTTTTTCAATTTTTTTTTTAAATTATTGTGTACCGTAGCCTAATTATCATTGCCGTTTTAGGGTTAGGGGTTAGGAGTTAGGGGTTAGAGGTTAGGAACTCACCGAATCAGACTCACCGAATCGGACTCACCGAATAGTAGCAGACCCACATTATAGTTATATTTGAAGTATATCCATAACTTAAATTAAAAGTAGTCAGACAAAGCATCATAAACTTGTTCATAAATTCTACATATTGAACACGATTACTATACTAACTAATTAAATACACAAAGACCTCATTGACACTTAGTATGAACAATCAGTCACTAATGACAACTGAATGGTATAGGCATAGCAAAAGCAAACAGAAAGCAAAAAAAACACAGTGGTTTTTGCACCAAATCAAAGCCTTGTCAGGAAAAATCACTGTATTAAATTTAAAGAAAAAATGTAATCACAGAAAATATGACAATAACGAAAGGATTTGACTGTCCTGTCACAAATTATTGTTTTCAAAAGGAGTTAAGACATTTTTTATCTTGACAAAAACATGTTTTTCCTTTGTGATGACTTAATATGCCAACAATACATCATTCTACTGAAAAATTAAAACCAGAACTTCACAAGAAATGTTGTCTATTTACAAGAAAAAAACCTCAGGTAAAACATACTTGATTCTGGCAGAAGTTTCTATTTTACAATTAATAGTGCTTTGACAATGGTTAACAAGATGGCATGCCAAAGTGGTAGCAGGTTAATTGATGATTGTACAGAGACTTTTGTTGCTTCTACTTTTCTGTTGGTTGAATCTATATGTACTTATGTTTGGTATTGTATGTTGTTACAATAACACAAAATAAAATAAATGTTATTGTGGGCCGCGATTTTATGAGAAAGAAATACAGACGAGACGTTGCTGACCAATGACCATGGGATACGGGCGGCTTAAAAATTAAAAGTGCCGTTTTTTTTCCTAATCCAGGTATTACAGTCAGATAGATTCAAAAACCTTTTTTTAAATGAATTATGTCAATGTGAAGCGACTTGTCTACAACTCCTACACATTTGTATCTTAACAAAACTAACAAGAAAGACTACTTTTGGGTGCATTTGTCAATCATTTTGTCATTTGTCAAAAACCTTAGAACTTTTCCTTAATGATTATTAAAAAATCTAAAGAAGCATGTCATGTCAATCTTCCCCTATCCCCATAAAATGATAAATGAAGTTGAATGGCATTAAACTTAAATATCCTATCACATTTTTTGTAAGTGAAACTTATTTCAAATTGATACAAAGTTTGGCTGCTTTGAGGTGTGTAGTCTGTACATAAAACTTTTCACACAGATCAAAGGCAACCAACCACTGGGCCATTTGTGGCTCTCAAAAATCTTGACAGTGACCCATTTATAGAGTGGCAGTAGGGCACTACTTTTAAAGGGGTGCAAACTATTTCAATCCCTGAAAAGAACAAGGTAAAATATAGAACACGGCCGAAGTTGCTGATTGCACTTTCCGCAATCTTTTTTTAATTTTCCTGATAATTTATAAAGATAAAATAATAGAGCAGTGCCGAAGTCATTGATTACAGTTTTACATTTTTTTCAATTTTAAATGCCGCTGAATGGAGAATTGCTGTTGCATTGTTCAAGTGCATATTGTGAGAGTCAAACTAGCGTCAAGCAACAAGGTTACTGTCTGTAAAAATCAATCAATCATTAGTTTCTTTACCATATAAATAACACAAACACGTAAAGAATAAAAATATGCCATACAACATGAAAAAATAAAGGCCTATATTTTATCATTTACAATGGAAATAAAGCAGTTTGAATTGATACTGGGTCATTCCATTATAATTCAACAAGTGAAGGCAACCCGCCCCTCTTGGAATTTTTTTGTTTCTAAATATGTTGATGTGCATGAAATTCTGAATGCAACAAAAAAAAATTATGAAAATTGATCAACCGGTTCACTAGATATGCCATTTTGAAATTTGTTGATCACTTGATGGCGCTGATGAGCTCTCAAACATAAAAATGTCATTTGTTGCCCCCCCTGATGATAGAGAGGTGATCAAACATTCGATTTCACTATTTTTAAAGGTGAGGATTCCAAAAATGCAAGTGTTTTCTGTGTATTACTATCACAAAAAAAGTTATAGCAACTTCTATTGTTTTTAGGTGGTCGCAAAAAGACGCCCAAAAAGTCTTGTGGGAATCCACATAGAGTAAAAATTTTTTTTTTGTAAGATAATCAAAGATGTATTTTATTATAAAAAAGAAAAAAATTAGAGGTGTTTTTTGTTATTTTTTTTTAAATTTAATTTTAAAGTAACGTATGGTTTTCACAGAATTTGTCCATTTCCAAGCCTTACATTGTTGTTCTTGTGTCATGTAATAATAGGCACACCAATGACATCATAATGGTTATTATTTCTTAACAATCAGCCTGTTAGTTGAGGTTCAAAATGGCTGCTCTTTGAAACCTGACTGCTTCCCTATTGTGTTTTCTATCTGAGAACACCCTGTGTAGGTTAGTTAGTGGGTGTTGTGAGTAGAAGGTATTGAGATGGAGGACTGCACTGTTGGAAAAAAAAAGTAGTAGTACTTGTCATTTGAAATGGTATAGCCGTAAGGACAGCTACATAGCTTTGTCTGACCTTTCTGAAACTGAAACAAAGTTAGTTCTATGGAGATCTGGGATTGAACTTGAAAAAGAGGAACTGCCAATGTCAACAATTTGCAATCATCATTTGCTTACTTTCTGAAAAAATATTCGAATCATTAAATATTGATTTCAAATGACAAGTATAATACTACTACTTTTTTTCCAACAGTGCAATCCTCCATCTCAATACCTTCTACTCACAACACCCACTAACTAACCTACACAGGGTGTTCTCAGATAGAAAACACAATAGGGAAGCAGTCAGGTTTAAAGGTAGTACTACTAGTTCAGCATGTCATTATAGCTATTTCACTGAAAACAGCATCAATGTGTTGCAACTGATCAGGCTGCTTTGTTGCAGTTTGTCTGGTCAAAAATTAACAAGAAATTTTATGGATGACTCTTATTCAGCAGCACTTAAAATTGAAAAATTTTTACAAAAACACCAAATAGCAACTTTAGCGCTGCTCTATTTTTGATTTTAATATATATTATATTCAAACATTTTTTTTAAAAATTGCGGAACTCCGATTGGCAACATCGGTGCTGCTCAATTTTTATCTCAATCTATTAAAGGAAAAATTAACCCAGACTGCAAATCCGTCGTTTTTTACATTGATTCAACAGTTGCATATGTTTAATCAATGTAAAAAAACAACTGATTTGCTGTTTGGGAATAAACAATTACAGAAACTTTGAGCAGCAACTTTGACGCTCTCTATTTTTATCTTAATCTCGGGGGAATGAGCTTGGGGGACAACGTGGAGTTAAATACACTAATAAATAACACAAACCTGTTTCTTGGCAGTCGAGTGTAGCAAGAATTGACAGCGTATTGCACCACTTTAAACACATGAGCTGGTGTACAAGTCTCCGCTTTGGTCATAAGTTCTATGGCATGAATATACATCAGAAATTGGAATCTGACCAAGATATATGGGGTGAAGTGTATGAACAATAAAACAAAGATAAAGCAGTTTCACCTTAGAATTCTGGTCGATTCCAATGTATGACTTCATGGTACTTTTGATCAGAGTGGAGACTTGTATAGCAACTCCCAAATATCATATCAACATCTTCAAATAATTCACAGTAGAAAACCTTACCATATATGGCAGCCATAGCCTCTTAGGCTAGAATGGCTTATTTTACTAGGCTACTGCAACTTAATGAAGTCGTTGTGATGTTAGTTTAAAGCAAACCTACCGATTAGAGCCATTGAACCTTACCCAAACCAACCATTAAACTTTTCACTCACCTCTGTGTCATCTTCATCTCAAACACTTTATTGGTATTTGGCAAGCTTCAATTCATTTTAAATTTGATTTAGAACGACAGTCCTCAATTCACAAATGGAAGCTTTGGTGATGGTTGGAAAACTCACAACTAGTGTTGCCAAAAGTTACCATATAAACTTTTTGCGACAGTCGCGCAAATTTTCGAATAACAGCTTCTTGTCACCAACACTTTTCCACCAATTTTCTCCTTTCATCAAGCTGAAAGTGACTTTTAATGGTTTATTTGCTTTTGAGGCAGTTTTTCAGCCAATTTTATTGTATAGCTTTGATAGAGAGGTACTTTTTAATAACCATAGACAGACAATCGATAACAACTTAATAACATTGAATTGCATAATTCAAAATTAATACAGAAATGAAATAGATACATAATTATTGTGGTCTTCAAAAAGTACATTTTCTAATTTTGGAGGCATAGGTCTTGTTGTCATAGCCAGCCAGGGCTTTTAGAGTGGAGCAAAAAATCTAACTTACGATTTCGACTCCTTGTTTTATAACTGGCCGAATCCAACTCCGACTCCGGACACGCCAAAATCCTTCCGACTCCACGTCTCCACAACTCCGATTCCACAGCTCTGGTCGTAGCCCGTTCCAGCTTTTCGGAGTTCTCCAAATGGATTTAATCTCCAAAAGCTTCTGCAAATATTTCCAACTATTCTTCCCAGCGACCTTGGAATTTCATCAAACTGGAGACAAAATTTCGCCTCTGAAAACGCTGGGTAGGCTACAATGCCAAGAGCAAGCGAAACT
Organism: Aplidium turbinatum; assembly: GCF_918807975.1. Taxonomy (NCBI): domain Eukaryota; kingdom Metazoa; phylum Chordata; class Ascidiacea; order Aplousobranchia; family Polyclinidae; genus Aplidium; species Aplidium turbinatum. The sequence goes on along the minus strand of NC_137483.1, from coordinate 9,574,389 downwards.
TTTGAAGTATCGTAAAAAAGGACTAGTTAAACAGCCAACAGACGAAGTTACTGATTAGGCCTACTGTTGTGATCAATGTTTTTACAACCAGTAAAAACGTTTTCTTTGTAGGTTTATGCAAACTGCATTTTACCTTTTGCTGTGTAGCTTGCGTTGTTTAGAATGAGCTACCCGCTCATACTAGAGTCGTTCGGCAAGACGATGACACCCCTGGGCACCGTGGTGGCAGGGGAGGTGATCCGGGCACGAGACCTTTGTTCAATCATAGACACAGTGCAACTTTTATTGAGATAATGTAAAGATAAGCTTATCGCCAGAACTGGCAATAAAAGAAGTAGGCTAGAAACCACCAGTAGGCCTAACTCAATCACAACGAGGACGACAGGGCTATCTTCAGCTGAATCAGAAATTGAAATAAGACAGATGCGATTGTATTCAACTGAGCAAATATAGGAATTATAGGACCGTTTCCAACTGAATAAAAAAAAATGAAAAAAAAATCGTCTAGAAGCAGCCGCTGAACTTAAGGGCATAACGTCGAAAGCCTCTAGCTAAGTGGGTGTGGGTCTCAAACTTTTGAAAACATTTATCGAAGGTCCCCTTGCGATTTTTTTCTATGACTCATGGTCCACCATAAACTAGGCAAATTCGCGCAAAAACGGTTAATCATTCGTTTGTTAGCCTACATGCGATTTGAAATTCACACGTCATTGAGATGGATGCGCCTGCTTAGCGGTTATCAGCCCCTCTATCCTGAGTTCCGTTTTGTACGGTGCACGGTCGTTTGGTCGACAGACATTTGGTCGACAGGACGTTAGGTCGACAGAACGATTCATTTTTGGGTTAGGGTTAGGGTTAGAGTCAGGGTTAGATTAGGGTTATGGTTAGTTAACTAACCCTAACCCTAAAATAAATCGTTCTGTCGACCTAACGTCCTGTCGACCAAACGTCCTGTCGACCAAACGTCCTGTCGACCAAATGACCGGGTACCTTTTGTACAACGCCACCTCTCATGTCATGCATCACATCTAGCCTGTTTCGAGCGTTTGTTTTGATAGCAAGTAGTGTTGAAAATGTTGTTTCACAATTGTAAGTTGTTAGAAATAGAATCAGCAGTTATTAACCCATCTTTGCGATGTCAGGATAAGACTGCGCTATTTAAATCCAAACGTCACTGGCTCACTGCAACACATCCTACAGAAAATTCGTTTTTCACCCCATCATTCACCAAATCACAATAGCCTACCGGCTACCGCTACCGGTAAACTGTTCTTTTATTAGCCTACAGTATGCTAAGTTGTCTTCCGATAGCGGATTGCTAACATTAGTGCCAAACTGGTTGTTAATCAAACAGTGGGCTACTTTTAAACATAGCCGTAGGAAAATAAAATATTTGGGGTGCAAAAAAAACTTTGCCTGATAATCCGTTACTTTTACAAACGTAACACTTTTTTAATTTCCTGCAGATACTAAATCGAAGCTTAACATTCTGCCCTGATTCCAATAGCCTACCAGATGCAAAGTTGTCTAAAATCAGTGACTGGGCATTGTATAATACGAAAATGTTAATATCTTAAATATTTAAAGTTTTAAACTGGTAAGATGTTGAAACATTATGGTCGTATTGATTTTCCCAAATTACTGGACATCTTTCCCTAAATTAGCGACGTTTGTGCAACGAGAGAACATCTCCTTCTCCTTCGCAATGCGTTTGAACATCTGTTTTGGGCGTAAATGGACTTCATGACGTCAAGGAGACCCATATACCAAAAATTTCTAAATTAAAATCTTACACCTTGTAGCAATCAAGTTTTTTTTTTAACACTTCGGAAGACGCAACAAGTCATGGCTTACAAAGCTAAGGAGTCTAAACGGATGCTCAACGCAACTTGGCATCTCCAGACTTCTGGCCTCTATCGTCACTGAAACCACCGCACCTGCACGTCCCAGCTGTGGGCATAAAACTAGGGAAACCTCATCCTTCAACGCCAACACATGAATGCAAATTTAAAGTTTGAACTTTATTGTTAATCAAAAATTAGTTCTTATCACGTGAGCAAAACAGCAACGAGAATGCAAGAAGCAACAGAGCAGTGCCACCCAAGACGGCCGCAATGATTGTCATGTGGGAAGTGGAGAGATGCTTAGAATCTGAAAATATAGAAATCGTGATAGAACTGTAAAAATGTGGCAGTAGGCCTATAGTCTAAAGTAGACCTAACCTACCAATGTTATCTGTTGGAAGAGAAGGGTCATTGGGTTTCAAGACAGGAACTTCGTTGATCTCTGGGAACAATGAGGAAGAGGACTTTCCTGCAGCTTCCTCCCTTATAATGAAGATGGGTGCCGACACAATGGTTTGGTTTGTGGCAAAGTGAGTGGAGCGTCGAAAACGGTTGCTAGTCACGTCAACAGCATACCTACCATTGCCAGTGGAGCATTTCTGAAATGTTGTAATCGCGTATGAGTAGGTCATTCATAGCCCAAGTGCGTAGATAGATATCGTTAATAAAAAGACAAACTTACCATGGTGAGGCTTCGTGCCACGATGCGAAGTCGTGCGTGAATGTAAAAAGTTGACCTCGGGCAGGCCAGTAGTCGAGGCACCTTGAAGGAAACACACACCACATTGGTGTCACCATCATGGCGAAGAAAAGTGGTCAATTCTTCCGTTTCACATCCTGCCCGGACAAGTGGAACAGAACCAAGGTCTGAAAATCGAGACGCATCGCACGCAAGGTTCAATTCATCCAAAATGACAACGTAAGTGCCAGAACCCTGCAAATAATAGAGTATGATGACCCCAATAGGAAATTTAAGTGAAAGCCAAGCATACACTTACGCCACGGTACCAATCCAAGCCTCCGGCCTCTAAAGACATGGTTGCATGTATAGTTTCGGAAATGGTGTAGACTGCACCAGAGTTGACTAAATATAAGGGTGGGCAAGCAGCAGGACAAGACTCCGACGTTTTGCAAAGTTCCAGAAATCCTCGAGGCTGCATAGTGTTCTTCACCGTGACCAATCCAGATTCAATTCTGCAAGAAAATTAATTATGAAAACAAGCGGACGTGCAATGATAAGCTTCCAGAGTAACGGTCAACATACCGAGGAATGATTGGAACAGAAATGGAATACTCCTTGTTGTAGCGACAATAAAAGTTTAGAACTGGCACAGGAACATCGAAGCTGCCGGCTCCCAAAAGATTCGCCCAGAGAACTCCAGCGAACACTGCCTCGTTGTTGCTGGTGGTCCGTTGAATGCCACATCGATCAAATGGAAGTTGAATGGTTATGTCGTAATGACCGAATGTATTTGGAGCACAAACTGTAAAAGTATACAAAGCACGTCGTGAAATATTAGAACACAAACAGTCGTGTAATACAAAAATAGAACTTAGCAAACAAACTGGTACTCTCTTACCTCGGCACCTTTCCATGTCAGCCAGGGAGTCCGCCGAACTAGCTACGTATAAGCAAGTAATTGCAGAGCTTGTCGCATATAAATCATCCAGAAGACCAGCCTCGGTGGAGATGGAGATGTTGCTGGAAGCGCAGGTCAACAATGGTGCAGCTGAAAAGCAAACCATCAAGCAAAACTCACCGCAACGCCGAACACTCTTGACTTCGACAACTTATTGCCTAGGCTACTTACCGATGTCACAATGTCTTCCAACGAAGCCAAGCGAACTTTTACAGTAATATCCATCAGCATGCTTACAGGATTCAACGCACTGACATTCATTCTTACACGGGTTGCTGGAACATACGGTAGGTTTCGAAGTAGTGGTAGTGGTGGTGGTTGTAGTTGGACAGTTAGCACCGAAGCACTGACAAGCACCAGCTCGGCATATAGTTCCAGGAGGGCACCGAACATTGCTGCAGTCTTGGCAGTCAGTTAGCCTTGCAAACGTCAAAATGATACTGCAAGATAAAATTTCAAAGTAAGCCATAATCGCACCAGATTTAACAACAAGCAATCTTCACCTTACCTTAAACATAATGGAAAATTCATGATGAGAAATCGCCTATTCAAATCAAAATAACAACAACAAAATGCTGAGAAAAATAGACTTTTTCCCAAATAACTTTTAAAGCAACTGAATAATTCAAATAAGTTGACAGCTGTTTATATTTTAAAGATGACGTGTCTCTCGTTATCACGTCCACGCCGCATTTCCTTAGGATGAAATACTTTTGCAAATTCCACAATGTTTCCCATTCTCATTTAGTAATTCTAGTCCGCTTTGCATTGGTTCAACGTCTGCAGACGTTGAAGCATTGTCACAAAAAACACAATTTTGCAAGCTGGGTAACAAGTTTAGCGATGTTTTGAGGAAAGCTAGCTTCTTGTTGATTGCTAATTTCTTGGTATTTTTTCAAACTAAAATTGAGCACGATTTTGCAACGTTCCAATGATGCAAATTCAAAAACACAAAGAGGCTTGAGGTACAAAGCATTCAAAATATAAACAGTTGTCAAAGTTGTTAACCTATTCAGTTGCTTAAAAAATTGTTTGGAAAAGGGTTATTTATTCTCTGTATTTTGTCTTGCTGTTAGTTTTGATTTGAAGTGGTGACTGCTCAAACTCTTATCATGATATTTCCATTATTTTTAAGGTAAGGTGAAGATTGTTTGTTGTTAAATCTGGTACAATTATGGCTTACTTTGACATTTTATCTTGCAGTATCATTTTGGCGTTTGCGAGGTTAACTGACTGCCAAGACTGCAGCAATGTTCGGTGCCCTCCTGGAACTATATGCCAAGCTGGTGCTTGTCAGTGCTTCGGTGCTAACTGTCCAACTACAACTACAACCACCACCACTACCACAACTTCGAAACCTACCGTATGTCCCAGCAACCCGTGTAAGAATGGATGTCAGTGCGTTGAATCCTGTAAGCATGCTGATGGATATTACTGTAAAAGTTCGCTTGGCTTCGTTGGAAGACATTGTGACATTGGTAAGTAGCCTAGGCAAGTTGTCGAAGTCAGGGTGTTCGGCGTTGCGGTGAGTTTTGCTTGGTGGTTTGCTTTTCAGCTGCACCTTTGTTGACCTGCGCTTCCAGCAACATCTCCATCTCCACCGAGGCTGGTCTTCTGGATGATTTATATGCGACAAGCTCTGCAATTACTTGCTTATACGTAGCTAGTTCGGCGGACTCCCTGGCTGACATGGAAAGGTGCCGAGGTAAGAGTACCAGTTTGTTTGCTAAGTTCTATTGTTGTATTACACGACTGTTTGTGTTCTAATATTTCACGACGTGCTTTGTATACTTTTACAGTTTGCGCTCCAAATACATTCGGTCATTACGACATAACCATTCAACTTCCATTTGATCGATGTGGCATTCAACGGACCACCAGCAACAACGAGGCAGTGTTCGCTGGAGTTCTCTGGGCGAATCTTTTGGGAGCCGGCAGCTTCGATGTTCCTGTGCCAGTTCTAAACTTTTATTGTCGCTACAACAAGGAGTATTCCATTTCTGTTCCAATCATTCCTCGGTATGTTGATCGTTACTCAGGAAGCTTATCATGGCACGTCCGCTTGTTTTCACAATTAATTTTGCAGAATTGAATCTGGATTGGTCACGGTGAAGAACACTATGCAGCCTCGAGGATTTCTGGAACTTTGCAAAACGTCGGAGTCTTGTCCTGCTGCTTGCCCACCCTTATATTTAGTCAACTCTGGTGCAGTCTACACCATTTCCGAAACTGTACATGCAACCATGTCTTTAGAGGCCGGAGGCTTGGATTGGTACCGTGGCGTAAGTGTATGCTTGGCTTTTACTTAAATTTCCTATTGCGGCCATCATACTCTACTATTTGCAGGGTTCTGGCACTTACGTTGTCATTTTGGATGAATTGAACCTTGCGTGCGATGCGTCTCGATTTTCAGACCTTGGTTCTGTTCCACTTGTCCGGGCAGGATGTGAAACGGAAGAATTGACCACTTTTCTTCGCCATGATGGTGACACCAATGTGGTGTGTGTTTCCTTCAAGGTGCCTCGACTACTGGCCTGCCCGAGGTCAACTTTTTACATTCATGCACGACTTCGCATCGTGGCACGAAGCCTCACCATGGTAAGTTTTATCTTTTCACTAACGATATCTATCTACGCACTTGGGCTATGAATGACCTACTCATACGCGATTACAACATTTCAGAAATGCTCCACTGGCAATGGTAGGTATGCTGTTGACGTGACCAGCAACCGTTTTCGACGCTCCACTCACTTTGCCACAAACCAAACCATCGTGTCGGCACCCATCATTATTATAAGGGAGGAAGCTGCAGGAAAGTCCTCTTCCTCATTGTTCCCAGAGATCATCGAAGTGCCTGCCTTGAAACCCAATGACCCTTCTCTTCCAACAGATAACATTGGTAGGTTAGGTCTACTTTAGACTATACGCTACTACCACAATTTTACAGTTCTATCACGAGTTCTGTATTTTCAGATTCTAAGGATCTCTCCACTTCCCACATGACGATCATTGCGGCCGTCTTGGGTGGCACTGCTCTGTTGCTGTTCGTTCTTTCGCTGCTTTTCTGCTCACGTGATGAAAAGAATTAATATTCCGGTTTCATATCGTAGTTCATATTAACAATAAAGTTACATTTTTGAATTCCTAAACTGTTTCATTTGAAAGGGTTACGATCTCCTGCTCATTTGGCTGAACTTGGCTTCGTGGGATTTTGCGTCATAAGGCTAAAGCCTAAGTGCATTGACAATGGCCTTTGTCTTAATTCGCTCACCGCGTCATGGGTTTAATCGCACCGTTACGTGTTCAGGTGTGATTCCTAACCTAGTCACGTAGCTAGGAAGAAAATAGAGAGTTGTTTCATTGTATGGCAAAAAGTTTAAATAAAAATAGATATTGCTGAAATCATATAGGGGATGGCCGTTGCTACTGCCATGTAGCAGATTAAGCTTGGCAGTAGGTCTACACAGCAAACTACCTCCGCTTTTCTAACGTCGACAAGTTTTCCGAGTGCGCCAGTTCAGCACACTTGATAAAAATACTGCCATCATAGCCTACTATGACGCGTGTGTGGATGCTGCGCAAAAGTTTCAAGTCCGTATTAGCACATGTAGAAATTGACTGTTAGACAGTTATGTCGACGGTACCAAGTATGCTTAATGCGGTATTTTTGGGTGTTTGAGTCTATCTCTGTGGCGAGGACGCAATATGGAACAGAGCTGGTTGCGCCGCGAACTGTTATGAATAATTGTAATGTGTAAAATTAGTCCTTTTTGCGTTGATTCGCCGTCTGCAGATAGTGATTTACAAGATACGTGCCTTTAAGCTGCCGAGACCAATTTATTACGATAGTCTTAATTAATGGCTAGCGTGGAGTCTTCCTCGGTATGGTTTAACTCAGCGAAATAAACTGTTCTATGCTATAGTGAATAGGCAACTCAGCCAGGTAGATTGTTCTTTTTCCCTAGACTGCTCCATGACGATTTTGCAGCAATATGATCAAATAAGCAACTAAACGTCCTTCTCAGTGAAGAATGAGCTGAATGAAAGTCTCTTTTTACGCACTCTCGTCACTTTGCAGAACAAGAATCATCTTATTGCTGAGAAAATTGCGCCTTCAACTTACAAATCCATTCAATTTGTAATCAACCAAAATCGAGAGATTGAATTTGCTAATTGGGTTCACAAGCGTTCTGTAGCCCTGGTCAAACTCTGAGCAGTGATTCTTACACTAATAAAGTCGTCAGATATAATCATTTATTTACGAACATACAAAAATATATTGCGTTATAAAAAAAGCTAAAATAATACCGATCTCAAATCCATTTTTGGAATGGCCGTACAAAAATATAACATTCCATGAACGTGGGTCTGTTCTGGCATGTTGATGTCGTTAAACATTAAGTGAAAGTATACCAAGTCACCAATCAGACTAAAATCGCCCAACTCATACAAAGATAGCCTGCTCTTAAAGACTTAGTTGCAACTACACAAAGTATTCATGAACTAATGCACCAATAAGTATATTCTGTTTTGAAACACCCTGGCTGGTTGGTTGGTTTTGAATCTTTATCCTCGTACTGACAAAGCCTTGATTGGTTATTCCTGGTAGTTTCGTATACTTGTAGACGCAGAGCTTGACACAGGGTCGGTTACCGAGATTGGCAGAGTGAAGTTTTCCGATTGTTCAAGGGTTGTTGCCGGAAAAATATTCCTATCACTAGGTTCCGCTGAATGGAGAGCAGTCCTGAAATGTGTTGCTCAAGCGCACACCCCGAGAGTCGAAGTTGCGTCGCGTGATCTTGAGCCGGGTGTGTCACCGCTGAGCTAACGGGGCGAGCGGACTAACGGCTGTTGCCAAACTTTATAGTCCGCTTGTGAATCAGCGTTGTCAGAGCAGTGCATAAAATTCACGAGAAATTGCTGAAATCAAGAACCATTTTGTCTAATAAATGAAGCGTGAAACATGCCGTGTACAACGACGTGAAATACATAAAGCATTTCATAGAAATTGTCAGCTTACCAACGGACCTTCAGTCAAAGTCAAAGATGCTCTAGCCAGGAAAATGACTGACATCTGGCCAGCACTCAGCCTTGTGCTGATAGATCGGAGGAACCTCAAGTGGTAGGTTGTAACAGTACATCAATATAATTAAGCACTTCCAGCTTGTATAATTTTAATCAGTGTAGTCACTTTACTGCTTTTAATGGCTTCTCGACACTGAGAGATTACTTGGGCCTGGTATTTTCCAACTGAAATAAAAAATAATAAACTCAAATGATGAACAAACTTATCTCTATCAATCGATCGACAATAAAATAGAGTTGCGTAATTGACAGCTAGTCTGAGTTCCACAAGTGGCAATTTGCATACTCGATTTCCAAATGATACGTTTCACTATTTGGCTGTAGAGTTGTTAATCCACATTAGTCGCATATAAAAAGAACTGAAAAAAAAGTTTGCCTTGTAGCCTATTTACCTCGTAAGTGCGCGGCCTTTTGTATGATTTGGTTGACAAGCTTGAGTGATTTTACAAGTTCTTCATGGTTGGTGGAGCGCACGTGATACCCGTTGATCAAGTCACGATTCAATTCCTCTAGTTCAATGTATCCTTTCCTCATGTTTGTGCTGCAAGATAGGATCAGTATTTAAAATACTACAAAGGAGCATAAGTAGGTTTTGGCAGGAATAGTAGGCTATGCCCCGATTGTTTATTTGATAAGCGCCTGACTTTCTGAACGAAAAAATATAAAGATTCAACAAGGCTGGTTCAACCCGCGGGTTGGGCACTTGAGCAACGCAATCCAAAAAAAGCTCTCCAAGTAGCATCACCCAGAAGATGGCATAATAGGCGGAAACTACACTCTGACAATGTCAGGAACCGAGCCTGTCTCCTTGGTTCAAAGCCTTTACAAATACGCGAAATGCCAAGATTAAACTTTCAAAGAAGCTTTGTCAGTCCGAGGATAAAGATTCCCACAACTAATCAGGTTGTGATGAGTAATCATCAAACCATAAAGCTCCTCACAAATCATCCTGGAGTCTCGCATCCTCAGCGCGTACTACCAAGCTCCGGATAAGGTTAGAGTGATCAGTCATCTCTGCAGCCAATCTTTGTGTCACTGAATGCAGATTATCCACCTGCGATACGAAAATAATATGTAACAATATTGAGATATCGAAGATCTTAAGAGTATGATACGTCTTCGTATTAAGCAAAGTATCAACTTGTTTCTAAGTAAATATTTACAATCAATATGTTCAACTCGTGAGTAGCTGCAAATGTAACCTCTTTTACAGTGTATTTCATTATCCTTTGTCGTATTCAGACTTGTAGCTGGTACTTGAATATTCGTATCATTAAATATGTTACACCCCACCTACACGTGTCTCACCACCCACCTACACATGTCAAGACAGTCACATGCTCTGGAAGGGTGTCGAACCAGAGCTAGTAATCTCCTCACCAAAGGCAATGTCCATTACCATTACGCAACTCATAACGGGAAAAACGAATAGAAAATAAACTCACGGTTTCCATAATTTCTCCCAACTTCTTGAGGTGGACGGGATAATGCGCGGTCACTTGCAAATTTTCAACTCGAAGAAACGACGCCAAAGATTGGATCAAGTCGCCTGCCAGATCGATGTTGTCGGATTGCAAAATTACCTGCATATTGAGAATCAAGTTCAAAATGTGCTGTCATCATCGAAAGGCGTTCATGTAACGCAAATAGTGAGCCACTGCCGCTGACGGAATGAAACAGAATCGGCGACTTGTAACTGCTGCTAAAACATCCTTTTCGACTCACGTTTCCATTCTGGTCCATCTTGAAAAAAAAATCTCCGCCTCTCAATGCGACGAATTTCACATCAACAGTATCCTCAGGCGGCAGCTCACGCGCCAGAAGGAAATTTTCGTTGAACCAAATGGCCACCTGGAACAAGATTGCATATTAAAATAAAGCCTTGTTTGTGTCAGCATCTGCCCACCACTACCACGTTTGTGATGACAACAGTAGTCCAGTTAAATTGGTAGTACCAACCTTAAGCTGCTTTCTGAAATATTCAAGCCCAGTTGGTATGACTACATGATAGCTTAGATTAGAAAATACCAAAGCAGGTTAAAGGAAAGAAACACTAAATTTATTTTAGTTGATTTAGACAAGTGAACCACTCACTCTTTGCGCTCGTTCGTTGATCGAGAAGGAAACGTAACTTTGCGGCATCTCGCGCAAATTGTTGGTTTGAAGGTATGAGGCGAATCTTGGCAGATTCAACGACCGATCAAAAATGTGAAAGTGAGAGCTGTGAAAAATATACCACGGTTGGACAATGGACAGCATGCTTAGCTGGCCTCTTAGCTTGAATCTAAATACAAACTTTATTTCTTAGAACATTTTTTTTTTAATTTTGAGTCGCACTGGTTGCACCATCTAGCCTGAGTCAACGCCCTTGTCTTAAGCTTAATAAAAGATATAACTCTCCAACCTTGGGACCGGAGAAGAAAGGTTCTCACGAAGAAGCAGCCGTTTAGTTTAAAGATTAAAACGTATTCCTGTGTTAAACTACGACAAACACTGATTTTGACACACTATCCTAGACGGTATCGCTCAGAAGATGGTTTTCAAAAGCTTGGCAACATTCATCTCAGAAACTCGTGACATCCCAGCTGAAAAATCAGCTATTTCCCCACTGGCTAACTACGTCTTAAGTTTAAATTGCCAATTGCTATAAAAACTTTGTGTGTACAAGACAACCAATGGAACTAACCTTCCGGGAAGGCTGACGAAAGCTTGAATGTGAAGCTCCACTGGCATGTCTTTTGATGGAAAGAGTGGGACGACAATCTGGTTGTTCAATTTGTTGGCCGGTGGGTGTCTGAAACAATGAGACTTATAAAACTATTAAAGATTTACGACACGTTACAAATAAAAAATTCGATACAAGACTAAATTTTGTAAATGTTATGTTCTGAGGCATGCTACAGCAGTGCGAGTAACATTGGATAGATGATAAAAGACCTTATTAATGTGAGTGACCTTCTTCATTAAATAGTGGTTGCTTTGACGGGTTCGCCTTTATCAGGGTCGAATGAAAAAAAGATGTAAAATCATGTAAAAAAGATTGCTTGCTTCGAAAAATGCCAATATTTTAACAGTTTTCGATCAAGTAGTGTGATTTTCAATTCGTTGCTTCTGATTTGCAAACTCAGTGGCTTTGTGGTTAGTTAGAGTGTCCCTCTATGAATCGTTGGGCATAGGTTCGATACCTTTTTGAAAGGGTACTGAATCTTATTCCTGTTTGGCGATCAGCTAAAAAATGCATTCAAGGTAATAAACCCGACAGCAAAATCCGTCATTTTTGCATTGATTCCACGTCTGCAGACTGCATGACGGACATTACTTCTATACAGCTGCAATGATACTTTTCTGTTTTGAAAAATTCTGAGACCATCACATATCTGCGAGACACAGCGCTATATAAAAACATCCTTCATTATCATCATTAGATTGCTCCAATAATAATGTCTATTTAATTAAATCATAATAATAACACTAACAGATTTGTTAAATCTACATTGGAGGTGAATCCGGCCCCCCTCGGTAACGGGGACATCACCGAATTAAAACTGGTCTACTACTACTGCATTGTTTAATACGATAATACCAGGCCACTTACACAACGTGACTTTCTCCATCAAACAATCCCTCGCTGAAGATTGCCACCATTCGTACAATCGTCTCTGGAAGTTATAAAATATTAACAGTGCCGTCGAAAACGAACTGCGAAGATCGCTTGGTGTAGCTGAACGGAGTGAAGAGCTGTCCTTCAAATGCGTTGTTCCAGCGCACGCCTCGAGAATTGAACAAGCGTTGCTTGATGTGGGTGTTTCTTTCGCAAAGTTGATCGCTTACCAGACTGCGTTGTCGGGGGAAGGTTTGTTGAGGTAGGTTAAGTTTGTTACTGAACAATGAATTGCCACAAAACTACGGTGATATTGTGGAAGGTAACATACCTGTGCTGCTTGTGACTGACACTTGAATGCGAGGCTTGCTTGTATGGTCTATTTCAAGTTGGAAGTTCACGTTGGTTCCGATCTAACGTGTAAAAATAGTTGTGGAGGTTAGCAGTGTCTGCCTTTCAATCAATCAGAAACCGTTAAGGTTTGTGGTGCCTGCTAAAGTGGTAGGCTACAACGTCTGGAAACCCAGCTTGAAAATCTGTAGTTTTTACATTGATTCAACGTCTGCAACAATTAAACCAGTATAAAAAAACGAATTTTGCCATTAGAGACATTTTGTGGATGGAATAGTCCTCTGATAACCAAATACAGCAACAAAAAACTCACAACATGTGAAAAATTTCTTAGTCTAACCTTGCTATGCTTTTGAAATATGACATTTACGTTAGAAAATCATGCCTGTTACAGATTGGAAACAAGTTAGTTAGTGCACGGTTATACGTCTTTTGTTCCCCGCATTGCGAGGGTTGGACGTCAGCAAATTTCGATCGGGCTTGATGGACCAAAATTTGAAACAAGACAACACTTCAACAAAGAAATAAAACAACTACAGGACAGAATAAGCATTGCATGCTTCGGAGATTGCTGCAGGTATTTACTCGCTTTTACAGCAGCATTCTACACAAAAGAAATTATCGCAAAGTTGTACCGGAATGGCAGCTTCTTCTATCTTCTCTGTTGTGGTGAGGTCTTCGGGCTTCATAGGTTTGCCGGTCGTTTCGTAGTTTTGTAACTCGAGGAGTAGATTTTGTTTTGCCAAATTTAAATTGCGCAAGCCATCCGTGGTACGGTTGGCATCGACCATTCGCATACGCGCCTGGTCACCCTGGTACCCACGGACCTCTCCGTCCACGGAACAGCAAATCAATTGGTCTTTTCCATCGAGTCTGTAAAGTTCAAGTATAATTCTGGATGTTTCTTTTCCTCTTTTTAGTTTTTGCATTGCAAAAATGCATTTATTGTTTGAAAAACTTAATCACGTACACTCATAAACTACCATGTCCAAAGTTTTTACAAGACGAAAACAGCTGGTATTTTACTAAACTTGCTGACATTTTAACGATCAACAGCATCTGCCACAACACCAGAGCTACAAACTCAAAAGAACTTCGTCTTTTCCCCGATATTAAACATAAAAATAATAACCCCTAAGGTTTCCAGGAGTATGAAAAAAACTTCAAAATTTTCTGAACACGCAGTAGTTGAAAAGGATGAAAATGACTGAGCTTAAGCGTAAAATGATCAAACTTGAAATTAAGGTTGTAAAATACTTTGTAAGCTGGAACTGCTATAAAAATTGATTATGTCTGCAGGTCTGAACATCACAGCACATTACTATTGAAAAGTAGATGACCACAAGTACCTGTAGTCTGCATCTACGAGCCCGGCCACAGCACTGGACATGTTATCTTTGAACAGCACTTCGCCAGTCGCATTACTTCTTGCGTCGACCTGGAAAGTTATTATCAATAAAACTTCGGTACCTTTACCTTGGATAATGTCAAGATGCAACCACCATGTACTTTTTACTCAAGTCACTCAATGAATTTTCAGGGCACCTACTTTTCCGTTGGACCATCCGGTGATTAATTCCGGGACTCCATCCCCATCTAGATCAAAACTGTGCACAGCCATCACTTGAGATTTCGACTGCAAAATTATTGAAATAAAACATCTTGTCTTGTTACTATGTATATGATCAGTTTCATTTTGACAACAACCTAAAGATATTATCTGGTTAAAAACTTAAAACAACTAACTGCGGTGTGAATACTAATATAAGAACACGAAAAAACTTTCTTAGACAATTTTTAATGATAAAACTTTTCAATTATTTTTGCTTGAAAATAACGTCATTAAAAATTGCTGCATGAAAGTGAAGCGATACTTGCCTTTATCCTCCAGTATCTGGCAGTGCGATCGTACACGCCGACTGTACCATTCGCCAGGGCATAACCAAATCTGCTTCCATCGACACGGCACAAACCGGTCACAGCCTAAACAAAACATATGGCAACACTACAAATGCAAAAATTAAGAGAACAAGTGAATAATGTTATTCATCTAAAATACTTTGCAGTCGCTCATCGGCTTATGAAGCAGCAATCAATAGATAAAACGACACATGCTCAAAATGAAGTTGAAATGAAAACGATATTAGTTATGCAAGAATTCTGCTTTTGGTTTACGCGACAGCTGTACCGGTAATGGTGACAACGGTGAAAGTCTCGAAAGCATGACAATGTGATACGTTTGTCATATTCTAGAACACACCTCAGTCTCCGTCATCTCGGCGATGATTTCATCACCACAAAACACTCTGATGTCAAAGTCTTCAGAACCGACCAACAACTGAAAGTTTACATGCAACGTTAAAAAAATTGTTACCAGCTAATGCATTCATTTATCGTATAGTAAACATTATCAACACCAAGTTTTATATATTATACTTAAATGTTATAGGCTATATACATTATTGGTGGAGGATGAGATAAAACTTATTTAGTTTGAAGAATTGGTTTTATGGCATAGCACAACTATGTAGTTTATGTCTTGTAAACAAAAGTAGTTGTTGATATATTCAATTTCAAACAGTGGCAAAAATTTATACTTTTACAAACTTAATAAAACTGTGAGAGAATGGAAACTTTCGGGGAGCGTGTTGAGAATTCAAGCATACTGTATAAGCTATGGTTGTTACTTCTAATAAAGTCTAACCACAAATCTTCCTACAATATAATTATAATGCTACACATCTTATGAACCATGACGTGCCAAAATAACCGTTTTAAATACCTCATCTTGACCATCATTAGTGAAGTCAGCCATAGCAAGTGAACACACCACATCGCCAGTTACCTGCAAAGGAGACAGTTTTGTTGTAAGTTCGGGAGAGAGTTTATATCCTTGTACCACAAGCAAGCGGGGCACAACAATACAACAAGATAAGGGCTGAGGTTAAGCCAAAAACGTTTGACTGTTCAAAATCAAATAATTTTTAATTGTTATATATATGTGTAATATATTATTAATAATATATTATAATATATATATTATATTGTATTAATATATTATATTAATATATTATATTGTATTATATATTATATTGTATTATTATATATTATATTGTAATATATTATTATATATACTGCTCCATTCTGATGTGTTGTTGCGGCTTGCCTGTTGTGTAATGTCATTAATCAGCACACTGCACATCAGTGACGTTCGGTGGCTTAAACCGTTGGGAAAGCAACTTGTAAATATGCTGCAGCAAGGTAGTAGGCCTAGGCACGAAGGGCGTAACCGTCGGGCGAAGCCCGAAGGCGTGTTGCCGAAGGCAACACTTCCAGCGGGGGGTCTGGGGGACCTCCCCCAGAAATTTTTGAAAAACACTTCCAATTTGGTGCGCTCTGAGAGCATTTTCAAAACAAATCAAACATAAAAATCTGTCAAATTGTGCTTCGCCTTTGTCGTGATCATCATCATCATCATCATCATCATCATCATCATCATACATCCATTTAATGTTTAGAAGTCATGAACAATCTTAATTTTAACGTTGCAGGACCAAAATCCAGTGTTAGACATGGAATAATAGTTGTCTAAATATTTAATTCGTCATGAATATTCATTCTGAGATATTCAGTTAGGCCTACACTACAAAAACTAACACTTAGGTCTAAACATTACAACCGCAAGCAATTTGTACAAAAAGCTGGATAAGTTTGCCTCCTGCGTATAGAAGCTTAACAAACTAAATATTGCACCCGCACCTGAACGTTCATTGACGAAGTAACGTTACATCAACGCTGTAAAAAGGGCAAAGGCATGACTATGAAAGCTAGTAGGCTAAAGTACAGTACATGGCGAGGAGACATCAAAAAACAGCAACAATTATTTCGGCATTATGATGCTTGTGCGGTGTACCGTGACGAGCACCATTCTGACGAGTTAGTCTAGCCGCTCTAGCGAATGTATGCATTGACGTCACTGGGAAAGCAAGACTCACCTGGTCTCACCATAACACATCTGATTGGCTAAGCAGCTGGTGACGTTTTGCAAAACGAGTGATGATTGGATGAAACGAAGGCGTTTTTTGACATTTTTGAATTTGGGTAAGCAAGTTTGATAGTTGCTTACCTTGGAGCCTCAGTGATTGTTTCTGACAGAAGCGTTTGCGTTAATTGGCATTTATAGGCAAGACATGCGGTTTGGTGAGGATTTAGACTACTCACTAGCGTTACGAGTAATTCTAGTCACGAATACAGTAATTTTCAAGTTAAAATAGACATGATAAAAATAATAAGAAGTTAAACCTAGAATTCAATCATTATACTTTGCATAGTTTTCGCTCAGGTAAGCACTGCTTTCCTTGCTTTCCCTCACCGATCGTCACTGCTGCACATCGCTATGAAATAGTCTCAGAGTTGTTCAAGTGTTATCAGTGTACCGTCCATATTTAACATTGAAGTAATGTCAGCCTACATAAAAATACAGAGTATAAAATACCGTCCAAAACTTGTCGTCTCCATCAGCATCGAAACCCAACAAAGTGCAATTCCCACCAGCAATAACAAGCGGGTTATCAACATTTGCCACTTTTCCTACAACCAAGCTATTCACTCCGTCTGGAACCTGCAAGGTTTCAATTGTCATTTTCTACATTTTATTTGAACAACAAACCAGCTAATATAGCAAACACATGTTTGCTGTTGATCTCTCTCTGACTACCTAGGTTGTAAAGTAGGCTATTGGTCTGGATTTAAATTTTCCACTATACCACGTATCAACTATAAATCAAATTATTATTGACCTACTATAAAGTTGTAGGTCGACATCTACTATAGGTGCAACATAAGAGTCATCATACTAATCTTTTGCATAATCACACTCTCAATTTTAATTTCATCAGGGACTTAAAAATGTTAAAAGGGAAAATGAAGTACAAGTTGAAAATACAAACAACAAATAATGGTCAGCACAAAGATTACCTCTTTATAAAACAAATCTGCATTATCATGAACATCATATGCCAGCAAATTAGTTTGAGTCCCAATGCATAAAGCATCTCGATTGGTGGTAGGATCAAGCTGACCAGCACACAAAGCAGTAACAGATTGATTGACACTTAACAGGCTGATGTCCGAATCTTGCACAGCCAATCTTCCCCCGCCCAAAGCTGGAGTATGAGGATTATGAACAAAAACCTGAAAATGATGAAACTAGTCAATGTGAATAGGCTATGTACTTAAAATATTACACACTTACGATCATAGCCGTACGAGCCAGGGGGCAGCTGCTCCCCCTGTTGTTTCAAAACGCCGCAAATTCGGGCAAAATCTTGCAATTATTAGGGCAAAAATTGCTACATGAAAAGCTTCAAAATTGCGTGAATTAAGAAAAACTACAAATTAATATCTTTTACCTATCAAACTAAGTACGGTACAGCCTCTTATTTGCACAAGAAATATGCCGCAAAATTTTCATTTGGCACACCCGTATTAATGTATTGTATGGTGATCAAACTGTAGTACAAAATGCATTTAACCAACTGCATCATGCCAATTTGGGCAGCCACCAAATTATGTCTCTAATACTTTTGTGAATCTGCCCAAATCAAAACACAAAATTTGTTATATAGCTAATTTTATTAATTTTCACAAATGCATCGTGTTGATTTAGGCAGCTGAAAACATGATATTACCTGATCAGTCTATTATGCAACTGCCCAAATTAGCGTGAGGCAGTTTCCCCAAAATGAACAAATTCATTAATTTTTCCCATTTACATAACTGTATCGTTTAGATTTGGGCAACAAAAAAATATGAAATTATCTGATCATAGTCTATTTATAAAACTGCCCAAATTGGCATGATGCAGTTGCCTTGGCATCAAAATTTACAAAGTCTTTAATTTTTTTTATAATATCCATAAATGCATCATCTTGATTTGGGCAACAACAAAATATGAATTTATATAAATCTGGTAAATACTTTTATAAAACAATTCGGGTGGAGAGGTTACAGTACTTTTTCAACCATAAACGGACATAGCTAAGCAACACCACAACATTTAACGAAAAAATGTTATACTGTACCTGTTAAATGTAATGTTAATGTTGTGGTGTTACTTAGCTTTGTTTGGTTACTTTTATAAAACTACCCAAATTAAAATGATGCAGTTGCGTCCCAAAATAAAAAATAAATATTTAGTTTTGTAAATGACAGTGGCATGGGAGTGCATGAATTGAAGGAGGCTGCGTGGGATCGAGAGATGTGGAGAAAGATGACGTATAGAGTGACCGAGAGTCGTAAACGACTGAACGGATGATGATGATGATATGCAATTGTGTCATGTTAATTTCACCAACATTTAAAATGCTACTGCTGTAGTGTATAATACTCCTACCTACCATGCCAAAGTGCAGAAGCATCGAGTAATGCACAAGCAAGGTATATTCAAAGATGAATTCAGTTGTTCTATCTTGATTACTTGGGTAAGAAATTCTAGCTAGCTGGTGATCTTGTTATGTTAGTTTTTCACTGTTATCATGCATAAATTATATTTGGGCAATTTCTATAAAAGCGTGCAGATTTGGGCAAATTTACGTTCTGCCCCCCAAAATGGTTTGGTCTCGTACGGCTATGCTTACGATGTATGCAATCACTAGCAAAGTGCTTTTTAGTTTATATTTGGAATGACTGTAAAGTAAAAATTGCCAAGTTACACAAATACAGATATTAAGTGATGAAATAGGCTAGTTATATCTCCCAGGTTTTCATTTCATTCAAAAAGAGTTATTAAAAATGGTAATCCAACAATCTAGAACAAATACTGTGAAATTGCACAAACCTTAGAAGCCGTTGTGGCACAAGTTAAGCAAGGATGCATGCCATCGTACTTTCCTACTGCCACCATACGAGGATGGATTTTATGCTTAACTTTTAGGGTAAATATTGGTACAAGCATGATGAAATAATCTACAAAGCTATATTCAAATGAAAGATATTTTTTGTACAAAACCTTTGAAGCATTATATACTATATCTGTCATATACTTATAAAAAAAACAGTAGAATACACAAAAACTAAAATTGACTAGGCCTATCAAAATAACAATAGCCAATATTTTTATTGAAAAATTCACATAGATAGGCTAATCACATTGATGATATATATAACCGTATATACTTTGTCAGTTCACTGCCGTATAAGCAAATGATGTTATTGGGCTAATAAGCCTATTACCTAATTGCTTGATCACAAGTTTACAAAATACATGTGGCTGTTGATTTGCTAAGTATACTGCATGTGGTGTATAGGGTTGCCAGAGGTTAATATAAAAAAGAGCCCAAGCTTATGCAAAAAGTAGCCCAAAAGTAGCCCAATTTTTTGGGGGTTTTAAAATGG
Source organism: Aplidium turbinatum (assembly GCF_918807975.1). Classification (NCBI taxonomy): domain Eukaryota; kingdom Metazoa; phylum Chordata; class Ascidiacea; order Aplousobranchia; family Polyclinidae; genus Aplidium; species Aplidium turbinatum. Next base: position 9,554,473 of record NC_137483.1, on the reverse strand, counting down.
AGCCCAAAATAGAGCCCAAGCAAAGAGATAGGCCATTATACAAAATTCTTCCAGAGCGCTTAATCATCAGTCCCAAATTATAAGTGTTTTTCCAGTTCACATCTTTCAGACAGATTGGCAACCATGCATTCACTCAACTGTTAGTTAAAATAAGTACAAACAAATACCCGTACCTAAACACAAAAATGGTTTAATTGCTTTTCGTGATGAGCTAACGCATTAAGAGGTTCCCCTCAAAACCATCAACAGTTTTGATAACCCACTAAGGTCGATCAACGTAGAAACTATCTCTTTTTTTTTACTCATATAAATTGTTAAAAAAAAATTCACTGGCCTTTTTTACTCATCTTTCTACTTTTGTAAAAAATTTATTAAGGTGTTGCGACCATGCCATAACTGATTGTCCTGCTCGTTATAGCGTCCGTATTTTGTCGCTGCTACCTTTTTCTAGACCTCTACTATGTTTAACACATATTGTTTTTCGTTGTGATGGTCAGAAATAAAAACAAACTGAACTGATGTCCACTGTGTTTTTATGAAAACCTGGATCACTTGAGTTGCCAGGATTGCCAGACGTCAAAGCCTAAGCACGCACATTTTTGAAAATTGTCATCTTTATGCCAAAGTGGTAACCCTGCCTGACCGAGGCCTCCAAAAACGCTGTTCCTCAATGAAATAACTACGAATTAGGTAAAAATCTTAAATATGATACAATTTTTACATAAAAAGTTATATTATATTTAGAAAAAAAGTAGCCCAATTGGGCGCCAGCAAAAAAAGCGCGCCCAACGCGAATTTTTGGCGCCTGGAGAAATCAAAAGTAGCCCAATTGGGCGTAAAAGCGCCCAATCTGGCAACCCTAGTGGTGTATACCGCAAACCCAGCCTTTACATCAGTTTACTTTCTAAACAACACTTCTATCATATCATATTTCATCATTAGTGTGTCAGGTATGAAAGAGATAGTACAAGGTCAATATAAATGATTCATCAGCAATCAGCATGTCCTTAAGTTGGAAAATCTGAAATATTTTAACATATACAAGGAATACATAGTACAGAATAGTTTTATAAGTGCTTGGGCCGTATGATACTTACGTGTAGTTAGTAATAGCACGGCTGCAAAACTGAAAATCTCCGCGTCAATACCATTTTTTTGAAATAGCCCAAGCTTAACAATTTAGAAAGTTTGCTTATAATTAAATATAAAATAACTATTTCATATATTATTATTCATCAGACTTGGATGATTGAAACAGTCTAGCCAAAATTCAGCCCTGGCATTTCATTTTTGAATGAATCTGTGGGCGACTATTGTTTATGTAAAATACATTCCTTCTTGGATAGCATTTTAATTCACCAGTAACATTAGCCCATGAGTTACGGTACAGAGTATCGCAAAAGAGCTATCACTTTTCTTTTTTAAGTTTGTTTTCATTGAGTATAATACCGTACTGTAGGCTACAAAATTTCATAAAATTTTTTCAGATTTCCATAAAACTAGAAACAATGCATACAGTTTCAACAATAATAAATTTTTCAACAATACTAACCACTGTAGGATATAACTTAGTAAGGACAACAGAAGTAATGTTATCGCTTTGCTTTGTGTTCTTAATACATTATCATAATAAAATCATATCAACATTTTTCCAGGTTTTATTAATAAATGAATTATGTCTTTAAAGATCTATTACATAGAAAAGATTCCTCAAAACAAAAAATGTTATTAAACATAACAGCCTTCATTTGAATATTGTAAAGCAGTCAACTTAGAACTAAATGACCGCTCATGGTATTTCGTTACCACCCTGGTTGTGCCATGATCTAACGCACTGTTGTAAAATGTATTGTTATGTATATCGTATTCACTCTGTTAATTTCTTACACTTATGCTATATGGCGCTGTAAGGAAAAAAAAAAAAAACTTGACTTGGCAATTGGCAGTCCAGTGCTTCCACTTTTGACAATTGATAAATCCTCTTCAGTTCCTTTTTATCCTGAAAAATCCCTTTTTTCTCAGTCGGAAATCCTTCAAAACTTCCTTCATAGGCGAGGGTATTTTTGACGTTATTTAAGTTAAAAAAAAGTGCCAATACCACTTTAAAGTTATTTTAATCTCACCTAAGTTACGTTTTAACCTGAAAGAACAGAAAATCAGTGAATTGAAGAAGTGGTATAGTATTCAAATCGCTACAAAAAACAAAACCTTGCAGGCAGTAGCATGGCTGATTTAGTTGAAAAACCCAATCTGATACCATAAAGTTGCTGAATAAATTACAAAGGTTAGCTTGATTTTTTTCAGTAGCAACTGTATGTCGAAGCAAAGCTGTTTTATTACAACAGTACAGTAGGCTACACAAAAGCAGTAGGCTACATATTTTACAATAACATGGTTTACTTCCTTTGTTCACTGTCCAGCCAAAAAACCGCTTGTCAGTTAGTCGGTTCTGGGATATTTACCACCTGGTCCTGGACATCATTTACCAATTACCACTCTCATCTTTCCCACACGGACTCTTTAACCTATCCCTAACACCGAAAATATACAGGTGGTAAATGTGCAGTAACGAGTTATCCATCGATTAACAAATTTATTGTTGTGTTTAGTTCGGTTTTCCTTGATGCGCTAACTTGTTCAACTCTATAAGGCGAGGCTATCTCTTTTTTCTCCTTGTCAGTAACGTCTTCACAATCATCTGAGACTGATGAAAAACTTTAGGATACTAGGCCTATTTATGATACTGACTCAGTCTGACTGTGTACACCATACGGTACAATTATACATGTCATATACACAGCCTAGTTGACTCTATTATGGGTGCAACCTAATTCGTACCCTGAACACTTGGTATGGTTCCCTCATTTCGTACCCTGAAAACTAACTCGGTACCCGGTCAGTTGGTCGACAGGACAATTGGTCGACAGACAATTGGTCGACAAGACAGTTGGTCGACAGGACGTTAGGTCGACAGAACGATTCATTTTAGGGTTAGGGTTAGTCAACTAACCTTAACTCTAACCTAACTCTAACCCTAACCCTACGCACTTAACCCTAACCTGTCGACCTAACGTCCTGTCGACCAACTGTCTTGTCGACCAATTGTCCTGTCGACCAATCGACCGTGCACCAACTAACTCACTCACAGCACTTACGTCAAATTCCCAAAATGGCGAGAATAGAAATCAAGTGACGGAAAGGCGAGAATGGAAAAGAGAGTGAGAGGAGGTTTCGGATGGCGAGTGGCGACGGAAACCAGCTGATCATCGTTATTCCAGTCGTTTTTAGAACTTTTGAATGGAAATATTAATAAAATTTTCTTTAATATTGCTAAAAACAACAATTCCCTTTTTAAGACAAAATTTCCTTGTAAAATTGTTAAAAATCCCTAAAAAATCCTTCTGATCTTCATTTCCCTTTTTTATCCTTCGAAGCGTTGAAAAATCCCTTTTTCGGGATAAAATCCTTCAAAGTGATTGGCACCCAGATTTGTTGACTCAGCATTAGCAACAGAAAACAGAGTTGCCAGATTTTGATTACATCAATGCAGACTTTAAGTTTAAAAAAATCGAAAAGTAGGGAATGACATAACTTCAATTCAACTTTGAAGATAAAGATTCAATCAATTAATCAATACTGAAATATATAACCTGCTTTTTTTGATATTTTCTGAACATAATATGTGATGTTCTTTTGCTAAAACTCAAACATGCAACGTATGAATCCTAAAGCTGGTTAAGTTCAATCAAAGACCAGTTTTAGCCTAAACGTTTATTTCAAAAATGGTTTTACTGTTGTGCACGTTTCTATTCAGCGACTACCACTGATGATCCGGTGCTTCTTTGTTTGAGCTTCTACGATCAACCCATTTTTTACTATTCTTTCTTGCAAAATATTTTGGGAGGGAGGCAATTCGTTTCTAGCACTAGCTGCAACGTTCATCTGATGAAAGTAAATGCAACAATAAACAGGTTGACTTATTGCTTCACTGACGTTTCGCGCAAAGTTATATAGCCTACTAGTGCTAAAAACGATAATTATCCTGACGAACACCCAAGCTTTTTAGTATTCAGGGAGGCAATTGTTCCCTCCAAACTAAGCTCCTGGTTTCGGCGTACTTTAGACCAAATAAAAAAACTTGATAGATCGGCTAAAAAGGTTTGCTGCCCGACCAAAGCCCATGCTGGATAAGTACCGTAGCTTACATATTTATAAATGAAACACAGAATTGTTTCCATTTGCCTAAAAAATTATTTTAAGCAGCCTTTCTTTGGCAGATTCTAGTCGGCTGCGTGATCGAGTGATATTGTCACCTTCACAATGCTCGAAAGTAGGCTATCCGTCGTCTCGACACTGCTCAGTGCTCAAGAGCCAGTGACTACGCCTCAAGACACTTATACGCCAAAATAGAAGCAGTGAGTGCTGTCTTTCACTGCTTCCCGCTAGCGTATTTGTTTAGTCTTTAGTGGATGTGTGGCATCTGTGATTGCATAGTAGGCTGTTGTCACAAAGGACAAAATAAAATGATTTTGTTTAGACGCAACGGTTTAATGACGTCAAAGTTGCATTGCATCAAATGTAGCACACAAATACAAAAAGTAACACAAGCAAAGTAAGTAATGTTATTGCTTCATCATTCCATGGAATAAAATTAAAAACAATGTGCAAATTTATGGCAATCAATTGCTAAAAAAAAAAGTAGGTAATCGGCTCCAAACCAACAAGTAGAGCTGCAAATTGGTGGTTCACAAACTCTTTTCCACGGCGTCGCAAATTTTCTAATTATTAGCAGAAATGAGTTTCGTGGCACAACTGTATTCTCGCCTTGCTCTTGGTTCCCATGCAATCAAAAGCTTATGCAATGCCTCCGCGATCAATGGTTTGAAAATTACTGTGCAGTGAAGAAATGATGCAACAGCCTACTTCTAGTATGAAAGTTGATTTCAAATTACTGTACTATTTCAAATATTCAACCTTTCACAACAGCTCTATTGTTGTTTTGCATAGCACAAATGGAGTATTCTTGTGACTGATACGTAATTACTGTTCACAGGCAATTCAAGTCACAAAATACGTAATCGAATCATATCTGTCATATCCCTATCCTATGCACAATAAAAGATACTTCAATATGGTGATCGTTTAGAAACGATCAAAGATTTTGCATTACGTAACAAAACAACTGGTCAGAATTTACGTGACTGAACACTTCAATAAAATATTGATAGCAGTGAATGACGCTAAACTACCCTTTTACCATTCATATCCGCTATCGCGCACTTGTATGGCACTTGTCAATCTTCACTGCGCCAAATCCGTTAAGTGTTGGTGACACTCTTGGTAGACTACTGAAAAGTGTCTGTTGTGAACTTTTACGTATTTATCAATTCTTGGAATTAGGTTGGCTAGTACTTATAAGAATTGCTGTTAATACACTTATAAAACATCGGCAAAAAAATAGCAGCACCACAATTATGGCAGCATATAATAAAGAGGTACGAAAAATATAGCATTAAATACAGAACCATACTTTAACACTGATCTACAATGAGCATAAGCATGCCTACAGTGACTAAATTGACTAGGTAACACCACTAATCTACGACAGACCGAATCGCCGTTACTATCAACGCCCTCATTAAGTAACCTAACGGATTTGTAAAATATAAGAATCCAACTGCTTGTCCAAGTCGGCAGCGGAAACACCTTTCTTTTGTTGTCTTCTGCCTCCCTGGCGACCTCTTCCACGGCCCCTGGTCACTGAACAAAAATAAGACAATATTGGAAAAGCAGGCGTTCTTTCAACAAAAATCACAACTAAATTCAAATAAACGTAAAGATCTAATATGAAGACATATATGGAACGATTTTGCAGACAAACCATGAACGCCAATGGAGACTCAAAAATTGGAAATTAAAAAAACAACTTCAAAATAGTGTACAAATGACGCAATTCAAAAAAAAAAACATTAAAACGCTTAAAACAGTTAAAAGTGCGTTGAGAAGGTTGAAAATGCAAATTTCACAAAAAAATTAAAAATTGAGATCATTCTTAATAATCATAACTACAAATTTTGTTCCTTATAACGGCAATAGTACGATACATACATGCTCCACGAGACGAGCGCGGGCTTCGTCGCAAATTGCCTTCACTTGCAGAGGATTCGATTTCATCGCTTTGGTCTTGAGTAATATCGCTCTCATCAATTAATTGAATATGCATTGCTCGGCCGTCCAGTTGAACGCCATTGTATTTCTTCTGGGCCTGTTAATTATTATGTGAAAGAAAAAAATATTGTATGACGTAAAACATCAATCACCCGCGAGTATGGAAATACAGAAAGATTACCATAGACGGTTTCAAGTATGGGTGTGTATTGAGCTAAGCATTTTTTTGGAATTCAATTAAATCATAAAATGATCTGTTTATGAACGAAACCTGATAAATTCTTTTTGAATTACATGCTTGGTATGAAGAAATAATTCTGGCTTTGAAGTTTGCATGATTTCACAAACTAAATATTAGTCAAGTTGGTGACAAATGAACAAAAACCAACTCCACACCTTTGAAGCAGCAATTCGCTTTTGAAAATGAACATCTGCTGATCCCAATGACTTGCCCGACAGATCATAATGAACAGCAGCTCTACGGATGGCTCCAAAGTTTGAAAACAATTTTTTAATATCATTATCAGATACACCAAAGTCCAAGTTGGTGACGAGAATCTTTCCAGGTTTTCCATTTCCTCTGAAATATTTACAAAATAAACGTTAGTCAGTGCGAACATTAAACTTGGGAACAAAACCTGAGAAAGTTATAGAATAGGTATACCTTCCGGCACTAGATTTGGCTACCGGTACTGTTTTTCGAAGAGTGGATAAACTGGACAAGACTTCTTTCTTGACAAGCTTTTTAGGTTGGGCAACAGATCCCAGCGACTGTCCACGTCTTTTTCCACGCTTTTCACCTGCTGCAAAACGTGCTTGTCTTAATGTAGTTAAATGTCCTCCCTAAAAATATACCCTGGGATCATTTCCGGAAAAATGTACAATAGCAAATATTCGCTGGAAAAAATCCTTCATCCAGATGCAACCGCTCTGGAAATACGCCCTATTCCCCACAATAAAACATTACAAATATTTAGTGGTGGGATATTTTTCTTGGGGATGTGGTGGATTTTTTCTGGGAGGCTAGTTTCCAGGGTGATTTTTTCCGTTTTTTCTCAATTCCTTGCAAAAAGACTTTCCATAAGCTAGTTTAAAAAATGTAGAAAAAGGAAGTCTTTACGTAATGAAAACATACGATACTAATCAGGTAAATGCAGCACTAACATACTTTTCCATCAGGTAAATTTCAAAACTAAATATAATAATGGTGTTCCAAAAGGTGGTAATTGTAAGGTAAAAAATAGTGGAAATTTCGCCATCATAATTCTGTCCCAGCTAAAGAAGATAGTGCTACTGGTAGCAACAATAACCGATTGGCCAACACATCAATCATCGGAAAACCCTTGATTCATGTCTGCCCACTAATGACCACAAAACTTTCCTCTTTAGTAGTTTTAACAGTTTACAAGGAATCCCATTTGTAGCACACAATTTGGAAAACTTATGTCGGGCCAACGAGTAATAAAGTAGTCTTTATCTCACAAAAACAATATTAATTTATACCTTGAACGGTTTTCACTTGATGCACCTCTCTAGCATTGTCACGATTGGTGGATTTTTGCGGCTTGGGTTTTTGGTTGTTCTTTTTGCCTTTTGTTACTTTGCCAAGTTTTGGACTCAAAATGACTTTGTCACGTTTTTGAGATATTCTTTTTCGGTCACTTCCCTTCTTTAATTTCTTATTGATTTTGATGATGTCATCAAGAGACAAATCTAACTTATTTGTCATTATGAAGCTCTGTGATAACCTATCACTTGTTCAAGTCTGTAAGTATGAGTAAATATTTATCTGCTAATGTAAAGAATTATAAGGCAATAAAATAATCCATAACACAATTATTGCAAAAACAAAAATTATAACAGTAGCCCAGGGGTGGGCAACAGGTTATCTGGAGACGGTTTAACGGTCCAGGAGTTAATGCAGTCCAAGAGTTACCAGGATTTACAAATATAATTAAAGTTTGTTTTATGAAAATAATTGAAATTCCTACTGCTCAAAAAGTTACATTAACAATTTTAAGCATTGATTAATCTTAAATGAAAAGGTATGCATTAGTTTGAGATTTTATTTGGCAACCCTGGTAACTCTTGAACTGCAGTGCAGTCACTCCTGGACCGTTACAACGGTCATCTTTAACAGAGTGGGCAATTTCTTACTGTGACTTGACTGTAAAGCATATATAAAACAAATACAAGAACGGCAGGTCTACATAGAAAAAATTTTTTTTTAATAATTAAATTGGTCTCCTGTTTGTTTATTCGGTCATTTATCGGTCATTGACTGCTTTTTTAGCAAAATGTCCGAAAAAAATATAGTCAATTCGGTCAAAATGTCCGAAAAAATATATGTATAGTCAATTCGGTCAAATGTCAGAAAAAATATGTATGCGTGCAAATCGATTTCAGTGATTGTTGTAACTTAATGTTGCAGCTAGTCAGGAAGTGCAAATTTTGGTTTGTGTCAGCTACTTGAAACGAAATATTTTCATCAGAAAAAATAACCAAAATAAATAAAAAATGACCGAATTTTTTCAAGTCCTTTCGGACAAATGACCGAAAAGTCTCAGCGAAAAAAAAAACAGCGCGAGTCTGGTGCAACAACATTTTACCCAGCACAAGCAGTTTAATGACACAGATCTCTCACACTTTCTAATAACTCTTTTCAGATTAGAAATGATTATGTTTTTTGGTTCAAAGTGTAATCCTCAAGTACTGTCCAAATTTTAACAAATAATATCCAACTCAGTTTAGGCTGAAATTTCTTGGTGTTATTGAGTTGCTAAATTCTGCACCTCACCTAAATATGGTGTGGCCAAGGATGGATCCAGGGGGGTGCACACCCCCCAAAAAAATTTCAAACTGCTATTATATTACTTTATATTTTGATAGATCATAGCATTTTATATCAGCATGTAACGAATTGATGCTGTGTAGATTATGAAATGTGTACCAATGGAAATAATCGTGTGTTTTGTACTGCTCATGTTTTTAAACTTTACAATATTTCCAAAAATTTCATCACGTTCTTGAATTTTGTTATACCATAAGTGTTTTTTATTCATGCTTGTTTTTAAGACTTGATTTTTCATGCACGCTTTCTTCGTTTTCAAGTCTTTATTAATATTAAACAAAAACATCTGTATTAACAACATGAATGCTTATGAGTATGCCAAATACAGCTGAGACACATTTTGACAGTGCCACACTGATGGACCTCCTTGAATGAAAATAGATTTCAGCAGCACCCCCCCAAAATTAGAGGCTGGATCCATCCCTGGGTGTGGCAGCGGTAATGTACACAAAAATACTCAAGCCAAATATGTTTTTTTTTAATTCAGAATCTAATTGAATAACCAGACCAAAATAGAGATGGAACAAACTAAAATATAGCACAAACAGAGCAACAATTACAATATCATAACATTCATGAAAGTTTTTTTAGCACAAATTAGATAGTAATTATAACACCTACATGTAACACATAGTGCAATATATTGTATTGGAACATATATTTTGCCATTAATTAGGAGTGAAATAGCAATTGAATACACAAATATTCACAGAATGTGGGCAGCGGACTTTACTGTTAAGACATTGCTGAAAATATAGCATCCACTACAGTGGTTAGGCCTGCACCAGTGGTTTAAAGCCTCTAGTCTAGAAGCACGTAAAATTGTGAAACTACCAAAATCAAGCTTCCAAACTGACTTTCTCAATCTACGAATAACAATTCCCAAATAAACATTAAACAATCAGATGTTTCAGTTCACACTTTGACTGATATTATGCTAATGATAGGCTATAAAAGTTTAACACAAAACATATTGCATGAAAATGGTACATCAGCAAAATAGTTAACTTGGTACTGATATATGTTAGCATACAGACTTTTTAATGCTAAGTGTAATAAATATTTGAAGAAAACACAAAACTTGGAACATCTTCACGTCCAGGATAACTTGATTGTGTGCCTTTCTTACATACACTCAGACTGGCAATGTAGGAAGCCCGACTAACTTTTCCAAACAATGGTAAAGTGGGAAACTTCACCAAAAAGTATGCAAGTGCTCCAACAAATGCATCACCAGCACCAGTTGTATCAATGGCATTTACTTTTTTAGGTATGACATGCTGCGGAGACATAGATTCTTTTTGCACAAAAACACAGCCTTCTGAACCCATTGTGATTATTCCAATGTTACATCCTTTATCAACAAGAGCTAAAGCAGCTTTTTCGGCACTTTTTACATCTGTAATCTCTACTCCTGTCAAAGAAAATGCCTCGCACTCATTACAACATATTATGTGGGATAGAGAGAAAAATTCTGGGTCTAAAGCATTTTGAGGTGCTGGTGCAGGATTAAATATAGTCTTTACATTGTGTGAGCTTGCTATTTTCAGTGCTTCAAGAGTAGTTTGCAAAGGAATTTCATTTTGGCAAATTAAAACTTCAGTGTGTTGCCAAAATTTTTTTTCAGAAATTATGTCGCTAGGCTCTAGAAGCAGATTTGCTCCTGAAACTATGACAATCGAGTTTCTTCCATCATCATCAACTGCTATTGATGCTATACCAGTAAATGACTGATCTGTTTGAGCAACGTTATTCACATCAATTTGCAAAGATTTAAACTTTTCAATAAAGCTTTCACCATCAGCATCTTTTCCAACTTTTCCTATCATTCTTGTTTTTGCTCCCAATTTTGCTGCTGCCACACACTGATTGGCTCCTTTTCCTCCATTACCAGTAACATACTTTGTTCCATGAAGAGTTTCACCAGGCTTTGGAAGTTTTGGAGAATATGTAATGTGATCCATGTTACATGAACCAACTACAACAATGTCCGCATTACAGCTTATTCCCATTTTAGTAGGCAAAGTTTGCAACATCACCACTTCAACCTATGAAACAAATACAGACGAAATTGATTAATAGTATACCGCTTAAACGTATCAATCGTTTATTTGAATCAAAACCTGAAATCCCAAACCAAATCCAATCTAATGTTACCGGTAAGTAAAAACATCGGTTAAGCGTACGCCGTACACCACTTAAAAGAATAAGTCAGATAATAGTATCAGGATTTGCTTCTCGCTTGCATATCATTCATTTATCATAATCATATAATTGCACTAGTAAGCGAAAAGAGAATGTCTCTTTTTTGTTTCGCATAATTGTTTGCAATGTTCAAAGACAAAGTGAAGAAAAGATGAGACAGACACATGTGATCAAAACAAAGACAAGTGTATGTAATCCCAGGCCATAATCTTATGTGCTAGACATCGCACTGCAAACAACCAATTTTCGCATAGCTGGGCTTTATTAACACAGAAGAGCAGACAAAAGGAATAGGCTAATCAGTAATCACACTTCCCAATAAAGAAGGTTAAACGCTTTTGATGTCATCCGTCAGTGACTGGCCTTCCAAGGAATAGACACAGTCAAATTATATCGGCTTGAAAGGGAAGTGTTGGAAAGCATGTCCAAAAGTTAAACAAGAAAACTTTGAAGAATTTTTAAAAAAGTGCTGAATAAAAGCAGCCTACTGTTGTGAAATGTACTGCGTAATTTCATCTAATACTGTAGTGTACTATTTATTGTTGTGATTGTGTAGCCTACTGTTATTACTGTACCAACACTAGTGTTCAATTACACTGTTAGCATTAGGCATTCCAGTAGTCACTGCCTAATTGATGCATACCAATATTGCTTTAGTACAATAACAAAAATTTTGGTATTGTTTTTGTGTGTCTTTTTACCTTATATAGCTGTTTACTTTTGCGTGTGTATCACTGTTGATACCTCTGTTAATCTTAATATTGTTATTATCTTTATTAGTTGTTTACTGTACGTGATTGAAAGATGAATAAGCACTCTGCTTTACAACATCTCATATATTATTATTATTATTATTATTATTATTTGTGCAGTTTCGTTCAGTTGAAGAACATTGCAAATTAATTATATTACGAGACAGCGCAAAAGACTTGAAAAAAAACTTTGCGATTTTAAAACAAACAGTGAGTGTGAGCCGTATTTTTCTATCATACCTCTATTTTCGTAGGCCTGTTCGATAGCCTATTAAAAACTACACAGCAGGTACGGAGCTAAAAATAGCACGCTTGAATCAAAAACATCAACGGTCAAAGTCTGCATTGTGATGTCACAGAGATTGGTGAGATGAAAAGAAGTCTGATTGGGGCAGTTTGCAGAAAAATGCTTTGATTGTACAGTTGTACATGATCTCCCAGTCAGCAAAGATTGTCTTTTTTACAACGATTTAGCGTCTACAGACGATAAATCAATTGATGTAAAAAGGACCAGTTTTGCTGGCTGGAACATACAGCAGTAGTGTTATATAACACAGGTCAAGTAAACTCTTTAAAGTTTAACCAGAATTATAAACAGTTGTAGGAAGTATATATCAGTTGTAATCTGCGTTGCAGCCTAGTCAGCACAGACATCTGTTCAACAATGACGCCCATTCACAATAAACCTTTTTTTGAGTAAATTGGTTAAACACATCAATCGAATATCATACATAAATAATAATCGTATCAAAACATCTGGCAAATGGGTGATACGATTAACCGATTTTATCTGTAAAACAATGACGCCTTTTGAGACAATGTACTGATTGCACCAGTTGGTGGTGTTGCCTGAATTCCTGCCTCATAAGCAATAAAAAGTATAAATGCCTGGTATGACACATCATGTTACCAAGAAAAATACACTTGCTTTCAATGAATGCAACCTAATTCATACCATGAACAATTCGTACCGTCAGTTCGTACCTTGAAAAGATCTAGAGAAAAAATTAAAAAAAGCCGAAGTTGCTTATCTCAGTTTCCGCAAACATTTTACTATTTTCCGCAAACAAACTAAAACTCTTAGTAGGATCATTACCAGAAATTTTAAAATGTTTGCGGAAACTCTGATCAACCCTAACCTTAACCCCTAACCCTTTTAAAATGTTTGCGGAAACTGCGATCAGCGACTTTGTTCTATTCTTTTCTCTCAATCTTTTCAGTTTGTTTGCAGAAACACCCTAACCCTTTTAAAATGTTTGCGGAAACTCTGATCAATCCTAACCCTTTTAAAACGTTTGAGGAAACTGCAATCAGCGACTTCGGCAAACTCTTAGGATCATTGCCGGTGTAGCAGTCCAAGAGTTACTGCATGCCAAAAGTTACAAGAGTTGCCAAATATTTCATTTAAATTTTATTTAATTTTGTTTTGAAAAATAATTAAATTTTTAACCTCTTAAAAGGTCAGATTAATAATTATATATAAGTATTTTTTTAATGCTAACTGAAAAGCTTGCATTAGTTTGAGAGCAATGAATTCATTACACACTTAGTTAAAACAATTTTCGCTTTTCTATCGATTTTTTTCTATCAATAGCATCAAATCTGGTGAATAAAATTCCTAATACAAGTACCAAATTTTCAGATTATCTTTCAAATCCTATCAGTCAATCCATTTTTTTACGCCCCACTTCTGCTGATGAAGTCAAACAAATTCTTTCTTCTTTTCAATCCAAACTTAGTTGTGGAATAGATGAAATACCAACAAAGATATTAAAAGTTGTACCACAAAACATAATCATAGCACTTACCCACATCTTCAATTTATCCTTAACTAACGGTGAATTTATAACGGCATTTAAAACATCTAAAATAATACCCATATTCAAAAAAGGCAAAACTGAAGACTGTAGTAATTACCGCCCCATCAGTCTATTATCTTCCTTTTCTAAAATACTTGAAAAAATAATGTATAACAGAGTGTATAATTTTCTTGAAAACCATAACTTTTTCTACCCCCAACAATTTGGGTTTAGACAAAATCATTCAACTAACCTCGCAGTTTTGCATCTTGTTAGTAAAATTTCAAATGCATTTGAAAAAAAAGAAACCACCCTTGGTATATTTTTAGACCTGTCTAAAGCATTTGACACAATTGATCACAAAATTTTGTTAAACAAGCTTTACTATTATGGTATCAGGGGGGCAGCCCATGACTGGCTCAGTAGTTACCTACTAAACCGATTTCAAGTAGTAGAAATATCTCAATCAATGTCCACTAAACGCAAAATATGTTTCGGGGTCCCCCAGGGTTCAATTCTAGGACCTTTACTGTTTTTAATATATATAAATGATTTCTGTAACAGCTTACAACACTCTGAATCTGTAATGTTTGCTGATGACTCCAATTTGTTTTTATGTGGTAACAGTATCACCGAGCTTTATGAACTGGCCAATATGGAAATGTTAAATGTAACAGACTGGCTGGCAGCAAATAGGCTGTCGTTAAATGTAAATAAAGCTAAGCATATTTTATTTAACAATAATAATAATACAAAGAGTTTTAACTGCACCCATACATTATCTGTGTACAATCAACCCATTGAACGTCTTAACACTGTTAGTTTCCTAGGCATTTTACTGAATGAAAATTTGTCATGGAAATCTCATATGATTCACTTGCTACAAAAACTGCGACGAAATTTCGGAATAATCTGCAAGATTAAACCTTACTTAAACACTGCGAATTTGATTTCTCTCTATCATTCTCTCATTGAAAGCAATCTAAGATATTGCATTAGTGCTTGGAAGCATGGTCATGTTACCATTGTAAACAAACTGCAAAAAATTTGTAACAAATTCTTAAAAATGATCACTAAGCATGAACCACAATGCAATGTTGACAGTTTTTTCACAATTGATAACCTTTATACCATCGAAACTGGCAAATTCATGTTCAAACTAAAACATAATCAACTGCCTAAAAACTTTAATTCACTATTTCAACTTAATAGCAACTTGCATCACATATCAACTAGAAGTAGCAATCGATTTTTTCTCCCCTATTACTCGAAAAAGTTAACCCAACAATCCATCCAATTTAGTGGAGTTAAAGTCTGGAACGATCTCCCTAAACACATTACTGAAATCGAAACCTTTTCATTATTCAGCAGCAAGCTAAAAACCCATCTGCAAACAAAAACTCAAACCGATTAGCATACGTCCATTGTGTAATAGATACCACTTTTGTATATTTAATCTTTCAAGTACTACTGTTTGACACCTAGTATCTGAGCTTATTACAACTGTCAATGTCGTACATCTGCCATCACCACCTTAAACTGTTCAGTTTCAATAGGCTGCAATTAGATGCTAATATGTTACCAATGCAATACGCCTTTAATTAGCCGAACCACGTATAATATACTTGTTCACAGAACCTTATAACTATCTGTTACTTTGTTGTGTAGATTTATTTGGCAAGAGTACTTCAACAATGAAGCTGTAGGCCTATCACTCTCCAGAAGTTTGGTTGGAAATTCATTTCAAGAAACTCCATCCCGCTCCGATACCGAAGTCACCCGCATGCCATCTAGACCATTTTCATAATTATCATCTACACTACATTTTTCATCATTCATGATCATCAGTGTAATATCATGCTCAAATAATAAGTTAATTAATCTAAATTCCTGTACCCATCAGTTATCAATTCCTATTCAATATCACACCACTGTCGTTGCTGCGAACACTCCATTTTACTTAAAACGATGTACTGTACATAGTATTTTGTATATGTAATATGTTTTATATGTAAATAATATGTAATATGTTTAATATGTAATAATATGCCGCAGGCCCGCAACCAGCAAATATTTTCGGGGGGGGCATTTAATTTTTATCAAAGAACAAACATTAAAATGATGCATTGTGACATTTTTATGTTAATGTCCACAAACAAAATCGTTAGCATGGCTTCCAACCAGCGTAGCCTACTTTCGGTTTCGATAGTCTACACCAGTGGCGTAGCCAGGAAAAAAAAATTGGAGGGGCCAAATATTTGATGAATTGAAGAGAACGACAAAGTGTTTGATTTAAGACATCGCCACCTGATGTGCAGTGGCGTATCCTGGTGGGTTAAGCAAGGGGAAGCAATGAAACTGGTGGGGGTGAGAGCGTGCCGAACGCACGCGTATTCTAGGGGCGTCCGGGGGCATGCTCCCACGGAAATTTTTTGCAAAATTACACTCAAATAAAGTAATATAGCGCTTTCTGGAAACACTTTTAGGATAATATTTGTATGAAATTTATTAGCAGATAAACAGCTATTAACTTATTAAAGGTAGCTCTTACACACGAACGGGCAAAATCTGCGGATAAAATTAAAGAACACCAAAAACTTAGCTACACAAAAACCCAACAGAGTAAGCCATTCTGAAATTGCTTCCACAAATTAGTTAAAAGAAACGTAAATCGAGTAAATTTTGCGCGATTTACGATTTGCAAAATTTATTGGTGTCTTTCTGTGTGTCTAAAACAGCGGTTCTCAACCAGTGGGCCATGGCTCACTGGTGGGCCATAGAAGCATTTTGATGTGGGCCACAGACACATTTTAAAAATTGAAAGATTTATTGAAACATTTTGTTTCATTTTGTCATTATAGTCAATTTTACACTTGTGTGTTTGTTTAGTTACAATGAATGATGCTGCTGTTTTTAGCTACAAAGTGGCAATCATCATTCTATCTAATTATTGCAACATACAGTACAGTTTTACATCAACTCAGTTTTTACAACACTGTATGATGTAATAGACTACTACTTTGTGGTTACAATTAAGCCATCTTTATAAGCGGTAGCCTTGTTGAACTTCTGCAGATCCGCGTTTTTAGTACGTGCAGCATTTTGTTTTGTGGATTATTTTGGGGAGAAATTGACAATACAGTATTTGAAGCTTTAAGTTTGATAAAAATTACATTCAGTATGCAGCCTACATCAATTTTTGATAACAGAGAAGAAAAAGGACAATGCGTATTATGTTGTAAGGTTCTTAGTCATCCAAATTACAAGGAGAAGGATGAAGATGTGAATTTTTTTTAATGAAAAGAAGATACTGTGAAGCGTCAGCGCCTGGATTCAACAAGGGGATTCCAGCAACATTCTAAAGGCAATGTTCTGCTGCTTTTGTTTATAAACCTGTTTTGTAATTTTTTTCTTACATAAAAACTGAATGGGCCACAGAACTTTTATGCAAACAAAAATGGGCCACGAAAGAAAAAAGGTTGAGAACCACTGGTCTAAAACAAGTCCTTGTGGTGTTCATAGCCAGATGTCTTGAAAAACGTTATAAATTTCTACAAATTTTATTATATTTTTAACAAAGCGCTCAACTTCGGAATTCAAGCTTTGAAAATTTGGGGGGGGCCATGGCCCCTTTCGCCCCCCCCCCCCTGGCTACACCTATGGTCTGCACTCTACAGTATGGCTGTACGTGTACGACGTACGTCTATTCATAGTAGGCTACATTTCATACTGCATAGAACGCTGAAAATCTTTTCAAAAAATTTCGGGGGGGGCAAATGCCCCCAATGCCCCCCCCTGGTTGCGGGCTTGAATGCCGTATGTTCATTGTTTATTCTTGAATGCTCGTGTTGTTGATTTTTCTTTTTTATATTGGTTGTAAGGTTCAGTCGTCCCCGCATGGTTTCATCAACTGGCACACCTCCAGTTGCTTTAGGTATGTGGAGCCAACTGGTTCTTCCAACTAATTCATCTACTTTAAACTGTTAGGTTTGGTGGCCGTGCTTAATTTACTTTCGTGTACGTAACCTTTAAATTTGCATCGCATGCACGTTTTAAACTTTTGTAGTTTTGCCACCTTTTCCTTTTGTTGGTTTTGTTCCCGTTCACTATTTGTAACTTTATCATTGCTGTTGTTTTCCGACAAAGAAAAAATAAATTGAATTGAATTGAATTGATTGCAAAAACGCCGGGCACCGCTGGTAACTTTTGGACTGACAGTAACTTCCAGACTGCAACGCCGCAGAAGCAGTCCAAAAGTTACTGCTATTGTAAGTAGGTGTGCTTTTACGAAATTCTTTTGGGAAAACTTGTAAATGGACTGAAACTTCACTTGGTCAGTAGATTAAACCCTCTGCAAGTATGCGAAAGATGAATCCCAAGGATAAATATTCTCATCACGAAACCATAATTCTAGACCTTAAGTTTCGTGCCACGTGTTTTCGATGGGAGTCCAACAGAAATTCATTGGAATCTCAAAGTGTTCAACACCTTCGTAAAAGCTAAAGCCTTCACCGCGGGTGAACTCACTGAAGGTTGATGGCGTTTTAACTACCAGTTGGCCTACATGAAGCCTAAGTTACTTTATATTTCTTCAAAACGATAGTTATGAAAAACCAGACCAAAAATAGGCTCAGTGCTTCATTCACTAGAAAACTTTGGTTTTAACTTTCATGAAATAGGCCTACATAAATTATAGTCAAAGATTATGTTCGTCAACTACAACTCAAGACCAGCGGCTAACAAGTCAGCCTTCAAATGCAAACTTTGCACGATATATTAAGGCCTGTAACTTATTAAATGCCACCGATTCACGTATAGCCACGATTTAAACTTTGAAATGTTTGGAGCGATGATCAATTAAATTATTTGTTTCAACAGAGCCATAGCCTATTGCCTACAACGAGTCAATAAAATACTCATAATGTACATTGTGAATCGTAGGTTGCATTATAGCACCAGGGCTGCGATTTTTTCTTTTTTGTCGAACGACCAAAAATTCTACGCTTGTTTGTCAAATAGGAGGCTAATATGACGCCACAAGAGTCAGATTATAAGCGTTTGGCCGCGAGTTACCGCACAAGTTGTGTGGTATCAGAGTCACTTACTTTAAGTTTTTAACGCTGGTTGAGTGATTCCATCTACGACGGCAAAAACATTGCCGTCGCCAAATCAACACACGTTGGATTGCTGCGACAATTGCCGTATGCTTTATTGTTTAATCAAACGAAATTTTATGCGCTTCTTCATCGCGTGTCACACGGCGGTAGCCCAGAGCATCACGCAAGCTATTTTATGCGCTGACAATGCTCAATTGTGAACTGTAAAAAGTTTGCCACCTTATGAATACTGGCTTAATTGTTACGCAAATGTTATTTTTTCATCGAATGCTTATTGTTTACCGGTGTCGTTGCGAGTATAAATCATCGTGAAAGAAGATACAGTTAAAAAGTGGAATTTACCTGCTATAGATTATCAAACAGAAGGAAAAGTTAGTGTGGTATTTTGCAAAATTTGTAAAGAGTTTTATGACGGAAACAAATCGGAATTAGAAAAGCTACGGGGTCAAGTTAAAAAAGTAATACGAAATTAGATAAACGGTTCTTCGGCAGAAAAGAAAAATAATGCTTCTGATCATATGGCATTGCGCGATGATCAATAATAAATGTTACTTTATGATAATTCAAAGTCGCTAGATGTCGAATTAATGTAAAACAAACGTAAATTTCTTCTTGGGCATTGTTACGCAGGCAGCAAAATTCGTTATTTTTGCATTGACTTCACGGCTGTAGACGTTGAATCAATGTAAAAATGATGACTTTTGCTGTCTGGGTACGCAATGTAACCAGCCAGGAAAATTAAATAGATTTGTGCTGACTCGAACGTTGAATTAACCCAAAATTAATTTACTTTTCCCTCTGAGTTATTTAACGTGATTTAACGTAACAGCGTGCGTATCGCTACTTTTGGTGTTATTACATCACTACAAATCAAACAGTGCGGTCGTGACTCGTGATAGACTACTCTAGTATATTTTTCGCTTCTCGTTTTCTGCAGACGTTGAATCAATGTAAAAACGACGGGTTTTTCCAGCTGGGTTGTGTGCTTTTGTGAATGCAAATGCAAAATCGCCCATTACGTAATCACAGAAACCC
Organism: Aplidium turbinatum; assembly: GCF_918807975.1. NCBI lineage: Eukaryota > Metazoa > Chordata > Ascidiacea > Aplousobranchia > Polyclinidae > Aplidium > Aplidium turbinatum. Next base: position 9,534,546 of record NC_137483.1, on the reverse strand, counting down.
TTTTAGTGGATGGAAGTCAAGTTGCAACCGTGTTTACCTGTCTACTATTCCTTATTCACATTGCAAAACATTTCTGCAAGCTTGGAACAACAAGTGTATAAGTCAGACATAAATACAAACTTGCAAACACGTTGACAATTAAAGTAGCCTACTTCGGTTATTTTATCTATAAAAGAAACCCGTTGTGTCGAATAGCACAAAACGTGTGTGGCGAAATGTTTGATGCCAGGCGTTGGAACTTCGATCAAAGCATTCTCCCGCAGTGTTCAAAATGGCGGCGCTGACGCCTTGGGAGTTTCTCGTGTGAAGCGTCACTTTTAAGCCTGGTCTACACTACAAGCCCGAAAAGCGCAAACGCATGCCTTGTCCAGCCTCGACTGACTAAAAACTGTCTACACTGGCAAATTTGATCTTGCAACCGTGTGCATTCAAGCGCTAACAACATCACTTTCTGCTTGGTTACATCATCTGGCTGGAAATTCGCCTTCAATTGATTCAAACTTATCAATCAAACGCATCCATCGCTGTACTGACACAGTGTAATAGGTCAACTGAAAATAATCTAGAATAGTATTGTAGGCCTACAGCTATCTTTTAACTTGTACAGTTGAACACTGCAATCAATGCAAGGCTAGCAGGTAGGCCAACCCAAGTTTGACCAAAAGCCTGGTGAAGTGCTACCTGAACCTGACCAACAGCTAAAGATAGTTTGAATCCGTCTAAGAAGTAGGACCACCATACTAGCTGGAAGGCCAACTTTAATCATACCAACATCCTAGTGAAGTGCCACCTTAACCAAACTAACAGCTAAGTAGGCCTATGTAAGACTTTTTTAAACCTAACCTTTTAATTTTTATCTACACTCACCAACTAACCTATTAACTGAAACAGAGTACCATCTTTCCAGAAAACTGAAACTGCCTTTCCGCCAAAGTCCCACAAAATGCCAAGACCTGAGCTCAAACTAAATTTTGAGCCAGAACCTTGGTCAAGCGAATCTCTCCAGAGCGTAAAAACAGCTCGCGATGACCAGACATTTTCAGGCCGAAGGCGGCGCTGTAGCCGAGAGAAGATTTGTCTTAAATAAACAAAGAATGCGCCACGCTCAGCTCAAAATATTGTGTAGTGTAGACCAGGCTTAAGACCTTGCTTTGAAGTACCTGGCGCAAGAAAGTTTACGTAAGTCAGCACTCTTATGATTGCATTACGTGATGCCCCCCCCCCCCCCCCCGATTGTTCCTCGACCTGACTACGTTTAGTCCTCTCTCAGTTTTTTTTATTTCCTTTTTATTTTTATTTTATTTTCGTTTTTTTTTTCGTTTTTTTTTTTCGTAAGGCACGGCGTTTGTCGAATAGTGATGGCGCGTGTCGAGTGACCTCGTCACCGAAAAAGGCAAAAATCGCAGCCCTGTATAGCACAATCAGGATGACAGCAAAAGACTATAGGCTAAGTGGTCATCTAGTCCAGGGCTTCTCAAACTATGGGTCGCGACCCCAAATGGGGTCGCGTAATGAAATTTTGGGGTCGTAATGAAATTCTAGTGCCGGTGGGTTGTAGTCTTGCCATGATGTCAATTGAGCGCAACCGTCGGTGCGAACTGTCAAACGATAAAATATAATCAATCGTAACAATTGATGCATTGTTACGCTATCATTGCTGTAACGTGCTGACCAAAAGTAACCTTAACGCTCGCATTATGATTTCAGAGTAGCTTATCAACTAGTTTCTGAAGGAACCAGTTACAAGATTAATTGACTATGGATCAGTGGTTAGGTTTCGTAGATTCATGCGGTAACAATTGCAAGCACAAAGAAAACAATTGATAAGTCAGAAAGAAAAAGAAAATATAATGATCAAAATGATCCGTTTTAATGTCATTAACGTGGATGTCCCCATAATGCAACAAAACTTTAATTGCAACAAAACTGTTGGTGTTTTATTTAAATCCAAGATGTTGAAACTTGACTTTAATCCGATCATATATTTAAATGAAAAACGTATCTGCTTTGAGACCTAGTGAAATATTTAGGAGTAATAATTAACGACTTGCTATCCGATGATGAAGACACGAAACGACAATTACGGTCGTTGTATTGTGCTGGAAACATGTTAAAAGCAAGGTTTTCCAAATGTTCGATTGCTGTTAAAAATGTGTTGTTTCGTTCCTATTGTATGCCTTTATATGCCTGTCAACTATGGTGCAACTACCTTTCATCCAGTAGTAATCGCTTACGTGTTGGATACAATAATTGTTGCAGAATGTTGTTTAATCTGCGGAGACGACGCAGCATCACCTCTGCATTCGTTGATAACAATACCACAACTTTTCAAGCTCTCATTCGTAAAAATTATACCAGTTTGTAACACGATGTAACTTGTTTTCCAATCAATGAATTAACGAAATAATGCCAACAGACTGTTACTATCAATCTTTGTATGTGGTACAATGCAACTCAGCTCTCCACAACTTTTCAAGCTCTCATTCGTAAAAATTATACCAGTTTGTAACACGATGTAACTTGTTTTCCAATCAATGAATTTATGAAATAATGCCAACAGACTGTTACTATCAATCTTTGTATGTGGTACAATGCAACTCAGCTCTTCGGAGTTGAGTATCTGCTTTGTTTCTACATTTTATGTTTGATTGTAAAATGGACCATGTTGAGTCCGATGTAAATAAATAAATAAATAAATAAATGGGGTCGCATAGAAATATATTTTTCAAAATGGGGTCGCAGAGCAAAAAAGTTTGAGAAGCCCTGATCTAGTCAATCACCTCCCCATGCAAATTTATTTGCCAACGCACGTAAGGCACGGACACAACTTCAAATGGTAGGCTATAGCCTAATACAAACAAATCAGGTTATAATGATAGCCTACGTAAATTGTTAGGTTACAAATTCAAATTTCATTCCAATACAGCAACAATTTCTGGTAGGCTACAAAACTCATCTTTTAATTTTCATCTTATTTTCGCTTCATTCCCAATTACGTTTCTGCAGTAAATCATGTTGTTAAGATGCAATGGTGGATAAGTCTTCAAGTTCAACATGTTTCCAATGTTGAAGTTATTTATACAAATTTGTTGCAAGCGTCAAATCTGAAAACCTTGTTTTAGTAACTTCTGGACTGGCAGTAACTTTCAGACCGCGTATACGCGGTCCAGAAGTTACGGTAACTTTCAGACCGCAGTAACTCCTGGACCGTTACACCGGAAATTTTAAAATGTTTGCATTACCGAAAATTTTAAAATGTATGAGGAAACTGTGGAAAAACGAAAACTGCGATCAGCAATGTTCTATTTTTTTCTCTCGATCTTTTCAGTTTATTTGTTTACAGATACCGATACCTAACCGATAGGCTACTCCGATACCCTAACCCTTTTAAAATGTATGCGGAAACTGCAATCAGCAAAGTCGGCTTATTTTAATTTTTTTCTCTCAATCTTTTCAAGGTACGAAGTGACAGTATGAATTGTTCATGGTACAAATTAGGTTGCACCCCTTTCAATTGCTTGTACCGTAATTTAACAAAGTGGCAATTTTTACACACTTGTTGCCATGGTTGCTTGTGACAGGTGTTGCCAGAATCAGGATTAACTTTTCTCAAATTAGGGCAGAATTCATTATATGGCAACGCTATTACGGCTACACAGCCCTAATTTAATGGCCTCACTGTCTTCTACTGTATGCCAAAACCGTAGAACCTCTGGGAAACTACTACGTGACACATCATTTTTTTAATCATAAGGATCGACATGAAGCTTGAAATAATGATTAGTCAAATACCAGTACTACAGTATATGGGAAATTTGACCTATTGGTGCAGAACCAGGGCTCAGTCTTATCTAAGGGTTACTGCAAAGATTGACAGATAAAACTCAAATTGGAAAAATGTCAACCTGTGTTGCAAACAAAGGTTCAAAATTCTGACGATGTTCTATGGTCATAAACCTTTTTCTGCAACAGGTTTCACATATTTGAACTGTTCTTTGGCAGAAAAAAGTTTGCCGTTGCCTAACCTGCTGCACAGCATAATGATATTACACATGACTACACCCAAGGTGTTGCGACCATGCAATACTTTAAACTGATTGTCCTGCTTTGGTATCATGCACGCTATAACGTTCGCGTTTTGTCGCTTCTACCTTTTTAGACCTATGCTAGTATGCTATGTTTGTCAATTTTTTTTTTTCGTTGTGATGTCAGAAATAAAAACAAAGTGAACTGAACTTACGGGTCCACGTCTTTTAGGCGCAGACAATTAGGCGCCGGTCTAATAGGCGCGCACACTGTGGCGTCAGGATATTTAGGTGCGGAGCACTGTGGCGCCCGTTCATTTAGGTGCTATTCCTAGTAAAGTCTGCAGATTGTATCTGCTCAGCTTTGACAAAACCTAGTCGGGGTTTTGACGGAAAACTAAATTATTGTTCACTCAAGCCTACCACCCGCTTGAATATGATATAAGCTACAGTATATTTTTTACTGATGTTTAGTGTAGTTATTAATTGACTAACTACAAGTGAACTCAGTCATGTTCAGAAATTTGAATAATATATTGAAAAAGCTTTTGCTGACGCAAACCTGGACTAACAACAAATAAATGCCGAACACGCCCATTAAAAAAACAATATATTTTTCTGTTCAATATAACATTTTGTGTGAAAAGCATTGCTGATTTAAGCAGCTTCACTCACGGAAGCCATGACATATCTTTCTTTTCAATACAACATTTTGTGTGAAAAGCATTGCTGGTTTAAGCAGCTTCACTCATGGAAGCCATGACATATTTTTCTTTTCAATACAACATTTTGTGTGAAAAGCATTGCCGGATAAAGCAGCTTCACTTACTGAAGCCATGACTAACAACAAATAAATGCACACGCATGGCCACCTAAAGATACGGCCTGATTTGTCACATTTTGCAGAAATTTCCAGGTTTTTCTAACTTTGGGCGAACGTTCAAATAATTTTTTCTAAAAATTAGATTTTTACGCTTTCTTTATTCTTTTCCCCAGATGACACAATAGGTTTTAACATTCTCAGATGTTGAAAAACAAAGAAAATTTGATTTCGAAGATTTTAGTCAGACTGTTAATTTTCAATAACAGTCTGATTTTGCATTTTTCAACTTACTTTTTCTCATTTTCTATTGCTTCCCCGAGGCAACAAAAAAGTTTTATGTCATTAGGAAACCGCAAAAAGTAAAAACATCTCAAAAAATGTCAGTCAAGCACTAGCAATAGCTGTAATCAAAATCTGCAAAATGTGACAAATCAGGCCGCATCTCCAGGTGGCCATGGCACATGTTACGAAGGCAATTTTTTATCGCCTTCGTAACTATGTGTTAGAGGAAACATTGCTTATGTTATATTATAGTCTAGTATATAGTCGTGTTCAATACGGTATTACTATATGGGGTACTGCAGGTAAAACACTAATCAAGGAAGTTGACGTAAGACACAATAATATTATTCGCGCAATCACTAGAAGTACAAAATTCAGTCACGTCACTAGCTTATACAAATCTTTGAATATTTTACAACGTGAAGATATTTACAAACTCGAAATTGCAAAATTTATGCATAAAGTTTCCAATAATAATCTACCGCCTGTATTGCAAGATCGTTTTATAAAACTTGATAATATTCACTCGCACAACACTCGACAACTAAATAAAATGAAGTATTTTCTTCCACAAATAAACAAATCCGTGGCACACAATCTTCTGACACATCGGGGTACTAAATTGTGGAGTGAATTGGATGAATGTATTAAAAGCAAACACCTAGCTTTGTTTAAAAAACTTTATAAAATTACCTTGTTAAGTTCTTATTAAATCGTTAAAATCGTTCAGTTAAATTATTTTATCTCATGTAACCTCATATTTGTGTTCTTAAACGATATGATTCATTATATGCTCATGTTTTCCCAGCTGGTCTTGATTCAATATTCTACAAAACCTTATATATACAATTCGATTTCGAAGCTACTGTTCCATCCATCATTATATTTTATTGATACAGTTATAATGTCTGATGCTGCAATGTAAGATGACTGATGACAGGCAGCACCTTGACTGGTTAACCGCAAGGTTGTTCGGTGCTGCCAGACCTTTCTATTGCCATATTTTGATTTGTATGTAATTGTGTTTCTTTATATCGAGTCGTATTAGAAAGGCAAATAAACAATATCTCTCTCTCTCTCTCTCTCTCACACGCATTAACAAAACAACATATTTTTTCTGTTCAATATAACATTTAGTGTGAGAAGCATTGCCCTACCTGCCAAGCTGATAAAATCTGCAGACTTTACTAGGAATAGCACCTAAATGAACGGGCGCCGCAGTGCTCCGCACCTAAATATCCTGACGCCACAGTGTGCGCGCCTATTTGACTGGCGCCTAACTGTCTGCGCCTAAAAGACTTGCTCCCGAATTCACAGTATCACAATTCACAATTCACTACAACATAACATGCAACAATAAGTAAATTAGAGTTGCCAGATGTAAAGTTTTGTGGAAATTTGAAGGTTGTTGGAAACAAAAAAAAATAAAAATTAAAGTATTTGTAAATATGTAAAATATATTGTTATCATGCTCAACCCTGTTATATTTTTCTGTCTTGCCTGTCTTTGGTGCAAGAAAGTAAACTCTCACCCAAAACTATAAAAAAATAAATTGTGAAAATTTACACATTTTGGAAAGCTACAGCAGGGAGAAAGCAGAGGTAAAGATCTCTTTTGGTCTTTTTTATATATCTAAAGATCACTTTAAAAGCGGAAGAAATCATTGGTAAAATTTGTGCTGTTTATTTAAATTGAAATATATATTTAAAAATTCTGATAAAATTTCGTACTCTAAAGTTGACTTCACTAACCTGAACCTACGCAGCAATCTGTCTGCTAAAAGACGTAACCCAGAGGCGTCCAACCCGTGGCCCGCGAGAAGGTTCTGAGTGGCCACGTAATATTTTTCGAAATGACATATATTATATAATCAACTCAATCATCAACGTAATTTATGGCGAACTTACATTCCGATAAATTGACATTTATTGTTTGCTTTCTTTCTCTATTAGCCTACTCCAAGGGTGTGCAACGTGCGGCCCGCGAAGAAAAATTGTGCTGCCCGCGAAGATGTGCCAATTCTGAATTGTGTCCGGCCCGCGCAACGTGTTTACAATTTAGTTTAGTCTGGTACGTGGGAACAATTTGTTGTGGAGCGGATTATTGTAGATTTCACACCTTCTGTTAACCATTTTAGAAATCTTCTACCAGCCACCGCTAATCCATTGTATTTAATTATTTGTGGAAAGTAAAAATGTATGGTCACATAAAAGGCATTATGAACAATTTACGACTTTGAAAAACTCACGTACAGACAGGAAATATTTTTCACTTTCCAACTTTGAGAGACTAGGCCATGGAATGCATCCTGAGAAGAAAACTGAATTTGCAGACCAACTTGAAAACATTGTATGAATTTGTGGCTCGTTTCAAGGACTTCAAATCTCATGAACATTTGTTTGGTATGTTCTCTTCGCCATTCAACACAGACATTGACAAAGCACCAGCAGATATAACTTGAACTTATTGATTTTCAAGAGAAAAAAGGATTTGAAAGCACAGTATTTAGAAATGAATCTTGGCGATTTTCACCGAAAACATCTCAACTAAGATGACTTTCCACATTTGAAAAAATCCATGGCTTCAAAAATGGCTCTTTTTGGCTCAACGTATTTGTGCGAACATTTTTTTCTAAAATGGGCGTCATGACATCACCCTATCGATCGGTTCTGACAGACAAACAATTGGAAAATGGACTTCGAATTGCGAGCACTTCTATTAAACTAAATTTGGAAAAATGCCGTTGGGAAAAGAAGCCAGCTGCAAATTTCTCACTGATCTCGTTTAAAGACGGTGTCACAATAAATTAGAATAGCAGTTTTCTTTAGAAATTTATGTGTCTTAACTTATTATTTTTGAAAGAAGATAGCCCCTAATAACGCCATAAGAATAACATGAATAACAAAAAAACTACTTTTTTGTGCCTGCAACTACTAGCCTAGAAATCATGTTAAATAAACGTGCGGCCCGCGGCTTCACTCAGTTATTTATATCTGGCCCTCCTGTAATAAAGGTTGCACAGGCCTGGCCTACTCTATTTAATCCACATGGCAAATTCAATTCACAACACTTTTCATTAGGCTGTCATTCATTACTACATGTGTGCTTCTCTCTGTTTTTGTTTTATTTTTTGCGATTTGTTTTTTGGGTTTTGTGGCCGTGCTAACTACTGATATTATATAGCCTACTACATCAATCAAGAAAATGAAGTATCTTCTGACAGGTGTCAAACCCACAACAATGCTTGATATGAACGACTCGGTTACATGTCTTGTAATGCAAAGAAATTTATTCTCTTACGAGTCAGTTCAATCATATACAGCTAAATATCGATTGAACTGACTCGTGTGAGAATAAACTTCTTTGCAATATAAGTCTACTACATAATTTTTCATTCAGGCACGTTTTAAACCTTTCAAGGTTTTGCCCCCTTTTCCCGTTCGTTAACGTGCTGGTAGGTCTATATCGATTTTTGTAGTTAGTATCTTTTTCGTCCGGGACGCGTTAATGACGAAAAATAAAATGATTGATTGATTTATTGATTGATAATCCCTAGTGCATGGGGTGCGCAACTGTTCAAGTTAATTTTATTGTATTACAATGCACATTGTTACGCATCACATTTTCCACATTGTTACGTCCACCCTTTTCCACACAGTAGTACCCTACTGGCGCTTCAAGAGTCAGTCAATCAGCAATATTTCTAGCTTTTAGCAAGAGAAGTTCAAAACTTTCAATTGCTAGATTTTTACAAAAAAAAATTGTTTCTTAAGAAAAAGATCAGAGGATTCATAGATTGGCAGTTTTCGCGACATCATTATTCGGCAGCACTTACTTGTGCGAGCAAGTTTTTCGTGGATGAACCTAGGGACAGCCGGACAATACATTACGGGACGCGCAACTCCGCTGTTCCGGCAACATCAGAAGGGTTAATTGCCAATTTGACATTTTTTACGCTTTGCTGCTGGCTTGCTTTCAACTAAAAACCTTAAACCACTTTAAAACCAACTTCACTCTTCTTATATAACCCATAAAATGTACAAACACATTTCTAAGATTAGAATTTGGGTGTGAGGGTTTTAATTAGAAATTATCAGACAGTCATTTTTAAGATTACAAATTAGCAGTAAATACTCAAGTGGCCCGCGCAACCATTCGTAAACTACATGTGGCCCTTTGGCCAAAAAGATTGGACACCCCTGATCGTAGCCTAACGGGCTAAGTAACCACTTTCAACTTTTCTTTCAAACAATATAAATTGGGTGTCTGTTTGGACGTCCAAATTAATTTCAACTATTTTTGATCCATGAAAGTTAAGAAGCTAGGTGTTCAAATCAAAAATTATGCAAAAAGTGAAAATAAAAAACAAGCTATAGCGGTAGCCCATAGCCTAAAGCAGTGGTTCCCAACCTTTTTTATCCGGTGGACCCTTTTGGTCGATATTCAAGTTTAAATTCCCCCGCTATAAATTTAGTTTGTTAAAAACTCGTTTACGTTAATATTTTAACCGAACTCTTGGAAGATAAACTAAACTTTCTCGTATACTAAAATAATTTAATGAATGAAGAAACGTTGCCGAAAAGTATCTTATTCAAAGAATAGCCTACATTCAAAATATAAGAGTCAATGCATTTAACAGTCGTGTGAAGCTTGTGTTTTTTTGTTTCAACAACTCATGAATGCTGGCAAAGTATTAGAAAGAGCGCAACGAATATCATTCTCCACGTCTAATGTGTTTTGTTTTTTTTTCTTTAAATAATTCTTTGTCCATTTTTCATTGTTATGACATTGCAACCTTTTTAATTATGTTAGTGCTATTCTATTTGCTTCTACCAAATCTGTAGCATTTAATTTTTTCATTATTTGTGCGTATAGCCTATAAACAATTATACAGAAAACTGCCAACATGCAAAATTGTATCTTTTTGATTCGTTGGTAACAAATAAAATTGAATTGCATTCAGATTTTTTGTTTTTTTTTGTAATAGCCTATTAATGTTTTATGAATTCAGAAAATAAACAGCTATTAAACATAGCCTGTCATAATATTTTCAGAGAAGATAGTGATCTGTGAGGTCTCATACGCCCTGTATATTTATCACAAATATGCATTGCTCAGTGGTTTACAATGCAGGCATTTTCAGTGCTCCTTATGCTGAGTGCAAAGTAGGAAAGCAATTTTTATAAGGTTTTTGATGACCCCAAGTGGTGGACTATTCGTCATTTTCACTGACTTAAATGTCAGTATAACTGTATAAGTTATAAACAAGGCCACAATTATAGTATTGGACTTGTAGTATAGTTTTAACGTTTAAATAAAGAAACCAATCTATTAAAAAGCGAACAAAGAATTCAAAGTTATTTTACAAAGGTCATAAAATAAGGAAGGTTGTTGAACAAAGATACCAAGGTCAGGAGACAGGAGCAAAATGATTTGCAAGGTCAATCTAATCAAAAAATATGTAGACCTGAAATAGACAGTTTAGTTTTCAAAATGTTTGCTAAACATGAGTTTAGATTCCAAGGTTATTAAAAAAAAATAATAATCTAAAAGCATAGCCTGTCCAAAAAATTACAGTGGCACATCTTGGTGTTGGTCCACAGGCAACAAAGTTTATCTTACCACAAGAACCCACTCGGTGCAATTAAATGTTTCTGGCATTGCTTTGAAACATTAAAAGTCTGGATGCCACTCTGCACTGCATATTGTTAAGTAAAATATTTGTTTTGGTTTCTCCATTCGCAATAGCCCATCGTCTATGACCCTCAACAGTGTTCTACTTTCATCATAGTGTGCTGATAGCTAGTGTAGGCTAGAGTTTGATTTCTTGTGTTATAGCTTGTTTCTTTCTGTGAAAGTCATTTGTGCAGAGAAAGCAAAACTCAAAATGTAGGCTATTGCAATGGTCGCATCGACAGAACTGATGTGATGTCAACTACATCGGAAAAGACTAGAGCCACTAGAACATCACACGCCCAGGGCAAAAGAGAAAATTGAATTGAGTCCTGTCTTTGTCATGAGTTACCAAGGGGGGTGGGGGGGACTTATATACCAGTCCCAGGTATAACCTGTTCCCCCCCCCCCCCCCCCACCCCCATGGTAGCTCATGACAAAGACAGGACTCAATTCAATTTTCTCTTTCGCCCTGGGCTTGTGATGTTCTAGTTGTTACCAACTACATCAGCTGATCATTGCATTGCAATGTAGGGAAATGCCCTATATTTTCAAAATGACGTAACACAGTAGGCCTACGCATGAGAACCGCAAGTAGTGTAAACACGAGCTGTTTGAGTCAAAACCAAGAAAATCGCAACTCAACAAAAACGTATGGAAAACGCACGTAGTCTAAACCCACCCTTTATAGTCTCTTGCAAGAATCCGTTTTGAGTTCTAAAAATTCATCCTGCAATTTATCGGGAAGTTTTTCCGCCAACAATATGAATAAATCTCGTATTAAATCAAGATCATCGTCATAAATTTGATAAAAATATCGATTGAATTCCAGTTCTAAGGCTGTGAGATGTTGCAAAATCAATTCTTTGTCTAACTCTGGAAGAAGTTGTTCTTTGCCGTCAATAACCAGCACCGATGATAATTGGTAATTCTTTAAAGATAGTAACATGTTCAATTGTCCATTCTAACTTTTCTGTTTCAATTATTATCAAGTTTGCTGGTGAGTGCTTCCAAAGCATCTTTAAATCCTGAGCGGTAGCCAGTAGCCTACTGGCATCTGCTCTTGGAAGGGCCACCCAAGCCAGGGTGGTCGAAAGGTAGAGGCCAGACAAAACGTAGAGACCAGACAATAAATCAATCAATCTCTTCCAACCTGCCTTGAGTCAGCATGGAAGCAGTACAGTTTGTAAATTCACATGGTATCAATATGCCAATGGCTCATGGATACAGATAACACAGGTTTGGTTGGTTTAGTTTGGTTTTGAATCTTTATCCTCGGACCGACAAAGCCTTGATAGATTATTCCTGGTAGTTTCGCATACTTGTAGAGGCTCTTGACGCAGGGCCGGTTACCAAGATTGGCAGAGTGAAGTTTTCCGATTGTTGAAGTGTTGTTGCCGGGGAATTATTCCATTCATTAGGTGCCGCTGAATGGAGAGCAGTCCTGAAATGCGTTGCTCAAGCGCACACCCTGAGAGTCGAACCAGCGCCGCGTGATTTTGAGCCGGGCGCGTAACCACTGAACTAACGGGGCGGACAAGGTTGATGCGCAATCTGCTTTGAACGGAGATGGCAATTGAATATATACCGTATGTTGGTGTTTTTCCCTTGCATTTTCAGATTTACAGTAGTTTATTCAAACGATCAAACATATCAACCAAATAAGCAAGGAATCTAATCCATCTGTCATCATTCAGCAATGAAACAAATTCCAATTTTTCTAAAGGTCAAAAATAATTTAAGCTCGTCTCTGAGCTCAAACACTCGCTTGGTTACGTTTCCTCTTGAAAGCTATCGAGTATTTAAATGAAAAAGAAGTAGTCCTACGTGATGGTCTGCATCCATGTCAGTGCACAGTTGCTTAAATAATCGGGAGTTAATCTAATAATAATTTCCTCTTCAATGCTCTATAGTCTAGGCCAACTTACTAGGCCTAAAAAGATTTACAATCCTAAAACCAAATCATCCCCTAAAAATTGCAAAATTCCCCCCTAGTGGGGAATTCCCCCCAATTGAGAACCGCTGTTCTATAGGCTACCTTTTGGCCTATATTCTTAAGGCTATACCTATTGATTTTTTCTTGGAAATGGCGAGCTCAAAATACCGCAATATCAGCTGTTCCGTAATTAAAAATTCATTCGACTAAAATTGATTGTGACTGCCAGTGGTTGGTCAATTTAATTTGTCAATCAAAAGCTCCATGTAATGAATCGTAATAGTGGCATCTTTTTTCAAACCATTTATAAAAAAAAAACTATTGTAAGTGCTCGTCTGATGTATCTAAACTGGTTTCATGCTGATAGCTGATTAAAAACTGTGCAGTGGTTTCTTGATATAGGCTACCTTTTTCGGCATTGTTTCTTGGCATTACATTCGGGTGGCAGCTGACTTTGGTGACCTTTTGGTATTTCGTTTCCATCCTTGCTGTGCAAATTATTTTTGTTTATTGCGTTTATTTGCCAGCAGAAAAAAATACTTTAGTGAAACAGCGATGATCAGTATATTCTTTATAGTCCACAATGATTTAACAGCTTATTTTCAATACCACTAAATAAGCTGTGTAACTTGAACCACTTAAGAAAAAAATTCTGTAACTTTAAGCAATTACATATCCAATCATTTCTCTTTTTTAGTATTTTTGAGAATATAGCTACACAGGCAAAAAAAAATTTTTGAAAAGAATATTCAAAACAATCAAAAATTTATGGTCCAATTACACATGCCAAGTGTAAATTGAACCACAGGCATGTGTAATTTGATCTAGTATAGAATTCTCATAAATTCTGAAACCATGCCATATATAATGATTTCATCATTGCGTAAATAGTGATGAAATAGTGATGGGCTGTGCCGCAGGCGCGGATTTATGGGGGGGCCCAGGGGGCCCGGGCCCCCCCCGAAATTTTGTGAAAAATTGTATGTTTCCGCATCAAATGGTTTGATATGCTTCTAAACAGCTGATATTAGTCCCTCGGCATCACAATTGATGAAAATGGTTGTTTTAATGTCTGTTTTCTAGCATATCGTATATGTCGTAGTATCATTGTTCATATCTGTTTAGCTTTTTCTTTCTTTTTAATTGAGTTTCAAATTTTCTGGCCCCCCCCGAAAAAAACTCTTAGATTCGCGCCTGGGCTGTGGTTAATTTCTCTTCGGGATTTGAAGGGATTTAAGAAAAAAAGGGATCCGAACTGCTAGAGATTATGTCATTTGCAGAAAAGGGACCTTTGAAATCGAAATAGTGTTAAACAGTGAACACAGGTCGACAGGTTACAAATTACAAACAGGTCTCAAGTTATTAGGTCAAAGTGAAAGTTACAGGTCAAAATTACCAGTTTCATCTACTAATCACACGTTCAAATTGCACACAGTCATGTTGTCCAAATTACACAACGAGCCACATTTTCTAAATGTTCTTTTATGGTTTGACATCTTAAACTGAGTTGATACAGAAATTTTCTTTGCACTGAGTACATTTAGCCTAAGTAAACTATTAACCAAGCCAGACACAAAGTGTCTGAAAAAACGTGTTTGTCGTCAGTATAATACCTTATTACTGTACTTGCCATAACAAAATTATATCTAATTTTACAAAAACATGTTTTGTAAAATTAAAAAAAGCTGTTTTTGCCATTTGCAAAAAATTAAACGCATCTGGCATTAACATTTAATTGTAACATTTAATTAAAGAAAAAAAATTTTGATGCATTAGTGCCAAATTAGAGGGGGTGGATAAAACTACACATGGTATCAAATTACACAGGTTTCCTATATATATTTTTTAATATTTAAATAGTTTGTCTATTTCAGTGCATCTGTGTGTGTGATTGCTAGGCCTAGCCAATGGCTTATTATGATACCATAACTCAAGGATCTCAAACACTCGGCCGCGAGGACGTATTGGTGCGACCGGCGATGCAATTTTGAACTTTCAAATAATTAACAATTAAAATTCACTCTTATTCACTATTCACTGTATGAGATAATCGTGGAAAGTTTAAAATGTGGAAAGTTTAAAATGGCGGAACGGGTAAAGGAGACAGGCTCAACTTTCCGCAATGCAAAAAAAAGTATTGCGGCCTTCGAGTTAATTTACAAGTGTTCATTTGGCCCTCAGAGTAATTTGAGCTTGAGACCCTTGCCATAAATGACATTAATATCACAATAGAGTGCTCAGTGCCAGGCGCAATTTAACGCAGAGCCAATTCAAGTAGCTTAAATTGAATAACAGTCATCAAAGTAGCCTTTACAGCCTGTTTCAACCTCAATTGATCGTCAGAAGGTGCTCATTTAAATTAGATTCACTATCCGGCCTGTTGGATGGTAGCTGACTGCATCACCACCTTTAGGTTTTTCGCTGCCATTCTCATTGTGCTGTGATTTAGCCTGTTCTACTGTTTCACTCAACGACCCAGCTTCCAAGAAACCTTTCAAGAAAGTAGCAGTTTGATATTGTGATTATACTCTTGTTTCATAGCCTGAAAAGACCAAACGTTATTTTAAAATGCAAAGGATGTTCGCAACGTCCTGAATGCAGTCAGTACAAAGTATGTTGCCAGAACAGATGTTGTTTTAACCCTAACCCAGTGCAACCATATGGCGTCAATAAGCAGGCAAGCAAACATTGGAGCATTAACTATAGCTTGTCGCAATTAAACAGCTATCGCACAAAGGTAAATCTATCTCAAGTCAACTATAGACAAACTTTGAATGGTATTTCTCATTTTTGTTCTTCGGCCTTTGTAAGGAAAATTAAGGATGTATCAAAAATCTCCATCAAACTTACATACCCTCAGTAAAATCATACAATGTATAAATTTTTTAGCATACAATTAAAAATGCAAACGTTGTTTTCTCAAGATGCCAAAATGTAACTTATCAACTTTTTCCGCAAACAGTTTCATTTGCTGTTACGAAGAGTTGCCAAACTTATAACAGCAAAAAGGGACGTTGTTATGAGCTCGACGTGGGACGTTATAAAGTCATAATAAGTCATATTTTCTGTTATAGGCCTTTTGTTGTCATGTAAAATGCAGATTTCAAGCTTACCATTACTTCATGCACCGTATGCGGTTTAAATCGCTGCTTTAGACACTTAAACTGTTGAAATGTCACCCTATACTGCGGCGTCATTTAAGAGTAGGCTAATCATTTTCCCTTTGAAATCAATGATTCATCGGAACAGCAATATTGCAGACACAAACATTGCGTAGAAAATGACATGTTATTTGAAAGGTTATTGATTGGAATTTAGAGCGTTGAAAATTTAAATTTTGTGGTATTTTTTTAGTAAAAAGTGTGTTTCTCTTTTGTTCGAGTATGCCATTGTTCAAAATGCTTGCAAAAACTTAGAAACGTTATTTGTTTATTTCAAGGTTAGTATGCATAGCCCCAAAAATAAAATGTATATGATCACGCATGCATAATCTATTTGAAGAAATAGAGTAAAAAATTTTATTTTTTTTTTAATATGAAAAAATTAACGAGGATTAACAAAGGATATTGTTAAAATAAACTGTGCAACAATGAAAACAAAAATATTGGAACAATAGCTAGTGTAGGTCTAATTAACATACTCATTACTCAGGCTGCTTGTAACTTTTGACAATCCATTTTTGATTTGCTTGAAAGTTGACGTTTTGATTTTGCCACTACAGTTTATGAATAAAGTCACATTTATAGCACTGAAGATGAAGACAGTCTAGTTTTAGAAACATTTGCTGAACATGAGTTAGTTTATCTACATTTTATGCTCTTTATTATTTTGTTAAAGTTACCATCGTAATTGAAATATCATAAATCATTTAAATACCTCGTGTACCTTTATCGATTATGCTGACCCAATCGTGTGCACAGAGAATAATCAATCTTTATTTAAAGTGCTCAGTATCCACTATGGTCCAGCAGGAATTGAAAATCTTGTTGACCACGATTTTTTCATTGTTTGTGCAATTTATACGTAAAAAAACGTATATTGGATTGCATGATGAGCGCTGCTGTAGTTCGTGAAGCATTGGGGATTGATATCGCCTAATAACTCATAATCGTGGCTGAGACAAAAACGGGGACTTCCAGTTCACTTTAAGCACAAAAGTATAACTTTCACTAGCTTGCAGTCACAGCTAGCAGCTATTATGTAGGTATTTGGCTACACAGTGTTTTGAAAGTCGCTGTGCAATGCAATAAACTATTCGCCCTAGGAGAGCTATCAGATGCTGAGGCTGGTTGAAACAAAAATATTTCAAAATTTTAACCTCTTTTTTTTTTGACTAGAAAATGCTTTGATATCGTCTTGTTTCCATTTGGAAAACGTTTCTAAGTAACCCCAGGTGTAAGCTAATGCTTTCCGTTTTGTTTTGAAATCAAGCTGGGTTTGTGAAAACTTTCGTATCATTTTATTTTAAACTTTTTTCGAATTGACCTTCTCATTTAGATTAAACAAAATTGATTTCGCACACACGCCTATCCGATGGCTATGGTCGAAATTTTACCTTCTAATTTTTTAAATTCTTAAAAGTGTATTGGAACATCGATATGGTAGCTGACAGAAGAGGTGTGTTTCTGTAGAAATTGGTGATTCAAAATCTGAGTGTAAATTAACAAAATTATTACCTACTGTGCAGTATCTTAACCGATAGTTTAATGCTGACTATGATTGATTGATTGATTGTTTTTATCTAACTAAAAGCAAAGGTACCTCCTCATACAAATCTAACCTGCATCTATTGTATAGTAGATTGTAGTTGTAGGCTATATAACTTATGTTTCACTATGTCAAGTGAGAAGGAAAAAGACACCGTGTTTGACAGAAACCGACGACGCTCTTGTTTAGCTCTTTTAAAAGGAGCTTCAAGAAGCGAAGATGAGTTGGATAGTCTTCGAGAGATGTTCAACTTCTTCGATCAGGATGATTGCGGCGGTGTTAACTCCAAAGACTTGTCAGCCATGTTTGAATTGATTGGATTTCATCCAACACCAGACGAAATCAACGATATCATGATAGAGTTGGATACACATGGCACATTGGATTTCGATAGATTTGTCTCGTTGGTAAATTCGACTTTTCAGCCAATCAGCGAGATGGAGGAAAAGGATCTGACTTCAATGCTGAAGGTTTGCAACTTGTGTTGTGATTGTTCAAAGTCATATCTTCTGCTTTATCGCTTTACATGACTTGATATATTTTTTCTTGAAACTTTGGTAAAGATTAGCGAATATTCTAAGCTACTTGCTAAACAGGAGGCTGAGATCAGTTTCCATGAATCATGTTCTTACTAAAGCAAGCATTGTTTAAACAGTTTTTGGATAGATCTATTCTTCTGCAAATCTTTAATCACCACATATTTTCTAGTCGGCCGATAATTACGCTGACAGTCTATATCCGATCATACATGCATACAAGCTAAAGTATTTAAAAACATTTAACTGCCAGAAGTTTATATCAGCGTACAAAATGAAGTCGATGTCACCATGATAGCACTTTTTTGATGTTGGGAGAATTGACTTTTGTCCTGTGGTATTGACAGAGCACTGTTTTGTAAAACGACATTTCAAAAAGAAACTTCGAGAAATAAAACAATTTTCAAAAAGTTGTAATAAAAAATAAGGATGCAATACGCAAAACTAAATAAGCTACTTCAACATTTCACCTGTTTTTTCTTGTAGCTTAACTTTAAATCAGCATTTTCATACAGTGCTAACTTATATCCCATTCTTTGCACAGTGAGGTGGCTCAATGGACGGACTTTCCGGGCCGATATGGCCCTCAGACCGTAGTTTAGTGACCCTTGAAGTTGATAAATTAGTTGCATGGTTTTATGTATAACAGGTCTTCGATACCGAGGAAAGTGGTTTTATTAGTAAACGAACCGTACAAGAAGTAATAAAGCAATTTATGCGGCAGCATGTCAGTGACGAACAGATAGCTGAAATGATGGAGGAAATATTTGACGAAGGAGATGATCAAGTCGATTACAACAAGTTTATTTTGTATCTCTTTCGAAAATGAGTTTTTAACAATAGAAAGTGCTGTTGTAGTTTATAGCATGATACCGGTACCTGCATCTTAATTACCATGACACTTGCTTGAGTAAAATTAATATGCTATTAAGTTCCTAGTCCTTTGTTTTTGTACTAGCTTGTGTCTAAAATATAATATGCGAACGGCATGGGCTATTGCCCTATTATCTGCTTGATGTATATTTTTTATCGTGTCTTCTAATGTCACTTAAGTCGTAGCAGCAGAACTTATTTCTTGCCGCAGATAAGCGTGTAATATTAAATGAAAATATTGTACAAATAATACGGTACAACTGTAGAAATAAGCATTGACAGTAGTGAAAATTCAGATTTGTAGTTTATGGCATGGTACTTGCTTCTTATTTACCATGAAACGTGCTTGAATAAAATCAATATGCTTACTATAAGTTCTTAGTCCTCTGTTTTTGTACTAGCTTGTGTTTAAAATACAATAAGCCAACGACATGGGCTATTACCCTATTCTATTTGTGTATGTTTTTTTATCGTGTTATGTAATGTCATTTACTTAGTAGCTACATAACTTATTTCTTGCCGCAGATAAGCGTGTAATATTAAATGCAAATATTGTACAATACGTCACAACTGTATAAATAAGCATTTGACAGTAGTGAAAATTTAGATGTCCTACGCATTTTTAGCAACGTCATAAGAACTGATGGGCTGCAAAATGACCAATAAAGGTCAAACGTCTTCAAGTCAAGCAGCCAACCGTGATGTAGTAAAGTATCTAACTGAGTATACGTAAATGAACAAATTCTACGTTTTTGATCAGTGATGAAACTGGCCTATTTCGAAAACGAACTGACACTGTTGGAGTAATTTTGACCCATAACAAAACAATTAAAGATACGTGACCATCGTGAGTAAAATGTAGATTATGGACCGCCTAAAAAAAAGGTCCATCATCACCTAAAACAAGCAGATGCGAATTATTTGTCAATCGCCTGCAATCTGAGCCTCAGTATCATCAACTTCTTGTAATTCAACATCTGCAGAGATCGAATCAATGTCAAAAGAAACTAATTTGTCGACTGGGTTATGTTAGGTATGCGCTACATTGGGTTATTGCATTTTGTATCCTAATCAATCAACGGTTTTGCCATATCTAGGCTTTTTCTTTTTTTGTACGTAACAATGTGTTCAGTTTGGATAAGTGACACCAACTGCAGATCAGTACGGTAACCAGCAAGTGGTTTCGCCCTTCGGCTCTTGTGCTGGAAGATCTCAGATTTATTCCTGGTAGTAGGCTAACTCTGTTTAGTGTGCGTTGTGGATGAGGTAGCCTACTTAATAAAGACGACATTGTCAGCGCCGCATTTGCAGAACAGTGCATATTCTGCAGTGGTTGTGCATACGTTTCATATTCAGATTTGGGAGGTTTAACGCGACGAACCTAAGTTACATGCGCAAGATGATCAAAAAGCAGCTTGTAAATTTTAGTATCGTTTATCAGATGCAGAGTTATGTCTATTATCTGGGCTAATGTTCAGGTCATTTAATTGAGTGGATGGAAAAGCGACAAATTCAACCTTCGTGTGCACATTCAGTCTTGTTTTCACTTGGACGACGGACTGAAGAAGTTGGTTGGTCGGTTTTAAATCTTTGTCCTCGGCCTGACAAAGCCTTTGATAGATTATCCTTGGCCGTTTTGCTTACTTGTAGACTGGAGGCTTTGAACTATTGACGCAGGGTGGTTAGCGAGATTGACAGAGTGAAGATTTTGATAGTTGTTGCCGGAGCATCATTCCATCGAGCAGTTGAATGGAGAGCAGTGCTGAAGGCGATGCCTCCCCTAAAGCCGAACCAGCGCCGCTTGATCTTGATTTTGGGCGCTTAACATTGAGTTAAGGGGGCGGAATAGATTTATTAAAGGACTAATGCACGCCTCTTCAATGCTGTTCTGAACTATATGGAACTTTCTGCCTTGTATAGCGCTGAGAGCGACGAATATTTGTGATAGATATAGCGCTGCATAAAAATACTTTATTATTTTTACACCCAGAAATCATCTGATACTGGAACAAACTAAAGAAAGCTCTCAAATACTTGGTTTGTGGCCAACTAATGCGTACTTAGTCTATTGATAGAAGTCTTTATATTGGTGCTCGAGGTCTGGTCAAACCGACGACTTTAAAAACAGTACTGATTGTGTTCTTTCTTGCATAACGCAGTGAGAATAAGTCGGGTAACCATGTGATGATATCTTAAAAAGTTAAACCTGACATAAAACCAAAAACGAGCCCTGTCGTTAAAAGGTCTTAGCTGATGCATGGCCACCTGGAGATGCGGCCTGATTTGTCACATGTTGCAGATTTTAATTACAGCTACTGCTAGTGCTTGACTGAAATTTTTTGAGATGTTTTTACTTTTTGTGGTTTCCTAATGACAAAAAACTTTTTTGTTGCCTTGGGGAAGCAATAGCAAACGAGAAAAAGTAAGTTGAAAAACGCAAAATCAGACTGTTATTGAAAATGAACAGTCTGACTAAAATCTACAAAATCAACTTTTCTTTGTTTTTCAACGTGTGAGGATGTTAAAACCTATTGTGTCATCTGGGGAAAAGAATAAAGAAAGCGTAAAAATCTAATTTTTAGAAAAATTTATTTAAACGTTCGCCCAAAGTTAGAAAAACCTGGAAATTTCTGCAAAATGTGACAAATCAGGCCGTATCTTTAGGTGGCCATGGCTGATGTAAAGCGAAAATAGATAAAACCATAACATAATTACTATTATTATTATATTGGTGTTTTTGCTCATGACCTCACACAAGTTGTACAAGAAGAAAATTAACCTCTTGTGAATAATGCTAGTGGTGTTATGTACGGTAAGCTTTTAGGAATACATTACAGATATTGACATTTAAAGCAAAAACAAGTTGAAATCTTTTAAAGGTTAGTGCCACTATTCAAAAGAATATTTACCGTATATTACATATATTTTTGCATAGCTTTCAGTATATAATTGAGAGTTAACTTTTGTGTTATGAGTTTTTTCCGTTTCGTTGACTGTCATCTCTTCACTATATGGAAAAAGACGAAACGGAAGCTAAACAAAAGGAAAAGAGAACGAATTGGTAACTGGGTAGTGGGTAGCCTTCGTTTGGCAAAAAAAAATTGTTTACTTAAGTAGGCTGTAACGCTGCTTATTCGCCTTTTTGTTCTTTTGTTATTACTGTATGTAAGACTAGTAGTAGGCAAAAAGTAGTAGAGTATGGGCAGAAAATACAAAAAGACCTACGGTATTTGTCGTAGCCTAAAGAGTCAATCTTTTGACGATTTTGGATTCTGAGTGAGGTAATTCTGGCTTGATTTCACAGCCCTGTAGTAGTCTGTGGAGGTCAGCATTACCGTATAAAAATAATACAATCTGTCCAAGTAAAAACTTTAAAATATTTTTTTGATTGAAATTTTTGACTTTTTATTCACTGCATATCAGTAATTTAACTTCTAAACCATGATCCCTAATTATTATGTAGGCTATATGTTGCCTGTGACATTATTTGGCTGAAATTCGGCTGAAATTAACTAAGCGGTTATTGAAAGCTGGTCGATGCAATTAATTTGTTTTGCTTGTCCACACTATAGCCTCTTGGTTTAACTTTACGAAACGTGGACGATGGATCCTTTTGTCAAACTATAGACTTATCTGTTCACATTAGACGCGACGTTTAAGATTGATTGAGATTGAGATTGATTGAATCTTTATCCTCGGACTGGAAAAGCTTCTTGCAGAGCTTAATCCGGGAAGTTCCGCATACTTGTAGCGGCTTTGAATCTGACGCAGGCCAGGTCACCGAGATTGGCAGAGTGCAATTTCCGATTGTTGAAGTCTTATTGCCGGAGAACTATTCCATCCACCAGCACCGCTTGATCTTGAACCTTCTTCGTTCCAGAGGTCCCGCGCTAACCAACTGAGCTATACAAACAAAGCTGTTACGGTACAATGAAAGTACTGGAACAAAACAAATAAAAGGAACAGGTAGTAAAACCACAATGATTTAATTAAGTCTTTAAGAGGTGTATATGATGGAGACCTAAAGTCTGTGTGCATAAGGAAATTTAAGTTTGGCACGCCCAACAAAACTACCTAGACCAAGTTACCACATAACAAAGTTTCAAAGTAGACATAGACCTTGAAAAGTCTAACTATGAAGTTTCAAACTTATTGAATGATTGACATCACGTTGATGGAACAATTAGTTGGCACTTTTTACAACTTTTTGGGCGTTGGCGGGCTATTATTGCGACTCTTATAATGACGCGTCGAAACAGGGTTGTTTTTTTTTGTTTTTTTGTTTAACTATACACCCGTAACCTGCACAACTTTTCTATCACATTTCACCAAAATGAAATCGAAAAGTATAAACGGATCGTGTAAATACATCATCGCTTGATGTACTGTTGATACACAGCCAGGCCTACCAATGCAATGCATTTTTTGTCAGAATGCAAACAAACAAAGCTGTTACGGTACGATAAAAGTACAGAAACAAAACCAACTTTTAACAGAAACTTGTAAATACATCAACGCTTACTGCACTAAACTGACTACAACCTCTGCACTGAGAGTCTTTTGCTCTTGCAACTGACTGAGTGGCAATAGTTTAATTCACCTAGACCAGGGGTTCTTAACCAAGGGTGCACGCACCACTAAGGGGTTGCGAGACCTGTGCCTAGGCGGTGCGGAGATCCTGAATTATCAAGGTTTGTTATAATATGACGTAAGAAGGAAAGTTGTTTTATTAGGTTTCAACAAAAATTTCGAACTGTAAGGCGACTATTACTTTTCAGCCAATCCTAGGAGGGGGTGCGAGAATTGATTGATAATTTCAAGGTGGTGCCGACAAGGCAAAAGGTTTAGAATCGCTGACCTAGACAGAAGCTAATAAGACCTCAGGAATATAACATGTTGCGATATAAATTTGGTCTATCAATTTTTGTAAAAACAACAAAATAAATAAAAAAAAATGTAAACGCCAGCAAGCCTATTGTAAAATATGATGTTGGGAGAAATTGCAAGCAGTGCTTATAGTAATCCTTTAGGTGAAAGCATCATAATAGTCGTATCCGTAGCTCGAATCAATTACCAAACCTGTGGCCGCAGTCGGTCCCATGATAGCGGCCTGATAGCTGCTCGAGGTTTAGTTGAAATAGTTTAGTACTCCCATTGCGAGCCAAAACAGAAAATATAGGTCTTACAAGTTTTTACACGTGTAAAATAGGTGCACAAGCGATTTGAGCTTCAAGCCTACAATACCCATAATCTGGCACTGCATACGAAGACAATTAAATTACTTTATAATTATTAATTAAAAATGCGACAACAAAAAGCTACTAAATTATTGTAAAAAAATTAAATCTAATTCTAATATAGGCTTAAAGTGATTTTACCATTAATGCTTATTAATGTTAGTTTTACTATTAGCGAGAAATATGTTTTACAGCAGAAGCGTCACTTGAGGTGAGTGGCAAAATGTAGCGAATTCTTTTGGCTTCCTCAGTCCCACATACTTATATTTCTTTTTGATCTTTTTGATGCAGTTTTGGATTCACTTTTTATAAGTTATAATTTATCCTAATTTTACCTCGGTATATAACATTTTGGTCCTGCTTTGATAAAAGTGAGATGTCTCACCAATTTTTTTCAGTGGACAACTTTTTTAACGCGTTTGCTATCAAATTGATTTTTTGTACTTTTGGTACAGGTCATGTCTTCAAATTGAATCCAGCAACTGCTATAACAAGGAATGCAATCGGCAACTCTTTAAGATCTAAAGATGAATCCACGCAAAACATTTTCGATTTTTTTGACTGCGATGGTAAAGGATTTGTCAGTTCAAAAGATTTCGTCAGGATTTCAAATATCTTGAATATGAAACCAAGTCTTAAAGAACTGAATGAAATTATCGGTCAGTTTGATGTCACTGGCAAACAAGGTTTGAAGCCGCAAGAATTTAATTACATGGCAGATGAAATGCTGAAAACACTTATGCAGATGCATGGAGATGACTTACAACCAATACTTACAGTAAGTAAAAGCGAAAATTTATCAAGTAGGTTATAAGCTACATGAAACGTAAAGTTATTTTGGGCCAAAAAACTCTGCCTAGCAAACTTGCTGTAATGCTTTCATTACGTGCTTGTTTGGAATAACATCAGGCGATCTAATTTATAACTTACTGTTATAAATTTGAAGTTTGACATATTTGACATATCTGATTTGCTTTAGGTTATTGCAAGTTAGTCAATATCGATTTGGCAAATCCCCAAATACCTGACTGAAGATGGTTTGGTTTGGTTTTGAATCTTTCTCCTCGGACTGACAAAGCCTTGATAAGTTATTCCTGGTAGTTTCGCATACTTGTAGAAACTCTTGACGCAGGGCCGGTTACCGAGATTGGCAGAGTGAAGTTTTCCGATTGTTGAAGTGTTGGCGAGTAACCACTGAGCTAACGGGGCGGACGAAGGCGAAGATGAAGTGAAATCCCAGTTAATCCTGAACACAAACACGAGCCAAAACTTCCCGATGAACAGAACTCCAAACTCACAATAGAAATACTGTTTTTAAATATCTATGGACCGTGCCTCACATTGTTCTTGAAGCTGTTCAACGTTTGATCTTCTCGGTTATCGTACTTTAGATCCACTTTTGCCATGACAAAATTTCGGTCTTTGATAGTAAACATTGCAAAGTAATTTGCCTCAATGCGTGGAAATAGAGTTTTTATATGTGAACAACAAGGATTGCCGACTGCGTGGTCGACTAATGAAAGCGCTTGAGCAACCTTCTACCTTTTGCTTCCTCAAGCATTTTGTTTTGTTGTACATGTTGATTTGCAGTGTGGCAGTTGTATGTTACCGCAATGGGAACAAAAAAAATAAGGTTATTTTAATTTAGGTTGTAATTTTTAACACTTATTTTAGGTTTTTGATCCAGAAGGGCAAGGATTTATTGGAAAGCAAAGTTTGGAAAAAGTTTTGACTCCTTTCGTTCAAAAACAAGATGAAAATTGTATTACTGAAATGCTGGAAGAAGTGTTTGCAAATGGGGTTGACCGAATTTGTTACAACGAATTTATTTGCTTGATTTTTCAAGACTAATATAATTGTGAACAATTTTTCAAACTTTTTGTATAAAACAACTAATTGTGAAAAATATATATTTTGTCATTTGTTTTATTCCAACTATTTTTTGTTGTTTTGCATTTAAAATCGTTGAAAAAGTATAATGTAAAAATAACATTTTACAAGGCTGTTGCAAAGCATATAAAATTGTAGCTTACAAATCAGCATTACGTTACCTTTAGTAGGTTGAGTTGAGTACCACCAGTTCTATCACTGTGTTTACATTTTAACACATTAAATTGCACGAGACTTAGGTTAGGCATTGGGTGTAGGCTAGTCGCTTTGTCACATCGCCCTAATCAACTTATTAGCCTACTTCAGAAGGATCTATTATTCCACTTTACCAACCTTTGGACCTTTGGAACTTCACAGAATGAGACAATGATCCAAGCATTTCAGTTGCGATGATGCAAATGTAGGCTTCATTTCGTTTTTTCACCACCGCAGAGCAATATTGGTAACGGACAAATATTGGAAATCCGTAATAAAGGTGTGACTGCCATGACGTCAGCAAAACAGCACAGAAATGCAAATATAACTCAATGACGCAGCAATAAAGTTACATGTATTCAATTGCAAATAATACTTGTAGAAGTACTCCAGCTAATCTTATTTCATTTTCGACCATCTCAACGAAAACAACACGTAGTTAGGTCGTAATCTCCTAAGTCACAGTCTCAAAGGTTAGCTAGAAGGCAAAAAGTGCGAACGTCATCATTTGCTGGAGCCAAAGCCTACGTATAAGAAATAAGAATTTAATTTCATGCTAAATTCTGTCAACGAAACATGTTAAACAGTGTTCTAAAAATAATTCAAACTCCAAAATCACTTTAAAGTTCCGACCAATTTACGAAGTCATCTAAAAATAAAAACAAAGCCTGCTCAGAGACCAGTAGATGTTGTCAGTGGAAGGTCCAGGAGGAGGGTCGAGGCCATTTTCCCCCTAAAACACAAAAATGTAACTTCATTCACGGTGTATTTTCAAGGTCGAATTAATGAGAACCTACATATGTTTGTGTTTTGTTGAAATTGCCCCCCCCCCTCCTAAAGGTATTTGGTCGATCCACCCCTAGTTTTATCCGCCCTATCTTCCTTTCGAATAAACAATTTATTTAAAGTTGCTCGAATACCGATATTTGACGTTGGCTAACTACAAATACAACTTTAGGTGGAAAAAGCAATTGTTGGGGGGGTTTCAAATGTCATTCGTCATTCTACATGAATTAGAAAGGTAAGTTATTGAAACGTTGTAATATTATTAAAACATTTTTTTGGAAGGGGGAAGATAAAGTTTTTGGGACAAGATAAAATTTACGTGATAGTCGGCGGACACTTTTTCATAATTTGCAGCCCTCTAAAAATCAACAAAAATCAGCTGGAATTAGTTAAGATGGCCTATAGCTAAGTAGGCTACTAGCCGAGTCGTATTGGACGGTGGCACAATTCACCGTGAGTAGCAACAGGACCAGGGGTGCCGGAACGGTTTTTGACTGGGGGAGCAGGATTATGAAAAAAAGGGCACTTTTGTTGCTGAAAGGCTAATTTTTTTAAGTTTTAGGATAAGATATAGCGACAATGCTCATCCATCAGCTCATCATTGAGTAGGCTAATGATACAAGTGTCCGGTATACAAAGAACAATAGCACGGAAGGGCATCATGCTATGTTATAATGATGTAGGCTAACCCAGTGTTTCTTAATCAGGTGGTAATGGTTCATCCCAGGGTGAAAAAATTTTTTGCAGGGGTGAACCAATCAAAAGGGGTGAATAAGGGCGAACCGTCAGAAATGGATGATAGCTTGCGAGCAGGGCGGATATTCCGGATGTTCAACCTGTTCAGTAAACAGGTGAGAATTTCCAAAAACAAATCAATTCTAAGTTTTTCATTTTTTTAATCAAAACTACTTGTTTTTTATAAATTTCAATATTTTTATCGTTTGATTCTTTTATAAATTTCAAAAACTAATTGTTTGATACTTTAGTCTTTTAAGACTATTACATGCACGATTTGAAAAACTAGTTGCGAAAGTTCAAGAGCATCCTAGTCACTAGTAAACAATTTTCTACAGTAAATCGACTACTGAACTGTTGTTTTTTGGTGTTTTTTTGCTTATTGTTATACGTAGTGAAGTTGGTTTGCACTGAGCATATAAGTACAAAAACTTGGTGACTGTGTTTTGTGCTTTTGTAGCTTTATATCTCTGGACTCCAGAAATTGTAGATTTGCAATAGTGAAACTTAGCTTGAGTTGATCTTTAAAAAAATCGAATTGCTGTTATATAGCCTATAGACGAGATAGTTTTATCATACCATGAGACAACCGTGAATGAAATCTGGAGATAGAGCATTTTGTGTCGTGAATATTATTTTGAGGCAGAAATTAATTAGGCTAAAAGCGAATAGCTAAAATTGTTATATCGCATAGCAAAATGTGCAGTAGCTTATATGACCTTAAAAGGGCAGCATTGCCCCCCTGCCCCCCATCCACAGAAAAATTGAGGGCAGAGGGAGCATCCGGCCCCCTGCTCCCCCGCTTCCGGCGCCCCTGGCAACAGCAGGCTACCAAATCATCTCTACAAAACAGATTACAAAAAACGTAGAAACAGGCAGCAGCATTACATGCCTTTAGTCGTTCCTATTATTTTAAACCGTTTTTACTTTTCTCTCAACTAGCATATAGCCTTGGTATAAACTTAAAATACAATCACATACATGGCATGATCACATCTAAGAAACTACATCCCTTTACCACTTAATAACTGCTTAAATGTAGTGTTTCTTAATCTTTTTGATCTCAGGGCTCACCTGCAGACCTCTTAAAATAAGGTGGCGCACCGGTGAGCCTAAGAAATAAAGCCTTTAATATTATAATAATTTCAAATTATAAAAACACACAGAACCTTTGATTGAGAAAAATTGGCCTTTGACGTACAAAATATCACACCATTTAATAAACTGAACTACCCGTTTCATTGCCTCAGATTTAGAGAACACATACTTTTTATTTCTAGAAATAAAACAGATATTTTAAGCGCGCACTAGTTAGGAAGCGCTAGCTGAGAGATTTCTTGGCGGATGGTCGATACTCTGCATGCACCTTCTAAATTGCATGCGCAGCTACCTATCACAAAACAAATAACTAAACATCGAATTGAAACAGATAAAAAAGTGTCAAGAGCTTTTGCTTTGCGGATTCTCTGCAATTTCTGTCCGAACTCTAATATTGGAACGGCTAAGCTGGACCTTTGATAAACAAATATTTTTGATAAACGCGTGAAATACTCCATGAACTCGACATATTGTATAGCCTAACAGATTACAAAATCGGGTTCTGCATTACAAACAACACTGGGTGATACTTTGTAATACTTTTGCTATGGGACAGCAAAAACAGACCCACCACTCAGGCGCGGATCTAGGAGTTTTTTTCGGGGGGGGCCAGAAAATTTGAAAATCAATTAAAAAGAAAGAAAAAGATAAAACACATATGAACAATGATACTACGACATATAGCCTAGATATGATATAAAATAGACATTAAAACAGACATTTTCATCAATTGTGAATGTTTAAAAAATAAATTTTGCTTCAATAAAAATTGCTAAGCATGCAAAGTAAACTTGAAATCTGGTTTAAAACCCTGCATGCCTATCCATGACCAATTGGATATAAGTTATTTTATGTTTGCAGGCATATACGGTAATTGATTGAAATTATAATGAAGACTAAAAACTAGAAAACAGCCATTCCAGTGGCGTAGCCAGAAATTTTGAAATGTTTTTTTTTTTTTGACGTCGGGCTGGCGAAGCCACCGGCGTGTTCGCCTAAGACGACACCGAGCAGCGGGGGGGTCTGGGGGCCTCCCCCAGAAAATTTTGAAAATTTACTTTGAATTTGGTGCATTCTGAGAGCATTTTCAACAAAAATGTGGGTATGAAAATTCTTATAAAATGGTGCTGTCCGGTGGCATAGCAAAAAGATGAGATCATGTTTTCTTCAGCTTTTTTCGGAAATAAAGCTAAGTCTCTATGTTTTCTTGTTGCTAATTCCTGGCTGAGATATTTGAATGTTTGGTATTGGCAAAACTCGCTCTTTTAATGCAGTTTCGTTTAAAGTTAAGTAAACTTTGTTTTAGAGACATAAAGAGACTGAAAGCATCATTCTCAATATCGTGACGTCACATGCGTGCCAAAGGGGGGGGGGTTGTAACCCCCAAACCCCCCTGGCTACGCCACTGAGCCA
Source organism: Aplidium turbinatum (assembly GCF_918807975.1). NCBI lineage: Eukaryota > Metazoa > Chordata > Ascidiacea > Aplousobranchia > Polyclinidae > Aplidium > Aplidium turbinatum. Next base: position 9,504,337 of record NC_137483.1, on the reverse strand, counting down.
TTCAATGTTTCAGGTTGTTTTAACTGACGCCATTTGGTTCAGCGTTGGTTTCAGCCCCAACAAATGTTGCTATTAAAATGTATTTGAAGTTGTATGAAAGAAAATAACGGAGTCTGATCGATGGGTAATTTCAACCATAACAACAAAAAACTATTCCCTCCCCCCGAGATAAGTTAAGTCCGCCGTGGGACTAACATCAGCTGTATAGAAGCATATCAAACCATTTGATGCGGAAACATACAATTTCAACAATTCCTCACAAAATTTCGGGGGGGGCCCGGGCCCCCTGGGCCCCCCCCATAAATCCGCGCCTGCCACCACTTATTTACTGACTCATTCTAGGTAAATACAGCACGCCTTTGATGTCAATCAAGTGAACGTATTGTTACCTTACACCTATTGACCTACTGCATATATAAAGCGATTCCTTTGATTCGGTCGTCATTATAAACTTCAACAGCTCATACTTTGTAGTTCTTCACTTGACAATTTAAACGGGTAAAGACCATAAGTTTGAAAAGAGTTTCTTTTACTGATCTCTATGGTTCCCGACCGCCGTTAGTTAGAATTCTTTCGCTGGTAGAATCCTTCATAAAATTATGGTTTGTTTTACCGTACAGCCGTATCTGGCCTTCAATGGAAGTGTTTGGACCTAAACTATAGTTGATACCATATAGCCCGGTCTATGTAAGAAACATATACAGCAGCTAGTGTATCTCATGTCAAGAATGCGTCATAAGATGATCAACAGACGGAAAACAGAACCGAGTCTGGGGGGTTATATGAATTGCAAAATACAAACTTATGCTACAGGCATTAGCACAACCGACTTATGTTTCGCTTAGCATGTGAAGTGCATTTAGAAATAACCTGAAAGCAGCAAAGAGTAATAATAGTACAATAAAGCAGGCACATACCTATGTGAAATTACTCTTAAAATTTCCACGTATCCTATGCAGTAAAATCTTCCATTTTTTTGGACATTAGGCTATTGAAAAACTTTTTAGACTTACAATTTGACATTCTCTACTTTTGTATTCTATACCTTGCTTTCTTTCATTTGTTAAATTATTATAAACCTCAAACAATGTCTGCAAGGGATATTGTAGGCCTAGTTGTTTCATTACGAAATTAAACGAACTGTCTTTTTATTTTAACGTCAAAATATTATCGAATGACAAACATTTTAGGCCCCAACAAATAATTCTGTGGTCATATAGGCCTAGCTTACTTTTGTTTAAATGTTATAACAGGCTACAGTGCCGGCAAAAACTAAAATGGGTCGAAAAAAGAAGCAAATGGATGAAAAACCTCGTGCCTTGACTTTGTTAGAGAAGAGAGATTCTTTGATTGCTGTAGCCAGAGATATTGGGGTTTCAAGAGAGGCAATTTATCAATTAAAAAGGTGAAATATTTACTCATTGCAAAGATTTTGGTGATACATTGCCTCTCTGGAGACCCCAATATCTCTGGCTACAGCAATCAAAAAATCTCCCTTCTTTCACAAAGTCAAGGCACGAGGTTTTTCTTCCAATTTCTTCTTCTTTCGACCCATTTTAGTTTTTGAAAAATTTTTGCAAGATCTTGAAACTTTAAGAAAATAAAAAATTTTGTGCGATTTCACCCCCCTTACTATTCACGAAGCTGGAAAGCAACACTACGCACGCAGAGCAATGGCTTTATGGCGAAGTGTTGCCAGAGAGTAGCTAATGATGTAACTATAAGTGTTTTTGTGACGCAATGCTTTTGGCGGGAACAGTAAGCTAAGAACTTCTGCAGATTTTACATGTAAAGTTTTGTTTTTGCCGACTGAATGTAAAGATTTTTTTTGCCGGCACTGTATGACAAAATATGGACGAGGTATAAAAGTATTTTTCCATTCTACATTAAGAAAATTCCACCTCCCATAGCGAAATTTAATTTTTTTTCTGCTCCATGACATTTTCTGATTAAAAAGGAGTTCACTGAGAACGTTGTTGTTTCTAGGATCAGCAAAATAAACTATGAAGATCAAAATCTGCAGTTATAATTAGAACCTGACAAATTAAAGATTCTTTTACGTTTATCGGAACTGGACAACATTTTCAACAGACTTGTTTTCTATTTTTAAAACTCATGAGGTCGATTTAAAATAAATTAAGCGACGTTTGTCTACTTATACACGAATAAATATAGGCTATAACGAAAACTTTGCATTATTGCTGATAACTAGAAGTAGTTGTAAATAAATTTGAAACTCTGTGATGGCAAGCATACAACCTCGGTCACCAAAATAAGTCTCCCCTAGCTAACCCAACTTTGGGTAACATTCAGAGAAGCTATCGCCAAAATCGCATTTTCCTGGCAGCAAAATGGAGATCACATTTTGTTGTAAAATGTGGTTTGAGGGTTGTTTTTTGTTTTAAATGAATAATGTAGGGAGCTATCCTCTTAGTCGACAGTGCTTAGCCATTGTTTTATCTTATTGATTATCGAATAGAAAATAACGAAAGTCCAAAATATCATTCTGACATGATTTTTACTTTGGAAACAATAGGCTACTAGGTAGCCTATTGATATGATCTATTGATATGATATTGTCCGCCCCGTTAGCTCAGTGGTTATGCGCCGGCTCAAAATCACGCGGCGCAAGTTCGACTCTCGGGGTGTTGAGCAACGCATTCTTAGGACTGCTCTCTATTCAGCGGTACCTAGTGAATGGAATAATTTCCTGGCAACAACATTTCAACAATCGGACGCTTCACTCTGCCAATCTCGGTAACCGGCCCTGCGTCAATAGCTTCTACAAGTATGCGAAACTATCAGGAATAACCTATCGAGGCTTTGTCAGTCGGAGAATAAAGATTCAAAGCCAGCCAACCATGATATCAAATTATCTAAAACCAACATGTAAGCTTAAGAGCAAAATGGTTGGATTAGAACGCTTGGTCAATCTAACCAAAGAATAAAAATCACAAAATGTAGTTGGTAAACTCATAATCAGCATGTTCAGTTTTGAAAACTAGAATGTTGTATTTTCATTGCTATGTTAGTGAAGTTATATTTTCATTGCTATTGCATAGGGATTAGTGAAGATGCGAGCAGTTTTGTTTTCAAAAGGTTTGCTGAATATGAGTTTCGTATCCATACGTCGGGATATTTATCTTTGTAATACAATTTTGGTGAAGAGGCGACTTTCTTTAACCATAGACAGATAACATGTGTGTTGTCGAAAGCGTTTGTAGTATACAGTTTATGTTCAGTTTAATGCATTATGTTAAATGCTGTGTGGTTGCTTGGTTTTATCTGTCTATTTATCTTGATTAAACATATAAGTTCCTTTGATAAAAACCAGCAATTTTCCGTAAATGTCTTGTTTGGAGGGCGTTGATCATTATCAACTTTTCAAACTAAACCGTTGATTATTTTTTCTACCCAGCAATAGTTGCTTTTCACGTGGTGTGAATCCAAGCAAATTTTGCGTCATGACTTTGTGTAGCTTTTTGCGGTACCATGTCCTCAATATACGGAAGAAAAAAATCACAAAAGTCAACCCACAGCAAATGGAACAGACTGGTAAATAAACATTTTTTTTCAAGTTAAGTGTTTAGAAATTATATAGAAACCTCAATTATGGTAGTTGTTAAATAGTTTGTTATAAACGGTGTTGCTTTTTCAGTCAAGTTATTTATACTTGTTGTACTTTAGGTGGAGGTTCTGTCTTCAAAACAAACTCCACGATGAACACGGCAATGAACATCAACGCCCAGAATACCAAAATGAACGTAAACAGCGACACTATGAGATCTGATGAAGACGCAATGGGAAACATTTTCAGTTTCTTTGATAAAAACGGAGGTGGAACTGTCAGTTCAGAAGATTTAGTAAGAATGTCAAATGCCATAAACATGCGACCAAACATCGAGGAGTTGGATGAAATTATCGGTCAATTCGATCCAAAGGGAATGAAGACCTTGGAACAACAAGAGTTTAAGAACATGGCTGATGATATGCTGACAACACTTACGCAAATGCATGAAGACGATTTAAAATCAACACTTGCAGTGAGTACAACTACAAAATTAATACCATTGGCTAGTTGGCTACACTGTTCAGAAAGAAACATTACCACCTTTAGGAGTCAGGACAATTTAAAAGTTTATCACAAAACCAATCTTTTGACTAGCAAGCGTAGCATTTTTGTTAACGACTTAGCCATAGTTGGATAAAACCAAGCTCTCAGTATTTGATATGGGTTGTAGGAAAGCTACAATAAAAAAATTCTCTAAAATTTAAAGCAATGCAGCAAAGCATATCTAGAATAAGAATGTAGGCTATGCTTTATTGCAGTCCAGATCCAGCTGTATCCGTTGCAGTGGTGCGCTATTTCAGCGCTTTACAATGCACCAGTTGAACCACGTCTCTCAAAGCTCAATGCTAAGCGTGAAGTTGAATCAATGCCATTTGTACAAGATTTTAGTATGACCTGGCAGGGTATTGAACCGCCTTTTGTCGACTCGTAAGCTAGCGCTTCGTTTCCTTAGTTAGCAAGCAGTGTTGCAGGTTTCTTGATTACAGCCGCCTGTGACGCTATTGCACTTGTGCAAGATACAGTAACTGTATGACGTAAGGATCCCAAGTTTACGAAGATGCCATGAAAATGTCGTTTTGGGTGTGGGAAAACTTTACAAATAAAGATACTTTTTTTTAATAATATATAGGCTATAGGCTACTTTTTCAACAAAAATTGATCATCAAACTGCATTTGCTTTTTTGTGATGTCATAGAGGTTGCCATCAATGTTGCTTGGTTTTCAGATGGACAAATCCATTGAAACTTTGTAGTAATGGATGAAGGTAGCCCTTAGTAATTCTGAGGTTTTTTTACTGCAGATTGGATTACGGTTATAATATTTAATATCTTTTCAGGAAGTACAGGTTTAAAAGGTTTTTTTTGCAGATTAAATTACAGTTGTAATTATTTAATATCTTTTCAGGAATTATCGATTCTTTACTTTTTTTGCATGTTTTTGCAGACCTTCTGATGATCCGTTAGGTGAAACAATTTGTAAAGGCTTCAGATAGTAATAACTATATTTGATTTAGGCTATAGGCTACTGTGCTTAACATCCGGGTTGTCTTCTGCTGCAATTTTGAATATTTTCTAGATTTTTGATCCAGACGAGCAAGGATTCATCCGAATGCAAAGCCTGGAAAAAGTTTTAACAACTTTCCTTCAAGACCATGACGAAGACGCCGTCACCGAAATGCTGGAAGAAGTATTTGCAAATGGAAATGACCGAATTGGCTACAACGAATTCATTCGCTTGATTTTCCAAGACCAAAATTAATAAACGCTATTTACCTTTTGCATAATATTATAAAAACAAAATCCAAAACTTTCCAACGATTCAAAACTTTTATTAATTTTTTCCATTCATAATTTAAGCATACAAGCAAATGCGGTAGACCAGGGTTACTCAACTAATGTTAACAAAGGTCCGGTTTGACAAGTTGAATAATATTAGCAGTCTGGTGAATAAGTTATTTCACACGCAACCACGAAAGTTAAATTATCTGTGCCAAACCACCTTTCTTTAGGTAAAATGTAACTCGACTTGAATTTTTGAGAAAGTGTTGGGGGTCCGGGGGTCGAAGCCCCTCAGCAACTAGGATAATCACAGTAAAATTGCTTCTTCCCTGTACAAATCTGTTTAAAGAAGCCCTGAAACGAGGCAACGAGGTTATTCTTCCAAAAGCTCAAGGTCCACCATCAACACCCAGAAGGTCCGACCCTGCGGTAGTCTAATGATTCATTTTAAACAGAGATGAAAAAAAGACGGAAGAAACTGGGTGCACGACTTAACTTCATTCTCATACATACAGCTAACCATTGCGTTTGCTTTAGATCTTATTTTGGTTAAATCTTATTACTTGGGGTTCTCAAAAGCAGAGCTTTTACAATTCTGTCGACTTTGAATTGCTATTTTGAGACAAAATGATTTAGTAATTTTGCTAATCCAGAAGGTTATGAATTGGTTGAATAAAAGCAAAAGCATTACTCATAAGATTGGTATTTAAAATCCACGCTTCAAAATCATAGGTTTTCGAATATGTTATAGAATAATTAAAGCTTTTTAAATAATCATGAACTGTTTGTTCCAAAGCTTTAGTAATTACTTTCTTCAAAATGTTAAACATTGCATTATAATGACAATTATCATGCCTCCAAATGTGTTTCACTACTTGTTCGTATAAGCAATTGCTTCTCGAATTTTATATTTTCATTGCCAAGCGTAGCTCTGTGATAGATGAATGTATTAGTGCGAGAAATTTTAATGTAAAATTAGATAACTCGACTGAAATAAACGAAGTGTCGTGACACAAAACTTTGTAACTTGTTGTAAATATAAGTGGCGTAAAAATAACATGGTTTAAACTAATGAACCGAACCCGAAAAGGCAAAGGTTCTAGTGGTTCTAGTTTAAGAATTACAGTGGATTAGTTCAGTTAGAAAATCACATTTAATTGTAGGTTGCTTTATTTTTGTCACCTCGCAATTGATCAGAATCGAAAAATTAACTTGCAACTTTTATCTTGCTCCAATCACATGATTGTAAGTTATCACATCACTAGATGTAGGCCTAGCTTACTAAATCATGCAAATGCGGCATACATCTTTAGGCCTAGAATAAAAAAACGTTTTGGTAAGTTTATCAGTTGGTAAGCAGCTGGTACATGTGATGGTTTTCAATATTCAGTGATTATGTGATTCCAATTTTTCTCGAACCGGTTCTATACCGTTAAAAAACGTTAAGAACTTGCTCAGTACTCAACATGAATCGTGATCTGTGTAACGTTAACGTATTCTTTTCTCACAACCGGTTCTTTTGTTTTTGATAATTTTAAGACACGGTTCGACCAAGCATGGAATATTGTCACTTCTTTTACACGAAAAATACACTTAGTAAGTTTTTTACAGTACGGTACTCGCTTGGTTTGATATATAAAAGATTTGCCACAAATTCTCTAATTAATCTAACGTGTTAGGAAGGTAAATTTTTGTTGCGGATAAAAAAATAAGTAAGTTGCAATTGTTTTTTAAGGGAAGGCAATCAAATTTACATTTGTGTACAAATACTTTAATTGTTTTTAAACAACAGTACTATATTCATTCATTCACATAGCCTACAATACCGAATGTTTTCAGGCATTTTCTGTTGAAAATTGGCAATTGGTTACCTTGCATTGCTGAAACGTCGGTCAATATTTAGGCTACACGAAGTTGGTTGAAAACGTAATAATTTGCATATAACACTGGACTAATGCTTGGCTGGAGCATTTCCACAATAATTGCATTTAGGTTTTTATTAAGTTCAAACAGATAATCCAAGTAGAATTGTATCCTAAACTTATAGCTTTAAAAGTCAAAACAATATATTTTCTTTATGATTTTTTTCTTTTAGCGCAATACCAGTAGCCTACTTGAAAAAGTTAGCCTACCATATTGAAAACTTCAAAAACTGCATACGCAGGTGAAAGCACATAAAATAGTTTAAACACAATTGGTGGAAGTTTATCAGTTTTCATTTTTGCAAAACAAAAGCGTGATTTCTCTGGCTGGCTCTTTTGTAATTTATAGATTTAAAGCTAACGAGGCCAGACACGCCAGAACTGATAAAAATGAGTTTTTTTTTTTTAAAAGTTACGAAAGTATTTGCTAAATACACCCATGATACACCCAAGAAGTAGAATCATTAGATTATAATTGTCAGGTCTTAATGAGTTGGGTAATGATTGATTTCAGATGTCTTTATTTTTTCATTGTAGCTTAATAGCCTACATTGTGATGAAACAAACTCGAGGATGATTATTTTCAGTCAATGTCTTACTCAGAAGGCAGAACTTCTTCATGTTGCCATGAAACAGCTTCAAATTCATTGAAATAGTTTTGGAAAGATTCGCTTACATCAATGTCTTGGGATGAGCTTCATCATCAGGTGAGACGCAAGGTCGCAAAAAAAATTTTCCCACAAATTTTTTGGCCTCGATTGAGTATTGCGCATGCGCATACAATTGGGTTACAAAATGAGTTTACATGAAAGGCAAAATGAAAATGACCGAAATGAAATCTCAAAACGGGGTGAAAAAGTTTTTTTTGTTAGTATGGAATCTCGTTCCTGTACTCTTTTGAAAAACTGAACAATAAGTTTAAGCTAAAAAAATAGACAGAGAGTCTGGGGTGTTCCTCCACAAAATTTTGATAAGCTTTGATAGCCTACAGTGATAGAAAATTATCAAGGAAACACTGTCTGCCATCCTCTCCGATAACTCAGTCGATTAAACACACGACTTAACATATATCTGTTAACGGCTGCAGTAGCAAAGCTACTTTTTTCCAATGTATAGCTGTACCGGAGTAGCGCTACATTCGCTTCGGTCGTACTTCCTCTACTTTCCAATTCAATGTGTCAAAAATTGTTTTTTAAAGATTCTTAGTGGAAACACACTGGAACATAAGAAAAAAATTCAACTCGAATATGTTTTCCATAACGACGTTGAAATGACCGTGCAAACGAGCATAGTGATATAATTTCTTTTCAAGGTTATTTTGACTTCACAAGGATGCTTGAATAGAGCTTTCCAGTGTCAATTTAAGACAAAGGTAACGCGTAAAAGTAGCGGTAGCGCCGCTCTTGCAGCTGTAGCGATAGCCCGCTTAGGCTATTTGTGCCTCACCTTAGAAGGTTGGGCTCCTGGAGTCTCGCTCAGTTTGGGGGGGGGGCTGTCGATTCTTCTTGTGCTTTAGGAGTGATATCTCTGTTATTTTTTAAGGCACGGTTTTAAAATTTGGGATTCACTTTGTAAAATTATTCACGCTGAGCATATTCGAAAATTAAAATTATGTGAATTTTAGAACTGTTCATATACGTTGAAATGTTGAGGTGACTTATGACATTTGGATTATTTGGTATTTTTTGGTAGAGTAATGAAGAACATCAATTGCAATGTTGTGATTAAATTTTTTTTACATAATTTCAATTTGAATCATTTGATTAACAAGTCATTTGATTAACGAGGCCAAATTAATTACTTTCATCCAGCTGGTTGGAAAATTTTGAACAATAGAATATGAAATATTTCAGAGGATGTGCTGAGAAATGCCTTATATCTCTCAATTTATAACCTTTATTCGCTCAAAATTTCAGCTCAATAGAGGTGAATAAAAATTAGGAAAAGTCAAGAAACCTCATAGTCGCAGCCTCAGTGGTTTTAGAGATACAACTATTGATACAAAAAAGTTGAATTGACAGCCCCCCCCCCCCAACCTTCACAGGGCACTAATTCAGTAAACTAGGAAGCAGTGGCGTAGTTACATCGAGGCATGGCCACTTGGAGATGCGGCCTGATTTGTCACATTTTGCAGATTTTGATTACAGCTACTGTTGGTGTTTGACTGACATTTTCTGACATTTTTTTACTTTTTGCTGTCTCCTAATGATATAAAAGCTTTTTGTTGCCTTGGGGAAGCAGTAGCAAATGAGAAAAAGTAAGTTGAAAAACGCTAAATCAGACTGTTATTGAAAAATTAACAGTCTGGCTAAAATCTTCGAAATCAAATTTTCTTTGTTTTTCAACATCTAAGGATGTTAAAACCTATTGTGTCATCTGGGGAAAAGAGCAAAAAAAGCGTAAAAATATAATTTTTGGAAAAATTTATTTAAACATTTGCCAAAAGTTAGCAAAACCTGGAAATTTCTGCAAAATGTGACAAATCAGGTCATATCTTTAGGTAGCCATGATCGAGGTAACCGACTAACAATACTTACCGAGCGCAGCAACCAACAGTGACTACACTTACCGCAGTATACAGATGACTAAATGAGGACAAAAAGTCCGTGAGAAAAAAAACTTCGTTACCGGGAAGCGGCCTATCATTCGGAAGCCCAAGTTCGTCATAACATTTCAAATGTGGATTGCACGAATTTAGACGAATGGCTATGTCGCACATACGAGCTGACAGCAATTCTCTTTTCCACAGAAACAAGTTTTTGCGAATGTGTGTGGTGTTTCAGAATTACAGAACCTGTTATTATCTTTCCAAGGTTAATTTTTAAATTGCTGTGAAACAATCAAGAGTGAAACCTTCAGTCTCAACTATAAATGCGGCTAGGTTGCTTAGGCTTCAACTTGACATGGCAAGGGCATATCAGCTCTTCATCCCTCCCTTTGTTAAACAACAGCATTGTTGAAGGTTTTTTAAGTTATAGAATTTCAATTTCTCATAATTTGTGTTCGAAATGCTCTCAACGCATCAAATTCAATCTAACTTTTCTATGGGAGACCCCCCCGTCGTTGTTTGTGCCGGGCTGATCACTTGCCTGAATGTCAATGACATCGCCCCCTCTAACGTGAATACCTGGATCCGCCCCTGTATAGACTTAGTGTATAACTTCGAGGTTTTATTCCTCTGACAAGTTTGGAATAATTCAAAACTATTATTGTTTTAAAAAGCAATGAGAAAAGGTGATGCATTCACTCTACATAATGAGCAACAAAAGTGGAGACCAGGTCAAAACACTGAGTCATGCTCCACCCCCCGTAGAATCGTCACTATGGGCTATAGTCCAGTCGTTGAAGGGTTTTACCTTGACTTAATTGGTGTAAAGCTGAAATTTTGTACATTGGTTCTTTTCATTGTGTACAATGACCAAAAAAAAATCCCCGTGAAAATTTTTTGGTGAAAAAAAGTTATCCGCTTTTTTCGAAATTCCGCCATTTTTTTCAAAATGGCGGATGTCCAAATACTGAATTATTCAATTTTTGTGAAATTATTTTTAGTGTTGGTGCTCATTTAAAAGTAAATTTCATACTGCAAGTATTTCACATTTGCAAAGTTGTGGTCCGCCGTGATTGCCGGAGGAAGTTTACGGATACACGGAAAAAGAGTTCAGGGAAAATGCCTGCAAAGAAATTACGATCTGTGACAAGGAAATTCAAGCTTCTGAAGCCTCCAGTATACTGCGTCAAAAGGGTGCTGATGGGATTAATGCTGCCAATACTAATAGAAGGGACAACACTGTTGCAACAGCTGGTCGAAAAGTACACATAGACTGTCGTAAACGTTATAGGCCTACTAAGCCAATCGATGTACAGCTTAAGAAGAACAGAGAGGAAAGTGGGTCCTGCGTCACGAGGAAACGAAGTGTTCGAATTCTTGATGGCAATTTTCACAGTAAGACTCATTGTTTGTTTTGTGGGACTCGAGTTCTCACGGATAGACCTGGCTTTAGTTTTGTTAAAACAGATGTTTTTGCAAGGACTATATTAGAGTGTTGTGAGAGACGTTCTGACGATTGGTCATGCGCCGTGAAAGGTCGTATTGAATACTACGGTAGCGATTTGCATGCTGCAGACTGTTTATACCATCATTTTTGTAGTGTTACTTTTATATATGGATTTAACGTACCCTTGCAATGCGGTGGAGTACCTGAGGCAAAACGTCGAAAATTTGGGCGACCGAAGGATGAGGAACAGGACCAGGCATCGCTAAAGATGTGTTCCCATGTTGAACAGAATGATGAAGAACAGTTAACGATATCAGACCTCAGATCTAAAATGAAGGAGTTTTTAGTAAATGATGATTGCCTTCCTTATGGATCAAAATATCTGAAGACCCAATTATAGAAATAGTGCGGTGAATCTATTTATGTAAATGAAGGTCAGGGCCTTCATTGCATTGTCACTATGAGAGAGAAGACATCCGAAATCTTCCGATCTCATTTCCTAAAAACAAGGCATGAGGATGATGAAGAGTCACAAAGGAGAGAAATAATTAAAACTGCGACAAAGCTCATCAAAAATGGGTTTCCATCTGTTAATGATCACTATCCAAGCACAGACGCACTCAATAATAATAATAATAATCGTGTTTTATTTGCCCCCATTGCGATACATAACATACAGTAACACTGCGATCACAGATGCGATAGCCTACAACAGACGACAGGAAGCAGCCAAGTGACATATAGGCCTAGTCTTCGAGTCAGTTGCTCCCCTTATTTTGGCTTGCCATTAGGCCTAAGTGTCTGTGCCGAGACACAGCCGCGTGCTCTGGAGCAGTGTCGAACCCACGTCCTTTCGAACGTCGCGCAGATGTTTTCACCACTCGGCTACGCAACCGACACTCAATCTCGGTCCTGCTCTAATGTAGCCCACTTGCCTGAAACTTTACGAACACTGTTGAGTTCCTTATTAGTAGGAAAAGACACAAAGCAAAATGTTGCAAGTAGGCCTATTGGCCAAGTTGTCAGACCACGAGCGGTGATTGCACCATTGCAAATTGGTCTTGCTGTTCAAGGACATCATTTGTACAGGTCGAGATTTCTTGTTGATACTTTACAGTTTACACAGTATGGGATATTGTTCTTCTTACGCAGAAGTCCTGAGGTTTGAAAAGAATGCAGCTGATTGTGTAGCGTCAGAATCCATTGTTCTAGAGAACATAGACCTACTCGAAAGTACAATGTTATTTGCAGCTGATAATGTTGATCATAATATTATCACCCTGGATGGGAAGGGGATTTTCCACGGGAAGGGAATGATTGCTGCCTTGACACTGGGTCAGAAAGCAAACCGTGTGATTCCAAGGCACAACATATCACAACTCAACATCACAAAGAAGACTAGGATTGAAATCATGCAACTCCGCTTTGCCAATGAAGCGCAGAAGACATCACTGGCTGGTTATGTAGCCTACCTTTTTCTCAGGATCAAACCCTGAGCAATATTGTGAATGGTGTGGCCGAGGATGACGTTAATGTGCATGAACATAAACAAACGAAAAAATGATCGACTTGATCAGTAAAACATTTCGGGGTAGTCTAAAGGCTGCAAAGTGATCAATGCCCCAGGGGATGCTGATGTGCCGATTGTGAAGGCTACTGTTCTTAATGCAGTGTCACACTCGACAACGTTGATTGGAGAAGACACAGTTCTGTTGGTCCTGCTTCTTCATTATGCGCAACAAGCAAACAAAGATCTATATTTCCGTTTCGACAAGGAAAATGCTGACAAAGTGTATCAAAAATGGTGATGGGTGAAGAATTATGTTCCCAATTACTTTTTCTATATGCCTACACTGGATGTGACACAACATCAAGAATCTTTCGTGTGGGTAAGAAAATCTGTGTTTCACAAGCTGGTAAAGGGGGATGCTACTCTGAAAGACTGTGCCAATTACTTCCTTCTTCCAAAGCAGGCAGCAGCATCCATTGTGAAGAAAGATTGTCAAGCAATGGCTGTGATTTTTGGGGGCACGCGGACGGATTCCCTCTCGTCAGCACTACAGAGTACTAAGAAAAAAAGTAGTCTCTTCCCAATCATTTGTGACACCAGAACGCCTACCACCTGCTGAGTCATCGACAAAATTTCACCGTCTAAGGGTTTACTACCAAATAATGGTCTGGCTAGGACAGAAGAGTGATATGGAAACTTACGGGTGGGGTTGGAAACTGAAAGGCAGTCAGTTTGTGACAACAGAGTCGGACATGAATGCGGCCCCAGATTCCCTCTTATAGATTATCCACTGCAACTGCCTGTAGCACTGCCAGGTGTAGCTGTAGGCAGAATAATCTACCCTGTACCTCAGCATGTGGACAGTGCAACTTGATGCCTGTGACAATACGTACAATGAGTCATTACTGGATGAAGACCAGGACTTATTAAGCAACTGAATGTAAATACAGTAGAACTCGGTTAATCCGGATGAAACTGGAAGTACAAATGAGTCAGGTTTGATAGAACCATCATCGGTTAATCCGGATCTTCGCCTAATCCGGATGGAATCGCCGGTCAAATCGAATCCGGATTAACCGAGTTCTACTGTAACTTAATAAGTGATCTGCGATTCTTGTACTGCCAGTGTTTCACTATTGGTTTTGTTTCATATAAGTCTTTCCATTAAACTAACTAGTTAATTTCATTTTGAATTGTCTTATTGAATTCCTTACCTTTGAATTGTCTTATTGAATTCAAAACCTTAAACCTAGGGATAGACGTCAGAATTAGAGCTCTAGCATGAATATTAAGTGAATTATTGTCATTATACTGTTTTGGCGGCCATCTTGAAAATGACAACTTTCCGGTGCTCTGATGCTCCTAGATTTTTAATATATTATTCTTGATGAAATATACTAGAAAAAAACTTTGGAAAACCTTTTGTAGCAATTTTTTGGGGTCAAACCCACTTTTTCAACCAGTTGGTCGAAACTTTTTGATGCTATGCGAAGTGTCAGTTAGGAGCAATCACCTACAAATATCAGATTAGAGATAGTAAGTTATAGATTGTACAACAACAGCAAGAGACACAGGAGCAGTTACTTAATTATTTTTAGAATAATTTATTTGTAGAAAAACAACACTTGAGCAAAACTACATTAGCCAAACTCTACATTAATGTTTCTGTATTGCAAAGTAGGCTATACACTAAACTTGTTATCTTCATAATCCCGCTTTTTGAATAGGACTGATCCAATACTTGCGTTTTTGACGTTTTCTTTTTTGACACTCCAAAGTTGAGAGCATGTGTAAAAGAGGTAATGTTTGGTAATGCTTTTCTCAATTGTTGTATTGCATCTTCATACAGTCGAACCATCAATTGTCTTTCCATTGCATTGCAGCTAATCTGCCAAGCCCTAGCAGCAGGCGTGAGAGCTTTTTTCAGAAAAGCTCAAAGCATGTTGGTAGCGGTAGGTTACAGCTTTTTGGATGGAAGCTTTGTGGCCATTTGCTTTGCTCTCTTGCAGGGCAAACAGTTTTCTTTTTTACTGAATATTTGCTGCGTATTGTTTTTGCAACGTTTTCTCTTAGTGTGAACATACGGGGCCGAATAGTTGTAGTTAAAAAAGTTGCATTATAAAATTTATGAAAATAGCTCGAAAAACCTGGTCACTTGACTTTGTTTATTTTGGAAGCTGTTCCAAGCTTTAAAAAATTACAGAAGTTGCAAAAACTTACCAGACTTACTTGTCAACATCAGCAAGGTTTATTTGCACTGCATACCATAAATCTTCGAACCTGTAAAAACTCTGTTATTAGACGAGGCGTTTTCTAAAAACTTAAACACTTCAGTTGTGGTTGTGTAAATGTACATTTTGTTCTTTCTGCAGCGTAACATTGCTAACAAGCAAACATGGAAAATCTATAACAGTCCAGACTGCAAATCAGTCGTATCTTACATTCGTCTGCAGACGTTAAATCAATGTAAAAAACGACAAATTTGCTGTCTGAGAAAGATGTCAGCAGTGGCATATGTAAGGGAGGGGGATAATTTAAGGGTTAAACTCCCCCGTTGAGCTTAATATGGAATTTTTTATTGTTTTATTTCTTATCATATGTTTATTCTCTGCGTATCTTCTATTTTTCTTCACCAACCCAGCCAGCAAATCACTCACTTTTTACATTGATTTAATTTTAACGTCTGCAGACGTTGACTCAATGTAAAGACGACCAATTTTGCTGGCTAGGAACGCAGTTGATTAATAGTTTTTGTGTAACTCGAGTTTAATGAACACGTATTTTTGTTGTGATACAGCAACCATAGCCAAGAAATTGTCTGTAACAAAACAAAAAAATAAAAAATTGAGTAGAAGGTATCAATTTTTTTTAATTTTTAGCTGTTCAACTTATCCTATGCTTTCGTTGTTTATAAGCCTAGTAGGCTGCTTGAAGCAAAACTAGACTATTGTAGATCCAGTCTTTAACCACCTACTTGAATAACAGATCTGTTTTTCGCTGATGGCTGGCGTTATTTTTAGTGGGCAACAGTTTCCACAGTTTGTTGGGACAGCTCGCTGACAGGAACACCTTTTGACGACCCCGCAAACATGAACACTTTCTGAAGACCCGCAAAGGGTGAAACAGGCTGTAAAGGTTATTTTGATAATAGTGATTCAATTTACTTGAATCAGAAGCTCTGCTTAGAATTGCGCTTGGCATTGAGCACTCTTTTGTGGTATTAATACCATTTATCGTACAACTTTAATTTTATGTTGGAATGCTTTTAAAACAAAAGTTTGTTTCATTTTAATCGAAAAATGTTTTGCCTTCATTCATTTCAAGATCTTTACTTACTTTCATTTACTTTACTTATATTTACTTGCCTTGAAGTAAATGTAGGAGACCATAGTTGAACATGGTCTTCAGCAATTGTTTTTCAACCTCTTCTCCTCTTGAAATTTTTCTGTGTACGACACCAGGCAAAAGTGGCATGATGTTGAAGAAACAGTAGCCTTGTACAGATTCAAGTATAACCCAATGTTGCAACACTGAAGTTGTGTATTCAATTACAGTATAAGTAGTATTTGTCCAGACACTTTAGCTGCGTTTGTTTTAATTTCTGACTATCACAAAAAAACAACACGCGATGACTTTGTAATCACATACGTAGCGGTTTCAAAGGTTAGAAGAGAAAGGCAAAAAGTGCAAACATCGTCCCAGACAAGAGTCAAAAGCTGACAAATGCAAATTTAGTTTCTTGCCACAGCTGTGGCAAGAAACTAAATTTGCATTTGTCAGCTTTGCAGCTTGCTCTCATAAAGCAGAAAATTTACAACCTTGTAAGATCAACTTTGGGAAGGTGGTGACGATTGCTGCCCCAGGCCCCACCCTTCCCAAGTAGATACAGATTTGCATTCTATCACCATTTGCCACAACTTATTTGCAAATCGACTTTTTCTGCACTTGTGCTGATCAACAACAAAGTATATCAAAATTATTATACGCAAAAACAGACACATTTTCACATTGCAGTAAAAAGAAATGATTTCACTGGCATTGGTTAAAACAAAGCCAACTTCAGGAACTTCCATAAAAGCTTGTATGTTTTGTTAAGCGTAATAGCTTCGATCAAAAAGTTACGAAAAATCAATATTTAAAAATATATATAAGTTATAGGCTAAGCCTAATGATGGAGTAAGTCAATGTAGATCCTGTAATTTTTTGGTGTGCCGTAGCCCAAACAAGTTTGAAAACCAGTAGTCCAAATCGTGCTTGTCTTCTAACCTAACCCACTTTCTATTTCTCTTTGCAAACAAACATTCGACACTACAGTAATACTTCACAAGTCAGTCTTCAACCCTTCCATCCACGGTTTATGTTTGGAGAGGCGACAAGACCTTTACCACTGAGGTTGACTGATAGACGTAACTTATTCAGTGGATGGCTCCTTGCGAGGTGGGACAACAATGTATAAACAGCTTTGTCTTGGCAAAGTTTGTTTCTGTTCTTCTCGCTTTTGTGTATCCTTTGCTGTTGATTGTAACTTTGATTGTTTGATTGTAACAGTGTTATATTTTAATGTTTTGATGTCCATGTTTCAAATAGAGTACACTGTACTGATTTCAACCCGTGGGATAGTAGCCTACGCATTTGTGCGGATGAAAAAATTTCAATGCCGATGCCAAACGTGGTGCGGATGAGGCGGATGAAAATTGTGTATGAATTTTACTCATCGTCATGTGCAATAATTCGATTAAGCTTAATAATGTAGTTGATGCAGGATTTTAGTCATTTTTTATCGTTTCTAACCAGCAACTTGGCAGTGGATGTTTTCTCATGAGCAAAATGATTTAAACCTTGGTTTTGTGGAGTTCATGGGTGATAGATGAGGTTGGGGTTTGAGATGAGACTAATGATGAGACAGGGAACAAATCCATTTCATATGGAAAATTGTAAACCTGTAAGATTGTTTTGTTTGTTTGTCATATCTTTATCCTGCATTGCGGGAAAGCGGACTTGAGCGCTATGCATCGGTGTACGCCTTCCGACGTACACCTGACCTACGCTGCAGCCGACTGCAATGTCTGTTTCCGGTTGTCTACTCTACTTATGACTTAAATTTGGTACTACCCATTACTTGAAATCGATCACTGGGTAGAGACAATTATCGTAAAGTTTCTTGCCCAGAGAAACAACAGCAAGTGCGGGTGACTGGAGTCGAACATGCAGGCTCTCGACTACGAGCCCAACGCGCTAACCACTCGGCCAGATGTAGTGGTATCCGTCTTGAACTCTGAGCGTTGTGGGGTTTTAGGGCAATGTTATAAACTTTAAGTTGGAGTTCTGATTTACGACTAAGGTTAAAGCAAAAGAGCTAGGCTAATGAAAACCTGAAATCTGCCTTTTTATGTATCAGAACTGTGGCGTGACTGCAGAAAAGTAATAAACGGATATGATAAATCCACTAGCTAATTAGAAACCTGCAAAAATATCTACCACTTTTTACTTACCAATGACAGCTTGAACTGGTGTAACAACGTTGAAAACTGTTGTAGGCCTACTATTACATTTGAAGCAAGTCAGATCCACAAAACTGATAGCTTGTTTATTCTCTAACACTAATCAGTTTTCACAAATAGCCTATTGGATAATTCTAACATTGCCTGGTTTGGAGAAGTACCAATATTCGGTCTTGGTAGATTCTTGTCTTCATTCTTTCAAAGAGTTTGGGAGTATTCGTTCTTGGTGGATTATTTTCAGTATTCGAAGAAAATGGAAATTCTTGTTCAATATCGTTCCGTTTCAGAAGACATCTTAGAACCATCCGAATTTTTGTTTCGGAGTTGTTTTTCTAACATTTTGATTGCTCCATTTTTTAAACTTGAGAGAAACGACTTTTCGTCATATCGTTTGTGGTTTGGAACGACTTTGAATTGTCGTGCGAATTGTTTCAACGACGATTGACCTTCAGTGCAGTCGGCTCCATAGCCGAGTGGTGACAGCCCTGGAACGGCAATCGAAAGGTCGCCGGTTCGACACCGCTCAAGAGCATGTGGCTGTGTTTTTGGTAGGACATTTAAAGGCATGCCTGAAGGTGGACACGAAGATTGGCTTCCTTGCCTTCCGTCCACTTAATCTAAATCTTCAACTACCGGGTGTACAAAGGTCCTGTACGACAAAAAAAAACTTTCAGTGAATTTAGTGGGTAAAGAATAAGTTGTGTCTAAATGGTCAGAAATATTCAACAGAAAACGAGTCATTAATGTGTTTGATTATTTGTATAAAAATGCTACTTTTTTGACGTAGGCTATGATAATTTTGTTGTTTTTGATTAAACAGAATTTCTTTCACGTATTCAAAAGTGCTATCGGCATACATAGCCTACTTAGAGTAGCCTAGCGATCGAACTAAGTCAGAGTTGAATTCAGATCAATCTACTGCAAAAGCTGTCAATTTATACATCAGCTTACTTGCACGATTTTATGAACAACAAAAAGAACAACCTGATATTGGCGAAGCTTGCTTCCTCATGTAGGCTTTATCATTAGCACAGTTACAGGCCAAAGTTTTGTGACCTGCCATGATCCTACTTTCGTTTCTGCCTTGAAGTAAATGTAGGGAACCATAGTTGAACATGGTCTCTATTCTAACAATTGTTTTTCAACCTCTTCCCCCTCAAGAAAATTTTTGTGTACGCCACCAGGCAAAAGTGGCATGAGGTTAAAGAAACAGTAGGCTTGTACAAATGCAAATACAAAGCAATATTACAACACTAAAGTTGAGACACTTCAGCTACGTTTGTTTTAATTTCTGACTATCACAACAAAAACAACACGCGATGAATTTGTAATCACATACGTAGCGGTTTCAAAGGTTAAAAGAGAAAGGCAAAAAGTGCAAACATCGTCCCAGACTAGAGTCAACATGAGAGTGAGCTGCAAAGCTGATAAATACAAATTTAGTTTATGCCACACTGCGGCAATAAAACTGTTAAACAATGTTCCAAAAATACTTTGCGCTCCAAACTCTACCAAGCCACTTTTGGATGAACTTTTTCAAGAAACAGCAGCGACAACTTAGTTAACGCAAAAAACACCAACTTTCCGAGTAGGATTATGGATAACTATAAAAGTAATTTTTAAATATAGCTACTAAATGCAGCCAAACATTTATCAAACGTCATCACAATGTAATTCAATGTTTTGAAAACGTTGTAATAGTAGGCCCATTGAAGTACTTTTTAGGGGGGCAAGATAAAATTTAGGGGAGGGATGGCGATTGCTTCCCCAGCTTGTATGTTTTGTTCAACGTAATAGTTTCGATCAAAAGGTTACGGAAAGTCATACAAAATACTCAGAAAAAATAAACATGAATAAAAAAATGTTTTGGGGATGGCGCATAAGTCTCAATAGAAAATAAGCTTTACGATAGGCTAAACCGGGCTGCGTTGAATAATTAAGGTCCAAAACAGCAAATAGTCTTGTAGGCAGTCACCTTGCTTTCATTCCAAGTTGTATCTTATACAATATACAACTCAATGATGATTTATGGATCAAAACGCACTCGATTTGTATTTAATCAAATTCATCAAACTTGAAACTACTATACTCATGTCCATAAAAGTTGAAGTTAGCTTGCGAAGTTTAGTTTAAAAGTAGCATTTAAATCCACATGATTTTTACGACCACAGAAGGATTTATGATTAATGTTTTGCCAAAGTTATTTTTATTCTTGTATAGTTTTTCAGGCTATCAATTTTCAGAAAAAAATTTTAAATCCGTTTTAAGTGTCTCCGCCTCCTTGCATATAAGGAGGCTTCATGCAAAATATATTTCACCTCAGCTTCTGGCATAGGTTAAAGTTAAATAATCGAGTTAGCAATGTATTTTCTTCAAAATATTGCATTGTTTTTTTTGATTTTGAGGGGCACATAAAACTTCTATCTCTTAAACCCACTGATAAAACCACGCGTGCGTACCCAATGCCGCTAGTTGGGTAAATGAAATGTGATTTCTATGTAGCAAAGCTAGCTAGACAATTTTGCAGAAATATTAAAAAAAAACATATTCATTTCTGTTTTAAAGGGAAAGCATATGACCGAGTTACAAAATAACAAAGGGTAAAACGAAACTTAATGTACTGCAGCGTATTTCCAAAACTTTTCTTTGTCAATTCAGTGGAGGCACGGGAACAGACCAATGGCCTGTTTGCTGATTCTTTAAATAACATGACGGTAAACACAACACGCCTTTGATATTAATCAAATGAGCATCTTGCCACCTATTACAACATATATAAAGGGATGCTTTCTGATTAGGCTTTTATTTTTGAACTTGTAACTTTAACAGTTTATACTTTATAATTGTAGCGCTTGACAATCAAATCGTATAGAAATTAGGCTACTAGTTAAAAAAAGAGTTTATTCTAATGATATCCGTGATTCATAAAAGTTCTTGGTTATGGATTCCTTGGCAAAATTATGGTCTGTTTTGTCGTAACAGCAGATCTGATATTTAATAGAAGTTTACAACTATACGTCCAAGCTATCTTAGGCTATGTAGTGTAGCCTATGCAAAATATATAAGCATCAGATGCCAATGATGGACAACAGACCAAGTTGTAATAAACGTTAGTTGAAAATTTACATGAATTACCTTTGGAACTGAAAATATCTATCTATTCCGGATAGGCATTAATGCAATCAGTTTTTGTTTTGTTAAAAATAGTTTACAAATAACCAAAAAGCACTAATAGAAAATAATAGCCCTCACAAACAAACAGGCACATATTATGGAATTAAACTTTTCATATTTTTTACCTGAAAAAACCATCCATTTTATTTGATACCGAGACTATTAAAGTCTTCTTGTCTTGAAACTTTTCATTCTGCATCTCTACATCATAATACGCCCACATCTTTCTTTCAGCTGTAAAAAGTAAACCTTATTATCGAATGATGAATACTTTATGACAAATGTTGAATATCAGGGTGATCGCATAATTTTTGCATAAACACTGTGAGGTGGTAAAGTGAATGAATGCCCTATGAAGACCTCCTGCCCATTCATGCCTAGAAACTCCGTCATAGCAAAATTTACCTCTTTCTGCTCCATGACATTTTCTGATTAAAAAAGAGTTCACTGAGAACGTTGTTGTTTCTAGGATCAGCAGAACAAACTATGAAGATCAAAATCTTCAGTTATAATTAGAACCTGACAAATTAAACATTTTTGCGTTTATTGGAACCGGATAACATTTTCAACAGATTCTTATATAGCAAGAAAAGAAAATCATTCAAGTTCGGAAACTTGTATAATTTATTGATAAAACTTTGGCCATCGTAACTTAACGTTGTTTCTACGTATATTTGAACAATATATGAAAAATATTTTTAATTTCTGTTGGTTTCTAGAGACAGTTCAAATTAAGTTCAAAATTATGTGATGGAACATATACAACCTCTCTTATCAAAATAACAGTAGCCTATCCGCCCTAGCTAATTCACGTTTGTGTAAAAATTTAAAGAAAACTTTGTAAGGAATCGTATTTTCCTGGCAGCAAAATGTAGATCACTTGTTGTTTTGGATGGTGGTTTGAGGGTTGTTCTATGTTTTGAATGAACGATGTAGATGACCTATTCTCTTAATCAGTGTTTCCCAACCTTTTTTAGCGTTATCCAAATACACGTAGCGATTATGGCGTGTTACCTTAAATATTTTATATCGTAAAAAAAACTCAATTATTTCGGTCATTATTTACATCGCTTTTATTTCATAACTCTTCAGTAAGTTTTTAGAAACAAGAACTGCAAAAAAATATTGTTTTTATTGCGACGGTTGCAACTGCATCTTGCGAGGTATATCCAACAACATATAATTTTAGCGTGATTGTGGTGCCGTGTTATCCCATAAGAGTCGCGTAGTACCCCTCGGAGGTTATTTACCTTCAGGTTGGGAACCACTACTCTAATTCAATAATGCTTGACTATCATTTTTACATTTTACAGTATTTTGGAAACACTATAATGAGGAAGATTAAAAATAGTTGAAGGATGTTTTTTTTCATTATTTCTTTACTTACAATATTGGGTTCATTATTATAATTTTGGTTAATTATCCAATAATTAAAAATCAACATTCTAACTCAGGGCTACTCAACTAATGTTAGCAAAGGTCCATTTTGACAAGTTGAATATTTTTGCGGTCCGGTGAATGTTTCAAATGCAACCACGAAAATTAAACAACTAGTAGCCTACGAGCACCGAAACACTTTTCAGGTAGTATGTAACACGACTTTGATTTGTGTCTGACACAAACAAAGAAATAAAAAAGGAAAAAATGTATTGTGTTTCTTTGTAGTGTAGCTGTATGGATCGCAGATCAGAGAAAACGGCAAAGCGTTGGGGGGTCTGGAGGCGAAGCCCCCAGATCCTTGGATAATCACAAAAAATTGCTTTTCCCAAATGGAAGTCTGTTTAAAGTGGCCCTAAAATGTGGCAATGAAGTTATTCTTCCAGAAGGCCGAGGTCCATCTTTAACACCCAGAAGGTCCGGATTCGGACCGCGGTCCGCCGGTTGAGTAGCCCTGTTCTAACTCCTTTTAAAAACCAGCAATTTTTTAATATCCTGTTTAGGTGGCTATATTTATCACATCTTGGAACTAAACCGTTGATTATTTTTTCCACACAGCAATAGTTGCTTTTTACATATTGTAAATCCAAGCAAATTTTGCGCCATGACCTTGTGCAGCTTTATACGATACCATGTCCTCAATATCCGAAAGAAAAAACTCTCGAAAACTGACCCACAGCAAATGGAACAGACTGGTAAATAAATAGCATATTTTTTCAAGTCAAGTTTAAAATTTAATCTTCTGAAAATTACTGCTCAGACATCACTTAGCCTAGAAGGTACAACGTGCTGATGTTACATTTGTGGTTGAATTTCAATCTATTTGAATAAGCGTAACTGAAGATGATCTTGCTCAGTGCTACTCAAACGCCGGTACGCGAGCACTTGGCTGCTGGTACGCAGTCAGTTAGGAGAAATTGTAAATTGAGTAATTTGTTTTATGTTGGTCAGAACGTCTATATAATAATTTTTAGGCAACGATAATGTTCAATCTGCTTTCCCAGCTATAAACTGTTTGGTGGCCTGCTACTACGACCGCTACTTCAAAATATCAGATGATTGTAGTGAGTTGAGCATGTTTTTACATAGATTTGTTGAAGCTATAGACCTTGTTCTTTTTTAGAAAGTGAGTTAGCTGTTAGCCTGTATTAGCCTATAAAAAGTATAGTTTCAGCAAGTTTTACAAATGGCAAAGCGTGGTCCTATGGACAAATATATGAAACAGAGACAATCAGTTTCAGACCTACATGATGGTTCTGATTCAAACGAAAGTAATGCTGGAAACACTGAGGTGACTGAGGTGTTGACTGTAAAAAGAAGTCGTTCAACATTTGTTCGAAAATATGATCCATCGTATTTAAAATTTGGCTTCATTGGCGCAGATGAGGCAGGTGTACAGAAACCGCAATGTGTTGTTTGTGGAGTTGTACTTAGCAATGACTCAATGAAACCTTCAAATTTAAAGAGACACTTACATTCCAAACATAAAGATTATAGTTCTAAGCCAAAAGAGTTTTTTAAAAGGAAACGAAATGAATTAAAAAGTGCACAAAAACAGATGTAGCCTACGGCGTGACTCATGTAAATACCAAAGCGTTACGTGCATCTTACAGTATAAAGTGGCGCTAAGAATAGGAAAAGCTCAAAAACCGTACAGTGTTGGTGAGACATTAGTACAAGGCTGCATTCAAGACGTTTGTTTAGAAGTACTTGGTGAGGCAGCAGCAGCAGCAAAAGTTCCTCTTTCAAACGACAATATTGCTCGACGAACTGCTGATTTGGCTGATAATATGGAAATTCAACTAGTTGATCAAATTAAACTGGCCAAGTACTATTCTTTACAGCTACATGAAAGCACAGACATTGGAAACATGGCAATTTTGATGGTGTATGTACGTTATGAATATGAAGGCAAATTAAAAGAAGAGTTTTTTTTTCTCTGCCGCTCTTCCACGTAGAACAACTGGTGCAGAAATATCAAAGACTATTATTGATTACATTGAAAACAAAGGATTAGATATGAAGAAATGCGTTGGAGTATGTTCAGATGGTACTGCTGCAATGATAGGAGAAAAATCGGGAGTAATTACACGAATTAAGCAGTTGGCTCCAGAATGTGCTTCAACGCATTGCTATATTCATAGGGAAAGTCTTCAACCAAGAAATTGTCAACGAAGTTAAATGATGTGCTTTGCGAGGTCGTAAAAATTGTTAATTATATCAAAGGAAGTGCAGTTAATTCAAGACTATTGGCCCCTTTATGCGACGATATGCAAGCAGATCACAGGCAACTATTATTTCATTCTAGTGTGCGTTGGCTGTCGAGGGGAAAAGTTTTATCACGCGTATATGAGCTCCGAAACGAACTGGCAGTATTTTTGCGTGACAGAAAGCCAGATTGGGCGAAGCTATTTTTAGATGAACAATGGCTTGCTTTACTAGCTTACATAACTGACGTTTTCGTTATTATGAATGGCCTTAACACTTCAATGCAAGGAAAAAATGCTTCACTTTTTGCAACAGCAGATAAAATTGACGGCATGCAACGAAAGCTGAAAGCATGGAAGATTCGAGTCTCGAACAATTGTTACGACATGTTTCCT
The DNA here is from genome assembly GCF_918807975.1 of Aplidium turbinatum. Classification (NCBI taxonomy): domain Eukaryota; kingdom Metazoa; phylum Chordata; class Ascidiacea; order Aplousobranchia; family Polyclinidae; genus Aplidium; species Aplidium turbinatum. The sequence goes on along the minus strand of NC_137483.1, from coordinate 9,478,846 downwards.
AAGTTAGCTACTGTTATTGACGATGCTGGAGACACTTTGGACGTAAAATGTGTTCAAGATACTGCCACAGAACATTTGTCAAATTTGGTGGAACGTATTCAACATTATTTTCCGAAACAAAAAGATCCACGAAGAGGAAATGAATGGATTCGAAACCCATTTGCACCAACTGTAAACGTAGAAGAGTTAAATATAAGTGTCGATTTAAAAGATAAATTATTGGATCTATCTGCTGATGAAAGTTTGCGAAAAATTTTTGAATCAAACTCCCTTGCAAGCTTCTGGGTCAAAATAAATGCAGAATATCCTAGACTGTGTTCCTTGGCTATTAAAACACTGCTTCCATTCCCTTCTACATATCTATGTGAAGCCGGCTTTTCTACCATGAGCTGTTTAAAGGAAAAACACAGATACGCGTTGGATATCCATGCTCCTCTTCGAGTAGCATTGTCTCAAATTGAACCGCAATTGGATAAGCTGGTTGCAAATGAGCAAGCGCACACTTCACATCAAAATTCGAAAGACCATTAATAAAAGTGTTTTTTTACTGTTTTTTTTGTGTATTTGTTACAAAAGTAATAATGACTTTGCTCTTGTCTTTTTTTCGCAAATTGACCGGGACGCCAAGGGATGGAAGGTGCTCAGACGGTACACGGCATAAAAAAGTTTGAGTAGCACTCTAGCTGCTAGCAGATAGAAATCAATTTTTAGCTGCTAATGATTGAACTGACTCGTGTAAAACTAAATTCGTTAGTATCACAAGACAATACAACCGAGTCGTTCATATCAAGCATTGTTGTGGGTTTAACACCTATGAAAAAATACTTCTTTCTTTTTATTACAGCAGTGTTGTTTTTAGCCAAGTTTTTTATACTTTAGGTGGAGGCCCTGTTTTCAAAATGAACACCACAATAGGTACAACGATGGATACCAGCAAGCAGAATACAGAAGTGACTGCAAACACCAAATCTGTTGCCAGTGCCATAACATCTGATGAAGACGCAATGGAAAACATTTTCAATTTCTTTGATGGAAAAGGCGGTGGATCTGTCAGTTCAGAAGATTTAGCAAGAATGTCGAATGCCTTAGACATGCGACCAAATATCAAGGAATTAGATGAAATTATCGGCCAATTTGATACGGAGGGAAAGAAAACCTTGGAACCCCAAGAGTTTAAGAATATGGCTGATGATATGCTGACAACACTTACGCAAATGCATGAAGTCGATCTAAAATCAATACTTGCAGTGAGTGCAAAATAATGCGATAGGCTACTATTTGCAGAAAAGAAACATTCTTTTAAGCAACATTAAAAGTTTGATACAAAAATAAATTTTTGCCAAGCCTGCTTTACTTTTTTGTTGAAACTTGCTGAACAAAATCAAGTTCGCTGTCTATCAAGCAGATTGTAAGATGATGGTACTACAAAACCATTTTCAATTTTTGGCAAAAAAAGTCATGAAGGCTACGCATGAGGATATATAACATTTTATCTATTGCAGCATAGCTACGACAGACGTCGACACAGCTAAAAGTGTAATCGAGTCCAGCGTTATTACGTCAAGTCCATTCCCACATAGCTCAATGTTAAGGATAAACTCAAATCAGTGCAATTTGTACAAGATTTTTTTATGACCTGGCAGGGTATGGAACTCCCGTATGCCGGCTCGGAAACGAGCGCTCTGTTCTTTTGGTTAGCAAGCAATGTTGCAGGCTTTTTTATTTCACATACGCCTGCGACGCTATCGTGCTCTTGTAGCAAACAGCCAATTGCATGAGTTCACGTCATTATGACGTCATGTACTCTGCAAACGTTGAATCAATGTAAACAAAAAAACGGCTGACTTGCTGTCTAGGTCCACTCATGCGTGCAATGTGGTGATTGGGTTATTGTAACTTGCAAATAACGTTACTTTTTCTTTGGTAATTATGCAGTAATTTAGGAAATTGAACTAATAAACATCTTGAACATTCTCTGTAATTTTAAATGTTGTGTAGGTGTTTGATCCAGACGAGCAAGGCTTCATTCGGATGCAAAGCCTGGAAAAAGTTTTAACAACTTTTCTTCAAGACCATGACGAAAACGCCGTCACCGAAATGCTGGAAGAAGTATTTGCAAATGGAAATGACCGAATTGGCTACAACGAATTCATTCGCTTGATTTTCCAAGACCAAAACTAATAAACGCGATTCATATCTTTTGCAGGGTATTACAAAAAATCAAAACCTACCATCTTGAAGGGGAAGATTTTAAATACGTATTATATTAGTGATGCGTTTGCTTCTCTTCAAGAAGTAATGATATTCCAAATCTCAGAGCAGTGATGCGTTGACTGGGTACAAAACACACTCAATGAAATGGAGTCCGTGTGACTTTCCCTTGTGGTTCCTAAGAAGAGGTAAAAAGGACTCACTGGTTACCATACCCGGCCAAATGCAACGGGTTCGTTCTTGAGTGTGTTCGGCGCTTAGTCAACAGCACACTGCACTGATGAGACCCTGAAGGTCGAAACAGAGTCTCTGTCTGCAGTTAGAGTTCTTAATCACAAAGATAATTTTATTGTTTGCAAAATAGCAAAGCCTGCAGACTTGGAAGATAAACGCTGCTTTTGTTAACTCCGAGTGTTCAAATAAGATGTGAAGCTAGCGCAACAGTTAGCTGCATTTGTGAGAATGAATTTACGTCCTGCATCTAGTTTTTTTATCTTGTTTTTATTTCTGTTTAAAATCCATCAGTAAACTGAAGCAGTTGCTTGTACGGTAGGCTATGCTTCAATTTTAAGTAGAAAATAATAACGAAAGCTTTGAATCTTTGAAAAGTTACAGTTATCCAAGTATGCTACAAGTTAACTGAAGCTCCAGGGTGAAGCTCTTTGGAAAACCTGTAGCATACCTATATTTCGAAATTCTAGAATATGTATTTTCTCTAACACGTTAAGCGTTACATCCTACGTAATGCCTAATATTTTGCTTCGTCCAAGTGTTTGTTTCTGTGCTTATTCTGATGAACAACTGCTTCTATAATTTTGTAAATATTAAAATCATTTGAAAAAAAACGCAAAAGATGAAATCATCTGTCCATGAAAAGCAAATACACCAGTAGGCTATAAGACTGTGAACGTTTTAACTTAGTAAAGATTTTATCATCAGGGTCCTTCAGAAACTAGCAAAAGCTTACTTCTCGGATAAAGTACAGAACATTAAACCGACTCCGAAACGGTATTGGGTGGAAGGGGGCCACAAGAAGACCCAACAGCGTGCCCCTGTGGTATTGAACCTTAAAGAATGGACCACATTCTTATGTGTTTTCAGCTGACTACCCAGTGCGGCTATTGTGGCCTTTCAGTGCGAAGCACTACGGAAGAATGTGCCAGTCAAAGAACTAGTAATAAGATTTATATAACTTTGACAGAAAAAGGAGATGATATAACATTTTATAAATATAATTTCATTAAGTTTGTAATGTCATTACTTGCCGATGAAAACTAAAACGGCGTGCACATTGAATTTATTTATATATTTTTTAGTTGTTTATGTAATGTGACATCCGATTTCTCTTTCCTTCAAGAAATCCCTTAGAGAGTAAAGATGTTAAATTGCTTTTAAAAATCATTTAGTCAGTTGAATTGAGATACAATTACAGAGATGCAGCTAGAGTTCGACCAGACGCTGCTTTAGCGGCAGTCAAATAAAATTTGTAGTGACATAAAAATAACATTCAGGGATTAGCCTAAGTTGTTTCTCCACAGCCATCTATAGCATGAATTGACAACGATATACACCGTGAATTGCCTATGGGTAAGTTAGAGTTATACTGAACCAAAGTTAACAAGACAGAGTTCTGATCAAAAATTTAGGTTGCTTTATTTTTGTCATGTCAAATACTTTGCAGTCGAATAAAATTATCCGAAGTATTTACTTTTAACTTTTGAGTTGTTCCAATCAAGAGCTGTGAATTATTTACTTGGGTTTTAAACAGATTTTTTGTACATTTATAATGACATTCTGTCAATTAAGTTTCTGATAAATACCGACGCAACGTACCAGATTCAAAGGACAAGTTGGTAAACTTCAGTCATGTTTGTTTGAACATCACTAAAGAAGTGTAAATTTTTTTTTTTATATCAGCGCTTCGTGGTTTTAAAAAAGACAAGACAAAAATACAGAGAGTCAGATGTCAAGTCAACAGAAGTTTTGCAATCCTAATATGCATTTGAAATCTAATTAGATAAGTCACACAATTTGCTATTTTATTTGTTTAATTTTTCCATAACATTCACACCTTTTTTCTAACCCACAATAAAAAGTGTTCAGTTGAAACATAAAACTATAACTAGCAACTAGCCATTAACACTGCTTCGAAACTGTTCTAAAATGTAGCCCATACCTAGGGTTGCCAGATTTTTTTTCTCAAAATAGTGAACATTTTGAAAGCGCGCGACCGCATCCTCAAAGTTCTCAAAGCAGTGGCGTAGCCAGGAAATGTAAAAGGAGGGGGGTTGACGGCCGGCGGGCGAAGCCCGACGGCGTCTTTGCCAAAGGCGACACCCAGTGGCGGGGGGTCTGGGGGGGCTCCCCCAGAAAATTTTGAAAAATGACTTTGAATTTGTTGCATTCTGAGAGCATTTTCAACAAAAATGTGGGTATAAATATTCCTGTAAAATGGTGCTGTCTGGTGGCATAGCAAAAGGATAAGATCATGTTTTCTAGGGCATTTTTCGGTAATAGAGCTATGTTTTCTTGTTGCTAATTCCTGGCTGAGATATTTGAATGTTTAGTATTGGTAGGCTAAAACTCGCTCTTTTAATGCAGTTTCGTTTAAAATTAGACAAACTTTGTTTTAAAGACATAGAGACTGAAAGCATCATTCTCAATATAGTGACGTCACACGCATCCCAAAAGGGGGGTTGTAACCCTTAAACATAGGTGGGCAAAGTTACTTTCAAAAGTAACTGAGTTACAGTTACAGTTACTTGGCCAAAATAGTAACTGAGTTACCGTTACAGTTACCGATTTTAAAAAGTAACTAGTTACCGTTACTAGTTACAGTTACTAGTTACTTTCAGTTACTCACAAATCTGAACATAAAATTCTGCACCTGGCCAGCTCTGCGTGCAAGTCCAGTTTAACCGCAATGTTTGATATATAGTGTTAGAGCCATCCATGCTAACATAATAGCACAAGTAGGCCTACAAAACCAACAAGGTTTTATTTAAAAAAAATAATCACTGGCTTATATGTTTATTTCCTTTAAGAAATACGAGCATTTCAAAGTGCTGGTCACTCAGGCCTGCCCTTTAGGGCTTTAAAATGTCCTTGCCCAATCGTCGTCGTCGTGTGAGCCTCTGGGGCCGAGAGTCTATCCTTTTACCGCCCCAGATTCACGATGTTTTCGGACTACACTGGAAGGCTACTAGAGAGCAGCCAATCTTTGGTTTCATCATTCATGACACGCAGACCTTCCACTCCGTTAGGTGGCTTGAAGATGTTACAGTCATTGATGATGCACGCCCCGATAGTTCAATTGGTTAGCGCGTCACTTTTGGAACGAAGAAACTTCAAGATCAAGCGGCACTAGTTCGACTCTCAGGTCATGCGCTTGAGCAACGTACGTTAAGGACTGCTCTTCATCTAGCGGCATCTAATAGATGGAATAATTTCCCGGCAACAAGACTTCAACAATCGGAAACTTCACTCTGTCAATCTCGGTGACCGGGCCTGCGTCAGTGATTTAAAGCCTTTAGTCTACAAGTATGCAAAACTGCCAGGATTAAGTTCTGCAAGAAGCTTTCCCAGTCCGAGGATAAAGATTTAATCAATCAATCAATGATGTGGTCTGCGGTCTGTTCCTCGGCACCACATTCACAGGAGGAGGAAGAGGCCATTTCCCATTGGTGCATGGTTGAGCGGAAAAGCCCGACGCCCATACGGAGACGATTGAGGCACACCCATGCCTGTCTTAATTGGTAGTGTCAGGTCGATGGAGTGTGTGTCGGCGTCGGGGATGAACGAATAAAGTCTGGTGATGAACAAGTGCTGCAATGAAAACAGTATTTCTACTGCATCACTTGACGGAATGGGAGTGTTATGTTTTTAAAACAGTTTTTTTATCGGTCCAATTGTGAATCTGGATCCGCTTAACTTGTCCTCAGGGTCCGCTTCCAAATACTCCTGTAACAGATTCAACGCGCATTGCTTTCTTTTCTTGGTTTTTGCGTAAAGTGGTGCAAAAAGTCTTCCGTGGCTTTACCTAGGCTACCACCATCCACTTCAGTGTCGCTGCTACTCCCCTCTTCAGCAGAGCAGTTTGCTTCTTCAATTGCTTGAAGCATGTTCTGTTTTATTTTGGTCTTCAATTCAGCAGTGTCGCTTAATGATCAGGCATTAAACACAGATAAGTCTAAATTGTGGGTGGAATGCACTCGCAAGCTGAAAGTCGCTGTCCTCGAACCAATGACCAAATCTGGTTTGTATAGCTTCCACAAGAACGTCTACCAACGGCAAGCAAACAGCAATGCTGTTGCTGGTTTAAATGTCAGACAATCTTTTTAGAGGCATTGCAAGCGTTACACTAAATGCAATAAATTTCAACTTCTTGAAGGTAACTAACAAACTGACTATAAGCATCAACAAATTGCTTTTAATCGCTGCGTGTTTCTTGATGCTAATAGTCAGTTAGTTATACAGTAGAATTCGCCTATAGTGACACCTGAAGGGACCGCGGAAAAAGTGTCACTATAGACGAATGATGACGTCGTTGATAACGTCACTTGTGCAGTATCTGCGCATGCGCATCCCATGTTGGTTTAATTCAAACCCAGTCAGCAAATCAATCCTTTATGGTTCAACCTCTGCATACGTTAAATCAATGTAAAAAGATGGATTTGCTGGCTGGGAACTGGCGAATGCCGATAAGGACAAAATATGATTCCAACTTAAACCTGAAATACACCGTAAAGTGTCCTTATACGAAAAATTTTGAGCCCAAGGGACAGAAATGTGGTGTCACTGTAAGCAAAGTGTTCTTATACACGAAGTCACTATAGGCGAAGTCATTTCTATGCAAAACATATGGTTTGCAAACGGGACTTTGCAACAGGTGGCACTATAGGCGAAGTGTCACTATAGCCAAAGTCACTATAGGCGAATTCTACTGTAGTTACCTTCAAGAAGTTGAAATTTACTGCATTTTTATAAATATTTTCAGGTTCCTGATGAGGGCTTAAGTTAAATCGAAAACGTTTGACTGTTAAACTCATTTGTAAATATGTAAAATATATTATTATAATGCTCAAACCTGTTGTATTGTTGTGTCTTGCCTGTCTTTGGTACATATTGATTAATCGCCAAAAACAATTAGCCTAATTTAGCCAAATCAGTTATCAAAAATCGCCAAAAAAAAGCCAAATCATAAATATGAAGCTAAACGTCTTAAAAAATTGCCAGATTTCTGGACTTTGGCGATAAATTCGCCAATATGGCAACCCTTCTCCAACAGACAAAAAACAAAAGTAGAACCGCGCATGCGCAGTGCAGCGCCGATATATCTGCGAGAAAAGTGCATTATTGCGCAAAACTCAGCAAACACGCACTAAGCAAGACACAACCACGTGCAGAGAAATCAACGGCAATTAAAAACTGAAATTTCAATACAAAAGTAACTTGTAACTGTTGAAAAAGTGCTAAAATAGGAACTAGTTACCGCGTTTCGTTACTTTTGGAAAATAGTAACGAAGTTACCGTTACAGTTACTCAAAAAGTAACTAGTTACAGTAACTAGTTACTTTTGTAACTAGTTACTGCCCACCTCTGCCCTTAAACCCCCCTCTTGGCTACCCCACTGTCTCAAACACATGCCAAAGCCCAAAATACGCGCAATTGCACCCTCTAACGCATGCCACACGCCTAAATGAGTGCAACCATGCCCAAATATGCAAAGAATTATTGCATAAATAATATGCAAAAATTGTTGCAATGCAATATGTGATGTTGTCTGACATAACAATTTGGTTCATAAATGATACCACAGATGAAAATTAATAAAATTTTACTTTCTTGATCTTCTTTAGCAAGTATAGTGCTCTACTTATCACAGGTTGAATCCAGGTAATTGGCTAGCGAGTATCTTGCAGTGTACACAGTATATGATATACCTACTGATGCTAAAATGGCAAGAAAAGAGACCCACGATTAGAGGTGCTAATTAGAACACTCCTACTTGCTTATGTAACTTAGTTTACTTAACATTCTTTTCATGCGACTGCTGCCTTCAATAAAGGTTTGTTTGCAGAAATTTGTTCTTTAAATTCTAAGCAGCTAAAAGGTATGTTAAAGAACACACACAATTCACTTTTAACAGAATAAACAGCTAAACGGTTTCGCTCAGTGGCGTAGCCAGAAATTTTTAAAGGGGGGGGGTTTGACGGCCGTTGGGCGAAGCCCGATGGCGGCTTCGCCAAAGGCGACACCGAGCGGCGGGGGATCTGGAGGCCTTCCCCAGAAATTTTTGAAAAATTGCTTTGAATTTGGTGCATTCTGAGAGCATTTTCAACAAAAAATATGGGTATATTTATTCCTGTAAAATGGTGCTGTCCGGTGGCATATCAAAAGGATAAGATCACATTTTCTTGGGCATTTTTCGGTAATAAAGCTAAGTCTCTATGTTTTCTTGTTGCTAATTCCCAGCTGAGATATTTGAATGTTTGGTATTGGCAAAACTCGCTCTTTTAATGCAGTTTCGTTTAAAATTAGGCAAACTTTGTTTTGAGGCATAGAGACTGAAAGCATCATTCTCAATATCATGACGTCACACGCGTGACAAAGGGGAGGGTTGTAACCCCCCCCCCCCCCCCCCCCCTTGGCTACGCCACTGGTTTCGCTCATCTGTCCATATGTTACCCATAACACTGAAAATTCTCTCAACATTGGCATTAGATACAGGGATAGACATTGCATACTGGACAAATTTTAACAATTTAGGTGCAGTTCTTTCTGAAAGAAGTTAGTCCACTTTTCCAGCGATGATCTTAACTTATTAGCCACATCACACATGATTGAGTAGCTGGCCTACCCAGTCTATAAACAAACAGTTAAATGACCAAACTTCTAGGCTGTTAGTTGCTCAGGCTAGTGGCTTTCAGTTTGTCAGCTACCTAGGCTGTAAGTGTACAGTGTACACTCCACTGTTGGACTTCGTGCTGGCCAAGCCTGGCTTTGGCGAAATTACACTGAGCTAGCATATTAGGGGTTTTTCCTCAAAGCACCAGACTCATGTGCTTTTACTCTCTAAGCAGCAGAAGTGTATAGTCACTGGTTAATCCATGGCTATTGGCTAAAATACATTGACAAAATTGTAAACAAAAATTAATTGTCAAAATAGTGAACATGTTCACTATCACTATTAGCAAAATAGTTTACAGTGAACATTTTCTTAAAATAGTGATTTGTTCACTAAAATAGTGAACATCTGGCAACCCTACCCACACCTGTTAATTTTTTTTTAATTTTGGCATTTGAACAAACGATTTTTTAAACGGAAAAGTCATAGGGAGTTGCTAAAGAAACAAAAATTGAGGGTAAATTTTTTTTGCACATACATATATCTTGGAAAATTGAAGTCACGAATCAAATTTTAATCAAAAACAACACATAATATTTACAAAATAATTTCGATACATTGTTTTCTTTCAAACTTATCTGATACCCGATTTAGCATGCATAGTCGTCACTGATGCATTCTTTATTTTAGCCTAAAATTTATTTTGACTGTCATGATGCGTTTTAAATAGACTTGTGATAGGCCTACTTAAAATCAGTAATTTTCAAGCATGAAGTAACTGCATACGACCGCTAAATGTCGTGAAGAGCAAAACTACGTAATTCAGATAAAATCATGGCTTGGCCATGATGATGTCGCTAATTGAAATACCGAAAAAAAAACTCTTTTATACTATTCAGAAAATACGTTTATAGATACTGATTCTTAACTAAATAAACATGTTAAAAATGAGTTGAAAAGCTGTTGGAATGGCTTAAAACTGGTTGCGTTTATTAGATCTTATATTGTTGTTATCGTTTTCTCACTAGTAATTATACTTAAAAGCACCATATTGATCTATGATTTTATCGTAAGACATTGATTGGCAGTTTATATTATCTGAAACAGAGATACAGCAACTAGGCTATTACTGTGGAAAATATGATTATTTAAACTACGGATAAGCACTTGTTTCAAACTGCAATTTTTCTTGAAAGCGTCAAAGAATTGCGAACTCATTTTCCAAAAGGTTACTATGTTTTCAGTTAAGAAAATTTCTCTACAAAAACATGTGATTCTGGGCAACATAACCAGGGGCGTAACCCACACAAAATTTTGAGGGAAAAATTAGCATCTTTGGGCATGTCTGTGAGTCTGACAATAAGGTAGCAAAGGCGGAGCACTTAGAGCGGGATTTGTAAAAATGCCTTCAAATTGCGCATTCTGAAAGTACTTTCAGCCTAAATCAATAGTAAAACTTTGTAAAATGACAGAGTGTAAAATATGCCGGAAAGGGGGCAATTTCCCCCTTTGCTTCCTCCTCCCCTTTAAAACTCCCCTGGACATAACTATGTTTGGCGACCGAACCGTGGCAGCTTTGAATGAAATTAAGATTTTATGTCCTAATTATTCAAGAACTGCGTTTTGTGTTATATAACATTTAATGCTACAAAATAAGTTTAGACAACATTTATAAAGTTTATAAAAATCATATCCTTGGTAAAAATGTTGAAACGTATGTGATTTTTCGCCGTGTTGGTGTTTCAAAGTAAAAGTTTATCTTTTGTCTGAACAAACAGATTTTATTATCGATAGTTTACAGATTGACACCCTTTCAAAGTAAACAAATATTTGGAGATAAAGCAATTGTTATGCATCACATACTACCACAAAGGTGAATAAAGTTAAAATTTAACCTCATTGAAATTTGCTTGAAAAAATGCTCTGATGTCATGTTTATTTATGTGCTTTTTTGAGTAGTCATAAATATTCATAACTAATTATTCATAATTTCCTATTATAATTATTCATAGACAAGCCTAAAAAAAGAACACTGCCCGTGAGAATTAAAAAAGTTGATGGAAATTATCATATAGCAATAGAAAAGTTGTTTTGTCAAAATACATTAAAAAAAATTATATTAAAATAAAATTAAATCACAGGTTAGACAAGCATGCACTTCAAAGGCAAGAAGGTTCATGAAAAGCTGTGGTTGAACGATTAGCGAAATTTCGCTGTGATAACAACAAATTCCTTCTTCAGTAATGTTTCTGCCAATTGAGATAATTTTTATGAAGTTTGATCTGTAATAAAAAAAAAGCCTACATAAGATAAACAAAAATATTCAAGTTTTTAAATTCATAACGAAAATTAGCAACCTACAAAAACTCTTTTTGAATATTGTAGATATCCAGCAATGAATTTGTCAGAACTTTAAAGTGTGGCAATCCTAACTCTTGTTTGAGAACGAATGTTTTGGTTTTCCATCGATTTTCTCTCCTGCCTATTTCATAAGGGAACCAGGTTATTTTCAAATTTCAGACGATAGCAACAGCAAGTCTCCAAAGATTAAATCATGTCGCGATTGAGAATTGATTGACATAAAGTTTATGGATTGGAAATCATTTAATTACTTTTCGATCTAACAAAAACAAATTTTCCAAAACGAATTTTAATTAGAAGTTTACGTACGGGTGATTAAACAGAAAGATAAAGGGGTATGAGAATATTGGTATTTTTTGATAAATTATTAAAACATTAACATTGATAAAGTTGTCTGCAATTAAATTCTCTTTTCTAATGTGCTGCATAAGCAACAGCAATGAGTTTTCGAAACAAAGATATTTTAAAAGATTTCGTTTCGAAGAAAAGCGAAACGTTTCGAAGTGAAAATGAAACACGAATTTGACAAGAGTTTAGGCTGATGAGTGTTTCGACCCGACATATTTTGAAACACATTGGTTCATCGAAAATTGCAACAGAGCAGAGGAATATAAAAGCTTTATGTACATGCTTTTGCTCAGATATTGTAAAAAATCATTTTACATTTTCAAAAACGTCAAGGAAACGGTGCAATATATAAGTTAAATCAGGTCATCTTTTTTGTGTTTTTATGTTGCTGAAACCAGGGTAGTGAAGTCGGCAAAAATAAAAAGGCTGCGACTCCTCGGTTTATAACGGGCCGACTCCGACTCTTCTCTTGCAGCAGTGTTGCCAGATTTTAGAGGATTGCCAGATTTTTCTAAAATTTTTCCTTTTTTATTTAAAAAAAAATTAATTTTATTAAATTTGTAATCAAAGTTGAAACGGCGACTTTCACAAAACTGACAATTAAGAACCAAAACTTATATTTTTTGGTAAAGGTGTAGAGCGCAACACAGAGAATAAGAAACAATATTTTAAAAATGTGCATTGCAAACAAAATTTTTATTGTTTATCGTTTTTGTCAAACCGGAGTAGGACTCCCGTATAGCTAAAATCTCATCAACTTTGACTCCGACTTTACAGCCCTGGCTAAAACTATGAATGTACAGAACTTGAGTAATTAACTTAATGGGTGAAGTTTGTTCATTGTTCTCATTTCCCGCGTGCTCTAAAGAGTACAGACGATATACAGAACAACAAGTAGGCTTGCCGTTTATAAATTTTCATCAAAAATGTCTCCTCTTTTATGTTTACAAGAATATATGACAAGACTGTCGCTTGTAAAGAAACGGATTTCATGCACTTTTCAAACAATTCAGCTAAACTTGCAAAATGATTTTTGTGTGGTTTTCTCTGCGTCTGGAAAGATTGAAGGGAATATTTTCACCTGAAGTCACCTATTCTGTTGTTGGTAATAATTTTGTCGATAGAAGCTTGTTTTCGCCACATGAAGAGAACCTATGATAATTTATTGACCAAACGTATGTCAGCCGGGACAGGAGAGCATTTGAGTTTGGCTGTTAGCTGTAGAAGTCCAATAAAAGGCTAATTTATTACTTTTTTTTCGGAGCAATGCATAATTGAGTCCAGTGGGAAATATGAGCCTCAAGGAAGTGTCCTTAAATGTCTCCCAATCAAACACAATGATACTTCGCAGAAAAAATAAATATACTTTAACGACTCATTTGTACTTTATAGTGTATTACCTGACGGTTAGTTTTAATTGCACAGGTTGCATATCCCCTTACGTGCTCTTCTTTGCCAAACAACTGATGTCAATCATTTTGGCTCAAATATCAAATTGTGCTGATTAGCTTCAGGAGCGTTTACCTTTTCTTCTACACAGGGCCATGTGAGTACCATCTCGCCCCTCCCCCCCCCCTTTAAATATAATCCTCTAGTGGGCCACTATGTTTAGTGATCACTCCTTAAAATAGAACCAAAAAGCATTTAAGGCCGAAAAATCTTTCAATTTAGGGAAAAAAATTGAGATTCATCATTTTAGCAAAGAATAACCTAAAGAACGGTAAGATTTTCGAAAAAAAAAGTTAATAGGAGGATCTAGAAAAAGTTGAGGAAGGATCAGAGTTTTAACAAAGCACAATTTATAACATAAATGAACAATGCAAAACTTACTGTCTGAAAAAAGTAAAATTGAAAAGGGGTGTCGGAGGCTTCTCCCCAGACAACTTTGAGAAATACAATCTTGTTTTGGTTACTTTTTAGGAGCAATGTGTTTTTTTTTAACTTTTCATTCCCATAGTCCCCATCTATGCATGCTCAATATCACCTAGGTGAATAAAATGTGGTTGAGGGAGCGAGGCGAGCGAAAAAAATTCAAAAATGGAAAAAAGTACATATTAAATGTTACCGGTACATGTGAAATTACAGGCCGAAAAACGCTGCACGATTAACATATGAGTGGGCTAGGCAAAGGTAGACCCCAGTCGGGAGTTTGGAAAGCAATAAATACGACATTGCATGATTTAACCTATTGAATATCGAGCTTCTAAAGCTGATATTTTATTTTTTAAACAGTCAAAAACATTAAACAGGCTAAAGTGAGGGGCACTTAATCAGTCGTGCCCTCCCCCTTGCCGCCGGTGCGGGGAGGTAACACGACCCTGCTTCTACACGCCAAATATAGCTAGTCATAACAATCGCCCATCTTTTATTTAATATTTACTGCAGACAGAAGGGAATGCTATGGCATGAAAGGAATTTTTCCAATATTCCACATAGCTATCCTGCGAACTTAGCTTGCATGTCATATATTTATTGTCTTCTCCATTTCGTTGCATAGCATGTCTAATCTAAAATTTAAGTAAAAATCTACTTCAACAAAACCATCATCGTGCAAATACTATGTTAAGTGATGTACAGCGACAAGTTTAACGTTTTTATAGGATATTTTTACCGACAATCTTCGCTACAAATAAGTAGAACTGCCATAATCCGTAGCATTGACAGGGGGTCCAATGGGTATTTTTGGACCCCGGGCCCGGAATGATGTTAGGGGCTGATAACCTTTCCAAGGGGCCCGCAAACTTGAAGAAGCCATCCCATATTCTTTGGATATAGTTCATTTTTTAGAAGTGTCTTAACTTGGGCACAGGGATCTCATTGGTACTGGGCCCAAAGTATCCTCTCAACGGCCCTGGCCATAAATGTTATCAATGCTGAAAGTAAAGGCAATGCTAAGCAGAGAAAATTCATGTAAATGAAATCATTAAGCCATCGCAACATTTTATTTCACCCCTAGCAGGGTTCTTCAGAAGGTTCTTATTAGTTTTAGTACTTATTATTACGTATTAAACAATAACACAACAGGGTTCGCTGTCCAATGGAGAACTACTGGGCAATCTGTAATTTATCAAATGTCAATTACATTCTAAAACCGATCAGCGAAAGAAAAAAGTTTTGCGTTTTTTCTGAGAATATATAGCTCTTCTCGAATGCTGCAATGCACACAACGCTGTGATAATAATTCTGTCGACACGATCTGAATAGTAAAAGGCTTCTCGGAATCTTGATGCAGTGAGGCAAAAAACGAACAAGTTACCTTTTCTGCTGCTGATAGTGAATAGTTTCCTTTCATTACAATTTCTTTTGAAGCTGTAGTCGAAGCATGATTTTGTGTTACTTAGTGATTACATATCAGTGAACGTTGCAAAACTTATCTGTGGTTGTGCAAATAAATTATAGCTTCCAGGAAACAACAATGATAAATTAGTTCAGTGGTTTATGCTTAAGTTGGAAACAAGTGAAACTTTGTATGGTTTATTGATATTTTCTTTAGAACAGGTTTAATCATTTCAACCATGCAATTGGCTGTTAGCCTTAAATTGTGAGCTGTGATTTGTTCTGTTAACAAAGCGAAAAGGAAAGCAACTTGATTAAATTAGGCAAAGGCCCGGCAGATTGCTGATGATAAATCTATACAAACAAGGTGACAATTATCGCTGTCAATTCTTGCTACAATCGGCTGCCGCGAAACATAAAACTTCTCTCTTTGCCAAGGAAAGAAAAAGAAATCTGTAACCAAACAGTAGTAATCATAATGATTGTACAGTAATCCGCCAAGGGACGAGGGATCATTTTTAGTTTTGGCTAGACTAAAGAAGGGACAATGAAAACACAGACAATAGATATTGATCGATTACTTTGTTCAAGAGAGCACTGAAAATGCCATATTGCGAGATTGTTTTACATCGAAAGGGCTTATAGAACAATGCCTACCTGTATTTAAAACAGAAAATTTAGACGCATGTGTCAAACTAGACTACAGCATGTCAACTGTTTAACGAAAATGCACTGAAAGAAAGTATGACATAGACAGCAAGAAAAACAGAAAGAGTATAATGTCTTTATCTGTAGACCTATAAGTAAAAGGTCACTTTCTTTTTGTGATTTCAGTAGTTGTTTTTCTCATGGCAGTGGGTAGTCTAGTGAATGCTCTTCAACCTTGCGCTATCCAAATAAAGTGTAGCCTTTTGTATGGAAGCATAGAATACAATGAAGCAAGTTAACGTTCCTCTCGGACAGTGCATTTAAATTTTTCATGTAGCGAGTGTTTTAAGACGAATGTGAAACTTTATCCTAAAGATGCTATTTTCACAATTACAAATTATACACCAAAAGAAACAAGTTTTGCGATTGATTAGCAAAACAATCGTCGACGTTGGTTTGAAGTTTTGTTCGTATGTTGGCTACTGCAAACAACAATGCTTGGAAATGCTATAAACTTGAAACTATTACATGACTGAGTTGAGAAAAAATAACACTAAATTGTACCAGGAAATTTGATGGTCAGATTTTGTCAAGTTCGCTCACAGTTAGAAGGACCGACGCCACTTTGTTTCACCTGTTACCAGGAATGTAGGCAAAAGTCCATACAGAATATGTCCATACGAAAAATAGTCCGACTGGAATATATATTTGACAAAAAATATTTTCTAAATGGGTATTTTCTACTCGGGTTATTTTCAGTATAGATATTTTCTGTATAGATTTTTTCTGATTTATGTTTCCCAGTCATATAGTTTATTGAAAAAAATTATTTGATAAACATTTGACTCCGCAAAATAAGATGCAACACGATGAAGCAAAACAGTTCAAATCAGACTGTTTGCAATTGTGCAATGAAATTGAAAGTGATGTCATACAGTAGTATCAAATGAATGGAATCGTTTGCTGCAAAGCTGCAGTCAATCGAAATGTTACTGATTCCGCTGTATCGGCCCAGGATTTATCACTGTCCTTAAGTAAACTTTAGAACTACTCCAGTATCATAACCGATGCGGCCTTTGATAAACTAGAATACTAGATGCTCAGTTCGTAAATTCTTCCAATGTTCCCTTTGTCGTGCAGTGTCCCAAAGTGTTCTTGGTTGGCTGATTGATGCATTTCTTTAAAAATTATATGCAAATATTGTTCGTTGCCTGCCACGAGCACGTTTCCCGAAAAGGCGACCATACTTAGACAAAGATTTTCGAATTCTTCTTTGCTGATGATGTGACCGAAAAGTTTGAGTTGCCTTTGAGTTATGTTGTTCAATAATAGAAACTCTAGAACATAACCATAGAAATAACAAGAAAGAAATTTTAATTTCCCGTTTTCGAAACCCTTTTTTCGAAACCCTTTTTCGAAACCCTTTTTCGAAACCCTTTTTTCTTACAGCTCCTGTTTTTCTTTCTTCCTTGTTAATTGTGTAATGGTTTACCTTTTCGAAACCCACACTTTTTTTCTTACAGTACAGCTCATACTTTTTTTCTTCCTTGTCAGTTCTATGCTCATGTTTTGGAGTTTATACCTTGTCCTGACCTTACCAAGGCTGCCATGCTTTTGGCAGCCTTTTGTTCCAGATGTAGTTTTAGTCGGTTATTTTTATGTGTCAAATGAAGAGTTGTAACTTAAAGTATAGGCTATTCGACAGCGACCGGAACGCTGTTTTTAATTTTGCAATTTGTTTCAAGATTCAAGTTTTAGTTCAAAGTTGTTTAGCTTTTCAAGTTTATAGACAAGCAGGCTTTTCGCAAAAAACGTAGATTTTTTAAAAATTCAAATTCAAAGAAGTAATTCAAATTACATTGTAAATTCTATAGTGACCGGACCTGTCACAATGGTTCAATACTCTTCTAAGTACTCTAGACTGATGCAATATTGTCATGTGCACTTTTCAGAATAGAGTTTGGGTAGTTTTTTTAATCAATAAAGACAAAAGCGTGTTTTTTCCTTCTGACAGTTTGTAAGCCATTTGCTGGGGTATGTCAGCATTTATCAAGAACTGATTAAAACACGTTGACAGACTTTCAAATCAAAAGATCTCAAATAATCACGTATTGAAATCAACTAAAATAAACTTTTGAAACCTTAAAAACAAAAAAATAAATAGAAAGTTAATTTTATTGTTTTCCTACAACTGCCTTTGAAAATTGAACACCTAAGTTAAATAACTCACTGTAAGTCCAAAATACAATTTTTGAGAAAAAGCAAGCATTTGCCTTTGCAATGAAAATATCTTTTAGGTACATCAACGTCCAGCAATGTTAAACCAATGAAAAATGAAAAAAAAAACTAGCTCATTTGTCAACAACAAAGCAATGAGCAGAAATAGACATCAAAACTTTTGATTTATGATTTGACGGAAAAAGCCGTCAGATGTAAATGAACCGACGTACGCTGCTGCGTTCCACGTAAGGAAGCGGTGCGGAAGTAAGCAAATCAACCGTTTTTCTGCAACAGCACGAACATATTGTGAAAACCTTTCAGTCAGGTTTCAAAACTAGGCGATCAGGGAATTTTTGAGTTTTGTCGTGGCAGTTTTTGCTGATAGTCTATTCCTTTACTGGTCAAATTTTTTTTTTTCTTAATTTTATTACACCAAAAATGATATTAAAAAGCGTGACCTTAATTGGCGATTGGTTGTAAAGTACGTTTGTTGTTAATAATTTATTTTAACCTCTCTACTGTTGAGTAAAACTGTGCTTTGTATTGCTAGCATATGGATGTAGGCCTCAAGTGCATAAGTACGTCAGAATTACAGATAAATAAATAATAAGCATTGTTAAAAGACAATTAAGAAATAAGCTTTTGTTGAATAATTGATCGCTTCATGTTTTGCATTCCACTCAAAATAACATATATCTGACAATGCATAATCGTGGTTAAGCCTTTTTAGCTGGGCTACACTTACCAGTCTGTAAAGTTAAAATATTTGTTTTTTGTTGTCACAGTACACAGGTCTAAGTTTAAAATTAACTTAGTTCAATCGCTAACGTTGTTGGGATGATCTTATCTCCACTGTTTCCGTCACACAAAGTTGATGGAAAACAGCACCCACTGAACCGCTATACTGTAACATCTTAGGCCGACTGCCAATATGCGATAATAAACTCAAAAACAAAAAATTTTTGAGGTACAGTAACTTATTTTGCACAGCAAGATAAATGCAAATTTTATCATCGGTCGAGAACATTAGCAATAAAGTTTTCTTGATTTCATAAATTAAATTAATTTTTTTAAGCAAAGGCCACCAAAGGTGTTTTTGTATACACATTAGAAAGGATGTTTTCGTAATTTCAAACTTCTATTCATTCAGTGCCGTTGAAAGTGCTGTGTTAAAGGCGAACTTGGACAACACTGAAATTGATAGTTTTATAAAGCATTGAGACAAGCTAGTTTAATAAATTAAAATAACAAAATAAATATACATTTTATTAAAACATGGCTGAAGCCTTTTTTGTCATGACCAGGCTAGCTTACATGCTACATTATATGTTCAAAGTATACGTTGAATCACTTGCTTATAACACATGTGGTCGCAATTATGACAACACAGGTCACAGTATTGATTGGAAACAGTTATGTTAAAATAATATCATTTGATTCAAAACCGACACAAATTGCATGCACAACGTTAATGCCATGAAACCATATCTGCGAACTGTGGGGTGTGTAGCCTACAACGTAGTTCAAGTGCTTCATTTCGTATACTATGATGATTTAATAGCTTGATATTGCATCCGCTGTATGTGAGAAGTCGTTCGCCTCAGCAAACAAATGTTGAAGAGTAAAAACATGCCGTGACCTCTTCCGTAAAACGCACAGTAAAGGTAAAGTGTTACATTTTTATAAGCGTAGAATTTACAGAATTTCAATTTCGAAAGTACGTGGTGTAAAAAATAACTTTCTGGTTTATGCACAATTGCACATTTTAGCAATTCATGGTTCTATTTTTTGTGTCAAACGCTTACGTGCCAATTTGCTATGATCCATAGCTTAAAACTACTGTTCTTTTCATGTAGTGTCAACATTCTTTTAGTATAACACAATGCAATCGAAACGAACATTCAAGAATATTGCTATGATTTATTGAAGGTGGTTTAGTCTTGTTTATCATGCTGGTTGTTATAACGCAAAAAATATTTTCCTCGTTTTTGCAGGTGCTGCGTATTATAGCAAATGAAGCGCAAGCATTATTACAAAGAAATAAAAAACTCTCCAATTTTCTACTCTACTTAATGCCTATAATTTACCCCAGCGATTTTAACACACAACAGTACGACAGCGTGTTGTAAAATAATATCTGTTTCACGGATACTTTTCAAATTCGACATAATTCGGAAAAAAAAAACTAGAAATTGAAATAAAGAATTTGTTGCTTGCGTCAAGACATCAATTACTTGGTCAGTGTTTTTTTTAAGGTGTTTTGGGGGACCGAAACGGTCCCCCAAATTTCTTCAGCGGTTTCCCAAAATTTGGACTTGCAACTACAGTAGAAAAGTAATGGTTGTTTCTCGCTATGTCTTAAGCAAATATGGCTATTTTTTGGTACGGTATTTAAATGAAACACTTGCGGTCTCTTAAAACTACTTAGCGGTCACCCAAACCAAACCTTAAAAAAAAACCTTTACTTGGTCATTCGAATAAACGTAATATTGGCATAAACTAAACGTATCAGATTATGCAGCCATTGTTGGCCAATCTCTCAGAAGCTTTATTTTTGCGACGTGCCGAAAGAGTTTTTATCAGAACAAAATGTTCAATGTAGTATGAATCTGAAAAAGGCAGCTTTTGCTGACTGAGGAAATATTGAAAACCATAGCAATCTTAAAAGCACTATAAAGCTTCTTCGCCTCAAATAATAATGTTTTTGTTATAGCGTTGTATCCCATGGAAGATATGCATTGCTTTCGGTGCTTTACAAAGCAGACAGTGTCAGTCAGTGCAGCCGTCAAGACGTAACCGCGAGTACATCATTGCTCTGAATTCAATCCTTGGTCGAGTGCCAAGCAGGGACAAGGTTTAGTTCCACAATAAAAGTCTTTGGCATGGGCCGAAGAAGAGTAGAACTCAGGTTTACCAATTTGAAGGAAAGGTATTTGCTGTATGGATTTTTACCTGCGTGCTGTTTAATTCATTGTTAGCTTTATCAGCATCAAAAACAGATGTGTGAACCTCGTTTTTTACGTTTGATGGAAAAATAACTTTTTACTTTTTGATGAAATGACTATTTCGTAGGCTATGCCCATTTGGCATTCGGTCAAAATCCGCCAGAAAATTAATTATCTTTCGTGCAGAAGTCGCCAATGAAGAATAATCTCAATAATGATAATTGGATACACATCGTTGCAAAGTTGGTTACTGAAACAGTGCTGTAAAAATACTGAAACAGTGCTGTAAAGATACACATCGTTGCAAAGTTGGTTACTGAAACAGTGCTGTAAAAATACAAATTCAACCGATGTGAGATGTATTGCATCTAACCGTCTACTCACAATAGTGTCTGAACAACTTGGAAATTTGTGCCTGGGATGAACATTTTTTGCTCCTTGCTTGTGACATTACAGGGCTGTGGAGTCGGGCGAAAAATATGCGACTCCGACTTAATTTTTTTTTTTAACTGAATTTCACTTACATTGTGATCGAAATTGAAACGGCGACTTTCATAAAAATTGACAATAATAAACATTTCTATCTTCAGATAAAGTTTTAGAGCGCAATACGGGGAGCACGTGACAATATTTTGAAAAAATATTGCAAACAAAATTTATTGTTTATCGTTTTGTATCAAACTGGAATCTGATTCTTCCTCTTTTTAACGACTCCAACTCTGGACACGCCAAATTATTCCGATTTAGACTCCACAGCTCTGGGTGTCAATGCACACCCATACAACAAATCAGTCTTTTTTTATATTGACTCAACGTCTGTAGACGTAAACTTCAGTACTGAGTTAGCAATAAACTGCTTGACAATGTAGGTTGTAGAATGTAGATAAATTTTTATGAGAAACTTTTACCATAAAGAGCTTTGCAGTCAATATGTTGAGTGTTTTAAAGTTTTTGTAAGAAGTCAATTGCTTTGTGTTTCGAAAGGATAGTGCCACAACTCCATTTGTACGATTGATTGACGTTTGACGTGCAGGCCCAGACAGCAAAATCAGTCATCTTTACGTTGATTTAACGTATGCAAGTCACAAATTTGCGGTCTGGGTCGACAAAGATCACAACATTCACAACACACAAGCGGCGCAACAACAAACTGAAACTCGTATTACCATTGAAGTTCTAGAAACTTTGTCAGAGGAAGTCGTTTCGCGAAAACAGGGTCAGTCATACGAAACGTTGAGACACTTTCAGTTTTGTTTCAGTGATAAATGCTCGAAGTATTCTGACGGATTATGTATCCATTAGGTACAAAACCTGACGACGAGATATTGTTCTATTTAGAGAAAAATAAAGTAACGTCCTTATTTGAAAAAATACTCTGCAACGTGACTGAAATTTAATTTTACTTTTTCAACTAAATCTTGTTGAGGATAGATTTTCATTTGTTAAAGACTTTTTTCGATTACAATTTTACCGCGTCTTAACTGGCACTGAGCCTTTTAGGTTAGACGTTACTTAATGCAGTTTTTCCAGTATCATTTGTGATTTTTCTCTGTGAAGGCTTTGGACAAACGTCCACTGCCACATTTCATTTTCATCGTCACTACAGAAGTTTACCTGCACTACCCGGTGGCTATATCATTATACATCAATGCAGAAATACTTTCAAAAACTAGCTTTAAAATCACAAGCTGAACGTAAGAAAAACTTTACTGTTGCTATTACCACAGCCAGCCTTTGAAAACAACAACCAGGCAGTGGGCCAGACTACACCGACTCTGAAATTGTTAAAGACTCTAAAACGTCAAACTTTTTCCAGCGTTACGACTTCGACTATAAATTCCACATAGAAAAGGACTGTAAAGTTGGAATAAATTTACCCAAACTTCACCCCCACTTCCCACTCTGCAATGCTGTAACTCTATAGCAATTTCGGGTGAAATCTTTGACTCTAACTATTGTAGTCAAGTAGACAACAATTTCAGAACGGAAAATTGATTAATTGATTGATTGAATATTTATCCTCGGACTTGGAGAGCTTCTTGCAGAGCTTAATCCTGGCTGTTTCTGGCAGAGGCTTTAAATTACTGACGCAGGCCCGGTCACCGAGATTGACAGAGTAAAGTTTCCTATTAATTGTTTAAAAATGCAATAAACTATTGTAGCCTACACGTTTTTTTTTACTAAGGAGCGTAATTATAGATACATTCATGAGGTGCGTATGAAAAGTAGTGAGCCTAAAAAAAGAGTTGCACAGAAAAAGTAAAGAAAATACAATGTGCGGTGGTTATGTTGAGAAATAAAGCTACGCAATGTCGTTTGTATTATACATTTTCGTAGAGGCTCTATGTTTTCATAGACCTACATCTCCCTTGGGCCTAGATTTCGGTGTAGGATAGGTTCTTTCCTCTGTATCAAGAGGTCTGAAATCGGGGAGAGTTAATTCTTTGAGAATTCGCGAACAAGCTGTAAGGATAGTCTATTTAAACTAACAAAATATCTCAGATTTGTTTGCATTTATTAACATGCGTCTACTACAACTATTAAATGCAGCATCGACCAATTAAAGTACAGTAATTCATTGAAAAGTTTGCGAATAATCTATGCACGTAAAAAGCAGCTCGGCAGTTTGTAGAGATGACAAACGTATTTAAGCGTGTGTGTTTGCATGGTGGTCGTACTTTCACTGTAAATAAGCACTGTCAAAGCAAGCAAAGCCGCATGTAAAGTGAAACGTTTTACACGATTGCCGATATCCATGGCATGGTTGAACGAATGAACTTGTTTCGTGGTTGGTTTAGCGCACAGGCAGCAGTGGCAGTGATTCCACGTCTGCATACGTGAAATCAATGTAAAAATGATGGAGTTTGCTCTCTGGTAAGCTCACATGCTTTGAAATCAATGAAAGACTGACTTTTAGCCTTGTGCATTGAGATTACATTCAAGATCTGTAAATCTGTACTAATCTTTGAGCCAGTTTATCGATTTCGCATTTGTATTGATCTGTGTTGTGGAGAATGGTAGACTCATTGGAAAACAAATTATGTTTGTGGAATGTTAATTCCATAATTGTAATATCTTTAAAACGGTTTTGACGTTCAACGGAGTGTTAGACGTTATTCATTCTTCACCTTGGGCTTCCTTTGACTAAGAAAACAAATCAATTTTCATAAATTATAATTGCATTGATCCCGTTCACCGACACGCGATATCAATTTCGCCACCGCAATTATTTGTCGTTAATCAAACATTATAAGCATTCACGTTATAGAATCTTATCTTCTGGTTTTTTCCCTCGCCTCCACACAATTCAACGAAAGTAGATGCATTAAAGCGTACGAATGTTAGCATAAGCACAATCTGTTTTTGTAAATTATTTTCCGCTTTCGTAGCATTTTTGACGTTGCAATGATGGAGTTGACAGATATGTTTGTTTTGCAGATGCCTTGAGTCATAACAAGATTTCTAGGCTAGTGTTGTTTTAGTAAAACGCAATTTAATGATCGCCATTGATGATAACTGTCAGACGTTTTGCTTCTCTATGATATTTAATATCAAATGGTATCATCCATCATTATTTTGTTTCACAGTCTACTTCTGAAAGACAGTAGTCCTTCATATCGTCAAAATGTCAAAGGAAACTATGGTATCAATAATTGATTTGCATGAGAATTGTCAACTATGATTCGTTTGCTTGGGTATTTTTCATAGCCCACATACACCACGCATCAGCGCACGAGTTCTAATTTCTTGGACTGGAGTCGCTGGCAATAGAAATGTTTTTCGTCATAAGATTTTCTGTAACTATTTACACCACACATCAGCATACGACTTATAATTTCTTGGACTGGAGTCGCTGGCAATAGAAATGGTTTCGTCTTAAGATTTTTTTTTGTCAATTAATGACAAACATCCACTTTCTTATCACAAGCTTTAAAAATAAACAATTTTTAGGTACAAACATGATGAGCCTAACCGAAACAAACCAAGCAGCAGCACAATATTTGGCATGATATGAAAGAAGACAAAAAATTACACACGTTTTCGGCTATAGCCTACACTAAACCGGTGGTGTTCAAATGGCAGATCTCGATCCGGTTCCGGATCTTTTCAACTTTTTGTGTGGACCTTTCAATGTCTACGGAAAAGATGGGATACCAGTGAAGACAATGAAGCATTCTGGCTCGATGTGCTTGAGCATCCTGCATGCAAAGACTTGAATTTTGTAAAAAAAAACACAAGCATAAAACGAGACTCACAAAATATGCTCATCTTCATGAGCTTTTGAGGATATCAGTAAGTGACAGAAAGTCCGGATTCGATGCTATTGTGAGATCTAAACCAACTCATCATTTTTCTCACTGAAACAATCTTGCAGCTGTAGCACACTTCACTTTTGACTTTTACAAAGTTATTAATATGTTGTAGGGTACACTTACATAAACAAAGCACCATAAAAATTAAAGCATGTCCAATCTGTTTACTATTCGTATTTAGTGCATCATCATGTTGGCTGGTCTAGTGGATCATGGCAGATCATCTCGTCAAACATTGAAAAGATAGACAAGGGATATTTGTTTAGCCGAAAACGTTTGCGATTTTTTTTTAATATCATTTCAAATGCCGTGTTTTTGCTTAGTCTACCAAACTTGTATGATGAGTGCATTTGATAAGGTGATAGACCCAAAGGGAACAGATAAGGTGAAAATACAAGCAGGTCATGTTATGAAATAATTTACATCACTTTTCTATTTCAAACCATAGTTAGTATTGAAATATCATTTTAAAAACATTATGTGGTTCGACATTTGATTATAATTTGCCGGTATAGAGAGTTTCCATTACACTTTTACTTTCATGTTGCGAGTATTACCATCAATTATTGTACTTTTTAAGGTTGTGAAACCGAGTTATCGTATCAAATGGCTTGAAATGGATTTGATCCGCTCAAAGATAACAATGTTTAACCTAAAAAAATTGCTAAATCCTTAAAGTTGGATAGGGAAAAAATTTAAGTATCACATAGAGCACGGGTCGGCAACCTTTAGCATTGAAAGAGCCATTTGGTCTCGTCTCCATCAAACTAAAACCTGCTCTGAGCCGCACCATTCCAACAGCTGATGTCAACTCTTAACATGACTGGGAAACACAACTAATCGGTTCATGGTCGGTATGTTCATGGTCGGTATGTTCATGGTCGGTATGTTCATGGTAGGCCTTCGGGATGTTCTGCTTTCGTCAGAAATTTTTCTCTTCTTGCATTTAGCCATTATTTATGATTAAATCAATACAAATCTATTGAAGTAATGTTGAAATTAAATATTTAGCTACAATATTTATCTATACTGACTAGCTACAAATTACCATTACTGGCTGCAAAGCAAACCGTAACTGAAAAAGTGCAAAGGTAAAGTGTTGCGCCTCCTTAATTGTCGCAACTATTCGGTTTTTGATAATTGTGGCACCACAATGGTTTAATTGATAAAGCTTTGGTAGAGAGTTTCCTTTGTTGAATCATAAAGAAATAAAACAGAGTGACCTTAGCGGGTTTAACATACTTTTTACACCCAAAAAGTATAACATAATTAAAACAAACTCAAACATTTTCGACACGTACGTGTGTCCTCATCAGAAATTAAATTTGCAATATATATAACAGGGGTTCCCAAACTGGGGTACATGTACCTCCAAGGGTACATTTTGACTTTTCAAGGGGTACATTAGATTAAGTATAAGGATATTCTTTCCATAACTTCTAATCTGCCTTAAAATATTTTTTATCACCTGATGATGTTAATAATTTGAAGACCTGAGATTAAGAACTCCTTAGTAAGTCACATTTTCACCCCAGTAGAAGCTTTAACTACAACTAACAGTAACTACCAAAAGATTGCGAAACCTGCTATTCATGCATTGTTGTTGTTTCCATCAACATGATTGTGTGAGTCAACATTTTCAGTGCTGCTTGAAGTTAAATCAAAAAACAGATCACAGCTCAAAACACCTGAACATGATCTTCGTTGTACTGTTGCTAATTTTTTACCTCGTACTAATGAGCTTGTTGCTAAAAAGCAGGCTCATCCATCACATTAGCTAGGATTGCTGAGCTTATTCAGCCGATATATTGTTTGTTTGATTGATTGTAGTGTTTGTTTAACCTTGGATTACATCGTTATGAATAACTTTGTGTGCTTTGATTGGTACAAAATATCATGTATGCAGTCTTCTAATGCAGCTCTACTGTTAATTGGTTGCAATATCTAGACTTTCTAAATCCAAAAATATGAGACAATTTTGGGGGTACACGAGCGAATCTATAAATTGACCAAAGGGTACCGATGAACAGAAAGTTTGGGAACCCATGATATATAAAGTCAAAAATCGTCAAATTTATCTTACGATTTTTGATTTTATGTATATTGCAGATTTAATTCCTGATGAGGACACACATACGTGTCGAAAACGTTTGAGTTTATTTTAGTTTTGTTATATTTTTTGTGTGTTAAAAAGTATGTTAAACCCGCTAAGGTTACTCTGTTTTATTTCTCAATGGTTTAATTGTGACACGAACTAGTATAAAAAAGTATCACATGAGCCAAAGCGCAGAGATAAAAGACCCGCTTGCGGCTCTGGAGCCGCAGGTTGCCGACCGCTGACATAGAGAGATAGACTAATGCGAAGCAAACAAAAGCTAACGGATAGAAAATGCAGTTAACCTTATTGTATATAAGTCTGTTTGAACGATAAACATTTTTAAAGTAGACCACAGCTATAGAACGAACTGGTTTTATCAGCAGCCTTTCACAAGAGCCGTTTTGGTGGAAAGAGCACTTTAAGGCTAAGTTTTGTTTTGTAGCAACATGCAACTTGCAAGATGTAGCCTACAAGGAACCACTGTACAATTGCCTATTACTGTATGCTTTTGCATTTGGTAATTAGCCTTACAAATAGCGGTGTTTTAGAGATAGGTGTCTAAATAAAACTCAACTAAAGTGAGCTTTGTTAGACCATGTTGAACCATAGAGAAATAAACGAACTAAAGTGACAACGAAATAAACTAAAGTGAGCTTACTGAGTACATTCCCTGTGTAACGTTTGCAGGATATGAAAAATATTGGACCCAGTTTTGTGTTCAGTTTCTCGTGGAAGGTTGTTCCCCTATAGCCCTTTCATTGAACCTACACCCCAGCCACATGATGTAGTCTACATACGTATAGTTTTGAAAACTGTAACTCTTCTGTTACATTGATCAATAAAGCAATGTTTTATGGTGCGCCATATCGTTTGTGTTTTTTACGTTTAAAAAACTTGAAAATGGTATGGGCTTCAATACTACAGTACAAAGCATGATACTAGATAAGGCAGAAAATTTTGTTAAGTCTGTGTAAAACCAGGGCTGTGTGGTTAGTCGAAAAATATACAATTCCGCCTTCGAATCTTCGGTTTATAACTGGCCGATCTCGACTCCGGACATGCCAATATCCCTGCGACTCTAACTACACGACTCCCACTCTAGAACTCTGACAGAGCTGTGAAATCAGAATATACGACTCCAACTCCTCGGTTTATAACTAGCCGACTCCGATTCCGGACACGCTAAAATCCTTGCAACTCCCACTCCACAACCCTAGTAAAAACAACATGGCATGGCGTAAAAGTTGAATTATCTTCGTCACTAAAATAATTAGATACACTGTTGAGTGTATTTAAGGCAAAGCATTATTGCAGAAAAAATCGACAAAAAAAGACCCTGCTTGAGCAATCTTTGGTCGTAGTTTCATTAGTGCATTACTGAAGGCATTTTCATCAATATCATCAGCTCAATATAAACAAAATCAAAATCAGAATTTGCTTAATGATCAGCTTATGCCTGTGCCTCTCATCCTAGTTCTCTTGGGAGTTTCCTAAGCAATTTTAAGTACGGCAATTGTAGTTTTCTTTAAACTTAATTCACTGCTATCACATGCTAGATGAGTAGCCTACATTTCTTCGTGCTGTCTTTACCTTGGTTGATGTTCTTTTAGTTATTCTTGAATAACTGTGCTATGACGAACAAGACAACCATTCAGTATGCGTCGGAAACAACGCAATTGTGTGAATTGTAATCAGGGATTCATGATTGTAATGCCATTTAGAGCAAGGTGTGAAAGAAAGTTGATATTGTTTTCAGGTAATATTGTAAATTGAAAGCTTAAATTCATACCTCCACTGCTGGAGTGTGTTTCTAGTTTCGGTAGATGACTTTTGAAGTGGCGATAGAAATCAACAACGATTATCATAAAAATGCAACTTTTGAAGCTTTGTGTGCAATGAACCTTATCCTCATCAAATTGTTGTTTTGTTTTTTTCGTTGTAGTTAAATAAGTTGAAGAATCGTTAAAAGACGTTAGAACAGTTGACATTTGCACAGCCTCTAACCAGGGGCGCCGGAAGCGGGGGGGCAGGGGGGCGGATGCCCCCCCTGCCCTCAATTTTTCTGCAGATGGAGGGGCAGGGGGGGGCAGGGGGGCGGATGCCCCCCCTGCCCTCAATTTTTCTGCAGATGGAGGGGCAGGGGGGGGCAATGGTGCCCTTTTAAAGTCATGTAAGCAACTGCACATTTTGCAATATAACAATTTCTGCTATTCGCTTTTAGCCTAATAATAATCTTTCATTTTTGCCTCAAAATAATATTTACGGCAGAAAATTTTGCAACACAGTAGCCTGCAGGCCTTAAAACTCGTTTTTTTTTCGGGAGCTCCTTCTCGGCGGCCAAATCTGTGTGCTTGGAGGCCAAAATACAAAATAAAAATAACGATAGCACAAGTAAATAGAATTAAACATGCAACAATGCCAAAATGATCACTTAGTGTTGTTGAAGTCTGGGCCTGGGCGACGTCCTACAATAGAATCGTTGCACCACGCAATAACTGCTTTATCGGAATTGTAATCCAGTAGCCTACTGCGGGACCATCTAACGACACTCGCACGAGCGTCTCCAATGTGGCTGATTTTAAAGAAGTTTGCCACTCCCCTAGAATTCTTTTTAGCAACGAAAAACAACGCTCGACATGATTGTGTTGACGATGACGTCAAGGTAATAAAATAAGTATTTCAATGATGTGAAGGACATTACTAAAAGAAGCATAATTTTTGCAAAATATGACCAAAAAATGTTTTCCCCATGGATGTCAACTAACCTAGTTCTCCTTTTTAACAACGATTCAATGTCCGACAACATCGAATCGACATAAAAACGACAATATTGCCAGCCGATGTAAATTAGCACTTCGGATTAAGACTTTGTTAAAATAAACGTCGAGAATTACAAACAAGACTTACAGCGCTGGTGATCGCAGATGGATATATTCCATCAATAACAAATATCCCCGCACAATGCAACAGTGGCGATTATGACTCGCTGACCTAATTTTGCGTCACTCTTTGATACTACATATTTTCGACAGTTAATCCACGATCATTCTATTGCAAAATTAAATAATTGGTTAGAAGAGACCGGCGGCCAAACTTGGCCGATTGAGGAGGTAGCACCGGCGGTCATTCAAGCACTACTTAGCAGCCATGGCCGCAGGCTGCTTTAAGGCTTGACAGTAGGTTGCATCATTATAACATAGCATGATGCCCTTCTTTGTATACTGGACACTTGTAGGCTATCATTACTCAATACATAGTGAGCTGATAGATTAGCATTATCCAGTAGCGCACCCAGCATGGGGCTAAGGGGGCTCAAGCCCCCCCCAAACTCGTCACAAAAAATAAAGTTTTTGTATGTTCCCTATGTAGGCTAGGCTATACCTTTTACTTACAGGTTAGATATGAATAAGACACAACAATACAACAGGCCCGAGCATTATAACAATATATTTTACATAATTACCGTACAAATAGTTTTAACAGTCGAACGTTTTCGGCTTAATTTTAAGCCCTAATCTAGAATCAGAAAATAATTAATAAATGCAATAAATTTCAACTTCTTGAAGGTAAATTTACATTAGGAAAAGGCAACTACATAAATAACTACAAAAAATTTGCACCACAGGGAACGTGATACATCAAGTAAATGTTGAGGAGAATGGACGCGCCTCCAGCAAATAATTGCTTGTTTAAACTTGGGTTGTAGCGTATAGCGTTAACAGTGCTTCCTGAATTTTGGTGTCAAATTGGGATTTTCCTTTGCTTAAAATTATAAATGAGTCAGCAGAGAATTTTTGATCTGTGCAAAAAGAACACTCAATGATATGGTCTTTGATGGCACCTTTCTTTAACTCCCTAAAGCTCAGATGCTCCTGTACTCTCGTGGTCAAATGTCTGGTGGACAACTGGACATACCGATGTACCATAGCGTCATACGTCAATGCCGAATCACACGGACATGTAAAACTGTATAGGCCTACGACATTTGAGCAGAGAGACGAAGGCGTCTGGGACTTCAATTGAAAATACGAACTAATTTTGAATGTTTTGTAAATAGGAAAAACGTCCACATCAAATTTACTGTTTACAAAATTAGTGTTTTGTTTCAAACTGTTTTCGTGCTAGTTGTTGGTTTCGCACTTATCTGTGTTGGCAAACGGAAAGCTAATTTTATCTTGTCATAAGCCTAGATGACGAAAAGTCGAGATCTATAGAAGATTGCGAGAGTGGACGTAGGGATGAGAGTGTTGATGGTTCTAATAGCGTGGGGTTCACTAGGCCAACTTCTAATCTGATTTGAGAGAACGAATCCTGATGTATCGGCAAACCGGTGGGTAGTGGGCTGTGAGTGCCTTTAAATATTAATCAAAGAGATGGGCACAGTGCCGGTCTTAGGGTATTTCGGGCCCTGTGCGGAATATATTTTGCTGGCTCCAATGACAATGATCCAATTCAGTAGCGAAGCTAGATATTTTGAAAAGGAAGGGGCGTGGTCTTACGGTCGGCGAGCGAAGCCTGACGGCGTCATCGCCGAAGCCCACCCTGTGGCGGGGGGTCTGGGGGTTCTCCTCTAGAAAATTTTGAAAAATTACTTTGAATTTGGGGCATTATGAGAGCATGTTCATCAAAAATTTGGGTATGAATATTAGGCTACTGTAAAATGGTGCTGTCCGGTGGCATAGCAAAAGGATAAGATCATGCTTTCCTCAGCATTTTTCGGAAATATAAAGCTATGTCTCTATGTTGATTTGGATGCAACCTATTTCGTCCCCTAAAAAATTCTTACCCCGATTCCGTACCCTGAAGTCGGAGTAACAAAATCAAATTTCGACTTAGTTCGTCCCCTGAAAACATCGAGAGAAATTTTGAAATGTTTGCGGCAACTCCGATCAGCGACTTCGGCTCTGTTGTTTTTTTTTTCTCGATCTTTTCAGGATACGAAACATTCAGGGGACAAAAAAGGTTGCACCCGTTGAGTCTCTATGTTTTCTTGTTGCTAATTCCTTTGTTGAATTCCTTTGTTGAATTCACTTTGTTGAATTTTTCCATTGGAAATAACAAAATTACTGCATTTTCTGAGTAGATTGCGAGCCCCCTAATTTGCGGGCCCTGTGCGATCGCACGGTTTGCACACCCCAAAGACCGGCACTGATGGGCATTGGCCTACAGTCACTATTATCGCAAATCACTCGACCGACATTTCTGAATTAGCCCCCCCCTAAATTTTTTTCTGGGTGCGCTACTGGCATTATCGCTATATCTTATCTTAAAACTTGACAAAAAATTTGCCATTTTGTAAAAAAAAGTGCCCTTTCTTCGTAATCTTGCCCCCCCAGTCAAAAATCGTTCCGGCGCCCCTGCCTCTAACAAATTCTTCTGAGCCGTTGTATTGCTCAGATTTCGTTCGGAACAATGGACAAACTTTTTTCGTTTGTCCTTCCTTGGAAAGGGATAGATTGACAAAACGTTACTTAGTGATTGATTTGAGATTTGCAACCGCTGAATTAATACACTGCGACTGGTTGTAACCTTAGACCAGAATGATTTTTGAAATTGAAGGCAAACGAGCGCCTCTTAAACTTCCCCTTTTCCGTCGAAGACTTTCCTTTATTTGGGAGACTGATAGTAACAGGTGGTGGCGTGCTGCGCTGCAATGAACGAAAATAACCTATGCTTGTCAGTAAAAGCAATTTCATTGTTAAATAGGAAAAGAGCTGCAGAAGCTGGAGTGTTGAAAGGTCAGAAAATGAAGAAAATAAATTAAAATTCTTTGTAGCTCAATCCAATAATAATTTTACCTTGGTAAAGCTTCAGAGGATATTAAAGTTCAAATAATGTGCAGTATTTTACTATTTTGTAATGTATGGTCCCGCCAGCAATGTCCAGTTTGTGCTTGCTTGTTTGTCAATTATACTGATATAAACAAAAGGTTGCATGTCTTCGACTCCACCGGTAAATGCAACGACAGATGAATACAATTGAGAGATCTGGACAGATAGCAACTCGAACTATAAAAAGTCGTTTTAAGTGTTGTAATGATAGAATGTCCAAAATGTCAAAGCATCAAATCCAAAACAACCTTCAAGCATAATCACCAAAGCGAGTATGTGGTCAGTTAATTGTTAGGTGCCTTTTCCATGTTTCTAATGCTCATTAGTATAGTTTTATTGTTTAGAAAAAGCATCTTGTTCTGGAAGGAGTATTTGATTCTTTAATTATGTTGTAGGCTACATTACATGACACATGATGTAGCCTAATACAGTTTCAGTAGGGAGGTCGCTTTTTTAACCAAGTTAATGTTATGATGTTAAATATTGTGATGTTTCTAAGTATTATTTGTTCATAATGCATTAGTGATCAAGAGATTCTGTAAGTCGTTAAGATTTTTAGTCACATTTTCAAAGTGAACGTAAAATATTTTATTGTAAGCTCCAGTGCATGCTAATATCTTTAGCAACTATTTTATTTTCTATTTTAGATTTTGCATGCTTTGGATGTTAAGCTTTATGAACGTTATCCAGTGATTAGTTTTGTAGGTCGCTGGAATTTCTGTGAAAATGGATATGGTGACTGATCTTATGTCTACAAATTCAAGTGAATTATCTGAAAATATCACCTTGTCACATGATGGCGGTAAGTACTTGGTCGTGCAAGCTTTGGAAAGTTTTGTGCGTGTTACTTGCCAGAATGTGATGCAAGATAAATTAAAGGTGTTCGGAACAAAAACATTTATTTATTTTTTTGAAAAGGAACAATTTTTCAGTCAAATAGTTGATGCTACGCTTTGGTTTGAAATCAAATTTCTGACAACAGATTTTTGTTTCGTTTAAAGTTTAAACTAAAACGAGATTTGCTTAGAGTTGGAACGCAGAACCGCAAAAGTGACCAAAAACGGCAAAGACATTATAAGTAATTTGTTCATTTGTTTGGGAGGGTGTGGTCACCCAAAAGTCACGCAATTTTTCCTCGTCGAGTTTTATTGCAGGCGCTTAGGTTATAACAACATTGATAAATACAGAATCTATTGTGAAATATAATCTCAGTGAATTTACTTTAATTGAGGAGTGATACGTTTTTGTTTTCTTGTGTAAATTTAGACAATTTCGACCAATTTTGTTAAAATTGTTGCGGTTAGTATCAAAGTATTGAAAATAGTCCAACACTTAACGAACACTTTACTTAGTAAGCACATAATAGCAAAACTTACTCATAAAAGCAAAACTTAACTTACTAAATCAAAATCCCTTGCTTTTCTTTTTTCTGCCAAGTTGTCTGGTACGATCTACCTTTAATAAAAAACAGCGATTTCCTATGTAAAAATACCCAAATTCATATACCGCGAAAATCCAAAATACCAATGACTTTGTGTTTTGGTGAGGCCTTATTACTTATAGTAGTGTAACCAGGTATTTGTAAATGGAGTGGTTTGTGTTAGTAATCGTAAATCTAAAATTTATTTGCATATATTTCTTAAAACTGCATTACGCTGTTGGTGCAGTGATGCACGTTCTGGCAAAAAAAAAAACTAGTTAGAATATTAAAATTGTAAGCTCAATATTTCAGCGCCGAACCTAAGTCAAAATAAATTATTTTAATACCGAGATCTCTTTCAAAAGAAAAATTTTGTGAATGAAGCGAATTAGTAAAGGCAAGAAATCCCATTGACCTTGATTGACGTCATCTAACCCAAGCTTTTATCTGGCCCATATAGCCAAACTTGATTGGAAAAGCTTTGTCTGAATTAAACTCTCGAGGATACTGCACTGTATGTTGTGTGGTGTACCTATAAGACACATTAGCACAGTTTTGTTAACTTTAAGTCACACTAATTTACTTCAAATCTGGCCTATTAATAATATTGGCCTGTTCGGACTCTTCAAGTATCTTATGATTCGTTCTCTGGGGGAGGGGGGTGTCAAACTGTCATATTGTGTTACATAAACAAACTTTGCGTATGAAGTCATATCAGGTCGGTAAAAAAAGTAACAAAATAATTGCGTTAAGCTGTGTGATATTTGGAGAGACCTTTTCGTCACAGCTTGCAGTAAACTAACTCAGAGCGTTTTACATCAGTTGATGGTACGAATATGGAATGGATGAAAGAGTTGGAAGAAGAAGTTCAGTCTATTCACAACTTTGCATCAACATTTACCGCAGTCACCATCAGCATTCTACTTGCGTTGGGTATTCCTGGCAACTGCTTGGTGATTTATGTCAGCTTGTCATCTCAGCGAGTGATAAACCATCCTGTACACAGTATGCTTGTTATCAACTTGGCATTGTCTGATATCATCTATCTGTTATGTAGTGCTCCTTATCAGGTGAGATTTTGTTTACTTATTTACAGTTTCTATACGAGTTGTGAGTTACTTGTAAGACGATGTGAAGTTACCGACAGGAATAAGCTTTGAGTCATAGGCTAGTCGAGTTTTAAAAGAGTTGAAAGGGGAGTAATTTTAATTCGGCTCCAAAACCTGTTTTTTATGATGCAAGTGGGCCCAAATATTTCACGGTATTTCATGTTTTAGAATTGCTTTCAGCTTAAAATAAAGTAAATCTATTTGTAGCCAATCACATGACAAGCTTATTTAAAATGTTTAATTATTCCAACCTATTTTCCACATTCTTTAAGTACGGATAAATGTGTATCTGATGTGTGTTAAAAGTCCGAAGGGTAAGATTTCACATGAAAGACTACTTTTCAATGCCTTCATACAGCTTTTGACTTTTCCCTAAATTCCGACAACAACTTAACTCACATGAAAAATAAATGTAATATTACTGCAACAGGCAATCGCATTTTCCGTTCCTTCCTGGATCTTTGGCTCCACTATGTGTCCAATATTTTACTTTTTGAGTTCCCTCACGATGGCAGCCAGCATTTTCACAATATGCTCTTTGGCCGTTATGCGTTTTGTTGGATTGATGATGCCTTTCCAAGTGCACACAAGTTTCATCAGAACGTCAGCAAAATTCACAGGATGGCTGATAATTGGACTTGTATGGATTTTTGCCACCATTTTGGCCCTTCCTGATGCTGTTTCGTACCGTTTAAAGTATCAATACGAGACATCATTGCACTCAGGCAAGGCGAAACACTGTATTTGTTTGATTTTAACACCTACAGCTTTTAATACCTACTATCGAATCCTTATATATATTGCTCTATAAAGCATTTAAATCGCTGGATTACCAACGTTAGAAGATTTGTCATAAGCTGCTACCTGCTATATATTAATTTCTGAGAATTCCTTTCTTGTTTTCATTTTTTCGTGAGCCTAATCGAGCTGACTTATTCAATGAAAATATAGACTAACCCAGTAAAATACAATCATTTAGTATTTACTTAAAAAAACGAACTGCCTTCGTAGCATTTTCTTTTGATTCTACGACTTTGTTAACGTGTTTATGCTTTTTCAGCTGCTGAGTGCGCTTGGGAGGATAGCAAAGCAAAGAAAAAATATGTGATTGCTGTTATGATTTTAACTTTTCTTGCTCCATTCTTGTTGGTAACCATTTTGTATTTCTTTGTTGGGAGAGAACTTCTTTGCGTCATGAGCCCGAATCGAGCAGCAGGGTAATCAGGAATTGTGGTTAGGTCTACTAATCTACGCTTTGTAAACAGATAGCAAAAACAAATATCTAGATCAGGGGTTCTTAACCAAGGGTGCACGGCTGCACGCACCACTAAGGGGTTCGAAACCTGTGCCTAGGTGGTGCGGCGATGCTGAATTATCAAGGTTTGTTATAATATGACGTAAGAAGCAACTGTTGTTTTACCAGGTTTCAACAAAAATTTCCAACTGTAAGGCGTCTATTACTTTTCAGCCAATCCTAGGAGGGGGTGCGAGAATTGATTGTTAATTTCAAGATGGTGCCGACTAGGCAAAAGGTTAAGAACCGCTGATCTAGATTGTTAAATTAAAAAATTTCTGTGTTGTAAGGCGTTTTTGCTGTGAACAGTGCCTTGCCGACTTTGGTCTTACAATCATTGCCAGAGAAAATGACGCGGTACAATTGCGCTTCAAAGAGGCCATTTTCATAACCAGACAAAGTCCAAAAATCAACAACCGTACCGAAAGGGAAGAACTACGTTACCTAATTTATTAATCAAATGATTCTACAAAATTTCACAGCAATAACGCTTAACAAGTCAACAACTCAGAAACTCAACAGACAGCAGCCTCAAGCCAAACAAAAGAGCCGCATTAAACAACGACTCACTAACTTCAACACCATTCGTCATAGTCAAAATCATCCGTCATAGTCCGCCCCGATAGCTCAGTTGGTTAGCGCGTCACTTCGTGAACGAAGAAGCTTCAAGATCAAGCGGCGCTGGTTCGACTCTCGGGGTGTGCGCTTAAGCAACGCATTCTAAGGACTACTCTCATTTCAGTGGCAACTAACGGATGGAAAAATTCTCTGGCAATGACACTTCAACAATCGGAAACTTCACTCTATCAATCTCGGTAACCGGCCATGCGTCAAGAGCCTCAAACAAGTATGCGAAACTACCAGGAATAACCATTCAAGGCTTTGTCAATCCGAGAATAAAGATTCGATATCAAATCAACCAAACCATAGCACACGACTGTAGGGGAAAGCGGGGCAAAACGGACATACGGGGCAAAACGGACACCCCGTTATTTTTATACTGAAAGGATTGATGGTTCCGTTTTGTTTTGCGCAACAGCTGGAATTAAGTCCAATAAATCGTGTGTAAATGTTTAGCAACAGTGCTGCCAGTTTTAAGCAACTGATAGTCCGAAGCTCGTTTTGCATTGGTTTTTCAAAAAGAAGTACGTTAGGTTGAGTAGGTGTTCTGAGGAGATTTGTATACCGTTTGGATTTTTTTTTAATTTGTTCAAACTAGCATTAATTCTGCGTGTGTGTAGCAAAAAAATATTGTTTTAAGTTTATTAGTAATGCCAGAAGAACCATTTTTTTTTTGCTGACTTCATTGGGGCAAAACGGACATGTGCTGCTTGGGGCAATACGGACACACTCAGCAAGTTCTTGGTTTTTAGAATGCCGGTTTAAAACACGTGATATCTCATGTTTGATTGCATATTTTATCAATAAAGCCCGAAAATTTGCACATGTAATGCATGTAATGCACATGCCATCATGGTGACCTTGTTTTTTTCTTATTGACAATTTTAATGTTTGGTAAATATGGTTCATAAAAATTAGCCGTCATTCGCGTTTCTTCTTTGCAGGTAAAAACAAATTTTAGTCAGAAAAGCATGCTAAGAGTGAGATTCATTTGCTAAGAACCAGCCTTTTATACTAATAACATAATAAAAACTAAAAACATCACACCCTGACCGTTTTGCCCCATGGCTGGGGCAAAACGGTCACCAAAGCAAAAAAAAAGAATTGCAAATAATTATTGATCTGAATAAATAATCATATTTTAAACATTGCAAATGTGTTCGTGTTTGGTGCCTCAATGTACCTAACGCATTAAACGCAAAATATTGTAAACAGAAATTAAATTAAAGAACTTTAAAATAAACATGTCCGTTTTGCCCCGCCTTCCCCTAACTGTGTTCCGAAAGTTGATGAAATTCGCTATTACCACAGCAAACTTGCAGCATCACGCCAAAATAGGTCGTTATAATCTACATTGTGAAGTAAGCAACGATCATGCTGCTAAAAGCGAAACTCAATCTATTGCATTTCTTGCATTAAGTTTCGAAACAAAGTTTTTGAAATCATTAAACGTTTTATCAACGTTGATATTTTATGAAGTTTATTGGAAAAGTGTTTTTGCTACAACAAAATCGCACATGCTATATTTTCATAAGAAGTCATTGTTAATGTAGACTACGCATGGGTTTTAAAAATAAGAGAGTTGATCTAACATATTTAACAACCGAGGAAAATTTGTTTTAAAACTTGTGAAGTACAGACCAAGTACAAGCGCCTTCAACAAACTTAACTGCAATAACTGTGTTAATTGCTGTCATGATATTATCTTTCAGCAAAGATGCAGACCGATCAGACTATTGGAAGACGACCAAGCTGGTGTGCGGCTTAGTCATTGCATTTGTCGTTTGCTGGTTCCCTCAGAATCTTTACTTACTTCTCATGGTGAGTTTTACCAATTTGGTAGTAAACGTTTCGTCACAAAGCAAGGCGGATTAGTTTTTGATATTCTAACATCTGTAATCGATTTACAAAAACAATCGGCCAATGCTGTAGTCATCGGTTACTGTTTCATATTTTTCAATATCGTTTTCATTATTTACAGCTTATTAGACACTGTTGGTTGAAGCAAATTATTTATTTGTTGTCACATTTTTATTGTCTACCATATGTCTATATGGTATATGCTAAAATTACATCGGTTTCAAAGCTATATTGTTACATTGTTGTTTTGGAACTAGTTCTAATTTTCAACGTAAAAAAAGTGATAAGGTCATTTATATTTTCTGTAACTTGATCCGAAAAACAAGTCAAACTTTTACTACTAACAGTGTCAATGTACAACTAACTGTACCCTGACATTTTGGCTTAATTTTCAAATGCTCTTTCGTTCAAGTTGAAAAGTTTACAACATTATAAGCTAAACGTATGGAAGAAATATATCACCAATGTACGTACGTTTCACCCACGCAATGCACTTTTGAATGTCGTAAAACGGAATAAACAAAACTTTTAGTGAAAACTGCTACGTCGATGAAGCCTGTTCTCCAACGTCATCGTTATTGTCACGTGATAACGTCTATAGGAAATAAATACAATCTCACTTCGTCTTGTATCTGTATCACGTTCTCAAGTTTTCAATTAGGCCTACCAAGCTCTAAAAAGTTTAATGTACTGTAGTTCACAATTGCACCTGCTTTCCCTCAAGTTTTTCATGACCCATTTCCATCCTCATCTTATCTCCAAAATCTTTTAACTGCTGATATAGTGTAGTGAAGGTGGCATTTATTTCTTGCAAAAACGTCATACAACCATTACAATGCCGAAAAACAAGTTGTGACAAATGAACATTGAAAAAGTTGTAGTTCCAGTTGTCGACCTGTCGATTCATTGTCGACCTGGTCCATTTGAATTCGGTAGTTAATGGCTAGGCTTATTTTATTCTAATTTGTGTATGTATTGTAGAATTGTTTTTTATTTTAACAGTTGCTTCCAAAATACCAGGAGATGAAGTACCTGAAACTCAAAATGGTTGCTCAGATTTGTGGCTATTGCCTTTCGTACGCACACGCTTGTGTCAATCCCATCATCTACACATTTGGAGTCAGCACTTTTCGACACAGCGTATACGTGACATTAAAACTGAAAAAGTTACGGAAGCTTGGAGTATACGTTTCCAACAAATGCCCCAAGTGCTGCAGCAATTCTCAACAGAATTCGAAATCATCATCTAATAGCGTTGAATTGAATACACTTTCATCTTTTGAACGCACATCTCTTACTCCAGCGTCTTCATTCCATCGTGATCCCTCAAAAAAGTCCATCCTCAAACTCTTAGTAGATGAAAACCAAAGTCCGTTAAAAGAAAATTTATTAACAGTGACCGAAATTTAAAATTACGATCTTATAAGTTGCAGCATCATGAGTTTATACACATTTAGTTTATTACGTTTTACTTCATTTGTGTTTCTGTATTCCTAAAGTGTCGTCATATCGTGCAGGCAATTGTTTAAACAAGAAAATTGAATTTTGCAGATTTAGTTGTTCAGAAGTTACAGCAAACTATAGAAGGCTTTTCGAATGATTGATTGAAGTAATAGTTTCTGATTTTAGTAAAAAAGCATCACATTTTAACCGTAGCAGCTACAAGGCCAGATTAACCACTTGCCTTACTACCTTGAATTAACTCGGAATCGGATGACGGAAAAAATGGCTATCCCGAGTGAACTCGTTTTTAGGACAAAAACGCTCAAATGGTCGAATGAATTCGTTTCGCTATTTCGACTCTCGGGGTGTGCGCTTGAGCAACGCACGTTAATTAAGGACTGCTCTCCATTCAGCGGCATCTAATGGATGGAATAGTTCCCCGGCAACAAGACTTCAACAATCGGAAACTTCACTCTGTCAATCTCGGTGACCGGGCCTGCGTCAGTGATTCAAAGCCTCTACAAGTATGCGAAACTTCCAGGATTAAGCTCTTCAAGAAGCTTTCCCAGTCCGAGGATAAAGATTTAATCAATCAATCAATCAATTTGCAGTTTTAAATCACTAGCACCATCTACAGTCTATCTTTTTAATATTCTTCCACCGCTGGGTGGGCTGGAAAGCCATTAGTATCATCTCAATGAATTATTAGAACAAAAAATGCAATATAAAGTACGGCAAGCATTTTTTTGACCACCTTCTCGAAAACGACTGGTAAAAAAAGTGGTTTTTATAATTATAAGGACTTAAAAGTTAATATTCGAAAGCTTTTAATTGCAGTAATATCGTAGACGTTCTAATGAAGATACCTCTTAGTTCCAATCTAAAAAGCTGTTTATTATTTGCTTTTCTGTCAAAGGGCCTCAGTTTGGCAGTAAGCTACCTAACTTGCGATTTTTTTTTCAATATACTCGATTTTTTTATAACTAGGGCAAGGTTTTATTGACCTAAAAATCTAAAAATTTGACTTTAAAATTTAAAAAAGTTGACTTCATTGATTTAACAAAAATTTGACTAAACAAACCATTGTTTCATGCATTTTATATTTAAAATAATGCTGCTTGAACAAAAAACATGTAAATCAACAAAAAAAATTGAAATCCTCAACGGAATATATCAGGCACGACGCACGATTAAAGGCTGTATAAGCAGTCAACTAACTCCACATTGTGGAGTCCACAGTGAACATCACGTTCACCAAGAACCGTGACGCGACAATTTATCGAAAGACAATTTATCGAACGACAGTTTATCTAACTACAATAATTCATCGAAACGACAGTTAATCGAACCGACTGTTTATCGAAACGACAGTTCATCGACCCAGTGTTTATCGAAACGACAGTTTATCGGATGACAAATCTCCCGAAACAAATTTTATCTAGGGTTAGGGTTAGTCGTTCGATTAATTTTCGTTCGATGAACAGTCGTTTCGATAAACAGTCGTTTCGATTAACCGTCGTTCGATTAATTGTAGTTCGATAAACTGTCGTTTCGATTAACTGTCGTTCGATCAATAGTCGTTCGATAAACTGTCGCAGTATACCATCAAGAACAAGAGTTGAAATGTGACGTAATGTTCAGTTCAGTAGGCCATAGCCCCAAGAAGGGCTGTAGGAATTTCTCGCTTGAGCAGTGTACTGTTCTTTTGCATTTTTATTTGGACATTTTCCGTGATGACTTGGGCGATGTAAGGGGGGAACATGATGAAAGATTTCATTAAGACATTTTAGTTATGAAATATTGGCAGCAGGGTGATGGATTTCTTGTGGGCTATTACCGAAAGTGCTCTAAGATGAGTTCAACGATAAGGTCAGAATAAGATGTTTGGCAGAAGATCCTTACATGTAGACAACAACAAAGATAAAAACTCCCAGTTAGCGAGATACTGCTATAGTGGAAAAAGCTTTGAAGGCTCTACCACCATAATTTTCATACCTCCAGACTATCTCTTATTATACAAAAAAATGAAATATTTTGACAATATTAAGCAAATTACGGGAATTAAAAGCATGCCGGAAGCACTAATAAAAACAAGACAGAACAAAATGGAGGCAGTTCATACGGGAGATCACAGCTGATCAAACATGATTAATCTGTTGAAGAAGTTATGACAAACGCTACCAAGGAAGGTGGAATAAGGTCACAATGTGAAATTTCATTTGAAGTTTGGTAGACACAACATACAAACGAATCACTCTGTCCAATGTCTATTTTTGATTAGCTGTCTATTATACTGGTTGCCTTATTACACGTGTTGCTCAATTTTTACGCCATGCAAGAGCAATTTGTAATACATATTAACTTAAAATGATGATTTCCTAAAATTATAGTTTGCGACAGTGCCATCGACATTGCAAAAGTTCTAATGCTGTTTTTGAAATCAGCGATAAAAAAAACACTTTAAAATTATAATAAACAATATTTTTCCATGAGATTGTTGTCCAGTGCTATTCAACAGCTCACTTCAAGAATACCTTTCCATTTAGTGGCATTTGGTGCAGGCAGATAAAAACAAATAGTAGGTAGGCTAACAACGTCTTTTTAAAAATGGGAAAATAAAACCTGTCAACCTTGATAAACAGGCCTCTGCCAGTATTTCAAAGACATTACCGGCAAATGCAATACAACCCAAGACCTTTGAAAGTATAGCGTTTTTACATTACGAATAGCAATTAATAGCA
Source organism: Aplidium turbinatum (assembly GCF_918807975.1). Taxonomy (NCBI): domain Eukaryota; kingdom Metazoa; phylum Chordata; class Ascidiacea; order Aplousobranchia; family Polyclinidae; genus Aplidium; species Aplidium turbinatum. The sequence continues at coordinate 9,435,260 of NC_137483.1, read as the reverse complement.
TAATGAATAGATATTTCGTTATCCCTCTCTCCCCGTTATTATCCGACTCGTTGGCTCAAAGAGATGAGCGTTTGGCTGTGCGAAGGAACAATTACTAACTAAGTTACCAAGTAATGGCTGTTTACCTTTTCGATGAAGTGTTTGTTTGAGCAACAACATTCAGCAGCACCTAGTGGATGAAATAATTTATAAGTACCATAGACCAAAATAAGTAACATTACTTCAACAAGTAAAAATTTGCGTTGTTAAATTCGGGCTTGTGTCAGTGATTTAATCTTTTACGAGTACACGAAACTGGCAAGAGTAAACTAAATTTCTAAAAAGGCTTTTTGAGTCTGAGGATAAACATTCCCACAACCGCTTAATTGACATTTTTGAATCAATCACAAAAAACTCTTTTTTAAAAGATCAACGACATCAGCCTAAACCAGGGGTACGTGTACCCCTTGTGAAGAACCAAAGCAGGGGGTACGAAGAAGGTACCCCTTGTTAAGCACCAAAGCATTAGTAAATTTTCATGAAAGCTCATAGGGTACGAGCGCTAAAAAGGTTAAGAAACATTGACCTAAAACACTACCACGTATTGAAATAATGTGATGTTCTTTGTTTTAAAAAAGCTAAAAAAAAACCACAGGCTAATAAATTTAAAACTAATTAAATGTACGGGATTCTAAAGTTTGTAGCCATGCTTCCTAACTCAAGCAACGTGTTTTTATTGTTGTTCGAAGTTTAGCACAAAAAATCCAAAGACAATATTGATTTACAGTCTTGGGTTGGTTCAATTCATTTATAATCTTGGATAGCAGTTCCAAACACTATTGAAATCGAAACGCTTTTATTAATTGTTTACTGACTTCTTATAATAAGGTCTCTTAAACTTTTTCAGAGTATAGGTCTAACATTGCAAAAGGTTTCTTGAATATTTAAGGTTCAATCCGAGGCTCAGTAAAGTCCTGATTTTAGTGTTAAAATTGTACTAAATTTTATTACTTTTTTCAAAATCAATGTATTTACCGAAGTTTGTGAACAGTCTGTAAATCCCATGTTAGAAATTATTGCTCTAGAAGCATTATTAGAAACTTTAAACCAGTGGTTTTTAAACTTTTTGAGACACGCCTCCCTTTTACAATTCTAATAAAATTCGCGCCCCACCTTGTTTCAAAATCAAAAAACATTAAGCAGAACAGCAATTCATTTTTCTAGATTTTGTTTTTATGTTCACGAGAGTAGAAAAACTATTTTTGCACAAGTAAGTGGATGAAAATGGAAGAAGTGTGCGTATAGCCACAGCACACACACTCTTGTAAATGTGCACATATTTCGTCCAAAACTCAATTAGTGACACTGCTTCAAAGTCGTCCCTTGCAGTAGAATTGCATTTTAGCTCCAAGAGTTAATCTTCTTGTAAATTGTCGGGAAGAATTTCCTCATTAAGACGAAAAGGATTCCTTGTCATCTACTATTCTGGAAGTTCAGTGCAACCCACGTCTGGAAAATAGCGTTCAAATTCTTGTTTCAAAAAGTTGTTGATGGTGCAATCCACTTCTAACTTAAACTCGCCCTTCAGTTCAATTTGATTTTTTTCAAGGACAATATCAAGGTTGGAAATTGAAGCTGCGTTTCCTTTTTGAACTCGACGACGCCACAGCTCCAGTTTTTCTATGAAAGCCGAGATGGCATCATAGCATAGGCGTAGCCAGGGGGGGGCGAAAGGGGCCATGGCCCCCCCAAATTTTCGAAGTTTGGATTCCGAAGTTGAGCCCATTGTTGAAAATATAATACAATTTGTAGAAATTTATAACGTTTTCCAAGACATCTGGCTATTAACACCCCAAGGACTTGTTTTAGACACACAGAAAGACACCAATAAATTTTGCAAATCGTAAATCGCGCAAAATTTACTGGATTTACGTTTCTTTTAACTAATTTGTGGAAGCAATTTCAGAATGGCTTACTCTGTTAGGTTTTTCTGTAGCTGAGTTTTTGGTGTTCTCTAATTTTAGCCGCAGATGTTGCCCGTTCGTGTGTAAGAGCTACCTTTAATAAGTTAATAGCTGTTTATCTGCTAATAAATTTCATACAAATATTACCCTAAAAGTGTTTCCAGAAAGCGCTATAATCCAATATTCAAGTGTAATTTTGCAAAAATTTTCCGGGGGGGCATGCCCCCGGACCCCCCTAGAAAACGCGTGCCTTCGGCACGCTTTAACCACCACCAGTTTCATTGCTTCCCCTTGCTCAAGCCACCAGGATACGCTACTGCACATCAGGTGCACATACGTGCATACGCCACTGCACATAAATCAAACACTTTGTCGTTCTCTTCAATTCATCAAATATTTGGCCCCCCCCAAATTTTTTTCCTGGCTACGCCACTGCATCATAGTCTTTGATGCGATTAGTATTCTTGCCCCGCAGGAGCAGATTTAAATTATTATAAGGGCTTCGAAGATGTCAACGAGGTAGGCCAGGTTTTATCAATGTTTTGCCAATGCTGTGGGGTTTCTTCTTCCGAGCTTTCATGTGAGCAATTCCGAAAGATGCTTCTACAACTTCCGCCGACGACGATTGGCGAAAGCATTCACTACTTGCAATCTTCGCTTTTTAAAAGAGTCTTTCTTGCATTGGAAAAAAGCTAAAGGTTTACTTTGGTGGTCAAGGTGTTTTTTTTTTCAAGATGACGCTGCAAACGAGTTGGTCCTGCATCGTTGCTCAGATTTTGAAAATATTCGACGCATTGTGGTACAATTTGGTCATTTACTAATACATCTATAAAACCAAACTTAAGATTATCTTTGTCATACTTTATCTTTTTTCCACTCATTTAGTTTGTTTGTTTGTTTGTTTTGTTTATCTTTATCCTGCATTGCGGGAAAGCGGACTTGAGCGCTTTGCATCGGTGTACGCCTTCCGACGTACACCTGACCCACGCTGCAGCCGACGGCAATGTCTGTTTCCGGTTGTCTACTTTACTTATGACTTAAATTTGGTACTACCCATTACTCGAAATCGATCACTGGGTAGAGGCAATTATCGTAAAGTTTCTTGCCCAGAGAAACAACAGCAAGTGCGGGTGGCTGGAGTCGAACATGCAGGCTCTCGACTGCGAGCCCAACGCGCTAACCACTCGGCCACGGCTGCCGACTTTATGTCAATAGAATTGATTAATTAAAAAGAAACCTAATTAAATCAACGCTAAAATTAAAAAAGGTTTACGCACGGTAGCCTACTGTTGTAGAGTTCGGGATAGGTAGGCTACTGCATGCTGTACTTCTAGCTGCTGTCACTTGTTGGTCAGTCGTTGCCGTTATTATTACAATTAGAGCTTGAAGCTGCTGTGTCAGAAAACCGTTGTGTTACGAGAGTTAAGGTGTCATACAAACATTTAGCAACGCCTAAAACATCATAAAGAATGCGAAATGTGACAACACGCTTTACAAATACTGTACTGCTGTAACCATGGCTGTAACACAAAGTTTCATCTCCAACAATCGACTGTCCAACGTAGTTGTAAAGACATGTTTAGTCATAATTCATGCAGAGTTTTTCAATTTCTTGCGCCACCCCTTGTGAACCTCACACGCAGGGCCGTAGCCAGACCGCAGAGCAAGGAGGGCCCAAATTATTTTAGGGAGGGCCGAAAAAATTGAATCATTATAATTGTAGCTGTTGCTCGAGAATGTTGGGATTTTGCTATGGGGGCGAATTTTTTTTTCAGGGGGGTCAAGGCCCCCCTGGCCCCCGGCTGGCTACGGGCCTGCTCACACGCCCCCCAGTTTAAGAACCACTGCTTCAAACAGTTTTTTGAACACTAAAGCTCCCGCTATATTTTGTGGTGACTTTTGATTGTGACACATTTCAATCTTGGGATTTGATGTCTATTCACTTGAGCTTCGTCATCTGACTGATTTTATCGAGTCTCTTAAATTTTATTAGTAGCCTAGTGTAGGCTACACAGAGAAATTCTTTTGCAACACGAAACAGCCCCACTTTTTTAAAGACATTCAGCCACCAAAGGTTATTTTAGTCCGAGGCTACAAAAGTTGACCTAATCACAGCAAATATAGAACTGTTGCTTACCAAACGTTGGTGCAACAGGCTTTGCGCCAACTATTGGTTAAGTTTTGCCTCCTGGGCAATCTATAATGAAGTGATGCAGATTTCACTTCGCCTATAACCCATAGGCCCTTTTATGTTGAAATAACATTCTATTCTAGAAGCACGATGTAACCTGCTGTAAAACTAAAATTGGCAAAACCCTACCGGCCACGACCTCAAAATGTAATTGCAAAAAAAAATTTACATTCCCACAAGGCAATAGCCTATGCCTTTTCTAATCTTGACCTATTTGAAACTGAAAAGCAAATCACCAAGAATGCAAACATAGGCTACTACTGCAGATTTCGAATCTAGTTGTTGAAAAACTATTTGGTGAATGGTCAAACTTACAATATTTTATTTCTTTATATGAAAACGTTTGCAGGCAAAAGAATAGGTCTGTTTAGGTGGAATGTTAGAACGCGGTTTGTTGCTGCCAGATCTTGTCACAGCACCAGTGCTGGAGTGTAGGCATAGGCTAAGCCTACTGAGTTGATTCTTCGCAGCCCAAAAAATAGTTTCTTGCACAGTTTGGCTGATGCAACACGAAGTAGACTGTAGGCTAGTCGTAGCAACTTGGGCACAGATTTTATTTTGAATTTTGCACCCATCGCGACAACATAGCCTGCAGTAGACTACTCTGCAATCACAGATGCGATACAACAGGAAGCAGGAAAGGGACATACGGTAGTCTTTGAGTTAACTGCTAACCTTATTTGGCATGTCATTGTCTTTGCGGAGACACAGCAGTGTGCTCCGGAGCGGTGTCTTTTCGAACGTTACGCAGACGTTCTCACCACTCGGCGACGCAATTTTCAAAAGTAGTCTAAGTTTATTTGGATTTAAGCTTATCTATTTTGAGACTCAAAATTGGTACCAAGCTGGCACATAGGCTATGTCTTTCTTAGTATTATTTAGCACTGAAAATACCGAGATTTTTCACAACCTAACAAAACCAAGCAATTTATGACTGCTGTTTCAAAATACAGATTTTAATTAACGTTGACAGCCCGGTACCAAGAACAACCAAGGTCTGTGGTCTCTCAAAACAAAATACCTAATAAAAAAAAGCTCACTAGATATATTATATTTAGCTTTTTATGTTTCATGGAAAGGTTTTAGCCTAAAACTATTCTAGGTGCAAAAGTACCCCCTGGACTCCCATGTTAGCGCTATTGAGTATGGACACATTCTTGCCAGAGCCAGTTAATTTAACTGGACTGAACGATAGCCTACTGATCGAATTTTTATCTTCGGGCTGAGAAGGCTTCTTTGAAAGCGTATTGCTTGCAGTTTCGCATACGTTACGGACTTACGGTACTTGTAGAGAGTTTCAACCACTGACGCAGGCTTGGTTACCGAGATCGACAAAGTGAAGTTTCCGCTTGTTGTTGAAGTGTTGTCTATGAATTAATTATTGTTCCATCCACTGTCCCTAATGTCTGCTCTCTAATGTTGCAGTGTTGCCCACGAGACAGGGCTTATCAGTAACCTATCAGAAATAAGAAATTATGCAACACGAGTTAAGCAACCGCTGAATGGCAGTAGTTTATTGAACACGTTTTGTCACAAAAAAAAGAAAAAACATTACGAGCGGGGGGTAATTATCTTGCATTCTTGCCCCATAGATCATCTTACCCAATAAGGCAATAAGCAGTTGTGCAACTGACGGAGTCACAACTTAAGACAGTTTTTCTTCCTTCAAAATAAAGTGTTATGACCACTCTCCACCAAGTTCTTTGTATTTTTCGTTTACACCTTTCTCCTGGCCCTAACCCAGGGCTACTCAACTATTGTTAGCAAAGGTCCATCTTGGCAAGTTGAATATCTTTGCGGTCGGGTGAATATTTCATATGCAACCACGAAAATTAAACAACCAGTAGCCTACGAGCACCGAAACACTTTTCAGGTAGTAGGCCTATAGGCTATAACGCGGCTTGGATTTTTTTCTGACACAAACAAAGAAATCAAAAGGAAAAATGTACGGTATTGTGTTTCTTTGTAGTGTAGCTGTGTGGATCGCACATCAGAAAAGACGGCAAAGCATTGGGGTGTCTTGGGGCGAAGCCCCCAGCTCCTTGGATAATCACAAAAAACTGCTTTTCCCTAACGGAAATCTGCTTAAACAGGTCCTAAAATGTGGCAATGAGGTTATTCTTCCAGAAGTCCGAGGTTCACCTTCAACACCCAGAAGGTCCGGATTCGGACCGCGGTCCGCCAGTTGAGTAGCCCTGCCCTAACCTTATCTTGAAACCTTTAATATCACTGCGAACTGCAACTGAAAGCCAAGTGGCTCAGAACTGCAGCTGATACCGTATATAAAAAAACAAATAAAAAAAACAACAACAAAAAAACAGCAATGATGATGTCTGAATGCACATGCCACTGATGTCTGTTAGGCTACTAGAAATGCTAGAAATTAAGACTTTCACCGTAAAACAATAAATTTTTTCTGAGCCCTTGACATAATTTAATTCTGGCCACAGCAAACATGGTTGGCAGCAACAACAAATAGCCTATCTCTTTTGCGATTGCGGAAAATATACAAAATGTCTCAATGCACGAAGCAGATTTAAAAGCTGTTCCATTGACATTATTTTTATGTGCTGAAAGAACTTCGTTGACCAGTAAATTAAAATAATATGTGCTTTAAAAAAAGGAATACTGATCTGTTTTTTCTTCATCCATGAAAATGCAATCACACGGATTGCCGAATCAGTCATGCACCAGTTGCTAACTTTACGTAGCCTAATGTTTTCATTTTCAAACCGGTTTCATGGTTTCATGCTTTAGTTGTGACTGAGTGCACTTCGGTTTGGACATCTGTCTGAGTGTCTGTGTGTGACTACTGACTAGGCTATAGTTTGTTGACTAAGATTTGTAGGCCTACAGTTTATGTGAAAAACTTGTTAATTTAGAACATATTTGCTGTTTAGTTTTATTGAGACGACTCACAGTCATTTCATCACTACAATTAATCAAAGGATGTGGTACTGCAGTTTTGTTTAAATTTACACCACTGTCAAGCAGTTTGCTGCTAAAGTTAATGTTTTTCAGCCAAAAGCAAGTAACTTAATGTCTACTGGGCGTGAGTGATGCACTGTCAATAGACTAAATAGAGTCATGCTTATAATAGGGTATAATAGTAACTTTTATGGTAGGCTAATCAGTAGAGTAAGTTCCTTCAATGCTTAAAAGTCAAAAGTAGGCTGTTATTGTTGCAATTCAGTTTATTTTTCTTTATTGGAATACAACAGTAATAATGAAGTTACAAATAGAGTAGGCCTAAGCTTGTTAAGACATGTTAATTTTTTCTTTTTGGTAAGAGTGTTATGACTAGTCTAGGTTTTAGATTTTTAATTTAGTATATATGTCAATAAAAGTCAGACTTAATTATATGCAGATCGGATATGATCAAAAATTATCTCTACCCTGTTATGTATTTTAAAAATAATACCCTGTCAAAGTTTGAACCCATGCTTCTATTGAACACTTCATTTTGTTCATTTTGCTTTCAGTTTTTTAGTATTTTACTAGGTCTGAATTGGAAGCAGTTGCATGATTTTTACCTCAAATGTTGCCCAGGCTTACTATCATTGACACAGTTTACTTTCTAAATTATTTCAGCCTAACTAGTTTTTTATTTTTTTGTTTTATCTATTGGTGCATTCCACAAATTTAGGAAGCTTTGTAGTGGTAAAAACCTTACCACAACTTTTTCAAATGAAATGAAACTCAAGACAAAAAGTATTGTGTTGTGTTAAAAGCAAACAACTTTCAAAGAATTTTTTGTTTGAACAACCCTAGTTGTGACAAACAATACTAGGTTAAATTATGTTATTTGAAAGTGCTTATAAATTATAATATAGAGTAGAGACATCAACGATACTAGTCTTCACTAACTTTTTAATATTTATACAGTATTTTTGAGCTTGGTTCAGTGTTTGCATTATTTGGGAAAGTCAACAAACCAATACATGAAGATTTAATTAATAAAACCAATTTATGAGTCAATTCAAGTTTTTTTTTAGCAATAACAAATTGCTCTGGTGATAAATTTTGCATAGGGCTTATAAAATATGCAGAAAAAAATAAGTCTTATATATACAAAATGTACGTCTGTGAGTTAACAACTTTGTAACATTACCTGAATCAGCTTTTTTGTAAATACTTTCTTAAATCATTTTGTTTTAAAAGTATAAAAACATTTTTCTTTGCTGCTCACTTCCCTTCATTATGGTGTTAAAGGAATACAGGATATGCATGCCAATAACTGTAGAGGAGGTTGGTGTGATTGCAACTGTAATGTACTTGCTGGTATTGCAAGTTAAGCTGTGAAATTAGTAGATCTACATTGGCTTCCAAAATATGTTTTTAGGCTACAGCTGGTGTTTCAATGTTATTGGTCTTACCACAATTCATGGATGTGTGAGTTGACATATATTGGTTAACTTACACTGTTTGATGTTTACAATATTATGTAGAGGCGTAAGAGCAGTTCAAAAAAATTATTTCACCAAATAAAGTTGACTATAGTCTGCTTTTTTTCTAGTTAATTTTCCTTGATTTATTGAGAGTTTGCTTTAAAAGTGTTGTTTATATATATGTAATTACAGTATCGCCGAGGACAACTGTATATGATAAACCGACACAGTGATGAGCAAAGTGACAGCGGAGAAGGAGTGGAGGTTATTACAAATGAAGCATGCCACGATGAAAAATATGGAAATGGACAATTTACAGAGAAGAGAATTCACTTGAACAAGTGAGAAGTGTGAAGTATGTTTGCTGCTTAGTTTCATGAAAGAAGTCAGTATTAGTGATTTGTACTTTTGCTTACAATTTCAGACGGTTACCAAGCTGGGCAGTGTCTTTTTTTCCAAGTATCTATGTTACTGAAAAAGCATGGAACTATTACCCATACACAATAACAGGTTAGTGTCAGTGATGTTTGTTTTTTTTTAGGACATATTGTGTAGGCCTAACTTTCAGCAACTATATGTATTGTACTGTAGGCTACTAAATAGAATAGTGAAAAAAAAACTATCCTATTTAATATTTCTACTCCTCAAATAAATAAAAATGTGCAAAATCTAACAGCTGTATTTGACAAGTGTTGGGGCTCCATTACTTTGATCGAATCAACTTTTTGCATAGGCAGCTTGGATACATAATTATGGTAAAGACTAAACATAAATTCATTTAAAATATTTATCCTTGTACTGGTTTTCAAAGACATTTTTTAATGATGCTTTTTTTATGTGGTGAATTAATTATCAATGACGTATAAAACTTTTGGCTATCTGATTAATCACAGCTTTATTATTTTCATGTTTTCCAAACATTCTTCATTGTCAACTTTTGTAGAGTATAAGGTAAGACAAACCATTTGCACCAACTATTGCGGAAGTGTGTTAATTGTGTTATGACCTGATCGATTATTTTAACAAGCATTGTATTAAGTGAGTAAGTGACTTCCATCACATGTGAACAATTGCAAATTGATCACAGAACTGTGCAGCATAACTACTACAAATATTTGTTTGTATCATTGTATGTCATGGGTTGGTTGTCATTAGCTTCACTGAGATTAAGTACCAGCTTCTATTGTACTTTGGTTCACAAATTTCAAAGATGTCTGATGTTGCAAATTGTTGTCACATTTTTAGTGTCCTTGGTTAGAACGATTGCAAATCTACATAGAGACGAGATATGAAAACAACAACGGGCACAACGACGACTTGACAAACTGCAAAGTGAGAACACGTGATTAATATCCACATGACCGCATAGTTCTGGAATGTAGCCTCAAACACAGTGTGGTGAATTGTGTATAGGTTAAGATTTGAAAATAACCTGTAATATTGCACATTTAGTCTGCCATTGCACTACAACCACGTTACATTGCTTGCGTCTGTTTGCGATGACTTAATCATGGATTTTTATTCCCGCATGTGTTACTTGCAAACAGTTCTAACATACTGTTACTTTTGTAAATTTTTAGCTGTCACAAAAGGCACCATTAAAATATGTTATAATTGGTCTTTGCTTTATTAACTCATGAAAATGATAACATTATACCCTTTCTGAAAGGTATTAGTTGTTAAAACATATCATAAAGTTTGCTGAGGTGTAGCAATAATAGCCTACCTACTTTAGGTATGTATGAAAGTCTGGAGTTCTGTTTTCACCCCAAAGGTTTGTAATTAAAATTTGAACATGTTGTTTCTTCTCCCTTGCCATACTTTTTGAAGATTTAAGCTACGCCGAGAAAATCTAAATTCACTAACTTTACTTTATTTTCCAATACACGTGAAAGAGATGCCTAATACTTTTATCATGCTTCACTGCAGTTGTGTGGCTGGCATTGACTTCGAATTATTCATGATCTAATCGCCTTAAAAAGTAAATGTTTTCATTGCACAGTTCATGCCAGAGGTTAAACATACATCCAAAAAAATTTTGGACAAAAAATTTCTTCAGTGCTTAAGAGCTGTTTGCTTGACAGGATAATAGCCTTTGATAGGATTCCACAAGTTAAAACGGATCAATTCATGTTTAATTGAAACTTTTTTGCTATTAATGATTATACCAATTCTTTGTAATTGTGAACTGGACAAGTTTTGGGGTTTTAATGAAATATCATCTCTTGTAAAATTTCACCCCAACCAGCTGAAGCTGCTATTTTTACATCAAAAAAAGTAAAAGTGACAATTTTTGTTGGATGAGACAGGACAGTTAATAGTTATCCCAGACAACAAAATCCGTCATTTTCACATTGATTCAACGTCTGCAGACGTTGAATCAATGTGAAAATGGCGGATTTTGTTTTCTGGGATGTTGACCAGTTTGTAACGGTTTCACAAAGCCTTTGAGTCATAAAGGAAAAGGTCATTTGGTTCTTCATAGCTGCGAAGTGTCACTTAACCTTGCGTCCTTTGTCAATGAAACCATCAGGATTAACGAAGAATGGTATCAGCTCAAACCTGTTTGTGTTGACCTTTCTTCCCTGCTTGCAAAATTAATCTTTTTTTTTTTGCTTTCATTCAACGTCGTCTAAATTAATGTGAAAAGGTTTAATTTGTCAGATGAATTGTTACGTCTGCTTTCGCACGAGCAAATCAGCTTTTTTACATTAATTTGACGTCTGCAGACGTTAATGTTACAACCCTCCACTCTGTTTTTAATATTATTCTGTATTTTTTGCTTTTCTTTGCATTGCTTAAAGATTTGTGTATTTGAAATGAGAGGCCAAGCGTTAGTTGCAAAGTTAAGGTTTTATTCAATTGAAAGACAACAACAAAGCCATCGATTGTTTTCATTGGTCATTCTCTTATTCGAAAACTCCCGAGTCAACACAAATATTGTTTTGCAACCTTTCTCATCACTTTTTTTTAACACTTTTACATTACTCAACACTACAGCGATGGATATAAACTCATTTTTTTAAACTTTTTACTCCTTTTTATAAAAACTCCTCTTTCTTGGGCAGATGCAAACTCGGGTTGACGAGGCCGAATTCCAACAACGTGAAATCGTCCATCTTGATATTGCCTACGACAAAATACCTGATAAACATTACAAAGAAAGTGAGGTAATCAGTTCATGCTTGTGTTATTTATAACCCTGGCTTCTTTAGTACATCAAATCAGCCCTTTTGCAATAATTCAACGTCTGCAGACGTTAAATCATTGTGAAGATAGATTTACTGGCCGGCTGTTCTTGCTGTAGCCCCGATACCAACTGTGTAATAAATAGGGCCATTTAAAGTCATTAAAGTCATATTTTTTTCTATGCATCAGTAAGTCGTGAAATCAATTTTAATGCAAAAACCGCATCCCTATGAGGTATATTAAGAAAGTTATGAAGTCATATAAAGTCATATTTTCCTGGTTAGGTCATAAATCAGCTTTTTAAGTTATATAGTCATATTTTGGAGATATAAAGTCACACCGTTGTATACTTTAAATAAAAAATACCAATTTAAGCGGTGAAGCAATTAAGCACTAAGAAAGTAAGGCAATTTCTGATTGAACGAAGGCAAACTGTAGGATTAGCCTACATAACACTTATAGTCACAGACCTATATTTTATGAGGTCACACATTGAGGTCAACTTAATACTCAAAATGGAAAGTTGTACGTACACCATCAAAGAAGCCCATGCTGATCTAAATGCCCTTGATTTCGGAAAAGATCCGCTTGAGCTCAAAAATTACATTAAGAAGCGATTGGACAAAAACGATGTGAAACAAATTATGGAGCTACAAAGACAAGACATTTCACCAGCGCTTTATGCAAAACTGCAGAAGTGTCAACCCACATCAGCGTCTGTGGAGCGCTCATTTTCCTTACTAAAGTCATTTTTACGTCCAAATCGTAACTTCAAAGACTCCAACATTCCACACTACATGAAACTGTACTACAACAGTGTTTTAAAATAAAAATGGATGTGTATTACTGTTATGTTGCGTATGTTTTACTCTTTAGTTCCGTGAGTGACGTTGTTCGCATGTAAAAATAAAGATTTTCACATAAAGTCATATAAAGTCATATTTTCCAAAAAATAAAGTCATATTATTGATTTTTTAAGGTCATATAAAAATGGCCCTAGTAATAAAGAATAGCGAAACGTGGTCTGGATTTGTTTCAGTGAGATTGAATTTCGTTGCGATATCTGAATCAGAGGCCGGACTTGATAACCACCGCCGTGGGTTATTTCTGTATTTCCGTTTAAGATAAAATAGACCTTGTTGATTTGTGGGCTACGTGAGTTGATGGGTTTCTTAAAATTTGATGGTTGTCAGCTAGCAAAAACTGTTCTTTTTACGTTGCAGACGTTGAATCAATGTGAAACTCACGGATTTGTTAGCTGGGTTTGGCCCAGTTGAGGGTAGTTTGTAATGATACAAGGAAACTTAGACCGCTGTCACTCGCTGTGATTTTTTTTTTCAATGATAGTTCTGATAATAAAGCTTTGGTAGAGAGTTTGCTTTGTTGAACCATAGAGAATAAAGTTCTGATGAGTTCGTAATTTATCAATGCTTGCTTACGCTAAACATTTAATAAATGAAATTGTTTTGTGTTTCGTACAAGAGTTTTATATTTTCAGTGACTTTCGCTTCCCTTTTAAGTTTACGTTCATGAGTAAAGCTTTGTGTTGGACGTTGACTTCCGCAAGTCCTTTTTCCTAAAGTGTTGTTTATCAGCCAGCAGATCGGTCTAACGCCTGCGCCCTGCAGACGTTGAATCAATGAAAAGAACGGAATTTCTATCAAACTGACCACTGCTTCTCGCTTGTTTTTAGGCTGCAGTTTTTTGCTAGCTTTAAAACCCCCCTCCCCGACAGCAAAATCTGTTAGTTTTACAGACGTTGAATCAATGTAAAAATGGTGGATTTTGCTGTCTGAGCCGTATCTTGATGGAATCGTTCATGGTTGTTTGTTCTCGCTGATGACGTTTGTGACGTCATTCTTGGTCATACTTTCGCTGCACCATGTAAAGAATATAAACCTATAATACAGTGATTTGCTTTCTTGGTATGGGAACCTTTTTGTTTTCTTACACCACAAGTCGTGAAAATGTCTTCCTTTCTGTGTTTATGTTTGATACATTGAAAAGATAGTGATGGTCGCAGAATTAACGTTGCGGTAATACCCTTGAGCAAGCAAAAATATCATGAGTTAAGTGTTTTTAAGCGTGGTGTGAGTGGGCTGGTCGTAATCCTTTGCGGTTTAAAATTTGTTTATTATTATATAGTTTACAAACTTTTCCTTCATGTATGTGTGAGACATTCAAAGACTTACCTCACTGTTGCGAGTCTCAATCTTGTTGCTTTTCGTCCCTTTTCATTGTGCATTTCTTTATATTTGCACCAAAAAGGATCGCCAGACAGCAAATTAACCGCTTTTTACGTTGATTCAACGTCTGCGGACGGTTGATTTTCTGTCTGGGATTGTGTTTCAAACGGATGAAAGGCATGTCCCACGAAACTCTGCACTTCAAATCTTCCTATGCCCGTGTGACATTTCACAGCATTTTGAACAGGCAATTGCGCGTTCACTGCATAAATGTTTTGAAATTTTAATTCAAGTGCAGTTAAACCTGGGTAGACGAAGCATCGAATATATTACATTTTATAATGTCACTTATTGTCAAATAGACAATAGATATGTGATAATCCATAGCTACGCCAGCAGTTAGCAGACGTAGCCTCGTCAATTTATTTCGGACAATTTTGATGGGAATTTGTGTTGCGCTCATTGCTATGTGATGGCATGAAGCGAAATCTTACAAGCTCTACAAGTTCATCTTTGCTCTTAATTCAACTTGTTGCGACATTGAATCAATGTCTAAACGACTGACTCGCTGACTTCAAAAACGTGTTTATAAAAAGTCTCCCATGTTTTTCGAAGAATGGTTGATAGAAATCCCAGAATAGGGCACTGAGCTGTTTAAGCCTATCGCCATCGCGCCTGCATTTTCTTTTTGTGAGTCAAACCACGTCTTGTAAACAATGTAAAGGACACCAATGACTTCAGCATGCGATGAAGCTGGGACGAAGAAGTAACCACAGATTGTGGCAATAGCGTTGCAAGTATTGATCTTGCTACTGTTGTTTGTCGTGGCGACTTTCATGGCTTGTACGTGATAGCCAGACTGCAAAATTCGTCATTTTTGCATTGATTCAATGTCTGCAGACAGGATTTGTTTACGACGATGACAGATTTTGTTGTCTCGGACGTCACTCGTTAATTAACTCCATTTTTCTGCAACTTAAAAACCATACTGGCGGAGTTGATTAGTTGCTCGCTTATGACACCTTGTTTGTTTAATTGTTGTGTACGCGATGGGTTTAAGTGACAAAGGTCAGTCCTGTTTGTTAATACCCGACCACCCGTATGCCTTAAATAGGTTTGTAGCAGGTAGCTAGCCATATAAGAAAGGTATTCTTGACTGATTTTGTTGTCTTTGATAGGTGAATCTTACTATATCCAACTATATTGTGGGAGAATGGTCTGTATCAAGTGCTTGAGTTTGTTGTGCAATCAAAATACATTTTAAACTTAGGTTTGTCATGTAGCCTAATCTGTTTTCTAACCAAACACCTTTGGAGTTGTTGGCTGTAACAAGGCGTTTGGTTTTCTCATTTAAAGCTTGACTGATCAGCTGCAGCTGATATTATCATAATCATTTTCAGCCTGTGGTAGTCCACTGCTGAGCGAAGGCCTTCGCCTTTTCTTGCCAATCCAGCTTGTTCAACATTCTTTTTCAATCTTGTTTTTCCATCTCATTTTTGGCTTTTCTTGTTTGCGTTTGCTTTCCCAGGGTATCCATACTGTCCAAGTTGTTAATTTGTTAGTCCATCTGTTATCCTGATATCTTGCTATATGATCTGCCTCTGACTATTAGTTTTATAGTTA
The DNA here is from genome assembly GCF_918807975.1 of Aplidium turbinatum. NCBI lineage: Eukaryota > Metazoa > Chordata > Ascidiacea > Aplousobranchia > Polyclinidae > Aplidium > Aplidium turbinatum. The sequence continues at coordinate 9,419,740 of NC_137483.1, read as the reverse complement.
TTACAATATCCCGTAATTTTGTTTGATTTCGAAACCATTCAGCAGTTTTTTTGTCTCGCCAATCGCCGTGTTATACCCATCATAATCCGCTGTTATAATTTATCATTATTGCACAGGCCCGTAATTGCCGGGGGTGGGGGGCTTGGGGGGGCGATGTCCCCCCAAGCTCAAAGTAAGAGATACATATTGTAGAATGAGCTAAAACGTTGTTGGGGAAGTCAAAAAACTGGTGAAAATGATTCTGTTAGCACCATCAACTAATGCTTGCAGCGAGCGTTCATTTTCAGCAATGAAGCGTTTAAAAACTTGTTTAAGAACATCTATGTCTCATGACAGATTGTACAATTTATTGCTGTTGCATGTACAGTTGTACACCAGGAGGAAATCTCTAGCTTGAATGTAAACGATATATCAAGGGACTTCATCAATGCAAACTCTGCCAGGCAAGCTACATTTGGTTTTCCAAATGAGTAATCCCAGACCCAAGACTTTTTATATTTAATTTGTTTTGATTCTCATATGTCACTTTGTACAATTATCTTGCTTGTAATTTTGTAGTTATGTACTGGTAGGGTAATAGTTATCGAGGGTTATTCCAGACAGATTGCACGATAATGATTTTTAAATTTGTGTGAGTTTTTTTGGCAAGGCATCTCAGGTAAAAGCAATTACAATGGAGTAAGATGCTGGTTTTGGAAATATTGTCCATGAATATCTCCTAAAAACAAATCCATCACCATTGGTATTGGCATCATCTTGGATAGCTGTTAGTGTTTTTTGACGTTTACTGCCGAATATTACACCCCAAAGGGGATAAATTGGTTTGGTGGAGACCTGTACCAGACAAAGTCACGAGGGTCATTCCTGACAAAGTTGTGTGTTAAAAATATTGCATCTATTCTATTCTGCAATCATTTTGGCTGGAATTACCCATGTTTTGGCTGGAATTATCCCAATCATTCGAAATTACTTCTATCTAGCACCTTGTGACTTTATAACATATGCCGTGCCTTTGCCCGAAAAACCGCAAATTAGACTCATTGCAACTACAAAATGTTATGTGCATAGCATTTTACTTCGCAACAGCTTTTGAGCCCCCCCCCCCAAGCTAAAATGTATAATTACGGGCCTGTTATTGCATCGTTCCAGCATTACCAGACGAGATACAAGCTAACTTTTGCAAGCTGAGCATTTTGCTTACAGCCTCCCTTACTTTTTCCAGTGTCGGGTGGTCGGGTGTTGCGTATTGAAGGGATTTGTTGAGCAAATCCCACAAAATGTACTCATTTTCATTTTCGTGTTGGATTTCTTTGCCTGTTGACCTGCTAATACAGCATTTTTTGTGATGAAAGTACTAATAGCCGATGGCAGAATGAATTCAAAAGGATTTCTGTTTCACAAAACTGAGATCCATTAAAAATACAAAACATTCTAAGTCAGTTATTTTCTTCAGGATTGTACGAAATTCCAGTCAAGTAAAACAGGACGAGGACCTCTGAAGAAGGATTGGAAGGTGAGTCTAGTTCTGTCACTCGACACGCCTCGAGGTACTAGCTGTTGCTGTTCAGAAACAGCAAAACGTTTTCTCCGCTGGTACTGAACCTTTTTCCATGTTGGCACCAATGTGACGTCAGCAACCATTTCTCGCATCCCTTCCGAAATGGCTATACAGCAATAATCACCCACAATGCAGCATTTAGGTTAAAACCCCACTAACCATGTCAGCTTCTAACACCACTTTATAACTAACAGTAATGATTCAACATCCACACACCCCCTTTAGGATACTTCTTGTATCCACAAGTCACAAGTGGTGGCAGCGCTGTTGGTTAAGAACCCCTGATAGATGCCGTCTGTTGGTCCGTCCATGTCATTGGTAACAAGATACATGTTTATCTTTTCATTTATTCTTGTTTTAAACAGAATGATTGATATTAAGTGAACAATTTTGCAAAAAAAATTTCGGCTCTTTTGATAATGAAAAAGGTTAAAACGGGCTGTTGTGCTACCTTTTTGATATTACTTTAACTCGTATGCAATCAGTACATTATTTCTCTTGGTGATCGATACTTTGCGTGCTTTTGAAAAGCTCGACATTAGTTGAAAGCAAGTGGTGTGTTTGCTAAATGAAGTAGGTTATGTTGCCCTTACCGTTGCATAACTTCGCCAGCATTGTTCAACAATGCTGCTCGTTGAAACAATGCAATTTAACATTTTAAGTCAGCAATCGCTTTCTTTGGCATTACTAGGCAATGTTGGTCGACTGTTGGTTCAATTATTTATAGCTTAATTATTAAAATTTATTTGTACAATGGATTAATCTATCACTCCAACCGACCAAATCCACTGTTTAACTTATTCCTACTCTTGACAGCGATTACTTACGCTGCCATCTCCCCAACGGTGAAACATCTCTATTTAATTTGCTTAATTTTCGCTCATAATCATCATCGTGTATTTGATTGCATGCTATTATGTGATACCGTTAATGAACTCTAATATAGGAAACCCACCAGCCTATCATGTGTTCATATAAATTAGTCCATGTCAAATTTGAAGTATGGGGAATGCAAACAAAAGTGGAAAACTACATCCAAAAAGTTGTCAAGTAAGTAATGTATCTACTTCTGCTGCAATTATCGTAAGATCTGCAATGTGGCTCTATCAATATAATGTCGATTTGTGCTAGTTTTCACTTATTTTGTCAATACAGCAAAACTGTATATTTTTCAATTTGCAACCGACATCGTTGAGTTATACTTTGGAATTACCTTAGACAGCAAAGTCCATCATTTTTACTTTGAACGTCTGCAGACGTTGAATCAATGCAAAAATGACGGCTTTTGTTGCCTGTGTTTTGCGCAGCAGGGTAGTATTGAGTATGACTTCTTTGCACAGCTTTTTCCTGTGTTAAGTTTTCCTGAAATGGTTGACCTTGCGTCCACATTTTGATTGATTTTCCAGTCAGCAAATCATTCGTGTTTACCTCAATTAACGTTCACAAACCTCGAATCGATGTGGAAAGAACCGATTTGTTGACTGGGCTAGCAAGTTGTTGCTAATGCAGTTGCAGTCCAGAATCCCAGATTTTGCTTCAGTTGTATCTGCACAACGCTCGCACATTGATAACTATGTTTAATTGTTTTTTCTTTATACAAGTTCTGCAACTGCCTGATCTTATCAAATGTTTTCTTTACCTGAGGCGGGTGTTAGGCAACTAACTGCAAAGTCTAATTTCTTTTTGCGGAATTCTTTCCGCTGTTTTATTTTGAAGCATCATTTGACGCTTACCTTTATTTCCATATGGCTTTGCTGGGTTGCCAGTTGTTTTTTAGTTAATTATATTCTTACCGATAGTAACCCATGGCAGTAACTCTCTCCTCGACAGGAGCAGATTGGTGTTCTTGTCAATGAAACTTAGGAATTATTGTTTTTATAACAGAATTAATATTTTAAAAAGACGCATTGTGAGGTGTTGGGAATCAAAGGGCGCAATTTTGTGCTTTCACCAGGGTATGTTTTCTTTAGTGGCAATCGTTGAGTTGCTGTGACGTGGCAACCCTCTTTATGCTATATTTTGCAACATGCCGTTTAGCTTATGAAATGACCCAGTCAAGTGGCGAAAGTGTACCAGCAGAATTAAGTCATAAAAATGTATCTTTTGAACATTGACGAAGCTCAAGAAAAATTCAACTGATCGGCGACTTGCAAAAAGTAACGTATTGTATGCCATGTAATAATTGAATCGAGCACTCCAATGATGTTTTGACTTTAAAGTAATGTAGTCAGCTTTTGACCATCACTTAGTGGGGTCGACCTGTTTAAAATAATTCCACTTGTTGGTTTTGTATTGTTCACATACGGCACTTGCTTGCTAAAACTAATTTATTTTATTTCCAATCTTATGTCGCAAGCATAATGCAATTAGTGAATTAGTAGGTTTACTGCTCCGCGCAACATCGATATCAGCTAGTGAGGCGTAGAGTCAAATAGCTTCTTTAATCGCCTGCATCGATTTAATGCTTCAAGACTTGAAAGCCTTCGTATCACTAATACATTAATTACTTTCTGTTGTATGTTTAGTATAGTCGCCACTTATACAGTCCACGGATGTTAGATCCAGCCAAATCCCGTGGAACGGATTTTTTTGCATAATCACAAAGTTTAAAATATTTCACTTAGTGCGTCCTGTCCCAACGTCAGGCCACATAGCGAAAGGTTAAAATTCGAAAATGTAAAATGCTTTCTCCCAGCTATTGTATTGCCTCTTTTCACTTTGTCGGCTCTGAGGTGAGTAGATTACCTGTTGAATCTATTTTTCCTGGAACGAAGTTGTTGGGCCGTACTGCATTTTGCATTCAGAATTTCTCAAATCTGAACTTTTTCAGTACTTTTATTTTTTGAGTGTTTGTTGCGAGAATGCAAAATGTGGTTTCAATTGTTAAACTTTGATTTTTCCAACTGCGAAACTTCCAATAACATTGTGATAGTGTGTTGTAGTTGACCGATCACCTATGAAGTTTTAGCTGGTTGATACGCAAACTACCCTGCTGATGACTTTTGGTGTAAACACGTTGATTATATAAGTGTAGACTAGGCCACCGTTTAATTTCTCATGGGATGTCTACGTCCCAAGTTTTAGATTGCTTTGTCAATACAGTAATACTCTGTTATCAAAATAACGTTTCCAGACATTAAATCGATGTAGAAATGCTTCAATCCTGGCTGGAAAAGTCTTAATTCAAACCAGTGCATCATAACCTAAGAACACCGGTCCTTCAATTTCGAAAAGTAAACTTGAATGATTTTAATTCAACAATTCTACATTACAAAATTAATGCACTCATGGGTCCATTTGAAACTTTCTACAGATCTTCAAGAAGTTAATCACCCCTGGTTGAGAACCACTGGTCTAGAATGAAGCCCACCTATATTTTTATTTTTGTCACTTATGACACGACCGCTTTGAATTTGAGTAATTTTATGTGTTGCTTCGGCCTGGTTTCGAACCAGTGCTGATAGGATGGCGTCCCAAAAGCCGAACTGTTCGATTATGATCCTACTGAGGGTTACAAAACAACAACAACAAAACCGTTGAGAAGGAGCGATTTTCCTGACGTCAGCACTACCTGTCTGCTATGAGCCCAGCCTCATCGGCAAAACACGTGTCTATCGCTGTCAATTCTTGCTACACTCGACTCCTGAGAAAAACAATAAAACCGCCAAAACATACCCAGACTTAATATAATCAAGCATGAAATGGCAGAAATATCGATTGAATTGCAATGTGATATTGTTTCGTGGAAACGGATTTCACAATTCCGGCATGTGTGTTTGTGTTCGATTGAGCTTTGTTTTGATTAAATTTCAGAGATATTCTACTTCTTGGGCATCGTCAAGCCTTTGCATGGATAGACACGTGGTATGGTGAGTGGCTTCATTTTACAAAGTTATCTGTTTGTCCAATATTTTTTTTTTCACTATACTTTGCTAAGATCTTTTGCATTCATCAATGATCCGTTCGTGGATTGATGTACGGTATTATAAATAACGCTATAAAAGAAAGCACCTGGCTAAGTTGATGGCTGTTTTATAGACTTTTCGCCAGGCACGCCATTTGAATAAAGAAAAGTGTGCTGATGAAGCTATCAAAACTGAATTATCTTTTTAGCGTGATATTATTTGCTACTATATTCCACAATTCTTTTTAGTCAAAGCTTTTTAAAAACTTGAGTATTTTAATTCAATTAACCACTTTATGCATAGAAATGACTTTTGAAAACATTCGGGATTACGAAAGCGAAATTCAAAATGCTACAAATGAGAAAGTTCGAAGCAGTGTCACTGCACCTAGACGTAAGTGTTTTTCTGCTTCTAAAATATTGATTTCATTCTCCTATAACTTCAATCAGTTCACACTTCTCATTGTAGCATTAACAAGAGTCGGGTACCTAAAGCACAGCAGTCAGCATCAAGTAATCTTAAACTATGAGCAGCTCTTCGTTCAGCGAGCCCATGGCAGACTACTCTTTGGCGTCATCTTTTACCTATCCTAGACAGTGACGTAAAAATTGCAATCATGGAAAAGACGCCAGTGTGGAGTCGTCTTGAGAATGTGGAGCTATCCTTTCATTTATCCATTACTCATTGGTTAAGAATTAAGTCAATGACATTTGCACTCTGGCCCGAAACAGTAGCCAATCTCTGGGCCACTGCTATGGCGCAAGTGGAGATGTCAAGCTTGTCTAGTTTGATTGTATGAAAGAAACTGATCACTAGATGCAGTTCTTGACACAAAGACGTTAGAGTCTCTCATCGAGTTGCACAAATTTCAAAAACCTGTTGGGGTATTAATTCACCACACAGACAATTATTCTTTGCAAGTATGCATTTATTGAAATATAGTGACAATGTACTGTAATGTCAAAGTTTTACCTCTTATATACTGTATTTCCAGCTTCGGCGAGCTGTGGGCAAATCTTCCAGGAACCGGAACCCGCAAGCGGGTCGAAACATCGGAACAACTCCATACCATAGAACAGTGCAATCGTTGCTACCGAATTGACCACCTTTCTTTTGCTAACAAGTGTGAATATGATGCATTTCTAAACTAGAACTTTACAAATACACTGTCTTTGATCAGACGGTCTACAATAGCGCTATTTTGTTACGAATTATGTTATTTTTCATTTATGTTTGTGTTATTGTTGACCTAAAATATCTGTTACTGCTATTGTGCGCTTTGAAAAGAATCCAATCACCCCATGAGTTATTGTGGTTCGTCAACATACTCTATTTATCTGCTTGCCTACGTGTTTCATTTCTGAAGTGGGTATTTTGTGGTTTCTAGCATTTCTAAAACCACCACGCAATGTATTTGAGTTTATTTTGCAATACCTGTACTGTATTTCCTTTTTGCATCAAAGTATTGTGGTTCATAATCTCGTCAAAATAGCTATCCGAAGAAAACATCAACTGTCACTAATTGCATCCGCTACGTGTCGTAAAAGCTGCAGTGGATGATTTATTGTCGGACCAACTTTTCTAGTACAACATTCAAAGACCCGCTTTGACATTTCAGTACAGTAAAGTACCTTCAACCATACATTACTGAATTATTACTTTGGCAAAACCCGTCTCCTTTTTACATCAATTCGACGTTTGGCAATGTTCAATGTAACAAAGACAGGTTTTGCTAGCAGAACTAAATCATCCATGATTTTCCTAGGGGCTGTTCAAACTTCAAATGTAATGACGCCGTAGGAGAGGGGGTTCAGAACCGTCACATCGGGGAGCCTGAAGAAAGCGACGTCGTTTGGAATTTGCACAGCCCCTTAATGCACTGAGACAATCCTTTATCTTTTGTGCGAGCAACCCTGTTTATCAAAGATCACGAACACTTTTTGCATTTGTTTACTTTCATTAGTGGCACCTACTCGCTGTAAGCGATTTTTTGCTGCGTTTTTGTTATGGCCTTAACCACGCCCTTGCAATCCATTGCCACACCCAGCCAACAAACGTTGCCGTTTTCACATCGTTTCAACGAAGTGAAGGCAACTTTTGCTGGCAAGGTACAAGTTATTGACATCATAATTGCAGAACCTGTCAGTCGACCTACATATTGCCGACAATGGTGAAATAGCTTTACACTAAGTTACGCTCGACCTTGTTTGCTGTCCAGCAAATTCCTACTTAATTTAAAGTTGAGAATAAGGTTTCCTGATAGAGTACGAGTCGTGATTGGTTCCTCCCTTACCACTGTGCACACTGAGCATCAGTTTCTGAAGTGTTATTTCAGACTTATTGTGATACTTCCTCAATTGTTTAATTTGATTTTCGTGTTGTAATACAGAACTATTGCATTAGTACGGTTTGTTTCCTGAGCGATGTGATGCAGACAATGGACCGGCAGCTCAATTTATTAAAGCAGACAAGCACAATGGGAGACAGCGGCATTCATCCTTGGTAAAGATATACTATGGAAGTCTACATGGCAAGTTATGTAGAAGGTACGATATCATCGATTATAAACAGTTAAAACGTAACTAAGTTTTAACCGTTAAGTATATTACCTTTTGATGATTGATTCAACGTTTGCAAACGTTGAATCAATGTAAAAATGACCGATTTTGCTGTCTGGGGAGATCTCGATGGCGGGTTTCTGTCGACAGGAAAAAGTCAAAGCACAAACTCGTCCGCTAATGAAGTTTTTCACGTATCAGTGTCAACACTTAGTTTGAAAAAACAAAGTTTTAGGTGAACACTGAACAACCTCTTTGCAAAATGATAAACGATACCAAAACTAAAGTTTTTGAATTCGGTGGTTACTGCCCAGGTTCATCACCTTGGACCAATCAAGTTCTCCAACAGCAGAAACCCACCATCGAAAATGCCGGTCACCCGGCAGGCAATTAGTAAAGGGCGATGTGCTCAATAGTAAACCTCAACCAGTAACTATTATAACTGATCAAGCGCAGTTCTGGGACATACAAATTCACGACCATGAACGGCCCGCCAGACTTCCAGATTATACAAGCACTCTCATACCATCAGATATCGAGTTATGAATAGAAATAATGACAAACTGAAGGCTAACGTCCACGAGTGTTCGCATGGTAAGAAATCACGATGTGGTCGTTCCTCGCCGAGACGAAATGATCAATAAACGGCGCCACAATGTGTCATCTTCTTTTCGCTGTAAAGAATGAAACTGGTAAACATGGTTACTTAATACTTATGCACTTGGTGGTATCCAGGCAAGTATGAAGAGTTTCAGTTAAAATTAACACTTATACAGTAGAACTTGGATAACTCGTCTTCGGAAAACTCGTCAGTTTGCCCAAGTCGCCAATGATTGCCAGCTCCCGGCATAAAGCCTATCTTTTGTACACAATCAAGTTCTGTTAAGTGGTCATCGCATAATTCGTCAATTCGATTATGTCGTCATTGTTTTTCTTCCCCTGGGATGTAAAATTCGTCTAAGTTGTCATCCACCCAAATGCTGACGTGGCATTTACAGACTCTTTCGAGAAGAAATTACTGCGCTAAGACGTGTGCACGCACTTGCGTGGAATCAGGGGCGCCGGAACGAATTTTGACTGGGGGGGCAAGATTACGAAAAAAGGGCACTTTTGTTTACTAAAAGGCCAATTTTTTTTCAAGTTTTAAGATAAGATATAGCGATAATACTAATCTATCAGCTCACTATGTATTGAGTAATGATAGCCTACAAGTGTCCGGTATACAAAGAAGGGCATCATGCTATGTTACTGTATAATGATTGATGTAACCTACTGTCAAGCCTTAAGCAGCCTGTGGACATGGCCGCTAAGTTGTGCTTGAATGACCGTCGGTGCTACCTCCTCAATCGGCCAAGTTTGACCGCCGGTCTCTTCTAGCCAATTATTTAATTTCGCAATAGAATGATCGTGGATTAACTGTCGACAATATGTAGTATCAAAGAGTGACACAAAATTAGGTCAGCACGTCATAATCACCACTGTTGTATTGTTCGGGAATATTTGTTATTGATGGAAAATATCCATCTGCGATCACCAACGCTGTAAGTCTTGTTTGTAATTCCCGACGTTTATTTTAACAAAGTCTTAATCCGCAGTGCTAATTTACATCGGCTGGCAATATTGTCGTTTTTATGTCGATTCGATGTTGTAGGATATTGAATCGTTGTTAAAAAGGAGAAATAGGTTAGTTGACATCCGAGGGGAAAACATTTTTTGATCATATTTTGCAAAAATTATGCTTCTTTTAGTAATGTCCTTCACATCATTGAAATACTTATTACCTTGCCGTCACCGTCAGCACATGTCGAACGTTGTTTTTCGTTGCTAAAAAGAATTCTAGGGGAGTGGCGAACTTCTTTAAAATCAGCCACATTGGAGACACTCGTGCGAGTGTCGTTAGATGGGCCCGCAGTGCTCGATTACAATCCCGATAAAGCAGTTATTGCGTGGTGCAACGATTCTATTTGTAGGACGTCGCCCAGACTTCAACAACACTAATTGATCATTTTGGCATTGTTGCAAGTTTAATTCTATTTACTTGTGCTATTGTTATTTTTATTTTGTATTTTGGCCTCCAAGCACGCAGATTTGGCCGCCGAGAAGGAGCTCCCGGTAGGCCGCGGCGGCTGCCGAAAAAAAAAACGAATTTTAAGGCCAGTACTGTGTTGCAAAATTTTGTGCCGCAAATATTATTTTGAGGCAAAAATGAAAGGTTATAATTAGGCTAAAAGCTAATAGCAGAAATTGTTATATTGCAAAATGTGCAGTAGCTTACATGACTTTAAAAGGGCACCATTGCCCCCCCTGCCCCTCCATCTGCAGAAAAGTTGAGGGCAGGGGGGCATCCGCCCCCCCTGCCCCCCCGCTTCCGGCGCCCCTGCGTGGAATATGTTGGTTTGATGGTTGGAAAGCTCCAACACTATATGTTATGCCAAGAAGACAGTGGTGAATTCGCAAGCTCACTATCAAAAATGCATGACTAGGCCTACTTGGTTGACAAGACACTTGCAAGCAAAACGCAGTCAAAAATATCTGTGTTCTTCAGTTAAGCTGTCAAGTGCGTTATTACCGTACTGTACTTTATTGTGCACCGTAATTAAATTCTTTTCTCGCTTTCCTCTTCGTTTCAATTTACTACTATCGCATTTTTATTAGGTCGCGGAGCACCATGAAATTAATGCGACGCAAAACAATGGAAAAATTTTGCTGTTTGCATTGGTCGTCAGTTCGCGTAAGTCGTCACTTTTTCTGTTTTCCCTGGGGTGACGAGATATCCAAGTTCTACTGTAAATGTAAGTAAACCAGCCACATAAAAGTCTAAGATGAACAGAAAGCTTTGGCTTATTTTTACAGCTCACAAACAGTTCCACAGTTTTGGGCACAGTACTAGCGCATATATAGCAGTTTTTATTCACGTGCAAGAGAAGCTGTGCTGTATCAACTTCTTGAACGTTGCAGATGTGTTGGTTCAATATCTTTGCTGTTATAGCTAGTAAACAGTCAAAAGTCGTAAGGTACAAAAAACATTATTTCTCCCAGCCTATCTGTTTGAAAAGGTAGGCACTTTAACATCACCCACTCGTCGAAGAGTGCCTGCTTTTCAATGTGAAATTGCTTTGTGTTTTAGTCACAATTTTCCTTATAAACTCCATTGACTGCAGTCATTAAGATCCTTCTTGCACTCAGTTCAGTTGCAGAAGAAAAAATAGTATTAGCAGAGGATGGGAATCGAACCCACGAAATCGAAATTACTACTCTGCCCTAACCATTAGGCAACGCTGGTTGTAGCGAAGCATTCAGTTAATCTTTATATCAAAATTTTTCGATCAGAATATCACGTGTCGAGTCACATGACTGAAATCAGCTGAATCGCGAGTACGCTTTTCGACGAGTGGGTAATGTTAAAGTGCCTACCGTTTGAAAACGTCTAGAGCTGATCATTTGCATACATCCACATTGCGGATCTCGAAACAGTGCAATCTGTCAGGGACATTAAAATAAAATATAACGCCATTTTCCGCACTTGTTTCACCCACGTCAAAATATTATCTACAACTCACGGCATCTCCTGTATTAGAACAGGCGCCAAAACTAATAGATTTTAGTTTTCTGATGTGAGCAAAAACTAGTAACCAAACAAAGTTACAGTACCGCACCTATTTTTCTTTTCAAAAGCATAGTTTTGTGGTCGATTCGTCGTATTCTTCCGTTGAATAAACGGTCATTTTTGAAGTTAGTCACATCTGGTTTGGCTGGCTTGTTGAATAACTTTGTTTTTGAAATAGAAATGAAAACTTGATCTTCTTTACGAGGACGAGTACGACTAAAAACAGGAGATCAGCTACAAAAATCCGTTCTTTTTAGTTTTAAAGGTGTTAGATATACAGTAGTGTAACTTGCCTATAGCGACACACAAAGGGACCTTCAAAAAAGTGTTACTATGGCTGAATAAGTGAATATACTTTATAGCGGTACAGTCAAATTCTACCTGTAGTTTAAAAGCGGGACTTTGCAGCAAACACCACTAAAGCAAAATGTCGCAAGAGCTGAATTCCACTGTATTTGAAACAAATACGTGGTGTCCTGTTGCCCATTCGGAAATGCGATGCTAGTTTTGCTTGTAGTTATTCCTATTCCGTTGTGACCGTTGATAACATTTTTTTCACCGCTGGTTATCCACCACACCAGTAAATCAAGACATTTTTTCAAATTAGTTGGAGAAGTTGCACTGATCTTAACCCACTCAGCAAATCAATTATTTTTACATTAATTCAACATCTAAAGACATTGTAATGTAAAAAAGGGAAAGTCTGGTTTCAACGTCTGGATAAAGATTAGAACAGTACCTAACAAAATTCAACGGATCCAAATATTTGAATTTGCGTACTTACAGATTATTTTAAATGTCAATCGGAACGTGAAAGGTCACACAAAACTAGATGCATAGATTTTGCTTATGAAGTAAAATAGGATACAATTGTAGACTTGTAAAACACTTACCGGTACAGAGTCAAAAACTTCAGTTAAAATTTAATGTCTGATTTTAACAATACTATATATAATAGTTGATGAAGCAATATCAAATGTTGCATCTATAAGTAAGTTACTGTACCACGAGTGCAATAGGCCTAATAATAATTTTTTGGAAAATACAATACATCATGCCTCACAATAACACATTATTATATAGGAAAAATCTTCCTGGTCAATATCAGTTTCATTATCATTTGGTGAACTGTAGGAAGAAATTTAGCATAAGCAAACACATACATATATTCTTCATCTGACAAATGTTCATCGTCTGAATCAACGTTTTGTTTCTCATCCATGGCAATTTTTAATGCCTTTCTTCTCTCTAGTATTTCTTCAGCCTCCTCCAATATATCAAGCGAAATTGTTTTTCTCTTCTGTAATAAGATGTTCTTTGTGATAAAACAAATTTGTAAGTTGTGACACAGGGCCCGTGACAAAAATAACACACAAATAAGTCAAATTTAAAATCTGATGATTTCTCAAGACAAGTACACTCTTCAGTTCAAGGCCTAGCATCCATGCAATTCTAATCGAATGCGATGCATGATGTGCATTACAGTCAACTCAAGACAAATACAAAGCTACCCCACAACAGTAAATTAACTATTATACCTGGTCTCTGACAACATCATGTTACAATTGTGCAATTTGTGACATGACTCAAATAACTGCCATAACACTGGCTTGCCAGCCAGGCAGACAATTGGACTAGACTTATCAGGCATCTATTCTTTGGTATGGGTGACCTTTGCAAAAGCAAAAAACTGCCAGCACAGCTGTTAGGGTCAAGAGTGAATGCAACTTTCTGGACATGACTAGCCTGGGAAGTTTCCATGCATTAGCCAGCAGATAAATATTTCATTCACTTTGCATTCCAAGATATAGAAACTTGTGAAAGCTCAATATTAAACTGTGACAAAATATGATGCACAAACCTTCTGTTCAATGTTCCTTAGTTCTATTGCTCGACGCTTTTCTTTCTTTGCCATCTTATCTCTGTATTAGGTAAGACAAAATAATTAGGAATTACTTGCCAGATGTTAGAATGCATGTTTTAAAACATGACTAGCACCAAACTGTCAAAATTAAACTTTATATGTTGCAGGTTATATGTTGTACCGGTATATAATGATAAAAGAAGCCACTCTGTGATACTGTAAGTCCGAAACTACATGTTCCAAAGATAAGGCAAACGTAACATTATGGGAAACATATGAAATACTTTTCTTAAGTGAACACAGAAACGCTTCAACAAATTTTCAAAAATTTACCTCGACAAGACCTCATTGACAGATTTCATGGTGTTTAGTGCATCTCTTTTACTACTTGCAAAAGAAACACCTTCTGGAGAATCATCGTCAGAATAATCTGAAGACATGGCTCCAGAAATTTAAAAAACTTATCAAAGCAAACTTTCTGTTTTTTATCAACAACCTAGTTTTTCCAAATGCCCTTAAAACCTTTATGCAAGTTCTGTAAATGAAGATAATTTTATCATGAACCAACCCTTTTGCAAACACAAGTGAAGTGACACGTTTCAGACTTTTAAAAATTGAATTTAACAAACTTCAATCAAAGCCTGTTGAGTAGACAAGCACTTAGGCCTCTTGTATGTTGTGCATTCAATTGGGAGCTGGTATACAAGTCCCCCCTCCCACCCTTGCCAACTCATAACGACAAAGAGGAATTGACCAAAACATGTGGATTGAAGTGTGTGAACAGTAAAGCAAAGGTAAAGTAGTTTCACCCTATATGTTTGGTCGAGTCCTGTCTTTGTCATGAGTTACCAAGGGGGGAGGGGGGACTTGTATACCAGCTCCCAATTGAATGCACAACATACAAGAGGCCTAAGTGCTTGTCTGGGCAATAATCATTAAATGTAATGCATTAAAAAATACAAAAAGACATGGTGTTCTGTGAGTATAAAGTTATCAATATCATATAAAAAATGGCTTCAGTAGCTTTAGCCTACCCTACAGGCTGCTCAAGGCTATTATAAATAATATAAAACTAAGATGAGAGTTGAGACTAGACCAGCTTCAATTATATTTATGACATACAATAGCATCTGCATATCTGATTACACAACAATAGAGTTTTTTTTTCAACAATAGAGGGATTTTCGACTTTTTTACACAGTGTATGTTTGACTTTTTGAGATATACACTCCACTAAACTTCCACTTTAAAATCAGCTGATAATAAACAACCCAAGGGGTCCCACTCCCAAGCCCCACTGTCCCAAATTTCCAAAATGTCAAATCTCACTCAATCGCATGCTTTGCTTTTTTCACTTTTTTACGGATCAATACACTTTGCGGAAAGAATTGGTGGACTCAAAAATGCATTTTTCCCGTTTATAAAACATTTAAAGCTGGTTATTATTTTCAGTTGAAGTCTAAAACTCCATTCTTACGTGTCGTGTTCGAACGTTCACTTGCTTGCATGATGCAAGTTCTATATACGTTAGTCTCTCTCTGTAGGTATCATGGCTGATACAGCCCTCGATGTACAATGATGTTCCTGGTTGATCGATCCCGTGCGTCTTGCCAAATTTTAGTAGGGTTTTTGATATGTGATATGGTTTATGGTATATGGTATGTGACAGGCCCGCAACCAGCAAATAATTTGGGGGGGGGCATTTAATTTTTATCAAAGAACAAATATTAAAATGATGCATTGTGACATTTTTATGTTAATGTCCACGCCCATTGATAGAGTGTGTGGCACTACCATGTTACGGTTCAGTTCAGTGGTCATAACTTATGTCAATCACGTTTTTGTTTAGTACAGCATTAAAGAAAACTAGCCTTTGTAACCTTTTCTCATTTAGCTATGACTAACCAAGGAAGGAAATTACGATATTACAGTAATGTGTTCAGTCGATTACAAATAAAATACAACATCTGTAGGCTACGAACTGCATATTGGCACGACTGGAGTCATAAATTAATCAATAACATATAGGCTATTTACATCAACATAAACAAACAGATAAATCAAATATAGTTATTACTATCTGAAGCCTTTACAAATTGTTTCACCTAACGGAACTTCATCCAATCATCTGTTAGGTGAAACAATTTGTAAAGGCTTCAGATAGTAATAACTATATTTGATTTAATTTGCTCTGCTTTGCCTTTTTGCTTGGCATTGAGCACTTTTTGTAGTATTAATAGTTTTCATTGTTTTAAACAAACAGATACATATCAATAAACTCAACACGGTAATTACAAATTACAATCCTGAAACATTTTGTTGGCTCAACAAGTTTTTATGTTTGTAGGCCCAAAGAAATTGACTTTGCAAATGCAAAATGACATTTTAATTTAGGGCATAATGTCTAACTTTCTATTTGATTTGGCAAGTTCGTTTAACACCAATTCCGCGCTTGGAATTTGAGTACGATGGATTTGCATGAGAGCTAGTCCAGAAAGCCTGTCCTGCCCCATAGTGCTTCTAAGGTAACTTTTCAAGCGTCGTAGACAGCTAAATGTTCTTTCTTCACAAGCAATTGTGACTGGAAGTGTAGCCAAAATTATCAAGAGTTTGTAAACGTTTGGATAAAACTCTTTTTGGGATTCTATTGCTGACACCGCATCAATCGCACTTGCTGGCCTTTCACTTTCAAGAATTCATTTAAAATCAGATTTACAAATGCCGAAGCCCAACTGAGTAGCTTATTCACCACGCTATCGCAGCTGCTTTTGATCTCGAATTATTTAGTTGTTTTTAAACGCTTTTTATGGTGATGATGGATGCTGACATTATGTAGCCTACACGCTAACGAAACAGATAATGAGGATGTCAGGATGCCAGCCTAATTTATCGAACAAAATCGTTAGCATAGCTTCCAACCAGCGTAGCCTACTTTCGGTTTCGATAGTCTACACTCTACAGTATGGCTGTACGTGTACGACGTATAGTGCAATTCATACTGCATGGAACGCTTAAAATTTTTTCAAAAAATTTCGGGGGGGCAAATGCCCCCAATGCCCCCCCTGGTTGCGGGCCTGGTATGTGATATGGTATATGTGATATGTGATATGATATGTGATATGTTTTTGAATTTTGATATGGTTTTTTGATATGTGGTTGAAAATTGTGCAAAAATGTGAATCTTTGAGCTCCTCTTGACCGTTTCCCTAGTATTTTTCCACTTAAAGATAAATCTTCAAGTTCGCCTTTCCTTATGATATGTCCCAAGAACTTCAGCTGCCGCATTTCTACAGATCTCATTAATAAGAATAATAATGTTAGTTTTTATATAGCGCTGTATCCATCGCAGTATGCGGTGGTCCTCAGCGCTTTACAAAGCAGGCAGTGTCAATGCAGCCGTATAGAGGCGCAACTGAGTACATTATTACCCGAATCCACTCCATTGCTCAGTGCCAAGCAGGAATTAGATTCAGTACCGTCGGCTGTGTAGGCTGCGTAGCCGAGTGGTGAGAACGTCTGCGCGACGTTCGAAAGGACGTGGGTTCGACACCGCTCCAGAGCACGCGGCTGTGTTACGGCGAAAGACACTTAAAGGCAAGCCAAAATAAGGGAAGCAGCTGACTCGAAGACTATATGTCACTTCGCTGCTTCCTGTCGTCTGTTGTATCGCATCTGTGATCGCAGTGTACTGTATGTTATCGCAATGGGCGCAAATAAAAGCATGATTATTATTATTATTATTACCATTTTTAAAAAGTCTTTGGTATGACCCAACAAGGTATCGAACCCATGCCCACCAATTCAGAGGCGGGCGCACTAAGCCACCGAGCCGAGCCGGAACACTAATCACTAATAAGCCATCTGCTGCACCTGGCCCATCTGTTGGAGAACTGCTCTGTTGGTTCGAAAAGCTGTCCATGGAATTTTAAGAATTCTTCGGTAAAACCACATTTCTGCAGCTTCAAGCTTTTTTCGGGTTTTTACCGTTAGCGTCCAGTACCGTTAGGTTTCACATTCGTACATCAAAATTGACCAAACAAAGCATTTTAACAAACGAATTTTTAAGGTGTTAGAGAGCTTTCGATCTTAAAAGATTTTTGCCATGGTGTTGAAAACGTTAGTAGGCCACGTAGACTCAAAATCAAGCGGCGCTGGTTTGGCTCTGGGCGTGTGCGCCTGAGCAACACATTTCAAGGACTGCTCTCCATTCAACGTCACCTAGTGGATGGAATAATTCCCGGTAACGACTCCACTCTGTCAATCTCGGCGACCAGGCCTGCATTAGTAGTTTAAAGCCTCTGCATGTATACGAAACTGCCAGGATTATAAAGCTCTCAAAAAAGCTTTTCCACTTCGAGGATAAAGATCAAAGCAATCAATCCACGCGACATTTGACCACGAGAGTTAGAAGGCACCAGGCTTTAACTAAGTTTGGTAAAAATAGTGCTATTTAAAGACACATTCGCAACTGTCGATCGTGTTCTAATTTAGACTAAACATTCATTGGAGTCTTTCGAGATCGTTTGTAATTGTTTGTCCGAGTGTGATATCAAGACTCACAAGCCCCTAATTGCTATCAAATCTTTCAAACTATGGCTTAACAGGCAATTGTTTGCCCGCGGAGCCTCTTATCTGTCTTTAATTTAATTTTCACGTGTTGTGTTGATTTTTTTGTGTCGGCTATTATGCTTTGTTTGTGTAATTATTTCGTTCTGTATTTCTGTTTATCTTGTGTAATCTGCTTGGGCACTTTTTTATCAGAGCAAAATTGATTAGTATTTTTCCTCCTTCAAATATTTGACTATTTGTGTTGCGTATTCCCGTTATCATTTCGTATGTGAGCAAAGTAAAGTAGTTCTAAAACTTTATATTAAAACCATATTTTTGTGCAACACTGTTAACAGTAGGCTACCGGTAGCCTATGTTTTCTAGCATTTCCTATTCCATGTTAAATTATTTTCCTTTAGGCTAAAGTTTTGATTTGAAATATGCAGGATATTGCCAAAACTAGACATAGGCCTAATAGGCCTAGGTGTTATAGCCTACAAAGTTGCGCAATTTTTTCTATGCCGAATGCCGACAGTAAAACAAATAACCATACGATCTGCTAGTTAATTGCCACGTTGTCGACAATTACACATTGCCATTTGAATTTTTTTTTTAAATGTATGAAAAAGGGTAATTTAACTCTAAACGATAAACAATGAACAACACTATAATGATTTAACCCTATACTGGCCTATTCCGAGCACATATCAAATATCTTCACTTTGTTGTTTTATTAAATTTTGTTACCTTAGCTATCCATCAGATCATCCAGCTTTGATATTGCCTGCTTATTAAATAAATTTTGTGGCCGATGTTTCCGCGCTGGATATTAGCATATCTATGATATTAGCGCCAGACGTATCATTGCCTTTCTAACCAATCTTCTCAGCCGTGAAAGTGGCCTCAAACGACTATAGTCGTTATACGCACAACAGTTTAACGAACGTAAAAAGACCACCGTGTATGAAAGGTGGTAGTTTACTTTTCGTCTGCAATGTTTAAAAAAGTCACCTACATAATTGTTTACTAAAATAAACTGCTAACTAAACAACAAAACCACTCTCCAGACAGCAGATCAGGCTTTTTACATCGCTTTAAAGTCTGTAGACGTTTTTTCTTATCGAGGTTTACGCCCCGTGGTTGACGATTTAGATTAAGTGAACGGGAAGGCAAGAAACTTAGTCTTCATGTCCACCTTCAGGCGTGCTTTTAAGTGTCCTGCCAAAGACGCAGCCGCATGCTCATGAGCGGTGTCGAACCGGTCCCCTTTCAAGTGTGGTATCCGTGCTCTTGCTGCTGGGCTGTGCGGACGAAAAGACAGACGTTGAATCACTGTAAAAAGAATTGATTTGCTGGTTGCAAACCAATATTATCGTAATGACGGTTGACCAAGCAAGCTGCATTTTGTTTGTTGCATCGCAATGCGTTCTTGGTTATTTTATCACAAAAATACTACGTTTTTCTAACATCGATTAGAAAAAATATATATAGTAGGGTACTATACAAATAAAAGTAATGACAAGGATAACAAGAAAATATAGGATATGATCTAACTAAAAGCACGATAATTAACGATATTAAAGATATCAAGCTCAATGAGAGATAGGGTTCGGTAGGCCTAACTGTTAATTTTAGCTTGGTACACCAGGCCGTAAGCTAATTTCTGAGCAAGAGATTGCATGGTGTCAACACAAAAAGGCCGAACTGCTTGTCGGCCATGTCAGGGTCTCTCAGTGTTCGAAGTTCAACTTTTCCAACCTCGTTTTTGTGCATTGTGAGCTTGGTTTAAAAAATCTTCTTTGAAATTAAAGATGTGACCTTCTTTATAAAACTGGTTTCACATGTAGCTTATCTTCTTCCGAAAAGCTGTCACAATCTGCAATGCATAATACAACAAAAGCTAACTTTGCGTCAAGGAAATTCGTTTCAATTTATAATTATTGTTCTGAAAAACAATCAATGCGAATAGTGCCCTTGTAGTGCCCTTGTGGTGCCCTTGTAGTAGGCCTACCCTTGTACGTTTAATGTGAAGTGCGATAAGAATTTAAACGTCAAGTTACGACTGTTTTTGAGCTAGACAAGAACTCAATTGTAATTAGGACTTTTTGTTGTTGTGTAATTGTAATTGTAGATTTGTAATTTCAAAATTTTTTCTTCCAAATGCTAATTAGCCTACATTTGGTAAGTTGCACGCATGATATCAGTACTTTTGTTCAGCCGCTGGTTAGGGTTCAAAAGGGACCTACATTGCAACGAAATCTTTATTAAATTCTACTTGTCTTTGAAAAAATCAAACTGTAAAAATCATTCATGAACATAAATATTAAAACATTTAATTTTTGTAATTAAAACGTGGGATTAAGTACATTTTGAAGTAATTGTAATTTAAAAGTTTCAGAACAATGTAATTAAAACGTTTGATGATGGAATTGTAATATGATTGAACTAAAAACCGTGTAATTGATTCAACTCTGGTTGCTACCAATTCGTAATATAAAGTCATTAACAAATTAGCTACACTTTAAAACTAAAGAAAAACTCTCGGAAAAACCATAACTTGTCAACAGCTATCTTTTAAGCAGAATGCTGTACAGTTTTGTATCAATACGTAGACTAATCTTCACTGAATATTGCCTTGTGTGGTCATGAATTAGTAATGCTACCTTTGTCTGACTTGGTATCGATACGCTTGAGCAAGGTGGGTTCCTGCTCGGGCAAAAAACTCGTTCGTTTTCCACAAGTTGCTATGAGAGAAGTTGCGTCATTTTTCGATGATGATGTCGAAGAAGATATACCGTTGTCCTGAGAGGGATCTTCCACGATTTCTAACATGAACAAAAAGGATAAAACAATGCTAAATGAAGTCTAATAAAAAAAATCACGAGTTGCCTATTAAATCGAATGTGCACACTAATAGCTAGAAGAGGACAAAAGTTCGCCACTTTTTGACCTTCTACATCCACTAAAAGCTGAACATAATTTGACATCATACTTTTACGCATAGTTTTACAAGTTTTATAATCAGTAAAGTTTGCTAGCTGAAATTGCATTAGTAGGCTATACTTCCAGTGTTCACCTTTTGAAAAAATGGCTGTATTTTGGCAAAGTTATTATTATTGTATAGGCTATAGTAGGTGATTATACTTTGAACTATTATGCTTAGAATTAGGCCTTCTCAATTATTGTTTGTGGCAAAAATTGAAACGCAACCAATGCATAGTTTCAATTCCTAAGGGCCAAAAAGTCAGCTGCTTATATTCTAAATCAAAAGTCGATAGGATATACTGATATTAGGAACATGTGTAACTTATTAAATAAAAGCTTCACACAACAAACACAAAACACCTACAGTATAAGTATCTCATTTCATTTGAAACGGAATGTCAGCAAAAGATATGACTTTAGTTTAGGTGTTGTGTGGGCCTAGATTTAGACACCGGAGGATTTTTTTTAATCTAACACTACCTAGAATAAGTTCATCTTAGTTTTGTCGAAGTTTAAAAAATAAAATGAATCACTCATTACAGAATAATATATTGGTCTACTAGGCTTGTGGTGTGAGACTATAGTTGGCTAATTTGAAAAGCAAACAGTCTAACAGATTTGTTAAGAAAGCCCGCGGTATAGTATGACAGCAGAAAAAAAAATTGATTAACTGTGATAAAAACTGTGATACAAGTTATAAATTCGCCTTTTTCAAACTTTGCTCTTAGGCTACCTAAAGACCGTGCAAAAAGTTATTATTGCGTATTTCCTAATCGATTCTACAACTCTATACTAAGAGGATCAATAAAGTAAACTATTAGCTCATTAACACTAGAGCATCTCAACATTACAATATTTGTTGAATAGCTAGTCCACATACTTTTTTCTTTAAACTGTTTCACCGCATGTTGAGTATATATATCATGGATGTGGTATAATTTCCTACTAGCATCTCTGTCGTCAAACAACCAACAAATTCCCATCAAAATGACGTATAATCCAATTCCAATGCCGACCGGTCCATAGACTTTTGTGTAACCAAACCCAGTGAATAAAGATCCTTAAATTAAATGGAAAAGTTGAAAACAAAAAGTTTTTTAGAAAGTCTGATTATTCACATCGTAAATTAGCCTTTTCAATATTGCCTTTAACCAGCCAACAAATCAATTCTTTTTGCATTGATTTACCGTCTGAGGACGTTGAAACAAAAAGTAAAAAAAAAGCAATGGCTAATTTGATCGGTAATGCAGGTTACCTAAAATGAAAATTGTTGTTGTATTATACACAACAAAATGCGTTTAATGTTACATAGATAAATAACAAACAAAAGCGTAAAGATACGTTAATAGTCTTGCAAGATGTATAAGAATATAACCACGCGATAACATAAATAACATTTAAACAGGCTAAAACGTAATAGATAAGAAATTTCGATGCCAACGTTACCCAAGGTCATGAATAACACCTTCCGTATATATAGGCCAAACCTCACTAGTAGCTTACAGTAATGCTTAAACTGCTCGAACGTGCTCAAACATCTGGGCCGAGTCGCCACCACTGTTCAGGGGTGGTAAAAGGCAGAGTCTCTCAACCGTTGGAGTGGCGATGAAGAAGACGAAGAAGAAGAATAAGAAGATGAAGAAAAAGGAAAAGGAAAAAAGAAGAAGTACAGTAGCCTAATGAATTTTAGTAATTTTTAAAAACGCAAGCACAAACATAGAAAGAAAACTTTGTTCGAAGCAAAGCACGTTAGAAAGTTGTTTTGCTTACCTATTACCAAGATTCCTATTCCAAGCAATGCCACATAGCCAGCTTTTGACAGCAAATAGAAACTTCCTTTCACTTCAACCGTGTAGGATGGACGCAAATTTGCTTTATGCTGCAGAACAACATTTTGATCGTACAAGGTTAAAGCATAGCCTATTTGCCATATTTCTTTTTTTTTCAATTTCTAAAGTATAATCTAATAGTTTATGGTGCAAAAAGGCAAGTAATTGTGGAGAACATTTGGGAGTGCCACAAATAGTCTAGAGGCAATTTGTGTGGGTTACACAAGATGGCCGCAAATTTGTATTTATTTTTGCAGTAGCGTGCAATCGGAGACATATACTGTAGTGTACATTGCCTTCATCACGGCTTCTGATAGGTGCCGGTTCCGTTGTAGCTATGACGTGGCAGTGTATAGTAGCGTACACGCAGCATGCCCAATGACTAAAAATGATAACCAGGATCTATTGTTCTTTTTTGTACAGTATAAAGCTACAAGAGACGTCAGGACAATAATACTGTTTGTACAATAAATATGATTTGAATGATAATTAGATGCCAAATAGGCAATGATAAGTTGTCATAATATTTGTACAGCAACTATTTGATCTGAATAGGATTCAAGTACTGAAACGACAATAACAAGTTTCCATCATAGATGTAATATGAACATCATAGATGTAGTAGTACTTTTCTGAAGCAATGAAAATGAAGCTTTGCTTTGCAGTTTGCCTTGAAAATCTAAGCTATTATTGCGAAAAAACTGATATAGACATTTCTCAGACAAACTTACCTTGTGTTTTTTATCAACGTTTTCGCTCCAGTTTATCAGATCTTCTTCCCGCAAATTTGTGTTGGTAGTTTTTTTAGATCTTAGATGTTGCTTGGTGCTTTTTTTTGTTTTGTTATGTCGTTTCCCAAATGACCGACCTAAATTTCTAGACAAAAGTCCACCAGAGAACATGGCACTTATCTACACTATAAAGCAACCCCTTAAAAATGAATACAAGGAAAAACCAACTCAATGTTTGACTGCAAATAGTTGTGGTTTGGTTTATTTATTGTCGCTGTACAACTGCTTGATTTTTTAGTAAATATATGCTTTTTTCAATTCTGTACCTTATTCGCAATTCAATTAATGTACTCTGTTGTACCGTATAACTACGATCCGACCTGGAATCGAACTCAGGCCTACCAAAACTAAAGACATTAACCACTTCACTACAAAGTCAGTAAAATTTCTTTGCATGTTTTTCGTTTCCGAAATTTACTCCCATAGCCTACCTCAGGACTAAAAAATTTCAAGTTAAGCAAGTTTTTGTGCCTTTTACTGACAGATTACGTAACTTGGTAGGACTCCAATGATCTCCGCTTCTAAATCGAGGACCGGAAATTATTTAGCAAGGTTTTGCCATCAACTATAGGGTCATTATTTTATCTCCATTACAAGAAAGTTACCTGGACGATGCTAAGAACACAAAGGTTGTTAAAATTGTAAAAACTCACACACTTTTAAATAAATTAGCGACGATATTTTTGAGTGATGTATGCTGTGAAAGATTAATTCTATGCTTGCCTAAGGCTATGAAATTTAATAAGGGCGCTCAACTGTGGTTAACCTCTATAGTTAGCCAGTCTTTAACAAAACTATAGACCTACTTTTCATCAATGTTTCTGTATGACGACGTCTATCAATGCAAGTAGCCTAAGTATATCATTTGTTACCATGCACGCTTTAACATTCGCGTTTTGTCCCTTGTAAACTACATTTTGTAGACCCCTGCCACGCCATAGAAGCATAGCCTATGCTTATGTCAAAAGTTGTAAACTCTATAAAAAAGCCGGTTATCGCAAGAAGCACTTTGAATTGATAATGATCTTTTATGATTATTATCATAACGGTATGACTTATTTTGTCTAAGAACATAATCTTAAAGCTTCATCGATCTTCGTTTTGCAAATAGAATTTGTTAAAGCACCAGGCCTAATTCAATAAGCCCATAATTATATTTTCGGAAACGCAAACACTTCGGTAAACCTTTGATTTTTTTTCTTGTGAAGTAAAGAGATATTCAGTTTGTCGTTTTACAGTTATTACGTCAATTACCACACTTCTGTTTGGAATCTGAATTCTGTAGTCATTAGAATCGAGTTGCGTATCCAGCTGCTATTTTGGAGAAACTGCAATATTATTTTTGTTTGTTTAGAAACTCATCCGCCTCTAAACGCAATCGTATCTCTCAGTAAAATTTTGCAACATCGGTTTTTCTTACAGGTAGGCTGTATCAGTATTCAAATGTTCTTAAGCAAGAGAGATAATATTTCTACCCTCTCTCAAGCTGAATAGAGGCCATACTCTCAATTGTTGGAATTTAAGCTTTGCCCTGCCTTCTCGTAGACTATTTCTGCAAATTTGTCTGCTCTTGAACTATCAATTGAGAATCCTTCTGATTTGACTGTCACTTGCTTTGACGACGTTGTATAGTAGTCTTACGGCTACGTTGGTTTATGTAAACTGTCTAAGTATATTGAAAACCAAAATTTCAGATACACTTTATTTCTTTCTTTTTTTTAAGGCCTGAACTTGCTACTGGGAAATATCCTACTACGTCATCTCAGCACTTTGTCGATAACACAGTAGATTCATGCATAATCAATAAGGTTGACACCTATGTCAATCGATGACGCCTTTTTGACAGTTTCTACTTCTCGCCAAGGTAAAAGGGCATGTCTCAATAACAGTAATGGATAGATATCACGATAAACTAATCCGAAAATATACAAAAAAAAAAATTCTTATACGTCTGGCGTAGACTTTAATTTTATTGCTCAGAAGTAGGCTGCCAACTTTTTGTAGAAAATAGGCAATAAATAGATTTTCAGCAGTAAAAACAAAACTCTAAATATTCATAAGGAATATCTTGTCGTGCACAGAGTTGCCCGCGAGTTTTGCACTAGCCAATTTGACTAAGCTGCAGTACTGTAGCCTAGGCTATTTTATTTAGTTTCTCATAGGTTAACAAGGTTGTTCAGCGTGTCAACTTCCATTGCGTAAAAGTACGTAATTAATAATGCATAGAAAGCGACTTACTCCAATAGAATTTGCTGTATAATTAAAAATAGCTTCATTAACTGTCCATATGAAAGTTTTTTGAAAACCAGATCCAGTAAATCAAACAGCATACCTCAAGAAAGGAAATGTATCACCAGATGCTCAACAACACAAATTAAAGTTAACCCTCCATGGAATTACTGTCATTTTTTAACCAACAATTTTATTTTTTATTTTTATATCAAAGATGTTTAACTGTACACATCCCAACGTCAGTTTACCGTTACCAACCAGTGCAAGTATGCATTAATAAAAAAGGGGCTTAAGCTGTATCCTTTTCAAACAAATCATCCTTCAAGAATAGCAATTTTCCTTTTGAAATGATCCTCTTTTTTTGCTTTTCAAAATATGGCAACAGAAACGCACCTGGCTACTATTCCAGGTGTTCTACTGTACATGATTGTCTTCACTGAAATGAGTGATATTATTGTCCAGATGCAGACTAATAGAGAAAAATTTTAAGTTATAAAAATCTGTTCACAATTCAAGCCATGAAAGTCGTCTTTGTGCAGTGAATTACATGTGATAGGTATTTCATGCAAGTAGTATTGCTGTGTGTCTGATACATTGCAAGTTACGAATTGAAAATTGATGAAGTTAAAGCTTTTCGTCATTTTGAAAATTACTTGATGGAGTAATGACTAGGGCGGGTTTCATAGCATAACTTATGAGTTTAGATACGCATCAGAATGTGACCACTGACCAGTCGTCCTAAATCAGTTAGATTTTACTGGCGATAACTGTAGATTTAAATACAACTACTAAAAATATAAACTGAGCAATGCATTATACAGAAATGTGCAATCGAGGAATAAAACGAAACTGTTTACATGGTTATACTGTACCAAGCAAATTATAATATCGACCGGCAAGGATTTAATTAACTTCTACCAATTTGAAATTTGATCATCGAGAACAGCAATTTTTACCAGTCTTAACATTCATTCAGTGTTCAACAAAAATTATACGTCATGTGCCTATTTAGGCTATCATAAGTAGCCTACGTAGCTATCAGCTACTTGGTAGATTGAGTGACATAGAAATAAAACAAAAATTTTACTTGGCATGTAAAAGCAAATGTATACCTATACTTGTGAAAGTAACAACGATTGTGAAGACTACGACAAGACATCAACATTATTTTTGAAAACAAAGAAATTCTGCAACGAGGCGCATTGGTTCTCGAATATGCAACTTAACTTATAGCAAAGTAAAATGTAAAACAAGTTTTTCTGCAGCAAACTTTAGTACTATAGTCTGCAACAACAAGTTTGTTCTTGTGGTGTAAACTTGTACAAGTTTGAACCAGCCTCGCAAGCAGAACTATTGTCGCATCCTTTCTTGTGCACTGTGATGAATCTTGCGTCATTAACCTAAAATGTGAACAGCGCTGTTACTTAGTGCTTTATCTCAGAGTAACTTGTAACATCCACAGAGGTGTAATCTGCAGGATAAAATTTTTCAGAGCTGCAGGGTAATACTCTATTTCAAGGTTTCATTCCAAAAGTTCCACTCACAATATCAAAAATTTCTGCTTGATATCTGGCTTACAAGTCAGGAAAAATTGCCAGTGTGTATTGTTTGAATGTCAGGGTCTTAAAGTAACCTAACAGTAAGATCCCCCTTGTCAATGCTACTGTAGTGACAACAGTTGGAAGTATCTATCGGAGATTTTTAAATTAATTTAGAAATATTTAAAAGCCTTTCATTTTTACGTAGGCTAGAGTGCTAGAATGGGCCAATAAAAAGCAGCATCGGTAACCTACTAAAATTTCGTTTTCATTGTGGACATTTTTCTACTGCGAGTAGAATGTTGCTCATGGTGGCTCAAAGCTGCAGGTTTTCATCTGACTCGCTTCAGAAGCTATGTTCAGAATAAATATTTCCACATTTTTCTGCACAAAGGCTGTCATTATTGTCGCATATCAATGGAAAACAAACGACATAAAGTGTAACATTATGAACAACTTACTTTTTCTAAAACACCATGGTGCTCCAGGAACATACGACGCAAAGTCGGGGATATAATAACAACATCCTTTTACGTTAACACATGTATGATAAAAATATTTTCCACAATCAATTCTTTTCCTGGGATCAAGCTCCATAGAAGCACCACAACTAGGCACAGCTGTAAAATGATCAATAAAACAAAAAATACAATGGTTTAACAACTAACTTTTTTAAATAATAGGAGATGTTCTACTGGTGCAAATTGAGCTAAACTATAATAATAGATTTATTTTAAATTAATTTTTTTGATTTTCAAAATTTTAGAATGCAAATTTTGGTATAACTTAGTTGTAACTCAATAAAAAAATGCATTCTCTACAAGATGCATGGATGAAAAACGTGCAGACATGAAAAACAGGCAAAAAACAAAGACGTAACATCATGATCACATCTTCATAATGATTAGGTTTATAAGAAAAGAGACGATAACAAACTGCATGTTCCTAAAAAGATTGAACTAAACTTTTCTACTAAGATACATACGAGCGACTGTTGAAGCTGTGGAAGCAGTTGAAGCGGTCGTAGTCGTGGATATTGTAGGAATAGGCGGAAGAGCTAAAAGCAGAAAGAGAAATATTAAAAAATTATTTTAAATAACATTGCAGTTACTTGTATAAATGTATAAGTCAAACATACCAGATGATAAATCTTTTTTTAGGTATTTGGGTATTCACATTTATATTTTTAAAAAATGTTGTTAAAGATAGTGGCTGTAGACTTACCACATTAGGCAACCCAACAAATCATGAAATAGAACAATTGAGTAATCTATTGTAACTATAGCTTACTGTAGGTAGGCCTAGGTCGAAAAGCTCTTAAAATTTAGCTTGTTGGAGCAATTATTAAAAAGCTCTTACGGATGTATTTATAGCAAGCTGGAGGAGGGGATGTGTTTGTCAATGTCTGATGCAAATATGAAAATTTGACTTTTTCGTAGCAACATCCAACCGCCTCGCAAGTCCGCTTTCCAATTATTTGACTCGATACATGTTTGAAATTGTCTGCAAAAAATATCTCGGCGTAAATGATTTGCAGCAACAAAGCGAAAACTGATTAAGGGAAACACACAAATTGAATAAGCACTTGATTTTTTTTTCTTTTAGAAACGCATAACCTGTTGCTGTGTTCTTGGAAAATGCATTCAGCCCAATCAGGTTCTTGGAAGGGAAGTGTAAATAAAAACAATCGCGGCTCAAACGTTTACTATGGTCTGTCAGTTTTTTTGAGTATATCATTTTCAAGCTGTTGCCTTGACATGCTATATAAACAAACAAAAAGAATTCCAAGAAGACTTTTTGAAATAGAAAGCATGTCGAAAACGAAGCAATTTATGATTATGAATGACAACGCTGATCTGAGCAATGAGAAATGATCTAATAAATTTCTGGTTTAGAAAACTTAACCGAGTAAATTATCCGCTAAAACCAGTTATTTAGCTAACCGGTTGACTTACTAAACTACCCTGAGAGAAGCTTAATCAATGCCTTGATTTACATCACACCACATGAAGACTTGACAATTACCTTTCCTTAATCATCGTTACGGCATACAAATGAGGTAATGGATTGTGAAAGACAAAGCAAAATAGTTTGGTGAGTAGTTATAAACAAACTGATGCTGACGTGGAAAAGTTGTAAACAAGACATAAATGTTGCAAAGGTAATAGGTTTATACCACACTAATATATTACACTTTTAACTCGTCGTAAGTTTACAACGTTGTTTGAAAACTAGCACCAGGGACTAACAAGCACGTTAAACTTTGTCACTTTAACACATTTTCTTACCACACCCGAAATAGTGTATTTTACCACATACTGTATTTAATTGTATAACAACTTTGAAGAGAAATTTTTTGACTTACTAAACACTAAAACCATAATCGGACTTTCTATGACTTATCTGCTTTTGTAGTCTGCAAGCAAGAAAAGCTTGGTCAGGCTACAAGCAGAAAAACGCTTGGTTAGGCTCCATATTATTGGCTGGTTCAACAACAATGGTCGATCATTGAAAATCGTGAAATATTTTCCTCACATACTCTAGGACTCAAATTATTTCAAACTTAGATTTGATGTTTTCCGAAAACTTTGGTTGATTATAAAACCAAAGGTTATCTTAATTAAATTTAATGTTCTAATTAAAATTAATGTCAAAACGATACTTGTTCTTACCAACAAAACATGGCTGCCGTTGTGCATAAGGTGTCATGGAGCAGGTCTCCGATGGATGATAGTAAGCTTCTGAAATATTGAAAACAATTGAAATAAATAAGTAATATTGATACAAAGTAATTAAGATTGAAACATTAAATACTAACTATTTTAAAAACGTAGGTTTAAGCCTTTGTCTACTGTAGCAAGACATCATCACCATCGGCCATGCCTGAATAAGGCGTTGGCTACCGTGAGTCTCCACAACGATCGATTGTCCATAGTTCTTATTAAGTTTATGAAATCTTGGTTTGTCCATGTTGAAAGACAACCACTTTAAAAAAAACTGCAATAAGCGAAACTAATACGACAAGAAGTGGGAACTCAGTGTCAACTGCATTTCTGCGCAAAGTAGATTCAAGTTATTGGAGTCACTTTTATCAAAGTAACCGTCTCTATATCTGGCTGCATTGGAAAACCAATGCAAGTACAGGCGGCTGCAGTTCAGCTACCTGTCTTAAAGTAACACCACGGTGGAGGATTTTCCCATGTTTCAGCGTTGATGGTACTGTCATAGCAACATCTTGGATCTTTTAAGCACTCCGTCTTTGTGATACCTAAAGTTTACATAGAGAGTCGCATAATACAGTATTTTCAACAAGAAAAGCATAGTTCGAAACAAAATTTGAAAATAACGAAAACAATAACGTTAAAAAGCATCAACTTTGGATTCTACGAAACTTGCAGTGCCGTAAGTAAAGGTACAACTAGGAAGGGTAAATGAAAACTTTCTAAAAATTAGGATAACTGGCCCACTTTGTCTATGTAGTGCTTCAAAATGCTCAAATTGGGTTAAAAATTTTGTTAAAGGGCGCACTTTAAGTTTGTATGCCCCTTGGCTAAAACCTCCAGTTACACCACTTGGCGCAGTTTAAGCAAGTTCATTTGTCGATAGCTTTGTTACTGAAAAGTGCATTAGCAGGGTACATGATATCGGAGTGTGTGCAATTGAGCAGCTTATTCATGATAGTGATTCATGATGACAGTCATGCAGTGCAGAACGTTGAGAAGATACTTGTGCCGATACTACCCGAACCTCCGGGCCTGCTGACAGCATAATAAAAACACCTCATAAAGGAAAAACTGTATTTTTGGCCGCCTAAAAAGGTTTCGGGTTTATGGGTCCAAATGTTTCTTCTACCCCTCCCCCTATCAACGCTACTGCATACAGTATAACTATAATCAAGTGCAACACTAAAATAACACCAACAAGTAAATAATTACATCGTACCCTTTTTTCCACAGTCTCTTCGGTCATTGTACGCGATGTTTGAACATTGTCCTACGGAGAAAATCTTGATATTAAAAGAAGTATCTATGGCCCATATATTTGTTCAAAGTATCTTCAATTGATTCTAAACCAGCAAGCAGTGATGATTTTTTTTCTTCGTTGTCAAAACAGCGCATTTAAGTAATGAAAGATGAAAGCTCTGATTTTTATTACCGTAAGAGTTAGGTTTAAAGAAGCAAGCAGGAATTTTAAAGTCTTTCCAAACTGGATCGTAGCAGCAGCCTTTAGAAACACACGTATTTTCGCCTCCACCAGTCAAAGCTTCGTAATTAGACATGCACTGGCGCCGTGCCTTTGGCAGTACAGCCTTGCATGATACAAACGACGGCGGAGTAATGGCAAACACAGCTGAAAAAAAATAAAAATCCGATGAAAACTCGCGTTATAGGCAACTACAGACTACTTGATTGATTTTGAAATATTTATCCTCAGACTGGGAAATTCTTGTTGGAAGCTTAATTCTGGAAGTTTCGCATACTTGTAAAGATTCTGAACTATTAACGTAGGCCCGGTCACAGAAATTTGAAGCAAAATTTCCGATAGTTCAAGTATTTTGTCTGTAAATTCTTCCATCCACTTATTACTGCCGAATAGAAAGCTTGTCTTTAAAATTGCTTCAGCGCACATCTCTAAAGTTCAACCATGCCGCTGCTACATCTTGCCATCACTTCGTCCTCAAAGTTTTACCCTTATCCTACTGAACAACAGAGGCCGACCGTGAACGTCGTCTATTATCATACAAGGAGTCTGGCTAGCTCAGGGTATAATTTGATTTTCATCAGGTGTCATTGCGTCTAGAAAGTTACAGCATTCAGAATCAAAATTAAGAAAACATTTATTGCAAAACAGGTCGGCATGAAGAAAAATTAAACTAGCAGGATAATGATTAGCAGTTTGTTGCTGTCTCAATGGGACTTCAATCTGTTCCAGCAGCTAAACTTTCTCTCCTACTGTTTTTATGAGAGTAAAATTTTGTTTATACCATTCTGCTATCTTGCAACTTCGGCTTTTGTTTGTTTCGAACAATAATCACAGCTGTGATAATGCCTAAACTTAAAAACAGTCTAAAAAGCAGGTAAAATCACCAAAATTTAAACATTTTGGCCAAAAAAAAAATAGGATCATAGTTGTGAAAATGGATCCGGTCTCAACAGCTACAAAAACTTAAGAAAGAAACTTACATGCGTATGGAGGATTGGGGCGGACTGCGATTCCACCAATTATTCCCGGAGATTGGGTTGCAATTGGACTGATGCCTGGTCGTTTGACGGGAAATAAACAAATCACGATATGTAGCAAGTTATGGTTTAAATTATTGAAATATCTTTATGCCAAACTATTTTTATACGCCTATTTATCCTAACACTTCACGTATGAGATTAAACGCACTTCACCATACTTCTGGTAAACTAAATGCTTGATGACACAATATTCTTCGGTACACATGAAATCATCTTACCTGGAGGCAAGTCTGTGACTGATGGGAAAGGTGTTGCTCCGTGAGGTTTCCATACGAAATTCGGTCGGAATTTATTTGGACCGATGGGCTGCAAAATTGATGAAAGTAAAAAAGTTCCAAAATCAGTGGTTCCGAGGGTCCGTAAATGCATTGATTTAAATACAAAGTATGATAAAGTAAGCAGAAATTAATACATCTTGATATAATTTTTGTACAACTGTGCACAGAAAGTTTAAGACTAAAATAAAACAAATTTTCCAGTATACTTACCACTAAAGTTGGCCTTGGAGGCAAGTATATTCCTTCACGATACTTCAGTAAACTGAACCAGCTTGGTTGTGTGGAGTCTTTGTTCAAAAAGTTTGTGAAGTCCGGCTTCGTGATAGGAGGAGGCAACCCTGCAAGACATGGAATCTAATCATGAATATCCAATCAAAAAACCAGTTGTCTGTTCATGAATTAAACGTCTACAGACGTTGAATCAATGTAAAAACGGGCTGACTTTCTGTCTGGATAGAGGCTTGTTTACCATTGATTTTGACTCGTCAACTGCCGCAAATACTGCAATTGTTCAAGCACTGTTGTGCGGTGTTTTGGCGAGAAGACATTGTAAATTTTGCAAATACACCTTGCCTAATAACTGCGTATCAGATCGGTGACAGTTTAGCGCTCCGGAAAGATGAGTAATGAAAGTAAGCACTGATTGGGCTTTTGTTGGAGAAATAAATTAAGTTGTAGCCTACTATATTTGTTTATTTTTCCTGTAAAAACAAAACAAAAAATCACTCAGGATGTACTTTCTGTACTAAACAAATATTCAGTTATAACATCACTTTAAAAAGAGGCTTACTTTACGTTATTTTATGGTGATTACAACATCAATATAAGTTAGCTTCTTCAACCGTCGATAAATTTAAATATTATCAATGGTCCACAAAATGCTTTATTCTTCCCAAACGAAATTGAATACAATTAAGCCTAACTTCTCAAAGCCCTGGCTTGTAAATTGAAATCACTCGAAAACTTTCGTCGTAGTGACCGAGCATGTGCCAGTGGCGCAAAGAATTAATTTTACAAGTGCGAAAATTTGCTTGAATTTAACTTTCAAATGGATGTTTTTAGACCAAAGGTTGATACAGTTCACTCAATCGAGCTCCACAGTATCACACTCACACGGCACCCCGCTTGGATAAAAGTTTGTCAGTGTCGGTAACGCTCCTCCAAATAATGTATCGGCGATGTACGACTCATCCCATACTTGTTCTGCGATTCCGAGGCCTAAAATGATAAGTCAGAGTGGCATTCCGTATGTAACAATTAGTAGTAATGTTACAATCCATAGACGAAGGCTACGTTTTTCAATCTGTACCATATAGCCCATTTGTAATCTTCAAATGAAAATCTTGGCTTATTTTTAAAAGGTAGCACAATATAGTAGGCTATTTTCATTAACATACCACATCTGATCCCTAATTCTTTTTTGCTGCTTACCAATGTCTCCAAAGATGTTTTGATGGCATTCAATGTCTTGAGAGGATTGGTAAGAGGTATGCAAGCAACATCCAGCATTGATGCAATCTAACGATGATGGATAAAGTTGGCCCTTCAATGCTTGGCAACTTACTTTCAAATGATAATCCAATGCCAGGCACACGTAATCTAAAAATTAAAAAAGTCTAAAAAAGTGTCTCACAAAGAGACCTGTAAAAACCAATCAAAACTCAATCCTTTATTATTGATCCTGTGAGATACCAGCACTCAATAAACAAAAACGTTGCAATGTCATTGAGATTGGATCAACATAGACTGAATATTTAATCTGACTGCTTCATATTTTGTGAACTAAAATAGTAATCACAAGTCGTGTGTCTTTGTTTTTTAAAAAGCAGCTTTCCGTCTATCTGAAAAAAAAAAACAATATAGGAGAGACTTGAAATGTAATAGCATTTTCTCTTTCTCCTACATTTTGGGCCTAAAATAAGGTATTTGACAGTTACTAGAGAGCCATTTCAGTCGGCTACTATTGCTTCCTGACATAAACCTGAAGTTATATCAGCGGTGACATCCATTGTAAAATCTATCTTGTTCCCTATTGGACGAATGTAAAATCTATGTAATTGTTTTACTTCTTTCATACAAATAGGTGTAGGCCTACCTACCTAATAAATAGCCGACATCGTAGGTATCAAAGTAAGTGACTTACTGTTTGCTTTCATTCCAAATATGCTTGAAAAAGTTCGGTTTCCTAAAGCTTTAATGGAGTAGTTTTGTGCCAAAGCTAAAATGATTGAAGGGCTAATTTTTCCAGGAAATTTTTTTTGGGAGTCTACCAGATAAGCAAACAAAGCTTCATTCTTGGGGTAATACTTCTTTAAAGCTGAAAAAGATAAGCATTGTTTATTTACTTCCATTTACTTCCAATTTATTTACTTCCATTTACTTTACTTCCAAATGAGCATAAACTGTAGCAACGAATTCATATAATTACTTAGTGCAGCTATGTTAGAATAAAGTTAGTTTTTTTCACTGTAAAATTTTTTTGCTGTTTATGCAAATTTAAAATTTTTCAAACAATGCTTCGACTATTCAGACTGGTTTGCACTTTAGGAATTTTTCTACACATGTTCCATCGTGAAAAGGCAACTTACGCATGTATCTTTCAGTTGAAGCCAAAAATGCCCATTTCCTTGCTTTGTTTTTGTCTCCCAGCAATATTGCTTTCAAAGCTTCTCGTGAATAGGCACTTTCTATGATTCATGCAATCAAAAACAAACCACTTTATCAAGCATCGAGATAGCATAAAAAAGCCGTTGCAAATCCTTTTTTTTTTAAATGCCATTAAATTTGATTATACTACACAGTAGCACGGGGAAAAAATTTAACTTCTGATGGATTACACCAAAGCTACTGTAACTGTTGAGTACGATTTTTGATCATAATAACGAAACCAATGTCGGCACATAAATAACACATATGCTTGTTTCGGTTACACGTTTGCTGATTAAATCTGTCACTCTTAACCTAGTTTTAATTTTTGAGCATGTGTTAGATGATAAATATTAAAGAACAAAGAAGATGCATCACAAACATCAACAATTATCAACTTACCCTTTTTAAAAATCTGTTCCACTATGAAGCTAGTTTTAAGATCTTTCGTCACACCTCCTGACGTCACAGCAGTCAGAACGAACAACGACGTTGGGTCAAGGTTGTTCTTTGCTGAGTTAGAATACAACAAGAGTATTTTGAACTTCACCAACTGTTCTTTTAACGTCTTTCCAGCCAACGTTGCTTGTAGTCAGAGTAGTTTACGACGAAAGTTTAAGCAAAATCATGACCTAACTTGCTATATCTAAAATCTCTAACGTGTTCGATTTTTTTTATGTATAAGTAGGCCACCATGTTGCCGCATCATTGTACTGTAGATACTGACGTCAGTTGTTCCAGTAGGATATGCAATTGTGTGATATATCCAAGGCCGTTGCGAGAATAGTTTGATCCGGTATCAATAAAATCCCAGGGCCCCAAAAAAACAAAATGTCTCTAAAAAAGTCACCCATTAAAACTAAAAACTGCTTCAAAGAAGGAGACAATCGAAAACTGTAATAAAATCATCTGGGAAAGAGATAGTTTTCTTTAAAAAAATAGTTTTTCTAAAAAATGGCTTAAATCCAGTGGCGATATTGTGAAAGAACACGAGTTGTTTTTTCATGTTTTAAAGTTCCTTGGAAAGTGTCCAGGTCCCTACAATACTTACAAAGTTTCAGGGGCCCACACCCGATACAATAAAAAAATTCCTAGACACTTCTGTTAATCTTACTGGACGTATCTTTCGTTCAATTGCTCCACTGATATAAAATTATTAGCAAATGTGTAGGCTACCAAGCACTTAACAATTAGAAAAACTTTTAAAACTGATTTATTGATGTTTCAAACAATTAGCCTATCTTGCCTACCTGAGAGTTGAGAAGCCAAATGCTTCATCACCGAGTCTTTGTTGTTGGTCATTATCAGCTGAACAGCAATTGGGTCAATACCTGGAAAAAGCTTCATTTGATAAACTGTGAATGAGAATCCTCAGTTAGGTGGCCACTGTATCTGACCATCACAACGAAAACAATACATGGTTGGTAATGGCAATGTTCTTAAACATAACCACTTAGGTGTATAACTAAATTTTCGCAGCTCGCCTTGCTGTGCGTATTCAATTAGGCGACTTGCAGCTTTCTTTGTCGCATTATGTATTACTTTCCAGACTTATAGCGTATTGGGCAGTCTCAAGGCCGCAGCGCAACATGCTTTTGTTTAATTTGTCCTATTGCTTCACTTTGTTGTCTTGAATATTCCGGGAAAGTCAATGTTGAACTATCCTTTTTGATGTAGTCGCATTATTACTACATTATTTCTGTCAGACTGCAATTGCAATTATAAATAATGTTTCTCGGTTTCTTCATAATCATAACACCGTTCAAATAAACGCGAAAAGCATGAAGCGAAATTAAATGCTTCTTGAAAGGTTGTGATAGTGAAATTGACTGGTTGTGATAGTGAAAAAGTCGTGTTGTGCGCGATGAAAACGAATGGTTTGAACAATTAACTATGGTAGTGATGCGCACTTAACAGGTTAAAACGAATGTGAGAAGATCCAAGCAGCCTCTTACTATAAGCCTGAGCTAGCTTTTCATACAGGATTTTCTTTCGTCCAGATGGTGATAAGTACTGAACAAGAACAGGGTTGAATTCCATGCCGGAGCCTAAAAAATTTAAGTAATTTATAAGATAAGTTTAGTAATAACTTGTAAAGCAACAAAAAATGAATGAATTCTTCCTTCACCTGTTGATAATTTGATAATTTCGTTTGCGTCCAACGTCCCATCACTTAATGCATATAAAAATTCACCATTTGGAATTGCTGAAAAAAAAATGTAAAGTTGATTAAACCAGTATAGGCTAATCAATAAAAATTTTAGTTCACTCTAAATTTATTGTTATGTCTTCACTCAAACATATGTTTACAGTAGCATTGGTAGGGAGGTTCAGGGAACACTTTTGGATCCGGGCCTGAAACCTTTTCAAGGGGCCGTGAAACACGAAAAAATCACAGCGTGTTTGTTGGATATGGTGCGTTTTTCTTATGACTTGATTTAGGGCTCAAAGATCTCATAAGTACCGGGCCCGAAATTTCCTCTCAACGGCCCTGTATATTTATCAGCAGTGATAGATCGATATGAGTCTTACCATCAGCCATTAAGCTGCTTATGATCGGTTGTGGGACATTATCTCGTTTCATTTGAAGCAGAGCGATTAGACTGAGCTTGTTGGGATTGCTAGCTTTTGTGGAAGTCATCACGGATGTATTAGTGCTTGATTTGTCTTTTGAAGCGGGCACTTTCACGTAGGGGTCGTATATCATGATCGGATCAACTAGTTTCGCTTCTATAACTTCTCTAGGTATCTTGTAAGCTGCATTAAGTGATTCTCTGGAGTTCCTATCAGAAATTGTGTCAATATCTGTAAACAAGAACAAATGATCAAACTAAGATCGTTTGAGGCAATCATCAAAAAGCAAAACTATGCACAAGGTCAAGTTTTATGGAAACAATGAACATACTGCAGCTAGTCGAGGCTGCACTGTTACCGAGACGATAGCAATGGCGTTTATTTTTTTTATCCTTTCATTGGCTTAGGTTAAATTTCATTTTCAAAGCCACAAACTGCATCAAATTTAGCATCCTGTTGAGATGAAACTCTCCTTTTTCTTATTTTTACCGCTCAATGTAACAAAAAAACAACCTGTATCAAACCCAGCTCTGTCAGTTCCAACAACATATAGCTTCAACTAATTTAGGCCTATCATAAAGTGGATGCTGACTCTTGACACACATACTCACACTTAGCCAGAAAATCAGCCTTTTTCACATTAATTAAACGTCTTTATTCCTAACCTTAAATCAATGTTGGTTGGTTGGTTTTGAATCTTTATTCTCGGACTGACAAAGCCTTGATAGGTTATTCCTGGTAGTTTTGCATACTTGTAGAGGCTTTTGACGCAGGGCCGGTTACCGAGACTAACAGAGTGAAGTTTTCGATTGCTGAAGTGTTGTTGCCAGGAAATTATTCCATCCACTAGTTGCCGCTGAATGGAGAGTAGTCCTGAAATGCGTTGCTCAAGCGCACACCCCGAGAGCCAAACCAGCGCCACGTGATCTTGAGTCGGGCGTGTAACCACTGAGCTAACGGGGCGGACTAAGAGTTACTTTAAGGTGAGGCTTCCTGTGACAGCACCGGGTATTGAACACGGGCCGGTGGAGTGAGACACCACTCCACTGATCGCTACGCCACTCAATACGCCAGATTTGCTGGATGAGTGGCTTTCTCAGTAATGGCCATAATCTTCGCAATAATTGCAAATCTTGCCATGATATCTTTGTGGAAGCGTCTCACACACGCTTACAGTAGCTGCAACTATTGTATGTCCTGACAAGACATTGTCATACCAACTGAGAGCAACTGATTTGATGACCGAATTTAGATGTTTTCAGCTATCTGCTGTGATGCATTTGCACTTATTATGTAAGCCTACCTGGCCATGGAAGCAAAAAATGACATTAACCGCCAGCACAAATTATAGACTCTTTTTCAAGCTTCACAAATTTGACCACAATTACAGCCAACTAGTAAACTGTGTGGTAAGTTTTCTCTAAGTACATGTTAAACTAATAACAAACCAGAACGATAGCACTTGGGGATTAGTTGTCCATCCAACTCCATTCGCGTAAAATCTCCCCAACAACAACTAAAAAATACAAGGGTTGCCAGTAAAAGATTTAAACAACGGGTTGTTATTTAGTTTTTACGACAAATTGACAAAAATTGCATAAAAGTTATTTAAATATTTTTCTTTTTTCAAAAATATTTCAACATGAACAGAGGAACTTAAAAAACCCTTTTGTCTATGTTGTCCACCGCAACGAGATTGTACCTGATGTGGTTTAGCCTACTCAATATGTTTTTTTCAGCAATTGTACTTTGCAATGCACACTATAGCCTAGTTTACATAGTAGCCCATGTAGGCTACATAAAGTAGGCGATAAAACAGTACTTACATTACTTTATGAGTGGCATCAATCTGACATCTTGGAGGTAAAGTTGAGAAAGCACTGGCTGCAGCAACAAATACAAGCAGATTAACCCAGCTTGTTTTCCAATACATTGCAAATATCAAATAATTTAATTTTTCTTGATTTATTAGGCTATCTTTTTCAAGGTTGTCTTTAGGCTATACCGTTTTTGTCAAATGCGAGGCACAGCAACTTATATTTGTCAAATATGGAGCACGGCGATCTGTCGCTGCAAAAGAGCAAAGATTTTAAATATGCTGGAAGAGGTAGGCTAATACCTTTCACGTCAAACTAGGCCTACAACTTGCTACCGTTGTTTGAGCTTTTATTAGGGCCAAGAGTCTATTCTTTTGCTCCAATACAGAGCGTCAATGTTTTCTCAAACAGCACTGAGAGGATGCTAGAGAGCAGGAACTTCTTTAGTCTGACGGCAACTTAATATTGCAGTAGCGTTCATTGGAAGGTTTTAGAAGATGGTTTGATGATCTGAAAACTTCCTCTTGATTGGTTAACCATACCTTTCAAAATCCATATCAACCCTTAGTTACCATATTTTAATCGGTTAAGGAGCTTTCTATATAGGCCAAGCCTAATCTATTTATGGCTTTACTGCAACGATGCACGTATGTAACCTTGAATTTGGTTGTTAATAGCAGTGAAACATTGCGAGCAATGTCAATCCTTGATAAAGAGACAACTTTTTATGTTTTACCAATGCCTTGTAATGGTTAGCAAAGCGATAACAAATTTTCACAAAAGTAAATCAAGTTTAAATTTAAATGAAACTAAACCAATGGAAAGTCGTTAAGCTGTAAAGTTTCGCTATTTTTATTTACCCTATAGCCTACTTCTAATCAGTTCATAGAAAGCCCTTCAAAATCTTAGCGTATTGTGAAAACACGGAAGTCCAATTTCACAGCAAAGTTACACGATCAAACTGGCATAGTGGTGTTTGTGACATCGGTAGCCTATAAGGTTGCTTTTGACATCGCTTCATCATCAGTAATGGACTCAAAGGGTACTTTGTCACCTGTCCCCGAAAAATGAGTAAAATAAATGCAAATATGTTTCGCTTTTTGCAAAATTTTCACTCTTGCTTTCCTTGCTAAACTACATTTCATTAGTCCAACCGGTGGTATAGAGCTCACGCGCATTCAGCAGTGCAAACAGTGGGAGAAATCATTTCATGTGCCTTAAAATCTGTGAGGAAATAATGCATATTCCGAGGTAGCCTGCACGGTAGGGTGGCTCGTTTTTGAACTTTTTTTTTAATTCTCTTGGGGTAGTGGGGAAATGGTGCCAATGAGTGAGAGAACACTCATGACAAAATTTGAGATTCGTAACAAATTGTCTTCAGCCTCCTCATGGGGCTCAAAAATCGAAGAATGGGGTCAAAAACGCAATTTTTTCTAAAAACATTTTTAGCTTGGGTAGATACAATATTGTTTAGATATATCTAATTAACCTAAAAAAAAAATGAAGTCATTTGAACTATTCCTTCAGCTTCCTCACAGCTTCTGAAAATTTTCATTTTGCTGAAAATTTCGCATTTTTGTTTGTGGTTACATTACTACAAACTTCGTCAGTGACATAAATTCAAATAAAAGATGTCACTTTTTCCTACCAAATTAACCCAATTTCATTAAAAAATGACGCAACAGCTCAGGGCAGGTCTACAAAGAGAAATGCAATGACGTTTTATAGTTGACAAAATGTCTAACGCAACTATGTACTATGTAATCACCCACAAAAATGCAAAATTTTCAGCAAAATGAAAATTTTCAGATGCTGTGAGGAAGCTGAAGGAATAGTATAAATGACTTCAACTTTTTTTCTTAGGTTAATTAGATATATCTAAACAATATTGTATCTACCCATTGAACTAAAAATATTTTTGGAAAAAATTGCGTTTTTGACCCAACTTTTCAATTTTTGAGCCCCATGAGGAGGCCGAAGACAATTTGTTACGAATCTCAAATTTTGTCATGAGTTTTTTCTCACTCATTGGCACCATTTCCCCACTACCCTAAGAGAATTAAAAAAAAAAGTTCAAAAACGAGCCACCTTACTGCACAGTGCACATTGCTCGGCCAACTTGTTAACAACTGCATTAACTTATGGCGCTGTTAAAGGTGTGAAGCAAAATGTGGCTTGTAGGCTACCGCTATGTTACGGTATAAAGAAAAGGTCCGGACATCGTCGTAAGGCAGATTTTCAAAATTTCACTGAAGACTGTGCAACACTAACTGCGCAAGACTTTGCCAAAAAACATGTTGAAATCCTTCTGTAGTTATGAAAAAAAGTGATTAGAAACTTGCCTTCGATTTCAAACGAAACATTGTAATTTTAACTTCTGCAGAAACCTAGTTTTAACTTGATGAATTTAATCAATTACAAAGTGTGCGTCTTCAACAAAAGCCACAAAACACGCCAAAATTACAAAAAAAGATAAATTTTGTCCTAATTTTAAGGGGCAATCTCTCCAAACCTCTTACCAAACCAGTTGCTTTTTCGGACCTCAATTTTTACATTTTCTACTTTCGCTTTGGATTTTTGCTTCATTAAAACTCTGGTGGCTTCCGGAAATTTCAAGATACGCTACTGCGGGGTACGTTTTATAATGCCAATAGCCAACCGTTGGTTGAAAACTAGAAGCTTTTATCCCTGTCTACAGTGCCTAGCCTACTGAAAGCGCACATTGTCCTCTACCAAATGAGACACCGGCTATGTTCAGTCTGGCATCACGAGCCATTGCTCCACACAGGAAATAGAAAGCTTCTGTCGTTTGGCAATTGCAAAGGCATGAGAACGTTTCAAGTTTATGGCTTTAAACCCCGTTGTAAATTGATGCTTTTCTCGGAAACTGTTTGTTTATTGAAGCATGTTTTGCTTCAATAAACATTCTGTGATTGCGTTTGTTATTGTAGATTTGTAAATAACAATTTAGATGGTTTGCGGTCAACTTGTAGGCTTATTCTGAAATTTCTTTAACTGTATTAAAACGTCGTTATCGCACAGGTTGTGCTATACAACATTAGGACCATGATTAGTTTTTAAATGTAAATTTTCTTAGAAAAAAATAAAAATACAGAAAGGCAGTGTCTTTAACAGATTGGTAAAAAAGATCTTTTTGAGAACGTTGAAAAATTTACTGAACAAGCGAGCTTGTTGAACTCTCATTTTTCTGCATTGTAAACAAGCAAAAATAATGTTAGGAAAACATCATACGCATGTAGGTAACTTCAAAATGAAAGCTTGTTCAATGAATAAAACAGGGCTTCCCAATTCGTTTATCACCCCACACCCCATGGAATTGATGAAGCCAATCTCGCACCCCCTGTTTTGAAGCAGAGTGGTTCTGAGAAAAAAATTCAAAATACGTACGAAAACAAGGCAGAAAAGCAGGTCACCGGCCTTTATATGGCTAACGAATAGGAAAAAGGGCAGCCTTCAACAACGCAATCACACAAAATGCAAAAGCGAATCAATAAAGAAATAACCCAAACTCAGAACATAATGGCGTTAATCAAGATCCTTGACTTTTCTCCTGCCTCTTTTTTGCAATTATCTGTTTGAAACGTGGAACCTTGTGGGACAATGCAATGCGCAGATCATTTTCGGCGTCCACGGCGTTGCGGTATTTATTCTTCATGTAAAGTAGAGATGAAAATCCCGATTCGCACAGCCAAGTGGTAGCAAAGGAAACCAAAACTTGCAATGCTTTCTTAGCTAGAGTTGGATACCCAGTTTGAACGCTGCACCAGAAAGTCTCGAAGAATTCTCGCACCCCCAGCAACAGCTACTTGCACCCCCTGGGGGTGCGAGCACCCCCAATCGGGAAGCTCTGGAATAAAACAAGCAAATCTCTTCGACAACATGGCTTAAAATTATTTTATCGCAGCCTACAACTGGTAACTTGTCAAAAAAGTTATAACTGTCTAAAAATGCAAACAAATGAACAAAAACTTCCCTAAAAATGGCGTTTAAAAGAAGTTTGATTAGGGGATGTTGAAGTGTTACGCAATGGCCTTGAGGGGTCTGCAACTCTATATGTTTCAAAAGTTGTAAGCTATCTCCTATCTCTGCATGCAGGTTTATGACAGAGATCTATTTATACAAAGAGTAAATAAAACTTTGAAAGTAGAGTCATATGATCAAGGCTTATGAGAGGGGGGTACGGAGGGTACGGCGTACCCTTGAGGGCCCAGGACTGTAATTGTTGGGGGGCCCGAAATTGTGATTTTATAGTTTAGCGGCAAAAATGTTTGGTTTAAACCATCCTAAATAACTAAATTCAGGCATAAAAGTTGTTATTCTTTAGTCCCGGGGGGCCCGTAATGTAGAAAAAGAGCCCGGAAAGGTAATTGAATGCA
Source organism: Aplidium turbinatum (assembly GCF_918807975.1). Classification (NCBI taxonomy): domain Eukaryota; kingdom Metazoa; phylum Chordata; class Ascidiacea; order Aplousobranchia; family Polyclinidae; genus Aplidium; species Aplidium turbinatum. Next base: position 9,375,370 of record NC_137483.1, on the reverse strand, counting down.
TTGCGCGCAAATTAGGGACCCAAAGTGGTGATTTAATGCTTTATGTGCAAATTTTTTTTATTAAAAACATCCTAAACTAAATCATAGAAGTTGATTATTCACCTGTCCGGGGGAGGGCATAGTGTATCAAAAACAGGGTTGAGAAAAACCCCGATTTTTTTTTAAAAACCCAACCTGCTAGTTTGTTTTTTTTAAAGCCCGGGCTTTTGAGTTTTTTAAAAATTGCTTGAAAAAGGTAGTTTCACGCTTATTTCACTTCAAAATGAATTTCGGAGCAAGGGCCGGAGTGAATACTTTTGGAGCAGGAGCGCAGCCAGAGCAAAAATAAAGTGATTTCGTTAACCTCTACTATAGGCATGTGGGGAATGCAAAAGTTAATGAAGAAAGGTTATTGGTCAGATGATTAATTTGATTACGTTTTAACAAGATGTTATGTTTGAGCCTTGGTAGAGAGCTTTACTTGTAGTACTAGATACATAAACACTCCGTAACGTTAACGGATTTAACATTTTTTATTAAACACACAAAAAAAAAACAAGAAAAAAATACTAAATCCAACGTTTTCGTCTCCACATAGGCCTAGTGTCCTCTTCAGGAATAATTCTAGGCTACATCTAAGAGAAATAAATAAATCAATTTGAAAATTTTACAATAAAGCTGTACAAGCGACACCTCTCAACAGCACCATCAACAACTGACACACGAATTTAATGCAGGATGCACAAATTGGCAAGGGACAGATCACATGATATGCACAACACAAAACACTAAATAATAGTTTTATTGCTGCCTGATACTATTATTGCGTACAGATGTTCAATTCTGCAGTAAAATGTTGTATGGTGTGCAATACGCCTAAGCAATCATCACTCGTTTTGCCTATGAAAAAGGGGGCCCGAAGTGAGAGGGGGGCCCGGAATGACTCTTCGTACCCCTAGTGAAAATTTCTCTCAGAGGCCCTGCATATGATAGGCTACCAAAGCAGTCCGCCTGTCATCTCAATCTTGAATTCAGCATGTGCGAGAGAAGATTTCTTGTCTTGATTCAGGCTACCACCAGGAAGGCCCGGATTTAGGGGGTGGGGCAGAGGGTGCAGGTTCCCCGGGCCCCCCGACTTCTGAAGGGCCCCCCTACGTGGAAAAAATGTGATTTTTTGTTAATTTTTTTTCTTTCAACCTTTGACGTTTCTGCAAAATGCTGTGCAGTGCTGGTGCTACTGTAGACGTAAAGGTGGTTTTTCGCGCCGTAGGCTTGAAAAAAATTTTTGCACGGGAGCCCCCCGATCTAAAAGTGCCCCGGGCCCCCCGTCAGCTAAATCCGGCCCTGCCACCAGGTTAAACTTGTGCTAAGTACTGTAATAAGGATTACCCTGCTAGCTTTGATACAAAAACCTACTTGGCAAAAATTTTCAGGGGAACGCATGTCCACTAAAACAACAGATTTTCTCATCATAAATACGTGTTAAAAACGTTCTGTTGTGTCACGGATGATCTAATTATATCATTTAATCGTTTTGTATGTTGAAGAACTCCAGTAATTCGTATTTACATGACGGGAAGTACATTGTCAAACAGTCAACTAATCAATCGTTTTTCACATTGAATCACGAAGGGACTATTTTACTGCCTGGGAAGCAATATCTGTTTTTTGGAGGCCAGTCAAAGACGAATAAGCAATGGGCTGTTGTGTGATTGTCAGTGCAGTAGGCTATAGCAAGAATACCAAGTAGGCCAAATACGCAAATACCTTTCACTATGTTGAATTAACTATTTATTTTCCTTGCGCACCTGTCTGTTGTAGAGTATTGCGCACCTGTCTAGGCACAGTCAGTCCAAATTAGTCTGCAGACCACCTCATATTGGAGTGTCCAGTAACTAAGCTTCAAGAAGGATACTTCACAGCCCACCAACGTCCTCATGGATTGGCTAAATGAAAACTGCTTGGACTTATAGCGTCATAACTTATTTATTGGATCCGTTGTTTAATTTACACATATTTAGTAGCCTATAGCTTCAAGAGTAGTGCTGGCCGCCTAACTTCACCATTTCAGTAAAGAATTATTTCTAAATTTACAATAGCCTCCTTTCCGCAAAACAAAACTCCTGTTGCTGAATTAAAAGTGCTGAAAAAAACAGCAAAACTTGCAAAAACGGCAAGAAGTCCCGAGTACAATACCAAAAGTTTCACTTCAAGCCATGTTTCAAGTTTAACCAGTTTCCAAAATTAGACTTCGATTTGGCCTGGCATAAGCAATGAAATTGTGTTGCAACAAAAATTTTTGAAGTATTTTTTATTTCAACGATTAGGTAGAAAAATAACACACATTTAGCAGCCGAAATATACAAACTAGTTTGTACAATGAAAAGAACTTGTAACATGCTGAAAGACCCGGATGTTGAAGTCCACGGAAATGGCATGATTATAAGTCCAACATGAACACTGCACTGTAGCACGCTTGAAAAAGAACCAAGAAAAAATCAAATCGATGTCGAAAAATCATAGTTTCACAATTTATACACTTGAAAAATGGCGTAAAAAAATAAAAGCCTATAGGATTCGACATAGAAGGGCAGTGTAGCGTAGTCTAGTGTTGTGGAGGTGTGTGCTGAAAGATGCGTTCAATGCATTGCACACTTTTAATCATTATTTAGCAAATGAATTCTCACAATTTTGACACGGTGCAATTTGTGTATGTGTGGCGGAATTGGAATATGGTGTTGGCTCAAATTTCTTCAAAACTTGAAGACCAGTCTTCAAGTCCAAGCAAATGAAACTTCTCGTTCTGAACAGCTGTTGAATTGGCATGTAAAAAAAAGAAAGCATCACTCCAAAGGTTTCTGCACGAAACAGTTTTATGAGCATCTTTCAAGGAGACTAACGGGCAAGATACATGAAGCGCTCAATAGCTCCATCGCGCGAATAAAAAAATAACAAAAAATGAAGCCTGTCGCTGTTGATGAATTTTCCCACGGTATGTCTTCCACTTCCGGTAAAAGCAGGAAGTTAGTTCATGAACTTTCGACAATTCCGAGCACCGCAGTTGCATGTGATTTTATGCATTTCGTCTTCTATAGGAAATTTGTAATCATACGTGAGCTCCTCTCCTCTGTATATCTTTCGCAAAGCAAATATCACAATGTGCTTCTTTCCTGGAGATAAACAGCAAAACAAGTTAAAAATTGTCGTAATATTGCATGTTAGATATGATATGAAGTGTAATCTTTCAACATGGACAAACCAAAATTTTGAAAACCTGATAAGAACTATGGACAATCGATCGTTGTGGAGACTCACGGTAGCCGACGCCTTATTCAGGCATGGCCGATGATGATGATGCTGATGAGATATGATATTGTTATGATATACAAAAGCAGATGCTCTCTTCTTCAGCAGACCATAGCCCTAAGAAGGGCTATAAGCATTCCTCTCTAGAGCAGCGTACTGTTCATAATCATGAGAGAAATCAAGCGTTATAGTGGAAGAGGCGCCACTCCGCAATCGACGGCGTGACTTTAAGTGTCTTGCCAAAGAGACAACCACATGCTCTTGAGCGGAGTCGAACTAGCGTCCTTTCGAACGTCGAACCATGGCTCTCACCACTCGGTTACGCAGACGACACGCAGATACACATAACACCAACTTCTGATGCCAGTACCTCTTTGGGTGAGTTGAATTAAACAGTTCAAAAATTAGCCTCGCGGGTAAAGAAAGCCAACAAAGTTTGACATTAATGAAAGTCTCCTAATCGAAAACTCAACGTGTTTTAACAGTCATTCAACGTTCATTTCACCTTCGACATGGACGATCCTGGAATAGCAGTTCGGCTCGCATGAGTGGTTAATGAAGCGGGCAGCCGAGCCTAGAAGAGTGGCGTCGACGACGTAGAAATCATCCATGCGGAACATATAGCAGCCGATGCTCTTACTCTCGTAATGCTTCTCTCGTTTGTCAGTCAGCTCTTTACGAATTATCTGCAACAGTGAATTGTTGTACTCCTACTACCTCTCTTCCACAAGCCAAAAAAATATCAGAAGAAAAGAACAATACGTTCTTCAAGCCGTAGCTTCATCATACCAAAATTACCGATAAAGACAATACACAATTTATGTTGGAAAAACGGTAATTGTGTCATTGTAACCAGTCTGCTATTCAAATCCAATCATTAGTCCAACGTTTACACCACGTTTGTTGATTAAAAGCTTTTAGAGTGCATTTTATTTTATTTTCGTCAGGACAGTGCGATGAAAAAGCACCAGAGCAAGCGATATATCAGCACGCCGGTAACGAAAAAAGATGACAAAACTTCAAACCATGTCAATTTCAATTGCTAATGTAATAAGCTTCTTCACCTGGCCGGTGTATTCAAGTATCATCTCTCCATCTTGGATATCACGCTTGCAATAGAGTCCTCTTCCGTGGATGGACGATCGGTAGACTCCCACCGCCTCCTTTGAGAAAGTCTTCAGATGACGAAACCGCATCGCCATGGGTAGGTCCTCCATGCTGGTAGCTCGTCTAAGACGAAGGAGAATACAATTAATGATTTCAAACAAGTGAGAGCATTTCAATGCTCAGCAGCGCAGCCTCGTACCCTCACAAATGTTTGTGTCTGATGCTGTACGTTGCAAATATGGCTTCACGCTGAATGCCAAAAAGATACACAAATGCTTCAGAAGCTCTTTTCAGCAGAGTGGACGGCTATGAAGGTTTTCGTAATTTGCTTTTTTTTCTATCTTTTTACTACAAGCATGGACCAACAGTGGGGTTTAAAAAAGCTATTTCTTCGTAACTGTTACGATGGCAGATCATCTCTTTCCAAAAACTAAACCACTGCAGCGATAGTCACTAGATTATAGCAGAAGTTTAATAATGCCAAGCTTACCTGTTGCTCAATTGCACCATGTCATCCTGCTGGTTCTTGTCTGGCTGGAAGGAGGGAGGAATCCGATGTTTGGAGGCGAGGAAGCCAAACATGTCCGGCTTCGATCTTCCTTTGTATTGCTCTGCTCTGCAGCATCCATGAGGATTGATGTGGCTGATCTGAGATAATGAAGATGGGACTCAGAAACTTTCAAAAACTAACTTGACTTCATTACTTTTAAATTTACAAAATGAAATGCTTTATTTTCAGTCAAAAACATTGATCTAGTGTTGTACAGTATTTTCGATCACTACTCAGATTATCTTCTTCATCTTATTTTCCGGTACTTGGTGGTCTGGTTCCCCGGAGCAAGGTTTATCCTTCACGTTTGGACCATTGCAAGACAAGCTAAGGAATGCTTGAGTGGAATACATTAGCAACAGCAATCAGTTATGTTCAGCAACAGCAATCAGCTTTCGTTGCATTGATTCAACATAATTTTAAAATCAATTTCCGTAAAATAAAACGTTGCATACGTTAAAACGATGTAACAAAAGGCTGATTTTCTGACTGCAAATCAACTGCGCACAAACAAGAGATAATACAGTGGTTTCAACGCGTATGGCATGCAGCAAACAACCGCAAAAGCATAGAGTTGGGAAGGTAATCGGGTAAAGGCAAATAACTGTTCAGTCAACTATATTCCAGAACTTAAGAACTAGCACTCACATCTTCTTTGATCTTTTTGTGTTTGTGGTACTTCGCTCTGTATCGAGAGCAATGCCTCGCTCCTGGCAGCTGCTCGACGATGAACCGAACCGCGTCATGTGACACGCCGAGAAACGCGCGTGACGTCATGACCGTGTGGAGGGCCGTGCTGTTGCTGTGACCTTTCTGCATCGAACGACACTCTTGTGCGGATACGAGAAGCTTGTCGATGAGATCTGCACGAAAACGTGATAAAATTTAAACAAATCTTCTCAAAAGCAATGGGTTCCAGAATGACAAGTCGGTACAAGTGACAACGTTAACGTTGTTCAACTTGCCTTGGAGATCGGTGCCTTTGGCAAAGTAGCCGTCGTCGCTTTTTATTTCATATACGAGGAGAGGATATTCCTTCGTTTTTTTCGAGTTTGAAGGGGGCGGAGGCAAAGCATTTTCTTTGTTGCTTGAAGTCTTAATATTGCCCAGGAAGATGTTGTACGAGGTGAGTATCTATAAAAAGAGAGATCAGTGAGCAAAGAGACATGATGAAGAATCTGTGCTGGATGCAAAACATACAAGATGTCGTCAAAAATTTTAAAAATCCCTCGAAATAAAAGAATCTATCATGAAAATGTTGGCTATGTATACTCGAGTGGTGAAAGCCTGAGTACGACGATCGAAGGGGCGCTGGTTCGACACCGCTCAAGAGCATGCGGCCGTGTCTTTGCCAAGACACTTAATGGCTTCAGGAAAATAGACACGTCAGTTGGCTTCCTTGCCTTCATGTCCACCTCATCCATATCATCAAACGCCGAGAGTAGGCCCGGATAGGACAAAAACATAAATAAACGCAATGAAAACTGAATGTTACCTTTGTTAAAGGCTGTTTTCTCCGATGATCAACACATGAGCGACGATTGTTGTAAATATCGAAGAGAACAGAATGTTGATTTGTGTCCCCGTCTGATGGTGGGGGCAACACTGCAATGAGACAACATAGTTAAGCAAGGATTGGTGGCAATTACTTTTGTAACATGAAGATTGGTTTAACGTGTGCTCGCTGTAATCAATGCAAAAAAATAAAGTGTTTTACAATGGAATGCTATTGAGGTAGGCTACAAATATCCTTTCACTAATCATGAGATTTAATGAGTACATTCATGACTCTAAAACTAGCGAAGTAAAAAGGATTTACTTTTAAAAGTTAAAAACGAGGTGAATAGAAGGTTCGAGAAAAACAAGCGTAAGAAAAACGCTTTTTACAAAATAAAATATTACAAGTGAGCTCATTCTAACTTTTACAAAAGAGTTACTTTTCATAATCTGTAAGCTTATTCGCTTAAATTCCACTGAAAATCCTAGAACCTCTACGTCACTCACGTTTATTACAATCCTTTATGATCAGTTTCTTCTCTTTTGGTTTTTCTTTTGCTTTTTTCTTTGGTTTGGTGACGTTGGCGCGTGACGTAGAACGACGTTTCTTTGCCTTTGTTGCTTTGGCCTTGGGCGCACGAGGTTTCGTGACAGTCTCCTGTAACAGAACAGTCGAGTTGCTTTTTTCATCGTTTCAATGTGTAGCGACGTAAAAATCATGTTAAAAGAGGGCAGCTTTTCTTGGTTGTAATGCCCCAACGCTTAGTAAATCTGGGCAACAACGATAAAGTCATATCAAGTTGGAAAAACATTTCATTGATAAAGTTCTTTTTTTTACTACAAATCTAATACGATGTTGTATTTGTGAAGATGTTGATATTTTTACGTTGAATATGTGTTGGACAACGTTTGATTCACAGAAAAAATAGCAATATCGTCAATGCAAAATACCTGAGTCGTGGGCTTGCCTACTTCGCAAGTGGGGTGATTGGCAGGTATGGGCAACTGCTTATTCCGCATTTGTTTGTTGATGATCGACCGCACGATCGCCTTCTCTTCGTTTGTCAAGTTGTTCTTGGCGCTGTAGTACTCGATTAGCTGCTCCAGTGACGCCAGTTGATTGACAGGTTGCTGCGGGAGCGAGACTACGTCAGCGGTTGCTTTGGGAGGCGAGACTGACGTTTTGTCAGCAGGATTGGACGGCTTCGAACGGGAGGGTTCCTTTTGGACGGTGGCATGTTGCTGTTCACCTTGTTCGTTACGATGTGACTGTGAAATCAACAGGGAATCGTTGATTTTGTGTTGAAAAAGTACTTTAGTAAGTTTCCCAAAAGAGTAAGTCGGATTTGAAACAACACCATCCAGAAAAGCAACACAAAATGTAAAATTAAAAAAACACGGTTGTAACTCGATTTAGTCGGTTAAAGCAACGGTTCATCTATCTGCATGAATAGGCCGTAAGCTTTCATCGATTTCACAATAGTTTAAGATGTGTACAAGAAGCTATAAACAAGTCTTACTGATGTCGCTTGCGAAGTTGGCACAGAAGAGCTGTTTGAAGATTTTTTATTTCGTTGTTTGACGGGTTCACCTAGCTTCAAAATATTTCCACCTTGTATGTCGCTTAGCAAAGAACTTTTCGGCATGTTCAGCCCGCTCGAGGTATCAAGTCTCGGTCTGTACACAAGAGGCTTTTCTGGTCTTATCCCAGGCTTGTCAAGTCTGCAGCGCGGCTTCTTCGGAGTGGCAAACATGCCTTTCGGACAACGCACCATCTTTCGCTGATATGACCTTTTCTGGCGTGGAACTCTTTCGGCGTTCATAGAGCCGGCTACTATCTGATCAGAACCGATAGTTCCCGCCATGGCCATTGTAACACGCAGGGAGTAAGGTAAAGGAGAAGGACTTTGTAGCAAAGGAGCTCTGTAAATTGTTGGTGAGTATTGCTGATATGGGAAGCAATACGTTGGAGATGGTTCTGGTATTGGGCTGAAGTAGGTCACCGGAGAAGCTGCTACGAGATTAGATGGTACTGGTTGCTGCACTTGAGGCACGGCCATCAAAGGTTCGGCCGGGAAAGGAATGACAGGTGATCTCACAATAAGAGGCTGCATCATTGGCATTTGCAAAGGGTGACTGATATACTGAGAAACAACGTTTGGATTGCTTGAAAACACGTTCTCAGTCGCCACCATAGGCGCAGGTTGAGAACAAATGGTTGACAAAGTTGTTCGGTTCACAAAAGCAGAACTTGAAGTAGAAGAACCGACCGGTACGTCTGAGACAGAGTCATCTAAAAGAGTTTTTACTTCATCAGCACTCAACACCGGACACTCGGCGTTGTTGAAAAAAGTGGGATCGGTAGTTTCAATAAGCTCAGAACTGATATCCATGTCCATTGGAATTGAGTCAATAGACGTTAGAACAACGTTGTCTTCTGTTTCTACGTGGTCGTTTGATATTGGATTTGCTGATGGAATGTCTGATAACAAATTGGATAAAAGTCTAGATTTTTCAGATGGGCTGGTGAATTTCAGGGCACTAGAAGATTTATTGCGTGCAGGAAGATCCTCATCTGAGGAGCCTCCACCTCTCAAAACTTCCGATGAGTCGTTGAGGAAACTGGAAGATGAATTCTTCGCATCGTCTGACTGCGAACTGTTTGGATTGATGTGAGAACGGCCAGCATCTTCAGACGGAGAAAAAGAAAGGTTATCGACATGTTTGTCTTTTGGTTCTAAATTAATCTCCAAGCTATCAAGTACGTCATCAACAATGTCCTTTTCTTTATCCTGAACGTTGACGAATCCAGGCAGAGTCGTGGAGGAGGATAGAACCTCTTGGGGAGACGGTTTTTCGTTCTGGTTGGCTTTCTCCTCATCTGAAAGTGAACCAGCACAGGATTCTTTGCTTGAACCTAAAAGTGAATTTTAGTTTACGTAAGTTGTTAACATCAGGCAAGTAGTTCTTACAAAATGCATTGAAGTAGAATGGGCACCTTCTCCACGATCTCCAGTCGTAGGGTGACCAGGCCGCAACTTTAAGAATGTTCTGATTCAAAAAATTTTGTGTCCAATTCACAACGGTAACATGATAACAACGGTACCCGGTCATTTGGTCGACAGGACGTTTGGTCGACAGGACGTTAGGTCGACAGGACGTTAGGTCGACAGGACGTTAGGTCGGCAGAACGATTCATTTCAGAGTTAGAGTTAGTTAACTAACATTAACCCTAACCTAACCTAACCCTAACTCTAACCCTAAAATGAATCGTTTTGCCGTCCTAGCGTCCTGTCGACCAAATATCTTGTCGACCAAATGTCTATCGACCAAACGTCCTGTCGACCAAACGACCGTACACCGATAACAACCTACCCCTACATGTGACAGCGTGCGTTCAAAAAGGATGAAGTAAAATTGCAAAACAATCATCCACCCACCCCACAAACTAAGGAAGCAAAATCATTGGAACGCTTGGTCAATCTGTTAAAAAAAATACGAGCCCAAAGTGTAGAAACCTTAGTGTAGTTTTATATTTGAGCTCTTTGTTTTTTATTAGAATAACCCCATCTTCTTGGAACATGGGGATGAATAAATGCTTGCAACAGCATTAACAATACAGTAACATGTTAACACTCTGCCGAATAAAAAGTGGGCCACGGTTGAGATTAAACTAACGAGCAGAGTGAGTGGTTTTTGAATGGAAAAACGTTCTCGTCTCTTTCTTACCTTTGTCTGACGACACTTGATTTTGCGGCTCGTCAGGTTCCTGCGTCTGTTCTTGATCCAGATCGGGAGACACATTTGCTCGAGCAATCGTTTTTTTAACGTCAGAGGCAACATCAGTGGAGGTGCCAACAAAAAGTCCTTGATTGACATCCGGACTTGCTGGAATAGGAGGATCTTGTTCTGGTCGATGGCTATTTTGGATGATTTTTAAATTTTTGCTTCTTGTAATGATATCGGATGATTTGTTGGTGGTGCTGTCATGGAGCGGTTTACGAGAGTCGGTATTCTTGACGTCAGCTGATACTTTCTTTGCTGTTGATGCCAGTAGGATATCATCTTTTTTCGTGTTTCTTTTCACTTTATTGGGGCGTTCAAACATCTTTCCCTTTCTTGAGTAGGAGGCGAGTGCATAATTTGGTGACAATCCTGAAAACGATTTCAGGCAGGTGTACGTGTCGCGACGCGGGTACCGACGGGCCGTGACGTCATCGTTCTTGTTCCCTGACGCTTCAAGAAGATGAAGTCCCTTCAATGAAGTTGACCTTGCGCCTGATGCGACGGGGCTGTTTTCACACCTTTCCAGTCTAATTTCTAACGACACTTCGGGAATTAATGGCAACACTACTTTCTTAGGCGACGAGCTTGAAATTAACGGGGCGTCATGCGATTTGCTTCGTAAACGTTCTTTATCCTGGTGGCATATAGCACCTTTCTTCATTTTCTCTGTTTTGGGTGCTCCGTTCTTCGGTGATTTGAGGGCAAACCTGCGTAACTTCGTAGTTGGAGACAAACTTGCTGCCATTTCATCGTCACTTGTTGTATTTGAAGGCTTCAAACCACTACTGGTATGGCGAGACGAACCACCTTCAGAGTCAATGCTAGAATACGTTTTGTTATTAATACAAGACAGATCATTGTTATTTGAACAGTCTGCATTTCTTTCTGCAAGACATGATTTGGTGCAGGAACTTTCATGCAACGAACCGGCAGACTTTTCTTCTAAGGAAACCATACTCGTGTTGAAATTACACAAGGAGTCCGTTTCGCTTAGCTCCAAAGATGACGATGACATTTCACTGTCAACTTCTTTCAAAGCTGAACTTGCACCGGTAATGTTCCTTGTTTGTAGATCAAGAGTGTCAAATTCTGCAAAATCGGGTACTTTTTCTTCTTTGGCAGTTAACTTTAAACCATTATTGGGGTCATCACAAAGAAGCTTTGATGTGGAGTTGCTCTGTTGCGTCTGTGATGAGGAAGAATGTTTTTTCTTGGTTTCAGTTTCAATCCTCAGCACAGCCTGTCCACTAGAGACGATGTGTCGTTTTAGGGTTTCAACAGACGTGTTGCCTTTTCTTTCTTTCGGAGGTGGAGATTGTTTTTTAGGTCGAAAGTTTGTCCTGTTGTTTGGAGGAGACGAAGTTTCCGTTTCATCTTCTGTATCAGTGGAGACTTCTAAGTAGACGTTTTCGAAGTCTTTACAAACTCTTTTTCCGGTCACCCGTTTCCGATTCCTATGAGCAACATCCAACGATGATTCGCCATTCTTCTTCTTCCAAAGATGCTGTTCAGAAGAAGGAGCCGCGTAAGATGGATCCAGTTTAGAAGAATTTGTATTCTTCGATGTGAAGTCATGACCGCTTTTCACTTTGTGGACTTTCAGGGATTTTGTATCTCGTTTGTGCCACCACAGGGATGGACTTTCATCTTTGGAGGTTTTCGTCTCCTCCTTGCTCTCCATATCAGTGATAAGACGAGCATCTTGAATCAGTGATATGACAGGAGTAGATACGGAGACGGCAATCGATTTGTTGACAAGAGTGGGAATTGGTGGTGGAAGTTGAGAAAGACCATCAAAAGAAGAAACGTTATCAGTGTTTAACTCTTTAAGAGGAGTTGGAACCGGAATAGTCTTCTTCTTGCCACATGCAATTGGGTCTCTTTTTGGTGATGTTGTCTCCTCCACAATAAAAGTCTTCTTACATTCAATTTCTTTCACTCCATCAGTTCTATCTAACAGATCGTTGAGAGTGGTTTTAGACAAATTGCTTTGATTAACCGATGCTTTGCTCAAATCAGGGCGGATTTTAGGCTCACACACAATTGCATTGTGGGTAGTAAAGGTTTGGCATGGCTCACTGGCGCCGTTAGTAGAAACACAACTTTCATTCTTTTGAACTTGGTTAGCAAAGTTGCTTAGCAAGGCACCTGAAGCACCGACCTGAAGCTTTGGAGCACATGGCACAGGCACTTCGCTTTTTGCTTCGTTTCCAAGTGGGATGGAAGTGCTGTTTGCAAGCATTGTGAACTCCGGAGGACTGCAATCTGCACTGGCGACCCCACTTGAAGTGGGAATAAAGCCAAAGGAAGTGATCTCGGGTGACTTAGTGGAACAACCAGATACAGTATTGGCTGAAAATGTAGAGGATGTATTCAACGCTAAAACTAAATTTGTGGCCTTGACATTTGCTTCAGGCTTGGCCAGTTTAGCAAGCAGGGAGTCGCTAAAGACCGGTGCAATAGACATGTCTGAAGCTATTGGCGCTTGAATTGATTCATCTTTATTGGGATTGGTCGGAGTAGGTTGTAATGACGTTTTGTTGAGGAAAGGATTTTCAAAAGAAATTAATGTTTCATCTTTATCTTTAGACTCCGGTGGAGAATCTTGATTCTTACTGTCCAAGAAAGACACAGAAGATGAAGGATGAGGATGAGGTGGTAAAGGAGTGATAGCTTGAGGCAGTGTCTTATTGATGTTGGATACAATGGTATATGTTCCAGGGGCGGCTTTTGCTCTATGATCCGAAGAAAACGGTTGGTTGCTACTGTTCCTCATGCTCCTCCCGGAGAGTGGTCCAATCCCAGATCTCTCTTTCAGCCTCTTCATCAAGTCAGTTCGACAAAGATGCGGAGGCGAAGCGAGAGAGGAAGTTTCTTGCTTGGAGTGATGCTTTGCTGTGTGGTCTTCATCTGGAAAGAGAAGAGATTTGATAAAAAGTTTACAGGTTGTCCACCACACCATCAATCGTCACAGAGCACAGCAAGCAGATGCCCAACTTCAGTTGGAATCAAATTTTTGGCTTATTAAGATGAAGAAATTAATCCAAGTAGCCCCACTATGCCCGCAAAGGCTTTAATAAAAGCTTAAAACCTTTTGGTAAGCGAATACTTAAGAGACGTTTTTCATTTTAAACATAACATTTGGGAAAAGCAACCAAGCCATAACCGAGCACGCAAACCATAGCCCACCTTGATTGCTGTGAGATATCGTCATGTTTGTGTGATCAGCTGATCCACCATCGACAAGGTTGTCCCCGTCAGAAGGCTTCTGCTCCATGACAGTGATTGTATACACGGCCTTCCTGTTGACATGAAAAGTGCTCCAAAATACCCTGGACATGCTGAAAAAGAAAGATTCACTGTTATCGTAAAGTTTCTAGTGAAATAGCGAATATGGCTATAGGTCACAGCATGGACGAGCATGATTGGTTGAATGGAAGTTTACGTCCATGTAAAATAGCTACCCAATGCCTTGCACAAAACGCCAAATAATTACTTCAATTTGGCACAAAAAGTCCGAAGATACTTTTACGAGGTTTTGCGCAAACAAATTTTCTAATACTTGTCAGTTATTGAAAGTTTGCCACAGAAGACATTACATCACTCTCAAATGTTGAATCACGGAACTAAAAGTCTTCTTACCTGTATGATATCGGAGTAAGGCATTCTCTGGAATCGGAAGCATAACCCAGTTTTCCAAGCTGGTGGACAGTGAGAGAGCCGATGGAAACGGAAATGGAGCAAGCGAGTATACCGCGTTGCCATCGTCGGTTTGGACGCATTTCGTCGTTATCGACGCAAACCAACCGTTCGACGACGAATCCATCGTCACCGATTGACTGGCAAAGCAAAACATCAGTCATTTGGAGATCACAACGATGAAAAGTATATGCTTGATTCCGTTGTGACAGCATGCCGAGCAGTTGAATACACATTACAGTGCAATGGAATAGTCGTAGTTGGGTAGTTATAGTTGTAGATGCAACACCACAAATAAAAGTAGCAGAACATTATGCGGTCAATAGCATTTATTTTTGGCATTCTTTTGTGCATCTCGTCAGGACACCGCTGCGCGCTCTCAATAAGTCGAAACACCATCAGTGAGATGCCTTCACCAGTCTGCCACGTAGCCAGTTAATTACAAAGTTATAACGTGACGTCATGTGCATGCATCTCTTACATTTTTGGCATGGTGGAGGTGGCGCGCACAGAATATCTTCTTGTCTTCTTGGAACGCGCACTTAGCGTTCCTTGCGCACATCAAGTGGTAGTTCTTAGGACAATCTCGCGTGTTGCACCCCACGGTGGCTCCAGGAAGACGACAGTTGTCGCATTTCTGAAAGCAAGCGACATATATTAATAACGTATATAAAGATGATCTTGATTTGTAACGGATTCCAATGGAACTGAATGGTTTACTAGCATTTTTCCTCGGGAGACGGCGGAATGTACGTTCTCCAATGAACCATCGTGTTGCTCATAGACTTCGGCGGACCACAGGGCGCAACTGACGTGACACCACTCATCCTGACCGCAATACAAGAGCCTCCCGCATTCCTGCAAGCAAGCACATCATTGCGTTGATCACAAAATACTGGAGATTGCAAATTCAAAAGAACAAAAAAGTCTAGGACCAACGAAAGCGTCAGCATAACACTTTGTTGCATTAAACTTCCACAAATTTTAAAGTAAAGTTGCAATGAGAAGGGGGAAAGTTTTTTTCCTAGGACTCACATTACTGTTGTATGGACTGTACAACATATAGATATGTTGTATCAATTTTGGCTGCATGGCCGAGTCGTGAGAGCGGTGTTAAGATGTTCGAAAGAACGTCCTTTGACGCCTATCGATAACCGACGGCTTTGGCAAGACACTTAGACATGCTGGAAATGGAACATATAGATTGGCTTCCTTGCCTTCCCATCCACACATCTTTACTATCCATGCATAAGCCTGGATGCATCGAGACAATTGGTGACGCTGTAGTGCTACTAAAAGGGTAACATTCTCACCACAGCCTTGCCGTCGCCATATTTGCTGCAAAAGAGACATTGTCGCAGATCTTCGCTTTCTTTCAAAGGAGACGACAAAGATTCCGAGATGCAGGAAGGAGTACTCAAGCAAGACTTCACAGGAGAAGGATTTGGAGTTCCTCCGGGAAGACGTATGTCCTTGTCAAGACATTGCGCGTAGTCATGTTCCGGGAACGGAGGCAGTATAGCATCAGGAAGCAAGTCGCTAAATAGGACAAAAATGTTGAAATGTACATTAAAAAATGACAAATTTTTTCTTTTCAAAACGTAACACGTATTTAAAACTATTAATCTCATGATCATGAACAATGGCGCCATACACATTGTACCAACTTTCGTCACAAGGAAAAAACGCAATGAAGGACACTTATTTGCTCAAAAGGAACATTCAAAACGTTGACTGCAAAATGTCGGCTGCATAACCGAGTGGTGAGAACCCTGGAACGGCAATCGAAAGGGCGCCGGTTCGACACCGCTCAAGAGTATGCGGCTGGGTCTTTGGCAGGACACCCAAAGGCATGCCTGAAGGTGGACACGAAGATTGGCTTCCTTGCCTTCCCGTCCACTTAATCTAAATCTTCAACCACTGGGTGTAAGCCTGGATACGACAAACTGCAAAATGAAGAAATATTGTGAATAACTTACTCTGGCAGATCATCGGAATCACGAACTTTTCCAGCTTCAAAGTTGAACCAGGAAAACACCGCACTAGCTTCCTCCCGGAATGCTTTCTCGACCGCGGAGCGATCTGGGACGTCTTGCAATGAACTCAAGACAATGAGAATGTCGGAACAAAACGCGCCGACAGATCGGTACCGCCGATTGTGTACGGCGAACCTAACAGCAAAAAGGTCGCGTGGTCGGGAAAGATCGGCCGCTAGATCGGTGTTGTCGGTATTGGAGCTGGATCCTGACGGGGTTTCATTCTGTGGAGTAGATTTGAGATTCGTTATTGAGTTGTTGAACAATAAAAAATATAAATCTGTCATAAATAGAGTTGCCAGTTTTCATTTCCGATGCTGCAATGAATGGCTAATTGGATAGATTTATAGTTAATGAGAAAATGTAGTTTCATTAAACAAACATGTTTTTAACCCTAAGGACAAATATAGCAAAACGATCACATATAAATGGGTTACAGGGGAAAAACTTGATAAACGGTGATTTTAGTTCCAAAAAGGAAAACCCGGGTTAGATACTATTCACCCACATAACCAACGTCCTAAGCATGGCATTGATTATAAAACTGTAACATCTAGGCACCTTTTTGAGAATACAATAAGTCGCTTTATGGTGGAACAATCCCATGATGATGGCTTCCAGTCCAGACTGTGTTTCCTCTTGGATCGCTTTTTTCCACGGAGGATCAGGAAGTTTGTTGATGAAGAGCCGGACTTTTTCCAAATCACAAGGAAAACTGTTCAAAAACACAGAAAAGGAATGCAAGAAACTTCCCATTCAACCGAAAGCTTATTGGTTAAATGCGCAAGTTTGATTTCATTTGGCGAGCAACTTTAAAAGTTAGGATGTCAGCGACGCATTCCCAAAGATAAATTTCAAACTAAATTTATCAAAGTGGGTGGAAGAAAATATCTCAAATTGAAAAGGAAATTCTTGCGAAATATACAACACTACAGTAGGTGAAACGGTATTTGAATGCTTGCTGACATTTTATCGAACTGCAATATATTTATTCGTGTAAAAAACTTGATGTTATAAGTATTTTCGATAAGTTATTGAAGTTACTTTTTCTGGTCTTTCTTCAGAAAGTCGTCCCCAAACTCGCCTCTCAATTTCTCGCCACGCTCATCGCAGTCCGGGCACTCGTACTGTACGCTATCCGGCATGTGAGTGAGAATGGTGTACATTTCAACTGGAAAATAACAACGGTTTCAGCAAACTGTGAAAACTCAACTCAAAAAATACAAACAAATAGTTTCACAATTGCAGCGACACACAGTTTCGACTTAAAGATCCCACCTTGGATTGCCTGCTTGAACATTATACCCCAGTGTAGAACAAAAATAATCCACTTATAATCAACTGTAAATATGTATTGGAAAAAGATAGTCTAACGGTTATCGTGAAAGGTGTACTGAAATCGTTAGCAAAACCCCAATTCTCGCTGTGTTGATGAGTGTACACTACAGTTTTGTACCGATAACTATGAAGCAGTCAGACGTAAATAAGCGCGGTGTAGTAATTTTTAAGTAGTTAGATACTCTATCTTTAGACGACCAGACAACTCGTCTACCTGTCAAGCTCTCGCATTTTGAATGGATCCATCTTTTGCAACTGGCGCACTGCATCATTCGGCACTCGTAATCTTCATCCCGATAGCATCTGTGCAAAGATACGCTCCGTTAATCACAAAAGCCAACAGATCCTTGTTTTGTTACACTTATAGACGTTGTTCAGTTGAAAAAAGGTCTCATTTACAGCCCAAGTGATTACGTTGTACCACCAACGATTTTAGAAAATCATGCATTCCTCGAACGGTAGTACAACAAGCAAGATCACGGTGACTGAAAAGGAAGCAGGACAGTGCCATTGAACGACATTAACTAAGATATACAAACCAGAATTACCAGACGACTTGCAAACGCATAGATTCTTGCGTCTAAAGGTACAACAAATCTGAGAAGACAATTTTCAATGGTACAGTACAAAAGATTAGCTTATAAACTGAAAGCACCACAAACAGAAAATATATTTTAAGAGTTTTGCAAAGAATCTTCTGTATTTACTTTCGGCAAATTGTGCAGTAGTTTCCTTGATCAAAGAGGTCGCCACATCGCTGACACATCGTGCAGTCGTGAGTCCACTTCGACCCAGGCAGGTTGCCAGGTTTGGATGAACCACAACTGCTGCAGCGAACACACTGTAAGCAGACCCATGACTTGGCAGCAGAAGGCCTGGTAAAATAAAAAAGCTCTCGCCTATCAAAGAAGCCAGAACAGAAAAGTGCAGAGACGACATAGTTTTTATCACTGGTTGACAAGTAAAAAACGACAGAAATACAAAGCATTTGAGCGCGGGAGCGTAACTTTTCTAATTAAAAATTGTATACCTTCAGCAAAATCCACTTTCATTTCTATACAGCGTTTCGATTTGACTTGACAAGATATGATTGTCAATGTGTGAAAGTAACATTTAAGAAAGCAAAGCTAAAGTGGACATTGGACAAGCAAGAACAATTTTAAATAACTCAAATGAAACAAACTAGTCGCACTTGATCGGGTAGCTTGGTCCAAGGCAGTTGAAGTGGTAGGTTTTTTTACATTGACGGCACGCCAGCAAGTCGTCGGGGTGGCCACACACTTGGCAGTACTGGCATCTACAAACGAAAAACCACAAGTTAGATTTTTTGACTGCAAACTGTGAGACTTCATAAATTGTTTTCGTTTCGAATCCAGGCTAATGGATAAAAGCATAAGTGGACCGAAAGGAAAGAAACTTAATCTTTGCGTTCACCCTCAAGCATACCCTGAGTGTTTTGCGGAGACGTAGGCAGGTGCTCTGGGAGGGTCTCGAACCGATAACCTTTGCGACTGTCAAGCAGGAATTCTCACCACTTCACCGAGAGAACCAATAAGCCTTAGTTACAAACGTAACAAGATCAACCGACAGTGGATCAAATCCCGACACGTGTAAAGAAGTAAAGCGTTTTAACAACAGCTCTCGATTGAGCCGAAGTTGGTAAACGAAATAATTCACGGGCACCAAGAAGCTCCAACTGCAAGCGAAATTTCTGATTGTCAACCGAGCTTGCGCCAGTGGTTGAAGTGTCGATCCTAAGACCAGGAACACATGGAAGATGTCTGAGACTTAGGATGAGTGTTTCATTTAAGATTAATCAACCATGCTGCAAATTGAAAATATACATAAATACGTAATTTTAATATTGTTACCTTCTGCATAACCAAGTTCCATTTTTCATCGCTTTCTTAACATTAGATTGATCGAAATTGTCGTCGGCACAGTACCCGTGAAAAGGTTCACAGCAGGAAGAGCAGAAAACTAGCGCATCCGTTTCGTCGTCAGGAAGTCCACGAGAACCACAGAGGAAGCATACGGTTTGAGGAGGAGACGGATCGGATGCAATGAGAGCATGTCCTCCGCACTTCCACAGAAGATCGAGGTCGTAAGTGTCCTGAAGGCAGGTCAATCTTACAATGTGAGTCTCATGGCCCAACTAAGACCGGCAAAATCCGCAAAATTTGTTGTCTGGGGATGGACAACTTTAAATGATAAGCCAGTCCCTTACCTTCCAATCATCGACTTTAATTAGGGCTTCGTTGCGTCTGTTCAACGTTCCAAATAAATCATTCTCACAACCAGGTGGAGATAAACCAGGAAATGAAGCCTGGAACAAGAAAGAACGCAAACTGGATTATGACTAAAATGAAGTTGTTGTTCTCACACCATTCCTTCTCTTGATGATAAAAGAACGCGAGGACACATTATTTCCTATCAATGGATAACCACATCCGGACCCCAAACGAAGAAGATATCCATGGATAACCACATCCGGACCCCAAACGAAGAAGATATCCATGGATAACCACATCCGGACCCCAAACGAAGAAGATATCAATGGATAACCACATCCGGACCCCAAACGAAGAAGATATCAATGGATAACCACATCCGGACCCCAAACGAAGAAGATATCAATGCATAACCACATCCGGACCCCAAACGAAGAAGATATCAATGGATAACCACATCCGGACCCCAAACGAAGAAGATATCAATGGATAACCACATCCGGACCCCAAACGAAGAAGATATCAATGCACAGACAAATGCTTGAGTCTTTTTTCTAAATTTTTAGTATTTTTGTTGCTTTATTTAACACATCGGCTTCTTTAGTACTTGTGGTTGTTAACTGTCTATCGTTTCAACTATGCAAGAACGTCAATGTGAAACAAAGAAACGTTAACACAATGTAAAAAAGACCACCTAAAATGTTCAAAATATGTGCAACATCTCTGCCATCAAAAACACGCCTTTTACATTGATTCAACATCTACAAACGTTGCAGCCGGATTTTTGCTATCTGATCAACATGCTTTTATGTATAAAAAAGTGGTTCCAATTATTAAGCTATTGAAAAGAAACGTTAAAGTCACGTTGAACTCACCGCCAAAGAGTCGCTATTGGTGGCGTGGCAAGTAACGGTTGAATTGACGTTGAGAAACGATGTATCTTCGATTTGGACCGATTTCAGTGGAACTCGTTGCTGCATGAGACGGGACGACTTCCTTGAAGCTGGTTACGAATGTCAAGAAAATTAAAACTCAGATTATGCTTCGAGAAGAAAGTTACCATGGCACGATTTCGACCGAATTTTAACATTAATTTGCTTTCATTGCAAGCCATGGACTAATTCACTCAGAACTGGCCACATGTGATTTTTTTTCTTTGTAGTCGTTTCAACCATGTTGCGGTGGATTTAATACTCCAACATTGCTCATCATCATTTCCTATTTAAGAAGGAAAGCAAGAACAATGTAACAATGCAAGTGAGCTTTTGTACGTAACGGGTTTCTGAGCTCTTTGCTAATTTTTAGTGAAGTATTTGTGAATGAAGTTCATTCATTCCATTAGCCAAAATGTAGACAAAACGTCGTTGCGAAAAACTGACTTTGATGATTCCAAAGTAAGGTTCCCCTTACAATAAAACTATAATTTCAATGTAACTGTAGATCTCACATCTGCTGGCATTGAAACGACGTAAATATAACGATCAAATATCGCTAATCATAACCTGGTTGGTGTTCCGGATGGTTCTTCTTGCATCGCTTCGTCTGCGTCACGGGCTCGTGTGTGATGGGGTTGGTGCAAGGGTCACGAGTGAAGCAATTCCATGTCCCTGGCACACTGACGGGATTCCTGGAGGAACAACACATCAATTGAAATACACGGCACGCTTTGTGAGTGGCTTTAATGAAGTCGAAGACATTATAATAACCAATGGACAAAATATTAAGAATAGTTAATAACCACGGTTGCCACAAAACAAGTATTGTAATAAAAACAACACTTTGAATCAGGGGTAACATTACTGAAGAAGTACAAAACGGCATGATAAATTCTGATCTGAAAATATCTGATGGTAAGAAATTAATAGAGTATTTAAAAATAAACAAGAAATATGCAAAATTAAAAGATTGGCAAGTCTTGGTTTCTAAAATATTAAAATGAAATAAACACAAAACTAAATTTTGCAAACCTGCAGCCATCACAGGCTTTGCAAGGAGGTTCCTTGCATGCGTCGCAAGTTCCGCATCGATGATTCAAGTTCCTTTTTCTTAATTGTTTCTCTTTTCTTGCTGTCGTCGGATTGGCTGGTTTGGAATGATGATTTCTTACGTCATCGCTATCAGACGACGACATCGTACTTGGAGCACCGTTGACTGAGGAAATGACAGATCCCAGGTTAATGTTTCACTCAATAAATTACAGAAGCATCAGTAAAGACAACAACCTACAGAATCGAACATTACAGTACAAGACGTCAAAGAGGGGAGACAGTCTCTTCTGGTGTGATGCTGGCCTTAACAGGGTCAAGAAAAATGTAGAAGCAGCAAAATGCGAACGTTGTGACATGCTCTAGACCGAAATGAGTTAGCAACTACAGTCTGACACGGTCGCAACACCTTGAGATATTTATAAGTGGAGAAAATGAGAGATAAGCATATGATCGAAAGAAATACCATAAAAAAACACAAAAACGGACAAAACAAATAGAAAATGCGTTGTTTCAAAATTAAGAAAAAACCTTGTTGGCGTATATTTGTTTACATTTGCATATCGTACAGAAGTTGTGTGGTTTTTTACCTTTTGATTTCTCCGCTTGAGCAGCAATTTTCTCTCGTTCATGACGAGGAAGGGCAGTCAGGTGGGGGGATTGGTCTAACGTTGCCCTGGTCTCACCGGTAACCAATGAAGCCCTGAACAAGTACAAGAAAAATTAAACCTGCCTTGAAGAAAAAAGTTGTTGAAATGACATCTTGGAAGAGCCAGAATAGATCCCAGTTCCTTGGATGAAGACGAAACAATGATATAAAGAAAGTTTTTTTTAAACATTGTAAACGGGATTGTCTAGCAGAAACATGTAACCAATCCTAACCATGCTTTAAATTAGATCCCTGGTGAACAGTCTCATTTAATTTCGGATCAATTAAACGTAGTGATATTTTTGTAATCATGCATAAGTCTAACGTGAAAAAAATCAAACAAACCCACCTTCTGCAGACGTGTTTTATTCTTGGCCCCCTTCCTTTTCTTTTTGTGACCGGCCGGGGTTTGTCCTTGCTTGCCGAGCGGGGCCTCTGATTGGACGGTTTCTGGATTTTCGTTTCGGAATTTGTTTTTGTTTTGGCGTCTACGCTACTTGGCTGGGAGGGAGACGCAAAACTGTAGTCAGAACTGCTCACAGTCGATGACTTCGTCACCGGTGACGTCATATTACGTCGAAGCCCGTCCTCCAACGCTTTGAGAACGGGAGCTACAAGTACAAGATCTTTTAAATCGAGATCGGCTTATTTGATTTCTATTAAAATTGAACAAAATTACTATGAAAGTCCATGGAGCACACCTGCAAACTTTACAAATGTTGTCAGCGGTCTGAGTTATCGATAAATAACTATTGATAAAAGTTATAATTATTTAGTATTTGCAACGTCTATTGATATTTTAACATCCTGACAACGGTTCTACGAAGCCAAAATGCCAGATCCACTACTTAGTTTTTTGTAAACCCTGTATTGTTATTTGGCTTCATGCAGTAGAACAGTGAGGTAAACTATAACAAAGCATTGTTGCTTCCATTTAAACCAAATAACACTTGTGCTCTCTCATTATACATTTAACCTAATTTGTCGCAAACGTTACCCCAAATATCCCAGACAGCAAACGTTGGCTCACAGTGTATCAATCATCTGCAGACGTTGAATCAATGTAAAAATGACGGATTTTGCAGTCTGGGCTGCACCAGTGCGACTTTATGCAAGGCACAGTTTGAGACAAATGGGCAAACTGCGACTTGCAAAAGACGTAGTAAACCCACTTCGATAAACTGAAATCAGATCAAATTGCCTACGTTTTGTTGAAATCAAAAGTGTTAATGTGATTTGAAAAAAGTTCTATCCCAAATAAGGCGCTAATCCAACCAAAAAAAATTTAAAAACGTCGTTGTTTAAGTCCCATCCGGAGCGGCTGCTCTGCATGTGTTCTCTGTGAGCAGTACATGCACAGCAATCGCTGTGCAACGATGGCAAGCTAATGAGCCTTGCTCAGGCGTCACCTCTACAAGTAGTATTCTAAGTGTCAAAGCAAGATGAGAAAAAGACACAAATCCGCATTCAAAGATAAAACCAAGTCTTGTCATAAAGGTTTACTTCGGCTCTTTGGATTAAGCTTTTTAAATTGTTCTTTCTACAGTAGCTCCATGAATGAATAAAAAAAATGTCCGCAATGCTGTCGTGTAACAAAAGGCCCAGCTGTATCGAAGTTACAAAGAGAGTGTCGTTTGAACAGTAATAAATTCTTCACTCACTGTCTTTGGAAGCGTCTGCTTCAATGTCCGAGTTAGAATCGATGGCGTCACCATGTTCAGCTTCGTCCCACAGTGGGACGGTGCCGAACAAATGGACAGTCCTGCGACGGGGACTGACCGGCATCTGGTCGCTGTCTGAGTCTGCAAAGGACACTACATGGGTCATGGTCTGATTTTTGCATCACTTTCATAGTTACATGCAACAGCAGGAGTTATATGCACTCAAGCTAACTTTATAAAAAATCTTCCATGGCAAACACTTCCCCTTGATATCTCCCACACCCAGACAGCAAATCGGTCGTTTTTTTACAATCAATGTAAAAAACGACTAATTTGTTGTCTGGACAGTGAGTATTCTTTATGATACAAATACTCTTAATCACAATGGCACATTTTTTTCATGGGTCGCTTTTACTATGAGGGATTTTTCAGACTACATTGATGACTAATGAATATTGAGATCTCTTCAAAGCAAAATTATTTTCCAACACAAAACTCCCACCAACACTGCCGAAGCTCGAATGCCTTGGACGGCCACGTGTCCTCCGTTTGCGTCTGGTCTTTCTGGTCGTCCTGTCAATCATCTGCGGCGATCCGCGTGGTGTGATGGCTAAGAAAATGGCAACAGTATTGTAACACAATATGAACGAAGATGATTATCGCTTGTCACTTTACGCATATGCATCTCCGAATATCGAATTCAGTTTGCACTAACTTCCAATGGCAGATTTTGGCTCAAGTAGCCTGATTTCTTTAATTACACATAGAATACTTCGTGTGGTGGTTTATTGCATCTGAAGTGCTTTAACGTGATGACAAATATGCATGGGTAACAAAACTTTTTAGCTTTACGTTTACAAAAGATGCAAATATTTCATCAATTGTTCATTGTCTGTCACTTACTTTTTTCAGACTTCGGTAAACCGCAAATATTTACCGAGACCTTGTTCCGGTAAAAATAGGCCTTGCCTTTCGGGCTTAGCACAATATGCAACTTTTGTAAAACGTCTGGCCTGACCTGAAAGAAGCAAAACGTAAGAAATATTAAAATGTGCTGAAACAACTGCCAGCCAACGAAACCTGTTCGTGTTGCCCTCATTCAAGATGCAAAAACTACTTTGCTAACTGGGTAAGAGTTTCCCATACGGCTGCTAAGTACAACAACATAGAGAGCAAGTCCACCGCACCCACAAGTCGATGGCTGCTTGCCGGCTGAAGATAGACAGTCTACAGTTGCTGTTTCAAACTGAACCACAATAACAACTAAGTCTTTCTCCCCTTTTACCTTCGTGGTTTTTAAATTGCATAAAACCATGCCTAGCAAATCGTATACATGTTGAATAGAAGGGGAAAAGGAGTGCTTTAGAAGTTATTTCTAACTGTGATGTTGCAGACACGAGCATTGCGTTCACAAAGCTTGGATTGAAAAATTTACAAGAAGTCGGTTGGCAACACAGCTGTAGATTTGACAAGGACACCGAACATTTCCACAGCTCAGCAGAAAAGCTCATGCGAGCTTGTGATGTCTTTACAACTTATAATCGTCAAAAAAATCCGATAACCAATCAAATTAAAATTGAGCACAAAAACGAAACTGTAAATCAAATCATGCTCAAAGCCAGTCAGGCTAAAACTGGAAATCATAATAAAAGTCAATATTCACCTCTCTGGCGACTATTAAGTCCCGACAACAAACAGACTTAAATTTTCCTCGTATGGCAATGTTGTCGTGCGTCGCCAAGAACATGTACATTGCTGATATCTGCGCCCAAGATCCGACCCCGAAGTAATGAATCCCGTGCAAAATGTTGTGGACTTCCCAGTGCGCCCAAGGTACCTTTGCAAAGAAGCCCAGGTCAGAAAAGTTACAGTTCTAACATTGTCAGACGTTGTAACGATGTAAAAATGGTAACTTTTTGCTGGCTGAAATGTTTTCCGGTTCCTATACCAGAAGTAAACCAGCTTACAGACACTGGGCGAGAAAAAATCATCACATTGCACACTTCCCAGTCGGCGACAGTTAGTTTAGTTGTTTTCTTTCCACAAAGATTCAATTGACTGACAAAAGCAGCGGTTGAAAACTATGTGGCATGAATTAGTGGTGCGATACTGATGAGCCCAGCCTCGTGGGCGAAACACGTGCCTATCGCTGTCAATTCTTGCTACACTCGAGTGCCCAAAAACACATATTTTTGGGAAAAATCTTGATGGCTAATATGGAGGCTACACTACAGGGTATGGTTAGCGAAACACAATGCTCGCTGTTGTATTGTGAGTAGTCAGATGGTACAGGAAGATCGCTCCTTTTAAACTAAACCACATCAATGAGTATCACAAGAATGATCGTTGACATAAACAACGGTAATTTCTAGCTCTGAATCATCGACAATATGGTGAATACCTTTCTTTGTTCATTCGCATGCTTCGGCCGCAACATCATTGTCATTGTGCTCTCTGGAAGGCCCAGACATAAGTCGCTTTGGCTGATGTCTTCCAGCTGCACAGTTGTGTGCTTGAAGTCTTCTGATGCAGACTCGATCAGCTTTTGGGCTACACAAAATAACGGCGATTATAAGATTATCAAATTGGAACCTTATTGTCAACCTGGGTTAGTCGGGACTAGATTACCATTAATTCCCCAGACAGCAAATCAGTCGTTTTTTACATTGATTCAACGTCTGCAGACGATTTGCTGATTTGCCGCCTGGATTGTCAAAAGAAAACAAACTTTAATCTGTAACTGTAATTGAGTCGTGTGGTACAGTTGAGGTAAGCAATTAATTTTTTAAACTACCGGTACTTTTTAATTTTGCAAAGAGCTTTGCGTTAATTAATAGTCTCTAGGTTTTTTTGTTTTTTTTTGTAAATTTTCACAAATTTTTTGACAGCTTTCACAAAGATTTTGTTGCTTTTCCCAGTTACAGAACAAACAAAGCGGATTCTCTTGAACGTGATGCTTGTGCAATGTGCAACCATTATTTTACGTACGTGTGAAAACGAAACAATCAAGCATAGGTTTAAATCGTGGCACGGTTTCATTGGAAGAAAACAAATCGAGCAAGGCAGCATCACGCCATCATACACACTACATTAGCAACAAGAGGGAAATATCCGCAGCAAGTTTGTTACGTAACAAATTCTAAAAACAACTATCAACGATACTTGCATAGCGGAAAACAACGTTTTGCTTGGATGAATTAGACATCACGGTAACATGCAGTGTTTTTATTACGAAACTGTATTGTTACTGCGCAAGCCAGCTATGACAAACTTCATTTTTACATCTTTTTAACGTCGCCAGACGTTGAAACGATTTAAAAATTGGAACTTTTGCTTCCTGGGAAAGCCACTGAGCAATTGAACATGAGATTTACAATCGAGAAAAATTAAGTTATCATGCAGCCTAATAGAGATTTGAACTCAGCCAGATGAAAATAGAATGAATATAAGTCATGCAACACCACGAGCAATGCAGAATTAGTAAAGTTAGTAGCAATCACTGGGCAAGCGATAAAATACCCTTCAATTGTGTCCCGAATATTCGATTTTGATAACTTGCAAAATCAGCTTGATCTGAAATAAAGCAGATGGACAGTGAGGAAGATGCAAACATCTCTTCCTTGGTTAGATCTCCTGCCTCCATCTCAAACTGACAACTCATCATCTTCTCTGGACGTGATCAGGATGCACACGACGCTATACGAGACGTACGGTGTACTTCGCATTGTCACGTAAAATTAAGTATTTCTTCTTGCAAGAAAGAGCCAGTGAGACTTTGTTTGTTTGTTTGTTTTTCATATCTTTACCCTGCATTGCGGGAAAGCGGACTTGAGCGCTATCCATCGGTGTACGCCTTCCGACGTACTCCTGACCCACGCTGCAGCCGACGGCAATATCTGTTTCCGGTTGTCTACTCTACTTATTACTGAAATTTGGTACTACCCATTACTCGAAATCGATCACTGGGTAGAGGCAATTATCGTAAAGTTTCTTGCCCAGAGAAACAACAGCAAGTGTGGTCGGCTGGAATCGAACATGCAGGCTCTCGACTGCGAGCCCAACGCGCTCATCGGCGAATTATCATTTTTGACTCTTTTCTTGCATCTGACCTTTGATCTTTTCTCAGTTTCTTGTTGAAAACACAGCTGACTTTCTCACAACTTCTCTTCAGAAAAGCAGCTTTTCAAATGAGTTTCGTCATTGTAGTGGCACCGGTTGCTCCGTCAGCTCGATGTTCTAAACTTTCTAAAGGGCCTAGGTTCGACGACCACCGAAGGCAAGCAGCTCTATCTTGCTACGGTATTTAACGACAAGTGTGAGGATGAACACGAAGATTTTCCTTAAAGTCAAACAGATCTAAACTCGATTTTAAAAAAGCCTGTTCTTCTCGTCTTTAAGTTTCTTTTTCTAAAGAGTGTTTTCAGACTGACAGCCGATATAATGACGGCAAATAAAGAGCACTAGCAACATATGCGAGAACTGGCCTTACGTTTACAACCTTATAAGATTAACAGCATATCGCCTAACACTTTACAACAGTAAAAACAGAAATCGATTTAAGGAACTCACCCAATTCCTTCTTTCGTTCTTCAATTCGCTCTGCAGTCTGTGAGAATGCAAAAGTTAAAAAAATTACCGATATGAATTTTGAAGTCAAGATCTTCAGTGAAACAAGCGAGAAAATCTATATCAAAACCATTAAACTGTTTCTTTTGTCTGCGTTTGATAAATTAGGTGCATGCATTTTCGTAAGACAAAAATATGAAATCTTTTAGGTCAAAAATCAGCCCGTTACCGTGTTGAAAAAGTAGCGCTGCCTCTGTTTATCCGTGTTGTAGTTGAAGGGAACATTGGAAGTCATGCCGCGAACACTCAGCTCTTTGGGTGTGAATACAGTGACATTTGGGTCGTCGCTTAGCTTTGGTTTCAGTTGAAGTAAAATTGAACTTTTGACCTAAAAGAAAAGGCAAGTCACTTCTGTTCACGAGCCCGTTTCCTGAAACAAGCGGAAGCTGATCTTGGGTGTCTTCTTCGGTTCAGTTTCAACCGTTGTTCCGTGACAAAACAGTCTTTCGCAAACAACAAAAAAATTGAAAACAATGGTTAAAGAAATTTTTACAAGTTATACGGCAATCGCCTTCAAATGTAGACGACTACTCGCTGTGTTTACAGCAACAAATACAGCACCTTATAAGAATCGTTTAGCAAGTGCGCTTTCTGGCACATTTTCCCTTTCATGGAGACACTATTGGCATCCCTGTGTAACTCATGGAAGTCGTACTGCCGAGCTATGCTGCACCAAGCCCCTCCGAACGTGTGGGCCCCGTGAAGCAGGTTGTGGATTTCCTGAACTGTCCATGTCTGAGCAAAACACAAGTTTAAGAATGTAAAATTGTTTGGACTTGTTTTGTGTTCACTTGCTGAAAACAGAAAAACAAGATTTTCCATTGTATGCTGTAGTGTATAGTAAGCCTGCTATACTAAGCCACGAAGATTTGGATTAGGCAAGTGGATAAAAAGGAAAACAAGAAAATCTTTGATTTTACTATCAAGCATGCCATTGAGTGTCTCGTGAAAACGAAGGCTCATGCTTTCTCTGAGTGTTGAACCTACGACCTTCTGAACGTTAGTGGAGGTTTGAACTGATCAGTCACGGAGTCGTCAGAGATTTAACTGGAGATTATCACAGGGGTTCCACGATACAGATTAACTTTTTCCACCATTTGTAATTCAAATCATTAAATCGTTCAATCCCAGACAGCAAAATCCGTCATTTTTACATCGATTCAACCTCTGTTGACGTTGAGATGTCAGCAGACGTTGAATTAATGTAAAAATGACGGATCTTTGATGTCTGGGATGTAGTATGTGGTGGACAATGTTCAACTATTATAAGCCATACAGTGTCCAGGTCTGCATACCGGAATGATGCGCTCACAAGATCCAACTACCCATTTCCTATGCGATGCATCGCTCAGTTTCCGCCATATTTGTGGAGAAAGCCCTAGATCAGATAGTTCCGGCTCCGGTCGAGTAGGACTGCTGGGCGGTGGGGTGTCTGGGGGCTTGATAGGGTGATCGCTTTTCTTCGTAGTAGGCTGTTTGAGTGAATATTATGTGAATATAAATTAATTTGTTAGAGATTTGGTAGAGACTTTGTCTTGTTGAACCATAGTTATACGAAACCGAGAAACTGTTAATAATAATGTGAAAACAGTATAAAATATTCGGAATGACGGTTACAAGTTGATCAGAAAATAAAAAACACAGACTTTCTTATTTGCTTGTCTGGAACATAAGCTGGACATTTCTATTGTTTAAATAACAGGGTAAATAAAACGTTAAGAGTTCCCGACGCCACTAAAGCAATGACAAGTTGGTAATTCGCCACAAATACAATAGAATTCAAAATGGACTTCTCTATAAAAAATTGGAAAATTAACTCACAGTGGTAAAAGTTGGGGGGCGAATGGGATTTTTAGCCACTTGGTGAGGTTGACGGTCTTTTGTGTGGTCCGGCCCACGAAGCAGAGCATCCGAAGAGGTCGGGTGCTTAAATCTGGCCCGTTTTATGACGCATCGAGATCGGACTTGTGCGACTGTGCTCCCATAACCTGCAGTCATAACAGAATGTTTCGAAAATGTTGAGTAACGTGTTATAAACAGCAAAAATTGCACAACAAAAGCTCTTTGATGGTGAAACTAGCGTTGAAAACTGCTCAAACAAACTGAAATAGTTCAAGGCTTCTTGCTGCACTAATATTGCTATGTTTGAAAATTAGTGAGTTTGAAAACACTGGTCCGTCCAGACGTTCATTCCAAGCAAGGACCTCCGTAATTTGTGCGTGTTTTCATTTTTCAATTGACATCGCATTAGGAGTACAACCCAGATGGCAAAATCCATCGCTTTTACATTCGCCAGCAGACGTTGAATCATGTAAAAATGACAGATTTTGCTGTCTGGAAATATACTTATAAGTTTCATCAAACCAAACCGAGTCGAAAAATCAATATTGAATAGAAACTTTATTTGCAAGAATGTTACAAACATCAAAATAATTCTCAAGAAAAAGAACTTGTCGTTGAAGTGTAGCCTGACTGACGGGACTCCATCTGATATAAACGCCAGTTACAAAAAACAAACTACATTTGAAAAGTCCTTTACCTCCCTTTCTGCTCTTGTGGGTCCTCCTAGATGGGCTCGCATTGCGCTTGGTGTCACGGATACAAAATGTCGGCTCTTTGATCAACGGCTTTCTATTAGATCTTTTTGGATTCTGCGAAAGATTCGCTATTGGTGGAATACTTCGGCAACAAATTGCAACCACACGTCTTAAATTTACACGCATCGTTTTTCCAAGAAATACATAGATTAGCCTCAAAGAAAGAAGATGAAACTGAGGTTTCAGTCTCATCAGGTGAACGTCACTGGTTCCCAGACAGCAATTTCCGTCATTTTTACATTGATTCAACGTCTACAGACGTTAAATCAATGTAAAAATGGCGGATTTTGTTGTCTGGATTGTTTTCAAGTTCAAAACCAGTTCTTCTATCCACTCGTCTCAATTTAGTGGAAAGCATTTGTAACTATGACAAAACTTTCACACACAAAGCAAAGCACAACGTCGAGCGGCGTTAATATGATGTAAAAAATACCAATACAGCTAACCGAGAAAGCGTGGAAATAACACAACCAGCCGCCATGCTTACGCGTAGCGTGATAACCGGAATTTAACAAAACAACAGATTGTCAAAGAAGTTTTAAATTGTAAAACCTTTCGCTTCCTCTATAATCAGCCGTGCCTTCAGAAGGAAGATCACAAAATACGGGGCCATACCCTAACGATCAGTTTTCCAGGCAGAAAATCTTTCATTTTTTACCTTGATTCAACATCTGCAGACGTTGAATCAATGTAAAAAACGGATGATTTGCTCACTAGCACTTCACAAACCTCCAATTTCACTGAAACTGCATTTATAGAATCATCGATAGAAAGTGAAGAGCACACATCTTCAGTTTCCAGGTTCTCCTTCCCCTCATCTGAATCTTCAAGGGGAACAATCGCGGAATCGGAAGATGCAACAGAGTTAGGAGGATCCACATCACCAATATCTTCACAAGGAGTGAGAGCTCTGTTAAACAAATCACATTCTTCACAAACCGTTATTTGCTACAAGCCTGTTGGGAGGATATGCAGCATGCGGCGTTACTTGAGGAATGCTTGGCTAGGGTATGAGAAAACTAATTGGCTGTTCAAATTCGTTTTGGGCAAAACTTCGCTAATTCTATCCCATGAAACCCGTATCAGCTAGATAAGCAAAACGCAATCTGTGGTCGACAGAATGTAGTCTTAAACAACATGAGCTGCATTAGCATTAATACACTTGATATTAAAGAAAAAATTTGAAAACCATTAATGTTGTAAAAATTTGATTGTACATATGACGAAGGAATTTGCTGCTCTTCAGTTTTAATCAAATTCATAATGCTAGTGGGTACGGTACAAGACAACAAAGATCATAAGCTGCTTGCTCAGAAACTAGTGACTGAATCAACCGATGTTTGACCTGTCATCGATTTGCCTGATGGAGTCTTCGTCCATGTACTTCCGGTTGGCTTTGATGATGCGGGCGGATCGGACACTCTTCATGGGAAGCACAAATCCACGAGGAGACTAGATGATATAACAGAATTTGAAGTCAGCAAAAATGAAACAATCGTTTTTTTTTTAAATTAAAGTGTTGAATAGTCACGAAAAGTTAATTGACGTGGTCAGGGTGCAAAAACATTTGAGAGCGATCAAATGGCAACACTGGTGGTATGGGACTTTCAAGCGTTAAACACTAAAACCTGACGATTACACCCCAAATAGAAAATTTAACGTTTTTTTACATTGATTCAACGTCTGCAGACGTTGAATCGATGTAAAATACGGTGAATTTGCTGTCTGGGACAATGGTTATGGGCCAAGAAGGTAAACCATCACACAATCATTAAGAGAAGCATGAGCAGAAAGGAAAAAAGTGTGGGTTTCGGAAAGTGGAAATTAAACCTCTTCCTTGTCGATTCTATGGTCAGGTTCTATGGTCGTTTATTTACCCTTTCAAACTTTTGTTTCTTGCCAAAACTCCATTAAATTTGCTTAGTTATGACTATGATCAAAGTAGCATTTGGCAAAGTTTAGGTCGTTAATTAGTTTATACAAAACGGAAAACATTATAGTTATTGGAAAAATGTCGTGAAAGCAAGAAAGAGTGTTTGATTCGTTAATATCGCTGCAGTAGTAGTAAAGTATGGAGTAAACGAAAAACTTGAAATTGAATTTCCAAATAGAGAACGAAAAAGTTTCAAATCAAAATACTGCAACCCAACAAAAAATGGTCAAACGAAAGCTAAAACTCTACCTTCGGTCTTTTATTTTTGCTTTGTGGAAATCTTGACGGAGAATAATTGCCCTCGGGTTTTCTATCTCTGTTTGCACGAGCCAGCAGTGCTTTTGCTATGACTTCAGGGTGTCCACAACCTTTCTTCTGCTCTTGATTATCACCTTTTAATCTTACACCCTTGAAAGTTTAAAACACCTTTAGCATGTTACAAAAGCCGAGAAAAAGTATCGAATTAAAAAGATTTTGTTTGGTGGTTGAATGGCTACGATTCGTTTAATATTTTAAACAGTCCTTGACGAAACGTTAAAATGAGTCGAAATCATGTTGAAGGTCAACCTTCGAACAATGCAACGCATAGTTTATGATAGAAATCTATAGAAAAACAACGCACTTTTTTAATTTTTAAAGATGTTCGACCAGTGGGTGAACTGTGCATTACTGAATGTGAGCTCGGTGGAATAAAAGTGGCAGGTTTGATCGGAGATTTTGCGTGCCCCAACACGGTATGGTTCTTGGCAAGGTAGATGTCTGAGGCATATTTAAGGGAAGCCGTGCTGGCATCTTTTCTTTTGCTTTGTTCTTCTGCACTGCAATCCTCGTGCGACGTCTAATAAACAGTATTAAATGTTATTTTCAGAAAAACTCTTTTGAGTTGTTTTTATTACCATCGGAGAAAGCAAAACCCGTCATTTTCACGTCTGCAGACGTTGCATCACTGTAAAAATGACAAATTTTGCAGTATGGGATGATCTTAACTTGAGCTGGTGACAATATAGCTTGTATCGTAACAAAAACCCACTCACAAGCTTGAAAATAAAAAGTTCAATTTTTTTAACATTACTCGATTCTTGGCCTTTTTGCTCAGCCTATGAAAGTCCAACTTGAAATTCTTGTACTTCAGAAATGCAGAATCAGAAGAACTAGCGGATGCGTCAGTACCTGAAAACACAACAGACACATTTTCATCACACAAAAACAAGCATTTGGGAGAGTTCTTACTGGTGCTTGTGAACCCAATCCACCAACAAAAACCTGTGTCAATAAAACAAAAACTTGATCTGTACAAATCTGTGTGATCAGCGTATAAAAATACTGTTCGAAAAAGCAATGCCACGATTTACTGAGTAGTAATTTTACTTATAATTTTTTGTTTGCAAGCACCTAACCAAAAAATTACCCTTTTTCCTTTTCTGTTCAATTGACAGCAAATTATTTTGCGCAAAATCAAACAAACGTTACAATTATGTGGTTGGAATAAACCTAACCCAACATTTTTAAAGGCGATACACGCACAGGCTGAAGATAAAATTGTATACAGTAGTGTATAATGACAAAAAAGTACATTAAAAATGATAATGGAGTGTTGCCACTTAAAAATTCGGAATGGCCCCTTTCGGTGAGTCCGGTTCGGTGAGTCCGATCCTTTAACGGGGGATTTTTTCAATTTTTTTTTTAAATTATCGGGTACCGTAGCCTAATTATCATTGCCGTTTTAGGGTTAGGGGTTAGAGGTCAGGAACTCACCGAATCGGACTCACCGAATAGTAGCAGACCCTAAAAATTTGCCTATACCAAACTCATCAGTGATAAGTCAATGCAATATGCATGAAAAAAAAAATTAAAGCAATATATTCCAGAAATGTGATAGAGCACATGTAATACCCACTTCTAGAATGAAAGGAATCATTTTTCAAAGGGCTTCCACTTAAAGAATTTGAGGGGCTTGAAATAGTTTGGCTCAGTGAACTACTAGTAGATTGGTCCAACGCATGGGCACGTCTGAAATGGCAATGAACATAAAGTTTTATAAAAAAAAAAAAAAAAAAATTTTGTTTTTATATCATCGATAAATTTTTGAAAAAAATTGAAATTTTATACCAAGCTAAGAGCTGTGAGAAGCAGCAGTTCTAAACACTAATTGCTGAACATTGTGAGAGTTGTCAGTTTCAATTGGGCTAGTTTTGCGGAGTAGGGTTGGACGCGACAATTTAAAAAATGTCTGGCAATCTCTGAAAACATCAAGAACAAATTTTTTTTGGGGGGACATGTGACCAACTGACCAAGTTCCCCCTGAATCCACTGCTGTCTACTTGGGTCAGATTAACTGCACCATCTGCTTCACTTATTTGCAAACGCTTGTTATTTTGGAAATTGTGCAAAACTATAACTGTGTCTCATTTTGAGCCATCTAGAATATTTTTTTTTGTGTCAAAAACGAAAACATTCTGTTTCATTTTACAAGTGTGCAACTCAGAACATTCGTGGTATTGGTGACAACACCAATATTATGACACAGATAACATAAAAATATGTTTTTCAACACGACTTTTGGAAATAAACTACAAAGAATTGACATAAAAAAATCTAAAAATTAACATCTTTTCAGAAAAAAGTAAGTTATAGCTTAAAAACCTGATGTGATAAACAAAAAGTAATGCCAGGGTCTAAATCAGCACCCTCAAATTAGCTAAAATCAGTTTTATCAAATTCAATTCAACCGAAATTGTGTTGACCAGTGCAGTCATTTGCTTGTTTAGTAATGATTCAAATCATAGAATTCATACAGCACCACATGTCTATGACACTCATCATAAAAGCATGGCTTATACAAAACATGTACAAATGTAAAAAAAAGCACAAAGTCTTTGCATTGAAACCTTGTTATGACTTTATCCTTTTC
The DNA here is from genome assembly GCF_918807975.1 of Aplidium turbinatum. Classification (NCBI taxonomy): domain Eukaryota; kingdom Metazoa; phylum Chordata; class Ascidiacea; order Aplousobranchia; family Polyclinidae; genus Aplidium; species Aplidium turbinatum. The sequence continues at coordinate 9,339,479 of NC_137483.1, read as the reverse complement.
AAGAGGAGTTTGATCACTTCCTAGTATGTCAGCCGCTGATGGAGATGGCTCTGCTTGCCTTTTACTGACTCGTTTATAAGCCCTTAATCCACATTCTTCAGAGCTGAATCCAATAAATTCAACATCCTACACAATGTCAAGTCACAAAACACATATATAAATTTTATAGCTTTACAAAGATATTATTTGATGATTATTATATAAAATTTGTATTTGATTTATTTATAAATTTAGTCAAAATCTCTATAATTTGTATCATTTTATCACATAACAGATTCTTGTTAAAAGTATTACATCATAGTTCTATAATTTGGTGTTTAAAACTGTATGATATATATACTAGGCTTCAGACATAGGCCTAAAATAAGCTTAATTAAAAGCAGGGGTCGAGAACCTTTTTAGGTAAGAGTCATGAAAGCTACTACATACTTTAAAATGTATTTCTATGAGAGCTATATAATGCTTTAACACTTAATACAACTAACATAACATGTAGTGGCTACTGGTGAGTTGTGAAAGTGGGGCCCCAATTTTGGTGAAGACGAGAAAAACAGGGGGTCTGGGGGGCATTCCACATAAAAATTTGAAAAACTACATTTAATTTGGTGCACTCCAAGCTTATTTTTAACTCTAAATTTTGATGTAAAGTTCAGGTAAAACTTTTGAGTTCTTAAGATTAGATTAGATTTATCTGCGAGCCAGATGCCATCATCAAAAGAGCCATAGATGACTCACGAGCCATGCGTTTCTGACCCCTCACATAAAGGCTATGTATATGAACAAATCCAAACCAAACTCAAAGTGGCAAAATGTACTCGATATTTAATATTTTCACAAACTTTCATTTACCATCACAGTTGTAATAGCATATAGTACAAATAATAATAAATTACCACTTACCGGTATTTGACTATATTTCAACAACACGTTCATTACCTTTTCACTTTTATCATCAAAAATAGCATGAAATTGCTCAGTAACATGAGATATGTAAGAGCACGCCAACCCCAAATGTCCAAGATCATTTTTATGAAACTTCTTTTGAAACTTTACTTTTCGTTTGTGCAATTTTTTTCTTGGTCGTCCAGGAAAACTACCTTTTGCAATAGTGGTCATTTTTCAATGTGCATCTACATTTTCATGAAAATGTTATTTCTCACAAATTTATAACCTGAAACATATGTTAAGTAATCACTCAATGATGTGATTGTCGAATTGAACCTTCAACACAGCAACATTCAGAGCAATGGAAACATTTAGATTTTTGAAGTAGTCCAAACACGGGCAGTCGAGCATGCTAACATTTTTCAGTCATGCAGCACTTTTTCTTGTATGAAAATACATCATATAAATTGCACGTTATCAGGTATTGAATCATCTTATTATTTCTTGACAACACAGCCAATCCCACTCAATCGGACCATTTTTTGTTAGTCCCGAATCTAAATCGATTTTTCTATAACATTTTCCCGCCTAACCCTTTCGCTGCTATAGGTATGTTTAGTCCCTGTGCTAAGCCTTTTTAGGAAAAAATATGCATTTTGAGATGAATGTGCAAAAAGTATTACAAGAGCTTTTTTGAAAATTTCTTTTGTGTATTAGATTTTAAAAAAGGTTGGACTAAAAAAAACAGGCAAAATTTTAGAGTTTTGCGCAGTTAAATTGTCATGTGACGTCATGGCAGCCATTTTGGATTTTTTAATTTTTGTGAAATTTGTGAAGAAAACGTTTTTTTTTGTAATGAAATGTAGTTAGAAAGTCTTTTTGCTTACTAAATATGGATAAAGATATACAAAACAAACAAAATCAATTACTGAATAACATTTAAAAAATAAAACTGGTAAAAAATGTAAGAAAATAAAAAAAAAAAATTAGAAAAAAATATGCATTTTGTAATGAATGTGAAAAAATTAAGCTCCCATAAGAGCTTTTTGAAGCTTTCTTTTGTGTATTAGATTTAAAATAAAGGTTGGACTAATAAAAAAACAAAAAAAATTTTAAATTTTGCACAGATAGATTGTCACGTGACTTCGTGGCAGCCATTTTAGATGCTTCAATTTTTAGAAAATTTGTAAAACAAAGTTTTTTTTCTAGTAAAATGTTGTTGGAATGTCTTGTTGTTTACTGAAAATGGATAAAAATACACAAAACGGACAAAAAGAACCATAGAATACCATGTAAAAAATGAAAGATAGCCTACATTGAAAAATAGTTATAGTTTATACATAGTGATTGTAGACTTCTATGACATAATGCTTTTCAATAAATGTTTTTGCTTTCTTTCACAGTACAAACTTCAGGCTGTTGAGTTTGTTGAGAGCATAATTTGGACATTTACTCGTAGGCTATACGTCTAATCAATCTCTGTTTTCTTCATCAGGTGCAGCCAGGCCCAGATTTAGGGAGGGGGCAGAGGGTGCAGGTGCTCAGGGCCCCCCTTTTGAAGGGCTCCTCGACGTAGAAAAAATGTGCTGGATTACTGCTACTGTACACGTAGAGGTGGTTTTTCGCGCCGACAGAGCTAAAAATTTTTTTGTCTGGGGCCCCCCTATCTAAAAGTGCCCCCGGTAGGGTGTGTCGTGTGCCCCCACAAATTTAAAAAATGGTTGAAAACAAAATTACTTTTTTTTGTGGGTGAGGCTTGACTAAAAAAGCAAAATTACAAAAAATTTCAAAAAATTTGGTCAAGGTTTAGGTGCTCTACATCCCAATTGCCTGTATCCCCTTGTTGGCTTGACAATAGGGTGAATTGAAAAAAATTTTCTTTTTAATTAAAAAAAAGGGGGGTCTAGACCACTGACAAATTGGCTAAAAACAATAACAAAACTGGTTTCAGGGAGTTGTACCACATATTGGCCGTTCTACCCCCCCCCCCCATTTTATGGGAGAATACCCCCAAAATTCTCAAATCGGATGTAACTTTGGAACTGCTGGTGCTAGGAACATGAGTTTGGTATCAAATGATGCAGAATCATAATGTTTTTATCTGCTCTATGAAGATTTTTTGCCTTAATTTCACTAGAAAAAAAGTTATGACAAAAAGCGTATATTTGACAATGTTTTGGACAAAACGGTAGCGCAGGCACAAGGTAATGGGTAAATGCACATGCTGTACTGCATATGTTGATGCAGGTCACAGATGACTTGGATACTTTTGCTTATTGCATTTGCAATAAATATACAGCATGGTATGCATAATATACGGTACACACTACACATGATGTAGAGAATACAAGGGTTAATCGAGAGCATGTAGGCAGTGGTCTAACGGTACAATAGTGTGACTGGAAATACAATATAGTGCTCGTGTCATGTACACACACAGTAGCAAGTAACAACTTTACTGCACGACCTGGGGGTTACTAACTGGACTGTTCAAAGTGTAGGTGCATAAAACAAATACTGTATATAATTAGTAGACATAATTGGTGATGGGTAGACTGTGATCTGCCATGAAATCATTGTCAAGGAAATACCAGCACACAGATTGATATACTCCATACTGCTGCACGTGCTAGACTACCTGTACTACATTGAGACTTTAGCAACCAGCACAAAAAGGTGAACATGTCAATCTAGTGGGAATTCCTTCTTGCTGTTGAATTCTTTCATAAGTTGACGAGATCGCACCTTCTGACGAATCAGTCCATCCCTTCTTTTAAAACCAACAGCATATAAGCTTGCTTTAACAGTCACTAGCTTAACGTGACACTCCACTGCTTGGTTGTGGCAAGGATAATCCAGCCGCAGAGGTTCGTCAATGACATTGTCAAGCTGTTGATCTGCTAGCGATCTCATGATAGGTGGCTCAGACTTATGAACTGTGCCAAGCTTCACAAGTTGGTGGTATGATTTTGCTTTAGTATTAAGCTGTGGCACAAGAAATCTGCATATTGCAGGTGGCACGGCTGGTGAAATTTCCTTTCTCAGCTTTCGATTTTCATCTTCTGCTTTTTGTGAGGAGCCAACGTGATTCTTGCTTTGCTTTTCCTGTGCTTGTGCACCTAAGGAATAGATTTGTTGGCCTGCTGCTTTTCTAACTTGGCAGTCTTCATCACCTAGCATTCCAACAATGACATTTTCAGAGTGAGCGAATAATGCATTGCATTCCAAAACCTTCTTGGAAATCTTTTACTTCTTGGTTTGGGAAGATTTCTTTGCAACATGTTGAAGAAGTTTTTTGACCCATCAGATAATGAATTGTGGTGTTTTATTTCAAACCAAGGTGGGAAGCAAACCTTGATGCAGTACTCAGACAAGTTCATGAAACTTTTGGAAGGGTTGATTGCATGAGTGTATTTACGAAGTAGCCTACAAGCAAGTGTTAGCCACCTTGAATGACATAATTTCCCGACTGACAAAAACTGCAAGTCTTCATCAACATTCAACATGCCCAAGCACAATGCAGGCATAATCTATATATTACACTGGTAAACAAAAAAAAATTATTTTTTGCTCCATGAACTTTGAAGACTGATTTAGAGTAATTTTGCGGTGCTGAATCCGAATCTAACCTCAGATCACGTCAGGTTTGTGAGATATGATAACAACAAATGGTTACTTTTGTCAAAAGTGGAAGATTTGGCATTGCGTTCACCACCAACATATGCAGTGCTATAACGAATGGTTAGTGTTAGACAGACCAAAACAGCCTAAGTAAGGTTACTGTACAAGCATTGCCACAGGCCTACTTAATCCTTTGTGGTTTCATGCAAACCTTTGACGGGGGGGGGGGGGGTCAGTTATACTTTTAGCCTCCCTTTTAGATTGTTATTACTGCATGGTTAATAATGTTGCTTAGAAAACAAATTGGTATCAAAATTATATTTGGTGTATTTCAGCTACTTATGCACGACATGGCCTGGATTTCTGCATATAGCAAAATATGTATGTGCAATAAACGCAACGTCAAATCTTCCACTTTTGACAAAAGTAACAATTTGCTGTCATCATATCTCACATACCTGACGTGATAGGATAAATCTGAGGGCAGATTTGGATTCAGCACCCCAAAATTACTCTAAATCAGTTTTCAAAGTTCATAGAGCAAAAATCGTGTAGACCAGTGTTATGTTAAAACAAGGTATTTATGGAGTATGGGGGTCGAAATTCCTGTATTTTTAACTGCAATGTGGAGCACCTAAACATTAATATTTTTTGCTGAAACTTCATATTATTGTTGTTTCAGTGAAACCTCACCATTGAAAAAAAATAGTACAAAAAATATGAACATTGGGGCACACGACACACCCTAGCCCCCGGCCCCCCCCCCCCATCAGCTAAATCCGGCCCTGGGTGCAGCTACAGAATAATCCAATTTTTTGTGGTAAACCCTAAAGCAATCTTTATCTGCATGCAGGCCTGGCTGGCTTGGACAGTCAGGGAAAACTTAGGCGGACCATAAATGCGGCTACTTGGGCCGACCATAAATGGAAGTCAAGCGCCACGAATGGAAAGAAAGTCAAAAAGCGCCTGAATGGAAGTCAAGCGCCACCAGACTCTATTCGTTCCGCCCCGATGCCGACACACGCCCCATCGGCCTAATGCTACCAAGACAGGCATGGGTGCGCCTCAACCGTCTTCGTACGGGCGTCAGGCTTTTCTGCTCAACCATGCACCAACGGGGAATGGCCTCTTCCTCCTCCTGTGACTGTGGTGCCGAGGAACAGGCCGCAGACCACATCATCAATGACTGTTCCATCTTCAAGCCATCTAATGGAGTAGAAGGTCTGCGTGTCATGGATGATGAAACCAAAGACTGGCTGCTCTCTAGTAGCCTTCCAGTGTAGACCGGGAACATCGTGAAGCTGGGGTGGTAAAAGGATAGACCTTCGGCCCCAGAGGCTCACACGACGACGACAATCACCCTCTTTATCATAATCGGGAGACACATCCATGGATCTATCGTCAAGATGTTTCATCAAAATCATTCAAATCACATTCCCAATCACTCCCCGGGCTGTCATAGTCAACACGCGGAAACGAAACTTTTCTATCAGCAATATCAAAACTGTCCTCGATGTCTGTGTCAGCAAAAATCTGACCTACCGCTTCCTCCGCATTGAATCGATTACCTCGCACATTGCTCCCCGACATTTTAAAGTTTGACGTTTTTAAACAGCTACAAATAACTTCTAGTGCATAGAAACAAGCCAAGCTGGCGCGTGCAAGTCAATAACTAGCTTTAACAAGGTTTTAACTGACTACCCGGTATTACCGGGTACACGCATTTCACCGACATGTTGCTATACCCGGTAATACCGGGTACAAGCACTGAAAGGGCTAATCACTAATCAGACCATCCTCTCACCAAAAATATGTTTTATGGCTGACTTTCTTTGCTTTTTGTACAGGGTGTCCCAAAATAAACGAAACCCAACACATTTATTCGCAATGTTACGAGATTACACATCAAGAGTTGATGTTGGGAATCATACTATGTTCTCTCAAAGCCATTAGTGGCAAAGTTGCCAGATATTCCTTATAGTTCCAGCCCAATTGCAACTAGCAGTACTTACAGTAGTCCAACCAATTTACAAGTTGAAACAATTCCAAAAGTAGCCTAAAATTTGAAGTTTGCATAATTTATATATAGTCAAAAACGAAATTTTTAGCTAGAAATGATATTTATTTTGTGAAACTTGATGTTAAATGAACGAAACCAAACAATATCAATCACAACACAATCGACCCTGGATGCATTTTTCAATGACTACCGGTTCTTTGCAGCATTTTGTTTAGTATTGGTATTTGCTTAGAGTTTAGTTTATTTTGGTTTGTCTTGTGCAAATTAAGCAACACAGAGAAACATGGGACAGAAGTTTAAGCAGCACTAAAAGAATGGCAGCAAAGTGAAGACGTTATAACACCTAAAAATAGTAAATTTTTTCACCTTGCTTTATTGGACCAGTTTGGCTTGGTCCCGATGTGGTCTGATCAAGCGGAGTCAACTGTACCATACTTGGTCACACAATATTTTGAACATAATACCTTAGTGTCAAAATGAAAGCATGCTTCAATTTGGAGCTATTTATTTAAAGTTTTTAATTTAAGCCTAATATTTTGTTGTAAGGTAAAGTTTTTCATTTTTTTTTATATTGCAAATTGATTGGCGGGATTGGGAAAATCACTCATATAATACATTTTGAAAAAAATTGGGTAAGCTATGAGATGGTTAAATGATGAGAACATCTGCGGCTTCTGCGCGAGATTGAAAAGACATCGATTCGACACTTCTCCAAAGTGCATGGCTGTGTTTCGACAAAGCACTTAATGGTATGCCAAAATAATAGAAGTAGCTGACTCCATGGCTATGTGTCTCCTCACTGCTTCCAGTTGTCTGCTGTGATGCATCTGTAATTGCAGTATACTGTATTTTGTCATAATGTGAGTAAAATAAAAAAATCATACAATGTTTATATAACTTGAAGCACTATGAAGGTTTGATTTATATTAGAAATTTGGTTCAAAATTTTAACTACGTCAATTGAGTAGCATCATAGTTGTCAAATATGCGGGGCAGGGGGCAGTGCCTTCTCGAGTCTGAAACAAAGGGAAGCAAAATATGTCCGGCTCGCTCGGTTTTATGTCGGTATTATTAAAAAAAGCAGTAACAAATTGTCTGAAAAACTACCGGTTTTGTGCTGTTTATGCAAATGCACAAGCTGCCTTTGTTCAAATTCCAAAAAGATCGACTTCGCCAAATGTCTAGTAGGAAACATGGCGAGTCGGATCACGCTTTTGCAATTTTAGCTCGCTTGTTTAATGTTGCGTAAGGAGCTTGTCTGGAATGTCTGTTATGACTTTTGGCAATATGTAGTTTAACAGTCTTGTGAACTTGAGTTGGGCTGAGGCTGCTGTTTCATGCTTCACAACAACACACAACAAAGAACAAAGAAGCAAAAAAGATACGATTTTGAGCAACGCATGTCAAGAATGACACTCCATTCAATGAAACCAAGTAGGTGGAAACGGAATGGCCCGTTTCGGTGAGTCCGATTCAGTGAGTCCGATTTGGTGAGCCTGATCCCTTAAGGGGAGATTTTTTTAATTGAACCATAGAGAAATAAAACATAGTAACTTTAGCGGGTTTAACATACTTTATTTCACACAAAATATAACATAATTAAAATAAAATAAACTCAAATGTTTTCGACACGTACGTGTGTCCTCATCAGGAATTAAATCTGCAATACATAAAATGAAAAATCGTAAGATAAATTTGACTATGCACTGTAACTGTAACGACACTCTGGACTGAAAGCACAAACTGAACAAATGATATGAGAATGATTGCGAGTAAATTATGCGGTGAGAAACAGATCACGTGAGGTGTAGACTACAGGCATTGAACAAAACAATTAGAACACACACAAAAGGAACGATGAGCCACAGGCGAATAACTGCCGGTTGAGAGATGGATTGTTACGTTTAATTCTTAAGGCTTCCATGATCTTAGTCTGAAAATACCTCTAGTCTACACCTCATGTGATCTGTTTCCAACCGCATAATTTACTCGCAATCATTCTCGTATCATTTGTTCAGTTTGTGCTTTCAGTCCAGAGTGTCGTTACAGTTACAGTGCATAGTCAAATTTATCTTACGATTTTTCATTTTATGTATTGCAGATTTAATTCCTGATGAGGACACATGTACGTGTCGAAAACGTTTGAGTTTATTTTATTTTAACTATGTTATATTTTGTGTGAAATAAAGTATGTTAAACCCGCTAAAGTTACTATGTTTTATTTCTCTATGGTTCAACAAAGCAAACTCTCTACCAAAGCTTTTTTTTAATTATCGGGTACCGTAGCCTAATTACCATTGCCGTTTTAGGGTTTAGAGGTTAGAAACTCACCGAATCGGACTCACCGAATAGTAGCAGACCCAGGTGGAAAAGTAAGCTATGCAGCAGTCTTCAAATTTGGCTTCGGCAATCTGCAATTGCCAAGGTAAATGCCAAAGTAATAGAACAAAATATGAATTGCGTCATCAATGTTTGAAGGAAAAACTGAAACTCTTGACGTAAGTAAGCAGTCGGCATCATTTAAAACAACTGTAAAAATGCCACCCTGAAAGAAAGATCAAAACTATTCAATTCAAACAAAACTAGGCCAGCAAAACATGCGATTAAGACTCTTTATAACGTTCTTAAAGCAGATATTCATAATGCCTCGGAATTAAATGGAAAAATGAAAACAGATCTGTAATGGTCTTGGTCACAAATACCAATATTAGTTTTGCCTTTCTTAACAATTTACTTCTTCAATTTTTTATGCCGAAAACGTCACCCAATTTAAAAATAGTCATAGGCCTAATGGCACTGATTACTCGATGCCGGCTGAAATGCCGAGCTGAATTCGTTTCACATGCCTTGAAGGAGTCTCAAAAGTAAACAAAAACTTGTTTGTTTACAACTAGTTTTTAAAAAAATTGTTTTACATTGATTGAAGGCCTGAATATGTTGAATCTATGTAAAAGAGGCTGATTTACTGTTTGAATTACAAGATTTGCTATTTGAAGTAGTTTCACATGAGTTTACCAGCCTATAGCAAGGTCAAACAGCTGGCAAAAATATTTCCAAAAAAAAGCCGATGGATATGTCATGATGATGTAAGCGCAACGTGGACTGGTTAATATTGTTTTTGTGTGATTGCCTGCATTAATGACGTTTATAACTGGAATTATTACTTATTACCTAGCCAACCTTATGTCCTTGTTTATACAGGGGTCGCTGAGATTTAAGATCAACACAACGATCATAGATTGTTATGCAACGAAAACGATTATCCATGCAGTGGGTGATCGGATAGATGGGATAGATGGAAGTGGTGGATGTGAAGCAGCGGTGACAACAAGGGCAAGATTGGGCTGGGCAAAGTTCAGGGAATGTGGGGAAATGTTGTATGGCAGAAAATTTTCACTAAGGATGAAAGGAAAAGTATATCGGAGCTGTGTGCGGCCTGCAATGCTATATGGTAGCGAGACATGGGTATTGAGAGAGAGTGAACTGGCAATCCTGAGAAGAACGGAAAGGTCAATGGTGAGAGCAACGTGTGGGGTGAAAACGAGAAGGGAAAATAGGACTGAAGAATTGTTGGATATGCTAGAGATGAGAGAGACCATAGACCAAATGGCAAGGGCAAATGGAGTAAGATGGTATGGACATGTGATAAGGAGGGAGGAAGGAAGTTTTCTTAGAAAGGCACTAGATCTAAAGGTGGATGGGAAGAGGAAACACGGTCGTCCAAGAAGAACGTGGAAACAACAAGTGAAGGATGAATTTAAAAAAGTCGGACTGAAGGAGGAAGATGCAAGGGACAGGGTGAAATGGAGAAAAGGGATAAAAACAATTGCTGCGCGGAAACAATCGGCCACCCCCACTAGTGGGGAACAAACCGACGATGGATTATGATGATGATGCAAAAATAAATGATTGCCAGCTTTTTTACTGCATATGATAGTGGTTAGTGAATGTTATTTTCCAAACAGTACTGGTAGTCATTTCGTCTCGTGAGTTTATCATACTTCTTAAAACATGCACATAAGTTCAGAATTGAAAAGAAATCATTAAATTTAAAAGTGTAATTTGAAGGGATGCAACCTAGTTCGTACCCTGAACAGTTTGTATCGTCAGTTCGTACCCTGAAAAGATTGAGACAAAAAATTAAAAAAATTGGAAGTCACTAATCACAGTTTCGGCAAACATTTTAAAATTTTCCCCCTGAAAAGATCGAGAGAAAGATAGCACAAAACTGAAGTCGCTGATTGCAGTTTCCGCTAACCCTCAACCTAACGCTAACCCTCGCTGATCGCAGTTTCCGCAAACATTTTTCTGCACTTTTTGCTAACCCTAACCATAGAGTAATCTAAGCTCTAACCCTAACCCTCGCTGATCGCAGTTTTCGCAAACATTTTTCCGTAGTTTCCGCTAACATTTTTCCGTAGTTTCCGCTAACCGCAGTGTCCGCTAACCCTTACCCTAACCTTAGAGTAATCTATGCTCTAACCCTAACCCTCGCTGATCGCAGTTTACGCAAACATTTTTCCGCAGTTTCCGCTAACCTTTACCCTAACTCTAACTATAACCCTCGCTGATCGCAGTTTCCGCAAACATTTTTCCGCAGTTTCCGCTTACCCTAACTCTAACCATCGAGTAATCTATGCTCTCTAATCCTAACCCTCTCTGATCGCAGTTTCCGCAAATATTTTTCTGCAGTTTCCGCTAACCCTCGAGTTGTTTGCGGAAACTCCGATCAGCGACTTCAACTTTGTGCTATTAAACTGCGATCAGCGACTTCGGCTTTTTTTTATTTTTTCTCTCGATCTTTTCAGGGTACGAACTGAGGGTACGAACTGTTCGGGGTACGAACTAGGTTGCACCCAATTTGAAGCATGGCAAGTAAACACCAAAACCGGTTTAAAATATTTACTTCGGCAATTGTTGACGCCATTTCACTATCCGTAATTTTACGTCGGCAATGACATTACCGCAGTAAAAATATTATAGTTTCAAAGACTGAAACAGGCAATAACACTACAAGAGCAATAAGAAATAAAATGAACCCTCTGGGTGTGGGCTTGAACAACGCACTTCAAGAACAGAAGTCAAACTTGTCGGAACAAGTTTGGATCATGTTTGTGGCTTAGTTTTAAAGATAGAATGCAAAACTGTTCATGCTATATATTAGGAGTGTGTCCTAAACAAAAGGAAGAAACAATAAAAACAGATTGAAAAAAACACTCGAGTTGCCTAAGGACGACAAAATAATTACAAGGTTTCAGTGTAATCGGGTCATATTCAACAGCGTAGATCTTTGTTAACATCAGATGACTGTACCAGGTAGAAAAAAAAAACAGAGAAAAAAAAACATTCTAAAACAATTGCATATCCACCTTTTCATTAGTTTTAATAGCATTTTAACCATGTTTGGTCATACAACCACCTACCTTGCATGTGTTTACTGATGGGGGCAAGTCAGTAAACTCACACATTGGGTCTGCAAAAAGCTGGGCTGCCAAACAGTTTTGACTGGTGAGTATTACTTATAAGCCTACTGTACTTAGTTCTGAGAGGTCTTCCAGTGACTGGGAGTCAGGGACTGTATCACTGGACTGCTGCATTTCGATTTTGGAATGGGGATGTCAGTCAACTTGCAGAATTCTGCATTGCAACCATGCGTAACAGATATGCTTATCCATGGATCACGGCCACGGCCTATCCACTTGGCCATTGAAATTGGCATAAAGTTTGGTTGACCTACTAATTTATCTGTGCACTAGATCTGCGTATATAATGGCCTACTTGAAACAAACCACAGACAAGAGACAATACCTAATATGCGCATGCCAATAAAGATTTATATAAATAAGATCTTGGCAATTTTGCATTGAAAAATATAGTAACCTGCTGCACAAACACGAAACACCACCTTGTGTTGCAGGAGGAAAATGTGGATAATGATGTCATCACTCGGCAAAAACAGTGTGCCTAAAGAAATGCAAAAATTCGGAACAAAATAAGCTAAGCTGATTGTTTGAGCTTTCAAAAATACATTAGGCAAAAGACTTTCTATGATCTAAAGTTCAAGTAAATCAAACAGATCGATTAAACCAGCAGCCTATAATAGAAAACTCAAATGTTCTAAACCGGTGGTTCTCAACCTTTTTTTCTTTCTTGACCCACGGGACTTTGTTAACAGACTAAAACTCCCAGCGTGGCCTAGCCCTATATTCATTAAGCAAAAATTCTGTGGCTCGCCATCTCTTTTTTCAGAAAACTACAAAACCAATTAAAAAAAAGCGAAAATTAATTTGTTCCAACCGCAGATTTATGACCTTATTTTGCTGCTGATAAACGATCACATTCACTAGCGTACGCAGGGGGGGGGGGCATTGGGCCATGCCCCCCTTAAAAATGTTTTAGTAGTTAATGACGTAGATTAAAGCATTTAATATGTTTTGGATTGCATTGTCAAAGCAATTAACAATGTTGTTCTATAGACTAAGCCAATACGAAATGCATAGCCCAATTCACCTACCCCACCCAGGTATGCCAATAATGTAGCATAGTGTTCTGTAAGCCTATTATAGTGAGAAAGAAATGGATAAAGTCTAAACTAAAACCGTACTGGGATATCATGAAGACCTCTGGAATATCAATGGCCAGTGGTGTAGCCAGGGGGGGTTGGAGGTGACAACCCACCTTTGGCACGCGTGTGACGTCACGATATTGAGAATGCTGCTTTCAGTCTCTTTATGCTAGGGAATGATGGTTTCAATCTAAAAAAAACTTGCCTAATTTTAAACAAAACTGCACTAAAAGAGCGAGTTTTGCCAATACCAAACATTCAAACATCTCAGCCAGGAATTAACAACAAGAAAACATAGAGACTTAGCTTTATTTCCGAAAAATGCCGAAGAAAACATGATCTTATTCTTTTGCTATGCCACCTGACAGCACCATTTTACAGGAATATTTATACCCACATTTTTGTTGAAAATGCTCTCAGAATGCACCAAATTCAAGTAATATTTTAAAATTTTCTGAGGGAGGCCCCCCAGACCCCCCGCCGATGGGTGTCGTCTTAGGCGTAAACGCCGTCGGGCTTCGCCCGCCGGGCGTCAAAACCTCCCCCCTTTCAAAATTCCTGGCTACGCTACTGTCAATGCCCCCCTTTGAGAAAATCCTGCGTACGCCACTGATCATATTGATTGATGCACAGTAGGCTATTGCATTGAAAAGCCGTCAAGCGAACAACTTTGATCTAATGCAGGTGCCGGCATGGTAGGCTAAACTCCAGATGTAAACCACATCCACTTCCTCAATAGCCTAATAACCTTGCAGAAGCACCGTCGTCTCGTCCGTCAGTGCATCCACATTGACCACATCACAAGCTTTTTTAAAACAATCAACTTTTCCATCATAATCTACCAATAGCTCTCGTGTTCTAACTTTCTGCAATGCGGAACAAAACTATTTATTGTGTTGATGGCAGGGGCGCCGGAACGATTTTTGACTGGGGGGGCAAGATTACGAAAAAAGGGCACTTTTGTTTACTAAAAGGGCAATTTTTTTTCAAGTTTTAAGATAAGATATAGCGATAATGCTAATGTATCAGCTCACTATGAGTAATGATAGCCTACAAGTGTCCGGTATACAAAGAAGGGCATCATGCTATGTTATAATGATGTAACCTATTGTCAAGCCTTAAAGCAACCTGCGGCCATGGCCGCTAAGTAGTGCTTGAATGACCGCTGGTGCTACCTCCTCAATCGGCCAAGTTTGGCCGCCGGTCTCTTCTTAGCCAATTATTTAATTTCGCAATAGAATGATCGTGGATTAACTGTCGAAAATATGTAGTATGAAAGAGTGACGCAAAATTAGGTCAGCGCGTCATAACCTCCACTGTTGCATTGTGCGGGAATGTTTGTTATTGATGGAATATATCCATCTGCGATCACCAGCGCTGTAAGTCTTGTTTGTAATTTCCGACGTTTATTTTAACAAAGTCTTAATCCGAAGTGCTAATTTACATCGGCTGGCATTATTGTCGTTTTTATGTCGATTCGATGTTGTCGGACATTGAATCGTTGTTAAAAAGGAGAACTAGGTTAGACTGGTTAGTTTGACATCGGAGGGGAAAACATTTTTTGATCATTGCAAATGCTTCTTTTAGTAATGTCCTTCACATCATTGAAATACTTATTTTATTACCTTGCCGTCATCGTCAACACAAGTCGAACGTTGTTTTTCGTTGCTAAAAAGAATTCTAGGGGAGTGGCGAACTTCTTTAAAATCAGCTACATTGGAGACACTCGTGCGAGTGTCGTTAGATGGTCCCGCAGTACTGGATTACAATCCCGATAAAGCAGTTATTGCGTGGTGCAACGATTCTATAATTGTAGGACGTCGCCCAGGCCCAGACTTCAACAACGCTAAGTGATTTTAGCATTGTTGCAAGTTTAATTCTATTTAAGCTTACTTGTGCTATCGTTATTTTTATTTTGTATTTTGGCCTCCAAGCACGCAGATTTGGCCGCCGAGAAAGAGCTCCCGGTAGGCCACGATGGCTGCCGAAAAAAAAACGAGGTTTAAGGCCTGTACTGTGTTGCAAAATTTTGTGCAATAAATATTATTTTGAGGCAAAAATGAAAGATTATAATAAGGCTAAAAGCGAAAAGCAGAAATTGTTATATTGCAAAATGTGCAGTAGCTTACATGACTTTAAAAGGGCACCATTGCCCCCCCTGCCCCCCCTGCCCCTCCATCTGCAGAAAAATTGAGGGCAGGGGGGGCATTCGCCCCCCCTGCCCCCCCCCGCTTCCGGCGCCCCTGGTTGATGGATTAATCCGACCTTGCAAATAGCCTAGGCTACACCGTGAATAAAGTTACTTTGCTGTGATTTAGGGGGCGATCGCCATTCGCCCCTCTTTAGATCCAACACCGATAGATCAATTGGTTAGCGCGTCACTTTTGGAACGAAGAAGCTTAGGGACTTTAGAAGAAGCTTCAAGATCAAGCGGCGCTGGTTCGACTCTCGGGGTGTGCGCTTGAGCAACGCACGTTAAGGACTGCTCTGCAGTCTCCATTCAGCGGCATCTAATAGATAGAATAGTTCCCCAGCAACAAGATTTCAACAATCAGAAACTTCACTAGCTGTCAATCTCGGTGACCGGGCCTGCGTCAGTGATTCAAAGCCTCTACAAGTAGCCTATGCGAAACTGCCAGGATTAAGCTATGCAAGAAGCTTTCCCAGTCTGAGGATAAAGATTCAATCAATCAATCAACACGGATTTCATGAAGTTGAATCAAATTTGAATATGCAATTGATTGAGTTTCGTTTTTAGCAGCATGATCGTTGCTTATTTCACAGTGTAGATTCTAACGATCTGTTTAAGCCTTAAGCCTTAAAATCTGTTAAGGCTTAAACAGATCGTTAGAATCTAGGCTACACTGTGAAGTAAGCAAATTTGAATAGGCTGAGACCTCAAATTATGAATTTTTTATGTCTGAAATTAGCCTTTGTTGTGTCATAACAGCCAGCCAAATTAGCAGTTGTTTATTTTATTTCAGAATACTTTTTAAAAGAAAATTTTGTAACAGTTGGCTTTTGCTTTCACGACTATGTTCAGTTTTGGCCGTTCGTGCAAGCTGCCTGACCGTGTTTCGCTAATTGTGTAGACTGCATTAGCCCACATTATTTTTCGATCATAAAACTAAAATTTCACTAGCAATAACCAAGTTTTCGATTTAAGCACCCGGGTCAATCAAACTTTTTATTTGAACCTGTAAAACGTGCTGTTGTAGGCTATTTCAACAGAATCATACAGATATGTTTATCTCTGTAGCCAGGGCCTCCAAGAGCCCTGCCGGGCCCCGGTGCAGATGTTGCTGCCGGGCGCCCCAGCGCGATATTTCACAAACAATGCACTATTGTAAATATAACTTTAAATTCACAGATACACACTAGTTATACACAAAGATAAAATGCTGTAAAATGCTACAACACTAGCCTACATAGTGTAAATATAGCGTCAATAGCGTTGTCAGATATGGAATCCTGCCCTAATTTGTGGAAAAGTTTTATTGGATATTTGATATTTGGATATTTTTTTTAGTCATGGGCAAAGATCAAAACCCTAACCTTTCCTAACTCTAACTCTTCTTAACTCTCGCAACACCTGATTGTAACCATGGCAACAAGTGGGTAAAATCAGCCATTTTGAAGATAAAAATTGCAATACTAAACTAATATTCATATAAAAAACAATATTTTATGCAAAATCGACCTGAGCACGCAAATTTAAACATTTTGTCGGGCCCCCCTAAACTCAAAAAAATTAA
Organism: Aplidium turbinatum; assembly: GCF_918807975.1. Taxonomy (NCBI): domain Eukaryota; kingdom Metazoa; phylum Chordata; class Ascidiacea; order Aplousobranchia; family Polyclinidae; genus Aplidium; species Aplidium turbinatum. Next base: position 9,322,633 of record NC_137483.1, on the reverse strand, counting down.
AAATTCTGTAATTTTAAAAAAGAGCATAGCCCAGGCTACCCATAAGGAGGCCCCATTCGACATACGAAACTAATATAAAAACAATATTTTATGCAAAATCGTTGAAATCAATCTTTTTATCGCGTGAATTTAGACATTTTTTCGGGCCCCCTTAAACTCACCGGGCCCCGGTGCAATGCACCGGTTGTCCCTCCCCCTCTTGTGGGCCCTGTCTGTAGCCTATATGTAAGCTATTCTGTACAGCTCACTTGCAAATTCGCTATGGCCCATATAGGTTTAAGAAACAGTGTTCTAAACACTAGCGACAATAAGTGAGATGAGTCACTTCACTTGGCTACAAATCCAGCAAGTTTCTCATCTAAATCCGCAGCCAACATCATCGAACTTTGGCACATTACCTTAGGAAGCTCAAAATTTTGCCCTTCAAAAAGTTGAAAGAAGCTTAACTCCTTGCCAAACAAACGTAAATGCGTTGTGTTTATTGCTTGACCGAGAGGAAGACTTTGATAGAGCTCTTGGAAAGCAATCGGTTTCGGAAACACAGTTTGAGAAAACACTAGTCTACAACAACAACAACAACGTAGCATGACTTTAAATTTTAGAAATAGGTGAAAAAATGATCATATGCAACGGTTTGATCACAGACTAGGCCTATCCACCAGTGGTGCCGAAGTAGGGGGGGATGGGGGGATATATCCCCCCCAATATTTTGGCAGCATCCCCCCCAATAATTAAGAAAAAAATATTTGCTATAAAGTTGTAGCCTACTTCGATTTAGTTGTGTGCAATCATCTTGCATTGTTGTTGTTTTTCTTTTATTGATATTTGATCACAGGTCTAAATTGTCTTAGATTTGACGCTAGCTAATGAAGGACTTTCATTGAAGGTATTAAGGACAAGTTGGACCAGGCCACCGGCCACGGCACTGCAGTAATGCTTATGAGGAGACTCATTGTTTTAATATCCTGTGCAGGCCTTGTGTCGTTGGTATGCAATGTATTAATCTCCTGCGTTTAATCGTAGCTCCTAACTATAGTGTCTGCTGTTCTAATCTAAAAGAGCTTAGCAGGCATTGTCCGAGTTGGAAAAACCTCTCCATTCTCAAATACTTCAGCTGATTAAGATCCTCTTAGTTTGCCTGGTAAGCTCTGCTGCTGCAAGAGGTCATTTTCCAATCTGCATAGATTGAAAACCTTTCTGAGAAATACTTTGGGACAAGAGAGGTTGAATGCTAATATTATTTGCAGCATTCACCAAAATATTCTTAATGACATCAGCATAAATGACATTTCTAATGAGTTTTCAATGTGCACTACCGTAAGACACAACATGTTCGGTTGTAACAAGTTCTTGTTAAGTGTTTGAAAGTTATTATTTTTGTCATAAATTTGCAGATGTTCTTCTGTAGTTTCGATTGTTTTCAGTGTCCTGACTAGTGACTTTGTCTTATAGTGCACTAAGTGTAGTGATTCTAGTGAAGGAGAGGACAAGAAGAAAAGTATAACTTCTGTGTTTTTTTGAAAAACTAAGTATTCATTGGAAGGTCATAAGTTCGAATCCTGCTGGAGTTACCAATTTTTCTTTGACTGCTGCAAGAAAAAGAAACAAGCATTCACAAGCGCACTGGTAGCACTTTTATCTCCATGATTTCTTATCTGTACCGTATATTATGCTGTTAGCAGCTAATTTACCCAGGTCCGGTGATTGTTTAATAAATTTAATACCTGTACCACTAAAATTGTGTACAAAAATTTGCATCCCCCCCAATGTTCAAAAATCGTCTAAAATTTGATAAATTGTTGAATTATCCCCCCCAATCCTAAACTAACTTCGGCACCACTGCTATCCACTATCCAGTGAACGTGACCTGATGCAGTCACAATTCTTGATATATCACTATCAGCGACAGGCCACTATAGTCCTAAAAAGTGAGCTTTCAGTTTAGCTAGGCTTAGGCGACTTGCTACGAAACAAGACGCACAAACGCACAATACAGCCGATGCTCCAAAAAACAATACAATCTACAAAATGTAAACTAAATTATTGCACCCTACCTACTTTTTCTGTCATTGGTAAGGATAATAATTCTCACAAAAACGCATCCAACTCTATGAACATTAAAGAAGTAGGCTAAAGTTTAATAAAATACAAAAGTTATTTTACGATCAGGATTTGTTTATTTTGTGTCTGAATTTCAACTTTTCTTAACACGACAAAAGAAATTAACAAATGGGTTAACCTACATAGGCTAGCTTAGCGTTGACTAACTACCAAATTGTGAGACTTTATCTTCAAAAAACATATTAGCCTATAATCAAAATAGGTTCTAGTAAACGTTCGACAATGACTACAAATGAAAAACTAATCAACAAAAAATATGTGCGTACCGATACCAAAAAGGCTATGTCCAATTCTCCATCTACCTCTAAAGTGTGCCATACTTCGATGTGAAGTTTTGTTTCGGCAGAAAGGTAGGCTACTTTTGTTTAAGCTTAGGCTTTACTTTTGTTTAAGCTTAGCTTAAGCTTAGGCTACGAGTGTTTAGAACAAAGAATTATCGTAATCTGATACGGTACTTCGTTTAATTTCGGTGCGTAGGTTATTCATGGTGTCTCAAATTTTGTTTCATATTAGGCTACAATAAAATTCTTTGTGAAAAGTTTTGCTGGTAGCCAAAAAAAAGTCGTTTAAAACAACCGTAATTCAAAAATTGTAGGTTTGCAACGTCAGAAAGCAGTACAGATGCAATTTGTTCCAATTTTTACTATAAAGGTTTAGGTAGCCTATGTTGTGTCGTGAGCATAGAACTGAAGCAGGAATAGGCTGCTAGCTTGCGGTAATAATTTTTCAGCAAAATAAAGCACCGGCAAGTAGGTGAAAATAAAAGTGTCACAAACAAATTTATGTGAAACTGAGCTTCCACCATAATATTTTTTAATTATAATCCCACAGATATCACACATTTGGCAGAAAATAAAGTTTCATTAGGCCTACAAAAGTAACAAGGATAGCTTTGCCTTCTGTGCAGCTCATGATTAATCTACCCTTTGAATTATTGCAGGGTAGGCTACGTTTTGGAGGGCTGCTAAATAGGCTATACAATATACAGACAAGTAGGCGATGATTTGGATATGTGGTAAATTCCTAAGCTCAAACTAGTAAATAAGTTAACCAATAAAATCAGGCATATTCGACTTACATTAAAAAGACGCAAAATCGTTTGGCGCGAATCATTTAAAAAAAATCCAGTTCAACAATGTCTACTCTCTGCTTGGCTTAGAGTAGCGCAGACCTAAAGCTGTGGCTTACTTTATTTCAACTAGAAAACCTACAGTACTAGATAGAAAAAGTGTGAAACAAACTATTGTTTTGACGAACCAAAAAAAAGCTTTTCGATAAAGTATAGGTTCAGTGGCGTACGCAGGGGGGGGGCATTGGGCCATGCCCCCCCCCCCCCCCTTAAAAATGTTTTAGTAGTTAACGACGTAGATTAAGGCATTTAATATGTTTTGCATTGCTCTGTCAAAGCAATTACTGTAACAATGTTGTTTTATAGACTAAGCCAATACGAAATACATAGCCCAATCCACCTACCCCACCTCAGGTATGCCAATGTAGCATAGTGTTCTGTAAGCCTATTATAGTGATTAGTGAGAGAGAAATGGATAAAGTCTAAACTAGGGATATCAATGGCCAGTGGCATAGCCAAGGGGGGGGGGGTTGGGCCTTGGGGGTTACAACCCCACTTTGGCACGCGTGTGACGTCACGATATTGAGAATGATGCTTTCAGTCTTTTTATGCTTGGAAATGATGGTTTCAGTCTAAAAAAAACTTGCCTAATTTTAAACAAAACTGCATTAAAAGAGCGAGTTTTGCCAATACCAAACATCTCAGCCAGGAATTAACAACAAGAAAACATAGAGACTTAGCTTTATTTCCGAAAAATGCCGAAGAAAACATGATCTTATCCTTTTGCTATGCCACCTGACAGCACCATTTTACAGGAATATTCATACCCACATTTTTGTTGAAAATGCTCTCAGAATGCACCAAATTCAAAGTAATTTTTCAAAATTTTCTGGGGGAGGCCCCCCAGACCCCCACCGCTGGGTGTCGTCTTAAGCAAAAATGCCGTCGGGCTTCGCCCGCCGGTCGTCGAAACCCCCCCTTTCAAAATTCTTGGCCACGCTACTCTCAATGGCCCCCCCCTTGAGAAAATCTTGCGTACGCCACTGTATAGGTTATTACAATATTACAACACAGTAACATTGTCAGTGGTCAATTTCTATAAAATAGAGGCATCATGAACTCTCCTTATCTACAATAGCAAAGTGGTTGATCCCTCGCTATATGCTTTTGAAGGACGCATTCCAAGGACAATTTTCCATGCATAAGCATCGTGTAAAACTCTACACGATGCTAGCACAATGATTCTCTATCCATTGGCCGCTGAATGATTGGATTTTAGCCTCTAACCCTTTCATTGCAAAGGTTTTGCACGGAAATTAAAAGCAAGACAAGATTACAACTGCAAGTGGACCGCGAAAGTCATAGCAATAAAATTATATAAATTTTGGGCCACAGCGAAAACAGGTTAGAAAAATGCTGTGCCAGCACCAGGAAGGTCCAGAGGCACTTTTGAAGCCCGAAATGAATTTATAGGGCCATAATTTTTTCAAGAGACCCAGGAATTTGAAGAAACTACCACGTATTATTTAGATAGTGTGCGTTTTTTTTAAAAGTGTTTTGATCGGCCAAGAGTCTCATTGGTACCAGGCCAAAATTATCCTCTGAACGGCCCTGACCAGCACATTCATGTTCTTACAACAAGTAAAGAAAATAAAGAAATAAGAAACAAGTTATCACGATAAAAACAAACATCAAAAAACTCTTCCGCCACCGATTATAATGATTTTAAAACAACTTGTACATGTTTGATTTGTTTTTCATTAATTTTTAATTGTAAAATGAAGTCGATGGCAAAGGTGGATTTGGGTGATGCGATGGATGTAAGGCAGGCACTGGAGGATAACTAGGGATGTCCGGATGCCAAGGATGTCCTCCAAAGGCTCCTGGATGCGGAAGGTAAGAATGAGGTATCATGGGTGATGAAGGAGTGTAGGCTTGTTTGTGAGCGTACTCGGGCCTCAGGTGACTGATAGGAGGATAAGGATGGCTTCGAGTGTAAGAAGTAGAATATTCCGGCCTATACATGGAGTGCGTTTTACGGTCTTGATTGAAGCACAACGTTGAGGGATCCGGCTGTGATTGCAAGGAAGCCGCGAGTCCTTGGAAGTCAAATTTGTAAGCGTACCGCTTTCCATGTACTTTGGTCATGATGTTTTTATCGTAGTAATACCTATGACATAAAAATCTCTTTGTACACTAAACCAACAAATTTTCTGCTATAAAAATAACATAATTCATAACATACGGTTTTCATAACATTATTTTGCATGCATTTCATCTCAAAAATTTAGAAAAAAAAACTGCTGTTAACTTTTGCGAATAAAACAGATAGTTTATTAGGTTCCATATTGTCAAGAAGATGTGTTGAAAGCGATTAAACTCGCATTTAACATAACTTTGCATAGTTTTTAAATAATATATCTCCATTTAGAACAAAAAGGTAGACTAAAGTAGTAAGACAAAACAAATGTCTAAATATTTCGCACAGCTTTCTTTGGGATCAATTGTGGTAAACTGGAAGATACGTGTTACATAGGCCTATATTTTTAATTAGTCATACGACACAATATGAATTGTATGAAACTGGCTAGAGCAGAAATAACAAACTAGATGCCATGGCGAAGGAGTTTTCAGCTGTGGCGACTGCTGGCATGAGCAGCAAAAAATCGCTATCAATTTGTGCTACACTTTACAGCTGAGAAACAAATAGAACCTCTGTTGACAAGGCATAAACTCACCTTAACGCTCGGCTCAGTTTGTCATAATTCATGTTTGGTTTGCTCTTTCGCTCCCCCCAGCGACGGGCCACATCATCTGGGTCCACCATTTTAAATTCTCCGTTAGTTCCTTCCCACGTGATGCAAGTTGAATTCGATGGATTGCTTAAAAGCTCAAGTAAAAATTGCCAAAGTTGAATTTGTCCACTTCCAGGGTTGCATAGGCGAGCGCTTGTAGGACCGAACAATTGGTAAGGATCGATGTTTGGTTGAACATTGCTCAGAGAAGAATTTCTAGCAACTGAAAATAAAAACAACCTCTTTAAAAAAATGATTAGATTTGAAATGCACCTCTGACAGTGGTTTTACAGTAACCAGGATAAAAAAAAAAATAGACATAGTGAATCACTTCTTGTCCAAGCAATGTCTATGAAAAGTAGAAAGCGAACATAGATTAGTATTAAAACAAAAACGTTATAAAACATGTTACAACTTTGTTGAGCTTACATGAAAACAAAATTACAGATTTTAGAAAATGATAGTTCTAACTTGGTAAATGTTCGTTGGCATAGAGTGGATCGGAATAAGCTCCTCTTCCAGCTGAAGCAGTTCCTACGTGTCTCCCATATTCTCCACCATTTTGTATAATGTTATCAACATCATCTGAACTTAGATTTGGAAGACTCTGTCCAGCTCCTTCTGCAAAAAAAATGTACAGTTTCGGTTTACCCCGATAGATAAGCCAATAAACATTTGGCCTTAAATTTGGAAAAGAACGACAAGATCAAGCGAAAGCGTTTTAACTCTGGGCTTCTGCTGAAATTAAACAGCGCATCTTTTTCTCGCATGCCGGCGCTTTGCTCTACTAGCTCCAGTGATTAGGCTGGAGCTCTACCAGCTCCAGTTGTCAAACGTTTACAATTTTTCACAAATATTCAAAAATACCAGGATTAAGCGTAAGCGATAAAGGAGCTTCAGCTATAAAGGCTTAGCCTATATACATGTAGGTAAATATTTTTCTAACAATGCAAGCATCACTTGTGAAATATTGCATCAGCTGCACTACAGACAATCATGTTTTTACAGCAGTCAATTTCATAGACTTTTATATACTCTATTTTACGAACGGCAAATACAGTAGGCTACATTATAAAATGAAAAAGAAAACTTCTCCCGTTGGAAAAGCATCCATCTCCACGAGCAGTATTGTTTCTTGATAAAACTAAAAAAAATAATGAAACCCCATTTACTAGGATTTCTACTAGCCTACTACTCACTTCTCAAATAGTTCAGATGGTTAATGAAGACTTCTGCATTTCTTGGGTTGGTAGCACGATAAAAAACATCTTTATTTATTCCACATAATACTCTACCATCCATGTCAAGAAACGCATCAACATTGACGGAGGTTAAGCCGTACTCGTTGATTGTCCACTCAATCCACTCACGCACATGTTCTTTTGTCCAAACCATTGGATCTGTAACAAACGACAGTGCACAACATGTTTCATGACAATTTTGTTCTCTGTTATAGCCTACGCTTGCAGGCAGTGACGTACGCAGAGAGAACATTGGGCTTTTCCTTCTGTTTTTAAATAAAAATCAGTAATTGAACAAAATAGAGTAGCCTACGGTATTTAATATGTTTTAGATAGCACTGTCAAAGCAAACAACAATGTTGCTATAGAGTAGACTAAGCAAATCCTAAATCCATGTTTCAGTATCCCCCCCCCCCCCCCTTTTGCGTAGGCCTGCTCCACTACTAACTTAGCCTACATGTACGGTGGCGTATCCAGAAAAAATACGTCATGAGATCCACGAAATATTAACAAGCAGTATGATCAACAAACAAACAATTAGCGTCTATACCTGCTGGTACAATGACGCGTTTTGGACTGACTTCTGCACTTTTTTGCACTTGCTCTTTTTGGATCTTGTGATGGCTGCCATGGTCGAAAGAAGAAAATTGGTGCTGTCGGTAATTACTGCCGCCATAGTATGAGTTTTCCGATTCTGCACACTCGTGAGGAAAATCAGAATTAAAAGGAGGAGTTTGCAATGAACTATAGGGCATCTGAGCGGATCGAGGAGAGCCTGATGTTTGGTGTACAAAAGGTGGAGTTGTTTGGTATGGGCAACCTAAATTTCCATACGCTTGAGCTTCATGAGAGAAACGTTCTGATTGTGGTGGTGAATGATTATGCATTCCTTGCGGAGTAAAACAGACCCTTGACGTTTCATTTCCTCTGGATGACCCTTGAGATGACGGTGAAGCTAGAAATGGTACATCTGAGCCTGGTGGACGATTGCTTTGGGACATCATCATCTGGCATTCTTTAATTTCTGAACTTGGATCGTTTTTGGCGTTTAAAAACAATTTAGATTTTTGAGGCAGGCTGCTATCTCTAATGGAAAAATTTTCATCTTTAAATGAGTGATTTTCCGCTTTGAATTTATCCTCTAAACTATTAAATGGAAGATAAGACGCTTCACCAGTAGCGGTTGTATCGCTTTCAAGAAGAGCTTGATTTTCGTTTTTAATCAGATATGGCGAAAACGATGATTCTGTCAACTCGCTTGATGAAGGCACAAATGGCGTCGATTGATGCAACAAAGAGTCATACGAATCTTGTTCGCTCCGATGAGAATCCTCGTTTACTGATTGGACGTCATTATGAATGTTTGACCCAATATACGGATCAGGATTGTTACGATACAAAGAGTCAATTGGGCTTCGTTTCTCACTGCAAATGTTAAAGGTTAAGTCTGTTGCTTGATTACTTGGAGTCAAGTTGAAAGAGTTGTTGGAGGTAACTTCTGCATCAGACGCCTCTTCTTTTACTCCGACATTCACAGACAACGTCATATCAGAGGCGGCGCGACGACCTTTCACGGAGAAGTCTTCAGGGACAGAGTTTATGCTAAAAATATAAAAAGTATAGTTATTTCTAATTACAACCTTTCAATTTTTTTTTAAACATAACCTGGAGCAGAGCATTTCAATTTTAACGCGAAGAAGAGATATTTTCACTTTGGTCATTTAGCCTATATGTTGCTTTTACTGCTTGCATACACATAAATACCAATATTTTGTCTATCTATGTCAGGGCTACTCAACTAATGTTAGCAAAGGTCCATTTTGACAAGTTGAATATTTTTGAGTTCCGGTGAAAATTTCATATGCAACCACGAAAATTAAACAACCAGTAGCCTACGAGCACCGAAACACTTTTCAGGTAGTATATAATACGACTTGGATTTTTGTCTGACACAAAGAAATAAAAAAGGAAAAAATGCATTGTGTTTCTTTGTAGTGTAGCTGTGTGGATCGCACATCAGAAAAGACAGCAAAGCGTTGGGGGGTCTGGGGGCGAAGCCCCCAGCTTCTTGGATTATCACAAAAAATTGCTTTTCCCTAATGGAAATCTGTTTAAAGAAGCCCTAAAATGTGGCAATGAGGTTATTCTTCCAGAAGCCCAAGGTCCACCTTCAACACCCAGAGGGTCCGGATTCGGACCACGGTCCGCCAGTTGAGTAGCCCTGATCTAATGATCTATGTTCTTTTACCAGAGAGCCTATATAGCCTCGCGTCTGCCAAGTTGACATTCGATATAAAACTAAGCTTTGCATAAGATAAATAACTCAAAAAACAGTTTTTAATTTGTTGTTTCAAAACAACAAAACAATAGATTAGAACCATTCAAAACTCAGTAGCCCGTCAAAACAAAATAAGACATGAAGCAGTTCATTGTATGGAAAGACTATGGATCGCAACCAACAAACTTATGAAGAAGATTAGGCTACCTCAACATGTTTGTTGAGTCTATGATGGAGCCAAGGATCGGTCGTTTCTTGAAAAGCAAGTTTCTCTTTTACCTGAATATAAAAAGAGGATTTATAGAACAAATCGTTTACAAAAAAATAGGCTCTTTCACTAAGGAGCGTTTGATAGCAAACAATCTTACGTAGTCGTACATGAAAGATTTTTCGCATCTACAGATTTTGTAAGATTGAAATTAATGCCTTCCACACGTGAAGTGTGCAGTTACCAGTTTTACAATGAAATTTACCTTGTTTAGATATACTGTATTTTTCTTTGTAAACGCTAAACTCCAGTTTTCAGTTTAAACTTTACAATATCTTGCCTTTTTATAAATTCTTCTAAGAAAACAATAGTAAAGTTTGTTCTTTTGTCAAATCCATCGGTAAAATAAAGCGGGAAATCAACTAATGCTGTCAAAATTTAATTTATTTCTACTCAATAAAATGAAATAAATTGCATTTTCACATTCTTAAAGTTAGACCTTTTCAGGTATTAAGAAGATTTCAATACTTTACAACTTTTAGTTGTAAATTATTTTATTATATTTTGCTTCTTTAGGTACAAACAAACGTCATTGTAAAGCAGTTTAAAATAAAACTGAAAATGATTAGATAAAACATTCTTATTTGTAACATAACCTAAGTGTTGCTACCAGTAAACTCTCCCATTTGCTGGATGCCGCTAGATTGACAGATTATAATTTTTTCTGAATCTTTATGTTGGACTGACAAAACCTCTCATAGGTTATGCCTAAACACAGATGCAGAGCCGGCTACCTAGATTGACAGAGTAAAGTTTCCGATTGTTGTTGAAGTGTTGTTGCCCGGGAATTACTCTATTCACTAAGTGCCGCTGAATGGTGAGCAGTCCTGGAATGCGTTGCTCAAGCCCACACCCCGAGACCTGAACCAGTGCCGGTTGATCTTAACCGGGCGCTTAACCACTCGGGCTATCAGGGAGGAGCAAGTAAATTAGTCGTGCAGAAGCCACGGATTGAAGCATGGTCGCTCAACTTCTTCATTTTGTCGCTTCGGTTTACTGATTGAGTTATCACAACCGTTAAACAGATTTTGGGATTGGTAATAATGACAATAACAGCATTTATATAGTGCCACATCCTCAATGCAAACTATGCTCCTGGGCGCTGTATATGAAGATGGTGATAAAACAATACATTCAGTTATAATGTTCAGTTATAACTGACCGAAAAACAGTGATAAAGTAGTCTGAAACTTGTTCTCTTGTTTGCAAACTTTTTGAATTAAAAGCGAGAAGGATGATGAATTAACGTCAAGAAAGGAAAAATAGCAAATCAAAAAGGTAAAAAATATGTCATTGATGGAATTGCTTTATGCTGGTTGTCATTCGCTTTTAGCCAAAACACTGCTACTCATTCCAGAATGACGTCATACAACCTACACGAGCTTCAGCTTCCATATTTCATCCGTACAGTAACAAAGCCGACAAGAAATAAAAAGAGAGAGAAAGAGCAGCGGCATACAAGCGTAAAGAAGAAACCAGTCCGTTGATTTTTGGAGAAAAGTCGTTACAAACCTGTTGAGGAAGTGAAGTCATTTCCTGCGCCGCAATACGGACAGGCTGGCCACAAAGTGGGGAGCTGTGCTGTCTATCGAATAAGGCGAAAAGTTTATCGATGTCAGCTTTAATGACTTAAAAATCTTTTCAATCGTTGTTCCCATCACGCATTTATCGTATCAAGACTGTATCAAGACTGTATCAAGAATCGTATCAAGACTTCGCATACTCAACAGCAAAATTTTCTGTTACATTTTATTTCGGACTTTCATTCACCAAGCAACGTATAGCCTACCTGTTGTTGCTTAACGCAACTTCATTCTAATTAACAAGTATTTGAAGGCATTAATATGTGAACACAAAACGTCGCTCTGATAGAAATTTTAGTTTACGAGTATTTTATGAATAATGCCCTGTACTTTGTGCTTGTATCAAAAACCAGGTTACAATGTTTACTCACATACACTATCTTCAATGTCCCGGAATACGAATGCATCATTCGGGCAACCGGTTATTCAATTATTTCCTGATTGTGCTTCTGTTTAACTGTGCTCTTTATTACTTGGATAAACAACCATATGCAAATAACGCCCTTATTTTCTTACAACCCTGTTTTAAAGGGCGTTGAGAAGAAAATTTGGGCCGGTACCAATGAGTCCCTCGGGCCCACGAATCAAGACACTTCTACAAAAAACATACCACCAAATGTCTAAAGAATACGCGATAGTTTCTTCAAGTTCCCGGACCCTTTGAAAAGTTTAACGGCTCCTAAAATCATCTCGAGTCTAAAAATAACCCCTGGACCTCCTGTCAATGCTACTGCTTGTTTCAGACAAGGTAACTAATGTTTATAAAACTGTGGACTTGGATCAGCTTACTAGCGGAACAACCAACAGTGCGGATATCCACTGGCAGAAGAAAGAAATAAAACAAATCACACAAATAAAAAACTAATCAGCGCAGATATAATTATTTTGCTAAATGTTTCGAAAAATAGGAAAAGCACAAAAGACGAAACATCAAAAAAATTGCCGAGTTGTTCTTCTCTCGAAAATGTACATTTTTCAACAGCTTAATGACCGGGAAATTTTGTCTCAAAGTAGGAAATTTTCCCGGGCTCACGTGCAGGCTAAAATGTGTCGGGAAATTTGAAGTGATGAAATGCTGTGCTTGCATGTCAAATTTTTCAATCTGTTTTGTGCAATTTTGCTATTGTAAGTGTTTTTTTGATTTGTTGTGTAGGCCTACATATCGTGATGAACCGAAAGAAAATGAGCAAAATGTCAAAACAAAGATGGATCGATTGTATTGAACAAAATGTTCAGCATGAAATTGCCACTTTCTTATAGAAAAAAAGTAGCAAATAGTTATTTCCAGCCTCTCATGTAGTGGTTTTTACAATTTGAGGGTAGATTTATAAACAGCCTACTCAATTGATTTTTGAACAACTAAGTTATTTCTCCAATGATCAGTTGATCACCTTCATCGAACAATTTTTGACATTAATTTGCAAAGTTATGCGAAAAGCAGTCGACCTACTGGCTGTTTTAACAACAGTTACAGTAGAGTGCATTTGGTGAAGTACTGTGCCGAGAAGAGAGTCTACAAAAATACAGATAACAATGAAAAAAATACACACACTTTGCATCGTAAACAAAACTTTGACATCAATAAATTGTGTGAAATCGATCACGTTGGTTTTATAAAATTTTCCCACAAAACGGTTTCATCTATTTTTACTTTTGTTGTTGAAATGCGTTATAAAAAGGGCCGTCACCTAGGCTATTACCAAAACCGCTTTTTATCCTATAGGCTGGGTGGTATTTTGAATTGAAGGAAGTCATACTTGACGCACTCAGGTTTCTATTTGTGTCTGTTTGGTAAATGAACATCGATTTTGCATTTTACGACGATATACCAATGTACAGTATGAACACAAGTTATTTTCAGCAGGTCTACCATTGTTCTGAATGTACCCAGCTAGCAGAAACCTGCCGTTTTTCTATTGATTCAACCTCTGCAGACGTTGAATCAATGAGTTTTTGCTAGCTAGATAGCTGCCTGCTACACTGCGTGGAAAGCAGCACGAATTGTGATTAACGCAAAACACGCACTCGTCAAGCAAACTGAAAGATTCAAGCTGCGTTGTAAACCAAACTTTATTCATCCGATACATTTAAAAGTAGGCTAGCGTATTTTTTTAAAGAAATATTTAGAAGATACAGTTACATGCGTAATACGGATACATAAGTAATATTCAAACAACAAATTCATTTTCTATTTCTGTATAAAAACTTTGCTATGCTGAATAATTGGCAAATGCAAAATGGAAATATAATCAAAGTAAAACTCTTTGCACACACACACACAGCTATGAAATTATAGAACATCAAAAATTACAGTGAACATACTGTGACTATTTTGTTGAGCAACTTTGTAAAGACGTGTAGGTTATTCAATATCTAGGCTGGTTATATCTGAAACTATCAGTTTTAAAGTACAGTAAAACTACTTCTTCAAATGTTGGTGTCAACTCCAAGGAATTGTGCAATTATCGTGACAAATTAGTGTTTTGCATTGTACTGTCCAACTTTATTAGGTTTTTTGCTTTCAATTAAAAAATAATAATAAAGGAACTTTTCAATATTTTTTATTCAAAAGTTCAAAAACACTTTTTATTTTTTTCTGTACCTTATATAAGCTCCACTTCAAAAAATTTGAAAATAAAACTTTTAATTGAAATCTTTTGGGGCCCAAAATTATCTCAACTCCTTTTTTGCTTGAGAAATCCCCCCTACGACAAGCAGTTATGTTCAATATTCAATTGGAGTTCCTCTATTGTAGTGAACAAAGAAACAGACGATAATTAGGCTACAACAAAACGCAGCTCATCAACCGCCATTTTATCTGAAATATAACCTCCGGGAAATGAGAAAGATTTGATCAATAAAGGAAAAGAACTTCGAATGTGGAAATCATTTGATTCACTTGTTTTCCGCTAATCCTTTTACATGAAGAAGCGACAGCGTTTTCTACTGGTGGATATAAGGGCAGTGAACATTTCTACCCAGAGAAATACCATTACTTGAAAAAAGAAGGTCCAAACATTGTTGTCAAACTGTTATAAGTGAAAATATTAAAACATTGTTTAATTATTTTTGCTATTTCACAATCTAAAAATACAAATTCTGTTCAAAATGAATAAAAAATCAATAAACCTGCTGGTGCAAATATTTTAAACATCTATCAAACGACTCCATCTTGATTAGCCATGGCATCGAAGATTTAGGCGTTTCAGTCTTACGAACATTTTTACATTTTATACAAGTTGGGGCTAATATTAGGTGCTGGAAGTATTTTTATTGTTTACGAGCAAAAACCTCCAGACCTGTTGTAACGTATCATCCAAACAAAAAGTGTCAGAATGAGTCATAACCTTACAGGCACACGAAGAGGAAATATCAGGTTTCATACTCCATATGCTGCTACCAACCGGTCTTCTACACTACCGCACCCCTGGCTGGGCTTGTTTACAGTAATGCTGAAGCCTTACACTTTTCCCAGCTGTCGCTAATGGTACAGTATAAAGAGGTAAGTAATTAGTTACTTTTTTGCATTGTTTAAAATAGATAAAAAAAAAACAGCAAAATTTTTCTTTTTTTTTTCAAAAATGTTTCAAAAATGACAGGTTATGCTGTCTGGGTACTATCGTTCTTCGCTGCTTTCACTCGAACTTCACAAGTGGTCAAATATGTTTCCGATGGTTTTCCCCAATTACCAATCTTTAGCTGAAAGTGTCCAATGTAGTTGTCACCTTGCCAAGACACCACAACACAAACTGCGCTTTCTTTTCACCTTTACTGAGGTGAAAAAACTGTTAATTGTTGCAAGATTGTGGCGTGAAGCTAGGGATGGTCAAAAATAACTTAACTCATGGACATATCTAAAAGTACAGTGTAACAGTATAGTGATTGAAAGCTTATAGGTTAAATGTTTATTAATTCTCTCTCTTACAATAAACATATCCCCTCAACATAGCAAAGCTTCCAAGAAAAAACTATTGTTGCCAGTAACTGGGGTTTCAAGTAAGTAATTGCCAATTGGGAAAAAAACTGGGGTTTCCAGGGGGACTTTCAGACCCGGACGGGATGATTTAAGGGCCCTTAGGTCGTAACCTTTATAAGGGGCTGAGAACTTGAAAAGTCACCACGTATTCTTTGGATAAAGTAGGTTACCGGTATATTTTCCTCAAATCTCAAAAGTGATCTTTTCAACGGCGCTGGCTAATGCAATATTTCTTTTGTGGTTAGCTGGCATAGAACATTAAATGTACTTAAAAAATACATCAACTAAACAGTCACTATTCACTATAAACCTTAACAGGCTGATTCACTCTTGTTTGGGATCAACATGAGCTTTTTATTCAAATGGATATAACTTATACTTGAATACTTTTTGTGGTATAGTATTTATTGTTTGGTCTAATAAAAAATATAATTATCATCAAAAATCTTTGCATCTTAGCTCCGGTTTACGAAAATTAGTAAAAAATATAAGGCTACATCTAATTTTAAAACTGATGTTGTTGCGGATAAATATACGAAAAATGGCTGAATAAATCTTCAACTGATATAAAAGTAATGATTTAAAAAAAATATTTGATGTCTGTTAAATATCAAAGTAACCTTTTTGAATTTCAGACAATATCTCGTAGGAAAACACAGCAAATGTTACTTTCTGTTTGAAGTATAATAGAAGATATTTTTTTAATCACAGTAGTTTGAAAAAATACACATTTTGTCACTGAGTTTGTTGTTAACAATATCATCTGCCACAAGTTTAATGTGAAAGTAAGAAAAGTTTTGTCAAATAAGTTAATAAGGTTTGAAAATAATTTCAAAGTCAATACGTTTATTGCAACGAATTTTGGTAAAATTTTGCAAAATTTTTTGCCACCTAAAATTTAACACAGACAAAACCATAATAAAATGATCTTGGAAACTTTGAAAAATGGCATTTATTTTCAATTATATTTTTTGCTCAGATATTAGACTACTTTAACCGCGCTAATCACAACTTATCACAAATGAACAATTGTACAATACTTTTACAAAACAAAAATTTCAGAAATCCCAAACGACTTGCTCAAGAATGAAGTTTCGAATGCTTTGCAACAGAATAAAATAGTGGAATCATTACAAACAATTTTGTAAGCCTAAACATTACAAAGAATTTTGCAAGCCTAAACAATTTCTTCCGGGAAAATCTCACAACCGACATAAATAACAATATAATTATAAACGAAATGTTTAGTTTTCTATCACACTGTCTTTTGCCATTTTCATGTAATGCCATAAAAGTTTTATAAAAGAGTGGGCCATGAACTGAACGTGTATTTCCGTGACCCTATGTGCCACCTGACATGAATGGCAATTAGAAGATAAGAATGAAGATGACTACTGGAGCCTTAAAAACGACCATTCTTCATTTTTTAGATCAAATACTGGAAATTAATTGCTAAAAAACAAAGTAGCTTACTGATCACAATGCCAGGTGGTGGATCGGGGGCATTATGAACTAAACACTTGACAAAGTGAAATGAATCAAGATTTAGGATTATTACTTTTTAAAACCATAAAACAAGTAGAGATTAAACCGATATACGTCCAGACGAGTGCATATGATCTGAATTCTAAAAAATCCTAAAAACGAAACTTGCAAGGCGGCAAAAATGATATTTAAAAAAATGAAATATCAATAACAAAAACTCAGTTTTACTCCATTAAAGTTTTGTAGAAAACAATATCACAAATCTTCAATTAGTTAAACAAAATGAACTATTTTATTTGTTGCAAAAAAGTGCTCCTTCTTTGCAGTCTTAACTGTGCGTTAATACTTTCCTTGATATTGCATTTGAACCATATAGTATGTTATGTGATTTGGGGTGCCTTGTTCACCTATTTAATAACTAAACCCATACGAAAAAATGAGTTTTCAAGCACGTTTGGGCACTTTGCCAAAATGTCTGCGTACTGTCGTATCTATTTTGAGTGCGTCATGCGTCAACCAGTCATCAAGCCAATACGTAATTGACGCAAGAACGCAAACAAAGCATTAATATCTGCTATTTTTAGGATCGCGGTTATAATTGACGTGCGTTTTGCTCTAGAATGCTGCAATTAACATCTATTTCCAAATTTTGGCGTGCATTTTTACTTTTTCTGTTATAGACGCAAACAATAAAATCTTTCGCCTCACTACGCCTTGGGTAATATTGTCATTACATAAGCAATGACAGAGAATGAAAACTCAGCAAATTCGAATTCATTAAAATAGCTTTTAATATTTTTTATCTTAAAATAATGCTCATTTATATATATTTATTTGTATCAGACAAGAATGTCCATATTCGAATTAAAAATTAAGCTTTTCATAACAGCCTTTAAAAAAAACATTCATAACAGCTATAAAAAACAGCCTTTTTAAAAAAGTGCAATCCAGTCTAGTTATTTTTGTAGGCCCAGTCTATTACCCAGCAATATATCGCAATAGCCCATTACGTTCTTTAAGCTCTGTAATTTCAACAAGTTATCTTGCACGTTGATAGCTTAAAGGATTGGAGATATCCTGCCATATGACAGTTAAAACTCTTAAATCAGTTTTACGTTTTGGTTGGAAAATCTCAAAAGTGCACTTTCCAAGCCAAATGCGATAGGCCTATTTTGCAAAAATTTGACGAATTGCCATAAAACGTCAAGTAAAACTCTTATAAAACAACTGCAGAACACTATTATCTGATTAGTTATTTGAATCAGACAATAAAAAGTTGAATTAAAAATATCCTTACCATTTATTCCTAACTTTATGAACCAATAGGACTTCAGAAAACTTCTCTTCGTTTCTACTTCAGATTTAAATTCATTAGGCCTACAGAAAAGGACAAGATCAATTTCTCTTTTTCAATAAGTACTTTATTACAACTGCACTACTTTTAAGAGATTGCGGCCTAACAAAGCTTACTTTCTGAGCATACAATGAAAATATATTGGGCTGAAAATAACTTGCATTCAAATCTTGCATCATCAATTAAAGAAGTTTACTATGTTTAGGCTAAGCAAATTTGACACAAAATTACGTTTATTTAATTTTACATGCCTACGTATATAGCATAAAAAGAAAAAATCTAACAATCAGTTAGAACCTCTTACTTAGACCGTACGGCCTGTCGTTTCCCGTATTGGCAGAAAAAAGCTGTCGCTCTTTGTTATGTAGTAGGCTTTCTCGTTGCGGAAAAGACCGAAAGTTGCGACACTTGAAGTGGCGGCAATGATTTGCGAAAAGCCAAAACAAAATGGCGGTGCAAGATAAAAGTGATGTGTCCCGCTTGAAATAGATCTACTTGTCGGGAATATTATTCTGGTGCAAAAGCTTGGAAAAAATTGCCCTATACACACTATTCTTATACATTGAAATTTTGAGAACCTATTGCTTGGAGATTTGAAAAAAAAAATACGAAAGAGCATCAAGTTTACTTTTTCTTAGAAATGGTTGAAAAAAATCTTCATGTGATCTTGGTTTTTTAGCCTCTTCATTGAAAGTCATTGAAAGTTCATTGAAAGTCACAAAAACTTTATCTCCACATTACCAAGGAAGAATGATAAAAAATATTGCAGTAATAACTAATACTCTCTTTGTTCTTGCCTGAAAATTAACCATAAAAATGACTTGAATGTGAAATCAAAACGTTGGTGGAACGTTATGACGGGAAAAAATCTTTTCAAGACATACTGTTTGAAAAATGATAGAATGATGACATATTATGACGTTGCATATGACGTCAGTATGACATGTTCAAATTTGTTTACAACTTTTACTTTATTTTACTGCTTGTCTAATAGGCCTATTCCTTTTTTTACGCCAACCGAAGTGCAAATTAAACGTAAAAGTAATAGATCATCATTTTTTATGTTTCACACTCTTTCTTTAAAATGTACTCGATTTAAAAAATTAAATTTGCAATGGAGTTAATAAAATCAAACTTATAAGATTATCTTTATTTTAAACTGGCAAGAATTTATATCCAAGATGAGGTTATCAAAACAAAGTAAAAGTTGATACTTCTCCTTAGTATTACAACGTTAACATTTTGATTACCAAAACTTACGTCTGATAAAAATGTATTTGTGGTGTGTGTTTTCTAGGGAGTAGGCCCCAGTAGCGGATTCAAAGAAAGAGATCCCTCCTCCTAAAAAATGCACAAGTGTATGTGCAAGGTCGTGTTAGTGTAGATTTATACACTGCTGTTTTTGTTGAAATCGCCTCACCCTGTTTTTTAAAGTTACTCTTTGGATTTTCCTCTTGTAGAGACTGATGCATTATAAAAGTGATTGATTGACATTATTGACAAGCTTGGTTGCACAATATTACTACTTGGTACTTTCAGTTTGTAGCAGTTTTAAAAAATCTAGCTTTCTTGATACCGGAACCGAAGGTACTACATGACTTCCTTGTTGATATGTTGATTGCTGCTAGCACGTTGATTCAAATTAAATCAAGCCAGTATTCGAAAAACGCTGTTGAGATTTGATTAGATTTATTTTACATTCCAAATTTCAATTTAAGTTAGCAAAATTGAATGACTTTATTTAGTTATTGCAAAAACTTAATCGAAACTTGATACACATGATTGATATGAAGCCCTCAAGCGCTCAAAACTAAAGTCTTTTCTCTGCTCTGCTTCACTCTTTTCCGCTCGTTAGCTGCATAGCCTACTGAGAACCGACTGTCGTATTCATCAGCAAAGTGCGTAATAGGCTACAAGCGGCAACGACGTGTTGAAAGTATGCATGACCCATGCGTAAGCATGCCAAGGAAGCCAATTGCATCAAGTAAACATGTAACGTAGACGTTTTGCACACGCACAAAATAAAGGACAAGAAATCAAAAGACAGGACGAAAACAGTAGCCCAGACATCAAAATTGGTCATTTTACATTAATTCAACGTTTGTAGACGTTGAATCAATGTAAAAATGACAGACTTTGCAGTCTGGTAAATTGATGCTGCACAGTCTAATACTGTAACCTACTTCAAGAAGATCGTATATCGTACACATACACATGCACACGTGGATATAATTGTAAGAAAGTTTTCCCAGATTTTATAGTTACATTTTGCAATATAAGAAGCCAATATATTTATTTCGATAGCGTCATATAGTGGTGTGGTTAAAACTCGCACAAACATAAGTTGGTGGCCAAAAACCTGGCATAAGATATGTGCGGTCATCCAGTCAGCCACCATTCCACAACAACAACTCCAAATACACACTCATTCACACAGGTGCGAAGAGACTGGCACACTACTTGAACGACAAAAAAAGCTTGATCTGAATATGAGAATGAGCCAATGTACGACGTTTGGACACTAAAACATAGTGGTCACCAAAGTTCTTTGCGAGAATGCAAAAGAAACGGTAATGTTGAAAAGAAATACAGTAACAAAACCAACAAAAGGAAAAGGTGGCAAAACCTTAATGGTTTAAGACGTGCATGAAAACATCTAATTCTACGGTATAAGCGTCGATGAATATAGTTAGTTTGTTAAAAGAATCAGTCATCTCCTCGTTCCTGAAAAAACTGGAGCGCCAGTCGTTGAAGCAATGAGAGCACGACTGAACTTAAAAACATCACAAGAACAATCCAATAGACACACACACATATTGAAGTTAGGTAACGGACTATCAAAACAAAGACTATTTACGGATTTCATACAGAAATAAAGTGTTATAGATTGTAGAATAAATACACAACATGGCAGCTCATAACCAAAATAAAATAGTTAATGAAGCTTTGTTTTTTCAAATTAATTTCCTGCACATGTAAGAGCATAAGAAACATGATGATACAGCAGCGTGTTTTTGGTATCGCCAATGAGAGGTGAAGCATCATTGGTAGCGTCACTGAGGGATGGAGTGTTTTTGGTATCACTAATGAGAGGTGGACCCTCTTTGGTAATGCTGATGAAGGATGTAGTGTCTGAGTTGTTTCAAGCATCTTTTTCAAAACAACCTAAACAATCATCTTACGAAAAGTCAAGCGTTCCTCTCGTCGTCGTCGTCGTCTGAACTTCTGGGGCCGAGGGTCTATCCTTTTATCACCCCAGATTCACGATGTTCCTGGACTACACTGAAAGGCTGCTAGAGAGCAGCCAATCTTTAGTTTCATCATCCATGACATGCAGACCTTCCACTCCGTTACGTGGCTTGAAGATGGTACACTGGTACAGTCATTGATGATGTGGTCTGCGGTCTGTTCCTTGGCACCACATTCACAGGAGGAGGAAGAAGCCATTTCCCATTGGTGCATGGTTGAGCGGAAAAGCGCGACGCCCGTACGGAGACGGTTGAGGCGCACCCATGCCTGTCTCTGTAGTGTCAGGCCGATGGGGCGTGTGTCGGCGTCGGGGATGAATGAATGGAGTCTGGTGGTGCTTGACTTCCATTCAGAATTCCATTTATGGTCTGCCCAAGTAGCCGCAGAGATGTCTTGTTCATCAGCTTCGTTGATCAGAAGCCGAGCGGCTGGCACGAATGGGTGTCTTGATTTCAGTCGGCGGTGTCTTGATTTCAGTCAGCCCTCGCCCCCCAGCTAGAGCCTGCCAGGCGCTTCAGTAGTGCAGCGCGGGATGTCAGTTTCTTGCGCAGTGATACCAAATGGTGGCGGTATGTGAGCGATCTGTCTAGTTTCACCCCAAGATACCTTGGCTCGGGGCAGAAGGACAGAGGTTTTCCGTTGTTGTGGACATGTAGCTCACGATCAGTTTCCCGGTTGTGTAGGTGGAAAGCTGCTGCCACAGTTTTGGTTTCGCTGAATTTCAGTCGCCAGTTCTGGAGATAAGCTGAGATGGTTTGCATGTTCTGGCTCAAGGTGTCTTCTAGGTTTTCCCACGACTTTGTGGAGTGGAGAATTGCCAGATCGTCCGCATAAGCGTAGTTTGCGGAGACCGTGGTTGGCAGGTCGTGGGTGTAGATGTTGAAAAGAAGTGGAGCCAGGACCGATCCCTGAACGAACGTTCGAGCGTTCCTCTGAACGAACATAATAGTTTATACCGTAATAATAATAATCAGTAGGTATAGTTAGATACAAGCTTGTAGTATTGTAGTAACTTAGTGATATATATAGTGTATTCTTATCTGGCAAATATAAAATTATGCAATACGGTCAGTGATGGGCATTATCGGCGATAATTATCGGCGATAAATTTTTATCGCTTATCGTTATCGCTCAATTATTTTTTCAGTTATCGTTTATCGTTATCGCCAAAGGCAATATTTGATTATCGCCGATAATCGCCGATAAATTTTATTTCGGATCAACACACAAGTGGAAGGACTATGATAAGTAATATTTTTACTAGCCACCTAGTTAATGAAACAAAAATTGAAACGAGTTCTTCTTCAGTGCCTGAAGTGTGTGTGTACAGGTCGTTGTCAGGAGAGGGGGCACGCCCCCCTGCAGCGACGGCCCTGACAACACAATTTTTAGAGTTGCAAATTACAATACAATGAAATGCATGCAACAATTCTCTTGTTGTTTTGCTGCAATCGGCAATCGCGAGTGAATTTTACAATTAAAATGTAAGCTCACAGGCGGAACAGCTTCCTTTGAAGCAAAGCGAAAGAAATTGGCAAGTGGTTTGGGAAAGTGTCGCAATACGAGCAGAAGCGTAGCCAGAAAAAAAATTGGAAGGGGCCAAACATTTGATGAATTGAAGAGAACAACAAAAAGTTTGATTTAAGCCATCGCCACTTGATGTGCAGTGGCGTATCCTGGTGGGTTGAGCAAGGCAAGCAATAAAACTGGTGGGGGGTTAGAGCGTGCCTAAGGCACGCGTATCCTAGGGGGATCCGGGAGTATGCTCTCCCAGAAATTTTTTGAAAAATCACACTCAAATAATGGATTATAGCGCTTTCTGGAAACTTTTAGGGTAATATTTGTATGAAATTTATTAGCAGATAAACAACTATTAACTTATCTAAGGTAGCTCTTACCACGAACGGGAAAAACTGCGGCTAAAATTAAAAAGAACACCAAAAACTCAGCTACACAAAAACTCAAGAACTACACAAAAACCCAACAACGTAAGTCATTCTGAAATTGCTTCCACAAATTAGTTCAAAGAAACGTAAATTGCGTAAATTTTGCGCGATTTACGATTTGCAAAATTTATTGGTGTCTTTCTGTGTGTCTAAAACAAGTCCTTGGAGGTGTTAATAGCCAGATGTCTTGGAAAACGTAATAAATTTCTACAAATTTTATTACATTTTCAACAAAGAACTCAACTTCGGAATCCAAACTTGGAAAATTTGGGGCGGCCATGGCCCCTTTCGCCCCCCCTAGCTACGCTTATGAATACGAGGCCGCTTTCAAGTAAGCATTGCAGTAGAAAGAGAACTCTGATTGCAGCATCGTGCATTTTACCGCCCTTTTCAAGATCAAGACTCTGGAGAGTGGGAGTTTATAGCCTAGCCTAGGCTTAGATTAGGGGCGTAGCAAGTTAAAAGTTGTTCTTGTTTAAAGTTAAAGAAAATTAACCATGCAGTAAGTATGAAGTAGATAGGCTATGTATGACCGTCGAGAAAAGATGTAAGAACAATACAGTAGACCTATAGTTCAGTGCTCTCGCCAGAGCGAAAAAAGTAGGGAGGGGGGCACCTGCCCAAAGTGAGAGAGCACCAAAATGTTAACCTAATGAACAAGTCATAAAAAAGCCGGTCACATAATAAACGCCATAAGTTTTCGTGGGGCAACAATATTATAAATGCAGAATGGTAATTTTGCAAATCAGAGTTAACAAATAACTACTCAACATAATAAGAAATCTGTTTATAAGGAGAGGCCACAGAGACAAAAACGTAACAAATAATAGCCTAGTGAATTTGAATGAAAAATCATTTAAAATTCAGCCAGAGAACTGGGGAAGCGCTGCAAAGTCATTCAGTGGAATCCGAGGATCGGAAGCTCAGGGAGTTTATCAAAGAGTTTGAGGCATTAAATGGCTAATTTTAACTTTGAAAAATCCAATATTGTTGTTCCGATATAAATTTCGTTTGATTTTGCGTTTTTTGGAATTTTTTCAATTATTGCTGACTTTGCTGTAAACAGCCCTTTACACAGAAAGCAAAATGCAAAGTTTGGAATTTTTTATGGTATTTTCATTTGATTTAACTATTTTGCCTACTGCACGTAAGCGGCAGTCTAACTCGATTGATAAAAGCATCCAACTTGTATCTGAAGGTATAATTATAAGCACGGCGGTTACCTCAGTGGTTTGATTCTGGATCAAGAGGTTGAAGATTCGATACCCGCTGCCGCTGTTGCGATTCCATTCATGCATAACTTGCAAAAAGTTTTGTCCCTTTAAAGTAATATTATGTTCGATTTTCGTCATGTTGATGAAAACAGTTCGTGCTGCATGGGATGGGGCAGCGCTAATCAAGAATTTTTTTTTATCGTTATCGGACATTATCGGCGATAATTTATCGTTTATCGTTATCGCTTAACTTTTTTTGATTTATCGTTTATCGTTATCGCTTTAGGCATTTTTCGTTTATCGCTTAACTGAAAAATGAGTTATCGCGCCCAACACTGAATACGGTATAGTAGCTTATTCATGGAAGAATGAAGATGATAATCATCTAATCATCATCATCTATTCTGGCGTAATATATGATAAGACATACGTATAGTAATGTATGTAGGATAACAATACCACAGGGCTAAGCATTACAACAGTAGGCCTATATTTTTTACATATTTACAAATAGTTTAACATTCAAACGTTTTCGTCACTTTCGTCACGTTTGAATGTATAATAAACATAATGTATAAAATATACTGTTGTAATGCTCAACCCTGTGATATTGTTGTGTCTTGCCTGTCTTTGGTATAAAAAAGCAAACTCTCTCCCGAAGCTATATAATATGTAGGATAAATTTACAAAAGTGGCATTTGGAAAGGCAAGCTATGTAGCCTACCAGGATTTGGTGCAACAATCAATAAGCTAATACAGTCCGATATAATTAAAGAGTTGCAGCATAGGTTGTTAGAGGTTGATTTTCAGCTCGCAAGTGCTTTTTCAGGTTACTGCAAAATATTGAAAACGTTCCAATGTCAGTGATGGATTTCGGGAAATTGTTCCACACTTTAACTCAGGGTTACTCAACTAACCTTAACAAAGGTTCAGTTTGACAAGTTGAATATTTTTAGCGGTCCAGTGAATAAGTTATTTCAAACGCAACCACAAAAGTTAAACTATCTGTACCCAGTGATGGGCATTATCGGCGATAATTTATCGGCGATAATTATCGGCGATAAATTTTTATCGCTTATCGTTATCGCTTAATTATTTTTTCAGTTATCGTTTATCGTTATCGCCAAAGGCAATATTTGATTATCGCCGATAATTAATCGCCGATAAATTTTATTTCGGATCAACACACAAGTGGACAGACCATGAAAAGTAATATTTTTACTAGCCACCTAGTTAATGATACTAAAATTAAAACCAGTTCTTCTTCAGTGCCTGAAGTGTGTGTGTACAGGTCGTTGTCAGGGGAGGGGCACGCCCCCCTGCAGCGACGGCCCTGACAACACAATAATTTTTTGAGTTGCAAATTGCAATGCAATGAAATGCATGCAACAAGTCTCTTGTTGTTTTGCTGCAATCGGCAATCGCGAGTGAATTTTACAATTAAAATGTAAGCGCACGGGCGGTACAGATTCCTTTGAAGCGAAGCGAAAGAAATTGGCAAGTGGTTTGTGAAAGTGTCGCAATACGAGGCCGCTTTTACATCGGAAATATGGTCTTTCGCGCCACCTCACGATAAACTATTTTATTCTTGTGTTTTCTTTTTTCGTTGGAAGTGTTAGTTTTTAGTAATTGTCGTAAAAAAATAAAATTTCTCTCGTCAAAACATGAAACTTACTGTTTTAAACGCATTAAATCTTTAGATGGGTAGGCACTTTAACAAGCAGATTTCTAATAATACACGCGCGTATCCAATCCAACCACGAACCAACGAGATGCTACGTTATCTGTACGTTATCTACGTTATCTGCTATTGTGACCATTCCAGCATTCAGCCAGAGAATTAATAATTACTTTGAACTTTGTTTGGTAATTACAGAAGAAAAAAGAGTTATAGCAGAGGTGGGAATCAAACCCACGTCATTGTAATGACTACTACCGCCCTAACCCAATGCGCCAAGCCAACCGATGGCAAAGCGATGATTTAATTTAGCTAGAATTTGCGTTTTTCCTTTATTCTTCCCAAACGCAATCTTGATGACGTCATGAAAAGCGTAGTTTCTGATTGGTTCGTGCTGGATTGGATATCTGCATGTTAAAGTGCCCACCCTTTAGATGAGTAGATTAACTAAAATTGTAAGAACTTGCCTTGAGACGTGCGGTTACGTCACAAACTCAGTTTAAAAGACAAAATTCATACACAATAACAACACAAGATCGGTTATAGACTGTAAGATCGATTTTTTTCTAGCTTGGCGATATAACTTTAATCCAAAAATAATAACCAAATGCGTAAGTGCCATTTAACTTAAAAAGTTAACCCATTTGTGCCGAAAGTGAAAGTAGGCCTACTTAAAAAAAAATTCGGAAAATTTAAATATTGCATAATTATGACCTAAAAAACATATCACAATTATTTTTCCTAATTGTGTTTGTACTTTTTGAGAAAAAAGCCTATATATAAGACGCTAGGCAAATCCGTTATCAAATTTCACAAGTTTCTTGTGCGTAATGGTTAAGCGTTACTACATTTTACTTATCGCTCAAAGTGATAAATGGGAAATGTCTTGTTCATGTCTTGTCATGTCATTATTGTCATCGAACATTTTATTGAAATGAAAGTTCAAAAAATATGAAGATAAAAATTAGCAAAGTAACACAACATCACTGAAACAAGTCATTGCGGAATATGATATTGCTTGAAGCATTTGACATGAAGACCGACATCATATTTTTTGCATAGCCTATTGTAGTAGTTTTTGCATGACAATAGGCGCATCGAGTTGCGTGGTAAAATTATGCTAAATACAGTATTACCTTTCTCATTTACCTATGCGACCTAGCCTACCTCAATCAAATATTTTTATTCCCACTAATAGGCCTACAGTGCCTATATATATTGTAATTCTTATCTCAACAACTCAGCGTTCTGCCATTGCTTTAATGATGGTGTTCATAAAAAAAACAAAAAAAATTATCTGAAATTATCAGTAAATTACGATAATTAGCCTATGTTATTGTTCTAAAACAAACGCGACTCATTTGACAAGCTTGATGGATTTCACAGTATGCACATTTTTACTACCAATAACGCTTAAGATTACTGATAAATTTTCAAGCATTTTGCGTTTTTTGGAATTTTTTTAATTATTGCTGTCTTTGCTGTAAACAGCCCTTTAAGCAGAAAGCAAAATACAAAGTTTGAAATTTTTTATGGTATTTTCATTTGATTTATTTATTTTGCCTACTGCACGTAAGCGGCAGTGTAACTCAATTGATAAAAGCAGCCAACTGATATCTGAAGGTATAATTATGAGCACGGCGGTTACCTCAGTGGTTTGATTCTGGATCAAGAGGTTGAAGATTCGATACCCGCTACCGCTGTTGCGATTCTATTCATGCATAACTTACAAAAAGTTTTGTCCCTTTACACTACAGTATATTATGTTCGATTTTTCGTCATGTTGATGAAAACAGTTCGTGCTGCATGGGATGGGGCAGCGCTAATCAAGAAAAAAAATTTATCGTTATCGGACATTATCGGCGATAATTTATCGTTTATCGTTATCGCTTAACTTTTTTTTGATTTATCGTTTATCGTTATCGCTTTAGGCATTTTTCGTTTATCGATTATCGTTATCGCTTAACTGAAAAATGAGTTATCGCGCCCAACACTGTCTGTACCAAACCACCTTTTTAGATAAAATGTAACTCGAATTGGATTGCTGAGAAAGTGTTTGGGAGTCTAGGAGTGGAAGCCCCCCAGCAACTAGGATAATCACGATAAAAATTACTTTCACCCTGTAAAAATTTGTTGAAAGAAGCCAACGTGGCAACGAGGTTAGCCTATTCTTCCAAAAACTCAAGGTCCACCATCAACACCTGCAGAAGGTCCAGATTCGGACCGCGGTCCGCCAGTTGAGTAGCCCTGTTTAACTCCACTAAACTGAATGGATTGTTGAGTTAATCTTTTGAAGAAGTAGGGGATGAAAAAGTGATTGTTGCTTCTGGTTGATGTTGATTACGAATTGTTATTAAGTCGAAATAAGGAGTTAAAGCATTGAGGTGAGTGATTTTGTTTGAGTTTTAAAATAAATTTAGCGGTTTTTATTGTATATAGTTTGTCAATTGTGAAGAAATTGTGGGATTTACAGTGATTTGATACATGCTTTGCAATCATTTTTATAATTTTTTTGCAAATCTTTTGAAGTTTATTTAAAACTGCTACATAACCATGCTTTCATATACCTATGCAATACCGGAGATTGCTTTCAATTCAGGAATGGTAAAGACAAATCAAATTGTCGGTGTTTACAGTAGGAGAGGGTGGGGTAAGATGAGCACCTTTTTGCTTAAGTCGCTTTTACAAAAGAACGGTTTGTTTTGGAAAATTTTAATAGGGTAAACTTAAAGCACTAGTGAATCAGCTACATTTTAGATTGAGTTTTATCACCTTGCGATTTTTATTTTTTTTTTGTTGATACTTATTCGCGTGTTGCTCAACTTACCCCGGCATAAATTGTATGGGGTAAATTGAGCAATGACCTGGGGTAAGTTGAGCAATTCGATTAAGTTGAAGCATTCCCCTGTCAGTTTGTTTGTATAATTGCGAGGCATTATGCTTCACAACACAACACTGTTTTTTTTATCCAATACGAACCTAAAAAGACACAAATTCAACAGTTCAAACATTAAATAAGCTAAGGCTATTTCTTTTGGGGTAAGTTGAGCAACTGCTCCAAGATACAGTACTTCAACTAGCATTGCACACTTTACCCCATCCTGATTTTTGTGACAAAATTACAAATATTTAAAAAACTACAAGACCAACCAACCTGAACGTTTTATTGAATATCCTCACACTTTATACTTACCAATACAAAAAAACAGATTTGATTTACATAGTGTAACAATAAAGTTATTCAGTTTTTGGCAAAAACATAAAAATTTCGAATTTTCGACATAAGCAATATAATCTGATATAATTGCGTGCCATTGTAAAATGCAATTGTCAGTGGACATAACAAATACATTGCATGAAGTGGCATTATGAGTGATACATCCAGAATAAAAATAAAAAAATTCCGCCGACTCGTTTTTCCAAAAACAGGGGTTGCTCATCTTACCCCATTGCACACTTTACCCCAGTCTCCCCTAAGTAGGACCTAACCTTGCAGATCACTCCAAAGTTTTTCTGTAGTTTGTGCAGGAAGGATAGCATGTGGGGTTTCCATGACAAGTCAGAAGAATGCCCAGAAGAATGCTCAGAAAAATAATAGTGTTGACACGTTCAATAGGTTGATTGTATACAGACAGTGTGTAAGGGAGGTTTGAAAGCTTATTGGTATTATTAAATAACATGTATTTTCTTGTTTTTACAATTAGTGATAGCTTATTTGTTGCTAACCAATTCGTTACGATAGGCTGCTGCTGTCATTTCCTCATTCACTATTTTGAAAAGTTTGTCATAATTTTGATTGCAAAAGAATAAATTGATATCGTCAGCAAATACTATAGATTCAAAGCGTACTAACCATCTCAAAAAATCATTAACATAGATTAAAAATAATAGTGGCCCAAGGATTGACCCTTGTAGTACCCCAAAACATTATTCTCGTTTAGCAGGCATTGAGTGAGATACTTCTACTACTTGAAATCTGTTTTGCAAGTAGGCCTAACTTCCGAACCAGTCATGGGCTACATCATTGATCCCAAAATATTAACGTTTGTTTAGCTGAATGTGGTGATCGATAGTATCAAATTCTTTGGACAAATCCAAAAATATACTTAAAGGAGTTTCTTTTCTTTCGATTGCATTCGAAATTTTATCAACAAGTTGTAGTGCTGTATGACCTATTGGGTGATTTTGTCTGAAGCCAAACTGCTGAGCTTAGAAGAAGTTATGGCCTTTTAGAAAGTTGTATACTCTATTAGTTTATTGTACATTATTTTCTCAAGTACTTTTGAAATTGATAGTAATAAACTGACAGGTCGATCATTATGGCAGTTTTCTGCTTTCCCTTTTTTAAATACAGGTAAGCTATGATTTTATATGTTTTAAATGATGATACGAATTTGCCATTGGTTAAGCTTAGGTTAAAGATAACTTATGTGCAAGTGCAATAAGTGTATTATCTGGTGTAGCTTTTATAATTTTTGTTAGTATTTCATCAATGCCACAACTTAGTTTGGATTGAAAGGAGGAGAGAATTTGCTGAATTTCAAGAGTGGTGGGCTGTAAAAAAGGGATTTACTAATAGAATTGGAAAGATAGTTTGAAAATGTGAAGTTTTGTTTAGGATTTTATCAAATGGCGTTAATACAATTAAAGAAAAAGAAAACAAAATCAAATGATTTGTTTTCTGAGTGATTACTTTCTGTATTAGGTTGATCGCCCATTTGAGGATGTGTCATAGTACCAGATCGCCTTTTCCGGTTAGTTTTTCCCACTTTTAAATTAAAGAAAAATATTCATTATAGTAGTCAGTTTATCTTTGTTGTGAATTAATACTTTACCTCCACCAACAAGATGGCACCATTTTTTGCACTCAGTTTATCTTTGTTGTGAATTAATATTTTGCCTCCACCAACAATATGGCACCATTTTTGCACTTGCTTTTCCCTAATAGCTGATTTAAAACATTTCAGGTGCTTTTAAGATCAATTTTGTTATTTAACAGAGCATTTTGAAATGATTTTGCTTTTTGAGTTTCAGTGATCTAACATAAAAGTTTCTCAAAGCATTGTACCGAGATTTATTTATTTTAGGTAGTTTTCTCACGTAGGCTATAGCCTATGCAAGTTGTTTTTGTTTTGTTTTTTCTTTGAAGTTCACAGAGTTCAGCAGCATACTAACATAGGGTTTTCGTGTGTTTTATTAATTTGAAATGAAAACTATTTTTAAATAATTCGGATTACTTGTAAGAAAAAAATACCTAACTTATTGTAAGCTGTATCAGCGTTAGTTTCTTCCATAATATTCTTAATGTTGAGCTTTGACAGTTTTTTAACAAAATTACAGATGTTTGTGTTGCTGAAACACCTTTTCTCTTTGAAGTTGGAAAATTCTTGAATTGAACCTAATTGAGAGCATTGTATTACAGGGACATTGTCAGCAATGCAGTCAACTATTATACTGTACTAGCATTTGTTTTGGCATTATAGACATTTGTCCATACCGTATATAGGCTAGGCCTACATGAAGTCATTCTAGTTGGTTTAGTTATCAATGAATCTATTCATTGATAGCTTTTAGCTTATAGCTTTTATAAAAGCTGTGTTCAAACATTGCATCAACATAGTTAGCCTACTGGTGTTAAAGTTGTTCTAGTCTAATAGATTATAATTAAAATCTCCCATAATAAAACATTGTGCATTTGATTTAGTATTGCTTTTATAGTCGGAAGGAGTGTGCAGAAAATCAGAGTTGGCAGCACAAAGTTGATGAAGGGATGTATAAACAATACAACCAGTTAACTTTTTCTTGTTAGATTCAAAATTTTTGTCTTTCATAATATTTAAGTAATTTCTTACAAAGAACATAAGATTATCTTTAATGTAGGTTACAGAGCTAGGCTATAGACCAGAGCTTCCCAAACTGGGGGTCGCGACCCCTCAAGGGGTCGCGTAACGAACTTCAGGGGTCGCAGAAAGTACACCAATTTGCACAAGGTACTGCATATTAACACTTTTGTGCGAGATACAGTGACAGTTGTTAATTAACTTTATTAAGAGTGGCGCACTCAATAGGCTGCTCGTATTTTTGAAAATTTATGACTTGAAATGAAAGCGGAGTTAAAAACTTTTTCACTGCATCGTGAAGTGAGGTGGCTTTCAAAAGTCAAAGCTTTAAAATGGCTAGCCAATTAACGTTGAAAACCTAAATCGTAGTTTTTCCAACAGAATAAAATTCAGTCTTGGTCCATCATTTTTGCAATGACATCTAGCTTTTGGAATTATGCCAAATGTCAGATTTTCTTGAAAAACTGAACAAACTAAATTTGTCTTTCCAAGGAGAAAACATCAATATTTTGCATTGAAATCTAAAATTGATGCGTTCATCAAAAAATTGAACATCTGGAAACAAAAATTTCAAAATGGTTTATCTGAAATGTTCTCACTTCGCCTATCGTTCCAATCTAAGCAACATTGAAACCGTCTTGAGACCTGCATTAACAAACACTGAGCCACGGCTGGACTTGCTTTGGTGCAGAAAGTAGTCACACCCATCACCCATCACACTTGATAAATGTGTTTACCATAATGTTTACTATAATGTTTACCATAATGTTTACATAGTGTTTACCATAATGATAAATGTGTTTACCAGTAGGCTACCCATAGGCTTCGTTGTGATGGTCAGAAATAAATAAAAACAAACTGAACTGAGAACGGTAAATTATCTTTGGTTTTCGTTAGATTTAAGCTTTTCAATAAATATCACAAATGTATATTTCGCACTGTTCATCATCATCATCATCATAATCCATCGTCGGTTTGTTCCCCACTAGTGGGGGTGGCCGATTGTTTCCGCGCAGCAATTGTTTTAATCCCTTTTCTCCATTTCACCCTGTCCCTTGCATCTTCCTCCTTCAGTCCGACTTTTTTAAATTCATCCTTCACTTGTTGTTTCTTTGTTCGTCGTTTTAATTGTAAGGGGCCGCAAAACATTTTAGGAGATTAAAAGGGGTCGCGAGCAAAAAAGTTTGGGAAGCCCTGCTACAGACTACTCTTCCACTCTTTTGTCTGCATCGGCTGTTTGCAAGAAAAACATAGCCTACCTTGTTAGAGAGGTTAATTCACCAATCTGACTTATTTTAGCCATGTTTCATTGATGTTTCATTCAAAGAAACCTACAGAGGCTTTGAACCACTGACGCAGGCGGGTCAGCGAGTTTGACTGAGTAAACTTTCCGATTGTTGAAATGTTGTTGTCAATTTCTCCATCCATTAGGTGACGCTGCATGGCGCTCAACCAACAGGAAACAGCTATCGTGGTAGACAGGCACTTTTCATCGCCCAGTTCAGTTCAGTTGTTTTTTTATTTCTGACCATCATATCAAAAACAATACACGTCAACATAGCAAAGGTCGAGAAAAAGGTAGAAGCGACAAAACGCGAACGTTAAAACGTGCTTGTGACCGAAGTAAGTTATTGAGTTTTAAGAAATTTGGCACGGTCGCAACACCTTCAGAAAAATTTAAGATATAAAAGGAAAAAAAGAAAAAGAAAATATTACAAAAAAAATAAATAAATAAAAATAAACCACATATAACATACAACCCTCCGCCTTATAAAGCCACACAACTCTCCTGGGCCAAATATGATCTGCTATGTGCTTGTAGCCTACTCCATGTTGGCGGTCTTGCAACATTTAAAATTTTGGAAACTTCAAAATTCCGGAAAGCCAAAAGGTTGGTTGGTTTTGAATCTTTATCCTCGGACTGACAAAGCCTTGATTGGTTATTCGTGGTAGTTTCGCATACTTGTAGTCTTTAGTGTATAGGCCTATATTAGGGATATTGGACTTAGGGGATCCGAAGCTTATCCGTTTTTTCATTTATTCCGACCAACTGAAGGGCATGCCTAAATCGTGGTGTGCTCGTTTTTAGTTTGGTTTAAGCTGGTAGGTTATGGATATGGAAGACAAAGTTGTGACTAGTGTCAGTCTGTCAGATAGGCTAGACCGAGCAGATTTTTAATTTTCAAAATTCTGTTGATTGGGTGAAGTGTCAATCTGCTATTGCCTGGAGTGGTCATTTTCTAGGCCTTAGGGTACCGTACGGTATGTTTGTATGTTGAAGGGTTGATTGATTGAATCTTTATCCTCGGACTGGGAAAGCTTCTTGCAGAGCTTAATCCTGGCAGTTTCGCATACTTGTAGAGGCTTTGAATCACTGACGCAGGCCCGGTCACCGAGATTGACAGAGTGAAGTTTCCGATTGTTGAAGTCTGGTTGCCGGGGAACTATTCCATCCATTAGATGCCGCTGAATGGAAAGCAATCCTTAACGTGCGTTGCTCAAGCGCACACCCCGAGAGTCGAACCAGCGCCGCTTGATCTTGAAATAGTTAATTTCATTATAAACTGACGGTCCAAGTTTATTCATAATAAAAACATACTTGAGTTTAGTACTAATCAGCTGGAAGCAGCGAATGACCAATGAGATTAGTAGGCTAACACTGGGGGAGCAAGTCTTTTAGGCGCAGACAGTTAGGCGCCGGTCAAATAGACGCGCACACTGTGGCGTCTGTATATTTAGGTGCGGAGCACTGTGGCGCCCGTTTATTTAGGTGCTACCGGTATTCCTAGTAAAGTCTGCAGATTGTATCAGCTTGGCAGGTAGGGCAATGCTTTTCACACAAAATGTTATATTGAACTAAAAAATATGTCATGGCTTCCGTGAGTGAAGCTGCTTATGCCGGCAATGCTTTTCCCACAAAATGTTATATTGAACAGAAAAATATATTGTATTTTAATGCGCGTGTTTGGCATTTATTTGTTGTTAATCCAGGTTTGCGTCGGCGAAAGTTTTATCAATAAATTATTCAAGTTTCCGAACATTACTGAGTTCACTTTTAGTTAAGTCAAATAATAACTACACTAAACATCAATAAAAAATATACCGGTACCGTAGCCTATATTCAAGCGGGTGGTAGGCTTGAGTGAAGAGTAACTTAGTTTTCTGTCAAAACCCTGACTAGGTTGAATAACGAGCAAAGTCGCACCATTATGCTTGCAACTTGTAACTAGGGTTCACATGCCCTATAGATTA
Source organism: Aplidium turbinatum (assembly GCF_918807975.1). Taxonomy (NCBI): domain Eukaryota; kingdom Metazoa; phylum Chordata; class Ascidiacea; order Aplousobranchia; family Polyclinidae; genus Aplidium; species Aplidium turbinatum. Next base: position 9,287,284 of record NC_137483.1, on the reverse strand, counting down.
GAAGTGTATTTATGTAGTAGAGTAGAGCGTTGTCTCATACGTAGTCGCAACACGACCAATCCATCCGAGTAGAAGTAATTGTGAAAGATAACAGATTAAGTAAAGGTCCGTCTGGCTGCAACCTGTGTTCAGGATGAATAGCAAATGTCCTGTGGAGATGAGCTAAAATCAAGAGTAGTAGAGCGTTGTCTCGCACCTCATATCCACACGCGCATTAACAAAACAAGATATTTTTCTGTTCAATATAACATTTTGTGTGAAAAGCATTGCCCTACCTGCCAAGCTGATACAATCTGCAGACTTTACTAGGAATAGCACCTAAATGAACGGGCGCCACAGTGCTCCGCACCTAAATATACAGACGCCACAGTGTGTGCGTCTACTTGACCGGCGCCTAACTGTCTGCGCCTAAAAGACGTGGACCCAACACTGGTAGGTAGGCTAACAATACACAATTACACATCATTTCTACTCGTGCCAATGTATGATATAATGCTACCAAGTCTTTTTCATATCTCATTGTGCATATACGGTACCTGAAACTAAGTACTTGTGCTTGAATGTTATAGGTCATTCAAATTGTTTAGCAATATGGGGTTTACCTGTTGCGTTCCTAATTGTAATACTGGTTATCGTTTATCTCAAAGTAATAGACCAAAAGTGTCACTTTTTCGATTTCCTCGCAATCAAGATGCAATTCAAGCTTGGATTAAAGCTATTCCTAGAGAACAATATGCAGTCACTTCCTCCAGTAGAGTTTGTGCAAAACATTTTTATGATTCAGACTTTATAACAAGTAACTTACTACCGATGTCCGGGAAAGAAGAGTTGCAAAAAGAGAATTGTTGCAACTGAAAAAGCTTCGCCTAAAGCCGTCAGCTGTACCAAGAATATTTTCTGGTTATCTGACAAAGCAACAGCCACCTAAAAGATCCACTTCTACATCTACAGCGTCTGCAAGACTGAAAAAGGAAAATGATTTAACAACTAACCGAACAATTTACAATTCAAGACTCGTTTAATGATTTGAAAAAAGTGATGAATGCACTAGATGAAATCTTCTTTGTTGTTGCTGTCTCCGTTGACAATCATGTTTGCAACAGGCATTTATGTCTGCATGAATTGGTTGTGATGAGAGCTGGGTAATGATATTTTTGACATGCTTTAATTTGTCACTAGACCCAGGGTAGTTCCCAGTGCCGTTAAAGGGTAATAGTTTGCGCATGTGCGCGCCTATTTGACCGGCGCCTAACTGTCTGCACCTAAAAGACGTCGACCCGTGTAAGTTGGGTGTACGTTTATGCAGTTTGAATGTATATACGAATTTATTCGACAAAAGGTGTAGCCTAATTTTATTGGTGGTAATGCCTTGCTTCACATAGTTCAAATTAACTAACAATGTACATGTACATACTCTTTTATTTAGAAAAATGTTCATGGATATGTGCGGGAACAACAAATTGTCAAGTTGCATTGTGCATCCTACAAGGAAAGAAAAGCATTTGTACCTATTATTTGACTTCACACACAATTTTAAAAATATTTTCAATAATTTTCTAAATAGAAAGAGAATGCACTTTCCTCCTGTTGGTGAAGATCATAGACACGTCCTTGGTGAAAAATGCACTGCTCGTTTTGAGCATATAAAACGCTTGTATGCTCTTGAGGAACACAAGCCTCTGAAGGCTGCATTTGCACTGAGGAAAGCATCGCTAAATCCCAGCAGCATAGCACGTACATCACCTGGCAACATGCTTTAAGTAAGTAAAGTTGTAAAATATGGTATTAATGACACAGAGACCCATCTGTGAATTGAGTATAGAATTCACTGCCTTGTAATGCATACACATAAATGGTGCTCAACTGGTGTAGTTTCTGTCTTGTATGCAGAAAGGTTTTGTCCGGATGATATGAGCATTGAGCACAACAACATTTTAAAATAGCATTTGAAATTGGTCGGTTATGACATCACAAAGACATATATAAAAGGAAGTAATATAAAAGGAAGTAATAATATGCTAGTAACTTAGGTTAGCACTATTACTGGAAACCGTGTACGAAATTAAAGTCATAGAATAAAAAATACTGAATAAGACTATTTTTGCCAGCTGCAAGCCAACGATGGCCTTTGCTATTTTCAGGTGTGTTCTGTGAATCAACTGCGCAGTGCGCATGCCTTGGAGTTGTATGCTGAAAGCAATGCTGGGTTCCTGGAAACATCAAGATTTGTGAAATTCATATAGAACATTTGGAAAATCATGTCCGTTAAATCACCATTTAAGGGTATGTCATGTCACTATACTGATATCGCAAATTTTACATATATATAAAGCAGACTTCGTACAACCAACAATAACAGCTTTTCTGCGAAGTTTACAGAAGTCAGTGGAAGAAGTTAAAAACAGTGAACCAGCATATTTGGATCAATCTTATTGGTGCATACGACCCTAAAGCTGTTCTAAAGTTTATTATTCTTCCTGTCCACAACATTACTTGTGAAAATTTTCTGTTTTTTTTTTCAATCAAATTAGATCATGAGCAAGTGGTTGAATCACTATCACCAGCAACTATTCCAACACATTAATAGCCAAATTCAGGACTTGTAGACTACACGAGGAAACATTTGCTACTGATAGCGGTTCGACATGTTACTTTCCAGGCGTCGCACTCTCTTATAAATGGTTACATATTAAAGCAATGTTATTGATGACATTTTTTCTTTTTTGTTTGTGAAATGCTCACTTAACTCACTGCATTGTGTGTTTTGAAGGTGTAGCAAAAAAGGATGACATGTGCATGCCAAGGAAATTTCCTAAAGAAGGAGAGGATCAACCAAACATTCTTGGTATACATTCAAACGATGACAGCAGTGCCCGAACTTGCTCAGTATTTGCATGACAGTTTGGGATTGATGTACATTCTTCAGTGCCAACAGAGTTGTGCTTTGCTGTAACGACAATGGCTGTTCAGTATTACGATGTCGTACTCAGCAATCCTTCTACTAAAAAGAAAATGCTCACCCTACCAAACTCACGCTCTGCTTTTATTCGAGCCGTTAAAAATGCAGCAGAGACGTCATTTGGTTTGCAGGCTGATGTGGCTTGTTCAAAAGGCCACTGCAATTTCGTGTTGATTGGAAAAACTTCGTTTAATTGTTTTGCCAAAAATGAACTAAAACGGTTGAACGCTTCCAGGCGCGAGGAACCCGCGAAGATGGCTTGAACAGTACGCAAGCGTACGAGTGGCGGTTCACGCAAGACTGCAAATACTTGAATTTGTGTCATTGCCTGATTGTGGTTACAGTGTGAAGTTATGATATCTGATTGTCCAGTGATATTTATTGGTATTATTTTTGTTTGTGTACATAGCCTAGTAGCCAAGTTTATGAACAATAAGCCATTGGTCGTTTTTTTCTTTTGTGGATTCTACATGTAGCCTAATGAATTGGTTATAACTTACAATATTAATAATTTTGTCATCAACATAAGATTGACAATAATGTACAGATACAACTTTTGTGAAACGACAAATAAAACAGCCAGTGCAAAACAAACATTTTCTCGTGTAGTAACACCGCATTGTGCAATTCATTGTAGGCAACATGGTTACTGGTTAGCCCTTCAGTTGGACGGACGGATTTTGAGTTTCGCATCCCGTTAGTGTCTAGGTATCCCTGGCCTATATGGCGCAAGCCCAGTTACCGAGATTGGCAGAGTGAAGTTTTCCGATTGTTGAAGTGTTGTTGCCGGGAATTACTCCATTTCCGCTGAATGGAGGGCAGTCCTTAACGTGCGTTGCTAAAGCGCACACGGTCACACCCCGAGCGCCGCGTGATCTTGAGCCGGGCGCGCAACCACTGAGCTAACTGGACGGACGAATTTTATTTAGAGATTTTTTTAGAGATTACGATAAGATCGGCGAAAAACCTCCCCCAGCCCAGACGTATGTGAAATCTTCTTTTGTTGTTAAAAGCTTAGTTTATTGGCAAAAGATTGGACTTTTGGTGAAAAAGTTTGAGGAAACTTTTGTGTGATGAAGTTGCGTTATGGGGTAGATAGGCTATTTGCAAGGCTGCCTTGAAGAAGTTATTCCTGGTAAGGAATAGGGTTGCCAGATTGGGCGCTTTTACGCCCAATTGGGCTACTTTTGATTTCTCCAGGCGCCAAAAATTCGTGTTGGGCGCGCTTTTTTAGCTGGGGCCAAATTGGGCTACTTTTTTTGTTAAATATAATATAACTTTTTATGTAAAAATTGTATCAAGTTTAAGATTTTTACTTAATTCAAAGTTATTTCATTGAGGAGCAGCGCTTTTGGAGGCTTCGGTCAGGCAGGGCTACCAATTTGGTATAGCGTAAGATGCCAATTTTCAAAAATGTGCATGTTTAGGCTTTGAAATCTGGCAATTCTGGCAACTGAAGTGATCCAGGTTTTCATGAAAATGCAGTGGACATCGGTCACCGCCATCAGTTCAGTTTGTTTTCATTTCTGACCATCACAACGAAAAACAATATATGTTAAACACAGCAGGGGTCTAGAAAAAGGTAGAAGCGACGAAACACGGACGCTATAACGTGCATGATGCCAAACCAGGACAATTAGTTATGGCATGGTCGCAACACCTTAATAAACTTTTAAGTTAATCTAAAAAGATGAGAAAAAAGGGGTAGTGAATTTTTTTTTAACAATTTATTTGAGTAAAATAGAAAAAAAAACAAGACGAAAAGATAGTTTCTACGTTGATCGACCTTGGAGGATTATCGAAACTGTTGATGGTCTTGAGGGGAACACTCTTGATGCGTTAGCTCATCACGAAAAGCAATTATATTATACCAGTTTTTGTGTTTAGGTAGGTCCGGTACTTGTTTGTAGTTATTTTAACAAACAGTTGAGTGAATGCATAGTTGCCAATCTGTCTGAAAGATTTGAACAACTGGAAAAACACTTATAATTTGGGACTAATGATCAAGCGCTCTGGAAGAATTTGTATATTAACCTATTTCTTTGCTTGGGCTCCATTTTGGGCTCCTTTTTAGAACACTAAAAAAAATTGGGCTACTTTTGAGCTACTTTTTGCATAAGCTTGGCAGTGTTGTGCGGATATTGAAATTTGATAATCCAATCCAATCCGAAATTTTTTAGAAATATCCGAATCCAATCCTGATCCAAAAATAATAGTAAAAGCAATATCCAATCCAGATCCGAATATCCGAAAACTAGCATTATACCGTACTTATAGCAGACATATGTTGCACTAACATTTTTTTCTTACCCTACCATCCTTGTCTCAAGTGCAGCATAACGAATTTATACTGATATTAAAGTAGCACTCAGCCTACCAGTAATCAATCTGAAACACAACAATAAACGACAATAACAAAACAAAGAAAATAACAGTGTAAGCATGCACAGTTGCACACACTTATCAAAAGCATACTGTTTTTGAATATAATGATACAAATGTCATTATAAGATCAGTGTATAATAAATTGTCACTAATCACATGCCCACTTCCATGAACCATACAGAAATGTAAGTCGTTCAGAAAACTATTCTTCCTCAGACCTAAACACAGAGTTGAGTACAAGTAAAGCATCACCAGTTGATAATGTGAATATAATCTAAAATGTCAAGTCAAAAGCATAATAGTATACTGCACAGCAGATCTACTATGGCAAACTTTTTAGCTTCTGCTGGGCACCGGCCAGCACTTTCTAGTACCGAGGTAGGCTACTTTCATCAACCTCTTAGCTTGGCGTGCCTGCCTTTGCTTAGTTGCTGGTTTGCTTCTGCTGACTGCGAGTACCGTACCCAGGGTTGTCAGATTAGTTGTAGCCTTCCCTTCCAGATTGCATGCCAGTTTGATTCTAAATTATTCTAAATTAATTCTAGACATTTCATTTCAAGTCTAAAACAAAATACCATTAAATACGCAGTGTATATTGTAAATATGATATAACTTACAATAAGTAGTGGTGAGAATCTTCATGTTGAAATGAAAATATCCCTAAGATAAGATGATGCCAGCACATTTTTTATCAAGTTTTGTAGCCTTTGTTCACCCCAATTTTATGTCTGTGCCTGCGTGCTTGTTGAAAAAGTTTGTCAAATGATTGGCAGTGTAAACGATGTATGCTGACAAATGAACACAGCAAGCGAAAGAGCAACTGTTTTTTTCTTTATATCATTAGAATTCTTGAAAAATGTACGTAGGGTTGCCTCCTGCTGAGAAGCCTTGCCCAGTTTTTGCCCGTTTGTGTAAGAGCTACCTTTAATAAGTTAATCGCTGTATATCTGCTAAAAAATTTCATACCGTACGTACATACAAATATTAGCCTACCCTAAAAGTGTTTCCAGAAAGCACTACATATAATCCATTATTTGAGTGTAGTTTTGCAAAATTTTTCCAGGGGGCATGCCCTCGGACCCCCTAGAATACGCGTGCCTTCGGAACGTTCTTACCCCCCACGAGTTTTATTGCTTCCCTTCAATCCCTTGCTCAACCCACCAGGATACGCCATTGCGTAGAGCCATATTCTTCCTACAATAAACTTCACATACGCTTGGATTTTTGAACTTCTTATCTAACTGCTTCGATGCAACAAAATATGAAAATCAATAAATATCGTACCGGTACTTAACAATAACTACGGTACTGCATTCTGTAACAACCTAAAAACATAACAGATTAAAAGTAAACTTAACATACATGGAAATACAACCCAGTGTTAAGTGAGCGGAAAGTCCTGTCAGCTAACTAGGTTGCGTCACACTTCTCACAGACAGGCTTTCGTGCCAGAGAGCGTGCAATTCAGCAACACAGTTTCAATCAAAGAGACGGAACTAGGGCAGAAAGTTACGCGCACGCGTTGCAGCTACTAAATGCAATGAAAAAAAGACAATTACCGAAACAATCTAGACTTGTCTAAACAATCCCAATTTGCTTCTAAAAATTATTCCAGATTCCAGACATTTTTTTTCCCTACTAGACAGTTCGTTTTGATTCCAGATCTGGAATCAATTATTCCAATCTGACAACCCTGACCGTACCTACATCGGTATCAGTCTAGTGCTGCCAGATTTACGGAGGCTAGCTTCCCTGAAACGAAGAACAGCAACTACATGGAATTTGTGTCATTCAATTTATTAAAACGTAACTAAACAAAGTTAAACAGATTCGGATTCGGATAATCCGGCTTCGGATCCAGCTTGGGAAAAATTGAATCCAATCCAATCCGGATCCGAAAAATTTCTTCAAATCCGGCAGGATCAGACTCCAAAAATCCGGATCCTGAACAACACTGAAGCTTGGGCTCTTTTTTATATTAACCTCTGGCAACCCTAGTAAGGAAGGTCTTTGGCAACACTGTTATCGGCTACTGTTTGTGTTTGACGCTTTTCTTTGTCGGGTCCAAAAGCTCAGTCTGCAATTGGGCTCTTATCAATCAGCAGAGCTTAGATCTTCGTTATATTCCAATTACTGTAAGTCAACTTACTGAAGAGGTTGATAGCGATGTTGGTTTTATTACAGAGAGTTATAGTCTACGGTATGCTCGAAAAATCTAGGCCCAGCTGAGCGTGGACGCATGCAGTAACCTGAAGTTTTCATTCTTAGTTTTTTTTTTTAATTTCAATTCACACTTTTAAATCAGTCTTAAATTCATTTGATATTTTAGGCGTTTAAAACTCACGATAATAAGCAATTTTGAGACTTACTACTTTTTTAGTGTCAATAAAGTATTTGGAGCTGGTGTACAACTACAAGTCTCTGCCCTGGTAAACAATACCATGATGTTATAGACAGGAATTGACCAAACATACAGAGTGAAACTACTTTATCTTTTGATTGAGTTTCGCTTTTAGCAGCATGATCGTAGCTTACTTCACAAAGTAGATTTAAACGATCTGTCTTAGCCTGATGCTGCGAGTTTGCTGTGGCAATAGTAAGTTGCGCAAGCTTTCGGAACACAGTTCCCTACTTTATCTTTGCTTTACTGCTTACATATTTCAACCCATGTGTCTTGTTCGATTCCTGTCTATGATGTCACGGTATTTTTTACCATGGTGGAGACTTGTACACCAGCTCCAACTATTCTTCATGCTCTGGGTGGTTTGTTTGGCTTCAGGTTTACAAAACAACCATCACTTCAATCTCCAAATCTTGCACACATGCTGTTGTAATCTAGTAGTTTCATAGAGAAAGACTGGTTGGCATCACACAACACAGGTGTAAATTGGCTCAATAGATAATGCTGTAATCAATATTTGTGTGTTAAATTTTGTAAATCATATAAAATTATAAATAGGCCTACAAAGCCATGTATGTTGCCGGTATAGATAAGGAAACAATTTTTAAACAATGAAGCAGTTTGTTTTTTGGATTCTTATGGGTTTTTAAGTTACTGTAAACAACATTTTGCCTTTTTCCCATTTTGGGACATGGTGGGAAATGACACCCAACACAGGTACGTACCGTCGTACCGATATAGCCTAATAACTTTCTGTAACTAAGCGATTCAAATAACTCTAGGAATACATTTTATCTATTTGCTGCATTGCTTAACGGTAATTGAACTTTCAGGGTACGGTAGTATAAGTGGAGTATCTTTGCTTATTTTTATAAGTCAGTCATCATTGTTTGTCATAATAAAAAAATCACAAAATGGCTGAGCCTGATATTGTAAAGGAAGGCTGGTTGTTAAAAAGAGGTATGTATATGTCTTGTGTGTTCTACGGTATTTTAATACTTGGCCGATTGTACTTGTCAAGCAATTGTATAATACTTGCATGCTACTATTTGTTCATACCAAGTGGTTGAACAGCTTGAGTTTGTTGGTCTCCATTGTTTCAATATGAAAATGAGTTGTTTTAATAATAGTTTGTTTGAGAATAGTTCGGATGATTTCAAAGGTGCTGTAAAAAATGAAGTTCCTTAATAAATTTATTCCTTTTATTGGCAGGTGAATACATACGAAACTGGAGGAAACGATATTTCATTTTACGCAGAGATGGCTCATTTTTGGGATATAAAGAAAAACCAAGTCATGATAATCATCAAGAACCATTGAATAACTTTAGTGTATTGAGTAGGTCTTTTTTTATATTTTTATGTTGTCTTGTCACAAAATTTGAAGCTGTATCGTTTGATTTTGCTTCAGTGGTGTTTATTTTTTGGTGAGCCATCAGAAAAACAAATCATTTCATTGTCGTTTGTTAACAAAACCTAATCTCGAGCAGTTTAGCAGGATAGTAGCAAAAGAGCTGCGTAACATTGTAACACATGAAAAGTAACAAAGCATTTCTGTACGTTTTTCAATTTTTGCAGTGTTTTTCAAATGAGTGTAGCAGATATACACAGCTGAAGGAACGCTTTCTGTAGAATTATGACTCAAACTCTTAAAAATTTTGATTATGTCAGTGACGTTGCAGGTCAAGATAACAAAAAATAACTGCTTCTACTTTAACAATGTGAAGTCCAATTGTTTTTCTTTTTTGCATATGTTGTTTAATTTTGAGTCCACGTCTATTAGGCGCCGGTCAAATAGGCGCGCACACTGTGGCGTCAGGATATTTAGGTGCGGAGCACTGTGGCACCTGTTCATTTAGGTGCTATTTCCTAGTAAAGTCTGCAGATTGTATCAGCTCAGCTTTGGCAAAAGCTAGTCCGGGTTTTAATGGAAAACTAAGTTACTCTTCACTCAAGCCTACCAACCGCATGAATATAGGCTACGGTGTATTTTTTTTACTGATGTTTAATGTTATTATTTGACTTATATTTATAACTAAAAGTGAACTCAGTCAAGTTCGGAAACTTGAATAATTTATTGATAAAGCTTTCGCCAACGCAAACCTGGACTAACAACAAATAAATGCCAAACACGTTCATTAAAAAAACAATATATTTTTCTGTTCAATATAAGATTTTGTGTGAAAAGCATTGCCGGTTTAAGCAGCTTCACTCACTGAAGTCATGACTAACAACAAATAAATGCACGCGCATTAACAAAACAACATATTTTTCTGTTCAATATAACATTTTGTGAAAAGCGTTGCCCTACCTGCCAAGCTTGTATAATACAATCTGCAGACTTTACTACGAATAGCACCTAAATGAACGACGCCACAGTGCTCCGCACCTAAATATCCAGACACCACAGTGTGCGCGCCTAACTGTCTGCGCCTAAAAGACTTGCTCCCAAACTTTTACCTTCACTTGATTGTGTCCTTTTACATCAAAAACAGTTTTTATTAGAAAAATCTAATTTGTTAATATTATTTACAGTATTTCTTGTCATTGCAGAATCTCAAGTCATGAGAAAAGAACAGCAACGAGAAAATCTATTTGTATTTGTTGTACGTTGCTTACAGTGGACTACCATCATTGAACGAACGTTTACTGCAACTCAGTTTGAGGATAGGTAATTATGTAATACATTATAACTATACTTTTCTGACATACATCAGTGTTTCAAATACAGTCTACTTTTGATGCTTTATTTGTTTAAAAACTTAATTAAATATTGACTGTGCTTACTTTTTTCTTTACTGTACAAATGTACAGGCAGAAGTTTCAGTTTCTTTGCAATTGTCATAAATACATAACATCTTGTAAACATGTTTTCAGCGTAGTTTTGCTGCATGAATGTCCTGTCAATCTTAAAAACGTTTACTTTAAAAAAAAGACATTTTGAAAGTGATTGATCAAAAGACATTTTTTTGTAAATCATAAAAATGAAAGAAAGTAACTGTTATGTCTTCTGATTAGAGAAGAATGGATGCGTGCCATAGAGGGGGTAAGCGACCAGCTACAACATTCACCAGAAGAAAAGAATAATGCAGAAGAGAAGCAAAAATCACACAGAGTGGTGGGTTATTATCTTAAAATAATTGGGAGAGACTAGTGTTGATCATGTAATTTGAAATTAGTTAGATTCATTATTATTTTCCAAAATATTTGAAAGCTTCTGTATTGTAAACTGACATTCACAGTATTCGGTATGTGGTGAAAACTTTCTTTGAATTCACCAAGAATATGTAGCCTAGTGCATTTCTAATTGGTGGTGGTAGATACTAGATATGCTGTAGATTTAAGAATCTTGATTGGATTGTTTCCTTTTCTATATTTTCTGTTGATCTGCGGTGGTGGAAGATTTTCACATTATCTTAAACTTGGTGCATTTTAAGGAATTTTGATCACTGATCAGATTACTCTGGACTACTTCCGTAATCTTGATATGATCTTTCTGAGTAGTGAGTACCGTACAGGCGTACACCAAGCATTTTTCAGTCAATGGCCTGCAATACCATTCCAGCAATCCAAGCTTGACTTTTTCAACTGTATGGATTCAATATTAGGATTCATCTGGATTAAACTGTATAACATTAAGAGCTTCTTAATGTTTTTAGTTTATATTAAAATTAGATTGCAGTGATTGAGTAAAGTTGTCTTACAATTTTCAACTTGATTATTTTCATTAAAAAGGTAATTTTCCACCAACTTACAATGGCTTTGATCATATTTACCTGGGAGCTGGTTCATATCATATAGACCAGAGATGTATCAGTTTAAATTTTACAACTAGAAGTGGTCATCACCGTATCATACAATCTCGTTTAAAAAGATTTGAGTATTTCAGGCCAAGTGATTATCCACTAGATGGCACTTTTTGGCCTATTCTCGAATTCTAATATCAATTATCAAGATCGATCGTCCGAATTAGCTTGGCTCAAAAATTGAGATGTATGCCTTTAACTGCCCGACTAATTTCAATACATGCAAAATCCTTCAGCAGTTTGCAAATTTTCTACTGGGCTACAAGATGGGTAACTTGTTACCACGTCACAGGCTAGTTCAATAGAGTGTTGAAATAAATTTTTCCAAAGAATTTACTGTTGTTTATCTATGTGTTAAGGGGTTGTTGTCACTTCTCTGTGGTTGTTGTTAACAATTCTGGTGCTGTTTCACACCAAGGACACCCCAGCCATATAAATTTGCCATTTTTACATCTTTTCTAAACGTTGCGAGGCGTTGAAGCTTTGTGCAAATGTCAAATTGAGACTGGACTTTTTAGGCTATACTATTTAATAGTATTCTAACGTAAAGCATGATACTGTTTTCATCTATGTTGAATTTTCATTTTATCACGGTATTGAAAGTAATACCTTAACGAACATTAGAAAACCGTATCATGTTTTACATTAGGTACCCAATTACCCAGTGAACAGTTTCTGTAATTTTTATGCTGATTTAATTTTGTTTTATTAAAAATCAGCACAGCTTCATCAAACCCCCAAAGAGCAACAAGGTAAAGCTTTCTGTCATCGATACATTTCTATCAATTTCCTAGCTAACAGAACTCGTCATTTTTACATTGATTCAACGTCTGTGGACGTTCATTTAATGTTAAAAATACACATTTTGTTGCTGGGTTAATTAAAACTTAAATTTGATGTAATTTTTCCAATTTATTTGACTTGACTGCACGGAGTAGAATGTTGAAAAAACAACAACAAATGATTTCATGTGGATTTCGATTCCAGACAACAAAATTCGCCACTTTTACATTGATTCAACGTCTGCAGACGTTGAATCAATGTAACAATGGCGGATTTTGTTTGGGGATTTGTCAGTAACCAATCAGCATGCTCTTCATAAGAACAAAGCTAACAATGCATGCAGTCTGACTTCGACTTTTCATCATTATTGCATTGAAAATCGTTACCATCCAACGTCCGTGTTTTTCATCTTGTTTTTCCTTCAACCCTGAGTGATGTTAATTAAAAGTTCAACCATAACCTTTCCATAATATCATCAGAAGCTTCTTTTTTACAAGTTTCACTTTCTTATTCGGTTACTACTGTAGTTGAATTCAAAATATTTTCCATGAGTGTGAAAAGTACCCGCTTAGCAACTACGCGTAACGCGTAAACGAAAAGTGCTTGGCTCACCATGATACTAGGATCACAGATGAGCACACATTTTAAACTTTGACTCGTTTCAATTATCGTTTGCTTTACATCTAATTTGTGTCCTTTCATGTTTGCCTTGATTTCACATTTGACGCCAAATTTAATAAGGGTTGTTTCGCTTTGTCCTTGTAAGGACTTTTTTTTGCTATGCTTTTTCCGTATATCGGAATGGCCCGTTTCGGTGAGTCCGATTCGGTGAGTCCGATCTCTTAACGGGGGATTTTTCAATTTTTTTTTTTAATTATCGGGTACCGTAGCCTAATTATCATTGCCGTTTTAGAGGTGTGGGGTTAGGGGTTAGAGGTTAGGAACTCACCGAATCGGACTCACCGAATAGTAGCAGACCCTCCGTATATACCGTGTGTGCTTCTTAGAAGAATTAGCGTAGCCTGTTAATTTTGTTAAAGCCGCTGTTTATAAATTACATAACAGAAAACCTTTATAAAGAGTGACATAAAATGGCATGTGATCCTGAGGCGATCCAATTTGATTTTATGCATTCTAGAGGATCTTTTCATGCATCCCAGTCATCTGTTTTTTATTTGCGTTGCAATGGCTGACTTGCATGACACCATATACTAATCACTTAAGCAAGACTTGCAAAACCTTGTTTTGTGCAAGCAATCAGTCTTGTCATCGCATACCAGTGGTTTCACTAGGTCATGTTACCGCTCATACATTCATTTTAGTTGAGTTATGACCGTTTTTCATTAAATCTTTTACTTATGAATACAAAACCAGTGCATACTGCAATACTGCATTCCGAAAAACTGCTGATGTCATTTAATTTGCTTCTTTTACATACTTATTGAGAAGGTTAGCAAGCAATTATTTCTAGAAAACGCTTACAACCATGTAATGCAATAAACTTTCTAAATGCTATAATGAGATTTTAAGTGTTTGGGATCAACCGTATTATGTAAATTGTTTTATATCTATCTCCATTTTTATGAATATCATGATCTTTGATCTGAACTGTATTCTTGTGAAACGTCGACGTTACTTTAGATTTTGAAATTATACTTGAAAGAAAACCACGCTTTATCCTATTGCTACCAACTTAGTTTTTGAACTGGGTATGGGTCATTTTATTGTATAGCTTTGAAATTAAACAGTTAATATATCACTGCTTCTTTTTTAGCTTTGATTCCATTTGAACCATGCATCATGATAAAAATTGAATCAGGCTGTTCACCAGGCATTTAGTTAACATGATATACGTTTTTTCTGGTGCAAACTAAGCTGAACTATCGCAAGATGTATTGTATGAAGTGACAATCTGCTTTTATTCCGACGTTTCGTCAATCAGACACAACTGACTTTTTCAGAGGGCTAGGTCAGGTCGGAATAGCCCGTTTCGGTGAGTCCGATTCGGTGAGTTCCCTATTCGGTGAGAGCCCTATTCGGTGATTTTTTTTTTAAATTATTGGGTACCGTAGCCTAATTATCATTGCTATTTTAGAGGTTAGGGTTACGGGTTAGGGTCTTATTTCAACGTTTAGCAACGTTAAAACGATGTAAAAGCGGCAATTATAATTAGGCTACGGTACCCAATAATTTTCAAAAAAAAAAAATCACCGAATAGGGAACTCTCCGAAAAAGGCTCTCACCGAATCGGACTCACCGAATAGTAGCAGACCCAGGTCACGTAGTGAGCTACTTTGCCATGCTAGATAGGTAGTCTCTACCTGACTTAGCCCCCTGAAGAAGTTAGTCGTGTCTGATTGACGAAACGTCGAAATAAAAGCAGCTTGTTACCTTATACATCTTGCGATAGTTCAGCTTAGTTTGCACCAGAAGAATGCATCATTTAACTATGATGATGTCGCTCTTGGGTCAGCTAAGGTGATTGCGTTGAAGTTCTACCCATGATTGTTTTCCTGAGCAATAACGGGCGTGGTTGAACGAACCAAGATTCAAATGGTGTTTTTCTCTCGACAGACTTTGACAGATTTTGAATTTCTTGAAGTTTTGGGCAAGGGAACATTCGGAAAAGTAATCCTCGTCAAAGAAAAGAAAACAGAAGAGTTTCACGCTATGAAAATACTCAAAAAAGAGGTCATTGTTGCAAAGGTGAGAAGAATCGTAATTAAAGAGTAGATTTGTACTTTTTGTAGTACAGAACTTGAATACAGCAAGAAGGTTTTTGTTGCTCGAAACTGCAATTTTTTTGTTTGTTTAACTTCTCTCTTCAGGAGCTTATCGTTAAAATAAAGTAAACCTAATTGTGGTGAGGTTACCTAGCAACACTTAGGTTTACTTTACTATGAGGACCAGCTCTTGAAGAGAACTCCAGCTTCGCTGTATGAAAAACCTTCTCGCAAGAACCATGATTGGCAGCGAACACATTTGTCCTCAGCAACCAAATCGAGAGAATTCCTTTCAATGTAGCAAAATTTGAATGTATTTCACTACCGTACGGTCTATTCTGTGTATAACTGATGCTAATTACACAGTTGTGATAAGTGGCACACAACAAAGTTTTGAGAAACTTTGGTTCATGTCCGTTCTCGTAATGCGCTGTTCTATTTTCATCCAGACACCAAGCTTCCATGTTACATACTTAATCAAGACACAGATTCAGATTCTGTTTATTCGGTTAGCACTACAGCATGTATACATATACAATACATCAATTAATATGCACAGTAGATACATAAATATTAAATAAATACATTGAATGTGGTGCTGGTACTAGGATGGGGTCTGCTACTATTCGGTGAGTCCAATTCGGTGAGTTCCTAACCTCTAACCCCTAACCCTAAAACGGCAATGATAATTAGGCTACGGTACCCGATAATTTAAAAAAAAATTGAAAAAATCACCGAATAGGGATCGGACTCACCGAAACGGGCCATTCCGCTAGGATGACAGCGAAAGACCACAGAGTCAACGAAGTTAGCTGCCACCCTTATACAAATAAAATAAAAAAACTACGAAAAGAAGAGACAATAACAACAAGAGTAGGCTACAACAAAAAAGTCAAACAACCCACCAAAGTTAGATACCATAACAGGCAGCGAAGTGGTGGTAGACTTTACAAGATAGTAAGTAAAGTTACCACGCAACATAGTTCAGGCTATTTTTGTTGCGAAAGATGGTGATAGAATATTTCAATAAACTAATAGCATGTTTACAGTTCGGTGCCAGAAGATGGGAAAATATTCGCCTTTCGATCTTCGTATGCTCTTGTCTATGTAGCAACAGGAATTTGTTTGCAGCGATTAAAGATGCAGGATTTGTCTCAATTCACTTTGCCTCAGTTGCACTCTCAATAAGTGGTCGGGTTGTTTTTTTTTTCGAAACGACGTTTCTAACCAGCGAATCAGTCATTTTTTCATTTCCAATCTTTCTTTCTTTTTACGTCTGCAAGTGTTGAGTCAATGCAAAAAAGACTGATTTTCTGTCTAGGTTGGTGCCAATTTGTCGAGTTGTTATTAAGGCCGTTCGAAATGACTTTTCTTTTGTCGAAACAAAGTTTTTTTCTACCAAAATCAGTTTGGAATAAAATGAAAATATTCCCAGATTTGCTGTGTCTGGGTTCTTGTTTGGAACTGTTGCAAGCTTAAGTTGTGTGTTTCTTCGAAGAGCGTAACGCAACAAGGTTCGAAGGTTTTACTGCGTTTCGCTTTCGTTTCGAATTGACAACTAAACGAAACACAAACGATGCAAATGTGGCAACTTCACTGGCTAGAAACATCTCTAACTGACTTAAAATGGTTGTCCTTGTTACATCCATAACCTTTGTCTTATTTTTATTATATCATGCCACCTTTTTAACAAGTCACATATTAAGTAACATATGTGAAAATCTTTTACACTGGTTTGGTGATTGCTAAGATTTATAAATTTAATAAATTAAAGCGGTTTTTGTTTGTTTTGGCAATCAATACGATATCTACCGCATATATACTTTACATATACCACAGCTTTACGATCTGTATCTACTGTCCATGTGTGTTTACGTTGAGAGAAAATCCCAGCGCGTCATATTCTAGAATCTAGAACACTTTCGTGTGCTGATGTTGAACCCGTGACGTGACATGTGTGCTTTTTTTTAATTAAACATTTAAAAACTCACTCCTGCGCAGCTGGAGCCACTCGCAATTTTGCTACGTGCTCTAACTTATCCAGGGGTGATTCACTTGGTAAATGGCCTCTCTTATTTCTTGCATCAACAACCAATTTTGTATCAAAAGTAAATCTGCTTGCCTCGCCTTCCACATATATCCCTCCTCCCCTCTCTGGAACACACCTCTAGCTGATGCCTTATTGCCTAACAGCAAAATCCGTCGTTTTTACATTGATTCAACGTCTGCAGACGTTGAACCACATGGTAAATTAAAATAATAAAAATGATAGATTCTGGTGTCTGGGTTGCTGATTGTTGTTGAGCTTATTGCTATTACCATTAATTGTTTTGTGCAGGATGAGGTGACGCATACATTGACGGAGAACCGTGTACTGCAGCAGGCAAAACACCCGTTTTTAACGGTAATTTCAACTGATTTATTGATGAGTATTCGTGCTTGCCAACAAAACGAAATGTGTCGTTGTGACAATGCATTAAACTCCCGTCGAATGTCAATTCCAACAGCAACCAAGACCAGTAAATGTCGTGTCAAAGCTTGATATTTCAATCTTATCTTCAGTATCATTTGCAAAAGAAGTTTGAGCTATTTTCAAAAGAAGTTTGATATTAAGCCAGTCTAACATTTTTCATGTAAATTTATTTACACGTGTTTTTTAACATCTGTCTGTATGTTATTTTTATAAAAAGGTTATTACTAGTTACTCTGATGAAATACCGTTTGTAAATTGAGAGAAACATGTTGTGGACATGTTCAACGTGTTGAGAATCAGGTGGCGCGTGGCTTTTGTTCTCCCACTCAGTCTTTTGCGTTGTATCAACGTCAAAATGACGATTTCGCTGACTGGGTCAACGCATCCATTGTCGGGCAAAAAGAATTGACAAGATGTGTCACCTGTTCGCTCGATTTACCTCGTAACACATTGCCCGTTGTTTTGCAGTCACTGAAATACTCCTTTCAAACCACGGACTACTTGTGTTTTGTGATGGAATATGTTAACGGCGGAGAGGTAAGAACCAGGCAACAAAAAACTGACTTGCTGACTGGGAAGTGGCCTTGAACCTTGTGATTTATTCTACACGAATACTGTACACACTCGGCCAAAAACCAAAGCAAGCAAACGATTTTCTTTTTCCGTTGCTTCAACGTTGAAGCGATGTCAGAATGATGACGTTTGTTGATCGGGTACTTTTATTTGTGGGTCATAAAAAATTATGGTTTACCTTCGTTTTGCGTGTTTTAACGTTGGATAGACAACGGCAGTTTGGTTTCTACCCTTCGTTTGACGTTGTGGAGTTAATCATAGCTATAAACGCTAATTGTCAGGTTCAAGAAGTGTCATTAGACTGATTGCTCAAAAACCACTTGGTTTCAGCTTGCAAAAACCGTTCTTTTCACATTGATTCAATGTCTGCAGACGTTGAATCAATGTAAAAAGGATAGATTTTGCTAGCTGGATCAACGCGTGAGAAGCCACTCGTTTAGACGGTCGGAAATTGTATGGTCTTGAAACGTTTTATTTTAACATGGAGATTGGAGAAGTATTGCAGAAACACAATCTCATACTACATTTTGCATTTACCACCCTAGAAATGTAAATCACATTCGTTTTTCAGATCTTCTTCCATTTGTCAAGAGATCGCGTATTTTCCGAAGACCGGTCCCGTTTTTACGGAGCGGAGATTGTGCTGGCATTGGACTACCTCCATAAGCAAGAGATCATATACAGAGACCTCAAAGTTAGTCGTCTGGAAATTGTAAAATAACGTCTATCTACCACCAACAGTGGAAAACCACATCACTTTTGTGTTTCGAAAATGTCTTTTTGCTATTGAATCAAATAGTTTGTGTATCAAGCTAACGCTATTGTTTTTCTTTACATTGCCACAGTGTTTGTAGTCGTTGATTTAATGTAAGAGACCGGTTTTGTTGTCGCGTTTGCGATGAATCGCGGCGTCGAATTTGACTCATCAAAAAGCTGATTCATAAAATTGTCAAAAACGTGCAAACGCGTTTATGCGCACTTCGAAAACTGCTTTAATACTAATCAATTGTGATGAATAACATTGTTTTTGCCAAAACTCGTGCTGGACAAGAAAGGCTTGTTTTTTGTCAACAGTTCATGCTTTTAATTAGACAAGAAATGTTGGCGATGTGGTTGCATAGATCAGCCTTTTCTTGTGAATTTCAGCACGAGAAAAATCGTGTTTGCTGAAGCCTAGCCCATCTAGCCCCTCCCATTTTCTTCAGTTCATATCTCGGCACAATCTTTTCTAAGGAGCTCGAACAATTTTTTTAATTTTTGCCAGCACCTTTAAATGCCTTTATGCTCATTCTTGCCAAGTTTAACAATGAGAATCTGTTAAAAACTTGTTACGGTCTTGTAAAATGTCTACGGTCATTAAAAGACAGCAAAAAAACTGGCCTTCCTATATCCTAGACTTGTAAAATTAGTTGCGATTGTAAAAAGTGACGTGTTTGTTGTTTGTGTCATTAATTCTTATTACATGATTGCGTGAGTAATTGGCCAGTGTCATCAGCACTTGTTGACTTTCAACCGTGCCCGCTTTCGTCAAGACTTGACCTTTGTTGACCTTTTGTTCTTAAGCTGATTATGAAGCTGCCGGTCTATTGATGTTTTAACAGTTGGAGAATTTACTGTTGGACAGCGAAGGCCACATAAAAATTACCGACTTTGGCTTGTGTAAGGAAGAGATCCGTTTCGGATCAACCACCAAGACCTTTTGTGGAACTCCGGAATATCTTGCTCCTGAGGTAAATCACTCGCTTGAAATGTTGTTCGAAGTTAATTAGTATTTTTTTAAACTGTCACAGGAATCACTTGAAACGTCCCAATTTAATCTTAAAAAAACACGAATCCAGTCTGAGCAGGTTTGAAGCGGTTTGGCATTGATCGTGCAACGTCATTTTAAAATTTTTAATTTTGATTCAAATTTACTGGGGTTAAATTGAATCAAAAATAAGATACCTCATGCACAACTTTTGTGACAACATATTCTTACATTTGCTTTTAAACTGCAAAGCAGATTTGTCTGTGGCCGTTTCATTGAAAAAAGGTGAAATTAAAATTTTGTCAGTTGGGGTGGCCGGAAAAATTTAATATAACTGAGTGACTGGCTTTTCAAATGACTGCGGGGAAATGCTGGCTTGTTCAGCTTTAGTTTGTATTCGAATTGAACAGATCGATCACTTTGGTATGGAATTAAGTACACCAACACCATAATGAGATTTATATAGCAGCACATGGATGGTAAACCACATGCTCATATAACTAGACGCTACATGTGGCGATAGAAAACGAAAAGCCATTTCAACAAATTTGTTCTAATGTTTAATGAAACAGGTTTTACGCGAATTTTAATTTCATTTGATCCGCAAATGTATGCAAATTTGTTGTAGATACAACTTTACGCCAAGTTTTCATTTGGAACTGTTTAGCTTGTACACTTGTTTACGAGCCATTTCACATTTAGCCACTCAAAGTCCACCGCCCGAGTTATTTGGCACAGGGATTTACTATATCAGTTCATGCGTGCTATCTGTCAACACGACTTTCTTTCAGACATTTGTTTTTCAGTTTGTTTACTACTTTAGCATTTTTGACATCACAGTTTCAGAATCGTTTTTTTGCCAACCTCATATATCGAATAAACACAAAAAGAACTAAAATCTTCCAAACATTCATCGAGGGCTGGTTGGCCCTGCTTGTTTCTTTCCAGCCAGCAAAAGCTGCCGTTCTTACATCGTTCCAACGTCGCGTTACGTTGAAACCACGGAAAGATCCAACTTTGAAGGCTGGATTGTTTCGGTCGAAATCTTTCCGGTTTGGATGTGGAGCTTTGTTGTTTACTGTTTTCAGAGCGCTACGTGTTGCTCTGACGCTGGTGCATACGTTGGCCAGGGTTATCTGTTGGTCACCTCGTTTTGTCTAAACCGACATCAGTTTATGGTTATCAAATACTGCTTTGGTCAACACTAGCCATCGCCAAAAGCGAACATTTTCTTGGTTAGTTGAAAAGATTTTGAAGTTTGAGTTTTGTTTTGCTGAGATGAACACACCTTTTAACCAGACAGCAAAATCTGTCATTTTTACATTGATTCAACGTATGCAGACGTTGAATCAATGTAAAAATGACAGATTTTGCTGCCTGGGTAGTTTTTGTGGGCTCAAGGTGGCGAAGATTAAACCATTTTGCGTAGAATTAAAGTATTTAATTTTCACTAGAAAAACAATTAAAACTTTGTATTTTACTTGCGCAGCCAAGCGTTTTGTTGCGTTCATTTGAGAGAAAAGAGATTTTAATTTTACCAACGTCGCAGCCTCGTCTCAAACCAGATAACCAGCCGGTATAAGTTTTGATTATAACGTTGTTTCGAAGCATGTCGACGTTGAAATGATACAAAAATAAAAGAAATTTTTTGACATCGCTTAACTGAACAGTGAACACTCGTACAACTTTCTTTTTGAAATTGCTGAAAAAGTTAACTTTAATTATGTGAAATTTTTCTTGTCGCCTGTAGTTGCTAATTATTCAACGCACCATTTTCCTGACTTATTCTCACTGTTACATCTCAAGAAAATACACAATTACTGATATTTTGAATGTCTTTGTACCTGCCCACACAATAAAATCCGTCATTTTTACAGTGATTCAACCGTCTCAATTTAAAAATGACGGATTTTGCTGTCTGGGAGCCGTTTAGGAATCGAACCCAGGTCTACAAGAAGCTGCTACAAAGGCCACTAAACCACACCGGATATGTTGCGTCGCTTTGCATATAATGACTTGCAGACACAATAACAACATGAGCAATAGCCACACTATCCCGGTAGCTAAAGGGCAACTGTTGCCAGCTGGATTGTCACTCCCGGAAATACGGCCGTACTTTTGTTTTCTCATTTCATGTTCTCTCTCTTCCGAAAAACACCAACAAGCATCACTTTTCAACCCATCGCAGCATGACGTGGTTTGATAAATGAAAATGTGGGAATCTGGTTTCCGTAATTTCAACTCTACGTTTCAAGCGTGACACACATTAGTGTTAGATTGCAATGAGCAAGAAATTGTCACCGCACTGTAGGATTTGACGATTAGTTGTGACGTATGAAGTAAGCCACTATTTCATTGGTTATTGCTTGTCATACAAAAGACTGGTGATAAATCCACTCCAACAAACATCTTGAAATGGCGATAGACTTCGCTAATACCGTTTTTTTTTTAATTACGCAGCACTGTATCAAATTTTAAGCTTTTGAATTTAAAACAATATATGAGCAAAAAGATAAGTCTTTGAACGTTCGTTCTCTACGTTGCTCAGACTCCTAGCTCAAACTATATTGGAGTAATCGTTTGTAGCCTTTTCATTGGTACAAACCCGTTTCAACAACATATTAGAGCTATGGACTCCTAGCCTTCTTTCCCTTGGCCTGTCTATGAGTTAAAATTTTGCAATGTTGCTCTCAAACGTATGGCATGGTGCTTTTTATCAAATGAATTCATTTTGCAAACCACATAACTTTTCACAATCCCCTGGTTGGAAACCATTTATAGAGAAAAAAGATTTCACGAGCTGATCAACTAGCTGAAGCTTTTTGAGTTTTTCGTTTTCCAATGTATGCAGAATTGCAAAGACATAGCAAAATTTTTCAATTTCACATTGTTGCAACATTTGACTGCGTTAAAGCAATGTAACTTTGATTTTGCTCGCTAAGTGAGCTCTGTTGCCTTCAACCCCTCTTAATCGAACCACATCTGAATCAAGCCAATGATCCCCATATAGCGTGTGGCCTCATAAAAGTGGAACAAAATCTTCAGAAAAGTTAATTTCGGAGCATCGAAAAGCCCGAACAAACCGGATATTCTGATTAAACGTTATCCGATTAAGCGGTTATCACCGGATTCACCAAATAATGCTTTCAGGTGTTAGAAGACAATGACTACGGCCGCTCTGTTGACTGGTGGGGTCTCGGGGTGGTGATGTATGAGATGATGTGCGGAAGACTGCCTTTCTATGACAGAGACCATGACGTTCTGTTTGAGCTCATCTTAATGGACGAGATACGTTTCCCTCAAGGCTTGTCGAAGGAAGGCCGCAATGTGCTCTCCGATTTATTAAACAAAGATCCGCTTAGAAGGTGCGACAATGGGCTTCTCTATCTACAACTAAGCGTTAGCTATACGGTAGTGTCTTTAGTTTGACTTCCCAGTTGAACAAGCAAAAAGATAAACGCAAGTTGATAACTATGTTAATAGGCTAGTGGATAAATAGACAAAACTGTTCTGGTGGAGACGTTCCATTCGACTTATTAAGTATGGCTACTGACAGATCTTCTTGCTTATGAGCGAATTCAGGTAACACCCTCAGTTTATTGTAGCCAGAGTTTTGTTTCCACGTTCAGCCTTCAAGGTTCACATTTCCTGCCTAATCTTCAAAATTCATTGAAAGTTCTGTCCTCTCCGCAGGTTGGGAAGTTCATTGGCGGACGCACAGGAAGTAATGTCACACAAGTTCTTCAGCTCTGTCGTCTGGCAGGACGTGTATGACAAAAAGGTTAGCCTATGTTGCCATATGCATAAATACACGTTTTTCGTCTGTAGTCGCCGATAAAAAGCAGCCCATGCAAATTTTTTTTCTGGTTGTACTCGTTATAACAATGACTTTTTATTCAATAGTGTCTTTATGCTCGTTTGAAGCTCTACTTAGTTTTCTTCACTCATTATCGTTCTGGTCTTTCGTATGTTGTGCCTTGTACTTTGTGTCTCGGACACGTTTTTTTCGTTCGGTCTGACGGTGTATTCTTTGACCATTCAAAGGTGTTCCGTATTTTCTTCGAGTGCACGGAAAGGCTTCTAGAGAACAGCTAATCTTGGGTTAAGCTTACTGTAATCAATTCAGAATAACATGAAAAAAAATAGTCTGATCAAGATATGTTTTATCAGATTCCTCCGCCGTTCAAGCCGCAAGTCGCATCAATAACCGACACGCGGTACTTTGACAAGGAGTTTACTGCCCAGCCGGTTCAACTAACCCCGCCCGACCAGTGTAAGTTGATGCGACACTTTGTCGTTGTTGCGGTTACCTTATTTGCGATGGGTTTCGAATGCTGCTCTTTTACTTCGATTTGACGCCTGGAAACGTTGAATAAACGCCGAAAGGATCAATTTTGCTTGCAATTTGAGAGCCGTTAGAAATATTGGATAGAACAACTATTTTAACTGCAACGTGTCGTAACAATTTCGAGCACGCCACACGTATAATCATATGGCATTTGATTATACGTGCGGCGTGCTGGGCACCTAACTTGACACCACTTGGTAAAATCGAGTTTGAAAATTTTGACAATTTCTTAATTATTTAGCATCTTCCATCGAGGATAACACCAAGCCCCACTTCCAATCCTTCTCCTATTCCTCCAGCGGAAGCCACCTCCGAAGATAAACCTCCAATGGAAGTCCTCCATAAAATCTACCATTCATTTGTTGCTGATCTCTCACCAAAACTGCTCCTGATTTTTTTTTGGTTATGGTTGAGTTTCCTTTTCTTACAACCTGCCCTCTCCCCATCTGCTGGCTAGTGGCGGTGACAAAGCCCCAGACAGCAAAATCCGTCATTTTTACATTAATTCAACGTCTGCAGACGTTGAATCAATGTAAAAATTGACCTATTTTGCTGTCTAAGTTAGGACTTTGCACCCGCCGGGGTTCGCAATAATTTATTTCAAACGCTTGTCGTCCTTTATTATTTATTAAATTGTTGTGGCGTTTTATACCAAGTCGACTTTGCGCATTTTTTGTTTGTCGTATGTCGATGATGTAATGTGTTTGTAAACATTGTCGACAACTAATCCAAATGTTTTTTTTTTGCATTGATTCAACGCTTCCAGACGTTGAATCAATGCAGACGTTGAATCAGTGTAAAAAAGGACGAATTACGCTGTGAAACAAACGATTTGAAAAAGTTGCCAACATTTTTTCTGATTCAATTTCAACAGCCTCTGATTGGTGATCAATGAACCATGGCCGTGAATAACTAAATTTGGAAACAATCACATTGATTGGCCTAACCACCAAATTTCTATCGTGGACTTTCTGATTTCTTCGTGCACAACTTCCGTTTATTCTGTACGTATTGTACCGGGCAGGCCAATTGAAATGAGGCTATTGCTTTATTTCATATACTGAGCAATATTCTCTCCAGTTTTGAGAGACTTGGTGGAGTTGTAATCAAGCTTCTGATCTCGAGGTAGCCTGCTTCACGATTTCAAGTCAGTCAGAGCAAACATTTCAGTCATGCAGCTTTTTCTATCAAAACTTAAATCCATTACTTCATATTGAGCTTGCTGCTTGAACACGTTATTCAATACCTTAGCTGCATTTGCCAAAACATTTCTATTGAAAACTGGTTGGTTTTTGGTGAAGTGACCTTTTGCAATTGAAAATCATAATTTAAACGTCAATTAACGTAAGACGTGGTCTTTGATGTGCTTTGGAAGATGTGCTTGGTTCAGAAAGCACTCGCATATTTGTATCTTTCGTTAATGTTCTTTTATTCGCTTCGGATTGTCCGAGCCCGAATACTGCATGGGATTGGCTTTAAGCAAAAGGACGAAGCGAAAAGATCTTTCAGTAACATTAAGCTCGAAAATTCCTGAAGCTTTTCGAGTTTCGTATTTTATTCTTTCATCCTTCACAAAATTCTCCACTGAACGCTTAGACAGTCCCAGACAAAAAAAATCCGTTATTTTTACATTGATTGAACGTCTGCAGACGTCGAATCATTATGAAAATGACGGATTTTGTTATCAGGGTCCTAAACCCAATTTTGCACCATACCCAACTTAAAAATCCTCTTTTTGTATTGATGCAACATCATCGGGCGTTAAATCAATACTGTACAAGTGGAGGTTTTGCGATGATTTGTCAATTCTTTCAAGAATTTGACACTGGATCTGTTTCAATGTGAGTACTGAGTATGTTGAATTACCGTTAAAATGATTTAGTTTTATAGCCTCTTTCGCACAACTGAACCGCAAATCGCGTAATATATACAATTATACATATAATATCTGTTTATGTATTGTATTCACTCGCAGTGTTCGTACTCTTCTATTAGTTCCAGTTTTCCACTTAACCGAAGTCAAGAGGGCACACACATACGGGTGACCATGCATTGCTTATTGATAAATTTTTGAAACGATGAATGTACTAAAATGACATTTTATATTTGTATGAATGATTTGCCTGGGTGGGTGGAGCATAGTTACTAGTTAGCCAAAAATGCTGGTTCTACATCGTATCAACGTCTAACGACGTATCGAAGTATGGTGTATGGAGACAAATATTTATTATTTTCTCACCAACCATCTACGAAGGGTGAAAAACTAAGTAACTGAATTAAACATTGACAGATGAATAATAAATTACAAGTGAAAAATGCTAAACTTTTACATATCTGTACGGTTGTGTTTTAATCTGTAAATCGTTGCCACGTGTATTCTTACAACTTTGAGTTTCGTCATGTTCCAACCCAAAACCAACGTTACTTTTGCTCTATGAGATGTAAAAACTATTACTTCCGTTTTTTAGCATGTTTATTTAAGGTTTGTTTTTGGATCCAAATGCAATTTAGTTGTATTTATGTACGAAAGCCATTTCTGATATCGATTTAACACCAAAAAGCTGTGCTGACATTGTCTACGCCCATTCAATCAGATCTGTGATTGTAATGGAAGTTCTGTTTTAATCCTATCAAAGAAACGTTAGAGTAGTAGGTTACTTCAATTTCGTCACATGTCAAAGTTTCAATCTGCCTATTACTGCTTGATTATTGTAATGCTGAATGTGCAGTCATTTGTTATAAGACTTTTAGGTAGAGCAATGGAAGCAAATCGTTGTCGATGGCCCAGACAGTAAAGCTGGCCTGTTTAGATTGTTTCAAGGTCTGCAGACATTGAAACAATGTAAACTAGGCTACCTTGGTACTCAATTCATCAGCTGCCGTGTATCTGCTTTTTTGAGGCATAAATCAAGATTGTTTTTGCAGTGCGTAAAGAGCTTTCATATCTGTGCAATACGGATTTAGTTGAGATGAAGTGAAAACTATCTTGAACTATTGCAAGTTCAGTATCTTCCACAAACGAAACTATCTGCATTGATTTTCTGTTTGTTTCATTTTTAAGCCTCGATCCTTATTTGCAATTATGGCTATTTTAAAGCACGGTTCCTTCAAAGCTGCTTCTATTATGTTTTCAACACTGTCAAAGAAGCTAGTGTTTTTGCTGATTATGTTATGTCCAAATGTTTGATGTTAAAGTGGGATTCGATTGTGATCAAGTATATGTAAAGTCTCGGTGAGAAGCATTGGCACCAGCTGCAAGTAAACTTAAAAGAATCAGCAGTTCGTGGAAAGAATTCTTGGCTTCGTTTAACGTATTTTGTGCATTTTCAAAAGATCGCTGCAAATTAACATCTTGTGAATTGGAATATAGCTAGAGCTCTGCAAACCAGGCATTTGAGTGTAATATTACTTTACAGTTTGCAAAACTGGACAATTTGTGATTTTCTAATCATCGCGTGCCGCATGGGTCATTGTATTCATGATCTTGGGTGTTTTAAACTCATGGTCTGGATTATTATTACCGGTAACCAATGTGTATTGTGTATGCTCAGACTGATACGTTGTATTTTCGTTCGTTGACGTTGATATTATTTTTCTTTATCCCATTCTTCGTTGTTTCGCTGCTGTAATGATTCGAAATAGAAGACAACACAAAGTAAAGAGCATATTTTGTTTGTGGTGTGACGAGAATGTAGCATTCAATTCGGAAACTGTATTCATCTGGGAAGTAAAACGATTGGAACGCCTGAGGTTGTAGGTAAGCTCATGAAATTTTCGATTCTTGCTCTTTAACACTATAAGGGACTCCAAAACCAGCTACCGTTGAAAAAATGGTTGTTGGACTACTCAGCAATTGCATTTCAGCTACTGCCAAGTCAATAATGAGATTTACGTGCTCACGCCGGACTTGCTTGGTCTTCGCTTGCCAAACTGACTTGTGACATGCTAAGTTATGGCCTGCTCAGTTGTTACTTACTCAGTTTCATAATTTACCAACTTCAGCTACTTGTTCCTGGGCCCAGGAATGGAACGAGCTGCCACATATCCCTCCCCAGTTTTCAGTTATACCAGCACTCTCCATCCCTCCTGGAGCAGACCTCTCAAGAAAGGCATGGGTCACATTGAACAGGATCAGATGTGACGTTGGCTGCACTGGAGCTAATCTATTTAGGTGGGGGTTGCATAATACGCCGATATGTGTCTGCGGAGCGGTAGAACCAACAATGCAACACATACTCCACGAATGCCCCATCTTACGGCCCCCAAGTGGAATCATTGGTATTCGCAAACTGGACCCAACTACCGTATCATGGCTGCACGATGAGGCATTGCCAATCTAAGCTACTACGAGTCAAACGAGAGAAGAAGAAGCTACTTGTTGAAGTGTTTGTTGTCTGAAATGTTGTCAGTTGTCGCTTGCTCACTTCACAACTGCTGACTTAAACAGAAGACTCTGAAAAATTACATTTTTTGATAAACTTTTGTCGATAGTTATTTCATGCGGTTGTGAAAGTATGTTATGTGAGAGCAGTAGCCAATCCTAGTTTGTCTAACCACGAGGTTCTCAACTGTTTAAAGCTTCTTTTTGAAAAACTTCTTCATTTGCTGTTGCTAGGAAACGTCTGCGTCACGTGACCTCAAAGTAGGTTGACTGCACTTTGACTTGAAATGCAGAACCTTGCACTTTTCAACCCTGTTGTTTGCATCACAAAAAAGACCCCAGTTTGAGAACCACTAAGTAAGACTCTGGCGCAAAAATTGTGCCATTAAATGAGATAGTTTTGCATCTATTCGATGCGTTTTTGTTTTGTTAACCACATTTTCTCCTAATAAAGCAAGTAACTCGTTAACGACTATGTTCATGCTGTGCTGCAAAATTTACACCATGTGGAATTCGAGTTCGGAGTTTCTTTATTTATTGTGAGATTGGTGTGTCCAATGCTATCCAGCCGAGCTACGCTGCAGAGCTTCCACATTCTCCCTGGCTCTCCGGTCACGAGGCACTCCACAACTACATCACCAGATCGGCGACAAAGAACTCATCAAATCAAGAAAGCCCTTTTTTGCTCAAGTCCAATCCTAACAGGAGCATAACACTACTGCTTCATCTTGGATCATCAACGCCTGGAAAGAGGAGTCGACACACTCCTCTAGACTTCACTCCTTTGTCCCCGACGCCTTCAAGAAAGCTACGGGCGTTGGACGCTTCGGTTCCTTGATGCACAGGTGGGGTCTATCAGCATCTGTGGCATGCAACTGTGGTGCAGAGGAACAGACTTCAGACCATAAACTTTACCACTGCCCGATTTTAACTCCACAAAGAGCAGTTGGTCTATCCACGCTGGAGGACGCTACCATTAAGTGGCTGCTCAAAGAATGCATAAACATTTGACCCGGAAGAAATGTAGTCTAAAAACAACTTCGCAAATGAAAAAAGAAAGAGGTGTCTCTTATGCTTAAATCTTTTTTATAACATAGCCTACTTGATAACTTTGGTAACAGATGTGATCGTTGTAGGGCGTTCAAACTATAGGCCTACCTCCCGAGATCAATGGCGGAGGTGCTCATTGGCCAGGGGCTCTATCCACGTTCAGAATTCGGGGGGTGATTTTTAGAGAGTGGGCTAAAATCGTCTTAAAACCACTCCAATAAGTGTGGGGGGGTGATCACCCCCTCTTGGATACAGCCCATGCCATTGGCTATACCGGACATATATCCAAAGGCAGCAAAATACAGGTTCATCATAGAAGTTGAAATGGAGATAGAAAGCCGAGTTGTGTACCAGATTTCGAACATTGTTTTGAGTTTAACTTGAGAGAATCTTGTTTTTCCTCGTTCTTGCAAAACAAAACAAACAAACAAGAGGCTTTAAACCACGACAATTGAAAACTGCCAATCTAACCTCACTCTCCACAAAAACTTTCAGAGATGCTGATTACAGTTAGGCCGGAAATTTGCTCGTACTAGGATTAGGGAAACTAGGATGTGGTCTTAACATTTTTTTCCGGTTCTGAGTTTCGTTTTTGCTGTTACCTCATTATGAGTAAACTATCCAACAAGCCAGGTTTACAGAAATTTTATATTCTTTACTGAAGTCTCCAATAATGCAAAAAAATTAATTAGTGAGAAAATGTATTGGGATTATTTTGAATTCAAGCAAAACAGCAATAGGGCAAATTTAACAATTTTTAACAGAATGCACTTTGTACTGTCGTATTTTGCAGCTCATAATTGTACAACGATTCATGTAAAAATTTTCTGTAAAAGGGACAGACTGTGGCTCTTGGTTTACTGGCAAAGTGGTTATACTTACTTAGTGAGTACTGTTAAGTGTTAGCCTGTGGAGGAAGCGAAGGAGGTTTACATATATTTGTTTTGTGAATAAGACAATAATAACAATCAGGAAACATACAAGTAAACTTAAATTGAAAATACTTTTAGGCTCATCAAATCATCTGTTTTCTGATGATCAATACCGTACCGTACTGATTTTGATGAAGCCAAAGTTAAAATACTTTTAAAATCTTGCTATGCCTGTGTTGGAATGATTATTTTGGTGCACAAAAACAGCAATGCATACGAATTTACAGCATCAGTCATGCAAAAAATATATAGAAACAAGACAGTGCACCAGAAAACCTAGAAAAAACGCAAGGTTAGTGAGCTGAGTCCCCCTTAGGCCAGCTAAAATACCGGTATCGTTCTATCAGTTTCTAAACATCTAGTTTTTCTAATTATGCAGTAAGTATTGGCTCTTCCTTCATCCCTCTGTAGACTATCTTATACCTCAGACCAATTTTTGACAGAAATGATCTGCAAATTGATGTTTTTGTAGATCATTTAAGAAAGCGTGTTTCAAAATCTCAGTTTTCATATATACCGGTATATAACTATATATATATATACCTAACTTCTTTCATCTTCCAGACCAACTGCCTGACCCAGGATGAAGGGATAACACACAGCTTACTGGATATTTAAATCTGTGTACAGGATAATGTAGTTGTGGTCTTTCACAAAAATAATTTTTTTTTTTTCTAAAATGTAAAGATCTGGTGAAAGTGTTTGTCACAGTGGTGTGACTTATCGGGCTTGTTTAATGTTTATAGCCCACTGAAATGGCCTTATATTATACGGTACGGTATCTATCTTATATGAAAGTAAGAAAGCCACTATATATAGTGACCATACATAGCAAAATAGTTGAAAAGCTGGTGTCATTTGCTATCATTTTTTGGAGCTTGTAGGTGTTATGTCGCCCGTGGTTTTATGAAAGAAATACAAGAGAGACTTGGCCGAATATCGAGCGTGGGCGGCTTAAAACCTACTAGTGCCCATTTTTCACATACATGGTGCTAGGCTATTGGGAGTTGCTTAATGTTTACTTTTCTAAGATTAATTATTTTGATAGCCTTTTGTTGTGTTTGTAGATTTAAAGAAGAAAAGGTGATGTAATTTTATGGCTTAGCCTATGCTCAAAAAGAACACAAGCTGGTTTTGTTAAGGTTATTATTGAATACAAACTTCCTTATGATTTGTAGATTTAAATTTTTATTTTTTTTAGTTTCGATAGTTTAGATCAGTCCTGGCGATAGTTTAAATCAGTCCTAAAAAATATCAAAGAATGTTTGCATTTTATGACATTTGTCAATCAAAATATTCAGAAGCCATCAGTGAGAGTAATTGCATGTTTTATATTTCTGTTGCAGCAGCTGTTTTGACACAATGTTGTTTAAGTAGAAATTAAAATAGTGGGTTAACTTACACCTGCCAATTGCCTTGATGGTTATCGTTGAAAAAGAAGTTACCTTTATATATAAAATACTGTAAGTTTGCATGTAATGGGATATTTTGTATTTACCAATATGGAAATGTTTGGTAGATTGGACGTTTTCATCATCAGCATTTTAATTCCACTTTTTACATTGATTATATTTTACTGATAACATCATTTTCAAATAGTTTTCTAGTTAAGCTGCACTTGGTCAGTTAATTTAATCATAAACTGTTATTAATTCTGAGCATTTAAGTTATTGTTTTTGTGACAAATGTATTTTAATTTGTTTCATGTAGAAGCAGTGAAATAACTTATTCTTAAAAATTCTTTTGACAAAAAGACATTTACAAATCTACATGACTTTTTAAAAATGGCAGTGGCTATATTTTTCGCAATAGTGTTGCCAGATAAGGAATGCTGAGCTCTAATTTAAGAAAAGTTTAAAGCAGTTGAAAACATAAACTAGTAATTTGGAAAATCTTGAAGTCCTGGGCTGAGAACAAAGCCCTAACCTTCCCTCTCTAACTTTATTTCTAACTGGCCACACCTGCCACGAAACAATGCTTTTTAATTGCTACCATAGCAACAAGCTTGGTCATTGATTTTTGGCAAAGGCGTTATCCTAATCCTGTGTACATATTTGCGTTGCTGTAGGATGTATCATATAGAAGTGGTTTTGGTAATCACTGAATTTTTTATTTCTTTAAAATCTATAGACCTGAAGAGATATCACGATGTTCAAAATTCATCGTCAGCAGCAAGGCGAAGGTGCTGTGAAAAAATCTATTCAAAAGTTGTTTGATCCCAAAAAAGATGTTGCCACTCGCCTGAAACATTTGAAAAATGTTATTGGTGAGCATAAAATTGACTTGTATCAAATATTAGTTTAGAGAACTGCTTGTGCATTGTGTATATGTAATTTTTTATACTAAAGACAAGCAAGACACAACAATAACACAGGGTTGAGCATTACAACAGTATATTACATATTTACAAATAGTTCAACATTCAAATGTTTTCGGCTAACTTAAGCCCTCATCAAGAATCTGCAAATATTTATAAACTACAATAAATTTTACTTCTTGACAGTAACTACCGTAACTAACTAACTAAACAACACGATGCTTTTAGTTAGTTGTTTAGTTAGTTACGGTAGTTACTGTCAAGAAGTAAAATTTATTGTAGTTTATAAATATTTGCAGATTCTTGATGAGGGCTTAAGTTAGCCGAAAACGTTTGAATGTTGAACTATTTGTAAATATGTAATATACTGTTGTAATGCTCAACCCTGTGTTGTTGTTGTGTCTTGCCTGTCTTGCAGCCTGTCTTTGGTATAAAAAAGCAAACTCTCTCCCGAAACTATATTAGTATATGTAATTGTTTTCAAAAAGAGTTAATTTGAACAACAATTAGCATAGTAAATGAGTAGGCCTATGTATTTTTGTAATTGACTTGATTTGATGTCTGAGTGTGTGCCGCAGTAAGGGATTCATCAACAAAGTAAATGCAAAGTTTTAAAGATTCCTACTAAATTAGTTTTTCAAATATGTACGGTAATAAATATTTGCTTTTGGAAATAAAAAAAAATGTTCATACTGTTGGTGTCACTCGGCTATACAAATGAACAATTAAGCAAACTCTTTTCAGTTTTGATTCTACTAATTCCATGCCAGTATCACTTCAACTTCAACTATCATGCAAGCAAAAGCTTCAATTGCTCAGTGTCCAGACCCAAATCAGTTGTTTACCCAAACTTTGACATCCTCAAGCTTTCTAAGTGTTCTTCCTAGTCCAAAGAAAAATGTTCTCAAAACTTGTCAAGATATCTGAGCTAGATTTGAAAAACTTAAAATTTAATTAATCTTAATTTGAAAAATGCTAATTGCTCAAATCTTTAGTTTCTTACAGTTTGGTAGCATCAATTTTTTTACAACTTTGATTTTAAAACATTTTTCTGTTTTACAATTAAGTCATTGATCCATAAAATTTTGACTTAATTTTTCAGCATCCTATACTTTTTTTTTGTTTGCTTGAATTATTCTGTGCTGTAAGCAGTCATTTATTTTTCAATGTGGTATTTTTAAAGCTCTATTTAACAAGTATATCACATATGCTTTTTTCAGACAACAGTTCAGAAACCGAGGTGCAGAATTTATTTGAGCTCCATTATTCACATATCTATTTCATATTCTTTGAAAACTTTTTGCTGGCAGAATCTAATCTGAGATTAAAAGGATGTAAGTATAAATATCAAAGTTTCATTGTCAATGCATCTCAGTAGATACGATTAATCGATTATGGCTACCTGGAGGAGTGGAGGTGCGACCTGATTTGTCACATTTTGCACATTTTGACTACCGCACTGCTACTGTCTGAATAAAAAATTTTCCAGATTTTTTTACTTTATGCTGACTTGTAATGGTATGAAAGCTTTTTGTTGCCTTAGGGTAATGTTAAAACCCAACTTGTCACCTGGGGAAGACAGTAGCAAGACAAAAAATTTCGGGCAGTTACCAAAAGTTAGCAAAATCTGAAAAAATTTGCAAAATGTAACAAATCAAGTCATTTCTTTAATTCTTTAGGTAGCCATGATCAAATTCAGAATGAAACTGTTAACCATCTATTTTAAAAAACATCTTACTAATACTTTTAACAAATTTGATATGCTCTGAAAGTTTTCACAGTTTTTCTCAGCATTTTTGAATAGCATAGGTCACTTTAAAAGTCGTTTGCTTAAAAGGTTTAATTTCCTGGTTATATATGTTTTGTGGTCTGAAGGTCCATTATTGCAGCAGGTATTTGACCAATAATTTGTTTCTTATTAATTGGTTTGGTATGATATAATATAAGAATGCAAAAAAATATTCCTCTCTGATTACTAGGCTGCTCCCTCTCTAGCCTACCTTTGCATGTTTTAAATGTCATTTAATTTCCATTTGTTTATTAGCTCATCGTGCTCAGAGAGAAGAGTTGGATTCTATCCTTCTTATATTTGAGGTATCTGAGTAGTGAGTATGATGATATATGAGTCATTCAGCCAATTACTTTTGTGCACAATGAGCTGTTGTTTATATTTTTTGTCTCTTAATTTGGTTGCAAAAGTAATTGATATTTAAGGTTGAGTTTTTTTCTAAAATAGATCTAAAATAGCACAGATCTAATAAAACATGCATTCATTGACTTTAAACTACCACTTTTGTTTTCAGCAAATATTGATAAACCTTCCTGAATTGATCCATGAACGCTGGCAATACCACAGTATAGGTAAGCAGCCTGGTCCAGTGATGGCAATTCTATTACCGTATAAACAGTGGAGTGTGGTCCCAACAATAGGACCACCTGTGTTACTACTTTAACAAAGTAATGTGGCCTGGCAATTGTATTTATGACGATGAGAATCTTTTACTTTATTGATCTTGATGCGAAGCTCTGACAACGCATCTTGCTCAACGGAAAATTATTAATCATTATGCATTCTGTGTATACATTTCAGTCATTTACAAAATGTAAATTTTTTTTCATAAATGCAGCCTACTCTATTGTCGACATCCCATAGTATTGTGTGAAAACTGATTTGTATTCAACATTAAATGCAATTTTTAACAGGGACCAAATAGTGGTGTATATATTTGACTTTATAAAGCTTGCTTGTAAACACTGAAAATGAAAATTCTTTTTTGTTTGGTTTGCAGACACAATCATCAAGAGACTTCTCCATACGCAAAACTCATTAAAGGTCGTTTAGAATGGCTCGAAAAAGATTGTTTTGTACTTATGTATAATTGTATATATCGCATTACTGTTTACAAAATTAGTCTTTGTATGGTGCTCTAATAATAATTTGTATACATGGTGTAACAACAAGTTAGATTCACTTACAATATATTAAGCCTAAGGTAGCCTATGTGTTTTTTGTTGGTAGCTTTTATTACTTTTTTGTATTATTTGTTACTCACGTTTTACTCGGTAGATATCTTTGTTATTCTTTGAAGAGTTTAAATAGATTTTAACGTTTCTGTTGTGCCTTAGCAGTGCGATCAAGCCGTTTTTCAATCAGATTGTATGAATTAAAGACCTAGCAGTGTTATCACTTTCCATCTGCAACTAAATAATCTGTGCGATATTGTCGCATTTTCAAGTTTAAACTGTACAAAGTGACCATGCTGTCTGAACGATCTTGACACATTAACAAAAAGTCTGTAGAACATGACAAGAATGGTGTTATACTTTAGGTCCGTAAAGAAGGGATGCACTTCTTTCTTTTGTGGCTTCGTGCTCTTCGGGAAAACGCTCTTTCCCACACCCTCCTCCTGTACGCTTGCCTCATCCCTGGCTTCCCACCGCCAACATCCAAAGATGGGAAGCCGTACAGTTTGGAATGGCTGGTTAACACGCCCACGAGTGAAGAATGTACGTTAATACGTATAAT
Organism: Aplidium turbinatum; assembly: GCF_918807975.1. Taxonomy (NCBI): domain Eukaryota; kingdom Metazoa; phylum Chordata; class Ascidiacea; order Aplousobranchia; family Polyclinidae; genus Aplidium; species Aplidium turbinatum. The sequence continues at coordinate 9,250,881 of NC_137483.1, read as the reverse complement.
CGTACATGCTCGGCTAACAAATTCATCCGCCGCCTTATGATCATTTGTTCTCGTTGCTTTGTTTCTGTTATGTTGCTGCTAGCTTTGCTGGTGTTGCTTTTGGAAACCATATCATCTCCATTTTTCAGATCTAATCATATATGTTGTTTTGCGAACACTTCTTCTGGGCACAATTTGATACATCAAGGAAGTTACCCAACATTTAGATTTGTGATCACTGAGAGGTTATATCACTGTTTTAAATGTATATAATATAATCTGTTGTTTTTTCAATGTTGACAGAAATATAACCCTGCCTACTAAACCTAACCTCCACATCCACACATGGATTCAAAGGCTGACTTAACGCTGAAAATGGAATTGACTGGCTAGAGTGTACAACTGTACAGTGTACATGTTCTTATGGTTGTAGGAGTAAATGAGAGATCAATACCTTCATTGCATTGACGTTGAATCGACATAAAATTTATCCTATTTATCTTGTCTTTCATGCACATCACATCCAAACATTTCCTGTTTCAGATGGTGTGCATCAAGTAGAAATCATGTGTCTAGTGCCGCCTGCTTCCGGCGAAAAGTTTCCCACAGATCTTACGAAGTATTTTCTTGATGCCTTACTTGAGTTTATGGTTCTGGAGGTAAGATACTGAATTGTTCAGTAGGAGTGTTTGCCGTATACATACATGCACAATTGCACATGGTGTGTTCGCAAGTGACGTGGATTCTATAGAGGCTGCTATAATGATTCTTCATTTACATGTAATTGATATGCAGTAAATAGAAGATTTTAATGATATAGTTGAATAAGAAGAAAAAATCGTCATCTATCTGGATCATATCACAGGCACGTGAGCTTCATTGGAAAGATGGAGACAAAATGGCGACCAAGTGCTTCAGCTTTTTATGGGATCTATTCAAAGACAATTACCTCACTCATGCCTTCCCTGACTTCAGCTTTGCTACTAGTGTCTATTCGTGTAACCTGGACGCCGCATGTGAGGATTGAGTAATAATGGTTACAATGTCATAGAAAATTTGAGTAATAGTATTTTAGTAATGCTTCCGTAACCGTATGTAATTTCCCCTTTGAAAGGTATAGAGGTATAGAAAGGTAAATGTTATAGTTTTTTGGTTTGTGGAACTACTGTTTCACGTACCAAGTACTTTTTTCCAATCTCAACGTTTTTCATTTTACGGTATCCATGATACCAATCTGTGTTATTGACTTTTCGTGGTTTATTGACATGTCTATCGTGTCAACACCCACTGGTTCTATTGTGCTGCGTGTTGTTTGTACAGCCTATTTGTTCTTATGTATCGCACATGTCGGCTATGGTTTACCACGGTTTATATATATCAAAGTATGTGGTATACAACAGAAGAAAGCATGATGTCAAGAAATAGATGTTGAGCCGAGGTTGTAATTTGCCTGTGCGTTGTTGTAATCCCAAGCTACTGGTTCGGTGTTTGTGAGCATTCAGTAATTTTGGGTGGATAGCACAAGCTTGATGAAAAAAAGATTTGATTTTATTGTAAAAATGTCTTCCACTCTTGGCTCTTCCTATCCAATCTTAGATCCTTTCTAAGGAACTGGTTAAAGAAACACTTTGTACTAGAACATGCAAGTTTTTATAAATCAACCCTTTGAAGTGATTGCCCAGCCACCAAAACGAATTGTGATAGACTTTCATTCTAGTCGCAACGTCATTTTTAACTCGTTAATCTTTTTCAGCTTTGCCCGAGCCTCGTCAAGCCATCAATTACATACTAAACGTATCTGATACCGGCTCGATCGACCCTCGTATCGAGGTGGCTTCCGGCTGCCCTATGCTTTCTGCCCGTGTCAGCATCATAAAGTGGGTGGTTGCCTTCACTGGATCTTTTGAAAGGTACAGGGCTGAAGTTGTGAGGTGACGTTGCTCGCGCTCGCCAGTTTAACCGTATTCGATTTCGCTCACTGCGTCACAATATAATCACGTGATGTCACTTTTTGCGTAGCCTACCAAGAAGATGCCAGCTGCAAATAAACCTTCACAATCTTGATTGAGTTATATTTTGAATCGATTTTACAAACTTCTTAGAAATCTCTGCATTTAGCTTGCCAATTAACATCTTTCCACGTCAGATTGAATGCATGCACTAGTTTGCTTTAATGTGTAAACATTGCCAATTTCTCTAAACTAGTATGCACTAAAATGGAAGGAATTTTTGTTCTCTTATGATGAAATTACTGTTTCTATTCACTGTGTAATTCTTCAACTGCATCATTACGAATCATTCTAAATGCTTCACATGCAAAACTGTTTCCTGAATAATGTGGTTTGACGTGTGCTACCAATTTAGAATTGCATACTGCTTAAGGTTTCCATGGGACTTTTCACGGTGCGCTAATGTGATGTGGCCTATCCAGTAAACCAACTGTATCGTTTCCTGATCACTTTACATAGTAAAAAATGCGACTTTTTTTTAGAGGAGCCACTTCTTTTAGGTGCAGACAGTTAGATGCCTGCCAAATAGGTGCGCGCACTGTGGCGTCAGGATATTTAGGTGCAGCGCACTGTGGCGCCTGGTCATTTAGGTGCTATTCAGTGTGTCAATTTACACTCATAATCATTTATCAGAAATGCTTGGTTAAGAGTGTTGTATCATATTGTTTGTTTTAAATACAAAGTCTATCCAAATGAGCAACCTAGTTGTTTCAGAATAACAAAATATCCTCAATGCAAGCTGAGTATGGTAGACTAATCTTTTACAATATAACTTACTGGTTATCACTAGCAAATGAGCGTTGTTTTTTTCAATTCGTTTTCATTTCGGTTCGATAGGCATTTGAAAGCCCCCCCCCCCTCTTGAAAAAATTCTGCGTACGCCACGGTCTGGAGTATTACCATCAAGCATCTAACGAAATATACTTTACTGGGAATAGCACCTAAATGACCGGCACCGCACCTAAATATCCTGACGCCACAGTGTGCGCACCTATTTGGCAGGCACCTAAAAGACGTGCTCCGTTTTTGGAAGGGGGAGAATGGTATTGAAGTAAATTTTAAATTTTTTGTAATTATTCTTGTCTCTCATTTAGGCCTGACTCACAAACAGAAACGTTGCAAAGGCAGATCTCGCGCCAATTGCAGGAGGTTATTGGCAGGTAGAAGCATATTTCACCAAAATCTATCACTGTCATTCAAACATCTCGTAAACTGCTAAACGACAACCATCATACCAACCACACAATGTACAAAACGGGTCTGCTACTATTCGGCGAGTCCGATTCGGCGAGTCCGATTCGACTAGTCCGATTCGGCGAGTTCCCTATTCGGCGAGAGCCCTTTTCGGCGAGTGCCCTATTCGGCGAGGTTTTGAAATTTTTGAAGAGAAATTATCGGGTACCGTAGCCTAATTATAATTGCCGTTTTTACATCGTTTTAACGTCGCTAAACGTTGAAATCGTGCAGAAAGGAATAAAAAGAAAATGTTTGAACTATTAAATTAAAATTCGTCATGTCAGTTCAGTTGTTTTTATTTCTGACCATCATATAAAAAACAATACACGTCAACATAGCAAAGGTAGAAGCGACAAAACGCGAACGTTAAAACGTGCTTGAATTCGTCATGTCAGTTCAGTTGTTTTTCTTTCTGATCATGATATCAAAAACAATACGTCAACATAGCAAAAGTATAGAAAAAGGTAGAAGCGACAAAACGCGAACGTTAAAACGTGCTTGTGACCGAAGTAAGTTATTGAGTTGAAAGAAATTTGGCACGGTCGCAACACTTTCAGAAAAATTTAAGATATGAAGGAAAAATAAAACAAAGAAAATGTTCCAAAAAAAAAAAGAAAATAGATCATGTTTATGTCTATAAGTTAGTACTTTTGAATAGTTAAAATGATTAGTTTGGACCAACAAATGTGTGGCCTACAGCTTGGATTGAAAGGAAATTATCGGGTACCGTAGCCTAGTTATCCCGACCAGCAAAAAATTGTTCCAAGAACACAGTTCATTTTTACATTGTAGTAACAGAATGAAAAGGCTAAACAAATGTGTGGCCTATCGTGTTAACGTCGCTAAACGTTGAAATCGTGTAGAAAAGGGAGCTTTTGCTGACTAGGATACTTTGAAACTGAGAAACATTCACAGAAGCCCTACGATTTGTTCCAAGAACCCATTTAGCATAACATTTCATTTGTACATTGATTCAACGTCTGAATACATTATCTTAAAAATGCAACGTATCGTAGGGCTTCTGTGAATGTTTCTCAGTTTCAACGTATCCTAGTCAGCAAAAGCACCCTTTTATACACGATTTCAATGTTTAGCGACGTTAAAACGATAGGCCACACATTTGGTTAGCCTTTTCATTCTGTTACTACAATGTAAAAATGAACTGTTAGGCTAACTGGGTTCTTGGAACAAATTTTTGCTGGTCGGTATAACTAGGCTACGGTAGCCTACCCGATAATTTCCTTTCAATCTAAGCTGTAGGAGTGTAGGTCACACATTTGTTGATCCAAACTAATCATTTTAACCATAGGCGCCTAAGCCGTGGGGGCCAGGCCCCCACGCATATTTCCGCGTGGGAGCAACTTTTTATGCGGCATTGATACATAAAACAATAGATGAACCAGCGATCGGCAGCAGGAAAACATTTTTAAATACAAACCGCAACAGCTTCGCAGTAAATAATCACTAGAACGAGTAGCGATGCTACAATCCCACCCCAGACAAAAAAATCTGTCATTTTTACGTTGATTTAACGTCTGCAGACGTTGAATCAATGTAAAAATGACTGATTTTGCTGTGACATAGCAAAAATCTACCATTTTGCGTCGATTCAATGTCATCAGATGTTGAATGCACCCAAAAACAACATAATTTGCTACGTTGACGCAGCGTGGGTTTAACTTAATGCGCTTGCAAACAGCCTCCTGTCGCTTTCGAAAGTCGAAACCTCTGCAGAGAATTGTCGCGGCAGTGAATCGGTTGCTGTGAAAATGAACTTGAAGTCTCGGCCCGAGGTTACCACTAACCAACGTAACAAAGGCTGGTACAAACCGCATTGCGCACAGTCGCACAAGCGGCATAATCAACACAACAACGGCCTCGCGCAAACTGCATGGCGCAAACTGCATGGCGCACACACGTCCGTTGCCATAGTAACCCGATCAAAGGCGGGGAATATGCGCATCTTTTGTTTCATCTGCAACACGAAAACGGGCGTATTACAGCGAATTGAAACTTGAAAGCTGGTCAGCGATAAGTTGCGATATTGTAGTGAAAAGGGAGCAATGTCAAGTCGAAAACTTAATCAAACGTCTCTCTGTAACTATTTTTCAAGGGCTGTTTACGGATGTCAGCAACTTTTAAATTTATTAAAGGTGACGTGCTGTTGAATTGATGTAAACATGAATGATTTTGCTTTCAACAGGTATATTTTCAAGCATATGATCAAGTTAGTATTTTCATTCCATTTACAGTATACCTTTTAGTAAACCTTTTCGTCTCTTGTTTCATGCTAATAAATCTAGTTCGTTGCTAAACTTTATGTTGCGCTTAGCTTAAAGAGTCGCAGTCCATCAACCGCTAGCCAACGCAGACGCATAGCATGTGTTTTGGTCGAGCTTTGTTTATAATAATTAACGGTAGGTCGAACGTAGCGATAACTCCGAGTGTGGCAATAAAAGCAATCCTAGTGTGACGACATAATTACGTCATCCATCTGCGTGACATTTCGCTGAACTTACGTTGCTGCTGATGAAACACGCTTTCGCCCCCACGGCCAAAAAAATAGTTAGGCGCCTATGATTTTAACTATTTAAAAGTACTAACTTATAGACATAAACATTATTTTTTTTGTAACATTTTCTTTGTTTTATTTTTCCTTCATATCTTAATTTTTTTTGAAGGTGATGCAACCTTGCCAAATTTCTTTCAACTCAATAACTTACTTCGGTCACAAGCACGTTTTAACGTTCGCGTTTTGTCGCTTCTACCTTTTTCTACACCTTTGCTATGTTGACGTGAATTGTCGCTTCTACCTTTGCTATGTTGACGTGTATTGTTTTTCATATGATGGTCAGAAATAAAAACAACTGAACTGACATGACGAATTTTAATTTAATAGTTCAAACATTTTCTTTTTATTCCTTTCTGCACGATTTCAACGTTTAGCGACGTTAAAACGATGTAAAAACGGCAATTATAATTAGGCTACGGTACCCGATAATTTCCTTTTAAAAATTTCAAAAACTCGCCGAATAGGGCACTCGCCGAAAAGGGCTCTCGCCGAATAGGGAACTCGCCGAATCGGACTAGTCGAATCGGACTCGCCGAATCGGACTCGCCGAAACGGGCCATTCCGGTACAAAACGATGGCAGATGCTTTTACTTTTACGACTTTCATTCAAGAGTGGGTTGATGTCAAATAAAGATGGCGCTAACAATGCGAAAATGTTTAATGTATTTCCTCAAAATCACACTACCGAGGTTCCATGGATTCAATAAAATTTTAAAAGATAAATATATAATAAAACAATAAAAAAGAGGCTTCATTTTTTACCTAAAAGTAGATGTCTCGTTTCGTACGTTGTCCCGGAATGATCACCACCATGCTAATATTTCACTGCATGTATGTCTTTCCATCAACATAATGTTGCATGCTATTGGTATTGATAGCATCTCTTTGTTGTGAGTTGTGACCATTTTTGCACAATTTGGGCGTGCAGAAGCCACAACTTTATAAACATTCCTTTAAATTTCATAGTTAAAGTTACAATGATTGTTCATCTTAGCACAGCAGTTTTATGTGTTATATTTATTTTCCAAGCAATGTACCAAAAAGTATTATGCCTTTCGTAAGATTCTTTAATTGAACTACCGATAATCAAACTTAAAACTTGGCAAAGGATATAATTTTAAACCAAGATATGTTTTTAAGCTCTGTGATATGTTAGACAGGTATTCATAACTTCATCAAGTTCCTTAAAGAAGTCAGTCTGGTATGATTGACGAAACGTCTCAATAAACGTAGTGTATCACTTTTGACCTTGTGTCATGATTTACTTCTCTGGGCCATAAATATTGACCAGGCAAAACGTATCGTGCTTAAAATTAGACGCTTGATAAAGAGTTATTACAGCTTTACATTTGGTTTTCTTCATTTGGCTCTGTAGGGTATTCAATAATATCATATAGGCTGCTAGTTATAAGGTGAGACAAATATCACGGTGGTAAAATTCAATTAATATTATAGCCTACCTCATCAATGTTTCAGTAAACCGCTTTAAATAAGCCTCGCCAAATGAACCTTAGCATAAACCGCTTTTAAGATCGCCACTCAACAATAAGGCCTTTTTACCATCCAGCAGACTATTTGATTTTTGCATGCCGATAAATAATTTGTGTGGATTGAATCACGGCTGCTTCACAACAAACTTGCTTAGTTCCGCTCTCTCACTAATTTTTCCTGTCATTTTTACGTTGTTTCAAGCATCTAGTGTGGCAATACTGGTCCTCAAGGTCCTTTCTCAACAACTTAAGTGGAACGTATTCATTAAAATCTAGTCACAGAATATTGTGACGACTCAAAAAAAATGATACTGTCGCTCTCACAGCAACGTGGACAAGGAATCGGATGTATCTGATGCCAGATCTTCCATCACCACGACATCGAGTGCGACCAATGTGCTCCCACGTACCCCTCTTCCTGATACGGAAGCATCAAACTCTAACACCAGCACTCTCACTGAGAAGGTACGTTTTCATGATTTGCTTGCAAATAACACTCGAATTTTGAAATTGTGATTTTACTTTGATACGGTTTTCTTCAATTCACTATTAACTACGCATGTTTGTGCCGTAAAAAGTTATGTAATGCATATAACGTCAAAGTTACTCAAATCGTGCGCTAAAATTAATCTTTTTCCACCCAGTCGCAAATGTGTGGAAGCCACGAGCCAAAGAGATAGGAGTTTTCCTACTGTTAGATTTGCATTTCCCAGACAACCAATTGTTCTTTTTTACATTGTTTCAATGTTTGTAGACGTTGAAACAATGCAAAAAAACACTGATTTGTCGTTTTAGCATTGTGCTGTTGTTTTCTTTCAGGAACCTAGCATATCAAGCTTGTCCAGTTTGGATGACAAGCTGCAGTCAAGCGCGTCCGCGGAAGAAGACATCATTAGAAGTGTCTTGTATTCCACAAGGCAAAACATCAACATTATTCACGAGCTGTTTCGCCAGGTATGTGAAGTCAGCTGCTTACGTCGACGAATACTCGGCTAAACTTGTTCCCAAGACTTCAAACCAGTTCTTTTTTATATGTGAAAAGTACTGATTTTCTTACTGGATGTCATCGAAAAACAGCGGACGTCTTAGTGCCGTCGATATTGAAGCTAAACACTCAGTTTTTGAATTTTAAGTTGTTTTACTCCACAAAGTGACAAAACTTATTCCAGTTCATATGACACCAAGCCTTGGTAAAATATCGTACAGGGAGTTTACAATTTGTCGTTATCGGCGCAGGCACCACAATAAATCCTTATCTCACAATGCATTTTTACTTTTTTTTTGACAAGTTTTCTTTGAAAAAACGTTTGCTTCTGTCTTTACAACAAGTGCGTACGTAAATCAAGAAGAAATGATTGACTGCTGGGCAAGCGCAAACCTGTTTGAAGGAGTGCAGTAAACATAGCTGCAAGCTACAGTTATCTGATAAGGATGTTTGGCTATAAAACAATCCGTAATGACTTAATTCGAAAACAGTTTGAAATTAACAGTGCAACGAGACGATTTTTGTGGCATAACATCATACGTGGTACCCCTGCTAGCAAATCAGTTCTTTTCTGCATTGATTCAACGTCTGCAGACGTTGTATAAAATGTGAAAAAGACTAATTTGCTATCTGGACATGACAATCTTGGACAAGCACAGTTCTGGTGTTGCCAAATTTCATCATCAGTATTTTGAATTTTTATCATCATCATAAAGTCATAAAGCCAACCAAGCGACAACTCTGCTAAATATCAACAGCAGTGACTATTCCCTGACAACAAAATCCTTGGTTTTTCCATTGATTTCACGTCTGCATACGTTGAATCAATGTAAAAAACGACGGATTTTGCAGTCTGGGTATATGTTTGCATTGCATCATTTCTACTTACCTAACGTACGTGCATATTTCTAGGCGTTCATACTCCCTCTCACAGAAGTCCCGACAATGAGGAAGGTGGTTAAAGTGTATCAACAATGGATTCAGGTCAGTATTCTGTTACTTGTTTTCGCCAATTAATTTGGAAAGTTTCTTATTTTGACCTTTTACCAGCTTTTTAAAGTAAATTTACTCTATCAAGTATTTTGGGGTCAAACCCATCGATTTGTCATCCCGTCTACTTGTTTATACTTATGCAATGCATATAATTCACTTCAATGTGGGTTGCCCCAATAACCCATCACGTTGATCAAAGGTTTTCAACCCGAGGTAAATATACGCCCTAGAGGTTAAATTTCATTTATCAACGGGGTAAACTTAGTGAAAAAGATAAAAGCCACACGATAAACGCCCGTAGAATAAAACTGGTGGGGTATATTTATGTTTAGATGGTCTGTAAAACTAGAATAAAAACAATTGAAAAGCTCGTGACTACAGAGCTTAAGTCGCGCCTATAATCACTTTTTCAATGTGGTTTTATCTGTTCGTTCAGGACGCAGAGGTCCCTGTCTTCATGCAGTCCCCATCTGCTGATGGCACCTCAACCACTGAGGTAAGGTCCGTGCCTGTCACTGAAACATTCATTGAACAGGCATCTTGGTTAGAAGTAGATCGACTAGAAATGTTAAAAAAGGAACATTTCTATATTTCGTTTCGTTATAAACAAAAATTGTCTTGTTTCCGTTTGGAAATAAACACGATTTCGTTTCGTTGACTTCAAATTAAAACAATCTTCTCTTCTTTTTGCCAGACCCCTTCTTTTTGTTTTACGTCTAATTTCCCGAATGCCAAAGGACGGGGTCTGGCAAGGCATATACCCTGTCTTGCCTAACAATGCGTCCGAGAATCTGTAATCTCAAAAGCACTTGTGCCATGTTTTTTTTAAATTGCCAACTTCATTTTTCGGGTCATTACCAACTTCATTTTTCGGGTCATAGCGACGTTTAGGCTCGCTATTTTTAAGGTGATATTTTGTTTCAAGCCATCTTCACTTCCGCATGCCTAGAGATTTCGTGTTTTTACATTGGAACCTCATTTGACAGAAAAAAAAGTTAGTTGCGACAAAAAAGTTCTTTCCAATAGCCCAATATCGACCCAGAAAAGTATTTCTTTAGTTTTAATAAACACTTTGTGAGATAAATGTTTTATATAAAAAAGCGCAACCCCATAAAGCTTGTCATTGTCTTAGTTTGATGCCCTTCACCGTATTGCTGCTCCATGTAAAGTGGAATATGATTAATTGTTCGTCGTTTCTGAAGCGTTGACAGTATTTCTGGTTTCATCTCATGATGTTTTAAATTTGTGTTTGCTTTTGAATTTGAAAAGTCTTTTTTCGCCAGATGAATGAAGCATCTGGCAATGGATTGCTCCATCAAGAATCTGAAAGTTCGTTGCGCAACACTTCGTACATGAGAGGACAGCTAGAGCCAATCATCACCAACGCCTTCTCTCTTAACGTGAGTTGGGTTCCAACTTTCTTTCATCGTGTTCAGGTAACCAGTTTTTGTGATCTTAAATGAGATGAATGGAAAGACGAAGAAGCCAGTTTCTTTGTCCATCTTTAGAAACAAGATAAAGTGTATGCAGCCGCATGAGACACTTCCTCCGCCAGACACGCAGACGACTTAACAATATTGTTCCACATATTCTTCCGCCGTGTTATGTGGCACAGGTTGTAAAAATGGTATGCCACATTCTCTACCTCTTTTGCTGGGTGTTATTTGGTCATGCTGTTTAAAGTGTGATTTCCAGCACTGTAAAGGCGTGGTGCTGATTTTGGTTTGATATTTTTTTGTTTTAAATGTCCAACTTATCTCAGATCCGTGCCGGCCCAGAAAGCACTTACCAGTTGTTTATCACCAACTCTGCCCATGTTTTCCTTGTTGAACCACCGCAAAACGCACCCAAGCTGGTCCAAGCGCAAGTGAGTGCTTCCTTCGCCTCATTTTTTTCCTTTTCATTAACTACTCATGCCCATTGAGGACTCTCCACTGGATTTTGTTGTCCAGTTCTGAGATTTTTATGTCGAGCTCTTCATGCAAATTGCTATGAAAGTTGTGTAAAATTTTATACAGCATTCGAGGAAGTTATGGTCACTCACTTCAGATTGCTTTACTGGCTTTGAGGAGTAATCATTACAATATGGTCGCTTATTGTTGCTCTACGTTAACTGAGTTATATTAAGAGCTGTCCTTTTCCATTTTGTATCATTGCTGTGATCACATTTTTCTTTTTGTATATTTCCAATTCCGACGGTAATCGTCACTGCTTTACTTCGTTACTGTTTTTTAATAAAAAAAATGTCACTCGACCAGTAATCGAACCCGGACCTACCAGAAGTAGTGACATGGATACTACCTAGTCCGGCAGTCGCCGATGCTTCAACATTCAACAGCCAATTTGCTTTCAGGTTGATGTGTGCAAGAGAGTTTTGAACCTCTATCGTCACATGGTGATGAACATCTTCCTCTCTGATGGCACCTGGAGGCAGTTGCTACGGGTGCTTCTCCACGTCACCCGAGTGATGTTGCAGGAAGCAGCTGCTCCTGAATCCGGAATTGTAAAGTATCAGACTGTCGCGGGAAGATTGGCCGGCCCAGTGTTCCAGGTGGGGTTATGTGCAGAAGTTTTCTTTGCATAAAAAGTGTCAATTGTTTGAAGAGTTGATTGGTGGAATAAAACTTGAAAATAGCGAGGAGGTTTACAGTTTTTTGTCTGACTCTTTTCAGGAACTTGTCAAAATGAAGTAAACCTTAATGTACAACATTTTTCATTTCTTCTAGCTATAATTCTTCACCACGTTCATGTTTACTTTATTCTGGAGGAGCTCCTGAAGAGAGTCGATTATAAAAAGTAGATGTGAAATGGACTCAAAGGGTATTGTGTGCGAACATTATGCAGCTTTTCGGCTTTAGAATCTCACAGGCATCTGTTCCACAGACGTTGATCGTGTCTTGGATCAAAGCGAATCTTTTCGTGCATGTGTCCCGGGAGCTCTGGGATGAACTGGTGGATGTTCTCTCCTCGCTTTGCAGCTGGGAGGAACTCGTCACTGAGTGGGCAGTATGTTTATTTGCACATTTTGAAGCACTTTTTGTTGGAGGATGATTTGTATTTTGCAGACAATTTTGGAATCATTTTATGCATTTTTTTTCTTCGGGTTTTGACGTTTGGCTGAAAGTGCTGTTTTTCTTCATTAAAAAGATATTTACTGTGTAATGTTTTTTCGAAATTTTTTGTGTTTGTTGCAGAAAAATATGGAAACGATGACAAGAGTTCTATCGCGCCACGTGTACAGACTTGAGCTGCAAGACCTGCCGCTAGATAGACTCACTGAGCAAAAGCATAAAAAACGAAAAAAGGGCGGGTAGGTTTTGCATCACTGCCGTTTTTCCCCGCTTTAGCTTCATCAATTTTGTAAGCTTAGGAACCGTTTGCGAAATCTGCTTCTCTATTGTGGCTGAATCTGGAATAGATTTCCCGCTTTTGAATCGGCAACCGGGTTATCCGGTCATTATGAACACCAGAGTAAAATGGCACTGAATGTTTTTCCTGCTTAGCACTAAGCGTTAAATGGAGGAATCCAGAATAATAACGTAGGCTGCAGCAATACACGGTTGCACTGAATTGCAAAAGAAACAAACACTTTATAATATCTTCATCTTCCTCCAGGAGTAAAAATGGCAAGTATGGGCACCCGATGCTCTCCGAGAGATCGTTCAGTCGGGGTTGGAGTCGAGACTCCGTCCCATCTGCGAGCAACGAAAGATCCGGTCCGGAAAACCGGTACCGCAGCCAGTCTTCTTATGTTCCTCCGTTCCACTCCACGGAAGAGGACCCCTCGACCAACGAGCAGTCGGATCGGGAACTTTCTGTCAGTCGTCGTGACCGCCTCCGGCACCGATCGAGCACAGGTACGGGACGAATTGTGAAGTTTTATCCAAACAGAAATTAAACTTTTCACTAATCACAATCTATGTGAGAGCAGAGTAGCGCCGATGTTCCTTTTGTGACCGCAGATTTGAAATAATGTTTCAACGTCATTTCAATGTCGTGTGAAGAAACATCGAAGACATTATCACATGGTGAGAAATGTCATTCTCCTCATTATGAGTGCTGTAGTTTCTAACTCTGATGATGGAATCAAAGCTCAGTGTGTTGGCTTCACTTTTTTATTACAGCGCCAGAGACTGCGGTTCCACCTGGTGGTGAGGATGATGACTTCCCTCCTCATCGAGGGAATTCTGACACTCAGTTTCCTGGCAAGACCGCAACGCTGGAAAGCAACAGCAGCACGTTGAAAAGACGCAACAGCGCTTCCGATATCTCCGCGATAGGTTTGTTCTTAACGTTGCTGAAGTCAAATCCCAGAGAGCAAAATCCATCATTTTTACATTGATTCAATGTCATATTCAGCAACTTTTCGAAAACTAAGCTGTTTTCGTTCAATAACACTGAAGATGAAAACAGTCTAGTTTTCGAAACGTTTGCTGAACATGAGTTTAGTAGCTCCATTTTGAACTTTATATTTTTCAGCATATTAATCAGATGTTCAAACTATTTTTCTTCTAACTTCTAAACTACTTCCATATATTTAGACTGTTTAGAGTGTTTAAATATACACCTGAAATACGCTTTTATTGCTTGGATTTATACGAGTGGTCATAGAATTGTGTGTGACATAACTGTACAGTAAAAGTCTGCTGCCTCTCGCTTGTTTTTCCAATTTTAAAAATCACGAGCTTCAGCAAAACAACCCTCGTCAATGCGAGGCATTTTCCAGTTTCAGACAAGGATCTGACGACAACTACGTCACCCACACGTCATCGAAGTGATTCGGAAAGTCAGGGGTTGGACAGAGGTCGTGTACTGGGTGGGGAACCTGCTGGTAGGACGCGAACCATTGGTGAGCGCCAGAGAACTGGTTAAGACTTTCGAAACTTTATTTGAAACAACGGGAAATTGAATGTTGTGTTAGAACGTATAGCACTTGTAAGTGGCATGAGAAAATTCGCAGCTGAGTGTTTTTAAGCTTGTGCTTGCTTCGATACTTTTTGAAGTGAAATCTTTTGAGCATAATTCTCACAGAAACTATTGGACTTTCGAGATAATTGTTTGAATGTTTTTTGTTGCTTGCCAATTTTGTGCCATAGTGATCTGTCTCTGATCTAGCTAACATATTTTTACAACAACACATATACTGTATTAGTTTGTTTGTACCAGCAAATGATGCGACTTAGCGGATACGGCGCTAGGTTTCCAACCATGCGGTTCTGGTTCGATACCTTGCTGCGACATGCATCGTTATTTTGAATGATTGCTTTAAATCCATTTTTTGAGAGGTCCTACAGTATTTTAAGTACTTTACAAACAAGTCATCTCTTCCAGCCTGGCAGACTCCTACTCATAAGATCGAGACGTACCAGACCGAGAGTGCGGGAGCCAGCGAGACTACAAGCCTGGGGGTTAATAGCATCGATGATGAAGACGAGTTCATTGAACTCATTCACAGAAGACTACAGACGCAAGAAGCCAGCAACCAACTTTCAGACGTAAAACCTTTGTTTATCTTTTGTTTGTGTCCGTACGTTGCCACAGGCTGTGAAAGAATTCCTGCAATTTTGACAAAAACCCTTAAACCTAAAGTTTGACGTGATTTTTCACTAGGTAGATATGTAATAGATCACTATCATATATTAAAACAATATTGTACTGCTGTTTGATAAAGTTTTCCTTTGCCACATCGTCTCCTGCAGTATGTGGATAATTAACTTTTACATTTCAATAGGTTTTTTTCTCTTTCTAAGAGACGTATTCAATTCATTCAATCCTCGTCAAAACTCCAAAATCTCTGCTTGAACACTACTCCGTTAAATGACTGTGAACAGCTTCTAGCACATTTAATGATTAACCTTAATGTTCAGACTTGGCCCAACGAAGCTACCAGCCTCAACAGCCAAGATTCTGCTTCCATAGATCCCGACTGGCACGCGTGGGAGGAAACCCCGCTACAACGTTCCAGTGAAGGTTTCAATAAAACCAATATACTGTTGTTTCGTTGTCGTTTTTACATAAAATAACGACTTATTGCGAATATGTGTCAATTGCCCTTTTTTTTCAAAGATATTTGAAATTAGCTGACATGGATTGTGGTGCTTTAAGTTGAGCACTGCATTATCTTGTCCCAGGTTGCAAAATATGTCATTTTTATGTAGTTTCAACATCTTCTGACAATAAAAGTGACCAGTCTTTCTGTCTGGTGTGACGTTTCAACCTTCACGTCACTATTTCACGCCTTTCTTCAGAAAGCGACATTCCTAGCAGCGACCGCATCTCCATGGAGTTCTCATTGATAAACGGAGCAGAAAACGACACAAGGCCTACCACTGACGTAGACGGGATTAACTTAAACTCAAGTAAGCTTTGGACATTCTTAGATTCAGGCCACAAATTTTTGAAGAGTTTGTGCTACCATCAACAGTTTTTCTCATGGGTTAATAGAACTTTTCAATGCGTGACATGAAAATCAACGTTTGATAACAGTCTGCTCATCAAACTGTTTGTTTTCAAGCTTGCTTTATCTTTTCTTTTCTCAACGGAAAACGTGATATGCTAAAACATAGTCACATAGACGTAAATTTCACATGAACTTGTCATAGTTGGTTTAGTTTATTTAGCGAAATATAAGACAAATGTAGATTAACGTGACATAGCAACAAGCAACCCTCATTGTATAAAACTTGTTTACTTTCGTATAGAATGCGGTAGTCGACTGGTCGTAACTATTTTTTTCCTTCATATTCACTTTATGAAGAGCTAACGTCATGGCAAACCATGTATTGCTAGGCGTCGGAACCCCGGTGCCCAGGCATCGCTTTGCCTCGGAGGAAAGCACACAGAGCTCACTTGATTCTAAAAACATAACAATCCCATGCCCTTCCCCAACACTAGACCTGCCCGCTTTACCCCCACTTTCACAACCCCCTCCCGCAATTCCTGCCCGTCGCGCCCTACCCCCTCGCCCCGCCGAAAACCTCTGTGAAATAAATTTTCTCACTCCTACCTCCGATACTGCCGAACTTGCCATTCCTTCCCGCGCAAATAACGACACGTCAGAGAACGTCACCCTTCCTGATGGACCAATCATAACTTACACGCCCACCACACACTCATCATCACCTACCACTGCACCACAATCATCACCTGACAGCGTCATAACTAACACAGCACTTTTTAATTCCGATTTACCTGGTGAGTTTGTTGAATGGGTGAGTTGCGTTCCGCATGGCTGGCCAACACTGACGTGGTGCATGGCACTTTCGCCTATTGTAGTTCTTGTTGCATTAACACATTTTCAAACAGCAATTAACAGTAAGATTTTTTAATGGATCACTAACAGCTTTGTAGGAAAAGTAGAAACTCTGTTTCATAGCTAGGAATTCACTTGTTTTTACGTTGAATCAGCATCTTCAGGTATTGATACAACGTAAAAGCAATCCCTTCTTGCTTTCACTTAGCTGCCATAATAATTTTTGCACGGCTGCTCTAATTGTTGGATGCACACTATGCACGTTTGCTGTATATTAGTAGCACCCCTGTGCTGGTAAAATTTTGTGATGGAATATTTGACAAAAAGCAGTGGTTAAGCGTTAGCCCATTGGTTACTCGCCCGGCTCAAGATCACGCGGCGCTGGTTCGGCTCTCGGGTTGTGCGCTTGAGCAACGCATTCATAGACCGCTTTCCATTCAACGCCACCTTGTGAATAGAATAATTCATAGACAAGAACTCTTTAACAACAATCGGAAACTTCACTCTGCCAATCTCGGTAACTGGCCCTTTACAAGTATGCGAATCTACCAGGAATAACCTATCAAAGGCTATCATTTTTTTCACCATCATTCAACGTCTACAGACGTAAAATCCAATAATTCAATGTAAAAACGGTGGATTTTTTGCTGTTTGGGTACTGATCAGTCAGTTTCCAGCGAACAAGGTTGCCATTTTTACAGCGCTTCATTGTCGCCATCAGTCGAAACACTGAGAAATGGCAACTTTTGTAACTCGGACAGTTGTGGCAACCTATTGTTTGTCACCATGGATGCTTATGTCTTCCTAACTTTCCAGTGAAATGTTCTGCTTGCACTTGTATCAGAGTATAGAGATTATTTCTGTTACAAGCACTACTGCATCAGAGTACTGTAGAGCGATTATTATGGGCAACTAGCACAACAACTAGTACACCTTGATGACTTAGTGATGCCATTTATAAAATTTGTACGCATATCACCATTTTATTTGCAAGTGAAAGGAGCCCCATTTAAATTTTATTTCTATTTCCAAGCGAATGCAACTGATGTATTAGCTAAACAGCAAATCAACCGTTTTTTACATTGATTCAACGTCTGCAGACGTTGACGAGTCTGCAGACGTCTGGGATAGGTCCATTTTCCGCTGAGACATAATAGTTGTCAATGGTGACTTGAAACTTTTTGTGGCCTTAAATATAAATATCTACTATTTGTCTGTCAACTCGTTTTCACTGTCCCCACTGCTATCACTCACTGTGGATTACATGCCGATTGGTGTTTGTATTATGTTGATGTCGCTATGATGTATTTATTGCATTCATTAATGTTGGTTTCTGTAGCTTTTGTTTGTATAGCCTACGAAAATTAGTAATTTTACGGTGACCCAAAAAGGTAACAAATAAAAAGATTTTGGCTTCCGTTTTTTTTTTGTGTTACCCTGTGTTCTTTGTTCTATATGATTCTGTGTGAAAATAAAAGTAGTAGCGGTGTGATATGAAAAAAATAACTTTAGCTAAAAATAAAACTTTTTTTCTTTCAGAATCTGTTTACAACGTTTATTTTTACGTTGACTTTTTTTCCAGCTCCTCTCTTAGAAGAACCCAGGCTTTCCGACAGTGTTGCCAGTTTAGTTGCTAGCCCTCCTTATCAGTTGCACCAAAACGTGTCTGAGAAAAGGTAACACATCTCAAGTGGAACAGTTCTAACTTACCCTTTCTATATTGTGAGATGTTTTTCAACTCCAACTCGCATAACCTACTAAAACGTGAATATGTTGTTGTTGTTGTTGTTTAGTTATATTTATACAGTTACAAGATACACTGCATAGTGCATACGCTACAATACTACACCCACTAGGTACTTAATGAACAGGTTTTTTACATCAAAAAACCTGCTTAGTATTCGTTAGGAGTCTGGACAATCTTGCACATTCTCCCTAAAAACTTTTAGTTGTTTTTACGTTAGGACTAGACTTATAGATGACAGATTGAAAGCGGTTTTTGGTTGAAAGATTGCATCCACATAAGCAATTGGTTACAAATATTGCGCGCGATACAAGTTGTATACTGGCAAATGTAGACACTAGACAGTCTCTGTGTATTTATATTTACAAATTAAATACCAGTCTCTGTCCACATTAAAACATTTATTGGTTCATTTGATCTATGCTAACGTGGTGGATGTACTCCATTTTACTTCTTTCTTTTGTCCAGAAATGAGTCTTCCTCCTTGCTTCTTCCTGAAAATACTTCCTGCACCAATTCCTCGGATTACGCTGAAGAGGATGACGATAATCTTGATCTCAACACGGCGGAGGACTCATCTCTTAGCACGCATGACATCATCGAGCCAGCATCCACATCAGAGGAATGTGTTTTTCAAGGAACAAATAGAGCTGAGATCCCTGTTCCAGAGATTATAATAGGGGAAGAAGAAGAAGAAGATTTCCTCGTCTCATCCTCCGATGATATCCTCCTTCAGCATTCTACAACTCCTCAATCAAGTAAACTCTAATTCTGCTTCTTCTTCTTCTGGCTTTATTCCCCCTTTAAGTGCGCTGGGTAAACTCTAATTATTAGAAAAGATCTTTTGTCGTATCCAGGCTTACGGCCGGTGGTAGAAGATTTTGATTAAGTGGGCAGGAAGGCAAGGAAGCCACATCTTCAGGCAAACCATTAAGTGTCTTGCCAAAGACACATGCTCTTGAGCGGTGTCGAACCGGCGCCCTTTCGAATGTTGTACAGCTCTCACCACTTGGCTATGCAATATAGAAAATTTAATATAGAAAGTCCTTTTTTATATTGATTTAACATCGACAGACCTTGACTTAATGTAAATAAGACTAATTTTCTGATTGGCTAGGTTACTCTATTGTCTACATAGTTGGTGTCCGCTTTCCATAATAATGATAAATATGCCTAACTTTTGTGTGATGTGTCAATTTTCCAAAGCCCTGTTTATCAAACCTCATACATTTTGAAAATCAAGAGTGATGAAAATAAGAAGAAACACCCCAATGCTGTTAATTAGTGCCATGAAAACATGTCTACTAACTTTTCATTTTTTCAGGTTTTACGCAACAATCAAGTGACAACGGCGATTGTTTGTTGAAAACAGACACTGGTGCGCTATCGCCAACCAATGGAGAAGGTAACTGGCTGATAGATTATGACAAGTCAAGTGGTTACCTTAGTTTTTAATTGCCACCCATTGGAAGAAACAAATCATCTGACAAACATGGTATTATCGTATTTTGCGAGAAGCAATTTTCTCGAGCAGGAGCGACCCCAGCCAGACTACAGAATCTTTCGTTTTTACATTGATTCAACGTCTGAAAACGTTGAATCAATGTAAAAGAGGTGGATTTTTCTGTCTGGAATATAACTCTGGATGAGATGGATAAATTATTGTTTTTGAATGATTGTCATTGGAAAAACTGCGCAACTTTAGATAAACATTACGTTGAAAGTGTTTCGGCAAACAACTTTTTGCAGACGGCGCGTCTTTTGCCGATGAGAGGAGCATTATGGCTGGTGGGAAAAAGACTGGCTGGTTCCCGGATGTTGCCGTTGCTCTTTGGCGCCGTCTTCTGGGAATTCTTGGTGACGTAAACAAGATCGAGGACGGTTTCATCCACGAGCTTGTCTTTCAATATCTTCTCGAGTTATGGGAGGTCTTGTTCAAGGTACAAATTTGAGTGTTAAAAGTGATCACAAATTCTTGAAGGTGTACAATTGTACATAGTTAACTACTGCTCAGTGTGCAACTGCGCATGTATTTTAGAAGATTTGTCAGTTTATTTAGGAATTGGCAAGGGATTGCATTGTTCGTCTGCAGACGTTGAATCAATGCAAAAACAGTTGATTTGCCGCCTGGGTTATTTCTCTTGATAAGTCCAGCTTTCAATGAAATAGAAAGCGACCCAGTAAGAAAACCAGTTCTTTTTTTAGTCAATGTTTGCAGTCCAGGCATAAAAAACTGATTTGCTGACTGGGTCTGGACTCACTTTGATGTTAGAATGAAACCTTGACTAAAGAACGTAGTCAAGACCTCTAATAGAAGGATGCAGCGTCGGAAAATCTTGAACGTAGGCAAACACCAAGCGGGTTCCTACGTACAGTACTAGATTCTACATCAGGCTTGATGTCAAAGATCATCACCTTTGAACTTAAAGGTCTTGACTCGTGACCTCTCATTACTTCATTGGTGATCCCTGATCAGGCGAATGGAAGAGCGTTATTTTTTTTTAATAATGACTTCGGCAATGGAGAAAAATCTTTTAGTGTTGACACGCGACAATGCGATGTTAGTACACTCGATTGCCTGTCATTTAAGCACAGGTCGATAAAATGGAAAATAATTGCTTTTCTGTTTGGTCAATCACTTTGTTAGGAACTCCACTAACCCAACATTGCACCTCACTGCTTATAAACGATGCTTTGAAAGCTTGTACATTGTGTAGAATGGCCCCAAGAAAACCAAACAGAAATCCACTAACCAAGTAAGAAAACATAAAAAGAAGCCGGAAAAGGTTTATCACTATGATTTAGTTCTCAAAAAAGAAGATTTTCTCTCCAAAACATCACTAAAACGTTTGTTTACGATTACAGTTTGAAGTCAGAATACAGTTGAAAGCATTTGCGCCATAGGCAGTCGACTATCAAAGTGTATCTCTGAAAAAATTCGTTCTTTCTTGGCTGATTTGCCTTGTCAATCTTTCTCTTGGCATCCAATGTTCACAGCTTTTACAAGGAAATGAATGACAGCGTCACCTTTTAGCAGTATTTTGTTTTGGATCCCTGTCTATGAAGAATGCAAGTCTGGCGTACGAGTCGTGTTGATTTTATGAATCACTGTGTTCTTAACTAAACTAACGGTTGTGTATTGATGTTTGGGAAGTCAGTATGCGGCATGGAAATGAAATGATCACTTCATTTTGACGTTGTTTGACCGTTTCCGCATGCAAAGTCTGATTGAAAACACTGCATCGTTTGACTGCTGCATTCGGTTGTTAAAATCAATTGCGGTGCCAGGCACTGATGGGAACTGGAGCGAAAAAGTTGGAGAGCTAAGCATCGGCCTGTTTGGAGGTTTATGAATATTCATTCCTTAATCATTAACAGCTCTCGTGCTTCGAAGGGTTTGAGCAAAAGTGTAGTTCCAAGCATCCTATCCAACAAATCTTCCTTTTGACGTTGATTCAACGTTAGCAGACGTTGAATCAATGTAAAAAATACATTTTTTTTTAAAGCGACCATTGTGGCAACACTCAAGCTCAACCTATGTCAGCCTTGACTAATTTACCATTACAGAAAGCACTTGTAGCTCGGATGTAGTAAATCGTAAAGCGGCTAGACCAGCTAGGGTGGCTGGTATCGTTCTGCGCAGGTTAGAAACGCTTTCGCAATATAAAAGAATCGATACATACCTGGACGAGTGGAAGCTAGTTGCTAAGATTATGAAAGTGACATTGGTGAGGCAGCATGTATAATTGACAATGGATAAAGACAAGATTATCTTGCTACTGTGAATAAATCTGCAAGATGGTGACTTTCAATGAGATTCATAGAAAGCTACAGAAACCTGTTTACGTTTGAATAAACTTTAAGCGACAGCAGACAGTGACAGCGATACATTTTGTGGCTATAGGGATTATTAATGTCTATTATTTGAAACCGTACAAACACGGCTGTTGTTTCGGTGAAGTCTATTTTTTTCATCTATGTTATTAAATCAGGCTATTGCAGCGTTGTTTATCTTTATTGAGCCTTAAGTGCATGGTAGAGGGTTAATTTGGGTGCAACGTAATTAGTTTTGTAAATTTCTACTTTGTGAGGGTTGGATTTGGACTACGCTTCACTTTTACACTTTTTCAAATAAAGCTTGTTGAACTTTAAGAGGCACGTAATAGACTTCCTAATTGATGACAATTACTTCACGAAATGTGGTTCTACACACCCGTGTCGTGTTGTTTAATTTTTCTTAATCGCCTGCTTGGCGCGTGTTGGCTTAATTTTTCCAAAGAGCAAATACGCTCAGCGTGTAATTTTTTGTGATTATCCACCTCAACCACTCATTTTCTCTTCGGTTGACGCTGAAAATACATTGGCAGAGATATTTGACGTCGTTGTACGTAATGACGTTGCGTGTGCGTCAACTCGTTTGCTGTATTATCAAGTGGACGCAGCTGTAATCTGGCGTCACTTCGTTTTGAAGCGACAGTGACAACACCAAAGGATGTTGCGTCAACCAAAACAGTTGTGTCATGTTGTGAGGTCAAAGGTTACAGACTGAACGTATGTCTCGCACGAATAAACAAATGCATGACGGAAGTTTACGCAAGAAATTTAGAAAGCTTGTTAGACTTGGTATTGCATCAATGCTGTTGAATTAACTCGGATGCTTGTTCGATCAGAGAGCGCGTCTGAAAAGTCTGAGAAAGACAGATATTAGCTAGACAAGCAGCATGTGTGTGGATTGAATGGTACGACGGTGCCTATTGGTTCAGGGGTTACTAATAGATGTTGTTCAGTGTGGCAGTTTGTTTGTTTTGGCTTGGTTGAAATTAGGAACTAGTGTGACATGTTGGAAGGTATGACGTGGACAATTTCGTAATGTGTTCAACTGTTCATCCCTTTCACAAGCGCAATGCAAAAGGCCAACGTATGCCAGCTATCGCCGGTGTTGGAGTTTTCTACCGTTCCGCCTCGCCTCCATTTGAAATTAAAAATTATAACAACTTAAACTCATAGAATTGCTTAGTTTTGCAGCAGTTTTTCTCATTGTATTATTTTTTTGTTGTTGAATAATTTCAACAAACTTACTATTTTTTTGGTGTTCTTGCTGCTTGTGTTGGGTGAAGTGTACAGTGCACTATGTTTTTCGTTTCACTGCTAAAAGAACTAGCTTTTCCTATGGTTCATTGCAATTCATTGAGAATGACTGCCTCTTTGTGAAGGTCTGAGACGTGGCGGTGAAAACATGACGAAAACAACGAACGTGGAGTTACCGCTTCAAGTTTTCAGATCCAACTAGGGGAAATAAACCTAAATTGAACTTGTTAAACAAAGAGCCATGGCCACCTAAAGATACGGCCTGATTTGTCACATTTTGCAGAAATTTTCAGGTTTTTCTAACTTTGGGCGAACGTTTAAATAAATTTTTCTAAAAATTAGACTTTTACGCTTTCTTTACTCTTTTCCCCAGATGACACAATAGGTTTTAACATCTTCACATGTTGAAAAACAAAGAAAATTCGATTTCGAAGAGTTTAGTCAGACTGTTAATTTTCAATAACAGTCTGATTTTGCGTTTTTCAACTTACTTTTTCTCATTTGCTACTGCTTCCCCAAGGCAAAAAAAAAGTTTTTTGTCATTAGCAAACCGCAAAAAGTAAAAACATCTCAAAAAATGTCAGTCAAGCACTAGCAGTAGCTGTAATCAAAATCTGCAAAATGTGATAAATCAGGCCGCATCTCCAGGTGGCCATGAAAGAGCGTATATATCTTTTCGGGCCACCATATGCCAGAGCTCAGTGAGGGTTTGAACTTGCTGCCGTTGTGTCCTGAACAGTGCATTGGAGATTAAACAAACACGAGGGGTAGCGCCAGCGGATACCAAAGAAAACTGTCAACAGTGTAGCCACCCATCCAGCAACTCAGTCTTTTTTTATATTGATTCAACGTCTGCATATCTTTATTGAATCGTCTGTAGACTTTGAATCAATGTAAAAGAGACTGGTTTTCTAACTGGGCGATAACTGTATACCGCTTTGGCTTAGCTAGAAATTGTAGCAACGTTTTATGTTGCTCTAGCGATTCGTGCATAGAGTCACAGCACGCTTCTAACCTGCAGTTCTTATTTTCGTATTCTAATGTTCGTCTTCGCTTCCTGTCAATGAGAAGACGACGAAAAGTTTGCTTTGTGATCATTTTGCAATGTTAAGGTTAAAAACCTTGTGACGAATGTTCTTGATTGTACGCAACTAGAAAAATCCGTCCTTTTACTTTGATTCAACGTTTACAGACGTTAAATCAATGAAAAATAGTACGGATTTTGCGTGCTGGATAGGTGTGATAAAGTGGAGGTTCTTGTTACTCAGCAAGCGGCTTTGTCGTTGAAAAGGCGTGTTGTTTTGTTGCAGTTTCACTGTCCCGCTATGACCTTGATCTTATTCGTAGACGACGTCTAAGCAGAATACATTGGCCTAGCTTCATTTCACATAATTATGATTTAAACTTTCATTAATATTGCATCGGTGACGGACAGTCATCCAGTGCTGCTTTCCAGACAGCAAACCAATCAACCGTCTGCAAACGTTGAATCAATGTAAAAATCGGTTGATTTGCTGTTTGGGTTGTTGGCGTGCAAGTGAAACATGGTAAAAAGTAAAAAAATATACGTTTATAGATGTATGACTTTATAGATGTATTATCGTAGTTGTACTCAAGTGTTATGTACAAAGCTGAGACCGACATACGCCTTTGTTGAAGTTTGGTACTGACCGCCACAGTCTGTATTGATGCTTTGGTTTCTTGTTTCTGCCATGTTGGTTTCTCTTCTCATTTCTAAATGATGAAAAAAAGATTAAAATCTCTATTTGGAAACTCATTGTCAAATTTAACGAGTATCGAAGAAGATGCAAAGCCAAGACCTAGCAGCACTTCAACCCGTGTTCACAACCCCTTGCCTGCGGTGCAGATGGTGAAATCATCCAGCGAACATTTCATCAACGAGCCAAAAGAAGCTTATACAAAGCACGGTGATATCAGGCGAAGACATAATTCTAGTTCTGATAACATTGCCATTGACCGTGGAAGCAGTACAGACCTGAATAGTCCGGTTTTTGATGACGATTTTGACAGCGTTGGCGACTTGAAGTCTCCAGTTGATACTAAAAGCTCCTCTCCCATCAATGGACCCCTTCGATCCTCCACCTCCGCTCCCTTTTCAACTTTTCCTTGGTTCTCAAAGTCAAACCGGGGATCTCTGGCAAGAAAAGAAGCCAATAGCATCATTGACAATGTGATTGCAAATAATTATGGTTGTATTTATTTGAGAAGTAACTGCAGTGGCCATAGCCAAAGTACTGCATACCCAGACAGCAAACCAACCGATTTTTACATTGATTCAACGTCTGCAGACGTTCAATCAATGTAACAATGGGTTGGCTTGCTCTGGGCACCCGGCATCACTACCCTTGCGCTTCATATTAACAGTTCCTGAAGTTAATTTCGGTGTTGATTACACAAGCTTTTACAACTCCCCCAGCTACACAAACAAAGCCTAGGTTTTGTAACTTTGTTTTGTTTTCCACTGACTTATGTCAAATACTGAGTGCTACGGATACACGTACGTAGGAAATGCAGGGTGGAATCTTGTGCGCACGTGACCTACTAGCACATCTTGTGCAATAACTTACACGGTTTTATCTAATTTTAGAAGTGAAACTGATTCTTTTTGTGTTTTTAGATGAGGCAAAACATTGGAGTGGTCGTAGATGCGCAATCAGCCACAGAAAATCAAGATTATGTTCCACCTCTTAAAATGCTGGCACCATGGGCTTTCAAGGTAACTGTTTACTTGTAATCTACCGCTTTTTTTTTATTGATGAACGCTTAAACCACAAAAATACGGTTACTGAAACTTCAGTTTATAACTGATAGTTTTCATTTATACTAATAGGAGTTGATGTTGTAGTGGCACCCCGGCCGCAATTTTTTTTCCCACGTACTTCCTGTCTCATTTACATATTTTGGTAAAAGTTTGTATTAAAACCGTATGAATGCAACAGTTTCTAGTTGGCACGTTTGGTTCAGTGGTTTCATCCTCTGCATAGTGTTCGTGAGAACGAGGGTTCGACGCCCGTCGAAGTCAAACTTTTTTTTTCTTTAAATTAATTTTTGCGGTGCACAAGAGCTTTTCAAAAAAAGTAGGGTTAGGGAAAGCTTATATTTTATTATCATTGCAGAACTGCATTGGCAAATAGTTATTTCGCAATCTGAATCAACCAATCTCTCAAAACACTTTCGGAAAATCCTACTTTTAGAGTGACTAGAATCAATGAGACAGAAAGCTCGTGGAAAAAAAAATTTTGCACCCCGGCCAGCAAATCAGTTTATTTTAATGTTGATTCAACGTCTTCAGACGTTAAATGAATGTAAAATAGGACTGATATGTTGGCCTTAACACGCGAGGTGCTGAAAAATTGGCAAGCTACTTTATGTTTTTTGAAGCTTCGTTTTTGAGCAAAATAATTAACTTACGTCCAATGTCTACACTCTGCAGTTGTGGCCCCAACTTGGGTTTCGAAAGTTTGTGGGGATCGTAAATGCATTAATTTTAAGTAAAACAAATTTTGGTAGAGAAGTGATTTTTTTTAATCATAGACAAGGTTGTCTGTTTTAAGTAAAAGTAGTAAAAAAGCTGAAATCCACATTTCAAACGCGATTTTGTTGAAGTTCGCAGGCTTGGCAAACCTTGAAAGTAGAGCGTCCTGAATACAGCAAGGTTGAGGACCACTGCTTTGCATAGGTTGTGTGAGAGTAGATGCAACGAAACGAAATCACTTTGTTATTATTTCCCTTTTCATATCAACCAATGCGGTTGTATAGCTCAGGGTGACTCGACTAATGTCAACAAAGCTCCAGTTTGGCAAGTTGAATATTTTTAGCAGTCCGGTGAATAAGTAATTTCACACGCAACCACGAAAGCTACCAGCACCGAACTATCTTTTTTAGCTGAAATGTAACTCGACTTGGATTTTTGACAAAGTGTTAGGAGATCTGGCTGGCTTCGCTCCCCAGCAACTAGGATAATCACAGAAAAAATTGCTTCCTCCTATTAGAAATCTGTTTAAAGAAGCCCGAGGTCCACCATCACCCAAAACGTCCGATTCGGACCGCGGTCCGCTAGTTGAGTAGCCCTGGTATAGCCCAAGATTGGTTCTATGTTATAGCAGTAGACTGCCAGTGCGGTACTTTTCCGCTGCAGTTATAAGGAAATTCTCAACATACCTGCAATGGTAGGAAGTACGAAGCTTAGTTTAATGCCTCAAGGAAGCACGGCGCTTTATAACAAGCAAAGTTACCAGCTTAGAACTTTCTGATATGAATGCGGCGCAGTTGGGTATTTAGGTCTGCAGGTCAGCGGTAACAATGTCAGATTCATTGTTTGAACTTAATGTGCCAAGAAGATGTTTTGTCGAGGTAAATTTCAATAATTTCCTGTCAAGAAAAGCATTGTGTGTATCCTGAATAAAACAGTCTTGCATACTACAGAAAAGATGCAACAATGTTTTTTCAAAACTAAAATTCAGCCATATTGACAAGACCAAAAGCAGACAAACTCATGCACTGTGTTTTTTCTATAGTTTAAGAGTAGAATATCGTTTTCTCCATCATTAAACTGGACAGCTTCGGAAGTTATGCCGTGGTAGTCATAGACTTGCTCCTAAAGTATATAGTAACCAAAAAGCAACAATTTCTGTATTGAGTGCTGCTTATCTTCCATAATTGGATTCCGTTGAATTGATCGATGTTTTCTGGGAGGAAGAGCAAGCACAGGGATCGGATGCGAGCAGCAGCTTCTGCATCACCAGATTCTCTTCGGGTGCGAATGGCATGAGCACATTCGTCTTTGATATAATAACAAAGCTTGTTCGATTACAGCGTTGTATCGATTGTGGGCATGTGTTTCTATCAGCGACTTAAATTCACTGCCGAAATTAACAGCTTACATAAGTACACATTACATTTGAAGAAGGGGTGTTACGGTGCGATACTGATGAGCCCAGCCTCATGGGCGAAACACGTGTCTATCGCTGTCTATTCGATGCTACAATCGGCTGCCCAGAAACTTACACATTACATTGTTACCACAGTGCCCAACAAGAATAAAATTCAATGCCTGTTTTATGTAGTTTCTGTCTTGTATCGTGTAACGAGGTGCCGTATCCATATGTTCCGACTCTACCGAGCACTTCGTTCGCTGGATTCCAAGGCAGAAATCATTCGTTTTTTACATTTTGTAGACGTTTATTCAATGTAAAAAACGACTGATTTGCCGTCTTGGTCGTTGCTGAAGTAACAAGATATGTACATCTCACAACAAAGCTTTCAACATGACGCTGAAGTTTAGTTTGTCCAAGAATTGATTTGATTTCGGCCCGTGCATCAATGTACTTCTTAAACGTCGTCACTGCATTTCTGTACACTTCACAAGGTTCACGACATCTTTTCATACGGGAAAATCTGTCATATTTACATTGATTCAACGTCTGAAGACGTTGAATCAATGTAAATATGACGGATTTTCTTGTCAGGGTTAGCACTCCTCAACAACCGTTCCTTTGCGATGCAGGCCACGATGAGCTTACCTGACAGTCACAAGGAAGGGAAGCTACACGCTTACCAACTCCTATGCAAGATGACGGTTCAAAGAGAGCACGATACTCCGCTTGGCCACGAACACCTCGCTCAGTTCTACGCCGTCCTCCATGAGAGCTTGCACTCCCCCGATCAGGTTAAGATGCTTTTCATAGCGCGAGTTTAACTTGCTGTTGAAATTGAAAACAAACACAAAAAGTTGACTTTTATTTCCGTTCAACTTTTTTTACCATAAAAAAACGTTTTGTCAAACTAATCTACGATTGGTTTTATCAAAACTATGCTAATTGCTTTTTTCGGTTCTTTATTTTCAATGTTAAATTTGACCTCGAAAATCTTCACAGTTTTCTAAGACCACCTTGCTGATAGCGTTCTTGTTGCAGGATATTGTCAGCAAAATCCTTGCAAGTTGCAGCCAGTACTTCCCAGCTTGTCTTCCTGCATCCACTCTTCTTCTCCTTGACTTTATATACGCCTGCCACACGGTGGCAGCATCGTCTGACTTGAAAGTGAGTGTACTTCAGAGATTTTTGCTAGAACTAAATCTTAATTCAAACCAAAAGTACTAAGATGAAAACCCCATTTGTTAACGGATGGACACCCGGATTTGTGGACGAATGACAACATCAAGCAACCGTGGTTCAATTCCCCCCTAGTGCAGTTCCAAGGACATTTCTCAGTTCAATAAATGGAATAATAATTGTTACTTAACGAACGGAAACTTTGTTCCATCAATCTCGGCTTTCGTTAGCGGTTTTTGCGCCTTTACAAGTATGCAAAACTATTATAATTGCAAAAGAAGCTCTTTCTATATGGGTAAGCTTTTCAATCATTTTTCAATGTACATTCTCGCAATACCAGAAATGCAATTGACAAGGATAATTTTTATGTTCCTCAATATTCATCTTCAAAACTTCAACGTAGTTTCAAGTATACAGGAGTGGAAATTTGGAATTCAATCCCATTGGAAATAAGAAAAAAATCACCTAATTCATTTAAAAAAATTTATAAAAATTTACTACTATCATTTTACCAATGATGATGGCTTCAGGACTATGTAGAACTTATATTACATGATGTATTTTGTGTTCATTCAAGCAATTATACCGTAAATTTATGTTTTAGATTCTTTTGCCTCGCTTCATTGATGTTTAATTTGTTACTTTTTCTTTTGTTGAGGGTGGCTGCTCGACTAGAAGACCTTCCAGGTCACTTCGCAGCCACCCATTGCAGTATCCACACATAATACATTTTACGTTATCGTTTGTTTTATCCGATTTTGTTGAATATGTGTGTTTATACTCGCAACAAATAAAATGTCAATCAATCAATCAATCAACCAATCAATCAACCAATCAGGCTTACCGAGAGAACAACCACCAATGTTTTATGGCAGGCACCTCGCGTTGAAGCCCAGATCATTCTCGGATCAACTTTGTGCTTTCCAAATGTCTATCACAACATTCCTGTTCTGAAGCCTGATTCCGTTCAACCCTCTGCCAGCATATGCAACAACGTTAAGGTATTAATCCCTGCATTGTTTTATTTTTACCTTTATTAACGTTGCGTTAACGTATAAGTTCGAGTTGCTCCCAACTGCTGTAAGGATTGCTCACGTCGAACGAAGGCACCACGCTTCAATTTACGTATTTACGCATTACGTATTTACGGGTCCGTCTTGTGATGCAAACGTGTAAATTTAAAGATATTAAGCCATAGTGAAGTATCGTCGAATACAGATGACGCCATTTGCAAACCTACATAGTCATCGAAGGATGCTCAGAAATTGGTTGTGGGCCGAAAGTTTTTACTGTAGATTTTATTCATTCTCACTTTGCTTCAATTTAACCAAACTATCCAAAAAAGGAAACATTTTTTCAAAAAATAATTAACGTTTCAATCTTTAACTTACAAAAATCTCGAATTGTATTGACGATTGACTGAACCGTTGCTAACAGGATTATGTGGTGGAAGCTCTGCTAGCCTCGGGCAAGAAGGAACCTTCGGCCGCCGCAAGATGTGTTGCGCTCTCTAGCACCGGCTTGTGGTTATACGAAGAACTAACTAGTCGACACCAGAGGCACACTCGAGTAAAAGAAGCGATCAACGTGCTTCTTGTGTCATTGAAGGTAGGAAAATGTTTCTCAATTTACAAGAAAACATTATGCGAATTAAAGGAAGACTGGTCTTTCTCCTGAAACATCAGGGTCAACCAGTTGTCTGCGGCGACTCCTCCATCTCTATTGTTGGCATCTTCAATTTCCAGGATTCTTTTGTTCATGTCATCTTTCACCGTGTCATCCCACGTTTCGCCTTCCTTTTTTCAGTTTTCGTTTCAAAAAGTAGTGTTGTATGGGAAAATTATAGTAAGATCAAAAGACATTCATTCTTCTTCATTAAAAGCATTCATTCGATCTTCGATTTTCGTTTGTTTGGCATGTGAATTTGGATGTTTCATTGTCAATTCATTAAAATTTTGTAACATTGAAGCTAAACAGTCTCTTCTATTTTTGTTGATCATTTATAGAACACCTAATTACATACTGAACTAATTTTATCTGAATATTGTCCTTGGAAAAGTACTACGACCGTTGCAAACAAAAGTTATCACATAGTTTGATGTGGTTTAGTAACTAGAAAAATCCGGCTGAAACCAGTTTGACAATATTGCGTTTGTTTTTGCAGTTCAACAATAGAACAGTTGCCAGCGTTGCGTGTTCCCAGCTCCATCTTTTAACTCACTGCAGCAACGAGATCTTGACTACAATGCCAGATATGCCACCCAGAATCATAGAGGTAAATGTACTGGCTAACAAATCCCATGCTTTTTACATTGATTCAACGTATGCAGAGATTGAATCAGTGTGAAAAACACCAGTCTTGCTGGCTGGGGGATTAGCTGTTTGTGACTGAACCAAACCGATGTATGAAAATGCTTCCGATTTACATTGATTCAAAGTTCAATTACCTACGATGATAAACGATAAAACCAAATCACCAACTCGCTGCATTACTGGATGTATCTCACTTGAAAAGAGACATTTAATTTGTTCGCCAAACTAGTATCTCGATTGAGTTCCTAACCACCCTATCCATCGACAGGTGATGTCGCTGACGATATCGGCTCTCCTCAATACTGCCGAAGCCAAGACTAGCGAGCCAGGTCGACAGGTTGGTCAATGGTCGTGCTACTTTATGCAGTTGCTACAATCGTACAACACTACGCGATAATACAGAAGTTCACATCAGTGTGCGGCAGCTACGTAAAAACACCGGGCACTAATTGTTTGTGTTTCTACATCACATTGTCGATGTTAAATAGTCCGCGTGTTCCTTTGAGGTTTTCCTTCAGCTTCTAGTTACACACGTGCAGAATCACCCAGCGCATTGACAAGGTTTCGTTTGTCCTTATTTCTGTCCTCTGTTTATTGCACCATTTAAAGTCTTACTCAAATCTTGCTGCTTGTCTTCATCGAATTTTGTCGATTCAATCGTTGTTGAATACATTACGTCTCGAGACGTTGCTTCGATGTTTCAATATGAGGAACTGTTGGAAGGAGGAAGCTTGATGCCTTGTGTTGTATCTTCAGTTGATCGTGTCCCTGCTCCTCTGCATCCAGGACTGGTGCATGGCAGTCCCGCTCGAGCTCCTCACCGAGACCTACGGAGTGCAGAGTGAGAAGAGGTTGATTCGGACTGTGTTCAAGGTACGCTGTTGTATGAGGTAGAAATATATTCCGGTCTGTGGTTGAGTGGTTAGCGTCTTCGCTTCTGGTTCTGGTAAGCGTGGGTTCGATTCCAAGCCGGGACATGTCAAAAACTTTGACAGTGGTGCCGCTTGTGTTCTTAAGGAAAGCAAGTAAGTTTGTTTACGTGTAAATTTGATGAAACGTTTAAAAGTACTACCTTCGCTGAAAGTACCTTACTAATTGTGGCCCACCAATGAATGAAATACCCCATCATTATCAACAGCGATTCATCCGTGGTCGCAGCAGACATAAACTCTGCTACCGAAAAAACTATTCATACAAGATTTGCCATTTTTTCGTTTTATTGGTGTTTTATCCTTCATCAACACATCAGAAAGTGAACGGAGTGAAAAAGTAAAAGACCCTGCAGAACTTCAAATTACTCGAAACTTTGCGTTTTCGAGTTATTGCGTTTCTAGGTTATTCGAGGGCATCACAACGAGGGCTCAACGTTCCTGACGCTGATTTTGCAAATGCAACTTCGATACAACCAAAATGTTTTGCCTTTATTTTGAATTAATCAACGTACTGCTATGACAGGCTCTGCAAACGGCAGCATTGGGCAAACCAGGACACAGTGCAAAGCACAGCTACAGCCTGTCGGACTTAGCTTCCCAGGATTTTGATCCGAATCTTCCTTTGGACAAAGTCCAGGAGCCCACAGCTGGAAGCTCAAGCATGAGGAGCAAACCAGGCATGAACAGAAGCGTGACTGCCAATTTCGGTCAGTTTACATTCATGACGTTGATTTTCCGTTGTTTCACATACAAAAAACAACAAACATATCATTTTCAATGCTTTACAGGCAAAGACGGAGCTGTCAGTCTGGCGGCTCACACAGTTCTGGGCCACTTGACCAACCATCTAGGCCACTTCCCCCTGGCCCGGGGCTCATCTGTCCTCACTTGCCGCGTCAGTGAGCATCATGACGTCATCAACTCCACTGACAATCTGAGCGCATCTCTGTTCAACTCTCCTGACGTGCAAGTAAGTTGGTGTCATTATAATGACGTTTTCATAATAATCGAAGTGTTTATTGCTATAAAAATATGATTATACGTTCCTTTTGGAGTAAAATTACTTGTACCAGAAGCATATGCAGTAGAGCAACTCTGCACGGGTTTAGTTAGACCAACAAATAACAACTCAAACGAAGAAATAAACATTTTGGCTTGTGTCAAGCCCCGTTTGAAATCTAAATATATAAAAAGTATACCATAATATGATATTGTCCCGCGAAAATGCTGCGTTCGTAAACGTTAACTACTGCTCTATTTATTTTACTGCTCCTTGTTTTTTTGTTTTTTTTTGGTCGAAATACCCATTTCTATATATTTCTATATATCATTATAACATTTCTTTACATGATTTGCAGTTCTTGATATACAACGACTCCTGCCTTCTATCCGTTGTAGAGATACCTGCTGAAGTATGTTTTCAGGGTTGCCAGTATTGGTACCGAATATGTCCGGTTAATTTTAGTTTTGTTAGATATCATTTTGCGTTGCTGTGACGTTTTCAGGTATTGAAGTACAGTGAATTTGTTGAATTTTTTAAACTAATAGTCTGTCCGAGACAGTTCGTCACAAAATTAGTAATTCTTAGGGGAATGAATAGTATCACACAATATTGATAAAAGAAAATTATTGCAAAGCTTTCGCCAGATATCTGTGGCTTCATCAACATGTTTTTCGTATTCAAATAGAGACCCTATGTTTCGATTAACTGTGATGCTTTCTCCTACAACTTCAATTGTTTGGCTTCTGTTTTTCTTCAATTATCTGAAACCATTTTTAAATAATTGCTTCCTTCTGTAACCATAGCAACGTTTTTTTGCAGGCTGATGCGCCAGGTGGTGGCGCCACAGCGGACATGAATTCCTCCAACCGATGCGTCCGCTTCATTGTCAGGGATGCTGGAGGAAAGTATTGTTGGGATTCCTCCATCTTGTATGGTCCTCCCGGTGTGGAAGATAGTGTCATGCCTGGTACATCCATTTCAATGTTTCACGAATCGCATTTGTTGACGTAATTGTAAATTGGAATTAGATCGCATAAATATAACCACAATCACAGGCTTTGATCATGTCCTACTGTGGTTACTTGCTGTTGCCGCCCGCTTATTCCCAGCTAGCAAAAGTTGTCACCGCGTCAAAAAGCTGGCGACGTTGAAACGATTTAAAAATACATCTTTTGCTGATTGGGTTGTAAGCTGCAGCCAGCTACGAGATAGAATATACGATGTTCTCAACAATTGGTGATTGCAAAACACATCTTTAAAATAGTTTACGTGTATTTTTGACCGTTCACTTTTTGCTATATTGTATTTATCGTGTAGTACCTAAAAGCAGGGCTGTGTCGATAGGAACATGTCATTACCAAAGCTTAATCTCTCCCCTTTTTGCAGTGAGCTGTAAGCCACTTTCAACCCTAGACCAAGCCATCAGCCAAGCAGCCAGGGATTGCTGTCGCGCCTACATCGATTACGCCCGAGCCGAGGAAGGCGTCAAGCGCAAAGTCACACCCACTGTCATGCCGCGATACGACAATGGATTGCCCGAAGGAAGCCCGGACAAACTTGATCAGGTGTGACATTATTCTTCTTCCACTGTTGTACTTGATTACAAGCATTGACTGCCTCTTATATAAAAAGTTTCCAAGATTCTCTGTAATTTGCTGTCTGTATTAGGTGTGTTGGTGTTGGTTTTGTCGGTTTGTTGGTTTAAGTAGGTTCATCTTTGTCTGTCATGGGCACGTTTGCCTTTAATTTTGCCTGTGAGACGTGGACGTCGCTCGCGAGATGTTCTAATTTTCCTTTTCGCAGCACGTGTCCTAGAAGAAGTTGTTTTTCTTTGATATTTTTCTGTAGATTCTTTGTTTGCTTAACTTGATTTAAAACACTTTGGTTGGTTTTTCCGGCTGTCCAGGAAATCCTTTGCATTTTTCAAAATGCCCACAGTTCAAACCCGTTTGTTCCTTTAGTCATTTTTTTGTTGATTGTCCAGGTTTCTGAATTATATTTAAAAATTGAATAAATATAACACAAATATAACACTATAACACTTTTGATACCTTGTATCTAGTTGAGAAAGATACGTAGCCTACTTGTTGCATAATATTGATTCCACTTGCTGAAAAGCCGCGTTTTCTTGAACAATACGTAAATTGAACTCCTTTGTTATCTTTGCGCCCCAGTTTATTGTTGTCCCAAGATATCGAAAACTTTTTACTTGCTTTATAGTTGTTTCATTCATTTTAATTTAACATATTTGAATTTCACTTTGAATTTTTTTTGTGATCACGATCGTTCATCTCATTCACAGTACTGATTGGTCAGCTTCCCACTCGCAATTGGGTGAGAAAATAAAAACATGGGTGATAAGGTGACTCAGTTCTTTTGCAAAGTTGGCTGATGGGACGCTGCCAGTGAGTGGCCTGTTTTAGTCGAAGAAGCAACATCCGTTTAGGATTTTATTTTCATTTGAAAACTTACATTTTATTGTCAATAACAAGACCAAAACAAAAACTACTGTATGCGATATACCAGTGCGCCAACGAACTGGGGAAGGTAGCTAAACTTCAAAAGCAAAAAACTTGCATGAAAGAACAGTTGTTTGATTTACAGTAGAAAAGCCATGAATCCCAAAACCAAGCAAGAAGATGACAAAAATTTATTGAATGTGACATTTAAAAATAAGCTGCTGTCATAATCACTTTGTACACCAACTTTATAAAGTTGAAACTTGTTAAGTTGAATTTGTACTTCATTTCCAGCTCTTGCAATACATTGGTTGGTCCAGCCCTGAGTGCCAAAGCAAGATCGGTTTCCCTCTGAACGTTCCTTCCAATCCTCCTGCTTGTCTCCTGGATGACCTGCAGTCTACCGCAACAGAGTGTATGTTGAATCACCACGAAAGCCTGTGTTCAAGTTACGAGCGCAACGCTTCTACCACCAGGTAGGTTTGTACAATAGATTTTAATAGCTTCCGTGCGTAAGTTGGTTTTGAGAAGCCTTTCAACTTGAGAAACCTTTCAGGTTTAAACAAAATTGTATAAATTAATTAAGATAATCTCATTTGCTGTAGTTCTCTACATTTTGCGTCCAACAAGCCTGATCTTCATCCAAGCATTCAGAACGCTAAGTTTTCTGTAGCGACCTCCATTTCTCTTCATGTAGAGTCAGTGAACTTACCTAATAAAGCAAACATAACTGAGCTACGTGTTCATGGAGAAAAAAGTAACATCTCTACCAAAATTGTATTGTATTTCATCTAAGGAACGATACTAGGTTTATTCAATTGCGAGGGTTGTGATCTTATAAGCAAGGTTGTGGAGTTGAGAAAGGACCATCTGTTGTCGGTCCTTGAGTGGTCGGATATTTTTGTTCCGAATCCGTGCCTTTGCTGTAAGCATCAAATATATTTAATGTTTTGATCGTGATTTTTTATCTCCGCCAGCTGGCAGTGTTCCTCTATCCAGCCACGTCACAAGGTGGATACCCACACGCCTTACCATCACGCTCGGCTGCTCTGCGCCGAGATGGGTTTCTTGTCACGTGACAACCGCCACCGAGTCAACTTGCTGACGAAGAACGAGCGACTGCTCAGAGAATTGAAGAATCTTGACTCTCGACATTGGTGAGCTCGAGAAATAGCAACAAAAATCAATATCTGTGTCCACTTTCAAGCATGTCGTTAGTTGTTTTAAAAAACACAACCACTTGCTTTCGGGAGGTGTCGAACCACCTTCCTATCGATCGCCAGAGTGACGAACATACCGCTGCATCAGGGAGCCTTATGTTTGAGAGAGTCAAGAGTTTCGGCTCAAAACCTTTCAAACACCTTCCCAGATAGCAAAGCAACCATTTTTACATTGATTTGCTGTCATGGTCGTTGGTTGTCATGATTCCGATCACGTTTATATTTTGTATCTCATGTCGTATCATAACTTCTGCTCACATGATCAACCGTGACCCAATTGAACAGTGTTTCCAATCTATTTACTCTAGTCGTGAAACCCACAAAGTGGCAGTCTTCTACATATCCGAGGGCCAGGAAGATAAGTTGTCCGTCCTTTCAAACACCGGAGGCAGCGAAGCATACGAGAACTTCGTAGCCGGCTTAGGCTGGGAGGTAAGAAGAAGAGGATTTGATTTTAAAATCTGTTTTATGGTTTATGTCATAAAATAATTTTATGTTATGTTAATATCTAAGAAACGAAATAGCTGTTCAGTAGTGAACCAAAGTATTTATTTTTTCAGGTACTTTTTAGTTCTCTTGTTGGTATAGAGCTTTGCAATGATTCCTATGTTTACATTCAATTCGTTGCAGTTTTGCATCAACTTGACTTTTACATGGTGGTAACTATTTGCGCAACAAGGAGTGGTCTCATGTCATCGCGTTGTCAATGACGTCACAGTTTTCAGTTCGCACTTGTTTCTGTTGATTGAGTTCCTAGTTGCTGCGATGTTTCTAAAATCTTCGGAATTTTTCCTTTGTACTTCGTGCAGAATTTCCCACATACTGTGTAACGTTACAACTAAACAAGCTCCAGTTTTTTTGCCAAGCGAAACAACACCGAGTCTACCACTGGTAGACTAAGTTTCATCCCAGACAGCAAAATCCGTCATTTTCAGCGTCTGTAGACGGCGAATCAATGTAAAAATCACAGATTTTGTTGTCTGGGATGTGTCGGTGTCAAAGCACTTTGTTTTTGTGAGCTGTTTTTAGAAATTAAGGTACGGTAATTCGATTATAACGTAATTTTTCGCATCGTTGTTTCGGGAGATGAAAATTTGACAGACGTCACTTTCAAAGTTCCACTCACGTGACCAAAAGTGATGGAATCTTCACGAAAGCCCCAGAACGTGATAAAGTTGTCTGTTATGAGAACTGCTGCATTCATAACCAACACTGTCCAGTGTCGACGCTGTAACTGCGGTTCGCCATGGCAACAGTTTTAATACCGTTGCGCTTTCTCTGTGCTATTTTAATTGAAAGCCTGACCACAGCCAAAGTTTTTTTTTCGTCTGGAGACGTTAAAACGGCGTGAAAAAGTAAACTTGTGCTAGATGTGCTGGTGCGATCCAATCATCTGAGTAAATCTTAAAGTGGTTAACCCCTTAACAAATAAACATTATCACAACTGGTTTATACTTCTTTGAACATTAGTAAGACGTTGAATCGATGTATAAATGGAATAAACCTAAAATTTACTGCATCTCTTTTACCATATATTGACAGCGGGTACCCTTTTAACGCGTAAATATAACCAGCAACAACATAAAAGTATGAATTTTTAATATCTTTATGGCAAAAGGCGTTATTCCGTGTTTATAAACTTGCTACTTGTCATCAGCGAAACACGTTAAAGGCAATTTTACTGCAGTTAATAAGGTTATTTCTTGTGCCGCATGTCAACAAGCAACATTGTCATCTGCGTTGTAAATTTCAAATGGTTCTGTCATCAACACTTGCACGCGCCGCTCGAAAGCTGGCACTTGAAGAAATATTGTTTTTTTAGTTGCGTCGGTTTGCGTGAAGATAACGTCCGACTGAGAGAAGATGAAAGAAATGCGTTTAAGGGTTTTTATGCACGAACTGTGTTTGCCTGGTTGCACCACACGTATTTTATACGTAAAAATCAAACGGAATACATTGGAGTAGATTGCAGCGCGTCATACTGGACTTGTTGCTACACAGTTTATACCCATCTTCAGACGTTGAATTAATGTAAAAAGGGCGGATTTTGCATGCTGGACACAGGTCGTCAGTAACTTTCAAGCTTTCTTCCTACTCCAGGTTGACTTGTCGAACCATTGCGGCTTCCGCGGCAAATTACTATCTGATGGCAGCACTGGGCAAACCACGCCCTACTACGCAACATCGACACTCGAAGTCATATATCACGTCGCTACTAGATTTCCTTCCAAGGATGAGTCTGCGAGAAATATGAAAGTGAGGAAATGATTTAAAGTGATTGAAAACTTTTAACTAAATACCGAAGATAGGTTTTAGAATTTAACAAACTTCTTAAAATTGGTTTATTTCATAAATTTACTCTAGATACTCGCACTATTGAACGGTTTCCTGATATTTATTACAAATCTAGTTTCTTTTTTATTGCACGTCATTTGACATGGTTCATTCTACTCTTGGATTTTATATTCATCCGCCGTCTACTTTGCGTCACTGCCTCTTCATTTTCGTCTCTTCCACAACTGATGGGATCCGTTGTACATCCACGGTCTCCTCTTCATCACTGCGTTCTCTTCAGATTCGCCATCTTGGGAACGATGAGGTCCACATCGTTTGGAGCGAACATCGTCGGGACTATCGCCGCGGTATCATCCCGACAGAATTCGGGGACGTCCTCATCGTTATCTACCCCATCAGACACGGACTCTTTAGAGTCCAAATAATAAAGAAACCGGAGGTTGGTGGTCAATATTTAAAGTGAACGTTAAGGCATCTTGATAGTCCATTGTCTTCACCGTTAATTTTATTTCATGATTTCGTGTTGAGAAGTGACTTTTAAACTAGCAGGCGAGTTGTCAGGCTGGTCAAGACTGTTATTATTTGAGGAGTGAAAGGCAAGCCAAAGTGTGTTTTCCTGACACATTCGGCCGACCCTGATGTTTCGGGTTGAAGACCAGGCTTCTTTGAAGCAAAATAGAGACATCTCGATTCAATATTTTGTTTTTCAAGAATGTTAAATATTTTTACGGTTGTTGCTATCTCAATGTCCTTTAAAAAGTCAGTCACTCCGACTGATGAAACGTCAGAAATAAATTTCTTCAGATATCACCTGACATGTGAGACTACAACATTTTCCAGAAGAGCAAGTAGCATGTCTCTGACTTTTTTCATCCAGATCCCTTACTTTGGTCCGTTGTTCGACGGAGCCATAGTGAACGGCCGCATCCTCCCAGTCCTGGTCCGGGAGACCGCCATCAACGCTGGAAGAGCCAAACGATCCCTCATCAATCTCTACCAGCCATTGTATCCTTTGTTGCTCTTGAAACAATTAGTGTTTTCTATCTGTGTTTTAGTATATTGACAAATCAAATTTAGCAACCAGACGGCATTTGACATAATAACATGAAAATAAACTAAAAATTACAAACGTTTTCGGCCATATTCATGTTAGCCCTTTTCAAGTAACCAACTGACTGATGTTATTCATAAATTGAAATTACAGATCTGATCTACATTTTGTATGTTCTGGCACAAAATATCCTGACTTTAGTTAAAAGAAAGTTTCTCGTTTTTTTACATCTTATAGTGTTGTTTCAACGTAAAAAATGACTGATAGTGATGGTGGATTTGAACATCTTCAGAAT
This sequence comes from Aplidium turbinatum, assembly GCF_918807975.1. Classification (NCBI taxonomy): domain Eukaryota; kingdom Metazoa; phylum Chordata; class Ascidiacea; order Aplousobranchia; family Polyclinidae; genus Aplidium; species Aplidium turbinatum. The sequence continues at coordinate 9,209,891 of NC_137483.1, read as the reverse complement.
TGATTTTTCCTTGACGACAATTTTCTCCAGTTACGAAGAAAGAACCCGTTACCTCCGCCAGATTATAGACAAATTCAAAGACGAACGAACTTTCGAGGATTACTGCGCTCACTTGTTTTCTCCTGCTCCTCCGAAGAGAAAAAAGAAACAGGAAAACTTCTCCAAGTCATCTTCAACCACTGCTGGGTCGCTGGACTCCACGGAAGCCCAGATTACGTCACCACCCGATGCCGCAGCAAATAACAACAACAACAATAGCGCACTGTCAGCAGACATTTCCCATCGGAACCCATTCAAGGACACGGTTAAAAAGATCCACAACTCATCTGTATTTACTCATTCCAGTGAGTAGTTATGTTATGGGATTTCTCGTTAGCGGTTTCTTTTTGGTTAGAAATAAGATGTTTTCCCTTCCGCTGAGCAAACCACTTTAAAGTTGTAGTTGTTGTTTGAGCGGATAATGTCAGTTCATTTTTTTTTTAGGATTTGTAAACCAAATGGTGGAGTTATCACAAAACCTCACTTTCCATTTAATTTTAAATCCGTCACTTTATTGCATTTGATTGATTGATTGAATCTTTATCCTCGGACTGGGAAAGCTTCTTGCAGAGCTTAATCTTGGCAGTTTCGCATACTTGGAGAGGCTTTGAATCACTGACGCAGGCCCGGTCACCGAGATTGACAGAGTGAAGTTTCCTATTGTTGAAGTCTTGTTTAGCGTACGTTGCTCAAGCGCACACCCCGAGAGTCGAACCAGCGCCGCTTGATCTTGAAGCTTTTTTGTTCTAGAAGTCACGCGCTAACCAACTGAGCTATCGGGGCGGACAATTTTATGACAATTTTATTTTTTACAGATCATATTCCACATGGTCTATCCTCAGAACACCTATCATCTATTGCATCTAACCTTCACTCTAAAATTGCCCCTTCGCCCCCAATTAACCCAACCTCGGTTTTGAAAAGTCCCTCACCCTCCGGAGCTCCTCCATCCTTTACCTTTCCTCCTCCTCGTTCTATTAATTTATCATCCTCCGACCCCGCACCCTCCAGGACACATCGGCAATCCGCATCAACCGGATCCAGATCCCACGTCAGTTTCCATCCCGATTTGGCAAGAAGTGTTTCCGGGGGTCTGCAGCATCCTGCGGCGCAAGATCTTCCTGATCTTAGGGATTTTCCGTCTCCTCCACAGACTCCTCCGACCGATCCCATCTTGTATTCCTAACGGCTGGTGTTCCAGTGTTTCACTTTTAAAATATGCAATTGTTTACCAATTCTGCACTCAGCCGTGTCCCGATGCAATAGCATTATTCAATTGGCAACGTAATCTAACGTGCTTTTTAACGTTAATTTTGTGATCTCTAGGCAGCAAAATCCGTCATTTTTACATTGATTCAACGTCTGCAGACGTTTACTGTCTGGGAATACCCCTACACTTTAATTCCTTCCCAATGCACAGTCGAGCCAATTTCAACATAGTCTGCAAATCTGTGCTTTTTTACATTGACGTCTGCAGACGTTGAATCAATGTAAAAAAGATCAGATTTGCCAACTGCCACTGGTCTACCTCCGGCTAAGCGGTTACATCGTTTCTTGACTCTACAACGTAGAAAAAAATGTAACTTGTTGCCATTCAATTCGAGTTGGTGCGAAACCAAACAGGTGCTTTGGTATTTCCAATATCTTATCCTTGAAACGATGATATTGCGTTTATTTATCATTTTAAGACGTTGCGTTGAAGCTGTATTTGCCACGACCACTCAGACAGCAAATCTGTCGTTTTTTTACATTGATTCAACGTCTGTGAGTCAATGTAAAAAAAACGGATTTGTTGCCTGTGTTGCCAGTTACAGCTCAAATGCTTATTGTATTATTTTGTTGTGTTATTCTTGATATTATTTACATCCAAATGATAATTTAGAAACATTTATGTTGATGAGACGTCTGTATACGTATATATAATGCAATAGCAATGGTAGCATGTTCCAATTGTCTGCCACCATGAAAAGACAACTACATTCACACCACGTGATAAAATCTGACCTTTTTTCTCTAGAACTTCACAGTTTTTTAACTGACAGCCGGTAGCAAGAAATTTGTTGATAATAGCATCATTTCAACGTTACCAGATGTTGAACAGACGCACGTAAAAAGAAAGCTTTATTTGGCTGCTTATTTATGCTTTTCTTCAGCTGTTGGCAGACTATTTTTAGTTGAATGTTTTTTGTTTTTTTAGCGTAGCTTTTAAGTTAGAATTTCTTTGCTTCAACGTCATTTAAATGTATAAACTTGCCACTTGTTCGTAGAAAGAGAATACTCATAAAAATTTCACTGTTTCTTTCTGTTCCAATGACGTTAATTCTGTGTAGGAAAGCACGAAAAGTTTTCCACTTTTAGCACTTAGCGGGCATTATCGCGACATCAATTCGGCTGTGACAAAAAACAGAAACCACCACAAATTCTCATGGAGACAAAGGAACCTCACCTAACAGTTCAGTTTTAACATCACTTCTACTTTGAAAATGATGTTAAAAAACAACTTTGCCTACCAGGTTTATATGCGTCGTTTCCCAGACAGCAAATCAATCGTTTTTTACATTGATTCAACATCTTCAGACGTTGAATCAGTGTAAAAAACGACTGATTCTCTGGTTGGGAGCAAATAATCTTCAAGGATAATGGCTCCAGGCACTTTCATCTGCTTTTTGCTTGACTTTTTGACGTCTTTGAAACAACGTAGCCTATATGAGGTGGAATGTATATGGACGTTTAGTAGATGTATGTATATTAGCTTATGTTAAAATGTTTGACGATTAAATTCTTAAAATTTATTTTTAATATTATGTTTGTTTGTTTCTTGTGATGACGTAATAGAAATTGTGACACGATAAGCTGCCATGATGACGTCTTTTCTTCTGTACCGTTTTCTTCACTGACGTAACAACAGTACGAAATAAAGCCGTAAAATTCACGTGGTAAACGTCGGATTTCTGTAGAGATTGTTAAATAATGCAAATCAGACCGCCGCTAACTTTTAGTTGCTAAAAAAATGCAGTTGCACGTGTTCCATGTAGGCTAACATTCATGCAGGTGGATTGCGAAGCCATTGATAGCTATCAAGGGTAGAAAATAGTTCCTGATGCTAAATGAAATTGAATGTTTGAAGTCAATAGCCAGATGCTGAGGAAAGAATATGCAGTTTTCTCTCTGTTATCACAAATGAGTGTTGGTACAGACATGCTCCTGGCATTGGAGTTGGCAGTTGCTGTGGAGTTGGAGGGATTTCGGTGTGTCCGAAGTCGCCCAGTTACTGTGTAAACCGCGGAGTCGTGTATTTTTCACCGACTCCTCAGCTCTGGTCTTTTACTATGCATTTTGCTGTTTACCTTTCAAATGTCAACTAAGGAAACTTAAATGCCCCAATGTAGTAATAAAAAGTACTTGAGAGGTGGCACATTTCGGCCTTGAATTTTTCCATGTAAGAATAAATTAGTGAATGGTTAAATTGATGGTAGCCTATTGTATGGGCCCTATTGATGGGCCCACGACGATTTTCGCTCCCGCGGGTGTTGTACGGTATTTGAACAGCCCTGTGATACTAAGCTAAGTTGCTAGGCAGGTTTTTTTGTGTTTAAATTTCTAAATCTTGAGCCAAGAGGTAGTTGTCCGCCATCAAATGAAGACAAACGATTCCCGTATTTGTTTGCTGTTGGATGTCAAAGCATTAACTGCTAGTCAAGGAGGTGCTGGGTTCGATTCTTTGACAAGGCGCGCCACCTTTTTTCACCCTTAAAGACAACACAAACCTCAATCCAAATAAAAACCTAACGTAATTTTAATGATTGGTGATTCTAATTTAAAACAACTCTTATGATTGAATAGATGAAAGAAACGAACTGCTGTTGATAAATTATGATAGCCTACCACCAGTGTTGTACGTTGACGGCGTCAACTTTTTGTTGACGCTGAGGCTAGCGCCGTCAAATTATTTTTCAGTTGACGGAAGTGATAGCGCCGTCAACTATTTTGCCGATTTTAAGCGTCAAGCGCTAAGCGTCATTTTTTGTTTTCATGGAAAATCTCGTTTCACAATAAGAGTTTCACAATGTATTCTGGCCAGCGCGACTCATCCGAATTACCGGCTTTTGCGTTGGTTGGAATGGCTCCCTGGAATACATGCGGAAGAACTTCGCCAAATGGTGATCACCCATGTATTGAGAACGAGGGATCAGAGACAGAAAGCGAAAAATCCATGAATGGCATCGCGGACGTTGAATATAGCCTACTTTATTTCAAGAGCTCTATGCCCCTGAAAAGAGCGATGTTGGTGCAGTGGACCAATGGACCTCGTTAAAAGATTTATACATGCTAAACTATCACAGCACGCTTGGAACAGTGATACCTTTCCAACTAAACGTTTTCAACTTGTTTTTGAAATACAACACACCAATACCAACCAGCGCTGCTGTGGAACGCATGTTTTCACTTGGAAAGGACAATATGCGCAGGGGCGCCGGAAGCGGGGGGGAGCAGGGGGAGCAAATGCCCCCCTGCCCTCAAATTTCTGTGGATGGGGAGGGAAGAGGGGGCAATGGTGCCCTTTTAAGGCCTTGTAAGCTACTGCACACTTTGCATTATAACAATTTATGCTATTCGCTATTAGCCTAATTATAATGTTCTATTTTTGCCTCAAAATAATATTCACGACACAAAATTCTCCATCACAGTAAGTTATATTACATCATTATAAAATAGCATTATGCCCTTCCGTGCCATTGTTCTTTGTATAGCGGACACTTGTATCATTACTCGACAATGAGCTGATAGATGAGCATTATCGCTATATCTTATCTTAAAACTTACAAAAAAGATTGGCCTTTCAGCAACAAAAGTGCCCTTTTTCATACTCCTGCCCATCCAGTCAAAAATCGCTTCGGCGCCCCTGAATATGCGTTCCAAACGCAGCAGATTGTCAGACAAACGTTTTAAAATGCTTGTTTTTCTGCAAGGAAATAACTAATAGGCTGAGCAGCTAATTACAATACAGTCTCAAAACATAATACCTGCTCTTTATTTATAGCTATTGTTAGGCTGAACTTGGTTGAAATATTTCCGTTTTATGAGACGCTGGCAAAAAATAGCGCTAGAAATTAGCGCTGACGCTGACGCCGTCAATTTCTTTAAGAGCTTACGCAGTCCTTTACGCCGTAAAGTTTTTAGGCAATTCGCGCTGACGCTGACGCCGTCAAATTATTTCAATGACGCGTACAACACTGCCTACCACCAGACTAGAGGATTTATTTTGAGAAGATTATGAATGTCAAAGACAAACTGCGAAAAGCTTATAAATTTTGCTGTCAGAGGTAAATTTGTTTTACGTTTAGGCAGATTTTTATAGCACTGCCAATAGAAAGTAGAGGCTGACATGCAAAGTCAACAATATAATCTTAGTACAGAAGCTTAATCTGTTTCAAAGCAAATAGAAATTTTAAAGAGTGACAGATTGCGATAAACGAAGAGGTATTTTTACAAGGAGGACAGCTTAAGCAGAAAATTTTATCGCAACATTTTTAGCCTAAACTGACAAGAGATTTTCAGAAACGCAGATTGTGTTTACTGAATCTGAATAATGCCACTTCATTGATATGGTGGTTTCATAGCTTTGTCAACATCCCACAGGAATCGGCCATCTGTCATTTTAGCGCTATGCCAGCTGCCTTGTCGCATTGTTTCTGTTGTAAATTCTTCCATCAACGTTGCAGGTACTTTTTATCATGTCCTAGATATTTCTTTTTAATTATTGTGTCAAAAATTCTAGGCAAGTGACAAAAATCTCCGTCTAGTCAACTCAAAACTGCTCACCGGGCAACACTTTTCGGTTTGGAATTAGCCTTTAAGTTTGCAAAAAATCGGTAACTTCGGCAGAATTTTTTATTGGCCATCTTGCTTTTGCTAATTTGATTCTTTCAAAAAGATTAACCTTTGGGTCACTATCGTGCTTCAAACTGGCTGCGGGCCTACAAACAGGACCCCCATCAGGCCATCAGGAACCTATTAGAAGTCATCAGAATCACTTTAGTTGAATTCATTTTTTTATAGTCAAGCAAAATTGCAGTACCTCGTTTAACATAGCAAAGGAAGATATCAAAATTCTTATATCGCTTTGAAAGCAATTTTTATTCAAGTCATTGGTAATTCCAACGTTCCGGTTAAACACTCAGCCTATTCTCGCATAACATTTCAATCTCTAAATTTTCTGCTTTTATTCGCACACAGAAGCCAACCAATGAGCCAACCCGCATATGCCACCTTCTTCACGATTGTGGCAGTAATAATAGCCTACAGCCCTACACAATCATGAAAACATTTTTGAAAAATGTATTCTCTCTTATGCAGAATTTTTGCAAACTGTTTTGCACGAAAAATAAAGATGTCAGTAGGGAGTTATCCTTCCCCAAGGCATAACTCACTGAGCCGTGAAGAAGTTGAGCAGTATGAAAATTTAGTTTAACAAAATATAGCCCATGCCCAGTGTTGCCACTCCTAGTGTTTTTCCACTAGATCTAGTGTTTTTGGGTTGCATCTAGTGTTCTAGTGTTTTTTTTTCTGCTATCTAGTGTTTTTTAGCGATTTACCGCTATGTTGGTGTGCATAAGTTTGGACAGTGTTCAAAGTAGCCCTCACCTATTGTTGTTTGGCTGCATCAATGTATTTGTAGTGCTTTTCAAAGTGGACTCGAGTTTTTTGTTTAGTTACACCCAATAATGACCAAATTTGAGATATTTAGCATAAATACTTTAAAAAATACACACAAATGACTGTGAAAAGTGTTCAAAGTAGACTAAAGTAGGTAGCGTAGCCTACCTTATAGTAGGCTTGCATTTCGTCAGCTTACATTTGATGAGTGTGGAGTTCTTAGACTACACTACCACAGAGATGATTGTGAGTAATACTGCGTTTTTGACAATATATTTGCAAAGGCCAAATTTTGGAAAATTTTGTTCGCCTCCCCAAAATGTTTTACTCCCCTACGGCTATGACTTCAGGGCTTTCACTTTCAAGGAAATTCAGTTTTATTTTGACATTTTAAGGACTTTTAGCACTCACTAACGCCATTGGCTGTCATTTTTGTACATTGTGCATGTAAATGATCGTGTATTTATGATTCTAGTGTTTTTTTTGTGAATCTAGTGTTTTTTTCAGTCAAATCTAGTACTTTTCCATGACAAGAGAGTGGCAACAGTGCCCATGCCGTAGCCTACTGTCACAACAGCCTTCCAGAGACCAGAATAGTGTTTTTGATAAAAATGGTCTTAAGATATCGTAACTTTTCCTTTAAAGTTTAAAGACTTTTTGTTTGATTTAGTGCAATGGCGTTTTAATTAATTTTTATAAATAAGATTCAAAGATGCTTTCGCTTTCGAGTATTTTACATTACCTTATTACACTGTTTTTTCCTAACGAATAAATCTGTCATTGGTAGGCTAAACCTATGCACTTTCGTTTCTTTTTCAAATCCTCTTAATGGTCATTGTGTTAAATCAGTTAGACAGCCTACTATAGGCTACATTAGTATTTGATGTTCAAATATTTACACTCATCTTATCTTTGTGGGCGCAGCAAATAAATAAAATTGATTTCACTTCTTTCGTCCAAGCTGTTTTCAATTCGACTTGTGTTAAAACAAACGGCGTTATTTTAGCTGTTGGAAATGTGTTGTCTACTTTTGTAATGTGTATAAGTGGATTATATTGTACTTTAAGTCAATTTTTAGTCTGTAGCACAAGAGGAATTTTTGTTCAGTGTGGAACACAGAATGTTCAGACAATTTTTTTTTTGTCATTTACAAATACCTCAAGCAGTTTCGATGTTAAGTGTTTCTCCTTTACGCAACCAACAGCTCACTGCAGGAGAAACAAACCAAACCAGCCAATTAATCTCATAAACCACCGTCGGCACGATTGAAAATTTCTGTAAATTACAATGGAATTACGCAATCTGTACATGCAGCACCAACCAAGCCGTGCCAAGGTTGTGACATTACTTCAACGACTTGGGTTAAGGCCAGCAAAAGAAACAGAAACTGGTGGTTTGGGGCGGAACTACGTGCAACTCACACGTTAAAAAGATTTCTACTGTGGTTTTAATAGCTCAGGGTTTGCATGGGACTAAAATCGCATTCGATGAAATCGTTTTTTTTTGCGTTGTTTTTAACGTGTTTTCACCTTGCCCTGCATCAGAAAACATTTCAACTGTGATGTAATTCGATCTTCGCACCAAGAGAAAGGAGAATACCTGGTTAAATTGGGTCACATTTGTCATGCAATGGCCATGTTTTGAAGCAAAACATAAAGTAAGCTGTAGAAAGAGCAAATTTTTTTGTAATTAGGTTGTGGGGGTTTCCCTTCCAACTCTCCTCCTAATTAGTTACCCCTTGACTGTTAACGGTGCGTTTAAGGTAAAACTTATAAGGTATAACTCATCTTTTATCTTACGGACCAATAAATACTTTTTTCCAATCTGGCATTGAAACCTTACTGTAGCAGAAACAATATGAACCCACCAGTAATTTTTGCCCAAAAGTTCATAACTTGTACACAAAATTTATCGCAGTTGGTCTGAGTTGGCGCCATGGCCACTACGACAAGGTCCAGTTTTCGAACAAGTTTTGCGTAATAAACCTAACACGTTGCGTAGATTAACCATCGACAAAAACCGTGAGAATTTTTTTTCAAAATTATTCCCTTTTCACATCGTGACATCTCTTACGAAATCTTTCACACGCAAAAAACCCTGATCATAATCTTTTTGTTTTGTGAATGAAACTTTTTTAAAGGTTATCATTGAATAAGTACTTTTAATATTGCGAAGACATCACGCAAGGAATCTACCGTAATTTAAAAAACTTTGCAAAAGCGGGCTGCATCTTACATAAAAATAAACAAAAAGTTTTCCATGTTTCGCTAAACTTGTGTCCCAACAAACATATGATCACTAAAAATTAGGCTAAAATCTAAGGTTACATTCTTTGCGATTGCACGAAATGGGTTAAAATTGGACTTTTCCCGCCCAGAAAATCAGTGTTTTTCCACAGTGATTCAACGTTAGCTTTTGTTGAATTAATGCCAAAAAAGATTGATTTGCAAGCAGAGTTATTTTTATCAAGGAGATTGAAACAGCACCAGATTACAGTTATATTTGAGGTTGGTGCATCGTGGACGTGTAGGCTACTGCGGGTGAGATTATTGAAACAAACTTATAAAGTTTTATATTACCGAACAAGTAAACCATCCCTTGTGTAACACTACCAAGCACAGAAAAGCAATTCAAACTGTCACGATAGTATTTATAGTTGGAGTTTCTTTGTAGTTGGAGTTTCTTACAAACCTGCTCCGTGGTTGTTTGACGTGCTATATTTACATAAAACCGTGTCGAAAAATGTCTTTTTTTGTCAAGTTTAATCTTGGCAGTTGGCACGTTGATTTCATGTCATGGTCAGTAGTTGCAAGCCACGCCACAAGTGACTTCGAGCATGCTTAGTCGCTGCTTATTGTAAAAGTTGTTAATTCTCTATCCATCTCTGTACCACCTGATCATGTTTGATCAAAGAACTAAAAACTTGCGGCACACAAGAAGAGTGTTGCATCCTCAAATAAGTTTCTTGGCATCCGATATGGCTAAAGTCATTAAAATCATTTGGCTTTACATGTTTATCTTCTCAAAACCAACCAAGCAATCTTCCAAATTTCCTCTACCAAACCGCCTGAAGACAATTGTAAGCACGTTCACTGCTTTGTTTCTATTCTATTTCTGTTATTTCGTATTTTAAAAACGGATCAGCTAAGTTTCAAAAATAGATTGTTTTGTTTTTGTCAATGCCTTGAGAACACAGAGAAGCAAAATCGCTTGGATTTTGGCCAGAAACCAACACGGGAGAAACTTGCTTTAAATTCGAAAGGAAAAGAAACAAAATTCTTGTCAGAAAATATATTTGTTTCATTCCACGCGTGATGAGGTGCAAGCAGAGTAAGTTCCTAGTAAACTTTAACTAAACAACGCGTTTTCGATAATTTTTAGTATGATCACCGTAAAATAACGTCTTTTCAATATGTTTGTTGACTTTCCCATTTTACAATTTCGATCAAACCTTCATCGCAATATCTTGTTGAGGTGGTTTCTGTTCAATCCTGGTTGAAAAAACTTTTTCAGTGAGAAAAGTTTCTGTTTCTTGCATCGACTCAATTTAATAAAAGGTTGGTGTTGCCAGATGTGTCAAATCGTCAGCAAGATACACATGACGCTTTGCTTATTTTTAAAATGGCGAAACTGAAAGAAATTCCTTCTGTGCTTGATTTAAATTAAACATACACCTAAGATTACTATCGGTTTGCAAAGCAAACGAAAATGCGGATTTTTCCTGGAATTAAAATTACGATGCTGTTACGAGGCCAATTTTATACACAATAAATCAAAATTTTACCTGAAATAGGTTATTTTTTATTGCTAGCATTGCCTAGGCAGCTTAATCTGCATCGGGGTATTTTACAGGAAAAAAAACTGTGGAATAACAAGGATTAAAAAAAAAATTTTTAGAAGTGAAAAACTTTTTCATCGACACGTGGGAATTTTGTTCGTTATTGTGATATAAGATTGTTTTACTGTTTTAAAGTATTTATCAATCTCATCACGCAGCACGAGTAGTTCCTGAAAAGTTGCGATTTCGTTTGAGGTAGGCACATTTTTTATAAAAAGCAACGGTCACGCTCTGGCAATATCATGGTGAACAAAAAAATTGTCAAAAAGTTATACCGCAAAAAAATCACAAAGAATGTCATCCACCAGATTTAGTTTATTAGTTATTTTATAGAACAACGCAAAATGTTGAAAAATCACATGAATAATTTCATGACATCAATGATTTCGTCACATGAATAATTTCATGACACCAATGAATTCGTCACATGAATAATTTCATGACATCAATGATTTTGTCACATGAATAATTTCATGGCACCAATGAATTCGTCACATGAATAATTTCATGACACCAATGAATTCGTCACATGAATAATTTCATGACATCAATGATTTTGTCACATGAATAATTTCATTGCAAGCACAGACTTTTCTAAACGCAAAAAACGTAAAAATAATACTCGACTTTCAACCAGCTGTATGGCCACAATTTTAACCTCGCATTCCAAACTACGATGTAAACTTTTGTTGCTAGCTAAATTTCCCCAAATTTCAGTTTGTCCAGTTTATCTCAATCAAAATAGATGCCATAGCCTACTCTGATGCAGTACATTTGTGTTCTGGAAGAAATACAATTTTGCAGCCTACGGCTAATGTAAAACTGCTGAAAACAAATCTGAATTCCAAATGACAATGGCAATATTTGAAAGATTGTTTTCTATAAGTTCATAAACAATCACTTTTGAATTTTAATCGCTTTATATAAACGTTAAAAAACGTATGACAATCGTGAAGTGGTATGGATATTCGTCAAATAAAAGCAAAGTTTCTTTATGACTTAAAAGTTTCTTTGTGATGTCGAGTATAAAAAGTTGTGCAGTAATGTCGTAAATTTATGTATGGAATAAATCCTATTATTGCAAATGGAAACCCTGCACCTTCGGCAAAGTAAGTGTGTTTCTTTTGGAAGAACAAGCCAAACAGCCTAAAGTTGTAGGCTACCTCTAAAGTGGATGTTTTTATTCGTAATCCCTGCATGTTGTACGATATTATTTGATGTTCAGCTAAGCGAAAACATTTTAACTGCAACGAAACTTTCAATCCAGACAATCAAACTCTTAAACAATCAATCACCATGTGTAAATATAGATTTCCTATCTGAAAAAAAAACACATGGTCAGCGATATTCCATTTATAGACATACCAAAGACATCAAAGCCCGTAATTCATACTGAAATTTGCATTTACGTGGTTCGTATGCAATTTCTATGGCTCCGTGGACCAGTGGCACCTTATATGAACACAATCATGGATGAACTTCTTGTGCGATGTTTCGAATCCACGCCTTCATTTTGCGCATAGTATCGAATGGCAAAATTAGCCATAAAATCACGTCTTTTCAACCATTAAATGAATACAAAAGACGCAGTTTGACTAGAAAACAAATGAGAGAAATGATGTACATATGTTGCAATTTTAATGCCTCGAAATATAAAACACGAACCAAGAAATTTCACCCTGAACACCACAAACAGGTTAAATATAAATTACTTAAAAAGTAAAGATGTGTTTATTTATTGTAGTCTTACCATAGCAAAGCTTTTTCATGAGTGCATGTGGTTCAATTTTGTATCATGTTCACGACGTGATCATCTTTTCATGTACTCAAACTTGAGGTACTGCTAAAACAAAATACAATCGGCATCATCGTTACATTCCGAACGTGACAGTGTTGTGTGAGCAAGCAAGCCAACTAGGCCGGCAATGGTCAAAGGGCATTATTGAAGCCCTTTCAGACTTTCAGTTGTAGTAAGAAGTTTCTTTAAGATTAACAAATAAAAAATATTAAAGAAAGATGTCTTTTGTTATCTGTAGTCCTTGGTTTGTAATTGATACAATTGGTCACATTCACAAGTATTTTAAATTTTATTTCGTTTATTAATGTTGACACAAAAAGATCATTGTTCAATGTAAACAAGCAGGCTGCAATGCAGAGCGAAAATCTGAATGCAACAGTCACTCATTTTCAATCAAGTCAACCACAAAAGGTGGTGAATTGCGGCAACTTAAAGTAAGTCCTGCTACAGTGAAACTTTTTTTCGACATTCCTTTAACTTTAACCGACTTAAAATTTAAAGTAGTTCTACGCAACAGATTATCACCACGTTGTCCAATTGCCATCTGTCAGGTACCAGTGGTTGGAGCAATCGTAAAAAAACAAACGTAACCACTGGAACTAGAGCTAGTTATCTCAGCCTGAACAGATGCCATTCAACTTTGATCTATTTGATGGGCTCTAGAAAAGGACGCATGCTGTCAAATGCAATTTAAACTCTAAAGCGAAAATGAGTGATCAATGAGCCTGTTTCTCTTGTGTGGGCTTGTTGCTAGCCCAGCATCGCGCTAAAAAGACGTTATCAAAAATAAAGTGAAAGATCTAAAGAACCACAATATACGCAAAGTTTTAATTCATTTTTAGGCTATTTGGCTATTTGCATATGTAGGCTAATTGCGTCGAATTTAGACGAACAGCAGTTTTTCTGTGGTAAAATGTTATGCAGTTTCTAGATGATTCAAAGTCTTCACCGTTCCAAATATACTTTGGCATGCAAAGTGAAATGCTTAACAGTTGTTGGTTGCTTTTCGTGTTTTCTTTTTAAAAAAATATTATGTGTTCCCTGCCGTGCTTTCTCATCGATGTACAAGATATTTTGCACACAAGAATAAAATCTATTCTTTGTGGATAAAAAAGACGTTTAAGTCTTTATCGTGAAACTAATACCTTTTTCTGCAGTTAGACTAGAGACATAATCACGGCAAGGGAGGAAAATCGCCAACCATTAAAATTTTATGTTGATCTCCCAAAAATTAGCCTACATATTATTACACCGTTTTAATACTATTGTAATTTATTTTGAATAACATTTCCCTCCCCAAAAAAAATTCTTCTGCACAAATCTCGACATAGGAATCACATCCATCATTTTCTTTCTCTGTGTTTCTTTTGGCCTAAAGTGATTTGTAACGCTTTTGTGCTAGATGACATCACTTTCGAGCAGATGGTCACCGAATGAAAGAAGCAACCCTATTAGCCGTTTGACCGAACGCGCCATCTTCTTGTCTATTGGCGTCTAACTTTTTTTCGCATCAGCAAACTGACGAGTCCACTTCTCTGCCGGCGTTTAGCGACATCTAACCTTTAAAACGAAACCTTTTTCGTCTCTCGTACGATAAAGCAAAATAAATTAGACTGCTTGCACATAAAGCTTCAGAGATGATTAGCAGTTCAGTGGAAACGTTTTCTCTATAACGGATTTTCGAAAAGCGGAACCGTCAGAATGGAACCAAGCGAAGCAGGGTCACCTGATTCCGGATATCGTTCGTCGTGCAGCCCTAATAGTTTGCAAAGTGACGTTGTGAATACAAAAGGGAAAAGTAGATTCAGTGACAGTTTAATTCAAATTGAAGATAAATTGATTGGAAACAACGAGGCAGCGATAAAAAGAGAAACACTTCCAGGAACTGTTCATCTTAAAGATAAACTTTCATCAACTTTTGGTAACAACCGAAAATTCGATTCTTTTTCGACAACAAATAGTCAAAAAGCAGCAAAACACTCGTTGGATGGTTTTGTCTTGGATGACTCAACACAAGGACCGAGAAGTGAAATCGTGTGTCCAGAGAAAAAGCGAAAAGCGAGAATGGGAAGGCAAAAGTGTGTGGAAGAAGAAAACTCTTCTCCTGTTTTAGGTAATTCTGCAATTTTAGGTTGAAATAATTTTGTGTTAAAAATGTAGGTGGTTAGGTAGACTTGACGCTTAACTTAAATACTTATGTTTTATATTCACGAAAACAGTATAACTATTCAAGAAGCTCGACAATTTTAACGTGCAAAAACAACTACAACCCCTCTGAGACGCTATCTTTTTGCTAAATTGTTCTTTCCCTCAGCATAACATTAAGCTTGTTGGTTTGCTTCATTGAAAATTGGGCAATAATTTCAGCTTTTTTAGCGGTGGCTGATATCCCATATGCTTACTTATAGCCTACCACCGCGTTGAAGAAGATATTAAAGACTGTTTGATAAAAGTACACAATAAAAACAAATAAAGTATGTTTAGTATTGCGTACGGTTGCCCGTACAATGCACTCTAGACAAAAACAATAGAATACCTAAAAATAAACTTTGTCAAATTAAGTTAAGTTGTCTAACCAAATCTCATTGCAATCAATTGTGTTTGTCATTAGGCATTCGGATTTTACCCATTGAAGAAGTGAAGAAATTCAGCTCTCAACTCGGTGAAACTCGTGGCTCAGGGAAAATGAAGATGTCCAATGAAGTTGGCACGGAAGGTAAGTTTCAATGCTAAAATAAAATAACCTTTGAAATGGATTCTCTTTCAACGCTGAGTTCTATATTAAGGTTGGAAGTGTAGGTTGTAAGTTAATTGGATGTTTATAAACGTGATGCACACCACGACAGATATTTTGATATCACTACACATAAAAAATAACCCAAATAAACATAGAAATCTTTTGTCAACAGATTTATTTATTTTTGAAAGACCTGCATACAACCGCCATCGAAAATCCAAGGGCTTCAAAGTATGCTTAGGACTTACTTTTTTTCTCCGCTTTTCTTTCGAAACTGAAATTGCGAAAACACGTAGGCTACTAAGTAGAGTTTCACAAAACAAGCTGATTCTTGGCAAAAAAATGCATGTTTGCAACGCAAGTTGAACATTGGTCTTGTAGATAGTAAAATATAAACTATGGTGTCAAAAAATGTTAGAGTTAGACAAAATACTGTAGGCTAATAGATCACTGACAAAAAACATTATAGTATTTATACCTTTTTTCATGCGCTAAGATTATTCCTGATCTAAGCCCGCATGTGCATTTCTTTCTGTTATAATTGTATACGCAATTTTGCTACTCTGAACAACTTTTCTGAAATGAAGATATACAGAGATTTTAAATCGTTTAAATTTTTATGGAATTGATAAAATTGCTTCTTTAACCTAACATTTTCAAAAAACAACCCCAACAAAAGTTAAAAAATATTTCTGTAAGGAAAAAACATTAACTGCTATCAACATTCCGTTCTGGCTGTTTTAGTGTTGCCTTTCATCTTTGTTGGTTTGCTTTTGAATTTCTAAAGAACTTACACTTGAAAACGATTTTAGATTTTACGACAAAACTTACACATTGAAGTCATAAAAAAATATTCCTCGTCTAATCTACTTTGTCAACTCTGAAATATCAATTTTTCGAAGCGAAAACAAGAACATGTACGAGCAAAATGGTTGGAACGCCTGGTTAATCTAATCAAAAAATAAAGAGCCCAAAATGTAGATACCAAACTCATGTTCAGCAAACAAACGTTTCGAAAACTATACTGTCTTCATTATTTATATCATTTATAACACTGAAGATGAAGACAGTATAGTTTTCGAAACGTTTGTTTGCTGAACATGAGTTTGGTATCTACATTTTGGGCTCTTTATTGTTTGATAAAACAAGAACACTTTTAAAACTAGGTTAATGTTGATCTAAGCACAACACAATTGTCGTGACATACATCATCTGTGCATTATATCTTGGTGGAAAACTAAGAACACTTAAGACCATCTTAACAGATTTTATTACATTTTACAACGTATGTGGTATTTTTTGTATCATTTTTTTTTTTTGATTTGCAGCTTCAAATTATAAATTTGCTTTTTGTGAAATAAACGCAATATAGAAGAGCACCTTTAATAACTTTTCAATCATTGCTAGATCACCCTAGAATTCATAACTTAGTTACAAAAGTGTAGGCCTACTTGAATTGCATGCAAAAGTTTGCATGCTAAAACTTCAGAACCAATTTTTCTATTCACACACAATTATAAAGCATCTCGAATTTCAGCGATGTTTCCATTTTGTTTTTGTGTTTTTAGAACCTGGCCAGGGGGCATTTGTGTGCCGTCTTTGCTCGGAATCGCATGAAAATGCGATGGCGTTGGCACAGCATAAGTGTGTGAGAATCGTCAACGAAAGATACTCATGCTTGGAATGCAACAAGTCGTTTGGATGTCCTGCAAACCTTGCCTCACACAAAAGATGGCACAAGCCGAAAGGTAAACAAACATGTTAAAATGAATAAATCTTTTTAAATCAAAATTAAAATAAAGAAACCAGTCTATAGGCTACTTTCTTTAAGTTAGGTCACACGCAGGCTCAGTCGTTTTTGTGCAAAAGCTAATATGCTTTCAAGTTTCAAGCATACTACTCCTGTTTGCGTTTTAGCGTTTGAAAGTCGTGCATCTTGCATAGCAAAACAAGCCAAATCAGTTCAAAGTACGCTAACGTACTTAATTGCTGCTTGTTAATTTTAAATGAGGTTTGCTTGCTGTGGCTGCTGTTAATTATTCAGGTAATGAACCGCCATGCGTCTCCATTAGGCAGGGGTAACCTTTTTTCTCCAGTTCTGTTGCTTCCGATTTAGTTTTCAAAACTTGTTACTTTGTTTTATTGAAATTAATTTTTCCTTCAAGAAAACAACTAAGAGTTTTTCAAATAGAAATTAGCTTCTTAGAATAAAATATGAAAAGAGTTAACTGTTGGGAATAATAAAGCAATGAAGGATTTTCGATTTTAATTAATTGACATACTTTTGAGCCAAGTAATCTTCTTGAAAAGAATGAAAATACAGAAAGCGTGCAATTCCATGCCTTAAGAATTTTTCAATCTGATGTAAATTTGTAGAAGGCCTAACTGAAGCTGAAATTCTTTTAATGTTAATGAGTCATAATGACACATATCTGCAAAGGAGCAACCGAATTTAACTTTATGGCAGCTTACCGAAATGCAGTAGCGGTTCCAAAATGAAGAAAAAACATGCTGTTTTTCTTAGTAATTGCAAAATTTTCTCGCTCGCTTTGCTTGCTCGATCACATTTTATTAACATAACCGGTGGTATCGCGCACCCACGTGTTTAGCAACATGTGAGCTGAATAAAAATCTTTGTGCTAATTAAAACCTGAGAAAAATATTTTAACACTCCAAAATGAACACATTTCTCATTCAACTAACAATGTAATGATTAAGTTAATTGATATCTTGTTATAAAGGTGTGAAGTGAAATGGCCTTGTATATGGCTGGGAAAGGTGGAGACACTTTGGACGGATTTTCGACGATTTCCCGCAACACTTATGATATATATTAAGGAGAATGGAGGCGCCACTGGCAAATAATTGTTTGTTTAGATTTGGATTGTAGCGTTTGATTAACAACGCTTCCTGAATTTTTGTGTCAAATTGGGATTTGCCTTTGCGTAAAATTTTAAATGAGTCAGCAGAGAATTTTTGATCTGTGCAAAAAGAACAATCCATGATATGGTCCTTGATGGCACTTTTCTTTAAGTCTCTAAAGTTCAGATGCTCCCGTACTCTCGTGGTCAAATGTCTGGTGGACATACCGATGTACGTCAATGCCGAATCACACGGACATGTAAAACAATATACGACATTTGAGCAGAGAGACGAAGGCGTCTGGGACTTTAGTTGAAAATACGAACTAATTTTAAATGTTTTATAAACAGGAAAAACGTCCACATCAAATTTATTTTTCATAAACTGTCCGATTTTACGAGCAAACGTTTTGGATTCTTTAACTTAATGTTCAAAGCAAAAAAGCCATCACAATGAACATCTACCGAAGTATACTAATTTACAGTACTTAGATAAGCACTGAAAATTAATAGACGGTATTGTTATTAATATCAATTCAATATGATTTCAGTGATTATAATACAATGTAATACAGTAGCGTATCCAATTAATTAGCGACGACCTTTTAAAGTACACGTTAATTCGAACAGAAATAAGAATTTATCAAAAGTCTCAGTCATTTTAGAAAGATTTCACCACCGGTTACAGGACCATCTTTGCTTGTTTCCTTGAAATTTTCTACGGCTTGAGAAAAAGCCCTCTCTGCCCATGGCAGTTTAATTAATTATTTCATGATTTTATTTCGCGTTTCAGACGCACAAAGTCAAATTGCAGTGATGGATTATCGGATTCAAAACGTTTTTGCCAGTGGCGCCTCCATTCTCCTTAATATTTATTAGCCTAGTTGTATCACGTACTCCGTGGTGCAAATTCGTTTGTAACTTATGATATAAGACTGTACAGAACGTTGTCAAAAACTAAATTATAAAAATCTTTCTGTGTTTATGTGAAAAATGATTTGCAGCTGAAGTTCAATTTTAAACTAAAACTTTGCAGCTCTAATTTATACAAAAATAGAAATTTTAATTAGATGATTTTGGTTAAATAGAAAATATGCGTCCCAAAGGAAAGGAAGTGTATTGGGTCCAAAACACCCAAAAAGCGATCAAAACAAAATAAAATTGTCAAAATTATTTGAGGAAAGCCCTCAAACCTCCTATAGCAGGGCTTCTCAAACTTTTTTGTTCTGCGACCCCATTTTGAAAAATATATTTCTATGCAACCCCATTATGGGGACATCCACGTTAATGACATTAAAACGGGGTTAGTTCTTTTGTCTCAATTTGTTTCGGTTCTTTTTGGCTTACTTTATAATTCTCTTACTGAAGTATCCATATTGCGAAAATGAGTCATTATATTTTCTTTTTGACTTATCTATTGCTTTCTTTGAGCTTCCATTATTACCACATGAGTCTACGGAACCTAACCACTGGTCCATAGTCAATTAATCTTGTAATTGCTTTAAACTTTTTTCACACCGACGGTTGCGGTCAATTGACATCATGGCAAGACTACAACCTACCGGCACTAGACTAAATTAAACTATTTCATTACGACCCCAAAATTTTATTACGCGACCCCATTTGGGGTCGCGACCCATAGTTTGAGAAGCCCTGTCCTATAGCATACTTTCTATTTTCTCATCTTAATTTTTTTATTGTTTATTTTCCTTTTTTTGAAGCTTTTTCGCTTCCGGATATTTTCTCTAGATCAGCTACTGCAAACATGTAAAACTAGGTAAGATAACAATGAATGATAACTAATACAATTTTTTTGTACAAAGCACAAGCACATTGAACAGTTTTTATTTTCATAAAATAGAAAAAAAATTTAATCAAGAAATTTATCAAGATTTTTTCCTGTAAAATTATATAACGCAAAACTCCGCATGGTGACTTGAGTTAAAATACTTGTGGCTTAAAGTAAGTGTTGAATACGTCGACCTAGCCGCAACATGCATTTTATAGGTTTACACACCCGTAAAGCGACTGCTGCTCACAAAGGAATTACTAAACACGAATATAAGTTATGAAACTTATTGAATGATGTGGTGCAATCAAAATCACAAAGCAACTAATTGCCATCAACCCAAATTTTAAGTTTATTGCACCATAGGTTGCGGCTAAATATAACTTTTGAAAACATTGTATTTGTTGCCACATTCTGCCGTATTTTATTGCAACAGCGGCGATAAAAATGTAAAAACTTCTTAGTTTTTATTGTGTTTGTGTGTTTAACAGATAGAAGGTGCTTCGGAATGTAAAGTCAGGGCTCAAAAGTTTAATGGTGGCAAGGTTGAACCTACCCGCAGAGAGAGCTATACGGGTTTACTTTACTTCTAACCTTTTATTTTTTCATGATAGACATACAAAGTTGCCATTATTATACATTTTACACCCAATAAAAAATTCACAATAATTTGTACGATGTTGCAAATTCTAACCTTTACAGTTGACACTAAGCGCAACTGTACGTGGCTGTATGTTGCTTTATTCTTTCAAATAATGGAAAATAAGTATTTTTCTTTCATCCCCTTTAGAAAAATCCCCATTTTGAAAACTTGTGATTCATTAAATTACAAACTCAAAAGGAAGAGCGAAAGTATGATAAGAATAGAAATTTCGACATTTAAAATAACAGTGATTTATGCAGATTAATATTGATTTGAAAATTGTAATATATTATATCAAATGTACAATGTAACATACTATAAATAACTCGCTCCTGTTAGCATACGGTGACGTAATTGTTGTGCTGTGATGCGTAAAGAAGGCGTGCTTAGACGTTTCTCATTCAAACATGTTCGTGAGATCCCAGCCAACAATTGCTTGGTTGGTCAAAGGTTTTCTGTCTAACGTCAACAGCTTACGCCATACAATGGTAACCGCAACTTCCGTTTTCATTGAGCTGTGGGAAAGTGCAATGAACCGTAACAAGACGTAAAACGTGCTTAGCAAGCGTGCGTAGGCTGTACAAAATGCCGCTTTGATGTGACTATGCATGAGTTACACAGCCATCCATTGTTTCAAAAAGGGTAGCATGGCTCTTTGGCTTACATTCCAGCGTTCACGCCACGCACGCCTACGTTACACGTTACGCACGCTATTACGCACTGTCATGTTGTTACGCATTTTCAAGCAATCTCAACTATGTAACTACTTGCGCAATAGCGTAACATGCGTTTCGCTCTTGTGATGCATGTGTATATATACTCAGTCACTCCAGAACTTTCTTCATAAGCTTTAAACAAGGTTAGAGTAAAGTACTCGAGAAGTTAGTTTGTTTTGAATAACACTTTGCTTTTGCGAAAACAACGAGCCTACTACGCAGATTATACAGACTATTTATTGCGGTCGTTTTTTTTATGTAACTAAACAGCAATGGAGCTGCCACAAATATAAGAAATGCAGATATGTTTGATGTAGAGAATAGAATGTTAAAACGGAGGCGAAGAGTTAGTACGATTTTGATAAATGCTTTCACAATTATAAAACTCAAATTACCGTATTTTACAAACCAGGTAGCCTATCATCATCATTGTTGTTTTTGCTTTTAGCTGATAATGTGATTTTTCATATAACTACGATTTGGTTTATACTGAAGTACACGGTCAGGTCAGAAGTTTTCCAAAACAAAAATTTTAAAGGCTAAAAAATACACTAAAAAACGAATTTGTTTGTGAGCAGAAGCAAAAACGCATTAGATTTTCGTACGGATGCAGGTTACTTCGTATTACTAAAACTCTGCTGTGCGCTCTTTTAGCCAAAAGCTCTAGATTTGTACTGAAACGAAAGACTGTAATAACCTCAACTTGCTACAAAGTGCTTGAATTCAGATTTACAAGTGAAATAGGCTGTAGTATGAAAAACGGAATAAAAGTTGACTTGGAATTAATTCTTGTGCAAAAAAATACAGCCTAAACTGTGATGTTACATTAAAGCAAATAATAAAGCAACAAAATATCATCACGAGACTTTGCTCAAATTATTTTCATATATGAACTTTCCTGAAATGTTTTGAGA
This sequence comes from Aplidium turbinatum, assembly GCF_918807975.1. Taxonomy (NCBI): domain Eukaryota; kingdom Metazoa; phylum Chordata; class Ascidiacea; order Aplousobranchia; family Polyclinidae; genus Aplidium; species Aplidium turbinatum. Next base: position 9,187,899 of record NC_137483.1, on the reverse strand, counting down.
ACTGAAGCATCGTGATCACAACTCTTCCAGGAATTCTGCTTTGCAAATTCGAAACCGAAGGCCTTTGCCACCTTATTAGTCATGGCCCTTCTAGTAGCTTTTTTGTGCAACAAGTAATCAGTGACGTTGAAAGGCGTGTAACTTCCTGATATTGTCACATGATTTCATAGAGCATTTGTTTACTTATTGTAAATTCACGGAAGCTGTGTGCGCTTGTAAAAAAAGTGCGTCATATCAACAGACAAAGAACAGTTCCTTTCCGTCAATGGTCGTCAAACACAAAGCAATGCGGAAATGCAAAACCATTTCACGTAATTTGAGTTTCTTGCAAATGATCAAAAAGTAAAATCGCATTAAAAAAAATATCAAAATTGCTGTTATCATTTTTTTTTTGCTTTTACATGTATGGCAGCCTTCTTTAGGTGACGATATTTTAAAGTAAAAAAGTTTAACCTTGTCATTAGCAAAGTCTGTATTCATATTGGTTGGCTACTTATAAAAATGTAATTATTGTATTTTCTAATAAACACTTATTTTTGTTACAGACGGATCTGATAAAGCTATTGTAGTAAATTTGAAATCTTCTGAACTGAATCCTGAAAACTCATTTCTGTTGACAACATCCTGCAAAGAGAGTGAATCAAAAAACGATATGACTACAATTTCAAACAGATCGCCAGCAAATTGTACCGGGGGGAGGATTCAAAAAGCAATTTACCCTTGTCCTGTCTGCAAACGTCGTTTTAGACGGGATTCGAACAGGCGAAAGCATGCCCATGTCAAGCATCAGTTGATCTTAGCTCCTCAAGTTTCAGAGAAGAAAGATAAGACACGCAAAATTTCTGCGGATGACAACAGCTCCAGAGGATCAGCGAGTCCTGATGAGGGAGTTAATAGATCACTGAATGTGAACATCCAGACTTCGCAACCTGAAAAAATCTTCGATGATCATCGAAATGTGAATAATCAACGTTTCCGTGCCATTTCTCAGACTCCTACAATTTACACAATGCAGTTGCAACAGAGTTTAGTTAAAAAATCTTTTCAACAAAAAAAATTGTCATTTTCTTCCTCGAGTTTAAATTCTGGTGCGCTGAAAACTCAAAACGAAGAAGCAGCTTATGATCTTTCAATGCGAAAGAGAAAAAGAGATCAGCGGTCTGAATCTGCGTTTGAAACACTTCCTACCAACAAGGTATCAGAAACAATAACGGATCCAAATCAACCTCTCGACTTGAGTTTGAAGACGTCAAAACGTGCAAAATTGCGTCATAGTATTGCGGAAATTACCAAACCAAAATGCAGTGATGCACCAACAGTTCTGACACCTCTCGTTGCATCTTTTGCAAACCCCAGCAGTGATGTTTTATTGAATTATTTTATCGCTTCTAAAATACGCAATCACGGACCCCCACCATTGCTATATCAAGGCTCTGATTTGTTAAAAGTAATGCATCCGTCAGTGCGATGGCCTGTGGCTTCAACTTCGCTGTCGCAAGATTTTTATCGAGCCTCTGCTTTTAATTCAGGCCGTTATGTGGCGCCATCACCTCATCACATGTGAGCGTCGGTTTTTATCAGTCTTTCTATTTTTCAAGAAACGTATTCATTTACTTTTGTGATTTGTTGTCGAAACAATTTACAGAATTTTTGTGAGCTTTGAAGCACCAATTAATGCAAGCAAACCATCGATAAACGAATTCGTTTACATGATTGTCTTTCATGACTTAGCTGTCTTACAATCACTTTTCTTATTCTGCATTCCAATCAAAATGGTTACAAAAACTACATGACTACTGAATATCACATCACTTTTAAAACGCTTACTTAACGATACACCTGTCCTAGATAGCATACCATGTCTAAAAAGACCAAATTACTTCCGCAATTGTTGCTAAATGTGTGCTGATACGTATTTTCGATGTTTATTTATAATTGTGCTAATCTTGAAGCTTTTTATTAAAAGCAGATACTGTTGCATATTTTTGTCACTTTTCGCATTTGTGCTATATTTAAAACAAACATAAGCACTATGTACTGAAAGTATTGTGTGTGTCGTAGCCAGGCTTACGCCCAGTGGTTGAAGGTTTAGAAATTAAGTACTGTAGAAGGAAAGGCAAGGAAGCCAGTCTTTGTGTCCACTCAGGCATGTCTTAAAGTGTTTTGCCAAAGACACAGCTGCATGCTCTTGAGCGGTGTCGAACCGGCGCCCTTTCGAATGCCGCACCAGTGCTCTCACCACTCGGCTATACTGAAAGTATTTGCCATGCTTTTCGATGTTGTTTGAAACAGAAGATCTAGTGAAATGGAAAAGTTAATTTCACGATGGTTCCATTAGATTCGTTAGACTTTGCGAATCAACATGTATGCCAAGAATCCGAACGACACAGGAGGTAGGTAATCACAGAACACAGCGTTCGCCGCCTGGTTCATCGACAGGTACGTTTACTCAACCTTCGATAGGATTGCGAGACATCGGTTCGATAATCACGCCAAAGGGGATTGCTCCTAGAGTTGAAAAAACAATTACAGTGTCATGTTCATAGGAAGATACAAGATTAGCTTCCTTTGCATCCTTCTTCTAAATCATTGAAAGAGCAAGCACAAGACGAACTCAAAAAAGAGTGTTTGGTAACCCTCCCCTATCTACTGGCTTCTATGCATAACTTACTTTGAAAGGATATTAGCTGCATCTCCAAATGGCTTAAAACGTCATGTTTTTATTGCGTATCAACGAATAGATCGATAACAATTCTTAAGCGTTGCGTATCAAGTAAATGTAAGAGTTACAAGAGGTTAAAAACTTTGCACCTAATATTTTTAAACGACTAATGTTATAATGTACTGGCGTGCAGTTTTATTTGTTTTAAAACAAACTACAAAATTTTTTTTAAACGTCCAAAAGTATCCCTTTCTTGAAACATATCCACTAGAGTGTTTTTAGTATAAGCATAAAATTGACTGCTTTCGATGTACAATCCACGTTTTCAATGCTATTTTTTTCCATTAAAGAAACTAGCTTCTGCGTCAAATTGTGTCGTGATAAAAATGGATAGATTTGTTACTTTTATGTTACATATTTGGACAAATAAGAAGTTTAAAAAAACCAGCAAGATTCATTAACCCTTTGCGGTCGTCTACAAATTTCCCTATGTGCGTTTGTTAGTCGTTTTCGAAATAACTAGCAAATAACTCGATTATTGCATATTTGAAGTACAAAAGTACATAATCACTGTAAGCAAATGATATGAGCCAGGTTCGGAAACTTGTATAATTTATTGATCAAGTTTTCACCACAATAAAAACGGCTTCTTCAGTTTCTTATTCAAATAGAATTCAAATAACTCGATTATTGCATATTTGAAGTAGCCTATATACAAAAGTACATAATGATTGTAAGCAAAGGATATGAGCCAGGTTCGGAAACTTGTGTTACAATTTATTGATCAAGTTTTCACCACAATAAAGACGGCTTCTTCAATTTCTTATTCAAATAGAATTCAAATAACTCGATTATTGCATATTTGAAGTAGCCTATATACAAAAGTACATAATGATTGTAAGCAAATGATATGAGCCAGGTACGATAACTTGTGTAATTTATTGATCAAGATTTCACCACAATAAAAACTGCTTCTTCAGTTTCTTATTCAAATACAATTTATTAGTTTCAAAGAGAGTCATTTGTATTTTTTTCTGTGTGATATTTTGTGAAGCATTTTTCTGGATGTAACCCAGGTTATCTCGAACATGTTTCACAGTGGTAGCCGGTCTGAATTCGTTTCATCTTTCTATCACTGCACAATCCTTTTGCTCTTCCATTGGGAATTTTTGCAATAAAATGACGCCCAGAAAGTCGTTCAGTTTCCAGCTCGTCGCAATGCTTTCCGTGTCTTCTTGAATTTTTGTTTCGGACACTTCCTACCAGCTGTGTAACAAGGTTTTTACGGAAAGTCTTGTGTCTTGCAGCATTCAAACCTTGCTGTTCCCTGTTGATGTTGTACAATAAAAAGCCATTGGCAATACCCACTTCAAGTAACCAAAAAAACATCTTGCGCCACCACTTAGCTGATTTCCTCAAAAACGCATAACTTCCACAGTAGTGATCGGCTCTGTCCACTCCACTCATATATTTTGTGAAACGTAATTCAATGAGTATTCCAAGTTGTGCTAAAGCTACAGTGACCGTCTTTAGCCTGAACAAGTAGCCACAATATGTTTGCGAAAGCTTGCAGCAGCCTACCCCAGGCCCGGATTTAGGGGGGGCAGGTGCCCCGGGCCCCCCGACTTTTGAAGGGCCCCTCTACGTGGAAAAATGTGATTTTGTGTTATTTTTTCTTTCTTTCAGCCTTTGAAGTTTCTGCAAAATGCTGTGCATTGTGCAGAGTTGGTTTTTCTCGCCGTAGGCGCGAAAAAAATTTTTGCAGGGGGGTCCCCAATCTAAAAGTGCCCCGGCCCCCCTCTATCAGTTAAATCCGGCCCTGGCCTACCCTACGGTATGCCACTGCCAACTAAGGTACACGTGGTTTCCACTTTATTCAGTTTCGCAGCCTACCAATGCCTTGTTATCACGTGGTATTACGCAACGTGAAATTCTGCACAGTTCACTTTCAACACAACTACAGTAGGTTTTCTGACAACTAGATTTGCTTGGTTGACCAACCACAACTACTTTTATTTCGCATGCTTTGATCCTCTAAGAGAAGTAATAGCAACATATTTTCATAGCAAGTATGCTTGTTTTGCCGAAAATTTACGTTTGGCAAGAAACGGTCGCCTTACGAATGTGCAAAGTCGAATTTTAGGAAAAGGCGAGCTATACTCGCCTTACGACTAAATCGGCAATTTTGAAAAGGCGAGCCAGACTCGCCTGTTGACCGCAAAGGGTTAAAAAACTAGTTGCAGCGTTCATCTGATGAAAGTGAAAATAAAAGCAACAACAAACAGGTTGATTTATGGCTTCACTGACGCTTCGCGCACCATGACAATGCCCTTCCTCAGAGCGAATAACATACAAAATAAAATTTACAAAGTTATATACTGCAGTGCGGTTGAAGGCAAGAAAAAATAAAACAAACATTATTTTAAAGACTGGCCAAAGATGTGTGAGCAGTTACTTTCCACGTTAAATTACGTAAAATTATTCAACAGGAACGAGGAAAATCTATTACTGAAAGCTTATAAATCGTTATTGTCCTGACACGCAGGCTTCATGCCCATTTGAACACAGTTGAAAACGTTATCGTAATTTAATTTCGTCTAAATAGAATTTCTGTCATTCTCCACTGCTTCGAATTTATGTTCAATGTTGGAAGTTTTTACGTAATTTAACGTGGAAAGTAACCGCTCACACATCTTTGGCCAGTCTTTAAAATAATGTTAGTTTCGTTTTTTCTTGCCTTCAACCGCACTGCAGTATATAACTTTGTAAATTTTATTTTGTATGTTTTTCGACCTGAGGATGCGCATTGTCATGGTGCGCATTGTCATGGTGCGCGAAGCGTCCAGTGAAGCAATAGATCAACCTGTTTGTTGTTACTTTTATTTTCACTTTCATTAGATGAACGTTGCAACTAGTGCTAAAAACGATAATTGTCCTGATGAACACCTAAGGTTTTCAGTATTCAATTCATTAAAAAATGTAATAATCACAAAAATATTTGCACTTGTTTGACATTGCTGGAATATGAAGTAATGTTAGCAGACCCAGCAAATAGCAAAACAAAGCAAGGCATTGTCGCCAGCTTGAAATCAGAAGACTGACTAACTATTGCGTCTATGCAACATCTTTGAACGCAAAAACAACAAATTTATATGAAAACAATCCAAAAATCGTGATATGAGAATGTATACCAGTTATTGTGCTTTGAGCTGTCAAGATTTATATTTATCACAGCCCGTCAAACAACGACCATTCAAATGACAAATATAATAAGAAATGAAAAAGGCGACGTATCATTTTCATTTCCTGCTTATTGGATACTAATTAGGCATCAAAATGCATGCTTCTGAATAAGCCAGACACAACAACTGTTTAAAAAAGTCAGTGATTACAGAAATCTGTCGTTTTGAGACTTTAACTGATGGAATGCCTTCAGCTTCAACTTCAGTAGATTGAAGCAAGCTACAAATGCATTGCTGAGCTTGGGCACAGAAACTGCAAATAATGCTCGAAATTTTCGAAAACTTTCGCAATTTGACAAAGATGTGATGCAAAAATCCACAGTTGAAAAAAGGTAGAAATCAGGTCGCTGATTGGACCTCGTCCAGGGCAATGTGGGATTTTGAAAATGCTACATGGACACGCCAAAAATATAATAAGATTTGATGAAAATGTGACCTTAGCTCAGGAAATGATTAAAGGAGTGAAAGTGATTTATGATTTATTTATGTGAAAATTTATTAACTCACTAAATTATGACACTGATGCAGCTTCATAAGACAGTAGATGCAATATGTTAGCAACATAGCAGGTAGAAATATTATTTAAAATATTGAGCTTGCTTGTGTGAGATTAATTTTTATACTTAGTTTTGAAAAAAACAGCTTATAAAAGCGTATTGCTTATTTTCAAATTAGTATCTGAACTCTGGAAGAGATACGTAGGTGAAAAATTCAATAGAGCAAACTGTAAAAAGAAATGTAGGTATAAGATAAGACAACCAGCAGCTTTGTTATCAAATCTCACATTGGAAATACTTTGCTAAGCTGCAGCACCTATGATTTGTAAACGTGTTGAGCAATATATATCAGGACGTTAGGCAATATTTGGCATCTCACCAGACCTTAAACAAGTGTGGTGAACAGGCGCGGATCTAGGAGCTTCTTTTGGGGGAGGCCAGAAAATTTGAAAATAAACTAAAAAGTAAGAAAAAGATGAAACAGATATGAACAATCAGTGGTGTAGCTAGGAATTTGGGGGGTTTTGAAGGCCGTCGGGCTTCGCCCGCCGGCGTGTTTGCCAAAGGTGACACCCAGCGGCGGGGATTTGGGGGGCCTCCCCCAGAAAATTTTGAAAATTTACTTTGAATTTGGTGCATTCTGAGAGCATTTTCAACAAAAATATGGGTATTAATATTCCTGTAAAATGGTGCTGTCCGGTGGCCTTGCAAAAGGATAAGATCATGTTTTCTTCGGCATTTTTTCGGTAATAAAGCTAAGTCTCTATGTTTTCTTGTTGCTAATTCCTGGCTGAGATGTTTGAATGATTGGTATTGGCAAAACTCGCTCTTTTTAATGCAGTTTCGCTTAAAATTAGGCAAACTTTGTTTTAGAGACATGGGGACTGAAAGCATCATTCTCAATATCGTGACGTCACACGCGTGCCAAAGGGGGGGTTGTAAGTCCGCTGTGGGACTAATATCAGCTGTTTAGAAGCATATCAAACCATTCAACATTTTTTCACAAAATTTCGGGGGGGTCCCCCCCCATAGATCCGCGCCTGGTGGTGAACATTTAGCTTTGTCTGAAAAGGTTAAGGCAGATTGCAGAATCTTCATAGGCGGTAAGTAATAAATAAATAAAGTAATCAAGCCGTTAATGAACTAAAATTTGACTGTCACTGTCATTAACTTCAAGTCATACATGCGCTATTAGTTACAATGTGCTATAAATGGTTAGATTAGTTCAGCTTCAGTTCAGCAGATAATGAAAGCAATGTCATGTCCGTAATCTATCAGTCGTATCAATAATAACTAGTAACAAGAACAATAAGTTTTTAGGCCAAATTCCTGCAATTTGCATTTTATTTAATAAGCTAAAATTTAATTAAATTTACAATGCCAATCAATTTGAAAACCAGATACCAAAAGTCTCAAGAGTGAGCAGCTCTCTTATGTTTAAGGTTTTCTGCAAACTTCAAAAATGAATTTGTTATTCTCCAAATACATCAGGAAAGAGGAAAGGAAAGGTCAGATCATAGACATCAAATTCTGCAGTCAGAAGATGCAGTAGCTCAATAGTAACAAAAAAGTGAGTAAAAACGTAATAAACGCTGTTGGCGTCGAAATGAACAAAAGTTAAACTCTCTGTTCCGGGGGCTCAAACAAGAATCAAGGTTTTGCTGAAAAAGTAGGCTAGTCTACAACTTTGAATCGAAACAGAGAAAATAATTATTTAGTTCATTTTCCATGTGATAATACTGTGGTGAAGAAAAAAACCCTCAGGTGCATGGTCTTGACTTTTTGTCAAAGTTGGATGATAAATGTCAGCGATATATTTCAATACCAGAGGTAAATAAGGCTAGAGGTGAGTCATATTTTATCTGGGGTCTATTATTTGTTTGTCGCATCCAGGCTTACATCCGGTGATAGAAGATTTGGATTAAGTGGACGGGAAGACAAGGAAGCCAATCTTCGTGACCACCTTCAGGCATACCTTTAAGTGTCTTACCAAAAACACAGCCGCTTGTTCTTGAGCGGTATCGAACCGGCGCCCTTTCGAACGTCGTTCCAGGGCCCTCACCACTCGACAATGCGGCCGAGTCAGTTCTATTGATGCATTATGTTCATGTTTTTTCAATATGCTTTCAAGAGAAGTTTTTGCAAGGAAAATAGGTTTTGTCACTTCTAAAACGGCATGAATAACCTACATGAAACCAGCTTTGGAATTGCAATAATGATAGTTCATTGCCCACACCACACCTAACATAAGGCAATGAGAATTGAGATAGCCTCTACCTTTTGTTTCAGCTTCTTTTTGTGCGGTTGAATACTCGTATTTGTTCAGCATTAAGTCCAAACATAGAAATTAGATTGTGGTTTTGAGTTTATGTTTCGTTTGTGGAGTCTATAAAGTTTGTTAAATTGGCCTAGCAGTGCGAAGGCATATACCATATTTTGAAAGAAACACTACTCTATAGTGAAATTAAACGCTGCGGCATGTAGAGTGAAGACGAAATATTATACCGACCCAACTTTTTGCTCTACGTTTTAATTTTGAAAACTTTGTCCATAATTATGGCAATAATGAATACCCCAAGCAAATCAATAGCCTACATTGCGACTCACTTCACTTTAGAATAAAAATATTTCAAAATTAAAGTTCTGAAGTTTTTTCAGGCCTTGTTCTGTATTGTGTTGAATTCAGCTTCTGAGTGAAGAATGTCATTTCAACAAAATAAAATTCGCTTCCAACAATGCCAAACTGCACGCAAATATTGCGTCACCAGCTTTAAAAGTCTAAAGACACAAGATTTTAAATGCTATCACAGTCATTTATTTGCATGCAAGATTCTTGGTCGTGTATCTGTATATGGATCTGAGTGTAGCTATTGAATCCGCTGCTGTTTCCACTTGAATCTTGAAAGGACTTTTCTTTCTAAAAATATCTCTGTCTTGAAGCACAGCTACTGTACCAAAGTATTTTTATTTTTAGTAGGTTGTACTATTGGCAAAAAGTGATCGTTTTCCATGTACAAGATGTGTAATGTACTTTTCGATGAATTCTTTTCCATTCAGTAAAAAAGCTTTTGTATCAAACTGTGTTTTTCTTAAATGTTATTCTTTAATGTACATCGTAGTATCGCTGAAAGAACTTCCTTGCATCAAAAATTCATTTAATTCTTGCAATTAGCCAACACCGATTTTTATCAAATGATTGCCCAACTAGAATGCTGTTCAACTAAAGCTGGAGTATATGTTAATCATTTGTTGTAGGTATCATTTGTTGGCTTCAATATCGTGCGAAATTTATAACTGAAAAATTGACTGAAAAAGAAGTGGTTGAAGCCCGGTTCAAACTTTTGGACAAAAGATATATTTTTTAAGTTCAAGTAACAACCGGACCTGTAAAACACACTTGCTCAGAGAAGAGTTATTGAAACCAAATGAGGTGCATTATGTCAACAAGTTAGGCATTGCAACAGACGTTAGGGAATCATGTACACCTAAAAATTACTGCAAAACGTTTTTCACCCCAGAATATAATCGCTTTTTAATAGTTTTAGCCTATTATACTTCAGCTGTGTAGAAAAAACACTTTTTGTCAATCATAAACGCTAGTTGATAGCATTTAATTATAGTTATTATTTATTAATCAATAGTTTTAGCATTAATTCATAAGCTCATAAACGAGACAACAAAGAACCATTTCAGCGTCCAAAATTATCACAACGATTAAACTAAGAACAGATTTCTTAGAATGGGAAAGTTATTTCTTTGAAATAGAGTTTTGTGTAGACTGTACGGTAGAATGTGCTGTAGATGTCATTCCATTGCAAGAACAAGAGACTTCATGCCTTCTAGCTCAACTAGAATAAACCAACCAGATTCAGGAATCAGCATTGTACAAGAATATGATAATGTCAGCACGTAGTTCAACCAAGCAATATTTCGTTTCACATTTCACTTGCAGTTTTCTACATTGTGATTGCAGGAAATGGCATTTAGCCATTGTCTGGCGCCTTGGATTCCTTTGCGAACGGCGTAGCCTACAATCACTGCAAATTGATCACAGCAAGTCAGACTAGTTTTTGAATCAATGTCAGATTCACTTTCTTTTTTTAGGTTAAACTTGCGCCGCAAAATAATTTAATCTCAATTGTCAATCGTTCTGACACAAGCAGAAGCGTAGAATACATGAGACAAGCTAGCGAGATCTCACAAGCTTGAGGCAGCCGCAGAAATACCGCAGAAGCTAGTTAACGCATCAAATTACCCCAGCCTGCTGCAATACTCTGCCATACCTTGTTTGAGCAGGTGACAAACTTTTTCAGTGATTTTTAGGCCTGTTTTTTAAATTAATGCTATTAGAGAACAACAATTTTTGTAAAGCGGATATAAATGTTACAGTACAGTAGGCCAGTAGCTTACCTGTTTTATATCAATTTCTTTTGTATGCTACAGCGTTCAGTATGCTGCAGTTACGTTAAAAGAATAACGTGTCATTGTAATGCAATAGTGACAAAAGGTAATCACAAGACAGATTGTTTATTTGAACCAATTTTCCGGCAAGAAAAGAAAGAATCTCTATTGCTGTAGATTAGATTGCTTTAAAATAGCTACACATGCTTTTTTTAAATTTATTTGCTCATATAAGAAAAACAGAGCTGGATTTGCAATATTATCGTCCAATTCAACAGCAGTGTGGTAATCTGTGTATTCAGAAAACTTACTTTTAAACTGCAAACGTCATGCTTCCTGCACAAAGACAGCTTGCAAGTGCAAACTTGGGTCAAGTAGCAAGTCTGCAGGGGCGCCGGAACGATTTGTGACTGGGGGGGGGGGGGCAAGATTACAAAATAAGGGCACTTTTGTTTACTAAAAGGCCAATTTCTTTTCAATTCTTAAGATAAAATATAGCGATAATGATAATCCGGTATACAAAGAAGGGCACCATGCTATGTTATAATGATGTAACCTACTGTCAAGCCTTAAAACAACCTGCGGCCATGGCCGCTAAATAGTGCTTGAATGACCGCTGGTGCTACCTCCTCAATCGGCCAAGTTTGGCCGCCGGTCTCTTCTAGCCAATTATGTAATTTCGCAATAGAATGATCGTGGATTAACGGTCGAAAACATGTAGTAGGCTATCAAAGAGTGACGCAAAATTAGGTCAGCGCCTCATAGCCTAATCGCCACTGTTGCATTGTGCGGGAATATTTGTTATTGATGGAATATATCCATCTGCGATCGCCAGCGCTGTAAGTCTTGTTTGTAATTCCCGACGTTTATTTTAACAAAGTCTTAATCCGAAGTGCTAATTTACATCGGCTGGCAATATTGTCGTTTTTATGTCGATTCGATGTTGTCGGACATTGAACCGTTGTTAAAAAGGAGAACTAAGTTAGTTGACATCCGAGGGGAAAACATTTTTTGATCATATTTTGCAAAAATTATGCTTCTTTTAGTAATGTCCTTCACATCATCGAAATACCTATTTTATTACCTTGCCGTCATCATCAACACAGTCATGTCGAACGTTGTTTTTCATTGCTAAAAAGAATTTTAGGGGAGTGGCGAACTTCTTTAAAATCAGCCACATTAGAGACGCTCGTGCGAGTGTCGTTTGAATAGTCCTGGATTACAATCCCGATAAAGCAGTTAATGCGTGGTGCAACGATTCTATTGTAGGACATTGCCCAGACTTCAACAACGCTAAGTGATCATTTTAGCATTGTTGCAAGTTTAATTCTATTTACTTACTGTGCTATCGTTATTTTTATTTTGTATTTTGGCCTCAAAGCACGCAGATTTGGCCCCCGAAAAGGAGCTCCCGGTAGGCCACGATGGCTGCCGAAAAAAAAAACGAGTTTTACGGCCTGTACTGTGTGGAAAAATTTTGTGCCGTAAATATTATTTTGAAGCAAAAATGAAAAATTATAATTAGGCTAAAAGCGAATAGCAGAAATTGTTATATTGCAAAATGTGCAGTAGCTTACATGACTTTAAAAGGGCACCATTGCCCCCCCTGCCCCTCCATCTGCAGAAAAATTGAGGGCCTGCCCCCCCGCTTCCGGCGCCCCTGCAAGTCTGTTCTTCGTCGTATGAGCTTTCTTCCGGACTATATGTTTGGGCATGAGGTCATCAGCCACTCGACAGTCTCGTCATCCAGGGCCTTCAGTCCAAGCGTTCCATGTGGTGGTTGATGGATTGGGCAGTCATGGACGACATGGTCTGCTGTCTGGTCTGTGGTACCACACAACAAGAGCTAACGAGCCTGTTCAGTGCAGGGTGGGTAGGAAATGTCCTTTTCAGGGCACGGCAGTGCTCGCACTATCGAAAAGTACCAACGACCCACCGTACTGCAGCTAAACACAGAGGGCATCACGGCCAGCAAGCTCAGCATCATCGAGCACCTGGCCACCAAGCATCAAGCCCTCATCATCCTCCTCCAGGAGCAAGTCTGTTGTACTGTGTATAGCCTACTGGCATTGCAAATCGGTAAATTTGGTTTTATTGGCCATACACAATTCAATTCAATTCAATTATTTTTCTTTGTCAGAATGCAAAAGAAATGATATTGTGAAAAAGAAATACAGTAACAAAACTAACAAAAGGAAAAGGTGGCAAAACCTTAATGGTTTAAGACGTGCATGAATGGATCTAATATTAACAGCTCATATGTCAACACAGCTCATATTTTTAACAGCACAAACAGCTCATATGTCAATGACGCGAATTTCAATTCAGGAACTTTGAGTTTTTTGTTGGATATTTTGACTTTTGAGAATGCAAAATAATTTTGATAAATGCAAAATAGTAGTAGGCTACTACTGTATTTTGAGAAATGGTTGTTTAATGCTTTGTCTAGCAGCTGCGTTCGCAAGAAGCATAATTTTTGATCAAATTAAATACTTTGTTTCACAAACTTTTTGACAAATTACTTGTTCTGTCGGCTTATTTTGATAAACATGTTGTCGTTTTGAAATTAGCTAAATCGATTTCATTAGAATGATTGTTTTTTCTACTCAGACTCAACAACACCAGTTATCATTGACTCAGCAAGCTAGTTTAAATTTAACAACTGTAGGATGCAAAATGACGCCAAAAATACTAAGAAGCAGCTACGTAAAAAAACAAACACTTTTTTGTTATCACAGTAGAAATAGCCAATTTTCTATGATTTTTTTGTAATTATACTGTACAAGGCAGAACAGGTAAATGGGTAGCCTACCGTGGGCAGGTCTGATTTAGTATCCGTTTTCATGTTTTAATTGCTCGCTCCAGCATTTAGTAAGCTGCAGAGTTTCAGTAACAAAATATAATGCAAAACTTTCCAAAAATAATCACAAGACAAATTGTTGTTTATTCTAAGCAATTTTTGGGCAGGGAAAGAAAGAATTTTCATTGCTGTACTGCAAAATAGATTGATTTGAAATAACTTACTTTTAAAATTTAGCGTGCTTCTTTTGAATTTTTTTTATTTGCTCGTGTAAGTAAAATGGAGATTTGTTTGCAGTTTCATCACTTACTTCAACAGTTGTCTGGTAAATTTGTGTATTTAGAAAACTAACTTTTGAAGTGAAAAGTTGCTGCTTGTTGAGCAACACAGCTTGCAAGTGCAAGCATAGGTCAAGTAGTAGGTAGGCTATGCTGTGTCTTTAGCATAACGCCTACGGACTTTCAAGGCAAGTTATTTGGTCTTGGAGATACACTAGCGGCTCATATACCAATGACACGAGTTTTATGCCAAGAACGATGATGACAGGAAGGTATTTAAAGGTTAACTACGTCATTTGACACCCACATTTCAATTGCACTAGCACATTGTTATTTCATTTTAGCAATTAATTTTGCAAATGCGGTACAGCATGGTACAACACTAATCAAAGTAGGCCTATCCTTAATCTTTTCTGAATTTGTTTTAAGCAACACTGACTTAAATATTTAACAACCAAGTTGACTGCTTTTAAAACATGGATTTGAACGTTGCACCCTATCGCATTCCATTCTGTTCGGAATTCACCATGAAGAATAATTCCAGATTAATTTACGAAAATGATGGATCGGGATTGGGGACTCCCCAGCTTGTCAAAGAAGATGTTTTTGCTGACTTCGCTCTGGCGTGGACCATTCTCCCGAGCGAATGCCAAGTTTCTACAATTGTCATAGCTGTGGTGGGAGCCGTGCTTTTACTGCTCAGCCTCATCTTCAACATTATGCTCCTCATCGCATCATTTGCTGCCAAACCTCGTCCTCCTGAAAATAAAGATGAGGAAGTGGCCAGGAAGCAATATGCCAAGATGAAAGATACGCTTGTGGTAATTTTTTTTGTTTTTGTTTACGGCATATTTTGGCTTCGTACGTTTCTAGGTCATTTTAAATTTTCGAGTAAAAACAGGATTCCACGCGTTCCACACACTCGCAAAAGTGTATTTGAACTACAAGAAATAATTGATTCCAAAAAAGTTTTTAAGTATAAAAAGTATAAGAAACATGGTCTACCGCCTCATAAATAACGTTTTGGGCTGGTGCAATAGCGGTGCTATTCTACAGTATTTGGAGTGGCTGGTGAAAACCGTGTGAGAACATATCTTTTGCCATAAACAGACTGAACATGCAAAGCGATATACTGTAGAATTCAATAACGATTATGTTTTATTTTGCCCCATTGCGACAACAAACAGTACGAAAATAAATAAAACTATCTATTTTCTTCAGTTCTTTTGCTAATTTTTCAGTTGCAGCGTGGGTTGCAGTCATCGTATTTCTTTTTTCGACCATCAGCTACTTGATGACTTGAAACTGCGAACTGATGAGGAAACTACATTTTTGCTATTTTCAATATAACCTTGTCAGTTTGCTGTTTAAAATGAAAAATTCAATCAATTTGTATACTTCATTGCTCAACTGGCTCTACGAATTATCAGAATGTGTCTGAGTCAAATATACAAAATTAGTAACAATTAATAAAGTAGCAAAGCAATTTATTTTCGTCAACACTGCACGCATGACATGAAACACTGAGACAAATCGCAAAAAAATATTCTTTTAAGGCAAAACATTAATTCGCATTTTAAAAATATGCAAAATCTGACGTCATCCCTGGCTTTCTTATCTCTGCCTTGTGAGGCTAAAGCAGTGGAGGTTTCTATTAACTTTATTTTTGGTTTTTTACCCAAGCTTATGCTTAGTGGTTTAGGATTTGGATATGGTGAGCAAAATGAAAAAGAGTCTCAGGCAACTGCCTATGATGGGTATCGAACTAAAGTCCATTCGATCATCAATTGAGCGCTTTCACCACCCAATCAACCTTTTGACTAACTTTGTCATAACGTGTTGATGTAGGGACAAAAAGCTAAATAATTAATGATTATCATACGTCATCATTTTCCTGTGAAGATTTCATGTACAGCAAAATGTATAAATAGGCAAGAAGTTTTAAAATCTATTCTATTTATATGTAACTTTTTGATATTCGCGTCACAAGACAAACACAAGCTTTTCCTTATCATCGTAAACAGTATAATGTGGTACAAACAGGAATGAATGCCACAGACAAAATATAAAAACACAATTAATATTTCCGGTTAAAGAATTTAATGTTACAAATGGGTTTCCAAATTACGATTACTACTGCTTGACGTTTTGATTTAAAAAAAGAAATGAACAAAATAAAAAACATTTCCGAAATTCAGTTAGTCGGGTCGGTTATCTACATAAACTTGTAATGTAAAACGTATAAACATGGGTAGCCCACGGGTAGATTTAATATTCCATGGGCAACTGCTGGATTGCTCAATTGGTGAAAACGTGGACTAAAAATAAATGGATTGTTGGTTTTCCTTTCGTAGATTGCATTAGACAAAGTTGAAAATGGATCACAGAAAGAGTCATTTATCTTCAATGGATTAAAAATAATTTATAATTTGTTGAATGCTTTTGGCTATTAGCGCAGAATGATAGCAAGGTCTTTCCATGTCGAAGACAAAATCAATTCAATTTTTTTATTTTTTGCAGGTCGGCAGTGTGTTTAAAGCTTCCATATCGCTGTCTGGACTCATAACGTGCGGGCTCCTGCTCCCCTTCATTGGAATTAGTGGTTATGAGCTACTCTTCTCTTCCATTACCTTTTCATCGGGAAACGCAGAGAGATTGACTCAATATAAGAACGTTGCATGCGCCTTTTTCCATATCGTCCTTTCTTCTACCATTTACTCCATGTTGGGGGCAGTCATTGAGAGATGGATAACTATTTTTGGCTTAAATCCGAAAGAGTATCTGGAGAGAAAACGGAAACCTACTGGTATGCCATCTCCAACAAACAAGAGACGACGCTCGTCCTACAGTGATGCTCCTGGACACTGCAGGTCTCATCGTAAATCAGTAGCGTTCGTATACGTGTGCATGACCTGGATGATTAGCATTGGATTTGGAGTGGTCAGTGTGCTATATGGTAAAGTTCGTCTTCTTTTATTTGGAGAAGATTTTCGTGTTGAAACAATCACATTCAGTTCAAACATTGGTGGATTTGTCAACATCCCTATAAACACAATGCTTGGAATGACAATCCTCTACATAGCTTGCCTTTATATTCCATTCGTCTTGCTGGTCATGTTCTTGGCTATTACACTTTGTTACCTTTTAAGGGTTCGAGCTAAAGCTGAAGGTTTGGAAAGCTATGATGAAGCTTGCTTTCGCAGTGAGTTTGGAAAGCAACAAGTAGGAGCATCCAATCAAAAGGCTGTCGAACATATTAGTAGGAATGGCACGCCAGCCAAAAGAAGAAAACCTGTTGATGCAGAATATTCCCATAAGCTAGAACACACTCGCCAAATTGCGACGAATTGTCAACACACAGGCTTGCATGAAATAACTACAGACTGTATACAAATAGAAAACGATGACATCACAGAACAAACTGTAGAAAACGAGATGCCCCCACCCCCAGAGTGGATCCAATATCCGTCTATTGGAATAAACCGAATGTCCACCATATCGACTGTTCAAGTGCCAGATCTTGCCCAGCCAGCTGCATCTGTATCTATTGATAGTGCAAGAGCTTACTTTGGAGAAACGTCAGAGACAAAGACAACCTTAATATATTGCGCTACCACTGCTTTGTTCCTGTTGCCTTTATGCGCTTTATTAGCTTTTGATGTATTTTCTGGAACTAACAGTATTTTTCGTGATGGTTTCATGACGTATTCTGACTTTAACCGCACCATAAACGAAGAAAGCTTTTTGTCTTCTTACACGGCATCGAGTCTTGGAATAGCATTTTTTGCCCTTTTTGTACTAGGAACAGTGTTTCCGTTTATTGTAATATACAATGGATCTCCACCTTTTCGTCGTGGGACAAAACGTGTTCTTCAGTCACGACGAAGTAAACCGACCAAGCATGAGACGGAACGCAAGAAACCCAGAATCAATAAACTGCCGGAAATAAGAGAATCAAAAACAATTTACACAGACCGTGAGGAAAACGAGTCTGTGGCGTCTACTCCTATCAAAAGAACTATGAGTGTTCCAAATGGAAGAGTCAAGCAAATGAACAAAAATAAATCGTCGCCTCAACCATCATGGGTCATCAGACGGTCTCAGTCACTGAACGTTGATCAAGGGTGGCATCCTCAAATGAGGCCATTCAGCAGCACTTCCATGGAAAGAATGACCATTGACGAGAGATACGAAATGACGGAACTGAAGGAGTAAATCTTTCAAACAGCTTATGTGCAATGTTTATTTCGAAAACATTCGAGTTACTTCACCTCAATTGCATGTGAAACATTAAAGGTTTTAAATAGACAGCAATGCAACATCCCAACAGCAGAGACGGACGTAGCCACGGGGGCTTTGGGAGGCAATCGCTTTCTCCCCTAAATTGCATCTTGCCTCCCAAAAAATATGTTTTTGATATTATTGCAACGTTTTTATGACATTGTATTTGCATGTTTTATGACGTTTTATAAATGTTTGGCTGCATTCTGTAGTTATATTTAAAAAAACTGCTTATTCCAAACATTAAAATAATTTCCCCCAAACAGTTGCTTTTGCCCCCTAAAATTTTCTTTCTGGATACATCACTACTCAACAGGAAGGTATTAAACCTTTTGGGAAACTATACCCATTTATTGTTGAAATTTTCTTTATAAACCCTCGATAGGCTATATGGTTTGAAACTACAATTTCATATTTTGCAACCAATGTTAACAGTAAAACAATTTTAGTTCCAAAATCTAAACGCGAAATGTGTCAATCGTTCTTTTCTGAAAAGTTACAATACAAATTATTTTTTACCATCATAAAAATTGTAATGCAATCTGCAAACTTGAAATCTAAAAACTCCTTAAAATGCTTTATCGCGAACTTGACGCTAGATCAAACTCAGGTCAAAAATCTTTTCTATTTAATGTTTGCACGGTGACATCCGTCTTCTCGCTTGTGTGTCCTCAGCTTACCACCCACTGCAGTCATTCATCATCATGACTTTTTTTTCGACCATGAAAGCAAAAAAACAATATAGTCTAGGCTACATAGCGCAAGGATTTTGGAACGGTCGCGAAAACTTGAGAAATAATTGAAAATTCGAGCAAACATAAAAAAATTTACTAATTGGTATCTAGGCCCATAGGCTTGAAAAAAAGTTGATGGACAATTGCTATGTTGGTCGGCCGTGACATGGTGTGGCGTAGCGGTTGGTGGAGTGGCACCTCACACCACCGGTCCGAGTTCGATACTGAGTCCTGTCACAGGGAGTCTCAAATCAGAAAAGGCTATAATCGTATTGGGCAAGAAGAGGCGTAGCGGTAAGTGGAATGGAGCCTCACTCCACCGGCCCGGGTTCGATACTTGGTGCTGTCACAGGAAGTCTAACTTAACTCATAAAAAGCTACAATCGCATTGGGCATGGAGTGGCGTAGCGGTTAGTTAGTGGAATGGAGCCTCACTCCACCGGTCCGGGTTCGATACTTGGTGCTGTCACAGGAAGTCTAACTTAACTCATAAAAGGCTATGATCGCATTGGACATGGAGTGGCGTAGCGGTTAGTGGAGTGGCACCTCACGGGTTGGATACTTGGTGCTCACAGGAAGTCTAACTCAACTCATAAAAAGCTACAATCGCATTGGACATGGAGTAACGTAGCGGTTAGTGGAGTGGCACCTCACACCTCCGGCCCGGGTTCGATACTGAGTGCTGTCACAGGAAGTCTAACTTAACTCATAAAAGGCTACAATCGCATTGAGTAAGGAGTGGCGTAGTGGTTAGTGGAATGGAGTCTCACTCCACCGGCCCGGGTTCGATGCTGAGTGCTGTCACAAGAAGTCTAACTTAACTCATAAAAAGCTACAATCGCATTGGACATGGAATAACGTAGTGGTTAGTGGAGTGGCACCTCACACCTCAAACAACCGGCCCGGGTTCGATACTGAGTGCTGTCACAGGAAGTCTAACTTAACTCATAAAAGGCTACAATCGCATTGGGCAAGGAGTGGCGTAGCGGTTAGTGGAGTGGCACCTAAATCCACCGGCCCGGGTTCAATACTTGGTGCTCACAGGAAGTCTAACTTAACTCATAAAAGGCTACAATCGGATTGGAAGTGCAGTAGCGTAGTGGTTAGTGGAGTGGAGCCTCACTCCACCAGCCCGGGTTCGATACTGGGTTCTGTCACAGGAAGTTTAACAACTCATAAAAGGCTACAATCCAGGGCCGTAGCCAGAGCAAGAGGGAGCCAACTTTTTTTAGGGGTGCCGAAAAAATGTAAATTATTTTGGCATTTTAACCTCTTAAATACCCGTATCCACAAAAATTGCAATATAACAGATTAGTGTTAAGGCCAACACTGGTCTCTTAATTTATCTGCTAGTTAAATCACGGCAACCATATTACAATGACCAACATAACACAGCCATTGTTGACTTGTTGTATAAATAGTGGTACTTGTTACGAGCAAAAACTTTAACTGGCTCGAAGAAGCTAGTGCCGAGGATTTTGATATATATGATTGCATTCCGCCTATACACCCGTGAGCTCAATAGCGTAGCCAGGAATTTTGAAAGGGGGAGGGGGGTTGACGGCCAGCGAGCGAAGCCCGACGTCAACACCCAGCGGCACCTCAATCCACCGGCCCGGGTTCGATACTTGGTGCTCACAGGAAGTCTAACCTAACTCATAAAAGGCTACAATCGCATTGGAAGTGCAGTAGCGTAGTGGTTAGTGGAGTGAGGCTCTGGGGGTCTGGGGTGCCTCTCCCAGAAAATTTTGAAAAATTACTTTGAATTTGGTGCATTCTGAGAGCATTTTCAACAAAAATTTGGGTATGAATATTACTGTAAAATGGTGCTGTCAGGTGGCATAGCAAAAGGATAAGATCATGTTTTCTTGGGCATTTTTCGGTAGCCTAATAAAGCCAAGTCTCTGTGTTTTCTTGTTGCTAATTTTTGGCTGAGATATTTGAATATTTGGTATTGGCAAAACTCGCTTTTTTAGTGCAGTTTCGTTTAAAATTAGGCAAACTTTGTTTTACAGACATAGAGACTGAAAGCATCATTTTCAATATCGTGACGTCACACGCGTGCCAAAAGGGGCGTTGTAACCCCCAAAACCGATAGATTTTGATACAGAATGTTCAAAGGCGTAAGCACCAATTTTGCCTGTCTTGGTTGTAACATGCTTCGTCTAGTGGGAGCGTCAACCCTTGTTAACACTGAGAATCCACACTCACAAACGGCAGTGCTAGATCCAAATGTAGCAATATCTGCTAATCATTATAATTTATAATAATCATTATAATTGTAGCTGTTGCTCGAAAATGTTGGGATTTTGCCAGGGGGGGCGAATTTTTTTTCAGGGGGGCGATGCCCCCCTGGTTCCCGGCTGACTACGGGCCTACTACAATCGCATTGGGCAAGGAGTGGCGTAGCGGTTAGTGGAGTGGCACCTCAAACGGTGCTGTCACAGGAAGTCTCACTTAACTCATAAAAGGCTACAATCACATTGGGTAAGGAGTGGCGTAGTGGTTAGTGGAGTGGCACCTCACTCCACCGGCCCGGGTTTGATACTGAGTGCTGTCACAAGAAGTCTAACTTAACTCATAAAAGGCTACAATCGCATTGGGAAATGAGTGGTGTAGCTGTTATTGGAGTGGCATCTCACACCACCGGCCCGGATTCGATACTGAGTGCTGTCAAAGGAAGTCTAACTTTAACTCATAAAAGGCTACAATCGCATTGGGCAAGGAGTGGCACAGAGATGTCTAAAGACGGGGATGCGAAGGCTCACAGCGATTGCCTTATTCTTTATGACACTACAAGGACGGTAGTTTGTAGCGCGTGAAATATGCGGTTCTTTTCAAAATTGCGAAAAGTTTGGTAGTGCAGCCAGGGGCGGATCCAGAGGGGGGCGATCGCCCCCCCTAAAACCCAAGAAAGTAGGTTTATTCTTCATTTATATGTATACGATTTGGAAAACAACATATCGAAAGCAATGCTGAATAAGTCTTTCGCCATGTTCAAAGATTAGGTTAGGCCAGGCTATAACAATAACATAGTAGGCCTATAAGGCTATTATTTCGTCGCAGAGTCTAATTACCGAACGAAATTACTAAAATTTAAAAAGTTTCTAAACTTTTTGCCGGCACTGTAGAACATAGCGATAAATCCCTTAGCCTAGATAAGTTGGTTGGACAGAGCAGGTTATTGGCAACTTTGACGGTCAGACGTGGAACTAAAACCATTGAAATTCTACCTTGAAATTGCATCTAGAAACAGCAAAGCTCAATTTTTTTCAATGAGACTTTAGCATCTTGACACCTAACATCATTGCTACTACGAAATTGCTCAAGTACCGACCCGATAGCATTGACAAAAGTCATTTGCAATGCCTACAACGGCTTGTTACGTCATGTATATAGTGTGGAATCTGCTCTAGGTTCAGAGATCCAACTATGGAAGGAGAAGTGGGAAAATAAAACTGTTCCGGCGACTGCTACAGTCTTATCGATGACGACTACTGCAGTCTTACCGAAGAAGCTTTACAACCGTGTGATGAAAATGTGTAGGCCTACACAATCGTAGACTCTCTTCTAAAAATACTATCAACCTTGCCAGTCAGCGTAGCATCAGCCGAAAGAAGCTTTTCATCTCTTCGGTCGTTGAAAACCTGGCTGAGGAACAGCATCGGCGAGGAAAGACTGAATGGATTGGCTTTACGATACCAGCATCGGGACATTTTAATTGACACAGACTCCGTGATAAATCGATTTGCCAACAGTAGAAACCGTAAACTTAACTTAGTGTTGTAGTCAAAGGTACTGTAACGCTTCTGAGTTTGATATGGAAGGCTGCTGAGTTTGAAGTAAGGCTTCTGGGTTGAGGGGTAGACGTTGCTGGTTGGATTGACTTGAAAGCAACACTAGACTTGAGAAATCATCTTGTATTGCGTCAGTTGTTGCAGCAGCGATCAGAGCGAATTCAGAAAGCGTCACGTCTTGCCATAAGAAACGTGTTGATCGAAAAAGAAAGATTCATACCTAGTCTCTTAATTTATATGCGAAACAATATTCATCCGCGGGTTGCAAGGCGCAAAGCTAATTAAATAATAATTGAAACTTAAAAGGGCTAAACAATTGAATTATGAGTGCGTTGGACTGCACTGCAGAATAATGGCTGGTGACGAATATAAGACAGCAGTCGGTACAGTACGACACCTGTTAGTATTACCCGTACCGGCAAAGTAGCTTTTTATTTTCGTTTTATTTGTGAAGTCCACAGAAATAGTTGTTTCTGTTATTGTTAGTTTCTTTTTTTGTCTGGTGCAGCGACAGTGCATGACACGAATTAAGGAGGACTATATCTTTTGGTCGTCATTTAACTATGTTTAACTGCCATTCTATTGCACAAATTGTAGTGTTTCGCTCGTCCAAAATAAAAATTTACAATCTATACTTAGCCTATAGTGGCGATTTTACGGGGGGTGGAGCATAACCCAGTGTTTTGACCTGGCTCCCACTTTTGTTGCTCATTATGTTGAATGTATGCATAACCTTTCCTCATTGCTCTTTGTAACAATTCAAAACTTGTCAGAGGAATAAAACCTCGACGTTATACAGTAAGTCTATAACCTCAATGTTTGCATCAATATTGGGAAGACAAAATTACCTGTTATTATCTTTCCGAGGTCAATTTTGAAATTGCCGTGAAACAATCAAGAGTGAAACCTTCAGTCTCAACTATAAATGCGGCTAGGTTGCTCAGGCTTCAAGTTCACATGGCAAGGGCATATCAGCTCTTTATCCCTCCCTTTGTTAAACAACAGCATTGTTGAAGGTTTTTTAAGTTATAGAATGTCAATTTCTCATTATTTGTGTTCGAAATGCTCTCAACGCATCAAACTCGATCTAAATTTTCTAGGGGAGACCCCCGTCGTTATTTGTGCCTGGCTGATCACTTGCCTGAAAGTCAATGACATCGCCCCCCCCCCCTAACGTGAATACCTGGATCCGCCCCTGAGTGCAGCTGGTACAGTCAGTTACAGAAGACAGTTAGTAAATGTTACACCGAGCATATTAAAAGAATACTTGTTTGAAAAGACAGTCGAAAAGTTACCAGTAAGCTGTTTTTCTCAACAAAGCCTTTGCAGTAGGCTAGTTGTAAAGCAAGTAGCCTATACGAGTAGTTAAATTAACAAGTAACCATGAGCATGCAGTGAGTATCCAGGCCTGATGCTAATAGCGCAATGCCGGTTATCATAACAAGATTTATTAAATTACTATCGGTGCCAATTGTCATTTTACGTTAAACAGAGATTATTTACGATAAACAGAAGCCCTTCTACTGTCAGACGTATTAAAAGCATTTGTATCCCCTTCTTTAGATATCCCTAGAGTGGGGCCTCTCACCACCGGCCAGGATTCGATACTGAGTGCCGTCACAGGAAGTCTCACTTAACTCATAAAAGGCTACAATCGCATTGGGCAAGGACTCAAGGAGTGGCGTAGCGGTTAGTGAAGTGCTGACTTCAAAACAAACCAAGATTTAATTTCATTTAAAATTATATTTTCGCATTGTCATAGGGCAACACCGGTGTGGCAATTCAAAACTTAAAAACACATGCAAATGATAGCAAGGATGCCAGAGCTTGGTTTTTCCACCTAGATCTGGGTTTTTTTGACCACATCTGGGTTTTAAGTTTTTTTATTTCAAATTTAGGTAAATCTAGGTTTTTTTGGTTTTTAACTTTGTACAGAGCTTGCGCGGTATTAAGGCACTGGGATCTTCGATAAATGGTCCACACTGCAACACAAAAATGATAAGGTACCGGTAATGTTTTTTGCATCAGCTACTGCAGTCAGTGAGGTACAGGATGCTGAAGAAATGATCCAACTTTATGAAAATGTGGATGACTAAAAATTGGAGTAGTACAACTATTTGTGTCACTAAACATTTATTTATTGTGAATTTGAGTTATTCTTTTCAACATTATGTTCAAATTAAAAAGGCTAAGCAGGGTTTATTGCTAAGAACCAAGTTATCGTAGTTGTACACCAAACTGTAAGCACTAAGCAGGCATGATGATTCTCCTCAGCCGCAGTCTACAACTCACACAGCCAAAAGTTTAGTTCAAAAGTCAAAACTAACCTTAATGGCTAGCCTATACACTCATACATCTAGTCAGTTTTAGAAATTTTGGTTAAACACACACTGAACCTTGCTCGGAATGGCCCGTTTCGGTGAGTCCGATCCCTATTTCCTGATTTTTTCAATTTTTTTTTTTAAATTATTGGGTACCGTAGCCTAATTATCATTGCCGTTTTAAGGTTAGGGTTAGGGTTGGAGGTTAGAAACTCACCGAATCGGACTCACCGAATAGTAGCAGACCCAACCTTGCTAGCTAAACGCTTTACCATAAACGTAATTTTGAACCAAAATCTTTGCTGTGAGCCCATCTAGGCCTACCACCTCTTGTTTTTGTATATAGTTATATTACATATATAATAAACACCCAAACCAACATAAGCATGTATATTGTATAGCCTAATTATATATACGTGTTACTATTTGTAGCTTTCTGAGGCTTCTGTGTAATGATTTAAAATGGTGCTGAAAGCACACGCAGGTTTTTTTTTACCGCTTTACTACATATTTTCTGGACCTGGGTTTTTTTCGCCTCATCTGGGTTTTTTTTAGCATAAAATCTAAGTTTATTGGAAATTTGTCGCTGGCATCCCTGAATGATAGGTATGAATTATTGATTTATGATATTGGTGCAATCCAGCCATCGGCAGGTTCAATGCTTGTTCTTC
The DNA here is from genome assembly GCF_918807975.1 of Aplidium turbinatum. Classification (NCBI taxonomy): domain Eukaryota; kingdom Metazoa; phylum Chordata; class Ascidiacea; order Aplousobranchia; family Polyclinidae; genus Aplidium; species Aplidium turbinatum. The sequence goes on along the minus strand of NC_137483.1, from coordinate 9,162,215 downwards.
GTGAGTTTCAGGCAGGTTTCAGGTTTGTTTATTTATCGGACATTGAGATACAGCAATGTATAGCAGGCAGCAGCTAAATATGTCAGTAGGTACTTTGTAGTTTGTTGCACATCAATGTTATGTTAGTGTTTCTAAGGTCTGATACCAAAACTACCCTGGCATAGGCTACTATGCACTGCAGTTTACAAATCAGTTAGCAAGTGTTGTTTTCACTTACTTGTGTGTTTGAAGTATATGGTACCATAGTAAGCTGTTAACTATTGTGTCTGATAAATTTGCATTTGAACCAGTAGAAACAAATCACATAAACAGTACTGGTACAGGTGGTCCTAAAACAGTTCGCTTTCAATTTTATTGAAGACTTAGAACTGTTCACCTAAATTAGGATACCTTAGTGTTTTAAAAATTAAGATGGCAAAGTTAAAGCTGGTAAAGGAAAAAGCAACGTTTAAACCATTGCAATCTGGACCAGAGGCTCGAATACAAAAGCGAAGAGCATCACAAGCAAAGCACAGGTTTAGTAAATGTACAGTAGGCTATTTATCACAATAATGCAAAAATGACATACCAGAATTGCGATGCTTTTATTGCTTGACATTTTTTTATATGACATTGTTTACGGTATCCTACCTGCTATTTAATATTTTTTAAGCAAATATAAAGCTTCGATTTTTGCTCAAGAACTAGTCATGTTATAAGTTTCTCAGTTCTCACATTACGATATGTTTTTATATGTTTTGTTAACTTTATTGCAGATCTTGATTTGTACCATGCCTAATTGCTGGCATTACATGTACTTTTGATTACTTCAATTAATTACGGTACCGTACCTAATAACATAAATCTGGAAGAAGGTGACTTAATGAGCTTTTAGAATTTTGTGCTGGCTCCAGCTTTTTCTATCTGACTTTCTTGAGCCTGTGTTGTTTGAGTCAATGTGAACTGTTTTTGTTTGCGTCATATTGCAACAAATGTGACATACCGGTAGCTCTTTTCTTGACTCCCACTTTGCATAATAGACCTATGAACTACCGTACCACTCTATCATATTTATCTTATCTCAAAATGGAAAAAAATATGTTTTCTTAGAAAATAAAGAATGTATATATACTATCACTATCATCCTGCATCTCAGAATAGCTTATTTTTATTTATTTATGTGGAATGTTATTGTTTAGGCAGTGGCTATTTAACCGGCGCCGGTCTTTGAATCTGAAACACTATTTGACCAGTCATGACGTCACTATATAGGGCACTTCTTTCTTTTTCTCTTTCAAAGCAAAAGACAAGAAGAGTGCCTATATAAGTTCTAAATTTGACAATTATGTTCAACTGATTCGGTGGCGCTTAGGATATGTCTCCGGCTGGTGTTCCAGAGGGAATGAGTTCGATACTATGCGGAAGCGTTTTTTTTTTAATTTTTAACTAAATTTTGACCCGAAGTGACTTAAAAAGAAAGAGAAAAAGAAAGAAGTGGCTATATAGTGACGTCGAGTCGAGGTTGTGACAAATTGGTGGCAGGTGCCACGCAAACTTGTGGCAGGTGCCGCGCAAACTTGTGGCAGGTGCCACGCAAACTGGTGGCAGGTGCCACACAAACTGGTGGCAGGTCCCACTGCCACAAATTTGTCACAACCCCTATTGGTGACGTCATGACCGGTCAAATAGTGTTTCAAATTCAAAGACCGGCGCCGGTTAAATAGCCACTGCCTATTGTTTAACACTGCAATTGCTGGTTGCATTATTGACAAATGTTTAAACACTTTGCACCTCTCATTAGCGTAACATTTTTTGTAATAGTATAGGTTCAATTCATTCCTCATTTCCAGAATGCAGATAAACTCAATGATAAAACTTTGTTGCAGACATAACTTGGCAGCTTGTTTTAAAAACTTACATGGAGTTTTACCTGAGGAAGACATTACCAAGTTGCGAACACCAGGTCAATCACGTCCAGATATATTGCAGGATGCCTTTTCTGGGATTAAAACTAACAGAACAATGCTTTTGAGCAGAGCTAAGAATTATGTTTTACATTTAGAGTCAGTGGTAACAATGTTGATGGCAGAGAAAAACAAGTTTAAGCATAACGCATTCCCACATGGAATGCAAAGTACACAATTTCTTAGAATGTCGAATAATGGAAACAGCCAGTTCAGATCGATAAAAGATGTTCGCAGGAGTTTTTTAAGTAATTTTGAGCTTGAGAAATCAATTGATGACTATACTTTTTGTCGACTGGAGGAGACTGATGAAGGAGAAAGTCAAACTATGTCAGGTCTCAAGAAAAACGACCCATGCCTGCATGGACACCCCAGTCAAAGTTCCCTATCTCAACCAACATTAAATTCAAATGCTATTTCGACTGATGTAAACCCTTTACTTCTTATTCCTATCAATGTTCAATCGATGTTTGATAATGCACCAGTGTATGTGAGTGCAACTAGCCCATCTTTACTCGGACCTCGCTCTCCCACTGACATTAGTGTTGACTTGGGATTCGTTTCAGCTGAAAACGCAAGCCAAGAGACACCTGATGCTTCTTTACATGCCATATAACATTTTTCACATAGAAGAGCTTGATGAGGTACTAAAGGGATTTATCAGCATATAAACTGAAGCGATTAGACAAATTTACTGTTATAAGCAAGAAAAAAAAAACGTTTTATATATAATGCATGCTGATAAATTAGTTTTTATTTGATTATGAGGTTGCCATTCATCATAAAAAGAAGTGTTATTTGTTCATTCTTGTTCAGATTACAGCCATAAAAGAACATGATGTGGATTTTTGTTCAATTGTTGCATTGTTGTTAATTTCAAAAATGATGTTTTTGCAGTTGGTCATTTCATTTCATGGCTATTGAACTGAGATATAAAAAGATAGTTTTTGCTTTATATCTACACAACCTAATAGAAAAAATGCACCATAACTACAATTTGTGTCAATTCTGAATTGCAGTTTCTTCAAATAATGATATTGTTGCTACAGCTTTGTTAATTGTGTGAAAATGTTGTAAAAGCGTTCTAAAATTTCACTATTAGCAAGTCGGCTTATATATTGTGAATATATCACCAGTAATGTTGTATTCCGACATGTTTGATTATACATCGTTGGTTGTTGAACTATCTCTATAAAACATTTAGTGTGTGGCTGTATACAGTGTACAGTATATGCATACTTAATTGACGATAGCCATGGGAAGTTGTACCGGTAGCTAGTTGTTTCTTGCATTGTTTTTTTTATCCTCGTTTTAGAGAAAAGTTTCCAGAAACATTATAAACTACTAGTACTTAGGCTATTCAAATAGAAGGCGGGGAAATTTACACCATACCAATAAACAATGCAGCAGCACTGGCAAAGATGTTTTGCTTTTTAATTCACAAGCAAGTGTTTTATGTGCTTAATTGTATATTTTAGATGATGTCAATGTGGTTAGCCTGGTGCATGTACTTCTGAATTTAGGGTCTGCTACTATTCGGCAAATTTCCCTATTCGGCGACAGCCTTTTTCGGCGAATTTCCGATTCGGCTATTTTTTGAAAATCCAACGACACCTTCTGTAAATTCAACGATTGAATAAATTATTCAATGTTCAGACATTGAATCAATGTAAATATGAACTGTTAGGCTAATTGGCAAACATTTTAATTAGTTCAAACATTTTTCGCTAAATTTCATTTTAATTTATTTTTCTTTGTTGGAATGCAAAAGAAACAATATTGTGGAATAAAATACAAGATTTTCTACATAAACAGAAGACGTCGTTGGATTTACAGAAGGCGTCGTTGGAATTTCAAAATATCGCCAAATAGGGAACTCGCCGAAAAAGGATGTTGCCGAATATGGAACTCGCCAAATGGGCCATTCCGTTCTGAATGACCTCATCAAGAAAGACATTATTAGTCTAATCTCATGTTTGAGACAAATGTCACTGAAGTTCTTTCTTTGTTTCTGTATGTTCATAGCTGTTTGTCAATGACAGAAAATCAATACATACTTTGTTGTGAACAGCATATGATAAGCAAGTGACTTCTTTTATGCTGAAAGTTTTTGACTGCATCGTATTGTTTTTGTTTGGTGTTTCACACATGTTGTAAAGTATTTTTTTGGTTTTTAAGGGTTCTGTGTTTTCTGTTAAACAAGCAAAAGTCAATTAATAGGTGCTTACTGCAGAATGAGAAATTCAATAAAAAATGCTTCAAGCCAATGCTTGTCACCTTCTTCAATAGAAAAGCTGACATCAGCTTTAGGTAAGTTAATTTTAAGAAATTGTGATTACCGGTATCTTAAATCTAAATCCTTACTAAACTCTTGTTGGATGGCCTCAAGTTTGATTAGCTGGATGTTTCCAGTAACTGCTTCATTTTCAAAAGTCATATAAGTACATATATAGTTTATAAAATATTGTACATAGTTACAAAAGTCATACTCATATAGGTAGATACTACTGTACATATATTTATGAAACTAGACTTTCTTCTGTTGCCCTGCCTGTTAGTTTGTTTAGCAATCTGCTACTTTTTTCAGGCTGTAATGTTGAGAGCTCTTGCAGTTCTGGGCTTGTGCTTTTGTGCTCAACGTGCTTGTTTTTATTGATCTCACAATCCAACTCTTCTAAAAATCTCTTTGGTGCAATGTCAACTTTTTTTCCTTTATTTTTGTAGTCAAGCTTGTATTGTAGATATCTTCGAAAACAGCAAGGTATTCTTTTATATGAAAACTTATATATATTATAGGTTAAACATATTTGCTTTACAGACAGACTCCTTGATCAATGCGATACTTCTCATCATGTCGAAATATTCCAACAACTTCAATTGCTCAGCAGTACATCACATGAAAACGTTGGACAAGTAATTAACGTCATAAAAATTGTGAGTTTACTGTTTTCAAGGTTGGATAGCAGAGAGATGGTCTTTCGTTTTTCTTAAGTTTGCTAGAAGGGTTGGTGAGAAAATGTCTAACTATGCAATATGCATTTGGCTCCTCGCTGTTAACTCAATGTATGTTTAGGTCAGCAAGAAATTGTACACTTTGGAAAGTTCCACGAAGCAGTCTGATCTCATCGAGGCCATTTGTCAATTTTATTTTCACTGCTCTACAAAGCACCCTTGTAAAAGAAAGCTCGCAAGGTATGTACGCTTCTTTCTGTAGAACAGAACTCGAATGACAAATACTGGTGAAGAGAGAATTTTAGCAATCACAATCACAGCGTTTGTATTTACAGCAGGCTTTGAATATAATCGATTAACATTTGTCATTGGATTGGAAAAAATTCCTCTAAAGTAGTGGTTCCCAACCTTTTTGTTGTCACCGACCCCTTTAGACAAATTATTAATTCTGCGGACCCCTACCTAAATTTTGCCTGAAACTCAATTAACATACTATTGACTATGGTAATAATTATGCTACTCAACTACTGTACGGTGTTATATTGCATTGCCGCTATGACACCTGCGGCAAATATCAGGTTAAACAGTTGTTCAAATAAGAAAATGAATGGATTGTTCAAGAAATGTCAGCAGTATTTGAATATTAAGGTGACCCAAAGTGCCATGCCGAAACTTTTTTAGCGTACCGTAAGCAAATTTAATGAGATAGTTGTTGTTGCCTTTCCTGAACTAAACGACTGAACTGCGGTTAAGTTTTTGACAATGCAACGCGCATGTCATCTTCAACGTCCACTGTCCAGGCAATTTCGATGTTGTTTTTATTGCAACAAGAGCTGAGAATCCTGCCTCGCAGAGGTTAAGTGGTTATGAATGGTAACAAAACAATAATCGCTTGCTTTGCCAAGAATGGGTAGGTTTGCAGTTGTGAGCACCAAAATTCTTCCACAATTTTAAAAATGAAATTCAATGCGTAATAACTCTTTTGATCTCAAATCAATTAGGTCATATTTACTGAGATCGTCGTCACTAATGTTGTTCAAGTCAAAAAGAAAAGGATTTCGAATCCATGTTTCAACTTCGTTCGGCAGGTGTTCTAAATTAAAATAACGTTGAAATGAAATTTGCAGGGTTTCAAGTGTGCGCAAAATTTTTCTCTCATAGAGATCAAAAGAGTACATTTTCCGAGTTTCATCCATCAAGATAAGATCTTCCAACATTGGAAAGTTAGCGCCGTGGTTAGCGTAATTCCCTGCTTCCAATCTGCGTTTCCAAACCGGCAACTTGGCTGAAATCGCTGTCAGTTTTTCAGCTGCATCAATTATTGTCACACCTGATCGTAAAACGAGCGAAACGAAACTGACAGCGGGTTTTCACTCTGCTTGAAATCATGATTTTTTGCGTTTTATTTTGATCACTTCGCTGTCTTGATCATTGTTATTCACTCGCACGAAAAGGAAATGAATCGGCTTGTTTTCCAACTGTTCCAATTATGAGCTAACAATATCAAAATTTTTCGACTAGGCGTAGCCTACTGCATGCGTAAAACTAATCCTTTCAAGCAGCGGTTGTAATAAATTCGGTTTGTGACCTAGGTGTTAATATAAACAAGACACTAAGCTTTATCAAAGACTATTTTAATTGAGTAAAATAGCGTTATGGTTATGACGTCATTATCTTTCTCGCCCCCCAAGGTTTTTTGAAAAGTCGGCGCCTATGACTCTCCATACGAATCAAACTTTTAGCCTATCTTGATGATTGTTTTTGTAAGATTGTTGTATTTTTTCAGTCTTCTTCTGAGTGCTTCGTTGGACAGGAGCACCGTGGTTCAGTGCGTCATCAATTGTCTCACATCTGCATTGGATGGAATGCCTGACTTCGAACTGCCTGTCCATCATGTTATTCAAACCTTGGAACACATTTCACAAACGTTTAATGGAGATATCACATCGAAAATACCAACGAAAGGTAAGGTCAATACCCATGGTGGTACTGAAAAATACAAGGTGACCCAAGACATAATTTTTTCAACTCTGCATTTTTTTTTTACCCAAATACTGTAAGTATAGGATAACGTCGTCTCCCCCCCAAAAAAAAACAAAAAACGTATTTTGTTATCATCATCATAATCCATCGTCGGTTGTTCCCCACTAGTGGGGGTGGCCGATTGTTTCCGCGCAGCAATTGTTTTAATCCCTTTTCTCCATTTCACCCTGTCCCTTGCATCTTCCTCCTTCAGTCCGACTTTTTTAACTTCATCCTTCACTTGTTGTTTCCACGTTCTTCTTGGACGACCGCGTTTCCTCTTCCCATCCACCTTTAGATCTAGTGCCTTTCTAAGAAAACTTCCTTCCTCCCTCCTTATCACATGTCCATACCATCTTACTCCATTTGCCCTTGCCAGTTGGTCTATGGTCTCTCTCTCATCTCTAGCATATCCAACAATTCTTCAGTCCTTTTTTCCCTTCTCGTTTTCACCCCACACATTGCTCTCACCATTGACCTTTCCGTTCTTCTCAGGATTGCCAGTTCACTCTCTCTCAATATCCATGTCTCGCTACCATATAGCATTGCAGGCCGCACACAGCTCCGATATACTTTCCCTTTCATCCTTATGAGTTTTATTTTTAGAGTGTCAGGTTGGATTTGATGTAATTCGAGAAAGGGTTCCATCAATTTTGTAAAAAGATAAGTTGTTTCAAGAATGAAACATAAACTCCATCTCTCTCTTCTAGCTTTCCAATTCGTTGCCAATGCTTTGCAAAGCCATCACGAGGAACTAGCAATGTCGCCATCCAATGCCACTGAAGCACAAGACAGATTGATACATGAAATATGTGATGATCTGAAATGCGCGACCGCACTCATGCAGAAGCAAACGCATCATGATCACATGAATCCGCGATTCACGAATGGAATAAAGTCATGTGAATCAAATCACATAAATATCATTCGCAAACTTCACGCTCAATGCACGTTGCTTTTTCACAACAGTAAGTGTTACTCGTTCGAGCCTACTGAATTACTGAGTGAGTTTTTAAAAGTGTATATGGTTCACGTCGTTTTTTTGCTGTACATATCTTAGCGAAACACATTTTATAAGTTAAAGAAAAATCTAGTTGCTACTCTACTGAAAACCTTAACAGCTTCTTCCAGTTTTGGTGAGATAGTGAAAAGGTTCTTATTCAAATAGAATCGGCTGAAAATAATTTGCCCCAATTGGCATTGAGCAGTCATTTTGCAGTGACAACATTCCTTGCATAATTTTTATTAATTTCTCCGTTTTCAGGTAATCTTGGTTGGGAATGCTGGAATGCAGCTGGCTTATTATTTCCGTATCTCATTCGAGCAATCCATGGTGATGACATCGATGCTTTTTACCAAGAGGTGCTGTATATGCGTTCGTAATTTTGGCGATAGCTTAGTACAAAGTTCTTCCTTGTTTAGACGTTTGTTTATCCACAAACCGCAGAAAATGTACACTAGCCACCAAATTATTCTATTTTTCATTGTTTTAGCGTCTTCAGGGGTTGAATTAATGCAAAACTGGACCGATTTGCTGGTTGGTGAGCGCTACATGTTTTTAGCTATGCTTGGAAGTTCAAGCGATGTCGACGTGTCTCAAGTCGAGCGTTGAAATACCACGGAACATGGGATCGCATTTCGGGTGGTTTTAATTTGACCACACTCCGCACCACAGCCTCGGTTTAACTGGCACGCAGTATAGTTGTTCAGCCTGGTTAGGGTGAAGAAATCTGCCTTAGAGTTAAAGTTGCGTGCTTTACAATCGACAGTCTTTGATGTCTTGCGTGTAGTAAACAGTTTCATATCAGTCAACGTTTAAATAACACAAGTCATCGATTTGAAACCAACTTTCTGGTGCACGAAGAAAACGATTGTTTTTATAGTAAATTTGAGTCGCTGAGTATGCAAATAAAGTCCGTTTTCCGTATAAAATCTTTTTTTTTCACTTCAGCCATCACACGTTAACACTTTGAGGACCAGTGGCGCACTCATTTACCACAGATTAAACCTGTTGAAAACTAAATACTTTCACATTTTTTAGCTTCTTCCATTAATTCCCATAGTTTTGACTGTCAGAAATTTGAAAACGACAACTATTTTGCTTTCGGATGATAGGATACCCTGCCTCAAGAGTCCTAAATATTTCTTGTATACTTTTTGCAAAAATCACCCATTTCCGACTTGTTCACTGTTCAGCTGCCTGTGATCCTAGCGGTTGAACTCTATATTTTAACAGAAACGGTTTCATTTAAATGCCCTTCAGATGGCTCACCAGTGCAAAATCATTTTCTAAATGTTTAGCATTATTTTGAGAAATGCAAGAGGGAATTAAGTGGTGAAAACGAGTCTTGTTTATTGCAGGCAACCATATACCACACATTTTTTGAAATCTCTCATCAATGGGTTTGGTCTAACAGAAAAAGACCTGAAATGAATCTCAGGTATTTTTCTGGTAGACAAGACCCATTGAGAAATTTCAAAAGATGTGTATACTTTGCCTGAAATAAGCAAGGTGCCTTTTAATGTCAGTTTATAGGCTACACAGTAGGCTACACATTTTATCTTTGTTACATCAAAAGTTGTACTGACCAGTGTAATTCAATCGAATAACTTCATACTGTTTTTAACTCTGTTATAGCATTGAGATGTTATAAAGGATTTAATTCTCATTTCAGATGCGAACGATGTTTCAAATTACAGACGATGTAGCTGATCGTTTGTGCCACCGAGTGTGCGCCAGTGCATTTGTTGGAATTTGTAATGGTTGTCTGGTGCTGCTGAACGGATCTAGTTTAAAAGAGAGCAAGAAATCTGCCCCAAACACTTCTCAAAACGGTTCTTTCACAAATGGGCATTGCCACTCAAACGGAGTTTCAACGAATGAAAATCTTGAACTGTCACCGCACCAAATGTTCGCCCTTTTTGACGTGATCTTCCAAAGTTTAATATTTAAAAAAGAAAGGTAATTTTGCAGTCGTTTATTTTGAGAAAAGTTGGTTTCAGTCTTACTGCGTTGTGTCAACGTTGCCAGATGTTGCATTATGAAATATTTTTTAGTTGTTTTGTAAAAATGAGATAAAATTTTCGACATCATAAGAACAATTTTCCTAACGCGTCGCTTGTTTATTCTTGCCAAAGACACATTGTGCTTGATAACTGGACAAAACTTGTAAGAAAATCTCTCCATTATTTGAGACGGTGGTTGTAGGCATGATTTGTTATTTCCGACTACCAATGACCAGAAACTTTTCAATGCCAAAAAACTAGAAATGTTTGTTAAATTTAATCGCTCCGATTTGCGATTGCAGATCGCTTTATCGCGGTGAATCGACATAAAACACTTCAAAAATTTGTGTAAAAATACGAAATCTTTCAGCAACCAACATAATTCTTTTCAGGATTACAACGGTTCCGGACCAAATAGCGATTGCCAAGTGTTTCGTCCAATGGACTCTCACTGTGAAGTACGTACATTGTCACCGCCTGTTTAAACTGATGCTCGTACAATCCTGTGCTTACCAGTATGTTGATCAAACTGCTTCATTTTTATCCAGCTTTATTTTTCTCATGTTTTTGCTCATTGTCTTTTTTTTCTAGAAATTTCATGAAATGTGAGCATGCTGTCGATTGGCCTTTGCTGGACAGCGCCATCGCTTGTTTGCAATCATACATAGCGGTTGGATTGGATCATCCGGTAGATGTCATACGTCATCAGTCACGTGACACACTGGTGAATATCATGGCTATTGGAAGCAACAACAAGTCAGGTGAGTTGTGTGGCTTATTCCAGTTTGTTTCATCTAATTCACCGCTACTATTGATTTTCTACTGACAACTCTTTCCTGTCAATCACATATCAGTAATCGTGACTTATCGCGGCATTGAGCATAAAATCAGCAGAAGACAAGGTGCAACAGCTCTATTTGCACTCAGGTTCAAGCACGTTTGCTGAAGACCTCATATCCAACGTTGCATTGTGGGATTGGCACAAGCGATCGGTTTATGTTTCGTTCCAGTGCGTGCTGAGCCACATCTCACTGGACTACCTGCTCGATCATCATCCCAATCTACGTGAGAAGCTATTGACAGGTATAAGTCAAGAAAGCAACAAGTCTACTTGCGTAATTCAGAAGTCATTTTGTTCTCTATATTTGTAGGACATTTAACTCTTTTAAAAAAAAAACTTGCTTTTTTGTTGCCATTCCGTCCATGGCCAACTTTTTAACGATAAATTTTCTTTTCTGGTCTTTTATTGTCATTTTTAAATGCATCTTGTTAAAAGTAAACATTTTTGGAATTAAAATTTAAACGTTTCTCCTGCAATCTTTTGAGAAGCCAACACAGTTTGATTTTTTATCAATATTTCAACGAGTTGTTTCAATATTTTCCGGATATAGAACTTTCTTAATTTCCCAATTTAATTTATCACCACCGAGCTAAACACCAACACTTTTACTTTCAGCCTGCCGCAGCCAGTCGTTAGCTCCGTATGCTTCTCAGCTGTACAGCCAATTGGCCCAGAAGCACTTACGCGCTGAAAGCGATGCTCCTACCGTTCAATTTCTCATTAAACAAATGGATGTGTGGCTTAAACCGGCTCTGCGTGCTTTGTGCTCATGTGACTTGCACCATTCCCGGCTGCTACTCGATGTAAGTACAGATTTTGTTTGATCACTTAGTAATAATTCAGATGGCGATCAATTGTATCAGCCAGTCTTCATGCTACCTAGTTTGTTCAGTAGTCAACGACTTGATCCGATTATATCACCTAGTTACTGTTCCCTGTCTGTTATTTACATTTATTTCGGTCTGTTACTGTTTTGCATTGGTTTGTGGCGCAGCGTAAGGTCATTTGACAAGACGACATTGAAAGAATGAATTTGTGTTAGAGCAAGCCTTAAACAGTACGGATTGTTCTAGCTTGTAGACTTTGGTTTGAATTTAGCCTATCAGTGTTACGTTGAATCGATGTAATATTAACTTAGCAAAAGTGTGTAATTATAATTATCTCGAATGAGTTTTCTGAAAATTTTGGATTTTAAAATGAAAGAAATTACTTTTAAATCAAAGCAGGAAAAAACAGAAGGGAAAGTTGACACGGCGATCAATTGGTTACAGTTTACTTTAGTGCAGTAGATGCTGCTTGTTTAGACCAGTCTATGTTTTTATGAATCATTTCTGGTTAGATGATCTTGTCCGTTGCAATGCTGTCGGCATAATTAGTGTGTCGGCTACTTGGCTTAGTGGTGAGAGCATCGCCTTGGCGTTCAAGAAGATCTCGGTTCGACTCCCACCCAGTGCACTCTGCTACATTTTGTCAAGAAACAATCGCAGTGAAATGAAGATTGACTTTCCTGTCCATTCAGTTAGAATCTTTTACCGTTAGACATAAGCCTGGATGCGACAACAATGAATATCATCATTGAAAAGTGCTTCAATGCTATTTTACGTTGTGTAGACGTTAAACTGTTTTCAAATAACCTTTTTTTTTTCATGCAGTATTGCTTTACCAAATTGGTGAAATTATACGGTAAATCTGCTGTGTCGTTTGCCGTCACTTATCTCACCAAGAGAGGAACGGAAAGGGGGGATAATCCTGATGACCGTGGACACTCAAGCAAACACTTGAATACCTTGATCATGTGTCTCCGAGCATCTCAGCACATGGGTCTACTGCAGCATGTATGTACTATTGTATATTGACAGATCGGTTTCAAGAAAATGTTAGTTTTTACGAAAGAAGTTTTGTTTTTTTACTTTAGCATTGTGCATGTAAGATCAAGAGGCGCGATTGTCGGGGGGGAGGGGGACGACCCCCTGGCCGTAGACGTTTGTTCGATTTGCTAAAGCAACGTTTTGATTTTTTGTTTTCTTGCTTACTACTCGTGACTTCTACAGGCGTTAAATCCGCATAAAATCGACAGATTTGCATGTTACAGAAATATTAACCATTGTCCGTCACAAAAACTTATTTTTTTTAGCTTGGTGGCCAAGATGAAGCGTTAAATGAAGTAATTGACCAGCAAGATATCAAAGCTGCCCTTGTTCACAGCAATAGTCAAGTATTTGCCTTTTTATATTATTGGTGACCAGTAAATAGACACCAACTGTGTTCTTGTGTGTTGTGGTAGCCAACCACTGCCAAACGAATTTCTAAATCTCATACACCGGGTTTATTTTCTCACAATAAAAATTATTTCTCATTTCGAGATGTTTATTGTTTATGCGCCGGTGCTATGAAACTCTATTTTGTTGCTTTAGTCTAATGCTTCAAAATCGGTTTAGCATTTCTGTGATAGAAGAAAATATGACCCAATGTTGTTTCCTAGCACCAGTGCTTTTCAGATTAGATTGGACTCCATCTCTCTAGTTTGTGAAAGTTGGAAGCCCACGGTCCTTGTCACCGAATCAGACATTGAACTTATGAAGTATTGCCTTCCCTACAACATGAATTGCCAATGCCCTGCTTTCAGGCAGCAACTTCTACACATCATAAAGAAGGTAGGACTAGGACATAATCGACTGTTTGATAAAAATTGGGCATTATTTGCTCTCCCAGAAATGTTTTTGTAAAAGAGTTTTTGCCTGCTGTTGCCCATATTTCAGTGGGACAGTTGACATAGCGCTTGTGTACACTGCCACCAAACCATGCTCTGCACCTCTACTGCTTACACCGGTGAGGTGTATCCGCTGTGCTTGAGATCATTAAGATTCAATTTTGTTATCAAATTATGGCTGACTTCATGCAATTCGCGCTTGTTTCTGTTGCTTTTAGGCTTAAAATGAAACGCTTGTCAGATACTTTCCTAAAACTCCTGTGCAATGTACATATTTTTTAAACTGTCACTACAGTATTGCTTTTCGTTGTATCGTTAACATAAATCTTTTAACAGTCTTCATATTAATTCATTTGTTTAAATTCAGTTCCTGAATCGGTTAGCTCTCAACATGGAAAGCTTGGTGAAAAAGAAATCTCCCAAACCCGGTGATGAAGCCATCTTACTATCTTACAAGGTTGCCACTGACTTGTTTTTTACCAGACAACTTGTTTTCTTACCGACCATTTATTCAATGCAAGCGATATGTTGTCGCTAATAACTTATTTGTTATGTGATCTATTGATCGTATCGCATGCAACATAACCTATTTTTGAACCAGGGCTTCAAGAATTGGCTCACAATTTTCACCTTTGACCAGTTATTTTACGGAGCGTCCTACCCAAGAAAAAGTACGGCCCTCAATATTCTTCATTTCATTTGCAGTTTCCCAGCCACCAGCACAGACGGTAAGCCTTGGTTGTTACTTTTAGCGTGGTGTAAAGATTTTCTTTTAATTTTTTTTTACATCTGGGTTGAAAGAAGTTTTCTTCCGAAGTTATTGCCGAAGAGTTACCGCTGACTATTATACTCTTGATTGCTAGGTCTGGGTGTAAAATTTACTATCACGATATCTCGTTTAACTATTTCAATGAGGTGAAAGCTGAATGCTCTCTGGTGGGACCAAAACATAAATATCGTGATTTTATGTGTCCAGATACTGAAGCAATGGTCAAGCTGTTCACCACCAAACGCCTCCTCTTGCTCACCGGCATGCTCAAAGACACGTACGAGGATAACCGGACCTTGGCATTGAATATCTTGACAACCTCAGCGGTGAAAGGCCGCGTTAAGTCTATTGTGAGTTTTGTGGTTCAACTTGACTTTCCTTGCATGCGAATCAGTCCTTTTTACATTGATTCAACGTCTGTGAAAAAGGACTGCTATGGCGTGCTATGCTGCCTCATAGTTGCAGTCACATTTATTATCAGCAAAATTTGCGTTTTTCGCGAAATAACATCGCTTTAACGTAGGTGTTACCAACAGATGGCTCGCATACCGCCCTCCACGTTATAATGGCTTCCCGCAAAGGCAGCAATTATTTATGTAGAACGAAAACTACTCTTTTCGGGGAGTTAAAGGGCGTGAAAGCATGAAAATACTTTCCACTTTGTATACGATTTTACAGACCACCAATCAGATTGTAAGACTAGGTGGGCGTTGCTTAAAGTTATGCCAATACGATGTCCAGCTACACTACCCAAGAAGGTTGGTTAAAACGCGTATATAAAGTGGAAGTTTGCTTCGGGCAATTGAAAAACATGGACAAAAACTCCTCGTTGCGTCGTAATCGCTTTGATTTATGTGAAATCTCGGTTACAGTGTAAAGCAGTGTTGTTAAGTTGAATTGTTACTGTTGGCGTAGGCCCGTAGTAAAATATTTTTATTGAAGAAGGCAGAAATTTCAATAAGTAATGACCCGCCACTGCTTTTCTTAGCGTTAAAGTGACCCGCTTGCAAAAACAACGACTCTGCCGCATTCTCCAATTATTATTACCGCTGCATTTCAGCTCGGCAATTCTTTCTTGTGGGATCTTCTATATACCTCGCTGGACACTGGCAGAAGGTCTTGCAAGCCAGACGTATGCCGTGACGCCGCCTTCACCCTGAGATTCATTGCCAGGATATGCCCACGATCAGATGAGAATATTATCACGTAAGTGGAAACTTTAAATGTTGAGTCAATGCCAATGAGCCCAAATTTTAATGTCAGTCAGTAATTTTAAAGTTGCACGACGATAATGAATGTAGCAATAATACATTCACATTTTCGTGGAACCACAAAGTCTCTACGATAACCATTAACCACGTTACAGTTTGACTCTCTGAGATCGAAGGTCTTTTCTTTCATCACTCCAAGTCAGGTGTTCATGTTTTTCTGGACTACGCTGAGAGGCTGCCATAGAGTAATACTGGTTGATTAGCCTGAGTATATTCTAATCAACACTGTCAACTTGCATTTTAAATATGCTGTTTTGCCGTTTATTTTTGTCCCCCTTTTGTCAACTAACCTCCACTGTTCCTTTCACAGAGTCGTGAAGTACTTCTTAGCCTGTTTAAAGGATGACGTAAAAGTTGCGGCAAGAAACCTGCGCAAGGCGGTTCGAACCGGTCCGATGCACGGATGCCTCTTCTGCTTACGTATGCTGCTAATGGATGCCGACGTCAGGTAACCATTACAAGATTGCCAAAGCTTTGCTGCTTTCACCCTCAACGTTTAATTAACATCATCAAATGTTTCAACTGCTGTTGTTTTGTATGACGCTAAGGCAGGGGTTCTTAAACTGGGGTCCGTGGACCTCTAAGGGGTACGCGGACTAGTTTTAGGGGGTCCATGAAGGCCCAATGGAAATCTTAATGTATAATTTCAAAAATGGAATAAATTTTTCAAAAGAAAAGAGATTAAGTTCAAACAACGCTGATGATTTCTAGTTTGGCATTTCCAGATAATTGTTATCGCATTGTACTTTTTTTTTTACGTAGGCTACGTTTATTACGTCTCTTTCCACATTGTTGGTTTTGCGCTATTTGAACATTGCAAAATTTTATCAGTTGCAGGCAATTGCAATTTTATCATTTCTTAAATTTAATAAAACATAAATTTTGTTACCTCAAATCAAATATAGTTACTACTCTGTAAACCCTTGACAGCCTGTTTCACCCTAATAGGAGGATCATCAGAAGGTTCTTGTTCAAATAGAAATAAATTTTGTTACCAATTCATTTTAATTTTATTGCGTTATGTCTAATTCATGCTGATCAAAAAGTTTATCGGACTAGGCCATAAAGGGGGTCCACACAAACCAAAAATTTTTTTCAAGGGGTTCATCATCATCATAATCCATCGTCGGTTTGTTCCCCACTAGTGGGGGTGGCCGATTGTTTCCGCGCAGCAATTGTTTTAATCTCTTTTCTCCATTTCACCCTGTCCCTTGCATCTTCCTCCTTCAGTCCGACTTTTTTAAATTCATCCTTCACTTGTTGTTTCCACGTTCTTCTTGGACGACCGCGTTTCCTCTTCCCATCCACCTTTAGATCTAGTGCCTTTCTACGAAAACTTCCTTCCTCCCTCCTTATCACATGTCCATACCATCTTACTCCATTTGCCCTTGCCAGTTGGTCTATGGTCTCTCTCATCTCTAGCATATCCAACAATTCTTCAGTCCTTTTTTCCCTTCTCGTTTAAAAAAAAAGGTTCGCGTTAAAAAAAAGTTTAAGAACCCCTGCGCTAAGGTATATTCACAGCGTCGGGTTTATTCATGTATTTATAGCTCAAACTGTGATATTCTCTGTTGAATACAACATTAATACGACGACATATTTCGCAGGCTTACAGGAAAAGCATACCATGCTTTTAATTAAGATTCCTGGTAGTAGATTTGTATGGCACTTGCATAGGTCCAGCTTGTGATTTTTAAGCCAGTTTTTAAAAGCATTTCCGCATTAGCGAACTGTGTTGCAACCACCGTATAGTGCAGTGAGTAGTCTCGTTCAACTTTGGAATGAACGAAAGAGGCTTCGCTTCTTGAAATCATATTTCGCACATTTAAAGCCGTTTACTAAATCCTATGTTTTCTTGCAGGGACAAAAAACACCGGGCCGTTTATAGAAACCTGCTGTCCACCTGTGTAGACTTATGTTACCAGGTGGCGTCAGCAGTGTTGCCCGTTGTTGGCAGCGACTCCCCAGAAGGTTGTATCCCTGAAGCCACCGATGACATTCCTTTGACTGATTTTCAACAGAAAAAATATTTGAAACTTATGAAGATCGTGAAATCTAATTCAAAACCAAGTAAGGTGTCATTCTTTTCTATCTTTTTTTCTCATTCACAGATTATTTTTGGTGAAGCTTACATACCCAAGCAGAACATTCAAGCCAACATTAATTGCTTGATACTTATGAGGAAAGTTTGGCAGTTTTTGTTGCAAGATGTGAATGCTTAGCCAAACTTATCCGTCATTGTAACATTTGTGACAATTGCACGAGACTTGATGCTTTTTGATTTGGCTTCATAATTTGTTCGCTTTTTAAACACGCGAAGTTCTAGGGGATGCAACAGAAGATGAAGATCATTCCTCCGGCCAAAGAGTCCTTATCACTTGCTGGAGGAGTGCCAAGGAATCTTATCTTCTCCTTCAACTCATCTCTTCCATTGCTCCTCTCGACTCCTCTTCTGACGAGGAAGACGGTGTCATGTGTTACCAGCAGGTAGAAGTTATTTTCATGGTTATTTTCCATAAAGTGCATAGTGTTGGTCTTAATATTAAAATATCTTTACTTGCTTTATAATGTGCGTTTGTTGTGTTACTGGTACGATACAAGTCTCGGAGTGAAGAGAGCATCCCAAGAAGAGAATTTTTCTCATTTGTTGTCCTTTGTTTAAAATCTTTTATTCTTCAGTTCTTGGCGATCGGAGAACACCTTCGCACGCAACTGATGGACACCGTTCACAGAGGAACTTTCGAAGTGGCTTACTCCGCCTTCAGAGATTACTGTCCTCTTTTATGGAGGTATTTTTAAGATTCTGATTTTTTTTTGCTATTCTTGCATTTAAAATGTATGTTTTTTGTGAAATGTAGTTTTTTAGGAGCAACATGTTGGCGGCATCGTGTCGGTACTCTCACTGCCTGTGTAAGACCCGCATTCCAATTAGGGAAAGTTACTTTTTTCCATCGTTTCAACGTTGAATGACATTGATACGATGTAAGAAAAGGCAACTTTGCTAGCTGGATTAGTTTTTTTAATGATAGAAGCATTGTTTTTATACCCCACAGTTTCATCAGCCAATTCATGTTGTAACGGAACTCGAACGATTTGGCAAAACTAATGCAGCAAATTCGCTTAACAAATCCACGGATATACATCTATCCACTTATTAAATCCAATTTGATTTTAAGCGGAATTTATATGGTATCCACCGCTCTTTTGGACCGAGATGTATTTATTAAGCAGTAAAAATTAAACAGAAAGCCAAAGGGCTTTTCTTTGTCTAGCTTGATTTGTAACTGATAAGACAAAATTCAATTCAATTTGAGAGCGTGTAAGATTTGCTTGTAATATTTACACTTATGCACAGAAGTAAGCATGCAAGTTTGAGTGCCCGCCCCAAGCAGTGGATTCTATCTACAATAACCGAGATCTGCAACCCCGTTACTGCGAGGAACATCTGCGTGACTAGACGAAGTGCAGGGTTGCCATTCTTCATGCAAGTAAGTTTCGTTGTCAAACAGCGTAAGGGGACATATGTCCCAAGTTGGTGTTTTAATTGAAAATAAAACGTGAAAATAAAACGGCTTCTTTGTCTTCTTGTGTGAGCCTGTCTCGTTCCAACTATTCAACCTCTGGCATAAGTCCACACACAGTAACGTCTAATGTCGTTACCTTTCACTGTACACGACTCAATTCTGCCCGAGAACGTTATTACATTCGCCATTCGATACATTTGAGATGACGTCGCCAAGCGTTTCCACAAGAAAAACATACTTTTCACATTTCGAGATCGCTTCCAGGCTTTGCTCGGATGTGACAAGGGACAAGTTGCGCGCGAATGCCTTGGTCACGTGATGGACTCTCTGCTTCCGCTTGTGGCGTGTGACGTCATAAACGCTTTGAAAGCCGACGACGAATGCGTTTGCCAGGTGGGTCTGAGCACGACTTACATAATGGACAAGCGATACAATTTGAGTAGAAATTTAAGTCTTTTGTGTTTACTTGAATCAGTTGTCATTCATTGTTATTTGTGATGCACAATGCCCGGCTCGGTGACTCACTGGATAATGCATGCAAGTTGGTGAATATGGGGTTAGGTCGTCACCACCGAGTTGTGACGTCACAATTGGACAATAGGCCTTGTTATCTCGGTGGAAACGGTTTGATACGCTGTCTGGTCATACCAAAATATTAAAGGAATAAGTCAGGGCAATAATGTAGGCTGCAACTGTAAACGCGTGCGGTGAAACTATCTGCTCTATATAAAAACATACGCTATGCAAACTTTTTCAACCACCGCCTCTTTTGATAAGATCCACGCCTTGAATGTGCTTCGCGGCCTAATGAAGGATGCCTCTCTTGCTGAAGAAATCCAACCTTACCTGTCGCGTTGCATCATGGTCGCTATAACGGGTATGTCTTGTTTTCATTCTGCGATTGGCATGATTGTTTGTAGACTCTTAGGATATAATACGTTTCGTTTAAAATTTGAAAAAAATGCAAAGCAGACCTTCCAGGTATTTCATGTTCTTCATAAATTTGAAATTTTTAGATATTTTGTCTGCATTTTTTCAAGGTAAAGTTTGGGCTAGATGTTCAACCGAAAAGTTTGCAAATTTTTGTTTTGTTTTTTCTATCATAATATATGCCGCGTTGTTTGTTGGTTTCGTTCGCTCATGATGAGATTTGTAAAGGATTTGCCTGCAAGACATGGACGATCCGGAACTCGTCCACTTTGCTTTTCTCTTCTCTCGTCACGCGAGTGTTCGGTGTGAAAAAAGAAAAGGATCTGGAAGCATCAGGAAAAAACCGGTTGGTACCAGTTTTCAGGTCTTGCAGAGACACCTTGTCGTTGCTTTCGCAATGAATTTAACCCATTATGTTATGAACACGATTTTGTGTCGACCAACATTACAAACACGCCCAGTGAAAAGTGTTTTTCACTTTCAAAGTTCAAGATTTCGTCTGTAGGTGAATATTGCTGGTTGCATTATTTATAACAGCAAGACTATGTACAGTACAACGAAATACTCTCTCTTTCTCTCTCTCTCTCTCTCCATTTGCTCCAAAGAAGCCTGGTCTTCATCTCGAAACATCAAGGTCGACCAAAATATCCCTATTCAAAATGAAATTAACCGCACGTTAATCTAATTTTAGGTTATCTAATTTTAGGTATCACCTTGACATTAAATCAGAAGCTTAACTACCAAATATGGAAATCCTTTACAGCCGCCAAAGTCGTGTTTGTGTTTTAACTTATCACGAAATGATATGAACTTATCACGAAATGAAATGAACTTATCACGAAATAAAATGAACTTATCACGAAATGATATGAACTTATCACGAAATGTTGACTCAACTTCGTTGCTGACGTATCTTGTGTTGCGTGTTGTTGAGGTTGTCGAGCCACGAGTTCTTCGGAAGGATGCCGCAGCTTGGCGAGTTCTTGTTGGAACATTTGAGGCGTAGCGTAGCAAAGTCATCTGGAGGTAAGTGTTCATACAAAAGTACAAACAACAGCAAGAACTAACTTAAACAAGTTCAACGTTGCCTTTCGTTTCTCCTCGAACCAACCATTTGGCGTAAAGTGAAAAGTTTGTGCAAGTTCTATGAATAGACAGTACATGAGGCAAGCAATACGAAGCGATGCAATACGCATGCTGATATATCTTTTTAGAAACATGAAGAGAACTCAGCAGATATTTGATCACGTCATTTATGATCCTTTATTCGACCACAGCCATTTCCGTATTGTACCTTTCCTTATAAGTTTCGAAAGTAGTGTTACTTTTGTAAATCATTCTAAACAGCAATTTTTTTTTGGTAGGTGGTTCCGTAATTTTTTTTTACTTCCGTTCGTTTAAATTTTTTTGTTTTGTTTTCAGTTTGTGACATCGAACGACAATCTAGTCTCTATCCAGTCCTATTGCTGCTGTCGAGAGTCTATTCATCGTCATCAACCCACCAAGAATCTAACGACATCCTTGCCAGTTTTGTGCCGTTGTTGATAAGGTGACATTATTTTCTGTGTCTTTCATTGGTTCTTCAATCTGTTGGATTTCCTTGCCCGCGGATCAGACAGAAAGCCAGCCCTGTTTAACAATGCTTCAACTTCTGTAGACGTCAGGGGTGGAACCAGGGAGTAGTCTGGGGGAGGGGGCGACTTCAACAAAATGCAATGATTTGTATATCTAGGAACTACATTAATCCCATCTTGCAAATACACCGTCAAAAAAGTCCATTTCAGTGTTTTGCGGGGGAAAGGCGATTGCGGTAGACGATGAATGATTGAATCAATATTAGAAAGGTCCCATTTGCTGATATAGCTGGAGCTCAATTGAGTTCAGTCAAAATTTGCTATCGGAAGCATTTAGTTTGGCAGGTTGCCAAGTAGAGAGCTATCTTGATTAGAAGTGGTTGCTGAAGAAATGTTTTCTGTTAATTACTTTGCGCTAAAACGTTAATCGAAAGGCTTCAATAATTCATTTCAAAACCGCACCTGTTGTCAATTTAGCTAACAAGCTAACTTAGCGTTTTTCAATTCAATTAGCTTAAAAAATGAATTAAACAAATGGCTGACTGCGATAAAAAAAAAAGGACAGATCACCGACAAATGACATCCCCAGCTAAACAAAATCCGTTCTTTTTACATTAATTCAACGTCTGCAAACATTGAATCAATGTAAAAACGACGAATTTTGTTAGCCGGGTTGGTTATGTCCTTGCAGGTGTGGACACAGTCCTATTCTCAAATGTCGCATCATGTCGGCCACAGCTTTGTCTAGCGTCGTCGCCATCTTGGATTATCCAAAACTGCTGAGTCATTTAGCAGAATCACTCGATCAAGATTTGCCACCGAACCGAATACATGGAATCTTGCTTCAGGTTGATATTTACGTTGTTTGTGCATCAGAAAGCATTAGCTTTGTGAAACTGTAAACTATTTGCTGCAAATAACATTTCAGCGATCTTCTGTTCAAGTTCAAACGTGTCTTAGTTGAGTTTTAGTCTTTAAACAGTTGGTTCCAGTTATCAACGTATGGAGACGTTGAATCAACTTAAAGAGATGTATTTTACTCACCCGGCGATGACAACAAACTTTGATTGCGTTTTTATTCCAGTTGACAAAATTGATCAGCTCCAAGTCCAGTGACGTCAGCGACGTCTCATCTGAGTTGAAGTCCGCTCTGTCGAAGGTTTTGGGTTTATTGCAAGGCAAGGTCTCCCTGGGGGCGAGGTGGGTTGCTTACTTTCAAACGCCAGAGTTGCCCTATTAACGTGGCGGTTCTAACGAAATTGGCAAATTCTGGAACGGCTTGGTAATCAAAAAATGTTGGCCACCTTTTCAAAATTAGTTAAAATTGACCGGTTTTTTTTTTTTTTCTAGCTAAATTTAAAATAAAATTCAATAACTTTGGATTTTGCCCCCTGTAAAATTTCACCGCTTGCTTTTGTTTCCAGCACAAACAGCAGCCTCGTCACCAGAGCAGCATTCATGGAATTGTCGATTGAGTTGATGTCGGCTTTGAACAAGATCAATGGTAAGATTGTGAAAACCCTCCGCACAGTTTCTGGTTATTTTCATCTATTAACATCACTGTTCGCTCAACTTGCAGCAGCATAGCAGCAGAGTTGTGTTTTTGCATTTGCAAGAAAACTTCTCTTTTTAGGTTGCGGTTTTATATCAGCATAGCACAGATCACGAAATCGGATTCAAGTCGAAGGTAAATTTTCTTTTTTGTTCAGATCAAACCACAGATAATCCCACAGCAACCTCTCTGCTTGACGAATTAATCACTCACATCGCAGAAGATCTTAGCAACGTAGATTTAACGTTGCAGCCAGGTTACACAACGTTATGCGAAAGCTTGGGAAAGCTGTCTGCATTTGCATTTACCTGGTATGTTGAGATGCCAGACGGTTGTGTTCCTCTAAAATCTAAATCATTTATTTGACTGCGGTTTCATGACCTTTACAGCTCTTTATTAGACGCTGCAGCAACATAAATAGTCATTACTTTTAAATTTTGATTGCCCTTTTTCACCTTGCATTTTCGGACAACAAATCAACTTCTGCAGACGTTGAATCAATGTAAAAAACGGCTGATGTGCCATCTGAGTTGTTGGTCGTGTGTTTTTTCATCAAATCGCTCTTAACACTAGAGAATAGACCGCCTACCTTGCAATGGTGGCGTCCTTCACACGTTTGTCACATCCAATCACCCGACTTCCTCTCTCGCTTGCCATTCGCTCGCAAACCTTGCTTTCACTTTGACGTCATCGGTGTCGGTCGGGTCTAAAAACTTGACAGTTTGAACATGATTTGTCATTTCTTGCGTAAGAGCGAAGAATGACGTCAAATTTTGACAGGCGAAATGTAGCTGCCCTATTTTCTGATAGAAATTAAGATTTGGCGTGAAATAAACGCTGAAATGTTGATTGACATGTCATTGCAGGCTTGGTGCATGGCGTCCAGCGCAAACTCTGCTGCACTCTGGCAACACTGAAGCCTTGCTTGCCCTCCTTCGCGTTCTTAAGAAACACTTTAAAGCCAAATCTGATCAACTTGAAAAGTCTGGTGAGAATATTTTAAACAATAAAGCAGTTGAAAAAAACAATTTTTTTTGAAGTGCATTTTTGTCTCACAGACTTTATTTAATGTAAGTTTTATGTAGAATCTTTCACTCAATTGGAAGAAGGTCTTATTTTGCTGCTCACCAAGCAACCAGATGTTCGATGCATGGCAAAGGTAAGTCCGCTTATTGCAATAAGGTTTTTCCTGCAATTGACAGCAGTCAATCAGTGGTCTCTTCGGTGGCTCATTTGATCAACACGCACTAAAGAAGCTTTCCATACCAACGACCGGTGCGTCTTCGAAACTGAATCTGGCTTTTATATCAGTGGAACTGGTTTGTTTTAAATTTGGCCGAAAAACTTACAGCCAATTATTCTGTAAATAGGACGAAAATGGCAAATTAACAAAAATTCTCAGCAGTTGATATTTAAGTGAAAAGTAGAATGAAGCCTAGCATACGAACGACATGTATTAAAAATGTAAAAACGATGGACATTTGCAGTTCAAATTCGTGATATGTCGCTTTTATGATGTTTCAGATTTATTCTATCTTGAGCATTATCATCAGCTCGAAGAACTGCGACCAAGTACTAGCATTGACACGCCAACTTGCGACAAAACGAGTCCTTGCTGGCGAAAAGCTACTGGGCGCTGTGGTGTCGTGCCAAGCAGTTTGCTTGCGTGGCTTGCTCGATCAAAGCTCGGAGGTGAGTGGTGGACGTGCCCCAGCTAGCAGAATTTTTCATTTTTACGTCTATTCAACGTCTGCCTAACTTGTTTAACAATCAACTGCTACATAAAAGCGTTGTGAAGAAATGTCTAATACGACAAAGAGCCAGCTTGAAAGAAGCTACCGCAAGCCTGAGCTTGTCTTGTGCGTGACTCTGGAGCATTCATGGCATTCTAGTCACGACATTTTCTGCCATTCAGTGAACTCTCGGATATACAAAATGGCGACTGACCAAAGAGGGTGTCGAACTTGAATTGTCAGCATATAGGGCGAACATTATAACCACTCCACTGACAAATATTAAACGTATATTGTGGCATATATTGCCATTGAAATGCAGCATTTGGTTAGCGTTGTCTGTGAATGTGATTGTTTCAGGGATTGCCTGAGTCGACGTTAGAATGGCTTCCCAGCTGGCTCACGTTTTTAACTAGCGCTTGTTCTATCGTGCGTCATGACGCATGCGTCCGGATGAAGGTAGCCGACGCGTTACGCACGAATGCCACGCAATTACTCGTAGATCCTGGGAAACGACTAGGTAAGCAAATTTTCAACAATTCATTGTTGGTTTTAAATGACAAGTTTATTGCCTTGAGGTCTTTGCAATCCACTCCCTCACTGCTGATTCAACACCGACAGGCTCTGTAATAAAGAAGAAGAAATCTGATTATATGAATCCGCTGACAAGTCCGGATGTTGGCCCTTCATTATTCTTTGAAGACTAATCCTAGCACTTGAGCGAAAGAATGCCTTTTGAGTATCCGATTACCAGACCCCTCAAGCACCTTCTCGCCACTTGACAGGTGCCATGAGATATCGCCCTCTATTCACCTGTCCACACGCTGTTTGCATTCGTGCATTTGTCACGCGACAATAGAGGTCACTCGAGGTCAAATAACTTCGCTTCTGGCCAGGGAAATTGTATCGGGTCCGCCATTGTGGGACGGCGAGTTAATTCTTTGGCTGCCCGCTATCAAGGAACTTAAGAGAACTCACCGGTTTTCTTTTCGCCCACCCACACAATTAAATTTTGTGCAGCCCATCAGGTTTTGAACTAACAATCAGTTCTTTTTTTCATTGTCTTTATACGTTTAATCAATGTAAACAATGATTTGCTGATTAGGTAGAAATGGCTGCTTCGATGAAGTTGGGTTTTGGGCGTCCACTGTTTTATTTTATTTTATTTTTTGAAGTGCGTCAACGAAAATCTTGCGAATTGCAATAAAATGTCTCCTTCCCGCACTTTATTTCGTATTTCACCAAACTTCTCATGTGACGTCATCCTCTGCGCAGGTCCATGTCACCTCCTCTCAACATTTTGTCCTGTATCGACGTACCCCGTAATATAGCAGCAAAAACACTTCAAAAATGGATATTTTTGCCAACGACAAGCTGCGCGGTCATTTACCGTAAAACCGTTTAAATTAGCAATAATTTTTGGAGGAATTTTTGCTGTTATGTATCTTAATGTTACGTGGAAATCGCAAATCAAAATCTAAAAAAAAATCGCATTTAAATTCTACTTTCGCATCCAGTGGGGCCAGATTGAAGCGAAATGGTAAATCATCTTCGTGAAAGGTCTATTTTCTTTTTGGAATACAGAAGACCTTGTTCTGGTTGATTTCTTGCTTTGAATTCGCAGAAGAGCAAAAATTTTGCAAGTGCTTCCTAGTCAGCAACAATTTGCATTTTATTACAACGTTTGAACGTTGTAAACGTTATCGAAAATAGTGAACTTGGTGAAAAAAACAAGTTAATTAATTTTTATCACATTATTTCCTTGTTGACTTATCCGGTCAGACGTTGAATCAATGTAAAAAGGGACTGATTTGCTTTCTGGGTAATCTGCGCCTGTAGTTTGTGAAAGTTTTTCTCGTCGATTCAATTTCGTTATTGGAACTCCACGGTTGATGGCCGCGTGTGTGACACATTTTGCCTTCAACACATCGCATTTGCGCAACTATAACGTGCCGTAGAGACTTAATCAATCCCACCTGCTGGAGTTTATTAACAAGCTGGCATTAAGCCGGTTGTATAATTTTACGAGAAAAGAAATGACCTTGTGTCGACAGAGTCATCACTTCACGCTTTTGTGTTTGCGGAAATGGTAAAATGTCCAACCAAGTCCAGTCGTCCCTACCCGGAGAGCAAATCAGTCGCTTTTTACATTGATTGAACGTCTGCAGACGTTGAATCAATGTAAAAAGCGACTGATTTGCTCTCCGGGAACAAATAATGTTCACTTTGTTTTCAAAGAGATTTTCCTCTTTCTTCACTGTTGCCTGCTCCTTTGTCAAATGGCAAATATTCCCGGCTAGTAAATTCTTCAATGTCAAAACTTGGTTCTCGTTTCGTCTGCACAACCATAGACACAAAACTTGCCCCTTACTTTCACTTACATACCCGCCAGTGATAAAAAAAGATTCCAACCACGACGTTTCTTCCTGTTGTTACTTCTAGCCTTGAGTTCATTCAATGTCTTCAGTCGATGCGTTTTTCTGTTTATTTTGACGTCTAGTTAAATTGGTTGATGCTTTATTACGTCATCAACTCTGTACACCATGTTAAGTTGAAGAGAACAGTAAACAAAAATAGATGACGCAATGTAAAGCAGGCATTTAGGCGTAATCTTTGAGCAGTTTTTTTAAGACCAAATTATAAAAAAGAAAACACCAATTTCCCTGAAATACTGGAATCAAGGTAAATAGGTCAACACAGGCGTGCATTTTCTCAGAAAAATATTTTTACACCATTTTGATGTTTTCTCACATGAAAAATTTGGTTAACTTTCCACCCATTTCATATAATCAGAAATCCTGACTGTTGGCTCGATATGGAATTCTTGCGGTAGCCGAATCACAAAACAAACTCCGCTGATCACGCACCAATGCAACGTTGTGACATGTCGGATTTGCGTAAGAACAGTTAAGTTATCACAATAACCAAGGTTTGACATTTTCCCTAAACAAAAGCTAGTTCCGTGGAGCCGTAACATCGTCTACTTGTATCAATTGCCAACCACGAGAAATAAAAACCATCAGCGAACTGACTGCCCATGCCAATACCTCCGCGGCTTGTTTGCAAACATGTCACAGCTTCCCGATAGTGATTCCGTGGCCTCGAAAATGTGTAATTGTATCAACAGTGACTTGCATTTTAGATCACGTCATTTTAACCATTTTGAAAAGGGACTGTAGGGATGACATGGTTGCAGAGAAAGTTGATAAAAACGCGGCAAAAAGTTGACTTTTTTACGTTGTTTCAACGGCTAGCGATGTTAATACGATGCTAAAACGTAAACATTTGCCTGCTGGCTATTTCCACATCCGGACCAGATCGTGCTGAGATCATTTGTTTCTGCTGTTCCGCCACAAATCTTCTGCGCGTTTACAAAAATAAGCTTCCACTATTTCACTTTGTGAGCCTGATTTCATGTAGACGGACTTCTGGACTGTCATTTTTGTTCCTTTTTCAACAATTCCAAATTTACTAACAAACAGCGCTCAGGAGATTTTGAATGCCACTTGGCTTTGTCGTCGCGATCGCCTCACACGATCTCAGTGGGTTTTCCGGTACTTGTTGACAAACTTTGCCTGAATCACGGAGTCATTGTGACAAAATTTCGATTCTGTGAACAATGTGAATTTGCGTGCGTCCCAAAATTCAAAATAAGTTGTTTCACTAAATTAACGCACCGCGGTGATTTCGAAAACGTGTTCTCTGTCCTATTGCAATACAATGCGATGTCCTTCACACCATACACGAACCAAAGTGTCCCCATTTCTCTCTCTACATGAAATCTCCGTTACTGGGCTGTTTCGCTTTCATTCATCTATCTACGCACTGCTTTTGAAATTGTAGCTTAACCTTAAGCCTGGTGCGATCACGAACAATAGATGTTAAAGTTTAACACGAAATCAACGTCGCATATACTATATTTTCCCGTTTTTCCACTTCCCAAGCACAGCCTCAGAGGAAACTTAATACCTGACCTCCAACCATCGATGTTTCAACCGACGTAAACCGCAATGTTGTGTGAACAGCACTTTACGAACGTGCTTTATTCCACCCGCGTTTGGTCATGACCGCTGTGCGTTTGAAACGTGCTGTTTGGGAAACTTTGTTGTTTTTTTATTATTTTCTTTACAATGACGCTGTTGGTTTTGAGTCCGTGCTGACTGCACACATGGACCTTTTCTACCCAACGATTGTTGATGCACGTTTTCCAGTTTGCACAGGATTTTTTCACCTTTTTCGTTCAGTGACGTACTGGTATATCGCATCTTTGCAGCGGGTGGTTTACGTCTTGGCCATATTAATGAAGACAAACAAAACGAGAATCTGAATACTGCTTAGTGCTTATATCCTGTGTTTGATTGCACGACTGAGCACACTTGCAAACACAGCGCTTTTTTTAACTCGAAAAATACAACAAATTTACTGTCCCAGAAAGCAAAATCCGTCATTTTAACAGTGATTCAACGTCTGTAGACGATTCCAAGGTAGCAAGGGTGGTAAAAGGCAGAGTCCCTTGACCCTTGGAGTGGCGAAAAAGGTTCCCACGAAGAAGAACCACAACCGTAAAGGCGTTTTCATTTGCGAGCGATTGTTGTACCTCTTTCCGAAACCGAAACAGCCCAAACCGCTTTTTTACATCGTAAAACCGTTGAAACGATGTAAAAAAAGGTAACTTTGCTGCTGCTTAGGTCCATGATTGATCGTAGCATAGTGCAAGGCTCCCGACAACCTGCCTCCTTCCAAGTCAAAACATGATTACAGTTGATTTTTATTATCATTCTGCAAACCATATCGCGGTGGAGTGGAGTAGAGTTCAAATTTATTTTCGAATGTGTCAGGCTAATTGGATCTTTCCCACGCTGACCGAAGCAAAATGATCGAAAAGCCTCCAAAAATTTTTTGTGGTCTTAAAGCTTTGATAAATCACGGACTCCACCAATCAGAACCTTCAACAAGTGACGTCATTTCTCTACGCCCAACATAATAAAATGTTTGTAAAGAATACAACCTGCATTGAATATGTGCTGATTCTTGATAATAATATTGCTTGGATTTAACTGCTCTCAACAGACAATGTGCCATTAAAGATCATACACTCGATTGCCAAACTTGTTCAAACAAACAAAAAGCAAGCTTCACATTCAGGACGTTGTTATCCTCACATAAATATTTGAATTTAGCTCATCACACTAAGCTTGTGTTAACTGTGAATATGCTCATGTTAAATCTATATATATATGAATTTATAAGCTCGATTTGAGGCTTACGGCGTGCAGGCTTACTTTTATTGGCATTGGGCTGAGGAAATGTTTTTATTTTCCACTTGCAGACATGTACAATTTCTCTTTTTGTATCAAGAAGTTACATTTGTCAGTCGCAATGTAGAATATCATTTTTGATTTTCAAGGAACCATCTGCATTGATGCGTGGCGAATTCTCTTCATTTTATTGGTCGATGAAGACGAGAGCGTGAGAGACGTCACAAGTCACGTGGTTGCGGAAGTCGCAAAAATTTGTTCACCTGCTTTTTCAGGTATGCATTGTAAGGAATGGCATGTGGCCCATAAACAGAAAACCAGTCTTGCATTGGTTTAATAAAATTAGTAAAATAAATCATTAATTGCAATAATTTTAAAAAAGGTTTTGAAAAAGCATTTTTGAAACGCCAATCGCAGTTGTGCATGTCGGTTTGTTTCCATTAAATATTCGCATCTGCCTTTGCGTAGCAAGCACTTCGTTATTTTATTTCCAATCACCAACTCGTTGTCACAAAGTTCGTTTGTAAAATCCTCACTTTCAGCGCTTGTTTTTTGTTTTCTTTTGATTACCTGAGTTGAGTTTGCCATTACCAACCATCATGTCAGAAGCAACTGTGTGAACTTTGATAAGAGCTTATCCAATCTCAGTATTCGAATCTGATTGGGCCAGGTCAGGGGCTTTTCACACTAAAAATTCTAAAAACCGCAAAAACGGAGAGCAGATAATTTCAGCATTGTCTTGCCTTGCCCGCATTCCATCTACCTTGTCAGTGTGTAATACAATATCTTATCACAAATCGACATCATACCTTGTTTGTTATCATACAATGAGAGATAAAAATCTCTCTTAGTCGCCAAACACCTCAATCTAAGATACTTTTCGTTCTTTTTTTTATTGTCTAATTAAAGTTCTATGGTGACTAGCTCGGTAGGTATGCTGCTTGACCTCACTATGCCGCCAAATCGAGGACATTGTTAATAGCTTGCCCAGAGTTGATATTAAAGATGCTGTCATGACACGGCGTGAAATGTAATAATACCAGGTCTTATTAATCTTTTTTTTTTTATTCTTTTTAACATAGTGGTGATTTTACTGGTGATCAAGTGATCTCTTTTGTGATAACCGGCTTGCAGCAGCGCTGCTGTTTCAGTCTGCTTCACGCCTGGATTGTGAGAAAAGATTCGAAAATCCTATTTGGCAAATAGTTTCTGCTTGTAAAGTTGACCTTTGAAAGAATGAAGGGAGTAGTCGACTATTTAAACCAGGCCTTCAACAAGTTATTTTGCACAGGATGACAACATGTCTGTTTGTTGGCTGTACAACGAAAATTACCCTCAGTGTTATTTCGTAAACAGTTTTTAAAATTTGCCAAGAGAACAAAACTTGAACGTTGGATGGTTAAAAACAACACACGCTTGGCTAGCAATACAGAACTTAGAAAGATTGGAGGAATCACTTCCAGCTCTCTATGAACCACGCGACTGGTTTGTGTGTGCCCGAATGCGAAGAGCAAAGCGCATGGCTGTGCCATTGCAGTTGGCTGTCATGACCCAGGCAGCAAAATCCGTCATTGTTTACATTGATTCAACGTCTGCAGACGTTGAATCAATGTAAAAATGACGAATTTTCCCATCTGGGAACGTGCTGGTGACAACAGGCATGGTGGTGATTGCGATTGAGGTTGAAATTTGTGCAGTGTATTTACAACTACTGGTCTTTCTCAGGGCTGTGAAGTCGGGCGAAAGATATACGACCACGACTCCTCAGTTTATGTCTGGTCGACTCCAGCTTTAGTGTTGCCAGATTATTTTAATTTTTGAACATTTTCATTTTTTTGAAAGTTTTTTAATTTTATTTCAGTTACGTTCGAAATTGAAACGAAGACTTTTACAAAAACTAACAAGAACAAACACTTTCATTTTCTGGAAAAGTTTAATATACGGAGAACAAAAAACACTAATTTTATGAAACAATTGCTAACAAAATTTTACTGTTCATCGTTTTGTATAAACTCGGAGTCGTCCTTTATTTTAACGACTCCGACGTCGGACACGCCGCAATCCCTCCGACTCCACAGCCCTGTTTTTTCTGCTCAGATTTCTCACATCGGTTCAATACCTCATGACTGTAGCATCGGTAAAACAAGTATCCGGTACGAGTGAACGCTCATTTGGCCGTTTCAGAGTCGTTGTTATCGTTTAGCAAGCAATCTTCCTTCGCAGATGAACCCGTTGTGGATTTGCTGGCAATAGAAACCGCACTGGACTGTTTCGTGACTTTGCACAATACCACTCATCCGGAACGCGTTGATGCAGTTTTAGATCACGTGACCCTCATGTCAGACAACGAGGTAACACACTGTGCACTAAGTTATCAACATTGGCAGTTGTGCCAAATCTGACCAGAGATCGCTTTTTGAAAATACTGTAACGCTTTCCAGCCAATAAATCAGTCCAACGTCTGCAGACGTTGAATCATTGTAAAAAACGACTGATTTTCTGGATGGGTTTATGTTATGTTAAAGATAGTAAAGATAGTTACTCTAAAAGTTGGAAAAAAAACTGGGTAGTCCTTATCATTAAGCTTGAAAATGTATGTCTCAAGCATCAAGGTAAGGATTGCTAAAACAAGCATTGCTCAAAATTTTGTAGCCTTGCTAATTGGTCCCACTGTTGCTGAGGTCGGCGATACTGCGAAAAGGTCGTCGTTGGGTTTTCTTGGAACAATTAAAGTGCAGCAAACCGTAGTAACCGCCTTGTTTCCTAAGTAAATATTTTGGCTCGCTTTCCGCATTACTTGCTTGTAATAATTTTGCCTTTACGCTTACTTTTTTATGCGAAAAGTAGTAAAACTTCCATTGCGGTATCAGCTTTCGCTTATTTTGTGAACAGTCCTTTTTTTGCGTTGACTCAGCGTCTGCAGACGTTGAATCAATGCAAAACAACACTGATTTGCAATTTGGGCGCCTGGTCATATCTGCTTTGCGGAACATTTCATTCACAGCAAGACCACACATTGTGCAAGCTCAATGGTTTGTTGTGCTGCAGAACCAACCGCTGGATGACGCCAGAGAATCGCAATTATTCGACTGCGGTGCGACCAACAGCTTTATTGAAACCCAACTGCTTCAGCGTCTCGTGCAAGCCACGCGAGTTCGAATCTAACCTTCTAAAAAACAATCATAGCTTACTTTTTAACCCAATTTGTGTTTTCAAAATGGTGTTATTACCCAGAGCAAATCAGTCGTTTTTTACATTGCAGACGTTTTACATCTGCAGACGTTGAATCAATGTAAAAAACGACTGATTTGCTGTCTGGATATACTTGCTACAAGTCGTCAACTGAAGACTTATTTTGATGTACTTCGAGTGTACTAACACATTTTTAAAAATGTTTTATTACCATATTTATCTATGTAATTTGACTGATACTTTTTGGTACAACTTTTGTAGAGTCTTTGTGAACTCAGCTGTATTTCTCTGTACTGGACCAGTTTAATGACCGGTGAAGTGTGACTCGATAGCCTGGTAGCTCTTTTGTATTGGTGCAAAAGTTATTTTAACTTTAAATTCAAACGTATCAACAAAACTATTTTTTGTTTGTGAGTGACTTCGTCTTCTTGCTTTTTTTTCTATATCTCTGTCTGCATTTTGCTGCTAACCACAACCGTTTATAACATGTCCATTGTCCGCGCTGCACAGTTGCGTTGCATAGCTTTTTACAGCGATTCACCGTCTGCAGACGTGGAATTTATGCAAAAAACGGATTTTGCTTTTGTTTTTACAACTCAGTTTTATAGCATTCTTCAATTCAGTAGTTCACGAAATTCAACAAACCTAAAGATTGGAATAAAATCAATGTCAGTCTAACGTGAAATGACAGAGTTTCAATGTGTTGCTGCGTGATGAACGCCGGAATTGCAATTTGCAACTCCACAGCGCTTGTTGTTTTGATGATATGTGGTTTCCAAAATCAACAACTTCAGTTTATTTAATCACCTCATCCGTTATAATTCATGCAACACCGCTTACGATGATAACTTGCATTTGCTGTTTATCACTTTTTCGAATATTTATAACGCTTTACTTTTTATTTATTTCCTAAGCTCATTATATTTTCTTCGACGCAACGTCAAAAGACGTTGAATTAATAAAATACAATGAAGTTTCCTGGTAATGTTTTCCCGTGATTAGTCGGATAAAGTTACCGCAAGTGGTCGTTTTCTATTATGTTTACTTTGCGAGTGTTTCCAATGAGATTTTTTGCTTTATTTTATCTTACATTTTACAAAAACGGGGGACTGCCGGGAACACAAAGCAATATTTTCACCCCCGCTTAACTTTTATTCATTGATGCCTCTAATGAAAAA
Source organism: Aplidium turbinatum (assembly GCF_918807975.1). Taxonomy (NCBI): domain Eukaryota; kingdom Metazoa; phylum Chordata; class Ascidiacea; order Aplousobranchia; family Polyclinidae; genus Aplidium; species Aplidium turbinatum. Next base: position 9,127,760 of record NC_137483.1, on the reverse strand, counting down.
ACTCAAGTCAGTAGAAAAGGATTGATTTACCGGCTGGTTAACGATAATTAAGTTGTTTTGAAACTTTTCGATAATTAGGTTATCAACACAAAACATTTACACAATGCGCTAAAATTGTTTAATTATAATTATAAGCTACCGAACGTATGTGAAGTTTTGGTGATTGAGAATGATTACAAGGAAAAATGAACGCAAAATTACTTAAACAAACAAGACACGATAGGATCAGATCAATTTTCTACACTTTAAGTTATTTTCCTACCCACCTTTTGGTTTCGTAGAAAAGCGGAATCAGAAATTTTTTTACAAGTTTCCTTGACTTCACTGAAACCGATGTCTTTGTCAGACAAACTTAATTGTGATTCTCGAATTAAAACATGACATTTGAATGCATTTGTTTGTCCTTTTTGATTGATGTAAGCATGGTGACTTTTCCTGGCTATGGCTAATACGCTCAACAAATCAATCTTTCACATTGATTTACCACCTGCAGCCGTTGAGTCAATGTAAAAAAAGACTGAATAACTGGCTGAAAAGAACTTTCTATGTTCGTCTGCCCCCGTGATTAGCATTGGCGGGGGTGTAGACCAGAGCTTTCCAAACTGTGTGTCGCGTACCATGAAACTCTAGTGATTTGAATGTAGCAGACGTAGCGCAAAGAGTCGAATTTGTTTTGAAGAGAGCATGTGCTTTTATGTTACAACAGGCTACAATAAATTGCCGACAATTAACTGCGTAATTGACTTGATCATCAGATGTTTTCAGAAAGAAAGAGCCTCCAAAAAGTGTTAACGAGTTAGTCGACTGTAGTCCAACAACTATTTGCAATGCGAATTCATGTGGACCGGAGTTTCCACCCTGCTGTCACCGCTCACATTGCAGTGAAAGTAAATAATTTTACTGGCATGCACTGCCAGTTAAAATACGGCCAAGTAGGCTAACTTCCATCACGTAGGCTTTAGTTTGTTCAACATCGATCAATACGTTGGTGAAAGGCAACGTGCTGCAGTAGATTCCGAAATGCTTTGGTGGCCTAGCTGGCTAGCTAGACCATAAAAGTTTGAAGCCGAGGTTTTACTTTTGGATCCAGATAGTTTTAAGGATGCCTGTGGTATGAACGACACTTTGTTTTTTGAGCAGAGATTTTCCTTTAAGAGTAAAACTAATTTCTGTTTGTTTATCTCCTACGTTATAGAGAAAGTGTTTCCACAGATTTCTATATTTTCAAACATTCGGTTGCAAAGAAAACCTGCTATGCTTTCACATTTGATTGGCACCTTTTCAAAACATTGATCTTTTTCTCTAACCTACACTGCCACATAGGTTATTAAGTTCGCTTATCCGCTGGGAATTAAGTTCAAGGTCGAAAATCTTGTTTTTTTTCTTCACTAAGATAAACGCATTTGAGTTTGGTGTCAAAGAAACATGTGCGGTTTTATTCATCCGCCGTACAAAGTCTTTGACAAAATCTCTTGTTTATCTGCGGTTTGATACTTAAAAATACTCTGTTATTGCTCTGGTGCTGAACAACAACTTGACCTTACCTACTTTCACCCTCCGTGTGTTTCACATTGCTTACCTACCATATTTCAAATAGAAAAACTGATCCATTTTACATTGATTCAACGTCTTCAGACGTTGAAAGGACCAATTTTTCTACTTATACGTCTTCTTGCATAGTGTTTAAGCTTTTCATCACCAACTTGAACTTTTTGAAGTTTACGGTAACTTCATGACTTAAAAATGTTTAGTGTAATCCCTTTAGCTACCCCTCTCCTAATTCGAAGTCCAAAGGTTTGAACTGGAAAAGGCAAACTTTTTGGGAGCTCAACAAAAGGATAAGGCATAAGTTGAAAGCTTAATCTGCTGTTACATGTCATTAGCGTCTGTTTTTTTCCCGATCAATTTCTGATTTCAAAGAAAAAGCCTAATGACTTACAAAGTTTTTCTACTTTTTTGTTGAAATTATTTGCATAAGTTTAATGAACCGATGATGTTATCCGATTTTTACTGCAAAACTAGGATTTGCAATCCTTGTGTTTGTGAGATACATTTAAGCCAACATTGTGGGGCTGTGTATGAAACTAAAGAAGTAAAAAATTATTTTTTTAAGGTCAATGTTTTTTGACAGAGCAAAACTTGTTTTTATAGAAATTTTTCAATATTTAATTTAATCCTCGTCGGTTTTAAAGTCCTTTGTTTAAACGTTTTAATAAACTAACCAACAAATGTTCTTAAATGTAAGTTAGTCAGGGCCATTTGTTTGCAAAAACTTTTGTCTGCAAAAATTTAATGTTAGGCTATGCTGTATTGTTGTTTATCTACTTCAAATTATCGCGCATACAAATAACAGTTTGAGCAAAAATGGATCTGCCCATAATCTCCCTGTTCAAATTGAAAGTCGATTTGTTTTAAAAGCAATCTGGGCACTGCACCGTGACCGTTGACCTTTAGATCAAAGACTTTTCTCAAGCTCAAATTCAATCTTTATTCTTGAAATTCTAGGGTTTACGGTTGAACGAAAGAAGTGCCGCAATTTTATGCTTTTAAATATTTGATCTGCACCAAAAGGCCACCTTCTTTTGACTGAAATTTTCAAACTTGGCCTTTCATTTGAGACAGAAATTTGCTTGTGTTTCAAGCTTCTTGAAATAAGCTGCCTTATCTACTGATTCCACTTTATCTGAATTGAGTAGATATTGGAGTTTATAGTGATTTAGCTTTTGTGCATACAGTTGTAGGTTGTAGTCAATGGGCTACTCGTAGCCTTGCCAAATTGCACATGCAGGTTTTCTCGCTTTACTTTTTTCTCTACCTCAGCCTTATTTGGCATGTAGGCTAGGCTTTTGCTGTTGCCTTATGGTCAGAAATAAAACAAATACAAACTAAAGATTTGAACACTATTTCAAGCCAACAAACAAACAGCCATTGAATTTCACGTGATTCAAATCAATAAAATCGTTCATTAAGCAAGAATAGCTTACTTGGTGGAAAACAGACAAGCCGTCTGCAATGCTGCATCCTATTTGCTGACTCGGTGACTAACTGCAAAATGATGTTTCGGCTAGTTGCGAACTTCCTCGAACAGGACATCCATTGTTCTAATACAGTTGGCCGAAGCTTATGGGAAGTAGCCTATTAGGGTTTTAAAACCATGCTTCATTTTGGAACATGACAAGAATTCCAACTATTTGGTGAAGGTTTGTTAGCCTAAAGTTTAAATCTTACTCGCATTAATGTCGCTTTGACACACTGGTGTCTGCACAAAATAGGTAAAATATGCTAATTTCGGTCTACCAGCTGGTAGCCTACTATCCTCCAACACGATTCGATAGACCTTGGATATTCCTGGTCCAAGTTTGCACAGATGTTTGAGCTTGAACAAAACTATAGGATTGTCATAACATAAACTTTTACACGTTGTTATCTTCACTCAGAAACCAGTCACCGGCTGTTCCAAACGATCTTCCATTTGTTTCTTTGTCAATTCCTGACAAAGAAATAACTTTTCGTTTGATACAAATCGAGGTTAGTTCATGCGGCAAGCTGATAAAAATCAGTGACGTAGCTGTAAAGAAAATTTTATAGCTACTGAATGCAGCCAAACATTTATGAAACGTCATTTTATATGTGATGGCAGTCGGTCTCCTGGAGGAGAATAACGAGGGCTTGATGTTTTGTGGCCAGATACTCGATGATGCTGAGCTTGCTGGCCGTAGTGCCCTCGGTGTTCAGCTGCAGTACGGTGGGTCGTCGGTACTTCTCGACAGAGGGGCTGCCGCGCCCTGAGAAGGGCGTTTCCCTATCCAGTCTGCGCTAAACCCGGGCCTGGTTTGCTCGAGTGTGACAAGCTTCGCTTCGCATATCTTTTTTTTTCTTAAAGATATGGTACTGACGGGAGGGACCACGAGAAGGTGCTTGTTCTTCCCCCCTACATGTGAAAACCCATTTTGGGCCGGAGGCAAGATGAAATTTTGGGAGGCGATTGCTCCCCCAAGCCCCCCACTACTACGTCTCTGAAAAAAGTCAAATTTCTTCCAACGCAAACTCAAGTTTACAAATTTATTGACGTAGTTAATATTAAAAAAATGCTGTTTTACGTACTACTTCACGTGTAGGCTTGACAGTTCTTCTCATTGCACTTATTCTAAGATGTTTTTGTGCGTATCTGCAATAATCCATCGCGTCAATTGACGAATTTTCATCCTTTCTCCGTAAATCTTAAAATAGCCGCAAGCAAGGAATTTATTTATTCGCTTATAAGAAGTGGTTGTTAAAATTCCTTTGGCAACGCAAATATCTTATCTATGTTGTAGAAAAAACAAAAGACTTGCAAAGGTGAGCTGTCATTTGCTGACTAAAACAGGTGGAAAAAAGCTGTTTTTAATGCAGGCGTCATTTTTTTCCAGTACTGTATTTATCGTTGCATTGAAACGAAAACGTTTGAATCTTCTGAAGCTGACGCAAATGACTGCTTTAACTATGAGTTTGTTGCAAAATCGCTATCATTGGTCACATTTCTCCAAGCAAAAAATGTTATTTGTAATAGATTTAAGATAGGCTATATTCTCTTCACTTCTATTCAAAAAAGACTTTTTCACTTTAGTTTTCAGAGTTTTTTTTTTATCTTAGCCTGCCACATAACTTACAACGCCGCAAGTAATTTGCTTGGATTGTTTTTTGCACTATTCTTTTATTAAAGTTATTAACCTACTTTAGTATTTTATGTCACATTTTTTCATGACTGTTTTCGTAAACACAATTTCTGCAACGACTGAACTCAAATGCCTGTTTTAACATGATTATGGCGTCGATAAATCAACTCAACATTTCCAAGAAATTGATGCTGTGAGTGAGAAACGTTGTTAAATCAGGTTATCTTGTTTGTCATGGCTAATCGCTTATAAGATGACCATTTCTTCTTAATGCGTTTTTGCGGTCACTTTCCACTTCTAAAAGCGTTTTTTTTTTACCTTTATTGTAGACCCAAACCACTGAAGAAAAGTATCTGCAATTACAGGAATGTTAAAGTTTATATCATATCCATAGATCTGCAACCAGTCTTTATTGCAGCAAGGACTGTGGGTAGATTATTGTCCGAAGCGAGAAACAACACTAAATGGTCTTCCAATTGTTTGATTTTTTGAGGGATGCAAAATTGCAAATGTGTTTATTTTCCTGCAATGAAGCAACTACAAAAATGTCCTATCAGCAGAATAGCGTATTTGCTTGCAAAGTATTCCTTCAGTCAATGGATGTTTTGACCTGTGACAGGTTATTCAAACGCGGACGCCGGCAATTCCAGTAGGCTAATCCTTGTCTGGGTTGGCAATGTTTTGCAGACGCTGTTGCATTATTCCAGTTGACAAAGTCATTTAATTTTGCTTTCTGTTGACGTACAGTTATGTCAGAAGATTCGATTTTTTGTTTGTGTGATTGCAATACGTTTGATTTACATAACGCGTAGTCTCAAAACAGCCACACCGGCCTTATGCTGCGGTGCAGTTTTAAGAATTTAAGTATTTTGTTCTTGGAATTTGACTGCAACATGAGTCGCTTCAGCTGCACGGCTGCTGACGCGTTTCGTCGTTATATATCTAATTAACGACGAAACCTCGAAAACGAAATGAAAGTGCTACTGTCCTGTGTTGTCGTTTGGGTTGTTGTTTTTTTCCTGGGGGGTCTTTCAAACCCGGAGTCAAATGCCCCGCTTCGGTTCACGCCAATTGAAAGCGTGTTTACTATTTTGTGCTTAACTACTTACCGACTCATGATATTAACAACAAGTTACATCGAATGGAAATGTCAGACTCGAATGACGTCAGAAAGAGGTGTGGTTGGTGCTTTGTGCGTTTCCTTTCCATGAAGGGTTCATCTATTTTCACAAAAACGTAAGCGTATTAGAATATTTTTGTCCTGACCCACGTTTGAGACGTTATTTCTGTCCTGAACTTATTTTTCTTGTCTAACTTACTCGGAGAAACGTTGTCCACTCTCATTTTATAGCCTGAAAGTTTCCACACATTTTCAAGCAATGTTTTTTTTAGACATCACCACAAGTAATAATTTCCTCACAACAACATTGGTACCATATGGAAAAAAATTATTTTGTATTTACAAAGTTGGGTATAATTTTAAGTTAATAAATAAGACACTAAGATATTGCTACCCTTACAAACAAATAGTATGAAAATCTTTGAGCGGAGGGGCTAGTTGGTTAATGACACCAGTTTCAAAAGTTTACCATGTTTCACATTGCCTGAGCTAAGATTTATCGATTACACTTTTATCACATTAAGGCCAATTTTCACTAATCCTAGTAGCCAGAAATTTTTTCACAGAACATTCAGTTCTAATTCTGCTTACTTCCTTGTAAAGGCGTCACCATTTCCGCTTGACGTGTTGGTGGCCTCTTGAAAAACCTCAAAAGCCAAGAAATGTGATCAATGATGGAGTAGGTTTCAAACTGGATAATAATAAATAGCCACAAACAGATCAGAAAGCTCACGAAATCACGTGGAAAGAAATTGCTTTTGTCATGAAAGACACTAAATGTATCACGAGTCATTGTTTGGTAATTTGTCTTTTTTAAATCTATTTCATTTGCGCTTAATCATTTGCTGCAATGTTGATGCTTGGTCCAACTTGTAAGAGCACGTATTGCTTCTTGCGACACAAACAAGTGAAAGAAACACTCCAGTCAGAGTGTCCAGCATGATTCACCGGCGCTGGTTGAGTGTTTTCGAAGTTTCGATCAAAACACTTTACTTTTAAGCGAACCACCTCCGTTAACAAAAGTGAGCGATGTTGAAAAGACGTAAAAACAACAATTTTGTTGCCTAGTTTTCCTTTGGGAAACTTGTACATGTTGACAATCATTTGGCGTCTAGTGTTGCTAACGAGATCTGGAGTATTGCCGCTTAAAAATAGCAAATCTTGTTAAGTTTAAACAGAGCTCCTTCAAACTAACAAGGTACCTGTTTTTTAACATCTATGTCCGCAGACGTTAAATCTATGTAAAAAAACAGTCATTGTTTGACATGAATCCAACCAAGACATAAACACCGGTTTTCAAATCCTAACAAACTTTCATTCAATTTATTTTCACAAACAATATGGCTGGTCATCACAGCAAAAATAATAAGTTGCCTGCAATAATATGGTGTCAGTTAAAGAAACCAAAACGTCATTTTTAAGACGTGATCAGACTGAAGTGAGGCACTGAGAAAGAAATTAAATTTAAGCAAGGTTGTATCATCTCAGAAAAAAATTAAAAAAAGAAAATCTTAGAAAAAAGGTATGCCTATCTAACCCTTGCTATCATGCAGATCGGCCACGTGACTTTATAAAGCGTGCTTATGGTTGATTTGGGGGGAGGGGGTGTAAATTGTAGGTTATAGCTGTTCAACAAGCAGATCAAGCCTTGCAAAATAAACTCTGAATAAATTTTTGCAAACCATATCGTATCAAAACCAGGTGATTGTGTAGTGAATGCTGAGTTTCTGTGACATTTCAGCTTAGTTTGCACCAGAAGAACGTATATTATGTTATTTTAATTGGTTTTCAAAAGTAAGTTTTTCAAATTAAAATTCCATTTTTCAATCTTGAGAGATTGTAGGCCGTTTTCAAGTAAAATGCTTGGGCACAGTTTCAAACTCACAGAAACGGCTTGCTAAACTATGTAAATGCTTTAACGAAACCAGAAAAATTGCAGCAAACTCATATCGCAAAAACGACTCATCATAGGCAGCTCATGAAACGAATTGTTTTTGCTTTGAGTGGCTATTTTGCTGGGTATGTGACTCATTGTATCTAATCGATATTTAAGCGTGTCATTCACATACAATTAATGACCATCACACACAATTAGATCCGTCATTTTAGCTGCTTCAATTGGTTTTAAAACGATGAAAATCTTTACATTAGTTATGTTGAATTTTTGTGTCACCCGCAGCTTACAGACTCCAAACTTCGTCATTTTAATTCTATGCTACAAAGACTATTGTCCTACTCTTAGCCATGGACTTCTAAATAGTAGCATCTGGACTGGAAACTCAGTGGGCCACATGAGGCCAAACAGTTGGTACAACAGTTGGCCAACAGTGGGCCAACAGGGTTAGTTACTTGGCTGTTGGCCCACTGTTGGCCAACTGTTTGGCCTCATGTTGCCCACTGAGTTTCCAGTCCAGATGCTACTATTTAGAAGTCCATGTCTTAGCATTTCAAAAGCAAAACATCTTTCGTGAATCGATTCGAAAAGCAAATTTTCTGAAATGGGATGAAACTGGGGATTTGCACTGCAGTGCTGCTCCATGCGTTTTTTTTTTCGTTTTTTTTTTGACATCTAAAATGTCATCCCTCACCATTGGCGATGAACACAGTGGCCATTCTAAAGTAAATTCTAGAAATTCACGTTATCTTTATTTTGAATTTAAAAAAATTAAAACTGTTCTGCGAACTGGTGTTTAGTTCCCGATACTTTACAAGAAAGACTTTTGAATTTAAAAAAGTCAAAACTGTACTGCGTACTGGTGTTTAGTTTCCGATACTTTAAGAGAAAGACTTCAACATTTGGCTTCGCGTTTGGTGTGTTTTCCGGGCTTGAGGTTGGTTACTTGGTTAGTTGTTTTGTCGATAATCATGCAGCACATGCTGTAGTGCACTCAGCAGGTACATAATGGATGCTGTATGATCAAAAGCGCAAAGTAGTAAATTTATATTGTGGGTTAGAGAGAATGAGAAACCACTCTTTGGGAATGTTCTCGTATCCGTTGGTCGGACCACTCGGCATGCGACAACTCAGCAAGTAAATTTCAGCTGCTGCCCAAGTCAGCAAATGAAATTTTCACCTTGCATTGGACTTGCTAGGTCATCGCTTGATAAACTGAACTTGCTGACTTTTTGCATGTCAACTATCAGCTTGGTCAGATTTTATTTGCTTAGGTTCATCATTAACCAATTTCAGCCTTTTGCTGAAATGTTGCTTGCTCAGTTGCCACTTGCTCAACTGCAATGTGCTGAGTTCAACTGCTGAGGTGTAGGTAGGTCGTAGGAGACTTCTCGTATCCCAACCCATAAAATAACGAGCATAATGCTCTGTCATGCAGGTAGCATTTTTTTGCTGAATAGTAAAAGTAATCTTAATAACCCTTAATCTCATTGGCTACGCTCTACCTCATGTTCAAATTTTAGGCATGGGGTGTAATTTTAAGTACATGAAAACACCACTAATTCCACCATGGAAGAAAAAATTTACCCTTTCAAGATTTTGTTTTTGAGTTGTAACGTATCAAATCTAATATTCAACAAAAGTTACGATCTTTGTATTAATTTCAGGTGAGCTACCAACATATTGTCCATTTCGTTTTTTCATGAAAAACTCTGTTCATTTTGAAACAAACTAAAGGGCATCAACTCATCATTGTCTGTTGAAATGTCCAGTGAGTGCAGTGACACTTCTGTGTTTTTCATGATGTAAGCAGTTCATTCAGTCAGGTAATTCGAATTAATATCGTTAAATCACCAATTGATTGGTTGAAAAGGTTAGTGACCCGGCTCCTGGCGAGTTGACATTAATGAAAAAGCGGAAAAAGATACAGGCTTCCTGCACGTGCGAATAGTGCATCTCAGCCAGCTACGAATCATCCCTTTTTTACATTGATTCAACGTCTGCAGACGTTAAATCAATGTAAAAAAGACTGGTTTGCCGACTGGAAGCAACAACGGTTTAATAAGAATGGAATAAGTATCCCTTGTGATGATAATTCATATTTTAATTTCAACATGCTTACGTAAACTTACGTCACTTTTCAAGGTTTTAAAATAGTTTGGCTGTTTTCTACGCTAGCTCGATTAAATCGTCGATTGGTGTCCAACTGTCCATGTAAAAATAGAAGCATTGCGGTCAAAAAACACTGCAATCTACGCAATCAAAGTGGGCTGAAAATTGTAATGTTGCAAAGTGGCTCACGCGCAATTATATATCATCCATTAGACATTAGCAGCGGGTAGCAGACAGTGACAAAGAAGATCTTCCATTAATTCGCCAAAGTTTAACCACTCACATCAATGTCTTGCCCATGAAGGATTCCCCGCCTCGGACATGAAAGATTAAGTTTTGTTTACGTTGAATCAACATTTCTATACATCAGTTGTAAAAAAATTGAAGTTTTTAACCTAAATAGAAGTGAATGATCGACAGATAAAAATTTCAAATTTTGCTAGCATAGCGTTGCATGTAGTGAAGCAAAAACACTAAGTTGCATAGACCATCTACATTGAGTTATCGTCATTTTTTTGTTGAATTGTTGCAAAAATAATGAATTTTTATGCACCGGCCGTAGGCTATCAGGTCACAGTCGAGTTGTCATGAATACAGTCAGAGCGCGTCTGATTCATGCTTTTGGACAGATATAACCTCTCTCTCATGCACTGAGCAAAAAGGCACCCACCAAACAGGCTTGACAATTGTTAAGTGGCTTTTAAACCAATATTTTAGCCAATGACAACAGCCATAAAAGACGTCATATCAATTTTAAGGCTTTTAAAGAGTATTTGATTTGGAAATCCCTTGAGTAAACTTGGCTTGCAAGGCTTTGCAAAATTAGAAAAAGGGCAATTTTAAACACATGATGAATGTATACTAGCCTACTCAGTACTCAAGCTAAAATCAAATCGTAATTGAACCTCGAATTTCGAGCCAAGATCAAGTTAACACAAGTTCACCCTTAACATTTCATCATTTTCATACTTCTGTAAGTAACCATTGCACAGAACATTTTGACCTTGCTATAACACCGCTTTGAAATAACCGAAACAAGATTAAACTAACTTTATTTTTGTTTTCAGCAAAACATGTCACTGCACTTTATTTAGAATTAGATCAAGATAAACGGCACTGCTCAAGATTACCTACAGTGTCCAATTGTCTTGCTTAGAATAAATAAAAGAAATAGCCCATTTGCAAAGTGCAAGTAAATTAAACTTTTGGCATTTGGCAAACAGAGTAATGATGTGTGATAACTCTACGTTTTTCTTCAAAAAATAAAAAAATTCCCAGACAATTTTGTATTTTTACTTTGTTGATGGAAGGTTTGCAAGAAAGATGTGAGATGAACCGGCACTTATCTCGAATTCTTTTCATATGAAACGCAAGTAAATGGATGTGTAGATTTTAAAGACAAGTCTGCAACAAAAAAAGCCTGTAAAGATCATAATTTGGTTGGTTTGACCACCGATTGAGCGCTATTGGTATCAAATTGCACTGTTCTGTCCACCCAGTAATCCTAGCATGTTCTTGCATAGATTTTGGTCATGTTCATTAACAAAAGGGTTAAAAACCATCAGGAAAAACAATAATGACAGATTTGAGTACTTTACCGAACCCTGTTATTATCCCATAGTAAAGCACAAGAGCATGAACATTAATTCAAGGCCACACATGTAATGAAATGAATTCGCGATGCCACTGCAAGATACAAAGACCTTGTGAAAAGAAGAAAATAACAGCTCGCTGTGGAAAAAACACTATACACGCTACATTGTTATTTTCATTGTGATAAGTTTTTAAATCGAATTCCGCACGATCAGCAAAACAACAATTACATCTCATGCTTATGTTCAAAGACCAGTTGTTGCTACTTGTAACATTGGCTGGTGGCATGCGGCGTGCGAACTTTAACGGGAATTGCTGCCATTAATTGCAGCAGATTTTACTTCAGATTTTAGATAACCGCTTGTCAAAGAATCCGTTCAGCAAACCGTTTTGTCCGTCCTATCTTTTCCGCATAAAGGTTTTTTAGTTAATAATAATCATTCGCTATCTCCGCTTGCAGCAGATTGCGCATCAACATGGGTTACTTGACAGAGTTTTTCCATGTGATTTTATGAGCCGTACTGCTTCCATGCTGGCTCAAGGCAGATTGGAAGAGGGTGATATGTCACCAGATTAGTTATATTATGGTTAAAAACATGAGTTTTTTGTTACTTTTTTGGCAATGTGACCTAAACGTAAGAACGTCTGATCGAGGCTAAAGAAGGCTTTGGTTTCACATCCTTCAGAACTTGTATCTCGCCAGTACATGTCTAACATGTTCAAAGAAGGAGACAGAGGTTGGCTTTCTTGTGTTCAGGTCTAATGCTAAAACAAATCTAACACCAGGTATTGACCTGGATTCGGATGCAAAGATTGTTCTGTGGTTTTGTTTAGAAACTGGGTAATTTGAGTTTTTTGCACATAATGATTGATCAAACCACATTATATGGCACAAATTAATATCTGAATCAAGACTTTTCAAATTCTGTCACTTTTTCTTTCAAAAAATAACTTTAGTTGCTTTATTGCTAACAAATTACTTTCAAACAATTTTTTTCAATCATGTCTTGAGGGATATTTTAAGACATATCGATATAATAAGAACCCTGTTGCATTACTGCCATCGGCATATGGCCTGCAGACAGTGATAAGAATAGAAGCAACCTGCTTGGCGTGCGTCGTATTTTATTTAGATTTCTTCTAAAACACAATTTATAGCAATTTTTGTTTTACACAAATTTGTATAGTTTTAACCCAAAACATGTTAACCCAAAATTTATTTTAATATCTTTGTGTTGCAGGCTAATAATAGTATTCTGATCATATAAATAACTTAACATATACTTATATATACAACACTAAAAATATTTTGTTCGGCTAAAGCCTACGTCTATGTATCCCATAAATACAGAGGCTCAGTTGCTCCACACGTACAATTTCAACGATTAACAACGTTACAATAATGTAAATAGGGCTTTTTGGCTGCCTGGAAGAAACAAAACATTCAAACACACATCACATACATGTCGTCACATACATGCCAAACTTTGAGACTATATGACGTCATAGGTCGCGAACTGCACCCAGCGGAATAATATTTTTAAGGAAATGACGCAATAAAGATCGCAATAAGTGGTTCTCTTGCCTCAGCCTCGCTCTTGAGTATTAATTTTACACTGAACGCAACTGCAATAAAATTTAACTTCGATTCTTTTTTTTTGAGAGACACAACTTGCTGTTTATAGATTGTGTGCAAAAAAAAGAATTCGCAATCAATTGATAACAACTCTAAATACAACTAAAGTTTGGACTTAGGGCATAGCTTATAGACCATTCTGATATAAAGCAATAAACTATCATGTCTGTTTAATTTTATCTTTCCATTAACTTAATTAAATAAAGTAAAAGTGTTAACAGTAAAACCTTTTATCTTTTCAAACTTTTTCAAGTGTATTTTAGACCTAACATCTGATAAATTGCGTAAAGATGAGTTAAAAATTCATTTCATGAAAAGTGGTCAGTTAACACGCTTTGTGTTGAAGTATGGCATATTTAAGAATTCCATCAAGGCATATAAAAACACGACTAAAAATTCATTTAATTGTGAAGTACTTGTATTTCAACTAAAAACTACGTGCCATGCTCTTCGTGCAAAGATTTTGCATCCATGTAGCTGCAGACCTGAAGAGACTTGAAATCATAAATAGTTGGATATGGTCACCAAGAAGGACATGTATCTTACGACACACACGTATTCGTGCACGATTTAAAATTTCAACCAATCCCAGGGATGTTTTTTTACGTTTTCCTGCATTGGCTTGTATGTGAAGTTGTGACATACTTATGTATGTCACACAAAAAATTACATCAATACCACTAGATCTTGCTAATTCTACACATGCAAAACCCATGTCGTTGTGATGGTTTTAGACTGGGCCACTTTCCCAATGACCTCTCACGGCCAAATTTTTTACCAGTATCAAAACAATTCAAAAACTTATATGGGAATGGTTAATTAATTTAGTTTGTTGACTGTGCTATAGAACAGTGTCTTTGTCCAAGAAGTCGAGAGTTGTTTTTCGTTTTCTTGCGAAATTGTTCACATAAATAATTTACAACTTTTATCAAACGATTGATCGAGAAGGACAACTGCAATCCTTTGAGAGAGAATTGCACTGCTCGAAATTTCAATCTATCAATCTAATTTTTACATCAATTTTACAAAACACAACGTCGAATCAACAAAAAAGCGTTTCACATTTGCAAAGCTTTTGCATTTTTTTCACATTTGTCCTTGCAAAGGAACTGAACGACTCTTTATGCGTATGCTGTGGTGTCACTAGTTCTAATTAAACTTCAAGCACTTGAAGGAATTGCGTTTCTTCAATAAGATGACATTCCAGATCTTCATCTTAAACTTTCATTTTTAAAACAGCTTTTTTGTCGTTCGTTTATGTCTACTTGGCATACCGAGGGTAAACAAAGAAGTTTTAAAAGAAATTGTTTTTCACTGTAACAATTGTTGAGTATCGTGCGTAGGTTTGCAACAAGCGGAAACAGAAGGTCTGTGTGTGTTGGGTGGAGAAACTAAAAATTGTCTGCTTTTTTAATAATCTCAAAGCAGTCTAGTGAAACAACGATACCCTGGGTTTCAGAGGCTCAATTGCAAAAAAAGGAATAGAAACTGCTTCAACGATATATTAATTGCACTGCATATTCACGGCCACAACATCAACTACGGAATGAATGGTTTCTTGCATATCATGGATGTCCTTCTCATAGACAATCTTTCATTGTTCCTGGCATTTAAACCTATGGGTTTTGCCGGCTAGTACTGCTTCAAATGTTTTTTGCTTGAAACCTAGTAAAGTAAAAAATGTAGATCACAAAATGATCACATACAACGGCATAATTTGGTTCTGTTAAAGGATTCGCAATGCATTAGGTTCGAAACAGAAGAAAAGCATTACAAACTCAGTTGTTGATCACTGGGTGGGTAGGCTAAACAGCTCTGTAATCGTCAGCGGTTGTCCTTTTACGACTTTGTTTGTTACTAAATATGAAATAATGACTCATTTGGAATTGCTTGCGAGCAGGAGCACACGCGTAGTTTAGGCTTCATTTAATTAGCTTTGTTCAATTTAGTTGTATTACTGTGTCATGTTATGATATAGCTTTAGAGGGCATTTTCTGTTATAAATAATTTGAGAAAAGATTTACAACTGCGTCATAATACCAGCGCCAAACACAAACAATATAACCAGAGAAAGGTCATTTTTTTCATCTCCATTTATCGGTTCGTCTATTATTGCATTTTTTTTAGCGTTCAATAGATGTATACTTCCTACTCCTAGACACCAATGCTGAGACTCACTCGGAAAGTGTCACCTGCATAGGATACAATACTCAGAAAGGACATATACATTGCTGCTTTATCAACAAACAGAAAAGAGGTTTTCTGAGGATACATGCAAATCAAGACTCTAGTGCTTATTTTTATAGTCTTGAAAAACATGTTTGTGTTTTATGACGTGAGTTATGACTGTGCAAATCTGGATACGATTTTTTGTTTTGACGCACGAGCTATAATCAGTGAGGTTTTTTTCACGAATTTATCCCATCACCCTCCGGAAAAACCATTTCCGGTTCGACCGGCATGATGGGAAGGTTTCCTTTTACGGTCAAACACTTTACTGTTCAGTCACGATTTGAGGTTTATTTTTTCATCAACTTTACTCGTGCCTAATTATAAATAAATGGAAACTTAATTGGGCTTAAAGAATGATCAATTAAAAACTCACATGTTCCAAATGCAAATTTCACATAATTCAAAATCAAGCATCGATCAGTTATGTGTACTCTCATCATCATCATCATAATCCATCGTCGGTTTGTTCCCCACTAGTGGGGGTGGCCGATTGTTGCTGTTTTATTGCTGCCCGATTGTTACTCTAGTCTTTTGAAATGCGTTTTCTTTCTAAGTTTTCTACTGTAGTTTGTATTCAGTTCTTTTCATTTGTTTTCAAACTTTTAACCACACTTATGATATCACCAAAAGATAAAATTCTCCGAAAATAGCTAAGCCGGCTCAAGAATGCCGTCTTATCAATTTGAGAAGGGCTTCATTTTCTGGTAA
Organism: Aplidium turbinatum; assembly: GCF_918807975.1. Classification (NCBI taxonomy): domain Eukaryota; kingdom Metazoa; phylum Chordata; class Ascidiacea; order Aplousobranchia; family Polyclinidae; genus Aplidium; species Aplidium turbinatum. Next base: position 9,111,810 of record NC_137483.1, on the reverse strand, counting down.
GCTGCCATTGCTATGTGTGACGTCAGTTGTGGAAATAATGACGGTATAAATCCATCATTTCCCAATTGTTTGACTTTGAACACCTCCTCTGATGCACGTCGCAGTCATGACTTTGAGGTGCGTTTTTGTGCAGACAAGCAAAACAAAAACTTTTCGTCCTAATTTTAGCGGCACTAAAGGTCGAAACAAGTTGAAATCTTGGTCAAACTTAAGAAACATTCGTCACAAAAGTATAGAGAATGTTATCTTCACTGACTCTGTCATGTTTTCATGTCTTCACAAACGTGTATCGTTTACTCAATCTTGTTGAAGGTGACTCGCATAATTTGCATGGTATTTTTTGTATTTTGTTTTGATTGAAATCTGAGATAAAACGCCCAAAAGTATTTACATTGATTTTACATGTGGTTGCGTACAATGAATCTCAAACAACTTATATTTTTAAATGATTCTTATCTAAACACCGAGACCTAAAAAACCAATGTTGTCAATACTTAACATATTTAGCCAGTGCAAAACCTTGTTCTTCCACTTAATATGTGTTTTTCTAAATGAACAATACATTATGCGCCAAACTTGCGCTATTGCACGCAATCAGGAGTTGCAGACTCATTTGCAGGTGCAGATCGACTGAATTGAAACAGGGTTGCCAACTTTGCGGTTTTCTTCCCCTCAATGGCTTAGCTTGTATCCTGTGTGCTTTGAGTGTGGTTTATCGGAATAGTACGCAGACGTCTCTCAATGTCGATTTTTAGCAAAATAGAATTAAAACCTGCAACATGACCCGAGTCTTGGCATTGAAGTTACATGTAAGGTTCCAATGTAGGCTACTAGCCTACTAGCAAACGCTAAACAACATTGCAGGCACTCACGACACCTTTCGTATCGATTCAATGTCTGCAGACGTTGATCAGTGCAAAAAATGACTTGCGTCTGATTTGATTCACTCAAAGCCTCGATTCACTCAGTCATTTCTGTACTGACAAGTTGTTGTAATAAAGCAATATACCTCCAACAAGTTGACATTTCAATTTGATTGGTTTGGTTTTGCACATCTGTTAATATTTTAAACCTACTGACAAACAATGTCCTTATTTGTTCAAAAAAAGTTGCCAATAGTGCCATGTGCACCTGCAAAAGCAGCATTGTTTGGAAAGTAACACCTTTTGTAATTCAAGTTGTTAACAAGTTAATTGATAATTGTGCTTCGGAATTCTCACTTTGCCAATAGATTTCTTGATCATCTGTAAACTTGCATTTCCTTCTCAAGCGAAAGCAAACATCAACCTAAAGATTACTTTAAGACGGGTAGTAGTTATAAATCAGTTATGGTGGATAAAATAACATAACCCTTTCGAGGATTTTTTCGTTATCATGCGTTACAAGAGTTTTACCGTGCAATTATGACTACAATCTTAATAATTTGCCGCTGCCTAACCAATTACAGTTTCGTTTTGTGTTGCACATTTTTTCTGAAACCGTCAAGGAAAATTCAGCTCAGTGAAAACATATGATTTTCAGAAGCTTCATAATTTTGTCCATGCGGCAAGGGCGCGGGAAGTAGGGGTGCTCAAGGGGCTTCAGCCCCCCCTAGAGCTAATTCAGCCCCCCCTGGAATTTTGGATAATTGCTTCAGCCCCCCCTAGAAAATTCTGATAATTTAAGGTACATAACATATTTTCAGAAAATTATTCGAGCAATAATTGCAACGATGAATCGATCGAGTTCTTATTACATGTGATCGCACTCATCATTCGAAATAAAGAGTCGTCAATCACAGGAAACGAAACCTCGCAGTAGCGGTTCCAGCCACCCTCCCTACTAACATGGCGTTCCATCGTTTATTGGACATCATTCTGCAATATTCACTTTACACTTACAGCATAGAACAGCAAGAGACCTGGTTGTTATAACGGAGTGCGGGCCAAACTTAAAGCATTATGCCTTGGATCGTTATACATTCACTGCAGTAATCATGTTCTCGATTTGATTTTGCAAGACGTTGTAAAGGAGGTGAGGCTTATTGCCGATGCCTTAAACTTCGTTCAAGGCAGTTGTATTTCGTGAATCGTCTAAACGTAAATGTTTATTCATGTCGTTTTTTGGTTCCGATGAAGTTGCCTGCAATTTTCTGGGTTTGTGTCCTACTCGTTGGTGCGTTCGTGCTTCTGCCCTCGTTCGTGTTGTTAAGTGCTACCCTACCCTGTTGAAATGTCTGACCGACATGACAGAAGATAGTGCAATGGAAGGAGACGCACGTGCAAAGATAGCCTATTCAGTTTGGTAAAATAAGCACACACGATGCGGCTTTATTTTGCGATTACCTGCAGAGGTGAAGTTTTTCAGCCTGCAGAAGCCGTCGCTAGACAGCTCCAAAACAAGAAGATCTCCGCTTCTTCAGCTTTAGATCCATCACCAGTTTCCGCAAACGGATCACAAATCTCAAAAAATATGAATCCGTTTCCAAGATTGTGGAAGCAGCGAACGTCCCAGCGTCTGCCAATAACCTAAAGACGCCAAAGGATCTTCGAGTGAGCAAAACTCCAGCAAAATTTTGAAACACAGAAGAATCGGATGCTTTGTCGTCTGCGGGAGAAGGAGCGTGGAAACGGCAATACATCAAAGCCCTTGAGTTGTTCAAGCTGAGCTTGATCGAAGATTCGACCAGGTGGATCTGCTTACAGCAGCCACCAGAGAAAAGGCCCTTCTGAGCTGTGCAAACGGTGAGGAAGGATCTGATACTGAGATCAGCTTACCGGATGCCATCAAAAAAGATCGCCTAAAACGGAACTTACCTTGCTGAGCGATGCTGTATAAGTGGAAAAACCGCAAACTCCGTTTAAAAGGTTGCTGAGATACTATCGCAACTAAACCCTCCAACACTGATCTTTTCAAAGAAACGTGAAAATTCGTGGAGCTCTGCCTTTGCCTTCCGGTTTCAGCTGCATCATCAGAAAGTTCTTTTTCTGCTCTAAGACGCCTGAAAACGTGGTTGAAAAGCTCAATGACACAATATAGACTTACTCATCTTGCGTTGATGTATGTCCACCAAAACATTTTGAACACTGTCGATGTCAAAAAGCTCATGACACAGTTCATATAGAGAAAAACCTGAGCGAAAAGCAATCTTCGAAAGAGTGTGAGAACTCATTGCCACAAACTGTCGTTTTCACATCACTTTCTAATTTGTTCGTTTTCTTTTTAATTTCTTGAACAGCTGCTTTGTTGTTGCCGTTCTTCGTTTCTTACAACTTACAATGTGTGTGTTTTGGCGTCGTTTTACACACAGGAGGGACCTATAAAAGTTGCTACCAGTTTTAAATGTTCTCCTACATAAGGGGGGTCTGGGGGGCGAAGCCCCCCAGAAGCTCTCAACACTAATGGCAGCTTCAGCCCCCCCTAGAGAAAAATAGTTCCCGCGCCACTGCCATGCGGTGAAGTTTTCAAATAGTCAAGTACAGCTTTGGTAAGTATGGGTACCTATAACTAGGTTCGCTACAACAATTCGATGTTGTGTTTTGCAAACCATGCAGAACGGCTTATTCTGAATGATCACTGCTTTGACATCCACACCGTAAATTGAGCTGCCTACATTGCTAACACAAACGGTTGTTTAAAGAAAGGTTTAAGCATCATGCATTGTTGGACAACTTTGAAATTGCGGGTTTCCAGTAAAATTTCTGGTCTTTGCCTCTAAGTCAAGACATCTTATAAGTTTTAACAAAGGGGTGACGTGCTCTATTTCTGTTTTGAAACGGTTGGCTTGGTAAATGCGCTTAGAGCAAAATGGCCAAAAGGGTTGGCAGCAAAACAGGAGAATTTATGGCTTAACTATCTCAATTTGCGGATTAAATCTTATTATTTCAGATTTGAAGCACTTACTCCTTTTTGCTGCTTGGGCTTCACCTTCAGAAATTTTGAGGAATAAAACAATTAAAGTCAAGCGCCAACAAGTATGTTATAACTGCTTTTTGCTTTTGTAAACGCCATCAAGATTTATCATAAGCAAATTTACGCTCAACTGTTTTATTTTAAAAATTCTTCTTAAATCTTGCGGTAAGAGTTTCGATTTTAATAAAACCTACTTCACTGGCAATGCAAGTCTGTGGATTTTGCACAAGTATCTCTGAGTCACTTCGTAAATAGAAGTTATTTTGGTCGCTTCTTGAACCAAAAAAATTACCATTTTATGTCAAGTGGTTTCAAAAGACATCTCTCATCTTCTTGAAGTGACATTCCAGATCACTGAAGCAGATCGAAGATGATTGCTCCGCTAAATTGCTTGGCCTCATGTCATCAGGGTGTCGTTATTCGAATGACAGCTTTGAAAGATTATCTGCTTTGCCCAAGCTGTAAATAATATAGCACACACCATTTGATGGACAAAGCCACCACATATGACAGCGTCGTAATTGACGATGTGAGGGAATGGATATCTTGCACCACAGTATCTCAAATTGCACCACACTTCCTCTCAACGTGGCTAAGACAAAGTGAAGTGTTGCACTTCAAACAAAGGCATCTCCGAGGACTTTATTCATTCAACAACACGATATTTCAAGTACGAGTTAGTCTTTTCAGCATTTAGAAACTTAGTTGCCCACTAAGGTTGCTTAAAAAGAGGCAATAAATACAATAGCCCTACAACTGGCGTGTTCACATTCAATACTGTAGTTGATTAGGCTATATATAAAATTGCATCAAAAATACTTTCGATTGTACGCCCAATAAAAGCACGATGTTGAAACAATGATTTGCAACCGTGCCTTTTTTTAGCCTAAATTTTCAACCAGCAGGGTTAAGCAGAAATCTGCTATGACTAAACAATATCGAGCAATTAATTCTTTGCTAATGCTGCTCATACTTTTATTTCAAAAGTTGCAGAAATTTGCAAATATTGTTATTAAGAAATAACTGACTGCTGATGCAAAACTTCGGTTATAAGACGTAGCGACATGCCATGCTACAGCTACAGTTGTACTTATGGCAGCACACAGAATAGCCTACAATTTGCTTCAGAATGTACAATATTTTCAAAATCTCAGGCTATTGCTGCAATAAAGCGAATGCCCGTCACACGCAGCTTGCGAACCTCGATCATATTTCATCCGCCCACTCTATTTGCAGCGCGGGTACTCTTAATAATATCCTCCACAACAATGTTGACAAAATATTCTGCTGAACCATGTAGACCAAACTTCCTGGCTTTATTTTAAACTTGTGGTTATTCTTCAATAAAACAATTAATCATAATTAAGATCACTTTTCTATAAGTGATAAAGCTTTGGTAGAGAATCCGGTTACCAAAAGTTTTTCAAAAGCTACGTGCATCCCAGTGGATCATCAGTTGAATTATAGGAAAATTTGATGAAAAGTTTAGGAACGAAGTTTTGTTTTGGAACTTTGGTAGAGAGTTTGCTATTTGGAACCATAGCCAAGCAAATCTTGTATCATTTGTTCAGTTTGTGCTTTTCAGTCAAGAGTGTCGTTACAGTTATAGTGCAAAGTCAAATTTATCTTACGATTTTCATTTTATGTATATTGCAGATTTAATTCCTAATGAGGACACACGTACGTGTCGAAAACGTTTGAGTTATTATGCTATGTATTTGTTTTGGGTGTAATACATTATGTTAAACCCGCTAAGATTGCTTTGTTTCGCTTTTCTATAAGTGTAAATAACGTGTTTAATAGATCATAGAAATGCAGTGCTTTCCGTTACAACTTACAACCACTGCAATACTGAATTTTAGAAGCAAATTTGAAAACAGTTTGGTTTTGGAAAATATACCTAACTGTTTCGAGTAACCTATCTAGTTGTAGAGATTTCATTTAGTTTGGTCAAGTATTCCTGAAACTCTGAAACTCTCCTACAATAGTTTATGAAATCCTAAAGAATTTTTCAGAAATACGACACAGTCATGCAAAAATATGCGGAATAATGATTTTAAATATGGACTTAAATCTTCAGCGGTTGACATGGGTCAGACTGAAAAACTTTGGTACTGAATATTTATCTGAAACTTGTTTGACTAAGTGGTTTGCTGAAGCGACTTCTATAAAACCGGCTTTCTCAAAAATCGAGAATGCAAATTTGCAGTAAGCTGAAAGCATGATTAGCGGCTGCAGATGTAAAACTCATGCGACATAGTTGAAAACAGATGCAACGATACTCAAATATGGTTTAAACGCGTTACGCTATATGCATGCATGCAGGTACTAAGCCAATTGGCAAGTTTGTATGAATTATGGGTCCATACAGAACCTTAGACGTCATTAATTAAAGAAAGCATACAACTAATTACAGGCGGGTGGTTCCAGTCAATTACATGTGGTTTATCGCATCAGCTGGCAAGAGCTTTTAAGTTTTTTTAAGCGTCATAAGTAAATGAAAGCTTTATGGCCGCTGCAAATCATAATTGTGACGAATGTGTCGTGTTCACGATAAGACATAATGATTCTGTTTGCTGGGTGATCGGCTGAAAGAGACAGCTTGATGGCAGCATTTAGAAACTCATTTTACTTTTGTATTCAAGATAACAAAAATAAAAAAACAGCATTGAAAGTAGTATGTGGCTTGTTAGCTAAGTGCTTCCTTAATATCAATGCGAATCTTCCAAATATGACCTAAGCTGAAAAAATACAAGTAAGAAAACAATTTACTTGTACTCTCTTTGCGCTTTCGCTGGGTTCAAACTTGTCCACTTTCAAGCACTTTCAATTCCATTTTTGCAGAAAACCTATTTTTAGTTGGTTATATTTTCGTGTTCTTTGGACGTTAACCATTGTAATTGCCAAGAAAAGTCGAAATTATAAACTGACCTCGTGCATTTGGCTTGCTTGAAGGTAAAAGTCATTAGTCTGATGCTTGAAAAATGCTGGAAAGTGATTTCGCCGTAATGAAGCTAGCCATCAATCAAATAAGCAAGAACTTGTCAACAAACTTGAATGTTTGCGTCCTCGCAATGGCTCTTGACATTACATAGATGCAAAGTTGATTTAATTATTCCCATAGAATAGTGTGACTGACATACTACGCACAGACAGCACAGACACCATACAGCTGATTGCGAACAGGAAATGGAAATGTCAGGCCAGGGCAAGACCTATGCATTGAAATCACATTATACAAATCCTCAGGTAACCTCCAGTTTGGGACACTTTCACTTAGACAAGAGACCTGTTGTTGCCTGCCATTAAAAGGTTATAAAATTAAGTCTAATGCTGATAAATGAATATAACGATGTTTTTAACGTAATTTACAAATGGCATAATCTTAGCACTGGTAAGCAAGATACTGTATTGGCAGACCCATTCAATAACAACAGATTAATATCCCTGAAATACAGTTGCATAATGCGTTATACTTTGTCATATTATGTGGCGTTGACAGGAGATAGGCTACGTTTGGACTTGGCTTCTAGATCATTTGGGGATTCAGAAAATGGAAGAAAACATCTGTACTCTTTGGTATCCGTTTGATATATGAGATGATGCATTTGCATTCATTCAGGATTTTTTTGGAAACTATTTTTTTCCTTGATGAAGTTACTAGTAATTTTCCCTTTGTTGAGATCATATCTTTTTTGCTTACACTTTTTGAAAAGACCCCGGCTTTCCCATTAACTTTTAACTGGCCCAAATCATTCTTTCAAAGACTCTGGGCACTTTTGAGGTAAAGCGGTATTCTGGTTCCCAACAAACTATATAGTACCAAGTGTTGAAGTTTATGACCATCTATGTGACCATTGTACTTTGTTTGCATGATGTAAATATTTCACTTTGATAGCATGGCAAAGAACAAGGCCCAGTGTTCTGAATAGACACGCGGCTATTGTTCAACGTGTTCAGTATGCAACTTTGAATTGGTCGTTTGGTCAGTGATTTTTTTTGTCCATTTTGCTTTATTGGAATGGAAACGATGTTAACCAATTGTACGGAAACAAAACCAACGAAACAAAAATGAGTTATGACTGTTTATACAAGTCAATTTTAACATTTCAATTCCGGTATTTTTAATTCTAGTTCGTAATGCTTAGGCTGCTGCTAAAATTTTTTCTGTGTTTTTTCAATGTTCCGCTAAAACCAAAATTGTTATGTTTGAATAATGGCCTCAACGATTTGTGACTATGTGAATCACAGAGTGCACATTGACTATTTCACAGTTATAGACTTACCAATGCGGGGTAAGAAATCAAACCTTACGGATTCTGCGATTTGGAAGAAAGACTCAGAGAAAAAAGCTGTGGATAAAAAAAAACTGCCGGCCAATGATCATGGGCTTTCCACTGTACAGTCCAGTGATATTGAAGGAATGAAATCGTGTAGAAGTTGACCGGCAGGAATGGGACAAAGTTTAATCTCCGACCGCAAACTCGGGCTCAACTTTAGGTCATTCTAAAAACAGAGAAACTAGGCTGTTTTTAGCCATTTTTTGACGTTTAGAAGTAATTGGACATAGGTTAGTCTAACTGTAATCGCCTAGCCCTAGCTAGAGCTTTCATCACGTTTTAAAATCGAACAAGACATTTTCAAGACACAGCACAGCAGCCTACAGCATGAAATCCACTTTTTCTTACCCCACTTTGTCATCAAAGAAATTTGTAAGCATTCATGTCAACTAAAAGTTAAATGAGACTGCAAACGTTTGATTTGAAGTATGATTTATGCTTCTGAACATCTGGTGCATATAAGCGAACAAACCTATCAGAAAATGTATATAGAGAAATTGCTTTGTATTAATTTTAACGTTTCGTCCATCCAACTCGACTGACTTCTTCATTATGTGATATAGCCCTTTGAAGACATCAGTTGCGCTTAATGGTACGCAGTCGAAATACATACAGATTATCACGTGCAAACATATCGTAATGATTTTGATTAAGCAAGCAACATTCCATTTTGAAGTAATATCAACGTAATATTTTGGTTACCGCGCTTGCGCTAAAGTTTCTTGTCAGATTTTTTCGCTTAGAAAAGCATTTAATCATTGGAACTCATCTGTTAGTAAGCCCCAGCTGTGCACATTCTGTTTATCTCAAAATTGCTTGCTCACCCATGGTTAAAAACATGGTGTTGTCGAAAGTTTTAACCCGATTTTTTTCCACTCAGATGCGTTTACTACCTTTTGGCAATACGCACTTTAAAGTACAACAATGATTCACAACGTGCAAGATTATCCAAGCCTATTTTCCATGTTAAGCGCGGTTCATTGGCATACTCAAACAGATAATCATAAATCCTCACCAATTTAAACAATACTTCTCATTTTCTTTGTGCTTCAGCGCTTGCACACTGAGTCATTCTAATTTGATCTTGTCAATATTTTTCTGTCGTACAAACATATTGAGAAGATCTAATCCTAAAAGTTACAACGCAAAATGAAAACTTGCTGCCATTTCGCAATGCTTGATATCATTAACAAGCGGATGACTTTTTTCCTCATGACAAAAAGGGGCGTTTTGTTGTCGATGCGATATTTGGCGAGGCTAAACCAACAAGAGTCAGCAAGGTCGTGATGACAGAGTGCGTTGTTTCTTTTACTTAGGCTCAAGTCGCTGAGCAGTGAAACATGCCAATGAACTACTTGGCAAAAGTACACAAGGTTGTAAATTTATTTCTCGGACAACTTTACGATCGGGAAACGTCAGCTTTTTCATTGTCAAGTATATGTTTAACTTTGGAATTCACTAAATTCCCAGAACACCGTTGATGAAGGGCTTTAAATTAAAAAGTACTCAATTCATCCTGCAACATTTTTTCAAAAATTTGGGGATATGAGATGAATAAGAATGCCTAAATGACAAAAATAATTTCTGTCTCTGGACAAAGTGTGAAAACTTTCGACGATTTAGCCAAATATTAACTTTTTATTGGAAAAATACTCTCGACTTGGTAGCCTGGGCCCTAGGATGCGGCACGTGTTTCATTTTCAGCACTAGGAAACTTTTCTAGGCGAGTGTTTCATTGTACCAATGTGGCTGCAGCCCGGTTCTTGGTAGGCTGTGACTGGCGTGGTTCAAGTTGATTTATTTTTGTTTCTAACCATCACAACAAAAATAACACGCCGTCACATATCAAAAGATCTACTCTAAAAAGGGGTAACAAAAATTTGAACTGGTCACACCATTTCCAGGCCAAGGCGGAGCTCACACAATGCTCCACAACTATGAAAAGAAATGGATAAAATTAAAGTTCATAGAACTCAAAAAGCTCAAAATCACGTGACAATCATTCATACGTAACAATAGCTTTTTTCAGAAACATGAGGGTAAGAGGAGTTTATAAAATATAGGCTAGCCTATAACTGAACTGTTGGAAACAAATATATTTGGTTCAAAACGAAAATAAACTGGATTATAAAAAATCGCTTGAAATAAAGCATTTTTTTTTTCGTAGAAACAATCCAAAGAAAAAAAGATGACCTCAAACCAAAAGGAACTCCCCGTCAGCAGTCCACTAATTTTTCACATTTATTCAACGTCTGAAGATGCTAAATCAGTGCAAAAAAGCAGTGATTTCCTGATTGGGGGTAAAAAAAACTTTTTAAATTTTTAAGATGTTTTGTACTTGAATATTATGAATTCATAAAAGAACCAAAATTGCTTTTATTTCAGATAAAACAAGACAACAAATTTCTTTGGCAGAAAATAAACTATATTTGCAGCTTTCGAATTCTTAAACGCTCGAAAACCTAACGCTTTCTAATTTTACCCAAAGGTTTAACAGCTTAATTCCAAAATTCTGAACACCCTTATTTCCCAATGCTTCTTTAAAACACTTTTAATCTTCAATGAAATGATGGTTCAGTTTCGGATCCCTCCGCAGTCCGCAGGATATTTCTGATCCCAAATAATTTAATCCTTTTTTTATAGACACAAGACATTTAGTGGCTCAGTTAGACCATATTTTGAGTGTTTACTTTTTCCTAGTAAACGATGAGCTTTCTTTGCTGGGTTAGCCACTGAAAACATTGTTGTCTTTAGGGTATCGCATACACGTTCCTAGCCCTTTCGTACCCTTTCAACTGCTTTTTATGAGCGAACCTCATTTGCACTGCAAGTGCATTTCGCGCCACTTTTCTCGTGTCTGCATTAGATTAGCGGTTTGCAAAAACTATCAAAAGGAGGGCATGACAATGGTTCACGGGATGATTGTTATTGTTACTATTATTATCGGTTGTAAGGTTTCGGTTATTTACTTTCAAAACAAGCAAGTACGCAAGAATGAGCACGTCCACATACAAGCAATGTTTTGATTTGTAGTCAAAACATCCTACCGATGCCAGATAAGCTCGATTGTTTTATAATTGCACTAAATGCTGTTCTGCTTGTTTCGGTTTGTTTCAGAATTTAGCGAAAATAATACTGCTGATGTGGCAATGCAGTGAAAAGTGATTGAATGCCAGCTTTTAGTCCTACGTTTGAGAAGGAAGTTCTGGACACAGCATTACCTACCCATAAAAGTACCCAGCTAGCAAATCAGTTCTTTTTTACATTCAGTGTAAAAAAGAAATGATTTGTTGATTGGGTCAAAAAAGATTTTTTTTCTGGTTATCTAGGCACCCACCAGTAGTACAGCGAGCATCTCACGTTGCACTAACAATTTGGCACAGCTTCCTCGTAGCGGTGAGACTTCCAATCATCAAGGGTGCAGATGTAGACATTCCAAAGCATAATGTTACAACTTGCAAGAGCAGTGAACTGTTAGTTCAATGGCTTGCACTTAGCCTATACTCATAATTATGTCAAAAACGCAATGATAAATATGTGATGCCATGATGATACAAGAACAACTCCTTGTATAAGCAGCATTACATAACGAAAATTCTTTTTCAGAACTGAAACCAGCGGGTAAAGGAGACAATGGCTACACAGTAGCCTACACAACCCAAGTATAAGTGTTCAGTTCAGTTGTTCTTATTTCTGACCATCATATCAAAAACAATACACGTCAACATAGCAAAGGTCGAGAAAAAGGTAGAAGCGACAAAACGCGAACGTTAAAACGTGCTTGTGACCAAAGTAAGTTATTGAGTTGAAAAAAAATTGGCACGGTCGCAACACCTTCAGAAAAATTTAAGATGTAAAGAGAAAATAAAAAAATAAAATGTTACAAAAAAAATAAATAAAAAACATATATTTGGGCTATAGCTTTATTAGCCCACATAGCTTTAGCTGATATATTTAAGATTTGTATGGACAGTTGCTATGAAGATCGGCCATGGTGCGTTAACAAGAGTGCTGATGGTCGTGGGAGAACACGTCTTGATGCGTTTAGCTCATAGCAAAAAAGAGCAAGACAGGCAAAGAAAACCCCACAAAGAAATCCTACCACGGGCAAAGCCATTTCAAGCGCAACGCACCAGGCCTTGCACGACTCACAAAATAGATAAGCCATAACTTGACGACATGAAAACAAGTGTTGAATTGTAAACAAAGCCTACCTAATTGGTCCACAATTAAGCTTTTTTCTAACCCAATGGTGTTGTGAATCAGATTGTGACATGACATTTTTTTGCCTCAAAAAGAACGGCATACCAAAACATATCTCCTAATATGTTTGTTCAGTAAAGACTTTGGTCATGTAATTCTCAAAAATTTAAGAGCAAAAGTTTATTTCTAAATAAAACATTTATTCCTCAACCACAAGCTTCCAAAAAAACGAAAGTTTAGGTTTTTAAAGTTTCAATTCCAAGAAAAATTGTGGGTAGACAATAGACATGTTATTTCCGTAGTGAACATTTTCTAAACTCAATCTACACGTGCATTACAATGTCGTGACATTGCTTGGTTATTTTGACGTTTGAAGGCTGTATGACCTTTTATTTACTGAGCTGTAATTTTCTAGAGCTTTTACTGATCGACTTTCTATTTCGCCAAGCTGAAAATCCCAATTTGAGATAAAACCTGTTTTGTTAAATGTTCTCAAAGTTGAATTTTTTTTTCTTATAGTAATACAGGAAACGGTCTCTGCTGCGGTCTTCATTACAAAACAAATTACATTTGGACAATCGCCTACAAGCACTGTGTTGAATTGGCAATTGTAGCTAATTAGGATCTCAAAGACTTCTTAAATTTTTGATTTTAATTTTGTCAGTGAATCGTTTCGGCCAAGCCAATGGAACGCGTCTGGTGCCAAAAACGAAATTTCAATTGACCTTTCCAAGCGACTGGCGATTGTCCAAATGTAAATTGTTTTGTAATGAAGACCACAGCAGCGACCGTTTCTTGTATTACCATAAAAAAAAAAAATCAACTTTGAGAACATTTAACAAAACAGGTTTTATCTCAAATTGGGATTTTCAGCTTGGCGAAATAGAAAGTCGATCAGTAAAACCTTTACTAAATTTCAGCTCAATAAATAAAAGGTCATACAGCCTTCAAAAGTCAAAATAACCAAGCAATGTCACGACATTGTAATGCACGTGTAGATTGAGTTTAGAAAATGTTCACTACGGAAATAACATGTCTACCCACAATTTTTCTTGGAATTAAAACTTTAAAAACTTAATTTAAAAAAAAACTTTTGGTTTTTTGAAAGCTTGTGGTTGAGAAATAAATGTTTTATTTAGAAATAAACTTTTTCTCTCAAATTTTTGAGAATCGCATGACCGAGGTCTATACTGAACATTGAACAAACCTAAGGAATCCCTTAAATCTGCTACTGACTTAAAATATAGGCTACTTGCTATCTTATCATTAGTGAGGTTCATGGTGAGGCTTATCTTACCATTAGTGAGGTCCATGGTGAGGTCTATTTTAACATTGGTGAGGTCCATTTACTGTGATGAACGAGCAATTCAGATGACAAAAAAATTTGAATTAAAAGATTGCATTTTTTCTCGGTTCTGAGGGAGCATGTTGTAGATTGCCCCCTGGGTTCACTAATAAGGCAGTTTGAAAGAGTATTTCACAATAGTTTGTTTTGACACAAAATTCTTTGTGTTAAGCTAGAAACTAAATTGAAATTTTGTAGATAATAAAAAAGCCGAAAAGCTTTATCAGTAAATTATACAAGTTTCTGAACATGACTGATTTTGTTTGCTTATTAAATTGTTAGTTTCTAATTTAGTCTCGGCCAAACAAATTCGTTTTAAACAGAGTCATCCATTGCTAGACCCTTTACTACACATACAGAAAAAATAAATGAGGTACTGTACTTCAAAGGGAATATTGCAAGTCAATAATGAAAAACAATATAAACAGGGTACCATGCTAACGATCGCTTATTGCTGTGTCAAAACCATAGTGCGTTAAGAAGGATAATGAACTGAACTGATAGTGATCAGAAATGTGAAACCCTTTAGTTTAAATGAACTCAGATATAGTCAAATATATTCTTTGCTTGGTAAGTAGAAAACGCAACCACATTTTCTTTCACTTTATAGCTTTTGGTTGGCTTATGGATTAAGCAGGAAATGTAACCAAATGCACGCATGCTTCTAGGCTAGCTGAAATGGATGATTGCTGCACATACGCATTTGCCCACAACAGACCTGCTTGCGCTAAGTCGTCATGCTATGACAAGCGTAGTTGCATAACCTATATTGACGGCTTTAGTGTATGAGTATCTGCTTCTGATGATTGCCCCATGTGTACCATAATGCACAAGCTTTTCTGTGAGGTTTAAACATTGTCTTGCGTAGACTGACTTAATGTTTCGGTCAACAACATGCGCATTCAAACCGACTTTGAGCTAACGCAAAATAAACTAGTTTGCTTATCACTTACAAAATCCATCATTGTCTGCAGTTTTTAGCATTCAGTGCGACTTCAACGATGTAGGACGGCTTGTTTCAGCGCTCATATGACTTTCGCCGCTTTCAGAAATTATAACAACATTGCGGAGCGTATGTTTAACGAAACAATATTGCGTTAATGTTCCTCACATTTTCTCAAGCTTACCAACTTTGAACAGTTCAATTATGCCAGCTAGAATTGGCACCAATGAAATCCCATGACATTGCACGAATTAGCTCGGGAGTAAAAGACTTAATGAGTCTGCTCTTTTCATACCCAAATGCCCTTCGCGAATTCTATGTAAGTTGATTGACCAGTTTCGAAGTTATAGCACCCAAATGGAAAGACTCATGCTGTTCACATCTTTGCAAGCTGGGAGAGATAACTAATGTTCAATAGAACTTTTCTTTATGAATGAGTGAAAAGCACAGGAACTTCATTCAGCAAAGAAATGCCAAAATCTGTTTTATCTCAACGCCTTACCCTACATTAGCCCTATATCTGTTAGTCAAACTGCAAAAAGAAATACTTTAACAAACAAAAACCTTCCAAACTTTAATTTCATAAGTGTGATCTAAACAGTTTGCAATAGACAAAAATGAATGGTAGCAGCTGGCAAATATACTGAAGTAAAAAAATCATGTCAGAGTCACTGAGCATATACACAAGCGTGAAAGCAACAGGTGGTTAATTTAAACGTCAACATATGTAGGATGATAATACGGTACAAAGGCTAGCTCATTCATTTTTCTGAAAAAATATTATTGGAATGTTTGCGAATGTGACGGCACGCAGTGCAAGGAAAAGTTTAAGAGTGTCAATAGAAATTTGCATCGTTTCAACGTTACCTGATAACCTTAAACCAATATGGGTAAGGGTTGTTGATCAGATCAATACCCAGCCAACAAATCAGACCTTTTTACATTGATTCAACGTCTGCAGACGACTTGCAGGCTGGGCAGCCATCACCTTGAGTCAACAAAAACCCAACTATAACAGGTTATATAGAAACAGACCAGTCTTGCAAATACACACATTTTTGCTCCAGGTAATTGTGCTGAAGATCGAAACACAGTTCAAACGTCGCAAAAGTTCAATCACTAATGAAACATACAAAACCGCAATGCAAAGCTCTGTTTGCGTACTTAAGGTGTAGCAAAACGACGATTGATGATCAAGTTGTGTAATGCGTTTTAGATTACATTCAATCGACGTTAAATCAATCTACATAATGCTACATTTGATCAATGACAAGTTAAACCAAGTGCAGTTTAATCTTGTATGAGATTACCACAGGAAAAAGCTAGCCAGCAAATCGTAAGAGTGTTATTCTGATTCATCTATCCCTTTTGGCATCAACATCATCCAGGTTTGGCTGACAAAACTTGTCATTTTTACATCGTTTGAACGTCGCCGGATATCCAATTTTGTTAGCAGGGAAGACTATCGCCTATTTGTCACCATCGATTTCACACTTGCCACATTTTTAGGCAAATTTTAGAGTGAAGTTGTCACCAGTTAGATTAGCACATCAAACAGTGTGAGATTTTGTATTTCCAAACTCTACATTGCTAAATTGAACCCGAGTTGTGGTGTTGCCATTGCTGCACTGAAAACATCTCACTTTGAACGTGAAATATGCATTAAAGCAATTTCATGTAAGTTCATTTGCAGTACACATGGTACCCAGCGACGATACACAGTAGACGAAACGCTTACTCAATAATGGACCATGTTCGCATGAACATTGGATAAGCTGTGGTGTGTGCATGTAGTATGCATATGAAAGCAGTCAGTCAGATAAACAAATTGACAGTATAATAGTTAAGAGAAACTACCAGCTGTCGCAAGCAGCATTGCTTTGAATAGTCACTTGCTTAATTTCCGTATTTTCTGGCAGACCCTTTGCACGAACGGCGTGGGCTAGGTTACAGTAACCGACCAATGACGGAAACAGTCATTCAATCTGGTTGTTTCAGCATTTTTGCATAGATTGCCTGCAATCAGCAGCTATTCCAATCGTTTCAACTGATTTTGCAATTGAACCATGCAAACAAGAACTAAGCTAATCATGAGTAAAGCAAAACAGTGCAGAAAATGTTTGCAAATGGCACGAAAAGAACAAATTTGTGAATTTTTAGGCTGTACAACTGCGAATCGAATATATATCGACTTTCTGTGCTAAGCGGTGCAGATGACTGTTGAAGTGTTGATGTGAGCATTTGATGACATGTTTCTAATTTTCCTAGCTTGCCATTTCGGGACAAACGAGCGGAAAATAACACCTTATTTCCACCAGTGAAAATACGCAACAAATAACAGAAATAACAGTACTTCACTTCTTAGTTGTAAGCCATAAATTGCATTTTACTTCACAAGCCGAAATACAAAAAAACAGGGTTGACAAAATGTTTTGTTTTGCAAGGTCGCTATGACAAAGCAATAGCAAATTAACGAAATGACATATGCGTTGAATAGAAACGCAATCACACCGTTTTATTGTCCTGAGCTGAAGTTATTCGACCCATAAATAAGTGTGGTTGTGATTAAAAGTCGAATGGCGATTCAGATAATTATACAAAATCAGTAACACAGATAAAAATTAGGAACATGTTGCTACCCAGGCCGCAAAAGTTGACTGTTTGGCAACGTTTCAACGCCTACAGAGGTTGCAAACGATGCAGAAAATGGTCACTTTTGCAATATAGACGACACAAGATTAAGAAGCATGAGTCCATT
The DNA here is from genome assembly GCF_918807975.1 of Aplidium turbinatum. Taxonomy (NCBI): domain Eukaryota; kingdom Metazoa; phylum Chordata; class Ascidiacea; order Aplousobranchia; family Polyclinidae; genus Aplidium; species Aplidium turbinatum. The sequence continues at coordinate 9,094,330 of NC_137483.1, read as the reverse complement.
TTAGAACTCCATGCAAAAACAGTGTCTTCACATGCTGAAATTAAATGCAAAAACAAAGTTAAAAAGTGAAACGCTTATCTCTAAAAACCATTGACAAAGCGTTAGTGATAGGCTATATCCGCGGTGCGTCAAAATTCACGAAGCCTGTTTTTGATTTGCATAAATGACGTTTATAGCCTGAACATCAATGTGAATTAGAATGAGAATTCTAAACCAAATGATAAACGACAGCAACTTGCCTACAGGGGTCTTAGTAAACAGGAAAAACACTTTTTTTGCTAAACAAGAGCTCATTACGAGCAATGATGCTTCAAAACATTCATAGGCGGATTAAAAAGAACAAAATAAATTGCTAGCAGAACCACTTAAAAAGAATACTGGATTGTTAACATAAAGTCAATGTAAAGGAAACGGACATTTCTAGTACACTTATGTCCGATGTCCAAGTGAAAACGCAATTTAATTGGAAGTTCTTTGAAGCACAAAACGGTCTTAACAGTCAGCAGAAGGCACTCCAAACCCCTTCAAAAAGCGTACTGGACAACATGCTGATTAACGGAATAAATTAGCAAAGTTGATTGCAATGTTGTAATTGGCTCGTTTTTTTTCTTCTAAATTTGAAAGCTTGTGTCAATAAGTGGTGCATAATACTTTTTGTAAGTCTTGTATCAACCTTATAAAATGCATTTGTTCCAGGCAATCAAAGTATCAATACAAAGAATGAACTTTCCGTAGCCGCTTGCATGTTGTGAGGTGAGTTGCTTTAAACAGGCGATTGATTTGCGCTCCTTGTCTTGTCACCCAAACAGATCCGAACGAATTTGCCAATTCTAACACGTCACTTTACACCTACAGCATGGTTAGAGGCGCTTTGCCAGAGCAAATCGCTTATTTTGTTGGAACTGCGTAAAAATTATTTAGAAGGCTGAATATTTTATTTTGCAAGATTTACGACTGAAGTACAATGGAAATCGTTTCTCGCTTTACCAGCTTTGGTAATGAATTCAGTACATTTTCAGCGTCGTTATTGGATTAAGTACTTACAGCTAGAGGCTTTAGCGTACCCAAAAGCTGCTAAACAAATAACCTATCCGTTGCGCACGTTCATACACGGGTTTTGTAAATATTTGAAAAAAGGTTGTCGCCAGTCCAGAAGTTTTATTTGCCGCACCTAGTCTCTGCACACTAGTACCCAGCACTAGCCCTAACTGTTGATTTTGTCCCAATATTTCATGGCCGCATGCAGAAAGCATTTAAAAGCGCTTGAGAACATTTGAACGGGATTCGTGTGACCGGCTTCAGTGCCATTCTTATGATGTAATCGATCAGCGTGACGTAGTATTGTTGGGGATCGAAACCATGTTACACAGCTTGGGGAGAATTTTCTTCTTAAACTGTGTGGGGTTGAAGTAGTTTCTGCATCCAGCCAATGAATGTGCATTGAAATATTCATACGCACCACCGAGGTCTACTTTTGTGTTTAAAAACATGTCCGCAGGCGATACTGCAATCAGCAATTTACCAGCACCACTGGATAGATAGCTACTGACAAAATAACACAGTGTGAAGCTGTTTGGGATTTTGGTTTGTATTTTTTATGAATATTAATAATAATTACTAACGATTATAAAAGCGTAAAAGCACACGACATATGCAGCAAGTGTCGTGAAAATGAAATAGAATAGAACGAAAAAGAATAAATTAGCGCAAAATGCCTGAGTACGCCCCACAAAAGGGACATGCATGCACATCAGTCGGCAGGTTAGGCCACTGAGGGCCAAATTGACCACTTTAAAACTTGCATTTCTACATCAAAGTGATGTTGAAGACCACAAAATGACTCAGTCAAAACACCAGTCTTTTTTGCATTAATTCAACGTTAAATCAACGTAAAAAAGGATTGATATGTTGACTGGAAAGCAACCGGGAAGATGACATCGATCCAGGGTTCTTTTGTCGATGATGCTTGACGTTGCTTATACGTTGAGACAGCGTAAACACACGTACTTTATCAACTAGAACTCAGTCTACAAAATGTTAATTGAACTGCAACCATAAATTGCAAAGTCCGTCTCGTTACACAGTTTGAGATCGAACAACTTTTGTTGGGTTGCCCCTCTACTATATAAATAAATACACAATGAGACATAATTTAAATTAAGAAACCGTGAAAAAAAACAACAACAGTGCTAAGCAGCAGGCAATAATCAGTAAAAAATGGAAAATATTTACATCGTTTCGACGTAAAAGACTCGATTTGAAAACTGGTAAAACACAGGACAACATAATATCAATAGCAGTGCTGGAAACGACGATATCACTTTTTTTTCAAAGAACAGACAAATTTCTGGATCTTGGAAGCAGATCAAGTCACTTTTTTGTCGTTGCAACATCAGCTGTTGCTGCTTCAACGCAAAAACTGCATAATTTGCTACCAGGCACATAGTCCAATTGTGGAGGTGTCGAACTAAAATTACACATTTCAAACCAGCAAAAGATGTTTTTCAGTCGTTTCAGCGTCTAGGGACATTGAAACTATGTGAAAATGGCAACTTTTGCTAACTTGGTTGCTCAATGCTTGGTTTGTCACTTAAAAAAACATAAACGGTACATGAAAAGGCTGCCGGTATCGGCGCATGATGATCAGCAGTGAAAAAACAACAATTTGATATAGTCAATAGCATATGGATTAAATCCATGCTATTTTGGTCGTATAAATTAGAACACCAACTAACGGCTCAATACAAAATGAACTGTACCATTGTCAGAAGTTGCTGAAGCAGAACGTAAGCCGAAATTCGACAATTTTAAAACCGTGTTAAGTCAACGTTAGGCAAACATTGATTAATGTAAAAGCGACGTGTACAAAACAAATTCATGAAAAGTGGTGTTGGACCACAGAAAGTTTCGAGGCAACAAGAATAGTTCAGCATCTATTAAATCTTATCCATAGAACTAAAATAATAATTAAATACGTTGGCAAATACAATAAAGGCACTTACTAGGGTTTTGAAACATCGGGTAAGAGGTTCGGTCGTTTACGTCATTGCATGTAGTTTTCCGATATAAAATGCCACCAAAGACTGCTCAACTACGTAAAGAGCATTTCAATCGTCTCAGTTCAACTATACCGAGCTAGAGATGCAAGCTCACAAGCATAAATAACGTAAAAGTTCTTTTCAAACTGAAAAACGTCCAGACACTTTCGTGATACACCTTTTTAGTCCGATTGGGAAAGACATTTGAATATGGGCAGCCGCTGGGAGCCTGGTGCAGGTGCGGCAAAACCGGGAGGTGATCCGGTTGCAGATTCCCGATCCGAGTCCGGTGGTGTCGGTGGCCCATCAAAAACAACATCATCGCTGACGGACAGGTCGGAAAATTGTCCTTGGGCAAAATCAAACGGCGTTAAAGGGGGTGAAGGCTGGCGGTTTTCAGAGAGACATCTAAACTTGTTGTTTAATCTGGGAACTTCAGTTGGCGACACAATATGATTGCCGTACTGGAAAGCCTTTCCAATACCGTGTCCGATCGGAGAAATAGGTGCAATGACAGAATTGTCGTTGATTCCGAAAAATGGAGATGGTGTTTCGAGAGGAGAACAAGAATGACTATTCAAACGGGTGACTGCACGTTGTTGGGGGAAAAGCTGTAGATTGTTTGGTGGGCTTCCTCGGTGGTGTCGTTGAACGGGGTTGGTGATCATCGGAACAAGCGGCTCGTCTTGATTGTGTATGAAGTGGCATCGGGGACCGTACGGGCAAAGACCGGTGGTGTGGTAAGTTCGGCAAAGTTCTGTTTTGTATTTGGGATGTCGTACCATATGGCGCAGCTCATGCTTTCCGTGAGCAAATTGACACTTTTCCCCATACTTGCATTTGCCATTTTCTTCAAATGGACGACAGAGTTCAGTCTTGTAGCGACTAGCACCGGACTGTGCTTGTTGTTGCTGCTGCTGCTGTTGTTCCAGCAAAGCGTCACTGTTGAGGTAAGACCCTTCACTGTACGCTCTATTCCTAATCCGCTCCTCAGTAACTGTTTCCAAGACACCACCAAAGCCATTGTTTAAGAAACCGTTTGTTTCTGAAAACGGTGCGAGCGTTGTGGTCTTTGCCGGGGTCGGAGCAAACATCGAGGAATGCCGACGATTGGTCGGCAATCTGCCGGCACTGTTTGCGTTAAGTGAGCCGAGACAAGCCGGCAGATCAGGTGCTACAAATCCCGATGTCTCGTTGTGTGCTTGAGTCAACAACTCGAGATACTGCTGGGTGAGCAAGGCGTTGTGATCCTGAAATGAAATAAAAACTTGATAAATAACACGGCACAGTTGAAAAACAAGCTACAACAATGCAGTATGTTGTATTTATCATTATTAAATCTTAAAATTAACTGCACACAACACGTTATTATTTTAGTTCTGCATATTTTGACAAAATGCCTGCCTAGGATGTTGTCATACACGATTCTAATATAAACCACAACCATTATTAGGTTTGACATGCCCCGAAGTCAAGCCCCGTAAAAAAAATTGAAGTTTCAAAATGTTTCGTTTCGTTTCAAAATTACCTTTTCAGTGAAGAACTTCATTTTATGTTCAAATCTTTTCGATTTTGTTTCTTTATGCGTTTGAAACGAAATGCACGAGAATACCAGTGGTGTACAGCGCGATCTTAAAGCGCGCTGTACAGTTCAAGGCCGTAACTTTGCATTATGCCCTTTCAAAAGGTTTAGCCTACACTTATTTGGGCTTTGTGGGTGTTTTAAACAGCATAGTTTAAAAGTTTTTTCAAAATGAGACAAACTTCTACTCTGACCTAAAATTTCTTTTTAGGATTTCATTTCAAAGCAACCCTCTTCGAAACAATCTTTTTCATTTCACTCAAGCAAACTAATTCAGCAGCAAGCAACTTACCGTAGAATCTTGGCATTGAAATTTCTCGTTGAACATCTTTGCTGAACGGATAAGTGTAAGTCTCTTGCAAATGTAAATTCTCTCCTTTTATCGTTCGTTTTAATGTCCGATTGTGCTTGGTCTGGTTGTGACAAGAATTTATACCTTCTGCTGACCAATCAGAGAACGTCTAGCTTTGCAGAGTTTGAGTGGCGCACGAGTTGGAGTGTAGAAAAAAGAAAAGCTGAAATGTTCGGAGAAAAAACAAAGATGACTCATTCTTTCTCTTTATTATAAACGTCATGAAAAAAAGTCTTTTCACTCAATAAACTAAAAGGAGTAAAGAAAGAATATGGAATAAAAAAATCCTGTTTCTTTTTTAAAATAGCCGGTAAAAGAAAAAAGGTTTAAACAATGTACCGATCCAAGTTATTCTGCCGCTATTTGGTCACAAGGTGTCAGTGTAACTCTTCTTCAAGACGGACACTTTGGTCCGACGTTTATTTTCAGAAATTTTCATTTTAAAATATCGCTTGAAAATCCATCCGCTTGTCAGCGACAAAAACGGCTATAGGCCTAGATTGAACATGGATGGATTTTGTGATTGGGATCCTTCTTTTCATCCTTCTTTCAAAGTATAGGTTCAACAATATAATTAATAGGAGATCTTTAAACTGATTTTCATCTCGGAGTGTTCAGCCGGTTTTGCCATATCTTGAAACAAGTTGATTTGTTTTTAAAATTTTCATATCCAAACAGTTTTGTGTATTTCTCATTTAAATCGCATGCTTGAATTTCGACAGAATTGGAAATACCCTTTTCTTTAGGGATATTTCGCAATTATTTCGGCGAGGTCTGTCTACATCTGGTCAATTACGCAATTCACATGTCATAGAAAGGAAAACTACCGGCGGATTTTTGTGTTGTGAAACTAAATGGAATTACAACAATAACTGAAGTTTCTGGCGGACAGACAACTGCTTGTGAAAATGCCAACTGGATAGCACCACGCCACCACGTAATTACTGTATTGCCAAAGCTACAGTATTTCAAACCCAAAACATACCTTCCACTTTTAGGTTAAATGACAAATAAACCACTAATGCGTGAAGCTCAAAACTTTTCACATATTTCTCTATAGTTTACAGAGTTTCAAACCTTTCATGACATGACGTTTTATGATTCCTTGAATGTTTCTGTCGTGATTTTTCGACGTTTTGATTTTTTTCCAAAGCCTTATTTTCAAGTGGACTACTGTAACATGTTGCTTGTACAATAAAAACGGTGTTTTCTGTGCAATGTCATTTCCTGTTCATAAAATCATAATTGTCTGCATCTATTTACGATACCCATGTTATCGCATGCTAATCGAAAGCGTGGAATAATTGCGCAACTACTGCAAGTATGGAGTCATGAACTGTTAAAAAAATCCTTTTTCAAAAATAGATTTGTTTTACTATGTTTGGTATGATGTCATAAAAATCACGTGACATAACTTGACAGTCAAGCCCTTCTTGCGTCACACCATCAAAATCATGCAGTTACATAATGTTGTTGTTTGCTTCAGTAATTCAGCGCATGCTTTTATTTGGCATTGTAGTTTTGCAGTATATTTGAAAAAATTGTGTAATGCATCATCTGCTAATAAAATTCATTAGTAGACTGCAGTTTGGTACTTCTAACTGAAGCCAGCTTAGAATGAAAAGAAAATGTATTCTTTCTGGACGCGTCTAGTCAGGGAAATGTTGGCCATGAGCTGTCATTCCAAGAAATGTTTTTATTGCGGAGAAAAAGTTTAAGCTAATATGGCTGGTTGTCTTTTCTGTGTTTGGAATCAATTAAGTTGTAGGGAAATGCGGTTAAAGTTCTCGGTTTTTGGATTTAGGCTATGCAAGAACAAAAGCATTTTCTTTTCTGTAATCTGGTTATTACCAAAATAAACCGAAGACAAATTAAACCGATGTTGCTGCTTGCCAATTTACCTTCTGTGTTGACAATAGGCTTAGGTATTGTATTTGCAGCTTAAGGCAGTTATGCAAAGTTGCATCATTCAAATCAACAATTTCTAAATAAGTGATTTTTCACAACTTAAAAAACCTCATTTCTTTCAATTACCAGTAAATCAATGATCAGCCAAGTTTTGCAAAATATTTCTATTTTTCTGTAATGTTAATTTATAGTTTCGGGAGACAGTTTGCTTTCTTGTACCAAAGACAGGCAAGACACAACAAGACAACAAGGTTGAGCAATTATGTTAATTTGCATCTAATCATTGTTGAAAAAACATTGACGGTGATCGTTTGAGTGCTGGTAATACAACAGCAATTCAGTGCTTTGGCTATAAATCATCATTCACCGAAAATGGCTCAGCAGCAATGGTAGAGACAAATGTACCAGTGGTGAAAGATTTATCATGGGCATTTGTCATATTGCGTGCTTGGAATAAGCGATTCATGAGATAAATATGCAAATAGTCATCCAGCAGGCTAAACCAGTCATTTTGCATCAGTTTAACGTCTGTAGTTGTGGATATCAATGTATAAAAAATTAATCACAATCAGCCTTTGAAACTGAATCTCATCTAATTGCCAATGTTTTTAATAAAGGTTAGCATCATATACGTTAAATATATTTTGGATATATAATCAACCAATGTTTTTGACTTAAAAAAACAATTAACTTATTTTCGATGTAGAAAATGTATCAAGAAATAACTACTGGTGTGTTTAACGGCAAAAGTGAAAGAGGAAATGGACCATGGACCCGTATTTTCTGAAAACTGAAAACTTGAACTTTTGTGGCACGAATGAGAAGTACTTTATTATTAACGAACCAGAAAAGTCAGTCATTTTCATAATTTTGTGTCGTGTCCATGTTTACGCCAGGTAATTGAAGATTTAGGTTTTTTTATCTGTGACTTGCAGTTTTTGCAGTTTCTGCTTCTGGTTGTTGTTAGCCTGGATAAGTTTCCAGTTACCAGGATTCACCACGAGGAGGTAGACGCCACGAGATATAGGTTAATGGACGGGAAGGCAAGGAAGCCAATCTTTGTGTCCACTTGCAGGTATTAAGCGGTGTCGAACCAGCGCCCTTTCGAACGCCATACCAAGGCTTTCACCACTCGGTAATACAGTCGTTATTTTTGCATTCATTTAACTTCACACGTATAGAATCAATAAAAAATGACGTTTCTTTTTGGGTTGAGAAAAGCTTTGCATTAGTTGCAGAAAATCATGGCCACCTAAAGATACGGCCTTATTTGTCACATTTTGCAGAAATTTCCAGGTTTTTCTAACTTTGGGCGAACGTTTGAATAAATTTTTCTAAAAATTAGATTTTTACTCTTTCTTTACTCTTTTCCCCAGATGACACAAAAGGTTTTAACATTCTCACATGTTGAAAAACAAAGAAAATTTGATTTCGAAGATTTTAGTCAGACTGTTAATTTTGCAATAACATTAATTTTTCAATAACAGTCTGATTTAGCATTTTTCAACTTACTTTTTCTCATTTGCTACTGCTACCCCAAGGCAACAAACAAGTTTTATGTCATTAGGAAACCGCAAAAAGTAAAAACATCTCAAAAAATGTCAGTCAAGCACTAGCAGTAGCTGTAATCAAAATCTGCAAAATGTGACAAATTAGGCCACATCTCCAGGTGGCCATGAGAAAATTAAATGAAAATGACCCCCTTCTGGTAAAGTCTATCAACAGATTTAAAGTCTGCAAATGTGTGAAAAATCTTGAATAAATTATCGCAAACAAACGATTTATTCAAGAGGTGCACTCTGCAAAGAGGTGCACTCTGCAAAGAGGTGCACTCTGCAAACACTTTTGGAGTTTAATCCCTGGAGCATTATTTATTTTGCTCAAGTTACTGATTTTAAAAAGCTACCAAAGCATAGATGTGAGAAATTTGCAAATTCAAATGGTTATGCACAGTTCAATTCTCCGCTTGATGTCATTTTGCTCGCTCAGCTGGCAAAGTCCGCCCTTCCGGGGGGGATTTGTCGGCATAACACTACCAGCTGTGAGTTGATCAGCAAAAAAACGTTGCAAAAGTGGAAGGAAGTTTCTCCGCTGACTCTCCCTGTTATAAGTCTCCTTTGAGGCAAATAAAACGTAAAGTGTATCAGCACCATATAAATCTATTGAGAAATACTGATGCTTGAAAAACAACTGAAATACCTTCGCTCAGATTACTTCAACATAACCAATCACTGGGCTTGTCATACATTTTATACATGGTAAGGCTGCATAAAGTTTATTTGCACTACATTACAGCATCGGATTGGCCTAGCCTCAAATACCAGCGTTTTTGGTCTATGACGTGTCAATATTGACAAATAAAGTTTGGCATTTCAAATTACCAAGCTTACACCAAGTATTTATAGTAGAGTATTTCTATTTAAATTACCCACAGTTGTGAATAGGTGCATACACTTTGAAGTCTTGTCGTAAAAGAGGTAAATTTAACGCAAAACACTCACCTCTGACAAATTTTAAATTATTAAAAAAATTGAAGTCTTTCTTTTTATATATTTTAACATTACCAAAAGTCAACCCCCTTTGGCAAGTTTACATTAATTTTTTCTTACCAGAACTACAAACTAATATATTGCAGTAGAAATAGCAAAACTGACTACAATCTGTGATATGCCAGATATTTGGGTGAAATTATAATACAACCATTTTAAAAATTTGACCTATGAAAAGAGATAGACGTAAACCCATTAAAAGTTTACGGTCGTGCATTGAGAAGATAACAAATTGTATTGGACAGTAGGCTACTTATTCTTTTGTGAATCATCGACAATTTTGTGGTTTGGAATGAAATAAGTGCATTAGAACTTTAATTGGTCTTACACTGTCCCGTAATCCTAAAATCATGTTTCAAAAATACCGCTTTCAGGTGATAATATCAACTGCAGCATCCTTTTTCTTTTCGCAATCTACGCACGCGATTTATTTTCAGCGTGAAGAGTCATTTGAAAATTAAAAATTTTTAATTCGTACAAGTTTTGAATTTTTGACTTTTTTTTTTCTTCAAGTCCAGTTCCCTGATCTTAGCATAAGGGTCAATACGCAATGACTTTCTCTGACGTTTCTGTCAATAGAAAGATGCAGAATTTCTGGTGTGTCCAAATTTTTTAGGCAAGCTTTTACAACATAAACAGCTATACGACACAAACCACAAGCCAGTCTTTTTAAATTAATTCAACGGTTGCAGAGATTGAATCGATGTAAAAAGAAATCTTTTGCTACCTGAGAAAGTGCAATTTTCAGCAAACAGTTAGACGAGAAAATAACTTCATCATCACATTTTACTTGTGTTATCCTAAAATTAGTTCAAACAGAAATAGCTTCTTTCTTGGTAGAGTGTGTTATTTACTATGTGCATAAATTGAAGGTCAAAGCTTCGATCTCATTGTATTTCTGAGCTTTTAAAGTCAGCTAAGCCTCGGGTCATGGCCTACCTTGACAGCGCTTTTTTTGCATCACCAATTTCCAAGAAACTCAGTCGTAAGTCGATATAAAGCTCTTTTAATCTTCACTTTAGCATCTTTCTAGTGGTTATTATCTTATGACGTTGCTCGTTTCTTTCACAGTATTTTTCCATTGACAAAACTTGAATGTTTTTTTTGCAACCAAAGAGATTAAAATTTTTGTTTCATTAAAACTTAACGATATTTTTGACTTGGTGAAGATTTGCTATGATGACACGCTTCCATTTGAAAGACGTGTTTCTTTGCTTCAAATTTAAAAGTTTTCAATGGGCCGAAAACGTTTTCAAATAGGCTACATGCCTTCAAAACTAAAAACTAGTTTGAAGTAGCCTATATTAGAGCTCAACAAGAAACGTGGCTGGAGTGCGCATTACAATAACAGTAATGTTTTGATCCAAGGTCAAACTATTCATTCTTTAGAAGCTCTTGACTGTCTTTGCTTACGCTTCAAGTACTCTGTGTTAATGCTAATCCCTGTGAAAATATTTATGCTACAAAAATAGTTTAAATGCTGTAAACGTTTAAGTATCTTTAATAGATGATTTTCTTCTCGACAAAATGTGGGTTTACCGATTTGAAACAAAAGCCTGGATTTCTTGGCATTAGCATCATGTTTAAAATCTTTAAAACAATTGATTGAGTGTCCCTTTTTCATGGACATTAAAACACACACCGCTGGTGTCACGAAAGTTGAACACGTTATAGTTAAAAAGCTATTGAAGACGCAAACGAAAAATAATATGCAGACCACAAATATCAGCACTTGTAGGCTTATTCAATGTCACATGAGCAAAATATTTTGTGTTTTCAACTGCCAAAATTGACTTCAGAGCACTTTAGTCGTTTCAAAAAGTCAGTCTTGCTCAGGCTACATTACATTGCGTAAAGGTAGCGAATGACAGTTTGATGAGAATGCCTTTCAATGTAATCCTATGGCTTTTGTACACTCTATTCTTGGTTGATAAAAACTCTACGCTTTTAAGATGCATTCAAGCGTGAAGCGCAGTCGACAACTTGGCCTCAAGTTGAGCTTGGAAATTGTTCTACTTGGCAGTTTGCCGTCAACCATCAACAAAGGCGACCCCAGCCTGCAAAAGTTGTCCTTTTTACATCGTTTCAATGTCCAGCGACGTAGAAACTATGTAAAATGACAACTATGCTAGCTGGGGCAACGCATTTCATAACTTTAGATTGTTTAACAAGATTATAAATTTGCACGGTTGGCTGCTGATATAAACTTTAGGCAACGTTTTGAATTTTTTGCATAGCAACTTCTTTCATGGTTAGTCCTTTTCATAAACTGTCAGTGAATGACAAAAATGTAGGGCCAGCTTTTGTAGTGAGATCTTGGTCAGACATGAAACAAAAGCTTTAAAACATGGATAAACTCTGATACAATGCTTGGTTTTCTAGCCGATTTTTTGACACAGACTTTCAAAACTAGGTGTTTAGTTAAATTTTGCTAAAATGAATGTTCCGGACATTCTCTGTTCAAATCTACTCCAACAGAACATACATAAAATCCATTTCCATACGGTACAGACAGGGGCGTTGTCAAGAGGAGGGGGACAGGGCAGACAATTGTTCTCCCACCCTTGAAATATTTTAAATAAACATTTCACACTCTGTTACAACATCATTTGACAAAGTTTTTCTATTGATTTAGGCTGAAAGTACTCTCAAAGTGTGCAGTTTTTATATATTTGTGTCAAATTTTTCTGATGCCCAGACTTCCTTTGGGTGCTTCGTCTTCAGTGACTGTTTGCCCGTGCTCACTCGCATGTGCACAAACACTTATTTGCTCTCCTCCCCCGCAATTTTGTGCAGGTTACGCCCCTGGGTACAGGTCAAGCTGGGTCGAACTTGTGACTTATGGTTTGCGGTTTTCATGCAACTGTTGAACTTATAGAATTTTAACAGCTATTGCAGGTTGTTGCTCAATTATTATAATGGTGGCTATTATAATGGTTATCATTGCCTTAACGTTGTACCGCTCGCTATCTTGTCTTGTGACCACACTCCCGCATAGTTTATAACAGAATGTTAACACCTTTTGTCTTTGTTCTTCAGTTGTTATGCGTAGCTCAGTGCAGATTGTAATTTCAGTCATTTATTATTAACGTTTCACGAATATCTGTTGTTTTTGTTTAGAGGAATTAGTTATTTTCCTGACGAGGGCAGAAAGTTTGCCGAAAACGTTTGAATTTATGTAGTTATTTTCAGTGTTGTACGCGTCAATGAAATAAATTGACGGCGTCAGTGTTAGCGCAAATTGCCTAAAAACGTTACGGCGTAAAGTACTGCGTAAGCTCTTAAAGAAATTGACGGCGTCAGCGTCAGCGCTAAATTCTAGCGCTATTTTAGCCTGGGTCTCACAAAGCGGAAGTATTCGACTTCTAACGGGTTTGATTTTTGAGACTGTTTCGAGCTGCGAAAGACGATTTCGTCTTTTCTCGACTCAGATTAACCCAGGATACAATAAACCAGGGGCTCTATCCACTTTTAGAATTTGGGGGGGGGGGGTGATTTTTGGACACTGAGCTAAAATCGTCATAGTTATTTCAACAACAACTTTCAACTCGTCTTAGTCATTCCAACCACTCTAATGAGTGAGGGGGTGATCACCTCCCTTGGATAGAGCCCATGCGATAAACAAACTTGAAACTGCATAATTGAATAGACGAACAGCTGCCACAGAAAAAGATTGTTCATTGCTATCAGTCTGAAAGTCAAAACGTCAAACAAAATTTAACTTTCAGTATGAAACGAGATTTTCCATAAAAACGAAAAATGACGCATATCGCGTGACGCTTAAAATCGAAAAAATAAACTGACGGCGCTAGCCTCAGCGTCAACGTACTACACTGGTTATCTTTTATTTTATGTATTGTTTTTGAATTGTCCATCAAGTTGCTATCCATTCTGTCTATGGTTTTCAAAAATTATCTCCCTACCGTACCAAAAGTATACAATTATTATAAATGGAAAAACGAACTTGCGAGGGTTAAGCCTTTCATGAAGCTTGCAAAGTTCTTGAAAGTTTCACCATTGCTGTTTCACTGTGGAAATAACAAGAAGCGCATAGAGGAAAACCTTAATTACAAACTCAATTCGGGCTGCTCATAAAGTAATTTAATTTTCTACGTAGTAATACAAAATAATATGCGTGTGTGTGTGCGTGCGTGCGTGCGTATGTGGTTAAATCAACAAAACAATAGAAGATAACAACGTATAAAAAGCCCACATCCATCACAGCTATCTCCAAAATCTTACATCGTTAGTCAATTCTAAATAACTGTTTCCTGTTTTGTTAGCAGAAATGCAAAAGTTACCGAAGTCACTGATTGGATGCAAGGATTGTTGAGTCCGAGGAAAAGGTCATAAAAACTTTCACATTTATTCCATAGGGATTCTAAGAATTAAAAAAAGAACATGATCATTTCGACAAAACATCAATAAATGACGCAAATCAGCGACAAAAACATTCTAAAATTTCACCAAGCAATCCTCTTCTCAATGTTTGCGAGCATTTCGTCCCACTGTAGAATGTAGACACCGTTACTTCCATTGTTTTTGTGATCTTTGTAGAAGGTAGCTTGTTCCATGTGCTTTCTTCTTGCTTCTTTTTGGACTTTGGAAAGTAAGGATTACACATAGACAGAATAAACACTTGAAAAACGCACTGCACCGTCGTAATGGGCCAAGAATAACATTTCTTGCTTTTGTCATCTGTTTGTTTCTACTGTAGAGTTTTAGCTAAATAAACTTGTGCACATTCAGTAAATAAACAAGATAGCATTTCCAAAGTTGCAATCAACAAGTAATCTGTATGTTTTAAGTAGTCAGTCTTCGGGTAGTTACAATACCGTTGAAAGTTGGCCATGTGGCAATAAACCACGTCAGATTTGATTTGTTTATTGAAATAAGTAGGTTAAAACTACTGTTTTCAAGCACTTGCTCAAATTGATTTGTTTATTGCCAACCGCTGCGTGTAGTAAAAGTTTTTATTTCCAAAATATCTGGAGCGGCAAAATCGGTCATATGATTCAAGAATCATTCTTCAGAGGTTTTACTGATAAAAGCATGCTTTGAAACGTTGATTTTGCGTTGTCTGATGTCAACTTGATGTTTTAAGGAACTTTATTTCTGGGATGCTTACATCAACATCAAAGGAAGGATCTAAAATTTAACTCTGAAGCTAACTGTTTCAATAAAATGTTGTTCAAAGTTTTGATAATGTTTCAGTTTGGAAATGAAATACAAAGAATATCGCTGTTTCTGAATTTAGTCCTCAGAAATTATCAAGTCAAAATCGTATTTCAGCCTCCATTTTCACTCGTAAAGTTTTTTTCTATTGTGGAAATGTACTGTTTTAATCTCTTACTGAAGACTTCAAAGAGTTATGTGACAAACTACTACATGATAGTTTGCGAAAAAATCAAGCTCAAACCAAAACTCAATCAAATCTTACATGATGGTTATAACAAAAAAAAGCATTTTCACAAAAGCCATTTACATCATATCCAAATAAATTGATAAGCCCACAATTTTTTTACTTCTGACACATATATAGAGTGTCTTGTTAAAACACGCAGTTTCGCTAGTCAACAAGAAGTACATTGACGCATTTTGTTCAGTGTATTTGTAGCCCGTGTAAAACGAGACCCCACCAGACTTTATGTAATCTGCTTTATATGATCTTCTCTGGTATCAACTTACACGTTATGTTCACAGCATCATCTTTCACCTTGCCTTTCTCAATCGAAGTTTTTGGCCACTCACACTTTCGCTATCTCTTTGTACAGATCGATCGTACATAATAATTGATTTAATTCAGCAACTTTTATGGTGTCAAACGTCCCAGTTAGCAAAACCGGTCTTTTTACATTGATTTGACGTCTGAAGACCTGGAATCAAGGTAAACGGATCAGTTTGCTGGCTGGATATTTCGTCATTTCACAGAAAGAGACTGAATGAAAAAGCCCCTATTGTTCAAATCTTTCTACTTTCTAATAAAAGTGAAAGGGCCGCAGGGAAATGACAGTCCTGAATAACTGTCCACCTAATTATTCTAAAAGATCAGCCAGCAAATCAGTTCTTTTCAACATTAATTAAACGTTTGTAGACGTTAAATCAATGTTAAAAAGGACTGATTTGCTGACTTGGGAAACGAGATAAATATGCTAAAGTGAAGACAGTAACCCTTCAAACCTTTTCACTTTTGGTTTTCAATTTTCGATGAAGCAAATATGTTGACTGATAGCATAATGACAGATGAGTGCAAATATGTTGACAGTGCATAGTTTTCGCAGAACCATCTTTAACACGTTAAAGATTTTGATTTACACTGTAACTTCTGTGATACCAAACTTGCTGGTTTCGTGATTTTGTAGCCGTTCAGTTGCAGCTTTATGTGGGACCCCTTGGCCTCTCTTTGGACTTGCTTCATCAAGACTCAACCGATTACTTACTGGTGTGAGTCCCTTCAATGCAGAAATATCAAGATGGTGTTCGGCACAGAGTGCCATGTGGTGCAGACCACAGGTCATGTTATCAAGGCCTGTCCTCTGTACAGACCACTCCTTAGTAGTGTGAAGGGCCAGATCTCCGTTGACAAAAAAAAAAACAAGCAGTGGCTAGTTGAAGGATCTTATGTTTAGCGACAATACGAGCAAAGCTCTTGGTATAATTTATATTTCGACCAGCAAGATTTAGACCGGAGTTTGATATACGAAACGTCCTTTTATTGCTTTATTGCTCATATTTAATAAAAATCAATTTCTCAAGCGTTACTGATGGCCTTGCTGTTGTACGTTGCGGCAAACAAGTTCTTGTTTCAAAACACCCAGATGACGTCATTAACATTTTTCTTGCCTTTCAAGATGATGTAGTTGATTTGAAGATTTGGCGATATTCTTACAATTTTTCCGCTTATAATTTCCAGCACAAATTGCAATGAATTTCCCAGTTTTCGTTTGAAATGAGTTTTTCCATCCAACAAATCGGTCCTTTTTTTTTACAACGATTCTTGAATTGATGCAAAAAAAACTAATTTGCTGGCTGCGTTAGAGACAGAAAGAAAGCAGGAATCGCACACACAATTGCGAAGTTAATTCTAACCCAGTTTCAAAACAAGCTACTTTTTCTACTCTTGTTTACATTTCTCAAGTGTAAAGTTTGGAGCGTGGATTCATTCGATAGCGCCCTGGGAGGCACGTGACTTAATTTGATCTCACAGTTTCTATTCGGTTTAGCTTCAACGTGAGAAACAAGATAGCCCAATCTACCCGAATGCTCAGCGCAAGATCAAATTTTATTTGCATCAAACATACAACGTCAGACGAAGTAAGATTTTTGAAATGTCACCATTTTTGTGCACAAGAGACGAGATAGCAACTTGTTTTTCTTTTCAAAAAGATCTCACGCTTTGTCTAAGAAAGTTGCAAAGAAATGTCAAGAAATTTTGATCAAATAACATCATTAGGCTGTGGTTTATACCCTTGATTTTACGCTTTATCCCTTGGGTCAATGAACGACGCCCAAACAATGCTACGCGGACATTTTGCCAAAAAGACTGAACTGGGCGCCAGATCTACAAGAATTTTTACAAGCACATTTGCTAGAGTTCCGCTAGAGTACAAAAAATTTTGCATTTGAAACCGTATTCAGTTTCAGTTTGTTTTTATTTCTGACCATCACAACGAAAAACAATATAGGGGCCGCCAAACATAACAGAGGTCTATAAAAAGGTAGAAGCGACAAAACGCGGAGGTTATATGCATGAAACCTTATGAAATCATGTACAATGTCTGTTTATAAAAAGCTATAATTAACACCAACTTTCAAAACAAGTTTTCATGCTTGCGCAACAATAACAGCGCAAACATCTTGGACACAAACCAAAATTAAATCACAAACGCCATTGTACTGGATGGTGTTGCAACACTGTTGCTTTTGAAGTCAGTTAAGGTCGGACATGCCACTGCGTCATTTGACGCGTAATTATCTCGTCGAAACAATCAAGAATTGTTTTAAAACTTGAAAGAGAACCGGTGGTGTAACTTTGCACGATATTGTTAAAAAAAACTTTTGTTGTTGTTACATTTATTAACGTTACAGCTTGAAATTAGAAGAAGACTTTTCGTAATAACCTCCACCTTAATTCCAAGCTCTTTTGTTGGTGTGTTGAAAAGTGATTAAAATCTGGAATCCAATACGGACAAGCCGCAGCCTACAGAGTGGGTGCAACTTGTCAGCCATTGTATTGAAAATGCTCAGTTTTCGAAAGACCAAAGACAGAACATGTTTTCGTTGTGTTGATCAGTTGTCTTGTACGTAACAATGCTACCCCTTGTTATGCCTTGTCCGTGGGAGAGCAGATGGTCACGTGACTTCGCTGACAATCGAAAAGTTTGTCAATGCTTCGGTGACATCACAGGAAAACACGCAGCGCAATCTTGAGCGTGTTTATGAAGGAGATTAGGCTGTGTTCGTTAAATGAATGACTCGATGAATACGAAATGAATGACTTGAAGATTCGTCAGTGTGTCAACAAGCAGCACGTCATAGCAACACACTTGAAATGACCTAAAAACGGTAAATTAAAAATATATTTGTTTTCAATCCTACACTTTCACCAAACCTATTTCAAAAGTAGGATACCATGCACCTGACAACCTACGTTTAAGAAATAACATTGTATGCCCGCGTACAATAAATGAAAATGACAACGTGTAAACACGTCGTCTTAATACCTGTTTAAGGATTGGACCTGGAGCAAACAAGAACCCGTACTCTTAATCAGGATTTTTTTTAATTGGAGGTGCAGTCACCGTTTAAGAGGTGCGAGACCTGTTCCCAGGGGGTGCGTGGATGCTAAATCATTAGGCTTAAATAAATGACATTGCTTGTTTAGCTGGTTTTTACTTAATTTTCTGAATTGTAAGTGAATATTACTTTTCAGCCGTTCTAGAAGGGAGTACGAGATATGGTTGGCGAATTCAAGGCGGTGCTAACACGAAATAAAGAAACACTGTGATAAATCTTAGTTTAGAATATAGATAAAAGGGTGGCTTTGTTTTTACATTCAGTTTGCTAAGAAGACCCTACCACTCACCATTTTTGATCTAGTAAAACCGAGCGTGTCACTTCAGTTGTCAAATAATTATCCTGGTTAAGATTGTGAAAACTTATAGAATGCATACTGAAAAGTGTTGAACGTTCATAATAATCAAATCCTAGCATAAACCGTTCGAACTGTAGCGTGTAGCCTATTTTAATGAGCACTGAACAAACTGTTGCATGAGACCAGGCTTCAATACAAACAGCTATTGCTGTCATTCCAGTCTGCTCGTGCTGATAATATCTTGATCTTCAGTTTTTACTGATTTGTCGTCACATCGATCACAAAGCATGTTGAATGCAAAATATCTTTAATGTCCATCCATCACATATCGCTCTGTTGATGTCCGTCTCACTCTCAGACCATTAACAAACCGTGCAAGCTTTAATGACGCACTTTTCCGTTCAACGTTCGGTCTTTTTCCTGATATTTTCATTCTTGTTCAGGACGCTAAGTTCTGCTGAACAAACAAACTGTCTGACTTTAAAAAAATGCAGTTTCTAATTTGGAAACGTTTTTCTTTAAATCAAGTTTCCGACAACAGTTTCAATTCCGCTAAAACTTGTTCACTGCACTTTTCCTTTGAAATAGTTTACACCAAAGAAATGGATGTGAAGCAAGTTTTTTTCAAAGATTTCCTAAGCCGAAGTGAATGCTCTCAGTCATGTTTGCTTCTACAAGTGATGATTAAAGCTAACACCACTCTGAGCCATGCGGTCATAAGCTGGTAAGAAGTCCTTATGTGGAATTGCTTTGAGTTGGTCAGTCATGTAACAAGTTATGACTCTTTCTCGTTCAACTTGTAGTGGTTGCACACGGAAAACCACATCTTGCCTTTTTAGTCATGTGTGGCCTTCGTCGTAAACAGGAAGACGGCTTTGTGTCGGGTGAATAAGTATGTTCATCCCACATTATTGAATAATTACTTTTGTTTAGAGAAAAAAACTTGCTGTGATGCAAAATAAACTCCAAGAAACTTGGGTCATAGACCAGGGACGTAGCTACCGAGGCTTGGAAGGCAATCGCCACCCAAACATTTTATCTTACCTCCCCTAAAAAATGTTTTAATACCATTGTAAGTAACATTGAATGACGTCAGCCCTCCCAATAGTTGCTTTTGCCCCCCCTTAAAATGTTTTTTCTAGCTACTTCATTATCATGGACTGCTGTCTTTACAAGGTCCCCTCTGGTGTATCTGTAGTCGGCCATGGATGTTCATCAGAAGAACTCGCCCCTCATCAATTCGTGAGATGATGCCTGTCGTCAGAACAGCGAGAAAAAGTAGTTCTTAGACAGATGGTGGAATAATGGGATGAGTTAGGTTGCTTTTCCGCTTTTTATTCAAGTTACTACGAGACAAGTGATGAATGAATTCTTGCTAATCGACAAATGCTATCGGTCTGACTGATGGTGTGCGGCCTAATTTGGTAACGTGCTTACGTGCCGAATGACAAAGACTGCAGATTATGATGATTAATGTTTTTTTTTTCATTGTTAAACCTGTGGCACTTCAGGTGTGACAACTGCGTAGTCAGGTGAAAAGACATTTGCTGAACGAGCAAATTTTCCATTGCGGTTTGAGAAAACGCAAGCTTGATCTTACGTTGCTGTAAAATAATCCAACTTTAAAAATAGCTAAAACTCAATCGTAAAGGTTGATTTGGCTTGACGGTATCACTGTTATTTGCTGCAATTGCAGAAAACACTTGACAACACCGAGATTCGAAGAAGCACCTCTGATTAAGAGAATTTCTCAGTAAGCAGTTTCAGACCCACTGTAAGTAATTTGTTTGGAGAAAATCCATGACATGTAGTAGTCGTAAGAAAAGTTTTGAATCAATTTCGGATCTCAGAAACCGATAAAATGAAGTCATTAAATGAGTCACTTTCATTGAATATGCTATTTATTTATACCCTTGATAACCAATAATCGGTGAGTTTTGCGAACAGCAAATCAAACACTCCAAACATCCCTTGTCAGAACAAAATATTGTGACTTCTCAAGCTTTCGGACACACACAAAGGACGTGGAAAACAATTTCAATTTTAAAAATGCGCTCTAATGATGTACGTTATGTCTGTTTCACCAAAATTACGGCTACATAGCCGAGTGGTGAGAGCCCTGGAACGGCAATCGAAAGGGCACCGGTTCGACACTGCTCAAGAGCATGCGGCTGTGTCTCTGGCAGGACACTTAAAGGCACGCCTGAAGGTGGACACGAAGCCTGAAGGTGGACACGAAGCTTCCTTGCCTTCCCGTGCACTTAATCTTCATCTTCAGCCATCGAGTGGAAGCCTGGATACGAAAAACAAAATCAAACCAAAAATGACACATGTAAAAAATATTCCTTAGTTTGAACTTGTTTTCACATCGTATTTTGAATTGTTGTTGCCAAAACAAGTCCAGCTAAACACTTCCTATTTGTTTACTTTGTTGTTGTGGTTGGTGTGAAATTGTAAAAATCGAGTAAAAATATCATGTGATTATCACGTCACAGAAGCGAGCTTCAATGAGAAAAGGTCCTTCGCTGCACACGTCACTTTCTCCACGTGGTTTCTAAGAAAACGTTGTTGATGTTTTATTGCAACGTTTTTTACATTGCAACGATGTAATGTGGTTGTTAGTTTTTTTGTGTAACGCTGTGGAATGTATTTGAATAAGAAGACTTATTAACTAGCATGGTCAGCTTTTTCAAACACGTTTTATTGATTTGTGTCAATATTTCTCTTTACAAGCCCTCTGGCAGCAAAATTGATCCTTTTTCGATTTGTTCAATACCTGCATACGTTGAATCAACGCAAATGAGATTGCTTTTTATTTGGTAAATCGCCACTTTCTCTCAACAAACATGCCTCGCAATGCAAATATGATGTAAATATCAAATTTAGCAAAGAAAAAGCAACAATGGCTTGTGCAAAGCAGGTAGTATCGTGTGCCTGTGAATTGCGTCGTGGTTGGAAGTGTTTGTTTTCTTTTTTTGGATGACACTTTTTGTTTCATGGTAACAATGTAAAAAGGCAAAGCCAAGGTTGAACGCAAAGTCGTTTCTTATTCATCTTTTCAAGAAACAAAAAGTGTTTATTTCACCAAAATAGAAACTACGATGTCTTTTCTTTGTTTCCGTGTTTCCGTGACAACGATTTTCTTTGCGGAAAACACAAAGTAATAACAAATCTGCTAAAAAACAAAAAATAATAGAAAACAACTACGCGAACTAAAATGCACAGTTTTATGGGCTCATACATATGATCTCTATTAAAGGCTTCATGACCTTGGAGAGTTCAATCGTTCATCCCTGGTAATTATAATACATTCAATGTTTTTATGAAGCTCGGTTGCCAAACAGACAATGAACTTTCCTAAGTCCAAGTCGTGGTGCAAGACCAGATTATGTTTTCCGTTCTTTTCCGATTATTTAATTGCCCGGATACGTTCATTAAAAGTTAATATAGCTCAGTTTTATCACTTGTTTTTCCGCCATGTTAGTAATTGTCAAATATTTAATAATTTCAGTCTGAAAGAGGTAGTTTTCTCTCAATATGATAATCAGATAGCAATTATGTCTTATATTTAATTACGTAACACGCTGTAAAAGTATGCTGTTGTTTTTTCTCAGCAAAAACATCAGCCCATAAACGCCTGCAGACGTTGAATTAATGTAAAACAAAGGCATTTGCTTGATGAGTTTGTGCACTCATGTAAAAAAAATTTGCAAAGTAATAAAAACAACTATAACCGTTGTAACTTCTTCATAAACTGCAATTTCGGATAAATGTCGTCTGTTTATTTTATCCTTTCTACTACATTGACTTTTGTATTTTTCTTCAGTTGAATGATAAAAACTTCACCACACTTTCTCACCACGTCAAGCCTAAGTGTTAATGACGTTGTTACCAACAACAAGTAATTAATTAAAATGGTTTGGGTCAATAGAATGAGTCTCCCTTCCTCAACGGATGACAATCGATCGATTGTTGCGAATGATGTTATCTTTTGTCGATTAAAAGTCCAACGGTACATAAAAACCACAGAACATACTTTTCAGTAAATAATAATTAATTAAAGCCAAAAGGAAATTGATAGCTCCTCAAAATTTACAAAAAAAGATATTATAATAGAGGAAATTTAAAGATATGATAAATTTAAAGATATGATGATAGAGGAAATTCGTTTCGTAATCGGCTTGTCTTCTAATAGCTAGCATATCTATGTTTCTGTGCATATTTATGCATTTTGTCCCAAATTTTCGGACAGATAATCAAATTCAAATGACGTTTCACTGATTAATTACTTTTATTCTGTATTGTTGCATAACTCAAGAAGATGTTACTTTTCCATCGTCCTCAGAAGTTGAAAAGATGTAAAAATATCAACTTTCTAGACCCGGTCATTGGTCGAAATACTTCCAGTAAAAGAAATGTGCCGCTCCATCTGACCTAAACCATTAGGCTATCTTGCTATCAAACGATTTTTATGTTGATCAAAAAAAAATCTTGTTGAAAACATTTCACGATTCCCGGAAATCAACGCTGTCCTGGGGTCCAGAACACGTTGATTGAGACAGCATCGTTTAACTTCATAATTAATTCATTATGCACAAATGTGACTTGCACGAGCGGTGCGTGTTACGCACAAAACCACTCCTCGCTTAATGACTGACGCAATGAAAAAACATTCGTTATAGGCTACGGACTGCAAACGCTATCTGGATCATGATATCATTCATCCAGCTGCTGCGTTTACGTAGAAAGAAAACGTCCGCTCTTTGCTTCGAAGTAAAGTCTGCAATGTTTTTTTGTGCTGGCCTTTTTAGACCCCTGGACGAAAGCACTAAATAACGTTTCGTTTAGCAAAAATAAAAAACTTAGATTACATTTTCATCGGTTTGACTTTTTCAATGAATTGCAGGGGGCTGTGCCCTAACAGTGTCTGTAGGTAGAACAAAGACTAGTTTGGGTTATCGTTTCTCATTTGGGAAAGGCAGTCGCACATGACAACAGGATGCAATCCAGTCCAAGGAAGCAGTTGTCTTCAAGTGGAAGTTTTGTTCTTCCAAGCTGAATATATCTGTCGAAACATTTATCTCAAACATTTATCTGTGGAAACATATTTTTGTAATCATTGTAGTTATATGGTTATCCTTTCATGGCATTTAGCTGCTTTTTTTTCTTCTTTTTTTATCTCGCATTGCTTCGAATTGTTTGGCTAGAACTAACGATGGCCTATGCTCATGGATCGTGAGTTGTAACAGAGTCAACTGTGTGCTTTCGCAGTAAAACATTTGTTTCAATCACATTTGTGCAATCTACAAATTGCTTCAACAAATCTGCAAACGTCAATTTTTCTGGTTGTGACATAGAATGCGACATCCAATAAACTCAATTTATGATGAAACTCTCCTATTATCAAAACTGATCCAAGGAAAACGAAGCCAAGGAAGACTAGCACAAACTTTTATGCAAAGGAGTCGATCCCTTACAGAGGACAGCTGAAAAGAACTGCGACCGTTGGCTGAAAATCGCCAATTATGGAAACCGTTTATTGATGCTATTTTGCACCTAACAGATGTAAAATAAATTATAACTATTATATATTATAATGCCAACCTTTTGCTACCTAAATTTAGTAGCTTTATATTGTCTCCTAACATAGTCAAGCATGAACACGGCACTATTCAAGCTTACTCCTATTTTCAAAGTGCAACGTTGGCTTTCGTGAGCTGCTGCGTTTCTAATTGTTTGTCGATTCCATATTTGGAATTGTTATCTGCAACCGTAAAACAGGAGAATGTGACGTCCCAGGTCAACAAACGTTTGTTAATGCAGGCCTTTGAAAAACATACGCTGGTTGCGAATATGGCCGATGTTTTACAAACCCTTTTTCTCCTTTTTGGACTATTTTTGTGTGTTGGCATTGACTACTGTACAAACATGATCTAGGTCTTTTATTTGCTTTTGTTCTTACGTATATGAAGGCTTGAATGTCCATTTCTTTCTTTAGTTTTGAACAAATACTGAACCTTTTTGGGAGGTTGTGGGATACGTCATCAAAGAAAAACACAATATTGTGAAAATAAACAGGAAATGCTTAAATTATGTTGCGTAAAATAAGGAGAGAAAATCTTTTCAACAAAATGTTGAAATACTAAGAAAACTAAGAATATAGCTGTATAGCTGAAATACTAAAAATAGAATTGTAGTACTTTTATACTATTGGCTGAGAGACAATCTTTCCACAATTTTTGTAACCGGTTTTGTTGACAATAATCTCATTTGACTATCTCTTTCAAAGGGAATTAAAACCAAATACTTTCTTGTTTTTCACTTTTTAAATATAATCTACAGGGTGACCCAAAAAGATGCGTACCCATGCTTTATTCGATTTTTTCACATTTGGAACACATCTTGGGAAAGTCATAAATTGACTAAAAATTGACAGAAAAAGCTGAAACTCTGGTCAATGGTCTTCCATAAACTGAATAATGTGTGGTTGTAATTTGAAATACATAGCTTTTCAATCAAAGTCACAATTGAAATTTTCATGGATGCGCATCTTTTTGGATCACCCTGTACTACACTATAGTTTATGGAAAGCAAGGAAATAGAATTCAGAGTTGTTTCACTTTGTAATGCTTTATAGTAAGTTCCCACGTCATACAAAACGTAAACAAAATTTCTCTCCATGAGCTAACAGCAGGCCACGTCTTTAATTTTCCAAATCTAAGAATTTCTCCTTTATTCTTCATCACTGCTGTCATTTTCAATGCTTTATTTAGTGCTAAAAAAACAATACCAGCAAACTACCAAAACGTCTGCTGATAAATAAAAATTAGGTAATGTCATGCTAAGAATATATTTCTCAGCATAGAACGTAAATTTATCAAAGGTTTTCATAAACTGCTTATCGTCGGTGGGAATTTCAAAAACTTATTCCCGGATGGTATCAACAATTTCATGTACAACAATTAAATTTTGTATAATTTGTTTTCTTAGTAGATAGGAGGGGTATTATTGTGAAGATCGACCTTGTCGGGAAAGTCGGATTTCCATGGGTATTTTATATTGGAAATTGAAATGGAAACTTTCGGGCACGTCAACTCACTTGAGGTCGAAAATTTTCCAGTCATGGACAAAATACCAATGGACACTTTCATGACAATTCCAAGGTCACAAATTTTGATAAATTTTGTCTGACAATTAACTGTCATCGTGTAAAATTAAGAACCTGTTACATCATAGCACGACTTTATTGCAATGAAGCGAAATGTCCACAGTAACATTCTCGAAAGTAATTTATTTGTCCTGACTAGAAACCATCACGTTAAAACTGAACACACATATTTCGTTCAAAGTTTTGACTATCAGAAATGGTGCCCCATCGCTGTTTGCTTACATTTTTTCTTTCATTGACTAGTACGCAAGCAATTGAATTCTGAACCTGCTGCAAGTTGGAAAATTTCTTTCATCGAAATAGGTCAGAAAGTTATGCTCAATTTTCTGAGTGAATCAAATTTGACAAGCTGTTTTTCGCAAAGATTTGCAAAATCCAGTTTCCATTCTCAAAGTTCCTTAGGCTTTACAAGAATGTTTTAGCATTCTGTATTCGTGCATATTAAATAATTATGAAAAACATATATTTCCCCAAGAAGGCATTCTTTCAAAAACAATACATCACAAAGATAATAAATCGAGCAAATAAGCACTTGAAGAACTTAAACTATAAATTTAGGTCTACAACTGGCCCACTCTGGGGCGGATTCACTACTTTTAGGATGTATAGTAAATCTACTGTATATGGTTTAATTAATTAACTAAAACCTTTATTTCAAAAAGTGCATTTTTGTGTATTTTTCAATATTTATTTTAGACATAAATGCATCAACTTAAAAATGATTCTAAGATGAAACTGTTTAAGCCCCGAATCTTCACAGCAAGAATTTTCTGATACTTCTTACTACATGACTTCCAAGAAAGCCAACTTATTTCCATCGCTTCAGCAAATAGTTTGCGATGGTGATAGAATAGAACTATTTGCACGTTTACGCCTTGTTTATAAATACAGTAGTTTCCTCATAATCAAGAAACGTTTCGCGCACGCTTCGAACCTATTACATCACCTGTTAATACCAAAAGCGCATCATCACACTTCATTAGTAGGGTTTTAATAAGCCATAAAACGACAATCACTTCTGATAAACAATTATTATTTATGTTTGCAGACTATGGAAACGTGCTATCAATACAAGGTATCGGGATTTTTCTAAGTAATTGATGATGTCACCGGGCGTAAAAACACTCTCTTTGCATTTTGGATTAATTTGTATTTAATTTAGAATCGGTCATCGAACGCCAATTTCACATATAGCAATTCTGAAACTTTTTCTTGTCATAGCCATTGAATAAGAAGAATTGAATCAATTGTAATTAGCAACGTAAACACAGAAATGGTCGCTTTTATCTGCTTTACCTTGACAGCTAAATTTTATTTATTTTGGAGCAATTTTTCCAATAAAAACTAAACGTTTTATAAAGACATGAAGGTTCTCGCTAAAAATAAACATTTTGCTTTCGATTTAATTATATTGAATTTCAACACAACCATGTTTGCATTCCGATGAGGTGGTATATCAACAAGCAAGAGCAAAAAAGTATTTCCACACTTACAGTAATAGTTTGCTTTGCGATTTCAACATACTTTTTTCCCCATAAAATTTCCAAGTTATTCGTGTAAGTAAATGAATAATTTATGTTAAATACCAGTTCGTCGTATTGTGTTACAAAGGTATTAGCCTACGCGATGCAGTGGCAGAGCATTTTCTTGCTGACGCATTTCATGGACAAGCAAATATACTTTCTGACACCATTACAACGACAGATGTTATTGAACTAAAGTAGTTTTCGATACTCCTGACAAACATGAAAAGACAAAACTTAAACCTTAAGGTTTACAACCAAACAACTTTTAAAACTAAAATATTGGAAAAACTTGCAAAACCGTGGAGTCGAAACTATGCAGTAGCGGGTCTAGGGGAGCACTTGGTCAGGTGCCCCTCCCAAAATAAAGAAAATGCAGTTTTTATCCGTTTTTGCTAAATTTTTTCACTCGCTTTGTTCGCTCAATCAAATCCCATTGCTCTGAGCTCATGGCCTTGTACACATTTTTTTGCGATAATTTAAAATGAGAGAAGGGAACAAACACTTTTAAGTTTAATTAATCAAGAGTTTAATCTTGAAAAAAATGTGTATGAGTGTGTTACTTCAACTAGAAAGAAGATATGTTGCAATCTGTATCGATCTGACCACTTGTTGTTTGTGCTGTTCAGTCCGGAGTATTGTTTGCAGTTATAGTCGGAGTCGTTTAGAGGATAATTTAGGCCCGGTACCAACGCGATCCTCGTGCACTAAATTGAGCCACCTCTATGAAAAACGTACCATATCTAACGAACACGAGGTATTTTTTCAAGTTCCGGGTCCTTAAATTCATCCCGCGCGGGTCCAAAAGCACCCCTAAACCCCCTGTCAACCCTACTGGTTACAATGCATAGTTAAATTTATATTTTAAACTTCACTTTTATGAATATTGCAAATGTAAATTAATTCCTGATGAGGACACAAGGACGTGACGGAAACGTTTGATATTTTATTACAAATATATTGTATTTTCTTTGTGTGATAAAAATGAACGTGCCCGGCTCAAGATCACGCGGCGCTGGTTAGATTCTCGGGGTGTGCGCTTGAGGAACGCAATTCAGGACTGCTCTCATTTCAGCGACACCTAGTGAATGAAATAATTCCCCGGCAACAACACTTCAACAATCGGAAAAACTTCACTCTGCCAATCTCGGTAACCGGCCCTGTGTCAAGAGCCTCCACAAGTACGCAAAACTACCAGGAATAACCAATCAGGGCTTTGTCAGTCCGAGGATAAAGATTCATAAACCAAAAACTATGTTCAACCCATTGAAGTTACTATTTTTGTATGTCTGTGGTACAACAAAGCGAACTCTACCAACGGACCCTACCCAGACTTTACCTTTGAATTGTGTCTACCAATATTCACTGCAAAATACTTTATGCATTTTATTTAATATTTAAAGTTACCAACTTGGGTGAAACATTGAGTGTAGGCCTATGAAACTATTTCGCATCTTTCACTCAAATGACGCTTGCACTTGACATAAATCTATCGCCTGTGCACTTTCTGTTTGTTTCCACTTTATGGAAATGCAAACTGGATATCGCAACAAAAAACGATTCCAACAACTGTGCGACCAAATCAACAAAAATCGATCAATAGTTAGAGCAGAAAGATCAGTAGTGCAACCAAATGATACAGTTATATAATCCTTTCAGGTAAATTCAGAAGCTTTTGATGATTTACATGTTTACTCAACTACCGTAGGTCGAGATGTTTGCTGTTAGCAGAACTGAGTAAACACTTTTAAAGATTTTTGTAAAAACTGCAAAGTCTTCTTTGTGTTTCTCGGCAGTCGAGTAGTGCTGACGCCAGTAAGATCGCTCCTTCTCAACAAGTCTTTTTTGTGTTAAAATTTGCTTTTCAAGATGCATTGCGCAAAAAAACAATTTATAAAATCTCAAATAACATGATACGTTCTACTGGTGCCAGTTAAGCTGAACTAGTGAACTATCACACGATGTACGACTGACTTCTTCAGGTAACTAGACCAGGTAGTGACTATCTGTCTAGCATGACAAAACACAGGACCCTGTTGCTGAAATCTTGTTGCAACAATGGCCACAATATTTGTTGCTTGATATGAAAATGCGTCAACAATGGCTATCTTTCTGATCGAGGTCTTTGCATTCGATTTTCTCTAGGCCGCCAATTTGAAAGCCAACTATGACCCAACACATTTTCACTTTTTTTTTCAAGGTACACAAAGGCTTGAAAGCAAATTTAAATGAGTTTTTATTGAGCGCAGATATCCCTTCAGCGTTTGCATGATTTCATGACTCAATAAATTAACTCTCAAGCCTATGAGGCTAAATATTTCTCTGTGATCTGTGATTTTCGGTCACGGTGTATCGCAAGTTTTTGTACACTAAAGGAAAAACAATGGGACTTTGCAGGTTTCTAGTATCTTGCCTTCTGCCGTACTATAGACCCTAGATACCAAAGACCAGTGAAGCCCAATCTTGCCTCCTGCCGTACTATAGACCCTAGATACCAAAGACCAGTGAAGCCCCAATCTTGCCTCCTGCCGTACTATAGACCCTAGATACCAAAGACCAGTGAAGCGCCAATTTGTTTGCACTCAAAATGCAAAACATAAAGCGTTGCAAGTTTGTTATCCATGGTCTTGCCGTGACACTATTTGACGATCCGATAAGTGTAGATGGAAGGCAAAGAAATTTCACTAATGTCTATTGTTTTTCATCAGAAACAGTTACAGTAACCTATTGGACGTATATTCATTGAATTTAAAAAAAAAAAACTAAAAATGACACAATTTCTAAAAACTGTCTTCAAGCTGATAAGTTTTTCGTCGTCTCTTAAGCTATTTTGTTTTTTTTTGTTTCAATACATTGAACAAAAAAGACCGATATCTTTAGTTGTTATGATATTGTCGGAAACTGTTCAGCCGCAAAGCGATGTTTAATGTCTATTTAGTAGCCTATAAATTGGTTGTTAAATCGAATTAAGTTACTTTATGCTAAGCGGTTTTTAATCTTTCTTGTTGATTCCATGGTATGATGATTATGCTTTCGGCCAGGTCGTTTAGTTATTAGTTTTGGGAAGTCCCATAAAGAATGTTATGAAATGGGTCTAAAATTCTAACAACTGTATTTTGAAAAATTATGCAATGTAGTAAAAGGACTTTGAAACATTTTGAAAAATTACTCATACTTGAATTGCTTTGACTTCAAAAATGTGCAAGTTAGCCTGTACATGTCAGCCTATTTGATATCAACTTTGAAGGCTGCATTTATTTTCAAACACTCTTTCTCGATGCTTTTAGTTAGTTGTTTTGTTAGTTAGTTACGGTAGTCGCTGTCAAGAAGTGAAATTTATTGTAGTTTATAAATATTTACAGATTCCTGATGAGGACTTAAGTTAAGTCGAAAACGTTTGAATGTTGAACTATTGTAACTATGTAATATACTGTTGTAATGCTCAACCCTGTGTTATTGTTGTGTCTTGCCTGCCTTTGGTATAAAAAAGCAAACTCTCTCCCGAAACTACATTAAAAAAAGGTCCGCTTTTTCTTCATCGTGTGAGCCTCTCGGACCAAAGGTCAATCATTTTACCACACGACAAAAATTCGCTAACATCATTTACTTCGGATGTTTTTGACACAACATCTGAGCGTCATGTAAGCACTCAACATCCTCAATCAAACGATCGTTGGCTGTGTGTACGAAGGATCTCCTGCATTGTGCATGGATGCAGTCAATGCTACCGAATATTTTGCTAATATGAACAAAATAGCAGCAACACCGTCTTTGCATAATGCACTTTCACCTTGAAAGAGCGTCTGGCATAAGAATGTGACTTTGGGTCAATCCCCAGCAAAACTGCATATTGAACAATCAAACAGCTTTTTTGCGGTGCTTTATCAAAACCAGTGTAAAAAAACACATATGTTCACTTTGCGTTGAAAAGCGTCATGGTTGTGCTAAAGAAAGTTGTTGTTGTTTTTGCTGCGAGTTCACCCGTGGTCGTTGCCTCTTTCGACATGAATTATTAATAAGCAGACTATTTTTAGTAGCCTGCTTATCAATATTTATCAGCTTTGCAGAGTCCCACTGGTGCAGCGTTGGCGTAACAAGATGAACAAATTTTATTGACAACGACCTGTTTCTGTGACTTTCATTTCTCAAAATGTACAAATGCACACCTGATATTCAAAACTAAATTGTATTGCTTGTTTTTGGTTGTAGAAACTACATTTTTAAAACAGGCTTTTTATTCATTTATAAAGTTCATATCCGCTTGGCTAAAGGAAAATGGAATCATTCATAAAATATGACATGGATTGGACTGCCGACAGTTTGCAAGCACTTAGGCCACTAAGGCATCAAACTTTCAAGATTTGTAAAGCTTTTGTTGAGGTATTTGAAATGCTTTTTGAAAAGAGATTATGTTACATATTGTTTGATAGTCGAAGCATAACTGCGAGTTACTCCATTTCATTGGGTGGAGGTTAAAAAACGCGGAGGTTAACCTTCAGAGGCATGCTGCCCCTGAAGATAAACCTTATCTTGATCATCAAATCGATTTTGACATCACCCTTTTCCTAAACGTCTTTACCAAAGATTAGATTTATCTTTAAGAACTCCTGGGGTCTGCATCTGACCCTTAACATTGCTTTCTTTCTCAGAAGTATCTTTTTTCTAAGCCAACAATTATTTAAGACTTATGTTGAAATGACGTAATTCTAGGATTTCACAAATACAACGTGTTCACAATTATCGCTGAGTCATTTATTGCATTGTAGCATTCCCAAGTAAATTGTAATGCCCTGGTCAAAAAGCAAGTTAAATTTTCAGTGAAATTTTACGCGCATGTATTAATCATTAGACAACGTTAAATTAACCAATACAAAGAAAAAAATAAACAAAAATATACCGCAGTGGAATGCCTACCAAGCCTGATATCCTATCTGCCAATTTGGGCTGAGTGTTTAAAACTTTATTTTTAGTAACCGAAGTCTAGGAGTTAATTAGCCAAAGAGCGATATCGGTGAAGTTTAATTTTGGAAATTAAAAAGATGTTTTTTAAAAATGACGTAATACGGACCACTGGGTTATTTGGTGTTGTTTCACTATAGTCACGTGTAACTGACGTCATGTTCACGTGATACGCAGCCACCAATCACAACCAAATTAAAGTTCTAGTCAATCTACTATCTTTTTTTGGAAACTTCGATCTCATGTCAATCCGCAGAAAACAGAAACCAATCGCTTAAAGATTAAATATGGCGTAACATGGCCACCTAAAGATATGGCCTGATTTGTCACATTTTTCAGAAATTTCCAGGTTTTTCTAAATTTGTGCAAACGTTTAAATAAATTTTTCTAAAAATTTGATTTTTACGCTTTCTTTATTCTTTTCCCCAGATGACACAATAGGTTTTAACATCCTCACATGCTGAAAAACAAAGAAAATTTGATTTCGAAGATTTTAGTCAGACTGTTAATTTTGAATAACAGTCTGATTTTGCGTTTTTCAACTTACTTTTTCTCATTTGCTACTGCTTCCCCAAGGCAACAAAAAAGTTTTTTGTCATTAGGAAACCGCAAAAAGTAAAAACATCTCAAAAAATGTCTGTCAAGCACTAGCAGTAGCTGTAATCAAAATCTGCAAAATGTGACAAATCAGGCCGCATCTCCAGGTGGCCATGGGCGTAACAAGTCTCAAGTGTTGAATCACACTTGGCTTATTCAATGTCACGGGATGCAGGATGGATCTTTAAAAAGCTAAAATTAACTTTTACAAAAATGATTCAAACTTTTGAAAATGAAGGGGTTGATTACAATGTAAATAAAAAAAAGTTATTGAATAGAATATTTTGCTATGAAAATTATGTCAACATGGTTTCAACAAGTTCGACTTTAATATCGTCACCAAACTTGAAATAATTTAAAAGCAAATAAAGCCAGCCAAGTTCGAAACTTGTAGGCTATAACTTGTTATAAAAGCTTTCGCCACCGTATAGACGGCTTCTTGGATATCTTATTTAAATAGATCATTATACAGTATCTTTGTCATTCAATCGCCAAGCTCGTTCAACAGGGAAGCAAATTACTGCCACTCAGGTTCCATGTGTTTCCTGGACAAAGCGATTGATTAAAGGCTGAAACTCATTTCAAAATACAAAACTTGCAAATCGGATGGGCTACTCCTCAAGAGAAAGATAAAAAGTCTTTAAGGTTCAATATAAACTGGGGCTAGATATTGCTAAAACTCTAAAAATTTTGCGACTTTTCTTTTTTTTGCAGATCGACCTGACTAAACAAGGATACTGGAGAGAAGGAAATTAAAATTTAGAATCTGTTCAGAAACTTATCATTTTATTTTTCGTCATTAACGTTTTCGAAACGAAAAAGATAGTACTAAATACAGTGATCGATATACCAGCGTGTCAATGAACGGGAAAAGGTAGCAAAACCATCAAAGGTTGAAAGCGTGTCTGAATTTGTGATTGGAGTTTGGTAGCATAATACCAGGTTCATACTATAGTTTTTTTGCATTAACAGTTTTTAAATTATTATCCATACATGGCATTGTTGATAATCTTGCAACAGTAAACAACTTTTCCACCAAGATAACGAGAATTCCTGACAATACATTAAAGGTTAACTCAAATTTTATTTGAAGCAGACGTTACTTGACAATGAGCTGTTCAATTTTACAACCAAAAGGCAGATGTTCAGGGGAACTACTGTACAACGAATCGTACAAAGCCTCCTAGTCTAATGTTAATCAGTTTCTTTCAACATGAACTTAGAGGGCAAGCAAGAACAACCAAAAAAAAGTTTTGCAAAAATATTTTCCTTGACCAAAATATTGATTCAGCTTCAAATGGAACAACGTAACATAGGCTACATACAAATCGGTGTCCAGTTCAATCGGTTCCAGGTTTATACTGATCTTAACTATTGTAGAGTAGCTTATTTGTTGGAGTTAAAGCCAAAGCTGGTATGTTTATAACTAAACTTGACCATGCAACGATAGAACTGGAATAAAACTATAGAATTATTTGAGAATGGCTATCGCTCAGCTTCTAGTGTGGTGTAGAATCATTTACTTGTTTTCAAAAGCATTTCGTCTAAGTATCATTTCAATGCTCAATCCACATCATAACAAAGCAAATCGTGTAAACTTTTAATTTTATGAAATACTTCGTTCAACATTTACATCCTTCGCTGCAATAATTAGAACAACTATGAAGGAGTATCACTTCGTAACGTGTCCTCTCCTCTCAAAAAAAGAAAAAAACAAGCAATCATGGTTTGCGATACGCTCGAATGGATAATGATGATAGAGACAAAACGTTACTTTAAAATTTAGTCACCAACAAATAAAGAATCTAATTTTTTATCAAGATTATTTCAAACATGTTCATGAAGACCGACTTTAAAAATACATTCAGCTTTTAAAGTGCAGCAGTTTTCGGTTTATTTTATGTGCGTTTCAGAGAAATATATCGTGGTTACTGCTTTGGCAACAAATACAAAACAATTATATCAGGGTGAAGATGTTTGACTTCTCCAAACAGGAGATCAATCGTTTTTTGCATTAATTCGATGTCTGAAAACGTTGAATCAACGTAAAAACCATGGATTTGCTGTCTGGGTTTTTTTCCAAACCACAGCATTGCTTAAATCACGGCACAGACCATCAAGTCAAAACCACACAAGCTATATAAATATCAAAATACTGTAACCTTGTAAGCCACCAAGCGCTGGCCTCGTTACAGATCATATCAACAAATGCTTGTCAAATCAGTTCATCCATATCACGCAGAGCAGCGATATGCTTACATTCAGATAACCATCTGAACTTAATTTGGTCGATGAATCATTTCAGAGACTGATGTACGAATCTGAATCTCGATGATCTGTAAAACTCTTCAGGAGAAGTTAGCATGATTGCCTCTCATGACATAGCCGTAGGACAGTAAAACATTTTGGAGGTTCGAAAAAAATTTGCGTAAATTTGTCTTCTGCAGTATTATATGTTTAAAAACGCTGCATTTGTACGATTTTTCACAATCTGCCCAAATAACTAGACTTTTTTGGCCTAAATTTGCAATGTTGTTATTTGCAGCAGAGGAGCGACCGCTCTCCCCCTGCACACCCATCTCCTGCTACTATACCTCACCAGAACAAGTGAGCACACTTGTGAGCTTTTGATCATTTGTCACGTGACAACACTGATCACGTGTGTCATTGAGATCACGTGACCACGTTTATCATCATTGATTTTGCTGGCTTGAGTCACAACAGCGTAAGACGGTAATTGCTGTTTGATGCAACTGAGTGGAATTCAACAAATCCAGAAAAACTGGACAAAAACGGCCTTGTAAGAAATTAGGCTTCACTTGCCTCAATATAACGTTAACAGACTTTAAAGTGGCAATGCGGCTGTCACGCTTTTGTGTGAAACGAGTTGGGAAAAAAGCAAACTAACTTAACATTTCTTTATCAGCATAATCCACGTGACAGATATCGATTAATAACCAAGTTTTATATAAGATTAAGTGCTTTAGCTTGTTATTTAAATGTATATATTAGTCATTTTTTGATTTTCATCATTTTATTTCCTGATTTTGTTTACGTTAAAATCCGCATTTGGAAACTTTTCACTTACGCATTTTATTGCGGCTTGATAAGTCCACAAGACATTCTGCCAGCATCCTACTTAATGTTAAAATAGAATTTGAACATGAGCAGATCTGCAAGGTCTTGTTTCTTTTTTATTCATTTTTGTCAACATTACAAATCGTTTGTGGTAGTAGGCCTATAACATGTCTTACAAATACTTTCAGATCCTTGATGAAGGCTAAAGTGAAGCCGAAAACGTTCGACTGTTGAAGGTATTTGTAAATATTTAAAGTATCTGTGTATAATGCTCAAACCTGTTGTGTTGTGCCTTGCCTGTGCGTGGTAAAGGAAATACTGAAATGAATTCTATATAGAACTTTAGTGTATTTTCTATAAATTGGATTTTGTTCTCACATAAACCAAGCCAAAAAAATTAAAGTTTCAGCAAACGCAATGTGGCACGTAATTGCACGTAACGTACAAATTGTTATTAAAATTTTACTGAAACTTGGCAACAGGCTTTGCTTTCCATTTAGAATGAATGTTTCTTTGTATTTAAGTTTTTTCTTGAACGTTTTCTAATTGATGGTTTGAAAAGCTCGAGAAAGTTTTAAATAGTAATTTAGCTTTTTAAACTGCGTCGAATCCAATGCTTCGTTTCGTAGGGCAACTGTCTATCGCACATTTCCCGATAAGTATTTTAGACTTTGGTCAGTTTAAAATTAAATCTACAGCACTTCGCCCGATAATGAATAGTTTAGCTTCCCTTGAAAAATCACGAACTTTGTTATTCTTGTCTCTCAATTCATAATCGTGTGATAATAATGTGCAAGCAATTACACGAGGAGCTGTAATTGTTATTTGAATGGCAGGGGGCTTGAAATTTTCTGCCTATCAACCAAAACTATAATTTTGATTGTACAAAGTACGTTCTCTGTTATTTATTTAACCACCACACTTTTAAAAGTTTGTAAAGTATCGTCTGCTCATTTGAAAAGTCTTTCACGTAGTGTTGTTTTTGTACCTTATTAGGCGACTGTAAGTCTGTAACTAATCTAATGTTCAAATAATTTTTCAATGTGTTGTGCAAAAGATGATGAGCGCACGCATTGCGAGCAGGAAGGCCTTGTACTATAATTGTAGGTATAAAATTACTTTGACCCTGCACTTCATCTTAACTTTAACCTTTCAAAACTGCTCTTCATAACTTGAGGATAATTTTCTTTTTATCTCGCTTAGCCTGCTAGACAAGAACAAGATTAATTCCAGTAAAAGTTTTCATTTTTACTGGAATTTTGTTTCTGAATGTTTTTTAGTTCGGTGGTTTCCCCAGTGGTACAACATAATCATGTTGCCAATATTGAAATAAAGAATTGCTGAAAGTTTTGCGTATATAAACAGCAGCCGTCTTTTTTGTTAACAGTCAAAATGCGTACATATACGTCATCCGTCCATAAGCGGTTAATTACTCAAAGAATTTGATCTTTTTCCCAAAAAAAGTTTTTCAACTTTCGTTTTGTTTCAATAGTTTGCTTGATAGAAAGCAGAAAATGCAGTTGGCTTGACAGTTGAGAACCGGACTTGAATCTTGGCTGAACTTTACTTGGTGAGGACAATTGAACTGGCTTGGAACTATACTAACGAGTGTCCAAAATGTAACATTCTGTGACCGCAAGATATGTCAAATAGCGACAATTTATCGCAGTCATTGGAACAGTTTAAACTTTGCTCGTGCATTTTTTGCTCGTGCATTTTGTTTTTGAATTAACAGCGCTTCGATAGGTTTTGCACGTAGCGTTTGGTCGTTTGAAGTTTTTGGTGCCGCACAATGCATAAGGAGATTAGAACAGAGTTATTCATTGAAAGATTACTGTTCGGTGGTCTTTTGAGGTTTTCCTGCGGTATGGAGCCTACAGCCAAAATTTTTGTTTTGATATGATAATTGTCACCTATTTCGGCCACAACCAATTCCCTGCAATTTCCATTCCCACGATTCCAAACCAACTACAGGCTATTAAGCCAATCTGTTTTATATTAGTGGTTAGTGAACAATCAGCTTAAATGGCCATATAACCTGCTGCTTTGAGCAGTAATCGATTGACAATGTTTTGTTTTTAATCTAATAGCATCATGTGAAACTGCCCATAATAAAACAGCGTCATGGAAGTTTCCCTTATCAAAACTTAATTTATCTGAGAAAAGTTTATCGAACTGATCCTCGTAATTACACTCTGCATTCTTTATTAAAATATAATTTATGCATTCTATAAGCATGACTTGTATATGTATGACAACAAAAATTTAACAGTCAACTAACATAGTTATTTGTTTCACTATATATCTCGTACCACGTGCACTGCTATTATTAATTAACTTGGTTCGGATTAAGTGAGTCATATTATCATGTACAATGTTGAACGTAAACTTGCTGTGTTTTTGCAGTCCTCTGGTTAAACTAAGTGGATACTTTTTCATTTTCTTCGTCTTTTGTGTGACAGATCTTCTCTAAACCTTTTGAGAGGCGGTGGCAAGCCAAGCTAACTGGGAACTTCTCCCAGAATGGGAATGGCATGCATGGCGTTCAGCATCCTAGGCCCGTAAGGAAGCACTGAGCAGAAGTCACATTTATGACGCGGTTTATAGCGCGTCCCTCTAAAAATAATCAGCTTGAAGTTGCTGAAAATCTTTAAAAACGGTGCTTTATTTCTTGGGTTTTTTTTGTGATAATTTTGCTCCAAAGTTGATGAAAAGTCACATGAAAAGCAAATGTTTTGTGTTTAGTCTAAAGTTCGAAAACGATGCTTTTTGGGCTTTTTCATAAAAGATGAGACCCTATACTGCTATGAACCCCAAAAAGTGAACCACTTTTCATTTCTAGCCTACATTTTTATTTTGTCATGATTAACTTTTGTAAATTTCGTTGAAGTTTCAGGCTATTTAATGGGAATTGAATGCGACAGTAAATTGCAGAATGATGGGATAGTTTTTAAAAGATTTCTTTTATATCGCAGACGCTGCACATTAGCAGTGAAAAATATTAGCTCCAACAAAAAACTTACATCACAAAGTAAACAGCTATGTCAGACCTGGGTAAAAGGGAACCTAATTTGGGTTTTACTTTAGTTTCATTTTGCAGCAATCTTTTTTGACTTTCCGTAGTCATTTATAAGTCTTGGGTCGCAAACTCCACTCCAAGCAGCAAAATCCGTTATTTTTACATTGATTAAACGTTTGCGACTCTGCTTCAACAATTCAATTCAATTCAATTTATTTTTCATTGCTGGCGCGAACATGTAGAAAACGGCAAAGTAAATTCACGAATTTAGCACCAACAAAAGGGAAAGATGGCAAAACCAAAAAGTTTGAAATATGCAAAAACAGTGTTGGGAGGTCACTATCTTTAATTTGCACAGCCACAAAACCTGGAAATGAGATAGAAAAGATAAAAACTTTTATGTAAAAACGGTACAAAAATAGGGCTACAATTACAATCAACACTTGCCAGTGCAACAAGGGCAATTTTAACCACCAGCTGAAGTTAAACAAAACAAGCCCAAACCCTCTGTTTAACAAAAGAAAAAATAAGCCGAATATTACTGTACAATGAACACTTGCAACAAGGGGGATTCAAGCTTTACAGCACAACACACAATAAAAATAGTGACAAGATTCCAAAACTTTTCACTTTGAAAGTTTAACGAAATTATGAAGAATTTCGTCACTTTTTGCAATGACACAGGATAACGCAACTACAAGTAAAACCCTTACTCATCATTTCTAATCGTGTACTTTATTGGTTTTACACAGCGGTTAAATGGCGCAATAACAACAATTTGTACATGCCTAATTGCGCTGTTTGACTTTACATGGTCGTGAAGTAATATTGCAACACATATGATACTTCCCTAGTGCATGCAATGACATCAAGATAGATTTTTTATCAATGTAGCTACGTTTTATGAACGCTTTAAATAAATAACACTTAAAGTCAAAGCAACACGAGATTACAATACGGTCCGACACTCACTCGCACAACCTAGACCGAAAAGTCCGTATTTTGTCACTTGTTCGAATATTTCGTCACCAGTGGGTTTGTGACAAAAGTTTAAACTTTAAACAATAATCAATTACTCAGAAGTAGGTTATCTCTCAAAGTAGTCAAAAACAAATTTCGAAATTAGGCATTAAATTTGAAACTGTTTGACAAATGGCAATCCTCTTGCAAAATTTGCAACTCGTATCAAAAACGCGACGAGTTTTGTGGATAACTGCGTCAGATAGAATCGTTGCCCAGGGGCGCAACTTCTTGCGGCTAAATATTGAGCATAGTAAATTGTAGCCTAATGTCGAGAGTTTTAGGGCAAAAAAAATAATAACGAGACATACATGGTCGCTTATTGGATTCACAAATCACGATACACTACGTACACTACAGCCTATTATATTACATGAGGTCAAACTTCATGAACTACACATCTGATTATCTCTGGGTCACAAGGCCTCCTCTAAACTGATGAATCGGTAAGGTGCACAAATGAACTTGTTGGGCGTGATCAGGGCCGGATTTAGCTGATGGGGGGCCCGGGGCACTTTTAGATCGGGGGCACCCCTTGCAAAAAATTTTTTCGCGCTTACGGCGCGAAAAACCATTTCTACGTTTACAGTAGCATCAGTCCAGTACTGCACAGCATTTTGCAGAAACTAAAGACCAAAAGGAAAAACATAACACAAAATCACATTTTTTCCACATAGGGGGGCCCTTCAAAAGTCGGGGGCCCGGGGCAACTGCCCCTCTGCCCCCCCCTAAATCCGGGCCTGGGCGTGATATCTGCCATAACGGATTGTCGCAAGTTAATAAATCCATTGCTGAATCTTGAAGAAAATTTCTTCTAATCGTTGGGGACAAGTGCAGTCGCTTAAAAGTTTTTTTAAGCAGCCCACCGTTAGCCGTTTTATAAAATTCTAATTTGAAATCTATGACCTTTTTAAACTTGTGTTGTTGAATTTGAAATCTTTCATGGCCCACAATAACCTTGATGCAAAACGCAGATAAATGATTATTTTCTGATAATGTCTCACAATTGTCAGCAACTGAAGTACACTGACATTCACAGCTTTAAATAGCAGTTTAAATGATAAATTGTGATAAAAAAACTGATAAAAAATAAAAATAAACAACAACAACAATCAAGAAATTTAACTTTTTAATTCCAAACTCTTTCGACTAACCCAAGGAAATAATCTTGTTGTTTTTTTAGCCATGTTGTGTTTCGTTTCGTTTTCGCAAGTAGCCTAATCGATTTTTTTAAATTTTCAAAAGACTTTGATTGGGCTATATCTGTGTTATTTTCCTCTTCGGACATTTTAGTAGGTTGTTTCAGCAAAGCATCAGAAAGTAGGCTATTCATACCAGAGCTGTTGTTTTCACATCGCTTCACATTTAACAATACACTTTGTTTTCGATTGTAGCCTATCTGATGAAAAGAAATCGCGTTGAATTTGACTGAAAGACAAAAATCCGTTTCTGGTGTCCACTTTTATCTTTACATCTACAACTTTGAAACTTCGTGCTCAATGAGAGCAACATGTTGCTAACATTCTGAACTCAGATCAAAGGTAACCTTCTCGAATCAAGCAAGGGAAGACATTGCAAAGTTACGTAAGCTACTGGTTATTATGTAACAAAAGGCAGCGATGACTTTATGCGAAAACGACAAAGCATCAGTTTTGACTTGCTTGACTTTCCCATTGTAGGTACAGTATTAGTTATTAATTTCTCCACTTTTCTTTTGACGAGTTGTTTAAATTTTCTTGACGGTTGACAATTCGACTCCCCTCAAACTCTATCGACCAAACCATTACGCCAATCTGGGAACAACGAATCGTTTGTTTAATTTGCTTTATGTCAGAAAGTCTCTAGAAGAGCGCTCACAATATCACGTGGTTGCTGCAGTGGCCTTCAGATTGTAAAAATGCTGACGATTCACAGGCTGGTTATGTTAAATCTTAAGCAATCTTGCGGTAAAGTAACAGTTTTCTGTGATTAATTGGTAAAAAATTAGTGGATAATTTGAGAACTCAAACACGTTTTTAATGTTTTATTGTTTCTTTTTGTAAAAAAAAAATTCTGAGTTTGACTTACATTGCTTTTACACCAATAAACGTTCCCGACAGACAATTGTTTTCATTGGATCAAACACAAGATTTTGTTCACACAAGTTTCATCGGCCTATTTGTGTTTTTTTTAGTGGATGCAGAGGTTATCTTAATATCAACTGATAAATTATATTTATTTGCATCAGACAGGAATCTCCATATTCGAATTACCAAACCAAAAAAGTACACACAAAATAAATTTCATAGGCTACAGATTAACACAAATAGCAACGGCGCAAAAGTAGCCACAAGACAATTCGGCACAGCTCCTGGCAGATACAATAAACTGCGATCAGCTCAGCAAAGCTTGACCGATTCTTCTCGGTAAAAAATGAAAGCAATGAGTAAATCTCAAAGAACAAAAAAATCAAAAAGATGGCACGCGGAGCACGTCATTGTAGTGTTCAAAAAAGTTTGATTTGTACAAAGTGTTAGATGACATTAAAGTATATTAACGGTATTGACTTGATAATAGCATTGAAGTATTAATTTGGTGTTAGTCTAATCCAGTTGTACTGGAGTTAAAATAAAAAAATAAATTTACTTTTCAGATCGTTGATTTAAAAATGAGTATCAAGTGATAAGACAATGAGTGATCACTTAATTTGCAGTAGCAAAGTTCTCGGTGCTTGGCAGTGAACTTCTTTGAAGTTGTTTTAATTGGCCAGTTCTAAGAGGGAACAAACCAGAATGACACATCAAGACAAATTCAGCTGTAATTGTCTTGAAAACTGAGAGAGTGAGACAGGCGCGGATCTAGGAGTTTTTTTTGGGGGGGCCCAGAAAATTTGAAAATGAATTAAAAAGAAAGAAAAAGAAAAAACAGATATGAACAACCAGTGGGGTAGCCAGGAATTTGGGGGGTTTGACGGCCGGCGGGCGAAGCCGGACGGCGTCTTCGCCGAAGGCGACACCCAGCGACGGGGGGTCTGGGGGGCCTCCCCCAGAAAATTTTGAAAAATTACTTTGAATTTGGTGCATTCTGAGAGCATTTTCAACAAAAATATGGGTATAAATATTCCTGTGAAATGGTGCTGTCCGGTGGCATAGCAAAAGGATAAGATCATGTTTTCTTCGGCATTTTTTCGGTAATAAAGCTAAGTCTCTATGTTTTCTTGTTGGTAATTCCTGGCTGAGATGTTTGAATGTTTGGTATTGGCAAAACTCGCTCTTTTAATGCAGTTTCGCTTAAAATTAGGCAAACTTTGTTTTAGAGACATGGAGACTGAAAGCATCATTCTCAATATCGTGACGTCACACGCATGCCAAAGGGGGGTTGTAAGTCCGCTGTGGGACTAATATCAGCTGTTTAGAAGCATATCAAACCATTCAACAATTTCTCATAAAATTTCGGGGGGGGCCCGGGCCCCTTGGGCCCCCCATAAATCCGCGCCTGGAGAGAGAAATCTCTCTGCCTCCAAACCAGTGCTTGGTCAAATGTTGACTGACGCTTCAACCCGAAGTCGGAGCACATTCTGCTGTGGCACGATTTGCAAACAAAAGGCTTTCTTTGTACAAAACCAATTGCCGATCTTTTTTGCAAAAGCGCTGCTTTTACGTAGTAAGGTCACTATACTTTGTTTGGTCACTTGGCGATAATAAAATACTGTAATTTCTGCTTTGCCGAGTTGCAAATATTTGCAACGAAAGCTTCAAAAGCTTTGCACTCGAAAGATTGTTTATTATCTATTTTCAATCTACAAAACTTTTTTTTGCGTTTGACTATGTACATAAGTACATTCAACACCATTTGCAGCGGAAAAATGTCAGCTTTTCATGCTGGATTTCTCTGTAACGTAAGGTATTTGAATGCTATCAAAAACAACACATGGTCGAATACAAAATCTGTCGTCTTCATCTTCGAAAAACGACACAAATGAGGGAAGATTTCTAA
Source organism: Aplidium turbinatum (assembly GCF_918807975.1). Taxonomy (NCBI): domain Eukaryota; kingdom Metazoa; phylum Chordata; class Ascidiacea; order Aplousobranchia; family Polyclinidae; genus Aplidium; species Aplidium turbinatum. The sequence goes on along the minus strand of NC_137483.1, from coordinate 9,050,468 downwards.
TGTGCATTCTTTTAGCTTCCATCTTCCATCACGACAGTAATTAACCAAAGAATAGATTTCATTAGAATTAACCACTGGACAGAATTCCATCATTATGATTACCAGCGGAGACGACAGCAAAGAAATGATGATAGATCACACAAAGCTTACATGAGGTACAATTCAATAAGTACGCTTCAACCAATACCCTTCTTGTGTAGTAACCGGTTAGGATATGTCGCTCGCAATGGATTCAATACACGGTGTTGCTTTTCTTGAACTCATTGTCGAGCTCGTTTGCCCAAGTGCAGCAATTACTTAGCAAATGCTAAATTACGCAAAAGTAGTTTTTCTTCATTGCTTTGTGAGCTCCCCCCTGCATGCTTGTTGTATTTTGAATAAAAAGGAGGCCGCTTGCTTTGCTGCTTTGAGGTGCAAGCGTTTGCAATCAATGGTGGAGAAGCATCTTTTAGCCAATTTTTCTGCAGCCTATGTCTATTAAAACGGCACATTTTCTGGCTTTACAAATGGCATCTCAGTTTTTATAGAGAAAATTACTTGTCTTAAACTAGTTTCAATGTTTTTTTTTTAGTAAATTGTTTGTAAAATGAGTCATTTTAACAATTTAAAAAAATGAAGACAAGATTTAATTTATACAGCGATATTATACAATGGAAAAAAACTACATGCATTTTGGTTAATCTTGTTTTCATGTTAAATTTGAAGATAAAGAAAATAATGAAGAGCTGATAGATGCTGGGGTAAAAAAAAATCCACTCATTTCTCTGTCAGTATATCTTTTGTTTTGTCAGTCAATATTGACTTTATAATCTCCATAGCAAATAATCCCGGCTTTGAATTGATAAGTTCCAAGCTGGGGAAGCTAAGAAAATAAATATAGTGTGGATCTTTGCTTGAGCTGTCTTCACTTAATGTCATTTCAGATTAAATTTCTGAAGCTGCTGAACACATTTTAAACGTCAACGCCATTTTTCCTCTGCTGCGTAGAACTATGTTCAAACGGTTCAAATTGTGAAAAAGATGACTTAAAATCCTTACTTTGTTTTGTTTATTTTCATTCAAAATCAACAATTGGCACAAGAACAAAAAATCATGTCAGCACAATTGCAGCAACACTTATCATACATAAAATACTGTTTGATTGCATATAGAAGTAACAGAGCGTACCAAAAAAGAAACATTGGAATACATTTACCCTTAAAAGTTTTAATGTCATATGTGAGACGTTTTTTAAGTTAAAAGTGCATTTCCTTTAATAAACAAAAATGTTAGATAAACGTAGATAATTTCCATGAAGTAGAAACAGTGGCTCAGATAGTTGTGCTTACCCTTTTTTAAACTGGAAGTCTTGTTTGCTTGTGAGTATCGTCAATGAAATAAAGTGGGAAGTTAAAAAGGTAGCGAAAAAATTAACTTGGCCTTGCTTGACTGAGAATCGAAATGGCATTTAACGGAAAGCCAAGATTTGCAAAAGGTTGATACTTTGTCAGTTGTGCACTTATTTGTGATTGAAACAATAACAGGGTTGTGATGGCTTGGATTTTTGTTCATGAGGAAAAGGTCACTTAACGTACTCCCTGTTATATTGCAATCGAATCAACGTTGAAACGCTTTGTTAGAAAAGAAAAATAAAGCAACACTTAAAAGTTAAAACTTAGCATGTTTAATGTGATACTTTACGTAGATTTCCGATAACCAACAGGTTTCCTCATTCATTGTCTTTGTGATGGTGGTAACGGCGTTTCAATGTAAACTTACCATAAACTGAAATGATCCCACACCGCGTAAGGGAGGTAGTCTTATCTCTCTACTTGTCGTTAAACACTCCGTGGGAGCCAAATTTAAACTTTTAGGGTTAAGTGCTTTGAGCCAAAGTTGTTAAGACATGTGTAACATGAAGCAGTTTAAAGGTTCTACAGTGTTGTCACTGTCAAGCCGAAAAGTATGGTCTGAGTCTGACTGAAATTGAAGAAGCTACAGACTTAACATCACGACATAGTCGCGTTTGGTCTAAAACACTAGCTAGTGTTATGTCTTTTAGAATTGAGTCTGTGGAAATTAAATGGCTTTTTTGTTGGGAAAATATGCGCCGCTGCAGGTCTAGTCGTTACCTTTCATTTGGCTTTTACAACTTAAATTTTGTGTACTGCGCTGTAATTTAGATCTTTAAAATGCAAGGATCAGTTCAACCACTTGTTCTGTCAAGCAATTTTATAACTGTATATGATAAACTTGGTCTTTTAAAGTAAAATAAAATCCATTTGATTTTGCCATAAAACCTTGAAAGGCATGGTTTATGGAAGAATTGCAAACCGTTTTGGTCCAATTTACCTTCATTAAAAGCTTATTATTCTGCTTATTGACCACAAAATTGATACGATTACCTTTGACGAGAGTATCTCATTTCTCCTCTGCGATTTTGCTCTGGATAATTTGCACGTTGATTCAACATCAATGTATCAAAGAAAAACAAAAAGTTGCTTTCCAAGCAAAACTCAGTCCCAAATAACGGTAGAGAATTAATGCGTTATAAATTGTATTGGCTTATTTGTGGAACTTAAATGCTAACCGTATATTTTACAGCATTTAACGACACTTTCGCTTTACAATTTTTTGTGACTGTCTTTACTCCACAATAAACCTGAATACCAGAAGCGTTATATTGATACTCAATTTTGTTTGATTTACGACCACGTAATCACCTGTAATAAACTAATCGCACACATGTAGTGCTGCCAGACATGACGAGAAAAGTACTTTATTGAAGCTCGCTGCAGGAAAAACCCACTTGAACATTTCATTTTCTTATATTCCATACACAGCCATCCATCAAACATTCAAAGTTCTTAGTGTTTGGTGAGGTACTACAAACTGAAGGGAAAAAACAACTGAGTTTTAACAAATGCTTATCTCTGAATGCACAACTTTCATAGCTGTGAACCAACTAACGCTTCCTATTCAGCTTATTTCAGTCCTTCTGGTCAGCCTGTTTTACAATATTTATTTTTTAGTCAAAGTACAATTTTGTAGCCGTTAATACATGTACCTGTGATTGAAATAGTAGATCCGGAGCTATCGTACGTTTCGTATAGGCTAAAGCTAAACCCATCCAAAAACGCTTAGTACCAAAAATTTCAGTCTTCAAATTACAATCAGTAACACAAAAAACGCTGACAAAGCAAAGTTTATTTTTAAATTTCCCGCGCTTTTTTGTTCGCTTAGCAGGTGCATCATTATTTTAGATTTATGAAAGGACATCTGACAAGTTGGGCATGTGGTTTGTAAGAAAGATAATTACGACAGCTTAGTGTCACGCTGTGAAGACAATCCTCGTTACAAATTACAATTTTTGCAGCAATTAGACGTTATCGGATGTTTAGCTATTGGAACTAATCCGTTGATATTTTCCAACACCAAATATTAAAAAAAACTCTTTCTCCATTTACACATATGCGTGATGGATTTTTTTTTATCCAGTTTTAAACGTGATTTAACTATGGTCTCTTGAATATGATGAAACTTCCACGCTACAGCTGTCTTTGCTTTTGAGTTTAAAATCATAAGTACACAAAAGAAACTGTTTTTGAACCACCAAGATTTGTCAGATGGTCTATCGCCTTTGTTGACTGAGAAACAAACTGGCTCGGTGATAAAACTGTTAAAAAAGGAATTAGGAATTTTTTATGAAGAAATTTGATTCAAAACAACGTCAAGACAACAAATTTTTCCATCGAAATGAAACGACATGTTTTTGATTCGGCAACCCCACTTGCAAGATAATAGTGGTTCTAGGAAGAAGCCTCTGGCTTGACCAAGTTGATTTTTTCACAATTCCTATTAGAAAGGTTGTATCATCACGAAACAAAAACAACATGGAGAAAGTTTATACGAGGTCTCAAAGCTGATCAAACATGTTCAATCTGTTGCAGAAGAAAATGTTATCGTTTGGTATAAGAAACTCTTTTTTTGCATATTTTAGTGATGGTAATATTTTGGGGCTGTACATTCAAACTGTAACTATCGTTTGTATTACTGGGGGTTGTGTGTGGCATGATTTGGCTTTTCTTGCACTTTTGTTGATTGATTTGATAATTGTCCAAGCACGGTGTGTTGTCCAAGCATCACTAACAAGGAATCGTAGTAAATAAAATGTGTATTTGGCAAATGTGTGTTATTTTGACACACAGCCATCATTTTCATGAAAATTGCTCAAAACGAAAAACACGAATGCCGAAAACACAAAGATGTCCTTTGTTACTTCAAATTCAAGTCATGGTGAGTATTTTTACAACAACCAATTTATGAGTTTTCCTGTCAGAACATGCTATTGATAACAATAATTTCCACTGGGTTAAAAGCCTGTTTCTCTTGACTAGACTTAATACGATTGCTCTCGGTTGACTCGAAGCCAATAAAATGGAGCGGATGTTTTTCAACTTTTCATAAACTCATTTTGTTATTAGAAAGCAGAAATTGAGCGCAGTTGAAGAAACAAGTGATCCATACATTAATGCAATGGTAAAAGATGCAAGTTTTCAGTACAAAAAACATTCTTTGTGGAATGCAGACAAAAAACAGAATGCGCTTGCAGTGCGTAAAATTACTGACACTCTTCTTGAAAAGCACTCAATGCCGAAAGATCAAAATGATAGGAGAGACATCAACTTTATGACTATGACTAATTAACCCAAAACTAACCGAGGTGGCTTTTTCAGATCACTTTGAGCTTGTTAAACGTCATTACTATTATTGCGTACTTATTGCGTCATAGCAGCTAAGTATAGATTATATATTGATACCAACATAATTATTACAGGATTTGTTTTCTTAGCTTGGTCCCATTTGTTTGTTGGTTTGGCTCACTGCGCCCAAGTGAAGTTTAAAAGTAATTTTCAACGTTTGCTTTTGTGCTTTTACATTGTATGCGTGTGACTCCACGCTGTCATAACGTACAAGGTTGTAATATATTTTTGAGATGAAATGGACTTGCGGAGTCAACAAAATTGCTCCTTTTTACATTGATCCAACGTCTGTACACGTTGGATCATTGTAAAAAAGAGCAATTTTGCATTAAAACCAAGATGGTTACCAGAAGAAGGCAAATCATCATCAAATGAGGATGTTCGCCATCTTTGATCGATTTTAGTGATTGAGTCGCTTTTCTTCTGGCGTGTTTATTGCAGTGTCTATGACGTCATATGATTAACTGATGACAGCGTTAAAAGCTTTTTGTGGCCGGTTTTTACATAATTTGCTGCTATTTCTTTGGACTGCTTCAAAACTAAATTTAGAATAAGAGTTGTGCTCTTTGGCTTTTTGATTTTATCGAAATTGCAAACCCACACAAACAAATAAAAAGCCTCATACAAACTTTATAAGAAGGCAATTAGCCTAACTGCAATTTTTTGTTTGTAAATTCGGCACTGGTGAAGACAATTATAAATAATTTTTAAATTAAGGATAGTCTATCTTCACAAGTAGCTGATTTTTATGGAATTGCGTGATTTACAAGAAGATTTATTTTGGATGATTTTTTCCCCTACAGGGACGACAATTCACTGCCGTAAGACTGTGTCTTCAAGCAATTTAAGCAAAACACTTTTGATAGTTTTTTCCAATTACTTACTCTTCTAAACTGCTTCATCATGTTGCTCCTACCCTCGCGCATAACTTCTTTGTCGTCGCACCTTCAATCAAGCACTCAAGGGCATCGTAAGCAGCTTATTTGCGACTACAGCACAAAGCGTTCAAAATCGATAACTTAAGCTCTCAAATCGTTTGTGAGCTGTCGTCATAGGTCGAGAAGTCGAGAACCATTAGAAATCTCTTTTCGAAAAGTTAACTTTAAACAAATAATCAGATAGAGCAACAGAAATGGCTCTTGAAGTGGTGAAGTTGTGTGGGTTTGAAGGGTAAGGTAATTACTCGGGAGAACCATTGAGATCGCCAATTCAACAGCGAACTTGTTTATATGATCACTGCCGTCAGAGCAAGATATTGTGCAGACGTTCTTATGAAAAGGTCACTCTTGCTTTGAAAACACTTTCAGAAGACAAAGTAATGAAAAAATGCCTTCAGTTTCATTGTACAAACTTTTTCTCAATATTGTGTTGCGTAATAGATTTCAATTCTGCCTCTTCACTTTCAATTCTTACACAGCAAGTCAATGCTTTTTTATGTTGATTCAGCGTTTACATACGTTGAAACAATATAAGAAAAGTGATTTGCTAGTTGGACTGTCGGGTGTCGGGGTTGACATTGGAACCATTGCGGCTGAGTTTAGAAAACATAACCAGTTGTATACCACTCTATGTCGAGCCCAGGGTGTATAGCTTTTTAGATATTTTTTGCTTATTTCTGCCACGAAAACTTAGATTAGAACTGAAACTAGAGTGTATCGTATTTTCATATTTAAATGATAAACATTTTAGCCTTTCACTGCTGCCTTTTTGACAGTGGCTGCGGTGTTTATTCGATGAAATAGACAGTAAAAGCCGAAACATAGGTTATTACTTTCGTTACTCAATAAGTAACAATACTTTTCAAAGCAAAATTTCCGTTGCATGCTTGTTTATGTTAAACTAAGCAAAAAAACCTATGCGGTTTCTTTTGTTAAATGCAGCAATATTCAAATGTTTGATGTGGCTTAAATCTATAGATAACAAAGTGCGTGTCCTAACTGTGAAATGGCCTTACATCAAACCCTAACTTACAAGTCATGAAGTTTGCAATATTAGAGTTATTTAACACTACTTATTGGACAAGCACCATACCAATTGCCTGAAAATAACTTTTTTTAATGTTGGTATAGGCTGCCCTTTAAAAAGCAAACAAATTAGATTGTAGATGCCTTTGTTCAACTATGGTTCAACCAAGCATACCTTACGGAATGTGAAAAGTATCAGCATTTTGCAAGAGATTTCTTCACTGACAGACCGACTTGGGCATTTCAGAAAACAAATATAAATTGCACCTTATCACTACTCACAATTTTGAGAGCATGCACCTGTATAACCTGTTCTTGTAGAATGCGTTGAAAATTTTGCCCTTTTTCGGGTTGAAATGATGTAAAAAGACGATGGTTTTTATCTTCGAATGCTAGTCATCTTACGTTACTTATAGTAATCTAAAAACTTCTCGTCTATTGTAAGATAATATGCCACTTTCTGTACAAAACACCTCACATGAAATTATCTGTTTTATAGCAGAAGGTGGTCGTTATTGAAAATAATGGGATAGCTGGTGTTGTCGTATGACTATTTTAGTCCTAAAATCATCGATGCATGCAGCAGCTATTTGTTTGTGATATTTGTCGATTTTGCCACAAGCACCATTCATAATAACAGGAAGTTTTCGCAATGCGTAATACTCGGTCGCTAAAATGGATTAAATGAATTAGAAAGGTTAAATCATCAATAAGGTTTAAATTTAACTTGTTGTGAGCTTGTTTAAGCAAATATAATACCACATTGTAGGCTGCTTGCCAATGAACAAATTATTGCTGCCAGAAATATCCATTTATCAGCAGGTAACGGCAATGCTATATCTGCATTGTGATAAATTAGGGCCTGATTTTGCTAAATTTTCCAGAACTATCCAGAATTATCTTTAATAACGAATAGGTCATCTACATGCATCAACAACCTAATTGTATAGGTCCTAGCATATATGGCCCGGTAAAAACTAACCGTTTAAGCGGATCAATAAAGCTTCGATATCAATTGTATTTCGTGTTCGAATCATTTGAAAAAATGCTTTCTGATTGTTAAGTGTTGACTGATAGATTTTCTTTTGTTTTTCTGTTTGCTGCTACAACAGGCCTTCATGTTTGGGTAGCGGACAAAAAAGGCGCAATATTTCGTAAAACTCTACACTCTGACATCCCTTTTGATTGTAGAATGTAGACAAAAATTGTTCAACCCAATCGCGTCTGGCGAGGTTTCTAAAAATAGTAAACCTGTCGCAATATTGTCCGTAGTGTACACAGTGCAATTCCATTCAGTCCCCACTGAGTCATTCTAAGAACACAAAAAGTAATTTGGACAGTCCAGTCATCTGCGCTTGATGAATTCCAAATCTAGGTATTTCCCCACATTGCGTAGGCGTGCTGAAACACAGGTATCTTAAACCGTTGTCAAAATGAATAGCAATCTCGCATTTAAGTCTGAAAAGATTTAAAGCGATTTGGTTTCAATGGATTTGTGTGGGTTTACGGACGCGCCCATGTTCTTACATGAGTTATACCCACACGAACCAATATTGGAATGGCGCAACATCCCAGACAGCAAAAACCGTCATTTTTACATTGACTCAACGTCTGCAGACTTTGAATTAATGTAAAAATGACGGTTTTGTTATTTGCGATATCGGCCGGTATGACGTGATTTATTTATTAGTTTATAGATTTATACGAGCAATTACAAATGTGCTCGTTTCTAGCACTAGTTGCTACGTTCATCTGATGAAATTGAAAGTAAAATTAACAACAAACAAGATGGTTTATTGCTTCACTGACGTAGCAACTAGTGCTACTGAACGTAGCAACTAGTGCTAGAAACGATAATTGTCCTGATGAACACCCAAACTTTTCAGTATTCAGTATATTTAATGTGCTTGCAATAGGAATTTGTAAAGGAGAACAGCTGTAAACGTGATGATGCAAAGTAAAGTTGAAATTTTCAAGCAAGCTTTATGAAGTCATATTTCAAAATGCAACGGATGCAGTTTCGATTTTCTATTGACAAATATAATCTATTTTTCATTCTTTCATTTTAACATAATTTGATTTTTAAGTCAACTATTATGAATTTTGGACGCATGTATTTTATTCATCTAACTTTAAGGTGATTGATACCAAATAATCAATCAGACTTGAATATTTGGTGACATTGAAAACACATCAAAAGTTATTATTCACAACCACTTAAGAGGCAATTTATATTTTGTCACAGTGCATTTCAGTCCGAATGTGTAATGGGCTATTGCAGAAGCTGAAAGGTCAACAAAAGGTTGATGTGATGTTCAACGACTTCAAACTCTATGTTTATTTGGCTCTTTAGCATCCATAACGAAATCCATAATGCTAGAGTTAACAACAACCACTCTGTTTCCAAACAGCAAAATCCATTCATTTTTCATTTTCAACATCTGCAGACGTTGAATCAGTGTAAAATGACGGATTTTGCTGTCTCGTTCGGAAAGTTATCGAAACGCAGCCTCCGCTTAGTAGAGAGGATTCTAACGGAGAAGTCTGCACTCTCAGCTCTGACCTTAGTAAAGGCTTCAGCAACCAGCAAATGTGATTTTGGCATTGACGCTAGGTCAGACGTTGAAACAATGCAACAAAGGGCATATTTGTTGGTTAGGAAGTTTAGTGTACGCTTTTTAAAGTCGAATTACGAGCGATCTACCGAAAAAACCTCTTCCTTTTTATTTTGTTTCAATGTGGCCAGATGTTGATAGATTCTGATTCTCTCGAGACTAAGTTGCTTTAACAAAAGCAAATCCTTTTCTATTGTGCTGGAGTGTATGAAAAATTACTCTCTCTTTGAAACAGATTAATGGCTGTAACCACGGCAATGTTGCCGTCTGATTTTCTTTCTTCGTTTGTTATTTGCTTGTGCAATCAATCATCTTTGTCAAAATTCACTGTTATTTTAGATTTCCTGATTCTTTGTTGTTTCTGTGCAAATTCAAGCTAGAAAAACAGTTTTGTTTGCGTTGTTTCAACATCTGATGTGATGACTAATAAGCATGCAATAATTGCGTTATTTTTGTGAGCATGTTTGCAATAGCTTTTGAAGGAATCCAAACACTGAATCCCAGACAACAAATCAACCGTTTTTTTACATTGATTCAACGTCTGCAAACTGGATTTTCTTCTAGGCACCTAATTCGAAACCAAAGTTCCCTTAGTGCACTCTTGTGAAGTTGTTCAGCTGAACTCTCACAAGATGTTGCATGTGACAACAGTCTGAAGATATTCGTCAATTTGACGCGTCTCACTTTTTCAACTTTGCCTTGTTAAATCAAAAAACTCAAGACACCACAGCAGGGTTGCTAATGATCTTTCATACACGTCATGATCTCATATTCGCGTGATTGATCATATGATACATTGTTTTCTTCTGTTTCACTTGACCTTTCCATACTGAATCACTTAGAAAAAATGAAGAAGAAAGATCTCTACTCTTCTTGCCATCGAGAAAACGCATTTTAAATCTGATGTATTTGCGTTTTGGGATTTCAAATTATCTCAGAAGAAAGAATTTGTTTGACCTGTCTTTTGTCTTACTAGAAGGGATGAAGATGTATTAAAATACTTCGTTTTAACGCTGACAACAAAATATATTTCCACAAAGTTTTTTCATGGAGTTTCCTACCAGCAGCACTTCTTGGTAATTAAGTTTCTTGTTTTGTAAGCTTAGAAAGCATTAACATAACAATCGAGACAAATGGTCCAAGTTCTGACATGAGTGTTTACTTTGATCATTTACTCTACTTGCAATGGTTTGTACCTAGTCAGCAAAACCCGTCATTTTTACATTGATTCAACGTCTGCAGACGTATAAATGAATAGTTTTGCTATCTGGTGGCAAATTAATGGAAAAATAATAGTCTTTTTCAACGATGTTCTGAGTATCGTGGCAATGTGAGTTGTCGTTAGAATGATGTTACCGCGCAAGAAAATTGTATGGAAATTTAGCCTAGGTAAAGGTTGCATTCAAGTAGTGCATTTGTGAAGTTGCTGTAATAAATCAAATAAGGCACTTGAAATAGTAAACCAATGCACAATTAGATAAACCCCTCGTATTTCAGGTGATATCTGTTGTTAGATTACTTTTCACGCTACCAAAGCGCCATTTAGCGGCCGTATTCAAAATTTGTTTTTCGTGTTAAATTTCAACACAAATCAAATGTGTTCACTTTTTACAACAAGAAAGCTCTGTATACTTTCAATTCTGTTTACAAAAGATGTAAAAATAATATTTCCACTCAAACTATCTTTGATGGCACTGCAGATACAATGCAATAGGAGAAAGTATACCAACATAAACAGTAAGTTACTCACAAGACATTCACTGTGTAGGCTAAATGCAATGAGAAAAGATAAACTGACCAATTGACGTTGGTGGTCAATATCCTGCAAATAATTCAATAATATCTACAAAGTTTAAACGAAGATCTGGTCTAATCTATTTATTTTATGTCAATTTGAATATTTTGACTACTGTAATATAAATAGCCATTGTCATTGTTACGGCATAGAGCATTGACAAACACAGGAGTTGATAGATACAAAGCTTAATGAAAATATTTTTTTTATTTTCTCCTTTTTTTAGGTTCATGAAGGTTACATTGATAAGCCTCGGCTCAAGGAGTTGCATCGGAGTTCCAGTGAAAAGCAGTAAGGGGATACTTATTAAATAATTCACCAATTTATGACTTAAAGATTGTTATGGAAAATGGATTTGGTGAGTAACCCAGATAGCGAAATTTAAAATGAGGCCTTGTTCAAAATCAAATGTCACATGATGTTATTTTCTCTCTTTCTTACTTCTTCCTGCATGAAAGTCCACTGAGGAAAACTTTTTGATAAAGTATTCTATACATAAATAAATTTTGTTTTCATTAACATTGCTACTATCACGACTCCACGGATTTCCGTTCTTTCATCCCAGTGATGTGAGGATGGACGTCAGCAAACATCGATCAGTCTTGATGGTGGCTCTCCACACTTTCTGGCCCTGAGGGTTGACTATCGTGAGGCTCCTTTTCTAAAGGCCGTCCGCACGCGGTCCCATCACCTAAAACTCCAAATAAATTCTTCTTTTGTTTATTAAACAAAGGCCCTACTCTGGTTTATTACGATGGGATAGGTTTTGTTTAAATTTAACAGAAGCATTTTTCCTGTCCAAAGGATAACTAAAACAAGTAGGTAGCACATCACAATAGATATTGTTTACAGGATGACAGCTTAGAGAATCCATGACAAACTCAATTGACACGAATAGCCACGAAGGTGGCTACAGCTGAACAAAGTTTAAAAAATAAAGAGAATACTTAATAACTCGCTTCCAACTTTTTGTAGTCAATTAAAATCCTTTGCAAAGATATCCTGGTCTTCATATCACTAAACTGCTAAGAGTGGAGCTGAGTGGAAATTTGCTTTTGAAAATCTAAACTTCAATCATCTTCCTTGAAACTTGTGTGACCCATTCTTCCATGTTCGACCTACATACTCATCTGAATTTTTTGCTATTAGAAAAACTTACTCACTCGACCTACGGTAGCCTATATTGAGGTGAAATAGGCAGTTCGTTTTGTCGTCATTTTTAGCGTCGTTGGAAACTGTCTTCCCAAGTCTAAAGCTGTAAGATAAAAGAAGCACAGAAAGGAGCGCTAACACCGCCACAACCTGTTTCTCTATCTGACCACAACTATTAAAAATGTGACAGAACATTCAAAAAAACACCTGGGTTGATTAAGCATTTAAGATCTCACAGTTGGAATTCATGTGAAAACCATCATTCTCAAACAGGAAGGATAACCATCATTGGCCGCTGATCGATGTGGGAATCGAATCAGAGTCTCTGACATGGAAGGTGAGTGAGCAAGTCACTGATACGTTAGTAGTGGAGTATAAAAATAAAGTAAATGCGGCTGCTTGAATATAATATCTATCTCTTAGGAGAGTTTGCCAGAAACGTCATATTGCGTTGTATAATTTGTCGAAAACCTCCTGTTTGACGTCACGTGAAGGCGGTGTCATATTTGGTGTTGTGTATCAAAAACTGTGAATCAACATGTAGAGATGAAAAAAAAAGTAAGCTACGCTATAGGCCTACAACTGACGAATAGAATGTTCGGGGTAATAATTTCCTCTTATGACTGGTGGTGGATATGTCCTCTTTTTAGAAATTTACGCAAAAAGTAGAAATTAGAAATAGGAAATGATTTGTCTCCATGATGATCATATCGCAGCTTGTGGAAAACTCCACCGTAGTGTAGGTTGCACGTTCATGAATAAAAAGATACTAATCTTGCTAACGCAGAATGTGTTGATATTCATGAACCAATCGTAGCGATTTCTTGATGGCATTTATAGTTTACTCTTAAGAAAACAAGTGGAAACTGATGAAAAATGATGATAACTGATGACTTTTTAGCTTATAAGTTATCTGTGTAAGTCAATGTGACGCTTCAAATCCGTTTAGATTTTTTGATTAAAGAAAAGTGCTTGCACTTGTGAGGATGCAAAACTGATATTTCTGAAAAAAAAATCTTAAATTGTTTCAAGATTATGTGTTGCTGGGTAATTTTAGTCAGCGCATCATACTTTTTTATATCATTCTAATATCTGCAGACGTTCATTCGAAGTATTCTGGCTGGGATATCACTTGACTTTTGCTAGCTGCAAAATTTCAGAAGAAAAACCTAAAATCGACTTTGAAAATCCAATCGTCTTGAGAAAAGACAGAAGATTATCATGACAACCATACCAGATGGTTATTCCGACCATGAATCTAAGATTAATGCAAAGTTTTTGTGTTTAGATATGGTAAGTAGCTTATATCAAGAGTAATAAATCTTCACTCGTCGACTAACTTTTGTAATTTGCAACCAACAACATGTTTTTGCAAAGGCAACACTGCGTATCTTTTAGCAACAGAAAATTTGTAGGCTGTGCGACATTACTCTCCGAAGTTGACATTTCTTATATCAACATTCTGTCAGATACCAAATGATTGATAAGTTTTTAATGATCATTACAGTGTTTATATCGTATTTTCAACAGTTGTTATCATTTTTCTCGGAACTGTTGGCGTGAAGAAGGTGACATATCAAATAAGACTGCACTTATTTTAGGACACCACACGAAAAAAACGTTTGGCCTATGCAGAACCATTGTTTCAGTTACAACTCTGTAACAAATAAACGTTTGTAAAATAAAAATCGGTGCAAAGATGTGCATTAGTTTGTGTTATGTCAGTATGTGTTCTGTAATAAAAGTTTACATAAACTGCATAGGATTCTTTTTAGTCTACTACAATTCATTGCTTCCCAAAGCACAAATTGTGTTGCAAGATTTAGAAGCCATAATATTTCTTCTTTGATATACCCGTAATAATATTTAGAAATTTTAAGGTTATCCTACCTTAATCTCTTTTTCAAACACTATTGACGTTGCTAAAAATGTCATAACTTTTAGTGTTCTATCTTGCATCAAAATATATGGCAAGCGACATTATCTTGATTGAATCTTTTTAGGAGAACTTTAGTCTTGTCCCAGCCTGTTTCTGTTGTAATGATTTGTGCGAGGCCCTTTTTAAAAATAAATAATAATCTGCTTTCGATAGCATCATCATTTGCATAAAGGATTTCGACGTTTGGGACTTCACGATGTCTGTAAATAAACACAGCCATCCTGCTTATTGTGAGCCTGTGGTATGCTGTCAATTTTTTAATTTTAATGCATTTTGGGCATGTTCAGTTTTCGAAGTTCATTATTGACGAAATAAGGTTGTGTGGCGATTTGCCTTATGGCTATTCGGTCTGCAAGATTTGAGAAAATTAATATTGCAAATGCCTAATTGTAGCCGGCCTGCTATTTTTACTACTTCGGGTTGTGATAATGGTTTCAAAGATGCAAGATTAAAAAGTCTGTTACTGCGATTTGTTGGCAACTCGTTTCGTTTTTTGTTTTGTTTTTTTCTTATCTTAGCCTATATATATATTTTCTTATCTTGTATCATTTTTATTGTATCCATCCAGGCCAATTGGTAAATTGAACTGCAGAATTCATTCTGCAAGAAGGTTAGCTGCGTGCCTACGTGTTTTTAAAAGATATCAGTTGAAACGTTTCTCTTGCTATATTTCATCGTATTGATGGTTTGTTCTTTTACAGTGAGTACGGTACTTTCTACAAATCTTTTTTGCTTCCTTCAAGGCACTCTCATGCAGCTCTGGTTGCAAGGCTGTTTGACATCAATGTATTTCTTGTAGCCAACACATTCGCGAAAATGCAGCATCTGCTCTTATGTAACGGTGCTACTGGAAACTTTCCTGATAGGGTAACCTGGTCAGACACTTTTCACAGCGGCCAAGAAGCACAACAAAAGAAAGTTGGTTGGACAAATAGTCTCTACAGAGTCTACTCTACACCAATATCTGTATGAGTTTATTCAGACAAAGTCAATGACAGCGCCAAATAGAGTGAAAACTTTAAAACGTCTGACCTCGCCACTTAAGCAAAATAAATGCCAAAATAAAAGAAATAAATTTAAAGTATTTGGGACGAAAAATGAAGCCATGTAGGTGTTCCCAACAATGGTTCACCTAATCAAACGTCATATGAAAACCGTTATGGTCTACTTAACCTAGCTGGCATCTTACGTCATGGAAGTTGCTAGAAAATGAGCCAAAATTGCACCATCGTTCGTAAGACTTGTGTCAAACCTGTTTAAACATGAAACATTGCATCACCGCCTTTGAACACCTGTTTGAATTGCATGACAATGTCTTTCACTATTACGTCACAGTACTGCGTACGTGAGTTTGAAATATTGATATCTATTCTGGTCATTCGTGAAATGGTTGCTTGAGAGTTAGTCGCACATTTAACTGTTTGCTTAGTGCTTGCTAGCTGGACAAAAATTCCGTCTTTATCTAAGTAGTTTGTTCTGTAGTAACAAGCTTTAGAGGTGTACGGTGTTGCATCCCAATTTCGACAGCCAGGTGGCTAATTTTACAGAAATACAATTTTGAATAGACGTTTCAGAGGAGTGTTTCTTTCGGTCATTACATTTAGACGAACGGATTCGGGAATCTTATGTTACAATTTTCCCACGAAGAGATTATGGTTTACCGCTGTGACCAGTAGGCTACCATTGTACTAGCAGTCCAGCAATCTTTTTTATTTCTTCCGCGAATTAATTCAGTCAATATGAAAATGGAGCACCAACAGGACTTTAAACCTGTTGCAATGTCGTTAGGATGAATAGAAACTCACACAAGCACCTGCGATTTGTTTGGGGTAACTTCAGGACATTTGTGAGTGAGTTATTAAATCGTATTTATCGTTTTTTAAATCAAACGTCTTCAGCCGTCGAGCCAACGTTAACCAAGCTTTACGCACAAATTGCAGCAGGATCACAGATTTCTATTTACCTTAAGTTTTCTTAATCCGCTTTCTTGAGTGGAGCAACACTACTATGAAGGTCGTGTTTGTTGTTGTTGATATGGATTTCAAGAGGATGTATTCTCATCGCTGTGCCATTTATTGCAAAATAGAATAAATCCTGTGATGAAAGCAGGCTTAAGTAAGCTTGATTAATATTATCAAATTGTTGTCACCATAAGTTTCAACAAATAATTTCTAATATTTCAAGGAGAAACGCTGTGAAAAGATGACGACTAAAGAGAAATTAGTAGGCTATTGGATTTTGTGACTTCTTGTGTGAGATACATCACCAAGCTAACGTTTAAGTAATGATCTTCCTGAGAGACAAAGTCTCAATACAAAATCACCATTTAGCGGTCCAGAGAGATTATTACGGCCCAAAAGCCTCCAAGGTTTCCTATTGACTTTATATCAATTTTCATACAAAAGCACCATTTGTACTACTGGAACAATGGGCTCATTTAACAGTTCGTTATAAAAAATGCTTTGGGTTGAAAACGGGAACTGTAGGCTACTGTAAAAGTTTTAAAATCGTATTGTTTGATTTTTTGCTCAAGGATCGTGCCCCTCTGGCCTGGTGTGAGATTCCCTTCCCTGGAGGAAATGACAATTTTTTTAACTTTATCAAATAAAAGCACAAAATTACACTTGATGCAGCTAGTGCAGAATTACTGACATTTTTACAATGTTTGAAACGTTATGTTTCATAAATTTGACTGCACGTTTTAAAATCTTCTGTCCTGGTTATTTCAACAGTTAGTCTTTGAGATAGGTTTTCTTGCACTTAATAAGCATGACTTGCAATAGTGATTTAATATCATTGAAGTCCCGATCACATGAAACTATATTATTCGCTTTAGTGCAATTACGATGTGGTAGCTCAAAGCGACTAAAACACAAAGATTTATGACAGCTCGCATTTCACTGTAAACCGGTGTGGCAAGGTATTTGATAGCAGTTGACCTGGATATGAAGACGAGAAGGTCCACTCACAAATTTGATGTCAACGTGATATCACCACCAAATAGCTGTAATATTTTATCTAAATCAGAGCTCTTATCAAAGTTGCAGCATGTATTTGTTTGCTATTGCGGGTACGGGCATACACTTGTTGGAGAAACATGAGTTCCCGAGAAAATTACTCCCTTAAAGGAGCGACAAGGTTTACCAGGTTGGCGGGGTTGTTCGGGACAAGTTATTTTGTCGAAACTAATTCACAAAGTAACTTCAAAAAACCGACATAAAAAATTCAAAATGATGTTTTTTTATTGCATCATGCTACTGCAAAAGCAACCCGATAACGTAATCACCAAGATCAAATTAAAGAGCTATCTCAAATCGTGTTGTTTACTGGCAAACCTTTTACTCATACACCCCGCTCAAATAGTAAGAAAAAACTTTATTTTTACAATTAAAAGTTTTATGGCATCTGACCTAGCGACGCCTGTTGTTCAGGGATAGTTGTTGCTTCTGTGCCTATTGCTTGAACAGCAGGCAGCACGCCGAAGTTTGCTGAAAGGATTTCAGAAGTTTCGGCGGATTTTCTTTGTGAATCATTTGGCATATTGAATCAGCAAAGACTTGTTGATTTGAAGGGGGAATAATAAGCCGTACAAAACTAAGGCTGCACAAAAATAGTAAAAGCTGCACAAAATCTATGCATGACCCTGTTAAATAAACATCTTCTGTCCAAAAAAGGACAAAATACCGCGATCTACCGCGTGCTTATTTGCTTTAACAATTTATTCAAGCTCAAACTTGAAGCCTTACACAAACAAAGCATTGTAAAATATTATTATTTTAGCATGGAATGTGCCAAAGCAAAGCTATTTACATCTTCACTTATAGCTGCACATTAAAGATATACGAAATCCATTTTTATTGCAAAATCAAATATTTGATCCGCTAAGGTCCTTAAAATATAATTATGAGAAATTTTACAGCAGGAACGGAAGAATTGAAATATTTAAATTGTGAAATCATTGTCAAAATAGGGAAAGAAAAATTCGTTTTTCTCAAGTCCAAAGTATGAATGTAATAGGTCGAAAAGCTGCTTATTATGTTGAACAAATAGTAATAAACTGCTAATAATAATATTTGAGGCACTTCAGAAGATTCAATTTAACGTTATGATGTATAAACAGATAGAGAATCTGTTCATAAATATCACTGGACAATGTAGGTTATGTTAGGAATGCACTAGTTAAAGTTTGCCCACAAAAACATCCCAGGCGTTTAATTTTAACAAAATATTTTCTGCGCAACATGACAATGATTCAACGTCGTAGCACAAATGTAATTTTCAAATTAAAGTTTTACAAATATAAAAAAAATGTGAATACTGTACTAAAATCAATTTCTGTTCTTTTTTTTTAAAGAAATATGGAACGCTTCACGATTTTGCGTGTCATCCTGCTAATCTCTGTATCGTTCCAATTTTTGTATACCGAAGCAAGTACAATTTATGGATCTTCTGCAAAAGGCACAACAGTTAACTAGACAGCGACATCGTACGACATGTTTTGTAGAAGATGTTTTTGGTTGAAGAGCATGGGTATTGCAATAACACCCTTGACCTTTTTTCTGTTCATTAGTTGCCGTTTGAGGGTTAATGCGAGTTATCCAGCCAGCAAAATCTATCAGTTTTACATTGATTCAATGTCTCTAGACGCTGAGTCAATGTAAAAATAATAGATTTTGGTGTCTGGGTATGTGCTAGCCTGACAGGTGCGTCTGCGCAAAGACTATGACAAGTCCTTGTTGTTTCCTTGTTCTCTTGTTCCAACAACAGCTACTGCTTCATCATTTGTTTGTTGGCTTGTTGGCTGATGATGACACGTTGGTCACGTGATTCCAGTCACCTGAGTGTGACTACGTTTACTTGGTATCATGCTTGACGTTTAATTTATTTACTCCAAGAAAAGGATACAAAAATTTATCTACTTCACGTTGTTCAAACGTTGCCAGATGCAGTGCTGATGCGAATTAATGAAATTTGATAACTGGGTGTAACGTGCAACCTATTTATAAAAGGAACTTAAATTAAATCTGACTAGCTTGCTTACAACTGTCAATTCAACAACACGAGTTTGAACCATGTTGGCGTTTTTGATAAAGTACGAAAAACAAGTCTTTGTTTATTGGTTATGTGACGGCAACGACGAGTCATCCGTGACGCATGACGGCCTCAAAATGATCACTTTTAAATTGCGGTTAAAAGTGGGCTATTTTTGACTCACAGACTCTTTGTTCTAAAACAAGCCAGGTTAATGAGTCTGTCAGGCAAGAATTACTGAAAAAATCGAGGAAATTACTCGTTCGCGCATGTGCAGTGCCGTGTCAATAAATAGTTTTGTTTTTCGACCCTTTTACGGCGCAAATGTTCAATAACAATTTAATTTATGACTAGAGTCTTTATTTGTTCACTCAAGCAGAAAACATGCGTAAAAATCCTTGCTTCAGTGTATGAATTTTGTTCAAAGGTTTGTTGAATAAGCTCGTTTGAAGTGATATTGTTATGACACTTCTTAAATAACATGATGCATTCTACTGGTGCAAATTTAGCTGAACCATCACAAGGTGTACAAAGTGACAATCTGCTTTTATTTTGACGTTTCGTTTAACAGACGCGACTGCCTTCTTCAGAGGGCTAGACCAGGTATAAGTGACCACCTGGCTAGCATGGTAAAACACAGGACCATGTTGCTGAAATCAATCAAACGTGCAAAATGAAAACTCAACTTGCAGACAAAAAATTATCGCGTGCAAATTTGGAAGCTAGAAAAAGACCGTTTAAATGTTAACTATCAACAAGAAACTTAAATATCAGCAGAGAAGAGAGTGAACGGTATAGTTGTTATTGTTAAACAAAACACAAGTTCAAGCCACAAATTTATATTCTTTATTTTGTCGTACCATTGAACTTTCATTGGTAGTTCACAGTTTGACATTTTCTTCTTGTAACATGAATGTTACATTGAAAGGTTACCCTTGCTTGCTTGTAATTTGCACACAAAATGGACACTGGACAGTCCAAGTGCAACTGTGCATTAGAAAGCGCATCAAACCAGCATCAAAAACTGTTGTGAATTTAACGTTTTAACAACTGCAGCTTTTGACAAACTGTTGCAAGTTAAAAAGATATAATTTTGAAAAGGTAGTCTATGAGTTTTTTTAAGTTCAGTCCATTACTGTATAGAACATTTTGAAGAATTTGTTTCTATCCTAAGAGCGTATTTCACACCCCACATAATTAGTACACTAAGCTGGCTACATGCCACAAAGAAATTTCATATTAGTAGATGTTTAATCATTAAATGGAGTCAAATGTAACTACAACATCAGCAATGATTTAAAAAAATTAGTAAGTTTGTTGTAGTGATTAGATATTTAGTAAAGGGGCCATTAAATCATTTCATAACGGGCTTCGGAAATTACATCACATGATATGCAAACTGTAAACTTTTTAACATCGGCTTGAAGAAATGGTTGATTCGCACTTAAAGTTTTCTATTCCTTTTTCTCATTTTGTTGTGTATTTAATTGGCCTGTCAATGTAACATGTTCACAACATGTAGAATCTATCTTTGAAACTTTTAACAGTTTCCATTCTAGCGTACTGTATTACCTGAAGTTGTAAACTTGTCGTCCATGAAAGAGAAACTAATAAGCTTTGATTTGTGCTCAAAAATAGAATTGGCTTAGCGGACAATGATCGATCTAGTGCAGGACCTACCTATGGCATGTAATATCTTATGAAAAGGTTATGGTGGAAATCCAGTCTGTAAGCATTGAATCAACGTAAAGTGAACCTAGTTTTTTGGCTGTGAGACGGTTTTGTTAGCAAATTGTTTAACCGTCTTTCGATGTTGTTGTAGTTGCACCAACCTTGACTGTTACGACAAATCATTATGAATCCAACAAAAATAAGTTCCTGGCATAGTAATTAATATTAAAATATTGTGGGTGTTGTGCAGACTTAGCCTATTCCAATTTCGGAAGCTTAGCTAAAACCTCGCCATCATTTCTGCACGAAACACTTCAATGCCGGAATGTTGCCAAACACATCTGTCCGCTTGGTCAAGCTTTCTCTCGTGGTAAACACCCCTTGTGTTTTTGAAAACATCACGTCAGATGAATACTATCGCCCGCTGAAAAGTCGTCAAGCTTTGTAAGGGTTTTGTGTGTACAAGGTTAGTCATAATGGCTAGGTTCATAGCGCTCATTTTATTTGGTAAATAGACGGATTTCGTTGGAAAATAAAACTTGTTTTTCGCAGTTAAGTTTCAATAATCCAACCGGGACTCCAACTCTATCCAGCAACTAAACGCTGAAACTACGGAATCATAACATCTTTTTGCCTTGCAGACTACTTGTTTTTTTAAACGAGAAGTAGATTTAGGAACACGTTTTTTGAGCTTTGTTGAAAAATAAATGAAGTCAGAGGCTTTTTACTATGAGGAATTGTTTTTACAAACCGTTGCCACAAATGTCCACTGAAAACGCACTTTACATAACGATAACATACGGCATTAGTCATTTAAATAGCCTACTTTAGTCAACCCTGTCAGTTCCTCTTTCAATCACTGTTAAATCGCTTAAACTAACAAGGATTTAAAATTACAACGATGAAAACTTTTGTTTCGAAAATTCGCATTTGGTCATTCTTAATGACTCAACGGGCCTGGCGCCTAAAGTCACTAAAACATTTTGTATGTCGGTCAATTGGCAAAAATGCAAAATTAAGACTACTGTACTGCAAACTTTCGATTGCCACGTATAGATGCGAGGTTTGAATATTATGCAAAAACGTGATATTGAAAAGTTTTGAAATGTACGATATTTCCAACAAATTGCAAGAAGCAACTTATGTTACACTTACAACTCATTCCTCATTGGAAAATATAATGTTGACTGAAAACAGTGACGTTGCTTGAAAATCTTTAAGGGGCAAAAGCAACTGCTGGGGTTGCAGATATTTTCAGTTATTAAAACGTTGTGATACTGCAGTATTATAAACATGTTTTTTGGGGAGATGCGATTGATCACCCAAGCCCCGTGTGGCTACATCTCTGACTATGGGATGTTGCAAGACAAACGAACAAAAGGACGATAAAAAAATTGAACTACTTTGATATCACCAAGCAAATTACGGGACTGAAAAGCATGCAGGAATTATCAGTAAAAATAGAAGACAGAACAATTTGGATGAAGCTCATAAGGAAGGTCACAGCTGCTCAAGCATGTTCAATCTGTTAAAGGAGAAAAATGTCGAGAAACTAGGACATTTGAATTCAAAATGTTTCAATACTCCTAACAAATTTACTCATGCAAAAACTTAAAATATTTGTTCCACAGTAGGCCTATATCGTAGCTTTCAAACTTAAAAGTTGTTTGAAGCTATTTTTGGCATTTTGAAGTGCAGTTAGGGTTGGATGCACCAACAGCAGATAATCTATCAATTAACCAAATTAATCCACAGATTAACATTTAGATTAGCCTTGCCGATTACTATTCCACAGAAGAACTTGGCGCAAACTGATTCTTGATAATTAATCAAACGATTATCTTAATCGGGCGCTTAAACTGTTTGTTGTTGCTGGCACATCCAACACTTTACAATGGCTAGAGCAGATCAAATATTATTAAATTAAAAAAATCTATGCTATGCTATTGACCCGTCAAAGAAGTGCGCACCAGGGTGGAATAATAATCAGTCTGGTTTATTTATTATTATTATTGGCCGGATTGGAGGAATCTTATGGCCACACCTCCGTCGCTAACTTGCTGCAGGTGTGCTAATGCTTTGTCTAAGTCTAACGTTGAATGTTAAATTGGTGTTAATTAATAAAAATACACTTGAACTTTTGTGCTGAAGCAATAATATTCATGGACTTGCGTTGTCCCAATCCCAACTAGCCGATTCCATTTTTGCATGAATTCAATGTTAGCAGACGTTGTTATTAAATCTTATTTAGCAATTTTTCGACTTGAGATCGTTTGGAAGCCAGTTTGCTGATCCAAAAACAGCCCTGGTAACGCAGTATTGAATTAGGTAGCCTATAGGCTACGCTTTCTGCGTAGTCTTCAAAGAAGTTTTCTGCCCTTCATTAGTGCTTCCGATCGGACTTTCACAGTTTGTGCTACGACCAGAAATTTGTTTGATCATTTCGGATGCAACCAATTTAACCAGCTAGACACTTTTACCTTTTTACTTTGATTTTATGTTGACAGAGGTTGAATTAATGCAAAAAGGGCCAATTTATCTAGCTGCATAAACGATGGTTCAACTCAAAAGATACTTTTTAGTTTTCCACGGTTATCATGGTACAAAGGAGCGGGAACACATAACTTCAGTAAGCCTAGGCCCTAGGTAGGACAGTGGTAGTTAGTGGGAGGAGTGCTGTTTGATTCGTCTGAATCGAATTGACTAAGAAAGTTTATCAAATCGAATTATATTCCAAAAATTTTACAATGTAATTTTTTGCATTGCTTTGGCTCACTCAACATTTGTCTAAGAATATGAACAAGTGAAATAGTAAAATTTTTCTGCTGGTTTAGAAAGTACTGATAAAAAGCTTATTTTAGTTTGCCAGATGGTAAATATACATCGTTTCAACTGACTTTTCATGCAAGAATGGATGATGCTTATGAATAAACAGATGAAACCACTAAATCAGAAAAGCCGGAAATTGTATGGTAGGCTATCTGATTGACTGCCCTTCAATTGTAAATTGATGGGATTTTAATGTTAAATGCGTTAAATTAAAAAAGGAAATGAGGCAATGCGGTCAAAAAAGTTGTCGTTTTTCATTAGTTTACAGACGCTCAAAACGATGAAAAAGTTCACTTTTGCTGGTGGGAAACTGACGTACAACAGTGAATCATTGTTTTGAAATCCAACCCAGGATTGAAACAAAAATCCTCAGCTTTGTTATGGTCGGCATTTCATCCAGGCTGTGACGTTATGAAAGTTGACACCGGCTTTTTAAAACTCCGCCAAATAAATAAAATGACGTCACTTTGTCTAGGAGAAATCCGACGCAAAATTATATGTTCTCTATAGTAGGCTACGGGTAACGATCTTCGTAAAAATTATCTATCCTAAAACTGAGAAAAATTTTAACGATTAGAAAATAAAAATGGCTCAAACAAAGCAATGTTAATGATCTTTTTCACACGATTGGCCTTCTTGATTTTTTGGGAAGCACAAGGCCAAGTGTTTCTTAAGCAGCCACTGTTTGGGCTCTCCTTGAAAAAAAATTATATAAAATTTCCACCACTAGCCTCATTTTCATTACTTTTGCACGCAAGCCACACAAATATCATGGTATTGCCTTGTTAACTTCGCATTGTGTAATGTAAGAAATAAGCCTATGCCCGCAAAACTAGCCTATTTGCCACCAATGATCACACGATTCAACTTAACTGTTTTGTAAATTGTTTTATTTGTAACTTTCAAAACTTTCTTGGATGTTCACAATCATTCAGATGTTGCCTTTCTTTGATACGTTTTCTTTCTCCTTTTAACATTTAGGCCACAGTCCATATAACCTATCTGTTGGTAAAATCGAGTGACGAATCACTTGACTGTAATGTAGCCTGCTGTGTGCCATATTCATTTCCTGATTTAATAGCTCAGTCTTAAAAAAAAAACAATATAAGCTAACGTGGCATGTGATCTTTATTAGCGCTATATTTCAATGTTGCCGTCCGTGTTTTTCAAAATTTAAGTTGTAAAAATGTTTACAAGATTTTATGCTTTTTGTTGAAAGTTTCATGCTGTTGGATAACGATTTGTTTGAACTTCAATTGTGAAAGGTTCAGCTGGAAAAACAAACCTTTTAACTCCCGAAATAAGTTTTAAAGCTGTGTGAAAAAACTTGTAAAAACAGTCAATAGTTTATAGTCAGCAGACTGTGATTTTAAAACGACTGAAATTAAGTTTTAGAGGAGGCCTTTCCCACTTCAAGATGAAAAAACCCACGATCAATTAACTAGTTTCAGAAAAATAAAACCAGTTTACTTTGAAGCTTACTCAAGCATACTTCCCCATTCTTTGTATCTGACATTTAGATTCTCCGGATAGTAACTTGCTGATTAAATCGCTGAGTGTTGCCCTTTCGTAAAAGATACATATGAGTAACATGTTGATGGTTAACCTGGTTATAACAAAAGCGTTATTGGTAGAATAACAACGTCCGCTCAAATTTAAAGACCAAACAAAGCAACAAGTTAACAAATTATTTTTTTTCAGAGAAATAAGTCGGGAAATTTTAACAACGTCATACCAAATTAGCCTACTAGTGGTATGCTGCATCATGTTACACTTACGACTTACCCACAATAAACTGACATCCTTGCAGACGATATAGTTATTTTCATAAACCTTTATTAGCCTTGCTGAAAATTGAATGAGGTTGTTCACCAAGCATTTAGATAACATATTGTCACTTTATACATCTTGTGACAGCTCAGCTTAATTTGCACCAGTAGAACGCATCATGTTATTTAGCACTGAAATTTTGTTACAAAAAATCTACGCAAAATGTCATAACTCTAGATGCAGTGTATGAGAATAAATTTGTAGCAAACTTTCCATTTAGCTGATTGATATACTAATAAAATAAATTATTGAATTTATACCATTCTTCAACGAGCTCAAGAAAGCCTGCTCAATGACATTGCGCTGAATAGCACAGTGGGGTGTCAAGTCAGAGCTTTTACAACGTTCGGCAAAGGCTTTTGCCAATTGACCATTCGTCCTAAAGTAATGTTAAGTTGAATCGACTAATCTCCTCAATTGTTGGCAATTAAATTAAATCACAACATATGCTCAGAAAACTGCTTTGAGTTTTAATAAAAAGTAAATGCATAATGTTGACAACTTGGGAACATGTCTCCGATTGCCTGCTACGAATACTTTTTGGTACCGTATGGTGGCTTGAAGCTCAATGGCTCCACCATGTGGAATTTTTTGTGCATTTAAACTTTGAAGAAAAGTTGTTTACGAAGGGGCAGCAGTGATATTGGTTATCCTTGTCCTGGTTTGGTAGCTTTGGTTATGAACCTTTATCCTCGGACTGACAAAGCCTTGATAGGTTATTCCTGGTAGTTTCGCATACTTGTAGAGGCTGATTTCACTGCTTATTTTGACACAGGGCCGGTTACCGAGATTGACAGAGTGAAGTTTTCCAATTGTTGAAGTCTTGTTGTCGGGGAATAATTCCATTCACTAGGTGCCGCTGAATGGAGAGCAGTCCTGAAATGCTTTGCTAAAGCGCATACCCCTAGAATCCACCAGCGCCGCGTGATCTTGAGCCGGGCGCGTAACCACTGAGCTAACGGGGCAGACATACAGTGCTATGGCACCTACACTGCTATGGCAATTTCTCCGGGCGAATCACTTTAGAATTAAGTCCAATTTTTATTTGTAGAACGAGATTAAAAACAATATTTATTTCCCATAAACTAACTTTTGAATTGGCATTCCTGCAAATCTTCTTCTAAACCAAAAGGAAATGACGCAAGTGTTTATAAACTAAAGAGAGACCCCGGTACGTTCAAAATGTCAAAGCACTAAAAAGATGAGTTTGTCTCCTCGTACTGAAAGGATATCCTAATGTAAACAGTGTGCTTAGTGGACAAAACTGACTGTTGTTTCTTCCATAGCCGTCAAGGGTTACAAAGGCTCCTAGGCTCCTGCGAAGTCAGAACTTTATTTATTGAAAGTGAAATTCCAGAAATAGAGAAACGAATAAAAATAGAACTATCTTGTCTGCCTTTCAAAACACTTCTGCTTGTAAGCACCACGTTAATTGTTTGCTCAACTTTTACAAGTGTCTGCTTATTGGGCGTTAGCCTGGTACAATATTCTTTGAGTTTATCCATGAAATAAATACTTTTCTCAAAGTGAAATGAAGTGCGTGAGAATATGAAGAAGAATGAAATAACATGAGGGTCGTTTACCATGACATTGGTTTTTCCAGTCACGCAAGGGAGCATTCCTTTTTGTTCAGAATTAATGACAGAGCCTTTTCGAACATTGACTCGATGACCAATCAACAGAATAAAATTTTTGTTTGAACTAAAAAATTAAGATGTTTTTGTTTGCACTCCACACGAAGAGTAATCAAGCGAGATAGTGATCAAAGTTTGGTGAAATAAATGCATAAACACTCTGATAACTCATTAGATTTCTATTTAAATCTTGCTTTGTTTATGATAAATTAATGTAGGCTATAGTGACAAAGGTTTAAAACTCTATTGTCATGGTTCAAAAAAACATTCAAATTAAAATTTTTGTTCATCCAATTAGGGATAAAACACCTTGCATCGACAGGCGCATCGCTTATCATACATCTTCGACATGCCTGTCCAATAGACGGCTTTAGCTTCCTGCATCTTCGGCTGCTTCGGTTTTGCAACCTACATCCAAGACAAATATAACAATAAAAGGAGAAAAAACGACAGAACAATTGAATTATGCAATTCCATGAGTAGAGTTTTTTTGACAGTCTACCTTAAAGCATTTTCTTCACAAAAATAGATTCGATTACAGTACGGCGTACAAATCAATATAGCCTAAGGTTCAAAATCCAAGTACGCTTAAATAAAGGTATTTTGAAAAGGTGTCACAGATGCAAGAATGAGCGTCTAAGTTACAGTCATTCGAATCTAATTAAATATCAACAGAGATCCAATTGCTGGTGGTCAGTGACTCACTCAAGAGAGAAAATAAGTTTACCTCAATTCTTTTGTGAACCAGACCTGCAATAGTTGGCGTGTTTCTCAATTTTTTTATCAATCAGGTACATCTCCGAGTTGATTTGGAAGTTAGATAACTGACAAGGAATTTGCTTATTTGCCTACCGAATAAAGTTTGCTAGTATTTATTTTATATCAATTAGACTCAGTTGAAGCCGACAAATTAAACCGATTGAGACAAAAACAGCTTGATTTTGAAATTAAATTTAGGTTGAATTGTTCCTGAAAATCTTAAAAACTAAAAACAAGTTTTGAAAAACGTATTCGTATAAGTTATTTTTGTTTTAAAAATTAAAAAATGATGTTAAACTGAAAGTGACCACCCTTATTCTCCTGCCAGAACCCAGTACATAGCTTGGGGTACAGGACATCTGAAAGTTGGGGTAGGATATCATCCGGTGGGATGGTGCACCGGATAAGACGTTGGCTTTTAAATTATGCAAACCTGGTTTGACTCTCAGCTTCAGCTGGTTGTTGAAAAACATCGCTTACCTGTACCAGGGTGTAATAAACTGAGTGGGCATATTGTTGCTAAAGGAAAGGCCACAGAGAGGTTGGTTGGTTTTGATTTTTTAATCTTTATCCTCGGACTGATAAAGCCTTGGTTGGTTATTCCTGGTAGTTTCGCATACTTGTAGAGGCTCTTGACGCAGGGGCAGGGCCGGTTACTGAGATTGACAGAGTGAAATTTTCCGATTGTTGAAGTCTTGTTGCCGGGAATTATTCCATTCACTAGGTGCCGCTGAATGAAGAGCAGTCCTGAAATGCGTTGCTCAAGCGCACACCCCGAGAGTCGATACAAAGGAACTGGCCACACTTCTCTTGTTAGTGCTAAAAAACTTAGTATATGATTATTAGCTTATTAGCTCAGAAACTGAGTATGGGACCTTTACTAGACCACCCGCAACGAAAAAGTGGTGTAGGTATAAGTAAAGTAGTATGCGAAATGCAGTTTGCAACACTGGGCCTGCTTCGATTTACTTGGCTCAAACTAAATTCAAAATGAACAGGATTTCGTCGCTTCCATTCATATGTAGGCTACAACCGCATTGATGAAAATTCCGTCTCACAAGCCCAACTGAGATGAATGAGAGCGAAGCGAAAGATTTGAAAACAATTGGCTATCTAGCGTCACTATCCGGATGAACGGGATTGTGAAAAATGGTAAAATTAAAGCTCTTAAAATTTTTATTGCTGGACGCCCCGCCTTCGCCTTCGTATGTCTAAATTCTATGAAATCTGAGACAAGACTTCTAACACCAAATTGCTGGACGATGAGCAAAGAACAATATAGAAAAATCGACAACTTCAAGGTGTGAGTATGGTGCTGCTTTTACAATAATTGATATTCAAGAAAAGAAACGACTCCATTGCTGAAAACCTCTTTATTAAATGGTTTCCAGTTTTGTCGCTTCTACCTTTTTTTAAACTTCTGCTACGTTTAGCATATATTGCTTTTCGTTGTGATGGTAGGCGAAGAAATAAAAACAAACTGATTTATGGTCACTCAATAGAAGCTACCAGATTGTGGTAAATTGGTAAGGTCGTCACACAGGCTACCGGTACTTGATTCCAAGTGTCAAAGATTACAAAGTACGGTAATAAGGTTATTGTGTTTTCAACAACCGCCGAAGAAGGGAGTCGAATCAGGATCTCATTTATTGGAAAGCCAACGCCTTAGGCCAGGGGTGTGCAACGTGCGGCCCGCGAAGAAAAATTGTGCGGCCCGCAAAGATGTGCCAATTCTGAATTGTGTCCGGCCCGCGCAACGTGTTTACAATTTAGTTTAGTCTGGTACGTGGGAACAATTTGTTGTGGAGCGGATTATTGTAGATTTCACACCTTTTGTTAACCATTTTAGAAATTTTCTACCGGCCACCGCTAATCCATTGTATTTAATTATTTGTGGAAAGTAAAAATGTATGGTCACATGAAAGGCATTATGAACAATTTACGACTTTGAAAAGCTCACGTACAGACAGGAAATATTTTTCACTTTTCAACTTTGAGAGACTATATGGAATGTATCCTGAGAAGAAAACTGAATTTGCAGACCAACTTGAAAACATTGTATGAATTTTTGGCTCGTTTCAAGGACTTCAAATCTCATGAACATTTGTTTGGTATGTTCTCTTCGCCATTTAACACAGACATTGACAAAGCACCAGCAGATATAACTTGAACTTATTGATCTTCAAGAGAAAAAAGGATTTGAAAGCGAAGTATTTAGAAATGAATCTTGGCGATTTTCACCGAAAACATCTCAACTAAGATGACTTTCCACATTTGAAAAAATCCATGGCTTCAAAAATGGCTCTTTTTGGCTCAACGTAGCCTATTTGTGCGAACATTTTTTTCTAAAATGGGCGTCATGACATCACCCGATCGATCGGTTCTGACAGACAAAACACTTGGAAAATGGACTTCGAATTGCGAGCACTTCCATTAAACTAAATTTGGAAAAATGCCGTTGGGAAAAGAAGCCAGCTGCAAACTTCTCACTGATCTCGTTTAAAGACGGTGTCACAATAAATTAGAATAGCAGTTTTCTTCAGAAATTTATGTGTCTTAACTTATTATTTCTGAAAGAAGATAGCCCCTAATAACGCCATAAGAATAACATGAATAACAAAAAAACTACTTTTTTGTGTCTGCAACTACTAGCCTAGAAATCATGTTAAATAAACGTGCGGCCCGCGGCTTCACCCAGTTATTTATATCTGGCCCTCCTGTAATAAAGGTTGCACAGGCCTGCTTTAGGCTATCCACTGCGCCATCCCGCCGCTAAAGTAGGCTACTTCACACTAAATTACTAATGAAATCAAATAATCCACTTAAGTTACTAAATTGTGGTAAATTAGTAGGCCTACCTCAGATCAAATTGTAATGAAGTTATTAACGCACGGCTAAAGTATGCATAACTTTACGTCATACGAGAGCAAAACAAACAATATTCAGTTTATTTTCGCCTTGCTGAGATCGGTAACGACTAGAACATCACACAACTAAGGCGAAAGAGAAAATTGAAAAAAAAAACTAATCGGGAAAAATGATTGTTTGCAAAAATGAGAGAATTGAAAGTAGTTGCTTTTAGCGCCAAAGAACTCGAGAGTGTGATGTTTTAACTATTTCCCGATTAGTTTTCTTTTTTCAATTTTCTCTTTCGCCTTAGTTGTGTGATGTTCTAGTTGTTACCGCTGAGATCACAGAAGGTTATTGAATGTGGGCGTAACTTAACTATTGCGTTGTAATCATCCAATTATGTCTGGTCTCATGGTGTAACGGTTAGCACTCAGGACTTTGAATCCTGCGATCCGAGTTCAAATCTCGGTGAGACCTTTATTTTTTCGTTTAATGAAATAGAAAACAGATGAACTTTCTGCTGCATGCCAAATTGTTCCGCTCGGCACTTTGCGTGAAACGACGCAGTATAGCGCTGTTTGCTTGTGTCGTAGCCAGGCTTACACCCGGTGGTTGAAGATTTGGATGAAGGCAAGGAAGCCAATCTTCGTGCCCACCTTCAGGCATGACTTTAAGTGTCCTGCCAGAGACACAGCTCTTGAGCGGTGTCGAGCCGGTGCCCTTTCGATTGCCGTTCCAGCTACAAAACCTAATCTCATAGCAGCCTAGAACAATGCACTGCAAATGTTGTGGGCTACTTTAAATTTACTATACCCTACTGCTTAACAACACAAAAGCGTTTGTAAAATTGATCACGGTTTTATTGGGGGGTGTAAAAGCGATAAGTTCTTCAAGTCACGTTAGCACGATGACGTCACAATGAAATAGCACGCGATTTGTGACGGATTTTAACCAGTTACGAGAAAATCCAAATCCTTTCTACGCAAGACGTTTCAGTCAAAAATCTTGTTCAATTAGTCACCAAATATAACACTTTGCAACTTTGTAGAGACAAAATAGAAATCTCACGATGACACATTCATTGGTTCATATGGTAATTTTCCGAATAGGACGTCACCAAATTCAGTGGAGTTCGAGCAAGAGCCAAGCAGGTTATGTTCAGCAAAAGTTCTTCCTCAGACAGCAACATTGATCATATTTTTGCAGCAACCACTGGTTTTCACATGAAATTTCCGTGCTAAAAATCCCAAACAACGGCAATGCAGATGTAGACACTGCAGTTTTAAATAGCAAGGGAGCTTGAAATAGAAAGGGAAGTTTTAAAAACAAACAAAAATTTGAGTCAATAGCCAAAAACTCAGAAGAAACACTTTTTAAGCTGAATAGAAACTTAAAGAACCTGTACAGGAGACATGATTAGCATTGTGGAAATTGGAGTTGACGTTGCGCCGCACAACATTGATTCAACATAAAACTTAAACCTACAGTGTGAAAAGTAACTCGGGTTGATAATTTTTAAGTGATGCCAGCGCAATAATGAACTGAAACGATGATATCAAAAAGTTTTTTTTTTTATCAAAAAGTCTGCTTTTACTGAACGTAACAAAAACCGACATTTCTCATTTGCATCCGAATTAAGTTCTCGTTTGGCCGATGACAATGTCCGAGTGAAAAAGTTCAAACGAAACGTTGCGCAAATACAGCAGAAATAATCGTTAACTTCAACCATATGTTGGGAGGATGAGCCCACAGCTTCCAGGAGAAGACGACTTCCATTTTTTTAAGTTCCTGATCTCGAACCTACATCACTCCAGGAGGCTTGAGTCCATACTTCTTTGCAATATTCCCTTGCGCTCTTGCGGCGGCTTGGAGGGCGTACAGATGAGCCATCTCTAGCTCCGTCTTTGCATAACTGATCGACACATCGAAGTGACTTATAGCCTTTTCCAAGTTGCCGCTGAAAAAATTAGGAAATTAAAATTAGATTTTCGTTGGTGACACTTCCTGGAGGAGGATAACACTGCGTTGATAAATGAAACCGGTCATTTGCAATCAGTAAACAACGCAAATTTAAACCGAAGCGTATTTAATCTTGTACCGAAAAGCCTTCAGCCTTACTCCGGCCATTTCGTTTGGTTGCATTTGCAAAATGGAGCTGCCCGAAACGCAAATATTACGAAATGTGACGTTTTGAATGAGGTTTTCGAGGAAAGGATTTTGTTAAGTTTCAAAATAACAGCAATTTTGCTTCATCGTCGACTTGAGGCGTAACACAAGAAACACTATAAAATTGTAGTTGACCTGGCGCCATGTTTTTTGTGATCTAGATCTGCAACTTGTTCACTATAATAACAACTTTATGAGTGTTCAACACAAGACTCTATCCAAAACTGTTCGCAATGTAACTTGCTCGCAAAACTTCTGTCTTGATTTTTTTTCGCGTTATGTTTTTTTATAGTGAAATTTTGTTATAATCATGCACATTGTGAACCCAAGACGCAGGTCCGGTCACAGAAGTTGACAGATTCTGGTTATTATCAGTAGAAGAGTTGTTTTCAGCAACCGATTCCATCCAGTTGGTACCACAGAATGGAGAACTGTATATGAACTGCATTTCTCAAATCTACTGTACAGTAAAGGATAAACAGTAAACACTTAAACAATCTCCGTTGATTTATGTCAGATGTTTGCATGAACTGGGAACAATCATGTTTTTTGTGGGGTCTTCTGCCAACTGATAACAAAACGTCGCCGGCAACATACCGCTGTACTTCGATCGTTCCCATGGTCTCGTGGGCGAAGTCGCACTTCTCGTCGATTTCCAACGCTTTCGAAATCAAGCTGACGGCTTGGTCAAGGTCTTGCTTCCATTGCAATGCCAGCAAGCTTGAAAAGAAAAAAGAAGCTTGAAACAAACCATGTTTGCAATGTTATATCGCATATACTTGCAACCTCATTGGTTTGTCTGCATATGCTTTTAACTGATGGAGATTGCTTGCGGGAACCCTGATGCTTCGGGATGAAGATCACGCTTCTTTGTACTAAAATAGATATAGAAAGAAATTTACAGGCAACATATTCAATTCTTGTTCTCGTACTTAATCATGAAACAAAAGCTCACCCCCTGTGCACGTAGATCGTGGCGTTCTCCGGCTCGACCTGGGTGGCTTTTAGGAACAACTGATCTGCTTTGTCGAAGTTTCCATTGTCAGCATGGGCCTAGAAATTTTGGTCAGTTTGCTTGATTGGCTTTGATTTTTCATCTACAACAAAGATTACTCCTACTTTCGGTATTTTAACATAACGAGATGAAAAAATAACATCTATTATAGGGGTTACCTGCGCGAACAAGCCGTAAGTTTCCGTACAATTTGGGTATTTCTCGATGATTCTCTCAAAATCACCGATCGCTTGTTGCGACGCAAGATAATCTTTATTGTTGCATGCTTGTCTGAATTTAACGAAACATTAATGGTCAGAAAAATGACTAAATGGTTTAAGAATTTTTCAGTCAAAACTACAGCGTTCCAACTCACAAAGCAGGAACAACAAAATCTCAAATTGATATGAGCAAAAGTTGTCAATCGCCAAGAAACTCTTTAAAAATTGAAAAAGCTTTGCCCTTGCATAGCTCCTACCTAAATCAACCGTTTTTTTACACTGATTTAAAAAAAGGTGGCTTTGCTGTCTGGATAGGAGCAGTGAGAACGTGCGTTCTCGTCGCTGGAATTTTGAACAGTTATGACATTTTCAAATTAAAATAAATTATTTTTTAACAAGGTTTTATGGCAATAAAACTGTATCTTAGATAAATTGACATACTATAGTTGCCAACTAACCTGTACATTGTGTAGCATTTTTGCGCATGCGCTAAAGCAAAGTCTGGCTTCAACTCGATGCATTTTTCAAAATCCGCGAGCGCCTCTGTGGCTTTATCAAGAAGAATATACAGCTGAGAAAACGAAGTGTTAAATCAATAAAATATTTTATGAGAAATGAGATACGAAATCTATGCCAGAAAGCTGGGAATTGTTGACAAATCCAACCTGTCCCCGATGGTGGTACACGTCGCAATTGTCGGCGTCGATTTGGAGGGCTTGAACAAAATCACCCTGTGCGGTTTCGGCTTCTTGATGCTGCATGTTCATGCTGCCACGTTTGATGAGCGCGTTAGCTCTCAACTGAAAAGTATAGCTTTTATCAAGTAAGATAGTTACTCGAAGAAAACAAACGGAAAGTTTTTACATTGTTTCAACGTATGGTGACATAAAAGGAACGTGAAAAAAACGCAGGTACAGTTTGTTAAAGGCTGATCTATTGGCGTTCTACGAAGAAAGAAATTCATTAGTTAGATTCTTCTGTTGGCACAAGACGTCGGATGATGGTTAGCCAATGCTTCGGAAGCCTTGCACTTCGAAACTAAGCACTGGCCTTGTCCGCCTAAGCACTGGCCTAAGCACAAACATGAAACAAAATGCTTATTCAAATTCGACTACTTTATCTTCCAGTACTGAATTCTACATTGCTAGCCCTAGTAGTTGAGAAAATTAACAAGCTAAAACATTTCGGCATTTGTTTTAGTTACAAATTATGTTTTCATAACCGTGATTGAACTCATTACAAATTTTACTTTTTTATGA
This sequence comes from Aplidium turbinatum, assembly GCF_918807975.1. Lineage (NCBI taxonomy): Eukaryota > Metazoa > Chordata > Ascidiacea > Aplousobranchia > Polyclinidae > Aplidium > Aplidium turbinatum. Next base: position 9,015,017 of record NC_137483.1, on the reverse strand, counting down.
GCATTTTCCATTTCGATGACCGCATTCAGGTCCTCAAGCGCATGTATCCTGTCCCCACAAAGCATTCGCATGGTTCCACGCAGCAGGTAAGCTTCGGGTTTATAGTCGGCTGAAATATTGAACACGTGACGTTTACGTACCCAATCTCCATGTGTGAACTCAACTGTGACGGTGAATTACGTTGCAAGTTAGAGACGTGCTCCATGTGCGAGAGCAGAACCCAAACTCTTGACTCTGAGCAGATGACTGCTGTCAACAAATGTAGTCATCTTAACGATGGCATGCCACTTATTGGTGATTTCAAGATTTCATCTATCAATGAGGGTGGGATGCACCAACAGTGGATGATTTACTCATTAAGCAATTTATTTTGCGGAATATGTTTTTGTATGCACTGATCGTAATCTGCTGGTTAAAATTGCCGATTACGGATGATCTATGGACAAACTTTGAGCAAACTGACTTGAACCTCAATTAACAAAACAGACAAGTGGCGTAATCGCCGCTTAAAAGATCCATCATTCGTTAGTGCATCCAACCCTACAGTCTTTCAATCATTTTTGAAAAGTGTATATGTAAAAATAGCGTCTTTTACTGGTCTGCTAGTGTGAATCATTATAGCAGCGTTTTAATTACAAAGTTAAAAATACTTCTTCTTCTTGCTTATGAGGCAGCAATTCAGGTAACATTTCCCAATTGTTGCAACCAGAGCAGTGTCTTCATATCAGGGTCTATGAGCTTCACATGTTCTTCAGGTCGAAACACTGGACAGTGATTTATGATGTGCTGTTTGACAGTCACCACAAATACAGGCTGGTGAGTCACACATTAAAAATACTAAAAGCAACTTACACAGATCGACAGTTTGAACACGGCGATGTTTAAACTGACTCGATTACATAAACAGTCACCTCTTTTTTGTTGGCCTTCAAAACCTTCTTGAGGCTTGTCTGCCGTGGCGGAAATTTCAACAGAGCATTCCTCAATGATGTTGTCATAGTCCGCATTTGCAAGTGCTATTCTCGCTCGGATGAAGCCGCTGAAAGAGGATGCATTGAAAACCGTTATGGATGTTAGTTAAACCTCAGATAATTCACAAACGTGTATCTCTGTGCATACAACATCGTGAATGCAACTATGCTTTGATTTCTACTTTGATCGTGCAAAAAAGGCTTTCTCACAACATACAAAATACCTTTCAGAAGACTGGAGTTTCTGTTCATCCGTTAATGGAGTAGACAGCATACCCTCACTGAAGCTGTCCAAGTACTGCTGCATAAAGAGTCTGGATGGAAGTAAAGGCTTCCTATTCTGCAATTTAAAATAGTTTTTGACAGACAGTTCATTTAAAAGTAACTTAGTATGAGATATGGTCCATTTAGTACAAAGCATGCATAAAGTAAGTCACAGCTTAGCAACAAAATCACATAAACCTTAAACGTATCAGAAGCCTTTTCTTTTCCAAGTTGCTTCAGAATGTCATCAGCGTACATCATACTGCCTTGATTTTGGAACCCCTCCAATATGCACACAGTAGTAATGTCTAGCAAAAAATGTACAGTTACTAGTTATTACATTAATACATTATATATACTTGAAGGTTAGGTATGACGCATATATCGCAATTGGGATAAGGTTTCATTGTAAAACAGAACGAAGGATTGCAATTTTAAAAATCATTGAAGCAAATATGTTTCAATCATGCAATGTTGACTTGTTGAGACTGTTCACATTATATTGATACGTCATATAGGCTACATGTTTTAGCTGAATCTGTTATTGCTGTATCAGTCTTCTAAGCTACTATATATATTTTTCTGGCGACCAAGCATGGAGATGGCCAAGCATTTTCATGGCAATCAATTCTCGCGCCCGACAGCAAAACCAAAAAATCTGTTAAAAATGAGTGTTTTTAAAATTCCGTTAAATAACAGCATTTTACATTCACTCAGGTAACAATACAAACAAGACCCTGAAACACATTTGCAGTTGTATTTAAATGCATGCACTGCTTCTTAAGTACATGTAAAGCTTAGAGGTAGTAGGGTTTTTATAGGTCGACCCTGAGTCTTTTAGTGAAACTTTTATCAGTAATATTTTGATGAAGATCATTTAACGACTTCTAGAAGGCCATGGCCACCGGGAGCTTAGATGCCTGTGTAGAAGTTCATGATACCATCTACTATTGTAATAATGCACCTACCTTCCAAACAATTTTCTTTCTGGTTTAGCTTTTCATATGCTTTGGATCTACGCATCAAGGCTTTAACATAACGTTGATTTAACTCTATGGCGGCTGAGCACTCCTTCACCACACCTTTCCAATTTTCCTGTCCAGACAACAATCTACTGAGCCTCAAAAGTAAACATCATCATTTACTAGAACAATTTAAATTGTTAGTTTATCATTGACGAGATATTTGAATCAAATTTTAGAAAGAAAATGAAATATCTTCTGCCAGGTGCCAAACCCACAACAATGCTTGATATGAATGACTCGGAAAACATGTCTTGTACGGTAATACAAACAATTTTATTTTCATATATACAAGTCAATTCAATCATAAACAGCTAAAAATCGATTTCGATCAGCTAGCAACTAGATCATCTTTACCTTCAAGCTTATTCAAACAGAATGTATCATATTTGAATAAGCTTAACTGAAGGTGATCTAGCTGCTAGCTGATGGAAATTGACTTTTAGCTGTTCATAATTGAAGTATTGAACTGACTTGTGTGAAAATAAATTCGTTCGTAAATTTTAGAAAGGAATTTTTTATTTCAGAAACAGCAAAAACCAAATCAAATATAAAATATCATACCATTTTCTCCATTGCTGCAGCCATGTTCTGGTGGTAAGCTGATTTATCAGTTTTAGTTTTGCTTGAGGTGGGACAGACTTGAATTGCTTCAGCATATTTATCAATTGCTTCTTGGTACAATCCTTGTTTGAACAAAACATTTCCTTCATTTTTCAAATCTTGAGCTTCCTGAAGTTTTGTCTATATTTAAAAACAATTAGTTATAAATACAGGATAAAAAATCAAAAATTTGTTGTATCCAGGCTTATGCTCAGCACGGTAGTTGAAAATTTAATGTAACTGGACAGGAAGTAAGGAAGTTAATTTTTCACCTTTGAACTCATCTTGAAGTGTCTTGCTTAAGACACAGCTACATGCTGTTGAGTGTGTCGAACCAGCATCATTTCAAAGCAGGGCTCTCACCTCTTGGCTATGCAGCCAACAAATTATGCTAAATTATAAGAAGCACCATACTTTTTTAGGCGTTTCAACTTCTTTTGAGACTTCAGTTTGTTTTTGAGGTGATGAACTTCCTTCAGGCTCAGATCTTGAAACCACTTTACTTTCTACCGTTGGTGTTGCTTTGGAAGGTTTCTTTGAAGTGTAGTAATATAATCCAGCTCCGGCAATGACTGCAGGAACTCCAACTGCTAAAGCAATTTTCCACGCCGGCCATGATGCTTCAGATGATATATTGTCAGACATTATGGAAATCACACTTGCAATCTATTTATTTAATAACAAATGGAAAAATTAAGCATTTTTGTCTCTTTTAATCTCAGAACAATTTTAACCTTAGTCCACAAAGTGAAAACAAAGAGATCAGCAACCTCTCAAGCACATGTAGCTCCACACAAAGTAAAAATTACATGATTTTAAAACTCTTTATTATGATTAGAAAGAAAATGTCAGATAAGGTATTATGAATTGCTAAACCTATATGTAATCAAATACAATAAACCTAGCCTATAAATTCAAACAAATGTGGATACAAACGACCTGTTTTAGCCTGATTTGTAAAGTAACAATGATCATGCTTCTAAAAGCAAAACTCAATCTATATGTACAAATCAGTTTGCATCTTTCAGTAATTTTTTTAACTGATTAAAATTCATACTTGGTCCAGCATTTTCACAATGACAACTGACTTTTGAACTTATACCAAATGTCGGTTTTGCTTGAAAAATTTAACGAATATATTTTGTCCCTCCAAGGAGATAACATCAATGTTTTGCATTGAAATCTAAAATTCATGTGTTTGTTAAAAAACTAAACATCTGGAAACAAAAGGTTCAAAATGATTTATTTAAAATGTTTTCATTTACAGTAGGCTACTAAGTACTAAAGAGTTTTTGGCTAACAATGATGTGGAATGAAATGTTATTAAGCCTCTGGTAATCAACCATTTGTCAAATTAGTTGAAACATTTTCAGAAGTAAGTTATTTTCTTCCAGAATTGGACGTTACTAAATTAGATTGGATTTAAAACCTATTTGCAATACAAAAACAAAGTAGACCTACCAAGCACCCTCTTAAATCTCAAAAAGAACTTGTTGATCCATTTTTAACTGTAAGTTGCGGTTTGAAATTTCTGGAAAAAAGCTGCACACCTTTGGGCTGAACATTAGAGTGAAATACTCATCATTATCGGACTTAGCAGTAGGCAATCAGGCTTAACTGCACTTCTGCAGACTGGCTGAATGCAATGAAATTGAAAATTTTGTGGAGGGTGAAAACCAGTGTTCCCATAAATGAAAATCTGAAAGTCCCCAAAGCTATGTCTAAAAATCCCTAGATTACATCAAAATTCCCTAAATTATTATTACATTCAATCAGTTTCACGTTCTGAAACAAAAAACAAGAGTTGGCCTAAGCGGTTTAAACAACTAGCAAAAACCATTCTACATGACTTTGTTGTTAGTGGGCTAAGTCTCAAAGCAAAAAGCAGTATTTTAAATTACAGTGATGCTTAACATTACAGGTATACAGTGAAGATTTACCAATGCTAATCACATGCTGACTGAACGGCAAACGAAATAGGGGCAGACCACCAAGAATTTGGACTAATGATATTGAAGACTGGTCAGGACTTAACTACAAAACTGCAAAAGAAAAAGCTCAAAACAGAGAAACTTGGCGTCTCATTGCCTCCAACCCTCGACGAGAGGAAGGAACTTAATGATGATGATCACATGCTAAAAATGACATAAACTGTGCACGACTAACGACTTATTCATGAGAGCTAATTCGACTAGCAATTAGTTGAAGTGCTTCAGCATCTGAACTCTTTACAGCCTTTGCCAAATTCAACATTTAGCTCGATCACTTTAAACCCAGTTTATCAGCTGATAAGCCAGCTGACTTCATACCTTGAGTGTGTAGCAAACCAACTAAACTTTCTCACTTTAAACTGTTCCTGTAGTCAGTTTTAATGTCCTTCAAACTACCAAAAAGTCTTTCAACTGGGGCATTTGAACATGGCAGGGACATTAGGCAAGTGACTACTTTGCTAAATATCAACTCAAATACGGAAGAAAACTTCACAAATAAACTTCCATTCATTTTGTAAGTGAACAAGACAAAACTGCTAAAATCCCCCGAAAATCCCTAGATCATTAAATTCCCTAAACTTGTCCCTAAAAGTGGTCAAAAGTCCCGATTTAGGGACAAATTCCCGTAAAATGAGAGCACTGGTGAAAACGGGTAGCCACTTTAACAAGTCGAAATTCTGCCACTGAAATTGACTACAATGCAACCGCCAACCAATCAGAACATGTTATAAGAGGCTACCGTCCAATTGTGACCCTTCTAGCACTCATCCAGAGAGTTAATGCTTGTTTTGAACTTTATTTGGTAATTATGTACACAAGAAAAAGAGCAATAGCAGTGGTGAGAATCGAACACGCGTCAATGAAATGACTACTTTCTAGCCCTAACCCCTAAGCCAACCAGCTGACAAAAAATCCACCACTTAATTTGCTTTCTATGATCTTCTTTTCGCCATTTTTTACGTCACTTAAACCGTAGCTTATGATTGGTTGGCGGTTTCATTCTAGTCAGAGATGGGCAAGATCACCAGTATTGGTGATCTTGAAGATCAAGATCAAGATCACCAATAATAGGTGATCTTGAAGATCAAGATCACCAAACTTTGTGATCTTGAAGATCAAGATCGTGATCTTGAAGATCAAGATTACTTTTTGTGTACTTGAAAAAAAAATGAAGTTTTTGATCAATGATGTTGCAAAAAATAATTGCTATAAGCAACCTGGGTAAAGGCATATTGAAATGGCAACACTGTCCAGATTAGATGGAGACTTTAAATCGTCTTTTGTTGGACGCATATCATATTAACAGTGGCTTAATGTCAGTAGTTGCCACTAACTACTTTGTACAGTACGAGTTCTCAAAAAATGACTCTCTAGGAAGTAAAATTCAATTTTAAAGTGATCTTGATCTTATTGTCCTTTAAGATCAAGATCACACAAAAAAAAGTGATCTTAGATCAAGATCACCAAAAAAAAAGTGATTTTGAAGATCCTTGATCTTCAAGATCACTCGTGATCTTCAAGATCAAGATCATGCCCATCTCTGATTCTAGTCAATTTCAGTGGCAGAATTTCGACTTTCGACAGTTGGCAGAATTTCGACTGAAAACGAAGGCAAATACACAGTGATGCCAAGTTTTCTTTTGCTGTTCAGACAGTTCAATAGAGATGCAACAAACCCAAAATTTTTATCCGCACACCGCAACTGAATCGCCTATCCGCACACCGCAATTTATCTGGAACTTTGACACTGCACCGCACACCGCAAATTACAAAATTTTCACAAAATATTTTAACGCGTTTTTTTTTAGAAAGTCAATTGTGGCAAAAAGCATCCATGGCATATATATACCGTAACTGGCAACCTACCAGTACAGTTGTGCACTAATTGACTAGGCTAACCAGATCATATTCTCTTATCAGCAATGCATCTAAGTTCTAAGACATCATGCTTTTTCAAATAGAATGTTTCTGGATCCAGTATCAGGACTTTTGAACACTTTTTGCAAGCAATAAATCAATTTTAATGTCAGTGGTTGTATGAACTACCTACACAGACACACAAGAGTAAAACTTATAGCCTGAACTCACTGGGCTAACTGTTATAGTAACTAATGCGGTAGTTGCGCTAGGCCTATAGCCTGGTAACTGAGCTAATCAGCTAGGCTATTAATCAAAAACACTGGTACAACTTCCCTCACAAGCCAGCTCCAAAAACCCAGTCAACTGCAAGCAGGGTTGCCAGATCCAAAATAGCTTTGCCTGCCAAATGTTTCGTAAAAACCGCCAAAAAACTGCCAAATTTTTCAGGGTTTCAAAAAAAATGCCAAACTGTTAGTGCGGCTTGTCCTGTTAACCAGCAAGGCCATACACCATAATATATGGTGCTAAATATAGCTCTGATGGTATATTGTCTTAATTTAACTTGATAGACCACTTAGTATAAATAATGAAACACAAACTGCATGTATCAAGCTAATAACTTAAAACAAACTTTCAAAGGTTGTAGGGGGCAGCCAAATAGCTGAAGCTATCAAGTATCAACGAAGCGCATTAGAAGAAGGTGATAAAGACCAAATTGGCCTGGGGGGAATCTATGGGGAAGGGCTGCTTTTCTAGCAGGTTTTATAAGTTTAACCTGCATGCAATAGCATTCCTCATTATCAGAATCACTGGTGGTGGTATGTTAGTTCAGGTTTGTTTTCCTTGCTTGGCGACACAAACATTCTGTCCCACATATCTACGGTAGCCTACTTTTTACAGTAGGCCATCCATTTAATGCATGCTTTATAACCAATCTAGCCAAAGTCTGAAAAACAAGAAAAACTCAGTGTTAAACTTCAACAGGTGAAAAGAGGACAATGTCAAGAAACACCATTGGTAAATATCACAAAAACTTTTAAGGTTTAAGGATTTTCACAGTGTTATAATGACATAAAGGAAATACACCTACACTACACCTGATAACTTTACATGTCAAGAGGCTACAGTTATTAGCAGAAATGCATGGCATCTGCATTGACGCCGGTATGCCAAATACGTTCCGGTTCAAATTTCTACAAGGTCTCTGGCTTACGCCAGTGCTCCGCAACCGGTGTGCCGCGGCACACCGGTGTGCCGCGAGGCGATGCTAGGTGTGCCGCGGGATAACTATCATCAGAACATACTTTTTGAAAAGAAAGGAGTTTTGTGTTTTAAAAATTCGCGCTTTACCACTGCAAGACAACTCAAACTCCAGCTAGACTTCCCACTGTGTATTTATGATGTTTTTATGACTCACAATTAAAGTTTTCGCAATGGGAAGGCTGCCTTAGTTCTGAAAAAGGCTGGTTAACGTGGTTAGTGTGTTTTTAGAAGTCAGGCTAGGTCATTTCGAATTGTCAGTCAGCAGTGTTCAATAAAAATTTTCGTATTTGTTTCCTTGTATTTACAATTAAAGTTTTCGCAATGGGAAGGCAGCCCTAGTTTTAAAAAAAGGCTAGTTAACGTGGTTAGTCTGTTTTTAGAAGTCAGGATAGGTCATTTCGAATTGTCAGTCAGCAGTGTTTAATAAAAATTTTCGTATTTGTTTCCTTGTATTTTTCTAGCTTCGCTTTATTGTGAGCTAATAAGCTAATTCATTTGCAGTCCTTAAGAAAATCCTTGAAAACTAAAATTAACTAAAAATCTAATGGATAAGTTCTTGAAAAGATCAATAGAACCAGATAGCATGCCTAGTACAAGCCATGTTGCAAAAAGACCGAAGGTTTTAAAGAGGAAATACAAAGCAGATTACCTTCGGTTTGGATTTACTTGGTGTGGTAACGAAGAAGCTCCGAAACCACAATGTGTAATTTGTGGAGAGCAACTTGCAAATCAAGCAATGGTTCCAAGTAAACTTATCCGCCACTTACAAACAAAACATGTCAATTATGCCAACAAGGATAAGAAATTCTTTCAGCGGATTTTAAGTCAAAATAGAAAGCAAAAACACTTTATGAAATCGTCTTTCACAATTTCGGAAAAAGCATTAGAAGCTAGTTATCACGTAGCAAAACTGATTGCACAACAGAAAAAACCGCATAGTATTGGGGAAAAACTCTTAAAACCAGCATGCCTAGAAATTGTTCGATTGATGCTTGGACCAAAGGAAGTTGAAGAGGTACGGAAAGTGTCATTGTCTGCAGAAACTATTAAAAGACGAATTGATGATATGTCTGGTGATATACTTGAAACTCTAATTAATAAACTAAAAACGTCTGGGAAGTTTTCTCTTCAGATTGATGAAACAACAGATATTAACAAAAAAGCACAGCTGTTAAGTGTAGTACGTTTTGTCAATGGCGACTCCATAACAAACGAGTATTTATTTTGCAAAGAACTTCCAGAACGAACGACTGGCCAGGAAATTTTTAGAGTGACCAACGAGTTTTTCATAGCCCATGGTATCCATTGGAATAACTGCATCAATGTTTGCACAGATGGTGCATCAGCAATGGTGGGCGAAGGAAGAGGTTTTGCTGCATGGGTAAAACGTCAAAATCCAGCCATTCAACTTACGCATTGCTGCTTACACAGGGAAGCCTTGATGATCAAACATTTGCCAACGGAGCTGACAGAAACAATGAACGACTGTATCCAAATTGTTAACTTTATTAAAGCAAGAGCTTTGAATTCAAGAATTTTTTCATTGCTATGCGAAGAAATGGGATCAGAACATCAATCACTGCTATTTTACACTTCTGTGCGTTGGCTTTCCCGGGGAAAAGTTCTCGCAAGACTTTTCGAACTACGGCATGAAATAAGTCAATTCTTATTAAATCAGAACAACCATGATTTGTATAAACATCTTAAAGATGATCATTGGATTGCCAAACTTGCATACATGGCCGACATATTTGAACACTTGAATGAACTCAATATCAAAATGCAAGGCAAAGGTGAAAACATACTGACATGTTCTGACAAGATAAGAGGATTTAAAGAGAAAATAGTACTCTGGAAAAACGAGTTAAAAAGGGGATCACTGAAAATGTTTCCCAGAAGCAACCTAAATAGTATTGATAAAGAATTGGTGTTTGATTTGGCCAAAGAGCACTTATCTTTGTTGCATGAGAAATATGACCATTACTTTTTCACAATTAACACGGAACAATACGATTGGATCCGAAATCCTTTTGCGGCTAATGCTGAAATATCAACGCAAGACTTGACTTTGCCTGTTAGAGAAAACTTTCTTGAACTACGAAATGATAGAACTTTGAGATTAAAATTCAGCGATGTTCCACTTGATGAGTTTTGGATTTCAATTGAAGAAGAATATAAGCAAATTTCGCAGGCTGCTATTAAAATTCTGCTCCAGTTTTGCACCACTTATTTGTGTGAACAAAGTTTTTCTACTTTGGTATTGATCAAAAACGATAAAAGATCCTGCTTAAAAGAAATTGATGGTGAACTTCGAGTTGCTCTTTCAAATATTGAGCCAAACATACAGCGACTGTGCTCATTGAAACAAGCGCAAATATCTCATTAATAAATTAAGCTATAGTTTTTTTTTACATTTTGAGTATGTGTCGGCCAAATTGTGCCGCAGAACTTTAAAGAGTTTTTAAGTGTGCCGTGAGTAAATAAAGGTTGCGGAGCACTGGCTTACGCTATGCTTTCAACTCAAACGGTGCGACATCGCATTATTAACCATAACCTGTTAACACTTACTAGTCCATTGGCAAGAAAATAAATGTCAAAACGCATCCCTCCAGCTGTCCAGGCCAACTCCAACTTTGGACTTGGTTGGTGACTGGTCAGCCGCCAGTGGCCTCTGGAGCTTCCATTTGAATAAATTAGGAATTCAGAGTTTCCAGACCATAAATTAAACTTTTTTGATGGACTTTCATTGATAAAAGTATTTGAAAAACTTTAGTGGTGAGTTGTTCCGGTAATAATTACAAAAAAACGCCAAAAGATGCCAAAAAAAACACTAAAGTACAAACTGCCAAAAAAATGCCAAACTGCCAAACGTAATTTTCTCCTGCCAAACGCTTTCAAAAAACGCCAAATTTGTGGAGTTTGGCAAGAAAAACGCCAATATGGCAACCCTGACTGCAAGCTGCAACAAGCCATTTGCATAGCTTTCCAGCTTAGGGTTTCCAAAAGAAAAAAAAACTGATCCGTGTTTCCAATTTAAATTTGAAGTTTTATACCTGATTTTCTTGAAAAGTTGAAAGTTTACGTTTACGAAAGTTTAACATCTTGAAAGTTTACGCGGCAAGCGGCGCGGCGCGGCTTTGTCATTTAAACCTTCCACGCGGCGCGGCACGCGGCGAAAAAGTCAAAAGCGGCCGCGTACGCTGCGCGGCGCGGCTTGCATCACTACAGTTCAATGCACTGAAATTAGAAAAAAGCTTTTCACTTTTTTTTTATTTAAAAACAAAAACTAAATAGTAAAAGAAAACAAATTTTAAAAAAATCAAAAACTGAAAAATTTTCAGCAAAACGCCTTGATAAATAGGCAAATTTGAGGAATGTGGCTAGAAAAAAGTCAACTTGGCAACTCTGACTCACACACATGAATTTAAGTTAAGATTGCCAGATTCCAGCAAGTGAATTTCCACACGTCGTTATGGCATCTTCATCAGAGTCAAAACGCAATGTTTCTACCTCAACAACATTCTCCAATTTCTGGTTTTGCCAAGCCTAGCATTTTCAAAGCAGGTTTACCGCTGTCTTCAACGTTATTCATAATTTCTGAAAAAAAAGGGGTCTACTGCATTGGGGGTGTCGCAGCCCGTTATCACAAAAAATTTACTAATAAATATTACTTTCTAAGTAATTTCCGCCGTTATGGTTTTCCCAACCTTAAAATTTCCCCAATTCAAATTTTTGTCTCCAACGACGATGGATTTTTTAGGTTGGCATGGGCTAGCTATTCTATGTCCTGAATGAGTCGGACTGAAAATTAAAGCGGAGGCAACAGCAATAAATTATTGTTAGAAAATAAACTAAGATTCATAAAATGTCATATTTATGTCAATAAACTACGCACAACAACAATGCAAACAGGAAATGCCAATAAATGTGCTTTGCGAGTTTCAAAAGCTACAAATCATCTTGAATTTGAGAAAACACCCATCTGGCAACTGTTGTTCGAATCGAATCGCTGGGAAACCCAGCCAGCCAGCCTGGCCCTGGGAGTGGGATTTCAGTTGCATTGATTAAATTTTCATCTCATGTCAATATTTAAAAGGGACGATTATTACATGTAATGTATGGGACAGGGGTAGTGATTTGAGCTCATTGTCAGTGCTTCCACTTTGGTGGTAATTACCACAATTGTGGAATTTTCATCATGCTTGTGGTAAAAATTTGTGGTAATATGGAAATTTTGTGTGGAAATGTTGCCAAAATGTGGAAATTATAAATTTTGAAAATTTGACATCAAATAATATCAATAAATAAAAGCATTTAAACTGTTGTCTTCCGAAATCGAATTAACAGATATGCAAAAAACTACTTATAATTGCATGCGACTAGCATGTTCCGCTGTTTTCAGTTTGATTTTGGAATGCGTCCTGACTTTTGACTTTGAACGTAGGGTGGCCATGTGATCATATTCATAGTCAAGATGTCTTTCAGTTTTTAGCTGTGGTGTCAAGTAGGCTACAGTACTTTGCTTACTTATTTTGGACGTTTTAATCAGGGATATCTAGAGAAGGGGATACGAAGGCTCACAGCGATTGCCTTATTCTGATGACACTACCAGGGCGGTAGTTTGCAGCGCGTGAAACATGCGGTTCTTTTCAAAATTGCAGAAAGTTTTGTAGTGCAACTGGTACAGTGAGCTACAGAAGACAATTAGTAAATGTAACATAGAGCATATTTGAAGAATACTTCTTTGGAAAGAAAGTTGAAAAGTTACCAGAAAGCTGTTTTTCTTAACAAAGCCTTTGCGGTAGACTAAATGTACAGCAAGTATACGGGTAGTTGAATTAACAAGTAACCATAAGCATGCAGTGAGTATCCAGGCCTGATGCTGACAGCGCAATGCAGGTTAACATAACAAGATTTATTAAACTACTATCGATGCCAATTGTTATTTTACGATAAACAGAGATTGTTTACGATAAACAATAGCCCTTCTATTGTCATACGTAATAAAAGCCTTCATATCCCCTTCTTTAGATATCCCTGGTTTTAATAACGGTTAATAACCGGTACTGTTAATCAACTGAGTAGGCCTAGTTGTTTTAGACCTTATTTTACACTGTATAGTGTAAATATAGCCAAATAATCGTGTTGCCAGATAAGGAATTCTGTCCTAATTTAAGAAAAGTTTAAAGCTGATGAAAACAAAAACTTGCATTTTGGAATTTTTTTTTAGTTCTGGGTAAAGATCAGTTCAGTTTATTGTTTTGCAGGCGATAAACAAACAAAAAGTACATACGGTACAAATTGAGTGTTTATCAGCACAACAGGATGGCAACGAAAGACCTGTAAGGTCATCTATGTCAGCTGCCACCCAGATCAAAACCCTAACCTTATTCCTAAGTCTAACCCTTACCTTATTCCTAAGTCTAACCCTTACCTTAACCCTTCCTAACTTTAATCGTAACTCTGGCAACACCTGATCGTAACCATGGCAACAAGTGGGTAAAAATAGTCACTTTGTTAATGTAAAAGTAAGTCGAAGTACGGTTAAAATCGGGAAGAAACTTACAGTAAAAAATGTGGTAATCTGAGGACAAATGTGGTAATACAAGTGGTAATCTAGCTTTGTGAAAGTGGAAGCACTGCTCATTGTAACTAGTTTAGAGTTAGTAGGCTACAGTAGTTCACACAATCTTTGGTTATAATTAGCTTTCAATAGTTCAGTGAATGCAATGAAGAGAATAGTTCAGTGAATGCAATGTCGCTGCAGCAATCCTCTCAATGGTCTATAAACACTTTTAACAATTAACAAACAGGAGCTGTGTTTGAAGATTGATCTGTATTTTTTTGGCCCATGGAGCTGTTTCATGTCGAATAGTTTCATGGGGGACTGGGTCAAGTCCTTAACTTTTAAAGCTACTCTAGTACCCTGGCCTAGCTTAAGTGTTCACTGTCATTAAAATTTTTCAGCTATGGCTAGAATATGAGCAGTTGAAGGATGGGCTTTATACTTGGCTAGCGACCCACAAAACAATTAACACTGGTTTAAGAAAGGTTATACCTATGATATCTTTAGACAGCTCTAGTTTAAGCAATATTACTAGTATCTTTAAGCAGTATTACTAGCATCTTATGACAAATAAACATGCTGAGCTATCTTGTACTTGAAACTCAATCAATGCATTTTTTTTATAACTACAGAGAGGTATTTCACATGGCAAGTGGAGATATTGCTGGTGATTGGAAGTTTGCTGTTCAAATTCCATTTTTATGTGAAAGACATGCTACTATCGTTTGTAATTCTTTAAGAATTGACAAAGAACCACGAAAATCAGAAGTATCTCGAACTTTTACTCTTGAAGGAAATACTTTGAAAATGTAAGTTGATGTGAATGTATGAATTGAAAGATGCTGTTTGTGTCCAAATAAACTTCTGTATTATTTTCTTGGGTTCTGTTATTTATTTCCATGTTTTTTCTCATACTTTGTGCATATATCCGTAAACGTTGAATCAATGCAAAAATAATAGATTTTGCTGTCTGGGATTGGAGCATTCTTTATTTAATATTAGAATATTCACAATGTCCTTGTTGGGAGATAGATGGGCATGTACTAGAACTTTAGAATGGAGATGAATATTGTGATAAGATGTAACCGTTGACTGCTTGATGTAGAAAATATGCAAACTTTGATATAATGCTCATTACCGGTACTCCTGCTTATTATTTTAGAAGCTGGGTTGCAACAGAAGCAAGGATTTTGAGAGTGTCTGTCAATTCTTTGTTCGATCTTCTTTCTCTCGTACTTGATACCATTGACCAATTTGACCCCGAAGCAACACAACAATGAATGTTTTATTGCAAAGTTTCATGCAGTGAGTTTTTTCGACTTGCGTGGTACCTTTTCAATTCAATTTATTTTTCTTTGTCAGATTGCAAAAGAAAAGTTACCTGTTTTGAACTACAGTGTTGAGTATAGTTTTGCGTTGGGAGACTATTATTGATTATAATTTTTTTTTGTTTAATGACAGCAAAATAAGGTTTTTATTTGGTTGTTGCATCATTTCAAATTTAATCTAGTTGCATTTTCACACTGTATATATATAAAATGTTTCACGTTTTGTAGGCTTGAAAGGAATCATGTCAGAAAGATGATCACTGCTGCTTCATTGGTCAGACAATTTGCATCAACTCAAGTGAACGCACGTGATATCTTTTTACATGGAAACAAAGTGCTACCCGAAAAACCTCACTGCACATTGTGTCTAAACGAACACTTGCCACAAAATATACACTACAGATCCAATTATTTTTTGTCTTATCGCCATTACAGTGACGCTACTGACACGACAGAACCAATCTCTTCCAAAATACAACATGGTTCCCAAGAAGAAATTGCCTCAAAAGTTCATTTTAAAAAAGGTAAACAATGCATTAGGTCCAAATATACTCAGTGCTGTAGACAGAGCTATTGTCAACGCATTGTGCTTGGTCTGCTACTATTCGGAGAAATCCCAATTCAGAGACAGCCTTTTTTGGAGAAACCTTTTGGAGATTTCGAAAATCTCACAGCGGCATATGTCTATTCAAAGGAATTCGCTTATTAGCTAGTGGTTATCGAATAAAGTTTCAACGAAAATTTGTCAACTGAAGTTGCTAAATAGGCTAGATATCGCTACAGCATATGCGCAGAAGATATCAGCTAATTTACATCTACTTCATTAAAACAATATCTTTCTTGTTCGCATGGGTAATGGGTGGGTCTGCTACTATTTGGTGAGTTCCTAACCTCTAACCCCTAACCCTAAAATGGCAATGATAATTAGGCTACGGTACCCGATAATTTAAAAAAAAATGAAAAAATCATCGAATAGGGATCGGACTCACCGAAACGGGTCATTCCGGTAATGGGTATGTGAAGGTAAACACAAAAACTGCTTATCCGAATGATCCCTACAAATTTTCTAAACAAACAGATACCGTCGCTGGATTTAAGAAACCGAATCGGTTTTCTCCAAAAAAGGTTGTTTCCGCATTGGGATTTCTCCAAATCGGCTTCTCCGAAACAGGCCATTCCGCATTATGCTTAATGTTACGAGCATAAGTGAAGACTTAATATGCAATGTGAGCTGTGTAGTTAAAGATTTAAATCAAATGGATGGGAAAGCAAGAAAGTCAATCTATACATACACCTAGCATTGCATTTAGTGGTCGTGCCAAAACATGGCCGTCTGATTTTGGGAGATGCTGAACCGACTTCCTTTTAACCATTTAGTACAGTGGTTCTTAAACTGGGATGTGAAGATTCTCCAAAGGGGTCGCGAAGGTGGTAGGCTGTTGCACTGTACGCCATGAACAGAAATGTTGGCACCACCTAACCCTGTGTCACAATTATATACTGGAAATGTGAGGGAGTTTTGATTGTACTTTCCAGCGCTTATTTATGGGGTTGTTGTTTATCCATTATTCCGTAAGAACGGCTGTTTGTTACGTATTTTGGTGTGAATTTTTTTCTTTGCACTTACAAGTGTAAACACACAAGCTCGGAATTAAACTGGGAACCTGACATACAATGTGCAGTTGTGCACTGTCTTTAACTTAGCCACGAGTTAAACCGCTGGCTTTGAAAAAGCAGCTACATTCTTCACATTAATGCGAAGAAAAGTAGATTGTGATCCACTTAGTCTTTTGATTTACCGGATGAATAATGGAAAATAAACTTTGCTTTAAAATCCAAAACATGTAAAATTTATGTTGTTTAACTTTTATTTATAACTTTAACGAAAAAAGGGGGCACAAAGTTTTACCAGTGACGTACAAGGTGGCGCAGCCAAAAAAGTTTAAGAACCCCTTATCTAGCAGGTTCAGGTTTTGAGCAGATTCCAACTGAACGATTGGCAACTGCAAGCAATCGCTTTGTTTTCATTCAACACAGGACTAAAAATGAATTTTTCTGCCAAAATGTTATTGTTGTGGAGTGTGGACTCGCTTTGTCAACCGAAATGGCAGTAAAGATGAACCACAAAATCTCAAAACATCTTTTTACTTTAAAATTACTTCTCAATGTTTTTAGGAATTTTGTCTCTGGAAGATATCCGTCAATTTCTTATCGATGAAAATGGACGTGATGTGGTTGTCATCAACCTGTCAGAAGACCTCAACTACGTCACCTACTTCATTATTGTAACAGCTAATTCAAGCAGACATTTAGTTGTAAGTTGACAGAAAAACTTCGGTATATCAATAACAGAAATACGATATATCTAATAACCAACCTGATATGAATGCGGATTTTTATTGTTAATTCTGCAGTGCATTCTACTAACTCCCATGATCAATTACTAACTCCGAATCGTAGAGCCACTATAGGTTAAAGCTAACCTGGTTCCACCAATCATAGTTTGCTTACAAATGTACACATTTTGATGAAACGATGATGAACTACTTTAGGAATGCAGGGTTAGCAGTAAGCTTGCATCCCTGTTAAAAATATTCTGTTATAGCTGTAAAAGTATCAGCTAACAGTGAGGGTTGACTTTATGTGTATTAACATTTTGAGGCCAGATTGTGAGACTTGTATTCCTACATATTTCAGCTATGTATTTCTGAGCCAATGTGCCAAACTCTTTATTTGTATTTCAGCACATGGCTGAATCTCTCAATCGCTTATACAAGCAACAGAAACTACCGACAGATCCTTTCACACGAATCGAAGGCAAAGGCTTTGCGAAAGATTGGCAGTGCATTGACTTAGGAAACTCAGTGGTCCACTTTATGCTGGAAGAACCGAGAGAGAAGTAAATGATTTCGTCTGTTGTATTTAATCACTATTTATTTCGTATCACGTATTCTTTTCAATAAACATTTTATTTGCAGGTATCAGTTGGAACGACTTTGGCTTTTGGGTCCTGACTACGATGACTTGCTGAAAAATACTCCCAGTCTGGAAGAAATGTTGCAACGTGTCTCAGACAAAGGTCTTTTTCTTCTTTCTGACAAAGATGATGCGAGTTTTGTGGATGATACTGAAATTGTGAATCCATGGGAAATGGATTATGATAAGGACTCAAACGAAAAAGAGAAATCTAAAAAGTCATGGGACGATGACGAAGATGCTTACATCATTTAATGCAATTACTTTTCTCCAAACTAACACTCAAGTGTAGACCACACGTATTTACTATTTACGGAAAGATGCAGAACTTTACAAATGTGATTTGCTATTTGCTAGCTCCTATTGTTATGAACACTTACAATGGAACTTGTGGCAGTGACCAGCTATCGTAGCATTGCCATTATTTTTTTACACGCACGCAATCATTTTCCAATAAATGAGTCCTCACCACCTGACAGTATGCTTGGCTTCGTAAAGAAATGTGCCGGATTGGAAGTTCGAGTAGAAAGAAGCAGTGCCTCCAGCCTCACTGTACATTGTACAACCTGTTATTCATGGTGCCCGGTAAGTTAAGAGCTTGTCACGCATTTTGGTCGATCGATTTCTTTTAGTAAATATCGTTGCCTCTCCTTTTTTCTTTGTCGGTACAGGCCACAGATTCGTGGTGGAAATCTTCATATTTTTATGGTAGTTAAATCCCCGTAGTTTCGCATACTTGCAGAGGCTCTGAACCAGTGATGCAGACCCGGTCACTGAGTTTGACATAGTGAAGTTTCCGATGGTTGAAGTGTTGTTGTCTGTGAATTATTCCATCAGCTAGATGCAGATGAATGGAGAGCAGACGTTGAAATGTGTTGCTCAAGCGCACAACCTGAGAGTCGAACCAACGCTGCTTGAACTTAGTTTGCAAAGTCAGGTGCTGTACCGACTGCACCATCGGGCAGCATTGTGGCACGACACTTAAAAATTTCTTGATTTAAAATTATCGAAATGACGTTTCATCGAAGACTTAGCCTATGGGGGGGAAATAGTTTTACGTAGCCTACATTGCCCATAGTTCTTAGTGGATTTAACACGAAATTCCGTTTCAATTAAAGTTCTTGTTTCGATAAACTGTAGCAGGCCCAAGTGCCACACACAATCATGGCAGCCCTCTAGAGAAATTATAAAAAAACAAAGATATTCAATCTGTATAATCCGGACTCTACGTCAGTAGGCTTGCAACTTAGGAGGAACGATTTGGTTTGTCTAAAGCAGGGGGGTGCAACTGTTTTCATCTGAAAACCACATACACATATCTGGATTAGACCATGGGAAACACCTTCATTTTACACATACGTTGTCTATCAGCGATTGGCATGAAATTCATATAATCTTGCTTTATTCTTCAGCTTGCGAATGTTTAATGCTGCAAATTTGGCATTCTAAAAGGTATATAAATAATTCAAATAGCTCGATAAAAATTTGCTACCAACTTACGCATAGTGTGACAAAATGAACTCTGCTTTGTACACTTTTGAAGTGCTAAAGCACGACAATAAAATTATTTGTTTATTTCAAATGCAGCATCATTAAGTGGGTTTCCTTCATACTCTCAACAACATTAAAACTTTTCAGTCATTTCAGTGTATTATACAGCGGATCCATTATGCCGCACAGTAAAACGTACAGGTATAACTGACTTTCTGATGCACTTCACCTCTGCAAAAAGCATGATTAAAGCTTTCTACAGACACATGGTTAACAATTAATCTTTAAAAAGAGCAATAATGTAATTCAGAGACGTACGGTGACCATTTTTATAGGTAAGCCTATTCACTTTTTTCCAACAGGCTTTAAACACAGACTAGGTTTGTCGTTTGCTCAATAGCTATTCGGATCATATCAAAATAAACTGATGTGATGTAAAAAGTCACTGTGCAAATCAAGCATGTGTTTGTCAGTTTTTAAATTTTGTAAATACCCAAAAAAGTGGTCACCGTAAGCCAATGACATAATTCCGTTTCTGATAACACCATTTCACTGGACACCAGTGAACACTATGCTTTGTATATTAACTAGTACAAACAGCACTGTTTTCTGTGATCAAGCTTCCATAGATCAAGACAAAAACGTAGTGTTCAAGCGGACGAACATGAATTACATCGCACCAGCGCACCAAAGATCCTGTGATGGCACAATTCTCGTGCCAAAATTTACCTAGTTATGAAAAATTGCATACCAAAGGGAAAACACATCGTTAAAAGTATAATAATCATTGATAAAAAGTCATAAATTATTCCCAAAATTCTAACTTTAATGCGAAACATCTCATGGAGGAAGAACGTAGTTCAAAGTCTTCATGGCAGCTTCAAATCCGAGAAAACAGCACTGCGAAAAAAGCGATTTAGTTTTGAAAGTAACATTATTATCAATATTTGCTTGCCTTTCTCCAGCCCCCTCATCACGGTTGTGACACCCCCAAAGAAGGTTTTATAATATCTGGACAGCCCCCCAACGATGAATCTAACGTATTGTATAATGTATCGTATGCACGAGAATTTCAAATCATCGTACAAAGGTTTCTTTCTCGCCGTATAAGCATGAAAGTCTCTTAGCATGTGTTTCAATGAAAAGTGTATTTCTACATCACTAAACGATTACAGTATGTCTAAATCAGCCTCCAGCAAAGCACTCCAAAATTATGACCAATAAACCATACAAAAGGCTGCTTCAAAGAAAAATTGGCACGTTAGCTTGTCAGCCATAACTAGACTAATGAAACATGTTGCCCGAGTTAGGAAAGAATAGAAAAGTAAGATGTATATCAAAACTTACGGCATTTGCTGGGAACGCTCTCAACATGACAGGCACAAATCCTTTGTACATCCCTCTCACGCCTTCTGTTTTCATGACATCCGAAAAAACATCTCTTATTCCATTAAACTTGCCTTCGGGAGCTGAAAGAAATCTCTGTTAATAAAGTATAGAACGGTTTTGTATCTGCAGAAGTTTACTACGAACGGTCTTCACCTGTTTGAAATCTCGACTTCAAAACATCAGGCGGTATGGCCACGGCCCAGTTGAATATCCCTGCCATGCCACCAGCAAACAAAACTCTTCCGATGCTCAATTTCGATGGACTGAAAAAAAAACAACATTAAAAAAGTCTGTTTATGTTTAATGATATGACGAGTATATAAACATTGCAGCACAAGTATCGCTCATACCACCGACCAGTGAACACTGTAGGGTGGAGCATGGCCAACTAGAGATGCGGCCTGATTTGTCACATTTTGCAGATTTTGATTACAGCTACTGCTAGTGCTTGACTGACATTTTTTGAGATGTTTTTACTTTTTGCGGTTTCCTAATGACAAAAAACTTTTTTGTTGCCTTGGGGAAGCAGTAGCAAATGAGAAAAGGTAAGTTGAAATACGCAAAATCAGACTGTTATTGAAAATTAACAGTCTGACTAAAATTTACAAAATCAAATTTTCTTTGTTTTTCAACATCTGAGGATGTTAAAACCTATTGTGTCATCTGGGAAAAAGAATAAAGAAAGCGTAAAAATCTAATTTTTACAAAAATTTATTTAAACGTTCGCCAAAAGTTAGAAAAACCTGGAAATTTCTGCAAAATGTGACAAATCAGGCCATATCTTTAGGTGGCCATGGGTGGAGTGAATTTCACTTAATGTTTTGGATTTTGATTTAAGGTGTTGTAATGTTGTCTTTGGGCCTAAAAAACAACCTCAAACATAATTTTGGTTCTCCTACCCCTAAATTGACCGTCCTACCTGAGATCAAAGGTCACGCGAGGTCAAAATTGCTCTATCTCCACTTCTACTGGAGCTAGAAATCTGTTTAATGGCTTAAAAGATTCAGAAGACCCATGTTTCTATCTGTTCTAAGAGAACTTTTTCTTCTATTGCTAGTAGAATTTGAGTAAACAGCTCAAATGTAGTTTTTGTGGTATTTTTGCATATACAACATTATAGTTAACGAACTGCAACAGCCAAAATAGTAAATTTCAGCAATTGGTTGGATTGTTGTTTGAGAATAAGTGTATTGAACATCGAAATATTCTTATCAGTAGCATTGATGAGGAACTGAAGTTTGAACTAAATATGAAATTAATGTTTTGATGCATTTAAGATGACATTTTAATGGTTGAAACTTGAAAGGCATGAAATTATTGAGAGAGAGATACATTTTTTGCCAACAAGTCACACTGCGTACAATAATAATTATTACACAAACAATCAAAATTTAAATTGAGCATGAACTAACCAGCAACAACAGGAAGGCTGCGAAGGGACCACCGACAGGTCTTCAAGTCAAGCAGCACCTAATGAAAATCCCATTGCTTGAAAATGAAAATCCAATTGCGCTTTTAAACACTCAAAAAATGTCACAAAACATTTCGCCTCCCTTATATTTAGGTCCTGGCTATGCCCCTGGTAACTATAATGAAAAAAACAAGTGGTTTTTATGCAATCGTATTCAATGTAAAATTGCTTTTTGGTGTTGAAAGAGGGCATCAACTTCCATGATTTGATCTTTTTCCGGATCACACCATCCCGTCTTTCGAACCTAGCCACATGCATGGAAGCTTTTGTTACGAGCTTCACATGACGCTCTACAGCTTGATTGTGGCATGGGTGATCATTAGGGTGTACCTTAAAAAAAAAAGTTTGATAATTTATGCTCTCACCCCCTACATTTGTGCCATTTGACCTAAAAACAATGTCTGTTAAATTTGAGACAGATCCATTGATATTTAGAGGTCAACCTGGGACTTTGTAATTTTATACTGGGTCATTCCATGCCAAGCGTTCTAGACCTATCAGTTTGACCCTCTTCGATTTTGCTTAAACTTGGTTAAAATGTTATTTGGCATGATTTAGCCATGCATTACAAATTTTAGCTCAGTATCTATTATAGTTTTGAAAATGTGATGCTTTAAAGTTTTAGGTAACCCCTAAACTTTTCCACATTCGGTTTTTTGGATCATTTTCAATTAACCATATCTTTTTCTCCAAAGGTTATATAAAATTTAATTTTTGTAAAATGATTCACTTTTAGCAATATTACATGATGACATTGTCAAAATACAATTAATTTGCAGCATAATGGAGTAATCAAGCCTCAAAGTAGCTCTTTTCTTCACCAAAAGCAAATTTTGTGCCATATTTGGAAGTCTGTAACTTTTTTATGAAAAGTAGGATGGTTATTATATTTATCATGTATGCTCTTTCCCTACCAGGCAACGACTTCACTAAGTTTGATAAGTAACATTATATTTGTTAGAAGGTTACAATGCATCAAATTGTGCACCCCAAGCAATAAAGCCAAAATAACGCCATCTTGTGGTATAAAAATACCCCTGTAAAAAGTGTTTACAAAATAAACTGTTTAACCATTTGAAGAACATTAGCTAAGGAACTTGAGTACAAAGTTTTGACTTTGTCACTCAACTATAATATCATTATACAGGGTGACACAAAAAAAACGTTCATCAGTAAAAATCAAATAACTTCCAAAATTTTATTTAGATTAACCCAAAAATTCAGCTACATTAGGTTAAGTATATGTAGCAGACATCTCCAAAGTTTCAAGTCTATACCACAAAAACTCTTTGTTTAACTGGTGCTCAAAAAATGTGCTCTAAATGAGCTCCCCGTTGCTGCAAGCACATTTGGATCCGGCGGGCAAAGTTCTCGATGACCCTCCCACATTCTTCCCTTGGGATTGCTTTTATTGTTGCTGTAATTGCTGCCTTTAGATCAGGAATAGTCTGGGGGTTGTTGCCATACACTCTATCCTTAAGGTAGCCCCACAGATAAAAATATGGGGCGTTCAAGTCCGGTGAATACGGCGACCACTCCGGGTCACACCTGCGGCTGATCAGTCGGTCAGGAAAGCGCTGCTGTAGCCATGCCAATGATTGGTTTGAGGTGCGGGGGGTGGCACCATCCTTCTGGAACCACTGGAGGTCCCTGACGGTGGTTCCAGCAGGATGGTGCCACCCTCCACACATCAAACCAATCATTGGCATGGCTACAGCAGCGTTTTCCTGACCGACTGATCAGCCGCAGGTGTGACCCGGAGTGGTCGCCGTATTCACCGGACTTGAACGCTCCAGATGTTTATCTGTGGGGCTACCTTAAGGATAGGGTGTATGGCAACAACCCCCAGACTATTCCTGATCTAAAGGCAGCAATTACAGCAACAATAAAAGCAATCCCAAGGGAAGAATGTGGGAGGGTCATCGAGAACTTTGCCCGCCGGATCCAAATGTGCTTGCAGCAACGGGGAGCTCATTTAGAGCACATTTTTTGAGCGCCAGTTAAACAAAGAGTTTTTGTGGTATAGACTTGAAACTTTGGAGATGTCTGCTACATATACTTAACCTAATGTAGCTGAATTTTTGTGTTAATCTAAATAAATTTTTGGAAGTTATTCGATTTTTACTGATGAACGTTTTTTTTTGTGTCACCCTGTATATATATCAACTGTACTATAATATCATGAATTGTACAAAGTAAATTGTGACAATACAATTAATATGCACAAAATTCTTGGCAAAGAATGATTTTTAAAAACTAAATTTAACCTTACGGTGTTTGCCTGTTATCGCCCCACCACATTTGCTTTTTGACTACTCCGGCTCGAACCTCCTACATAGGGTTAGGAAGCAGATATGTAAAAAAACGTTAGAACAATCTATTGAGGTAGATGAGCAATGGGTATATAACAGCAAACGAGTATGTTGACCGCCTCCCAGTTCTTGTTTCTGGTAGAAGAGATTTTCACCTCCATTTTCACTTAAGGAGCTGAAAATAAGGCTTTTTTGCTTGGGGTGCACAATTTGATGCATTGTAACCTTCTAACAAATATAATGTTACTTATCAAACTTGGTGAAGTTGTTGCCTGGTAGGGAAAGAGCATACATGATAAATATAATAACCATCCTACTTTTCATAAAAAAGTTACAGACTTCCAAATATGGCACAAAATTTGTTTTTGGTGAAGAAAAGAGCTACTTTGAGGCTTGATTACTCCATTATGCTGCAAATTAATTGTATTTTGACAATGTCATCAATCATCATGTAATATTGCTAAAAGTGAATCATTTTACAAAAATTAAACTTTATATAATACAGTAGAACTCGGTTAATCCGGATTCGGTTAATCCGGATCTTCGCCTAATCCGGATGAAACTGGAAGTACAAATGATTTGTAATCTTTTTCTTGAGAAACGGCTTCGGATTATCCGGATTATTTAATCCGGATCTTCGCCTATTCCGGACAAAAGTTGCGCTTTCTCTATCGCTTTATCCGGATTTTCCCGACAGTTTTGCCATTTTATGCTAAAACGTAACGTGGCTTATTGCGAGAAATTTCTTATCTATCGTTCCGCTAATGTGACGCAACAAATTATTGCGGATTTCTTCTTTTCATGAACAGTAATCCCTCCTAACGCAAAATTCGTGCGCAAATGCTCAAACTCGTACTGTAACTTGAAAAGATGTCGGTGGAATTTTCGGCGGTATGTCGGTGATGTTTTTCCAATAGAAGACTTTGTTTGATTTTTTGTAAGTTTTCCAAAGAAACTTGTCTTCTGTAACTGTTTTCAAAAGTTTTGAGTGACTACAGATTATTCCGACACGCATGTCTTAAGATATAACTTTTGCCAGTGTGTTCTTGCGTTAGACGCAGAGTCTACAAATATATTCGTTTTACATGCATACTGCATTTCAAAAGAATTCTATCGCTAACGTGGTGATCGCGCGTCTCGGAATTGGCAGATGACCACACTAATGCGTTCAATTTCGGTGATTTTTACCGATACCCTTCTATCTAGGTAACGTCAGGCTTGATAGAACCGTCATCGGTTAATCCGGATCTTCGCCTAATCCAGATGGAATCGCCGGTCAAATCGAATCCGGATTAACCGAGTTCTACTGTATAACCTTCGGAGAAAAAGATATGGTTAATTGAAAATGATCCAAAAAACCGAATGTGGAAAAGTTTAGGGGGTACCTAAAACTTTAAAGCATCACATTTTCAAAACTATAATAGATACTGAGCTAAAATTTGTAATGCATGGCTAAATCATGCCAAATAACATTTTAACCAAGTTTAAGCAAAATCGAAGAGGGTCAAACTGATAGGTCTAGGACGCTTGGCATGGAATGACCCAGTATAAAAATTCAAAGTCCCAGGTTGACCTCTAAATATCAATGGATCTGTCTCAAATTTAACAGACATTGTTTTTAGGTCAAATGGCACAAATGTAGGGGGTGAGAGCATAAATTATCAAACTTTTTTTTTTTAAGGTACACCCTAGACTGATCAAGTTCAAGCTTGTTTGTTTTGAAATTTTGTATTGCATCATCATTTATGACTTTGGTTGTGGGTAGTTCTATGACATGAATTTCATTAAAATTTACCATGTTGTGGTAGAACTCGGCGTTGATATTGATCTCTGGTGTGATGAATTTTCGAACAGTTACTGTGCTCTCTGCAATAGATTTCGCCTTTGCACATTCATCATCTGGGGTCATTTCAACATATCTTTGCTTCTGCGTAGCGATAGCACAAATATTGACAGCTTGCGATCGAATTGTATCATCATCGTCAGCCATCATCGAAAGAAGAATGTTTTCGGGGTGAGCTGAGAAGCCATTACGTATCAAAGTTTTTGATGCAATGTCTCTTGCTTGCTTCTAGGGAAATTGGTTGATTCGTTTGAGCATGCGAAAATAGTTGACAGCT
Source organism: Aplidium turbinatum (assembly GCF_918807975.1). Lineage (NCBI taxonomy): Eukaryota > Metazoa > Chordata > Ascidiacea > Aplousobranchia > Polyclinidae > Aplidium > Aplidium turbinatum. The sequence goes on along the minus strand of NC_137483.1, from coordinate 8,988,390 downwards.
ACTTTATTTATTTTAGAGTTTAGCTTGACATCAAACCAACTTAGGAAGTAGACTTTTAAACAAAATTCTACCAGAATTCTCAAATTTTTGCTCGGCTTTATTTGGGAAGTGTAGCATCATGCGACATGCAAGTGTCAACCATCTTGCATGTGACAAGCCACCTACTTAATTCAAACTGTGCTAAGTCATTCTCAAGTTTTCCAGATATGACAGCCAAACAAAATTGGTATGCATAAAATTGATCGGAACTCAAACTTTCCATAACTTCTTTTGGCAATTGAGGAAATTCAATAGAAGATAATGGCTTAAACTTAACCACATGCCAATCAGACACTAAACCATTTAGCTCTTTGCCAATTGGGCCTGAAAACGAGTCGGAGTTTAAAGAGACTCCATCCAAGTGCTTAAAGACATTCCTGAGAGGTAGTTCGTTGGTATGCAGGAGACAGATTGCGAGGGTCTTTGCAGCAACTCTTCTAATGTGGCAATGCTGCAATAGTGTTTACCTGTCACAATTGTTGTTTCATCTGAGCCTATAATTGACAAATTGTTTTGCAGGTCGGTATTTTCCAGTGCTTTGTGGATAGCTTTGTGATGCTCAAATAACAATCCAACCAATTGCTGAATTTTACTATTTTGGCTATTGAAGTTCGTTGACTATAATGTTGTATAAGCAAAAATACCACAAAAACTATATTATTGCTGTTTAGTCAAATTCTACTAGCAATAGAAGAAAAAGTTCTCTTAGAACAGATAGAAATATGGGTCTTCTGAATCTTTTAAGCCATTAAACAGATTTCTAGCACCAGTAGAAGTGGAGATAGAGCAATTTTGACCTCGCGTGACCTTTGACCTCAGGTAGGAGGGTCAATTTAAAGGTAGAAAAACCAAAATTATGTTTGGGGTTGTTTTTTAGGCCCAAAGACAACATTACAACACCTTAAATCAAAATCCAAAACATTAAGTGAAATTCACTCCACCCTAGACTGAACAGTGAACACAATAAGTAAACTTAATGGTGAGATCCAATTATGACAATCATGAGGCTGAAACAAGTACCACGGTAATTTCTTACTGCACTTGGCTGCCAAACACAGTAATACATCGTATAACATTGAGTGCTACATCAACCTTACTCTTGTCCAGGTGGGGTCAAAGCATTCTTTATCCATTCATAACTTGCAAAGTACATTCCACTGGCCGGTACATCTGCAAAACAAATTTCAACAGAAATGATTGCAAAAATGCTAAATCACATATTTTTATAGTAACATCAAAAAGAAGTTTACTTACACAAATGTTGTGCTCATAGGCTCATACAGACTGCAGGTAAATACCCACAGAAAAAATCCTCCTTGATAAATATTACCCAGGATAAAATACATCTGATAAAAAAATGAAACTACAGGTATTTTGGTGCAAGAAAAGTAAAATTTGGTTCAACTTAGTACTCAGATGAATTTTTTATGAAAGTCGGGGTACACCAAGGATCGGTGCTGTCACCTCTTATATTTGCTATCATGGTTGATGTTGTGACTGAAGGGATAAGGGAGGGGTTGCTGAGCGAAACATTGTATGCGGATGACCTGGTCTTGACCAGTGATAGCATGGAGATTGGAGGGACTAGAAAAAAGGTTTGCGAAAAGGAAGCATTTGAGACAAAGGATATGAAGGTAAATCTAGAAAAAAACGAGTGATAGTGAGTGGAGCAGAAGGTATAGTTGTATAGACCAAAGTCGACCTATGCGCAATATGTGGAAAAAAAAATGATAAGAAATTCGATGCAATGTAGTAAAGTACCGGTAAGTGGGTACATGCAAGCTGTGCCAATGCAAGGAGAGCTACAGCAAGACTAGCAAATTGTTTTGTTTGTAGGAAATGTGACAAAGGAAAAGATTTAGTTGAGGATTGCAAAGAAAGTTTCTGTTATAAAATTGATCAGTGACTAACTTCTGTTATTTGGGTGATTAAATAAAAGAAGGCGGTGGATGCAAAGCTAGGGATTGTAGATCATAGGGACGCGAAACTTCATCCGCTTTTGGCTTATCCGCAACACTAGAAGGGTTACGTTTTTTTCTAATTTACAAAATATTTTACTTTTTATGGGTTATGTAAGAACAGTTAAGTTGGTTTTAAAGCAATTTAAGGTTTTTAGTTGAAAGCAAGCCTGCATTAAAGCGTAAAAAAAATGTCAAATTGGCAATTGACCCTTCTAATGTTGAAGAAACAACGGAGTTGCGCATCCCGTAATGTACCATCCCTAGCAAAGCAGCTGTGACAAGAAGGACAAGGCTGGGTTGGGAAAAGTTCAGGGAATGTGGAGATAAGTTATACGAAAAAAAGTTTTGTCAACAATGAAAGGGAAAGTCAATCAGAGTTGTGTGCGGTCTGCAATATTGTATGACAGCAAAACATGGATATTAAGAGATAGTGAACTGGCTATTGTGAAAAGAACGAAAAGGGCAATGATGAGAGCAATGTGTGCAGTAAAAACCAAAAAAAAAGACTGAAGAATCGATGGACATACTAAAGATGAGGGAGATTATTGGACTTGCCAGGGCAAACAGAGTAAGATGGCATGGACATTTACTAAGAAGGGAGAAAGTTTTCTTCGAAAGGTATTGACTTTGAAGGTAGATGGGAAGAGGAAATGGGGACGTCCAAAAAGAACATGAAACAAAACAGGTGAAGAATGAAGCAAAAAAAGTCAGACTAAAGGTAGATGCGATAGATAGAATGAAAAGGAAAATAAGAGTGAAGACAATTGCTGCAAGGAAAAAAATCGACCACCGCCACTAGTGGGGACATAACCGAATTTGAATGATAATAGTGGGGGGAAATAATTTCCAGGTGGATTTTCACCAGGACAGATTTTTGCTGATTTCCATTCTTACCTCTACATAGTGTCAAAATTGTTCCTCTGTATATGCTTCGAATGCCACCCTGCCTGTACAGTTTCTTGGCACAATCGACAGGTCCATTATATAACTTTTCACCAGCTCCTTTCTGGATTTGCAGCAAGCATTTTATTCGTTCTCCTGGAGCCATGATCACCGTGGTAAGGATCCCGGATATTCCTCCAGCAACGAACAACTCAAAAAGGCTAAATATGTACTTTTTTCACTAATGAATCTAGATAAAAAGGATTAACAAATCGTAGCCTATGTGAAGTAAATAAGCATGGTAGTTTAGCATGATCAGAAAATATTTTTGATATAACACATTGGTCAACTTACGAAAGTTTTCCATCTTTGTCTGTTTTAATTTCTCGTACAAGATTCTTTCCTACTCCAAATCCAAAAAAGCTCAATGCAAAAATCGGAGCAACACCTGTTATTGGGGCTGCCATGCCCTTATATAGCCCTCGTACGCCCTGTTATTTCATAAACAAAAAGTGAAACTTTTTTGCAAAACTCTACTATACAATTTGAATAGTATATAACAATCGCAAATTCACAACAACTAAAACTATTTTACCTCAACATTTTGGACTGTTAAATTTACTCTGATTCAGTAATTTTGAACCATCAATTGCAACCTACATTATGCTACACACTCCAGTCTTGTTTTTTGCATCAAAGTTACTTCCTCAATCGGCTTAAATTGTCACAATGAGGTAAAGCACTCTACAAACCCTTCGGGCTCAGCATCACAATACTACAACTTCTCTTTTAGATGTACCTCATGTCTTATTGTTTTGGTAAAGCAATCCCAAGTTCCTGTAAACAATGGGGGTTGGCCAGCAGCAGGGGCAGGCATGGTTTGAAGGCGAACCTGGATTAATGTAAATTTGAAATACGGGTAAGATATGAAATGCATTAAAAAACATTCTCTGTTAGTGCAGGTCAGCTTGTTTGGCAAATTTAATCATATATACATTTACAAACACAACATTTAGTTTACTTCAGATAAAAACATAAGCTGCTTTCAAACATACAAAAAAGCCAATTCAAATTTCAATTATAGCTTTTGATTTCTCCATACACAGTTTCAGTTACAACTACAACAACTTAGCATACCTTTATAGTGTCAAGAGGATGCCCACTGGCAACTGCACAAATTCCACCAAATCCTCCAGAAACAAAATCTCTCCACATGCTTCCTTTTTTCACTTCTCCCATTATTACAATAATTTAAAAATTATTTCTTATAAAAGTGATAATTAGGTAACTTTTGCTATAAATCGCATCACAAAACATATATTAGTCAGAAAACACGTTTGATATTCTCAACAGATAAAACTCAAGTTCAGCTAAAAGCATCAGTGATCAGAAGTCAAAACCAATCCAACCACTTTTTATTTGAAGTTATCTGGTGCGTTGTGATTACTATTGTTAACACTAATTCACTTTCTATAACATGAGACACTCTTCCGGAATAAAGCAAGCTAAACTATCACAAGATGTTACAGGTGATAATCTGCTTTTATAGCCACATTTTGTTTACCAGATTCGACTAGCTACTTTAGAGCAGGGTTTCCCAAACTTGTTTGGGCCATGGACCACTATTTGTGAATCTGTTTATTTGCGGACCCCCAATTCCAATACAAAGGTAAAAATGAATAAAACCGAATTTTGTTTTCTTAAAAAACTGACATCAGTGGGACGGATGGGATTGCTTCTTATTGCATGAGTCATCAATTCTGGGAGTTATTGTGAAAGGCAGACTCATAAGTTAGGGTCCACGGAAAGTCTGAACCTGTAGGCGATTTTGTCTTCATGTTGGTAAGAGCTGAAAATCACACATGTAGATCGTGGCAAAAGGCAATACAATTTTAGTTGCCTTTTGCGATAGCAATAGGTATTCCTCCACAACACTCAACCAGAAAGATGCAATAGCTGTTTGATTGAAACTAAGCATTAAAGTTCGACGAGATGATAATTCGTCGAATTTTTTTTCTTCGCGTTCTGACAGATCAGTCTTTGTAACAACAAAAGGGTTTAAAATCCAGTCAAAATTCTCATATGTCTCTTTTAAAAAGTACTTCTTGAAATGTGCAGAAAGCAATTCCAAATGTTGTATAACGTCAGAGAAAATCAACTCTGTATTAATTAAGAACTGCGGCAATTATCTTTGACAGGGTACGTAGGCTACTGTACAACGTATATGTGTGACTTGTTAATTTCTTGTCATATCGCCACGGACCACCTGTGCAGTCGTCGCGGACCACCAATGGTCCGCAGACCACAGATTGGGAAACCCTGCTTTAGAGGGTTAGATCAGATAATGACTACCGGTCTAAACTTGCTAGAACACAGAAATATGTTGCTATAAAATAACTAAACATGCGAAACTGATCTTCATAGCTTTAAAGCAAGAATAATTAAAAACAACCAAATGCTTAGTCTGCTCTAAAAGTAAAATCTTACAAACCCCAGGTTTAAGGTTTGAGTGTAGTGGACCAGTAAATTGTAAAACAATGCCAGGTGTGAGAATAAAGGTGACTTATGAACATGGTTAGGGCTGGAAGTGAAACCTTGACAAAATAATTAGTTTAACATAGAGACAATAAAATACCTGGACGACTTGCTTTACTAATTTTTCTTGCAAGTGGACATCTGGAGGGTTACTACGAAAATAAAAAACTAGCAGAGCTACAAAATATTTTCTTTGCTTTTACATAGCTACATTCTCAGCAAAAAAACTGCTAGGTTTTGCATGAAATTTTGGGTGCTAGAAACATCTTTCTAATAGAACATCATTAGAACCTCAGTGTGAAGCTACTTCTTGATACCACTGTAGCATGAAGTTTACCATTGCATTATTATGGCCTAAATAATATTAAAAAAAACATGCTGTCACATTTCCATACATTTATTCTAGCAATGCACACTTTGAGCATACAGTACATGTCACATAAGCTGATCCTCCTGGGTAAGCGACATATAGCAGTAGATCTCACGCTGTAGTTGCACCAAATTTTGTTATAACATTATGACCTTCCTGTTGTCCACCTTTTTTTACAGCAAAAAATCACCTACTTCAACCATTCCTAGTTTGACATAAAAAACTGCAAATGCAATCTCTTAGTTGTAGACTTTGAGTCTTGAAGCTTACCAACACAATATTGGAAAAAAAAACTCTTTTGATTAAATTATTGCAATACAATCTTCAGGGTGCAGTAGCACAATCCGCCCAAAAGCGAAAACTGAAACATAGTACTACAGTAACATAAACTCAAACAACATGACCAAGCCATTCTAGAAGCATAGAAATGAGAAGCGACCTTTTTTGGAATGGACTTTGCTCCCTGTTTCTATTTCACACTGATTGACTGTCACGAATGGCTGGGCACTGGGCAGCTGAAACTTTTCAGGCGAAAATGTGGGTGCAAGAATTTACAAACGTGCAGTAGCCTGGCTGCCTCGCCTTGATTACAACGCAAAAGCATGGCAGAAGTCAGATTAAAATCACTCACATTGTACAGTAATAAATTTATTCTCTGCGGCACACATGCTATGCGAAAATAGCGACAACCTTCGAAGGTGTAATAAGTCATGTGAATAGCCCTATACCTTTCTGCAGCCCCACCTGTACGAAATTACGTTTGATAAGATTAACCAAACGCATTCAAACAAACTATATTATGTAAGATCGACGCTGACTGCTATTAAAGTTGGCTGCCATAAAATTGAGCCAAGCAAAAATCCTCAAGCCTTTTCATTGCGCTATGCCTATAAGCAGCCGAGTGGTTGTGAGAAGATACTGTATCTCAAAACGAAGAGTTAACCAAGTGAATTAGTGAGGCAATTTTTATGAAAAAAACATGTTTTGGATAGGCAAATAATTTTAATACCTTGGCTGGAAAAGTTTTTTTCCATTGTGGTTGCCTTTCAAGGCGCGTTGATCAAGACCCAGCGAGAGAGCAAATTTTCACACATTGCGAAAATAGCATTGAATTTGAAATTAGCCTACTAACTGTTGGACAAGCATTTTCTAATCTTAGAGCAAAATAGTGATGTTAATGTGATTTTTTCCAATGTTGCAATAGCCTAAAATTGCATAGATTAGTCAATCTCTTTGGTGGATTTTGCACATTAATAAAATGTTGGAAAAACTTCAACCCGGAGGATAAATAGGCCTATGCTCTCGGCCAAAGCACTGCTTAGCAGCCCATTTACGTTTTGTCAAGCAAAGCATGATCTAAAAACTTTTTTTGCAGCCTAAATCTTAAAAAAACAGAAAAGCTTCACGAGTCATCCCTGGGCGACACCAAGAACTTTAGTATTTTTCGTGTTGTCAAAAATAAATATAACTGAACCGAACACTAAACATAGAAATTCTAGAGTAGCCTACGTAGGCCTACTTGCAAAACACTGGGCTGGGCTACTGCCGCGCAACGTTTGAACAGCTATGTGTAAATCCCGGTGTGGTAAAATAGTGAAGCAGATCACTTGGGCTGTCGGACGTGAATTTATTTGCTTCACTTCCACAAATTTGCAATTAGCGTGAAGACGAGATATAGGTAAATATGGTTACCCTCAATAACGGAGACAACACTGCAACATAGCCGACTACAGATATAGGCACACCACCTTTCATGACAACCTATTGGCCACAACTTTAATAAACTGTGCATAGAATTTAATCTCACCAACATTGCACATGAATTTGAGTTGAAAAGATCGGGATAATCTACAAAAATCTTGCAATAAACAACAAAAATTGAAAAGATGTTTTAAGATCATTTCCAAAGTGATGATGCTTTCCCGCGCATCTATATAAGTTTCGGATCGAAAACGCTCAAAGTTCGATATGAATTTCCTTTCGATATGAAAACACAATGTGAATTTAACTGCACCGTTAACTGAACAGTAGACATACTCCCTTAAACAAAGCACAAATTGGAGCAATAAAAGTTATTTTTGGCGCACCACTTTACGTTGCCTTTCAAAGGTTACATAAGAATGCTTAGCTATAGCTAAGTTGAATTTTCCAGTTCCCCCACAACAAATAAATTAATCTCGTACCACCAAGATTTATTTCCGACAATAATGATTAAAAACAACTAAGTAGGCTAATGAAGATCGTCCCAGCGATAATACAAAGCAGTAATTGTTATGAAGTAACTCAACATGATGGTGTAAAAACATGTCTTTCGTAAACCAGGTCTAGTCTAAAGAAAACAGAATACGCGCCACCCAAGACAAATAAGGTGAGCTAGATGGAAAAGTTTTGACACTACATTTCCTTCACAGTGTTTAATCGAACATACATCTTACATTGAGAACATTTTTTCTAAAGTTTAATTTTGTAGGTTGTATGTAGATTTGAACCAATGACACGGACAAGATTATCCAGGTTGACAAAGTAAACTTCCCACTTGTTGACGTTCCCAACAACAAATCAGTCGTTTTGTCATTGATTTAACGTAAGCAGACGTTGAATTAATGTAAAAAACGCTGAATTGCTGTCTACACTCTACATGGTAACAAACTTTAAATTATTTCATTCATTGAAAAGAAAAACAGTCTTTAAAATAATACAACTTTGGTACTTTTGGTGTTCTGTTAAACAATACGCTCCTAAACGCCCATCCTCAACCGACTTTGCATTACCAGGTGATCATCGATCACAGCATGGCTTCAACGTTTGTAGCGTAGCATAATTTCAACAAATTCTCACTTCAAGACAATCTTCGTTTGTCAATAAATGAAAAAGAAATAACAGACCTCTAGGCGATAAGTGTCACATTTATAACGATGGTCACCGGTCAGCTTGTCTACGCCATTTCAGTCGTCAACGAATATTTGACCATACTTAGTCAGTCTCATGTGGAACGGTTGGGCGCGACAACTTAATTCACTTGTGTCTCTTGTTTTATTAAAAATCGTATTTTCATCTCTTGGTATGTGTTCGTGATAAGGTCCTGGGTTCAAATCCCGAGTCCGGTGGTTGATTTTAAATAGATCTTCTATTTTGTAGTTTCTCAGCAAGCTGTAGATTTCCGAATGTTCCTGCTGTCTTTTCATCGTATGGCAACAGTGCAGTGCACTAACATCTATTGGATGGGCTTCTGTGTTGAAAATATACCCTCCTGCAAGAAATAGCTTCGCTTTATTTGAGGCTGTACATTTATCGCTACAGCTGATGGATAAATGCATTTTCCATTTTCAGGAAATTCATGTTTCCATTTACGACGAATACATTTTTTACAGAATCGATGATCTTTCACAGCACACGACACTTTTTATATCAGAATTTTTCAGCTATATGCAAGTCAAGACAAAAGTCACTCATGCTCATAAATTAATTTAACCCTCCAATAACATACTTCATAAGACCACTGATTTTGATTATTAGTTGTGAGATATTTATTATAAACTGAAAGATGAAAACCACCCTGACCTCCACCAAGCAAACATTCCTTTCCGTCCGAGAACTTTCTCAAGGTAGCGCCCTTCATTGAGGTCAGCAAAGGATTGTCCGGGTCGAACAAAAGATAGAGGTATTTGATAGTTTCAGCGAGGAAGAAGGACTCCATACGGTTATCCAAAGTGTGATCTTGAAGATTTTTCACCTGCCAACAAGAGAGCATTATCGCTTCATCAGCTGTCGTTTTGAATTCAAACATCTGCAGAGTTTTGCACTCACGGTGGCGTATCCACATTCCGTTTTTGACACGGTGTCTATTGCACGCAGAGCAGATCGTCCGAAAACTAGCAGAGACGGGTCCTTTGTGGCGCGGTACAAATACATTGTGCTTTCTATCAACTCTGCGAAAAACAAAAATCAATCATTTCTACGAAAGATAAAAGTCTCTCTATATATAAATATCACAAATCACTTTCAGCAATCTTTGGGAGAATTTCACCGCAAAACAAGCGCAACTTTTACCGGAAACGCAATATCTTCACATGTACTTTGGTGTAATGTTCTACTTGCAATCAAGCTGGAATGCCAATAATTAAAACTATGGCCGTGTGGTCGACGGGTCCGTGCGTTTCCATAAATCGGACCTTAAATCAGCTGAATATCTTTAGTTTAACTCTACAGCCAGAATGACAGCAACTAAATATTTTTCATTAGGTATAATAGATTAGATATACACTTTTGCATTGCTCGACCGATTGTGAAAACTATCTACCTGGTCTTAAAGGATATCCTTCTCGCTTTTCAAAAGGCAGAGCGTGGGTGACACTGTATATCTCTGGCGTGCCGCCGTACTTTCTCCAAACGGAATAGTAATTGAGGATCGTTTTATAAGCTTCTTCAGTCTCACCATACAACGTCTGTGAAATCAGACGCGCTAATTGAATTAAGACTAGTACTTTTAAAAAAAGTGTAAGTAAAAATACATTTCTCCAGAAACTAAATCGAAGCAACGATCACTGAAAACTATGCTTACTTGTAGCCCAGGCCAGAATGCATCCAATGACTGATGTACAGGCATAGTGATAGCTCCAGACTTCATGTTGGCCCAGAAATACCAATCCCCTTGCTTCAGGTGTTTGTTTATAGGTTCAAGGTAATCTGAATAATGTCAAACCATTGCATTAAATTATGAAAAATATAATTGTGAAACGAACAAATTTCGTTGAAAATAGAGTTTTGGACAAACGAGTGAACCCGGTAATAGAAACGTTACAATCGACGATTTGATCTCATGGCACATTGTGACTCAGTTATGCTCAAATAGAGCGATGATGCGATAATGATAATATTAGCAATGTCTCCTAGGTAGTAGGTAATCAATAACCGATAAAGCAACTTTTTCAATTTTTCTAAGTTTCGATTAGCTTTCTAATTACCACGTAGTTCACAACCGTATTATCACCTTTGAACATTTTCATCAGCTCAGGCATGTTCAACAATATCGCCCCTTTCACTAAGTATTCAAAGTAGGAGTCCACTCCTGCACCGATGCCCGCATCGAGCGCCGTCCACTTCCCAGTCGAAACGTCGATGTGGTTTCCTAACTGATGAAAATTCAGGTAATTTGTTGTAATAAAACAGGTATTTTTAGCCAACATTTCTCAGGCATTGTTCAAGAGAGTGAAGCAACGGGACGGACAATAACGCAATCAAATGTTTGGTATGACCTACTTGTCTAACATTGGTTAATTTTTATAAGTGATTGTATGAGGCAAGGAAAATTGGACATGATTTCATCATCTATATTCGGTATTCCCCCTCTTCAGTGGATGAGACCTAGCATTTGTCCACGCTAGAAGGGGTCCGTCAGCTTTTGCAGCCCTTTCGCCATGCTTCTCGGTTGTTGGGATTGATTCTATCCAGATTGCTTACACTCATGTCTTTTCTCACAAATTCTAGCCATCTCTTTTTTGTAATACAATTTGGGTAGAGAGGTAACTCTTTTGCACCATAAACAGACATAACTCAGCAACAACACTACATTTAACATTATAAAACAAAAAAAACAAAAAGCGAACGTTTTCGGCTAGTCATAGAGCCCTTTTCAAGCCTATAAGAAAAAATACATATTAAAAGAAATGCCAAAGAATCATATAGTATCACAGCAAAAATATGGTCAAATCTAAACATTTAAGAAACTGTCTCGCTCACACAAAATGACAACTGAAAATTACACAGCACAACGGGTCAAGTATTTGAGAAGTAAAAACTAATTAATTGTTCAGAAAAGGAATCAGGCAGAATTACGCAAGATTGACAGAAGCACAACACGAGATAGTGGCACAAACAAAGAAAATGCGAGAAGCACAAGACGTGATCAGGCCTCGAAATTCGTTTTTGTTGACGGCGGACAAACGTGTCCGGTCTGAGCAGCTATCTCGGCGGACAAATTAAGTCTCACGGCGGACACACCAGTTTTAACGTCGATCGTCATACTTAATCCCTTTATCTTGATAAATCTTCGCCATTTGAGAATCATAGCTACGGTTTAGGCTTTTTAAAATTTCAGCAAAGTTACTCTGAAAGGCTTTCATCAGACCAACAACGTGCGCTTGACGCCGTGTAGCTACTAAATATGATGATGATGATTGTTAAAAATTTGAATTCTATGGACTTTTTGTGTCTGATGCAAATAAATAATAAAAAAATAATACGCCGCATAACTGATTAACTTCCGCCGAACGAGGTCGTGTGGCTTCTTGCGTCACAATGCTCTGGGCACGAGTCGGAAAACTCTAACGCGTAACGCTACTATTTTCTGATGTGCAAAGTTTCACTATAGGCTTTTTTCTTTAGGTTTATTTTTACATGTTATGTGAGCGAAAGTGACGAAAAGAATAAACAAAACATTAGAAAAAGCACAATTATTTTTCCCCTCTCCATGATGCGGTCGCCTTTTCAAAATAGTATCAGTATTCCACGAGACCACGGCAGGCTCGGAGTTATAATCAGCGCAATCAAGGCCATCCAAACATATGCTTATGATGAGAGCTTCCATAGCATCGATCTTCAAAGACGTGCGCCAATCTCCACGAGATCAGTGCTTGTCGTTAAGATACGTGATACCGAGATCTATTCCGTGTCTTTTCTCCAGACCGGCTAGTTGAGGGAAAAACGTAAATGCGAGCTCTTCTTTAGCGATGAAATATGCGATTTCAAACAACCTCTTTTGATTTTTTTCGTTGTCACTCATATTGTTGATGGCCTTGATGATCGGAAATTGATGGCTTGGGGTAAACGATATGTTGTGATCTTGGACAAAGCTAATCCTTACATTCGTTGTTCATTTAATATATGCGTCTATCACCACTAAATTTCCTAGTAGTAGGTTCATCGCCCTCATTCTCACTTTCAGAATTTTCCCTGGGCCTTTTCTTTCTTACTGTAATACCAACACTTAAGTTTTGCTGCATCTTGCTGTAGTAGCCTACTCTTATAATCTAACTTTGTAACCAACCTTGCCTTATCAATATTACTCGGAGATCAAAGCCAGACATTGTGACGTAAGACTTGAACTAAGTTGCGCGTGATTAGTGTAGAAGTACCGGTACTCCCATCGATTCTTAGCAAAAAATTCACCTTTGTTACGCTGATTCAATGTCATCAATCGTTAAAGCAACGTAAAATTCGAAAGTTTTTCTGCTTGAATGGAAGCTAAAAGATACAGTATTAACTTTTTCTAGATGCGCGCTTGGAATGCGATAATTTCGCATTCCCAGCGCAAATTATATTCTTGCAACAGTTGTTCGTGCTATGCAATGACGATTTGTATCGCTAGTTTCTGCGATATTTCTCGGCGGACAAATATGACCGATCTAGAGGGTACTTCCCGCGGACATCACATGCTGTGACGGCGGACATGTCCGCCGTGTCCGCCGTGAATTTCGAGGCCTGCGTGATAATTCAATCAAAAACTGTTAAAAGATAAGAAGCTCCGCCAGCAAATAATTGCCTGTTGAGCCCTGGGTTTAAAGATTTGATGATCAATGCCTCGTGAATCTTGGTATCGAACTCGGACAAACACTTACGAACAATTTTGAACGACTGCAATGACGGTTTATTGTTTGAGCACGATTGGCAGTTTCTAATATGGTCTTTAATTGCACTGTTTTTATTAAAATTAGCTAAAGTCAAATGCTCTCCCACTCTAGTCACCAAATGTCGCGTGGTCATACCAATGTATGACGATCTCGCATCATGCGAGCAAGTGAACTAATAAACGACGTTTGAATGATGATGATGATGGCGTATGAGCGATCTTTCCAGGCTAGATTGGAGGGCAGGAAATCTTCAGCCACTCAGCAGTCGCGTCGTCCAGGACCCTCAGACTATGCGCACCGTGTGGAGGCCGGTGGGTTAGGCAGTGGTGGATGACATGGTATGCGGTCTGTTCCGTGGCACCACACTCGTATTCTGATGAAGGAGCCAGGCCCCACTTGTGCATGTCCGAACGAAAGCGGCCGACGCCAGTTCGCAGGCGGTTAAGCCTGACTCACGCAAGCCTTGTGAAGGACATCCCTGGTGGATGGGGATCGGCATCGGGTATGAAGTCACGGAGCGTGGAGGTGTGATTTTGCCACTCCGTGTTCCACATGTGGTTCGTCCAGTGTGCCGCACTTAAACCAAGTTCTTCTGCGTTCTTAAGGAGTTGTTGTGCGGCAGGCACAAAGGGGCGTCTTGATTTCAGCCGCTGCTTTATAGGTGGTGGTCTCTTGAATGTTGCATGGAGGAGATGGTCCGGGTCCAGAGCGCGGCGAGCGAGAGAAATCGTGGCTCCTTTACGGCGTAGCTCAGCGGATTGAATGCCTGCTAGGATGGGTAGGTAGTCCGTTGGAGTGGGACGCAGGCATCCAGTCACAGTACGCAGTGCGTCGTTGATGGCGGTACCAATCTGGTGGGTGTGAGAACTACGACACCAGACCGGCGCGCAGTACTCAGCGGTGGAATGAACAAGGGCTAGGGTAGCTGTACGAAGAGTTTTAGCACCAGCTCCCCAGCTGGAACCCGCCAATCGCCTCAAAAGTGCAACGCGTGTAGATAGTTTTTTGCGCAGTGACTTCAAGTGCCGGCGGTACGTGAGTGACCTGTCCAGGGTTATGCCGAGGTATGTAGGTTCGGCACAGTAGGGCAGGCGTTCCCCATCAATCTTGATGTTTATCTCACGCTGTGCCTCCCGGTTGTTAAGGTGGAAGGCCGCCGACACTGTCTTTGCTCAGCAGTCCTGCACACTGTCCTGCACTCTGCAGGAAACTGACAGTCAGTGGAGAGGAACCTCAGCCAAGACATGCAAACACTATCAGCATACCTCCAGAAACGAAAGCTACAGCTCAGCAAGTCAAAGACAGTGTCGGCGGCCTTCCACCTTAACAAACGACGTTTGAGCATAAGCGGAAAGGAGTTTTAGACTTCAACTGAAAATAATAACCTGCTTTAAATGTTTTATAAACGGGAAAAATCTTAACGTTAAACTTCAAGGCAATAAATCTGGACAAACTTGTGGCAAAACGTTTGGATTCCTTACCAACAAACGGGATTGTTAGAAAGTTTTTGAAATCAGGCTCCTCAACTAGAGACGTAGTGGAGACTGAATTCAAAAACCCCCTAAGAACCTTATTGAAAAACCAAGTCGGATAATGATTAGCACCAAAGTACGAGCGTAATTTATTAATTTCATTATTGAAACAGTCATTGTTCGAGCAAATGTCTCAGGCTCGCGAGATAAGGCACTTGATCAAAGCAGATTTGTAATTTGACGGGCAAACAGCGCTGAAATTAAGAAAAAGATTAGTGTTTGTCGGTTTACGCTAGACCCAAGTATCAAACCCATTACCATTTATCTTAATTTCTACATCCAAAAAAGGTATAGTCTCCGTGGCTTTTTCTACAGTAAATTTATGTTTTGATGTTGCGTATTGAGTACTTCAAGAAACTGTGAACAAGAATTATCGTTATCAAATATGGCAAAAATGTCGTCAATATAACGTAAGTAAAGTTGGGAAAGAATTGAGAAGTATTTTTAGAAAAAATCTTATTTTCGAGGTGGGCAAGAAAAAAATTGGCAAGAGTGGGACCGAGAGGCAAACCCATAGCCACTCCGTCAATTTGCTTGTACATATTTATCTTTGTATAGAAACATGCCCTCTGTGGCTGAATGCATCAATTTGATAAAAATGTCTTTTTTGATGAGCGGGTGATTTGGCTGGTCTTCTGCAAATATGTAATCCGCGATAATGTTGATGGTTTCTTTTAAAGGGACCTTGAAGTTTAACGTTAAGATCGTGCTCAAACAATAAACCGTCATTGCAGTCGTTCAAAATTGTTCGTAAGTGTTTGTCCGAGTTCGACACCAAGATTCACGAGGCATTGATCATCAAATCTTTAAACCCAGGGCTCAACAGGCAATTATTTGCTGGCGGATCTTCTTATCTTTTAACAGTTTTTGATTGAATTATCACGTCTTGTGCTTCTCGCGTTTTCTTTGTTTGTGCCACTATCTCGTGTTGTGCTTCTGTTAATCTTGCGTAATTCTGCCTGATTCCTTTTCTGAACAATTAATTAATTTTTACTTCTCAAATACTTGACCCGTTGTGCTGTGTAATTTTCAGTTGTCATTTTGTGTGAGCGAGACAGTTTCTTAAGTGTTTAGATTTGACCATATTTTTGCTGTGATACTATAATGATTCTTTAGCATTTCTTTTAATATGTATTTTTTCTTATAGGCTTGAAAAGGGCTGTATGACTAGCCGAAAACGTTCGCTTTTTGTTTTATAATGTTAAATGTAGTGTTGTTGCTGAGTTATGTCTGTTTATCTCTTTTTTAGAAAATCTTATTCAGAAACAAACATTCAGAATCAAACATTATCAGAAAGGAAGATTTCGAAAATCTCTGTCTAAGCGGCCGCCTTCTCGGGAAACGTGCTCGTGGCAGACAAAGAACAACATTTATATCCAATTTCAATACATCAATCAGCCAACCAAGAACACTTTGGGACACTGCGCGACAAAGGGAACACTGGAAAAATTTACGAACTGAGCATCTAGTTCATCAAAGGCCGCATCGGCTATGATACTGTTGATGATGATCTCTTTTTTGGTAACCCATTTTTCTTTCCCTGGACAGAAGTCTCTTTTGCCATTACTGCAGCCTTGTCATGTCATAACTTGGATGTTTGTAAAGAAAAGTCAGCACGCTGGTGTAGTTCGGTCATGTTCTAGGTTTTGGTTTACCAAAAGCAAATGCCGCCCCGCGGAAACTAAAGTCATCCCAAAGTTGTCGCATCTTAGCACTTTCAAGTTTCAATCCAACCTTATGCATACCTACCAAGCCGATGCTGGAACGGGAGTTATGTAACGCTCGCATCGCTCTCATTGCCACGCCCTCGAAGCTTTGATCACCGGTTAGCCTTGAAAGTGTGGCGAACTCTACTATGAACGTTCCGACGCCAGCAGTGCAGGTGATTGGTGTTTCGTTCGGGTCTACTCCGTGAATCAAGTTCACTGTTCCGTAAGGCATTCCAGTAGCGGTATCAAACGCTGGAAGCAGAAAGAAAGTTAAAGCAAGCAAGTTTAATTTTACTTTTCGACAGTTTCTGCTAATACGCATATACGTACCTGCTAATACGTACCGTACGCAGGATAAAGTCTACTTTATAATACTCGAGAAAGTTATTAATTTACAAGAAATAAAACCACAATTTTTGTGCAGTAGATTTAAATTGACTTATTAAAGAGATTGAAAAGTTATGTAGGCTAAAAACTTGACAATTGATTGAAGAATTCTCTAATTAAACTGTAGAAATTACCTTCTCCTGTTGGCAAAGCTTACCTGGTAGCAGCCTACGTGCTAAGTCGACAGCAAGCCTCAACAAAGGCCCATCACAAGGCCAAGCTGGCTCGACCGTCATGCCAGCTTGATTCGACATCAGATGGGCGGAAAGTAAGCCACCGACAACTAAAATGAAACAAAAAGATATCACTGTGAAGCTTTAACAAAAATTAAACAGAGGTCATTGCTGCGTTAAGAATATGACAAAAAGGCTATGCACGATAGGCTATTAATTAAAGATCATAACTTTATTTTTGATTACTTTGAAACATAAAGCTCATTTTGTGAAAATGAATCTGATAAATCTGTAAAGAAATAGTATAATAATAACAACAGAAATCAAAACTATCGAAGAAAGCACAATCGAAAGTAAAATGTTACCGACTTGATCGTATGTTTGATAAAAAAAAGTTGTTCAACTCCAACCTCTTATATTGCTTTCGAAAACAGAGACATTTAAATTCATGTTGAAGTCCAAGTTGTCAATAAGAACTTCAGCTACTCTTCGAAACTCGCTGTAGTTTCCAAGTACCTGAACAATTTGAAAAAAAAACAGCTCAGGGAAAAAAGACTACTTTGTTGGGTTGAGCCACAAACCAACGAAATCAAGCAACAAAGAAAATCAAAAAGCAGTAACACTTTCGAGGGTATTAGCTCTTATCAATGCTTGAAAAACAGATTTACAGTCAGAGATGGGCGTGATCTTGATCTTGAAGATCACTTTTTTTTGGTGATCTTGATCTAAGATCACTTTTTTTCGTGTGATCTTGGTCTTGAAGAACAATAAGATCAAGATCACTTTAAAAGTGAAGTTTACTTTCTAGATAGAGGCTTTTTTTTGAACTCGTATTGTACAAAGTAGTTAGTGGCAACTACTAACATTAAGCCACTGTTAATATGATATGTGTCCAACAAAAGACGATTTAAAGTCTCCATCTAATCTGGTCAGTGTTGTTATTTCAAAATTGAAAAAGTTTTCTGTGTTGGTCATAATAAAGAAGTCAACTTCCGTGTACTTTATGTTGACGGATAATAAAAATGATTTCACTTTGTTCACAAATTCCATGTGTGAATTTTAAAGAAATGCTTGCTTTCTTTGACCCAATTTTAGATGTTTCAAAAGTCTAGAATGGCGGTGTCAAAAAATCTGGACTCTAGCCGACTTTGGTCATGCAAAGTGGTTTATTGTAGGTGAGCAAATCAACCAGACCAAGACTTGTTTAAGGTCTGAGTATGAAGCGGTTTGTTTGACCGTAAACCTCTAAACTTTTTTGATAGCAGACAACAGTAGCAAGGTTGCCAGATGGATAAACGGTGTAATAAACATTGACATAATACAGTGAAAGTTAAAACTACTTAGTAACACGTATAAAAACTCCCACATGAACCAGACAAAAATTTGGTAAAAAATGATGCAGTTTAAAGTTTATTTTTATTCATTTATTATAAATAAAAAGTATAAAACTAATTGCAAATTTTGCGACTTTTTTAGTAGCCCACTACTGTAATTAACCTCGGCCTTGGGTGTGACGTTGCGATTCTATGCAAACTACGTCAACAATTGATAGGCCAAATAGCAAGTCACTAACTTATTACAATTCTTAGGCCAGCGATCGAGTAGTTAAAAGTAAAAGTTAGCAATACCAACTATTATACCCAGGTTAATTGCTTATAGTAATTATTTTTTGCAACATCATTGATCAAAAACTTCTTTTTTTTTCAAGTACACAAAAAGTGATCTTGAAAGTGATCTTGATCTTCAAGATTACGATCTTGATCTTCAAGATCACATAGTTTGGTGATCTTGATCTTCAAGATCACCAATACTGGTGATCTTGCCCATCTCTGTTTACAGTACACTACTCTGAAATAGATGCTAGAGAATAAATTACATAACAAACATTTTTAACAAATAAAGAGGTTTTCCTGGAAAACAAATGCCTAACTGAGCCCTCTGGTATATTATCGTACTTAAACATTAATTTAGCAACTTTTACTTTGTATAATACAAAGTAAATACAAATTGTATTTATATGTTTTTTCAGTCTGTATATATGCCAAATAATTAAATGTGTTGTTCATTCAAGGGCTGCATTTCAGGATATTCACAGCATGACACACAGGCATGGTTTATATGGATTGTTACATTGGTGTAAGATTGCATTGTATACTGCATAAGATAGGGCTTGAAGAGCCTAGGATTATGCTTCTGCTAAAACAGTGATAGCCATGATAAAATTTGGTGACCTTGTGTAATAAAACTTGGTTGTTGTTGAAAAGTGTGGACACCTTAACTTTGTTGTACTTGTTTCATATCAATTGGACAAGTTATAAAAATACTTTATCTTACCGCAAGCGTATCAAGTGCATCCACTAATGTCAGCGAATAGCTCCCCCAGGTGTTGACCCCATCACAGGTCAAAGGTCGCAGTTCATCATAGGGGTATGCATTATTGAGATAGCCATTATATGCATGATAAAACATCTTCTTTACATGATCTCTAGTAGTACAAAGCAATGGTTGCAAAGTACAAGGAGTTATCAATAATTTACAAACTCACTTTAGAACATTGCAGCATAATTTATACGAATGGAGCTTCTTCTACTTCAATAAACTTGTCTATATAAATTTATGGTTAGCCAGGTCAGGGTTGGTGAAGAACTTAAAAATCAAAGCTGTAAACTAATGTAGTAGACGCCCAATAACGTCCATTTCACTAGAAAATTTCATTTTGTGATGTGAAATTGTTATTCTGTACTGTGCTACTAACAATAATTTATCACAAACTGATATATCGAATATAGATTTCATCATCATCATCAGGTTTTGGTTTTTCATGTGCAGGTTTTGCGAGGCAGTTCCACACTCGTAGGCCCCACTCTTTTGTAAAATGAAATATCACAAATTAATGTCACTTACTTTTCTTTTTCATGATCTGCATTCACAGACAAAGTGTACATTAGAACAAACAGTGTGAAGTAATACATGATATTGCAAGATTCTGGAAAAACAATATTGCAGCATGTAACAATATTCAGCTGGACTTGAAGTTCTGCTGTGCAACAGCAATGGCATTACCTTTTTCATAATGCAATAACTTGCATACAATTATACCAGAACAATCTTCGAGAAAGTTTAATGCATTCTTATGAAACTGAAACATGGATGCTAAAAGAGGCAACAGTGAAATACAACCCAAAAACTGTTTTTGTACCAAACAGACATAAATAATCTTAATAACCACATGTTACAAGTAAAACACGTATTAAAAAATTTCAAAGGATGCAGTTTTTTTTCTTGAAAATTTTTTACCAGTTGGCCTATGTGCATTCTAAAATCTAGCTTGTTTAACATGTTGAATATGATAAAAAGTTGTTGCAACCATCAGTGGGAGTGCAAAATCGACTTTTATGTTCATGATTTGGTTAATGCGCATTCTTGTGTTGAAATGATAATTGTTTACTTGAAAATATGTTTCAATAAAAAAATTTTGAACAATACACAAAATTACAAATTTCTAGTGTGATTAATTACCCTTAATCAATATTTCACTGGTACCATAAAAACAAGAAAACTAAAACTTGTACAACCACCAGTTTGTAGTAAATTCAAGCTACTCATCCAAATGAGAGTAGTACATACAAACAGTAGCAAACAACATTCCACAAATAGCACTATTGGACAAAGTTTTTTATTTATTTCTGCAAGCAGTAGGCTATAACGCAATCAACACAAACATAATTGATGTGAAAACTGTTGTGACAAGAAATAAACAAACAGAGGTACCAAAGCAAATGGCCAAAATCAAATATATTTGCAAAAGAGTTGTCTTCCAAACAAACCTGCATTAAAGCGTGAACTGAAAAATAGCTACAATTACGTTGAAACAATCATACATATAATTCATTGTACATTCTGACAAAGCAAGACAAACCCATGTGATTAATATCTTTGAGGCCTTATGCTTATAGCAGTTGATACATTGTATAAAAACAAGAATGTTATCAATACTCACAAATATCAATTTTAAAAGCAGTAAGGACAATTCAAACGTACTGCTTAAAAGCACCTACTTGTCTAATGTCTATTAGTGTACTTTCATGCTAGTTTAGATTTAAAGTGAATACTTTTGTAGAATAAATTGCCATTTGTTGTGAAAATAATGCTTTCCTCAACCTTTGCCTATTTAACACATAACTGATATTAAATCTTTGTTAGTCAGCAAAAAGGTCAAGTGGTAATTATATCACAAGCATTTAACACTATTCACTAACAGATGAAGTGTCTGGGTCTGTTGAAGTTTTACTTTCAAGGGAAAAAGCAGGAATTCTTACATCAAATTGTTCACCATCCTCCCTTTCCAAACGAAAGGTTCCCCACATTTGACCTGATGACGTTGGCAAAGACAATGGTCGACTTGATACTTGGAAAGCAGGTTGTTCGCTGCTTAAAATTGGCTCTCTTCCCATAACTCCAAGTCCTCTCCTTGTGCTTACTGTGCCATTGGTTATGATACGCCAATATGATTCTCGTAAATGTGCATTGGTGCCACACAAATTTTCTATTCTTACACAATATCTCCACCAGTATTCGCTTGGTTTGACTCTGTTTGGTGATTGATCAGCTCCAAGAAAAAAAGGTATTGCTGTTACTCTGATATTGTCTGTTGTTTCCCTGTGCACGTTACTTAATTCTAAACAAACTTGGTTCTTTTTTTGCCAATTATTAAAAGTTTCAGTAGCTTGAAGCATTTGCTTATTGCCACGGTTTTCTAAAAATTTTTCATACAAGTCATGATGCAACGGAACTTCTTCACAAGACAAGTAAGGAATTATATCTTCATGAGAGACATAGTCAATGCCCGGAATTGTGTAAAACAAAGGCCGATTTTCACTTTTTGGGTTGGTTAAAAAAGTTACTGCCTCACTTGAGTGACAAGTAAGGTTTGCACTGTCCCTTGAATCAACTAAGACTTGGTAGTAAGTTTCCATCTTTGGAACGGATTTCTTTGCTGCTCCTTCATCGTCTTGTTTAACAAAATTAGTTAAATCTTGATTTCTTTCGTAAATATGAGCTGGCCATGAATGTAAAATAATTCCCCTATATGCAAACACTCTATGCAAGAATGTTTGGCCTATTTCATATGTGCAATCTTGTTTGCTTTCCTTCAATACACCCACATGCTCAAGCTTTGTTTTACTGCTTAAACTTTTATTAAAACTGAGAGAAATACTAGTCCATGGAATGTTAACAAGCAGTCCAGTTTTACATGAACAAACACTAACAACACTTTTTAATTTAAACCCTAGCGTGTTCATGTCTTATGATGTCATTTCTGTAAAAACAATTTAAATCATGTGTCCGTATCTACTGTATTAGGGTATTGTGGGTGCAACCTATTTCTCAATCTTTTCAGGGTATGAAGTGTTCTGGGGACAAAATAGGTTGCATACGGGTATTGTCACCTCGCAAGGTCTTTCTTATGACCTTGGTGATCTCGTAAAGTCTTTTGCTTCCTTCCTTTCTCATTTCACTATGTAATATACCAATGTATTGTCATGATATCTTGAGAAAATATAAACCAGTTGTTGTTGTCAAACTCAATGATGATGAATTACCGTACTTCAGCTTTAATTCTACACATCACACACAGGTCTTAAACTATTGTGGTTTTTCTACCGTTTCCTTGATTTTGTATTCATACTCTATTTTAATAGCATCAGTGCTGTTGCATTCTCACAAAGAAAAATAAAACTGAATTGAAGTATGACAAAATAAAAGGTTTTTCTCTCTCTCTCTCAAAGTAGCTTCAGAGGCTACTGTCTTAACAATTCATCTCATCTTGCTATATCAAAGATGACAGATACTCAAGTTACCATATAACAAATTTTTCTCTTCAACTTTGTTTCAGAAGTTTATCATTATCAGTGGAATGCATTTCTTGTTAATTCTTATCAATGAATCTCCCCATTCTTACATTTTCGCACATGGACAGTACAGTGACAGTCTTGGGTCTGCTTTTCCAATACGATGCGTTTTTCCAAAATAAATGAAGAAATTAGTTGGCAACCCTAGTAAGTTCTGAAACACAATAATTCTGGACTTCTCGAATCTCGATCACCGACTGACTATGCGCACTGCGCAGTGGTTCTCAAACTTTTTCAGCTTGTGGCACATTAGAAAAAATATAAAACGCACGCGGCACACTTACAAAAGAAGAAAAGTTGCTTTAAAAAAAATTATTTGCACGTGTCAATGCGATGGATGTGCTTGTTTATACCAATATTAGCTTCGACTGAAACGAGGATGCATTGTTGACAAACATATACCAGAATTTCATCGTCAATTTCAAGCAGTCTCTCTCGTTTACAGCTTTTAATTTCAGTCAACAGAAAGTGAGAAAAGCCATGTTTACATAGCCATGAAGATGCAAATGGCAATATAATTTTGCTTGCTTTTGCACGGGCCACGGATCATGAAATAGAATTTGAAAGCAGACAGCCAAAACGCATCCAAGTTTTTTTGTGGAAACAGCGTTTGGAAAAATGGGTCGTTTCGTAAATCATTGAGCTGTTCTTCTTCTGCAGAAAGATTGCTTGATTCATTGCTTCCAAATAGTGAGAAGTAATGTTAGCAATAGCTAACATAGCAACCCAATAGTGACGTGGCAATTACCCTGCTGAATCGGCAATGCCATAATTGGTTTCATCGTCACATGTGCTTATTTATCATCTATTGAAGGAGTTAAAACGCTTTTAAGTCGCATGCTTGTCTGAATGGCTTATTTTAAATATTTATACAGTTCTTTTCCAAAATTTCAAAAAGATTCGCGGCACACTTGAGAATCTGTGGCGGCACACTAGTGTGCCGCGGCACACAGTTTGAGAATCACTGGACTATGGGCTTGCAGTGTGGACTTGTCGATGGGAAATTTCTGTTGAGTTACAGATTGTTGAAGTGGGGTTGTATTTAAATTAGCCACAACTGTTGCAGTAGCATTGACAGGGAGAGCCCAGAGGGTAATTTTGGACCTGGGTGATTTTAAGGGCACAAACTTTTGTGAAGTAAGGAAATGACGAAATGTTAACATGTATCAGTCTGAAGAAAATGATGGGAAGACATCTGGACTTTTTTGTTTGATGTAGCCTATTGTTCGCGGTTACAGCCTCTAGGCTACGCATCCATTATACGCAAGTTTTTAGTTACATTATACGCAAGTTCTTTATTTTTGTTTGTATCATTTTGTTTTTTAATTTCTTTTCTACCCAAAATTTTTCTGAAGGTGTTGGGACCGTGCCAAACTTTTTTTCAACTTAATAACTTACTTCGGTCACAAGCACGTTTTAACGTTCGCGTTTACCTTTTTCTCGACCTTTGCTATGTAGACGTGTATTGTTTTTGCTTTGATGGTCAGAAATAAAAACAAATGAACATTCATAGGCTACTATAGCCAGGAGCCTAGCTTAGCTACTTTGAATTTACCAAGATTTCTGGACTCGTCGAATAGAATA
This sequence comes from Aplidium turbinatum, assembly GCF_918807975.1. Lineage (NCBI taxonomy): Eukaryota > Metazoa > Chordata > Ascidiacea > Aplousobranchia > Polyclinidae > Aplidium > Aplidium turbinatum. Next base: position 8,963,678 of record NC_137483.1, on the reverse strand, counting down.
TCATGCGTTTGGTCTGCAGAACAAAACTAGGCCATACAGTATTGTGGTAACATTTACATTAGAGTTTTATATCCTAATTGATTTAGTTAACTCATCTGCCTGCCTGATTAACAAATTCTAAGTTAGCGAATTTGACTATCTGACTCCTAATCTCTTTTCACATAAATTATTTGTTGTTCGAACTATGTTTTTACATTCATCAGAAATTGTTCATACAATTTTGTAGGTATAGCCCTACCAAAATGAATTGAAGAATTCGTGTATATGGAGAAACAGCATCATAAATTAATACATTTTAGAAGTTCAATTATTATTTATTAACACACAAAATACGAATTTTATTTAACGTTCTCTTTCTATGTAGCCTCTCGCCTCTCCTTCTGAAGGCAGAATGCGAGCCCCTTTAGTCTATGGTCTGCTCCCTTTTCGTATTTAGCCTGTATCTCGGGATCAGCGGTCACATGAAAATTTACCGAAGGTTAAGGAAATGAAAACTTATTTTAAGTAATAATGGGTCGCTGCAGTATTACTTAGCTTTAGAAACAAACCGAAACTTTGCATCTAAACGTAATTTATTTCAAACAGCCACCACTGTCCTATTTGTTTGTCACCATCAGGCGTGCTTCTTGTTCGAGGCCGTAAGCAGACACATTTATAATGCAAGACAAAAACATCGAGAGCATAAAACATGCAAAGTAAATTTAGTTGATGATGCATGAATACGATCATGTAGTCCTTATTCAATCCTTCATTTAGCCGAACCAAACTATAACATCGTTACATTGTAACATGGAATTATACTTGTAGGCCGTAGCTCATGCAAAGGAACGATTCTAAGATACAAAGACCGAAACTGCTGAATATGACATGAAAAGTGGCCAAAATGGCCATGAAACCGCTAATGTGGCTCTAAAATTCGTGCCCTGTGCAACAATTTTAAACACAGCCCAAGCCCAATTGGTTCAAAAATGAACTTAAAAGTATATAAAAAAAAGTTTGATAGGCTGGTGACATATCATGGCAGCAGGTTTTTGGGCCTCTCTTTTGTATAAAACCTCTCAATAAATCGTAAAATATGAAAAGACCAATGACAGTTGTAAACAAACTTTGGTCAAAAGCGACACGTGTAAACTATAAGCGTGCAAAGATACCACCAGCCATCGGCAGTATTGACAGGCTATTTTTGTACGATACAAAAATCTAGAAAACGTAGACCTACACAGTCCAAACGGAATACAAAAAATGGTTCTCAAAACCGAAAGCATACGCTCGTAAGTTAAGACACAAAATTCAGCAGCACTATGAAAACAAATTGAAAAATTGCGATAATATTTAATGAATTAATATGTCTGAAAGTTTTCAATTGTTCCGTGATAAAGTGTTCATAGTATTCCAACACGTTTTAATAGGCCTACTGTCACACGTCCACCAACGCATGTAGTGCCACATCGCATATTGTGAAGCTCCATCATTCGCGCTTTTCAAACAGAGAAACATTCTTTTAATCTTAACAGTGTAAGATAGGAAACAAGTGGTCTACTGTACTTTGCTTGCGGTAAACAAGCCAGCAAGGACATGGGAATACAAAGATATTCTTTCCAGGAACAGAAAACAATTAAAATCGCCTCCAGGAACGGGAAGGATTGTTCTTATTCTGAGAGCATCGTGAGTTTCTTAAACTTCATCCACAACGAAAGGTTAAGAGAACTCGATTTGTGGATCAATAGTCCCTTCCTGAATTGTCGTAAAACGTAATCAATGTTTAGGATCAGGATGATATAGCAATGAATTGCTATAAAAAATTCAACTAATCAGTTGCATAAGGAATCAGTTCAGTAGGCCATAGCCCTAAGGGTCGTAGGCAGTTCTCTATAGATCAGCATTCTGTTCAGTGTTCATACATGAGTGAAATCAAGAGCTATAGTCGAAGGGGCGCCGCTCCGCAATCGACGACGTGCCTTTAAGTGTCTTTGCCAAAGACACAGCCACATGCTCTTGAGCGGTGTCGAACCGGCGCCCTTTCGAACGTAAAATTATGATTGAACCATGGCTCTAACCGCTCGGCTAGGAATCAACACTAGATAAAGAATCAACACAATCAAAAAGTCACATTATATATAAAATTTAATTATTTAATACAGCTTCGGTAGAGAGTTTGTCTTGTTGAACCGTAGGCATACGAAGCCGAGCAACGTTATCAAGTTTAACATATTAAAGATTATTATATTTACAAAAAACACAAAACTACGTAACAATTAAATATCGAACGTTTTCGACATCACACGATGTCCTCTTCACATCATGTGATCTGTTCAACACCTTTTGATGCAGTTACCTTTGATTCTCGCAGAACTTATATCGTTGAGTTTGAGCTAGTCAGAAGTACTGTGCAGTTTTTGTTTTTTTTTCTGTTTATAGCTATAATAACCATTGTATTTTATTCAGATGTAGTAAAAATTGTATGTATGTTATTCCTGAAGAGGACATCGTGTGATGTCGAAAACGTTCGATATTTAATTGTTGCGTAGTTTTGTGGTAAATATAATAATCTTTAATTATTTAAATATAAAAATTTTAAATGAAAGTTCTGTAAGGTTAAAAACAATTTAATTTTACACTGGGGCGTTACCATACAAATGCAGTTACTTGATAAGCTGGCATGCTTCTGAACACTGATGTACTCAACTCTGAAATTTACGAAACAATAGTGTTCATATGTCTGAACGTTTTTAGAAGCATTTCGTGTTTGGTGTGATATGCATAATGGTATCTGTGTTTACAGTGCAAGCAATGAAAAAATGAGGCAAGTCAAACAGTTTCATCCTGGAATAGATCGAGACTCACTGCTGCTGGGCTCATGACCTAGATAAAGTTCACATACCTGTGTCGAAAATACGTTTCCAGCATCATCTGACGCTACGAGCATGTCAGAAAATTGTGTCGGTGTGAATGGGTTGACTAAATCGACACCGCCTGTGACGTCACTCCTGTGGGGATCGACAAAAGCGGCAACTTTTTCTTCTTTTAACGTCTGCGAACAATATCACATAAAAATATCACATATCACAAATATTTATCTATCCGAATCATAGACTCCGTAAGTAAAGGGCTGGAATGTTGCGATCTCGGGGTTTGTAACTTGAGTCTGAAGGATTAACTTGAGTTCTGGGCTGAAATGACTTCTAGAGAAGCTAGAAACACAATCTTGGATTCCATATTAGGGTTTTTGAGGATGGCGAGTTCAATAGTGTTACTTTCAAAACCATCTGTGGTCATTTTCAAGGTCAAAATATTTTATTTTAAGGTCAAATTACAGAATTTTGGTCATTTTTGCCCATTTTTGCTTCTAAATCGTAAAGCAAAACTGTTTGAATAAAGTCTGTGACGAAATATGCTATTACATAAACATCATATGTATTTCTCAACACTATAGCTATTATCTAAAGGAGTCTATGATTACAATATAGTACACAAATTAACAATATATAACAAGATGACACCATAATAGACAATGTCTATCACTAGTTGGAAAGCTTTTCTTGCCTCCTGAGGCATCCCAAAGACTTTTCTTTGTCACTTACGTTGAGGACATAAGCTTTCAATAGAATGTTAGCTAAAGTAGGACAAGCAGCATTATTAATAGCTAAAGGTGCATCTACAAATGATAACAACTCAGCAAAATGAAACCGGCAACGCATTTCAGTCTTGTCATGCAAATTACAGCTATGATTTCAGTAAATTGTTACGCCACAAAAGCTTGGAACCGCAATGTTTTGAAATCACCAAAATATTTCCAAAATAAATAAAAAGAACTTCAAAGAACTTACGCAGTGTAGAGAAAATATCTTACACAATAGATGCAGTAGGTGCACAATATCATATTTCGTCACAGACTTCTTTCAAACAGTTTTGCTTTACGATTTAGACGCAAAAATGGGCAAAAATGACCAAAATTCTGTAATTTGACCTTAAAATATAATATTTTGACTTTGATAATGACCTCAGACGGTGTTGAAAGTAACACTATTGAACTAGCCATCCTCAAAAACCCTAATATGGAATCCAAGATGGTGTTTCTAGCTTCTCTAGAAGTCATTTTAGCCCGGACTCAAGTTGATCATTCAGACTCAATTTACAAACCCCGAGCATGGAAGGTTCCAGTCCTTTACTTAAGGAGTCTATGATCCGAATACACACAAGTCGGTTGTTTAGCAGCTTTACTTTTAAATTAGAAAAGCTGTTTTGGGGTACAGTACTGTATTTACTTGATTGTAAACCATGGGTTTTTGTCATCAGTTGAGCGGCTTGCATTTAGGGGCAGCTTTTATTTTATTCGGTGAAGAAAGTTTGGATTGGATGCAATACTAAACATAAGCAACCATACCGATCGGTTTATACTTCGCAATTTTTTAATTACGCTATCGTTGTCTTATTTAATAAGTCAATGATAGCTAAGCGTAGCATGGCAAAGTTGTAAATCAGCCAGCATAGATGCTCAAACAAAGGACAAGCATTCAGCAACTGTGTGATTAAAAGATAAGTTTGATTAAGATGCGCTGAAGGGACAATTCAGATCAAAGAAACGTGTAGACATTGCAAGGACAACGGAATGGATGTAAAATCTAGGATAAAAGTGCACATTATAGGAGCAGTTTACAAATGGTGGCTGCCGTAATCAATTTTTAACATTATCACATGCGGCTTACAAACAAGTAATTACGATATGCAATGAACAAATACAATGAATATATACAATTACAAATGGCAGGTTTATTTTCTTTTAAAGCAGACAGGTACACAGGGTCCAAAAAAGCTGATGCAGTTTTTTGACATCACAGACAATTTAGAGAGCCTAATTTAATGATTTTATTTAACAAGTTTTACTTTTTTAGCAATGTTTATTTGCTGCGATAGTGCAAAAACTTCAGAATCTGATGGTCTGCCCCACATATTCTCATACACTGTTTAACTGCGCTATTCTAGTCTTCGTTATTTAAGCCTGTGATCTGTCTAACTTCAAGACAAACAGTGATCCTAGTCCTACCTGTTGTATTTCTGCTGATGCTTTCTTGAACTGTTCAACCTGTGCTTGCTGAGCTTCTGCATATGGTTTTATAGTGCCATGTACACACAACTAAAAGCATAATGTACATTGTGCAAAGTTTCTAATATGATATTTTTGGCATTTTTTATTTAGTGCTGTACTGTAGCACTTTCTTCATTTAGCAGAGCACGTCTTTTAGGTGCAGACAGTTAGGCCCTGCCAAATAGGTGCGCACATTGTGGCATCAGGATATTTTGGTGCAGTGCACTGTGGCGCCCGGTCATTTAGGTACTATTCCAAGTAAAGTAAATTTCATTAGATGCTTGATGGTAATACTGCAGACGTACACAAGATTCTCTCAGGGGGAGGGACATTCAAAATGCTTTTATTTATTTATTGTTTAATTACAATCTTCATCCTTACAACTTGTGCGCCTGTTCAAACAAAAGAGCTTGCTAAGTGGGTTCTTGGCTGGACTTGCATAATCAGCAGAGGTGGGCACCCGCTACTTTTAAAGTAGCGCCCTACCTGCCACCACTACTTGGACCAAAATAGCGCGGTAAAAAGAAGCGCGCTACCCGGACCAAAGTAGTGTACGCTACCGCTACTTTTGTCTAAAATGACAGTAGGAAACACTCTTCAAGTCCCTAGTGACGCAAAAATGACCCTGAAAACGAATGTTATCATTCGTTTACAGATTACACTGTCATTTTAACGTCGTTATAGAATACACAATTACACATTCTAAGCGAAATTTATTGTTACGCATCTTTCAAAAACACGAGCAATGAGCATTTCAAAATGAGAGTCACTAAGTCCTGCCCGCTTTGGCTTAAGCACATCTTTTCCAACAGAGAAAAGTCTCTCTACCGCAGCACTGGAAGGAATGGGGTGTTTTATTTAATGAACAGATGTTTTAACTCGGTATTCGAATAGCTCAAGGACTGGCTCCTGTCCAAAAGAAAGGCGTGCACAATTGCTGTTTCCTTCTGCACCGACATTTCATGGGAACATTATCGATTTCATACCTTGATCGCAGGATCGCAGCTCCACACCAGAAAACGAGATTCCCAAAAGACCAAAACTTTGCAACCAAACCGATTATATAGCTGCACGTATTTTTTTCACTTTAATTTAAAAAGTAGCGGGAGTGCAACTGAAAAAAGTAGCGCCTCTCCCGCTACTTTGGAAAAAAATAGGGCCGTTACTGCAGCCTCTACTCCAACTAAAAAGTAGCGCCGCTACTGCTACTTTTACAAAAAAGGTAGCGCCGCTACAAAAGTAGCGCGCTACTGCCCACCTCTGATAATCAGGCACTGCACAGTGTACACTGGTAAGTTTCAAACTCAAATTCACTTTGTAACACAGCGGGGGAGAACTGCAATAATCAAGTATTTCTGATAAATGATTATAAGTGTAATTTGACACACCAAATCGCACCTAAATAACCAGGCGCCACACCTAAATATCCTGACGCCACAGTGTGCGCACCTATTTGGCAGGCACCTAACTGTCTGCACCTAAAAGACATGGACCCTCATTTAGTGCTGTAGGCTACTATACATTTGTACCAACTTATTTGGTAAGACAGGATCTTAATCAAAAACATTTACGGTACTAGCAAAAACAATGTCACGAAAAAAGCAAACTTAGTAAAAACTGATAAAAACTTTGGTTAACTGTATCACTATAACTCAAGATGTATGATAAAGCAGAAAATTTCTGACAACATCGTACTACCAATATAGTTCAGTATTAAAAATATGGTGATAAATTTAAAATTTGAACAGCTGCTTTGCTGTAGTTATAAAATAATTACCATAAAAAGCATACCTGAACTTATTTTATTATTTAAAGAAACCAAAACAAACAGTTATAATACTTTTTACTCACATCTCTATACTTTTGTAGGTAAATTTTTAAAGGCTCAATATATGGATCAAAACCTAAAGTTGCCATAGCAAAAAGGACATCTTCTCCATTAATTGTTTTTCTCTTTTCCTGAGCACATCTTTCGGACGCTTCAGATGTGATAAAGCTGATGAATTCGGATACACATTCTTGAACACATTCTTTGGCATCTTTAGCAATCTAAAATATAAACACAAAAATATGGAATGAAATGGTCATGAAAACACATAAATAACATAAAACAATATATATAAATTAGAAATAAGTTGAAATATCTTAATTTCAGCAATTTACAGTTTCATTTACAAGGTGTATGTATGTGCAATGCAATTTACTGCAGCATTATGGTAAAACCTTAAGTTGTTCATATTCTGATTACAATGAAAAAGAATAATCAGCGATTTATCTTGAAAACAACCTTTCCACTTTGAGGAACAGCATTCTTCATAATTCGGGCAACATTCGCAATGGGAAGATAAATGTCTTGTTCACGAAATGGACATTTTGATTGTTCTGAAGTTACCCTAAAAATTGGAAACGTAGCTCGATTGAAGCATACCCATTATCTCATGAAACCACAAAATTCATACACTTACTAAATCAAAATCTCAATGCTTATTGAATTAAGGTAAAAGAGAATCAGGTAGGCTACAGAACCATATTTCAATAAACCTTGCTTTCAAGCATTGAATATTTAATTGAACTCCACCAAAACATATTTGATCTACTGCACCTTTGCTCTGTGGATTCATCATCCTCTGGCTCACCTAGGACAGGCATAAAATGCTGATCAAAATTACCTTCCATGATCACAATATAGAAGTGTTAACCACAGTAGCCTACACCAGCAAGAGATTGAATCCAATGCACTAGACTGAGCCTAAAAACAAAAGATAATCATTTATTGGGCTCATGCTTTAATTACAGCAAATCTGCCTGACATTTTTGTTTGTTTGTTTGTTTTGTTTTTCATATCTTTACCCTGCATTGCGGGAAAGCGGACTTGAGCGCTATGCATCGGTGTACGCCTTCTGACGTACACCTGACCCACGCTGCAGCCGACGGCAATGTCTGTTTCCGGTTGTCTACTCTACTTATTACTGAAATTTAGTACTACCCATTACTCGAAATCGATCACTGGGTAGAGGCAATTATCGTAAAGTTTCTTGCCCAGAGAAACAACAGCAAGTGCGGGTGGCTGGAGTCGAACATGCAGGCTCTCGACTGCGAGCCCAACGCGCTAACCACTGGGCAACTGCTGCCGACAAGGTTACATGAACTGCTACACTGACTAGATGACCACTTATGGTCTTTGGCTACTATCCTGGTTTGGCATTGTTTTAAGCATTTTATTCACTCTGCTTGGTTGTTACATGATGCTATTGAAACAAAATAAAATTGACTTTGCTATGAGGGTAACCCATAGCCTACCTCAGCCTCTTCTTGATTCCTGAATTAGATTGTAGTGCAGAGTTGCCAACCTGTAGTCACCAAAAAAAGCCAGACCTAATCACAAAAAAGCCATAAAAAAGCCAGTAGAAAATGAAAAGTTAATGAATAGGTAATGAAAAGACAAGCAACTAGAAAATTTTATAATTTCGGCTTCAAAACGACGTTCGGTAGGACACTACATTCACTACAACCAAATATAAGGTAGAAATTACTGTTCCGATTGACGCTGACTGAATTTTTTTTTCTAAAAAAAGTCGGGAAAAATAAAATTAATCCAAAAAAGTTCCAAAATTATGTTGGCTTTTTATTAATTTGACAAAAAATCGATGAAACATGAAAAAAAGCCAGAAAAAGCCTAATTTTTCTGGCTTTTTTTATTTGAAAAAAATAAGCCAAGGGAGTTGAAAAACAGCCAGATTCTCAAAATCTGGCTTCAAAAAAGCCAAATTGGCAACCTTGTTGTAGGGTTGCCATATTTTTAAAGTGAAATATTGTTTATTCTATGAACCTCAATTCTTCTTTGGTTGAAGCATAGACCGAAGCCTTTACTCCGACGGAAAAAGCTCAATCGCAGCAGTTTCGCATACTTGTCAAGTCTTTGAACCACTGACGCAGGCCCAGTCACCGAGTTTGTTGTTGTTGAAGTGTCAAATGATGTTGGCGGGGAGTTGCACCACTCACTTAGCGTCGCTGAATGGAGAGCAGTCCTTATATTGCGTTGCTCAAGCGTACACTCCCAGAGTCGAACCAGCGTCGCTTGGTTTTGAAATTTCTTTGTTCATGAAGTTACGCACTAACAAAGCGAGTAATTTTTTTTATCTTGTAGGCCTACCTCACCTGGTAAACAAAACGAGTTCGTATCCGAAAACCATGGAAAGGGCAATTTTAACCACAATTTTAACCAATTGTCCACATTTTCAGGGACTGGAAAACATTTTTAACTTTCACACTACCAGACTAATCCCTTAACCGTGGACATCGATATAATGGCATCTGACACTGGACTGGAAGCCAGACGCTGCAAAGCAAGATGAGGTCTGAAAAATATTGCCAAATTGGCAGTTTATGGTGTTACAACCAGAGCAAATTTAGGAAATTTGGTGTTTTTTTAATAGATTTTCAGGTTAAAATTGGCATGGCGTTGCCGCGTTGGTCGCAACACCTTATGCTATGGCATTGGCAATAATAATGCTGTGGGAAAAATCAGCTCCAAATGCAATATTACGAAAAGCGTTATCAGGATTTTTAAACAGCGATAACTTTTGGTCTAGAAGTTGAAATTTCATTTTGTAGCCTATGTTTAATTGATTTCAGCAACATGGTCCTGTGTTTTGCATACTAGACAGGTTAGGTAACCACTACTTGGATTAGCCCCATGAAGAAGTCAGTCGTGTTTGATTGATGAAACGTCGCAATAAAAGCAGATTGTCACTTTATACATCTTGATCTTGTGATAGTTCCAGTTGCACCAGTAGAACGCATCATGTTATTGAACTAAATCAAATATAGTTATTACTATCTGAAGCCTTTACAAATTGTTTCACCTAACGGATCATCAAAAGGTCTAATTCAAATAGAATCTACTCTCCAACTTTCCAAGATTCTATTTGAATAAGACCTTCTGATGATCCGTTAGGTAAAACAATTTGTAAAGGCTTCAGATAGTAATAACTATATTTGATTTATTTCGCTCTGCTTTGCCTTTTTGCTTGGCGTTGAGCACTTTTTGTAGTATTAATAGTTTTAATTGTTTTAATGTTATTGAACTAAATGCCTGGTGAACAGCCTCATCCAATTTTCAGCTGTAACTTACAATGCACGGTTTTTACTTTTTTTTTAATCTACTTGTTTGTTTATATGTAGCGCTATTGAAACAAAATAAATTGACTTGACTTTAAGAAATAATGTCACAAACCCCAACACTTTTTTTAAATTAATGACAAAAACATTTCTTTGTCAATAAGTGGCGCTGTTAAATGCTATGTTGCCAGATGAGGAATTTTCACAACAAATCTAAGAAAAAATTTAAATTTTATTTTGTTGCTAAACTTGATTGTTTTAATTACGGCACCGAATTCATTCGTTTGGTTAAACCTTTATACATGGATCCTAATAAATTTATGATCTGCAGTTCTCCCAACATCGAGAAGCCTGAATTGAGGTTTAAGAAACATTAAAAGCACTTGATAACTCAATTTAAAAAAACTTTAGAATTTTAAAGACAAAAAATTTGATTAAAGTAATTTTGATTTCCCGTAGAAATAGCAAAAACGAAAACCTGATACAAAGAAAGCGCAAGACTTCAAAAACAATTTTTTATTAGTAATTACTTTAAAAAATAAAAAATTAATTAGTAAAACAAGAAGACTTTTTTTTTAAATCATCTGCGATGAAAAAGCGTTGGTAAAGTGTAATCACGCTTTTTGGCAACACCGAATCCACGAGTTTCTCAACTTGAGATTGATATTTATTTCTTTTGATTTCGAAGTGTTGTTGTCTAATTTATTGTGTTGTTGTTCTGCCAAAATGGGACGTGTGCGAACCAAAACTGTTAAAAAAGCTGCTCGAGTGATAATAGAAAAATATTATATGAAACTTACTCTAGATTTTCACACTAATAAAAGAGTTTGTGAAGAAATAGCAATCATACCAAGCAAAAAATTGAGAAATCAAATTGCTGGCTTTGTCACTCACTTAATGAAACGTATTCGTGTTGGCCCTGTTCGTGGAATTTCCATCAAGTTGCAAGAAGAAGAACGAGAGAGAAGAGATAACTATGTTCCTGATGTTTCTGCCCTTGATCAAGATATCATTGAGGTTGATGCATCTACAAAGGAGATGCTTAAGGTGCTTGACTTTGGAAACATTCAAGGTTTGCAGCTGATGCAGTCTGGAAGCAACTTTGGTAACCAGAAAAGAGTAACAGGATATGCAGGACAACGCTAAATCATTTGTTAATGTTTAAACAATGAACATTGCGATGAAGTTTTCTTTTATCTCTATGTCGTTGTTGCCCAGCAATAAATGTTATACCACATGATGGTTTCTTTCTGTACATTTTACAGGTAGCAATTCAGCACGTAGTCATAACTCATAAATTGTAGTATTTAGTTGCTTGCTACTTCAAAAGCATGACAGTTGTTTTTCTATGGTTTCTATACTTAATCTTGGAACTGCCTTTATTCTCACTTCAAGTGACGTCACCAGTGCAGATTGCTGTCCTCCACATCACTCTGTCAGCAGCATCTTCCTTTTTTCCTCCCGCTATTTCCATATTTTCTGTCACACAATTTCTCCATCTTCCTCGCTTTCTTAAATCCAACTTTCAATTGTCTTATTTTTTCCCAGCACAATCTGTCTCTCCTTATTGCACAACCTAACTATTTAAACCATGTCTCTCTCAGCTTGTCTTCCTACTCTCCAACTTGCATTCATTCTTTGATGATTTCATTTCTTACTCTGTCCTTTTTTGTTAACTCCAGAGACCATAGCAACATTTTCGTATCTGTCGCTTGCATTCTCTCTTGTGTTTTTGTCAGGGCTGCGGCTGCCGCCTACATTGCATTGATGGTCTTATTGTTTTATAAAGTTTTTCATCACTTTTTTGTCACACATGACTTCTGTTATTTTCTTCTGTGCTCCTCATCCTGCACAGCATTTCTTTGCACTTCTCTGTTGATTGTTCTATTCTAATAAAGTGACAAACCAAGGTAATTGACTTCTGATAGCCTATTTGTTTCATCGTTTTTCCTTGCAATAGTATTTCAGTCTCATTATTCTCTATTGACCTCTGGAGTTGGATTTATTCTGTCTTTTACCTGCTTATTTTTATGCCTTTGTTTTCTATCACTGCTTTTTGAGGAAAAAGTAAATTTTTTTTAATTTTTCTCTCGTGTTTTTCCTTTTGAATTCAATTTTTGTAAACTGTATCTTGTTTTGGAGGCACAGAATCTTATTGGTACAGTGTGATAGGAGTAGGACCAACAAACCTTCTCAATGGCCTTGTATCTGAAAGTTTTATTTTTTGTTAAATGTTTGATTTTCAGGTCATTTTTTGTGGAGACTAAAATAGTTTTCCATAAAAAAGATATAAAATCAATTATTACTTTTGATGTCCTAGCATCACAATCGTTTACAAGTTTGTAAAGCAGTTTACCTGCCAAAAAAAAAGATGTTGATAAAAATTATATCCGTTAGTCCCTTCCTAGTTGAAGTTTGTTCCCAGATCGCTACATCAAAAATTTTATGCTTCAAATTTTTTTAGTGTTTGTTTCACCACCCTAAGCAAATTCGTTTTTTTAAGGTGTTAATAAATCTCAGAAATCGTATTTCAGGGGTTCTTGAACTTTTTGAGCCGCACCCCCTTTTGACGTGCCATCCAAACTTGCGCCCCACCAAACTACAATGACTAGGTTACAGGAATTTATATTTAGCTTTCATCAATGTGAGGGATGTAATTGTTTTTCGGAAACCAAAAGTTTAATTCGAGGCTTTGTAGCTGATAATGCCTCAGATCTGCTTCACAATCAATAAGTTTGTTTCGATGTTTTGTTTTTATGTTCAAAAGTGTAGAAAAGCCACTTTCGTACAGATAAGTGGACGAAAACGGAAGAAGTGTGCGTATCGCCACGCTACCCACTCCCTTGTATACGTGCAAATATTTAACCCAAAAATCAGTGGCATTGCTTCATAATCGTCTTTTGCAGTGGAGTTACACTTTATTTCCAAGAATTCCTCTTGCAAACCATCGGGAAGAATGTCTTCGTTAACACGAAAGGGATTTCTTGTCATCTTCCATTCTGGAAGGTCGGTGTCACTCAAGTCTGGGAAATAGCGTTCGAATTCTTGTGTCAAAAGCTGAAGGTGAGCCTCCACTTCAGCCTTAAGCTCACCTTCCAGTTCAAGTTGCTTTTTGTCAAGTGCAGTATCTAGGTTGGGAAATGAAGCTGCATTTCCTATTTGTATTCGGCGGTGCCGCCGCAACCCCAGCTTTGCCACAAATGCTCGAATGGAATCATAGCTATTAATCCGGTTAGTATTTCTGCCCTGCAAGAGCAGATTTAAGTTATTGAGGGCCTCGAAAATGTCCACGAGGTATGCCAACTCCAGCTGAAACTTCTCTGATGAAAATGGTAGAAGGAGATCTTGCTTCCCATGAGCTTCCAAAAATAGCATCAGTTCATCTCTCATTTCATACACGCGGGCTAACATATTACCTTTCGATAACCAACGAACAGATGCATGGAAGAGGAGAGTCTCATGGTTCAAATCCATATCCTTGCACAGCTTGGTAAACAGTCTCGTATTGACAGCACTGGTTTTGACGAAGTTGACGGCTCGTATGATTACTGTAAGCTCTGGTAAGACTACAACCTAGCGGCACTAGACTAAATTAAACTATTTCATTACGACCCCTAAATTTCATTACGCGACGTTTAGTCACATAGTTTGACATCGCTCGCGCCCCCCTTGTGAACCTTTCGCGTCCCCCAGTTTAAGAATCGCTGGTATAGCGTAAAGTGCATCGCCCAACGTCGTCTTTAAAAATGTCACTTGCAAGACTTTTACTGTCCACCTATTCTTCAAGCAAAAAGGTTTTAAAAAACGACTGAATAAAAACAAATTTCTAGAAATGCAAACGTTTGCAAGAAAATATTGAACTCTTTCGACTCAACAGATTTGCGTAAGCATACGTTCTTGGGTGTAAACTTGTGATGTTATGATATAACGTAGGGTTATTTTATGCAGGGCCGTGGAGCCAAGCGCTTTTAAAGGAGCTGGAGCCACAAAAAATGTAGGCTAACAGCTCCGGCTTCAATTTCGGCTAAGAAATTCAAGAGTTAGTGCATTGGTTCCCAACCTTTTTGACCTTGCGGCACCCTATCAAAGAGATAAATAGTTTGCGGCACCCTGGCAAAACTGGATCAATTTTATGAGGTTTCTGTATTAAAAATAACTGTATAAAATAACACAGAATGAGTTGTACGAATAGCGTACGTAAATAAATGTACACTATTTATTCAAAAGTCAGTGTGAAATTTGGGCTTGATTTGGCACAAAGTCGCTTAATATCTGGGGGCACATTCGATAAAGCCACCCGCATTTCTTCCTCGACTATAAGCAGTCGCTTTCGTTGTTTAGTTTTTATGTTCGATAATACGAAAAACCCACTCTCACATAGGTATGACGTGGAAAACTGCAGCAAAAGCACAATAGCTTTCTTTCCAACGCAAGGATGTTCATTTTGAATTTTTATCCAGAACTCGTTGAGATGCATCTGCTTGTGCATAAGCTTAAAATTTCCATCGTTACGAATGTCAATTAATTCTTCTCTTTATTTAAGATTTAAAACAATATGAGAGTCTATCTTGACAAGCTGGAAAAATACTTCTCAATTTTTTCTTCCAATGATTTTAGGTGCTGAGATATTAATGATACAACTTCTTTGTTCTTCATTTTAGAGATATGTGAAAGCATGTCAAAGTTTCCGTTCTCCACTTTTAAGGACCACATTTGCAGTTTTTCTCTCAGTGCTTTCATTTTATCGTTTGAAGTTAAGAGAGTTTCATTTTTGCCATTTACGTTATTTAAATGGTCGAAGATATCTAATGAATTCGCTAATTTGAAGACCCAATCGTGCGCCGTGAAACGCAAAATAAAATCATGAAACCTGGCAATAATGCTACGTTTCAAACGTTTTTAAGAAAAGAACAGTAACGAGTCAAAATCTTTTTCACGCTGTTTTTCCTGGGCGAGAAAACAAAGGCATACCGCGGAATATCTATTTACAGCCAGTGGCTTCCCCACTAAGCAACTCTCCTGGGGTTCCTGAGACACTGGGGGTATTCCATGGGGAGCACAAGTTACAAATACGGACAGGAGCAAACGCAAACAATGCAACTCTACTCGAATGCCCTGACCTAAAAGGAAGGTGCTCCGCACAGGATAATGCCTAGCCCTAGTAATAACGTGCTCAAGATCACGCGGCGCTGGTTCGACTATCGAGGTGTGCGCTTAAGCACGCATTTCAGGACTGCTCTCCATTCAGCGGCACTTAGTGAATGGGATAATTCTCCGGCAAGAACATTTCAACAATTGGAAACTTCACTCTGCCAACCTCGGCAGCCGGCCCTGCGTCAAGAGCCTCTGCATTCTACAAGAATGCAAAACTATCAGGAGTAACCAATCAAGGCTTTGTCAGTCCGAGAATAAAGATTCAAAACCAACCAACGTGACTACTACCACCTCTAGGCCCACGCATAAAGCCCACAGGCTATAAATTTGCACAACACTTCAACAATCGGATAAATTCACTCTGCCAATCTCGGTAACCGGCTCTGCGTCAAGAGCCTTTACAAGTTGGCTATGCGAAACTACCAAGAATAACCTATCAAGGCTTTGTCAGTCCGAGGATAAAGATTCAAAACCAACCAACGTGACTACTACCACCTCTAGGCCCACGCATAAAGCCCACAGGCTATAAATTTGCACAACACTTCAACAATCGGATAAATTCACTCTGCCAATCTCGGTAACCGGCTCTGCGTCAAGAGCCTTTACAAGTTGGCTATGCGAAACTACCAAGAATAACCTATCAAGGCTTTGTCAGTCCGAGGATAAAGATTCAAAACCAACCAAACATAGGCGTAGCCAGGGGGGGGGGGGCGGCGAAAGGGGCCATGGCCCCCCCCAAATTTTTAAAGATTGGACTCCGAAGTTGAGCCCTTTGTTGAAAATATAATAAAATTTGTAGAAATTTATAACGTTTTCCAAGACATCTGGCTATTAACACCCCCAAGGATTGATTTTAGACACACAGAAAAACACCAATAAAT
This sequence comes from Aplidium turbinatum, assembly GCF_918807975.1. NCBI lineage: Eukaryota > Metazoa > Chordata > Ascidiacea > Aplousobranchia > Polyclinidae > Aplidium > Aplidium turbinatum. Next base: position 8,947,436 of record NC_137483.1, on the reverse strand, counting down.
TTTGCAAATTGTAGGCTAAATCGCGCAAATTTTACGCGATTTACGTTTCTTTTAACTAATTTGTGGATCAATTTCAGAATGGCTTACTCTGTTGGGTTTTTGTGTAGTTATTGAGTTTTTGTATAGCTGAGTTTTTGGTGTTCTCTAATTTTAGCCGCAGTTTTTGCCCGTTTGTGTGTAAAGAGCTATCTTTAATAAGTTAATAGCTGTTATTCTGCTAATAAATTTCATTCAAATATTACCATAAAGTGTTTCCAGAAAGCGCTATAATCCATTATTTGAGTGTAAATTTGCAAACATTTTCCGGGGGAGCATGCCCCCAGACCCCCTAGAATACGCGTGCCTTCGGCACGCTCTAACCCCCACCACTTTTATTGCTTCCCTTGATCAACCCACCAGGATACGCCAATGCACATCAGGTGGCGATGGTTTAATCAAACACTTTGTCGTTCTCATCATTTTCATCAAATATTTGGCCCCCCCAAAAATTTTTTCTGGCTACGCCACTGCAACCAAAGCTCCTATTGGGGTTTTCACCAAGGGGATAACCATTGATTGTTTGAATCTTTATTCTCGGACTAGGAAAGCTTCTCGGAGAAAATAATTCTGGCAGTTTCGCATAGCCTATGTCGAGGTTTAGCCTACAGTACTTAGACCCACTGACGCAGATTCCGATCACTGAGATAAACAGAGTGAAGTTTCCGTTGGTTGTTAAAAGTATTGTCTGTAAATTCGTCCATCCACTTGGTGCAGCTAAATGAAGAGCAGTCCTAGAAATGCATTGCCCATTCGCACAGAGTCGAACCAGCGCCGCTTGATCTTATAGGCTATAGCTTCTTTGTTCACGAAGTCAGTCGCTCAATTTACCGAGCTATTGGGGCGGACTTATTTGGAACCATGGCGACCTATATTTTATAAATAAATTTAAGAGGTCTTGTCAAAGTGCAAACCTATATAGCTATGACTGGAAACTGATGCAATTTTGATTTCGCACTCTACAGTAGGTTAAAACACTTTTTTTTCTCTTTGAAATGATAGTTATGAAAAAATAAATCGCTAAATCACACTAATGTTCCCAGATGCTTTTCGGATTTCCCACCTTTGTGCCAAAATCCAGTTTAATATTTGCATGACAACAGTGATCCAAAATGTGGACAAAGACTGGATTTATCAATTAGGCTATCACTCAAACTATCAACATTTATAACGATGTGGATACAACACACAGATTGAAACAGATTAAGGAGATAATTTATCACCCTTCAACAATTTTGAAAATGATTATCGTTTCATTTGACTGCAGCATGGCCTAGTCGAGCTGAAGCATTTGAGCTTGAACCAAGGAATTGAGTGACACACCCATTTAACTCAAATTATCACAAAACATTAGTTGCACACGGAGGTTTGTATTTGTTGGGAATTTTTTTAATGAAATGAATTTTAATGAAAAACAACCAGATTTTGTAGAACGGTATTAGACCAATGCAAGGCCTTATTTATCGCTTCTAAAATCTCAGTTAGTTGGCCCACAACTCTGTTTAGAAGCCCACCCATATTCATACTGGTTGTGATTAGCAAATGGAAAATGGGCGTTTTTCCCATTTGTTTTCAATTCGAAAAAAAATTCGAATCCACTCCCCCTCCCCCCCCCCGTGAGAAAATCCTATGTACGCCACTGCACGCGTGTGATCCCAAACAAAGAAAGGGTTATTATCAACCAATGGTTCATTTTCAGTGATAGTAGGCCTATATGTTCAAAATATGCAAGTTGTATATGCAGCGCAAAAATGACGCAAGAATTAATTAGAATTAATGCTGTGGGCTAAATGTTAATTTTGTGTGAGAGCATTGTGTTCAATGTCACACACTGCGCTAAAAGCAAATGGATGCTCCATGTGTAGCCTACGTGTCGCTGTGATTTTAACCTGTTTTCGTCAGCGTGGTTCGTCAGTTTGCCCAATTTGTCACTTTTTTTCTAATCCTTTGAGGTGACGAACTAGGCAAACTATACTTTATAGGCTACATATTTTTTCATCAAAAGAATACCAGAAGGGGGCTCGGCTCGATAACCTTGCGTTTTTTTCGAGACCTTCTGGTGCGATGTCTTGTATGTGTGTAGGCTTTGTTTTGTTTGTCTGTTGTTTTGTCTACATTGCTGTTTTTGCGCACCAAAATAAACTTTCTGACTATCTAAATTTGGACAAATTTTATTCAACTTGATTTGATTGGGAGACTCTCAAAGTAAAAAGTTCAGGAAGCTTGTCACTTTTGTGTGTTGTAAAATTCAAAATCGCCTTTGTTATAGCTTACTTGCAAGTGTTGATTGTAGGCCTAGACCTATTTTTACAACCTTCAAAGTAAAAGTTTTATTTTTTCTGTTTCTTTTCTAGGTTTGGTGGCTGTGCATTTTTAGGATAATGTCTTCCAAATAGTGTTTTATCGATGCATCTTTTAAACCTTTCGGTTTTGTCATCTCTTCTTTTTGTTTGTGTCAAATTCGTGTGTTTGCTTTATCGTTCTCTACATGTGCGCCCCAGCAACAAAAAATCGATTGAATTGAATGTGAATACTGAAAAGTTGGTGTTTATCAGGACAATTAACGTTTCTAGCACTAGTTGCAACGTTCTTCTGAAAAAAGTAAAAGTAAAGGCAAAGACAAACAGGAATTGCATGTGGCATTGAAAACACATATTTAAATCTATGATTTAATTCTTGTTAATATTTTGGCAACACTGTAATTACTGTTGCCAGATGCAGATTGTTTCTCCAAATTGTGAAAGTTGGTGAGAAAAAAATAACTTTATTTGGCCATCAGATTCTATGATAGCATGGTCCACAATAAACTTAAATCACAATAAAATACAATTTATAAACATAGATAAACGCATAAGTACTCTTAGTGTTGAATAACTCAATCTGATTAGCTTGGAGCAGCGAAAATCCATTTAGCCATTTTGAGCAATGAAAACAACAAAATAAAACCAACATTAAAAAATTTAGTGTTTTACGATAAGTATTGGTGTTGGTGTTTTACGATAAGTACTTCTCACTCTTTTTTTAGAGTTTTGTGGAATCTCAACGTTATAAAAAAAAATTCAAGCTTCAACAACAAAATGCCGAGTCACCGTTCAAGCACTTTTTGCCGAATAAAAAACAACACAAAACAGAAAAGTCACAGTTTAAAATTATTTACTTTTTTTAAAGGTATTGCAGATTCCGTGGACTATACACTGCAAAGCACTTGAAAAAAAACTTAAAAATTTACACTGAAATGGCTAAGTCTTAAAGTTTCACATAGTTTGTGTGGCAACTCTGAATAAAAGTACCTTTTCTCGAAAGGGATTACTGACGAAAATTTCCGAAAGATGAGATTAAATTTAGAAACCAATTTTTCTGCATTTACCAGGGATATTTTTTTAAAATCGAGTTTAATTTTTGTTTCATTGAATTATCTAAATCTATTTTCAAGTCAAGTGAGCAAAAAAAAGATGCGGTTGTCGTGCAAGGCCGTGTGTCGTGATGTCGTGCAAGGCCTGGTGCGTTGCGCTTGAAATGCGCCCTTACGACCATCAGCACTCTTGATAACGCACCATGGCCGATCTTCATAGCAACTGTCCATACAAATCTTCAATATATCAGCTAAAGCTATATAGGCTAATAAAGTTATAGCCTATATATATATGTATATTTGTTTTGTTTATTTGTTTTTAGTGTTTTTTTGTAGTGTTTTTTAGTTTATTTGTTTTTATTTTTTTTATTTTCCCTTTATATCTTAAATTTTTCTGAAGGTGTTGCGACCGTGCCAAATTTTTTTCAACTCAATAACTTACTTCGATCACAAGCACGTATTAACGTTCGCGTTTTGTCGCTTTTACCATTTTTTCGACCTTTTCTATGTTGACGTGTATTGTTTTGATATGATGGTCAGAAATAAAAACAACTGAACTGAACTGGTTACGGTACGCTGATAAGATGCAATAATTGATTTGATCTTTATTCTGGACTGGGAAAGCTTCTTTGAGAGCTTAATCCTGACGCAGTCTTGCATACTTGTAGTCGTAGAGGCTTTGAACAACTGACACAAGCCCGGTCACTGATATTGACAGAGGAAAGTTTCCGCTTGTTGTTAAAGTTGCCCCGATAGCTCAATTGGTTAACGCGTCACTTCTGGAACGAAGAAACTTCAAGATCAATAGCGGCGCTGGTTTAACTCTTGGGGTGTGCACTTGAACAACGCACGTTAAGGACTGCTCTCCATTCAGCGGCATCTAATGGATGGAATAATTTCCCGGCAACAAGACTACAACAATCGGAAACTTCACTCTGTCAATCTCGGTGACCGGGCCTGCGTCAGTGATTTAAAGCCTCTACAAGTACGCGAAACTGCCAGGATTAAGCTCTGCAAGAAGCTTTTCCAGTCCGAGGATAAAGATTCAATCAATCAAAGTGTTGTTGGCTGGGAATTATTCCATTCATTTTGTGTTGCTGAATGGATGCAACCTAATTCGTACCGTCAGTTCGTACCTTGAAAAGATCAAGAGAAAAATTTTTAAAAAAGCCGAAGTCGCTGATCGCAGTTTCCGCAAACATTTTTAAATTTTCCGCAAAGAAACAAAAACTCTTAGGATCATTACCAGAAATTTTAAAATGTTGGCAGAAACTCCGATCAATCCTAACCCTAACTCTTTTAAAATGTTTGCGGAAACACCAATCAATCCTAACCCTAAACCCTAACCCTTTTAAAATGTTTGCGGAAACTACAATCAGCGACTTTGGCAAACTCTTAGGATCATTACCGGAAATTTTAAAATGTTTGCGGAAACTGCGGAAAAACGGAAACTGCGATCAGCGACTTCGGGGCTTTGTTCTATTTTTTTCTCTCGATCTTTTCAGTTTGTTTGTTTTCGGAAACATCCTAACCCTAACCCTTTTAAAATGTTTGCGGAAACTACTATCAGCGACTTCGGTAAACTCTTAGGATCATTACCGGAAATTTTGAAATGTTTGCGGAAAAACGGAAACTGCGATCAGCGATGTTCTATTTTTTTCTCTTGATCTTTTCAGTTTGTTTGTTTGCAGATACCGATACCTAACCGATACTTCGATACCCCAACTCTTTAAAAATGTTTGCGGAAACTGCGATCAGCGACTTCAACTTTTTTTAATTTTTTCTCTCGATCTTTTCAAAGTAAGAACTGACGGTACGAATTGTTCATGGTACGAATTAGATTGCACCCTTGCTGAATAGAGAGCAGTCCTGAAATGAACTGCTCAAGCGCTTACCCTAAGTCAAGCCAGCGCCACTTGAAATTGAGCCAGGCGCGTAACCACTGAGTTAAATTATTGCTTTGAGTGAATTTTTTGATGTTCGCTGGCCACAAAAACTTCTTAAGGATGTACAGCGTCTGTTGTCATGCTTTATTAGATCTTAAAAATGAAATGTTTGCGCCAACAGCAAAAAAAAAAAAAATTTGAAAATGGGCTCAAGAAATATGATAGTTAAAACAAGTAGCCTAATCTGTTTCAGAATTTTCTTGTTGTCGGAAGCATTGGTTATTTAAGAATTAAGACCTGAATTTTCATACTGTTTTTGTAGAGTACTAATTTATTGTGTGCTTGATTAATATTCATTTATTTAAAATAAGGTTATTACCTATTTCAATTATACTGCTGCAGATATTAAGAACACCAACTTGAATTTGCAAAATATTAACAATGTCAGATTCTTCAGAAGCTTTATCAGCTACACCTGAAAAGAACAGTGGAAAAATCCAGTGTCAATTTTGTGGCTCTGTCATTCTCCTTCAAAATAGTGCTACTTTGGTGGAAGTGTGTGAAGGAATATTGCTGCCGCCAATGAAATCGTCGGATCAAGAGGCAGAAAAAACTTTTAAATTCTGGACAGTATCAGACATGTTCGACTTTGAAAATGTTGGATTTTGCAATACTGTTGATGACATCAAATATTTAGCTTGTGCTGATTGTGATATTGGCCCTATTGGAGCTCATTTCTTAAATGATAAAAAAAAATTCTATGTGGCACCATCACGTGTTAAGCACTCTATTTCCAATCAAGAACAAACTGTAAGCAAGCAGACTTGACACAGTTATCATGAATGGATGTTAAATCTTCATAAAGTTATAACAGAGAAGAAGAAAATAGTTGACTGCTAATATCAAAAAAATGTTTAAAGCAATGCAGATCATGTACTTACATAAATATATTATTTTGTTCACGTTTGTTTGGTTATATTCAAAAAAACTTATTGTTCATAGGAAACCAAATAACCAGGTTTGCCAAAAGAATATAAGAAGTAATTAGCTCCTTACTCTTTTTGAACATTTGTTGTATCATACTGTATAAAAAATTGCATGCTTTTTGCTTTAGAAACATTGGTTGTTATGTCAATGTGCTTGGTAAATGTGGATTTTGATAGATGTATTATTCTTTAATCTCTTGTCTTCTAGTTGTGCTTGTTACTGAATTTGTTGTGATGTTTTACACCACACTGTAATAGGCCTACTGATGGAATTCTCTTAACTACGGCAGGCCTCGAAATTCACGGCGGACACCGCGGACATGTCCGCCGTCACAGCATGTGATGTCCGCAGGAAGTACCATCTAGATCGGTCATATTTGTCCGCCGAGAAATAACACAAGAACTAGCGATACAAATCGTCATTGCACAGCACGAACATTGTTCCGAGAATATAATTTCCCGCGCATTCTAGCGCGCATCTAGAAAATGTGAATACTGTATCCCTTAGCTTTCGTTCATGGAGGAAAACTTTCGATATTTACGTTGCTTCAACGATTGAATCAGCGTAACAAAGGTGAATTCTTCGTAAAGAAGCGATGGGAGTAAGGGCACTTCTACACTCATCACGCGCAACTTAGTTCAAGTTTTACGTCACAATGTCTGACTTTGATCTCCGAGTAATATTGATAAGGCAAGGTTGGTTACAAAATTAGATTATACGAGTAGGCTATTACAGCCAGATGCAGCAAAACTTGTTAAGTTTTGGTATTACAGTAAGAAAGAAAAAGCCCATTGAAAATTCACTTTCGCTCAAACATGGCACGCAAAAATAAACTTAAAGAAAAGAGCCTCTAAAATTTTGCACAGCAGAAAATAGTAGCGTTAGTATATAAGCTTTCCGGCTCGTGCCCAGAGCATTGTGACGCAAGAAGCCACACGACCTCGTTCGGTAGCAGTTAATCAGTTATGCAACGTATTGAGCAGCTACACGGCGCTTTGACTCTTCAAGCGCACGCCGTTGGTCTGATGAAAGCCTTTCAGAGTGACTTAGCTGAAATTTTTAAAAGCCTTCAAAACCGTAGCTATACCGTAGTTCTCAAGTGGCGAAGAATTATCAAGATAAAGTGATTAAGCATGATGATCGACGCTAAAACTGGTGTGTCCGCCGAGATAGCTGCTCAGACCGGACACGTTTGTCCGCCGTCAACAAAAACGAATTTCGAGGCCTGTACGGTATGTACATCAGGCCTCGAAATTTGTACTTTTTTCTGGCGGTCAAGCATGTCCTACCGGACTGGCACTTTCAGCAGACATTTAATATCTCAACCGGACATATTGACATATTTCTATCAGTATCAGCATGAATAAGGTCGCCACATTCGTCTAAGCACGTGCGGAACCCAGCTGAGACTTGCTTCTCTGTGATGTTTCTTTTTAACAAACGATCAACGTAACGCAATAATCCTCATTGTTAAACTTAGAATGCATATTGCCTATCCTGCCGAAAAGTTCAGACAACTTTATTTCAAGGCAACATTGCAAGGCGTTGAAATGATGTAAAAATGGCTGTTTTTGCCATCAGCTCGTTAACCACGCCACTCTAATGTGATTTTTAAAGCAATTGCCTGTACTATTATTGCTTCAGCTCCGTATTTGTTCGCATTAAACAAACAATTGTAACAATTCAGATTTAAAATATAATTTTGCTGCATTAGCTCTATTTTTGTCAAGAATTTTGCGGCGGCCATTTATGACCGACCAATGAGTCGGCTACGGCAGACATTCGAGGTCATTCCGGAGGTCATGACCGCCAGATATTTTGAGGCCTGTACATTTTTGTTCTTCACCGAACACTCCATCTGAAAAAATCTATAGCCTAAGCAAGTTGAATTATGGAAAATAAGCTTACTTGACGAGAACTTGATTTAATGCTAAGGCATTTGTTGTTGTGTTTTCCAATATTTGTTTTTATTGCACAACAGTGAGTTTCAATCTAATAGGAGTCAACTTTTCTCGTTAAGGTCTTCTTCAGCAGTCAGCTTTGAATTGGTGTTATCATACAGCAATAATTGTGTTTCAAATCTGTAAATTTCAATTTACACTAACTGCGTAACTTATGAGCTGGTAGTTAAGAGAGAAACATTTCATTATGAGACATGTTTGTATTTCACATTGTTGTACCTTACAATTATTGAAGTTGTCCTTGTTACATTGTTCTGATAGTAGCTTGGAGTTTTTAGATAAACTTGATTCAACACGTTGAGTTTTGGCAAAAGTGCTTTTTGCAATTAAGCTTGTGTATTTCAGTGTTTAAATCTGATTTGATAAACTCAACTGAGACTAAAGTTGAACCATGGAAGTTGACAAATTGCAGGTATTTATAGATTGTTTGGTTGTAATTGTAAGTTTTTATCCAATTGTTAAAAATTTAATTATCTTCAAACAATTATAATAATTGAGTGTCTTGCTTAAACACAGTTCAAGGCGATGATTGGTGTTGAATTTATGCTCCTTGAAGCACCTTAAAAATATTTTCAACCACCCAGTCATGTAGTTGACATAGTGTTGGGCGATATTGAAAAAAACAAAACGATACGATATTTGAAAAAATATTCGATATCTCGATACTTTTCGATATTTTTGTACTAATTAAGAAAGGAGTTTCTCAGTCTTCGAAATTAGTGTCGGCAATTGCCGAGGTGATTGCCGACACAGATGCATGAATGGCACATTAGCGTTGGCAATAAAAATGCCGAGGCCACAAGAGCGCTTGTAAGGCGGAATGGCTCGTTTCGGTGAGTCCGATTCGGTGAGTCCGATCCCTTAACGGGGGATTTTTTCAATTTTTTTTTTTAAATTATTGGGTACCGTAGCCTAATTATCATTGCCGTTTTAGGGTTAGGGTTTTGGGGTTAGGGTTAGGGGTTAGAGGTTAGGAACTCACCGAATAGTAGCAGACCCCTTGTAAGGTTAGGGTTAGACATTCCTCTCAGTCGTTATACCACAGCCATAGATTTGCTCCTTAGTCAACACCCTGAGAGCTTTGCGAAAGAGGCGTATGGATGGGTATCAAAGCACAAAAGCGGCAAAACGTGGACGCTTCATTGTGAACAGCGAAGACAGTGTAGATTTACAGCCAAGTGATGAGCCTCTTGATGTGTTCGATTCCAGTGATGACACGACAACCTCATCCTCCAATACAGCGTCTGATGATTCCGATTCTGACATCTAGTTCTTCATCAAACAGACTTTGTGTTGCTCGCAGTACCGGTATCCCAACTGTGCCGAAATTATGTTAGTGCATACCTAAATCGAGGCAATCTTCTCGCAGGGAGCGATTAATTTGTTACCGGTACTTGGTTGAGCAATTAACGTTATTTTATGATAATTCAACGTCGCTAGATGTCGAATTAATGTAAAACAAACGTAAATTTCTTATTGGGCATTGTTGTTACGCAATATAACCACCATAACCAGTCGAGAAAATTAAATCGATTTGTGCTGACTCGAACGTTGAATCAACCCAAAATTGACTTACTTTTCTTCCCCGTGAGTTATTCAACGTGAATTACCATAACAGCGTGCGTATCGGTTGCTCGCTTTATCGCTACTTTTGGTATTATTACATCACAACAAATCAAACAGTGCGGTCGTGATAGACTACTCTAGCATATTTTTTGCTCTCGTTTTCCATGTTCGGTACAATTTTTTTCGCAATAAACGTTCACAGCAATTGCCGAGGCAATTTCAACTTTTGCCGTTTGGCTTTGGCAACGTTTTTGTAGAATTTTGCAGTTACGAGTTATCGAACAATATTGAAAAGATATCGTATCGTATCGAAAATTCGATATATTGCCCAACACTAAGTTGACATAGAAACAGAAAGAGTTCATTTTCAAACTCACAGTTTATACTCATGATCAACTGTGTATTGTGGTCCAGTGGTTTTCATCAGCACTACAAGATTTTCAAATTAAACGATGAATGCTATTAATAATACAAAAAATGCTCAATGCCAAACAAAAAAGCCAAGCAGAGCAAGTTACATCAAATTCAGCTACTATTTTCTAACAACCTCCACAGCCTGTTTCACCCTTTACTGTGGGTCATCCGAATGTCCTTACTCCTTATTCAAACAAAATCAACTTGTGTAGAATATATACTGTACAATAATTATACATCAGGGTGGCTCTTATTTGGCAAAAAATGAAAAAAAATTTGAATTTTGTTTGGGACACCTTTTTAAAAGGTGAGGTTGTCAGAAAAAATAACTCTTGCAAAAAAATTTTGAATTTGAAATTGATTTAGAGGTGGTCCTCCCCCCTAAATTTTGCGCCCTCCTCCAAAAGCATATCTCAAAAACTGCTTGAGCTAGAGATATGGTTTTTGTGTCAAAAGATTGCAGAAAGCATGATTTCCTATCTGCTTTCTGAACAGTGATTGCGTCTTTCTTGAGTAGAAAAGCAGTTATTTAGAAGGAAATAAGTATTCTTAAACTTTTATATATTCATACATAGCAAAAATGCCCGTTTTTTGTCATATTCCTTGGAGAAACTCCTGCATCTTTCAAGCATCAGGTGCTATGCATCGCACTTGTTGGATGGCGAAGGCGATTTATGCAAAAAGCTTGGTCTGAATTTATGGTATCTGTCCGAAGAAATGGTTGGACTAGCCTTGTTTGACTCTCGATTGTCTGTGGAAAGTAAAAAGCTAATGGTGGCAACCTTGTTAGATAAAACAGCAGAACGTCCACCAAGGAGACCAAGCATCAAAGTAGATGCGTTTCTTAGCAACAAGGGTCTACAATAGGGTGGCTCATTTTCCTTGATGTTCTTTAAAATTTTTGTCAGTTTGGAATAATGTTCCATTTTGCTCACTGATATTTGTAAACCAAAAATTTTTGTTGGGTTTTGACCTTTGACCCTGGTTCACCCTAGGAGAAATTCTGAATTTTTCTGAAAAATTACTAAATTTCGAAGTGGTTTAGCAGTATCTGAAGAGAGGATTTCTCAAAATTTGACCACGTGATTTTGACGTCACTACCTCTGTTAACTTCCACGTGGAACATCTTCACCCTACTCCAAGTCTGAGAGTCACTAATAGTGCATGCTTTTAGTGTCATTTTAGTTGATTTTACAACCTTTTCGCAGTCAGTGAATTTATAACATAGACCAACAAAAAAAATTTGTCACAAAAGATGAGAGTCATTTTAGAGTATTTCAGAGCCCCTGATTCCGAAAATGCACTTAGTTTTTTCGAATTGGCTCTAGTTTTCGAGATATTCGACAATGAAAATATTTTTGAAATCGTTTCTCAAAAGCTTTCAATTGGCAAATTACTTATTTTCAGCCCTGTTTACCATTATGATGTCATAATTGCACTTGTCTAGTTCAATTAGTTCATATTGCACGAAAGTTCAAAACGCAAGCAAAGGTTGAAATGAACTGTGTTTAACGTTAGGGAGACATAAATACTCAATGAAAACAGTTGTGAATCAGTAGGCCTACATCACAAGAAAAATATCCCGAAAGTCATGTGTTTATGAATGCAGCTTTATATTGAAAAGGTAGGCCTACTGAAATGGATACTTGTACAAATGAAGTTTTATTCCAAGCCTTTGCTAAGGCCAAGTCTTTGCTGCAAGAAGTTTTTTTCTGGTCTATATAGGCTAAATAAATGGCATATAGGCTAATAAAATATGCCTTTGACAAGTAGGATGCTGTACAAACAACCCAGATATATTTTGCTGCACGAGGCAACGCAGAGGACCAACACATTCTGCGATAGATGCAGCGCTATATAAAAACAAGCATTATTATTATTACTTTGACATGAAGCTGGGTGATCAAGATAAGTCCTGGGTTCCTCCTAAAGTATGCAAACATTGCACTCAAACCCGTTCCTTGGCTCAAGGCTAAGAAGTTCAGAGTGCCATGGCATAAAGACAGCCGTGGAATCACCATGAAAATTGATATTTCTGCACGGTGAGGATGTTCGAAGGAAGTTGGAACATCATGTTTACATGGAGTGTGCAAGGGAGTCATTGCATGGACGTTGCTATTTCTGTTTTTTGTTTGCCCTCTCTAGTTTCAAGTGGTGATTTGCTTGAAACAATAGGAAAACGGGCATGACTGAGAGTAACCTCAATACCTTCAGTAATGTTTTGGAGCAAGGTCAAGTTTTTTTCTCAAAACCATTTCTACCACCTACTGTAGGCTAGTAGTTAAAGATTTAGTTATCAAAAGTGGTAGCTGCAATCTTGGCTCCTCATCTCGATCAACATGGCATTCTTGACTCCAAGGCCAAGATTACGTTCTTCCGCAGCAAGAATAAAATTCTAAGTAGCTACTTTATTGAAGAACATAACTTTGTATTCTGTAATTATATAAATGGCCTTCGTACCTTGATGGGGTGTTGCTCAGTAGGCTAATCATAATAAAGAGTTGCGTTTGTTCATCGATAGCTTTGTTTTGTGTATTTGTCTAGTTTGTTAAGCAAAACAATGTATGCATTTTGTTTGTACTTAATAGCTTACTTAGTAAGTCTGAGACTGTTGAAATCAACAAATATATTAATGCAAAACGCAAGTTATATATTCTACATCTTGTATCCTCAGGCTTACTTCACATCATATTTTGATTGTTACTAGGCCAGTAAACGTTAAATAGCTGTTTGTTTGGGTTGTAATCAACGTGATTGGTTCCAAATAGCGTTTATACAACTCAGAAATGTGCCTGGGATTACTTCCAGTTTTGTCTATGTAGTAAACGACACGACGTTAAATCTATAGGGGCTCAAAATTGCGAAAAAAATATTTTTGCTGTAACTCAAAAACTAAAGCCAATTCAAGAAAACTTAGTGCATTTTTAAAATCAGGGGCCTCGAAATACCTTAAAATGACTCTCACATGTCTATAAAAAAAGTTTTGTTGGCCTGTGAAAATCGATAAACATCGTCATATGATTCAAGAAACTGAAAGCAGTAGATATTTACTACGTGAAGAGTGCACAAAGAAAATTATATCTGAAATGTGGTAGAATTCAACATTTTGAGAGTAATACATGTGTCAGTGTTCATGGAGTTGCTAATTAAACCACTTTGCTTGCTACAAGTTTGTGTTACTGCCTCTTATTGTGTCCATTAAGATGCTAGAGTGCATTAGAAGATAGCAGGTGAGCAATTTCAGGGATAAGTGAAAATTCGATATTTTGAAAAAATTCAAACCAGGTGAACCAGGGTCAAACGTTAATATTTTTTTGTGAAATTTGGTGTAGGAGATACATTTACCAAAAGGAACAATATTCCAAACTGACGAAAAATTTAAAAGAAAAAAATTTTTTTTTCGAGATTTTGCGCCAGCCTAGTCTACAACAGTATTGCACCTCTAATTCAAAATGGCTTCTTCAGCTGTTGGGTAAAGATGAAGCAATAATTATACTTTCAAAAGATCATTGCGAAGGACACATGGCGAAGGGACTTTCAGCAGTCAATGACAGAGCAGAGAGAGGAGTTGCTCTAAGTCTAATCCAGGATTTTAACAAACTCTTAACTGAAGATGAGTACCAACTTCAGTTTCTTTTGCAAGTTGTTACTGAACACAGGAAATTGTTTCCAAATTACAACAAGAACAATATTGTCGATTCTTCTTCTTCGTTTAAACCTTCTTTGTCACTCCAGGGGTTGAGGGGCTCTGCCTTTTACCACCCTTGGGCAGTGGCGAGGCGATTTAGATGTTTGAGCAGGTGTCGAGCAGCAATTGCATTGATTCGTTATCCAGTTCAAGCAGACCACGCACACCATTTGGCGCAGTTACAGATGGTGTAGTCTGTGGTTTGTTCCTCTTTGCCACACTCACAGATTGCGGATGGAGCCATCCCCCATTTGTGCATGTTGGAGCGGAATTGTCCGACACCAGTAGCCAACGCAGGCGGTTGAGCTGCACCCAGGCCTTCCTTGGCAAATTATGCATTCCGGTTGGATGGGGGCTGGTGTCGGAGATACTAACTTTAGAGTCTTGAGGAGTTCTTCTTCCACTCTGAGCTCCATTTGCTGTCCTCCCAGGTAGCCGCGCTGATGGATTGGTCTTCACTCTTCAGCGGTTTTCATCAGGAGTTGTGCGTCACATACAAATGGGTGTCTCGATTTCAGTTGCCGGGGATGCTCGATTGCTCGCTCACAGACTCGTAGAGACTTGAGTGGAGCAAGTGGTTGGGGTTCGTAGTGCAGCAAGAAAGAGGCAGGATGGCTTCTTTGCGACGAAACTCAGCTGGTTAGTCTCCTGCAAGGACAGAGAAATTGTCCGATGGTGTAGGTTGCAGACATCCTGTCACGATACGCAAGGCAATATGTAAAATATTGTCGATAATATCGCTTCTCGCAGTACTGACCAGAATCACATTTCGAAATGAATATCGTTACCAGTGTTTCCTCTAAGGTACAAAAATTAAGAAAGAAAAAACAAATGTTGTAGACATGTTTCGTGGTCACAAAAAAGGTTGTAAAATCAAGATTTGGACAAATGCATTTTTTCTAAATAACTGCTTTTCTACTTAAGATAAATGCATTCAATGTTCAGAAAGCAGATTAAAAACCATGTTTATTTACTGCATCTTTTAACACAAAAACCGTATCTCTAGCTCAAGTGGTTTTTGAGATATGCAGATTTGGTATTTTGAGGGAGGGCACAGAACTTTAGGGGGGGAGGGCCACCCCTAAATCAACTTTAAATTTAAAAAAAAATGCAGGAGTTATTTTTTCTGACAACCTCACCATTTGAAAGGGTGTCCCAAGCAAAATTCAAAAACTCAATTTTAACAGCCACCCTAGTGTAGATGCTGTGTCTTGTGCAAGCATTTAACTTCTTGAAACCATGAATGACTGTGATGAAAGATTTTTTTTGTCATGTTATGTATATGCAGAAATGTGTTGCATCGTGTCACTAATTAACAGCCTTCGTGTGTTAGTGTTCCAGAAAGGACTAAACGTTGTTATATATTCTGTATGCAGGAACAGCCATGCTCATCAAAAGAACCTGACGATAATGATTTGGATTTTAACAATCCTTGCTCTTCTACATGTGACGATACCACATTCATCGGACCGGTTCAGCTGCCTTCAATGGAAGTGGAGCCTTTTATAGCTCAAGGTAATTCAAGTCATTATTCAGTATTCAGCAATGCATCCTTTGTCAAACTGAGTCATGCTAAATGGTATAGGTAAATGAACAGGAAAGAATGACTCAATGAAAGGCAGATGTGCCCACTTCTAAACCGGTTTAAAATTAAGCAGATGCTTTTGGTAAGATTTGTTGGTAAAGATTAAAGGCTTTTAGTTTTGTTTTTGATAGGTTACAGGTAATTGAATGTTTTTTTTTTACTGAAATGCTGGCATTTATAAAAATCTATTTGCATTATCTAAAATGTAGTTCACAAATTTTGCTTTCCAGTAAAAAAAAATTGAATCTCTTTTTTGTCTGATTGGAAAATTTGTTGTTTACACAGTCTTGATCTTTGTTTAAATGCAAGCTTGAGCAATTTATGTTCTATTGATATTTACTCTTTAGATGTCCCTTCCACTGATTCCCAATCTGGGGTGTGCGGTCTGTACAATTTAGGAAATACCTGTTACATGAACAGCACTCTCCAGTGCTTACTGCACGATGCAGATTTGAGGGAACAGTTCTCATGCAGCTATAAAAGGTTTGGCGCTTGTCCGCACGGCGCCTTCTTTACAAATGATTGGATTTAATTATTGAATTCAATTTTTCAGCACTAGTTTAGCAGAAAATGAAATAATAACTCGTTTTGTTTAATGTTTTGTCTCAAGGGGTGACAGTAACGTTGAATTAATGTAAAACTGTGTTGCTTTATTTGGTCATTCGGGCTCACTTTGATATATCTAGTTGTGCTGTTTCTAGATCTAAAGAAGACGATTTGCTTCAAGAATTTGCCGATCTCTGCAGCAAGTACTGGAGTGGTCAGTGGACATTAATTGTACCAAGGAAGTTCAAAAAAGCAATTGGAGTAACTCACACGCAATTTGATGGTTGTGGGCAGGTTTGTGTTTCTATCATTGCAATTGCCGAACGTTTTTTAGATGTTCTCATTACAGTTGCGCCATTCTGATGTTCAAAAGAATTCTCTTACAACATAATTGACCACGTGCTTTGTGTCCTATTTTTCTATGATACATTGCAAAATCTTATCGAAATCTTGAATCTACAACGTACCAGCTCAGTGGCGGAGTAGTGATCGGTAACAAAATTTGCCATTTTCCATCGTTTTAACGTCTGCTGGAGTTAAAACAATTCAGAATGACAACCTTTGCTATCTGGGTGAGGTAGCCTACTTTTGTTCTTTGTTTTGTTTGTGGATCCCAAGCGTGCTTTGGAATTCAAAGCCAATCCAAGAACAATACGAGAATTTCACGCTGTTTTGTATCGGAACGTTTACGTGAGAGCGTCATGCGTGAGTGTATGAAAAAATTGCGCGTGGCAGTGCGCATTCATTGGAGTGTAAATAACAAATAATTTTGATTATAAAATTTTCAATTCTAAGTAGTAATTAAAACTTTGGTTTCTTGGCAATTAGACAAACTCCATTGCTCCTTTAACAATTGTTTCCAAGCACCTACGACCTACTTATAATACAGCAACGAAATGAAACAGCAAACCTCAGGAACATTTCAGGTCTCAATTGGCTGTGTAGAAAATTTAGCCCATGGAAATGTTTTATTTTTAACAGCATGATGGACAGGAGTTTCTTGCTCTCTTTCTTGCATCCTTGCATCAAGAATTGAAACTTGAACAACAATGTTCAGCAAATAATGTCAGCACTGGGATATCGCCGTCCGAAGAAAAAAAGTAAGTCCAAACGGTGTGAAATCATTGCAGTGTGTAATAAGTGTTTTATTTCGCAAAAAAATAGTCACAGTGTGTGCAAAAGATGTCCTCTGTGCTAAATTCTTTAACAATTATTTTTATGCCATGCCTGCTCCAGGCTTGGACATCCATGCACGGTTCTTTACATTTATCCAGATGTTTGACTGGAGGAAAAATTGTTTTGCTTTTAATATGAAAGTGATCCTTGATGTTATAGAGAAAAATGTAAAACTGTTTTCTAAAGCAATAGATTGAAAAGGACATTTGTGAACATTGGTTTTTCGTTTTTCTTTAATTATTTATCGGTGAAACTCTGTTTGTTTTTAAAATGATAATATTTTTAACGTAATTTTTGCCCCGAAAATTAGTATTGCACAGACAAATCTCTAATTTGCTCTAGAAGGCCTGTTGTCACATTGCCCTGAGAAACAATTTATTATTTCTTTCATTGCTTAACCTTGTCCGTGCACGTACGTTTTGTGTAACCATGCGCCCATGCTTTGGCTGGTGGCACTGGCAGGACATCCATTAATTGTTGGATTTTGACCTCAATAATTATCAGTGAAGTATTGCTTGTTCTGCACTGTTACATCATCACAAACCAGTAAATTTTCTTTAACAACATTCACAGCTTTGTCAAACCTTTCTTTTGTATCAGACTGCCATCACGGTATGCGAACAAATAGTTGCATGTACTGAGTTCGAATAAAAATTGTTGAATTAAATTTGAAACCAACATCAACAGTTCAAAGCGGAAGCGAGCCGGAAGCAATGTGGACAACAACACTCCAAACAACAAGAGAATCGATTCCTCTACTATCAACAACCATTATCTAACTCTCACCTCATTTATAGGTTAGTCCATTGATTTCTCAAATGTTTTTATAATACTTTTTTATACATAGGAAACAACCCAGACTATTTACACGTGGGTCTACGCCTTTTAGGTGCAAACAGTTAAGTGCCTGCCAAATAGGTGCGCGCATTGTGACGTCAGGATATTTAGGTGCGGAGCACTGTGGCACCTGGTCATTTAGGTGCTATTCTGCGTGTCAAATTACACTCATCGTTCAAATTCCTTTGTTCAAGAATCTTTTATCATTTTGTTTGTGACAAATACAAAGTATATGTAAATGAGTAACCGTGCTGTTGCAAACTAACAAAGATCGTCAAAGCCATCTGAGTGTAGTAGGCCAATCTTATACATAAATTGCTGGTTATAATTAGCAGATGGGCGTTTTTTTAATTCGTTTCGATGCGAAAAGCATTTCGAATGCTTTCGAGAAAATCTTGCATACGCCGCGGTCTGCAGTATTTCCATTAAGCACCTAATGAAATAGACTTTACTGGGAATAGCACCTAAACGACCGTGCGCCACAGTGCGCCCACCTAAATATCCTGACGCCACAGTGTGCACACCTATTTGGCAGGCGCCTAACTGTTTGCACCTAAAAGACGTGCTCCGTTTACACGCCACGTTACGTTTGCACGTCACGTTAGTTACGTCACCAGGTTAAGGTCACCGTCAGTCTCTATGAATCTTGACGTCACGAGAAGCTGAGCCAATGATGTGTGTCGTTTTGCAAGATTGTACCTGATTGGTGTCTTCCATTTTATCACTACTTATATTTCTCACTGCCCGGTGCCCGTACATATTTGTTTCAAGATAAGCGACAGGCCGAGTATATTACCGTTTATCATTCAGTTCATGGCACTGTCACACGTGAATTTTAAGACTTGTAATGTTCCATTACCTAATAATTAAAAACAATCGTCATGTAACGTATATGTAGCTGGATGATCACTGACCTATCACATTACTGCGTTGATAAATACAGGCAGGCGAGCCAACCGCGACCAGAACATGGTGAATCATTAATCTCATGGGAAGTTTTTGTTTTTAAAATATCACACATGACACTGGTGATGCTGAAACGACGTGAAAAAGCTAACTTTTGCCGGCTGGCTTGGAATTTGGTGTAGACGCCTTAATGCAGTGGATTTTAATCTTTTTCCTTGCTGACACCACCTTAAAATCACCAACCATTTCATGCACCACCTCCTAGAATGACTGAAACATAGTAGTTATGTTGTACATTCTACAACATAAAAGGTTAGAATTTTGTACTAGCGCAGCTTTTTACATTATTTTGCAACTAACTTTAATAATTATAATTTAGCATGGCCACATAATCCCTGAGAATAGGTTTCGCATCCCCTAAGTGATGCGTGTACCTCATCTATTGGCTGCGTGATCAAGTGGCGACTGGTGAGGGTGTGTGGCCGACCGACGACCGAAAGGACGTTAGTTCGGAACCCGGCGAAAGCACGTGGCTATGTCCTGGCTAGACGCTTCGCACCAAGCTTCAAAATGTTCAGTGGCCCCGAAGATTGCCTTCTTTGCTTTTACTGCTCTCTAAATCTTCAATCATCATTCATAAGCTTGACACGACAACTGTACTTTCGTGCTTTTATCTGCAAGCAACATAAACAACTGAATATTTTCAACATATTTTTTCCTTCAGGCAAAGAAAAAAAGACGGCCAATGTCAATGTGCTGAACACCGACACAGAATGTGACGAGGAAATCACGACCGATCATAGCAACAAGTTTCCTCAAACCGGACCTCGTCTCAACTCTGATGTGCTTGACAACGATATTGAAATGAATAACCAGCCAAGACAGAGACACAAGTCTGCAGAAGGGTACGGTTTGCCATGAATGGTCTTTGCAAAAATCGAGACTTATAGCGTTTAGGACTTGTTGTCACTCAGCCTGATAAGCAGGTGATATCCTCACTTTGTGGTGAGCTGATAACGGCTAAGACACAACGAAGCCTCGTGTAATGAGTTGACCTTGTGCGATAACGGATGTGACGTTTTGATGTTGTACGGCAACGAATGTGACGGTGTGCTACAACCCATGTCGTGTTGTGCGGCAATGACTGTGACGGTTTAACGCAGAATAAATGAGTTGTTTACACTTTACAGTTCCTTGCAAAGTGGTTTTAAATTGATAGCAATTGGTTTCAGAGCACATTTCGTTGATCAAATAAAAGATTTGAAACTCCGACAACTAAAAGAACCAAACTGCAAACAGACGAATGTCATCGCCGACATCAAGCGTCATGGTGGGTGCTTGTCTTTGAACAGGGAGAATATTCTGGTTCATGAAATAATTTTTACAGAAAATAAACTTATGTTTTAAGTTGTTTTGCAATTTTTGAGGTATGCCCTAATGTAGATCTGACGATGCATTGAAATAGTTTTTAGCTGAACTATGTAGCGGAGAAAATAGTTTCTGTACTTTATCTACACATTACACTGACTGCGGAAAAACATTTATGTTTCTGCTTTTAAAGGCTTGGACGAAAAATCCCATTTGCTCGGTGGCGCTGCAGAAGGGGACCTCAAGTTGCTAAACGATTCTAGCCTTGTTAAAGGGGCCATGCTTCAGAATGAGGACATGTCCGTCTTTAGCGCTGCAGTTCTCGACTCGTCTGTGCAGAATCTCATGTCGGGCAAATTCAGCGATGACGTGTCAAAAAAGATCGACGCCGAATCATCGCAACTTCTGCGCTTCGAGCAAGATTTGTCGGACGCCAAAGTTCTGTTTGAAAACCTCAACTCGGATCCGTTTATACCAAAAAAGATATTCTCTCTGAACCAGGATGAGTGTGGCTCAGTTTCGTTCACAAAGCAAAACTTTGAAGAGGAAAAAGGCGACATTTTAACCTGTTCCAACGACACATTTAGTTGTCTTTCCCAAGGTGACGCTTCTGGTCAACTGAAAGCTGTTGAAGACAAAGGTTCGTGATGTTCTTTTACGTCATGATCATTTTGTTTCATAACGTTGACCTCACGAGTTTATCCTAGCCACAAAAATTTGCTTTTTTACATCATTTCAACATTTGACGATGTTGAAACTATGTAAAAAGTGCATGTTTCTTAGCTGTGTCAACAGCGTGAAGTGATCTTCACTACAATGTAATTCAATACAATACTACAATAATTCGCAACTGTCAATCGGAGTTTGAAACTAAAATTCATGAGGCACTCCAAATAAAGCAGCACAACCCCAGGCTCAACAAACAATTATTCGCTGGAGGGGCATCTTTTTTGTTGAATTTGTATTAGCTTACGTTTATTTTATGTTATGTTGTCCGCTCACTATCTCGTCTCATGACCACACTCCCGCATAATTATGACAGATTGCTACCACCTTTTGTGTTTGTTCGTCAGTTGTTGCTTGTACGCAGGTCAGTGCAGTTTTATTGAATTTCAGTCATTTATTATTAACATTTCACGAATAATTGTTTTGTTTAGATGAATTAAGATATTTTCCTGAAGAGGGCAGAAAGTTTTGCCGAAAACGTTCGAAATTATGTATCTATTTCATTTCTGTATTAATTTTGAATTATGCAATTCAATGTTATTAAGTTGTTATCGATTGTCTGTCTATGGTTTTTAAAAAGTACCTCTCTACCAAAGCTATACAATGTAAACGTAATCCAAAAAGTTCTTTAATGGTTCATAAAGGCAAGTTTTTATGATAAACTTCCCATAGTTTTATCGCTCTAACATTTTTATTAATTCAATGTCTTCTGATGTTTGATATCCTGAAGCATTTTAAAATATTAGACCAGCACAATTGCAAACGATTGCATTGATAGACCCACCTGGTGACAAACTCAACAATGAACTGAGCGAAGACAGAGGAGCCTGCTTGAAGCGGATGTCTCCCGAACTGATGAACATCAACGAGGACCCACAGGACCATGCCAGCAACATCAGGTTCCTCCCTAGCCTGCAAATCAGTTCTTTTTTTACATTGATTCAACGTCTACAGACGTTAAATCAATGTAAAAAGGACTTATTTGCTGGCTGGGGCTACGTTCTTGTAGCACTTTGCCACGTCTACAATAATGGTATTGAGAGTTGGCCGTGGACACTGGACAGGTTTTTTAAACTAATTGTTGTGGTAACATAGAAACTAGCTCCATAGTTGTGCATGTTTTGCGTTTCCCGAGGGCTGAGAGCTGATACATGTTCATTTTTTCAATGTTTATTTTTCTTCTTAGGGGAGACATTTGTGGCGGTTCCTTCGACACTAGCACATCAGTTGCGGATAAAATGTGGCTTGACTACACCTCTCAAAATAAATCGGTGAGTTCACCCATTCTAGATACTCGTCCTTACAAAATATTTTTTCATTAAACTTGTTTTTAATGTTTTTATCGTCATCTTCCTGTGCTTTGGAAAACCCAAGCGTAATTTAATAGTGTCATTAATTAGATAAAATTTCTTTACAATGAAGATAGGTACTAGCTGAAGATACTAGCTTATTATAGCGCACTCTCTTCAATGCTACTTTCCCTTTAATATCTTGTAGCTATGACGTATAACATTGACTTCCATTGATTATGTTTATATTCATTACATTCTTTTCAATTGACGCTGAACTCTCCTTTACACCTACCAGATAATTGTGGACAACCTGCAGGGGCAATTGGAAAGCACGGTCGTGTGCTGCAAGTGTTCCCATAAATCAACGATATACGAGCCATTCATGTACTTGTCTGTTCCAATCCCTCACGCATTGCAGCGTTCTTTCAGTAAGTTCAAGTATGACGTCGATACATGACGGTTTATGTCATATGGCGTGAAATCGTGTCTTTGAAGGTATCGGAAAGTAAAAAGTTTAGTCATTCATCAGGACTTTTTATTTTATGCAATAACTGCAATTTCATCCCGCTCATCCCATAGATTTTTATAAACTAAAGCAAAAAAATGCGATCGAGGGTACGAAATAATTGTCAGAATTTTCGAAACGTCAGTGAATAATTTACATTCTACGACTGCAAACATAATGACGCACACCGCCACTTTCGTTTCGTGTTTTCTAGCGATTCGTCTCGTCCCGTTAGTCGGGACGCCCACGCAGCATTTCGTTTATGCCCCGAAAGTCGGCCGTGTGCAAGATCTGCGGGATGCACTGGCGGCAAAGTTGATAGAAGATAACGCGGTTGTTGATTTGTCTACCTTCTGCTTCTGTGAAGTGAAAGACCGCAGTATACTAAAAGTGTTGGTAAGTAAAGTACCATACAACTTTGAAACAAAAACGTTACTAATCCTGCACTGGTTGAATGATGAAATCTTTCTGTCTTATTTCAGCTTTATTAGTAGGTTATTTTTGTCTTGTTTCAGCTTTTGTTTATTGCTTCACACATCATAATCAAGAGTAGCATCCTTGTAGGTCATAAACATTTTGCACACACTGTCTTTACAACGCAGGACCACACTATTATGTTGAAGAGCGTAAACACGACTACTCGAGAGCTGCAAGCGATTGAATATTTAAACGAAGTTTCCGAAGAAAAAATGCACCAAGGTGAGACAACTGAGACATGTATTCCAAATTCTTCTGATTAAAACACGTCATATCTGACACTATACTGATTCCGTTCCGTTTATAGTACGAAATTGATCTCGTCACTTTATACATACTCGAAACACGTGTCTATCGCTGTCCATTCTTGCTTCACTTAACTGCCGGGAAACACGTTTTGGTGCATTAGTGCATGAATCCTCTCCTGTTGTATTCTTGGATTCGTGCGGGTTCCCACAACCTCTGGAGTATTTTTCGTCGACTGCTTGACAGAGTGGTGAAGGCATTTGACCGACAATCTTACGGCTCTTGGTTCAAATCCCAGCAAGAGCACGGCGTTGCGTTTTTGCAAGACATGGCGTGCCAGGTTGAGAGCAGTTGGTTCCATGACTGAGCAAGCTGACTCAATGTAGATACTTTTCTCAAACCAACGTATCACAGCAGATGAAGCGAAAAGTTCTTGGAACAGCTGCTGCATTTGCCTCGAAGACTTATCAGATCCTGAACTACTAAGACACGCCACCGACGCCTGCTCCATCCTCATATGCCAAGCTTGCCTGCAGGTCAGTTGCCGTTGTTCTTGGCCAGTGCATGGCCAAACCTCTGTTGATTCTTGATTTATTTAAGTTATTTCTCATCTTTAACATGAATGAGACGAAACAGAAAACACCAGTTACAGTAAGCGGAGCCCAAGCACACCAATGAACGGAAAATTTAGCAAAAAATGCAATGTTCGGTATGAGTAGTAGAGGTACGTGTATGTAGGAACTTGAATATTGGAATATGAAGAAAAAAACGCACAATGTAACCTTTCAAAATAAAACTCGGTCATTGAACTTTTCATTAAAAATTTTCTTTCAATTTATCAACGATCCAAAAGAATGCGATAAAAAATAATCCAACCAAAAAGCAGAGTGTACCACAATAAACTAGTAAATTCAAGTGTCAAGTGTAGCTTTGTCAGTGCATATCATGCTTGTTTACAATGTAATGTTGTTTGACGTTTGTTTCTCTTGCAGACCTCCACTCAGCATTATGGCATTGACAGCTTCACATGCCCCATGTGCCACAGCAAGTGTTCGCCTGCCACCGACTTCGTACAACTAGCCAGCTCGAATCAAAATCGGTAAGTTGATTGGAAGATCTTATTTATTTGATCTTCTTCGCTCACCGAACAGCGTACAAAAAGTTAAACATTGATTGTTGTTTTGCGCTTGCCCGTTTGATTTGCTCATGCTGAGTATATTTGCCACTTTCTTGTGATAACAGCTATTTTTTTATTTGTTTGTCGTCTAAAGCATAATTGCTTTCATTTTGAACTTAATCGGTATGGCCCACGTGCTCAACTCATTCGCTATTCAATGGAACCTGATGTAAATCTTTGAATTAAAATCCACTAAATATGACTGACTTATCTAACAAATTGATTTTTCTGAACCTAGTGCTTATCAAACAGTTTTACAGACCATATTCAATAAGACAGTCTGCTTCTCATACAGAGTCGTATGTTGTTAACTCAGCGTGCATACGGGATACTGTTTGCCGTTGTGAAGTTGTAAATTGCTCAAACTGTTTCCTTCATACATTTCATGCTTGCTTCTGTTAACCTGTGTTTGTGCAACAGAGACGTGGTGGTATCCCTGAGCTTCGTCCATCAAAGCAAGGACAGCGAGTTCGTTGCCCCAGCCCGCGTGCTGCGCACATCGACAACACTGCCCGGGAATCGATTACACGGTTACGTTCGCCAGGTAGTTTGATTCGGTTCAGAACATCGGCATGTGAGATTATGGTGTTTAGTTTTAGAGGAACGTAATAGCCCTGTTGTGTCGGCTGCATAGCCGAGCGGTGAGAGCCATTGTTCAACGTTCGAAAGACCGCCGGTTCGACATCGCTCACAGCATTTGGCTGTCTCTTTGGCAAAGACATTTAAAGGCACGGGGTCGATTGCGGAGTGGCGCTACTTTGACTACAGTCCTTGATTTCTCATGTATGAACAGTACGCTGCTCTAGAGGGAAATGCCTACGACCCTTCTTAGAGCTATGGCCTACTGAATTGATCTGAATTGCCGTGTTTCTGTAGTGACTGCCAAGGATTCTTTGCGTCACTGGTAGCAGTATCCAAATTGCTGTGATGGTTTTGCTTCAACTCTCGCATAATTGTTTTTTCTAAATGGATTTTACTGAAAGTTTCTGCGCAGCCAGTGTTTGAAAAGATCAAGTAGTTCCAGCGGTCACAATTCTAGGTCTCTATTGCAGGCCTCATTTAGAAATCTGTTTCAACGACGCAGTTTATATTTGTTGCTGTTGGTACAACTGTATTGTAGATTTTCAAAACACATGGGGCTATTCAAGTGATTGAATGATGCCCGACTTTTCTGTTTTAATTTAATGGTTTGAAATATCGTTTCAGTTTATCCCTTCTTCCCTTTTGGAACATTCTGATTATCAACTCACGTTTACGACGCTTGATGGCGCCACATGTTCTCGTTGTGACGTCACGTCGAAGTGCACGGGTTGCTTCATGGTATCCCAGGACGACGATGACGTCACGTTGCAACCAGGAGACAACTTATGTGTGAGGTGAGGCGGGGAGATGTATCTTGGACGGAGCTTTTTATGAATAGTTTGATTTGATCTGCTCTCGCGATGAGCGAATGCGAGCAAATTTTGCTTAGCTTCGTTTTCAGATAATTTGAGCCATCTTCGGACAAAAGAGGTTTCGATAAAGAACTTTCCGGTTTCGACATTTTGTTTGTGTTTGTACGCATGTTATGTGCTTGGTGTTGAACGTTGAGGACAACGGGGTGAAAAGTTGGAGGAAAAAATAACGTTGTAGCATCGTTGCTTTGCTTGTCTTCATTTTTCAAAGCTTGTAAGGTTTGTGATTTTGTAAGCGGAAAGGCTGCAAGGGAGACCAAACACAAGCAGGTTCAATTTATTTTGTCGTATCCGATTTGATGCCGGGTGGTTTAAACATTTAAGTTAAGTGGATGGGAAGGCGAGAAATCAAATGTTCACACCCACCCTCAAGCAGGTCGTTATATATCTCGCCAGGGACTCTCACTACCAGGCTACACAGCTGATCAACTTGCTTAATAATAGCATGGGTTGAACCGAGTACTATGATGCAAAATTACGAAACAGTGGGTGGGTTTGTTTTCCTGGGATACGAAAAAATGGCGATGATGGCATTTGTTGCAACGGTTTCTTTCTTAATCATGTCGTCTTCCATGCAGATTTCCACTTGCGGTTGCGACGCAGCGAACTGTACACGAAGCTTCTTTTAATGAGCCAGAAGAAGCCGAAACGTGTGTCACTTTGGAAATGTGTTTGAACTCCTTCACTAAGAATGAGGTCAGTTCGTATACCAGCTCCATCCCTGCTACAAAGCTGTGGCTATAGATAAATTTTCAATTGTACGCCAATTAGACAAATCGACAGCAAAGTTAACTTTTTGCTGCTGTTTGGTTCAGAATTTTTTACGTGTTCGAAGTTCGGGCATGGTAAGTTGATTTAATTAGTTTTTTCATTTAGTTAACTTTCTAATGTCCGTATTGTAACCAAACGATTATTATCAACAAATCATATGTAAAAAGTGTTATTGTGCTGTCCAATACCGTAGAAGAATGCATACTTTTCACAATATTACCAGCTTGAAAAAGTAGCTCTTTTTACATCGTTTCAACGTCACCTGACGTAAAAACACAACTTTTTGCTTACTTCTCGCTGAGGAACGGATGCTCAGGAGGACATATTTTCTCAACGATTCAATCAAATTCCCACAGATTCTGGACAGCAGGAACCCCTGGTACTGCCCGTCGTGCGAATGTCACCAGATCGCTGAGAAGCGGCTGCGGATTTGTAAGTGGCCGAGCACTCTCATCGTCTACATAAAGCGCTTCCTCTACCACAGCAAGACCGCTGTCAAGGTTGATGATGAGGTATGTACCATGACTACTTTGACTGTGTGTTTTCTTAGTGAGGTTCAAACATGTACATTTGCATTCGTGCTCACTTTTAAAGTCGAAAATACAGCTCACACGGTTTTTTCTTTCATACAAACGTATTTTAAGGTTGAAACTCCGCGTAGTAAGATAAGTTTTCGATCACATTTGCTTGAAGTCAGATGATTAACATCGAAAATCACACTTTTTGTCTTGCCTTTGACAGGTTGACACACCAGTCAGAGTTGCCAGATGCTTATTAATGAATTTTTCCAAAACCATTCCAACATTTCCCAAGTTACATGCGATTATCCCCAATTTCAATTGTACTCAAGTATATGATTTCGAATAAAAGTTTTCACCTTTTACAGGACGATGCTTTTGGTAAAATACTACAAGATGAAGCAAAACGTACCTTTTCCACTAACTCTACACAACTTTTGTAAAATAGACAAATCTGGCATTATACAATATGCTACTTATTCGGTTACATTCCCAGACACCAAAATCCGTCATTTTTTTTTTACATTGATTCAACGTCTAAACCAATGTAAAAAACGACTGATTTTGGTGTCTGGGTTAGCGTCCACCACCACACCAGCAATTGAAATTGATCTCTGTCGTTTCCAGGTTATGTTTCCAGTTGAAGGGTTTCGACCAGGACCCATTGCCGGTACAGAAGCGATCCATTCGAAGCTTTACGATTTGAATTCTTGTGTTTCTCACTACGGCGGTAAGTTGATGGACTTGAGGAAACCGGTGTATGCTTTGCGTCGCTGCAACGTCGGTTACTTTAAACGAACACATACCAATGTGCAATTTTTACCAAATTTAGATACTGATGAAGTTATTTCAACGTTGAAATTCATTCATTGAGTTGAAAACATACGACTTCAGACACGTCAAAATCCTCTGGACTTTACAACACAATAACACTAAAATCCTACTACAACATCTTAATCAGCAAACGTTCCCATTTTTACATCGATTTAATGTCTAGCGGCGTTAAGCCGACGTAAAAATGGCAACTTGAGTAGTTGACATATCCCAGACAGCAAAACCCGTTTTTATATTTACATTGATTCAACGTCTGCATTCCATTTTTGCTTTCTGGGATGCTAATATTCATTGGAAATATATTTTCCAGGAGTATATTCCGGACACTACACGTCATGCTGCAAGCATCCGGACAATGGGAAATGGCACCTTTACAACGACGAGAATGTCTCGGCTCATGAGCCATCATCCAAGGACGCTGCAGCAGTCTACATCCTCTTTTACAAGGAGAGAGAGTCAAATGTCACGAAAAATCATCTCAGAAGCTGATGACAATCAAGCTCTGATGTCTTCATAGGAAATGTTTTTTTTTATTTCGATTGATCGCGGTTTGACATCTGCAACCATCATAGGAAATGGCCTGTTTTGAATGGAGCCATATTGCAACCCTTTCTTTGATCTCTCTTTTTTTTGCTTTAACTTTACAGTAGATGCACGACCAAGACAGGCGAGAAAGTTGTATTTAGCACTTTTTCTTAAAAAAGTTCACTTCAACTTTTGGGTGTGTTTTAAAGTCGAACAGATCTTTTTCTGCAAATTTTCTGAAATTATTTCTATCTATCGTTCAGTGTTACGCTTCTGGCCTATCGCCATAAAGATTTTGACTCTTCGATATAGGCTTGTGTTTTCTTTTTGTGTTGTTTTGTTTTTGATTAAACTCTTTCCTTGCGACCAAATCACTCATAAGTTGAATGTGTTGTTTTTCTTTTATTCGTGGTGCCCTGTTCTGTTGTTTTAAACTTTAAAGCATTGGCCTGCACACTCGATGCTGCCATTGTACTTTGCCAGGTGTACTGAAGCCTTCTAGTTAAATCTATTGCGAAATTGGACTACGTAGTTAAATTTATAGAAAAAGTTTCTGAAAATCTTCTTACCGCGCACATTTTCATTACTTGCCTCGCACACAAAAGCAGTTGCTCTTTAACGAGTTTATAAAAATCCTGGCATCCCCAATTTTTTCAAACCAATGGTGTTGCAGATTTTTTCTAACGTTTCTCCAACTAGGGGGTCGGCATTGTGCCTCGAAAAAAGGATGTTCCTATACAAAGCTTGTTGGAGATGAGAAGAAAGATAAATGGCGTCACATGATATTTCAGCAGTCCTAAAATCTACATGAAGTAGGTAGTCAATACTGTGAAGTTCGTTATTCACGTTTGAAAGATGTAGACCTACAACTTGTGCTGTTATTTTTTCGACTTGGTGATCTATCTCCTGGCTGTAAGCACGTTTTATTTTTGTGACTCGCCACTTAGCACATTTGTTGTTACCTGGCCAGTAAATAAGTTTTATTTTTGGCATTGAGTCAACGCCGCAAAGGTTGAATCAGTGTTGAAAAGACTGGCCATGGCCGTTTAATGACTGGCCTCGCATTGTTCATTGTGAGGCAAAATTGAATGGAGCTCCCATCTTTTCGTATATGCAAAGGCAATTACAAGATGAACTGAATCTCTTTTCAATCGATCCTGACTTTAAATGATGTTATGGCCTTGACTTTACGAATATGCAACTGGCATCCACAACTGTGAGCCATACCATCAAAACACGTTGTATGAACGTAAAAACGCGATTTCTTGTATAACTGTATCGTAAAATTTCACCCAGCCAGCAAATCAGTCCTTTTTTTCTACATTGATTCAACATCTGCAGACGCAAATGCAAAAAAGGATTGATTTTTCTGACTGGGTTTGTTCTCAGAGAGAGTTTTTCAAACTGAAAGACCTTTATGTACGCCCCATCACAGGACTTGAAACTCCCGTCCGGAAATGCTTGTTGTTTAACATTAAGGCAAATCTCTATGTTGATCTCATTCTTTTTACGACCATTGTCTGCCTGCTGTTATGAAACCGTGAGAGATTTTTTGTTGTAGCCTATTTGGGTGAAACCTAGTAGTCTACATTTCTTTACGTTGAAATGGAGTCACGCATTTTTGTGAAGCATTTTCTTCGATACAGTATTGTCAATGCAACATCAAATTTAACAAAAAAGTTGCTCTGCTTAGTTGTGATTTTTTTTTCACTCGCTTGTGTGATTGTGTCGTTAGGCATGAAAGCTCTTATGTGGTGGACTGGTGGTTTTCATTTCGTTTTATTCTCCATAAAGCAAACTTATCCATTACTAGGCTACTTACTATTACTAGGTCTTCGCGCACAGCAGTTTCTCCATACAATTCCTGTAAAAATTTGGAAACTGCCAGGATTGAGCGCTAAAAAAGCTTTCCCAGTCCGAAGACAAAACTTACCACAATCAACTATGATAGACTCCTAAACAAGATCAAGCATTGGTGTAACACTGGTTGACGAAGTTTTATTTGACAGTAAACTCCCAGTACAGCATTGCACGGAAAAGTAAAATCATAACGTAACCCCCACAGCATCAGCTAGCGTCAAGTTTCTTTTCACTTCTTGATCGTAATAAGAGAGGAATTTGCAAAACAGCTCCGCAGCCTGCCAGTGCAGCTCCAATGTATAACGCAACGGTAAGACTCCCCATTTGATCGATTGCGAGACCTGCAAAAAATTTAAACTCATGATAAGCCTGCTTTTAAATGTCACCGACGTTGTAACTTCACGAGCTAGTTTGTCGTTGATTCCAAATACCGGTACTGTGGTCAGGTGTTTTTCTGGTGATTGCGATATGTTTCAGTCAACAATAACCTTCAGTTTGTGTTTGGCTTAAAAACTTCGGGTCAATATTGAAATAACTGCCAGATCTAATAACATTCCGACCAAAACGCCTCCTTTTACAAAAGCTCAAGATCTAGCCTCATGTAGGTCTGAGTGAAGATAAATCTCAGTTAATGTTTCTGACAGAAATTCTGTTGCTGCATTGGAGTAGATAATTTGCAGAACTGTAAAAACTAATTACCAGCAGCATGTCCAAACTTGAGCACTTAACTACAACAATAGTCACTGTGTTTGAGAACTTTGTCCTTTAGTAAGTCAGGATATGCAAAGCTATCAGAATGAACTTGGGATAAACTAAGTTACTTTTCTTTATTAAAAAAAACTAAGTTTTACGCTCAATGTGTGTAAAAGTTTGATAAATTTCGAAATTAAGCACCTTATCAACCACAAAAATGTCTATTGTCATGACGAATGAAACAAGATCGTTCAAAAAGTTCTATTTAATCACAAAAGCCTTGCCTGTGAGAACTTGTCCTCCAGACATGAACAAATATCCAACTGTGCAAAGATATCCATTAACGTAATGGTACATTTCTATCGGAAACACGTCTCTAATCATCACAATGTAATCACCCAGGATTCCACCTCCTATCAAGCCCACCAGCACACAGAGTAACATCAGCGATACATAACTTGACGCAAAGGCAGTAGCGAAAAGAACTATAGCAAGAAAAGTGTTGCTGATTGCCTGAACAATACATCAACAGTTAGTGAAGATCATATCATTGAAGTAGCTAGAAAAAAATTAGGGGTGAAAAAGCAACTTTCTGTAGACCTACGTTTTACTGAAAGAACCATTGGAATTATTAAATTTTAGTAGAAAACTACCACTTCGACGAATCTCAACTGTTTTGGAAGTCGAGAGTAAACAAATCCGTGGAAGAGCTTTGAGATCCCATCACCAACTGACAGGCCACAAATTAATGCTGCGGCGTTGATTTCGCTTATTCCAACTTCTGTGCAATAAAATGTTAGTATTTATATTAAAGTAAGAAATATTAGCTAATAATATGGCTTAAAAGTTTTTTTTATTGCAATTTTCAATCAATTTCCGTTTACCATTTCAACATTGTTTATCAATAGTAGGCTCCCTTATTTTATCCAATAAGTTGAGTTATGCCAATCGACATGCAAAGGTATCTCGTATTAGGAGTTTGATCTTGTTTTTAGGTATAAAAAGAAGACTTTCTTTTGAATTGCTGCATATAGAAAAGTATTTTTAAAATTAACTGCTTCAAACAATATATTTTGCTGTGATATATTTCACCTTTTGTTGCAAAAGGAATAACATAGGATGCGATGGCAAAATAGGTTGTAAAATATGCGCCGTGAGAGAGCGACAGAGTCCAAAACGGCAGGGACGCGATCAAACGCAAATTCAAGAAAGAGCTTGCTTGAGACATCTTGCGACGACCCCACTGACTCAAAGAAGGTTTCCTGTCCAAACTGGAAGGTTGATCAAATCTGCAATGGGTTTTGCTATTAGATTAAATGCAATTAACCGTTGTGGCTGCGCCTGCCAGTCAAGTATGGGTCTTTACCAGCAAGCCTGTGAATGATGAACATTAAAAATCTTTGTGTAAAAGAACTGCCATATCTGTAGCTGGAGTTATGAATCATTGTTTTCAGACTTGGCAGATTAGATCAAACTTTGTTTCAAGGCGATCAAACCCACAAACGTGGTCTTGCAAGGTGGCAAGTTGTCATTTTCACATCGTTGCAACGTTTGCAAGTGGCTGCTTGTAGGCTAGGTTAAGTGTGCTAACTTGCGTGAACTTCGCATCAATTATAAATACAGTTTGAACATTTTTTTATGCTTTGTTAAACGCTGTGTTGATCTAAAAAATTTGCGTTTTGTCAAGTTGAACTGATTGATGTTGAGCATGGAGAAGGAAGTTCCCTCGTTAATCGACAAGAGACACTTGACGTCACACGATCCTCTTCCTTACCTTGCATCAAATTGACAGTTTTCTACATCACAAGCTGCAGCCTCTGCGAAGTTATTTTCATCGGAAAGAAGATCTGGAAGAAGAGTTGCTCCTCCTACCATCATGTTCAGCATCAAACCAGACAAAATCTAACCAAAAGTAAAAATGTCACAATAACAAGAAAACGTGAAAGCTTGGATTTGTTTTTCTCAAATGTTCAGCTTTTTTCAAATGTAGGTTGGTGCATGTCGCTACAAATGTTAAATGATTGGTTTACTCTACTATCTGTCGCACTAGCTTGTCGAAAGAAACTTATTTTGACAGGTATATTTTGAAGTCCTTACGCGTTTTTTATTGTTGGTGCAATGTCTGAATAAAACAACAGAGTTTTCAATTTTGCTTTTTTACAGTAATTCATTAAATCTTTATTTGCTTCTTTGGAAAGCTTAATGGCGGATTGGGAATATGGCCTTTTAATTTATGGTTCTGCATATTCCTCTACCCAGCAGTTAGTTAGGGCTGTTCAAACAAAAATATTTCCAAGTTCCAAAATGTATTACTTTGGCGCAAAGTTTCTTGAATTAGCTTCACTTCGATAAACAAGCAATTTCGGTTCGTTGCAAACTTAAAATGAAAATCACTTTGCTAATTAAGGATCTAATGAGCGCCCAGCAAAAAGTGGGCTTACATCGAGGTTATTCGTAAGGCCTGGTCTTGGACGTCACTATTATAGCGACGTCCACGGCCTGGCTCAGCCTACCTGCAAAGCCCCTCTCCACCCGTAGCTGTCAATCAAAACCTGAAAAAGTGGGCAAGTGGCAAAAGGTCCAATTGCTCCACCCAAGCATATCATCTGTGAGAGATAGGTTGCAGTTTTATCCGAAAACTTTGAGGCCAAAAACAAATATGTATGGAAGCATGGCGGTATGCAGAGCCCTTTTTAAGAATAATAAAGGAATTGAGTGAGTTTTAAATATTTTCATGCCTTAGGTCTACCTGAAACGACGTCTGAAATATATCTAAATAAAAAAAATTGAATAAAATAAGCCTTATTACAATATCTTATCTTCTAAATTTTAATAGAAGGCCTACTGTGGTTTCTGCAAAAAGTTATGACCGGAGTTATGAGCCTACTCCACTATGCGTATGTATTAAAGGTAGGCACTTTAACATACTGACCACGAACCACCCGATGTATCATTGTCCGTCCAATTTTAACCATTCCAGCATTCAGCCAGAGATTTGAATATTACTTTGAACTGCTTTTAATAATTAAAGAAGAAAAAAGATAAATAACAGTGATGGGAAGTTGCGTTTTTCCTTTGTTCCGAGAAACACAACCTTAATTACCTCATGAACAGCGTAGCTTCTGATTGGTTGATGGTTAGTGGTTGAATTCAATATGTTAAGTGCCTACCCGTATTAAAAGCTCCCTTCTTCTGTGTTTTCAAAAAATATTGTAAGTCGATGCCAATGATGTAAAATGCATGAAAATTATAAGTATAAGGCCGAATATGACCCAATCTTCTTAATCCCACATGCAAACCCAATCTGAATTCTGAAAATTCCAGCTCTACTTGACAATTTTAGCAGAAATCATTTCAGATCGCAGACTGCAAATCGGCTCCTGTTTGCAATTTTTTTGTTGTCTTGAAAAGTTACAAGACTTTTTTGACCAAAACAATTTTTTTTTATGTTGATGGAAACCTATTTGTATGAAGTTTTTGTACCTGAAAACTGAAGAAATCGTACCTGGAATAAAACCGACACACAAAGTAAGAATAGTTAAGTTGTTTGCGAATGAGGCCAAAAACACAGACAAGGAACCGAAAAAGCTCAGGGCCATCACTGTTTTTCTGTAGCCGAAGCATTTCAACAAAGTGGGAGTGATCATAGCTGTGATGATACATAAATCAGTTCAATCAAAGCAGAGTTTCACCCGGTCATCTTTGAGTGTCATTTTAGTGAAACTGCAATATAAAACAACAGAATATCGCGTGCAGAAAAGCAAGAGAAATACAGTATTATAAAAAAACAATGTTTGAAGTCAAGATAACGTGGCATCTCATGTAGTGTTATTGGATTTGTTTTTCAGTTTAAAAATTTCAATATTATAAAGTCAGCAAAACTGTAAATGCGTAGTCTATATTATAATGTAGTGTGGGAATTAGAAACTTAGGAACGGAGATTTGTTTTTTCGTTTTGAAATGATTTTAAACTACAAGACTAAAACTATACTAAAAGTGTATGTCTACGTACAGTAACATAAATATTCATAATCAACAGCAAACTAATAAACCAGTGCTGTGGAAAATAGCCATGTTTGTTCGGTTTGCTCACTTGGATATTATTTTTACACAAAATTTTACACGTTGAGTCATACGAGTCTAAAACACGATCACTCAGCCACCGGACGCAAAATATTACTGAACGTTCTCATCCTAAGTCTAGCACGGAAAAAATTTACTTTGCTGGAAATAAAAAAAAAAACTGTGTCGAGACGAAGTAAAACGTTTCGTAACATGTTTGTGTTAGACACTTGTAAACTTACAAAACTTGGCAAATAGTTTCTTTTAGATTGTACAAAGAAACGAAATGGCTTTTCTTCTGAAACATAATCAAGACCGACAATTTCACATAGAAACAAGATGGTATATATTCGAGCAGTCCCAATTAAAGACGATATATATTCGAGCAATCCCAATTACCAGTCACAGGGCAGTTGAAGGTGTCGTTTGGACCCTGTACAGACGTGATGCCCTCTTGAAAACAAGACACTTCAGTGAGTCAGGATATGCAAAGCTATAGGCCTAGGACATAAGCATAAGACACCAACAAACACGCGGCGTTTTCCTTCCATTCCCAGGAACCTAAAGTAAAATCACCTTGGTACCAGGCCCAAACGCACTCCCAACGCCCCCTGTCGACTACTGAGTTACTGACCAAGCTTATTAGTTTTACTACAGCATGCCGTTTGCTTACAAACTATTCCACTTCCGATAAACGCCAATGCGTTTAGTTGAGATACTCCAGCATAGTTGCTTTCAAAATGCTGCATAACTGGTTCATAGAATACAACATAGCAACGCCCAATGCTAGACCACAACACGTAAGAATAAAGTCCTCCCACGGCGATTTTCCATTTGCTTGCACGTGGTTTAGCTCCAGTTACTAAATTGCGCACCATTATAACATTGCCTACCAATGCCTAAAAATACGAATAGTCTATGAAGTAAAATATAAAT
Organism: Aplidium turbinatum; assembly: GCF_918807975.1. Classification (NCBI taxonomy): domain Eukaryota; kingdom Metazoa; phylum Chordata; class Ascidiacea; order Aplousobranchia; family Polyclinidae; genus Aplidium; species Aplidium turbinatum. The sequence goes on along the minus strand of NC_137483.1, from coordinate 8,911,052 downwards.
TAGCTTCTGAGGTTTTCCATTTCAAGTTTTGGAATTTAAGCTCTAGCAATATGGGGCCACGCAAACCCATATTAGGTTTAACTATTCGTGTGAGTATAGCAGTCTCGCAACGTAAGGAGTTCTGCCATGCAGACTCTCCATCTTCTTTTGGCCTTCTTGCTTTCATTTCCCAACTTCCAAATTGTCTCATTCTTTTTCCGACACTATTTTCATTTCTCAGTATAAACCTAACGTGTTTCAACCACCTAAGTTTAAGACGTAGGCTATTTCTTTTAGCTTTCCGACTTACAGTAGTTTTTTTGATAATTTCATTTCTTACTCGGTCCTGCTTTGTCAGATCTAGCGACCATCGCAGGAATTTTATTTTAGCTTCTTATATTTTTCCTTCATATTTTCGTGAAGGCTACCGTCTGCTTCCCATACCTCGCTGGTCGTATTATCGCTTCACAGAGTTTATCCTTCAGCTTTCATTCGAAGACAGTTCTGAAACTCCTGATTTAGTCCCTTTTTTTAAATCTCATCTACTAAAATATGTTTTGTCAAATCAGTTCCTAGATTACAATCCTATTCGATAAGAGTAGGTTGGCTATCTGAGCTAGAAGTTACTGTTTTTACAGTAGCCTATTACAACATTTGGCGATGATGAATTCGTGTGGGCTGAAAGGTCGTTCAACCAATTGACACCTAAAAATTTTGCATTCATCCAATCGCTACACGCTCCAATGCAAATGTGTAACTTTTTTTTAACAGCTCCTGAATAAACACTACTCAAATGGTGAAATGCAAGCAGAGTAGGCCTACCTTTTTGCAGCTGCAATCCTGCTAAAGTTTTATGAACAATCTCAACATAACTTCGCATCAGTTTAAACACGTTTCAGCGTTTCCAGTTATTATTATGCCATTGGAACTATTGCTACTTGCATCGACAGGAAACCTTTTGTTTGGTTACATCACGATTGCATAGCACATCGCGAAACTACGTGTTAAATGTTTACAGTGCTGCCATAACTTGATCCTTGCAAGTTAATAGCAGCCTAAAATTTAAAAAACAATACAAACTATAAATAAATAAAGCGAAATAATACAAAACCGCAACAAGGATATAATCTGTTGCGATGAGACGAATGGTTGGATACAAATAGATTTTTTAGCACTTTGAGTAGGCCTACTAGTAGGGGACGTTGTGTGCTTTCGTGATTTTTTCGTGTTCAAAGTGATAAAGTTCAAAATTATAATAAATAAACAAAGAAAATTTTAAACATTTTCACGATTTTACTCAAAACAACTAAAACTCTTCAATCTATGTTACAATTAATAGCGTTTGCAATTGCATATGACACTATAAATTCGATACGAATAACTAATATATGTGATTCTCCAATATATTGATAAGCACTGGCTGCAGATATACATTTTGCCCCAAACAACAGGAAGCGGATACAGAGTGAGTTTAGCTCGGAGGCGGAGCGGACGCGGAGCCTGAAAATCCAGACTTCGATCATCTCTGCTACAAACACTAAGTTGCTACAGACCTGTGTTGGCAAACCTTTGGAAGTTAGTAGCCTGCTTTCCTTCCAAATCTATTTCATTTCGTTTATTACTTTCTCACAGGTATTCTGGCAAATGGGGTGGGAAAAGACGATAACCTTCTCGCGGTTCACCCTGTCAGTACTGATTTTTCAGGAAGCTAATCATCGTCTAGGCTTGCGGGCTGACAGCCGCATAAACACCGAGTGGGTGGTAAAAGGATAAACCCTCGGCCCACCTTCGGAAAGATGTCTAACTTTCAACAAGCACCTTCAAGGCCCAGCACTATACCATGGGAAATCACCATCGGCACATGGAATGTACGAGGCCTTAATGCTGAAACCAAAAAGCAAACTCTGGGCAAAGACTGCCAAAGCTACAATATTGACCTCTTATGCATTCAAGAAACCAAAATCAAGGACCACCAAGAAGTCAACCTACAAACAGGGCACAAACTTGTCCTGCTGCAACAAAACAAATCAGTTCATTATGGCTTGGGATTTATTATTGGCCAAACACTGATCAACCATGTTGTGAACTATAAGTACGTTAGCGACAGAATTGCAACTATGAACCTCGCTATTCCAACTCGAAATGGTAGTCTAACAAAAATGCGGCTGATCAACGCCTATGGACCAACCTCTGAAAGAGCAGCAGAAACACCAGAAAATCTTGAAAATTTCTACGCAGAACTTCACACTGCTAGCACCACCCCCGCTAACTGGCTTACTTTTATATGTGGCGACATGAACTCCAAACTCGGAAAGCTTACCCAAGATGACATTGACACGGGCCTAAACGCATGCCTGGGCAGTTACGGCACTGGCCAACGCAATCTGAACGGTAATGCACTCATGGATTTCCTTTCTGCCAATGGTTACTTTGCCAGCAACACTGCCTTTCAACACCCAAGCAGACACCGCACTACCTGGACGGGATTTATCAAAGATCCAAACAACCCCAACTTAAGTAAGCCTATTTACAACCAAATTGACTACGTCATCTGTCAACAGAAAGCACGCCCTCTACTACAAAACGCAAGGTTTTTTGCAGGCACGGACCTAAACTCTGACCACAAGCTTGTTTCCACGAAACTAAGAATTGATAAAATTCATTTAATTCACAAACGCCATCCAAAGAAATCCAAGCAACAGAGAATCAACATCCATCGTCTGAAAAATGATCGAAAGACCCAGCAATCATATAGGAAAATTCTGAAGAATATGTTGAGCGAATTAGACCGCAACGATGATCCAAACACAGCTATAAACCATCTACTTGACTGCATGAAAGTTTCAGCCATAAAAGCTGCCGGCATCACCAGAAGCAACCCACCACAACATACGTTTGATCAACAAGTAGCAGATCTGTCCAAACAGCAAAAAGCTTTAAGGCTACAAATTTATCAAAGCACAAACAACATGGAACGCTCTAATCTCCGAAAGAAACGTACAAACATCCTACACAGCATATCCAAAAGATTAAAGGAGGTTGCAATAGAGAAAGCCAACTCTTTGGCAGAAGAAATATCCGCATCTGAAGACAGCAGTAAAATGTTTCAAGCAGCAAAACTACTTAAAGCGAGAAAGCCTCCTACCCCCATCATGATTCAAGATGTCAATGGCAGTTTTGTGCTCTCAGACAAAAGCAAAGTAGAGATTGTAAGAAAATGGTTTCAGCAACAATTTACAGATTCAGATGATGAACCAATACAACCATTCACCGGAGAAGCAAGACCCTTGCAAACACCAATAACCACTGAGGAAGTGTCTGCAGCAATTTCTTCTTTGAAAAACCGTCGTGCTGCTGGCCCTGATAACGTCAACAACGAACTCTTCAAATTCTCCAAAGACATAACCTCCGGTTTAATATCACAGACTATTAATGAATCTTTCAAACAACACAAACCAGTATACACCATCGGCGAAGGCATACTAATTGCTATACCAAAACCCAAGAAACCAAAAGGACCACCAGCTAATCTTCGACCCATTGTGCTCCTCAATAGCATCAGAAAAATCCTCTCCATCATCATTTTGCATCGGATTAGAGACAAAATTGACAGCTTCACTGGACCCTTCCAAAGCGGTTTCAAACGTGGCAGAAGCTGTGCTGACATTGTCTGGGCACAACGTATGCTCGTTTCAGTGGTAATGGCTAGAAAATGGGACTTCCACAAAATGGGAATAGATATGTCCAAAGCCTTTGACACCATCAAACGCAAAAAAATCCTTCAAATTTTAGACCAAGCTGGCTGTGATGAAGATGAACTGCGACTAACCCACACCCTGCTAGCTGGCACGAAACTGTATGTGCGCATTAACAACGAAATGTCCGCAAACTTTGAGACTACCATCGGTTCCCCTCAAGGAGACAGCCTCTCCCCAATACTCTTCACCTGCTACCTATCTGCAGCATTGAGCTCAGTGCGAGAGCAGTCCTCCAGACCAAACCCCCCTATATCTGACACATGCATGCCTTTGGAAATGGAGTATGCAGACGATGTTGAGTTTCTGGATGAGGAAAGACAGCCACTTGATATGCTACAATCTATTGCTACAAAGAACCTGAAAAACTACAATCTTTTCATGAATGAGACTAAAACTGAATTCACCCACATATTTCTTGCAGATACAAATGAAACTGATACTGATAGCCTACCGATTCGAGGAAACGAAAAATGGCGTACACACAAACTATTGGGATCATTATTGTGCAGCACTGCCGATGTCAAATCCCGCTGCAATTTAGGCAATGTCGCTTTCAGATCACACTGGAAACTATGGAGCAAGAGATCGAGAATCCCATTACAGTTGCGACTAAGATTGTACAACGCGTACTGCATCCCAATTATGATCTACAACTGTAATAGCTGGTCTGTTACCAAAGGAAGTCTTGAAAGATTGGATGCCTGTCATCGAAGACATTTACGTGTCATAACTGGTCATACTTGGCCAAACAGTCTTATCTCGAACAAAAATCTCTACAAAATATGCAACAGTGAACCATTGTCTTGCAAGATCTCCACCATGAGATGGAACATGTTTGGACACATTCTGAGACTTCACCAGGACTCACCTCCCCAGAAAGCCCTTGAATTTGCAATAATTGGCAGCAAAAAGTACCAAGGCCGAACCGGACGTCACCGTACCAATTCATTACAACTGCTGAGATCTGACATCAGAAAAGCTGGCCTGGGATCCCTGCTCAGCACACCACATCTCCATCGATTGCAAAACATCGCAAAGGACAAAACAGAATGGAGATCCTATCAACCTTGTTGACAGACTGATCGAAGCCAGCGGATGCCGAACGATTTGGCTACACTGGCGGCGGAGACAGTTACAATAATAATAATTCTGGCAAATCGGACCGTCTTGCTGAAAACCAGTGATGGGTAGTGCAGCCGGCCCCGCCGATGAAGACACGGTGTTCCGCAAGAATCATGCCTTTCACCTTTACTGTTTAACATGTACATTGTACATCAGTGACATGCCAAAAATTACGTCACTCCAGGACGGCTATGCTGGTGACCTGGCACTACTCTATTCTGATAACTACTGGCATGTGGTAGAGGAAGCCGTCACAGACGACATCGCCCAAATCACAGACTATCTGAGGTTGTGGAGGTTGAAATTGAGCCTGGAAAAGACTACCGTTACACCTGTGCGACATGAAACCCACGCGCCACTTATCGGTGCTTCTTAATGGAAACTCTCTACCACACAACCCATGCCCACTTAAGTTCGATCGGCAATTGACCTATAAACAACACGCTGAAGCCCTCCATGCTAAGCTATCAGCACGCAACAACTTGCTGAGATGCTTAGCTGGACCATCCTGGGGTGCTAGTACCTCCACACTCCGTACAAGTGTTATTGTACTGGTTTACAGCTCCTTTTAATATGCTTCTCCGCTTGGTGCCGCAGCGTACACACTAGCAAAATTGACATTGCCCTTAACACCACCATGAAAATAATTACCGGTTGCCTACTTCCAACTCCCACTGACTTTCTGCCTGTACTATCAGGCATTGCCCCAGCTAGACTCTGTAGAGAAAACCATGTACAGTAGGGGAGATGTGGGACCTAGGAACATGGTGGGACCTATGAACCATGGCGTTATTTGGCCACCGAGTGGATAAAAAAATTTGTAATTGCAGTGGTAAAATCGCGATTTGATTTCTTGCTGCCATGTGCGTTTTGGTCAGATTTGGTTCACTGTTTTGTCTTTCGTGCTCAAAAGTTACTTTTCAAGAAAAAAAGTAAAATTTTTCATTTAAATTTTTTTAAAGTTTCGAAAAGCAGGTATATTTTTCGAAAGAGTTTGTTGATTACGCTATAGCCTATACTCGGGATAGTAGCAGTGAATAGATGACAAGATAAAGTCAGAAACTTTAAAGAACCCCACGAATTCTGAGAAGGAGTTCATGATTCCCACATGAGTGGTTCATAGGTCCCACATCTCCCCTGCATAGGTTGGTTTTACAGGCTATGTCAAGGGATAACCACCTCCTCAACCAGATGGTCCTAAAACCGCATCTCCAAAGTCCCAGCGCTTGAAATCTCGACAACTTTTTTCCGCCATGCTGCTGCTATCTGCAACTCCAACTTCCACATTTCCGAAGTTTGGAATAGCGAATGAACAGAAGTTGCGAGACCAGTTCAATTCACGATCCTTCCCAATATCAATGCTCCATCAGGAGCAGAACTAACTCGGAAGGAATAGGTGAAGTTCAATCGCTTGCGAACTGGGGTGGGCCGTTTCAACAGCAACATGTTCCAATGGAGCCTCGCCGACTTACCATCTTGTGCATGTGGCTCAAACTTTCAGACTGCATACCACATTTCTCTACTAATTTCCTGTACACCGACCCAAGGATAGACATGTAGACCTAACAACACTCGATGAATACGCAATCCATTAGCTGCCGCGCCTGAACACAAAAACGTGACCTGCGGCGGCCTCAAACGCAAAAAGTTTATTACTTTGGTGGATTCCTGCATTAATTAATACAAAAAAGTACTATCATTCCAAAGTACGCATTTAAAGGCAATATACTGGATAAGCAGTGGATAAGCAGAGGCAATAGACAGATAAGCAGTGGCTTCGGCAAATGTTCTAGGCTAGAATTCTGAATGTACAATGAAGCATTTAACCTGCCAAGTAGGCAATTTGAATAGCCTACTGATCTCGATAAATATTTAATGATGAATGAAGCCTAACTAAGTTTTCAACATCGATCATTGTCTAAACGAGGAATTAATTCACGAACCAGGCGTGCTAGATCCTGTGTGTGTGCGTCCAATAAACAATAATATCTTGCTCACAGACAAGACTACAAACATTTTCTATTTTGATGAAAATCTGCACAGCCATAGTATTTAAAGTGCTCTGACTTTCCGCAAGTCTCACCGCAAAGTGTGCTTGAGGCTGAACTGACCTTGTTTTTAGCTCTCTCAAGCTGAACGAGTTTTATGCTTCAACAACACTAGGTAGAAAAATTTGTATTTTTTACGTTGATTCAATGCAATCAAGATCTATTTCTCCTGTTATGAAGCGACAAAAGATCAATAAACATGGCGCAGAGTTGAGCAGGTGTTTTTGTGTAATAAACGACAAAAGATGTGCTTCAGACTTCAGAGTATTGCTCACTGATTCTCATTTCCAAGTTGTTCCAGTCATTGACAAGGCCAATGAGAGGGGGCACGGAGGGTACGGCGTACCCTTGAGGACCCAGGCCTGTGTTTGTTGGGGGGCCCAAAATTGTGGTTTTATAGTTTACGCGCAAACAGTTTTGGTTAAAACAATCCTAAACGACTGATTTCAAGCATAAAAGTTGTTATTCTTTCGTCCTGGGGGGGGGGGGGCGTAATCTAGCAAAAAGGGCCCAGAAATGTAATCCTGTGCTTTGCGAGCAAATTAGTGGCCCAAAGTGGTAATTTAATGCTTTCCGTGCAAAAATGTTCTGTTAAAAGCACCCTAAATTAAACCATAAAAGTTAGTTATTCTCCTGTCCGGGGGGGGGGCATAGTGTAGTAAAAGCAGGTTTGAGTAAAACCCGGGCAAAAAGCCCGGGTGCTTTTTTGTTTTGTTTTTTTAAAACTATTTGACAAAGGTAGTTTCACACTTATTTCACTTCAAAATGAATTTCGGAGTTAGAGCAAGAGCCGGAGAATACTTTCAGAGCAGGACCGGAGCCGGAGTAAAAAAAAAGTGACTTCTCTCGTTCACCTCTGCTAGTGCTGGGCTTGGACATGTGGTGAATGCAAAAGTCAATGAAGAGAGGTTAGGATTGGTCAGATGATTAACTTGATTATGTTTTAACAAGATGTTATGTTTGAGCCTTAGTAGAGAGCTTGGCTTGTACCAGATACATATAATAACACTCAGTACGGTAACGTTAACGGATCATTAAACACACAAGAAAACATGAAAAAACTACTAAATCCAACGTTTTCGACACCACATTGTGTCCTCTTCAGTAATAATTATACGCTACATCTAAGAGAAATAAAAAAATGAATTTAAAAGTTTTACATTAAAGATGTACAAGCGACACTGTAGTGTATTGAAATGTGATTATTATGTTATGCTTATGACCGGTTACCAGATTATCTTTTGGCAACCCTGGCAAGTATCCCGGAAGGACATACTGTTGTCAGTAATTAATCAAAGTAGAAGTGCATGTTATTTCTGTATATAATACACCAGTAAACAGACAGAATATGACATTTGGCGACGAGGAAAATATTTAAATCTGTAGCCTATTAGTTCAAGAGGTCCAAGCAGACAGTGAATTGTTCTTATCGTGTTGTCCAAACTACTAGTGAGCATCATGAATGGAGCTGCAGTTACCTGTGAGGTGTCAGCTGTATTACCCTTTGATGTCAATGGTGATGCACAAAACCAGGGACAACGTTGGAAGCGATGGAAACGGGCGTTTTCATTGTATATCACTGGAAAAGGTGTCACCAGTGATGAACAAAAACAGGCTCTGCTGCTGCACACTGCTGGTGTGGATGTGCAAGAAATTTATTTTTCTTTGGTTCCAGACAATGAAGGTAAAACTCTTCAAGAGACTTTAACATTGTTGGATGATCATTTTCTTCCTAAGGCTAATGTACCTTTTGAACGCCATGTTTTTAGGCAATTGATGCAAAAACATGATGAGCCGGTGAACAAATTTTTTTGCAGACTGCGACAACAGGCAGCTATGTGTGAATTTGGTGATTCATTGGATACCCAACTTCGTGATCAAGTAATTGATAAATGTCATTCCAATCATTTACGACGAAAGTTTTTGGAAAAAGGAGATGTGCAGTTAAATGATATATTAGCTATTGCTAGAGCACATGAAGCAGTTAATTCACAGGTTAAGATGATGGAAAGAAAATCATTAGAACCAAGCATGCAGCATGAAGTAAATTCAGTTCCTATACAAAGAAAGAGTAACATTAAGTCAAAACAGGGAAAAGACACACAAGAGTGTTTTGCATGTGGATTATTTGGTCATTTCAAACTTGACAGGCAGTGCCCTGCAAGAGGGAAGAAGTGCCACAAATGTGGAAATCTGGGACATTTTCAAAAGAAATGCAGATCAAAAGTAAGGAATACAACACAGTTTTATTGACAAAGAAATGCAAAATCTAAAACCTTTTTAAAATCTAATGCCAATCAAATAGATAATTCAGGATTGGGTGAAAATGAATTTGGAGCATCAACTAATGTCTTTTCAATGAAAAGTTCAACACATGGGCTGTGCAGTGTAAGTTTAAACATTGGTGGTGTGTCGGTGGGAGACATGTTAGTTGATTCCGGTGCATCATGCAACATTGTGAACAAGCAAACTTGGGAATGGCTGAAGACATGTAATATTAATGCAACAACAAGGAAATCTGCTAAAACATTGTACGCGTATGGAAGTAAGAAGCCAATTCCAACATTAGGAACATTTACGGCAAAAGTTGAATCAAAAGTTACACAAAAAGTATGTGTTGCTGACTTTGTTGTAGCAGATACCGATGGACACAGACTATTGGGCAAAGACACTGCAGAGACTTTAGGTTTGTTGCATGTTGGTCCAATACATGTAAATGGTGTTAAATCTGGTGCTAATAATGTTGAACCTCAAGTTGATAATGACATTGTGTCTAAGTATGATGGTTTATTTACTGGTGTGGGCTTGTTAAAAGATTATGAGTTAAAATTGCATATTGATGATTCTCTTAAGCCAGTAGCTCAACCTGTTCGAAGAGTACCATTTCCGCTAAGAGAAAAGGTAAATGTAAAGTTAAATGAATTGCTGGATGCTGATATTATAGAAGAAGTCCCAGAAGGACCATCAAGTTGGATCTCTCCATTGGTAGTCATACCTAAGAGTGATGGTGACATTCGCATTTGTGTTGATATGCGACAAGCCAATCAGGCTATAGTTAGAGAGAGACATCCAATTCCCACTGTTGAAGAACTGTTGTATCAACTCAATGGTAGTACTGTTTTCAGTAAGTTGGATTTAAAATGGGGCTTTCATCAAATAATGTTGGATGAAACGAGCCGCCATATTACAACATTTGTTACACATCGAGGTCTATACAGATATAAAAGGCTAATGTTTGGACTGAGTTCTGCTCCTGAAAAATATCAGAAAATTATTTGGGATTTATTGAAGAACTGCGATGGTGTTGCTAACATTGCAGATGACATTGTCATTTATGGAAAAGACAGGACAGAACATGACAGTCGATTACATGTGGTACTGGAAAAGTTGTTAAAATCTGGATTGACTTTGAATAAAACAAAATGTCAGTTTAGAATGTCAAAGCTTACATTTTTTGGACATGACTTGCACCAACAAGGGGTAAGTCCCAGTGCAGAGAAAATTGCAGCTATTCAAAAAGCACAACCTCCAACTTCAGCTAGTGAAGTCAGATCATTCATGGGTCTTGTTCAGTTTTCAGCTAAGTTTATCCCAAATTTAGCAACCATTGCAAGGCCTATACTAGACTTGACCAAAAAGACTGCAAAGTTTCAATGGCATAAAGCACACCAAGATGCATTTTTGAAATTAAAAGCAGCGATCACAAAGGCTCATACATTGGCATATTACCGGAATGACTGTAAGACAAGAATTGTGACAGATGCATCTCCAGTTGGTCTAGGTGCTGTGTTGACACAGTTACAAGATGGAATGTGGAGAGTCATTTCTTATGCATCTCGAAGTTTGTCAGATGTGGAAAAGAAGTACAGCCAAACGGAAAAAGAAGCTCTAGGGTTGGTTTGGTCTTGTGAAAGATTCAATTTGTATGTATTTGGAAGACATTTTGAACTTGAAACAGATCATAAGCCCCTGCAATACATTTACACGAAGAAATCAAGACCATCAGCAAGAATAGAACGCTGGGTATTGCGTTTACAATCGTTTGATTTTAGTGTTATCTATCGTCCAGGGAAAACTAACATTGCTGATGCATTGTCAAGGCTAAATAAAGAGCCCTATGAAGAAAGCAGAGATTTAAAAGAACCTTATGATTATGTGAGATCTATTGTTCTTCAAAGTATGCCAGTCGCTTTATCTACAGAAGAACTTGAACAAGAATCAGCTGCTGATCCACAATTGTCAGAAATTAGGGACTATATTCATTCAGGAAATTGGTCCAAGTGTACAGACACAAGCTTTTTGCATGTAAAAAATGAACTGTGTACATATGGAAACTTGTTGCTCAGAGGGACAAGACTCGTTATACCTGCTACATTGCGTGAAAAAGTGCTCAATTTGGCACACGAGGGTCACCAAGGCATTGTCAAGACAAAGAATCGATTACGCACAAAGGTGTGGTGGCCAAAGATCGATGCTGATGCAGAAAAGATGTGTAAACTTTGTCACGGATGTCAAGTCACCAGCGACTTTTGCAGACCAGAACCAATTGCTCGGGTATTGCCACCAAGTGGGCCTTGGCAAGATTGTGCGGCAGATATTCTTGGTCCATTACCAAGTGGTGAGAACATTTTAGTAGTGGTAGATTACTTTAGTCGTTTTTACGAAATTGCAATCTTGAAATCAATCACAAGCGAAAAATTGATTCAAGCGATTCTGCCCATGTTTTCAAGGTTTGGAGTACCTTACTCATTGCGAACTGATAATGGTCCACAATTTGTATCGAATAATTTTGAGAATTTTCTAGAAGAATATGGAGTAATACACCGCAAAACAACACCATTATGGCCTCAAGCAAACGGTGAGGTGGAACGACAAAATCGAACATTGTTAAAGGCAATCAAAGTTGCTCAAGTTGAAAAGAAACATTGGCGTTATGAGATTAACAAATTTCTAATGGCATATCGTTCAACTCCGCAAGTTTCTACAGGTTCTACTCCTTATTATATGATGTTTCGCAGAGAAATGAAGTCTAAATTACCTGAACTGTGCCGAGAACCTCAGATCTTTGATGAAGGGATTCGAGACAGAGACTGGAAGGGTAAAATAGACGGTAAACTATATACTGACTTTAAGCGACGTGCTGTCGACTCAGATATTCGGGTTGGAGATGAAGTTTTGGTTAAAAGTCAAAAATCAAATAAACTTTCTGCAAATTTTGATAGCGCTACCCAACAGGTAGTTAGGAAGGAAAGGGGGGAAGTGACAGTACAAAACAATGAAGGGGTTCAATTGACACGAAATTCGTCGTTTTTTAAGAAATTGAACACCTGTGATGAAAATGTAAACTCACCTCCTACTGACATGACCGTGAACGCTGATTTGAATGAGTCCTCAATACCTGTACGTACTCGTCCGACACGTAATGTCAGTAAACCTGCTCGCTTTAACGATTATGTAACTTGAAGTGACTAGAATGCAGACTTGTATGCCTATGATTCCTTTTGTTCTTTCGTTATAAAGACTAGCTCTGGAACGCATGTCTATTTGTTTAAACGTCATGTCAATTGAGTGGTAATCTATTTAATTGTTCGCAACTACAATTTCAAGATCAAAGTGTGAAAAGTAGAAGCAAACGTATTAGGCTAATCATGATCTTTGGAGTATGGCTATATTGCTTTTAACAGTAAATGTTGGTACTTAAAGTTAATCTGTGTATACCATAGATTGCATGAATGATGCTTACGTAAACGAAATCTAATGATGATGCGTCGTTTGGTTCAAGTGCTCATGGTTTTCATCACCTGTTATGATCATTTAATGTAAAATAGGTTTTTATCGAAAGAAGTAGGCCTAATGCCTTTGAAAACTACGTTTTAATCCGAGAAGGAAGGGATGTAGTGTATTGAAATGTGATTATTATGTTATGCTTATGACCGGTTACCAGATTATCTTTTGGCAACCCTGGCAAGTATTCCGGAAGGACATTCTGTTGTCAGTAATTAATCAAAGTAGAAGTGCATGTTATTTCTGTATATAATACACCAGTAAACAGACAGAATATGACAGACACTTCTCAACAGCACCATCAACAACTGACACACGAATTCAATGCAGGATACACAAATTGGCGAGGGACAGATCACATGATATGCACAACACAAAATAATAGTTTTATTGCAGCCTGATACTATTCTTGCGCACAGATGTCCAATTTTGCAGTAAAATTTTGTGTGGTGTGCAATACGCCTAAGCAAACATTACACTTTTTGCCCAAGACAAAGGGGGCCCGGAGTGACTCTTCGTACCCCTAGTGAAAATTTTTCTCGGAGGCCCTGGTCATTGATCTAATGTTGCGCGGCTCCTTAACGTCTAACGCCATTGTGGCTGTTCACCTTGACCTTGTCAATATGCTTGCAATTGAAATATCATACACGAACAGATTGTGACATTTGGCTTCGATCACCGTTTTTGTTTTTGGGTTTGTAATCAGCGTTTTTGGGCTTGTAATTTTACATGCAACATTTATATGTTTTTCTTTCCATTTTGCAAAATTTTCTCGCTCGCTTTGCTCGCCGAATCATATTTTATTTACCTAACCAGCTACCTTGGGCATGCATGGTTTCAGAAGTGGATTAAAGAAGTAACACATTTTTTGTGTCCCACAAAAACTAACAAAATAATGTAATATTCAGAAGTAAACACTACTCACTCAAACAGCCTAGTTAATAGGCTATAAGCCTAAAGTGAAATGTGCCGTGAAAATACAGTAGGTAAAGCGAAGGATACCTCAGATAAACTTTCAAAGTTCTAGCCTGCTGAAAGACTACATCATACTTCATCAACTATTATAGGCTATAGCCATGGCCACCTGGAGATGCGGCCTGATTTGTCACATTTTGCAGATTTTGATTACAGCTACTGCTAGTGCTTGACTGAGATTTTTTGAGATGTTTTTACTTTTTGCGGTTTCCTAAGGACATAAAACTTTTTTGTTGCCTTGGAGAAGCAATAGAAAATGAGAAAAAGTAAGTTGAAAAACGCTGAATCAGACTGTTATTGAAAAATTAACAGTCTGACTAAAATCTTCGAATTAAAATTTTCTTTGTTTTTCAACATGTGAGGATGTTAAAACCTATTGTGTCATCTGGGAAAAACAGTAAAGAAACCATAAAAATCTAATTTTTATAAAAATTTATTTAAACTTTCGCCCAAAGTTAGAAAAACCTGGAAATTTCTGCAAAATGTGACAAATCAGGCCGTATCTTTAGGTGGCCATGCTATAGCCTACAAATTTTTTCGTGGTTGTGAATGAATTTTTTTTTTTGAAACGGTAGGCTTACTTAAATTTTAAACCAAACCTTCTACCCAAATCCCATTGTAATTTGATGAACTTGGTTAGCCTGCATACAAAGCGATGTAGGCTATGGTCTACATGCAAAGTGTGGATCTTGAAGAAAAAAAACATCATTGTGCCAAAAATGGCTAAAAAGCAAGATTACATTTGTCGAAAATTTTCGCCGAGCAAGCCCCCCGGCCCCCACACCCACTATCTACCTTTCCTTTTTCGGACATTAAGTTCTGCATTGTTCATTCATTTTATAAATTTTGCTTTGTGATAATTCTGGTCTTTTCACAACTTTTTTTTCAGGTCCGCTACTGCATTGTCGACATATTTACTACTTTTGTTTCTAAAAAACCTTAGAGTTGCATACTTTTATTGAAACGATAAATGCGAATGTTTTCCTAACATTTGAAAGAGTTTGTGACCGTAACATAACACTTTCTTGTCCTATTTTTAAGAGCCATCACTGAACATATAGGGACCCACTAATGTATTTCTGGGAGAGGGGGCAAGATGGTGCTCACTCTGCGCTACATAAACCTGCAACTCAGACTTCAACATCAACTACGTTACTAGATACTACAACATACACGGGAACATAAGCTTGCGACATGAACGTCCACATGACTTCGGTGCTGAGTCGATTGGTCTTAGTGTTGCGGCAATTCCAATTCTGTCGGGGAAGCGTAGTTAAAAGCGACCAACTGTGATGTCATAGAAAACGCGTGAAGCATAATACGAGACACAGGTACAAGTTTAAAAAGGAAATAAAGCAATCACGCCTAAAGCAATGACGCCTAAAAGCACAGAAACTCAACACACAGCAGCCTCAAGCCAAACAAAAAAGCCGCGTTAAAGAGCGACCAACTGACTTCAACACCATTTGTCATAGCACAATATGTCTAGGGAACTGTGTTCCAAAAGCTATACTAGTGCAGTTCGCTAGTACCACAGCGAACTCGCAGCATCAGGCTAAAACAAGTCGTTAATATCTACATGGTGATTTAAAAGGAAAGTTCCCACAAAAAATTAAATCTTAAAGGCACGGTTCCAATACATTACAATTGATACAGCCATAGTGCTAAACTACTCTACAGTCTTACAAAATCATAACGGATGTTAGTCTACTTAATCACACTGTTGATTTTTTCCTAACAATAATTATTTCTCATTTTTATATCTACTTTAATTGATATCGTTACAACAATTTGAAGGTTCACTCTTCTTTAAACTAAATATTTAATTTTGAATGTTTTTGTAGCCTAATTTTCGAAAATTTTAATAGAACACAAACAAAACCAACATGTTGGTATGTTTGTTGACAACTCAAGAGCATAGGCTACCCTTTGCAATTAGTCTTTGTGATATCTCGAAATCTTCCCTGTCACATAGATAGATACATAACCAAGTTGTTTAATTCCCATAAGGACAAAGATATAATCATACCTTGATCTATTTCGTGTCGAAATGATGTCAGATATCAAAGACAGTTTTGTATGCAGTGGATGTATCCTACTCTATTATGCCAGAGAAAGACATTCTGCAAAGCAGTTTGTTTAGACAAAGATACTGTTTATCACAAAAAATAACCAAAGTTGTTGCGCACCATAATGTAAGGTTTTAGCATATGATTTGTATTCAGGACAAAAATTGGAATAAAGCGGCAATCAAATCAACTCAAACAGAAAAGTGTCAATCCATTTGCATACAAAATCAATGTCAGATTGTCAGTGGGAACTTTGCTACTGTTACGCTGCCAGTATAGCCTATGTGACTGTGAGGAATACGAGATATCAAAGAAGTTTCTAAAACACTTAGCTCTGTTTCGGCATCCAGGCGATTTTTTTGCTTTGTTATTAAAGCTAGAGATGAAAAAGAATTGTCGTTTCTAAATACCTAGTTGAAACAATTACCATCAAATCGATTGTTTTGAAAGTTAGGCACGATTTCGTTTGCAAGGGATAACCAGAAGTGTGACAATAATGTTTTTCGAATCTGGACTGCAAAGTAGAAGCACAACATATTGTAATTCAATCAGACTTTCTTTTTCATGATGGTTAAGGTCGCGCATGTGTTGACATCATCGATGCATGGATGGTTTATTTAAAAATTTCCATGTCGAGGATCTTCATGTTACGAAAAATGATCGTCAAAATTGTTAGTCAACTCTTTCAAGTGTTGACTCACAAATGCTCAGCACCTCTTTTTACTTTTTTCACCACTCCATTTCACCAGCATTTTGCACAGAAAATCGGCTTGTCTTCATTCCATTCCGAAGCGCTATTTTCCGCATAGTCTTTGAAAAACAAGATATTTGCTTTCTTAAATTCCGGTTCTGGCAAATTTCCATTGCAGGCCTGACTTTATCCCGGAACTTCAAATTTATCTAATTCCAAATTTTCGTCTCCAACGATTTTGAAATTTTTCAAAATCAAGGACAAAATTCCCTTTTTGGTTATATATTTCTGTGTTTCAAAACTTGTTGAAAACTACACGCAAATTTATCACACTCACAAAAACATTATCAACGGCACAGAATTAGATTAACAAATTCAAAAAGTTCACCTTTATTACCAAACAATTTTACGTGGAGATATGCCAGTTTTACAGCTGTGCATGTTTCACAGTGCGATCACAATTTTACAATATGCTAATGACTCCACATTAAAATAAGCTTTGCAGAAAGTAAGATCTTCTGCGGACCGGCAAAAAAAAATTACACGGACCGGTGGTTGAGAACCACTGCACTAAACGATATAAAGTTTTATTTTTTTACAAAAAAAACACGCCTGCTAAAAGTTTGCCAAACAATTGTCACGAGCAAATCTCACCAAACTGATTTGCATGAATATTGTTGGTCGACCTAAGGTCATGTCGTTGTGAACAATTGAAATGATTTCTTGATATGGAATAGGCTACTTTGAGGCTAACTCTTACTTCTGAAAGTACAGAGCTTACACTTTTACTAAATCAGCAGGAGACAAGAATTAACTTTCTCTCTTGCAAACTTAACAGAAACGACTGTTGTCTTCGACGCATACAGTTCCCCAGAAAGCAGCCACTTTCGTATGAATTTTCATGAAGACTGACCAGAAGCAAAACCCATCGGTGGTGATTTGATGTAAAACTTTTTGCTCTCAGCTGGAATTAATTAAATGAAAGCAGGTCTTAATGATTTTTTTTTTGCTAACGGCTACCTACTCCAGACCCAATCGAAAGCTGAAAGTAGGTAGCCTGATAGACTCAAACTATTGTCTCGTGCTACTGCAGCGAAGTGAGGCAGCTGGGACATTTCCCATAACTTAATAGGTCTATGTTTGTTCTTTATGAGCTGCTGTGAATGCAAGGGGAGAATACCCAAATAATATCAAAAAATTATGAATAGCGGTAAGATTGAGCTAGATCGACACAAATTAACGATTCTGATGTCACGCAATGCTTAAAAATTACTGGTTTAGTGGCATTAACATAGAATACGGCATATATCGGGAAAGAATTTTGCATGTTCATTTTAAAAATAGGCTATATAAATTTACCTGCGGTATAACTGTTGGTCTACTGCTCCTAGAGCAGCTGCCTTTCATTAAAAGCGACATGCAAGTCATCTACAGTCTACACAACACATATATTTGATATATATGTTGTGTCATATATTTGATACATACCTTAGCAAAGTTTTCATATTCAATCTAATTTTAGATTTTCTACAAAACTCAACAAAGTGACTAACAAAACTTTTCTGTTTTTGTGAACCAACCCAGCAAACTGTCCACTTGAAGCGGTTGACTGTCTCGTATCATTAGTAAAAGCCTTGCTACTTAATGCAACAACCAGTTTACCAGCCTCATTTTTTAATCATAAATCGATTTTGCTATCACAGCATCCTCAGTAGGCTATGATCATATCAAGAGCCTACAAATGCCAACAATGTCAAGAGCTCAACAAAGTGGTATGGCTTACCTATGTTCAGTGATGGGCATTATCGGCGATAATTTATCGGCGATAAATTTTTATCGCTTATCGTTATCGCTTAATTATTTTTTCAGTTATCGTTATCGCCAAAGGCAATATTTAATTATCGCCGATAATTGATCGCCGATAAATTTTATTTCAGATCAACACACAAGTGGAAAGAACACGAAAAGTAATATTTTTACTAGCCACCTAGTTCATGAAACTAAAATTAAAACCAGTTCTTCTTCAGTGCCTGAAGTGTGTGTGCACAGGTCGTTGTCATGGGAGGGGCACGCCCCCTGCAGCGACGGCCCTGACAACACAATAATTTTTAGAGTTGCAAATTGCAATGCAATGAAATGCATGCAACAATTCTCTTGTTGTTTTGCTGCAATCGGCAATCGCGAGTGAATTTTACACTTAAAATGTAAGCGCACAGGCGGTACAGATTCCTTTGAAGCAAAGCGAAAGAAATTGGCAAGTGGTTTATGAAAGTGTCGCAATACGAGGCCGTTTTTACATCGGAAACATGGTCTTTCGCGCCACCATCACTGAAACAAGTCATTGCAGAATATGATATTGCTTGAAGCATTTGACATGCAGACCGACATCACACTTTTTGCATCTTGTAGTAGTTTTTGCATGACAATAGGCGCATCGAGTTGCGTGGTAAAATTATGCTAAATACAGTATAACCTTTCTCATTTAGCCTACCTATGCTGCATAGCCGAGTGGTGAGAGCGCTGGAACGGCAATCGAAAGGGCAGGACACTTAAAGGCATGCCTGAAGGTGGACATGAAGATTGGCTTCCTTGCCTTTCCGTCCACTTAATCTAAATCTTCAACCACCGGGCGTAAGCCTGGATACGACGACGATTTACCTATGCGACATAGCCAACGCTGAATCAAATATTTTTATTCCCACTAATAATACAGTGCCTATATTGTAATTGTTATCTCAACAACTCAGCGTTCTGCCATTGCTTTAATGATGGTGTTCACAAAGAAAACAGAAAAATTTATCTGAAATTATCAGTAAATTACGATAATTAGGCTATGTTATTGTTCTTGAACAAACACGACTAATTTGACAAGCTTGATGGATTTCACAGTATGCACATTTTTACTACCAATAACGCTTAAGATTACTGATAAATTTTCAAGCATTTTGCGTTTTTTGGAATTTTTTCAATTATATTGCTGACTTTGCTGTAAACAGCCCGTAGAAAGCAAAATACAAAGTTTGGAATTTTTTATGGTATTTTCATTTGATTTAATTATTTTGCCTACTGCACGTAAGCGGCAGTGTAACTCAATTGGTAAAAGCATCCAACTGGTATCTGAAGGTATAATTATAAGCACGGCGGTTACCTCAGTGATTTGATTCTGGATCAAGAGGTTGAAGATTCGATACCTACTGCCGCTGTTGCGATTCTATTCATGCACAACTTACAAAAATTTTTGTCCCTTTACAGTAAGTTACATTATGTTCGATTTTTCGTCATGTTGATGAAAACAGTTCGTGCTGCATGGGGTGGGGCAGCGCTAATCAAGAAAAAAAAATTATGGTTATCGGACATTATCGGCGATAATTTATCGTTTATCGTTATATCGCTTAACTTTTTTTTGATTTATCGTTATCGCTTTAGGCATTTTTTGTTTATCGATTATCGTTATCGCTTAACTGAAAAATGAGTTATCGCGCCCAACACTGCCTATGTTATACACTTCATTAGTTCGAGATAAATACTATAGGTGTCGAGTTGTTTGAACGATTGCAGCTTTTGTTTTACATCTTTTATTATCAAGGTTTAATATCCGGAAAGGAAATTTGAACCAATCGTCCATATGTCGTCACTCTATCGCATTTCTTTGTTCTTTTTTCATGACATTTTAAGCCAAAGCAAAATATTACCGTAAAATGACATTGAAAACTGTCTTTTCAAGTGCCGTCATATCCATGACCATGTGATAGGTCTGTACCGACTGCGGTTTCGCATATCTACATTTTTGTGTCATATTGTACAGTGCAGTCCAGTACCCTCACGTATTCAACGTTTAACCTTTAAGTTTAGTTTATTAACATTGTGATTTTGGTATCACTGGCCACATTTTAGCAAATCTCAATGACTCTGCCATTCTGACGTCACAATCGCTTAACCTGATATAAATTGATTCGCATGCCCTAAAACAGGGCTTCCCAAACTTTTTTGCTCGCGACCCCTTTTAATCTCCTAAAATTTTCCGAGGCCCTTTACGGCTAAGAGGATAAACAATGCTAAATGTACGTTTGTGATATTTATTGAAAGGTTTAATTTAAACGAAAACTAAAAACAAGCTATCCGTACTCGAAGCCTACTACTTTCCTACTTGTAGCCTGCTGGAAACAAAACCAAAAAGTGAACATACTGCATTTATTCAGTGTGATGGGTGCGGCTGCTCTCTGCTACAAAGCAAGTCTAGCCATCGCTCGATGTTTGTCAATGCTGGTCTCAAGGCAGCTTCAATGTATTTTACGCTAGAACGGTATTTTATCAACTTTGAAAACACTGACACGCACATACGTGGAGATTAACGGCAGGAGTGCGGTTACTGCTAAGCCATATAATGGTGAATATTCCGCTCTAACGTTCGGCTAAGCCAAAAAGTATAAAACTTTTTTCCAGAAAATTCAAGCCACAACTTAAAGTCAAAAGATAGATCTACAAATTTTTCCTGAGATTTGAAAGAGAGGTGCTCGGTACTTTGTTTTTGCATTGCAAATGGGTTTTAGATCCAATCTAAATTGGTTTTGTCCAACTCTAGAAGAAAATACTTTTTAAACAGTCTTGACAAGCGTCGATAACCAGAGGCTTAATAAAGCTTGATTCCACGCCATTGTTAACCAAAAACTTTTCAGTAGGCCTAAATGAGAATATTTCAAATGAATCATTTTCAATCTTTTGTTTGTTTGTAGATGATGAACACTCCAACTTTAGATTTCAATTAAAAAACATAAATGTTTTCTTCTAGGAAGGACAAATTAAATTCGTACCCCTTTTCCAAGCAAACCTGACTAATAGCATGATTCGAAATGCCTTCACAAAAACGGCGGACAAAGTCTAAACTTTTTTCCGTTGGAAAAATCACGAATTAATTTTTTAACACGACTAACTTTTTAAAGCATTGGTTTTGAAATCCACGTTTACAATGCAGCAAAGAGGGTTTTAAACTTCTATTCCATATTTCACTACATAAATTTACAAAATACGGGTAGCCTATTGAGTGCACAACGTTATTAATAAAGTTAATAACTTTCACAGCATCTTGCACAGAAGTGTTAATATGCAGTGCTTTGTGTAAAATTTGTGTAGCCTACTTTCTGCGACCCCCGAAGTTCGTTACGCGACCCCTTGAGGGGTCGCGACCCCCACTTTGGGAAGCCCTGCCCTAAAAGGCAACAACTGAGTTGCTACCCGGTTGCAACTTTACAAAAGATACCATGAAAAATCCCCTGTGCTGAAACTTAATCTGACCATATATCCAATAATCAATAATCTGACCAACCAAAGCGGCGTTGATTGGTGGAGCATGACATTTTGTTTACCAGTGAAACCAATGAAGCGTGATGATGTTTTTCGTAAATTGTGTCTCCTGTTCATTGCGACTTGCGATGCTGTTTTGTTTGACAAATTTTAGCGTACTTGAGTTGTTAATATAAAGCAGGGGTTCCCAACCTTTTTACACCGTTGGCTCCCTTTGAAAATTTTGAAAAATCAATGGCCCCTCTATTTTTTTCAACCTTTGGAAAAAATTAAGAAACGTCATCTTGTATTATTATTTTTGAAACAACCGGAAATTAAAGACCATTTCTTAAAGATTAAGGCAAAATGTACTAGTGTTTTTATTAAATTTTAATTTATTTTTTTTGTTATATAGTGTTGGATTGGACTCAGAGATGATAAATTAAAAAAATTATTATTTTTCAATTTTTTCCATGGCCCCCTTGAAAAAGGCTCATGGCCCACTAGGAGGCCATGGCCCCCAGGTTGGGAACTCCTGATATAAAGGATTGTAAAGTATGGCAATCGTTTTCTTTGCCGGTGAATAATTTCTAAGAGAATTTTGTTTTGAATTTAGCGTATTACTGAGGCAAGTTGTTGCTGACCAAACAGTTTAAGAACTGACCTATTAGGCTACAAATTAAAATCAATAACTAGGTACTGCACTAATAGGTTATAATTCAAATTCATGTTATTGTAAGTTGTTTATAAAAATTGGTTGTTTCCAAATAGTAGTTTGCTAACAACAGCAACTCAGTTGCCGATAAAGCTTCTAGTTTACAAGGGACAGTGTTGGGCGCGATAACTCATTTTTCAGTTAAGCGATAACGATGATCGATACACGAAAAATGCCTAAAGCGATACCGATTAACGATAATCGATAAACGAAAAATGCCTAAAGCGATACCGATAATCGATAAATCAAAAAAAAGTTAAGCGATATAACGATAAACGATAAATTATCGCCGATAATGTCCGATAACCATAATTTTTTTTCCTTGTATAGCGCTGCCCCATCCCATGCAGCACGAACTGTTTTCATCAACATGACGAAAGTCGAACATAATATACTGTAAAGGGACAAAAATTTTTGTAAGTTATTCATGAATAGAATCGCAACAGCGGCAGTAGGTATCGAATCTTCAACCTCTTGATCCAGAATCAAACCACTGAGGTAACCGCCGTGCTTATAATTATACCTTCAGATACCAGTTGGATGCTTTTGTCAATTGAGTTACACTGCCGCTTACGTGCAGTAGGCAAAATAATTAAATCAAATGAAAATACCATAAAAAATTCCAAACTTTTCATTTTGCTTTCTGCTTAAAGGGCTGTTTACAGCAAAGTTAGCAATGATTGAAAAAATTCCAAAAAATGGAAAATCAAACGAAATTTATATCGCACCAACAATATTGGATTTTTCAAAGTTAAAATTAGCCATTTAATGCCAAAAACTCCCTGATAAACTCCCTGAGCTTCGGATCCTCGAATTCCACTGAATGAGTTTGCAGCGCTTTTCCAGTTCTCTAACTGAATTTTAAATGATTTTTCATTCAAATTCACTAGGCTATTATTTGTTACGTTTTTGTCTCTGTGGCCTCTCCTTATAAACTGATTTCTTATTATGTTGATTAGTTATTTGTTAACTATGATTTGCAAAATTACCATTCAGCATTCATAATATTGTTGCCCCACGAAAACTTATGTCGTTTATTATGTGACCGGCTTTTTTATGACTTGTTCATTAGGTTAACATTTTGGTGCTCTCTCACTTTGGGCAGGTGCCTCCCCCTTTCCCTACTTTTTTCGCTCTGGAGAGAGCACTGAACTATAGGCCTACTGTATTGTTCTTGCATCTTTTCTCGACGGTCATACATAGCCTATCTACTTCATATTTAGCCTACTGCATGGCTAATTTTCTTTAACTTTAAACAGGAACAACTTTTAAGTTGCTACGCCCCTAATCTAAGCCTAGGCTACGCAATAAAATCACACTCTCCACAGTCTTGATCTTGAAAAGTGCGGTAAAATGCACGATGCTGCAATCAGAGTTCTCTTTCTGCTGCAACGCTTATTTGAAAGCGGCCTCGTAGAGTCGTATTGCGACACTTTCCCAAACCACTTGCCAATTTCTTTTGCTTCGCTTCAAAGGAAGCTTTGGCGCCTGTGCGCTTACAATTTAATTGTAAAATTCACTCGCGATTGCCGATTGCAGCAAAACAACAAGAGAATTGTTGCATGCATTTCATTGCATTGCAATTTGCAACTTTAAAAATTATTGTGTTGTCAGGGCCGTCGCTGCAGGGGAGCGTGCCCCCCCCCCCCCCTGACAACGACCTGTGCAGTGTGCACACACACTTCAGGCACTGATGAAGAAGAACTGGTATCAATTTTAGTTTCATTAACTAGGTGGCTAGTAAAAATATTACTTTTCATTGGCCTTCCACTTGTGTGTTGGTCCGAAAAAAAATTTATCGGCGATTATCGGCGATAATCAAATATTGCCTTTGGCGATAACGATAAACGATAACTGAAAAAATAATTGAGCGATAACGATAAGCGATAAAAATTTGTCGCCGATAATAATTATCGCCAGTAAATTATCACCGATAATGCCCATCACTGACAAGGGAAGCAGTATCATAACCTAACTGTAGCCTAACGTGCAGTTAAACTTTGTTGACTTGTATTATTGCTTTGATTTACAGACGAAAAAAAAACTTACCGGTACCTTAAAGTTGAAACTATATCTGATATAGGCTAAACTAAATTTCTATTGAAACAACAATGAATGCTGAGTCCGCCATCGAAGTCATAATCTGTCAGGACTCTAACATCAGTGATGTTAAGGTTGAGGATAACGAATGTTGCAGTGGCAATGAAGAAATCATTCAAGGAAATGTAACAGAGAGCTTGGCCTAATTATATTTTTTATTTATATATTATTGCATTTTGTGCAATTTTTGTTCATGTTATCACAACTCAGCAAGAAAATTGGTATTTCATTTGAATTGATTCAATGTCTGCAGATGTTGAATGAACATGAGAAAATGATGGAATGGGACAGAATTCGGCAGATGTCGTTAAGAAGAGTTTCCAGCAAAAAACTCCCACTCTTTTTTGTAAATGTCACTTGCTATTCCTCGTATTCCTCATTGTTTTCGGTCATTGAAATAGATAAAATGTGTCTGTCTTTGCAAACCTGCACTTCATCCTCTGTCTATCAAATTATTCAGTTATTTCTTAGGTAAACAAAGACAGTGCGTTAGCCTCGATGACCATATCGAATGCATTTTGATTGTAGCCTCCGACTTCTGTGTTGCCTACTCAGATGAATAGATCACTTCATTTGCTGAGTTCAAATGTTGTGATTGGATGCTTCTGTCCGAATGGAATAATGTTCAGCTGTGTGTAAAGTAGCCTACGTAGGCCTATCTGGCAGAGAAAAATGTTGACATTGATTATGCTAAACTAATCGGTCTATAGCCTTAGCCTACCAAACCTATGCCAATTTGTAGCCTACAAAGCACTTTGAAACTAATACATTCGCTTTGTCTAAAATGATGGCAAATGGAGAGAATATTTTAAACATTGCAGAAGACAAGCAGCCCATGCGAAACTACCAGGAATAGCCTATCAACGCTTTGTCAGTCCGAGGACAAAGATTTAAAACCAAACTAGAACCGCAGAATTGTTTGGTGAACTGTTAAAATTTGCCCAATTCTTTGTCTGCCATAGACTATGGCTCAAAATGCAAATGTACTGTAGAAGTGTAGAACGCACTTTTGCTATGGTGCAACCACAATCGCGCAAGAAAAGAGATAAGATAACACATAACAGCTTGTGGTTGAGTCAGTTTCTAGCATCATAATGGTTGTGTACAGTTTCAGTCATATTTCGTGTAAAAGGGATTTTATGATCTTGTCAAAGCTGATCTTTCCTTATAGAAAATAGTTAAATTTGGGGGTTGAATCTGAAAAATAAATCTGCGTTGTTTTTTGGCTGTAAGCTGAATCTTGTTGCATTGCCTGGGCCTACTGTTTAATTTTCCAAGAAGATGTAAAAAGTTTTCAAACGGAAAATCCAGTTGCTCTGTACTTGCTTACGAAACATGTCCTCTTTTTGGGCGATTAAAATATGATAGACCTCGCCCTCGGGGCTTTACTACGGGACGAGTAACTCAGTTTCAGTCAGTTTCAGTAATTCAGTTTAGACTCAGTTTCAGTAACTCAGTTTCCTCCAGGCATATGCAGGGTTACTGATGTTTTGACCTAACTATAGGCAATGGCAATCAACTAGACAAAAATAAAGTAAAGATCTGACTTCAATGGCGAATAATTACGTTCAAGTTGAAATTTTGGGAGGCGTGCGACGTTTGTGACGTCAAAAAGCGAAGTGTCATAATCAGTGAAGCCTATCAAGAGCCTAGCTGCTGTCATCCATAAAACAGTTCATTGCATAGCAAAAACGTCTAAATAACACTCTGCAGTGTAGCCTACAAAAATAGCCTACGCAGGGCGAGTTTAACTGATGGGTGCCCCGGGGCACCTTTAGATCAGGGAGCCTCCGTGCAAAAAAGTTTTCTTGAAAGTTACCTACACGGTACACCGATGCTAATGTCTTTACGCCAAGCTCAGTCACCACCTTGTGACTAAAAAGTAACCTTGAAATAAAAAGGAGGCATTTTGCAGAAACTTCAAAGGCTGAGAGAAAATAATAATAATAACACAAAATCACATTTTTCCATTTCGGTGGGCCTTTAAAAGGGGGGCCCGGGGCAACTGCACCCTCTGCCCCCCATAAATCCGGGCCTGAGCCTACGTGTCAAACAATAGCAAGTATAATGGGCAATGGCGTTGCAAACCAGCGACATTACTGGCCAATACGATCTTTTAAGTCCAAAACAAATAGCAAAATTCTACGTTGTGCAGGACGCTTTAGAAGTCAGTTTTTGCACTCCACGGAATTTCTTAGCGATTTTTTAGTTTTTTGATCGATCAAGCAATTGTTAAAACGTTTCAACTCATTTTGGCAAAATAATTGAAACACTTAATGATTAAATGAAAGCCGAACTGATTTTTAGAGCATTTCATTTTCATATAAAGAACTCGCAGAGAAGGGACAATTCATAGAAACCTTGATTTAGGCTAGCTAGTTGCTACCAGTGAATTCGGCAGTTATTTTGTTATTTGCATTTTTGAATTAGATTGCTAATAGAAAGCCACTTTTGTTATTGAACTTTGAAGACAGTAAAGTAAAGAGTAATTAAAGAGCAGCCACAAGAAATGCTTTGGCTTTTTTTCATTTTTCACCCAACCGTATAGTCAACCTTCATTTTCACCCAACCAAGTTCAAACCCTGCCTCATCGACTCAGAAGAAGGTTGTTTATGATTTCCAAATCAAATTTCTAGAAGATTGCATTTGGACTGTTCATTGTAGCCTACTGTAGGCTATGTTACACCTCCATTTTTGTGTATTTTTTTTGTTGGCCAATAGTTTCTAGTTCTAGTAAGTTGGCCAATAGTTTCCAGTTTGTTCCGTATTTTACAGTTAGAAAAGCGAACGATGATCGCTCTAGGCTTGTCTCCTGAGCGCAGTTTCCCAAGGCGATGCGTCATTTCCGTGACATTTAGAAAAAAAGAGTGGGAGAATAATGGAGAATGAATAGGCTACCACTAAAAACGTGCTCAATACCAAGCAAAAAATCAAGAAAAGCGAATTATATCAAATGCAGTTACTATAGTGTCTAAAACCTGTTACAGACTGTTTCACCCTTAATTAGGATCAGGGTTGCATTCCTGGGGGGGCTCAGGGGAGCTCAGACCCCCGAAATATGAAAAAGCTTGATGTAGGGGGGCTCCGGGGGGGGCTCGTTCAAGCTTCCACTTTTCAGATCTTCTGGCTGAACAACAACTTATCGACTGAACAAGTAACACTTTAAAAGCTTTCTCACAACAGAACTGCAAAAATACACGAACATAAGTTGGTAGCAATCGCCGTTTTCCGTGATTAGGTCCCGTATAGTTAGCTTAATTCTATCATGCAATCTACATGTACCGGTATATAGTAAAATAAATCAAACATTTTGCAAATAGGGCAATAAAGAACGACATAAAATTTTTGTGGCTCTTTTGACATTCTAGATGTCTGCGTGTGATGTGACTCTTGCATTGAATAGCCTTTCCCACCCATGTGCCTTAAAATTTAGGAAAGTCTGTAAAATTTTCATTGTGCGTTGTGTTGCGTCCTCACATCGTGGTATCAATGCTCTATACCAGGGGTGTGCAATAGGGTGTACCATTTTTCAAAAAGTTTTTAGAAATTAGTGCGGCTATGTATCACGGGTTTCCACTTTTGTTAAAAAGTATTTTGGTGGAGTTTCAGAATTTTCCCGCCAAAACTGTGGTTCTGCCGCCATTTTGAAAAAATGGCGGCCGGATGAGATATCATGAAGATCTACAGCCTTAAACTGGCGCAATGTGATCATGTAATATGTCGATTACAGGGTTTTTGGGGTCAAAGAACACGAATCTGAAGTCAAAAACGCTCTACGTCAACAATTTTGCAAAGTGAATTTTGACATGTTGATGTGACCACACTGTTTTGGACTGCAGATTTACATGAAAAGAGCATCTTATTGTCATTTTAACCTTAACCAAAAGGTTCGAAAAACAGAAGTAAACTGTCCCAACTGGGTAAATGCCTTAATTCTACACGACGAAGATCTTCATTAGCTACAGTGACTCGAAGAGTAGCTAGTGATCCTACCCAAGTTACAAGATTCAGATCAGTTATGCCACTGAATGAGACGGCCGGTGAAGCATACCCGTCATTGGCACAAACACTAAAAAGAAAGTACTTCCTCATTGGGACCACTAGCACAGACTAGGTGTTTCTGAGCTTCCTAAAAGCTCTGACGTTCTAGCTAGGCTGTTGTTCCTCAGAGACGAAAGTCACAGAACGATCAACCAATCCATCGTGATAGCAAGGGAGGAAATTCGCCAGGTATGGAAACATCATTTTGGCGTGGGTTTGGTATTTAGTAAGAAGAACGAGAAACAATCTGGAACAGAGAAGGAATTGTGTAAGGTTATTGTTAAAATGCGGATATAGACCGGCATCTGAGGAGTTTGTATGAAACTTGTTATCAACTAGAACTTGATTCTAGGCGTGAGAGGAATAAAAGTGATTTATTTAAAAAACGTTAGCGTGATATAGAAGAAAAGCTCAAGGATGCTCTGAATATATCTAAGACTACCTCGCAGTCAATTCTCATGCATTCTGGTATCATTGACTGGGAGACAGATCTGGAACATCTGAAAAATCAGCTCCAGCGAGATCAATTAGGTTGCGCATTGTGCACAGATGCTCTGCAGAAGAGATGGGACTTAGCTAGAGAAAAACTACACGTGCAGCTGGTGAAAGGAAATAGAAAGAGGATGTTGCTGACCTTAAAACAGTGAAGTTGGAGTAGGCTACAGATGAAGAAATATAAAGCGACAACTGGAAAACTCTTGAAAGGAAGAGAAAGAAAATGAATATTATGTTGCCTACAGCTTTAACATCTGATCGACTTGGATTGAGCTATCGGCAAAGAACAATGTTCGTGGCTGCTGTGGCTCGAGCGTCCGGCATACAAGTCTGATATTAATATCTCAGCCACAATAGCTCATACTGGCTAATAAGACTAGGTCCTCTCACTCCCAAAATATCAGAGATGAGTTCCAGGCCCCTGATTTGGAAATATTTCACTGAGACGATAAGATTCTGAAAATGAGAGGATATGTTTCATCAGAACGTCAGAAACTAAACAAATTCACTTTGAACGTAAGGGTGGTCAACGATATTGCGGAACGCGGGATTAAGCTATTCACTGATTCTATTGACAGGTGTTCGGACGAGAGCCACCGGCAAGCACTCTTGCTTGTTGTGCAAAGGCACAGAGAACAGTTTTCAGATTACAAAATGCTACGTTAGCCAAACTCAATTGTCAAAGAAATTCGTCAAGAATTTAGTGAATTGGGTGTTTGCTTAACTCTGGTATTGTGTTGATGATAATAAAGGAATAGCATGCAGAAGAAACAGGGATGGATCATGTCTGAGAGTGATTAACTCAAATTGTTTGTAAATGAATCGTGTTGTCATTTCAAAAGTTTGACAATAGTTCAGGATTATTCATTCTGGCGTGAGGTATTCTTGATCAGGTTGTGTCCATGTCTGTAAAATTTCACCATTAATTTCAAGGGGTAAAACTTCACTTTGCAAAATTGTTCTCGTAGAGCGTTTTTGATTTCAGATTCGTGTTCTTTGACCCCAAAAACCCTGTAATCGACATATTACATGATCACATTGCGCCAGTTTAAGGCTGTAGATCTTCATGATATCTCATCCGGCCGCCATTTTTTCAAAATGGCGGCAGAACCACAGTTTTGGCGGGAAAATTCTGAAACTCCACCAAAATACTTTTTAACAAAAGTGGAAACCCGTGATACATAGCCGCACTAATTTCTAAAAACTTTTTGAAAAATGGTACACCCTAGTGTGCAACCTTTATTACAGGAGGGCCAGATATAAATAACTGGGTGAAACCGCGGGCCGCACGTTTATTTAACATACGCTGATATGATTTCTAGTAGTTGCAAGCACAAAAAATTAGTTTTTTTGTTATTCATTATTCATGTTATTCTTATGGCATTATTAGAGTTTATCTCCTTGCAGAAATAATAAGTTAAAACGCATAAATTTCTGAAAAAAATTGCTATTCAAATTTATTGTCACACTGTCTTTAAACGAGTTCAGTGAGAAGTTTGCAGCTGGCTTTTTTTCCCGACGGCTTTTTCCAAATTTACTTTAATGGAAATGCTCGCAATGTGAAGTCCATTTTCCAAGTGTTCGTCTGTCGGAACCGATGGATAGGGAGATTTCATGACGCCCATTTTAGAAAAAAAATTGTTCGCACAAATACGTTGAGCCAAAAAGAGCCATTTTTGAAGCAATGGATTTTTTCAAATGTGGAAAGTCATCTTGGTTGAGATGTTTTCGGTAAAAATCGCCAAGATGTATTTCTAAATACTTTGCTTTCAAATCCGTTTTCTCTTAAGATCAATCAGTTCAAGTTGGATATCAGCTGGTGCTTTGTCAATATCTGTATCGAATGGCGAAGAGAATATACCAAACAAATAGGCCTATTTCATGAGATTTGAAGTCCTTGAAACGAGACAAACTTCTTAAAACAATTTTTCAAATTTAGTTTTCTTCTCAGGATGCATTCCATAGTCTCTCAAAGTTGGAAAATAGAAAAAGATTTCCTATCTGTATGTGAGCTTTCCAAAGTCGTAATTTGTTCATAAAGTCTTTTATGTGACCATACATTTTTACGTTCCAAATAATTAAACACAATGGATTAGCGGTGGCCAGTGGGAGATTTCTAAAATGGTTAATAGAAGGTGCGAAATCTACAATAATCAATTCTACAATGAATTGTTCACACGTACCAGACTAAACTAAATTATAAACAGGTTTCGAGGGCCGCACACAATTCAAACTTGGCACATCTTTGCGGGCCGCACAATTTTTCTTCGCGGGCCGCATTTGGCCCGCGGGCCGCACGTTGCACACCCCTGCATACAATAGTTTCCCAGCATTGTATAAACACTTCACAGCCCTCGCAGAAAGGAAGAATATTAGAGAAACAGATCGGGCTATGTTCAGAGCCTCAGAAGTCTTTGCATCAAAATGACCACCAAGGAATTCGTAGAAGATCTGGTGCTTTTAAAGGATTGTCTTCGGCAATTATTGCCTTTGTTAGAAACTCTCCAGACTGAGAATATCAACTTCGTAGTAGCGAATCGTCACGTCAAATGAACTGTTAATTCTCTTTCAAATAAAAAAAAATGTTCAAGAGAGAAAGTATTCGTTTGATGAAGTTGTTAACTTGAGTCCTGGAAGTAGGCTACAGAAACTACTCCTTTAAAGGCATAACGTTGGACCAGTAAATCTCGACGTAGAGACAGATGCTGGACACTAACAATGAAAATTCTGTGAAGAGCTTGGAAATTATTGTACCAGAGTTATGGCCCGCTGTAATCGAAGTTCCTTGGCAAAAAGGGGAACAGATATTACGGAAAATAGAGAAGTTTCATGTTACCACTCTGATTTCCGATTTTAGATTGTACGTTGACAATCCTTGCCATAAGTTATAGCCTACCATACGATAAAGCTGCTCAAGAATGTAGTACTAAACATGATTGCTATAAGTTCTGCTGAAACCGAACGTGGATTTTCGCAAATGAACTTGGTCATCACACCATTACGATCACGGCTCATCAAATCACTCGTTTCAGTCATGTTGTTCATCAGCATCAATGGACCACCTCCTCATATGGAATGACATTGCGGCAACTCAGAAGTGGTTGCTGACTCATGGATCGGCTGTGGACAGTGGCGTACGCAGGATTTTCTCAAGGGGGGGGGGGGGCATTGACAGTAGCGTAGCCAGGAATTTTAAATGGGGAGGGGGGATTTTTGACGTCCGGCGGGCAAAGCCGACGGCGTTTTCGCCTAAGACGACACCCAGCGGCGGGGGTCTCGGGGCCTCCCCCAGAAAATTTTGAAAAATTACTTTGAGTTTGGTGCATTCTGAGAGAATTTCAACAAAAATGTGGGTATGAATATTCCTGTAAAATGGTGCTGTCAGGTGGCATAGCAAAAGGATAAGATCATGTTTTCTTTGGCATTTTTCGGAAATAAAGCTAAGTCTCTATGTTTTCTTGTTGCTGGCTGAGATGTTTGAATGTTTGGTATTGGCAAACCTCGCTCTTTTAATGCAGTTTTGTTTAAAATTAGGCAAGTTTTTTTTAGACTGAAAGTATCATTCCCAAGCATAAAGAGACTGAAAACATCATTCTCAATATCGTGACGTCACACGCGTGCCAAAGGGGGGGGGGGGGGGGTTGTACTGGCCATTGATATCCCAGACGTCTTCATGATATCCCAGTATGGTTTTAGGTTAGACTTTATCCATTTCTTTCTTATTATAATAGGCTTGCAGAACACTATGCTACATTGGCATACATGGGGTGGGGTAGGTGGATTGGGCCATGTATTTCGTATTGGCTTAGTTTATAGAACAACATTGTTGATTGCTTTGACAGTGCAATCCAAAACATATTAAATGCCTTAATCTACGTCGTTAACTACTAAAACATTTTTAAGGGGGGGGGGGGGGGGGCATGGCCCAATGCCCCCCTGCGTAAGCTAGTGGCTGTGGATATACTCAGGTTAAGCATTCTAAGCTGCCCACATTGAATGAACTCAGATGTGTGCAAAAACTCTTTGCTAGCTAAAATCAAAGACTGTCATGGTGCTTATAACTTAGCCCATAAAACCAAAGACCTGGCAGACAGGCTATTTGTTTTGTAGCCTCTAATCTCGTTTGCACCAACTTGGAATATGCTTTTGCTGTATTTGGAGTTGTAGCCTACTGTTCGTTAATAGTTAAATGAGATTTTAGTGTAGGCCTAACTGTCACATTGGCAGCTTATTGGTTCTTACTCGCAAAGCTGCAAACACAAGCGCTCATTTCAGGAGATGCATTTCCTCACTTTCCTACATTCAATTTTTTTGCAAGTTTGCTTAGAATTGGCTCATTCAAATAAGTAGCCTACCATTGAGTTAAGATATTAGAATTAGCTCATGCAAAGCGAGTTTTAAGTGTAAGCCTATGCAGTAAAGAAAAAGCAAAGGAGATTGTAGTGTAGCAACCAAGCCAAATTTCAAACTTATAATTTTATTTCGGATTCAACCACGTTTTCACGTTTTGCATCTTCTACCTTTTTCTGTACTTCAAGCTATGTTTTAGCGTGGTTTTTTTTTCGCTATGATGTTTAGAAATTAATAAATACAAATTGAACAGTGTTTCTTTTTAAAAAAGGTAAAGATTGTTGGCTCACCTACACCAATTGCTGCACTTATTCTTTGTCTAACAACACAGCTAGGTGTTAATAGAGCCCCCCCCAAATAAAATGCTAGGAATACACCCCTGATTAGGATCATCAGAAAGTTGAGCTATTTATGGTTTTATAAAATTCAAACGCTTTGAACTCAATGCCCTTGTCCAAAAAATAATGTGATACACCATGAGACAAGGATATCTTGATAGGCTACTAGGCGTATTGAGTGGCCAGTGTTGTACGTTGACGCCGTCAATTTGACGGCGCCAACTTTTTGTTGACGCTGAGGCTAGCGCCGTCAGTTTAATTTTCAGTTGACGGAAGTGATAGCGCCGTCAACTATTTTGCCGATTTTAAGCGTCAAGCGCTATGCGTCAATTTTTGTTTTCATGGAAAATCTCGTTTCACAATAAGAGTTTCATCTATGGTTTCACAATGTATTCTGGCCAGCGCGACTCATCCGAATTACCGGCTTTTGCGTTGGTTGGAATGGCTCCCTGGAATACACGCGGAAGAAGTTCGCCAAATGGTGATCACCCATGTATTGAGAACGAGGGTTCAGACACAGAAAGCGAAAAATCCATGAATGGCATCGCGGACGTTGAAGATACTTTATTTCAAGAGCTCTATGCCCCTGAAAAGAGCGATATTGCTGCAGTGGACCAATGGACCTCGTTAAAAGATTTATACATGCTAAACTATCACAGCACGCTTGGAACAGTGATACCTTTCCGAGGGTTATAGCCTATAGGTAAATTGTTCGTAAGCAGCTGTACGTAAAACAATTCTTCGTAAACAGTTGTTCGTAAAACAATTGTTCGTAAACTGTTGTTCGTAAAATGAAATCCGTATAACAATTCTTCGTAAAGCATTTCTTCGTATAGGCTACATCAAATTTCAACTGCATGCACGAAAAAATGCTTTAGGAAGAATTGTTTTACGAAGAATTAATTTTACGAACAATTATTTACGAACAATTTTTGTACGAACAACTGTTTACGAAAAAACGTCGGACACCCTTTCTGAGTAAACGCTTTCAACTTGTTTTGAAATACAACACACCAATACCAACCAGCGCTGCTGTAGAACGCATGTTTTTACTTGAAAAGGACAATATGGGTCCCAAACGCAGCAGATTGTCAGACAAACGTTTTGAAATGCTTGTTTTTCTGTAAGGAAATAACTAATAAGCTAAGCAGCTAATTACAATACAGTTTCAAAATATAATACCTGGTCTTTATTTATAGCCGTGGCCGAGTGGTTAGCGCGTTGGGCTCGCAGTTGAGAGCCTGCATGTTCGACTCCAGCCACCCGCACTTGCTGTTGTTTCTCTGGGCAAGAAACTTAACGATAATTGCCTCTAGGCCTACCTAGTGATCGATTTCGAGTAATGGGTAGTACCAAATTTAAGTCATAAGTAAAGTAGACAACCGGAAAACAGACATTGCTGTCGGGTGCAGCGTGGGTCAGGTGTATGTCGGAAGGCGTACAACGATGCATAGCGCTCAAGTCCGCTTTCCCGCAATGCAGGATAAAGATAAACAAACAAACAAACAAACAAACAAACATAGCTATCATTGGCCTAAACTTGGTTGAAATATTTCCGTCTTATAATACACTGGCAAAAAATAGCGCTAGAAATTAGCGCTGACGCTGACGCCGTCAAATTCTTTAAGAGCTTACGCAATATTTTACGCCGTAAAGTTTTTAGGCGATTCGCGCTAACGCTGACGCCTTCAATTTATTTCAATGACGCGTACAACACTGTGAGTGGCGTAGTGGTCAGTGGAATGGTGCCTCACTCCACCGGCTCGATTTCAAAACTCAGTTAACCTCACTCACAGGAAGCCTCACTTAACTCTTAAAAGTGTCAAGATATCCCTGCGTGAGAAAATAAAAATACTGTTTACAGTTTTTAAAAAATATAAACTTTTCCTTGACTGAAAAATCATGTTTTTTTACTGGAAACACTTTTTAGCGACATCTGCCGGATTCGATTTCTGTCCTGTCCGATTATTAAATCATTTTCTCATGTCTTCACTTTATTGGGGACCGAATTCCTAGGGCGAGTACGGTACGGTAAGTTGTCCAAGGGACGAATTAGCCTAGTTGTCGTTTGTGAGGGAATACGTTACGTTAGGTTTTACATGAAGGATAAAAGTGGGAATCTATGATTGGCTCTGATAGCCTATTTTGGTTTAACAACAAAACTATAAAAATAAATACTTTCCTATTGAGCTGTAGGGTAGCCTTGTGTATCAACAGGGGAAGACTACTTTACTTTTTTCGCTAGTGTTGCGTGTTGCAAATTTATCAAACAAGATTAACAAATTTACCCCTAGTCTAAATGTACAATCACATCACCACAAAAAAAAGCTAAATACCAGTAGCCTACTGCCCTACTGTAGCTTCAGTGCTCACTAAGCTTTTATCTTTGCAGCATGTGTGTGTATCGCTTTTTGCAAATGATTTACCTTCAGCAATGAATAAAACTGAGACTTCTATCTTGTTACATCAAACCAGTCATGTCATATGGAAGTGAAAGTTGGACCTACAGCAAAGAAATTCACAAAAAAATTAATGCTTTTCAACTCTGGTGCTACAGAAGAATATTAAAAATATCATATAAAAAACACATTACAAACGAAGCAATTAGGAAAAGAATTGGAGTGCAAGATACATGGGCAAACGACTTGGCAAAACAAAAGATGAAATTCGCGGGACATATTTTGAGAGGATCGGCAAGACAGCTACATCAATTGGTTATTGAAGGTATGGTGGAAGGAAAGAGGTGCAGGGGAAGAAGGAGACGAACATGGGGAGATGACGTGATACAGTGGGCTGATTTGTCAAGCATTGGAGAAACAAAAAGAGTAGCGGAAGAGCGTGACTTGTGGAAGAAAGTGACAGCCAACCTCCGGATCGGAGACGGCACGTGATGATGATGATGAATGAATAAATATCTGAGGGGTTGGTTGGTTTTGAATCTTTATTCTTGGACTGACAAGCAGTGGTGACACTCCTAGTGTTTTTCCACTAGATCTAGTGTTTTTGGATTGCATCTAGTGTTCTAGTGTTGTTTTTTTGCTATCTAGTGTTTTTTTAGCGATATACCGCTATGTTGATGTGCATAAGTTTGGACATTGTTCAAAGCAGCCCCACCTATTTATTATTTGGCTGCATCAATGTGTTTGTACTTGTAGTGCTTTTGAAAGTGGACAGCGAGTTTTTTGTCTGGTTACACCCAATGATGACCAAATTTGAGATATTTAGCATAAATACTTTAAAAAATACACACATACACAATACATGCAAGAACAAAAGTGAGAGTTGGATCAAATTATTCAAACGAGTTTTTTGTGAAGGTTGGTGTACACCAAGGATCAGTTTTGTCACCTCTGATATTTGCTATTGTGGTTGACGTTGTAACTGAAGGAGTGAGGGAGGGCTTATTGAGTGAAATTTTGTATGCAGACGACCTGGTCTTGACAAGTAATAGTGTGGAGGGACTGGAGAGAAAGTTTGAGAAATGGAAAGAAGCATTTGAAACCAAGGGTATGAAGGTGAATCTTGAAAAAACAAAAGTGATGGTGAGTGGAGCAGAAGGAACAGTTGTTGAGAGCAAAGTAGATCCCTGTGGAATATGTGGCAAGAGAGTGATGAGAAATTCAATGCAATGCAAGGAATGTGGAAAGTGGGTACATGCAAGATGTGCTAATGTCAAGAGAGCCGCAACAAGATTGGCGAAGTGTTTTGTTTGTGGGAAATGCAGTAAAGGAAGGAATGAAGTAGAAGGCCATGATGATGAGTTCTGCCATGGCATCGAAACAGTGACAGACTTCTGTTATCTGGGTGATCGGATAAATGGAAGTGGTGGATGTGAAGCAGCGGTGACAACAAGGGCAAGATTGGGCTGGGCAAAGTTCAGGGAATGTGGGGAAATGTTGTATGGCAGAAAATTCTCACTAAGGATGAAAGGGAAAGTATATCGGAGCTGTGTGCGGCCTGCAATGCTATATGGTAGCGAGACATGGATATTGAGAGAGAGTGAACTGGCAATCCTGAGAAGAACGGAAAGGTCAATGGTGAGAGCAATGTGTGGGGTGAAAACGAGAAGGGAAAAAAGGACTGAAGAATTGTTGGATATGCTAGAGATGAGAGAGACCATAGACCAACTGGCAAGGGCAAATGGAGTAAGATGGTATGGACATGTGATAAGGAGGGAGGAAGGAAGTTTTCTTAGAAAGGCACTAGATCTAAAGGTGGATGGGAAGAGGAAACGCGGTCGTCCAAGAAGAACGTGGAAACAACAAGTGAAGGATGAATTTAAAAAAGTCGGACTGAAGGAGGAAGATGCAAGGGACAGGGTGAAATGGAGAAAAGGGATTAAAACAATTGCTGCGCGGAAACAATCGGCCACCCCCACTAGTGGGGAACAAACCGACGATGGATTATGATGATGACACAAATGACTGTGAAAAGTGTTCAAAGTAGACTAAAGTAGGTAGCGTAGCCTACCAGATACTGTACTTCAGAGATTGTGAATAATATTGCGTTTTTGACAATATATTTGCAAAGGCCAAATTTGGGGAAAATTTTGTTGGCCCCCAAAATGTTTTACTCTTTTACGGCTATGACTTCAGGGCTGTCACTTTCAAGGAAATTCAGTTCTATTTTGAAATTTTAAGGACTTTTAACACTCACTAACGCCATTGGCTGTCATTTTTCTACATTGTGCATGTAAATGATTGTGTATTTATGATACTAGTGTTTTTTTTGTGTATCTAGTGTTTTTTTCAGTCAAATCTAGTACTTTTCCATGACAAGAGAGTGGCAACATTGCTGACAAGGTAGCCACTGTAACATGACAAAATTCTGCCACAACTATTGAAACCTAGAACCAATCATAAGCTATGTTTTTTTTTGG
This sequence comes from Aplidium turbinatum, assembly GCF_918807975.1. Lineage (NCBI taxonomy): Eukaryota > Metazoa > Chordata > Ascidiacea > Aplousobranchia > Polyclinidae > Aplidium > Aplidium turbinatum. The sequence continues at coordinate 8,872,428 of NC_137483.1, read as the reverse complement.
ATGTACTCAAATTCGTACCCTAAACAATTTGGGCTGCAACCTAGTTCATACCCTGAACAGTTTGTACCCTGAAAAGATCGAGAGAAAAAATTAAAAAAAGCCGAAGTCGCTGATCGCATTTTCCGCAAACATTTTAATATTTTCCCCCTGAAAAGATGGAGAGAAAAACGCAGTTTCCACAAACACACTGAAAAGAACGAGAGAAAAAAATAGAACAAAGCCGAAGTCGCTGATCGTAGTTTCCGTTTTTCCGCAGTTTCCGCAAACATTTTAAAATTTCCGGTAATGATCCTAAGAGTTTGCCGAAGTCGCTGATCGCAGTTTCAGCAAACATTTTAAAAGGGTTTAGGGTTAGGAAAAGATCGAGAAGAAAAAATTAAAAATAGTCGAAGTCGCTGATCGGAGTTTCGGCAAACAAACAAACTGAAAAGATTGCGAGAAAAAAATAGAACGAAGCCGAAGTCGCTGATCGTAGTTTCCGTTTTTCCACAGTTTCTGCAAACATTTAAAAATTTCTGGTAATGATCCTAAGAGTTTGCCGAAGTCGCTGATCGCAGTTTCCGCAAACATTTTAAAAGGGGTTAGGCTTAGGAAACAATCGAGAGAAAAAAATTAAAAAAAGCCGAAATCGCTGATCGGAGTTTCCGCAAACAAACAAACTGAAAAGATCGAGAGAAAAAATAGAACTGTTTTTCCGCAGTTTCCGCAAACATTTTAAAATTTCCGGTAATGATCCTAAGAGTTTTTGTTTGTTTGCGGAAACTGCGATCAGCGATTTCGGCTTTTTTTAATTTTTTCTCTCGATCTTTTCAGGGTACGAATTGTTCAGAGTATGAACTAGGTTGCATCCAACAATTCGTACCCTGAAAAGATCAAGAGAAAAAATTAAAAAAGCCAAAGTCGCTGATCGGAGTTTTCGTAAACAAACAAAAACTCTTAGGATAATTACCGGAAATTTTAAAATGTTTGCGGAAACTCCGATCAACCCCAACCATTTTGAAATGGTTGCAGAAACTGCAATCAGTGACTTCGGCAAACTCTTAGAATCATTACCAGAAATTTTAAAATGTTTGCGGAAAAACGGAAACTGCGATCAGCGACTTCGGCTTTGTTCTATTTTTTTCTCTCGATCTTTTCAGTTTGTTTGTTTGCGGAAACTCCGATCAGCGACTTCGGCTTTATTTAATTTTTTTTCTTGATCTTTTCAGGGTACGAATTGTTCAGGGTACGAATTAGGTTGCACCCGTTTTTCTTGACATGAAAAAGGGAGAAAGAAGATGATAGCCTACAAAGCAAATTAAGTGATGGATTCTCTGTCAGTTGGTTGGCTTAGAGGTTAGGCCAAGAAAGTAATCATTTCATGACATGGGTTCGATTACCACCCCTACCATTAGGCTACTTTTTTTTCTTTCGTAAGTAACTACCAAATAAAGCTCAAAACAAGGATTAACTCTCCAACTGAGTGCTATCTCCGACTGGTAGCCTCTTATAACATGTTCTGATTGGTTGGTGGTGTCATTGGGATCTGGCAGAATTTCTTCATGTTAAAGTGGCTTCTGACTGACAAAGCCTTTGATAGGTGTTTTGCATGATACTTCTGGTAGTTTTTGAATACTTGTAGAGGCTTTTAACGCAAGGCCAGTTGCCAAGATTGGCAGAATAAAACTTTCTGATTGTTGTTGCCAGGAAATTATTCGATCCACTAGGTGCATTTGAATGAAGAGTAATCCTGAAATGTATTGCTCAAGTGTATACCTTGAAACCCAAACCAGCGTCGCATGATCTTGAGTCGGGCGCTTTATCGCTGAGCTAATGGGTATTACAGTATAATATTTATTTCAGGTTAAGAATTGCTAGCCTAAAATGACAGGAAATAAAGTTATTTGTAGTAACAGACATCAATAAAATGCTATGCTCTTGCAGTGGCACATAGAGGAGGCATTTGGGATGAGTTTCTGGAAGCTTGGTTATGTTGGAAGTTTTTATAAAGTAGAAGCTAACTTTAGTGACCTCATAAAATCTTTTGCTTCTTTCCTCTCTCAATTCAATGTCTATCGTACCAACGATTTTGATTCTTGACAAAAATCAAACCAGTGATTGATCACTGGTAACAAATCAAAAGTTTTAAAAGAAATGATGCAATTTGAAAATTGAGTAAACTTTTCAGGTCAGTAGTATCTGGTAATCTAGAACAGCCTTTGCATTGTTGCCAAAAGAATAAATGAGTGTAGAGGCCTTTTATTGTTAAAAAAATCTTCATGTGCATATGCAGTTATGAACATGAAATTTCGTCATGTTAAATGTCAATTTACCTAATGTAAAAGTAAACGATTAGTAAACATTAGGTAATTGTTGGTTGTATGGTGAAAGTACTTTCATGATTCTTTCCTTGCTGGTTTTTTCATCTTCAGCGAAACATGAGGGCCCCACTTCTACAATTTATCAGCTGCTACTGCATGTTAGCTGATGTAAGTGTTAAAGCATTATAGGGCTCTCACAGAAATACATTTCCAAAAATGTAGCTTTCATAGCTCTCTTACCTAAAAAGGTTCACAACCTCTGAAATAGGCTAGTTTTTTGCGGAATGGCCCGTTTCGGTGAGTCCGATTCGGTGAGTCCGATCCCTTAATGGGGAATTTTTTAATTTTTTTTTTTAAATTATTGGGTACCGTAGCCTAATTATCATTGTCATTTTAGGGTTAGGGGTTAGAGGTTAGGAACTCACCGAATCAGACTCACCGAATCGGACTCACCGAATAGTTGCAAACCCAATTTTTTGGTGCTTCTGTTTGGATGTTGTCATATTAGAAACAAAAATTTCAAAAACTAAACGGATTGTTATTAAAAATGTGAAATATTTCATTAGGTTGTGCCAATAATCTACCTTACCATTGTTGAATTAATCATCATGAAAATGTGAATTTCCCAAACAACATGGAAGAGTGTGAGAGCAGCAAAGCCCAATATCTTCTATCTGAGCTAACGATTGTTATTGAAGAACAAGATGCAATAATTTTGCAGCAAGCTTCTCAGATTACTGACTTGCAAGCAGAAGTTAGAAACTTAACCAAAACTCGCGGTGTGCTTTTGGAAAAACTATCTCAGTTGGAAAAACATGCGTAAGTTGCAATATGTTTTCACATTGCATGCAATCATTACTGTACAGTACATAATTTGAATAAATGTGGATCATATGCAGTATGCACTGCAGTTTAGCATAACTTCTACATTACTAAATTGCCTTTTTAGGAAAAGATAAAAGAAAATGTCTTATATTATTTAAACAAGTGGATTTTTTAACATTTAATATTTTATTAATATATATGTTAAAACTGTATGTGTGATTTTATTTGACATTATTTAATAATCATTAATGCATAAATCAGGGTTTGAAGAAAAAGTTTTGCAGTGTTTTATGCAATAGGTTTAAATATCTTTCTGTTTTATAAAACATGCTTACGGTACACAATTACACATCTATTTAGCACGTATTGTATATATTGCATGCATACATTACATACTTTTTAAATTGTTTCTGCTGTGAAGGATGTGATAAATTTATGTGTAATTTTTAATAATGGTCCATCACCGTTACTCACGTTGTGCGAAAGTAGCAGATTACATGGAAAAGACATGACTTCCTATACTGCTAAACTGTGTGATCTTAAAATAAAATCGAGTTTTGGATAAACTTAAAATATTGCAAGTTTGGATGCAAGCATTTTCTCCAGCATGTGCATTGTGCACTTATATCTAATAAGAACCTTCTGATGATCCATTTTGGTGAAACAGGCTGTCAAGGGTTTAGATAGTATAATAATAACTATATTTGATTTTATATCTAAATGCCAATGCATTTCATAAGGAAGAACAGTTTGGTGTTTATTGTACTTTTGTCACTTTTTATTTTATGTTATTAGTTGTTGATATTTTGTTAGAAACTTTTTTTTTGTGCCAATACATACTACATGGAAACTCAATCCTGCAAATTACGGTGTTTGCTTGATGGGATTGTTCGGACAATTATATATCTTGTGCAGTATTTCCAACATAAATTCCTTTTTTTGGAGAATACGTTTTTATGCAACCAACACCATGAATAACAATTGAATTTTTTCGTGAACGTGGTTCATGCCTTCATGTTAGTACACATGATATGTTTACTGTTTATTTTCATCACGTTTTTTTCTTGTAGATCTGAGAATCGCTCCAGCCATAAAAAACGTCATCGAAAAAAGAGCAGCTCGTTCCGAAGCAAAGAAACGTCTTTGACAAATCGTCACGAAACTAGCAATGGCCCAGGTCATTTTTTGTTGATTTATTCTCAACTCATGGATCATTAAATAGTCGCTTGTGAACCAAGAACTAAAACTGTCACCATCATGCTGCTGTTATGGAGTACTTGATTTTGTAACTTCAAAACAGCAAGACGTTTTAAACAGTGACTATTTTTTATCACTTTTTGCAACCTTTTTCAGACTCCAAAGCAGACGTTTTTTACATTGATTTCAACGTCTACAGACATTGGTTCAATGTGAAAATACTTTGCTATATGGGGATTGTCACCCTGACTCAGTCCTTTTTACTTGCTTTGGTTTTAAATCCGTTTTTGTTTTCACATTAATAATAATGTTATGGTTTTATTTATTGCCGCTCTACAACAGCCATGGTCTTTTAGCGACATCGCTCATTTGAAATTTTATATACATCAGCTTTAAAATGTCATCACATTATTACCCAATTTATTCTTACTGCGTTATGCAAGAAAGCACACAGTCGGTAGGTTTACCGTTTTTAAAGTTTTCGGTTTGACTCCACCTGATATCGATCTCAGGTCAAGGCGAAACCACTCGGCCACTGACCTGTTCTTTTTCACATTGATTCAACGTCTGCAGACGTTGGGTGAACAATGTGAAAATGAAAGATTTTGCAAGGTGGGACACAACACAAAAATGCTGCACCAGTTAAATTGAGAGAGCACATTTTTGTTCCACCAAGCGTGGACGTCGCTATACTGTCGTGACATCTAAACTGGAAGCCAAACGCTAGGCCTCATCTTGCACGGCAAACAAGATTGTCACATTGACGGCTTTAACGCCAGATTTTAGAAATTTGACTTTTTTAATACATTTTCAGATTAAAATATGGCACGGTCGCCACATCTTAGGCTATGGTACTAATCATGCTGTTGACAAAATCAGCCCAAGATCCAAGTTTATGGAAAGCATCATCAAGATTCGGGAAAAGTTGTTTTTCAAACCTGATGTTTTGTTAATAAGCTACTACGCATTGATAAAACAGAGTTTTTTGAACTATTTACAATGTTAAAAAAATTAAAAAAAAAAACGCCAAAACTATATCAAAATGCCAAAGCAGCCTGCCAAGCAAAAAAAAGAAACTACCAATATGGCAATTTCGTTTGCCGTGCTAGGTGAGGCTTAGCGTTTGGCTTCCAGTCCAGATGCTATTATAGCGACGTACACGCACCAAGAATTGGAATTTTGCATAATTGGTTAGAAATGTGCACTTTAATCAGTTCTTCCATGGTGTTGTTTGGTTCTCAGTTCTGATTTCATGAAACCAAAGCGTACAAGACAATATCCGAAGCCTCGTTTATCACATTGTCGATAAAGCGATTACATGAAATATCATGCTTCGATTGGTCCTAATTATCAGAAACGTATTCTAACAAGAATTGAAATGGCAATGTTCCACGCTTCATGTGCTATTCTTGTAAAACCATCACCAACACGTAATAGTAATTTTCTTTAAAAAAAGAACTCAATTTTTTTAGTCTTATTTCAGATCTGTTGCTGCTTACGGTAGTCGCGTTAACTTGATTGATTCATTCGTCGCATCGTTTCTATCTTTGCTTTAAATTTTCCAAAATGCTCATTTTAGACGCAGTTGACGATATGGAAACCAAAAGTCACGAACGCTTTGGTTCTGCTGTTGTTGAAAGGTCAGGCAGTTTTCAGCGGAAACACTTGGAAGAGAACGATGCAAGGTTGAGCCTGGGCGATGACTACGAATTAAGTTCGGACATTCGAGACCGACAAGTCGAAGTTATCAGGGTAAGAGGAGAATGACATTTTTTTATTTGGGGTTTTTAATGTGTCATTTTGTTGCCTTTTTCGATGCACCATATTACTTCATTGAAGTTGGAAAAATGATTTGAAAGAAGGATTGCATTGTCAATTTAAGGTACAGCGTTGAAAGTGTAAACTTATGCACAGTCTAGTTTTGGCAAAGAGTAGTAGCAAAGAGTTTCTGTGAAGATTTTTTTTTTTATAAAGGAATTGATCTTAGGTAACACCTATCCGTCCTTTAAGCGATTTTCGGTATTTGAATGAAAAGGGTTTTACGAAAATGCAACATTTAAATCGAAGTTTATATTTGTTGCATCATTGTTACTGTTAAACTTTACACTATGGTTTTCGCTACATAAATCTTGAGAGGGCAACACTGATTGTTTTAAATTCAGCTGGCAGCTGCTTCAATTTCTGCCGTATGGTTGTTGTAACGGCGTACTCTACTTTGCACAAGACGTTTGTCATAGGAAATGTTACGGAATTCTACCGTTATCGAACTTAACAGGATAGAAAAACCACTTGTGGAAGTGTTATTTCTGTCTTGCATTTAGCTATTGTTGAATTGCAATACATAGTTCAATGATAAAATGGAAAGGTATTTGCGTCCTTGCAACTATTCTGATCAAAGAATCCTATTGTACCAATGTTTTGATTCTAAATTTGGTTTCGATTTGCATACGCTGCATTATACAACTCAAACCGCTATGACTCAATCTCATACATACAAAACCTTTATGTGCAAGCCGACTGAAGTGGCTAACGAAGTGCACCATCAATCTGTAAATCGGTTCTTTTTTTTCGTTGAATCAACGCAAAACAGGACTGATTTGCTCCCTGGGATTGCAACAACCGTAGCAGTATTTTGGTTCGTATGCTAAGTTGGTAGTTTCCTTGTTGGTTTTGGCACCAGAAGTGGAATTGAAGTTCAATCGCACCTGTGACAGGTAACCGTGATTTGTGCCACGGTCAAATACGTCAGTGCACTGTGTTGGCAACATTCTTTCACACCTTAAATATAGCTAAAACAGATATAAAAAGACTGCTATAGCCTCTGGAACACACATATCCTGCCGCACAGTCACGGTAAACAGCACGGTTGTGGAGAGGTAGATTGTCAGTTATCATTGAGTAACAGGTTGAGAAACATGGTGATATCTTCCTAATATTTGTTTTCCTTGTACTGATTTGTAAAAAAAAAGACAAAAGCTTTTTCTAACTCACCGAACACAGAAAGCTTCAACTACAGAATGACTTGTAAGAACGCCGTAGCATAAACTTCAGCTGTATTGTCTTGTTGAACAGAAAGCGTGTATTTTAGTAGTTTTAAGCAGGTGTATAGCAATTTAGTCCAATCATTGTTGTGACGTATCGTATTAACAATGCAGCTGTTATCTCCTAGCCATGTCTTCTAGTATTCATCTTCGAGGTATGAGATATTCATGAAGGTTATTCTGCTGTTTTTTCGATCTTGCTGGTCGTTTTAATATGTAAATTTTGTGTAGACAAAACAACTGAATGCATTATAAATAATTATCGATAGTCGTCAGTTTATATTAGTTGATTGACAGTTGTATTGATATCTGAATTTATAAAAATGTTTAAAAAGATTTAATTCTCACGACAAGTCATTAGAATCCGTGTTGCCCAGAAGCCTCATTTCCTTGTTATTAAATGGAATTTTAAGCAGACCGTAGCATTTTCGGCATGTTCTTTGTCTTTAGACGGTGCCAACAGCTCGTTTGTGCTACCCAGAAGCAAGTGGTAGCTTTTTTCACCATATTGCACACCATATTGCACACAGGTCCCATAGATCTTCTGTATCGTTTCATTATATTGGTAAAATAGGATAGTTACTGGTGTTTTAAGTGTCAGTTAGCCTTTTAGTGCTACATTTTTGGAAAAGGAAGCAGTTGCCTCACCTGCGCGCAATTGAAGGAAAAACTTCAACGCATGTGAGCTACGAAAGTATATGTACTGTATTTGTCCAAAGCCTCGGACGACCTGTTTCGCTAGATATGAGGCTTAATTCCGGGACTAAATAAAAAGGTTATAGAGCGTTTGTCCCAATTTCAAATGACTATCGGAAACTATTGCTCAATCAGATGTTGCGTTTTCTTGCTTTGAAAGAGAGCATGGACCAGTAGGAGCCAGTTTTAGCAACTATTAGAAAAAAGCCTTGTGAATTTCTATGAAACATTGGTACAGTAGCAATTTAAAGCTTACACTCATATTCATTTAAAACTCGAAACATGACTTTACGTGGCATACTATTTGTTTGATCTATAAAGATCTTGATATTTTTTGATTGCCAGTATATTTACTTCCTTTTGTACATAAATCACAGCATATACTTTTATGTTTCGTTTAATTGTGGTACATTTGTTGCAGAAATTCTATGGAGGTGCTGCCAATTGTGAACACGCTGCACGAATTATCCAAGAAGCTTACCGCAAATATCGGATGAGAGTCAATTTTAAAAAGATCAGGCATTCAAAGATACGCCGCTTAACTATAGATGCCAACAGCATACAGCTGTCCCACAACGATGTGACTTCGAGTGGTACCCCAAAAGGTGATAAAAATACTGATGAGCATGGCGTTAAAGTGATGGAACTTATATTGGAACATTCATTCAAACAACCAAGTCAACAACAAGTTAATGACATATTCAAGAACAGCGACGGTCACAAAATGACCACAACACAACCGGTCACCCAAGCAGTGTCTTCTAAAAGCAACAACGGAATAGGCGAAGGACTCAACGTCGGTGGATTTTACGATTCCGATAAGCTGCAAAGAAGTGACACTGTGATTCCAAAGACTGCGCGCCCTCCAACTACAGAAGCCACCACACGGAACTCAGCTCCTCCAAGCCAGGACGAATTGGTGGCTCGTATATTAGCTGATGCATCCCCAACTGCTTTGCAGTTTGTTTCAACCAGAAGAAAGAGACATGGGTAAGCGACTTTGTACGGGGCGTATTCTATCATTCGAAGACAAAACTTTGTGTTACGGTAACTATTAAGGTGTCCTTAAATTGGCTATCGTAGTCGTTTTGTCTTGCAGCAATCAAGCTAGGATGTGGTAACGGTAGTAATAATCTTTTTCCAAGGAACAGCATTTTTTATTGAAAATTAAATCCACTTCAATGCATGCCGGTTTTAAACTGACCGTGCCCTCCGTGCCAGCATCTAGCACTGTTTAACGATGGCAGAATTACGCATAAATTGGTTATTGCCACAACATTTCGGATTACCAGAATTAGTTTTGAAGTCATGATTTTTTAAAACAATTTTGATGCCTCGTTTTGCAAAGATTACAGTTTCGGCTATGCTACATGCAGCTCAGTATTTTACTGTCGCTGTAGAATAGATTTTAATGACGTAGTTTGACTGACCGCAGCTCAATTATTTTGAGCTTCCGTTGTTTAAAAGTACAGCATCATGGCATGCAGTACACTAAACTCTACCCTCTGTATATTGTCATAGCTTCCTGTAGAGTTTTACCAGATGTCAGCAAAAGCCTATTGCTCATAAAATTGTAGCAGTATCGGACAAAATGGCGTATCGCAACTTTACCTTTCAAAGGTTATTTCTTGCTACAGCATACAGTATAAGAACAAGCTGTTTATTTTCGTTTTCTAAGTACAACCACTTATACAAATATCGACTGAATTAAAATGAAAACATTATTTTGTAACAATATTTTGTCTGGTATCATATTTGCTTTTGAAGCTCGCTTGGTTGAACAGCTATGCAGTAGTTTTAGGGTATTGAAAAGTTAAGAATTTTAAAAGTGTACCGAAAATAAATTTCCAAAAGTCAACACGTTCGTTAAAAGTTAAAACACTAATGAAGCTCATATGAAACACAAGTTCAAGCGTGAAGTAATTATGAATTAAAGCGGTTTTTACTGAAAGCTTTTGTGGTGCAAACTAAAACTGAATACACATACACATATTTGTGTTGACATTTATTGACATTGCATATCAATAAAAAGCATCCATCTTGGCGTTTTAAAGTTCATTCTCATTTAACGATTTAGTGAAGCTTGACGATATACTGTACATTGCTATTTGCGGATTTACCATCCAAAAGCTTTTAAAATGACGTTTTCCGCTTGAAGTAGGAAATTGCTTTATTTGGTGCTTTTTGTTCAGGTATGAAACTGTGGTTCTGCCTGCACAGCTTTCGGCTACCCCAGAAAACCCATCTGCGCATGCAGAAACACCCACTGTGCAACTGAGAAAACCCTCGCAACCCAACAACTTTTCAACCCAATCCCGCAATAGTGACGGCGAAGGGAGAAACCGGAGAGTGTCACCTGTGTGGCTCAGAACGAACTCAGAGCTCAGTTTGACCAGCAACGACAACGAAGCTGACAAGGAGAGCGTGAAAAGGTAACACTCTTGCGAAAGGCAAATTGGCTTAACTACCGAAAATGAATGTAAACTTTTGAACTTAACCATGGTTTTTGGTTGTGTGTAGAAGAAGTTTTTTAACTGTTAATTTTCATTTCTGGATAAGAACGTCTAATCTTGGTTGGAAGATTTGCTCTGGCCAATGGGAAATGATTGTGCTACTGCCTTAGTTTATGATGTATTGTAGATGAAGCAAATGACAATCATTTTTCTCTCAGATGATGGGATACCCTGCCTCAAGAGGCCTAAACATTTCCATTTTTGCCAGGATCACCCATTTTTGACCTATTGGGTCGTGATCCTGAGGGTGGAAGCCTTAGCCCCAAACAACAAATCAACCGGTTTTTACATTTGATTTAACGTCTGCACTCTGCAGACGTTGATTCAATGAAATAAAAAGTGGTTGATTTGCTGTCTGGGACCGTATTAGAAAAATGTGTTTGAATAAAACATAATTTTTGTGGAAAAATAAGCTGTCCTTTGTTAATCATTTTTTCCGAAATTGGCATCTTTTGTTTTGATTGGGTCATATTTCTCAATCTTGCACTCGTTGTTGCAATTGTTTTTGACTTCGTGAACTTTCAGCCACTATAGTAGCCTACGGGCAAATTATTGCTTAGTCATAATTCTAATTCAGAATTATTGAATTTGTTGTGGTGATAGTGCAGTAGCAAGAAACAATTTCTATAGGTCACTTATCAGCTTATCGCATACCTGTCGAATTATAAACACTTGCGAAGTTGTTTATGTTTAAATGAAACCTCACTGAGTTTGGTCTTGTGCTTGAAAAACTTTGATACTGGACTTAGTGGCTTGACATTATTAGTATGATATTAACTCAATTATCTTGTGTGTGCATCTTTTGCTGTTTCTTCCGAGTCAGAAAATTAGTTCTTTTTGGTACTAATTTAACAGCTACAGACGTTGAATCAATGTAAGAAGAACTGGTTTTGTTAGCTGGGAATATCTCGCCTTTTTGTGGCAAAGTGATCCAGTATGAAACATGCAAAATCTTCTGTAGCACTTACCGAGTTTCGTCGCCAATCAGCGCTTTTCTTTGCAGCTCGGACACCGCAAGCATATGCAGCGAGATGTCATCAAGCATAGTAAACGGAACGAGCGGGTACCAGCGCAAAAGCACTTTTAGCGTCCATAGCAGCCTGATTGGTGACGTCAGCAATGACGTCATGCGAAAACGGTTGTACAGAATTGGCCTCAACTTATTCAACAAGTAAGTTGGTCTGAAACCGTTTTACAAGTCCACTTGTTCAGGATGTTTGACAGTTCCCATCCAATTTACTGCGTCAGCTAAATTTTTGACATTTCAAACTAGAATTTTGGTTTTTTTAAGTTTTTTTGCACAAGTGATTCACACAGGCTGTTGGCTCGAAGGACAAATCATAAAAAAATTAATGATGTAACGCTTTTTGCAGAAAGCCAAGTAAGGGCCTCGCCTTTCTGATTGAGCATGGGTTTGTACTCAACACACCGCCTACTGTTGCTGGCTTCCTTCTGAACAGAAAAGGACTAAGCAGACAAATGGTCGGCGAATACTTAGGAAACACTCAGAAGGTTTTCAATCAAGAGGTTTTAGAGTAAGTTTTATCTCATTTTTGTTGCTAATATTAAAACTTTAGAAAACGTCATCACAAAAGCGTTGCAAATCTTTGTTCTCAATTGTCTTGCTTTTTTCCGGATTCTGCAATCTGTATTTTTTTTCTATTTTCTTAAAATCGTGCAACCTATAAAGTAATTTTAATTTGCTTGCTGCAAATCCACCAATGAGACGTCGAAATCGGAAATGACATCAGATTCTTCTCTTAAAAATGGGCCAATCACATCGTTTTCGGCATTTTGATCTCTTGTCTATCCTGATCACATGCCTTCGCGGTGTGTATGCTTGTTAAACGTTATTTGTACCTTTTTTCTTCTAAAACCACAATTGCCTGTCTGTACGTGTTTCAATTTTGATCTAGCCGTTACTTCCTTGTTGATTAAGCTTGTTTTCATTAGAATCTGAGTCAATGCAAGGCAAATGCACAAGCGTTCATGATTTCCTAGAGGTGAAATGTATATGATTTTGCCTGAGTATCACAGACGCATAAATACATTCACACTAACATTGAACCTGATAAATGTTTGATAGAACGTTTGCGATCTTTTGCCACAAGCCATGACACCACGCCACACTACACGATTTAATATTGTGTCGATTTCATACAAAAACTAAGAAATCAATCAAGCGTTTGCGGCTTGGAGCCTTAATTAAAAACCTAGATGTTTATCAATAAACATGTAGTTTTACTCATTTTTTAAATTAATTTAGTTGTTTAACTTAATTCAGTTGTTGAAATTGAAGACCTGAGTTGAAGAGCTACTTAAGTCGAAAATACGACTTTTGAGATAAAGCAAGTTAAAGTTCTTTCAACTTTGTTCAATTTTTTGTTTCTACGCGAATACCAGCGTGTGGTATGCGAAATTAAGTCGTTTTTTAATCAAATTTTGCGGGGGGACAGGCATTGACCGCCCATCATACAAAACATTTTTGGTGGTAACTCAATATCCTCAAAATGTGACTGCAGTAGTTCTACAACTCAGGTCTTCAATTGCTCTTTGTGCTTTCTCTAAAACTATAGGTCTAAAAATTAAACGTAAATTTCTCAATTGTTGTTCCGCCAGTGTATTCCCATTCGTTGCTTTTAAGGATTGTTTGAATAGTTGTACTCAACCCGTCGCTTAGTCAAACAATGCTAGAACAACTTAGGAATTAAGTACCTGTTTTGTAAGCACTAGGTCATGTGCATTTTTTATTTACTCTTGAGTTTACCGAAGCATTTGCTATCATCAGTATCTTGGTGGAGCATCAAGGGCGTGGGCTTTTCGTGACTCCGTTTCTAAATATGTCGAATAATTTCTCGATGTTGTTGATTTATCAGCTTGACAGAAATGGAGTTTTTGCTTTGATAAGCAGTTTGTGGGCACCATTATTTCTTCCAGTTGGCTCGCACGTTATACAAAGCGTAGGGTTAAGTGGTGTTTTGCTGAATCAGGTTGAAATACGAAAGTTGCATTGAGATATTCATGCATCCACACCGACACCGTGGCCATAAGAAACCTTTCATCGAGTAAGGATTTCTACGTGTGAAGCAGGACAGTGCGAAACAAATGTATTTCGTTTCGACGCTAATGACATCCTTCGACGCGTGCAGCATTACGATTCAATCAAAACAATGTCAAACACAAATAATAACTCACAATATCAGTACGCAGTTTGCAGGCTGTTGAAAAAACGACCTTCTTTTATCCTTATTTGCTCAACAGGTACACTACTGGTCCACGTTGTAGATCTTTTCTCTTGTTCACGTTATTGGACGTTTGATCAAACAAGTTATGGCGTTTTCAACATTTGTTATCTCTGGATTAACGCCAGTGAAGGAGTAATTTAATAACCTCTGCTACTGTTAGTCCTTCTACCGAGCTTTTCGCATTTCCTCTCAGGTTGATCAGGCTCAAGTTTTCAAAGCAACAAACGAACTCTTGTGCTATCGAGCCAGTGAAAATGTACCTTTTAAAATAACTTTGAATGCAAATTTGGCAACTTTTTATTCCTATGTGGTTCTTCAAGGTTGTTATTTATTTACGCCACTAGCAAAAACCGGCCTTTTGCATTGTTTTATTGTTTGTAGACGTTGAACCATGGCAAGAAAGAAGTTTTGCCTTGATGAATAATTACTTTATATTTAATATTTATTTACTCAAATAAGTTTCACATCATAACAAGGTTTGCTTTTTCCAAAACACATCGCATCTCTGATAAGGCTTAGAAGGTTGAAGCAGGGGCTCTGTCTGCAGTTATTCTTCACAATTATTTTCTCGCATTCTTTTGGTATTATAAATATCGAAATATCACTAAACTGCAGCTTAGACCTACATTATGTTATATAATCCTTTATATACGTTATTGATATCTGGAGATCATTCGCATCAGTAGATATGGAACAAGGTTTTTGCTTTGGATTATGTTCGCAAACCGATGGGCGTGTTTTCTAAGCTTTGCTTTGCTTGATGTGGTGCTGTAGTGTACAGCTCACGGACTCTTTTCCTGCTACCTACATACATTATGTTCATTCAAGGTTCAGCTATAATAAATATATTCAACACAACTCAGTTATATTAATTGTTTATTATAGTTGGTACTTTAGGATTTGAACATTATGGAAAGTTATCATTTAAGTCATGTGGTCTCCGATTCCGCTATTGATTATTCGGTGCTTGAAAAATACAGCGCTGGTTATTCAACCAATGGAATTCGCAAACTACCTTGGATTGAAATTTGACGTTGTTGCTACATAAATGACCAACCTTTCGCTCAGTGCATTTGCTCATCTCTGTTGCACACATGCAGCAAAAGTTGTCATTTTGTAGGATTTTGCTGACGATATAGCACCGGAAGTATTTGGTTGGTTGGGTGGGCGACAAAACATTCAAGATTTTACTAGATTTTGTCGTTTAAAATTCGATGTCATCGATGCAACGTGAAACTCTTTGACGTTATGATTTGTAATGCGTTGGTTGTAATATTGTGTTTAGTGGCATTTTCAAACTCGTAAGCAATCGAGTCCATTTTTTTTATTAAAAGTTATTTTACGAGCTGTTTTGCCGCAAAGCCGAAAAAACGCTCAGACAATGTTGGTAAAAGAAAACTTTTGTTATGTGAGAATGCAACTGCTTTGTGCTAAAGGAAGATGATTTCTCATGTATCGAGGCATGCTTCGTTTGCGTTCCATTCAATGCCCAAAGAAATGAATTTATTTGTGTGTTGTCACTTGTCAGACATTCGAGCTGGAACAAGGTCGAATCGAAACCTTGGCGTTGACAATTCTTGAAGCTATTGTTCAAGTTTAATTTTCTTATGGGCAATTGTTTTGGCTCAGACTCTCGCCTCAATTGGTTTGCTTGTTTCCTGTTGATCACGTAGCGGTCACGGTTAGCCGCTTATTCGTGAACGATCACAAACGTCACATGTTCACGATTGTGACATTTCTTGGATGCAGGCTGGTTCAATCCAATGGCTTCACCTCAACTGTAGGAATATTGTTTTGATCTGCGGGCGAACTGTAAAGTTTGTGCTTTCCTTTAATAGTAATGCCCACTTTAAACTTTGACGCCCAACTTTCACTTACTTTCTACTCTCTTTCTATTTTTAATGATTTGTTATGATGTTTTTTAATTACTGGTTTCAATAAAATCCTGACAGTTGTCTTTGCCGGAGTCTTTATTTTAATCAACCGATATTGATTTCTTCAGCTCCGTTTGTGAACTGATGGATTTCAGCGGTTTAGAGTTGGATGAAGCGCTGCGCACCTTTCAAGCGCAGATAAAAGTTCAAGGAGAGGCTCAAAAAGTTGAACGCCTGGTTGAGGTATGCTGTTGCTGCAACACATTTTTGCCATTGGTTTGACTGTTCGTTGTTAACGTTTCTATTTTCTCTAATTTGGTTTTGTCTCTCACTTGTTATTTTTCCACAATCAACAAACGCAGTGAGTTCCAGTTAGAAAAGGTTGCCTTTTTGCATTGCTTCAACGGCAACGCCACCAATCGTTATAAAGTGATATAAAAAAAAGCAACATTTTATGGCTGGAATGCTGCAAATGTTTGGTTTATTTTTCAAAGATGCATCAGTGAATCATAACTTGACGATAAAATTTTATTCTTTTTTAATACCAATGTTCTCATGTTGCTTCTAAATACAATGCCGGTTTTTTTTCTTCTGAATAACACCTGAATTCAGTCTTTCATCTTCGATTCCATGGCACCCGTTATTACCAATCCAGTTTTATTCAAACTGACCTACCTCTTGCTAACTTGACTGGTCGTTATTTGACAGGCTTTTTCACAAAGATACTGCACTTGCAATCCAAAGCTGATTGAAAGCTTGCAGAATCCCGACTCTATATTTGTCCTTGCTTTCGCCATCATCATGTTAAACACTGACCTTCATTCCCCCAACATGAAGCACGAGAAAAGAATGACGGAGTCAGCTTTTATAAAGAACTTGAGAGGTTAGAATTTTGTGTTGATGTAACGTTGGAAGAAAATTAGTTAGTGTCAAACATGATTCAGCCTTGAATGTCGGAATATCAGTGGCTGATGGGTAAAATTTCAAAACACACATCAAAATTTACTTTTTCTATCAAGATTGTCTTTAAGTTTTAAATAACAATGCAAGTTTTTTATCACCATCTTTTGTTACTCCAGGGGTGGACAACGGAGAAGACCTGAGTGAACTGCTGTTGAAGAATATATTTAATCGCATACGAGACCGGGAGCTTATAACACTGGACGACCACATGACACAAGTAGTGCAGGTGGCTGCGGTTTTCTGCAATAGTTTTACTAAAGCTTTGGAAATCACTTTGTTCATACTGGTTGGGATTGGTTAATAAATGGATTTCTCCATTGAAGAGATAAATACATCGAATATCTTTACGTTTTTTAGAAACTGGTTGAAATACTTAGCGATTAGATTTTTGAATGATTAATATGAGACTTGCGATTATTTCTACTGCTTGGATAATAAACCTATGGACTAATAATGCCTTTTGGGCTGACTTCTTGAAAAGCAAAGATATAGATGCTCTCCATTCATGGACGTAGTGCAAGATATTCGTAAGTATTTATAAAAAAAAAGTATTTTCTTTGTATTAAGATATGCTATGGAATAGGGAATTCTACGTTGTACAATGGAATTTCGAATCCCATAGCCTGCCCTGTCGTTTAAACCTTGCAAAGGATTTAAACGTGTTATCTTGTTTGAACAGGTAGAAAACAGCATAGTCGGCAAGAAGCCGGTGCTGGCCGTACCTCATCGCCGATTGGTGTGTTACTGCCGACTGTTCCAAGTTAACGACCCGATCAAACCACAGAAGCTTGGCTCGCACCAGAGAGAGGTTTTCTTGTTCAACGACATGATCTTGGTAGGTTTAAAGGTGTAGTTGAACAATGAAACCGTGAAATTAACCAAGTTTTGACATTATTTTTACGTCGTAAAACAATTTTATGTTATAAAGTGGATCAAATTTTAAAAAAATAACAAGAAGTACTCGTTTTAATAGTGTCAGATCACGCAGTAAGTTTACATTCGGTTCAGAAATGCTTACGAATATCCGTCCAGACCTCATGGATACGTTTTAATCATTTTCCAATCTAACGTAGGGTGAAGATTTAAAATGCCAAGTCACATTTCGATCGATGTAAAGTTAGCAGTAAGAAGTTTTTCAAAATAAATTTTAAATTTTTATTTTTGAAAAGAGAGTCAAAGTCCGCTTTTCACTGGCATGTACATTGTACAATGTACATTGCACGGAAGTATGTACTTGTAGTACTACTTGTCCGAATACTTGAAGCCGTTTTTTCATAAGTACAAAATACATGTTGATAGCTCTAGCAAACACGGCCACAAAAGACAATTTCTTTGCCTCACAGTAAGTTTTCCCTTTCGCTTCTTGATATCTTGCAAACCACTTCGGTTTAACCGTCTACGTCTGAATTGTTGTCCCGACAAACCAAGGATTCGAGCGTGATTCAGATCTAATGTTCTGCTGTGTTCAGGTCACGAAGATCCTGCAGAAGAAGAAGACAGGAACGACCTACTCATACAGGCAGTCTTTCTCTCTTCATGGGATGACGGTGATAACGTTTGAAAGCACTAGTGAGTGATTTTTTATTTTTAGCTTAGCCGTCGCTGGTTCCAAATGGCGAAATCCACTGTTTTTTTACGCCAGTCAATATGTCTGAAGTTGACTTCGTGTGAAAAGGGCGGGTTCTTATAGCTGGCATTGGTGGTATTTATGTGCTGGTGGCTTTTTGAACAGCCGACGGCTTTGCAATACAAGCAAGCTTATGTGCAGAATAGAAACTTTTGGTTTTCGGTTATTTCCTTGTTCGATGTGACGTACAATAAGGAAATGAAAGTTACTCAAGCGTGGCAATGACGTCTCCAATGATTCAGTGGGCGACCGGCAACCAGCCAGCAAATCGGTCCTTTTATATTGATTCAACGTCTGCAGATGTTGAATCAATGTAACAAGAACTGCTTTCACAAGAACAAGAACATAACAAGAATTTAACAAGAAGCTCAACCAAATCATTGATCTGAAGCTTACAGACCTTGTATATATGTACCATAGACGAATGAACATAAGAGTTGCCAAACATGGTCTTTGATATACATTTGCCTGAACCCTCAAAAGTGTATTATTTGAAACTGGAAAATTAAGTTTTTGTATAAAGCCAAATACAAAATTTTGTTTTGTAACAAAAGCATGCTGGCTTATGCAAAATCCCAAACAGATCTTCTGTGGAAATCTGTCCCATATTTTTGAACCGTGCCGAAAAATTCCCAGTCCGATAATTACAACTCCAATGCTCTATATTTGGATGCCACTAGTTGTGCATACCGCAGCAACATCAGCAATCTTTCATCAGGTTTCTCTCACGGCGTTCGCTTGATCAATGCCATGGACAGCAAAGTGTTGCTAACCTTCAACGCACCAAACGATCACGACATGAACAAGTTTGTGAACGACGTGAAAGAAAGCATCGCTGAGGTCCAGCAGATGGAAGCCTTGAGGATTGGAGGTAGGTTGAAACTTGAAGCCTCTCAGTGTGAACCAAAGTGTCATTTTCTGCAGAATCTCGCAACCGCAAAAATTCTTTTTATGAGTCAACTTGTTAGATATATCTGAAGTAAAACCAAAACTATACTAATGTAAAGCCGCCACTACTTTTGTAACTAAAAAATTCCTTTTCGAAAAGCATGATACAACCTCTGTTCCGATCTCTCGATGTTATTGAGGATGAAAAGTTACACAAGTCTTCTTCACTTAGGATGCAATCGAACGGTTAAACAAAGCAAGTAAATAAAATCAGCCAGATTCGGAAACTTGTGTAGTGAGTTGATATGTTTGGGGGTTGCAAGGGCCTAGTTGTTGGAAGATCACTTTTGGGGAAACCCTTTGTTGGATTTCAATAAATTTTAAGTTTGAGAAAGATCTTTAGCGCCGAATTGATCCAATGAACAACGTCGTCTTCGTTTAGCTGAATTGGAAAAAGCTCAATCTCCTGTCGAAGTGAGATCGAACAACAACTTTCTGTCGGTGGAAGCCAAGAAAATGTCGACATCAATGACGAACCTTAGCGAATCCGGTGAGTCTCTTGGCCAGAAAATTACTCCTTTTTCGTGTTGATTCAACGTCTGTAAACGATAAATTAATGCAAAAAGGATTGATTTTATGACATTCTATGACGTGGTTATCTATCTAATGAAGAATCACAAAAACTCTTGCGTCAATAATCCAGCAATTGAAAGTTGCCATTTCTACATTAGTTTGCTTTCTCTTGACGTTGAAAATATATAGAAACGGTAACTTTTGCTGACTGGGATACTTCGTCTAGTGTTGTGATGTCGGGTTAACACTTCTCCACAATTTTTTAGAAGCGGAAAAGCTGAAATTTGTGTGTATCTTTATTTAATGACAACATAGATTGTTTCACAAAACGTATTGCTCTGCATTCATCTTTGCTTCGAACTCTATACTGATTACAGCTGAAAGCGCATAAACGATTCCCCGCAGAGCTTACTGTGTTGAAACAAGCGTTGTCTGACTATTCTTGTTAAACCATTCTAGCAAACTGGCCTGAAATTTTACACGGTGCGAAAGTTCCAATTGCCAACAGTTATCATAATAAAAGCTTCAATTTTTATTTTCACAGGTTTTACCACTCAGCCCATTGATTCAAGACCAACATCGATGATTGGATTAAGCTCAAACTTCAACAACAACAATAATAATAATAATAAAAACGTTGAAATCGTACACCTCTGTACCGATTTCGAGAAGTCCCTATCTGTGGAGGACAAGCCGTTGAAGTCACTCACTCGTAATAGACCGCGAAGTCCAGGGATCGGGTCGTTTTTTGGGAGCGCTACCAAGTGGAGTGCGTTGAAACGCGGCACAAAGCTCAGTGTTATACCGACGTCTGCTAAATCACTACATGACGTCACGCATCTAACTTTGCACGAAGTGTGACTCACTGCCAGCAATTTTTTTCAACTGATAACGCAGCTACAAGCTATTCCTGCCACTGCTCCAAATATTTACAGCCAACAAAACTTCGTCTTTTGGACATCGCTAGGCATTGAAATGATGCAAGAAGAACAAATTTTGCTTGCTGGTTTAGCACGTCAAGTTAGCGTTGTGCGTAGAGCTACCCAAAGAAAAACCCATTCAAGAAATCAAATGTCAGACAATTATAAGACAGTGAAATTTCGCACATCATACCGCGCCTAGATTCCACTGGTAACTCAAATTACTTTTTGTGTCATTTTTTTCACCATCACTGACGATAGCTTCGATGATTAGTCCTAAGTTGTCGCCCAGACAGCAATTTAGCCCATTTTTACATTGATTCAACATCTGCAGACGTTAAAAAGGACTGAATATAAAAAGGACTGATTTGCTAGCTGGATGTAATGAAAGGCAGTGACACCTACCGTGCGCCTGATTAAGCGAGGGCGTTCAGATTTTGAAACAATCATCTGTTTCCGCGTAGTATATCTTCAGCAATGCGTTATTTATATGGGAGTACGTTTCATATTTACGTACTGCTACACTTCCACTGTCCACTTAAAAACAACAATCACATCACTTAAACGCATTAGCGCTCCAGCAAGGCTATTTTAGACGATAATTTTTATCTTTTTAGCTCGGTCATCATCATCCACTTGTCCCATCTTTATTAGGTGAAGCCTGGCGTTTGTCCACGCTAGCAGGGGTTCCTTAGTTTTTATAGCCCCTTCTTCATGCTTCCCGATTGTTGTTGGTTCTATCGGGTTTTTTTGCACTGTTGTCTTCTCTCACTAACTCTAGCCATCTCTTTGGTTTCTTCCTCTGGACAGATATATTTTTTATCTCAGATATATTTTGAGAAATTCACGGATGCTTTCAACTTGTGTCTCTCGGGTTGCTTTCATTTTTAATATTATCTTTTCTTACTTAATAAGAAATGTCAGCACCTATTGTTTTGCCAACAACAAGGACTGCATAGTCTTATGATTTACACTGCATCCAGCTGACAAAAGTTGTCCTCCCAGCTAGTTAAATCAGTGTTTTTATGTTGAGTTAATGTGTATTGTGTATAGACGTTGAATTAATGCAGAAATCACGGATTTGGCTAGCTGTACTTTTTATGATTTTTACGTTTTTATTATCTCGTCACATTCACGTTGTTGTGCCACTTCAGAGGTTGCAACAATAAAAACGCCAACATATCACGCTTGAAAGACAACCTTTTCTTTAGGAAGAATAGCTTGTGGTTTACAGAACACAATTACGTTTTCCAGCTGACTACAAAGCCTGCATCAGGATTATTTTGCTTTGTCGAATGTCGTATTATTGAATCAATATAAAACAATGAAGTCAAGAGTATATCGCGTCACTGTTTTTTATGAAAACTTTTTTTCCGTCTAACTTTTGTTTATTGATTGTTTCGTGTGTTTAGTACGTCCAATCTACATCCAGACAGCAAGATCTGTCAGTTTGTTGTCTGGACATTGCTAGCAACATCAATCTTACTGAAATAGCAAAAAAAAATCAAAATTTTGCTTTTTTTGTGTTTCTGTTATTTAGTTTAAAGTGTTCGATCAAATTTGAAAATTTGGCAAAAATCCGATTCGTGTTCAGTCCCACGCCTCGTCTTTCCAGAACTGAAAGCGACATCGATTTTACATCACTGCTATATTTACCCATCCTTTGTACTTGTTACTCTTATCATCGGTAAAAAATTGCTGCCGTCACGTTGAAACGTCACTCTCATTTATTGCAAAATGTGTTTCTTTTTTTATGACGTAGGATAGGTGGGTTTGTTTGCTCTGTGTCCCGGATGTTCAAAGTTTCGTGAAGAACAATGGAATTCACGTCACATCCGGCAAACAGAAGCTTTTCTTTTGATATTATGATACGCAAATATTGCAAAATTCGTCAGCTAGCTGTTCATCTTTCTTTGTGTCTTACCAATCTCACTTTCACCAGTCTTGTTTAAGTGCAATCACTCAACCGTGACTACAAGTCACCTTGTTTATTCAATCATTTCCCAAACAGCAAAATACGTCATTTTTACACGTCTGCAGACGTTAAATCAATGTAAAAATGACGTATTTTGCTGCTTGGGTATTGTTACCAAGAGCTGTGTCTGTACACTTGTCACCACCCTGCGTTTTTTGTTTTATTATTTTTTTGCTTGCCAACCGACGTATTTCTTCGTTACTTTCTTGTGCTTCATCGTTGTCTGAATGCAAAATGGTGCAATTTTGTGCTGAACGCAAAAGCCGGCTATCCTATTAAAAACAAACAAGTACTGATCTGACAGAGAAACAACGCAATAGAAGATAGTTTTGCGTCGTTTAAGACGATGTAAAAACTAAAACTTTTGTTAATGAAGATGCAATGTGTTTGTGCAAATGTGTCGCTTTCAATCAAACTGACACGAAATGAAATTGAATGCTTTTCTGGAACCTATTTACGTTCCAGTTTTTATTGCTCTGACCCAGCTTTCAATCATTGCTTTACAGGTTTTAAACCGCCAACATGCAACCTTGCTTTTCTGTCAATCAAACATCTATTTTTGTGTCAAACTCTTCTTATTTGACGTCCATCTAACGTCTCCAGGCGTTGCATTTATGTAGAACAAGTCCACTTTTAGGAGTTGATCTCTCTGGTTGCTTGAAGCTTTCAAAGTTGCTTGTCTCTGAATTGTTCTTGCCTGGGGTGGAGGGATGCAAAGTCCCAGACAACACGTCTGCAAACGTTAAATCAATGTAAAAATGACGGATTTTGCTGTCTGGGTTAACATTTCCCAACTTAATAGGCAAGTTGTTTTATAAGTTCAACATAAAGTGATGTTGATTACACGTTTGTTTTAGCTATTTTCCAGCTACTCCAATTGCTGATACCGCCAGTAAACAATTTTCTGTAACTGCAGTGATGATTGTGTCGTCACGTTGAGCTGCTTCCTGACAGCAAAATCGTCATTGATTCAAACGTCATTGATTGACGACGAATCAATGACGATCATTGTCAACGTCATTGATTCAACGTCACGTTGAATCAATGAAAAAATGACGAGTTTTGCCGTCTGTGTTTGCAGTGTTCAAAAGACCCTTGATTATTTTCCATGTATCGATCAATAATACTATAATCTGCATCTTTTGATCACACAACAGTGACACCAAGCTATATGATGCTAAACTTTGTAACCCTGGGTTGCCCGTCGTAACACGTAGACACGATGTAAAAATGCACCATTTGCTGGTTGTCAGTAGCGCATATTTATCAATTTTCTTTTTAGAAAGAATTAACCATAGACTTGATTTTGTAAATATCTTTTTCGTTTAAACCTTCTTCGCCACTCCAGGGGTCGAAGGGCTCTGCCTTTTACCACCCTTGGGCAGTGGCGGTGACGCGGTCTAGATGTTTGGGCAGGTGTCGAGCAGCCATTGAATTGATTCGGCCCGTTGTAGATTCATATACCCAGCAATCAAAGGTCGCTTTTTTGACCAGGTTACACTGTGAACTAGTGGCAAGTCATTGATGATTGACACAAATCATTGAAACTTTTTTAAAATGAATTAATCCAAAGATTGTCATCTATATTGGATTTTGAGAAAGTGACAGTGTGAACATGACTACAATGCGTACCTAGACAGCAAATCAGGCGTCTGCAGACGTTGAATCAGCGTAAAAAACGACTGATTTGCTGTCTGGGTATGATCGTATCAATCGGAATGTTTATACCCAAGAAACAATATTTTTTATTACGTTGATTCAACGTCTGTGGACGCTTTCTTTGGCTGAATTGATGCCAACCACTGCCAAGTGTTACCCTGACCATTGCTATCAAACATGAGCTCAAGCCCTCATCCTAAGTGATCGAAAAGCCAAATTTCAAAGCAAATCTTATTTTTAGATCTTGTTTTGGTCGCAAGAATCGTGCTTTGCGTTCAAGTGAAGCAAATCTTTTCGAGAAATTTCAGTATTTGCGTGTTTCAGTGTAAAATTAGTGTTTGTAAACATTTCTAACGTCTCGGGAGAAAATTGTCATCAGCAATTAACTTTTCGCCTTTTTTCCGACAAAAATTGTAGAAGTAGTGGTGATTTTTCGTCGGAAATCAAATGCGCTTCCAAAACCAAACTAGTAACCAAAATGCTGGGAAAATATGCCACTACAGTCCGCTTTGTTTTTGCCTTTTGAAATCTCTTTTGCTGCCGCAAGTCACTACAATACTTTTAACATTGATTCAACGTCTGCAGGCATTGAATCAGTGTAAAAAAGCTCTGATTTGCCTGTTAGGTTTGGACTGTGGCCTACGAAAATAGATTGGCCTGACACCGTGCACAAGATTTCTGAACCGAAGGTTGAAGTGGATTGCAGATAAAGGTATACCTGGGTTCTACATGTACCTAAAAAGTTTCAAGTGTTTCAGTATACTTTTTCATTTTGAAATTTGAATTTTAGCAAATTAATGGTTGATAAAGTAATACCTGCCAATAAAAACTATTGAATTTATATATAGATGTTCTGTTTGCACATCTTATTTCAAAGATTCCGATGATAAACAAACACTTGAACACAATTCAATGAAAACATTTGAAGCATATATTGGACTCAAGTAACATGCTTATCTGCAATCGACTTCAGCCTTCTGTTTTGAAGGCTTGTGTACGGTGTCTAGGCCGTCTATTTTTGTAGGCCATGGTGTGGACAAATATTTATTCAAACATCGCCATTTATCACATAACTTCATTCATACTGTTCCACATGCATGAAAGACTTCCACAATGTGGAAAGCGATTTCCTTATGCGTGTTGCTAAGTTTCTGATTTCGATGAAAGCTTCTGTCTTTCGAAATGTTTTTAGTCCTAAAACTTTTTTTATGCTGTACTAGGTTGAGTAACTTTCTGATTAAATTTCATCTGCCATCGTTATTTATTTATGCTTTTATCGTGGACTTGGTTACTTGCAATATACGTGTTCTTCTGTGACCTCGTGCATGATTTGAACAAGGAGTGCCATGGCAACCTACACTTGCACAGGACTGCTTGAAACCTGACCTATCCAATGTCAGAAATTAGGTTATATAAAGTGATTAAACTTGATGCCACCATAAGTGTAGAAAATAAGAGCAGGGCCTTAAATACCGAGACTAAACTCATTCTTCTGGAACCGCTTTAAAAACTTGACCATTTTCATACACTTGTATTTAGTACAAGAGGTTTGTGATACAAGATACAATTGAGGTAACCGAATAAAAGTTTGTTCAGCAGGCTTATACCCATTTCGGAAAAGGAGGCGTTGTTATTTGCAAAGCTTTCATTAGGGCGTGATTGTAAAATCAGCCCAGCCAGCAAATCACCCTCTTTTACATTGATGTAAAAGAGGCTGTGTTCGTGAAGTGGAAGTTTGTGAAAATTGTATTTAGAAATGAAGCACTATAGTGATTTTTAGCAATGTATTACTTAAGTGATGCAAGGCAATTGTTTTCTAAGATCAATTAAGACTTCCTAATGCAAAAAAAAATCAAGCCAGCCAACGTTTCCGAAATGGATGTGCGACAATCACGATCGTTTTCATGGACCCGTAATCATAACGTATTGGCATGACGTGACATCTCCAGGTATTGGCCTATCGAATCACCACCGTTCCGTTGGACTGGCATACAAATAAGCTACATGAACGTGGAGTTTGTTTCCAGAGATACTGCTTATGTATTTGTATGAGCTCGTTATGAAATAATTGAGTATTATTAGCCTACTCATGATACACGTAGGCTATTGTATTAAATACGAACTAACGTCTTATTTCACAGCTTAACAACTTGATTGTGATTTCTGAGCCTTGTAAAAGTTTTATTAAAGTGTGTTTCAAAATGATATTTTGCATAATAAGTCGAAAAGACAACATGACAATAATTACCAACCAAAAATGTGTGCTAATATTCAACTAAAAGTTGTCTGCGGGCTCTTGCACTTCATTCTTCATGAGGTACAGCCTGCAGGGCTGACATTAATGCAAAACCTGCAGCCAGGCTGAATACTTTCTTCAGTTTCCTGCTTGCTTTTGTAGAAGAGAACTCGTGAGGTAAGATTTCTATGAATATGATGTAAACGAAAGTTCCAGATGCAATCGCCTGCAAAATTTGAGCTAATTTCACAATCAAAAAGAGCATAGGACAAAAGTTTCTTTATATTGTTTCAAATAGCCTACTATGAGAATTAAATTAAAAAGTGTGATTTCTGAAGGGTCTTAGTAAGATTTGTACTTTATAATGGGATGAAGGTTCACATAATTGTAAATTTTCAGTGAAAGAATTGAGCAGATTGAAAAAAAAAGTTAAAAACACTTTTATACAGACAATTCACGGGATCCAGTTTTCTGTTTTACTGGAATTTGCAAAGCCGATTTTTTGAAAACTAGTGTTTTTTTACTTCGACGCTTTTAAAACTCCACTCTTAATTT
Organism: Aplidium turbinatum; assembly: GCF_918807975.1. Lineage (NCBI taxonomy): Eukaryota > Metazoa > Chordata > Ascidiacea > Aplousobranchia > Polyclinidae > Aplidium > Aplidium turbinatum. Next base: position 8,845,341 of record NC_137483.1, on the reverse strand, counting down.
GAGCTGTAACCTACACCACTGTTACAACGTTTAGCTTACTGGACTGCTGGTAGGTTACAAGTCAGCAATAGACTACCTGCATAACAGCAACTACCATTTCGACCGTTACATTCGCTTCTTTGGCATATGCCAATCCTGATCCGATCCCTATTCCAATGGGAGCCATAATAGAGAAAATCAAGAGAGAAATAAAAACGACAGCACAACTTGATCTAAAAAAATACAGCACATTTTATGGAGGTTAAATTTTAATGCTGATAAAACCGAAATTATTGTGAAACTAGTTACATAACCACTGCTTCTAACAAATAGTAAAAGTAAGTCACAGAATTTTATGAACAATCCGCCTCGATGGCTCAGTTGGTTAGCGCGTGACTGAGTGAAAAAGCTTCAAAGTCAAGCGGCGCTGGTTCGATTCTCGGGGTGTGCGCTTCAGAAACGCATTTCAGGACTGCTTTCCATTCAGCGGTATCTAATGGATGGAGTAATTTCCCGGCAACAACAGTCTAACAATCGGAATACTTCACTCTGTCAATCTTGGTAATCGGCCCTGCGTCAAAAGCCTCTACAAGTATGCAAAACTACCAGGAACAACCTATCAAGGCTTTGTCAGTCCGAGGATAAAAATTCAAAACCAATCAACCAGCATTAATCATTCTCATTTGTGGTGACTATTGCAGGGTTGCTGAAACAGTAGGCACTTTAACAAGCAGATTTCTAATAAACCACGAACCAATCAGAAGCTACGCTGTTCATGACGTTATCAAGGTTGCGTTTGGGAAAAATAAAGGAAAAACGCAAATTCTAGCTAAATTAAATCGATGCTTTGCTATCGGTTGACTTGGCGCATTGGGTTAGGGCAGTGGTAGTCATTGCATTGACGTTGGTTTGATTCCCACCTCTGCTATAGCTCTTTTTTCTTCTGTCATTACCAAACAAAGTTCAAAGTAATAATTAATTCTTTGGCTGAATGCTGGAATGGTCACAATTGGACAGATAACGTAGCATCTGATTGGTTCGTGGTTGGATTGGACAGAAGTCCATGGATTGGATATCTGCATGAGTGCCTTCCAGCTGAAACTTAGGATAGCGAAAATATTTCTACGCATTGTTGAACCAATTAATTTCGCTCTATGGATGGACTTATTCTTTGCATCACTTTATTATTATTTTATTTTCAGATATTTTTGTTACAAACACACAGAAAATAAGACTTACTTGTTATTCACAATACTGACTCCGTAACTGAACGCTAGTGCCATTTTGTGGATTGCAACTGCAATAACTAATGACCGCAAAGCGGATGTTGTGGATTGGAAACCAATCGCCAATCCTTCAAAAAGAGCATGAGTGGACAAAGCAAATAGCAGAACAAATGCACGAACAGTAGAATGAGCATTTGGATCGACGTGGCAATGGTCATCGTTCTGAAGGTCGCTGTCACATTCGTTTTTTGATATGTCGCTGTTGCTATGGCAATGAGCAATCGCATTCATTTCAATGCTACAAGAAATATTTTGAATTTCTGAAGATTCGTCATCACAACACGTCATTTGAGTGACAGCTGTGGACGTTGATTCATTCCTACGGAAAACTGTGACCGGCTTTTCCAGGGTCTGATAGTTTGGCTTATCATTGTTGTTCAGTGAAGATTGTGCAGATTCCTCTCTTTTGTTTGTGGTATTGCTTGTAATGTTTACACCTTTAAAAGAAATAATGCAAATATTTGTTTTCGCGTTAATGAGTTTAATCCTTTACGTATAACCATCTTATGATGTTATGTGTGACAGTACTAATGTGTATGTATTTTTTATGTACATAAGATCGTATTTTTTCATTCTCTGCTCCCACGAATCTGTCTTCTAAAAGCTTATATATGTTATTATTGATGGTTAGAGTCAGTGGCGTACGCAGGGGGGGGGGGGCCATTCGGCCATGGCCCCCCCCCCATCCCCTTAAAAGTGTTTTAGTAGTTAACGACGTAGATTAAGGCATTTAATATGTTTTGCATTGCTCTGTCAAAGCAATTAGCCTACTGTAACAATGTTGTTTTATAGACTAAGCCAATACGAAATACATGGCCCAAACACCTACCCCACCCCAGGTATGCCAATGTAGCATAGTGTTCTGTACGCCTATTATAGTGATTATTGAGAGAGAAATGGATATAGTCTAAACTAAAACTATACTGGGATATCAGTGGCGTAGCCAGGGGGGGGGGGGGGGTTGCAACCCCACTTGGCACGCGTGTGACGTCACGATTTTGAGAATGATGCTTTCAGTCTCTTTATGCTTGGGAATGATGCTTTCAGTCTAAAAAAAACTAGCCTAATTTTAAACAAAACTGCATTAAAAGAGCGAGTTTTGCCAATACCAAACATTCAAACATCTCAGCCAACAACATCTCAGTTAACAACAAGAAAACATAGAGACTTAGCTTTATTTCCGAAAAATGCCGAAGAAAACATGATCTTATCCTTTTGCTATGCCACCTGACAGCACCATTTTACAGGAATATTCATACCCACATTTTTGTTGAAAATGCTCTCAGAATGCACCAAATTCAAAGTAATTTTTCAAAATTTTCTGGGGGAGGCCCCCCAGACTCCCGCCGCTGGGTGTCGTTTTAAGCGAAAACGCCGACGGGCTTCGCCCGCCGGTCGTCAAAACCCCTCCTTTCAAAATTCCTGGCTACGCTACTCTCAATGGCCCCCCCCCTTCAGAAAATCCTGCGTACGCCACTGGTTAGAGTTATTAGTTATGAAACTAGTTGTTAACCTAATTAACAGCAAATGCGTTATTGTATATCAGAATGATGAAAAAGCACCTCGTTGCTTACAACATCAAATATTTATTATTATAACCTAAAAATGGGTTTCAATCTGCTAGAATTACTAGATCAGCTTCAGTAATGCTTCTTCAAATAACAATAATGTTATTGTTTTATTTATTGTCGCTCTACAACAGCTAAGGTCTTTTAGCGACAGGGCTCATTTTTCATTTATATCAGGTTTACGATGTTATCACATTATTACCCGACTCATTCTCACTGCGCTATGCAGGATAGAACACAACCGGTACCGTTTTTAAAGTCTTCGGTTTGACCCGACCTGGAATCGATCTCAGATCTACCAGCACCAGAGCCGAAGGAGAAACCACTCGGCCACTGAACTGGTGCTTCTTCAAATAAGGGTGGTCTAAAATAGCTTTTACAGCGTCAGCTTTCCAATCAGACGAGGGAACTCAAATCAAAATTTGACATTTTGCAAATTTTGCATCTGCAAGCTTTCTGTTAGCTTCCTGGCTTTGTCAGGTATGTCTCAAACGTTAAATCGTGTTCACTGAAGTGGATCTTTTCTTTCGGTTTTGTTAAATTAACGTTTGGTGAGGTTTTATTAACTTTGTACATTCTGGAATGGAGTGATTTCTACTCATTGGAGAGAAACTTTTATTTAATTGTGATTAGTTGCTTTTGTGCTTCATGCTACAACAAAAAACATCATCCCAGTAAGCAAACCAGTCGTTTTTACATTACTTCAACGTCTTTAGATGTTGAATTAATGTAAAAAACGATATTAATGTAAAAAACGACATTAATTCAACGTCTGTAGATGTTGAATCAGTGTATAAAACGACTGATTTGCTAACTGGGATATTTTTCTGCAAGACGAAATCCTTTTGCACGGCCAAAATAAAGTAGGCTATCATCTGAAAAAAGTGTTGAAAGGTGATGCTGTAAACAGCACACAAGAAAAAATTCTTGATGCGCAACTTCGAGCCACCTCATTCGCTTTACGATACAATCATACAGTCCACGTCACTGTCTATTCTACAAGCAGCTGTGTGATAAACAATAACATCTTAACATTTGCCATATAATATCAACAAAGGTTTGTCAAGATTATGATCGGTTCGGTGTTGTTTACTGATCCTTTGTGACACCAATGATAATTATCGTGATTGCTCAGCCGTGACCTCTAATCAACCATGTGACATCTCGGTGTTGCCATTTTTGTTTTAAAAATTCAGTCATGTTGTCATGTGGAATTTGAATGATTAATTACCAGCTCTTGACACAGGAGTCAATATCGAATAAAAAAAGACAGATGTTTTAGTTAACAATGTTTGTAAGCAACCGCGATAAATTTCGACGCATCATCGCAATCAAAAAGCATGCCTGTAAAAAACATGGGCATAAAGAGCTTAAAATAAAAATAGTTAAGGAAAGCAATCATATTCATACCTGCTGGTTTATTTTTCTTCTCATACCAGGCCAAAATAAAGTGCTCGACAAACATAACAAAGAAGAACCCCAAAGAAACCAAGAGCTCTGCAAATGGATACGTCAAATTGTCACCAAACACTGCCAGAAACTCTTCTTGAGCCTGAAATATGATTGACACACAAAAGTTGAGAGCATGCCAGGTTTTTCAACTTTGCAAAAGCAGCTTAGATAAAACGGTAATACTGATGTTTATTTTAACTCTAAATAATCACAAGAAATGACTGGCTTTGTGACAGCAAATCAATCGTTTTTAACATTGTAAAAAATGATACGGAGGCTACGATGTTAAAACACAATTGATTTGCTGTCCGGAAGTTTCAAAATTTTGATGGCCTACTATTAGCCAAAATGGTGCTCAAGGTAGGCCTATATCTGCTCATTTACTTCGGATTGGTTGTTAAGTTGATTGTATGATTTGATCTTTATCCTCGGACCGACAAAGCCCCTTTGAGAGCTTAGTCCTGGCAGTTTCACATACTTGTAGTTGTAGTAGAGGCTTTGAACCACTGATGCAGGGCCGGTTGCCGAGATTGACAGAGTGAAGTTTCCGATAGTTGTTGAAGTGTTGTTGCCGGGTAATTATTCCATCAACTAGGTGCTGCTGAATGGAGAGCAGTCCTGAAATGCGTTGCTCAAGCGCACACCCCGAGAGTCGAACCAGCACTGCTTGACCTTGAGTCAGGCGCGTAACCACTGAGCAAATGAGGCTAATCTCATCACAAAACAACAAACCTCGGGCATCATGTGCATGAAAAAGGTTGCGAAAAATACTCCAGCTGAAAAGCAGTTGAAGAAGCTCACAATGTCATCTCGAAGGCGACTGATAAATAAATACAAGAAAGTCAGAAACACGAAAAGTTCCCAATTGAGGGCATTTTTGAGAAGTATTGTGCCTGTTTCTGGTATAGGGTTGTTCAGAACAAAACTATTTGGTTTGCATCCACAATTCGTAGGTTTAGTTTTGTTGTGAATTCGAAACAAATTACTAAATTTGCAGTATTTAGTTAACGTGGGTTCAGCACAATAAAATTTCGTTTCTATCGAAACAAAATTCGCTGGGTTTATTCATGGTTTATTTCCTATCGAATTAAACCGTTTTCCAAAGAATTTCGTTTCCATCAAAAATATCATATCAAATAACCCCGTTATCGCATAACCTAATCACAATAGCTATATGAGGGCAGTAATTTACAAACTTACACGCATTTTCAATGCTGCCTGTTCTGAGCTTATGTCTCAGATCTATCGCAAGTCTGGATTTGCTATGGAATGGTCAAGTGTAAGAATTTTTTTTTGTCAATCACTAGGAATAAACGTTAAATCAACATCCTTGAATATGGCACAGCTTAAGTGAGTAACAAAATTGCATTGGAACGTTCTAACTTCGTAATTTATGATACTATTTGCGTAACTTTAATGTTGATAAAAGGTTTCTTTACCTTGGTGAAAAGCAGCGTTCCCGAAGAAAATAGGGGAGTCCCCCTGCGGTGTAACCCAAGAAAAATAACATAAACAAGAAAATTATTTTCTCGTAAAGTATCTCCATGCTTTTGAAAATTACTTTATTAAAAGAACTTGCAAGTAACAAAACTCATTAGGTTGTGCTATTGTGGTTAATCCCACCTAAACATACTGTATGTGAAATTATTCAAAGAATATGGGTTGCATAGAATTTAATCCTCTGCTAAAAACTAAAAACTTTTAAAGGTTTCCTTAGAATTGATGCTTTCTTGTTCCGGTCTTGTCTTAGGCAGTGACGTAACCATCCCAAAATTATAAAAGGGTCCAAAGATTTACGACAAAAAATGTTCTATGAACTATTAAGTCATACTATTAAAATAATTATTGATAATTCAAATTTTAAAAATTTGTGAGGGCAAGGCCCATTTGAGCCCTCCCCTGACTATGTTTATGGCTTTCGGACATCCGTACGCCCATCACTTAATATCTTGGATAAGCAGCCTGCGCAGTGGATAAGCAGCCTATACTGAATAGAACTTTCCTTCTAGTCTAGATCTAAGACTAAGTTCTAGTCAGCGCTGTTTCGTGGAAGAAATCTACGCTAGATACTCCTGCCTTTTTTTACGACCTAATCTAAAACAACTTGTCACCAGTTTAACTTATTTTAATGGTTCATGTAACGTTTCAGTTCAAATTAAAACAGCTGATTTAAACTTTAATATTGTTTCAGCTACAAACAGCTTTGTTTCACGTAGTTGGCCTTTGAGTTGTTTTGCTGATCCTTCTATGGCGTTGCTTCCATTCTATTTTGATAAGTGAGAAATCTTGCTTTTGTTTCAGCAGTTTATCACTCTCAAATGCTTTTCTGAACTTTTTCTCTTGCAGTTCGACTAAGTTTACAAAAAGAGAAAAATCGTTTGCGGTATTCTTCACTGCGCTTCATTTTCTTCTGGGAGGAAATAAGTTACAAGCTCGTCTTTTGAAATTGCTTTTCATTAATCATCGCAAGGTTTGTATTTTGACCAACTACAAGCAGCAATGATGACAACTGTTGCTAGAAGAGCTGAAAACCTACCTTTTTTTGTTCGAGATCAACTTCCCCTCTTTTCAATTTTTTGAAAATTTAAGTTGAAAGAAATTCGATTAATTGTAAATTGGCGTTTTGCAAAACCTAAAATTTCAAAAAGGAATAGCTTACTATAAAAGGAAAAACCCATAAGACCTAAAGTTTTCTCTCGCTTTTCATTTTTTAGCTGAAAGTTGTTGCTATTGGACGGACCATCGACGGACCTATGGTAAATTCAGAAATTTTTTATTCTTCTTTAGGCTACAAAATTACTGAATTAAAAAATTTAAATTACATGAATTTTTTCAACCTCAAGTTCTAATTCTGTTTCGATTATAAGAAGAAGAATAATTATATGACTTTGATTTCTGGTTGTGGCTCTTGAATTTTGTTCAACACGATGAAATGGTAAGCCATGAACAAAGGAGAAGAAACTAAACACACTTGATGACAGTCATCTCTACAAATCTCATTCCCAACAACAAGCTTTAATTTTTGCACCACCGAAGTTTTCCAGCTTTTATATCGATTTAACCTCAATGCTAAAGAAAATAAAAACTGCCCAATTTTCGGGTAAAAGTTATGTTTTGTTTCTCGGCAGTCGAGTGCAGTCTTGATGGCTAGTGTGAAGGCAACACCGGTATGGTTAGCAAAACACACTGCTCGCTGTGCCATAGTGAGTAGTCAGGTAGTGCTGACGCCAGGAAGACCGTTCCTTCTCAACAAGGTTATATTTTGTTATGTCAGTCTGGCTACTTCAATAAAGTAAAATCGGCTTTGCTAACTATTATTTTGCCTCGCAGTAGTTTCAACTAACGCCGTTTTATTTTGCTCCTAGCTTTTTGATTAAAATTCATCGTGGCGTATAATCTAAACTAAACGTTTATATCAAAGCTAGGAAAAGAGTGAAATTTTTACCTTTCTGTTGCAAGGGAATTTTGTTGTTAATTCAAAAGAAACATAAAAAAGTGAAGTTTTATTCGTGCTTGTTAGTTTGCTTCTCGTCCGAAAAAGGCTACTTAGAAGATTAATTTTACAACACATGTATATTTTTGGAGCCTTTGAACTATCAATACAACGAGAGGTTGATATTTGCTGATTCATCTACAAATGAAGTGTTCATACTTCAATATTTCATCCGTGAGGTGTCGCTAGTTATTATACTTTTACACAACTAAGTTATTGTTTCTAAGAAACTAAATTCAACATGATGATTCGTTTCCGATATGCTTTATCGGGAATATGTCGCTTACAACAACTCGAAACGCATTGAATGCAAAGTACATTTTATCATCAAATTGCACTGTGTGTAATTACTACAGACAAACCTAAATTCAAATTTGTGACCAAGGATAATGAAAGTTTCTAAATCTTGGTGTAGACTGAATGCAAATCTGTGGGTAGTTCCATCCAGCATAATGAATCACAATGTTTTTGACGTGATTTTGCTGGAGGTAAAAAAGCATGATTTGTATGCAAAATTATCCAGTCTTGAATTAAACTTGTAAAAAATATTTCGCAGATTAATGATTTTTGCGAATGAGCTAATAGTATAAAAGCCACTGTCGTTAATATTAATCTTAAAATACTGCCTCTAATCATGGCCATCTGGAGATGCGGCCTGATTTGTCTCATTTTGCAGATTTTTATTACAGCTACTGCTAGTGCTTGACTGACCTTTTTTGAAATGTTTTTACTTTTTGCGGTTTTCTAATGACATAAAACTTTTTTGTTGCCTTGGGGAAGCAGTAGCAAATGAGAAAAAGTAAGTTGAAAAACGCTAAATCAGACTGTTATTGAAAAATTAACAGTCTGACTAAAGTCTTCGAAATCAAATTTTCTTTGTTTTTCAACATGTGAGGATGTTAAAACCTATTGTGTCATCTGAGGAAAACAGTAAAGAAAGCGTAAAAATCTAATTTTTAGAAAAATTTATTTAAACCTTCGCCCAAAGTTAGAAAAACCTGGAAATTTCTGCAAAATGTGACAAATCAGGCCGTATCTTTAGGTGGCCATGCTCTAATCTATTGATTCGTTTTCGTATACATCTAAATCACTGTCGAAAGTTTTAACATTAAATATTAAAGAGCTTCGTCAAATACAGCGTGTTTATTACCGGATCATAAATAACGTGAAATGGATTCAGAAGGATCTTAATGAAAAAGAGATAAATCGATGACTCAAATCACAAGAGACTTTTGCAAAGTCTATCCTGAAGCCAAAGTTCTTTCTTTTAATAATGAGAATCATAATGTAAGTGCGTTTGCTTCAAAGTAGTCGGCATATTTACTGACATTACCATATGATGTGAAGCATGTATGTAGCCTATAGTTGTATGTAGCCTATGTTTGTATAAAGCCTAGTGTGATTTTAAAGGAAATTTTGCTAAGAATGTCCTAAGGACGCCATTGACATCAAGAGAAATGGAATCATACTAAAAAAATATACACAATTTAAAAATCGAAAAAATGTAACCTAAGGTTCAGAGTCATCCACAGTAAAAGTAAAATAGCGAAATCTTTCAAATAATTAACCTGGTTGTTGAGCAAAATAAAACAACAACGTATGGGCTGTTTGATGTTGTTGATTCACACAATTGTCGAAGGATGTACCCTCGGCATCTGAGGTCGCTATGACAGACTGGCCCGGATTTAGAGGGGCAGAGGGTGCAGGTGCTCCGGGCCCCCCGACTTTTGAAGGACTCCCCTACGTGAAAAAAATGTGATTTTGTATTATAATTTTTCCATTCAGCCTTTGAAGTTTCCGCAAAATACTGTGCAGTGCTGGATTAATGCTCCTGTAGACGTAGAAGTGATTTTTCGCGCCTTGGGCGCAAAAAATTTTTTGCACGGGGGGCCCCTTTCTAAAAGTGCCCCGGGCACCCCATCAGCTAAATCCGGCCCTGATGACAGATAAGAGGCATCTTTATTGAAGACATTGTGTACACGAGATGCTTGCATAGCAATTTTAATCGCTGTATCCAAAAAAAGTACAACAATAATATTTTGTGATAATGGATTCAGTGTTGGATATAGCTTACCGACAACTGTTTTTTTTAAGTTACTTATATCACCCAACTTCTATAGCAGGTTTAATTGAAAAAAGCGGTCCATATCACAAATCATTTTGTTACAATATATCGGATGATATCAATGAATCGAGTGGGCTACTCCAGGGGTGGGCAAACTTTTTGTACTGAGGGCCACATTTGAAAAAATTTTGCAGCCGGAGGGCCGCACACGCTCATTACAAAGTAGGAAAATTTACCCGATGTGTAAATAAACGCATATTCTTATTAAACACAATTTTCGTATTTCACACTCAGTTACGTTTAAAGCTATGCAATCATCATCACAAAAGTTAATGAGACTTGTGCAACTGTTCACAGTTTTTCACAATCTTCTGGTTTGCTTGTGTCTTATTAAATTGTATAATACTCCTTGAAAACAGCCACGGACTCACGGCACAACAAGCAAACTGCTTTATTCCCAATTTCGATAAAATAGTATTTAACAGTCCATTCTTTATTGAAAACACGACTTTCGTCTTTAATCTTTCGCTTCTTAACAGCACTCATTATTTTAACAGAGTAAAAATATAAATCTTTTATTTTTTAACAAAAATCCTGTCGAAGTAGAAAACATTAAACTGTGCGTCTCAAATAACAATGAAAAGCTATTTGGAGGAAAGTAGAAGTACCGGTAGGCCTACGGTAGCCGCTACCGTATTTGTATTTTATGATCAAACAATTGAATCAAACAATGCGTGAGAGCATGTTGCAATACATGCGCGACTGACATGTGTGTGTTTACGCACTGAAACTGAAGAGAAAAACACACTCGTAAAGGGAATAACATTTTGTCATGTAACCTGTTTAATTAAAACAATAAGTGATGAGTAGTAGTTTCTGCAAGTGCCGGCGGGCCGCATAAAATGGTCTCGCGGGCCGCATGCGGCCCGCGGGCCGTAGTTCGCCCACCCCTGGGCTACTCCATTGATGAAGTCTTTGACAAAAGCAGGAGAGTAATGTTTTGTTTGAATTTTTGTGTTAATATAAGTTATGACATCAAAATACGGTAGCTGTCTAACTTCAAGCAATATAGCTCAACCCTCAACTGACGAGAATGCTTGGATCACACCTCTGCTTAGAGCCAAGCTTGTTGTGTGGTGTTGCCATTTTAAAATATTTGAATCTCCTTGTTGAGTATTCTCTATCTGAATACCACAAAGACGATAAACATTAGCCTACGTAGGAAGAATGCTGAAGGGAATTTTATCACAGATTAGTTATCGGTGACATGCTGTAGCATGCGTTGTCAGGACTCACCTACTTATCGAAAATACAATCTAAACCAGTGGTTCTCAATCGCCGGTCCGCGTCAACTTTCCTGCCGGTCCGCCAAATATATTACAATTTTATATCTCAATTGCGAAATGCAAGATGTTGAGGGCTTGTCCATTGATTAAAGAAATAAAACATCCAATTTTAAACTTCATTAGAGCCGCGTTTAACAGGTATGATATCAAACAGACAGCAACATACTTCTCATTAAATTGAATTTTTTATACTTCTTTTGAATTGCTTATTTTTGTCGTAATTACATTTTGGGTTGATTTTGTAAGTCCACCGGTCCGCAAAATTTGTTTTGAAATTTTACCGGTCCGCAAACTGAAAAGTTTGAGAACCACTGATCTAAACTTTTTCATATATGAAACATTTTTGAGGCTCAAATGCAATATACGCCAGAAATACTTCACCAAAAATAGATGCTATAGGGTGTCATCAAGAAATTAAGATCCCTATGCTGTATATCACAAAGTTTCCCATCTTTAAACTCTTAGACCGGCAGTAGCCTACATTGATAATAGGTTGACATTTGCTTGGTCCGCAAGTGCAAATATCTGAAGAATATTCATAGGAGTTGACACAAAAATATGGACAGTGGCTTCATTTCTTTTGGCCAGCAGAACTGTATAATTTTGGAACCTTGACTGCAGTCTATGCTCAAGTGCAACGCATGTTTGCTTATTTTCTTTCCATGCAGCCCACGTGTGCTCGACTGCAGTAAAACTATTTTTAACGTTGTTAGGCCTAAGTTGTAGCCCCGCTTTTTGTTTCCTATCGAACATCCTTGACCTAATTGAGCGTTTGCTGTCCTCGATGTTTCACTTGTCAGTGGTCACTGCTGCTTAAAAATTGTGATCATAAAAAATAACTTTAAAGAAAGAGTCTTAAGTTTTCTCATATTTTCATAACCTTTTTAACGATTGCAATGTAAAAATTTTGTAATGTTATTTTATCGATTTCCGTATGAAGGCTTTCCATAGATTTGATTACCTTGCATTTTTTTCAAACTTTTTTGTTTGCCTTTTTCATACCCTCTGTCATGATTGCGTAACGTTCCTGAAATATTGTAGGTTCATTTCCGCCTAGTTTCCTCTTCTCGTCGAGAGTTGGAGGCAATGACGCTCCAAATTTGTCCGCTGTGAGATTTTTCGACTGCAGATTCATAGTTCAGTTTTCTCCAGTCTAAATGTTGTTAGTCTTAGCTCTTGGTGGTCTTCTCCTATTTCGTTTCCATTCGTTTTCCCTAGTAATCTAGGCCTACTTGATTTTATGTGGAATAAATTTGGACCATGTGCACAAAAAATTAACTTTTTTTGTTTTGATCGATTCTTTGGTTATTTATCGCATATTTTGATACAAATGATTGGTTTTACGCAGTTGCCTTAGGGAAGTAATATATTTTTCAAACAGGTTTATGTCAAGTGCCGCCTATTCATTAGAAGTTACACCTACCATTAATAGAGCTTGCTTTAAAAAAGCGCGTTAAAGCAGTGATGGTTGTTTTTGAAGAACCTTCTGTTTATTTACATGCAACAAACCATAGCAGTTGTATTTCTCTGGTGGATCAGCCATGGATCAGCCTATAGGCTACTAGAGTAACAAACTACGACGCGATATTTTTTCGACTAAGTTTTTGTTTGACAAAAATCTTCAAACATTTAGCAATAAAACTACTTTCAAATAAACATGAGACTTTGAACAAAAATAAAAGATGAAGTAAAGCAACGGGTTTCAATTTATTTATTTTTTAAGTTTAAAAATACCGGTTTATGGGTTTAGAGTTGGTTTTGTTGGTTTCATGGGTTTAAAGTTGAGTATGTAAAAAAATAGTGAAAGACTGTATCAGAAAGGTAAATTTATCCAAAATGCAAGCTTGCACTCAACGGTGTTAAAGAAAAACAAGCTGATGAATTTAAATACCTTAGGTAGGCTACATAATGACTTTTGAGTATAAGAGAGACACCAAAATTAAAGAAAAGGATCACTACAGTAATGGGCAGTTTCAACAAGATCGGCCGAGTTTCTGAGAATCGAAATATGACAATGAAAATCAAAACTAAAGTCTTAGAATAATATGTGAAATTAAGTCTAATCTGCGGACGCGAATGCTGGACCATAAGCAACCAAATAAAGAAAAGACCAGTGGCTGCTGAGATATTGTTTTTCTCAAGAATGTTGAGGATTTCATAAACTGAAAAGAAGACTAACAGCACAATTTTGACGTTGAAAAGAACAGAAAAAAAGTAAATAACAATAGTTAAGCTTAGAGGGTTGCAGACGCAGTTCTTCTATCAGATACTTAAATTTAGAAAAAGTAGCCCCAACAAGCATGATAAACAAGCAAAAAGAAGCAGAGGTCGACCAAGATTAATGCAGTTGAAACAATATTGGTCAATGGACTTCAAACATAACAGCCACAACCAATGATTTTGTGCACATTTTAAATGACAGAGAGATTTGGAAGACCATGATTGCCAACGCCCGGTCTATACCTAGAATCTAAGATTTAAAAATGTTCTAAACAACAAACATTTACCTGGAGGAAGTACAGTATTTTTGTTCTGTTATTACAAATTCTCCAACTCCAAGCAAGATGGGAGTTACTCATTGCAGTTTTACAGTATTTTCTAAAAAAAATGTATCAACCTAAGGTCCTTAACAGTTTAGAACTTTAGGATGATTATTATAGTTACTATAATGGGTATGATCACGACCTACTAGAACACGGCCAAATATGTTGCTATTTGAGAAAATTTCTAAGAGTCTGAATTGTTACAATCATAGCTATGATAAACCTGTCATCTTCCCATTACCAGAAGTAAGTAAAATAAGCAATATTTGCACCAACACATATGTTTGGCTTTTTTAACCGGAGATTAAGTAAGGACGTTGAGCAGTTAAGCACAGTTTACACAATAATAATTTAATATATATGTAAGACTTTTCAACTGCACCCTGGAGGTAGTATCGTTTGGTGTAATTGCATGTTCCATTTAAAATATCAAGGATTTTTAGTGGATTCTATGTTGTAAACTGTTCATTTGATGTGTCAATTTAAATTTTAATTCGTTTGTTTTTCGCCAAGTTTAGTTTTGCAAGTAAAAAATATCGCTATTGGCGAAAGTTTCTGCTTTACAAAAAAACCTAACGACTGTATGATGAGACTACATCCAGGATGCAGTTGGAAAGTCTTACATATTTACATTATTATTGCATAAATTGTGCTTAACATACATATCTAATCTCTGGCAAAACAAGCCAAAAATATGTCTAGATGCAAATGTTGCTTGTTTTACATACTTCTGTAAGTGGAAAAATGACAGGTTTATCATGGCTATGATTGTAATAATTCAGACTCTTAGAAATTTTCCCAAATAGCAACATATTTGGCCGTGTTTTAGTAGGCCGTGGTATGATCACCCAAAGAGTTAATTAATTCCAGCTTTTGTAAAGTGTAAAAGATGCGCTCGAAAAAGTAGTTACATCGCCTGATAGGATGAAGTCGCATGTCGATCATACCGTCTTTTTTTTTTTTTTATTCTGGAGCACTGGACCACGCTCCTCCTGTGAGCCAACCCAAATTCGAAACTGCTTGTCCAATTTTATGACTTTTCTCAAACATGGTTTGAGTAATTTAGAGTCTACCGTAAGATGGTCTTGATAAGCGAAAACAAAAGCATGAACTTTGTTTATGTAACAACTTAAGATGGAACCTTACTAGTTTAGCATTTGATTCAATAATCTAGTGTAAAAATTTTGAAACGATAAACACAGATTGTTAAAACAAGTTGACGTGCTTGAAAAATAAATTCTTATTTGCTAAACATCCGGACAATGCATGTCTCTTTCACTACACAACAAATAAAAAGCCCACGGGCTAACACGTGACATGCAGTTTGAAGATTAACACGACTTATTGGCGCTTCTACCAGGAATTTTTGAAATGCAGATAATCATTTAATCTGTTTTGACAAACAATTGATTAGTTGGAGATAGCGGAACAGTGCCACCTTTTGAGCATTTAGTTTTGTCTCTCGAAAAACAACAAGTCCCTTTGTACGTCACCACAAATGGCATGCTGTGTTGCTTCACGTTTAAATGCTTTTGCGGTGTCTAGGCTTATTATTAGTGGTTGGTGATTGTGATTGCGCAGACAGGAAAGTATAAAGTCAATCTTTATATCTGCCATTAAGCATGTTATCAAAACATCTGTGCTCTCTCGATGGATATCGAACAATTTTCCGGCAGTTTTATGTGGCAAGAAGACAGCGAAAGACACGTGTTTCGCCCAGGCGGCTTGGCTCATCAGTATCGCACCCTCGCTATTCTATGGTGAGTAGTCAGCCTTGTGTTGGCGCCAGGCAGATTACTCTTACACAACCATACTAGTGTAGCATTATAGTGTAGACTACACTTTGACCACTGGGACACGTGGACTCTTCAATAATGCAAAACAAATTAACCCTGTTTAGTGAGACATTTACAAAGCTCTTTAACATTTACGTGATTACTGCTTGTAGATTCCGATTTACACAAAAACATGCTTTGTTGTTGACAAATTAGTCTTTTTTAACATTGATTCTTCTTCTTTCGTATGAGAAGTTGTTTTCAGACTACATTTCATCGAGGTCAAATGTCTGAGCATTCTTCGAGCAGCCACTGATGGATGATGAGCACCTTCATACGGTTCCTCCTGTGACGGTAGCCGTGTTCAATTAGAAATAAAAAGGCGAAACGAAGCTCATTAACAAGTCAGAAAAAAAACAATTGATTGAAAGTCTGTAGATGACTTTTTTCCAATCATGTATAATCGTCGCATACCAGGTTTGATCACATTTTAACCAACAAGTAAGTCGATTTTCACAACAACTCAACGACGACTGTTTACTGGCTGAGTGACGTCAAATGAAGAAGAATTAATACATCAAAGCCACTGTAGGGATTTTCCAGCACAGGACTTTATTAAACTTACGTTTTAAAGACGTTGCTTGGTTGGTTTGTTTCTTTACCTCCAACATTTGGGTAGAAAATGTCAACGACCGCAGTCCGTTTAAGTGTAGCATAAGTCAACGTTAACAAAATATCATTGAGAAATCACACATTTAAGGTAAATTAAACCAAGATTGTTCAAGAGCTATCTTGAAACCCCTTAACCATCGTTGCCCTTGACAGGAAAAATCTTGTTTTTATTTTGTTAAGAATGAAAACTGAAGCAAAGTTCAAGACTTGGCGATGTAAAGTTTGTGAAAATAAATCTACGAAAGCACTGACCAAGAATAAGATTTTCAATATCAAACACGTCATTTTATTTTTGTTTGTTCCAGTTTGAAAAACTGGCTATATGATATCATCTTTCTCCATGCGTTCTTGTTCCAAAGGCACGCTATTTTCATATAACAAGCTTAAAGGTGTAGGCGTAACGTGTTGATAAAGCCATCGCTTGGAGCCATGTAGTTGCTACAGCAAGATACTTATCTTTTGTGAGTTTATAGTGGACCAGTCGCATAAGATTTCAGCATAAACAAAGACTAGACCACGATATATGCGGATAGATTGAAAACAATATTTTTACGAACGTCAGAACGGATTATGCGTAAGCTCACATTCTTGAAAGAAAGTGATGTATCGCAGTGAGTAACACTGTTTTAGCCCCTAGTGTCCTACTGCACAGTAAGCCAGTCTAATGGATTTATATTTCAAAATCAGTGATACTACAATTGGGATTTTTTTAAAGTAAACCTAAATGTTTATGAGCTTAGTGCAATAATTTCTTTTTAGAATTTTTGTGTTACTTATACAGTAGGCCTCAAGTTATGTATTTTTTATTTTTTAAAACTTTTATATTTTTAATTGTCCTAAGCAAACCAGCCTCCTCATCCCTTTTGCAAGAATGGTTTGACTCAATGGGGGGTAAGTTACTCAAATATCTTTGTATGTTTGTTTGTATAATCAGCATCTAAACAAACACAAATGTGTAGGTTGCGATACAATGTAGCGTTGACAACGTATCTTTAGTGTTACTTATTGTGAAAGCTTACAAATGGTGTTCATAATATTTGCTGTAGGCTTACTGTACTGTAACTTATAGTGGTTGTAGCTGAACTAGCGCTTAATTTCTCAATGTATTATCCTTTGGAGAACTTGCTAGTTACCGGTTCGACATATTTTATCAAGATTTGACGTAAATGATCTGCAACTGTAGCCTACTGTAGACCGAGTTCAAAATTAAATTGCATGAAATAGCACTTACAAACTATGATCCTAAACAATACTGTAAAACTTGTTTCGAAGCCTATCTATCGGATTTCAGTCATAAAGTCTGATCACACAAGTAGAAACTCAGGATCTGTGTCTGGCTTGCTTTAGCTGTTTGCTGAGCAATCTGGGCTCCTTCCCAGGATTAACGATGAAGGCATTTTAAATCGCAACTAACCTGCTGCTGGTTGTTGAAGAAGTTCTCCTTGTTGTCCGAAAGCAATACGTTCAGCTCGCAGGGGAGCGAGCCTATCTCCAGACATCGAGAGCAGAGAGCAAAGTGGTTGCAAACGACATCGGAGAAGTAAGCTAGTACCCTAAACTTACTCCTCTGCTGAGTGCCAAGCAGGAATGAAGTTTAAGTACCGTGCCAGTTTTGAGAGATCTTTGGTACGACCCAATGGAGAATCAAATCTACATCTAATACCGACGTAACGGCAAGCACCCGAACCATTAGGGTTGCTTTTGCTGCAATTAGCCCTGGTGACAGCCAACTAACACACGCTATTTTTTGAATTTAGATATGTCAACCTGTGAACCCCAAAAAACACCATTATTCGGAATAAAATGGTGCAACTTTACAAAAGTAGCGCATGAACTCGATGCTGTTTGTTTCTTCAATTGCATTCCAGGTATGTGTATTGTGTGAGTGTGTGCTTGGCAATTCTGATTAGGTCTCTTGCAATTCTGGTCTGGTCTCTTACTATAAATCAGAGACTTTTAAAAAAGTGTGAGACGTGCAACTCGTTGTCAAGGGTAATGCGAGCCTGAGGTGTACAGATCCAAGATCTGATGCGATCCGATCTAGAAGGGACAATTTCTAAATATCCCAGATCCTGATCAGAAACAGATCCAAATTAATCTTATTTCTGAAAATTTATAAAAAATATTTCACTACATGGCAAAACATCTAAGGCATGGCATGTTTATTCGGCAAAGGTATGAGAATTCATCAATGTAACGGCAATGTATTGTCGTCTATGGAGCCCACCGATCAACAAAAATTGTTCTTTGTAAATAAAGATGTAAGCCTAATCTATTATCTTACAACTTTCGCCATAAGCTGAGTGATGCCACAAATAATATTGATCCGCACAGCAGCGTTAGCAGAGTTCAGGAAATGGTTCTGGACTCGGGCTAGGGATAATTTTAGGGGCCCTTGACTATTTAAAGGGAGCCCGAAAACTTGATGAAACCACCGCATATTCTTTGAATGGCTCATTTTGCGTGTTTCTTAAAAGTGTCTAAATTTGAGGCTCAAAGATCTTCTTGGTACCGGGCTAAAATTATTCTCTCAATCACCATGGGTTCCGGCTGAAATGAGATTGAGATTGGAATTCTAGCGTGTCGGATCAAAACGTGGATGAGCTGTGGGCCGGATTCCGATGTTTTGTTCCGACTTAGTAGTCCTCTTCTTTTTGGAGTCCGAATCAATCCATAAAAAAATCTCATATTTAATCCTGATATAGCCTTTAGGTAGGCTACTGCATGTTTTCTCAGTATGTGCTGTCATGTGAGCAGAAATAGCGTTTTAATAAGATGAAATTATTACATTCATTTCAGGTTACCATTTGGTCGGCCCTAAAAGCAACAAATGTTTGACAGACCCAGATGGAAAGGGCACTAGTTTCCAACCTACTCAAGGGCGATGTAGCCGTAAGAACGCTTTTTTTTGAAAGGTTTTATAGTAAAACGTCAGTAGTAGAGAAAATCAACTGTAGCCTACCGTAGTTAATTTTGAGTACTGTTGTGTTATATGAAAGATATAATATAGCTTCGCCAAGAGCTGCCAATTAATTTCCGATAGAATAATACACTGCATACACGGTAGCTTAGGGCAGATAATGTGAAGTGTGAACAACTTTATTCAACCTGAGCATGCTATGTTAAACAACGCACAGTTTGTTCGACATAAAATTCATTGCTATACGGCTAAGCTCTCGGGTGGTAGCTTACTCACACAGGCTCAGGTCTACGGCTTTAAGATTGTGACGTAGAAATGCAGAAGAATGTAACTTGCGGATGCATGATGACAAAATCTTAGACTAACTGATCATTAGATCAGCTGAAATTACTAAATGTTAGGTTAACATTCATGTGTTCATGGAAAAGAGTAATTATTTCTCAGCTCATACAGTTTGTTAACACACTGATTGAATTGCCACTATAGGCTACATGTTTTAATTGGGTGAGAGACTAAGGGACTAAGAGAGATTAAGAGACTAATATCGCCAGCTTCATGTTCCTTGAAGCACTTCTTCTTTAAAACACTATAACTGCTACTACAGAGTGAAAGCGTGCGAGATAATTATGATTTGCTGTCAGTTTGCATGCAAAAGACAGTTAAGATTGCAATCGAAAAAGCATTAGACCAACTTTTTCTATAATAGGCTAATAGCAAAATACATAATCGCAATAACAAACATAAAACTTATTTAAGTCCCTAGTTTAGCAGTTGTAAATTGACCATGAATATCTTGCTCTGACGTTAAAAGCACTCAACTGGCTTTGTGTTAACAGCTAGTAGGCCCAGTAGCGTTGGCATGGCGTCCATCTTTTAGAGATGGGCTCAGGAGAATTTTTAGAGCCTAAAACCATTCCAAGAGGTCCGGGAACTTAAAGAAACATTCATGTATTCTTTAGATATATTGTGTTAGCATCTAACCCATTTGTTATTTGCACAACTCCTTCTTTTTGGAAGGAGACATCTAAAACCATCTCTTTCCCATAGTTTTACTATTGCTTTTCTTTTATATTTTTCTTTTTTGAATTTTTTTTTTATGTCTTGATATATAGGCCCGTGATATTATTTGGCTAACAAGGGTCCTTTTTTCTCAATAACCCTGAACAGGCCAAAGTCAGTTGTTCAGTTACGTAAAGTAGTAGTAGCTATTTAAATTGTTTTCTAAAGAAACAACTTTTTCTATACTTATGTTATTAGCCTACAGATCTTCTGTAGGCCATTTTAAAGCAGCTAGTATGATAAAGCAGCGTCTCACTTTCCAAAAACAGCGTCTCACTTTCCTCAATAACCTCTAGGATCATCCTCACGTTACAACCACAACAGTTTTTAATACAGTTAAATACCTGGATGAATGAAAATAACTTTGCATGAATGCTTAAGCCTGGAACAGTCATCACAAAGAAGAAATATAATAAAAAAAAATTATACGAAGGACATTTATTTTTGAACAAATTAGACAAGAAACAAAGTTTTCAGTTTATTTTGAATGCTCTCACACTCCTTTATGAGAAAATAAGCAACCTACACTAATCTTACCTGTTGCTTGTCTCATGCGTTTTGCCAAAGGTTGAAAAAAACAAAAAACAAAACATTTGCAGATAGGCAATTAGCAGTTGGCTTGATTCAACTGGAGTTGGTCTTGGCCTAAAACACATTAGCAACTTTCTATCCAAAAATCGATTACAAATGCAAAACAATTGTGCATTGTAGATAAAATCGATGCCAAAAAATAAAATATAGACATGGTGTTCACCAAGGATCTATTTTAACTCCACTCACACAATGTTCTTGTGTTTCAGGTAATTTGAAATAGTAAATTGTACAAACGACAAAGGACTAGCACTAGGTATCTTTTAAGTTTGATGTTGTTTTTGCTAGTTTGTTTTATTTGTTTTATTTGTTTTTGTCATTGTTTTCATGTCGTCAAGTTATAGCCTATTTATTTTGTGAGTCGTGCAAGGCATGGTGCGTTGCGCTTGAAATGGCTTTGCCCGTGGCAGGATTTCTTTGTGGGGTTTTCTTTGCCTGCTTTGCTCTTCTTTGCTATGAGCTAAACGCATCAAGACGTGTTCCCCTCACGACCATCAGCACTATTGATAACGCACCATGGCCGATCTTCATAGCAACTGTCCATACAAATCTTAAATATATCAGCTAAAGCTATGTGGGCTAATAGAGCAATAGCCTAAATATATGTTGTTTTTTTGTTTGTAACATTTTCTTTTGTTTTTTATATTTCTTTTATACCTTAAATTTTTCTGAAGGTGTTGTGACCGTGCCAAATTTTTTTCAATTCAATAACTTACTTCGGTCACAAGCAAGTTTTAACGTTCGCGTTTTGTCGCTTCTACCTTTTTCTCGACCTTTGCTATGTTGACGTCACTGACGTGTATTGTTTTTGATATGATGGTTAGAAATAAAAACAACTGAACTGAACTAAGTTTCACTTGAGAATTGACCTTGACTGGCGTTCCAGCGATAGATTTTGCATTGTTATCAGATTACCTTGCACGCAAAGAACAACATTTAAATAAAGAAAGCTTCAAAGGTGGCATAATTGGTGCACTCTGGCAGGAAAGGATTCTTAAAGGAGTTTGTACAAAGCGATAAATCCAACATTTTCTTCAACCATCAACTTGGGATTCAAGCACGCCGCTTCACATCATCAGTTGGGTGCTTCATCAAACATTGGGGCAAATATAATATTTGCGGATGCATGAAGAACTAGTGGACATTAGGCAAACAAACGAATTGCTGTTTTGTGGCTTTTGTTGCATGATTTTGCATATTTAGTTGTTGTCGTAGGGCACATTTTCACTATGTTGCAAATAATCCAGCTGGCTTTACATACGTAGCCTAATATATGGGACTTGTGTTTTCATGCATTTTAAATCATCTTAATTTGTGTATCGCTTTCTGAAACCAAAACGTGTGTGAATTCATGTTTGCTTTCAAACACACGGAACTAATGTGTTCAATATCAATCTTTTATTTTATGATTTGCATGAGTTGTTGCTGTTACAGTTTGATATATTTACCTTTGGGGGTGGGCACGATGTTGTTTGCAAGACTAGTTACATTATTGACAAAATCGAATGTTTTCATTTTTCTACTGTAAAACAAAGAAAAGTGTCTAAGTTTGTTTTGTGTAGTAGAGGTTGATGTTTAGCCGTAGGCTATTGTAGTATTAAAAAAAGCAAATGATACCGGATAAATGCATGATTACACTAACAACATCATATGGTCATTGTTTTAAATAAACAATATTCTTATGTAGCGCACATAAAGCTACACATTGGCAACAATGGACCTTTCGTAATTTTTCCTCGGGAGAAACCGGAACTTCATATCAGTGGCAACTATTCCTTGGTAGCCAAAGAAAACTACGACAATTACAGTTTGTTCAACATCAGAAGACCAGGTTTAAACAGAAAAAACGGAACTGTATCTTTTAGTTCTGTAGCCCATCCAGATCGCTATATAACACTTCAAGGTAATAGCTTGCTGCTAATAGATTCCAAATCATTCAACGCTGAATTTGGAGACTTGAAAGATGCAACAACGTTTCAAATTCACCTAAATTTATTTTTTGAGGTAACTACTATTTTTAGCCTACTCAATATTCTTCGGTTAGACAATTTTTTATAGATTATACATTTATAAGTACCATATAATAAACGCTGTCATTTGAAATTTGATTTGTCTTTTTTGTTTTTCCGTTTTATTGCATCAATGGCCTTATACGTACGTCTTGTATTAGCGTTAATAAAACATAACTATAACTAACCTGTACTTGGATGTTGATAATTTGTAAAACAAGAAAATATATATGAAGGAATGTTATCAAAAATAACAACTTCATCTCAAACACCATGGTTTGCTATCTTGTGTATGTTGTATGCATGTTGTTTTATGTTTAATGATTTTAATCGGATTGTCATATTTAAAAATGAATCATTGTTTGAAAACTCGATATACGCTTTCAATTTTTTTTAACAAAATGTGCAAAATTTTTTTTTCTATAGGTATGAGCAATGAATAATATTATTTGAGATTATGGTGGTGGATTTTTAATTTTAGAAACTATAAAAAAAAGAACATTTAAAAAAAAATATGTCATTTGAGAAAAAAGCTTTTAATGTAATCGGCAAAATTAAAAAATCAACAGTTGCAAAATTACAAAATGCATTCCATGAAAGGTAGCCACTTTAACAAGTCGAAATTCTGCCACTAAACTTGACTAGAATGAAACCGCCAACCAATCATAAGCTACGGTTTAAGTGACGTAAAAAATGGCGAAAAGAAGATGATACAAAACAAATTAAGTGATGGATTTTTTGTCAGCTGGTTGGCTTAGGGGTTAGGGTTAGTAAGTAGTCATTTCATTGACGCGGGTTCAATTCACACCACTGCTATTGCTCTTTTTCTTCTGTAATTACCAAATAAAGTTCAAAACAAGCATTAACTCTCTGGATGAGTGCTAGAAGGGTCACAATTGGACGGTAGCCTCTTATAACATGTTCTGATTGGTTGGCGGTTGCATTGTAGTCATTCGCAGTGGCAGAATTTCGACTTGTTAAATTGGCTACCTCCATGAAACTGTGTGTAGCCTATATTGTTACCTACGTTGTTGCTCGTATTATCTCCCTTAGCTCACGTAGTTCATTGTGATGTTAAAAACATACGACATCAAGTCGTTAAAAGTATCCTGCACATGTCTTTCAGACATGAAAGATGGCCGTGTGCAGACGAAAGTGAAAAATGTAAAGTTTTACTGTATGTGTATCTTTCCAGCATAATCAAAGTGGGTCTTTGTGTGTATTAGTGATGCAAGCCGCGCCGCGCCGCGCCGCGTACGCGGCCGCTTTTGACTTTTTCGCCGCGTGCCGCGCCGCGCCGCGTGGAAGGTTGAAATGACAAAGCCGCGCCGCGCCGCTTGCCGCGTAAACTTTCAAGAAATTAATTTTTCGTAAACGTAAACTTTCAAGAAATTAAACTTTCGTAAACGTAAACTTTCAACTTTTCAAGAATCAGCTATGAAACTTCAAATTTAAATTGGAAACACGGATCAGTTATTTTTCCCTTCGGAAACCCTAAGATGGAAAGCTATGCAAATGCAAATTGCAAATGGCTTGCAGTTGACAGGGTTTTAGGGCTTGCTTGTCAGGGAAGCTGTACGAATGTTTTTGGTTAGTAGCCTAGCTGATAAGCTCAGTTACCAGGCTATAGGCCTAGCGCAACTACCGCATTATTTACTATATCAGTTAGCCCAGTGAGTTCAGGCTATAAGTTTTACTCTTGTGTGTGTAGTTCATATAGCCACTGGCATTATAATTGCATTATTGCTTACAAAAAGTGTTCAAAAGTCCTGATACTGGATCCAGGAACATTCTATTTGTCTTAGTTTGTATTATGTCTTAGAACTTAGATGCATTGCTGATAAGAGAATATGATCTGGTTAGCCTGGCCAATTAGTGCACAACTGTATTGGTACTAGGTTACCAGTTATATGCCATGGATGCTTTTTCCTACAATTGACTTTCTAAACAATAACTCGTTAAAATATTTTTTTTTAATTTTGTAATTTGCGGTGTGCGGTGCGGTGCAGTGTCAAAGTTCCAGATAAATTGCGGTGTGCGGTGCGGTGCGCGGATAGATGAGTCAGTTGCGGTGCGGTGTGCGGATAAAAATTTTGGGTTCGCTGCATCTCTAGTGTGTATGGTAAGCTACCGGTTGGGCTAATTGGACCGTGATTGTAAGCTATATTATAGTATACCATGCACATTTGAGTAATTCTTCCAAATCTAACCAGGGTTGATTGATTGATTGATTGATTGAATCTTTATCCTCGGACTGGGAAAGCTTCTTGCAGAGCTTAATCCTGGCAGTTTCGCATACTTGTAGAGGCTTTGAATCACTGACGCAGGCCCGGTCGCCGAGATTGACAGAGTGAAGTTTCCGATTGTGGAAGTCTTGTTGCCTGGGAATTATTCCATCCATTAGATGCCGCTGAATGGAGAGCAGTCCTTAACGTGCGTTGCTCAAGCGCACACCCCGAGAGTCGAACCAGCGCTGCTATTGATGTTGAAGTTTCTTCGTTCCAGAAGTGACGCGCTAACCAATTGAGCTATCGGGTATACCGATAGCTCATTTGGAAGAATTACTATATCAGATTTGGAAGAATTACTCAAATGTGCATGGTATACTATAATTGAGCTATCTATTGAGCTATCTATCGAGCTATTGTGCATCATTTGAGCCTTACACCCGTCCAAATGAGTTCGTTTACGTCAGAGATAGTCGAGTTATTTTATTGAAGCCAAAAACAAGCGTTGACAAATCTGCTGCCAGTTTTGCCTGTAAGTATATTTGTAGTCGAACAAATGCAAAAATGGCAGAAAATCTAATGTTTCAAAGTGAAACAGTTTTTACAATAAGGTATCCATCCAACAGTCAAATCCTATCTACTATACGTTGCAATTTTTCTTGATCTGTTTGTTGTAGCTTATTTTTTTTACAATCAGAAACCGTAAAACCATCATATGACGAAAATAAAAACAACTTTCTTAAAAAGCAATCCTATACTTGTACAGCAAGTTAGCCTAACAACTAGGAAAATAAATTTATGCTTATTCTAAATCCTTGAAATTTGGACCTTGTACCTAGAAATGTTGGCCATATTTTTGCTGTAATAAACCACTTGTTACAATTTCCATTTGTTGTAACGACAAAAAACTTCAACAAAAATGTTCTGAAAACGAGTTTAGTTTAATGATAAATTTTGACAGTTTATAAACCTTATAATTTTGAAACCTGAATCAGCCTGAGATGTGCCGATGACATCATCCCAATAGAGGGTAAAGATGAAAAAGTGCAGAATTGAAAGAAGTAAAGAATCTGGAATGGAACTGAATTTAAAAAAAATGGAAATAGTGGTCACTACAAAGAAAATGGAAAATGAAAGGCCATCTTGTCAAATTAAAATAAATGGAATAATTATAAAGCAAGTAAAAAGTTTCCGGCATCATGAGGCAAAAATAAACTGAGACCCTAAAAAGAATGAAGAGTTTGATACACTTGTTCTATTTTGATGATTAATGAATCTTGCCAACTGACTTTTATTTCTGTCAACCTTTTGATCTGATGACATCTGTAGACCAAGTTTTTTTTCCAAAATCTTTAAAGCATAGATATGACATTTCCAGTGGCGTTGACATGAAGTGGACGGGTGCTTTGGTCCGGGGATGATTGTTGAGTCTAGAACCTTTCCAGAAGAGCCTGGTAGTTGAAACAAACGCCGCATGTTTTTGTTAACTACATGGTGCTTTTGTATCAAGTTCCCACTTTATTTTGAAAATAACAATTTCATTGGAAAAACCTCTCTTTTCTCGATGATTTTGTTACTATAGTGTTCTTCCTTAGATCTTTCTTCGCTTAGATCCCTTAGATCGCTACAAAAGACGTGCCTTGTCTTTTGTGGAGATGTATTGTTTTGAGGGCCTGGAAATTTTACTTATATCAGTGTCAAGGTCTTTAAACATTGTATCCTACAAAGTTATCTTTATTGCTAACTAAAATAAAGGTTTCTGGATAGGATATAGCCTATAGGCCTACTATATGTAGGCTATATTGCAAACTTTACTTTTTGAAGTTCGACTCATAGCTTTGAAATTTAATTCAATTTTATTTTTCTTTGTCGTAATGCAGTAGTAATGATAATGTCCATGGTAGAGGGAAAGACTAAAAGGAAAGAGTGACAAAATCACAAAATTTTAAGACGTGTAAGCTTGCGTGTAAAAATTAAGCACGCCATCAAACCTAACCGTTGGATCAGAATCATCAGAACATCTGCATTGGATCGATTTCTCGCAATTCTTAAATCGTTTATCTTTTCGTATATGAAATTATTATCTCACGTAGCCTACTGCCCAGCACACCTAGGCACATGGTACGGTAAAATTTGACTTGGCTGTTCAAGAGATCATGCTTCGGCAGTTACATTCACGGAGACAAGCCAAATATTTTTAATTTTTTGTGAAAAGGCTAGCCACTAGGAAAAGGCATCACTAAAACTATTTTAGGCTGTTTTGATTGATATTTTAATTCTTTTTTACAGGGGATGTTGCTCAAACTAAAGTGCATGACTTTACGTGAACTGTCGGAGACTCGGTTCAAATGGAAATTGCAAACGCAATAAACATATTTCTGTTTATGTTGTGTAGTTTACGTACTTTGTAAACTACTACAAACTTCTTTTTTTTTTCTTAATTTTTTATTCAGTTGATGTTTTATTCGGTTGATTATTCAAAAAACTTTTTTGTGCTTTCATAACAAAAATTGAAAGTAAACATGAGATTTAAATATTACTAAATCAATGGAGTTTTTACGTAGCCTGTTTACCTTTTTGTGTAAGTATGTAGGCTAGCTATACAAGCTTATACAATTTTTTTGTTGTTTATAGGTATAGCTTAAAAACCTGTCTGCAAAATTTTTGTATCACCTTTTCATCAAACGTTGTTAATTTAAGGGTGTTCAAATATTATATGACATCATTTTTTATTTATCCCATTTGACGACTAATATGACAAATGTAGCTAACCTGTACAACGCGGTTTCAACTGTCTCCTTCCTCCCACTAGCAACCTGTTCCCGTATGATATTTGAGCAACCTATTTTGATTTATTTTTATGCAGTATCTTATGACCTCACTTATTGCTATGAAATGATCTTGTTCTGTACGTGTGTGTTATCAGTTGAACATTTTTCTTATCGTTTACAGTAGCATTAACACTTTTACATTTTTGCAATGTGTCGCTTTTAGTAAGAAACTAGTCCAGAAGACGTCAATTACTGACTACTCGTTTTGTGTCTCGTTCTTGGATTGGTACTTGTAGGCCAGACTTTGACAGGCTACTGAGCACCTTATGTTCTATGAATTTAACTTGACTTAGCTAGAACCCCTGCTGCAGTGCGAAGAACCACTTTACAGTTTTGTTGGATTGCAAGCCATTTCGATATTGTTCCCAAGCACATGGCCGCATTTAGACAGCAGCGCTCACGAGAGAAGTTGCAAGGGTCATCTCTTTTGGTTCTGATAAGCCTCGGTTTGATTCCAGGGCTGTTCATACGAAAAACTTTAAAAGTGATTCCGGTTGCGTTTTTTTTTTTTTCTTCTTGCGTAAAGTAATGTAGATAATTCAGAGTCTTAACGTGGTCACATCCGATATAAAATTGAAAAAGCATGTAGTCGCTGAAATGACCTTTGCAATTCTATAGCGATAAGATAGAAGCAAAACCGTCATTGTATCGGCTCAGTATTTGAATTGTCAGTGTTTTTTCCTCTGCTTTAAGAGTATAGAAAGTAGATAGTAAGTCAATTCTGGTAAAGAGGAGATTTTCTTTAATCACAGACAAGTTAGGCCTACCGGTAGTAAGTTCGCGTTCAACTTTAGTATGGTGCTTGCGTTGAAGTAATGAAAGTATCTCAATGTAATGACTTGTTTTCATCGTAAATTTTATTTCTGAAATGAAGCAAAGCAAGTAAATTATGTAAAAAACGTAAGCAGATATGCGTAAAGATCATAAATAAACCATAATATTATTGTTATATTCTTCTAGCAGTAGAGCATTGTAGATTAGCAGAGGTAATGTCGAGTAGGCCACATGGCCACCAAAAACGAAAAAAATGAAAAGTCGCTGTCTTTAGGTGTTGTCAGTAGCGTAGCCAGGAATTTTGAAAGAGGGGGGTTTTTCGCCTAAGACGATACCCAGCGGCGGGGGGTCTGGGGGGCCTTCCCCAGAAAACTTTAAAAAATTACATTAAATTTGGTGCATTCTGAGAGCATTTTCAACAAAAATGTGGGTATGAATATTCCTGTAAATGATGCTGTCCGGTGGCATAGCAAAAGCATTAGATCATGTTTTTTTCGGCATTTTTCGGAAATAAAGCTAAGTCTCTATGTTTTCTTGTTGCTACTTCCAGGCTGAGATATTTGAGTGTTTGGTATTGGCAAAACCCGTTCTTTTAATGCAGATTTGTTTAAAATTAGGCAAATTTTTTTAGATTGAAAGCATCATTCTCAATATCGTGACGTCACACGCGTGCTAAAGGGGGGGGGGTTGTAACCCCCCCCCCCCTGGCTACGCCACAGGGTGTTGTTGAACATTAAAATGTGAACCATGCACTATTGTCAGTGGTAGACATTCTTTGTAATTCTTTTAAAAGTTCAGTCTTTTGTAACTTGGTAACCAATTGAATGACCATTTATATTTCAACGTGATCATAACATCCATCCATTTAACGGAAAGAAATTTAAATAAAAACTTGTTTTACATCTATTTAAAGTTAAAAATCATTTGCAAGTAGCCTAGGTCTAATCATTTAAGAGCAGAATTGTATATTGTTATTTCAGAAGAACTTTTAGAAGTGAATTAGCTAGTAGCTATATTACAAAACAACCACCCATTGCGTGCTTTCAAATATATATTTTGACAACCAGCCATCAATTACCAGCGCCATGCAAATTACGATAGCAAGACAACTTGATTGCTCAACTTGGAAATCTGAGATCTTCATGGGACCCCGTCTTATTCTTTTGTCTAAAACCACAAACAAATCTATTGATTACGTCACCAGAGACATAACCTACTTTTATAACATATGTTTCAATAAAAACAAATTGTAAACTACTTGTTGAATTTATAACTTTCCTGGAAATAAGATTTAAATTTTTTTTGTAAAATAAGCGTCACCTGGAGATACGTGGTAAAAACATGAATACAGCATGGCCTGAATCAATTCTTGAATTTAAATTTTCAAATCAAAACAATGACGTCCAAATGCTAACTCAAGTCTTAACTTGGCGGCTACTACGAAAACCTAAGCATGACTGACAACCAATTTAAAGTTAACAATATTATCGATTGGAGCTTTATAGTCGTCTGCTTTAATGGATGTTAACTATGCGATGGCGAGTTTCTTTTCTTTGCAAATGTTCCAAATTTGTGTTGCTATGAAATAATGGGCTGTCAAAACAATGTTGCCAGAGAGGAGTATAAATTCCAAACTTCTTCCTCCCTTTTAAGCGAATATCACGTCTATGAGATTTGATTGATTGATTGATTGAATCTTTATCCTCGGATGAAAACAGCTTCATTGAGAGCTTAATCCTGGCAGCTGCGCATGCCGGTAGAGGTTTTAAACCACTGACGTAGGCTAGGTCACCGAGATTGACAGAGTGAAATTTCCGACTGTTGAAGTGTTGTCTGTGAATTATTCCATCTACCAGAATCAATAATAAAAATATCAACACTATTTCTATTCGTTATTATTACCTATCCAATTATTATGACTTCACATACACCTCGATGGATATAAAATCCATGACTCTTCTGGTTGCAATACTGACAGTTCAACTAGCTAGATTTGATGATGTCTGTTCTGTTATTTATATTATTGCAACAACTAATGCGATCAACAACTACTCAAACAAAATTTGTTAAAGTTGTAACTGAGAGATGGACATCAACTTTTGATAAAATGAACTAAGTGATTTTCAGTGAGAAAATTCTCGATTGGCTGCACAACTCGACTGTTGTGCTCTTTGGGAGTGTTGCATCCGTGCCACATTTTTCAATACGCTGCTTTATTTTCTGTCTCCAGTACGCCTTAATGTCCATGCGCTGTATTGCTTTCACCTTTTTTTAGACCTCTGTTATTTTGTCATCAATTTTCGCTGTGATAGTCAGAAATAAAAACAAATAAAAAGAACTTGTCTACACTTGAGTGTGTGAACCAGGGGGGTGTAAACTCATGGAAATACAAAGCAAAGATTGTACTCACCCCACAAGGTGGAGGGACATTGTAATCATGATCACAGATTTCCCTGGATTCGTCGTAGTATGTCCCAGGTGGACAAGCTTTCACAATTGGTTCTTGACCATTGTTTCCACAAGTGTAGAAGGATTCACAATCAGCTTTGTACTCTCCTGGCGGTTTGTCCTGAACCAACATGCAAATTTTTTTTTTTAATTCACTTCATTAGATTTGACCATGCCTCAGCGCATCATTAAATAACATAAACTGTGTATATCCTCGCTTTGTAGGTTGCAAAAATTCAATGTCAAACCTACCTCACAACTTGGTTTACTATCGGGAGGTATTTTTGAACTAGTTGTCGTGGTAGACGATACAGCGATGGTTGAGGTCGTTTGGTGATCTTTAGTGGTGGTAGTTACAGGAGGTTTGTTAGAACTTGGAGGCGTGGTTGGTGCTTCCACTGTGGTCGAGATGACTTGGTGGTCCTGGATAGTGGTACTGGTTGGAAGTGTTGTAGAAAGTTCCGTTGTGGTACTTTTAAGAGGATCTGTTGGTTCCGGTCCATTCTAAAAATATTAAAATATCTCCATTTTTCACGTTGCGTTGTGGTGACTTCAGTTTTATATTTAATTACCGTACCGTAATAGAATTGAGATTGTAGTTTTTAAATATCTTCGACTGTTATTAGATAAATTTTATGTTCAATTTAAACATACATGTCTTAAATAGCCTATCGTGCAACTAGACTTAGCAAACCGTGGCAACAGATTATCGTATGCCAATGATTTGGATCTGCTGAGCGCAAGTTTAGGATCTCTTATATGCCTATGTTTTGAATCTCCTATGCCTATGTTGTGGATCTCTTTGCCCATTTTTGGATCTCCTATGAACTTGTTTTGAATGTTCTATGACGAATGTTTTGCTGAAGCGGTGGGATGGCGCAGAGAATCAGGGGCTCACTTTCCAATCATGCAATTCTGGTTCGACTTCGGGCTTAACCTATTCGAAAAACACCTCTCAACTCTGCCGACGGTGCCGATAACTTTCTGAACTGTAACCCTTGTCATCCAATATTTGGATTCAAGTAAGGGACTCACTTTTTTTTATCCAAAACCCAAGTTTTGAATCTTATATGCCCCTACTTTGTATCCCTTATGCCCATGTTTGCAATCTTCTCTGAGCATGTTTTAGATCTCTTATAATTATACTCTGTAACTTCAATGACCATGTTTGGACCTCCTATGCCCATGTTTGGATCTCTCATGCCCTTTTCAACACTGGTGCTACAGAATAATATTAAAGTTGTCCTATAAAAATATATCACAAACAAAGCAATTAGAAAAAGAATTGGAGTGCAAAATAGATGGTCAAAAGATTTCGCAAAGCAAAAAATTAATTTCGAGAAACATATTTTGAGAGGATCGGAAGGACAGCTACATCAATTGGTGATTGAAGGTAGCATGGTGGAATGAAAGAGGTGCAGGAGAAGAAAGAGACAAACTTTTTGATCTTTTATGCTCATGCTTGAATTTCCTATGAACTTGTTTTGTATCTTCTATGACTAAGTTTTGCTTAAGCCTTGGGATGGCGCAGAGGACCAGGCATTAGCCTTGCAATCCTGGTTCGACTCCGGGCATAACCTATTTGAAAAACACCTCTCAAATCTGCAAAGCAAGCCGATGATTTAATGAAATGTGAGCATGTTCTCATCCACCAATACTTGGATTTATGTGAAGGACCTTCACATAAATCCGTCGCTGTCTTTAGGTGTTGTTGAACATTAAAATGTAAACCATGCACTATTACTATTGTCAGTGGTAGACATGCTTTGTAATTCATTTAAAAGTTCATTTCGTTTGTAACTTGGTAACCAATTGAATGACCATCTACATTTATTCGTAATCATAACAATCATCCCATTTAACGGAAAGAAATTTAAATAAAACCTTACTTTACATGACTTTAAAGTTAAAACTAATTGCAAGCAGGTCTAATCATTTAAGAGCAGAATTGTGAAATGATTTCGTGAAATGCGAACATCTTCTCATCCACCGATACTTGGATTTATATGAAAGACCCACCTATGCTCATGTTTTAGACCTCCTATGGCCCAGTTTTGGATCTCCTAAGCCCAAGTTGAAGAAGACAAAGTTGATAGAAAATAGCAATAAAAAAAAACATTAAGCTAGAAAGAAAACAATTGGAATAGGTCACTCACTGCACATACCTAGTGTCCGTCATTACACAACATGAAGATGCACCAATGATTTAAAAAAATAATCGTCCAAGCAAAAGCGTCATTTTGGAAATATAAGAAATTTTTAAAGCAAGATATAGACTTGTAATTAAAACTGAGACTATTATCTTATTATATCAAAGCAGTTATGTCATATAAAAGTGGTTTGGATCTCCTATGCCCAAGTTTTGGATCTCTTATGCCCATAGGCTATATTGTATCTCTTATGCACATGTTTTGGATCTCTTAATTATAAAAATACCCTTAGTATAACCAAAGTCTCAGACATTATTCCTCAAAAAATCTACTGATGATGCAAAGCTGCAAACGATGTTGAAAAAGTAAGAAGAAAGCTAAGCTAATAATGTTTGTATTGGAACTTTTATCATTCACACGAGCTTTAGTCTGCTTTCATGTTACAAGTTCTGTATCGTGTCACCAGCAAGGAATAATCTTAAAATTACCCATCCAGGGGGTGGGTTTGTTGGGCCTGTTCCAATCGCTATGTCGGCGCAACCATAAAACTCTTCTTGTGGACCGCAACCAGTGCAGCATTCCTTATTCTCATCGCAATTCCAAGTGTTACCTTTTGAAGAAATATTATGAAACTTTGTCATCGTCACCTCAGCTGATGAAAGAATTTCAAAAAGCAAAAAATATAGTTTATTTTTATTGCACATTCATATTTTAATACAATTAGGCCTAACGTAATTTTCTAATTTCACTAAAAAAAACAAACTTGTAAAGTGTTTAATGAGACCAGCAGGAACTATTGGTTTCATCGAATTGAAAAAAAACGCTGTGTTTTTGATTAGGCTACTGAAGCTTGGCCCTTTTTCCATAGTTGTAGAGGCGGAATTAGTAATGTTGGCAGCAGGCCTATAGCGTTTTGGCTTGTAGGTGAAATGTTGTTGTCAGTAAGCCATTTCATCTATTTAAATATTATTGCATGATAAAGTGATTTTTAAAGTTTATTTCTCCTCTGCACGTCGAGAGTTGAATCACATTTGTCCCATCAGCAGTTGGTCGATCAATTAACTGATAGGAACAAAGCATATTTAGAGCAATTGGAAAAGAACGACAAGTGATGCAGCTTTCTTTGGTTTGAACTAAAGTCCTTAGGTTTAAACAAATACAGCTCAAGGGATTCCTATGCTACTACGTACTATTTAAAGCTACAATTAAACAAACAGACGACATACCGTACACACTTTACACACGAACATCCTCGTATGCAAATATTAATAGATTGGCTAAAGAGAGAGCAATGTGGCAAACCACATTAAGAAACTTTCATATTGAGATTGACCCAAAACGTCAATCGTCTATTCAGGGGCGGATCTGAGAAGTAGCCTTAAATAGGGGGGGGGGGCGATTTCCACAAAACACAATAATATGTATGTCTAGATCAGGGGTCACCAAACTACGGCCCGCGGGTTAAAACCGGCCCGCAAACTGATTTCATCCGGCCTGCCACGTGCTGCGGAAATAACAGCTGTAGTGTAAAATGCCCTGTAGGATAACTTTTCCAGCAACTTTTCGATTTTCATCACAACTTTGCTATTCCACTGCTGACTTGGTTATTTATTGTGCCCAATTCAAGTCAATGGAGATTCTAAATAGTTGTATATCTTTTCGCAATTTGCATCCGGCCGCAGCTGTTACTCTCGCAGCAATCCGGCCCTCAGAGAAAAAAGTTTGGTGACCCCTGAGCTAGATTAATCCGACCTTGCGACTATTATTGTTATTATTCTGTGTTTTAAGGAAGGCGATCGCCCCTATCACTTCCCTGGATCCGCCACGGAGTCTATCAGCTATAAATTTATTCAGTAGGCTATTTGAATGTTTTCAAACATTTCGTTTATCGTTCTGTTAGTGCATACAGCGTTACAAACCTGCATGGTACCTCCACTGCAGAACGCATTGACTGCAAGTGATGTGATGCGGAAGTTGGACGTTCATGTAAAACATCCAGGGAGTACTTCCTTTCTTTTCTGGAAAATACTGAGTACTCCCGTCTTGAAATTGCAATATATTTCTGCCAAAATCGTTTCAATTAAATATTTGAAATAATGCAGAAAAAAACGAATTTTCTTGTTCTTGTTGACATGACCAAACTTTTATTATTAGCAAGCTAGCTTACTAGTAAGATAGAATACAAGTACTTTGAACACAGAATGAAGTTAGAAGACAACATTGTGCAGATAACTGTGTTTTGCTTTTGTTTTTTTACCGTCGATTTTACCTATATAGGCTACCATATAAAATATATTAGATATTACCATAGCCTATTGTGTTTGTTTCAATAATTTTTGTGGAATGACATCACCTGTTTGCAATCAGGACAAAAAATAGTTCGGTGATGATAGGCTAATTCCAAACTTTAGAAAGGAAAAAATAAATTTATCATGCTTGCGATTGCAACAGAGTATATGGACTATTTTATTTTTTATATACTTTTACATTTTAGTTGGATTTTTTAAATAGTTACGGGACCCAAAATTAGATTATTTTTGACTAAAAATAATAAATGGTAAAAGTAATGTTGAAAACTTTAATAAACAAAAGATATGTGAAATTCGGTAATGGCTTCGGTATTTTAAGCATAGGGCACAATCTATGACATATTTTAATGTTTGGAATATTTTTTAATAAAACTACATAGGCCTTACTGATTCAAACATTCGTGAGTGGCTGGAACAGTTGGATTGTTCCATTCGCAAAGTCTGAATTCAAAAAATCCAAGATGGTGAGCTGTCAATTCGACAGTCACTTCCATTATAGCTCCTGGTGATGAAATGTATAGATTACTACAAGCAACATTATTTGAAGACTTAATTTAGCCTACTATCCATCGGATAAGAAAAATTTGTAACATATTTTTTTAGTTTGTCATTGTTTGTTTGTCTATCATAGAACAACTTTTGATTAAAATAGTCACAAAATTGCATGGAAGATTTATATTACTTGATTTCAAATGTGTTTGATACACACGTAGCCTACGTAAGGTTGAAATTACAATAACCTACAGTCAGCTACAAAAGTTTTCACGGCCATGAGTGGGCTATTCAAAAGGTTTAGTCTACTACCAGAAATAAGTTTTCGAATTAATTCCATACCAATGTTAAAGTATTTTGACAGAAATATTTCTCAATTTATTAGATTTGCTGAGTAAATTAGAAACATTCAGAAGCAATTCGCAATGTTTTGAAAATTAAAATAACCTTGCGGATATTGTCGAACTATAATTCCTTTTCCGTACTTTCCGCCTGCTTCATTTTCCCTAACTCCATCCCATGGATCACCGCATATTCCGCATTTCCCTCCTACGCTTTGTTGATGCTGTTCAATTTAAAGTGCAACCGTATCACTTAGTCGAGATGCTTGAGAAGTTTAGTTAAACCGTGATTAAATTCGATTTAAACGTTTTGAGACCCAAATTACACACAGGCCTAGCTAGCCCATAGAGATCTATAAAAGTCGCCATAGCCTAGCTTATAGTTTTGTCTTAATGGAGCGTCATAAGCTTTCAAAAATTCTTTTTTGTTCAGCGGATAAAAATTGTACTATCGACCAAGAATGAAAAGATCAACGTTTCACCAGGAAATTTATTGATCGACACATACTTTATGCAGTAGGCCTAATAGACTACCCACCTGAAAACCACCACAATAAAGCTGATTGTCATCATAATTCGGCTCTACTATGTCTTTATATGGAGCAATTGCGGGATCGTCTAGCATTCTCCATAAAGTAGATCTATTTGGCGGCTCTTGGAGAAGACCATGAGAGTTGACATGGTAAACAAATACAAGATACAAGAAAGCGAAAACTGAAAAACAAAATCAGCTTTTCAAGCTGTCAATATAAGTCCTGCCGAAGGTTATTATAGCCTAGCCTACCAGGCTTTTAATGGTGACTGAAGCATCAACAGACTGACATAGACAAACGTCAAACAATTTTTCAAAACTTTAATTTAAAATACGATTTTGACAAGGTTTGAAATTTTTCAGTTTTCAAAAATTCTTCTTACCGTACTAAATTCGTTTGTAATAAAACACTGTTTTTAACTGCAGCTTACCTTTCCACATTGTAACAAATATTTTGTGGTTTCTCGAGCTAGTTGAAGTTGTGCAGTAAGCCTATTTGGTTTTGTGTGATCTTTTATATATTTCTACATTCATCAAATATTTGCCTTTCATAATGGATTCCATTAAAGCTAAATGTTGTTAAAGTGACGTAAAAAAATAAACCATCTTATCGCTGAGAAAAAGTTGTAAAACAACAAGGCTACCCGAAGTTTCTTAAACAAGTTTAAACTAAACAGAAAAAATTCAATTGGGCTATTGTCACTGGAGTAGATTTGACCTAAGCATCGAATTGGACATGTAAGAAAAAACTTACAAAACTTGGTCCCCCACTTTAAGCTACTTATATTTTGTTTTGAAAATGCATCAGTTATAAAAAAAAATGAAAGCCGCAGAGACACTTCAGCTAGATTTGCCTTTGTAACAAACTAGAAGAAACGACACAACTATAGATCAATTCTACAATTGTGCCCAACTAGGCTACGCCTATAGAATCGTCCCAAAACGAACACTTAAAATATTGTCTAGCAGAATTCACATCAGCCCTCACTGGTATGCAAAGATGAAGCAATCAAGCTAAAACAAGACGTTGAACTTGTGGGTCAACAACCAACAACCTTTTCTTTAGACAGTGCGTCGTTTGTGTGCAGGATTGGTGCGTCGCAAGTTCTTACAAGTTTGGAATCTTCTTACAACCTCGTACAAGTTCATAAAAGTTTGAAACCGCTAAAGTAGCTTACTTACTTCATATCGTGACGTTCGCAACATGGGTACAGTCAGGGATCTGTGAGCACCATCTTGCCTTCCTCCCGAAATCGACTAGTGGGCCCCTGTGTTCAGTGTTGGCGCTAATAATAAATAATAGGACAAGAATGCGTTAGGATATAGGGCCGCAAACAAGCCCGCAACCAGGGGGGGCATTGGGGGCATTTGCCCCCCCCGAAATTTTTTGAAAAATTTTTAAGCGTTTTATGCAGTATGAAATGTAGGCCCTACTATACGTCGTACACGTACAGCCATACTGTAGGGTACCCGGACATTTTGTCGAAAGGACATTTTGCCGAAGGGACATTTTGCCGAATAGACATTTTTTCGAAACTCATTTTGCCGAAAGACTAATTGCCGAAAGGACTAAATGCCGATTAGACAAATTGGCGAAATTATACAATTCGGTAATTAGTCCTGTCGGCAAAATGAGTTTCGGCAAAATGTCCTTTCGGCAAAATGTCTTTCGGCAAAATGTCTTTCAGCAAAATGTCCTTTCGGCAAAATGTCCGTGCACGTACTGTAGAGTGTAGACTATCGAAACCGAAAGTAGGCTACGCTGGTTGGAAGTTATGCTAACAATTTGTTCGATAAATTAGGCTGGCATCCTCATTATCTGTTTCGTTAGCGTATACATAATGTCAGCAACCATCATCACCATAAAAAGCGTTTAAAAACAACTAAATAATTCGAGATCAAAAGCAGCTGCGATAGCGTGGTGAATAAGCTACTCAGTTGGGCTTAGGCATTTGTAAATCTGATTTTAAATGAATTCTTGAAAGTGAAAGGCCAGCAAGTGCGATTGATGCGGTGTCAGCAATAGAATCCCAAAAAGAGTTTTATCCAAACATTTACAAACTCTTGATAATTTTGGCTACACTTCCAGTCACAATTGCTTCTGCAGAAAGAACATTTAGCTGTCTACGACGCTTGAAAAGTTACCTTAGATTTTAGAAGCACTATGGGGCAGGACAGGCTTTCTGGACTAGCTCTCATGCAAATCCATCGTAGGCTACTCAAATTCCAAGCGCGGAATTGGTGTTAAACGAACTTGCCAAATCAAGTAGAAAGTTAGACATTATGCTCTAAATTAAAATGTCATTTTGATTTTGCATTTGCAAAGTCAACTTCTTTGGGCCTACAAACATAAAAACTTGTTGAGCCAACAAAATGTTTCAGGATTGTAATTTGTAATTACCGTGTTGAGTTTATTCATATGTATCTGTTTGTTTATGTTGATGTAAATATTTGTTATTGATTAATTTATGACTCCAGTCGTGCCAATGCAGTTCGTAGCCTACAAATGTTGTATTTTATTTGTAACCGACTGAACACATTACTGTGATATCGTAATTTTCTTCCTTAGGTAGTCATAGCTAAACGAGCAAAGGTTACAAAGGCTAGTTTCCTTTAATGCTGTACTAAACAAAAACGTGATTGACATAAGTTATGACCATTGAACCGTAGCATGGTAGTGCCACACACTCTATCAATGGGCGTGGACATTAACATAAAAATGTCACAATGCATCATTTTAATGTTTGTTCTTTGATAAAAATTAAATGCCCCCCCCCGAAAATATTTGCTGGTTGCGGGCCTGGCCGCAAACTCTTTCAATACAAGAAAAAAAGTCACATTCATCTTTTTAGCTAAGAGTAAACAACTCTAAGATTTTCTATAAAAAATACTTAGGTTAATTAGCTATGCTGACAATGCAGTAGCTGACCTAGAAAAAGGTTGCGCAAGAACCAAAGTTTTAACAAAACAAAATTTATAAGATAACAGGGATAGCTTTAGATATCCCTGTAAGATACATGGACAAAGCAAAACTTAATGTCCGGAGCAGCGAAGTAGGAAAAGGGGTGCTGCGGGAACTTACCCCTGAAAAAAATTGATAAATATGGGCCTAATCTGGTTTTGGTCACTTTTTGACGCAATAATGTTTTTTTTACTAAGATGAGATGCACACTTTGTATGTAACCATTGCTCAAAAATCTTGCAAAAATGAAGAAAAATTTTATACTAAATATTGTAATATTGCAAGTCGAAAAACGCTGCACTAACTAAATATGCGTGGGCCCCTATAGATGGCTCCCTAGCCGGGGGTTTAAAAAGCAGTAGCCTAAGTACTGCCTTACATGACTTAAGCTATTGATTAGGCCTATATCTTGCTTCTGTAGGAGATTTATTCTTTTTTAAATAGCCAATAAACAATAATCAGACTAAAATGAGAGGGCTCCTGAACAGGACCGGGGGAGGGGGTGGTTTACGGTTCTGGGTGCAGTCTTCATTAATAGGGATTTTATTACAATTGTTGCTATTGAAATATGGAATGCAGCAGTAGCCTACTTGTAAGACATTATATAGATTTCACTTCGGAACGCTTTTGTATGTTCACAAATCATTTATAACAATGTTTGATCTGGACAGTGGACAGTAATGCATCACAGCGATTGTACTGTTTTGTACCAATCACAAACATGCTTTCAACAATCCGTGATGCAAACAATTTTAGTGCAGCAGAGTAAGTTATTAATCCAAATATTATTTCTTGCAATAAAATGCGAGCCAACATATTTATAACCTCTTGTTTACATTTCGTTGGTCGGTGAATTGAGACAATACTCTGTAACGGTGCTGCACCATTGAGCAGCAATAAATTCATTTTATAAGTTATCCTGTCATGCAGAAACTAAGCAAAACATTGCATGCTGTATTAAAAATAATTGAGTATGATTTATACCTTACTGGAAGGTTACCGTTTGTTGTAGATGTTCAAACAAATAGTGATTAAACTGCAGTTCGACCTGTAACGATCAAAACTTCTTGACAACTATTCGTAAAACATGTTGTGAAAACATATCGTGAGATTGACCGGGTAAGAGTGAAGCCACTTTCTGTCAATCATATCTGCAAATCTGATGGACTGTGGGAATCTTTATCTATGGACTGAGAAAGCCTCCATGGAAGTTTAAATATGGCAGTTTCATCCACTTGTGAAGGATATAAAGTACAAACACAAGCCATAGTGGTGCCTGTAAAGTATTCCATTTACTAGGTTCATTGAAAGAAAAGCTGTCTTTGAAGCGCTTTATTTGAGCCCACTCCAGGAAGATTTACTTCAATCTGAATGGCAATGCTCACTTTGTAGCAATATAGAGACGGGGTGCATTAGTAGTCAAGCCGACTGCATAGAGCTCTGGTTTGACGTTGGTTAGGGCAGTACCTTGACAGGTTAACCGCAAGTTTGTTCGGTGCTGCCAAACCTTTCTATTACTATATTTTGATTTTTATGTAATTGTGTTTCTTTTTCTCGACTCATATTAGAAAGAAAAATAAACAAACATCTCTCTCTCTCTCTCTCTCTCTCTAGGGCGCCGGTTCGACACCGCTTAAGAACATGTGGCCGTGTCTTTCGCAAGACACTGAAAGGCATGCCGTCGATTGCGGAGTGGCGCCACTTCGACTACAGCAGTGGTTTTCAATCTTTTTGGTGGAACGGAACCCAATGAAACATTCCAAAAGCTCGAGGAACCGCTGTTCAATAATTTAATTGTCTTATGCAAAAAACATCGTTTGATTAATAAGAACTCCTTGAAGCGAAGAAAACGTGTCGACGAAGTTTGGCGGGAAAGCAGAAAGTTAAAGGTAATCGCACCACAAGAAAACAACGAAAATTCGGGATCGCAGCGAACGTGTTAAAGTGTAGCAAATTTATTAATAACGACAAATGTAATCAATATTTTATTATATTTAAACAATATGCATATAATGATAAAATAGACTCTCGGATTTGAATGTAAACTTGAGGAACCCCTAGACTTACTGGCGGAACCTTAGGGTTCCGCGGAAACCTGGTTGAAAACCACTGGACTACAACCTTTGATTTTATTCATGAACGGTACGCGGTTCCAGAGAGCAAGGCCTACGGTCCTTCTTAGGGCTATGGCCTACTGAACTAAACAGACAATCTGCTCGTCCCTAAAAAAAAGGCGAGGTCGTGCTTTGTGGACCGACTCGAAAGCGATGTTGAACAAAAGTAGTGTTTGAGAGATTTGGAATTCAGAAGTCTGATTTTTATAAAACCATTTTCACACAACTCGTGTCTTAGTGTGGGCAGCAATATGCAACAATGGATTCTCTTTCGTAACATTTATTAAACAAAAATCTTTAAGGTTTATTGCATTTCTATTGATTCGAGCACGAAGTTCGGATAAAAAACGGTTCGCTTCACATCAAACAAAACATCGGGTTCAATGACCAATCGTGGCAACAGTTAGCCTACGTGGTGTACGTATAGGAACGATGCAATGACTGAAAAACACAAAATAGGTCATAATAAATCAGATTAACGACCCAGAATAAGAATTTTTAAATTACTGTATTTGCAAAGCGGAAAAGTCTCCATCTGGTAGCATAAGAAACTGGTAAAAACTATTTTGGATTTTATGTGATTGAAAATATTCGGTCGATGCAAGAATTCTGTTACTAGCTGCAATATTTTCATACTCTACACGAAAATATAAAGGGCTGTCAAATAATATTTGTATAGATATTTAGAAAAACTTTAAACGAACACATCTAATCAGCATTTCGAATGGTTCAATTGAAGAGGAAAATATGATATCAGTTGCTTATCCTGCACACACAACACAAGTACAGTAAAAAGAAATCTATTTTTTGTAAATTTGTAACATCTTGCGAATGTTTCAGTCGAACAAAGATTTATAGATAGATAAACGTTTTATTCTTTGCAACCAAATATGAAATAAGAATTTGGGTAAGTCATCGGTTAAATAAGCGAAAGTCAAAATGCTGGAATTCGAAATCAACACAAACGAAATAGCCATAGAAAGTTTCGGCTTTTCATATCTCACGGAAAACACTGCATGAAAATTAAAAGCCCTCTCAAACGTCTCGTTTACCGTACAAGATCCAAACTCGGCATGTAAAAGACTTCATAGTTAGTAGCGTACAATAAATCATGCACAATAATTCTAATAGTAGGAACAGGCATTTATTTAGTCCCAAATGTTGAAATTCAAAACAAGTTTATTCTGATAGAATTTGGTTAAACTTTCGTTTTGTTAACCCAAGTATTCTACTTCCGTCAATTTATGGATGTGTTGCTGCAACCATTTGTCAAGCCCCAGACAGAAAATCAGTCAACTTTTACATTCATTCAACGTTTGCAGACGCAGAATCAATGTAAAAATCGACTGATTTTTTGTTTGGAGCTTCACCGCTTCAGCCCAATCGATGTTAGAAGCATAAAAAGCGGATTTAATAACCGATAATTTCATAACAAAAGCCGGTTTAAACAATATGGATTTATTAAGCGATTGACTTCGTAAACCGTGAATGTATGCAGAAGAGAGGCCATTTTGTTGCAAGAAAAGATTAACATAAGAATCGTATTGAGAAAAAAAACTGCAAAAAAAACAAACATTAAACATGTTGAAAATCACATCAACATTTCGGGGCAACCTTTAAACGTCAAAAACTTGAAGCTAAACATTTAAATTTTACGAGAACGAACCGACGGATACAACTTCCAAGCAAGAAAATATGAGTTTACAAATGAATTAACGATGTTATCGGGTAATATAACGTGTATCAGCAATCGAAGAAGCAAAAAGTGAGCATGGAGAATCGAAGCAACAACGAGATGGCAACACTGAAACGATATTAATCTTAACAAGGCAAATTAAGGGATACACCAAGTTGCTCCAAGACAGCAAAATCTGTCATTTTTACATTGATTCAACGACTGCAGACGTTGAACCAATGTAAAAATGACAGATTTAGTTGTCTGTGATAGTGCATACACGATAGAACAGTCCTGCGGCATTGTCAGTTGATAGAGAGTAGTTTTGTGAGATTAATAGTTGTCAAATGGACAACGACACGGTTTGACAATTGCAACGAAAATCAAGAACTTTGGGAATCAAGAAGTCTGAATCAATGACCCAGCTATCAAAAGTTGACGATTTTACATTGTTTCAACGTTGCCAGACGTTGAAACGATGTAAAATCGTCAACTTTTGCCAACCTGGAAGTTAGAAAATGTCCGACTTGCAAAGGCTTGAAGACAGCGGCGCCAATTGGCGACAAATTTAGCACGAGATATAAAAAGATTGCGTCGCAACGGTTTACTTTGTCACAATCTGGTTTAAGTCCCACAGCTGCAATAGAAAAACAAGGTTTGTCAAGATCGACTGGCAACACTGCGGCGCTTTAACATCAACAAAGGTTAATTTTAACATCAAAATTACCATTAAAAGTGTTTACTCAAAAGTGAAATCTTGCAGTAGCTAACGCAATAAAAAAACACATTAAATTTCGGACAAGCATAATGCATAGCGACTTACTGCGCTTGCTGATAAACAAGTCTAAGAATTACATGCGGATCACAAAACTACCTTGGGGAAACCTCAGTGTCTGTTTCGTGTGTGCTTCGAGCAGGCATGTGGAATTGCGGAGCCTGAGGGATTTGGGCATGTCCGACTTGTCCGTAGTATATTTAGTTAGATTCATAACCACAAGATAAGAAAAAAGACTTTTCCTTTCAATATTAAAACAAAAATAACATGGAATTCTTAAATGAGTAAGCTCGCAATCAGCAAAATCCGTCATTTCACAACGTCTGCAGACGTTGAATCAATGTAAAAATAACGGATTTTGTTGTCTGGGCTGAGGATGACTGACCTTTATTGAACGGTCACTGCCACAGGAGATGTACCAGTTTCTCTTCCAGTCGGGTTGGCTGTTGATCACGTTCTGCTTCATGTCGTAGAATACAGCAGTGGGAGCACGACTGGAAAACATGACATCACGTCAACGTTGAAACGATGTAAAAAAAACTTTACTGACCGGGAAAA
The DNA here is from genome assembly GCF_918807975.1 of Aplidium turbinatum. NCBI lineage: Eukaryota > Metazoa > Chordata > Ascidiacea > Aplousobranchia > Polyclinidae > Aplidium > Aplidium turbinatum. Next base: position 8,800,394 of record NC_137483.1, on the reverse strand, counting down.
AAGTTTCAGTTCATTCGAATCTTTTGGTCACCCAAGACGACACAAACAGTGAAAGTGAGCTACCAGATGCAATGTGAAACATATCAGCAATCTAAAGATCGGAAAGTGGCCAACAAAGCAAAGGATAAAACGTGCATGATCCTACCCAGGCAACGAAATCCGTCATTTTACATTGATTTAACGTCTGCAGATTTAACGTCTGACTACAAAAATGAGGGATTTTGATGCCTGGGTAGTATCTCATCGACAATCATCAACAATATAAACTATTCACTGGCATAGAATTAATTGACAGAATTTTTTTGAGGAGAAGGCATATCAATTTTTGTAAGAAAAACGTGTTTGTGTAATGTTAATGTAATGTCACATTTTTAGCTTTTGATATGTTTCTGGTGATTTTTCGACTGCTGCTACCCAAAGACCAGACAGATTTTGTTTAAAATTTGGTCGTCTTATAAAAAAAAATTGCCATGGCCTCAGTCAAACAAAACAGCAGCGAGACAAAAAGCGACAGATAGAAATCAAACCTCAACTTACTCTTCTTCAGACACTGACTGGAAGCATTCGTCACAGACACGAACTTCAAGTTCAAACCCGTACAGTGGGATGCTGGTCCTCTTCGTGCTGCAGTTGGCGCAAATAGCAATGCCGCATTTCCTGGAAGGACAAGGTTGTATGAGAATATAGACAGGTCGCACCGTTGGCGAGCGTGGAGGAAGTAGTCGCAGTGGAGTATAGCTTCTCCTTTCAAAACGTTTCACTACCATGATATGTTTTTCTCCAAAAAAAAAAAAAGAAAGTGTGTTGCAGAAAAACATTCTACTGCAATTTGGCGTCATCATTCAAGTTTACCTTGTTTTCAATAAATAAGGTTAGATTTGATATGTAACGGACATACATTAAAAGCATCTTTTGAAAAAAAATAACTTGACTGAGATTTCTGACTGCTGAAACGAAATTTGTAAGATGTATTCATCTCTACTGCTTCCTTGCGGTTAAAATTAAAATCTGAAGCATGACGTCATCGCGATGAAACAAAACTTGTCACAATTTCGTAGCAAATGCACGTGACAATAATGCTATACGTGGTTATTGCGATTAAAAACGTTAGAATAACGTAAGAAAGCATTAAAACAATACATAAATGTTTAATGCCAGAAAAATGTTTGACAAGCATGATGCTAGTCACGGACCAACGCAGAAGAAACACAACACATTGAAATCGTATGAGCGTGTTTACAACTTTCTAAGGATGTCGCAAGACCAACCAAGACAGCAAATCAGTCGCTGTTTACATTGATTCAACGTCTGCAGACGTTGAATCAATGTAAACAGCGACTGATTTGCTGTCTGAAAACTCGAAGAGCTCCTGTCATCACTGCACAAATGATGAACTGGCAACTGAAAAGATGATTGCTGAAAGAAATGTTTTTCATGTGATACCAGATTATCAACACAAAGTATTCTGAGCGTCACGCAAGATATTGACTTGCTGGAAAGTTCTGTCAAGCCTTGCTTGTCATGAAACTACTTCATTGGGACAGGGCTTGTGTTTTCAACATGTACTCAGACAGCAAAATTTGTCGTTTTTTTCATTGATTTAACGTTTGTAGACGTTGAAGCAATAAAAAAATGACGGACTTTGCTGTCTGGGAAGAAGCACACGTGACATGCTTATCCCTTCACAACAGACATATATGATATCCAACTTATTTTTCGTCCGCTAACGTAAAAATGACTAACATTTGTAGTCAAGTACACAGACAGCAACATTCTCCATTTTTACAATAAATTTTATATTAAAACTAACGGATTTGGTTTTTAGTCACCTGCAGTGATGCTGACGGAGACCTATGGTTTTCTCATTCCACATTTGCCTGAAGTTCCAGAAGAAGGGTTGCTTGCATTTGGCGCATTGGTCACTTTCCTGCCACACAGGAGTCTGCGTACCGAAACACAAAGTGGGTTTTCATGTCTGGGTTGACTTCTTAAATTGTCTTAACCTGTTCGCTAATGATAAATTGCAAAATCAAACATTGAAAACGTTAATGAAAACAATTGATTTCACCATAATATAAAAAGCATGTGCTTGTATAGATAGTATTAGAAGACGAATCATAATGTGTTAATGTTGTCAACTCTTTGGTGCAGTGCACAACATTTCGCACTCAATTTAGAGGAGTTTTAGGAGACAAGAATATTATATACTGTGTATAACTTATTCTCTTGTGGTTGAAACCAATGACATGTTACAACAAACAGGTCTGGCGTGTTCCGGACAGCAAAATCTGTCAGTTTAACATTGATTCAACGTCTGCATACGTTGAATCAATGTAAAACTGACAGATTTTGCAGGGCTGTGATGGGCGCTTCTTTTCTGTCGTGTACTTCTCAGCGTCTACGGTGCAATCATTGCTGACGACAGTACATTGAAAGCATGCAAAGGCGCAATGACTGAGGCGCATTAATAAATCATGAGTGCCTGAAAATAAAACTTGTCTTGCATCAATATTTTTCTATATCCTGGCATTTACGTGATATGGAAAAGCTGAAACGGAAAAGCAAATAACAGCCTACAAGCTACAACTGATCAAATATTACATCAAAAACACACTTCCAGATCTTTGTAAGCCATTCAAATGTTTATAAAATAATTTAAATAATGACTAATCACTATCAATTGTGTATTCAGCTTATTTATGAGAAATCACTTGCTTATCTTATCACAAACTAAGCGAATATATTTGCTTGATAATGCATTTCAAATCGATACCATCAATACAGCCAGTAAAAGTAGCTTAGCAAAATGTGTTATTTCTCCTTCACGAACCAACATAACAGTTGCAAGTAATTTGGTCACGGCATACTCGCATGCTTACGGAGGCGTTGGTTAACGCACGGCAAGCCACAAAGTTGGTGATACAAATCGACAGCCTGCTTTATTTCTTTGCTTGTTTTTGTCATATCCGGGTTTATTGAAGGTTGATAAAGTGAAGAGCAGGTACTGGTCTTTGTGTTATCAGCCAAGCATGGAATAAAGTGTTTTGCTGCGACATAGCCATGTTCTCTGGGTGGGGATCGAACCGACAACCAGTCGAGTATCAATAAAAATTTCGTGCAACTGGGTCACACAGCTACGCAACTTCCACTGAATGGAGAGATATCAGTTTAAGGTGTCACTGAAAAAAACGATCTTTGTTTGTTTTCGTGTATGTAGAGTATAAAACAACTAACTTCATTTCGTTTGATATCCATATTCCAGACCACAAGGGTGCCATCGCTTCCCGAGGAAAGCAGCTGCTGCGTATGCGCCGCATAGTGAAGAGATGTCACTTTTTGCCTAAAATGATAAAACAAAGCAATTGAGTGAGTTACTCTAAGCGATAATGTGAGAGCTATAGTGTAAAGCGGAAGGAATTTTATCAGGAAATGTCAAAGCAGGTGGCCAGTGTAAACAAAAAGTAATTAAGCAGCAAATGTGTTTATTGCTGACAATTTAATTTCTGTTTCAGAAAAGTTGTTTCCGTCCTGGCATGCAGTTAAAAGTACAACTGTAAACGACACCATCCCCGTGAAGAGCTGGAAGTGACAAAATTGTACCACAGCTGTGTTACGATTTTAAGCAGAAAGTTGTTAGCATGCTTTAACCACGCCATAAGCTCTTACTTGTGGCCTTGCAACTCAATGGCGGTCCCCTTCTTGCTTCCAATGTCCCACAAGACAATCACTTTATCGCTTGAGCCAGAATAGAGAATTTCTTTCTGTGGATCCCAGCATAAACAATCTAGAGAAAAGCAGTAAATTAAAAAGTGTGGCATAAAAACAAGTTTTTTGCACAATAATCAATCACAACAGCTTTCCAAATTCGTCCATTGAAGATGCAATTATGATCCTGCTGCAGTTAAACTAAGGTAAGGCAGTAACACTACAATCACAAGAAAGAGTAAGTTTGGAAACCTGGGACAACAAATCAATCAAAACTACCACGTATTCGTTTGAATTTATTGTATTGATTTGTTTTAAAGATAAAGCTACTATGTATATTAGAAAGATATATTGTAAACATTGTATGAATGTAGCCACTAAAGGTGACATTATGTGACAAAATTGACCATGTCTAGACTCACTCGCTAAAAGTGCATGTAGACACCAAAGCACATAGTGAACACAAAATCTTACTGATTGATCCTGAATGTCCTTTCAACGTTGTGACAAGTTGCGAGTCGCTCTTATTAATTTTCAGCACCGTGATCTCACCGTTCGTCATCCCAGCAAACACGCTGTGGGACTTCTCATCGTATCTGAATCGCTCGAGTTAAGAAATCAAAACACCTTGAATGGCAACCAAATATGGTTGACGATACCAGCTGCACAATTATTGTAATTCGAATTAAAATTTTATTTTTACCTTGACAATTAATTGTTTTGAAAATGAACTAAAATTTCACAAAAAACATAGACATGAAGAAATACTGTAACAAGATATTTAGGAAAGCCACCATTCATACGGTTGTATAGTCAACTACACAACTGTATGCAAATTTGTAAATTACAGGTACCTAGATAAACACAAAATTAAGAGAATTGAAAAAGGATACTCTAAGCAAGTGAGAGAAGATGTAGCTAAATATCCGCTTAGTCGCTGGCCATTTTGAGTCCAATGCCAAGTGATGTATTTGTCTCGTCCACTTGCTATTAATATTTCAGTGGCATGGGAATATACACATCCAGTTACTTGCTTTTGATGAGCTGAAGAAATGAGATGTTTGGTTGGTGGTTGACAGGATAAAAGCCAGTGCTTGGGCCAATGTTAGCTATTTAACTTCAAAAAGGGAGTCACAAGGTAACATAAACTTTATACATACAGTATATTATTTTTGCATGAAACCTTTGCAACAACCGCATCTCAATTTAAAAAAAAAATATATAATAAACTATAAAGTAGAACTTTGTCAAAAATGTATATCTCCATAAAAAATAAAAACAAAATGATGTTTTCTAGTGTTCCGTCAAATTTTCATTTTGAAAGGAACAAACTGATGATGTTAGAAAGAGGCTGGATGATGCAATTCAATAATAGAAAATGTATTTACGTCTAAATTCAAATACTTTACGTTTAATCACAACAACAACAACTAGCCTACATATTTTGGTTGTTACCCAAATACTTTCTGACATGAGTGATTCGATTGTAGTCATCTGATACTTCAAATTCCTTAAATAAAAGATTGTGGACGTATTATATTCGTAATAAGTATAAAATTAAAATAATATTTTAACTTTGAGACAAAATGTTTCTATGCCGTAAACAGATGATTGGTTTAGTTAACTCTTGAGACGTGATTTATCTAACATTAATTCATAAAAATTTTAATAATGACAAAAATAACCTATCAACATTTAATCAATAAAAATCAGTTTATTCACAAAGTTATATATGTTTACGCTGTATAATATGTTATAAGTATATAAGAAAGTAAAGTAGGTTGTGTAACAAACGAAATAACAAATGAAATAACACACACAATAGTCACCTCAATATGACCATTATCCTGGCCCACAAACAACAGTTTCTTTTCTGGTGAAAAACACATTGTCGAACAAGGGGCTGAACACACAAAATTAAACAAAATATTATAGAGAGAACATACTTTTCAACAATTTTAAAACACATACAAAATTCACATCAAGCAGGTAAAGTTAAATCTAAGACAGTTTAAAATCAAGACATTAACAATGAGATCTTATTTTTGATATTCGTTGTTGGCTTTCAATTATATTTAGGGGAGACAGGGGATAGCTCGGACGATTTTTCGAAAACAGACCATATTTTTTTTAAATTACACAGCAAGTTTGTAAATTTTATTTTGTTGTAAACCGTAAAGCTTTGCCGAAAAAGGGTAGGAGTATCATTTGTTTCAGCAAACCGGAAGTGCTTATAAAAAGCATAATCTCTACTAGAGATGTACCGATACCAAGATTTTGGCCGATACCGATCCCGATATCACTTTTTTAGGCCGATACCGATACTGATGCCGATATTTTGGCCGATACTTTGGTGTTATAAAAAGAAGCAATTTTGGTTTTTGCAAGGAATTATATGAAGGTTTTAGTAATGAAAGTCCACCGTAATTGAGAACTGGGGTATAAGGGAAGAAACATCACATCATAATTTGGGTTTCTGAAAAGTTAATAAAGTGTTTGGGCAAACTCTCCAAATAAGCTATCATAATTAATAATAAGATGTAAAATGTAAACCAAGTGATTTGTGTAGTCGTACAAAAACTATTCGACAAGTAATGTGCAACCTAAGGGCACTTGTCGTTTGGTTGAAAAGCTTTAGCAAAAATGTATAATTTTGCATCGTTTTTACGTTGCTAAACGTTTAAAAAACCCGTGTAACTTGGTTGTTTTTAGTAAGCTGGTTCTATCAATTTGTGATTAAATTTCCACCTTTCGTTGTAATAAACTCACCAAGCTTAAACAATGGGACTACAAATCCTCACTAAACTAATCAAAATGGTCTTGTTGCGCCTAAGATGAGAACCTCATTGTGAAGGAGCGTTCTTCCCGCTATCAGCACAAGGTTGAGCACTCACCAGTAGAGTGAGCTGTTGCGATTCGCTAACCACAATGGTGTAGCTTCCATACTAGCCATTATGTTTCAATCCTTGTCATTGTCAATTCTTGCTACAAAATGGCTGCCGAGAAACATTATAGTTGATTGGATGGTCTAAATGGCTAGCGTGGAAGGTACACCGTTAGGCTGTGGTTAGCGAATCGCAACTGCTCGCTGTACTAGTGAGTGCTCAGCCTTGTGCTGATAGATGGGAAGAACGCTACTTTCTTCACAATAAGGTTCTTATGTTAGGCGCAACAAGACCATTTATTGATTAGTTTAGTGAGGATTCGTAGTCCCATTGCTTTCATTTTGAACCTACTTACTCTGCCATGACATTGTTTAAGCTTGGTGAGTTTATTACAACGAAAGGTGGAAATTAAATCACAAACTGATAGAACCAGCTTACTAAAAACAACCAAGTTACATGGGTTTTTTAAACGTTTAGCAACGTAAAAAACGATGTCAAATTATACATTTTTGCTACCTGGGTAGTCTTGGCCTGGGTTTATCCTCTGCTGAGAGTAAAAAATAAACACTAATGATAAATATTGGAGAAATTGAGTCTCCTTCATAACTTAAGAATCGAACAACGCAACACTGCTGAAACAAAACGTTTTGTTTGAGTGAAAGAATCACTGTAAGCAAACAATGCCAAAACGTGCGCGCATGAAGTCATGGGAGTGTGAGGTATCAAAAATTTGAACAGGTTGTTATTTTTCAACATCAATGTGACGTTAGTTACTACTTTAAAAAATCTATATCTTTGCTTCTGCAAAAAATCTGCAGCAAACGCCTTGTTTTTGCATGTTTAGTATCGGCCACAGTATCAGCCAAATTTTGCCGATACCGATACTCAAAAAATGGCCGATATCACCGATACCGATATATCGGTACATCTCTAATCTCTACGGTCCTCAAATCGGGGTCACTCACCCCGGTATCGGGGTAACTTTAGACATGCCTGGGGTCATCTCGGACAGCAATTTTATGCAGACGTTTTGAGTTGATTTGACAGTTATTACAGATTATTTGTTTGTCTTTTATATGTCCGAACCATTATGTCTTTAAAATCCAATAATTTATTCAAAAGATTGGAAAATAAGATTTTGTTTAAGTTTGATTTTTTCCTCGGGGATACTTCGGCCATTGTGTCCAAAGTATCCCCGACCACGTGATTACAGGAAAATTAAGAAAATATGGCCACCTGATTAACTGCTGGTCAAAATCATCTCTTGCTTATCTGAGTATTGCTTTCTAACTACTACCTCAATCAATAAAAAGTTTGTTTTGGTTCACTGCAACGGAATTATGACCTTACCTTACACGTACAATTTTGAAATCTCGTTATCACTGATGAAGTTACTTTTTCGACCTCAACTTTCTAAGAAAACTAGATATACTTGCAAACTTTATCCTGATTTGTAATGAAGCCACAAAGCTTTGGTAAACGTGATTTAACAATACTCTACTGTGACGTCAAACGCCTTATCCGAGGTATCCCCGCGTCCGAACTATCCCCGGTCTCCCCTACACATAAGGTTAATTGGTTTTATTCAACTATCAACAATTTTCAGATTCTTTTCTTACCACAGTTCAGTTCAGTTTATTGTTTTGCTGGCGATAAACAAACAATAAGTACATACAAATTGAGTGTCTATCAGCACAACAGGATGGCAACGAAAGACCTGTAAGGTCATCTATGTCAGCTGCCACCCTAGCATCTGAATTTAACCAGTGAACTGAGCTCTATACAAACTAAGAACTTAAAAAATAGGCAGTGGCTATTTGACTGGCGCCGGTCTTTGAATCTGAAGCACTATTTGACTGGTCATGACGTCACTATATAGGCATTTTTTCTTTTTCTCTTTCAAAGCAAAAGACGACAAGAGTGCCTATATAAGTTCTAAATTCGGCAGTTATGTTCAACTGATTCTGTGGTGCGTAGGATACGTATCGGGCTGGTGCTCCAGAGGGAATGAGTTCGGTACTATGCGGAAACGTTTTTTTTTTAATTTTTAACTAAATTTTGACCCGAAGTGACTCAATCGTTAGGCTGCAGCATTTTTGTGGTCAATTTTTAATTTGAGTAGCCTACAGCCTAATTTTGTATGTCTTTTCAAATATGAGTAATAAAGTTAGAGTTTTTAATTTTCTTGAATTTAAGAATTTCTCTGGATAATTTACAGTTCGTCATAAGAGGATGTGACCGTGTTTGCTGAACAACGCAAAAATGTAATGACGAACGGAAAATTGCCCAGAGAAGTTCTCAAATTCCAGAAAATTAAAAACTCTAACTTTATTAATTAATTTTATTTTTTAATTTTCTTGAATTTAAGAATTTCTCTGGATAATTTTCCATTTGTCATAAGAGGATGTGACCGTGTTTGCCGAACGATGCAAAAATGTAATGCGTCGTTCGGCAAACACGGTCACATCCTCTTATGACGAACAGAAAATTACCCAGAGAAATTCTCAAATACCAGAAAATTAAAAACTCTAACTTTATTACTCATATTTGAAAAGACATAAAAAATTGGGTTGTAGGCTACTCAAATTAAAAATTAACCACAAAAATGCTGCAGCCTAACGATTGAGTCAATTGGGGTCAAAATTTAGTTAAACATTAAAAATAAAAAAAACGCTTCCACATGGTATCGAACTCATTCCCTCTGGAGCACCAGCCGGAGACTTATCCTACGTGCCACCGAACCAGTTGAACATAACTGCTGAATTTAGAACTTATATAGGCACTCTTCTCGTCTTTTGCTTTGAAAGAGAAAAAGAAAAAATGCCTATATAGTGACGTCATGACCAGTCAAATAGTGTTTCAGATTCAAAGACCGGCGCCGGTCAAATAGCCACTGCCTAAAAAATATGCAGCAGTTTTTAGTCACAACTCACAAAGCATCTCTTTTTTTTTAATTCTTGATATCAGCTCAACAATTAGTTAATTTCCTCCAGGCGTGGAAAGTCTTGATTTTTCCTCTTTACAATAATTATGAATAAATGTCTTATCATAAAGTCACTGCAAACTTACATGCAAGGAAATGGCACACACTCGGCCAGTACTGCCCAGTTTCACGTTTCAGCCAAATTCTGATTGACCTGAACATGAAGGTATATCAGGAATAGCCTATGTGATAACATTGACTAAGTTATCAACACGATTGTGAATATTCCACTATTGTAAATATATATACATCAGTAATTTTGTCATTTTGATAAAATTTTTTCTGAACAATTCTATTTAAGTTTGCCAAATGATAAAAAAGCAACCTCTGCAAAAGGTTCTACAAAAATCAAAATGTTGCTATCATAATATGCTTTAAACTGCATTACAACTTTGTTTTGTAGGCTAAAACTTAACTTTGAGGTGAATACTAGGCTAGAATGATATGGCACAGGTCCATTACACAATATACAAAATCAAATAAAAAATACTTGTCTTCGCTGACGGTGATTAATCCATCCTCATTGGGAGTAAATACAGCAGCAGTCACTATATCTTGAGTGTCATCTTCAATACGACTTAACAGAACAGGTTGGCGATGGTGAAGTTTTGTTTTTATTTCAGCAGCCATAACAATCATCAATGAAGAAACAAGAACTATACTCAGGCTACTTTCAAAAACATGAAAATTACAGTAATCTTATATAATTATGGAAACAATGGAATTAAAAAACCAAAGGTGGACATCCGCCGCTACTTTGGAAGTAGCATGTTATCCAGTAGCATGTCACCCATGTTGTCTGCCCCGATAGCTCAATTGTTTAGCGCGTCACTTCTGGAACGAAGAAGCTTCAAGATCAAGCGGCCCTGGTTCGACTCTCGGGGTGTGCGCTTGAGCAACGCACGTTAAAGACTGCTCTCCATTCAGCGGCATATAATGGATGGCATAGTTCCCCAGCAACAAGACTTCAACAATCGGAAACTTCACTCTGTCAATCTCGGTGACCGGGCCTGCGTCAGTGATTCAAAGCCTCTGAACAAGTATGCGAAACCGCCAGGATTAAGCTCTGCAAGAAGCTTTCCCAGTCCGAGGATAAAGATTCAATCAATCAATCATTAGGCTACCGCTACGGTACAGGCAAAGGAGCAGCACTACCGCTACTAGTCGATGAAAAGTAGCGCACTACTGCTACTCGAACCAAAGCATGCTACTATCAATCTTTTTTTTTTTTGTCATTTAACGCATCGGCCTGGGACAAAGAAGAAACTAGCCGACTAACTACAATAGTCAATATAGACCTAACAGAATGTTTATAAACAGGAAAAGGTGGCAAAACCTTGAATTCATCTTTTTCTACTTTACATTGGAAAGTAGCGGGTAGCGACTGAAGCAACTTGCTGAGTACAACTGAAGCAAATGTAGCACCTCTAGTCCTCTACGCTACAATGGGGAAAAAGTAGTATCACTACTGCTGCCACTAGGCTAGCGGTACTCCAACAAAAATATACAGTACTGTAGTGCACTACTGATACCAAGAGGCAGCGACATTATAAAAGTAGCACTCTACTGCCCACCTCTGTAAAATACACAGTGCTGTACAATATTACGGTGTCCGACGTTTTCTTCGTAAACAGTTCTTCGTAAAGCAATTCTTCGTAAGCAATTTTTCGTAAAACAATTCTTCGTAAAGTTAATTATTTATAAAACAATTCTTCCCAAAGCATTCATTTCGTGCATGCAATGGAGATTTGATGTATACGAAGAAATGCTTTACGAAAAATTCTTTTACGGATTTCATTTCACCAATAACTGTTTACGAACAATTGTTTTACGAAGAATTGCTTACGAAGAATTGCTTTACGAAGAATTGTTTACGAAGAATTCGCCTATAACCCAATATTACAGTACCTTCCAAACACACCAGAAGATTACCGTAAGTACTACCGGTAAGTAGTCTACAGTATGGTATAAATAGCCTAATCCTAATATGTATGATATGTACCTATGGATCTAACACCCAGGTATTTCTGTAAACAACAAGCTTGCATTTGATACTTAATTATGCTTTAGTTGTATAAAAAATATATTGTTTTTCCAAATAAAATTGCCTACACTGCTCGAAAAGTCTTCTTCAGGGCAGCCGAAATTGGCCTGTCAAGTGTCAACCGCCCTGATAGCTCACTCGGTTATGGTAGCGCATGACTTCTGGAGCGAGGAGGCTTCAAGATCGGGCGGCCCTGGTTTGACTCTCGGGGTGTGCGCTTGAGCAACGCACGTTAAGGACTGCTCTCCTCTCCATTCAGCGGCATCTAATGGAATAATTTCCCGGCAACTTCGGCTGCTTTAATGATAATTTAAGTTTTTAATGATAATTTACTTAGTTTTTGACATAAAAATCGAAGGTTGGCCAGCAATCAAGCCTAGTCAGTTTTTCAGCAGGGCTGCCAGACAAGTTTAGATCAATCGCACTTAGCCTAAATCGACAAAAATGCTTTTTTTTTCTTGCTTTTATTTCAATGCGAAGTGTTTGATTTTTTTAATTGAATTTAAATTTTGTTGCTTTATGTCAGTGGAAAAGTGACAAAAATTGTCATAAATTGTTATTTTGGGCTCAAACTTTGTAATGATACGTCGTCTGGATTTGATTTTTGTTAAATTTCGTCTGAAGAAAACATTATTGACCTATTGTGTTATTCGGTTACACTCACTTATTTCTCATTTACATTCCATTCAATTTGTTTGTCAAATTATATGGTCACATTGCGCTAGTTTTATGCAGCCTAACAGGTACCACTGACAGTCACTCAGCCATTTCTTTTATGACAGAACAATAAGCCTAGGCTATACCTTTTTTTTAAATTGTGATTATTTTTGTATTGTAATACTGTTACTGAAAATGTTTTTACTCGTAGCCTTGAACTATTTATTGGCTTGAACTTTTCTTGGTTGCACTGAAGTTTAAACGCCCTTGCTACAAGAGTTTATTGATTTCAAAAGTTTTTCCTATTTTTAATCACCCGGAATAAAGTTTATATTTGAATAAAACCACAGGACTTCACTTAAGGATCGCAGCAGCACATGATTTTTTTTTTCTTTCATTAATATTACTGAACATCAGCCTATCTTGTTTCAACGTAATTTGCCGATGCTTGACATTTGTCACATTAAGAACTGGGAAGCAGCTGACTCGATGACTGATATAGTCTTTCGCTGCTTCCTGTCTGTTGTGGTATTTAGATAGCTATGGTACTATTTTATTCGTATTGTTTATAATTGTACCGTACTATTGTCGCAACAGACGAAATAAAAGGTTTCTCTCTCTCTCTTTAGTTGTGTGATGTTCTAGGTTTTTCCTTTTTGCTGTGTTGCATTGCATGACGTAAGAGACATCACAGAAACAGAGTAGAAGCAACTATTTAGTTGGGTTGAAAAATTTACGAAGGCACTGTGGCGTGACATTGTGTTGAAAAATTTACGAAGGTACTGTGGTGTGACATGTTGAATCAAACAATGGTTTTGTAGCGGACGTCGAAGAGTCCAGAGCATCCACTCATACCTAAGAAACCGTTGTTTGCCAGAAACAGGAATAGTTCATGTTAGAAATATGCAAGTTGTATATAGACCCACCTACACTGCAAAAGTGGAACAAGTTTCCATACTGACAGGGAGACAAAGAAACGGCCATCATGCAGTCTACTTGTCAATAGTCAATTGCATCCTACAGAAATGAGAATTTTGTCATTTTAGACATAAAATAATGTAACAAAACAATACAATGTTTCTGCACTTTGACATATACAATCAAAAAAAAAAATATTATAAAGAATAAACAATAAATACTATTAATACCACAAAAAGCGTTCCATGCCATGCAAAAAATCCAAGCAGAGCAAATTACATCAAATACATTTTTTTCATTTTTAAAATCTTTACAGCCTGTTTCACCTTAAAAGGGCGATCATCAAGTGGTCTTTATTTAAATAGAATGTTTTACTTATATTGAAGAGTAGGCCTACCCTACATATTATTTGAACATGTAGCCTATTTGGTTTTCGTAAAATCTATCATCAATTGTTTAATTCTATTTTAAAATAAGCAATATCACTTTTTTTTTGCAATATAGGCAATATCAACAATTATATAACTTACCAACCAAATGTACGCCCTACGCGGTCTTCAAGTTTCAAGAGAATGCTTTTTTGACCTTCCTTAAAACTCGAGCGTTTTCTGTTTATTCTTTACCCCGTGTTAATCATATCTGTAATAGTCGATTCTAATTTAAAGGTCTGTGACGTTTTTTGGAAAATCTGTGATCGTGTTATTGTTTTCAACAAAAACCAGAGTAGAGAGAGAGATAAAACTTTTATTTTGTCTGTTGCAACAATAGCACGGTACAATTATACACATGCGGTTGTACAATACACAAATTAAATTTGTTGGACAAGTGAAATATTTAGGTATACTGATTGATGATACCATCAGTGATGACGCAGATATTAAAAGGCAAGTGCGATCTCTTTATGTCGCTGCCAATCAGCTTAGGTCCAAGTTTGGAAATTGCTCTACCGAAGTTAAAAATGTAATGTACCAATCATATTGTATGCCAATGTATGGTTCGCAACTATGGTGTAACTATAAAACTTCTACTTTAAATCGCATACGAGTTGCTTACAACGACTCGTACAGAATTATCCACAATTTGTCGAGATGCGACAGTGCTAGAGTGTATCAGGTACAGAACGACGTGTTAACATTTGATGCTCTATTAAGAAAAAATTGCTATGCATTTGTAGAACGTTGCAAAAGATCAATTAATCCACTTTTGCGCAATGTTATGTCTTCTGATTATTACTTTAATTCTACATTTTATATTCACTACAACAGTATTTTGTACGTTGTTTGATGTAGCCTGCTTGATGTTGTGTTAGTCTGATATTTTGTGTGATGACTGTTAAAAATTTAAATTCTATGGACTTTGAGTCTGATTGCAAAAAAATAAATAAATAAAATAAATAAATACAACATGAACAGAATAGCACCATAGCCATCTAGGTACCCACAACAGACAGGAAGCAGTGAAAGACTATATCAGTCATCGAGTCAGCTGCTTTCCTGTTCTTAATGTGACAAATGTCAAGCATCGGTAAATTACGTTTTAGTTATTTTTCCAGTTTCCCTTTTGTTAGTTTGCCGTTCACTACGTGTTTGCGCCAACAATTACAAATAAAATTGAAAAGAAATTAAAAAAATTACAAGTTTCCTGAACTTTTTACTTTGAGTCTTCATAGGCAAGTTAAAAAATGAATTGTGATGTCACAGAAGACCCCCCCCACCCCCCCGGCTGCAACCTAGTTCGTACCTTGAACCATTCGTACAGTCAGTTTGTACCATAAAAAGATCGAGAGAAAAAATTAAAAAAAGCCGAAGTCGCTGATCGGAGTTTACCCTAACAATTTGAAACAAACTCGAGGGTTAGGGTTAGCGCAAACTGCAAAACTGCAGAAAAATGTTTGCGGAAACTGCGATCAGCGAGGGTTAAAGCATAGATTACTCTATGGTTAGGGTAAAGGGTAGCGGAAACTGCGGAAAAATGTTTGCGGAAACTGCGATCAGCGGTTAGAATTAGGGTAAGGGTTAACGGAAACTGCGGAAAAAAATTAACGGAAACTGCGATCAGCGAGGGTTAGGGTTAGAGAGCATAGATTAGTCTATGGTTAGAGTTAAGGTAAGGGTTAACGGAAACTGCGGAAAAAATTTTGCGGAAACTGCGATCAGCAAGGGTTAGAGCATAGATTACTCTATAGTTAGGGTAAGGGTTAACGGAAACTGCGGAAAAAAATTTTGCGGAAACTGCGATCAGCAAGGGTTAGGGTTAGAGCATAGATTACTCTATAGTCTATATGGTTAGGGTTAGCGGAAACTGCGGAAAAATGTTTGCGGAAACTGCGATCAGCGGACTTTGGTTTTGAGCTATTTTTACTCTCGATTTTTTGAGGGGGAAAATTTTAAAATGATTGCGGAAACTGCAATCAGCGACTTTGGCTTTTTTTAATTTTTTCTCTCGATATTTTCAATGTATGAACTGACGGTCCGAACTGTTTATAGTATGAACTAGGTTGCATCCCCCCCCCCCGCAAGATAAAAAATGAGATGTGCCTGCACTGCAGACTCTGCAGTGCTGGTAGATGTGACGTGTGAGGTCGATTACAGGCCTTGTAATATCAATGACTGTCCAAACAGTACCGATTGTTTTCTTTCTTGCATAACGCATTGAGGATAAGTCGGGTACTTGTTGGAGAGTGACAATAAATTAAACATAATTGTTTTGTGCAGCACTTGCTGTGACCACTGCAGAATTAGCAGATGGTGCTACAAATCTGTAAAATATGTAAATGATGACAAGAACTGGAACTTGTAAGAAAACTGTACAAATGTATGCCAACACCCAACAGTCCAGCTCTTTTGTTGCATACAGTGCAGCACCATAAAGAGAAAGGGAGCTGGTATACAAGTCCCCCCTCCCCTTGGTAACTAATGACAAAGACAGGACTCGACCAAACATATAGGATGAAACTACTTTACCTTTGCTTTACTGTTCACACACTTCAATCCACATGTTTTGGTCAATTCCTCTTTGTCATGAGTTACCAGCAAGGGGGAGGGAGGACTTGTATACCAGCTCCAGAGAAAGATTAGACCATAACGATATTTTGCTTTTTTTTCACAGCAAGCACAGTTTTGCTTTTAAAGGTGGTATTTATTGGTTAACTTTATTGCAGCTTAAATATTGTTATATTCTACTAGAGTGCAGTAAGCTATGAGTGTTTCAAACTCAGCTGATGACCATAAGTTTGCTGTTTTGTCAGCAGCATCAATTCAAGTGCATGCTGAATCAATTGGTATTAGTGAACTTCCAAATGATCTATTACAGCATTTGGCAGAAGATGCAAGTTACCGCTTGCGAGAAATTGTATCAAAAAGTTGTGAATTTATGCGGCATTCTCGTCGAAATAATTTGAAATCTTCAGATGTTGAAAAAGCGTTGCATTGGAGTAATGTGGAACCAATATGTGGTGTTGATCCTTCAACAAATTTTACTTCATGTGAAGACATTTTCTGCTTAGATGATCCCATTTTGGATTTGAAACAACTGGCTTTTCAAGATTTAAAAATATTTCATAAACCTCAGATCTCTCTTAAAAAACAATGGTTGACCAAAAGCCAAGTGGAGCAGATCAACAAAACCAAAACAGGTGGTATGTTATTCATAAAAACCTTAAGTTAAACATAGATTGATGTTGTAGAAGCCAAATAGATTATGAATGTAACATGTTTTTACATTAATATGTTGGTATTTACTATGAAATTTTACAGCTTTGTGAAACTGGTGTTGTTGGATGATTCAAAAATCTTTTTGAATGTAAGCATGAGTGTTGTTCTTTCAAACAGAACTGTGCTATGCAATGCTAGGGACAGTGGAATACCATCCCAGTGGAAGACAGTGGAATACCATCTAATTCTACCATCCCTATGCAATGCATGGGGTCACTAACAGATTGGATGTCTGCAGTTTTTGCAGTCCTTTTGGCATGCCTTCTGGTTGTTGGGGTTGATTCTATTCAGATTCCTTACACTGATATCTTCTCTCACCAACTCATCATCATCAGCCATGTCTGAATAAGGCAAATGGAATAAGGCTACCATGATTTTCTACAACTATCGATCGTCCATTCTTCATTCAGTCCAAATTTACAAAATCCTAGTTTGTCCATGTTAAAAGATTCTTAAAAAATTCCAAACGTGGACGCCCCCAGTGCCTCTGACCTTTTGCTGCAATCCTTGCTGTGCGAATTATTTGTGTTTATTGAGAGTTTTTTTGCCAACAAACAAATAACTGAACTATCAGAAACGGTGGCTTTTAAGTAACACACGGATGCTTTCTAGTTGTTGTATCATCTCAAATGCTTTCATTTCTTAATTTACTATTGGTCACAGCGGTAAACCATAATCTCTTCGTGGGAAAATTGTAACATAAGATTCCCAGATCCGTTCGTCTGTATGTAATGACCGAAAAGAAACACTCTTCAGGAAACGTCTATTCGAGAATTGTATTTCTGTAAAAATAGCCTCAAAGCTGTCGAAAATGGGGTGCAACGCGATACACCACTAAAAACTTGTCACTACAGAACAGATTACTTGGATAAAAGACGGAAATTTTCGTCCAGCTGACAAGCACTAAGCAAAACAGTTAAACATGCGACCAACCTCTTCAAGCAACAATTTTAAAATGACTAGAATAATTTGCGATATCTCAAACTCACGTAAACAGTAACTGTGACGCAATAATGAAAGACATTGTCACGCAATTCTAACAGGTGTTCAAAGGTGGTAATCCAATGTTTCATGTTTAAACAGGTTTAACACAAGTCTTACGAACGATGGTGCAATTTTGGCTCATTTTTAGGAAAAATTCCATGACGTAATACGCTAAGATTCAGTAGACCTGAACGGTTTTTATATGACGTTTGATTAGGTGAACAATTGTCTGGAACAACTATCATGATCAGATAAAAAGCATTTGTATGTTTAAGAATTTTTTTAACTTGGTTACATCAACACTCCTGGTTACAGGCACCCCGCTCTCCACAATTACACTCGAACGCAGATGCAGGGAATGGCCCGTTTCGGTGAGTCCGATTCGGTGTCCGATCCCTTAACGGGGGATTTTTTCAATTTTTTTTTTAATTATTGGGTACCGCAGCCTAATTATCATTGCCGTTTTAGGGTTAGGGGTTAGGGTTAGAGGTTAGGAACTCACCGAATCAGACTCACCGAATCGGACTCACCGAATCGGACTCACCGAATAGTAGCAGACCCCAGATGCATTATGCAGATCTTTGGTCCAAAAAAACAAAACTAAATATAAGTTTGGCTTTCATCTACATTTAGTGCTTTTTTACTATAATGCTTATTATGTTTAGACAAAGCTGATGAAGAACCTCCAGATGTTGAAAATAAAGAAGTTTACACAGATTATTACAGATCTGTGGTCGAATGTATACTTTGCGATAATCAGACTTTGTTTAATGAGATGCTAACAGACATGAGAAAGAATTCGAAAATTGGACCAGTTGTACCCTATCTTGCAAACTTTGTTGCTTCGGCAAATCTATTCAGCCATGACTTGACTAAGTTAAGTAAAATGCTGTTTATGATTCGAGCACTGGTTTTTAATGATTACATTTCACTTCACTTTTATCTCAAACCACTTCTAAATGCGGTCATGTACTGTGTCTTGGAGCCTCTTGCTGCATCCATAAACCCATTGAATGATCACTGGTTGTTACGGGACTACGGTGCTTTGTTGATGTCTCAAATCATTTACAGTCACCCGAGTGAATCTGGATTGTTTCTTAGTCAACTTGAGAGGTCGATAGAAGAAACTCTATTGGATTCAACTAAACCTTTATGCTCTCACTATGGTGCTCTCATGGCGTTATTTCGTCTCAGTAATGATATGATTCGGAAAGTTTTACTCCCTATTTTAATACAGTACGTTACGAAATATCTCATGCCATTTATGGAAGACACATCACCAACAAACACCAACTTGAAAGAAGATGCTCACAAGGTGTTAGGTGCCGTCGTATTGTGTGTTGAAAAATTACACTTTCAACACGATTCAAAACGAATTGCTAAGCAGTTCTGCTTTCCAAATATTGAGATAGATTGTTCTTTGGCTGAATTGTTTGGAGAGACACTGGTAATTCGTTTACCACTTCACGACTTTTTGTACCAATCTGAAAATTTACGAAGTTTTTCCAAGAAAAACGATGCTGCTATTTCTCTCTCTGGCCATCAGTGCATAGTGTATCAGCAAGCTCCAAGTAACAAAAACGCTCTTAATTTGCCAAAAGTTAAAAAATGGAAACTTTCAGATGTGTTTATAACACCTTCTCCCAAAACATATCACGAACCTATTTGCATTAATTTTGGTATAACCTTACCTGCAAAATCTAGATATAACCGGTTTAAAGCTGATACTGAAATCATTTCCACTGTCCCAACGTTACCATTTCATTTGATCAGAAAGAAGTTCTCTAAACCAAAACAACATATTTGTAGTGCTTCGTTATTATCATGGTTATAGCTGCTCGTACGTTTTGTGAAGCAACGTCTGCCTATGTTAATTGTTCAAAGGCTTGTTAAATTTAAATATCTTATGACGCGCTTGATGGAATGTCAGAATCGTCACTTTTCGTTATGCTGCCGAAAACTGTTTCATTGTCATCAATGGTATAAAAGATATTCTGCGCCACCACATATTATAAATTTGAAGGGAAAAAAGGACTGAAGAATTGTTGGATATGCTAGAGATGAGAGAGACCATAGACCAACTGGCAAGGGCAAATGGAGTAAGATGGTATGGACATGTGATAAGGAGGGAGGAAGGAAGTTTTCTTAGAAAGGCACTAGATCTAAAGGTGGATGGGAAGAGGAAACGCGGTCGTCCAAGAAGAACGTGGAAACAACAAGTGAAGGATGAGTTTAAAAAAGTCGGACTAAAGGAGGAAGATGCAAGGGACAGGGTGAAATGGAGAAAAGGGATTAAGACAATTGCTGCGCGGAAACAATCGGCCACCCCCACTAGTGGGGAACAAACCGACGATGGATGATGATGATGATGATTATATGCATGTAGCATTATGCTGTTGTATTATGTTCGTTTTTATCGCTGATTTATGAGCGACGACATAGCCTACCATTTCAATTCATTACTAAATTCATTAATTGTTCAATTGTCATTTCGTGTCCTTAACCTAGCATCAGTTAAATGCTGCCACCATTTATCCACAGAAAAGTGTAGTGCCGCAACTGTATTGTTTTTTGGAGTATCCAGAGTCAAGCTTGATAAATTTACATTGTTAGGCTACCGAAAAGTGATTGGTTATGGCATGCAAGACAGACGCACAGGCGCTTTTCGACATGTGTCGAATCGACATTCTTCGAAGCATGGAATAGTTCCCCGGCAACAAGACTTCAACAATCGGAAACTTCACTCTGTCAATCTCGGTGACCGGGCCTGCGTCAGTGATTTAAAGCCTATGCGAAACTGCCAGGATTAAGCTCTGCAAGAAGCTTTCCCAGTCCGAGGATAAAGATTCAATCAATCGATAGGATATCATGATCGAAGATGTCGACGTGGGTGTTTGAAAAATGTGTATGAGAGAACTTGTCGTCCAATTTCTAAGCGAAAGTTTATTAATTTGAAAGCTGATACAAAGGCCAATAGCACAGATCGTTTTTGTCAGAGGATTAAGCTGGTTGAGTGCCTCAAAATTATGAACTAGCACCCGCGACTTTATCCCCAATAGCTACGAGTTGTTCGAAGAAACGTTTTTCTAGTATGCAATTATACATAGGTTTAAAAAAACTGCATTTTTTTTTTTGACAGTGCACACCGTTTCGACCTTCCGGTCTCGTCAGTGCAGTGTTTACACTGGAATGGCCATAATATGCAGATCAGAGGCATTCTTATTCTCTACATCAAAGTGACGTACATTCATCATTGTCAGCCGTTTTTATTCCACTGCAGGATGAAGGCCTTCCCCATATCTTTATAATTTTGTCTGTCTTTGCATGTTTGTGTCCAGTGTTTGTCGAATTGGTAGAGTTCGTCTCGCCATCTTGTTTTCTGTTTCCCTCGTTTGCGTTGATTGTCAAGCGGTATCCAGTCAGTAGCTCTTCTTGTCCATCTGTAGTCGGTTGTTCGCATGATATGTCCTGCCCAATTCCACTTTAAACTTTTTATTGTTTCAATGATGTCTTTGATTTGTGTTTGTTGTCGTATTCATTTGGCTGGTTTCCTGTCTTTCCACGTAATGCCTAAGAGTACTTTTTCATGTGATCTTTGTGCAGTGCGTAGTTTGAGTGTGAGTGCTTTCGTTAAGTTCCATGTTTCTGCTCCGTATGTCATTGTTGGGAGAATGCATTGATTATATACTTTTCTTTTCATTGAGATCGGTAATTTACTTTTAAATATTGATGATGGCGTATGAGCGATCTTTCCAGGCTAGATTGGAGGGCAGGAAATCTTCAGCCACTCAACAGTCTCGTCGTCCAGGACCCTCAGACCATGCGCACCGTGTGGAGGCCGGTGGGTTAGGCAGTGGTGGATGACATGGTCTGCGGTCTGTTCAGTGGCACCACACTCGCATTCTGATGAAGGAGCCAGGCCCCACTTGTGCATGTCCGAACGAAAGCGGCCGACGCCAGTTCGCAGGCGGTTAAGCCTGACCCACGCAAGCCTTGCGAGGGACATCCCTGGTGGAAGGGGATCGGCGTCGGGTATGAAGTCACGGAGCGTGGAGGTGTGATTTTGCCACTCCGTGTTCCACATATGGTTCGTCCAGTGTGCCGCACTTAAATCAAGTTCTTCTGCGTTCTTAAGTAGTTGTTGTGCGGCAGGCACAAAGGGGCGTCTTGATTTCAGCCGCTGCTTTATAGGTGGTATTCTCTTGAATGTTGCATGGAGGAGATGGTCGGGGTCCAAAGCGCGGCGAGCGAGAGAAATCGTGGCTCCTTTACGGCGTAGCTCAGCGGGTTGGATGCCTGCTAGGATTGGTAGGCAGTCCGTTGGAGTGGGACGCAGGCATCCAGTCACAGTACGCAGTGCGTCGTTGATGGCGGTATCAATCTGGTGGGTGTGAGAACTACGACACCAGACCGGCGCGCAGTACTCAGCGGTGGAATGAACTAGGGCTACGGTAGCTGTACGAAGAGTTTTAGCACCAGCTCCCCAGCCGGAACCCGCCAATCGCCTCAAAAGTGCGACGCGTGTAGATAGTTTTTTGCGCAGTGACTTCAAGTACCGGTGGTACGTGAGTGACCTGTCCAGGGTTATGCCGAGGTATGTAGGTTCGGCACAGTAGGGCAGGCGTTCCCCATCAACGTTGATGTTTATCTCACGCTGTGCCTCCCGATTGTTAAGGCGGAAGGCCGCCGACACTGTCTTTGACTTGCTGAGCTGTAGCTTGTAAGCTACTACCTTTCTGGAGGTATGCTGATAGTGTTTGCATGTCTTGGCTGAGGTTTTTCTCCACTGACTGCCAGTTTCCTGCTGAGTGCAGGAGAGCCAGGTCGTCTGCGTAAGCATATTTCCTGGAGATGGTGGGGGGCAAGTCGTAGGTGTATATGTTGAACAGGAGAGGGGCCAAGACTGAGCCCTGTGGAACGCCGTTTTTAAGTCGGCGTAGTCTACTTTGACGACCGCCACCGGTTGTGAGGGTAAAACTGCGGTTTTGCACATGTTCCATCATCATATGAACCATGTGTCTGTCAGGGAGCAGACGGAGTAACTTGCAGGTAAGGCCGCTATGCCATACGGTATCATAGGCAGCCGTGAGATCAACAAACACGGCGCCAGCCTTCTTTTTAGCCGAGAAGCTGTCCTCAATGTCTGGGGTCATAAGTGTGACCTGATCTACGGTTGATCGTCCGTGTCGGAAACCAGCTTGTTCACGGGGGAGCTGCGGATCTATTATTGGTTCGACACGGGCGTAGATGAGTCTCTCGAGGATCTTGAAGGGGATGCAGAGCAGTGAGATTGGACGGTAGCTCTTCAGGTCCCCTGGGGGCTTATTCGGCTTAGGAACTGCAACCACAAGGGCTCTTCTCCAGATTCTGGGAATTCTCAGGTGGCGCAAACAGCAGGAAAGGAAGTCTTTTAACCAGGACTTTAAGGAGGCAGCAGCATGGAGTATCAGCTCCGGGCAAAGGTGGTCAAGGCCCGGGGCTTTACCTGGCTTTATGTGCTGGAGGGCGGCGGAAAATTCTTCCGGGGTGAACTCACCCGAGATGTTGTCCCCGTCTGGGGTTGTTACCCTCCAGAGGTCCGTCATTTCTTGCAAGACGGATCTATCTGATTCACGGTCTCTCGATTTGTATTTCCCGTTCTCCACAAGTTGTGAGGCGATGGAATTTGCTGAAACGGGACAATGTTGACGAGAGGCACGTGATCTGCCAGTTAGGTTGTTTAGTGTAGGCCTACTCCATGCTATGCGGCTGGAGTGCGTGAAGTCGATTGATTCAACGGCTTCTGTCCAGCGATTCTTCCTCTTTGAGTCCAGCCTTACCAACAGAGCTGTGGCTGAGCTGTTGGTGTCATTGCCCTGAGGGGCGTGGAGGAAGTCGGAGTAGAGGCTTTCGCACTCCTTATCCCAGCACGGTATGTAGGTCTTTCGTCGGCCGCGGGGGATGGATTGTTTTGCCGCTGATGTTATTGCATCACAAAAGTCCTGGTAGGCTTTTTCCACGTTGTTGGTGTGAGGGGATGGGAGGTAGGCTACTGTGTGGCTTCATTTGTGAGGATCCTATAGTACTCCCAGTTAGCCTTTCTGAAGTTCCATCGCTTAACAGGCTTGCTCGGCACAGGCATTATGAGCGTTGGAGCCGTGATAATCGAGGGTCGATGTTGGGACCTGGGGAACTTCTCTAGCACACGTCTGTCCGGTTGGCAATTATCGGGGTCATCACTTGCGAAAGCCAGATCGGGGTTTGTACCAGTGTTCCAGCGTCCGGAGAAGAAGCTCGCTGCACCCTTGGGATCGTGCAATAGGGTGAGGTTATGATTGGCTGACCATGAGGCCAGGCTTTCTCCGTCGATGTTGGTGGTGTTGTAGCCCCAGTCAACGTGGTGGCAATTAAAATCGCCAGCATAGAAGCTGGGTTGGGGGAACATTGGGATGGCTGTTGGTGTTAAGCGTGAGGGTGGTGGCTTATAGACATTGATGATGTGATAGCCTGATATGTCTATGCATAGCCACTCTATCTCCGATTGGGCACTGGACTGGCCTATTGGCGTCCAGCTCAGTTGCTCATGGACAAACGTGGCGAGGCCGTGTTTCCTGCTGATGGTTGCGCCTGCGAGTGTGAAGTTGGGTAATACCAACTTATCCACAGTTAACTAATTTTAAATATTGAACTCGCTCTTCCAAATGCCTGCCAACCAAGTGTAATTCTTCTTTTAATTTCTTCTTCTTTATCAGGTGATGTGGTTACTACTGTATTTGACCAAGGTATGTGTATTTGTGTACGTTTTGGAGATTGGTTCCATCTAATGTAATGTTTTGGTTTTCTTTGACATGGTGATTGAACATAACTTGTGTTTTAGTCAAATTCATTTTGAGACCGACCTCTTTGCTTGTCTCGTCGAGTTCAGTCAACATTGTTTGGAGTTCATTGGGTGTTGAAGATATCAAAATAATGTCATCAGCAAACCTGAGATTGGATAGGTATTCGCCATCTACTTTGATACCTTTTTCTTCCCAATTTAAATTTTTGAAAATTTCTTCTAAGCATGCTGTGAAAAGCTTAGGAGAGATGGTGTCTCCTTGCCTAACACCTCGTTTAAGTTGAAATTTGGCTGAGTCTTGTGTAGTCTGATGAAGGAAAAGCAATTTTGATAGATGTGTTGAAGGATATTGATATATGTCTGGTCAATTGCTTGGTTTTTGATGGCTTGTATCACTGCAGGGATCTGTATTGAATCAAACGCTTTACTGTAGTCAACAAAGGCAAGGCAGAGAGACGTACATTAGCCTACTTTAAAAAAAAAAACTATCTGCCCGTTGCAGTTAAACGACTAGGCCTGGCCAACCCGCGGCTCTTTTTCGGATTTTATTCGCCCTCGCTATATCTCGCCTAAGTCTACTTTGTAAAAATGCACGAACAGTAGCCCAGGTCTAACTTGTATTTACAATGTTGGATTTTTGAACAACGTCATGAAGCCTGTCATGGAAATCGTCAACTAGGTTACACTCATCCGCTTAATCTTCAGCAATTTAAGAATGGCATCACTGAGTTAAACCAAGAGTTGCTTGGTGGCAACAACGAAACACAAGTCCTATTTCAAGAGGAATGCCAAAGTCCCAATAAGTATCGTGACAAGCATAATAAACGACTTACAAATTTCTTTCATATTTGTGTGTAATATTTGCAATAAATCCAGCTGAGCAAAGGTAGGCTATAGGCTACGTTTGAATGAGGAAAAGACAAGGTGATATTAATGTGTGCCCAACTCAATCAATGGTATATTTGTCAGAAACAATAAAACAATGAAAACTATTAATACTACAAAAAGTGCTCAATGCCAAGCAAAAAGGCAAAGCAGAGCGAATTAAATCAAATCAACAAATAATAACTAATATAACTACATTTAATTAAATAATAACTTTTTTATTTAAATGTTAATTAATTGTTAAACCTAAGGGTCTAAACATGATCCAGCAGGGATGGTTCGACTTGCGCTGGTGAGCAGCGCATTTTCAAGACACCTCCCATCTAGATGCACCTTCTGAATGGAATAATTTTCTATCTCCCTATCTGTGTTGTAATGTACATTGTACGTACCCGGTCATTTGGTCGACAGAACGATTCATTCTAGGGTTAGTTAACTAAACCTAAAATGAATCGTCCTGTCGACCGGACACCCATTGTACAACCTCGACTGGAATGCGACCCTGGCTGACTTTGGGTACAGTACAAGACTTTGTTCATGCGAAACGGGCGACAGAACTTGATTTGACATTTACCATTTTCACATGCCGGCATGGTTTTAATCTGTATTCTTCTTGGCAAAACGCAAAAATATCAAATTGTTTTATTGTGAAGGTTAAATTCACGATGTGTTAGAAAGATCATGATGGTATATAAAAGAGCAAAAGCGACATTTCATTAAGAACATTTATGAAAAATAAACATAGGAAATTTGCAACAAAACACACATAGGCTATAGTATATAGTATATACAGCACTTCATTCACATATGGTGATAAAACAGCGTTTTGCGTTCAAGCAAGAAACTTGATAATTTGAAACTTTTTCTGCATTGTTGCTCAAATGATATGCGAATGTAGCAAGCTATAAGTTGGCATGAAACAAGGTATTTTAAAACATAAAGCTGTAATTTCGAATTCTCAAAAGTTGGTGGGAAAGATAAATCAAACAGCTTCGCACCAAAACATAGTGGTCATAGCATAAAGTATATAACGTTTCCAAAACTGTTTTTACATCATTTATTCTACAGGTACCCTAAAAATTCCAGTTAAGCAAACGTTTCGCATCATGAAGAAATTAACATTCCTCCTTAACTATAGAGAAAATTTTAGGTAATCAGTTTGTACAATGCAGCAACTTGTTAGACAGAAAACTAAACGATCTCACTTCACTAGAAAACAAATACGAGATTACACAACCTCGTACACTACTAGTTTTGAAAGAGGTCGAACCAGTTTTGCGTGAGTTAAGAATTCACTTAACAGCACGATCTTGATGAAAAAGCATAAATAAATTGCATAACAAATATGAAAAAGCTCTTTCAATACCTTGTTAATCTCTACGCGAAAAGATTTTACGGTTTTTGTGAAAGAGTCGTTGAAACCCACACTTTTAGCTTAATAATTTGCATTTCAAAGCACACCAAGTGCTGCTAGCTGAGAAAATAAACCTCTACTATTAGCTAAATCGGCAAAACCTGAGTTTTTTAGTGGAATGTGTCTTCTGACCATGGGTACTTCCACGAAGGAGTGAATGGCTTGCTTCTCGTAGCCACCCTCCAACTTAGTACTTGTTGAAATTTTCAAATGCCAGCCAGCTGCACTTGCTCTGTGCTAGCACCATTGCATCTCCGGGGCCCCAGAACCCCACTTCATACGTATGACGTCACGAGCAGAGGTTGTTCCGCCTTTGGTCACTGCATGTTTCCTTGGAGAGGGTTGATGGCGTCGGAAAGGAAGAGGTCTGTCTTCAGCACTGAGGAGAACTCGTCCATCATAACGTCGCCCAACTAAACAAGAAGAACATGCCGATGAAAAATGACGTCATAGCGATCGTCCAAAACATAATCTTTCATCAGCATTGAAGATAGTTCTATTTTACTTATTGACGAGGCTTTTCATCTGGGATCTGGTTGCCACTTATTGCAGTGTGACTTACCTCCGGGTTGCCAGCCAACAGAGCTCCGAAATCACCATCGGTCATGTTGGCAAGATCGGAGTTGGATGGGTTGTCCGCTTGGAATGGCGCCATATCCACATCCGCAAAACCTGTCACAAAAACTTTGCGTAACATGACGCTCAGAGTGATGACACTTCACGGGTGACGTCATTGTATATTTAACTCCAGCAAAATAAATCATCCGAACAACCAGGAGGACTTAGAAAATATTGAGTGTACCAACAGAAACGTATGCTGTACGATTGTACATGTCTCGCTTTCTTGCTGCATGCAAAGCATTACCTTGCATTGATGTATCCATCGTGCCAGCTTGATTGTTTGCTTGTGGTAGGTTCGCCACTTGGTGAGGCGACGGGTTGCTCGATGCGCTCCCTAGCGGAGAGTATTGATTCTGATTGAAAGGCGCATTTGGCGCCATATGCTGTTGTTGTTGCTGAGGTGATAAGGCGTTGGAATCGATGGTCAACAACTGAAAATAAGCCCATCATGAGTTAAACTTGAGAAAAGGTTATTAATGAAAACATTTGATTAATGGTTGGAACGGTCAATCTAACCAAAAAGTAAAGAGTCCAAAATTTAGATACTAAACTCATGTTCAGTAAACGGGTCGAAAACTAAACTGTTTTCATCTTTAATGCTATGAAACATATTGCAGCGTCGCATGCGTACCTGTTGGGGTTGGTACTGGTGTGCTTGTGGACTCAATTGGTAGTTTTGTCCGCTGGTGGTTACTGGTTGACCAATCACCATATCACTCTGGTTCTGAGCGACCATGGCGGCCTGAGAAGTGTTCAGAGGCGAAATAGGATTCGAGGGAAAATTGGAAATGTGTCTTTCTTCCTCTGAAATGTTTAACATCGCTTTTTTAAGTTAGAATTTGAGAGGTAGCTAAAAAAGCAAACCACTCACACATCTGAAAGCGAATAACAAACGAGCTCGCTGCAAACAGAGCAATGCCTAGTACCAAAGTAGCACACGAGATAACTTATAAATCAAAATGGGAGTGCTTTGATAGGAGACAAATTTATATAACTCAAAAGTAAATTGCCTCACTGTGAAATAGAAACCATTGTAGTAGTAGTAAACCAGTTTTAATCCGGTGATGTCCCCGTTACCGAGGGTGGCCGGATTCACCTCCAAGTGCCGCAATCGTCTTCACACCCTGCCTCCACATCGATCTGTCTAGCGCGTCCTCTCTTGTCAAGCCCACCTTGCTGCTTTCTTCCTCAACTTGCTTTTTCCATGTTTTCTTTGGTCTTCCTTGTTTTCTACGACCCTCCACTTGCAACTCCAGCGCTCTTCTCAAAATATCATCTTTATCCCTTCTCAAAACATGCCCATACCACCTCTCTCCATTCGCTTTTGCCAACTTATCAACACTCTCATTCAACCCAAGCAAGCTCATAAGTTCTTTGGTATTTCTTTTGTCCATCAGCTTTACACCACACATTGCTCTCACCATCGCTCTCTCAGTTCTTCTTAAAATCGCCAATTCGTTTTCCCGTAAGCACCATGTCTCACTTCCGTACAGCATTGCAGATCTCACACAACTAGTATAAATTCTTCCTCTCATTTTCAACGGAAATCTTCTACCACATAACAACTCTTGACACTCTCTGAATTTCACCCAACCAAACCTTCCTCTTGCAGTCATTGCCGCTTCACAACCACCACTGGCATTCAATCTATCTCCTAGATAGCAAAAGGCATTTACTGATTTAACTTCGTCATTCAGCTTTTCAACAGGACCAATCATTCCTTCCTCAATCTTCTTGCATCTTTCACATTCAAAACCATCTCCAGATCTGCATGTCACTCTCTTCATCTTTGCACATCTTCCATGCACCCATTTCTTGCATTTCGTACATGTAACAGAATTTGCCATCACTCTTCTTCCGCAGACGCCACATGGGTCAATTTTGCTCATTGTGATTTCCCCTTCCGTTCCGCTTATTACGACCTTTGTCTTGTTGATGTTCACACGCATACCTTTACAATGAAGTGACTTCTTCCACATCTTAACTTTCTCTCTCAGGTCTTCCATTGTGTCACTCAACAAAACCAAATCATCGGCGTACAGTATCTCCATCAATGAATCTTCTCGTACACATTCGGTAATCACATCAACCACAATTGGAGAGCAAATATTCGCATGTGTTATGATCAGTCTTAGATGAAACCAGTAGGCTACCAATAGTTTCCAAAGTTAGTGAGACAAGCCACGGTAGACTGCTGTTATTACTCAATGTTAGTAAAACCTACCGTTGGTGAATACAGACGAGTCGCGACTCGAAGAGTTGTCATAGTTGAGTAAAGTGTTGACCATCTGTTGTTTTTCGTTGCTGTCGGCAGGCACACCGATGCCGTGTTGCTGCATCTTCATCTCTAAGCTCTGCATGGTTGAGGTTTGGCAACAAGTTATTAGAAAATGGTCAAAAATTACAAATCAACTCTCATAATCAAAACAAACTGCACACAAAATAGGGGGACCGATAGTGCAAATATTCCGGAAATATGAGAAATAACGATTCCGGATTTTTTTTAACTTATATTTTTTAGTTTAATTAAAATGAAATATGCTGCATATCCAGCAATAGACGATCAGCGGATTTTTTTGAA
This sequence comes from Aplidium turbinatum, assembly GCF_918807975.1. Taxonomy (NCBI): domain Eukaryota; kingdom Metazoa; phylum Chordata; class Ascidiacea; order Aplousobranchia; family Polyclinidae; genus Aplidium; species Aplidium turbinatum. The sequence goes on along the minus strand of NC_137483.1, from coordinate 8,770,187 downwards.
ATAATTTTATGAAAAGTTTGTTATCTAATTTAAAGGTAGCTTACGTCATTTAATAGAAAAAGATTTCTGCTTAGGCACAGGCCTGCAAGATATTAATTTAACAAAACGGAGAAATAAGATAACGAAGAAATGAATTTAATAAAACGGTGAAATAAGATAACGAAAGCTTAGTTGGAAGGGTCTTAAGTTTACCATGCATCTACTTCCGCATCAATAGAATCTGCCACCTTGCATTTTACCACCACTTCGGTCAGAAATATTCACCTTTCTGACATCGGTTCAACGTAAAATGAACCTAAAGGGATTAACTTTGCTGACTGATGAAAACACTGGGAGTGGGCTTTGAGCAAAGCACGGTATGTATGGTTTGAGATAAAAATATTTGTCGTGTTAGAAAAATGATTGGTTTCAAATTGCAGCAATGCCACGTAATATTTTCTTATCACCTGCACCCGCAGCAACAGCTTCTTGTTCAAGGCTTCCATTTCTTTGTTCCTTTGCTCGATTTGCCGAGTACGAGTTTGCTCGGAGTGCAAGTCATTAATGTGATCGACGGCCGCTTTCAGTATGGACCCTTTGTTCCACCGTGTGTCTCTGAAGACATTTTGATCGTTTTTATTTCGCAAAAATCGGCCAAAAATATCTTTATATCACGCACAATGCAATCGGTGTAGAGCAGTGGTTCCCAATCTTTTTGTTGTCACGGACCCCTTTAGACAAATTACTAATTCTACGGACCCCTACCTAAATTTTGCCTGAAACTCAATTAACATACTGCCGGTATTGACTATTGTAATAATAAGTTGCAAGTGGAGGGTCGTAGAAAAAAAGGAAGACCCAAGAAAACGTGAAAAAGGTAAGTTGAAGAGGAAAGCAGCAAAGTGGGCTTGACAAGAGAGGACGCGTTAGACAGATCGATGTGGAGGCAGGGTGTGAAGGCGATTGCGGCACTTGGAGGTGAATCCGGCCACCCTCGGTAACGGGGACATCACCAGATTAAAATTGGACTACTACTGTACTGTGTCATATTGCATTGCCGCTATGACTCCTGCGGCAAATATCAGGTTAAACAGTTGCTCAAATAAGAAAATGAATGAATTGTTCAAGAAATGTCAGCAGTAGGCCTAGTTGAATATTAAAGTGACCCAAAGTGCCATGCCGAAACTTTTCAACGTAAGCAAATTTAATGAGAGGGCTGTTGTTGCCTTTCCTGAACTAAACGACTGAACTGTGGTTGAGTTTTTGACAATGCAACACGCATGTCATCTTCAACGTCCACTGTCCAGGCGATTTCGATGTTTAGTTTTTATTGTGACAAGAGCTGAGAATCCTGCCTCGCAAAGGTAAGTGGTTATGAATGGTAACAAAACTACAATCGCTTGCTTTGCCAAGAATGGATAGGTTTGCAGTTGTGAGCACCAAAATTCTTCCACAGTTTTGAATGAAATTCAATGCTTAATAACTCTTTTGATCTGAAATCAATTAGGTCATCTTTACTGAAATCGTCATCGCTAATGTTGTTCAAGACAAAAAGAAAAGGATTTCGAATCCATGTTTCAACTTCGTTCGGCAGGCGTTCTAAATTGAAATAACGTTGAAATGAGATTTCCAGGATTTCCAAGTGTGCGCAAAATTTTTCTCTTATAGAGATCAAAAGAGTACATTCTCTTTGAGTTTCATCCCGGTTTCATCCATCAAGATAAGATCTTCTAACATTGGAAAGTTAACGTAATTACCTGCTTCCAATCTGCGTTTCCAAACTTGGCTTGGCTAAAAGTAACTTGGCTAAAAACGCTTTCAGTTTTTCAGCTGCATCAATTATTGTCACACCTGGTCCTTGAATGCCACGATTAACATTGTTAATATGACCGAAAATATCGGCTAAGTAGGCCATGCCGAATAGAAAACTTTTACTCTCAAACAATTTTGAGAGGGGACTTCTTTTTGCTTTTAAAATCGACATGCTTTGTGGTAGATGAAGTTTAAGGTCAATGTACACAGTACACACTGTAGGCAGCAGCATAGATTTATTTTAATGCAGAGGCCTACCGGTACAGTTTATTCTCGCGGGCTTGAGCTTGATACATTTGCATTTAAAGAGAGAAATGAAAGTAAAAAAATTGTTTTTCGATTTTTATTTTTTTCAAAATTCATCAAGGTAATCACGGACCCCAAATGCTTTCTCACGGACCCCCAAGGGGTCCGCGAACCCCAGGTTGGGAACCACTGGTGTAGAGTAAAACATTTACCAAATAAAGATGTTGGTGTTAGGAGTTTCGTAGTTTAGTAATTTGAAACAGAAAAGGTCAGAAATGAATGTGCCTTTGCTTGTGCACTATCGCAGCCAATAAATGACACATTTTTGCATTAATTCCACGTCTGCAGGCGTCAATTCAAAACGTACGCGTGTTGGCTACAATTTAATATTTTGCAATTTGTAAGTTAATAATTTTAAAATTTACGATGCAAAAGCTAACAAGCAAGTGTCGAAAAATGTTTAAAAAAATTTAAACGCTTCACAAATACTCACGGGTCTACAGGCTTCGGGACCATTGTTCCCAATTCCTTGATCCGATCATTAATGTTGTACCTTCGTCGTCTTTCAACTGAAAAGAAAAAAAAATGTTTTGAAATTCACGGGAAAAAATACAAGTTCCAAACGTGAGAAAGCGATCTTACTGATGTTGTGGTTGTCCTTTTTGATCCGATCTTTGTTGAAGATCCGGATGTCCTCTTCCGTTAGCTCCTGTTTAATTACTGGGCAGGAGGAGGAAGTGTTTCCTTCAATGACCAGAGGGAGCTGATTGGCAGATCCTTGAGTAAAGCGTTCCATTGCAGTAGGAGACACAGTCGGAAGCTAGAAATGAATCAAGACCGTTTAACGGGGCAAGTTGTTACCATTAATGATGCTGTTAGTTTTAAAGCAGAAAGGAAAATGCTTCTGTACTGGCATCTAGATGTATCGCATTCAGTATCACGGCAAAAGACGGATGAGTCAAAAAGCACATTCAAAACAATAGAAAAGTGACCTTGGCCATCTCAGCATTCATTTGTTTGGTAAAAACGAAAATACAACCAAAAAAACTCGCTTTATTGTAGTGCCGTGACTGAGCTGAGGTTGAAATAACATGAAGTGTTATCGATAATAAAAAAAATAGGTATTAAAACTACAAGAATGCTTGATGAATTGATGATACTTGCTTTCAGTTTCAATGAGTCGCCGCACAAAAATTATTATTTTCTGATCATACAGCAACCTATCTCACCGTTGTGGAAGGCCTTTCATGTCGCATGTGCTCATCTCCAAAGCTGGATTCCAGACTGACCAAATCATCGATGAAGCTATCCACCTACGCGTAACATACAGAAACTTTTAATTACACCAAACACGTTGTGCCGAATCAAACAGTTATCGCCGAGATGTTATTTTCTTGATTCAAAGTTATTGTCAACATACTATCAAAACAATTAAAAATAGTGACTCTTTTCGACAAGGTGTTGCAGTAAAGAAATAGCGCTAAGCAGAGAGTACCACACTAAATTGACAATATCAAATCTATTCTGAAGCTTTCGCTATATAAGGGCGGCTTCATCGGTACATTCATTATTATTATTAAAATAGAATCCTCTGCAGTAAAGCTCGACGATAATCATAAAATAACATTTATAAAGCACTGCATCCATCCATAGTGCAAACTATGCTCCTGGGCGCTGCACCTGATGACAGTGAGATGATAATTAATGCAATCATAGTGTTCAGTGCAGTAGAATGGTTTCAAGCTAGTTTTAATTTAATAATTTTTCTGCTTCCTATATACAAATAAGTGAACAAGTAGTCGCCATTACCGCGTCTTGTGTCATTTATCAAAACTACAAAACTAATCGGGCCGGACAACCTGGTCCAGCCATGCACATTGCACATATAATCTACCTGGCCATTGGGTTGGGGAGCATGATGGCGTCGCCACCAAGAGTGCCATTGAGCGTACTCATATTCAAACATCCAGGTCATATTAAAGATTCAATCTACGTTTGTTTAAATGAAGTAATCTTTCTATGCAAACTGACAAAAAAGCACAAAACAACAATAAAATTTAAAAGCGGTCTAGTTTCTTTCATGAAAACTTATCTTTCTACGTATGTTATTTACGAATCTACAGCATCATAATGAAACAGAGTTTGTTTCTTTTTGAAACTATGCCACTGTAACTACACAAAGCAGGTAACCAAAACCTGACTGCATGTTCTTTTCTGGCCAATCCGATCTAAATAATTCGTAGTCTGCTGTTGCTCAGCGACACTTGCAATCGTGCACTGAGCGAAGGAGCAGCGACTGCACTGACTGACACTGTGTGCCAGATACTGTTTTTACCTTGTTATTGAAAATCGACTTGGGCAAAGTTGAGAAACTACATCATGGAAGTATGGCCGTGACGTTTTCCAACTATAAAGCGATATCAAACTAATGTAATTTTTTCTGTCAAACTCAGTAAACAAGAGCAAGGGACAAACAACTATATGATGCAACTTATAACTTCCGATCTAAGCACAAATGAGAATGGATGTAATGCACTGATTGTAGTTGGATGAACGGCAGCTGGTTACAATTTGGTTTCAGAGCAAGTCGCAATCGGCAAATGTGCAAATCAGTCCTGGTTATTCCTCTTGACATATTTGTCATCCAACCACAAAGCTCCAGATTTGCATATTTTACTTCACACAACCTTTTCATCATATCACCTGATTATTTTTTATCAAAGCAGAACTAACTTTGCTAGCCGTCACAAACTCTTGTAAAATGTCTGTTATGAAAGTTGGCTGCTTAAGAACTGACTTCTTTCGCCAGAATTTCTTTAGAGAATTTTCTACTGATTACGGTAATCAGCTTCTTAAACTACGCTACTCCTTCATAATAGGCCACATTCTTTTCGTTCGGTAATGCTTCAATCTTTTCACGCTGATACATCAAATGTTGAAATAATCAGCAACATCTGGTCAGTAGAACAACATAGAAAGTGAACTCATGCGAAGCAAAGCATGCGGCAAAAGCAACCTACCCAAAAAAGATTTACCACACAAAACACCTGAGCTCTCAAAAACTATCACAACCACACTTATTAAGCTGGACTGGTGAGATGCGGAGTGCAATAGAATAGATTACGAATTAGAATTGAGTACAATAATACCACGCGATTTGCGAAAGATTCTGACAAACAGGAACCGAGGCCTCACGTACACACAATACTCCTACACAGAGCTTGACAAAAAGTTACAAACTTTATCCTAATGTGGTAGTTTGCACGAATAAATGCTCTGAAGACGCAACAGTCACAAAGGTTAACTTCTAAATGGTTAACTTATTAGCAACATTAACGAAATAATTGACTTCACAGAAAATAAAGAAACCTCCTAAACTGACTGATATCTTTGTACTTTGTTTTTAATGCTAACATCCATATTTTGATGACAGCGTATTCTACGCTTCTCCAGCATGGTGGTGGAAAGATAAAATCTTGCGCAATAATAGGTCACTTTTCTCAATAATAATCCACTTGCTCATATTTTAAACGCCACACCTTTCCCTGTTCATGACCATGCAGCTGTGCCGCATGCCAAAGCTCGTACTTTCGCTTTATCCGGACATGCTGACAAAGAAATTAAAATCTTCGTAAAAACAACGTGATGGGGCCAGAGAATCAATGCATCCGTTTGTGTAGCAATGCCAGGCAACAAGAATGGATTTTGAGATGAGTTGGCGTGTTTCGTTCAATGGTTTCATCAATGAAAATGCGTTCGGGTTTGCAATCAATTTCCTACCGCCGTGACATCATGATAGTTAACAGGTGCTGTTTAATAAACAGAAAAAGAAATCCAATTGCGTGCCTCACCCACGTGATGCAGTTTCCAAAGACGTCAGGGATTTATCTAATGAAAGGCAAAAGGAAAAGACGCATTGACAAAAGCCTCAGTTAAACCATTGTTTTTCAGATGACTCAACAAGAAATGAGGCGGGATTAAATAACACTTTGGTTCCGAAAAACTTTCAGTGATGCAATGACACAAAAACACGTTTCTTTGCGCAGGATAGCTCAGCCGCTAATTGTATTGCATTTCCTTTAGTAGCTTATTTAGCTTCAAATGAAGCTTCTCATGTTGAAAAAATATACATGTAAGCTGGCTTTCAACTCAGGTTTATAAGTTGTTCAGCAAATGAAAATGAGAAAGTGTGAGCTTATTTTATTGAGACAATCCTGTAATGAGACAAAACAAATACCTTTGTTTCACCCATGCAATCTAAGCTTGAAGCAAAAAACGAACTTAATTGGTAATCACAAGAAAATAAAGACCTTCTGTGAAAAACGTAGTAAATATTTCACTGAACAGTAGCATCGAAAATGTCAATGTCCATTAAAACGAAAGTAGGATAGCTGCTTGAAAAACAAACACAATATCGTATTATCACCTAAGTACACCCGCATCCTTCCGACAAACAATAATTTGATATGGGACATCTCAAACGTTAATGGCTTAGACTTGCTGGCATAAATGACCCAACTCAATTTTCAACTATAGCAAGGCATCGTAACTGCAACAAATAACCAACTGTCCATAAGTCACCAGCCACCCGAGTTAAACGAGGTCAACGCGTGGGATATTACCTAATGACTCCCATCCAGAAGATATTACGTCGCAGAAGTGGTAAAACGTGCAGTGACAAAGTGGTGCTAAGCACTGAAAGGTTGAAGCCGCAAGGTGGAGTGTTATGAAAGCTATACTCTATACCAGTGGTTCTCAACCTTTTTGTTTTGGCGGACCTCTTTTGATACCTTCAAAGCGGTCGCGGACCCTTAAAAAAGTTTTATCTGAAATTTTGGTATATCGCTTCTCCGATAATGGAATCAAACGTTTCATAAGTTTCGAAACGACACACTTAGAAGAATTTAGTGAACTCGGGACACACTTATGACGATTGATGACATTAGAGAAATTATGTTATGAGCTTTATGTTGGCACGCAGCATCAAAAATCAGTAGTTTAATCTATATGTTGATTTGATGTTTTTCTATAAATTTTATCAAAAATCAGTAGAATTTTGCGGCCGTTACAACCAATTTTTTTTATTTTTCATTTCTAATCAGTATTAATTCGTTATAATCTTTGTCATTGCAAAACTGTGAGTGGTAATAGACTGCTGACCAACGTTTGTATTTCTAAGTTAAGCATGGATCAATAGACTGCTGTCTCAAAAGAATTAAGTTGAACATAGCCTTATTAAAAAATTAATTCATTTATATGATATTTTTTTAGTTACGAAACCAAACCTTTGAACTTTCCAAGGACATCGCACCAGTTCGTTGGGAAGTACAGTTTGAAAATCACGGTAATACACAAATACAGCACAACCAACCAATTCTTCAATTTCGTAATTTATCATTCATGCTGCAAACTCGGAAACTTTCACAGACCCCAAGGGGCCCGCGGACCCCGGTTGAAAACCACTGCTCTATATGTCAAAGACGGCTTGCGTTATACGGACTTTGAGAATTGGTTTTAGGTAATTCGGGGAAAGCTAAATTAAAAACTACAAAAGATATAAGATACTTACACTTCCAAAGTTGTCTGCTGATGCTGATATATTCAGACGAGCTAGGGGGCTGGCGGGAGTGCTGCCGTGGAAAGCTGCTGAAAAACTGAACTTTAAATTCTGCACATGGCGCGGTACAAAAGTCCAGATTGACACGAGTGACGCTCAGTTAAAGTCATACTTAAAAAAAGTTTGACAATGCAGAACAGCAACAACTTCATGCTAAGTCACCACGCAACACGAGGCCAAAACAAAGTTACGCGTTTAATTTTTTTTTCTATTTCGATCACGATTTACCTCCACCGGCAGGTGGCGCACTTGATTGAGGAGCCATCACTTGTCGAATTACGAACTTCGACCCGTCGTGTGACTGACTGAGGAATTCTTTGACCTGATTTCGTTGCGTTTCTCTAACGTGGTATTGGGTGGGGTTCTGCAGACTAGTTTCAACCTGATAAAAAGTTACGATTTAAAGATAACAGAAGTTGGAGCGGGTTATAACTTATATTCTGTAAGCAACGCTACAAAACCGAGTAAAAAGGTTGGTTGGATTTGAATCTTTATCCTCAGACTTACAAAGCATTGATATGTTATTCCTGGAAGTTTCGCGTACTTGTAGAGGCTTTTGACGCAGGACCATTTACCGAAATTGACAGAGTGAAGTTTCCGATTGTTAAGTCTTGTTGCTGTGGAATTATTCCATCCATTAGGTTCCGCAAAATGGAGAGCAGTCCTTAGAATGCGTTGCTCAAGCGCACACCCCGAGAGTCGTATCAGCGCCGCTTGATCTTGAAGTTTCTTCGTTCACAAAGTCACGCGCTAACCAACCGACAATTGGGGCGGACAACTGAGCTATCGGAAGCACAACTGAGAAAAAGCGACAACCCTGAACTCGAGATGATGCCAGGCCCTTGTGGCAAATAAATTGAATTTATTTTCCGAAAAGTGAACAGTAGTTTATTTTAAGATATTTGCAATAATAATTAAAATCACATCTTAATCGAAAATTTGCAATAACTTGAAGAAAAGTTTTCCCTACAGCAAAAATTCTGGAAATATATTGCAGTGGAACAGAAACAAACGCCCAGTAAATGCTCCTTCAATGGTTCTTCACATCAAGCATGGCGATCAATTAATACATTAATTTAATAATCTTTCATAAACCAGAGGTTTAAACAACTATCATCGCGCACAATGTCATTTTTCAAGCATTATTTTCCAATCAACTTCCCTAAAAGCAATGCGCACACTCAACAATGTTTGCTTAATCATGATTACTTAACATAAGCCAATATCTTAATAAAAATTTTACTGCGCATTGTTTGCGTCAGCCTAAATTAAGTGACTAGTATAAACAAGCTGAGTTTGCAAAGGAGAAATTGACAAAATCACCATTACGTCATTTCACATGGTAACGGCGAATGGTGAAGGGAATTCCCTGCTGACTGGGACTTCAAAATCAGGCAATGTGTGGCCAAAGTCATGTGGGAAAAAGGAAATGGACCAAAAGCGATAGAAAGAATGAACAAAATAGTTTCCAAATCAATATTTTCCCCGATTTTTAAGACATCACAAAAATGAAATTGCGAAATAATTTGAATGCAAAAACAGAAAATCTCCCTAGTTAAAGTGTTAGGCGTTCTACACTACAATCTCATGCGGCTGTGTGTGAATACTGTTGTATTTCAAAGAAATCTAAAATCATCAGAGCAACAACTCAGATATTAGAACTAGTGAGGAAATCATGCGTAATGCAATGTCTAGCTTGTTTGAAGACTTGAAAAAAGTAACATGTGGTGCGGACAGCACCGGTAAAGTTCTTTGGGCCAAAACAGCTGTCCGTCATCAACTTTGGTGATACAGTACCAATAAACCACAAAAAAGATGCCACGAACTCAACACCATTAATCAAGTAACTAGACAAACTTACGTCTTAGCTACAATACCACTTCAAACACGATTACGCCAAATCTGTTAGCTCATAGTGTCAATGTATTTCAACTTGTAAGCAATTGATTGCAAGAAATTTCCGCTTGCACCAGTGGCCAATTTCGCACTGTTAACAATTTTAAATCTAAATGCGTAGCAACTGAAAATAAAGATCATCAGGAAGGGGAAAGTTTCCAATCATGAATCACAGTCATTGTGCATATGCGTACCCCATTGCGCATGCATGTGCCATTCAATCAGTAGGCGGACTTTGGTCCACGGTGTTGTCAAAACAAAAAACTTATAGAAGACCTATTTTCAAATGAATGCATAAAAAAATGTGAAGAATTTGTGAAACCAAAGTAACAAATTTATAGTAAATGCTTAAAAAGTAAGTATTTTTTGTCGTATTCAGGCTAATGCCTGGTGGTGGTTAAAGGTTTAGATTAAGTGAATAGGAAAGTAAAAAAATCAATCTCCGTGTCCACTTTCAGGCATGGCTTGCAGTGCCCTGCCAAAGACAGTGCCGCATGCCTTTGAGCGGTGTCGAACCGGCGCCCTTTCGAGTGTCAAAACAAGGCTCTCACCACTCGGCAATGCAGGCGTACACTGTTGTGTGTGGGAAAAGTTATAATCTAGCCAGTCGTACTTTCATGAAAGCGATGTTTTAAAATACAACTCATACTGAAAACACATATCCTTTGTGCTGCTTCAAATACGAACAGAAAACTTGTGATTCTGTTCTGTTGATGCAATTAACAAGCACTTCCACATGACGTAAAATTGTTAAAGATCATCCCTTAGCTTACCTACCTTCAATATTTGAGCTGGTAGCTCTGGTTTAACAACAACCACGCTTGGTAAGCTGATGGCATTAGTGGCAGAGCTTTTTGGAACCAATTCGCCTTCATTTCTTCTGTAAAACTTCTGTTTTTGTTCTTGAAGTATCTAAACACAGAATCAGTATAATAACAATCAATGAAAAAACTTGTGCTACGGTTGTTCAACTCACGATGAAGTGTTGAGATGGCGCTACGGTTCAGCGTTCATGCGCTTACCATTGCTCTCTTTTTATTTGGCATGGTGCTGCACGGTGCTACTGGTACATCACTGTTTTGGGGTTTGCTACTATTTGGTGAGTCCGATTCGGTGAGTCCGATTCGGTGAGTCCGATTCAGTGAGTCCGATTCGGTGAGTTCCTAACCTCTAACCCTAACGGCAATGATATTTAGGCTACGGTACCCGATAATTTTTAAAAAAAATTGAAAAAATCACCGAATAGGGATCGGACTCATCGAATCAGACTCACCCAAATGGGCCATTCCGACTGTTTTTTACCTTTAAAGCAATGATGTAAATGATTTTAAATTATATTTCAAAGGCACTATTTAAGTGAATAATCACTTTTAATAAAAACACTACACTAAACAAAAAATAAAGAGCCCAAAATGTAGATACCAAACTCATGTTCAGCAAACAAACGTTTCGAAAACTATACTGTCTTCATCTTCAGTGTTATAAATCACATTTATAACACAATAAATCACATTTATAACACTGACACTATAAATCACATTTATAACACTGAAGATGAAGACAGTATAGTTTTCGAAACGTTTGTTTGCTGAACATGAGTTTGGTATCTACATTTTGGGCTCTTTATTTTTTGATTACACTACACTAGTTCTATAATTAAGTTTGTAGACCAGCGGTTCTTAACCTGTGGGTGATTACCACAAAAGGAGTAATTTGACATTTTTGGGGGTAATTAAATTATGTTTTTTTAGTTGCATTTCACCTAAATATTTTAAACTTGCTCATTAGAACGTGGAGGTGAACTAGATAAAATATCATGTCTGTTGTATGCCGTTTTGCTTCGTAACACATCCTACCATGTGTGACATCATGATATCTTGAGGGTATCATGGTAGGATCAGAGTGGCAACATCCAAATAAAAAATTAGACTTTACCCAGTAGGCCTACATTGTTTTCTGTTAGCCATGTGAATGCAGTAGTAAATGCTATTGAAAAGTACATTGTTAATGTTACATGGACGTGGATTAGCAAGTTACTTTTGATCGAAGAAAGTAGTATCAGTGATTTCAATATAGCAGCAAAAATATTATTTTTGGACTGCATGAAGATGTAGCTTGAGATTGACAATGTTAAAGATGCTGCCTATCAGTGTATGTACAATAGTACATGTGACTTTTTAACAGAATAAAAGTACAGACGAGGAAAATAAAACACCAGACGAGGAAAGCATCTCTGATGAGTTTACGTCAGATGAGTTCACCGCTGCCCTACAATCTACTAAGACCCGTAAGACCCCTGGTCCCGATAACATCTGCCCCGAACTTGTACTCCATGCTGGCACCGCCATGAAGTCTTGGCTGCGAAAATTCCTGTCTTCCTGCTTATGCCAACTCAAGATCCCCAAAATTTGGAGACGAGCCAAAGTAGTCGCGATCCCTAGACCCTAAGCCTCATAAGCCACAAGAGGATCCGAAGAGCTATCGACCTATATCTCTTCTCTGCATCCCTTTTAAAATCTTCGAACGTCTTATCTACACTCGAGTCGAACCAATTATAGACCCACTCTTGCCCCGGGAGCAAGCTGGTTTTCGACGTGGAAGATCTACTGTGGACCAAGTCACTCTCTTGACTCAAGACATCGAAGACTGCTTTGAGGCAAAGAAGAAGGCTGGTGCTGTGTTTCTTGACCTCACAGCTGCATACGACACCGTATGGCACCAAGGCCTCACCTGCAAACTGCTCCGCCTGCTCCCGGACAGGCACATGGTCCGCATGATCATGGAGCTCGTTTACAACAGAAGCTTTACTCTCACCACCGGAAGTGGTAAACCAAGCAGGTTACGACGCCTTAAGAATGGCGTCCCTCAGGGATCTGTCCTGGCCCCCCTTCTGTTTAACATCTACACCCACGACTTACCAATCACGGTATCCGCAAAGTACGCCTATGCCGATGATCTGGCCATTCTACACTTGTCGAATCAATGGCAAACAATAGAAGGGACTCTAAACCAGGACATGTCGACACTTTCGGCATACCTCCAGAGATGGAGACTGAAGCTCAGCGAAACCAAAACAGTGACGACAGCCTTCCACTTAAACAACCGGGAAGCAAAGCGCGAGCTCAAGATCAGCACCAATGGAAAAACCCTGCCCTTCTGCCCAAACCCTAAATATCTAGGGGTAGTCCTGGACAGGTCGCTCACTTACCGTCAACATTTGGAGTCACTACGCAAAAAGATCTCAACACGCACAGCTTTGCTAAGGCGTCTGGCCGGCTCTGGCTGGGGAGCCGGAGTTGATACCCTGCGCATTGCCACCATCGCGCTAGTTCACGCTCCAGCAGAATACTGTGCACCTGTCTGGAGCCGCAGTGCCCACTGCCATCAAATCGACACTGCCATAAACAACGCCTTGCGTATCGTGACAGGATGCCTGCGACCTACACCATCGGAAAATCTCCCTGTCCTTGCAAGCATCCAACCAGCTGAGCTTCGTCGCGAAGAAGCCATCCTGTCTCTCTCTCGTCGCGCTACGAACCCCAACCACTTGCTCTACTCAAGTCTCTACGAGTCTGTGAACGAGAAACCTCTGCGACTGAAATCGAGACACCCATTTGTACGTGCCGCACAACTCCTGATGAAAAGTGCTGAAGACCAATCCATCAGTGCGGCTACGTGGGCGGACCACCAATGGAGCTCGAAGTGGAAGAAGAACTCCTCAAGACTCCAAAGTTTCATCTCCGATACCAGCCACCATCCAACCGGAATGCATTTGCCAAGGAAGGCCTGGGTGCGGCTCAACCGCCTGCGTACTGGCGTCGGACTATTTCGCTTCAACATGCACAAATGGGGGATGGCTCCATCCGCGATCTGTGAGTGTGGCATGGAGGAACAAACCGTAGACCACACTATCTGTAACTGCGCCATCTACCATGCGCCAAATGGTGTGCGTGGTCTGCGTGAATTGGATGACGAATCAATTCAATGGCTGCTCGACACCTGCCCAAACATCTAGACCCCGTCGCCGCCACTGCCCAAGGGTGGTAAAAGGCAGAGCCCCTCGACCCTTGAAGTGGCGAAGAACAAGGTTCAAACGAAGAAGAAGAATAAAAGTAGTATTTGTCTACTCATTAATGGTCATTTGTATGTAAATTATGAAGTCATTTTTGCGTTGTTTTAGTGTTAATTAATTGCGAGGTTGCTATTTCTTTTAAAGGTTCACTGTAATCTATCAGGCTCTTCTCAGGAGTAACAAACCATTAAAAACCACCAGCGCAGGTAATATGTGTTGCTATATTTTTGTGGCAAATTATTTTCTAGTAAATACGCATGTTGCATATATACCCGATCTCTCTGCAGTTGCATCTTCTGTCTTGCTCTTGTACCAGCCATGTTGTCAGATTTCTTCACACGAGCAGTGCTATAAGAGATTAAATGTTATCAAAAATTTGTCCAGTATTGACTTTATATATAGCGAATTAACAAACTTAACTTTGAAGTTATTAAGAACATAATACTCTTTCTCCAACCAAAGTGGGGACTTAGATACTGTACTTTGAATAACATGGCAGAAAACAAATTACAATCACTAACATATATAGTATATATGTGCTATGCAATTAAACATCATGTTTCCAGTAACAAGCTAACAGTTAGTGCTACTACAATTTTTGTACCATGTTTTAATAAGAAAAATAAATATTATACAGCTGCTGATTATAAACAACATGAATTAAAGAGCAACCATCAAATACCCAGGAAATAATGAAAAACTTCTTTGTTCAAGTATGTTGTATTGATGTTAACAATCAGAGTTAGTTGTTATTTGCAATTCACAATTAAATTTATACAACCTACAGTTAAACAAATACAAGTAACAGTTAGCTAGAAAAAATATGAAATTCAAAACGTCAGAGTTGGTATTCACAGTTTATTCCCTTAACTCACAATGCGACATGTAACAAAGTAGACCATCGCAGATTTAGAACCACCAAACATTGTCTAACAAACTTGTAGCTTATTTTATTTTCAGAAATGAATATAGTGAGTCTTGAATTTATATTGTACAGAAAAGTGTTAGGCGCTTTTTAGCAAAACACTACTCAAAAAAGCATTGAAACATAAGCTTCCGCACAAATGTGACTAAGAGAAACTTGTTTCTCTCATCCAGATACTGCAGAATATGAATGGCCTTTGGACTGTTTTCTACACAAAATTTATAATGCTGCCATCCCTTTGTTGCTCTATATGGAGGGGAAACTTGGTGGTACAACAATATCTTGGCTAAAAGCTTTGATAGAACATTTCATAACCTAGGAGGGAAGACTGTCACCTCACCTTCATGTGGCCCCTCCTGTAAGTAGCACAAAAATGTAAAACGAAAAGCTACAGAAAAAACATTGACTCACAATGTTCAGCATAAGAACCACTCTTTTCACCTAATGTGCAGTTGTTGAATTTGCACTAAAACCTAAATTATCACTGTACCAAAACTATAGTAGTGTTCAATTGCATTGATAGCATTGCCCATACCAGCAGTCACTGCCTAATTGATGCATAAGCCTACCAATATTGCTTTAATCTGATAATATAATTTTTGGTATTGTTTTTGTGTGTCTTTGTACCTACCCTCAGTGATATTACATAGAGCTCTGTTTACCTTTGCGTGTGTATCACTGTTGATACTAACTGTTAACTTCCATATAGTTATTATCTTTGACTTCTTTGTTATGTGTGTTTGTTTACTGCATGTAATTGAAAGATGAATAAGCACTCTGCTTTGCAACATGTCATATGTTATTGTTATTATTATTAAAAGGATAGTAAATGTAAAAATGCTTTGCATTATTGGTGTTTAAAAAAATCTTTCAAGCTATCAACATCACTGTGCGCGATGCTCAGACACTTGCTATTAGTTCAATTCTGCTGGTAAGCAATCACATCGTATTGTATTTGCAATAATGAAAGTGCCTAAGCAATGCGCAAAACAATATTGTCACAACACTGCTTCTATATGTTTGCTGTTAAGACACTTAAACAGCACGCCAAAGTCATTGGAAACTGCTAACTTGATAGCAATAATACTCCCTTTACTGCTTTCAGCTGCTTGTTGTGTTACATGTATATATATGATTTGTTGTATGCGATACGTTGCTGCAATGATCGCAAAATAAAGCATGAAAGTATTACGGTACTATTTTAGAAATGACACTAAGAAATGGTGCAGATACTAGAACAGTTTATTAATTCACACTTCACAAGGTATACAAATGGCCAGTGCATAATGCACGACACACATAGTATAGGAGTAAATGACAAGAGTGATTGGTAATAAAATGTTTGCTGAGTCCAGCACCAACTAGGACTAAGCATGTACAGCTTTAGCTTCTGAGGTTGTTTACATGTTTGGTTAACTATACAGTAATTGCGGCCAAAATTTTATGATTGTCTAATCTAATCAATTATCCACATGTAACTCAAACCACATTTCACTGGTTACCCTATGTAGCGTACTAGCTTAAAGTACGGTACTTGCAGACAAATTTTCAGCATACACAAAGCTTTCTAAAAGCAGTCTGAGTTTTAATTATATCTTCAAATGTAGGCTTAGTAGTACTTGAAAGTATGTCTATCTATGAGTAATGACTTATGACAGCAAAATAGTACAGACACATTAATGCAAAACTCTACAGCCTCAATGATTTAAAACATACCGTAGCGCATTAGTCCAAGGCATAACGTTAAAAGAAACTTGTCAACTAGTCTGCCTAGAGATTTTTTGCTACATAAACTAGTTCTACCGTTTCATTTTAAGTATTGCTGGTCAAAACAACAGCACCGGTACGGTGCACTTCGATTTGCCTCACTAAGCCTACGTGATCTATCGGTCTGCTCAATACAAACACAACAAACTAACTGCAAAAACTCTGCGTCTACGATCTCAAGCTTCCTAAAATAGATTTTTCGTCACGCTTGACGCTTTTCTTTTTCTCTGGCGTTGGTAAAAATATCAGAACTAAAAAAGAACACCCCTTCTTCACAAATATCAGAACTAGTAGTTTTCCTAGTAACATGCTTGTAAAATTACGAAAAAAATAGTTGTAGGCTAAATTTACTTTTTGTGGGTGATAACCGTATTCACAAAAGATTTGCATGAACAAGAAAAATCAAGCATCATTTTTTTTGCTACAAAACCCCTTATTCAGTGGTATCATCAAGAACAGGTTAGCAGTGAACGGTCAAGGTAAGTGCCATACTTAATTCCAACTATTGAGAAAGGAGATGAAAAAATGTATTGTGCAGAGAGATGGTTTGGTTGGTTTTGAATCTTTATCCTCGGACTGACAAAGCCTTGATAGGTTATTCCTGGTAGTTTCGCATGCTTGTAAAGGCTCTCCTCTTGACGCAGGGCCGGTTACTGAAATCGACAAAGTGAAGTTTTCCGATTGTTGAATTGTTGTTGCCGGGAAATTATTCCATTCACTAAGTGCCGCTGAATGGAGAGCAGTCCTGAAATGCGTTGCTCAAGCGCATACCCCGAGAGTTTTTTGTCCAAAAGTTTAAAAGCACGAAGAATAACATAATGTTTTTGATTATGTCGCTTCTGACCTCAGCCCTCCATGCTGTTCTATCTACATTTTCACGATATCAATCCATCTCTCAGATGGCCTAGCTTAGTTGGATAAGCGATTCAAATGGAATGAATAAGAAACTGCTGGACGGCTGGTTAAACTGTAAAGGTTTGGGTTTGAACAACGTATTTTCAGGATAATTCTTCATTCAGCGGAACCTAGTGGATGAAATAATTCGCTGACCACCAAACTTCAACAACAATGATCACAAATGGAAATTTCACTCCCTCAATTTCGGTAAATGGACCTGCATCGGTGGTCAAAACTCGGGGGTTGACAGCCTTTGTAAGCGATATAGCGCTCACAGGGGATCCAGAAAGTTTTTTTGGATTCAGATCTGAGATGGTTCTAAGAGCACAAAAACTTTTTAGGAGTCTGAATACTTTAAATAAAACGCGTAGCCTATTCTGCTATAGGCTAATGCGTTTGCGTCCAATCCAGATAAAACCTCTGCTTTTTGGAGAAAATTTATCAAAATTTTCTCGAAGATTTTACTTTTTTCTCACTTTTGGTTTATTAAGAAATTTTATAGCCTAAGAATCTTCGACCTTTATCCATAGGCTATAGTTTTTGGCTAATATTTCATCATAATCTAAATTTCAAATAATAAATAATTATGAATAATTTTCGCCAATTTTTTTCTTTTTTGTAATGGAGAGAGATTGAGCTTGATTTGTTTAACTTAAACTCGTGCTTCAAATCTCCCTTGTTGCACTGGCAAGTGGCAAGTGTTGATCGTAATTGTAGACCTATGTCGTAGCCTACTTCTTCTTCCTGATTTACGTTTCATTTCCCGGAGTCGGGGTAGGACGGGGTCTGGCACATCTCGGCAATGATTTACCCATCCGTTACTCCTTACTACTACATGTCTAAACCAGCGGAGACGGTTAAAGGGAAGAACATCCTCGATCTTTGACAAGCCCAGCCTAGCAAGTGGTGTGTCTGATCTGGTATACTGGATCTCTTGTGGTCTGATGTTGCAGATCCATCGCATCATTGCGTGGTCATTTTGTTTTATTCTACCAAGTAGGCTAGACCTACTTCTTTTGTCACAGCCCAATATTCGATCGCAAACAACATCGCAATATTTTCGCACAAAAAGTTTTCTTTTTTCCATTTCTTTTCCAGGTTTGGTTACGGTGCAAATTAGAAATAGTGATATCCAAACACTGTTAGCTTTCGATTTTGCCAGCTTCCTCATTTGTAGGTGCCAAATTCGTGTGTTTACTTTGCAATTCTCTACAGTCTACATGTTCGCGCCAGCCACAAAATATAAAATTGAATACAATTTTTTTTGTTGGTCGTTGGCTTAATCTATGTTGCATTTTGAATCTTTATCCCAAGTTTTCTCAAACTGGTAGCCAGTAGCCTACTGGAGATTCAAACTAACAACCGTTGTTGTTTTTTTAAAGTCAGTGGCTAAACCGTTTTTATCAACTGAAGTATGTATTTCAACTGAAGTGTGTATGAATGTGTTAGTTAGATTTATTGTTATGGGGGTGGTGTCGGACTAGATGACAGTTTATGTTCTTTCGCTACCATCATAATCTAATCTAACCAACAGCTGTAACTTACTAACTTACAATGCATTGTTTTTACTTTTCGTTTAATACTCTACTTGTTTCGTTTGTTTACATGTGAGCTATGGCGCTATTGAAACAAAAATAAATTGACTTGACTATTATGAATTTGCAAAACTACCTTATAACATATGCCTGCCTTATAACAAATAAAAAAGAACAAATAGGCCTACTATTAATTAATAATTATATTGGTGATGTAACTAGTATTTTATTTATTTTTTAGTTATATTTAATCGTTCAGCGGCATCCAAAACGAAGGATCTTTGTGCAACTATTCATTCTCAATAACACCAAGAAACTGAAACCGAGTTAACAGACATCACATCAGCGTCTAGGTCTACTTCATCAATTAGAAAAATGTTAGCAGTTTAAGTTCTAATTTTATTGTCGTTGTTGAGTGTAAGGAGAAGTGATCCCATTGCTTGAGAAAAGTGTAGAACGAGCTTCGAAGTGCAATCAACCTGGGTTCTTTAAATATAGGAATGCGCAGCCGGTGTCACGTGTTGTTTGTGGCTTGTGGTAGGTTTAAGTTACCGAATATAGCTGCCAAGGCATTGACAAAGCGCTCAATTTCGTCAAACAAACGTAGCAGCGAGAGCCTCGAGCAGTCTTTGTTCATGTAAAAAAGTCCACAACCCACGCATTTTAAGCTAAGCTCACAACTCACCAAACCAAACAAGCCAGGTGGAGATGTAAGCGACAATAAACAAAAGTCGAACCGTTGTGTTTTGTCGAGAAATGTTTGGATATAAATATTGAATTTCTTTCGTGTAAATAAGTGTTTCCGGTTTGCCGATTTTAACGACCGGTAAGCAACTTCATAAATCATTAATTTAATGCAATAATGACTCAAAGTACAAGTAGGTGTAATTCCCCTTAGTGATATAGACCTACAAAAATGCTACAAATAGTTTTAACTAAGGTAGCATTAGCTAATCGGTAGCATAAAATTTGAAGCATGGTTTACATTGCCCTGATGTTTAATGATATCAAACTATCTGATGCAAAAACATCGCTACTAAAATTGATTGCTCAAAACTATGCTCACACGAGGTGACCTCGGCTAAAACAAAAAAAAAACGATCAAAAGTTAATAGGATTTTTGAATCTGAGTTCCTTAGAGATCACGTTGCAAACAATTTAAGATAGCCTACATTTGTATTTTAAAATGTTACCTGTTGGTTGGTTTGTTAATTTTCACAAGAACGGTTTTCTTCAATTGTGGTTCATTCTTGACCGCAGCAGACGATGGGTTTGCTGCAACAGTGGGAATCTGATAAATACAAGTAATCTTTTGAGCGTTCGGTGAATCAGACTTTGAGCTTCTTTTTGTTCTTATGAATACATAAGGCTGTGTTGGCGACAAAGTGAGTTTTTTTACTAAAACGGACGGTTGATCAACAAGAGTTGTCATTTCCGGTTCCGCTTGGTCTTTTTTAGTGCTCAATGCATCAATCCTGGATGTTTGCGAAAAGTCCTCTTTCGGAAAAGATGAGAAAAACGAACCATCATACGACGTCACAGATCCGCTTTGGTCAGAAGCGTCAGAGCCGTATCCTTCAGACTCGTGATAAGAAACGCTGGCAACAGATTTTCTAGAGGGCGTTTTCCGATCAAAGCTAAAATCTCTTTCGACAGAACTGCAAAGCATATCTTCCCAATCATCGAGGATAAACGGGCCAGCTACAGCATCCATTTGAGAGTTCTCCATTTCAGTTGACTGCAAATCCATCCACTTCTTGACGTCAATGTCATCGGCTTTATCAGTTGGTATAATTGTTGGCGTGGACTCTTCGGAAGATGAGAAAGAGTTTGCTGTGGAATCACCTTTAACACTAGGTGTCACCAAAGCCGCTTGTTTGCTGAAAATGAAGCAAAATTACATTATTTTATTGACAAAAACGCGAATTAATATCAGTAGCTTGTAGATTATTTGAAAACCGAATTAAATAAAATGGATTGCAGCAACATGATGTACTTTCCATCTAAGTCTAAGCTATAGCCCGTAAACAACTGACATAAATTTCATGTTTACATTATTTTGATATAATACTAGAAGAATATTTTAATCGAGGTACTTGTAGGGTGACACAACATACTAAATGGTTCAGTTTGTTACTTTGAATGTTTTCATAATTTACGTAAATTGCAGTGGAGCATGTTTCATACAACAACACAACAGGTTTATTTTTTTTCAATTTTTTGTTTTTTTTTGTTGAGAGGATATGGTACTTGATTATTATAGTAGCGTAAGCGTATTGAGACTGCTTTTTTATAATTAATAATAGCCTAAACGTATAGACTGGAAAAAAAACGTATATTTGAAAAATAACAAAAAAGTAATGAAATTATGTAATGATATACCTAGACCTAAAGTTACAAAGAATAAACTGCATCGATGAAACACGTCGTTAGTTAAAAGCTTTGTGAAGTAAGCAAAACTACAGCCATGTAAAAATCCTATTACAAATGGATGGAACTTTAGGAATTATGGAACGTTTTAAATTATGGAGGAAAATTAGGGTATTTAAATTTGCGACATTTTTTTTGCACAAATTAAGCCAATAGAAAGCAGGAATAAACTTGACCGAGAACATTTCAAATGTTCGATATGTTATTATTGCAAAGAATTTTTAAAGAATTGAACAGGGATCTTAACTCCTGTAAATAAAACTTTGGAGTGCTATGACGGTTAAATGGCCACATGCAGTTGGGGGTTTCAATCCCCCCCCCCTTTGGCACGCGTGTGACGTCACGATATTGCGAATGATGCTTTCAGTCTCTTTATGTCTCTAAAACAAAGTTTGCCAAATTTTAAACGAAACTGCATTAAAAGAGCGAGTTTTGCCAATACCAAACATTCCAATATCTCCGCCAGGAATTAGCAACAAGAAAACATAGAGACTTAGCTTTATTTCCCCGAAAAATGCCGAAGAAAACATGATCTTATCCTTTTGCTATGCCACTGGACAGCACCTTTTTACAGGAATATTCATACCCACATTTTTGTTGAAAATGCTCTCAGAATGCACCAAATTCAAAGAAATTTTTCAAAATTTTCTGGGGGAGGACCTCCTGCCGCTGGGTGTCGTCTTAGGCGATCACGCCAATTCCCCCCCCCCCCTTTTTGAAAATTCCTGGCTACGCCACTGGGCCCACATGTGCTATCGATATCGTACCGAGTTAAGTAGCAACTTGTCGAGAAACATTGACTTGATACGTCAACTCGTGCCTAAGCTACGAAAGAACGAAACAAACACAACACAGTTACGCTATACATGAAATTTCAAAAAGTGATTTAGACGCAAAAGATGCACTTTTTTAAATAAACTTTTAAATAGATTTGTGTATGTGAAACTTTTGAAAAAAGCTCTCACCTTGTCCGTGAAGTCACCTTGCTTACTTTGGACAACAACTTGATTGCAGCAGATTTTTTATCAACAACTTTGCTTAACACGATGTAATTTCTGGAACAAAAAATAAAGATTTTCATTTCGGAAATGCTTGTAGCCCACTCAACCACAAACCTTCAGTTACTTCACTGAGAATACAACAACAAACTCTTATGTTTTGATATCATTTAAAAAAAAGAGTTTAAACTGACAGATTTCGAGATATCACGAAAGCTTTCGTAAAGATCAGCTTTTCTAAACGGTCCTTGTCTTTACGTCTATGCGCTAGAAAGAAAATGCTTACGTTTCCCATTCAAAAAGACTCGAATGTTCAACAATCCACCCAAGTAGGTTCAAAAACTTTTACATCGTGACCCAAGTTTGCTTCGATGTTCTACTCTTCTTGCATCAGTTGCTTATATTTCTGACGAATTCCAATACAATCCCACTAGACTAGACGAGTTGACATACTGCCGTTAGAATGTAGGTCACGTCACGTCAGGCAGCAGCACCACCATCTGCCAGACCACTTCTATCTCAAATAGATAAATGTCTATTGTCTCTTCTCTCTTTTCTGCATTGATTTAGAGTCTTCAAACGTTGAATCAATGTAAAAAACGTGTGTAATTCGCAATAAAGTAATTATCGCGACACAAGACAAAGACATCGCTTGCTGTGTGATTTTCTTTCGTGATTTGATTCGTTATCTTCCTTCGGAATTTTTTAAAAAGTTTGTGTAATTTATTGTCATGCTGAGACACTCACGTCCATGACAAGCTTTCCCACTCTAATCCACTTTGCGAAACATGTACTGTAGTGTCAAGATCATATTCCAGTTATAAAAACATATTTTGGCTGTCGGTTTTTACATCACTTCTGTAGACGTTGAAATGATGTGAAAAAGAATGATCTGCTAGCTACAGTAATACTTTCAAAACTTAGCTTACGTTTAACAGCTCCATCTATGCAGGGCCACCCTCGCTTTTGTCTTCTCGGATTAGTCTATACTTTATTGGGATGCTGCCATAGCCAGAAGGTCATGGAGGCTGCAATTGTTCATGGTTAACAGGTTCACCTCCAATAACTAGGCTGCTGTCTGCATAGCTAATGGCAATACATGAAGCAACATTTTGTATGGGACCTTGCTTGATTTCAACAATTCTAGCCCAGGCAAAATCAACTGCTTGTTTATTGCACTAAAGCAGTCTACAGAATAATACAATGCTGCAGTGTTGCTGAATCATTCTCTGATGTCGCTGTCGTGCATATACTACTGTGATGCATAATATCTGTATCGTTGTCACTGACATCACATTTCGAAATGCGACAGCAACACAATGTTAACATGAAAAAATCTAGTCCAGATTTACCCAAGAAATCGATCAATTGAATCACTAGTAGGCTACAACTAACTTTTCTCGGTTTCGAGTTTTGAAAGCGTTGCGCAACATTGTAAAATCGAAACAACGCAAAACTATTAATTTTTTATTGCAGTCAAGCTACAACTCGTGCTTTGTCGCTAACTGAAACAAGGGTTGTTGTCAATAATGATAAAGATTTTGTTCAACGTATTGTTTGATTTTCTAATTCGGTGAACAAAATTTTCTTGCCTTCAACGGCACTGCAATACATACCCAGACAGCAAATCAGTCGTTTTTACATTGATTCAATATCTGCAGATGACAGATTTTGCTGTTTGGGTAACTTCGTAAATTTTATGTTGAGGAGAATGAACATGGTCATGGTGTGCAGAATGTCAGTGACGCAATAAACCAACTCGAATGTTTCTGCTGTTACTTTCGCATTCTTCAGATAAATGGTGCAACCATTGCTAGAAAATACAATTTTGGTAAAGAGGTGACTTTCTTCAACCATAGGCAGATAAAACCAAGCAACAACAAGCCATTTAACATAATACATTAAAGTGAACATAAACTATAAACTACGAACGTTTTCGGCCATACACATGTTAGATTTTTTCAAGTAACTTATGCAATTAACTCATTCTTATGCATTTCGTTTTTCAAGTCATTGTGTAGATCAGTTATTTATTTTCAATGTAGGCATAAAAGAACGCAGTAATAACAATGGTATGGTTTATTTACTGTCATTCTCATTCTGCAACATGTAAGGTCTTAGGGATAGTTTGCCCCAATGCTTGCATGGCCATCAAAACACATCAATTTGTTCTAGTTTATAGAAAAAAGCAGGCAACCTGTTGATCATTTGATTTTAAAATACTGTAGAATATCCCTGGACTGAACTACCCGATGGTTTTATGATTATCACACTTTACCAATGCGAAAATTTGTTTAAAAACGGGCTTAAAGACAACGAGCTTCAAATGTGAAAAATTCCATACAAACTACTACTATTAACAAGGTCTTCATTATTGCCTACAAAAGGAAGTTTTCCACTAACCGTAAGGTATTGCCAAGGATTATATTTAACGATTTAGATTTTACTTTATTTTATGTTCAAACTCTTAACTACCACTTTCAAACATACAATACTCGCAAAACCTCTGCAAAAAATGTGACTTCTCTTGGTTGAAAGTGAGAATAGAAATACCTCACCTTGAAAAGCTGGTGTAAAATTAAAGCCGATCATTTAAACCTTAACAATACAATTTTTTGTTCTGTTCCTACAACAAGCGTTTCCCCAGATAGCAAAATTCATCATTTTTGCATTGATTCAACGTGAAATCAATGCAAAAATGACGGATTTTGCTGTCTAGGTTGTTGTTTCTTCGAGACCTCATATGTAGGTTTTGCTAGAAAACGTTGCCAGATCTACATATCTACATGAAACATACACTTACTTCGTTAGTATAGCCTATAATCCTTATACTGTATAAGCGATCATTTCTACCCTCTGGTTGATTTGTTAATTTCAATGTATTTCTTGCGTATTAGCATCATGAAGGATAATATAAAAAATGACATGATAGTCAATAGTTTAACGACAAAAAAATGTCGCTAAAAGCATTCTTGAAATGAGTTCATGTGATGTTTTCAGTGCTGTGAAGGCTTAGCGCTCGAGGGATTTCACGTGACTTTGTTCAACGTTAATCTGGTGGAGTGGTCACAGAGAAAAGGATGGTTAACATTTCATTTCAAATACTTAATTGAGAAGAATTCTCACAAATTATTCTGATTGGTTGACAAAATGTGGCCTTATGTTTTTTTAGTGTACGAATTGATCACAAGACGTCGGCAGACAGAAATCGTCTTCGACTTGGTGACGTGTCCAACTTTGCAAACTCGGGGAAATAAATTCAGGGGAAGCACCTGGTTTTTGAGAGTTTGATTAACAAAATGAGCTGTCATGTGCCACTTGTTTCTATTTTTTCCGCCACAAAGTTTCCCTTGTTTTTAATGGCCACCTTGGGTGGACTAAAATTCTATGCACGTACTCAATCATGGGAAAATGACGGCTAGTTGCATTGTTAGACGTTTGTACGATGAAAAAAGCCAATCTTACCAGTTTTAAAATTCATAGCCCAAAGCAAGCATCACAAGATCTGTGTCGTCACAACATCACGCGACACGTGACGCTGATGTAATGCACTGTTGTTTACTCTGCGTATCAAGCCAACGTTGCGTTTTTATCACAACATTGTCTGCTAACGTTCCATTAATGAAAAATCGCACCGATTTACTGAATGGTTTGGGGGAAATGCGATATGTGCCGGCCAAAGCGAAGCATTTCTTCACAATGGCAACGTAACAAAGCACGTGCCACAACATTCAGTGAAGTGACGTTTAATCTAAAAGAGATGCCGTCGCTGTTGGTAACATTTTGAGAAATTTTTGGAATTTCTTTTCTTTTTAACTTTCTTCAAAAAAATGAAAACGTAGTGTGTTAAGAAATATTACGCCCAAAACTGTTTTTAAGTTCATATTTTTAAGAATCTGTGGGTACCAAGTAGGCTACTCTGTTTGTGGCATATTCTTGAAATACAAAATGCTTTAAAACTGATTTTGAAATATTGCAGTTTCGTTTCAACGCAAAATTTAGTTGTCTCGGCTTCGTTTCGTTTTGAAAAAAGGCGGCACAATTTTCTCAGCGCTCAGGTTGAGGCTTACGAATGTTCAGCAAAAACTATTTCATCCTAAACTTGTGGTTCTGATTTTGTTTTGTATAATTAGTTAAAGGACTAAGCTATAATTAGGCTATTGTTTATTGATAGAATTATTAGCCTAATCCTAATAGGTTATGTAGTAATAACTCAGTGAAATCCGTCATTTTTACATTGATTCAACGTCTGCGCTCTGTAGACGTTAAATTCCAGTCATAACTACACTCGTTTATTTACATTGAGGTAAAATCGGCCTTATCAAGCTTATCTTCATTTTGTAGGCTAAAACAATTTTGTTTAACTTTGTTGGTTTTAATTACTTATTGTCATCTGTTTGCGTTTATTGGTGTATCAAGCTTGTATTCACATTTCAAGGCGAAAAAACTAATTGTATCAAATTGAATATTCACAGCTATTGTGCTTAACAAAATTTAAAAAAAGTGATTACTCTACTCCAACGCTATACAGCGTCACCTTGCGTTAGTCAACTAGCAGGATCCTTACCACAAGACAAAACTTGAGTTATCACTTTTGCAAGCATTCTCTTTTGAACTTGGAATTATCTGATATGTCAGTGATCACTCTTGTTGTGCAAATTCGTTTGGGTTGCATTCAATCACATTGTTTTTTGGTAAAAGAAAAGTAAATATTGAACTAAATATTGAACAAAACAAAAAGCAGACAGCTTTGCATTTCCTTAAACCAAAGACTTTTTTCTTCCCTACAACAACTGAACAAATAAACAAGTAAAACAACACCTAACCTAATTAAGAAGCTCTCGTTTATTTGGCCCATGAAGAGATTTTATGTTTTTTGGATTATAAAGTGTCTGGACCTAAGCACCAGGACATAATTGTCTTCACTTCTGTACTTCAACCGGAACCGGTATGGAAGATTATTACAAATAACTTCGGCTTGTGGTATCAAAATGGAGCAAAACCCTTAATGCGCATATTCGTGCAGTAGCCTATCACACTTAACCATTGTCTCTGAGAGCTGGGTATGCATAGACGGTCTTCTGTATTGTTCTAAACTTTGAGAAAAATGCTATAGGCTAGTCCGCCTAATTGGCGAATGATAAATATAACCGTTTCACTTGACGCTCATTTGTGATAACAAGCAGGAGGATTACAAATCATTGATGCAACGCAATAAAAAAGAACCAGTAAGGCAGTGGCGGATCCAATAGAGAGCGGATTGGGGGCGTTAACCACCCAACTACTCTAAAACGCAGAAAAATAAATTTATTCACGATGTAGCCTATTTGCAAGGTCGGATAACTGTAATGTTGAACGAATGTAGATTTGCACAATATAACTTACAACATTGTGTTTTGATGAAATCTCCCTCCCTAAGGCTACTTGCTAAATCCGCCCGTGCACCAAGGTTGGTAGAGTAGAATGGTTTTAAATGTTTATCTTTCAACTGAGAAATGAAAGGTTAGGCTAATCCTACTAGTTTGGCATACTTGTAGAGGTTTTGAGTCACTGACTCCTGCTCCACTCCAATTCCGAAGTTTGCAACTCCAAATCCCATTCTGCTCCAAATATTTTGGGAATTTTGTCTCCAAACTCCAATCCAACTCCAACGCAAAACATAAACCAACAATCCAGATTTTTATAGCCTACTAGGCCTACGTATAACACTATGTGAGACAGCAGTTGGTAGCCTTAATCTTCTTTATCTCCTGTTATAAAAAGAAGGGCACATTTTTAAATGAATATAGGCTATTAACTTACAGCTTGGAAAATAAAACCTTAGTAGGCTAGTACCTAGTAGCCTAAACAAAAATACCAGCTGGGTAAATAGCCTAGCCTATTTGTTTGTTAAATGTAGGCTATCAACTGGCAAAAAAAACGGACTCTGGCTCATGACTTTTCCAAGAACTTCAGACTCTGGCCAGAGTCGGGCCGAAAACCGAGACTTCGGCCCTTAGATACTCCAAAACTCTGGTTCCTGTAGGTGCAGCTTACACCTCTGCCGGTTACCAGGATAAGCAGAGTGAAGTTTCCGATTGTTGAAGTGTTATTCCCTGCCAATTGTAAGAGTGGGCTACAGCAAGTTAACTTAGTTATTCAGTTTCATTTAGTCGTGCCACGACTGCGCGTTCTAGAACTGAACCCAGAACTTGTCGAATCTTTCGAGTAGCCTATTATGTAAACTTTCTCACCCAATAACGTTGACAGGGGGATCCAGGAGGTACTTTTGGACCCGGGCCCGCAATAATTTCAGGAGCCTGAAACCTTTCCAAGATTCTTCTGCTTCTTCCGCCCCGTTGGCTCAGTGGTTACATGCCCGACTCAAGATCAAACGGCGCTGGTTTGTCTCTCGAGGTGTACGCTTGAGCAACGCATTTCAGGACTGCTCTCCATTCAGCCGCACCTAGTGGATGGAATAATTCCCCGACAACAACGCTTCAACACAATTAGCGGCAACTTCATTTTGTCAATTTCAGTAACCGGACCGGGCCTGCGTCAGTGATTCAAGGCCTCTACAAGTAGGATGCGAAACTACCAGGATTAAGCTCTCAAAGAACCTTTCCCAGTCCGAAGATAAATGTCAAACCCATCAATCAATCTTCAGTTATGTAATAATAATGACAATGACGATATTCTGAAGGTTTTAGGTTAGCCTTCAAAATCGGAACAATGCAATTTAATTTTTCACACGCTTCAGCTTGTAAAGACACGGTGCTAATATCTGTTGCTTTTTTCACATTTTCTACATAGTGTTTGCGTCATTGAAGTAGGCTGCACATCTTTAAAAGCAGAAATTGGCTGATAAATCGTATAATCGCCAATTATTTTTTTCCTAATGTAGTGATAGAACTTTGGAAACTTTCATTATAAGTTATGCGTGGATACTTTTTTTGCAAATTACAGTCCTTTTGATAATGTGCTCTGATAACCTAATTTCTGATAATATTGTTCTGATAACCATTCAGCGGCACCTAGAAAATGGAATAATTCCCCGGTAACAACACTTCAACAATCGGAAAACTTCACTCTGCAAATCTCGGTAACCGGCCCTGCGTCAAGAGCCTCTAGCCTACAAGTATGCGAAACTACCAGGAATAACCAATCAAGGCTTTGTCAGTCCGAGGTTGGTTGGTTTTGAATAAAGATTCAAAACCAACCAACCACTGTGCTGTATAACCTTCGTATGACCTTATTGAACATCTGGATTGAAAATATTTTTAATTACTACTGCTTGGGCATTTTCTGGTTGCTGACCGGGACTAGGCTATAGTGAAGCAGCCAGCGTGATTATTTTCCACGTCACGCTTCATTGCATAGAGCTGTGGAAAAGGTCTATTCGGCATTCAGACTTTTAATAGCTATATAAGCACTATATAGTGGCTCTGGTCTACCAACAATCCGAACTAACGAAAATAAAATAATTGAGATTCCTAAGTTTCCTCTCGTCATTTAAGCAATTGTCACATTAGCAGCACGGTCTACTGTTGTCAGGGTAATCTATCAATTCAATTTTTTCTCCGTGAACGAGATCAGATAGCTTTTTTGATCTTTTGCTTCTGATTAATTCCTCTTCACGAATAATTGTTTTGTTTAGATGAATTAAGATATTTTCCTGAAGAGGGCAGAAAGTTTTGCCGAAAACGTTTGAAATTATGTATCTATTTCATTTCTGTATTAATTTTAAATTATGCAATTCAATGTTATTAAGTTGTTATCGATTGTCTGTCTATGGTTTTTAAAAAGTACCTCTCTACCTGGTCACAGCGGTAAACCATAATCTCTTCGTGGGAAAATTGTAACATAAAGTTCCCGGATCCGTTTGTCTGCAGGTAGTGACCGAAAAAGAAACACTCCTTGAAACGTCTATTCAATAAGTGTATTCCTGTAAAATTAGCCCGCGGCTATCGAAATCGAGATGCAACGCCTTACACCTCTAAAAACTGTCACTACGATACAGATTACTTGGATAAAAGACGAAGAATTTGTCCAGCTAGCAAGCACTAAATAAACCAGTTAAATGTGCGATCGACTTCCAACAAACAACTTCGAGAATGAATCAGAAAAATTTGTGATAACTCAAAGGCACGCCAGCAGTTCGTGCGACGCAACATTTCATGTTTAAACAGGTTTCAACTGAAACAGGTTTAAACAGGTTTGACACAAGTCTTACGGACGATGGTGCAATTTTGGCTCATGTTTTAGGAATTTCCATGACGTAATATTCAGTAGACTTGAACGGTTTTTATATGACGTTTGATTAGGTGAACAATTGTCTGGAACATAGCGGCCCCTAGTTATGACAGTCTGACATGGCATAACTAAAAAAGAATTGACGACAATTGTGAGCCAATGAATAAAAACACATGATACACAAATTGTTTGAATCACTCACGTTTAAGTTAATACGCAAATACAAAGGGCATGCAAAGAATGAACAGCAATAAGAATAAACACGACGATACATGAAATTGGTACCATAGGTAGTAGGTACAAGCAAAAAATTGACGCTATATACAATGGTTGCGATAATAACCGACTGTTCTGGGCTCAGACAAGTGTCGGCCACCGCAGACAAAACCAGGCTCAAACCCTAACACTTAGGTGTTCTTTACGGGGGCGAGGCACGAAATATCCCTCAACACATAGTCTACTTTCACTTTCCACGTACTCTCATCATAGTTGCAGACGGCAACTTTAGCTCTACGAACCACAGGCTTCCCTTTCCTAATTTGTGGAACTACCTCATGCACCCTCCCAAGTTTATACTTCCCACGTTTACCAATGTCCTGGAGAGAACCTACCACTACAAGTTGACCAGGCTCCAAATTCTCGGCCATTTTTAGCCATTTTTTCCGGCCCTGAAGACCTGGCAAGTAACAATCGATCCATTTACTCCAAAACTGCTGAGAAAGTGACAAATTGAACCGATAATCCCTTCTTAATTGGTCACGATCATGTGGTTGCCCAACAGCACAGTATGGGTCTAAGTATGGGGTCAAAAGTGAGGCAGGGGTGATGACAGTAAAATCCCTAGGGTCGTCACTCAAAGGTACTAAAGGGCGTTCGTTCACGATCCGAACGGCACTGCCTGTGTACGTAAGCAGTTCAATAAAATTGGGCTTACGAATTGAAGAGTCCAAAATGTGAAAAAATGCAATTTTAAATTGTTTAACCATTGCCTCCCAGGCGCCACCTTGCGCCGGAGCATACGGAGGTATAAATTCCCAGTTTATCTCTCTCTGTCTCAGGGCGTTGTGAAATTCAGCTGATTCTATCAACTCGGGTAACTTCTTAGATGCTGCCTGAAAGGTACTTCCATTGTCGGAATAGATAGCATTAACCTGCCCACGTAAATCTGTAAACCTTGTAAAGGCAAGTAAAAAATCACTCAGCGACAATGACGTAACCAGCTCAACATGAATAGCGCGAGATGCCATACATGTAAACAAGAGTCCCCAAGCTTTTTTGTGACTTCTACCTTCAACAAAGGTTAAAGGTCCAAGATAGTCTAAGCCGCAATCAAAAAAGGGTTTCCTATGCGCAGTTGTGCGAGACAAAGGTAAATCAGACATGAGCTGCCTTATAGGTCGAGCTTTCTCAATCGCGCATACACCACAGTCATTAAGATACCTCTTCACGGAGGCATTACCATTAGCGATCCAAAACTTCTGTCGCGTAGACAACAAAGTGTGCTGTACTCCACAGTGCGCATTTCCATTATGATGCGACAGTACAACAAGCCTAGTGAAGGGGTGCTTCGAAGGCAAAACAATCGGATGCTTTGCTTCAAGAGAGATCTCGGGAGAATTAATTAAGCGCCCTTCAATGCGGATTACACCAGCGTCATCTACACAAGGTCTGTACTTTTTAAGTGAACGTAATTCTTTCAAGCGTTCCTTCTCACGTTGCGAAGCGCCAACACTACCTCGCTTTATCACTTCCTCAAGGGCATCCGGCGATCATTTGGTCATTAAATGTACCACATCGCCATACACGCTCTTCTGAACAAACTTCACAGCCAACTCTGAAGCACTGTTAAGATAAGATGCATCCAGTTTTGGCTTCACAAAGCTACACTTTCTCGTTTTACAGCACAAAAATTCAACAAAAGCAACCAAATAAGCGATTCTCTTTTTCATAACATACAAAGAAGGTGCGGCCTCGATCAATCTGTGAAGACCACCCTGTCCAACGTCAAGCGACTCCTCTTCGTCACGAAGATATAGGCTATGGACAGGTACTGGAGTGGCATTTTCTACAGATGGAATTTCCTCACACTGGTAGAGAAGACTAGAACCATTTAACCACAACTCTCGAAATTCTTTCTTTGTAATAAGATTTGGCCTTGTGCCAACATCAGCTGGGTTGGTTTGGTTTGGTTGGTTTGGTTTTGAATCTTTATCCTCGGACTGACAAAGCCTTGATAGGTTATTCCTGGTACTTGTTTGCATACTTGTAGAGGCTCTTGACGCAGGGCCGGTTACCGAGATTGGCAGAGTGAAGTTTTTCCGATTGTTGAAGTGTTGTTGCCGAGAAATTATTCCATTCACTAGGTGCCGCTGAATGGAGAGCAGTCCTGAAATGCGTTGCTCAAACGCACACCCCGAGAGTCGAACCAGCGCCGCGTGATCTTGAACCCGGCGCGTAACCACTGAGCTAACGGGGCGGTAGGGCAAATATCGGTAGGGCAAAAACGCCAATCCTGGGCTCCAGACAACAATAAAATATGCTCAACTCGACGCGTAATAAACTTATTCAAACGTAAATCAGGGTTTTTAACCCACTGCAACACAGTACGGGAATCACACCAAAAATACTTAAGGCAGTCGGGCATCTTCAATGCCTCGTAGGCCTGCTTCACGAGTCTTGCTGTATTCAAAGCGGCAACAAGCTCTTTCCTAGCTATCGGCCAAGAAAACTGATTTTTTACAACAATGGTAGATTTACCCAAAACGAAAGACACACTCGGAACTCCGTTAACCAGTCTACGTAAGTAAACAACAGAAGAGAAAGCTTGATTCGAAGCATCACTGAACCCATGCAATTGATATGAAACAATATCATCCGGACTGCACACACCAGAGTTTGCAAAATACCATCTCGGTAACGAAAAATCCTTAAGCAGGTCCAAAGAGCGAAGCCACGACTCCCACTCTTTAACAAAGCTATCAGGGACCTCGGTGTCCCAATCAAACTTGTCTATCGCCAATTGCTGAAGTATAAGGCGTGCTTTTAGAAAAAATGGCGCTCCAAAGCCTAGCGGATCAAAATTTTGTCCAAGCTGACTGAGCATACTTCGGCGCGTGTGTTTAGCTAAGGGCTTTAAGGAACATGCGATACGCATCTCGTCAGACTCGGTTTGCCACACACAACCCAATGTCTTCGCTGATGGCAAAGTCATATTTTCAGTCTGAAAGTCAATGTCACGAATCAAAGGTGAAAGCATCTCATTATCCAAATTTGACAAAACAATCATAGCCTCCTTGTTAGCACTCCACTTAACAAGTTTAAACCCACGGCTATCAAACAAAGCAATTGATTCATGAGTGATTTGCTGAGCTTCCTCTAAGCTATCAGCCGAAAATATAAAATCATCCATGTACAATTGTACATATTATTTGCAATATTGCAGAGAGTCAATTCACCAGCGCTGCTGGGATTCTGCTCGATCATTTTCTTTATAGCCAAGCAAGCGATATACGGGCTACTCTTTATTCCCCAAGGGTGTACACAAAAACGAAATGGTACCATCCTACCATTTTCAAGGTCATCATCTTCAAACCACAATATACGAAACAAATCCCTTTGCGACTCAGGTAACTTTATTTGAAAGAAGCATTTAGTCACATCAGCCATGAGACCAAATCTACCAAGCCGAAATCTAGCCAAGACATCTACCAGAGGGTTTAACAAGTCAGGACCCGAAACATTACATCATTAATACAAGTTCCTCGAAATTCAGACTTGCCATCGTAAACAATGCGCTTTTTTAATTGTGACGTAACAAAGTATGGTAAATACCATTCAAATCCCTTGACATTTCCTGCTTCACCAGTACGCTCAATATAGCCATTTGATTTAAGATCTTTCATGGTGTCAGTAAGGAAATCACGAAGTTCAGGTTGTTTTAAAGCCTTCTTCCTTAAAGCAGCAACTCTATCTGACGCCAACACAAAATTGTTAGGTAGATCAATATCTTCCTTCAACGGAACAGGTATCTCAAATCGACCATCTTTCAACTCAATATTCGGTTCAACAAGTTCTCTAGCCAACTTATCATTGCGAGACAATTCACAGGTTTCATTTTGCAACGTCAAATCCTGAATGACTTTATTCAGGTCTGCTATTTCCATATCACGAGACTCAATTTTACGCTGAAAGCCAGAGATGACATCCGACTCTGAAGACGTCTGCACTCTGCACACTTTAGCAACGCTTTCATCTAAGGGTGACTTACCACCACAAGCCAACCAACCGAGAGGAGTGAGTAAAGCATGCGGTTCACTACGATTTTCACCAACACGCTCTTCTTTTGCACACATCAAATAAGCGTTGTCGTTCCCAATCAGTACATCTACAGTACTACAATCATTCAAATGAAACATATTCACGTCATGAAAATGACGGAAACCATTTAAATCTTGTTTATGCGGTAAAGTTTTAACATCATCAGCCCAAGCTGGGTTAACCACCGAGGTTATATCACAAAACAGTTCATCTGTCTCTAACGACTGGATGTTGAGTTTGACAAAGTCAGCACAAGTAGGTTTCTGACCAGCCAGAGTATCCATTTTAAACGACGCTTTATCGTACGGTTTAAGATCAAGTTCACACACCAAATCACTCGAAACAAACGTCAACTGCGAACCAGGATCATGCTGACAATACATCCAACTTCGATTTGCCAGTCATTGGATTCAAAACACGAGCAGCAGTAACGCGGTTAAAGGCTGCTTTAACATTTCCAATCTTAACATTACGCACAGGAACTCTGGCACGAGCATCATCTTTCCCAACAGAATCCAGAGAATCATGTGACGTCACATAAAAATCATGCAGAAGAAAATAGTGTTTCCTATCGTTGTTAGGCCCACACTTACGACAGTTATTTGCATGAACGCAATCCCTAACCATATGCTGGCACAAACAATTCAAGCATTTGCCAGCTTTCACAATGACATCTCTCCGATCTTTAGGTGTCAAGCGCAAAAATTCTTTACAATTAGACAAAAAATGATATTCAACTTGACCACGTGACGAACAACAAATGCATGCCGGTAGGTTTTTACGTCTGGCTTCACCACCGTGCGGTGCGCCAACAACAGTCGAGTACTGCGAACTCCCTGACATCACATCATCATGGGGTTTTACGGACGTCTGCCTAACCGGACATGAAGGCAATTTTCCTTTGCCAAACTTTTTAAATTGCTGCGACTCACCAGAATCGCCCATTAGCATAATGCTAAAATCAGTCGACTTACGCGTTTCCTCCCGTACTACAAATTCAAACAAACTCTGAAAAGTAGGCTCATCAGTGCCACCATACTGATCACCTAAAAAGTCAAGATAACGCTGCTTAGCGTCAAACGGGAGTCGCTTAGCCAAATCCAAAACAAAACGTCCTTCCAATTTGTCACGCTGACCATAAGCTTGCGCGTAAAGCAAACACTGCGATAATTCATCTTTAAACTCTTTCAGATCACTGGAAGAGGTCGAAGTCAATTTGCTACCATAGCGATACTTTCTAATTTCCGGTTCTGCAAAAAGACCTCCACGAACCCCAAAACGCTGGGACAAGCGAGCTAACGACATTTCTATCCTGTCTTCCTCTGACAAGCCAGGGGTGTCAGAAACCAAATTAGCAATCGTTTGCGCAGCTGTCCTAACACAAGCTGCTTGTAACAAAGTCAAACGAGTCCCCTTAAAGGGCGAAGCTGCCATTAAGGCCGTAACACGATTTTTAAAGAAGATAAATGGCATATTATTACCATCGTAACCAATCAAGGCCGCCTTATCGAAAAACGTCCTACTATTTTGGTATTCAAAAAAGCAATCCTGCTGTTGAGAACTCGATTTAGCGGGAGAAGACAAGCTATATCCCTTAAGGGGCTGAGTGGGCTCAGTCACGTGCACAGCCCGATCACGATCCTCACACACGTTAAAATCAGGAGACGAGATACGCCTCTCACAACCACCCAAATTACGTGTAGCTGGGCGATCAAAACCTAGCGGCGCAGAAAACTGTGAAGGGGGCAAAGCATTAGGCTACTACTAATGGCGGCCCCGTGACCTGTACGCTCTGGGGAAGGAGTTCGGTTGTAATTCGCAGACCTTGGCTCTACAGCATTCGGAAGACCCTTAGCCGCGGCCCCGAGACCTCCTGAAACAGCTGGAAAACGTGTGGATTGCCCTGGTCCACTCACAGGTTGAACGGGCGTTTGGAAAAGGTTATGTAAATTAAACTGCGATTGATGTTCATTTCTGGAATGCCTAGAAGAGCCCTTTTTAGAGCTACGCCGAGAGCCCACCTCTGATCGATATTCAGCTAAAACTACCTCTTTACGTTGTTCAGCCCTCAACTGAGCGTCTTTGAGTGCGAACTCAGCAGCTTTCGCGGCAGCCTCAGCTGCTCTCGCTTCGGCCTCAGCTCTCGCGGCGGCCTCAGCAGCTCTCGCGGCAGCCTCAGCTCGAATGGCCTCAGCTCTCGCGGCAGCCTCAGCAGCTCTCGCTTCGGCCTCAGCTTGTATCTGGAGCTCCTCTCGTCTTAGCTGCAGGTTAATTTGTGCCACTATCCGAGACGAAGTCATAGACATCCTAGTGCTTACATTTGAGGCGCTATCCTCAGGATGTATGTCAGCATCCAACATATCTGAGAACTCACTTTCTTTTTGTTCAAAGTTATTTTTTAACGAGTTAAATTCGGGATCTATCCTATCACGAAGTTCTGCCAAGATTGCAGAGTTAAAGATTTTAGTCAAAAGAGCATGGAAATGCCGTAATTCCTCTTCTAAAGTAGATAACTTAGATCTAAAAATTAACAGTTCCTGCTTATCACTCAAAGAACCTAGGGCTACAGAAAGTTCCCCAATTTGAGTCAAAATATCCCGTCTAAGATGCCGGGCCTCTCGAACTGACTTAGCCTCATCGTTAATGGGTCCCTCCCCAGAATGGCCTGCCCGACCGCAAAGAACATCATCAGGCTTAAACTCAGTCGAGTCTACGGCGGTCGAGTCCTTGTCGCCACCGAGTGTAGACATATTAAATGTTGGGGCTAAATTTAACAATTAAAAAAAATTAAGTTACACAAACACACAAAATTATTAGGCTACAGTAGTTATAAAAAATTAACTGCAAAGACCGTAAAAATACAAAAAAGAATTTAAATGCACGATACCGTAGCTGTACGAGTATGAAGTCATAAAGTCCACAAAACTTGCTTGGATTCTTCCACTTGAATCTACAAGCACAGATGGATTGTCTTTTAATCTTCTTTCTTGCCAATGAATGTCAAAGTTATTTTTCTTCAGTACCAAACTGAGAAGAAATGTCTTTACTTTTCTTTGCTTCTGTAAGAGTGTTATAGACTACCAGCCAACAAATCTTCTTTTATTATTTCTTGTACTTCTAAGTAGTTCTTCTGCACTAGCTGACAACAAACACGTCGTTTATTATTTTTTGCTTTAATTTCTTCTTGACCTACCAACTGACAAAAATCGTCTTTTATTTTTTCTTGCTTTAATTTCTTCTTGACCTACCAACTGACAAGAACTCGTCTTTTATTTTTTTTTTGCCTTCAAGTGCTTCTTGGTCCACCAGCTAACAAGAACTCGTCTTTTATTTTTTTTGTGTGCTTCTAGTGCTTCTTGGCTTACCAGCTAACAAAAATCGTCTTTTATTTTTTGTGTGCTTCTAGTGCTTCTTGGCCTACCAGCTAACAAGAACTCGTCTTTTATTTTTTATGGTCACAGCGGTAAACCATAATCTCTTCGTGGGAAAATTGTAACATCAAGTTCCCGGATCCGTTTGTCTGCAGGTAGTGACCGAAAAAGAAACACTCCTTGAAACGTCTATTCAATAAGTGTATTCCTGTAAAATTAGCCCGCGGCTATCGAAATCGAGATGCAACGCCTTACACCTCTAAAAACTGTCACTACGATACAGATTACTTGGATAAAAGACGGAGAATTTGTCCAGCTAGCAAGCACTAAATAAACCAGTTAAATGTGCGACCGACTTCCAACAAACAACTTCGAGAATGAATCAGAAAAATTTGTGATAACTCAAAGGCACGCCAGCAGTTCGTGCGACGCAATATTTCATGTTTAAACAGGTTTCAACTGAAACAGGTTTAAACAGGTTTGACACAAGTCTTACGGACGATGGTGCAATTTTGGCTCATGTTTTAGGAATTTCCATGACGTAATATTCAGTAGACTTGAACGGTTTTTATATGACGTTTGATTAGGTGAACAATTGTCTGGAACACTACCAAAGCTATACTCTTCTGTTCTTTGTTTACAAAAACTGGTTGGTGTAATACTCCTTCTTTTTAATAAAAAGATCACAGAGTTGCCATGTATTTTTGTATATTTTATTTGACATTTAACAAGGCAATATCCAGCTTGCGACTTCTATGTGCATAGTCTTTGGTTATTTTGGGCTTATCAGTCTTGCTTAGGTTAGCTTAAAATACTTTGAAAGTTCTTCCATAGAAAGATGAAAAATCGTAGACCGCTTTTTTGTCATTGACAGCTGCCTACGATTGAAAATAAGCTAGTAAGCAGCGATCCATGCTAAACAAAGACTTGCAATTAGCCTTAGATTAATTTCATTTGATATTGTTAATGATTCCAAATAGACATCTAAAGAAGTGAATCTTAAACAGTCTTTGATGTTCTTGTTGATAAAATAGATATTTTGCTGATTTTTGGTTGTCCGTTGGTTGGTGTGTGGTCACTTATCAGGGTATGTCCAACTTTTTTGTGCAACTCCATTTCAGAAAATACCGTAACTTTCTTTGTGACCCCTTAGTGTCTGGTGGGCAGTTTCAAGTGTAAACTACCCACTGTAGGCCCATTTTTAATTTTTTTTGCATTTGAGTCTCTTAGTAGGCCTAATTAAAAATACAAAAACGAAACTGAACTTTTCAAATTATCCTGGTCATTGAAAAACAAAACAAGAAGTTTACAATTAAGTGAAAAATCGTCATCAGGTCAAAGTCATACCATGCCATCCACTATCACTACATTAGGAAAAAAATAGTGTTACTACTGCAGCCATTATTTCAACAAAAAAATGCAGCACTGCCATCGCTACCAAAATAGTAGCAATACTACAAAAGTAGTGTGCTCTTGCCCACATCTGAATTCTGAACCTTCAGTACTGTAGCCTAGTGCATAACTTATCCAATAATATTCACTATCCATGTTAGTTTTATTGTAATTGTTTAAGCTCTGCCTTGCTTCATTGAGCACTTTGTTTGCATTTGCTGCAATTCATCCCTGGATTTTATATGTCGTTATATAATGTAATGTTGTTTTCAGAGATTTACATTCCTACTTTTGCTAAAAAATATATTTGTTTCTTGTCTTAGAAATGCAATTTATAAAGTAAATTTGTAAAAAGATGCCAAACTCAAAAGCGAAAAAAGAAAAACAAGAAAAAGTGAGTTTTTTATAATTTTATATATTTATAACAATTTTCGGAGCTGGTATACAAGTTCCCCCCTCCCCCCTTGGCAACTCATGACCTGTAGCGCACCCAGCATGGGGCTAAGGGGCTCAAGCCTCCCCAAACCGGCCACTAAAAATGAAGTTTTTGTATGCTCCTCATTTATACATTTTGCTTACAGGTTAGGTATGAATAAGACACAACAATACAACAGGGCTGAGCATTATAACAATATATTTTACATATTTAACTTACAAATAGTTTTAACAGTTGAACGTTTTCGGTTTAATCAGGAATCTGAAAATATATAAAAAGAAATGCAATAAATTTCAACTTCTTTAAGGTAAAATTGGCAACTACATAAATAACTAGAAAAAAATTTGCACCACAGGGAAGGTGATACATCAAGTAAATGTTGAAGAAAATGGACGTGCCTCCAGCAAATAATTGTTTGTTTAAATTTGAGTTATAGCGTTTGATTAACAGTGCTTCCTAAATTTTGGTGTTAAATTGGGATTTGTCTTTGCGTAAAATTATGAGTAGGCAGAGAATTTTGGATCAGAGCAAAAAAACACTCCATGATATGGGAAAAACCTAGAACATCACACAACTAAGGCGAAAGAGAAAATTGAATTGAGCATTTGGCATTGGCATTTGAAGCATTTGGTATTTGAAGCATTTGGCATTTGAATTGAGCAATTGGCATTGACATACAGATGTACTGTACGTCAATGCCAAATCACACTGACATGTAAAACTGTATAGCCTACGACGTTTGAGCAGAGAGACGAAGGCGTCTGGGACTTTAGCTGAAAATACGAATTAAATTTGAATGTTTTGAAAGTAGAAAAAACATCCACATCAAATTTATTGTTTACAAAATTAGTGTTTTGTTTCAAACTGTTTTCGTGCTATTTGCTGTTTTCACACTTATTTGTGTTGGCAAACGGAAAGCTAATTCTATTTTGTCATACACAACAAAAAGTCGAAATCTTTAGAAGATTGCAAGAGTAGACTAGACGAAGGGATGAGGAAGCTGATGGTGCTAGTAGCATTGGGCTCACTAGGCCAACTTCTAATCTGATTGAGAGAATGATTCTTGATACTACTAATGCTGACATTCAGTACATCTTGTAACTTGTACAGTATATAACGTATGTAGCCCATTATTGTATGATGTATTGTATACCTATCTCTACTGACAGTTATATTCTATCTTATATGGTGTCTCCAGCCCCAGGTGTTTTTGTTTGATTTTAGTGTTATGCTGTGCCTTAAATAAGATATGTATCATCTAGGCAGTATTGACTCGTTTTTCTTGGTGTTTTGTCTCTTGTTTATGACTTCCTTGTTGGTATTCTATTTCGTTTTTTTTTTTTTTTTTTTTTTTTTTTTTTTTTTTTTTTAATATTGATACGTAAGTTATGAAGGTGAAAAAGCACTGCTGTGCTTGCAACACCATTATTATTATTATTATTATTATTATTATTATTGATGTATCGGCAACCGGTGGGTTGTGGGCTGTGAGCAGTGGCGTAGCTGGGGAGGGAGGGGTGGGGTTTCAATCTCCTCTTTGGCATGCGTGTTACGTCACGACATTGAGAATGGTGCTTTCAGTCTCTTTATGTCTTTAAAACAAAGTTTGCCTAATTTTAAGCAAAACTGCATTAAAAGAGCGAGTTTTGCCCTGTCCCCGGTTTTGCCAATACCAAACATTCAAATATCTCAGCCAGGAATTAGCAACAAGAAAACATAGAGACTTAGCTTTATTTCTGAAAAATGCTGAAGAAAAGATGATTTTATCCTTTTGCTATGCCACCAGACAGCACCATTTTACAGGAATATTCATACCCACATTTTTGTTGAAAATGCTCTCAGAATGCACCAAATTCAAAGTAATTTTTCAAATTTGTCTGCAGTAGGCCTCCCGGATCCCCCGCCGCTGGGTGTCGTTTTAGGCAAACATGCCGTCGGGCTTCGCCCGTCGGCCGTCAACCACTGGTTTGCGAGTGCCTTAATCAAAGGAGTGGGCAATAGGGCATTGGCCTATTGTCACTGTCACTATTGTCGCAAATCACTCGGCTGACATTTCTGCATTAACCCCCCCTAACTTTTTTTCTGGGTGCGCTACTGCTCATGACAAAGAGTAATTGACCAAAACATGTGGATTGAAGTGTGTGAACAGTAAAGCAAAAGTAAAGTAGTTTCACCCTATATGTTTAGTTGAGTCATGTCTTTGTCATGAGTTACCAAGGGGAGGGGGGGGACTTGTATACCAGCTCCCAATTTTCATTTGTTGACCTTATCAATTCTTTTCCTTTCATTTAAATATGTAGTAGTGGACGAAGATATACCGTATGCACTACATAATTTTTTCACTGTATAATATTTGCCTATTGCAGATGAGCCTAGTTATTCATAGTGTGTACCGTATGTCATCACTAGGGCCATTTTTATTTTGACCTAAAAAAAATTTTTTAACTTTATTTTTATCAAATTTTGACTTTATTTTGACCTAACAAAATTGCTTATTTGTAGAGGCCACAGGACCTGGTTTTCCTTGAATTGATACCAGTTACCCAAACATAATATTTTGTCGATTTTAGACCCAAACGTGTTCTATAAAAGGAGCTTGTTCAATAAAAGTTTGCCTTGATTGCAATGCTTGTTGTCGCTCCAATCCAGCTTGATGGCGTTTACTTTTCCTATGGCTTTCAACAAAATACTTTTTATCGCACTTCACTATATACTCGCAAAAATTGAACCTCAAATCACCCCCGGGAGTTGCATTAAATTCACCAGGAAATCTTGTCAAATCTCTTTAACTTTTGCTGAAGACGATTTAGCTTGCTTCATTTAAAGGCATTTTTGTATTACAGAATGTCAGTAAGCTATTCCTATAATCCCAACTGTTGATCTTCGAAAAGACCACGTTTATGAAGAGAAAGTGTTTTATAAGAATTATTTAAATACCTAACATAACAATGAATAAACAATGGACAATTTTTTGATAAAGGTTACTGCTGATCCAAGTGGGCATTGTGACAGATTTCCTGCTTTTATGGGTTGATATGGTTTAATTGTGTCGCAGTTCCTGATTTACAATGCTTCTACGAGGATTTTGACAGAAATTACTCTCAAGAAACACAAAAAGTTGGTCAAAAGCCATAATTTGACAAATTTTGACTTTATTGTCAATTTTGACTTTATTTTGACCTATAAACTTCTTAAAAACAGTCCCCCAGGTGCTGAAAACAACTTTATTCCTTGATTCGTTGACAGACAAGGTTCTTAAAAAATTTTGACTTTATTGTTTTTTGCCGGCCCTAGTCATCACATAAAGGTTGTAAATCTGAAACCACAACCAACTATTTTGTATGATATTTCAGTTTATATTCCCGCAGTTCATTTAATTAAAAAGCTCAAAAAACTAGCTTTACCATGATATTTATTTAGCTAGTTCTTTTAAATTTGAAATCATTTGCTGAAAATATGTTATACACTGCATTACCCAATGCAAACATTGCAAGCTTTGTGCAGTGTGGTGTATTCCAGTACAGTAGCTGTCAGCTCAGTTCAATGGGCAATTTGGGCATATATATACAGCTACCGCAAAATGACTTCGGACCTTTCTAAGTTTTCAAGAAAAACTAACATTTTGTATACAATGAAACCTTTTAATAAAAACAATCGACCCATCTTAATATTTTGTCATTATTAAAATCTTCTTCACATTTTTCACAATCTTTGCATTGTTAGTCATAATGCTCATTGTTAGTTGTGTGATCTGATGTAAAATGCACAGCTACAAACTGGCATAAACTTTGCTGTACGCAAAAAGGTCCGAAGTCATTTTGCGGTAGCTGTATATACTGTGTAGTGTTCTTAAAATATATCGTAGTCATGATTTCAAAGTGGTTTAATTTGTGTGTTGCAAAGGTTTGTCAATTTTTAATTCAAAGAAGTTAAGTGTGCTTTTAGCATGGAATTTGGCCACTAATGAACAATTGCAAAACACTTTTCATGACTGAAGAATATATGCTTCCATGCTTTCTTTAATGTATACCCTATTTGCATGTTTTCTCTGAAAATTGACTTCTTTTGAATAAATGCATCATTTAAAGGCATGAAAACCTAGCTCCTAGAGTTGGATATTTTATTAATATGATTTCTCTATATTTGATCACCTGTGATGAAATGGTATTGGGTGTCTAAACATATTCTTGACAATTTGACATTAATGAATTTAACGATGCCTTAAACTGTTCTTCAGTGGATGTGCCAACAGAAGACTAGACATTTTTCAATCATTTTTGTATTTTAGTATACATTTTACTACAGTACCGATTACCTTTCTTTA
The DNA here is from genome assembly GCF_918807975.1 of Aplidium turbinatum. Taxonomy (NCBI): domain Eukaryota; kingdom Metazoa; phylum Chordata; class Ascidiacea; order Aplousobranchia; family Polyclinidae; genus Aplidium; species Aplidium turbinatum. Next base: position 8,725,941 of record NC_137483.1, on the reverse strand, counting down.
TTTCTTTGAAAATACCACCGATTCTGACCGACTTAATTTACTATTTCAACTGTTGATAGTGTTGATGCAAGTTCATATGCTAATTCGAAAAGTCAAGACTGAACCAAGGCTTGGTTACATGATGTGCCTCTTTTTTATTTTGGTTTTATGAAAAAGTTTATATATATCATATACAGTAGGCTACTGTACTATTAACTTCAGCATTATAAACAGTTTCTTAATATGAGAACAAAAGCAGCAAGGTGGGCTTGACAAGAGAGGACGCGTTAGACAGATCGATGTGGAGGCAGGGTGTGAAGACGATTGCGGCACTTGGAGGTGAATCCGGCCACCCTCGGTAACGGGGACATCACCGGATTAAAACTGGACTACCACTACTACTACAGAACATTGATTAATGATTAAGCATTTACTTTCAGTGGATTTCGCATTTGCTAAATACGAGTTATGTTTCTGCATTTTGAGCTCTGTCTTTTTTACTCAGAAAGACTAATTGTGTGTTTCGATTTTCAGAGTCAGGCAAAAGTGGCTTCTACTGCACCAAAGTCAAAAGAAGCTGAAGAGGTACCATACTTCGAGATTATTTAAATTTATATGACTTGTAGTTAAACCTGTTTTACATAATTTGAATGTCAAGATTTACTTTCCACACACAAACATATTTTTATGTTTTTGATGAAAAATTTGCTTTAAAATTAGTTTTAACATTGCCGAGTGTGATTAGTTGTTGTGTTCACCAGACTGTTCTGTTTACAGTATTTTATTTTATTTTCGCTGACAAAACATTCAGCTGCTTGTCAAATAAGGTTAAAATTATTTCTCAAGCTCCTTCAGCTCTATCTTGTCGGCTATATTGCTGATTGGTGAGAACCCTGGCCCGACTTTTGAAAGGGTGCCAGTTCGACAACTCTCACGAGCAATGAGCATGTGGCTGTGTCTTTGGCAGGATACTTAAAAGCATGCCCAAGGGTGGACATGAAGATTGGCTTTCTTGCCTTCCTGTTTTAAAGTGAAATGAAATTAATATTTTTATTCTTGTCAAAAATTACAGACAGATTGACTACATGAAACTTGATATCGTAGTAATCAAATTTTAAACCTCTTTTTTAGTGTTTGAAAAAGTGAGGTTTGTTTTTAATGGCATTATGTATAATGTATCAAATAAAATTATAAAGGTAAGTGTTAAATATTAGCTTCATAATTACTACTGAGGATGCTAAGAGGTTATATGTACCCTAGGGTGTACCATTTTGCAAAAAGTTTTTAGAAATTAGTGCGGCTATGTGATACGGGTTTCCACCTTTGTTAAAAAGTATTTTGGTGGAGTTTCAGAATTTTCCCGCCAAAACTGTGGTTCTGCCGCCATTTTGAAAAAATGGCGGCCATATGAGATATTATGAAAATCTACAGCTTTAAACTAGCGTAATGTGATCATATAATATGTCGATTACGGGTTTTTGGGGTCGCAGAACACGAATTTGGAGTCAAAAATGCTCTACGGCAACAATTTTGTAAAGTAAATTTTGACATATAGTTGTGACCACACTGTTTTGGATTGCAGATTCACATAAAAAGAGCATCGTATTGTCATTTTCACCTTAAAATGCATGTATGCATAAACTTTTCTAGTTGGTCTGATTATATCAATCAGCATAAGGGAAAAATTAGCATGTACTTTCTCGTGTACTTTCTCATCCGATAAAAACCTACTAACTAGTCTACAGTAGCCTGTAGCCCAGTGTTTCTCAACCCCGAGTCCGCGGACTCAAATGAGTCCGCGGAAGGGCCTGGATGAGTCCGCGAGCACAGTTGCTTTTGCTAGTAGTCAGTTCATATTGTATTACAAATAAAACGTAAAATGCTCCTATTTCACCAACTTTATCTTTGTAATGTCATAATAAATTGGCTAAAGTTCTAAAACTGACTGTGTTCTACCGGTGGGAACACAGTCAGTTTTAGATTAGATGCCTGGTGAACAGTCTCAGACAGAATTACTTAAAATGGCTAAAAGAAAACAAGTTTTTGCATATAATGATGAATACTTGAAGCTTGGATTTACTTCGATTGAGGTGAATGGCGAAGTGAGGCCGCAGTGTGTTTTGTGCTTGACAGTCTTAGCTCACAGCTCTTTAAAGGACACGAAACTTCGTCGGCACCTAGAATCAAACCATGGAAATTTTGTTAACAAATCTCTTGAAGTATTTAAAGAAAAAGAGCATCAGGTGAAGCGAAGTCGCATTGATCGCCCAACTGCTCGAGGAGGAATAGTATATTCTCACAGTCATGCAGTGCGTGCTTCTTTTGCGGTTGCATGGAAAATCGCTTGTGCAAAAGCACCTCACACAGCTGGAGAAAATTTGATTAAACCAGCATCTGTTGAAATGGCCAGGATAATGTGTGGTGATGCTGTTGCTAACAAACTGGAAATGGTTCCTTTGTCAAACGACACCATGAAGCGGCGTATCGAAGAACTCTCAAGAAATGTTCTGCAACAAACAATCGCTGCCATAAGATGCTGTGAAAGATTTAGTTTGCAACTGGATGAGACAACCGATATCGGAAGTGATGCACAGCTCATGGTGTTTGTGCGATATTTTGACACAAATGATTTCGTTGAGCAGTTTCTGTTTTGCCGTCCACTTGCTAAAAATACCACAGGAGAAGAAATATTCAAGAAAGTGGATTACTTCTTTGAAGAACATCAGCTTGAGTGGTCTAATTGCGTGTCTGTTTGTGCTGATGGTGCTCCAGCCATGATGGGAAGTAAGAAAGGCTTCATGAGTTTTGTGAAAAAGAAAAACAATAACATTTCGGTTGTTCAATGTTCAGTTGTCTTCTCCACAGAGAAAATTTGGCAACAAAAGAAATACAAGAAAATCTTGCCATAATTTTCAAAGAGGTTGTATCTGTGGTGAATTATATTAAATCTCGTCCTTTGAACACTCGCTTATTTCGTGCTTTGTGTGACGAAATGGGAGCGGAACTCAGTGGGCTTTTGTTCCATTCAACTGTTCGTTGGTTGTCACGAGGAAAGGTGCTTGAGAGAGTGGCTACTCTTAAAGAGGAAACCTATTTTTCGTTAATATATAGCTTGAGTCCGCGGATATATAGGCGAGCTTGAGAATAGTCCGTGGGTCAAAAAAGTTGAGAACCACTGCTGTAGCCTGTGACTTATATAGTTACTAACGTACCTACTTATTAACTAATGGACGGCAGAAGAGTACCCCACGGCAGACCAAAAGGTTCAAAAAACCGAAGTGAACTCTCCCAACTGGGTAAATGCTTTACTTCTACACGACGGAGATCACCATTAGCTACATTAACTCGAAGAGTAGCTAGTGATCGTGCGCAAGTTACAAGATTCATATCAGTTATGCCACTGAATGAGACGGCCGGTGAAGCACACCCGTCATTGGCACAAAGACCAAAAAGAAAGTACTTCCTCATTAAGAACACTAGCGAAAGACTAGGTGTTGCTAAGCTTCCTAAAAGCTCTGACGTTCTTGCTAGGCTGTTGTTCCTCAGAGACGAAAGTCACAGAACGATCAACCAATCCATCGTGATGGCAAGGGAGGAAATTCGCCAGGTATGGAAACATCATTTTGGTGTGGGTTTGGTATTTGGTAAGAAAAACGAGAAGCAACCTGAACAGAGAAGGAATCGTGTAAGGTTATTGTTAAAAATGCGGATATAGACCGGCATCTGAGGAATTTGAATGAAACTTGGTATCAACTAGAACATGATTCCAGGCGTGAGAGAAATAATAGTGATTCATTCAAAAAAACGTTTGCATGATATGGGAGAAAATCTCAAGGATCCTCTGAATATATGTAAGACTACTTGGTCAATTCGGCCAATTCTCATGCATTCTGGTATCATCGACTGGGAGATAGATCTGGAACATCTGAAAAATCAGCTCCAGCGAGATCAAGTAGGTTGCGCATTTGGCAGAGATGCTCTGTAGAAGAGACGGGACAGCTAGAGAAAAATGACACAGCGCAGCTGGTGAAAGGAAATAGAGAGAGGATGTTGCTGACAATCTGAAAACAGTAAAGTTGGTCTTAAGTACAGATAAAGAAACAGAAAGTGACAGTGACAACTGGAAAACTCCTGAAAGGAAGACAAAGAAAATGGGTATTATGTCGCCTACAACTGTAACATCTGATCGACTTGAATTGAGCTATCGGCCAAGAACAATTTTCGCTGTGGCTAAAGCGTCCGGCATACAAGTCGAAGATACTAATATCTCAGTCACAACAGCTCATATACTGGCTAATAAAACTAGGTCCTCTCACTCCTAAAATATCAGAGATGAGTTTCAGCCCCCTGATTTGGCAATAATTTACTGGGACTGTAAGATTCTGAAAATGAGAGGAAATGTTTCATCAGAACAGTGCTGTGTATATGTGTCTGGCGTTAGTTTTGATGATGAAAGTAATGCAGAAATGAAGCAGCTGCTGGGGTTGCCTGAGCTACCAGACGGCACCGGATCATCTCAGGAACAGGCGGTAATAAAATTGGTGGAAGACTGGAGAGTGAAAGGTGCCATTGGTGGTGGGTGTTTGGTACGACTGCGGCCAATTCAGAGAAGTGGTAAGGTGCTTGTAGGCTACATTGCTCGAGGCAACAACTGGAAAAGCAATTTGGAACTTACTGATCAAGAGTGGCAACAAATGCTAGTATCATAATGGAAAAATTTCAGTGATTAGGCTATAAGAAACTAAACAAATTTGTTTTGAACGTAAGGGAGGTCAACGCCTCAACGGTATTGCGGAACGCGGGATTAAGCTAATCAGTGATTTTATTGACAAGTGTTCTGACGAGAGCCACCGGCAAGCTCTCTTGCTTGTCGTGCAAAGGCACAGAGAACATTTCTCAGATTACAAAAAAGCTACCTCAACCAAACTCAATTGTTAAAGAAATGCATCAAGAATTCAGTGAATTGAGTGTGTGCATAACTCTGGTGGGCTATTATGTTGATGAAATACTGGGAAATGAAATCAATCAGGGCTGAAGCATAAGGAATTAGCATGCAGAAGAAACGGGGATGGATCATGTTTGAGAGTGATTAACTCAATTTGTTTGTAAATGAATCGTGTTGTTATTTTAAAAGTTTGACAATATTTCAGGAATATTCATTCTGGGGTGAGGTATTCTTGGTCAGGTTGTGTCCATGTCTGTAAAATTTCACCATACATTTCAAGTGGTAAAATTTCACTTTTCAAAATTGTTGTCGTAGAGCATTTTTGACTCCAAATTCGTGTTCTGTGACCCCAAAAACCCCGTAATCGACATATTATATGATCACATTACGCCAGTTTAAGGCTGTAGATTTTCATGATATCTTATATGGCCGCCATTTTTTTCAAATTGGCGGCAGAACCACAGTTTTGGCGGGAAAATTCTGAAAATCCACCAAAATACTTTTTAACAGAAGTGGAAACCCGTAATACATAGCCGCACTAATTTCTAAAAACTTTTTGCAAAATGGTACACCCTAATGTACCCGTACCGGTGTATATGGTCTAGTCACCATCTTGCTTTTAGTGTCTTGCTTGGAGTGAAAGGTTATAGATGACACCAGTTGCTATTTTTTTTGTCAAAAGAAACAGGATACCTTTATATAGAATGGGTTACTTATTGTTTACATAGCAGTTTTTATGTACGGTATATAGTGAAAATGAAGTCTTTACAACGTTCACATATTTTTGGCAGCAATGGCTATTTCTTCTATTGAAACTTGTCAGTGTTGTGTTACTACTCTACAACCATAGTACATTCAGTTATGTATTTTAACCAAGATTATTTAGACTGTTATTGTTCTTACTCTTGTGAAGGTTGCAAAAGTTTATTAATTTTCGATAAAATTAATAGAAAACATCAAATCAGCATATAGATTACTGAGTTTTGATCCTGTACTGTGCCAACACATAGCTCATAACATAATTTCTTCAATGTCACCAATTGTCATAAGTGCATCGCGAGTTTAGTAAATTCTTGTGTCGCTTTCAGACTTATGAAAGATTTGTTTCATTAGTAGACGCAATATACTAGAATTTCAGATAATTTTTTTAGGGATCAGCGACACCTACAAGAACACCGCAAGGGGTCTGCCAATACAAATAGGTTGAAAATCACTGGTCTATGCTTAGTTTTCTCCATATACCGTAGATTACCTGTTTCTTAGAAATCACTACTCTTTGGTATTGTCTTAAATAGAGCATTAAATGAGAAACATCCTCAATCATCAGGTGTCATGTCACAATATTCAAAATGTAGCAGATTTCAATCCACTCTGCTGTTCAAAATGTATATATTTCATTTGGTATTCCCTCAGCTATAGAAGCAAACATCACATTTTTGCAATCTTTCCTTCCAGAAGAAATCTGGAGCTCATCAAAACAATGCTGGCCCACCTGTCACTCAACTGAACAAGGTCAAATACCAGCCTGGTGTCCCACTGGTAAAGAAAGAGAAGAGACAGAGTTCGTCTAGGTTCAACATTACAAAAAATAGAGAGCTGGTAAAAATACCGGCCTTGAAAGGTAAGCTGGTCAATGGTCAATTGGTCATTCAATAATTTTGATCAAATTAAAAAAATTGGATATTTTAAAATAACATGTTTTGAACTGTTGTTGTGCACCAAATGACAGTGCTCACTAGTCACCAATCACCATGTTGATAAAAATGAACCCCAACACTTATATGTTTGCGTCAAGGGTTTTCAAAATATTGGGGGCCTTGGGCCACTCCTAAACATTAATATTTTTTTAAATACTTTACACACAGTGTTTTTGTATAAAATGGAAGCTTTTGGGAGGGTGACCCGTAAACATTTCAAAAGTCGACCATTTTGAACCACCCTACTGATGAAATGGTAATTTTGAGTTAGAAATCGTACAATCAGTTAATTTGAAACTATCGATGTTGCTTTGCAAAGAGAAAGCTATTATGTGCTGATTGTTCATGATTTTAAAAAAGACGACTGCTTTCTGCTGAAGAAAACGTCAGATCATGGCATGGTAATTTGCTGCTTATCCAGTTGTGATGGGTTAAGAAAATTATCTTTTCCATGGATCAGACACTTTAACGTTATTTTATGATGACTACAAAAAGTCACACACAAGTTTCATAATCACTATCAAATGGCAGCAAGAAACAAGTTATGAGAAACGTCCTCTCTATCAACAAACTGCTGCGCACTTGTCAAGAAGAAGCTTGATAACACGCGTCCAGCATTTAATTCTAGCGAGAATAAACAATTGGCTTCAAAGAATGGAAAGAGCTTATGACCGAGTCTACACTGAAATGACGGTTTTAATTTCATGTCTGTGAGGCACTGAGCCCCAAAGAAACGGCCCATCTTTTTGTGTTCTCATGTCTTATCATCAGCTGTAGAAACTGAAAGCTTTTAGTCGACTTTTATTGCTGAAGAATATGCTAGTCTATGGGTTACAAGCGTAATGAAGAAGACTCAATAGAAGAACAGCAAGAAAACTTGAAATAGCAAATTGAATTCCGAATTTCAAGCTTTATGTTGGTCTCTATGCCATCTTAATGTACGACCCTACGTTGGCATGTACTGCCACAATCATGGTGAAGGGGAAATTATTTGACTTTCTTTCAAATTTCTACCATGTCGATCATAAATAATTGACAGGCTTTTCACCATTTTATTATTCATCACCATCATCTTTCAGATGCCGCCCCGAACGACGTGGAAAGCTTGTTCGTCCGCAAGTTGCAGCAGTGTTGCGTTATTTTTGACTTCATTTCCGAGCCACTGAGTGACTTAAAATGGAAGGAAATAAAACGTGGCGGGCTGAATGAGATGGTTGAATACATCACCCACAACCGCGGGGTTATAACAGAGCCGGTATACCCAGAAGCTGTGCACATGGTGAGCCTAATATCAATGAAACGTGAAACTTAGTGAAATATTTAATCACATGTGATCCCAGCTATCAAATACGTCATTTTTCACCTTGTTGCAACGTCATCGTCTCTAGACGTTCAATTAACGTGAAAAAGGACGGATTAACGTATTTTCTGCCTGGCTAGGCCGCCACACGCTAGTTTTATTGATTTTTATGTACAACTAGTTGGTTAAGTTGCGCGCTAGACGAAAATGGCTTACTTTCCATGCCGATCTGCTGCCACGAATTGTGTGGATTCAAACAGTAGACGTGCTTGCTTGAATCGCAAAAGGAACAGGGCATGATTGTTATCTTTTTTAATGGCATTCGTGTCAACAACAATGTCCGATAGCAACGACTTGGTTGCGTGTCTGCAAAACAATATTTTGTGTTCTTGTCAATGCATTTTTCCAGCAATGTAGTTGGTAAGACATGCGCTGTACACTAACTGAACTACACAAGCTGTACATTACATGCAGTTCATATGCAACATTGTAAAATTGATAATAAGGTAATCACAATGCTATATTTCGTGACGATTGTGATTTACTTTCATGTTATAGTGTTGTTAATGTAAGTGTTAGTAAGCAATTGGTATAATTTTGTAATGAGAGGCTTCCTATCAAATGTGATGTTTACAAGTGCAAAATCTGTACGAAGTCAACTGCAGTAGGTTTCCTTTCAGTAATGCTTGAGGTGTTTTTTGTGATGAGGTTTCACTTATGAAACGTGTCTGCTGAAGTTGGTGGACAATTAGACACATACCAGGTTCAGATTTTGTCATTTAAATGTTCCAGGTCTAAGTGAAGTATTTGTGACAGTTTTTTCACACTTCTTTTTTGTATGAATTTAATACATCACTCTGTTCAAAGTATAATCCAATAATTGCACGTGTAATTGTAGCTGTTCCTTCTGGTACAATCAACTGGTTATTCGTTTCTGTTTTCTCTCTGATCAACTGGCAATTATTTCAACTGAAGGCAGCAATAGCTTAAGCCTAAGTCTTTCAGTCGCATGGCTTGATTTGCGTGCGTGGTTTGCAATATTATCGCCACAGCTAAACAGCTAGGCGGCATTTGGAAGCGGATATTTGTATTGTAATATTTTAGTTTTGCTTAACGTTTTTCACTGCTGGCGTGACATCACGGGTTTATGCAAGGCACGACGCATTAGACAAATGAAACTTTATTATTCCAACTATTAATAATTAGGACTGTGGACTGTGGTGTCTACTTGCGCTGGCGATGACTACATATACGAACTTAAAGACTCTATGCACGAAGTTTCTGTACTTATAAAACATCAAGCTTTCTCGACTGGGTTAACACCACTCGAGAAAGAGTGCACTTGCGTTTTGGGTGAAAACAAAATCAAAAGTGACTTCAATGTTACAGACCACCTAGCTGTCAACGGCGTTCATCTTCTAAGCCTGAGGCAGTGTCGACCTTTTGTGAATTCACAGTGCCGATCCTACCGATCACAAACGAGAAATAAGTAGGCTACTGTCAAATTATTAGCTGTGCATTGTTGGTGTGATCTACAGCACATTTGATTATAATCTCGGTTCGTTGACATACAGTAAAGAAAGTAACTTGCCGCCTGTGGCTACATTCAACCACCTTAACAAAAATAGTTAAGTACACATAAAAACACAAACTCAGACAACAAAAAACCTGCTTGATTTTCCCGCGTGGTAACAGTTGTCCTTTTTTAGCAACGTTGTACGTTGCTAGAAATTGAAAACATGTGTGAAGGACCCTCAGCATATTCATCTGGTTGTCACCAAAGAATCAGAGAAATTAACAACAAGAAAAAATTTGCAGCTACAGCTGGATGCTTTAAGAGTAAAGACAATAAATTGCTTTTCGAGGAGACAGATATACTAAATTGCTGGCAAGAATACGTACAAGATTTGTATGACGATGAAGAAAGACCCCTTTCTGTTTTTCAGAACCTCTGACTGGACCAACCATAACCAAAAGTGAAATTAGAAACGCAATAAGCAATGTCAAGAGTGACAAAGCTTTGGGGCCCGACAACATAGCAACCAAAGCTTTTGAAAATCTTGGTGTTGATCTTCTGTAAAACCTCGCTAACTCGATCCACAACAGCGGTGAAATTCCAGAAGAATTGCAACAATCAGTTTTTATTACTCTTTCTAAGAAACCAGGAACCAATGAATTTGAAAACTTTTGTACCATCAGCCTCATGAGTCATGTTATGAAAGTACTTTTACTCAAAACAAAACAAAAAATTCATTCTGAAATTTCGGAAGAACAGTATGGTTTTGTTCCAAATAAAGGAACGTGCAATGCAATATTTCTGCTCCAAACGATTGGTAAAAGAGCTATTGAAATGTAGGTCGATCCATGTCTCTGCTTTATTGGCTACAAAAAGGTTTTCGATCGAGTTAAACATGAACACTGAACAGCTTTGAGAAATGTGGCGTGAAATTAATCTCGACGACAAGGATTTGAGTGTCATACAAAACCTCTACTACCGATAGAATGCAAAGATACGCATATGAACAGCATATACATTACAAGCAAGGCAGGGTTGTGTTTTTTTCTCCCAAACTATTCAATTTGTACAGTGAACGTATCATGCGTTCCGTTGAATATCTCAAAGGAATTAAAATATGAGCTGTGAATATAAACAATACTAGATATGCAGATGACACTGTGCTAATTGCCACTTTAGAAGAAAAACTCCAATAACTAGTTACACCAATTCATAAAGAAAGCGAAAATTTTGACTTGATTATTAACACTAAAAAGACTGAAGGTATGGTCATTACCAAGAAAACAAACTGTGCTCTAACTTGCAATATATCGATTTCAAACAAACCAATTAAACAAGTCAACTCTAATAAACATCTTGGATCGTTCATTACGAATGATGGTATATGCAAAAGAGATTAAAACAAGAATTGCTCAATCGAAACAGGCTATCTAAAACACTGCATACATTCTTCGAAACAAAAATTTACAATTTACAATATGGTAGCGTGTGTTAACGTGGTATATCTTTCCTATTTTGCTGTATGGATGGATGTGAAACTTGAATGCTAAGCAAAGAAACTCAGAAATATTTAAACGCCGCTGAAATGTGGTTCTTTCAAAAAATGCAACGAATATCATATACGAGCCACAAAACAAATGAAGACGTACTAACTCAAACCAATCAAACCAGAACCCTCTTGAAAAACATCATCAAGCGACGAACAAGTTTTTTTTGGTTATGTCATGAGGAAAGAACAATTGGATCACACTGCTTTTTGTGGAAAGATCAAAGAAAAACTAGCTCGTGGAAAACAGCGTCTCACTTTTCTTAATAACCTCAAGGATCATCTTCACTTTCCAACCGCAACAATTCTCAATGCAGTTCAATACCGGGATAACCGAAAGGAGCAGTGCATGAGCATCTAAGCCTGGAACAGGCATGCTACGCAAAGAAGAATAAGAAGATGTTAAAACGATATAAAGAGCAAATTTTGCCCGCTTCATTTGCATTTCCATAAGTCCTGACCTGCGCATTCAAAAGTTTGAATGTCTTTCAGTCCGGTTCTGTCTCAAGTTCATTCAGTGTAATTTCATCAGCCTGAAGAGTCTTCAAACTTGCAGCACTGAAAGTTGTATGCAAATGTCAATCTACGGCAGCCTTTGCTGTATGTAACTTATGCAGTTAAATTTATTCATGCGTTGCAAGGCTATTCAACTCCTGCCATGAGTCAAATGTTGAAAGAGATGTAAAGATGCTGGTGAGGTATCTCACTTGACTAAGCATGAGCGACCCACTAAGATACAAGTTAACTTTCATGGTATCAACTGTTATATAACAAAAACAGTAGCGCAATTTACTTTGGTATCGTTCTCTAGGTCGTGAGTTTTGTACTGTGATAATCTCTTTGTTGCATTGAGCTTGGCATGTACAGTTTCTATTTAGAATTTCTGACTAAAACCTTCGATATTCCCATATATCAAACTAGTGGAATTTTGATATTTGAGTTGATACCTACTACCCAGCTACCAAAAGCTGCTCTTTAACGTTGTTTTAACGTCTAGTGACATTGCCAGCTGGGTGTTGGCCACCGCTCGCCTTGTGACCATGTTATAACAAGAGCTATGATCGATTTATCTCTTATAATGTTACGTCTACAAAGACTCTACATTTTCTACAATATGAAACTGATTTCTTTAAGCAAAAAAGCCTTTCCTCCAAGCGAATTATTTGCTTCGTAAAACCTCAAGTACCTCGTTTGAATGGTTCAGCAATCGCAGGAGATTGCTGTTGTATCATAAACAGACAAACAAAGTATTTTTGACGGGTTTAACATAATGCATTACACATAAAAAGTTTGTGCTTTTCAGTTCGAAATGTTGTTACAGTTATAGTGCATAGTCAGATTTATTTTATAATTTTCATTTCATGCATATTGCAGATTTGTAATTCCTGGTGAGAAACACAAAAACGTGTCGAAAATGTTGGAGTTTATTTTATTTTAATTGTCTTCTATTTTTTTTATGTGTAATACGTTAGATTAAACCCGTTAAGTTACTTTGTTCTGTCTGTCTATGGTTCAACAAAACAAACTCTCTACCAAAGCTCTATCATTGCTGTTGTATAGTAAAAAGTATCATTATAAGATTGTCTACTTTGGACATCGGAAATTAACATAACAAATTATGCATAATCAATTCGCCCTGGTCCAAGCTGTTCTTGGATTCAAACTGGTGCAGTTTCAGCAACTTGTGACAAGGCCAATTGAAATTTCTACTGCAAGCTTGATCTGATCACTGGTGCTGGTAGATTTTTCCCAATTTGTTTTATTGGAAACTAAAAAATTTCATTCGTAATGTTGCATTTCAGTTTGCAGTGAACACGTTCCGAGCCTTGCCTCCATTATCCAATCCAGCAGGAGCCGAATTTGATCCGGAGGAAGATGAACCTACCCTGGAGGCTTCATGGCCTCACATCCAGGTGAGGAAAGGGATCACGAAATCTAGCTGTGATCCTGCACAGTGCACGCTTCAACCACATTGTTAAATATTTGTTCTTTATGAATTTTTTATGATGTCGTATGCTCTGTGTCAAACGTAAACCAATAAGGCTTAACGCTTGCAGTGCAGTATAGTCAGTCACTAAGCAGCTATCCAAGTACATATGATACCCTTGTAAACGAAGGTGTTGAAAGATTACTTTTCGAAACACAGTTTGAGTCTAATAAGGTGTTTTGGAAACGTGTAGCAAGAAGGCATCATTCTGGTTGAATTTCGCTCTTTGGCAATTTCTAACTCAAACAGACATACTTGAAAATTCACTTTTGATTTAACCTTTGCAATGGATTCATTGTATTGTAGCGGGGTTTGTTCGTTTAACTCTGCTGACTGAATCCCTTGTTTGCGCAACGCAATTGTGAGTTTGTGAGACCACAACGCACTTAATCTGCCATATGCCGTTTCCGAATTGTTTTTAAAAGACATTTTGGTGTTAACAACATAAACCTCAACCAATCGTTTGGTTTATTAGTTGAAAAAGTTTTCGGTATGGTTTACTTATGACGATTACTGACTATGACGGTGTGATCCAAATAACCACAAACTGGTTTGTTCATCTTCTACAGTTGGTTTACGAGTTCTTTCTTCGGTTTTTGGAATCACCAGATTTTCAACCTCACATTGCAAAGAAATACATTGATCAAAAATTCGTGTTGGAGGTATGGTTAAACTTGTTCAAATTGGTGTGAAAGTACCGCAACGTTAATTATATAAATCGTTTTCAGCCACACCATGCGGTTGGGTAGTGGACTTCACCTATAAGGGACGATATTAACGTGGCTGCATTGCAGTCTTTTCCTCAACCCTGTATGGATTGCAGTTTATAATGAAGTTTAACTGAAGTTTAGTTTTGCTTTGAGTTTATATTCAGTCTATCCCATCTAATCGAACAGTTTGTCGATTTCCGAAATTCATTTTTCTGTACAATTTTTACGGAGTCACTTGCTTTGCACGTTCGGAGATTAACTTGGGCTGGTGAATGAACAAATACTCAAACTACAACACAGACTTGCTTCATTGAAGCAAGTTAGCTTCGATCTGATGTTGTCCAGTAAGCCGGGATTGACTCTGTAGGTTAATCTACGATCTACTTTAAAAGCTCGTTGATCACTTTCCAGTGATTGGGTCATCGCCTGACATTCTGTGTTTGTTTCAGCTCTTAAACTTATTCGACAGCGAAGATCCGAGAGAAAGAGATTTTCTCAAAACGACCCTGCATCGAATCTATGGAAAATTCTTGGGCTTGAGAGCACACATTCGTAAACACATAAACAACATATTTCACAAGTAGGTTTGCTCAGTTGTCAAACTCAAAGCTACTGTTGCTGGGGGATTGCTGTCAAAATACCGTTGTAGTAGCAGGAAAGAAACGTTTTATTGAACAGTTATAATCCGCCGAACAGGCAAAACCGTGATCGATAAATTTGTAGATTTAGAACCAAATGATCCAGCCTCTGTCAAAATATGTAACATATTTATCCGAAGCTAGAGAAGGCTTGATCGTTTCTTATGTGGCAAATGCGGTTTGTGAGTTAACGATTTAGTTGTAAACCTAAACGACACACAAAGCAAACTTGTTTTATGAGCTGCATGAATTGGAAACCGTTCGTAATATCATATCAAAGACGCTGTGCTTGGCAAGGCTCTACCAAGTATCTCAACTTTCTTTTTCAAAATCACTGCGATTCTTTAAAAAGCTCTGAACAATAATTGTATTTTATGTTAATCATTTTGTGTTTTTCTTTTATAATTCATAAATTTTTGTGCACACTTTCATAGGCGCTCTCGAGTGTAATTTTCCTCGTTGAAACAAAAGTAATAGTACGAGCAATGTGGCATGGACAGTGACTTCCCTATTAACGTTTTTCTGTGCAATTGAAGGTTTATCTTTGAGACGGAGCGCCATAACGGGATCGCAGAGCTGCTGGAGATACTTGGCAGGTATGTGGACAATAAACAGCCGTCGACTTAGAATCGTTCGTTTCAATTACCAGTGGTCCTTAGCTCGGTTGTTGCAAGTGTGACTAGCCTTGTTTATCACGTTTGGTTAATTGCTTAACTGGTATACTATTTATGACGTACTACAGTAGTATGGAATCCTTGTTAAAACAAAAGTCCGATGCCTCAGCATTTCGCAATTCACGTAAAAAATTTTTTTTTAAGCATCATCAATGGATTCGCCCTGCCCCTGAAAGAGGAGCACAAAGTGTTTTTAGTCCAAGTCTTAATTCCTTTGCACAAAGCCCGATCATTAACGGTGTACCATCCTCAAGTGAGTCAGTTGCATTGCTGTGCTTCAAATGTCTGTGGACATTGAATCGGTGTAAAAAATGACTGATTGTTCTGGCTGGATGGAAAGTGTGGCGTTGAGGAACAGTTCGCAGTCAACACCATTAACGATCGTCGTCTATCAAAAACAAAAGGTCCTAGTCTTAAGCCATCATGTCTTTTTGAGATGGTACAAGGATTGACAATCGGCCCAATGCGATAGTTAAATTCTAGAAGAATTCAATTTGCTAATTTTATATCTTTCACAAGCTTTAAACTTTTTTATCGCCCATCACCAGGCCAGCGAACGACCATACCTCGTTGATTTACGACTTCGGTTAGTTTTCAAAGTGATCTTACACTAGGACGCCATATCCCGAACATCTTTTGTATGAGTGATATCGATCCGTTGTGGTTGCCAGACAGCAAAATCCGTCATTTATAAATTGATGCAACGTCTGCAGTAGTTGAATGTAAAAATGGCGGATTTTGCTATTTGAGTTGGTACGATCAAGCGTTGCAGTTTCATCAGATTATCTTTTCATTGTTCGATTCATCCAGATCTCCCTGAACTGTCTTAAAGTAATTTAACGATCTTCTTTTCGCTTGCAGCTCGCTTATTGCGTGTTACAATTCCTTGAAAAGGATTCAACTTTAACAAAACCTGTAAGTCGTTTTTCTGAACTTCTATTTCAATAGATATCTTAGAATTTGAGCTCCTTCTATGTTCCCATTTTTGAATGAGCATTCGTAGAGTCTCAAGTCATGTTATAGCGCTAAAACATGTCACTGGAGAAACAAATTTCAATAAACACATACATATAACTTTTACTTTTTTGTTGCTCAAGGACATAATGCAATATAGGCATTTGTATAACTTCTCACGTCTTTCTATATTTCTTTTTTGTTAACGAATCGCAAACAGGCTGCTTGTTTTTACTTGTTGACAAAAAAATTCCGCTGTAGATTTGATGAAGTGGATTTGTTGGATCGCAATTCGCAGCTTACCTTAATTTTCTGACATGTATCATACTAACACTAACTTATAAAAACACTTACTGAAAGAACTTGTCAGTTATCAATAAACTTCCCAAGCTTTCTATTTTTCTGTGATGCAATGTTAAATCACTTGCGAAGAACGCTTGTTGCTTATTAGGTTTTAAACTTGCATATAAACATATTTTTTGCATTCAAAGGTCATTGATGGCTTGTTGAAGTTTTGGCCAAAAGTCCACAGTCCGAAGGAAGTGATGTTCATCAACGAGCTGGAGGAGATCCTGGATGTCATTGAGCCAGCGGAGTTTTCCAAGATCATGGTTCCACTGTTCAAGAAGTTGGCTCAATGCGTTTCAAGTCCACACTTTCAGGTCCTTTTCAATTTGTAAAAAAAGTTAATTCTATTTGCACGTTAACGATTTTTATGTCACTTGGTTAAAGATAAAAGATTCGGTTTCATTAAAAAAGTTCACAAATTTAGTTTGCGTGAGTCAAGGAATCTTACTGCCTCACAGCAGCCTTTTTTTACTTGTCACCGCTTTGTCGTAACACGGCTTGGTGTGGGAGGCCACAGTAGAAACTTGCGTCGTGCCATGTTCCTGTCAGCGTCATCGTTTATTTCCCGTTGTCTTACTTCCAAATCTTTAAAGAAATTCACAGCCCACTCGTTGATAAAACGGTTGGTTAACGTATGACCTTCAAAGCTCATTCTGTTGTAGAAATGTTTATTAGATATTGGATCTTGGCGATGAAGCCGATGCTTGGCACTAAATTATCACTGATGTGGTCGAAAATAAAGCAAACATATTCATTTCTGTGTCTTTGTCACTGTGTGTGTATGCTGCAGCACTACCTATATAGGCTTGGGTTTGAGAGCCTCGTTGAAGCAATATGGTGTGCGACTATCTGCTAACTGGCTGTAACCGGTTTGTTCTGGTTTTGTCATTTAAGTCACTATTGAGTCTGAAACAAAACCGCAAGAACTCGTATTGGACGTAGTTCAGTTCGGTAGGCGACAACAAGTTATCTTGAAATAGAAGAAAATTCCAACTCTTTCATTACTTCTGCCTGTGCTTACAGAAACTTTATTGTGTTGCATACTGAGTTTTTTCCTGAAGAAAAGTATACAAATTAGGATATTTTACACCAATATTTTTTATTTTTTAAATTTATTGGAACTGCTTTCTAATCACCTTTTTTCACGAAAAAAAGTTTATCTGTAGACCACCAAATCTACTTTTTGTCTTATGCAATCTGAGGCTGTTTGCGTAGTTAAGACATTAACATACATTATTTGAACGCCGCGTGTTTGTTTTATCAAGAATAGTTTTTCGGGATTTGTTTTTCATTTTTTGAAACGGTTTTTCGAATTAATTTTAAAGGTGTTGACTGAAGCAGCTTTTATTGAGTTGAACCGAAAGTTCATTTTGTATAAGAACTCCTTTCACTGCGCCAGGGTATATCCAGCATGCCTTTTTCTTTCGGGGATAAAAATTCTTCTTTTTTGTACTGTCGTCATCTGTTCATGCTTTAAACTGATCAGAGTTTAAACTTCGCGTAAACTTCCTGGCCGTGGGTGTTAAAACTTTAGACTTTACAGAATCACCATGCACTTACCCAGTCGGCCAAAATTGTCGCTTTGTACATCGTTTCAACGTCAGAACGATGCAGAACAGATATGCTGGCTGGGTCACCCCTCCAGCTATTGGAATAGACTTTTAAATTAATATCTCACTCTTTACAGCACCATTAGACAGCACCATTAGACAGCACCATTAGCTTGCAGGAGAATGCGAGGCTTAGCAAAATGCTACGCTGTGGACCAATTGGTTTTAGCTTGCTTTGTTTTGTGTGTCTGTGGTTAGTTTGTAATTGTCCAATTTTCTTCAGGTCGCTGAAAGAGCTTTGTATTACTGGAACAACGAATACATTATGAGCCTTGTCAGTGACAACACAGCCACCATCTTGCCTATTATATTTCCAGCTCTGTATAAAAACTCAAAAACCCACTGGAACAAGTGAGTGAATTCCATTTCAATGGCGAAGTGGTTTCAAGCGATTCTTTTTATACATTATTGCCTTAACCATATTTTTTCGTTATGCAAAAGTAGTTTTTGTGTGCAAGGGAACGCTAAGGTGCCAGGCATTGCAAATGCAGAGTTAAGATGCTCCCTGATAATCTTCGGCTGCTATTATCTATCTGTATTGTGGCGCTCATAAATATTTCAAATTACCGTATCTGTACAAGTTGGACATTGTAACCGAAACGGTGGTGGTGTGTTCACTTTTCACTGACGTCAAATCAATGTATTTAATACTTTTGAAAGTAAACTGAAGTAAATTTTAGTTTTACTTTTCCAAAGTCAATAATTGAGGTGAATCAGTTCAGTTTCATATTTTATTTTTGACCTTCAATGGGAAAAAATATCACTTGCCATAACATTGCAAGGGTCTAATAAAAGGTAGCAGTGACAAAATGCAAGCTTTAAAGTGTTGTCAATCCTCAACCGCTTCTTTTCTACCCAGGACCATCCATGGTCTCATCTACAACGCTCTCAAGATCTTCATGGAAATGAACCAAACCTTGTTCGATGAATGCACCCAACAGTACAAGCTGGACAAGCAAAAGTAATATATAAAATAAATCTTAAAAACAATGAAAACTATTAATACTACAAAAAGTGCTCAATGCCAAGCAAAAAGGCAAAGCAGAGCGAATTAAATCAAATATAGTTATTACTATCTGAAGCCTTTACAAATTGTTTCACTTAACGGATCATCAGAAGGTCTGAAAAACATGCAAAAAGTAATGAATCGATAATTCCTGAAAAGATATTAAATATTACAACTGTAATTTAATCTGCAAAAAAAACCTTTAAACCTGTAATTCCTGAAAAGATATTAAATATTATAACCAAAGTCGAAGCGAATAATATTATATAAAATAAATCTTAATGCTCGATTTCGATAAATTGGTGATAAGCGATTGTTTATATTTTGTAATGGTTGATTTGTCTTTTCAAGCTCCTACAATATGTATATAACACAAAATATTGAAACTAAAGGTTGTATGCATCAACAACGGATCGTTTAATCCGTCGATTAAGCTAGTTGTTGCAGTAATTAATTAAGGATCAGTTTGCGCAATGTGTATCTGTGGATCAGTAATCGGCGTTTTAATCTTAGTGCACAGAAAAATTAGTTTATGAATTAAGACGCATAATCGGCCGATTTACTTAATCGATGGATCATCTGCTGTTGGTGAATTCAATCCTAAAAGTTTCAAAGAAAAGGCCGTGCAAAAATGAGGGAAACTTTAGTTGACTGATAGACGTAGTGTTTGGTCAATGTTCGCTATTTTTTAGCATTCAAACAATCCATAAGCGCCATTTTACATCATGCTGAGATAACTTTATGCTGAGATAACTTTTCTCGCAACAAGTTCCTTCGTTTCGGTATAGGTAGGCACCTCTATAATAGCCACGAAAACAACTTACCGAAAAAAAAAACGTTCAAATCTCTGTTATTACCTCAGTCGAAGCAGTATCAGTTTTTTTGAAAAGTTGACTTTATGAGCCGAAAGAAAATTTCACTCCTGCAAATTGATTACGTAAAAATTACGTAATTTTTCAGGGAGACGCAAAAACTGAAGGACCGTGAAGAGTTTTGGACGAAACTCCAAAGTCTGGCTTTGAAGAGTCCCCTGGTAAGTAGGAAGTGCATTAAATAAGTTGCAAACAGAAACTAACTTATTTTGCTTTTCTCTATTTATTGCATACTACTACTATTGGTTTACTCAATGATAACAAGTATGAATAATTGAATATAGCCACATGTGGGAGTTTAAGTTAGCACGACTAACTATAGATCTTCAGTAGTTCTAATACAATAGTTTTAAATATAACCTAGCCTTTTTTCCATACCAACTACATTAGTTAATGCTTTTTTAAGAGTTACTGTTTGTAAGGTGATCGTTATGTAACCATGCTGGCAACCGGTATACGTTCCTACAAAGGTTTTCGATTACCCGGTTTTGAAAGAATTCCGGAAAACCGTGAAAAATTTAACCCAATACCAGGAAAAAAACAGGGTTTTTGAGGACAGTATTCTGAGTTGGTTACCTGCTTAGAACGTCCGTTTTCATGTCGGGAAATTGAGTTTCAACTATTCAATCGGGTAAAAATAAAACTATCCGTTTTGGAACTCAGCATAAGGTGGTGCGGAGAAATAAATGCAGTTTCGTTCAATTTGCGTTCTGTCTTTATTCTAGCAGTGAATCATTAAAAAAGCAGAAATAGCCAACACAGTAAGTACAATGTGGAAACTGGGCTGCACAGCGGCTTGCGTTTTTGCAGGCGGGCTGCTAATAGCCGTAAACCAACAACTTGTAAATACAAACACTAGGGCGTAGCATATCGAATCATCAAAACGAAAAATGCATTCTAGAACCTATCACCTTTTTGATTTCTGTGAACCAGCTGATCGCTTGTTCTCATCCTGGCTTTTTGCATAAAACAAACGGGAATTGTTACTCGAGAAAACGGGAAATCAAAAACTCACTAAATTCCCGAAATGTGGATCCCGGTTCTCAAATCCTGGTTCCCACTGAACAGTTCCCTATTCTCGTTTCAAATTTGCTTCGGCTTCCCGCGCCTTTGCTATGGTTTCCGACCGTGCTGATATGTCCCACACTGTAACTAACCTGATAGCAATTTGAACAAAATGTCAGTGTTGTGACATCATGCTTGCCTTTCTTGGTCAGGCGAAGGATTTCATGCGCAACCGGTCTCTTCCACAAAGTCTTCCGGAAGGAGGGGATGCCACCGCCATGCAGGTTGATCTTGGCCAGGATGACATGGAGACGGATAGCATTGATGCGGATCTGCAACCCGACCACGTCATAAAGGAAGCTGTGGAGGTGAGGCTGAGTCCGTTGTCAGTTGTATGGCCGAGTCACGACTTACCAGAACGATGTTCCAGAGGGCGACAGGTCGACACCCACCGAGAGCATGGCTTGTCATCTCTTTGCAAAATACTCAACATGTTTAAAAGTGTTTCTATGTAGATTGGCCTTTCATGACCTTATCATTTTGTGCCTTTTTGTTCACTTCATCCAAATCTAATTGTTTGGTCTGAACACATTCAACTATAATGAAGAAATGAGTTTTTAATCAAGAAATAAAAAGCCCAAATTGTCGATACTATTACTAAACTCATGTTCAGCAAACGTTTTGATGACTAAATTGTTTTCAATAGCACTGAACGTGAGGACAGCCTAGTATTCCAAAAGTTTGCTGAACATAAGTTTAGTGTTTACATTATAGGCTCTTTATTTGTTTTTAATTTGGTATTATCATAGTATCTTGAGTAATACTACTGTTTATTTGCATTATTACGATCATCATTAATTTTATTTAAAAGAACAACAGTCTTTTTTTTACTTTCTAATGATTGAATTTTTTACGCTTGACTTAAGACGCAGCAAGATTGCAAATAATTTCAAACGTCATGTTCCTTTCAAACCATCGCCCGTGTCGTTCGGCAACTTGTATTCCTGCCTTGCCAGCGCAGAGTCATAACATGAACTTAGCAGCTTTGCCTACTCACACAGGTCACCAAGAAAGGAAAGAGTGTTCCTCTTGTGAGACGCAAGTCCGAATTACCGCAGGATCTGTACACGAATAAGGCCCTTGCATCGCATAAACGACTTGAGGATCACTTGACTACCAGCTCAGAGGGTAGCTGAACATGATGAGCTGTGTTGTCTGACTAGCGGTATGAGGTGATGGGATTAATGACTAGACAATTTTCTAGCACTTGTTGTCTTGTGTTATGTCTTTGGACGGTTTAGGATCTTTTTTGGCTTGTATAGTGCCGTTCTTGAAGTTAATAAAGTACGTTAGTATAATGTTGAATAACGCTAATATAGCGTAATTTAAACTCTAGTGCTTCATCCGTGTAATTCCTTTAGTTTTTTTTTAATGGACTTGTTTTATTTTTATTTTTTTGAAAAAATTTCTTTGTTTCTAAGTAAATTTTACATTGAAAAAGTGTGTTACGACACATTTTCTTTGTTAACATTACACAATCTGTAAATACGTTTAGTTTGTCGCGGGAAAGATGGTTTGCAAATTTTTTGTTATGGACCCGTACGAATTATATTGAGTCAAAATATCGTCTAGCAATCAATCATCGTCTAAGTACGCTATAGTTCAAATTTCTTTGTCTTGTTTATGCCGAACCGCTAAACATCTGCTCGCCGTCGTGATCAGGGATTTGACCGAAATAGATTTTTTTCCCCCTTGAGAATCGAATTGAAAGTTGCTATTTTTGTCGACTATCCGACGAAACAAGCATTATATTAACACGAACCAAAAAAAAAAAAATTCGTTGAAATTCACGTCATATTTGTCATCGCAAACTGAGCGACGGCCTAACTGCTGTTGGTTCCGGACAGATTAACCCACGATGTGACAAAAGCTGGTCCATAAACTGGAACGGGTGCAGAATTGCCCGAGGTTAAATCAATTCCCCGGCCAGGAAATCAGTCAATTTTTACCAATGTAAAAAGTGACTGATTTGCTCACTAGGTCACAGATGCACCGAAATCTTGTGGTTTGATCGGCCTGGAGTGCTCAGTTTATCAACTTCATTCCTAGCTCTATTGTAATTGATCGGTCTCTTTGTTAAGGTGATGTTTAGAAAAAAAGCCATGAAAGTTGATTTTTCGATGTTGAATGGCACACGTATGCTGTTTTAGTGATGCCATTAATCTTATACCCTGACAGCAAAATATGCCCTTTTACATGGATTTAACGTCTGCGGACGTTAAATCAATGGAAAAATGACGGATTTTGCTGCCAGTGTAGTGGCGTCAGCATATCTCCTTCCAAATGTGTGCGTAATGTTGATGGAGTTAGACGACCAGTTTCACCGATTTCAACTTCTTCCACAACTTCATTCATCGTACCAGTGAAGCGAATGGATATGTTTACCACTGAGATACGATTTGAACTATCTTGCTTTTGTTCGGTTGTTTGTTTCTCAATAATCTGGTTGGCTGGTCATTGGTCAACAAAGTAGGCAATTGCCCATTGCCCAGTTGTCTATTCTTATGTTAGAGTTAGTTATTACGATTTTATTGTGAGACCTTAACGTCTTTTATGAATATAATAATTTGCAACAACTACCCAGACAGCAACATCAATCATTTTTATGTTCATAAACGTTGAATCAATGTAAAAATGACGGATTTTTTTCTGTCTAGGTATGCCTTGCATGATTATTGCCCCAACTTGCTCAATAAGTGTCTTTTTAATTATCCTGTAGCTAATTACACATATTCTGTGCTGTTTCATTGACCAGTTAATGGCATTAATTTTGGCGGGCTTTTTTTACAAACGAAAGTGCATTTGCCGCGTCTGTTTCCATAGTGATTTACGAAATAAAGACCGACAGTACGTACGTCATTTGTCACGAGAACTATTTGTTTTTGTTGATTCAGTTCAGCAAGGAGCAAGTCTATTTACTTTCTTTGTCTAGTTTTGCTTTGAACACGCAAACCATGTGCCACCTTTATGTTTCTGGTTTCTTCCACCTAGCAAAATCGGTTCATTTTACATTGATGCAACGTCTGTAAACGTTGGACCGTTGTAAAAAGGACCGAATTTTGCTAAACTGCATAATTTTCTTGTCGTTTTGTAAGCAGACGTGATTATTTCGTAAATACATGATCTAAAAAACATTTTTGACGTGAATGTTTGAAAGCTTTCGCGCAGAGGTAGTTTATATATGTGATTTTGCTACAGCGTCTTTTATTTTCTATCGAGCTATTTCTGTATTGTAACGTAAATATAATTCTTGCAACATGTTTTATTGTTACCGGTCGCATCCGATTTCTAATTTGATCCGAAATGACAAAACCTCATGGATTTGTGTTGATTGCGAGCTTGAAGACGGTTGACATGAATGCTTCTATTTATTTTTTATCTTCACGCGTCAATACTGTTCCAGACAGTAAACCAGTCCTTTTTTACTTTGATTCAACGTCTGCAGACGTTGAATCAATGTAAAAAAAGACTGGTTTACTGTGAGAAAGTTTCATCGTTTGCATTAGTAAAACTCTTGTCGGTGTTCAACTTTGCAAGACCGACAATTTTTTTATCAAAATAGACAAATGTGTTTTTGTTGCGTCCAGCCTGACAAGAAACGGGAAAAAAAAATGTTTTCTCAAAAAATTGCACCGTTTTTGAGGAATCGCAGAATTCAAGTGTTTCACTTCATGTAAAAGGGTGGCCGAAAAAAACAGTCCATAGAAATATTAATAGGTTTCTTAGATTTTTAATTTTTTGGGTTGTCACCTATTTTCGTTTACATCGTTATTGTCTGTATGGCATCTTTCCGTTTTTTTTTTGCATCTTTTCAACAATAAAATGATGTTAAACCTATATTAAAATGATAGATTCGGTGTTTACAGAGCTACAAATTGTCAACCACCAACGAACGAGGTTCAATAAACCAAGCAGAAGTTTTCCAAGCAGTGCTTCGTTTCTTAAATAGACAAAAGTAGTTGTTTCATCTCCCAAGAGTTGTCGTTCCGTTTAGGAATGAAAAATGGCGGATTTTCTCATATGAGATGTTCTCATGTATTGCTATTTGCGTACAGTTTTTATTCTCCATTTCTTTGTTTTATCTTGTAGTGAGTGCTTGTATAAATAATTACTCTTTTCGTTGAATCTATTCTGCTATTTGAAGAGTTGATAACTGGTTAGGCCACGATTTAAATTGCATCGATTTTACATTATTTAATGTTTGCTATATGTGGTTTGTCTAAAATGCGCAGATAAATATGATTGTCTGTTGAAATGTGTTTTGCAAAACAACAAGCCACAGGTGTGAGCTCCGAAAATCAGGTAACCAACTAGCGGCCGTGCAACAGATTGGCGCAGTGAAGTAGTTTAAGCCAGACCGTAGCTAGGTCCTCACGTCAGGAGGCAATAAATAAGAAAACGTAACTATCGATTAAGAAGTGATATAATTAAACACACAGATCAAGTTTCTAAGGCGTGAAAACAATTTCACGCCAACCACAGTCTTGAGGTGTAGTTGAAGACGGGTTGGGTCTCGAGACCTGGTTTCGAAGTCGACGCTTGTTTGAAGCAATTGCCTCCTGAATGTAGCAGACTTTGTAGATCGTGAAATTTTTATGCTTTGAATGAACTTTGGGCTGGCGTTTTTGTGCTCGGTCTTTGGAATGATGCAACAGTTTGCAAAACCAAAACGCATTAAAGTGCCCCTGACAGGTGGGATCCAAGTATAGTAACTTTTTAAAGCATTTCCTAGCGCAGAATTACACTTAGCGATCTTTTTAATCTTAACCTCGTAGCTCGACTGGTTAGGGCGTAATTTAATCAAACGACTGCTCCGCAGCGCCACCACAGGCGAAACTCCATATTTCACTGCTCTGGGACGACTTTGGTGGTATTACGTCATCCTACGTGGACGTCGTTAGCAACGGATGAAACAAACGCTTCCTAGATGTAATTGGTGGATCACAGTTTGGTCGGAGTTGGTACAAGCGGTTGCTTTTTTCGAAGATTTATTCTTTTTTGCAGTTTAATAAAACTGTACTGGATACGTTCCTACAAATCCTAAAATATACTTTAAGTGAAAAATGAAGAAATCGTACGAATCATCATTCATATTTAATTCATCATCACTATTCAAAAATAAATAAAAGTTCTCTCTCTCATAATGTGCCTTCAGTTGGCCATTGAAATCCTGTGTAACGGCCATCTGGATCTGGAAAATTGTTTCGGATTCGCCAAACAATGCATGACGGCATCACAATCCGATTGTTGCTTCCGAGAGCATCACCTTGTAGTATACACTCCAACACATGCCTGTAGGCATTTTTACTTTAGTGGTATTAACAAAATCATCTTCAGTGAAGTGAACATATACGACTAGTTTTGTACGGCCCATCCCACTTTCGAACACTTGAAGAAAACTTTGATCATTTTCTTTTCAGTAGGCTACCTTGTTTTGTGGGAAAAGAAAGCACACGGTCTTTGTCACTGACAATGTCACATAAACAGCAATTTGTAGGCATTGCCTCAACCATAAATCAAAGGTGCTGTTTGTGAAATACTGTTGTTACACTGCAAATGGCTATAGCCAGATTAGGACAAATAAAAAGGTATGAAAATTGTAGCCCTATGAAACTGCAATTTCAATTGAATTGAGATGTTGTTTGATAAAAGTAAACTCAACCTATTTGATCGAAACCTGATAATAATAATAAGTTCACTTTTTCATTTCGGTAATTCTTAATTTGCGCATGCTTTAGATCAACAGAGCCCCACACATTCACGTTTTGCAGTAGCCGTACGATACTTTACAAAGTCATCACAGAGAAAGAATGTATCCTTCCCGCTTACTGTGACGTCACAGCGGTGTTGCCGTTTTTATTTTCGCAATTGAATGAGTGCCAGATTCGCCCATGTCAACGAAAGTTTGCAAGCGTGTAACTTAGTAGCCTGTTGATATTTTTTACGATTTGCTGGTCAGAAAAGTTTGTTAGTGTCATCTTTTTGGTATCTTAGGTAGCCTAAATTTAGCGAATTTATTTTCCTGTCAGAGGCACTTTAAGTAAAATCAGTTAGTATGTAACCAGGACTAATGTAGGCTATGCGTGACAACAGGTTGAGCACTGAGCAGCCTACAAACAAATGTCTTTTTCCGTAAGCAGACTCTGCAAGTTTAGCCAAATTTATCGACTCTCCGTCAAGTTTGGCAGCCGCTTACAACAAGCAAAAGTTTTTGCGTTGCCGCGTTAAATAGCGGTTCCTCTGCCTTCCATGCAAGTATCCGGTGTAAGAAAGTCGTCTGTCATTGCATTTCTTGGATATTTCCTGATTCTACGTGCGGAAGGAAGGGAATTGCTCATTAACTGGCTTGCTTCTTTCGTGCGTTGGAGATTCGTCGTGGATTCTGATCGATGTGGCGCCTGAGTTTGTGGAAGCCATGTTTCTTTTCCTGTTCTGCTGCAACAACTATGTGAATACTTCATCCCCAGTCGACTTGTAGCGCTTGGATGAGCAACGCTTCTAGATAGGTTTGTTGAATCCGCTATAGCGAAGTCCCGCCCACCCACCGAATGATAAAGAGTTTGCAGAAGCATGTTGGTTGATTGACTTCTCTGACTTTCTTCTGGTGTTGCTGTGGCCTCGACACGATTCTTGCAGGCTTTATTAAGGTTGTTGTTTGTTTCTTCATAATTATTTCTTGTAGTTAATCCAGATTGCTTGAAGAGGGAACCAGATCTTGGATAAATGTCCAAACGTCTGTTGTTTCGCTTCATAAGCTTTCGTGACCTGTCAATGGTTGAATGTCTCTTCCAAATATCTTTTGGGAGATGATTTGATGCGGAAGGTTCAGTAGATGATCCTTGTTTCAACGACATGTTACGAGCCCTCGTTGAAGGTGATGCATTGAAATCCGTCTGTGAAAACTGAACCATATTTCGAACATTCTTCAGAAGACGTTGCGGGATACCTGCGAAAAAAAAACAAAAAACTTTGAGTTTAAGTCTTAAGTTTAAGAGTTTAAGTTTTAAGTCTAGAATAATATCAACCTGCTGGTAACTAAACGTAAAATATCCTCACATTTCTCAAAACTTTCCACAGTAAGCTAATCCTACTGCGAAAAAAAACATCAAAATTACCAAAAAAGAAGTTATTGGAGCTATAGTAGGCTACAGAAGTTTAGGCCTAATCATCATTTTGAATAGCCTACACAATGCTGCTTAGCCCATTAATCTCACCGCTGTAATTCTTTTTAGATGCAGTGTTATCTTTGACCTTCAAAGAAGTTGACACTACAGTGTCTTGAATGCCACCCTGTGCATCTGTTATCTTGTTAAATGCAGCCATTGGGCAAGTTTGGAAGGAAAATGGTGTTAGGTGGCATTGGCATTCGTGGTCGGCGGCTTCTGGTGGTGGATGACATTTTGAAGACATCGATTTTTTCATTGAAACTTTAGATGGCGTTTTATCGAACGGATAAGATAAATCTTTAAAGCACAAAAATACATTAGGCTGTGGCACTAAGCAGCACTTGATTAATTGTGTTTTAATAGTCGTGAATCGGCTATAGGTTAGTTTAACCTGAATGATGAAAAAGATTAACTCCTCAACTTATTATGTAGCTCGCAGTGAGCACATCGTATGTTATAAGCTCAAGGGGTTATATGTCCAAAAGTGTAAAGATGATAGGATATTTGAGAAGAAAATTAACTGCATTTTTGTGGCACACCGTTCCGGCCTTCTCAGTGAAGTGGGTAGGCTACACGTTCACTTCGCCCTGTCTGCTGTCACCTCTCGATTGATTGCTAAAATCTCTTGATTTTATACACTGAAAAAGCTTCTTCAAAAGCGCAATACTGACAATTTTACTTTTTATATTTGCTTCCAGTTTTCTGTAGTATTGCATCGCCAATAACCTTCTCCTCTAGCCTATGCTGTCACAATAAACATAAAATAAAAATTTTGATTCTTTTAAAATGTTGTTTTTATGACACCGTCTTCAAATTCAATTGCCTGGCCCTGACACAGGTAGCAAGCCAAACGCAAAACTTTTCCAGTCTTTTCTTTTGAAGGGAAGCTGCAGAAGATGTTATGTGTTCAATTCAATCCATGTTTTAAGTAGCCTATAGCTCTTTTTGTGTTTGAGTTTGTAGTCTTCGTCTTCTTTTTTTTACAATCTCCACTTAAATTGCTATGATCTTATTATTGATAGGCCTATCTATAGCCTGATATGTCTAAAACGTTTTAATTGTTTTGTTGTTTTATTCTATACCACTGGCAACCTCCCATTTCCTGCAGGCATCCTGCCTGATAAACTTTCTGGAAAAAAACATCCTGTCCCTTTTTTGTCGCAGCATCAATTTCAATCACATGCTTCATTCCAGGCTTTATGAGTCTGCGAGCAAGCAACCTCGACAATTTAAATTAGGACGCACAACTCTTGATGAAAACTGCTGAAGATAAATCCATGAGTGCACATAACTGACCCCTAATGAAGCATGGAGTGAGAAAGAACTCCACACGACTTCAAAGCTTCATTTTTGACGTTGGCCTTTTTCCTAACTGGAATGCTGTTGCCAAGAAAAGTCTGGGTGTAGCTCAACCATCTAGGCACTGGTGTCGGATTTTTCCGCTCAAGCACGGCTCCAGGGATGGTACCACTCGCAATTTATGAGTGCGGCAGGGAGGAGCAAAGTGCAACATGCAAATGACACACTCAACTGTGCCATCGCCCATCGTCCCTACCTCTAGTGGAGGGTTGGAGGCATTGAAGTGCTAAGTTTCTCTGTTGTCATATTTTTGTATTTCAGTTTTGTAATCAAGTCCTGACCAGTCTTTATAATATCATTAGTCCAAATTCTTGGTGGTCTGCCCATATTTTGTTTTCAATTCAATTTTCTTTCTAGTTGTCTTTGTATAGAAATCTCTGATAAAAGAATTATTGCGAATCATATGGCCAAAGTATTTCAATTTTCTTGTTTTAATTGTGTGTACAATTTTTGTGTTGGTTTGCATCAGAGGGTTTGCATTCTAAATAGTAGCCTACATCTTTGTTTGTAATTTTATCTTTCCATGAAATTTTAAGCATTCTTCTATCCTCTATGTGGCGCCAAATGGACAGTTGTTCTGGAAGTGCGATTCTCAAATGCGAAGTGCTCGTATAATCATCTCTTCATTTGTTTTTTCTCTTGCAGAGAGGTGTTATTTATTCACTGCGCTTTCTGAGCGGATTGATTACTAGAATTGTAAAATCTTCTAAACAGTCTCATGGTTGTCTGGCACGGAGGCTATGCCATTGGCTTAGCCTATGTTGTGTTTTCGATATGATTCACTGCTATTGTTCAGCTGTTGGAGATTAGAGAAACTACATAGACTATAGGCATTGCAATTTAGTCTACAGTAAACTTTACAAAGAGCAAATCTTTTGTAGTGAAACATTACCGTAGGCTACGAGAGGCAGAGTAGCATCTATAAAACAAACATCGTGGTCTCTGTGGTGATTAAATGTTAACAGTAAAACAACATTGCGAATAGCGACTGCTTACCGTTAACATTGACGTAGAAACTATCGCTTATTCCTTCTAACGGACTAGTCTTTGGCGCAGTGTCATCCATTAATTCAGTGGGGACTTTTATAACCTTTGTAACTCTTGAAGTGAGTTTTGCTCGGTTGAGCTTGTCACAATCGTACACTTGTTGACTTGAAGCTAACTTGTCTGGTTTATCTCTCTTCAAGGTCATTTCGTTAAACCCACTGTCTGATTGGGGAAGGGGAGAATGATGTTGTGAAAACTCCTGCGATCTGAATAAACAGAAAGGCCTAATAGTGGCGTCATTTCAAACCACATTTGATATTTTGTCATAAAACATTTGGAAAACGTGCGTAGTCGAAGGCATAAAAGAACTGAAGTCCAGTTTAGCAGTTATTTTCGGTTAATAGGTTATTTCGATGTTATAGCCTAGCCCTATAACAATAATATACCGGACAAAGCATTGCTGAGCCGAAACCAATCGAATACAGTCAACTGGGTTTACAAAAAGATTCCAGCAGTGAACCTTTTGTTTTATTGGCCAACCGAACTTACAAAATAAACCTGACTGAAATGTTTGCGATAGGCTACTGATTTGATCATCGAAAAAGAACAATTATTCAGATAGGCCTAGTCCATGCGTAGCTCATGTGATCAATTGTGTTATTTATTTACAACATAGCCTACCACTGGTTTGTTCGTATTTTCTTTTTCCACGCAACACGCAAAATATTAGACAAGACATTAAACGGTTCGATACTGTACTTAAGTATGAGGGCAAAGTTTTTGAAGTGTAGAAAAGAAAAGTACAACATAATATTTTACCGACTGTTTGCAAAGAACAATTTCGTTCACAATCTTGCATACAGTAGGCTCTCTCACTCGACACAACAGCTTGGATGTTCGAGCTTCAGGCTACAGTGTAAATAATTTAAACACCCGGAAAATGGTCTATAGCGCAGCCGTAGGCTACGTGAGTACAGGCAGGTAGGTAATAGGCTACACTGTTTCCCAGGTTTTATTCCAGTTGTGTTTTAAATTATTCAAACATCCAAATAGGCTACAAAGGGAAAAGTTATAGCGGGAGAAAGTTGTTTACTAACTCACACAACCAAGCCGCTGATTCTTACCGAAGCCTTTCTAGAAGAAGCATAGGCTAAGAAATACATCGCTATAGGACCCTATAGAATATAAAACCTACTATTAACCTTTTTCATAACCTTGAGATTTTTATTTCACCGCATTATATCTTGTTTGGCTGAAGCATATTATAGAATAAAAAATACAGAAGGCTATGAAGATGGATTTTGCAGTTTAAACCATCCTGCTGCCTAGGCGACTGAAGGTTTCACACAGTTGATTAGTATTTTTCAAAAGCTGTTCATAGTTGTTAAAGCATGACACAGGCTAATCAACTAGCCTACTAACCAATATTATTGTTCAACAATTAAACAAATGTTTACAAACTATCTTACCCTATTGGTGGATACGGAGGTGGATCTAAATTTTGTCTGCAGTCAGTTTTTATGTCTGAATTGCTTTCAGTGTCAGATTCCATTTCTTTAGTTTCTTTGGTTACCTTGAAATTTAGGCTACTGTAGATTACAAACTAATTGTCACTTCCAGGATAATCGATGCAAACTGGGTCAATTGACTTATCCATTTATCAAAAGGCCTATATAACAAATTAGTTAGACCGCTAGGCTGAAATAAAAAAGAGAGTGGCCTAAGTAGACTATAGTGTAGGCCTAGATTATTTTACAAACTGAACTAATTCTGAACAAAACAGAGATGTTTTATTGAAATCTAGCCTGCATTGAAAAATAGCGTTGTAAAATGCAGATTAAAACTAATTAAACCACGCCAACTGTCTAACCTTTTTAACCACATCTTCAATCATCATTACCCCCAACATCTCGCTGAAGAAAAAAGCTCCTCCAGAAAAATAAAAAGACCAGCCATATTGGGCATCCAATGACTTGCGTTTTCCTAGTTTGTCATTGGTTGAAATATAGATAATAATTCCCAAGACATTACATAAGCCTGGGAAAAAAACGAGATGCTTATTAGTAAAGCTTTGCTATTGCTCACTCATTTCTTGGTTATTACTAGTCGGCTAAGAATCAGAACGAAATTGGTCATAAATTTTCAGGATTTTGAAATAAGAAAAGCTACTTTCTTTTAGTACCATAGGAGTCTCTTTGTTTGACGTTGTCAAATAATTTCTGCATTTCATAATTAGTTCTGCAAGCGAAATATCATTGCGGATGATAAAAGCGTTGAATCTAATTTATGTCTAATTCAAGAATATTGATTGCACATTATATCTGGAACCGATATAACATAACTAAAAAATAATTTCTAGCTCATTAAAACGAAGGTCAAACTAAAACTTTTTTTATAAATTGAGGGAGTGAAAAATCAATCATTCACTTCATTACATTTTGTTTTGTGCGCAGTCCCCTACCTGATAAGAATGTTGAAGCAACCTTACACAGTGAGCTAAATATCCACTAGCCATCAATAAAATCTTTGATTTCCAGTCCATAAGAGCACCGTAGACCGCTTTCAAAAGAAACTTTGGGAAATGGAAAAGTCGTAAAGATGTAGCCCATAGGCTACTAGTTCAAGATACCAAACGATAGCCCAAATTGTGTTTTTAAACGGCTTGCTCTAGTTGGCTTAATTTGTTTATTCGCGAAATTGCACTTCGTGTAGGTTAGCCTCTGGTTAGCCTACTCCACATTTTGCTTGGTTTTATTAGCTACGGTACTTCTTTGAAAACAATCAACATCTTTGTTGGTGATATTTTCTGCAATTGTGTGAACGTTTTCAATGGTTTGTAGATTACAAACGTCTGTGAAAACAAGTGTTTAAATAAAAAAAATTTTGACATAGCCTACCTGATAAAATTAATAGCACCCCTCCAAAAAGAGGCAGTTTTAATCTTTTAGAAAATAAACAGCAACTTGTGAGAAAAAATAGAATTCCGATTCCTTCCATCACGAGGCTTATAATTGGGAGAATACACCAACGTCGAAGAGAGGCTGGAATCAAAATAGATCAATTGTATGCAGTTGGCCTATATCTTAAACTGGGCTGTTAGTGCCATTTTCAAGTGTTAACGTCCATTTTACTGCATAGGATTGGTAAGAAAAGATTGGATAAGTATATACAATTTGTTATAGCCTCCGACATGTGACATAATTTATACAGGTTAGTTGTTAGTTACTTTACAATCCTTCATATTGACAACTCAACTAGGCTAAAATTTGTGAAACAAAACATCCACGCAAATCGCATTGAACAGCAGGCACAATCTGTAAAAAAAACGGAACTCTGATTGGTTAAATTGGTGAAGTTTCAGCATAGGGTACCTTTTGTAAAGTTGTTCTCGTTTTGTTTCCAGGAGCGAGTAAAACCATTAGATAATATGTAGTTCAAACAAAACTCATCTCATCTAAAAGTAATATTTTAATAACCAGCAAGAGCAAGTGTGATTAACTTTGTTATTATAGGCCTATCGTACTGTTTAAAACATGTAGCATACTTCCGACTCTCCGTTGTACATTTTATTTTCAGATTTAATTTATATCATAGAATTAGTCTAAGTTCTTCGGATGGATTGAGTTTGTATATCCTAGCTTTTCATGATGGCTGCAGCCTTTCCTGAACGCGTGCGGTCCCATCAGTGCTTTGCTGTCTTGCATTGTCCCAAAGTGGTTTTTGCTTCCATATTTTTCGCTTTAATTGGAATTATTGAGCCTATTAATAGATTCAAGTCGGTTGCCTACTTGTCGTAGAAGGCAGGAGACAGGCAGAGCTAGGAGACAAAATTCACTCGCTTGAGTCGCTTTCAACATCATGCACAAAAATAATTATTGAAAAAATTCACATAAAAATAAAATGTAGGCCTGAAATGCAGAAATATGATGCTATCACTCTTCTAGGTCGCTTGTGACCCTCATAATCAGCATCATAATCATCAAAGCCTTGGAGGGGGGTCATTCGGCCCGATGCTAATAAGAGCCGGGTCTCCCAAACAAAACATAAAAATAAAGCAATAAAATCTCCAACCAATACACAGTGTTTTTTGTTTTTTAGCCTCGTAAAAAAAATCCGGGACCCTAATATGACCCTGGGCTTAGACCTAAAAGCATCCCTTTGACTTCTCTTTGAACGCTACCGATTATCATCTGCCGGCCATCCTACGTCTGCTCATCTCAATGATATCAATCTCTTCTTCGTTGTTATCTCGCAATATTCCTTCATAGCTGTCTTTAAATCTTTTGGGGTCCACTTCGTTCTGACTACCGCAAAAAATGGTAAAGGTGATCCCATACTTGATTCAAGTGTCGTGTATGAGAAGATAAGGTTCTCATTGTCATTGTAGTAAGCCTTCGGCACTACGCAGAGTAGGGTGGCCACTGGCCAGTTCCATTTTCTCGGCCACCTTTCCTTCAGCAACTATGCCCACTCAACTTATTACACCCTAGGCAGAGGTGAGCGGTGTTTTCAACAACCAGCTGAAGCCGGGAGTCGAACCAGGTTTGCATAATTGGAAAGTCAACGCCATATCCGTTATTTCTCATTTTTGTTTGTGTATATTTTGTGGTAGGCTAATAGTGGCTAATACTTACTAATTAGATATAGAGAAGAGCTTGTAGTTTTCGATTCAAAGTCAGATTTCATGAAATCTAAAATTTTGCATTGATCTTGACAAATATCTGTAAAGACAAAAAGAAACCTATTTAACAGAAAATTACAGTTTCCCATGCTATGTCTGTCCTTGTTCCATTCAAGCTAAAAAAAAAAACGCTGATGTGGCTGCCATATGATATATTTCAGAATCAGACCATAAACTTAGGGAGGAGTGAAAAAATTTTTTTTTTCAAATTAATATGTACGGTACCAAAAGTGGCGTATGGACCTGAACCAACTTTTTAGATGGTTTGGGGACTGGGGTTCGTTCGTGCAACCTACACTCAGGTGACCCATGACCCCTAAAGGTCATCCGGAGGTCAAATTTCATACCTTGGAAACAGGTTAAGCTAGAATGTTGGTTCTTGGCTTAAAATGTTTAGAATGTCTATGTTTATATCTGCTCTAATGCAACGTTTTGTCTCTATTTCAACTATGTAAGCCAGAAATTGCCAATTTTCATGAAAAGCGTAGCATCCATCATGTTTGATTTTGAAATGGAACCTTTAGCAATAGAATATTGTAATAGTAACCATTATCCTCTTCCCTTTCTCCTTTGCTATTGTAGGCTAAGGTATGTGGTATGCTGAGTGTTCACTCCCTAGCCTACTGAATAGACCGCCAGTTCTCAACAGTAAGGTGTAGGTTACTGAGCTGATCACACCTAAATCCTTGTGAAAAGTAGCATCAGGCCTACACTTATCATTGCGATAATAAATCTAGTGCAAATCTAGTGTAAGGCGTAGCTTGACCATTTAAAAAAATGTAAAGACATTTTTAGTAGCCTATCAATGTAAGTTGACGGTGCAGTATGCAATGTCTTTTGCGATTTGCATTCCTTCTCAAATTTATTTCATTTTTGCTTTGCAATCTCTGTGAATAAATTATCTTTTCTTCCAAAATTGACATCAGTGATTGGGTTAAAGTCTTTGGGTTATATCTGTAACATTGTACCGTAATGTAGCCAGAGCGAACTCTCAGGCTATTTTTTTCGCGCTAAAGATTAGAAAGCAGTTTGCTACTTCAATCAAACCATAACAACGCGTCACGAATCTCATCAAACGTTTAAAGACGTTGCATAAGCTGGTGTTTCATGAAGCAACAAAACACTGTCAGGCTACGTCCGGAGTTTCATACAACACTTTTGAATTCGGTGACCGGAACATATGATTTTGAATGTTATTGGACCCTGCTGTTATCAGAAAGGTAGCGATTACCATGTAGGCAAAAAAGCCTAGATCCATTATTTAATTGTAGGCTACTGTTTTTCGGTAGGGAAGTAGGCTATTGTGGATCTGGAAAATTAAGCTTTCTCAGCGTAGGTTGGTTGGCGACGGCCAGCATCACAGAAGTTAAGCGTTCATAAAGTATCGTGGTGATTTGCAAGCCTAAATTTTGTCCTTGCTCCAACCTCAAGAACATTTGTGTTCTTGTATGTACTGTAGAAATGAGGATAGGTGGGAAGCAATGATTAGGTAACATCATTAACTATAGTAAAAAGATAAAAAGTACAATGGTAAAAAACTTAACATTCGTCGAGCGACAATAAATAAAACAGCATTGATATATTTTTGGTTATTGCGTGGATAAATGTTTTTAGCTTTACACTTGTAAAAGTAATGTTTTTGTTTTCAACGTGGTAGGCTATTCAGAAGAAATGCCAGATGCTCTTTCATCATGTAACTCCTTTGTATGTTGCGCAGAAAAAGGGTCCACTATTAGGAATGGGAATAGCCTATTCATTAGTGATAAGAGTAGGAGATGAGATTTGAAACATTTCAAAATAACTGGCTTACATAAGTAAACCTGAAATAATTTACAATCTGCAACTAATCCACGAGCTTTCAATAGATTTGAGATTTAGCGCATTTCCGCTTGAACATTCCACCCTCTCAAGGCTGCACCTTGACCTTAGATTTCACAATTACGCAACCCCCATTGCAACTTTGCAGAGTAGCAGCAAGTACCACTTTGATCATTTTATTCAAGTGAAACGAGGTCATTACTACTCGATTAGTAAATGATTGATATAAGTATGCACTAAAAATAGCTGAGAGTGAAATAAATAAATAATTTATCGTACTTTTTGTGCCTATTTCTAATTCAAGTTCACAAGAGAATAGTATGAAGCTTTTCTTGAGTTTTTATAATTCCACCAGCTAATTTTTTATTGCCTGAAACAGTTGGCCTCTTGTTTTGAAGCAACTTTAGGTTACACCTAGGTTCTCACCATGTGAATGAACAATGCTCACTTTACCTTAGTTGGAGGCACCGTCGTTCATTATTATGAAAGCCAAAAACGAAGTCACAATGACAAAGGGAGAGCTGCAAGTATTGATTTACAAAGTTAGAATATATGTTGCCCAGTTTGCTTTTCGAAAGACCGCCAGTAATTTGTAAGCAGTAGTTGTTGCCAATGGCAGTTACTGTAAATGATTTCTTCAAGTAAATGAATGGAGAAATTTACCCCAAGGCGATAACAATTTAGGCCTATCCCAAGGTAAATTTTACTCAGATTAAGCATCACTGCATTAGCCTAACACTTTTGCATAGCCTACCGCTACCGGTACATCTATTGATATCTTATGCTAAAGGTTTTGATTCAAGGTCTGTCCCTGCAATTGACTAGCCTACTCGAAGTCAATTGCGGTGTCATTTGTTCTTAATATTGTTGTCGTTCGTCCACTGAAAGCTTTGAAGAAACTAATTAATTGATCATCACTTACTCATCTTGATTATTATTACTCATGTAGTGTTTGTTTACGACTAACTTAGCCCTGTTGAAAGTATGATATATAGACAGACAGCATGGCAATCAAATTTAAAGTTAGTTTTGATTTGAGTAATAGATTAGGTCAGGGATCACAAACTCAATTCGCTTTTAAGGCTAAATGCAAACTCCTAATTGGCCAAAAGTAGCCAACTGTTTGTGTGCGGTGGCCAGCGAATATAGCTGTAACCTAAGGCGTGATGCCGAAGGCTAGGCATTTAATTTAATTACGAAAACTTGATGATTGTAGATTGGTAGATTTCTAGTCGATAAACTACTCACAGATCAGCCGTGTTTATTTATATTTCTGATCGTTTTAATAGTTCTTTTTTTGCGAAAGTCCCAAGTGGTGCGAAGATTGTATTTGGTTTTTGTGCCTCAGGGTTGCAGCAATCAAAGTGTAGTAGCCTATTGCTCAAAGCAAGCTGGTTATTTGCTCAACAAAGACATAGGCTATGTCAGATAAATGTTTTAATTGTCAAATTTAATGGTCAATTTTTGAATAAATAACTTCCAGAGCGGTATTCAACTGTTTGGTCAGACATTTATCCATTATTTTACACTACTTTAGCTAAAATACATTTATCGATTTTACC
This sequence comes from Aplidium turbinatum, assembly GCF_918807975.1. Classification (NCBI taxonomy): domain Eukaryota; kingdom Metazoa; phylum Chordata; class Ascidiacea; order Aplousobranchia; family Polyclinidae; genus Aplidium; species Aplidium turbinatum. The sequence continues at coordinate 8,687,521 of NC_137483.1, read as the reverse complement.
ATATTATTTGCCAAAAAGTATAGTTATGGTAAAGAGACCGTCAGAACCTTAAGTTCAAGAAACATTTGCGCTACGTTTTAAAATATAACTTCAAATCAGTGGCCTAGCGAGACCATTTGTTTGGTGTTCATTGTAACTTTAAACATATAAACTACCTGTATGTAAAAAAAACAAACTAAAACAGTAGAGCTGACTCTGTTGAATCACACCCAGGGGGTCAAATAGACTAAATTTTGCTGAAAAAAAGTGAACACCTAAAAGTGGCCACGCTACACCACAGCTTCAAATTCTAAATTCACATCGGAAGTACCGGCACAACGTTTTCACATTTCCGCTGAAGTGGTTCTGCGGCATGAAGCGTCACGTCACGTATCTATGACGCGCCATGTCATCAGCAAGCCGACGCGCATCCGCAAATGCTTGTTGCTGCAACCTGGTTTGCACCGCCGCGTTGTTGTTGCCGGGTCATCATACTTATCATTGAATATATACACTATACAGGATATGCGATATATGCATTACGTCAAATCCGTCAATATGTCATGTTTGTTGTGATTAAGTGGGCGTAGGATGAGAACTACTTTCACATGCTTTTCCAGTTAAACCATTTCTTGCCAATGTTGGGTGCGTTGAAGATAACATACCGATAGTCAACAAGTACTGGATGAACATTACAGTGTCTCAAATTTAAATTGGTTAATTTTTTTGCTGATACATTGTGGCATGCTATTGCAGTAAGCATAGTTGGCTTATGTGTACGTTTTTATTTTACTTAGCAGCTCGTTTATTTATGTAAGTTGCAATAAATGATTGCACAAAACTGTGTTGCGCTGGTTCACTTCTTCAAAACTAAACGAAACCATTTTAAGGCAGTTAACATCTCTTGCTATCAATATTTTTTTACTACAGTTCACTTTGTAACTGCATACTGCACCTAAATGTGAGCGAGTGGCCTCTATACCTGTGCGTGCATGTTGGAAATTTTGTGTTTATGAACTTATGTTTGTAGCTACCTATTTCAGTGTTGTATTTGAAAACACCAATGAATTTCCGTTTAAAATCAATAAAAGTTGGACACAAACACATGTGAGAATTAAAAACGAAACAAAAATAAATTAATAGGAGTTTTTGTGATAATGTGATACATTTTGTGCTGGTGCTAGTGCTTGCCATCCAAGTGCATAACATTTTAAATAGCAGTCTCACCCTAAAAATTGTCAAACAATCTTAGCGATTGTTTGTCCCAACAACTGAATTTCTGATCACAACTTTTGTTGAGTTCTTCATCGAAAATAATTCCTGACTATAGACCAATGATTTAACGATTGAAAGCACACGACAAACTGAAAAAGGAAGAAACACATAGAATTTGATAAGCGGTTAGATTCAATAGAACGTCAGATGGCGGGAAAAAGGTTTAAAACTTCTGTCAACAGTGTCAGCATAAGACATTTGAAGTTATCAATTTTCTTAAGTTGTGTATGTTGAAATCTGTTGCCGTTACCGCTCAAGTACATGGGAATTGGGAATGCAGGCGCGAAAGTAACGATTTGACTTTGTTACTTCCACTTTCTACTTATTGAGGTAAAAGCTAATGTTGTTTTGATATGTAAATATGATGCAATACTTGCTGAACCTTACAAGGCGTGAAAGCAGCTTTTTTTCTTTTCCGGTTCGCTATTTTATGTACGTTTCAAAAGATGTCCGCTGTCCATTTGTATTTGCAATATCTGTTGCTACTTTGATGTTGTGGTGGACCACATGAAAAGTGTGTGGAAACGGAAGCAATTGCTGAAATAACTGCTCATAAATCCTTGGCTGAAACCACGCTTATTCTGATTGCTGGGTGGTTTGCAATGCAAATATTAATCAATGGGATGACTGCTGATATTTTGTGGGATTAGAAAAAAGTTTATCACTTAAAGCATAGGTGATTATTTTCACTGTTAATTGGGAAATTTATGAAGCAAAGTTACTGATTGTGCAGGAACAAGAAAGAAAGTGATCTGGCAACCACACTTTAAAAGTTCGTTGTGAAGGAAAGGGTAGTTTTGACTTTATAAATAGACTGACAGAACCGCAGATAGATTAAGAAACATGATATAAGACGTTGTTTATCAATATCTTTAGCACTTTTGTCTTAGCGGCAAGGCACAAGGACTCTGGGAAGATGACTTATTTAAAATTCTGGCTTAAAGCCACGGCTTTTGTATCTGTTGAATTTTAGAACAGCTGCATGAACCCAACGAAAACCATGAACATAGCGCAAAGTGCGAGAAGCTTTCACAATAGCGCGATACACATAAAGTAACGTTAAAATAACGTCCGGATTTGCATTGCAGAGGTGACCTCAGAATGCTACAAAAATTTTCATCAGCATTGATTGGTGAACATCGGAAATGCATGACTTGAGAAAAAAAAACTTTCATTCCATGTTTATTGCGTGATGGATGTGGGTTGTTTTGTCAAAAAGTTTGACAAAAACAAACGTGTCACGAAACCTTAAACGTTTTATCGATGAAGCATGACGTAGTTTCCGTGTATAGCGTCGCAAGGAATAAAAATGACATTGGTTCCAAACAAAGGGAATTTATCATGTCATCTAGCTTTCACAAGTTACCTCCTTATTGCAGAGTGTGTGTTTGGTCGAATGAGGTTTGAATGGGTTATTCATAAGCTTATTTAGTCGTAGTTGGTACACAGTTGATAGGAATAAAGGTCGCTAAGGTTGACAAAACTGGTAGATTATGCAAGCTAGGCGAGATTTCACATATTTGTAGATCGATATCCGTTTAACTTATAAAGCTATGACTAAACACGCAGTCAACAATCTATTAACTGTTACTTTATGTGTGATCAATGTTGCATGTTGCTGTTTTCTTAGGTTGGCAAAAATGACTAAATATATTGTAACAAATGTTATTTTCAAAACATTGTTCCGTACGATGGCATTTAAAACAACAGTGTTCAAATAGTATAGCTTACGAAGTGAAATCAGCGGCTGTATCTGTTTTAATGTTTGTTCAAACAAAAAGATTAAATATCATGGTACAAGGTTGCTTACTCGCCAAGTTCAAACCCTAGCCTACAAGTCAGTTGCTTTATACATTAATTCAACGTCTGCAGACGCTAAATCAATGAAAAAAAGGACTCGCTTACCGGCTGAGGTAGTATTTTTTGTTTGGCCGGGCTTAGTTAAAGTCAGAGAAAACCGGAACTCAATCCGGACGGAACTCAATTTTATGTTCCACATGCTCGCATAAAATTATTCTCCACCCACGGCTTAATGTAAACTCCAGCAAACCAGAACTCAACCTATAGGTTTTGAAACTGTAACTAGTACTTTTCGTTCTGACATTCATGTTAGCAAAACTGTTGTAAATATTAGTTCAAAAGGATTAAGCTTGGTGTTGAGACTTCCAGTCTCAATACTAGTCTAAAGACATTGGATTTGTGACTGACCAGCTCTCAGTGATCATGTTCGTATATCTATAATTCTATAGCATAGCCTATGCCAATACAATACAAGTAGGTATTGAAAGTGAGCACTGGTTGAGTATACAGGATGAAACGCAGGGTTGTTTATATGTAGTGAAAAGTTTAAGTTCATGATAAAACAAACAGTCAAAGCATGGCACAGAACTGAAAACATAGCATTGTGATATCCTCCAATGCGATTTGGCTGTGCATGTATTCGGCGCGTGTTTATCTGATGATCACAGCGTGGAAATAACAAAATGCAAAGGTTTTCATAGTTTTTAAGTTTTCAAATAGGACCAACCTTGTAACTATTCCTATTAATTAACTACTCATCATCATCATCATTACTGTATTTCTGTAATTTCAGCCATTTCTGAAATTAACTACTGTATTTCATCAATGTAAATCAACAGTGGATGGAAACCATGGCATAAAGCTGTAAAGCTTTATGCTATTCCGGAGTAAAGCTGAGCCCATGTTGCGAAAAAAAGTTCAGATCTTTAAGCAAACTTCAGGCTTAGTATTTGATGAATTCTTTCAATCCTTTTGCATGTTGCAGTTTAAGAAATTCGGAAAGGGTTTACAAACTGCCTCCTTCGAAAGCTTGAAAGTTGCTCGTGGTCGTAGCCTATAGCCTAAGCACCATCAGAATGCAGTATGGAGGTTATAGCTTTATGTCATAAGTTTTGGCCTACTTTAGACAATTTACTCACTTTTTTAGTGAAAGTATTTTTGTAACTCGGCTGACGTATCCAGTGCTGTATTCGAGGGTATACGGCGATATACGCAGTATACTCTTTGCTTTTTCGAGCAACTATACTAGTATACTCTCTGGTTTTCCAAGGAGAGTGCCAATGCTATTCTTACTAATTCTTGACAACTACTAACTACTGTAACTACTTAACCATTGAGGACCAATGGTACACGGGTGTACCATGAACTTAATTCCGTACCGAGGTACAAAAAAATTTTGTACCTCTCGTCCAATTTTGATGTTGATAATAATTTATGTTATGGTAGAATAAAGATTAGTATTTTGCAAGTTGTGTATTATTTATCATTTTGGAAAATCTGACAGTAGGCCTATCCTATCCCCCTGCTTTTTTTACGAATACAGCACTGGACGTATCCCAGCTTACTTTTAACAAGTTGGCATGAACTAATTCGTAAAGTAGAAGACTCAGTGTGTGCTATTGCAGGTCTAACAAAGATACTCTACCAAGTCTATCTGCAATTTGAGGCTGCAATTTATAAACTTCTTCATTTAGGTGAATTGTTGAAGTTGAGAACGTTCAATCAAGCTGATTTGCTTCAAGACGTTGTAGCATACAATTTTTGTACTAATGTCGTGCTGTTTGCTACTCAAACCTTCACTAAATTAAAGTATGAAATATTGCTCTCCATCATATTCTGAAACCGCGTTGCCTACCCTGCAGCAGCAAAAGCAACCGCTTAACCCTGTCTTCCGTTCAATTTCACCTTATTTCGGTACATCAAAGCTGAAGCAGCTATACCTCACAACAGAGATCTACTTCACCGAGCCGTAAATGGTAGAAGCGAGAAAATGTGAAAGTTTCTAAAAAAAAATCGAGACGGAATTAAGGCACAAGGTAAAAATGATTTATCACGACCGCAGCATATTCCGTAGTGTATAAAAACCAAAAAAATTGTGAAGCCACTCTAATAAAAAATATCTCTCTGATATCATCGTTGGTTAAAAGGCCATGCCAGATTTATGAGAAAGGCGAATCTACAGTACGTGACAGCCATGGTTAGGCCTATATTTTAATGCATTACCTTCGTCGCAGCATATCTCCCATAATCCTGAATACGATCTGACTTCTTTTTGAAGGGTGTCGATTTGATTTGTAGAAGTTCTTCCATCCGATTTGCTCGCAGAATACGTGTTTATTGTCCACGACGTTCTTTGATTTAACCAATTCCTCCCAAACAAAGCGCATATCAGCAACACAAAGGTGGAGAGAGATCCAATGGTTATTCCTATTGTCTAAGAGAAAATTAATTATTTTTGACTTCGTCAAGCTTTCTTAGAATCAGGGGTGTAGTCAGGGGAGGGGGAGCAAAGAGAGCAATTACTCCCCCCTCGAAATATTTTTACTTAAAATTTACACTCTGTTACAACATCATTTGACAAATTTTTAGTATTGATTTAGGCTAAAAGTATCTTCAGAATGAGCAATTTTAAGCTATTTTTTCAAAAATTCTGGGGAATGTTCCCCAGACCTCCCTGTGGGTGCTCGTGACTCGCTGCCGGGCTCATTCACATGTACAAAAATACTTGTTTGCCCCCCGAGAAAAATTTTGTTGGCTACCCCCTTGGTTAGAATAATTTGTAATATTGCAATTTGGTTAAATGCAAAAGGCGTCGAAAACTTAAAAATTTGCTACAATTTTCTCAACGTGTAGATTGTAAAAATGCAATATTTACTCATGTGATACTTTTTTAACATTGGAATTAATCTTTACACAACATAAAGGTTAATAATATACGTGAAAGCAAAGCAAAAAGATTTATAGTAAGACGTTTTTCACATTCCTTCAATAGACAATCTGCCTTCTGCAAGAGAGTCTTCAGCTAAATAGCAATTCACTCAGCGATTCAATCTTTTTTTACATTCATTCAACGTCTGCAGACCATGAATCAATGCAAAAAGAAACTGATTGGTTAGCTGGGAATGTAAACACTCTCATAAATTATTTGCATCAGTCTGAAACAAGTCATAAAAGTTCACTCGTTTTTTTTTGCTTCTTTACAACTTTGAAATGTGTTTTTCACTTACCCGAGTAAATATTAGTCTTTTTGTTTTTTTCAGCATCTTTTCCAAGAATCTTCCAATGCAGCTCATACTATCTTTAATATTTGAGTTGAAGTTTTTAACAGCTTTTTTGCATATTAAAGTTTCAGCCAGAGTATTAAAACAATCCTTGTTCGTAAAATACTGAAACTGTTTTGAAAGCTGCTTTTATTTAATCCATATTATGGTATGTGTGATGGCGAAATGTAAAAAATACACAACAGCGAACGTAAACGGTCACGGTGTTAGACAGGGCTTAGCTTCCTCTCGTACAGTCAGCTTTAAAATTTTGCTTGCTATATCACTCCATCAGAGATTTCATTGCACATTTAAAAAAACTTTTTTTGTTTTATGTATGCATATTGCACATATGTGTATCGCTGTTTAAAATCATTTACATGGTATTCCTAGAAAGTTATAAACATTTAGTCTGTTTGTATTGGAAGTAATTGTTAGTCAAAGTTAGGTCAGAACTAGTTGCCGAAGTTCAAAACATTTAGTCATACATGAACAAACTCAGCTACGATTCGACATATCAAACCTTATGAAGCGTAACCTAACCTTGCCAGTCAGATATAACTTTGTGCACTGAACAAAGGCTTCTAGTTCAAATGCACCAGCTGAAGCAGCTCGAAAACACAACACTCTTAGTTTTTTCAGCCAATATGGTTCAGCGAAAAAGTCATTGCAATAGTCTCAAGAGAGGTAGGCTACTCAAAGTATCATTGATCAGTTGTCAATTACAAAGAAAATACCAACTTTGCAAATGAGGTTTTATTATTGTCTACTTTGTAAAATATAGATCCAATCGAAAAATCGTAATTTCGCTTTGTTGCAAGCTACAGCATCTTTTAATGGAGAAAAGGCTCTGTTTAATTTTTATCACACATATATCGTAACTTAACCACCAGCTAACGTTATCTTCTCATAAACAAATCTGTTTTACAAAATTTTCTTTTTGCTTTTTTATTGAGAAAAAATAGACTTTACTGACAAGCAGGATTGGACTGATGCAGCCAAAAATTATATGGCTTCCCATGACTTTGGCTCAGTACTTTTAGTTGACCTTTATCAGTACAGTGCTGACATTTTTATTTAAGTTGACTTCAAATTTTTAGGATCCTTTTTGTGTTATAGATGTTAGCCATAGCGATCAGTGGCTTAGTGCGACCATTGTTTTAGGTGATCACTTTTTCAGTAAACTTTAATTCAATAAACTTTCACACTCTACTTGTGGTTGAAAAACAAACAGTGCAGCTGACTGGGTTGAACCGCGCCCAGGGATTTTTTAAATACAGATAGACTAAAATTTAATAAAAAAGCATACGCCTAAACACATGGTCGCTCTGCGCCCACTGACAGCGACGTATAAAGGTCGCCATAAGGCTGATTGGTGTTGATTGCTATTAATGAATTAATTGCTAATTGTGTAAAGGTCGCCATGATGCATTGTGACGTTAAATAACGAAGGACAACTTTATAGTCTTAACAGTTCCGGACTCATGTTGTCAACTTCCTCGATCCTTGTCATCACTTAACCTAACTGCGAAACGTTAATATTATGATAACAAACAGTTACACATCTCTCACATGAAAGAAGAATAGTTGTTCCCATTAAATGTACCGTAGCCTAACACGCGGCGTAACGTATACAGTATATCTTGTAGAAATAGCAGAGCTCTAGAGTCGGAGAGATTTTGGCGTGTCCGGAGTCGGCCAGATATACACCGAAAAGTCAGAGTCGTGTACTTTCGCCTGACTCCACAGTCTTGAAAAATAGTGTAATTTGTCAAATATAGGCTACTGCAGATCAGAAGAAAAAACTATGAGCAATTGAAAATTAGCTTTATAATCATTCCAACTGGACGTTTGCTTGAACTACACAGTTAAAATATTTGTCTAGTGAAAATTCTCACTTCAAAAAGCCTGATGACATACTAGTTCCAACATACTCAGTCATAGCCTACTGAACTTCGAGAAATAATTGCAGATGGCTTGCAAGTTACTTGTAAATAAATTCTAAAGATTTTAGTACAGATAAACTTTGATATTAGTTGATGATTTATGTTGGCTACCAGTGACAACAAGTTGCAGTACATATTTGGTGGCAGGGGTAACCTTCCTTTGTAAAAACGAACTTTTCGGTGTAGATACTTGCTTGAGGAGAATGGATATTGGTATCGGTGAAGATGAAGATTAGGAAGATGTAAATGTAAATGAAGATGCAAATGTAAATGAAGATGTAAATAGTCATATTAAGATCAAGTGCCAACACTAACTAAACAACATATTCCAAAACGTAGCGTAATTTTATGATTGTGCCAAGGAGCAAACATAACCACAAAGGGCCCCCTGGCCATATTTTAGATGCCATTGTCTTATTGTGATCTCAAATGTATGAAATTAAGTTCATGTTTTGCATTTTGCTTCCCGAAAGGAAATCGTCTCTTATTTGACCAGCTACACCTTCGCATGCCAATTGCTTTTCTACAGTTTCACAACAAAATTTACTGTAACAAGACAACACTTTTTGAGTTGCTGCTGGTTTTAAACGAAGTCAACCGCTTTTAAATTAACCCGTTGTATGTGCACAAGAATGGATACTGTTACCAAACCGAGCTCTGTCTACAAACCTTCACAACCAGCAAGCTGAAAACAATAATAAACAACCTTGAAAACGAGTTGAAGCACATTGTATTAGATACTTTTATTTGTTGTTGGCACGGTTAGTTGCCTATTACATTGCAAAGACGTAGCCCACACATAAAAAAAAAACAGCAAAAGAATAGCTACTATAGAGCTAGATAGAGTTTCCAGACTGCCCACACATTGCCTATAGCATAGGCCTATGAGCAAATGAAACTGACAGATGAATCGAAATATCTAATCTAAAGAGAAGGTTTATAGAGACTTTCGCAAAATTTTCATTACCGTACTTCATGTTATACAGTACGTTGCAGGTATCAAACGAAAAAATGGTTATGAGGGTATAAAAAGTAAGTTGTTAGATCTGGTTATGCGCTTGCATCTGACGTGCTTGCGTGCAAGATAGAAAGTTAAAAATAATCAAAAAGTCATTGCCAAGAATGATGATCAATGTGCTATGGTGGTGGATGTATGTTTGTTTCGCGTTGTAAGTTTGCGGCAGTCTGTCGGTAACAATTTCACAGTTGTTCATTTTATGAATACTCCAAGCAAGAACCTACGTCAGAGCCTCAAAGGTGATGGTGAATCAGCGACCTTGAAGTTAAAATTAGTTTTTAGTTTTGACAACGATTGACGTTTTTTAGTCTACGATAAGTTTTCAAATGATTCTATTCATTTGGTTAGTGTCTATTGCAACAACATAGCCTATACCAGTAGTTCTCAAACTGTGCGTCGCGACGCCCTGGTGCGTCGTTTCACTTTTCCAAGGGCGTCGCAGAATAGTTCCGTTTCTTGGCTGAACTCAGTTTAAGATTATAAAAATGAGGTTAACCCTTTGAGGACCGCTGGGACACATGTGTACCTTGCACTTAGCCGATTACACCGCAATTAACTAAAAAAATTGCCACTGCTGATACCCCAACGTAGTATTGGATGTTTATCCTTCAAAAAAAAATTGAAAACTCTGAATCATTTGTCTTGGTGTTATTTCAGTTTGAAAACAGTGAAGAGTTGAAGTTGTAAGTGCGTTTTTTTCTCTTCAAATTTGCAAAGCATATTTATTTACATTTGTTCAAGCTCGAGTCGAAATTTGCAAAATACTTCCCGAAAAAATTTTCAAAGTACGAATGGATTCGTGATCCTTTCGTAATAGGAAATCCGGCAAATTTTTGAATTCAATGAATGACGACTATCCAGGTTTGGTGAAAGAAAGCACTGCGAATTATTATCCCATTCGCTACGTCGTATTTATGTGAAGCAAAATTTTCTGTCTTGGCGGTGATAAAACCAAATATCGATCACGAATATATAATGAAAGAGAAATGCGGGTGGCAATTTCAAAAGTTCTCCCAAGATTCAATAAACTTTGTGAAAACAAACAAGCCCACACGTCACATTAAATAATATGCATTGCTTTTTATTGTTGTATCAATAAACAAAAGTTTAATCATAAGTTTCTTCATTTACTTTTATTTGCTGGTGCGTCGCAAATCCAAAAATTTTTTTCAGAGGCGTCGCAACAAAAAAAAGTTTGAGAACCACTGGCCTATACAATTGTACGTGAGCAACAAAACACTAGAGTCCGCTGTTCTCATCCGTTGTGTCCAGCTTGGCACAGCAACGTCCTCTGGAGCAACGTCATACCGACGTCATAAGCGTCGTTCAGACACTCTCACCATTTGGCGACTATAAGCTGATATTTTCCACCAACTGCAAAATATTCTCTTCTCAAACTGATATTATGATAATACTGTAATGCGGCAAATTTCAGCACGATGTAAGAAGGCGCATTAATCAACGAAGTTGAAATTGCTTTTAACGACATTGTGCAGGTACTCTTTCGTGAAAATTTTATCTTCTTTATGTACGCCGCACTAATCCACTATGCAGCGTATTATCATCATTAAGTTCCTTCCTCTCGTCGAGGGTTGGAGGCAATGAGGAGCCAAGTTTCTCTGTTGTGAGATTTTTCTACTGCAGTTTTGTAATTAAGTCCTAACCAGTGCAATAGACGCTAACTAAATGCGTATACAGCCAGGTTAATAACTAAAACTTTTGTTATTTCAGCCAACATGAAAGTACAAAATGTTTTAACGATAGGCACAGCTCTTGTAGAAAATTTACTGTTTTCCGGAATTTTACTGGGATGGCCTTCCTTTCAATACGTTTTATTAAAGGAAGGATACTTTGAGTATCTATGCAATCCTGAAGACATCGGACGAAATTCAAGTCACACTCACGACACAGACCACATGAACAGTTCCCTTTTCAACTCTTGCATGGCTCGAGATGAAAGATTGAATCTAGCTTTTGCAATAGCAACAAGCAGTCCTTTTCTATTCTCTTTATTCTCTGGAATATTGTTGGACAAATTAGGTACCTGGATGTATCGCTGCATGGGAACATGTCTATTGACGACAGCATTCTTCGCCATGTCATTGTCTTCAATTGATACATCTTGGCTCATTTTTCCGTTTCTAATGATGATTGGCATTGCCGGAAGTACTCTTGCAATTAGCAATGTGCAAGTCGCCAACTTGGCAGGGCCATTTAAAGGGCTTGTTGTAAGCCTGTTGAATGGTAGTTTTTTAGCTGCCGCTGTTGTGTTTATGATAGTCAAAGCGGTATACCTTGCGGGGCTAAAAATTAGCTGGATTTTGTTAATTCTAGCTTTTTTGTCTATCATTTCCTGGTTCCGAACTTTTTTGTTGATGCCAAAAAAATATCTTTCTTTGTCTTCTTCTCCTCGGTACGGCTGGAAAGAATGGACGTGTTACAGAGAATCGAAAAATAAGTCTGGATATGGCGCTGCATCAACTGCAGTTGAAGATGAATCAGCAAATTTGACAAAAGAGCAAAAAGAAGACCCTGATGTTTCTTCCCAGGAGGTTGAAATTGCCAATCAATTCGGAAATGATGCAAAAACGTTCAAACTGTGCATTTGTTCTCCAATTTACTGGACAAATTTGCTTACGTTCACTGTAGGCCACACAAGATTGACATTTTACTACGGTGCTTTTGTGAATTGGATTGAATGCTTTGAAGAAAGTGAGAGCATCAGTTTTTATATAAACATATTTGCAATGACATTGCTTGTTGGTGTTCTACTTTCCCCAGTTTGTGGCTTAATTTTTGATGGAGTTGTCAAACTTTGCAAGCGTAACACTCCAAGCCCTAGGTTGAGATTTTTGCAAGCATCTCTGATTTCAATGTTTATAACAAGTTCGTTGCTTACCCTTCTTTCAGTAACCGTAATAATTTCTAGTGTGTATTCTTCTATCGCTTTCCTTTTGCTAACTAGCTTATTTTTATACGCTGGACACTGGACATTCTTGGCTTTGATTTTTCCTACAAAGTATTATGGTAAGTTGCTCGGAATAACTCAAGGTTTTGCGGGCACAGGAGCTTTACTCCAATTTTTTCTATTTAGTTTTGCTGTGAAGTTTGATCCTAATTTTACGTTGATTAATTATGGATTTTTGGGTTTGTCAGTGTTAACATTTGTACATCCACTAATTTTGTTTTTGAAAATTTATAGAATTCGAGCTCGATAGCAAAACAAAGTTAGCTTACACTCTACCCGAATTAGCCAATCTTACCTACATCAGTAGGCTACTCAATAGTACTTTGCAGTACTTTATCCGCCTCGCTATCTCAATTGGTTAAGCCCCAGACCTCATAAACGAAAAAACTTTCAAGATCAAGCGGCACTGGTTTGGCTCTTTGGGTGTGCGCTTGAGCAACGCATTCCAAAGACAGCTCTATGCAGCAGCATGTAGTTGATGGATTAATTCACAACTAACAACAAGCAGAAACTTTACTTTGTCAATCTCGGGGATCGGGCCTGCGTTTGTGGTTCAAAGCCTCCACAAGTATGCGAAACCGTCAGGACTAGGCTTTGAAAGAATCTTGCTCAGTCCGAGAACAAAGTTTCTCGCATTAAAAGTGCGGTTATTGTTAGTTCATAAATTTTACGATAAAATGTTTATCTTGTTTGATACCTGCTAGTTTGGATAAATTTTAACTCCATCAATTGTCCTAAGACAGTACTACAAATGTAGTTCAATAATTTTTGTTTGTTTCAACGCAACATTGTTTTTCTCGATTTCGTTTCGTTTTGAATTATATTTTCCTTGTGGAGTTTGCTTCACTTTTATGATATAAATTGTTTCTAGCCTGTATTACGATAAAACAACTTATCGTTTGATGGATCGTATTCAACAAAACGACAGTTTGTCGTTTTGTAAATTGCCGTAGTGGACTGCCCTTGTAGCCTATGATTATTACTGCTTTGAGACATTAAATAAAGTTCACGTATTGACGCAGGTCAATTGTGTTTTGCTTTTGTGGACAACTAGGCCATACGGGCAGAAAAAAAGAAAGAAAAGAGTAGGCTAGGTTGATACATTCTAGTAGGCGATCCAGCAAATTAAAATAATAGTGCTGATATCAGCGGCTGATCTAAAATGTCAAGCCTTGAGACACAACAACGAAATTAAGCAGGCATCAAAAACTTTATCTTTACATGGAAAGCGAAACTGCCTTTATCCTGTACACATATACATTCAATCTAGTCAGAGGTTCCCACATGGAAATCATGACTCCCAGGAAGAAAGTTTCGAAGTTGTAGGAGTGTTAAAAGTGTCAGTTGTTGCTTACCCTCTGCCCACATGTCTTCAGATAGGTCATTCATCGCTGAAATATCGCACACCGTGATACAATCACGTGGTTTAAATGGTCATTTCCTGAGTAGGCTACAGCTTGCCATTTTACTGCGCATTTAACACAACCCCAATTCTATAGGCCTATCAATGCAACACAGATGTGGGCTACATTGTCACAAGTCTACTTAAGGGCTACTACTATAGCTGCGATAAGAGACCCGAAGTTATTATGATCCTGGGGCCTACAGAAGACAGTAACACCACACTGAACCTATGACGTTTGCAGTCAACATATAACCTTAATACGACGGTTTTGACTTCCACCTCTTCTCAGCACGTCATATGATCTTTGAACAGCCACTAAAATCGGTGGTGGAAGCAGTGTATTCTATTTTTTTTTATTCGAGTGGATGAGTGATGAAGTAGACGCTGATGTCGTTTGACCTCTGCTGTGGTTTTTCAATGTTTTTTGAGAATGAAAAGTTAAACAAGGATCTTTTATTCAGTATGCGACCGAACGATTGACAAAATTTATGTGAGATTTTAATTGCAGGTCAACTTCAATTGGCTTTCTCAAAAAATTTCCAACAACCAGAGATGTACGTACACGCCGCAAATTCTACGCCGTAGACTTGCGGCATAGACTTTTTGTTTACGCTAACGGCAACATTTTTTGGATAGTATGCGCTTGAGGCTACGCCGTAAAGTTTTCGCGGGTTTTTAGCGCATAGCTTCAACGCATACTTTCTAATGTATTTTTTTCGCTACAACACGCCAATACCTTCCAGCGCTGCAGTTGAAAGAATGTTTTCAATGGGCAAAGACATATTGAAACCAAAACACAGCAAAATGTCAGATGAACACTTTCAGATGCTTGTGTTTCTTCGTGGATATTCAAAATAAAACTTGTTTGTTTCGAGTGGTTTATACCGTGTGAATGTTTGGCACCTAGCAAACAAAATGAGTTCACGCTTGTGTATATGCGCTGACGCCGCCAACTTTTTTTTACAAGTTAGGCCTACGTTGACGCATACGCGTATGATTTTTCGAACGTTTGCGTTTACGCTGACGGCGTCAATATTTTTTGTATGCGCGTACATCACTGCCAACAACCAGATAAAATGTTTCTTTTTACATGAATTCAGCGTCTGCAGACGTTGACTCAATGTAGCCTAAGAAGGCTGATTTTGCAAGCTGGGATAGTAGGATGCATAACACAGTGTTCCGGACAATTGATCGTTCACCAAATCAAACGTTACATAGAACCGTTCAGGTCTACTGAATCTTGGCGTCTGACGTAATGGTCGGGCAGCAGTGGCCGAGTGGTTAGCGCGTTGGGCTCGCAGTCTAGAGCCTGCATGTTCGACTCCAGCCACCCGCACTTGCTGTTGTTTCTCTGGGCAAGAAACTTTACGATAATTGCCTCTACCCAGTGATCGATTTCGAGTAATGGGTAGTACCAAATTTAAGTCATAAATAGAGTAGACAACCGGAAACAGACATTGCCGTCGGCTGCAGCGTGGGTCAGGTGTAGGTCGGAAGGCGTACACCGATGCATAGCGCTCAAGTCCGCTTTCCCGCAATGCAGGATAAAGATAAACAAACAAACAAACAAATATTGCTAGAAATAAGCAAAGATTGCATCACCTCTGGTCACACCTGTTGAAACATTGCAATTACATCATAGTTAAATCTTGAATTACGAGATATGGTGTAGGCTAACCCAAAGCCAACAGGTTCTTGAATGGCTTCATAATGCTTATCATTATTAAGTCACAGTGTGAAAGTTATGTGGTTTGAAATATCTCAGTCAGTTCCGTCATTCTTAAAATTGTTGCTTGAAGAGTGGTCGAATATTTAACTGTTTGCTTAGTGCTTGCCAGCTGGACGAAATTTCCGTCTTTATCTCAGTAATTTGTATTGTAGTGACAAGTTTTAGTGGCGTACGGTGTTGCGTCGCAATTTCGACAGCCAGTGGCTATTTTTTACAGAAATACAATTCTCGAATAGACGTTTTCAGAAGAGTGTTTCTTTCGGTCATTAGCCTACATTTTCTACAGACGAACGGATCCGGAAATCTTATGTTACAATTTTCCCACGAAGAGATTATGGTTTACCGTTAATAGACCTTTTGCATAACAAACCAACAGAGCGTGACGTTGGAGTCGTGAACGACTAGCCGCTGTTTGCAATGCTGTGCGATAGGATTAGTGGCGTAGTTTGCAGGCGAATAAATTGTTTAACGTTTGCTTGAGCTGTTGTTTTGTGGTCTTTACAGGCGTGTATCAGTGTTTCAGTATAATTTTGCAGAAAATAAAAACTCTTTTAAGTTGTAAACTTAGGCTACAGAAGTGTTAACCTTCGACCAGTTCTTTATTGTATTGGAAGCGATCTTGCCCGCCAAAGATAGGAAGAATTTCCTGTATTATAAAGCTTTAAAAGCTAAGCATGCAAATCAAAATGTTGATGCAGAACTTGATGACGATGCTACTTTCGAAATACCTCGAAATGATACAGAAGCACTGCAACAAGGCTACTAGCTACATAGACTTGCGGTGAAAGATGAATTTTTCTTGGTGTTGATGAAGCTTCGCCTGGGTTTGTTTTATACAGACTTAGGCACAAGGTTTGGTATTAGTTCTGGATTCGTACTGTACACCGTATTTTTCATTCATGAATGCATCTCATGTATTTAAGATTGCTTAGTTTGAACATATTCCCTCATCGTGATGTTATCATAGCAGCCATGAAGCCAGACTTCAAAAAGGACTACTCAAGCACCATGATCATCATCGACTGCACTGAAGTACGTCTCGAAACACCATCCTCACTTCACCGTCAGTCGCAAACGTACTCAAACTATAAAAGTACGAACACTGCAAAGGCATTAAATTAGTGGAAGTTGATCCAAGAAATGGGGGTATTATGTTTGTATCTCAGTTGTAGCCTACACTGGTACACTGGTAATGTGAGTGACAAAGAAATATGTCAGAGGAGTGGATTTTTCACCTTTTGAAGCAGAAAATAGCAGCTAATGAACTGCACTTCAATGATGCTGTTATGGCCGAAAAAGGGTTTCTTATAGAAAAAGATTTAGCCTACATGGTATTGGTCTACATTTGAATATCTCACCGTTCCTAGATAGGCCTCAAATGAGTGAAGACGAAGTGTTGAATACACGAAGTATTGCACGCCATCGCATTCATGTAGAGAGTGGGCCATAAAAAAAATTCGTCAATTTCACATCTTCGACAGGAAAATACCAGTGACTATGCTTGGCATCACCAATGAAGTGTGGTTGGTTTGTTGCATATGTTATGCAGAATGAAAATAAAATGTTGCAAGACAAAGTACCACTAACGTGATCCATAATTTCCGGTCAAAATGCACACGCTCCACAATGGCCGTCTTAAATTGCCTTTCCTAGTCTGTTAGCCAACACTATGATTAAAACGAACAAGAACTGAAGTGTACCGATAACCTACAACAATTCATAAACACAAATAGGCTAATTTACTTTCACCTGCCAGCAACCTCACGCTTGTTTGCAATAACAAGAAACGCCTTCATAAACCGTAGAAAACAAGCGATTCTTAACTCTTGGACTCCGCGTAACTCAAACGTCACGCTCTGGTGATTTTGAATGTGCAAAAGGTCTATTGTGACCACACAGTGAACCCAGAACTTAATTAATTTTTTTAACGGTTCACTGAACGAAATAGCATCGCTGCAAAACTTTGAATACAAGCAAAGCTGTAAGTTTGCAAGAAAAAATATGCAGTTAATCAAGCATGTGGCATCAAATAGTTTCATAATGTGTAAAGATGGAGCAACAAGGTTTCCCTAATGGATTCTCATTTCACTGTCATCGGCACCCTCCGAAGAGTTGAGACATGATTTTCAAAAAGCTTAAGCAGGGAGTTGAATCTGACTTGCATGACTGGAGACACTGCGCCACCCCATAGCTTCGGCAACATATGGGTCATAAAAGATCCCAAACAAGTTCATAAGAGATCCAAACATGAGCATAAGATATCTAAAACATAGGCATGGAGATCCAAAACTTGCCCTTAATAGGCTATGCGAAACTAGCAGAAATAACCTGTCAGAGGCTTTGTCCTTCCGAAAACAAAGACTAAAAAACAACCAACTAAACCTACAAACATTTGTCAGATGTGTCCGATGATCGATTGGTTGTAAGAATATTTATCCTCAGACTGAGAAAGCTTGATCACGACAGTTTCGCATAGCCTACTTGTAGAAGTTTGAGCCACTGGCGCAGGTCCGCTCATCTAGTTTAAAATGGTGCGACTACCGATTGTTGAATTAAGTGTTGTCTGTGAATTACTCCATACACCAGGTGCTGCTGAATTAAGAGTAGCCTTTGAAATGAGTTGCTCAAGTGCACACCCCAAGAGTCGAACTAGCGTCGCTTGATCTTACACAATTTCTTCGTTCGTAAATTCAGAATTAACTGCTGTGCTAAGTTAAGCTACTAAGTTAGTCAGTTACCATAGTCAGGGTTGGAAGTCGTTAGGGTTGCAAAGTGAGGGTTGCAAAGAAATGTGAGGAGCAAAGTGGTTGCAAGTGCAACAGCTGGTAAATATTTTGCTTTTTAATTTTTTTTGTTTAATTTTGATGCGGCAACTCTAGTTTAAAAAATTGGATGTTGCGCAGTCATTCATATTTTACTCTTGGGAATGGGATAAGCTAATGAAACCAAGCGGTGGTGCCACTGGTAGTGTTTTTCCACTAGATCTAGTGTTTTTGGGTTGCATCTAGTGTTCTAGTGTTTTTTAGAGATTTAGCGCCATGCTGGTGTGCATAACTTTGAACAGTGTTCAAAGTAGCCCTACGGTACCTATTGTTTTGTTCGGCTGTATCAATGTGTTTGCAGTACTTTTCAAAGTGGACAGTTAGTTTTTCGTCCGCTTGCATCCAATGATGACCAAATTTGAGATATTTAGCATAAATACTTTAAAAAAAATACATGCAAAGAACTGTGAAAAGTGTTTAAAGTAGCCTCACCTTATGGTATGCTTTATTCGCTTACGGTACATTTCGGCTGTGGATTATAATGGTAAAAGACAAAAGACCATTTATTTTGTTCCTGTAACCTTTCCACTCGGGCTTTGAAGGTAAAACACAAGGGCCTTATTCAAACAGGTTATTTGTGCACATTAAATTTTATAGACAAAGCTCCGCACAAAAGATACAGTATATATACCTCAACAATGTAAAACAAAGGAGCGATTTACATGGCATGCTTTATAACTTTTTACAGACACAACGGATGCAACCTAGTTCGTACCCTAAACAGTTCGTACCCTCAGTTGTACCCTGAAAAGATCGAGAGAAAAAATTAAAAAAAAGCGGAAGTCACTGATTGCAGTTTCCGCAAACATTTTAAAATTTTTCCCCTGAAAAGATCGAGAGAAAGATAACACAAAGCCGAAGTCGCTGATCGCAGTTTCCGCTAACCGTAACCCTAACGCTAACCCTCGCTGATCGCAGTTTCTGCAAACATTTTTCTGCACTTTCTGCTAACCCTAACTCTAACCATAGACTAATCTATGCTGTAACCCTCACCCTCGCTGATCGCAGTTTCCGCAAACATTTTTCCGCAGTTTCAGCTTACTCTAACCATCGAGTAATCTATGCTCTCTAACCCTAACCCTCGCTGATCGCAGTTTCTGCAAATATTTTTCTGCAGTTTCCGCTAACCCTAACCCTCGAGTTGTTTGCGGAAACTCTGATCAACGACTTCGGCTTTGTGCTATTTAACTGCGATCAGCAACTTCGGCTTTTTTTAATTTTTTCTCTCAATCTTTTCAGGGTACGGACTGAGGGTACGAACTGTTCAGGCTACAAACTAGGTTGCACCTGACACAACACACATCTGAAATTTGTATCAACTTCAGAGCTCTCACTTTCAAGGAAATTTCCTTATTTTAAGTAAATTTAGTTCAATTTTGAACTTTTAACACTCACTAACACCATTGGCTGTCATTTTTGTACATTTTGCATGTAAATGATCTTGTATTTATCATGCTAGTGTTTTTTGTGAATCTAGTGTTTTTTTCAGTCAAATCTAGTACTTTTCCATAACAAGAGAGTGGCAACATTGAAACCAACTACCGGTCGGACTAGGCCAAGCCTTAAAGCAGCCGGCGGCCATCGCCGCCATGGCCGCTAAGTAGTGCTTGAATGACCGCCTGTGCTACCTCCTCCGTCGACCAAGTTTGGCCGCCGGTTTCTTCTAGCCAATTATTTAATTTCGCAATAGAATGATTGTGGATTAAATGTCGAAAATATGATGCATCAAAGAGGGACGCAGAATTAGGTCAGCGCATCATAGTCACTTACTGTTGTATTGAATACATCCAGCTGCGATCACCACTAGCTGGTGATTCACCAGCGCTGTAAGTCTTGTTTGCAATTCCCGATGTTTATTTTAACAAAGTGTTAATCCGAAGTGGTAATTTACATCGGCTGGCAATATTGTCGTTTTGATATTGATTCAATGTTGTCCGACATTGAATCGTTGTTAAAAAGGAGAACTACAGCTACCGCAAAATGACTTGAGACCTACCTTATTTTTAAAGAAAAACACAGGTTTATTTGTAATAACGCTTTTATTAAAAATAGTCACTTTTGTTAATATTTTGTCATATTGCCCTTGTTTTTGATAACCATTTGCAAGCGTTTGGGCATAGAGTCGCTTAAATTTCTAAAATAATCCGGTGTCATTTCCAGACACCACACTTTTTTCAGCTCTTCTTTAAGAGTATCCAGGTTAGGAGTTTTTTTTTTTCGGCCATTGTTCTCTTCATTTTGTGCCAGCAATTTTCGATGGGATTTAAATCCGGGCTGTTGCCAGGCCATTCAAGAACATTTATTTGTTGGTGTTCAAGGAAGTTGTTACTTTTTTAGATTTGTGGCAGGGTGCACTATCATGCATAAACACCTCGGAGCCATGAATGTGGAAGAAATTGAGCATATGCTCCTCCAAAACTTGCATATAGAGATCAGCGTTTATTTTTGTGTTTTTTGGAAGAAAGTGCAGGCCTCCCCTTCCCTTCTCTCCAGAAAAACTTCCCCACATCATGACTGACTGTGGGTGTTAACAGTCGGAACCGTATATCGAGGATCAAAACGATCAGATGACCTTGGACGCCGAACCGTAGTAGACCCCATCTTAAAGACCTGGAAGTTGTTCTCATCAGAGAACATTACTTTTCTCCATTGCTCAGTGGTCCAATGGGCATATTTCTTGGCAAATGCTAGCCGTTGTTTTTTCATCCGCTCATTGATAAGAGGCTTTTTGACAGCTTTACGGCTCGGAAGATCCAAGTCCTTTTGGAGGCGGTGCTGAACTTCCTCTGAATTCTCATCACTACTTTATTCTAATAAAATGCCCAAAGCAATTCTACAGTAACATTGTCTTGCTAATAGCCCATTGTGTACGTATTATACATCATAATTGATTTGAGTGAAACAATTGCCTTTTATGCAATACACAATGGTTTAATACTTATTGCAATCAAAAACGTGTGAAAATGATCGAGGTCTCAAGTCATTTTGCGGTAGCTGTAGGTTAGTTGACATCCGTGGGTAAAACACGTGTCTTCATAGTTGAGAACGCTGTGGGTTAGTGACTTCACACCCTCAATGCTGACATCATAACGGAATAAAGGGTCAGGTTTTATGAAAGGCGGTATGCAGTTGAAATAATTTACTGAGCTGCGAGCAGTTAAAACAATTTAGGGTCGTTAGATGGTCCCGCAATACCGGATTACAATCCCGATAAAGCAGTTAATGCGTGGTACAACGATTCTATTGCAGGACGTCGCCCAGACTTCAACAACGCTAAGTGATCATTTTAACATTGTTGCAAGTTTAATGCTATGTACCGTACTTGTGCTATCGTTATTGTATTTTGGCCTCCAAGCACGCAGATTTGGCTGCCGAGAAGGAGCTCTCGGTAGGCCACGATGGCTGCCGGACAAAAACATGAGTTTTAAGGCCTGCTAGGCTATGGAATATGCTCAAACAAATGTTTCTTGGTTAGGACGTGGAAGTTTAGGCTAGAAATTTTAACCAGTTGTTACTAAGCCTAAATGCTTTTTATACCTTTCCCAATTGTTTTAGAAGTTTTGCAGGGATTTCGTCTACCACACTTGATTTTCCATAGTTGAGAGACTTGCTGAACAATGTTCAGGCATGTTATAATAAAGCAGTAGCTACATAAGGCGCTAATAAGTCAGTCAATTCAGGGCGTACTTGCATTTTGAGTCATTGCAAAGATGTCAAAGACTTAAATAACAGTGTGCACAAAGCTTCAGCAACCATTATCAGGTTGATTGGATAGTAATAAATCCAGTTATCTATTTGTCTACTGACATACTGTACTTCAACTTCTTTAAGGTTTAGTGATCAGTGTTTAATCTTTGTAAAGTTAATTGTATTTGCAGTTTTGTTTTACTGTTTCAATTTTGATTTTGTTGCATGATCCAGTAAAGATGTCTGAAGCAACTTATCACCCACTTTCAAGTGATTTAACGTCAAACATCAACATGCAAGAATACTTTTTGCAGGGAAGTATACAAGACACTGCTGTTGATAAGCTACGTGAACGTTTGCAAGGACTCTGTGACAATGTCAAGCCTGAACCATTTCGAGATATTGAAATGACTTATGTTTTATTAAATCCCAATGTTGCCAGTTCTCCAATTACAGTCAAGGCTTCAAAGTCTATGATAAACACTAATGCTCCATGGCAATTGAGGTATATAGGCTCAACAGAATCAGCAGATCGTACTAGCACAATGGTTCGTAGCAATGTCACTCTTGCTGTATCTGCGGATCCTAGTCAGTTTTGTGAAGATCTTGGCTTTACCCTTCGTTTTCAAGTCGGTTTAACAGGTCATTTTTATAGGAAAGGAAGAGTAAAAATTATTGTTGCAAAACTAGAAAAGATGCCTAACTCATTTGATGCAAGCAAATTAGAAGCTGCCAGTTTGGCCCACTTTGTTGAGCTGAGCGTACTGTCTTCATCTGGTGACAAATTTGCCGGAGATGAAGTGAGAGCATTTGCTCAACACTTATCTTCTATTGTTTCTTTGGAAAAAATAGATCATCGTCGCCTTCAACAAATACCATGATGCAGTTTCGTTATACAATAAAATTAAATTCTTTTATGCTTCTTGTTTTAATGCATAGGCTACTGTATGTATTACTTGGTTTTACTTCAACATCAGATAAGATTTGGTTTAGAATTTATGTGATCCTTAACTGAGAATTTGCCTTGGTTTAAAAATGTTACAACGTTTATTATATGCCATACAACAGATTTGTGATCATTTTTTACACAAATAAATCGAGTATTCTACTCTGTTTTGTATATGTAAGTTTTTAAATAATATTGTATTTTTTCTATTTTTGATCAGCTATTTATACATCAAACATTTTAAAAGTAACATGTCATAAAAGATTTGTTACTTGAAAAAAGACTACCAAATACTCATTTTTTGCACAAATTTGCAATCAACTGCTCAATTCCATTTTAATGCAGTTTTCTTACCAATGGTTATGCGCCTTGTTATATGCTTGCTACATTATTGCCCGCCAAAGACAGCCAATGCGTGGCATTATGATGTTTCTTTATTTAAGCTTACATGTTCGATTGTTCATTGCTATACATTCAGATTAAAATAACGTATTGATTGGTTAAAAAATGGCACCTATGGGGGAAACTAAAACAGCCTCTGAAAGTGGAGATAAAAAAGAAACAAAGACAGACAAGAAGCCAGTAAAGGAAGAGGAGCCGGAATTGGTATTTTACTTATCAAATTAGCTTATACATATAATCTTTTTATAGTATTGAATGATAGTGGCAATGTTTAGACTTGATAATATTTAATGCATTCACAAATATGGCATAAGATTAATTGATTCCTGGGCACCAATAGCTCAGAGTTCTATGACATGATAAAGTTTTTTCACAGTATAAAGCAGGGCTTCTCAAACTATGGGTCACGATCTCAAATGAGGTTGCAAGTTGTAATTTTAGGGTCAAATCTCAAAAACAAATTAAAAATTGGTCTACAGTGGGGAGTTTGCACTGGAAGCTGCCTACCAATGGGTTCAATAAAACAATATTTTCTAAAATGGGGTCGTACGATAAAAACATTTGAGAAGCCCTGGTTAGAGGACTGCAGTATGTAAAAATAATCGGAATGGCCCGTTTCGGTGAGTCCGATTCGGTGAGTCCGATCCCTTAACGGGGGATTTTTTCATTTTTTTTTTAAATTATTGGGTACCGTAGCCTAATTATCATTGCCGTTTTAGGGTTAGGGGTTTTGGGTTAGGGTTAGAGGTTAGGAACTCACCGAATCGGACTCATCGAATAGTAGCAGACCCAAAAATAATATTATTGGTATGCATTCCTGTGGTGTATACAGTAGAATTCATCCAAGTTGTCACCTTTTGAAAAAAGTAAAAAATGGCGATTAGGCAAAGTGACGGTTTAGCCAAACTGGCACGAACACACCATAAATGCAATGCAAGACGTAAAAACAACAAGACAAGATATCAACAAAAATGCAGTACCGGTAACAACTTGTATTTTGGTTGAAACAGGCCTTGCCAACATGCGAACTGGAGGCTGATGTAACTCTAAGCTAAATTGGCTTTATAGTGGCTTGAAATTGATGATTTACTAAAACTAAATAAACAACATTTGCTTTCAAACAAATGCTAAATGAGTGAGCAGGAATAAAAAAATGAGATAGTTTAGAACAAATTCGGTAAACTGATTTGACACAAAACATATCAGTCCAGTTCAAGATTGTCAAAAAGTGACAATTTATGCAAAACAATGACTTCAGTGATTTCTATGGTATATATATCCATATATACGTTTAGAAATTTGTTCACTTGTATTACTTTATTTTGCAGAGTGAAGAAGATAAACAACTTTTGGATGAATTAAATCTTTGTGTGGAAAGATTAACTGTAAGTTCCGATATGGCTTCTGTTGTTGGTGATGTACAATTGTTGGTAGTTGGTACACCATACATGAATGATACTAGTTAATCAGGTAGCTTTTTTTTAAGCTAGCGATGTGTTATTTTAAATTACTGTGGTATATTTGTGTGTCATCAAGTGCTTGGCGCCATAATTCATTTTATGTGGGGGTACTATTGGATTACAAAAATTTGCATGATAAAGAATTTATATGATCAAACAGTTTTTGTAGATTTTGCAGCTTCATGTGTAGAGGCCATCTGTCAGCAGTTGCATGGCCAATTAATGATGATGAACACACGGCTTTGTTAAATTTGACTTTTGTTTAGGAAAGTGATACCACATTATATCACAATGCACTGGAAATTCTTCGAACGAAAATTCGTTCTTCTACTGCTTCAATTACCTCTGTTCCTAAGCCACTTAAATTTCTCCGTCCTCACTATTCCACCCTGAAAGAAATATATGAAAAGATCCCTGATGGTGAAAATAAAGTAAGTTCCACATTATCTCTTTTTGATAAAGTGAACAACATTACAAGGTTAGGTTTCTGGGCAGCCGATTGTAGCATCGAATAGACAGCGATAGACACGTGTTTCGCCCATGAGGGCTACAATCGATGCTACAATGCTACAATCGGCTGCCCAGAAACTTATCGTTTATTGGAGGTCTTAATGGCTAGCGTGGAAGCTACACCGTTATGGTTAGCGAAGCGTTACTGCTGCTCGCTGTTCTAGCGAGTGATCAGCCTTGTGCTGATGGCCGGGAAGAACACCCCTTCTTCACATGTCCTACCCCTGGCACCTGCTGGTTTTGTTGGCTCTTTTCTTTCCACAAAGATAAGAGTTAAACTGACTGGTAAAGCGGCGGTCGATTACCCAAGTGGCAAGAATGAGCCCAGCCTCATGAGAATGAGCCCAACTCTGAGCGTTGCGCGAAAAAGAAAAAAAAGAAAAAAAGAAACACGTGTCTATCGCTGTCTATTCGATGCTACAATCGGCTGTCCAGAAACTTATCGTTTATTGGAGGTCTTAATGGCTAGCGTGGAAGCTACACCGTTATGGTTAGCGAAGCGTTACTGCTGCTCGCTGTTCTAGCGAGTGATCAGCCTTGTGCTGATGGCCCGGAAGAACACCCCTTCTTCACAAACATTACAAGGATTACATTTTTTGTAACGATTGATTTCAGAGATTCTGTGCAGACATTGTGTCTGTTCTTGGCATGACGGTTTCGGATGAGAGAGAATGTCTCAAGTATAGATTGCTGGGTTCCCAGGAGGACATTGGATCTTGGGGCCATGAATATGTCAGGTAATGAGTTTCCTCCTTAGATTTGCTTGATGGTGCAGGGTGACTTGTACAGTAGATGGAAGTGTGTCAGCCATTCTGACTCTGCTTATTGCATTTGTAATAAGATAATTTAACGTAATCTCCAGTATACAATACGATCTTAGACATTTGACCTTGTACGTTAAATACTATGCTTATTCCGGTATTGAGAATAAGAATGTTCAATTACAGACACATTTCCGGTGAAATTGCCAGTGAGTGGCAAGATATTGATCCTGAGGAGGAGGTCTCAAAAGAAAAGTTTAAAAAGTTAATGGACTTGGTTGAGGTACGTATCCATTACGTGGGTTTATTGTAGAAGTCAAACGCTTTGCGAGAGGTTTGTGTTATTGTGAATGCTCTGACATGCACCAAGCTTATAACCAGTCTGGAAAATCCAGTATTTTTCACATTTCTTTGCTTTCTTTCGTTATGCCACTAGCTATTTGGCAAGATTGACAATATGTTTGATATTATGGTTATTGATTTGTAAATAGGAAGTGATTCCGTACGACATGAAACACAATGCGGAGACCGAAGCTTGCGACTTACTGATGGAGATCGAAAAACTAGACAAGCTTGTCAATTTTGTTGACGTCACCACTCACGCGCGTGTTTGCCTTTATCTAACCAGGTACGTCTTAAAGTCTGCTATGAATTAAAACAACTCAACTTTGGAAGTGGCTAACTTTGCATTTGCTCCTTGTGGGAGTAAAGGTACTTGCATGTATGATGTGACCAATGACCAAATGGCCACACAAAACATGTCGAGGTGTGAAAAGTTGAGCTTGTGTTGTTTGTCCAGACAGCCGTTAGAATGGTCGTGCGCGTTATCGGTGAACCAGTTTTGTCGCGAATTAATTTTGTAAAATTATGAATTGACACTTGACAATGGCAGACCATTGAGGTATTTTATTATAAAAAAAAACGAACAAATTTAAGAGTTTCTGTGGCATGGCACTTCATGAAGAGGGATGGGGCATTTGCCTCAATAAATACTACAGCAGTTCAACGTTTTTTGATCAGTGCAAATGCAATACTGAGTGT
Source organism: Aplidium turbinatum (assembly GCF_918807975.1). Lineage (NCBI taxonomy): Eukaryota > Metazoa > Chordata > Ascidiacea > Aplousobranchia > Polyclinidae > Aplidium > Aplidium turbinatum. Next base: position 8,660,512 of record NC_137483.1, on the reverse strand, counting down.
CCACCAGAGCACTAAGCAATTAGCATTTCGACTTTGCCTTCCATTCTACTGCAGCTTTCAATCAAATAAGTCAGACAGAAAAATCCATCATTTTTAGGCTGATTCAATGTTGAGTCAATGTAAAAACAACGGATTTTGTTGTCTGAGAGGTCACCGATATGCATTTTTGTTTTCAGTTGCGTCCCATACACTGCTGATCCTGAGAACACCACGCTGCTGCAAACCGCCATCCAGATCTTCCGTAAATTCGATCGTCTTCCTGAAGCGTTGAGGTTAGCAATGCAGATCAACGACACGGAACTCATTGAAGAAATCTTTCTTTCTTGCAAGGATTTGTAAGTAAATTTAACGTAGTTTGCATGTCACGAAAGCCCCCAGACAGCAAAATCCGTCACACGACGGATTTTGTGGTTTGGATAGTTTGGATACTGAGTTGGTCAGCTCAGTCAGCTGCAATGTTGAAACACTTCTCCATTTTTATGCTATAATTCTTTTTACATTCAACTTCCCATCACATTTCATTGTCTTGTGTTAATACGATATGTTTAAAGTTTTTTAAATGCAACGTTTCCGATTTTACATCACATTTTTTATAGTATTCTTGATCTGTCGTATTACTTTGTGGCATAAAGTATCGTTCAAGAGGCCCTACATGAAAGACTTTGGTAATTTTTATTCGTTGTCATGTGTGCAATGTGAAGGCAACACATTGTAAGAAGATATCATTGAAAAATCAAAGTATGCAGTTCTCTGTACAAGAAATATGTCACATATTACTACCATGATGATTACTTTGGCAGGTCGATACAGAAGCAGCTCGCCTATGCTTTAGGTCGTCAGCAAGTTTATCTTGAACTTAACGATGATATGGAGGAAGCCGAAGAACTGACTGAAATCCTGTCCAATTCTCACCTCAATCAAAATTTCATCATACTCGCCAGGTAGAATCCCCTCAATGCATACATAACTAACCCATGTATAACATTCATCTTTTGCGGCATCCTACGTCGTCTCTATTAACCTACATGTTAGGGGTTGTAGCAATTATAATTGGTTATGGCTTGTGAGTTGTGGTTTAATGAATGCATTGTACATTAGGGAGCTTGATATTATGGAAGCAAAGAAGCCTGAAGACATTTACAAGACACACCTTGAAAACAGTCGTAAGTTTTTCTTATCTTTATCAAACAGTTGCATTATAATCACCATACCGCGAAGATGGTCATCGATCACTTCGTAGTGCTTTCGGTTCGGCTTAAACAGCTCACAGGACTTATCATCGTCACAGTCAAAGTGATCGTTCATAGCATGTCAAACGGGTTGGGTTTTAAACAGCGGTCTCGAAGCAGCAGTGTATGCGACATTATTGACGTTTTCGCATAACTGTGCAACTACAGTACAACTGTACAACACGAGAATATGATTTATGGTAACAAAAGGCAAATGCTACTGAATTATTGTCTTTGCACATGCTTACAGTTTATGATGTCCAATAGGCCTACCTATAATTACAATAAACAACGGAAAATATGAAATAATCTCTGTCGCAGTATAGTGTGTGATCTATACGCTAGCGTTTAAATAGCTTGTGGCGTTTTATCAAATAGAGCGTTTTTACGTTAGCGATAATCCTAATAATGTATTTTATTTACTTAACAGGAGGTAATTTAGCATAAAACATGCACCTACTAGATCACATACTGCACTTGTACCGGAATTTTGTTAGTTCGTGTACTGTAATTTCAATCATCCCAAATAGCCGATTAATGCCGTAATTTGCCATGTGACTTGAATCAGTGCTTTCCCATGTTGTGGTGGCCCAACGCTAATGCTTTAATGGACATTGTTGTTCAAAGGCACAGGCATGGGAACCAGCAGTTCCAGTGTTGATTCCGCCCGCAAGAATTTAGCCGCTTCTTACGTCAATGGTTTTGTCAATGCCGCATTTGGCCAAGACAAGCTGCTAACTGAGGAGGGAAACAAATGGATTTATAAAAACAAAGAACATGGTAACGACACGTTGATGCAACAATCAGATTAGGCCCCATACAAAAAATAAATCGTTTTTTACAAAAAATGATTTATTTGTTGTCTGGGGTGTGATTCAAAAGAAAGTGTTGTTCCTCCAAGCTTTGCACTGAGATTTTCTGTATGTCTTCAGCACAATTGTGGAATGAATATTAGATTCCATTGTATGTTGTTCAGTACGATAGCACATAAATTTCATGTCATCATATCCCCATGGCGTGTGTGTGTTCTATTTGATTATGCAATATTAGAAAGTGCAGGGCGAAAGTGTGAAATATTTTGATGCAAATGATCGAAACCAGAAGCGCGGCAACGGTAGCTAATTTAGCTATTATACTTCAGGTATGCTGGCAGCCACGGCTTCGCTTGGTCTGGTTTTGCTGTGGGATGTAGACGGTGGTTTGACACAGATCGACAAATACCTCTATTCATCAGAAGACTACATCAAATCAGGCAAGTGCCCTTTTTGTTTTTCACCAGGCTGTAGCTTCAATATTTTTTCGATTGGATGATAGCTTCCAAATTTGCGTAAAATAACTTGCAGAAGTTGAACGTTTGATTCGAATTAACATTATAGCGCATTTTGCAAATTTGATTTTAATACGAAAATACTGAATAAAAAAAAAACAATTGCTATGTAATAAGTTGACAACGTGACAACGTTTGGCGTCGCCTTTTGTAGTGATGTTTACTTTCTGCTTTGTCTTTGCAAGTACAGCAGCAACACTTTGTTGACCACCTAAATTTCTACGCTAGTTAAAGTGGACTAGAGCATAGAATGGTAGGCTAACTTGTTACTGTGATGGCATTGTTGGTTTTCGTTTCCAGGCGCCCTCCTTGCTTGCGGTATTGTCAACACGGGAATACGGAACGACTGCGACCCAGCGCTTGCCTTGCTGTCTGACTACGTTTTGCACAATAGCAACGTTATGAGGGTGGGGTCCGTTCTTGGGTGAGTTTTTGGTGAGGCTCCCCTATTGTAGCTCTTAGCTCCCGCTCTGGTGTATTTGTAGATCGGTCATGAGTGGTTTTATCTTAAATAAATTTTTGTTGCCTGTTGAGTTTTCTTTTATGCTTTATAATTAAAAAGCTTTTGAAAATTTTCAGACTTGGACTGGCTTACGCCGGTTCTAACCGGTCAGACATCATCTCTCTTCTGACACCGGTTTTGACCGACTCTAAATCTAACATGGAGGTAAGTGACTTTTCCCGCTGATTTAAGGTTGATGTTTAAATGTGGAACGCGGAAGGGCTATAAAGTAACCGCTTCTGGTTGAACTTAACCGGACTTCCAGCCATTTTTTATATGTCATTAAATTTTCAACATAAGTTGGTTTAGATTAAACAGAACGATTGAAGTATTGACCAAGTGAAGAACTTGGTGCCGATGTGGAAGTGGTTGGAGAAACAACCACTTCCCCACTCCTGATTTACATTCCATTTGTTATTGCCTTTGCCACAGGTGATTGGACTCACCGCACTAGCGATGGGATTGGTGTCGGTTGGTTCATGCAACAACGAAGTGACGTCAGCACTCCTGCAGACGCTGATCGAAAGGTCGGAATCAGAGTTGAAAGAATCGAATTCCAGATTCATTGCGCTTGCATTGGCACTGGTGTATCTTGGTGAGTTGTGGATGGCAAGCCGCTTCTCAGTATACACGACTTCATGCCGCGTTCCGAATGACGCAATTACAGGAAGGACGCCATCCCTAGTCCGCAATGCACGAATGCCGCAAGATTTGATAATTTCGTCCTAAAATTAATTGTTCTTTTGACTTCAGTAGTAATATCGGTAGCAATTTTAATTTTTTATAAAGTGCAAAAAAACAATTTTTGTATTTTTGTTTGTATAAAAAATGAAAATTGAACTTGCTATCATGACAAATGAAATTACTACCGAATTCAAGTAATTTTAGTACGAAATAAATGCATTGCTGCATTCAAGTCTTGCGCCATTTATGTCTTGCGGCATTCGGGCCTTGCGTCATTCGTGCCTTACGGCCTAGAGTCATAAGCGTTTGCGTCATTCGGACCGCGGCATAAAGTCGTAGATCGCGCTTCTCAACACAAAGACCAGTCTTCGTTGTAGAACGATAAACACACCTGCTGAATTTTCATTCTCAGACTGCAAATCTGTCGTTTTCTTTGCATTGATTCAACGTCTGCAGAAGGGGTGTAAAACTTAGTTAGTCTGGGATATAAAACTTACTTTAAACAGGGTTGCCATTACTTATGTAAGGTCTATCGTTTAACAAACTACATTCTTTACGTCATCATCTAACCAGGCCATTTAAACTCCTTTGTTCGTGTGAATTCACCAACACATGTTTCCACTTGCAGGCAAGCAGGAAGCCGTTGATACCATCCTTGTGGCTCTGCAAGTCGTCCCAGAACCGCTCAAAGGATTCGCTTTGGTATTAGTTGAAGTCTGCGCTTATGCAGGTACGTGAGACCCTGATCATGTGCTGAAGCAACACTGCCACAGTTGTTAGTTTTCGTATCTCTTTTCTTTTTTGTTGTATTTGCGTATTCTTTTCTATTGTTGTGTACCATGGTATTTTTAATATCTTATGTCCTCTACTGGATGATAAAAATTTTCTCATCTTTGAAACTTAATATACTGCAAACAGCTGGGACCCAGAAGGATTTAAGCGCCCACTCGGCCAGGTTATGTCATTACTAAATGAGCACATTTATCGTTCCCTCCAGTTATTGTTCCCTTTATATAAAGCTACTAGGAGACTGGTAACTTTAATTAATTTTTAAGTTTCTTTTTGTATTTGAAGTTATCCAGCAGTTGGTCTGATAAATGTATGAAAAGATATAGATGTTATGCTGTTATGTATATATAGATGTTATGCTACATCTTTTCTCGCATCCACTTACTTATTATGTTTAAACAAGGTACCGGAAACGTGCTGAAAATTCAAAATATGCTTCATATCTGCACGGAGGCTGCTGAGAAAGAAGACGAAGCCAACGAAAAGTCCGAGAAAAAAGACACGAAAGAGTCCGCGGATGCTAAAACATCATCATCAGCATCTTCAAAGAGCAAGAAGGATGACGCAAAGTCGAAAGTATAATATAGTTTCGTATTTGTAAAGCAAAACCACATCTCTGCATGTTGGATGATTTCCAATCAAGCACTTTGTTTCTTAATGCAACCATCAGTTCATTGTCAACTTTCATGATGATTTTTTTGTACCGGAGAGTACGACTCTTCATGCAGAACATAATTTTTGCTTCCAGTGTCGTCGTCAAAAGATACGTCACTACCCGGACAGCAAAATAGTCGTTTTTTACATTGATTAAACGTCTGCAGACATTGAATCAAAGTAAAAAACGACTGATTTGCTGTCTAGGTGCTACCCTTATTTCTTTTAAATCAATCGTTTCATGCGTTCGTTTGCAGAGTGACGACAAGAAAGCGAAGTCGTCAGAGTGGGGCATGACGAAACACGCCGCAGCAGTGCTTGGGATCGGGTTGATCTCCATGGGGGAAGAGATTGGGGCCGAGATGGGGTTCAGAACCTTTGGACACCTGGTTTGTAATTATTTTCATACTGGTTCGATATGGATTATTCAACTTTTTATATTCGTTTCTCTGTTTTATTGAGAATCGGCCTTTGGGACGTGATTTTCAACATATTATGTTATTGCATTGTAACAAATTGTATTTCGTCTAGAAATCTTCGCAACCAAAATGCCACTAAGTTTGTTTGTGAAAATTTACACCGTATCTCCACATACGTTCATTCTTCTATACAGCAAAGTTGCGTAGATTCTAAAGTTTGTGTTTGTTTTTACCCAGTACCGCTATGGTGACCTCTCAGTGAGACGAACGGTTCCTCTCGCCCTGGCCTTGACATCGATTTCAAATCCTCAACTTCATATCCTCGACACTTTGTCCAAGTTCAGCCACGACTCAGATGCTGAAGTTGTTCACAATTCGATTTTCGGCATGGGCTTGGTCGGCAGTGGTGAGTAGCGCCGTTTTGCGGCTGTGTGATTGCGTATGATGAAGTCGCTTGGTATTGACAGAGAGCGTGACCATTGTAGCTTCCGAAAGTGCCAACTTCTCTTTCGAAGTATGGTCAGTTGATCACTGACCCGAGTTCAGATATTCCAGACAGCAAATCAACCGTTTTTAAATTAGTAACGTCTGCAGACGTTGAATCAATGTAAAGAACGGCTGATTTGTTGTCGGAGGTCGCTACTTCTGAAGTAACAATAGCTTGTATCTGCTGATAATTAAACAATGTTATGAGTTACAGTGTAACTTGACTTACACCAACGCTATATAACTTGGTCAATCTTTACGCAGGTACTAACAATGCCAGGTTGGCTCAAATGCTTCGCAATCTCGCTGTTTATTATTCCAAAGATCCAAGTAACCTCTTTTTGGTACGACTGGTTCAAGGTCTTGTCCATTTGGGAAAGGTAATGTATTTTTACTCGACGCTTCAACCGTAGCTCCCTGTTTTTAAACAACGCGAAGAGCATGTTGTTAATTTTATATTCATCTACTCGGCAGGGAACACTGACCCTTCAACCTTATCACAGTGATCGCCAGTTGATGAGTCCTGTGGCTATGGCTGGCCTACTTTCTGTTATTGTGTCGTTTTTGGATGTCAAAAGCAGTAAGTATGATAGTACGTGCATTTGAATGCAGCATTCGATTTCAAACATCTTGTTTATTGACAAAGAATGTTTTGAGGGGCCACTCATGATGGAATATCAATTTCAGCACCGCTCTAAATAAATTGGTCGAAAAATGGGCTTGACTTGTAGAAAACCCTACATATTATATACCTTTGGAAAGAGTATGAAAATTGCAATCAAAATATGGCACTTAAATATATGAAAAACGTTTTTGTGAGAAAAAATGTCAAAGAAACGCAAAAGTTTTTTCCATTTTTTTTTTAAATTTTTTTTTATCACCGGTTAAATATTTAATAATTCTCAAGGGAGAACTTATATCCTTCCTAACTTTCTGCTGTATAGTCGCCATCCTTTACCTATATAATGATGAGAGATTTTCTTCCACAGGTGTATATTTCAAGAATAAATGAATTTTGAATTTATGTACTTGAATTTTTTTTTTTTTAAGTGAAAATACACAGAATCATTAAAAATTCTCTTATTGATCACTTCTTCAGTATATATTGATTATGTCTGCAAAATTTCATGCCATTCTGACAAGAAATAAATGTGTAGTTGAAAACATCAAAAATTGACTTTCGAAAAAAACAGCATTTGAAAAACACCCATTAAAACACTAGCTACATTACTCATTTACTCAGATTTATCACTGTAAGTTTTGACACACAAAGACACTGAATAGAGTAAAAATTTTACCATATTCAGAATCCTGATAAAATTTATTGCTTTTTAGATACAAAAAAATTGTTTTCATCAGGGTATCCGCTTAAATTGAATGCTTTGAATGGAGATGGATTTTCTGTCGCTATCTTGTGTTGTAATTCTCTTGTATTTTTATTCAAGCTATTCTTGGAAAAAGCCACTACATGTTGTACACACTGGTCCCAGCCATCCAGCCAAGAATGCTGGTTACCTTTGGCGAAGATTTAAGTCCACTTCCGGTCAGCGTGAGAGTCGGCCAAGCTGTGGACGTGGTCGGACAAGCGGGAAAACCAAAGACAATTACAGGTAAATGAAATATCAAATTCGTCTGTAATTCTCATATTTTTGCGAAAAAATCTTTTGCAATCTTGATGGCAATGTGGAATAGTTATTTGTATCAGTAAACAATAAACATAGTATCAAATTAATTTTAGGTTATTAAAATTACGTAACATTAAAATCGTTTAGACATGATCTCACATTTATATACAACTGTGTTTAAGCTATGACGTTGCAATGTCAGTTGTTGTTGCGCTTTGCGATGCTATTAGGCTATATATACCATCAGTAATGTATGAAACGTGTAAACTCTTCGCATATCTACTATCTAGTTTTTAAAAAGACATCTTAACGACGATTCAACATTTTGCAGGATTTCAAACCCACACCACGCCAGTGCTGCTGGCCTATGGAGAACGAGCCGAACTTGCTACCGAGGAATATATCGCTCTAACTCCCGTTATAGAAGGCTTTGTCATATTACGGAAGAATCCCGATTATGAATGAAGGACTTGTTGATGTTGTGTATGTCGACTGTTGAAGGAGGTAGCAAATTTCAGAGGATTTCAACATCACTTCTGGTCGAAACCCTTTACATTATTGTTGTGTGTGCAGAATTTCATTCTGGTCTTTGATTGTATTTGCAAAATAACGTTTTTCTATGATATCCGGTTCGTTTCCATATAAAATTGGTTATCAGAATGAGCCTGAAACGGGACAACAAATTTACTGCTTCAGTATCACATGTGAAACATTTTTGTTGCTTTTTAGTTATTGAATTTGGTAAGTTGTTCGCCCATTAAAGCAATACAACGTTCTGGACATGTGAGAGTTGTCACGAATAGAGCTTGTAATTGGAAAGTATCCAGAGGTTGATAATTCTGTTTGGCTCAAAAAAAGACAATTTGTTTCATTACATTCCCCCTCGTGGTCTGTATATTGAATGGACCATAGAAATATCATGCTGGTATCGCACAGCACATTCTTGGGATGGAACCATCGACGCAGTATTTGGCCGGTCTTTCCTGTGGAGTACGTAGACGCTTTGCATGTTAGTTACGTTATAATTGCATCTTATAGCACAAAGGTATTTGTAATACTCAAAATGAAAAAATCTCTAGAAACTTGTAATTATCAAACTTAACAAATTTTGAAATACCAATGCGCTCTTGTTTGAAACCTCAGTGAAAGTGAACTGTAAAGTTTTTGTGAAAGTAAATGTAACAAAGTGAAAGTAAACCGAAAACAATTTTCATGACTTCATGATGCTTTCTGTATTGCACAATTTTCGTACATCAGCATTTCATTCAAGCGCATTAGGAAACCAAATTGCTACGACCTCGACTTCAAAGACTAAAATGAAACAAAATTTTGTTTTAAAAACATTTCAACGCAAAACTAAAGTTGCTTATGTTAGCGAGTAAACAGTATTGCAGGCCGCAAACAAAATCTGATACGTTACGGTTTATTGCCAGATAAAAAAAAATATGCAAAAACCCTGAGAACAAAAGTTAAAGACGTCCGAAGTTGCAATCACTACGCAAGCTACTGAGAATCACCTTACAATGAAAAAAAGAACATCTGGACATTTATGGTCAGGAATAGTCGCTGCATCAGAATATGATGGTAGTTCTACACAGGAGAAACGCCATGTTTTCGGGCAGTTTTCCAAAACTTATCAGTGGAACTGATAAAAACCGAGGCAAGGTATAGTTTCGACTGAACAACTTCAGGATCATTTTCTGAAGATTTTGGTGCAGCATATAGTGAACAAAAGTGGAAGTTAGGCCACCACGAATTACGTCCGGAAAAATTCCATAATTTGTCAACAAAAGAAGTGAATTGTTGCACACTTAGTTTCTTACGTGTCATTTTAAGATGCTTGCAAAGAAGATGCCAACAGTCTTTGTCAGCTGCAGAATAATCAAGTAACTGCATCACAACTTCAAATGATTCGATGAAATCAAGTAATAGCTCTGAGCTGTCGCCAGACAAACACTTGTTAATATTCTTAAAGGATTCATCAAATAATAATTGATGCAAACAAACCATTAGAGAGTCTGACGGCGAAACCGCATGCAGCCGCCGCAAAGCCGCCATCTTAAGATTTTGAATCTCGACGCTATCATCAACGATGTAACTTTGCAAAGCTTGATACAAGTATTTGTGGGCATTCGGATTTTGTTTGTGACTTTCAGAATAAATCGTTAGATCGTTTTTCAATGCATCAAACTGGTAGTAATACAAGAGTATTTCAATGTGCTTCATTATGAAAACGTCCCATGTGCCAGGCTGATTCAAAATTTTCTTGAAATGTTCTGTTGCGGCTTCTGCGATACTTTGATGCTTTAAAACGCTGTCTTCGTGAGAATCAGTACTGCTTTGTAAGCTGTTACTTGGCTCTTGCGCAATGGTGAGACGCCAAATCGCATATTCAGCTAGTCCCAAATACGCTTCCAAAGCCGGTTTCCAAAAAGCAGCGTTTATGTTCATGTTTTTATTGATTTGTGGGTTATTGTACATTTTATGCAAATTGTATGCGGAAAGACTTTCTTGAACAGATGGAAAATCATGTTTGGCGAAGAAAGAAAAAACGTATTCCAACAAGACATGAATGTGATCAAGTACTCCCAAGTATAACTTCATGGAACGCTTGTGAGAAGACAACAAGTTATCACTGTTCTGAGCACAGACATGGTTGAGAAGAATTTCACACCCTACTCTTCGAATGACCTGGAACATGATAGAAGAGTTAAGTTGTATTTCAATGTTACTTTTTTTACGTATTCTCGGCTAATCTAAATGTAGAGCTTTGAAAGAGAGCTCATCTAGTACGACAAACATAAAACCAAGTCACATTACTAGTACTGGCCTTGTTTATTTTAAACACATACTAAAATACATTTAACAGGTAAAGAAAACAAGTTTGATGGAAATATGATACTTGTTAATGTACCACAGTTTTCTTGTGGGTTTACAATAAATCTGTTATAAGCTGTGGCTATGTATTGGCTTCTTGGCTGTGTCAAACAAAACAAGGTTAACTAAATATGTACTACCTAAACGCAATTTTGCATACTTCTATTCTTCTCATTTTACAAGTACAGCTGCAAAATGAATCAGCAGCAAGAGAGTACAAAGCTAGAAAAGCGGACAATTACCTAGAGCAGAGAAGACTTCTAAAGTGGAAAAACCAGGTGAACTACACTTGCCATAAAAATTGTCAGTGATCCACTTCAAAGAGCAAACTTAATTCCTTGTAAACAATAAGTCAATGAAATCAAACATAGAATATAATATGTAAAGCCATCAGCACTTTAGCAGTTTCTTCTACTGTAATACAAAAAGAAACTAACCTCTGGATGTTTCTCAGTACTTTTTACTCCAGGACGTTGTACCCAGCTAACTTCAACAAGACTTTCCAAAATAACTGCAGCATCACCCCATCTGGTCATAAATGTCTATTTGTCAGGTTAAATATATACACAATAGGGTGGTCCTTATTTGCCAACTTTTGAATTTTTAAGCGGATACCTTTTAAAATAGTTTCACTTGATGTAAAACACTTTCAGAAAAAATATTTTTTGTTTTAAACCATTAAGGTATGACTTTCAAGTTTTTCGGCAAAGCAACCAAACTTTAAGCCTCACTTTCAATGCTACGGACGTGTTAACACGTCTATGGTGATGTAAAATGTCATCATAACGAGTTTTAGGATCAAAGATGTTGCTCTATAACTACTTTTGATCCTACAACTTTTCCCTACGGCGTTGGTGCATTTTAAATTTTACTTAACATGGAAGTAGCCACTAGCCAAAGTTTCACACATTAAGTTTGCTGGTTTTGAGACATTTAGATGTAGAATTTATCTTGACAGCCTGCTAGTTAGGTGGTGATTGCGAAGTAGCCTACTGTACTTTAGTTGCCATTATTAGGGACTATGAAGTACAGGTTTTCTTTCATGCCAATTGATTTCTCAAAGAGTATTGTTTTACAATGATTGTCATATTACTAAGGCATAATTTATTAACCAAACAGCTCAAAGTTCATCTAAAAATGTAATAAAGTAAATTCATGTTATTGCAATAACTAAAAAACCTTTAGGGTTAATGGCAGAATCTATAGTAGGTACAAGAAAACAGTCTGAGATCTACTTGGTTAAGTCAATGGGTCAGTGCAAAATAAATTCACTGGCTCAGAATTGCCATCTGTGCATGATGCTCTCAACATGTACTTTCACCGGTTAAATTAAAGATCATGATTCAAGAAATAAAATGGGAGGCAGCCAAGCACACAATCCAGGAAATATTTGCATGCTGGAGCCGAGCAATGATTGCAATTACGCCCGTACAATTTCAGCTAACTTAAATTTTTAGCTGCATATAAGGACCACCCTAATACAAAATGTTTTTAAAAAACTAAGAAATAAAGTTAAAGGAGGTTCATATAGGCTGCTTGATCTAAGAGTCAGAAAAAAGGATTAGGTTCTCAGCATGCTAAGCCTCTGGCGCATTTGGGAGTGAGATGGCCACTTTCTTTCTCTCAGCCATCCATCGTTCACTAATTACAAATAACAGGTGATAACATTTGATGAGGCAAGACCAGGCCTGGTCAGTAGTTCATAGCTGCTATTAGTGCACATACAAAACTACAAGGATTAAGCTTTTACGATAGTTTACTCAGTCACATCATCATCACCAAAATTTGCTTTTTTTCTCCACTAGCATAGGTGGTTGATTCTTTTCTTGCCATGATTGTTTTCAGTTACAGTTTTCATTCCAGAGATAAATATGTCTTACTTGTGTTTGAGCATTTTCTCACGTAAAAGTTGAAGACTTGTACGCTTGATCTTACTTGTTAGGACACCATGCATACTATTGTTTGGTTCTCCAATACAGGGTATCAAAGAAGATTTTCCATAAGACTGAAAAATGAATTCACGATGATCAACATTGATTAATGAATCTTGTTTTCGTGTTGGTGTCCTCAGCAAACTTCGTAAACATCTCAGTCCGTCAGGTCTTTTTCCTTTCCTTGGTACTGGTGCCATAGCCGCTAATTTTAAAATAATTTTGTTAACTAAAAGTAGAAAACTACCAAAATATAACCTTAAAATATGGTTAGCTGAATTATCTTTAAGAAAAACCTAAGTACATTAGTACAGTAATAACTATGATGTTGTAAATTATTGTCAGTATCACTAAACTAAGCACTAGGCTACCAATATTATAAATCAAGCTACGGGCCATGGGGATTGGGGGTGCAACCTAATTCGTACCCTGAAAAGATCGAGAGAAAAAATAGCACAAAGCCGAAGTCGCTAATCGGAGTTTCTGCAAAAATTTTAAAGTTACTGTAGGGTTAGGGTTAAGCAGAAACTCCGATCCGTGTGCTATTTTGGTATTTTTAGGGATATCTAGTGAAGGGGATACAAAGGCTTTTTATACGTCTGACAGTAGAAGGGCTTCTGTTTATCGTAAATAATCTCTGTTTACCGTAAAATGACAATTGGCACCGATAGTAGTTTAATTAAATCTTGTTATGATAACCTGCATTGCGCTATTAGCATCATGCCTGGATACTCACTGAATGCTCATGGTTGCTTGTTAATTCAACTACCCATATGCTTGCTTTACATCTAGCTGACTACAAAGGCTTTGTTAAGAAAAACAGCTTACAGGTAACTTTTCAACTGTCTTTCCAAACAAGTATTATTTAAATATGCTCTACGTAACATTTGCTAACTGTCTTCTGTAGCTTGCTGTATCAACTGCACTAGAACACTTTTTGTAATTTTGAAAAGAGTCGCATGTTTCAGGCGCTACAAACTACCGCCCTGGTAGTGTCATAAGAATAAGGCAATCGCTGTGAGCCTTCGCACCCCCTTCTTTAGATATCCCTGGGCTTTTATTAATTTTTTTAAAATTTTTTTAATTTAGTACAAATTAGGTTGCATCCAAGCTACGGTACTTGCTTTGTTACAGTTACTGAACCTTGATAGCTGCCATGGCACATCAGCTAGTGTTGCATGTTCAACATTAACTCTATTAGCTTAGTCAGTGATGTCCCTGTCAACGGTGACTTTGTGTTTTCACTTAGCTTACCAACTTGCAGTAGGCTAAAGTATTACAACAAAGTTCAGTTACTATTGCAAACAATTTCTTTTAATTTTTATTTAACACCAGCCTAACTTTAATTTAAAGTACAGTAATTTGTTGATGTTTTTACATTGCATTAATTCTGGCAATAGTCTAATGATGTCGTTGGTGACTTCTGACTATTCTTGGTAAGTTGGTTTTGAATCTTTATCCTCAGACTGATAGTCTCAGACATAGATTATTTCTGAAATTTTTGCATACTTGTGGAGGCTTATCACGCAGGGCCGGCTACTAAAATTGGCAGAGTGAAGTTTCCAATTGTTGCCGGAAAATTATACCATTCATTAGATGCCGCTGAATGGAGACTAATTCTGAAATGCGCCGATCAAGCACACACTCCGAGAGCCGAACCAGTGTCCTATGATTTTGAGTTGGGCGCGGATGCAACCTAAATCGTACCCTGAAAAAATCGAGAAAAAAAAATTAAAAGAAGCAAAAATAGCACACAAATCAGAGTTTCCGCTTAACCCTAATCCTAACTTTAAAATGTTTGCAGAAACTCCGATTAGCGACTTCGGCTTTGTGGTATTTTTTCTCTCGATCTTTTCAGGGTACGAATTAGGTTGCACCAGATGGGCGCTGAACCACTGAACTAACGTGACAGACATACTGGTAGCCTATCTGATCACTTCAAACATTATGCTTCCTGTCTGTTGTTGAATATATTTGTACCGGTTTATATTTGTGCCGTATACTATTTTTCGCAGCAGACAAAATAAAAGGTTTCTCTCTCTCTCTTATCAGCAAGCTCTATGTTGATTATAGGCCTACAGTCTGGATTGCTTGTCGTTTCAGGCTACAATGGATAATTTTGTCTGCATAAAACGAATTGAAATTGAGTTTCCGATATGTGTTACACAGTATCCTACATTGAAGACTTGAAGTCCCACTGCCTAGTGCCTATGTAGTACCGACTGTGGCAGCACCTCGTATTCGTAAATGTGCTGCCAAACTCCGTAAAATGAGTATCTCCAATCTCTATGGCCTTTGTATAAATTTCGCAAATTGAAATAGCAAACACTCAACATTTGTAAATTCAAGACAAATGTACTCAACATTTGACCTAGCCTTTTTTTTTGAAAATTGACTAATAGTGAAGTGACGCCAATCTTAAGGTGGTTTTTGAAAATAGATCTTCGTCCTTCAGACGCTGGTTTTGGTAAACTTCCAGGTTTGGCCTTCACGCACTTACTGCTCTCAAACCTCAAGAAACACTTTTGCAAGTGCTCATCACCTTTACCACTGCTGTTTCAAAACTTACCAAATACCTGATACCATGTTGATACCGCCTTAAAAATTTCCTAAATTCTCTAGTATTTTCTTATCTTTTTCCCAACTGTAACGAATTTCTTAAGAGAAAAAAGGCAGCACTCTTTGCTTCTTAGTCACTAGCTACGGTAATTGTTGCCGAATTCGTTAACTTTGGCGGAAATTTTAAGGCTTTTGGGCACATAGAATTTAAATTGAGGAAATTTTAAGATGTTTAAACAAAGCTTTCCGCCAAAGCAGATGTTATTTGAGACCAAAGTCATCTAGGTAAGAGCAGCCTAGTTTTTTGGTGGAGAAATTTATCTGGCAACACTAAACCAATGCTTCAGTGAATTGAAAACATCTCATGTCAACATTTAAACAAAACACAGCTGAGTTTGCAGGTTACAGATGTCAGTTTGATATAAACAAAGATGTACGTATACGCCGCAAATTCTACGCCGCATACTTGCGGCGTAGACTGTTTGTTTACGCTTGCGGCCACATTTTTTTGGATAGTTTGCGCTTGAGGCTACGCCGTAAAGTTTTCGCATTTTTTTAGCGCATAGCGTCAACGCATACTTTTTAATGTCTTTTTTCGCCACAACGTGCCAATACCTTTCAGCGCTGCAGTTGAAAGAATGTTTTCAATGGGCAAAAACATATTGGAATCAAAACACAGCAAAATGTCAGATGAACACTTTCAGATGCGCTATGCTTGTGTTTTTTTTGTGGAAATTCAAAATAAAACTTGTTTGTTTCGAGTGGTTTATACCGTGTGAATGTTTGGCACCTAGCAAACAAAATGAGTTAACGCAAGTGTATGCGCTGACGCCGCCAACTTTTTTTTACAAGTTGCGTTGACGCATACGGCGTATGGTTTTCGAACGTTTGCGTTTACGCTGACGGCGTTAATATTTTTTGTATGCGCGTACATCACTGGATATAAAACATGATCATCATTGTTTTCATTTTTATTGTTTTATACAGTCGCTAAAGTCATCTCCTTCTTTTCATTGCTCTGATTATCTTCTGCAGTAATCCTATTGCAATTTTCTTTATGCTATATGACAGTTAACACTAACAGTGACTTAAATGAAACCACATCCAATTTTCAACATTGCAAATTAAATAATTATTATATTTAGGTATCTTAGTTAAACTAAAAGTAACTAATTATTTTCAAAAACGGGCAATCAACAAGGTAACATGTCCACAAGGTGTGCAACTCATGCAGGAACTTGGTACACCCAATCAGGTTAGTTTAAAATATATATAAGATTTAGTGCTTAAAATTTTTGCTAAGTTACCTTGTTAGTTCTTTACCACACCTTGCTTTACCACACCATGTTTGTATACTTTATCTTATTGTTGATATACCATCAACTTAAATTGTTTTAACAGTTCACAATACAAGAGATGTGAAGTAAATTGATAATTTTTGTGTCACTCACTAATCGCTGATATTGAAGTTTAATTAACTTTTTTAGTTTTCAATATGATTGATAGACACAGATGCTATTTCACTAACTAATAACAAATTGTAAAGACTAGTCTGGTACATATGCCAAAGTAATAACTGCAAAATTTCTTGTTTAAGTCATTTAGAACATCGCTATAGAGTTTACCTCAAAGCAGTTGTTTGTGGTATGATTTTTGCCAACAGCACATGATGGCAGAGATAGGCATGATCTTGATATTAAAGATCACGATATTGATCTTCAGATAACTTTTATTTTGGTGATCTTAATCTAGAAAAATGTAAGATCAAGATCACTTTAAAATTGAAATTTACCAGATAGAGGCAGTTTTTAGAACATGTAGGCCTACTGTACAAAGTAATTAATGACAATAGCCTACTAACATGAAGCCACTGTTAATATGATATGTGTCAATGTGTCCAAGAAAAGTTGATTTGAAATTTCAATTTAACTTGGTCAGTGTTGCCATTTCAAAATTTAAAAAGTTTTTTGTGTTAAACATTAGGGTGGCTCTTATTTGGCAAAAAATGAAAAAAATTTGAATTTTGTGTGGGACACCCTTTGAAAAGGTGAGGTTGTCAGAAAAAATAACTCCTGCAAAAAAATTTTTGACTTTGAAATTGATTTAGAGGTGGCCCTCCCCCCCTAAAGTTTTGCGCCCTCCTCCCAAATACCAAATCTGCATATCTCAAAAACTGTTTGAGCTAAAGATACGGTTTTTGTGTCAAAAGATGCAGAAAGCATGATTTCCTATCTGCTTTCTGAACAGTGATTGCGTCTATCTTGATTAGAAAAGCAGTTATTTAGAAAAAACCTGTTTTCGGTATTCTAGCACAAAACAGTGCTAAACAAGTATTGTGGCCCAAGCTATTCAATAAACAAAGTTCATAAACTAACCTGTAAAACTGGTAAAGTAATAAACGAAATAAGTATTCCTAAACTTTTATGCATTCATGAATAGCTAAAATGCCCGTTTTTTGTCATATTCCTTGAAGAAACTCCTGAGTGTGGAATCTGCTTTCAAGCTTCAGGTGCTATGCATTGCACTTGTTGGAAGGCGAAGGCGATTTATGCAAAAGCTTGGTCTGCATTTATGGTATCTGTCTGAAGAAATGGTTGAACTAGCCTTGTTTGACTCTCGATTGTCTGTGGAAAGTAACAAGGTAATGGTGGCAACCATGTTAAATGAAACAGCAGAACGTCCACCAAGGAGACGAAGCATCAAAGTAGATGCGTTTCTTAGCAATAAGGGTCTAGAACAGTATTGCACCTCTAATTCAAAATGGCTTCAGCTGTTGGGTGAAGATGAAGCAATAATTAGACTTTCAAAGGATCCTGCTCATTGGACTGAAGATGGTGCATTTATTCAAGCTTTACACATGGCGAAGGGACTTTCAGTAGTCAATGACAGAGCAGAGAGAGGAGTTGCTCTCAGTCTAATCCCGGATTTTAACAAACTCTCAACTGAAGATGAGTACCAACTTCAGTTTCTTTTGCAAGTTGTTACTGAACACAGGAAACTGTTGAATCCAAATTCCAACAAGAACAATATTGTCGATTCTTCTTTGTTTAAACCTTCTTTGTTACTCCAGGGGTCAAGGGGCTCTATCTTTTACCACCCTTGGGCAGTGCCGATGTGGTTTAGATGCTTGAGCAGGTGTCGAGTAGCAATTGCATTGATTCGTCATCCAGTTCAAGCAGACCACGCACACCATTTGGCGCAGTTACAGATGGTGTGGTCTGTGGTTTGTTCCTCTATGCCACACTCACAGATTGCGGATGGAGCCATCCCCAATTTGTGCATGTTTGAGCGGAATAGTCTGACTCCAGTAGCCCAGCACGCAGGCGGTTGTGCCACACCCAGGCCTTCCTTGGCAAATTATGCATTCTGGTTGGATGGGGGCTGGTGTCGGAGATAAAACTTTAGAGCCTTGAGGAGTTCTTCTTCCTCTCTGAGCTCTATTTGTTGTCCTCCCAGGTAGCCGCGCTGATGGATTGGTTTTCAGCGGTTTTCATCAGGAGTTGTGCGTCACATACAAATGAGTGTCTCGATTTCAGTTGGCGAGGATGCTCGATTGCTCGCTCACAGACTTGTAGAGACTTGAGTGGAGCAAGTGGTTGGGGTTCGTAATGCCGAGAAAGAGACAGGATGGCTTCTTCGCGACAAAACTCAGCTGGTTGGTTGCCTGCAAGGACAGGGAAATTGTCCGATTGTGTACAATGTGTAGGTCGCAGACATCCTGTCACGATACGCAAGGCAATATGTAAAATATTGTCGATAATATCGCTTCTTGCAGTACTGACCAGAATTACATTTTGAAATGAATATCGTTACCAGTGTTCCCTCTAAGGTGCAAAAATTAAGAAAAAAAAACGAAATTTTGTAGACGGTTTCGTGGTCACAAAAAAGGTTGTAAAATCAAGATTTGGTCAAATGCGTTTTTTCTAAATAACTGCTTTTCTACTCAAGATAGATGCATTCAATGTTCAGAAAGCAGATAGAAAACCATGTTTTCTGCATCTTTTAACACAAAAACCGTATCTCTAGCTCAAGTGGTTTTCGAGATACGCAGATTTGGTATTTCGAGAGAGGGCACAGAACTTTAGGGGGGGAGGGCCACCTCTAAATCAACTTCAAATTTAAAAAAAATTTGCAAGAGTTATTTTTTCTGACAACCTCACCATTTGAAAGGGTGTCCCATGCAAAATTCAAAAACTCAATTTTAAGAGCCACCCTATTAAACATATTAAATAGGTCACCTTCTATATATACGTACTTTATGTTGACGTATGATAAAAAAGGTTACAACATTGTTTGAAATTCTGTATTGTAAATTCTAAAAAAATGTTTGCTTTTTTACCCAATTTTAGAAGTTTAAAAATTTAGAATAGCAGTGCTAAAAGTCTGGACTCTATATAGCCAACTTTGGTCATATAAAGTGGTTTATTGTAGCAAATTAACTAGACCAATAATTGTTCAGAGTCTTGAGAATATATTAAATGTGAAAACATATGCTGCCTCTTTTTGTATAGCTTTTGTATTTTTGTTTGGAGCGGTTTATCTGACCGCAGACCTCTGAACGTTTTAGTGCAGACAACAATGATTGAGATTGCCAGATGGGTAATTGGTCCAATAAACATTTATATAATCAAGTAAAATTTGAAAATACTTAGTAGCAGAAATAAAAGTATCCCATACAAACTAGACAAAAATTTGGTGAAAAATAATGCAGTTCAAAGGTGTTTTTTTTTCAAATAAAAAGCGTAAAACTAATTGCAAATTTTGTGACTTTTCAATATTGTAATTATCCTCAGCCGTTGTATGTGACGGGTGTGACGTTGCAATTCCACGCAAATTACAACAACGATTGATAGGCCTAATAGCAACAGTCACTAACTTGTTACAGTTCTTAGGCCAGCGATTGAGTGGTTAAAAGAAACAGTAGCAATACTAACTACCTTTAACCAGGTTGCTTACAGTAAAATTTGTTTTTTTGCAATATTGTTGATCAAAAACTCCATTCTTTCAAGTACGGTACACAAAAAGTGATCTTGATCTTCAAGATCACATATTTCTGGTGATCTTGATCTTCTAGATCAGAGCTTCTCAAACTATGGGTCGCGACCCCAAATGGGGTCGCGTAATGAAATTTTGGGGTCGTAATGAAATAGTTTAATTTAGTCTAGTGCCGGTAGGTTGTAGTCTTGCCATGATGTCAAAATTGACCGCAACCGTCGGTGTGAAATGTCGAACAATAAAATATAGGCTAACCAATCGTAACAATTGATTCGTTGTTACCCTATCATTGCTGTAACGTGCTCTCTCTCTCTCGTTTGACTTGTAGTAGCTTAGATTGGCAATGCCTCATCGTGCAGCCATGATACGGTAGTTGGGTCCAGTTGTCGAATACCAATGATTCCACATGGGCGCCGTAAGATGGGGCATTCGTGAAGTATGTGTTGCATTGTTTGTTCTACCGCTCCGCAGACACATATCGGCGCAGGGTCTGCTACTATTCGGTGAGTCCGATTCGGTGAGTTCCTAACCTCTTAACCTTAACTCCCGGCCCCTAACCCTAAAACGGCAATGACAATTAGGCTACGGTACCCGATAATTTTTTTAAAAAAACAAAAAATCACCGAATAGGGAATCGGACTCACCGAATTGGACTCACCGAATCGGACTCACCGAAACGGGCCATTCCGATCGGCGCACTATGCAACCCCCACCCAAACAGACCAGCTTCAGTGCAGCCAACGTCACATCTGATCATGTTCAATGTGACCCATGCCTTTCTTGAGAGGTCTGCTCCAGGAGGGATGGAGAGTGCTGGTATAACTGAGAACTGGGGAGGGATGTGTGGCAGCTCGTTCCATTCCTGGGCCCATGTCTCCATGCAGCTGAAGCCCTTATCCACAAGCTGTGTAGCATATCGATGGAATGGGCGCCTTGATGACAGGCGTTGAGGTCTGACTGGTCCATATCCTTGGGAGTGACTGTGGAGAAGGTGTTTAACAAGTGTAACGTTTACACAAGTGTAACGTGCTGACCAAAAGTAACCTTACCGCTCGCATTATGATTTCAGAGTAGCCTAGCAACTAGTTTTTGAAGGAACCCAGACTAAAGTTTGAAGCAGTTACAAGATTAATTGACTATGGAGCAGTGATTAGGTTCCGTAGATTCATGTGGTAACAACGGAAGAATTATAATGTAGCCTAAGCCAAAAAGAACCGAAACAAATTGAGACAAAAGAACTAACTCCGTTTTAATGTCATTAATGTGGATGTCCCCATAATGGGGTCGCATAAAATTATATTTTTCAAAATGGGGTCGCATAACAAAAAAGTTTGAGAAGCCTTGTTCTAGATAACCTAAACGGGTGATCTTGCCCATTTCTGCATGTGTGTTGCTGTGAAAGGCTATATTAAGTGGGTCTGCTACTATTCGGCGAGTCCGATTCGGCGATTCCGATTCGACTAGTCCGATTCGGCGAGTTCCCTATTCGGCGAGAGCCTTTTTCGGCGAGTGCCCTATTCGGCGAGTTTTTGAAATTTTTGAAAGGAAATTATCGGGTACCGTAGCCTAATTATAATTGCCGTTTTTACATAGTTTTAACGTCGCTAAACGTTGAAATTGTGCAGAAAGGAATAAAAATAAAATGTTTGAACTATTAAATTAAAATTCGTCATGTCAGTTCAGTTGTTTTTATTTCTGACCATCATATGAAAAACAATACACGTCAACATAGCAAAGGTGTAAAAAAGGTAGAAGCGACAAAACGCGAACGTTAAAACGTGCTTGTGACCGAAGTAAGTTATTGAGTTGAAAGAAACATACGCGCCGACTTCAGGGGGGGCCGGCGCCCCCCGTAAATTTATGGTTGAGGGGCAACAAAAATGGTGATGACAAGTGGTGTTTCAAATATAAAACACTTCGCGAAGGAGATTTAGATAATTTAAACGGACTTAAAGAATGCCGAAAGCAAGAAAAGCCTACGTTGCTCTTGCCCGCAAAACAGCAGCTGATCGCATGGCTATCTCATACGCTACGGTATGGAAATTTCAAAGTAGATGGTAGAGTACTGCTGGAATAGTCACGTAACTATTCACTGCAATATTAAGTAAACCAGCTAAATTAGACGCGCTATTTTCAACGAGGTCTTCCCGCTGTGAGATCAATTGTGATTCAACAGAACGCATTGTTTTTGCAATGTGTGAGAATTAAATTGAAAACCGAAAAAAGAAAAGGTGTTTAATGGTCTTGGTCGCAGATATTGCCTGCATTAACGACGTCTCTTACCGCTATTATCACCTAGCTAACCTGACATCATTGTTTTATGCGACCGCTAAGGTTTGACATCGACTTTAACGATCATGGAATGTTACGTAATAATAAGAACGATTATATCCTACACGCAAAAATAAAAAAAATGATCTCCTCTTTCTGTTTTGTCTCGTGAGCTTTGCATATTGCTCAACAAGTGCATAAAGTTTAGAATTGACAAGAAATCATTGAATTTGAAAATTAAGTTTGAATCACTGCAAATAAACGTATTCAAAACTTTCACTTAAGCCGACGCGATTTCACAATCCGTAATCTACGTCGACAATGATTTTTAGTGCGTTCATTTTGAAAATTGCTGAGCTGGAGACAACAGCATGTTCCGTGTTAGTTGAACTTGTCTTTTTGAGGTGAAAATCAATTGCGAACATCTCGACCTTTACTCGAGTATAGCCTACTGTATTCAATAAAAGACTTTAAAGACTTTCGATAAAAAACAGAAAAGAAAACACTTCGCCGTTGTCAACGCTTTGAAAGTAAGTAATTAGCGAAACGAGGTTAATAAAACTGATACCGGGTTTTCACTCTGCTTGAGATCATGATTTTTTGCGTTTTATTTCGATAACTTCACTGTCTTGATCGTTGTTGTTCACTCGCACGAAAAGGAAATGAATCGGCTTGTTTTCCAACAGTTCCAATTATGAGCTAACAATATCAAAATTTTTACTACTAGGCGTACTGCATGCGTAAAACTAATCCTTTCAAGCAGCGCTTCTAATAAATTCGGTTTGCGACCTATTTGTTAATATAAACACGACACTAAGCTTAATCAAAGACTATTTTAATTGAGTAAATAGCGCTATGGTTATGACGTTATCACCTTTCTCGCCCCCCAAGGTTTTTTGAAAAGTCGGCGCCTATGGAAAGAAATTTGGCACGGTCGCAACACCTTCAGAAAAATTTAAGATATGAAGGGAAAATAAAACAAAGAAAATGTTACAAAAAAAAATAAAATAAATCATGTTTATGTCTGTAAGTTAGCACTTTTGAATAGTTAAAATGATTAGTTTGGATCAACAAATGTGTGGCCTACAGCTTGGATTTAAAAGAAATTATCGGGTACCGTAGCCCAGTTATCCCAACCAGCAAAAATTTCCGTTTTTACATCGTTTTAACGTCGCTAAATGTTGAAATCGTGTAGAAAAGAGAACTTTGCTGACTAGGATACGTTGAAGCTGAGAAACATTCACAGAAGCCCTTCGAATTGTTCCAAGAACCCATTTAGCATAACATTTCATTTGTACATTGATTCAACGTCTGAATACATTATCTTAAAAATGCAACGTATCGTAGGGCTTCTGTGAATGTTTTTCAGTTTCAACGTATCCTAGTCAGCAAAGTTCTCTTTTCTACAGGATTTCAACGTTTAGCGACGTTAAAACGATAGGCCACACATTTGGTTAGCCTTTTCATTCTGTTACTACAATGGGTTCTCATTTGTTGAACCAAACTAATCATTTTAACTATTCAAAAGTATTAACTTATACACATAAGCATGATTTTTTTTGTAATATTTTCTTTGTTTTATTTTCCCTTCATATCTTAAATTTTTCTGAAGGTGTTGCGACCGTGCCAAATTTCTTTCAACTCAATAACTTACTTCGGTCACAAGCACGTTTTAACGTTCGCGTTTTGTCGCTTCTACCTTTTTCTACACCTTTGCTATGTCGACGTGTATTGTTTTTCATATGATGGTCAAAAATAAAAACAACTGAACTGACATGACGAATTTTAATTTAATAATTCAAACATTTTATTTTTATTCCTTTCTGCATGATTTTAACGTTTAGCGATGTTAAAACTATGTAAAAACGGCAATTGTAATTAGGCTACGGTACCCGATAATTTCCTTTTAAAAATTTCAAAAACTCGCCGAATAGGGCACTCGCCGAAAAAGGCTCTCGCCGAATAGGGAACTCGCCGAATCGGACTAGTCGAATCGGACTCGTCGAATCGGACTCGCCGAAACGGGCCATTCCGATATTAAGTGAGTACAGCAGTTGAAGTTTAACATGATGTTGAACATGCATTGGACATTAGATCAATTATATTTTATCACCTGAGGTTGACACCAGGCTTTTGCAATGTGTCTTGGCAAAGATGGCATGCCAAAATAAGGGGAGCAGCTGAGTCGAAGACTATATGTCCTGTCACTGTTTGCATGTTGTCTGATTGCAGTGTACTGTGTGTTATTGCGATGGGCGCAAAATAAAACATAATTGTTATTGTTTGAAAATCATATTTCTGGAAGTTTATTAAATGTATTGAAATGAAGTCTTCCTGATATGCGCAGGAGCTCAATTAAACCAAGAATTAACTCAATGGCTTTCTGAAGCAGCAGTGTCACATGGGCCAGCACGTTCCATTATATCTCCTCATGCTGGCTATTCTTACTGTGGTTCGTGTGCAGCGTATGCTTACAAGCAAATTGATGCAACTAATGTGTAAGTGTTCCATTGTTTTATATTTTGAAATTCTGAAAGTGCACTTTCTGAAGAATTTTATGAGTAGAGCGACTACGTGCATTCTAAACACCAAAATATTTTTTAGATTTTCACTTTGTTTTATACACACATTTTAATACAGTATATAGATTTTTAAAACATTTGTCACCGTACCCCACTAATAACCTTCATTTCTTTAGCAAAGGTTAGCACCACAACATAATATTGAAAGATGTTTTTTTAGGTTGTTATTTACATGTCTTGGTAGAAATTAAATTACTACTGTGCTATTTGTGCTATATTTTTGCATCATTTGAAAATATTATTCTTGCTTGGATGTTTTCTCTCTAAAGTTTCTTCAAGTTTGTATGTCGTGTCCTTTTTCAGAAAGCGAATATTTATTTTGGGTCCATCTCACCATGTTTTTCTGAAAGAGTGCGCTATTTCACCAACCACTGCTTATGAAACACCTCTATACAATCTACCTATTGATACTTCTGGTAAGCTATCGAATTCTGTGATGGTTTCACCAAGTGACTAATGTGACATTGATAGCTACTATGTAATAATTTGCAGAGGTGGGCAGTAACTAGTTACAAAAGTAACTAGTTACTGTAACTAGTTACTTTTTGAGTAACTGTAACGGTAACTTCGTTACTATTTTCCAAAAGTAACGAAACGCGGTAACTAGTTCCTATTTTAGCACTTTTTCAACAGTTACAGTTACAAGTTACTTTTGTATTGAAATTTTAGTTTTTAATTGCCGTTTATTTCTCTGCACGTGTTTGTGTCTTGTTTAGTGCGTGTTTGCTGCGTTTTGCGCAATAATGCATTTTTCTCGCACAGGTAGCGGCGCAGCACTGCGCAATGCGCATGCGCGGTTCTACTTTTGTTTTGTGGTTTGGTGGAGAAGGGTTGCCATATTGGCGAATTTATCGCCAAAGTCCAGAAATCTGGCGATTTTTTAAGACGTTTAGCTTCATATTTATGATTTGGCTCTTTTTTGGCAATTTTTGATAACTGATTTGGCTAAATTAATTGTTTTTGGCGATTAATCAATATGTACCAAAGACAGGCAAGACACAACAATACAACAGGGTTGAGCATTATAATAATATATTTTACTGTACATATTTACAAATGAGTTTAACAGTCAAACATTTTCGGTTTAACTTAAGCCCTCATCAGGAACCTGAAAATATTTATAAAAATGCAGTAAATTTCAACTTCTTGAAGGTAACTGACTAATGACTATAAGCATCAAGAAACACGCAGCGATTAAAAGCAATTTGTTGTTGCTTATAGTCAGTTAGTTAGTTACCTTCAAGAAGTTGAAATTTATTGCATTTAGTGTAACGCTTGCAATGCCTCTAAAAAGATTGTCTGACATTAAAACCAGAGCAACAGCATTGCTGTTTGCTTGCCGTTGATGGACGTTCTTGTGGAAGCAATACAAACCAGATTTGGTCATTGGTTCGAGGACAGCGACTGCATTCCACCCACAATTTAGACTTATTCGTGTTTAATGCCTGATCATTAAGCGACAATGCTGAATGGAAGACCAAAATAAAACAGAACATGCTTCAAGCACTTGAAGAAGCAAACTGCTCTGCTGAAGAGGGGAGTAGCAGCGACACTGAAGTGGATGGTGGTAGGTAGAGCCACGGAGGACTTTTTGCACCACTTTACGCAAAAACTTAGAAAAGAAAGCAATGCGCGTTGAATCTGTTACAGGAGTATTTGGAAGCGGACCCTGAGAACAAGTTAAGCGGATCCAGATTCACAATTGGACCGATGAAAAAACTGTTTTAAAAACATAACACTCCCATTCCGTCAAGTGCTGCAGTAGAAATATTGTTTTCATTGCAGCACTTGTTCATCACCAGACTTTATTCGTTCATCCCCGACGCCGACACACTCTCTATTGACCTGACACTACCAAGACAGGCATGGGTGCGCCTCAGCCGTCTCCGTACGGGCGTCGGGCTTTTCCGCTCAACCATGCACCAATGGGAAATGGCCTCTTTTTCCTCCTGTGAATGTGGTGCCGAGGAACAGACCGCAGACCACATCATTGATTGATTAAATCTTTATCCTCGGACTGGGAAAGCTTCTTGCAGAACTTAATCCTGGCAGTTTCGCATACTTGTAGACTAAAGGCTTTCAATCACTGACGCAGGCCCGGTCACCGAGATTGACAGAGTGAAGTTTCCGATTGTTGAAGTCTTGTTGCTGGGAAATTATTCCATCTATTAGATGCCACTAAATAGAGAGCAGTCCTCAACGTGCGTTGCTCAAGCGCATGCCCTGAGAGTCGAACCAGTGTCGCTTGATCTTGAAGCTTCTTCGTTCCAGAAGTGACGCGCTAACCAATTGAACTATCGGGGCGGACATCATCAATGACTGTAACATCTTCAAGCCACCTAACGGAGTGGAAGGTTTGCGTGTCATGAATGATGAAACCAAAGACTGACTGCTCTCTAGTAGCCTTCCAGTGTAGTCCGGGAACATTGTGAATCTGGGGCGGTAAAAGGATAGACTCTCGGCCCCAGAGGCTCACACGACGACGACGATTGGGCAAGGAAGGACATTTTAAAGCCCAAAAGGGCAGGCCTGAGTGACGAGCACTTTGAAATGCTCGTATTTCTCAAAGGAAATAAACATATAAGCCACTGAGTATTTTTTTTAAATAAAACCTTGTTGGTTTTGTATTTGTGCTGTTATGTTAGCATGGATGGCTCTAACACTATATATCAAACATTGCGGTTAAACTGGACTTGCATGCAGAGCTGGCCAGGTGCAGAATTTTATGTTCAGATTTGTGAGTAACTGAAAGTAACTAGTAACTGTAACTAGTAACGGTAACTAGTTACTTTTTCAAATCGGTAACTGTAACGGTAACTCAGTTACTATTTTGGCCAAGTAACTGTAACTGTAACTCAGTTACTTTTGAAAGTAACTTTGCCCACCTATGATAATTTGAATGATCGAGTTTGTAAATTTGTAAGGGGCTAGGGGCTAGCCCTTACAAATTTAACACCAAGCTATGGTAGATGTTGAAGTATACGGCACCTCCATCCAGCATTAAGAATGGGTGACGTAGTTGCTGAAAGTAAGGTGGCCGACAGGAATTATCCGACCACCTTACTCTCGTCAGTGCCACAGGCTTACTACAATGAGAACTTTAACTTACAAAAATGACCTTGCTGTTCATAAATGATGGTGTTGCAGTTTATGACGAGCTATACGCAACTGGCATGTTTAAGAAAATGTCGCGTCGTACCGATGAGGATGAGCACAGTATCGAAATGCAGCTTCCTTACATTGCAAAGGTCATGGAGAGGTAAGCCATGTTTCACAGTAAACCAAGAGTATTAGTCGAGTGTTGCGATTGCCGTGTTTGAAATTATGATAATTTTTGCAACAAATATCTGTCAGCAAGAAGTTGTAATATAGGGATATTTATAATATTCAAATCAGGAATGATGTTATTCGTCTGGCCATGTATGCGACGATATTTTTAAATTCAACACTTGAAATATTTGTATGTTTTACATAATTATTAACACAGTGTCGTCGTTACAGCAAGCGGGGTAACTTCACAATCGTTCCTATACTAGTCGGCAGTCTTGAAAAAGAGTCTGAAAAAGAATATGGAAAAGTATTCAGTCGCTATCTTGCAGATCCCAGTAACGTTTTCGTCATTTCCTCTGACTTTTGCCATTGGGGTAAGTTTTGATTGTTTTGTTTCTAAACAGGTCTTCCATCGAGTATTGGTTTATTTAGAAATGGAGATGGTCTAGTTCAGGGGTGCTCAAAGTGCAACCCGCATGCAGTCCGCGCCTGGCCCTAGAATATGCAATCTTAAAGTTGAGGCCAAATTTCAAGGACTAAAATGAGTACAAAAAATTAATGTGGCCGCTAACTCACAAAAATCGAGATGTGGCCCGTGGCTATAAAACTTTTGTGCCCCTGGTCTAGCTCAGGAGGGTGCCTGGGCATCGTTACCGGCCACCTTACATAACTGTCGAAATGACTCAGATAAGCGATCCTAAATGACGTTGCTTTTTGCTGCTTTATCGCGGAAGGCAGTGCTACAATCTACATGCTACGTACGGTACAACATACGTATGAGACGGATGTGGTACGTTGTACAGTGTACACGTCATGTGAGTTGCTATTAAAATCATCAAATCGAAAGTGCTATTTTTAATCTGCATGATTATCGAGTATCGTGGGCCATGTGTTGCATCGATTGCTACGTTTTAGTGAACCCGGTATGTAAAAATTAGGAATTGCTAAAATCACATTTGATGATATTTCATAAAGTTGAACAACTTGTATCTTTCCAGGCTCACGATTCGGGTTCATGCATTACGAAAGACGTGACGGTGCAATTCACAATTCTATCGAAACCCTAGATAAAAAGGTTTGGTGCAATACTAGGGCCCTGTAGTAGTAGTAGTGGTGATGGTGTAGTGGCGTTGGTTGGCTGTTGCAATCAATGAAACCATTTTTGTTTTGTGGAATAATTTTTAGCTGAGGTTTCAATTATCTTGCGAAAATGGTTTTGAAATTCGTTAAGGTTACGATGAAACAACGTAGAAGATAACTGGAAATTGTTGTGAAACTTTACAGGGGATGAAAATCATCGAAAACTTGAATCCAGAAGCCTTTTCACAGTACTTGGACAAATACCAGAATACTATATGCGGTAGACATCCCATTAGCGTTATGTTAAATGTATGTATCTATTATTTTGTTTTCGATTAATGTGTTTTGTACATGCTTTAATGTACGGCTATTTTTCAAATTGCTTTCAAATAGCAAGATATCGTTAATCGGAATAAAAATGCACTGAGGTCAACTGCAGCTAAAATGCTTTAATGTTGTGATTTGAGAGAAATTCATTTTTTTTTGTAGGCTACGTTTAGTTTACAATTCTCAGCGAATGTGTGAAAACTGTTGTAACGAAAGAGTAGTCCAAGCAAAGTTGGACACTTGAACTCTGCAATGCGTTATCTATAGCTCATTTCATTCGTAACGTCGATGTACTATTGCGAAATTTTCGCTTTGAATTGTCATCTTTAACTTTATTTTTCAGGCTGTGAAATACCTTCGCAATGGGAGCGGTCTGCAGCTAGAGTTTTGTTTTTTAAATTACCAGCAGTCGAACAGATGCGTTGATCGAGGGGACAGTTCTGTGAGCTACGCTGCCGGGTCCTTGGTGACACTCACTTGATAAATTACCAGTTTTTTTGCAGCTCTGCTACGATGATTAGTATTTCGCGCATGGCATCACAGATCTTGCCAGACAACCTCATGCATTGTATCCTACGTTTTTGCTTTCCATCACCACATGGGTTTAAACCACCTACATCTAAAATATTTTACCTACTGTGATGTCAAACAGAGTATCAGGCAGGTCGTTGCTAAATGACCGTTCAGCAGTGGCGTAGCCAAGGGGGGGGTTTGGGGGTTACAACCCCCCCTTAGGCACGCGTGTGACGTCACAATATTGAGAATGATGCTTTCAGTCTAAAAAAATATTGCCTAATTTTAAACAAAATTGCATTAAAAGAGCGAGTTTTGCCAATACCAAACATCTCAGCCAGGAATTAGCAACAAGAAAACACAGAGACTTAGCTTTTTTTTCCGAAAAATGCCGAAGAAAACATGATCTTATCCTTTTGCTATGGTACCAGACAGCACCATTTTACAGGAATATTCGTACCCACATTTTTGTTGAAAATGCTCTCAGAATGCACCAAATTCAAAGTAATTTTTCAAAATTTTTTGGGGGAGGCCCCATAGATCCCCCGCCGTTGGGTGGTCAAACCCCCCCTTTCAAAATTCCTGGCTACGCTACTGCCGTTCAGCATTATGAAAATGTTGCTCAACCCATGTATGCTGTGGACATTGTCAAAGTCAGAGTGACAAAGTCATTTCCTTGAAAGTGTAGGCTATATTGAATAACACTAGTTGAATTATTTGGTTGAAATCGATAGTTTGTTTGTTAGCAACAAAAGTTTAAGAGACCACACACGATATGAACTTGGATATGCGTTTTCGTGACAGAACGACGTACGGTAGCCCATAATCGACGAGTCAGCTACTACTCTGGAATACCGCTGTTTCTAGGATTAGAAAAGCTAAAAATCTTTTTATAGAAAGTTGTTACTTTCTTCCTATCAATTTCGAGGCATGCAGTGCTCAGTGAAATTTACTGTTTTTATACATTTTGTGAATTTTTAGCTATGGCCAGTATTTAAGAATCTTGATTTTCTTACCAGTCACGGTAGCACTATCAAATTTTACTTTTGATTAATTGTGAAATAAATCACCAGCTTTAACCCAGCTATGTTGCTCCTTATCCTGAAAGTCCCAGTAGTTCATGTGTTGTGCAAGGTGCACTGACAAGCCAAGGTGTTTTTCAGGTATTCCTGTGCCATGCTTGCTTTTGCTCATAGTCGCCTTTGCTTGAATCATTATTCGCTTGCAAATCTATGTAGATATTGTATGTGTAGAATTTACTTGTCGATCCAGGAACCTTTGATCTGTGCATGTATTTCAGCCGGGAGTTTGTGAGTTTAATACACGCTATTTTTCACTGCCCCCCATATAACACACAATAGGCTATTATGACTCCTTAGTTCATAATCCGCTTTTGAGGTAGTGGTTCTCAATTTTTCTTTATCTCGCACACACCTTTAACTGCTATTTCAAGCTATCTAAAGATTTTTAAAAATTTAGTTTGTGACTTTTACAGCAATAGCCTACACGAAGATAAGAATCTACCCCCTTCAATAATTAGTATGCTTTTTAGCCTGCATATTAGTACTCACTAGTACGGTATTGTACTTGATCAGTAACTTACTTTGCTGAATATTAATGAAAAGAATGCATTCGGAATTATGGGAATTTAACAGTCAAGGGGAAATTTGTGATAGCTTTACGTCGACATGCGCTAGGTATGAAGGCAAATAGGCAACAACCGATAGAAATGTAACATTTCCGTATCCGTAACACCTTGATGTCGATCAATTAATGTATTTGTTCACCAGTGCAGGCATTGCCGATGGAACGAGTGTCTCAAATGCAGCCATCACCAATATGAGGGAAAAAACCACAAGTATCGGGTTGCCATTGCTGTTTAATTAACATTAATGCACATAGGGCAATCTGATATCATAAAAACGTGCACACAGTGCTACAACCTCCATACAACGGAAGCTCATAACCATATGCATAAAAATAAAGTTTAAGTACAGTAACTGCTTTAATTAAGCAAACTATAGATTAGGTACGGTACACAACATACCTAGGCAGGCTTTATACTAGGCCTAAGAGACTGTTCAAATACCAGATTGGAAAGACGTCTGATAGAAGATGAAGACAGTGGCATCATGCGTTACTCAAACAGTCCTCAATTTTATCTAATAGCCCGTCCTGACCTACTGCGCAAGTTAGCTACAATATTTAGAGTGTAATTATCTTTAAAACAAGATAAAAATGAATAGATATTATGAATATAAATAGTCTCACCAAAAAACACCTTTTTACATGAAACATTTTCGTGAAGAATTACACGTTAACAACTCACATTGGAGCTAAAAACATCTACGCTGGGATGTAACTGACTAAGATCAATAATTTTTATATAACTTACTGTATTTTCTAAGACGGTGCTTTAAAGATTAAAATTATTTTTACAAAATTATTCGGTTGTGAGACATAGAAGTCGACTCTTTTTTGTTGCAATGAAGTTCTCCATGATTGCGTCGACCACCGCGTCTCTCAATGAGCGATTTGCCCATTTGAATTTCCTTCCACTCTTTTCTTCGTATCGGGCATTGTGGCCATTATTTCATCCAATGTCTGCAAGAGATGTGAAGCCTTGACTTAAACTCTATCGTGAAAGATTTGCTGCTCTCAGGGGACGTTAAAACGATAGAAAAAAATGTTTTTTTTGCTAGCTGGAAATCTGCAATTGATGAACTGATGTTTTCACCAGACGCTGCCAAACGGTTTCCTCACCTGAGTCAAATGGTCCGCGTTGTTTTTCGAAAAACACATTGGTGGTTTAAATTTGAGCACATTGTTGTAAGGCCCGTCTATCGACATCAGAATGAAGCGATCTTTCAACCTAAGAGAAAACAACCAACTGGCAAATAAAGCACTTTTATTGTAATGGTTTAAAATTGAGACTATTCATCAGGCATCTAAGGGAACGTTCAAATATTACGTAACGCCTTCGAGGGGGAGGGGGGGGGGGGTTTATGCAAAGCGTTACGTTAGCGTCACATCGGGGGGGAGGGGGTTCAAGCAAAACGTTACGTAACGCTTTCGAGTACGGAATGGTGGTTTTTTGTGCTGAATTTGTAGTGAAAAAGCGTTACATGGGGGAGGGGGGGATTGAAAAAAGCGTTACGTTGGCGTTACATGGGGGAGGGGGGGGTCAAAAATTCGGAAAAAAAAAGCGTTACGTAATATTTGAACGTTCCCTAATTAAAAATCATGATAGGTTATTTTGGAGCAAAATGAGCTAAACTACCCAAAGATCTTGTAAAAGATAATATGTATCTTTCGCAAGTTTAGTTACTGGTAGTTCCAGTATCGTGGCTCTGTACTATGCCGCTGGACATCGGACAGGTAATGGTAAACTGATCTAATTCGAAGAAGTTTCTTTTGTCTAATTGAGGAAACGTCCGAAGGTATACAGATTTAATTGGAACTCTTTGTGTTTGTTTAGCTTATTTTACGCCAGAGAAAGGTACCATAGTCATACAATTGCAAATAGATTTGGTGGCTGTGCTTTATTGACATCTACATGGAGACTAAGTTTTAAACTTCATCACTTGCACGTATGCGCAAGGTTTAAAATTTGTTTCTAGGTCAACTTTACGATCGGAAAACGTCAGCTTCTTCATTGTCAAGTATATGTTTAACTTGGGAATTCACTAAATCCGCCCCGATAGCTCGGTTGGTTAGCGCGTGACTTCTGGAACAAAGAAGCTTCAAGATCAAGCGGCGCTGGTTTGAATCTCGGAGTGTGCGCTTGAGCAACGCACGTTAAGGATTGCTCTCCATTCAGCGGCATCTTATGGATGGAATAATGCCAGGGCAACAAGACCAACAACCGTAAACTTCACCATGTCAATGTCGGTGACCGGCCCCACGCCAGTGATTCAAAGCTTTACAAGTATGCGAAACTGCCAGGATTAAGCTCTGCAAAAAGCTTTCCCAATCCGAGCATAAAAATCAATCAATCTTAAACCTTTATGATTGTGGTACTTTTTCCTTTTGTATGTTTTGTTTCTGTACTCTATCTTGAACATCATCGTTACTATTGCATTTCGAAATAACATTGTATTGAATAGTTTGGTTGCTCAGTTTAGGCTTTTTAACCAAAGCATTCATCCTCATTGTTATTGAAGAAGCCAGTTCGCGTAGGCTACTCCCAGACAGCAAAATCCGTCATTCTTGCATCAACATATCACGTTGAATCAATGCAAAAATGATAAATTTTGCTGGGCTGTCATTGGCGCTGTGACGTCGTCGACTCAGAACATAATCATCCACACAAGAAATATTAATCGGCATCAGAAAATAATGGTTGCGTTTACCTAACGTTAAAACACCGTAAAGCTGACAAATTTTGACTGAACACCGTACCTTTGCAAAATCTCTTGAGCTAAATCCGTGTATGGTTCTCTGGTCTGGCGATTTTTGACCAAATCAATACCAATGAACAGACCGACGCCTCTGCAATTTCAATGTGAACAATCAAATGTTTTAATACAACATGTGAACCTTATGATTAATAATTACACATGATAAAGATTATTAATTGGTTCTAATTGTTTGCACGTGGTGCATTAAAATTATTTCTTAACCAAAACCATGGCGACCAATGGCCAAAACTATAAATCATGACGTAATTTCCATTCCGGAATGTTGTTTTGCTGCTCGGCTGTTGTATTTGAAACTATACTCTTACGTCTGGACAAACTGTTGAAAACATCACAAATAATAACACTGGTCAACACAATTTTTGTGGTATAAACTTTGAAAACTGATTTAGAGTAATTTTGCGATAGTAAATCCGAGTCTGACTTCAGATTTATTCTATCACGTCAGGTTTCTGAGACATGATAACAACAAATTGTTACTTACAGTGCCAAAAGTGGAAAATTTGACGATGTGTTAGCCACACAGAAACACTGTGCTGTGTGCTACATCCAGTAATCCCTACCATGGGGTGAATAAATAGATGAAATACATTTCAAACTACAATTTTGATACCAATTTGTTTTTAACGCAAAATTATGAACTAAAAAGTAATGACAAACTAGAAGTATAACTGTCACCACCTGTCAATGTTTTGCATCAAATTACAAAAATTGAAGCAAGCCTACGGCATTATGGCAATGCTTGTCTAGTAACCTTATTTAAGCTACTTTGACCTACATCAACCTTTCGCTATGGCACTGCATATATTGGTGGTGAATGCAACGTCAAATCTTCCACTTTAGGCAAAAATAAAGTATTTTTGTTATATCTTAAAAATTTGATGTGACAAAAGAAGTCTGAGTTCAGATTCGGATAGTCCAGCTTAACTGATGGGATTAAATAAAAACAATACCTCAAGTCGCCGACAAACTGATATTTGTCTTTGAGAATCTGTAGCTTCTTTAAAGTGTAAGCGCCAACTTCCAGCGCGTTTTGCATCAATTTTTCATCTTCAATGACGTCCAGTACAGCATTAGCTATCGCGCACGACACGGGATTGCCAGCATACTGCAAGACAGCTGAGGTGTAAGGTTGAAGTTTTTACATCATCTTAACGTCGTCAGACGTTAAAACGACGTAAAATAGTAATGTTTTTTTGTTGAGCAAGCAGCAACAATCGTTTTGTTGCCAATAATAACACAAAACGTTGATGTTGTTTCAGGCAATTGGCTATTTAATAACATGAAGAATTGAGGTGAGTACCAGAAACCATACAGCAATACGATGACGCTGGAACAACATAACCTGTTAAGAAAAAAAAACGTATTACACAACGCGACAGTTTTACGACAAACTATTGCCGCACTGTTGACTGCCATGTCACGCAATGCAAAGTAACAATTGCAAATGAATCGAAAATATTTTGTTGTTTTAGTAGGCGTTCACAACTATTTGAGGACGCCATTCAAAGCTAAATAAACTTACAACACAGCTATAACGTAACTTTGGAGCAATTGTTGCATCGTGTGGCCCACGAGGGATACGCCATCAGCAATTTTGACATTTGTTTCAAACACGGTCCCTGATACATGCGCTTCGTCAGAACACAAAAACGTGCATAACCTCCAAGCAGTTTTTGTTCAACTACTAAGAAAATGGTGCCCCAACCAACGAAAACTGGTCACATGCAGATAGCCGCCTTGGAAGCACGCATTCGTATATGACGCATCACATCAATAGATCAAAGGTTAGGCACTCAATATGCAGTGTACGTACAGTGTTGAAATACGAGGGAATGCGCTTTGCAAGGCTATCGGCAATCTTCTTGGTCGTCACCACACCAGCAACTGGGTGCCCGTTCCCCATTGGCTTTCCTATAGTGACGATGTCTGGAACAACTTCCTGTTGGAACACATTTGTAACTTTTCTTTAGCTTTATATGAACAATTGCATTAATATTGTGCAACAAAGGGATTTGTCACAAAGAAAAATAAAACTAAGCTCAGTCAGCAATATCAAGATTTCAAGTAACAAGAAGTGCCCGTTTTAGATCGTTTCATCGTTACTGGAAGTTATAATAATGTAAAAAAACGGCACCTTTTTTCTTAACTGTGATGCAAACTGTCACATGAATTCAAAGCGAGTCAACGATCTCCAGCTGCAAATGTTTTTTTAAAAGCTGCCTTGTCTACTTTGTAACAAAAACGGATTGT
The DNA here is from genome assembly GCF_918807975.1 of Aplidium turbinatum. Lineage (NCBI taxonomy): Eukaryota > Metazoa > Chordata > Ascidiacea > Aplousobranchia > Polyclinidae > Aplidium > Aplidium turbinatum. The sequence goes on along the minus strand of NC_137483.1, from coordinate 8,623,721 downwards.
CAAATGCAACATTATCTACTCGTGGTATTTTAAAGGGAAGGTTTGTCATATTGACAAAATAAAATGGTATCAAATACAGGCTCGTGCTTGCGCACCCTTCTTCTGTGCATATGTTTTCATTTAGTTTATGCCCTAAATTAGATTGGAATACGAGAAGATCGATAATGACTTTAGAGTTAAATTGAATGGTTTTAGAATTCCTATGTAAGATATAGTCATAAAACAATTCACACAAGCATGCTACGTTCCTTTAGGCAATACAATGTCAATAATAACAAGCGACAAACTCGCGTCGGTTAAGTGTAGCCTACTGAATAATCTGCGATTCGTCTTACTTCACCAAATACTTGTATGGCTCTGTTATGACGTCAGTAACAGCTTAGCTCGCGATTGTGCTGATGCTAGTTTGTAATAGCGTCACCTTTGACCCGAAAAACTAACCACCAAATGTCATCAAAAAGTGGGTTCAATAAACATTGCGAAATAGTAAATATTGACTTGTTTGTGATGAGAGTACAATGCCTTCATGTTTTCAGTCAAACATTCGCTGACTTGAATTACAAACTACCGCATGACATTTTCAGATAGGCCTACTTTTGCTCATACAAAACAGCACCGGTAGAATCATAGGGAATCTCTAATACCATCTTTTGTTGTGGAGAAACTTACGGTAAGATGACATTTAAGCTGCTGGCTGCAAACTCATACTAACTTTAACTTATGATCCTTCCACAAGGATAACAGCTAAACCGACTGGTATAGGCGATAGTCTGTGGCAGAATTAGTGGTGCGATGCTGACGAGCCCAGCCTTATGGGCGAAAAAAAAATCATGGGCGAAAAAAAAATCATGGGCGAAACACGGTATCTATCGCTATCAATTCTTGCTACAATAGGCTGCCGAAAACCATGTAACTGTGTGAAGTTAAATAAGGCTAATAAAAAAAATTAAAACTCGAGAGGAAATGTGTAACAGCCGAATCACGAGTGCCTGTTTTTCATATATATTATATAGATATCTTGCGCGTGGTTGTGACTTGTGATATGAACCAGTTTGAGTCTGAGGCAAAATAAAAGAATTGCATTCCAACAGCCAAAGTTTCTACAGAATCTACAGGCTATAAGGTATTTTCTCAATGCGTTAACTGAATCAGATCGCCTTATGATACATCTATGCAAAAGCGTGTTTCGTAGTAGGATTTACATCGTGTCAAGATTTATCTGGCACAAGACGCTCATTAGCACTTTATAGATAAATAAAAGAGATAGGTGTGTTACGAAGATGAAGCAGTTGTGATAACCACAGAGTTAGCAGGAAATGGAATATTGTTAGTTGTTACAAACGCGGTGTTGTGACGCGCATACGCAAACAAGTAGTCTTTTGCAACCCAACTCTACGCATTTGATGTGTTTCCATAAAAACACCCAAGCTTTCAACTACAAAACCAGTAAGAATACTCAATATTAAGGCATAGCTTATGGCCTTATTATCTCATATAGTGTCCACCCACCTACAATTTACCAATTTTTTGACGGGGATAGCCGGTTGCGTAGCGAAAAAATAGCTTATTTATAGACTAGTCAAATTTGTAAACTTGGCTCGGTCAAGTGTCAGTATTGTATCGCTGATTCAAGTTTCTAAGCAATCGCAATTCCAGTTCAACGCATTGTTTAACTTTGAATAAACACGATTTGAATGAAACAAAAGACTTACATCCCACAGCAGTCTTAGTGCTTGTTGCATGAGCTGATCTTATCAACAGTTAAACAAACTTTTTAGCACAAAACAAACACTCATTAGTACTGAGTTTCCAGAGAACTAAAGGCGTATGTAACTATGTATGTTCACACAAATCACACAGGCAAGTTCATACAAATCAAAACGAACCTAATGCAAACACAACTTTGGTGGGTGTGTCATAGCTTGGCCAATCGTAACTGTGTCATTTCCCAGTGTCGCTTTCCCAGTTTGAAAGTGTAACCCAAGGTATTTATCGGAGGTTCAAAAACTGATTTTGCAACTCAGTGACTCAATAAGATATAATCATCTCATCTCTAAAAATACAGCACACATACAAATACAGTACACATACAGCGGCACCTAGTGAATGGAATAATTCCCTGGCAACAACACTTCAACAACAAGAAAGCTTCACTCTGACAATCTCGGTAACTGGCCCAGTGTCAAGAACCTCTACAAGTATGCGAAACTACCGGGAATAACCAATTAAGACTTTGTCAGTCCGAGGATAAAGATTCAAAACCAACCAACCAAATATAACAAATAACCTGAAGCTCGAATGCCCAAAATCGATTTCCAACCCTTCCAAAGCCAACCTGCACCTCATCCGCTATGCAAACCCCACCAGCTTCCCGCACGTGCCTGAAAAGCAAAAGCTCAATTAAAACTTGACTTTGATAGTCACCTAAAATGATTAGTCACCGCACGTTATATAGGTACCAGTAAAGCGTGTTAAACATGATAATGTAACATGCTGAATAATTAAGCAGTTTTTACAGATTATGATTTTTGGAGTGGTTAATATACTGACGACCAACATTAACATTTATGAACTTCAACAGTTTTAGCAAGACTGATGTTAACTTATTCTTCTGTGTAAACTGCAAAGTTTCAATGAGGCAGTAAAACCAGATAAAACCATGGTAAAACGCATTACATCACACAACCAAACGTTTTAGAAATTATCTTTTGACGGAAAGGCCCGAGAGTTCGATGAATCCAAGCGGTTGTTCTTTATTGACAGCAGTTCGGCGCGGCTATAAACGTCTTTAACCAAGCTTTAACACGATCGAATGAAAGAACAAATCAGATAGAAGAAATACGAAGCAGAGAAAGACCCACAAACAAAAGAAGTGGGTGAGCAAAAAAGGTGTAAAGAAAACTGACAATGGCCAATTTCCGACACAAAAAAGATTCTTAAGCTTCAAAAATAATGCTTGAGATGTGAAAAGCTGAACCAGAATTATTACTTACCCATTTCAGAAACCTTTTCTCAAACTTCTAACTTAATTATTGCAAGCTAATTGTTCTATTTCAAGAATTGGTTATAAATTAAAGAGAAACCTTATGCCACCTGAATGCTTCTTGCATGTAGCCAGTGGGGGGGATCACTTGCCCACCACAACTTTGTAACGACTCCATTATGAATGAGGATAACTGGGAGAAAAGAAAAACTAACACCATGTCTTAAAGTTAGCCTAACAGCTAACAACTTATGTATTTTTAGGGTTAGCCTGGCTTAGTTAGTGGATGGGATCTTTTCTCTTGATTAATTTATGACATGCATTTCAACAGCAGTAGCTGTAACGTTTATCTGATGAAAGTTGCAACTATTACCAGAGAAATTAATAATCCTGATAAATACCAAAACGTTTCAGTATTCAACATAAACAACTTGTAAACAAGAGAATTTAACCATTAACCTTAACAATTTGTTAATATTCGACTTAGAGAGCCTATTTAAGAGATGGCTACAATTAGTCTGCACAACACCAAGCTCATCATTGTCTTGTTGAAAAGTTGGCTATTCTGCGGGCGGGTGGCTACCATCTGCCGAATTGCAGGCACACGGAGTTGAACTTTTGAGAATGCCATCTAAGGGTGGCACAGGTCGCTTTATAACAGTTACATTTTTCTATCACTTATGTATCTTATAAAATGTAAACTAATGTTGTGGTAGTATGTTTCATAGACAAAACTATTCATTGTCTCGCATGTGAGAACAAAGTGGTGACACACAATAGGTACATCAATGAATTGGAAGTTTCCTGTATGGGATATAGGATCATGCTGAAAAAAAAATGGTGTACAATAGATCACATACAACAAGTATCATCATAGTTACTGTATATTAGCTCTATACACAATACACATTCCCGAGCAAGATGCAAACAGCTTTACTATTATAGTTAGTCATAAGAGTTAGGCACCTGCTTGTTGTTTTGCTTAATCTTTTCGATCAACCTCTGGACTTCAAGAGCATAGTCAGAGCCTGACTGGGAGCTGTTGGCATGCATGCCTCTGTATGTGTCAGGAGAAGGAGCCTGTACCGGATATTACCAACAATGTTATTTGGAATAAAATGTTTTGGATTTCACCATAAAACAGCAACCATACTAGACAGGACATCAATCTTTTCGTTGAATAATGAAATCATTATTTTGTAAGTTGAAAGGCTATCAACGACTATCCGATTGCAGGGAAGCAGAGTCGGAAGCAATAAAACGGATGTTTTTCTATAAAACATATCATTCAGGCTGAATTGATTCAGCATATCACATAGTCTTGTGTTTGTTGCACATTTTTACAAACTCCATGAGCTTTTGATTCACCTTTTTATGTTAAACATATAAAACCCAACAGCAAATGGGGCTGGGATTCCGGGAATGAATTATTTAGGGAACGAGATTTCCACGGATTTTCACTTTCTAATCTCACAATTTATCGGAATTAATTAAATACATCTCCTCATATAAAGAAAATCAATAATGTTTATTTATTGTAACTAGAGTTCCTCAAAACAGGAATATCTTCTTTTGTTTGTGCATGATATTCCTTTGCTTGTTTCAAAATACGTTCTTTAAAGAAGTAATTCGATTCAAAACCCATGGGAATTTATTTGGGTTTGTGCTTGAAACAAAACAGTCCAGAACACAGAAGCGCCATAAAATATAAAGTACCCGTTCTTGAGCGACCTTCATTGAGAATTTTCCGAGTCCATTTAGGCTGACGATTCAGAAAACAAACATTTTCCAAAACGTTTCGAAAAAATTGATTTTACTTTGATGTAGCATGCTATTTCATTTTGATTACGTTTTGTTTTGAATTGAATTACGTCTCGTACGAAAGATCTCGTGTTTTCTGTACGTTTATTGGCGAAAAAATTGAATCACTTTATTTCGAACTGTTTGTCGGTTTAACACAGTGAAAAACTAACAAAAACACATCTACAAAGGCAATCAAAAATAAAAATGCATCAAAAATGTCGTTAGTGAAGAGATTTATAATTTTATTGACGAAATGAACAAATCAAACCCTTTATATCAGTGGTTCCCAACCTGGGGGCGCGAAGCTGTTGCTCATGCAACAACAAAAGTGAATGTAAGTAGGCCGAGGTACCGGTCCGCTAGTAGTATGTGCCAGGCTACGTTTACATGACGTTTCATTGCGCCCGAAATGAAAATTTTCCGTTTCGGTTAGTCTACCAGACTCGTAGTCTATTTGCATGCGATGACCGAAATGAGATTCATGGCGGTCTGGATTTCATGTCGGTAGTTTCAACAGAAACGAAACCGAAATAAAGCGGTTTCTGGTGATGTAAACACACCGCAATGAGATCCTACAACGAGATTAGCCCTAGTGCTAGTAGTTTGTGGTCTGTTTAAGTATTTATTTGTAGTGTAGGAGGAAGAGAGAACTTGAACATAACATCAGTGCAATAGCTTCGTGTTTTTGAAATCATAATGATAGATATTTTCAACTGGGACTGGAATGCTGGTTGTTTAATTTAAGTGAGCAATTAGCAATTGCGAACCAGCAAAACAAAGCTACGACGTAGGCCTATCTAAGTGAGAGTGGTTTTTCAACTCTTCTGCATATGAAAACGAAGGAAAGAAATAGAATAGATGTGGAAGACGACATGAGACTGGCTCTGTCTAGCACGCAACCTCGAATTTCACGGTTAGCTGCTGACCTACAAGGTCAACCATCGCATTGATTTGTCAATAAATGCAAGAAAAACATTTTTAGTGCTGCCTTTTGTTGTATTATTTGTTAATAGTATACTTGCATTTAGGAAAGAATATAAGCGGGGGTCGCGGTATCTACGAAAATTTTTAAAGGGGGTCACCAAGACAAAAAGGTTGGGAACCACTGCTTTATATTAACGGATATATCATACCATTCCGGCATATACAGAAAGGTATACTGTAATGCTTTCAAAGATAAGTTTACTTTTGGTTAAAGCTTTGCACGTAAATATAAAATAAAGACCATGTAAAATAAAGACCATATAAAATAAAGACCATTTTTGGTAGAATATTTAATGCTTTGAATATAAATCCACTTACAATATGAACGTATTCAGGCTTGTCTGCGTCTTGTAAATATTTATAGGGACTGATGTGGATCAAAGACTGCAAGTGGCCATGATAAGCCGAATCTAATGTGATTACGTCAGACCCGCCCGTGTACGTTTGTGCCAACGTCAAAGCAAGGTCGTTAGCTTCGGACCTGAAAGAAAAAAGTTTTTGTTATGATTTAACATAGTATATTTTTTTCTTAACAGAAGTTTGTTTAGTTAAGAAAAGTCTTAGTTTTGCTTTTACAACAAGCATAAGTTGGTTTTGACTAACTCACCGATGCACATTGCATACAAGCTTCATGCAAAAAATACTAATGACTGCAATATCTACAGTACAATGTGCTTTTTAGTTTAAAGCTTAATTGATGGCTTTGAAGTTCCCTTTTAATAAATCATTAGTAATTTTTGCCATTACGCACCCGGTTATAGATATATACATATTATAGATTGCAAGTGTTACAGGCACGCTGATTAATTTTCTCCCAGTATGTAGAGAAAACGGTGCAGAAACGGAAACAAAATGAAAAATAGACCCAATCATTTTATCCGGTCTCTTTTAATTGATGCAAACATAAGAATCACGCTCGTCGTGCATGATACATCCTCATAAAGCAAGGCGGTCACACGCTTGGCGCATTATAATCGCATTTCCAGCGCATGATCAATTGCTTTCAAGGAGTGATGCAGTTTTTCACCTGTCCTAACAAGCCTGCTTCGCGTCGAAAGTCTAAACTCTAAAGTTTTCAAAAATAGAAAACATTTTCATCATGACCATTTGACCAAACAAAGCTAATAAGGTATTTGTAAAATTAAAAAAATGTTAGATAAAGATATTAAAGCAAATGTCTTTTTTGTTTTCAATAAGACATAAAACATGATTCTATCCTGTCACGGTGAGTAGTTGTTACATACGCAAAGCACATTTTTCAGCATAAAATCGCCCGCTTGTTTAAAATTTCATTCAGACTGAAAAAAGTTTGTCATAAAAAACAGCTATAGGCTACACATGAGGACTAGGAGTACGTTATCAATACAAGCAGGTGGATTTTCACAAAATTTTTAAGCACGACATGGCTTCATGTTCCAAAATCTTCAAGAAATTTGAGATAAAGAATTCGAAATTTGATTACTTTTGAATATGCATATTCTACTTCATATATCAAAATTCTTGATAGAACTTGATGGAGACATAAAGAAACACAGAAGATGCCCACTGCCCAGAGTAAAGATCAATCAAACAAAGAAAGTTTGCACAAGAAAATAACATTAAACTTTTAGACTCTAGGATAATAGGATACATGCACTCATGCAGTGCACTTCAATTAAAGCCATTGTCAAATATGCTTGCACTGGTCAAACGTAATTTGTACTTAACAAAACCAAATCACATACAATTAAGAGAAAAACGGTTAGATGCTCATTGGTCATTGCCCATGTGTTGTTTTGCATAGCAAAAAGCAAAGGTTTAGGTTAATAAATACATATTTACAAAAAAAACATAATATATACTATAACATCAAAGCTGAATGAATTTAAGGTGTACTGTAAAATAAGGCGCAACAGACGCTCTTTAATACTGTACTAGTACTACTCAAATCATATTTAGTAGCAGATATATTTCAGCAAATATTGAACAACAATGTTATCCCATCATTTTGTACCACAAACATGCGAACACATGATATTGAATAAACACATACCCTGAATTGCACAAAAAGCAAACCTCCAAGGGTTCTGGAAACAGTTGGGTAATACGTTGAACATAATTGGACAGATTGTCATTGAGGAAGCGGCTATTTGTGTACAATTGACCCATCTGATTGCAAGCAACTTTAGTCACGTGAGGATGACAGTGTCCAACTGAAAATTGACATTGAAATGGAGTTTTACGTACAAAGTTGATTTAAAAACTAAGATCTATATATAACAAATTAGCAGAAAACGAAATGCGTTTCAGTAATATTATTGCCACAGCAGCTCAATTTGTTTTTTTCAACTTGTTATACATTAAAACCGGTGCAAACTGGTTTTAAAAGAATGCCATCTTGACAACCCTGTCTATGGTTGTGAACTTGTGATACATGGCAAATGTGCGACGAAGTACGTAGCAATTGCACAATGTTTGAAAAGACATCGGTTAGACCAGGGGTCGGCAACCTGCGGCTCTACAGCTCCTCTGGTGTGGCTCCCTCCAAATTTGAGAAAACTCGAAACTTAAATTTGCATTTTATTATTATAATTAAGTTGATTAATAATAACTTATGCCGATAAAAGTAAATAATAACTTATTTACCAGATGATGCAACAGCGAGTCCTCAGTGGGTGATAGCCTACTGCCTGTCACTCAATAATACACTTATTGCCATTACGTTTTGACTGTTACATTAGTTTATAGGTTTAAGTGCTATATTATACCTTTTTTATCAGTAGCTGAAATGATGTAAAAAAAATCATTTCTTAATGTAACAGAGACTGTATTCTGATCTATATTTACAGAAATACCACAAAATACATATAACCATTACGTTTTATGGCTCTTGCTGGTCATATCCGCTAAAAGATATAGCAGAATGGCTCTTTTGTTGAAAAGGTGGCCGACCTCTGGGTTAGACCACTGTCAAAAGCACCCAACCGTCTCTTGGCAAGACATTTCATGACCTGCTTGAATATGAAAATGGAGATTGGCTTTCTTTTTTTGATGGCCCATATAATTGATCTTAAATCTAAACTTCAATCAATGGACAATGAACAAGCAAAAGCTATAAAATTGAAAAAAACTGACCATGTGCTACATTGTTGATGCAGTCCAAATATTGACGACCAGCATCATCATACAAGTATTGTCCTTCGCCACGAACCATTTTAATTGGATCATCACGAAAATATAATGCACAAGGTGACCTGTAAACGCAAATTACTCACTCAACATTTTACCAACACAATGATCATGGCCACCTGGAGATGCGGCCTGATTTGTCACATTTTGCAGATTTTGATTACAGCGACTGCTATTGCTTGACTGACATTTTTTGAGATGTTTTTACTTTTTGCGGCTTCCTGATGACATAAAACTTTTTTTTTGCCTTGGGGAAGCAGTAGCAAATGAGAAAAAATAAATTGAAAAACGCAAAATCAGACTGTTATTGAAAATTAACAGTCTGACTAAAATTTTCGAAATCAAATTTTCTTTGTTTTTCAACATGTGAGAATGTTAAAACCTATTGTGTCATCTGGGGAAAAGATTAAAGAAAGCGTAAGAATATAATTTTCAGAAAAATTTATTTAAACGTTCGCTAAAAGTTAGAAAAACCTGAAAATTTCTGCAAAATGTGACAAATCAGGCCGTATCTTTAGGTGGCCATGCAATGATGATATATTATGTTAACATGAATGGTTAGACAAATTATCTGCTGCCACTTTCAAAAGCAGTACCGTACTACTACAATATTTGTAATCAATTTAATCTTCTTTGTTTGAACCTTCTTTGCCACTTCAGGGGTCGAGGGGCTCTGCCTTTTACCACCCTGGCGGCAACTCAGTCTAGATGTTTGGGCAGGTGTCAGGCAGCCATTAAACTGATTCGTTATCCAGTTCACACAAACCAGATCAATTTAATGATCTTGAATAATAAAGTATTTTTCTTTTTTACAAGACTGGTCACTCAAGTCAAAATGTGCTTGAAAAACTGAGTGCAATGAAGATGGAGACTTAATTCACCAAACATACCCCAAGTGATTTTTTCTCAGCCTCAGAGTCTCATCTTTTGGCATTGGATAAGAAACACTTTGTTCTCTTTTCAAACCACATGATGATCCATTAGTTGTTGAAGATTTTTTAACAATATTTTTCAACATTTTGATATGTTAAAAGTCTAGTTTATAAAAATCCTGCAAAATGTAAACACAATTGAAATCCACTAAAACTATATTATATTATACTGTAAGTTATTTAAGCTCTACTTTATGTTTGTCTGGCTTTAAAGTCTTTTCAACAATTGTCAGTGTTTAAATATATTTGTCAAGAGTATCATTGATAAAACATATATGGGCCCAGTTAAATTAATTGCAACAGGCTCAAATAAATAGGGTAGTAGGGTAGACCAGAAATATCAGCATACATTCTGCAGCAAATGGTCAGTTGTGGTAGACCACAGACAAACCTAATGCAACCTCAGTAAAAAAACATGCTTGGCAGGTCAAGCAAGAGCTCTTCTTTTATTCACAACATCTAAATAAGTCACTTTGCGCTTTAAGTTGTTAGTTGGCCTACAATTGCAATTCAGAATTAACTTGTTCGTTTTAGTCAAGCCTTAGGCTAGCAAATTGCCTCACTAACACAATATGTCAGACCTACATTTTCTATGAAATTTGGCTTGTGTTATTTCCTCTGCATGAATATTTGTACCAGTACCGGTACTTAACTTAAGTAGTAAATGTTCATGTCAGGAACATTTTCTATTTATTATTGATACATTTTAGCCATATGAAAACAGTCATTCTGAACAACCTGCTAGGCTATGCTGATCTTTAGCAATAATAACGCACGACATGGGACTTGCCATTTCACAGCAAATAGCGGTATATGTAACCTTGGCCTAACCTTTTTATTTTGTGTGCTCAAACATCGGCAATTCACCCTAACAAGTTGCATAGTCAATAAGGAATTGGAAAATATAGTTACTGCATAAGACTGATTTTCCATGAGTCAAATTAAATATTCCACCACTAAACCGAGCAAACTCCTGCAGATCGAGTTGCGGAATGCAGACTGCAAGCGTCTTCTAAATTGATTTTTTTTTTCGCCGGCAGCCTTGGCTGGTACGCACACACCTCTTGGCCAGCCCACACGCAAGTGACCAATAAAAGAATTAACTGTACATCTCTTATGTTCTCTATTTCATGCATAACTACCTTGTTCGAATTTAATTTTCCTACTAAATATGAGTAGGCTAGTAACTTTGATTGAAAGTCTTATACAAGTAAAAAAAATCGATGCATCTAGGCCTACACAGTAGTTATTTGTTTGTCATATCTTTATCCTGCATTGCGGGAAAGCGGACTTGAGCGCTATGCATCGGTTAGCATCGGTGTACGCCTTCCGACGTACACCTGACCCACGCTGCAGCCGACGGCAATGTCTGTTTCCGGTTGTCTACTCTACCAGGCCCGTAACTAGGGGGGGCGCAGGGGGGGCGAAGCCCCCCCTGCAAAAATGTTGGCACCCCCTGGAAAAAATTATGTTAATTAGCTCTGTTCGCTGACTTTTGAGTTTTATACTCAATTTTCTTGTGTTATTTAATTGTAAACATTGTGTGTTTAAGGGTGTGGTAGAATGTTGTCTCTAAAACAAAGTTTGCCTAATTTTAAACGAAACTGCATTAAAAGAGCGAGTTTTGCCAATACCAAACATTCAAATATCTCAGCCAGGAATTAGCAACAAGAAAACATAGAGACTTAGCTTTATTACCGAAAAATGCCCTAGAAAACATGATCTTATCCTTTTGCTATGCCACCGGACAGCACCATTTTACAGGAATATTTATACCCACATGTTTGTTGAAAATGCTTTCAGAATGCACCAAATTCAAAATAATTTTTCAAAATTTTCTGGGGGAGGCCCCCCAGACCCCCCGCTGCTGGGTGTCGCCTTTGGCGAAGACGCCGTCGGTCTTTGCCCGTCGGCCGTCAACCCCCACCCCCTTTCAAAATTCTTGGCTACGCCACTGACTGGTTCTATGATAAACTAGTCTAATGTAAATGTTGTATTAGGCCTACGATTAATGTTCTTGCGTAAATATACCCACATTGTGTACAAACGTCGTTTTCGTACATGATACGGAAAGTAAAAGTTGGGCCCCCTCTAGAATACTTTTTGCCCCCCCTGCTGCTCCAAGCTAGTTACGGGCCTGTACTCTACTTATGACTTAAATTTGGTACTACCCATTACTCGAAATCGATCACTGGGTAGAGGCAATTATCGTAAAGTTTCTTGCCCAGAGAAACAACAGCAAGTGCGGGTGGCTGGAGTCGAACATGCAGGCTTTCGACTGCGAGCCCAACGCGTTAACCACTCGGCCACTGCTGCCGACACATTTTTAAGCTTTATTCTTTCCCCTTGATTCTTCCAAACAAAAAACAACAACAATTAGGCAAACGACCACAAGAAAACAGACAGGTGTCAAACTCAAAAGTATACCTGGCCTGAGCGACTCGATTAGCCTAAATGTCTTGTTTTGTGGCTGTGCAAATTAAAGATAATAATAATAATAATAATAATCATGCTTTTATTTGCGCCCATTGCGATAACATACAGTACACTGCGATCACAGATGCGATACAACAGACGACAGGAAGCAGCGAAGTGACATATAGTCTTCGAGTCAATTGCTCCCCTTATTTTGGCTTGCCTTTAAGTGTCTTTCGCCTCGATAGTGACATCCCAACACTGTTTTTGCATATTTTAAACCTTTTGGTTTTTCCATGTTTCCCTTTTGTTGGTGCTAAATTCGTGAGTTTACTTTGCCGTTTTCTTCATGTTCGCGCCAGCAATGAAAAATAAATTGAATTGAATTGAATTGATACAAACAACTTTATTTTCAAGCCAGACGTAAAATGTTGAGGTACCGTATCTGTTATGCATTGCGCCGTTAGTTTCTAAGTGGAGTGGGTCTTTGACAGAATTTTTGCATTCCATATCGTTATTTCTGGTTTGTCGATAAATAACGTTTCCGTTGTTGTCAAAACGTTGTCCTTTATTTTGCTATAGAACACTTGTCTCAATAAATTCAATAAAAATATTTGGAATCACCCAGGCTGTAACTATGGCAATATAACCAATTTCTGTCTGAATATTTAGGTCAGTTCAGTTTCTTCATGTTACCGTACGTTTGTTTGCAGTGAGGTATGATCATAAGTTGCAGAGGAGACCACATCTATCCTGTGCTTATTGAAACTAGAAAGTACTGCAAGCTAGTTTGTGCGTTTAGATAAGAGTGGATACTGAAACATAAAGATGTTTTAAATAGTTCATATTTTTTAGATGAATAGGCCTATTCCAAAAAGATTGCCTTCTCAATGAACTGACTTAGGTAGCAATGGAGCATTGGAAACTTTAAAAATCCTACTATTTTAGAAAAAAGATCAGTGTTTCTGCTTCCTTGACTGAGATCAATCTGCTTATTTCCCAAGGTAGTTATTCTACTCATTACCGTAACTTAGTCAAAACCTAAATTATGACACTCTTTGCCTAGTTCAGTGACGTATAGCCTACTTCAATTATATCACTTTAAAAACTGAAAAGTGGAAAAAAATTGGAACCCATAAAACTCCAGTAGGATTAAGAACAATATGAGAAACTAATTGATCAGTAAAAGCATATTAAAAAGGACATGGGCTAGCATAGCACAGACTGTAGCCTACCATATCTGTATCAAGGGATTCTTAAAATAAATTTTAAATCATATTATCCAAAAGTTTCTCAGAATGTTTGCTTAACTGTCACACCTCATGTGATCTGTTGTGTTGTTTCATAACATTATTTTTTTGTTAATATTGAGTTATACTGTTTAGTAGGGTGGCTCTTAAAATTGAGTTTTTGAATTTTGCATGGGACACCCTTTCAAATGGTGAGGTTGTCAGAAAAAATAACTCTTGCAAATTTTTTTTAAATTTGAAGTTGATTTAGAGGTGGCCCTCCCCCCCTAAAGTTCTGTGCCCTCTCTCGAAATACCAAATCTGCGTATCTCGAAAACCACTTGAGCTAGAGATACGGTTTTTGTGTTAAAAGATGCAGAAAACATGGTTTTCTATCTGCTTTCTGAACATTGAATGCATCTATCTTGAGTAGAAAAGCAGTTATTTAGAAAAAACGCATTTGACCAAATCTTGATTTTACAACCTTTTTTGTGACCACGAAACCGTCTACAAAATTTCGTTTTTTTTTCTTAATTTTTGCACCTTAGAGGGAACACTGGTAACGATATTCATTTCAAAATGTAATTCTGGTCAGTACTGCAAGAAGCGATATTATCGACAATATTTTACATATTGCCTTGCGTATCGTGACAGGATGTCTGCGACCTGCACATTGTACACAATCGGACGATTTCCCTGTCCTTGCAGGCAACCAACCAGCTGAGTTTTGTCGCGAAGAAGCCATCCTGTCTCTTTCTCGGCATTACGAACCCCAACCACTTGCTCCACTCAAGTCTCTACAAGTCTGTGAGCGAGCAATCGAGCATCCTCGCCAACTGAAATCGAGACACCCATTTGTATGTGACGCACAACTCCTGATGAAAACCGCTGAAAACCAATCCATCAGCGTGGCTACCTGGGAGGACAACAAATAGAGCTCAGAGAGGAAGAAGAACTCCTCAAGGCTCTAAAGTTTTATCTCCGACACCAGCCCCCATCCAACCAGAATGCATAATTTGCCAAGGAAGGCCTGGGTGTGGCACAACCGCCTGCGTGCTGGGCTACTGGAGTCAGACTATTCCGCTCAAACATGCACAAATTGGGGATGGCTCCATCCGCAATCTGTGAGTGTGGCATAGAGGAACAAACCACAGACCACACCATCTGTAACTGCGCCAAATGGTGTGCGTGGTCTGCTTGAACTGGATGACGAATCAATGCAATTGCTACTCGACACCTGCTCAAGCATCTAAACCACATCGGCACTGCCCAAGGGTGGTAAAAGATAGAGCCCCTTGACCCCTGGAGTAACAAAGAAGGTTTAAACAAAGAAGAATCGACAATATTGTTCTTGTTGGAATTTGGATTCAACAGTTTCCTGTGTTCAGTAACAACTTGCAAAAGAAACTGAAGTTGGTACTCATCTTCAGTTGAGAGTTTGTTAAAATCCGGGATTAGACTGAGAGCAACTCCTCTCTCTGCTCTGTCATTGACTACTGAAAGTCCCTTCGCCATGTGTAAAGCTTGAATAAATGCACCATCTTCAGTCCAATGAGCAGGATCCTTTGAAAGTCTAATTATTGCTTCATCTTCACCCAACAGCTGAAGCCATTTTGAATTAGAGGTGCAATACTGTTCTAGACCCTTATTGCTAAGAAACGCATCTACTTTGATGCTTCGTCTCCTTGGTGGACGTTCTGCTGTTTCATTTAACATGGTTGCCACCATTACCTTGTTACTTTCCACAGACAATCGAGAGTCAAACAAGGCTAGTTCAACCATTTCTTCAGACAGATACCATAAATGCAGACCAAGCTTTTGCATAAATCGCCTTCGCCTTCCAACAAGTGCAATGCATAGCACCTGAAGCTTGAAAGCAGATTCCACACTCAGGAGTTTCTTCAAGGAATATGACAAAAAACGGGCATTTTAGCTATTCATGAATGCATAAAAGTTTAGGAATACTTATTTTGTTTATTACTTTACCAGTTTTACAGGTTAGTTTATGAACTTTGTTTATTGAATAGCTTGGGCCACAATACTTGTTTAGCACTGTTTTGTGCTAGAATACCGAAAACAGGTTTTTTCTAAATAACTGCTTTTCTAATCAAGATAGACGCAATCACTGTTCAGAAAGCAGATAGGAAATCATGCTTTCTGCATCTTTTGACACAAAAACCGTATCTTTAGCTCAAACAGTTTTTGAGATATGCAGATTTGGTATTTGGGAGGAGGGCGCAAAACTTTAGGGGGGGAGGGCCACCTCTAAATCAATTTCAAAGTCAAAAATTTTTTTGCAGGAGTTATTTTTTCTGACAACCTCACCTTTTCAAAGGGTGTCCCACACAAAATTCAAATTTTTTTCATTTTTTGCCAAATAAGAGCCACCCTAGTGTTTAGTTCAGAGACATCGGCTTGCAGTTGTAGTATTATAAAATTTGTATCTAATTTTTCACTGTCATTTTTCTTTAGATGTAGTTGAGTTATTTTTTTCTTGATGAGTAGCACAGTGTAGGTACCATACCAACAGTATTTGGTTTTTTACCGTACTTTTTTTGGTACCGGTATATGTAAATAAAATAAACATGCTGAGTCAAAGGTTTAGATTTCTGTAGTTAAAATGTTGTTTTTAAAGATAACAATAAAAACTTTGGGGCTGATGTATAAGTCTTTGCCCTAGTCATAAAAGTTATGACGTTAATATACGTCAAAGATTGAAATTGACCAAGACATATGGGGTGAAGTGTATAAACAGTAAAGCAAAGGTAAAGTTTCACCCTATATTTTTGTTCGATTTTAATCTATCACTTCATGGTATTTTTGACCAGAGTGGGGACTTGTATACCTGGTCACAGCGGTAAACCATAATCTCTTCTTGGGAAAATTTTAACATAAAGTTCCCTAATCCGTTCGTCTGTATATAATGACCGAAGAAACACACACTTGAACTTCTTTTCAAACAGTGTATTCCTGTAAAATTAGCCCGAGGCTACCGAAAACGAGGGGGTGCAACGCCTACACCACTTAAACTGTCACTACACAACAGATTACTTGGATAAAAGACGGAACTTTTGTCCAGCTAGCAAGCACTAAGCCAACAGTTAAATGTGCGGCCAACTTTCAAACAATCATTTTACGAATGACCAGAATAGATATCAATATCTCAAATTCACGTAGAAAGTAACTGTGACGCAATAAATGAAAGACAATTATGAAGTCATTCCAACAGGTGTTTAAAGCTGATGTAATATTTCCTGTTTAAACAGGCCCAAACAGGTTTGACACAATTCTTATGAACGCTGGTGCAATTTTGGCACATGCTTTAGGAATTTCCATGACGTAATATTCAGTAGACTTGAACGGTTTTTATATGACGTTTGATTTGGTGAAAATTGTCGGGAACAATACCAGCTCCAGAATTTTAATGTTTTTTTATATTGATATAGACTACGGAGGTGGATATTATTTAATGGCTGCTGTAATAAATTTTAGTATGTTGTTATAGATTAAACATTTTTTATTCAATAACTATGTCTTCTCGCAGTCCGGTACATCTTGGGCTTCAGCAGTGGCAAATATACAATCCCTTGGAGAAAAGTAATACAGTTCCAATTATGCCTCAAAGCAACAAATTACCATACTCACAAAAATCATCAAGTACCACCAAAGGACTATTGGTGCAGTCTAAGGTTACCAGTGTTGGTATTTGCCCACCTCGCAATAGCATGGAAATCGACGATTTGAATGTTATGATCATAGGAAGCTCTGTGTCTGAGAAAATACAGCCAACGCAAGAGATTGACAGATATGGCAAAAGTTGTCAAGATGCTCACGTTACATTACAACATTCACAGTCATTTGAAAATACAAAGATGCCTGCAATAATTAATTCCGAAGGTACCACAGCAAAACCTCAATTTGCTATTCGAGCAAAACCCCCGCTTATGCCACGAACAATAATTAAGTCTAAAAAGAAGTTGAAGCATATGAAAACTGATTCTCTTTCTGCAAGTCCAACCAGCACTAAACCTGGTACACGACAAAGCAACAAAAGTGCAAGAAGTGGTGAATATAATTTTTGTTCAAGTACAGTATTGGTAGTGAACTTTAATTAATTTAATTGTTACATTACATGTTGTAAATCAGGGCTACTCAACTGGCGGACCACGGTCCGAATGCGGACCTTCTGGGTGTTGATGGTGGACCTTGAGTTTTTGGAAGAATAACCTCATTGCCATGTTTCAGGGCTTTTTTAAACAGATTTCTACTGGGAGGAAGCAAATTTTATTGTGATTATCTTAGTTGCTGGAAGGCTTCGACTCCCAGACTCCCCAACACTTTCTCAGAAATCCAATTTCGAGTTACATTTTACCTAAAAAAGTGGATTGTTACAGATAGCTTAACTTTTGTGGTTGCGTGTGAAATAACTTATTCACCGGACCGCGAAAAATATACAACTTGTCAAACTGGACCTTTGTTAAGATTAGTTGAGTAACCTTATTGTAAATCATCAATAAAAAATTATAATTTGTACGCATGTATAAATCAAGGATGACTCAATATGCATAGGATTGTTGGACAAACAACTTAAATTTTACCTTTTTATGCTGATCCACATAGGCGATAGAAAGCAATGAATACTGATACTATCAGCAGTTTCGACACTACAAAAAAGTGCTCAAACCAAGCACAAAAGAGCAAAATATATCAAATATTTTGCTATAAATATGTAGCCTAACGTATTTTCAAATGAATAGCAATTTTATGTAAGCAATAGAAAATATGCAATAGATTGAGTTTCGCTTTTAGTGGCATGATTGTTGCTTACCATACTAAAACAGGTCATTAGCAATTTACTTTGTGAAATAGAAAACATGCTTAAGAAAATAATCAACAAAAATACTTCAATCACAGTTATGTCAATGTATAATTGTATACCGTATAATACATTCACTGATGCATTTTACGAAAGTATCACATGCAATGTATTGTATAATTAAGTAAATGTTTAATGAAAATATAGTACTTAGTCATAATTATGTTCATGTATTTCCTGATATATCAACAAATCTTTAATATTTGTGTTTGGTATGGAATAAACAACTTTTTTTGGAAAATGTGTTGTTGTTGTATTGAATTATCTTTACCAAACTAAGAATGTACATTTGTATCATTTGACAGATATTTACTGTGTGAGATTTTGACCATATCGTTTCTTCACCTACATTTGTTATGTTTAAGATCACTCAATGGTTCTAGCTTCACCCCCAGAAACAGTTAGTCCTGTGGATCCAGCTAAATCAAATATTTCTATTGAAATAACTGAACCAACATGTTCTCCTGTCAGGTTTGTCAGTGTTTTTTTTACAATGCTCATATCAGTTCTCAACACTTCAATTTGGTTTGTTTCATGTCTGACCATCAAAGTGAAAATATTAGTTTTTATAATGTAGTAGGGTTGTTAAGATAACAGAACTAGAAAAGTAGAAACGATAAAATGTTAATTAATATTAAAATACACATAAACAAAATACAATAAAATAAATACGCATATTAAAATAAATGTTAATAATGTACTTGTGACCATAATAATTTTATGAGTAGAATGGTATGGTTGAATTTGATTTAGTGTGGTTGCAACACCTATCAACAATATTGTTGTTTTTTTGTTTGTTGTTGTTGTGTTTTATATCAACTGCCGAAGTTCCAAGTCAGGATATATCATATGCAATGCGTATGAACGGGCCAAAAAATGAACTCTGTTATTGTTGTGAAAACTCCATGACACTCCAGTAGAGCAATTTTTCTGAGTATTCTAATTAATGTCACTGTTAAGCTGAGACTATGTATGTAAAAATTAAAGAAACTTGATCAGCAATTGCTGATTTACGCAAAAACGTTATTTCAGATCTATTGATGACATGATCCAAACTCTTCGCTCATCACGGCGAACTAGTGCAAACTATGGTTCTGAAAAATCTGCTTCTGATCAAAAAATTGATGATATTCTTAAGCAAGTGATGATGCATGCAAAAGAGTGGGCAAATGATGTGAGTATCCGGCTGGTATTTTAGTGGCGATGACGTTATTGTTACTTCTGTGGAAAAGATATGTTCATCGTGAATGAAATTGTTACCTTTGTAAGTGAAATTTGTTAGTGAGAACACTTCCATTGGATTTTCATGCTTTGTGTTACGTAGTTTGTAGTCTCTAAATAACTTAAAATTACAGATTAAACTTGTTATTAAATAATCAAAGATAAGCTACATGAAACCGAATGAAAACTGTATTTCAAAGGTCATATTAATGTTGTAAAGGATAGCGTATTTTCTCAGCTATGATCAATCGCTACGTGTTTTGTAATGTTGTTTTATGAAATTTATGTTGTGATGACCTTTTGTGTTTCAAACTTTATGTATGTTGTAATTACAACCACACGATACAACTTGAAATATCGAAATTTGTCATATGTTGTCGAAAATATGTTGTCATATTTATCTCCTTACTAATGCAGGAAGAAAAAGACGAAAGTCTCGCATCAAGGGCCTCAAGTCCATGGCCATTACTTTATGGTGATGAAAATGCCATTGCTAAAGAAAAAGCAGGGAGGGATGAGGATGAAAACATAGAAAGGAATACCGAAGAAGACCAACCAGATTTAGACTTCCAGACAGTGGAAGGAAGCGTGTCAGACACAGTATCGACAATTGCCACTCAGCTTTCTGCACCAGCAGGTAGCCTATTATATGCGATAGCAATTGTCACTGGACTATGATATAACAATGAATCGGCAAGCTTTGAATTTCCAGACAAATATCAAAGGATTAAAGAACGTGTAACAAGAGAATAAAAAAACTATCAGTAACCTCTCATGTACATGTACTATTGTACCTACATGCACTTGAGAACTTACTGATATTTTTTTTATTCACTTGTTGATTTATGCATATCAGTTTGTATCCTCTGTGGATCCTTCTCTTGTATCATGAGCCAACCCTATAGAGGTTTGCTAGTACACCCCCTTCATTTTCTTCGAACGTGTAACAAATGGAAAGTGCACCAGAAACTTGTTGTTGTTTTAAATCTTTGATCTTTGGACTGAGAAAGCCTCTGGTATGGTGTTTCCTGGCAGTTTTGCATACTTGTAGAGGCTTTCAACCTCTGACCCAGGCCGGTCACCGAGGCTGGCAGAGTAAAGTTTTCGATATTCGAAGTGTTGTTGTCCATGATTCCATCCACTAAATGCTGCTAAATAGAGCTGTCCTTTGCATGCGTTGCTCAAGCACACACCGTGAGAGCTAAACCAGAGCCTCTTAATCTTGATGTTTCTTCTTGCCCAAAGTCGTGCGCTTAACTAACTGAGCTATTGGGCGGAGTTGTCATCGCGTTGATGTTCATTTTGATGTTCTTTGTAGATTTCTGATAGTTAGATTTTGTTGCTTGCTTAATATACCTGATTTTTTAACTTTATTCTCCCCTCAGGTGTCCCGGATGTATCTGCTATCCTTGCGAGGAAGTCTTCACATGCTTTACGAGGACAGAGTTCACAACTCAGTGAAACGTCTTCCCCGTTTATGATGATGCATGAAGAAGGTACCCAATTAGAAAGACATCTTTTTAACATAATTAAGGCAATGTTTTATTAACATAAACTCTAAGAAATCTTTCATGTTTTTGATAGAACATGTAACAACTTTCTGAACGTTACTGTTATCATTGATCAAGCATGTTTTTTCATTGAATGTGGGTCAGAAGTTATGACACTAAAGCTATTGTTAGTTGGCCACAAAGGAATGGTAAGGTTACATTGGGCTAATCATTGACATTCAGTAGGTTAAAAGCAATGACACTAAAGCTTCTGTTTCTTGGTAGTCGAGTGTAGCAAAAATTGGCAGCGATAGACACGTGTTTCACCCCTACTCATCAGTATCGCACCACTAATTCATGCCACAGAGTTTTCGACCGTTGCTTTTGCCAGTCAATTAAATTCTTATCTTTGTTGTCTTAATCACTAGTATGGTTAGCGAACGCAATGCTGCTGTTCTATAGGCCTAGTCAGTAATCGGCTTCGCGTTGACACCAAGCAGATCGTTCCTTTTAAACACTAAAGCTTTTATTTATCAATCCCGCAGAGGAATCATGGGATTACGATCAAGCTGTACGGGATGTGAACATGTCCTTGGATGTGAAGAATGACGACATTTTAAGTGTCCAAGGTGGTCATCCTCCACTTATTGAAAAGCCTGCAGTTCTGATGCAGGAAAGAGGTGGGAAATTGATCTAGCTTCTTGTTAGCAATGTCCGTCTGTTTTGCTCTAAATTGCTTTGATAATTTGGATCTATGGATGAGGTTTGGTAAGGTGCAAGTTCGTATTGTTTAGATCTATGGATGAGGTTTGGTAAGGTGCAAGTTCGTATTGTTTAGATCTATGGATGAGGTTTGGTAAGGTGCAAGTTCGTATTGTTTAGATCTATGGATGAGGTTTGGTAAGGTGCAAGTTCGTATTGTTTAGATCTATGGATGAGGTTTGGTAAGGTGCAAGTTCGTATTGTTTAGATCTATGGATGAGGTTTGGTAAGGTGCAAGTTCGTATTGTTTAGATCTATGGATGAGGTTTGGTAACGTGCAAGTTCCTATTGTTTAGATCTATGGATGAGGTTTGGTAACGTGCAGGCTCGTATTGTTTAGATCAAAATGAATTCCGCACTCCTGGAGACCTACCTTTCTCCTACACCTCTAGTGGGAAGATGCACCGATTGTGTCTGCTCCCTTCCATTAAAGAGCTCACCATCACACCAAAAGAATTTGTTCTTTCTAAAGTCTTACATGCATCTTCTGATGTTGATCTTTCCTCTCGTGGGGATGCTGCTCTCGAAGACATTCATCCAAAGAAGCAAGTGTAAGCGTTGCGTTTTTGTAGAGATGTAAAAGACTGCATGAAACAATAAAAAAAAAACTTTTACAATTTACATGTTTAAAGTATAACAAAACCAGAAAATATTCATTATAAAAGTTCATTACTGCTTCAGTCATTGACATGCCACCACATTAAGTGCAAAGATATACACCAGCATCACCACCTGAAGTTTAATACAGATATAAAAAATTGGTATCGTTTTTCAATTTTGAACCTTTGCAAGCGCTTAAAAGGTTGACTTCGCTCGCTCAGAACCTGAAACACCAAGTCATTGGAATGATGAGGCGTTACGCCACACAATGAAACATTTTTGTAAAACGTAGCAGTCCTTCGATATTTCAAAGACAATTGCTTCTTTTTCAAGAAGGCTCTTGTTTTAGATGTCGGAAATTTTACTTCGTTTAAACGACTGCAACTCTTCGCTTCGGTATTACATATTCTCTTTCATTGTCGTATTTGATTCCAAGCATTGGCTACCTCTTGTATAAAAAGTTTCCAAGATTCCCATTGCATAGCTAGTAACTCATGCCAGTAGGATTATATATAAAAAGTCATGTATTTTGATGAAATAGGCTGCTGCAACCATTTTTAAACCATGTGATGATCATGATTTATTTTCCATCAAGGAATGAAATAAAACCATCAACTATAAAGAATAAGAAGAATGATAAGCCTTCCTCGGATTTAATTGATTCTAGTAAGTTGGATCCTCTTGATATTGATGGCTGGAGAAGACTAGTGGAAGGGAGGTTTGAAAAACAAGATTACACTGTTGCTGGATCGAGGTAAGATGATCGTCATCGCGCGGAAGAATATTTGTTTCCCATCGAAAGCGTAATTAATTACATATTTAGTCTTGCAACACCTTGTCGTGAATTATACGCCATCACTTAAAACTTGCTCGATGTGATAAGGGCATATACTACCAGATATTTGTAAACACTATACATAACACCTTTGATTGCAGACTATTTAAAGTCTTGGAAAAGGTTGTTTCTTTTTAGTTTTAGTCTTACAATTTCAAATAAATTACGTATTTTATTTTTCATTTTAAAAATTACTGTTGTGTCTGTCTCTCATCTACGTTAGTTTCAGGTAAAGTAAGCAAACGTTTTTATGCCATCTTTGGATTACAGAAATGATTTTGCAGCTTGGTTTTTGTTTTTGAAAGGTCGGAGACAATTGATTGGGCTGCTTGGAGACTATTGTGGACAGCCGTCCCTCCTAAGATGGCTCTGTCGACGTCAGCTGTTAAAGCGTTAGTCTTTCCTAGATATCACGGATGTCAATTGACAGAAGACATAACCAACGAAGAAGAGGTGCGCTTAGTTTTTTCTCTTTTTTTCATCTCAAGGTCTCTTCTTAATGTTGTTTTCTTGTAATTTTCAATATCGTTGTTTGGTTCCTTCCTATCGTCGGCATTGATGTGCGAAAAAAATCTATCTAAATTAAAAACACAGCTTTTATCATCAAGTCAGTTTATTTTATTATTTAGAGTTGGGCAGCAGACGACAATTTATCCGACATTGTGATTGAGGAAAAAAGAGTACACAAGTACAGTACGATAACTCTTGAAAA
Organism: Aplidium turbinatum; assembly: GCF_918807975.1. Classification (NCBI taxonomy): domain Eukaryota; kingdom Metazoa; phylum Chordata; class Ascidiacea; order Aplousobranchia; family Polyclinidae; genus Aplidium; species Aplidium turbinatum. The sequence goes on along the minus strand of NC_137483.1, from coordinate 8,599,711 downwards.
GAAGCACCACTCAATGGAGGTATGCTATAGTGATGATGGTGGAAAACGCATAAAGCTTTCGTAATTATGTTCTGAATTCATAATGAGTCAGCAACGTTTCAATTCATTGCATCCCGATGCTCAGCGATTGAGTATTTAATCTTTGTGGCATGTTGGTTGATTGGTTGGTTTTTATCATCTCAGAAATTACAAACTTTTTCCATACCCAAACAACAAATCAGTCGCTTTTTACATTAACTCAACGTCTACAGACGTTGAATCAACGTAAAAAATAACTGATTTGCTGTCTTGGTAGTATCCAACTTGCGCATTCTTCCATTTCAGAAAATTACATGTCGTATGTTGTCATCTAATTCTAATCGATACGTTTTAGGACCTTTCAAAAATCAACCTGCCTGAAAGTGACGCTCTACCGCCACCTCTTGAACGCTCGTCATCCATGCCGAAGATAGATACCACAAGCGGCGACAAACACTCTTTTAATTTTGTAAGTTTGACTTTCTACAAATGAACCACTAGTTCTAGATTTAAAACAATATTATTTATCTGTTACTTAAAGAAACTGTCGCAATCAAAGACACGGAAACTTCCATCTTTACGACATTACTACAACGTAAACTCACATTTATTTGAAGGTAAAAACTGACTACACCACAGCCATGTCTGATGTGAAGTCGCAAAGGGAATCCGCTTTCCAACAACAGTTAAAGAGAGAACAACAACGGGTTTCTACATTGAGCGACGCGGAAGAGGTTCTGTTCAATTCTAACACTACCTTTGAAGATTCATCTGCTGAGGTAAGTTGGATTTCGTAACCAACAACATTATACCCAGACGGCTATTCAGCGGCTTTTTTACATTAATTCGACGTCTGTGGAGTGTAGACTTGAGTCAATGGAAAAAACGACTGGTTTGCTGTCTAAGATAATATCCTGATATTGACGTTTATTCATGTAACTTGTATTTTGTTTGTACTCTATTATTCTAGGTCTATATAGTTTTTTTTATAATTTAATTATATCCTATTAAAACCATGGGATATGTGGTCATGTGCTTGAGTTATTGCTAAGACATGGTATACGTTTTATGTGTTGTAGCTTACTCATGAGGCATTGAACGCCTTTGTTTGGTTGTTTTGTTGTTATAGGCCTTTTCATTAGCAGCGAGTATAACGACACGTTATCTTTGTGAGAAAAGTTTTGTCTGCTCCTTAGACCATACATTATGTCCATGGGCCAAGAAAGCCTTTGATGCACTGAATGCTCTTTGATGCACTTAATGCATCTGCTCTTTGATGCTTTTCGTTCTCATTAGATTTCTGGAATATATATTTCGAACTAGGCTAACTGAAAGTAAACACCTTCAGACTGTAAACAAAGACCAACGGAGCTCAACATTCACAGCTGCTGAAGGTTTTTCCAAAAACTCTCTGAAGGATCGTATGAGCCAAAAGGTCACTCTGGCCACTGATGCAAAGGCTGCTGGTCGACAGTACGTCATGTATGGGAAGAAGCGTCTGGTAAGATTTAGTTTGTTCAATCAGGTTAATGACAACTCAAACAGAAAATCAGTTATGTTTTACATTGATTCAACGTCTGCAGACACTGAATCAATGTAAAAAACGACTAACTTTCCATCTGGAAAAGCATGTAAGCTTTCATTTAATTAAGTGGTTGGGTGTCATGTTTTAATTGTATTCATTGTTCAAGCAAATGAAAGCGTTTTATTTGATGATTTTATTTCCTTAAATTCGCTCTGTTTGGTTCTACTTAGCAGTGAGCCTTCTTCTTGCAGTGTTTATAATATTTATTGCCCATATTAACATCTGAAGAAATGAAATCAATAATCATTAGGCTATTCTCAAATTACAAAACAACCTTCACAGTCTAATCCTGAAATGGAATCTTGGAAAGGCTGTTGTATATTTAAGTTAACATTGTTCATTAAATTTATATTTTGTTAAACGCAAACCAAGAAGACTCTACAGTCTACAGTAATTAAATTCCTTTAAGGGTGAAACATACCGTTAAGGTTATCTTGATAATAGTGACATCACTTATTATAATTTTCTCTACTTAGTGATACACTTGGCACTGACTGTTTCTTTTATAGTATTACATCATTTTATTGTGCATTAATATTCAAATTAAAATTGGGCTAATTTTTATGTTGTTCCATAAATTTGTAGAAATCCAAAAAAAAGAGGCGGCTCATTATAAGTGTCCAGAAGAGCCTTGCCACATACACACCTCGTCCATTGGTCCGATCTCTATCGTTTTCATCGTTTTTACCTGCTGTCGTCACCCAGCCATCTGCCACCGGTCTTCCAGTTAAGTCAAAGATACCGCACGGGAAGCTAACGCGCACAACAAGGTATTGAATTATTTAGAATTCACAGACAGCTAAATCTGTTAAGCATCCGTTTCTACGCTTCTAAGATTTTATTTATGATTTTATTTACAGCTTTAATATCTGATAAAGTGTGACAGGCCTCTCTGTTGATAAAGCTCCGCGCTTATTCTGCCCTTTTTTTCAGTGTTCCACGCATGAGCGAGTTTCAGTGGTTTATCGCGCGTCATCAAACGTACGATCAGAAGATTGAGGACATGAGAGAGTGGGTCCGAGACATCTGGAATGTCTGGTTTGACGAGGTATATTGTCCCTGACAGTAAATTAGTTCTTGTTTTACATAGCAATATAAACATGGACTGATTTCCCAGTTGGGGTTTTGTCATAGTCCAGTATTTTCTTATGATCGTTTTCATTTGAAAAATAGCCATTTTTGTCACAATTCTTTTTCATCCATATATGGACGATCGTGCTCTTGGACCTATGTCAACGTTTCCAAATCCATTTTTACCTGGTGACAATGCAGTAGGGGTATGATGAGTTTACGACCATACGACTTTACGACAATATAATGAGTATTTGACCGTTTCCAAGAGCATAAGACCGCATAATTTGACCGTTTCCAAGAGTTTAAGTTTTCAGCATATTTAAAGCCTCCATGTATCGATGAAATACATATTTATGCAAAGAAAAAACTTTAAGTCTAAACGAAATAAGTTTGCTGTAAGCTAAACTTCTATTTGGGAACATTAGCCTCAACGTAGCCAAAGATGACTGTCATTGCATTGTTCTTACTCAGACACCCTTAAGTTTTGAACATAAAATAGTTCTCGTAGGCACGTAGTGCACGCTACATCATCTACATGTTGACTGAAGAATCATGAAAGTCTTCAGTTTTGATCAATTCTATTTCTACCGAACTGACAGATGATATTATTATATTTGTAGATTAATATTCGATAATTAGAATTATGCAGCAGCATTTAAATAATGTTATAGATATTTCCTCCTGAAGAAGACAGCATTTTTACCGACGATTTGGAAGATGATCACTTGTTAGATGAAACAGAGATACAAGGAGAGCCAAAGTCGAAATCCGAATCTAGACGATTATCAATTCCGGACACGATCGCTCCTGGGCTTATGGATTCACTTGGTACGAGTTCAATGTGACAATAGACTAACTTTGCCTTCCAAGCTTTGGAAGAACCGCATGTCGAACATTGCCTACTACTGTTTCAGTGACACAACATTGATGAATGGAATTTATTGACAATACCACTTCAGCTATAACTCTTTTTTGTTCTCTCTTTGATCTGTTAAACTGCATTCATGGTGACGACTGGGCATGTGTGCGTGCAATCTTCTCAATTGTGTTGCATTGATATGGTTTAAAATAAGAATAACGTCCATTCACAGTCCAAGTTGATTCAATGTGAAAAGGAAAGATTTCGTTTACGGGAAGTACCTTCACAATTTATGGGACCGATATTATCTGAAAGTTCAACTGTTATTAGTTAGCCAGGCCACCAATCGTGGTTGTTTTTCCTAATTTTCTGACATTTATTTGACATCAACATCAAGTTATTTGAGTTCACGATTGACAACTTTTATAACAATGTTTATTGATTGTAATCGTATACATCTCAGTTGATGATGCCAACACTTCGTCCATTCGAGCGGCCATCTTGAGTCTCAGCCATGAACTGGAAGTACTGGGGGAGCATGCAACGTCGAGGAGAGCATGCCACCTCGAAAGACGTGGAGCACTGTTCAGAAAATTAGGAGAAATAAAGTAAAAACTTAATTACACCGTTTGACTTGTAATGGTCAGAAATAAAAACAAACTAAACTGAACTGACTTTGTAATTTCGAAATATCTTTTTCAAAATTTTCGAAACGAAAGAAATATAAGCTTTTAAAAAGAGAATAAGACTTGAATTTCCCTTCGCGGCATAGAGTTTGCTTTTATTGTTTTGTGCAACTTTACAGTGTGTCCAGTACGCCTGTGTCAAAAGTTAGCTGCATTTCATAAGAGCTTGCGGTGCTTGATATTGAGAGCAGTAAATTTAAAGCTATATCTGCATTTGACACGGCAATGTTGTTTTTGTTTTGCAGAAAAGCTGCCATTGACCTCGACGAAGCAATCCAGCTTGAACCTAAACTTGCACCCGCCTACTGGCAGCGTCATCTCATCCGCTTGCTTAAAAACCAAAAGCACGAAGCTCTGGATGACTTGAACACTTTTTTGAAAATCAGCGGCACGAGTGTGGATGGCTACAGGTGATGTTTGGCCGTGAGAGATTTAAACTTTTTGCTTGTTCCGAAGTGGAGGTGGCATTCTTACCAAATTTTTTGACATTTCATGTTTGTTTGTTACGTTTTACATACTCTGTACCAAAGGTAAGCAAGGCAAAGGATGACAATCGGGTTGATGAAATTATTACCACTCTTAACCCGACCGTGTTGCTTGCCTTGCTTCTGTAAAGTAAAAAGATACTCTTTCCCAAAGTTATATTTTAAATTGTCTTATTTTAAATTCACATTTATTCTAATGCACTTGAGGATATCAGGTGACCAATCTCTTCCGTCATTTCCAGATCTCGTGGTGATATCTATGCTTCCTTAGGAGACTACACCATGGCTTTGGTCAACTACAGTCAGGCTATTAAGCTCAAGCCAACCGAGCCTGAACCGTATTTCCAACGTGCATGTATATTTGAAAAGACAGGTGGTTTTTATTGTTACTTTATCACACCATATAATACTTTTGTCGTGATATTTCGAATGTATAGAATATTGAAAATCGATTGCTCGAAGACAACTTACGAGCAAATTAAATATTGTCGTGTTATTATAACCAGCTCTAACGTGGGTTCATTGCTGGGTGTGGTTGAAGGCAAAATAATTGCTGCTTCCTTCTTTCCGCTTGATTTAGCCTACACTGTTCACTTTTAGACTAAAAAGTCTAGGGTCTTATTTCTAGAAGATTTGCACATTTTCTCCCTTTGGTGGATAGATGTATCTCTTAATTCTTGCTTGCTGCGTTTCAAGTGATGTGGTTTCTAAGGCTGGTCACTTCAAGTTTTCGGATGAGATACACGCACAAATTGTTATTGTGCTCAATCTTTTCGCATTTTCCCTGCAGGCGACATGCTTCTGGCCATGGAGGATTATGGGAATGTGGTTAGGTTGAATCCTGCCCGAACCGACGCGCTGTTGCGCCGAGCTTTGTTCCATTTTACCAAGCAATCGTGGCATTCTGCTGTCAGCGATTTTTCGCATCTGATTCGACTGGAACCATTCAACTCTAATGCCAGGTAAGGTAACACCAGTTTTACATCACGTCTACAGTTATGTACTGTTTGTGGTTGAAAGATTGAATTCTTTTATGGTTTGCCCCTGGCAGCCAAATGGAAGATGGTTCTGACCTAATGTGTGAATTTGAGATGCAGACAATGAAAGTGAAACACATCCTCACCAACTGCTTGGCCTTCTCTTTGACGACAACAACAACAACTTAAGAACCGTTACCAGCGATGCTCGCTTCGCGTCCGACAATGATGTTATAAGCTGTTCATAAATGCAACATTATTACAATTCGCCGGATCTTAATATTCAGTAAAAATCATATTACATTTTTCCACACATACACAAAGCAGTAAACTTTATTTAACCCAGAACCTACCGGGGGAGGGCATATGCGGCACTGGAGCAGCACGAAAAGGCTTTGAAAGACTTATCGGCTGCCGTCCATTTCGACCCACTTAATGCCATTGCCTTCTACCACCGTGGAGCGTTGCTGCGTATCGCTTCGCCTGAGAAAGCACTGCAGGATTTAAGCACAAGTCTGTTGCTGGATGACTCAGAGAAAAACGTTCTAGTAAGAATCACATTTTATCATTTTTTTAACACGGTGTATGCACCTAGCATTGTCAGCTTAACAATGCACAAACGTATGTGTTTTTTTCTGCGGGTTTCTTGCTCTTTATTTTAAATTAATTATTATTTATAGATCCAACATTTTATAGATCACACTGCCAAAGCGTGATAGGGAAGTTTGAGCACAGCCTAGCCAATGTTAAAAATTTCACATAATCAAGGATTGCCCGCTGTACAGACCACCTCATGGCATGGAATGCCTAGTCTCCCTTGACGATGACACTAGGCAGTGGTTAACCGATGGGTGCCCTGGTAGCCTACATAGCGACAACACGAGAGAAGAATGTTAAAAAAATATTATTTTTTTTTAGTAATATTATTTTATTTTGAGGAATAATGGCGGTGGGATGGCGCAGCGGAAAAGGTGCTGGCTTTCCAATAATGCAAACCTGGTTCAACTCCCGGCTTAAACTGGTTGTTGATAAACACCGCTCACCTCTACCCAGTCCCAGGGCGTAATAAATTGAGTGGGCTCACCGCTCACCTCTACCCAAGATGTAATAAATAGGTGGGCAATGGGCATAGTTACTGAAGGAAAGGCGGCCGAGAGAAAGGAACTCGCCACCCTACTCTGATAAGCGCCGAAGGCTTAGTGTGATAAGAGCCTTACCTTCTCATTCCCCAAAGCTAAGTAACTGAATATGGGCCCTTTACCTAAATGAATAATAAATAGTTATACAAAAAAGAAGTATTTCTAAACAATTTCTTGCTCAAAGTAGACCAAAGAGTGTTGAATACAATTATGTTAGCCTATCTCCACTTTCTTCTGTGGCAGTGACTATCAGTTTCGATTGCCAGAAAATGTAACTGATTGCACGCTCGTCTTTAGGCTGTGCTCCATCGTGGCATTTTATACAGTGAAATGAAGAGATACTCGGAAGCAATGGCTGACTTTGAACAGACATTGAGGATTGATGGTTCCATTGCATGTGCTCACGTCAATATTGGGCTGATCCATTTACTGGTTAGTTGGTAGATATTGGGCTCACTGCCCTCAACAATTACATACTATAGAAATAAACTACAAACCAAACTGTCTCTGTCAGTTTTATATTTCGACAAAATCAAATCGGCTTTGTGGTAAACTTGCTTCAAGCAATTTATTGCTTTGCAAATGTTTCGGATATTTTTGTTTGACACTGATTTATGTTTGTCTGTCATCAGGTGACTGACAATTACTGGGAAGCAGTGAAACGCTTCACAATGGCCGTCAAGTGTGATCCGACCTATATAAGGTAGGTTTCTAATGTTTGAGTTTATTTCAACTTTTTGTGTGCTTTATATAAGCCTACATAATTATCTACCTTCTTAAATAGAAACAGCAGAAAATGTATTTCTTATCTCAGATTTTTTGTAATTGGATCGAATTAAATACAAAAAGTTAATGACACCAGAATGAGTATGATACCTTTCTTTTGTGATACATCGGAGTGTTGCGGTCTTTCTGTGAGATTAAATGGTTGCTTTAACGGGCAATAGGTTAAAGCTTTTTGAACGTAGCCTATCATGCTACGACAAACGGTAGCAAGTTCTTGTAGGTTACTATTAGTAGAGGCTGGTGAGTGAATGTTCAATTACGTTGTTTCATCATTGAAGGACGTATGTTTGTCGGGCCGATGCTCTGGCGCGTATCCATAAATACAAAGCTGCACTATGCGACATCACGCGGGCAATCCATCTTCGGCCCATGGAAGGTCATTTATATTTACGGAGAGGGAAACTTTTGCTTCAACTACGGCAGTTGAAGCAAGCTGCTTTCTGTGTCAAGCACATGGCAACCCTGGAAAAGGTAAAGTCCGAAAAAAAAATCAGCTATAACTTTTAGAAGTATTTTCTAGATAGAGCTTCGGTAGAGAGTTTGTCTTGTTGAACCATAGGCATACGAAGCCGAGCAACGTGATCAAGTTTAACATCTTCAAGTTTATTACATTTACATAAACATAAAACTACGCAACAAATTAAGTATCGAACGTTTTCGACATCACAAGATGTCCTCTTCAGGAATAATATACATACAAATTAACTACATCTGAAAAAAATACAATGGTTAACTAAATCTATAAACAGAAAAAGACAAAAACTGCACAGTACTTCTGACTAGCTCAAACTCAACGATATAGGCTCCACGAGAATCAAAGGCAACTGCATCAAAAGGTGTTAAACAGATCACATGATATGGTAGAAAGGCAAGGTGCGAAAAAACTAATTTTAAATTTTTTTCATATGTAGTTAATTTGTATGTATATTATTCCTGAAGAGGACATCTTGTGATGTCGAAAACGTTCGATACTTAATTTGTTGCGTAGTTTTATGTTTATGTAAATGTAATAAACTTGAAGATGTTAAACTTGATCACGTTGCTCAGCTTCGTATGCTTATGGTTCAACAAGTATTTTCTAATTGAGTGACTATTTTATTTTCTAATTATTTTTGTCTTCAGTTCAGATATTCCTAATATTTTGACAATGTCTTAATGTGTAGGCCTACTATGTAGACAACCATTTGTATTGCGCAGTTTACTTCTTTGTTGCAGAAATATTTTTATGAGTTATAGCATTGTATCAGCATGACATTTTATTCTTGAGGGGCAGTGCTTTAACTTTTAACTACCAAGATTCTTAAAATGAACTTTTTTGCGGCTTCAGAGTTTCGTGTCTAGCTCTCCCACACAGCAAGCGGTCGTCCAATCGTTTTTGGGCCACCACACTGAGGCAGTAGAGAGCATCAACTCTGCCTGCCGGAGCAAACCTGTGCCTCATATGTACGTGTTGCTCTCGAAGACTCTGATGAAAGGAAAGAGATTTCAGGTTAGTACTTCAACTTCACTGACTTTGGTTTCAACGCTGAACTTTTTCCGTCGCATCTGTATGTCCTTGTCCAAGCCTCCGCTTTCATCTCACATGGGAGCATCGGACTTCTTCCCGCTTAGCCACGCACCAACAGCAAAATAGTGGCACCCTTCTCCTGCCAGTATGGTGCGCGGGAACAGACAGCAAACCTTGCCATCAACCACTGTTTTTGCCCACCAAACTGAGTACATTGATTCCGTGTCAAAGGTGACGAAGCCTAAGCTTGTGGCGTCCGGTAAAACCTTGTTTCGTGCTATGCTATTGCGTTGCGTTAGTGCTAATGTATAGTTTAAAACTAAATTATACTTGTGTGATGATTTAGTGCTTTTCATTAGGAGGCCATTGTAAATCTACGTCACGCTGTGGAGCTGTCAGCCTTCTTCATGTACGGGGACTCAACGAAGGCTGACAAGCATGCCACGCCAGAGGCATCAGAAATGTACTTCCTGCTCGGTCAATGCCATACAGAGATGGGCAACCACAAAGATGCTCTCACCGCGTACAACAGTGCCTTGAAAGTAAGTCAAGTAAATGAGGCCTCCACACTAGGTTTCTATGTGTAAAGTGTAAGTGTAAAGAAAACAGAAATTGCTGAGTTTTTCTTGCCAGGGGGACGTTTTTTCCCTGTCCTTTTCGTCAGTTTATAAAACAACTTTTGGTTAAATTTCTAGCATTTTCTTTTGGAAACATTATGCAGTAAATGAAAAATCTAACTGTTTAGCACTAACTTATTATAACTTGTAGATGAATTCGCATTACGCCGAAGCCTACTATCAACGTGGGTTGTGTCGGCTGAAACTTGATCAAGCCAAGGGCGTTCAAGACTTAAACAAAGCACTTGCCCTTCAGCCTGACTTATTTGAAGCTTATCTAAGCAGAGCGGCTTTCTACGGCACCAAGCACCGCTACAGCAAGGTAACAACAATAAACAGAATCTCAGACAATAGAATGTTTAACTTTAAATCAATGAGAGCCATCGTTAAAAGTAATTCTTTTGATTGTGGCGTCATAGAGCAGTTGCGGGGATTACGCAACATTCCGTTTTGTTATTGTCGGTCTGGGTGTTTCTGGGCTGACTTTGATGTTTCGGGATGAAAACCAGGCTTATTTGAAGCAAAATGGAGAGAGAGAGAAAGAGACTGACTGATTTCTCAAACGATCCTATTTCATCTCCTTGTAGTCTTAGTCTTACGATTCGTGTAGCAATGACTTTGTTTTTTCCCAGCACATACTCTTTTTATTTGACTGTAGTTTTCCCCTTTACTGTCAAATAATATTATTTCCTCATGTTTTAAAGTTAAATTCGGGGCATTGATCATTTAGTCTATTTTGTCTTCTTCAGTAAATCTACCTCCTTCATAGATGAAATTTACACTCAACAGGTGAATTAGAGTTGGTTAAAAACCTATTTAGATTAAGAATCCTTGGTTGAGTATCCTTGTGTTAGCCAAGATTTTATTGCTTCCTCAGGCGATTTTGAATTGTAACGAAGCTTTGCGGCTCCGGCCTCGCAGTCTGCGCGCTCTGTTGTGTCGAGGCTCGTTGAAATATTGCATCAGTGCTTTCCCCCATGCCATCACCGACCTTACGCAAGCAATTGAGCTGGACAGCAAGTGCGCATTAGCTTACTACAACAGAGCTGTCTGCTTGCACAAGTCAAACCAACATCATAAAGCTTTGAAGGTTAGTGGCTTGTCTCTGAAGATTTGTCATAGGCTTACAATTGGAATGGATTAATAAACGGTCACGCGCGATGGCTGTTGAGTTTGAGTATAAGCTAGCTTACTTTTACTTATGGAAATGATGACATGGAATGGATTACAAAAAAGCGGCATATTACTGGAGCTTCAATTGCCTTGAACATGTAAATGCAAAGATTCTTTGAATTTTAAATTTCCTCACTTTAGCCTCTGGGGCCGAATGTTTATCCATTTACGATAATGCCAAGTTTAACTTTATTGAAATTTTTTGTCAATTATTACGCAATATTGTACCGGTACTTATGACAACTACTGGTCACAGAAAATATATATTTTTTGTTTCAGGATTACAGCATCGTCCTTGTTCTGTCTGCTGACGAGAACAACGAAGCAGCACAGTCTCTCAGAACTCGCGTGTTCGTCAACCGAGCCCTGCTCTATCTTAACAGCGACCTACAAGACGCACAGAATGCTGCCTTGGACTTGGAGCAAGCTGCAGCGCTGACGCCTAACGATACCAGTATTCTTCACACCTTGGCTGTATGCTATCACAAGTACGCGATGCCAAAATAGCAACTATTTGTTAATTTTAATGGCTTGGCTGCATCGTGTCCAGCTCATATTTCATGTTGATATGATTCCATACTACGTCCATTTTGCATGTTTTCTCCATGCCCGCAAATTAAACTGAAATTTTTTATGCTACTACAAGTTGGCTGCTTTTAAAAACAGAGAGGGAAGCTTCAGTTTATTTTGACTTTAAAAAATATAATTGTAATATTTCTTAGCATCTTAAATCTTGGTTGATTGTAACTTACAATCAACATGTTTCCGTGATGAGACAAGTTAGACCAACTGGATAGTTATTTTAAACGCATAGGCTTCAATGTCTGCAGACGTTTAATCCCGGAGTTGAATCGATGTAAAAAGGACGGATTTTTACAAGCTGGGTTAGCCACCAATGTGTCTTTTTCAATGACTAAAAACGAGCCGAGGCCTATGATAATCTAAATTATTGATCCACAAATATGCTTTAAATGACTTGTCTATTCCAACAGATTGCATGATCTGGTCGGGGCCCATTCCGCCTACACCAGATGCCTCAGTGTGGACTCGTCCTTCTTGACTGCCTACGTGGGCAGAGGTGACGCATACGGCGATGCCGGCCAGTACGAGGAAGCCAAATGTGAATACGAACGTGCATTGAGGCTAGATCCCAGTTATGTTGACGCCAGGGTACATTTAGGGTACAACTTACAGGTAAAAAGAAATGGGTTATTTTCGAGATATGTGAAAGTATATTTTATTGATAGCAAACTGAACGAATTTTAAAATAGTAGTTTTAAGTTATATTTATGTGTATGTATGTTAATAAGGTTCAAACCTTTTCCCGGTTGCTCAGTAGATAAACTATGTGGCTTTGTGAACGAAGAGAAGGCAAAATCAAGTAAATTTTTCTCAACTTACACCTCAAGATCAATTCACTTGCAACAAGTGCAAGATTTCCATAATTAATTCCCATTTTATAATATTTGCTTTGAAACAAATTTCTTTAATGGGCCGCTAATGTTAGCATGCTTTGAAAGTTGATTTCTAGTTTGTTTTCAAGCCATTCAATTTACAGATCTGCGGACGTCTGCAGCAAGCTTGGGTTCAGTTCGCTACAGCAATTTCACTGGATCCGACCTGCCAATCAGCATTAGAGGGAAGAGCGGTAACCTGTCTACACGCTGGTGATTTGAAGGCTGCAGAGAAAGACATAGCGACGGCGATGGAATGTGGCCCGCCTAGCGCTCGGCTCCTCACAGCTTGTGGCGTGATCCACCAATGTCAGCACGATCTCTACGCAGCCATGACGTATTACAATGTGAGGGAGTTTTATTATATAAAATTGTCCGGCAATATGACGATATCTCATTCGTGTATTCACAGACGCGAATATATGAAATCAACAATTAAATATGTCTGTACTGTAGCCTACTTTTGTTATACATCAAAATCAAATGGACTTTATGCGGTGATTGTGTCAGTAACAATATCCCACAACTTATTAATCTCAAGAAATCTTTACAGTTTGATATTGAATAGCTGACGCGAAGAATAACAAAATGTGTAATTGCCTTTTTTTCAAATGTGACAGGAAGATGCAGTAGAATACGCCTAATTCGTCAGCTCAAGGGGATTACAAAAAAGTGACAACTCAGGCAAACTGAAAAATTAAACGATGACGAATTAAACAAATTTTACTGTATGATGACTGAGAACGAAAATTTGTGTGCAATTTATCCTGAAAAAGCGTATAATAAACGTTAAATTCTGTTATTTTTTGGTGTAGAAAGCACGCAAGCTCGATTCAACGTACACCCCACCTCACTTCAACGCTGCTGTCTTGTATATGAGAGACAGAAGGTTCACTGACGCTCTGGAATGCTTAAACGTTGTCATCAGGAAGAATTCCAGTGACAGCGCTGCCTTGCTAAACAGAGCGATCACCAAAGTGTTTATGAAGGACGTGGAGGTAATAAATGTGTTTCGTCATCCAAATTCGGTTTTGGTCTTTGCTGCCACCCTCCTTCAAAGCTAATGCCTTCCTCCGTCCTCAGCACATGCTCAAACTATCTTACTTGTGGTTTAGCTAAAAGAGTCACAGAACAAAGGCCGGCGAGCCCACTTTCGGATTATAATCATAAAGGCTGAACTAAAGTTCTGTGTTGGAACCATCCGTAGTAAGCCAATCATCTTACAACGTTATGCTTTTTAGGGCGCAATGTCGGATTTCAAGTACGCTCTAAACTTAGATCCATACAATGCTCACATATACTACAACAAAGCCAATCTTCATTTCATGCTGCAAGAGTACAAGGATGCCGACCAGGATTACACTGCAGGTGATTAGTTACGCACTACGTCATATATATGTTAGGCCTACTCCTGAGAACAGAAATTTTCATAGCAAAATAACTTACTCTGCTGGCTATATCGAAGTTTCCAGTATTCTTGAACTGAGAGAAAAGAAAACCTCTCTAAAAGCTTTATCTTGGACAATTCACATAGCCTAGAACTATTCACAAAGTGCCGCTGAATAGGGAGTGTCCTTGTGTTCAAACGTACAACTGAGTGCAGATTGGTTTTACCGTTTCTTCGGTTGCTAAGCTTGATTTTCATTCATTCTATCCGGCGAAAGTTTTTAATCTGCGCACACATTCAGGTTGAATTTTGGGATACAATCATCCAGAGCTTGTATTTTCTCTAAAAGTTTATCTTATCTGGTCTCAGCCAGGAACCTGTTTTGCATTGCAGTTGTTACATTTCTTGATTTAATGGAGTAGGGTAACCAGAGCCTGCAGCGAATCTAGAAACAAAAGGGGACATAATAAAGCTTACAGTTTGATAGTGGGTTCTCGGCAGCCGATTGTAGCAGAATTGACACTCACTGGTACCGCGAGCAATGGCTAGTGTGGAAGCTACACTGTTACGGTTAGCGAATCGCAACTGCTCACTGTGCTAATAGCCGGGGAGAATGCTTCTTCACAAGTTTGATAGTGGGTTTGTCCCCACCACATTTCGACAATTTTCATATTGTAATGTAGCTTATTGTTAAATAATTGAGTAGGCCTATTAGCCTTTGAAATATTGCAATCGCATGCTGTTTTAGAGGGAACATGACCAAGTAGGCCTACCCCTAAATTGCTGCTGACCAGAGTTACCTCCAACGTGCGCAGTGACATTTTATTCTTGTGTAGGCTACCTGCTCCTGCAATGCTATAAATTAAAAAAAAAATCATTTGCAACTCCGCAAACGCAGCCTTAAAATCACAATGCACACAAAAAAATTATTTAGCCCAGCGACGGCTACAGTTTTCTTGAGGGAACACTGTCAGAGAATGCCATAAATTCCACCTGTCTGAGCCATTCGAAATTCTAGCCTATTATTTGTCTGATCTTGGTGACGTCACAAAGTGGGTTGGGAGTTTCAGCCCCCTCTGGCTGCAGCATCGATTCAATGTTGTAGCTTTGCGACAGAGGGAAGCAAATAAGGGGAATTACGTTTCACGAAGCAGACCAACTTTTTGAGCGTCGTGTAGCTACTTTATCTTTCAACACCACTTTTACTTTTCTTTCAGCTTTCGATATCAACCCTAGCGATTACCTCTCCCTGAAGAGAAGAGCTGATGCGCGGGGGCGACTGGGCATGAAGGAAAGTGCAGTGGAAGATTACCGTCAATCGTTGGTCATATTCGAGCACCACCGGCGGCTGACAAGAAATCGTGCGCACTGAAAATACACTTTTTATCAAACTTTACTTCGATGATCATTGAACGTTACTTTTTTGTCTACTGTGAAATCTCAAGGTGCACTTTCAACTTTTGGAACAGATTATTTTACAAGATCGCGTAATCCTCACACTGTGAAATGTATGCTACGACCAGGGTATGCTTAAATAAGCTAAAGAATAGGCTATTGTTCGTTTTTACAATGCATTTCTTATTTCCGTATCCACTCTCACGACAGAAAAATGCGTCAATGACGACAGTGCGTGAAATAAATCCAATTCGTGCTTACCCTGACTGCTGAATATAGCCAAGAACGATAGGCCTACTATCAGTTATCAATATTAGAAACTCGCAGGTGACTGGATAATGGCAATGCCTGTGATAGAGAAGGACAATGTTCGATACCAGATTGACTCTTAAAAAAAAGTAGGCATTTTGACAGAAAAGTGTAGACGCAAACCATATCTGAATCGCCGTCCCTCGCGATTGTCAACACGTTCCACAGAGCACTAATGCGAACACGCAAGCTCACTTTGTTGCAATCAAGCAGCACATCAACACAGTCCTGTTGTACATTTTCTCGGGGTTCTCAACCGTGTGATGACCAGTACACCTTGCAGTACGTAAATCTGGTACAGAACATAATAATATCATCACTACTCGAATGTAAAAGATTGCGTTGAATCAATTAATTTAGGAATCTCAAATTTGATTATTTCTTGAACATCGCAGAGGATGGAGTAAGGTCGCGCGCTATTTCTGTTGCAGCATATGCCACCAGAATCGGTGGGAAATGAGGAAAAACGAATTCGCAAATGATTTCTATCCATTCGTCCAAATAACCATTTGTTTGTTTGTTTATCTTTATCCTGCATTGCGGGAAAGCGGACTTGAGCGCTATGCATCGGTGTACGCCTTCCGACAAACACCTGACCCACGCTGCAGCCGACGGCAATGTCTGTTTCCGGTTGTCTACTTTACTTATGACTTAAATTTGGTACTACCCATTACTCGAAATCGATCACTAGGTAGAGGCAATTATCGTTAAGTTTCTTGCCCAGAGAAACAACAGCAAGTGCGGGTGGCTGGAGTCGAACATGCAGGCTCTCGACTGCGAGCCCAACGCGCTAACCACTCGGCCACGGCTACCGACTATCTAAGAAATATCAAGATTTTGTTGACGAATAAACGCGATTCTTTGCCAAAAGTTGAGAACCCCTATGTAATAAGAGCAAACAATCATGCAGAAAAAATATTTTGACACAAATGCAACTTTGACGAGTTGTTCAGACACTTTTAGGAATAGATAACGATTGCTTCGATGACCAGATGTGTCCCGATGTTAGAAAGCATTTGATTGTGCTCGACAAGAAGTTTGCAAGCGAGCCAGTCGTGATAAGAAAGGCACATAATTCGGCAAGAGAAAGTGAGAAAAACAATTCGGCTACTGTCGAATTATTGCAGAACCGGAACTGAAGATAAACTTCATACTCTAATCCAGGGGTTACCAAAAATTTTCAAAGGGGGCCACGGTGTAAAAAAGGTTGGGAACCCCTGTCTAATCGTACGATACTTTCATATGAAGCAATATCGCTGGGAAATAACTGTCAGTTGACAATAAAATGACGCAAAACAATAATTGTGACATCATGCTTCTCCGTTGTCGCTTTGTATTGTGGTGACTGTGGCCGTTTCGCTAAGAGGTGCCATAATTTTCTCTTGGCTTATTGAGGGAGGAATTATGCTTGATTGTGAGGTCGATGCGTCTTCGAAATTCTCTTCACTGAAAATAGATTATCGCTGTGAAATCCCAGCCATTCCAAACAAGAAAACTTGTTTTACGAGCCACTGACAAGGTAGATTGCCAAAGCTTTTGCTTATCGAAAATATTTTGCCGTATCATGACTTTCGGAAGATTAGGCTTCACTTTAACTCCTACCAGCAAAACTTTTGTGTTATCAACTCGTGTTTATAAATATTTCAAACACACAGATTGCTACGTTATTGGGTAGCATAAATATTAAATAGCCGTCACGTAACATTATAACGACATAACTCAACTTAAAATGTCTGCCTTTCACAAAGCTTTCAACATGCTTCACCGAAAAGGAATAGCAAGCAATAGGGATTGTTTAAAAAAAAAATGTTAGTACAAGAAGTTCAATCAAATTTTAGTGCAAAACTGGTGCACTTCTGAGTTAAAATAACCTCCGCAATCACACAACAATGCAATTCCCAAATTATCACCAAAATTGCGATCTCAGACGTTAGCGATGAAACTTTGATGTAAAAGGTTGAAATTCAAAAAATTCATTGTCTTGATGTGGTGGAACAAGTATTAAGCAAAAGTGGGTCCACTTTCAATCTCAGTCTTATTAATGTACCAGCTAAATTATAGAATATATTGCGCAAAATCACCCTTTTCCAATGTCTTTAACTGACGGGTCTAATTCCTTCTCCTCGGAATCTAGACGCTGAGCAGTTTCCTCTGGTTCCTCTTCCGTACCATTCCTTGCTTCATCAAGATCATTCACCACGACTTCTTGAACGAGTTTTCCAACAAGATCCTTCAGCAAACCAGTGACGATATCTTCAATATCTTGTTCAGTAGAAAAGACATTAACTTCTCCATGGACGTCTTCCGAATCTTTAAAGTCTTCTTCATCAGAATCATCTGATGAGGTGTTCCTAAAAACAATACAAGCCAGGATAAAATACTATTATAATCAATTAATCATGCTGGCAGTGTGAACAGTGCACATTAGGCTATCACGGCAACGCTCGACACTTAAAGCTATGTTTTTTACACATTATATTAAAAAATTCAAACGCAAAGTCAAAGAAACTCGAACCAACATCTGGAGGCTCAACGCTCCAGCGCTTTGCCATTAAGCAAACCTCCATTCCTATTGCGGATGATCATGGAGACACTGTACTGATTTAAATGATACACCAGTAATTGTTCACTTTTCAAATGTTTTATGTTCTAAAACTTGATGGAGTCCTCCACTATTTCAAGTACTTAAAAAGGGTCCGCCAGATAAAAACAAATTGAGAACCGCTGCTCTATAACCTTATCAAAAAGGTTAGAAATGGTGTTTCCGACAAGGAATGAAAAATTTGACTGTAAACTTAAACAAGAAAAATCTAGTTACAAGTAGGAAAAAACATTTCACTTGACTTTCACTATCGCGGTTCTTTCACAAAGTACGCGAACACCAATTTATCAATTTACCTCTTCTCTTCACTTCCAACTGTCACGAAACTTTCGTTGTCCTCATCATCTTCCAGCAGCGATCCAGTGGAATCAAGTGATATCACAACATCTTGTTTCGAGGACTTAAAAGCATCTTGTGATGAAAATTCATCCTGACCAACATGCGGTGATGAGGTTGTTTCAGTACCATCTTCCAAAGAAGCATCATGCGTTGATGCAGCATCCACATCTGAAAATTTGTTCACTGGAGGAGCATTTTCATCAGAAGTTTCAATATCATCTTCCAAAGATGCATCATGCGTTGATGCAGCGTCCACATCTGAAAGTTTGTTGACTGGAGGAGTATTTTCACTGTTTGGTGATGCAGCGGCAAAATCATTTCCAGAATCAACAATATCGTCTGCTGAATCAGCATGTGTTGACGCTATAGAGAGATCTCCAACCGAAGAAACAACCTTGCCTTCTGCCATGAGAGCAGCATCACCTGATGATGTTACATCAACAATTGGTTCTTTGGCATCCGTTTCGGAAACGGTATGCTCTTCCGCTGGAGCAGGATCAGTGCTGTGAGAAGAAGTATCGTCTGATGCGGTAATATCTACAGAGGAGTCCATGTCGATCGTGGAAGCAACTGTTTCTTCATCCTTTGGAAGATCGTCCGTAGATGCAAACTCACCACTATCAGTTGGTGAGGCGGTGTTGTCTGCTTTCGCATCGCTGTTCAAGGAAGTATCATTGTCGGTAGATTCCACTTCATCCTTCTTTACATCTGAAGCTACATCCGGTGAGTTGTGAACGGCTTCAACAGAAGCATCATTCTTCTCTCCAGTGTTCTCGTCTATTCTCGTGCAGCTAGACTCAACTTCAGTGGCCCAGTCACCAACAGGCACAAAGTTCTCAGGAGTTTTCAAAGGACTGGTCAATGAGGATGTTCGGTTTATCGAGCGATTGGAGCCGGATGAATCTTTTCTTTTATCGTGAGATTCAGATTTTTTCTCCCTTTCAGGTATATTAACCGTCAGCTTAGGATTCTGTTTAGAAGATCTACTTCCTTCAAAATCTTCTCTACTTCTTCGGTCATCTCTGTGTCGCCCGTCTTGACCTCTCCCTCTTCCACGACCTCTTCCTCTTGACCGCCCCTGACCCCCTCTACTTCGAAATTGGTCTTCAGGAGACTTTAAATTTTGTGGGGAGTTTTGTGGCCTCTGCCTGCACATAAATCAAAACACGTTTAACCCAGCCAATAAGTGCTTTTTACATCAATTCAACGTCTGAATTCAACTTTTACATTAATTCAACGTCTGTAAAGAGCACTGATTTTTTAGCTGGGATTTTTTTTTCTTTATCCTACATTGCATAATTCAGTTAGCATAATCCGCCTTTTTTTGAGCGGATTTTTCTAGGCGGGCACGTGATGTTGTTGCTAAGAGATCAAACGTCAACATAAACTCACTCGGAATCACTGTATTGGTGTTTCTTTCTGTCTCTGCTTGGGGTTTCCTCGTTATTTAAAGGATTATGGTCATGTGTGCCTGAAACAAAAGCATAATTTAATGAAAGCAGATTTATAACAAGAGCATTCGACATGGTCTTTGCATTACTCTACCTTGACGTACCATCGAAAGCCTTCCCTGTTCATTTTTAAAGCACAGCAAAACTAAAAATACAATTGCTTGTGAATATTAACTTTGTCCGCCCAGCTTCCACAACAGCGCAATTGCACATGGTTCGTGGAAAATCGTTTCCCAACTTAGTTAGCAAACTGACGTGGTTCACCATCTCTCCTCGATGTCTTGTGGTCTCTGTGTTGCCTTCTTTCTTGGTGTGACTCTCTTGGTTGGTTTTCACCTGTTTTCAGAAAATAAATGGCTTTGCTCTCTTGATTCGTACATAAAATCAAAAATATACCGCAAAAACATTCTTGCGAAAGATGATGTATGTACAGCAATTTATTGTTAACACTGAAAAAGTTTGAAAAGGTCCTGATTGCTAGGGCAATAGGGCAAAAACCATTAAACCTATTACAGGCCTTAAAACTCGGTGTTTTTTTCCGGCAGCCATCGTGGCCTACCAAGAGCTCCTTCTCGGCGGCCAAATCTGAGTGCTTGGAGGCCAAAATACAAAACAAAAATAACGATAGCACAAGTAAATAGAATTAAACTTGCAACAATGCTAAAATGATCACTTAGAGTTGTTGAAGTCTGGGCGACGTCCTGCAATAGAATCGTTGTACCACGCAATAACCGCTTTATCGGGATTGTAATCCGGTATTGCGGCCTGCGGGACCATCTAACGACACTATAAATTGTTTCAACTGCTCGCTGCTCAGTAAATTGTTTCAACTGCATAGTGCATACCGCCTTTCATAAAACCTGACCGTTTATACCGTTATGATGTCACCAATGAAGGTGTGAAGTCACTAACCCACAGCGGGAACATTTCTCAACTATGAAGATGCATGTTCTCCCCTCTGATGTCAACTAACCTATCCAGACAACAAAATCCGTCATTTTTACATTGATTCTACGTTTACAGTCGTTAAATCAGGGTAAAAATGAAGAATTTTGTTGTCTGGGTAGTTCTCGTTTTTAACAACGATTCAATGTCCGACAACATTGAATCTACATAAAAGCGACAATATTGCCAGTTGATGTAAATTAGCATTTCGGATTAACACTTTGTTAAAATAAACGTCGGAAATTACAAACAAGACTTATAGCTAGTGATCGCAGCTGGAGTGGATAATTTCCATACAATAGCAAATGTTTCCGCACAATACAACAGTGGTGATTATGACGCACTGACCTAATTCTGCGTCACTCTTTGATACTAGATATTTTCGACAGTTAATCCATGATCATTCTATTGTAAAATTAAATAATTTGCTAGAAGAAACCGGCGGCCAAATTGGCCGACTGAGGAGGTCATTCAAGCACTACTTAGCGGCCATGGCCGCCGCCTGCTTTAAGGCTTGCTATTACTGAAGAAGATAAACAGACGTTTCGGCAAAGAAGACCCAAAAAACCGTGGAAAAGGCAAGTTGAGGAGGAAAGCAACAAGGTGGGCTTGACAAGAAAGGACGCGTTAGACAGATCGATGTGGAGGCAGGGTGTGAAGACGATTGCGGCATTTGGAGGTGAATCCGGCCACCCTCGGTAACGGGGACATCACCGGATTAAAACTGGACTACTACTACTTGGCCAACCTTACTTTCCAATCATGATTACTTTCTCTACCTTGTTGCAAGGATGGCCACTCTGAAGTATCTTCTTTGTTATCTCTGGAGCTAAACTCATTGCGAGTGGGCCTAGACCCCCTGTCACTGTGTTGCCTGGCTGGAGGTCCAGAGCGCTGGTGATCATCATATCTGTGGAGTATAAAAAGT
This sequence comes from Aplidium turbinatum, assembly GCF_918807975.1. Classification (NCBI taxonomy): domain Eukaryota; kingdom Metazoa; phylum Chordata; class Ascidiacea; order Aplousobranchia; family Polyclinidae; genus Aplidium; species Aplidium turbinatum. Next base: position 8,577,995 of record NC_137483.1, on the reverse strand, counting down.
TCTGTATTTCACAAGTTGCTTAAGTTACAGCGAACATCTAGACTAGAGCCAGTAGTTTCGTATCGCATTTTCACACTTGAAGCTCGTTGGTGACCAAAGGTTGGTATAGACTGGTGTTGGACTGTTGGTATAAACCGAAATTCAAAACCAGTTAGTAGGATTAAAGCCAGAAGAGGTATGGTAGAGCTTTCATGAGTGTTGTGTATTAATACCTTTTGATTTTTAATGTAATCATCTGTTGAGAATTTTAGAGTTTGAAATGGAGTTGCTTTTGCTAAGGTTTAAAGATTAAAACATATTCAATGGTAGCGTTTGAGTTAGATTTCTTGAAAAAAAAACACCTGTAATTATCGTACCTAACAATCTTTCCAGCTATTTTGATCAACGACTAATAAACGCGGTCCCCCCTGTAAGTAGCATTATATAAATGCGAAACGAAGACTGTCAAAACCGAACCTCGACCCGGAGCGCTCAGCACAAGACCCCACGAGAACCGCTCTTTTCAGAGCGCGGCAGTCCCACTGTCGACAAGTACCGTCGTCCCACCATCTTACAGCTGAACGCTGAGGGCATCACATCCAGCAAGATTGATGTGATCGAGCAGCTCGCTCATAAGATTCAATGGCTGCTCGACACCTGCCCAAACATTTAAACCGCGTCGCCGCCACTGCCCAAGGGTGGTAAAAGGCAGAGCCCCTCGACCCTTGAAGTGGCGAAGAACAAGGTTCAAACGAAGAAGAAGAAGAAGCTAATCTACCTTAATATCCATTTTCAACAACAACAAGTTTTCACAAACGATTCGTGTAAAACGGCGGAGCAGAATGAAACGTCTTTTAACTGTTGCCTTACTCATTATGGGCGCCCGTACGGTAACCATCATTCTGTCTTCTATTGTAGTTTCCATCCCGCCTGTTGTTTCCGCGTCTGTTGTCTCGAGAATAATCGGGATCGCGTTGTTTTTGCGCGTGTCTGTGGTCGTCCTGGTCTGCAGATCTGAAGAGGAAAAACGTTGAGAATTGTTGAAGATTTTAATTTCTTAAAACTTAGAGGTCGATTTTAATGTGTCCCAAACAGCAAAATCCATCATTTTTACATTACATTCAACTTCTACAGACCTTGAATCAAATGACTCAAATGACTTGAAAAATGACGGACGAATTGCTGTCTGAGCTGATAGTGTTTGCTCTAAAGCGAAAGATCAATCCAAACCACATCACCTGGGATGGAGTCATGGCCGATGATATTGAGACACATTTATCACGTTACAAGCAGATCTAACAATGTAAGTTACTCACAATTAAGAAATAAATCCGAGGATTTCAAGAAATGGCCCAGACAGCAAATACATCATTTGATACATTGATTCAACGTCCGCAGACAGCTGTCTGGGGAATTACTGGAGAGCATGAACAATTGAACATGGCAATTGGAATATACTCTATTAGAAATTCACCGTTTGTCACTGTCCCAATCTCTCTTCCAATGTCCATCTTCCGCCTGGCTTTTTGCCAGTCTGTACTTGTCAGCTTCTTCCTGCTGTTTCTTCCATTTATCATAATCTTGTCTCTCTCGACCAGTCATTTCTATGGTCCGGTCCATTCTTGTCGGTGGCCCACCATAATTCTGCAGAATATTTGACTAATCATCAACAGATCGATGTCAGAAATATTTATTCATAATTTACCAATTACTTGAAACCATATGTAATTATGTATGTACTGGTTTTGATCAATCGCCGGCAGCGTGGACGAGTGGTGAGAACGTTTCCTACTCGAAAGGACATCGGTTCGACACCGCTTAAGAACACGTGTTTTAACATGACAGTTAATGGTATGCAAAAACAACGGGAGCAGTTGACTCGATGACAGTTTGTCCTTTCGCTGCTTCACGTTAGGTTGCGTATCTGTAATCGCAAAGCAGGTTGTCGCAATGAGCACAACAAAAACATCATTATTATTCTTGAATATGTGTGGCATGTGCCTTCATACCCTGTTTTGATGGCGACTCCTACTGTCATTGGGATTATATCGAACTCCTCTTGGAGCTGGACGCCTCTCAAACTCTCCTTCACCATCACGACGAGGATCTTGTAAGAAACCAGCCGGTTCTTGCCAATCCTCATCACCTTTCTGAAAACAAGAGGCATCAAAAAGAAGAACTTGTTTGTTGACGAAAAGTCTTCGAATATCGTAAATAAAAATTATGCAAAAAAATTTACTTGAAGTTTTCCTGACATTTGAGCTTCCATTTTTTCAATGTTGCTTTGCCGCTGAGATTCTCTGTCAGTATACTGAAAGTAATGAATAGTTTACATAAAATATCAATTTTGGCATCATCGTGTACCTGTGTTTTTACATAAATACACAAACCGATAGCATGTCACCACAACAGATAACACTAAAAATACTGCAGAAGATTAATTATTATTTGTAACTAAGTATATATTACAAGTAACACCTAATTGATATGGATATGAACAGCAAAACAAATTATAACAGGATCATACTTTTCTGTCAGCCTGGCTATTATAGCGATCTTGCTGTGGTCTTTGCGAACCTCGATGGTATCTTCCTTCATCACGATATCCTCTTTCTTCATGTTCATAACTATCTCCTCTGTCATATGAACGCTGATGAAATCCTCCTCTCTGACCTCTTCTAGGTCTTTGCATATCATTAGATCTATCGTCATAATAATCACCTCCAGGATCGTCCATGTGAGCACGAGGATTACTTCCATGCTGTTAAAATACAACTCATTTATAAATAACCATTTTTAATGCAACAGGAGGTATGAAATTATAAGTTAAAAAAACCTAACCTTTTGTGAATAACCTGCAGCTGCTTGATGCTTTTTGTTGACTGCATTCCCACGTGCTTCTGCTCGCCTACACAAACAACTGTAATTATCAAAATTTCCGTAGTTTAACACAGCACATGAGGAAATGAAGCTCCCCGTAGGCCAATGGGTACCTCTAAACGGGTCTGCTACTATTCGGTGAGTCCGATTCGGTGAGTCTGATTCGGTGAGTTCCTAACTTCTAACCTTAACTCCTAACCCCTAACCCTAAAACGGCAATGATAATTAGGCTACGGTACCCGATAATTTAAAAAAAAAATTGAAAAAATCCCCTGTTAAGGGATCGGACTCACCGAATCGGACTCTCCAAATCGGGCCATTCCGCCTCTAAACACCTATTGTCAGGAATTGCCAACATTTTTAGGGGTTGTCGAGTTAGGAACTAATGTTAACAAATGCCTAATGCTGACAACGAGCATTTAAAGGTACCGTAGGCCAATGGCTTAATTTAGACAAAATGACAGTTTGTTTTGTAATTATACGCTACACCTTCTGTGAAAATGTGAACTGTTTAAGTATGTTAAAACCATCATTAACATGAAATTACAACAATAGTCAAAATATATTGCAGATATCTGCATTTGTAAACATTTCTATAAAAAATTGAATGACATCAATGCTTGAAACCAGAAATGGTATATAAATAAATAGAACAAAAACAAAAAAAATTACTGTTTGTCTTCTTCTACAAGTTTGTGCCGTTCTTCAATTTTTTGACTCTTCTCTCGCAGTAGTTTGATTTTTAGATCAATAGCATCTTCACGTTGCTTCTCATTCATTTTGCCAAGTTGCAAGATCTCATTCAACCAAAAAAATTAGTAAATTACAACTGGATAAAACAAACATGCAGGCTTACTATGAAAGTAATTTGCAATTATATACCTGCATAGTGCATAACCTTCAGAACAAAAAATACACATTCCAGAATAACTAGACATTTTACAACCTAACTTAAAACAAAGTGCAAGAATTCAACATTTTTCTTCAAGTTTTGAAGGTTAATCTAACGTGCTTGATCTGATAAAAACATTGCTTGATCAGTACATCAAGATAGCAACAATTTCTTTTAAGTCTATCGTAACAGCCTGTAAGATATATGCAAAGTGAAGTAACTTCAGATGAGCCAAAACAGACAGCTGAAAGCAATGGAAAACTAGGCTGTTGTTTAACATATTATATAATTATATATATATAATCATGGAGTCAACTAATTCCAATTGTGTTTTATTTTGTGCCCATTGCGTCAACAAACAACATGCCATATTGCCATACTGTTATCACAGATTCAATGCAACACTGCTACAGGCACAGGGAGCAGAAGCAATGAAAAGACATTGTAGCTGCTCCCATTACTTTAACATACCGTTGTGTCTTATTGAGACACAGCCACATGCTCTGGAGCAGTGTCAAACTTATCATCATTTAGATAGAACAATGCAGGCAGTCTCATTACTCTATCGACATTAGTTGGATGTCTTGCCATGACATACCATAGATTGTATCGAAATGATGTCCTGCAGGAATCCTCATTTCTTGGTCACAAACTTAACAAATGAAATGTCAATATAAAAACAAAAAACCTGCTTTGATTACAATGAAAAACTTTTCCAATGCAGGCGTTCCCTCCACCTTTTTTGCACAGACCTTTAAATGTTCCTTAACTACAATTTTTCGTCATTAACGGTGATGAACTGTTTTATTTGCATCGACAATTCAGGGTACAAATAAATGACACGCGAGAAGAGCCAGATCAGAGACCATTTGGGACAGAATCAGGGCTTCCACACTTTCATTTTCTATTTTCTCATCGCCATTCACCAAGTAGTTACTTTTCCTCTTATTTCCTCATTTTAGAAACTAAATTCCTCTCAAATTTTCTCTCACACAATATACATACCTATTGACCGAAGAAGTGGGTTACTAATGCGGGTCTGCTACTATTCGGCGAGTCCGATTCGGAGAGTTCCCTATTCGGAGACAGCCTTTTTCGGAGAGTTCCCTATTCGGAGATTTTTTGAAATTTTTTTTAAAAATTATTATTAATTTTAAAAATTAATTATTTAAAAATTATAGGTTTACTCTAAACTGCCACTTAGGTTTTAACTTCATCTTTTATGGCAAACGCTATTTGGCAACTGTCTTTTTTTAGTTGACACGTTTTCGCTGAGACTTTATCTCATTAACCTCTATTGTTAATCATGAAAACTGTTGTTTTGATGTAAAACACATATTTTGAACGAACGTAGACAACAAAATTTGTCATTTTTACATTGATTTGAACGTCTGCAGACGTTGAATCAATGTAAAAATGACGGATTTTGCCGTCTGGGAAGGCACTCAAAGGTAGCCTAAACACTGGATAAAATGCAAGAATGCAAAAGAAACAATATTGTGGAATAAAATATAAAATTCTCTAAATAAACAGAAGAATCGGACATACATCTCTCTGTTATCATTTTTAATGTAAAAATTCCTTTTGTGGTCCCTTTGTCTGAAACAAATAAAAACTGTGCTGTTGAAATTTCCGATGTAGTTTTGGTCTCAATCTCATCATCATGATTCGGAGTAAGATGTTTGTTAGGTGATTCACAAGGCATTGTTCTGTGGAGTGAGCATTGTTCTGTGGAGTGAGCATTCTGTTGCTCCGGTTTTCTTTGGTAAAGTTATGAATATGGAACGTGCCATATCACTAGGGATCTTTCCGGTGTCATAAATATGATTTAAGATCTCAGTGGTTAGGTCTAAACCCCACTCATCTAAAGCTTCGAGAATTTCAACTATAAAAGAAACGATATTGTGGAATAAAATACAAAATTCTCTACTGTAAATAAACAGAAGGCGTCATTGGATTTAGAATTTTGTAATAGTTGAGGATTCTAATATATTCTAAGTTTGCATGCAGAAGGCGACGCAGGATACATGTCAATTTTATCTGAGCAAACATCAATAGTTCAAAAATAAATTTAATTTGCTTTTTAGTTTTAAGATCTCAATGGTTAGGTCTAAACCCCACTCATATAAAGCTTCGATAATTTCAACTATATAATAAAAGAAACGCTATTGTGAAATATCCTAGTATACGTAATGCGTATCTTAGTCAGCTAAAGTTCTCTTTTCTACACGATTTCAACGTTTAGCGACGTTAAAACGATGTAGAAACGGCAATTTCTGCTGGTCGAGACAACTTGGCTACGGTATTTCAACGTTTAGCGACGTTAAAACGATAGGCCACACATTTGGTTATCTGCTACTACAATGTAAAAATGAACTGTTAGGCTAACTGGGTTCTTGGAACAAATTTTTACAGGTCAGGATAACTAAGCTACGGTATCCGATAATTTCCTTTCAATCCAAGCTGTAGTCCACACATTTGTTGATCCAAACTAATCATTTTAACTATTCAAAAGTACTAACTTATAGACATAAACATGATTTTTTTTTTTGTAACATCTTCTTTTTTTTATTTTTCCTTCATATCTTAAATTTTTCTGAAGGTGTTGCGGCCGTGCCAAATTTCTTTCAACTCAATCACTTACTTCGGTCACAACCACATTTTAACGTTTGCGTTTTGTCGCTTCTACCTTTTTCTCGAACTTTTCTATGTTGACGTGTATTGTTTTTGATATGATGGTCACCAATAAAAACAACTCAACTGAACTGACATGACGAATTTTCATTTAATTGTTCAAACATTTTATTTCTATTTTCTCTGCACGATTTCAACGTTTAGCGACGTTGAAGCGATGTAAAAACGACAATGATAAATAGGCTACGATACCCGATAATTTTCTATTATTTTTTTTTCTGCACGATTTCAACGTCTAGCGACATTAAAACAATGTAAAAACAGCAATGATAATTAGGCTACGGCACCCGAAAATTTTCAAAAAAAATTTCAAAAAATCTCCAAATAGGGAACTCTCCAAAAAAGGCTGTCTCCAAATAGGGAACTCTCCGAATCGGACTCGCCGAAACGGACCATTCCGTACTAATGCGCAAGGGTTCTATGTTTTTTATTGAATATTTATAATCCCCAAATGCAGGGGTTCTAGGTTTTTATTATTGGGAAAGAATTTTATAATTCAACAGTTGGGCAACATCATCAAAATTTGAAAATAGCTCATACTTTCCTAAAATGTGGCAATGGCCATTCTGAACATAACGCAATAAAAAATTTTGAAATCGGATAATCGGTTAGAGAGTTATGGACAATTTACATTTTGGCCACTAGAGGGCATTTTGGCACACGAGCGCAATAAAAACTACTATAACTCCTCAAAAAATAGTCCAAACGTAAAAATAGTAGGATCTACCCCCCCATTTTTGAGGGTGAGGAATTGAAATAAAGCATCAGATTTGCTCTAAAAACAACATATAAAAAGTTAGATGGATTTTAGAGCTATCGTCTTTAACGTCAATTTTGACCCCGTTGCGAAACCCGATAAAAACATTTTTTTTTTCAAAAATATTCCTTCTGATTCATATTTTTACAAAATGAGTTCAATTTCTATTACCAATGTTTACTTCATAGAGATATTGAACTTTAAACAAAACAATTGAGTCAAAATCCAGTATTAATTATCTATTTTATATCAGTGGCAACTAGTCTATTCATGTTTGCAAATTTGGAATTGATGTCTTCTTGTTCAGTTGAATCCAATTGATAAGTTCTGCCATTTCTAGTACTTGGAACTGAGATCTTTGCAATAATTGAAGTACAGTCCATATTGCATTGATCATCAGAACGTGGCCAATAAAAGCTATTTGATGGTCCTGGTGGATGAAGAAAATTCACCAGAATATCAGAGTGCTCCTGATTGATGTGCTGAACAATACCGATATACCATTCATCTCCATACCTGCATGCAACATAACTCTGGATTGGAAAATCTGATATATCAAAGTTTGTCCTTTCTTCAAAGAATCTGTGACTGCCAGAAAAACTATCATCGTCAGAAGTCCGTTTGAAGCATATTGTGCCAACTGCAGGGGATGAAAAAAAATGAAAACTCCGTGTACCGGGGATGGTATTTCCAAGTAAAAATCGCTGCTGAAGCATTGATCGGTGTGGCAACATATCATCTTTCGTTATGAAGCAAAATTTCACTCCTACGATGGCTTCACTGCAGTACTGAAATACTGAATCTGCTGTCAAGATTTGACTGTTCAGTGGTCGACTTAGACTAGCACGACGAAGCTTGCGCTTTACAACACCGCCTATGCCATCACATGGAGATTTCCCATGGCTTGTGGCAAAGAATGACCAACAAGCCTTAATGGAAAAGTCTTCTTCGTGGTATGACAAGTTCAACATGTTTTTAAAATTTTTGTACTGCCCAGCACATCCATCAGAAAAATATTCAATGGCAGTGATGGAGGGATGGTTATCCTCGAGGAACTTACAAACATACTTCTGTATAGCATAAATAAAGCAAGTGTCGTGCTCCAGATCATCAGATATAACGCAGAGTGAAATACATTTTAAGGCATTTTCTTGCATGAGATAAATAACCACTGGATGAAGTGTACAGTACTCCTTGCTCCAGTGATAGCTTTGTATCTCATCCTGTACCATAAATTGATAGTTTTCAGCAAAATCAGCAAGTATGAGGCATTCACTTGATGACAAATTTTGCTTCCTATCCTTTAAGTAGTTTGACTGTGACTTGGCGATGAACGAGTGAGCAGTTATTTTATTGAATTTCTCTCCAATAAATTGTATAAATTCAGAAGTAGGCAGGAAGTTATTCGATATTTGGGCACGGTCGGTTGAAATCCACTGCTGAAAGCATACGGAGTCATCTTTGTCACAATTTTCAAAATGATTTTCAAGATACCGGTGTAAACCTTCTATGCCGGGACAATTCTCACATCGGTGGATCATGCATGTTTTAGATGACATGTCACAAACAAGCTTGGACATAATTTCCCTGTACTTTACACCAATTACATCAGCAAGCATAACAATATTTTGGTGTATACTACATACGCACACATTGTGAGTTCCTGAAGATCCAAGTATAATACACCACTTTGGTCGCAAACAAGTGAATTTTGATAGTGATATTTTTGTATCAGGATTGTTTGTACAAAATATTGTATGAAGTTCTTTTATTGTACACAGCATCAACCGTTTTTGTGCATATTGTTTATTTCCAAGAGTCACAACATCCTTACTACCTGGCATCAATCTGGAAGTTTCGTCGTCTTCGTAAGCCTCTCTCACCCTTCTCAAAATGTCTGAAGATATTCCCTCTTTTTGCTTTCTTGTTGGCAGCGATAATATCTCTGAAGCACTCTTTGTTGCATTTCCCTTCCTGGCAGCATAGCTTGTACAACCAAAAAATTCAGAAGTTCTTGAATGCTTCCAAGAATGAGGCCTTAACGTTAAGATCCGGATCCTTTCAGCATACGTTGTATCTGGGTCATTGAACCTTTCCTTCAAGTCAAACATAAGTTGCCACAAATCAGAACTGTCCTGTTCCAGTTTCTCTAATTCCTTATCATGCTTTTCACTCTCCAACACAATCTCATCTTCGCTGATGCCAGCAATACTGCAGATTGACGATGACAAAGCTTTGGATACAACTTCAGCCTTTCGTTTGCAAGCTTTGACCTTCTGCTTCCTCGTTACACTACGAAACTTGACAGGACTCTCCCCCACATCGGATAAAAGTGAATTAACTAATACTTGCTTTCCTGATTCTAATACCTCTTCAGGTGGACAATAATCATCAGCAACAACTTCCTCCGATGCTTCTTCTTCCTCTGAAAAAATAATTTCCATTGAATCTGCATCTTTCGTTCTTTTAAAACATCTTGGGCACAACTTCTTTCCTGGTGTAACATCGGGTAGTACCGGGGCAAGCTGCTTTGCCAGAGTTAACGAAATGGTCATCACACCTTTGGGCTGCTTCTTTAGCTTGCTTTCTCTGTGCACCCCAAACACATCGCAACACTTTTTCATTTCACGCTCATATTTCTTTAGAAAGACGTAGTCATGGTGAGTGCATACATATTCCTTAGCAGGGTCAAAATCGTCTGCCACCTTGATTCCGGACCTCCAAAATAATAACTCCTGTTCCTCTTCCGATAATTCCTTCATTGACCTCAAATGACATGTTCTGCTGTACGACGTCTTTAAGCATGATTCAGCGTCACCAGTGCGGATACCAATAAAACACGAATGTACTTGATTTTCCATGCTCAAAACTTGATTCAACACAAGTCAGTAATTATAATATTTCGAAAATAGCTTTTCTGAATGAAACTTATTTGTAACAAATTTGTACAGATCGGTGATATGCTGTAGAATAAAAAGTAAATGTTTAATATGTTAAATATTATACTGTCAAATTACATAAAATTACATAAAACATATAAATTTTCTGTCAAATTACAACATACTTATTATTTAGGATTTACCCTACAGGTAGCTGCTAGCTAGTCTTATTTGTTATCCTTGTTAATAAACTAATGAACGCTTAATTTAAATACTCATCAGTTTCTAAAGGATGCAACTTAACTTAAAGAGCCATTTCACAAGTCTACTGACTCAAATTTACCCTTCATTTATGCTCAAAGTCACATGGTACAAAACTTGATTGGTGAAAATCCTGTCAATCATTAGGGTGGGATTATATTTGGCTAGAGCGATTTCATGTTCATTTCAATAGGTCTGCTACTATTCGGTGAGTCCGATTCGGTGAGTCTGATTCGGTGAGTTCCTAACTTATAACCCCTAACCTTAACTCCTAAACCCTAAAACGGCAATGATAATTAAGCTACGGTACCCAATAATTTAAAAAAAAATTGAAAAAAATCCCCCGTTAAGGGATCGGACTCACCGAATCGGACTCACCGAAACGGGCCATTCCAGTTTGAAGCATATCATTACTACTAAAGTGCATTCTATCTTATCTATTGACAATCTTGAACATACAACATAGATTGTCCATGGCTGAAGCAATGATGGGTTCATCTTTGGTCAACTCTTAGACATTATATAATGTTCATTCCATATCCAATATTTTCTCTTTCCTTGTAAGATTTTAAATGCAATAATACAGAGCAGGTTGGTAAATGTGCAGATATTAAATAGTATAATGAATTGTATTTTTCAAAAATACCCTGTTTTAAAATCATATTCACAATATAATACAAATCTTTATTAAATGATAAATCAAATCGTTAAAAAACCCACATAATACTGGATTTTGACTCAATTATTTTGTTTGAAGTTCAATATCTCTATGAAGTAAACATTGGTAAGAGAAATTGAACTCATTTTGTAAAAATATGAATCAGAAGGAATATTTTTGAAAAAAAAAAAATTTTTATCGGGTTTCGCAACGGGATCAAAATTTATGTTAAAGGCGATAGCTCTAATATCGATCTAACTTTTTGTATGTTAGTTTTAGAGCAAATCTGATGCTTTATTTCAATTCCCCATCCTCAAAAATGGGGGGTAGACCCTACTATTTTTACGTTTGGACTATTTTTTGAGGAGATATAGCAGTTTTTATTGCGCTCGCATGCAAAAATGCCCTCTAGTGGTCAAAATGTAAATTGTCCATAACTCTCTAACCGAATGTCTGATTTAAAAAAAAATTTTGGCATAATGTTCAGCATATCCATCTGCATTCTTGTTGAAAGTATGAAAAGAATTTAATTTTTTTTGGTGTTAAATTCACAAAATAGCTGTTGAATTATAAAATTCTTACCCTATTGAATGTTTAAAAATCTTCCTGATGACAGCAGACCGCTGCTGGCGTAACTATGCTCCGATGATACAGCTAGGTAAAGAAACGAGTCTCAAGGGATTTCTTTATCCGTGAGTTCGAATTGCAGAATTTAGAACACCAATTTTTGAACTGGCGTTTTTTAGAGTGAATAGATTTTGAATTTGGAAATAAAAATAATGTGTGTACAAAACTTCTTTGTGTGAAGGTATATAAAGCACTTTTAGATTAAAAGAAAAGGCGAGTAATTATGTAATTTAAAATTGGCAAATTTCAACAATATGTTTACGATTGCAAAACAACAAGGGTGAACTCGTGGTAAGATTTCGTCATAGAGCCAGAGGTGAATTGCAGAAACAATGAATAGTTTCTACTTCACAACAACTCGAAACTGGCGTTATTTCTTAAAAGTCATTGTTGATGAAATCAGGTGCAACCTAGTTCGTACCCTGAAAAGATCGAGAAAAAAAATTAAAAAAGCCGAAGTCGCTGATCTCGCAGTTTCCACAAACATTTTAAAATTTTCGGTAATAGAGTTTGTCGAAGTCGCTGATCGCAGTTTCAGCAAACATTTTTAAAGGGTTAGGGTTAGGAAAAGATTGAGAATAAAAATTTAAAAATAACCGAAGTCGCTGATCGAAGTTTCCGCAAACAAACAAACTGAAAAGATTGAGAGAAAAAAATAGAACAAAGTCTAAGTCGCTGATCGCAGTTTCTGCAAACATTTTAAAATGGGTTAGGGTTAGGAAACAATCGAGAGAAAGAAAATAAAAAACGCCAAAGTCGCTCATCGGAGTTTCCACCAGGGATCTCTGAAGAACGGGATGACTCACTTGAGAATTTTCTGTGTTTTAGTGGACACTAGTAGGGTAAAAAATCACACACAATTTTGAGAATTATGAAAGTGATTCTTTAAGGTCAGTGGTGGTCTGTTTTTTTGCAAGCAAGTCATGAATCTTCATGATGTGTAATTATATTATAATAGATACAAAACAGTGATTATTTACAATAACTGTTTGTGCCTTTTCAGAAATGTCCCAGTATTGCTATGTTCAGGCTATCCAGTATCCACACCTCTTTACTATTTTTATTAAAGAAATGTGGCCTATTGCACCAAAATGGTTGGGCGTGTTAAACGTCATTATCAAATCAACATCGTATAGTTTTAATACAGTGGGCCTACTGGTATTTAAAGAAACTTTCCCTTTCACGCATTCACTGTTAGCCTACATCACTATCTCTGCAAATCATATTAGTCTATATCCTTTTGAAGCCCACTTTTCTATGGCTTATTGGTAATATAGGCTACTTGTGATAATCTCTAAAATGTAGTCTGACGAAGTGGGTTAAGTTGTCTTCAAAACATCAACAAGAGTGGGTCAGCGTTATGAAGGCCTATTGACCTCTTAGAACATTACCGTAATTTAAAAACCATTAACAAGTTTGCATGGTTTTCAAAATCTACCCTACTAGTGTCCGGGGCAAAAACAAGTGAGTCATCCCGTTCTTCAGAGATCCCTGGTTTCCACAAACAAACTGAAAAGATCGAGAGAAAAAATAGAACCGTTTTTCCGCAGTTTCCGCAAACATTTTAAAATTTCCAGTAATGATCCTAAAGAGTTTGCCGAAGTCGCTGATCGCAGTTTCCGCAAACATTTTAAAAGGGTTAGGGATGATCAGAGTTTCCGCAAAACATTGAAAATTTTCCTGTAATGATCCTAAGAGTTTTTGTTTGATTGAGGAAACTGCGATCAGCGACTTCGGCGTTTTTTAATTATTTCTCTCAATCTTTTCAGGGTACGAACTGTTCAGGGTACGAACTAAGTTGCATCCGATGAAATCACCGATTTGACGTTATAATGTACCGGTACCGACACCATTTTTCTACAACAGAGAAAGTTGAAAGCCATCAATCGCTATTGAACAGAATCACTGATGAAAGCTGCGGTAGGTTATTGAGCGGAAAACGATTTATCAATGATTTTTGTTCCCCACATGTGAGTTTTCAGGGAACGCAAATATTATTGTATAGGAGAAAAACATTTTCCACAAGGTTGAAAACAATAAATTCATTACTGGTCCCTACAATATTATTCAACAATTCGGTTCATACTAATTCGACAAACTTTTAAAGCAGCAAACATACCGGTAAGGTACGGTACAGTATAGGCTAGCTATCTGCCTAGATGATTAATTAATTATTATTAGGCCTGATAGTTCAGATCTCTAAAAAAGTTCAAGAGTTCCGCATGTAATACATGGTCAAAAAGAATGAGCATCTGAATAATGTGAAGTTTTTTAATTTGCATAGAGGATACCAATTGCTTTTTGCTTGGTTTCCATTAACCTCTACATAACACACTAGTTAAAATTTTAAGCTATCTGAGAAACAAACTAGTTTAAAAACTAACCTGATAGTGATAAGCAGTCTTGCTTGTATTAGAAAATCCGTAAAATTCTTTTCTATTACTGGCATATTTACAAAATGTAAAATATTTCAAAACTAGGCGGCTAGGCCTTGTAAAAATATGCTAATATTCCTGTATTTCTAGCTACGATATACCCGTACATGAAGAGGAAGAATTTTGCAAATTCCCTCCAAATTATCTCATTTTTCTTCATATTCTTACAAATTTCCTCTTTAATCAATTTTAGTCATATTTCCTCAAATGAGAAAATTCCCTCACAAGTGGAAGCCCTGGACAGAATGACAGACTGACACTCTGACAGTGACAGAGTTACAGATAATACAGAATTCTTTTTTTTTCCAGCAAGACTTAACTCATTTTCGCTTATATAAAAAAGTTGCCAGATTATCAAGAAAAAAATGATGAAATTAATCTAAAAATTCTCGACATACCAGTAGCAGTAACACAAAAGATCCACCCATTGATACGATCTAAAACGTCTATAAACATTGCTCACTGGAGTTCTGGAGGTAAGCCGGAGTCTTGGAATTCGGTCAGAGGTAAAGTGGAGACGGAGTCTGAAATTCTTGGCAAAACCAGGAGCTGCATTGGAGTAGGAGTCTGATTTTTGCCATTAATACTTTTTGATTACAAATATTTACGCTGCACTTGGGGTTGGGGCAGTTGTTATTTTTGTGGACTTTTATGGTTTTAGTTTTCAAGTTGTAATTGTAGCATTGTAAACTAAGTTTTCTTTTTATGACAGGGATCGGAAAGGAATAAATTTTATAGCATAAAAAAAATTCCGGATTGTGATTTATGGTTTGTATTCAAAGTCAGAATGAAACTTGGATTCAACATTCTAAACATACGGAGCAGGATTGGAGTCACAGACTTCGGAGTCGAAGTGGAGCAGGGGTCAAGAAAACCTAACTTCGCACACTTCTGAGCTTGATACTAAAATGTTTAAAAGTTTATTTAATACCTGGTCTCGGAGAGGTAGGCTACTGGCAACACTACCATATATGTGTTTTGCAAGAGGCATGCAGGTAGGCCAGAGTCACTATATACATAGTCTGGAAAGTCAATGGCAAATCTGCCTGAGGTTGTTGTTTACAGCGCCACCTAGGAGAGCTATGGTTAAATCACAGAATCTGCTTGGAAGGTATGCAAATACAGGCATATTGTCTACTATCAACGGCGAAACTGTGCATGATATTGTGGTTGCAGACTTGTTTTAAACTATTGTAGAATGTTTAGGATGTTAGTTACAGTTATTATCCAGAAAAATTCGTTTGGTCTACTTTTCTGAGGCTTAGTTTAGCATGACTACAAGTAGTTAAAAGATGATGTGAGTTTTCAAATTACTAAGGAATTGATTAGTTTATAGTTTGAAGTAGTGGTCTTTAAAGTTCATAAGTTTCAATGTACCAAGTATATACATCAGCTTACTAATTGAAGGGATTAATTACTAAATATTTGTGAAAGCTTTAAGCTGAAGTAGGCTTGAAATTAGTACCGTAATTGGCAGATGCTACTTAGCCAGCATCATTTCCAAAAACATTGTTTGATCGATTAATTCAGTTGACAGTTATTTTAAAAAGGTCTATAAAGTTGTTTTATTATGTGATACAACAAAACGGTGATAGGTTTCAATCTGTGATACTCAAAATAACCGCTCCCAAAAATAATGTATAAACAAAGAGCATTAGCAAGACAAATTTGAGTACCGGTAAGTATGTAGGTTCAGTAATTTAAAGCAACAATGTCATAAATATTAAAAGTCCTGAGATTTAACTTAAAACTAGTTAGGCTGAAGGAAGATACAGCAGAATCAGATACGGTACCTACCGTAACTTGTTCCATATTTGGGGAACCTGGTTTGCGACATAGCATAATTGGTTATGTAGGCTACAGACTGGAAATTTGATTGAATGGACCAGTTAAGGCAGTTATGCTGACAAAGGTTATGTTTTGTTTATTTCCTTTGTGTTGTAATTTTTTATTAGCATGCCATTTTTTTGTAGGTCATCAGTCTACTTTGAGACTGCTAGCAAACACTGGTTTAATGCAGTAACCGGTTAACCACTACTTTGCTTTGTATCATCTTCTTTTCGCCCTTTTTCACATCACAGAAAACATAGGCTAGCTTATGACTGCTTGAGGTTTCAGTGGCATGGCTGAAGTTTTTCTTGTTGAAGTGGCTACCGTTACTAATTGCTTGTGATCTGCTTGACATATGTTACAAAATACCTATAGGCTATCATAACGTGTCAAAATCAACAACTTGGCATTAGGTTGCATCCCAATTTCTTAACTAATTCACATATTTAAAATGAACTGCCAAGTTGTTGATTTTGACAATTTGAATATTTCAGATATGTTACATTTTAGCATGTTACTTGTGGGCCTGTCATTCCTGATTTTGAAAACAATTTATATGCTTAATACAAATAGAGAATGTTCATAAATACAGTATATAATATATATATATATATATTTCTTACAATGCAGCAATAAGTGTACAAAAAGGTTTACAATTATACAATTCTTAAAAGTCATTAAAATGTTGTCACAATGCTTGGAAGCTCTTCAAGACATGAGTGAAGAACATCTTATATTTTTCGATAAGGTATGTTGAGCTTGACTTCTTTACATGCAAAATACTATTCAACCAAATATAGTTATTACTATCTAAACCTAAAGCTTACTGGTTAACAATTCTCCGCAACAGCATTATCTGTTAACCGGGTTATTATATTGTGATTATTCTTGTATTTTTTTTTGTCTTTTTGCATGTATGGTAATTAATATGGACTTATTGGTGTGATGCAAATAAATTGTAATAATAATATTATCAATATGAAATTTGGAAATCTAACCAATGAAATACTTAACTGCTTCAGGGCCTTCAGGTTGAAAAAGTTAGCTTTCAAAAGCATATTATGCAATATACACGATTATGCTGGTGCTACTTTAGAAGTGCATTAATTCAATAATTTTGAGATACCAGTAATGAACGTTCTTCTTTGGATGCCATTTTTTTGCATACTATATATAGCAATTGAACGTGACTTATTTTACATTACTGGTATGCTAAAGAACAATGGCATCACATGGTCACCTTAGTTCGGAGATATTAATGGCACTTGATGAAGATGGTGCATTAGGCTACTGAATTTATTTGTATTTTACAGTTGAATGAAGATTTGGATGGTGGAAATTCGCCTATGAAGGGGGAATTTTCTTCGAAAAGTGGGGAATTACACTGACATATTGCTCAATGAAATCAACAACCTTAATCTGCCTAATGCATATCATGAGTATTGTAAACTAAATGTAAAGAAAGCTTATTGCCGGACTTGGACTGTGGAAGGTATACAGCAATTCATTAACTGGAACCTCTACGATGGCGCTTTTGAAGAACTTTTCTAGACCCTTGCTATGTTGACATGTATTGCTTTCGCTGTGATGGTCAGAAATAAAAAAAAAAACTGAACTTATAAAAAAAAGTGCTGTATGCGTATGAGGAGTCATATTTTTACTTACCACTGCAAGACTTCTTACATGGTAGAAACAAAACAGCTAAACAATTGCATAAGCCGAACAGTGCACTTCGTAGGCCTAGCACTCCGAAAAGTATAAACAATTCTAAAAGCAAACATTGAAGGGGGATTCCTGTTGTATTTTGTTATCCGTTTTTGATTTGTACAATAAACATCGTAGCATGCTTTTCAAGCTGATTTCACAGCACATTACTTTAATAAAGAATAAAATAGGCTTTCTATTATACCGTAACTTAAATACTGTAAAAAGTACACAGAAGGGTGCCAATGCGGCAATGATGTAGTTGCAGTGAAAGTACAGTAAACCACTTTTATAATCCCCATTCATTCGAATGAACTAAAAAGTATAAGAAACCATGCGGATTAAAATTCTCGTTTATATACCCATACTGTATGTTATATGTGAGGTTTACTGTACCAGAATATACAGTATGCATTGTAGATACGGAGTTCCTTCAATGCAGGTACGGATTCTCAAAGTGCCAATTTCAATCACTGTTTTATGCAGTTTTGAGTAAAGCGCAGTATGCCAGAGTGGTTAGTCTAATGTTCACTCTCAACATTAGATCTCTTCACTGCAGAGTGCTTTACAATATCTAAACTTTTGGCGGTACTGCTAAACATTCGAACTGTAGACGCAGTATCACATGCAACTCTTTGATGCTGTCGACCGAAGTAATGTTCAAGAGGATCCTGCTTTATTCTTGCAAGTATGGTACATAATCTGCGCCAGTAGCAGACGTTTCCCAAATTATTGCTGGTAAGGACGATACGAGAAGAGCATCTGAAGCCTTACTTAGTAGCATATTCTCTCTATTGACATCCCCAACTAAATCTGAAAATCAATGACCTATCATAAATAACATTTAGCAATGTATGTTACAATTAGCACACGTGTTCATTACTAATTAACTAGTGTTAGCGCGTTGGGGCCGAGGCCGAGTGGTTAGCGCGTTGGGCTCGCAGTCGAGAGCTTGCATGTTCGACTTCAGCCACCCGCACTTACTGTTGTTTCTCTGGGCAAGAAACTTTACGATAATTGCCTCTACCTAGTGATCGATTTCGAGTAATGGGTAGTACCAAATTTAAGTCATAAGTAGAGTAGACAACCGGAAACAGACATTGCAGTCGGCTGCAGCGTGGGTCAGGTGTACGTCGAAAAGCGTACACCGATGCATAGCGCTCAAGTCCGCTTTCCCGCAATGCAGGATAAAGATAAACAAACAAACAAACACACTACACAGGGATGCTAGATTAGTGAATCTTCTCAATATACGAGTAAAGTAGCAGTGAGCACCATATGCTTATTGCTTAAATTTAAAAAAAAACATAATATGTGTGACACATTATGTGATTCACTAGGCATAAGCTCTTAATTTTTACTAATGTCAACCATCATGACATACAGCATAAAATTATACTATTTTATTGTGTTGATCTTACCTGATGAAACTGTTTTTCCCACTGTGCTGTTGAAACAGAAAACCTTTTCTTTTCATCACTTGGAACTTTGTACAAGTAACAAAATCCCATATTTGTAGTGTTGTTACATTGTGGTAAACAGCAGTTTATTCCACCCCATTTACGCTTAACTTGGGACATTATCAAACTAAATAATCATAACTAAGATAATTCACAACCCTACATAGAGTACAGCATTTGATTATGAACTGTAATGCTAATAACAACAAAAGATAATTGCTAACAAAGGTAGTGGTTAACCGGTTAATGCATTAGTGTCTGCTAGTAGTCTCAAAGTAGACTAATTGATCTTCAAAGAACGGCATGCTTAAGATAACAGGAAATTACAACACAAAGGAAATAAACAAAACATAACCTTTGTCAGCATAACTGCCTTAACTGGTCTATTCAATCAAATTTCCAGTCTGTACGTAATCAATTAAGATGCTATATATGTCGCAAACCAGGTTCTTCAAATACGGAACACGTTACGGTAGCCTATCTGATTCGTTGGTAAATAAAGCCTGTGCTGATCCGAACCACATACTACACGATTGCGTATCCACTGTCAATGTCCCAATCATACAACGCCTACCATCACGGCGCCCTTTTGTAAGGCATGCTGCAAAACTCCAGCTCGCTGATTTCAGCACGTCAGATGCCTGGTCCGAGGAATTGAGCACTGTGCCAAAAATAAAGTCTCGCCTCGTTCTATTCGATGTCTCTCCTGCCTCTTCACTCCCACTTGGTTCTGAGCTTCAGAGAAGGGAGTGGGTGACACTGAACCGAATAAGAACGGGAGTTGGCCGCTTCAATGCTTGCTTGACACGCTGGGGCATAAGGGACTCTGCTGCTTGTCAGTGCGGTGCGACGGAGCAAACAGCTAACCACATTATCTTTGGGTGTCCCATCTATTCCCCTCCCAATGGAATAACAGGCCTCCGTACACTAGATGACTTGACGAAAAGTTGGCTCCAAGTCCTTCCATTCGGCTGACCATAAACTTTCTGCTTCATACGAACGACGACGATCTGATTCTGCTGTATCTTCCCTCAGCCTAACTAGTTTTAAGTTAAATCTCAGGACTTGTAACCTTTGTGACATTGTTGCTTTAAATTACTGAACCTGCATACTTACCGGTACAGTAGCCTACTCAAAATTGTCTTGCTAATGCTCTTTGTTTACAAATTATTTTTGGGAGTGGCTATTTTGAGTGCCACAGATTGAAACCTATCAACTTTTGTTGTATCTTTATACACTTTTTTTAAATAACTGTCAACTGAATTAGTTGATCAATCAATGTTTTTGAAAATGATGCTGGCTAAGCAGCATCTGCCAATTACGGTACTAATTTCAAGCCTACTTCAACTTAAAGCTTTCACAAATATTTACTAATTAAACCCTTCCATTAGTAAGCTGCTGTATACACTTGATACATTGAAACTTATGAACTTTAAAGACCACTACTTCAAACTATAAACTAATCAATTCCTTAGTAATTTGAAGTCACATCATCTTTTAACTACTTGTAGTCATGCTAAACTAAGCCTCAGAAAAGTAGACCAAACGAATTTTTCTGGATAATAACTGTAACTAACATCCTAAACATTCTACAATAGTTTAAAACAAGTCTGCAACCACAATATCATCAACAGTTTCACTGTTGATAGTAGACAATATGCCTGTATTTGCATACCTTCCAAGCAGATTTTGTGATTTAACCATAGCTCTCCTAGGTGGCGCTGTAAACAACAACCTCAAAACATGACTTTCCAGACTATGTATATAGTGGCTCTGGGTAGGCTGCGGATTTTGACATTTAAATCCCAACATCCACTTCCAGACTTCAACATAACATCCAAATTACAAGCATTGTAAAATCCAAATCCGGTTAAATTCGACAATAAACTAACATAATAACCATAAAAGTAAGAAACTTACAGCAAGCCTATCCAGGGATTTTCTGGATTTGAGCATGATTTGATTTGATTGATTTATAACTAACAGTAGAACTCGGTTAATCCGGATTCGATTTGACCGGCGATTCCATCCGGATTAGGCGAAGATCCGGATTAACCGATGACGGTTCTATCAAGCCTGACGTTACCTAGATAGAAGGGTATCGGTAAAAATCACCGAAATTGAACGCATTAGTGTGGTCATCTGCCAATTCCGAGACGCGCGATCACCATATTAGCGATAGAATTCTTTTGAAATGCAGTATGCATGTAAAATGAATGTATTTGTAGACTCTGCGTCTAACGCAAGAACACACTGGCAAAAGTTATATCTTCAGACATGCGTGTCGGAATAATCTGTAGTCACTCAAAACTTTTGAAAACAGTTACAGAAGACGAGTTTCTTTGGAAAACTTACAAAAAATCAAACAAAGTCTTCTATTGGAAAAACATCACCGACATACCGCCGAAAATTCCACCGACATCTTTTCAAGTTACAGTACGAGTTTGAGCATTTGCGCACGAATTTTGCGTTAGGAGGGATTACTGTTCATGAAAAGAAGAAATCCGCAATAATTTATTGCGTCACATTAACGGAACAATAGATAAGAAATTTCTCGCAATAAGCCACGTTACGTTTTAGCATAAAATGGCAAAACTGTCGGGAAAATCCGGATAAAGCGATAGAGAAAGCGCAACTTTTGTCCGGAATAGGCGAAGATCCGGATTAAATAATCCGGATAATCCGAAGCCGTTTCTCAAGAAAAAGATTACAAATCATTTGTACTTCCAGTTTCATCCGGATTAGGCGAAGATCCGGATTAACCGAATCCGGATTAACCGAGTTCTACTGTATATATATATTTACCATTAAAGTATATTATATATTATTTACCATTAAGTACGGTAAGGTTTTGCCACCTTTTGTTGGTTTTTTTACTGTATTTCTTTTTCACAATATAATTTCTTTTGCATTCTGACAAAGAAAAAATAAATTGAGTTGAATTTGCAAAAACATCAATCGATAAGTGATTCAATTTGAGTGATAATATACCACTTTGTTGGCTGCCTTGCCGAAAGATAATAGCGCATCCGAAAGGGTTTTGGTAAAGGGATTCTCAAAAGCAAAACTGGCATATTAAAATAATATACACTACAATAGGCTAGAGTAAGCCTACATTTAGCCTAGAGTTCAAAGTCAGGCCTAATCGGCCTCTCCAATCATTGCTATAAGATCGCACGTGGGCAAGACCTGCGTACTGCGTAGGTCACTGTGTCACGATGCTTCGGAGTCATCTTCACACAGGCTAATAGCAAAAGTAGCCTCCTTTTTATTCTATATCTTCAAGAATATAATTTTAACTGCTTGTCGTTTTTACCCAGCTAAACTTGCAAATAGCCTACCTCGGTGAGACTTCCTACTTTTCTTATTGCGTGCAGTGATCGATCAATTGATGTTTTTGAATAGTCTAAGTTTCGTGTGCGGTAGGCTATCTGTTTTTGGTTACAATGAGCTGCGTGAACGAGAGCGTTGATAGGCTATAACAGCATGGCCAAATGGCAAATCGCGATCCGGTTCCGGATCTTTTCAACTTTTTTTGTGGATTTTTCAAGTTGGCTCTGAAAAAAATTTCTAAGTATTTATTTTAAAATTTGCTTAAATTTTCATTTCAAGAACCTTTTAGTTCAGTCATAGACCTTGTGTCACATCCACTGATGTTAATGGCAGTTGGTAAACCCAACTTACAGCTGAGTATGCATTACTGGTGCCTCAAATACAGATAGACCTAAAGAAAATGAGATTTCTATTTTAGACTCAAATGTGTTTTGGTCATCACCTGTAAGCTTGGAAAGCCTAAAGGTACCCAATTACTGCTAGGTTAGCTAGAAGACAACTTACTTGCTTTGGCTCCACTTACCTGAGTGAATCGTTGTTTTCAACAATGAATTTTGTGGAAAATAACCATAGAACACGATTTACAAATACTGTAGGCCTAGCCTACTCATTTTTATGAACTTGTAAGCATCGCTGTAAGTACCGGTAGCAGGAAACCACGTTTCGATAGTATTGTGAAATCAAAGCCCACTCATCATTTTCCTCACTAATACCAGACCTGTTTATTACAGCACACGCCTTGTTTTAGATGTACACAAATAATTGCATGTTTTTTGTATGATACAAAAGGAAAAATGCACATCTTCAGCTCATTGTGGATCTCTTAAGTTGTCAGATTTGGCGGTAGTGGATCATTGCCAAAATTATTTGGCCATCCCTGGGCTATAACGTAATGCCACAAGAAGGAATGTTGCATTTTTTAAGTTTGGTACTTTACCTAGGGGCAGTTTTGAAAAACAAATTTTCTCTGAAGTTTTCCTTTGTAAACCACAGTGCAAATAAATGCGATTGCTGAAATAGTTGGCTAAAAAAACTAACAAGCAAACTCTTTTTCCTCTCACGTTGTTTTTTTTTTCTCTAAAGTAAATTTATCAGTTTACTTCAACCAAACTAGGGAGGTAAGATACTTTTGTCAGTGCAACGGCAACCAGTGTCAGTGCAACAACAACCAAAATCCCCACTACGACACTATTCGTAGCACCAGTCTTCTTCCGAATCGTCAGCCTATATTTCAACAGAAGCTGATAAGTTTCCGTTTTGTGTATTTTTCGTCTAACAAAAGTGTTCTAAACGAAAACATTCAAAAAAACAAAATGAGTGTTAGAACGAAATCCTGTTAATATAAAATTCCTTCAAAGCTGCAAGATCAATAGTACGATCTCTAGTAGCCTTCCAGTGTAGTCCGGGAACATCGTGAATCTGGGGTGGCAAAAGGATAGACCCTCGGCCCCAGAGGCTCACACGACGACGAATAGTACGATGTAAGGCTGGCAGGCGTGAAACAAATAAACAGCAGTAGCCTTTATGCTAATAGAAAAGTCAGGTGGCAACTTCTTGCCCACATGCAAACGCGTCAAGACTGAAGCGATTAAAAGGACAAAATAATGTGAATTGATCAGCTTTACCTGCACACAAACTCAAGAGCAGCAGTGGAGATTAACTCAATAAACAATAAAGCATTGTATTTAATTCTTTGAAGACGAGAGCAACATACAAGGAATGTCTTGGTCCTTTAGAAAAAAAAGTCAGTCGATTCGCTGCGAAAAGATTCTGCTGCAGACTAGTGCTGCCAGTTTACACATCATTTTGCGCAATCTTTTTAAGAAAAATGAGTGGAATATAATTTTACTTGTCACTATCGAAACACAGTCAACTGCAACAGTAAAGTAGCACCGTACAATATCCTTACTACTACACAGTCCTCAAATTTAATGATCACGTTGTGTGAACGTTAAAAAAACAATATTACGCTGCCCACAAAGTTTTGGTTACGGCCGTTAGAGTCTGTTTTGAGGTGTGCAACTGTGCATGCTTAACCAAATGTAACACGAAACAGTCAATAAAACTTGTCGAAAAATGTGACTTGAAAAAAACTAGTTTGGTTTGGACTTGTAAAGACCTATCGACTTGAAGCGTTGCAGATCAGGAGTCTCCATCGCGGACTGGGATGTGGGTAGGAGGTTTAAATGGAACTCTTGGAAAAGAGGCCGATCAGGAGAGGTTGTGTCTTTGGTTGGCCAATTTAAAGCAGCACAATCAAGATTTTCTTTCCGTCCATCAAGGTCCATAGGAGGAGGAGTGGCCATAAGGAGATCAATGGGATTTGCGTTGTTGGGAACAAGAAGACGGAAAGTTGTTCCTGGAGAAGCCTGCCCTGAAACTGATACGCAAAATAGAAATGTGAAACTGGACTAGTATAAAATTAAAAAACGTTACATTGACAAACTGTGGAAATTGATTGACCAATAATCATCACGACGAGAACTTGAATTATGGACGTTACTTTTGAAAGCTTACCGCACTAGGCTACGTACTCATCGCGGCCAAGCCACCAAGATGGACATTTTGTAATTGCATTCACTATTATATATATCTTTATCTACTTTACCACAGACAAGCGAAAGACCAGTCAATCATAAAATGTGAAGCAGGTTTTGTTGTCATGACTATGATTGAAATGGCATATCCATTACAATTGAGTGAGAAGGGGTAGTAAAGTTCTCACAAATTCTTTCAAGGTTCGGCAAGCTATGTAGAAATTAGACAGATTAATATAACCTTAGCTTAGCATATAAGCTATTGATGTCTGGTGTTGACTCTTGAGTTTTATCACAATGGGTCTATGACTCTATCATATCAAGAGTCATTGGTGCGTCGCAAGTTCAGCAAATACTGAGAAGAGCGTCACGAAAAACAACGATTTTACCTGGATTGTCATCCAGAGACACCAAAGTATCAGTGACAGGAACAAGCTCCTCCTCATCATCACTAAGCTCCGCAAATGACGGGGAGCTCAACTCGAACGCATTCGACGTGTTTCCATCAAACAAGTTTATCAGGGCATGGTCTGAAGCAGATATGAAATGTTGTCATCAAAATTGTGGACACAAGAAATGTATTTTATTTTAACAATGTTTCTAAAAGCAAGTATTAAGTTGGCCAAGAACCCAACCGCCAAAAAAAGACGCTTATTTGGATTATATTAATACTGTCAAGCGATGTACGTGTGGGAACTACCAAGAGTTAAAGCTCAATTTGCAATGATATTCCAGCAAACATCGTCAATTTTCACCCTTTTTCAACGTCTAGCGAGGTAGAAACGATGCAAAATAGACTAATGTTGCTAGGTGGGATACTTCTCAACCTGCACTACGTTAGCAAAACAGAAAATACGATTCTACCGCAGCAAAGTGCTACTTCAAACCTTGCTTACCCATTGCTGAAGATGTCGAAGAATCTTGACCGCGAGATGACCCCAGAGGACCAAGTATGCTAGCATGAGACAGGGCAGACGAACTGTGCAATTGGTTGGTAGCTGATGAATGTAAGAGTGGTGACGCATTTTTGTTACTTTTGTTTAAGCGTGACGCTTGTCCTGGGGAGAACGGGTCCATAGAGATAGTCTTGAATTTACTGGAAAAGTTCTTTTGTGAACCTGCGCCAAACAGAAACAATGATTACAAACATAATGAACCTACTTTTTTTCCGTTAGAATTTTTTTTGCTATGTAATAATACTATTTTATAGTTCTGTTAAAAATGCTCAGAGAAATGTAACTTGAACAATACGAACTTGTACAATTTTTTTCGATTGCAATAAAGTATTAAATTGGTTGCGGGGCAATATTGGTTAATATTTAACGGTCATTGTTAGTGAGAAACAATACAGTAACCAAAGGAGTTTCTTTGCTGATCGGCTTGAGTTAGGGGGGGGGGGGGGGGGGGAGAGGGCTTCAATAAAAAAAAAAAATAATAATAAGGTTCCTTCATGGTTCATGTTTTGCACAATAAAGACTAAATGTTTAGCGAATTTTCTATTAGTGTTTGGTTATGTTTCAAATTCACAACGAAAGAAATTTGTTTTTTCATAAAGACAGAAAATGTTGAGCCGAAACTGAATGCTTTACAACTTTTAATTACTTTCGAATTTTTGTTGCTTCTAGCACGACTAACCATGAGATTTCTTGAAAACAAAATGGCCAAACTGGCAACACTTCTGTGATTCTGTTACCCCGCAAACCTCAAACATTGCATTTTATCTGTCCATTTAAACGTTATTTTTCATGAAAAAAGGTTAAAACTTTTTTTCGAGACTTATTTATCGATACAGTACAAAGTTAACAGGGACTCGAGTAAACAAAATTAAGCTCTCCTCCCTTGCTTGAGTCCGCATTCAACGCTTAAAGTCTGTGAAAGGAATATTACAAGCTATGATTTTCAATTCAAATCGCCGACGTACCATGTATCGGCTCTGACGTTATGCTTGAGTGAGTTGAACCAATCACATCCTCGCCATCACTGTCTCCGTTCAAATCCACTGTTTCTGCAGCAGATCAAACATCAATATCGATGAAGTGATGATTGATGCGACGTATTCTACGTAACGGTTTTACTTAGTTCTCATAAAGCTAAAATAACGTGTTGGATATACGACTATACGTCCATCCAACGCTTAATTGGATAAAAACGATGTAGTTGAGAAAGTTTGTGGAAAAATCCAACAAGCTACCGTTTTCACTAAAAGCTTGAAGGGTAAAATTTCGGAACTAAGAATATAAGTAACATGACACAATGGGAACATCTGTGCAGCAGGTAAATACGCTACATCCAATCTGTGAAGATACTTATGTTATGTGTGTGGCTGAAAGCACATATCGGTACCTAACAAAAGCTGAAAAGCAAAACTTATGATGAAAGTATCACTGACCGCAATAGGATTGAGGAAATGATGACGTATCCAATTCATGACGTGGCGATGCGGGTGTGCGTGAAAATGCGGGAGCGCGTGAAAATGCGGGATTGAGTGAAAACTTGTCGCTTGACGCAGACAATGGATCATCACAAGGTGAAGACTCTGGATCGTCGTTGTCTAGGCTTCCGTGTGTAAATGTGTACTCGGTTGATTGATCTGCAACATAGAGCTGGTGGTATTAACCAGGGTTGTGAAGTCGGAGTGATTTTAACGTGTCTGAAGTGGGAGTAGCTAAAAAAAAGACCGTCTCTGACTTGTTAAAACGATAAATAAATTCTTTTTTGCATTCTTTTTCAAAATATTATTTCTTGTTTTCCGTACTGTGCTCTAAAACTTCGTCTGAAAATAGAAGTCTTTGTTCTTGTCAGTGTTTGTCAAAGTCGCCGTTTTAATTTTGATCACAGGTAAAAGTGAAATTAAATCTAAAAAAAAATGAAAAAGAACACAAAATTAAAAAAAATATGGCAACCCTGCAAAATCTGGCAACATTGAAGTCGGAGCCGGACAGTTTCAAACATTTTTGCCCGACTCCACAGTCCTGATATTAATACAACAAAGTATATACGCTGTCTTCACATCTCTCTCCGTAGGTATCATGGCTGATACAGCCCTCGATGTACAATGATGTTCCAGTTTGATCGATCTCGTGCGTCTTGCCAAATTTTAGTAGGGTCTTTGATTTGTGGTTGAAAATTGTGCAAAAATGTGAATCTTTGAGCTCCTCTTGATCGTTTTCCTATTATTTTTCCACTTAAAGATAAATCTTCAAGTTCGCCTTTCCTTATGCTGTGACCCAAGAACTTCAGTTGCCGCATTTCTATAGATCTCATTATCTGCTGCTCCTGGCCCATCTGTTGGAGAACTGCTCTGTTGGTTCGAAAAGCTGTCCATGGAATTTTAAGCATTCTTCGGTAAAACCACATTTCTGCAGCTTCAAGCTTTTTTCGGGTTTTTGTTGTTAGCGTCCAGGTTTCACATCCGTACATCAAAATTGACCAAACAAAGCATTTTAACAAACGAATTTTTAAAGTTTTGGAGAGCTTTCGATCTTTAAAGATTTTTGTCATGGTGTTGAAACTCGACTTTGATAATGCAATGCGTCGTCTAATTTCTTCTTCACATCGGGTGCTTGGATTCAGTATTGAGCCCAAATAATTGAATTTTTGAACCTGTTCAATTTTGTTATCATTGCAGTACACGCAAATTGTTGGTTCAGGAAGACGTTTCGAGACTGCCAGAGTTTTAGTTTTGTTAATGTTTATTTTTAGTCCATATTTTTCACTGGATGTTTGAACTGCATCTAGTAAAATTTGCAAACCACATTGTGACGTTGCAAGCAAGACTGTGTCGTCTGCATATCGAATGTTATTTATAAGTTTTCCGTTTATATTAATTCCTTCATCAATATCTTCCAGTTCTCTAAGGATGAGTTCACTGTACAAATTGAAGAGATCTGGGCTCATGACACAGCCCTGTCGAACACCTCTTGATATTTCCATCCATTCAGTGATTCCATCGGGAAGCATAACAGCGGCTTGCTGCTTGTAGTATAGATTGTGTATCATACGGAAATCTTTATCATCAATCCCAATTCGTTTTAGTGATGAAAGAAGCTGGAAATGGCGTACTTTATCGAAAGCTTTCTGATAATAATCTATGAAACACAGAAACACATCTTGTTGATGTTGAATTGAACGTTCACACAGCATGCGAACTACAAAAATTGCATTTCTTATTCCTCTGTCAGGCATGAATCCGTATTGGCAAGCAGATATTTCCGGTAAAATCTTTCTTCGTATTCTTTGGAGGACAATTTTCAAGAGCAGTTTTAATGTATGTGACATTAGACTTATCGTTCTGTGATTTCCACATTCAAGTGTGTTTGGTTTTTTCGGAAGGGCAATAAAAAGAGATTTCAGCATATCCTTAGGTAATTCACCACTTTCATAAATGGTATTAATGAGATTCCACAACAAGCTTATTCCATCTTCTTTCAAGGCAATCAACATTTCCACCACAATTTCATCTGGGCCTGCTGCCTTGCCGGTTTTTGAATTATCTAAAGCCCACTGTACTTCTTCCTTTAATATTGGTGGTCGAGTTTCACAATTAATCATATTATGATCAATATTTTCTCTGTCATCTTGAAAAAGGTCAGTAATGTACTCTTCCCAACGTTTCTTGACATCTTTTGGTTCATAGAGAATTTTGCCATCAGAAGATCGAATGCACTTCGAGGTTAATACAGGACCGGTTTTGGATATTAAGCGTATTTCCTTGAACAGTTCTTTCGGGCTGATGTCTTTAAGCCTTTCAATTTTTTCACACTTTTCTTCTAACTATCGTTCTTTTGCAGATTTGCACTTTTCTTGAATAGATTGATGAATTTTATTATATTTTTCTCGGTTTGTTTTTGACTGTCTTCTTTCTGACATAAGATTTTTTATTTCTTCAGTCATCCAGTGAGGCTGTTTAGTTCGTCTGGTTTCTTTTGGTATAACTTTATCTGCTGCTGTTAGAATACTTGTTTTGAGATTGTCCCACTGATTATCTACTGTTTCGTTCTTTTGGTTAGCTGGGAGATTACCCAGGACAGCATGACAAAAATCTGTTCTTGTTACAGGGTCTTTCAGAGCAGTTAACAAATATTTCGGTTTGCATTTCGGTTGTTTTAAAGTGTTTAAACGAATTTTAATTGTTGCAATTACAGGGTTATGATCACTGTTTGCATCAGCACCTGGATAGGCTCTTGCATTAGAAATGGAAGACCTATATCTTTCATTTATCATAATGTAGTCAATTTGATTTCTTGATCGGTCACCAGGACTTGTCCAAGTATATCGACGTCGAGGGTGTGCTGCAAACCATGTGTTCATAACAGCAAGTTTTTTCCTTCACACCAGTCAATGAGCATCTCACCGCGATTGTTTTGTGATCCAAGGCCGTGAGGTCCAACAGTTTTTCCGTGTTTGTTGCAGCCAACTTTAGCATTAAAATCCCCCATCACAATATTCACTTCCTGTGATTTACATTCTTTGTACAATTCATCCAGTGAGTCGTAGAAATCACCAATTTCCGAGTCATCTGCATCCGTTGTTGGTGCATAAGCAACAATCAGATTGATATTGAAAGGACTAGCTTTCAGTTTTACGAGAAGCAAACGATCAGATTTAGGCCAACTACCCAATATTGATTTAGAAAGTTGTTTGTCAATAATCAAAGCAACACCTCTTTGATGTTCATTACCTCCAGAATATATAATTGTTTTATCATCTTTCATGAATTGACCAGTTTTTGTCCATCTTACTTCGCAAAGACCCAAGCAGTTCATTCTCATTCTGTCCATTTCTAGCATAATATTGTCCAGTTTTCCTTGTTGGTAAAGTGTTCGTACATTTTATATGGCAATTCTTTGAGTTCGTTGTCGGAATGTTTTTGCATTAATTACAGTTGTTGAATGACGATCGAAGGAGCCCTGCAATTGATGACTCCGACTACCGGGCGAGGGGCTCTGGTTTCTAGAACTCGGAGACCCATTTACGCCGTTTCTCGTATTTTTGTTAAACTTTTGCATCATTGTAGACTTGGCCATAGTACTGAAGTAGGTAGGCCAGTTCCTTTCTTCAGCGCCTCTGTGTTTAGTCAGCGGCACTGCTTCCAGCCGCACCACGAGGAGGTACACAGATGACTTGGTGCCAAAAGCGGTCACCCAACGGCCGCTTTTGTCTTCACTTATGTCTTCACATACCAGACAGCAAATTAGCGCCTTTTTAAATTGATCTAACGTCTACTCTACAGACGACGTTGAATAAATGTAAAAAAGGGTGATTTGCTGACTGGGAGTATAGCAAAGCGGCTTTTCTAGTGTGAATGTTACGTGTTATTGCGTGAAATAGTTTTTGTCAATTTCGGGTTCCATCCAACAGCAACTTAACAAATGCAAACAATGACAAATTATCTAATGAATATTGTTCTTGTATGTATTGTACAGGCCGCAGAAAAGCAGAATTTAGTCAAAAGAGATATCGAGTGATCAGATAATCGAGTTGAGTCATATCAGATTCAAGGGCCATGTTGCCGCGCAAGTTCTTTCAATCGTTATGTAAAATAAAAAATTTGGAAATTTCAAAGGAGCAGAACCCAGGTAAACTAAAAAATAACAAAAACTCAAATTACCTGAAGGGGACTCGTTCTGGACAGCTGGAGGCGACAGGGCATCACTAGGCGGAGTACGTGGTATCTTGTCATGAGAGACGAAAGCAGATCGGTCTGCAAGGTCAGATAACAACAGAGAGAACTAAAATCAATAATCATGCAAAAGCCGGAACAGGAGTTATATGTTAATTTTGTTTACTGCGCAACAAACATGAACAAGACCATGAAGACTTCAACTCGACTAAGTCAACATGACATCTTAAGAAACATATAAAAGTGTGAATACATACCCAACTGTGCCTTTTTATTCTTTTCGTACACAATCAAGGGGGCGTCACAGTTACGTTGCAAAGTGGAATCCACTATCTGCAAAATTGACAATAATAATTAATTAATTCTTCAGTTGCTTTAACGAAATTAAGTAAGGATCTACTCAGTGTGCAAAATCCGTTGTTTTTATACTGAATCGTGAAAAGAGCGGATTTTTCAAAACAGTTAGAATATTTGCACTTGGTCGTACTTGTTCTATTAGTTTCTGGTCTGCTTCTGGAGTGCGTGACGTAACCCGTTCGATTGTGACGTCATCGTCGGGGCAGCTGACCATTGGTGACGAGGGGAGGGACATCGATTTTCGACCTTTTGACCGCGCCACTTGAGGAGAGCTTGGGTTAAAAAATGGAGTTCTCTTCCCATCTGGAAGCAAAGATAGTTTATGTTCAATTGTGACGCGCGAGCGAAAACACTGAATGGAACTATATTGAAAACTCAGGAGAATTTTCTTCACTTTAGTTATCAAGCATTTACTGCTTTTACGTGATATTCACGTCGAGAGACATTAAATTAACGTGATATTAGCAAAGTCGCCTCCTGCTCAAGATTAAAAGGACAACACATCGTACCTGGCGTTAACGACGATGCCAAGTGCTTGCGTAGTCCAGCGCTGAAACAAAATGGACAATAAGATTCTTTTGCATGAGATAACAAAGATACTTTTGTGGTTCAGTAGAGACAGACACAAGCATTGAAATTGTGCACTAGATGAAGATATTAACACAACCAAATGAAAAATGCATTGGGTTTGAAAGTGGGTGGGAAAAACACAAACATAATTATAAAAATGTAGAAAAAACAGGTCGGTTGAAGGCTGAGAAGGACTAGGTGGGACTGAAGGAGAAAAATGCATTGGACAGAGACTGAGATGAAGAAAAGGGATATTTAAAGATATTCGCGACTTAAAAAGAACCAGTCACTCCCGCAAGTGGGGGGATAGAACTTGAATTTAGATGAGGATGATAAAGTAAAAAATTCTGCGCCTCTTACCTGATACGGTCATCAAATGCAACGTGGCGTCGCTTTCCTTGTGCCAGTCCACTTTTGGTAGAAGGAATTGCCTTCTCGAACCTTCTACCTTGCTTGGGTAAGTCTTTCAGTCGGGATGATTTCGGGGTGTCGGGGCGTGTGTCCACGACCCAAGCTTGGTAGGGCATGTCTACATGTTGGGAGACATTCCTCCCGGACATGGAAGAATCAGGCGTTTGAGTAAAATCTGAAGGGCACATGATTCTGTGCAACATTGACTCCAGATCTTCACCTGATTAACAAAAGAAACTATAAAGCATCAAAATGTTGTATTTAAGATTTATTGCAGTAGAAGTAGATTTCAAAATACAGACATCGTTCGCTTTCTCAGTGTGAATGTATCGCATACGACTAGCAAGTATTAAACACAATCACATCAAACCTGATGGGTATAAAGCCCTCTTGAGCAAACTTTCTTGATCGTTAGACGTGATAGCTTCATTCGATAATTGTCCAGCTGAGTCTGTTGAGCTTCCAAACGGGACAGAATCTATGAAGACATAAATCTACTTTTTCGTGATTCAGTGACGAACGGTTAGTTGATTTAGCTGATGTTATCAAATAGAACGAGGTGAGAAGAAATACGAGGGAAAAAAAAAGAACACATTTGCACGACAAAAAATAGTGTGGGAAGAACTTAAACATGAAAAATGCCTAGAAGAAAAAGAAGGAATGGCTGATTGGCTGTGTTGATGTGAAAGCAGTGACACTTCAAGAGACAAGTGAGATATATCGAGTCTTGAAAAAAGTGAGAAATTGCGTTGAAAACCAGCAAGTGAGCATAAACAAGATCCTCATCTGGCTAATATCCTAGGAACAAGAATCAAATAATAAATATGTTGTCAGCAGGTCAATATATTTTACTGATAAATACTCGACAAAAGATGCGCATTTTTCACAAGCTTAAAAGCAGGATTAGGGAAAAAGCGGAAAACATGATATAAACACAAACCAAAACCAGTTCATACAGAGCTTAATTCAACGCTACCTAATACAGAAGAGTCAGGCACGTCGATTCCAAAGGTAGTAGCTTGTTCTTCCACGTCGTTAATGGAAGAAGCTTCATATATGGTGTCCAACTCTTGCTCTAGATGCCTGATCGATTCTTCTTTGTTTCTGGATTCTTGTTTAATGTTCTCGCTGCAATAGTTGATCGTTAAAACAAGAAATATTCAGCAGTGTTTTTCCTTGTATGGTCTTCTTCTTGCTGATGAGCTGTCTCGATTTGTTGCCATTCGTTCAATTGCAAACTACTAGGGCTCACAACTCGAAGGTTTATTGTGAACGATGCGGTTAATTTAACTTCACCTATTCGTTTTTTTCCAAACGTCTTTAGTATTTAAATCTCCTCATACTTTTAATATATGTTTTACTACCTAAAAATACTTTATGGACGATAAGAGTTATAAAAAACTCCTCTTTATCAACAAAGGCAAATTGGTATCAACAGTGGAAATATGTCAACTTTGAGGTCTAAGCGTTGACGCAGAGACAAAATATGACTAAAGGGTGGTTTGGTGGTGGAACAGCCTTGCATACGAAAACTTAATGTACAAAGCCGGTGATACCAGCAAAACACTCAATAACAAATTGGCCCTTTCTCATTCATGCAAACCGCACAATGGCTAACCTTAAGTGAAGGAGCTTCGACAATTGCTCATCGTGGATTTTCGCTTGGGTTTTCAACCAAAGGCCTTGTTTTTGGAAATTGGGTAGGCCATCTAATCAATAACATGGACTTAACAAACTGTTTAAATGATTGGTCATGTAAATAAATACATTAATATCTGCAGAAACCACACAACCCAGACAGCAAATCCACCGTTTTTACATTGATTCAACGTCTGCAGACGTTGAATCAATGTAAAAGCGGTTGATTTTATCTGGGCAAGCCTTTACAGTTACGCTGACATCTATAAAACCTAACAACACATGCAAAAAGTTAACACTATGCTGCTAAAACAAACTAAACAACCTGAAAATACCAGCACTACAACTCAATCATGTGAGAACCCCCACTTGGCTGCCAGTATGAATGTAATATTATGCTAATGCTTCACTGGATGGTTACACACTCACCTTCGTGTAAGTTGTCTGCAACGAGAGATAGCGATAAATTCCCAAGCGATACCAGACTGGTTAGGTTTATTTGTCCGCCTTTGTATAATGATGTCCCCACAAGCTGTAACGCAATGAATGTTTCTTGTATAAAGTGGCAACTACAACAACATAGTCCGTTACATTCTAGTTGAAACATTGACAAAATTTAGTTAAGTATGTTTTTCACACTACACAGTATTTATGAAGCAATGACATGCAGACTAACCCGATACACTTCCTCTTGACACTGATCCACTAACTTGGCCGGCACATTAAGTTGCAATTGATTCCCATCAATTTTGTAACTTTGTTGGTTTTTTCCGATGACGCTTTCCATGACCTCTCTCTGAAAATACACAAATACCTTGCAAGAGTAGAGCATTGGTACACAAAGTGGCAATGAATTCAAACCTATGGGCATTTTTGCAAACGTCGCAAACATAACTATTCAAATAACTCAATGTTTCATGACTAACACAGTTTTATCTGTATTTAGTTCATAATAAAAAACGCGTAGAATTTTGTACTGATTTGTTCCTACCCGGGAAGCTCCTTCCTCTACAGTGTTGGATATACGTTTCCACAATGCACGAGCATGTTGGATTTTTGACTCAAGATTTTCTTTCTGAGTCTGCTCAATATCAGCCAGTCTCCTGCATTGAAAATGCACATGCAAAATTGTAAGTCAGTGTTCTTGATAAAAACGCATGACAATGAATTAAACTAGAGTTTGTTTTTGATCGCTTACAGGAAATAAAAGACGTAACAAGGCTTCGGTAGGTGAAGCTGCGGATGAAGATTCAATCGGTATCTCAAGAAGGTTACAGAAAAGAGGTCTCACTTACGTTTGGGAAAACTTTGCAGCGTCGCCCAGCATGACCCGTTTTCTCTGTAGCAAGAATTGCTTTTTCTTTTGCAAGGAATGATACATATCAAGTTGAGCGCTGTAAAAAAAACAAGTTGAAAAGAAGGTCGGAAACTGACAGACTAACCACCATAGAAATGGTTATTGAAAAATAAAAAGTTACCCATTTAGCAATTATCTTTTGTCACATATGCAATAATAAGTAGTACATGCTGAACTCATAATGCAAAAAGTCTTACTCGGCAAAATTTTGCAATTCCTCATCAGTCTTTTTAACAAGTTTCATCTTGTTTTGCAATTCTTTAAAATCCTGCAAAGTCACAGCGGCCATTGTGTTCATCTGAGCCTGCGAGAGGCGTAGTTGTTTCGATGGGAGGGTAACAGGCCGCAGTATGCCATCGGGTTGAATGGCGGCTGAAATGCAATAAATTTTTACGCAAGGAAACATGAAAATATTTATGAGAGCGTGGGAACTTCTCCGGCACACGTCTATCAGGAAGAGAGCTGTCTGTGTCAATGCTTGCAAAATCCAGATCGGGATTTGTGCCTATTCCCCCAATGTCTGGACCAGAGGCTGGCATAAAATATTTATAAAAAGGTAGAGCTCTAGTTAAACATTGCATAAAATTTGAGCGATGGTTCAGCGGGTTAGTTACAATTCACACAGAAATATTTTGTGATACTCCACAATTGATTTCATTTCTACACAAAAGTTGATCGAGCGGACGATTTATTGCGTCAACGATATACGATGAACTTGAGCTGTTATTGTGATCAAGTTACTTGTTAATTTGTGAAGCACAAATGTTGAAAACATGAGCATCAGATAGACAAAGTCTTTTTCGCCGGGAGATACAAAAACAGAGGCGTTTACTCTCGGAAATCCGAAGCTTCTGTTGTCCTGCAAAAAGTTAACAAATGTATGCTGTAAAATGTAAAAAAGCACAATGTAAAAACACTTGCTTTGAAAACAAGTGTTTTTTGTTTCGTTAAATTGGTGAGTTACCTTTGCAAAAAAAAATGCTATCAATTGAATAAAATTTTGTACATTTCATTCATGCCAGCAATCAAACCAATACCACTTCCTTTAGCATTGGATTGTTAAAAGACTAAAAGCACTTAGCTTTCACTTGTATGAATCAAAATATATAATAAACACCTTTATAACATACCTCTGCGATCCTTTTCAGCCAGTTATAACAAACTTTTCGAAATTCCTGTGTTGTTTTCTTGTCCGAGCAAGGAAAGCAATTCCTAAAAAAGAAAAAAACATATTTGTACAATATATATTGTATAAAGATATAGGAACTAGGGGTGTTCAGTTTCAATTCGATTAAGGTGATATTCAAAATTCGTTTTTCGTATCGGACATATTCGAAATTATAGCCGCCTTTTCGGCTGAACGCGGTTGAAAGTAACGCGAGTGGCGCGAAATCTGTCTTGTCGCATTTTGCAAGCGAAAAAAGACTTCGACGCATGCGCATCGTCTATCACGCGACTATCACACGCTCTCGCGGGTCCAACGGCCAGTCCTGCACCAGGGATGCCAGGTTGGCATTTTTAATGCCAAATTTCACAAATTTCTCTCAAGAATGAAGATAGCTAGGTTGTGCAATAGCAGAAAGTGTAGGCTGAGCTTTGTCGCAGTTTTATCCATTTTTTACCGAATCCATAGGCGCCTAAGCCGTGGGAGCAGGGCCGTAGCCAGACCGCAGAGCAAGGGGTAGCCATACCGCAGAGCAAGGGGTAGCCATACCGCAGAGCAAGGGGGGCAACTTTTTTTAGGGGGGGGGGGCGAAAAAATTTATATGGGCAAAATTATTATTATTGTAGCAATGTAGCTGTTGCCCGAGAATGTTGAGATTTTGCCAGGGAGGGGGGCAAATTTTTTTTCAGGGGGGCGAGGCCCCCCTGGCTACAGGCCTGCGTGGGGGCCAGGCCCCTACGCATATTTCTGTGTGAGGGCAACTCTTTATGCTGTATTGATACATAAAACAATAGATGAACTAGCAATCGGCAGTAGGAAAACACTTTTTGAATGCAAACCGCAACAGCTTTGCGATAAATAATTACTAGAACGAGTTGCGATGCTACAATCCAACACCAGACAACAAAATCTGTCATTTTTACATTGATTTAATGTCGGCAGACGTTGAATCAATGTAAAAATGACTGATTTTGCTGCCTGGGACATAGCAAAAATCAACCATTTTGTGTCGATTCAATGTCATCAGATGTTGAATGCACCCGAAAACAACATAATTTGCTACGTAGACGGAGCGTGCGTTTAGCTTTATGCGCTTGCAAACATACTCGACGTCGCTTTCGAGTCGAAACCTCTGCACTCTGCAGTGAAATTTTGCGGCAGTGAATCGCTCGCTGTGAAAATGAACTTGAAGTGTTTGGGATCCCAGCGACCTCGGCTCCAGCGGAGCGATCGTTTTCAAAAGCTGGCCAGACCTTCACGAAGCTGAGATCCCGACTGACGGTTGACCATGTCGATCAGCTTGTGTTCATAAACACCAACATGGGCCTGGAGCTGTAGACGTTATTTTGTGTTCTTTTTTCGCAAATTTTCATAGCTTTTGTTCGCGTTTTCTAGCGAATTTTCATGTCGTTTCTTTCAATAAAATCACATTTTGCAGTTTGGTGAATAGTTGTGATATTCGAAATCGAAATTCGGAAATCGAAAATAAATTGAATTTCGAATATTCAAATAATCGAAATTGAACACCCCTAATAGGAACTTCACCAAAAAAAAGTAAAACAGCTCATGTCACCTGGCAACAAAAATGGGTATAAAATGTTTCAGACTAAATGCATAGATTTAGTAACGTACTCAAACAATTTTTTATGCAGGTTTTCAGCCTACCTCTTTTTTCGTTAGCTGGGATGCCACGAATTGCAGGCGGTAATTCAGCAACAGTAAGAATAAAAATAAAACTAACAGCTTCAACCTGCGCTCAGCCGCATCAGTCAATTTATTAACTTTCAACAAACAACAGAATGGCCCGTTTCAATGCAAACTTACCGAAATAATTCCGTAGCCTGCTTTGAATTCAGCTTGTGAAATAGAAAATGAGCAATAACTTCAAAGGCCCTCTTGTTGGGCTTATTAAACGTGTTTTCATCGATCTGACACCTTGAATTGAATGTAGCCTATTAGTGTACTGCACAACCGAATGGTCCTAACAAAAAACGCAAATTGCTGACTACCGGTAAATCGTGACATTGCAGCATTTACAAACATTATTTCAACACAAAAACTTTATCAAATACTCAAAACAGATGAAAATTAGAGAAAAATAGATGTGAACCTTAAAATTAGAGCATGGAAGTTTAATATTGTGTTGAATTAACAAACACTACATGATCGGTGATTGCTCTATAGACACTTATCAATAACATTTGGATAAGAAGGGATTCTAAAAAACAAAATTTTGGCCTGTACCACTTTTCCGCTCTAAATGTTAACTTTAAACTCTTATAAAATGTTTACCGCTAAATGGAATGTGCTTACCTGTACTTCTCCTCCACTAATTGTGGACTCAAGCCCAATGCAAGAAGATTCCAGAACAAACACTTTTGTTCCTCCTTCTCGGTATTTTGTTTAGTCGACATTTGTTACGTCACGTCTTGTACAAGAATTCTTTATAAGATTACAACATACGTCAACACAGCTTGAAATAATACAAAGTTTTGTCATTAAAATATTCCGCTCAGCAATGAAAACAATACGGTAAGTACTGGACTTATCATGATGAGCATATGCTCCATACTGGCAGCTTTTTTGATTATTGAAGAGAAAGATAATACAAAATTTCAAAAGATACTTCACAAGCTTAAAAGTGACCATAAATCCAA
The DNA here is from genome assembly GCF_918807975.1 of Aplidium turbinatum. Taxonomy (NCBI): domain Eukaryota; kingdom Metazoa; phylum Chordata; class Ascidiacea; order Aplousobranchia; family Polyclinidae; genus Aplidium; species Aplidium turbinatum. The sequence continues at coordinate 8,538,292 of NC_137483.1, read as the reverse complement.
TTTTTTCACGAATACATTACAGCTATGTAAAATCTTATCAATCACGTCAAGAAATTAATGCATGCTTCTGAATACAAATCATAGGCAATAGGAAATATTAAGCAGTCAAACTGGAAAGAACAAATGCAAGTGGGGATGCAATACCAACACTTTCAGGAATGAAATTAATAAACATTCAACAAAAACATCCAATAGTCCCATGACAAGCTGACCATTTTTTAAATCCATAAAGATTTAATAACCAAGGGATTATATGATTGCTCAAGCTATATTTGAAGGGTCAGCACAACAGGTTTGCATTTTACGAATGAATTTTAGGGGCATCGACATTTAGGCACAAACACATAGGCAGTAGGCACCCAACACCCATTGTGATTTATGTGCTGTCTCACGATGGTACCAGGTTATTTAGATGCTATTGCGAGTAATGTATGAAGTGACCAAGTACTTGATAATTGTGACAACACTGTTATTTAAAAGGCTGTTATTTAAAAGTTTATTTACAAAACTATTATCAAAGGTTTTCTATTTTATGGTTGTTAAACTGAAGTGTGCCTTGTGAACAAAGGAAACATATCAATCCCAGACAATTCAAGTATGGCTAAGAATCCACGGAGCAAGCTTGTTTAGCTTGAACAAATAACAAGAACAGTTTGCAGAAACCAACAAATAACGAACGGAAAGTTTGCATAAAAACAGACATGAATACAAAAGTCAAAGATGGTAGGTTAAGGTCAAATGTGGTAATTATGAGTACAAACAAATGCTATACATACACATGTCACCAGCAAAACATAGGAAGGACCAAGCAAGTAGACCAAACACTATATTTCCATATGAGACTGTAAGTTGTCATCCTTCTTTAGTGGGTCTGCTACTATTCGGTGAGTCCGATTCGGTGAGTCCGATTCGGTGAGAGCCTTTTTCGGTGAGAGCCCTATTCGGTGAGTTTTTTTTTTTAAGTTATTGCGCGCCGTAGCCTAATTATCATTGCCGTTATAGGGTTAGGGGATAAGGGTTAGGGGATAGAGGTTAGGGGTTGGGGGTTTTTGGGGTTGGGGATTTTTGTGTTTTTTTTTGAATTTTTGTTTGAAAATTATCGGGTACCGTAGCCTAATTAAAACCCCTAACCCCAAACCCCCTAACCCAAAAACCCCTAACCCAACAAAAACCCCAAAACCGCAACCCCCAAAAACCCCCAACCCCAAAAAACCCCAACCCCAAACACCCCAACCCCAAAAACCCCCAACCCCCTAACCTCTATCCCCTAACCCTATAACGGCAATGATAATTAGGCTACGGCGCGCAATAATTTAAAAAAAAAAACTCACCGAATAGGGCTCTCACCGAAAAAGGCTCTCAGGGTATCTTAATTGCAACTTGTTGTTTGAATAGATTTTATGCAACAGAATATTGGTATATTTTTTGTTATTTAATACAAACTTTAGTGTGGAAAGCATCATACCAAGATGAAAAGCAGAAAATCCATGACAATAGTATTGAACATAAGTATTGTTATTGGGTTTAAAACGTACAATAATACATAACTGCCAACAAACCATGGTTAAGTCGGAATAGCATCCAAATCACCTGACAATACAGTGGAGCGCCAATCTGGCACTGGCATGTATCTACATTGCAAGTCATGCTTTAAATTTTTAAGACCTCAATTTGGTTGCTATAGTAGAGAAGTGCCTTCTGTGATCATGTCAATAGAAAAACAACATATGTCTCAAAACAGTTCGAACATGCTGTGTCTTTTATGGAGCATAACATTGCCTATTGGAAGTGGAAATCTGTAAAAAAAATGCAAAAACTTTGCTTTTTTTAAACAGTTGGTTCAGTTTCTTGCATGATCACAAATAAAAACTCAATCGCTGACTATACTCAAAAGCGTCAATGCAGCAATTGTATGTTTATTTCTTAAAATGCTTGTATATGGACTTGAAATATAAGAACAGTTACAGAGCAAATCTTGTACAGAGGCAAGCAATTCAAGTAATTGGCAACATGCACAAACTACAAAGTCTCCACAGATGAAACGCACCGTAAGTTAATTTGTGTCAGAATCATCATTTTCATTATCATCAGAAATCAATCAATCATGAAAATTAAACAAAATGTATTTCACCTCAATATGAGGTGATCTACAATACAATTCTATGAATAAGTCTTATTTTCAAGATGCGGTACAACACATTCCATACATGCCCTTCAGAAATGTAAATTAAATGTTTTTTGATGTTAAATCACAAAGCCAAACCAGTAAATGTGTTAAATTAAATTGTTTATTTTAAAAATTTTTAAAAGTAACATAATGTAAAAACAAAACTAGGGATGTTCAATTTCGATTAAGGTGATATTCGAAATTCGTTTTCGTATCAGACATATTCGAAATTGTAGCTGCCCTTTCGACTGAACGCGGTTGAAAGTAATGCGAGTGGCGCGAAATCTGTCTTGGCGCATTTTGAAAACGAAAAAAGACTTTGACACATGCGCATCGTCGATCACGTGACTATCACATGCTCTCGCGGGTCCAATGGCCAGTCCTGCACATGTGCGTCGAGGAAAGTCGTGCGCAACGTCGTTGTCTTCCACGCGCGTGCAGCCAACAGGAGGTGTCAGTTCTTCTGATTCCGATAGCCCCGAATTGAGCCAACACAGGCGACGCCATCAGGCGATGAGCGAAGACGCCAGACCACTCTGACGAAACTCTTCTCCATGGGCAGGGTCCAGACGGAAGACTCCAACAACAGTGATGATGATGAAATCAGCTCAATCTCAAATGAGATTTCCTATTTTATGAAGCACAAGCTTGCTTCTGGGCAAGCTGATCCGCTAGCCTGGTGCAAAGCAAACGAAGGCGAGCTACCGCTGCTGAAAAAGGTAGCCGAGAAGGTGTTTTTGACCCCAACGACCTCGGCTCCAGCGGAGCGATCGTTTTCAAAAGCTGGCCTGACCGTCACGAAGCTGAGATCCCGACTGACAGGAGACCATGTCGATCAGCTTGTGTTCTTAAACACCAACATGGGCCTGGAGCTGTAGACGTTATTTTGTGTTCTTTTTCGCAAATTTTCATGGCATTTTTTCGTGTTTTCTAGCGAATTTTCATGGCGTTTCTTTCAATAAAATCACATTTTGCAGTGTGGTGAATAGTTGTGATATTCGAAATCGAAAATAAATTGAATTTCGAATATTCAAATAATCGAAATTGAACACCCCTAAACAAAACATTGTAATAAAAAAATGAATTCCTTTAAAACAAATGTTAATGTTGATTCTGAGGCTGGAGAAATGCATTCAATGTAAAAACACAAACATACTCTCAACAGAAGTTTTCAAGCCCGTAACCATAATATAAACAAATTATGAAATATCACTCGATAAGTAATACATCAGAGATCTCTGCTTCTTGGCTGCCATTTTCATCACGCAATTTTCTCTTTTTTGGATTTTCATTCACATCAGTTCTATCGCTGTCAGAACTGTCAATAAAAACATGCTTTCGTTTTCTATTTTGTTGAGTATCATCTTCTGCAATTTCATCCATTATAACAACGTCATCATCACTTTCATGAACTGCTGCAGAAGAACTAGCTTGTTTTTGAATATTTTCTTTCGGGTTTTGTTGAGCAGAAACATTTCCACTTTTCTCCACAACTTCAAAAATATTATCATCGGTCATGTCTGTACCATGCAAAATGTTTACAACAATATCATAATTTTGTAAGAAATCATCAGCTCTCAACCTTGATCCATGACAAATGTTGAAATCTGATAAAGGACGACTAAGGTTGTCTTCATCTATATCTTCCTCGTCACTTGAAATCAGTATAGTTGCACTTCCATCAAGTATCTCCACATCAGGAGCAAGCATTCCTAGATTAGATTTCAAAATTTTCTCTTGCAATTCCATTAAAGTAAGTTTTGTGGTATCGAGTTTGATTGTAATTTCCGGCTTTTCAGCACATACATAGCAGTTAGGTTTCGGAGGGTCCAAAGAGCAGGGGATTAATAGTTTTTTTGCTGCATTGGCACTTTTGCAGACAAAAACTGACTTACACTTTTCGATTTCTTTTTGAATAATGCATAATGCTTGCATCACTATTAATCCTGCAACTATAGCATTGGTCGTTGCAATGGCTGGAATGATGTTACCTGCCATAGATTTGACTTTGAATCGGCTTGCCTCAGGGATACCAAATATATGAGCTCGGATATTGGCAGCTGTGCATACAAAATTCATTGCAGCTTCATCATCTTTGTCCCATACTAACATCCCACCATCTCCTTCTGCTTTAAAGAGCTTTTTAAGCTCTAAGATGCTTGATGCAAAAAGGGAAGCATTTTCCTTAACCGATAGGACAGATTGAAAATCTGAGCTTATTACATCTTTATCGGTACCAACTCCTACATTTTCCCATAACAAAGGAACTGGAGCTTTACGTTTTTGCCACAACTTATCCATTGATAAAAGATATCTTATGTCACTATCAAAAAGCTTGTTAAAAATCATGCCTGGATTGTAATCAGTTTCTCTGACCCAATCCCTTGTGCTTTTCCTTTGCACAACTGCATTGGCTTTTTTAGCAGCTGCAACGCCCACTTTGCTTGCACTCTCTTCATCACTGACATTTTTAGCTTCTGGATCTTCTGTATCAGGAGACACATCTTGATCTGCATCTTCTTCACCAAATATTTGATTGAACAGATACTTGGCCCAGACTATGCAATGGATTAACTCTGAAGGAGTGTTTCGTATTGTACAACCTGGAAAAGTCTTTTGTCTTGGTGCTGGATTACACTCATAGCACTCTGTGAAACTTTTTTTAATTACTGTAACTTGTCCTAAGTAACCGGCAGAGCCACTTTCAACCAAGGGAATATCGGCAGCCAAACACATCCTGTTTACATGATTTCTTGCAGAGCGGTTGTCTAAAGCATTTAAGACCAAATCAAAGTTTTTGAAAAATTGCATATTGTACTCTGGGTTGAAAATGGAATCATGAATAGATATTATGTTGGCAGAGGGACATAAACGTAATACACTTTCTTTGGCTACTTGAGCTTTTGGTTTACCCACATGTTTCTTTTGGAATAAGAACTGTCGATTCAAATTGCTAACATCTATTGTGTCCAAGTCAATCACTTGAATATTACGAAAACCGGTTAAAACCAAATTCTTTAAAAGCTCACAACCAATCCCTCCAGCTCCAACAACAAATATCTTTGCTTCCTTCACGGCTTGTTGCAGTTTATCAGGAAGTGCAGACATGTTTACTTATTTGCATCTGTACTAAAAAACGTAAAAAAAAATGGCAGTGGCTATTTGACCGGCTCCGGTCTTTTAATCTAAAACACTATTTGACTGGTCATGACGTATTTTTTCTTTCATTTTCTCTTGCAAAGCAAAAGACGAGAGTAGAAAAAAATTGCCTATTTAGTATATATATAAGTTCTAAATTCGACAATTTTGTTCAACTGGATCAGTGGCGCGTGCGATATTACTCGGGCTGGTGTTCCCGAGGGAATGAGTTTGATACTACCCCAAAGTACTTTTTTTTAACTAAATTTTGACCCGAAGTGATTTAATCGTTAGGCTGCTGCATTTTGTGGTCAATTTTTAATTTGAGTAGCCTACAACTCAATTTTTTATGTCTTTTCAAATGTGAGTAATAAAGTTAGAGTTTTTTTAATTTTCTGAAATTTGAGTACTTCTCTGGGTAAGTTTCTGTTCGTCATAAGAGGATGTGATCGTGTTTGCCGAACGACGCATTACATTTTTGCTCTCAACAAGTTGGTTTGGTGGCTGTAAAACGTTACAATACTTCTTTAAAAAAAATGATTTTATCAATGTCAAGTTTACATTTGGACAGTGTTTATTAGCAGGCAATTTAGTTTGAATCAAAACGCTTCCGCGTAGTATCGACCTCATACCATTCATCGTATGCGCCGCTGGTTCAGTTGAATAAAACTATTGAATTTAGAACTTATATAGGCACTTTTCAGAGATGTACGGTACGCCTACGCCGCAAATTCTACGCCGCAGACTTTTTGTTTACGCTAACGCCCACATTTTTTGGATAGTTTGCGCTTGAGGCTACGCCGTAAAGTTTTTGCGTTTTTTTACCGCATAGCGTCAACACATACTTTTTAATGTATTTTTTTCGCTACAACACACCAATACCTTCCAGCGCTGCAGTTGAAAGAATGTTTTCAATGGACAAAGACATATTGGAACCAAAACACAGCAAACTGTCAGATAAACACTTTCAGATGCTTGTGTTTTTTCGTGGAAATTCAAAATAAAACTTGTTTGTTTCGAGTGGTTTATATCATGTGACTGTTTGCCACCTAGCAAACAAAATGAGTTTGCGCTAGTGTATGCGCTGACGCCGCCAACTTTTTTTTAGGTACGTTGACGCATACGACGTATGGTTTTTCGAACATTTGCGTTTACGCTGACGGCGTCAATATTTTTTGTATGCTCGTACATCACTGGCACTTTTTTCTTCTCCTCTCGTCTTTTGCTTTGAAAAAGAAAAAAAAATGTCATGATCGGTCAAATAGTGTTTCAGATTAAAAGACCGAAGGCGGTCAAATAGCCACTGCCAAAAAAAAGGGTCCACGTCTTTTAGGCGCTGACAGTTAGGCGCTGGTCTAATTGGCGCGCACACTGTGGCGTCTGGATATTTAGGTGCGGAGCACTGTGGCGCCCGTTCATTTAGGTGCTATTCCTAGTAAAGTCTGTAGATTGTATCAGCTTAGCAGGTAGAGGCGTAGGACAATGCTTTTCACACAAAATATTATATTGAACAGGAAAATATATTGTTTTGTTAATGCGTGTGCGTTGTTGGTCATGGCTTCAGTGAGTGAAGCTGCTTAAACCGGCAATGCTTTTTCACACAAAATGTTATATTCAACAGAAAAAATATATGGGTGAAGCTGCTTAAACCGGGAATGATTTTCACACAAATTGTTATATTGAAGAGAAAAATATGTCATGGCTTCAGTGAGTGAAGCTGCTTAAACCGGCAATGATTTTCACATAAAATGTTATATTGAACAGAAAAATATGTTTTTTTTTTAATGCGCGTGTTCAGCATTTATTTCTTGTTAGTCCAAGTTTGCGTTGGTGAAAGCTTTATCAATAAATTATTCAAGTTTCCGAACATTATTGAGTTCACTTTTAGTTAAGTCAAATAATAACTACACTAAACATCAGTAAAATATACCGTAGCCTATATTCAACCGGGCGGTAGGCTTAAGTGAAGACTAACTTAGTTTTCCGTCAAAACCCCGACTAGGTTTAATAACGAGCGAAGTCCCACCATTATGCTTGAAAAAATTGCTGCTGATGGCTTCATGTATACGTTGCAGTGTTTGATTGCGCATTTTTCGTATTTATTAATTGTTTAATAAAAATCTTCATCCTTCCACCTCGTGTAGCCTACCTTCTCAAACAAAAGAGCTTGCTGTGTGTTCTTTGCTGTAGCCTAGGCTACTTGCAAAGTCAGGCACTGCACACCAAAATTTTAACCACCCGCTTCAATATAGACTAAGGTATGATTTTTGTTACTGATGTTTAGTGTCGTTATTATTTGACTTAACTCTTTCGCAACCACCGAGGTCAAGACGTTTAATCTAAATAACCAGACATTTTTCACACAAATCTGTTGTATTTACGCCGTAAAAACATCTCATGTGATCGACGTAGACGCACAATCTTGACATCAAATGAAAGCATACATCTTCAGCTATCCGAAGATGCAAAGCTTTGCAATAAAATTTAAAACATTCAATGTACAACTAGCAACTTTCCATACGGTGTTTTTTCTAATTTCTAAAAAAATTAAAAGTTGGCAGAAAAGTGTACTTCATTATAATCTTTACTACCCAAGCATGATAAAATAATTTGAAAACATATGTAGTTTAATCGAATGCCAAAACAATTCTGCACATGAGAAAAATTTTACTTCGTTTCTGCGCGCAATGCTTTAGGAGGTACAGCAGAATGATTATGGAGAAAATTTGGAAAATTTTAAGCAAAAAGTTTACGTAATTTAGCCTACAGTCTTTTTGATCGAGAAACATTTTGTGTGAAAAGCATTGCCGGTTTAAGCAGCTTCACTCACTGAAGCCATGATATAATTTTCTGGCAAGCTGCCATGCTGATACAATCTACATACTTTACTAGGAATAGCACCTAAATGACCGGGCGCCACAGTGCTCCGCACCTAAATATCCAGACGCCACAGTGTGCGCGCCTATTAGACCAGCGCCTAACTGTCTGCGCCTAAAAGACTTGCTCCCAAAAAAAAATCATACAGGTCAATGTTAGCAATCCAATAACTGCATTAAACTCAAATTTTAATAACACGAAAACACTCTCATGGGGCAAATTAAATTAAACTACTTCATTAATAAAAGCTGCCAGCTTTTTTTCATGCCTAAGTTTTCTCACTGTTCGAGTTCAATAAGTAAATTTAAATTATAAGCTGAAAAAGCGTGACTGTCTTGGCTTTTCAAGGTTTGGCACTGAGACAAGTTGAAACTTGAAGTTCGGTAAAGTAGCAAATACTATACGGGTCTGCACTCTGGAATGGATGAAAGGTTGGAATCTGGAGACTGAAACTCTGTTTTTTTCTAGTAAAAAACCCGAAATTGGAAAAATCAATCAGTTTCAGTAATCACACAGCCGCTTCGATTTCAGATACGTTACACTTGAGTGACCTCAATAATTAGACACCCTTTTTCATATTATATGAAAGGACCTATTAAAAACAATGCAATACAACCAATTGGTACCAACCAGCACATAATCATGTAAATTGGCATGAAAAGGGGAAAGCTTACGCTCTGCAGTGGGCTTTCACAGGCTAAAAATGATGATGATGATTAATCAGACAATGGAAATTGCTTTATTTTTATCGGCTACTTAGGCGAGATTCACACCAAACATATAAAACTGTCTTCTTCAGCATACAAAAGCGTCGTACCAAAATGGAACATGTTTGTTTCCTTTTACTATTCACACTAGGAATTGGATTCCTGGTGTCGGATGTCGGTGTCAATGAAAACCGCTGGTAAAACTTGTATTCTGAAAAGAAAGGCCACCCGATCACACCTCTCCAGTGATCAATTAAAAACTTAACCATCGTGCATTTAACAACCATGCTATATGTATTCGCACAAAAATTATGGTCTTCCGGGCTGTCGTTCCCCCCACCCTTTTTTATGCTTGTGAAACCTGGACATTATGCCGCCGTGACATCAAACGTCTTGAAAACTTTAACAAACGAATCTATAGGCACTCGTTGCAAGGATCGTCTCACCAACGATGCAATCCTCGATCGTGCTAGGTTGCCCAGCCTAGAAGCCACTATATATTGTAACACCGCTTCCGCTAGACAGGATATGTCATGCGGATGGACCCAAAAAAACTTTCCCTATTAATGCTCTATGGCTCTTTGGAGACAGAAAAAATACCCCCCGGAAGTCCAAAAATGCGTTACAAAGATCAGCTGAAAGTCTCCCTCAACAAAGAAAACATCGATCTGGAATCATGGAAACAATTAACTTGCTAGTAACAGGTTAAAGCCTACTCTGGAGAAAGAGAACTATAGAGAAGAAACTGAATTTTTTGAAAAAAAAAAAACAGAAAACATAAAGCTCCGGCAAAACGAAACATTAAAAAAGAAAACCTAAAACAACCACGTTTCCCAACCTCCATACAATGTAACTTTCTCCCACACCTTTTCCATCATAGACTGGGCCTCCAAAGCCACGTCCACCATCATCATTCAAAGCCAAATCCAATTTGAAAACAAAACCAATGATCCCTCTGACACGAGCTAGAGCAGCTGACAACCATGCACACCAGAAATTGCATTCTTTGTGAAACAAACATGCGCCATTTTTCGTGCGACTTTTTTTTATGATGCAGACAGAGTTTTGTAGGCTATGTTCGGTGTGAATCTCGCCTAAATAGACATAGTAAATAATAATGAAAGAAGCACTCACTGAATTCAACACCATTCGTCATAGCACATGACTAGGGAACTGTGTTCCGAAAGTTCGTGTAATTCGATATTACCCTACCACAACTAATTTGCAGCATCAGGCTTAAACAGATCGTTAGAATCTACAATGTGAAATAGTAAATAATAACTTACACAAACATAACTAAAACACACATAACTGAAATACACATAGTAGATAACAGTTTCATCATTAGACATACCGGTAACCTATTGAACAACACTTTTGCAATTTACGGTAGGCCTACACTAAAACATTTTTTCAATGTTTTGCATACAGAGAAAGCAATGGCTGCCGCAAATTAGAACCTTCCCATGGGCACTTAAAATTATGTTATGAAAAAGTGGGGTGTCATTTTAAATCACCCTTTATTTTCTGTCACAAAGCTACTTGTACATTAACGATCTCACATCAAAATGAAATCAATTGATAAAAAATAATTTGTGTTTTGACATCCGAAAAGCCAATTAGAGTAGGGCTGCTAGGGCCTACATCCAAATTATTGCCCATAGCCAAAGTTATTGTAGGATTAAATGCAACGAAAATAAGCTAGGTCAGTGGTTCTTCAGCGATAAGAATATCAATAACTTTTATTTATTTGTCTGTGTCTTCAGCTATTTGTCTCGTGGCAAAGTGAAATGGAATTAGGCCTATGTGCTGTGGCCAAGTGATTGTTAAATCATATAAATTGCCTGCCGTTTCGTAATGCCCCAATGAGATCGAATGGACATGCCTGAAAATAATACTGTAATATCGGAATATGCTTTAGTATCGCAATTAAGTTAAGATATGCAACGGAATCATTATCGGACCCCCTTGACAAATTGAAACAACGCGCCAAAGCAATAAAATTCGTTGCGGGAGGTAGATGGTCGGATCACGTGACTCCATATTTCAAACAACTAAATGTTCTTAAAATAAAAGATTTGTTCAAACTCGAAACTGTAAAATTAATGCATAAATATGAAAACAATCCTCTGCCATGTAGCTACTTTTTCTAGTTATTTTAAAAAGGCAAAAAATGTTCATTTTTGCAATACCAGAAATGCAATTGACATGTATAAATTTTATGTTCCTCAATACGCATCTTCAAAACTTCAACGTAGCTTCAAATATAAACGTGTGGAAATTTGGAACTCAATCCCGTTGGAAATGAGAAAAAACTCACCTAACTCATTTAAAAATCATTATAAAAATTTTCTACTATCGTGTTAGCCTACTAATGTTGATGGCTTTGGGCCTATGTAGATTGTAGATCCCTTATTAACCGATGCATATTGTGTTCATTCAAGCAACTATATGTTTCAATTCCTTTGCTTCGCTTCTTTGATCGCTTCTTTTATGTTTAATTTATTAGCCTACCTTTTCTTTTGTCGAGGGTGGCTGCTTGACCAGAAGACCTTCCAGGTCACTTCGCAGCCACCCGTTGCCAGGGCCTGATTAAGGCTCACGGGGGCCCGAGGCACAGCTAATTTTAGCGGCCCCTATTGGCAATCATTTTCGATGCAGAGTAGCAATGTTCAACTTTTGCCTAGCATTGCCAGTAACTTCGCCAAAGCGTGACGATTCGGAATCGTTATTCCATTTAGCAATCGTTACAAAATTTGAAATCGTTTTTCAAAAATAACAACTGGTTTGGTTTGGTTTTGAATCTTTATCCTCGGACTGACAAAGCCATTGATTCCTGGTAGTTTGGCATACGTGTAGACTCACTGTAGAGGCTTTTGATGCAGGGCCAGTTACCGAGATTGGCAGAGTGAAATTTTCTGATTGTTGAAGTGTTGTTGCTTGTTGGCGAGGAATTATTCCATTCACTAGGTGCCGCTGAATGGAGAGCAGTCCTGAAATGCGTTGCTCAAGCGCACACCCCGAGAGTCGAACTAGGCACAACAACTTTGCTCACTGCAACAACAACTGTGCTCACACTGACACAACAACTTTCACTATCTACGCCTACGGTACTAAAGTAAAAAAAATTGGGGGCCCCCAAAACCAGGGGGCCTGAGGTCTGTGCCTCGTGTGCCTCATGGTTGATCGGGCCCTGCCCGTTGCAGTATCCACACATTCTTGTGATCGTTTCATCGTTTACATTATTTGACTTTGCTTTGAATGTGTGTGTAGCCTATTTTTACTCGCAACAAAATAAACGCCAATCAATCAAACCAGGATTTCGCGACGCACAGTTTGAGAACCTCTAAGCTGGGCTATTGTCAGCCCAGCAAGTCAGTTCGATAAGCGGTCGATTATGAACGAAGATACGGAATGAAAGTTCAATTCTCGGGGTGTGTTAATGAGCAACATGTTTCAAGAACACCCTCTATTCAACAGCACCCAATATATGAAAGAACTAACCAGGAGCGCCGGAAGCGGGAGGGCAGGGAGGCGGATGCCCCCCTGCCCTCAATTTTTCTGCAGATGGAGGGGCAGGGGGGGCAATGGTGCCCTTTATGGTCATGTAAACTACTGCACATTTTGCAATTGCCTATATTAATTTCTACTATTCGCTTTTAGCCTAATTATAATCTTTCATTTTTGCCTCAAAATAATATTTACGGCACAAAGTTCTGCAACACAGTAGGTTACATCATTACAACATAGCATGATGCCCTTCTTTGTATACCAGACACTTGTAGGCTGTCATTACTTAATAGTGAGCTGATAGATGAGCATTATCGCTATATCTTATCTTAAAACTTTAAAAAAAATTGGCCTTTCAGTAAGCAAAAGTGCTCTTTTTTGATAATCCTGCCCCCTCAGTCAAAAATCGTTCCAGCGCCCCTGGAACTAACAGACACCACTTTATAACAACAATCGGAAGCTTCATTTTCTCAATCTTGGTAACCTGGCCTGAAGCAGAGATTGAAAGCCTCTCAAGGTATGAGAAACTACCGAAACTTACCAGGATTAGGCTTTCAGAGGCTTTTTCAGTTCGAAAATACATACTTCCACAATTAATTAATCAATCAATTATGTTTACGGAAAGGATGCTCCTGATGTTTGATACATATTGTGATGAAATCTACGTAGACTAAACTGTGAATTTCTTTCGAAAATATTGCGTTTGTGTGCCATTGAAAACGCTGGAAAGTAAGAAAAGAGTGAGTTGGGTTCAAGTGGTAGCCTACTTTTGGACCCGGGTCCAGGATAGTTTTAAGGGTCCAGAATCTTTTAAGGGCCCCTAAAGCATGAAGAAATCATCGCGTATTCTTTGGATATACTGTAGTGCATTTTTCTTAGAAATGCCATGATTTGGGGCCCGAAAATTTTATTGGTACCGGGCCCAAGTTATCCTCTCAACGGGCCTGTCTGTGTATTATATTTGTTTTGAATAAAGCTATCCAATCCTATTAAATTATTGACAGTCATCTGTTTATGGTATTGCAAAATTACTTCTCTCCCAAACCTATACCATTCTTCTTTTGTGAGTTAGAAGAAACTTTGAAATTTGTTTGTTAATTTCAGCCAATTGTAAAGCGTTGTTTCTATAGGCTAGATATCTTTTGGTACCGTACCAAATAAATACATCAAAACTTGCTTTTAAAAATCATTTTCAAGCCAGACACAATAATTGTATAGCCCTACTTTAAACTGTGAGCTTCGAGTACAAAATTTACTTTGCACTCAGTCTGTAATGTCGTCAAGCCTTAAACTTGCATCTTTTTGTTATTATGATAACTCAGCAGAATTAGATTGCCACAGTGACAAAAATAATTTCAACAGGCTACGCTTCAGAGAAAAATGTCATAATTTTATCATAGGCTATATGAAACTGAAAGGCTGTAAAATTCAAAACCGATTCAATTTTTTTTCTGCAGTTAGTAAAAGGTTGAGTGACCAGTTCAATGGCCGAGTGGTTTCGTTTTCGGTTCTGGTGCTGGTTGACCTGAGATCGATTCCAGGTCGGGTCAAGTCGAAGATTTTAAAAACAGTCTGATCAGGCCCGGATTTAGGGGGGGGACAGAGGGTGCAGGTGCCTCGGGCCCCCTGACTTTTGAAGGGCTTCCCTACGTGGAAAAAATGTGATTTTGTGTTATTTTTTTTCAGCCTTTGAAGTTTCTGCAAAATGCTGTGCAGTGCTGGATTAATGCTACTGTAGACGTAGAGGTGGTTTTTCGCACCCTGGGCGCGAAATGTTTTTGCATGGAGCCCCTCGATTTAAAAGTGCCCCGGGCCCCCCATCAGCTAAATCCGGCCCTGGTTCTGATTGTGTTTTCCTTTCATAACGCAGAGAGAAAATTTGGGTAGGCTAATAATGTAATGACATTGTAAACCAGATAAAAAATTAAAGTGTCTCTAAAAGACCTTAGCCGTTGTAGAGCGACAATAAATAAAATCATAACATCATTACTAGTAGTTTGGGCGATTAAATTGAGAAAAATTGTTTTGACAAAAGCTCATAATGTGGCTGATATTTTTAAATACTTTTTAGATCAACATTTATCTGCGTGTTGTGATGCAACAAACATCTCCACGAACGAACATTATCTCAAAACAAGAGACTTCAGTTTTTTTGTTTTTGTTTTTATTCCAAGTGTTTTTGCGACAGATGCAAAAGTGTAAAAGCCTATATTGGTATTGTGAGGAAAACTTGTTTTGGTTTATCTTGCTAGAGATATGCAAGTTCAATTTTTTTGTGATTTATAAATGTTAAATTTCTTATGGGTTTGAAGACTAAGGTGGCCTAATGGGTCATTTATATTGCAGTCTATAACCTATGTGTATTTATAAAGTTGGATACGGTATACTTTTTCAAAAAAAAGTGTTCACTCAACCCTTTACTTGTCTTTTTGATGGAATAATGCTTTTATTTGCATTGATTTCTATGCCGAGTGAAAAGAAAGTTTTAAAAAAATCAATCATGTAAATTATTCATGAAATGTCCCTGTGTTTGCGATTCGCCAGACACTATTCAACATGCTTCAACTGTCGAGATTAAAATGCTTTATTTTCCAAAACATGACATGTGTCACCTTTGAACCACAATTGCCTGTACTCTATTGTAATTAACAATTCTAGCTATCTTGTGTCAAGCCCATCTCATTGTCCACCTTTCATTAATTGCCTTCATGGCCATGTTAACACTCCCCGTATCCCCACCGGAGGGCTTCTCATTTATACTACGTAATTTTTCGGATATCAAAAAAATGCATTTTTGGATACAGTACAGTAGAATTCGCCTATAGTGACACCTGAAGGGACCGCGGAAAAAGTGTCACCATAACCGAAGTGTCACTATAGCCGAATTCTACTCAACTGTTGCGTATGCAAACGGGACTTTGCAACAGGTGTCACTATAGGCAAAGTGTCACTATAGCCAAAGTCACTATAGGTGAATGCTACTGTATTAAAAAATGAAAGTACTACTACAAAGTTTGGTATTCAATAACTTATATCACACAAGGCTGTGTTAATTGCTCCCCACACCCTTGTTGTAGGTTCCTCTTCTGTCTAAGCGCTCATCCATTTTGGTTTGTCTACCGTTTTTCGGCTATTTGGAATGGAAAGAAAAAAAAATACTGCTACAAAACTAATTTTTTTGAAGTTACTAGATTGGGTGATTAATATTTTTAAATCTTTTTTGACAAAAGAAAATAAAGTGGTAGACGTTTCTAAATTCCTTTTAAATCAATAAAATTTTTAGACGGGGAGGAACAGAACTTGTAGGCCTACAACCACAATTATACTTAGTTACCTACCTGTCAAAATATATCAGAAAATGTTGAAAATATTGAGAAGTTTAAGTCCGATTTGTGTAGGCTACTGTACCCCACTTCTGCTGGTAGGAACAGGTGCAAATAAAGTATTTGTGCCTCAGACTCATAGTTAACATAGATTTTAGATCAAGTAAAATTTATTATATTTTTAACTTTGTTCTGTTGGATTGAAACCAGTTTTAGACTAACTTTCTCAAAAGTGATCAACCCAGTGATATACAAAGTTTTTATGTTTCGAATGTAAGCGACCACTATCCAGTAATTTTATGGATTTTAAATTTACCATTTTAAACAAAGATTGATTTACAATCGTTTACGTAAATGCTACAAACAACCGATGGCTTTATTTTCTATATTCATCACAAACTATAGATATCTTATTAAAAAACTTAACATGATAAATGGAGTAACTTTTGGTTAAGAATCGATTTCGCGCTTTCAATTTCTTCTGTTGTCTTACGGGGTGGATAATTTAAAAGCTCATCCATCTGGTAGCTCATAGAACATGCACTCAATCTAATAAACCTGCACTTAGACGTGAAAGTCATGTAAGAAGAAATTAAATTAGCTGAGCAGTTGTTGTCAAATGGGTAAACCAACGTCGTCTCAATATGTGGTCTACAGTAGAACTGACTTCGATTTCTAAATTTCTAACATTTAATATTTTTTTAATTTAAAAAAGTGAAGGCATTTGAATGGCCCCAACACATTTCTTCAATTTTGGATAAATAAGAAACTTTTTAAAGCTTGAATTTCCTATTGCCTTAGTTTTTGCATGAAAGGTAGCTTTTTGGACAGCTTGCAAACACCTCTTGGGCCAAATATGTTGCAAATTCTAATCATCTTTCATGTCACATGACGTTTTGGGCCTCTTAGTGATACCATAAAAGTTCACATGAAATTAATTTGCACAGCAACAAATTGTCACGTGGTTTTAAGTAATAAAAACACATTTAAATGAGAAACATTTGAAAAGCCACAAGAAAGCAAACAAACAAAACATTAGGATGCTAAATACAGAATGGGACTGTTCATAAAGCGTTATAAACTAATAAACTGTCAGCCCCCTCGATAAAGTCAGTCGTACCGACTGACAAAACGACGGAAATAACACGCTAGTCATCTTTTCAACATCTTGATAGTCTAGTGCTAGTCTACAGTCATCGGAAAAACACAAGAAATTAATCTAGACTAAAACATTAAGAATTCACCGTGCTCGTCGTCGTCTGAGCTTCTGGGGCCGAGGGTCTATCGTTTTACCACCCCAGATTCACGATGTTCTCGGACTACACTGGAAGGCTGCTAGAGAGCAGCCAGTCTTTAGTTTCATCATCCATGACGCGCAGACCTTCCACTCCGTTAGGTGGCTTGAAGATGGTACAGTCATTGATGATGTGGTCTGCGGTCTGTTCCTCGGCACCACATTCACAGGAGAAGGCTTGCTAAAGGCTTCATTTAATCAACAGAACGCGTGTGGAAGAACCCTGCTCGAAAAGGAAAAACGTCGCTTGCTAGATATTGACACGGAAGCCATGCTTCCAAATAAAAGTTTGTTTTAATTAAAACTTAAATATTTACAGTATATCGTGCTTTGAGACTGCAAGCTGTTGTGAGATCTTCCTGCGTTGCGATTTGCAAGCCACTACTGCACGTTTGCCTACGGGTAAAAACTGGGCTTTGGCTCTAGACTAGAATACGCCAGATCAAATTGTCGTTAAGGATTTGTAAACTGATTTGTTTTTCTAATATTCATAGTAAAAATTTTCAACAGTAAGCTGATCCTAAGTTTGTATTAGATCTGCAGAAGCGAACTAACGTATTGTAGCCCACATGTTTATGATTGCCCTATGTTAATTCATTTTGCAAAACAATGCTTTCTTTCGTCATGTCCACTAAACTGGATGGACCATCATGGCATTGTAAAACGTTCTGCGGTATTTCCATGGAGAAATTGTTCGAGATTAACATAATAAAGAAATCGGTTTATAAGGAGAGGCCACAGAGACAAAAACGTAACAAATAGTTCGTTCGGCAGCCGTGGCCGGGTGGTTAGCGCGTTGGGCTCACAGTCGAAAGCCTGCATGTTCGACTCCAGCCACCCACAATTGCTGTTGTTTCTCTGGGCAAGAAACTTTACGATAATTGCCTCTACCCAGTGATCGATTTCGAGTAATGGGTAGTACCAAATTTAAGTCATAAGTAGAGTAGACAACCGGAAACAGACATTGCAGTCGGCTGCAGCGTGGGTCAGGTGTACATCGGAAGGTGTACACCGATGCATAGCGCTCAAGTCCGCTTTCCCGCAATGCAGGATAAAGATAAACAAACAAACAAAATGTTTACGATTACCCTGTGTTAATTCATTTTGCAAAACAATGCTTTCTTTCGTCATGTCCACTAAACTGGATGGACCGTCATGGCATTGTAAAACGTTCTGCGGTATTTCCATGGAGAAATTGTTCGAGATTGTGCATTAAAAATTTGAGCGTTTAAACTTTCAGGAGTCAGTCTTCAAAAAAAAAGAGAAGACGGGGTGGAATATTTTTGGTCCGATTCCATAGCCCTAAAATTGTTTCATTTTTAGGTTTCTAGTTTAATTTGCCTTTTCAACGCTTCCAATGTGCAGTACAGTCCAGTCGTTTTATTTCTGACCATCACAGCGAAAACACTACACGTCAACATAACAAAGGTCTAGAAAAGGGTAGAAGCGACAAAACGCAAACGTTATATCGGGCTTGAGACCGAAATAAGTAATTAAGTTAAAAGAAAACTGGCACGGTCGCAACACTTTCAGGTTTTAGTTTAGTTTGAAAATGCATATTTTTACAATAACAACAATGATTCAAAGATATGAATTGTGGATCGTCAAATTTGTTTTAGAAATTAACTTATTTTGAGTTGCTGCTGATATGGTGAACAACTGTTATGAATAATCGGCTTACCAGGCAGCCGGTTGGACACCTCACGCATTGGCACTCTTCTTCTCAGTTCTAATACTTTATAAGAGGGCTGTTGGCGTATCTTCAGTAAATATTACGCTGGTTCAACCCAAATAATTACGAGAATTCGTAGAAACACATGTAGTGAAACAATTAGGTTCTAAAGTGAGCCACTTGAGTGTAAATACAAGAAGCCGCTCGACTTGAATGAACGTGTCGGGCTGCCTAATTGCGCTGAAAGTTGCTCAATTATTCATCGCTAGACTTTTCCCAATTCATTATATGACTTTTTTTTATTTTACTTCAGCAGATTCCAACAGCTAAAACTACTCGACAAGAACGTAGCCAGTCAGGGATTTTAAAGAACTTCAAGTGGATTCGGTTGTTCGTCGTATTTTCCAGCTGACAAATCTGTTTCACATTGATTCAACACCTGTAAGTCTGCAGTTACATTACACAACCATAATAATAATAATGTTATGGTTTTATTTATTGTCGCTCTACAACAGCTAAGGTCTTTTAGCGACAGGGCTCATTTTTAATTTGTATCAGGTTTACGATGTTATCACATTATTACCCGACTCATTCTCACTGCGCTATGCAGGATAGAACACAATCGGTACCGTTTTTAAAGTCTTCGGTTTGACCCGACCTGGAATCGATCTCAAATCTACCAGCACCAGAGCCAAAGGCGAAACCACTCGGCCACTGAGCTGGTGTTACACAACCAAGAAATAAGAATAACAAAATCCTGACAGGATAAGCTTTTATTATTATTGGTGTTCTCACGTACACTACTATGGGCAATTTTGTCAACAATAAAATAAATTGATAGTATAAAATAGTTAGTTTGAGTTGTAAGCACAAGCGCTGCAAAGAGATTAAATTATTGTCACAGCGACTTTTCACTGATGTTGTTTCGCAGTGGTGAGAGGCATATTAGGCTACTATTAAAAAAGTTAGAAGCAAAGTCGCTGTTGGCAGCTAAACAGAAAGCACCACATTGTACCATCAAGAGCTTCTGTAATGTATGGCCGAACTATGGTGGATCACAATAAGTTTCAATTCGTCGTAAAAATTAGCTAACTTAACTTCAAAATGTAAGAGTCATCACTCAGCGGTCAGATCCAAGACGTCAAATTAATGAGATTGACGAGTGCAGATTGTAAATGTTTCAAACGTGGACGCAGTGGGTTTATCTGTATACTTCAGTGCTGCCAATCCATTTGTTTTTATACTAACTGTCGGATCCTACTACATTTTTCAATTTAAATGGAAATTTTAAGTAAAATTGTCAGATTTGCATAAAACACGGGATAAGTTAAACTTTAGTTACCGGTTGTAGTAAAAATACAATAGATTGTCACTTTCATGTGATGGAAAATCATAATCTGTTTGTAGCTCCGTGTTTTATTCACACAACACGCTTTAAACAAATTACATGTTTTAGATTTGTTTGGTTTAAAATTAGTTTTTTCGCACCTTGCCTTTCTACCACATCATGTGATCTGTTCAACACCTTTTAATGCAGTTACCTTTGATTCTCGCAGAACCTATATCGTTGAGTTTGAGCTAAGTCAGAAGTACTGTGCAGTTTTTGTTTTTTCCTGTTTATAGTTATCAGTAGCGTAGCCAGGAATTTTGAAAGGGGGGGGGGGGGGGAGTTTCGCCTAAAACGACACCCAGCGGCGGGGGGTCTGGGGGGCCTCCCCCAGAAAATTTTGAAAAATTACTTTGAATTTGGTGCATTCTGAGAGCATTTTCAACAAAAATGTGGGTATGAATATTACTGCAAAATGGTGCTGTCCGGTGGCATAGCAAAAGGATAAATCATGTTTTCTTCGGCATTTTTCGGAAATAAAACTATAAGTGTCTATGTTTTCTTGTTGCTAATTCCTGGCTGAGATGTTTGAATGTTTGGTATTGGCAAAACTCACTCTTTTAATGCAGTTTTGTATAAAATTAGTCAATTTTTTTTAGACTGAAAGCATCATTCTCAATATCGTGACGTCACACGTGTGCCAAAGGGGGGGGGGGGTTGTAACCCCCAAAACCCCCCCCTTTGGCTACGCCACTGATAGTTATAATAACCATTGTATTTTATTCAGATGTAGTAAAAATTGTATATAATATATGTTATTCCTGAAGAGGACTTCGTGTGATGTCGAAAACGTTCGATATTTAATTGTTGCGTAGTTTGTGTTTTTTGTAAATATAATAATCTTTAATATGTTAAACTTGATAACGTTGCTCGGCTTCGAATGCCTATGGTTCAAATTAAATGTATTGCTGAATGAGCATTGTGAGTATTTGTGATGCGTCCTTTCGATGAAAAGAACTGTATTCTTCTTCTAAAAAGAAGTTTTATATTTTACTGTAAATCCAGTCTAAAAGATAAAAATGCCAAAAAGCTTGCAGACAGAGCCCAGGAAATCGTTTGCTTTTTAGCCGTCTTTCAACTTGATTGATTGCATACAAAACCACGAAGAATCTCAAAGTTAGCTCCCGGATTCTTCTTGGTCGTGGCAACTACCCTTTACCTTCAACAATTGAATCGCCAAGTGCCATTCAACGAGAAAATTCGAATCAAAAATCGACTCACTGCACTTAAAGTATTGAAAGTTTGAAACTGCACTCAACCGAGAGTTGTGAAGATGAAGCCATTTTCTAAACCAAGCGAAGTTGGAAATAACGTAGGTCATAAAAAGATACATACCTTTCGAAATCGTCACCGCCGCTGGCCTGTATTATTTATAATCTTAATTGTTCAAAATTATAGCATACCTTTGTTTCGCTGCAATCGTTATAAGTTTTCCAACTTGGATTCGTGTTCTGCTTCAATACCAATTTGACCACAATTCCAGAACACCCGACTAAGCAATTATCATAAAATCGAAATATTTTCAAACTCGCTAAGCTCGTTTCCAATCCCCTTGAGCTGTCATTACCAGATTTTTTCTTGTACCGACATTTCAACTGCGCTTGTGGTCATTAGCACTCAATGCAAGGTGACAAACAGACGTAGTGTGCTCAGGTCGTCATAAAAAATCGAACGAGGAAAAATTGGCTGAAGACGAAAGTAGGTGACTTACTTTGGTTGTGATGTGTTCGGAAAAAAAGTTGTTTGAAAGCAAAAACATGTTACATCCCGAAAAGCAAATCAGTCTTTTTCACGTTGATTCAACTTTTATCGACCCTGAATCACTGTAAAAAACGACTGATTTGCTAACTGGGATACAACTTATCTTTTGTCTAATGTAACTGTTGATCCATTTAGTTTGGAATTGTGGGAGTGTCGTGCGAAGCCAATAGGCCACTGCTCAGCCAAAAGCGTTGGTTTGTATGTTTGTTAAGTTGTTTTGTAGCGGTAGTGTTACATTACATGAGATTTATCCCGAAAGGTAGCAAAGATGGAAAGAACTACTTCGCCTCATTTCTTTAAACTTACCATTTTGACGTAAACTGCAAGCAACCCTACAGCCAAGATGTCAATTTTCATCTTGCAAGGGGGAGGGAGGCAAGTTTGCCCCCTCCCGTTGCCGGATAATCTTCAAATTGTCAGTCCTATGAAAAACGCCAATTTAAACTAAGTAACATTAGTAGCCTATAAATGCTGTAGGTATAAAAATGTACGGCACGTCGATAACAAGTTTTGCGGAGGGGAGGTCAGCGCAGTTTAATTTTTACAATCCATGATTCTTCAAGTGTTGTCGTGAATATTCTAACCGTAGTAGCTCCAAAAAACTTCAGTCGTGCAATCAGCTGTTGCCAAAAGAAACAAAGGCTTTTATTATTACAGGACAGATTACATTTGTATACCAACGCGTTTTTGTTGTTCTTGTCTTTTGTTTTTGGTTTTTCATCCTTTTCGGACCATTGAATTGTATGAGTTGTTGATACGAGACCAAATTACAATTTATATCGTGTAACGAAAGATTATCCTTGTATAAAAGGTACAGTCAGTTGATATGAATGGTTAAACAGTGCGCAAAGGTACGTGAAACGTTGTGTAAGAGCTTGTGCTTTACATTGTTTTAGCATTGTTAGCTTTTCTAGAAAGATCAATAGAGAAAAGCGGTATATTGTAGTAACGAGTTTCAAGTCTGCTTACAATCCTGTAACTGTCTGACTTGTTTTGTATTTTTTAATTTGCCGTTTGAGGAGGGTTGAAAGATCAATCTACTATAACTTCAATTAAAACATCAATTTGTTTGTCGAAAAGATGTAACAAACAATCAAAGTCAGCTTGATGTGAATTCTTTGGCTTAGATTGCCATCACAAAACGTTCTATTGACTTAAGACTAATATTAACATTTTATTTACAATCTTCAAATGCATTTTCACACTTAGTTGCGAAATACAAACTCAGTTGTCGAAAATGATAAATGTATTGTTGAAAGCAGTCCAATCAAATAGTTGCCCGCTACTTATGTAACTTTGATTGAACATTAAAGGCTCCCATGAGAACGGAATGTGATTTGCATGAAGTTATCTTAATGTGTATTGTGTAATACCCCAAAGGCTTTAATGATAAAGAGATGTAAATATATTTACTATCTCATGTCGCTGCTTGAATGGTGAAAGGCATTTTTACAGTAGGGCTGCGCAATGTTGTGATGTGGATGTAGGTGTAGAAAGATACTATATACCCGATTCGAGACACAATTTTAAGGCTTAGCCTACTGGTGGTCATGGAGAGTGGTTATGCAATTCAGTGAGAATTTTACAAATTTACCAATCTTCGTTACCCTCAAAAAAATTCTATTGATAGGTCGAAACCGAATATTTTTCAAGACATAGTTAATATCAGTCAGGATAAAAGAAGCAATTCAAGCATATTTTTGAGTGGTCGTGACTCGTGATACAGTTAGACCTACGAATCATTTCTGATCATTAAAATTTCAACAGTTAACTTGAATTAGTTGTGCACCTTTCAGGACCTGCCAAATTAACGAAGTATATGTTTTTTTAAGGAGTTACTACTCCCTCTTTCCCATGAAAAGTTGACGGTTGTTGACATTTTGTTTTAACATTATTATGTTACTGTAATTGACGTTAGTCGTGTCTTGAAATTCCGCATAATGCAGTGCAGATGCAATAAGAACGGTAGGCCTACCTCCTGACCAATAAGGCCAACCATCGAAATTTCTGCAATGACGTTCCTGCAACATGGCGAATGTCTTCCAGATGTGACATGTTAGTTGACTGAAATTCAACGATATGTCCATTGGCGCAAATCGCTTTCAGCTGAGTTTATTGCAAAATAAAAAAAATAGGCGTATCAACGTTATCAGTGGTTCCATGAAATAGCAGGCTTATCAACATAAGAAAGATTTGAAAGAAAAATGTACAATAAGCAAGAACAGGTTGGTCCAAAATAGCTTAACAGTTATTATGTAATTTTCTAAAGTAAAATATTTTATCATAGGCTGAAAGAATTTTTTGATGTTGTGGAATTTATAATTTCTACAGTATAGGCCTAGGCCTAGACCTATTTTCGTTACGGGTTTTTAACTCCTGTATAACTCTCTATGCACGAAAAAAAAAGTTATAAAAATTTAGTGCACTTTTCAAGTCAAATAATTTTACATTTCAATTTTTAAGAATTAAAATTTTGCACTTAAGTCGAATTAGGCTAGGGCGCTAATGTATTGTTGAATTGCTTATGCAAAACTCGAGTAACACAAATACATAGACTAAAACCAAGTAATATCACAAGATTGTGCATGACTTAAAACTCAAAGTGAATTCAAAGAAATAGGCCAATTATAACATGTTCAGTCTCATCGAGAAACATCGCCCAACAATAAAAGTGACAGCTGGAACTCACACGTCGTATCAAAAATACTAACTGAACGAGACAGCTTAACATCAGACAACAGAAATACCGTACCAGTTAATTTATGGTTCACAACTAATAAAGGAACAAATTAGCCTACATGTACAAAAATGCTTTAAAAAATTGAGAAAATAGACGATAGAAAAAATGAGCCAATATTATAGATTGTTTAAGTGATCGTTGTTGTTAGGGAATGCAATGGAAACTAAAACAGAAGCAATTCATCAAGAAATTGATAGGTTTAAGCAGTGGTCTTTGGCTTTTTATCTATCTCGCCCACCTTAAATAATACCGCTTGGCTTCAAACCTTCCGGCTTAAAATAAGTCCTAAAAGCAATCACATTGTCGGCCGATTTATTGATCACTCATCAGTGAGATAGCCTACTTGACACTGGTTCTTAGATATTAGATTTGATACAAGACTGGAAATTCCAGAGTTCAGATATCCAAAGTTTGCTTAAACTTTCGGCCTGCACCAGGATGTAGAAAAGGAAGCTTCACAAACATAAGCAGCTCCGAAATAACATTTTTTAGAGTTCATGGAACCAGGGCCGGATTTAGCTGATGGGAGGGCCCGGGGCACTTTTAGATCTGGGGGCCCCCGTGCAAAAATTTTTTTCAAGCCTACGGCGCAAAAAACCACCTCTACGTCTACAGTAGCATCAGTCCAGTACTGCACAGCATTTTGCAGAAACTTTAAAGGCCAAAAGGAAAAAAATAGCACAAAATCACATTTTTTTCCACATAAGGGGGCCCTTCAAAAGTCGGGGGCCCGGGGCAACTGCCCCCTCTGCCCCCCCTAAATCCGGGCCTGCATAGAACCTGAGTACAGAGCAAGATAAGAACGTAAACAAAAGGGAATTGGCCTGCAGTGTCCCTATATCCAGTTTTCTTTGTAACCTGGACTTAAAGAAAGCCAAACGACTATTAGTAAGAATATGCGCTTATGTGCGTGGAAGTGCTAGTTTACATTTAGTAAATAAAATACTATTTTGCAACATTTTAATAGCTTGAGCTAACAAAAATAGTTGCATGTTTAACACATCAGAAAGTAAGCATTTAATTTGAGTCAGGAGCGGAACTAGAAACGAATTTTAGGGGGCAACGGAGTTTCAAACAATTTTTACCCTTACATCCACTGCTGAAAACGTGTATTACCAATGGAGTGGTTACGAATGAAATAAAACTGAGCAAGCAACGTAAATAAGTTAAATAAAAACTGAGGAAACGTGTTTTTTTCTTTGGGATTTTGACCGCTACTGATTTTTAGTTCATTTTGCAATTGAAGAGCTTAGTTCTAAAAGTACCTAAGTCTCATTTTGCGAAAATCGAGTTGACTATTGCTAAGATATGCTTGCAGTTGCGTAAGTCCACCCGAGCAAAGTGGCAACAAAAAAGCAACCTGTCGCACATGCACTCAGTCACTTTTTCTAGCGCCATGTTTGCTCGGGTGGACTTACGCGACTGCAAGGGTTTTTTAGCAATAGTCAACTTGATTTTCGCAAATGTGACTTAGGTACTTTTAGAACAAAGCTCTTCAATTACAAATTGAATAATTTTGATGGAGAAAATTGCCCAAAAGCTACTTTGATCGATTTACACAAAAACTTCGATCAAACACACAATATCGCCTAACAAAATAGCCTAAAACCCAGGGCCCGATTAACCATGAGGCACACGAGGCACAGGCCTCAGGCCCCCTGGTTTTAGGGGGCGTAATTTTTTTTACATTAGTACCTTAGGCGTAGGTAGTGAAAGTTGTTGTGCCAGTGTGTGCACAGTTGTTATTTTTGAGTAGTGATTTCAAATTGTGTAACGATTTTGCAGCAACAGTTGAGCACTCCTGCTCTGCATCGAAAGCGATTGGCAATAGGGGCCCTTAAACTTAGCTGTGCCTCGGGCCCCTGTGAGCCTTAATCAGGCCCTGCTAAAACCATATGTTTGTAATCTAAACTTGTTTGGTTTTCTAGATTTGTGGTTGCGATCAAAATATTTGTCATCGAATAAGTTTGAAACATTTCGGAAATGATTAAAGCAAATAGGCTAAATCATACAATTTGAGTTTGGTAAACTAAACTGCAACATTCTGTATTTAAATTAGCGACGCAGACTGTTAATTGTGTCATTTCTGAATAAAGCTATCGACATATAATACCTCAGACCATTTTTGAGATTGCAAAAGAAGATTGGTCGAATATAACAACACCAAGTTCTGTGTAAAAAATAATTATAATTCTATTGTTTTTGATTACCAGAGTAGATAATAATATTATGTAGGATTGTTTGACGTAGATGCCCCAAGAATGCATTCTCCCCATTGTTTTGAGTTGTCTTTTTGGATACTTATGTTTATATCCGGATCTTTCGCTCAACTCTCTGTACCTGTAACCGTGAAAGGAATGAGAGGGAGTGGAGCGGTTCTTACTTGCGTCTACCCTGCTCCGATGGTGGCTACCCCTACTATATCGTGGGAAAAAACTGAGGAAGATGACATCATACCAGTGGCTACTTCCGTATCCGGGATCCCGCACATCAGGTAAGTAAAAATTTTTACACTTTTCTGGTTTGCAAAAGTTTAAATTTTACCGTTTTTCACTAAATGTTCCATTTTTAATAGCTTTTACTTCAAATTTTCATGATCCATCATAGCGCACATTTTAGTGGTGGAACAAAAATGCTTTCATATTGTGTTCGTCAAGTGAAGAAAGTCTTTACATCTGGTAAAATGCTAAACATAATCAGCTGACATCACTTACATACATTCTACAGTGGTCCCTTAGTTGGAAGGGCTAGTCTTGAGGAAGCCAATTTAACAATATCTTCCCTTAAAATACTGGATAGCGGAACTTACACATGCAAAGTTATCGGAGTAGGAATTCCTTCACTGTCTGCGTCCACTAACCTGGTGGTGACAGGTAGACCTATCAAAGTAGCAGCTATACTTCAAAAACAATCTTGTTTTATTTTGTCGTATCCTGGCTTTCTTCTTGTTTTCTTCACAATGTAGATATTAACGATCTGTTTTAGCCTAATGCTGCGAGTTCGCTGTGGTAATAGCGAATTAATTCGCTGCTGCTGTTGCAGTATTTACGTTGTGAAGTAATCAACGATCATGCTGCTGTTAGCAAAACTAAGTTTATTGCACTTTTCGTGCTTGGAGAGTTAGATTGAGTGGATGGGAAGACAAGGAAACCAATTTTCGTGTCCATCTTCAGACATCCCTTTAAGTGTCCTGCCAAAGACATAGCCACAGGCTCTTGAGTGGTGTCGAACTAGCGCCCTTTTGAGCGCCGTACCAGGAGCCTCATTACTCGGCTATGTAGCTAACCACGCTACGCCCTTTGGTTAACGATTTAAATTCAGTGGACCAAGAAGCAAGGAAGTTAATCTTCATGTGCACTTTCCGAATATAATGTTTTAACGGGTCACAATATGTTGCTACAATCAACGTACGTAGAATCTAAAGTTTGTCTGACCCAGAAAATGAACAGTCCTACTGAACAGACAATAATTTGCTTGCAGTAAAACAATCCAGCATAAACTTAATTTTTCAGCATGCCCATATTTAGGATATGAAAGAACAATTGATTAAAAAGGGATGTTTTTAAAAGCTTTGTCTTTAAAGTGCAACTCGTAGCCTAACTTTCCCAGCGAACCATTTGCAATTTTTTGCAGAGCAATTTGCCCATCTACTTGTACATGCTGACATTCTGCGGGTTAAATTAAAAGCTTAGCCTATGATTAAAAAATCAAAATGGCACGGATAATTCTTGCTGCAAATCGATACCTTTGTAGGCCGATGACAAGTCAGAAGTCAGATATGAAATATGTACGGTACATAATTCTTCCAAGGTCTGTTGGAAGTCGACTTTGATATTGATTTATTGTAGTTGTCATGATGCATTGCTCCTGGACTGCAAAAAAATCTAAGTCATAGAAAAGAAATAATTGGGATAAGCTGTATTTCATTATGTCGCTAACATTTGTCATCTCCGGGCTTTTAATCAACGATGATAATTAATTAAATCTTTCCGCTTAAATCAATAGACTTTGTTCGTCAAATCGCTAATATCTGTAAACCGATTAGGCCGTCCTGGCTGATTTACCTCATTTGCTTTTTCTTGATGTCGCTGTGTCCGCTTATTAAGTTAGCCCACTGAGTGGTGCTTAATGAACACCGCTTTATGCATTAAATCTTTTTAGCTGTGCCATCTGTGAACGCATCAATCATCAAATCTCCTTCAATCCAAGCAAACGGAAAATACGCGGCAGCCACTTGTGTTGCTAATGCCGGCAAACCAAAAGCTACAATCCAGTGGACCAATGAAGCTGGATTGGTTAGTTTATTATCAAATGTTCTGAAAGCTTTTGACATATGCTACACAACTTGATTTTTCTAAAATGTTTGAGAGAATAAATTGTAGTTGAGGCCACTATGATAAAGCACTGAAGAAAATCATTTAGTTTTACGTCCATAGTTTTATCCTAAGTTATACAGCTTTGTTCGCGATGCAATCCGTTAGATAGAGTGATAGACTGTTATCGACACACTATTATTAGTTTGACAAAGCAAAATTTTGGAACCGTTTTTTTACGCTTTCATAATAAAATCCTCCACCACTTGAAGTCAATCTATAGGCTATGTTTATCTGGTTGAAATGAAGTTGCAAAAACGTGTGCCATTTTTATCAAACACCGCATTTTAAAGACCGCCCTCAATTCAGTAGCCTAACTACAGTTCACCTAATGAAAATGTAATATGAATTATCTCGTGTTGAGGCACCTTGACTTTGATAACCACATGTTTTTTGTGTCTTCACAGTGTAGCTTCAAGGTAAGTAAAAGTAATACCGTACTGTATGTTATATATTTTCGCTATTTTACATTGAAATTGAAATTAATGTGGAGCAAAACTACTGAAAACAAACTTGATTGATTAACTGATATCCCATTAAGTCACTGATTGACCTTCATCAGTACTTCAATACCTTTAACAACAGGCCAACGCCCAGTCACTGTTAAATAAATTTTGAAGGTTTCTTGGTCCCAAGATACTGCTTCAATCAATAGTTTTTTTTTCTTTGATTGATATTTCTAAGTTCTGACTATTATTTGCCATTAGATCCAGGATTCTCGTGAATCAGAATCTTCATCTGAAGATGGGTCTTGGGATGTGGAATCAGTGCTTTTTCTTGCTCCAGGATTATTAGGAAGATTATCCAACTCTACTTCTCCAATTTCCTCTCAAGAACAGAGGCAAATATTTGTTTGTCATGTATCCCACGAGGATTTGGTAACAGATGAGCAAAAAACAAAAAAAGTGACTGTTGATATCTTATGTAAGTTGGTCAGAAGACAAGAAAAAATGTTGTAGCTACCGTAGGCCAAATTTGCGTGTAACTTTCACTTTACTGCAAAGGTGACATGCTTTGACTTCAAACTACTCTTTAATGTCGGAATGGCCCGTTTCGGTGAGTCCGATTCGGTGAGTCCGATCCCTTAAAGGGGGATTTTTTTTATTTTTT
The DNA here is from genome assembly GCF_918807975.1 of Aplidium turbinatum. Taxonomy (NCBI): domain Eukaryota; kingdom Metazoa; phylum Chordata; class Ascidiacea; order Aplousobranchia; family Polyclinidae; genus Aplidium; species Aplidium turbinatum. The sequence continues at coordinate 8,508,233 of NC_137483.1, read as the reverse complement.
TTTTAAATTATCGGGTACCGTAGCCTAATTATCATTGCCGTTTTAGGGTTAGGGGTTAGGGTTAAGGGTTAGAGGTTAGGAACTCACCGAATCGGACCCACCGAATCGGACTCACCGAATAGTAGCAGACCCCTTTAATGTATCGGCTTTGTCTTTTAAATGTTTGTTGGTAAAATGACCTAGAGTCTGTGTTGATTTCTAGTCAGTTTCTAGTCGGTTTCTAGTTCTAATCTGGTTGTAATAGCGTGCGATTGGCATGACAGAAGTCAAGACAAAGATATTGTGGCCTGAAAAATGACATAAAATGGATGGAAGGATGGTTATTTCATTTTTGTTAAAATAAGACAAAGTAATTGGTAGCCTACAGCACTGCAGAAACAAATATAAGGTTGTATCATTCAACACTTCATTTGGCTCATTTTCCTGTAGATCCTCCTCTGGCCTATATATCCCTTCTATCCAATCGCTTGACCTGCCACGTAGAAGGCAATCCAACCCCCACTTTAAAATGGTTTCTTCCAAACGGTGACATCATGCTGGAAAACTCAGAGATTTACGTCAGACCGTCAGCTTCAGAAAATGGCCGTTACACGTGCTTGGCCTCAAACGGAATAGATCCAGATGCTCTCAGTACATTGGATGTTCGGAAAGCTCAAGACCTTCGTAAGATTTAGCCTAAAACTAAAAAAGTTGTAAATTTTGCAACCAGCGATTTCATTTTCAGAAACTGCTTTATTTCCATATGAGTTTTTTATTTAAGCTAGTTAAAAACTATTGTTTTAAACGTACAACTAGTTTTGGAAAATTCTTTAAAATTTTGACCAAAAGTTTGGTTAATTTCTTGTCGTCGTTAAACGAGAATTCAAGCCTAGCATAATTCGTTCTTGATTCTCACATGACCATTTTATGGTTTGCCGTGATCAGCGGCGATAGGCTACTAGACAATCAAAATTTTCAATGCGAGTGTGGTAGAGGGATAATACTAATGCAAATTCTGTTTCTAGCTACTTTGTTCCGGACTTTAGTCAAATTGGAGACGTCACTTCCTACCACAGCTTCCGGTTACGAAATAAGCTGCTCAGCGGAAATACAGGACTCAACTAACAGGGCGCAGGATCTGTCGTTCCAATGGACAAGAAATGAAAAAATACTTGATGTAGATTCGTACCAAGGTAGAATGTGATATCTGAATCAAAGTTTTTAACAACATAGTCGCAACAACATTTTGTTCCTCCTTAGCGTAAAACAAAGGGACGTGGCTACAGTTTAGCAAAGTGTGACAGACATGGCATATTTTTTGTACTATGGTCTGCAAACGTAGAAACTAAAATTTTTGTTACTCTACTAAATAGTAGTATGTTTTACAATAGAAGTGTTTTGTTTCTTTTTCGTTTCTGCGAGTTGAGAGTTACAGTGAAATCACTAATCCATAGCGAAAAGCTCTATAGTCCGTTCTATGAGTTGCCTTCGGTGTTTCATGAAGAGTCAGTCGATTATGATATGACGCTTGAAAGGACGGCAGCTCGACACCGCTTAAGAGCATGCGACTGTGTTTTTGGCAAGACACTTGATAGTACTCATAAAGATAGACACGAAGATGAGTTTTCATGTCTTCCGTTCACTCAAAGGCATGCCTGAAGGACAGGTGGACACGAAGATTGGCTTCCTTGCCTTCCCGTCCACTTAATCTAAATCTTCAACCACCGGGTGTAAGCCTGGATACGACTCGATCTAATTTTTCAAACAACTGGTGCAATCCTTGGTGCAACAATAAATGAAGTCAAGCCAACGCATTTTTCTTTGCAGTTACAACAACATTAACTGCATCTAATTCAACCAAAGCTACGCTATCTTCTACACTACGCTTCGTAGATGTTTTGCGAGGGAGGGACGACGCCACTTTTCGATGCAGATTCGTAAATACGTCACAAACCGTTGGCTTTGTGACAGCTGTCGAAAGATCGGTTCGAGTGTCAATTGATTGTGAGTAGTTTCATAGTTTCTTGGTTTATTTAATTTTTTTCATGAAGGATTGCTTTCTAAGAGCTGTTTATGAAATGACATGGATTAGTCAAAACATGGTTTCAATTTTTTTGATAAAATTCCGACGTAGATTATTGTTTTAGTGTTGAGAGGAACGTTTAAGTAGGATATCTGTTTTGCAATTTTTTTACGGACGATATTATGGCTCAAATAAGACTCTCTACCAGATGACATATCCGAGTTTTAATAGTTTGCTTTCAATTTTATCTCCATTGAGTTACACAACAGCTTTTACTCTATGTCTTCGTGTAGTTTACGTGTTCAAATTGCATTGTACTCTACCCATCCGAAAAACCACTTCAAACAGCATTTTGATTAAGAATATTACTTTTTATGAAGTAAAATTACATACAGGTCTGTGCATTCATAGTTAGGCAGATGTATTTTTTATTCGTATTTTCTTATCCGTCAAAGAGGTAGATGGAGAATCTCATTTCAATATAAAATAACGACTTAATATCAAATATCAGCCGTCATATATTCATTATGTACAGCAGCAGCTATCCTACACTTTGAAGGTTCTCGTTTGGCAAACCTTAATGGAAAGTTTCAACTTTTAGGTTGTAGCCAAGTAAAATTTCTCGAGGTCCTTGACAGAAAAAGGTAGTTTCGATTTTAGAAATTTACGAAATGCATTAATAATTTACAAACGTAGGCAAAACTTTTGTAAAATTGGCCGTGGTGGGAAAACTCTACAGTGAAGTGTCTTTTGAAAAACTTGCATGTTTAACACTGTTGATTCATTACTCCTATATATGAAATCTTACAGTGACACATTTCAAAACATTTACAGATGGTTCAAATTTCCTCAACACATTAGCCTACTTGTTTTAAAAGTCAATAGTTTTATCCGTATGTCAGTGGTAGTGGAGAGGAAAAATTGCCAAAGGCTAATGAGAAGAAACCTCCCTTAGCCTAGTTTGCATTTTATTATAATTTTATTAGAAAGCAACGTTTGCATTACGGCTTGTCGAGAAATTTGCAGTAAAATCTATCCAAGAAATAGGACTTCATTGTTTTTGTGTTGGGAATTTGATGAAAAACAGTATCGGTGACCTGTCAATCCACAGGTTTCTGGCAAATCATAGAGGGTTATTAATTATAATCTTTTATTATCAATGACAGCTTGGGGCTGCATTTCTTACTATGATTCTTACTGTTTTAAAAATATTGGAATTTGTCAATGTAATTTTGGCTACTACAACTTTAATGAAGTCGCTTTTGGTTTAACATTCTGATGTTAAAATAACGTAAAAATATCAGCAACTTATTTTGGGATTAATTAAAAAGGATTTTGCAGTCGCTAGGGGACTCGTTTGTTTTTATTAAGGGTTTTTACTATAAAATCTGGCGTGAATCGTGGCAGAAGATGGGAATGATTACATAGCCAAAGTCTGCTGTACCGTTGTGTTTTAAATTTTTACATCAGGCCTCATTAATATTTATAACTGCATTCCTCTGTTGACGTTTGCCTTTCTGCTCCGGCCCCGATTCAACTTGTCTGCCTTTATACTTTGTCTAATTCGAAGTTGTAATTTTCTGCTCAACCACATATGTCGTCAATGACATGCTGCTGGCTACCTTTTCCAAGTTGGTTCATTAACAAGTAAATAGGCTACTTAAAACATTGTGAGGTTAGATAAGGATATTTTTTCTGCGTTTTTTATGTATTTCCATATAAGAATTACGCTTTTAATAAGGTTTTTTAAATTTAAGAGCACTTATTATTGCAATCGTAGCCCAACTTTCACTAAATTATTTGTCAATGCAGTTCTTGAAGTTTACTGTAGCCTAGTTATTCTGTATTTGTGTACTTATCCGGTATATACATTTTTTTAACTTTAAAATATGTCACGTGAGCTTTGTCTGAATGCTTATTGCAATTCTCCGGCATGTTTAAACGTTAAATGCAAGCTTATTTTTTGCTAAGGTTTCTGTTTCAATGTTAACATTGAAGCATAAATAATTGCAGATAAAAACATAAAAATAAGATACCTCAAACCACCACCATAGCAGCATACCCAAACTAAATGTGTAGTTTTAATTGTATGCTTTTAAAATTTAGATCCCCCTTCTGACGCGGTTATTGTTGGAGAACCAAATGATTTCACTGTGTTGGAAGGGAACGAATTGACCCTCAGATGCGCAGCGGAGTCTCAACCGTCAAGTGCTTACGAATGGCATTTTAACGGTGAGGACCATTTCAAGTGTTTGCATAGTTTTTTCAAGAACTTGAAGTGGTGCAAAATTGCGTCTTTCATTTCCTTAAGCTCGTTAGTGTTCTTTAATTACTTTGAAGTTTTTGTTTTTCCACTCCATAAAAACAACTTATTGCGGCCTACTTCGAAAGTGAAACCCGATTATTATATTGCAGTAGTCTATTTTCGTTCTTTAAGTGAAGACTCTTCGATATGGTATTGATTTCCTTTTTCAAACCTCCCAAATAAATATGTGGTGAACCTTATGCGTTTGTTGGCTTTAGAGATCTATGGGGCATATTTGAACAATTAATATTTGCAGCAATGCAGTACCAAATAATTAAAGTTGGAGTTTTTTTTTGAAAATCTGTTTCAAATAAGAGTTCGAAAAAATGTGCAAACTGTAGCCTAACCCGAAACCCCAACTAGCCAAAGACCTAATTTTTAATTGTCTTGTTTATTCTTCTCCAAACGGAATAGGCTTAATCTGCCTAGTTTTTGCTTACTTGATGACTGGATAAGAAAATCGCTCGGAGACGTCAAACCATCATGCTGGTAAAAAAAATTTCTGCTTTATGTGAACCATGACATCCAAAAAAGTCTTTACCTGTTCTTCGTGCCCTTGCACCTAAGTTTTTGTGCCGGAACATTGTGGCACAGCTTATCATGGGTCCATTTTGCTACATTTAAATTGTTATCATGCTTTTTCAGGAAAGCTTATAGCGACCAGAAGTTCAATCACATTTGCTAAGATTGACCGAAGTGATGCAGGAAATTATCGCTGTCTGGCCTACAACTACGTTCCTGGAAGTGTCCATGCAGACGTCCCTGTTACTGTTCAATACCCACCAACTGATGTGGTGATTGTTGCGTCACCGAGCTATAGCCTGTCGTGCGTAACGAGAAGCGGAAGTATTCCACCACCGACTTATACGTGGTTGTACCCAAATCGTAAGTGACAATTATCCTTCTGATAGTGTACATTGGGCACTTGGGCAGGATGAAATGCAAACTCTACTGTATGATAATAAGTGAAAACAAAAAGATCAGCAACCTCAAGCAAATGTAGCTCCATGCGAAACGAAATTTTGTGACTTTGACTTTGAGGTACAACGTACAGCCCCCTCTTGTCTTCCATGATAGGAGTCATCATTTTTAGAGATCTCACAGATTTAAAAAAATTCTAGTCACCAGATGGGTGGATTCTAAAAACGCTTAACTAATATTCTGGTGATTGTCATTTTGCTTCACAAATGTAATTTTGTACGTACGTACAAATGTATATTTGTGAAGTAAGCAACAATCATGCTGCTAAAAGCGAAACTCGATATACAGTATCTCATTGTCATTTTGCTTTCTATTTGGGTGCATGGACGGCAAGTGGCTCCTTGTGCCCCAATTATGTGAGTAATATCTGCTTCAAGCAGATGAGAAGCGAAACTTGTCAACCAAGCGCCTACCTGGACAAAACAGCTGCAGGGGGCGATGGACAAGGTCAAACACCCATGATCCTGTAGATCAACATAGAAGGCTACAGAACAAGCAAGATCAAAGTTGTGGAGCAGCTTGCCCATACCAACTGGGCACTCGTCGTCATCCTCCACTGGGGAATGGCCTCTTCGTTCTCTTGTGACTGTGGTGCTGAGGAACAGATCGTAGACCACATCATCAACGATTGTACCACCTTCAAGACACCTCATGGAGTGGAAGGTCTGCGTGTCTTGGATAAGAAAACCAAAGACTGGCTGCTCTCTAGTGGTCTTCCAGCATAGTTTGGGAAACAGAGGTTGCTCAAATTACCCCATTGCACACTACCACAGTCTCCCTATAAACAACGTAGCATTACAGTGTTTTATTTAAAACTTTATTTTATTTCAGAAAGTTACAGCAAAGGCAACTTATCCACAATAAGACTGCTTTCAGACCATGTGAACACTCCTACTCTCTACGTTTGTATCGTGTCGAATAATCTTGGTTACTCTTCCAACACCAGTTTCGTACAATTGCCCCCAGCAGCAGGTACGTTGTGAGAAAAAGGCTTTTTGCGATTCAAGATTGCGTATCGCAAGCTATTTTATTTTTGGTTTTCAGTTGATATTCTGTCTAGGCAAAGTAGGACCCGTTAACAAATAATGATAAAGCCACAAAACTTTGACTTGATCTACTGTAATAAGTTTATTTTACAATGTTCATCTCGCAATCAAAGATACAAAAAGGTTATCGATTTTCTAGTGTTGCTGAACAAAGTAAAAAACAAAATATTCTGAAAGCATTGGCTTAGGGCGCTGTAAGCACATCTAAACATAATAAATCACAATATTTTAGAGAGGGTTATTCTCATCCAGTCCTAAGGCAATGTCACCTTTCTTAGTATTAACGTTAGATGTTCGGAGTCGTCAATCTGTGTCGAGCGCAGTCACCTACAATTTCCTACAATTTGTTAAATGTGTCTTGTGATGGGATTCATAAATATTTCTTCAGAAAGTAAGAGAACTTTTAATTGGGCAAACGTTTACCTTGTAAGCCACACTCTGTCTAATTACCTGGTTTTAACTTTTAGTTTTTTTTTTCTCTGACTTGTTGATGAGCTTCGTTTCGCCATTTCATTTGTAATTGAACTCGGCTACTCACAGGAGGGACCACGTGAAGGTGCTCATCATCCCATCTTAAACTTTTAGTCTATGTTGTTTCACAGTAGCCTACAAGACAATATTGTAACTTGCAAGGTTTGTACAATATATGTGAAATCGTGGACGTAGCCACGGGAGGGCTTGAAGGTAAATGCCCCCTCAAAATGTTATCTTGCACCCTCAAAAAATGTTGCAATACTTATATAACCTTTACTTTATTTATGTTGAGTGCCGTTTGCTCCCCAACAGTTGCTGTTGCCCTCCTAAAATTTTCTTTCCAGTGACGTCATCAACTCAAGTAAAATCAAATTCACGTTACCGTAATTGTTTTATGGTAGAAGATCAAATTTTCTTTCAAATATACAAAAGTAGAAATGGATAAGCTTGCTGAGTAAAAAGCTTTCAATTTAGTGTGCAAACTTTTCAAACAAATCAATTCATGCGAACTTGTATTATAAATAATGCAAACTCCATTTGTTGACGACCACTTAGTGGGATTGAATTAAAAAAAAATTGTTTTACTGAAAAATCAGCATGACTGTACGAAAAGGTCATAAAATATTCAAACGAAACTAATCTAGTTACTTCAAATTAGGAATATCGAAGTCAGTTCTGATTGAGGCATCTTGTTCTTAGAGCTTGCTATAGTTGACGGCAAAAACACGTATTTAAGCGTCATTATTAAAGTTTTGTTTTTAAATTTACACAATTTCAGAAAAACTTGCGTATATTTGCCTGGATATTAGAGCGATAGCCGGGATTATTTTCAGGCTTTACAGGGCAGAAAACCTAGCTGAAATGTGCCTATGGGACGCGTTGAAACGCAAATACCATATTTTAACGCAAGGAAAACAATTAACAATATACAAGAAAAGAACACCAGTCACTACAATTTGCTTGCCAACCAGGTTACATCACCCCTCTTCCTAGGACCTAGATGGTTCACAGATTAACACTTACAACCACTTCGCTACGGTTTGATGGTAACTATGGTGCCAGTGCATCAGCGATATAATTCGGAATACGTCATTCCAATCCATAAGCGTAAATTACTATGAACCGACTCTCTGTATTTGTGTGGTTTCGTACCCAGTGCTGTGAATGAAATTCGGAGACAACAAAATGAACACGAATCTTGGTTACTTGTAGGTTACAACCACCATGTTTAAAATTTTATAAAATTGGAAACTATCTGTCTTGTGAAAAGCGACAACTAATCTGCAGCTATAATGCGATTTATAATAAGAAATTTTAGAAGCTAAATAAAAAGATGTGCAAACTGCAGGTAGTGCTGAATGGGTTTGTTCAAAGCAAAAATGTTTCTTAATTTAAAATATTTTGTTTCGACGTAAAATTCTTTGTTAGGTTTTGTTTCAAAATAATCGCTCGAAGTGTTTTTCATCCTTTCGACAAAGCAATATCTTGAATATCCCGAGTGTCTACATCATCTTTGTATATTTCTAGTTAAAATTGGAGCTTTGTCGCTGCCTGAATTCATCGTCACAACTGTCATCTGTGGCATCATTGTGATCGGCATCGCAGTATTTGTTGGTTGGATCTTGTATCGCAGGCGTCGAAAACTGGTGGATACGAAGAAATTGAAATTATCAGCGGAAGAGTAAGTGTGATACTTGTGATAACTGATAATCTGATCTAAGATTTCCAATGAGATCAATAAGTAATTGTTTTGAAGAAGCTTGTTATATTAACAAGCACAAGTTGTGTTTAGCGTTTCCTGGTTTCAATTACTCCAACGAGAGACGCATTTGAATAAATTCTACTGTACTTCTTGCATCTTAGTGTCATCAAATTTAAGATGTGTTTTAACTATAATGAACACTGTTCGTAATCACGCTTTTATATTTGATCTTCAAAGTTCTCTTGGTACGACATAATCAAATGAGCAGTTGCCAAAGTGAGTAGCCTACAAGCATTTGACCTCCTTTTCAGGCGCGTGTGACCTCATGGTAGTTGAATTAGCAATACTGATAAATAGTTGTTACGTTAGCAATTAGGCTATTATCATTTGTAGGTTATAATAACTTATAAAATAACTATACCTCATTTATGCAATCATCAGTGATTTAATAATTGTGACATCACGCACGTGAGGGCGGCAAACACCTTCTTTGGGTCAAAATTTGGGTCTGCTTCTGAGTCAAATCAAGCTTCATACAAATATTAAATAACAATATAATTTATTTCACAACATTTTTTTAAATAGCTGCAAAAAACATCTTTCGTAACTTTGAGTAGTTCTCGTGCTTTGCATTCTTTACTTTATGCAATCAAACGTATTGCTAAGTTGAAATTATGTCGTTATTCGACAGAACCTTCAAGCGCTACCTCCAATACACAGAGCCTCCTGAAAGCGCTGCGCCCATCGGTCGGCGGGAAGCTTCAGCTAGCACTTGTGACGCAACAGATGTGGTGCAGCAAAGGAAGACCAACGACATGTGATATGGCTTTTTGATATTAGTTGATAAATTATTTCTGTATTACGTTGTGCTATTGGTCGGTTAGTCAGAAAACATAGCGAGGTATTATCAGATCGCAACGTTATTTTACATGTTTATCATACCTAATTGAACAGCTATGATTTATAGAAAGCACTGGAAAACTATTTATCATGAGTTTTCTTGAGAGCTCAGGTAAGGTATGTTAAGATTTCTGTAAAGCCAGCCGTCTATCCTGCGTCAGTGATTTAAACAGTGGCGGCTCGTCCATAGAAACTGCAAAACTGCAGCACCCCCTGCACATTTCAGTATTTTTTTTTTTAATAATTTCACGTTTTTTCTCATGTTTTCTATAAATCCTACCGACTGGAAGTTTCATAATTTCTGGATTTTAAAAACTATTATGATTTTTTAAGTTCTGTATTTGGCAGCTCTGAACTGCAAGCAATGCAGTTGCGATCTTATAAAAGAAGAACAAAGAGAAATTATGACGTCATATTTTGGCTGAGGTTGCTTTAAATCCTACAATTTCGAACTGCAAATTTTGCAGTTGCTGGTCACGTGGTCAAGCTAGCTACTGTTGCAAATACTTCATTGTTTTCAAGCACGATATTAGGTGGCTGCGACTGATGTTGTTACATGGTTAGACTAATGTGCTTTGCTTTCTGCACAAAAAGATAAAGCTAAGAGACTAGGTTATCATTATTGTTGTTAAATTAAATTTTGTTAAGGTTCATTGTTAACTTACGATAATAAGTTAAGGTCAAAGGTCACATGCTAAAACAACCTATTTAAACTTGTTGAATATCAGGAAATTAAGTGCTCAAATAGCCTCAGAATTCATGAAATACCACTAAAATAAGGTAAAATTTTATGGGGGTCATGCCCCCAGACCCCCCTTGCTTGGCATCGCGCCTTTGGCGCTCACTCTTTCACGTATACCTCCGGTTGCAGCACCCCCTGCTATAAATACCACGAGCCGCCACTGGATTTAAAGATCCTTTTATTATCAACAAAAGGACATCATCTTCCACATAGGCTTTCTCATTCCGAAAAAGACTTTCATATAGACTCTCATTCCGAAAAAAGTTTTCTTTCTATCTATATTGATTGATTGCGAGTCCTTATCCTCTGACAGAGAAAACTATGAGCTTTTGACATTACCAATCATTTGAATGATATTGCCAAAAGACACCCTTTTAGCAGCAGAATTCTAAATATAAAAGTCCTTCCACTCATGCAGTTCATGCCACGGTGAGTTGGCCTATTGATAACGGAAATTGTTTAAAACTATAATATTTGTTTTGCAGATTTAGCAATGAGAGTACACCTACAAAGGATTATGTTGCTATGAAGTTATCGGATACAGTTAATAGCAACGAAACATGCCCCACTAGAATAATGTCACCTCTGTCTTATACAAGTGCAAGGTAATAATTTCGACTTGATTCACAATTTTTACTACCTGTTATATAATAATATTTGCTAATACTTTTTTGTTGTTGTTGATACAAATACATTAGCACTTGTATTTATTTAGATCTCCTTTGCCTTCCGATCTTTCGCGCAATAAGAAGTATAGCAGTTACAGTGACATCGATGCTCCTAACGTTGGAATTGTCCAAAAAGATTCATTACCGTCTTTTAGCGAACGAACAACTGCAAATGATTCAGATTTAGAAGTAGATAGAAACGCGGACTACAAATCTCCTGCAAATGACAGCCCTCTCCACAACGCGGAAGCCCGACAATATCACAACACCGGACGAGGATCAACCTTACCATGTCCGGGAAGATTAGCTCATATACGACGAGACGTTGCTAGGCATATGCAAGCACAAGCTTTAATTCCCGTGCAATATTTTCCACAAGGTACAGTTCCTCGTATTTCACAACCAAATGTTCCTGTGCATATCCATCAGCACCATCCCGTTGGACTTGTAATTCCAGGCTATGATCCAGTTCTGTATGAGGATGCTTGGCGACCAAGGCTGCCAAGGTACTCCAGAATGGAAAATGAACCTAGACAATATGCTCCGAGACAGGTGGACTCGAGAAGACCAACTCCTATCAATGAAGCTTCCACTCTAAGTGAGACAACTTCTGCCTCCACTGATGCGTCAGAAGACTATCTGCACGGTGGTAGAACTTCGTGTCCTCGTTCCATGTCGTTGTCAGCTTCTTACTCTTCTAGTGGTTCATGTACGCCTAGCTGTCTTACGTCAGAAGCGAATACTCAAAAGGAAAAGGAAATACAAAACTTGGGTTGTGGCTCCATTCCTTTAAAAAACGTAACTCGTTCAAGAACCGCTTCCCCGTTTGATAGCGGAAATGATTCAGCTAAATCAACGCAAGCTGCTACAAAACCAAGCAAACAGCAGTCTATGACATTGGTTTAATCCACCACTTTATGTTAACATTACTTTTTTACCAAACCAGGGAATCCCTGAACCAAATAAATGCAGAAATTTTCCGATGCTGAACGGTTTTAATATGATATATTTTGTTGGTGCAAAAGTTGCGTTTTACTTGGGCTTATTACACAGACATAGGCCTACATTTTTGGTAAATGATGTTGATTTTGTGTTTTATCGATTTCTTCTATGTTAATTTCGTCGAAATAAATTATTATTTTAAATAACTATTATTTATAGGCTGCTGAGCCTCGAACTATAACGAAAATAGGCCAAGCCTAGGACTGTTTTATAATTAAGGGTCTCCAGTAGCGCACCCAGAAAAATTTTTAGGGGGGGGCTAATTCAGAAATGTCGGCCTACTGATTTGCGACAATAGTGACAGTGACAATAGGCCTATGCCCACCCCTTTGATTAATATAAAGGCACAAAATAAAGGCACTCACGGCCCATAGCCCACTGGTTGCCGATACATGTGCCAGGGATCCAGCGGAGCGTTCAAACTCCCTTGGAAAAATATTGATTTAAATATTTAACTGCGAGGCAGAGCGAACCATCACTTATGATCGCACAGTCAAAACAGGGTCATCAATAATAATTAACGTTAAAGCTTCAAACAACTGTATTTAACATCAATATTTAGCGTTGTAATGTTAATGAATTGAATACTTGTTTTATATTTTTAGGCCTAAATTTTATACATGAATGAAAATTTGAATAAAAGAATGGCTATTGTAGAGCTCTTCAAATCGGGCAAGTTAAGGAGTGATATTTGCAAGAACTTCAAAATTAACAGAATGTTGGTCTGAAGAACTCTCAAAAAGCACAAAGAAAACTGGAAATGTCAAAAATCGAGGAGAAAGTGGCTTATGGAACCATGTTCACAGTTCTCAAGAAGGATTTGAAGATGAGCCCATTTAAACACATGAAGAAACAGTTGCTAACTGCCAATACCATTGTGAAACGTCTTTCCAGAGCCAGAATTCTGCTCTCACGCATTGAAGAAGGAGGCACGCTGCCAAACCTTGTGTTTAGCGATGAGAAGAAATTTGATGTCCAGCATTATTTTAACAGTCAGAATGATCGTCTATGGTCAAGAGATGGTGACTTGGAACCCCGGCTAGTCACTCGGAGACAAGTGGCGGCATCAGTGATGGTGTGAGCCACAGTCATCGAATCAGGAAAGAGTTCATTGATTTTTGTGGATCAAGGAGTGAAATTGAACCAAGAAGACTACCGAAATGATATTCTTGAGGGTTCATTGTTGCCTTGGGCAAAAAACACTTCAAAAATGTAATTGATCATTCCAACAAGATTCTGCCCCTTCACATGGAGCTAAGAGAACGCAAAACTGGCTTTCAGCCAATGTGCCGTTCTTCATTTCCAAGGAAGAATGGCCTCCTTCATCCCCATACCTGAAAGTCTGAAACCCCTAGATTTTGGCATCTGGTCTTACCTAGAGAGCAAAGTTTCGACTAAACACCACCAAAGTTTGGAAGCGGTGAAGGCTAATCTGAAAAAAGAATGAAGCAAAATACTTCAAAGAGTTATTCGTGACTCTTGCAACTCTTTTTCGAAGCGTCTCCGACTTGTTATTGACGCAAATGGCGGACACACTGAGTAAAACTTGTTTATCCTAAATATTTATTTATTTGACAATGATTATATGTTTATTACTCAAAAATTGTCTAGCCTTTGTTCAATACAGTTGTAACGATTGATGACCCTGTATCTACGATGTCACAATTTTACTTATTCCTCCGGTACTTACAGTATTCATATCTAACCTGTAGGCAAAAGGTATAAATGGGGAACATATAAAAACTTCATTTTTGGTAGCGGGTTTGGGGGGGATTGAGCCTCCTTAGCCCCATGCTGGGTGCGCTATAGAGGGTCTCCTCTTTGTTGGTGGTTGGTCACAGCGGTAAACCATAATCTCTTCGTGGGAAAATTTTAACATAAAGTTCCCGAATCCGTTCGTCTGTATATAATGACCGAAGAAACACACACTTGAACTTCTTTTCAAATAGTGTATTTCTGTAAAATTAGCCCGCGGCTATCGAAATGACTGGTGCAATGCCTACACCTCTAAAACTGTCACTACGATACAGATTACTTGGATAAAAGACGGAGAATTTGTCCAGCTAGCAAGCACCAAATAAACCAGTTAAATGTGCGACCGACTTCCAACAAACAACTTCGAGAATGAATCAGAAAAATTTGTGATAACTCAAAAGCACGAGAGCAGTTCGTGACGCAATATTTCATGTCCAAACAGGTCTCAAACTGAAACAGGTTTAAACCGGTCTGACACGAGTCTTACGGACGATGGTGCAATTTTGGCTCATGTTTTAGGAATTTCCATGACGTAATATTCAGTAGACCCGAACGGTTTCTACATGACGTTTGACCAGGCGAACAACCGTCTGGAACATAGCGGCCCCTAGTTATGACAGTCTGACATGGCATAACTAAAAAAGAATTGACGACAATTGTGAGCCAATGAATAAAAACACATGATACACAAATTGTTTGAATCGCTCACGTTTAAGTTAATACGCAAATACAAAGGGCATGCGAAGAATGAACAGCAATAAGAACACGACGATACATGAAATTGGTACCTTAGGTATTAGGTACACGCAAAAAATGAACAGGTGTTTAAGCTGATGTAACATTTCCTGTTTAAACAGGCCCAAACAGGTCTTATGAACGATGGTGCAATTTTGGCTCATGCTTTAGGAATTTCCATGACGTAATATTCAGTAGACCCGAACGGTTTCTACATGACGTTTGACCAGGCGAACAACCGTCTGTAACAGTGGTTTAATGGGATTTGTAGCAGGTAAATAAGATAGCTTGAAATAGTAATTGGAACAAGAAAGTTTCAACAATGTGGCTACAAAGCACAGATTTAGCCGTGAGAAGCAAATTGCTTGTCGGCCAGAACAGGATAATTCAACGGCAAGAACAGGTCTTGTAGCCTAACAATTTGGTTTGATGCCAGCATCTCGACTTGAACAGCGTGACAGCAAGCCTAATTGTAAGCCATTTCAACAAAACATAATAATGTGAAGGTCGATATTAATTGGGCATTGCAAATACACTCTAAATAAACTTTTTTTTTGGGTGGGGGAAAGGCAACCGCCAGAGATAAGATAGCATTTCAAAAGAAACTTTAAAAATAATTTGAATAAATCATATAGCCCAGATTTGATATAATAAAGGGTCAAGGTGATTTTATGGAACGATCAAAATGTCTTGCAATATAGCTTGCAGTAATGTAGACTACACTAACAACGTTCGCGTTTTTTTGTTTTTTGCGTATGAGCTTGTGAAGATTGTAGTATAAACTAACAGTCACGTTATTTTACCCAGGCATAGCAGTCATTGGACTGTGTTGCTATCAAGTGCTGTGAGATTGGCATTTCCATTGTGAAGTCCTTAAATCGGGCTATGATAAATGATGAGTAGGCTACTGCGGTTTGGGAAGCTGATCCACGTACACACCAGGATGACGATTCGACAAGACCCTATTGAAACATATACGGTACGGTAATTAAAACGTCCCACTCAAGTACGAAGACGATTGAGCTTTACCCAATCTTTGCAAAGTAACTCTGATCCTGGTGGGAGTGATGTGTTTAAAGGTAGCCTACTGTCAACTGCTTTGGTCTTATAGTCTCATCCCAACGTTTACGCCAGACTCGTTGAAGGTTAAAACTAGATCATGGAGATCTGTAGCATGGAGAGAGAATTTGTTGCTTCTACCTTTATAGAAACCTCTGGTGTGTTTGACATGTCAACTTATCAAAGGTTCTGTCAGTCAGGCGATTAAGATTCAAAACCAACCAACCATATTTTATGATTTGAAAATCTTGTAAGTCCACGAAGCGAGGTAGGCCTAATAATAGGCCTTCTAAGTAAGGTACCGGTAACCTACTGTTGTTTTTTGTGTGAATGGAATAAGCGAGTATAATGGGGTCAGGGGAGTTTTATCACTGGAAGCAAGGAGAGCATTGCTTCCCTTGTCAAAAAAAAAAAAAAAAGAATATGATATTTTTCAATTAAACGATTTCGTAATTTGTTTGCCTGGATAAGAATTAAAACAGCTCAATTCTTACTCATGTCCCCGTATGATATCAGCTCGGTATTAATTCTTAAAAAATTGGAAGCTTACGGAAGCAGAGATTCGTACCGCATCCCTTGCTCTCATTTGTTATACGAAAAAACAAGTGAGAAACAAAGGAAAAAAGCAGCGCTAAGTTTACGCGATTTACGTTTCTTTTAACTATAATCTGTGGAAGCAATTTCTGACTTGCTTGTTCTGTTTGGTATTGTACTCTGGTAGTACTTAGGCTAATGAGAAAATGTAAGGCTGGGTTAGGGTTAAATCATCCTCGTAAGGAAAAGTTTGAGCCCAATGTTAGCTTTATACTGTTATCCTGGCTGAATGGACTTTGGATAAAAGAGGAGACAGGTAGGCATATGTGAGGTCTAGGCTAAACTTGACTGAAATGAAAACTGGCTTAAGCTACTACAGCAGTAGCCAGCTGTAGCTCAGCAGTTTAGCTGAGTTTTTGGTGTTCTCTGATTTTAGCCGCTGTTTTTTTTCATTTGTGTGTTAGAGCCACCTTTAATAAGTTGATAAATTTCATACAAATATTACCTTAAAAGTGTTTCCAGAAAGCACTATAATCCATTATTTAAGTGTAATTTTGCAAAAGTTTTTGCAAAAATCCCTCACGAGTTTTATTGCTTCCCTTGCTCAACCCACCAGGATACGCCACTGAATAGGGTGCATCAAGAAAGACTGGCCTTTGCGTCAGTGAAAAATTCAAAACTAGAAAAACGTTGAATTGAATTAAATATTGAATGGTTGGATAGATAGTCCTGCAAGGGAAGCTCTATCATTCCTCTATCACTTCGTTAGCTCAGTGAGTACGTAGGCTACGCGCTTTAGGCCTACTCAGTGATGGGCATTATCGGCGATAATTTACCGGCGATAATTATCGGCGATAAATTTTTATCGCTTATCGTTATCGCTCAATTATTTTTTCAGTTATCGTTTATCGTTATCGCCAAAGGCAATATTTGATTATCGCCGATAATCGCCGATAAATTTTATTTCGGATCAACACACAAGTGGAAAGACCATGAAAAGTAATATTTTTACTAGCCACCTAGTAAATGAAACTAAAATTGAAACCAGATCTTCTTCAGTGCCTGAAGTGTGTGTGCACAGGTCGTTGTCAGGGGAGGGGGCACGCCCCCCCTGCAGCGACGGCCCCGACAACACAATAATTTTTAGAGTTGCAAAATGCAATGAAATGCGTGCAACAATTCTCTTGTTGTTTTGCTGCAATCGGCAATCGCGAGTGAATTTTACAATTAAAATGTTTGTGAAAGTGTCACAATACGAGGCTGCTTTCAAGTAAGCATTGCAGCAGAAAGAGAACTCTGATTGCAGCATCGTGCATTTTACCACACTTTTTAAGATCAAGACTCTGCAAAGTGAGATTTTATTGCATAGGCTTAGATTAGGGGCGTAGCAAGTTAAAAGTTGTTCCTGTTTAAATTTAAAGAAAATTAGCCATGCAGTAAGTATGAAGTAGATAGGCTATGTAGCCTATAACCGTCGAGAAAAGATGCAAGAACAATACAGTAGGCCTATAGTTCAGTGCTCTCGCCAGAGCGAAAAAAGTAGGGAGGGGGGGCACCTGCCCAAAGTGAGAGAGCACCAAAATGTTAACCTAATGAACAAGTCACAAAAAAGCCGGTCACATAATAAACGCCATAAGTTTTCGTGGGGCAACAATATTATGAATGCTGAATGGTAATTTTGCGAATCAGAGTTAACAAATAACTAATCAGTAATCAACATAATAAGAAATCGGTTTATAAGGAGAGGCCACAGAGACAAAAACGTAACAAATAATAACCTAGTGAATTTGAATGAAAAATCATTTAAAATTCAGCCAGAGAACTGGGGAAGCGCTGCAAACTCACTCAGTGGAATCCGAGGATCGGAAGCTCTGGGAGTTTATCAGAGAGTTTTTGGCATTAAATAGCTAATTTTAACATTGAAAAATCCAATATTGTTGTTCCGATATAAATTTCGTTTGATTTTGCGTTTTTCGGAACTTTTTCAATTATTGCTGACTTTGCTGCAAACAGCTCTTTAAGCCGAAAGCAAAATACAGTTTGGAATTTTTTATGGTGTTTTCATTTGATTTAATTATTTTGCCTACTGCACGTAAGCGGCAGTATAACTCGGTTGATAAAAGCATCCAACTGGTATCTGAACGTATAATTATAAGCACGACGGTTACCTCAGTGGTTTGATTCTGGATTAAGAGGTTGAAGATTCGATACCCATTGCCGCTGTTGCGATTCTATTCATGCATAACTTACAAAAAGTTTTGTCCCTTTACCGTATATTATGTTCGATTTTTCGTCATGTTGATGAAAACAGTTCGTGCTGCATGGGATGGGGCAGCGCTAATCAAGAAATTTTTTTTATCGTTATCGGACGTTATCGGCGATAATTTTATCGTTTATCGTTATCGCTTAACTTTTTTTTGATTTATTGTTTATCGTTATAGGCATTTTTCATTTATGGATTATATCGTTGTCGCTTAACTGAAAATGAGTTATTGCGCCCAACACTGGGCCTACTTAAGATCACGCAACGCTGATTCGGCTCTCGGAGCACAGTCTCTATGCCTGTATTTGCATAACTTTGGTGCTTTGCTTTCATAATATACTATACCACCACTAGGGGCGCTGTTTCACGAACAACGCAACTGCCTTTTTCGTTAGCCTTCCAGACTAGTAATATAGAGACTGTGCTCGGAGTGTGCGCTTGAGCAACGCATTTCAGAATTGCTCTCCATTCAGCGGCACCTAGTGGATGAAATAATTTTCCAGCAACAACACTTCAATAATCAGAAAACTTTACTCTGCCAATCTCGGTAATCGGCCCTGCGTTAGTGGTTCAAGCTTCTGCAAGTATGCAAAGCTGCCAGAAATAACCTATAGGCCTTTTCATTCCAAAAATAAAGAACCAAAACCAACTTTTGAAAAATGGTTGAGAAGTGTATTATTGTGCGTTTTGCAAGTTTTCCTTCTTTCTTTTTATTTCATTTTTGTTGCCGGATACCAGATATAAGGTTGTCCGTAGTAACATTCCAAGATGGCAAAAAAGCAACAATGATTGTAAATTTATGTGCTAGGCCAGCTTTAATCTTTGCCTTGTAGGCTACGTGTGGCCTATTAAGGTAATCTTTTATCTGCATTTTGCAAAGTATATATTAAGGCTTGCGTATGGTTAAATATTAATCGATTTTGAGCGTTTAGCCGAATTTTACGTGGTGAAACACTAGTAGCTAAAAATATTATAGGCTGCTTTTTATTTTGCTTCATTGTAACAACGTGTTTTGTAGTTGCATACAAAAGTAGATTGTAGTATAAAAAAATACTAAAGCCTAAAAAATTCAATGTTAATACAACCAATCATTAAAATACAACAAAAAGTATTTTACACATTGATTTAGCTCCAATCAAAGGAACTTAGTCTCTAAGCTAACCTGGACGGTAGCCTGCCGGTACTGTAGGCTATCTACTGAAAATTGAATAAGCCTGAATGCATTGTGATTAAAGATTATTGCATCTCTTTCTAAACTAAACATAGCACATCAATCAAAAACTTTTTTTTATTTGAGTAGTGAACAATTGTAGTTAAAACTGGTGGAAATGCAGCAAAAAGTCAGTTTTGCAATAGGAAATGGTGAAAGACTATAATAGGCTACTCTTGAGTTCAGTTTGAATTATTTACAATTGAAGCAAAAACAATATTGCTAGGCTATATAACTCTTAATACCGTATGTAACCTAGTAAAATCTTTTTTAATGAGCATGAAACAAAAAATTTCACAATGAGTTTTCTGACTGGTCTAATGTGACAAGTGGAGTCCCTCAGGGCAGCGTCTTGGGCCCATTGCTGTTCATAATTTATATTAATGATTTGCCTCTTGGTTTGAAAAGTTCGGTTAAACTGTTTGCTGATGACACTAAGATGTATAAGAGAATTCGAGACCATACTGATTTGGAAGCCTTACAAACTGACTTGGATCTTCTGACAAAATGGTCAAAAGTATGGAAACTAAAGTTTCATCCCGACAAGTGCTGCTTCCTCAGAGTTGGAAAAGAACATCAACACATGAAATCACAGTATAATATGGTTACAGAAAGCGGAGAAAAAGTTGTTTTAAAAAGTGTGAGTGAGGAAAAGGACCTTGGAGTGATATTCGATAACAATCTATCCTTCTCATCTCACATTGACAAGATGGTATCTAAGGCAAATCGTATCGTTGGTGTGATAAAAAGAACCTTCACTTTTCTTGATGTAAATATGTTTCTCCTTCTATACAAAACGCTAGTCAGAACAATATTGGAATACAACAACATCATCTGGTGGCCAAATTTCAAACATCAAACTGTAAAAGTAGAAGCAGTTCAACGAAGAGCCACAAAACTTGTGTTTGAATTTCGAAAACTAACCTATCCAGAAAGGCTGAAAAAACTTGGTCTGCCCACTATAGAACACAGAAAACTCCGAGGTGACCTCATCGAAACATTTAAATACATGCATGGTTTGTATGATGTCAATGTCAACAATCTATTCACACTGGACCTGAAAAACATTGCTACAAGAGGACACAGCCTTAAGCTGGAAAAGCCAAGGCCCAAGACCAGAAAATTTAGTAACTTTTTTACTTGCCGTGTGATCAATGGGTGGAACAGTCTCCCTGAACATGTGGTTACTTCGCCAAGTGTAAATTCGTTCAAAGCTTCGTTAGATAAATTTTTCCAAAACCGGGATATTGTGTACACCCCACAATGTTTCTAATTTTTATGTTGTGTTTTGTGTAAGCTTACCACAGTAAGTTTTGTTTCCAAAATTTTTAACGTTACCTTCTATTTATACTGTTGTTGCCAATATCTAATAGTGTACTATTTATTGTTGTGATTGTGTAGCCTACTGTTATTACTGTACCAACACTAGTGTTCAATTACACCGTTAGCATTAGGCATTCCAGTAGTCACTGCCTAATTGATGCATACCAATATTGCTTTAGTACAATAACAAAAATTTTGGTATTGTTTTTGTGTGTCTTTTTACCTTAATAGCTGTTTACTTTTGCGTGTGTATCACTGTTGATACCTCTGTTAATCTTAATATTGTTATTATCTTTATTAGTTGTTTACTGTACGTGATTGAAAGATGAATAAGCACTCTGCTTTACAACATCTCATACATTATTATTATTATTATTATTATAATAAAAGAATAGAATTATATTTCATCTTCCGAGACGTATAAGTATAAGCTCTGTGAACTGTGATGGTAACTAACAAAATTACGACGTTTCATGCTCTCCTTCGTAAAAGTATATATCAATTTACTGATCGCTGTTTTAACACATCAAATACATGGATTCAGCATTTGATGAATTCCGAGTGTTATTGTCAATCTGCTTTCTTCCAGCATCGTGATCATGCTCTCCAGCCTGAAACTTGTGGTTAATATTTGTGTAGTACCGATAGCTGCTACTCGTTCTCTGTGTGGTGTTGTATTTCGTTTTCTTTGTGTGTTTGTATCCTATGGACCAATTCTACTTGTGTCTGAAACAAAATCCAAATAAATAAATAATAAAGTCAATTATATGGGCTGGGGTTTTTTTTCGGTCATTTATCGATCATTGACCGATTTTTTAGCAAAATGTCCAAAAAAAAATATAGTCAGTTTGGTCAAAATGTCCGAAAAAATATATAGTCAATTCGGTGCATTTAAAAGATGTCTGTGGCCGAGTGTTGCAAGGTTGAGTTTCACTGATGAACGTTGAAGAAACGTTTGTCTATTCTAACTTTTTTCAGATAAAACACGACAACGTTTCTCAGCAAAACTTAATATTGTAGCTAGTCTAGAAGTGCAAATTTTGGTTTGTATCAGCTACTTGAAAGGAAATATTTTCATCAGAAAAAATGACCGAAATAAATAAAATATGGCCGAATTTTTTCAAGTCATTTTGGACAAATGACTGAAAAGTTTCAGCGAAAAAAACCCCCCAGTTATATGTGTTTATTATGTCTCGAGCACAATATGGCTCAAAGATATCAATACCGGGTATTCATCATTTGATGACATTAAATTTTACTGGTTGGTTGTTTGATCAAAATGAGCTCGTAGTTTCATTTTGAATGCTTTTGCGTTGCTGCTGTTTGTATGCCTCTTATTTTTATACTTTCTTTGTGCTGTTTCGTTTGTGATTCGACTATGGGCATCCTTGTCTGATACAAATACATAAATAAATAAAATAAAACAATAAAACCTATATGTGTTAGACCTAACCTTGTGGTAGGTATGCTAGAGTTTTTTTGTTTTTATTGCTATCATGGCAAAGATATATAATAGATTAATTTTCCAATTTAGTTGCATGATCTTTGTTTATTTCAAAAACGTTATCTTAAATTATCTTACGTTATCTTAAATATGTTTTTTTTTTTTTTTTTGGTGCGTATGTTGAAGCGCGGGAACGTTTTAACGTTTTATTCTATTTTTCTCTTGTAAGCTTATTTTAAATGGCAAAATTGTCATTTCCGTAGGGTGGCAATTGACTAGTAGACCGTATGGTCGTCTCGTTGTCTCCCTGTCTGTATGGGAACTTGTGTAACTTTTGCATTGTGTATATTAATTGCATATTTCCAACATGTATCTATGTTTCTGTTACTGACAAATAAAACATTGATTGATTGATTGAAAAATGTAGATACTAATTACTAACAACTTGTTTTAACCTAATGCTGCGGGTTTACTGTGGTGGTAGTGATCAATTACTAGCTTCCGGAACACAGTTCCCTAGTCATGTGCAATGATGAGTAGTGTTAGAGTCAAGTGTTGTTGCTTTATAAGGTTGTTTTCTTTGGCTTGAGACTGCTGTCATGATTGTGGTGTGTTGAGTGTATGTGTTGTCAGGCGTAAATACTGTAGCTTGCCAAATCAGTTATTAGTTAGATTGCTTAATCTATTAAATTACTTAGATTACTTAAATTCTCATTTTTCATGCACTTTTTCTGCTTTAGGTGCGCTTTTTGATTCAGAAAGGAACATGTAATATTAGCTTATTAAGATAGGCTTATCGGCACTTGGCTAAAAATAATGTCTTGGCCAAACTGTGAAAAGTTCATCTTGTTTTCTAAACAATATCTAACTGCATACTAAACCAGCCACGTTCAATTACACTTGACATATCCATTTAAAGAAGCAAGACATAAAACTTTACCAAAATGGCAGATGTTCAGAGAAGACCTGAGAATGTTGGGACCATCTTGGTACAGGTTAGTACAATGGCATCAAGTAAGTTTTGAATTGACTCCTAAATACAATATTGTGAACATAGTAGATACAAAATTTGTAAAATTAAACATACAGTTTTGGTTGTATGCAGTGTACAGGTAAAGGAAAGGTATACTCATTTGTGTGCCAAAGTTTCTTAATCTCCAGCTTTGTAGGCTAACATTTACATGTTTTTTAAGGTGCAAGAAGATTTGAAACATTTGAAAGAACAATTTAGTAAAGTTTCTGATCCGAGTCAAATTGATCTTCATGCTCTTGATGATGCATTGACCAGGACACAAGAAGGAATAAAGGTATTTTTTTACTTATGTTAATGTTAATATACTTGCTGTTCCATAAAATGCTGCCAGATATTTATCACAATCATGTTCGAAGGCATTTGTATATTTTATGTAGTTGAACAATTGAACATGTGGGGAAAATTGGATTCAGATACAAACTGTTAGTTAGTATTTACTTCATTTGCCTTTTCTTAAATTAGGCTTTAGTATTTCATTTCTGCTAATGATCTTCTTCTTTTATTGTCGCACTTGATTCCAAGCATTGACTGCCTCGTGTATGAAAAGTTTCCAGGATTCTCTGTTGTTTGCTTTGTGTATTAGGTGTATGTTGGTGTTAGTTTTGTCGGTTTGTTGGTTTAAGTATGTTAATCTTTGTCTGCTAATGATACACAATTAAAAACTGTGTTAATTTTAAACTGAGAAACTTTAAATTTAATTTGTGTACTATAAATAAACTGAATCAAAACATTGTCTTCAGAACTCTTGCCAGTGCTAGATGTAGCATTTATGAAGCAAGGTTTACACTTTAATTGTGTGTAATGCTTGAATGGGTTATAATAACTTTGTTTTCATACAGAGGTTGCAATCCTACTGTTAAACTGAAGCTCAATGTATCTAACCATATCTTACACACTCATGTTTTCAGAATAACACTGAGTATGTTGTGAATGTTATAAACAATGAAGTCAGCATGCTCCCAACTGTCAATAAGGAATCACGTAAGAGCTTTCGCCCACAAGTGGAAGTTGAATCCCCTGCTCGTCCTGTTCTTCACTCGTCGGTCTATCATGACTCTCCTGGAGAAAAAGTAAGTGTGTCATGTCATTTTTCATTTAAACTAGCTAACTGGATTGAGTATAACTGATCACAAAGTAACTAATCACAAAGCATTGTATCGAAAATCAGCGACATGGGTGTTGGGTTAGTCCAGGCTATGATCAACAGAAAAATATAATTGTGATATATAACTGCAGACAGTGCACATCGTTTCGGCCTTCTGGCCTCCTCAGTGCAGTAGGTACACTGGTATGGCCATAGAGATATATACTGCCATGTGACATTTCCCATTTGTGATACGTAAGTTCCAAAAATGGTACTACTGTCAACCTTGCCATAGTGCTCAAACTGCAAGCAGTAAGCTTTGTGCAATGCATAGCAAGATGCCTCCAGTTAAGTGCTCAATCGGCGTAAGCCAAGATCGTTTATCTCATGGAACATTGTTAGTATAGTCTCGTTATTCAACAAACAATTTACCAGCGTCATTTTTTTAACGAGGTTAATTGTTAATTTATACACTTTTAAATTGAATTGTAATTTAAAAAAATGAGGTTGGTAAACTGTTTGTTGCGTTGAGTAACAAGACTATACTAAGGATACGAGACAGTCAACCGCTTCAAGTGGACAGTTTGCTGGGTTGGTTCACAAAAACAGAAAAGTTTTATTAGTCAATGGAACTTTGTTGTCAGTCGTTCAATGGGAGCTAAGGTATTACTATCATAAGAAAATGTAGGTATTGAAAACGTTGCGATTTATGTAAGGGAAGATATGTTAGATATGGTTAAGTAAGTATGTTAAAATTGTGTCAGGTTAGACATATTGTTTCAGTGAATGAAATTGTGCGTTTTCAGGTAAACTACATAATATATTTTATGTTGTTTGTGAAACCATAGTTTGGTCAACTTATCGGTTTTGACAGTTCTATTTAAACATATTTGACAAGGCCACTGTACAAAGGTAAGTTTTGTTTTACTTAACCAAAAAAAGAGCATCAGCAGCACAACATAATGTACTGATGTAAACTTTAGATACTTCAAGACCTTAAAGAAGAAAAAGCGTTTAAGACGATATTTCAGGACGACGTACAGGTTGAACAATAAGTTAGTGATAGTGAAATGTTGGCAGTAAAAACTGATAAGCAAGAACCACATATTTGTTTTCTTTCAGCATGCTTTAATAGAGTATAGACCATGTATAATGAACAGATAACTATTTATTTATACCGAGTAAATAGTAGCCTACCAGCAATGATTATAGTACAATACAGTTACAAATTAACTATTTGCTTAGAAAGGGAAGAAAAACTGCTGAGAATTTTTACATAAGAATCAAGGAGCAACTTGACATTAGCGTTGTCCACACCGGCGATAGTGGTGTAAAGTTACCAAAATACACACAAAGTTATTTTCGTGCAAGCCAGTTTAATGTTGAACAGCTAAAATTCGATTTTCTTTTACTGGATCATCCTCAGTTAAACTGTTCTATTTGAATACTTTGTTGTTTTTTTTTATTTTTTGTTTCTTTGTTGTAGTTACCTCCTTTTTTCATATTTTTGTAGTTTTTTTTTTATTTGTATGAGGTTGGCTGCTGACTTCTTTAACCCTGTGGTTTTTCGCTGTCATCCTAGTACCAGCACCACATTCAATGTATTTATTTATGTATCAATATATTAGGTAATGTAAGCTAGACGTGCTTTAGTGATAAAGCAAGTAAAAAGATTCTGAATCTGAATAAGCCTAACTGAAAATGATTTTGCAGATTAAAATAGATTTTCAGATGTTTAAGATTGAACTGATTTGCGTGAAAAGAAATTTATTTGTGTTACACAGCATGTATATAATTGAGTCATTTATATCAAGCTTTGTTGTGGGTTTGACACCTGTTAGAACATATTTCTTTCCTGTGTTTTAAATTCACCAAATTCATTTATTTTTCGTTTAGTTCTTTATAATTTTATTTTTTATTTTTTTAGTGTGTTTAACTTGCTTGGGAAAATAAGCAAAGCTTTTGAATCAAACATAACTAAAAAAAATTGCGTAGCAAATTATGGCATTGAACATTTTAATCGTTTTTTTTTTGTATTATTGCTCGGCCAACGTTTGACAAAATGCCCATTTCACACTCTTGACTTGTTCGACAGTCGATATCTAAGGAGGTTTTAAACACTGACCGCAAACACTTGACTGTGCTATCTTGCAGTTCCATCGCGCCTTAACGATGAAAGCTCTCCTGAACCCGGAGAGTCTGTACAACCGTTCTGCACTGCAAAAGAATTATGGACTTTCACTTCCCGCCATTAAACCGCCACGATCAGCCAAGGTCTGTCAAGTTTATGGTCTGTCTAGTCTAATCATGTTTCATTGTTGTTACAAATTTAATACTTAAACTACTGTATTTTGTTCATCAGATGCAGATAAAAGTACTGTATGTAAAATTGTTATTCCCGAAGTTCATCATGCATGTGTCGAAAACGTTCAATGTAAAATTTGTTTTAACATAGTTTTTGTTTTATGTACATGTTAAAAATAAACGTAAATATGTTAAATCTAGTTGCCATACTCGGCTTTGTGTGCTTATGGTACAACAAGCACACATTATGAAAGACTGGTCAAGCCTTGATTACTCAGCCCTATGTGCTTGTGGTAGCCTACATATGCATTATCACACGCAATCTTAACACTAGTGTTTCATCTCTTCTCTCGTTTTGTTTTTCCTTTGCCATAAATTGTTTTTGCTGTGATGGTCAGAAATAAATACAAACTGAATTGACATTTTGAGTTCCGGTTCTACTTTTGAAATCTATTAGTTGTTTAATTAATTTTGATTGCTCTTTTTCGAAAGCGCAAAGTTGCTGTTTCTACGGCTAAACGTTTCATGTATCAAATTTATGTCTAACGGTTAACAGATAAGGCTATTAGTTATCAGCATCTTAGAATGATGTCATCATATATATATTCTGAGTGATAAAGCTTTGGTAGAGAGTTTGCTTTGTTGAACCATAGACAAACAAAACTAATTAACTTTAGAGGGTATAACATGTTTTATTCAAGGAGATATAACATCATTAAAAAATCAACTCAAACGTTTTCGACACGTACGTGTGTCCTTATCAGGAATTACTTAAATCTGCAATATATATAAAATGAAAATTAAATCAAATATAGTTATTACTATCTAAACCCTTGACAGCCTGTTTTAACTAAAGGAGGATCATCAGAAGGTCCTTATTCAAATAGGATCTGAATAAAATAACATGAAAATTATGAAATAAATTATCTGATATATTCAGATGACATCACAAACCATCAACAAAGGCAGCATGGTGGACCCGCTCTCTGTTTTACCAAGAGCCAATCGGATCGATCCTTCACTCGTCCCGCCTACTATTATGGAGAAGGTAGATATCCACATGTTGTGATCAGCTTGTAACCGAAACTTTAGTCTTGGAAACTTTGTTTGAGAAAATTTGTCTCTTTTGGGTTAAAAAATTATCATGCAAGTAAGTCTGTTGAAAAGGAGCGATCTTCCTGCCATTAATTTTTTACACTCATTCAACAAAAAAGAAAGTGCAAAACGTCAATAAAACATGATACTTCCCAAATGTGGATACGAACGACCTGTTTTAGCCTGATGCTGCTGGTTTGCTGTGGTAGTAGCGGTTTGCACTAGCTTTCGTAATTCCCTGGTCACGTCAGTTCCTTAGTCACGTGCAATGACAGGTGGTTTTGGAATCATGATAAAGTAAGCACTGATGTCAAATGCGGAGCTTTTTTGACTGAGTTGAAGCTTTTCTGTCTTCTCAGGACGCAAAGAAAGGAATTTTGAGTTTAATCGAGCGAGGTTTGATTCCTCCCGCTGCTGAGTTGACCCTTGATCCCTCACCTGTCCACCACAAGAGGGTGATGTTGCACCATCCGGACGTTGCGAATAGAAAGCAACTTCATTCGGAGAGCAGCGCACGCGGCGGTGAGTGGTCAAAAGTTCTGTGATTAAAAATCCGGATCAGTTGCAAACTGAAAGTAGAAATTTGCTTGAAAGCGAACACACTCATTGATCTTACCCAGTCAAAATGCTTTATTTTTACATTGATTCAACGTTTCCATGGCTTGGATCTATGGCATTCTGGTTGGATCGGGATTTTGATGGCTCTATAACTCATGGCTTGTAGCCTACTACAAGTTCGTTTTTACTAAACTCAAATCGAACCTACATACTTGTTTTCATTTGCAACGCATTTGCTCTATATTTTGAATTTAGCACAGTGCTGACAAAATCCGTCTTTTCAACATCGATCCAACATCTGCGCACAAGCTGCACATACGAAAGACTAATTTTGTTAACATGGTTGCATGACATTTATCTAAACTAAACAAACGTCACTTTTTAACCTCCAGAGGGAAGCCATCACGCAGCGTCAGTGAAGCTTGACCTGTCACGTGATGAGCGCACAACCGACGCAATGTCACAACGAGTGGCGTCATCAGATCGTGGTGTGTCTCCTTCCACCGTCCCACCTTCCACTGCTAATATGTCGCTCGACAGATTTCATGGCAAGATAAAGATTTTTCTGTTGTATTGTTGACGAGATAGACGAAAACAGTAAATAAATAATTCGTTAATTTCGGGTTCAACAAACCAATATCTTTCTTAACGCGACTACTCTTGCCTGGTACACTTAGCTAACGTGGCATAGCGATGGCGTAGGTAAAACGTTGTCCTTAGAGGAGGAGGACATATCCGAATTGGGTCCACTGGGGATACTTCTCAATTTCTTGCAAGTAAACTTTGGAGACAAAACCTAAGCATTGAGTTACCCAGGTCTTACGTTTGCTTCCATACTTCATATTGTACTCGGATATTGATGATTCGCTTGATTAACGATGCGTGAAACTTAGTTTAACCAACAATCTGCGTCTTCCAGATTCAAAGTCTCCTCAGCTTCGCTCTGTAATGGTCCAGTCCCCTCAATCCCGCAGGAAGTCAGCATCGTCGTACAAAGCTGTGCTTCCAGTCACCGTGTTTGATACCCCACTCCAACCCCTGGTGTGTTGTTACTTTATTCAACGTGCAACCAAACAGTGAAAGCAACTGTACAGAAACCTTACTGTAACCTTCCTGTTTAAACTGAGAAATTTTTTCTTTAAGACGCTTGTTTTTCTTAGAAAAATCCAGAGGTATTCACTTTCTCAATATTCCTGTTAAATATTTTTGACATTGCTTCAAAATATTAATTTTTGGTAAGCGATGGAATAATCCCTTGATTTTTTGCACAAGGCTCGCCATAGTGAACACCTTCATATCGCAAACCTGCGCCTTGAAAGCTTTTCATAACTTAGCCTTTGGATAAGGGATATCCACCAGATTCCTAACATAATATTTCGCTTTAGCCCCCTCCGGCTACACCAGCCAGAAAAGAGCAAGAGCGTCAACAAGTGGTAGCAGCCGGCAAGGGTTTCAGTTTCTTCATGCGTAACGGAAATGCGCCACTTAGTGGCGACCCTGAGTACACAGCCTTCCAGCAAAGATACCTCCTGCAGTGGGGGAGCATTGTTTCGACGCAATCGCTTCTGCAGAAGATTTTAAAAGATTACTCAATCCCAACAGCTTATGTCATTGGAGATAAGTAAGTTTCATGGCACACGTTGTGGTAATAGACTACCCGTGTTTGCAATTTTATGCATTATAAAATTCTCATTGATATTACAATTACTAGGCCTAAATGCTTTTTATGCTGAAAAGAGGTTTCGAATAGTTAAGAGAGAAGAGAGAAATAACTTTATTTGCCAATCAGATTCTATAATAGTACGATACACAATAAGCTTACATCACAATCACAAACAGTTCATGAACATAGAGGAACGCATAAGTACGCTCAGTGTTAACAAATTCTAAGTTAAAGACAACCTTTTTACGTTATTAAGTTGTTTGTTTATTTTTTCATTTTTGTTTTAACTTAATCTCACCAGGGCCAATACGTAATTTAGCTTCTTCTTCGTCCTGTAAGCTTCTGGGGGCGAGGGTCTATCCTTTTACCACTTCAGATTAATGATGTCCCCGAAATATACTGAAAAGTTACTAGAGAGAAGCCAGTTCTTGGTTTCATTTTCCCAGACGCGCAGACCTTCCACTCCGTTAATTAATCGCAGACTGTCATGAAACCGTTCGTTAATTCAACAGACTCGCTGAATTAGCATCTCACTACGAGATGGAAAAGAAACCAACAATAGACGAGCTGATCTCAGTGCTGGACAATCAAGAAGAGGTGGCGAACCTGATCCACACACCAGGACGGCGGTACATGGGCAGCGATAAGTTCCACGCTGCTGCCTTGAAGATACAAGCAACATGGCGGCGACACCGCGATCGGAAAGCTTATCTCCGGTACAGGAGGCAAAGGTAAATGACATTTTTTATTAACTAGACAGAATGAAAAAAAATACTATAACAAGCGCTATACCAACACGCCAATGAGCTGAAAATTTAAGTGAAAAAAATGTTTGTTTTACAACGCTCAAGTGTAGGTGGTTAGTGCTGCATGTTTGTAGCTGGTAATGCCACAACACTCACTTGTTACCGACTCCGTAATTTAGCTGTTGACATTTTTTCTGATCAATTGTTGTCAGGTGACAAAATGTAGCTTATAAAACAAGATTTACATTTCCTTTTACTGTAAACTCGCATTTCAAACTACGATCAGCCGGGTCGAATGCAAACCACTTTTAAATGGCGTACTTCTTGAAGGTGGGCGGCTGGTGTTATCGCCATCGCTTGGATCATGCACGTCAGGATGTCACGCATGCGACGTACGTTGCGTGAAATACGTCACCGTCACATAGAACACTACAGAGCGAGAGGCAAGGTAAGTCTTCCAAGCAGTGGCCTGGCACGGTACATTGGTTTGTGTTAATAACAATCTAGGCCAGATAAATGATACCTAGTTGAACCGACGGTAGATTGGTTACCGGTTTAAACTGGATTAAATTGCATCTATATTCTTGACATAGCGATTTTTTTATTGCATCTCAAGTATTTTTATTTTACGTAAGTTACCTCGTTTTTCCATAGACGGTCAATTATCTGTATGATGTACCTTTACGATGCTTATTTGTTATTTTTCTCGTCTTTAATGTCTGACCTTTATTCTTGTATAGCATTGTCTGCTTCTTGCGTTTTAAGTTGATTAATATCAATGTCAGGTTATGCAGTTTGTTTTCGTTTTAACTTACCTTGTTCTGGTTACAGGCGCTTGGGGCCGATTGGGGGCGCATCAAAAACTCCCGCCGAGTCATCGTCCATGTTCCGTCGATGGGGTACCCGGCCCACCTCCGATTCGGCCTCACCCACTTTGGCCGCATGCAAAACACCCAAATTGCCCGACTGTGCGACTTGGCAGGTAAGCACTCAGCCTGCAATATCCATGAGATCTGACATTGTGCATTTTCTATTATCCCTTCAGCACATTTCGATTCCATTTCGGATCATCGCAGCAGTACAATATGTACACAGCAAGAATCAGGAAAAGTAGAAGCAACAAAATCCAAAACCTCTGGCGCGCTTATGAGTTCAATAAAATAACAGTGTAAAAAGCAAGAAAGTGTTTATTATGGTCTCAACAATAATGGAATATAGACATGAACGCTATACAAATAAGGTTGCGGCTGGCTAGATGACTTCTTATGGTCTTTTGCGTTTATCCCAAAAGTGTCATAACTTAGTTCATTATTACGATACATGTTGTTTTAAGACAATGAAGGACATTCTTTTGAGAGTTTTGTTCACTCTTTTCAATGACACCATCGAAACAAATAAACTGATTGTTTGGAAATCTTTTCTGCATAGATTGTATGTTTTCATTAATCACTGTCCAGTGTCCACCAAAACACAAAACGTGATTAGAGTTGGTGAGATAGTTTTCATTGTGATGTTTATTTCGTATTGCTTATGCAATGAGCCAACTGTACGCAGATCCCAATGTAGACGTAATATACGTATCTCCTGTTGAAGTCCTAGAGGAATATCAACAATATTATCAAAAACTTGTTGGACTTCGTTCCGCTGTGGATGTTGGAGATCCGGAGAAAATAGGAGACTTATCATCGCGCTTCTCTATTATCGTCCCTGACGCTCTCAATAAGTTCCCAGTAAGCATCTTCATGTTTAAGCTGAATCTTAAATGCATATGATGTTTGATTAATAAAAAAGGGTGTTCAACTGTCAAGTCTTCCGATTTCACGGACACGTAATCCGTAGCTCAAGAAGGTTTATTCAAGAACGCAATTTTTTATGTACATTGTGTGGTAAAAGTGGTATGCTCTGGACCCGGATGTCCTTTATACAAGTTGCCTATTTGTGGTGTTTATATTTGATTTTGTCAGCAATAATCATCGTCTTCATTTCTCCGATAATCATCATCTTTAGAATAATAAAAAATGCTTGTTTTTATATAGCGCTGTATGCACTGTAGAAAGCGTTGCTTCTCAGCGCTTTACAAAGCAGACAGTGTCTATGCAGCCGTATAGAGGCACAACTGAGTACACTATTACATTCCATTCCATTGCTGAGTGCCAAGCATGAATTTAATTCAGTATGGTACCATTCTTAAAGATTCTTTGGTATGACCCGACAGGGTATCGACCCCGTGCCTACCAATTCAGAGGCGGACGCACTAACCACTAAGCTACCGAGCCGGTTTGCTGTCTCTAAGCCAAGATTAGCTATCATTTGCTTCCACACGTAACGTTCTTCCGCTATTCTTCACGTTTCTCCAGCGGCAATAAGAAATGTCAGTTTTTCCTTTCAGACCCACCACATGTGTCTCGCCTCTCTTTTGAAGTACAGTCCCCGTACCATAACAAGGATCAAGACTCTCATCTCAGGAAGAGATGCTTACTACATCCCTGGGATCATGCACAAGGATGATCTTGCGGTCGCTGATGCTCTCGGCATCCCAGTGATCGGATGCGAGCCGGACATATGTCACTTGTACAGCAGCAAGTCAGGATCGCGGCGGGTCTTTGCGGCCGCTGGTGTTAAGACCCCGCCTGGTGAACATGACGTGTACACGGCCCCGCAACTCCACGAGTCCCTGGCCCGGCTCATATGCGACAACCCAACCGTGAAACGATGGCTTCTCAAGATTGATGCCGGTTTCCGGGGCCGTAGTATCGCCTATGTTGACATAGACAAGTAAGAGATTCCGTTTTTTTAGTATTTCAATCCAAGTGCACAGGCAGTATAAGCCTCCAACTAAACTTCTGTGGTTGTGGTTTTAAACGTACAAGTGTAAAAAACTACCTTTGTTGGTTTTAATTGCATAGGATTTGGACAAACTTGTTTTGAAATTCTATTTCAGGCACTTGCCTTGCTACCGCTGGATGGTGCGCGAGAGCATAAGATATGGTGACAAGTGGAGCAAGAAGTGGGCGCAGGTAATTTCTTGACGCATTTACGCAACTGATTGCGTAATGACGTGTTTTAACGTGACTGTACGTGCAGGACGCCGCATACACGAAGATACTATGCGAGTTGCCAGAAACACTGGATAACTTCATGGTCCCATCCAACCGTGACGTATTTCCAACTTGGGAAGTCTTCTTGGATGCTTTCCTATCACAGGTTAGTAGTCCCATGACATGCATAAGTATTAAGTACGGCCATGCTTGTCGCATTTATTTGCTGGCCAATTGAAGGCCTAATGATATTATTTCCGTTCTGTAATCCGTATCTTACAATGCATATCTCATTGTAGAAAAAGAGATTATTGGTAGGAAAATCATATTTACCAATTACGAATATAAGAATATATAGCTGTAGGTCTACTTATTTAAATCGTTTAATTTTTTCCTTGAAGCAAAATGGATAGAGTTGTGTTGCTGAGTAGTTTTGTGGAATATTTCAGTGCTTGTGAAATCATACTCATGTTACGTGCTTTCCGCTCTGAGGGTGTTGCTGTAGCGTCAAATGCTCCGGAAAACCTATTTGTACTTAAATGTGCATGGGAAACAAAAACGTCCTTTTCAAATTTCCGTTTTGGATATTTTTGCATGGATATCTACGTCAGCGTAAAATTCTTCTGCTATAAATGTTATTCTTTAAGTGATGCTATTTTTAATTGCTCTACTTCGGTTTATTCCGCGGTTGAGTGTTGTCACGTTGGCGATGTGCTCAAAAGTGCTCTGTGCAAATGTCAAACGAATTTAATTTGCTCGATCGCCACCATGTGGGTTGACTTTCCGCACGTGCATTTGCAAACAGTGACGTCACGACTGCAACAAATCGCCTTCATGAACAAGCTTGATTAATTGTGGAAATCTTTACTCTTGCACAAACATTTTTTTTGAGAGCTTAATCCTGGCAGTTGCGCAGTGACTTTGAACTTCTGAGGCAAGCCTGATCTCCGAGATTGACAGAGTGAGGTTTCCGCTTGTCAAAGTGTTGTTGTCTAAGTTATTCCATTTACTAGTCACCGTTGAATGGAGAGTTGTCTTAAATGCGTTGATCAAGCGTACACTCTGAGAGCCAAACTAGCACTGCTTGATCTTGCGGCTTTTTTATGTATATGTAATATGTATACAAAGTTAACCGCCTGAGTTATCGGGGCGGACTCAGCTGCCGGAAATAGCACAAGCCTTTGTGAGAGCAACTTGTCCAACAGGGGAGAATGCGGTCGTTCACAGCATGTTACGTTTACATCGTTGCAACATAACACGGATGCACGATAAAAGAGAAGTTCCAATAGTTTTTACAAAATTTTTGAAGACTGTAAAAAAATGTTTTGCTCAAATCAAATCTGTTTCAAACCTGCAACGTTTTATCAGTTTCAAAATATGTTACTTTTGCTACTTTTCTTTCCAGGGTGGGATTATAGATGCCTATTCACCTTCTGATAGCATCACGTGTTTAACCGTAACCATGGCAATCGATCCAGATGGGGAAATCCGTATGACGTCATCTGGGGACCAAATTCATGCAGACAACCCTCTCAAGTCATGGGGGGTCTCGATGCCCCAAACATCGGTTGAACCTCAAGTACTCTACGAAGCTTGCTTGAAAATAGGGGAAGCTTGTCGGACCCGAGGGGTCCTCGGCCATTTTTCTGTGGACTTCGTAACTTTCATTGACAAAAATATGAAGCAGAAACTTTGGGCTACGGACCTAACCCTTGCATACGGGTAAGTGAAATCATTGTTATGTGACAAAAGGTATTAGGATTGCTTCATCACCAGTTTGGTGTTTACATTTAGCAACTTTAATCTCTGCTCGGAAATTCGTGTCTGTTGGTCCTAAGACCTTGCTTCAAAAGCTGTTGCTCTTCTGTCCTTGAGGGACTAATCAAATGTCACACTACATGAAGGAAATGAACTTGGTGACCAACGAGCTTGGGGTGGGGAAAGAGTGTTAGAACCGACGTATTGCGTTATGCAGTTTGGTCACAAACGTCATGTTGGTTCTGTATGAGAGTAGGCTAAAAAAGTAAGAGAATGGCGTTAGAGTGAAGATTATCTTACAAATTCTAGCGAACAAATGGCGATGACACAACTCTTGCTCTTCGTCACTGGAGGACACCTTGATGCCGCGAAAGGTCATTTAACGGTTCCCCCTCCCCCTAAACCAAAACCGGCACGGTTTAGAAAGCGAGATGATGATCTTCCGAAAAAGGTTTGTAAGATGACTTTTTGATGTGGTACTTGTTCATCTGGCGTTGCTTCGATGAAGCTGGCGTGGTG
Source organism: Aplidium turbinatum (assembly GCF_918807975.1). NCBI lineage: Eukaryota > Metazoa > Chordata > Ascidiacea > Aplousobranchia > Polyclinidae > Aplidium > Aplidium turbinatum. The sequence goes on along the minus strand of NC_137483.1, from coordinate 8,472,290 downwards.
AGCAAAGCCTTGTGCTGCTTTACTAGGACAAGTGAACAAGTACCAAGGCCAAATGAACAGTAGGCTACACGCTGGTTTTGTTTCTATGAAGAAGAAAATCTGTTCAACGACGAAAGCGATGATTGAGATTCGTGTGGTCAGAATAACGGCCAATCAATGATTTGCCAATTGAGTGTTGGTATGCTTGCAACCCTTGTATTTTCATCTGTCGCTGGTACTCCTTAGTAATCGAGCGGTGTATGTTTTTGTGTGCACAATCATCATCATCATCTAGTGGGGACTGGGGGTGACTGATTCTTTGCGGCGATTGCCTTCACTCCTATTCTACATCTCATTCTATCTGTCGCATCTTCTTTCTTTAGTCTGACTTTGTCTGCCTCATTCTTCTGTTCTTCGATGTTTCTTTTGGACGTCTCCGTTTCCTCTTCTTGTCTACGTTTAATACAAAATGAAATTTTACACGCATGAAAATAAACTCAACTTTGTAAGAAAGTGAAATTTTAGGAAAAGTGTTTTCATTCTCAATACTAGGATTTGTTCATGGCTTGTACAATGTATATTCAAAATTGGTTGATGATGATTTCAACTCATTTAATTTTCTTCGTTTTTTTTTCAGCCACCAAATTTGAACCGATATTGCGTATTGAGTACCAATCTCTACCACTCAAACATGGCGGTTGTTCACTACAGCGTCTTCTTCCAAGTGAGTTCTTCTTTCAAAGGACCGTTTCATCATCAGTTATCTGGCTAATGCGTTTTTATATTAAAACGTGTACAATACTGTGTACCTACGTAGGCTACACTCTTGTTACTGGTACGTTGAAGGGGCTATCTAGCTAAAAAAACATGTTTAACCTGAAAGCCATATCTTTGAATGCATGGCAACACTTTTGGATTCGTTTCAGATGTGCCGGGCGCATGGAATAGGCTTTGACATCAAGGAGCGACAGGGTACATTATTCACTCTGATTGATTCCTTCAAGCGGGAAGAACTCGGCATGCTGTAAGTGAAACGCTGTGTAAACAGTTCAAAGAACATTCATTGTTGTGCTTTGAAGTTCTTCCACAAGTTTGATTTATATTGTACTTCTGCAAATGTTTATATTTTCCAATATGTTGTGCTTGCAATAATTATTTTCGCCAGCAGCAAACAAGTACTTGCATTGTTGGGTGCGAGTGGTGTCTTGGCTATACTCTTGATATCACACTTGAAGATGCATACGAAGATTCACTTCCTTGCCTTCCTATCCACGGGCTAATATAGAATTTTAGCTAACAAATATAATCCTAAACAAAGAAACGTAGCTATAGGGCGTTCGCTGTCCAAACTGATTTCGGAAAGCAGGAGATTATTCCAGATTAAGGAAATTTATCAAAATAGAAAATATTTTGGGATTTTATAAAGCACGAATGGTCTGTCAATTTTTCAATACAATGATTTGAGTGCTCTGAAGAAGCTTATAATTCGATTCTAAAATACAAAACTCGATAATATAATCAGATGTCAGATAGCCTACACAGATCAACTTAAAACTAACATTTTAGACTAAAACTATACACAGGGTTTGTAAGCTGTGAGCCCTTAAAAGCAATGTCACTAATAACTTTTCTATTTGGTAGAACTGTTGGTGTGGATTTACCTGGAACCTTGGCCGCTTTTGCTCGTAACTTGACGATAATACACGAAGAAATATCGGCTCCGAATATGCAAGGCAAAACAAATTTTAAAGCAGCAGTCAACGATATTGAGAGTATTCTGGGAATCACTGAGCTGAACGAAAAAGAAGATGAGGAAAAGGAAAAGCTTTAACTCCTGTCTTTAAAGTAGTGTTTCTTTGTTTTACCTTGTGTTGAAACCGTAAGTAAAATTGTGGTTTTTTAATGGTACGTATGTATGGTAAGAGAGTAGCTTAGCCATTGGGAGACTGGAACTAAAAAGCACGCAGTAATGTCTAACAAAGCAAAACTACCTCTTCCTAAATAGCCAGCCGATCAAGGACTTGTTCCAACTCGTGTTCGGACCGGATTGGTGCACTTTTTACCTTTGCTTTGGTCATGAGTAAATTAAAGTCTTTTGGCTCATGTTTTGTATCACACAAACTTTAATACCAGCCAGCTGTCAGCAGTTGAATTATGAGGCTAAAACCATGGTCAGAGAAAAGTATTGATCGACGTTTTTGCAGACTTTTGTTGTCCAATAACCTAAAACTGAAATAGACCTAACAACTTCAGACATTTTACACCTTCTGTCAAATCATTGATTAAAAATACTCGAAGTGTCGACTTTTAAGTCTTGATTAGAAACACCAATTTATATAGTCACCACTTTATTATTGTCAACTGACATCTGTTGATTGCTGTCGATTTTGAACAAAGTATTATCAATTTTCGCTGAGTCATGCCACAAAAAAATAATTCTTATCGATTCTTCCGGCAAAGTTATTGGTGACATTTCTTGAACAATTACTAGAGTTTTTGCTCAAAGAGAAATTGTCATTTTTATATATCAGTTGAGATGATAAAGCTCTATTTTGTCAATTTAGTCTCTTGAAAATACTTTACATTTAGACTCACTGGACATTCAATTAAGCATGGCATGCTATTTGGCACTTTATTTGGTCGTGCAGTTTTTTTTTGACATGCCCAATGAAAATTACTCACGACTTCTCATTTGGAAACTTGGCCAAGGCAAGACAGATGCCCAAGAATGAAATTGCTGCAAAAGCCACTGCTATGTGTGATGTCAGCACTCAAAAACAATGGTTTGTAACCAATGCACAGCGTGAAGCTGTACTTTGGCAAGACACACGGAGATTGGCTTCCTTGCCTCCCCGTCCCTTAATCTAACTATTCAACCATCAAGTCTAAGCACAACAGATATCAAACTGAACAGTTATGTTTGTCGTAGGCTATGTTTTTTGCCTGGCCTTTGTAAGCCTGCTAGCCTATTCTTGTCAATAATTTTTAGCAATTCTATTTTATGAACTATCGAGCGTCAGATGAAGTAACACAACGACACAATTGAAATAACTTATTTATTAAAAACGTAGAACAAAAACTAGTCACAAGAATGTTATGCAATAATAATAACAATAATTGTTTACAATAATTGTTTATAATTGTTTAATAATTGTTTACGCTGCAATTTGCAACATTTAATACGGAACTACAACATTTCACAATAACTACAATTTCATCCATGACAAGAAGTGATTGAACAAACAATCCACTTTTTTTTTTACATATTTCAGTGTTTAGCAAGGACCCAGTTCAGGTTGACTTTTCAAGCTGTAGAGTGCTGTGGCTTAAGTGCCCTAAATGTTGGCCTATGCAGTTACTGCCATCACCTACTGTAAAACAACAGCTTAGTTTTGTTCTGTAAGCATAAATCTTGGCCGTGGGCCATATCTATCCATTTCACCAGAGCGTAATTTTTTTAAGCTGGTAGTCAGTTTCTGCATAAAAATAAAAACATGGGTTTCATCGCTTCAACATTTAGTGACATTTTTATTTAGTTCTTACCAGCTTTATGACATTTGTATTATTTTAGTGACGTGTTAATCGGCACTGATGTCGGCTAATTGCTGCTCTAATGACTCGGAGCCAGAATCCCACGAACAAAAATCTGACCAGATATCAGTTAAATCGTGGTCTCTTCACACAATTCAGAAAGCATGGTGTAGTAATGACGTCATTTTGTCATTAAGATTGTGAACATTGTACAACTTTGTGTCACCCAGCAATCAAAATCCGTCGTTTTTACGTTAATTCAAAGTATGCAGACGTTGAATTAATGCAAAATAGCGGATTTAGCTGACTCGGCAAGCAAGCCGAAGTTGCAACGTTTACGAAGAAGATCTAGTAATTTAATTGACACACATATCCGGTGCACGACGATTAGCCAAGAAATCAATCGATTCCGCGATAAAAGGCCTGATGCAAATGTTAATGCATTTTGTATTTGCATATCTGTGCAGATGTTTGATTGCATACAAAAGAAAATCAATAGACAATTGAGTGATGTATAAACTCACTTTAGATAAACAAAAACTTTATGCACACATAGTGTACAGCAAACACACTTTTTTCTGCCTCATTTTTAGGTCCTCCGTGGTTTAACATTTTTTCCGTTCTACATGTTGATTCCTGTTTAAATCCACTTCCCACCATAGGTTTTGGTATTAGTCCATTAAGATGCAGATAAAGCTTATTATTTCTCTCAGGTAAGAGAATCTTCGACAGATTGATTTTGCCTTCCAAGCTATTACCGTACTATTCCCATAGTAGATTACGGTTTTTCTTGATATAATCAAAGAGATGTTGCTTGCGATGACGCGGTAATCATGTGACTTTTTGATTCGGCGCCAGATGTGTCGTCATCAGCTTTGAGCTTAGTTGTCAATTCGTAGCAACCCATCTTATTGAAAAGTCGAAGAAGAAGATTTTTGGTTGGATGCCACCAAAATTTTCTCATATCATTTCTTTTGACACACGTCACGTACCAAACCACAAAACCCTGTCAAAAAGAAGTTTTGTCAGAAAACATGTCACTTTTTGTTGGACACAAACAAATTGTAAACATGACGTTAAATCAAATCTTGGCTTTAATTGTAACAAAAAATAGGCACGGTTGTGTAAATAGAACAGAACTTTATTGAAGTTAGAGCTAATTCCAGTAGCGCTAGCAAAGGGTACGTTTGGACACAGGCCGGAATTGTTTTGGGGCCCACAATTTTCTAAGTAAAAAGAAAAAAAATTGAATCATTTTCACACTTTTCCAAAAAGTATAAATTAAAAGACTTTCGTTACTAAAACACTGGTTTGCATTATAATGGCAGAAGAAGTGAACCTAAAAATAAGTTACATAAATCAAATTGAAGCTCGAAAACCATCCTACCTGCGAAGCATTGAAAATAGCGAAGAGCCAGTTCATGACCAAATTGTAAGTCGGATCTGTCGATAGCAGCATGAGGAAACCGAACACCCAAGTTATACCGAGGGTGAAAGATAATGAAACAGCCGATATCAGCTCCGAATATTTGCTTCGTTTCGCACGCGTTGAACGGATCTAAAGCGAATACGAAGTAACGTATGCTCAATTGACTTTCATGGCAAACACCAAGAGACATCATAAAAAGGGATGAACCTCTCGGCAAGCAAAATTTAGAAACTAATCAAAAATATGATATGATCATTATTAGTCTGCCTTTTTAGCAACATCATGTTCACCCTTCAAACCAACCTACAGTTACACAGCAGGTCAAGGCTATTGTAGGTAGGCTATAGAAAAGAGTAAACTATAGTGGTACTTCAAACAGTCGACAATACCAGTCATGTTTACAAACTTATATATTTAGATGAAGCTTTCGCCATTGGGGAAGCTATTTGAATAATATGCAGAGGCGGCCGTTTTTATTGTATCAAAAGGGTATACAAGTTAAGCTAGCAAACATGACTGATTTTTTTTCTGACTATTTATTTAATCGTTTGGTTGCATTTGATGGATGGAAGACGGCATTCTCCAAAACATAAAATAACCTCAATAGACGTAGAAAAGTATAACATATATAATACTGTAATATATCCCACGAAAAAAATGCTATTCGATTGTTACAAAAAGTACCAAGCAAATTGACAAAAGCATTCATATTTCTATTAACTTACGCTGCTTCTAGAGCAGATTTTGTTGATGACTAAAACAAGAACTATGATGTTGTTCAGCAAAACTATTCCAACAATTGTAAGGAATCCGAAATAAAGAGAATAACCACGCAACCAACACATGTTCTCTGCTCTGTAGTGAGATATTTTAGCTATAACATCCTCTGAAAATAAAATAAAAAGTGGTTATTTCTCAGGAAAATAGATGTCATAGCAACAAACCTTATTTCTGCCCAAGATTGTTCGAAAAAAAAAATTATGTGATTTCAAAGCAAAGTTGATTGTGAAGGTAAAGTCATTTCGTTTCGTTGTGAACTCGAAATGCGAGTCGAAACAGAAAAATTATTTATTTTACCTCAACGCAAAATTCTTTGTTTTAATGTTTGAGTTTGATAACGCCAACCACACACCCTTGTCACTGTTCAATACTTTTACAATGTGCAAACAAACTTTATATCATCAGCACAGCGCGTAGTTCTACAAACCACTTCGATAATTTCAAGAGGGATGAAAGAAACGTTGATAAAAGGTTAAATAAATGCGGCTTAGAATTGTTAGGTTAATAGTTTGTGCACGCAGGCCCGGGTTTAGGGGGGCAGAGGGTGTATGTGCCCCCCCCCGACTTTTAAAGAACCCCCTTACGTGAAAAAAATGTGACTTTATGTTATTTTTTCTTTTCTTTCAGCCTTTGAAGTTTCTGCAAAATGCTGTGCAATGCTGGATTAATGCTACTGTAGACGTAGAGGCGGTTTTTGCACGGGGGGCCCCCCGATCTAAAAGTGCCCCGGGCCCCCATCAGCTAAATCCGGCCCTGTGTGCACAAACGTTGCTATTACGTTCTTCAAGTTTGCCATATTCTGCAACTTTGTACTCATGCATTGCTAATGGGAGAGGTCGAAAAAAGCTACGCTAGAAAGCTAATAAAACTGTAGGCTGCCGTCTTGATGATGCTACAGAACGGGAAGTGAGCCTTCTATTTTATACCCTGACAGAGCTAACAACCACAAGTGCCTCGCGAGAAAAACTGGTTCTTTTTACATTAATCCAATAACGTGTACAGACGTTGAATCAATGCAAAACGGACTGATTTTGCTGTCTGAGTTGTAAGCCAAATGAAATGAAGAAACACTTGAAATCGAGATTAATTCTTTCGTAGTAAAACGTGCAAGAGGAGAAAACGTTTAAAGAGACCATAACGAGTTTTGTACAAAGCACAACAGACTAACTCACACAAAGCATTGCTACCTGGATTGCATAATTCATCGTTGGTTTGAAGAGTATCAAAATATCCAACAGTAAGTCCAAGATCTACTCCTACTATAATCAATGGAACTCCGTAAGCAACCACAGAAGCTTTTCTTACAAAATGATCTCCCGTTTGCTTGAAAACCTGGCACAATAAGACATAACAATTTTGTGTGTAAACTATTTTTGAAAGAACTTAAATATCTTACCGTTTAGAATATTTCATCTTTGCGTTACAATAAAGATTTCATTTTTGGGGTGGAAAAAGAACAGAATCTCTTCACCCTCCACCCAAAAAGTGCAAAAAATACAACAATGGGTGACATAAATTTTTTGTTTAAATTGAATGTTGCGCCTGACGTTTCAAGTTACTACTGTAGGCTACTGATCACTTCATGGAATAATTTAAATCGGTCATTCACCTGTATAAGAGCAACATAGAGTCTGTTGCTGTAAATGGCAACCCACATCCAGCTGACGAGGAAAAAATAGTGCAAGACGCCTGCAATGGTGGTACACACCACCGAGTTGCCAACTCGAGAAACGCCGAAGACAAAAACGGTGTAAGTCACAAACAAGTTGAAAGTGAAATGAAGTAGAATTTGATTTGGAATCTTTCCTCTCGCTTCCCTGAAAGACAAATAACACTTTTTATTCATAGCATTGATTGTAGAAATCAATCATGTTATTTCATTGGACAGTAGGTAGGCTATCTAGAAAAATATTTTAAGGGGGAACCAGAGTTTCAACAAATCAAACACTCTAAGAGAAAATAGATTGTGCAAAAGCTGAGGCTCAAAAGAACAAATATTCTGATGTGGGGTCTAGGGGGCTTGCTTTCCAGAATGTTTAGACCAATTTTACCTGGTTTTGGATGGTTGATGCTTTCAGACACAAATAGTGAAGGAATGTCTAATTAGTTCTAACCTTGCCAATGTAGCCTATAGCTAAAGTGCATAACGGCGTATGGTCGCAGTCAATAGCGTAGCCAGGAATTTTAAAAGGGGTGGGGTTTGATGACCCCCCTTTCAAAATTCCGAACAAGAAGGAAAGATCCAAGCCACGAGTATAACTAGACTGCATTACGGCTTATGGTCGCAGTCATCATGGCCATGAGTGCATAAATATAGAACAGCACGAACCAAACATCTTGAACACTTCCAGTGCCAACATGTTGCTTGTGAGCCAACCATTCAAATATCCAACACAAATTAATAACGAAGTGGGCTAATTTAACTCATTAATTACTGCTATAAGCTACGGTTTGTGTGACCTATTTTGTCCTGCATTCGGTGTTCAAGACATTATCCTATTTTTATCATGACATAGGACAGAAATATATTCGTACCCGTTAAAAATGAGAATCATGAAGGTAGCTAGTAGGCCAACAATGGACAACCAGCATCCCACATCACTGATGATGCTCAGAACAACGTCGGCAGGTACTTCTACTGTAGACTGTGGAAAAACAATAGAGTGGTCAATTGTCACATTAGAAGATTAAAATCGCAAAGATTAAAATGTGAGCACTGTAGCTAAACAGCGACCACGTATCGTATGTGTTGCATCGGAGAAGCACAAAAGGTCAAGTTGTCTTCCGATAGCCAGATGTAATTTGGCAACGTCACAATTAGATTGGACGCTGGTGATCACTCAGGCTTAAGCTGACTACTCAAAAATATGTCCTTTTTACATTGATTCGTCATCTACAGACGTTAAATCAATGTAACTAAGATAAGTTTTTGCCTGTCGATGATACTTTTTTTATGTCAATGGCTATTATTTTGAATTTAATAATGCCGGTGAGAAAAACGTAATCTTCAAGATTGTATTGAAAAAATGAGTGAAAAGTTTGACTAAACAGTGCGAAAATGATAACAGTAAAATACTTTAGATTAACATTCACAACCCTCTTTCAATGCAAAAAAGTGATGAGGACAGTAGTGTTACACGATACTTACAACTATGAGAGCAAAGCTGGATAAGTGATTGCATTCACAAGTCGGAGGGAATAAATTGTTGTTCAGACAACACCCATCACGTGACCAACGTTGTTCTTCTTCGTCCCAAAATACGCATTGCTGAATCACCCGTTCGTTCTGTGAAGTGCGTGAGAACATTAGTCAGTGATTTAAATAATGTAGCTCGCAAATCTAATTAATATAAGCTAATTAAAATACTATGATTGAAATAACCAGCACTGCAAAGAAAAACAGGAGAATTTCGTCATAGTCACTTTTCTTCATTTGTTGATTAATCAATCAATGCTTTTTGAAACTAAAAAAGCTGGTGAACATAAGAGAAGGGGACAGAGAGCATAGTGAGAATTCAGCCCTGACAGGCTGCAATACAAACTGGAGCTCTCACTGTATTTTTTTACACTTTGTGTCGAAAATAACAAGCCATTTTATTACAAATATGACCTGATTTATTTTACTCTGCTTACTCCGCTGCTTAAGAATTAATCCCGTTCAAAAAACGCGTGATAGCCTACTCTCTTTCTCCTTCACTTAGTGGGTGCAATTACTCTTAAGCCTTCCGTCAAACGATTTATAAAAGCATTTATTAAGTCTACCGCTTAAACTCACCAAGAGAGGGGTAACCTTTTTGATCTCTCCATATGAAGTATTTTCACGGACATTGACTATTTGTATCGGGTTTGTGAGGTTTTGTATGGTCGTGTTTGTCCCAATATCTATCGTAATAACCTGTGGACAACACAACATAAATGTGACTCATGCCAAAGAAGGTTAATTTCGTTTCTGCGCAATGCAGTGTCTTAAATGTGTATTACTAAACAAATGATTTTGAAGACAAGACTGCTTTACAAAAGACGTAAAAGGTAAAAACAAAGGGTAAGCTTCAATGTGCCCTCAAATAATTTTATGCTAAAGCCAGTCAGTAAATCAGACGTTGAATCAATGTAAAAAGTGACTGATTTGCTGGCTGATAACAGATACACACTTACAAAGTCAACTTCGTATTCTGATGGGAATTCATCATCATTTTCGTGGATCTCAATTGTAGGCACAACACCACCTGAAATGTTGAGCTGAGATAGAGCTTGCTCGATTGCTTCTGATGGGATCGCCACTTCGACAAACCTGGAGTAGTTGTAAAACACCTTTCCAACCGCTGGAACTGTTGTAGCTGCAATTGTCGTTTGAACCTAAACAATATTGTTGAGAATCATTGAAAATGTGTCCCAGACAGTAAAATCAGTCATTTTTACACTGATTAAGCATTTTTGAACGTTGAATCAATGTAAAAATGACGGATTTTGCTGTCTGGAAATTTAAAACATTTTAAATCGGTCTTTCAGTTTTTTTTTGTGGTCAAAAAGTAAAACAAGTACCACCCTAATAACAAAAACTATCAAATTTTGTTAAAGTGTCGTTCGCTCAGATAGCTAAATTGGTTGGTTTCTCTAGTCTACACAACACAAAACCAAATTCAGGCAAATGCAATTTATTATCAGCACTTTTTAAGAGCGGTCCTTTATTCGGGGGCACTCAATGGCTGAGTCTGAGTTAGTGGTTCCAAGATTTAAAAATATTTGCCATTTCTGTAACAAAACTACGTCCCTACTCATATTTTTTACTTTGAAAGTAAATACTTTGTTGCCATATTGCACACCCATAAAGTTATGCTACAAGATCTATCATAACGAGAGACAGGTAGTAATGCACTTGGCCACTGCAAAGTTGGAAGCAGTAAGTTCTTATGATCGTACTTGTGTAGTGGTGACGTCATTGCATGGAGTTACGTTTAATGTGTCGTAATCAAATCGTGACGTCAGGAGCAGAGCGCCTGGAATTGGATGAACAATTCTTGTGCAGTTGATGGAAGCAATGGGCCGACCTGGATAAAAGTCAAATATTACCAAGCTACAAAAACCAAGATTACAATCTCTGGTTTTATCTTCAGGATCCTCAAATATCAACACAGGCATCATACGGTAACTGCTTTTTAATTTGCCAAAACCAATAGAAATAGATAGTTTAGGCTACTTCTTTATCGGTTTTCTAACTCTAAAATTATGCATTTGGTATTTCAAAATTTACAAAATAGAAATAAATGTAAATGCTATTCTCTGGGTTTTATGTGACATAGCCTATTGTACCGTACTTAACTTCAGCAAGTTTTTGAGATGGCCTGCTATCAAAAGTAGAAAATGATGTTTCTTAACCTCAATTCTGGCTTCTCGATGTCACAAAGAATGATAAATTCATATCAGTTTTTGTCGATGTCCGTGTTGTTTTATCAGCCGTTTTTGTCGTAAACGTTTGATGTGGCATTACGTACGTGACAGCATTACAACCAACAAAATTATTATTTTTGAATGAAGCTTTCATGTTTAGAGCTGTTGGAATAAGCTTTCACGATCTGATGGCACGGCTGTAAGTTTATTGTAAAATTAACTATCACATTACCATTCAAGCATTTCTCGGTAGATTCTTGAATATTTTCCTGTTCTTCTTTCAGGAATGTATAGTTTGTAAATGTCATGGCAGGGCATGTATCTAAAAATATATATTTATGAGTAACCGTTTGCGAAAAAAAATACAGTCTGTCTCTCAATGCAAAGTCGATTTTGAGTTTTACCTTTTAAAGACTCTGGATCTCCTAAGAATAACTTCGGTGGATTTTTAGGGCTGGTCAAGCGTATGCCACGTTTTACATCCGTGAAAGAAACACGAAATCTGTAAAATAACTAAAATTAAGTCGACTAAAAGAAAAACAACCATGTGACATGACGCATGAAACAACGTTGTCAAACTGTTGTGTAACAAAGACCGTTGAATGGCAATAAACTTCGATGCAGCTTGAAAAGTCTTGGGAAAGTTCACATACGCAAAATCAGCCGGAAGCTGTAATTAGTAAAGTCTTGTGTTGCTTTTTTTAAATACAGTGTATCGTTGTTAACAACTTTTTCCCGTTGTAGTGCTGTTATGGAGCAAATAACATGCAGTTACTTTTTACTTAGTTAAAGGTTACTTACGTCACGTTTTGGACGCTCGTCTGCATGACAACGACGTCAACAATGTTTCTATTATTGCGTCGAAAAATGCGTAACAATGCGTTTTGCACAGCTACGTCGTCGACATGATTTCTCCTCAATCTTTGCACGAAGTCTTGCGCGTAGATACCTACATTAGATTCTAGCTTTATTTAACATGAAATATTCACGTCATATCCGCTAAAAATTTTGAATAGTCAAGCAAATGAGTCTCCATTTAACTCTATTCCACGAAGTTACTCCGCATACAAACCTTAAGAAATAGATGATAGTGTGAATAAAAATTTTAATACTGCTTTTGTTTTTTTATTTCTTACTTGTAGATCACCTAATTTTCCAGTAACTAAAAATCGTTCTCAAACGTTACTTTTGCGTTATTTACTTACGGGAGCAAACGATTCCATTTCCATAAAACCCGTGATCACAAAGGCATCGTCCCGTCACGCTTGAGCAGGTTGCATTCACGTCGCACTGAGGATTTTCATGACGACATGCATATTCTGAGCAAACATAGATAACCATGTAGACAGAGTTGTAAGTGGGCCTTATTTCAGGCCTGGACATGCGACCCCAATGTTAAAGTGCTCGCTCAAATCTGATTCAAGCCAGAAAATGGCATAAATATTTCGAAAATTTAAACGCATAGGCGTCCCGATAACTTCATACCAAACACAGCCATGTCCCAATTTACAACGACCCTCCGTAGATTAATGGTGAAAAAATAAAAAAAAGTTTTTAGACGTGGTGTCTTCTTCATCGTAATATCATACGGCGGACCGTGATTAGAAATATAATTTAAAGGCGCCTCCCTCCCCCTTCTACCTATATGTGGAACATGACTCCGATTTTATGTTAAAAATGAAAATTTCATTAAAAGCAGCTAATGGACCCTTTTCAAGTAAGTTTTCTCTGGCTACTACTCTTACAATTTATTTTACATGAATTATAGCTTCGTAGGAATGATCGACAAAGGCCTACCTATAAACTAAGTTGTTAACAACAACAGAAAAGATTTAACTCAAAAATCTTCTTTATTATTTCCTGAAAGTTTTTTCAGCAATTCTACATTGCAAAGAAAAAAAAAATTGATTGTAGCAATTGCCAAAACGTTAAGCCAAACTGAGGTCAAAACAAAGGCTGACTGGTTATTTCAGTTTGATAACAAGCAAACTGTTGTGGCAAATTGAAGACTGCTAAACATTTTGTGTGTAACCATGCGGACAACGTGATATAAATTTGACTTCTTGGAAAAATATCAATTAATCGTAACAAGCTTCAGATTTAATTATATTAAAATTTAATCGTGTCTTTGATAGTTTAAACTTTAAAGCATAAAAGTTTTCACACTGCAAACAACAATTTGCCAAAATACAAACTCATTAGCCTATATTTTTAGCTTTTGTGTGATACACTAATTAATCGACGCTGTCGTTCAAAAACCCAAGTATTTTTTTCAAAACAAATTGATGAGACACAAAAATTTCTCAAAGTTTTCTCAAGATTCAAAGATAAAAGCTTATTGCAAAAATTTTTTTAATATCTTCCTTAAACTTTTCAGTGATTGAAATGGATGTCTAGTGTGATATTTATAATATCTATAAATATTATATGGCAGAATTTCATAACAAAACTGTAATATATAATATAACAATCAAAGAAACAGTAAAGATTATTACGCTAAACTGAACTGATAAAATCAAACTTATTGTAAAACTCTTGCCACATCAGCGTGCCTTCTTCAGTAGCTTACAAATCATTCTTTTAAAAACAACAACAAAAATAATACAAGCTTGTATAGGATATTGACCAAACCACTCTTGTACTGAGAATAGTCAAATCGAGATTAAAAAAAGAACAATGCATGAAAGTCAATCTATATAATCTATTCGCTATTGAAAACAGGTCTAGTTAAATTAAGTTTTCCCTGCTGGGCTATTTTAAAACCGAGTTTGATTGGGAGCTTTTAATCTTTCGACCAGAACGTCCGACTTGGGCCCCGTTATCATGAGATTTACGATTTTTTTAACGTTTATGTCACAATGACAATTATGACTATGTTTATCATTATGTCAAAAATGTATTTCTGACGAGAAATAATTGTAAATATGATCTAAGCAATAATATTTGTGTGGAATACGCAAGATTGGTGATGATCTAACTCTTTTCGTTACCTGTTGATGTTTTTAATCTTGTATAGTCATCACTCCTTTTTATCAAGTTACTTGAAGATACACGAACTGTGTAGTTTCTTCCTGGAATTAAGTTCGCAAAAGCAGCTCCAGGAAACAGAGTGGCGTAAGAAGAACCGACCGTGACAAGCGATCCGCCATCTTGCATCCGCAACTCGGCGGTGTATGACGCGGTGTTCGGTTGGAGATCCCATTCAAATGCCAAGGTGGTGGGCGTCCGCTGGACTACTCGAATTTGTGAAGGAGGACTGGGCACTGCAATGAAAATATCCTTATTAAACATACAAACAATTGACAATTTAGTTTTAGTAGAAAAATTACTTTCTATGCCATAAGCAAACGAAACCACGTAACAATACGGCATTTAGCATGATCTAAAACAAACCAAAACTTGAAAACGTTTTCGGCTACACATCTAACCCTTGTCAAACTTAAAAAAGTTGTAGGATCTAAATAAGCAATGTAATTAGTTATTGACTAAACTAGACAAGGGCTCACTACTAGAACTACCAAAACTAAGAATAGGTAATTTGTCAACATAAAACGTATTCATAGCACTGGGAGTAACGTTGAAATTCTACAGGAAGATTGAAATCTATATCAAAGCTACTAAAAAGTTGTACCTTTGCAGTCGCTTGACCTGGACTGTCGTGCGCACAAACATGCGAAACCCAACGGTGTTTGTACGCATTGTCGATTACCAGAGCATTTCTTGCCACAAACGCCTAGAATATTAAGAAAGAGACATATCAGCAAGTAAACTTTTGAATGTATCGAATACGCGAACATAAATCTATGTCCCACAAAATAAAAAAACAGACGGAGCGAGTTTCATTTAAATACCGGCATATTCAAGACATTAATGTACTCCAGTCTGAGCTGGATGAAATCGGTTAATAAAAATTTTGATTTGTGACCGGAATTGTTATCTTTCATTCCGGTCTTTTGTTATTGAACCTGGAAACTATCTTGTAACTTTACGATTACTCCAATACTTTTAAATCATCGACTGTTTTACTCTATCTTGACGAAACAGTATCATGAATACGGCGGATAAAACTTGGTTGACATTTTCCGGACTGGTGGTCGTTTATTGTTCTTGGAGTTGGATTTTCAGAACTCAATCTTTTCCGTAGTTACTTTTGGCAAAATACAGCAGCAGAATTGAGCTAGGCCTACTACAAGCTAAAGTCACCTTGTTTTTTTTTGTTTAATACTAACGGAAGTCAGAAGTGATAGAAACACATCAATTTTTGCTGCCATACAGAACGAATAAACTAGCAATTTTACAATAGCTCACAAAAGGCAATGTGAGTAAAAAAATTAATCAAACCAATCTACCAACACAATGTGTTCCGTTCCCAACAAAGTTCTTTTTGCAAGTGCAAACGTATCCGTTTCGTACGTTCCTGCATTCCGCTTCAGGATGGCAGTTATGGTTGCCCAGTCTACATTCATTAATGCCTGCAAGAATAAATACAATTGTGGACGCTAGAATCGCTGAGCTTATAAAGATTGATCCTTGCAGTTGCAATCTTGCAAAAACGCTCACTTGGCCTATCTTAATATTTTAAAGTCACAAATTTCAAAAAGTTTTAATTGTTTTTATTGTGGAAGTGGCAAATTACTTGACAAGAAGAAAGGATATCCAGATATCAAATATGTGCTAGAAAACAAGTAAAGTACGAGGTGTTGAAGTCCAGAAAACTGAGATACTTCAATGGCAGGAAATGTTGAATCAGATGCACTTTTTGTAGCACAGAAATATCACTGTTGGCCTACCAATGTGACACATGCAGCTCCAGACAGCAAAATCCTTCATTTTTACATTGAATCAACTCTGCAGACGTTGAATCAATGTAAAAATGAAGGATATTGCTGTCAGGGAGGTTGCTTTCTCACAGTTACACACCTGCGGGACCTCTCTGCAGATTTCGGGAATTCACCACAGATCCTATAAATACAAAAAACATTATCTGAATTGTATTGTTTTTTTTTTTTTTTTTTTTTTGTTCAATTGTAAATAAGGACATATTGGTCTGATGCAAATAAAATAAAGTAATATTTTAACTGACCTGATACGTATGCTACAATACCCTAGGCTAAGCTATTTCAAAATACAGTGTTGGTTTAGATAAATATAAACTCATGTCAACTATTGCAAACCATATTCACTTACATAGCCTACACAAGCAATAAAGGCGTGAAGCACAAAAAATTATGTAATGGGCTACAGTTATTCACTGTGGCCTATCCTATACAGTTTTGTTGAATTGAGTCTTGCATAGCTCAAGGAATTGCAAAACCAACGCGCTTCTCTGCTAAGTTTGCGTAAAATTGACTTTTCTTTTAGTAGTCTACTTTACAACACGTAAATATTAGAGCCAATACGCATAATCCTAGTTGCTGTCATGAATGCGTTGGGTTACTCAACAATCAGGAAGGATCCCTGCTTGGATATGTAAGATTGACCATGTGAATCACTGCATCCGGTCATCACATTAGGTTTCTCATGTAACCTTTTTCGATGAAGCTTGTAAGCACAATATATAAAAAGAATGCTTTAACTCTCATCATGACTGCTTACACGTTACACAAAAACGTAACTTTTAAAAACGATTCCACAGCGAGAAGCTATTGGGGTGAGAACAAAGCACTTTGACATTACAAAGAGCTTGCACGCGCCATTTCATGGAGTTTTTTTATTAAACTGACAGAAAATTCAACCAATCAAATACGGCTTTGGTGCTCATACCGGTCTTCTGCAAAAAACTACATGAACTAAGATCACAATTCACAGTATTTGTATTTTTATTGATGCATTATATGAAATGGTGGAAACAAAACAAAAACAATTAACGAACAAAAACTCACCGAGTGTAGTTGACGCAAACGTCTTTGTGCTTGACCTCACTAAATTAACGTCTCTTGCGTGCACTTCAATGGTATAATTTGTATTAGGGCTTAATCCATCAAAACCAGCCACCGGGATAATAGTAATGTGTTGTCTTGATACCCTCATCCTAGTCTTTGTTGCTCTTAGTATGGCAACGTACTGGTAGGCATTTGCTACATAATCCCATGTGAAAGTTAGAACAGACGAAGACTTCCACGTCACTTTGATGTTGTCTGGAGCAGATAAACCTGAAGTAGAGCACACAGGTTACTTGAAACGCTTTTATACCCTTGAAGTGGAAACGTTGACAGGGGGTCCAGGGGGTACTTTTAAACCCGGGTCCGAGATGAGTTCAAAGGCCCATGACCTTTCTAAAGGGTCTGGGAACTTGTATTTGTTAGATATAATGCGTTTTTCTTGTGCTTGTCTTAATTTAAGTGTCGAGGGTCTCATTGGCACCCGTCTCCAATTAACCTCTCAACGGCACTGCTTAAAACTATTTACTGTATAAATGAGTTTTAATACTCATTTATATAAACGTAGGTAGACCTAACGAAAATGTCTTGTTAATTACATGCGGTTCAAAAACACAACACAATGCAAAATAGGCCTACTATACATCAAGTATAGCAAAGCGGATAGAAACCTGTAGCGAAACTTGAGCTAAGGCACGACCTTCCAAACGCATTTGGTCTACAAGATTGATCTGGGCATGAGTTATTGCAAAATCCTGAGCAAAAAAATGAAACTGTAGTAAAAGCTAATTAGTGGGATGGTTGTGTTTAGACAGACAATTCGATATAAACAAAAACAAAATGTTGTTATCCACTGAAAGTACACTTGAATGTTATTTTTATTTAGAATTTCAGAGTAGGCTATATCAATATAACCGTTTTTCTAAATATTTTAACATTGGTATAGATAAAGCAGGTTTCATGAAGATGAGATTCCAAACTTCCGCTCTTGCTGTGTAGAATGACCAAGTGAATATTTATAAAATATCTAAATACTCGAGGGCGCAGTTAAACTGCAATCAGGCATATTATAGTAATGTCAGCTCCAACAATTGAACGCCTGGTTACAAAACCAGAAGTTCCATTGACAAAGCTAATAGTTTCGGATCGAAATCCGGCTGAAATTAAGCCTTAAAATTATTGAAAAAACAATTCGTTTTGCCAAGTACAATCCCGCACTTACCAACGCAAGTAAATCCATCCCCGACGTACCAGTTATTGCAAACGCAAATGTTATAACCATTTCTGTTCATACAAGTCGCAGCTGGATGGCATTGGTTTGTGGAACCGACCTCGCAATGGCCTGTAATATACGCGCAGTGGCGTTGACAGTGGGTACGTTTGGAGGCTAAGAGAGCAGGCCCGGATTTAGAGGGGCAGAGGGTGCAGGTACCCATGGCCCCCCTTTTGAAGAGTCCCCCGACGTGGAAAAAATGTGATTTTGTGTTATTGTTTTTTTTTTCTTTCAGCCTTTGAAGTTTCTGCAAAATGCTGTGCAGTGCTGGATTAATGCTATCGTAGACGTAGAGGTGGTTTTTGCACGTGGCCCCCCCGATCTAAAAGTGTCCCGGGCCCCCCATCAGCTTAATCCGGCTCTTAAAGGGAGGGTGGGGTAAGATGAGCACCTTTTTGCTTAAGTCGCTTTTGCAAAAAAAAAAAAAAAAAACGGTTCGCTTCGGAAAATTTAAAAAAGGGTGGACTTGAAACATTAGGGAATTAGCTCAACACGTGATTAACTACATTTTAGATTCAATTTGATCATCTTGTGATTTATATATTTTTATCATCATCATCATCAGCCGGTCATGCCACTGCTGGCAGATGGCCTCCACATATGTTTCCACACCATTCTGTCTTTTGCTGTTCTCATCCAGGTGATGCCAATCTTTTCTTCCATGTCATCTCGCCATCTTCTTTTTGGTCTCCCTCTAGTTCTTCTTGCATATCTTGGTGTCCATTCTGTGGTTATCTTGGCCCATCTGTTGTCTTTCATTCTTGCTACATGTCCCGCCCATTATACATATATATTTTTATATGAATAGTTATATGCATATTGATCAACTTACCCTAACAAAATTATGAGGTAAATTGAGCAATTCCATTAAGTTAAAGCACTCCCCTGTCAGTCTGGTTTTATAATAACGCGAGGCATTATGCTTTAAAACATAGCCTAACACCATTTTTTTTATCCAATAAGCGAAAAAGCATCAATTTAACATTAAGTAAGCTAAGATTATTTCTTTTGCAGTAAGTTGAACAACTGTTCCAAGATACGCTACTTGCATTGCACACTTTACCCTAAAATGATTTTTGCGACAAATAAAAACTACAAGACTAATTAATCCAAACCTTTTATTGAATATCCTCACATTTTGTTCCTACCAAAAAAAAAAAAATTTGATTTACATAGTGTGATAATAAATTCATTCAAATTTTTTGCAACAGTAACAAATTTCATTAGAATTTTCATTGAACTTTTCTAACATATCGTTAGAACAACATATCATTAGTAAATTTCGACATAAGCAATATACCAGTAATCGCGTGCCATTGTAAAATGCGATTCTCACTGGACATAACATATAGCCTACATTGATTGAAGTGGCATTATGAGTGATATATTCAGGACAAAAAAAGAAACTCCGCCAAGTGTTTTTTTCCAAAGCAGGTCATCTTACCCATTGCACACTTTACCCCAGTCTCACCTACTATCTCATATGCAGATGTGGACAACTAGAATTTTTGTAGCTTTTTAAAATTAGATTATAATTATAATTAGAGCAAGTCCGACGTGAGCACGTGAATCTCATTTGCTGTCTTGGCAGTAGCTGAAGTGTACTTGCTGAGTTGTCGCATGCCCAGTGGTCCCACGACTTTCCACCATCATAGCACCAAAACCACTTACGTCATAATAACAGATATCGTGAGGTAAGTGAATTGGTTAAATAATTGAGTTTTTCATGACTTCGCTGCTTGAGCGATAGAATGACACTTTGAACCTGATCGTTTTATTGCACTTTTTTGTATGAGGTTGATAAGAGTGCAATTTCCTTTCATTTGCCTAAAAAATACTGTTAGACAAACTAGAACTTTTAGCAAAACCGAAAATTCGATTAGAACTCTCACTAGAGTAGGCCTAAACAAGTTTTCACCAAATTAGATTAGAATTACGGACAATTCATCGAATTAGACAACTAAAATAATTTAGTTGTCCAAGTCTGCTCATATGGTAAGTTAGTAACCCTACTCAAATATTACAATAACAATAGCATGTGGACCACAACGAATATTTTTTTCTGTCAGGCGATGGCCCTAGTGTTGTACAAGCCTTCGTTGGGCCTAACTTAATAAACGCATTTTGCATACAGACCAGCATTACCATTTTTGTAACAAAACATTTCATCTGAGTAATCAGGCTAAAATTTAGCTCTCAGCTGATAAACAAACTTTTTGTTTGGTTGTAAGCTGCTAGAAAAGCTAATAGGCCTAAATATACATGTAGGCCTAGCCTATCTCGTAAACTTACTTTGACTTGCAACAAAAGCCAAGTTGATAAGAAACGCTAAAATCACAATCATTGTTGAGCAGGGTTTTCTTTAGACTAGTTTTTTCCGCAATCCTTCAACCTCTGTGCTTCACCAAAGTAATTTGTAGTGGCGTGGGTAAAAAGGTCTTTTGAGTGCTGCTGACATGCGCGTGAGCTGACAATCGTCTGTAAAAATAAATTGCTCGCGTTATGCAGACAGCATGAAGAGAAAAAAAGTAGCTGACCTAATTGAAGCTGATCACTTCACAATCACAGCGAATGGAAGAACCAAAAGTTTAATTATTATTAGATTTCCTGAAGATTGTCGATTCTTTCGCAAACTAATCATTATTACAAATTCGTGCTTATTTTCCAGTAGGCTAATGAAAAGCAGTTGTTTTGTTGACACGATTATTATGGACAGTTGAATATTTGATGTCACTGGTCCAACACGTGCAAGAGTGGTGATTCGGCAATGAACAAAGCATTCAAATCGTGAAAATTTCGAAATCGTTTTACCGCTGGATCTCGCCGCACTAAACTATATAGGCTAACTCAATTAGATAAACGAAGAGATAGATGTAGTAAAATTTCCTTGATGTGTAAGAAATTATTTTATAACTAAATGTACCCTATCATATTTTAACCAAAAATGTGCAAGCAACTCAAACTGATTTAACCCGTAGGCTAATCCTTTTATTTAAACTAAGTTATAAATCACTTAAAAAAGCACACACCCGACGAGGGTAAATTACAGCCAAGCTATTGTGTAACTTTAGCACAAGCTTGCAACGACATGTTCAATAAAAACAATTTTTTGAAAAAATTATAGATTCAATTATTGTAAAAATTGGTAAGCTGCAATAGTATTGTATGATAGTTATTACAAATTTTGAAATGTAAAATTTGTATTATGTGCTTCTAAATGCGGTACGCCAGTGCTTACAACACATGTTATTTAATGGGTTACGTCTACATAGGCTATTATGAGATTCACGTAATCATGCATGAAGTGACATACATTTTCTAAATCTTTCACGACCTCATTGAGAGATCTTCTTCTAAAACCTCGACACAAGATGGCGTGTTATTAATGGTACGAGGGTTTGTTTAATGTGAGACTGGTCTTGCATCCAGTGGATTTAAATTAGTTGAGTTGTAACTTTTAGAAAGATTGATGTATCGGAACTCTTTGACACCAAGCAGAAACAAACTGTTAAGATTGTTTCGTAGATTTCATTTACGGTACTTGAAGTTGCTCAGCTTAGCTCTTTGCTTGACTGCCGTACGTTTTTGGTAAAACTATGATCTAATGGAATTTGTGCACCGATAGTGCGGTAAATTGCGCAGGATTTTCTTAAAAGAGTATTCCTTTATTTTTTTAAAATTTTGATACCAAAATGTAATCGTCAAATAAAACTTTGAAAAGGAGACCATGGCTTAATAGCGTACATCCGCGTACACCACTGGCTCGGAACACTATTTCTGTGTGAACGTCTGTTAAAAAAACGTCGCAGCTAGCAGAGCACATAATAAAGTAATTGTTTACTTTACTTTCTCAAGATCAAAATCACAACTTGATGCAATTGGTGTATTTGTGATTAACAGCACTACAATGACCAGTTCAAGATATGAGCAGCTGTGTCAACTGATCGAGCATTGCTTAAGTACAAGTATATAATCAAAAGGTTAACTTGGCTAAATTTATTGAAAATGCAAAAGCGCAGAAAGTGGTAAAGACAATCTCAACGGGTTGGAAGATTTTCCTTTCTTTTCTCCCTCCTGGGAAAAATTTTCACTATTTGAAACAGTTTCTTTGCTCCAAAGATTTTCACACCACTGCAGTGCTTCGTTCCACCAAACGTTTTCATGCCGTTATAGAATCTTTCAAAACTCTGTTGGTACTATTACGTCAGAATGGGCCACTCTTTTTAAGAAAAACGTGAAATACACATTAACAAATCAACAATCAATAAACTTTGAAAGCAAAACGATTAAAATTTGAATCCTGAAAAACATAAAGTTAACTCCCAAAATAAGCAGCATTGGGAACAGTCAAGTCTCGAGATATCCTAATTGTCGCAAATTCTTGCGTTTGCATGCGCAATATGAAATAGAACATACAATATGGGCATGACAAGTTAAAGATGCTGGGCCTAATTGTAGAAAGCAAAATAATTGTTTTTGTTTGAAGAGACAAGAAAACTTTAAATGATTTTGAAAAGATGTTCTTTGCAAACTAACCATACAATATATTATAATCAACAATTTCAACATCAAAATCATCAACTTACAAAACAAAACCATTGAAGATCGGTAAAGTTTTGCAAGTACAGTAATAGAGACGCCAAACAATGAACTTCAACAAGGACTCATTGAAACAATCACAAATAATAAGCAATCTAATGTCGAATGAAAGTCTGAATGAACGCTGAAATGCCGAATGTTGAAAAATGCTACTTTTCAAAACCAAAAATATTAAACAAGTTTTTGACAAACATCAGCATTTTTTAACATTTAACCTGGCAAACGATTAAATCAAATTCTTTTTGTTCTAACCTAAGTATGACAGAAATTTTAGTTTCAAAATTAATCACGTTTTAAAACGTCCTCTTGCAAATGCAACAATTGACAATACAGGAAATGAATCATATGGAAATTGCACGATAAAGTTCAACAGAATGTCTTTGTTTCTCTCTATGTCGCTTTTTGGTATTCTATTCGTTCAACCTTGACATCATTACCCTGTAGTTGGTACACATAAGTTACCACGGTGCTGGCTTGTATGTCCATCAGCACAAACGAAGGAACAACATCACTGTAAAAAGACAGTAAATGATTTAGCAATGAAGTTGTGAACTTGAATTAAAACTATTGAGAGTTGCCTTAAACGAGAACCGGGTACAAACTGATTGAGCCAAATAAGGATAAAAGAACAGTGAGTGCTTTGAACAACAATGAGGCAACAACGTTTCAAGTAACTGCAGAAGTAAGCTCCAACGTTTCTTAAGATCACAACCGTCTACATCAGTGTTGTGGGGGTTTACATTTTATGCACATAAATCGCTTATATTGGGTTTAATCAACCTTCGAGCTAATCATAATGCTTTATTTTCATTACCAAATAATTCAATAGAGTTGCTTGTAAACTATAGAGCACTATAAACAGAAGAATAAAGCTACTGTAATTGCTAATATTTTTCCAAAATAGGCGTGCTTCCTATTTACATGGTGCTGTAACAAATTTCACATAAGCTGATGTAAAAACTTATCAAAAATTTCATGTTAAGCAGTAAAATGTTGTCGTTTTCTTTTCATTTCCAAACTGTGTTCAAACAACTCCAACTAACAGCAGGTTGGTGAGCCTGCTTACTAATTATGCAAAATCAAAGGAAACTCCAGTAACTGCTTGTTTTAGGATTAGGAGAGCTTCTTGACAGTGTATAATGTTGCACAGCTTTCAAATTTCAAAAATAGTAGGATACATATTCTTCTGAGATACGTTCAACTCACCTTGACACAGGAGAAAATGCCCCAGTTATGCTTCCGGGATTAATATAAAAATGATTTTCATGTTCATACGCTTCAAACTTATGTGTATGGCCAAACAGAAGAATGTCAACATTCAGTTGTCGCTGCAGCATAGCTAAGCTTTCTGTATCTCCCCAAGGACATATCTAAAAGCAAAGAAATATGGGAGAATTAGGAAATTGCCACTGACTGAAAGAGTAGGCTAGTAGGGATAGAATAAATTTGTAACATATATAGTTTTATATACATGCTGGAATTTTTATTGTGCGATAATGCTAGTGTGAAATAATAGTCAAACTACATATGTTAAGCATGTCTTAATTGTAGATATCTGCACATTTAAAGATAAAATGATATATAGTAGGCTAAATTGTAATGAACAACAGTTTAAATTCTGCAGAAAATAACCATAATACCTGGTGACCATGACACATTCCAATGCGAAACTGACCAACACTGACCACTTTTTGTTCAGGATAACTTGTGTTCTACAAATAGAAAGTCTTCAACACTGTGGCTTTTACTGAATGTGCAACAATACAACTACCACTACTATTTCTACTCATAGCTTTATTACGCAGCCTACTTGAATGTAAAAAAACAAAAAGAGATTCAGATTGAATATATTTACACCTTCAAAAATCCTAACACAACTATGTAGAATGTAGATTAACCGTTAAATTATTAGAAATTAAATGTCTTGCACTAACACATAAAAATAATTTATCAACAAATCTTACATCATCAAAGTCTCCACGCACGACATGAACATCACTTGCTAAAGTCTTCAGATAATCATATGAGTCTCTGGTGCAGAGATTCCCAGTACATAATATGTGCTGTATCTTTCCAGGGACTAGCAACTTCTTGAACTTCGGCGATAAACCTGAAGCTCGATAAGGAATGTGAATGTCTCCGGCAACGAGAACAAGCTGAAAAGACATGTCAGTTAATGCTGAGCGTATGATACAGTAGTCCCCATTTGTTAATCCAACCGTTAATAGGCCCAGTCACTTATTAAGCACAATTTTGTACAGTCCAGAATTACTGAATGTATAAGAGTGGCAGAGAATCATTCCCTGCTTAATAAGCCCACCTGCTTAATAAGTCCAAAATTGTCCAATCCCAGGATTGGTTTAACAAGCGGAGACTACTCCAGACAGCAAAATCCTTCAATTTTACGTTGATCCAATGTCTGCAGACGTTGAATCAATGTAAAAATGCCAAATTTCGGTTTCTGGGACTGTACCAAAATTTTAATAAAAAATATAAATGATAAAAACAGTCATTGTAATATCCATTGAATCAGCTGCTTCTCTGATATTAGTCAATAAAATTAAATCTTTGTGACCAGCTTCTTATATACATTACTGATTTTGTCCATCACACAATTGCATGGAAATGACAAGCAGAGTACCTCCACAATGTTATTCAAATGCTCTGATTAATTGTTGTGTAACGAACATACCGTACAAATTTAGCCTAAAGTATCACTCAAAATTAACTTCTGGGCCTAGTTAGATTTTAGCCATTGATCTTTGATCAATTCAATTCAATTTATTTTTTGCTGCTGGCGCAAACATGTACAAAGCGGCCTTGTTAAAAAAATTAGCCTTGTTAAAAATCTTTAATGTGTTTCTAACAAGCTTACCACCATAATTTTCCGAAAGTTTCAGCTACTGAACTACAAATAAAACTTTCTTTATAAAGCTATGTCTGCAAATTAAAAGAACACATTAACATTAGTCCATATGTTTTAGGGTACAAATTTGGTAAAATGTTCATTGTTTCTAGCACTAGTTCAATGAAAAATAGTACACCATGACAATGCGCAATTGCGCATTGTCATGGGGCAAAAAATGTCAGTGAAGCAATAAATCAATCTGTTTGTTGTTGCTTTAACTTTCATCAGATGAACGTTGCAACTAGTGGTAGAAATGATAATTGTCTTGATCAGGGGTCACCAAACTTTTTTCTCTGAGAGCCAGATTGCTGCAAGATTAACAGCTGCGGGCCGGATGCAAATTGCGAAAAGATATACAAGTATTTAGAATCTCCATTGACTTGAATTGAGCACAATAAATAACAAAGTCAGCGGTGGAATAGCAAAGTTGTGATGAAAATCGAAAGGTTGCTGGAAAAGTCATCCCCTGCTGTGATACACTACAGGGCATCGTGTTCTTGAAAAAACATTACATCTTTCCAAATTTGGCCTAGGCTGTCCCCATTTGCGGCCTAACGATGAAAACAGAGCACCAACATGTAGGCTGCCTGGTGGAAAAATGTAGGCTACAAATTCAACATACAACAACAAACTATAAGAACAAACAATTTTAACAAAGAAGTCTCTATTACACAAAAAGGCAAAGCCAAAGACAGTTGCTAATGCCAAGGGAAGCACATTTACAGAATTTATAATCAGTGTCTGGCAGTTTTTCTATTACAGGTTTTCCTTAACAGTTGTAGTGCAGCTGTTATTTCCGCAGCACGTGGCGGGCCGGATGAAATCAGTTTGCGGGCTGGTTCCGGCCTGCGGGCCGTAGTTTGGTGACCCCATGGGCTTGATGAACACCCAAAATTTTCAGTAGGCTATTCAAAATGTTCATTATTGTTTTCTTTTCAGAAGACTAGTTAAAATGCACAATTAACCTGTTTAAGTTAGGGCTACCATATGTCCTCTTTTTTCATAAAAAATGAATTGTCCTCCAAGGACACTTGAAAATGCTGAAGTATCCTCTTTTTGCATTGCTATCATTTTCAACAAGGTTTTATTTTGATGTGACCTTGGCAAAAGCTAAATAAGGCTAAGCAACGATACCAAAAAGGAAAAGTGTGTTTTCTGTGAGCTGTAGCAGAAGTAGGCTATCCTATAAAAGAGTTACCTCTCTACCCAAATTGTAGGCTATCCTGTTTAAGAAAAGTGTTTATTGACTTTGAGGTTGACAATACATTGCTTGCTGTGGATATGGTGGTTACATTTATTTCTGTTCCAAACGAAGGCAGTGTTACTCAATGACCATGTCAGATGTATTTTTATTGTTCGACTCTTGTGTTGCCTGTTTGGATGTATAGACAACTAATTTCATTTTCCGAGTTTACATCCTTTGATTGGATGCTTATTGCTTATGCTGTCTTACACCAAAGAATAGAATAACGCTTTTCAGCGGTGTGTAGAAGTATCTGTCAGAGAAAAAATGTTGACATTGATGATGTTAAACTGTTTGATCTATACCGAAGCTAGTGCAAAAGCGTCTTAAACCTGATAGCTAGCTTGCATCAGCTTTGTTTAAATGATGGCACATTAGAAAATGGACAGGATAGTTCAAATAATGCAGAACTATAATTTTTTTTTAATAAATTGTTAAAAATCGAGCAATTCTTCATCTGCAACAAGCTATGGCTTAAAATGCAAATGTAAAACGCATGTTTTCTGCGAAAAAAATCAAATGAACAGCAAAATGTTCATTGACTGAATCTGACAAATAAATATGTTATGTTTTTTATTTGTCACTTTTGCTACATAGGCTTATAATCATCTAAGAATATGTAAAAATTGTTTAAACGTAAAAATCCACTTGCTTACTAAACATGTCCTCTTTTTGGGTGATGAAAATGGATGCAACCTAGTTCGTACCATGAACAGTTCGGACCGTCAGTTTGTACCTTGAAAAGATCGACAAAAAAAATTAAAAAAAGCCGAAGTCGCTGATCGCAGTTTCCGCAATCATTTTTCCGCAGTTTCCGCTTACCCTAACTCTAACCATAGAGTAATCTATGCTCTAACCCTTGCTGATCGCAGTTTCCGCAAACATTTTTCCGCAGTTTCCGCTTACCCTAACTCTAACCATATACGGTAGTAATCTATGCTCTAACCCTAACCCTTGCTGATCGCAGTTTCCACAAACATTTTTCCGCAGTTTCCGCTAACCGCAGTTTCCGCTTGCCCTAACTCTAACCATAGAGTAATCTATGCTCTAACCCTACCCCTCGCTGATCGCAGTTTTCGCAAACATTTTTCCGCAGTTTCCGCTAACCTTAACCCTCGAGTTTGTTTCAACTTGTTTGGAGAAAGTGGGGAAACTCCGATCAGCGACTTCGGCTTTGTGCTATTAAACTACGATCAGCGACTTCGGCTTTTTTAAATTTTTTTCTCGATCTTTTCAGGGTACGAACTGACTGTACGAATGGTTAAAGGTACGAATTAAAAAACAAGAAAATTGTATAAAACAATTCAATTTTATTTTTCATTGCTGGTGCGAAAATAATTACTTTACCACGTATTTGGTTCTTTTTTGGCATGACTGACAAGTCAAGTTATTTTGTTTTAACAGCGCCATGTATTAACAAACAATTAGAGTAAAATGTAATTGTCAAAACAATGCATTGTACAACTGTTGGTTAGATTATGGCGCAATCAGGATGGTAGCGAAAGACCATGAGCAGTCATCTAGTCAGCCACCACCCCATCACAGTAAATCTAACTACACATTCATACACACTAGTGTGCAGAGGCAGGCACACTACTTTATTGAATAAGTGACAATTAAGTGACTAAGTGAATTGCCCACATGACTTCAGGTCTGCACTCTGCGACCACACACAAAAGCTGAGTTGTGACATATCTAGAGCTGTGAAATTGGACAAAAAAAAAACATTACTAGACTACCGGGTAACTGGAACAGGCTAGAGCCGAGCCCGAGTCTCCCACTTTTGGTTTGACGACAACAGGCAGTCAAAATTGCCAGATGTAAATTTAAAGACAGTGATAACACAAGCCCAAAATTTGACAAATTTGCGCAAAAATGATGTCAAAATTAAAAAAAAAGTGGTAGAGATGGAACAAAACTAAACAAAAAACTCGCAAAATGTTAAAATGTTTCTGCGACTCCAAAACTTGCCCAATTCTGCAAAAATGGCAGCTCTGCTGACTCCATTATCAGTGTTGCCAAATTTTTAAAAGTCGCCAAATTTTTTTAAAATTTTGTCCTTTTTTAATTTCACTCAAGTTGTGATCAAAATTGAAACGATTGATTTAATGACAATTCAGCTTATTGGCCATACTGAAAAATCATTAAAAAAAGTACCACAGAGATGTTGCGAGACAACAGCGAAAAGACTAGATCTTATAATCCAAAAAAGAGCCGTTTTTTTGTTTTATTATCTTTATCCTGCATAGCGGGAAAGCGGATTTGAGCGCTATGCATCGGTCTACGCCTTCCGACGTACACCTGACCCACGCTGCAAAATATTTCTCTCGAGAGCAGCTCGGGGTACTGTTGATATAATCAGTTAGGGCGATGACAGAGAGAAACCAGGGCTATAGTCTGGCGGCACCACTTCGTAATCGACAGTTTGTGATCAAGGCTTAGGCTACTGCCTTTTCCTCAAAAAGCATGACCTTCAAGGCCATGGCTGGTTGAGCAAGGCAGCACAAGTAACTGTGATCAATGACCATGACAAGCTTAAGCCCAGTGCCGGATTAAGGGGGGGGGGGGGCAGAC
This sequence comes from Aplidium turbinatum, assembly GCF_918807975.1. Classification (NCBI taxonomy): domain Eukaryota; kingdom Metazoa; phylum Chordata; class Ascidiacea; order Aplousobranchia; family Polyclinidae; genus Aplidium; species Aplidium turbinatum. The sequence continues at coordinate 8,442,707 of NC_137483.1, read as the reverse complement.
TGGGCTGAAGTCCCCCCACCTCAAAGAAAAAAATCTGCTATTTTTTTTAGTTGCACAGCTGGAGATTACTGCTTTAATTCGTATCTCAAACAAGCAAGGGCGGCTCACCCATATGTGCTGCGGTGCTGCAGCACCCCTGCCCAGCCCCAGTTATTCAATTTTTCTTCGTTTTTTTTTTAACAAAAAACATATTTATTTGATACTTTCATATCCGAAAATGGTACGGATTACGGGTCAAAGTTATGATAATGCTGCCAATATGAGTGGCAAGTATAACGGTCTTCAAGCTCTTCTGCCCGAGAAATGTAGTGTAGCTCATTAGGCTATGTCCCTTGTACCATTCACTTAATTTAATCGGTAGCCTAAATGTCTTGTAGAAACATGCCGTTCTGCCGCTGAGCTTTTTGAATTGTTGCAAAGCCTTTATTCATGGCTCGTCTCGTCTACTCATCGTTGTCAAGTCCATCGAAAATTCCTAGATGGTTTGCTTGTTTTGAAGACATTATCTGATACAAGATGGTCAGTTAGATATGATGCAGTTCTTCTTCTTCTATCGAGTCTTCTAAAGTTCGTTGATACACCACAGATTGACACATTCTTCCGCAACGGAGTTATACACTGACAGGTCCCACCTACTGCACCGGGTGGCAAGCCGAGGGCAAACAAGAAGGTGATCCGCTGCATAGGCGTAGTCAGGGGGAGCGAAAGGGGCCATGCCCCCCCAAATTTTCAAACTTTTGATTCCGAAGTTGAGCCCTTTGTTGAAAATATAATAAAGTTTGTAGAAATTTATATCGTTTTCCAAGACATCTGGCTATTTACACCCCCAAGGACTTGTTTTAGACACACAGAAAGACACCAATAAATTTTGCAAATCGTAAATCGCGCAAAATTTACGCGATTTACGTTTTGTTTGTTTGTTTGTTTGTTTGTTTGTTTATCTTTATCCTGCATTGCGGGAAAGCGGACTTGAGCGCTATGCATCGGTGTACGCCTTCCGACATACACCTGACCCACGCTGCAGCCGACGGTAGCCACTTTAACAAGTCGAAATTCTGCCACTGCAAATGACTACAATGCAACCGCCAACCAATCAGAACATGTTATAAGAGGCTACTGTCCAATTGTGACCCTTCTAGCACTCATCCAGAGAGTTAATGCTTGTTTTGAACTTTATTTAGTAATTACAGAAGAAAAAGAGCAATAGCAGTGGTGGGAATCGAACCCGCATCAATGAAATGACTACTTTCTAGCCCTAACTCTAACCCCTAAGCCAACCAGCTGACAAAAAATCCATCACTTAATTTGCTTTCTATCATCTTCTTTTCGCCATTTTTTACGTCACTTAAACCGTAGCTTATGATTGGTTGGCGGTTTCATTCTAGTCAAGTTTAGTGGCAGAATTTCGACTTGTTAAAGTGGCTACCGCAGCCGACAGCAATGTCTGTTTCCGGTTGTCTACTTTACTTATGACTTAAATTTGGTACTACCATTACTCGAAATCGATCACTAGGTAGAGGCAATTATCGTAAAGTTTCTTGCCCAGAGAAACAACAGCAAGTGCGAGTGGCTGGAGTCGAACATGCAGGCTCTCGACTGCGAGCCCAACGCGCTAACCACTCGGCCACGGCTGCCGACTTCTTTGAACTAATTTGTGGAAGCAATTTCAGAATGGCTTTACTCTGTTGGGTTTTTGTGTAGTTGTTGAGTTTTTGTGTAGCTGAGTTTTTAGTGTTCTCTAATTTAGCCGCAGTTTTTGCCCGTTCGTGTGCATAGGCGTAGCCAGGGGGGAGCGAAAGGGGCCATGCCCCCCCCCCCCCCCCCAAATTTTTAAATTTTGGATTCCGAAGTTGAGCCTTTTGTTGAAAATATAATCAAATTTGTAGAAATTTATAACGTTTTCCAAGACATCTGGCTATTAACACCCCCAAGGGTTTGTTTTAGACACACAGAAAGATACCAATAAATTTTACAAAACGTAAATCGCACAAAATTTACGCGATTTACGTTTTTTTTAACTAAGTTAATTTGTGGAGCAATTTCACAATGGCTTACTCTGTTGGGTTTTTGTGTAGTTATTGAGTTTTTGTGTAGCTGTTTTTGGTGTTCTCTAATTTTAGACGCAGTTTTTGCCCGTTCGTGTGTAAGAGCTATCTTTAATAGGTTAATAGCTGTTTATCTGCTAATAAATTTCATACAAATATTACCCTGAAAGTGTTTCCAGAAAGCGCTATAATCCATTATTTGAGTGTAAATTTGCAAAAAACTTTCCGGGGGCCATGCCCCCGGACCTCCCTAAAATTCGTGTGCCTTCGGCACCAGGCCCGGATTAAAGTCAAATGGGGCCCCTGTGCTAATGAATTTTATGGGGGCCCTTACCAGCTTACGTGGAGCGTAATGGAAGTAAGCTGGTTTTGCTTGCAGAGGAAACCGAGCCTTGCTTATAGATAAGTTAGATAACTTTGAAATAGCACGTGATCGATGATTAAATAAGCATGTGCAAATTAAGTCAACAATGTTTACGTTATAATGGATGCAAAATCAGTAATCACACACATTAAATCAACGAAACCGTGCAAGGGAAAACATTGTAGCAAGGGACCACTGTTAGTACTGCACACTTCACTGCAAATTGCAATGAAAGGTTATTCTGAATTTCTATTCTAAACTGCTCTTTCATTCACTACTAACTACTAATAGGATTTAGAAAACTAACATGAAATTCAGCCGAACGACTTTTTTCTGGCTTTCTTAGCTGCAAAGTCTGTAAGGATAGCATCAAAATTGAGAAGTCGCAGTTTATCACACTCTATGCTGAGAAGGCTCAGATGGGGCCCTCTGTCTGCGGGGCCCCTGTGCTTTAGCACACCCTAGCACAATGATTAATCCAGGCCTGTTCGGCACGCTCTAACCTCCCACCACTTCTATTGATTCCCTTGCTCAACCCACCAGGATACGCTACTGCACATCAGGTGGCGATGGCTTAATCAAACACTTTGTCGTTCTCATGATTTCATCAAATATTTGGCCCCCCCCAAAAAAAATTTCTGGCTACGCCACGAATCGTGTGTAAGAGCTATCTTTAATAAGTTAATAGCTGTTTATCTGCTAATAAATTTCATACAAATATTACCCTAAAAGTGTTTTCAAAAAGCGCTATAATCCATTATTTGAATGTAATTTTTCAAAAATTTTCCAGGGGAGCATGCCCCCGGACCCCCTAGAATACGCGTGCCTTCGGCACGCTCTAACCCCCCTACCACTTTTATTGCTTCAACCCACCAGGATACGCCACTGCACATCAAGTGGCGATGGCTTTAAATCAAACATTTTGTTGTTCTCTTTAATTCATCAAATATTTGGCCCCCCCAAACATTTTTTCTGGCTACGCCACTGGTCCGCTGTTTGGGACTCGGTGCCACAGATACATGGAACTGGGCCCGTGTCGTAGCCCCACTCCACCATTAATTTTTAGCGAAAAATGTCACTTGATAAGGGCCCCCACTTTCAGCTCAGCCCAGGGCCCCATAAACCCTTAGCCTAATCCGGCCCTGCTTAAGCCAATATCGTGGCTTGAAATGAATATAATTTTTATCACAAATATTTAGATTTTACTTGTTCGTGGAAGTGCCATCGCATTTGTCAACTCGGTTACATTAATCGTGTCATTCCGGAATAAGGTTTGGTTTGGTTGTTTGTTCTGCAGATCAGCCAGACACTGACCCATGACACTGCCAGACCCATGACACTGCCATGACAGACCCATGACCCAGCCAGACACTGACCCAAGCTGAATCGGAGATCGAGTGGCTTTGTGTAGATGTAGCAGGCTACAACATCGTCAATGTCTACAAGCCCCCACCTTCGCGGATAACATCAACAGCCATCCCAGTGTTCCCCCACCCCAGCCTCTATGCTGGCGATTTTAACTGCCACCACACTGACTGGGGATACAACTCCATCAACAACGACGGAGATAGTCTGGCCGCTTGGGCAACCAACAACAACCTCGCCCTCTTACACGATCCTAAGGGCGCACCGAGCTTCCACTCCGGTCGTTGGAACACTGGCACGAACCCAGACCTGGCTTTCGCAAGTGATGACCCCGATGATCGCCAGCCGGACAGACGTGTGTTAGAGAAGTTCCCAAGGTCTCAACACCGACCCTCGCTAATCACGGCCCCCTTGCTTGCCACACCTATTCCGAGCAAGCCTGTCAAGCGATGGAACTTCAGAAAGGCCGACTGGGAATACTACAGCTTCCTCACAAACGAAGCTACGCAGTACCTCCCATCCCCACACACCATCAAAGTGGATGAAGCCTACCAGGACTTCTGTGATGCAATCATATCTGCGGCAAAAGACTCCATCCCGCGAGGTCGACGGAAAAACTACATACCTTGCTGGGATGTGGAGTGCGACAGGCTTTACCGCGACTTCCTCCGTTCCCCCCAGGGTACCGCCACCACCAACTCAGCAACAGCCCTGCTGGCAAGATTGGATTCAAAGAGGAAGAAGCGCTGGACAGAAGCCATAGACTCAATCGACTTCACGCACTCCAGCCGCACAGCTTGGAGTACACTCAACAACCTCACTGGCAGATCACGTGCCTCTCGTCGCCAATGCCCCATTTCAGCAAATGCCATCGCCTCACAACTTGTGGAAAATGGAGTGCACAGAACGAGAGACCGTGAATCAGACAAGTCCGTCCTCAAGGAAATGACGGACCTCTGGAAGGTCCCAACACCTGTCGAGGGCAACATCTCTGGTGAGTTTACGCCAGAAGAATTTGCCTCCGCCCTCCAGCACCTAAAGCCAGGCAAATCCCCGGGCCTTGACCACCTATGCCCGGAACTAATACTCCAAGCTGCCCCCTCTATGAGGTCCTGGTTAAAAGAATTCCTTTCCTGCTGCTTGCGTCACCTGCGCATCCCAAGAATCTGGAGAAGAGCCCTAGTGGTTGCAGTCCCAAAGCCGAAGAAGCCCCCAGGGGATCCGAAGAGCTACCGCCCCATCTCTCTGCTCTGTATCCCCTTCAAGATATTCGAAAGACTTATCTACGCCCGTGTCGAACCGATAATAGACCCTCAGCTCCCTCGGGAACAAGCCGGCTTTCGCCACGGAAGATCAACTGTAGACCAGGTCACCCTGATGACCCAAGACATCGAGGACAGCTTCTCGGCAAAAAAGAAGGCTGGCGCCGTGTTTGTCGATCTCACGGCTGCCTACGACACTGTATGGCACAGCGGCCTTACCTGCAAACTACTCCGTCTCCTTCCTGACAGGCACATGGTCCATATGATTATGGAACTTGTGCAAAACCGCAGCTTTACCCTTTCCACCGGTAGCGGCCGACGAAGTAGACTACGTCGACTCAGGAACGGCGTCCCACAGGGCTCTGTCCTGGCTCCCCTCCTCTTTAACACTTACATCTATGACCTGCCTGACACCATCTCCAGGAAGTATGCTTATGCAGACGATCTGGCTCTCCTGCATCCAGCCGGAGATTGGCAGTCAATGGAGAGGAACCTAAGCCAGGACATGTCAACTATATCAACATATCTCCAGAAATGGAAGCTACAGCTCAGCAAGGCAAAGACAGTGTCGGCGGCCTTCCACCTAAACAACAAGGAAGCAAAACGTGAGATCAACATTACCACCGATGACGAACACCTCCCCTACTGCGCCGAACCCACCTACCTCGGCGTAACCCTGGACAGGTCACTCACGTACCGACGACACCTGGAGTCACTGCGCAAAAAACTATCTGCGCGCGTTGCACTTTTGAGGCGGCTGGCGGGTTCCGGCTGGGGAGCTGATGCGAAAACCCTTCGCACAGCTACCTTGGCCCTTGTCCATTCTACCGCTGAGTACTGCGCACCAGTGTGGTGCCGCAGCTCTCACACCCGCCACATTGACACCGCCATCAATGACGCACTACGCACTGTGACTGGATGCCTGCGTCCCACTCCAACGGACTGCCTTCCCATCCTTGCAGGCATCCAACCTGCTGAGCTTCGCCGTAAAGGAGCCATGATTTCCCTTGCTCGTCGCGCACTGGACCCCGACCACCTCCTCCACAGTACATTCCAGCGCCTACCTGGAGGACAGCAGCGACTGAAATCAAGACGCCCATTTGTGCCCGCCGCACGACAGCTTCTGAACAACGTTGAAGATCTTGAAATAAGTGCGGCACACTGGACGAACTACACATGGAACATGGAGTGGCAAAACAACACCTCCCGACTCCGTGATTTCCTACCCGACGTCGATCCCCACCCTCCGGGAATGTCCCTCGCAAGACTTGCGTGGGTCCGGCTTAACCGCCTACGAACCGGCGTCGGTCGCTTTCGTTCAGACATGTGCAAATGGGGCCTGGCTCCCTCACCGGGATGCGAGTGTGGCGCCACAGACCAGACAGTAGATCATGTCGTCCATGACTGCCCAATCCATCAACCACCACATGGAGCGCTTGGACTGAAGGCCCTGGATGACGAAACTGTCGAGTGGCTGATGACATCATGCCCAAACATATAGTCCAGAAGAACAGCTCATACGACGAAGAAGAAGCCAGACACTGCGGTACCACCTGGCTCAGACCTGTCAAGAAAAGAATGGGTGACTCTGAATCGCCTCCGTAGGCTACTGGTGTTGGTCGCTTCAAGCACAATATGTTTACCTGGGGATTGTGTGACTCACCAGCCTGTGTTTGTGGTGACTGTCAAACAGCACAGCACATCATTAATCATTGTCCAATGTTTCGACCTGCAGAACCTGTGGATCTCATAGACCCTGATATGAAGACATCGCTCTGGTTGCAACAATTGGGAGATGTTGCCTGAATTGCTGCCTCATAGGTAAGAAGAAGCCTATTTTTATACAAACTGCCGAAGTTATGGTTATACAATAGAAGGCCCTGTAAACTGCTAATGATGTTTAATACTTTATACCCGGCAGCTCTTACTTGCGCAGGGGAGCGAACAATCTCCGGATTGTCTGACGACTACCTGCTGCTACAAATGCGCTTCTTTCTGTGTGATTGTGCGAGGAAGAGTGACTAGTCCTCACGCCCTGTGGTCGACGTCGCCTTACATGCGAAAGTGGGAGCTTTCGATGTTGGGTTCTCAGCGAAGGCAAGTCGACCCTTGTGTTCTATCAGAAACAACTTAGGTTTGGGGTACCGAAATAGAGCAAAATCCCGAAAGCGGATCAAGCTGTTTCGTACCACATAACACCCCACCAGTGTCTGAGGTATGGGTTTGCCCGAGACACGCAAAGGTAGAGTGTCTTGCGTTGTTCTGAACGTCGGGGTCACCAGTGCGGGAGAGAGTGACTAGTCCTCGCACCCTTTGGTCGACGTTGCCTTACATGCAAGAGTGGGAGCTTCCGATGTTGGGTTCTCAGCGAAGGCAAGTCGACCCTTGTGTTCTATCAGAAACAACTTAGGTTTGTGTGGAAGCGGATCCCGAAAGCGGATGAAGCTGTTTCGTGCCATAACTGCAGTTCGGAACGAATTTTATATGTTACAAAATGTAGGCTATAGGCTAATAACGGAATGATCTGACAGAGAGAAAGTTAAAAATCGAAGATGCCAACGATAGAGAGAAGTCGCTGCAGACAACTGGTCGACCCTGATGTTTCGAGATGAAGACTTCTTAGCAGCAAAATGGAGAGAGATGCCGATATGTTACGAAATCGTAGCAAAGTTCAAAAAACAACACTAATACCGGTAGATTATTAGGCTACATTTATGCTGCTGTATCAGTAATCGAAAACAAAAACACTGGCGACAACGCAATTACCAGTGACTGTCGTATACTGGTAGAGCATCAGTGAAAACACCGCTTTTACCATGAAAAAAATCACGCAAATGTTCAAGCTTTGACATGTATTTTGCGATGGCGTATATTTTCGTTGTGTACAACAGGTATAGACACTTGGCATATTGGTACAGTACATTAGGCTATTTGTGATGTTAAGTTGATCTTTAAGAAAAACACATAAATTCCACGTGAGAACATCAATGACAATAACTTACTTATCGGCAAACGCAAAATCCGCCTCCAAGAGACAGTACAATTGCTATAGGCCTACAGATTAGGCCTACACTAGAACACAGCTGGTTTTAAAATTGTTAAGCTGAATATTTCGGAGAAAATATGGATTTGGGGAAGTGAAAGCATAGCGACCTATAATTAGAGCTTACAAACGATTGTAGTTGGTTATTTTGACAATACACGTTATAAAACAAATAAAGCTTCAATTGGAATGATAAGAGGAAACATAGCTATTACAAAAAACATAATTAAATTTTTTATTTAACTCACCAATAGCTTACAACAAAAGCAAAATTGCTTTGAACGATTTCATTGAACGACAGAAAAGCGTTAAAACACCACCGTACTTTTGCAAATTTCAAGATAAAAATTGTTCTTCATCCAAAACCGAGAGTTCACCACTGATTATTTTATTTGAAGGTTCAACGCATGACTGGCATGGCTACAGTAGCTTTGGTATCGGTGGCATCTTCCTCGCGCCACAGTTGAGTGATCGTTTTCAACTGGGTGTAGAATTGGATGCCCTAGGTATGGTAAATATGTGATTAGGCTAACATAAGTTGTAAACCAATAGACCACCACGCTGTTACAAAAACACTAAGATTCGTCTTTAATCAATCGTATGCAACGTAAACCAAATCATTGCAATTTTGCAGTGCAGGTAGCCCATAGTTCAATTGAATGAAGACGGCTTATAAGCATGGTTGTCATTCAGGTTTTTGCTGACAACACAAACTGACCTGTTTGCCGTAGAAGTGCATGTCACCTCGGAAAGAAGCTCTTGTGCCCGTGAATGAAAACATGGGAAGAGGAACTGGAATTGGAACGTTCACTCCAACTTGGCCAACGTCTGAAAAATAATTCATTAGGAGTGTGTTGGGTGGCCTTAAACCACTTTGCATTTGACAATGGAGCTGTGGCACCGAGCCCCAAACAGCGGACCACCTTCCTGTTTGCCCTCGGCTTACCACCCGGTGCAGTAGGTGAGACCTGTCAGTGTATAACTCCGTTGCGGAAGAATGTGTCAATCTGTGGTGTATCAACGAACTTTAGAAGACTCGATAGAAGAAGAATTTGACAATGGAAAGTATTTAAAAACATTTTAACGTTATTTGCACGAGTTTTAACCACATGTTTTATAGTCAACATATTATCAGAACTAAGTTTATTCGTCTGTAAATAAATTAAACAATAACAATATGCGCATAATTTGGCGCGGCACGGTCACTTAACATTACATGAACGACGTCGTCTCGCAGGAGATCACTCACCAATTTCGTTGATAAACTTTCTAGCGGTGGCACCACTGCGTGTGAAGATGGCAGTCCCGTTTCCATACGGGTTGCCATTGGTGATGTCTATGGCTTCGTCAAGAGTGTCTGCTTCCAACACAATCAAAACTGGGCCGAATATCTCCTCACGGTAGCACTCCATGTGTGGCTGGAAAGCAATGTAAAAAATGAGTAAATGACTGATTAAAAAGTTTAGGCTACAAATGAGGTTTGTGAGGTTTTTCCATTCGATAAATTCAACTTCAATTCTTATTTAAACACACACGACTTAAAATTTTTGAAATAAATTATAGTTTAAAGATATAAAATCAAAAAATTAAATATCAGTTTTGTTGTAAAGTACTGATGAACCCAAGCAGTCTCGTTGACCAAGTGAACTATAGATCGTCATAATAGAATTCAAACCGACAAGATTATTGAAAAGTGTATCACCTTCACATTGGTTAGAATAGTTGGAGCTAAGAAGTTTCCGTTTTCATAACCTTTGACCTTTGCGTTTCGCCCATCGAGCACCAAGTTGGCACCTTCATCTACTCCGCTTTGAATGAGACGTTCGGCTCGATTTTTGGCTTCTGGAGATATCATGGGACCCAAATCTGCGCCTTTTTGGTCGCCTTGAAAGAAGTAAAAAAAGGTTTAAAATTAGAATGTTATTTTCTTCCTCTGCCACAAGCATAGGATACAAGTTCATGAATGCACGAGATCGTCGTATTATGGGCGAAGCCTAAGTTGGGCTGCTCTCAAACTGCATCTCTATGCATTCAAACTCTAACAACGTAGCATACTGTAAACGAAATTGAAAGCAGGACAATTCGAAGTAGCACTCGTGTTTTAAAACTGCTGGTTTACTGGGTATATCACAGCAGACACTAGACATCCACCCATATAAATGCGATCATACATTAAATCATTACCAGCATTGACTACAAGCTTCTCCGATCGTTCTTTCAACTCTTTGATCCATGCTTTAGCTTCACCAACTAACACAACGGTCGACAAGGCCATGCACCTTTGGCCGGCCGCCCCAAACGCTGCGCCCACCAACGAGTTGAGAGTGTGTTCCTGGGAGGAAAAGTTTATTCTAAGAAATCTTTGGTTTCTAAATCCTTTTCAGAGAACTGTTGTCAAAGGCAGTCACGTTTTCATAGAAGTGCGCTGATGTGGTAACCGCAACATTAGTACGTATAAGCAGTAACTTAGTTACTTTGTTGTCAGGAGGACATAAAACAAAACAAACAAAATTATTGAAAGAGAAACTACACGAAGACTTGATATACTATGATTTCAAGACATATCTTAAAACAAAATAAGAGTAATGTTCTTACAAATTGTTTTAACACTCTGACTGTCCTTGGCAAATAGTGCAGGCACACCGATGCAACCTATCTCACATCATCATGAGATTTCATCAAAAGCGACTTTAATCAATAAGAAGAAACAACGAAGCTTATAATTTTAACTGCAAATAACTCACTTTGGCGGCGTCTGGCATGATGATTCCATGATTCTTCGCTCCCATGTTGGATTGAACGCGCTTTCCAGTTTTCGTTGCTCGATCGTAAATGTACTCGCCAGCTGGATTGGATCCGACAAACGAAACCGCTTTGATGTCAGGGTGGTCGCAGATAAAATTAACAGCTAAAAAAAGTAAGAAGTATGACATACTGCAACCACCTGCTTGCATTTATCGTCATGACAAAAACATTAATCAACTGTTACGCAACAGTATATTACTTGAAACGGCACGATTTTGTTACTTTTTTATTGTTTGAAAATTTAATTTCAACAAAGGTCATCTTTCACCAGCTGTAATCTATACGTGTAGCAGAGTATTGTATGACATGTAAAGCTGTTGAAAAGACGGGTCTATTAAGGACTCTTACGCAAGACGTTTATCACAAGAAATACTACAAATTTTTCTATCAACCAAGCGCAAAGCTATGAAAGTATTAGAACTGTAATCATCAACCTGTAATCGCACTCACAATCGTGGGCCCCATGAATGACGTTGAGAGTTCCGTCTGGGAATCCGGCATCTTGAGCCAATTGCGCAAGCAACATCATCGCACCAGGGTCACGCTCCGATGGTTTGATGACGCTTGTGTTGCCGCAAACCATCGCCATTGGGAACATCTGCAACCAGGGGAAAATGCTGAATCAGCAAAACGTACTACCTTGGTATTCTTATTTCTAAAAGATTCAAGTAAACATAAAGTTGGTGAAGAAAACAGTCACCAAATTAATAGAACAAAAGCATAAAAAAAGTTACAAAAACAGACGATATTAACAAGGTTTGACAAAAATTTTTTTATTGCAGGCTGTGCATTCAATGCATGGTGCAAAAAGCTTAGCTGGGTGGTATGCTGTGTAGTGTGTACTGCAATTACCTTGTGTATAATGACTTATATTCTAAAGCAGGACTTCCCAAACTTTTTTGCTCGCGACCCCTTTTAAGCTCCTAAAATTTTCCAAGGCCCTTTACGGTTAAGAGGATAAACAATGCGAAATGTACGTTTGTGATATTTATTGAAAGGTTTAATTTAAACGAAAACTAAAAACAAGCTATCCGTACTCGAAGCCTACTACTTTTCTACTTGTAGCCTGTTGAAAACAAAACCAAAAAGTGAACATACTGCATTTATTCAGTGTGATGGGTGCGGCTGTTCTCTGCTACAAAGCAAGTCTAGGCGTCGCTCGATGTTTGTCAATAGGCGGTTTCAATGTTAGTTACGTCGGAACGGTATTTTACCAACGTTGAAAACACTGACACGCACATACGCGGAGAAGAACGGCAGGAGTGCGGTTACTGCTAAGCCATAATATAATGGTGAATATTCCGCTCTAACGTTCGGCTAAGCCAAAAAGTATAAAACTTTTTTCCAGAAAATTCAAGCCACAACTTAGTCAAAAGATAGATCTACAAATTTTTTCTGAGATTTGAAAGAGAGGTGCTCGGTACTTTGTTTTTGCATTGCAAATGGGTTTTAGATCCTATCTAAATTGGTTTTGTCCAACTCTAGAAGAAAATACTTTTTAAACAGTCTTGACAAGCGTCGATAACCAGAGGCTTAATAAAGCTTGATTCCACGCCATTGTTAACCAAAAACTTTTCAGTAGGCCTAAATGAGAATATTTCAAATGAATCATTTTCAATCTTTTGTTTGTTTGTAGATGATGTACACTCCAACTTTTGATTTCAATTAAAAAACATAAATGTTTTCTTCTAGGAACGACAAATTAAATTCGTACCCCTTTTCCAAGCAAACCTGACTAATAGCATGATTCGAAATGCCTTTACAAAAACGGCGGACAAAGTCTAAACTTTTTTCCGTTGGTAAAATCACGAATTAACTTTTTAACACGACTAACTTTTTAAAGTATTGGTTTTGAAATCCACGTTTACAATGCAGCAAAGAGGGTTTTAAACTCCTATTCCATATTTCACTACATAAATTTACAAAATACGGGTAGCCTATTGAGTGCACGACGTTATTAATAAAGTTAATAACTTTCGCAGCATCTTGCACAGAAGTGTTAATATGCATCTTTTTGTAAAATTTGCTTTGTGTAATATGCTTTTTGTAATTTGCTTTTTGTAATTTGCTTTTTGTAATATGCTTTGTGTAAAATTTGTGTAGCCTACTTTCTGCGACCCCCGAAGTTCGTTACGCGATCCCTTGAGGGGTCGCGACCCCCACTTTGGGAAGCCCTGTTCTAAAGCACTGTATTTTAAAATGCTAAATATGCTTTTATTAGTTAATACTAATCACTCTTACCCATAGCGGGATCATAACAGGAAAGTTGAAAGGAGTGATGCCAGCACAAACTCCAAGAGGATATCTATAAGTCATTGTGTCCATATCTTTAGCCACCGATGACATGGTTTCACCAAGATTCAGTGTAGTTATGCTGCAACAGTGCTCCACGACCTCTGTGAAAAGAATATGATCGGATTAAAATTAAAACCATCCGAAGTTAAATCCATCCATCTCAAAGTAATTGATCACAACTTTTGTGAAGTGAGCGCACACTGCTGGTTAATTTTAGAAAAACAACTGTCACAAACATACGCAATCCACGCAGAACATCTCCTTCAGCATCTGCCAGTGTCTTTCCTTGTTCCTTCGTAATCTCTGCAGCTAACTCTTTCTGCAGAACAAATAATGCTTAGTAAACGCAAGAAAAAATAATAATGAAAAGCCATGTCTGATAAAGAATATTATTTTCGGAAGTGTACAGCATACACATACAATCTTGCAAAACCCACCATATTATTTTTGATTAACTGCTGGTATTTGAACATGATCTGCTGCCTGTTGAGAACAGAACTTTCTGACCAGGTTTTAAAAGATCGTTTAGCAGCAGCAACAGCTGCATTCATCTCATCTTGGGTGGCTTCTGGGACCCTGGTAATGATTTCATTTGTGGCCTGAAATATAACACCAGATGTAACGACTGTATTAAATACTGATGTATAAGTTGATATAGCCAATGTCATATGCACAAATATTCTATGTACTACGTTTGTGCACACATTAACTATAAATAACAAATATTTACTAATATTTGTATTCACTATAACTGTTAGTTTTTAAGCAATCCAGAATCTTTTACAATATCACACATTGTTGAGCCCTTATGTTGGTAAAAACAATGTAAATTAACATGGTGAGGCCAGAAAAAAATTTTAATAGCAAAAAGTACCGTACTTAAAGTTTATTTTAGCATCAGTGTGGTTGAATTTAAAAAAACAACCTATTTCCAGCATCTGTTTTAACATTCAGGTACATACCAGTACACATAAAATTAAGACAACTAAATTGTGAAACAATCATAAATTTTGACAAACACGACAAATTTTAACTCAACTTACAGGATTGTGAAGGTCTATCCACCTGTCTGTCTTTGATTCAACAAACTTGCCATCAATAAATAGTTTTGTGTTCTGTATAATTATATAACATGTAAAGAATTCTTCATAGGTAATTATTCTTTAACAGCAATATACGAAACAGTACCACATATTTTTAAAACAAACAATTTAATATTAAGCAGTTGCAAAGCTATTGTTTCAATATAAATTTATTCTATATATATTGTAAATTGACTTCAACTAAACTTACACCCAAACACTGCAAACAGTACAAAATCCATTTTAGCAATGTCTTCAGATCAACGATTACCGGTGAAGACAAACTGATTATTGTCTACAAATTTTAACTTTTTCTAATTTAATCTAGTTTATAAAGATTTAAATCAAGTGAACAGAAATGCAACTCAGTCAATCTTCATTCATATGTCAAGAAAATACAACTTTTTGAAATCTGATACAAATTGTAAATTTAATATTATGAATTAAATGCTATGTCATGTTATGTCTTATACTTTCAATATGTTTTAAATAAAATACTTACATTTACAGCTGTTGATGCACACCTATGAACTGGTTTAGTTGATTGAAGAGTTTTCTAAACAAACAAATATATAAACCCTTTTAGTAAAAAAAGTTGAGAATTAATGTTCGTAACTAGTGTGACAATAATCTTTAATGATCTCTGTGATGTCACAAGGCCAACTTAGACTGACTGTGTCTTTGTTTCAAGCTATTTTTAGATCTGTTGCAGTGTGATTATTTCCTTTGTCCATTATTTTGCTTCAAACGAAGTCCAGCTGTTGAAAAATTAGATCTTTGTGGAGCGATGTCTTGCGCATGAAATCACAGCACGAGATTACAGTCGCTTGTTTTTCTTTTAATAACAGGCATCTGTCTGGCAATCTTATTTTCTTCACTTCGCTTTTGCACATGGCAGACAGTTACGTGAAAGAAAAAAAGGACATTCTCCCTAGCTTTCTGGTAAACGTTTATCACATGACTCATTGTCTTTGTTCAGATGTTTGTAAGCAACAACAATAAGTATACAACAATAAGTAGGCAACAGCAATAAGTATACAACAATAAGTAAGCAACAACAACAGTAAGTAAGAAACGTTGGAAATACAAAAAGCTAGGCTAGTTATCATCTTTAACATCAGGAGGTAACCTAGTAAATAGTCACCAGAAGAACGCAAGTTACTTTAATTAACAATGATACGATTAAATGAATGAAGATAGTTTTACTCTACATTAAATACTGTAGGACTTAGTTTGGGATTTCAGGTTTTGATACAATAAAACGATTGATATGTTTAAGCAGTAGCCCTATGCAATTAACCTATTTTGTTAGTATTACATTAGCCAAACAAAATATCAAATTTACATTTGGAGTTAACAAATTCTAGTTAGTTAGTGCATGGTTTATGTCTTTTGTTTCCCATGTAACGAGGGTTAGACATCAGGTAACTACAGAAAAAGCCTTGATATTTTGCTTAACATGATAAATTTTCCAGGTGGGCAATTGTTGCCAGGCTGTTTTACATAATTCTTGAAACATCAAACAAAAATAGGCCTATAGCCTACAGTACACACACAGCTTACTGAGTCTCACCTTTGAAACAGAATAAAAACAACGAAGCATATTGAATATACCGGTATTTACTAGGCAATTATATCTGTGATTAAGAAACCTTTATAACCTGCAATTTAAAACAATCATTAAAAGTAGGCCTACCCATGGCCTGACAAAGTCTTACAACATATGATTCAAACACTGTTTGTATGCAAAATATGATTTATGTGGTTATGATAGCAATGAAATGGAGCAGAATGTCAACATAGTCTATAGCAAGTATATAAAAATCAGTAAACTAGCCAACCTGTTATTTTGTTTCAAATAATCTGTAGGCCTATTTATAACATCTCTTCCAGTAAATAGGCGTATAGGCCATTATGAATGATTTATTTGCATCAGACAAAGCTGTTCATATGGAAACCGATTAAAACTTAATCACTATCTCTTTATATAATCGACACTTTCAAGTCCGGTCTAAGTTATAAATGATGCCTTCACATGTTAACTCCCTACGTTTCATCACTTATAGGTAGCTGATACTTGCAAGTTGCAGCAATTCACGTTATGCAACGTAGGCTATGTAACCCCAGCAATCCCTCACACTCAGCTCAATTAGGTTTCGCTTGATTGGTCAAATATTGTGGGTTGGAAAGCGAAGAACAAAATTCCTTTTTGTTCGGGTTAAGTAAAAAATTTTGATTTTTTTAAAATTTCAAATGTGTACCATTGTTATGAGCCTGTGTTCATTAGTTTTACCTCAGCAATAGTTGAGAGAATTTCATTGACCTTACAATGACATTATTTTATAAATAAAAACAATAATGTTTCTGGACGAGTTACGAAAGCTGTTTTTTTAAAACATCGCAGAACTGGAACGGATAATATTTGTAATGCAGGATTTAAGGTGTAAAACTCAGCCAGTCCCTATCGGAAATTGCGATAGATATGGGCATTGCTGCACAACTACAAAGCTTCAAAAATGTGGCCTATAGAAAACTTGGGTTTGGCTGTCAATGAAAGAGAGGTTTGTGGAAAAGAAAGACCTGGACAAAGACGTACGAAGTAGATCGACAGTGCTCTAGATTGAAGATTTGGACTCAACCGGACAAAAAATTTGCAGTAAAAAAATTGCCTTCGGCCCTCCTTGGGGCTATAGCCTGCTGAACTGAGCAAGTTGTCGGCTGCGTAGCCGAGTGGTAAGAACGTCTGCGCGACGTTCGAAAGGACGTGGGTTCGACACCGCTCCAAAGCACGCGGCTGTGTCTCGGCGAAAGACACTTAAAAGCAAGCCAAAATAAGGAGAGCAGCTGACTCGAAGACTATATGTCGCTTCGCTGCTTCCTGTCGTCTGTTGTATTATCGCATCTGTGATCGCAGTGTTACGTATGTTATCGCAATGGGCGCAAATAAAAGCATGATTATTATTATTATTATTGAGGCTATTTTTCTTTTGCTTGTGCCAATGTCTAATTTAAAGAAAACTCCATTAGTGAAACAAATTTATCTCTTCCAAAAACATTGATTTATCAATATTTAAAAAAAGGTACATCTGTTTTTAAAATTACCTAAAAACAAACACGGATGTTACTTTTAGTATGAAGATTACAAAATCTCAATCAAAAGATGGGTTGTTTTTTTTTTTTTAATATAGGCTATGGAACGCTTCACGATTTTGCGTGTCATCCTTGCGCAGGGGCCATGCTAATTTTCTCTTTATCGTTCCAATTTTAGTATACGTACTGCCGAAGCAAGTACAAAAGATGGGTTGTTTGAGCCCCGTCAAATTTAATTTGTGAACAGCGCCTCTTCATAAAACGGTCATCCCTAAGCAACCAAATTGGTAGATAACCTTTCAACTCCAGATTACTGAATTTGAAAGAGACAAGTTGCTTTACTGTGTGACAAAAACTTCAGGCAAACTATTGAAACTATCCTTCTTTAAAAAAACTGAACGAACAGAAATTTTTTGAAAATGGATGACTTTCAAGGCGGCGAGGAGACTACGTTTGTGGTTGATGATATTAGCAATGTAATTAAGGAGTCCATTGAAAATACGATTGGTGGAAATGCTTATCAGCATAACAAAGTGAACCAGTGGACATCTAATGTTGTGGAACAATGTCTCAATCAGCTAACAAAGCTTGGAAGACCATTCAAATATATTGTAACAGCAGTTATAATGCAAAAGAATGGGGCTGGCTTGCATACAGCTAGCTCGTGCTACTGGGATAACAGCACGGATGGAAGCTGTACTTTACGATGGGAAAACAAAAGCATGTATTGCATTGTCAGTGTTTTTGGTCTAGCGATTTGAATGAATTGTTTAAGCGCATTTTGTCATATATTTTGATGTGTTTTATCTCCTATCTCAATTTTTTTAAGATAGGATACTGTAAGGCTTGCTCACTGGTATTAATATCCCTGTTCTAGGCTATTAAGCTACCTGCATAGGTACTTTCACAATTTTTTCTAACTTTTTTTTTCAAACAGTGACCTATGTATGTGCAAGCACACAATTGAATTGAATTGTATATTTGCATTGAAATCTTGTAACACCAGCTTTAAACAAAACTTGCATATATTGTGGAGTTTAACAATGTTACCGTACGGGTAATTCTTTATTAAACTGCTGCAACTTCATCAATTTTTTTGTGAACAAACTAAGAAATAGTTTTCATTGCGAGGAAATAGTTTTCATTGTATATATACTTAATGTACTTATGGTACGTCAAAAGCATAGTTGGAACATTAAAAATGATTCTCAGTATATGCTTGAAAATAGCTTAGTTGCATATGAAAATTTTTTATTATATTAAAATTGACGGTACCGTAACTTGTTGAATTGTATACATTGATATGTATAATATAGTAGGTCAAAACATTGCATAATTAGGTGTAATAACGCTTTTGCCAATATGACCCTTTTTAACAACCAGATAGTCTTCTTTTTTATGGTTTGGATATTTCATAGCGTCGAAAAATTCTGTATGAACTACATGTTTGTGTACTCCATGAAGTCTAGTTTTTAAAGACGTTAAGAAAATTTAATCAAGTGACTAATTTGGGGATTTGTAAAAATGAAGACCTCTATATCCTAAAAGTTAGCATTGTCAGGGACTGAAAAACATTTTTAGGATTTGTTAAACACTTTCAAGGGTTGCAAGGTATTGTCAAGTATTTTCAGAGATTATTAATTTATTAGGTATTTTTAGGGATTATCATGTCTGTTGACAATGTCTAACAACTTCTAAAATACTCAACAAGGTCTCACAATGAGTATTTGGAGGTACCAATAAAAAGTTTAGTTGAAGTAGGTCATAAATACAATTCAGTGTACGCAGCAAAGCCTACAATCCATGCAAAATATAATATCTACTTCATTTGTTTACTGTATTATCTTACATTTTACTTGCTGATTTTCTGCAGTAACAATAAATTGTAAGTAATAGATGATGTTGTTTTGTAGATGTGTAGCCTAATTAAGATGCAAAAGAAGCAAATAGTATAACATAATTTATGGATATTAAGTTTTATAGACTTTTGTATAGTCAAGATATAGTTATAACAAGGAATCCAGTACCGTACATAATACTTCATAAACCTCATTACAACTTTCATGCATCATGTTTAAAGTCAACTGGAGTAATACGAGCATCAACCTTTTAAGAACGCATTTGTAATTTGGTTGATTTGTTTAAACTTGTTACTGTGCTCTGTAAAGTTAACACTATGTTTAACTAATTCATTTTGTGTTTGTACTTTTCATGAATGTGTTGTGTTACATTAGTTTTACACAGTCATTACTTAGTTGTACTTAAGTATGGATGACTGTGATTTAGAAAAACTCTCCGCTGCCCCTGCTAAACTATCCCCTAAATTTAATCGGAACACAACAGAATATGATTCAACGGTGCCAAGTAGTGTTGAAAAGATCAAACTTGACTGTTTAACAAGCGACAGTGGGGCATCTTACCAGATATTTGTAAGTATTGTATTTTGCATGACCTTGTTTTTGCATTACAATTTTTTAATTTTGATACTATTGTATGTTTGTTTTCACTACAAGTAATTGGTTTTTATTGCAAAACACAGAATCAGTTAGTGAGATAGTTAAATGCAAATGTTTGATTTTTATTAGCTTATTTTTTGACTACTGGATTATATGCATCATTAGGGAGGTGGTGGTGAGAAGACTATCCTGTTAAAAGAAGGTGAAGTTAATGAGATTCGAATCGAAGTTTCAGCAGAAGATGGCACTGTCAAGAATTACTTCGTCCGAGTTAAGCGACTATCTGCATCCGATGCATCTCTTACACAATTATCTTTATCTTGCGGCAAACTTGACCCTACTTTTGCAATGGACGTAGACGAATATACATGTAGGTGTAAATGTATAGTGCATTGATGTAAATGAAATACAGTATGGTATATGATCTGTTTGATAGATTTTATGTAAAATAATTTCTGCATGTTTTCATATAATTGAATAAGCCTAACTGCTTTTTAGTGTCATTACTTGTTAATTTTTGCAACTATGCAAGCTAAATATGCTACAATTGTGTTTTTCAATAACCCTGTGCATACAATTTTTAAAGCATTTAACATTAAAGGTTACTGATTGATTTAAATGTGTGTTTAACAGCTACTGTGCCTTGTAATGTTGAAGAGGTGACTGTGAAGCCAGTAGCACCTGACAAGAAATGTGTCATAGTTGTTAAAGGAAGTATGGAAAATTTTGTTATGCCCTTGCTTCTGGGTGAGACCACAATTGTTGTTAAAGTGAGTTCTGTTGATGGAACCAACACAAAGGTATGATATTTCCTCATTTACTTAAACATATTTGACCCAATTGACTTTTTTAATTGCGAGCATCCCTTTCAATATAAAAATGTAACGCATTGCCTAACCCAGGAATACATTTTAGCTTGTGAGGCTACATGGAAATACTATTCGTTTTGAATTGTAGTTAACTTTCATAAACCTTTTATTGAGAAAGCTTGTATCACTAAATTTATTCAAACAAAGAAGACCAAACAGTTGATCAAGTTTGACATAAATCTGATGATGATGGTTGCTACATCACTGTATTTTTTTATATTTCTTTGTAATATTGATGGTTTTGTTTTATCTAAGGATTACAACATCATAGTGTACAGGAAGCAATTGCCATGGCCAGTGACATTGAAAGATGCAGCAATGGCAATGAAGACAGAATGTCCAATGACATTGTCACCCATGTACAATCCTGTTTCGATTTGTGGGAGTGACCCTAAAGTCTCAATGTCACAACCATGCATTGATATGCTTACCAGAAGGTAACAGTCTTCAATAAAAAACAAAAATGTGACTATGAATCCAGCAAGCTCATTGAAAACTATTTCTGTCCACATTCTCTCTTTTTTGCTGTTGACCTCATAAAAAAGTGCTAATGATCAAAGAGAAATGTTGCTTCTAAACTTTTCAGTTATGTTTTCTTAATTTGCACTTAAAAACTTTGAAATAATAAAATCTTCTGAATTAAAGTCTAAAATCTTATCTGGTAACAGTTGTTATTTGTATGCTAAGTCTTAGAACAAGACACCTTAAAACATAGTGTCTTGCATTTACCATGTTGTTTACTGCATTTGTTAACATACATTCAGGTCTAAAGTGAATCCTCTGAACGATGTTGTATTGGATAAAGACTGGAGAATGATTGATATTGATTTGGACAAACTAATATCTGATTGTGTTGCTTCATCTGTCTATTTGTACAAAGGTATATGTAAAAAAATACCATCGATAAGTTCATACTGGCAGCTATATTTGTCGGCATCAAATTTTAGGAAAATCAAATCAACGAATTTTGAAGACTATTTTGTGCTGAAACGAGATTGCATTATTCACTGACCAATTTTAAAGTTAACAATTAAGTTATTGCTGTCTGGCTTTTGTTTATGAACATATATTTGAATTTGAAAACGAATAGAATTTTAATCGTGTTAGGTGTGAAAGATGAATTGCCATTTCGAAGCATGGCCAGTCACTTGACTAAGTGCGAAGCAAAACCTGCAGCTGAGGTTGATCCAAAAGCAGTCACCGACACCGCCTGGTATAAAGCTGAGTTCGAGAGTTCCACAGTGAAGCCTTCTGAATTGAAGCATAAAGTTGAAGTAGGTTTATCAATGATCGTCTACACATATAGTAGGGCAGGTCGATTTTATACTTTTTTCGGAATATTAAAGTGAATAATGTACCGGTAGTTAGATTTAGCTGAAAAACTCACTTGTGAAATATCAGCCATACCGGATGAGAAACGGCTTGCGGAAATTTATTTGATTTTTTTTCTCGATTTTTGAAAGAAAATTGCATTACCGCTAGATGGCGCAAAACCAACTTCGAAAATGGCTGCTTAGTTTTCGTTTAAACTGCTTTGACTCAATCCTTCGGGAACTCAAAATGAAAACTTTTATGTTCAGGCGTACGCTTCGAAGTAAAAAATTAATAAAAATGAAACAAATATTCAGTATACGCGAACTACAGTAAGTGAAAGTTGGTTAGCTGAGCCAATTCGTCGTAAGAGTGACGATAATGACCTTAATACAGAAACGGCCTGCGCATATTTCTAGTGAGAGCTTTATAGCAACAATTGTTTTGTGACGATTTTCGAAACCGTAGGAAACTTGCGAAGCTTCCGAAACCAGTTTTACGCATCTCTCCACACCTTGCGAATGTGAAGGTACATCAGAAATGTTCAGTTTCCGATCGTTGTCAACGAATGATTGAAGGTCCTAATTTGAAACTTCCTGTGTCAGTGGTGGGTTTGGGCTTTCAAGATCGCTGATATCCACTAACTCTTGCCACTCGTTTGCATTCCAGTTGACTAATGGAATCTTTTTTGCTGCACTGTGCTCGCTAGAAAAATACAAAAATAAGTTAGCGACTGCTAAAATTTTTACTATCGACGCCAAGAAAAAAACAGTTCAGATTTTGCTGCTGTCTGTAATTTTTCGCCGATAACTTTGGTTTTTGCGTAGGCTCGATCCAGTTTGGACTTATTCATAATAATGTGACGGAGATCAATTTCCGGTCTCAAAAGATGTTTTATGTCATGTAATAATGCATTGCCAAGCGATGATACAGTCACTCCTCAAAGCTCTAAACGGAAAAAAAGGAAATTTTACGGTGCTGTATTCGCAGGCCGGCACTCTTGCTTGTCCTAAAATAAAACATGATGACATTAAAAAAAAGTAACTTACGGTAATAATAAATCTGTGATGCAAATCAAATGTTACCGGCCTAAATTATAAACATTCAAACATCAGGGATTTATGGCAAACAAATGTAAAATAGTTTCGGTATATAAGTTTTTAGGTTACTTATACTCTTTGTGCACTGAGCTTATTAAATAACATCAATATTATGCACGTGTTGATTTTTTCATTGTGGTGCCAATTCATATGTAGCCTATCACTTTCAATCGACTAGATAAATCGTGCTTACCTTGTCTGACGCCGAACACGACGTGCTTGAGCTACTTATCCATTCGGGTAATTCTGATGGTCCAGGTATGTCGCCTTCCTCCTCGTGGAAGTCATGGGGAAGTTTTTGTAGCCGTTTTTCATTATTTTGTGCTTTTGAAACTGCTGATCGATCAACCAATAACAATTGAAAGATACCTTTAGGACCAATTTTTAGCTTTTGATCCATCAGATAAGCTCTTTCTTCCAATGGTATTTTGGCGTTTGCAGAGAATACACAGAGAATGTGCTCTTTCTTGCAATCCAAGAGCTTGCAGTTGACTCGAGTTTCCCTGCATGCCACAACTTCCAGCGAACAAATACATGCCCAGATTAGCTTTTGCTCGGCCTTTTGCGTGTATGCAGTTTATATTCTTAACCAATTTCAATAAATCTTTAATTTTTCTGTTGATGGCTTTGTCAGAAATCAAACGTAGGCGAGGATTTAGCTTACTGCCTGCCAGATACTAATTAAATTCTCGCTGATGCGCAAAACAATACCCCAAATATTTCTTTCAATTTTAGCATTGTTAAGGTGGTAATAATATTGAATTAGTTGTTTATAAGTGCTAGGTTCCGTTTTGGCAAGCTCGCAAGGGCCTCCTCCATGATGCTGTTCACTTTGTTGTGTTAAACGTGGATTTTCTTTTGGCATGTTTCAATAAGAGTTTGTGAACAAGAAAATTTATCACATACTAGCTGAAATTAAATAAGATTTAAAAAAACTTTATTTAGATCAACTGATTCACTGGCTTGTCAAATCGTTGTTAAAGTGAGTTCAATTCATTGCTGGCCTGTCAATTCATTGCTCAAAACGATCTATTATATTCATAAGAAGCACATCTCCAATGCTGTAATGATAAGTTGATTAGGCTACTCAATCTAATGGATAGCTTAAGTATATAGAGACGCGTCAGGCTTATAACAAGCACTAGGCCTACAGTCTATCCTGTGAGTCCATCACTGAATTAACTGCTTAATTTCAATTCAAGCTAAACAACAACTTTTTCACTGTTCAGGTCTCCTATTCTTATAAAATTCCGCTAACTTACTGTGATTAGGTAGGCCTACATCATCTATAAAGTATGGAGAAAGTCATCGCGCGTTTGCGGCTGTTATGACGACTTCCGCTAACGGCGCTACATATTCGCGCTTTTCATAAAAAACGCGGGGAGCAACTTTTAAGAATTTAATCGTATTTCCGCAAGCGATCGTTGCACTTTACTTATGTTTTTTACTTGCGAAAGATGTTTTTCACTTATTGGCAGCTACCGGTACTATATTCCATATCAAATTTTTAAATCGACCTGCCCTAACATATAGTAGCTTACTGAAACAGATAGTTCCATTGATATTCATGTTCAAAGCTCTTCGACTGCTTGAATGTGCAAAATCCATGCAACGATTTTGTCTTCATCGATTCGCCCCCATGTTGTCATTGTGAAAGGTTTTGAGTCAAGTGCACAACTAAAAGTAACTATTCGACGCCGATTGAGAAACGGCTTCGTACCATTTTGATACATACTGTATCAAACTATGTCTATCAAAATATTGTTTTAATGGTCACGCTATGCAATTGACTGGCGCTATTTAGCATTATTACCTAGGTCATGGGCCACTTTAATTAATTTTCAGTTATTTTATAAAAGCGAGTAATTTGCCGTTGAAAAGCTTTCGTAGTTGTTTGATGCTTTTATCAGTACATTTGACCTGGTTAGGTGCGCAATTGGGAGAAAAGACTCCATCATATGGCCAGTGAGTCTAACTCTGATGCTTTGATGAAAGACGTGGAAAATAGATTAAAGTCTTATAGAAGCAAACTTCCATTGAAGCCGGGTTTGTAACTACTCTAAAATTGTCCAAATAAGCTGCTGCTGATCACTGAAAAAGTTAGGTTGTTCATCAGAATTGTTTACTTTTTGCAGTATATTCTTCCAATAATAACGTTTTAACTTTCACCTTGTACATTATTTTTTCGGAGGATGCGTCTTTGCATGATGTGCGAAACGTCAGTGTAACATTAAAACACCTTGAATCTTCACTTATGCTGTCCATGAAAGTTAAGGGTTTCTACTTGTAATGTTTCTTCTTCTATTGTTAACTTCTCATCTTACTCACTGCATACGCATGCTGATGTTGAGCCAACGTTAAAAAGGACGGATTTTGGTTTACGATGTGTTTTCAACGTCTCATCTTGCCACATTAAACATTATTTTGTTTGAAGGTCAGACGCTGACATTCCCAGAAGGGGAATCCCCCATTGAAGACCTTCATCAAATTTGCATAAACTTGGCCGCGGCTGTCAAGGCGAAGAACAAGGAATCCAAGTTTCATTTGAAGCTTGCATTCGCTTTGGAAGAACAGCAACATCTGGCGGAGTTGTTCGGACTCTCGAAGCAAGTCAGTTCTGTATATCTTTGAAGATGAGTTTTGTTTTAACTCTAATGTAGATTGTCTGTCATGTTGTTTAATTATGAAAAGAAGATTTTTTATTATATATTTTTTTTTTGCTTGAAGTGTTAGTATATGAAGAAATGACCTTGTAATAATGTTGTACTGTTATTATACGTTATTGTTGTGCAATATTGTTGCACTGTACTTCATGTTTGTACTACCGTTTCACAACATATTGCGAACGAATTGGCACTCTACCTCAACAGCCAAACCTATTTCCCCGACCAAACGAGTTTCTCAAAGTTTGAATCAGATTTGAAATAGGATTTATAGTATCGTACTACAATGACACATTGTTTTACTTTATATTTTGCAACTTTCAAGGATGAAGACTCTTCGGAGGTGGGAGCGGGCACTAATAAAGCTGCTCAGGAGAGTTCAAGGCTGGAAGAGTGTCAGGCTATCGCTAGACTCCGCGGTGTGGCTGCAAACGCTCCTGTTGCTCTTCAACTAAAAGCTATTGATGAGGAGTACAAGAGCCTGTTGGACAGTGGCCAGTCAGGAAGAGCAGATCACGTACAGGAATTGTATGCCTGGAGGTCGAAACAAGCTTTAAAGGTGGGTTGCAATATTTTTTTTTTTTTCTATCTGTTGTACCGAAGGCAAGCTTGCAGAAATTGCTTTTGCTTTAAAATGCATTTCATAGACTGAGAAATATCAAATAACTCACAAATCGGATTATATGATGACTATTATTACTGCATCTTATAAAAATAGATTGCATTCTGACATTGCATATTGAATGACTTTGTAGGTGAGGCTTGTCTAAATGTCTAACTAGTAGCGGTGTAATTGAAACTGCAACCGCTACATTGGGTTGTGGCTAAAGTTAGGTTGTCATCAGAGGTTGGTGTGTAATTGTATGTGCTGTTTTCACCCAGGGTGAACAATCTGGGTTGCGACACTTGGATGAGAATGAACCACTTGCTCAAGCCTATCTCAAGTTCATGGACGCCTTGACACTAGACCCGAACAATCACTTATGCAACCTGCATGTAGCCCGATTGATGCTTGAGAGGGGCGACCACCAGGAAGCAGTGGTGAGGCTCCAGCAAGCAGTTGGCCTCAAACCTGTTAGCGTTGAATCACGGTGATTTTGTGTTTGTTTTTCGTTGCATGTATACTGTAATTGTATATGCATGTACCGTACCTATGTGCTACGTACTGGCTAGCTGCAGGACTAGGTTCGTTGTGGCGCCATGGATGATCAGGACTTAATTCTGACGACACGATTCTGAAGACAGTCTGATGAAAAGTACTTTGCAGCTTTGAGCAATAAACCACCTTTTCCTGCCATCTTCAGATGCTGAAATTAGACATATATCCTTATCAACAAGAAAATTTTGTGAACCTGTACGCATAACCTCCTTCGGTGATGGTCGGAGTGTGTTTACAATACTGTATAAGTAAAAAAAATTTACAAGTTCAAAAACTTCTAAATATTGTGCATCGTAATGTTTTAGATTTTTTCTTGGCTTGGCACTTTGCAAACAAAGTGGTGGCCCGGGAGATCGGTTGCCAGAAGCGCTGCTGTACCTGCATGAAGGATTGGAACGACTCCTTATGCGAAGACAGAGCGAGGCCGAGACAAAAGGTAAAGCTTAAACAAAGGACAACTTAGATAAACGTTAATGAAGAACAATTGCATCTTTGCAATTGCAAAGAAACATACGCAGATATAGGACTTGATAATTTGGTCAGTTTGCTTTAAAATTATTCTAACCGTATTATTATTTAGATTTTCCTAAAGGGATATTTAAACGCAGTTTGATAGTAATTTTGTTTTGGCTTAAAACTTGGTATTAATGATTGCTTGGGTTTGTGGTGAGTTCACTTCGCAATTAAGTTTGCCTACGACTGATGATGTGTTTTACAGGCAGATAGACAGTTTGGCTTATAAGTTAGCCTCAACAATGATTGTGTTGATAATGTTAGAAGATTGTACTTTGCCTTACTGGTTGTTCCAATTCCTGTCAAACATCTGTTAAAACTATAACACTCATCTAATCGTACTCCCAGAAATGACACGTTCTTCGTTGACTGATTACCACGCTGAAGATATCTTCAGATTGTCCAATGTCCAAGTGCTCCGTGCTTTGATGGTGCTGGCTGAGACGTTGAAGAAACACCCGCAGCCGGGAATGAGGTCGGCGAAGGAAGTCTACCACTGGTGGGTGAAGGTGTTGATATCAGTGGGGAAAAAGTGTTTCACTACTTTAGATGTTGACTGTCTCTATTTGATGAAGTGTTGCCACACATGAGTTTGCGCGCAATTGCTCGTGAGATGATTTGTGGACTGGACAGTCAGGCAATTTATTTTTAAACATAATTAAAATAAAATTATGCATTGCAAGCCATCGATTTTTAAGTAAACACAACGCATACTGCGCACCAGCGTAAGTAGCTACGTGAATATAATATGAACGCTTTGCTTACGATTTCAACCTGTGTTGTGAATCGAAGAACTGCACAGAGTTATTTCAATAAAGTTTCAAAGTTGCGAAACTTCTGCAAAAACTGGCAGACCCCCGCTAGCGCGGACAAACGCCAGGTCTCATCTACGGAAGAAGGGAAAAACGGATGGCGATGA
Organism: Aplidium turbinatum; assembly: GCF_918807975.1. Taxonomy (NCBI): domain Eukaryota; kingdom Metazoa; phylum Chordata; class Ascidiacea; order Aplousobranchia; family Polyclinidae; genus Aplidium; species Aplidium turbinatum. The sequence continues at coordinate 8,414,366 of NC_137483.1, read as the reverse complement.
ATGCAATGGCCATAACAATTTATTCTCATCTGGTACCAGCATTGAAAATTGAATCAATGCAAAATTGCCCATGTTATTCTTAATTATGACGTGCGATGAAAAAACGCATGGTTTCAGTGATTATAGGAATGTAAAACTGCATCATCTCACTCAAATATTTTTCAGCGTATGTCTCCACTCTTCAATAGCGCTGTGTTCCATGTTTTACCGCGGCCATACTTATCAACAGGTGAGAATCAGGCAGCGCCCTTACGTTTTTTTGAAATTTAGCCAAAATCCTGATCATGAAATTGACGTTTGGGATTAATATCGGACCAAACCTGCTGCTAAGGTTTGATTTGCAGGAATTTTCTATGGACCTTAACTGGTTATGCGTCAATTCAAAGCCGATAATTCAAAGCTGCCAATTCAAAGCCGATAATTTATTTACGATAAAGGCAATAACCCTAACACTAACCCTAATCTTAACCCTGAGATCTCTGAAGAACAGACATCTTTCATTCTGAGATCCCTGCCTTAAAATTTTGTCTTTGAATCATCGGCTTTGAATTGTCGGCTTTGGATTGTCGGCTTTGAATCATCGGCTTTGAATTGTCGTGACACCACCTTAACTATTCCAGCAATCTCTGCTAAAAGTCAGAAAGGAAAGATTGTAAAATAGACAAATTGCTTGTTTATTTCAAGTGTGTCGTTAAAACTTGATCTGATCACAGCTTTTCATTTGGTAATAAGTGTTGCACTGGAAAAACCATCGTCACCATTTCAACAGCAAAACGGTGTATTTGTATCTGAGGAAGAATAGATAGGCGATAGTGGCTATTGTAATGTATTGGAACCGCACCGTTGCACTCTTAATTTTGTGTTGGAATTTGCTCTTACCAGCGTCTCGCATTTTGCTTTACGCGCTTTTCATGACGTCGTAATTGGTCGCTTTTAAATAGACTTCCTTGGCGGTGTTGCGGCAGTTTTCTTACATTCTTACATTTATTACGTTATTACAATTATATGTTCAATCGACTTAGTGTCGGAGTCATGTTGTAGTTGTCGAAGTCTGTGCAACATTATAACTATAACTCTGCATAACAACTCACAGATTTCTCTTTCAAATTCTCACAAACTAATTGAAAAGGGGTTTCAGTTTAGCAGGCCATGGCCCTAAGAAGGGTCGCAGGGCATTTCTCACAGGAGCGGCGTAGGCCTACTATTCATAATTATGAGAGTAATCAAGGATGGCCACTCCGCAATCGACGGCATGCCTTTACGTGTCTGGCAAAGACACAGCCACATGCTCTTGAGCGGTGTGCCTTTTGAACGTCGAACCATTGCTCTAACCACTTGGCTATGCAGCCTACAGATGTGTAGCCGATAAATAAAATGTAAAAGGTGCGTGACACTGGTGGCTTCAACAAAACTCGGCTGTAAGATCCAGCGCACCTGCTTCACACGTTGACTATTTGTTGTTAGATTGAGTGGACGCTACTAGATGCACATTATCAGCTGCTAGTGCTCATGATGGGAGATACTTCCAGCGATACCGCGTGGACAGCACAACGATGCAGGTACTTGTCAGCCATGATACGTTCGACAACCATCCCGAGAGACAATCAGCTGCTTGCTTTGCAAGAAAAGGTATTTTTTTATGACATCTTTCTCGAAACTTGACTTCTCTTAAATGGATTGTTGCTTCTCTTGTTTGCAACTTTAAACGAAAAACTTGCTTCAATGTGTTTTCTTGTTTGCTTCTCGGAAAACATCCTGACTATAAAACCTAAACGATTCTTTGGTGCTTAATAACCTTTACATACAGATGCAACTTCATTGTAGCGTTATGCCTTCTGTACATCTTTATGTGAAGATGGAATAAAAATCTTTTTCTCTCTCCCTTGTGGAATGATTTTCCTTAAAATAATGTTGATAAAAGTGTTTCTTGTCTTTTTTCAATTAATCAGTGTTTTATGTCATCATAAACGTTACAAGAATTCTCCTGGCTGCTCTTCCAAATGAGTGTTTTTCCTGGTATCATCCAAGTCCTTACTTCCTCCAGGTGTCACAGCATCTTGCCAGCATCAATCCCTGTAACAGTGAGTCCCTCTACCTTCTTGGGTTATCCCAGCTCATGATCTACGATAGCGAGCTGAAATCCACCAATGAGAAGTCTTTACTAGACGCTATAGCCAGTCTGGAAGCCAGCATCGCTCTTGAGGGCAAGCCGGCGTCCGGGGAACCCCCTGTACTTGTAACAGGTGAAGCATCGTTTTCATTGTTTGGCCGATATTTTTATTTACAACTTTGGTGTAGATGGAGTGATTACTTTGTTACACCATAAACAACAAAATAAAATAAAATAAATAAAAGAAACATAAAAGAAACAAAAGAAACAACAAAATAAAAGAAAGAGTGAAACCATTCACCAAGCAACAATACGACAATTTTCATGTTGAAAAAGAAACTGTCACCTTTTTCGGCTTGTATCAAGCCTTCCTTTAGCATTTGAAAGAATCATCATCCCCACTACACTGGTACAAGAATTGTGTTGAAAAGATTAACACGTAACAATTGAAAACACGTAACAGATCTAAGGGTCCTCTGGCAAACAACTGCCTGTTGAGCCCCTCCTGGTTTGCATGAATATAATATTTATATTGACTTTCAGAATCGGTTTTGAATGTCACGAATCAGAAATTTACTTTTTAGGAACTTCTTGTTTTTTTATCTTCATAGAAAGTAGGAAAATTTGTTTGTTGTTGAAAAGATTTTGTAATGCATTAATGATTTTCATTTACATTGGGTAATTAATTAACTAATTATATATTGAGTTGTAAATATAGTTTGCGAACCATTGCGTTGTCGCGCATTTGATGTGATGCTACTGCGTTTTCTTAAAACTAGACATCTAAAATTTTGATGCAAAATAATGAGTACTTCTTCTTTTAATACGTTGACGGTTTCTTTTTTTTACAGGCCAGCAATGGTGGCAGGATAAAGTTGCAGCCGAGAAAGCAAAAGCTCAGCCGGCCCAGCCAACCAGCCCGACGAAAGCACAACCTGCTGCTAGAGGTAGAGGTGCCGCGCCTGCCGCTCGTGGTCGTGGTAAGGGAGCTGCATCAACGCAAAGAGGCGGTAGAGCACCGGCTAAGCCAGCACCAGCGAGAGGGCGCGTTGCACCCGCTAGAGGAGGTAGAGGTGGCGTGACGTCACCAACAGCTTCGTCATCCGACACGAAATGCGACAAGGCGGCACTACCTGCTAAACCAGAAGAACCGAAGGTGGTTTGCATTGAAAAATAAACCCTATATTGTTCCAATATTTCAGAGCACGGCCCACGAAGCGATTGATCAGCTTTGGTCAGATTTTTATAAACAAATGCAACTTTTAAAAATTGTTTTAACTCTACTGCTCCGTGAAATTTAGAAAATGGGTGGACAATTCTTTTTTACCATCAACACTGGGCAACACTCACCAGCGCAGCTACCATATTGCGCTTCGCTAGTCAACGGTGTAGGCTAACTTACGCGTTAACCGTAACACTTCCAATCGTAAATGTCTTTGGCTGTCGATTGCGGAAAGAATTTGCAGTGACAATTTGTTGAATGCAATGTTGAAACATCTTCGATCGTAAAAATTGGTAGTTTTTACTTTTGTAAGCGCCACTGCTACTCCCGTTCATATAAACAGCTTTTTGTCACACTTCAGCGTGTGGCCCCTCAAGCAAGCAGCAAGCCAGCTCCCATCAATCGGTCCTCCTACTTAACGAGGATGGCTCTAGCTCGTGGTTTGTCTAGAACTGATGCCAGAAAGGATGAAGCTCGTGGAAGATACGAGGAAGTAATTAAAATGGCACCAGAGGTAAGTTTCATGGATTACATAACTAGTTACATTTTTACACTCATTACAAAACTTTATGCCCAATAATCGCTCTGTGAAAGAGCACTCAACAATGTACCAAACGTTAAGTTTTGATAGTTGTAGGTGAGGTACTGGCTTGTGTATGCTTGTCACTGGTCAGCCTTTATTATAACATTCAGTTTTATATAATAACTTATTGGGTGACCACGAACTGACCAGTATTTTTCTGCAGGTACACGACTCTTACATTGAACTTGCTGAGCTGCTCGTGCGAACCGACCCCTTGGCTGCTGTGGATATTTACTGCAGGTAAAAGTTAATGTCTTGCAATAGTGGTTTTGAAAATTGGTTTGTTTCATGGTCTGAGGGTGACACGCGAGACTGCTACGACAGTTTATCGAAAGAACAACGACGGCAATTGCCGCTGCATTTAGTGTAAATTCTACGAAGAGAACTATGCGGAACATTTTTAATCTGCATAGCAGACACATAACCGACTGGTCCGCAGATGGCAGTAGTATTACTGAAACATTTCTCTTCATTGCAGTCGTTTTCTATTCGATCCTACCTCGTTTTGATAAATTTTAAAACAAAAAACCTTTTCGATAAACTGTAGTTCCAGTGAAATTTCTGAACAATGTTTTCTCGTTGTAGGTTTCCAAGCAGCAACAAGGAAGAAGATTCATTTGACGATGCGTACTTGAGTGGAGAGATCGTCAGCATACTGATGAAGCATGAAAAATTTGACGATCCGCGTATGGTGGATCATATGGTCAAGTGGGGCCGAGTGATGGGAATTGGTGAGACTTTTTGTTTTCCCCACTAAAAAATGATTGCTGCTATACGGCGCTGTGTCTTACGGCAGCAAACATTTTTTGTTATTCATTTTAACTATTCCAACTTTAACTAAAACTAAATAGAAAAGTTTAAAGAGGCTGAATCCTTGACAAGTTAATGTAACGAGTAGCCCAGCCTGGTGCATTTTTTAATCTAGGCTAATGTGTTAGTAGAGATGCAAACTCAAAACGTTCCCACACACAGAACCGGTGTACTGTAGGCTAATTGCTTACCTTTTGTCAGCACTTTTCCGTGGCTACCAGCGACATTTACTTGGATTTTATAAAACTTTAGTTTTCCGCTGAAAACCCTGCACCTTGTTTCTCGGATTCTTTTCGATTTTTGCGACTAGAAATATTATAATCTGATAAATGACAAGTTCTATTTATTTTCTAGGAGTTCTTGAGAAGCACATGGGTATTTTAGATTCTAAGTTTAAAACTGAAATGCTGAAGAACATCTACGCCGGTGTGCACAGAAAGGCTGTAGATGATCCTGACTTAGCTGCATTCTTCAAGTTCAAGTGTTGGATTTAATCTTCGGCTCGTCTTGGTAGTGAATCTAGTCTTGCTGTGATCTTCAATTAGCTTTTTAGTCGACTCTGAGCAATTTCCGTAAAACGCAAAATGCTTTTGTGGTCTAATAGCCTGATTCAAAATATCCGATAGTTTCAGTGCGTCTGAACAAATGGTAGCATATCTCAGACAGAAAAATCATTTTTACATTAATTTAACGTCTGCAGACGTTGAATCAATGTAAAAAAATGGTTGATTTGCTGTCTGAAATATGTTTACGTATCCGAATGTAGTTTGCTATTTTCATTTGTTGCTGCCAAATTAATTATCATTCACTGTGAAATGACTGCTTTAAAACAATATTTTGTGCTACCTACTTTCTAAGCACTGTTCTGGCTTATTGTGAACGCCGGCCTGTGAACTGTATTCTACTGTAGTGTGACCAAATAGTTTTACAATCAGTGGCATCATGCCTGTACTTTGTGTTTGATGATGTATGATGGTTTTGAACTGTTGCATTTCCTTTTCTTGTATTTGCCTTATTTCATGTTGTGCCACTGTAGTTGCTTTTTATTTTTATCACGATCGCAAATCTGATCAACGCATTGACTCTTAGCATAACCTATGCTCTGATTATTTAGTGTTGCCCCAGCACCCTTTTCAACAGGTTTAAGCAGTCTAGCACTCTAACTATCGTTAACACCCGACTACTTCGGTGGATAGCCTATTGTTTTAATGTTGGTTCATGGTGTGCATTTGGCTATTTCCCTGCTTTTATCTATTTTCTATCAGCACCCTTCTGCATCCCCTGAAGTCGATTTCAATAGGCTACCCCGGTTGCGAAGTGCTGTTCGAACTATATATTGCCAGGGTTAGGATTGTGGGAATCTTCATCCTCGGACTAAGAAAGCTTTTTTGAGAGCTTAATCTTGGCAGTTTTGCATACTGTAGGGCCTAAGCCTACTTGTCAAGGTTTTGAACCACTGCTGACGCCCGGTCACCGAGATTAACAGAATGGAGCTTCCGTTTGTTAAAAATTTATTGTCTGAATTATTCCATTCACTGAGTGCCGCAGGATGGAAAGCAATGCATGAATGCGTTGTTCAATCACACACCCTAAGAACCTAAAAGAGTGGGGTCTAGTTTTGGTTTGATTCCGCAGCTTTGATGCATAGCCTACGATAAACCGAGTCGTTTATACCGAACATTATTTTGGGTCTAAAATCTCCAGAAGATCTTTCTTAATTCCTCAGTGCTGTTCCAGGCCAGCGTTCTTTTGCTCTGTGATAGCGTAGAATGTGGGATGTTGCGCTTGAGCAACGCATTTCAAGGACTGCTCAACTCAAGGACGTTTCAACGTCCGCCCCGATAGCTCAGTTGGTTAGCGCGTGATTTCGTGAACGAAGACCTTCAAAATCAAACGGCGCTGTGGTTCGACTCTCGGGATGTGCGCTTGAGCAACGCACGTTGAGGACTATTCTCAATTCAGTGGCACCTAATGGATGGAATAATTCCCCGGCAACAATCAGAAACTTCCCTCTGTAACCGGCCCTGCGTCAAAAGTCTCTACAAGTATGCAAAACTACTAGGAATAACCAATCAAGGCTTTGTCAGTCCGAGGATAAAGATTCAAAACCAACCAACTCTCCGTTCCTAACGAATGGAATAATTCACAAACAGCAACAACAAACTTCACTCTGTCAAACTCGGTAACTGGGCCTGTGTCGGTGATTCAAAGCCTCTACAAATATGCAAAGCTGCCATGATGACGCTCTCAAACAAGCTTTCAGTCCAAGAATAAAGATTCCCACAAAGATCAGTTTGTTGTGATATTTTTATCACAAACATTTAAGTAGGAAGTAGCTCAGTAATTTCATTTGACTATTCTACTTTTGGGAATGTTAAAGGCATACTAAAGGAAAATTTCAAACCGGAATTAAGCATTAAAATGAGTAAACTGAACATTCAAGAATACATTTCAAAAACAATTACCGAAAAAAAATTGTTTTCAATGGCGCTGGCAAGGCCCAAAGTCCAGTGCTTCATTTATTTTCATTTTTTTCAAAATGACCAAAACGTGCAAACACTGCTCGAGAATACGTCATAAAAGCCAGCAATAACAAAAGCCACGTTACCACATCTGATGTTTTGAGCAAACTGTCTGCTGTTTTGATGTTAAAATGTGCTGTTTTGATGTACATACCCCTACATAGCCTACAGTCAAATCGCCCGCAGTAACAATTATTGCGTGATCGGTTGATTGCTAGCCTTTATGACGTAGACTGTACAGTCGCACGCACGCTTCGTTGCTCAGGCTCAATCTCGTTTTGAAAGCTCTGACAAAAGCACGCGCGCAATGGTGGTCAGACCGCAATGGGGCAAAATTTTATTGAAAATCGTATTATGGTAGCATGTTAAACACAAAGAACGTGGAAAATCGCCAAGTCAGGTTTTTCCTTTAGTACCCCTTTAAAAGTATCTTGCAACCAATCATAAAAATCAAGATTTGTATGAAAATACTTTTCAGTATATTTTTGTTCACACAACTTCCTTTTTTCTGCAGTTTTTTAGTAGTTTTTGTTTACACACTTCTTTTTTTCTCCTATTTTAGTAGTTTTTTTTTTTACTTTCTGGGTTGTTCTGGGATAAATTTTTGCTGCTTCCATCTGTTTTTGTATCTTGACTGCGTTTGACCTAAAAAACTAAAATGTGAAAAAAATTGCCATGGCAACACTGATAATTTTTTTGCTTTTACACGTGAAATCGAGTTTGTCCATCCATCCCCCTTATGATCCTAGAAGTGGAATCTGATTTCTGAAAGAAAAAGTGGGAAATAAAAAAATAAGTCATTTCTGAGAAAGTTTTGATCATGGATCCTAGAGTAGATTAGTTAAAGCTGTTTATTTAGACCTAGCTTGAGGTGGCTGCTGACTAGATGACCGCCTGGTCTTTTTGCAGTCTCCTCGTCATATGATACGGTATGACACACAGCAGATAATTGCATATTTTGTATTCTTTTCATGTTTGTGACAAATAAATGAACTAACTGTACTCATTGGTGATTATTTAAATCATACTCATCTAGCATACCGTATATTGGCATTGCAGTAAAATTCAAAATGCCACGCACTACCCTGATCATCCAGTGAATCCATCATGCTACTATACCTATTTCGCATTTATTGGGAAGCTAGGCTAGTTAAATTCAATTTAAGACACAAAAAGTAGACAAAAGACTATACAGTCATTGAGCCAGCTGTCCTCATTCAGGATATGTTGTACGTATGATTTTGTCGGTACAGTCAGTGTCCACATTACTTTATGATATATTATGATCATTGTACGTGTTTGATCCAATCTGTCAACGTGTCAACCTTGCAGAAAAAGTGTTGTTTGGTAGATTACTTACTGAGGAAATGATATTTGTGTAACCTTCTGATTTAACAAGTGCTTAGAAATACATTTAGACATTTGATGTGAGTGTAAATAATATGATACATACAGACCATCTCCTGAGGATGCCAGTTGACGCCAAACTGTTTTTTATTACCGCAATGTTTAACCCCTTGCAAGCCCATATTTTTACTTGAGTAGTCGATGTCTTGTATGTCCTAAAAGTCTGGGCAGAAAAAGAACTACAGTAAAGACTAAAGAGTGGAAAGTCTGGCAAGCAAAACGTTGTGGCATAATATGCACGATATCAAAGCTGAATCTGTTTATGAAATGACAGCTTTAAAAAACCTTGAAGAGTTGAAGAAGACAAGTCAGCACATTAGCATGAGACATATTCATGTTCATTGTAAAGCTTATTCACATTCTAGTGAGAATTTAGACTGCTTTCATCAAAATCAATTATGACAAACTATTTCTACTGCATAATGTATTGTGTATTTGCCTACTATTTGGATGTAAAGCTAACAGTTTTCGAGCATTTACGTTTCTATAAATTAGTTCACTTTTGGTTAAGACTTTGTATTTGTCTGCTTGCATAGCCTATAGCAACTGTCACCTTCGCTAAAACTTCTGTTGTTTAGATTGAATTTTTATTAGTAAATTGGTGAAGTTTAGCCTATATTTGTGCAAATTAACTTTGCATGCAACAGTGACATAATATTCTGAAATGTCATTTCGTGGCCGAGGAAGAGGTGGAAGTTTTCGAGGAGGAAATTTTCGCGGTGGTCGGGGAGGGAGAGGTGGTTTTGGAGGAAATCGTTATAATGATGAACCACCAGAGTATGTTGTGGAACTGGGAACCGCAATGCATCCTTGTCAAGAAGATTTAGTTTGCAGATGTACAAACGAAAAGGTAAGGTCAATGGTCAGTATGCAAAGATGTCAATCCCTTGCTGCAATGTCAGGATTGCATGTAGTGTTGTAATGTCGGGTCTGCTACTACTTCGGCAAGTCCGATTCTGCGAGTCCAATTCGACTAGTCTGATTCGGCGAGTGCCCTATTTGGCGAGAGCCCTTTTCGGCGAGTTCCCTATTCGGCGATTTTTCAAATATTTTTTTTAAATATCGAGTACCGTAGCCTAATTATCATTGTCGCTTTTACATTGTTTTAACGTCGCTAAACGTTCAAATAACTCCCTAACCCTTAACCCCCTATCCCTTAATCCCTAACCCTCTAACCTTTAACCCCCTAATCTTTAACCCCCTAACCTTTAACCCCCTAACCTTTAACCCCCTAATCCTTAACCCCCTAACCCTTAACCCCCTAACCCTTAACCCCCTAACCCTTAACCCCCTAACCCTTAACCCCCTAACCCTTAACCCCCTAACCCTTAACCCCCTAACCCTTAACCCCCTAACCCTTAACCCCCTAACCCTTGACCCCTAACCCTTAACCCCCTAACCCTAAAACGGCAATAATAATTAGGCTACGGCACCCGATAATTTAAAAAAAATTCAAAAAATGCCGAATAGGGCACTCGCCGAAACGGGCCATTCCGTGTAATGTCATTAGCAATAGAAGCTACTCACATTTGTTACTCTGGTAAGCCCAGCAACTTCGTGCATCAGCGTGACTTACCAGCTATATATGTTATTATTTCAAAATTTTTACAGATATCAGGAAAACAAACAATATGTATTGCTTAATAAGTTGTTAAAACCACAGTTTCAAGCTGATTATTTCATATGTACTGGTTTTACTGTAATGCATAGTTTTTCAAAGCAATTTGAAACATTTTTATTTTAACAACCAGTTCAAGCCACTCTCCAATCTCCATTGAATGAATTTTTGCAAAGCATATTACTCATGTATGTTTATGGGAATAAGATTATTACTGTACTCTGCTTAGAAAAGTATAAACGTTGTTTTTGAGAAATTTTTCAATTTTATTGAAGTCGTAAGAGTGTCTTTTCAGTCTCATCTTGTTTAAAAACGGATTTATCTAAATATGATTGTACAGTACCTTATTTTACGGACCATAAGGCGCACTTTAAATTCTTTTTTTTCCTCATAAATTGATCGTGCGCCTTATGGTCCGATGCGCCTTATGTATGGATCACCTTGTCGGCAGCCGTGGCCCAGTGGTTAGCGCGTTGGGCTCGCAGTCGAGAGCCTGCATGTTCGACTCCAGCCACCCGCACTTGCTGTTGTTTCTCTGGGCAAGAAACTTTACGATAATTGCCTCTACCTAGTGATCGATTTCGAGTAATGGGTAGTACCAAATTCACGTCATAAGTAGAGTAGACAACCGGAAACAGACATTGCCGTCGGCTGCTGCGTGGGTCAGGTGTACGTCGGAAGGCGTACACCGATGCACAGCGCTCAAGTCCGCTTTCCCGCAATGCAGGATAAAGATAAACAAACAAACAAAGTGCGGTAGCCGGTAGTGCTTTATTGCCTACACTCAAAACCAGTACCGATATACTATTATATATGGTCCGGTGCGCCTTATGTATGAACAAAAAACTAATCAAAGCAATTTATTGACAGTGCACCTTATAGTCCGGTGCGCCTTATGGTCGTAAAATACGGTAGTTCCCTGTTGTTAAGTCCATCTTAAGACCAAACAATTTTGGGCTTATTAAGCAGGGGGCAATTCTCTGCCTCTCCCATTTATTCGGTAATTTCAGACCAAATTGGACTTAATAAGTGAGGACAACTGGAGACTACTCAGATTTTAAGTCATTGTTTCAATGACTGTTTTGTCACTTTGAAAAGTATTTTCTAAATACAGCTTCGGTAGAGAGTTTGTCTTGTTGAACCATAGGCATACGAAGCCGAGCAACGTTATCAAGTTTAACATATTAAAGATTATTATATTTACAAAAACACAAAACTACGCAACAATTAAATATCGAACGTTTTCGACATCACACGATGTCCTCTTCAGGAATAACATATATACAATTTTTACTACATCTGAAAAAATACAATGGTTATTATAACTTATTTTCTAAATATATGCCATGTGAAGCGATTGTTGAATCCATTCCCCTTTCATAGGTCATTCCAAGAAAATCATCCAAATAAAAAATTGAAAATAAAATTTCAAGTTTTTCTGTTTCTGTTAGTTTTGATCAAAATAGAGTTTTGCTTCCACAATCCAATAACCTATTGAGAAGTTATGGAATGTTTAATGAGATCCCTTTTTCAACTAGTGCTGTGCAGTAACTTTGGCCATTTTTTAGATTCCTTACTTCAATGCTCCTGTTTATCTCGAAAACAAGTCAAGAATAGGAAAAGTTGACGAAATATTTGGACAGATTCGTGAATTTTATTTCTCCGTTAAAATGGCGGACAATATGCAAGCAACATCATTTTCTGGAGACACAAAATTTTTTATTGATCCCGCTAAGTTACTTCCGCTCCAGCGGTTTTTGCCTCCTCCTCCTGGTTCTGTTGTGAAGCGGGGAGGACGTGGTCGTGGTGGAGGAAGAGGCCGGGGAGGAGGACGCGGTGGTGGAAGAGGAAGAGGAGGAGGTGGTGGTTTTAGAGGAAGAGGAGGCCGGGGTGGAGGAGGAGGATTTCGAGGTGGAGGAGGTTTCAGAGGAAGAGGAGGACGTGGAAGATATTAAGATGGGGGTGTGCAATTACTGCCTTGTCATCGTGACTCAGCACATAAGCACACCCGGTAATGAACCTGTCGTTCGCAGGGTTGCTTTGGTGCGTTAGAAAGGACTATGGTTGTGACGCTTTGGCATCGAAATTAGAAATGTGCTACAAAAGTTTTGCTTTTGTGCTATGTTCTCTCACTGTTTCTTGAATAAACGAGAAATTTAGGATCTGCGAATTCCATAAATAAAGCAAAAAATGTATCAAGCAGCACCTTCCTTTTCATAAATTTGCCGTGTTGCGCTTTCAGACATTTTTGCTAAAAATACCCATGTTTAGTTACTAATCTTGGTTTAATGCGGATAGGTTGCCTTATTGTGATCTAGTAATTTTACAAAGTGAATCAATTTGATTTCCGGCTTAGTTACTAATATGAATTCTATGGTTGAATTCTTAATAAAACTTGCAAAGTTTTTAACAAAACACCATGACTCTCTGGCAAGGATTTGTCAGGGCAAAGATGTTGACGGACAACATTGATTCAGCAATTAAGGTCGTTAAGACTGACATGGTTTGCGTTTCTACGTTCTTGAAAGTTTTGTATCTTTCAAGTATCCTTAACTGCTTAAGGCAGGAGCGGATCCAGGTATTAACGTTAGGAGGGACGATGTCATTGACATTCAGGTAAGGGAGCGTTCAAATATTAGTTACGTAACGCTGTTTTTCCGAATTTTTGACCCCCCCTCCCCATGTGACGCCAACGTAACGTTTTTGTCAACGCCAACGCAACGTTTTTGTTTTGTTAGCCAAAACCAAAACTGTTTCAAAGTCTTGTTGTTTTTTCGCTTTGCTATTCGATCCAAACGCCCGATCGTACTCACGGACCTGTACCTAGGTCGATCGAGTTTTGTGGGTAGGCTACTGCATTGACAGTGGCTTTCACATATCTTGAAAAATCAAACACAGAAGGAACAGCTTTAGGGATGAGCAGGTGTCTGGACTTGGTGCCTTGTAGCTCTGCCTGTAGATCACGTTGGTAATCGTTGGCCAGAAAATGATTGCTGCACACACGGCAGTGCTTGTTTACAGGTGGGTCTTTGAGTTTCATCGCCGAGATCCATTTCTTCAGCTTGTCATTATTCATAGGTAAACGATGAAAAAATACCCCTTTGACGATTCCCCGGTTAGTACAACCGGTAGCCATACAAGAAGCCACCATTTTAAGGGCGTAAAAACTCCCTTAGCACAAAGTTGTTTGCTGTTTCGGTAGTCTACGCGATTTGTTCCTTGTGTTTGCACGCAAAACAATAGACCTTGGATGCGGCGTTGTCAGCCAATCACGTCATCAAAAATTTTGACCAATCAGAATCATTCAAATCAAAAAAGGTTTTTTAATTAACGGTAACACAAAAAATAAAAAAACTGTTGAAAAATGTTTTATTTCAGAAAGATCTACAAATACAAAAGTCATGTATTTTCGTTGCAGTGCACCTTTAAGTTTAAAGCATAAAGACCAAAAACAGTCTTTAATGAATTTATTAACAATTAACATAATGTACTTCAATAGCTGCTGAAGTCAATGAGACATCTGTGGTCGATCAAAGTTGTCACTTTCATTACAAAGCAAACATACGGTAGCCTACTGCTTTCTTGCCGACTTGTGTGAAAAAGCGCTTGAGCATATTTGTTAAATTCGCGACACTCCTTTTCAACTTTACGTTTCTTGGCAAAATCCATAGGAAAATATTTAGTGCAAATTCAAAATCTGAAAACAAAGAAACTAAAAACACAAAGAACTAAAATTTAACCAACAATCACTATAATTTGTATACGTTCCCGGTTTAATTATTACACTAAACAGCCAAATTTCACTTTGATCTAGAGTCTAGACCAGGGGTCGGCAACCTACGGCCCGCGGGCCGGATCCGGCCCGCCAAGCAAAATTATCCGGCCAGCAGCATTTTTGCAAATTGTAGTTGGCGGGCCAAAACGAACATCCCATTATTTTATGCTGCCATTTGGTTTTACATAACAGAATTAAGATTACTAAATGTTATGTAAAACTTTCGCAATTTTTACTTTTCCATATTTATCCGTAACGCTCACTTGTAATCACGTAGCCTGTGTACTTATGCCGCAACAATGCTTAGTTAGGGCATTGTCGCCATTTTGAATTTCCTTGATATTCTTTCTCTGCGAACTGCATTTTAGAGAGAGCGACGTTGCAGGCCTGACAGATAGTTTGATAGATTTGAAGTTTTAAGAATTAGTTTGTTTGAAGGTTGATAATTTAGAAATATGTGTAGCTTAGGAAGCAGGAATTGGCCTTTTTAGTGACAGCCGGTCCAGACTTTTAAATTACTTTATTTTTTAGAGTTATAATTTACTCCCAGTTCCATTTTTCCGTTTTTTCAACAAGTGATTCTTGTCTTTGAAGAATTTGCTACTTGTTAGAATCCACCAAGCATAGGAAATTATCACAAAGCGCCTTTGTACCCGCGACCTATCGATCACGGGTCGCTTTGTTATCGTAAACTAGGTTTGGGGCAAAATTTAGCTTAAGCTTGCAGAAGGTAGCATCAAGGTACTTGGCAGTTTCACCTTGAAGTCCGGTTATATTAGCCTATTTACTGCATGCTAGTTGCAGGCTACATGAGTTGCGTTAGTAATAGTCAATTAACCGTATATTTAACGGCAAGTTGAGAACACAACTTACTGATGACCACTTGCAAGATGTTATGATTCTTGCCTCATCCAACCTATCACCTGACCTTCAGAAACTTTCTAGCAGGAAACAACATCAAATATCACATTAATGTTGTGCTGTCAATAAATAAAGTACTTGGTGTTTTTCGTTACCAATTGTTACTATTTTTCTTTATATAAATCTATATAAGCCTATAGTAGCTAAATATGGAGATACTCTGATAAGAACGCCAATTTTAACAATATTATGAAAAGTAAAGAAAACGGAAGTGCAAATGGAAAACTTGTACGGCCCGTTGACATCTGCGCAGTTTTGTTTTGGCCCGCGACTGAAGAAAGGTTGCCGACCCCTGGTCTAGACAAAGAAAAAGAATGGAAAGCCCGTTTATGACAGAACATAACATGTTTGTCACTTGACTAAAAACCGAAAACAAATAATCAAAGAACTAAAAAATAACCAACAGTCACTATTATTTGACGTAGTAAGCAAGTAGTGGTGGATTGCGGCAGAGTGTGGCCGCGGACCACATTTATGTAAAGACCGGAAACTGTCTGCGGGCCGTATGTTGCCCGTCCCTGACTTAGAACCTGTATGGAATTACAATATCGTAGTTGATACTTGATAGAGATTTTGTTGGTGCTGTTGGATATGATTTCAGCTTAATTTAGTATCCAAACAACGATACCAGCCAGCACAAATAAACTACCGTAAGCGTTACGTAACGTTTTGCTTGAACCCCCTCTCCCCCGATAGCGTTACGTAATATTTGAACGGTCCCTAAGTGATCAGCCCGGCACAAACAACGACGGGGTCTCCCATAGAAAATTTAGGTTGAATTTGGTGCGTTCTGAGAGCATTTCGAACACAAATTATGAGAAATTCTATAACTTAAAAACCCTCAACAATGCTGTTGTTTAACAAAGGGAGGGATGAAAAGCTGATGTGCCCTTGCCATGTCAAGTTGAAGCCTGAACAACCTAGCCACATTTATAGTTGAGACTGAACGTTTCACTCTTGATTGTTTCACAGCAATTTAAAAATTGACCACTGAAGGATAATAACAGGTAATTCTGTCTTCCCAATGTCACAGCATAATATTGATACAGACATTGAGGTTGTTATAGACTCAGGGGCGGATCCAGAGGGGGGCGATCGCCCCCCCTACAACCCAAGAAAGTAGCTTTATTCTTCATTTATATGTAGGCTATACGATTTGGAAAACAACATATCGAAAGCAATGCTGAATAAGTCTTTCGCCATGTTCAAAGATTAGGTTAAGCTAAGGTAGGCTATAATAATAACATTGTATAAGGCTATTATTTCGTCGCAGAGTCTAATTACCAAACGAAATTACTAAAACTTAAAAAGTTCTTAAACTTTTTGCCGGCACTGTAGAGCATATAGCGATAAATCCCTTAGCCTAGATAAGTTGGTTGACAGAGCAGGTTATTGGCAACTTTGACGGTCAGACGTGGAACTAAAACCATTGGAATTCTATCTTGAAATTGCATCTACAAACAGCAAAGCTCAATTTTTTTCAATGAGACTTTAGCATCTTGACACCTAACATCATTGCTACCGGTACCACGAAATTGCTCAAGTACCGACCCGATAGCATTGACAAAAGTCATTTGCAATGCCTACAACAGCTTGTTACGTCATATATTTAGTGTGGAATCTGCTCTAGGTTCAGAGATCCAACAATGGAAGGAGAAGTGGGAAAATAAAACTGTTCTGGCGACTGCTGCAGTCTTACCGATGACTGTAGAAGAAGCTTTACAAACGTGTGATGAAAATGTGTACACAATCGTACACTCTCTTCTAAAAATATACTATTAACCTTGCCAGTCAGCGTAGCATCAGCCGAAAGAAGCTTTTCATCTCTTCGGTCGTTGAAAACCTGGCTGAGGAACAACATCGGCGAGGAAAGACTGAATGGATTGGCCTTACTATACCAGCATCGGGACATTTTAATTGACACAGACTCCGTGATAAATCGATTTGCCAACGGTAGAAACCACAAACTTGACTTTGTGTTGTAGTCAAAGGTACGACACCTGTTAATATTACCAGTACCGGCAAAGTAGCTTTTTGTTTTCGTTTTATTTGTGAAATTCACAGAAATAGTTGTTTCTGTTATTGTTAGTTACTTTTTTGTCTGGTGCAGCGACCGTGCATGACACGTTTTAAGGAGGACTATATCTTTTGGTCGTCATTTAACTATGTTTAACCATGTTCAACTGCCATTCTATTGTACAAATTGTAGTGTTTCGCTGGTCCAAAATAAAAATTTACAATCGATACCTAGCCAATAGTGGCGATTCTACGGGGGGTGGAGCATAACCCAGTGTTTTGACCTGGCCCCTACTTTTGTTGCTCATTATGTTGAATGTATGCACAACCTTTCCTCATTGCTCTTTGTAACAATTCAAAACTTGTCAGAGGAATAAAACCTCGAAGTTATACAGTAAGTCTATAACAACCTCAATGTCTGTATCAATATTGGGAAAACAGAACCTGTTATTATCTTTCAAGGTTAATTTTTAAATTGCTGTGAAACAATCAAGAGTGAAACCTTCAGTCTCAACTATAAATGCGGCTAGGTTGCTTAGGCTTCAACTTGACATGGCAAGGGCATATCAGCTCTTCATCCCTCCCTTTGTTAAACAACAGCATTGTTGAAGGTTTTTAAGTTATAGAATTTCAATTTCTCATAATTTGTGTTCGAAATGCTCTCAACGCATCAAATTCAATCTAACTTTTCTATGGGAGACCCCCCCGTCGTTGTTTGTGCCGGGCTGATCACTTGCCTGAATGTCAATGACATCGCCCCCTCTAACGTGAATACCTGGATCCGCCCCTGTATAGACTTAGTGTATAACTTCGAGGTTTTATTCCTCTGACAAGTTTTGAATTGTTTTAAAAAGCAATGAGAAAAGGTGATGCATTCACTCTACATAATGAGCAACAAAAGTGGAGACCAGGTCAAAACACTGAGTCATGCTCCACCCCCCGTAGAATCGTCACTATGGGCTAGGTATGTCATGCACGGTCGCTGCACCAGACAAAGAAACTAACAATAACAGAAACCACTATTTCTGTGGACTTCACAAATAATACGAAAATAAAAAGGCTGCGATACTTTTTCGGTACGGGTAACTAATAGGTAGGCTACTAACAGACGTCGTACCTTTGACTACAACACAAAGTCAAGTTTGCGGTTTCTACCGTTGGCAAATCGATTTATCACAGAGTCTGTCTATTAAAATGTCCGGATGCTGGTTTCAGTCTTTCCTCGCCGATGTTGTTCCTCAGCCAGGTTTTCAAACGACCGAAGAGATTAGAGATGAAAAGCTTCTTTCGGCTGATGCTACGCTGACTGGCAAGGTTAATAGTATTTTTAGAAGAGAGTGTAGCCTACGATTGTGTACTGTAGCCTACACATCTTTTTAGTTCCATGTCTGACCGCCAAAGTTGCCTGTAGCGGACGCTGCTTTCAGCATATCCACGAAGTCGGCAAGGAGTGATAGGACACGAGGTCGACTACGCTGCTGTATTGTTGCTAATTCAAACTCAGAAGATCGATGCTTGCTCACAACGTAATTGTTTATAGGTTTTAATCTTCGATCCAGCAACACAGAAAGTAAAGGAAAACACCAGAATCATTAAAGCTCCACCACCAACAACTGGATACGAAATGTTGAGTGCTACATTATTAACAATAAACTGATCCAAACGTCATCCTGGCAGTGCCAAAAAATATAGAAACAGTAGCAACAACGAAACTGATATATTGCTTTAGAATTACCAAGACTGATTTCTTGATACTGGTTTTAAGTTCTGATTTTAGATATTGCATTCAACTGATTTTCATATTGAAAGAAACGACTTTTCATATTGAACAAAAACTCAACAAACTGATTCCATATTAAACCAACTCTGATTTTTCATATCGCAAAACTGAACAAACTCTGATAACTCAGATTTAGAATCATGAGCTAAACTTCTTTAAGAAGGTTCTAGTGTGGGATTGCGAGTTTTACATACGATCACACAACGCAACACGACTGCAAATCTACATAACAATGAATCAAGGTAGGAATTCGGCATAGTGAAGTTGATTACTGAAGTTGAATTCCCGATTACTGGATTGAATTCCCGAGACGTGCAGTTATGCGCTCAAGGCGGAGCCTTCTGGACAAATCTAGTGACGTAATCGTGTGACGTCAGAGACGACAGAGCTCTCTAGCGCTACATTGCCAATAATCTGCTCTGTCAACCAACTTATCTAGGCTAAGGGATTTATCGCTATGCTATACGTCTACAGTGCCGGCAAAAAGTTAAGAAACTTTTTAAATTTTAATAATTTCGTTTGGTAATTAGACTCTGCGACGAAATAAGCTAATAGCTAGATAGATAAATTTACGCTGCGGGAAGTAGCCTACTGGTTTTAGGCATTCACTGCATTTAGTTTAACCTCTAGGTATCTTGTTGCGTGTTTTAATTCTGATTCTTGCTGCTTTACTTTACTCATTTTATCAGTATGTTTTTGTGTTGTGCCATCGTTGCTGAACAGGTTGTATTAACCTGTTTTAGCCACCTTGATAAAGTCAGTCGTGCTGACTGACGAAACGTCGGAAAAAAAAGCTAGTTATCATCTTTAACATCACGAGGTAACCTAGTAAATAGTCACCAGAAGAACGCAAATTAATTTTATTACCAAATGCCTGGTGAACAGTCTCTCTCTGTTTTTAAGCTAATAGCCTTATAAGCTTACTATGTTATTATTATAGCCAGTGCTGTATTCGTAAAAAAAGCACAGGGTATAGGCTACTGCCAGATTTGTCAAAATGATAAATGATACACAACTTGCAAAATCCTATTCTTTATTCTACCATAACATGAATTATATCAACATCAAAATTGGACGAGAAGTACAAAACTGTTTATTTTTCTATGAATAGGCTACATTTCAAACAGCCTGTCGAGAGGAATCTACATCTTTATCTTCTTTACAAATTTGGGATCTAGTAATTAGTTGTCAAGAATCAGTAAGGATAGCATAGACACTCTCTTTGGAAAACCAGAGAGTATACTATGGTTGTTCGAAAAAGCAGAGGATACTGCGTATAGCCTACCGCCGTATACCCTCGAATACAGCACTGATTATTATAGCCTAACCTAATCTTTGAACATGGCGAAAGAATTATTCAGCATTGCTTTCGATAGCTGTTTTCCAAATCGTATGCATGTAGGCTAAATGAAGAATAAAGCTACTTTCTTAGGTTTTAGGGGGGGGGGGCGATCGCCCCGCCCCTGGCTTAAGGCGACATCTACAATGGTGAAATGAAGGTTTCCTGTCTGTATGGTTGCAGTCTGTTGGCTTGGTGGTGTCTGGCGCTCACAACCGACTGGGAATAATCAAGCAGTAGTCAGCTGAACACAGTTTTGTATTCTTTGTTGAAATAAGACGTCAATCGTACGAACCGTGTAACCTGTACTGCACTTCAACAATATTACAGCGTTCAGAGACAAGAAACACTAAATATATCAATGTTCGCTTCCAGCACCGACATTGTGAAGATAAGTTTACACTAATTCAAAGTGCGAAAATAAATTAGTGAGAACACCGCTATCATAGTCGCCAAAATGGAAGGTGAGTTTTACAGATCACGACAGTTTCATCTGAAATCGCATTAAAAACTCGAATAAATAATGAAATTTTCAAATTGTGAACATAATCAAAACTGGTACGGTAATGGGAATCGAATTCAGTCCAATGTGACCATGATTCATGAGTTACAAAATGTGTAAAAAAATCATTCAAACAGCTCGTGAGTATTACAAAACTATGCAGATTATGATTGTCTCACGTAAGAAGAGAAAATATTACAACCGAATAACATCATAAAACTGTGTTGCAACGGCAAAAGCATGAGAAGATAAAATAGAACATCATGTATCGACATATCTCATGATCATATAACTAAAAACATTATTTGTCATACAAACATTACACTGCAAGTCATTGACGTCTAAAACTCTTTTTTTTTCTAAATTTAACAAACATCCATCATCTCCCTTCGTCACTGAGGCTGGCTGCAAAGCTTTGAGTTCGATTGTCTGAACTATTGTCGTATTGCGTTGTGCAGGTTGACAGAAAAACGTCATTTTGGGAGAAATGTGACGTCATAAGATGCTACAAAGCTTCTTGGTGTGAAGCAAACTGCAGTAGTTTCTATTCATTGAGAAGTTGCTTTTATGTCTTTAATCATCTAGTCGGTCTTCGGGTTTGACATCCAACATGGCGTGTAACTCTCTTGGAGAATATCCAAGAAGACTCTGAAGATCGCAGACAAAGCGATAGACGTAACGTCTGCAAAACGATAAAGTTTTGAATGTCACAAGAGCAATGAAACTAAAAGAAACTTCAGTACTTCACTTTCAGGAATTTTAAAATATTGCCACAAATAAGCTTTTTGCGTCAGTTCTCCATTACATTTTTATGGATTCAAGTAGGCTACTGTATTATTATTAGGCCTATGACTAAAATTAAATCTCGTCAATTCTTGCAAAGCAACAAAACCTACCTTCCAGCCGTTTTTTGGATGATGTTCTTGTCATAGTAATATCTTAGACCTCTTGAAAGTTTCTCGTAATTCATTTTAGGTTTGTTCTTTCGTCTTCCCCAACGCCTGTTAAAGAAAACTCATTTATTACAGCTGTCTCAAAACTCTTGCTTATAAATTCGAATAATAAATATATAGGCTACAGGTAAACTAAGTTGTATTTTAAGCTGTAGCAGAAAACGAGTAGTAGATTAATACTAACCTTGCGACCTCATCGGGATCTACCATTTTGAATTCCCAACCATCTCCAGTCCAGGTGATAAAGTGTTGGCAGGATTTATCCGTCAGCAATTCGATGAGAAACTGCCAAAGTTGAATTGGTCCACTGCCTACAGAAAAATAGACATCAGTACTGAAAGAAATCATTAAGTATCGATTTTTATCCAAAATAAAATCAGTTGTTCTAGAAAACTGATTGTTAGGTTTATTGTTAAATAGACTTACCATTATATCCGCTCAAAAAAGCTCCAGGAATCACAGGATTGCTGGGGAGTTCTTGAGCTGCTCCGCTTTGGTTTTCTATTCCTTCGTTCCTATGAGACAGCAGAAATGAACGATTTGCTTCTTCGGCTTCAGGAGTCAGAAAACCACCATCATTGTTCCATCCAAAAGAACTGCTTCGAGACAAGGCGTTGTGGCTTTGGTGAAAACTTTTATTGTGAATCGTTTGCTGAATTTTTTCTGGAAAAAAATAAAGAGTATAAATTTAAATGTCATTCACTTTGGAGTCAGGGATTGTTTGGAGTTAAACAAGTTAATTTAACAACGTACGAAATGTTTTACACCATATTGTACTGCAGTTCTGCTAAGAAACGGTGGTAACTGCGAATAAATCTGTTACCAAAATGAAAAATAACTAAACTAGGTTACCCTAACTGAAATTAAAAATAGTCACCTTTCGTTATCTCTCGCCGTTTCATTGACTCCAATTGTTGATGATGGCGATAGGTAGTAATATTTGCTTGGTACAAATCCTGCCACTGATGTGTTGATTCATTTGATGGGAAAGCCAATTGTGACGGACGTCTGTTGAAAGACATTGAAGGCGCGTTTGGGGTAGTGGGTGTAGGGTAAGGGTGTAAACGCGGCAATGTTGGTCGACGATACGGCTGCAAAGGAGTTAAATTCGGCTCAGAGAAGCGGCGTTCTTCAGACGGGATTGGTAAGCTAAAGTTTCGGTTTATGGGCATTGACATTTGTCTTCTCACAATATCTCCATTGTTTTTAGCTACAGTTTCAGGTTCCGGTTTGATATGTCCTGGGTAGGGATTTTCTAATGATGTTGTTCTCCGGGATGAATCCAAAGGAAAATGAGATTGAAAAAATGGCTCTTGTTTCACTCGTATAGGTGAAGCCGATGTGGGATTTGTATTGAACGGAGGTGACATTTCATATGATGACGAATCGGGCAGGGATGTTCTTGGCATTAAATTGACTGAAAATCCTTTGAAAGACGTTTGGTTGAGTTGACTTGAAAATGACTGGTTACTGCAATCATTTTGAAAGTTTGGCATAAGTTCTGAGTATACAGGCGGTTGAGCTACGTCGTTTGATGGCATTGGGAACACAGAAGGCTTCAACTCTTCGAGAAATGACTTTTCTGAAAATTATAATACAAAGCTGACTTTATTTTCAGATACAGTTAAATCAATATTTAAAGTCATTCAAATCAAATCGAAACCAGCCGTACATGAATAGCCGACACCTAATCATCATAGGATAACACTTTACCTGTTTTCGGAGTAAGCCTGCTGACATTTTTCAAAGCTTCTCGATTAGTAGTTTGATTTTGTTCGTACGGATTTTGAACTTTACAGTCTGAAACAAAATATTCATTAGTTTGATAAAAGACGAGAAAGCAATTGTTTTCTTGAATGTAAGTTGTTCTTCTATTCGAGTCTACCATTCATGTTCACTTTACAATTACATTTTAACAATTACATTAATGTTCACTTGCTTACCTTCTTGTAGCCGATCCAAGTGTTCCCACAAAATTTCTCCAACAAAAGGAGGACATAGTTTGAGAAACTCCTCCTTACGAAGTCCACACAAAACCGATCCTGGTAATGAAAAGTTGCTCTCATCCAATGACGGAATACTAAACTCTTGTGCTATCCATCTGGCCCAAGTTTTCACGCACGCTGGCGACCACTGGCGGGGATCTAAATTAGAAAAATACCAAGTTAACCGGATTTCGAAACGGTCAGTTTGAACGATTCATGCGAAACCAGTTTTAGTTTCCTATGTTGATTATATTGTTAGGCTATATTTAAACTGATTAGTTGTTTCAAGAATTAAGCCATGCTCATAAGTCATTATGCATTACAATTTACAAGGAAGTTGTTTTTTGTCGCTTTCACTATGCCATTCTGCAAACTCAGCTTTTAGCTACCTTTTGTCATGTTGTTTGCTCGCATTGTGATGTCAAACGATGAAAATGACTGACAAATGGCGTCATTCATTTTTGCTCCAGTTCCTGGTGTGATGAGAGGAAAATGAGGAGTTTTTGAAACTGCAATTAAATTACTTCATTAAAAAACTTATATTAAGCAAAAATAGAAAAATGGTCGAGATTTAACATTACTTTTTAACACTTAACTTAAAAACATAAAAATTTAAAATGTTCTATTCTTACCATCGGTTGGCAAGGAAATGTTGTCACCGAAGCTTGAAAATCTATGAATTTCTTCAGGAGGTGTTTCAGAAGTGCTGTCAAAGTCACAAGAGCTGTTGTTTGAACCATACTCTTGTCCTGTAGGAACTTCTTGCACATCGTCTTCTACACTTGGCAAGCGAAGAAACAAACGGGGCCGTTTCCTTTTACTAAAAACAATTGATACGCGCATGAATACAACGGGATCTAAGATCCTGTGTGGGCTATACGATGGCTTAAACACTGTTTTCCAGTATATGTGTTTATATAAAGAAAATTTAATAAGATTTTTGGAAAATATCATATTTGTTTGTTGGTTATCGACATTTTTACAGGAAACAAGATGCTGAACACTGAATGGTAAACAACATTGATTGCAAGGGCAAGTTCGTGCAATTTACTGGACCTCTTTACGCACATCCGCATCGTCACACTTGAGTATGTAGTACGTAAATGTCAAGATGGGTGTATAATAAATCTATACACGTGACCTATGCTAGTAACACATGAATAGAAAATCATATTTGTGTTCTACTATACGACCTCCATCTGCTTTAGACGTCACAAAGCTATGTAAATATAAACATCTTAGGAAACTAATGTCAAGACATTGAGAAAAAGTCAGCACACACAATTAAAAAGCTAACAAGCGTCGAATCGATCCACAACAGGAAAAATGCCGTATTTCCTTCCACTTACCTTAATGTTTGATCGTTCGCGTCATTGTGTAGATTCTCTATTGATTTTTCTTGAGAAAAATTGATGTGATGAGATGTGACTTGGGTTGTATTCTCGTTCTAAATTCAATTAAGATACGTGTTAAGGAGGAAATCAAATGTAGTCAACAAAATACTAAATTCTTGAATAAAAACATTTCTTTGTCAACAAATTCGCTAGGTGTCAAGTGACTAGATATTGATAACAACAACACAAAAGTATTTACTGTAGGCCAGTGCTTCCCAAATGGTGGGTCGCGACCCATTGGTGGGTCGCGAAGCATTTCTAAATGTTGCCGAATGTTAAAATTTTTTAAAAAATACCGACGTTACTATGAATCTCCGCAGTTTGGTCTTGAACAGTAGGCTACTTCGCCATCACTAATCTTCACTTCATTTGTTGACTTTTCATGAATTGTGCACCTTGTTTTCTATTAGATCGGGAAATTATTGCATTGTCATTACGTAACAATTATGCAACAATGTAACAAATACGTAACAATTAGATGTGTTGTGTCGCATTAACTATTTCAGTATGTACGCCAGTAGTAAAGATGCCATAATAAAGATGTCATATCTCATTGTGGGTCGCAAAATAAAACTTGCATTAAAAGTGGGTCGCACAATAAAACTTGCATCAAAAGTGGGTCGCGAACCGAAAAAGGTTGGGAAGCACTGCGTGTAGGCTAAGCAGTTTATGCACTGTTTAGTGTTTACACCACCACCGTAGCTACCTGGTAAGTGAAACCTTTCGTTAAAGCTCGTTGCTGTTCTGAAGAAGTTGAAATCTGATGGTTGGGATTGAGGGAAGATATGTCTGAAATGAAACAGACTGAATTTAAATTGACCTTTGCGGTAATTGTCAGTTTATAGTATTATACCATGCTAAAAATTTTGCCATATCTTAAGCTATTTGAATTAATGTATGCAAGCATATTCATACTCTCATTCAAGGCCAACATACCGTAACTGCTTTGTAAAGGGAAAGAAGGTTGCTGTTCCATTCCGTCGGAAAACAAAGGATAGGAAGGCAAAGAATTACTGGGTTGGGCCACATTCAAGTCCATAGGAGGTGAAAGCCTTGACGATAGTTTCCCGAACACTAATTGTTCACCAAAGAAATCATTTTCATCTTGCTACAAAAATACAAAAAGGCATAGCCATGAAATTGATAGAATGGCCAAGTTAATCAAACATGCAACTGAATTGCCGTCACACTTTTAACCTTTAGGCTACATTACAAGTTAGTAGAAGTTTGGGAGCAAAAATAACTGAAACACTTGTTCAATTTCATTCATGAAAAACATAAACCATATACTAAAACTGAACCATGAGTTGAGTGGGCAAAAATTGATGTTATGAAAATTAAGAAAAAAACTTACTTTCAGTCCAAGAGGGGGAGTGTTGATGTCAAACGAAGGAACAACATGTTGATCTGTTGCAATGGTCTCCATGTCTAATGTAGAAAAATGTTCGCTTGAAAGCAGCACAGTTAGCGATATGGTCAGTTAATTTAGAACGTTAAAAACATTTATTTTTTTCAGATCGCCTGCAAATGAGATCTGCAAATTAAACACAGATTAGATAAAACTGTTCCATAAAATAAGCTATCCTTCAAGAAATTCATGCTCAAAAAAGTGCAAATACATTTTTACTGTTAAAATTTAGTAGGCTACAGTAGTTTTCTTTTATTTATTCTACCACATTCAATAAGCTGACACTCAGCTTCCAATACAAGTTTAAGTAGACAATTCTACTGGCTACCACTACCAGTAGGCCTATACTAATTTGAAAGAGTCTCGCAAAGTAATTGCTGACCTACTGATGTTCTGCAACTGACAAATTGATGGTTCGTTGACTCCAAGCCTATGGTGATTATTTTCTTACAGCATCAAGTGTTCATTGCTTCAATCTAAACTGCTGGTCAGCTAAATGCAATCAAGAAAAAAATCACCATCAAATTCTAAAAAAAACTCGCCTAAGCAATTAAAATCAGACATAAACAACGAAAATTTCGTGTTTGAAATTAACTATTTATTTTCTCACGGCTGCATTGTCGACTGCATGTCCAAACTGTATTCTGAATCAGCACTCAAGGCACACAAGTTATATACTGACAATATACGCATTGGTGAAATTCACACTGCACGATTTTGGTAGATGCCCTACGCGCGCGCTCCACGACCACACATGAGACGTTTTGAGCCAAAATGAAAGAACAAGATCGCGCTTTTCCTGCCTGCTTGCCTACCCCATGTAATCTACGCTTATCACGTTATTTTAAACCTTGGCTGGGCACGTTTTCATTCATTACTACATCAAAAGATTTTTTTTATATGCTGTCAAATCAATGAACTTTGTCGTCTATCCTTTACCCGTTGAAATGTCGTCAACGTAATTAAAAAAATTCTTAACAAGTTTTTCTTTTGATATCCCATGGTGTTGACGATTTAAATACCCTAAGGTTACATAACTCTCGCTTCATTCTGAGCTGTGCACCTGTCGTCGTAATTGTGTGCAGAGACTTTTGTGACATGAAAAAAATAGCATATTCAAGCTTGGCACAGATTCTTATACCAACCCCAAAATTTTTGATAAAGTTTTAAATGGTTTTAATCAGTTCAAAAAGGGCAGTTTCAATAAAGTGTTAAGTTCAATAACACCGCTTTGATGGCAACATTTTCTACTAATTCTACAATTAACTTTCAGTTAGTATTTAATGAAAATAAAGGAGTTTCGCTGTTTAAAGTTTTTAAATCTTGTTTTTGCGGCTTCAAAACTAATGGTGATTTTCCATCAAAATTATAACTTAAGTAAACTCACAAGCAATGTGCATTTAGAATAGTGATGCTTTGAACACTGTGTAGGCTAACATCTTATCGCATCATGTGTTTATCAAGCTAGAAGGCAGAATATTCAGATTAGTACGACCTTGTGATAAATTGTGCTCAAAATTGTATGATTTTAAACTAAAAGAGCTTTTGTTTCAGTGTCAAATAAACAAACGAAACAGATGTTTTACCGGTAGGCCACCATTCTATCTCACTAACTAATAGCTTACAAAATTTTAAAACGTGAGCTTTGAACAAGAAATTTGAGACGGCTAAATTAAATCACCTTATTGTCACACTTATCTGATTTTCTCACGTTTCTGCGTTTTCACCCATAGCAAACCCCAACAGCTGGTGGACTCTGTGAACTCGGGTGTTTCTGCTTTTGTACAAACATTTTCCTTTATAGAACTGTAAACTCTTCTTCAAGTACCATATTCTTCAGAAAATAATGACTGTGGTGGAGTATTGTTTGTAATGGTGCTATTTTATTCGTGTTTTTTTTTATAATTGTACGGTTTGTACCGCACTATTCTCACAACAAACAAAATAAAAGTTTTCTCTCTTTCTCTGTCTCTCTCAATAGAGTAACATCCAACTGTTGAACAACGGAAATTCATAGCCAAGTTTTCAAGACTTCGTCATATTCTTCAACATGCATTGTTATTTTTTGTCTCATTAAACGTAACAAAGTATAATGATCACACTTAGCCCAGTATCTAACATCTCATCTTCTCGAATTTTTACTGTGGTAAGCTAGCAAAGCTTCCTACTATTCTCCTACTTAGATTTAAAACAGCCCAACCGTTACATACGTGACGTGACGATCTGGCAGGGCAAGGCAAAAAATGAAGAATAGCAGTGCCATCACGCTAAATGGAAAAAAAGAAAACTGCAGTCAACCAAAAAAAAAAAAAAATGACGTCTGCTGAGAATTTTACCAGAAGCTTCTAGAAACCTCAATGCAAAACCAAAAAAGTTACGCTTCCCATATTCCTCCTGGGATGCAAATTTCTGATCACAAAGTTTTACAATTTTAAATTAACGTCAAGAAATTCACTCTTCCTGAGTAGGCTACCATGAATTCTTCGTTAGATCACCAATTCAATATTTGAGGATGGAAATGTAAACATCCGCGAAAAATTCATTTTAAGCTAATAAATCCTAAAATATATTGTGTTTATGAAAACGTTAAACTTGTAGAATGACGTCACGTACAAAGTGAACATAGCAAAGGATTTCGAAATATTGTTTCTTATGTAACGAAGGCGAGTATTTGTGGTTCGACATTGATTATTTTCAAAAAGTGGTAAAAACCTTGTTTGTATTTTCAATGTTTGTTATCACGACGTAAAATATTATTTTCTGTTACATTTTGATTTCACTCTTCCCATTACCACGATCGTTCAAATAAAATCAAGTATCGATAATAATCAGAACTTTTATGTAATTGGGAGTTTCCGCAATCTTTAAAACTCATCAGTACCAAAATCTTACCACAATCTCACGAATCTATGAAGCATAAACGTCCAATCACTTTTATCTTTTTTTCCACATCGACAATCGGTTAATTTACAAAATTATTGGACGAAACAAAAAGGTGTGAATAAAGAAATCCAACTGTAAGCCGCTTGTTACAAATTAGGCCCATTTTGTTCTGTTAAGTACGGGTCTGTTTAGGTGTTCTAAAATCGCCTTACTTGAACGGCTAAGCAAAAAAGCATTTCCGCTATCAAATCTTGTGAACAAAAATAATACCCGTGGCAAACTATTGAGGTGGTAATCGATATTTACTACAACCACTCTTGTAAATAAGCAAACTAACTGAAGTGTGAACGCCCCAAGGAAGTGCTTATGGTAGCCCAAACCTTAGATCAGGAAGTTAGGTGATTGGATCTAAATTATAAATTCCAACTTTAAGTTCGAACAACGTAGTATTTGTGAAAGTGCCTTGAGGCACATTTTGATGAATAGCAGAAAAAGAAATTTCACACAAAACTAAAAGTCATGGTAGATTTTCAGTTTTGTGTAGGGTGCCAAAGTCCACTTTTACTCACATAGGATACGTTTCACGATCAAACGTGACTTTAGGAGCAAACTGAATCATTAAAAAAATGTTTTTCTCAATTTAACTGACACTGTGTGACTTTTGGCACTTTACTTATTTAAATATTTTAGAACTAACAAAAGCGTTCAAATTAGCAATTAAACATAGGCTACTGATGTTGACTTCTGAAATCTACAAATTACAAGACTCACTGAAAAAAATGTTTGAGTTTGTAAAGTCTTTACGATTGTGATTAAAATAAATAGGCTACATATTGTAGCCTAACTACAAACAGAACATACAACAAATTGTATGAACAATATTTTATTAAAAAACAAAAATACTTTTCCTGCAAAACTTTACCCAGACAATACTTCCTTTCTAACTGAGGGGTGTTTACCAAAAAAAAAGGTACAACATCTCTGTTAATAAATACATCGACTCAGTAAGCAAGAAATACTTTGAATGAAGATGTTCTTGTTTGCCACACAGTTAACTGCGCTTTTTTCGAAGTTTTGGGACTGAACATTCTGAGCCTGTGTTCTTTTGTACACTCTATAATGTCAAGCCAATTAAACAACTGAAATATTTCAAGCTCTTTGAGTGACTAACAAATGCGTTGTTTGAAGCTAGTATCATGTTCGTTGAATCATGCTAAGAAACTTGATCTTGAATGTCAAGGTCTGTTGAAACTCTAAAGTTTAAACCTTATCTTGTCATTTGGGCAATGCTAAAAAACCTTATTTGCTAAACTGCAGTTAAATCTTAAGGTAGCTGACGATATGTGATGCAGTGCTACTGACACCGTTGACCTTAACAATGTTTTATTGGAAGATAACGCACAATAGTGTGGTTGCAAATGTCTAAAAACATGCCCAACAACTCAACCGTTTCATTGCATCATCAAATCTGTAAGGCTAGTCTGTTTTGAAAAGTTAAACTTGGATTTAAACATCCATAAATTTGCAGCTAACTTGTTTATAATAATATCGCCACTGTTGTTTTAGACTGTAGAGTAAACCCTTTCCGTATGCTAGATTAGAAAGTCATTGACCCTGCTTTTATAGCACAAGCTAGCTACGCAGCCTGGACAAAACATTTCTGAAACAAAATAATATTTTTTCTTTACAAATTTTTAGACAGATAAAGAGCCAACTGTACTTTAGAAGCACAACAAATGTAAATTACACAAAAAAAGTAAAATTATATTATTGTATATTGTAAGATAGGTCTACTTCTAAAAATTAATATGCTAGTAATAATCAATATTTTTAAAAATAGCATCAAGCAGTCAATATAACAAACCTTCTAAATTGATTGATAAAGCTTTTGTAAATATAACAAGGGAGCTATAGATCTGACATATTATTGCATATTAATGTGTTAATTTTTTCTTAACATCCGCTGAGTTCCACGAACTGTATATTTAGTAACAAACAAACCAATAAAAACAACTACAGGAATCGTATATGCCCATTTTTATATATTTAAAAATTAGCAACTATTCACATGACCAACTGCTGCAGCAACGTAGCAGCAGTGAAAATAGCTATTACAAAACGCTTCATAAAGATGTTCATAAAGAGTTTAGAGTGGACATGAAGATGCTGTCACAAAGATAATCCGAAAATAGAAACTTCTAAAAGTATAAAGATATGCTTTTATTATTTCTGAAAGTGGTAATTTTTTATTTAAAAAACAAATACATTGGTATCGCTTACTACTTTAGTCTCTAGGTATTATTTAACTGAAGCAGAGTGTTTAGATCCTACTACTGTAACAAACGAATGGTAACATCCTTCATTACTTTTGAAGACTGCAGTTTTGAAGGTTCAGTGCTTTTCTGCGCTTTTTTCACCTTCAAAATATTACCAAAAGGTGCAGAGTTCCAACATTGAGTTACTCTTAACCGGCAACGGGTAAGAGGAAAGAGACACTTGTAGCGCCACGGTTCATATCGCCATCCACATGTCAATCAAACTGCTGTTCCCAGGCTCCTTACTTTGTTTGGGTCATTAACTTTTGATACAAAGCTAAGAAAAATAATACATGAACAATGTCGTAATGATGTAAGACTGATCAGTAGCATGGAATATTATTAAAGTTAAAACAAAACTTTAGTTGGCTAACTACAGTAAAAATCAATCTAAAAATGAATTTAAAATTTGTTTTTTTTATTCTTTTACAACATCTAATCAACGCTTCGTAAACGTTTGTTATTGGTACTTTGTCATTTTTGATGAAAAGTTTTTTCAATGCCATGGTTCGGCTAATAAGTTAACCAAATGCACAATCGTTATGACAAAGCCATCAACTGTTATCTTCAAGCTGCCACAGGGATTACCTGTTATCTATTAAAATAATAAACGTGAAGGATTAATACAAAAAGGCTTCCGCATAACTTGAGAACACACCTAAGTGTGTTAATCTTCTCAAACCTCCTCAAATCTTTCCGGAACATAACAATATCTGTGCTGTTTCCTTGTTATCACGTTTGTTTTTTTAAATTGATTGTTTGATGTCTTTTTAAAATTTATAGACGAAAAAGCGCAGCCAAAAGATATCTCGTTAGTTATAGCATCAGTGATGCAATTAAACACTTGTTGATGTTCTTTCGTCACTACATTTTCATGAATAGCAGAAAGTAAGAGCTTGTTCTATTCAAAAAAATGTTCATATTATTTTTGTCTATCCTTTGCCGAATTATTTGAAGTCTACTCTTATATAGTTAACAACGAACTCCAAAGTGTTGATTATTATATAGATAAAAAGACATATGATAAACTTTCAATGAAAAGAAGGCGATAAAATCAAAAAACATCCGCTTTTAAAAAAAAATAGAAAAAAAAGCATTTGCTTTTGCGCTGTAACAACGAAGTTATGGGTGAAATTTCTACTTTGAAAACATTGTCTGGTAGACCTGCCATTTCCTGTGTCAAAAGTAAAACATTATTATAACAACCTAATGATGTACACAGTTGATCTTCTTGCACAAATCCGATTGTGGCGGTAAACACTTGAAGTGATTAGACAATTCTCAAAAGTATTGCTCCCGAATTCTCCTATGACACATTACTCCACAGCTGGATTGAACTAAAAGTGATTGTCTTAAAGACGCTGAACTGAATTGTTGAATATGTTTTTGTTATTATTGAAACAAAGAGAATGTAGCAGTAAAAACTTTCTTTTCGAGTCAACACCATCGCAAGAAAATAAACTGAAACACAAAATGTTTTTGTCTGAGTTGTTTCTAGATATGCGTCCCAAAAAATTGCTTTTCCAAACGCAATATTTGCGATTTAGAAAAAGATAAAAATATTATTTTGAACATCGAACATGATCATGCATCAAATAACCATTATACACATGGTAGAATGATTGCAAGATGTCACGTTTCTTTCCAGCTGTGCGTGAAAACAGGATCTACTGCAAAGTCTTAAAAACGATCATTTCTTTCTGAAAGGTCATCGAACTGCACACTCCTTGGATTTATCGATTGCATCAGGAAAGAAAAAACAACGTCCTTGTTAAACAAAATTAGTGATAATTTCATTATTGTGATGAAATTACGATTAAATAGAAGTGACTCAAATCGCAGAAGATTGGGGTTTCATTGCCTTTATTTACATTTTCAACAATTCGATTTGCTCGGGCTTGAAAAAATATTGGTGGGCTACAGTAGATGGTAAACACTGGAATCTGACTATAGAATCGACAGGTTTAGCAGATTCTACGATGAGGTTCTAGTATTTACCACAGTAGACATACCAATTTTCTTAAAATCTTTTTAAGAATAGCGACCTCTATACAAATACAAAGAATTCAAACCTTAGAAAATCTTACAACATTAGCAAGCTGTACCCTTACTGTTAGCTTTTCTTGATTTCATCTATTTTTTCATAAAGCTATCATACCCTAACCCTCATTTTATGTTTTGAGGCTGTAGTTCATGCCAACGGAGTTGATTAACAATGGTATCTTAGCCTGCCTGTCCTTTTCTTCACTAACACTACAGTATTGAGTAGTCTTGTAGTTCTACATTCCCCTCTTGCAGTATTAACTTTGGCTGCAAATCAAAACTGCAGCATGACTTTTTCTGTGGTAACTTCCTTTAAATTTCAAAAACGAAACCACTAATTTCGTCACTAGTTTCAGCTTCATCATAAGCAACCTTTTTAACTTTTGTAAATATGTTGTAGCCTTTTGAACCAAGTGAGAAACCAAGACAAGTACAATCACAAGCCACATAGCTCTTACTCAAGCTGTACGCTTTCTTTGTTTAATTTCCTGTACCGTACTGAAATAGATTTTCAACTCTAAAAGTGTCTGAGAAAAAAGTAATATTGACTAGGAAAGGCTAGTTAGCCTATGCCATTTCTAGATACCCTGATGTGGACCAATGAACCATTTTATTGCACAGCACTTCCACTGAACAACAGGCTATAAATGAAACAAGGCACTAAGCAGTACAGTAATATGCCAAATCTTTAACTTAAACAGGGTATTTCCAGAAATCGCATAAAACGTGCTCCAATATGTCCTCCAACGCTGGAAATAATCTATCGTCGGAAGTAGGCCAATTACGTAATAAGTCACACGTTAAAGAAGGGTTATTACACTAGAAGTCCTTACTGTGTATTGCATACATATTGTATCAATTAAAAATATAACCCATGTGTTAATTTTATGTTTAACGACGTATAATTCCAGTTTTCTTGCTGTAAATTGCGTAAAAACTTTAATCAAAATTGAAAGGTAAAGTTAAAGTTCCGATGACTAGAATTGCCTTCTCAGAAATGAGTGCTCATGATTGGTCAAATGCATTCTTATTGGTCAGAAAAAAATTGACAAACAAATTTGTCATGGCAAGTTACAGTGAAATTAAATCATTCTTTAATTAAAAATTAGACGTATTTTTCCTTTGTGACCAACAATGATAATGCATTGTCTATTTCGATTTGATTTGGTTCACGATAAAATCCAATTTTAGGGGTGCATTTGAGTAGTCTTTTCAGTGTTGAAATGTTTATTCGATAACGTCCGTTGGTAGTTTTATTCTCAGTTGCTTGAAAGTGTCGACAACAAATAAAAAAAAACTCAATTTTATGATCGATCGTTCTTCGGAATCACTGATCTCCAAAGTGATAACAAAAAAGAGTTCAATTGACGCAGTTGAGGTAGCCGCTGTACGTTAGCACTTAAGCTTATTAACCACTTTTCCATAGCCTGAGGTAGAATCTTGGATTATTTTTCAGTTTGACAGAAATTCAGAGTTAAAACGTCGATAATCTTGATTAGAAACCATCGGCTCAATAAACAGTTCACGATATCTTGCAAAACACTACACAGTGTAAAGTGAAATCCGCAATTGAAAGATAGCAACGTTGAATGCAAAGGAGAGGGGTTCTCAAAGACTCCAATCTTGTATTGCAGTTATCGCAGTTAATTGAGGTTTCAAAGCTCTTCATTTGTTTTAGCTTACAGTCTGTCGCTTCTGTGAAAATATCTTCTTGATAGTTGCATTTTTGTAAGACTGTCGAATTAAAATTGTTTAAACATGTTTATAATACAGTATTTTATTACACTTTTAGGAAAAACGCACTATATCCAAAAAATACAAGGGTTTTTTTAAACTTCCCGGCCCCCTGGGAAAGTTCCGGGCCCCTACAATCGCTCGGGTCCAAAAGTAACCCCTGAGTTCTTTGTTAACGTTGCTGTACACAGATCAATAAATTTTTAAGCTTAAGTTAAATAGCCTTGCGGGTGCTCAGTACAACAATATTTCAAACTTTCAATTCCATTCAAACTTCTTGGTCTTGATTTTGTTTCAAATAAATTTAGCTGTGAAGAGTTTCGTTTCGTGCCAACTAAAAAGAATTTGTTTCAAACGACCCGAAATAGTTCTAACAATGTAATTTATTTTTAGAGAAGAACTATTTTTTTAAAAGTATTTTTTGAAACCATAGTTCCGACAAATGTGCAACCCTTTATTTCAAAGGACGGTTTTTATAATTTTATCATCATTTCCTTATTCCTTATACGCTTACATGAACTGTATGTTCAAGTTCACAGAACCACTTTCTGTACACACATAATTTGGTAAAATTTTGTACGGAGGCGGACGCTTATCCTGTTTAGTTAACGAAGTTTATCATGAAAGTGTGTTTTTTACCATAAAAGTTAACTTTTCTCTCATTTCGATTTAAAAAATTGAGTGCAGGTGCCCACTTGTAGACTTTTTCCGTTATCACACATCAATCAGCAAATGACCACAAACAAATGATTACTGATCTGCTTGAACGGAACAACAAGTTGTTTTGATTGCGATGAAATTAATGAAGAGAGTATGGCTGGCTCTGGATTACAAGTAACTGTATTGAAATCGTGATTTGAGTAGTGGAAGCTTGTACTTGCAACAGGAAATATGGAAAGTTTTGACGAAGTGATCGATGCTAAATAGGAGATGTTGCAAAAGTTTCATGAAATTTGCAAATCGTGATGATTTTTCGTTCGGCGAAAATTTGACGAAGTAGTCAATCTGTGCTGGAATTGCTTATTAGATGTATTGTGAAATGCAGTGGTATAACTGTTCTTTCAGACTCGAAATAAAACTTGCAAGAGTAGCAAAAATGGAGCTATTTGCATTTTTTCCAAAAGCAACCTTTTTGTCGCAAAATACATCAAGCGTAAGGACGGCAATTTGAAGTTTAGTTTTCCAAGACGATCAGAGATGAGTTCAGAAAACATAAATACCCACTTGGAAACACGTATTTTTGTTTTTACAAAAAAATTTACTTTGGGTTTCGCTTCAAAGTAAAAACAGTTTCGTTTTTTTGTCAAATGTAAACAAACTGCAAGTAAATGTTTAAACTCAGGGAACGCATTAAAGTTTGAAATGGAAGGTCTTGCTTCATGTTCATCTTTAGAATTAGCCTATTCTATTGATTGTTTTGGCTTACGAGTGTTAAAAACAAAAGTCTACAGTTTACACAATATCTAGTCATTGCTCTTAAAAAAAAGAATTATTTAGACTTAAAAATACTTCGAACTATCCTACATTAAATTTAAACACTTTGCCTGTAATTTGGATATGCAAGCATTTGCCTAGGTGCTACGTGTAAGCTACAGTCCGCGTTCGTTGTTGCATAAAGCGTAGTCATGTGAAGCAGTTGATAACGAATAATTGTTTTTACTTGATTTCCAATGTGATTTTAATTGTTTTTGTCATTATTTGTTTCCTATGCAATTTTTCTTTACTGTTGAAAAGCAAATTTGCAATTGTGATAAGCTAACCAAAACATAACTTTCAAAAACACGAGCATGAACGAAAAAAATAAACAAGCATTTCTTAATAAATGTTTTTTTTCCTATGGTAAGTGACAATATTGCGCACGTTTCTAATCTTTAAAGACACACCCTCTTAAAAGTTTTGCACTGTGTGCAAAATAGATGAACGCCAATCCAGAGCAGACACAATGCAACGTTACCAGTATTTTTTCACATAAACGAGGTTCTTGTCGTTCTTGTCCAGTCTCAAATCGAAAACTCACTAAAATATTTTTGGCATGAACATATAAATGTAGTTGCAGTTTACTTGTTCATTAACTTGGTATATCAGCTGCCAATGTTGTTTTTTTGTGTTATTTTGTTTTTGCAAGTTTTATGTTGATAAATCATTAGCCTTAGCCCACTAAAACATTTGCTACTGTAGGTACAATTGTAACGCGTAAAGCACTTTTTTGAACAATTCTCAATTTAGAATTGTAAAGAACAAATTTACTTCGGTTTAAGGTTTGATGCCACTAAATTGGTATTAAACGCGTCAAAACAAAAAGGTCAAGTAATAGTCCTTGATAAAAATAAACACTACCCTTTGTCTGCAGCTGAAACAGAACCAGATCTGGGTCATTTCGCAGCGTGGAGTAGCCTATTGGGTTCAGGATGACTCTTTTCATGGCTATGCACAAACAACTAATCATCAAGAACTGAATCAATGATAGAATAATAACCTTAAATGTAACTGTCGGCAACAAGTTCTGAACAAGTTTTCTGTTTGCAGCTGTACCAATTACTCATCATTAAAGATAGACTATCTATTGGATGGGCAGTGATTACAACTCGGAAATGTCCAAATCAGTTTGCCCAACCTTTGCTCATTAAACTAACCTTGGTATTTATATGTTTATAATACATCACACCTCTTAGATATTATTATTGCTCATTAGCCTATATTAAATAATTTTGTACCAAATATCTTAAAAATAGTTTATATAACTACATTTAGCAAATACGATATTTAAAATAAGCAAGTATTCAACACTTACTAAACAGGCAAGACACAACAATACAACAGGGTTGAGCATTATAACAATACATTTTACATATTTACAAATAGTTTTAACAGTCGAACGTTTTCAGCTTAACTTAAGCCCTCATCAGGAATCTGAAAATATTTATAAAAATGCAATAATTTCAACTTTGATTACTTATTGCAACAGCGATTGCTTTTAATCGCTGCGTATTTTTTTGATGCTTATAGTCAGTTAGCTAGTTAGGCTACCTTCAAGAATTTGAAATTTATTGCATTTATATAAATATTTTCAGATTCCTGATGAGGGCTTAAGTTAAGCTGAAAACGTTCGACTGAACTATTTGTAAATATGTGAAATATATTGTTATAATGCTCAACTCTTTTGTATTGTTGTATCTTGCCTGTTATTGGTACAAGAAAGCAAACTCTATCCCGAAACTATAAATACTAAACAAGTATTTAAAATAAACAAATGAAAAATTAACCTTGACAATAGTTCTCTGAGAAAGGTGATGTAGCCTACCTTCAACTGGCTTAATGTTTGTTGGACAATTTCATCTCATCTTTTCTAAAATTTGCCTTCATATCTTTATCTTCGTCATCTCATGTTTTTAATAAAAATTCCAGGCTCAAACCAGTTGCCAATGTTGCGTAATCGTTGAGCTTGAAAGTGAAAGTTCATTCATTCATCAATTTGCTTCATAACCCATTGATGGAAAAAACCATTAGCTGCGACTTGGCACGCATGGCACTCGTTCGTGGAAGATTCGAAGCCTTGAACATACGTCATAATATCCGGCAAGGCATGCCCGAGAGTAGGTCACGTGATCAGAGTCATTCGCTCTCTCGCTAGATAGCGATTTATTATAACTTTTTTAGAACCAATTTGTACTCGAGCTTTTTTACCTTGTGTATTGTAGATGGCAGGTCATTTTACTTCTAACTCAGGCACTTTGACGGCCGAGGATTTGGATCAACGAGCCCACATACTACCCTCATATTTGTTTCTTCATTCATGGCGTCTTCATTTACACGTTGAAGACAATATTCCTGTTCACACAACTTGCTTAGAAACTTAAAACCACTTAACAAAATTGTCCTCACCATTTAAAAAACTATTGTAAGGTACAAATTAAACTTAGTATGACTAATTGGACGGGTACTTGCAGAAGCCTACCGGAGTATCTAAGCTTGTAATATAATGCAGTTGGTAAAAGTGAAGGTCAGTGGGAAAGCAAAAAATCGGCGTTTCTACGATTATATAAACACAAGTATTGTTTGACTTGACAATTATCACTACCCAGAAGTCACTATCATCCAAAAGTCGTATAGAGGTATACAGGACGCCCTAGATACGACTCAATTTGTGATAGTCAGTTGCCAACTGCCGTACATTAGTAGCAGTCTCAGTCTATAGTCATCATCTTCAAGCTGTCATATCAACAACCAGTTTGAGCTAAACTAGCATTTCTATATTATGAATACAAAGAAACTGTGAAAACGATCGTCATTCTTACAGGTAGGCTAATTTCCAGATGGGTGCTGAGGAGGCAAAAACAGCCTATTCTGCGAATTGCTGATGCAGAGTGTTATATACAGTATAATTAAATACATTCTACCGTGGTGGCAACTATGGGTAATTTTATTCTAGTGTTGATGGTTTTTATGAATGGATCAGTTGCAGAGCGACTAGTGTGAGTCATACTTCCAGGAAAAGAACATCCATTGATTTGGTTAAAGCTTTTGCTTTGTTTGTGAGACGTCACATCACAGCACTTATAAGTTTAAAGGGGACCTGAAATGAAAAATTAAAATTTTTTTGGTGATTCTTTAGTATTTAAGTATTATATTTTTCGAAAAAATTTTTTGATATGCCGTTTTGTTTGGGAGATATAACCAAATGAAAATTTGCCACCTGATGGCGCTATGTGTCTTGTGACGTCATCGGCTGGCAACCAAGTAAACAGCTTCATGCATTTGCCTTAGAAACGTCGCATAGGTCATTGCATATTGAGCATAAACAAGATGTCTGAAACAAGACAAGGATTTCTCTTTGAACCAAAAAGACGGCGACTTGACAGCGAAGAACATCATTCTGATTCGTGCTCTGACAACACCAGTTCAGACAGCAGTTGGATGGAAAATTTGCATTGAAAAAAATGCAGGAAAATAATTTGTGGTTTATATCAACTAAAAGTAGCCTATGTATTCAGAGTTGCCTAATATGCCTTTGCCTACCCTGCCAATGTTTTACTGTCTTACTGACCTGTTTCAAAGTCTTGTTGTTTTCTCGCTTTGCTATTCGATCCAAACGCCCGATCGTACTCACAGACCTGTACCTAGGTCTATCGAGTTTTGTGGGTAGGCTACTGTATTGACAGTGGCTTTTACATATCTTGAAAAATCAAACACAGAAGAAACAGCTTCAGGGATGAGCTGGTGTTTGGACTTGGTGCCTTGTAGCTCTGCCTGTAGATCGCGTTGGTAATCGCTGGCCAGAAAATGATTGCTGCACACACTCAGTGCTTGTTTACAGGTGGGTTTTTGAGTTTCATTGCTGAGATCCATTTCTTCAGCTTGTCGCCATTATTCAGAGGTAAACGATGAAAGATTTGACGATTTCCCGGTTAGTACAACCGGGAGCCATACAAGTAGCCACCATTTTAAGGGTGTAAAAACTCCCTTAGCACAAAATTGTTCGCTGTTTCGGTAGCCTACACGATTTGTTCCTTGTGTTTGTATGCAAAACAATAGACCTTGGATGCCGCTTTGCCAGCCAATGACGTCATCAAAAATTTTGACCAATCAGAATCATTCAATTCAAAAAAGGTTTTTTTAGGTTTTTTAATTAATGGTAACACAAAAAATAAAAAAATTGTTGAAAAACGTTTTATTTCAGAAAGATCTACAAATACAAAAGCTATGTATTTTCGTTGCAGTGCACCTTTAATACTTGCCACTAACTCCATAAAAAGCAACCAACATAGCTAACGCAAACGTTAAACACTGTTCATGGAAACATAGGAAAAAATTTGTATTATAATATTGTAAATACATCCACGTTTATTGAACGCATAGCCTACCAGAAATTGGATTGTTTTGTATATATAACGCAAAGGTATAACAAATTAGAAAAAATCAATCTTATTTTCATGCACAATGCAATTGCTTATTTTTACAGAACAATTTTGTTTGGTTTAGCCCACGACCATACCAATTGAGGAACTCTGCAGAGTGGACTAAACTCAGCCAGCAAAAGTTGCTGTTTTGACGTCGTTTCAACGTCGCAAGACGGCAACTTCTGGTAGCAGACTTGCTTTTGGGACGTTTTGATAAACTTTCGACTTAACATGATAAAATAGACTTCATAGAAATTTGTAATCAGTTTTGGTGGCAGTATTTTTTGACATTGAAGTGAATTTTTGAACGTTCACAGCAAAACCAAGAAATGGTGATAAGATTGTGAGATTTGCGTTTTCGGTTTAAAAAACTTTGATAACATTTTGGAAACAGTAGCCACCACTAATCGAACTCCCAACTAAAGTGAAAAGCAGATTGTGCAGGCAAGATTACAAAACATTTTCTCTGGTTATTCTTTAAATTTAAGCATTGCCTATTCACGAGGGCCATCGAGAGGATTTGACGTGGTAAAAATGGGATGCCAGGGCCTCAAAATCAAGACACAGGTTGTTCTTCAAGTTTTCGGGCTCTAAAAGTATCCCTGAGCGAGTCCAAAAATATGCCTTGAGCCCCCCACCACCATTGGTACTGCTACTCGCTAGGTCGCGGCTACTCGTAACAATCACAACCGAAAATGACGCAACTGGTAATTCCAAAAACTGGTACCAGATATTTGATGTATCGCCCTTAACGTAACTATTCCATGACACCACACCAACTTTATTAAAAGTTTTACTTTATTTCCCTTATGCTCAGGCAGGATTAAGCGTTAAAAGCGTCTTTCATAATCCAAAAAAAATCCAAATTAAATCAAAAGATATTTCAGTTTCACGTTATAAAATGTAGTAGCCTACAAATATTTGAATGGGATATGTTTCCTTTGCATTTTCGGTCCACTGCAAGTCAACAATAGCTGTAAGGGAATGTCTTTATTTGACCACACAAGCCATGGTCAAAGGAAAGTAAGAATTAGAGTGATTGTGCAATCGTTTTTTTTTATAGTTTTTTCGATAAACAAAACTCGTTCTTTTTATATTGATTCTTTTGTGGACTTATACAAACGTTGGATCAATGCAACAAAGACAAATTTTGTTAACCGAGAATTCACAAAAAAGTTGATAAAGCTTGTTATAAATCTTTCCATATTGATTTCATATTCTTGATGATCTGACATTAACACCGAAACCATACCCACATGTGTGTTAACGTAAGAATCTACCATATGCCATTGTTGGGGAAAGAATACAAGTCAAGCTTTAAGCAGGAAGCATTCTAAACGACCTGCATGCCACAAAGTCATATTGCATAGTTGTTA
The DNA here is from genome assembly GCF_918807975.1 of Aplidium turbinatum. NCBI lineage: Eukaryota > Metazoa > Chordata > Ascidiacea > Aplousobranchia > Polyclinidae > Aplidium > Aplidium turbinatum. Next base: position 8,371,773 of record NC_137483.1, on the reverse strand, counting down.
TGAAGAATTTTGATATAATTTTACTTCGCGCCATTGTTGAATGGCGTTGGATCAACGTCGAATTGCGGAAAGAGAGGTGGTATTAACGCGGTGATTGAATCGAAGTGCGAAACGTCTTAACGAGAAAAGCAGCGGTTGAGAACTACAGCATGTGGCAAAAACTAGTGGTGCGGTACTGATGAGCCCAGCCTCATGGGCGAAACACTTGTCTATCGCTGAGTTCTTGCTACACTCGACTGCCGAAAAACACAAGAAAATGTCTGTTGCCATAAGCTTACAGAAGTTAAAAAAAATAATACTCTACTTGTCAAAACGTACCAAATAGCCTGATTGTATTTCAGTACCGTATTCAGATTATGTAATAACCTCTTGACAAGATACATTTTCGAAATTGTAATGTCAAATGCCAAGGAAATTTAAACTGAAATTGTCATAAAATGCCGTTGTGCAGTTTCTAAAAAAATCACTTAAAGTTTTTTGGACTCGTTGAAGTCTATATTTACATGTCGGAAAACACGTTGGTAGTTTCTTATCAAAACAAACTGAGCCCAAGTCATGTGACTTGTGTCGAAATACCGGAACTGATGACGTAAATCACAAAATTCTCTCTACTGGTTTAAGCCAGTGGTTTCCAGCTTTTATGAATTCACAAGGCGCTGATTCCCTTTCTAACCTTACTGCAGATTTTGAAGTATTATCGTGGATTTGGTCCGACGCGTTAAATCAGTCTTTGCGTCATGGAGCCTTCAAAGAAAATTGTATGCGGTGTGGGGCAGTATGTCCATAACATTTGGCCTAAAAATTATCAAAGATCAGCAGCAATAAATTTAGTACGTTTTTTTCCATTTTTATATCTTGGTAGAAAAATAGGTGAACGCTTGCAGTTGCAGCCAACGCACCATGTTAACTGGGCTCCCCATCTGTGTAGTTTGGCTTTGAGAAAAGTCACACATTTCGTGATGTGAATGGCGACTTAAGACATTGGTCTAGACCAGAAAATTCTCTGGCTTCAATTAATTCAGAAAACAAATCATGACCGCAAAAATAACATTGGTCAGTACAATGACTATAAACTGCCTGCAAAGCTCAGTAGAGGGTTCAGGGGAGAAGGGAAAGCGATCGCTCCCCTCCCTAAAACACAGAAAAAAGCTTTATTTAAGGTGTATTTGGAAGGTTGGATTATTGTGGACTAATATATCATGGTGTTTTGATGAAAACACCCATTTGAGGGTTGAGGCTACTGACCGGATCAGCCTCTAACAAAGCCTCGTGTGCTTGTAAGTCTAATTAAAAGCTGACAAAAAATTCGAACAAGTTTAAATAAAATGTGGCACAATTTTTAACCATCGTATAACTTTTGTTCTTCCCGTTTATTCTATTTCAAAAATCAAGAGTTTTTAACTGCTTTTACTTTAACTGCTTGAGACCATGAAGATAATCTGATCAAAACAGGAAAGTGCTTCTTATGGAAAATTTGATGCTACGCTGCTGGCCTGGGATGTGCTACATTAATACAATCTTTACCCAAAAATATTTAGGTTACTATGTTTCATATACTATAGACAATAATAATCATTTTTTTACAAAACTTTGAGGAATGTTTTGTATTACATTATTTCGAAAAATACATGTAGGCCGACTGTAACAAAGGCGTTTGAGTAAATTTAGTAAACGGCGTTCCAAAGGTTAATGAAGCTTGAAATACGCACAGTCAGGGTTTAGCGTGTGCGTCTTGACGCAAACTGATTTGACAAATGTTTACGTACAATTATGACGCTTTTCAGCTGACGTAAACAACAAGGCGTAATATTTGCGTACGTTGCGTCAAATGAAAAAGCTTGTGGACTTTACGTTTGTCATGCCACTTAGACAAATGCAACAGCACCCTGACCAAACGGTTCAATCACGTAGACATGTAACGACTCACGTCTTCTTCAAACGTCTTCTTTGCAAAACTATTTTTAGAACATCATCGGTAAACAAAAATACTATTTATGATTTAATCAATGTAAACATATCGTGTAATCTTATTAAACTATGATGTTAGGTGTGGTTGAATTACAGAAAACACGTTTTTAGTTTTCTTCTGTTTTTAGATTTGTAATCCTTCAGAGTCTACTTTACAACTAACTGAAATAAACAATGTTAGCAGGAAACGAAAAGCTTTAATTTCGTTCTTGTCTTGAGGGACTGATTTGGCTTGGGCTGCGTGGGAAATAAACCAAAAAAACTTCAAAAATCGTTTTGAAAATTTAATTACACTAGGACAGGGGTGCTCAAAGTTTTCCGGGTGTGGACCGCTTTTTATTATTTGTGAGTCTTGACTGGAATCAGTATACTTTTTTAAATATTATTTTAGCAATTTAGCTCGTGGTTTTTAGGATTGTATTTGCGTATAACCAATTACAATACTTTCTTTGGTTACATATCAGCACAACGGAACTCAAAGTTTTCTGGTTTTATTAGCACCGTTCAAACGATTTATAATAACGTAGTATAGTATACTAGTATTCATCTAATGTGTGAGCTGTAATTTCTCATGAGTCTCATCCATCATTTTGGTATACCGCGGCACGTATATAGCAGTAGAAATAGTAGCAGTAGAAGTATAGAAGAAATGTGATCATTAGTTTGCATTGTCCGCCATTTCGACTTCATAAAGTTCTTATCTGACAATGTTTTTTTCGCAAATATGGGTGCTACCAAAAGAGACACGTTTCTGTTAGCATGCTTGCGCAAGGCTGAAGAAGTTGAAGTTGGGAATGAGAAGTAAAACATCCAAAGGTGAATAACGAAAAAACTATTTTAACTCTATACTTGGTTGCAGTTCTATTAATTCCAACTACATGTCGGTTGGCACACATTAGAGATCACAATGATAAGACTGGCAAGCATCCAAAAAATTTATTCATGAGAACAAAAGTCGACACACAGTCGCTGAAACTCGTTTAGAATGTCTTGCAGCATGCTACATCTGTAGGCTAAAAAGAAAAATGAAAAGTTTTAGGTCCGTCGTACTGTAGCTTAAACGTCGATTTCCATACTATACAGATTTCTCGTAATATTTTCTCCACTCTTTATCTTTAACTATAGTTGACCAATTGCCTGCCATGATCAAACTTCAATCACATTTCAGCTAAAACGTTTAAAAGCAGAAACAGATTGACTTTATTCCGGAAAACGTTAAGGATTATTTCACGATTTAAATAGTTTTGATGTGACTTTTCAATTAAAGTTGGATCCATTGAGGCTTACATAAAATGACACGGACGTGGCAAGACGGACAAGACCAATGTCGTGTGGACTTTCCAACCAAGCAAAATTGGCCGTGCGACAAACATTGAATCAATGTAAAAAGGATTAGTTTGCTAATCAAATAGACGCTTGTCAATCACTTTTCCTGACAGACCCGATAAAACAATCATACAAAGTTTACATGAATAGTCTGCAGCTGCAAGTTTCAATGAAACAGAAATATGTAGCCTATCACTTAAGAAAAATGTCATTTTTTTATTTTAAGCTTTAAAGGTTTACAATCGTTTAACCACATAACTATTTCAGTTATTGAAAACGCACAAATTGCAAAAACCGTCAAACTCCATCCATCTCCGATACCGAAGTCACCCGCATGCCATCAAGACCATTTTCATTGAACATCACTATAATATAATGTTCAAATAATAATTAGTGTATATTCCTGAACCCATCAGTTATCGATTCCTGTTTTAAAACTACACCACTGTCGTTGCTGCAAACAGTTCATTTTATTTACAAACGAAACACTGTATATAGTTTTTTGTATAATAGGCTCTCCGTACGTTTATTAAATGCTCGTGTTTTTCTTTTTCTTTTTTTGTATTGGTTGTGAGATTCAGTCGTCCCCGCATGGCTACATCAACTGTCACACCTCCAGTTGCTTTAGGTATGTGGAGCCAACTGATTCTTTCAACTAATTCATCTATTTTAAACTGTTTGGTTTGGTGGCCGTGCTTAACTTTACTTTCATCGACGTATGCTTTAAATTTACATCGCATGCACGTCTTAAACTTCTGTGGTTTTGCCGCCGTTTCCTTTTGTTGGTTTGTTCCCGTAAACTATTGGTAACTTCATCATTGCTGTTTTTTTCCGACAAAGCAAAATAAATTAAATTGAAAATTGAATATATGGAACTATGCATCTCTGGTGGTGCAAAGAAAAGTGACCAAAAGCGTAGCTTGACGTTTTTTCAAGTTTATTCTTTTTAGAAACCTACCTGGCTCAAGTTGATGACGAGCTTTATTTGACTACATTCACTTTTCCATCATTGTTTGGTATCACAAATGGGCTTTGAACCGAGGACCCACATTGTGCTAACGTTTAAGCACTTAAGCAGACTCATCTTTGTCAGTTGTTTGGAGTAATGGTAGGTCTGCCGTACGTCCTCTTTTAAAAGGATCTGTCTCTTTTTTTCAAGAAAAATTAATTGCCCTCCGAGGACGCTCAAAAATGCTCAAATGTTCTCCTTCTTAGCATTTTGAATTTTCTTTCTTACATTTTCAACAGCCCTTTGTTGATTGTGACTATTCGGCGGCAGCTTGTGTTTGATTTTCAAAATTTTTTAAAAATGTTAATTTTTTGTTCAAAACAATCTGAAACATTTATTGTAACATATCAAACACTATTGTTTTGCAGTTATTGAAAGTAATGGCGATGATGATGGCGTATGAGCGATCTTTCCAGGCTAGGTTGGAGGACAGGAAATCATCAGCCACTCAGCAGTCTCGTCGTCCAGGACCCTCAGACCATGCGCACCGTGTGGAGGCCGGTGGGTTAGGCAGTGGTGGATGACATGGTCTGCGGTCTTCCGTGGCACCACACTCGCATTCTGATGAAGGAGCCAGGCTCCACTTGTGCATGACCGAACGAAAGCGGCCGACGCCAGTTCGCAGGCGGTTGACCCACGCAAGCCTTGCGAGGGACATCCCTGGTGGACGGGGATCGGCGTCGGGTATGAAGTCACGGAGCGTGGAGGTGTGACTTTGCCACTCCGTGTTCCGCATGTGGTTCGTCCAGTGGGCCGCACTTAAACCAAGTTCTTCTGCGTTCTTAAGTAGTTGTTGTGCGGCAGGCACAAAGGGGCGTCTTGATTTCAGCCGCTGCTTTATAGGTGGTAGTCGCTTGAATGCTGCATGGAGTAGATGGTCGGGGTCCAGAGCGCGGCAAGCGAGAGAAATCGTGGCTCCTTTACGGCGTAGCTCAGCGGGTTGGATGCCTGCTAGGATGGGTAGGCAGTCCGTCGGAGTGGGACGCAGGCATCCAGTCACAGTACGTCGTTGATGGCGGTATCAATCTAGTGGGTGTGAGAACTACGACACCAGACCGGCGCGCAGTAGCCTACTCAGCGGTGGAATGAACAAGGACTATAGGGTCGCTGTACGAAGAGTTTCAGCACCAGCTCCCCAGCCGGAACCCGCCAATCGCCTCAAAAGTGCGACGCGTGTTGATAGTTTTTTGCGCAGTGACTCCAAGTGCCGGCGGTACGTGAGTGACCTGTCCAGGGTTATGCCGAGGTATGTAGGTTCGACACAGTAGGGCAGGCGTTCTCCATCAATGTTGATGTTTATCTCACGCTGTGCCTCCCGGTTGTTAAGGTGGAAAGTCGCCGACACTGTCTTTGACTTGCTGAGCTGTAGCTTCCATTTCTGGAGGTATGCTGATAGTGTTTGCATGTCTTGGCTGAGGTTCCTCTCCACTGACTGCCAGTTTCCTGCTGAGTGCAGGAATGCCAGGTCGTCTGCGTAAGCATATTTCCTGGAGATGGTGGGGGGCAAGTCGTAGGTGTATATGCTGAACAGGAGAGGAGCCAAGACTGAGCCCTGTGGGACGCCGTTTTTAAGTCGGCGTAGTCTGCTTCGACGACCGCTACCGGTTGTGAGGGTAAAACTGCGGTTTTGCACAAGTTCCATCATCATATGGACCATGTGTCTGTCAGGGAGCAGACGGAGTAACTTGCAGGTAAGGCCGCTATGCCATATGGTATCATAGGCAACCGTGAGATCAACAAACACGGCGCCAGCCTTCTTTTTAGCCGAGAAGCTGTCCTCAATGTTTTGGGTCATAAGTGTGACCTGATCTACGGTTGATCGTCCGTGTCGGAAACCAGCTTGTTCACGGGGGAGCTGCAGATCTATTATTGGTTCGACACGGGCGTAGATGAGTCTCTCGAGGATCTTGAAGGGGATGCAGAGCCGTGAGATTGGACGGTAGCTCTTCGGGTCCCCTGGGTTTTTTTTTGGCTTTGGAACTGCAACCACAAGGGCTCTTCTCCAAATTCTGGGAATTCTCAGGTGGCGCAAACAGCAGGAAAGGAAGTCTTTTAACCAGGACTTTAAAGAGGCATCAGCATGGAGTATCAACTCCGGGCATAGGTGGTCAGGGCCCGGGGCTTTACCTGGCTTTATGTGCTGGAGGGCGGCGGAAAATTCTTCCGGGGTAAACTCACCCGAGATGTTGTCCCCGTCTGGGGTTGTTACCCTCCAGAGGTCCGTCATTTCTTGTAAGACGGATCTATCTGATTCACGGTCTCTCGATTTGTATTTCCCGTTCTCCACAAGTTCTCCACAAGTAATGGCGATCAGCGGTTAGGAAATTTGTGATAAAATTAGAAAAACCGAGAAAGTTAAAAAATGGGTAGGCTGAAGCTAAACTGTAGCGATCCATTATTTTATCATGTATGTTTTCCTGCCTTTTACTATAGTGAACTAGTTTTATAACCACAAAACCACAAAAAATAAGACATTAAGAAATATGACCTAAACACAAAGTTGCAAAAAAGTTTACTGTATTTAAGTTATATTTTACGCTCCTCACCACACTTTTACAAAAGTTATGTTTACCCAAATTTTTTTTATACTGGTTCAACGCTTGTTGACGTAACTTAGATGATTAGCCTACCACTCAAGAGTTTGGCTCGTTTGTTACGTGAAGCTAAACGGAAAGAATGTCCAAAAGTGCACTGTAAATATCATAGCTCAGGCTACTGCTAAAAGAAATCGTGGCATAAACACTAACAGATGTAGATGCTGAACAGAATGATGTAGAATTACTAAAAAAAGTTAAGACATGGATACCTGGGGAATGGGGATGGGGATGGTGCCTGATTTATCACATTTGTAGATTTTTGCGATCGCTGCTGTTTGACAGAATTTTTCTAAAAATCAGACTTTTTCACTTTTTGATGACTCGTAGTCTCGGACAGCTTTTCGAACCAACAGAGCATTTCTCCAACAGATGGGCCAGGAGCAGCAGATAATGAGATCTTTAGAAATGCGGCAGCTGAAGTTCTTGAGTCACATCATAAGGAAAGGCAAACTTGAAGATTTATCTTTAAGAGGAAAAATAGGCTACTAGGAAAATGATCAAGAGGAGCTCGAAGATTCACATTTTTGCACAATTTTCAACCACATTTCAAAAACCCTACTAAAATTTGGCAAGACGCACGAGATCGATCAAACTGGAACATCATTGCCTACATCGAGGGCTGTAGGCTATGCCTGTATCAGCTATAATAGCCTACCTACAGAGAGAGAGAGTCTCGTAATAATATAAAAGCTTTTTGCTGCCTTAAAAAAACAGTAAAAAATGAAAAATATAAGTTAAAAAACGTTCAATCAAACTGTTAGCAAGTGGTTAACAGTGTAACTGCAATCTTCTGGTTCAAATTGGATTCATTTTTCCAATTCTTGCCAGACTAATATCTAGACATACCAGTCTACTACGGGATAGCCTATATGAAATTGTTCTGCATTTTTAACATAATCTTTCTCTTTGTATAGTATTTTTTTTCGATTGTTGCAATGTTTCATTCAGGCCCGGATTTAAGGGGGGGCAGAGGGTGCAGGTGCCCCGGGCCCCCCGACTTTTGAAGGACCCCCCAGCGTGGAAAAAATATGAATTTGTGTTACTTTTTTTTCCTTTCAGCCTTTGAAGTCTCTGTTGTGCAGTGCTGAATTAATGTTACTGTAGACGTAGAGGTGGTTTTTCGCGCCGTGGGCGCAAAAATTATTTTTGCACGGGGGCCCCCCGATCTAAAAGTGCCCCGGGCCACCCATGAGCTAAATCCGGCCCTGGTTTCATTCATAAACTTCAGACTTGCTTTAAACTTGCATCAAGAATTAAATTTACTCAACGCTGTGTTCATTGATGTCCAATTTCACACTTGATGGGAAGAAGCTGACTTTCCGATTATTACTGATTGATGGATTGAATCTTTATCCTCGGACTGGGAAAGCTTCTTGCAGAGCTCAGTCGTGGCAGTTTTGCATAGCCTACATGTAGAAGCTTTGAATCACTGATGCAGCCCAGGTCACCGAGTTTGACAGAGTGAAGTTTCCGATTGTTGAAGTGTTGTTGCCTGGAATTATTCCATCCATTCGATGCCGCTGAATGGAGAGCACTCCTTGACATGCGTTGCTCTAGCGCACACCTCGAAATTCGAACCAGCGCCGCTTGATCTTAAAGCTTCTTCGTTTCAGAAGTCACGCACTAACCAACTGAGCTATCTAGGCGGCTATGTGTCTATTTGTCTTTCACTGCTTCCTATTCGTAGCAGAGCCAGAAATTGCAGAATGTAATTTGTTATGCTATGGTGCTGTTTTAATATTGATTGTGCTTGCATTATTTGCACAACAGATAAAATGATTTGCTCTTTTTGTCTTCAATGCAGCTGCTTTTGCCTGATGCAAATTTGTTCCTGCAGTTGAATTTATTTATTTCTGAAAATGAATCATTTGCAGCATTCGACAAGTTGAATGAAAAATATCTTTTTTGTAATAATCTGATTAAACATATATGGACATGAAGAAAAAAGTATCTTTGTTTGATAAAGAGGTAAGATACGAAAAAATGGCTTTCAAAAACCACTACTCTTATGTCTGAAGATTATTTTTGCTTAATTGTGAAATTTGACGTGGCAGCACAGCAAGTTCATTTTCATTGTGGCGGGGAAAACGATTTGGCGCGATAACTGATACAGCGCTTCCACTTTGGTGGAAATTACCACAATTGTGGAAATTTCATCATGCTTGTGGTAAAAATGTGGTAATGAAAAATTTGTGGTAATTTAGTGGTAATATGGAAATTTTGTGTGGAACTATTGCCAAAATGTGGATATTATAAATGTTGAAAATTTGACATAAAATACCACGGTATCGATAAATAAGATCATTTGATTGATTGAATTTAAACTGTTGTCTTCCTAACTCTGGCAACCCTTGATTGTAACCATAGCAGCAAGTGGGTAAAAATAGCCACTTAGTTAATGTAAAAGTCAAAATACGGTTGAAATCAGGAAAAAAATCACTGTAAAAAATGTGGTAATCTGAGGACAAATGTGGTAATACAAGTGGTAATCTAGCTTTGTAAAAGTGGAAGCACTGAACTGATAAGCGAAAGCGAGCAGCCAGCGACCAGTAGGAGCAAATAAAGTGAAATGTGGCTGTGGCAAATGCGTTACAACAATTTTCTTTGAAACTTGAAAAATAATGTTCAGCTTTATGTTTGACTCTTGTCATGATAAGGCACCTAAACACTTGAATATTTACAATAGGTCTACATAACCAATCATATTACACTATAGTGCCAAAGTCATCTGGTAAAAAAGGTGGACTGCCTACAAGCCAATCACAAGATTACTGAAGTTCCCAGACCGGTTTCTTATTTACGGCATTGGGGTTCAACTTGACCGTCTATCAAGCCTATTTGTTTTACGCAGAAGACGTTGACTTGGTTTACTTCATAACAGGCTATTGTTTACTGAATCTTTATCCTTAACTTTGAAAAAGGTTTTTGTTGCTGTGTCATCATTTCTATCAGTATTTCATTGATTTTCAGTTTGTTTAAGTTCTTAGTTTCATAAAAAGTTTATTTGAAATGTCTGGAAAGGGCAAAGCAAAATTTGCTGGTAAAGCACCAGGAACAAAATCAAAGTCAAGATCTTCACGTGCAGGATTACAATTTCCTGTCGGAAGAGTGCACAGAATGCTTCGTAAAGGAAACTATTCTACTAGAGTAGGTTAGTGGCATTCATATTTACTAGTTTGTATTTTGATCAATTGAAATGTTGATAGGGACTGTATTTTCAATGTCGCACCTACATGCATTTTATGCAATTTTATTGTGTTCACATTGCTCTTTTTGCATCAAAATTTCCAACACATGGTGTGTAATTCTCATTCAACACATTCTCTGATTGTATAGGCTATCTGTATGCTCCTGATACCCAGTATGTTTGATGTATATATCTTATTACATTGAAACTTCAAATGCATGCGCAGTGTATTTTGCCCAATTCTCTGATTGTGTGTACTAGTACCGGTACTCTTTGTATAGGCCTATTTATTGTTTGGTAGTGATTGTTTGCATGCAAGGTGGTTTTCTGGTGATATAGATACAATAACTTCGTATGTAATCTTGGTGTTATTATTAATGACATTAAAATATTATGGAAGAGGCTATATTTATATACCATATATTGTAATTATATATAAGATGCTTGGTAAAAATATTGATTATATGTGGTAGATGTTGCAAACGTCATGCACGTGAGCCTATAGTCTTAAAGGCTATATTCACAATATATGGTAAGAATAGTCACCGCGATATAAAAAAATGTAAGAAAATGAAACAACTGAAAAAAACTACTTACTTTATTTATTTAGGTGCTGGTGCTCCAGTGTACCTAGCCTCAGTTTTAGAATATTTAACAGCAGAAATCTTGGAACTGGCTGGGAATGCTGCTCGAGACAACAAAAAAGCTCGCATCATTCCAAGACACATGCAACTTGCCATTCGTAATGATGAAGAGCTAAACACCCTCCTTGGTAAAATTCACTTTCATAAGAACCTTATCAGCATGATAATAGCTTACTGTAGTTATGATTAAAAAGTTTCAAAAAAGCATAGTTTTGTTTTTCTGTTGAATGAAATGCATTTTAAAATTTACTGCTGTATTTCAGTTTAGTGTACTGCACAAACTCTGCGACTTCCACATTGAGTTCAATTGGAGCTATCAAAATTGCATGCTCTTTGGAAAGTGTCTTATCTCTAACATAAACAAGATAAACAATAACATAAACAAACATAAACAAGGCCAGTTTTTGAAAATATTGGTCTTAGGGAACGTTCAAATATTACGTAACGCTTTTTTTCCGAATTTTTGACCCCCCCTCCCCCATGTAACGCCAACGTAACGCTTTTTTCAATCCCCCCCCTCCCCCATGTAGGCCTAACGCTTTTTCACTACGAATTCAGCACAAAAAACTACCATTCCGTACTCGAAAGCGTTACGTAACGTTTTGCTTGAACCCCCTCCCCCCCGATGTGACGCTAACGTAACGCTTTGCATAAACCCCCCTCCCCCTCGAAGGCGTTACGTAATATTTGAACGTTCCCTTACAACAGATTTTGTTAGCGACGATGCGTATATAATCAATGGTACGTCACATGGCGATTGAACAAGTAGTCTGTAAGAAGGTCTTCTTGACCATGGAAAGATGGACACTTGGGCAGCCACAACAATCACTGAAAGTTCATATTTGGTGACACAGTGGATTGAAATGTGAATGCTAAGTTACTGCAATGAAATCCCAAACAGGAACACGTATTGTTTTTACTACCGTATCCGTATTACAAAAGACCAAAAACATGATATTTTTTAAATGTGCAGGAAATGTCACTATCGCTCAGGGAGGTGTGTTGCCGAATATCCTTCCCTCCCTAGTGCCAAAGTCATCTGGTAAAAAAGGTGGACTGCCTACAAGCCAATCACAAGATTACTGAAGTACCCAGACCGGTTTCTTATTTACGGCATTGGGGTTCAACTTGACCGTCTATCAAGCCTATTTGTTTTACGCAGAAGACTTTGACTTGGTTTACTTCATAACAGGCTATTGTTTACTTAATCTTTATCCTTAACTTTGAAAAAGGTTTTTGTTGCTGTGTAGTTATTCTATGTCATTAAACGAATCAATTTTTAGAGTTCTTGATCGTAGATTAAACTATAAATTTTAAAGTTTTAGTCCGGTTAGGGAACGTTCAAATATTACGTAACGCCTTCGAGGGGGAGGGGGGGTTTATGCAAAGCGTTACGTTAGCGTCACATCGGGGGGGAGGGGGTTCAAGCAAAACGTTACGTAACGCTTTCGAGTACGGAATGGTAGTTTTTTGTGCTGAATTCGTAGTGAAAAAGCGTTACATGGGGGAGTGGGGGATTGAAAAAAGCGTTACGTTGGCGTTACATGGGGGAGGGGGGGGTCAAAAATTCGGAAAAAAAGCGTTACGTAATATTTGAACGTTCCCTATATAAAATAATGCAATTATTTTCAAACCAGGGTTAAGACAGCTAAGGAATAATATTGCCTTACCTTTACGGACTAGCGCACTGGATAATCAATTTCAGCACTCCCATTCAGCATAAAATTTTGCTTGATTTGGAAACAATCATGTAATAGCATAAAATTTAGACACCATCATAAAAAATCATAAAATCTAGTTGTGATGGAGAACTGAGCATGTAAAAATCAAAAATTTTGTAATGTGTAATAGTTTCAACCATGATGACAGCATAATTATTTGTGTACCGATTGTGACGCCGTCTGTGGAATGCGCTGATTTAGGATAACGTGTGGTTGCGTAATCAAGCCCAGCGTTGCCTGTGGACATGGAATTAGAAAATAAGTGTAGCTAGATACTTTCATTGACGCTGACAAGATTTCAAGACATTGCAGTTATTGCGGGAGAATGGTGAAAGGGTAATTTGATAGCAACGTTTTGGGAGAAAAGCGCAGGGCTAGGCAAGTGAACCATATACTATAGGCCATTTGCAAGCAATGTGTTACTGTACTACATTTTAATGCAAACTTAGAAATTGCCGTTGTCATTTAAAATATTTTTAACACCAACTCTAGCCCAAACCCTAATCTACCCCAAAGCTTATTGTACCCAATCATAACTGTTCACCTAATCCTAGCTTTTGCCCGATAAGAAAACAATCGGAAACACGGCGGAATTACGGCCTTTGATACGGTCATGTAACAATAGCCACTTCCTAAACTTTATAATTCGCTCAAAGATGGTTTTACATTTCCCAAGAATGAACCATTTTGAACTGTATGCGATCAAGACACAGGGTTAAATAATAAATTGCAATTACAGGATTTATTTATGGCACCACCCATCCAAACCTTTCTTTTATGATATAGTACGAAAATTTTCTTTACCATGATCAATTACTCAAGGCAGTTAATGTCAGCACAGTATTTTTTATATTGCAAAATTATAGAAAAGATCGGTATTCACTATCCAGTTGTTCTTCAATAATTAAATTTTAAACAATATTATATAATACTTACTGTATGATTAAAGTTTGGGCTGATATTGGTAGACTTTAATTGTCTTCTATGATGATCAGAAGTCAGATATTATGTGACCCTGCCAATGTTCTAATGCATTGATCAAGCGCGTTGTGTTGTAACTTTGCTTTAAAGTTTAAATCTTGGCTGAGTTAAACAATTTGACCATATTGAAATAATGTAAAGTATAACAAGCTTACAGTATATTATGTTTTCTACTTCTACTCAAAAGCTGTATGTTTGCTTTGATGTGATGACTTGCATTGACTCTTTTTCCGTAATCGCTTCTTATGCTTGAAATGTAAACAGAAAAACTTAAAAAAATTAAAATATAACAAAACATCGAGCTCTGATGTAAAATTTTAAAGAATAATCATAAAAAAACATATAAAATTTTTGACTTTTTTGGCATAAAATTATGAAAAAAAGAAAATCTTACGTGGGACCCCTGCAATTTTTATTTTCGAATAAATTATGAAGGGTTATATCATAAAAATTTTCCATTTGATTGCACTTTCACTGAACAATAACGTCAATTGAAACACAAGGTCACAAGCAAGTTAGGTGTTCACAACTTTAAGAACCTATTAAATTTTCCCGCTATTCAGCGTGACTATTGGGTTGTTACACTAGTTCAGACTGCCATGTTTTACTTAAAGTGGAGATGTGCGAATGCTTTGCAATACCTGATTCCTTGACGTTGGCCTTTGCACAATCACACTAAGAAGATATTAGATCTTATGTATTGATATGTTTCGATATGGGTTTGCAACAGTCAGAATTCTAATTTTAAATTGAGCACGGTACAGGATGTTTCAGCAGTCTTGATGGGATTGGGCAAATATCATGACGTTTTCGGAAAGGTTAAAAGAACCATCCTGTCCTGTGGGTTGGAGAAAAAAAACTCATTAAGTGACGTGGGCCCCTTCAAAGTGACAGGACTCTTGAAACATTCCGTACAATTTTGACATATTGAAAAGATTTCAAAAACAGTAGTAAATAATTTGAATATTATTATCTTCAATGATTCTAGTTGAAAAGGCAGTAGCGACATATAGATGATATTTCCATAAATACAATACTGACAAAACAACATGACAATGCAGACACATTTTCTGATTAGTAGGTTACGAAACGAGGCAACACTGACACAGTATATCACACAATTAACTAATCTCGACAACATTTAAGAAAAAAAAAGATAACCAATGAAGCAAATTTGCCCAACGTCCGCTTACGTTAAATAGATATAAAAAGAACGAGATTTGCCAGCAACGTTTTTCCTCAATTGTCATCTTGTTTCGTTTCCTCTTTGACTCTCTGCCTCAATCCTTCCATTGGGGTTTCATCTTTAACCTCTTCAGGTCCAACTTCATCATGAAAATCTTCACTTTTCATATCCTCCATTACCTCTCTTGTGTCATCTTCAAACTCGCTGTCTTCATCCTCTGAAGAAGTGATCTCATCGTCGTTAATGGAACACAGACAGAAACAGCAACAAGATATTAATAGGAGTGGGACTAGAATGATCAAGGCTGCGACGATGGGTTGCTTCGTGAAAAGACCCTGAAAACAAAGTGCGGACGATATGAATTCACTGTAACGGTAAAATTAAATCTGCAAACCGGCGGTGTGACTTCTGTCGCGAAATATTCTATAATTTTCTTAATCATATCTAACGCAGAGAAGTATAAAAGCAACTTTGGCGATGACCAGTTATTAACCTGTTAAGCGTCACTCCTGGGAAATGAAGTTGCTTTCGTATTGTCATCTTTTTTGCCAATTATCGTGCACCGCGTCAGGGTTACCAGATGGCCTAAATTTCGGACTAAACTCGATAAATTGGCCTCATTTCATTTACTGTGTCTGACAGCTATCAAATCATTCGGACATTTCGCTTGTGTCCTAATTTGGCTGAATTTTTATG
This sequence comes from Aplidium turbinatum, assembly GCF_918807975.1. Classification (NCBI taxonomy): domain Eukaryota; kingdom Metazoa; phylum Chordata; class Ascidiacea; order Aplousobranchia; family Polyclinidae; genus Aplidium; species Aplidium turbinatum. The sequence continues at coordinate 8,356,458 of NC_137483.1, read as the reverse complement.
ACCTCTGAAAAGTTTTTTGGTTTAGTTCGTATTCCTAGCACCAGTTCCGTGCAGATTGTTTTCTGGATATCAGCAAATCAAAGGGTGCAACGAAAGGCTATTTTGAGTTTTATGTTTTTTCTTGCCTGTCTGTTCCTGCATTAATTGCTACAATCGTGCGGCTTTTCTTCAGGCTGTCATTCACATTTTACAAAGACAAACACCAGAAACTAAATGAAATCGTTCTTACTTTATTTATTTTGCCAAGAAATGCTCTTGTAGGGTTTTGCCTAACTTACTGTCGTAATTTGGTTATAAAATAAAAGGATAATTTAAAAGAATATTGAGACTCTAAGTCTCTAATTTAAAAGTATACTTTAGAAGGATAATTTAGGCTTCTGGCTGTCTAGTCTAGGGGTATGACTTCCTACAAAAAGTAAACCAATCGAATAGAATCATACATTTTATTATTTATCAATGTTACAAGTTTTAGTATTTGGGGAGTTGAGAAGATATATAACTAATTTAATTTATTGAGACGGGTGTCGGATGAGTGACATTCTCCCGGCGTGCATTTAACCTTCTCCTAAAAAATTCAGTCCGTTCGTTTTGCCAGTCAAATTTCGAATGCCAAGTCTGAGTATTTTCATTTTTCAATTCCCCGCTTATATCATAATATCCCGGTAGAGCCTTTTCATCAATAATAGCTATCGTAAGAATCAAGGGAAATGCTATACCGGTTTCATATTTATGTCGCATTAGAAATACAGATGTGTTGAGCTAGATTCTGTGTGAGTGGCATTTGTTACAGGAAGCTTGACTTATGTTCTGTGAGAACGCTAGGTTTTGAATTTGCAGCATTGAAATGCATTTTGCAATACTGATAATTTTCGGTTAAATGTTGAAATATAAATTTGTTAGTTAAAAACATGGTACATGTTACACACTTCCCTCCTTACGGCAAAATAACAGATAAATAATATTACAATAACTCGGTTATACATGATGCAATAATATATAGGTGTGTGGTTATAAGATATGTACTTTACAAAGAAACTTGACAATTGTAGGCTAACAATTGCTAGGGGAAGACACATGACCCCCCTCCTTTCGTGGGATGAGGAGATTAAACGCACACATAAGTTAATAAGTAGTCGATAACGTGATGACAGGGGTAACAGTCGGTTATCGTAAGAGATAAGGCGATGTCTTAGTTCCCTGGAAGCCCTTGGCTTAGTAGGCTACGATATAGGCTACAATAATTGCGGGACTGTAATAGGCTACAGTAGTTGCGGTTGCAGGGGTAACAGTCGGTTATCGTAAGAGATAAGGCGATGTCTTAGTTCCCTGGAAGCCCTTGGCTTAGTAGGCTACGATATAGGCTACAATAATTGCGGGACTGTAATAGGCTACAGTAGTTGCGGTTACAGGGGTAACAGTCGGTTATCATAAGAGATAAGGCGATGTCTTAGTTCCCTGGGAGCCCTTTGGCTTGGTATGATATACACAGATTGCACTTGCAAGATAAAATACACAAATATGGTAGGTTAGGCTATATAGGCAGGTGAGTGTCCTTGATTGTTCATGCCCCGCGTCCGGGGAGATAGGCTTGACACTCATAGAAGCAACCATAATAATAATAGAATAGCGGTGTGCTACGCGTGCGCGAAGGTTGTACTAGCTAGACAAAGATGGCGTTTGTGAGAGTAATGTCTTTGAGGACCAGTTATGCTATACAGTTCAAGCATGTTGAGTTCGAGACTATGACAAGCAGTGCTGATGAGCAGTTCAGTTTATGTCTGTTGACGGATGATGAGCAGTGAGCACGACATGAATGAGTGGTCAGCTTGTAAGGTCGCAAGCTGTAAAGCAGACGTCTTGGGCAGCTGAATGCTGCGGCGATGTTGTTGAAGTAGAGTGCTTCTTGTGTGAAGAAGGTTTGAGTGCGTAACAATGCAACTACTGTGCACGGTAGTGCAGTTTTACGGCGGACATGGGATTGATCATGTTGAAAGTTAACGATGCAGCTTCGGTGCATGTAGGCGGCAATGAGGTCAGCCGAGTTGACGTCGTGTCCGTAGAGCTTCTTTAGTAAAGGCATGTCTGAATAGAGGCATCTCACGTGGAGGTAAGTTGATGAGGGCCACGGTGTGGTGGCGATGACGTTGATAGCTCTGTCGTGTCATCCGTCGTAGTGCTGTCAGTCTCTCAATGTCTCTTGAGGTCTCTCAATGTCTCTCGCATCTCGTCGTAGCAGCAACCATGTGGCGAGGTGGCGCATCTGCAAAATTCGATACAGAGTAGCATCCGCGAGATACATGTACTGTAATTATAATAATTAGTAATGTACTTATACCGTACTGTAATACGATAAAAAAGCATAAGAATGGTTGAAACGACTAAACGACATGATTTAATCATGGCAGCAAATGCCAGGTTCTGGAAGCTGTTCAAGTGTGAGAACAGGCAGGAAAAATCGGTAGACTGTATCTGTAAGTATGTACAATGTGATACAATAAAGGGGAGGCAATGTCAGTGAATGAGCGAAGTCGTTGAGAACGAATAGCTTAGTTAACGTAGGCTAGGTGAAATGATGAGCACCTAAAATTGTAATAAAATGCAGTGAAAAACAGGTGGTGATGCGATATCAGTGAATGAACAATGTCAATGAGACATGGCGTAGCTAAAAGTACGATATGTAAAAGCGGTAAATAATAACATAGGATAAATGGGAATACTACGTAACATGACAGTGTCATGGCGTAGGCTAAGCTTACGGCTAATAGAATTATGTAACAGGAAACAGTAATGGTTCAATAGAACATACCGAGATAAAATCGGTAGGCATAAAACTTCTAGCATGTTTTGTAATGGTTAATCAACGTTTGAACGACGTGGGATGAATGGTGCTGTTTAATCGATTTTAGAACGTGGCAGCGCTCCTGCCTTATCAAGAAACAAAAGAAATTACATGGCCAAATGCCAACCAAGCTTTTACACACAACGTTCCATATTCAGGGTAACTAACTGTGCATATACTGCAATTCCAACCAAAAGAAACACAGCGGCTATAATAGCTAAACAAAGTTTCTCAAATCATGTTAGCTCCTAATAATTATAAAAAAAATGGGGGGAACGATAACAACCTTATGTGTCCAGGCGGCTTCGCATGATTTCCCCTTTCCTTTGCCCCAGGGAGTTGCACGAACTGATAGCTTCAGCTGAGAACGTATAAGGGTACCAAAGTGTCTCCTAGCCGGAGTAAAAAGACGCACAAAAATTACGATGGTTGCTTGGGAGCGAAACCACAACGCTTTGCAGAGCGGTGCCTGCACGTCTGTATAAAATAAGATTGGGACGGGGTGTCCTGCAATCTGCGATGCCGAGTAAGGCAAAATAAAAGGAATATTAAAATGAGCTAAAAATTCAAGTTACATTTGACACTGTGAATTTTAAAAAAATTACATGGTTATGTTTCCCTGAAAAGGCAACTTGTTGGTAATTACTAATCAGTGAATCTAATTATTCTAATGTGAACGTTTAAAAATATTAAAAGTGGCAAATGGCGCTTCGGTATGTAAATAAATTGTTGACATCGGCGTTTAAATGGGCTGTCTGCCGCTGAACAATTCGCTATTATTACTTCCCATAAGCAAACAACAAAAATCAGTTACGTTTGACAAGCAATAAATTGCCGGCGTTGCGCTTAAAAAGTACAGTAGGCTGCACAAAATTTATTGTCGAACTAACGTGTGAAATGTTATCAAGTAACATGTTTTTAAAAGGTATTTATGATAAAAATTGTAGCATAGGGTACTTACCAGATTTTTTTATAGCTAGTTTGGAGAATATTTCTAAACTTACTTGTCTGAGTGTCACCAATGTGGTAGGCTAACATTTATATTACATATGTCAAATTAAAGGTTTAATAAGTTAATTATATTAAGACTGTTTGACTACCTGATAAATATTCTGTCTAATTTGGCTACACTAAAAAAATTTTCACAAACTAAAAATTTTTTACTTTGTTTGGACGAGCCCCCAATGTAGGGTTTTTCCTAACTTTCTGTCGTAATTTGGTTATAAAATAAAAGGATAATTTAAAAGAATATTGAGACTCTAAGTCTCTAATTTAAAAGTATACTTTAGAAGGATAATTTAGGCTTCTGGCTGTCTAGTCTAGGGGTATGACTTCCTACAAAAAGTAAACCAATCGAATAGAATCATACATTTTATTATTTATCAATGTTACAAGTTTTAGTATTTGGGGAGTTGAGAAGATATATAACTAATTTAATTTATTGAGACGGGTGTCGGATGAGTGACATTCTCCCGGCGTGCATTTAACCTTCTCCTAAAAAATTCAGTCCGTTCGTTTTGCCAGTCAAATTTCGAATGCCAAGTCTGAGTATTTTCATTTTTCAATTCCCCGCTTATATCATAATATCCCGGTAGAGCCTTTTCATCAATAATAGCTATCGTAAGAATCAAGGGAAATGCTATACCGGTTTCATATTTATGTCGCATTAGAAATACAGATGTGTTGAGCTAGATTCTGTGTGAGTGGCATTTGTTACAGGAAGCTTGACTTATGTTCTGTGAGAACGCTAGGTTTTGAATTTGCAGCATTGAAATGCATTTTGCAATACTGATAATTTTCGGTTAAATGTTGAAATATAAATTTGTTAGTTAAAAACATGGTACATGTTACACTCTTGTCTAAATGCTAAAGAGATGAATGAAAGGTTCTCTGCACATGAGAGATGTAGGCTACTCAACCCAAGAAGAAATTGAATATTTAGCAATAAACATCGAAAGTATGCAGTAGGAATTGGAGTTCTGCCATGTCTTGTGTTCTATAAAGCCTATGTCAGCTTTATGCAGTTTATGCACAACAACGCAACTTTTATGCACAACAACGCAGTTTTGTACGTTGTTGTGTAAATTGCTAAAGGGTGTAGGCTAATAATCGCTTTTTGCTTTCTCTGTTCTGTCACATTCTGGATGTGCTTAATGGTTATGTGCCAATGTTTAATTTCTCTGCGAGAACAGTGAAGTGCTGGATGATAAATAAAACAATTATGTCGAATTTCAGACTGATACTGTCTGAGTTCCTTCAGGATTACCTGGCAACCCTGCAACGCGCAGAGACTGGTTTGTGTGCTAACAATAGCAGTTTTTTCTTGCAGAAGGACTAATTGTTGTTGTTTTATGTTAAACAATCATAAATAAATAAAAACGTTGAAGATTGTTGTGGCACAGTTTATTATTAGTCTAAAAACGGATCAACAGTGTACACTATAGCCTACTAAAGGCAGATCCAGGGGGAGCGATCGTCGCTCCCCCCTAAAACACAGAAGAGTAACTTCATTCAAGGTGTATTCGCAAAGTCGGATTAATGTAGACCTACATAATTGTTTTTGTTGAAATCCCCCCTCAAACGTTGCTGAATCCACCCCTGCTAGGCCGTACAATTACCTCTGCCACACCAACAAACTGCATTTGCAGTTGCATTGTTGCTATGACGCTTATTCACGCTAGATTGATCACAGAGTTTCCAGAGAGTTTCCTTTTTTCATCACTTCTCTTTTCTTTGCGAGAAACGTAATATGTCGTGGCTGACAGATCAATATAAACAGCTCAAGTCTGAAAACGGCATATGCCGTTGGTGTCAGTTCTAAGTGAACAACTGTAAACGGCTTATGCAGTTGGTGACGCTTAACAGGTTAAGCAGCTAAAACGCAGGCTTTTTTACCCAAAACATCTTGGAACCTCGTTTTGTGCAATGACAAGGCGAAGCAATGTAGACAAAACAAAGTTTCTTACGAACAAATGGGAGATGCAACACTACCAATCCAGTGCCGGATTAAGGGGGGGGGGGGCGGACTGAAGCCCAGGGCCCCCACCTCAAAGAAAAAAATCTATTAATTTTTTTAGTTGCACAGCTGGAGATTACTGCTTTAATTCGTATCTCAAACAAGCAAGGGCGGCTCACCCATATGTGCTGCGGTGCTGCAGCACCCCTGCCCAGCCCCAGTTATTCAATTTTTCTTCGTTTTTTTAACAAAAAACATATTTATTTGATACTTTTATATCCGAAAATGGTACGGATTACGGGTCAAAGTTATGATAATGCTGCCAATATGAGTGGCAAGTATAACGGTCTTCAAGCTCTTCTGCGCGAGAAATGTAGTGTAGCTCATTATGTCCTTTGCACAGCACATTCACTTAATTTAATCGGTAGCCTAAATGTCCTGTAGAAACATGCCGTTCTGCCGCTGAGCTTTTTGAATTGTTGCAAAGCCTTTATTCATGGCTCGTCTCATCTAATCATCGTTGGCAAGTCCATCGAAAATTCCTAGATGGTTTGCCTGTTTTGAAGACATTATCTGATTCAAGATGGTCAGTTAGATATGATGCAGTTCTTCTTCTATCGAGTCTTCTAAAGTTTGTTGATACACCACAGATTGACACATTCTTCCGCAACGGAGTTATACACTGACAGGTCTCACCTACTGCACCGGGTGGCAAGCCGAGGGCAAACAATAAGAAGAAGGTGATCCGCTGCATAGGCATAGCCAGGGGGGGAGAAAGGGGCCATGCCCCCCCCCCCCAAATTTTCCAAGTTTGGATTCCGAAGTTGAGTCTTTTGTTGAAAATATAATAAAGTTTGTAAAAGTTTATATCGTTTTCCAAGACATCTGGCTATTAACACCTCCAAGGACTTGTTTCAGACACACAGAATAACACCAATAAATTTTGCAAATCGTAAATCGCGCAAAATTTACGCGATTTACGTTTCTTTGAACTAATTTGTGGAAGCAATTTCAGAATGGCTTACTCTGTTGGGTTTTTGTGTAGTTATTGAGTTTTTGTGTAGCTGAGTTTTTAGTGTTCTCTAATTTAGCCACAGTTTTTGCCCGTTTGTGTGTAAGAGCTATCTTTAATAAGTTAATAGCTGTTTATCTGCTAATAAATTTCATACAAATATTACCCTAAAAGTGTTTTCAGAAAGCGCTATAATCCATTATGTGTGTAATTTTTCAAAAAATTTCCGGGGAAGCATGCCCCCGGACCCCCCTAAAATACGCGTGCCTTCGGCACGCTCTAACCCCCCTACCACTTTTATTGCTTCAACCCACCAGGATACGCCACTGCACATCAAGTGGCGATGGCTTCAAATCAAACACTTTGTTGTTCTCTTCAATTCATCAAATATTTGGCCCCCCCAACATTTTTTTCTGGCTACGCGACTGGTCCGCTCTTTGGGACTCGGTGCCACAGATACATGCAACTCGGCCCGTGTCGTTGCCCCACTCCACCATTAATTTTTAGCGAAAAATGTCACTTGATAAGGGCCCCCACTTTCAGCTCAGCACAGGGCCCCATAAACCCTTAATCCGGCCCTGTACCAATCGATACATACCACAAAGAATCCGGTAACATCTCCCACCACTCTTTTAGTCTGTTCCATCACTCCATTTCCCCCTTTTGGTGTCACATTTCCTTCTTTGATGTCCTTGAAGAACTTATCTACTCGGGATTTCTTGATGGTGAAATTCGGGCCACCATCGTTTAACACAAAGTACTCATGAGAACGCACGTCGAACACAACCACGTTTGGGATGCTGATCGTGCTTTTAGAAAAATATAAGTTAATGAATTTCTCTACTGGAGTGATTATTCCTAAACAAAATCACATGATTGAAGCATTCTACTTTAAAGTTGAATTACTAATGTGACAGTGGTGACATGCGGCAATTGTTAACACGATCACACATGGAAAATGAACGTATGTGGAGGTACAAAAGTGGTGATCGTCAATTTGCACTTGCGTCAACATACAAGCTTGCAAAACGTCACTTGCAGCTATGAACAATATGTTGTGTTCCAAAAATCAACAGCCATCGTGGTTGGAATTAATTCAATCAATTTTTCACATCAAAATACTTCTCACCCATAAGTTATGCTGTTGATGACGGCGTTCCCCTCTTCCCAACAAAACGTGTAAGGAAGGTTTCTTTGCAACGCTATGTTACGCAAGGTATTATTCAAAAGATCATTCTTATTAGTGACCGACACGGCGAATCTTCTTCCAGAAGCTCGTAACAATTGAAAGCTGCCACCTGTTTTTATGACGATAGTACATGAAGCCAAATTGGTCTACATACAGAAAATTAAACATTTTTGTTTCCACTACAACATTGGCAGTGTTATTTTGGTAAAAAGGAATGACTGCATTATCAGTACTCAAGGATACTTCTATGAGGCGAGAATTTTACCGCTTCCATAACATTAAACAAGTCTCAAAATAATGTAGTTTTATATTTCAAAGTTAATTGTTATGGTAAAATCGATTTTCAGACCAAGAATCGATAAATAAGCGTTACATAAAGATTATTCAGATTTATAAGCTTTTAGTGCTTGATTTATATATTTTCCATATTATTCATACTAAGAGCGGCGTCTAATCCGCGAGTCGCCGTTTGCCAACAGCTAGGTTGAGGTTTGCATGGCCACAAAGCCTGGTGGTAAAGAAGGCCAAAGTAACAAACTCTACTATCATATCTCACCGGTTAAGTGATTATAACTTGGAAATTGCTCTGATAAAAGCCACATCCGTAAAATGTTGTCACTAAGAAAATCGCTTGGGGCTTCATAATACTTCCCATCTTTGAAAACAAGTATTGTGGCTTCATTATCTACGGACACGTCCTGATATAAAACATAGAGTTAACAAATTGCAGCAACAAAAAGAAAGGTTTGGCACAGGTTAACATGGAGGGCATTTCACAGTTCTGAGCTTCTGCAACATCACAAATAAATAAATTTAGTTCAGTAAACTGATTTCAAAACACATTTGCAATAGTAAAGGATAAAACTTACGCTAGGTAATATGTTTTTTGATGCTGAGTATAGATTGAGACTGGTAAAAACACGTGATGCAACATTAAAATACATTTTCTTTAATGGACTCTCATCTCCAACATATAGAAAAAAAACATTATGACTTCTTTTTGCATAAAGCAAAGAATCCTGGCTATCCAACTGAGTAACTGCAGGGCTGAAAATCAAAAGCGTAATGTCACATGCATCACTTGTACCAAACAGATGTGAAAATCTAACATGGTATTTTTTGTAAACTTTATGACATCTCACAACATGCAAATCTAGAAAAGTTTGTTTCGTATTCTTCTTTACATTTTTTAGTGTGTACATAAATTAACTTGCAACAGTCATAACTTGTTTTTGCTATTACTAGATTATATATGTGATATTTCAACTTCTTACCCTTTCGCTCGATTGGCAAAAGACATTATGCTTTGTTTTGAACGAGCCCCTTGGTAGTCTATTCGTACTCCTTGCTTAAAAAATACAATAGTTGGAAAACCCCGAATTTGATAATGACTTGCCACGGTTGAGTACCTGATCAGCATCAGAAATAGGAAATACACACAAATAAATGCATTGTAAAAGCAAAACACATTCGATAAGTTGCATGCAAGCTTATGCCATTGTCTGTCTGTGATTGATAACACTGGTACTGTAATGTCAATGATAAGAGATAAATAGCAAGTTAAACCACGCTCTAAATTACCTAGTGGCATCTATCCTTGCAACATGCACTCCAGCGTTTTGTTCATGAAGTGCTGCTCCAACCTGCAACCATGTTGGTTCCAATTGCTTGCAGTGCCCGCACCATGGAGCATAAAACATAACCAGCCATACTCCTTCTTTTTCCACTGACAAAAACCTACCAAAATATGTAAAAATTAGCCAATCTTTCGGAACATTGGTGAGGTGTGAGAGGTCGTCCTAAAAGATGAGTTGTCAGGCATTCCAATGTAAGTAGGGGGAAGGGTTAATTTTAGGCTTACCATACGTCCCGTTTTAGGCGGGACAGTCCCGGTTTTTAACGTCTCGTCCCGGTGTCCCGACCGGCCAGCCAAACAACCCGCTTGGGCGTTCAGCCAGCCAGCATAATACACGAACATTACCAATTAGCATGTTTTCTTTACTGTTGTTGCTGTGTAGCCTACTTGCTGAAGGTGAATTTTTTCCATCATGAAGAGCATGTGGTCTGAGAGCAGGATGCTGGAGCAGAACGTAAAAGCCGTTATCACATGTAAAACCAATACTGATTGGTCCTGCTCTGACTTTACGAGAATGTAAAATTGAACAATGTCTTTTTGAAGAAGGTGTTATCTACAGAAAAGTATGATTGGGTGAATAAGTAAATTCGCATAGGGCCATTCCGTGTCAATTCACACAGTCAAGAAAATCAACCTCTTCGATTTTTCTTAAATTTTACACACCTTTTCACTATCCTATATGACGAACACCTGCAAAATTTGAGTGAAATTTATTGAGAAACATGAGAGTTATAAAGCATTTAGTTTGGGGGGGTCTGCCGAGGGGGCACATTTTTTTATTTTTGGCCATGTTTGAGGCCCTATTACTACTAAACTAAATTAGGTAAGAACCCAAATTTTTTACATGTGATAGTACTTCTGCCAAATATTGAAAAAACAACATTGTTCACATTGTCACTCTAAAAGGTCAAAGGTTATAGACATCCAAAGTTGGCCGTTTCCAGCTCTCGGCTAAAATTTTCCAAAATTTTAAAACCTTGCCAAGACCCTATTTTCTCTATGAACTGAGAAAATTTCAGTACAAAATATTAAAGGGGTTGGGAGGTATTTAATGTGAAACATGGGTTGAAATGAAAAAAAGCAAAAAGTGGGGTCCTTTTAATAACCCGGTTACCTATGACCCCAGTGAAAATTTGCAGTGAAATTTTTTTTACATATTCACTAAGATATGACAAGTCTACCGTGCAAAATTGATTCATGGTTCTCAATGTTTTCTTATAGAAAGTATTCGTCAAAGTTTGGACAAAAACGCTAAAAATTAGAAATGAAAAATTCAAGGGGAGCATTTTCGGCTTGCATTAACTTCGCATTCTGGTGTTATATACTTTTTCTTCTTTATGCAATTAAAGAAAATTTAATACCAAAAGATCGAACAAAACGATATCGGACAGTCTGGCTAAAACACATAAAGAAAATAATGTCTTAAACTTTATGCATAAAACGTCTTGCAAAAATTATTCATAGGTCTACATTGTCATTTGTCAAGCACATAATATTGCTACTGCCATCAAGAACACTTTATATAGCCAATAGCAAGATAAAATAATGATCACCTCTACTCCCTTGAATTTTTCATTTCTAATTTTTAGCGTTTCTGTCCAAACTTTGAAAAATACTTTCTATAAGAAAACATTGAGAACCATGGATCAATTTTGCATGGTAGACTTGTCATATCTTAGTGAATATGTGAAAAAAATTTCACTGCAAATTTTCACTGGGGTCATGGGTAACCGCCTAACCGGGGTATTAAAAGGACCCCACTTTTTGCTTTTTTTCATTTAAACCCATGTTTCACATTAAATACCTCCCAACCCCTTTAATATTTTGTACTGAAATTTTCTCAGTTTATAGAGAAACCTGTAAACAACATTTCTACTAAATTTCAGCCAAAACCAATCAAAAATAGGGTCTTGGCAAGGTTTTAAAATTTTAGCCGAGAGCTGGAAACGGCCAACTTTGGATGTCTATAACCTTTGACCTTTTAGAGTGACAATGTGAACAATGTTGTTTTTTTAATATTTGGCAAAAGTACTATCACATGTAAAAAATTTGGGTTCTTACCTAATTTAGTTTAGTAGTAATAGGGCCTCAAACATGGCCAAAAATAAAAAAAATGTGCCCCCTCGGCAGACTCCCCTAAACTAAATGCTTCATAACTCTCGTGTTTCTCAATAAATTTCACTCAAATTTTGCAGTTGTTCATTATATAGGATAGCGAAAAGGTGAGTAAAATTTAAGAAAAATCGAAGAGGTTGATTTTCTTTGCAAGCCACAGATTCCCCACTCTTGGATTATTCAAAGACATGGGCATGGCAATCTTTACCCACTTGTTGCCATTGTTACAATCAGGTGTTGCCAGAGTTAGGATTAAAGTTAGAAAGTGTTAAGGTAAGGGACAGAGTTACGAATAAGATTAGGGTTTTGATCTTTGCGCAGGACTAAAAAACAATTCCAAAAATACAAGTTTTTGTTTTCCACAGCTTCAAACTTTTCTCAAATTAGGGCAAATTTCCTTATCTGGCAACGCTATTGAAGCTATTATTACACTATCTAGAGTAAATATAGCCACCGCCTTTCAGTATTTTAAGTAGTACTGTGAAGTATTAGTGTGTTAAAAACACCTCATGTGATCTGTTTCCCATCGTATAATGTACTTGTAATCATTCTTGTGTCATTTGTTCAGTTTGTGCTTTTCAGTCCAGAGTGTCAATGTTAGAGTTATAGTGCAAAGTCAAATTTATTTTACGATTTTCATTTTATGTATATTGCAGATTTAATTCGTGATGAGGACACATATACGATTATATATACGAGTCGAAAACGTTTGATTCATTATGTTAGATATGTTGTTTTGTATACATTATCTTAAACCCGCTAAACTAACTTTGTTTTGCTTGTCTATGTTTTTTTTTTTATATATTATACAACATTACATAGGTCTAATACTATTTTTCCTAGTTCCACTATGTCTGTTGATGTGGAAAGTTGCTAATTTGTGTAAAGGTGTAAAGAAAAACAACAGTGGTCAATCAAGTTCTTTTAATGCAATTTGTTAAAATTAATTGTTTAAAATTCATTTGAGATAGCTAAACATGCACCTTCAACTAAAACAAAGTTCCCTATTCCAACGCATCTGTAATGAATGACAGATTGACAGTGGTGCACCATATACATGCTCCGGTTTTAAGTTCAGAACACCAGTACAATCAATCAATCAGTTTATTTATTTGTCACAACACAAACATGAAAAAAATACAAAATATGCAATAATCTGCTGTGTGTCCTATGACGAGAAGACTGTGAAAAGACCAAGCGGTATCTAGTCAGCACCCACCTTAAGCTAGGTGATGTAGGTCTAAATAACATACACAGTAAATACACAAACAGTCATACAACAGGCCTGGAAAAAATGGGGAATCCGGGAATGACATTCCCGGGAAATTTGTCAGTTTGTGGGAAATTTTTACCGTAAGAATCACGTTTACTAACGTCTTTCATTCACCGTCATCGTAATTTGCTGACACATGGCATTTCCGACACTGATTCGTATCACTGCGTATTTACGACATCCAACTTGTACCTCAGAGCTGAACAAGTTCAGCAAAATTGCGTAAATACTAAATATATTGCAGTAGTCCGCCCGAAAGCGCCGTCAAAAGCACGGAAAGTGTAATTGAAAAAATTCAAAATGTTTGCGGAGGTACAAAAACATCCACAAATAAAAAATAAATAAATGAAGACATTAGCAACGAGCTGCTCATTCACTGGAATGGGCCACACATAAGCAAGTGTAATAGCATCGTGAAACAGGGTCTTAATCTACATTTTAAAGAAAAACTATGGCATTTTAGTACTAATGACATTCGCTCGAAAATGTACAAAGTGTCTGCTGTGGTAGATAGACCAAACAACAAGAAATCGTCACCATTTTTTATGTCCCGGTAATGTGATTTGTAGTCATTTCGCATGGGCAAAACTTGCTTGCGGTTTCTTTGATTTACAAAAACAGCTGTTTTAGCGTCGTAATTTTGATTTTGTTGTCAAATTAATTAATGCGTTTCGTTATTCTTCGTGTAACCGACTGGTTGTTTTGTAGGTTGCAGAAGTAATTTTCGCAACGTCTTGTGTTCCCACTCAGCAAAACTTGTTGTGCATTTAGCCGTCTGGCCGTTTTTTGTGCTATATGCCTATATCGCTTAATAATTAGTTATGCTATTCATGCACATTACACATACTGTCAACCCGTTCGAGCATGAAGCATCTTGTCAAGTACGTAACAAGCGGCTCGTGATGTCGTATTGTTTCATGACATTCACACGGTGGTCGGTGAGTCAGTGGATCTAATTTGTGAGCATGCGGCGTCTAATCTATTAAACCTATTGTTGTTGGCCAATGTATTCCGATCAAAGCGGGCACATCAGGCACAAACGGTGCGCCATGCCTGCTTACGAATACGATACCAAGAATCTTTATTGGAACTATGAAGCTACAGATGGCCGTCCATATTTTTTGCGTGAGGCTTTAAGCTGGAAAACTGTAAACGGTGTAATTATGACGTCATTATCATGCTTATAAGCCGCGGGAAATTTTTTCGCTAAAAAACAGATTCCCGGGAAGCTAAACATTTTTTCCAGCCCTGGTCATACAAAAAATCAAGCATTTGCTGATATAGATCACATGTTTTTATTAGGCAAAAAAAAACTAAGCAGGTTTACTGCCGTGCTACTACATGAATTAATTGTGGAGTTTAAGAGATATCAATTGACAATTTTAATCAGTAAAAAATCAAAAGTAATGTATACCAAAGAGGTGAGCATTGAGCAAATAGAATAATGTAATTATCGTATTTTACGAACCATAAGGCGCACCGGACCAGTGCTGTGTCAAGGGGGGGGCCAAGGGGGGCCCGGCCCCCGGGCCCACCATCTCAGGGGGCCCACAAGTAATATACTTTTGCGCGTCAGTGTCATGTTTTTTAGCTGCTAAAGTTTACTCAGGGATATCTAAAGAAGGGGATGCGAAGGCTCACAGCGATTGCCTTATTCTTATGACACTACCAGGGCGGTAGTTTGTAGTGCGTAAAACATGCAGTTCTTTTCACAATTGCAGAAAGTTTTGTTGTGCAACTGGTACAGTCAGCTACAGATGACAGTTAGAAAATGTTACATAGAGCATATTTAAAGAATACTTGTTTGGAAAGACAGTTGAAAAGTTACAAGTTAGCTGCTTTTTTTAACAAAGTCTTTGCAGTAGGCCAGATTTAAAGCAAATAAACGGGTAGTTGAATTAACAAGTAATCATGAGCGTGCAGTGAGTATCCAGGCTTGATACTGATAGCGCAATGCAGGTTATCATAACAAGAGTTATTAAACTACTAACAGTGCCGATTGTCAGTTTACGGTAAACAGAGATTATTTACGATAAACAGAAGCCCTTCTATTGTCAGACGTATTAAAAGCCTTCATATCCCCTTCTCTAGATATCCCTGAGTTTACTGCGTGTACTTCCATTGAGAAGATAATTTAGGTCCGATACCAATGAGATGCCGGGCCTGGGCCCTTGTACCAAAATATCTAAAAAATCACCACATTATCTTGAATCAAAGTTAAAATAGGCTGCGACAACATTAGTAAAATCATTTGTATTTGAAACAAAACAGGTTGGTTGCAATTGAATACTTGAAATCAAGAAGGGCCCAATTCCCACAAAGGTGTGTTTAAAATAAATGTGTTGTAGTTATTTTGTGATGGAATTTCAGGGGGCCCACAGGTAATAGACTTTTGCGTTTCAGTAACAATGTGTTTTTTAGTTGTTAAAGTTTACTGCGTGTAGCCTACTTGTCCATTAAGAAGATAATTTAGGCCCGGTACCAATGAGATGCTGGGCCCTTATACCAAAACATCTCTAAAAACACCACATTATCTTAAAGAAAAGTTAAAATATGACAACATTAGTAAAATTACCTGTATTTGAAATAAAACAGGTTGGTTGCAATTGAATACTTGAAGTCAAGACGGGCCCAATTCCCACAAAGGTGTGTTTAAGATAAATGTGTTTTAATTATTTTGGTGATTTATTTTTTCGTATTTTGTGGTAGAACTTTGGAATTGGCAACTGTTGAACTGAAACCACTTTATACACTGGTAGGATCACCATACTTTGTAAGCTACTGTTAAACCACAAAGTAGACAGCTCATTTTAAATTGATTGTCATAAATGGGAAAATTATGTAAGACATTTGCATAACTTTATTGCAATGCCTTGTCTAAATTTTGCAAAAGCATAGATTGAAACCTTTCTTTAGCATACCGGGTAAGGTGAAAGCGTTCATGTTTTGTAAGTTAGCTTCTCTTTAGCATAAACTTTAAGAGTGAGGTACGATTGATTTTGAAGTCTGCCAATAACTAAACAAGACACATAAAATACTTTTTGTAATACTGGACTAGCTGAAAGTTTGGTTGGTCTATTGATATCCCTTTTAACAATAAAGTATTTTTCTACATCTACTGGTATAACTTGCAAGGTAAAAGTCTTTTTTGAAGTGTCATAAGCTGCATTAAGGCTGTTGCACTTTTAGCTTAACATTATGGTTTTACAGGGTGTTTTGTTTTCTTAAGCTTAACTTCAAAGTGAATGTTACTGGTTTACAACTGGTAGTCTAGTTCTAGAATGGTGTAACATTGCTATGTACCAAGATTTCATTCAGCATTTCATAAAGACGATGTCTTGTTTGAACTAGCGACATTCTTGCTTTGAACATTTCAGATTTATAAACAAAACTCTCAAAGAGGAATTCTTTGAAATGGCTGACCATGGAGGTTTGTCAGAACCAAGCAAACTTTGCTTTGCCATTATTGCCATTGAAGTACATTCGTTTACTATGATTACCAATGGTGCAGACGTGCTGCAAAAGTTTTGCAGATGTTCCAAGCAAGGGAATGTTTTTCTCAAAGCTCTTTGCATAGTTTTTTTTTCAAAAGTTATGTTGAGCCAAATGTTAAACCTTGAATGTATACCAGAAACCATGAAGCATTTAATGCGATCTTTACCCATGTCTTTAATTGCTGTGGTAAGAACCAGATAAAGTGACCAGCAGGCCACAAGCTGAAGAACAACCACCAAAAGTAAGGCAAACAATTCAAAAACTGACCTCAAAGGTCAGCAAGTAATAAGCGGACAGCGGACATTAAGTAGTGTAATAATCAATTCACCTGTCTTTAGATGTAGGCTATAAAAATGTTTGTCTTATTTGTAGCCTATTCCATTTCTGCAGTCATATTTTGTTTACTGCTAAAAAATTGTAAACAGTAAACAAAATAGCATTTCTCATAGAATAATTAGCATTTCATTTTTAGCATTTACAATCCTGTAATTATAAATATCCCTGACTTTACAGAGGTAGCTATCGGCAAGTGTAACCACCATACATTTAGATACCAGTATAATAAGTATTTTATGACAGTTGCCAGGATTTTATTTGTGATTTCAAATCGTTGCTGCTTTATATTTCATTTCTTTCATTCCAAGCAAAGATGAAGGTATAACTTGATAGACCTGTGTTTACTATAAATTATATTTCTGCTGTGTTCTGTACACTGCTGGGTTGATGGTTGTTTATGAAGTTATAAAAGTTTAACTAGGTAGTAGTTATTGTACAGTAAGCATTACAACATTTCATTAAGCACCAGTAACCTATGAAGGCTTTCTGAGTACTGCAAAGTTGTCAGCAAGTAATGAAGCTGTTAGACCTTACCTAGAAACCTCTTAACTAGTGTTGCACTGTAAATATTGCTCCGTTTTGTTAAAGTTCATAGTAATTTTCTTATGTATATATGCTGTGATTCCTGTGAAGTAGTTGCAACATGTGATAAAGTTATTAAACTTCATCTACATAAGTCAGCATTCATGCCCATGCACCATTCCAATAACAGCTGTTTTTAGCATGACCAATGGTGTTTGCATATGAAAAAAATAATTACACGTAGTAAAGTTAATTCAACAGTTAGATTACAGCAACTGCTGCTCATAATAATTGTGCTTCTTAATTCAACAACCACAATGTTCCAAAAATTAAGCAATTAATAAAAAAAATGTTTTAGTGAAATATAGCATGATTAACAACAGGTTTCTAATAATACCGTAGTGTATCTTGTGTGAGTAGGCCTAGTTAATAAACCATGTACGCCGTTCTGTGCAGTTACTATAAATTACCACTGTTCTGTTGTGAATTGAAAGTATATCACTAGATTGGTAACTACTGTTTTTATCATACTAAAGTTCCTGATTATGCACATTTGAGTTTTGAGTACCGTACACTTGAGTTTTCATGTTAGCATTTGGAATGGGTACTTGGGTAGCTTTTTGAAAGTATTGTTATGGTGAGTGGTTTAATCAATCAATCACTGGTTTATGTTTTTTCACAAAATATTACACCAAATGCACATAAAAGTGAGAGAGGAAGGAAGCAAAAGACCTTATGAGGTCACCAAGTCAGCCTCCACCCCAGTGATCCTATAAGGCAAAACATAATTACCACTTGGTGAAAGTGTTAAAATGTTGTTTGTTAAAGCATTTGTGAATTCACTTTATTTTTTGCACTTCTAAACTGTTTTGCTATGTTATGGCTATACATTTAAAAATAATAGGTTAGTGAAACTTCAGATGCCAATTGTAATTTTTGGAAAAAATTGCTTTCAAATGTAACTAGCAAATTTAAAATTCTCATAATTTTGTCAATTCTTGTCCGATATAAACAATTGTATGAACTCAATGTGATCAGCATGTCAAATTTTATTTTTATGCCAACTTCTACTGTGTGATATATACTGATATAAGATCTGGGTTGAATGACCCCTACGCTTCATGACCGTTGCCAGTATGTTTAGAAATCGTTAACACTTTTGGCTTTCATTGCCAGCAAAGGTGTAGCTGTGACTTGATGGACCTGTGTGTTTGCTCTTATTTACATTTGTATTGTTTTCTCAACTGGTGAGAAAGTCTAGTGAAGTGAACCACCTTTCCATATCAGTGCAGTTAACATACACACTATATTATCATAAGTCTGCTTGCCGATAAGGGGCCCAAAATTATTTTGGCCCCGGGGCCCACCAAGGGCTTAACACAGCACTGCACCGGACTATAAGGCGCACTGTCAATAAATTGCTTTGATTAGTTTTTTGTTCATACATAAGGCGCACCGGACCATATATAATAGTAGTATCGGTACTGGTTTTGAGTGTAGGCAATAAAGCCCTACCGCACTTGATTCATACATAAGGCGCACCGGACCATAAGGCGCACGATCAATTTATGAGGAAAAAAAAGAATTTAAAGTGCGCCTTATGGTCCGTAAAATACGGTATATAGACAAAACAGTTATTATTTATACAGTGTCGTTTAAACCAAGAAGGTAGCGTTTAAATTTTCTTTTAAAAGAATTATTATGAATTACATACCAATATGTTTAAAAGTTTTATGTTAATTACTGAATAATGATATTCCTTATTAAATAAAATAATAACATACCTTTCGTCAAGCTCTAATACTTTTCCAGACACAAAAACAAACATAAATGCAATACAAAATAATGATAATTTTGAGTTGATCATGATTAAAGTTTAAATAACTTAATGGATAGACATACAATTTAATCTCACAGTTGTGACGCCTAAGATGACGTATTTACAATTTCTGTAAGAAAGTGTAATCATATAAGTGGCAACATCTTAAAATATGTGCATTTTTTCTATATAGTGCAATCATTTTTTGCTTCAACGGTCAAACACAAAGTAAATCTGTATTTTTTTTTAAGTTTTGGTTTTCTTTTAATTGTGGCAGTGGTGGATTTGCATTTGCTGAAGGTGTTGCCAGGCTCTGTGGAATGATTTTTTTTTACAAGTTTTTGGAAATTCCCCAACCGCAATACCACAATACTGCACTGTTTATGCTCACCACGCGCTGTTTTATAAAATAGTCTAGCGTCTCCAAAATAGTTTTTATCTCAGTTTGAAACTGCGTTTTTGTCGATTTTTAAGCGATTTGTAAAAAAGATCAACATCGTTGTTTCCTGTTCAGGCTGTAACCTTCCACCTTTATACTCCCCTGAGCAGTGATGTACGCGCATACAAAAAATATTGACGCCGTCAGCGCAAACGCAAACGTTCGAAAAACTATACGCCGCATGCGTCAACGCAACTTGTAAAAAAAGTTGGCGGCGTCAGCGTTAGCGCATACACTAGCGCAAACTCATTTTGTTTGCTAGGTGCCAAACATTCACACGGTATAAACCACTCAAAACAAACAAGTTTTATTTTGAATTTCCACGAAGAAACACAAGCATCTGAAAGTGTTCATCTGACATTTTGCTGCGTTTTGGTTTCAATATGTCTTTAATTGCCCATTGAAAACATTCTTTTCACCGCAGCACTGGAAGGTATTGGCGTGTTGTAGCGAAAAAAAGTATTTTGGAAATCTTTCGTTGGAAAAGCGCCCACGGTTAATGGTCCTTTGTGTGGCCTCTCTTCCAAGTGCGCTTTTACAACCTCGTCTATGCTGTCTTCGCCAGTGTCCTCATAAAGAGCATGGAGTAGCCCACGGGGTTCGTTGTCGCTAGCTTCCTTCGTCTGGTTGCAGTGGCTCGATCTCAGCCTCAGAGTTTTTTAACAACTTTGATATGTGGCGAGTGGCCATTTTTCGAATTTCCACTGGATTGACATCAGGCAACCAATCGAGCCACCGCGAAAGCCTATAATTCGGATGTATGGCGCTGGCGAGTATGGAATCCGCATCAGTAAACAACCGTCCAAACCTGTCAAGTCAATGGTAACTTTTTCACAAACGAAACTTGCTTACATTACTTTTACAGTACAGTGTAATTCTGTTTATGCAATTGAATTGTGGATTAAAACTATTGCTCAGTACTCACCTGTTTTTTATACCCTGCACAAGGCTTTTATGAAGCGGAGAACAGTGTTCGAGGCCACTTATTCCAGCAAACGCATTTAGCAGACTTGCTATTGTGGGCAGAAGAAGACCCATATATGCTTTTACTACGCTACATAGCTTACAACAAGAATAACCGGCAAAGTAATGTACTATACATATAACATACAGAGTACAACATCATGCAAGCAATCACGGTCGGAGACCAAATATTTGAGTTTGTTTAGATACATAGGCTATAAGCTGCACTGCTCATTGCCTGAGAAGTTTCTGATTTGCCCCAAAATACAAGACTTAACTAATATAAATTAAAGTGCTCACAATTGCTTACAAACGCCTTCAACACTGCTTGACTAAAAATACTTCACACTACGAAGCCAAGTCATTGTTTACATTTTACATGGGTGACATTACCAACCTACCTACTTGCTTGCTTACATTACATTCCTGTTCTGACCCGTAATTTACTAATTTCTCAGTAGGCCTAAGTTGTTTTAACTAATTCTTTCTTTTTTTCTGCAAGACTTCAGTGTCCACGTGGGACTCTAACATCAAAGGCAGTAGTGCGATATAGGCTACAAACAAACTCCAGCTGACTGAACAATAGATGGCACTGTGACACAACACTAGAACAATGGGCAATTGCAAGACGTCAACATTTCGCAGTTTGACAAAAAAAATTGCAAACAACAACTAAGACATTAAAAAGTATGCGTTGACGCTATGCCCTAAAAAACCGCGAAAACTATACGGCGCAGCCTCAAGCGCAAACTATCCAAAAAAATGTGACCGCAAGCGTTAGCGCAAACAAAAAGTCGTAGAATTTGCGGCGCATACGTACATCTCTGCCCCTGAGTTCTTCATCTGGTAACACCAATATAGCTGCTAAGGGCTTGCCTCTTGTGGTGTTTGGCTGTTTGCGCCGAACCGCCGATAAACAGAGTGAAGTTTCCGGTCGTTGGAGTGTCGTTTTCTGCAAGACGGTGTTTTGTTTTGCCTACTTATTTTTCATAGTTTGTAATTTTGTCAATACTGCTGGATGGAAAAATAAACTTAATTAATTACTGTGATTTAATGGTAATTACAGATTTTAGATGAAATTCGGAGTATTTCGTATTGCAATGTTTGTTCAGTTCAGTTGTTCAGTTCAGTTGTTTTTTTATTTCTGACCATCATATCAAAACAATACACGTCAACAAAGCAAAGGTCAAGAAAAAGGTAGAAGCGACAAAACGCGAACGTTAAAACGTGCTTGTGATCGAAGTAAGTTATTGAGTTGAAAAAAAATTGGCACGGTCGCAACGCCTTCAGAAAAAATTAAGATATAAAGGGAAAATAAAAAATGTTACAAAACAAATAAACATATATAGGCTATAACTTTATTAGCGTACATAACTTTAGCTGATATATTTAAGATTTGTATGAACAGTTGCTATGAAGATCGGCCATGGTGTGTTATCAAGAGTGCTGATGGTCGTAAGGGGAACACGTCTTGATTAGGCTGGCGCAAAATCTCGAAAAAAATTTTTTTTTCTTTTAAATTTTTCGTCAGTTTGTAATATTGTTCCTTTTGGTAAATGTATCTCCTATACCAAATTTCACAAAAAAATATTAACGTTTGACCCTGGTTCACCTGGTTTGAATTTTTTCAAAATATCGAAGTTTCGCTTATCCCTGAAACTGCTCACTCGCTATCTTCTAATGCACTCTAGCATGTTAATGGACACAATAAGAGGCAGTAACACAAACTTGTAGCAAGAAAGTGGTTTAATTAGCAACTCCATGAACACTGACACGTGTATTACTTTCAAAATGTCGAATTCTACCACATTTCAGACATGATTTTCTTTGTGCACCGTTCACTGTAGTAAATATCTACTGCTTTCAGTTTCTTGGATCATTTGACGATGTTTATCGATTTTCACAGGCCAACAAAAATTTTTTTTTATAAAGGCAGGACATGTGAGAGTCATTTTAAGGTATTTCGAGGCCCCTGATTCTGAAAATACACTAAGTTTTATCGAATTGGCTCTAGTTTTTGAGTTAGCCAAGATTTCAGCTACCACTTTTGATAACTAAATCTTTAACTACTAGCCTACAGTAGGTGGTAGAAATGGTTTTGAGAAAAAATCTTGACCTTGCTCCAAAACATTACTGAAGGTATTGAGGTTACTCTCAGTCATGCCCGTTTTCCTATTGTTTCAAGCAAATCACCACTTGAAACAAAAGAGGGCAAACAAAAAACAGAAATAGCAACGTCCACGCAATGACTGCCTTGCACATTCCATGTAAACATGATGTTCCAACTTCCTTCGAACATGCTCACTGTACAGAACTGAAGTATCAATTTCATGGTGATTCCACGGCTCTCTTTATGCCATGGCACTCTGAACTTCTTAGCCTTGAGCCCAGAAACGGGTTTGAGTGCAATGTATGCATACTTTAGGAGGAACCCAGGACTTGTCTTGATCACCCAGCTTCATGTCAAAGTAATAATAATAATAATGCTTGTTTTTATATAGCGCTGTATATCTATCGCAGAATGCGTTGCCTCATGCAGCAAAATATATCTGGGTTGTTTGTACAGCATCCTACTTGTCAAAGGCGTATTTTATTAGCCTATATGTCATTTATTTAGCCTATAGACCAGAAAAAACTTCTTGCAGCAAAGACTTGGCCTTAGCAAAGGCTTAGAATAAAATTTCATTTGTACAGTATCCATTTCAGTAGGCCTACCTTTTCAATATAAAGCTGCATTCATAAACTCATGACTTTCGGGATATTTTTCTTGTGATGTAGGCCTACTGATTCAAAACTGTTTTCATTGAGTATTTATGTCTCCTTTACATTAAACACAGTTCATTTCAACCTTTGCTTGCGTTTTAAACTTTCATGCAATATGAACCAATTGAACTAGACAAGTGCAATTATGACATCATAGTGGTAAACAGGGCTGAAAATAAGTAATTTGTTAATTGACAGCTTTTGAGTAACGATTTCAAAAATATGTTCATTGTCGAATATCTCGAAAACTAGAGCCAATTCGAAAAAACTAAGTGCATTTTCAGAATCAGGGGCCCTGAAATACTCTAAAATGACTCTCATCTTTTGTGCCAAAAACTTTTGTTGGTCTATATGTTATAGATTTACTGACTGCGAAAAGGCTGTAAAATCAACTAAAATGACACTAAAAGCATGCACTAGTAGTGACTCTCAGACTTGGAGAAGGGTGAAGATGTTCCATGTGGAAGTTAACAGAGGAAGTAACGTCAAAATCACGTGGTTAAATTTTGAGAAATCCCCTCTTCAGATACTGCTAAACCACTTCGAAATTTACCATTTTTTCAGAAAAATTTAGAATTTCTCCTTGGGTGAACCAGGGTCAAAGGTCAACCCCCAACAAAAATTTTTAGTTTGCAAATATCAGTGAGCAAAATGGAACATTATTCCAAACTGACAAAAATTTTAAAGAACATCAAGGAAAATGAGCCACCCTAGTCTTGATGCGTTTAGCTCATAGCAAAGAGCAAGGCAGGCAAAGAAAACCCCACAAAGAAATCCTACCACGGGCAAAGCCATTTCAAGCGCAACGCACCAGGCCTTGCACGACTCACAAAATAGATAGGCTATAACTTGACGACATGAAACAATGACAAAAAACAAATAAATCAAACTAGCAAAAAACAACATCATCATCTTGCGGAAATTCAATTATACCCAGGGAAGTTATGTCTTAAAGATATCAAGCGTGCTTTGATAAAAGTTGCGTTGATAAAGCGATAATTTTAGACCCCTGTCAGCTAAACTCGCCACTTCCACACCGATCCAACGTTGAATTAACGCAAAAATGACAGTCATTGCCAGCTGGGATGTAGTAGTGGTATGTCCCAGTAATATGATAAATTTGGGTTACCGTATGTTTTACACGTTAAACCATATTAAAGTGACAAAAAATATCCAATTTGGCATATTGTTCTGCACAACGATTAAAAAAAACTCTCCTCCTACCTACATTCTTTCAGATTACGTGCTTTGAGGGATGTTGTCTTGTTGTTCCAACCACTTTTAGTCATATCCAAGATTACATGCTCAGTAATTGAAGACTTAGATTAAGTGGACGGGAAAGAAAGGAAGCCTTTTGCCCAAAAGCAGGGAATCTTAAAGTTCATTTTCAATCGTGCCTTTGACTTCTTTTTCAGACACAGCAAAATGCTCTTGAGCGTTGTCGATTTGGCTTCCTATTTAACGTCGTAAACCAAACGACGATAAATAAATGCACGACTCTCAACCTAACCTTTTTTAATTTTTTCTACTGCTTGATTATTTTTATAGTCTTCAGCAATCAGCATAGCTGACTCAAAAAGATCAACATTTATGTCGCTGACCTGCCTCAAGCATGTTTTTCAACGTTTGCTTTTGTCGCTATTCTAGAACTTTGCTGTGTAGACTACTAGAGTTGGCTTATTGTTTTTGCTGTCATGGTCAGAATTATAAACAACGTAAACTTCCCAAGTTGAATGGCGTCATACACAAGAACACTAGGCCTATCTGCTTCAAACGGACAAGAGTAGAGACGATAACAGTCTGTTTGCACAGAAAAATAGTAATATAGGCTATCTATTCACTTCATGAACAATTATTTAAATCAATCAAGTTTATTTCGGCATAGCTCCACATTCAAATGTTGGAGATGCCAATTAAACACATTTAAAAAGTCGTAGTTTGCTCACAATAATTATTTAAAAAAAAACGAGTTTTAGTCAAGATTGATGAGTTTGATTCATGACCATTTTTATTTTCAGACTGTGCAAACATCTTCGAAAACTTGGGTTAGTTCTAATAAAGGTTTGGAACCACTAACACAATGCCCCATAACAAACTGAAGTTTGCGTTTGTTATTCTTATTATTGAGGTGTTGTTGATTAGTCTACACATGTAGTACCGCTCTGTAGGCTATAGCCTACCGCTGGATGGAGTGTTATCCTTCAAGTGCTTTACTCAAACGCATGAGTTGGTGTTGAGCCATAGCCTCTCGCTGATTGATTAAGACCTTTCTTCCAGAACCGTCTTTCACCACGAAAAGTTCCTGCTCTTAACTGATGTGACATCTTTTGTTGAGGCAAACTTCCCAATGTTACTTCTTATTTGTGAAAATATTTATTTTCAAAGTCGTTTTTTGTCATATTAAATTGATAAAAATACCAGTAGGCTACTACCACTACCACCGAGAAAAAAGCTTTTTCATCTTCGTCAAATCTTCAAGGCAGCCAAATAACGGGATCACTCAGAGCATATTGCATGCAGTAAATAAATTCTAGCAATATAGGCTATGCTCCGTGAATAATCCCGCTATTTGGTCGTCTTAAAGGTTTGACAAAGATGAAAAAATCTTTTGTTTCTCGTTCACATAGGCTTAATCCAGATGTAGCTTATACTTACAAATGCAATGCCTTCCTTGTGTAATAAGACGAGCAACAGTAGGCTAAAGACGAGCCATAAGCAAATAATTATCGGTTGAAAGTCAAATTAATTACCGTCTTCATTATAATAATTCATTCTATTTGTAATCAAGGTTTATGGATCACTAGGAGTTTCTGCAGTTCTAGCTGATTTAATTTTTTTTTAATTACTTAACTGTATCTAAATTTAAAATTGGCAATGGCCCAAAACACAGTTAAAGAAGAAATCAAAAAGATTCTGGCCACTACAAACATATTAGATGAAGTAATATCAGAGAGAAAGACATTACCCATTGAAACATGCATCAAGCAAGACGAAGCTTTCATAGATGAGATAGCTCAAAAACTGGTAAAACATCTTCTTGGAAATAAAGTATTTCAACAACAGATGGAAAATCAAATAAATGCTTCTGTCAAAGAAAAAAGTGCTCAACTGGACAACAAATTTAAAGAAGTTGAAAGAAAACAAGAAGAATTAGAACAATACTCAAGAAGAAATTGTATCTTGATACATGGAATGCCAGAAGAAACAAAGGAAAATACTGACAAGATTGTAGAAAAATTTTTAAAAGAAAAATTGGACATCACCATCACACAAAAAGATATTGACAGAAGCCATAGGCTAAAAGCAAAGCCAAACCATTGCAGACCTTTAATTGTCAAATTCACAAACTATCACATAAAATATATGGTGTATTCTCAGAAACGAAAATTAAAAGGAACCAAACTTCTAATCACTGAGTCGCTCACATCTCAAAGGCTGAAATGCATCAGAATGTTAGAAACAAAAAGGCACAGGAAAAAGAAATCCATTCGTACTGGACAACAGATGGGAAAATATTTTACACCAAAGCAAAAGACAGCAGTAAGAAAATTTTTATGCCCTTCAACATTGAAAATTGTGAGCTTTAAATTTCTTTTTATGATAGACATGATACATTATTTACATATTACTGATGAAAAATCAGTTGGTACTCTCTAATGCTGTTAAGTGTTTCTAAACTATTCTTTATACCGCAAAACAAAACAAGGCTTTTACTTAAATGACACCTCACTTATGCCATGTATGTCAGAAATCTTGTAAAAGAAACCAGAATTCTATTTGCTGTGACATATGTGATCAGTGGGCACACTTGAAGTGCATATCTTTAACTTTGCCACAATTTAAAAAACTTGGAGCCTTTGATGAGCCATACTACTGTAACAAATGCATCTCATGCATTATTCCTTTTAATAACATATCAAATCTAGACCTAACTACACTTAATAATGATAAACCTTACAAGGTAAATGAGCTTTTGCGTGATCAAAGCCAAAGTTATTGTGAAATCAAGGATCTATCTTCAAAGATAAATGTCTATGAAAAGAATCAACTGTTATTACTCCATGTGAATATGAGAAGCTTAGTTGCTAATCTTGCAAAACTAGAATCATTGCTCACTGAAATGCCAAGGCTACCAGATATAATTGCCGTATCAGAAACCTGGCTTAATGATAATCGTAGGCTACTCAGTTTGTCCAGTTGCAGGGATACAATTTTATTTGTTCTCACACTACACATGCAGACACTCAATCAGTAGCAGGTGGTGTGGGAATGTACATAAACCATTCAATAACATATAATCAATTGGACAATTTTGGTTTAAACATAAAAGGCTGTGAAGAATTGTGGGTAAACATACCAGCAACAAATAATAGGCACTGTTTAATTGGTGTTCTTTACAGACATCCTCAACATAAACTTGATGAATTTCAAATGAAACTCTGTGAATGTATTGACACAATAAATACCCTAAACAGGAACTACTATATATGTGGTGACATTAACATTGATCTTTCAAAAAAAGATGTTAACTCATCTGTCAAGGCCTACTCCGATACACTTCTCAGTTGTGGCTGTCAGCAACTAGTGGAGACTCCTACCCGAGTAACCGCTAAAAGCTCCACTTTAATTGATCATTTTTACACAAATGACTTAAAAAATAAAATTATGTGCCATACTTTGCTACATGACATTTCTGATCATTTTCCAATTACAATTGCAATACAGTCAATGAAACCCAAAGAGGGGAAACATACTCATACAATTAGAGATACAAAAAAATTTTCGGCAGAAACGTTCTTATGTGATCTTGAGAATTCGTTTACAAATCACTGTACATTAGATCAATCAATCCATAATCAATTTAATGACTTTATTGATACATATAACGACATACTTAATAAACATGCACCACCTCGAATCTTGACAAGAAAAGAAAAAATGCTCAAGGCTAAACCATGGATAACAAAAGCAATCTTAAACTCTATCAAAACCAAAAACAAATTATATTCCCTAAAAATAAAAACACCAACTGATAAATCTGCTCATGATGCCTACAAAAAATATAGAAATTTGCTCACTCATATTAGGGAACGAGCAAAAAAGATGCATTACAACTTTTTAATTTCAGAGAGCAAACACAACACTGGAAAGACATGGGAAACCATAAATTATATTATTAAACACAAAAAGAAAAATGCAAAAATACCAAAAAAAATAATCAATCTTAATAATGAAATCTTATCTGAACCAACACAAGTGAGCAACTGTTTCAATGATTATTTCACTGAAATTGGTCCTTCAATGGCATCGAAGATTCCTTTGTCAACCACTGGGTCTCCACTAAATTTTCGAAGTGTTCCATATTCCTTTTTTCTGTCACCCATCACTGAAGAAGAAGTGCTTAAACATCTGAACAATTTGTCGTGCTCTAAAAGTACTGGATTCAATGGAATACCTATAAAATTTGTAAAGTTATCCTCATTAGTAATAGCACCCATCCTCACTAATCTATTCAATGAATGTATTAATCAAGGTGAATATCCTGACATCCTAAAAATTGTTCAAGTGACTCCTATACATAAAAATGAATCTAAAAAAAGCTGCAGCAACTACCGACCAATATCAATCCTGTCACCTTTTACAAAAGTATTTGAAAAATGCCTGTTTGACCAAATGCACAAATATCTAGCAAAAAAATACCTTATTACACCTCACCAATTTGGTTTTAGGCCAGAGTATTCCACTTCACTTGCTGTTTCAAACATTTGTGATGACATTTTAGCAAATCTTGATAACAAAAAAACCACCTGTTCGGTATTTCTTGATCTTGCTAAGGCTTTTGATACAGTCGACCATACTATTCTCATTAAAAAAAATAGAAAAATATGGATTTCGAGGCCATTCCCAACAGTTGTTAAAAAGTTACATCAGCAATACACAGTTGTAAATGGTGTTCCGTCCACTTTTAGAAAAGTTACCTATGGAGTTTCCCAGGGTTCAACATTGGGACCTCTCCTCTTTTTGTTGTATGTAAATGATCTGCCAAACTCAACAAAAATGACTGTTAAATTATTTGCTGACGACACAAATCTAATGATGGCAGACAAATGTGAGAATGACTTACAACAAAATGTGAACACAGAACTCGAAAAGGTTCTCACTTGGATGAAACTTAACAGGTTATCAATAAATTTTACAAAAACAGAATACATGCTTATTACAAACAAAAAACAAATAAGAAATGTTAACATTAAGATTGGGAGTAAACCAATTCAGCAAAAAGATCAAATCAAGTACCTTGGTGTCTATATTGATAATAAGTTAACGTGGAAACACCACATAGAACAAGTCTGTGGGAAAGTTGCAAAGGGTTCTTGGGCACTATTAAAACTGAGAGATTATGTGAATTCAGACTCATTGACAACCGTTTATTATACTTTAATTTACTCCCACCTTCAATATTGCATTACTAGCTGGGGTAAAGCTTGCAACAAAGTTCTAGACCCACTCAGAAAAATGCAAAAAAGAATAATAAGAATAATCACAAAAAGCGATTATAGAGCCCATACCAGTCCATTATTTTTTAAAATGAATATCTTAAACCTGGAAGACATATGTACACTGGAAGTAAAAAACAACATGTTCAGAGTCAGCATGAACTTGTACCCTTCTGCCTACTGTGCATTGTTCACAAGTTCTTCACTCATCCACAACCATAACACTAGATATCAAGCAAACAATAATTATTTTGTTAAACGCACTAATACAGAATTTGGCAAAAAATCCATACAAGTATTTGGACCAGTGGTGTGGTCAGAGGTTCAAAGCAATCTCAAAAAGTTATCTTTTTATGATTTCAAAAAACATAGCAAAGCATCAGCTTTGCAAAGTTATGATACTTGATAAGTGGGTCTTCATTTGGCCTAAGCTCTTACATTCAACAATGTCTATTGCCATGGTGTCCAGTGTCCACTGATTTTCATGATTACTATTTGTTGGAAAATCTCGCATACAATTTTATGAAGCTGACAATTAATTGTAAGCTACTAGTCGAAGTATTAGTCTTGTTTGTGTTTTCTTTTTTGATTGTAACTAATTTGGTTAAATTGTTGATTAGTTTCATAACTCAAATTATTCTTTCCAGGGTGGCAACTGACTAGTTGACCGTATGGTCGTTTCGTTGTCTCCCTATCAATAACAAAACCTAAACATTGTATGTATTATTGTTTTATGTCACTTTTGTGTTTTGTTTTTTGATAAATAAACGATTGATTGATTGATTGATGTATGCTGTTAGTTATCTAGTTTTGATTGCTGCCATGTCATCTGGTTGTTTTTATCGTTCTGAATACTTTTAGTTCTTTTAACTTGTAACACTACCGTACCATTGTCTGTAAACTTGTAACAGTTGATAGCCTATTTAGTGAGATTTTGTGCATTTGCAGTTTGTGTATTATGTCGTTGTTGTTGTTCGTTGTTTGTGCATTTGCAGTTTGTGTATTATTCGTTGTTTTGGATATGGACAGCTTTGTCTGATGCAAATAAATATTATATTATTACGCTTGATTTTTAGGGCTCGCATGATCTTGATCTGGTATTCAGATCTATCTTACACTTATGATATGAGCACGGTCCTTGTTTAAAGATTGTAAGAAGCTTGTTCCATCATGTTAAGTCTAGATGTTGAGGTAGCAGTGGCCGAGTGGTTAGCGCGTTGGCTCGCAGTCGAGAGCCTGCATGTTCGACTCCAGCCATCGCACTTGCTGTTGTTTCTCTGGGCAGGAAACTTCACGATAATTGCCTCTATCCAGTGATCGATTTCGAGTAATGGGTAGTACCAAATTTAAGTCATAAGAAAAGTAGACAACCGGAAACAGACATTGCCGTCGGCTGCAGCGTGGGTCAGGTATACGTCGGAAGGCGCACACCGATGCATAGCGCTCAGGTCCGCTTTCCCGCAATGCAGGATAAATATATGACAAACAAACAAACATTCTGTGATCTTGAAGTTGATGGCATAGACACAATAAATTTTGGAAGATTTTCAAAGACAGTTGGAACTGCATAAGGTTTTGATATTGTGCAAACCAAGTTATTCTTAATATATTTTTGCCTTGTAACATATTTATCTACACTTTTTAAAATGAAATCACGTCATAAAAAGTGCAGTGAACATAAGCAACTACTTTTGGTGGGAGTAAAATTCCTTCAACTGACGTTCTTCATCCACAATTTCAACAACTCTGGATTACCTATGAATTTACACACCAGAAGGAGCTTTTGAATTTCCATAACCAGTTTTAAAATTTAGTGCTGAGCAGCGACATGGCATGTTTGAAATGCAAGACAACTACTGGTATTCAACTATTTTACTTATATGTTCTGGAATAAAAAAAAATACTTTCATTGGTCAGTTAGACAAGGTGATATAAAACGGAACCTTAAATAATATTGATAACCTTACGCTTACGCAAACATTCAAATCTACATGAAACACCTAACTGCAGGATGCTTGCTTTCCTAAGCCACGTAAGATAACTTGGTCGTACTGTGCAGCCTACATTCAATTAAGCATATTTTTAAGATAATATCAAAAGTAGGCTAAACTTAGTTAGCCCGACAGAATTGACAAGAATTACATTTAAATTCTTTGTTGTAGCCTACTGCCTAACAAATTTTTGTAATGTAAGCATAAGCAAGGACTACTTGATACTCCGCCCCGTTAGCTCAGTGTCCGCCCCGTTAGCTCAGTGGTTACGCGTCGGGCTCAAGATCACGCGGCGCTGGTTCGACTCTCGGGGTGTGCGCTTGAGCAACGCATTTCAGGACTGCTCTCCATTCAGCGGCACCTAGTGAATGGAATAATTTCTCGGCAACAACACTTCAACAATCGGAAAACTTCACTCTGCCAATCTCGGTAACCGGCCCTGCGTCAAGAGCCTCTACAAGTATGCGAACAAGTACCAGGAATAACCTATCAAGGCTTTGTCAGTCCGAGGATAAAGATTCAAAAACCAAAACCAAACCAACCTGAAACCACGCCTGAACCTCAATCTCAAAGCTGGATTGCAAGGCCGACACATAGACTTCTTTGGTAAATCCGTTTTTCGGAGCAGACGGACATTCCTATCATCCAAATTCAGCAGACCAGCAGAAAAATTATTCCGATTTGAATAGTTTCCGTTTTTCCCTTCCATCCAGTATTCCAGTCAGCTTTCAAAAAATCATTTCTAAATTCTTACGTACAATAACCGAGTAGCCTAATACAATAGGCTACTATAATAGCCTGGCTTTATGAAAGTGTTAGAATCCGTCGCTTGAAACAAGTGAAGTCGTTCCCGTTGAGTGATATTCATTGTTGGTGAAAGATATTCAAAAAAGAATTCAGATATTAGTGAAGTCCACTCAGTTGGTTAGCGCATGACTCCTAGAACGAAAAAGCTTCAAGATCAAGCTGCGCAAGTTCTACTCTCGGGATGTGCGCTTAAGCAACGCACGTTAAGGACGGCTCTCCATTCAGCGGCATTTAATGGATGGAATAATTTCCCGGCAACAAGACTTCAACTATCAGAAACTTCACTCTGTCAATTTGCCTCTGATAGTATGCGAAACTACCAGGATTAAGCTCTGCAAGAAGCTTTCCCAGTCCGAGGATAAAGATTCAAATCAATCAATCAATATCGAGTTGAAATCTATTTTATTTTTGGTATTGAAGTTGCTTAAGCTATAAGATATTTTATTTTTGCTAAAGAGAGACCTTCTTTCTTGTTCCTTTTTAGTAGATGCTTGAATGATGAAGGCCTACTATAAACCTAACCCTAACATGATTGTTATTACTATCTTCCCTCACAGCCAAACTAAGGAATAAAATCATGAATAGTTTATTGGTATTGTGCGATTGAAATCATGTACCGTAATTAAGCAATATTATAACTTCTTTTTACTGGCTGCTTTGGTGGGGGTAATATATTTTGTTCGGTAGTAAGACCTTGCGCTAATAGCCACATTTCATGTCATATATATTCACATTGAAATGGTACCACGAGAGGTTGTCCTGGTAGCATCTCATTCATAACGAATAGCCTACTTTGAAAATGCTGGTTGTAGCACAAAGATAGCTTGGCTTTTTAAATATACAATTTCCTTTGGTATGCCACAGAAATAACAAAACAACAACGTTGGCATATGATTGATTTCAGGTTGTTTCAAATCTGATGTGAAATTTAAAATGAACTCTGTCACTAAAAGACCTTAGCTGTTGTAGAGTGACAATGAATAAAACCTTAACATTTTATTATTATTGGTACGGTATGGTAAGATTAGGAATATCTATATTTGTCGAGTAATGACAGCCTATCAGTTTTAGATGTTACATGTTGGCTTAGAATCATGTGAGCATCTATTTGTTGCTTAAAATAAGTCTTGCTTGAAGTACGAATGATGTTTATTTACAATAGATATTTTTTAATTAGAGTTTATGTGTTTACAAACTTTGCCAATGATTTTTATTTATGTAGGCCTGTTATTGGCTATTGATTAACTTTAAAACTTATTAGGGATATCATTAAATTAAACTGTATAATACAGTTTATTTTTTACTGCATATGAAGATCAGGATATGAAAAACTTTTTATCAAAGCTTATTTTCAACATATTGTTGATTGTGATTCTTCGAAATGATATCATTTATGGTATGTATGATATATTTCATTTTGTTTAAAGGAATTTCCTTGTCGATGTTCTTGTTTGGTAAATTTACTATGATATTTTCACATTTCTTAAATGTAATTTTTGCCTTGTTGCTGTTGGCATTGTTGTACAAATTCTCATTTTAGATGCAAATGCTGTGACATATACCCTTGCAGTTTTTCATTTCTTGCAGTTTTTCATCCTTTTTGTTTCCTACTTTCCTATATATATTGTGTGTATCATTTTTTTCTATCTGAACTTTGATTGTCCTTGATGATTCAAAATTTTAGTTTAGCGCGTGAAAAATGATACTGTTATATAATATATTCTAATAATATTTTTAGGCACCAATGTTGTTATTGGAAAAACTGCAAGTTTGGATTGCTTTAACCCAGCTATTGTAGATCAATATGATTCTTTTTATATTGATGTTATATTTCAACCATCAAGTTCAAATGCAAATGAAATAGCAATGGCATCATATCAAGTAAATATCTGTTTTTGTTAATATTTACAAAATAGCAGAGCTCTGTAATTGTAGTGCAGTACTTGAATTTTATAAAAAAAATGTGTAATTGTTGTTCCTAACACTATAACAGCAACTTAATTTATTTGTAATTTTACGAACATTTACTCATTATTTAGGTGAATTTTTTATGTGCATGCCATATTGCCACAGGATTAAGTTTTTAATTTGGGGGTGATAAGATATCATGTAGCCATTGTATATGTATATAGCCTATTCCATAAACATAATGTAACTAACACTCTTTTCTCAACAGCCAAAATCATCCAAGGCATTAGTGAAATCACCATTATTTCAAGGGCGGCTGAAGTTTCTTAATTCAGGCCAAATGAATATTCAATATGTAGGACTTCGTGATGAAGGAGCATACACTTGTCATTCTCGTAGCTTTGGTCTCAATGGCATAAAAGAAACAACAACAGTCACAGTTTATGGTTAGTTGTTGCAAAGATGCATATATGTTAGATTTACGTAACTGCAGATATGACGTCATCATTTCGACCTTAAGGTCTTATCAGTGCAGTAAACGTACACTAGACTTGAACGCCTTATTAGGCTACTATATAAGTATGTCAGCATGACGATTTTTCTATTTGTGTATACACAATGTTTACTGTGCATTGTTTCCTGACATACATGATGTAGCCATCAGTTATTCATTTGATTTTGGTTAGTTGGAATAATTACTCAGTAGCTTATTGCAGCTATAACAACATGTAGAACAGGTACAGTATCAATGATATCAGCCAGCTTTCAAGTATAATTGTAAAAATGTCGGTTTGAGTGCATCCCTAGTTGACATTATCATTTCATTTCTTAATATTGTCTCTTTTCCTTTTTAGCTGCTCCAACTGTTGAAATAAGGAAGCCATCCACCCCATTGGTTGTTGGTTCGCCTCTGGCAGTTGCTGCGGAATGTATTGCAATTGAAGGTATATTGTAATGAAACTGTTTCATCTTGTAAGCCTAGCGAGACACACCTTATGTCTTGAATGAAACAACAGCTTGTTTCAGATGGTTTTGTTCTCTCTGTGTGAATTTTTAACTGTTGAAATTGCAGTTTTGCTCTAATGATCAAACTGTAGAACTTAGCTCAACTGCCAGCACGTTGGTCTACAATACCCAGCTTTTATTTTGCCTTATCAGGGTCAACATTAACATTTTTTAGGTCGTGTGTAAAATGTATTGTGCTGGTCAAGATAAACTATGTTAACGTTTTTAATGACATCTGTATGTCGTAAACATGATTGCGTCCAAAGTCAATGGCGTGGCTCTGGAAATTATCTTAGGTAAAATATCTCATAATAACAAGATATTTTCTTATTGTTCCCTTTTCCAAGGTGTAAACTCGGAAAAGCAAACTGAGGCTGTTCTGAGATAATTTCAAATGATAATAGACATAATACTCTAAAGTTTTTGCTCAAAGTCAATCTTTATACTATCGACGACTAGCTATCTCCCACACAGCATTACAATTTCATTTTGCAAAAAAATAATAATAACAATAGCAATCATTTTGTTTTGTACAGATTGTGACAGTATACAGCACAATGGAAAGACTCGAATAAATTGAAATCAAACTGGAATGTTGTATAGATTAGGTTACTGAATGCTTCATTGACCAGCTTTGTTTATAGTTTGATTGCTGTTAGTTTCTATTGTGGTTTAATCAGTTTTAAAGTGTCAACTGTTGACCATAAAAACCATATATTTTCAATCTAGGAAAACCCCCAGCGAAAGTACACTGGTCAAACACTTTGAATCTTGATTTCTCTGAAAAATTGTAAGCAACTATTTAGTCACTGTTAGTTGTTGCTAGCCTAATTAGCCTAATTTACTATTTTTATGTAAATGGTTGCTTTATTGGCTATGTTTTTAGTGATATTTTTAACAGTAGTAGTAGCATCCCCTTAAGAAGTACAGTACATTTTATTTTTTTTATAAAGATTAAAAAGCATTTTACATCATAAAAAATCAATTTTTTCTTGGTGCCTGGCTTGCAAAGTGTATTAGCCTTTCAAAAATATTTTTTTTTAACTGAAGTCAAACGCATTGTGTCCAGTTGACTGCCTACGTTTGTGGTGTTAATTTCCACACCTTTGTATCGTTATCCTTTTCAGGTTTTTTTATGTTCCATATTTTACATCACTAAATTTTTTTAAGTCTCACAAACTGCTTTTTTATAGTGTTGTCGACAGTAGCAGCTCGGCGAAGTTGACTACAGTCAGATCCATTTTACAATTGCATCCTATAAAGCTTCACAATCAGCAATCCTTTACATGTACGGTGGACCACCCTGCTTTGGCTAAGAGCTATGTGAAAGTTATATATTTGAATGTCACTTGTAAGTCATTGTCACCTTTTCATTATATTTTTGTGATGTTCCTTTAAAAGACAGTGAGAATGCCAGAATGTATTTGAAAGTGGGAGGTTACATCAAAGCGTATATATGTAGTTTTATTTTGATAAAAATTCAAATGAAAAAAATTATGTTGAAAAAGACTTCCACAGCCAATTTTATATTATGCCAGCTTTACAATTTTCTTGAAAGTAACTTTAATTTGCAACCACTCTGCCTCCTGTGCTGACTATAACAACGTATTATATGTTGTGCTCACGCAATTTGTAGGTTATTGTTTCAGCTTTGTATTGTACAGTTGTCATGTATTTTGTTTGATGATAGTAATAGAGAAAAGCTCCTATCATCGCACCAATACTTATGAAGATTATGCGGTGATGCTCAAGTGTACAGTATGTAGAGTTAGAACAAGAGTTAGAGACTAGAGTTGGTATCTTCTTATGATTGTAGCTTTGAGGAACAGACCCCCAGAACACACGTCCATAACTAATTGAAGAGCGTACCGAAGAGCAACCAATCTTTGGTTCCATTATGCAAGACAGGCAGACCTTTTCAGAGTTTTCACTCAGTTGGGTGTTTTGGAAATCATACAAAGGTCTCTGCCTGTCTTGCATAATGAAACCAAAGATTGGTTGCTCTTCGGTAGCCTTTCAGTCGAGTCTGGGAACATCGTGAACCTGAGGTGGTGAAGGATGGACCCTCGGCCCCAGAAATTCAAACGAAGATGGATCATGATACAGTTATTTTGTATTCTATTGCTACAACAACTTCAACGTGCCTAACATAAAAATATTTAACTTTGTTGTTCACATAGATCCGCCAAGCACTCCCATTATCATAGTGGACAATTCCAATAAGTATTTGAATTGTGAGGCTGAGGGGAACCCCCCGACTCAATACACTTGGTCGATGCCTGAAAGCGCTCCATCTAAGACAGTGCGCGGGCAAAAGGTGGAATTAATCGAACCGAACAGTCCTATGCACAGCAATGACACTTACGTGTGCATCGTCAGCAATGGAATCGGTGACCCTCAGTCGATAAACATCACAACCAGCTCTGCAATCACAGCTTTTGCCTGTAAGTTGCTTGTAATGTAGAGTTTTTTAGGTATAACTCTACTGTGCCCGGTCGCTAGTGCGATTTTCCGTGTTCACAATTCTCTATTGTGCCGTTTCTTATTGTTAACCGGCAATTTCCCTTGTAAACCCATGGACACTATGTGCTAAGCTTTTATGCCTTAAACTTCATGTAGGTTTCTTAGTTTGTTCACGAAACATTTTCCCCGCAGGCCCGAACTCATGTTGGTATCATCAAGATATCAAAATTAGATGCCTTTCATTTAGTAACCAATGCTCAACGGCCAT
Organism: Aplidium turbinatum; assembly: GCF_918807975.1. NCBI lineage: Eukaryota > Metazoa > Chordata > Ascidiacea > Aplousobranchia > Polyclinidae > Aplidium > Aplidium turbinatum. Next base: position 8,318,162 of record NC_137483.1, on the reverse strand, counting down.
ACCATATATCAACGTTAAGTCGATGATTTTTTTATCGCTTTCATAAGTTACTAAATAAGCATTGGTGAATAGTTACTAAATGAAATGTATTGGAACTGCAATCGAAAGGGCGCCGGTTCGACACCGCTCAGGAGCATGCGGCTGTGTCTTTGGCAGGACACTTAAAGGCATGCCTGAAGGTGGACACGAAGATTGGCTTCCTTGCCTTCCCGTCCACTTAATCTAAATCTTCAACCACCGGGTGTAAGCCTGGATACGACAAAAAAATGAAATGTATAGATTTGATTTTGCAAGACTGAAGTTTTTTTTTTTTCAGAGAAAAAAAGGCAAAGATATGCGTTTTTCAAAAGTCGTTTATGTAGAACAATAAAATGCTGCGTGGTAACGTAGTGGTAGATTTATATGTAGTTTTTTTGTCTGAAAGGCAAAATAACATTTAGTTCCCGTTTCTCAGTTCGAAAACAGCGTGTGTTTGATGTTAATTGTAGTCGCTTGGCCAAGCATAATTCATTTTGTAATTTCGCCAAGGTGGAATGTTTTTAGAGCGTCACTGATCGTTTGTTTGATGTAAATTTGCAGTTGGTGTAATGCTTCTTCAACCTTTTATGTTAGACGGGAAAAGGAGTCACTTTACCGCCCTTGTCGATTTCAAATGCTCCACTCAAGTACGCTGCTTCTCTCCTTACTATTGTTTCCACTTATCACGTGATTTACGTCACAGTTGATATTACAGCCCCTTTCAACTGTGGTATACGATAATGTTTGAGTCTCTTGATTCAAAGTTAATGTCGCGCTCTAATCTTCAGTTTAACATGTTACAATTAGACATAATGAAATCGTAATATCAAAACATTTAGCCTTGTTGATTGTTTGGTAAAAAATCTAATGAAATTGACGTTCTACAGTATATGAAACTGTCATATCATTATCAGCAAACATTCAATGGAAGAATGCGAAAGCTCTATTTTGTGCTTAAGGCATAGACTCCTTAAGTTAAAGGAGTCTATGGTTTGAGGTAATAATAATTCATTCGACACTTGTGAAAGTGTTCATTCCCAGCCCAATTGATTTATTTTGACTCTGCTGCACTTGAAAAGTTGTTTCTTTGGTTGGCAGTCAAGAATAAGTATCAATTATCACCTCGTTTTGTTAGCTCGTTTTGTCAGCTTAAAAACAAAGCTTGTCGTTGAAACAGTTGCTAATATAGCTTGGCTGGTTTGATTTCTATCACTTCAGTTTCGAACTTCATTGGCACTGTCGTCCTTCTCAGGCATGACGCTACAAGTTGTTGATAACTTCAAATCACAATTCCCATACAGCAAAATCCTTCACTTTTGCATTGATAAGTAAAATCAATTTAGCGTGACCACTCAGTCACTCACTTTACATGAACATGTTGATAATTATTTTAACTTTTATCATGTCAATCTCTTCATCGTATTGTAATCTCGTGACTCTTAGCTTCGGTGGGCAATTTCGTGGAAAACGAAATAAGAACTGCGAATGATCAATTCCATATTTTCATTTTGTGACATTTTCATCTTGCTGTGGTTATAAAAGCTTCGGTTATTATGACCAAAATAGCAAAGTCCTAAAGTGGTCACTGAAAAGATGAGGGGACTCTTGTCCAACATAGAAAATTCGCCATAATTTTATCTGTTATTTTTTATACTTTTTAACCCTTCAAGACGTTTTGAAAGCTAATTACTGACCTGTGTCTTCATTCGTCTGTGGTGTACGTTGTAGTGACCAACCAAGCAAACATCACCGCCATCATGGGAGGCGTCATCGGAGGGGTTGTCGGGCTATGCATTCTAATCGCTCTCGTATATTTCTTTGTGGTGAAGAGGAACAGCGACAAAGACGACGGACCTTATCAACAACGTGCCAGTCTTGTCGGGTACAACACAGATGGGTAGGTCGCAATATGGCCAATTGCTGCCTTACAGTAAAGTCCTCTTGCAAAAATGTGCTTTCGTTGATACATTACACACAGTGTTATCAACATTAGACATTTTTTTTATACATGTTTGAATACAATCTTTAGTAATAATATTTACAAAGCATTTGTTTTGGAGTATTAAAGATTGTTGGAGAATGTTTGAAAAATGTAACCAAAGTATAAACTTTTCAAACGTTTATACATTTAAAAATTAATCAGTTCATGCAAATAAATCCTTTTTTGAAATCTTGCTTTTGTAGGTACGGTCGACCTCCAATCCAGCACGCGAACAGCAGCTTGGGCAAACGGTATCCGCCAAGTCTAGGTGGCATACCTATGGGCGAGAAGCCCGATAGAAGCTTGCGCGGTTCATCTACTTCAGACAGCGATGACGAAGGCCAGCATGACATTGACCTCGAGACTGACCCCGCGACGACTTTAGTACATCCGGCACCCCACGATGACCCGGATGCAGAAACAACTAGTAGAACAGTATCGAGCTTCAAGGTGAGTTTGTATCTTGGGAGTAAGACGCTTGTCTTCAACTCTACATTCAAGTGTGTGCTTAAACCAGCCAGTGAAACCGTACGCAACCAAAATCCAGCAAAATTGTACGCTTATCACCCACTTGCAAGACTTTTGCTATCTGGGCCATGATTTTGGCGCTTACTTAACTCCCTTGATGGATTTAATGTTGAAGACTATTAGAATTTAGGAGGACAGACAGAAAACATTTTTATCAGAAAACATAACTGTTATCTTTCATTTGATTGGTTGTTAGCAGCGTTGTGGCTAATCTGGCGGTTTCTCGTATTCAGGAGTTTTAAATATTTTTAACCTTGCTTCAGCCCTACTGGAAACCTGCTCAGTCTGAGGTCAGTTGCCCATCATGCCGAATCAGCACGTTACTTTTGCATGCTTTTTTACATATGCACATTTTTTACTCTTTTTTTTACTGATGTTTGTTTCTTTTCGTTTTCATCATTATGTCGTCACGTCATGGCCTAAAGATCGTTGTTTGAAAATGTTTTGTTGACGTCGACTGCTTGTAATTTCTGTGCGTTTGAAGTTGTGTTCGAATTAAGCAGGATGTGCGGTGTTCTATTAACAACTTCCAAGACATCACCACAAGTTTTGTTTCTCAGAAATTGCTTTGATCCAAAAAAATAACCACTTTGTTAAGTGCCTTATGTAAGATCTCCTGTAGTGGTGAGATGGTTCAAAAATATTTGCGACACGACCTGCAGAATTGGACCCGACCTACTGTACTTTGGTCCAACTCTCCGGAGCCCGGACCACAAAGACGAGTCGGTCACATTTATTCCAACATGCACAAATAGTAGGCCTGTACATATCAAGAGTCCCAACTCTCAATTATATCGCATCAAATAGTACACGAGGTCTGCCAGTGCTGGATAAAGTTTTCCTGACTTAGCTTTAGGGGCGTTCAATTTCGATTATTTCAATATTCGAAATTCAATTTATTTTCGATTTCCGCATTTCGATTTCGAATATCACAACTATTCACCAAACTGCAAAATGTGATTTTATTGAAAGAAACGACATAAAAATTCGCTAGAAAACGCTAAAAAAAGCCATGAAAATTTGCAAAAAAAGAACACAAAATAACGTCTACAGCTCCAGGCCCAAGTTAGTGTTTATGAACACAAGCTGATCGACATGATCAGTTGATCACCCGTCAGTCGGGATCTCAGCTTCGTGACGGTCAGGCCAGCTTTTGAAAACGATCGCTCCGCTGGAGCCGAGGTCGCTGGGATCCCAAACACTTCAAGTTCATTTTCACAGCGAGCGATTCACTGCCGCGACATTTCACTGCAGAGTGCAGAGGTTTCGACTCGAAAGCGACATCGAGTATGTTTGCAAGCGCATAAAGCTAAACGCACGCTCCGTCTACGTAAGCAAATTATGTTGTTTTTGGGTGCATTCAACATCTGATGACATTGAATCGACACAAAATGGTAGATTTTTGCTATGTCCCAGCTAGCAAAATCAGTCATTTTTACATTGATTCAACGTCTGCAGACATTAAATCAATGTAAAAATGACAGATTTTGTTGTCTGTTGTTGGATTGTAGCATCGCAAATCGTTCTAGTGATTATTTATCGCGAAGCTGTTGCGGTTTGCATTCAAAAAGTGTTTTCCTGCTGCCGATCGCTAGTTCATCTATTGTTTTATGTATCAATACAGCATAAAAATTTGCCCCCACACAGAAATATGCGCAGGCCCGTAGCCAGCCAGGGGTCAAGGGGGCCTCCTCCCCTGAAAAAAATTTCGCCCCCCCTTGGCAAAATCTCAACATTCTCGGGCAACAACTACTATGATAATGATTTTGCCCATTTAAATTTTTTCGGCCCCCCCCCTAAAAAAATTTGCCCCCCTTGCTTTGCAGTCTGGCTACCTCTTGCTCTGCGGTCTGGCTACGGCCCTGCCCCCACGGCTTAGGCGCCTATGGATTCGGTAAACTGCGACAAAGCTCAGCCTACACTTTCTGCTATTGCACAACCTAGCTATCTTCATTCTTAAGAGAAATTTGGCATTAAAAATGCCAACCTGGCATCCCTAGTGCAGGAGTGGCCGTTGGACCCGCGAGAGCGTGTGATAGTCACGTGATCGACGATGCGCATGCGTCGAAGTCTTTTTTCGCTTGCAAAATGCGACAAGACAGATTTCGCGCTACTCGCGTTAATCTACTTTCAACCGCGTTCAGCCGAAAGGGCGGCTATAATTTCGAATATGTCCGATACGAAAAACGAATTTCGAATATCACCTTAATCGAAATCGAATCGAAATTGAACACCCCTACTTAGCTTGCCACCAATTTGGTTAACAAGGACGTTAAATCAATGTAAGAAATTGCTGATTTGATGGCTGGTACTTGGCCAAAAGTCTGAGAAATCTATTTCGCACGAAAGGACACCTGTGACGCGAAGATGATGGTTATCAGTGACATTGTTGTAAGGATTGCGAAGAAATGTGAAACAACTTTTTATCGCACTGCAATCATCATACATGCAATGTGGTTGATACAACTACATGTACCTGACTCGTTTTTTTTTTTTTTTGAATGACGAAATATGTCTTGTTTTTCATTGATACAACGTCTGTAGACGTTGAATCAACGTAAAACGACTGGTTTGCTTCCTGCAGAAGACTTGAAGAATAATACTTACTTCCTTTTTTCTTACTTTGGCGCGAGGCTAAGTGCTTAATGATAGCGACGTTATCATTTTACTTTAAAAATTAGTTTGGTATTGAAATTGCTGCTTTGCTTCAAGCTTCACATTTAACCATGAAAGACTGCATAGCATATATCATTTATATATAAAGAATTTAAATAACAAACCAAGAATTATAAAGTATGTGCTACGTGAAGATATTTCAATTGTTTTACCGTCTACTACTTGTCCCAGATAGCTCGACTTAAGTTTAATAAGGCTCTGGTTGAGTCTTCTTTGCTTAGTCAAGTATTGATTGGACACTTTTTTTTTGTTATTGATTATTCTGTTCAGCGAAGTTGAAATCTGTTTTACCGATTACTATCTCTTGCTCAAAAGATCATGCCTAAAGCAAGCATTACAAAATTTATCCGGTGTCGAATCAATTTAACAAAAGAACGAATTTTGTGTGCTTGGCTCCTATATGACTGTGTAGCTTGCTGCATTTTTCGGTTCCATTTTTCGCTTTCACGACGAGAGACACAGCGAGGAAAAGCAATTTTACAACTGAGATAACTTTAATATTTCTGAGTCTGTATGGCCACTCACAACCTGCTAATCAGCTTTTTTACATTGATTGAACGTCTACAGACAGGGAATTTATTGTAACAATGTGATCGAGTTTGGCCAACTCTGACATATGTTTAGATCAAATAAAAGTAAACCCCGTATGCAAAAGTACCTAGTTTGTGCTATCCTAGGCTTAGTCTTCTGTTTAAAGGGATACTAAAGGAAAAACTTGACTTGGCGATTTTCCACGTTCTTTGTGTTTAACATGCTACCATAAAACGATTTTCACTAAAATTTTGCCCCATTACGGGCTGATCACCATTCCGCGCGTGCTTTTGTCAGAGCTTTCAAAACGAGACTGGGCCTGAGCAGCAAAGCGTGCGACTGTGCAGTCTAAGTCACTATAGACTAGCAATCAGCTGATCGCGCAATAATTGTTACTGCGGGCGATTTAACTGTAGGCTATGTATGTATGTACAATACATCAAAACATCAGATTTCAACCCAAAACACCAAACAGTTTGCTCAAAACATCAGATCTGATGTTAAAACATCAGTTGTGGTAACGTGGCTTTTGTTATTGCTGTCGATAGTGACGTATTCTCGAGCAAAGTTTGCATGTTTGGTCATTTTTATTCTCGAGCAGAGTTTACAATTTTGGTCATTTTTGGTTCATTTGTACTGTCCTGACATACAATACACAATCTCCAGCTTTGTTTTGATTTTGTCCATAAACTATCAATTTTTGATCTCTGTTCAAACCGATGACACTCGCACATGAAACTCAAAGGCTGCGAATCTAAGGTCATTCCATTCAGCAACAAAACTATAAATTCCTTTGATTTATTGACTAGTTATTGTAATTTGTGAGTCCTGGTGTTGCTTTCATCACGCTTGTCAAATCGTCGTTTTGTTAAACAACCCAGACTTGAAATCAATCGTTTTTTGCATTCAACGATGTAAAAAAAACGACTGATTTGCTCTCTGGGAAACAATGTTTATTGTTCTCAAACCCATTCAGTAAAACTTGATGTTTATTACTTTATTCGCTTACGTTGAACAACGTTGCTCCAACATCGACAGACAAATAAAAAGCAGCTGTCACAAGTACTCAAGCTGACATCACTTCAACTACGCTTTTACTTCAACAGTTAATTTTTTATCATCTTGATCAACTCACTTATTTATGAACGAAACGTAGTTTCAAATCAACTGTCATTGTATGAAACTTTCGTTAGCACATCATCGCAGCACGTTTGTATTTTTATATAAATAATTTCTTTTGTGTTGTTTTAGTTTCATTGAAACATGTTACTATATTTCAATTCGAAGAATATATTGGTATCTTTGTCTCTGCGTTTATGCTAATATTTTGTTCCTGTGTTGAATGGCTTTTCGTCAATATAATTAGAATGGTTTATTTAGGAGTTTGATTTTTATGTTCGTCTTTTCGTGGATGCAATTCTTACTTTTGGAACCATTTTTATTTTATTAATAAACTTTTAAACTCGTTTATCTTATAAAAGGTTGGCTAAGTCTTTTGATATGGCCTAATTTAGAATTTAATCTGTTGTTTATTGATTGAAGCAATGCAAACACTTCCAAATAAGCGTCTCGACCTCACACGACCCAAGGCAAATCCTTCAGATTGCAATAGTTGGTAATGGAAACTGTTCAGTCTAGTTTTCTGCCTCATCGAACGATCCGAAACCCAACCAGTAAAATCCGTCGTTTTTACATTGATTCAACGTAAAAAGGACGTATGTTTCTAGCTGAGTAGCTGGAGCATGTTTATGTTTGAGCAGTTTGAAAATGAGTTTTTGAAGTTTGAGTTTTTTTAACATAATTGTTTTACCCACCGTAAGCATTGTTAACTCTGCATCTTTCCAGACTCGACGCCAACACTCAACCACATCTCCACAGTCTGGCAGAGGTAGACCTGATAACCAACCATACAGGGCGGCAGATAGCATCTCCCCCACTCCTGTCCCCCGACAAAGTAACCGATACGACTATCCCCCTGGTGATAATATGGTGAGGCGAGCTCCTGTATTTTGTATTTTGATCATTTGTTCAGCGTTAATTTGATGCTCAAATAACTAAACATAATTTTGTTTAGTTGGAATAACTTATGTTTAGATTACAGACTTTGGTAAGCAGTTGCAGCTCTTGTACCTCCCCAAAGCTTTTCCACTGACTTGTATAGTTTGTTAAGTTTTCAAAACCCAAATTGCAGTGGTTTTTTACCAGTTGTAATAATGGGAAGTCATGGTCAAGTTACAACCATGAGATTTCAACTAAATTCAAGCACCGGTCTCTTACATTTTCATTGAACACAAAAAAAATTACAATTAAAGTTTCTCTATTTTTTTTGCCTTGATCCTGCCTGTTATTCAGTTTTTTACAAATCAGTCTTTTTTACAGTGTGTGTAAAAACATACTGGTTTGCTAGCTGGGAGGGTGTCAACATGTTCAGTTTCCAATGCAGGAAGATCTCATATTTCAGTATTGATTTTGTGTCGAAACAATACAAAGGAAACAGTTAATAACCATAATGTGGGAATAACCTAAGGCTTGCCTGGCACTGTGTGAGGAAAATCCCAAAATGTGGTTTGATGCAATCTCAACTGTCGCAGTGAAATTGTTTCTTTTTCACATCGATTCAACGTTGTAGAAAGACCACTATTTCTTGCTGGGATCGCATTGCTGGATCCAAACAAAATTACGGTTGTGATTTAAGTTTTAATGCTTGTTGTGTGATTTGTGAGTGTTTGGAGTTTTCGAACCGAGGTTTGTGAATAACTTGCAAGCGTAGGACATTAATTATTTGCCTCGTTCCTGTGGTTGTTACAGGCTGAAACTACATCTGCCGCCAGCACTGCTCGTTATGTCAAATTTTTCGTAATATCTTGTTCAATTAACAAACAAATGTTTATTGCGCTACCTCATGCAAGGAACATGGGACTACAAGTATCAAATTTATGCTTATTTTTATTCAGGCGATGACAAGCCCCCGTGCTGGAATGGGAGATTATTATGAGGGTGATGCTTACCCCTACCAGCAACCTCACGACGTTGGGTACCCGGTAAGTGTTTGCATTCTTAAGATCGACCTCGTGACCAAGTCAGTCCCCTATTTAAAAAATGGCGCGTTTTTATGATAATGTCTTGCTTCCTGTTGCAGGAACGCCAACAATCGATGCCTCGCCGCACTGGCAGCCTGCCGCAGCACGAACCGAAGTACGCCAAGATAGACCACTCCGCTTACAGGAAAGGTTTGTCTTAAATCGATTGGAGCCTTTGGATGAAGTGATACAAGCACTTTCCCTACACAACCTGTGAAACATTTTCCAGCACAACACTTAGCTGTTGTGACCCTTGTTATTTGTGAAACCTTTTTTAGTCAACTATGATAGTCGTCTTTCAGAACCACAACCTACAATTGTTTGGTGTGGACTATTCATACTCGTGGATGCTTTTACAAGTTTTAAGATATTGATTATTACTAAAGCTTTTTTGATGACAGTTTATAGAACACGCCGTAATATTTTACACTTTGAGGCTAAATTAAGCTAATCATCAAACATAGACAGTTTGTTGCAATTATCACTCCTGACTTTAACCAGGACTTCTCTTTCTCAGGCTCCGGCAACAGAAGACCTCCAACGGAGGAGCCTGTCGAATATGCCCAAATAAGGCATCCGTCATCTCACATGGTTTGAGTGACGCCATGCACGTCATCGAGGTTGTGAAAATTTTGAAACGAACATAAAGGTGCGTCTACACGAGAAAGTGTTCTTGCTTAGAAATTCTTGCTTAAGCTAGTGATTAAGCTCGTTTCATCTACACTGGCAACCTCGACGAAGATTTTTCTCGCTTGAATCGCGGTCACGTGAGTATCTAATCCCCAATGACGTCACGTTTTAAAAAGTTTGCGCCAAAGCATAGCAGTTTGCGCTAAAGTACAGCAGAGTAGACCAAGCAACTGACTGTTCTTTAACCATTTGAAGTTGTTGCAGTCTTTCAGTCATGGTTTCCCAGAAGTTGTGTAAAAAATGCTGCAAAAAGCGAAGGATGCAAACCAGTAATTTACTGCTTATTTGCTTATATAAAAATTATACTTATAAGCATTCAGACACCCCAGTGAGGTTGAAATGTTGGAAACAGAATTTCGTGTCAGCGTGGGTGACTGGTAACAACCAGCAAGATCATTCCTCCGCTATTTTTATTACCCAGTGTACAATGGCAATGGTTTTCTGCTGAGATCCTGTTTTGGATTTAAAATTGGAAAATATTGTGCTTTCTATGGGCTTTTTCGAGTACGGTCACCGCCAGTTCAGCCCGCAACATTAATAAGAACGGGTTGGGATCAAAACTTAACGAAATCCTTTAACGATACCGCCCTGCCCTGTCTGGATACTGAGCTGAGAGGAGACCTGACATTTTGGCGGGAAAAACATTTCTAAGCAAGAGAACTCACTTAAGCGCCCAGTTTTTCGCTCTGGAGCGTATTTTTTCTCGACGGCTTGCTTACTCGCCCATTTTCTTAAAAGTAAGCGGCACAAACTGCGATTAACTTAAAGAAACAAGAAGTTTGGCTAGCTTAAGCAAGAAAACAGTCGTCGTGTAGACGCACCTTAAGTCTGCACTCGTCACTAGAACCTCCCAGCCAGCTTGTTAATTTTTTACATTGATTTAACGTTGGCTTTTGTCTTTTCAATTAAACTTCGTAGCTTTCTAATCAATTTTGTCTACTGTGCGGTAGTTATCTACTGTTTAGTGTTTATTGTTTTTTCTATCATCACATTTTGTCAACTAATTGTTGATTAACGTTGATTTAACATCATACATTAGAGTGAACGCAAACCATAAACTACGAACGTTTTCGGCCATACTCAAGTTAGCCCTTCTCAAGTAACGAAAATAACTGATTTTACATCTACATTGAATTCACATAACGTTCGTAGTTTATAGTTTATGTTCACTTTAATGTATGATGTTAAATGCCGTGTGGTTGCTTGGTTTTATCTGCCTATGGTTGAAGAAAGTCACGTCTCTACCAAAATTGTACAACGTTGATTTGGCGTTGCACGTTGCTTCTTTCATCACATGGACTCAGCTATCAACTTACCAACGTCTCTAGACCGTGCAGCGATTTTCAGCTCGCTAAGTATTGGCAGATCCGTATACTCGCGTGATGACGTCAGTATGACGTATGAAGAGTTATAAATCCTGATTAGCCTACGTCATATTGTGTTCCTGAGTTAACAAAATTTGGAAAGAAATTTGTCAATTTTGATCTTATTGGACATTTTCAAAGCAAAGTTATTTCGAAATCTTGACGTTATATTGTTAGTCTTGGTTTGTTTCCCAGGACAGACGATACGAAAAAAATGCTAAATATGTAGTATGCACCATTTATTGCATCTACTAGTTAAGTACGCACAGGCTGGTAAGATTTAGCTTGCGCACTTGAGTGGAAAATTACTCTAATGTTCTTTTTTTTGTTTCGAAGGAAAAACTTGTTTCGTTGTGAATTTGCTACGAAATAGTTTTTCGTTTCTTTAGGCTTAAGTGTGTTCACTGTTCAGCATAAATCAGACTATTTCGTTTTGATACAGAATTTCTAATGAACTGCTTCGCTTCGACCAAAAAAAAATTGTTTGAATTCACAGCAGAATAGCTTTTCTGACTGGCACGTGAGCATTCTGTGTCTCGTAACGTCTTCTGAGGTTGAAGCAACGTAAAGATTGCATTGCGATGGTTTTTGTAAGAACCTCACTTTACCCAATCTGAACTGACTTTCCGGGAAGGAGAGATTTTTGAGAAAGAACTTTTTTTTTCATTGATGTAAAAATGGCTACTGTGGAGCTTCTCCCTAGACAGCAAAATCTGTTATTTTTGTATTTATTTAACGTCTGAAAACGTTAATTCAATGTAAAAATGACAGATTTTGCTGTCTGTGTCCCACCAAGTTTAGTATCTAAGTCATTTTCAAAGGTTTTGGTGCTATACTTCATAATTGTCAAATATTTTGAGGAAAGATAATAATTGATCGAATTGATTTAGTCCCTTGTTTGTTAGCCTAGTAAGTCCTTATAATAGTTGATTTTCGAAGCATGAAATGCCGAAAATTGTTATCCAAGTCATTTTTTTACATTGATTTAATGTCTATAGACGCTAAATCAATGTAAGCAAGCTTGGTGCTGCTGGCTTGCTTGAGAGTCGAAGGCTATTTTTGTTTTGTATTCTATAGTTTTCTACAAAGTGCAGGTGGTACAATATTTTTTAATTTGAAATTTAAAATTTCCTGATAACCGAACGACGAATTTCATTGCACGTGACTAATTTTCTACACTTTTACGTTTACTTGTTTTATCACCGGTATGTGTAAAATATGAAAAATTTAATTGATAACTTGCTATGACTGTGTTTTCATATTTGTAAACGTTGGATTTTGATCAACTGTATAGATGACGAATCAGAGCACAATGTGCGACTTTTTTCTAAGCAACTCTCTACAAGCCTCAATTATTGTTTTCATTGCAGCTCATGCAAAATGATGGCGATTAAGCGTCATAATGACGTAGTAAGTGGTGATGTCATGTTTGTGCTGACGTGTTTTGAAAGTTTATCATTGAAATGCTTCATGTGAATGAACTTGAAACGTAGCTGAGAAATTGTTTATACAGTAGTCTATGTGTTATGCCACAGTGCTATCTCAGGCAGCAAAATCTTCAGATTATAAGATTTTGCTGTCTGGGATGGTAGTTAGCACGTGCATCATGCAGCTACTGTGATAGCTATCTCTGCCAAATTAGTCCCTTTTTACAGTAAACAAAGGGTCTGGCTGAGGTAGATGGTGGTTTCGGTTTCTTGCGCTACATTCTTGCATTTACTCGTTGAGTCGTTACGATATAAACGGCCATGCCAATAACAGCCACTTTTTGCTTTTTTAAATACCAATGTTCTTTTTAAGTCTTTTTGAAAGTAATAAAAATCGTCTTGCCACATCTGTGCAGTGCACATGTACATTAGTGATAGCATGGCCAGAGTGGGAGACATTGAAACTATTTCTGTTCTCTGATGACGACAAGTATTTAAAAAAATCTTTGTTTTGACAAAGACAAAAACTCGCTGTAATAGAAAAAGTCTTCTTATTTTTGTTCTTTATGTCTTTTCGTAGCAACTTAGGCTATTATATTTTTCGATTATTATGCCTTTAACATGGAAACCATGAAAAGATCATCCATGATGTGTTACAATCAATTATAACTGATAGCTACCCTATCTTGCTGTCATTCTGGCGGTGAAGCTAACCTCACTGGTAGCCCCACTTTGCAGTAGGCTATGGCGTGATGATACAAATTACAAAGTAGCCTATATTTTTAAGTAAATTCTTGTAAGAAATCAGAGTTGTAGACAAAATAAACAGCTCCACACAAAGCGATTCTCTGAAAGGTCATCTATTACATTATGAAGATTTGATGCATTATTGAGATTTTTGCATACACACTTTACAGAACTAAAACCGATTTGTATATAATTTATGCGTTTCATTGTTTATGCTTTTTGCTTTACTTGTTCTGCAGCCAATCTAATTGTGACTTTTGTTTCATAACTGACTTTTCGGTAGATTTCGTTTGCTCTGTAACAAATTTTATATATTTTTCAAGTAACCTTTGTATTTTTAAATGTTACTAATTATACCACAGTAACTGAATAGTGTTACCATTTGCAGAAACGTCTGTAATCAATGGGATTTGCTATTTTTGTGTAAATCAATGAAGGATGCTGCTTATGCAGGGTTTGTGTTGTGTAATGAACTGTAGGATTTTTTATCGATACTGCCAGTGGTGGGATTCAATCTAGTTAGCAGCCCTGTGCTTTGACTAAAATTAGCCACATTTGGCAACCCTGCGTACAATGATTATGTCAGGTCCACTCGGAAAAGTTGGCCAGGAATCGGTTCTGCAAAGCATTTTTTTAAGGAAGTAGTTCCGGGGGAACCAGTCGAATTCAACCACTGGCTGCCGTACTTGGAATGTTGGAAACATGAGTTGAGTTTCCAATTGCTGTAGGGTTAATATATCGCTCTGCATTTTCTCCACTTACAAGAGATAGGCTATGACCGCACCAAATAAATTGTTATACGACGAGAAAGTTGTGCCGCTAGTCCGATTGCTGTTGAGAATCTCCTTCATATAGAAATGTTTTCTCCTGGTAATATAATTACCCAAGCAGCAAATCAATGTCAAAAACGATTCGTTTGTTGTTTGAGTATGTACTAGTTAAAGCGATAGCGCAGCCCATCACAAGGAGCTCACTTTTCAATAATGCGACTCGGATTTGACTCCAAGTTTTAGCTGGTTTTTGAAAAGCACTTTACTTCTGGCGAAATAGAAAAGGCCACCGAAAGAAAGGAACTAGCTGTTAGAGCCGACAGCTCAGTAGACTATCATGAGAGCGTTAGGTTATCTTTCCGTTTACCGAGGCTAAATAACCAAGTATAGGCCCTTTACCAGGTATGGTACACAAGAATGGAACTCGAAATTTTGAAAACACCTTCAAAAGTATTTGCTAGATTGCAATTCACTGCTTGAATGGGGGTTGTTGGGGAGAAGAATTCATTCCAAATTAGGTCGTGCTGGAGTGATTTGAGCGTTGTGATCTTCCGAAACTGGTTGGTGTCTTCGAGTTTCGGCGGCCTTGGTTCGATTCCAAAGTAGCCTAGGTAGGGTCTTACAACAATCGCGTTGATTGTGTTCTGTTATGCGTATAGCAATGACAATACGTCTGTATAAAAATTGTTGGGAAAATGATTTAATATTAAAAACGGGTCTCACAACAGCGGTGCTTCATTGCTTTCAACCCTTGATGAAAGGAAGGAACTTAATGATGATAAACGTGCAGTATTAGAAAACTCTTGGCCGGTGTCGACAAGCTACAAAATACATAGACCTTTTCACTCTCAAAACAGATTTGAGATGTTACCGATCTGAAAAACTGCTGGCCTTCCATAAAAAAAGTTTGGTAAAATGATATTTGTAGCTGGCTTACCTTTCGATAACACTAAAGTGTAAGGTTACGTACTCTATTTGTATTGTTACAACAACAGGTGAAAAAGCACAGCTTGAACGAAAACTAAGAACAAAAGAATATTTTTGGAACAGTAGGCTACATCCTTGCTTTGCCTAGACGTTGTTTTTTTGGATATGCCAGACAGTTGTGCAATGAATATGTTAGAAGTGTAGGACAAGAAAAAGAGCAGTTCCAGGTAGGTATATACACCGTTTAATATCTATCTATCGGACCTGACTTCTTGCAAAGCTTAATCCTGGCAGTTTCGCATACTTATAGAGGTTTTAAATCACTAACGCAGGCCCGGTCACCGAGATTGACAGAGTGAAGCTTCCGATTGTTGAAGTCTTGTTGCCGGAAATCATTCCATCCATCTGAATGGAGAGCTGTCCTTAACGTGCGTTGCTCAAGTGCACACCTCGAGAGTCGAACCAGCGCCGCTTGATCTTGAACGTTCTTCGTTCTAGAAGTCACTTGCTAACCAACTGAGCTATCGGGGCGCACGGAATTGTTATAGAATGTTGTTTCATCTGCAGAGACAATGCAGCATCACCTCTGCTTTCGTTGATAATAATAATACCACAACTTTTCAAGCTCTCATTTGTAAAAAAAATACATAAGTTTGTACGTTTTGAGTTATCTTCCATTTAATGGATGTAGGCCTATAAACTAATGCGAACAGACGGTTAGACACAAAGGTGGACAAAGTTACTTTCAAAAGTAACTGAGTTACAGTTACTTGGCCAAAATAGTAACTGAGTTACAGTTACTTGGCCAAAATAGTAACTGAGTTACAGTTACTTGGCCAAAATAGTAACTGAGTTACCGTTACTTGGCCAAAATAGTAACTGAGTTACCGTTACAGTTACTTGGCCAAAATAGTAACTGAGTTACGTTTACAGTTACCGATTTTAAAAAGTAACTAGTTACTAGTTACCGTTACTAGTTACTTTCAGTTACTCACAAATCTGAACATAAAAATTCTGCACCTGGCCAGCTCTGCATGCAAGTCCAGTTTAACCGCAATGTTTGATATATAGTGTTAGAGCCATCCATGCCAACATAACAGCACAAGTCAAGTACAAAACCAACAATATTTTATTTAAAAAAAATTACTCAGTGGCTTATATGTTTATTTCCTTTGAGAAATAGGAGCATTTCAAAGTGCTCGTCACTCAGGCCTGCCCTTTTGGGTTTTAAAATGTCATTGCCCAATCGTGATCGTCGTGTGAGCCTCTGGGGTCGGGAGTCTATCCTTTTACCGCCCCAGATTCACGATGTTCCTGGACATAGCCTACATTGGAAAGCTACTAGAGAGCCGTCAGTCTTTGGTTTTATCATCCATGACATGCAGACCTTCCACTCCGTCAGGTAGCTTGGAGATGGTACAGTCATTGGTGATGTTCGCCCCGATAGTTCAATTGGTTAGCGCGTCACTTCTGGAACGAAGAAGCTTTAAGATCAAGCGGCGTTGGTTCGACTCTCAGGGCGTGCGCTTGAGCAACGCACGTTAAGGACTTCTCTCCATTTAGCGGCATGTAATAGATGGAATAATTCTCCGGCAACAAGACTTCAACAATCAGAAACTTCACTCTGTCTATCTCGGTGACCGGGCCTGCGTCAGTGATTTAAAGCCTTTAGTCTACAAGTAGGGTATGCGAAACTGCCAGGATTAAGCTCTGCAAGAGCTTTCCAGTCCGAGGATAAGGATTCAATCAATCAATGATCTGATCTGTTCCTCGGCACCACATTCACAGGAGGAGGAAGAGGCCATTTTCGATTGGTGCATGGTTGAGCGGAAAATCCCGACGTCCGTATGGAGACGGTTGAGGCGCACCCATGCCTGTCTTGGTAGTGTCAGGCCGATGGGGCGTGTGTTGGCGTCGGGGATGCACGAATATAGTCTGGTGATGAACAAGTGCTGCAATGAAAACAATATTTCCACTGCAGCACTTGACGGAATGGGAGTGTTATGTTTTTAAAACAGTTTTTTCATCGGTCCGATTGTGAATCTGGATCCGCTTAACTTGTCCTCAGGGTCCGCTTCCAAATACTCCTGTAACAGATTCAACGCGCATTGCTTTCTTTTCTTGGTTTTTGCATAAAGTGGTGCAAAAATTCCTAAGTGGCTCTACCACCATCCACTTCAATGTCGCTGCTACTCCCCTCTTCAGCAGAGCAGTTTGCTTTTTCAATTGCTTGAAGCATGTTCTATTTTATTTGGTCTTCAATTTAGCAGTGAGGCTTAATTGTCGGGCATTAAACACAGATAAGTTTAAATTGTGGGTGGAATGCAGTTGCAAGCTTTGTTTGTTTGTTTGTTTGTTTGTTTATCTTTATCCTGCATTGCGGGAAAGCGGACTTGAGCGCTATGCATCGGTGTACGCCTTCCGACGTACACCTGACCCACGCTGCAGCCGACTGCAATGTCTGTTTCCGGTTGTCTACTTTACTTATGACTTAAATTTAGTACTACCCATTACTCGAAATCGATCGCTGTCCTCGAACCAACGACCAAATCTGGTTTGTAGCCTATGGCTTCCACAAGAACGTCCACCAACGGCAAGCAAACAGCAATGCTGTTGCTGGTTTTGATGTCAGACAATCTTTTTAGAGGCATTGCAAGCATTACAATAAATGAAATAAATTTCAACATCTTGAAGGTAACTAACTAACTGACTATAAGCATCAAGAAATTGCTTCTAATCGCTGCGCGTTTCTTGATGCTTATAGTCAGTTAGTTAGTTACCTTCAAGAAGTTGAAATTTACTGCATTTTTATAAATATTTTCAGGTTCCTGATGAGGGCTTAAGTTAAACCGAAAACGTTTGACTGTTAAACTCATTTGTAAATATGTAAAATATATTATTATAATGCTTAACCCTGTTGTATTGTTGTGTCTTGCCTGTCTTTGGTCCATATTGATTAATCGCCAATAACAATTAATTTAGCCAAATCAGTTATCAAAAATCGCCAAAAAAGATCCAAATCATATATATGAAGCCCAACGTCTTAGATAATCGCCAGACTCTGGATTTTGGCGATAAATTCGCCAATATGGCAACCCTTCTCCACAAGAAAAAAACAAAAGTAGAACCGCGCATGCGCAGTGCTGTGCCGATACAGCTGCGAGAAAAATGCATTATTGCGCAAACCGCAGCAAACACGCACAAAGCAAGACACAAACACGTGCAGAGAAATAAACGGCAATTAGAAACAGAAATTCAATGCAAAAGTAACTTGTAACTGTAACTGTTAAAAAAGTGCTAAAATAGGAACTAGTTACCACGTTTCGTTACTTTTGAAAAATAGTAACGAAGCTACCGTTACATTACAGTTACTCAAAAAGTAACTAGTTACAGTAACTAGTTACTTTTGTAACTAGTTACTTTTGTAACTAGTTACTTTTGTAACTAGTTACTGCCCACCTTTGGTTAGACATTGGGCCAACTCCCTGAGTTATGATACATTATGACACAGCTCTTTGGAGTTGAGTATTTGCTTTATTTTTACATTTGATTGTAATATGGATGGACTATCTTGAGTCTGATGCAGATACAAATAAAGAAGCCATTTTGTTCAGAAATCGTAGAAAAAGTGTAGCCTACTGTAGCGTAGCCTATCGATTAGAAAAAACGTACACAACAGAAATAAATGTCCTACTGCAGTAAATATAGGCTAGATAATAATGCGATTTGATTTATGTTTGTCTCATTCGTTTTTTTATCGTGAAATTTATTTTCGTCTACTGCGTTGTTTGTTTTCGTGAACTCTTGAAGCAAGATATATGGCTTTCATCGTCAAGCTAAATGTTTTCCTACCCACAAATACAAACAAGTCACTAAAAAATATTTGCATAAATTGCTTGTTATCACTTTTTCATTCATTGTTTGCTTGACAGTGAATTTCATTTTCAGAATATCGTGTTCATAAATATTTGATGCTACCACAGAAGAGTGGATAATGGTGCATGAATGGTTTGATTCAAAGGTGCAGATTGGCTTAGTCTCGGAGGAAGACTTCAGAAGCAGTCTTCCAAAGTATTTCAAACATGGTGCAGATTCTAAAATCAGGTTTGACAAAAATCACGTCAATGTGCTTGCGGGGGACATGCACTCATTTTCTCCATTTGACGCTTCCTCGTTTCCGCAAGAAATGTTAATAGACTCTCAAGAGACATTAGTAGACATGAAGAGGCAGCTACTTACTTTGCCAAGCTTCATGCCATATCAACTCCGGGATAAGCGAACATACTGTGACACGAACAGTTATATAATCTATATAAATCCGAAGCATCCTCGGATACGAGAGAACTTGGAAAAGTCGTTCAATCTCTGTCTGGAAAAGCTGAGTAGAGGAGAACACTTTGCAATGGAGATAAGATTAGACAACGCCATGCGTGCTTATTGCAACAGAACGTCACATAACTTACAAGCATCTGTTCCTTACAATACACCGTATGTTTGCGTGACAAATTCCAGTCCAAAATGTCAAGAATTTTATCAGCCTTGCCTCTGGATATTATGCTTTCCCTGTGCACTGCTGCTTGGAATACCTTACTGTCTTTGTCGAGGGTGTACCACGCAGGATTTTGATTGCCAAATTATGGGAGATGTTACTCATGTTAGCCACCATATGGACCATCAGTCAACTTCACATATCACTACGAAACATGAAAGCGAAGATACCACCATGGAGTAGGTGACTTAAGATTAGGAAAGTGCAATGTCCACGTCAATATTGTTAGCAGTGAAATATTTGTACTTCCTTCTTTCTTATTGAGTTATGTTTTCTGAATTAGAATGTTTTCACATCGGAATGTGCAATTTCTTAGGATATTGCGCAGTTCTTGTGACAAGCAATTTTAAAAACTAGCCTAGCCTACGCTTTTTTTCTACATTTAGCCTATAAATGAACAACAATCCGCTTAGATTTATATCAGGGATATCTAGTAAAGATATCTTCTTTCGATATCCCTGGTCTATATCTGTAACATGCCGGTAAATGAAGAGAACTTAAATTAAATAAGCTACTCTAATTAATCACGCACTGACGCAATCATTTATTGTGCTTCATTATAGGACTGCGCATGGCTACTCGTCTTATCAGTTGAAAACCGTTACTAAGAATTACCAATCCTTTCAAGCTCATGGAAATTCTGCTTTTGAAGCTAAACAACATGCCTGGCGTGATTCTAGCAGCAGCACCACGAATTTAGTTGGTCACCCAACTTCTTCTACAAAATCAAGCAACGACCCATATGAGGGTTACAAAGGACGAATGCCAAGTGAAGACGAAACACCACGCAACGACCCTTACAAAGGTTATGTAGCTCGGACATCAAGCGGACACCCAGAACCACACCATGATCCGTACAAAGGATATAGAGAAAGATTTTCATAACCTAGCTGTTTTTAATTCGCAAAACCTTCATATTTTAAGTTAAGAAGTTGATTGCTCGTAGCCTAGTACTACCTGTACTTTCAACTTTTATCCAACTTCTTTGGATTGTTTACCGTTAATCACGTCATTTCTGCAAAGAGAAATAAAAGTCTGCGGTAAAAAAATGAGAGGGGAGATGACCAAAGAATTCAACAGTGCAAAAGTGCATGTTGAAAAGTAGGCCTAGGCCACACCTGGATCCCCCAAAAAAGATTATTCATTATTTATGTAATTAGCGTAGGAATATATAGGCTAGGCCTCTTTATCACTTTTGAGCTGAAAAAATGTTTCTTAAATTTTTTACTTCAGGGTGCATTTATAGACCCCTGAAAATGTGGTGATGCACATGGCAACCAAAGCTAGCGTGAAATTACTTTGAGGATTCCAGTATTTCTGTTCAATTGGTTGCAATTTTCTATCAGGCTCCATAGGTCTCGTAGTTGTATTATCGTTAAACCTGTATAGGCTGTGAAGAATTCCACAATCAATGTTTGTTTTTTAAGAGAATGAACGTTCTTTGTTATTATAATAAAACGCTCCAGATTTATCTGTTGTATGTTATAAAGCTCAACTTGTTACCAGGGCCGTTGAAAAGATAATGTGGACCTGATATTGAGTTAATATCGTTAATATAAGTTAAGTCCGCCCCGTTAGCTCAGTGGTTACGCGCCCGGCTCAAAATCACGCGGCACAAGTTCGACTCTCGAGGTGTGCGCTATAGAGCAACGCACTTTCAGGGCTGCTCTCCATTCAGCCGCACCTAGTGAAGGGAATAATTCCCCAGCAGCAACACTTCAACAATCGGAAAACTTCACTCTGTCAATCTCGGTAACCCAGGAGCGTTGACAGAGGGGTCTAGGTGGTACGTTTGCACCCGGACCCGAAATATTTAAGAATCCCGGATTAAAAAAATTCCCGCGACTTCAAACATTATCAAGATCATAATTAGATCTCTAAAAGAATTGCCATCAGAGGATAAATCATTTCAGCTGTCAGATGGTAAAATACCGGCCCCCCTTCTGGGTACCGGACCCACTTCAGCTTTCTGGTGGTAAAATGGCCACTTCAGCCACCAAACAGTAAAATAAGAATTTAGTCTAGTATAGTGATTTCCCTAACCACGAATATTACCCGAAACACAAATTTCAAAATAAACAGGCTAATATTTGTTCAAACTCACAAACTGAACTGGCACAGGTAAGAAGCTTGCTATCCCTATTTCTGCACTAAAAATTAGGCCAAAACCGCTTTTCAGATTGCAGCAATCAGCAAATATTTGACGTAGGCTATACGCCCAAACACCTTTCTCAAACCAAATTGAAAACTTTCTGAGTGTCTGCACTAACTTTGCTGTAAATTCTCTTCTTGTGAGTCTAGAATGACCAGTGAAACATCAATGGAATCGGGAAGTAACACTCTAGCACCATTTGACAAATAAAAATTCGGAAAAGCAACCGCTAGATAGAGATAGCAAGTTTTGCGATTCAAGAAATTTTAAGATTGCGCAAGATTTGTTAAATGACCATGCTTAAACGACATCAATAAAAGTTTGTACACAACCTTGATATATTCATAACATTGTCAATGAAGGGAGCCCGAAAATAAATTGGTACCGGGCCCGAGAAATCCTGTCAACGGCCCTGCGGTAACTAGCCCTTGGTCAAGAGCCTAGAAAATGCGAGAGAAACACAACATATCATCAAGAATACTGTTAATCTAAACATTGAAAAACTGCCTATCCTGCTCACATACAAAATGACTACACAACACAACGGATCAAGTAGAGAAATACGTTTAGAGGAAAAGTATCTTGTCAGACTGGGCAATCTGCATGAATAGCCTAGCCTACTTATCGTAATTTGGCCAAAATTAATTTCTAATTTTAGCTTATTTCAACTAGCAACGATTATGCTACTATCGGGATAGTTTTAGCCGGAATTCAACTGGAACTTTTTCTAGGGTGTCGTGAGGAATTATAAACTTTTGAAGAGTGTCCCGTTAGCTCAGTGGTTACGCGCTCGGGTCAAGATCACGCGGCGCAAGTTCGACGCTCGGGGTGTGCGCTTGAGTAACGCATTTGTTTTGTTTGTTTTTTGTTTTATTATCTTTATCCTGCATTGCGGGAAAGCGGACTTGAGCGCTATGCATCGGGCTACGCTTTCCGACGTACACCTGACCCACGCTGCAGCCGACTGCAATGTCTGTTTCCGGTTGTCTACTCTATTTATGACTTAAATTTGGTACTACCCATTACTCGAAATCGATCACTGGGTAGAGGCAATTATCGTAAAGTTTCTTGCCCAGAGAAACAACAGCAAGTGCGAGTGGCTGGCGTCGAACATGCAGGCTCTCGACTGCGAGCCCAACGCGCTAACCACTCGGCCACATTTCAGGACTGCTCTCCATTCAGCGGCACCTAGTATGGAATAATTCCCCTGCAACAACACTTCAACAATCGAAACACTTCACTCTGCCATTCTCGGTAACCAGCCCTGTGTCAAGATCTTTGCGAAACTACTTTCCAGGAATAACGAATCAAGGCTTTGCCAGTCGGTAGGCACTTTAACATATGACAGTTTTTCGTGCGAACCACCTACCACCATTGCGCCGCGGCGCATTGATTAAGAAAGGTAGGACAATTTTCCTTATAAACTCAATTGATTACTACATTAAGATCCTTCTTGTACTCAGTTCAGTTGCAGAAGAAAAAAGAACATTAGCAGAGGGTGGGAATCGAATCCACGCAATCGAAATGACTATTCACTTGCCCTAACCTCAACCCATTAGGCCACGCTGCTTGTGGCGATACATTTGTAACGTTACTGGGATTGCCGGTTGAATGCTTCTGACTAAGAGTGGCTGACAACGACACTAGATTGTTGGTATCAGAAAGTACATCTTGTAGTACGCCACGTGTGAAGCGATCAAGGCGGATTGAGAAACGTCACTGACTTTCCGTGGTGAGGGCGTAGATCGAAAAAGAAAGAAGATTTCCACACCAGTCTGTTTTATAGGCGAAATCAGTCACCCTTGGCGAGTGCTGCCAGATGCAATGCTAATTAATTAAAACTTGAAACAGTTGAGAGTACGGTAGGCTTAGGGATTGTAGATCATAGGGATGCGAAACTTCATCCGCTTTTGGCTTATCCGCAACACTAGAAGGGTTACGTTTTTTTGTAATTTACAAAATATTTTACTTTTTATGGGTTATATAAGAAGAGTGAAGTTGGTTTTAAAGTAATTTAAGGTTTTTAGTTGAAAGCAAGCCAGCAGTAAAGCGTAAAAAAATGTTAAATTGGCAATTGACCCTTCTAATGTTGAAGGAACAACGGAGTTGCGCGTCCCGTAATGTACCGTCCCTAGGTAGGCTAAGCAACTGAATTAAGATAACTGCACTGCAGAATATTGGCTGGTGACGAATATAAGACAGCAGTCGGTACACATTCACTTAATTTTCTTTGTATCAAAAATCTTTCGAGTAGATCGGTCAGAATATCACGTGCTGAGTCGCATGACTGAAATCAGCTGATTCGCAAGGAAAACTGTCTTATGTTAAAGAGCCTACTGTAGTGTTTCGTCATAGAAACCATTGTTACGTTTCACTAGCCTATCGTTTGTACTATGTGCGACTGTTACGAGACTAGAGCATGAGATAGATTCAGCGGAGAGAAAGTACAATAAAGTGGTCTGTGTGTAATCTATTAAAGTGTGGTATATCTAAGTTAATCAAACGGAAATACAACAATGGCGACGAGGATTTAAGTGAAGGATGGCTGAACAAGTTACTGTAACCCGAAGCAACCCGCTGGCCTACGAACTAGGCAGTCTCAAATCGTTTCAAGTGCAAGGTGATCCACATGGTTTAGGACAAAAATGGAAGCAGTGGAAAAGGTCATTTTCTCTTTTTACTGTCAGTAAAGGAATCGCAGACGATAAACAAAAGCAAGCGTTGTTGTTACACACAGCTGGAGAAGAGGTTCAAGAGGTTTATTTCAGCCTCGTGGACGAAAATGACGACAGTAAGTCTTTTAACGATACTCTAGCAATTTTGGATGAGTACTTTTTGCCTAAATCTAATGTTCCTTTTGAAAGATACAAGTTTCGACAGCTGACGCAAGCCCATGACGAGACAATTGATAAATTTATTTGCCGTTTGCGCCAGCAAGCAACGTTGTGTGAATTTGGAACCAATAGAGATGACTACATTCGAGATCAAGTTATTGAAAAATGTGCTTCTAACATATTGAGAAGAAAGTTGCTCGAAAAAAATAACCTAGTTTTGAATGATGCAATAGTTATTGCAAAAGCTCATGAAGATGTCGAAAATCAATTAAAGACAATGCAGCCTACGTCATCAGTTCATGTCAACGAAGTGCGCCACCCAGAGCATCGACGCACATTGCCTTCAATTAAGAAGGAAGGGAAAGTATGTTTTGCTTGTGGTAAGACTGGACATTTTAAGTTTGATCAACAATGCCCAGCAAGAGGCAAGCAATGTAACAAATGTGGCAAAGTCGGACATTTTGCTTTACAATGTCGAACACGGTCCCGAACGAATAGATGTGTGACGTCACAATATCCTTCTGACGTCAAGATGAATCGGAATACGCCGTCGCGGAGACCAGTGCAGCGCAAGTCCAATACCAATACATTAGAGGAAGAAGAAGGAAAGACTTTTATTTTCGCAGAAAACGAGGAGAGCAACAAAGAAGAACTTTTCAACTTACAAGGGACACGTAAGAACTCTTGTACAATAACTTTGAAAGTTGGTGGTGTAAAATTATCTGATGTTTTGATCGATTCAGGTGCTGCCAGTAATGTGATTAGTAAAGATACTTGGGAATGGTTAAAATGTCGTAATGTTGTTGCCCAATGTCGGAAATCAGCTAAATCTTTGTATTCATATGGGAGTACTACACCGTTACCTACACTAGGTACTTTTACTGCAGAAGTAATTTGTGAGGATACTAATTGTGCCTGTGTAACTGATTTTATTGTAGTTAACTGTGATGCACCCAGTCTCTTAAGTAGAGATACTGCAGAAAAATTAAGTGTATTGCGTATTGGCCCTTCACGTGTAAACAATCTGTGTAATGATGTTTTTGATAGTTACCCTAAACTGTTTAATGGGGTGGGACTTTTAAAAAATTATGAATTAAAGTTACACATTGACACATCGGTAAAGCCCGTGGCTCAACCAGTACGTAAAGTTCCATTTCAACTTAGGGGTAAAGTTGAGTGCAAATTGCAAGACCTACTCGACGCAGACATCATTGAAGAAGTTCCCGAGGGACCTACAGGTTGGGTTTCACCCGTTGTTATTATCCCAAAGCCAGATGGGGATGTACGATTGTGTGTAGACATGCGTCGAGCGAATGAAGCAATCATCCGGGAACGACATCCCATTCCAACAATTGAAGATTTGTTGCATCGAATGAATGGTAGCACTATGTTTAGTAAACTCGATTTAAAGTGGGGTTTCCATCAAATTATGTTAGAGCCAGAAAGTCGTTACATCACAACATTTGTGACGCATAAAGGACTGTATCGCTATAAACGTTTGATGTTTGGAATCAACTCCGCTCCAGAGAAGTACCAAAAGATTCTGTGCGATGTGTTGAAGAAATGCCAAGGAGTAGCCAACATCGCAGACGATGTAATTGTGTACGGGAAGAACAAAGAAGAACATGATCAAAGATTGATTAATGTTTTAGAAAAACTACGGGAAGCCGGATTAACCTTGAACAAACATAAATGCCAATTTCGTTTACCGAAGCTGACGTTTTTTGGACACAATCTGAGCAAGCAAGGTGTCAGTCCTAGCGAGGAAAAAGTCGCAGCAATACTGAATGCAGAACCACCGAAAACTTCAAGTGAAGCAAGATCATTTATGGGATTGGTTCAATACTCTTCTAAATTTATTCCAAATCTTGCTACGATCGCTAGGCCTATACTTGATCTGACAAAGAAAGAAGTTAAATTTGAGTGGAAGCAGGAGCAGCAACAAGCTTTTGAACAGCTGAAATCATTGATGACCAAAGCTAATGCATTAGCATTTTTCCGAACCGATTGCAAGACACGCATTATTGCAGATGCATCACCAGTCGGTTTAGGAGCTGTTCTTACACAGCTACAGGATGGGTTATGGCGCGTAATTGCCTATGCGTCAAGGAGTCTTTCTGACATTGAGAAGCGTTATAGCCAAACAGAAAAGGAAGCTTTAGGATTAGTTTGGGCATGTGAACGCTTTAATCTGTATGTGTTCGGGAAAGAATTTGAGCTGGAAACAGACCATAAACCTTTACAGTTTATTTATAACAAAACGTCCAAACCCTCTGCCAGAATAGAAAGATGGGTTTTAAGGTTACAAGCTTATGATTTCAAAGTTGTTTACAGACCGGGACGTACGAACATTGCAGATGCCTTATCAAGACTCAACTCCACACAATCAAAAGAAGACGGTTCGCATGAAGAGTACGATTTTGTGAGGTTAGTAGCAATAAGCAGTACTCCAGTTGCATTAACACCGCTAGAAATTGAAAGAGAGTCTGCTCGTGACAAGGAGTTTGAAGAAATTCGAAAATATGTCAAATCTGGCGATTGGTCAAAGTGTTCTCAATTTAGCTATTTACATGTCAAGGATGAACTTTGTTGTTATGGTGAATTAATTTTAAGAGGAACACGACTAGTAATTCCAAAGTCTTTGCGAGAACGCGTTTTGGAGCTTGCACATGAAGGACACCAGGGAATCGTTAAAACTAAGAATAGACTACGCACGAAAGTGTGGTGGCCTAAAATGGACAGTGATGCAGAGAAGTTGTGTAGGAAATGTCATGGTTGCCAAGTGACAAGCGAATATGCAAGACCGGAGCCGATGACAAGAGTGGTTCCTCCGAACGGTCCATGGCAAGCTTGTTCTGCTGACATTCTTGGACCGTTGCCAAGCGGTGAAAACATTTTAGTTATTGTAGACTACTACAGTAGGTACTATGAAATAGCTGTCTTGAAGTCTACTACCACCACGAAAATAATAGACGCAATTGTGCCTGTGTTTGCACGATTCGGTGTGCCAGTTTCTTTGAGAACTGATAATGGGCCACAATTTGTTTCTTCAGAGTTTGAAAATTTCTTAACCGAGTACGGCATAAAGCATGAAAAGTCGACGCCATTGTGGCCACAAGCAAATGGAGAGGTGGAGCGACAAAACAGAACGTTGATGAAAGCGATCAGAATTGCACATGTGGACGGAAAAGAATGGAAAGAGGAGATCAGTAAATTCCTGATGGCTTATCGATCGACACCACAGTCATCCACTGGTGCATCTCCGTACTATTTGATGTTTGGACGAGAAATGAAAACGAAACTTCCAGAATTGTGTCGTGAGCCACAACAGTTCGACGAAGAAGTCAGAGATCGTGATTGGGAGAACAAATTGAAAAGTAAAAGCTATGCTGACGAAAAAAGGGGGGCTGTAGAGTCGGAAATAAAAATGGGTGATGAAGTCTTAGTTAGAAATCCTAAAACTTCTAAATTGTCTCCTACATTTAAACCTGTCCCTCAAACAGTTGTCTCGAAAGAAAAGGGTGAGGTCACTGTTATGGATAAGGATGGTATTGAACTAAAACGTAATTCGTCTTTCTTTAAGAAGTATATCAGTCCAGACAATAGTCCTTGTGAAAGTGAGACTTACGACTCACCACTAGTCACTGTCGATGAATCAGATTCAATGAATCTATCACCCCCACGTTTACAAATGCCAGAACGTAGATCTTCTCGCTGTAGCCTATAACTAAACCAACAAGGTTTAATGACTATGTTCTCACATAAACATGTTTACTGTATGTGGTAATATTGTGTAGTTCTGTTTTTACGTGTATTGGAGTAACCTACCACATACTAACAATTTTCTTATTTGTTTATGTCTTGCTTCATACTTGCATATTAAGGCATATCGTCGAAATAGTAATAGCCTGATCTGATGTTCTATGTACATACCGTTTATGTCACCAATTGTTTCGTAATTGAGTCGCCACTAAAGTGCAGCTGTAGCAGTTCATAAAAGCTCATTCATATTCTTGTTTTTCAATGTTAAAGCTGCATTAACTATTGTGATCTGTACCGTATTTTAAAGTTTAAAAAAAAGGAGGGATGTAGTGTTTCGTCATAGAAACCATTGTTACGTTTCACTAGCCTATCGTTTGTACTATGTGCGACTGTTACGAGACTAGAGCATGAGATAGATTCAGCGGAGAGAAAGTACAATAAAGTGGTCTGTGTGTAATCTATTAAAGTGTGGTATATCTAAGTTAATCAAACGGAAATACAACACCTACCTTGCCGGTCCGAGGATAAAGGTTGGTATTTGGTTTTTAAATTTTTATTCTCGGACTGACAAAGCCTTGATAGGTTATTCCTGGTAGTTTTGCATACTTGTAGAGGCTTTTGACGCAGGGCCGGTTACCGAGATTGGCAGAGAGAAGTTTTCCGATTGTTGAAGTTTTGTTGCCGGGGAATTATTCCATTCATTGGGTGCCGCTGAATGGAGAGCATCCTGAAATGCGTTGCTCAAGCGCACACCCCGAGAGTCGAACCAGCGCTGCGTGATCTTGTGCCGGGCGCGTAACCAATGAGCTAACGGGGCGAAAAAGATTCAAAGCCAACCAAACCAAGTTTGAAAATCACTGCATATGGTGCTTGGTTCACTTTCAAGCATAGAGCTTTCAAGCCAAAAACAAATGTTTAATTTTTTAATGGCAACGCTGATTAAGTGCATGCAAATTTACAAAGTTGATCAATGCTCCGTTGCTCACCGAACCGAACTTCTCAGTTCTCTCTCAGTCTCTCACTCTCAGAGCCAAACAGAAACTAAAGCAAGTTGTCGTAAACAAATTTATACGAAGCGGCTATTTTTACACACTTGTTGTCATGGTTACAATCAGGTGTTGCCAGAGTTAGGATTAAAGTTAGGAAGGTTTAAGGATTAAGGTAAGGGTTTGTACTTGTAGACTGTACAGGCTTTTGACGAAAGGCAGGTTACCGAGATTGGCAGAGAGCAGTTTTCCGATTGTTGAAGTTTTGTTGCCGGGGAATTATTCCATCCATTAGGTGCTGCTAAATGGAGAGCAGTCCTTAGAATGTATTGCTCAAGCACACACCTCGAGAGTCAAACCAGTGCTGCGTGATATTGAAACTTCGTAGCTGGTGTAAAAGTCTTCGCCCTGGTAAAAAATACCATGACATCATAGACAGGAATCAACCAAACATATAGGGTGAAACTAATTTACCTTTGCTTTACTATTCACACGCCACGCTTTAACCCATTTGTCTTGGTCAAATCCTGTCTATGACGTCATTTTTTTATGGTATTTCTTACCAGGGCGGAGACTTGTACACCAGCTCTGAAACTTCTTCATTTACAAAGTCATGCCCTAACCAACTGAACTATCAGTAGTATATCGTACTATATATACTGTATAATTGTATATGTTAATTATTCCATCAATTATTTATTTAACAAAAACAAATGAAAATCAATAATATCTACGGTACCGTACTAGTCTTAAATACAAATTTAATAAACTGTTTGGGGGTCTGGCGGCTTACTTCCAGAGAAGTTTGACAAGTTTTGTCGTTTTTGGTCACCGTTTGAATACTTTTCTATCCAAAATCACTTCTTGATTAGGACCCACACTGAATTAAAGCCTTTGATTGAAAATCAAATTCACAGCTCAAATCTATTTCTTCGCAACTGAAGTATAGGCCTATTACAATAAATAATTTTTTGTGTAACTTTCGTTAGTAAAAGATAGAAATCGTCTGGACAAAAAAGAACTTCAAATATTTTATTTAGCTAGGGAAGGCACTAACTTTTGCACCCCTATTTTTGCATAACTAACTTTTGCACCCTTTTTGTATCTGATTGAGATTTTACTTAAAAAAATACTACTATATATTTCTAATAGGTTACTTACAGTAGGTTTTTAGGGTTGTGAACAAACTATTTCTTTCTCTTCTTGAAATCAATGCTAACTTACAACTCATGTGTTCTTTCTGCCATTGGTTAAGTTAATAGTTGTTATGTATAAAATTGTTAAGAGAGTAGGAATTTTTTTCTAAAACTAAAGAAATGCCCTTCTTAGTTTTGAGGCTGGACACATGGCCAAGTGGGCATATGAATTGGTGGTTGAGGTTTTAAAGGGAATCTTTGATATTCATCAATTTTTTTGATATTTTTTACTACTTGTAACTTTATCTTGATATAGATTCACAGTTTCTAGTGATATTATGTCAAACCATGATGGTAACAAGTCATACCAAGATGCAATTCGTTTAAATCATTCTGGAGAAACTTGCTTCCATCAGAAAAAGTTTACATCTGCTTTGGAATATTATACCCAGGCATTGTTGTACTGTCCTGCTTTACATCGAAGCAGTCACAAAAGTTCTAAAAAAGTCAGGAATGGTGCGAGTAATATTTTATTTGTAGACAAGTTAGTATTTCTGTTTTTTACCTCTAGCTGTCTTAATTTTAATATTTAGAGACTAGGCGAATTATATTAATTAGCAGCTGATAATCAAAAAGCTTGCCCATGTCATATAAGAGTACCGGTACTACCGTAATTACTAAACCATTTATGTTGAAATGATGTAGATCACAGGTTCTCATCCATTTTACTTTCACTTACCCTTTTGCCTAATTTCTGAAGATAGATTTAACCTCGTCATAAGCTTTTCCAGAGCAAGTATGAGCCAACATCTAAAAAAAAAAAATGTTGCAAAACATTTGCATACAGTTTTGTGTGGCCTAGGTTTTAACTTTAAACAAAACATTGCAATTTGAACATTAATGATTGCCTAAATGACTTTGACTATGAATCAAAAATAAACAACGATCATACTGGTAAAAGCGAAGCTCTATCTATTGTACAACATGGAATAGTTTGATCAGCTTATTCTTATATGGTACTCAGCAGTCAGCATTTGATGAATCTATTTCAGAAAAATGTTTGCTTGAGAGTAAATTCTTTTGATGTACGGTAGTTGAAATATCTTTGATTTTCAAAAATTTTCTTGATTTTGTTATTGTAGAGTATCCTTTGGGGCTTGTGTATTCAAATCGAGCAACTGCATTGTTTCGCTTGAAGAAGTATGAAGAGTGTGTCACCGATATAAACAGAGCCTTTGCTAACAGCTGCCATGATGATGCAAGGTATGTTTATCAATAATTTCAAGTCATGATTATTGGTGTAACTGATTTACTGATGAGTTATGGTTATAGATGTACCACACAGATGTGTAGATCAAAATAAGTATGTTCGTGCAAATATTTTTTAGGTTTGTTGAATTGATGAACAGATTAGCTTGGTCATACTGGCATTTGAAGGAGTATGGAAAATGTTCTCGCTGTGTCAATCTATCTCTGAAAAGCACTCAATATAAGGCTGTTGGGTGTAAGGTATGTGATGAGGTGAAATATTTCGCCAAAGCAAGATTTAATGATTTGTTTCCGTAATTATAATGTTTGCCATTTTCTGGATGAATGTTACTAGTTACTACTGGTATTATTGTTCATTACGATCAAATCATTGCGTTTAGGAATTGGATGTTTTGCAAGCACTCGTTGTGAAAAGCAAAGTAAAACTTCATGATACAAATTCCTTGGATACTCAGAAAAAGGAAGATGAAGATATTCCCCAGTTATACGGTGCTGTATTATTTTAACTGATGGTATTTTGTACATTTTTTTGATTTCTTAACATATCAATAAATGTAGATACTAAACTCATGAACTCAGCAAACGTTTCAAGAACTATAGGCTACTGACTTCATAGCACTGAAGATGAAGATTGAAGATATATAGTATAGTTTTCGAAACGTTTGCTGAACATGATTTTTGTGTTTACATTTTGGGCTTATTATTTGTTCCTTACTGTACATTAAGCAGGTATTCCCACTATTTTGCTCATCAGTCAGTATGTTATTGAAATGTTTTCAAAACCACCCTGAAAAAGCTACCACTTGATTGACAATGTCATGTGAGAATTATAGTTTTGTCTAAGCGTTGTAAAAATAATGATTTTGTGTCTATTGTGATGACATGCAAGTGCGTCATGAGTTACAGATGCAACACAGTAGATGTAGTATCTCCAATTTGTCTAGTCAGCCATCAGCGGCTTTCATTTAGCTTCTTGCAGTGACACCTGCATGTGCTAGAGTGGTGCTGAACCAAAGATCTTTCTAACGTTATATAGATGCTCTCACCACTCAGTCGTAACATGCCATTTAAAGTGATTTTCATCCAGGTGGTGATAATGCTAACATTAAGGGGGTTTCTTCATGTATCAAGGTGGACAGACATCCAATTAAAGGTAACCATATGATCAATTAGTATATAAAAACTAATTATCAAAATGCTGTATTGTAATTTGTTTTGCAAAAATGTGTATTTCTTCTAGACTTGAAGTACGGTACTTTTGTTTCTAGGTAGACACTTGATAGCAACGTCAATGTTAAAGCCTGGAAGCAATATTCTTAGTGAGGAGCTTTTCAGTGGAGTTTTACATGAAAAGTTATCCAACTATTGCTGCAATTATTGCTACAAGGTATTGTGAACACAGTCTAGAATGCACTTGCTTGATTGATCTAGCACTGAATTTTAGGGTCTGCTACTATTCGGTGAGTCCGATTCGGTGAGTCTGATTTAGTGAGTTTCTAACCTCTAACCCCTAACACTAACCCCAAACCCCTAACCCTAAAACGGCAATGCTAATTAGGCTACGGTACCCGATAATTAAAAAAAAAAATTGAAAAAATCCCCCGTTAAGGGATCAGACTCACCGAATCGGACTCACCGAATCGGACTCACCGAAACGGGCCATTCCGGAATTTTAAGTAATACAAGTTTTTCACTAAGCATTGGTTGGTTGGTTTTGAATCTTTATCCTCGGACTGACAAAGCCTTGACAGGTTATTCCTGGTAGTTTCGCGTATTAGTGGCATTAGAGCTTAAACATAATAATTAATCCTAGTTTTATGCAACAACTGCTGCATGAATTACAGGATTGCAGACTGCACGGGGTACCATGTTACGGTTGTTCAAAGGCTTTGTATTGTGATGAAAGGTGTCGGGAACAAGCGTGGGTTGTCTATCATTGGTTAGAATGCAGCATGTGGCCTGTCCTGCAAAGGGTGTGTAAAATTGGATCTTTGTTAAAACCAGTTTAGAAAAAAGTTTTGAATTTCAGTTTGTTTGTTTTTGTCAAAAGGTTAGCTGTTCAATGCGGACAGTTTTCTGTTTGCTTTCGTTTTTCAGATTGTTAGCGTAAACCTGGCGACAAGTTGTTTGTCTCAGAAAAATTTCAACGAGAAAGCTTTAATGTCTGTTCGTACCTTATGCTTAATGGGTTGAATACATGTATCAGCATTTTTAAAATTTTAAAGCAACGAAAACTTACTATTTTTCTTGCAAATTTAGCAACGTGATAGGCCTAGTTGTTTATTGCAAGATTAGCTTTACAAGAAACAACCTGTGATTTTTTGCTCATTTTCAGATAGATGTTTATGCTCATCTGGCAATACGAACGCTGTTATGCGCTGCGTACGAAATGTGTAGTTTGGACCAAGGTGCTGAGAAGCTCAAACACCACTGTATGCTCATTTCTTCACAAATACAAAACACTTATCTTGACAGCAAAGTTTCAAACAGCAAGAAAAAAAGTCTTAAAAAGACCCAAAAACATTCTTCTGAGATTCCCAAGCCACAAGATGACCAAAGCGAGCCCTACCACGCCGATTATTGGAGTGTGTTTTCTTTGCAAACACATGAACCAGAACACACAAAAATAGTCGTTACTAAATGTGCTCTGTATGCAAGCTATCTCGCTAGGGTTGTGAACCGATGTCTTCAGATCAGCTGGGCTAATAAGCAAAAGAAGTCTTCCAATAATCATGTTCAAAATCAAATCGAGCCTCTCGAAGCCGAATTGAAACTGTCATTTGCAAAGATGTCATTGAAAAACTTGTTCAATCATTCCGAGAAAACAAAAGGATTTTCTGACATAGACATGTTCAAAGAAAAAACGCTGGATATTTGTAAAACAATGGCCCCCTTGGCACCTGTCGCTAAACTCAAGCAACCTGCAGGATTTCTGTCTAAAGGTAAAGTGCAATATATATTTTCATTATCATTGTATTTCTTTATGGTACTCTTTTTAGCGTAATTATAGCTTACATTATGGACTTTATGGTTATACCTTGCATTATGGTTTCCTGAATACTAAGCTAGATTAATGTTAAATTTCAGAATTACCACGAAGCTTTCAAGACATACTCGCATTCTTGTTGAAGCGTCATATGTTGCAGTTATATACGAACTGTCAAGCCGTTTACAGCGTTATACCAGATGAACCAAAAAATGACACGGGTAAAAAACTTTAAGTTGAATATAAATTTGATACATAAAACATCGACCACCGCATATGTTTTTTGGTGACACCAACACCATTATGTTTCAAGTTTTTTTTCCCAGTAAAATGTTGGTGACAACTGTGGTGTGCATGCAGTTCCACTATCGTAGCCGATGTGTTGCGGTATAAACTTAATGTCTAATTCAGGTTCTTGGAAATGATTGTTCACAACTCCCTGATTGATATCCATATCCCAACCAGAAAACCAGTTCATTTTGCATTGAATCAACGTCTAAAAATCGTTGAATCAATAGAAAAAAGGATTGGTTTGTTGTCGGGGAAGTCAACTAAATAAATCTTTCTTAGTCATCATCGTGTAATTCTAGCAGAGGTGACGACGATGACGCAGCAACGCATAGCTTCCGCCATCTTCCCATCCACGAGCCTTCTAAACCACGGCTGCAATCCAAACACTGTCATCAGCTTCACCGGACGACGGATACTGGTCAGTGCAGGAAATGTCAGCCTTTTTTACCCTTGATGACTTCTGAAAGTAAAAAGCCATCAGCTTTCACCTTTTTCAAATTTCCTATGCATCCAAGTTTAATATAAATTTCTGTATCATCAAATTTATCTCACTCATTGACAGAATTTGTTTTTTTTATGCAGAAAAGGTTTTTAGTGACTTGTAACCAGGATCTTGCTTTTTCGTATTCGGCATTCTCTCTCCACTTTGCTTTAAAGAAGCCTGATCTTGGTCCCGAAACATCAGGGTCGACCAGTTGTCTGCAACGACTCCTTCGCTTTTCTCTGTCGTTGGCATCTTTAATTTTTAAGTTTCGCGTTGCAGAGATCGCCATTGACCGTTTAATTAATTTAATTCATACGATGCATTCGTCGGTATTGGTCATCAGACTCATTCCATTTTAGGCTTGTTCGAATTGTTGTTTTTTATTTTCCAAACTTTATATTTCGTTAGTTTGGTTGCTGCTTTGTTTCAACCATCCTTGATCATCATGTAGGTTCGAGCCATCCACTCCATAAGCAAAGGTAGTGAATTGGAGCATTGCTACGGTCCATGCATCAGCAGGCATTCATACGAAGATAGGCAAAAGATTTTGAAAGAGCAATATTTCTTCAAATGTCAGTGCGAAGCCTGTGCCAACTTTAAAGAAGGTGAGTGGATTTTTTCCTATTTAAAGTGTAGCTCTTAGACTTATGTCCTCGATAATTAGCATAATAAAAGCTTCAGTTGCTGGCAAAGAATATTACCATCCCAAAATTCTGATATCTGTTGGTTTATATTAGCAACTTTGATTTAGTAATTAAGAATTTCATAAGCTGTTAATAGTTTAAAAAACAAAATGGTGGTTAGAATGCTTTGTCAATCTAAATAAAACTACCGAGCTCAAAATGGTAAAACGAAACTTATGTTCTGTACTTCTGCAGAGGTTTTGAAAACTAAGATGTACTGTTTTCTTCAGTGCTGAAGGTTGAATGAATTAGTAGCCTTATGAAGATGGAAACAGCATAGTTTTCGAAACGTTTGTTGAACCTTTGGTTTTTAGGATTCAATGATTTAAATTTTAGATTTTCAATTTCCTTTGCATCCTGCCATAGTTAAACACTTTAGGTAGTATCCGAGGGTTTGATAAGATTCTTACTACCAGCTCGGGATGAGCTGATGTGGACTTTTGACACCCAACAACTAGAAAGCGGTGTGATGCCGAAAGAAAGGTTAGGGGACTCGGAAGAACTTAAATATTTAGGTATGAGGAAGTTGTGAAGCTATAAACAATTCGCACACATGTCAACGTTCTTTCCTCGTAGATTGATTTCTGCCCATAGAAGGTTGTTGTTTAAAATATTTCAGCTAAAACTGCCTGCATTGCGCAGTTGCAGTTACAAGAGAAACGGATGACTGTAATTGATACACTTCAGTGCTTTGTTATAAACGAAAATTTTTACTGCTTAGGCGATAGTGATCAAAGAGCGTTTGCGCAGCAGTTCACCGCGTACAAGTGCCCAGCCTGCGATGGACCGATGCTTATCCTTGAAAGCAAGGATGTTACTGATCAGACCATACAAGGGAGATGTGCCAACGAAGCTTGCAGACAAGTCTACGACTTGACCAATGCTTGCAGAACCTACAATAGATTTGTGGTAATAGTTTAGCTGCTTTTTATGAAATTCATCTTTTGTGATTTTTTTGCTCTTTAGCTTCCAATGAAGCACTATATATTAATTTTTAAACAGGTATTGATGTGACCTATTTCTAGTTTTACTGTAAAATGTTAAAGCGATTGTCATTAAAAAAGTTCATGAACGTGTTTAACGAACGTTTTCAACGAAAATGAAGGTGTTACTACAAAGCATCAAAAGTGAAAAGTTGGTAGAGTCGATGTTACAAAATAATATTTTCTTAGTTGTGTTGAATATTTCTGTCTGTTCACAGAGCATGAGTAATTTGGCAGCCCAGCAACTGCAGACAAAGGGCATAGACGCTGCACTGCGGACGCATGAGACTTGTTTGGATGGAATGAAGGCAATCCTCTACCACAACCACCACGCAATAGCGAGCCTACACGATCAAGTCGCCTACTGTTACAGGTATGGGAAGCTACCACACTGCCACCCACTCCATATGGCTCTTTTGAAAATATATTCATGTTTGGTACATTCCGTGTATGCTGTGACATGTTGATGGGCTGGGCTCATCTGGGAGTTTGAAGCATTACTGGTTCTGATAACATTGTTAAACTTGATTCTTACTCAATCACGGGGATACAATGATAAAGTTGGCTCACTTTCCAACTTATGATCGCTGCAGACCTGTGACATGGTGTCGTTGTTTCCTACAAACCAGAAGCTTCAAAATTCATTTCGAAGATTGTACTTTATTTATCTTTTCTATATGAGGCTTCTGAATAACAAGCTTATTTTTAGCGGTTTACACTTTTACTACTATTTTTCATACAGAAGCTGTGTTATTGACTTGTCTCAATATTGCAATTGGTTTTACAGTTTGAAGAAAGACTACAAGTCAGCTCTTGATCATATAAATGCAAGCTTGAAGGTGGTTTCAATGCGGTTCGGTTCGAATAGCATTGAGGCAGGAAGGGAGATGTTCAAGCTCGCCACTGTTTACTTCAATTGTCAGATGTTTTCTGAAGCCGAAAAGGTCATTGCCAAATCAGTGGCAATTTACAAAGACGTTTTGCCATCAGACAACGAGGAACTTAAAAAAGCAAGCTCACTATCGATGGCGCTAAAAGCTCTCCAGCTTGGTTCTTCCACCAAATCAAAGCCTTGATGTTAATTTGCACCTAAGGATGCCTTTTATTGACCAGTGCCTGCGACAAATGGAAATTTTATTTTTTGACAAAATCTTAAATTTTGCAAGTCGGTTTTATAATGGGACTTCTTTCTTTTTGAAACCCACATTGTTTTATTAAAATTTTAAACATCTTTTTTGCTTTACCACGATTCTGAGATTTTATGTTTGAGAAAAGCAAACAGCTTTCAAGAAAAAATGGTAGCTCCTCCACTGTCTGATTTATTTTTGATATGTAGTTCATGCGTTGGTTTAACGCGCTCAAGGGCATACGGCTGTGTCTTTGCGAGTCACTTAACGACGTGTAATACAGGAGCAGAGGACTCCGAATGAGTCGCTTGGTCTCCCACTGCTTCTAGCAGTCTGTCGCATCGTCATTTACGTGTCAGTGCATAATGAACGACTCGGTTACATATTTTGTAATACAAACGAATGTATTGACTTTCAT
This sequence comes from Aplidium turbinatum, assembly GCF_918807975.1. Taxonomy (NCBI): domain Eukaryota; kingdom Metazoa; phylum Chordata; class Ascidiacea; order Aplousobranchia; family Polyclinidae; genus Aplidium; species Aplidium turbinatum. The sequence continues at coordinate 8,279,763 of NC_137483.1, read as the reverse complement.
CATTATGTTGATGTTCAAATATCCGATGTATTAATTCATAATCTCGAAACAATTGTTCTTGTGCACAAGGTTTCTTTGATTATATTGATGATTTAGTTCCTTGTTAAGATTCCATTCCATCGTGATAGGTTTTATTGCCGACTTCATACAAAACTGCGCGACCAAATCCTGAGCTTAATCTAAACTGCAATCCCACTGTTAAAATTTAGATCATTGTGATGTCATATGTGTACATGATTATTAGTTAATCAATCAGGTGTGACTAGTATCTGAAACGAAATCCTTTTTTGTTTTTGTTATGAGAACGTTTTTAGGGCTATTTTATGCGGTATCTTTAATTGTATGCAACTATGCATGTGATTGATGTCAACAGTTGCCGAGTACTCGAAACCTCTGGTTAGATGGCTAATGTTTCAATTTTTCATGCTCATTGTTTCAGCCCGTTGGGTTCTTTTGAGCAAATCTGTGCACGAAGAATACGTCACTAAACTTACTCATGGAAGCATATTACATGTTGCAAAACTTTTTTTGTTGTGTCTGGAATGTAGATGTAAAATTTCATTTCCATACAGGTTTTTGTAGGTTAAAATGATGACTTAGTTTTCTTTGCATGCCCAATGGCTTCAACTGTGCTGAACAGACTGTTATCTTCAAGCCCAAGTTCTTTCACCGCAATTCCAAGAAGCACGTTCTGGTTGTGGGAACGTGTCACCCTGCGAAATAATGGTGTAGCCCGTTACTTAGCAACCGAAACCACGCCCAGAGAGAATCAAAAGAACAAAAATGAAATTGTCTTTCGGCAAGAAGAACAAAAAAACGAAAAAGTCACGGTTGAAGTGAATTGGCAAGCTTACAAGCGTTCTTGGAAATATATGACGAAAATCTTCAGTTCTTACAAAGCCTTGTTGGCACCCGCGGAGGATACTCATGATGGGAGGAAAAGAATGATGAAGCACGATCACATTGTTTATTATTTCCGAACAAAAGAAGATTTGGAACATTGGTACATCATGACCGACGAAGACATCGGGGGACACAGCTGGGCTGAACTCACCCAGGGCGCCAACGAAATGACCGCGGTGTTTCGTGGCTATTTAAATCAAAAACCACCTCAAGGTTTATTAAAACCTGCTGGTCCTCAAATCGTCAAGTCGTTTTACGGAACCGCCTACCTCGAAACTAAGCCGTTTTTTGTGAGTAATTATTGCTTTGGGTTGAATCTTGAAGTAAAAATATGGTAATGTAGGCTAGTCTGTCTTTCGTGACAACGAAAGTCTAAAAACGTGCTTGTGAATTAATATCAAGCCGCCATTTTTAATTTTTTTTCTTTTCTTATTTAGATGACTCTGTGATTTTGATAATGAATAAATTGCAATCTCAGCTGCTTTGGCTGTGATCGTACAATGAGTTTATGCTTGATAGACAATCCTTGATCGAAAAGAATACATGAGCTTGGACAAATTCAACTGCATCAAGATGCGCATCCGAGGCGATGGTAGACGGTACAACTTTGAAATGGTGTGCGATGGAGGCTTTAACGAACGAGTGTCATTCTTTTATCCAATCTACACGAGAGGAGGGCCGTTATGGCAAGAAATTGAGGCAAGCTTTTCGATCTGAATAGGTTTTGAATGCAGTCTGGATGACTTTTTTGTGCAAGAAAACGACCGGCTAGCCGAGGCGAAGGAATTCGTATTCTTTCCCGATTGTGTGCGTATTAGGCCTATGCAGCGAAAATTAATTATCTGCTTCAACTGATGCAGCCTTGATCAGTGCTTATCACGCTTGTTTGTTGTGGCACACCTTTATAAATTCTTGGAGAAATGTTTATATTTCACCACTTGTACAGTTAAGTCCTGAAAGTATATTTGAACGCTAAGGGATTGGTGAAGTAATTTTGTTGTTCGTTATTTCGAGCGTTAAACTTTATCTGATTTGTGCAAGATAGTGCAATACCAAAATGTTCAAGTTAATAATGATACAGGGTTAGTATAAAGTTTTTACAGTGTCACCTTCATAGTGCAAATTTCCAGACACCAAAATCCTTCATTTCTACATTAATTCAACGTCTACAGACGTTAAATCAATGTAAAAAAGAAGGATTTTGCTGTCTGGGTTATGCTCTATTTGCTGTTCATGACGACGACGAGCAACGTCATAGTTAAGTGAAATATTTTCAAGCGAGCTTTGACTTCAACCGATACCTGAAGTTGTCATTTCACTTGATGTGTGTTTTCTCGAAGCAACTCACAATATATTAGAAATGAATGTTCTCTTTGTAAACAGCCGTGCGTGTGCACAATGGCAAACTCATCACTTCTCCAATATTGTTCGCCTTCTGATTCTTTACAATGTCAAAGATTTCTCGATGGGAACTTAAACTCCTCCTTGGCTTTTATATTTTAGATTCCTTACATGAAATTCTTTGCCCGTCGAGAAGGACATGCAGGATTTATATTGAAGCAAAGACAAATGGATCAAAACAAAGTAAGTAAATAAAAAAAAAACAGTCAAAAGTCATGTAAATTTCAATTTGCATGTAGCCTACTTGAGAGGTTACTGTCATGCATAAATCAACAAGTGAATAAAAAAATATCAGTTTAGAGGTTTGCTGGTAGGCTACACCCCTTTATTTTTTTTGATATTTAAGTAAATTTATTTTGCTTTTTAAATCAGTTGCGGCGTGTTTATTCATCTGTTTTGCACTCTTGACACAAAATTAACCAAAACAAAACCAATTTACTGTCGGTCTTATTTTTTCTCCACTGAACTTAAACGAACAACCAAATATGCATGAATTTTGTTTTAGTAGAAGGTAAAAAGTCTTTGGCTGTTGATGCCCATGCGCTGTTTTTTAATGTTTTCCAGATAGAAAATTTCCGTTTTCTGATCAACGACGGAATTGAAGGCCCCTTCCAACTAGAAATCGACTACATTGCCTTATCCCACAACCCAAAATACTCATATGCGGCAACTGATGTGTACAACCCCTGGGAACCGATCAACTCCAATTCCGGAAGCTAACGAACGTCACTCTTCTGAAAGGAATGTATTGGACGTGATTATTATGGGCGAACAGTGATAAATACAGTATGTCTTTATGAATCATAACCAGCTTCGCTCATCAGTGTCTTCCTCGTCGACGAACGGGGCATCGACGGCCCTAACCGCGATATCCCCACACAGGGCGCATTCGGTCGCTATCGTTTCATCGAGCTCCAAAACTAGTCTCTGGCGCCTCATGCTTCGTTGTTTCATCTCCTCGTCTGACGTGGACGTCGATGATTGGTTGAGCGCCATCAGTTCCTGCGATATTGCAATGAGGAATAATATATAGTAATCTGCATTTACATTTCGCCACCGACATCAAAATCAAAGGGTGAAATCCGTTTTGAAAATTTTCTTGATTTTGACGTGTCACTGTTTTGTGATTTTAATGTCGCGTGGTCAATTGTTTTTCCTTGTGATCATTGTTAGTTCACTGAAGAAGTTAGTCATGGCTGACGCTTACAATATATGGTGCATATTAGTCGTATTTTAAGATAAATACAATCGATGTATGGTATGATTCGTCATATGTCTATGAAATCTTTGTTTCCCCAGCTAAGAAAAATCTGGCAACTACAGTAGAATTCGCCTATAACGGCACCTCTAGGGGATTGCAAAAACTGACGTTATAGCCGAATTGACGTTATAGACGAACTACCGCAAACTATTCCAAAACTGTCTTTGGATTATACACCTCTTTCTTTAATCAAATCAGGTTTACTGTGTACCACCAAACCGACAAAAGTCACACAGAAAATACAGTAAACAAAGAAACTGTTTAAAAAAAATAACTTACAGCGAAAGGTACAGGAAATTTGCGCAATACAGCTCGTTACATACAGTAGTAGGCTACTGTGTAACACTGCGGCTTCTAGTTTATACAGTACTGCACGTACAACTGTTGCTTTGAGTTGTTTAAAGGCCAGCTGCAGAGCTGCTTTTTACACGTGATAGTTTTTCACGCGGGAAAAAAGTTAATTCAGTTAATTAAAGTCCCTGCTGCGAACGACGTAGCAAAACAAAGGGAAAACATTTTGCAAGCAGCAGCGCTAACTGGATTAAAAGACTGACCGTTCGTGGTGAAGTGACGTGTGACGTAATAAACGAACAAAAGACGTCTGGGGACCAATAAAGGGTGCTGTTACATGCGAATTGACGTTATAGGCGATGCTGTTGTAGCCGAACTACAATGTACGTAAAAGATAGGAATTCTGCCGGGACCAGACGAAATGTGACGTAATAGGCGAATTGACGTTATAAACGAAGCCGTTATAGGCGAATTCTACTGTAATTGGTAGCGCATAAAAGATGATGTTCAAACGTGGCGTACTTTCTCACCTGTTCAAGTAAATGGTGTCCATAATATTTTACCAGCTAAAATGTAAACCAGTACTAACCTGATGTAGCCGGTCTGCGGCAACTCGTTTCGCATCAATTAGCATTGGACGCACTTCGTTCCACAAGCAGTCGCTATGGAAGGCATGCTCACATGGGAACAAGTAAAATCCTCTTGTCAGTAGCTGGCGCCCGCAGGAAGAACAGCGTTCCGTTTCGCCGACAACTAGGTGGCGATTTCTGAGAGTAAACATTTTATTTCAAGAATAAAAGCAATAGCTGCACAAGTTCATGCAGATTGACGGGTTACTCCAGAGCAGTGGAGCTCGCCATTCTTTGGAAGCTGCTCACGTGTAATCAGAATATTCCCAACGCCTATAATACTGGCAGTCGGAGCAATTATGTCGTGGAAGCACTAGTAAGGTTACAGAATGGTTCAGTTCTGCACTGGCAAAACACCGCAGCTTGACTCTGATATGCTCGTAATCATAGTATAACTTTGATCAGATTTTGGAGATACTGTACTAACTTGGTATCTTGGATGTTTGCACGAATGGAGTGGGCACTGGACGTTGCGTCATTCATTTCTTCCTGCGGTAACAATAACCCTTAGTGACGTCACAACAAGGAAGAGTAATCTTGAGCAATAGCATTGCGATTTTATGTTGACAAGATAATCTTTGTTCCAAGAGTTATGGCATAGAATGTGTCAAACTTGCCTTCAATTCATCGATGTGTTTGTTGTATTCCTTGAGTGATTCACAGAGAGCGTTCTTGAAGTGATCAATTGTCACAAAGTCTGGAAAAAATGGAAGAATGTCTTCAATCTTCAGCAAATCTCCCGATTCGTGGAGGAACTTCATGGCTCTCTCTATATCCTTGTCTTCCTGAACGACGTGTTTGGCAATCATTAGCCACAGCTTTTTCTTCAATTCTACGTCGTCTTCCAGTTTCCTCTGGTCCGCTACAGATTTCGCGAGTTCAACGTCCACCTGGAACAAAGATGTTGACTCATGAAATCTAGAACTGAAACCAAGAACTTAACAGTGGACGGTTTTAAGCTAGCTTATACTTCAGTAAGAAACTGCTTTGAATTGTGTATTCAGTCATGGAAACATTCAACAGCAAACTGGCACGATTCAACTCACAAAAACTTATGATGAATGCTCCCACACCACTCACCTTCAAAGCCATTGCGACAGCCTCTTCACAAAGACCCATGACGCTATAGATCATGACACACGCTCTGTGTAGCACTGACTTGCTATCTTGGTAGGCGTCGTCCAGGCATAACCTCAAGGCGTACTCGACGTCATACTGGATTTCGACAGGATCGTCTCCTTGTTCCTTGAGATACCTGCGCGGATCACCTTCGATTACATTTGGTAATGGGTTGTGGTGGGTGACCGGGTCAAAATTATCTTAATTTGTTTTTTTTCTGGTTCCTTTTACCTATAAATATTCTTCGCCATTAGCCAAATGCGAGTCACGTAACATTTAAACAGCCTCTTGATGTAGTAGTACCAACCTGAGTATGGAAGTGGGTTTATGTTTTACATAAAGCGACAACATGTAGTTGTGGATGGCTGGATCGGTGCAGTTCAGTTCACCAGTGCAGTATTCAAGGTATCTCAAAGCCTCCATCCACTGGCCTTGTTGGCTGCCGCATGTCTGATGATAAAAATATAACGTCAAAAACACTCTGTCTTTGGTTTAAAAGGTAAAGCAACAGTTGTGCTTTTACTGTAACGAAATATAAAGAAACATAAAATTTATTTAAGTTGCAACTTTAAACGATACAAGCCAAACAGCAAACCTTTTCGATGAACTGAACTGTAAATAAGTGAAGTAGAACAATGCAGGCTACTGTGGTAACCGAGAGCACACGTACGAGCTAAATAAGGCGACATGAATGGGATATAAATACAATTCCGAAAGGAATGCAGGCAAACTGTGGCAAGTGGAGCATTAAAAAGGAACGCAGACAATAAGATTTATAAATTAACAATAGAGAAATCAAATAATATGCTAAATCAGCAAAGTAATATCTTTCGCCGCATATCTGTGGTTCACTCGGTGAATCCAACAACAAGGTGTTCTGTAAAGGTTTGTACTGTATCAGGTGGTGGTGGTATGCATACCAAGCCAGTTTGGTGGTATGGATTACAATCGTTAACATGTTAATCACTAAACATCAATCAGAAGACATATTAACTTGGACACTGCTTAACATTCTAGGCGTAATGCTAACTCTTACGTCAAGAAGAACAGAAGTATTTAAATGATAATAATGTGACTAGCTAAACGTTGGTACAATATAAAATCAAGGCTACGAAGATAGGCCAGATATGCACTTACATCGATATCGTAATTTGAAAAAATAGAATTACGAATGGAAATAATAGAGAAAAACCTATTGAGTGAACAAGTTTTCAGCCCAACAATGCCAAACTTTAAAGCTACCATCGAAGCAAGATTTATAGTGGAGACAAGCCCACCTGCGTACAATTGATTAAAGAGGGAATGAGATGCCGAGGGTCCAAGCGCCTACCAGTGTGAATCCACGCGTCGACAGTCTTCTTTGGTATATGCTGCGTACAACGGTGATATTGCTTTGAGTGAAATAGCTATTTTAAGCAAGAAAAACAACTAGTGTACTTTCAGTAATATTATATTAAGTTGACAAAATAAATATTATAAAAATGCCGCAACTGTGGTGATAATCGCTTCTAAGCCGTAGGAATCCTTTACAGAAGAGTCTTTAATAAAACTTGCTTACTTGCATCAGGACCGGAGAAAATTTGTAGTAAAGTGAGATGCTGTTTTGCTTCCGGAGCGCCTCCAGTGCCGCTACGAAATCTTCATTCTGGATGTGGTGATTCACCACTCTCTCGTAATCCTGAGGAAGATTTCATCAGTGGAGGAACAAACAGGAAAGTGAAGCTCAAACTTAACTTGGGGACCGTATCTAACTATCTATGTGAGAGCATAACTTCATGTAATGTCCAACACAAAAAGCTCTTGCTAACCAACTGTAGATTACACGCATGTCACATCGCATTGCAGTTATAAAAACTTATATCCTTTTTGTAAAGCCAATGCAGGACATGCCATTTAATGCATCATTGTAAAAATACAGTTTAAGTTCTTTCTCTAGGGATAAAATCACGATTGTTCCCAACAGGGCCGGATTTAGCTGATGGGGGGCCGTGCAAAAATTTTTTTCGCGCCTACGGCGTGAAAGACCACCTCTAGGTCTACAGTAGCATTAATCCAGCACTGCACAGCATTTTGCAGAAACTTCAAAGGCTGAAAGGAAAAACAACACAAAATCACATTTTTTCCACGTAGGGGGCCCCTTCAAAAGTCGGGGGCCCCGGGGCACCTGCACCCCCCCTAAATCCTGGCCTGGTTCCCGAGAGGACGAGCATAGCTAAAATAGGTCCCACTTGTGATGCAAATACTATAATTTACCAGATGTGGTGCCCCATTTGTTTGCCAATTCTCTGTTTGTGACGATGTCACAGAAGTAGTGCTCAACAAGCATGTTGAAATTCTCATCCAAAGTGATTTCCAGTTACTCGGTGACTCACCTGCATCAGCACTGCAAAGAACACGTAATCCTCAATGTCCCCATGGCTGATCAAAAGCTCGTAGATGGTCGAGCTATTTTCCTGGTAACTCTTCTTAAGTTTGCTCTGCAGAGACAAGAAAGTTTCAAAATATAACGTCACGTCCTAGCCAAAAAGACAGTCCTTTTAAACATTGATTCAACGTTTGCAGGCACAAGAATAGTCAGTCTGCAGGCTACGATGGTCGGATACTACATATATTCCAACATTACAAAATCACCTTATAAAAAATACAGCCACGATACGTAGTCGCCAAAACAGCGGTCGACTAACCAAACAATATTCAAATAACAGAAGTTACATCACTAGACGTTGACAAGATGTAAAAATGGAACCTATTTTGTGTGAGTGGCTTTTTATTGTTTCTCGTTACTGCCAGACAATCTCGCTCGCGCAAGGGAAAGAACAAAATCAATTGGATACTTGATAGTAGAAAAAAAAAACAACACAATATTTGATGTGATCCAACAAATCCCTTTGTACCTTCAACCTGACGCGAGTGAGCAGTCCACTCGGAGGTGCAAACCAGATCAGCTTCAGGAAAAAATCCCGATTTTTATTGACGATACTGCGCTTTATAGGATTCTATTTGAACACAGCCAAAAGCTTTAATGTGTGAATTAAAATTTAGAAATTAATTAACGCTTCACTGAAGCTGACGTGGTTGGCTTGTGCACATATTCCATGCTGCATGCTGTTTTGTTATAATACTAACGTTGGCAAGTAATCTTCTCAAGTTTTCTCTGCACTGTTTCACCGCCTCCTTGTCCTGTTCATTTTCGCGTAACTTTCCGAGTTGGTTCAAATGAAGCTCGATCAGCCACGTGGATAGCATCGTCATTTGAACGGTTTCAGTGGACTGTGTAAGACAAAAAGGTAAATGTTTATTCGGAACGAAGGAAAGTTTCGCCTACTTAAAGAGGTTTTGAACTGCTGATGCAGGTTCAGCGACATATAACTTAAAAGCACGTGGTGTTGAACGGTTGAGCAGCACAACATTGTACACCAATTAGTAGCGAATTCTGAAACAAAACCAAGTGCTACTGTAGCGTGTGGTCTAGTGCTGCGTTAAATAGAAAAAAATAAAGTTGCTATCAATAATCCCAATCTTTCCTTTGCTTCCAATCACGGCCAGGTCGGGCAACGTATCATCATCATCATCATAATCCATCGTCGGTTTGTTCCCCACTAGTGGGGGTGGCCGATTGTTTCCGCGCAGCAATTGTTTTAATCCCTTTTCTCCATTTCACCCTGTCCCTTGCATCTTCCTCCTTCAGTCCGACTTTTTTAAATTCATCCTTCACTTGTTGTTTCCACGTTCTTCTTGGACGACCGCGTTTCCTCTTCCCATCCACCTTTAGATCTAGTGCCTTTCTAAGAAAACTTCCTTCCTCCCTCCTTATCACATGTCCATACCATCTTACTCCATTTGCCCTTGCCAGTTGGTCTATGGTCTCTCTCATCTCTAGCATATCCAACAATTCTTCCGTATGGCAATACATTTCACTACAAAGTAGTAAGTACCAAAAACCATATAATGCTGAAGCATATGAAGCACAAAATTCCCTTCATTGCAACATAATAAGTTAACATTGAACAGACCCTTAAATTGACGAGCTTCTTCTGTAGAAACGTTCTAAGAGCAACTTCTTCACGGGCACGGATGAACTTGAGAGCGATGTCCTCAAACGAGTTTTGAGTGTTAGCGTAGTACAAGGCGCTTTCCTTGTACAGTCCGTGGTCGAACGCATGTTCCGCCTGTCTAGTACGAACCTGCGATGGATTGTAAACCCAGTTAGTAAAACTCATTATTTATGCAAAACGTGGATTTAAAGTGAAAAGAACGGGTTTTATTAGCTGGGATGAAGCAAACACCCCAATCAGCCAGTTTGATGCCCGCCGAGACCATGTACTGTAGTTGTGCGTTGAAAAGATGCTTAATGTTATGTTTGAAGGTGGCCACGAAGATTGGCTGACTTGGCTTTTGGCTGCCTCAACTTTAGCTAAATCCTGAAGCACAAGCTCGGATACGACAAAGTAAAGAGCCAATCATGGTGTGCTTCAATACATGACATGCAAAAATCGCTTACGAGACGACGTATTACTTGAATGCTACTTAGATCAAAGTTGACAGGACTACAGAACACAAATTATAATTCGAACTTCTGTGAAGTATGAGCTACTTTATTGTGACATTTTGCAAACGATGTAAAGTATCTCGTCTTGCCAGCAAAATCATCTCGAGTTTATCTAAGACTTGCAGATACAATCAACAGAAAAACAAAAATGTTCTAAATCTCATGCAACTTTTGCAATAAAATGTCACAAGGCAAAGTGCATCGGGTCTATTCAGACGTTCAATGAAAAGAGAAAAATTGGAAATTCATACTGGTGTGTTGGCCTGCAAAAACATGCCTTTACACCACATACGATATGTGTAAGCAATCATTTATAATGAAAAAAAATATCGATTTTTGATAAAAAAAAAAGAACTGATTTGATGATTGAAAGTGCAGTAGTCAACTAGTCATGTGGTCGACTTATTGCCGCAGGCGCTACGTAAACAATTTGGTTTATTTAGAAATCGGCGATAAGACTTTGCGCACAAACTTAATTAGCATTTACTGGGACCACTTCAGACACACCTTGTCCAAGTTGGCGGGGTTGTCTCGACAATATTCCGTTGCCAAGTCGAACTTTTCCATGTCAAGAAACATCTGCCACACGTCCCGAGCTTCTTTAACCACCTGGGAAATAAATCTTATTCAGAAAAGGTTGACATGTTAACGTTATTGCAACGCCTGGCGACGTTAGAACTATGTAAAAATTAGTGTTGAAACCAACTCCGGTTCTAGACAGAACCGGCCCGGAGGTGATAATGGTTCCAGTCATGGAGTTGTGTATAATGTACATTGTACAAGCTTGCCCACTTTTTCCATAAAAATCACACAGTTTGCTTGTTTCTACTGATTGTAAAGCTGCAAGCGATTAGAGATATCCTTTCACAATCGTGATGCTGTTTTTTGACCAATCGTAGCAATTTGTGAACTGTGATCAACCAGCCAAACGTTGTCAAACTCGAATCGAACCGCTAAATCAGTTCTTCCAATGAACCATAAGCGTTGCGATAAAGCGTCCTGTCTGAGAGTGCTTGGGTAGCCTAGTGATTAGTGCCTCGTTGCTTGGTCACTGGATCAAGTGGAGTATCAACAACTTCTCAGTAGGTTGTGAAACATTGATTTCATCAAGCAGATCATTACTTCAACCGGAAGCGCCGGTTGGTTTCAATTTCCCAGCCGGAACATCCTGATTCCGGTCAATATGTTACCTCCGGAGCAACTTTTGAGGGCTGGGAAGGTTGAACACGAATTAATTACAAATTTCACAAAGACGTTTATGTCGAACATGTCATGAACAAAGAGTTAAACTTTAACCAACCCTGTAGCCTACATTACGACGGACGAACGGAGGCATTTACGTTTGTTTGTTCTTGCATGTGAACAAACACGGTATTGCAACTGATGCGAAACTAGTCAAGATCGCAAATTTCAGTAACGAGGCCCTGATTTACTTCTTGATAAAAAAAAAACAAACTTGCATTGTCAATTCTCATGCAAACAGAATTTCCTTGCAATACACACTGCCTCGTTTCTAGCAGGAGATAGTGATAGATTAGATTTCAAGTATTTTGAAAACAAAACTCGCAATCCACTGATTAAGACATTGTGTTGTAATAAACAAAGCAGGCAAAACATTCGCGGTCACAGGAAGGACTAAAATACTGACATCAGCAGTCAGGTGTTGCGCCAGTGGAAATTACTTAAGAAAATCACTAAATTCCTAAACTATTGCACAGATTCTATACACCAATGCTCTTAAACCTCTTTGTCTTTTTGTGCACACTTCAGAACTGAAGACAGACTGATGCTGCTATTTCATGAACAACATAAGCCGCTTATACGGTACCTCGGCCTTTGGTCAAACATTCAATGACTTCAGTTCATACGCCCCATAGTAGACATACAAGCACTGTAATTGCTAGCAAGCCTTGTAATTCCCATGCATAGCTATAATTTTTTGATGAACCGCAGTCTGCAATGCACCCCTGTGGTTGTTGTGGTGCACCTTCGGGTGCTCCATGAACCCTGGGGAAAGAACGCTGCTCTATACCACGCAGCAGAGATAAGCTCAGACAAAAGAGAACCTTCGCATATTGACTATCATGCTTATCTCACCTTGTACTTGAAAACAGCTCGTTCAGTGAAAGACCAAATAGTTCCTTTCATGGGGTCTTTGATTAAACCTTTCAACTGGCCATATCTGTGAAAACAATAAGCAAAATAACGACCGAGCGCAGTATCAAGGTCGAGAGAATCTACTAAAAGATCAGTTTCGCAAACATGTCATGACAATTTAACCTGATTTTCGTGCCACACCCGAATTTGATCAGCAATAAGATTTATGAGTACAAGAAAACTCTATCCCAAGATCGTTAGAAATCCAGCTGGGTGACTATTTTTATATCACAAGCCACTGTATCAAAGATGTTAAAACAAAGTATCTCAACATCACCTGGAGGTATAAACATCTTCACAAATGAGTTGCTCGTTGAGAGCACAGATGATCCTCACTCTGTCACCATAGACCAGGAGCACATGGAACTCCGTGAGGACGATGTTGAGCACGGTTTGAGTGTCCTCCGGTTCTGCAAATGGGTTGGAGTCATCCGGCTCTGCTAAGCAACAAATTCGTTATAAAATCGGTCAGTGTCAAAGCACAGCCATAAAAATTTAAAACATCTGAGTCGTGGTTTCGCTTGAGAAAATAAAAAAAGTATTCAAACCCAAGATAGCTAGGCTATACCGGGAGGAAAATCAGTCTTTTTTTCACATTGATGCATTGGTTGCAAACGTTGTACAGTATCAATGTAAAAAAATCATTTTCTGACTGGAATAACTTGAGATCGAGATCAAGCTTGACTACAGACAAGAAAAAAACATTGAATACAAGACAAGTGGATAGTTGCGGTGAATCCGTCAACTGGTTAGATACGTGGGCCCACGCTGAGTATGGCCGTGGCAGCATATCTTTTGAACATCATAAAATTAACTCTTCACTTCTTTCCTGTATTATATTTAAAATATTCAATTTACCAGTCTAACAATGGGGAACTATCTCAACATAAATACAATCAACCTGATAACTAAACATGTTAAATATGTGCAGAAAGATTGCTTCAAAGTGAGTAAGATTGCTTCAAAGTGTTGTTGTAAACTTATTGAGTGGCCCTGAAAATTAGTCAAGAGCATGAAGATGACACAAATCCACTCACTTGTCTCAGGATAGGCAAGAAGTTTGGCGTTTGTTATAAGAGAGCGCTGCTGTGAAGACGATTCTTTTGATGAGGAGAAAGGGGTCACATTTCCGATATATATTCCTGGCGCGGCAAGCCAAGCTAGTTGGGTGGGGATTTGTGCTGGGACAACAATGTGACAAGGTTATTTAATGATGCGGCTTAAGTTCAAAAAGAAACAAGCTAAATTCTGAAATGTTACTTGGTTTTACAAGTTTTTAGTTTTTAAATGTATTGCTCAATGGTCATCCAACCCAATTCGTGTTCCAATCCCAAAAATAACAGTTTCGGTTACATGAACCATGGCTACGTAAAGATACGGCCTGATTTGTAACATTTTGCAGAAATTTTCAGATTTTTCAAACTTTGGGCAAATGTTTAAATAAATTTTTCTAAAAATTATACTATTACGCTTTCTTTACTGTATTCCCCAGATGACACAGTAGGTTTTAACGTCCTCAGATGTTGAAAAGCAAAGAAAATTTGATTTCGAAGATTTTAGTCAGACTGTTAATTTTTCAATAACAGTCTGATTCAGCGTTTTTCAACTTACTTTTTCTCATTTTCTATTGCTTCCCCAAGGCAACAAAAAGCTTTTATATCATTAGTAGACAGTAAAAAGCAAAGTAATCTCAGAAAATGTCAGTCAAACACTAGCAGTAGCTGTAATCAAAATCTGCAAAATGCGACAAATCAGGCCGCATCTCCAGGTGGCCATGCATGAACTAAAGTCCTGATCTAGTTTGGACTAAAATTAGAAAGGTGTTTATGAAAGGGCTGATATGTTTAAAAGAAATGGCAAAAAATAGAAAGAGCAACTATTCACCACCTCACATGCATTGAATATTTTGACGTTAAAACTCAGAGCAAAAATTGTTAAATTTGCTGCATAAAAGCAACTAAAACCAACCTCAACTAATCAAAACCAAGTAAATAACCGAACTCGATGAAGAACAGAACTAAATTTACACCACCACGCACCGTGTAAAAACCGGAATGGCCCGATTCGGTGAGTTCCCTATTCGGTGAGAGCCTTTTTCGGTGAGAGCCCTATTTGGTGAGTTTTTTTTTAAATTATTGCGCGCCGTAGCCTAATTATCATTGCCGTTATAGGGGTTAGGGGTTTTTGGGGTTTGGGGGGTTTTTGGGGGTTGGGGGTTTTTGGGGTTAGGGTTTTCGGGGGTTTGGGTTTTTGGGGGTTGGGGTTTTTGGGGGTTTGGGTTTTTGGGGTTTGGGTTTTTGGGGGTTTTGGGTTTTTTTTTGGAGGTTTTGGGTTTTTTTTGGGGGTTTTGGGTTTTTTGGGAGTTTTGAGGTTTTTTGGGGGTTTGGGTTTTTGGGTTTTTGGTTTTTGGGTTTGAGGTTAGGGGGTTTTAATCAGGGTTGAGAAAAACCCGGGTTTTTTTAAAAAAGCCCAACCCGCCCGGGTTTTTTTTAAAAAACCCGTTTTTTTTTGGGTTTTATTGGGTTTTTTTAAAAAAGATGCAAAAAAGTAGATTCATGCTTATTTCACCTCAAAACTACTTTTTACGAGTGAAGTGCCTATCACTCACAGTACATGCTTGCATAACTCAATAAAATAATGCACTAGGGCTGTTGTTGCTTGAATGTTGCATCATCCATTAGTTTCAAGATCAAGTTGGATGTTGCATCATCCACTGATTTCTATACCAAGTTGATGCTACTGTGGTAGAAATCACATTATTGCATCATTTGTTTAGATTTGAAGGCAAGGAGCATTTATGCCATCATGTTTAAATATTTTTTATCATTTATAAATATATATATATTATATATAGTAATGGATGAGCAATTGAGTGATTGCGTGGCCAATTAGGCAAATGCTCTGAAACAGCCATGCGTTAGAATCCAGAATCTGTAATTGGTAAATAGCCTCCTAAATTGCATTTCACATCATATATACAGACTACAGTAGAGTAGTACTTTCACCAATTTAACTATAAGGCCTTCTTGCATAAATGAGTTTTAGTGTAGTATACACAAAGTGACATTACTTGATTTTTGTGTACTGTGCAATATCCACTACGTTTTCAGTTTATTCTTGGAAATTACTTCACAATCACATCCTTAAGTCCTAATTTAAAGTTTGTTGTAAGTGCCTTGTTGTGTTTTTGTAAATTTTTTTAATTTTCCAATAAAAACTGGACAAATATGATGCTCTGGGTTTTTTTATGGGTTTTTTTGGGTTTTTTTAAGTGGGTTTTATTAAAAAAACCCACCCGGGTTTTTTTGGGTCGGGTAGAATACCAACAACCCTGGTTTTAATTAGGCTACGGTAATTTTCAAAAAAAAATTCAAAAAAATCACCGAATAGGGCTCTCACCGAAAAAGGCTCTCACCGAATCGGACTCACCGAATCGGACTCACCGAATAGTAGCAGACCCGTAAAAACAGCGCAACAACAAACTAAATTGCCAAGTTTGCAAGGAACTGTTCTGATATGCTGTGGCCTAAATTAAACTGTACCTGTTTGACTTTTCAGATCATAAAGAAACGTAAGTTGGCTGTTGTCAACGTCTCCAGGAAGATCAATAAAGCGCGGATGAACATTTTTATAAAATGCAAAGAAAGGCTGCATTAAAAAATAGTCATGATCATGCAAATACGATATGAAAATAATACAAGTGGATCTACATTATATTGCGCAGTATATTGACAACAAAACTAACCGTAAACCATGGAAAGTACATAGATATTGTAAGTACAACAACATTGAATACTCCACAAAGCTGTAATGAACTTGCACAGCATAAACAAAAAAACACGTAAAAATACGACATTATAGTAGCATGGGAAGTGTGGTACTTACTTTAAAAATTGGCGGGTCCTCTGTGTTATTTAGAACCCCACTAAATTGGTATAATTTGCTTGATGTAATGGCAAAAATACAATAGCCATTCTTTTGGTTATCTCGCGTTGTTGTAGAAGAGAAATATTCAAGTCCTAATATAGCACAGCCTGGAATAAAACAAATTGAGGTTGAACCAACTCACTACGTTTGAAATTGCATTTCCACGATCAAATAAGGATGAATCTACAACAGAAGGCTAGCTCAAATACAAATGTCGTATGTCGACTTTGATCACAACCTAGCAAAATTAATGACTGGGTGCTTATTTGCAAATAAAGCGCAGTCCCGGTGATGTGTGGTAAAATAGGACTCTTGGCTGCAGAGGATCAAGTGATCACGAGTAACGGTGTGAGTATGTTACTAAAACAGAAAATCTTTTGTGATTTTGTTGAGCATGTGCAAAAATTACCGATCAAAAACCTTTGTTTTGGTGAATAAGGTATCAGAAATTAATCACACAGCCTTTTTGGCGTCGGCAATTGCCGAGTATATAGGTAAATGCTGAAGTAGCCTAATTGTACAAAATATAAATTGCGTGGGCAAAAAAGTGCAAACGCAAATTTCGAACATGATGTTAATTACGGTTCTATTCAAAAACATCTCTTGAGGCAGATTTGAATAACAGATCAAGATCATTGTGAAGAAAGGGGCGTTCTTCCCGGCTATCAGCACAAGGCTGAGCACTCACTAGTACAGTGAGCAGCTGCGATTCGCCAACCATAACGGTGTAGCATCCACGCTAGCCATTCAGACCATCCAATCAACAATATGTTTCTCGGCAGCCGATTTGTAGCAAGAATTGACAGCGATAGACACGTGTTTCGCCCATGAGGCTGGGCTCATCAGTATCGCACCGTATTCTGCCACAAATTTATTCGACAACCGCTTTACCAGTCAGTTTAACTCTTATCTTTGTGGAAACAAAGAAAGAGCCAACAAAACCAGCAGGCGCCAGGGCAGAGGACATTGTGAAGAAAGGGGCGTTCTTCCCGGCTATCAGCACAAGGCTGAGCACTCACTAGTACAGCGAGCAGCTGCGATTCGCCAACCATAACGGTGTAGCTTCCACGCTAGCCATTCCTACAAATCGGCTGCCGAGAAACAGATCAAGATCATGGGAGCCCTAAGAATCAAACGTAATAATCCGTTTCTCAACAGGAAATTATTTGCCGGTGGCTTGTCTTTCCTTCTCTGTGTGTTCTAATTGTTGTCACATGCTTGTACTTAACACTTCATGTTATTTACTCGTAAGTCGTTATCATTCTTGAATCACATGTTGAGTTCGTGCTTGTCAGTTCGGAGTGTCGTTGCAGTTATAGTGCATCTTTAATAATTTTCATTTCATGTATAATATGTTGCAGATTTGTAACTCCCGATGAGGACACAAGTACTTGTCCAAAATGTTAGAGTATATTTTATTTTAATTATGTTATATTTTTTGTGTGTAGTACATTGTTAAACTCGTTAAAGTTACTTTGTTTTGTCCATCTGTGGTTTAACAAAATATAATTAATCGCAGAATAAAACCATCTGGTTTTCAAAGATATCGATATTTACAGGAGCACATAAAATAAGATATTATTTTGATTAGATTCATACTTTGTTTTTATTGCACTCCACAGTAAACACAATAAAAAAGTCGTATAAGCAATAATTGTTATGCAATAGATTGAGTTTCGCTTCGAGCAGCATGATCGTTGCTTACTTCACAATGTAGATACTAACGACCTGTTTCAGCCTGATGCTGCGAGTTCGCTGTGGCAACAGCGGCTTGCACTAGCTTTCGGAACACAGTTCTCTCGTCACGTGCTATGGCTAGCACATGACATATAGCACATGACCTGAGCACTGTGTTCCGAAAGCTAGTGCAAACCGCTGTCGCCACAGCGAACTCGCAGCATCAGGCTGAAACAGGTCGTTAATATCTACATTGTGAAGTAATATTTCTTAGTTTGCCAAATATATAATTGAACACCACGTATATTAACACCAACCTTTGCTTTCCCCTTTGGGCAACTCAAAGACTTGATGGAAGTATTGGTCGACACTTCCGCCGAAAAATCTTGTTTCTTCACCGGTCTCAATGCAGCACTCCATGATTAATCCCCGGCTTGTACCCACCAGGACCGCACCAGTTTTATTACCAACCGCATTCCTACACCAGGCCACGCTTTCAATTTTGTGACCTATAAACCAATTGACGTTAATAGCAGAATTCAATGCACCACATATTGAACAATTTAACTGAGGTCCAGTCAAGGTGCTTAGAAAACATGAAGACTTTCTTTGAGATTTTGCATCACAAAATATGTGTCAAAACCACAGTTAGCTACGCATGGCTACCTGAAGATATCGCAATGGCCCGTTTCGGTGAGTCCAAGTCGGTGAGTCCGATTCCCTATTCGGTGATTTTTTAATTTTTTTTTTAAATTATTGGGTACCGTAGCCTAATTATCATTGCCGTTTTAGGGTTAAGGGTTAGGAACTCACCGAATCGGACTCACCGAATAATAGCAGGCCCTGAAGATATGGCCTTATTTGTTAACATTTTGAAAATTTTTCCAGATTTTGCCAACTTTTGGCTTTTGGTAACAGTATGAACGAAACTTTTTAAAAATTATTTTCTAACGTATTTTTTTACTGTCTTCCCAGGTGACAAATTGGGTTGTAACCTCATCGGCCACCATGCTTTGAAAAACAAAGACAATTTGATTCAGAAAATTTCAGCCAGACTATTAGCTACTTACTAACAGTCTGATTGAACGTTTTGTTAACTTATTTTGTTCATTTTTTACTACTTTTCCAAGACAACAAAAAGCTTTCATACCATTACGAGCCAGAAAAAAGTAAAAAAAAAATCTTTGCAAATTTCAGTCAAAAAGTAGCTGTAGTCAAAATCTGCAAATTTTACAAATCAGGCCACACATCCAGATAGCCCTGGTTACGGTACCGGTAATTCAAATTTGCAACTGGGTTCCTTTTAGAAAACTGCAAGTCATCTACTTTCGGGTCATTGTGATCTGACCATAAGATCCCCATCATTTACACTTTTACAGTAACACGCAAGCAAGGTCAAACAAAGTATAGAAAGGTACAGTACTCAAATAAAACTAACACGCAATATTTTCTCTGTACAACAAGTGAAAAAAAAGATGTGTCAGCAATCTCTCAAGCACATGTAGCTCTTCACAAAGTGAAAACTACATGACTTTAAGTTTAGAAAGAATTAGGCGTGCAGTTGTTCTCTTGCGTTATATTGCCTTTTTTATTTTTTTTGCTGTATAAACAAGAATATAAATCAGTTTGTATCTTTTGTGGATCCTTCTCTTGCATCATGGGCCAATCCGATAGATGTTTGTAGGTGAATCCCCTTTTTTTCTTCAAATCTTTCAGTACGTTTGTGAAATTTGATTGTATAACAGTATCAGGTACTGTTTGCTTTTTTCATCATATTTTGACAACTATACGACATTTGAAATGATTTGATGGCAAAATCTCTATTACTATGTCACCTTTAAATTTATTTAAAATTTTATGTTTCTTCGAATTTGTGGACAGAAATAACGTTTCTTCACTGGTGAGCGTAATCAGAAGAAATCGACCGGTCGGATCAAAGAATATTTTGTATACCCGTTCGCTTCCTTTGGTGACTTCTATCTGTGGAAAGAAATGATGTTTTTGACAACTGTTTTCATACAATAATTAAACATATTTTTATAAATTAAATAAAAAAGCCAAGCAACACTCATCTATGCCTGCTTCTCTCCTAAAACCTAGATCATACATGACAAGTAGACAAAGCCCAGCTATTTGAGCATGCCGTTACCGTTATCAGAATAGACGAGTCAAACTTGTCAACGGCAACGAACGGTGCAGTAGTTGTCTGGTAATAAATTCTAGTTGAACTGGTTGCCAAGTTTCACCGTATTCGTTCAATCAGGCTTTTAAAAAATGTAATCACTCCCAGGGATGATACAAACCACCAACGTTAAAGACATTGTGAGTCATGGTTTTTCTGGATCATGATTGTTTGACAGAAAACTACTAATCACAACATACTTGAAAATCCAAGTTATGTGAAATGTGCGATTCAGTAAACAGCCATTGAACTCAACAAACGCAATTGCATTGGTTAAGAAAAATTACATTGCAGCACTGCAACTTGACGTAAGTGTGAATGGCATAGAAACCTGTTCAACGTCATCCGGAAGCAAGAGGTTTATTCGAAGCAGAATTCGCCGAGATAGAATCATGCAAAGTGTGTTGTTACATATTGCCAAGTGGGTGATTGGTTCTTCCGGCTTGAAGCTTATCTGTGAATGAAAGTGTTCACAAAACTGTGACTGTCGTTTCAAAGTAACTTTTTACCAATACAATAATCCAGGCACTTATTGACGTGACAGCAAAACCATCACATACAATTCCGAGAAACTTTGCACAGTATGTGAATAAAGAGTGATTTCATTTTTAGTTGAGCTTACATATTGAGACATAAAAATTTGAATAACTGCAATACCAAAGTTAGTAGGAATGTGCAATACATTGCAAACAGTCATTAGTTATAATATCATTAGCAGTGGGCTATACTGGGGTGATTTTTCAAAAACAACAGAACTAGAGTTTAAAAGGTGCCTATGGACATACCTAGGAATGTGCAAAAAAATTTTTTGATTTCGTGCAAATTCCGGATGGAGTCCGGACTTTATGTGAAAAATACAAAATGGCCGCCATACAAATTGACAAATCTGCAATAAATCTGCTTCCTGTCAAGCTTATGGGCTGATTTTGGTGTCAAAAGAAGCAGAAAGTTGAGCCTGTCAGTGTAAAAGAACAATAAACACTTAGTGTGTATGGGAACTACAAAACAAGGGGAAAAAGGTGCCTTTTGAAGTTTTTTTCAGCTTGTTTTCTGTCAAATTCTTCAAAAATTTTCACATTTTACTTCATTTCAGACTTTTAGATTTGAGTTATTAGAAATTGCATGTCAAATTCTTCAAAAAAAACGAGAGCCGAGACTGAAGTCATACCTTCGAGTAGGCAAGTCAATTGTCGCCTCAGTTGTAGTCCCGGCTCTAGTGAAGCTTGTGGCTAGGGGTGGTGATGGCAAGACTACTTCCATGGCAGACGAGTTTAGCCTGGTGTTGGAGGAGAGTGGTACTCACTAATCCTTCTCGCTCTATAAAGACTGCAGATTCACAAGATTGGGTCACACTGCTGGTGCGTTGGTTGATTGTGTTCTCCATTTCAAGAAGCTGCTATCCAGAACTAGCAAGAATAACCTCCTTGTCAGAGCCTGTTTCCTTTACCTGGAGAATGAGTTCATTGTGGCATCACTAAAAGCATTGTCTCACTTCTGTCACAAGGTGACAATCTTCTTCTTTTTCAATTGCCTTGCCTGAACCAGGCATCGACGGCCTCATATGAATAATTAGACCAAATGTTCTTATTATATGTTGCATGGATGATTGTTTCTGTTTTGTCGTTAAATTGTCCCAGATGTGTTTGTCTTTGTCTGCCAGGTGCCCGCTTTCCAAAAATTTTACCAGTTAAAGAGAGATGCTCCAGTTTTTGCTTTCTTATTACATGGCCGAGAAATTTATATTGTCTGGTTTAGAGCGTTGCCAACAATCCGACCTCGTCAGGATCCTTCCTAAACTACATAATGATCTTGAGAGGGCTAATCTTGAAACCCTGTCTGAGTTCCACGTTCCCTGGAAGCATGTGAATGCTGAATCACACAGCCCCACAACAGACCTCGACTACTACTTAATTACTGCTATGGCCAAGCAGAGTGCGCTTGGCCTCAAGATGCAATGCGGAAGAGAGTATTGGGAAGACGAGACAGAGAATAGTGAGAGGAGTACAAGAATCCATGCACTAACTGAAGAAATGAGGGTAAACCTCCCCACAGAGAACTTGCTTGCAGAAATATACTTAGCCCGATTCGGAAACCTTGCAGGACTGTCAGCAGCACATTCAAATAGATACTTCAAAGCAAAACGAATAAGAGATGATCTTATGTTTGCTAAAGATGCACCAATTAACAGTGAGCTTGCATCCCGCAAAGTGATGAAAAAGTTAGATGAAATGGAGATTGCATGGACAGAGACACAGAAAGAATTGATGAAAACTAAACTGAAGGAACGCATGAAAAAGAGCAGGAGGGAGGGAGATTTCCTCAACCACCTGGTGGATCAATGTAAGGTACATGGAGGGCCAATTACAAAAGTAGAAGAGCTCCGAGCTCTTCCAACAGCATCACCATCCACGCTGAAAAAAATCCTCCGGATGGAGATTCAGTACCAACGGATGATTCATCCACGCGACAGCCAGGCAAATCCCAGCCTCTACAAAGTAAACAGCTTGAATGTAGATACCATGCTGCTGAACCTAGCTGTCATTCTTGGAACTGAGGATGAGGATGTTGGGACCATCTTCCCAACAGAAGATGAGGTATATGCCATCTTAACCTCTACTGCTGCAACTTCCTCTGGTGACACAGATCAACCAGTCAAAATGTGTATTGCAGCAGCAATTCCTGAACTCCATAAAGAATACCCTATAGCAGTGGTTCTTAACCGGGGGGGCGCGCCCCCCCAGGGGGGCGTGAAGCCTCTCTCGGGGGGGCGCGAGCTCTACAACAATTTTAATTTTTTTTAATTACTTTAATGTCCTAGGACCTATGCTGTTTGTCATATTTTGTATTTTATTGTATTTATCTGTATTTATAAAGCTTTGGTAGAGAGTTTGCTTTGTTGAACCATAGAGAAATAAAACATAGTAACTTTAGCGGGTTTAGCATACTTTATTTCACACAAAATATAACATAATTAAATAAAATAAACTCAAACGTTTTCGACACGTACGTGTGTCCTCATCAGGAATTAAATCTGCAATACATAAAATGAAAAATCGTAAGATAAATTTGACTATGCACTGTAACTGTAACGACACTCTGGACTGAAAGCACAAACTGAACAAATGATACGAGAATGATTGCGAGTAAATTATGCGGTGGAAAACAGATTACGTGAGGTGTAGACTACAGGCATTGGACAAAACAATTAGAACACACACAAAAGGAGCGATGAGCCACAGGCGAATAACTGCCGGTTGAGAGATGGATTGTTACGTTTGATTCTTAAGGCTTCCATGATCTTAGTCTGAAAATCAGATCTGCCTCGAGAGATGATTTTAAATTGGTCGATCGAGACATTGTCAGTGCACGTTTCACAAGAGGCGATGTGCTCTTTAATTGCACTTTTAGTTGTTAGGTTTGGGTTTAAGTGCTCCCCGGCCCTTGTCAACAAATGTCTGGTTGACATACCAATGTATGTCTGGTTCGCGTCACGCAAACAACTAAATTTATACAGAACATTTGAACATTCGAATTTGAAATATCGTATCATTTGTTCAGTTTGTGCTTTCAGTCCAGAGTGTCGTTACAGTTACAGTGCATAGTCAAATTTATCTTACGATTTTTCATTTTATGTATTGCAGATTTAATTCCTGATGAGGACACACGTACGTGTCGAAAACGTTTGAGTTTATTTTATTTAATTATGTTTTATTTTGTGTGAAATAAAGTATGCTAAACCCGCTAAAGTTACTATGTTTTATTTCTTTATCTGTATTTATCTGCGAAGCATTGAATACTCTCAACCTTTAGCTTCAAGGGAAAAACATCAACATCATTAAGCATCATGACATCGTTTGAACTTTTATAGCTAAACTTGACCTCTGGAAGAGTCGAATTGAACAAGGAAATCCAACGAGCTTCAGTAACTTGGATTCTGCTCTCAAAGATGGTAACTTTGAGTCTGAGTTGAAGAAACAAATAGAAATCCACCTTAATGAATTGAAAGCGGAGTTCATCAAATACTTTCCAGATCTGGATGAAAAGCGTGAAGCCTGGAAGTTCATCAGAAACCCGTTTCAATGCGAAGTAGTTGATATTTTCGAAAAAGGACAAGAGGAGTTTCTTGAGATGAAGTTCAACTTCACAGCTAAAGAAGACTTCAAAGAACTGGAACTTGAGACGTTCTGGGCCAATTACCTTCCTGTTTACCCTCTTATCGCAACTCGGGCTTTTCGAATTCTAACAATGTTTGGATCCACGTGTCTCTGTGAAGCTGCATTTTCTGCTCTCGTTGCTATCAAGATCAAGTACAGAAACAGGTTGAGAGTTGAAGGAGACTTACGTTGTTCATTCTTTGGAGTTAAACCTCGCATCAAAAATCTAGTTGCTAAGAAGCAGTGTCAAGTATCGTACTGATGTGTACAATAAACAGACAAAAATGCAATTTTTTTGGTATGATACTTATTTAAAGTCTAGGGGGGCGCGAGGCTCATGACCATTATTGAAGGGGGGCTTGATAGAAAAAAGGTTAAGAACCACTGCCCTATAGGAACGAATGTGGCTGTGGTGTAGGACTGAGAAAACATTCAACGTCAGTGGTTTTTAGCAAGGGTCTGCCATTTAAACAATGATGGCACTGTAGAATGTGACCACTACCAGCGGGTTAATGATAAGAACAATACCATGTGGAAGAGACCAAAAAGAGATGACATTCAAGATGTAAATCCTGTTCAAATCATCCCTGTCACAGTAGAGACGGAATAGGTGTTCCAAGGTGTGACGACCATTGTGTCGTTATCAAAGTGTATAAATGTTTCTCAAATATCTAGTGTATTTCATGACATTTTTATGTGAATTTCATATACCGGTAACAAGATATGTGTATATAGTGTTGAAATTGTCATTATTATTTTTGGATGCAACCAGTAATCTCAAGTTGCACCAATAAACGTGAAAAAATTATGAAAAATATTGACCAAAATATAATAGTTTCAAAGTTTTAGAGAACATCCAAGCATGCTGGGCGTTTTGCTGCTCTTTTAAAGTAACAGGCTCAATTTTCTGCTTCTTTTGACACCAAAATCAGCTCAAAAGCTTGACTGGAAGCAGATTTATTGCAGATTTGTCAATTTGTATGGCGGCCATTTTGTATTTTTCACATAAAGTCCGGACTCCATCCGGAATTTGAACGAAATCAAAAAATTTTTTTTGCACGTTCCTAGGTATGTCCATAGGCACCTTTTAAACTCTAGTTCTGTTGTGTTACTTGAAAAAAGTCAAAATCACCCCAGTATAGCCCACTGCTAATATCATCAATATTTCATTGAAAATTTCTCTCACCTTGCTTTTGCTGAATATCGGAGTGGTATCTTCCACGGCTGCATTGATGAAGCCACTGGAGATAGGGGCATGACTGGAAGATGTACTTGACTGGCGGGCTGGTGGAACGTTAGAACGCCCCCGGGACATTGTTGCTTCATATTGGTCAAAGATGGACGCCATTTGTTAGCTTGCAAAGCAGCAGTGCAATCAATCTATTGTTTAATGCTTATGTGTTCATTGCTATTAAACTGAAATCATCAAAAGTAATGTACAAATAATTTTTAAAGGAAATATATATATAATAAAAGAATTGGCATAACACATGACATAATTTCTATATTATTGTTGACAAACACCATTCCATTAGTTTGTATGGGACGTTACAAATACGTTCAAAAACATAAAATGTCTTGAAGGGTTACCAAAAGTAACATATTTTGTTCTTGAGAACACATGTTATAGGGGGGCAATGCAAAGCAAGAACAAGGTGAGATATGACATTTGAAGAGTCCCAATAGATATGTTATTTAGTGTGTGTGTATGTATATACTATATATACAAATTATACAACTGCTTATGTCAAGAAAAACATTTGCTGATTGCTATGTTTAAACATGTAACAGAACAAAGTGTAAAAACAAATGTCATGTTTCTGAAAGTGCCGAGACCCAGAAATAAAGTTTTACCTCATACAAAAAAACATTGAAACAAAACATATAAGATCTCTACTTAGGACACACTACTTATATGTACTACTAAGTATAGTATCATTAAAATCTTTGCTTGTCTTTTCAAAGTGAAAAAATATATTAAAACACAATCTCAAATACTTGAACAAAAATAAAATGAAATGTCAAATAGTAAAAAAGAACCTTTTCAAAACCTTGCATGCGTATAAGCATCAAAACTGATCGCACTCAATAAACATATTATACACAAGTCTAATACATATTTGTCGTCGGTTTTTATTAAGAAGTGTTTGTAAATATGCATACCCTAAGATTTACATGGCCACTTTCAATTGATGTGTGGTCATACTGAACAAATAAATCTGTCAAAGACTAAGAAATAAACTTCAGCATATCACCTTAGCAGATACTGAACTGATTGATGTCTTGAAAACAAGCAGTAATTAGACGACACAAATACAAACAAATCAATTACATCTCAGTAAGCTCTGAAAATGTCACCACTTTGGTGTAAAAACTGGCCTTATGCACCATGTCTGTCAAAGCCAAGTAACTAGATTTGTGGAATTATATGCTGTATCTACAATGGTGGTGATGTAATAGGATTCAAATTTTTACCAGTTCTGTTTCACACAATATATACATTTTTCACCTTACTGTATGAAAGTGTGATCATATATATAACTTCAAATAAATGCTAATTGACAGCATATAACATCTATTAGACACCCTTTCAGTAAACCAAATTGCCTTTTAAACACTTTCAAACACACATTAAAAGAAACTTAATACTGTGACCAAAAATGTTATATGAACATTACCACAAATACTATACTGGGTGGAGAAGCAAAGTCAGATAGCATTGCAGTCATTGAACAATTCCAACAACAAGAAAAGTACAATTGGTACACGAAAATACTGTGATACAAATTTTAAGCTTCTAAGCAGATTATATTATGTTTCAAATTACATGATACAGTCTAACATGTTATTGCATTATTATTAAAAAAGTGTATGATACATTGAAAACATTTTATAAACAATACCGTAATAAAATGCTAGCATTGACTATATATATCAACAGCCAAGGCCCAGACACTTAGAAAACTGTCAGGTAGGCATCCACAATGTGATGCCAAGATATTTAGGAGTTGCCTCACTGCTGCTTGAGGTGTTTTCACTGCTATTTCGAGAAAAGTGCATTAAACTGGGTGCGTGGTTGTTACAACAGTAAAAGGTGCAGCAATATATGAAGCACGAAGAAGCAGACCAAAGACCATTTTCACATTGGGCAATGTTAACTATTATTTTACTTTTTTAATTGTCACTTGTTTATGAATGAGTATTATACATTTTATGCACCACAGTTTTTATTGTTCAATACAAACTTTTGTGTGGAAAGCATTGTCCTAATGTCCTATTCATCAGGCTGAACAACATAAAATACACTTTATTCATAATAGTGCCAAAATCATTCAGAGCCACAGTGAGGCAGAAAATAATTATCTTGGTATCATAATGTAGGTGTCTACCTGGCAGGTGCGTAAGGGTTTGAGCTAAAATCTGCACTGTGCTAAAATAGCTTAACCCATACACAGTCAACTTTGTTAATGGAAAAACAGCAAGAACAAGCAATAGTGGTTCAACCTTCAGCATATGCAATGCACATGCTTTCTGTTTAACCCAGCGGTTCTCAACCAGTGGGCCATGGCTCACTGGTGGGCCATAGAAGCATTTTAAGGTGGGCCACAGACATATATAAAAAAATGAAAGATTTATTGAAACATTTTGTTTCATTTTTGTCACTACAGTCAATTTTACACTAGTGTGTTTGTTCAGTTACAATGAATGATGCTGCTGTTTTTAGCTACAAAGTGGCAATCATCATTCTAATTATTGCAACATACAGTATTACATCAACTCAGTTTTTACAACACTTTGTGATGTAATACAGGAGTGTGCAACCTTTATTACAGGAGGGCCAGATATAAATAACTGGGTGAAACGGCGGGCCGCACGTTTATTTAACATATGATTTTTAGTAGCCTAGTTGCAGGAACAAAAAAGTAGTTTTTTTGTTATTCATGTTATTCTTATGGCATTATTAGGCTAGGTTTCCTTGCAGAAATAATGAGTTAAGATGCATAAATTTCTGAGGAAAACTGCTATTCAAATTTATTGTCACATTCTTGAAGATCAATCAGTTCGAGTTGGATATCATATCAGCTGGTGCTTTGTCAATGTCTGTGTCGAATAGAATATACCAAACAAATATTCATGAGATTTGAAGTCCTTGAAAGGAGCCAAAAATTCATACAACAGTTTTTTAAATTTAGTTTTCTTCTCAGGATGCATTCCATAGTCTCTCTTAGTTGAAAAGTGGAAAAAGTTCCCTATCTGTATGTGAGCTTTCCAAAGTCGTAATTTGTTCATAAAGCCTTTTATGTGATCATACATTTTACGTTCCAAATAATTAAACACAATGGATTAGCGGTGGCCGGCGGGAGATTTCCAAACTGGTTAACAGAAGATGCGAAATCTATAATAATCTACGCTACTCCACAATAAATTGTTCACACGTACCAGACTAAACTAAATTATAAACACGTTTCGCGGCTGCACAAATTCAAAATTGGCACATCTTTGCGGGCAGCACAATTTTTCCTCGCGGGTCGCATTTGGCCCGCGGGCCGCACGTTGCACACCCCTGATGTAATAGACTAGTTTGTGGTTACAATATTAAGCTATCTTTATGAGCGCTTGAGCGGTCGCCTTGTTGAACTGCTGCAGATCCGCTTTTTAGTAGGTGCAGCATTTTATTTTGTGAATTATTTTGGGGAGGAATTGACAATACATGAAGCTTTAAGTTTGATGAAAATTACATTCAGTATGTACATCAGTTAGTCATCATTCATTGAGGCCATCAAAACTGAAACTTCACCTGGAAAAAGTTCATCCAAATTACAAGGATAAAGATGTGATTTTTTTTAACGAAAAGAATATAATGTGAAGCGTCAGCGCCTGGATTCAACAAGGGGATTCCTGCAACTTTCCAAAGGCAATGTTCTGCTGCTTTTTGTTTATAAACCTTTTTGTATTTTTTTTTCTTACATAAAAATTGAATGGGCCACAGAACTTTTGTGCAAACAAATATGGGCCACGAAAGAAAAAAGGTTGAGAACCACTGGTTTAACCAATGTCGTAAATGAAACAGTTTAACCAAATTAAATGAAATACACACAAGAATCAACAATGCTTGTGCCAATGACGTGGATCGCGGCAGAAGTTAAAGTTTCTAACAGTATGCAATTATGCATCAATAATTGCATCATGCTACACTGTTCTACAACATCACATGGTGTGCGTGGTCTGTGTGAACTGGATGACAAACCAATTCTGTGGCTGCTCGACATCTGCCTAAACATCTAGATTCTAGAACGAGTCGCCTCCACTACTCAAGAGTGGTAAAAAGCAGAACCCTGTATCCCTTGGAGTAGCAAAGAAGGTTCATATGAAGAAGACATGACAATGAGCTGCATAATAATGTTTTCTACTGTAAAAGCTTGCTAAGTTATTCTTATAATTCATTTGAAGTTATGAAAGGAGCAAATTCAACATAATAGCACTTGTTCATATTGCAGTCACATGAACAATGATCAAAGCTGCCATACCATGGTATAGAATAAAAATCATTGGAAACCAGCTAAAAGATTAGTTTTATAGACACAACTCTTCTATTTTTTCTAAATCTTTTCTATTTTTCTATATTAAGTTAACTTTATGTGTACGCCAATGAAGAAAACGTTTCTATTTTGCTGACCCTCATTCTTATGAAGTAGATTAGCCAGATTGCTATGGCTACCATACCCACATATGCACATCCCATAAGACTATAGGAAGCTGCTTTGTTGCTTAGAATGGAATCGTTGTCAAATGCTATATAGGTAGTACCGATGGAAAGACCTATACAAAGTAAAAAAGTTAAGCCAAAACAACCAACTATAAATTTCTTAATAAAACTAGAAGAATATGACCGTCTATTGCAATTTGGACAGTTTTGAAAATATTTTTTTGGCCGTCGAGCAACAAAAGAAAAGTTACAATAAAAGCAAACAACGCTGCGAGAACCTGTAAGTGGCGCACGTTCATTATCTGATATCATTGGCTGCGGTTGTGACATTGGAGCCAAACTGATGATACGTTTACAATTAACACGTGGGCAAACAATTCGTTGAGATGTGACTTTGCAAATTAGCAAACAGTTGCATGGACAACGAACATATTTTTTCATTGGTGGTGCTGGTCTAATGGGAGTCGCTTCCCCGCAAGCATGACATTTCACCACATGTAAGTGCAACTTTCCTTCAACTTGTAATGACATTTGGCAAACTCTACAATTGATCATAGGAATGTCTGATGAAAGGCTGACAGAACTTCCAGAATACGTTGGTGTACTTGGGGACGGTGTATAAGGTGGAGGTTCCTCATAATTGGAACCATCACCAAAGTATGAAGACTCTGTTGCATTCACCAAAAATGTTGCAGGTTCTTCAGACACCAGTAATGGTTGATTTTCCATGATTCAAATTTCAACAATGTGCATATGATGTCAAGTGATATTTACTGCAACTAAGTAATATGTGAAAATTGCATATACACAGCATATTTTAAACTAAAGATAACTTAACAACATTTCCTAAAACAATAATGGTAACTGCTAAGTATATGTTTGAGCTAGGCCTAAGTGGTTTCTAGACTACAACAACTATGTATTGTAAAGAATAATAAAGAAAATCCATCTGTTGAAAAACAAAATCTGAGGATAATAAAATTACACAGTTTTCATGCTGTTGTTGCTTCAACAAACTTGAAAATATATACTAGTAAGGCTACTGTATTCGGAATGGCCCGTTTTGGTGAGTCCGATCCCTATTCAGTAATTTTTTCAATTGTTTTTTTTAAATTATCGGGTACCGTAGCCTAATTATCATTGCTGTTTTAGGGTTAGGGGTTAGAGGTTAGGAACTCACCGAATAGTAGCAGACCCTACTGTATTATGTTCAATTATTCACAAAGCATCTCACTGGGTCTAAGAAATTGATTTTCAGCAAAACCTAATAACCTTTCACCAGCAAAGAAAACTTCTGCAATAATGATGCAGTTCAGTTCAATTGTTTTTTATTTCTGACCATCACAGTGAAAACAATACACGTCAACATAGCAAAGGTCTACAACAGGGGTGAGGAACCTTTTTGCGGTCGCGGGCCACTTTGTCAATTACACACGAGTTATCGAGCCACACAACTTTTTAATCGTAACCTACTATGAAATCTTTTAGAAGCGACTCAAGATATTATTTATGAAAAGTAACAAACGACAGATGAAAGTAATAAAACCCACACAGTTGAAATTATCTTACGCAGAATCGAAATGTACAACAGTAAAAAATAAAAACAAATCAACTTAAGCAAAAAGAATAGAGCAACAGTACTTGCACTGATAATGAAGACAGTTTAATTTTCGAAGCATTTGCCTTTGTATGAGTATGATTTTTTCTTTTTTTTGGCTCTATCCTTTTTGCTCAAGTTGACTAAATGTTTCGACCATTAGGCTCCGAAACAACAAATCAGTTAATGAAATTTCTTTTTAAACAACTCACAAAAGCCCAAGCGAAATATACAGCTGAAGCTATCTAATGCAGCATTAAAGCATAAAATATTAAAAAATAACATTGAAGCATTGGATTTTATTGCTTAGGCTAACAGATCAGTCAAGGCTAGGTCAAGGCTAACAGATTTTCATCTGTTAGCCTTGACCTGTAACGACTTTTTGTAAAGTGAATTTTAGAAAAGAACTGTTCGCATAGGTATGTGCTGCCGAAAACAGATGACCACTTGAGAGCATGAGCTCTCAAGTTTGGAAACTCTTCCTTTGATAAACAATTAAACATACTCGATAAAATTCAAGCAATGGCTTCTTCACATACATCGCTTTTATCATGTCATCACTCTGTAGTTTTATGAGTTCAAGTCGAAGCTCATAGGGTGCAGAAGCAAGTGTAACATTAAAGGGGATAGAAAAGACATCAAGCTCCAGTTCTTTGCTTTTGATATCCTGAAATCTAACATTACAACTTTCCAAAAGACTTGAACATTCCAAAGCGTATTGAGTAAGCTACATGAAGTTGAATTGTGTTTTTTCAATGTGGGAAAATGCGTGCAATTGTTATCTTTCAACAGATTTCCTCAAAGGCTCATAAAACAACTTTGACATGTTCTTTTTCTTTAATGCATGAGCAATTGTCAAATTGTTTTGCGGCCGCAGGTTCGTCACCTCTGGTCTAGAAAAAGGTAGAAGTAACAAAACGTACTTGAGACCTAAATAAGTAATTAGGTTACAATACTGGCACGGTTGCAACTCTTCAGAAAAACTTAAGATAAAAAAAGGAAATCAAAATTTACAAATAATAAAAACAATAACATATATTCAGGCTATATCTTTATCAGCCTATAGCCCTATATACATATATAATATATATAGCTTTAGGTTGATATTTTCAAAATTTGTATAAATAGACACTTGCTATGAAGATCGACCATGGTGCGTTAACAAGAGTGCTGATCAGGGAAACACTTCTTGATGCGATTAGCTAGAGCTCGACCGACATATCAGTCAGCCAATATTTATCGGCCGATATCAGGAGTAGCCGATATATTGTATCGGCTATTTTTCGCCGATAAATATCAGCCAGCAAAAGCACACTCAAAACCAGTCATACATGCCTTTAGAACAGGGGTTCTTAAACTTTTTTTTACTCATTTATATGAGTAAAAATATCCGCCAAGTAGGCTAAGCTAACCCTTGAATAAACTCTTCACTGTTAAACTGCTTTGAGAGTTCAATATTTTTGTCTCTTAGAAAAAAAAGAAAAAGCGCTTCAAAACTTGTCCCCTTGACAGCCAGCAAACTTCTGTATTATAGAGGAGAACTTTATGTTCCGCTCCCATTTCTTGACATAGGCTAACCTGTTGAATATTCGATGGTTCAAAGCACAAGCTCTGATAAAAAAAACGATTTTCACACTACCAGACAAAATTTGTTGGGAGAGGTTTCGATGCTAATGCATGGCGATGTAAAAAGCAATGAATAACGATGACATGAGGAAAATCATCAGCGTTGTTTGAACTTAATCTCTTTTCTTTTGAAAAATTTATTCCATTTTTGGAATTACACACTAAAATTTCCATTGGCCCTTCATGGACCCCCTAAAACTAGTCTGCGGACCCCTTGGGAGTCCACGGACCCCAGTTTAAGATGTAACACGTAGCCTATATATAATTAGGCTATATCAATATACATGCTTATGTTGGTAGTTATTATGGCATATAACTATATATACAAAAACAAATGGGGTTCCTGTTCCAATAGGGCTATTGTTCGTCCACCAAGGTGCACAGCTGACATGTTCCTATGATTTTCAGCATTGCTTGGATCTATTTCTCCTAATTTTCTGTGCATGATGTAATCTTCTCTGATGAAGAGACTCAAAATATTTCTATATTTTGTAGAAACCATAAAACACAACTTGTGCAGACGAAAATGCTCACAATGTAATTCCAGGTTGACACTACAGACGAAATCGGTTAATAGTATACTGCTTAAACGTATCAATCGTTTATTTGAATCAAAACCTGAAATCCCAAACCAAATCCAATCTAATGTTAAGTAAAAACATCGGTTAAACGTATACCGCTTAAAAGAATAAGTCGGATAAAAGCATCAGGATTTGCTTCACGTTTGCCTACTTCATTCATTTAATCGTATAATTGTACCCGTAAGCAAACAGAGAATGTCTCTTTTTGTCGGCAATTTTCAAAGGCGAAATGAAGCAAAGGTGTGACAGACACAAGCGATCAAAACAAAGACAAGTGTCCGTAATCCCAGGCCATAATCTTATGTGCTAGACATCGCACTGCAAACAACCAATTTTCGCACAGCTGGGTTTCATTAAAACAGAAGAGCAGACAAAAGGAATAATCACACTTCCTAATAAAAAAGTTTAAATGCTTTTGATGTCATCCGTCGGCGACTGGCCTTCCAAGGAATGGACGCCGACGAATTATTTCGGCTTGAGAGGGAAACATGTCCAAAAGTTTAAACCAGAAAACTTTGGAGAATTTTTTAAAATTGCTGAATGAAAGTAGCCTACTGTTGTGAAATGCAGTGCGTAATTTCATTTGTGCAGTTTCGTTCAGTTGAAGAACACTGCAAATTAATTATTTTACCAGACAGCGCAAAAAACTTGAAAAAAAAACCCTTTGTGATTTCAAAACAAACAATAAGTGTGAGCTGTGTTTTTCTACAATACCCCTATTTTTGTAGGCCACATTCCGTTCTCAAAACTGCACAGCTGGTAGGCTAAAAATAGCACGCTTGAATCAAAAATTTCAACGGCCAAAGTTCGCGTTGTGACGTCACAGAGATCGGTGAGATGAAAACAAGTCCGATTGCAGCAGTTTGCAGAAAAATGCTTTGATCGTACAAGCTCTTCCCAGTCAGCAAAGCGGGTCTTTTTTACATTGATTCAACGTCTGCAGACAATAAATCAATGTAAAAAGAACCAGTTTTGCTGGCTGGAACATATCGCATAGTGTTATGTAACAGAAAACTAGTAAACTCTTTAAAGTTTAACCAGAATTGTAAACAGTTGTAAGAAGTATCAGTTTGTAATGTGCGTTGCAGCCTAGTCAGCATAGACGTCTTCTCAACAATTACGCCATTCACCACGAACCTTTTTTTTAGCAAATTGGTTAAACGAATCAATCGCATAATCGTATCAAAACGTCTGGCAAATAGGTGATGCGATTAACCAATTTCATCTGTATTTACCTTTTTAAGAACATATTGCAAAAAAGCATATGCTTTGTTCCACGATTAACAAGTGCATCATAAATCCGGTTTGCACCATCAACCTTGTCCGTCTTACATTGAGACTGAAAGTACAAAACCAGCGCTTCCCACTGCTCTAATAATGCTGCTGATGACCTGTTCTCGAGAAAGCCATCATGTTTGTGCTAGTTTTGGAATTTTATGTTGAGCTGTATTAGCAACTCTTTAAATCAAAGAAAAGTTACAAACCAAAAAACCTAGATTTACCCAAATTTGAAAAAAAAACTTAAAACCCAGATGTGGTCAAAAACCCCCAGATCTAGGTGGAAAAATCTAGCGCTGTCATCCTTGGCTGCAGGGTTGTCAGATTAGTTGTAGCCTTCCCTTCCAGATTGCATGCCAGTTTGATTCTAAATTATTCTAAATTTATTCTAGACATTTCATTTCAAGTCTAAAACAAAATACCATTAAATACGCAGTGTATATTGTAAATATGATATAACTTACAATTAAGTAGTGGTGAGAATCTTCATGTTGAAATAAAAATATCCCTAAGATAAGATGATGCCAGCACATTTTTTATCAAGTTTTGTAGCCTTTGTTCACCCCAATTTTATGTCTGTGCCTGCGTGCTTGTTGAAAAAGTTTGTCAAATGATTGGCAGTGTAAACGATGTATGCTGACAAATGAACACAGCAAGCGAAAGAGCAACTGTTTTTTCTTTATATCATTAGAATTCTTGAAAAATGTACGTAGGGTTGCTTCCTGCTGAGAAGCCTTGCCCAGTTTTTGCCCGTTTGTGTAAGAGCTACCTTTAATAAGTTAATCGCTGTATATCTGCTAAAAAATTTCATACCATACGTACATACAAATATTAGCCTACCCTAAAAGTGTTTCCAGAAAGCACTACATATAATCTATTATTTGAGTGTAATTTTGCAAAATTTTTCCAGGGGGCATGCCCTCGGACCCCCTAGAATACGCGTGCCTTCGGAACGTTCTTACCCCCACGAGTTTCATTGCTTCCCTTCAATCCCTTGCTCAACCCACCAGGATACGCCACTGCGTAGAGCCATATTCTTCCTACAATAAACTTCACATACGCTTGGATTTTTGAACTTCTTATCTAACCGCTTCGATGCAACAAAATATGAAAATCAATAAATATCGTACCGGTACTTAACAATAACTACGGTACTGCATTCTGTAACAACCTAAAAACATAACAGATTAAAAGTAAACTTAACATACATGGAAATACAACCCAGTGTTAGGTGAGCGGAAAGTCCTGTCAGCTAACTAGGTTGCGTCACACTTCTCACAGACAGGCTTTCGTGCCAGAGAGCGTGCAATTCAGCAACACAGTTTCAATCAAAGAGACGGAACTAGGGCAGAAAGTTACGCGCACGTGTTGCAGCTACTAAATGCAATGAAAAAAAGACAATTACCGAAACAATCTAGACTTGTCTATACAATCCCAATTTGCTTCTAAAAATTATTCCAGATTCCAGACATTTTTTTTCCCTACTAGACAGTTCGTTTTGATTCCAGATCTGGAATCAATTATTCCAATCTGACAACCCTGCTTGGCTGTCACATTCACATCACATAAGGAGTTGTTGTGCCTGCCGCACAACAACTCCTTAAGAACGCAGAAGAACTTGGTTTAAGTGCGGCACACTGGACGAACCACATGTGGAACACGGAGTGGCAAAATCACACCTCCACGCTCCGTGACTTCATACCCGACGCCGATCCCCGTCCACCAGGGATGTCCCTCGCAAGGCTTGCGTGGGTCAGGCTTAACCGCCTGCGAACTGGCGTCGGCCGCTTTCGTTCGGACATGCACAAGTGGGGCCTGGCTCCTTCATCAGAATGCGAGTGTGGTGCCACGGAACAGACCGCAGACCATGTCATCCACCACTGCCTAATCCACCGGCCTCCACACGGTGCGCATGGTCTGAGAATCCTGGACGACGAGACTGCTGAGTGGCTGAAGATTTCCTGCCCTCCAATCTAGCCTGGAAACATCGCTCATACGCCATCATCATCATTCACATCAACAGAAATCAGATGACAAAAGTTAGAGTCAGAGTTGCCAGGCATAATCAAACATGTCATTTTTCGATTCAGATTATGACCATCAAAGCAAAAACGATGCATATTACAAATAGCAGTGGTCTGCAAATTGACAAAAGCTACAAAAGGTCAAGCGTGAAGACTAAGAATTTTCAAAGTAAAACGAGATAAATGTAAAAATTTGACGTGTCCACTTCGTTAGCTCAATGGTTAAACGCCGGACTCAAGATCAAGGGGTGTGCACTTGAGCAACGCATTGCAGGATTGCTCTCCATTCAGCGGCACCTAGTAGATGCAATAATTCTCTAGCAACAACAATCGGAAAACTTCACTCTGCCAATGTCGGTAACCGGTCTTGCGTCAAAAGCAAATACAAGTATGCGAAGCTACCAGAAATAAAGATTCAAAACCAACCAACCCAATAATACTTTAGGACATGGTGAAATTTACAAAATACATGAATTTCCTTGCTCAGTAATTTGTTTATGTGTGTTGTATTTAAAATTAAATGCAATAACAGTCAAGAGCAATAATTGAATATTTAGCATAAAATTGCAGGATTTTTTAGAACGTATGGATTGCTGCACAAACTTCTATAAAATTTTCTGAAGTTTTTAAACTATGCAAATGGAAAAACAATATTTTTGATGACACATTGGTCAATAAATGTCAACATTGCCACCAATCTGATACTAAAGCTAAAACATAACCATCACCACCTAATGAACAGTTTATTTGGCAACTTCGAAATACTGTATATTAAAACAATCGAAAAAGCCCGTCACGAAACGTCGATATTTGGTTGCACACTGCATAGTTCTCTTTATCCCAGATGAAAATGAAATCGAAAATAAACAAAGAAAACTGCTTTTTTTTTTTTTTTTTTGAGTAAATTTTATCAATCAATATACTTTACAAATTTTCTTATGGTTCATTGCACATCATGTGATACCGTCATCAAAACACGGGACACCCCATATGATTAATTACGTCACAACAACAACAAGCATGTGATAAAAATGGAAGGCTGTACTTTACCACCAATGAGAATTTTCAACTTATTTAAACAGCCATTGCATTGAAGGTAGGCTACTTGCTTCAAAGTGAATGTATGCAGAAAGATGTATATATCTTTTTGGTGTTTTTTTTACTTGTGCTGGTAGGTCTATATCGACTATTGTAGCCTAGTATCTTTTTCGTCCCGGACGCGTTGATGACGAAAAATAAACTGAATGAATGTTTGTTGCTATAAATTGTGGCAATACATTTTCATTACAGTTTCCAGCTAGTTCACTAAACTTGTGGAAATTCAGTAACTTGACCTATTTTTAGCTTAAAACTTCATAGCTAAATATTAAATTTGTTTTTAATTAATTTTTCTTGTTTCTATCATTGAGATTTTTTAGCCAGTAAAATATGTTCAAAAGTAATACAAAGAGTAAGTCTGTTGTGTTTGTAAAAGGTCAATCAACTGATATTTCTGAACGCGCTGAAATTCAAAATGAACAAAGTGAATCAAGCATTTCAGATTATCAAATAAGCAACAGCGATGATACTCATTCTACAACCGAACAAGCTTTTTGTCCAATTGATTCAGACTCATTAGGGTTATATTTTGATGGAGATGGAAGAGTTATTCATGAAGCTAAACTGCGAGAGGCATTGTATCGTGGTGGATGCACTTCAAGTGTTAGGCACAAAATATGGACTTTCATATTTGGTTTATATCCAATGATGTCAACTCAACGTGAAAGAAATGAACTTGATCTTCAAAACTACTTTAAATACCATTCTTTAAAGAATAGATGCTTCGAATTTTTGAAAACATCAGATTGTGGATTTCACAACAAAGAGAGTGAAAATTTGACTATATGTTCTGATAACTTGATAGACTCTACAATCAGCCAATCTTTTGTTGATACCCATAAAAGCATGGCAGAAATTTATGCTGGAAAACAAAACTTTGATCTTACCTCAGTTAACAGTTGGTATAGCGTAATTGATAAAGACATTCCAAGAACTGATATCGATCATCAATATTTTGAAGAAAACAAGCAAGCAAAGTTAAATGCAATGAGGAATATTTTGGTTACATTTGGATTTTTTCATCCAAAGACTGGATATGTGCAGGTAGCCTACAGTATTATTATTATCAGTAACATATTCTGAATGACTTAATGTTTTCCATGCATTAGATACGGTACCCTGGGGTCTGCTACTATTCGGTGAGTCCGATTCGGTGAGTCTGATTTGGTGAGTTCCTAACCCCTAACCTCTAACCCTAAAACGGCAATGATAATTAGGCTATGGTACTCGATAATTTAAAAAAAAAAATTAAAAAAATCCCCCGTTAAGAGATCAAATTCACCAAAACGGGCCTTTCCGGGTACCTATATACTTTAATTTACAATTTATCTTGTTTTTCTCGGTATCTGCTTTTCAGGTTCATTCTTTTATTGCTTCTTTTCATGTTTACCTTTCTTTTCAGGGAATGAATGATATCTTGGCTCGATTCATGGTAGTTCTTGAGTCAGAAATTGAAGCTTACTGGTGTTTTTCGAATTACATGGAGAGTATGGAAAGTAATTTTGATGAAAATGGAATGGTAGAAAAAATAGAACATGTTCGCAGTTTACTGCAAGAATTAGAGCCAAATTTATTCAGGTAGTTTTTGTATGATTACCGTATGTATTGTAATTATTATAATTAATGCAGAAATGATAAGACACTTAAAGTACCGTATTGTCACTTAACGTATACGTAGTATTTCTTAATTGTAATGTGTTTCACGTTATGAAATGAAGTCATAGTTTCTGTATTTCAACATTATACATGGTTCCTATTAGTATGATATAAAAAAATAGAGCAATATTCTACATTATTTACTACACTATTAAATTAATGTACCGTATTTTACGGACCATAAGGCGCACCGGACTACAAGGCGCACTGTCAATAAATTGCTTTGATTAGTTTTTTGTTCATACATAAGGCGCACCGGACTATAAGGCGCACCGGACCATATATAATAGTATATCGGTACTGGTTTTGAGTGTAGGCAATAAAGCACTACCGCACTTGATCCATACATAAGGCGCATCGGACCATAAGGCGCACGATCAATTTATGAGGAAAAAAAAGAATTTAAAGTGCGCCTTATGGTCCGTAAAATACGGTAATCATGTAAAACTTTATATATATTGTATTAGTTGTCCAATAGTATGTACGTACACTGTACAATTTTATAACTTGTCACTTTTTGTTCACTTTCAAATGTGACCTCTTTAATGTTCAAACATTTTCTTTATTCAGCCACTTTTATGAGTGTTCTGTTTCTGACCTCATGTTTGTGCATCGATGGCTTTTGGTGTCTTTCAAACGAGAATTTGACTATGAAGAATCCATACAGTATTTTGAAATGTTACAATCTGGATACCTCAAATTTGATTCTCATGCTGCATTGGCAACACAGAACGAACAGCATCAATTTGAGGTGAAATGAGAATGTTTATAGTGTTCATGTACAGAGGCGTACGCAGGGGGGGGGGCATTGGGCCATGGCCCCCCCACCCCTTAAAATGTTTTAGTAGTTAACGACGTAGATTAAGGCATTTAATATGTTTTGCATTGCTCTGTCAAAGCAATTACTGTAACAATGTTGTTTTGTAGACTAAGCCAATACGAAATACATGGCCCAATCCACCTACACCACCCCAGGTATGCCAATGTGGCATAGTGTTCTGTAAGCCTATTATAGTGATTAGTGAGAGAGGATTGGATAAAGTCTATAACTAAAACTATACTGGGATATCATGAAGTAGTCTGAGATATCAATGACCAGTGGCGTAGCCAAGGGGGGGAGTGGGGGGTTACAACCTCACTTTGGCACGCGTGTGGCGTCACGATATTGAGAATGATGCTTTCAGTCTCTTTATGCTTGGGAATGATGCTTTCAGTCTAAAAAAACTTGCCTAATTTTAAACGAAACTGCATTACAAGAGCGAGTTTTGCCAATACCAAACATTTAAACATCTCAGTCAGAAATTAACAAGAAAATAGAGATGTACCGATATATCGGTATCGGCATCGGTATCGGTGATATCGGCCATTTTTTGAGTATCGGTATCGGCATCGGTATCGGCAAAATTTGGCCGATACTGTGGCCGATACTAAACATGTAAAAAAAGGCGTTTGCTGCGGATTTTTGCAGAAGCAAAGATATTACATAGATTTTTTAAAGTAGTAACTAACACCACATTGATATAGAAAAATAACAACCTGTTCAAATTTTTGATACCTCACACTCCCATGACTTCATGTGCGTACCTCTTGGCATTGTTTGCTTACAGTGATTCTTTCACTCAAACAAAACGTTTTGTTTCAGCAGTTTTGCGTTGTTCGATTCTTAAGTTGTGAAGGAGACTCAATTTCTCCAATATTTATCATGCTTTTCTTTGTGTTTCTTTTTATTTCTCAGCAGAGGATAAAACCAGGCCAAGACTACCCAGGTAGCAAAAATGTATACTTTTGCATCGTTTTTACGTTGCTAAACGTTTAAAAAACCATGTAACTTGGTTGTTTTTAGTAAGCTGGTTTTATCAGTTTGTGATTTAATATCCACACATTTCGTTGTAATAAACTCACCAAGCTTAAACAATGTCATGGCAGAGTAAGTAGGCTTAAAATGATAGCAATGGGACTACCAATCCTCACTAAACTAATCAATAAATGGTCTTGTTGCGCCTAAGATGACAACCTCATTGTGAAGAAAGGAGCGTTCTTCCCGGCTATCAGCACAAGGCTGAGCACTCACTAGTACAGCGAGCTGTTGCGATTCGCTAACCATAACGGTGTAGCTTCCACGCTAGCCATTTAGACCATTAAATCAACTATATGTTTCTCGGCAGCCGTTTTGTAGCAAGAATTGACATCGACAAGAATTGAAATGGCTAGTGTACGCCCGGACAGCAGAATAACTAAGTGTTATGATTTAATTTAGGGTGCTTTAAACAGAACATTTTTGCACGTAAAGCATTAAATTACCACTTTGGGCCCATAATTTGCTTGCAAAGCACTCGCTTACCTTTCTGGGCCCTTTTGCTAGATTATGGGCCCCCAAGACTAAAGAATAACAACTTTAATGCTTGAAATCAGTCGTTTAGAATGGTTTTAGCCAAACATTTTTGCGCGTAAACTATAAAACCAAAATTTCGGGCCCTCCCAACAAACACAGGCTTGGGCCGTCAAGGGTACGCCGTACCCTCCGTACCCCCTCTCATAAGCCTTGGTCATTTTAGGCGCAACAAGACCATTTTGATTAGTTTAGTGAGGATTCGTAGTTTCATTGCTTTCATTTTGAGCATACTTATTCTGCCATGACATTGTTTAAGCTTGGTGAGTTTATTACAACGAAAGGTGGAAATTTAATCAGAAACTGATAGAACCAGCTTACTAAAAACAACCAAGTTACACGGGTTTTTTAAATGTTTAGCAACGTAAAAACGATGCAAAAGTATACATTTTTGCTACCTGGGTAGTCTTGGCCTGGTAAAAGCTTTTCAACCGAACGACAAGCGCCATTAGGTTGCACATTACTTGTCGAATAGTTTTTGTACGACTACACAAATTACTTGGTTTACATTTTACATCTTATTATCAATTATGATAGCCTATTTGGAGAGTTTGCGCAAACATTTTATTAATTTTTCAGAAACCCCAATTATGATGTAATGTTTCTTCCCTTATACCCCAGTCCTCAATTATGGTGGCCTTTCATTACTAAAACCTACTATTATGACACAACAATGCAGTTGAGATAGGATTCTTGAATCTTTAATAAGTTATGCCAATTGAAAGCTTTTTTCAATAGTTTTATGCAAATAAGGTAAAACTTAGCATTTGATATGATTCCTTGCAAATACCAAAATTGCTTTGTAACATCAAAGTATCGGCCAAAATATCGGTATCAGTATCGGTATCGGCCTAAAAAAGTGATATCGGTATCGGTATCGGCCAAAATATTGGTATCGGTACATCTCTACAAGAAAACATAGAGACTTAGCTTTATTTCCGAAATATGCCCAAGAAAACATGATCTTATCCTTTTGCTATGCCACCTGACAGCACCATTTTACGGGAATATTCATACCCACATTTTTCTTGAAAATGCTCTCAGAATGCACCAAATTCAAAGTAATTTTTCAAATTTTTCTGGGGGAGGCCCTCCAGACCTACCGCCGCTGGGTGGCGTCTTAAGAAAAAACGCCGTCGGGCTTCGCCCGCCGGTCGTCAAAACCCCCCTTTAAAAATTTCTGGCTACGCTACTCTCAATGGCCCCCCCCCTCCTTGAAAAAAATCCTGCGTACGCCACTGTTCATGTATAACCTTTTTTGTTTCAAATTAGCTTGTTTAGAGGTAGCTCCACTGTACACTCAACGCCAATGTGATTAAATTACAATTATAGCTTTCATGGTGCTCTATATCCAATCTAATCCGCAATAGGCTACTCAGAGTATATATTATGCTATTAATGAACCATTATGCAGTAGGATTGCAAGAAATATATTTGTCATGTAGTTTAACTTTAGAATATCTGTGTTTGCATATTCTCAGCTTATCGGTAAGTTTTTATATTTCAGATTATGAAAAACAAAGGAGCAACCGTATCCATTCCAGATTTTTCAAAGGTCAAGTATACCCTGGACATTTTCGTTTGTGTGTCCGTGATTATGTTGAAGCGTCAGGAGTTTCTTGCCTGCAGAGATGTTGCTGATGTGTTTGAAGTGGCATGTAACTTACGTGGAACCATCAATTTAAGGGAAGTTCATGATAAAGCCAACAGTTTGTTTATGAATTATTGTCGCAAATACGTCAAGGATGAATATTCTAAAGGGGAAAAACGAACTGCTTTTCAGTCGATAGTAAAATCCTTCCAGTCAATATCACTCAAATGGTCTCTCTTCTAATCCTGAATATAGACATCGTTCAATTCGCAGCACTGGGATTTTATTGAGAAAGATGCAATGTTATTGAATGCATTCGTGAGGTTATTGAACACAGAATAGTAGTTATTTTGCTGCTAATGACTTTTAGTGGAGTGCTTGGTTTTCCCTTTAATTGTTATCTTGCATCGCGTTCTGTCTTGGAGTTATTAGTTCTTCAGCGCTACAGACAAGAATATAATGCTACGATCCCTTTTTCGAACAAGCTACCGTACTAAATTGCAGTGCAATATTACATCTTCATTAGCTATGATTTGCACATGAAGAATAGATGCTTATTTTATCAGTTTGTACGTAACTTTATCTTTACTAATTTTATTTTCATACTGTATTGATTAAACTTTTTACCTTACGTTATTGCACTTCGAAAAATGTTTTTTTTTTTAATTGTGCCAGTTAAGGTTTAGCCTTGAATAGGCTGTATTGTTATAAAATGGATACTATTTGAATGTTCTCACTGCGTTTTATTACAAGATCATTGATTCCTTTTCATTATAAAAACTTTAAGTGGAGGCATTTTTAAGATATGCTCT
This sequence comes from Aplidium turbinatum, assembly GCF_918807975.1. Classification (NCBI taxonomy): domain Eukaryota; kingdom Metazoa; phylum Chordata; class Ascidiacea; order Aplousobranchia; family Polyclinidae; genus Aplidium; species Aplidium turbinatum. The sequence continues at coordinate 8,235,154 of NC_137483.1, read as the reverse complement.
TTTACAGTAGGTTACATGGGTTAGATAATTATTGAATATAGTCTAAGCCTTGCATTTTATTCGTGGATGCAGTAGACGTCTCATCTTTGCGAAAGCAGAAACGAAATATAGCTTTCAACTTACCAGTAGGTTACCGTACGCGTATCTGCAGCAGATAAGGTTTATAAACCAATCAGAAGGCAAGGTTTAAATCAGCTGATTTCAGTCATTAGGTTTCAGTTTATATTTTCTGCTGGCAAATAAAAATAGTTCGCACAGCAAGGTCACCAAAGCTGCCTCTCTTAACATATAAGCAAAACACAAGTTGATGTAGCCTATTAGGTAAATTAAGTAGCCTAAACGTTTCGCCGTCGGCAGCGTGGCCTAGCGGTTTGAGGGTTACGGATAATCATTTCGAAGACGTGGGTTCGATTTCCACCCCCTTTTCCGTAATGATCAAACACAGTTCAAAACACAATTCTCTGGCTGAATGCTAGAAGGATCACGATGACTCCAGTCAGCTGGCTTATAAGGAAAGTTGTTTCATGTTAAAGTGTCTACCGGTTACCTACAGATTACAAAAACGCATACCGTAGAGTGTTTCATGTTGATTCGAGACATGCATTCTACAAACTTCAAAAAAAAAATGAAACAATTTATGTTGATTTAAGACACGGTCACGAAATGCAAACAGAAACTTGTAGAAAAGTACGGACCACCCTGTAAAAATATGAGTCTTGGTAAAAAAAATATGTAAGAATAAAAGAAACTGTTCAGAGCTTACATGAGAGTTTGTGTGCTTTCTCTGTTTTTTGTGGCCGTGCTAACTACTGATATATAGCCTACTACATAATTTTTCATTCAGGCACGTTTTAAACCTTTCAAGGTTTTGCCACCTTTTTCCCGTTCGTTAACGTGCTGGTAGGTCTATATCGGTTATTGTAGTTAGTAATAGCTTTTTCGTCCCGGACGCGTTAATGACGAAAAATAAAATGATTGAGTAAGTCATTATTTTTGATGTAACTGACGTTTTTCTGCTTGCCCACCCTACTTGTTTTTCGTCATCGGGGTTGTTACGTCCCGTAGAGAGCCTATGTCGAATCAGTTTGTTAAAGCTAAAAATTCCGATTTTGAGGTTTATCTTTCGACTAATCTACACTTTCAAATCCAACTGCCAATATAGGATATAAACCGCGTCTAAAAAGGTAGCCCCACTATTGATACTTACCGGTAGCCTACTGGACCTTTAAAGCAAGAAAACATGTCTTAAGACATGCTCCTTAGAATCTCCTACCTTTTCTTCTTTGGAAATGAAATTCCATACCGTCTATTCTCTTAAAATTCTTGTTTTGACAAAACAATATCGCCCACACAATTCCTTTTTTAGTTCTGCTACTGTGCCTGCCTGCCAATCTACTTACGACTGCAGACCTTAAATCAACGTTAAAAACGATTTGTTGTCTGGGTCCCTTGTCGGGTTACAGAGCTAACTTTCCATCATTGACAAGGTATTTCGAGCAGAAAACAGAAGTATAGAAAAAAAACATGTTGCTTTTAACAACAGGTGATGAAATATTAAAATTAAGCTACAGTGAATGCACAATCAAAAGGGCAAAGAAAACGTGTATGGGATTGCAAAGTGTACGGTGCAGCATAGATCTATAATGAAAATATTGCAGCAACTGAAAAAACAAATTGAAAAGTTTTCGATGATCAAAAATGACTAAAATACGGTGATTGCATACGTATGTAACATAACTAAAAGCGTCAGCAAAAGCGTGAAGTGAGTAGCCTACATTTCCGTGGCAAATACACAAAGTTATAACAAAAAAAACATAAAAACCAAACTAAGCAATAAAACCAATGGAAGATTACTAAAGCAGAAGCAAATTGCACGGAAAAAATTAACTATCATAGCGAAAATCTTGCCTTCTTATGTCCAATATATAAATCCTGAACAAAACTGGTATATTCGCTGTGCAATCACAACGTATTTTCAGTGACATTAGATGAATACGTTTGGTGACATTGGATGATAGGCTAAGCTTTCGGTAGGCTAGGCTTTGTGCATCAGGTGAGGAAATTACAAAAAATGAACCATTAGCCTATCTGTGAAACACAGCAGCGACCAGGCCAATCTATAGAGTGAAATATTGGCTACAATGGTTGCAGACGATTCGTATAATCTCATAGCAGAAAATGTTGGTCCACGAGTTAGATTTCACTGGATGACACAAGCTTTGGATGTGGAAACGCCACGACCTTCTAACATATCTGATCTGAATATTGCAGCAGTACCTGTAATATAATGACACAAAACATTTAACGATTGCATTGTGTGCTGTGGCTGTGCGACGATGAAGCATTGCAGCTAAATCTTTTCTACTTAGAATATAATTCCTGAGCGAGCATTCTTGATGTACACGTTTTGTCGTTTTTACATGCTTCTAAACCTTTACCCAGCCTTTACCATGCTATTGCAAGCAGGTTATTATCCTTGTTTGAAAGGTCAGAAATAATATTTAACTGCACTGATAAATACCCGTTCGCTTGCAGATACAGTCAAGATGGTTTTGCCAGAAAGATAGAGCTAGTGGACAGATATTAGCTGACAACGCAAGCGGTAAGCCTAAAGGTACCGGTAGGCTAAATTTCAGTCGTAGCTGGTTTTCGAAGTGCTAATTTTGTAACAAGAACTTCTGATTTTATGACAAGAGCTACAGCTTTTCGTCATTAAACTTCACACTTTGTGCAAAACACCCACGATATACGTCCAGGACTCCATACATTGCAACGTGCTGGTTTAATGACGTCACTCACCCTGCTTTTTGATTATCATTTCCGCAATCTTGAGGTATTCGTAGAAATCGATGTTGTTCGACTGGTCTCTGTCGACCTCCATCATGGCTTCTCTCATCTCTCTCACCGTGACCTTTAACCCGCAAACATCCTGAATCACTTCATAGAGCTGAAACGAAGAATTTAAAGATGCTTTGTTTGTAAAATTTTGGCAAACTTACAATCCATGCTTGGACTTGACGTTGCCTCACTTGTACAAAAGGTTCATTTTTCAAAGAATTTTAATTATTTTTGTCAACTTTTTTCGAAGCCCTTTTCATGCAACGTTAGTTCAATGTCGAATCACAGGAAAAATACCATGCTTTGTCCAATTGACAAAAAAATTGCATATTGTGACGTAAAGTAAACGCCTTCAGTACGGTAGTAAACGCCTTCAGTAGAAGTCCAGCAAATATGTGTAGAAACATAATTGACCATTAATAATGCCTGGTTTGGGTTCAGAAAGAAAGATATTACTGGAAATAAATCGCAATATGATCAATTTACTGTATCTCATATTGTCATATACCAGTCCATGCATTTGCTTGTGTAACTATTTAATTAAAATCTCTTTGATGTTGGCGACAGTGTTTGATTAACGGACCCAGTGATTCCTGATCTTGTGTAGTCAGATCCCTGTTGTAAGTCTGACCAACCTCCTGTTGTAAGTCGGACGAACCCTCTGTTTTAAGTCTGACGAACTCCCTTTTATAAGTCTGAAGAACCCCTGTTGTAAGTCGGACAAACCCCTGTTGTAAGTCTAACGGGTCTCTGTCGAAATATGATCAAGTTTGCAAACCCCTAAACTTTTAAGAGTGACCCGAGTAATTTTCTTTGCAAAATTCCTCTTTGAAATAGAAATTTTCTTTTTATAATTAATCAACCCCATCAATGACCCTTAGGGCTTTTTTAACCCAGCCTCAGACAACTGAACTAAAGCGTAAATATTGTGGTTGTCATGGTGCTCATGTGATCAGTGATCACGTTAGAAACAGACCAGAAGTGAAAAATTAACAGCAAAATTACGAGGGAAACGAGGCTTACCGCATCAAAGTGGTAGTGGTGCAACAAAGCATTGTCACGGGCAGATTTGACAAAGTACTGGTAACAATGCACCAGTGCAAACAACCATGGATCCTATTCAAAGTAGACAATGGGATTACCCACCTCTGGCAAGTCAAGACTCAAGTCCTTGTTCTTGTCATATTTGCGAAAGTTGTCCCATTGTTCTGAAATCTAAACATGTCATTATGTAAGAGCGATGATGACATTACAAGGTTAGAGTACTGATTTGACAAATAAAACATACGAATCATCACTGGCTTTGAAACCTTTATTGCTTGAAAGTGGTTTGCTTTTCTGAGATTATTCAACATAAAGTAACGTTGCACTCTATATCATGGTCAGTGAAACAATTCGCCATAAAAAGCAACAAGTTCCGCTCTGCAGTACTCTAGCGCAAAAAAATTATGGTGTTTTGTAGGAACTACAGTATAACTAGACAATAAACATTAAACATTGTATGATGATAATCTTTCAACACATTTGCTCGATCTATTTCGTTTCGAATCAGTTTTCCTTAGACCTCACAAACCACCATAAATAAATTGAAAGTTTGTTTCAAACCTAAGTCATTTTTAACAGTTTTCAATTCTAGAATACAAATCAAGGATTCTGTTCGTCGTGGGCGGAGCTTGATCTATTGAATCTTGAAAAAAATCTTTATTTTAGAGATACTGACAACGTAAGTGTGCGGTCATTACCACAATCAAACCAGGCCCACTAGACAGAAGTTTACAAAAGTAAACAGAGAACCAGAGCAGAAACAATGCGTTGAGAGTGGAGTAAACATGTCGCTTTCTCAAGCATATTGACATAGTGATGCTTGAACACATAGTAATGGTAATAAAAGAGGATGACCTTCATTCGCAAACAACAGGTAACAACTTCAATCAAACTAACGCAGATGGACTGATTTTGATTTAAACCTTGACAGCAAATTCTGTCATTAAAATAAAGATTTTGCTGTCTAGTAAAAAATATCAACGTTAAAGAAAATAATCGTCACTGAAGAGCTGCGCTCGGTTGTTTGTGCAACAACAACTAATAAGTTCGGTTACGTTGATTTACCGTCGTCTGACGTTAGAATGGCATGAGTGAACAGTTTATGCCTGCTTACCTGGTCGGCGGTGAGGTATGGAAAATGGCGCATGATTAGCAATAGGTTGGCTCTACCAGTGGCCGGATTCACCAGCTGTGGGTGGGGAGTCTTGTTTGTATCTGGATGTGCCATGAGATCAAAATTAACCTTTCATGCAATAAACTACTTTCCGCATTCGACGGTTTCTCAACGTTAAAAACACTAACACATAATATTGAAAGACGAAGCGGAGGGGTACCTGCCGACATTTGTCGCGTTAGCCCATGATGCAAGAGGATGATCCAGAAAGGATACAAATTAATTTATAATTAAAAAATCAGCACACACGCAGTGAAAATTGCTTCGCAAGATCTTATTGTTTTAAGAAAATGTCTAAAAGACATTACATTATTGAAGGCATATATCAAAGCAGAAGATTTGCTCCAGTCTAGTTTTTACGACGCAAACTGCGGTATAGAATGCTCAAATTGCTTTCTTGTCGCAAGTACGACAACAACCAAACAACGAGACGACAAGATGGCCATGCTGCGACTCATACCGGTCGCGATCCAAGGATTTCACCTCTGTTACAACATATGCAATTGCTTGACTAGCCTTGTACAAACGCATCACCTGGTCTAGTTTGAACGATGGATGAGGATGTGTTCGTCTTTCGGAAATCAGCTCTAGCACTTGCAGGCCGGATGGCGTCTGCAAGAAAGAAATAATCCTGTTTGCCTCTACCAACCACACTACGTTCAGTAGCTCACAAATATGGTCAGTCGCGTATGCTATGACGCCAAAGGTTCAGACGAGCCAAAGATTGGAAAATCGACCGCAGTCAATTCTGTACCCCAAGCGTGAATGCCAAAGTCACATTTTACAACTCGATTATTTAACTATTTAACGTGATTCTGATCAATTACTCGATTTTGTAGCAATCATCAATTCATGAAGAGCCCTGTTGTTTTGCTTACTTCTGAGACAGTAGTTTCTGAAGTTAAACAAAAACTCAAGAAAAAGCATATTTGGAATGAAGCTCAGTGGCGACTAACCTGTCACAGGCGGCAATGCGCTTTGCATGCTGTGCGAACGGGGAAGGGACCTTGGAAGCGGCAAGTGTGTAGTGGAAACACTTGAAGCTAGTTTTGCAGGCGCAGCATGTGTGTTGTCACTGTAATGTAAAAAGACACTGCGGCTAACTAGAGCTCTAATGTTGCAAAAAGCATTCTCGTTGTGAAATATAGGTTAATGGATGAAAAATAATGCTAAAGACTAAGGTACGAGCGAACATCAAATACTTTAAAAGAGCAAAAAGTTGATTAATTGACTGAACACACAGGCAGCTGACCGTGGTGCAAATGTTTGTGGCGGATATCTGATTTAACCGAACTGGCACTGAGCAATCTTACTGCATAACTACTAACTAGCAATGATCGTCTTGAAATTATTAACAAAGTCCATAAGGACGAGCGGTCAAGCTAAAACCCAAGAAAGCAATGTGACTTGAATGACAAAGCATTTAAAATGTCAGTTACCTCTTGGATTTATTTTCTAACGACGAAACATGCTCAATGTTCGTCTTAGAGTACTGTGGAGGTAGACTTCCTTCTATCTCGGTCAGCTTTCCTTTAACGCAAGCTTCATGAAGAACCCGCAGCATCGCCTGGAGTAAAAAAAAGTATTGATCTAATGCTCAAGTATATACCTTATTTGGAAATATAATAAAACCCTATCAAACTAAATAGACGGGTTCGATATTGTATATCAGGGCTAGCGCAACACATCGTGAGTACATTAAAAAATCAGAAACTGATGCATTAGAAAACTTTTGAATCAGTTCATAGGGGTTTGAACATTAAAATTTTTGCCGGCAGGGCAGCACAAAATCACCTGAAACTTAACGTTGTGCTGGTCTGGGCTGAATCCCTTGCCCGGATTGTCATGCTCCAACTTGTCGAGTATGTACCTGTCGAAGGAAAAGAAGAAGGAAAGTTGGAAATAAGAAAGCATCCGCAGAACTCATGTTGTTTTGGTAAACCACAAAAGTAACGGAGTCAAGAATTTATCTGGCTTTACTCACCGGCACGTTTGATCGATAGTGATATGATTCTCAAGGCGCGAGTCAGTCAATTTTTGTAACGTTATGCTACTTTAGTTAGAATTATATAACTAACTCCTTACTGATATACACTGGTTGTCCAATGTCCAGTCAACCTGTTGTGGTGGAAAAGTTGAAAATGCCTACAGCCCTACATAGACAAAACAGAACACCAACAAAAACTGACTTGAAGTCGTGTTGCAGTCCTTGCAGGCAACCGGACATACGGCGTTGCTGGTCGGTTAGCTCCTTACGAATGCTGTGGACTTTCTACAAAGAAAAAGTTCATTTCAGTTGAAACTCAACGTCGAAAATGATCGAGCCCTAGATCACTTTAAATTCAAGATCTTCCAATGCGAAACAAATTAAGTGAACATATGTCTGAAAAGTGAATAAATAACTTAGGCTTTCAAAAGGTAAAAGGTTGAACAACAAAAATGATAAGGGGTAAACAAATCTATTATCTTCTGCGGAAAAGCTACTCCATTGGACAAACCTGTTCTCGAAGGAATAATTGCTGCTGTAAATGATCAAGTTTCTCATGCAAGTAATTGTTTGGTGATGTGCTGCTGGTGGGAAGTTTGTTTTTCAGTTTCAACTTCTTCACTTCGGCTTCCAGTTTCTGAATAAAGTTTACGAAGTCAAATATTCACAATCCAATCAATCCGACTGTAGCAGTCACATTCTATGGTACAGCAGACGACAGTTTTCTTACACTTATTTTAGACGTTAGATTTTCACAGTTTTTTTTATGCTCAGCGCGTTCCGATTCCAAGCGTGTGGTGACCGCATCAACTTCAAGAATGTGTTTGTTCGCAACTTCATCCAGGTCCTGTTGCCAGGTCATCACTGATGAGAGTCTTTCTAATCTGATGAAAACATCATCATGTTTGGTGTACGTCTTCTTAACATAAACAAAACAAGACCGAACTTGATTGCAGGATTTCACAGACAAAACCACATATCAAAAAAAATCATTACAGTATTAAAGTTTTAAAAAGGTTGCCTGAGCAGTTTCATAACTATCGGTGCATTCTTTTGAATGGTTTAGTCCAATTTACAAACACAAACAGTCAGCAAGAAATTACCAGCGGCAACTACTTTTGAGTTTAGAAATCACATTACAAACTTCTTAAATGGTCAGCGATATGGCATCAAGATGCAGTGAGATACACCTCAGATGGACATGCACATCTGAGAATGTCAGTATGGTTGAAATGTTAAATATGCAACTGACTTTAACATTTTACTCTGTGCAGTGCTCAGTTCTTCCTTCAGCTTGTCATGACTGGAGGCCCACAGTTCTTTTTCTCTTCTAAAATCGTTTAGTTTCTTATGAGATAATTTAATCTCCTCTTCCTTTTTCTCGAGATCACCTTGGAATGACGGAGATTCAAATTCAAGTATACAGTTAGACGGATACATAAATGATGCAATACAGAGAAATGTAAATCAAAACATTATCTTTCAAACACTCAAACAGCGATGATTGCAGTAAATCACAATGTTGCAGACACACTCAAGATTTTCTAGAAACTTTGAATGCACTTACCTTTCGCTGCTACGAGCTGATGATACAAGCTGGTTTCTTTAGCTGACCTTCTTTTCAAAGACTGCAGCAAAGTATCCTTGCACATGTCAAATGCAACAAGTAAACTCTTCAAAAATCTGTCAGCTTCCACACGACTATACCTGCAAAGATTGATGCATTTTTGGGATAGCTGTAATACACAGTGTGTAATACAGTAAGCTGCGCCCTTTTGGGGTAAACTTTTAATTTCAATTGGGGGGATATCTAAATATCTGTGTATGCCTGAAAAATGAAGGCATGCAAAAAAAAATTTTTTTCATTAATGTTTAGACCCTGCTGTCGGTCCGGGAACATTTGCAAGTTACCAGAAATTTGAAATCCTCATAAAATCTTAATCTTTTGTGCTAGGTAGGGCATGTTGGTATTCATTTCTATTGTTTTTGGATAATTAATCCATTTATTAAGTTTACAGACAAATTTAGACATGTTTTAAAATTTTAATTTTTGCAACGGTGACATATTTTCTTGCATTTTATGTAAATTTGTGTAGTTTCTGAAGGTTATGATCGTAGCAAGTTGGATTTACTGGTTCACATTCTGAAGCAATATAAATAGACTCATTAGTTAAACATTTTAACAGAAACAATGGCTAAGGAAGTCCAGATGAAAAAATAGTATTATAATTCTTATATTTATGTAACAAATTACATCACAGACATGTAAGTATATATGTTGTTTCTCCACCCATTAACTTGATTTTGATTTTATCTTCCAGGAAACTACGAAATATACCTACCTGACTTATTCTATTGAATGTATTGTATATATTAGCTGAGTGTAAAAACGGCATAACGATCTTCATTCTTCAATAAAGGATGATTCTTTAGAAATAGGAAAGTGTGAGTCACTGAAAACATCCGAAATTACGCTTCGCTTGAATGTACTGAGATATTTCTCTATCTCCGCACATTTCAATTTATGAATTCCACAACATCTAGTCAACTGCACAATTAACTCTACGAAGCTGGGTTTTTTTTCGGTCATTGACCGAGTTTTTTGCAAAATGTCCGAAAAAAATATAGTCAATTCGGTCAAAATGTCCGAAAAAATATATAGTCCATTCGGTCAAAATGTCCGAAAAAAACGTTTCTCAGCGAAACTTAATGTTGTAGCTAGTCAGGAAGTGCAAATTTTGGTTTGTATCAGGTACTTGAAAGGAAATATTTTCATCAGAAAAAATGATCAAAATTAATAAAAAATGACCGAATTTTTTCAAGTCATTTCGGACACATGACCGAAAAGTCTCAGCGAAAAAAAAAAACGAGCTACGAAGACATCATCAACATATATTCATCTGCATCTATAGCAGCCACAAAGTGCAAGAAGACCATCATAGACCAAATAAAAGAGCTTGAAACCAAAAGACAGACTGTGAACAAAAACAAGATTAACCAGTAGATTTTTAGGTTCAATAAATTTTTTTAGGAAGTCTTAACTTTAAACTTTGTATTCTACAGGAAAATGTGTTGCTGAAGGTGTCGTGGATCATCTAACCTCAATAAAAGTTAACATATTCTAACATATGTGTAATTTGAGATGGTACAAACTCTAATACTGGCTGGAAAGATGGTTCAATGGCCCATATCGAAAGAAGTATAGGAAGACCTTGTCAGCGTGTAGTTCGCTTACTTCACCACTGCGAGTTACCACTTCGCAAACTTTTTGAACACATTGATGGATCAACTTCAGGGTCAAACAGTTTTATTGGCCCAATCGGAAAAATGGAAATGGAGCCAACACTATTTGAACCTAAGAATCTGCTGGTTATTCTTGTTTTTGTTCAGTCTTTCTTTTGGTTTCAAGCTCTTTTATTTGGTCTATGATGGTCTTCTTGCACTTTGTGGCTGCTATAGATGCAGATGAATATATATTGATGATGTCTGCGTAGAGTTGATTGTGCAGTTGACTAGATGTTTTGGAATTCATAAATTGAAATGTGCGGAGATAGAGAAAATATCTGAGAAAATTCAAACAAAGTGGAAGTTCGGATGTTTTCAGTGACTCATACTTTTCTATTTCTAAAGGATCATCCTTTATTGAAGATTGTTATGCCATTCTTACACTCAGCTAATACAATACATTCAATAGAATAACTCAGGTAGGTATATTTCGTAGTATCCTGGCAAGTAAAGTCGGAATCAAGTTAATGGGTGGAGAAACAACATACATACTTACATGCCTGTAATGTAATTTGTTACATAAATATAAGAATTATAATACTATTTTTTCATCTGGACTTCCTTAGCCATTGTTTCTGTTAAAATGTTTAACTAATGAGTCTATTTATATTGCTTCAGAATGTGAACCAGTAAATCCAACTTGCTACTATCATAACCTTCAGAAACCACAAAAATTTACATAATATGCAAGAAAATATGTTACCATTGCAAAAATTAAAATTTTAAAACATGTCTAAATTAGTCTGTAAACTTAATAAATGGATTAATTATCCAAAAACAATAGAAATGAATACCAACATGCCCTACCTAGCACAAAAGATTAAGATTTTATGAGGATTTCAAAATTCCGGAAACCTGCAAATGTTCCGGGGCCGACAGCAGGGTCTAAACATTGACGAAAAAAAAATTTTTTTTGCATGCTTTCATTTTTCAGGCATACACAGATATTTAGATATCCCCCCAATTGAAATTAAAAATTTACCCCAAAAGGGCGCAGCTTAAATACAGTGCTGTAATACACATTAATCGTGTGTATACACACATTTAATGAAGTTGGACAAAATACATTTTCCGTTAAAAAAAACACTTTTAAACAGAAGATACAAGCAAGAAGTACATTATCTTCTTATGTTGTGCAAATTTTAAAAAATCTAATCAATTTTTTTCTTACAATTTGCTTAAAATGGCAAATTTTTCTAAAATATTGAGACAACCATAAATCAAATTGTCACAAAAAAAAAACTATTATAAACTAAATTTGAAAACTTAGCACTGCAAATAATAAAATAGATTAGTTATGAATGCATATAAAAGCACAAAAATTCAAAAACAACAAACAGAGCATTACTGTAAAACACTGTACTTGTCAAAAGCAAAAAAAAAACCTCACTTTATAGCAAAGCCATGCTGACTTGTGGTTCGAATATTAGGTTTTGCTGAATGAAGGTGGGCACTGATTGATCTGTGTAAATTGCTTCCGTCTGAAAATGATGAGCTCCACCACAGGTATCTATCATGGATTCCTTTAAACTGCTTTTCATCCTGCAAGAATTAAGCATAGCAACACATACTGCTACGGTAATCCACTTTCAGAGTTAATTTTTCTTAACTCCAAATCTACAAGAAAAGAAACTACTGCATGAAGAAAATTAACAACTATGATACCATTACATTTTTTTATTACAATGTAAGATGTTTTGCTAATAACGCAGCAACAGTTTACCTACCTTATTTTTCTAATTAAAAACCGCTTTGATACCATTACTAACGTATAATACTTCTTATAACTTACAACAGATGAGTTTTTTATTTGGCCAACTCACTAATCTTTGCAAATTTTAAAAGTGGCCACATAAATGCCAAGGTCTTACAAGTTAAGTGCTGTTTCAGGTGAAAAGTTTTTCCTGATTGTAATGTAAGACAGTGAGTGTCACTGATCATGCAAGTTTTTACTTTGTTTACTTGAAAAAGCCAAATCCTAGTTAGTCATGAGATAAGAAGCAACAGTTGGTGGTCTTTTGAAGACAGTACTGGCTGAAGATTTTAATTTCTTTTCTTTGTGGATGGCGGTTAATACGTTTGTGAACAACAACACGAGGCGAATATATCTTTGCTTTGGTCGCCTCATTTATGAATGAAGAGGGATTAGAGTGGGCCTGAAAACTATCAAAGCATTTTTGGATTTCAAGAGAAGTTTATTGACATTCAGCGCAACAGTGTATTGATGAACTGTTTTAAGAAAGAAACCCTTGGTCAATTCTGGACAAAAGTCAAGAATGAAAAGACTGTTGTTGGCACGCACGCAGTAAAAGCTCACTTGCCATTTGTTACTACCTGCTTGTGTGAAAGCAAGTTTTCTGCGCTCACTCACACCAAAACAAAGGAGAAAAATTGTCTTCAGCCTGAAGATGACATGAGATTGACACTGAGCAAGATAGCTCCTAATTTTGACAAGTTGTTGAAACAATACAAAGTCAAGGCTCACATTAATTAAATTCGACATTTTGTTGTTATGTTTAATTGTGGTATATATGAGTGTGACTCATTTTTTCATGCTTACAAAACATTGTGCAAAACGTAGTTTTGGAAATAGGGTCGCCAAATCTTCACTATTAATTTAACCTTAATTTTGGGTCGCCACAAATAAAGGTTGAGAAGCACTGGCCTAAGGTAAAGATCAATACGTTTTCTGTTACAGTATTTATATTATGTTCACAAACAATAACCGTGATTAATAAGAATTCAAAACATTCCATTTAGTAGGGGAGACCGGGGCAAGTTGAGCAGGTTTTTTTTTAAATCTAAATTTTTTTTATTTTACTAACTTTTTCGAAGACTCAAGTATTGCATTTCAAAAACATGTTAATAAGCCAAGTTTTAAGACAAAAACTGGTTGGTTTTATTTATTATTTTGCACTGTATTCAAGTTTAAGTAACGATTGCACTACTTGCCCCGGATTATTTTCTGGGGCAAGTTGTGCAACACCATGGTGGGAAAGCTGTGTAGCACCATGGGGTAAGTTGAGCAACATTAGTGCCAGGGGCAAGTTGAGCAACATTAGTGCCAGGGGCAAGTTGAGCAACATATTACGACCATATTACAGTTGCACAACTTGCCCCGTTATCAATTGCACAACTTGCCCCATTTACACTTTTTTTTAAAGAACAAAAAATTTCAAGAAAACTAACAAATGTACAAAAAAATTTTACCTGCGAAAATACAACTACATCACATGTCTACTGACCCCTGCTGCTAAAGTTTGACTAGTTCTATTGTGCATCCAAAAAATCAAAATTTCGTTTGCATCCGAATTTAGATCCGAAGACCTAAACACCTTATATCGTTGATCAAGCCTAACCTACCCAAAAAACTGATAACTGCAATTCACGTGTTTCAAAGGCATTATAGGTAAAATATAATAATGGCGTTAAAGATTCATTACGCTCTTTATTTCCTTTCAAACGGGGACTTGCACAACTTGCCCCGGTCTCCCCTATTACAGTAAGTGCTCTCAGTTAAGGAACACAAATGGAGCTTTGAATTTAGAAGACTTTGCGTCAGGCGATTGTAAGGGATGTAAAATTAATAGGCTGTGGCTATATTTACACTATAGTGTAATAGTAGTCTCAATAGTGTTGCCAGATAAGGAATTCTGCCCTAATTTGAGACAAGTTTAAAGCTGTTGAAATGAAAAACTTGTATTTTGGAAAAAAAATTTTAGTCCCGGGCAAAGATCACAACCCTAATCTTATTCCTAACTCCAACCCTTACCTTAACCCTTCCTAACTTTAATCCTAACTCTGGCAACACCTGATTGTAACCATGGCATTAAGTGTGGAAAAATAGCCGCTTCCAAATTAATAACTTTTCGAAAAATGCAAATTAAAATAGTGTGAAGTAGAAGTTTTTTCTGATTATTCTTTGCACATTCTAATGGGAGCAATCTTTTAGGCGCTGGTCTAATAGGCGCGCACACTGTGGCGTCTGGATATTTAGGTGCGGAGCACTGTGGCGCCCGGTCATTTAGGTGCTATTCCTAGTAAAGTATGTAGATTGTATCAGCATGGCAGCTTGCCAGAAAATTATATCATGGCTTCCGTGAGTGAAGCTGCTTAAACCAGCAATGCTTTTCACACAAAATGTTTCTCGATTAAAAAGACTGTAGGCTAAATTAGGTAAACTGTTTGCTTAAAATTTTCAAAATTTTTTCCATAATCATTCTGCTGTTCCTCCTAAAGCATTGCGCGCAGAAACGAAGTAAAATTTTTCTCATGTGCAGAATTGTTTTGGCATTCGATTAAACTACATATATTTTCAAATTATTGTATCATGCTTGGGTAGTAAAGATTATAATAAAGTACACTTTTCTGCCAATTTTTAATTTTTTTATAAATTAGAAAAAACACCGTATGGAAAGTTGCTAGTTGTACATTGAATGTTTTAAATTTTATTGCAAAGCTTTGCATCTTCGGATAGCTGAAGATGTATGCTTTTATTTGATGTCAAGATTGTGCGTCTACGTCGATCACATGAGATGTTTTTATGGCGTAAATACAACAGATTTGTGTGAAAAATGTCTGGTTATTTAGATTAAACGTCTTGACCTCGGTGGTTGCGAAAGAGTTAAGTCAAATAATAACTACACTAAACATCAGTAAAAAAAATCATACCTTAGCCTATATTGAAGCGGGTGGTTAAAATTTTGGTGTGCAGTGCCTGACTTTGCAAGTAGCCTAGGCTACAGCAAAGAACCCACAGCAAGCTCTTTTGTTTGAGAAGGTAGGCTACACGAGGTGGAAGGATGAAGATTTTTATTAAACAATTAATAAATACGGAAAATGCGCAATCAAACACTGCAATGTATACATGAAGCCATCAGCAGCAATTTTTTCACGATTACGTGAAGTTGAAGTAGTCGAAGCTGCCATATCAATCTTTGCTTTATGATGTGGCAAACTTACCAAACTTTTTGGTGCAAATGAAGTGCTCAGATCCAACATCGGCATATATGCAGGGCAATTAGACCAGTAGATCACCTGATCTCCACAGGACACGTACTTCTGGAGTAGAAGTTGCCGGTTTAAAGGCGCAGCTTTGTGCAATCTGTTACCTTTAATAATTACTTCTACTTGAGACGGATAGATCGTGTGGAGTTGAGGTGCGTGAAAACGCTCTACTACTCTTGATATTAGCACATTTCTACAGGACATTTGCAATGCATCCTGAACACAAGTTGCAGCCAGATGGAACTTTACTTAATCTGTTATCTTTCACAATTACTTCTGTTCGGGATGGATTGGCCATGTGACGAGAACGCGTAAGACGCTCTACTACTGTTCACATGAATAAATTTCTGCAGGGCATATAGGCTACACCTTGGCTACAAGTTGCAAGCATAATGGTGAGACTTCGCTCGTTATTAAACCTAGTCGGGGTTTTGACGGAAAACTAAGTTACTCTTCACTCAAGCCTACCGCCAGTTGAATACAGGCTACGGTACATTTTTTACTGATGTTTAATGTACCGGTAGTTATTATTTGACCTAACTAAAAGTGAACTCATACATGTTCGGAAACTTGAATAATTTATTGATAAAGCTTTCGCCGACGCAAACCTGGACTAACAAGAAATAAATGCTGAACACGCGCATTAAAAAAAACAACATATTTTTCTGTTCAATTTAACATTTTATGTGAAAATCATTGCCGGTTTAAGCAGCTTCACTCACGAAAGTCATAACATATTTTTCTGTTCAATATAACATTTTGTGTGAAAATCATTGCCGGTTTAAGCAGCTTCACTCACTGAAGCCATGACATATTTTTCTGTTCAATATAACAATTTGTGTGAAAATCATTCCCGGTTTAAGCAGCTTCACCCATATATTTTTTCTGTTGAATATAACATTTTGTGTGAAAAAGCATTGCTGGTTTAAGCAACTTCACTCACTGAAGCCATGACCAACAACGCACACGCATTAACAAAACAATATATTTTCCTGTTCAATATAATATTTTGTGTGAAAAGCATTGCCCTACGCCCCTACCTGCTAAGCTGATACAATCTACATACTTTACTAGGAATAGCACCTAAATGAACGGGCGCCACAGTGCTCTGCACCTAAATATCCAGACGCCACAGTGTGCACGGCTGCACGCCTATTAGACCAGCGCCTAACTGTTAGCGCCTAAAAGACGTGGACCCATTCTAACTGTTGTGTAATCTTAAACTTACCAAAGCATAAAATTGTTGTGTCATATTTATGTATGATTCAGGGGGACTTCCATTTTTCATCTCCACTACTGTTGCCACAGCATCCAAGAGACACACAACAGCAGATCTTATGTCATACACATGGTCAACAGTGAACTCGGTTTGTGGAGGTTCCATCTGTACCAAGCTTGTCACACTTTGCAACTTTCTTCTATTCATCTTTTTAAAGCCTTCCTACTAAGCCCAGTTAAACCAAGAAACTATGTACTTATATATTTAGTCTGATAGTGAACATTATATATTAAGCTTAAGTCATTTATTTTTTAATGCATAGATTATTAGACTATAAACAAATGCAAATTAAGTTATATTACCGTACGGTATATATTATAGTTAAGAACACAAAAAATTAGTTTGGTGCAGAACATTCATAGGCTGTCCAATCGATTTGGAGTCATGGTGGAACGCAAACAATTTTTCACAAGTTTTAGTGTGCTAAAACTACATTCTCCACTAATCATTGGAAACAATTAGGTAATTTATACTACAATAGGGTAAGTTAAAATATTCACATTTATAGTAGTAAAAATGAATCCCCTCAAAGGTGAAAACACGAAAAAACTAAGCTACCGCACTCATTTTTCCTTTACAATGTTATGCTAGGGGGTAAAGTTGCCCAACTTCCTCCCTCTCGGAGCCCATGTTACCAGGAATAACCTATCAAAGCTTTGTCAGTCCGAAGATTTCAAACCAACTAACCACAACAACACCACAGTAACCTAAATTGTTGTGCTATTATCATACTACCTAGTTTGTTGTAAAAAAATTCCTGTTATGCTTTATATAGACTGCAAGTTTCTATTTCTATTTATAATTTATTCTATTTATTATGCAAGATTCTGTTTGAATAAGACCTTCTGATGATCCGTTAGGTGAAACAATTTGTAAAGGCTTCAGATAGTAATAACTATATTTGATTTAATTCGCTCTGCTTTGCCTTTTTGCTTGGCATTGAGCACTTTTTGTAGTATTAATAGTTTTGATTGTTTTTAGACTGCAAGTTTTATATTTTTAGTAAAATTATTTAAAACATTTCAATAAACATACAATGTGCCAAAAAAACACGACATAAACAACATATTCACATTTGAAATTTGGAGTAAAAACCACCGCAAGTATAACAGTCACACTCCACACAATTGCGCCATTGACGACTTTGATGTGAGTGAAACTGGTAAACTACCGGCACCGCACTGCATGATTTAGTGCGCACGAATGATTTTAGCAAAATAGACATTTCGTTCAGCCAACCAATGAAGCGAGTTAGAATACAGTATATTCTATTTGAATAAGGACCTTCTGATGATCCCTGTTTAGGGTGAAACAGGCTGTAGAGGTTTTAGAGAGTAGTAGGCTAACTATATTTGAGATAGCCTAGTAAGATTAGTAACTTATACTTATTCTGTAGCCTATATCCTAACTATAGGCTACTGGTTGGTTGGTTTTAATCTTTATCCTCGAACTGACAAGCCTTGATTGGTTATTCCTGGTAGTTTCGCATACTTGTAGAGGCTTTTGACGCAGGGCCGGTTACCGAGATTGGCAAAGTGAAGTTTTCTGATTGTTGAAGTGTTCTTGTCGGGAAATTATTCCATTCACTAGGTGCCGGTGAATGGACAGCAGTCCTGAAATGCGTTGCTCAAGCACACACCGACAGAGTCGAACCAGCACTGCGTGATCTTGAGCCGGGCGCGCAACTACTAACGGGGCGCGAAATTTTTTTTTCCCACGATATTTCTGTCTCATTGATCCTAGTCACTCTAAAAGTAAGATTTTCCGAAAGTGTTTTGAGAGATTGGTTGATTCAGATTGCGAAATAACTATTTGCCAATGAAATTCTGCAATGATAATAAAATGTAAGCTTTCCCTAACCCTACTTTTCAATAGGGGTTGTGACAAATTTGTGGCAGTGGCACCTGCCGCGGCACCTGCCACCAGTTTGCGTGGCACCTGCCACAAATTTGCGCGGCACCTGCCACAGTTTGCGTGGCACCTGCCACAATTTGCGCGGCACCTGCCACCAGTTTGCGTGGCACCTGCCACAATTTGCGCGGCACCTGCCACCAGTTTGCGTGGCACCTGCCACAGTTTGCGCGGCACCTGCCACCAGTTTGCGTGGCATCTGCCACAATTTATGCGACACCTGCCACCAATTTGGGCGACACCTGCCACTAGTTCGTGCGACACCTGCCACCCATTTGCCCAACTGCCACCACCACTTTGCGCGACTGCCGGCCACCAGAGATGTACCGGTACATGGATTCAAGGCCTATGAGAGGAGGTATGGCATACCGTACCCTTGAGGGCCCAGGCCTGTGATTGTTGGGGGGCCCGAAATTGTGATTTTTCCGTCTACGCGCAGAAATGTTTGGTTAAGACGATCATAAACGACTAAATTCAAGCATAAAAGTTGCTATTCTTTAGTCCCTGGGGGGGGGGGGGACGTAATGCAGCAAAAGGGTCCGGAAAGGTAATTGAGTGTTTTGTGCACAAATTAGGGGCCCGAAGTGGTGATTTAATGCTTTACGTGCAAAAATGTTCTGTTAAAAGCACCCTAAATTAAATCATAAAAGTTGGTTACATGCTCCTGTCCGGGGGGGGGGGGGGCATAGTGTAGCAAGACTCAGCATAGAATCAAAGTTAGCTAGACAAGTTCACTTTGACAAAGTTATTAAAGTTTTTGCAGGAAAAAAGGCAAGAAAAATCTGTTTTTCTCAATAGCTCAAATGGATTCAGTGATGTACAAAATACGGTGCTCTTGTAGAATCCGGAATTCGCCTTTCTGGTCAATATGACGTCACAAAACGGACGCAACTATTATTGGGAGGGTGAAAAAAAGGAAAGTAAAAAGCGGCGGAATGGAGGTGATAAGGCGGAATGGATATGGCTTTTTTGACAATTTACTATGTTTTCACAATAAAAACATTATACCAACGTCGAGAGTTCGATACAAGGCCCTAGGATGGCATAAAACTTATCAATTTGCATAAATTCAACTAAAAATTTATCTAATTAAAGTTTAACATCAAAAATATGAAACCTTTGCCACTATGTGCTGTAGCTTTCTCATACTGCTCGGATTTTAATAATTTTACCATTGTTGGAAAGCACGATCATACATCTACCTGAATCAATTGGCTACAAATCCAAAACAAGTACTATTTTTATCTTGTGATGACATAAACTTCACCAACTTGTACTAATTCTCATAAGCCACCGTTTGTTTGTTGTAATCATAAGCCACCCCCTGTTTGCTGTAATCGATAAATAGTCCTTCCACTAAAAGTGCTGTAGCTTTCTCATTTGTGGTCGGATTTTAACAATTTTGCCATCGTTGGAAAGTACAATTATATATCTACCCGAATCAATTAAACACAAACACAAAGTAAGTACCGTACTAGCTTTATCTTGTGATAAGTTAAACTTCACCAACTTGTACCGATTCTCAGCAATTTAATTTTTACAATAAACTTGTAGGGACCCGCGATGTAATTTCCATTGTTTTTAACTTTCTACAAAATATAATCCTCCCATAACATTTACGTTTCTAAAAAACTCACTTGTTGTGCACAAATATAATTTTGATAAATCATTTTCTACTTAAATAACCTTCCACTCGCAGCTTTCCCAAGTGATTCTGTTCAATGGCAATTCGTCGCTTTCAATCTTCTCCGCTTTAACAAACGGTTCACCTCTGCGACGGAATCTCACCAGGAGTTCACCCCAGTTCGTAAACATGTTGTTGGAATTTGCCAATTTTAAATTATGTAATTGCTTGTTTTTCTTTTATTTTGGAAGTGCTTTATTTACATCCGCACAAACAAGTTTCACACACAACATAAAATAAGCATTACGATAATTCTTACGTTTTAAATTCAAAAATCTATTCATTCTGAAAAGGCTAGTTAAAAAGTTTGGCGTTCTAAATTCTGCAATTCGAACTAACAAAATAAAATAAATTCTTTGAGACTCATTGCGTTATCTCTGTGCCATCGAAGCTTTGTTACGCCAGCAGCGTATCTGCTGTCATCAGGAGTTATAAACTTTAAATTAAACAAATAAAAACCTTTGACCCCTGCAAAATCATTAAATATTTGAAAACTAAAAGAATAGGCCTATGTCTTGCTTTATTCACCTGAAAAGTTTTATTTTATTATTTATAAATTTTCTCCTTGGTTGATCCAAAAAACGGTCTTATTCCGGTAAGTCACTAACTTTTATGCTTTAAAGTTTAGCAAACGTAACATCATAGACGTCATACATCTTGATGAGTGTCAGACAAAAAGCTTTCAGACAATGAAGTTACTTCATTTCCGATATATTCAAGTTTCGCATAACGAATCACTGGAATCAGCTACCGTAAAATGGGGATACTTTGAAATCCGGGTAAACTTTGAAAAGTTCCCCAAAAATGGTTGACAGGGTAATAGGTTTGTTAATAACTCCCTAATAAAGCAAAATTTCTTGTTAAAAATCAATTTTTCGTAGTCCTTGGTAAAATTACTTTCGATTAAGTCTGCAATTTTGGTTGGAGACTAAATTTACTTCACGCTCCAGTAGTCCAGTATGATTTTACCAAAACAGCATGATGACGTGATGTGTTCCAACTTCTATGTGGTTCTCAGCCGTTTGATGGTATTTCAGCTCAGTTTTTTAACCAGATCTTGGAAATATCATCAAGATCTAAAAGGATTTTTTTGTATTATTGTCATTTTTTCAAAAGTCTTTTTTTCTGAAGAGCACGGTATCGTACTCTCAAGAATGAAGATACTAGGTTGTGCAATAGCAGCAAGTGTAGGCTGAGTTTTGTTGCAGTTTTATCCATTTTTTACCGAATCTATTACTTTTATAAGGAAGAAACCTTCGATTTTGCAGCGTTTTGCCTATTTAGCATTTTTTTTAGGTCATTTGGCATTTTTTGACCAGTTGTTTGGCATTTTTTCCATAAGTGGACCTGGCAACCCTGATCTGCAGCAGTTACTGGTAACTCAATATTCGTGGCAGTCTCAATATCCGTGGCAGGTAACTCAATATCCGTGGCAGTTTACTCAATATATCCATAACAGGCAGCTTATACATGCGGAAGTTAACAAAGGCAACATATATCAATGCCAGGATTGATACCTTGGTACATTGCTCCGTCAAGTTCACGTCTGTAGCAATTAACTAACTATTCGTGGCAGTTAACTAACTATCCGTGGCAGTTTACTCAATATATCAATCAGGCAACTTATATATGCGGTAGTTAACTAAGGCAACACCCATCTATGTCAGGATTGATACCTTGATACATTGCTCCGTCAAGTTCACATCTGCAGCAGTCAACTAACTATCCGTGGCAGTTAATTAGCTATCTGTGGCAGGTAGCTAACTATCCGTGGCAGTTTACTCAATATACCCATAACTAGGGATAGTAGATTACCGGGATTGTTAACTACATCCGCTTTTTTGTTCATCCGCAACATTAGAAGGGTAATTTTTTATTTTATTTACAAAATAATGTATTTTTTATGGGTTATATAAAAAGAGTGAAGTTGGTTTTGAAGTAATTTAAAGTTTTTAGTTGAAAGCAAGCCAGCAGCAAAGCGTGAAAAAAATGTCAAATTGGCAATTTACCCTTCTAATGTTGGCGGAACAACGGAGTTGCTCGTCCCGGTAATCTACTGTCACTACCCATAACAGGCAACTTATGTATGCGGAAGTTAACTAAGGCAACATATAGGGTAGCCTATCCATATCAGGATTGATACAATGATACATTGCTCCATCAAGTTCACGTCTGTAGCAATTAACTAACTATCCGTGGCAGTTAACTATCTATCCGTGGCAGTTTACTCAATAAATCAATAACAGGAAACTTATATATGCGGCAGCTAACTAAGGCAACATGTATATATCTATGTCAGGATTGATACCTTGATACATTGCTCCGTCAAGTTCACATCTGCAGTAGTCAACTAACTATCCGTGGCAGTTAATTAACTAGTACGGTACTGTACCGGTATCCGTGGCAGGTAGCTAACTATCCATGGCGGTTTACTCAATATACCGTTTTTGGTATGTTGGATTTTTCTACGTTATAGATAAAATAAAGTCAAATGAACTATTCCATATTAATCGGTCACTTCTTTCTTTCAGTTTTTGACAGTAATTCTCTTCCCCATAGAATATTAGCAGTAACTGTATAATATATAAAATATTAAATAATACTATTTTGACAAAATTCTGACATTGAAAACTTCCGTGAAGCACGAAGATAAGAAATGTGAGTTTGTTATTGATTTTGCATATAATGTTAGTTTACCCTATTGTTAGCATAAATATAGCTTTTGGAGTAGGCTGGTAATATATTTCTGGCAAAAATATCTGTTTTACATTCATAAGTCATAATTAAATGTTTATGGGTTTACTTTGCACAGTATATATATTTTATTACACAGTTACTAACAAAAATATTATTTATCTTAGACTGACAATGCCTAGAAAGCATAAAAGATCACTTGGTTCAAGGAGCTACAAGGACTATGATGAAGAGAACTTACAGAAGGCAGTAGACTCTGGTCTGTCTCTAAGAAAAGCTGCAGAGGAGTGTGGAATCCCAATGCGACCTATCAAACATAAGCGACAAGCGTGATAAATGTCATTCACAGATGTTGGAAGACCAACAGCATTTTCAGATGCTGAAGACTCGAAGAGCATGCCTTAGTCCACATCATTCAAACATGTGGTTATTGGGGCCAGCCCCTTGATATATTGGACGTCAGAATGATTGGTCACAGAATACTAACACAACAAGAAAAGACTGTTGCTGCCTTTCGTAACAATATTCCAGGTTCTGACTGGGGTTACTCCTTCCTAAAACGAAGTGAAGCTGAAATTACCCAACGCCACTGCCAAAATATAAAGCGTGGTCAAGCAGAAGTAAGTGCTGAAACTGTGAGTGTGTACTTTAACAATCTAGAAGAAAGTCTTCTGAATGTGGATGTGGAACCACAGGCAATAATAAACTATGACGAAACAAACTCATCAGATGTCCCAGGCAAGAAGCGATGCATAGTCAAATGTGGAATCAAATACCCTG
Organism: Aplidium turbinatum; assembly: GCF_918807975.1. Classification (NCBI taxonomy): domain Eukaryota; kingdom Metazoa; phylum Chordata; class Ascidiacea; order Aplousobranchia; family Polyclinidae; genus Aplidium; species Aplidium turbinatum. The sequence goes on along the minus strand of NC_137483.1, from coordinate 8,211,471 downwards.
AAAGAATTATGAATCATTCAAAAGGATCAACATCTGTTATGTTTGCTGGCACTGCATCGGGAAAAATGTTGCCAATGTACACTGTGTACAAAGCAGAGCACCTTTGGGATACATGGATGGAAGGAGGCCCAACGCATGCACGATATAACAGATCAAAGTCAGGTTGGTTCGACCATGCTTGTTGTAACGATTGGCTTCAGACTATAATTTAGCCATATATCACTATCAGAAACATCGATGGTCCAAAAGTATTGATTGGTGATAACCTGAGACCTGAGTTCCCATCTCATCTCATTTCGCAAACCGCAATTACCATTAATTGAAATGGCAATTAGGTCTAGGTACACTAAAAATTACAATTATTTAAATTAGGATTATTTCAAATGATCACTTATTCAAGCTATATATATAATTAAATAACATAAGCACGAAGTTCGCAATTCTGAATGGATTGCTCTAATTACATTTAGTGATGGAAAAGCGAATGGGCTGCTTGAAATGCTCAACATAGCGGACGACAGCACAACTCAGAAAGCTTTGTGGCATTTCAAAATATTGTATTTTACTGTAAATGGTTAGGCGTAAACTTTCGTCTGATAATTTCATTTGTAGACTGTTGTTTTATAAATAAACTTTCCAAGGAATCAGGTTTTTTCTGGAAGCTCCTACGTTCTTTTCTATGTCAATTCATGTTCATTTCATGTTCATTTCATGTTTTTAAGTTTGAAGTAGATTAGCCTGTCTGATGCATTCACTTTGTTTCAGGTAAATTTTAGCAGGATAGAAGTATTCATGGGAGCTTACAACAAAAGTGGAACCCATTGGAATCTACTGGTATGTATACTTGTGTAGGCTACTCTGTTCTTACGGGTCTGCTACTATTCGGTGAGTTCCTAACTTCTAACCCCTAACCCAGGGGTTCTTAACCTTTTTTGTCTCGTTTACCCCTGGCCAAATGAAAAAAGTAAAATTTACCCCCACCGTTTTGGTGGCCTCTTGTGATGTCATCGTGTCCAGTCAACCAAGGGAAGAAATTCAAGACATCCTTTTTTGTCTGGATTTACCTTGGCAATAATCAAAAACAAGCTGTTTATTTGCCGAAGACACGATTGTTCTTGATGGGTTCCTGTGAAAAATAATGTCTACTCAAATGACTTTTGTGCTTGCTTTCCACGAACAATTTTGGAGATTCTTGGAACAGTCGTTGAAAGATCTACTCGCATGTCGTCTTTGGGAACTAAGCGAGATCGATGTTTTGTTTTAATAGTCAACCATGTAGAGAACCCTGCTTCACACAGATAAGTAGTTGGAAAAGGTATAATAACTTCAAATGCACGCTTAGTCAGCGTAGGAAACTCTTCGACTAATCCATACCAAAACTTGGAAAAGTCACCATTGCACAATAAGAATTTGGAACAAAGCGTTGTTGAACATTGAAGATCAATCAATTCATCTTTGCAAAGATCATCGCCAGCAATACTTTCTAACTTGGCTTCGAAGGGATGAGTTATCCAAAGAGCAGTATTGTTAAAACTTTCACCTTCGAAGTAACCGTCAAAGTTTTTTTTTTCAAGGCGGCAAGGTGCTGGCATATTTTGACTTCGAGATCAGAAATCTCGTTACGACTTCTACTGACATTCCAATCATCAAATGTTGGAAAATTTGCGTAAACTCCTTTTTGAACTCTTCTACTCCACAGATCTAATTTTGTCTGGAAGCCCTGAAGTTTATCATGTAGCCTAGCCTACATCTATAATGGTAACACTTTTTCCTTGCATTTGCATAATGAGCTAGTTCAAACTTGAAAAAGTGTCTGTCAAGTAAGCCAATGCACCAATAAGTTTGTTGTCGCTAAAGTGCTTACTCAATGGGGATTTGCGTTCTCTAAGAAACATCTCGATTTCACCATGTAGTTTGAAAACTCGAGACAAAACAAGACCCCTATAGAGAGCCACCGAACTTTGGTGTGATAAAGGAGAACAGAGTGTTCTGATCTCATCTGATTGCAAACCACTTTGAAAAGACGATGATTAAGAGCACGTGCCCTGATAAAATTCACACATTCAACCACATGTTTCAATACTGCTTTCAAATATTCTAGAAGGGTTTTACTTGCCAGTGCATGTCGATGAAGGCACAGTGAGTAGAAATGATGTTCGGTGCGCGTTTTTTCACCAGAGTTGTAAAACCAGACTTAGCACCGAGCATAGAAGGGGCACCTTCTATGCAAAGTAAACCCACATGATTCCAGGATATATTATTTTGTTGAAAGTACTTATCCAATTTTTCCAGTATCCATTTTTTCCAAAAATGTAGCACACATACGCTGCTGAAATGAAACTGGTAGGCCTACCGGTAGTCTACTTGCATGGAGATAAAAGAAAAATAAGAAAACTTACATTAAGCATAAATTTGAATTGAAATCGAGTGCAACACTATCAGTTTTTTAATAACTGAAAAAATGAAGTTTGCTTTAATTTATGATTCAGTAAATTTACCCCCTCGGTAGGTGAAATTTACCCCCTGGGGGTAAATTTACCCCCGGTTAAGAACCCCTGCCCTAACCTTAAGCCCTAAACCTTAACCCTAAAACGGCAATGATAATTAGGCTACGGTACCCGATAATTTAAAAAAAAAAAATGAAAAAATCCCCCGTTAAGGGATCGGACTCACCGAATCGGACTCACCGAAACGGGCCATTCCGGTTCTTACCGTATGACTTTGCTTTGCGGTGGTATAATGTAACTTTGCCCATGCGCATACCCAATGTTTCAGATAGCCTATATATGTTATTTTGTACTGCAATAGAAAAACTTCGCTATGTTATCATCACATTTGCAGATTGCAACTTGACCAGGTAAACTTAACTTGTAGGCCTAAAAAGGCTGTTCCTCTCACTTCATCGTGTGTGTCCACTGTCCAATGCAACTAATTTTGTTCGCAGTATGTTCACATACCTTCTTCCACGGTTTATCTGGTTGAACCATATGGGACGACAAAAGAAGGAAGTTCTAAAGCATGTGACAGTTTAAAGTGAGAGTAGGCTATGATTTAAAAAAAGTTTAGTTTCGCATAACTCACATTGTTTTGCATTGCAATGTGTATATGTTCATGTGTAATGTTTTTGCGGATTATGGTACATGTTTAAGCAAAGCCTGGTTGCCATTTCTGTGTTTTAGGCTACACAGTGTTTGCTTTAGAATATTCTGTACCACACGAGTGAGCAAAACGGACATGGCGTTGAGAGAGGTGTGCTGGGTACCAGGGGAATTGTTTCATCTGAAACAATACGACGCCAACAATTGTGGCATTTTTGTGATCAAGGTAAGAATCCAGCTTGCTTAAACAACACAATCATACTTCTAAATTCTTATATGTTCGACAGCCCATAAGGTGATGCTACAAAACAAAAATATGTCAAAAATTCATTTCTTGAAACAACATTTTCTTTTGAGATGCAAGAGTAATTGGTTTGTTATAGTCTAGGAAACATCCGTGGCGACTGACGATGGTACACTATTGGCAACTATTTCGCGTGTTTATCACATACGTAGTCTTTACTGTAGCCTACATTACTGTAGTATATAAACCTATTGGTTAAATGTAGCCCATTCCATCCAGATGGTATTGTGCTTGATATTGTTTTGCACTACAGATTGCCTAACTTTCATTGCAGACTTGCAGTGAAAATAGGCCTACTACCCTACATTAGAACAGTTAGTTCTGGAAAGAGGCGCGCTTTATATCACAACGCGCCTCAGCCCTGGCATGCAGCCTTCATTTTCATCGATTTTTATTGCCCATCACAGATTAACCAACACCCAAACAGACCCATGGCGAAGATGAAGCAACTTCTACAGATTTTCTGCAAATCCGGTTCTTTTCAAAACTTTAGTGCCCTCATCATTGTTGATGTGTTGAAGCCTAATGGACTATCAAAGTGAAATTCATCAAACATGGAGTCAAAGACTGAATTGTTGTTCACTCCACGTCCAACGGTTCTAGGCGTTCGAAATAATCTTCCTTTGTTTGTTTGTTATCTTTATCCTGCATTGCGGGAAAGCGGACTTGAGCGCTATGCATCGGTGTACGCCTTCCGACGCGGACGTACACCTGACCCACGCTGCAGCCGACGACAATGTCTGTTTCCGGTTGTCTACTTTACTTATGACTTAAATTTGGTACTACCCATTACTCGAAATTGATCTCTGGGTAGAGGCAATTATTTCTAATTCCTTATTTCCTCAGATAACGGCAACAGCGAAACGGCAATAAATTTCCTAGTAGCCGAATATATTGATTTTGTGTGTGTTTTCATGGATTGACATTTTTGTTTGAAATGTTTTGATTTAACGTTTTGTTTTAATTTTTTTCTTAAATTCATGGTCTATGCGGAAATCTTGCATTACGGTATGCAAAGACAACTTTGGTCCTCAAAAGATTGCAAATAGGATTATTCTATTCCCTACGATCGTTTGATGAAGGTCCCCAATTTTTATGTAATTTTTACAGGTCCCCGGTGTGAAAAGGTTGGGAACCGCTGCTTTATAATTTTGGAGTCGATGTCGTGTTTAATAAGATATTGTATTTCTTTTAGCGTACCGTGGTAGCCTGATGTGAACCTTCTGGCTTAACATGAAATAAAATACAAATAAACCAACAGCCTACATACGGTACTACATAGGCTAAAGAAGTTAAGTATTTATTTTCGGACTAACACATTATCTTGGTAGTGACGAAATTTATAATTAGCAATATGATTTTCAATCCAGTACATCATGAGCTAAGCCTGAAGGTGAAGGCTAACAAAATTTTTTAAGGGCATAACAGTCTGATGTATGTAGGGCCGTTGAGAGGATAGTTGTCCAGTTATTTAGTCAAATTGTAAATTAGGCCTACTACGTTTTCATAAATATATTTGTATTGACAAAATTTTGTTTGCACCACCAAAATGGTTAATGCAAAACTGTTTGAACGTTTTATTTTGAATCATCTATTGCCTTTCTTGAATACCAGTGATAATCAATTTGGGTTTAAGTCTGGTCATAGTACTGACATGAGTGTTTTCTTATTAAAACAAGCAGTGTCCTCTTATATCAGTCATGACACTCCTGTATATTCTGTCTTTTTGGATGCTTCAAAAGCCTTCGACAAAGTCAATCATCATTTATTGTTTGAAACGCTTATCACACGTAACGTGCCTATGTATTTTGTTCGCTAATGGGAATACTGTTAGTAAACTTTAGGCTAGTAAACAAACCATGCAAGTGATGTGGGGAGGTCACTTGTCCCAATCATTTACTGTGTCCAACGGAGTCAGACAAGGTGGGGTGTTAAGCCCCTATCTTTTTGCCGTATATATTGATTAGCTTTCTTATGAGCTCAATAAAACAAAAGTTGGTTGCTATGTTGGCAACTCTTGTCTAGATCATAGCCTGTTATGTTTGCTGATGACATTTGCTGCATCTCGCCTAGTTTGTGTGGCTTACAAAATTTGTTAGATGTTTGCCACAAGTATGCTGTTGAACATGAAATTACTTTCAATTCTAAAAAGTAATTTGGTATGTTATTCTCCCCAAAAATTTTATCTTTCACGTGCTTATTTGCTACATCTAGGTAAATCTGAAATTGTGTTCACAGACTCTGTAAAATACCTCGGTGTATTTATTGAGAGTTCTCTTTCAGATGAAAATGATATTTCAAGGCAAGTACGCTCTCAGTACTGTGCTGCAAATAATGCAAAATCTCATTTTTCTAAATGCTCACCCGCTGTAAAAAACATTGTAACTTATTTAGATCTTATTGTATGTCGTTTTACTCATCCCAGTTGTGGAACAAGTTTAGATCTTCTATAATATAATATATTCTATATTCTTCTATAATAAGTATGAAACGATTGCTTGTTGCTTACAATGACTCTTTCAGAATATTGCACAATTTGCCTCGTTATGTCAGTGCCCGTGAACATTAAAGTAATGAATAATGTAGCAACGTTTGATGCTTTCATTGAGGAAAAACATGTTTTCGTTTATTAACCGTTGCATACACTCCTCGAATCGCTTTATATCAGACATGATGTCATCTGATTGTTTTATCGTTCTGAATACTTTCAATTCTTCCAACGCTCATTGTATGTAAATTATAACAGTAGATATGTAAATTAAATAGATATGTAAAGAATAGATATGTAATAGATATGTAAATATGTAAACAGTAAATTATAACAGTAGATATGTGAACACACTGCCTATTTAGTGAGCTTTTAAACCGGCGGCATCCAAAGTGGCTCTCTGTGACCTTTGTGCATTTGCAGTTTGTGTATTATTTCGTTGTTTTGTTTTGGATATGGACACAGCTTTGTCTGACGCAAATAAATAATAAATGAAATAAATATTCTTCTATGATAAATTGTTTTATTCTTCTATGTTTAGCCTAATTCTACGGCTATGATGAAAGGGATTAAACGTGTTTGAAGTTCGCAGTAAGCTAGTAGGCCTATACTATAGCTGCGTTAACTCGATCTAGGTTAAACTTTGTTTCAAATAGGCCGATGCCTTTACATAAGATAGGGACAGTGGAAGATCGGGACGACTTGCTTTACTAGTTTTTCTTGCAATATGGACAACTGGAGGGTCACTGCGAAATTTAAAAATTGGCAAAAATAACTTGATTTTACATAAATTCATTTTTATCAAATGAAATGCTATATTTTGCGTGAGATTTTGGGTGGTAGAACATCGGCAGAACCTTACTACAGCAGTGTGAGGCTAACTATTGTGACCACTGTAGCGTGAAATCTATCGCTGCATTATTATGACTAGAATAATATTCAACAAACATAAACTTGGGCGACACATGTCACGAATTTGGGTGACACCTGTAACAAAATCGGTGACACCTGCCACCAAAATCGGTGACATCTGCCACAAAATCAAGGACACCTGCCACCAAAATCGGTGGCACCTGCCACCAAAATCGGTGGCACCTGCCACAAAAGCAGTGGCACCTGCCATCAAAATCGGTGGCACCTGCCACAAAATCGGTGGCACCTGCCACAAAAACCGTGGCACCTGCCACCAAAATCGGTGGCACCTGCCACAAAATCGGTGGCACCTGCCACAAAAACCGTGGCACCTGCCACCAAAATCGGTGGCACCTGCCACTAAAATCGGTGGCACCTGCCACAAAAACAGTGGCAGGTGCCGCGGCAGTGGCACCTGCCACCAATTTGTCACAACCTCGACTCCTACTTTTTTTGAAAAGCTCTTGTGCACCGCAAAAATTAATTTAAAGAAAAAGAGGATCACAAAATTAACTGGCTAGAAGAGGATCACAAAATTAACTGGTCAGAAACAAAAATTTTGAAAAATGAAAGTAATTATTATCAACGCACCACCGCAGGAAGTTGCTTCATCAACATCACATCCAAACATTGCAATGTACTCAACCGGAACGACGGAAACCTTTCACCAAAACCTTATAAATCATTATTGTCTCGACATGCAGGCTTCAAGCCTACTTAAACACAGTTAAAAAAGTTATTGCAATCTAATTTTGTCTCGAATTTCTAGTGGTCTTCAGTGCTTCGAATTTATGTTTATTGTTGGAAGTTTTTACGTAATTTAACGTCGAAAGTAACCACACATCATTAGCCAATCTTTAAAACATTGTGTTTCATTTCTCTTGCCTTCAGTCGCACTTTTTTCTGTTGGTCGTCACTGCTTCGAATTTTTATGTTTATTGTTGGAAGTTTTTACGTAATTTAACGTGGAAAGTAACCGCTCACACATCATTGGCCAATTTTTTAAATATTGCGTGTTTTATTTTTTCTTACCTTCAATCGCACTGCAGTATGTAACCTGGTGAAATTTTATTTTGTATGTTTTTCGCTCTGAGAATGCGCATTGTCATGGTGCGCGAAACCTCAGTGAAGCAATAAACCATCTTGTTTGTTGTTAATTTTACTTTCAATTTCATCAGATGAACGTAGCAACTAGAGCTAGAAACGATAATTGTCCTGATGAACACCCAAACTTTTCAGTATTCAGTTTAATCAGAAAAGAGCATGGAAATAACGTACTCAGAAAGGCTCGCTCTTACGTCAACTGTTTCAAAACGATAGAAAAAGAATATGGTCATCTTAAATTTAATCATACGTGCAAGGTAATGCAAGTTCTCCCAAATAGTTTAAAGTTTTCGCCACCAGTCAAATCTCCGAAAGGTGTCAGTTTAGCTCGCAAGTTTGGTTGGCAATTTTTGAAACTCCGCATAGAAGAAAACTATGGCAAAACAAAGGAAAAGAAGCAGATGTCGGAAAGTTTGAAAAACGAATTAGGTGCAATTTTAAATGCAGAATCAATGAATAAACTAGACCAACATGCAGAAAAAAGGAAGATTTCGACAGCCCAAAAAACAAAACAGAAACACGAAGAAAAGATCTCTAAATTAGCCCCAAGAAAAACTCACAGTAATCTCTCGTCACATTCGTTAACGCAGCACCTAACCACTGTTTTGTAAAAGTTATAAACTTTGGCGTAGTTGCTCAAAAAATTCCTACCGTAGATTTTATATGCAGCGCCGAACGTGGTCTAGTCAGATTAGAAAAAGAAGTCAACATGAAAGTCGCCGATGCTCGTTCAGAAATTTCTCACATTCTGAAACATGCCAAGATCCCGAAAAAGAACCTATCTAACGAAGAAGAAAAGTCATTAACAAGTTTCCAAAACAACAAGGACATTACAATTTTGAAAGCTGACAAAAACTGTACGGTTATACTGGACACCAGTGATTATGAACAAAAAATTAACGCTTTATTGTCCGATTCCAAAACTTACTCAATTTGTAAAAAGAACCCTCTTCCGGCAACCGAACTTAATCTCAATAAATTCATTTGGAAATTAAAAACTGAAAATAAAATTGATTTTTTGACTTATAAACAGTTAAGAAGTTCAGACGGCATTGCTCCATAATTTTACAGTTTACCTAAAATACACAAACCGGAAGTTCCTCTTCGACCAATTGTTTCGTTTGTCGGTTCGCCTACTTATTATTTGGCAAAACACTTGGCCAATATTTTCAATCCTTTGGTTGGGTGCACCGATTTCTCGGTTAAAAATTTAAAACAGTTCTGTGATATTATTGCCGATTATAAAATAAATCCCAATGAAGTTCAAATTTCCTTTGATGTAGGCCTAATCAGTTTGTTTACCTCCGTACCTGTCGACATGGCTCGTAGTATCGCTTTAGATAAACTCTCCCAAGATTGCACTCTTTCAGACAGAACTGATTGGACAAATCCGGATATTGAACGTGCTCTACAGATTTGCCTTAATGCATCGCTTTTTACCTACAAAACGACAATTTACAGGCAAGTTTTTGGAACACCAATGGGGTCGCCACTTTCGCCGGTTTTGGTCAATTTAGTCATGGAACACATCGAAGAATTAGCTCTCAACACTTTTTCATCACCACCCAAAATTTGGCTTGGATATGTAGATGACACTTATGTTATACTACAAAACCACGCAGTAGATCAATTTCATCAACACTTAAACGCCATATCAGACTCCATCCAATTCACTAAAGACAGGGGCGTTGACAGGGGGGTCTAGGTGGTACTTTTGGAACCGGGCCCGGAATATTTAAGGGCCCGGATTTAAAAGATTTCCCGCGACTTCAAACATTATCAAGATCTTAATATAATCAGATCCAAAGAAATTGCCATCAAAGGTTAAAACAGCCACTTCAGCCGTCACATGGTAAAGTACCAGGCCCCCTTCCGGGTATAGTGATTTCCCTAACCACGAATTTTTTTTCAAAAACACGAAATATTTATCTTCACCCATTCTTTAATTCTGAATATATATATTTTTTGGTGGCAATCACTTCTAGCTACTTGCATCTACATTACTTAGCCGTAGGAGATGGGGGAAGGGGGGGCAGTCGCTCCCCCGCTGAAAAAAAAATGTCGCAAATTTGGGCACAAAATGTCCAGTTATTTGGGCAAATCAATCTTACCACAATGTTTCGACGCCTCACCAGTTTAGAAACTTTACATAATTGTTGTAATTTATGAGATACATTAATATTTTCCAATGAATGTAAATGTATTATCACCGACTTTGAAAACTGTTGCATGTGGTATTGCAATCTGGGCAGTACGATAAGTTTCGATTCGACAACTGCAAAATAGAACTGTAAAAAAGCACAGTTGGGAAACAGAGGTAAGCTTATTACTGATATTCACTAACATGTAGGCTGCATTTCTTCATGGGTAAGATTTAAAAGCCTACTGGGTACTGGTAACTTTATGAGGTTTTTTGTTTTTTCTCAATATCCTACTAATGTAGTTGATTATAAAAATCATTTGGGCAAAAATGTCTAGTTATTTGGACAAATCAATTCTTACCATAAGTTTTCAACATTCTACCAGTTTAACAGTGATGTACGCGCATACAAAAAATATTGACGCCGTCAGCGCAAACGCAAACGTTCGAAAAACTATACGCCGCATGCGTCAACGCAACTTGTAAAAAAAGTTGGCGGCGTCAGCGTTAGCGCATATTCTAGCGCAGTGGTTCTTAAACTGGGGGGCGTGTGAGGCTCACAAGGGGGGCGCGAGAAATTAAAAAATCTCTGCAGGAATTATGACTAAACATGTCTTCACAATTACGCTGGACAGTCGATTTTTAAAGATGAAACTTTGTGTTACAGTATATTTTGTAGAGCGTGTTGTTGTCACATCTCGATTCTTAGTGATGTTTTAAACGTTGCTAAATGTTTGCGCGACACCTTAACTCTCGTAACACAACGGTTTTCTGAAACAGCAACCTCGAGCTTTAGTTGTAATGATAATGGCAACGACTGACCAACAAGTGACAGAGGCTAGAAGTACTAGTACAGCAGTATCCTTAACTGTAGGCTACAATGGTAGCCTACCATGCGTAAACTATTTTTTTAATTTTAGCTTTGATTTAATTAGGTTTATTTTTAATTAATCAGTTCTATTGACATAACAGAGTGGGGAAAAAGAGAAAGTATGACGGAAATTATCTGAAGTTTGACTTTATAGATGCCATAGTAAATGACCAATTTGTACCACAATGCGTGATATGTTTTTAAAATCTGAGCAACGACGATTTGAGACCAACTCGTTTGCAACGTCATCTTGAAAATAAAACACACCTTGACCACCAAGGTAAACCTTTAGCTTATTTCCAATGCAAGAAATACTCTTTTAAAAAATGAAAACTGCAAGTAGCGAATGCTTTCGCCATTCGTCGTCGGCAGAAGTTGTAGAAGCGTCTTTCGAAATTTGGCATCGTCGAGTTGGACTACCTCGTGGACATTTTCAAAGCCCTTAATAATTTAAATCTGCTCCTTCAGGGCAAGAATACTGATCGCATCAAAAACTATGATGCCATCCATGCTTTCATAGCAAAACTGGGGCTGTGCCATCGTCGAGTTCAAAAAGGAAACGCAGCTTCATTTTCCAACCTTGATAGCCTACTCAAGAAAAACCAAATTGAACTGAAGGGCGAGCTTAAGTTCGAAGTGGATTGTCACTGTTAACTTTTGAAATAAGAATTTGAACGCTATTTTCCAGACTTGGGTGACACCGAACTTCCAGAATGGCAGATGACAAGGAATCCCTTTCTTCTAAATGAGGAAATTATTTCCGACAAGTTACAAGAGAAATTCTTGAGGCTAAAATGAAATTCTACTGAAAGTGACAACCTTGAAGCAATGCCACTGACTGAGTTCTGGGCGAAATATGTGCACATTTACAAGAGTGTGGGTGCTGTGGCTGTATACACACTTCTTCCATTTTCATCCACTTACTTAAGCGAAAATGGTTTTTCTACTCTCGTAAACATAAAAACAAAATCTAGAAACAAACTTGAATGTGAAGCCGATCTGAGATGAGCATTATCTGCTACTAATCCCCAAATTAAACATTTGGTATCCAAAAAAAGTTACATCCTTCGCATCATTGCAACTTACCTGGAAATGAATTGCAGTTCCAAATAATGTTTTTTTAATGTTGAAACAAGGTGGGGCGCGAATTTTGTTAGAATTGTAAAAGGGGGGCGTGTCTCAAAAAGTTTAAGAACCACTGTTCTAGCGCAAACTCATTTTGTTTGCTAGGTGCCAAATATTCACATGGTATAAACCACTCGAAACAACACACTTTTCAAGCCATTTCGCGATTTCTCGTTACAAGAAATTATCTTTTTGGCCTGAAGGCACATCTGGCATTGAAAATATAAGTTTTTGCCTTTCGAAGAAGAGAGCTTAAAATACTTTTTCATGTAGGGCCATGGATTTGTATTATCATGCTCCATTTCACTTGGAGATGAGTATTACCGTAAGTTATTCCCTGAATACAATAGTGTAGTGTAAGAAACTGTAGCATATGCCCATCAAGAAAATTCTAGTATTATACTAACTGTCGCTCCTAGTAATATACTAACTGTCGCTCCCTAAAAATCCATTATAAAAAACACTATTTTTAAAATGATTCCGTTTGAATAAGACTAATGTTGCTTGTAATGCCATAATTCTCTCAGTAAGCTCTATTCTTTTTTCTGATAAGATTTTTAAAAAGTGGGTTAATGGAAGACAAAACTGCCGGACACAAGCAAGTTTAGATTCTGAACTGCACAACTCTTTGTTATTAGCATTCAGGGATAGTTAGCATTACTAGTGTTATTAGCAGTAGGCTACTCAAAAGCCTCTCACAATTGGCCCCTGGATGCATGTTTTGCTAAACTGCTCATCAAGTTACAAAACATATATAATTACATACTTACGCAACAGACTGTTAAATTGTCAAGTAAAAATTACCTTAGCTTGATAGCCTACTGTATGTAGGCCTACACATTACTACGCTACATAGCCTACAACAAGAATAACCGGCAAAGCAATGTACTACATATAACATACAGAGTACAACATCATGCAAGCAATCACGGTCGGAGACCAAATATTTGAGTTTGTTTAGATACATAGGCTGCACTGCTCAATGAGTGCTCATTGCCTGAGAAGTTTCTGATTTGCCCCAAAATGCAAGACTTAACTGATATAAATTAAAGTGCTCACAATTGCTTACAAACGCCTTCAACACTGCTTGACTAAAAAAACTTCACACTACGAAGCCAAGTCATTGTTTACATTTTTTACATGGAGCGACATTACCAACCTACCTACTTGCTTGCTTACATTACATTCCTGTTCTGATCCGTAATTTACTAAGTAATTTCGCAGTAGGGCTAAGTTGTTTTAACTAATTCTTTCTTTTTTTCTGCAAGACTTCAGTCTCCACGTGGGACTCTAGCGTCAAAGGCAGTAGTGCGATATACAAACAAACTCCAGCTGACTGAACAATAGATGACACTGTGACCAAACACTAGAACAATGGGCAATTGCAAGACGGCAACATTTCGCAGTTTGGCAAAAAAAATTGCAAACAACAACTAAGACATTAAAAAGTATGCGTTGACGCTATGCGCTAAAAAGCCGCGAAAACTTTACGGCGCATCCTCAAGCGCAAACTATCCAAAAAATGTGGCCGCAAGCGTTAGCGCAAACAAAAAGTATACGCCGCAAGTATGCGGCGTAGAATTTGCGGCGCATATGTACATCTCTGCAGTTTAATAACTTTATAGTGTTGTATTTTGTATAAAAAACATTTTGCTTTGAATGTAAAACAGAGTATCAACAATTTTGAAAACTTTTACATTTGGTATTAAAATTTGGGCAGAATGTTAAGTTTCGATTCAGTATTTGCAGAAAATAATGCTTCGACAAGCTGCGATAAGCTTATTACAGATGTTCATTAGAATATCACACTAGCCTACATTCCTTCATTGGTAGAAGTCAATTTTACCATGAGTTATGCTGTGCTCGCAAAACTTGACTTAAATACTACAAAAGTAGCTTATCATTTTTAGATATGGTCAAACAAAATAAGCATTTGTTATAAACTTTAATCAACAGTTGTGAGGCCACATATACACCACTTTGATCCCGGCCACTAACTATAGTTATGCACAAAATGAAAAAGTATATTAAATGAAAACAACTTGTGAATTTTCCTGGATTTAATTTCATGTTTTTGTGAGCTATGGTTTAACTGTTTTCTATATTGAATGTTTAGTATAAACTGCTGTTTGTCTTTGCCAGTCCCAGGGTTGATATGCTCAGCTATTTACTATCTATGACACAGTATTAGAGCAACAACAATAAAATATAAAGACACATGTTATATATATATGTTGTTTTGTCATCCAATTCATGCAGTTAATATATCAGGCAATGTAAACAGTGCTATTTTTGTGTCTTGTTTTGGTAATGTGGTCTGTATTTTGTGGCAACGATTGAGTTTGAAGTTATTATCCGGGAGACTGGGAGTCATTTTTCTTCAGTACTTGTGATTTGAGTAGGCCTAGCTGCTTCATTGTAAAGTAAGATTATCTTTGTAATGATCTTCTGAAAAAGCATTGACTATGATTATAATGATTTCATTGTAATATAATATCAATATTTTTGGTATCAAAAGTAGTTTTGTTCAAAGGTGGAAGTATGATGCACATAGCATGGTAAACTGTCAAATTATTTTCAGGCTGTAGGATTTGAAGCAGCATGGATTAAGTATGTAATGTTACTGGTTTGATAAGTAAACGGATTGTCATTTTAGTTTTTTCTCAATGCAAATTTACAAATATTGAGTCTTTGGACTATCTTTGAATTGAAAAGATTGAGCTACTTTTGGTCAGGCCTTTTATTGAAGTTGGGCTGGAGATTTTCATATAATCTGGTGACATGAATATTCAGCAATTATTGTTATCCAGTTATTGGTGAAGTCTCAGTTCAAATTTTTTTGAATACAGTCAGGCTTAATATATCATACTGTATATTTTTTTGTGATACACAAGAATGTTTTAATTTGATGGTTTATTTAATTGGGACACAGACAGGTCTATGAACGTAAATTAAAGTAACTTCAGCCTTGTTTTGCTGTTGTATATACGTGTTTTTTTGCTTGTGTTTCGTACATGGCCAAGTTGATGACTCTCAGAGATTGTGAGTAATTTTGTATTTTTGAACATATATACACAAAGACAAAATTTGGGCAAATGATGTTCGCCCCCCCAAAATATTTTACTCTCCTACGGCTACTCTACTTTACATAGAATTAACTTCAGCCGAAAACTCCAACAATTTTAAACATATCGACGAAGATCGTGATTGAGAGCAAGGTTTTTGCAGTTTATGAAAAAATCCCTAATGCGTAATTGCACAGTTGGGAAAATTTGTGGATACGGTACAACAAATCTTTGAGAATATATAAATGATAATTTTCTACTTTGAACGGCATGTGTCATCTTCATTTTAACAGCACATCAATAAAAGTTTGTACACAACCTTTATATTCATAACATTGTCGATGAAGGGGGCCCGAAAATAAGTTGGTACCGGGCCCGAGAAATCCTGTCAACGGCCCTGACTAAAGAAGTTGAAAACAACCAAAGCATAGCATTTCTTGATGTGAAGGTCACCAGACATACCAACGGTACATTAGCCACAGAGATTTACAAAAAACCAACACACACCAACAGGTAGGCTACGATACATGCAATACACATCACACCACCCTCTTCAACACAAATTATCTATTCCCAAAACACTTTACAACCGCGCCAACAACTTGGTCACCTCTGCAAAGAACAAGATAAACGAAAACAAACAAATTTATAACACTTTAAAACAATGGATTTCCCAAGAAAATGGCAGAACGGCACACTCATTTCTCGACCAAACGTCAGGTCAAACAAAGCAACAACACCACCATTCCATACATAACTTACAGGGAGTTTCTGAGTCGATAAGACGAGCATTGAATCGCGCCGGAGTTAAAGTCGCTATGAAACCATTTCGAACCATCGGCAATATTTTATCACTACCAAAAGACCCCACCCTTTTTCATAATAAATGTGGTGTTGTTTATGAAATTCCGTGTAATGATTGTGACGCAGTTTATATTGGCCAAACTGAACGTAGTATAAATTCCCGGGTCAAAGAACATCGCAGAGCGGTCAAAAATATGAAACATGAAAAGTCAGCCCTTTGTTCACACATGCTAGAAGAGGATCACAAAATTAACTGCTCAAAAACAAAAATTTTTGAAGAATGAAAGTAATTATCATTGCACTACCAGTAATATAAGAATACCCACTGGTACATGTAAAAAACTTGATCATTCTTACTTATGCAGAAATTGTCTGCAAAACTCTTTACCCTTTTTAAACTGTGATGATACTAATTTCTCAGAACTGTTCATACACACAGCCCCTCAACCCCTCAGCAATGAACCTTCAGTACTTAACAAGCTTTTTTCATCTAAAAATGCAAATGAAATTGCCAGTAATGATGAATCAGATCTATATTTTGAAGTCAATGATGTGTATATCAGTTCAACTGAAGCAAGCTCATTATTAGCAAATATGCAAATAAATGAATCCCTGATAACTATGCATCTAAACATTAGATCTCTATCCAACCCAAACAATTTCTCTAAACTTCAAGCACTTTTAACCTCCATGAAAATTAAACCACATATTATATCCATCAATGAAACATGGCTAAAAATAAATCAGATTGGTGAATTTACCTCCCTAGCAGGGTATGTTTTTCTTGCAAACAGCAGATGCAAACAGAAGGGCAGAGGAGTAGCACTGTACATTAAAGATAATCTTATGTTCTCTGTAAGAAATGACTTAACTATTATGAAAGAAAAAAAGTTTGAATCTCTTTTTGTTGATTTATTCGTGAACAAAAAAAAGTTAACTTGTGGTACTATTTATAGATCCCCTCAATCACTTTGTGCTGTAAACTCTGATTTTCTACAGACACTCCTTCTAACTATAAAAACAATATCAAAATCAAATGCACAATGTTTTATTATGGGCGATTTTAATTACAATCTATTAGACCATAGCAACTGTCACACTAGTAACTATGTTGATGCAATGTTTGAATACAGCTTCCATCCATTGATAACTAAACCAACTAGAATTACTTCATCCAGTTCCACAGCTATTGATCACATATGGACAAATGTCTATAATGCCAAAACAAATGCTGGTATAATAGTTGACTGCATTGCTGACCATCTGCCTGTAATACAATGCTCTCAATTAGGTTTAATTCAAGAATTTTCCCACCTCAAAGAGAAAAGGTGCTTTAGTAACACAAACATCTGTAATTTTGTTAAAAGACTATCAGAGTTTAACACTAAAAATATAATGGAAGAAACTAACACTGATGCAGCTTACAATAGGTTTTTTAACAATTACTCCGAATTATTTAAAAATAATTTTCCTGTCAAATCAGTAAAACACACGAAAACCCAATGTTGGTATGATGCTGAACTCTGTGAACTTCATAGAAAAAAACAACTTGCATATAAAAAGTACATTAGAAAATCATCTGAAATAAATAAATCCCGGTACAATGCTCTGAAAAACTTTTATGTTAGATCACTGAAACTCAAAAAGAAAAATCATTTCAAAATTGCTCTGTTAAAACACAAAAATGATCTTAAAAGCACCTGGAGTGTTTTAAATCAGCTATTAGGGAGAAGCAAGTGCAACAAATGGTCCCGTCTGGCTGCTGGAGATAAAATCTTAACTCACAACAAAGATAAAGCTGACTACTTTAATGAATATTTTTCTTCAATTGCCTCAAAGCTAGTTGATAAAATCCCAAACAAAACTTCACAATTTTCAGAATACCTTTCCAATCCTATTAGTAAATCAATTTTTTTACAGCCCACCACCACTCTTGAAATTAAGCAAATTCTCTCTTCCTTTCAATCCAAACTAAGTTGTGGCATTGATGAAATACCAACAAAAATTATAAAAGCTTCCCCAGACAATATACTTACTGCACTTGCACATATATTTAACCTATCCTTAACCAATGGCAAATTCATATCATCATTCAAAACATCTAAAGTAATACCTGTATTTAAAAAAGGGAAAGCAGAAGACTGCAGTAATTATCGACCTATCAGTTTATTACCATCAATTTCAAAAGTACTTGAGAAAATAATGTACAATAGAATATACAATTTTCTAGAAGGCAATAACTTCTTCTATGGTCAGCAGTTTGGTTTCAGACAAAATCACTCAACAAGTCATGCAGCATTACATCTTGTTGATAAAATTTCAAATGCAATTGAAAGAAAAGAAACAACACTAGGTATATTTTTGGACCTGTCCAAAGCATTTGATACTATCGATCACCACATTCTGCTAAACAAACTGTACTATTTTGGTATTAGGGGTATAGCCCATGACTGGTTCAGAAGTTACTTACAAAACAGATTTCAAGTTGTAGAAGTATCTCACTCAATGTCTGCTAAAAGAGAAATATGTTATGGAGTACCACAAGGATCGATCCTTGGACCACTATTATTTTTAATCTATGTTAATGATTTTTCGAGATGTTTAGTACACTCTGAATCTATAATGTTTGCTGACGATACCAATTTATTCTTTTGCAGTAAAAATTATGATAAACTTTTCGAAATGGCGAATGAGGAAATGACAGGAGTAACAAATTGGTTAGCAGCAAATAAGTTATCACTAAATGTAAAAAAAAAAAAAAATACATGTTATTCAATAATACAAATAAACTTTCAAACCTCTCTTACACACTATCTATATGCAATCAACCCATTGAACGTGTCAACACTATTAGTTTTCTGGGCATTTTGCTGAGCGAAGACTTGTCATGGAAACCCCACATGCTATCTTTACTGCAAAAACTTCGCAAAAACTTTGGAGTTATCTGCAAGGTTAAGCCCTACCTAAACACCAACAATTTGATTTGCCTTTACCATTCCTTAATTGAAAGCAATCTCTGAAATTGCATAAGTGTATGGAAGCATGGTCATGTAACTGTTTTAAAAAAGCTTCAAAAGATTTGCGACAAATTTATAAAAATGATTGCAAAACATGAATCAAATCACTCTGAATCCCATAATTTCTTCACAATTGACGAACTATACACAATAGAAACTGCAAAATTTATGTTCAAACTCAAACACAATCACTTACCCCAATGCTTTAATTCTCTATTTCAACTTAATAACAATTTGCACTCAATATCAACCAGAAGCAACAATCACTTTTTCCTCCCCTACTTCTCCAAAAGCTTGACTCAACAATCCATTCAGTTTAGTGGAGTTAAAGTGTGGAACCATCTCCCGAAAACCATCACTGAAATTGAAACCTTTTCAATATTTTGCAGTAACCTGAAAAAGCACTTGCGTTTTGAAAATTAACCTCTAACAACCTATGCTGTAACTCTTTAATTATCTGACTGTATTATTGATTGTTGCACCATATCCTGGTATAGCATGCCTTTCCAAATGCCACTTTTGTAAATTTATCCTACATATCATATATTACTATATTATACATTAACATATCTTACTATACGTAGGCTATATCTTATATATTACACCCGACCGGATAAGGATGATGATTACTATCTTTACTCTTTCATGAATAAGCTACTATACCGTATTGCATAATTTAATATTTGCCAGATAAGAATATATCACTAAGTTACTACCAGCTTGCATCTAACTACTCCCCTGATTATTATAAGCTATTATGTTCGTTCAGAGGATCGCTTGACTTTTCGTAAGATTATTATTTAGGTTGGTTTGGAAAAGATGCATGAAACAACTCAGACACTACATCCTTCATCGGCGCTACCAAAGAGTCTCCACCTCTCATTAGCGATACCAAAAACACTCCATCCCTCACTGACGCTATCAAAGATGATTCAACTCTTATTAGAAATACCAAAAACACGCTGCTATATCATCATGCTTGTTATGCTCTTACATGCGCAGGAAATTAATTTAAAAAACAAAGCTTTTTTAACTATTTTATCTTGATAATGAGCTGCCATATTATGTATTTGTTCTACAATATATAGGCTACTTAATATCGTTGCTGCGAACACTTTATTTCTGTATGAAATCTGTAAATAGTCCTTGTTTTGATAGTCCGTTATGTAATTTCAATATGTGTGTGTAACTGTGTATATTAGTTTGTTTTTGTGATGTTGGGTTCAGTCGTGTTCTCATTGCTTTAAGAATTGGCGCTCCAGTTGTTCCAGGAACGAGGAGGCGACTGATTCTTAACTAATTCATCAACTTATTTTAAAGTATCAGGTTTGGTGGCCGTGCTTAACTATATTTATTGATGCATATACCGCAATATTAGATCCTTTCACGCACGTCTTAAACCATTAAGGTTTTGCCACCTTTTCCTTTTGTTAGTTTTGTTACTGTATTTCTTTTTCTCAATATCATTTCTTTTGCATTCTGACAAAGAAAAATAAATTGAATTGAATTGAATTGAACGCACCACCGCAGAAAGTTGCTTCATCAACATCACATCCAAACATTGCAATGTACTCAACCGGAACGACGGAAACCTTTCACCAAAACCTTATAAATCATTATTGTCTCGACATGCAGGCTTCAAGCCTACTTAAACACAGTTAGAAAAGTTATTGCAATCTAATTTTGTCTCGAATTTCTAGTGGTCTTCAGTGCTTCGAATTTATGTTTATTGTTGGAAGTTTTTACGTAATTTAACGTCGAAAGTAACCACACATCATTAGCCAATCTTTAAAACATTGTGTTCCATTTCTCTTGCCTTCAGTCGCACCTTTTTTCTGTTGGTCGTCACTGCTTCGAATTTTTATGTTTATTGTTGGAAGTTTTTACGTAATTTAACGTGGAAAGTAACCGCTCACACATCATTGGCCAATTTTTAAAATATTGCGTGTTTTATTTTTCCTTACCTTCAATCGCACTGCAGTATATAACCTGGTAAAATTTTATTTTGTATGTTATTCGCTCTGAGAATGCGCATTGTCAATTTGTCATGGTGCGCGAAACCTCAGTGAAGCAATAAACCATCTTGTTTGTTGTTAATTTTACTTTCAATTTCATCAGATGAACGTAGCAACTAGTGCTAGAAAAGACAATGGTACGGTAGTGTTACAAGTTAAAAGAATTGAAAGTAGCCTAATCAGAACGATAAAAACAATCAGATGACATGGCAGCCATCAAGACTAGATAACAGCATACATACATACAATTATTATAATGAAGACGGTAATTTGATATACGATGGCAATCGGACATCATCAGGGAGGCAACAATAAAGTTAGACGATACTTCGCATCTTCCAACAAAAGAAAAAACATATTTCCGACATATAAAACATAATATATTTATACAGAATTAAACAGAATTTGTTTTATTGCAGTTACTGGGCTACTTTTTGTCGAAATAAAAACAACCACATCACAAGTTTGCAACACACATGCTTGCATTTTAAATTTGACTACAGCGCAAGTAGAACCACTCAATAGGCCTACCATATTTTTTGGTTAGGTTACTACAGTTTTATTAAATTATTATTATTAGCTTACTAACTTTCGTCTATATTTTTAGTACGGTAAACCTTTCAACACTATAAAATTTTAATTAACTGCAATTTATAGTAATGTAGCGATGGCATGGTTGAGTGGTGAAAACGTTTGCGCGACTTTGGTTCGACACCGTGTTGACTGAGTGTTGACTTCCACTCCCCACTTGGTCAACTTCGTGTTTTATGTTTGCTTTAAAATACTTTGTACTTCTTACAAGTTACAAGCATCATGTAGGATACAGTTGACATGTTTAAAATAAACCATTTTGTGTTTTTCGTTCTTCGACAATTTTAAATTAACGACAGAGTTGGAAACAGTGGATTTTTTTACAAAATCAAAACGCCAGTTATCAGTGACGTATTTTGAAAGAAAATGTCGGAAGGATAAAAACAATTGTTCGGTGGCAAACGTCATTGAACATGAACTACAATGGTATGAAACGTTGCAAAAGTATTAAAACATATTTTTTGGGGGAAGGGGCAAGATTCAATTTGGGGGGCGATTGCCCTCCAAGCCGCTTTCGTGGCTCCGCCCTGCCAAATGTACTTACACAACAAGATTAATGATATTTAGAAACTATTCTAGATGAGTGTCTGAAAGTTTGCAGAACCATAAGAAATTACGACCATTGCAATTAAATCTGCTTGGACGCATTAGTAGACTGCTGGTTCATGTTTATCAGGCAACGTTCAATGTTGTGACGCAAAATCGCCACATCCCAGTCTGCACTTTCATCAGTTGATATTTTTTTGTATATAGCGAATGCTTTTTGATATTGATCAAAAGCATTAATATGCTGATTCACGTTCATGTAGCAGTTTCCAATGTTTTCTAAAATAATTGCCACGTTTTTGTCCGCACTTTCATCAGTTGATATTTTTTGGTATATAGCCAGGGCTTTTTGATATTGATCCAAAGCCTCAGCATCCTGGTTCATATGTATTAAGCAGGTTGCAATGCAATTAAGCGAAATTGCTACATTTTTGTCTGAACTTTCATCAAATGACATTTTTTCGTACACACCAAGAGCTTTTTGATGTTGTTTTAATGCATTAGCATACTGGTTCAGGTTCATCAAACAGATTCCAATTTCGTTAAGAGAAATAGCCACATTTCTGTCTGCATTTTCATCAGTTGATAATGTTCTAAAAACACCAAGTGCTTTTTGATGGTGTTCCAAAGCATCACCATATTGATTCAAGCTCATGAAACAGTTTCCAATGACATGAAGTAACTTTGCTACTTCTTTTTCTTCAGGTGATATTTTTTTGTAAATAGCAAGAGCTTTCTGATGTTGATGCAACGCACTGGCATACTGATTCAGGTTTATGAAGCAGTTCCCAATTTTGTGAAGCAACACTGCTACATTCTCATCAGCGTTTTGATCAGTTGATATTTTTTTGTAAATAGCAAGAGCTTTTTCAAACTTGTTCAAAGCATCGCTGTGCTGATTGATGTTCATTAAACAGTTTCCAGCATTGTAGAAAATAATAGCAACATTTTTGTCTGTGTTTTCATCATATGATACTCCTCTGTAAATAGCAAGTGCTTTTTCAAGTTGATAAAGAGCAGCTTGATAGTTATCAGCATTCACCAGAATGAGAGCGAGATAAAATCTTGCTGTTACAACTACGGTTTCATTGGTACCGGTACTTGAACTGTAATCAGTAATGCGAGAAGATATGTGCAAAGCTTTAACAAAACACTCTTTTGCGCTATCGTATTTCTTGAGGTTGAACAATATGATCCCTGCATGATTGAACTGCTTTCCCATTTCGACATTGGTTATGTTTTGTTTGATTGATGGATCGCTTTCATTAAAGTCACTGAAATCGGTTCTTGCAAGAGATATTTCATTTTCTAAATACCTCAGTTCTTGATCGAAATTTTTGAACGTAGTTGACATACGTTGTGGATTGTGGGCAAATTGTTTAATTAAAGTCTTTACATAACTTTTTTTTTGCATAAAATAAAGGATGCTGATATTGGTCAATGCAGAGCTTGCGTAACAATTAGAATTTTCGATTTTTAGAGTATTCATTATTGTTTTTTGTAAACAAGATGCAATTTGAAAATAACTGATAACAGTGTTTTCTCCGACGGCTTCAGAAATCTCATGAGCGCTCTCCCATGTCTTACCATTGTTTGTCCAATCATCCTGTCTTTTACTATTTTTGTACATGCGCAATCGTATTTCATATGCAACAGCAACGGCAAATTTCAACTTGCTCATGGTGTTTTTGCTGATTACACCTTTTGTCATTAAACCTTCAACAATATTAAGAGAAGAACTTGCATCAATTCCATGAAGCTTTCCTAGAGCTGAAATAAATAAGGTTGTGCTTCTATAGATCACTCTTTTGAAATTAAATGATTCATGTTGCTGTATTTGTGCTAAGTTGGATTTTGTTCCATAATTGGTCAAATCTTCATAGACTTCTTTTTTTATGTCATTTACCATCTCGCTTTGGTCTTGAAATTTAGTTGTCGATTTAATTCCATTTTGAAACTGCTTAAATATTTGTTCACAGCCAGAAACAAAGCACGTTTTGGTCAGTATGTCACTCAAATGATAACCATTTTTGAAATTTTCTTTTGAGGAAAGGTATGTAAGCATCTCGCTGATTGGTTGAATGAGTTCAGTTGTGAATGGCTTAGCTGAAGTTGGTTGCATTCTTCCCAATGGGAATTTTGATGCATGTGGCATCATTCCATCAAAGGAAATTCCACGTGGCGTGACAAAATCCTTAAACCAACTTTCCTGTGTGTTTTGATTCGTCAAACTTGGTATACTAACACTCGGAACTATTGTTTCTCCAAGATTAATGACAATTACATGAAATATGACGGAGAACCAGCGAAAGTAATCTTTGCTTTGGTTGTAATTTGGACCATCTTGGCAACCCTCTTCCAAAACAATGACATGTTCGAAGTCGGAGTAGGGCGTGATTTCCTTGCGTGCAAGGGACCCCATTCCGACAAGTGAATATTGACAAGGTGGTTTTCCCATGACATCTTCACAGAAACTACATATGCCAGACATAATTTCAATGTACTTGTTTGAAATGTGTTCTTGCACCATTTGCATTGAAACAACTTTCAGTTGTTCATGTTTATATAAATCATGTTTATCCGAAAATTCTTCAGGCATTTTTTCAATTCCTTGTAACAATGCTTCAACATCCAGACGAAGTTCTTCAATTTCTTCCTTGACTTCTCTAGCATAGTTCATGAGATCAGCTTTATCATTTATTGCGTTTGCTATTACAAGAATATGATTACAAAGCCTGTTCAAATCAGACTTAATGCTCTCAAGATTATCCGGATTTCTTACAATGGCTGCATTCAATAATGCTGCACTCTGAAGCAAGGAGGTTTTGTCAGGTGATCTTTCTTTATAGACTAATCCCAGTTTGTGAAATATTTCTGCTGATTGATGTGCTTTTTTCTCTGCTCCATTTGCAAAGCATAAAGTTTTTAACTTGCCAACAAGTGCTTCTTCTTCTTTACATTTGTTTGTGTATTCCATTTGCAGTTCACGTACAAGCATACATTAACACTCTAAACATTTAATAGGCTACAACTTTTATTGGTAACCCAAAGCCTACAACAAATGATTTATGTTTAAAGTATAATAAAGTTTAGCAGCACTAGTTTAATAATAATCATGCTTTTATTTGCGCCCATTGCGATAACATACAGTACACTGCGATCACAGATGCGATACAACAGACGACAGGAAGCAGCGAAGTGACATATAGTTTTCGAGTCAGCTGCTCCCCTTATTTTGGCTTGCCTTTAAGTGTCTTTCGCCGAGACACAGCCGCATGCTCTGGAGCGGTGTCGAACCCACGTCCTTTCGAACGTCGCGCAGACGTTCTCACCACTCGGCTACTTAAGTCTTTGTTAAATCTGCTGGAAGTAAAAACTTTTACTTTTGTCTTTTAAGTTTGAAAAATATCGAGTTTGGCAGCTGACTGCAGCAAGAGTTAATAGTGGGAAAACATGTTTCGACCTAGCAGTTGGAGTCAGGAGGTTTTATGCGTACATCTCACATCCTTTAATGGTGTGCTGTGTGCTCCCCAGGTTAAGAACCCCTGCGGTAAGCGGTTCCATGCGTGAACACTAATCACATGAGGTATTTTCAGATATTTCTTAAAATTTGAACCATAGAGAAATAAAACAGAGTAACCTTAACGAGTTTAACATAGCCTACTATATTACACAAAAAAAAATATAACATAATTAAAATAAACTCAAACGTTTTCGACACGTACGTGTATCCTCATCAGGAATCAAATCAGCAATATACATAAAAAGAAAAAACGTAAGATAAATTTGACTTTGCACTATAACTTAACAACACTCTGGACTGAAAAGTACAAACTGAGCAAATGATACAAGAATGATTAGAAATGAATTATGCGGTGGGAAACATATCACATGAGGTGTAAACTATAGGCACTGAGTGACTGAACAAACAATTAGAATACACACACAATGAATAAAAGCTTCCCATATGAACCAGACAAAAATTTGGTGAAAAGTGATGCAGTTCAAAGTTTTTTTTTAATAAAAAGCATAAACCTAATTGCAAATTTTGTGACTTTTTGGTAGCCTACTGTAATTACTTTTGGTCTTGGATGTAACCTTGCGGTTCTACTCAAACTACGACAACGATCGATAGGCCTAATAGCAACAATCACTAACTTATTACAATCCTTAACTCATCGATGGAATCGTTACAAGCAACAGCTAGCAATACCAACTACCTTTAACCAGATTGCTTATAGAAAAATTCGCGTTTTTTTTTACATGATCATTGATCAAAAACTTCATTTTTTTAAGTTTAGAAAAGTGATCTTCATATTCAAGATCACGATCTTAAACTTCAAGATTACGTTGTTTTGGTGCTTTGATCTTGATCTTTAAGATCACATATTCTTGGTTATCTTGATCTTCGACAATCAACATCACCAAAACTAGTGATCTTTCTTACCCATGTCTGATACGATCATAACAACAGTGCGCAATTCACTTATCAGTGATGCTAATTCTAATTAATTCCGCTTCTGCACTTCAAACAAACCCTCCTGAAAGAGGATATTTGGTAGCCTTCAACTAACCTAAACAGTTGACCTGCTTTTATATTCTCAACAACTCTGCCCTCGCAAGTTTCGTGAAGTTTCATAGCAGACCTACGTCATACCTACGTCACAATCACTGACATACGTTAATTGCACTAAAAAATATATAAATAAAATAACCGAAAATCTTATACACGACTTACCGATAAAATTACAAGCGGCAATAGATTTAGGTTCACAAAATTACGCGTAAAACCTGCATGACCAAACTCATGTAGGCTACTTTTAGACTACTAGAATTACAGAAGCACATGACCAAACTTAACTGTTCTGCTAAGTTGGTGTTACACTGAACTTATCCATGTGTACTTTTTCATGCTGTTAGTGCTGAGACCAATGGCGCACATACCGGAAGATTAAGATTGGACCATGGCCTCCAAGCTTTTCAAAACTTTTCTTAAACGATTAAATTTCAAACTAACAATTTGATTTGACTGGTATAACAACAGTCTTAAGATTGGACCATGGCCTCCAAGCTTTTCAAAACTTTTCTTAAACGATTAAATTTCAAACTAACAATGTGATTTGACTGACTGGAAGCTCCTTAATCTTAAAAACCATAATAAAAACTAAAATTAGTGCCCAATACCCAACTGATCTATGCGAAGCTTGTGGTTTTTGAATGTACAGTTGATGTTTAAATATGTAGTACTTCTTAATATACGAGTTAAATTCATTGTTGGTGCGTCACAAGACCAAAAACAAAACAAAAATAATTGCGTGGGTTGTGAGGGAAAAAGTTTGAAAACTACTGATATAACCTAATGATTAAAGAAAATACAAAATACTATTTCAACACAATAATGCAAAATTCTAGCTACTTAAAGCAAATTACTTACATAAGCAGGCCTATAGAAAGCCAGTTGCTACGCTAAAAGTGAATACACAACCACTGTGAAAAAGCTTGAGCTTACGTCATATCCGTTTGTTGCCTGCTCATTTTTTCCATTTGTTTCCGAACTGTCTACATGTCATTAGGGGTATGCAACCTGCGGCCAACGGGCCAAACGCGACCCCTAAAAAGCAAAAAGGTTTGGCCGCAACACGCTTTGGTTACTGGCCCGCGTTAAAAATACTTCGAAATAAAACATATTTATTCCAATAAAGTTGTCGAATTTTTTAAGTACACCACCGTATTTTTGTTGTTGTTCTTTAGCCTCTCAAAATGCATTGGCTAAGCAAGGGCTCATGCTCAAACGATTTTGTGATCTGAAGGTAGAATTTACAATTTTTTTGAAAATGAAAGGGCGGCCAGTTCATGAAATGGAAAACGAAAACTGGTAGTGTGATTTAGTTTTTTTAGGTTGATGTGGCTACACACCTGAAATGACGTCAATGCAAATCTACAGCTAAACGTCTTCCTCGATAGCTCAGTTGGATAGCGCGTGACTTCTGAAACGAAGAAGCTTCAAGATCAAGCGGCGCTGGTTCGACTCTCGGGGTGTGCGCTTGAGCAACGCACGTTAAAGATTGCTCTCCATTCAGCGGCATCTAATGGATGGAATAATTTCCTGGTAATAAGACTTCAACAATCGGAAACTTCACTCTGTCAATCTCCGTGATCGGGCCTGCGTCAGTGACTCAAAGCCTCTACAAGCATGGGCGCCGATCGCTCTCTAAAATTGGTGGGGACATTTACTAGGAAAGGTAAAAAGGGGCGACGAGCAAAGCGAGCTAGAAAGATCGGAGTCTGTTATAATGACAAACAAACAAATACAGTTCATCAGTCTTCACCTCCGCCTGCAGCAGATTGCGCATCAACATGCAGTAGCGTAGCCAGGAATTTAGAAAGGGGGGGTCTGGGGGGCCTCCCCCAGAAAATTTTAAAAAATTACTTTGAATTTGGTGCATTTCAACAAAAATGTGGGTATGAATATTCCTGTAAAATGGTGCTGTCCGGTGGCATAGCAAAAGGATAAGATCATGTTTTCTTCGGCATTTTTCGGAAATAAAGCTAAGTCTCTATGTTTTCTTGTTGCTAATTCCTGGCTGAGATGTTTAAATGTTTGGTATTGGCAAAACTCGCTCTTTTAATGCAGTTTTGTTTAAAATTAGGCAATATTTTTTAGACTGAAAGCATCATTCTCAAGCATAAAAAGACTGAAAGCATCATTTTCAATATCGTGACGTCACACGCGTGCCAAAGGGGGGTTGTAACCCCCAAACCCCCCCTTGGCTACGCCACTGTCAACATGGGTTATTTACTTGTTACAAATACAGTTGGTACAAGTCTAATGCGATGTATTAGCTTATATATTTTAATTGTCAGTGTCAGCATTGGACAGCAGACGTCCAAACACTCGGCAACGAGTTTCCGTCGAATTAAAAGCGAAGTCCTTGCAGAGGTCATGGAAGTTGATCGAATTCAAAACTTTGTTGTGCACATGGAAGACCATTGCATGATTTTGCCGTTTCTTTGTCATGGTATATCGTAACCAAGTTTTGACACGTCACAAAGTTGAACATGACTGTTCAGCTGAACACGAGCAGGCTGGAGAAATGAGCAAAAGTCGCACAAAAAGTTCCACTTGCGGAAACATTTGCCAAACAGCGGATGGCATCTTGTTGAATATCATTCGAAAATCTTCCACCGACTTTCCGTTGTAGGCTACTGCTTTCGAAAGAAGCATAGTTCTTCTGCAAGGGACTCTGTGTCAGAGAACTGCGGATAATCGTCTACCACATGTGATCGTAGCTTTCCACTAAAGAGTAATTCTTGTAGAATTTTGTAGTGCTCAAGATCGGTCGACTTGAAATAGTCAGTATGATTTTACTGCCGCGCTGGCAATGACTGCAAAATACTCTGACCGATATTTCGTCTCTGGTGTTTGAAGTTAAGGAGGTTGACTATGGCCATGCTGAAGACGTTTTGGCCTATATACAATTTTTTACCAAACCGGCAAAGACGTTTCAGCAGCTCTTAACCTCAATGTAACAATAACTGCAAACACACCTTTTTAAAAAGATGGACATGTAAAAAGATGGTGGGGACATGTCCCCGCTGTCCTATAGGGTGGTCACAGCGGTAAACCATAATCTCTTCGTGGGAAAATTGTAACATAAAGTTCCCGGATCCGTTCGTCTGTATGTAATGACCGAAAAAGAAACACTCCTTCGAAACGTCTATTCAAAATTGTATTTCTGTAAAAATAGCCTCAAAGCTGTCGAAATTGGATGCAACGCCGTACACCATTAAAACTTGTCACTACAGAACAGATTACTTAGATAAAAGACGGAATTTTTGTCCAGCTAGCAAGCACTAAGCCAACAGTTAAATGTGCGACTAACTCTCAAACAACCATTTCACGAATGACCAGAATAGATAGCAATATCTCAAATGCACGTACGCAGTACTGTGACGCAATAGTGAAACCCATTGTCACGCAATTCAAACCGGTGTTCAAAGGTAGTGATGCAATATTTCATCAGGTCTTACAACCGATGGTGCAATATTTGGACATTTTCTAGCAATTTCCATGACGTAAGATGCCAGCTAGGTTAAGTAGACCATAACGGTTTTTATATGACGTTTGATTTGGTGAACAATTGGCTGGAACATAGCGGCCCCTAGTTATGACAGTCTGACATGGCATAACTAAAAAAGAATTGACGACAATTGTGAGCCAATGAATAAAAACACGCGATACGCAAATTGTTTGAATCACTCACGTTTAAGTTAATACGTAAATACAAAGGGCATGCAAAGAATGAACAACAATACGGAATAATACACGACGATACATGAAATTGGTACCATAGGTACACGCTAAAATGACGCTATATACAATGGTTGCGATAATAACCGACTGTTCTGGGCTCAGACAAGTGTCGGCCACCGCAGACAAAACCAGGCTCAAACCCTAACACTTAGGTGTTCTTTACGGGGGCGAGGCACGAAATATCCCTCAACACGTAGTCTACTTTCACTTCCCCCGTACTCTCATCATAGTTGCAGACGGCAACTTTAGCTCTACGAACCACAGGCTTCCCTTTCCTAATTTGTGGAACTACCTCATGCACCCTCCCAAGTTGATACTTCCCACGTTTACCAATGTCTTTATCAATATCTTCCTTCAACGGAACAGGTATCTCAAATCGACCATCTTTCAACTCAATATTCGGTTCAACAAGTTCTCTAGTCAAAATATCATTGCGAGACAATTCACAGGTTTCATTTTGCAAGGTCAAATCCTGAATGACTTTATTCAGGTCTGCTATTTCCATATCACGAGACTCAATTTTACGCTGAAAGCTAGAGATGACATCCGACTCTGAAGACGTTTGCACTCTGCACACGTTAGCAACGCTTTCATCTAAGGGTGACTTACCACCACAAGCCAACCAACCGAGAGGAGTGAGCAAAGCATGTGGTTCACTACGATTCTCACCAACACGCTCTTCTTTAGTACACATCAAATAAGCGTTGTCGTTTCCAATCAGTACATCTACAGTACTACAATCATTCAAATGAAACATATTCACGTCATGAAAATGACGGAAACCACTTAAATCTTGTTTATGCGGTAAAGTTTTAACATCGTCAGCCCAAGCTGGGTTAACCACCGAAGTTATATCACAAAACAGTTCATTCGTCTCTAACGACTGAATGTTGAGTTTAACAAGGTCAGCACAAGTAGGTTTCTGACCAGCCAGAGTATCCATTTTAAACGACGCTTTGTCATACGGTTTAACGTCAAGTTCGCAGACCAAATCACTCGAAACAAACGTCAACTGCGAACCAGGATCATGCTGACAATACACCAACTTCGATTTGCCAGTCATTGGATTCAAAACACGAGCAGCAGTAACGCGGTTAAAAGCTGCTTTAACATTTCCAATCTTAACATTACGCACAGGAACTCTGGCACGAGCATCATCTTTGCCAATCGAATCCAGAGAATCACGTGACGTTACATAAAAATCATGCAGAAGAAAATAGTGTTTCCTATCGTTGTTAGGGCCACACTTACGACAGTTGTTTGCATGAACGCAATCCCTAACCATATGCTGGCGCAAACAATTCAAGCATTTGCCAGCTTTTACAATGACATCTCTCCGATCTTTAGGTGTCAAGCGCAAAAATTCTTTACAATTAGACAAAAAATGATATTCAACTTGACCACGTGACGAACAATAAATACATGCCGGTAGGTCTTTACGTCTAGCCTCACCACCGCGCGGTGCGCCAACAGCAGTCGAGTACTGCAAACTACCTGAAATCACATTATCATGGGGTTTTACGGACGTCTGCCTAACCGGACATGAAGGCAATTTTCCTTTGCCAAACTTTTTAAAATGCTGCGACTCACCAGAATCGCCCATTAGCATAATGCTAAAATCAGTCGACTTACGCGTTTCCTCCCGTACTACAAATTCAAACAAACTCTGAAAAGTAGGCTCATCAGTACCACCATACTGATCACCTAAAAAGTCAAGATAACGCTGCTTAGCGTCAAACGGGAGTCGCTTAGCCAAATCCAAAACAAAACGTCCTTCCAATTTATCACGCTGACCATAAGCTTGCGCGTAAAGCAAACACTGCGACAATTCATCTTTAAACTCTTTCAGATCACTGGAAGAGGTCGAAGTCAATTTGCTACCATAGCGATACTTTCTAATTTCCGGTTCGGCGAAAAGACCTCCACGAACCCCAAAACGCTGGGACAAGCGAGCTAACGACATTTCTATCCTGTCTTCTTCTGATAAGCCAGGAGTGTCAGAAACCAAATTAGCAATCGTTTGCGCAGCTGTTCTAACACAAGCTGCTTGTAACAAAGTTAAACGAGTTCCTTTAAAGGGCGAAGCTGCCATTAAGGCCGTAACACGATTTTTAAAGAAGATAAATGGCATATTATTACCATCGTAACCAATCAAGGCCGCCTTATCGAAAAACGTCCTACTATTTTGGTATTCAAAAAAGCAATCCTGTTGTTGAGAACTCGATTTAGCGGGAGAAGACAAACTATATCCCTTAAGGGGGTGAGGGGGCTCAGTCACATGCACAGCCTGATCACGAACCTCACACACGTTAAAATCATTAGACGCGACATGCCTCTCACAATCACGCAAATTACGTGTAGCTGGGCGATCAAAAACTAGCGGCGCAGAAAACTGTGAAGGGGGCAAAGCATTACTTCTAATGGCGGCCCCGTGACCTGCACGCTTTGGGGGAAGAGATCGGCTATAATTCGCAGGCCTTGGCTCTACAGCCTTCGGAAGACCCTTAGCTGCGGCCCCGAGACCTCCTGAAACAGCTTGAAAACGTATGGATTGCACTGGTCCACTTACAGATTGAACAGGCGTCTGGAAAAGGTTATGTAAATTAAACTGTGATTGATGTTCACTTCTGGAATGCCTAGAAGATCCCTTCTTAGAGCTACGCCGGGAGCCCGCCTCTGATCGATATTCAGCTAAAGCTACCTCCTTACGTTGTTCAGCCCTCAACTGTGCGTCTTTGAGTGCGAACTCAGCAGCTCTCGCTTCGGCCTCAGCTCTCGCGGCAGCCTCAGCTCGTATGGCCTCAGCTCTGGCGGCGGCCTCAGCAGCTCTCGCGGTGGCCTCAGCAGCTCTCACTTCGGCCTCGGCTTGTATCTGGAGCTCCTCTCGTCTTAGCTGCAGGTTAATTTGTGCAACTATCCGTGACGAGCTCTCAGACATCCTAGTGCTTACATTTGAGGCGCTATCCTCAGGATGTATGTCAGCATCCAACCTATCCGAGAACTCACTTACTTTTTGTTCGAAGTTATTTTTTAACGAGTTAAATTCGGGATCTACCCTATCACGAAGTTCTGCCAAGATTGCAGAGTTAAAAATTTTAGTCAAAGAGCATGGAAATGCCGTAAATCCTCTTCCAAAGTAGAGAACTTAGATCTAAAAATTAACAGTTCCTGCTTATCACTCAAAGAACCTAGGGCTACAGAAAGTTCCCCAATTTGAGTCAAAATATCCCGTCTAAGATGCCGGGCCCCTCGAACTGACTTAGCCTCATCGTTACTGGGTCCCTCCCCAGAATGGCCTGCCCCACCGCAAAGAACATCATCAGGCTTAAACTCAGTCGAGTCTACGGCGGTCGAGTCCCTGTCGCCACCGAGTGCAGACATATTAAATGTTGGGTCTAAATTTAACAATTAAAAAATTAAGTTACACAAACACACAAAATTACAGTAAGTTATAAAAAACCTGCAAAGACCGTAAAATACAAAAAGAATTTAAATGCACGATACCGTAGCTGTACGGGTATATGAAGTCCTAAAGTCCACAAACTTGCTTGGATTCGTTCGCTTGAATCTTCAAGCACAGATGGATTGTCTTTAATCTTCTTTCTTGCCAATGAATGTCGAAGTTATTTTTTCTTCAGTACCAACAAAGAAACGCCTTTACTTTTTAGCTTTAAGTTCTTCAGTACCAACTGAGAAGAAATGTCTTTAATTTTCTTTGCTTCTGTAGACTACCAACCAACAAGATCTTCTTTTATTATTTCTTTGCTTCAGTACCAAACACTAGACAGAGTAACGTCTTTTATTTTTTCTGCTTTAAGTGCTTCTTGGCCTACCAGCTAACAAGCAACGTCTTTTATTATTTCTGGTCACAGCGGTAAACCATAATCTCTTCGTGGGAAAATTGTAACATAAAGTTCCCGGATCCGTTCGTCTGTATGTAATGACCGAAAAAGAAACACTCCTTCGAAACGTCTATTCAAAATTGTATTTCTGTAAAAATAGCCTCAAAGCTGTCGAAATTGGATGCAACGCCGTACACCATTAAAACTTGTCACTACAGAACAGATTACTTAGATAAAAGACGGAATTTTTGTCCAGCTAGCAAGCACTAAGCCAACAGTTAAATGTGCGACCAACTCTCAAACAACCATTTCACGAATGACCAGAATAGATAGCAATATCTCAAATGCACGTACGCAGTACTGTGACGCAATAGTGAAACCCATTGTCACGCAATTCAAACCGGTGTTCAAAGGTAGTGATGCAATATTTCATCAGGTCTTACGACCGATGGTGCAATATTTGGACATTTTCTAGCAATTTCCATGACGTAAGATGCCAGCTAGGTTAAGTAGACCATAACGGTTTTTATATGACGTTTGATTTGGTGAACAATTGGCTGGAACATAGGGATCGGCGCCCATGTCTACAAGTATGCGAAACTGCCAGGATTAAGCTCTCCAAGAAGCTTTCCCAGTCCGAGGATAAAGATTCAATCAATCATGTATTGCATGCAAATCACATGTATCCATCTATTTTCTATCATAGCACGCACAAATAAACATTTAGAGAATACATTTTGGATTGCCCGCACCTCAACATTATCAAAATTCAGTTTTGTCCCCACCAGTGAGAGAGGTCGATTCTTTCCTTGCTGCGATTTCAATTAAAGTGGATTTGGGTAGAGTGATTGGGAATGCAAGTTAGCTTCATACTTCACATTAAATCGACTTTAAACACTTAAAATACACAACACCTCCTCCATAAACTTATGACCACCCATAACGAAGGCGTAGTTGGCGTCTTCTCTTTGACCGCCTTAATGTAAGTCCTTGACGCGATGACGTTGATACATTCGCCGGATCCCTATCTTCCGGCGAGACGTGACGTGGACGCAGCTGGTTGATATGACGCCTCCATATTAGACCTCGAAGGTCCACTCGAACCTGTAAACTACGATTCCCATGTCGCTTCATCACGACGGCAGGAACCCAACGAGGACTTCGGGATTGTCTGGGACCAAAGTACAAAGCATAACAAGGATCACCAACATCAAACTTAATTGTTTTCTGGCTTTGTTTCCGAGGCGGAAGACTCGTAGCCTAAAAGTTTTTGTGATCTGAGCTGAGGAAGGAAGGAAGATATCTATTTTAGTGCGTAATTGGCGGTGGTTTAATAACTAATTGTAAGAGTAGCCGTTGGCATTAGGTGTACGGTGAAACTGCATGAAATATTGTGTGGTCGCACTTCTAGGCGGTAGGCTAACGACGATATTCTCAAGCCTGCTTGAAAGCGCGTACCAAACGCTCGTCAGCACCGTTCGTAGCTGGATGGTATGGTGCTCCAGTGATGCGTAGCCTACTATTCCCCTAGCTTTACAATAAAATCTTGAATTCTTCCGAAGAGAACGTAGTGGCATTATTCGAGACAGTGGGGTGCAGGGCCGGATTTAGCTGATGGGGGGCCCGGGGCACTTTTAGATCGGGGGGGCCCCCGTGCAAAAACCATCTTCACGTCTACAGTAGCATCAGTCCAGTACTGCACAGCATTTTGCAGAAACTTTAAAGGCCAAAAGGAAAAAAAAACACAAAATCACATTTTTTCCAAATAGGGGGCCCTTCAAAAGTCGGGGGGCCCGGGGCAACTGCCCCCTCTGCCTCCCCTAATTCCGGGCCTGGTGGGGTGGGGTATCAAAATGGGCAAAATCCTTGTCTAAAAAATCCATAGTAACCGAAGTCGATACGGAAGAAGTTGGGTGAATAGAGTGATACTTAGGCTACTGTAAGCATCTGTAACAATAAGTCAATTAGAAGTAGGACCTAAAAATTAATAGCGTGATCGACATGAATTCGACTTCAAAGCTAACCAAAAATACAAAAGAAAGAAAGAAAAGCCCAGCTCATGGGCGAAACACGGTGTCTATCGCTGTAAATTATTTCTAAAATCGGCGGCCGAGAAACATTAAGCATTTGATACAACTGTAACAATAGCAAATTTAATCGTACACACCATAAAAGAACTAATAGAACTATAATTTTGGAAAAGAGGTGATCTCCTTGAATAGAATTCTTCTTCGGACCTCAACTTTCCACCGCCAATTTTCTTTTAAAAATTTTGCTTTGGTAAAACTTCAACAATAGGCCACTGTGAAAATTGAAAATCACAACGGTAACCCTGCAATCCTGCATGAGAAGTTAAAACAAGAACGTTTTACATTTCTCTGGCGCCGGTATACGAAGTTGCGAGTAATAAGATTTTGTGTTGCATTTAGATTATTAGAAGAATTAAAAATACTTACCATTGGTTATAATGACGTTGCATTACGTCACAAATCGATACATAGTTATATATACTATTTTCTTTCACCTAAAATAGAAATCTGGCGCTGAATTTGACTACCACTGCAACTTTTGCTTTCAACAACACAGCAACAAAATGAATATACCTTGGAGAAATAGCTTAATAGAACTACAATATGTCGTCACAGAAAAAACAAGTATTAAGAACAGTAAGTGTGACTAATCAAAATGGTTTCTTTAAAAAGGCTTTTGTGAGGATTTAGATTGTTTCATTTTTTTCAGTGGCCTATATGAGCAAATAATTTACGCGTATATACAGACTATCAAGAGATGCTTAGTGTGATGCTAGTACTTAGGATGGCCGCGATGGACAACAGAGCAGACAAAGTCAGTTGCCATCATTGGAGAGTAGGCCTACTGTGTTTTGTACAATGAAATGAATACAATAACTGCTAACTATCGCATTATACAGTGAATGCAAAACTAATGTTTTTGTTAGGCAGAGACATGGCCACCTAAAGATACGGCCTAATTTGTCACATTTTGCAGAAATTTCCAGGTTTTTCTAATTTTGGGCGAACGTTTGAATAAATTTTTCTAAAAATTAAATTTTTACGCTTTCTTTATTCTTTTCCCCAAATGACACAATAGGTTTTAACATTCTCACATGTTGAAAAACAAAGAAAATTTGATTTTGTAGATTTTAGTCAGACTGTTAATTTTCAATAACAGTCTGATTTTGCGTTTTTCAACTTACTTTTTCTCATTTGCTACTGCTTCCCCAAGGCAACAAAAAAGTTTTTTGTCGTTAGGAAACCGCAAAAAGTAAAAACATCTCAAAAAATGTCAGTCAAGCAATAGCAGTAGCTGTAATCAAAATCTGCAAAATGTGACAAATCAGGCCGCATCTCCAGGTGGCCATGGCAGAGACTAGAAAATCAAGCCCTTTTTATACATGTAGCTTTAGTCCTAGTTTTGACCAATCAACGACTGCCCATTGAAAAAATAAAGCGCTGGGAGCAACCTATATCTGTAATAGATACAGCATTACACAAAAATGCTTTACTATCAATATTATTCAAACACTCCTAGCCGTGAAAGTATCAATTGATAGGTTTATTTATTCAAACCAAATAATAACAACCATAAGCATAACGCAGCATGCAATCACAATCTTACCTAATTAAACGTCCATCAAATGAAGTAAGTTAGATTGCATCGCACCAGTGAATGACGACTGGCCGCTACAAAGTGATCAAAACAGTCCCTGTCAAAAAGAGTAAGATTTTGGGCGTTTGCAGTGTCCGCTCTTAAAATAACTTGGATTTGGAAACGGGTATTTTTATTGGACTCCACAGTTCTGAAATAAAATGACTTGTTTTCTCATCCTCAGGTAAGGTCGCAAAAGAGCACATACAATGCTTGATAGATTGCATAAACGAATTGTACTCGGATCACAAAAATGCAAAAGAAAAATTAGAAGAATCAGCGATAAGAGCGAATGGACTAAAGCACCGGTATCAGGTCATGGAAAGAGCAGGCAAATTGGAAATGGTTTGTCCCAGAAAGTTGTTTTTTAAATATAAGCTATAGATTTTTGAGTCTAGGTCGGTGATTGATTCGGCGTCTTTTAGCAGTAATTTGTCTGCCAAGCTTAAATGATTCTCTTCATAGTATTGATTGATCGTTATTAACTTAATTACTAGTAATAATTATTGGCTCAAACAACACTCAGAACGAAACGTTTTAGTGACAAAGTCACAACTCAGCTGACAGGACTATAAATTTTACATTGATTCAATGTTTGTTTGCAATAAAATTGAGTTTGTCACCTGCCCAAATGATACGAAGCACACAAGTCATATCATCACTGCCTATCCTCTGTTCAAACCACTCCATAAGGCTATAAAGGTCCAGATTTCCATTTATCAAGATACCAAAATATGACTAACTGACGTGTTCCTTAATATTCAAAGCAACAATACTAAAGAACGAAAACTTATCAATTTACTAAATCTACAGTACAATCGGATCAATAATTCTTTTTGTGAAAATATTTCAAAATGTTACGTGCGTCTTCGTCGTTACGTGGGTCTTCGTGGTTACGTGGGTGTTCGTGGTTACGTGGGTCTTTGTCGTTACGTGGTCTTCGTCATTCCGTGGGTCTTCGTCAATGTTTTCTGCTGGCTTAAGTTGAGTTGTAGGAAATTGATAAACTGCGTAGCCTACTTCAAATAGAGCGCACTTCAATTATCATCAGTAAGGCACACTCCAACTATAAGCATCCATCACATTGCTGTTTAAAGACGAAGCTGTTCAATAAAGAGTGTATGCAATTTCCTGCAGGATAAAACAGCTTCTTTTGCAAAAACGGAAAACAATCTCACGATGGAGAAATTACAAAAAGAACACAATCATCTTGAAAATGATCTAAAAGTAAATAAAGAGGTAAGTCAAGGTGGCTTAATGGTCTTTGGCGGTCTCCAGCAATAGGAAGATATTTGATGAAGTGTTATAAAGTGTCTTTTTTCTTACGTGTGCTATATCCAGTACCGTGCTGAAACATCTTGTTTATCTTTGTATTTTAAACTAGACAACCTCGTTAGCATTATCAAGTTGAGTTACAGGAAGCCAGCTTTTCACCTCTTTTTAACCAGCAAGTCTGACTTGCGTCGTTTCTGAACGGCAATATGATGTAAAAACTGCAATTTTTGTCTTTGGGTTGCAACCAGATGGCTTGAAGCCAATATAAAACAATTTGCAAAGACTCAACGGTAAACGCATGTGATGCCAGAATCAGAAAATAAAATTCCTACCCGAAAACTTAGAAAATAAAACACAAACTTTTCTTTAGTTTGAGTTAACGTGTTATATTTCAGAAAGTGAAAGAAGTGTCCGCTGAAAACAAAAAATTAAGTATATCAGCGGAAACTCAAAAAGAACAAGCGGAAAAACTGTCTGATTGCCTTGGGACTTTCATTTTACAAAAATCAGATAAGCAAATAGTGATCAAACAGACCAGGTAAGTGCGAGTCATATCATTCAGATAAAACTACTCAATGCCAACAGATAAGGATTGGTAGTCAACGTATGAAGTTCCATAGGTTATAGGTAAGCAAAATTAGTTATGTTTGACAAAAATCAAATCTACTTCACCTTTAAAGTTTTCTTCTCGATTTTTTAGTTTTTTATTATTGAAAGCAGGCACTACCTCTTTTGGACGCTTGGTCAATCTCAACAATATGTAGGCTGCCGAGCCCAAAATGTAAAAATTAAACTAATGGTTCGATCAAGTGCTTTCATCTTCAGTTTGTTTTCTGCGTTTAGGGCTTTGTGGTTTTTATTCAAAACAAAATAAATTTTTGAGTTGAACAAACTAGGAAACAAAATAAGTTGTTTATGTTCTTTACAGATAAAAAAGTACGACATAAAACTATACCAATGCAAATTGCCCTTTTTAACAGCGCATGACTAAGCAAACATATGTTATTTCACTAACTTACCTATTTTAATCATTCAGCTTTTGCAAGAAATTATGATCTATATTTCCTAATGTAAAATAATGTTACTTCTGGATAGGTTGGAGACACATGATGTGCAAGAATGCTTGAACTCCATTGCGTATGAATCGGAGGAAATGGCAACAGACTTAGAAGTGTATTGGAGCTATTGTGTGACACAAACCAACGCAATCAATCTGAGAGCAGAATCATGGAAAGAAAAAGTGAGACATATTTTAAGTTGCACTGTTTGTCCTATTGGTTGATTTTTGCTTTTTCTAAGCCTGTGTTGATTGTCTGCAAAAGACTGTTTCAATGTCGCATCAGTAGCCTATCGTCCTTACAAGGCTTAGTTTCAATGGTGTTGCTTTTGTCTAAGGACTGAGATCCAACTTTTTATCAGACCAGAATTATCTTGGCGTATGGGTTCATTTGGTGCTGTTAATTTAATATTTCACTTCGTTACTAGGATTAACCATAAGGTGGTTGACAACATGAAGCTTTCTCACAAAACATTGTATAGGTTAGGCTACACAACACTTCTAAGTTTTTTGCCAAATGGTTTGTAGTATAATCCCCGAAAGAGAATATATGTCTACAGAACCGTATCATCCTGAATGCTTAGAAATGTATTTTGTTAATGGTGGTTATGGTGATCCACGGGTGATGTAACTGAAATGGCACTTCTTGTCTGTCTATTTTTCTTAACCCTACATTACCACTGAAGCAAATCTGCATTTGCTACAGCATTTTTTCGGTCTTTTTGCGACTTTGTTTCAGCATTGCTTTTAATTATTACCCAATGTAACAAATATGCCATAAATTGGAATGGGAGAGATCACATATACCCAAAATGATTTAACCGGCAAAAATAGTGTTGGCTATCGCACCTATAGTAAAAAATTTCTTAAGGGATACATTTTTTTATACAAATATAAATTTTTATTGTTAATTTAAGTACGTGCTTGTCTTACATGCTACCGAAGTTGTTGTTAAACCTTTGTAACTTGAAGTAAACAAGACCCAAAACATATATTTCGTGGTTATTTTTTTAACGAGTAATTTTTCTCTATTTGTTTTTACATTGCTATTTTCTCCTCTACCAAACCATATTGAATCAATTCAACAACTAACAACGTAAATGCAATGTTAACCAGCCCATTTCCTCGTCGTATCTAGATTCGGTTTGCTGACATAGAACTCGCCGACGCTAAAGCAATTTACGATGAGGTAGCCAGCAAAAACTATAACGCCCAAGTGATCAAAAACAACCTAAATAAAATGATTGCAGAAGAGAATGAGAAACTCCAAGGATGTTTACTAAGGGCAAGTATTTATATCCAACAGACTACGTAATGTTTCTCGTAACTATCAGTGCAGGACAAATGGGTGTACCAAATAAAATTGAAGGCATGAAGCTGTAGCCTACTGCACAGTGTCAACAGCTGATGGGGATACATCAGTAGCGTAGCCAGAAATTTTGAAGGGGGGGGGGTGGGGGGTTTGATGACCTACAAAGCCCGACGGCTTGTTTCACCAAGGCGACACCCAGGGGCGGGAGGTCTGGGGGGCCTCTCCCAGAAAATTTTGAAAAAGTACTTTGAATTTGGTGCATTCTGAGAGCATTTTCAACAAAAATGTGGGTATAAATATTCCTGTAAAATGGTGCTGTCCGGTGGCATAGCAAAAGGATAAGATTATGTTTTCTTGGGAATTTTTCGGTAATAGAGCTAAGTATCTATGTTTTCTAGTTGCTAATTCCTGGCTGAGATATTTGAATGTTTGATATTGGCAAAACTCGCTTTTTTAATGCAGTTTCGTTTAAAATTAGGCAAACTTTGTTTTAGAGACATAAAGACTGAAAGCATCATTGTCAATATCGTGACGTCACACGCGTGCCAAATGGGGGGTTGTAACCTCCAACTCTCCCCCCCCCCCGGGCTACGCCACTGGGTACATATTCATTTAATTAACAAACGGAGCAACAACAAATAAAAAATGGTAGCATTAAATAAAACAGCTTTGGGAGAGAGATAATTCTAGAATACCATTCAGTGGTTCTCAACCGGGGGTCCGCGGACCCCAAGGGGTCCGTGAAGCGATTTCAGGGGGTCCGCGAAAGTTTCCGAGTTTTCAGCATGATTGATAAATTACGAAATTTATAAATTGTTTGTGCTTTGTTTATGTATTAGCCTACAGTGATTCTCAAACTGTACGTTGCAACGCACTGGTGCGTCGTTTAAAATTGCAAAGGACTTGGCACAAAGGTTTGGTTTCTTAACTACAAATATCATATAAATGATTTAAACTCTTTAATAAGGCTATGTTCAACTTAATTCTTTTGAGACAGCAGATTATCGATCAATGATTTACTTAGAAATGCAAACGTTAGTCAGCAGTCTATCACCACTCACAGTTTTGCAATGACTGCGATTATAACGAATTAATATTGATTACAAATTAAAAAAGAGAGAAATTCTTTGTAACGGTCGCAAGTATTCTATTGACTTTTGATGAAATTTATAGAAAAACATAAAATGAGCATAT
The DNA here is from genome assembly GCF_918807975.1 of Aplidium turbinatum. NCBI lineage: Eukaryota > Metazoa > Chordata > Ascidiacea > Aplousobranchia > Polyclinidae > Aplidium > Aplidium turbinatum. The sequence continues at coordinate 8,168,731 of NC_137483.1, read as the reverse complement.
GAATTACTGATGTTTGATCCTGTGTGGCGTGTGCCAACATAGCTCATAAGGTAATTTCATCAATCGTCAAGTGCGTTGCGAATTCAGCAAATTCTTCTAAGTGTGTTGCTTCAAAACTTATGAAACATATGATTCCACAAGGAGACGCGATATACCAAAATTTCAAATATAAATTTTCAGGGGTCCGCGACCTCTTTGAAGGCACCAAAAGGGGTCCACCAAGACAACCAAAAGGGGTCCACCAAAAAAAAAAAAAAAAAAAAAACCACCAAGACAAAAAGGTTGAGAACCACTGCGGCATAGATGCTTCATTTCATTCATTTATTATCACCATTTCACGAATATTTGTTTTGTTGTTTTGTTTTGTTTTCTGACGAGGGCAGAAAGTCTTGCCGAAAACTTTCGTACTTAATACATTAAATAACGGTGTATAAAATTATTTAATACAAAAAATTTGAGTTACTTAAGCAGTACACAACATTTCGAATTACTGAAGCAATTGGCTATATCCAACCTCATATGGTTTTGTAGGCCGAAAAATATGAAAGAATAACCAAGATTAGAAAAATTGATTTCGAACAATCTAAAATAGATGTTGCCTTGCTTCAAGACGAAATTGAACAAGCAAAGCAAACTTTTGAGGTGAGTCAACAAGCTTTACAATTTCATTTATACTTTATAACAGGGGTGGGTAACCTTTTCGGCTTAAATAATAGCCGGCAGTAGTTTTCCCTCCCCTACTTTATAGTAAATAGAAACCACACATTCCCATACCAAGCATTGGTGATCATACAGTCACCTGACAAGCTGAATGGTTTAATACAAATGTACTATTTTAAATATTTGATGCATCATCGTATAGCTTAGTTTAGTTACAGACATTCTAAAAGAAATATAGCTTACAGTAGCTGTCATCATTATCATCATCATCAGTTCAGTCGACTTCGGTTACTCTGTAAATCATCTCCACACCTCTCGATTCCTTACAACCTCATTTGGCTCTTTCATGGCCATCCCGCAGTTATTTGTCACTGAATCAAGTTATCTTGGGACCGCCTCTTCCTCAGCTGACCAAACTAAGCATAATATGTTTTTCCAGTGTTGTGCTTCTTACTATGTGGCCAAAATATGAAAGTTTCTGCTGAATGATTTTAGCTTCTAAAGATTTTAAGCTTCGAAGAGAATACCTGTAGAGTAGGTTATTAAATGAAAAGTTTATATATTTACCAGGTTTCTTTATATACAGTGGGTTTTTCTAAAAAGTGTCTTAATTAAGAGCCTGGGGATATCATTGGTACCGGGACCAAAATATCCTCTTAGCAAACCTGCTGAGGCATGAAATAGTACTGTGGCAATTGACTAGTAGACCGTATGGTCGTCTCGTTGTTTCTCTGTCGGTAGGGGAACTTGGGTAACGTTTGCATTGTGTATATTATACTTGCATATTTCAAATATGTATTATGTTCCTGTTACTGACAAATAAACCATTGATTGATTGATTGAGACATGAAATTAAAATCTTCAAGCACTGGGCAACATACCACCCTGTTGCAAATGTTACTTCCTCGGTAGTCTGATATAAATGTTAAAAAATACATGAATAAAAAAGTAAGAAAATGTCTTCCTTGTTAGGTTGCAGCAAACACTCCAGTAAACCAAATTTTATATTTAGAAAAAATCACTTGACCAAGCCAATCGACACAAAGACGTTTTGACTGACGTCGATTTCAATGAGGAAATGCAGGAGAAATTGATCTCGGAGAGGGCGTCGATCAACAGCGAGAAAGTTGCCAAGAAAGATTTTTTATATTCAGTCAAGACTGAAACACAGAGTGAAAAGATTTGTACAAGCAGGGCCAATCAAATGGTGGCTTACCATAGTTCAATTTTTTGAAGATGGCCACTCCTTTATTTCAATTTGCAGCATTTCAAGGAATCAAATTACTGAAATTTGGTTAAATAGTTTTACAGATGATACAGTGGTTTAGGCTTCTAACGTTCAACTTCCTCAGTAGTAGCGTAACCACGGTAGGCTACATCATTTGAGTGTTTCAAATGTGGAGTCAGTCTGGAAAATGTTTTAAGGGGTATGTGCAAATATGTTCAGGAAAAAGCACAGACACTCAAGAAATGACTGTAAAAATGACTGACATGCGGCCTGCGAGTCAACTACTAATCTCAGATTTGCAATATCTTACGATTCTTAGGTTTATGCGTAAATCACTTTGTTTCCTTTGCGTTGCCCCACCTTTCAAAACTAGACGGCCAATATTTTCGTCAATTCTCTTGAGATACTTTTGATTAAGTTCAGGCGGTTGTTTGTTATAGGCTACCTTGATGCTATCAATGAAGAAAAACCTATCAAACAAACCTCATTGGATGAAAAGCCATCAATCATGAGCAGAAAAATTTAACTGCTGTTTTTTAGATGGTAACTGCGATGAACAAATTGGTCGCAGCAAGGTCCAACAGAATGCGATACAAAGAGAAGTTAATCATGAAAGCTGACGCTCGATCAACAATGAAAAAGATCTACGCAAAGACCTTGAGGCGGTACCGACAACACCTTCAATACGAAGTGGAACAAAGGTTTTATTTTGAACAGTACCGTAAACGTTAAATATGATTACAAAACCAAGCACAAACTACCCTACACAGCCTAAGCACACATTGCAGCCTAAAGTTGACTAACCAGTTTCGTGTTTATTCTGAACTGGATAATTTTGTAACCAACAATAATAATTCATTATTATTATTAGAACATTTTGATTTTGTTACAAAGTTTGAAAGGCAAATTTACAAATTAAAGACAAATACAAAACTTTATAGACTTAGTTGTGTACATAAATCGATAAAACGTGGAAAGAAATGTCTTTCACCTTTTTGAGCACTCATTGTTTACACTTGCCCTTCCACAACTATTATTGCAGCAGCTTTCTCACTCTTTTCTCATTCTCCTCACTTACTCACTCTCAGTTGGTGCTGTGACTGGCTTAAGCTATGATGAGCTGCCACAATAACATTACAAGCCAATGATGTTTTAAATCTCTGAAGATGCTAATTCAAATTTATTTGGAAACCTTCTCTTGGTCTATATCTAACGTTTTTCAAATTGTCTTTCTTTTCATCCATCGGGCTTCCATTCTTTTTTCAGCCAATATGCTTTAATAAATTTCATATACGATAGTTGAAGATGCTTGATTCTGTCTGAGTTTTTTTTTTTTTTTTTTAATATAGGCTTCCGTTGGTTCGTTTGTAAACGCAAAAAGTATCTTTTTATACACACAATTGAACAAGGTACAGTTTTTTGCAGCATTGAAAACAGTTTTTATCTCTATCAGAATAAAAGCAGAAGAAGACCTGGAAATCTCAATAGAAATGTTCAAAATGTTTGAAAAAGAAATGGAGCAATTCCGGCGAGACTCCCGAGGTCTTAGTCTGGGAAACAGGTTAGTGACAACCGAGAAAACAATATTTGTCGTTTTATCATTGACTCAACGTCTGCAAACGTTGAATTAATGTAAACAGGAAGAGCTTTTTTGTCTGGGAAACAACTTGTTTAACCATCAGCTGATAAAAACTACAAAAAAAGAAGATAAAAGATAAAATATATTAAACATTATGAAAAGTTATGATATTGAGTAACAAAATAGCATTGTAAGAACATTTAATAGATTTTGGAGAAGGGGAATTTTGGTCACAAGCCCTTCAAAGAATGAATGATAATATTGTTTTTTTATTATAATTTTTTTTTTAATAAGCAAATTTTTATCAAACTAGAACAGTGAGGTGCTGCTTTTCAATAATGCAAACCTGTTTCGACTCCCAGGTTAAGCTAGCTGCTCATCAACACCACTCACCACTGACCAGGCTATAAACACTTAGGCGGCGTATAGTTGCTGAATAAAAATGGCAAAGAGTGAAGAACTAGCCACTTGACTCTCGTTAGTGCCGAAGGCTTAGTATAATGAAAACCTTATTTTCTCATACCTCGATGCTTGGATCAAGTATGAGATTCACCTTTACCTTTACTTAGTATACCGGTAGTCTATGATGAGAACCATCTTCTTGTTTCCCACAGTTTAATAACTAAATATAGGATATTTACCTTGACCCGACATACGCTCAAACTGTCACCAGACTCACCAACCTTCCTTTGGTCACTCAAAGCGTTGTCAATAAATAAATTGAAATACCAATACTTTAGTTGTCATTGAAGATATAGTTTTAATTTTGAATTCAATTTTAACAAAAGATTTATCCTCCACAGCAGGGGTCGGCAAACTGCGGCCCGCGGGCCAAATGCGGCCGCGGACAAACTTTTTGCGGCCCTCGAACGATCTTACTTTTAGTGCATAAACTAAAGTTTCATCATTATCTACGCATGAATTTATTTTACATCATAACAAAAAGCCTTTTAACATGTGTCCCGACATTACTCGGTAACTCCTATGTACGCTACAAAATCTCTCAAAATTGAAAAATGAATTACGCGAAGAATAAACTTCGCACTCGCCTGTCAGATCGTCATTTGAATGACGTATTGCAAATATCATCAACAAAGTTGCCAGTTGATTTAAACACCTTGGCCATGACACAGAAACAAGCAAACAACATCATCCTTCACATTGATAAATGATAAGATAAGGTTTTAAACCTTTTAAATGCTCAACATCAAAATATCAAATTTATAGTTGAAAAATCTGATGACACTATTGCCTTTTTAGATGTTGAAGTAAAAATAAATTATGACTCGTTTGACACACAAATCTGGAGAAAACCCACCAACACTGGCCTACTTTTAAATTACAACGCTTTTTGCCCAAATAAGTGGAAATCTGGATTAATCTTATGTCTTTTATCTCGTGCCCGTTTGGTTTGCTCGACGGACTTATTGTTCCACAATGAAACTAACAAGTTGAAAAATATGCTACTTTTAAATGGATACACGTCATACTTTCTTCATAAGATATTAAAAGCTTTTTTGGATACGAAACCGAAAGATAAACCCGAAGAAGACGATTTTAGCAACTTTTTTGATGTACCATTCTTGGGAAAAGATTCGGTAAGATTTTCAAAAAATCTGGCTAAAATTGTCAAAAAGAAATTTGATTGTGACATTTACCCTGTATATAGAACGTTCAAAGTAGGGAGATATTTCCAGCTGAAGTCGCTTACGCCCTTTGCTCTATGTTCTAATGTCGTTTATAAATTCAGTTGTTTGCGTGATGCAAGCCTGACATACATCGGTATGTCAACAAGACATTTATCGACTAGAGCTGGGGAACACCTCAATTTGAATTCTGTACAGAAAAGCGCAATTAAAGATCACATTTTCTCATGTACAATGTCAAAACAACGTTTCTATCAAGCAATTTGAGATCATGTCCAGAGGCAGGTCTGAGTATCAGACTAAGATCTTGGAAGCCTTGTACATAAAACGTCACAATCCACTTTTGAACAGACAATTGTATGCTTGCGGCTCGTCTTTCTTGCTCTCCGTATTTTAAAATTAGTTTTTTCGCACCTTGCCTTTCTACCATATCATGTGATCTGTTTAACACTTTTTGATGCAGTTACCTTTGATTCTCGTGGAGCCTATATCGTTGAGTTTGAGCTAGTCAGAAGTACTGTGCAGTTTTTGTCTTTTCCTGTTTATAGATTTAGTTAACCATTGTATTTTATTCAGATGTAGTTAAGTTGTTGTATATTATTCCTGAAGAGGACATCTTGTGATGTCGAAAACGTTCGATATTTAATTGTTGCGTAGTTTTGTGTTTTTTGTAAATATAATAATATTTAAATATTTTAAACTTGATAACGTTGCTTGGCTTCGTATGCCTATGGTTCAAATGATAAGTAAATAAAAACCATGCATTGCGTTTTAATACGTGTTTGATAATAAATATGAAACGGCAACAAACACGTCTCACTGTGCAATAGACACAGGAATAGGAGTTGCAGGTGCGCCATGATTTTAAGGATAATGTGGCGATTGTTTATAGGTTGAAATTTATGCGGCCCGCACGTTACCGGAAGTTTGTAGATTTGGCCCAGTAGTACAGAAAGTTTGCCGACCCCTGCTCCACAGTAACGTTTACAAAAACCTAGGCTTTCCAACAAAAAGGATTTTTGACCCAAAAGTACTCGAAGAGACAAAAAAGGCAAAATTTGTCAACACGTTGTTGGAGCAAGCCCCGTTTAATTCTTTATCATTTTTCAAACTCTCGTTTTTGAAACTGTTACACAGTTTATGAGATTTATTTTAAATTGAAATTTGATGGCCCCATTTTTTTTGATCTGTCACTATTTATAACTACAGTGCTAATATTGATAATTCTGCCACATATATACGTTGAATGGGTTTTGGAATTAGTTTCAAGCTGATCCTTGAAACTAAGCCGGGCTCATTTGGGCCTGATATACAAAAGATTTAGAAACTTTTCGTATAAATCAGCTTGTCTTTGCCAATTTCATATATTTAGAAAATGTAACTTTTCGATCTAATTTGGGCTATAAATAAATCTTCTAGTTCAGTCCTAAACCATAGAGCCAGTTTGTAACTCCTAAGTAAGCTTGCTTGGTTGTGCGAATTTTTATCCTCGAACTGAGAAAGCTTCTTTGAAAGCTTTATCCTGGTAGTTTCGCATACTTGTAGAGGCTCCTGATGCAGGCCCGGACACCGAGTTTGACAGAGTGAAGTTTCCGATTGTTAAAGTGTTGTTGATTGTGAATTATTCCATCTCCAAGATGCCGCTGAATTGAGAGCAGCCCCAATATGCATTGTTTAAGCACACACCCCGAGAGTCGAACCAGCGATCTTGATATTACAATTTCTTGGTTCAGGCGGGCGCTTGACTGATTGATCTGGACGGAACTATTTAAAAACATTGTGAGAGAATTGAATGACATGGTACTAAAATTAATTTAACTAATATCTTTTCGATAAATTAGTTTTAATAAATTTTGTGACGTTTTTGTAGGTTCACATGGGAAGCTTTTGAGAAACAAAAACAAATGTTACAACAAGAATTGATCGAAGCAAAAGTAAAAGTTTGGAAACTTCAATTCAGCTTCAATGCGAAGTTTGAAAAGTATAGCGTGTATAAGGATTCATACTTGGCTGAGATCAAAATTTTAGATGAACGTATTGCTGTGCAAAAGGTGAGCTTACAGATATTTACTAATCAAAACTTCTGAAACTTTTCAGAAAGTTCTGTTGCTGAATAAAAATTTCACTTATAATTTTACAATTTTTTTGCAAACGTAAAAGTATAAAGTAAGCTCTTGCCAATGGTCCAACTATAAATGGTCCAACTACAATTTCAACGTCTGCAGACGTTGAATCAATGTAAAAATGACGGATTCTGAGGTCTGGGCTATTTTCAGAAAAGTTAAAAAATATAGAAAGCTTTTTGTTTAAGAACTAAATTTCATTTTATACGCAGGAGAAATTGAATCAATTGGAATTGATCAAAAGTGAATTGGAGCCAAGATATGACCACATAAGAAGCGAATGCCTTCGTATAGAAAACGAACAAGATGAGATGTCACAGCGCTTTGCCCTTCAAAATAATAGACGCGATCGTTTGCTCACGGAAAATATTCGCTTGAGAAGAAAATTGCAAGGTATGGTCCCTAGATATGTCGAAAAACTGATAATAATAATATAAAAACGTTTTAAATCCTCGTAAATTAGTTACACAACACGGCAGAAGTATTTTTAACAGGAAATAAATTGCTTTGATAAAGAGCCAGAGCAAGAAAATATTTTTTCTTTGGGTTTTCGAAAGTGCCATAAACATGTAGCTTAAAAGTGACTCCATCGTTCTCAATGACAAACATGCTTTTTATAACAAACATGACAAACATGCTTAAACAAAGTTTCTGTCGGCTCGTTGAAACTACTTTCATTCACACGAAAACAAAATACTTAGTTTTGCAAATCAATAAACAGTTTGCTAAGAGAAAGTGGTTCATTGCTTTTTGCTGTCTCTCTAAGAGCTTGTTGTCAAAATGAAGTTGGCTTAACCGCAGTAAGGTTAAAAATGACTAATCAGAAAACAAATTAATAAGCTTTGAACCAACCAAAGTTTAGTAATTTTAGAGTGAAATGAAACTGAAACTACTCAACTCTTAATGAAACTAATCCACTTTAATTGGTATATTTTTTTTTCAACTACTCTAATTCTTTTGAATCATTAATTTTAACAAATGAAATAGCTTCTGTTAATATCAGATGTATTTAATAAACTTGATGATAAAATATAAATAAAGTAATTATATATGCTTTAAAACGACTAAAAAATATCTTTTAAACAATTTAATAAAGTAACTATTGAGCAATAAGTAAAACACAAATTTTACAGTTAATTTAAAGCCGCAAAAAGGAGTCATTCTAAATTTAATAATAATAAAAGAAAATCAATGAATCCAGGTCAAACAACAAATGAAAAATCACTACAACCTCAACTGGATGCAATCAGAAGAACTATTGTCATTCACATAGAAAGATGCGGTCGCGAATTGAAAAGCAGTGGGATTGATATCTGTATGAAAATGAAGAGAATGGAAATTTTGACAATGGAAAATCAAACCTTGACAGACGAATCCATACATTTAAAAGAAGAAGTCGATTGTAAGAACAAGTAGTAGGCCTAGAAGAATGAATTCGCTTAATTCATCACCTCAAGGAAATTAGGAAAGAAGTGGCAAATAAGGCGAACTTACGAAATATGCAAACAAGCCACAACGACAAAAATTTTGTCGGACCAACAAACATGACGAATTAGAAAAACTGACGAAATAGACGAATTCTATTGTATGAGGTTATTTTTCAATTATAATGAAATTAAATAACATATTTAAATAAGAACTTACTGAAATCCCCACTTTGGGGGGAAACATAATAGCAAGGTTGCTTTAGCAATACCCTATAATCTTTCATTTACTAGAATTTGCTCTGTTTGATGTTGAATTTGACATTGAATACTCTTTCTGTGGTCTGCCTACCGATAGCATTTGCATGTAACTTCATCTTATTAACATTAGGCACAATTAGCGTGTAGGCTACTATTAATATTATGATCAACAAGAAAACTTGCACGTTATGTTTGGCTTGCTTTTGTGTTGAAGCAGTCATACAGTATGGCATACCTAATTCTAAGGAATTTTTATCACTGCACATATTCTTAAAAAGTGGCTATATAATGCCATAAAGCATGAAAACTATGGAATTGCAAATTTAAGCAAAAGAGGCTTTTCCTGTTACCTCGCTATTGGTTTTGCTTGCTATACAGGCTACTGAACAAAATCTACTTTTTTTGTGTAATTGAGAAGAGGCGGTTCCAGTCAAGTTACATTTTGGTAAGTAAAAATAAAACAGATGAAAAATATTAAAAAATACTTGAATTTATTTTTGAAGCCAGTCAAAGCGTTTGATTTGCATAATTGTGGACACGACGAGTGGCTTCCTTGCCTTCCCGTTCACTAAACCTAAATCTTCAACCACACCGGGTGTAAGCCTGGATACGACAAACAAAAAAACCGTTTGCATAATTAAAATCGCTTTTCATGTGATGTCACATCGGAAACAAGTTTGAAAAGCATAAAAAAGGTTTACAGCAGAATAACTATAAGCTGGTTATCAAGAAACCGATGTCATGGCAATGTACATTGTATATTATATTACGCAAGAAAAAAGAAATTAAAATTTTGTGTTAAATTGTTTTTGTTTCGTCTGAAATCGCACCTTTGTCATTATTATGAGAAACTTTGCAAACCACTCTTGCTTCCCTGCTTTTAGCGCTTTTTTTAAACTTTGCGATCTTTATCGTCCATCTCCCTTAAAATAGCAGGTTTGGGTTATATTCAGAGAGCGATGGCATATGCTATCCATGTTGATTTGCAAGCAGTCTCTGATAGTTTGACGAAATCGGCAAACTAGCGATTGTCTGCAAGTGGTCATTGCGAACACTCATTTTCACTGAGTAAATGACCTGATAAAAGCCCAGACCGACATCATTGCATGATAAATCAGACAACTTCAAACGAAACCTATTTTACACCGGTTAGTTTTTTGAAAAAAATGAAACTAGCAACATAAAAGAAACATGCTTTGTGTTTTGTATTATTTTGTTGTTTATTATTCCCCAAAAAACACTTATTTTATCACTGCGCAGTGCGCATTTTGCAATTTATCACTGCACAAAATGTTATCACTGCGCCTTATAGGCTTAGAATTAGGTATGCATCAGGGGGTAACCTTATTAAAATGGAGCATACTGGAAACTTTGCACGAATAACGAAATGCAATTTAATGCCTTGTTACCGAGGTTTCAGTAGCTGTGGCAGAATTTCGTCATGTTAAAGTGGCTTCCAAAATTGGACGGTTGTCTCTTATAACCTGTTCTGATTGGTTGGCGGTGTCATTGTAGTCATTGGCATCTGGCAGAATTACTTCACGTTAAAATGGCTCCCTTACCGTTTACTCTAGCGCAGCAATTCTTACCATTTTTGTGAACAACGATACTTTTTAAAGAGTAACAAAGCTGCAAATCCATAAACGTTTAAACGTAACTCTGAGTGAAAAATTTCAAAGTTTTTCCTTTAATATTTTTAATTTATTGCTAAATTTCGATACTTTTTCCTGCACCAATGCAACTTCGGATCTTTTAGGACCATGATTACCTTAAAAACTTTCCACAGATCATTATTGGAATCATGAGTTTCGGCTATAGAACCATCACAGATGAATGAAACATATATTGACTTTATGCAGTTGAATAGGTTATTTAGACTTTTGATTTTCTGTTAATTCTTTCATTAGATTACAGCAAAGAGTTGAAACTAGTTCATGCATACCTGATCAAACAAACCAAAAAGTTGTTGCATATTCGGTGTGACCTAGTCCAAGCAGTTTGGAAAGAATCGGAGATTACTAAGAATGCCACGATTATTTATGGGACAAATTTAAACGAATTGATCAACATCCGGGTAATTTTTTAATTTTAAATTTAATTACAGTGTTTGAAAAAAAAATAGCTTAAGTATTTAGGGATATTCCAGAATATATCCAAGATTACGTATATTTATCCACGTTCAGACCATCCTGAAAATGATTGTTAGCAAATTTTTTTTTTTTTAAGGACCAAGTTTTATGCTTAACATCTTTTGCAATTTGAAAAATATCAATGTATTAATAAATTCGTTTTGGCCAGTTTAGCGCAATGAGTTGATTTTAATAATCATGCATTAAAATAAAAAAACTTTACAGCAATCGTGTGAATTGAATCTCTTATTCTGTCATAACTCGGCTTAGAACAAAACTTATTTCTGAACGAACTGTTTTTTCTTCAGGGATACATAGACAGACGGAAGCGAAAGCTCGGATACGCCACCCAGCGATTGTGCGACATAATTAATAACTCACCTGACTACAATACACTTGCAAGTAAGCGATGAAGAAGTTGGTGTCGCTCTCGTAACTGCCACTAAATGTAGAACTTTTGTTTTGGGACAGAGTGACTAGTTAAATAATGTTGTGGTTAATTGTAATAATAATGTTTGATTTTTTTATAGCGCTGTAGCCATTGCAGAACGCGTTGCTCTACAACGCTTTGCAAAGCAGACAGTGTGAAATCAACGAAAATATCATAAGATTAAAAGCACCAAGATTTTTATTTTTAAATATTTAATTTTAATTTTAGGTTACGATATCGTGAATGTAGTTTTTATGAAGTTTACCCAGCTATTCAATCACACCAATGATTGTTAAATAAACCTGTTACTGTGATTGTTTCAGAAACAAGAAAATCAACCAAAAAGAGATTTTCGGATAGTGATGGCCAGGTGCAAAAGCGCCGTGGATCCTGAAGGCTAAATTGAAGTGCTCTTCAACGGAAAGCGACTTTCGTCTCAGTCATCCCGAGTTACATAGCAAAGAAAATATTTATTAAAAAGTTTAATTATTGTCAAGTATTTCATATTTATCAACAGGATAATTTTTTGAAAAAAAATAAAAATATCACTATAAATGGCCTATGAGTTGCCCACACAGCAACTTAAAGTCAGACGTTTGCAGTTCTGACTGATTCTCATTTCATCGCCGTGATCCAGTGACACCGTGAACGTGACCTGGCAACCCTTCGGTCGATTCATACTTCAAAGCATACTTCAAAGACAAAAGTAACAATAATTCTGACAATTACAATTACGAAACACGCGATTATTGGCAAACGTCACAGTTTTTTGTTGGCTTTGTTGGTTAGTTTTTGGTTTTGAATCTTTTATCCTCGAACTGACAAAGCCTTGATTGGTTATTCCTGGTAGTTTCGCATATTGTAGAGGCTCTTGACACAAGGCCGGTTACCGAGATTTGCAAAGTGAAGTTTTCCGATTGTTGAAGTGTTGTTGTCGGAGAATTATTCCATTCACTAGGTGCCGCTGAATGGAGAGCAGTCCTGAAATATTCCATGAAGCTTTTTCAAGGATCTCAAAGCTGATTCATAATAATAAATTGCATGCTGAAATGAGAAATAGGCATGCGAACAGGGGCGTTGACAGGGGGGTCTAGGTGGTACTTTTGGACCCGGGCCCGGAATATTTAGGGGGCCCGGATTTAAAAGATTCCCCGCGACTTCAAACATTATCAAGATCTTGGTTCGACTCTCGGGGTGTGCGCTTGAGCAACGCATTTCAGGACTGCTCTCCATTCAGCGGCACCTAGTGAATGGAATAATTTCTCGGCAACAAGACTTCAACAATCGGAAAACTTCACTCTGCCAATCTCGGTAACCGGCCCTGCGTCAAGTGCCTCTACAAGTATGCGAACAAGTACCAGGAATAACCTATCAAGGCTTTGTCAGTCCGAGGATAAAGATTCAAAACCAAACCAAACCAAAACCAAACCAAGTACCGGGCCCCCTTCCGGGTATAGTGATTTCCCTAACCACAATTTTTTTTTCAAAAACACAAAATATTTTTCTTCACCTACTCTTTAATTCTGAATATATATATTTTTTGGTGGTAATCACTTCTAGCTACTTGCAAATCATAGCCATAGGAGGTGGGCGGGCAGGGGGGCGGTTGCTCCCCCGCTGAAAAAAAATGTCGCAAATTTGGGCAAAAATGTCAAGTTATTTGAGCAAATCAATCTTATCACAATGTTTCGATGCCTCACCAGTTAAAAAACTTTACATAATTGTTGAAATTTAAGAGATACATTAATATTATCCAATGAATGTAAATGTATTATCACTGACTTTGAAAACTGTTGCATGTGGTATTGCAATCTGGGCAGAATAAGTTTAGATTCGACAACTGCAAAATAGAACACTCTGTAAAAATACAGTTGGGAAACAGAAGTAAGCTTATTACTGATATTCACTAACATGTAGGGCTGTAGGCTGCATTTCTTCATGGATAAGATTTAAAAGCGTAGGCTACTGTGTACTGGTAACTTTACGAGGTTTTTTGTTTTTTCTCAATATCCTACTAATGTAGTTGATTATAAAAATCATTTGGGAAAAAATGTCTAGTTATTTGGACAAATCAATTTTTACCATAAGTTTTCAACATTCTACCAGTTTAGTAACTTTATAGTGTTGCATTTAGTATAAAAAACATTTTGCTTTGAATGTAAAACAGAGTATCGAAAATTTGAAAACTTTTATATTTGGTATTAAAATTTGGACAGAATAAGTTTCGATTCAGTATTTGCCGAAAAAAATGCAAAATAATGTTTCGACAAGCTGAGATAAGCTTATTACAGATATTCATTAGAATATCACACTAGCCTACTTTCCTTCATTGGTAGAATTTTGAAACCTTGCTGGGTTCTGGTGAGCATATGAAGTTTTTGTTTTTTCTCTATATCCCACTAATGTAGTTGTTTGTAAAAATATTTGGGCAAAAATATCCACTTATTGGATAAGTCAATTTTACCATGAGTTATGCTATGCTCGCAAAACTTGACTTAAATACTACAAAGATAGCTTATCATTTTTAGATATGGTCAAACAAAATAAGCATTTGTTATAAACTTTAATAAACAACAGTTGTGAGGCCACATACTGTACCGGTATACACCACTTTTGTGAGCATTGATCCCGGCCACTAACTGTAGTTATGTACAAAGTGAAAAAGTATATTAAATGAAAACAACTTGTGAATTTTCCTGGATTTAATTTCATGTTTTTGTAAGCTATATTTTAACTGTTTTCTGTATTGAACTTTTTTGTATGAACTGCTGTTTGTCTTTGCCAGTCCCAGGGTTGATATGCTCAGCTATTTACTATCTATGACACAGTATTAGAGCAACAACGATCAAATATAAAGACACATGTTTTGTTGTTTTGTCATCCAATTCATGACGTTAATATATCAGGCAATGTAAACAGTGCGATTTTTGTGTCATGTTTTGGTAATGTGGTCTGTATTTTGTGGCAACGATTGAGTTGGAAGCTATTATATGGGAGTCATTTTTCTTCAGTGCTTGTGATTTGAGTGGGCCTAGCAGCTTCATTGTGAAGTAAGATTATCTTTGTAATGATCTTCTGAAAAAACATTGACTATGATTATATTGTAATATAATTTCAGTATTTTTGGTATCAAAACTAGTTTTGTTCAAAGGTGGAAGTTTGATGCACATAGCATGGTAAACTGTCCAATTCTTTTCAGGCTGTAGGATTTGAAGCAGCATGGATTAAGTAATGTTACTGGTTTGATAAGTAGGCCTAAGCGGATTGTCATTTTAGTATTTTTCAATGCAAATTTACAAATATTGAGTCTTTGGACTATCTTTGAATTGAAAAGATTGAGCTACTTTTGGTCAGGCCTTTTATTGAAGTTGGGCTGGAGATTTTCATACAATCTGGTGACATAAACATTCAGCAATTATTGTTATCCAGTTATTGGTGAAGTCTCAGTTCAAATTTTTTTGAATCCAGTTAGGCTTAATATACTGTATATATATTTTTTGTGATACATAAAAATGTTTTAATTTGATGGTTCATTTAATTGGGACACAGACAGGTCTATGAACGTAGATTAAAGTAAGTTCAGCCTTGTTTTGCTGTTGTACGTGTTTTTTTTGCTTGTATTTCGTACACGGCCAAGTTGATGACTCTCAGAGGTTGTGAATAATTTTGTATTTTTGAAAATATATATGCAAAGACAAAATTTGGGAAAATTATTTTTGCCCCCCAAAAATGTTTTACTCTCCTACGACTACTCTACTTTACAAAGAATTAATTTCAGTCGAAAACTCCAACAATTTTAAACATATCGACAAAGATCGTGATTGAGAGCAAGGATTTTGCGGTTTATGGAGAAATCCCTAATGCGTAATTGCACAGTTGGGGAAATTCGTGGATACAACAAATGTTTGAGAATATATAAATGATATTCCTCTTAATTTTCTACATTGAACGGCATGTGTCATCCTCATTTTAACAGCACATCAATAAAATTTTGTACACAACCTTTATATTCATAACATTGTCGATGAAGGGGGCCCGAAAATAAATGGGTACCGGGCCCGAGAAATCTTGTCAACGGCCCTGCATGCGAAGACATAATCAGAAATAAATTACGAAACACAACTGATAGAAGAACGACGCATGCAATGATGTCACTAAATAGGCTATGTTTAATTGTTATGAGACAGACAGCTCTGTTATCTTAAATCCTCTCTAATGCGTATGCTACTGCACACTATTTATGGATTACCGTTTTAACTTTGTTGCATTTCGACTTAAAAATTGGTTGAACTTAACAAACATAATCTTGCAAACAACAGTTTGGTGACTTCATCAGTCTGATTCGGAACCGATTCCAAAGGAAATACAGAAGTGGGTCGGCTCTGGCTCCACAAGTATAGTAAAAATATACCGTCAGCGATTCACCAGCGCTTCGAAAGGTAGCCCATGTAGTTAGAAAGTGTGCGCTAGCCGCTGTGGTGAAGTGACTTGGTAAGACGAACTTGGGCGACAATAAAGTTGGCTAAGCTTAGGCTAATGTGATAAAACAAAAGGTTTGCTTATGGTTTAGGACTGCAGTCAATAGACATACTCTTGGTTTGAACAATGTTTTGATGAACTTTGGTTTAAAGTGGAAAAAGTTCTATTAAAAGCATTAGATTTATAAACCTCCATTGCTGGTCTGTGAAAGAAACAAAAGGATTTTGGACTGCTGAAACACTTTGTCTACAAAAGCGAATAAAGGTAGCGAAAACCGAACAATGTAATATACACAACTAAAAATTGTGAACGGTTTCAGTTATACAGCATGTTGTCCTTTTACAAAATAAGTTAGCTCAGTGGCTTACGCAGTACGCACCAGGCTCAAAATCAAGCGGCGCTCGTTCGACTCTCGAAGTGTGCACTTGAGCGACGCATTTTAGGACTGCTCTCCATTCAGTGGCACCTAGTGGATGAAGTAATTTCGCGGCAACAACACTTCAACAATCGGATAACTTTACTCTGCCAATCTCAGTAACCGGCCCTGCGTCAAAAGCCTCTTCAAATATGCGAAACTACCAGGAATAGCTTATCAGAGGCTTTGTCAGTCTGAGGATAAACATTCAGAACCAACTAAACACGATAAAGCAATGATCAAAGCAGTAAAATGAAAAAAGGAATCGGACACCAGTTGAAGGCCGATGCTACAATTCTTGGATTAATAAAAAAATTTAAATTTTTATTGTTTTATAATTAGTTTTTTTTTTAATACACTTTTGGCTTGATCCTGCATCTAAACTTCCTTAACGTGGCCGAAGCTACTTCGCCATCATTCTGTTTACAAAATCTTCGTAATTGATTTGACCATCACTATCAACATCTGCTTGTCTAATAAGTTCATCTATTTCTTCGTCGTTCAAGAATTCACCTGAAAGTTAGTGAGAAATTTTATAATTAAAGAAAATTAATAAAATATATTTTCGTTCCTGTGGTGCTAGTATCCAGTTTCTGGTATTTTGGATCCATCTCAGATAATTGTTGATAATTGATTGTCCTAGCTTAGTGACAAATTCCTGTCTTTTTCTCAAAGTTATTATTTTTAACAAATTCCATACATTGTTTAGCACAATTTTCCCAAAGAAATGACACTTTCTAATTGGCGGTAAAATTACCTCTCGCTGGAGTCCGAAATTAAAAAGTAAATCAATTCTCATTGGCTTATTAAAATCACCCTTAGTAACCATCAGCTCAAACTTGATTTTACTACGCTGATGAGATCGGAAGATCGCAACACTGGCCAGCACTGTCGGTAGTTACTTTTAATAATGTCTTTTTACACATTATTTTTAAAGAATTAAAAAAAGAATCTAAAGTCATGCAAATTTCACTTTATGTGGAGCTACCTGCTACATGTACTTGAGAGGTTACTGTTATTTTTTTATTCACTGGTTGATTTATGCATATCAGTTTATATCCTCTGTAGATCCTTCTTTTGTATCATGGGCCAATTCTGTATTTGCTAGTACACCCCTTCATTTTCTTCGAAACATGTGGGTTTGAAAGTGATTAAATTTTTGTACCACTCATATCAAACAATGTAAGCTAGTAAGTAAGTCACACCATGAGTAAGTTACATCACTTTAATTTGAAAATATAAAAATGTAATTTAGATCAATCGATTGCTTTGTGCTAGTTGGAATTCTACAACAAAGAAAACTATGCTTTTATTCCCAGTTTGTCGGTGTCATCCCAACAACGTAGCCAGATGAAAGTATTGTTGGTAACTGTTGTTAGGTTGCTAATCTATTCTGTTAAGATTAGGCTACTATGCATTTATATTTGTAAAAAAAAGTATTAGTTTTATTTTTTCTGATTACTGTAGTTAGCTACCAAGTCTATCATTCTTAGGCTTCATATATTCAAAGTGTAAAAGTATTGTGTTTAAATTGTATAAAACTGTGGTAAACTAAGTTGATGAAGCTATATACCACCTATTTTAAAATCATTATAACTGTTATACTGTACATAGTGTACAGTTCAAGCAAACGACAAAAATACAGCCTAGCAAGATGAAACGGTAAAAATGCATTTCACTTTTTGTTCTCTTTCTTTTTCGCATTGTTGGAATTTCAAAACATTGAGACAAAAAGCTAAAAGGATTTGCTTTTCACTGGGTCATTTTAATTAATTATCAACTTGCTATCTCAGTAAGTTCAATACTCATACCATTTTAAACACACTACGAAAAATGGTTTTTAAAAATATAGTTTACATAGGCCACTAACCAATTGTTGTTAAAATATGTTTTAACTCTGCAGCTGAAAGAAATCCGTTGCTCTTTCTGTCGAAGACTCTAAAAGCAGCCTTGATGTCCTCTTTGTCATCTACTGGCTCTTTTATTCTTTTTGCCATGACGTCTAAAAAGTCCGCAATTTCAACCCATCCCATGCCTTCCGTATCTCCTTCCTCCACCATGAGTGCAACCTCTGCTTCAGTAGGGAAGAATCCAAGATGTCTTACAACTGTTCCGAGTTCTTTAGTTGGTAAGGGTGTTTCATCATCCTTGCAATGTGATCTGTATGCGGTTTTAAGTTCAGCGATTTGCTCTTCAGTTAAGGTGTCAGCCATATCAAACTTGGAAGCAAGTGTAAAGGCTATTTCCAACGTTAAACAACAATCATTAATTGAGTAATCTGGAAAAGAAACAATCGTTGAAACATTTTTAGACACAAAATAACAAAAAATGACTAAACAGAGTTTCCAAATTTTACATTAATTTTCTGATTGAGTAAGTTATGACTTGTCTGTCTAATGTGGCAGATGAAGTTTGTTTTTACTATTCCAACAGATTTAAAACTGACGTAGTCTTGGAGCCGACCTAAAATTTTGAAAACGTGTTTATGTTGATCTAGAAATATGTCCCAACACGTTTTAGTTTCAACACCACTTATTGAAAACAGGAACTTGATTATAATTATAGAATTGAAGTTTCTAAAGTACGACTTCGAATGCCTAAGCGAGTTTTTACGAGGTTCAAAAAAGTGTTGCCTACCAACAGCTTAGCTGCAAAGCCAAATCGAACTCGGCGGTACAATCTTTTATGCTACAGCCTAGCTGCTATGCTTCAACTTTCAAAAAAAAATATTTAAATTTGGTTTGTTACATCGTTTTGTGCAAACAAAAAAGTTTCATTGACGCAGTTTATGGAACAAGCGAACTTGCATCTTTTTAATTATAAGGTCTCTATCCTAATCAAATGTTATACTTTAAATTAAACGGTTTAATGCTTCTGTGATTATTAGGCTTTATGAATAGCTTGGTTACATTTCAAGGCTTGTGGAGCTTGATTAAGGTAAGCCGGTTGCCCCGGATGTGTTTCTTCGCCAACGGAACTGACCGATTAGGTAATAAATTTTTTTAATTTCTGAAATACCATTTCTTTTCACAATCAGTGAGCGCAAAGTTAACATAAATGCTGTTGAAAAACAATTACTCTGACAATTTGCGGCTTGTTTCAACTGCTCTTTTGTTACTTGACAGAAGAGCTCAGTAGACAAAGGTAAACGCGGTATCATCTTGTACCCAATCGGACGTTTGCTTCAAACACAATACAAGGATCTGCATCGCTGACAGATGGATCACTGGATTGCTTGGGCTCTAAGGCCAGTCTGTTACCTGATTAAACGGTGGCCGTGCTATATCAGGCGATTCTATTAGTCAGTGAGTGTTCACTAAAATAATTGCTCAATATAATATTAGCAACCACACGCTCTACCCATACTGGATAAACCTGCATAGGAAATATTGCTGTTTTGTAAGAGAATGACTTTGACTGATAGTGATAGGACAAGACGAACTATAGCTAAGTGCAACACACCAGCAGAGCTATATGCAGGCCCTGTGATAAGCACAAATTCGATCAAGACCAAAAGTTTATTTGAAGTTTACAACAGTGTTTTTTAACATTTGTTTTCTGATGAAAAAAGTTTGCAAAAGCAAGCAGAGTTAAAGCAAAATCTCTTGCATATAGGTCTAGGTTCGAAGTTGCTAGAAGTTTTTTCAAATTTCCATAACAAACATTCCATCACATGATCAAGATTACTGCTAATTACCAAAGAAAAACATAAAGAAAAAATAATTAAGCTACAAGTGTATTATATAGCCGTTTTCAGGTGTCGGCACATGACTGAGAGCTCATCCAACTAGAGAAAATTATGTGCCACTAAATAAGTGGTATGGTTTGTTTCCGACACTATTCAACTTTCTCACGACTTAATGCGTGGCACCTGCACCATTGTAGAGGCAATGTATAACTTTTCTAATACGATTTTAGAGTTAATACGTAACACTTATGCGATGTATAGGCTATATTGTAGATAGCACAGAAATGTTACCAGCCGTAAGGTTACCACATCATTTCTAGCCGGTTTTACTGTGATCAGCACATTAGTGTTTCTAAGATTAGGCTGCAATACAACAATGTAAGATGGAAAAGATTTTTTAAAGGGTTATTTGTAAATTTTTGTATTTGACAAGTCACTTACATTATACGAAATACACTTTTATTATTTCGGATCCAACAAGTAATCTTGAGGGGGGAGACGATTCCAACAAAACACGATGATGTGTAGGTGTCTACATTATATCGAACTTGCAAATACACCGGGAATAAAATTAATTTTCTGTGTTTCAAAGGGGAGGCGATCGCCTCAAGCGTCACCTCCACTAGATCCACCATTGCATGTGCGCACATTTGAAAGCTCCAATTTGTTAATGGTTACACAACAATCAACATCGCAATTTAGCGTCTGGAATTCATCCAATGCTTTCGGTCCACTTGGAGGTGCTAGTAAGCCTCAGATCGAATGCGGAAACGAGTAGGCTACCTGATTGTACGTTGGCGCAACGAATTTGGAAGGGTTTTATGTAGCTCATTGCACTGCTACTTATACCGCGAATCAATTACTTAGAAATCTGTAAAGTCACTTGCGGTTAAAATGCTTGTTTAACCAGTTTTAAAGAAGATGTATTGACAATGTTAGAAATAAAAGATGTTGGAAAGTTCTGGAACGTCATACTCGCAAGATTTACTCCGAAAATATTAATATTAAGATGACGTCAAAATACACAACACAGTCCGTAACCCCCGAGTCATGTGAGTTCACACCCAAAGGTCCAGTAAATCAAAATCAAGGATTGCTGACGCTTATTGATCAAATAATATTGAAAAAAGTTTAAAGACTGAAAAAATGTGAAAAAACCTAATTTGAGGTGATCCTACAGCTTATGAAAATCTGATTATAATTTTTCAAAATGTAATTTAGTAGATTGAAATCAATTGTCTTCATGGTTAATTTTAGGAAATAAAAAGAGCCAGTTAAACTCATATGGAGCGTATCTGGCAAGATTAAAACACTTATGCTGGCAAACGTTGTATAAAAATCGGACTTCTTACAAGTTTTTCAGTTAGGCTAAAAGCTTATAGTTTGGCTGCAATGCACGTTTGAGTTAAGAGGGCGGCTAACGACCCCAGAAAGCACGATGAGTATATCGTGTACCTATCGTGAGCATACTAGGCTATCCTGTATTGGTGACAATTAATAACTTGCATAACGTTGGACAGCAGAATTGCCTTCCAGTCAATGCAGGCTAAAATTTTCAACCACCCAATATAAGCATGAATACGAGTACCATAAAGTAAATTTAAACTTTTTCAAACCATTATACAATTTTCATTCACAAACCAAGCTGGCGCAGTAAATTAAAAAGTGTTTAATGTCAACTGGAAAAGAAGCACACCACCTATAATGAATAACTTAAAGTAAAAGTTCCTTCGGTAAAACCACGAAATTTCTCTCTAGGTAAAAATCCTGAAACAACCAAATTTGTGTGTTTAAAAACTTTAAAAGTATAACCACAGGACAACTTAACAACAAACATCGTTGGCACTTTACTTACATATTTTATATTTTTTTTATACGATTTAAATTTCCTTTTGTTTATTTTTAAAAGGTTTTTGTGGCAAGCTTTCATTTTCATTTCATAACTAAACGCAGGTATGCTTATGATCAAATAGTCTTCGATTCTTGGGAACAATATGCTCGCTACTATTCAGATATTTTGTAAAATGGTTTACAAAATAATAATATACAGAACTCCCATTGAGACAAGATAAAAGACCGTTACTCTGCTTACGATTCTCTACAGTAGTTGAGCGATTATTATGAGAAAGCGGCACAATTAGAGCTTAATTGACAATAGGCTGCGCCATTCGACACCAACGCGCTCCAACTTGATGACGTAAAGCCAAACCCGATTCGCCCTGAGCCTCAGTTTTCACTACATCTGAAACATTGCTTGAGAATGATATCGTTTTAAAATTGTTGAATAAGTGTGAATAACAAATCTAAAACTGAAAATGAGATGGAATAGTCGAATGGAATTCATATCTTAAATGTTCAATTCTATCGCTTATTGTTTCGAAAAGAAAGCTAAAGAGACTTTTGTCTTTCTCACAAAAAGTGGCAGACGACTCAAAGACAATGGCGAGGAACGCGACTAAGAGCTCCTGTGTGTAAGCATCAGTGGTGGATATTGTCACGTGTTATTGCGATGTGTTTACGTGGTAATGAGACTATTGTGTACATCATTAGAAGTTGGTAACAATAAAAAAGGAAAAAATTGGACTACTTTTGTAAATACGACTGCTCTAAAAAATGTTACCAGAGTAGCAAATGCAGTAGCAAGTGGAACTTCTTTAACCGAGGAAAAAAAGCTTGGAAGATCTATTGAATATAATGTGGGAGAAAAATGTATTGATAACCAGCCGCATTTCTGTTGTCATGCAGTAGGTCCGCGTGTTTTGCCTTTATCCGTTAGGAAGAAACATTGTAATATTGTCTTTACACCACTTAGATGGTCAGACAGACAATTTGAGGGTGGAAGAAAAAAAATATCCAGAAAGATGGTTGGTCTATTTATATAAAAACATTATTGGTTAGGGTTGAAGATAAAATGTATGGTGATACAATTCCTCTTAAACGATAGCTTTTTTAGCAATGGTAAATGGCGCAAAAGAAACTGTGGATAAAAACGTATCCTTCTAAAATAATGGCAATAATACTTGGCTATGTCATTTCATTACAGGATATTCTGTATATGAAACGACATAGCAAAGTATTGTTGCCATTATTTTACGGGATATACTGTATGAAGGGTTTGGAAGTGATAGTTGAAATAAGCCTTTAAACATTCACAAAAACCGAATTAAAATCAATGATCTGCATTTTGCAAGATGCTTATATAGTTTCTACACATTCTTTGTTAAAGTTCACCAGTATGCTGAAGATTTACCAATTGCATCGGCTGCTTTTAACTTTGAATTAAAGTGTAAGGTTTGTTCAACTTTAACCAACTCTGCTTGATTTTTTTTTTGTAAAACATTGGAAATCATTGATCTTAAAACTTCGAAAAGATTCCTTGATCAGAATAGTTTGGAGCTTGCCCCTGATGCTGTTATCACCTCATTGTCACTTACAAAGGAGTCATTTTTGCATCACAAATTGACGTTTTGTTACGTCTACCCAACGTAACACTTTTCAAAAATGAAAGATTGACTTCATCAAAGGAAAATTAAAACTACTTTAATTACCAATTTAAATTCACACCAAAGTCAAACCAACTTTACCGAACTTTCCACTGTTGGCTGATTCCAACATTTTCTTTATTTTTACGTTTATGAAATGTTTTATGATATCGGTCCAATGAAGAAGAATTAGATTTGTATGCCACTAATGAATTTGTAGTTTGCAAAGATACAATCCAACTTGGGTAGAGAGGTAGCGAGAAAGATACAATCGTACGACAAAATCTGCAAGCTTCTGTTTTGCCGATGACGATACGCAGCAAAGGTTGTTTTAAAGTTAAGTATCAAACTGTAGTTGTAGATATGTTTTTTCTAAGGAGGTTACATTACGGAACGCAAAACTCCGCTTTTCCGGCCACATCAAAAGGATCGATTTTCAATTTGATAATTTTTTTACGCCTCGTTACAAAGTTGATTGCAACAATAAATCTTAAATTACTTTAGAACTAACTTCACTACTTCTATATAACATATAAAAAAGTACAATGTTTTGTAAACTAGAAAAAAAAAATGTAACCCTTCTATGGTGGCGGATAAACCAAAAGCGGCTAAAAACGCAACAAATTTCGTGAGTAAAAACCAGGGATTTTAGATCAAAAGATTTTAGCCAAGTGTGCATTTTGCAGCCCTCCAAACAGTGAAATTGTAGCATTTTATCAAGAACTTCATTTTAGTGTTAGCAAGGTAGGCGTTTACAACAGCATTTAATATAAACATCCAGATGTTGAATGACTGGGGGTCATAATGAGGAACAGGAATTGTCGGTTATGCCTTTTCGTGCAAATTTAACTTCTTGGTTGTCTGGAATTGCTTATCCAAAGGGTTAATTAGCGCTATGCACCGTGAATTGGTAACGATATGAGCCTTAAATTATCGTGTGCAGCAGAAGAACGATTAATAGAACCAGGCAATTTGCTGTCAGTTAATTTGGTGCGCGTGCAAAATGAAGAAAACTACCTCAAAAATTACACGTTAGATTCAAAATATGAAGCGCAACAAAATAAAATCTATTAGATACATTACAATATCTATGTGATAGAAACAGTGTTATTAAGGTATCACTGCATCTGTGAACAGGCGACATATTTCGGATGTGTGAGAAAAGGACTTGAAGCGTGCACATTGCACAAGCATGCATATTGCGAGCAATGAAGTTTGCATCATGCTAGCCATCAGTTATTTGACCATCATAAAACACTTGAACAACTTTTTAGCAAAAGCTTCCTTCAATTTAAGCCATATACACGGTATCAATGATTAAATACACCAAAGATGGTCAGAAGCTTGTCAACGCCGCAAAGGTTCCAGTAAATCGTTCGCTTTTTTTCTTTTCCCTCTCGAGCATCTCTGCGAGTGAAAAAAAAATCAGGTGCTTTTCTCTCACACACAACATGGCAAGATGAAATGAACTCCCGTCAGTGATGATTGGTACAACCAGAGAAAAGGTGTCAACTTAGCGTTCCTGAACTAAAATACTCAACGATGCTACTTTGTAGTAGAGATATTTAGAATTCAATATTAGATAAGGCCAAACACTGAATTTCAGCATCAATTCAGTGACACGTTAAGTAATTGTTAGTTTTTTTGTTGTTTTTTTCAGGAGCTGTCAACAAAAAAATGTCAGAATAAAGAAAAGTACATACTGTAACTATGTATTCTTTACTTGCAGATTTTAATTTAATTTGAATTGAACTTTAGTTTTATGTGAAGAAAGCAACTGTTTAGCATAATGCCGATTTGCAAGAAAATCACGATATTGCAGAATATTCTGAAGATTCTTTTTGTTTGTGTCCTCATTTTAGTTATTTTGCAAGTAAGCAGTTCGGAAGCAGGAAAAAGAAATAACAAGACGCGGCAGAGGTGGACACATACTTCGAAGATGCAGGACATCTCTCGAAGGCGACACCGAGGCCACTCGTACCGGGGGTTGGCCAAAAAAGCGAGCCACAGGCTGAAGCCATCTACGCTTTACTCTCTTGGTAGAGAATACGTAGACGTTGCAAATTACCCCTTTAAAATCTCGCCACGTCGATTGCAACGTCATCATCAAAATAAGAACACTCGTACTGAGGTAATCAATGACGCCATTTTGACTCTTCCTGGGCTGTCCCAGCTATTGGATCCTGTAATCACGCAACCCGACTATAAGTATTTGCAAGGGACTGTGAGAAAGAAGCGACTGTATTGCAGAGTGGGCATAGGATTTCACTTGGAAATAAAGGGTAATGGAAAAATACAAGCTAACCATGGCATATCCCCTGATGGTGAGTGCATTATTTCCTTGCTATCTTTAGCGGATTTTTTTGTTAGATATCTTCCAAAACAAGTTGAAAGAAAGAAAGATCTATTTTCGCAAACAAACAATTCAAAAATATAAATTTGTGTTACGAAAAAATAAAAATGACTGTAAGTTATTACAAACATGATGTAATAAAAATTCAGTTTTTACCAAGTTAAAAGTTTGTGTTTCAGTAGAAAATTTTGGGGTGAAACTATGAAGTGAAACAACGATTCTAAATGCTGGAAAAAAATTGCGCTTTGTTAAAGACTTTCCAAAATCTGTATGAGAGGAGAAAGTTCTCTTAGAAATTAATTAGAAAGATTTCGTTGTGTTTGAAATGTAATTCGATACATAAGCACCCAGTGAAAGTAAAGAAATTAATATCTCATTATGGGAACCAAAACAATCACCTTCTGAAGACACTTACAAACTGGCGACCTAGCCCACTTCAGCTCTCCGATGATTGTCTTTTAATTCAATACCCTGGTCACATATTTAAATATCCTGACGCCAGATATACGTCCGGTGATGTAAATGCGATGATAGGGTAACGATTTTTCGATTTCACAACAGTTACACCGTTTCTGTCATAAGTATAAACATTTAAAGACAAACTCATCGGGATCGGGAATCATCGCTTTGTAATTCGGGTAGCTTGGAAATTGTAAGACTTGGTACGTGCTGTGCTTGATATTAAGTAACGACATACAAACCAGGTGGCGAGGATAGCACTAAAGTAAGTACATGATTAAAAAGAGGAACGTGATAACCTTTCAAGCCAAAACGCAGAGTTCTCTTATCAACTTTTGAAGAATGGGAATGAAAATACACCTGTTACTCTTAGCTTCCGATTTGGGTTAAACTGGGTCACACTAAGCGGAGAGCTTTAAAGCTCAACAAAAGATTACTGATGTCTAAACAACATTAATTCAATCGCGTACAAGAAATCGAATGCTAAAGTCTGTGAACCTATAATTCGAATATTTTTGCAGGAGACATCAAGTAGCAGGGAGTAGGCTATGTTGGACTAGTAGAGTAGCTTTCAATAACATTCGCTATCGCCTTATATTATATATTTCGAAATCGGTGAAATGTTGTGGATACTATATTTCTGTTGCCATCGCTTTTTTAGCTTTCGTATCAAAATGGCGTCTAAACTCTTGAGTCACCGCAGAAGAAGGTCGCGTTTTACTCCATGAGTCAGATCAAGTCTTTCGATAATAATAATACAACTAATCAAAAGAAGATGTAATGAATTTCGGTTACATTGTCGATGCTTTGTTTTGAGGGTTCGAATCACTCTCAAAACGGAAACCCGAAATGAAATAAATTCCATTGTACAAAGAAGCTTATGTAACTCAATCCTCGGCCGCAAATAAACATCTACGATCAATGAAAAGTTACAAGACAATTAGTACAGCACGCTTATTCTGTCAAAAAACATTTCAAAGGAGAGCAGCATTAAACAACGAAAATAGGATAACACGAGCGATGATTCCGCCCATTCCATTGTTTCCTTGACAACCTATTGACGTCATCACAATTCCTGACGTCATGGACACACTTTTACTGTGTGAAAAAACGATTAAAGACGCCTTGTACAATAAATACGCACATCATGACTGACAGAGGGCAGATTGTTATTTATATATCTTCTTTACAATGGAAAGGACGCATGAATATCTTGTTTCGATTCCGATTAAGTCAGACGGTCGAAAACCAGTTCCCACTCTGGGAATTGATCTCCGGAAGTCAAACGGAATAGAGGCGCGTGGGCTGGTACATGGATTGAATTGCAAACAAGCATTTAATACTAAAAGACAATTGAAACAAAATATTTTTAACTTCACATGTTTGGACAACGTTTCGATTCTATGACGCAAATGAGAATTAATGTTTAGGTTTAGGGGAAAAGCAAGGACAGGAAAAACGGATAAGGACAATTTGATATGTTTCGAATCAACAAATCTAAAAGAATCCAACAAAACAAAGCCTCAATAAACTGTTTCGTTATTGTTTCTTTTCATAAATGGATATTCATCCAAACAAATATTTCCAAGATTTAAGTATAAAAAGTTACAAAAAGGATAACAATGTAACTTGACACGCAAGAACAACAGGTTTTATAATTTATCGAGATCCGCGTAAAATCGCTTTTTGTCCAAACTTTCACAAAAGAATCGGTGTTTTATAAACTCATAAGCCTGGCAACCACAGGAAAACACTGCTGTGTTTGTGTCTAATTTTAGCTCAGTAAAAATGTTTGGACACAAACGTATCCCAATGAAACACGTAGGATAGCTCTCAAACCGATTTATTACTTCAAGAAGAAAAGATGCTGCATAATATTTATTTTTCTTTACTTTAATATGGTTGTGGGTTTTGAAGTGTAAAGCTTCCATTGCAGCAATAAATGAATGGCACCGGCTAAAGTTTGAGAAAAATTGAGACTTTTTTTTAATCAAGCCATGTTTTCCAACAAGTTAACTTCTTGGAAAAACAGTCACACGTATATACTCGGTAACAACAGTTTAGCCACTGGTAATTGTGATTACGGTAAAACACTGGCTACACAAAATTACTCTGTCAAAACATAACCTTCTACAAACCATAGAATAATAGCTGAACACCCACTGGGTTTAGTTGTTTACCAAATAGGGGAAAGAATATCACAAATACAAGCCAACACGTTAGCGTTCACTGGACCGTGACAACAGCTGACAGCTAAACTCAGAACGAACAACCGCAGACTACGGAAGACGCAAACCCTGTCACAACAAGTAGAAATGCTTGATACTCAAAACAAGAGCAATTTATTGTAGCGTATCCTCAGTTTGCAATTTTAAGGTTAACGATAGAAAGTACAACCTAGAATTGTGTCAACTGTTGAAACGTCAAATGTAAATCTTTTTTTTTTTTGTTCCTTCAAGTTGTAGCCTAAGCCACTTTACAAAACACTTGACCTTTGTAAAGTAAAACAACTTCATTGTATCATTTTTGCGTTACTTTAATAAGGTAAGACATGTAATTTATATCAAAACGGTGACTTTAAAGTTTAAACAGACAATTGATCGATTTACCGAGACAATAGATCACAAAATGAAAAATAAAATCGAAAATTTGAGCTGAAGTATTGAGGGATTACTTGTCTTGTTAATGGATGACTTACGAAACGCGATCTCTGTTTTATGATAATCTGAAGCAAGGGCATTAATAATGCAAATGCTTTGGGTTGGGAGAAATTCCATGCATTCATGCAATGTAATTGCAAACAATACATTTTTCATACATCCAAGTGGTCACATAAGATTTTTGCAAACATTCACTCAAGTCTTTTGATAGTCAAACTTAAACTGATAGGGTTCAATTGATTTTCTAGAAGTGTTAAAATTAAGTTCTGACATGGGTATTGGGTAAAAGGTTCTCCGGAAAGGTTTAGCTTTGCGATTAAATTGCGATTTTTGTTTGAGTGGCAAAAGAATTTTAATAGCCTACGCTGTCAATGCCTTTTTCGATTTCCTGATATTAGGCTAATTTGAAGAATTTTGAAAATACAAATTTTAATAAAAGCATCTATAGCAAAATTTAGAACTCAGTAAATTAAAGCTTTTATCACCCCATATGCGGCCTCACTACACTACTAATTTCATATGCAGAAAACTGGATTGTTTATATTTTAGGTATTCTCGAAATATTTAGCGTCGGAACGGGGGTTGTAGGGATCAGAAGTAGCAGAAGAAGATTGTATCTCTGTATGAACAAAGCTGGAAGTTTGTTTACTCGAGTAAGTAAAATACTCAGCTAATTAATCAAAACTTTCTCAGTAATAATCAAAACTAAATAATCAAATTGGAATATGATGTGTATCTTAATTGCTGATTTCTGTTTTGGCAAAATTCGATTTTGAATGAAATTATATTCTCAAGATAAAAGCGTTGTAATGAGGTTTTATAACAACATAACTGGCACTGGGGAGAAGGCCTAATCATGCTTTGTAGATATGTTATAATCGAAAAAATGCAAAAATGTAGCAAAGTCCAATGTGTGCTTCAAACAATGCCGACTGTCTAGCAATAGAATTAACACTTTAAATTTAGCATTTCAGTAAATGCCGAAAGGAAATGCAGCCTTGGCCTACACGATATTCCACAAACATAGCAAATACCTATTTCGTCACTTTTACATTGATAAAACAACATAACTTTAGTACCAAAAAACCTGTATATCATATTCGTTTATGTTATGTTAAGTTTATGAATAGACTTGTACATCATTTTGAAATCAACCATCAAAGTTTGGCTTATGCGGAAAAGAAATTGCGTAAATATTGTTTTAAAGCGAAAATAATTTCTACATCTCATGGCTTTAGGGGGATATTATTTTGGAATAATTAAACTACACCCATAAATTTACAAACAATCGATACATTTTCTTTAATTATTATACTGTACTTCTTGTTTTCGTTAAAGAGTGCAATTTAATACGTAACGGAAAATTAAAAAAAAAATCTATTTTTATAAAACTTTTCAGTTTTGTTTATATCGTAAACTAAGTTTTTGTTTCAAATTTTAACTCATGTGTTCACGGATTGTTTAGCAAAGCCAAAACATTGTAAATTTATTCACGAACGGATAGAATGTCGCCGACTTTGAAAAATTACAAACCTATTTTCATGTTCAGCTTTAAGCCAAATGTGTAGGGTCTCGGGATGTTCGTATTGAACAAAGAAACATTTTTAAATTCCGCTGTAATTCCAGATCCAAATCACATACGTGTATTGTATATTTCTTCATCATAACTAAAACAACTTTAAGCTTTGTAACTCATGAAAAACGTCCAGAAAACGTTGAATGATGTTAGTTATAAGCTTTCCCGATCTTTAGGGAGGCACTTCCAAAAAGTGCTTCTTCATGCCTAGAGGCAAGCTTATTTCGTCATCACGCTGTAATAATATAAACAGAAGTATAATTTTTCTTTAACTGTCACTGGTTCAGTCGATATGCCTGTCTTCAAAATTAGTAATTTTGTGTTGGTACAAAACAATTAAACGAAATCGGGATTGCTTTTGAAAAGTTGGAAGTTAATTTTTTTAATTCAACAAATTGTCCATGATTCCAAATGTTCCGTCCGGTTCCATTCAATCGAAAACGAGCAAGGCGTGTGCTTTGGTCGTTCAGTCGCGTGTCAATTTGGAAAATAATTATTTCTAAAAGATCAGAAAAACTTTTCATTGAATTAATTGAGCAGTGCACACCATTGACTTTTTAAAAGTTTTAACTTTGTATACTTCTAAAATAACAATAGCATGGAATTAAAAAAGCTCAGATGAAACCTTGAAGCTGTAAGAGTTTAATTGATTCAATAAATAACTTTGCATTTGCGTATATCCACAACGTTTTCGATTGGAAGTGAAAAGTTGCCAAATTTTGCCACTGAATCATAAACCCCTTTACAAATAAGAAATAAAAACTTTGGTCACGTAGTCACTACAGTTCCCACAAGTGGCAAAACTCGTTCAATCATTTTGAAGACTCAACGCGAGACACAATTAGCACCAAGTGTGACGAATATTAAACTAACAACACTAGAAATCTTGTCTCGTGAAATGAGTTTATCAATCTGTGGTTTTGTAAAGCTATCCGATTTATTGCCACACAAGAATATCAATGAAATGTTTGATGTCAAGGAATTGAAACGTAGCTACTTATTAGTCATTGCACTGAACAAAGTTGAAAGGTTACATTGCATCTTGTCCCTTCATTCAGTTTAACATGACCAATGAGCCGAGACCCTCTTATCTCGTTTAAATCTTACTAAAAAGTGTGAGACGTAAGTAAAAACTCGCTCTCTTGGGCTATGGGACAACTTTGTAATTTGGGGGTGTTGTTACATTAATTGAATTATTAATAATGACAATTCAACAGTAAAATAATTTCTCTAGGGAACAAAATGTGTGACATGAGTCATATCATCCCAATTGTTGCAACCGAAAAAAATTAAACAACATTTGGTTATAAAATTGAAGTTTTTTATCAATTCACCCCACGTAAAGAAAATCAAAGCCCCTTTTCAAGTGGGTCTGTTTGATGTTGCATAAGACTGAGTATAGCTTAGCAACACAAAACACGTGGAGTTTTTAGAGTAGACAAATGCTTTTTTAAACGTTATATTGTTCTGAAGTACCCAGTTTTTTTGTTACTTCAGATTAGCAATTGTGAATAGTGGTTTTTTTAAACATGCCTTTTCATGTTGTAGTCTACATAAGAGTACGTTGTAAGCATAAGTTTGTGAATTACCTCAATAAAATTTTATTGTTAGATTTAGAAAATCTGCTATCATAACAAGTACATAAGAATAACAAACGCATATGTCGTCATATGTACGCCTCGACAAAGCCTATGTCCAAAGCTGGTTTTTAAAACCACGACATTAAACGTAAAAGTTCCTCAAATGCAGTTGCTTTTACGTTGAAAGCAGAGTTTTTACAAAACTTATTCTTTCTTGTTTTGTCTCGATTCGTGGGTCAGTAGGTTTGCTACAACACGTTATCTTAATCGAGCTCCTGAAAATTATTCTTTATAGCAACAAAACAACCCAAAACATCTGTCGGTTTAATCAGCTTTAGAAGACATAAATCTATTTCTGCCTGAAACAACAGCACAGCTATTCCAACTTATTACGCAATAAAGAATGTCGTTGCTGGCCTAAACTCCATTTCATTGCCGACAAATTCTTGTAAAGGTTGAACATGAACAAACAACTTTTGAAAGATAATTATCTTCGCATTTTAAACTCAAACTATGTTTGCTGAACGTACCCTAACATTATGGTATTGTAACTTTCATAATTTGCTATTTCTATAACTTTTGTCTGACACTGGACAGTTTTAATGCGGTTTCTCACCTATTCTGAAAGCTTTTCGAACGTTTTTTGCACAGATTAAGTAATTCTGTTCATTCCACTGGCTTTTCCACTGTGTGGAAGCAACTCGATTCAAACCTGCTGCTAGCAGTTTTGAATTTTCTTTGGTTTGAGATTTTACATAATGTAACGTAACAATATGGAAACTAGTTGGCATGGTAACGTGATTGCATTGTGATATCATAGATGAAGTATGTTTGGTTCCAAAAACTAAAACATTACGTGACAGCAACAATGCAAAACGTGTAAAAATCTGATATTTTATTAAATAAGTTATTCCAATATTGCTAAAGATTTATCAATTCATTCCCAAAATGAAGCATCTTAGATTCATGGACCCATTTAATTCACAATTGTTTAAAGTTTTCACCAAAAATTGCGCTCTAAAGAAGGAAATGCAAAATGTTAACAATGAAAGAGTAAATCAATAATCAAAGAGTACAATGTACTGTACAATCAGTACAAAGAGCGCTTTGTCGCTTCTACCTTTTTCTAGACCTCTGCTATGTTTGTCATGTTTTTTTTTCGTTGTGATGGTCAGAAATAACAACAAACTGACCTGTTTGCTTGCGAAAGCACAACTTTAGAGAATCGCAGCTCTTGGTAAAAATTTTTGGTTCTTCCTCCTTCGAGTGAAGTAGATGCATTTTACATTCGATTAATCGGTGTACTTTCTTTTTTAGAAAAACTTCCGTCCTGACTGCGCGTTTCGGGAGCATCTGGAAGGCAACAACTTTAACACTTACGCATCCCAGCAATACAGCGATCACAAAACGAGGAAAGGATATTTTCTTGCCATCACAAGAAAAGGAAGAATACCAAAAAGAATGAAGAAAGTATCTTGGAAGCAAAAGAAAGCGCACTGGCTTCCGAGAATGGTGTGACATTAAATGTGATTTCCTGTGACCATGCAGGAAACAATGTATCCTTGTACGCGAGTGACAACAAGGCAGAGCTGGCTACATCCGGGCCACTGCAATGATGAAACTAGACATTCAGATGCTATGATGGTGGGGAAACGTTAAGGATGGTGTTTTTTGCATCTACTGGCCTCCGAAAGGGCACCCGTTTAAAACTTTATCATGTTATTTCTTTCATATGTACTGTATATACACATTTTCACAATCATAGCCCTTGGCTTACGATAAATGAACATGGAACGTCATAACCATCTAACAAGAAGAAGGCAATGGAGTGTTGTTGCTTCATTGCAACGTAGCCAAACAAAACAAGTTATTATGATTCAAACACAAATTTGTTGCATTTTTTGTTTCTTTGCAGAGTTGGTATCTGCTTTCGTTTAAATTAGCGTCGTGATTTCGTTCATTAACGCAGAATTTCAAATCCCGTTTCTTTCCTATTGAAAACACAATCAAGTGGAAAAGCATCCATTTTGGAAAGCAAGCAGATACTGAAATCACTCGAAACCAAAAACACATCACAACATTTTCACATCGGTTCATAAAGTTTGATATTCATCAGGGATTGTTTTTATTAACAAGACCTATCACTACTATTAGGCCGGCAGTGGGCCAGTTTCAGTCAACCATGACAAAGATGGCAGAGATCATGCTCACCGGTTTGTGTTTGTACAGTTTGTTATCGCGTTTTGCAAGCTGCTCACAGTCTGTTGTGCATACATGGTTTTGTATACTTCTCGCTTTCCTGTAGCTTGCCACAATACTTTTGACTTTATTTCAACGCTTAGCTGCGTTGTTGCATTGTCAAAACTATGATTGGGAATTTGTAGTGGACTTTAGTTGTTCTTCATTTTATCGCTTGCACTGTGCCATAGTTTCTCCTTAAATGCCACCAGATATTTCTCAAAAAGGGAATGAACTGTAAATAGTTCATATTCAAGTGGGTTGTTTCACAGCCGAAGATGTGGAGGAACGGTCGCGAAGATTTAAAAAATCTGAGATATTGCTTGTCATCTTACTGTAGGCTATGAAGCTACAAACATTTTAGTTATTTCACAGGAAGGTTGTATAGAGAAATATTCTGTAAGTTGAAGAACGAATTAGCTTGTGCTTGCAATTCTTAACTTGCCAGAATATTTACAGCTTGTCATATTTAGCGTACTATTTATTTTCTATTTGCATTTAAGTATATTGTGCTACAGTTTCTTTTTTGTATAAAATCTGCATTATTAGGAGATCATGCAGTTCATCATGAGCAGGAAGAAAAAAGATCTATTCGAATTCACCAAAAGAAAAAAATTCAACAAAGTGTACACAAATTAAATTGAATTTTGAATAAATCACAATTACAAATAAATTAACAAAAACAAATAAATTACAAATTATTTAACAGAAGATCATCAACATGGTTTTCTTCCTCTCACGAATATAAACTTGGCAACCAGCATCTTTAGAATATTTTGAATCAGCACGTTTTTGCGTTGACTTTCGCTACTTTAGTAATATTCAAAGAGACCAGCTACCATTTTGTTTACAACACTGTACAGTTTGAGCAAAGAATCGTTGTCTTAACATTGTATTGATATCGGGCGGCTTTTCACAAATGTGAAGAAAGTTCAGTTTACCAGAAGATGGAGTGAGTTTATTCTTCAAGCGTTTGCAAACCATTTTCCAATTTTTCCTTTGCATATTGAGGAAAACAGCTAATGTTAGAAAAGCACACTTTGCTGCCTTACTGCATTTAAATTCATTACGAAAATCAAGTTCAAAAGTAAGTTTTTATTTTTCTTGTTTCCTGCGCAATTCAAACTTGAAAACATTGGCAAGCGAAGTGGACTTGTTTACATTGCCCTGTATAACATATGCGGAAACACCTATTTCAGTTGAAAAGTGATTATGTAAGTAAAAAGTATTTCCAGCAACCTGTTACTAAAATGTTAACTCGAATGCTTCGATACGTTACATGGTTACAATTCAATCACATCAATGAATTTGTACGTTATTGCCAATTTGTGTGAGAGTTTTTCAGTGTTTTGTATTGTTGAAAAGTTGATAATTTATTAATAAAATCGTAACAAATATAGTTGGCTTTGGAAGCTACAGGAGTGACCAAAAAAGACAGAAACGCTTAGTCACTTGACCTGTAGACCTAATCAGAGTGGCCTAATTGAGAAAAATCTAGAAGTTTCAAATAAAAAGCAAAGATATAGTCTAGACAAGTTCGATCGTTTGATTGCGAGACAAATAGATCTTGGATCGGGAGTAGAAAAAATGTCTGAAATATTGGAATTTTCCAGAACCCCAAGTTTAGTCAGCATACGTAAAATGTTCCAGTTTAGAACTTCACGGAATTATCTCAATCAAACGCGTTGATTTTTACACCTTGTAATGCAGAGAACATTGATTGCTGTTAACTACTATGGAAACAAGCGTAGATTACTTTGTATACTGCATAACCTCCAATTTGTATAATTAACTTTCCATCGCACGTGTCGTTTTTGAAACTTCAGGCAACTTTGCTCAAAAATTGCCAGAAAAGTTGCGGTCATTGGTTCTGATTGGTGATTATTCGGTGACAAGTCTTCATCACGTGATGCCATGACACGTCATACAAAACCAAATCATATTCAAATGGACAACACGAACAAGGGCGGCCGAGATTTACATGTGGTGTAAAATTTATGATTGAAGATAAAAAGAGCAAGCTAAAGATAAAAAGAAGTTACAAAGTTGGCAAAGGGACGACGTAGGCTACTAGAAAAATCTTTTTCGATGCTCTGCTACAGCTTACTGAAGTATATTAGTTAAAAAACGACCCGGAGGTACGTCTTTTCGCGGACGCACAAAAAAGAGTTTAGAAACAAAAAGGGGCGTATTCGACAGGTGTAGAGAGGGCAAATAACCCCGCCCTCTGGTATGCCCAATGTAAAAACTAGACCCTTCTATGGCTATAGTTTGCGACAAAGTTAAACCACTAATTGCATCACTGCTTGGGCTGTAAAATAAAAACAATTTACTATAACTCTATAACTCACTCACACTCACAATTTTTTTGTCTTCGTTTTGTCTCCAGTGAACGAAAACAATTTTGTTTTGTTTCAAATTCGAAACGGTTTTTCT
Source organism: Aplidium turbinatum (assembly GCF_918807975.1). Taxonomy (NCBI): domain Eukaryota; kingdom Metazoa; phylum Chordata; class Ascidiacea; order Aplousobranchia; family Polyclinidae; genus Aplidium; species Aplidium turbinatum. The sequence goes on along the minus strand of NC_137483.1, from coordinate 8,131,885 downwards.
GTGACTTATAATTTTGCCTACGAGTGTTCAGCACAACATTTTGAATTGCTCTGTGTCTGCAGAAAATACAGTAGGCTACAATATGTTGAGTTCGCTTTGTTCCGTTGTGGAATCGAATCCTTTTGCAAAAGCCTTCAGTTCGCTTCAATATAAAAAGAAATAGTTTAGAACAACCCGAACCAAGGCCAGTGCCATCTTGGGCTCCATTCCTCTCGAGGGCCCCGACACAACACAAATCTTTACCTACATCACTGTCAGCAGAACAATGTAGGCTAACTGGGTATAACAAAAAAGTTGAAAAAACGTCATGGTTGCTTGTAGTTGCAACAGTAGACGATGATGGCAGTGAATAGGCCTGCAGAAATGTTAGCAGCTAATATATTTGGGGGGTGCGACATTACATTCTATTAAAGGCGGTTTACAAATCCGTAAAAGTTTCACTTAAAAGCTTAGCCTAAGCTTACTTTCAAATGAAATCAATAGAAAAAAAGTTGCTTTGAGTCGCAGCGAAATTAGTCTACTTGTATATAAATAAGACTTAGGCTACATCTTAAGTAATATATTAGATTGCACGATTAAAACAACAAAGTACAAAATTTATGGTGAAACTTAGCTGAATGAAATTCAAATTATTGAAGCTGATTAAAGATTTTTCTACCTAAGTGTTATTTCCCAAAAACGCCCAACTACACTCGCTCATCATAAAATATCTATTTATTTTACCTTGAGCCATTTTGCCATCGGTTTCGTTAGCCAATGGCTAAATTGCAAATCATTTTATTAGTTGGCAAGTGTGCTGTTCGTCAAATCTGAACCATTCGCCATTTTGATGTGTTCAAGTAGTTTATTTTCCGACAAAAAAAGAAGAGGGATTTTTCTACTGATGGGCCTTTCGAGCATATGGTTTGACATTTAAATGGAATTTTAGTTTTTGCCTTTGAAAATAAAAAATAAAATATTTAAATTAATCTGCCGTAAATTAACGCTTCAAGATCAAGGGGTACTGGTTCGACTCTCGGGTGTGAGTTAAGCAACGCATTCTAAGGACTGCTCTCCATTCAGCGGAACCTAATGGATGAAATAATTCTCCGGCAACAACACTTGAACAAACGGAAATCTTCACCTTTCCAATCTCGGTGACTGGCCCTGCGTCAAAAGCCTCTATACAAGTATGCGAAACTACCAGGAATAACCCGTCAGAAGCTTTGTCAGTACCAGGATAAAGATTCAGAACCAAACCAACCAACCACAAACGAATAAACAGTCATAGCATACTTTTACAATAGCCAGACGATAAAAATATGAAATCATTACATAAATAATGTAGTGAATAAATGGCATTAGGCTACATCTTGCACAGTGACACATAGAGATGTAAAAAAACGTTTTTTTTTGTTTTTAAAAAAAACGAGCTCGTTTTTTTTGTTTTTTATCGTTTTTTTTGTTTTTTATTCGTTTTTTTTGTTTTTTTTGTTTTTTTTACCTATTTTGACATTAAATGTCACAATATGCAGCAATTAGTGTAAACTCATTGCAATAGCGTCTCTTTCAACAAAGAAACAGTCTCATAACTCGTATAACTTACTTTAAATGAGACTATATGTCTGGTATAGGCCTATTTTTTCATTGCAATTTTGTAGATCCCAAGTCTCGACATACGAGCCATAAAGATTTCTCACTGTCTCAAATAGCAGTAACAGTGTCCTATGGTTGGCCCATCTCAAGTATTGTCTGTAATTTGGTCGAGCCAGTTGTTAAATGCAGTACCACACTCGTGTACAGTTTTGAAGCCACCTGGGATTTTGGTTAATGGGCATGTTAGGACCAGGTGGTCAGTGTCCTGTTTTTCTACTTAACAAAGGCACTTTTGACCAGCACTCCACACCTTTTCCAGTACAACGTCAAGAGGTTGTTCCAGTTGATGTGCATTTGGTGCCAACTTGATGAAAATCACACAAACGGTTCTCTAGTTATAAGTGAAGTAACCTTGGCCACTAGGTGGCTTCATAGATAAGGAGCAATAGAGAAATGGCAATATCTCAAGAACCGCTCAACATATTTGGATAATATTTAGCTCTACCCCATGTTTTCTGGGGTGGGCTATTTGTTTATGAACATTAAAACAAGTTTTGGCAACTATTTTTTCAGATAAAAAGAAATTAACCTCTTGTCGTTATGCACCAATAAAACCATGATGCGTAACTTTAAAAAAAAAATGGTTTTTTAATTGGGTAGAGGAAAATTTGATGAAAAGTTTGGCAAAAGCAGTGTAGTGCTAAAGCCCCAACTTTTAGCCCAAATCACATTTAAATGTAGTGAAAGATGGAAAAATTTTGATGTTTTTTATTTTCCCTGAAGAGGTTCAATACTCCATTGTGATGTCATAGTCATGTTTGTTTTCCCTTAATCACACCATTGTGCTGTCATAGACATTTTTAAAAGAAGTATGGTTGCACTTATCTATCCAAATTGAACTACTGTAGTTTTCAGGACTTTGAGACTTTAGCACTTTTCTGTTTTTGCCAAACTTTTCATCAATCTTTTCTCTACCCAATAAAAAAAAAAAAAATTAAAGTTACGCATCATGGTTTTATTGGTGCGTAACGACAAGAGGTCAATTCTCACTCCTTTCTACTCCAGCGTAGTTCCCAAATAAAATAAGTTTTCATCTTTGATGTTTGTTTTGTATCTTTATCCTGCATTGCGGTAGCCTAATATGGGTAAAACTTTATTCTTGTCAGGAAAAGTATTATGAAGCATTTATTCACTATGTGAACACTGCGAGCAGTGCTGAAAAACTCCACTTTAAAGGGAAACTTTCTTCATTCATGGTTGGTAGTTACTAGCAATAGTTAACATGGGTGGTGGGCATTTGAAAGGAACATTAACCTAAACCTTTTCTGACAAATGCACTGACTTTTGACAGCTAAAAATATCAGTGATAAGATCTCTTGCATTATGTCACAAATGATCTGCAGGAAGCATCAATGACAAAGTGTCTAAGACCTTACAACACACGAAAAGAATACTTCTGTTTCAACATTTATAAAGCATATTCATCGTTGTTAAGCTATCAGTTAAAAAAAAACATGTTTAAACAAGCTATTGGCAATAGCTTGCATTAGTAAATTACCACAAACAAGGTAATGTGTGTTCTGAATACTGCCATCTTGTTTTTGCCAAAATTTCGTCAACCCATTGAGTGTGTACAAGAATAACCAGTAGGCCTACCGGTATACTAACATCGTAGGCTACCTTCCATAAAGGGCACTTCCATAAAAGGAAAAAGAAATTAACTCATCTACATTATGTCATGTATCAAATTGCATTAATTCAATGTTTGTTAGGTCTACTGCCACAAACATGCCTGAGAATGAAAAAGAAAGTGAAACAACGTAGGCTATAGGGCTATGCAAAAAACATATGCTGCTGCCAAGCACACACACTTAGGAATTTCAGCACACCAATAAAACCAATTTTACTAGTTTAATGTTTTTCAAGAGCACTATAATGAAACTAAGCTGCAAATTGTAAAAAATTTGCAACTTTTCCAGAAAAATATGAAAAAAAACAAAAAAAACAAAAAAAACCAAAAAACGCGTGTTTTTTTTGGCCCAAGTTTTTTTTGAAAAAAAACACGTTTTTTTAAAAAAAAAACGGTTCGTTTTTTTTGCATTTACAACTCTAGTGACACAGCAACAAAATGGAATGATGGTGTTATAGCACTGCAAGTATGGAATGCGGGCATAAAAGATCAAAGCGGTGTGGACAATAAAATCATTGTACCTGCAGCACGCTTCACCAGCTATCAATGGAACAGAATGTTGTTAAGTCCAACCCAGCAGAGTCTCTAATGTCACTCAAGAAACACACACACACCTTCTGACAAAACAATATTTGGTAGATGCTCTGCACTTGTACTCACAAATGGAGCATTAGCGAATGAAAAATTAAAACGACACAAAAAAGTTGTTTTTGTTTGTGGTTTGGTCAAAATGAAGTTTTTACTTTTTTTTTCATTCAAATTTATTGTGATGATATGTAGTCTAGCCTATTATTGTAATGGATCAGTGCCTATGTTTACTTAAATTACGTATGTGGCCTACCTGGTAAATCTAAAATAGACAAAATATAATTTAGTCAATAAATGCCACGTGCCACATACTGCAATACTATCAGGCCTATTTTTAGGCTCGCTATGGTTGGGAAAAATAACTTTTTATTTATTTAAACTGACGTTTTACGACAAGATATAAACACAGTGCTAATCCAAATTATTTTTGGTGTGTGTCTCAAAGCAAACTAATATTGCTTCTACAGATGCATAATTATGACATAACAAAAGGAATTGAGGTGCAAGAAAACCAAACTCATTGTGAGCTAATATCACCGAGGCCTTGGAAGGCTGTCAGAAATCACCTCAGGCGTTGCCTGAAAAAGTGCATCAGAAACGAATGACTGAGCTTGTCAAATTTGGAACTAAATTTTGAAATGCTTGGAAGACATAGGTCTCTTAAATGTGACGCTTTGTTCTGACGAGACTTTGCAGAAAGGGCGTCCAAGCCTCGTCCAGTGATCACGTCTGGGCCAAAAACGTCTCCAGTGGAGATCATTTCTGAAAGTGAAATGAAGTATGAAAGCATCAATGGCTGATGCTTTTATTTATTTGCATCATACACGAAGTTCATATAAGTCACTACAAACTAACACACAAATATATTACCATGCATAGAACTTGTGTGATGAGACGTCATAGGTTACAGTATAGACCCGTAATGCTGAGATTTGTTCAGCGATACGCTACCTCCAAGAGCAAAGTAACACGTAGATGCGGTGGGCTACTTTCCAAAAAAGTGCTAATGTTACGCAACTCGCTGTAAAAGCATGGACAATCAACAGCAGCGAGGAAAAAGAAAATCTCACGCCAGCCACATCCACAGTGTGGTCACCACAAATGATGCAACACATTAAAAATATTCGGTCTTCAAAATGTTTTTTGATAGGCTTAGTGAAAAAGCAAACAATAACTTTTAGGCAATTTGTATTAAGTTGTACGTAGTTTATATGCGTTACCGGTACGAGAAACGTTAGGCTATGTAAAATTCCTGCTATTCAATTTAATCAAAACTTTACTATAATTTTAAAAGGATTTGATTTGTTGCTGTAATTGCAGCTTGAACTCATATCTTGTAATTTGTAAAGCAACAAATTCTGTTAATACAAAAACTTTAATGGCGATAACGTGAAACAAGCAGTAGGCCTCCTTGAAGCTTGCTTATAATGCTTATACCATCTCAGCAACTTCATGATAGGTGTCGGAAATTCTAAGTTTTCTTCAAGAAACTATAAACTAAGCTCAAGATAATGAAACCATTTATAGAAAATGAAACGCCTCAGAAGGAAACATCGTAGACCTTTCCATCCCCTCTGCAGCTGTAAAATTATCCGGTTAAGAAGTAAAATCATTTCGAGTAGTTTACGGATGTTGTAATGGTATTATTAGTACAACATGAATTTACACGAACTACTGCAGACAAACAGGACGAATTGATAGGATTAGCAAAAGGGGATGGAAATTTGTTGAGTTATCAACAAACACGAATCGATAGTGTATTTTTCGAACACCCTATATTCCATGTAACTTTGCTTTTGTTAACATTGAAATTTTACCAACATTCGGGTTCAAGAGTAGCCTATTTCTGTAACAGTTTGCAAAATTTAACTCCTAACTGCAAACCAGGATGCGGTACGCAGGAGTTTGGAAATAGAAGAGTTTGTATTTATTAATAAAATACGAATTAATGGCATAATGCAGGGGTCACCAACTGGCGGCCCGCGGGCCGCATGCGGCCCGCCACGCTGTATCGCTGCGGCCCGCGGAAGGTATCAGCGTACAAGTATAACCAAAAATATTTTTCTTGAGGAGTTGAGCACGAAGGCAAAAAATACTTTCCGGGAAGCATATTTTCGCTTTGCATACGATTCCACCGACCGACCAATCTGATTATTATAGTTCTAGGTGGGGGTTGCTTAAAGTTATTCCAATGCGATGTCCAGCCACACTGTCCCAGTGGTTGATTAAAACGTCTGTTTTCGAATTTTGAAATTGTCTGTGAGCATAGGGTTGCTTATTTTAAGTTTGCAAATGTCATGTAAATTGTAAACACTAGTGTGCGTTTCACCGTTATTGTGTTTTACGAGCAGCGTTCTCTTTATGCAAGTTTTTGTTGGCAAAATAGGTCGGTGTGCCAACTCAATTTATAATAAATTGGCAAAATATTAGGCTATATATAAATTTAAAGACTTTTTCTGAATGTATTATGAAAATATTTAGCTTAGTAGCCTACTGCAAAATGTTTTTTTAAAGAAATATGGAAGACGGTTTTATAGACTTTCACAAAAAGAATGAAAAACCAACTCATTTCTTTTTTAGAGGGAAGACTGTTCATGAATGACGATAGAATTACGATTTTTCGGTGATTTTCACAAGCGTTTGTTTCATGGTGCCTGGTTTCTTTTTCCTTGTTATTGGAGCCTATTTTTTGCTGATATGTTTGCAGGTCACTATTGTTTGCTGTATTACGATGTGTCAAACATTTCCATGTTTACTGAAATTGTTAATTGCAAGATATCTTTTGTGAAGCGAAGTGGCAACACCACTCTTGCTTGGCGATGAATATTCTGATGAAACCGCTCGCCTCGCTATAAGCGCGCAAAACAAGCGGCCTCGTTTATTAGGCATTGTTAAAAAAGTCAAAAGTGTTGTAAAAGGAGCTTGGCCTGGCAGTAGCGCTGTTCGATTAAATTTGTTGCTGCGGTATTCTAACATAAATATGAACAACATGTAACGCTGAATACTGGGTACGAAATGCGTTCTTTTCTAGCATAAGAGTCAACCTACCTAACATTTTATTAGTGCGGCCCGCCACAGCTCTCCTTAGTGCCAAAGTGGCCCGCATGCAAAAAAGGTTGGTGACCCCTGGCATAATGTCTTTTCCAATGTTTTTGTTGACTTTGAAAATTAACTCTACATCAAAGATTTAAAACAATTAAAAACTTTCATAGCCGTTTTGTGATTTATTTATAGCAATTGCTTAAACCAAACACTGAACAATTTCGGAAATAATTGACGATTAGTAAGCTAATTAAAAATTGTTCGAAATAAGTCAAAGATTAGAAAATGGACTATTTTAAAGTAAAATAACCTAATTGTAAAGTATTTTTTTAAAGAAAGCCAAAGTTTTTTTAAAAAATAACAGCAATGGATTGTTTAATGTCTAAAAGTCGGTATAGGCTATCTCCATCATCATAAGTTATGCCCACCTATCTAAGCAAAAAAGAACGTAGGCCTATAATCACTACAGTAGGCCTGCTCTGGTAGCCTAAGTGTTTGGTGTGACGCGACTTGGAATCGAACCCAGACCCATCGGAAGCAGGGAGACGCTAACGAGATGGCTACTGAGCTGGCCAATTGCGGAGTAGGCCTACAAGCAAACGATTTAAATCGTATATTCATTGTAGTTTAGCCTGCTTCTAGTAACAAAAAAGAGTTTTACAATCTAAAGTTTGTTTAAAAGTAGCCTATTAAACCGAAGGAAAGTACAACCGAGTTGAGAGAAATGCTTTTCAAGCAATTGCAAACTCCAAGTATCGTATTTAAGATGCGATAAGTACTTGTTGTCTGAGAAGAAAGTTCATATTTTATTAATGAAACATGCCACTTGAGATCATGGAGAAAGTGTTATCTAGTAAGTCTATTGCTGGTTGTTCCTGTTACCGCTCGGACCAATATTCAAACATGCTTAAAGAATTTAGCACTCGACTTAGAATATTTTATGTTGCATTGTCTCGTTTTTATGTAGATTTGTTTTCGAAAAGTGAGCTCTACTTTATAACCCAATGGAAAGTCTTCTCAATAGATTTAGACGCTACAATACTGACAGAGCAACCTTTTTTTTTACTTAAAGATGAAAACAGCACACACCTGGTCTTTGCTTGTGCTTTGGGTGAGAAGTAGTTTGTATTATGATTACAAATGATGCTGGTGATTTTAATTTAGTCGAACTTGACGCTTTGATGATTCCTGGTTAACTAGTGTGCTTTATCGCCACCTAACGTGTAAAATTACATGGCAGACCTTTAAACCTAGCAAGGAATTTATTTGAATATGGCAACATAAAGAAAGATTAGTATTCATACAAGTATAAAATATTCAATGCATTTTTAAATACGATATGCTTCAAGTGTTTAACATAAAAGTATAATAAAAACTTATGAATTAATAATTGTCATGAATAAACGAAAGACGAAAAATCCCAGTTACAACAAAGGTAGGCCTGTCGCCCTATAGTTATCATAGAAACGCACAAAAAAAATAAAAAAATTTTTGCACAAAATACACCAGAAAAATTTGTGGCAATGGCAGGAAACAAGGCAAATATATAATATTAAATTTCAAGCACAAAAAGTGGATATTAAGTAAGATAATAATAAATAAACTAAAAAAAACTTAAAAGACTAAATAAAAGATACATAAAAATATATATAGCCTAAACCAAACTCAAAGTAAATCGAAAGATAAAGAGTATATGAAAAAATATTTAGCAAACCGAACTAGAACAACTTAACCGAAAAAGATCACGGGAATCACAAGAGAGGCATAGATCAAACTGAATTTCAGTGAAAAAGTTTGAATGAAATGGCCACACAGCATATCTAGCGCGATGCTGTAATGAAATGTATGGCAAGTTGAGTATTGCAGTAATAGGAATCCAATTGCACGAGATACACTACTGTAAAAGCTACTGACATTGCTGTTTGGTTAATAGCAGAGAGGACATACAACAACAAACTTCGATAGTATAACACTTTGTCGAAAGAAGGAGGTCAATTAAAATGATATTTCGTAAAGTGACGCAAATATGATGTTGATTGCAAATTCCCTCATTACAGGCGACTCAATAAAGCTTCATTTTTACAAGTTTTAAAATATCGTTTCCGATGAATTAGAGCAGCGGTCGGCAACCTGCGGCTCTTTTATATTTGCGCTCTGTCTCACGTGATACTTTTTTGTACTAGTTCGTGTCACAATTAAACCATTGTGGGGCAATAATCAAAAACCGAGCAGTGGCGAAAAGGAGGTGCAACACTTTACCTTTGTAGCCAGTGTTGCCGATTGGTACTCTGGAGCACCAAAAAGTAAAAAATTTGGTACTATTGTGGTTGCGTTTTCGATTAACCGATTAGTTGTGTTTCCCAGTCATGTTAAGAGTTGACAGCTGTTGGAATGTAACTACAAATCAGTTTTACAGGGTGCGGCCGAATAACTCGAACAAAAGGCTTTCCTGTAAGCGCTAGGTTTTTTCTGTAAGCAGTCAATTAGATGGTGCGGCTCAAAGCAGGTTTTAGTTTGATGGAGACGAGACCAAATGGCTCTTTGAATGCTAAAGGTTGCCGACCCGTGAATTAGAGCGTCAAAACAACAACGGTCATGTAGGGTTACTGTGAAAAAGATGGCTTCCTATATCCTTGGTAGAAGGAGGGGCATAAAAGCTTAAATATTAATTAAACGTTTGTCGATTAAATGCTGTAGTTTAGTAACTACCACTATTCCAACAGCTTCTTTTTCCAGCCATCCAGTTTCAAACTGTGTGGCGTGTTCGCTCAACATTCCTTCAAAGTATCTTCACTGATTCACGCAAGCAATAACCGGCATATTTTGAACGTGAAGAGATGAGTTGAGTACTTGAGTGTAGCGAACGCCACAGCAAATCTGTATCCACACCGCCTTTGAGTTGTTTCACATTCAAATCATCCCTTAGAATTTCATTAACTGGAACAAATCTATCCAGTGCTTGCAAAGCTGTGTCGCGCAGACATGAATCCTGCATGGAAGCGGGCAAGACGAAGAGGGACTTTGTTACAAAAAATAATTTCAAAGATATTTACACAGATTCCAATCCACACCGTGAAAGGTTTTTAAAATACCAGCAAATCGTATTAGTCTTAAAACTAATGTCGTTATTGGTTTTCCGATCTTTCAACGCACAGTATATGAAACCATGCAAACCTTAAGGATATTTGTTGATGCCTCGTTACAACTAGCATTGCAAGAAAAGTTAAAGAAAACTTTAAATTAGAATCCACCGTAAACCGACTCTTACTGGTTTTAACCGGTTGCCACACTGCTGGTTTTTAAATGTGGTTCCAACCCTGGAACATGAATAGTCATCAAACGTTCCACTGATGGTTGCTTGAAAGTCACGGATGGTGAGGTGATCTCCGCTCCTGATTCCGTATTGTTGACTGGTCGGTTCCTTGCGCTCGACACATCGCTACCGATGAGACTCGGTCGCAATATAGCTGCGCTGAAGCGACGTTGTCGGCTCGAGTCGACCGACAAAGCGTTGATGGTGCTGCGGCGGTTGGAGTGCGCGATGAGCCGCGATGATGCTCGCCTGGCACGGAGAAGCTTTTCATCCTGGTGGATGGAGCTCTTCTTCGTTCTAACGGAGGAGCGTCGGCGCGGGTCTCTAGTCTCTAATAATGAAAGACATTTCATTAGGTTTCTCTAAACATACGTTACGATACGAGAAAAATATAACTACTTTTTAATTATTAAATATTAAAATAAAGTATGTCCCCGTGTCCGATTCAAACTGTAAATCTCGTCTGTTGGAGGAAGAACTGACGAGGCCAATGATATTGTAGGTAAAGTGACTATCTTTTTCCTCATCGCCTCTTTTTGAGGCGATGAGGAAAAAGATAATCTAAGAAAATAAATAAAAAATCTAAGATAATCTAAGAAAATCTATCAACTCAAATGAAGTCAACAACTGTCATACGACTATTCTAATCGAGTAAATATTTGGCAACAGCTTACCACGTGAAACGTTCGAAGCTTGTTTGAGATCAAAACTCTGAGGCTTACGATTCGTTTCATTTACACCTTTTTTTAAAAGAAAATTCGATGTAAACTCATCGCTTGCTTTAACGTTTTAACCTAAACTGGTGGTGGTGCATTTTTCGATCGAAAGTGCACCAGTGGCGTGTTAATCAAAAGTATAAATCAGTTGTTTAAGCGGCGTATCTACAAACTTTGCTACAAGTGGAAACTACCGACATGAATTGATGATTTTAAAAGATGCAATTTCTAAATATGGCCAGTAGGAAAATAAAGGCAACGAAGAAGATATCCAAGCCACGTAGGAAGCTCCATTGGTAAACATCCAGTTGATATCGTTATCAAAAAAGAGACATCATCTTTGCAGAGTCGGCTGATTGCAACAATGTCAACTCAATATTAAAATTTCAGATAATTTCACACTAAAAACGTCAATAACGACAAGCAAGACTTAAATGAATTGAGTAAGTGGTTTGACATAGAGCATTAAGTTGAAAAACTCGAAAGCAACTTTCCGAAATTAAGAAAAAGTAGCCGAAAGACGACATGTGGCCGAAAGACGACATGTAGCCAACGGTTGTAAGCAACAATCGATTGATTGACAGTAGCTTGTTACATAATAAGGATACGAATTTCGATATGAGTGCGACATCGTTAAGGATCTATTTCTAAGTTCAATGTTGCTGGGAGGTGCTTCGTACCTTGCGGGCATAAAATTCGCTCATGCAAAATGACCAAAACTATAATTTAGACCCGAATCAGAAATACTTTTTTTCAAATTCAAGCCCAAAACCGACAACTCTAGTTTACGAAACTTCAAGTCAATGATACCTTCTGGCTTCCTATCCTTGCCGCCGTCCATGATATTGTTCAAATCTTCAAGATCAGTACGTAGGTCGGTGGTGATCCCAGCCAGGCGGTCGGACCTCTCTTTGGTGTCTTGCTGGACGATGGCCAGGCAGTCCATGGTAACGTGGCCCTGAGAAAGATAGCTCGTTGGCATTTCAGTAGATCCAAAGTCAGCATAAGTTGCTTTTTGTACGCTATTACAACGTTCGGCGACGTTGAAACCGTGGCTCGGCAGTTGGTCGAATAATTTTGAGGAATTGATGCATATAGGGGGATTGGGATTTTAGGAATTAGGGAGTAAATGGGATTGGAGTTTGGGGGAGTATTTCTCCAAATGCTAATCTCCTAAATCCACCAATATACGAAAATTACAATTTTCGATATTCCCTTGTCATTTCATGAATCGTTGTTAGACTTGTCGCCGTTGAAACGATTTAAAACAGACCACTCTTGTTAGCACAGAATGTGACATTATCTACACACTACAGTTCCTTTGCAATCAACACTGCAACGTGCTGGTGTGAAGATGTGTGCTCTAACAATGGTACTGTCACCGGTAAGGAATTATGAGATCGCGATATCAAACCACACTTGGCGCGTTTTTTATCAATTGCGCGACACACAGGGTTCAATAGCTTCATGGAAGATAATTGCAAAGAAAGTATGATTCTAGAACATTAAAGCAAAGAGCTGTAGCCATAACTTGCTAAAAGGCTTCTTACGTCTTCGGCTAATTGTTTTTGAAGTGCAACGGCGTAATCCCATGCAACCTGCAGTTGTTCATCGATGTCCGTGAGAACATGACAGAGATTCTTTTGATGCAAGGTGTTGATTTCTATGTCAGCTTTTAGCTCTGCTGCATCGCCTGATATCTCATCCGTGTGCTGGAAGAGCAAAGCACGTGTCCGAAAAAGCAAAGGAAATAAAAAAAAAAAAACGATTATGCTTGTACCATCAAAAGTAGAAAACTACAGTTAATTGTACCACAGGAAACTATGGAATGAAGGAGGCTGTTTGGCTCCAGCTACGGAGCCATCAAGAATCCATTCCCAAAATCAGTTGGTTCTTATCCGCCCAGTTCGTTAACCGTCCGACTTTGCGCGCGAAAAAACGTCAAAGTCAAACAGCGTTAGTTCGGCTCTCGGAGTGTGCGCTTGAGTAACGCATTGAATGACCGCTCTTCATTCAGCGGTGCCTAGTGGATGGAATAATTCAAAAACAACATTTCAACGATCGGAAACTTCAGTCTGCCAATCTCGGTAACTAGGCCTGCGTCGTCAGTGGTTCAAAACTTCCACAAGCGTGCGAAAACTGGCTGGAATAACTCATCCGAGGCATTCTCAGTCCTAGAATAAAGATTCAAACCAACAACTTGAATTTGCTGTTTTACAAAGGCTTCCTCATTACCTACCTCAACCAACACTTCGTTCTCATGCATTATGGCCTCCAGCTTATGAGTGATGAAATACATTCCGGTCTCCAAAATGCTGCTCTGAGTGGAATGCTTTTCCAACTGATTGACACCTTCTTTTCGAAGGGATTTCATTTGAGATTTCATTTCTTCCTGTTGATAAGGATCAAGTTAAAAGTTTCAATGGGATTCGTTGGTTTAAACTAAAGCCATCTGAAATGCTTTTTAGGATGCAAATACCTATAGCGCAGATAAAAATCAGTAACACGATAAAAAACTTGCAGTTTTCTGTGCAATACTGTATGTTCTCTAGCATTTCGTATTTATTGTAGAATTTTTTTTTAATGGCTTGACGAGGGCTAATAATATAGCCGAAAACGTTTGCTATTTGGTTTCTTTCATCATGTTAAATGCTATGTTGAGTTCTGTCTGTATTGTAAAACAATTTTAGAAACTTAGTATTTCCATGATTACTTTTCAACAACGATCTACTTTTGCAGTGAAAAGTATGCTCGTACAGTTGAGCTCGTTTCGTATTCTGTTTACAAATCAACAACGAACTTGATTTTTACATTCATCTTAGTAACGTTAAATAACGAAAGTATAACAAAACCAGTTGGAAAGCTTACCATTGGTTTGTGAAGTTTGCCGATTAACATTTTGGCGCGATTCTTCTTCTGTATCAAAGTCATATGCTTGTTGGACATGGTGATCTCTTTCTGCTTCTGTTCCTGGAGTTCCTCATCTAATGTGTTGACTTCTTGTCTCAACTTGAAATATCCCGGTTGTTTCGCTAAAAACAAAAGTAGTACACCAAGATTGCTAAAGCAAATTTGCCACAAACCTTTCAATATCTAAGCAGCATCAATTCTTTTTCAGTTTAAAATAATCATCTATTTCAAAGGGTCTGTAAACGAAATTGATTTTCCGACAAAAAGAACAAAATTGGAGCACTAAAGTTTATACCTAAAGTAAGTGTTTGGACATGTTGGATAAAGTTGTTTTGGGCATGTTAAAAAGAGCAGCGGACGGATAAACCATTGCCGAGATGTACCAGTTCCTAGCACAAAGAAACCTGGATATCCCAGGAAGACCGAAACTGAGAACATAAAGGATGACAGGAAGCGGTGTCGGATGACCAACACAAGCTCCCTGGATCGTGATGAGCAGAAGCTGAGGATGTGCCTTGCTAGACCCCGTCCTACCCCGACATCCAGGAAATGATGTGGAAAACAGGAAGAAAAGTGCTACATTTTCACTCATACCCACCGATAGTTTTGAGAATTGCCTATTTTGATAACTGTTAGAAATGACCAAAACTAAACAAAGATTAGGTATCACAGATTTGTTTGTATGCAAATCTAACATAGTAACAGAAATGCCTTATCAAGGTCAAAAACAAACACAGCTTCTACAATCTACAACCCTTCCTTACAGTTGTAGAGTTCTAATAATCTGTTTTCTTCATTCTGTATGAGCTTCAAATTTTTTTCTATCTTCAAAAGCTCTTGTTCCGTGTAAGATTTGAAACCCGATAGTTTTACTTGAGTGTCATCCAGCTTCTCACGAAGCGTATCAACCAAGGATTTGTTGCTAACATTCTCACGAAGTAAGTGCAAACCCTGCAAATGCCAACGGATAAAATGACTTTCCGATTGTAATCTGACCATTGCAATTACATTGAACTTTAAAAGTTGTTTGTCTTCCCTCATGATCCTCATGAGCGTGCAGACACTGAATTACTGCAAAAAAAGGTGGATTTGCTAGCTGGCTTATTATTTTCTTAAGGCTTACCCTGTCAGTGAGTTTAATATGATCCGAAGCTGCGTTGTCAAGCTCTTCAGCTTTCTGACTCATATATTCCGCCTCTTCCTTCACAAATTCTTCCAAAGCATCTTCGGATTCATCTCGGAGCTTCTGTGTTTCGATCCTGGACATAAAGTGACCGCAAACGACATAAAAGGGTTAATATTGAAGAGTGACATAATCTTGAAGTTTAATTGCAAAACTCTTCAGCTAAATAAGGAGTTGTTCCATTGTGGCATGCAATCACGAGAAAAGTCTTTTTCTAGCCCAGCGCAACGCAAACTGTGGCAAACAAGCTGCCAATTAACTGATTTGTCTGCTGCATTACTTCATCATGGATTATGTTATTTCTTACTAGTTAGATTTTTAAACATTTTTCGATAACCTGCAAACCGCATCTGCGTCTCTCATCTAATGAATCTTTCTGTCGCCTTACATTTAATACGACCCAGAAAGCAAAGTCAGTCATTTTTACATTGATTCAACGTCTACAGACAGACGTTAAATCAATGTAAAATGGCGGATTTTGCTGCCTGAGGAAATACGTAATTAGCCTACTACTTTTTGTTAATTTTACCTGTCCTGCTTTTCCACTCCAAGTGTTTTCTTCTGTTCCTCGATCTGCTTCTGAAGCAGGAACTTGGCAACCCTGGCCACCAGTCAGTGATATGTTGTAAAGAATAAATTTTATGAGTGTTGCCAAGTTAATAAGCACCGTTCCCTGCAGCCCGGTTTGCTACTCAAGTTTTGGCTTGGTGGCTGATCGAGAAAATTTAACAGACCATATATTCCAATCACAGTTGTAATTTTTTGCACTTACAAATGAACAACACATTTTTAGAAATCGTTGTTCAAATTTAAGAAACGTTCAACGAAAGCAAAACATCGCAACTTAATGCACACATAGAATAATCACAATCAGTCTACAAGTTTTAACTGTTGGCTGATGGCCAGTGACATATATACCTGTGATGTTTCTTGGAACCTTCTATTTGTTCCATTTTTTTCTGATTCTTCTCTTGTGTCGACAAAAATTCATGACCTAACTTTGCCAATTCTTTCTTCAGCTCTGCATGGCTGGAATAAATTGCCAAATTAAATGAAGTTTTCCCTGCAATTTGTGAGCAAAATTTTCAAGAATCTAAATTAGGTAGTTAGCTTCAGCGGCCAGCATCAACAAAGCTTAAACTCAACACAGGATCTCTCTAAATTTTGAAGTGGATTTCACAAGGGAGACACAAAATTTAAGCAATTCTTATTCATCATGGATTATAAAAAAAATTAATAAACAATGTTATCTGCCTCTTGTAGTTAAGGAGAATCTATCGCTAGTCACAAAATCCAGACAGCAAATCAATCGTTTTTTACATTGATTCAACGTCTGCAGACGTTGAATCAATGCAGGCGTCTACAAAAGTTGAATCAATGTAAAAAACGGTTGATTTGCTATGGGAATGGATATACATACATTATACAATATCTTAATTTTCTTTGGTTTTCTAAGAAAATGGCAGATAAAAAGCAGAAATGAAACTTATCGAGCTAGTTTCAACCTGACATGGAAACTACAGGAACGCTAAAAACGGTATAGCAATAAAATAATGGGCCTACATCGTTGACAGTGCTTCCACTTTTTGGACAAGTTTCTTGAAAGTTTTTTTCAGCTTCTCTTGCTGAAGAAGAATTGTGGTTCTATCCTTCACAATCTCCTTGTTTTCGCTTTTAGCTTCGTCGGATTGCTTGCGTAGCTGTAGCACAAAACCACTAACTTACTCCTGAAACTCTATCTCAGCTTGCAAAATTCAATTTTCACAACGTCTGCAGCCGTTGAATTAATGTAAAAAGAAGCTATTTTGTTTCCCAGTATGCTATCGTTTACATCCAAACTTGGAGGCAATTTTGATTTTATTTCTCAATCGGTTGCTTAAAAATGTTACACCAGAAAGCTGAATTTACTCTAAAATGCTGGTTTTTACGAAAAGCAAATCACTTTCTTTTCATGATAAAGGATCTTGATAAACATAAACATCTTGCGAAGAAAATGAACAATTGGTTGAAAAACGTAGCAAAATTATGACCAGCAAGTCTAGAGCTCTTTACTTGCCATCTCATTTCAAGACACTTGCCCGCTTGTGGTAAGAATTGTTAAACAAACAAGGTTAAGACAAGACATACATTTTCCAGTGTCTCTTCCAATGCATTGACTTTTTCCATGTATTGCGTCGTCTCTTTTTCAATGTTGGCTTGAAGTCCCACGCTAGGAAAGAAGTGAATAATAAAATGCGAAATAAGAGGTACGTACAAACTACAGTGCAAGACGATCGTGTGAAAAAAATTGATCTAATTATAACTAAAAGTAACATAACTGAAACAAACCTACAAGAACGTCTCAACCATTTTCTTTTGCTTTTTGTGCCTATTCAAAAATATAAAATTATTTTTGAAATTAACTAGAAGTTCAGTAGAAAAATTTACCTTGCATCCCCAATTTCCGTAATGGTTTTTCGCTTTCGGTTAATTCTAGTAATTAACTTCTTGCCTTCCTTCTTGAGCAGAGGTATGGCGTTTTCCAATTCTGCAATTTCCTGCCAACAGCAATAATTGTTGTAGTCATTGCCTCCCAGTAATCAAAGGTTGTCTTTGTTAGGACACAACGAAACAGGCATATAACTCTTCATCCAAATGAAAATCCTTAAATGGAATGGAAATAAATGGACTTGAAAATCAGAAGAAACGCCTTACCTTTTTCATTCCGCATATCTTGCTCGCTTTTGACAAGGTGAGTTCCATGTAGGTGCGGTTGAGCCTGCAAGGAACACTGTGTTAGGGACTACCGCATGGAGCCACATATACGTCACAACCCAAATGCAACTTCACAATCACAGCAAGCTGTCTTAACTCCAAAGACAAGTTTTTGGTGACAATCTCACAACGATCTACGAATGTATGACAGCCAGCTCGGCATGTAAAATCTACACCATGTCACAGACCTAAATAGTTATTATTATATTTTTACTATTTATCAATGATATTGATGACAATATTTAAAAGTTTGGGTTATAAATAACCGTTCTCAATCTAATCTATGCTTACAGAACCAAATAATGTTGGCCTAGAATGGAAACATCGATGTGTTTATAACAAATGAAACAAACAGCAACCGAAGACGAATGTTATTCATTGTATCGAATGCAGTTCGTTTATCACTCTTGAATCAGTGAAACAATATTTAGCTGACAAGTTGATTCTGACATCCAAAGGTTATTTTTCGTGTTTCGATATGTTACGTTGAGTTAAAATTTATACCTTTTCTCTTCGGCGATTACTGCGTTGTGCTCCGCAAGGGCTTCTTCCACTTCTTTCTGTAAATATTCATGTTGGGATTTTATAAACTAGGCTTTGAACTCCGAGATATTGGGATTTTCAAGGATTTGGTTACTTTTTTGGTTTTCCAATTCCCGGATTTGAAAAACAGAGACATCCATTGTCACAATTTTGTTACTAAGGCAAAAATATTTCTGTAACAGTAATTATTTTTTAATTTGGAAGCATAAATTTGAATGAATCAGGCTGAACATCAAGTAAACGTAACGTAAATTAAAACAGGATAAATAGACTTGCCGAAAATTTTCATTCAACATAAAAAAAAAACATTTCAGGCTAAATAGAAATTCTTCGGTTATATGTGATAAGGAGGGAGGAAGGAAGTTTTCTTAGAAAGGCACTAGATCTAAAGGTGGATAGGAAGAGGAAACGCGGTCGTCCAAGAAGAACGTGGAAACAACAAGTGAAGGATGAGTTTAAAAAAGTCGGACTGAAGGAGGAAGATGCAAGGAACAGGGTGAAATGGAGAAAAGGGATTAAAACAATTGCTGCGCGGAAACAATCGGCCACCCCCACTAGTGGGGAACAAACCGACGATGGATTATGATGATGATGATGTAATGTTTCCCCAGATGGAGTTATAAATTTCACGTTTTCCAAGGTTCATGAAAATTTAGGAAATGAAAAACCCAAGTATACCAACACAAGTAGAAAACAAAACAATAATACTTCCGCAGACGGCAGACACAACTTGTCACGAAAATAGTAAATGTCAATTAGAAAAGATTGAAACTAAACACATTTTCAACGTTTGTTACATCGTTGGGATATCTAATTATCTATGAATCGCGCATTGATATGGACCACTTTGAATCTGATACAAAATAGAAATTAAGATAAATAGAAATAAATTTGAAGATAACTTTCAATCAGAATAAATCTGTGCCTGACAATTGCTTAAATAAGAAACCTAGAGATTGGCTAACTGTTAATGGCTCTTCTCAAGCTTTGGTCATTGTTACAGACTCAACTATGACGCATGGAGCACTTTTGTTTGAAGCTGCAAACATTCTATTTCTACAATAAAATTAACTTATGCACATTTGACAACACCAAGCTGTGGGGAAGCTGGTTCAGCAAGCTAGGCCTCATCAGCACAACCCTGACCACAGTGATGTCCATTACAATTTGCATTGTTTTTGTACGTGAAAACAATTTCTTAACATTAGGACTGGAGAGAATTCAAAATTATCATCAACATTAAAAAAAAACTGAACTTACAATCTCCTGGTTCAAATCTGTTCTGGTGGCGATAGCTTGTTGCCTTTCCTCGCCTATGTCTTCGGCCAACTCGAGCATACCGTCGTCGATCTCATCAATTTGATGTTGGAACTCGTGCAGCATTTGACGTGATTCATTCAACTTTATCTGTTGGCTGCAAAAGTCGCAACACTTTTCTTGGTAATGTTAATGCCCCATCTGCACATTGCTGAAGATCTCACAATCTTATCACAAAACACAAGCTGTGTTGAAATTGGAATGTACAAATGTTTTCTATACACATCATTTCAATTCTTTCAATAGCAGGCATTTTTATAAGTCCGAAACAAGATACCTGGCACCTTTTATCGCTTGTAATTGGTCTCATTAAAAAACATCTAAAAATAAAAATCTCAACTTAACAAAAAATTTATGTCAAATTGTTTCCTGCCATGCGCATACTTACGCGGATCTGTCTGAGATTCTCTTGTTTAACTGCACGACCGTTTCATCATATTCTCCTTGAATTGAGCGACATTGTGGTAGCAGTGCTGTGTTTTCAGCGGATAGCTTCTTATGTCTCTCTTCACACGAAACGACTTCACGTCTGAGATGAATGAACTGTTCTTTCAGTTCTCTAATGATCGAGTTGTTCGTATCTCGAGCAGCAAGCACAGCCGCTGAAATATATACGGTATGCTAAGATGCTCTAACAGAATAATTGAATAATAGCAGAATTAGCTTATATGTGTCATGGTGTTTGGAGACACTTTTTTGAAATTTATGCTAATACGAAATATAAAATGATTGAAAACCTGATAAACCATCCAAACAAAACACAATTTGAACAACTTTTTGGGTGTAGGCCTAATCCAAATGCCATATTTCTTTTCTCGCAAAACTCCTCTTAATTGTGGAAATGAGCAATATCTGTGACAATATGTTTCAGATAGAAATTAGAAAGTTGCTTTTCAGCTTAAAAGTTACGAAATTGCTGTGTTTGTAGTTTCCTGTTAAATTACACTGGGCATGCTAAATTGTAATGTAGCCTACATCTTGATGGTAAGCCATAGTTTGTGCATATGAAACAACAAGTCTCACTCACAATTTGGCAAGAACTCGTTTTTTCATTCTACAAAATATAATACAGTACAAAACCATATCTTCAATTGACATCAACCATAGACAAAAAGTAATAGCCTAGCCTAGTATTCTTAATCGTTTTAGTACGTACACGTTAGGTTCAGACGTAACCAAGAGACAACATCGACAATACAAAGCATGATGCAAAATTGATGTAAGATTTGCAAGTGTATGCTTAAGCAAATTACTTTTCATCTCATCAGCATATTGGATTGGAAGAATTTGGAAACACTTCCTTTTTCTGCACGACTTGATAGTTTGAAGTTCAAGGGCATCATGCACTTCATCTCTCTGCTTTGCCTGTTTGCATATTATTAAATATGACATATGATATATTTACAAAACAAAACTAATAATTAAATAGAAAAGTAATAATATTTTTCATTGTAAAGCTATTATTATAAAATTGCACATTAATTACAAATAGTCAATGTCAAATTTTAGGCTCGTGCAAACAGCAATAACTTAAGTTTTATACAATAGCAGGCTACTAATTTTTTATATGATAATAAAAACTGAATTTTTTATGCCCACAATAAAATAAAAATAAAACTGCCTTTTCTTGCTTATTTCCTGTGGCATTATTTTTGGCTGCTAAAGATAGTCGGCGAGAGTTTATTGACCATCCAAGAAACATGAGTTTCTTATAAATTCAATATATCAAATATCATGCAAATAGTAAATCTGGCAAGGTTTTGAAATGATGCATGAAATAATATTCTTACAAAACCCACCAGCAAAGCAATTTCATTGGCCAAATATTCGTATTGTTTCCATAGCTTTTGATTATCTGATTCATCTCTTTTCTTGGTTTGTAAAGCTAAAATTCAAAAATGGACACAGTAATGAAAAATATTTTATGTCCATTTGCCTTGGCCTTAAATGTTCTTTGCCAATCGCTCAGTATCAGCAATATAGAACAAATAAATGACCTGGTCATGTGAGGAACCAACAAAACACTTTGTGAAATTTTTGTCTTGACAACTGACTTTTGATCAAAATGTGGTTACATGCTGATAGGAATTACTTAGCATCCAAGTGTGGCATGTGTACTGTAGGTTGCCAACTCCTGCTTTAAGTCATGTCAGCTCTGTTTCAAAACTTGAACAAATACAAAATACCATACAGGAATATTATCAACTTAGAAGGGTTAATCAACAAGAAAATTAAATATTTTTTGTAAATATTTAGTGATTTTAAGCTATAACAACCAAACAAATATCGAACTATAGCAAAAAGTAGTAAACACATTTTCACTACCACAATAGGTCACAGAGTAAGCCTACTTGATTAACAACATTACTTAAGTGATGTGATGTCACAAATTAGTGATGAATGTTCTTTACAATGATCTTGAAAATGATGTGAGCTTTCAATATACATTTATAGCAAGCAGTGCAGATAAGTAATAACTACGCTACAGCACAAATTACAAAAGAGTTTCAATTGAAAATTATAATAACACATAATCGCTATAAAGAAATGTTTTTTTCCTCAGGAAGCCTAATATGACATTGTATGATGTATTTCGATGTTCAATGAATTTAACTTTTCAAATATTTTATAGAAGTATCGTAGCTGTATAATCTATGTATGTATTTGCGACAATTTTTTGAAAATTGTATTTGTTAACTTAAACGATTACCTTTTTCTATTTCATTAGATATTTTCATACTTTTAAGCGTGTATAAAATTTGGTGGTATTGTTGTTTGTATTAAAATTACAATATAGCCCATTTTGTGACTGCCGTTTTAATTCCAAAATGCGCCCAAACACCACTGTCATTCTGACGATATACTTCTGCGCAATTCACCTAATAACAACGCATAAAAAATGGACGAAAAATTATGTGATGACAGAAACAACACATGGACCCTAATAAAAGCACTTCTCATTGACATATTTAATTTTATATATATATACTGCTTGAAAATCAGGATATCATATTTTATTTTTATAAAAAACAATTTTTTTCTAAAAATGTAATTTAACTGTCAATTGCAAAATATTTACAAATTTGTGAAGTCGATGCAATTACATCGATGGTCGTAAGTATGCACATGGACCCTATATTAAATGATTAAACATTAATAAATACCCTATTTATCTCACCTAATTGCTTTAGTTTGTTCAACACAGCTTCAACACTTACACTGATAGAATCTTCAGCCTTCTGTGTACAAGTACATTTTAAGCCACATTCTTTTTTCATGCTCAAGTTTTTGTAACAAACCTATAAAAGTTAAGTGTAAAACAATACTTTAAATTTATTTAATTGAGTAAGCCCAACATAAACTAATGATTAATGGGAGCTGGTATACAAGTCCTCCCCCCCCCTTGGTAACTCATGACAAAGACAGGACTCAACCAAACATATAGGGTGAAACTACTTTACCTTTGCTTTACTGTTCACACACTTCAATCCACATGTTTTGGTCAATTCCTCTTTGTCATATGGGCTGCCAATGGGAGGGGGACTTGTATACCAGCTCCAATTAATGAAACAGCCTAACAGACACTTTTAAGAAATACAATTTTGTGAAGATAATATTTTAAACAGCCTAACTTGACTAGGCCTAGATGGAAGACTAGAAAGCAAGGTGAAACAAAAATGTTTCAGTCAATAAAAAATGCTCTCTGTCATCTGTAACATAATATAGTACAGAACACAAGGTTCATGTACAGTACAGAACATAAAGTTCAGGACATTGACATGTCCGTTCGGTGTCCAGCAAAGGGCGTATTTGAATGTTGTAAACTTTTGTACAGTTGAATTGATAGCTATAAGTTTTTTTAAAGCTAAGGTTTCAATCATAACCTTAACTATATTATCTTTAATTTATAAAAAAAATTATCTGCCCTCTTAGGAGCCTTTTACAATCATAACTGTATGGTCGTGTCTTGTCAGTATGGGAACTTGTACCACTTTTGCAGTATATACATCATCATCATCCGTTCAGTCGTTTACGACTCTCGGTCACTTTATACGCCATCTTTCTCCACATCTCTCGATCCCACGCAGCCTCCTTCAATTCATGCACTCCCATACCACTGTCATTTACAATCGTGTCAAGCCATCTTGTTTTTGGGCGCCCCCTTCCTCCGCTCACCAAACCAAGCATGATGTCTTTTTCCATTGATTTGCTTCTCATTATGTGGCCAAAATATGAAAGTTTCTGCCTGACGATTCTAGCTTCTAGGGATATGTCCGAGTTTAATTTGTTCAAGAATTTTCTCATCTGTTATTTTGGCTGTCCAAGGAACACGCAGTAACCTTCTCCAACACCACAATTCAAATGCGTCAATCTTTCTTCTGTCTGTTTTGTTCATTGTCCATGTTTCGCATCCGTAAGTTGCAATTGGGAATATTATAGTTTTGATCAGCTTCTTTTTTGTTTCTAATTTTATATCCTTGCTCTTCATCATCATCATTCCAAATGCTATTCATTCCAACAAATGCATTTCTTCCCAGCGCCATTCTTCTCCTTATCTCTGGTGAGTTATTAGAATCCCAGCTTATTTTTGAGCCTAAAAATATGAATTCATTCACTGTTTCAATTTCTTGATTTTCGATCTTGATGTTTATGTTATCTGCTTTACCAGTTGTTATAATTTTTGTTTTTTTGATGTTGAGTTTCAATCCAGCCCTTTCACTTTTTTTTCACTTTGATGATTAAGTCTTCAAGATCTTGTGCGTTCTCGGCCAAAAGGGTAGTGTCATCTGCATATCTCAAGTTGTTTATAATTCTGCCACCGATTTTCACTCCTATATTGGAATTATTCAACCCTGCTCTCCTCATGACCATTTCCGTGTACATATTAAATAGAGAAGGAGATAAAATGCACCCTTGGCGTGATCCTTTTTCAATTTTAAACCAAGCTGTATTTCCGTATGCTGTTCGAACTGTAGCTTCTTGATTTATATGTTTTTATCTTTCCGAGCTTGTCTTTGGAATTCAGCATTTAGCTTTTTGAATTGTATTCTGTTTTGCTTTCCTTCTATGTTCTGCTATTTTAATTGTTACAGGGGAAATCCATTGAGCAGATTTGGATGTCTTTTTACTCGGTACATTATTTGCAGCTGCGTCCAAGATCTTTTCCTTTATATTGTCCCATATCATATCAGCTTGCTTATTTTCAGTGTTAAGAAATTTCAAACTGTTTTCAACTTCGGCTATATAATTTGGTCCAATCTGTTCTGTGTCATATATCATGTTTCTTTTTTCTTGTTTTGTACCGGCGTTGCAAAATCGTACTTTTAGTTTGGTTACTAGCAACTGGTGATCTGTTCCACAGTCAGCTCCCGGATATGTCTTTGTCGCCAGAGTGGAGCTTAACCATTTTTGTTGGCATAAAATATAATCAATTTGATTTCTGTATTGTCCGTTTGGTGAAGTCCAAGTGTATAATCTTCTTTTAGGTTGTTTAAACACAGTGTTGTACGTTGACGCCGTCAATTTGACGGCGTCATTTGACGGCGTCAACTTTTTGTTGACGCTGAGGCTAGCGCCGTCAAATTATTTTTCAGTTGACGGAAGTGATAGCGCCGTCAACTATTTTGCCGATTTTAAGCGTCAAGCGCTAAGCGTCATTTTTTGTTTTCATGGAAAATCTCATTTCACAATAAGAGTTTTACAATGTATTCTGGCCAGCGCGACTCATCTGAATTACCGGCTTTTGCGTTGGTTGGAATGGCTCCCTGGAATACATGCGGAAGAACTTCGCCAAATGGTGATCACCCATGTATTGAGAACGAGGGATCAGAGACAGAAAGCGAAAAATCCATGAATGGCATCGCGGACGTTGAATATAGCCTACTTTATTTCAAGAGCTCTATGCCCCTGAAAAGAGCGATGTTGGTGCAGTGGACCTCGTTAAAAGATTTATACATGCTAAACTATCACAGCACGCTTGGAGCAGTGATACCTTTCCAACTAAACGTTTTCAACTTGTTTTTGAAATACAACACACCAATACCAACCAGCGCTGCTGTGGAACGCATGTTTTCACTTGGAAAGGACAATATGCGCAGGGGCGCCAGAAGCGGGGGGGAGCAGGGGGAGCGAATGCCCCCCTGCCCTCAAATTTCTGTGGATGGGGAGGGAAGAGGGGGCAATGGTGCCCTTTTAAGGTCATGTAAGCTACTGCACACTTTGCATTATAACAATTTATGCTATTCGCTATTAGCCTAATTATAATGTTCTATTTTTGCCTCAAAATAATATTCACGACACAAAATTCTCCATCACAGTAAGTTATATTACATCATTATAAAATAGCATTATGCCCTTCCGTGCCATTGTTCTTTGTATAGCGGACACTTGTATCATTACTCGACAATGAGCTGATAGATGAGCATTATCGCTATATCTTATCTTAAAACTTACAAAAAAGATTGGCCTTTCAGCAACAAAAGTGCCCTTTTTTCATACTCCTGCCCATCCAGTCAAAAATCGCTCCGGCGCCCCTGAATATGCGTTTCAAACGCAGCAGATTGTCAGACAAACGTTTTAAAATGCTTGTTTTTCTGCAAGGAAATAACTAATAGGCTGAGCAGCTAATTACAATACAGTCTCAAAACATAATACCTGCTCTTTATTTATAGCTATTGTTAGGCTGAACTTGGTTGAAATATTTCCGTTTTATGAGACGCTGGCAAAAAATAGCGCTAGAAATTAGCGCTGACGCCGTCAATTTCTTTAAGAGCTTACGCAGTCCTTTACGCCGTAAAGTTTTTAGGCAATTTGCGCTGACGCCATCAAATTATTTCAATGACGCGTACAACACTGTTTAAACATAGTGTTGGTTATTGAAAGTTGATGTTCTTGGCAAAATTGAAATAATCTTTCTCCCGATTCGTTTCGGTGACCCAAACCAAACCCGCCAGTAATTCCCGGTTCTAATGTACTTCCAATCTTAGCGTTGAAGTCTCCTATAATGTATATAATATCTTTTGTAGGTGTTTGCTTCAAAGTATTATGTAGATCCTCATAGAAGTTATCTAAATCTTGTTCTAGAGCATCTGCTGTGGGAGCATATACCTGGCTGATTGTAACACTGTAAGGTTTTCCTCGAATTCGTATGGTCATTATTCTGTCACTGAATACCTGATAGTTTTCGATGCATTTCGACACTTTTTTCGTTGTAATAAACCCAACCCCTCTTCGTCTTGTTGTATCATTGTCTGAGTAATAAACAATGTGTTCATCAGAGTTGAAAAAAACCGTTGCTAATCCAATGCACTTCGCTTAACCCAAGGATGATAATATTGAGTCGATTCGTTTTTTATGATATATGATATACGCAGTATATACGCAACTCGCATATTTCGAACATGCACTATTCATGACAAACAAACCATTGAATGATTGATTGAAGAAAAACTTCCCTACTGTCGTCTGTTTTTGCAGTTGATGACTGGCGTTTAAATAAGGCAGTGGCTATTTGACCGGCTCCGGTCTTTGAATCTGAAACACTATTTGACCGGTCATGACGTCACTACATAAGCACTTTTTTCTTTCAAAGCAAAAGACGATAAGCGCGTTAAGTTTTAAATTCAACACGTCTTCTTCAACTGAGTCCGTGGCGTATACGTAACGTCTCGGGCTGCCATTCTAGAGGGAATGAGTTCGATACTATCCGGAAGCGTCCTTTTTTTTTTTTTTTTTTTAACTACAAAAGGATACAAACTGATATCAATGAATCAACAGGTGAATAAAAAAGTTTCAAAACGAATTAAAAAAGTTTTTTCTAGTCTTTATTTTTAACAAATTCCTTTCATTTCTTATCACAAATTCTCTGAAAAAATCACTCCTTCTAATAGGCTGTAAGATTACGTTTCGCTGAAGTCCGAAGTTAAAAATTAAATCCAGTGTCATTGTCGCACAACAATCAGTCAAGTTTCAAATCATCATCTCAACCGACCCTTCAAGACAACTTTCCACTTTCACTTTACTACGCTGAAGAGGTCGGGAGATCGAAGCACTGGCCTTTGTCCGTAGTTGCTTTTCATAATGTCTTTTTAGACATTCTTTTTGGGTCAATAATGTCTTTTTAGATATTACTTTTAAAGAAATAAAAAGGAGTCAAAAGGCATGTAAATTTCACTCTGTGTGGAGCTACATGTACTTGAGAGGTTAACTGTTATTCTTTTATTCACAAATTAAAAAAACTTAACTTTATTACTCACATTTGGAAAGATTTAAAAAAATAGGCTGTAGGCTACTCAAATTAAAAATTGACGACAAAAATGCACTTTGGGTTAAAATTTAGTTAAATGAAAAAAAAAAAAGAACGCTTCCGGATAGTATCGAACTCTTTCCCTCTAGAATGGCAGCCCGAGACGTTACGTATACGCCACGGACTCAGTTGAAGATAACGTGTTGAATTTAAAACTTAATGCGCTTATCGTCTTTTGCTTTGAAAGAAAAAAGTGCTTATGTAGTGACGTCATGACCGGTCAAATAGTGTTTCAGATTCAAAGACCGGAGCCGGTCAAATAGCCACTGCCTTTAAATAACCACCGTCATTCTGGCAAAATAATTTTTCCGCTTTCCGTCTAAAAAAGTTATCCCTGAATAAGTGCGAGGCACAAAATGCGACATGACATATAGGTTCGAAAAATCTTAAATAAAACTCTAATCCACAACATGTGCCACTTAAATTTTACAGGGTGTAAACGCCAAGTGTAGACAAACAAAAATTGTCATAAATAAAAACAAAATTAGTCATAAAAAGAAGGATTCAGTGGTCCCCTGGGTTGATAGGAGTCTAGGAGACAGCGGGTTGACACTACAGCAAGATGGGGCAACCTCTCATACCGCGAAGTTGGTCCAGAGCTTCTGCAAGGACAATTTCAAGGGATTCTGGTCAAAGGAACTCTGGCCTCCATCTTCGCCAGATTTGAATCCTACCGTATGGACTTTGGTGTCTGGTCACTATTGGAGCAGAAGGCCTGTGTAATCTTCCACAAAAATACTGATGCACTTAAACGAGCTTTGCTCAAATGCTGAGATGAAATAGATGCTAAAACTTTGCGTGCAACATGTGCCCAAGTTCCAAATAGACTCAGACGTTTAATTCATGCCAAAGGTGGATATTTTGAATAAATGGCGATGGATATTAATCAGTGTGTCTTTGTTTTATTATTTAGCCCTCATTTAATGAAATCTATTCGATATTGACTTATTTATGACAATTTTTGTTTGTCTACACTTGGCGTTTACACCCGTACATGCATTAGATTCAGTATTAAATTACCTTTCCACGGATGTGCACCAATAGGATGGCATTTGGAAGGAACTCCCACAGGGGCGCCGGAACGATTTTTGACTGGGGGGGCAAGATTACGAAAAAAGGGCACTTTTGTTTAGTAAAAGGCCAATTTCTTTTCAAGTTTTAAGATAAGATATAGCGATAATGCTAATCTATCAGCTCACTATGTATTGAGTAATGATAGCCTACAAGTGTCCGGTATACAAAGAAGGGCATCACGCTATGTTATAATGATGTAACCTACTGCCAAGCCTTAAAGCAGCCGGCGGCCATGGCCGCTAAGTAGTGCTTGAATGACCGCCAGTGCTACCTCCTCAATCGGCCAAGTTTGGCCACCGGTCTCTTCTAGCCAATTATTTAATTTCGCAATAGAATGATCGTGGATTAACTGTCGAAAATATGTAGCATCAAAGAGTGACGCAAAATTAAGTCAGCGCGTCATAATCGCCATTGTTGCATTGTGCGGGAATATTTGTTATTCTTCTCTCGTGTTGTCGCTATATGTCAGGCCTGTCAGGGCATCCGTTGGTTAGCCACTGCCTGGTGTCGTCATCGATGGAAACTAGGCCTTCCATACCATGAGGTGGTCTGTATAGCCGGCAATCCTTGATAATGTGGGCTGCCGTCTGCATTTCACCACACTTATTGATGGAATATATTCATCTGCGATCACCAGCGCTGTAAGTCTTGTTTGTAATTTCCGACGTTTATTTTAACAAAGTCTTAATCCGAAGTGCTAATTTACATCGGCTGGCAATATTGTCGTTTTTATGTCGATTCGATGTTGTCGGACATTGAATCGTTGTTAAAAAGGAGAACTAGGTTAGTTGACATCTGAGGAAAAAACATTTTTTGTTCATATTTTGCAAAAATTATGCTTCTTTTAGTACCGGTAATGTCCTTCACATCATTGAAATACTTATTTTATTACCTTGCCGTCATCGTCAACACATGTCGAACGTTGTTTTTCGTTGCTAAAAAGAATTCTAGGGGAATGGCGAACTTCTTTAAAATCAGCCACATTGGAGACACTTGTGCGAGTGTCGTTAGATGGTCCCGCAGTACTGGATTACAATCCCCCGATAAAGCAGTTATTGCGTGGTGCAACGATTCTATTGTAGGACGTCGCCCAGGCCCAGACTTCAACAACGCTAAGTGATGATTTTAGCATTGTTGCAAGTTTAATTCTATTTACTTGTGCTATCGTTATTTTGTATTTTGGCCTCCAAGCACGTAGATTTGGCCGCCGAGAAGGAGCTCCCGGTAGGCCACGATGGCTGCCAAAAAACGAGTTTTAAGGCCTCTTACCTTTGTTGCAAAATTTTGTGCCGTAAATATTATTTTGAGGAAAAAATGAAAGAATATAATTTAGCTAAAAGCGAATAGCAGAAATTGTTATATTGCAAAATGTGCAGTAACTTACATGACTTTAAAAGGGCACCATTGCCCCCCCTGCCCCTCCATCTGCAGAAAAATTGAGGGCAGGGGGGCATCCGCCCCCCTGCCCCCCCGCTTCCGGCGCCCCTGAACTCCCAGCAGAACGCTTCAAAGATGGAGGATATGTTTACGATAAACATTAAAATAATAAGATTTTTGCAGAATTGACACCTTTTCAAACATCTTCGAATAAAACTATAATCCGCAATACGTGCCACTTAAATTTTACGTGCATCGGATTCAGTATTAAATTACCGTTTCAGGGATGTGCACCAATAGGATGGCATTTGGAAGGAACTTTCAGCAAAACGCTTCAAAGATGCTGGAGGATATATTTACGATAAACATTGAAATAATAAGATCTTTGCAGAATCATCACCTCTTCAAACATCTTCGAATAAAACTATAATCCGCAATACGTGCCACTTAAATTTTACATGCACCGGATTTAGTATTAAATTACCTTTCCAGGGATGTGCATCAATAGGTTGGCATTTGTGAGAAACTTCCAGCAGAACGGTTCAAAGATGTCAATTCTGCAAAAATCTTATTATTTTAATGTTTATCGTAAATATATCCTCCAGCATTTTGAAGCGTTCTGCTGGGAGTTCCTTCCAAATGCCATCCTATTGGTGCACATCCGTGGAAAGGTAATTTAATACTGAATCCGATGCATGTAAAATTTAAGTGGCACGTATTGCGAATTATAATTTTATTTGAAGATGTTTGAAGAGGTATCAATTCTGCAAAAAGTTTATTATTTTAATGTTTATCGTAAGTATATCCTCCATCTTTGAAGCGTTCTGCTGGGAGTTCCTTCCAAATGCCATCCTATTGGTGCACATCCCTGGAAAGGTAATTTAATACTGAATCCGATGCATGTAAAATTTAAGTGGCACGTATTGCGAATTATAGTTTTATTTGAAGATGTTTGAAGAGGTGTCAATTGTGCAAAAATCTTATTATTTTAATGTTTATCGTAAATATATCCTCCATCTTTGAAGCGTTCTGCTGGGAGTTCCTTCCAAATGCCATCTTATTGGTGCACATCCCTGGAAATGTAATTTAATACTAAATCCGATGCATGTAAAATTTAAGTGACACGTAGATTGCGGATTATAGTTTTATTCAAAGATGTTTGAAGAGGTGTCAATTCTGCAAAAATCTTATTATTTTAATGTTTATCGTAAATATATCTTCCAGAATTTTGAAGCGTTCTGCTGGGAGTTCCTTCCAAATGCCATCCTATTGGTGCACATTCCTGGAAAGGTAATTTAATACTGAATCCGATGCATGTAAAGTTTAAGTGGCACGTATTGCGAATTATAGTTTTATTCGAAGATGTTTGAAGAGGTGTCAATTCTGCAAAAATCTTATTATTTTAATGCTTATCGTAAATATATCTTCCAGCATTTTGAAGCGTTCTGCTGGGAGTTCCTTCTAAATGCCATCCTATTGGTGCACATCCCTGGAAAGGTAATTTAATACTAAATCCGATGCATGTAAAATTTAAGTGGCACGTATTGCGGATTATAGTTTTATTCGAAGATGTTTGAAGAGGTGTCAATTCTGCAAAAATCTTATTATTTTAATGTTTATCGTAAATATATCCTCCATCTTTGAAGCGTTCTGCTGGGAGTTCCTTCCAAATGCCATCCTATTGGTGCACATCCGTGGAAAGGTAATTTAATACTGAATCTAATGCATGTAAAATTTAAGTGGCACATGTTGTGGATTAGAGTTTTATTTAAGATTTTTCGAACTTATGTCATGTCGCATTTTGTGCCTCGCACTTATTCACGGATAACTTTTTTAGGCGGAAAGCGGAAAAATTATTCTGCCAGAATGACGGTGGTTTTAAATATTTGGATAAACTCAGAACCACTGAAGCAAGACTATTAAAAAAAGTCCGATTGCGGAAATATTAATTATGAGACCAACAAAGCAAATAAAACACTGAATGCCTCAAAGGTATAATAGGCCTACACCACAATTTCATCTTTTAGTAAAACTCATCTGCATTCATTGGAAATCAATAGATTGATTTTTTTTATCTTTGTTGAAAACACTTGAATATTTTTTGTTAAAAAACGTAAAAAAAACGGAGAAAAGGTTATTCCTCATCATTCATCCATGAAGAAAGCGTTTTCCGTTAGCAGAATCAAGGACTTAGTCTTCCGTCCATTCGCTATACCACCGTAGGCCGTAGAATCACGCTTCCTCTTTTTTAACGCTCTGCTGTGATGGTAAGCTGAAGACAAAGTGTAGTTGTCTTAAACGTTTGGACTCGGAATCATTTTAGTGGCTCGGAATCTCTCCAGCGCCTTGAAACTGTTCTGTTGGTTTTAGAGACAAAACAAAAAAAGCAAGCACTTGGAAGGAAGCAAAGCGTATGTTTTTTCTGCACTGAGTTTGCCTCCAATCCTGGTTATTTTTGAGACAATCTTTGCCTTTTGGGGTGAAAGTGAAACTACCCATTTTGCTGATTGCTTTCCTGGTATTTTTATCACTGGAAGTGCTTGTTTTAATAATAGGGCTAATGTCTTGTTGTACCACTTCTGGGATTAGAGATCTTATTTGTAGCCTATACCGATCCCAAAATATGCTTCCAACAGAGATATTTAAAGCAAAGGGATGCAAATGTTGTTATTATGTCTGACAATAGAAGGACTTCTACAGCTCCAACTGTTTTTGCCTAGGCTATAACTGTCGGACTCAACCGTTGACAGGCTATTTATTTTGCAGCACATGCTTGCTATATTTGCAGCAAACTATCATACAGAAGGCCACTGGCCAATTGGCTTTGAAAAAGATAGTTTTACACTTAGCCTATTGCAAAGGCTTTAAGAAAAAAAAACCTTAGTCTACTGATAACCTTTCAATTTTGTTTCCAAATAAGTAGGCCTATTTTTTGACTTATGTTCAGAGGTGGGCAGTAACTAGTTACAAAAGTAACTAGTTACTGTAACTAGTTACTTTTTGAGTAACTGTAACGGTAACTTCGTTACTATTTTCCAAAAGTAACGAAACGCGGTAACTAGTTCCTATTTTAGCACTTTTTCAACAGTTACAGTTACAAGTTACAAGTTACTTTTGTATTGAAATTTTAGTTTTTAATTGCCGTTTATTTCTCTGCACGTGTTTGTGTCTTGTTTAGTGCGTGTTTGCTGCGTTTTGCGCAATAATGCATTTTTCTCGCACAGGTAGCGGCGCAGCAATGCGCATGCGCGGTTCTACTTTTGTTTTGTGGTTTGGTGGAGAAGGGTTGCCATATTGGCGAATTTATCGCCAAAGTCCAGAAATCTGGCAATTTTTTTAAGACGTTTAGCTTCATATTTATGATTTGGCTCTTTTTTGGCAATTTTTGATAACTGATTTGGCTAAATTAATTGTTTTTGGCGATTAATCAATATGTACCAAAGACAGGCAAGACACAACAATACAACAGGGTTGAGCATTATAATAATATATTTTACTGTACATATTTACAAATGAGTTTAACAGTCAAACATTTTCGGTTTAACTTAAGCCCTCATCAGGAACCTGAAAATATTTATAAAAATGCAGTAAATTTCAACTTCTTGAAGGTAACTGACTAATGACTATAAGCATCAAGAAACACGCAGCGATTAAAAGCAATTTGTTGATGCTTATAGTCAGTTAGTTAGTTAGTTACCTTCAAGAAGTTGAAATTTATTGCATTTAGTGTAACGCTTGCAATGCCTCTAAAAAGATTGTCTGACATTAAAACCAGAGCAACAGCATTGCTGTTTTCTTTCCGTTGATGGACGTTCTTGTGGAAGCAATACAAACCAGATTTGGTCATTGGTTCGAGGACAGCGACTGCATTCCACCCACAATTTAGACTTATCCGTGTTTAATGCCTGATCATTAAGCGACAATGCTGAATGGAAGACCAAAATAAAACAGAACATGCTTCAAGCACTTGAAGAAGCAAACTGCTCTGCTGAAGAGGGGAGTAGCAGCTGTCATATTCTGTCTGTTTTCTGGTGTATTATATACAGAAATAACATGCACTTCTACTTTGATTAATTACTGACAACAGAATGTACTTCCGGGATACTTGCCAGGGTTGCCAAAAGATAATCTGGTAACCGGTCATAAGCATAACATAATAATCACATTTCAATACACTACATCCCTTCCTTCTCGGATTAAAACGTAGTTTTCAAAGGCATTAGGCCTACTTCTTTCGATAAAAACCTATTTTACATTAAATGATTATAACAGGTGATGATAACCATGAGCACTTGAACCAAAAGACGCATCATCATTAGGTTTCGATTACGTAAGCATCATTCATGCAATCTATGATATACACAGATTAACTTTAAGTACCAACATTTACTGTCAAAAGCAATATAGCCATACACTAAAGATCATAATTTACACGTTTGCTTCCACTTTAAACTTGAAATTGTAGTGGTGAACAATTAAATAGATTACCACTCAATTGACGTGACGTTTAAACAAATAGACAGGCATTCCAAAGCTAGTCTTTATAACGAAAGAACAAAAGGAATCATAGACATACAAGTCTGCATTCTTAATAGTCACTTCAGGTTACATAATCATCAAAGCGGGCAGGTTTACTGACATTACGTGTCGGACGAGTACGTACAGGTATTGAGGACTCATTCAAATCAGCGTTCACGGTCATGTCAGCAGGAGGTGAGTTTACATTTTCATCACTGGTGTTCAATTTCTTAAAAAACGACAAATTTCGTGTCAATTGAACCCCTTCATTGTTTTGTACTGTCACTTCCCCCCTTTCCTTCCTAACTACCTGTTGGGTAGCGCTATCAAAATTTGCAGAAAGTTTATTTGATTTTTGACTTTTAACCAAAACTTCATCTCCAACCCGAATATCTGAGTCGACAGCACGTCGCTTAAAGTCAGTATATAGTTTACCGTCTATTTTACCCTTCCAGTCTCTGTCTCGAATCCCTTCATCAAAGATCTGAGGTTCTCGGCACAGTTCAGGTAATTTAGACTTCATTTCTCTGCGAAACATCATATAATAAGGAGTAGAACCTGTAGAAACTTGCGGAGTTGAACGATATGCCATTAGAAATTTGTTGATCTCATACCGCCAATCTTTCTTTTCAACTTGAGCAACTTTGATTGCCTTTAACAATGTTCGATTTTGTCGTTCCACCTCACCGTTTGCTTGAGGCCATAATGGTGTTGTTTTGCGGTGTATTACTCCATATTCTTCAAGAAAATTCTCAAAATCATTCGATACAAATTGTGGACCATTATCAGTTCGCAATGAGTAAGGTACTCCAAACCTTGAAAACATGGGCAGAATCGCTTGAATCAATTTTTCGCTTGTGATTGATTTCAAGATTGCAATTTCGTAAAAACGACTAAAGTAATCTACCACTACCAAAATGTTCTCACCACTTGGCAATGGACCAAGAATATCTGCCGCACAATCTTGCCAAGGCCCACTTGGTGGCAATATCCGAGCAATTGGTTCTGGTCTGCAAAAGTCGCTGGTGACTTGACATCCGTGACAAAGTTTACACATCTTTTCTGCATCAGCATCGATCTTTGGCCACCATACCTTTGTGCGTAATCGATGTTTTGTCTTGACAATGCCTTGGTGACCCTCGTGTGCCAAATTGAGCACTTTTTCACGCAATGTAGCAGGTATAACGAGTCTTGTCCCTCTGAGCAACAAGTTTCCATATGTACACAGTTCATTTTTTACATGCAAAAAGCTTGTGTCTGTACACTTGGACCAATTTCCTGAATGAATATAGTCCCTAATTTCTGACAACCGTGGATCAGCAGCTGATTCTTGTTCAAGTTCTTCTGTAGATAAAGCGACTGGCATACTTTGAAGAACAATAGATCTCACATAATCATAAGGTTCTTTTAAATCTCTGCTTTCTTCATAGGGCTCTTTATTTAGCCTTGACAATGCATCAGCAATGTTAGTTTTCCCTGGACGATAAATAACACTAAAATCAAATGATTGTAAACGCAATACCCAGCGTTCTATTCTTGCTGATGGTCTTGATTTCTTCGTGTAAATGTATTGCAGGGGCTTATGATCTGTTTCAAGATCAAAGTGTGAAAAGTAGAAGTGCATGTTATTTCTGTATATAATACACCAGAAAACAGACAGAATATGACATTTGGCGACGAGGAAAATATTTAAATCTGTAGCCTATTAGTTCAAGAGGTCCAAGCAGACAGTGAATTGTTCTTATCGTGTTGTCCAAACTACTAGTGAGCATCATGAATGGAGCTGCAGTTACCTGCGAGGTGTCAGCTGTATTACCCTTTGATGTCAATGGTGATGCACAAAGCCAGGGACAACGTTGGAAGCGATGGAAACGGGCGTTTTCATTGTATATCACTGGAAAAGGTGTCACCAGTGATGAACAAAAACAGGCTCTGCTTCTGCATACTGCTGGTTTGGATGTGCAAGAAATTTATTTTTCTTTGGTTCCAGACAATGAAGGTAAAACTCTTCAAGAGACTTTAACATTGTTGGATGATCATTTTCTTCCTAAGGCTAATGTACCTTTTGAACGCCATGTTTTTAGGCAATTGATGCAAAAACATGATGAGCCGGTGAACAAATTTGTTTGCAGACTGCGACAACAGGCAGCTATGTGTGAATTTGGTGATTCATTGGATACCCAACTTCGTGATCAAGTAATTGATAAATGTCATTCCAATCATTTACAACGAAAGTTTTTGGAAAAAGGAGATGTGCAGTTAAATGATATATTAGCTATTGCTAGAGCACATGAAGCAGTTAATTCACAGGTTAAGATGATGGAAAGAAAATCATTAGAACCAAGCATGCAGCATGAAGTAAATTCAGTTCCTATACAAAGAAAGAGTAACATTAAGTCAAAACAGGGAAAAGACACACAAGAGTGTTTTTCATGTGGATTATTTGGTCATTTCAAACTTGACAGGCAGTGCCCTGCAAGAGGGAAGAAGTGCCACAAATGTGGAAATCTGGGACATTTTCAAAAGAAATGCAGATCAAAAGTAAGGAATACAACACAGTTTTATCAACAAAGAAATGCAAAATCTAAAACCTTTTTAAAATCTAATGCCAATCAAATAGATAATTTAGGATTGGGTGAAAATGAATTTGGAGCATCAACTAATGTCTTTTCAATGAAAAGTTCAACACATGGGCTGTGCAGTGTAAGTTTAAACATTGGTGGTGTGTCTGTGGGAGACATGTTAGTTGATTCCGGTGCATCATGCAACATTGTGAACAAGCAAACTTGGGAATGGCTGAAGACATGTAATATTAATGCAACAACAAGAAAATCTGCTAAAACATTGTACGCGTATGGAAGTAAGAAGCCAATTCCAACATTAGGAACATTTACGGCAAAAGTTGAATCAAAAGTTACACAAAAAGTATGTGTTGCTGACTTTGTGGTAGCAGATACCGATGGACACAGACTATTGGGCAAAGACACCGCAGAGACTTTAGGTTTGTTGCATGTTGGTCCAATACATGTAAATGGTGTTAAATCTGGTGCTAATAATGTTGAACCTCAAGTTGATAATGACATTGTGTCTAAGTATGATGGTTTATTTACTGGTGTTGGCTTGTTAAAAGATTATGAGTTAAAATTGCATATTGATGATTCTC
Organism: Aplidium turbinatum; assembly: GCF_918807975.1. Lineage (NCBI taxonomy): Eukaryota > Metazoa > Chordata > Ascidiacea > Aplousobranchia > Polyclinidae > Aplidium > Aplidium turbinatum. The sequence goes on along the minus strand of NC_137483.1, from coordinate 8,093,817 downwards.
TTAAGCCAGTAGCTCAACCTGTTCGAAGAATACCATTTCCGCTGAGAGAAAAGGTAGATGTAAAGTTAAATGAACTGCTTGATGCTGATATTATAGAAGAAGTCCCAGAAGGACCATCAAGTTGGATCTCTCCATTGGTAGTCATACCTAAGAGTGATGGTGACATTCGCATTTGTGTTGATATGCGACAAGCCAATCAGGCTATAGTTAGAGAGAGACATCCAATTCCCACTGTTGAAGAACTGTTGTATCAACTCAATGGTAGTACTGTTTTCAGTAAGTTGGATTTAAAATGGGGCTTTCATCAGATAATGTTGGATGAAACGAGCCGCCATATTACAACATTTGTTACACATCGAGGTCTATACAGATATAAAAGGCTAATGTTTGGACTGAGTTCTGCTCCTGAAAAATATCAGAAAATTATTTGGGATTTATTGAAGAACTGCGATGGTGTTGCTAACATTGCAGATGACATTGTCATTTATGGAAAAGACAGGACAGAACATGACAGTCGATTACATGTGGTACTGGAAAAGTTGTTAAAATCTGGATTGACTTTGAATAAAACAAAATGTCAGTTTAGAATGTCAAAGCTTACATTTTTTGGACATGACTTGCACCAACAAGGGGTAAGTCCCAGTGCAGAGAAAATTGCAGCTATTCAAAAAGCACAACCTCCAACTTCAGCTAGTGAAGTCAGATCATTCATGGGTCTTGTTCAGTTTTCAGCTAAGTTTATCCCATCCTCGTCGCCAAATGTCATATTCTGTCTGTTTTCTGGTGTATTATATACAGAAATAACATGCACTTCTACTTTGATTAATTACTGACAACAGAATGTACTTCCGGGATACTTGCCAGGGTTGCCAAAAGATAATCTGGTAACCGGTCATAAGCATAACATAATAATCACATTTCAATACACTACAGCAGCGACACTGAAGTGGATGGTGGTAGGTAGAGCCACGGAGGACTTTTTGCACCACTTTACGCAAAAAACTTAGAAAAGAAAGCAATGCGCGTTGAATCTGTTACAGGAGTATTTGGAAGCGGACCCTGAGAACAAGTTAAGCGGATCCAGATTCACAATTGGACCGATGAAAAAACTGTTTTAAAAACATAACACTCCCATTCCGTCAAGTGCTGCAGTAGAAATATTGTTTTCATTGCAGCACTTGTTCATCACCAGACTTTATTCGTTCATCCCCGACGCCGACACACTCTCTATTGACCTGACACTACCAAGACAGGCATGGGTGCGCCTCAACCGTCTCCGTACGGGCGTCGGGCTTTTCCGCTCAACCATGCACCAATGGGAAATGGCCTCTTCCTCCTCCTGTGAATGTGGTGCCGAGGAACAGACCGCAGACCACATCATTGATTGATTAAATCTTTATCCTCGGACTGGGAAAGCTTCTTGCAGAACTTAATCCTGGTAGTTTCGCATACTTGTAGACTAAAGGCTTTCAATCACTGACGTAGGCCCGGTCACCGAGATTGACAGAGTGAAGTTTCCGATTGTTGAAGTCTTGTTGCTAGGAAATTATTCCATCTATTAGATGCCACTAAATAGAGAGCAGTCCTCAACGTGCGTTGCTCAAGCGCATGCCCTGAGAGTCGAACCATTGTCGCTTGATCTTGAAGCTTCTTCGTTCCAGAAGTGACGCGCTAACCAATTGAACTATCGGGGCGGACATCATCAATGACTGTAACATCTTCAAGCCACCTAACGGAGTGGAAGGTTTGCGTGTCATGAATGATGAAACCAAAGACTGACTGCTCTCTAGTAGCCTTCCAGTGTAGTCTGGGAACATTGTGAATCTGGGGCGGTAAAAGGATAGACTCTCGGCCCCAGAGGCTCACACGACGACGACGATTGGGCAAGGAAGGACATTTTAAAGCCCAAAAGGGCAGGCCTGAGTGACGAGCACTTTGAAATGCTCGTATTTCTCAAAGGAAATAAACATATAAGCCACTGAGTATTTTTTTTAAATAAAACCTTGTTGGTTTTGTATTTGTGCTGTTATGTTAGCATGGATGGCTCTAACACTATATATCAAACATTGCGGTTAAACTGGACTTGCATGCAGAGCTGGCCAGGTGCAGAATTTTATGTTCAGATTTGTGAGTAACTGTAACTAGTAACGGTAACTAGTTACTTTTTAAAATCGGTAACTGTAACGGTAACTCAGTTACTATTTTGGCCAAGTAACTGTAACTCAGTTACTTTTGAAAGTAACTTTGCCCACCTATGCATGTTCCACATAAAACTGGATAGGCCTATTATGTCTTGATTGTCTTCTGACTGCACCAGCAGCACTACACAACTTTCTGTAGTTTGAAAAGAGCGACCATGTTTAACCGGTTAGGCTATCATTGTATCATTAGCGCCTTTCTAGTGTGTGAGAAAAAGGCAATCGCTGCGAGGCTAAGCATTCCTCTGTTTTATATTTCTCTACCTCCCAAGAGCCCTGCTAAAAACTACCTTAGTTCGTAGGCGATAGCCTAATAAGGTGCTTGTTGCAGAAAGCTGCAGTGAGTAAAAAAAAATAAGTTGGAGCCAACACAGTCAAATCAAAAAGCACCACGAAAACAAACTTGAAATTTGTAGGAGTGCAGTTCCAGTAACAACTTTGTTTAGAAAGACAAACTCTTTGATCTATTGAAATCCGATGTAGCTTGACTACTACTCAAAAACTTTGAATTTTGGCTTTAAAGTTAGGCTAGGTGGCATATCTCCAGAAAATAATTTTTATTTATAGGCTATGCTGGCGAAAATAAGTCATTTCCAAAACGTTTTCTTTTACAATTTTGAGTTTAGAAGTTTTCAAGAATTCTCACAGGTCAGATGTGTCAACATCGCAGCACAGCGGGGTCAGGTAGACCAAAACTTTCTTGGGAAGAACTTGTAAAACGTGACCTTGTAGCCCTGAACATGGACTCTACCAACCCAATAAATCGCGAGGTGTGGAGGGGAAGACTTCGTTCTCGACAGACAGACATAGTGCAGTCGTGGGAACTTAAAAAGTATTATTTGTGGAAATGATACTTTTCTTAGACCTTCCCCATATTATGCAGATGGCTCAGAAAAAAATCCTCATCAATCGGATGATGGGAAACCCCCTTTTGGACCCATTTTCCAAATGACGTTACAATCCCTTTATGAAAATTTCAAGTTTTTCAAAATAGGACATATTATACATCATTTTTTAGCTTTTTTCAAGGGGGACAACTTTTTCTATTAACAAGAACCCTGAAAATGTATAGAAAAAGAGTTATTACCGATTAAGCAAAAGAATAAATCTGTGAATTTCAGGCAAATCTGAAATTATTCGTCACTGTTGGACTTATTCTTCTATATTCTATAACAAAAATTAAACAAAGTAAGCGAAACGTAAATTGAAGCTATCATCTAAAACGACAAAGATGTTGCTTTCCTCCTCGTCCTGTCCCGTTTCATATCTTCATTGTACGAGAATTCCTTTTCTTTGGTACCAACATCGACGTTATGCAGAAGTGAAAAAAAGTCTTCACTCTTAAGTTTTTCGTCTAGTCTCTGGAATATGTCGTTTATACAAATTATTACTTAGATACGAAAAAGATGTGGAACTATCTTTGTATTTCAAGCATACTTAGGCTACTATACTATTACATTCAACACCATGACATTCACCACACGAAAAACACATGCCATTCCATAATTGCGACAGGTGCAAGTTTTCGTTCCACATGGATTTTTCGTTGATTTCTTACATCTGCATCTAATTACTTTGGTCAGTGCTTCTGGTGCTACAGGCATATCCGTCATTATTGGGACAAGTTCGTTGTTGCTATTGTTTCTCCATCCCCATTCACAAACATTGAATTTAAATTCTAAAGACGTAACCCATGGAAGAAGGCTGCTCTTTAGCTCGGTGGTAGCTTTTCCGGTGCAATTTATTATCCCTTCGCATGCCATATACATGTAATTGTCATGTCTAAAAGTAAACAAAGATAAATATTACATACAGGGTATCTAGAATTGGACAATATCTTAAAAGTGTAAACATTATTATATATGGTAATCCCTATGTAAAAATACATACCTGAGTTTAGCAGGCTAAGCGTTGAATCTTCATTGCCACAATACCAGATCTTGAATGCAGTTATAGAGGCTTCCCGACCTCGTTTTGGGAACTCCAGACATTGCTGATAATTGCAGAATTCTCTTTCAGCATTTCTGATTTTCGCAAAATTCTTTTCCCTTTTCCAAATATCGATGACGTTGTGTCGCATCCTGACCATGCATGGAGGAAAAGAAGATCTTCTTCAATACTTGGGTTGGCTTCTTTGATTTTCCAGGCTTTGTTGAAGCGCTCCTTGGTCGAAGTAAATATCATCATGAGTGTCAGTCTTCCAATGATGCAGTAGCATAGTAACTACATCAGTATCATCAGCAATGACATTTAGGCTACTGGACCTTTACGAAGAGAAGCATAATCAAGGGATTTCGCTACAATGGAACCGTCAGCATCATCAGAGCATTTTGCCTCGCGTAATTAACCGCCATGCGATGTGCCTTTCTCCTCTGCTTTACAGTTTCATTTTTGTGCATTTCGTTTTTCAATATTCATTCCTTGAAAAAAGCTAAAAAATTATGTATAATATGTCCTATTTTGAAAAACTCGAAATTTTCATAAAGAGATTATGACGTCATTTGGAAAAGGGCGGGTTTCCCATCATCCGATTGATGGGGATTTTTTTCTGAGCAATTTGCATAGTATGGGGAAGGTCTGAGAAAAGTATCAGCTTGATAAAAAACATTTCCCACAAAAAACCTCCCACGACTGCACTAACAGGCTACATCCTCGACATGAGGATTAATTCATGGCCTGTATAATCAAAATTGGTTGATGAAGATGAGACTATCGTAAAATTTTACTCAAATTTTCGACAAATCAAAAGTTTTGAGGGTGTGACCGTACCACCTGGATCTCCCATGTTAAAACGTATTTTGTGTCACGTTTGGACATAATTGCCAAATCTACAGTCCGCCTCTAAATGTTTCTACTTCTTGTATTTGGGTATCACGATGTGGACCACTTTGGAGTCCGGTGCCACAAATAAAAAGGGAAACAGTAGAAGGTCAGCTCTATAGAAGTCAAAAACGGGCTGCTACAACTCGGTTACAGGTAAAGTAAAAATAACGGTGTTCGTATCATATAATCACCATCTAGCCAGCGAATGTCCTTTCTTACATTAATTCGACGTCTGCAGGCATTGAACCAGTGAAAAAATAAACTAGATTTTCTGGGTAGAAAAAAAGTTTCAGTTTAATGTTGAAGCATTTGAAAAAAAAACACTGAAAAACCAAGACATCACCCTGAGACAACTGCAATGTCAGTTTCTTCCTGATATCCAAACCACTCCGGAACCAACCACACCAAGATGGCAAATCAACCGTTTTTGTACATTGATTCAACGTTGATTAGTTGTCTGGGTAGCGACATGCATGTGGCAATTATAGCATGGGTCTACGGTCACATGTTCACCACCAGATGGCGAAAAGTGAGGCATCCTATCCCCTGAGAACAGCACTCATCTCTGAGGTGTCTGATCAACTTCCAGGCGGAAGAAATGAATGTAGAGATCAGAAAAAATCTCCAGCTCTTTTTCTTTTCTTGTTTGGAATGTTCAAAAGATTGTCAGTGATGTCACTTCTTCCAGGAGTTGAAGTGTTCTGAAAAAAATGGAATCTCTCGTTGCAAAGCTGTTGATGCAAACAAATGTCGGACATTCTGAACCTCGACGGAATCGAAAACGTTACAGTCATTTATTTTTGTCTACTATGTTTGTTATAATGTTGTTTGATTCTATACGTTTGTGTTTACACAAAGCTTTGGCACTAAGTCAAGTCCGCACAAAAGCTCTCGTAAAAAATATTCCAAACATATTCTTACCTTGGGGGTTTTCCGCAAACTGGAAGGTGTTTTGGCCAGGGGTGTTTCATTGCCTACTCTCCCTCTCAAGGACGGAGAAGGAGTGTAACTTGCTTTCAGTGCTTTATCGGTACCTGCATGCAGGAAGTCGTCAAAATCGCACTAGATTCATGTCACTGACCGGCGACCTGTGTGGCAGGAATTAGTGGTGTGATGCATATAAGGTCAGAAACGGCCATCTATGGTTGCCATTTCTGCTATACCCGGCTACCGAGAAATCAGCCCAGAAAACGATCAAACCGTAAGCATTGAATACAAGCATGAAATTATAAAATAAAAATTATGTATGTAAATTTGCGCAATCAAAAAAGAGGTAAATCATAACAGAACTGCCCAATAACAAGAACTGAATCTTACCAAGGTTGAATTTTCTATTGACAAGCCTTCTTGCTGCAGGCGATAAAGTATTAATCCTCTCAACACTCATCACCGAGCCTACCCTGCCAGGCGTGCCAAGGACACTCGCCTTCATCTGCTTTAGGGCGGCTTGCTTCTTGGCTCTGTGTGGACAAGTGTCGTTTCAAAGGACATCCCAGACAGTCAACAAATCAACCCACTTTTTTACATTGAATGTAAAAAACGGTTGATTTGTTGTCTTGGATGTATGTTCAACGATTACATATCGGCGAAGGCCATCAACATTCTCTTGATTTGTAATTCTTGAAGAGCGCATATCATCCATCATAACCTTCTATGAGTGTACGCAAAATAGAAAGAAATATAGACCAACACGGCTTATTTAATAATGATCTTCATGTGAGTGGTAGTAATAATCACTACCACGGTACTTCTCACGTATTGGTAAAAAAATTACCTTACCGACTACAATACATACATCTACGTGGATCAAAGGTGCATGAAGTAAACGCTATGTATGTGTCGTTGCCTACATGCTGCTCATATTGTCATAATGAAAAAAAAATTTAGACTGGAAAAATATTTTATTTTAGTTAAATACACCACAACAGTCTCTTGCAGTAACGATGACACGCAATGAAATAACCTTTTCTTTTTTGTATTTTCATCCACCATCTTGTGCGTGAGCTTGTCTCGCTCGCTCTCTTCAGGAAAGCGAAATGCCGGCCCAGGGGTGGAAGAAGGCTCCAATCGGGCGGGGGTACTCTCAATCTCTCCCCATGTCATCAAGGGTGACTCGTTCGCTCCTAAGCAATGGATCACAATTTCAATGAAGAAACCACACGGACGAGTACCAGCGCTAAACTGATGCATCGCATTCTTGTGCATACCGAATGCCATACGTGCGTTGTCATATGCGGCTAAATCAGCAGTGTATGAACTAAACAAATGTACATTGTACAGTGTGCACCAAAAGCAACGCATTCATGGCCGCGAAGGAAGTTGCTTAAAATTATTTCCTTAAATACACATTTGAACCACTTTAAAAATATCTTTAAAGTCGTAGGAGTTATGTAAAACAGGGCTACTCAAACGTTTTTATTGTGCAACCCCATTTCAGCAAATAATTTTTTTATGCGACCCCTTAGTAAGCAGTTAACAGTGTAAACTGCCCTACCCACTGTTGGCCCACTTTTAACTTGTTAGGCGACACTAAAACTGTGATTTACGACCCCGTTTGGACTCACGACCCATAGTTTTAGAAGACCTGATGTAAAATACAAGATTCTAAGTCTAGTTATCCTACCCGGCATGGGGGAAGGTGTGGCAACAAATCCATAATTTCCAACGCGTGGTGACTCTTGTGGAATGATGGTTTTCCCATCTGGACCTATCTTCTCTCCTGCCATACTTTTGTTTTCATTGAAATGTTGAGCTAGTTTGCTTTTGTTAATCGCGTTCTTGAACGGATCTTCTTTAAACCCCGTGTTTTCGTGTTTAATTAAAAGCGGTTTCTTGAAGATCTCGTCATCAGAAGGCTCCAAACCTACGTAATAATCACAAAAAAGGTTGAAGCAGTCTTTCCAACGCTTCTCAGCAGCGCAAAGTCACAAAAAAATGCGTCCTGTATTTAAAGAAGCGGAATAAAAAAAAACGTATTTCTGTAGAAATGGCATCAGAATCAAATAGAAAAATCTCATGGAAGGGATGTTATTTGTATCACCGACATACCACTTTTTCCAGGATATTAAAACTGGGATTTTCAACCAAAGTGAGATTAAAATGCAATAAGAAAAAATTACTGAAAAGAAGGCGGGGAACGTTGGTGCGCTTCAATGGCGCGAAATTCAACGGAAAATCCCGACGCCTGAGAGGAAGCGATTAAAGAGACAATAGCCATCTGTGCCATCGCTGCAAGTCATGTGTGGCCCATTGAAGGTCGTAATCGCCGAGAAATAACTTCACCATTATTTGATGATGACTCCATGCCTTTAAATTCTCTTCTACATGCCGTACAGCATCATTTGCATATCCACATTCTACCTCACCTTCGGGGTGCCTCACCTTCGGGGTAGTACATTAATGAGTTTTTGTTCTTGTATTCCCATGTGTTGATTGGAACGGTCGCTCGAGTGTTTTTCGAATGGGATGCTTCCTGTACCTACGCAAAACGAACACAGGTGAAACAAGTTTTTTTTGCTGGTGTGGCAAACGGCAGCGTGATAGTTGTAATTAACAACACTTCTTTTAGTAAATTTCTGAAGAAATATTAACGCTTACAATTTGCAATTTCACAAAAAAAAATGGCATAGGACATCGTCTGAGATGGTTGGGACATAAAGGGGTGGATGGAATTAACTAGGCTTGTTTGGAATAGGGTAAAAATGGGAAAAAGTTAAAAAGACCACATAAAGCCCAGAAAGAGACAGTTTAAGAAAGATTTTAAGTTTTGTCACGAATTGTGTACTAAAATAAAGAATATAAAATAAATTCACAAAAAAACTTATGCAACGCAAAATCCACCTGTGTTGATGAGGAGCCATCTGTGAGAGCCAGTGGTTTATCAGAGTTGTCTTCTAAACGAAGAATTTGTTTCGTAGTTTCGTGGTGTCGCTTTTCTGCTTCGTACAACCATGCATGTTTTTCTCTTCTTGCTTGATCGGATCTGTATAATAAACATATCGAATTGTATACAACCCATGACTTGAACAGTAACAAATTATAAATTTATCACCACTGAAACCTAGCAATGCTTTCTAACAATTTAATATCGATGGTATATGGCTGATGAATTTAAAATAAAATTCAAACAACTTTACAAAATAATTAAGATCAAACTCCAATGAAACCATGATAATTGCTGCATTTACTTGTCCATGATGCCTTCAAATGAGTCATTGTCTTCACTGGTGTACTTGGCAAGAAATTTATTGAGGCCAGCACCCGTGTCTTCTTTCGTTACACCTTCTTCTTCGGTGGTTAAAACCTCTTTCTTCTTGTATCTGCAAAGAATGACATACTTCTACATTGCTGCTTTCTCACATCGTTTATGTAAAGTATCAGCATAGGTGAATTCATAGCACCATTCAGTATACTTACCATATTATACTAATTGCAACTGCATTTATAACATAAGTTACCCCTGAGAAAAGTATGCATGGAACGATGGAAGTAAACACAAAGTGTTATTCACCATCAATCTGCATAAAACATCATCAATACAGTTTCTTAATCTGAAGTTTTTTGTGCCCTACAATGGGTTCCTGATCCGCATGATAAACAACAGAATGGCAGCTCAATAGCCTACTCATTCTTAAAACAATAATTCCACATCACAAATAGTTTGTCTTGAAAAGAGCACCTAAAGTCCTAAGCGATAATACAGTACCGTACCCTAAATTATTTCCCTCAGCTTCGTCATTGTATGATGAAGATTCTGTTTGTTTGTTCTGAGTGAGTTGAGGTATTGTCTGTTCTTTCTGCTGTAATGGAGTTTCAAAGGCAGCAGGAGATGGAAGTGGAGTGCATCCTATATTGTAAATGGCACAGTGCATCGGCTTATTCTCGACACCTCAACTATCTTGTTAAAAAGTACAAGCTGATCATTTAGTTATGAATGATTGCGATATGCCGGTGTCCATATCTAAAAAAAGAATGTTATGTACAGAACTCTAAAGGCCATGGGCAAGCCTACCTACACCATGCAAAAGTTTTTGAAAATATATTATGTTGTTGTTCACAACAAAACATAAACCATAAAATACTATGGCCGATAGCTCAGCTGGTTAGCGTTGACTTCATAAATGAAGAAGCTTCAAGATTAAGTGGCACTGGTTCGACTCTTGGGGTGTGCGGCTGTGCGCTTGAGCAATGCACGTTAAGGACTGCTCTCCATTCAGCGATATCTAATGGATGAAATAATTTCTCGGCAACAAGACTTCAACCACAATCGAAAACTTTACTCTGTTAATCTCAGTGACCAGGCCTGCGTCAGTGGTTCAAAGCTTCTACAAGTATGTGAAACTGCCAGAATTAATCTCTCAAAGAAGTATTCCCACTCCCAGTTCGAGGATAAGGATTCAATCAACCTATAGTAGTTTTTTAAAGTCATAAACTATGGCTTGAGACATTATAACAAAACGTTTCAAAAGTTAATGTTAAAATACAATGGATACGACAATGAAAGAAACACTTACGCAAGTTAGCAGGAGTAGAACCACGATAGCCCACAGCTGCAAATTTCAGAGCAATTCGCCGCATTTTTTCATAATCTTTATTCTCTTCTGCTTCCAAATAATCCTTTTGGTCTTTCAAATGTTGGTGATCAGGAAAGAAATCACGAACAATGATCCGTTCCACATTCTACACCACATAACACTATGTAACAACAAACAACTACAATATAAACAAAGAGCTCAACAGCCTTCATTAGCGATAACTTCTATGTGCTTAATGAACATCCATACAATCCAAATTGTGGCATTAGTGTCACAATAAATTAGTTAGTGCAAAAACTGGACTTTTGGAACAATTCAAAAAACAAGGTGATGACTTTAAAAGTCGAAATATATTTAGCCAATTTGATCACAAATAATAAGCTAATAACAATATATATAGGTCTTTATATTATATAGCACTATCTGTATTGGCAGATATGCATTGCACTCAGTGATTGAGTGAACCCAAGGGTAAGGCTATATATACTAATTTAGATGCAGACACATCGAGCTTGAAAAATGTTGTGTAAAATCTGGGAACAGTTACTTTATTCAATGATATAGTCCAGTACCATATTTAAAACATTAAATTTCATTACAAAAAAATTAACCAAAAAACAAATTGCAGCAAATACGTATCTAAAGAAAAAACCTTAAAAAGTCTGGCTTACCCCAGAGATCAAACTAAAGCAGATAAATTAGGAATGGTTGCCGCTGGCAAAACCATGGCATTAAAAAATTGATTGATTGAATCTTTATCCTCGGACTGGGAAAGCTTATTGTAGAATTAATCCTGGCAGTTTCGCATACTTGTAGAGGCTTTGAATTACTGACACAGGCCCGGTCACCGAGATTGACAGAGGGAAGTTTCCAATTGTTGAAATCTTGTTGCCGGGGAATTATTCCATCCATTAGATGCCGCTGAATGGAGAGCAGTCCTTAACGTGCGTTGCTCAAGCGCACACCCCGAGAGTCGAACTTATAGTAAAATAATAATACCTCCGAGTATGTTTCTTCATCAAGAACTTTCTTTGGTTTTGCTTTGACCTCTTCATTATCTTCAATGTTGCAAAGAACAGAAGAGGTTGGTAAAGCAACACGCTGATCCATAGCACAAGGAAGTACCGGTATATATTATAATCAAACTACCTATATATTATGTGAAAGTGATGAAAAACTCCCTGAACTGCAATGAGAGCAATATGCTATTCCATTTTCTCCATTGTGATAACACTGATAACCTATAATTGCAAATGTTAGCCTTTGTTACAATAGTTACACTTGGTACCTACACAATACCGTATCACAGTTAGGTAGGCTACTTAGGTAGATGTGTGTCCTTATTTCTCCTGACTGTGGATTGTTTCTGGTACAAGCATTGTAGCCGAGTTACACTACTCCCTTGAATAGCACATCAATTTGGTGCTGCTTTTTGTTTTGTTTACTTTTTGGAAATTATGATCAAAACTAACAGCTAGTCAGCTACAGCAGCAGCTTCAATGTAAACTGATCAACAGAAGATTAACAGTGTTGCCATAAGTTTCTTGACAGCCGATTGTAGCAAGAATTGACAGTGATTGACTCCGTGTTTCGCCCATGAGGCTGGGCTCGTCAGTAGGCCTATCGCCAGAGATGGGCGTGATCTTGATCTTGAAGATCACAAGTGATCTTGAAGATCAAGATCGTGATCTTGATCTTGATCTTCAAGATCACTTTTTTTTTGGTGATCTTGATCTTGATCTAAGATCACTTTTTTTTGTGTGATCTTGATCTTGAAGAACAATAAGATCAAGATCACTTTAAAATTGAATTTTACTTCCTAAATAAAGGCATTTTTTTAGAACTCGTACTGTACAAAGCAGTTAGTGGCAACTACTAACATTAAGCCACTGTTAATATAATATGTGTCCAACAAAAGACGATAGTCTCCGTCTAATCTGGTCAGTGTTGCCAGGGTTTTTTTTAAGGTTTGGTTTGGGTGACCGCTAAGTAGTTTTAAGAGGCCGCAAGTGTTTCATTTAAATACCAAAAAATAACCAAAAAATAGCCACAACTACATACAATCAACGCAACATAAAATGAATTATTCGACAAGGCACAGCTTAAATGATTGTGACAGCGACCAAACAGCCTGCCCAACACGGCCGCCAAACAAGTTTGCTGCACAATCAAACAAAGTGTGCTTGTTGGCTTCTGCTTGTTATGTTTCCACACGTAAAAACTGATCATTATGCGCCATAAATCAGAAATAAACATTGACGAGTATCGAAGGTGCACTTCTTTTGTGAATAACTCTTTGATTCAGCTGTTAGCTGTACCTCCACTTATTCTTTTTTCCGGACGTGAACTATTGATCGTAGGCTATATTCGTATTATCGACAAGACATAGCGAGAAACAACCATTACTTTTCTACTGTAGTTGCAAGTCCAAATTTTGGGAAACCGCTGGAGAAATTTGGGGGACCGTTTCGGTCCCCCAAAACACCTTAAAAAAAACACTGAGTGTTGCCATTTCAAAATTGAAAAAGTTTTCTGTGTTGGTCATAATAAAGAAGTCAACTTCCGTGTACTTTATGTTGACGCATAATAAAAAATGATTTAACTTTGTTCACAATTTCCATGTGTGAATTTTAAAGAAATGTTTTCTTTCTTTGACTCAATTTTAGATGTTTCAAAAGTCTAGAATGGCGGCGTTAAAAAATCTGGACTCTAGGACGCCGACTTTGGTCATGTAAAGTGGTGTATTGCAGCAAATCAACCAGACCAAGACTTGTTTAAGGTCTGAGTATGGAGCGGTTTGTCTGACCTCAGGCCTCTGAACTTTTTTGATAGCAGACAACAGCATCAAGGTTGCCAGATAGGTTAATGGTGCAATAAACATTGACATAATACAGGGAAAGTTAAAACTGCTTAGTAACACGAATAAAAACTCCCACGAACCAGACAAAAATTTGGTAAAAAATGATGCAGTTTAAAGTTTATTTTTATTTATTTATTATGAATAAAACGTATAAAACTAATTGCAAATTTTGCGACTTTTTCAGAACAACTGTAATTAACCTCGGCCTTGGGTGTGACGTTGCGATTCTACGCAAACTACATCAACAATTGATAGGCCTAATAGCAACAGTCACTAACTTATCACAATTCTTAGGCCAGCGATCGAGTAGTTAAAAGTAAAAGTTAGCAATACCAACTATATACCTTTACCCAGGTTGCTTATAGTAATTATTTTTTGCAACATCACTGATCAAAAACTTCATTTTTTTTTCAAGTACACAAAAAGTGATCTTGATCTTCAAGATCACGATCTTGATCTTCAAGATCACGATCTTGATCTTCAAGATCACCAATACTGGTGATCTTGCCCATCTCTGCCTATCGCACCACTAATTATTCACAATTCCTTTTTTCACAATGCCCTCCCTGGCGCTTGCTGGTTTTGTTGGCTCTATTCTTTCCACAAAGGTAAGAGTTAAACTGAGATTTCGACATATTTCTCTATCATTAACTTGCATAAATTAGAAATTTCTAAATTTGTTTTTAAATTTAAAAATACGCTAGGCCTTTGAACTATTACTTTGAACCTTACTTTCAGGAAATTACAGAAATACATTGCCATGGAACAAGATCTTCTCAAAAAGCAACTTTCACTTACGTAGGTAGTGTCAGCTCAAAAAAAGGTCAAGGTAGTTTGAAATTCTTGGGCCAACAAGTATGGAATGATTTACCTTCAGAAATAGTTGGGGATACCAGTATAAAAACTTTTACGGTACGAAAAAATTTAAAATTTATTATGTGAATAAACTTTGTCTGGACTGTTTTTATTGTGACAACATTGACGACTGTTTTGCAAATTGTTTCGGATTGAACATTGTTGGTACCGTACTACGTAGGCCTAGCCTACTAGGGTAGCCTACTTACTGGTGTTTACTAGTGTAGCCTACGGTAGCTACTTAGCCTACTTACTAGTAGCCTACTTACTTACGGTACTTAGGGCTACTAACTGGTGTTACGTAGCCTAGGCTACTACTTATTAACGGCTGTGATGTCATTAACTGTATTCAAGTCGACCTATAAACTGACTGATTTTGTTAAAGTATGAAGTTATAAACTATGATTAGGCCTACTTTTATTGTTTTTGCTTCGTCCTTTATGCTAGCAGTTAAGAGTTTTTGTTTTAGCATATAGGCGTTTGTTTCGTTTTTTTCTCATACTACTTTGTAGGGCATGATATTTTTTTATGTTTGAACAAAACCACAGGAATTCACTTGATTGTCGCAGCAGTAGGCCTAAACAACTTCTTATTGTTTTAATTTTACGGAACTTAAGCTTATCTTGTTTTCAACATAATGTTGAGCTGTGGTCACAGCGGTAAACCATAATATCTTCGTGGGAAAGTTGTAACATAAATTTCCCGGATCCTTTCGTCTGTATGTGATAACACCGAAAAAATACTCTTCTGGAAACGTCTTTCAAGAATTGTATTTCAGCAAAAAATAGCCACTGGCTGTCGAAATATCTTCGTGGGAAAGATGTAACATAAATTTCCCCGATCCTTTCGTCTGTATGTGATACACCGAAAAAATACTCTTCTGGAAACGTCTTTCAAGAATTGTATTTCAGCAAAAAATAGCCACTGGCTGTCGAAAATGGAGTGCAAGGCGATACACCACTAAAACTTGTCACCACAATACAAATTAGGCCTACTTAGATAAAAGACGGAAATTTCGTCTAGTTGGTAAGCACAAGCAAACAGTTAATATTCGACCAACTTTTCAAAACGACAATTCTAAAATGACAAATTGATTGCGATATTTCAACTGCACGTAACTAGCTTATGTGACGTAACAGTGATAAGCATTATGAAGCAATTACAGCGCCAGGTAAATTTGGCTTACGCAAGATTTTGCAATTCAAGATTTAAAATGATGAAATATTTCACAGGTGTTTCAAATGATGGTGAAATCTGTGTCCATTTTTAGAAATATTCCCTGACGTAAGACGCCAGGTCAAGCAGACCATAACGGTTTTATGTGACGTTTGATTTGTACAGAGATTGTCCGGAACAAGCTGATGCTTTACATTTGTCACGTTAAAAACACGGAAGCAGCTGACTCGATGACTATTAGTCTTTCGCTGCTTCGTGACTGATGTTGAATATGTTTGTACCGGTTTATTGTTGTACCGTTTACTATTTTCGCAACAGACGAAATAAAAGGTTTGTCTCTCTCTGACTGGTAAAAGCGGCGGTCGAATACCCTTGTGGCAAGAATTATAGTGGTGGCGAAACTGCCAGGATTAAGCTTTGCAAGAAGCTTTCCCAGTCCGAGGATAAAGATTCAATCAATCAAAAATCACGATGTGTTTTACATTTCTTATCACGAGCAGAATGAGCCAAAAAATGGTGGAGCTGCAGCGTCACAGCAGTGACAGCACCATTACACGAGCCGCCACTGCACTCAACTACAAAACAATTAAATTGGATTGTTTTATTGTTAATTGACATAGCCTATGCATTGAAATATAGGTTATAGCGTATAGGCTATTAGTCTAGGGCCCTAAGGCCTAGACCTACACTCTTGGCTATAAAAAAGTGATGGGAACACTCCAGACAGACTTACAGTAGGCTAAGTTATGAGATTTTAATTTAAGACAACACAATAGCCTACTAAGTTACTAACTTATCCCAATCTTCAAAAAATAAATTATTATTGAAATCTTTCTATGATCGTGAAAGAAAATTGCTTAAAAGCTTAATTTTAAATCAAAACGTGTTTAGGCCTACTCAAACTTCCGCAAACATCTTGGATAAATTCTGTCAAATACGAAGTGTGCGTCTTGATCAAAAACATTATTGGGCATAAAAATTCACAAAAAGCGATCAAAACAAGGTTGCACTTGTCAAAATAATTGGAGGCAAGGCAAGCCTCCTCACCTCCTACAAATATCTTTCTTTAAAGTCAACTTTCAGGTAGGCTACCGGTAGGCCTACATTGTCTTGTGTTAAAAATTTTGCTTCATTGAAATTTCCTCCAATTAGGCTATTATTTAACCGCCGGACAAACTGGATGTAGCCTAAGTGGGCCCATAATTTTGAACCTTTTTATTACCCGTTTGAAATTTACGTTTATAACTGCCTATAGTGACTTTCAAAAACAAGACATTGAAAAGTCTGTTATGTGTTGCCGAAAAATCTTACACGCTTAATTTTATAGTTGTCTGCACCACGAACATGGGCCTTTTGAACGACTGTTTGCATCGAAATCATTTGTGCTACACAAATATTTTACACACGCAGGGGCGGATTTACCTATGGCGCCCCCCTAAAATTCCAATTTATTTTTTTATGTGTGCATGCAAATTTGCTCAGCTGAAAGATCGTTTTCCGCCCTGAAATTGCTAAAAACAAAAATACGTAGCTGCATGCGTGAAGAAAGGATGTCCAGTTTATTAATCACATACTGCAACAAAGATGTATCGGTTACGTCAGACGAAATCTTAGGCGAGTTCGCAAAAGGTGACAGAAAACTGTTGTTATGAACAAAACTGTGTTTTATTATTCAACGTTGATAGATCGGCTAATCCCATTTTGTTTTCGAGAAACTTGTGTATACATAAAAAAAAAAACTTTTTTAACTCAAGTTTATATAATATAATGCATGGTAGCAATCCAGATTTTATGGCAGTTTAGGCAGAGAGATAGGATGGAATGCCATACATCAACCTTTTGGACAGTAAAGCTGGATCTGGTCTTGAACACATCTTTGCTAAATTTATTACGTGTTTTATTCAAAACATGTTTGTGATCGAATTACTTGTTTGAGGAAATCCAACGTCATTTTTATACGTTGTTACAAATTACAATTACGTATTGAGACGTTTTTGCAACATTATCAGCATGAGTAGTTTAATCGTATTGTTATTTTGCTCAATTGCATCATTGTCAGTTCACAATATTTTGTTTTGCTGATAGGGCATAGGCCCGATTTTGCTTATTCTACAAAATAGAAATAGTACACTCTTATTGCTGCAAGCGCTTTGTTCATATTTGAATTATTTTTTTATTCGCAATATCTTAACTGAGTAGCCTACCACTCACTTGTACAAAGTACACCTAGGCCTTACCGTTTGAATGTTTTTTATAATGCATTTTTTTGGGCTATGCACCAGTGAGCAGTGAGCTTAAGGCACTCTAGATTGGTGATTTATTGAAATGGATTTTGGTAGTTACCCCTTTTCATTCACTTGGAGCAATCACTGTTGTATAGCCTAAAGTTTTAGTGGAAAATACCTAAATTATCATTTCACGTTCGTTATTGCTTTTAATTGGCACGAGCGGCATTATGGCATTGCCTCAACTTTACAACTGATTGTCACTTGTGGTGTTGATTTGTGATGAGGGAATGACTGGTAGCCTACCTGACTTAGATAAGCAATTTTATTGATAAAAACGCAAAAAATTTTCCCAAGCCGTTTGCGGCGAGGTTGTTACATACTTCTTTGGCGCCCCCTAAAATTTTGCCCTAAATTCGCCACTGTACACACGTTGGTAAAAATTCTTTTATTATAAAAGAACATGTCGGTTAAAAATGTGAATAGAAAATCTGGGAGAGCACAATCTGAGCGACGGATTTTCAACAAATGCATATCCAAAGAACGCCGTTCAAACGCTTGTTCGTCTCACCTCTTTAATCATTGGCATTTTGCGCGGAAGCTTTGCGTACATTGAACGACGTTTGACTACAACAGCAAATTGGATTAGCAAAACTATTAATGGATTTTATCACAACATATGTTCATTTTCTCATCTAACAAAATGCGTTTAATTTATTTTATTTATTTGCATCAGACTCAAGATGGTCCATATTACAATCAAACATAAAAAGTAGAAACAAAGCAGATACTCAACTCCGAAGAGCTGAGTTGTAATGTACCAAATACAATATAATTAGCTTGTAGTTGTAGCCTATGGTATACTTTCGTTTGTTTGGTTGGTTTTGAGTGTTCATCCTTGGACTGAGAAAGCCTCTGAAAGGTTATTCCTGGCAGTTGTTGTACACTTGTAGAGGCTTTGAACCACTGACACACACAGGCTCGGTTATCGAGATTGACAGAGTGGAGTTTCCGATTGTTGTTGATATTGTTGTCTGTGTATTATTCCATCCATTAGGTCCCACTGAATGGCGAGCAGTCCTGAAATGCGTTGCTTTAGCGCACACCTCCAGAGCCAAACCAGCGCTGCTTGGTCTTAAAGGATTCGTTGTGTTTAAAGTCAGGCGCTTAACCACTGAAATAACGAGGCAATTGATAATAATTTCTCCATATAGTACTCTACAGTCTTACAATTTTTAACAACTATCAGCTTACAATGTTACTTTTTTGACACCCTTAAAAAATTAAAGGCAAATATCTTACATTTTTAAATGAAAAAAATGTAAAATCGAACCTACAGAAAGAAGTAATACAGTCAGCATGGTACCACAATACCACATAGGTTTCCTACAATGTTAGTAATCGTTCCTGTTTTCTAATAGTTTGCTCATATCAATACCGCATGCAAAAGTTCGATAGCTCAAGTAAGGCCTATACCTGTATACTGCATTACTCTAGTTCAGCGGTTCTTAACCGGGAGTCCGCAGACCCCCAATGGGTTCCCGAAGCATTTTTAAGGGGTTAGTGATTGTTTCCGAATGTGCAGCATGATTGATAAATTACAACATTTAAAAATTGGTTATGGTATTAGGTAGCGTACAGCGATTCTCAAACAGTGTCGCGACGCCCTGGTGCACTGGTGCAGTGTTTGAAATTTCAAAGGGCATCGCGCATAGCTTCGGTTTCCTATAACTCAAGAAAGCTTCATGTTAAAAAATTAAGTCTTTTTATAAGGCTTTGTTATGTACAGTATGCTCGACTTAATTTTTTTGAGACAGCAGGTTGTTGATCAATGCTTAGTTTAGAAATGCAAACATTAGTCAGCAGCATATCAGCACTCCCAGTTTTACTATGACTGCGATTAGGCTATAACAAAATATTGATTACAAATAAAAAAAAAAAGTGAGAAATTCTTTGTAAAGGTCGCAAAAATTACTGATGAGTTAAATTTAGATAAAACTTTAGAAAAACATCAAATCGGATTAGGCTACTAACTTTTGATTTTGTGTGCCAACATACGCCTATAGCTCATAGCATAACTTCGTCAATGTCACCAATCGTCATAGAGAAAGTGCGTCGCGAGTTCAACAAATTCTTCTACGTGTGCCGCTTCGAAACTTAGGAAACAGTTCTTTCCGTTCCTATAGGCTACTAAAATTTCAGAGGAGTTTTTGTAAGTGTCCGCGACCGCTTCGAGGGCGCCAAAAGGGGCCCGCCAAAAGAAAAAGGTTGAGAACCACTGCTCTTGTCTATAGCCTATCAACAAATTAGGCTCTTAGCAAATCTAAATAAAGCTTGTCGTGGAACTAGTCTAGGCTAATAGTTATGCTGACGTCATACTTGTTTGTGCCCGCATCATTTCCTTCTGGATGGCTTTGGTGAAGCTCTGCATAAGATTTTTCATCTCAAAAATAGTTGAGTCTGCACTGTCTTTGCGTTTGTCAAAGTAATCCTGAAAATGATATAAATCTGTTTGTTATTCTATTGAAATTTTATGTTTGTGTTAGAAAGACATTGATTACTGTGCAACCGTATCATCCAGGTCATCACAATCACAGAATCTCCACATTCTCGTCACCGAATTCTATTTCGATGAGTAAATTCAATATATTTACTCTACTGAACCCACAGCAAGTACAACCTATTCTGATCCACTAGCTCATTTGTTTTTGTTAGAGCCATTTTGTGAAAATACTCAATTACTATCAGTGGACTAATACACCCTCTGGTTCCTCAAACTATGCTGTTGCCCATATTAGTCCAGTGAAAGGCTGCTGCTGTAGGCTGTATGTATACTTTTAGTTTTACAACGGTTTTCCTAGCTTGCCAAAGGGCTGACACTGACAGACTGGCCATATGTAATTTCCATATGCAATTGTGCCATATAAGTCCTCTCCTTTCTAGTCGCCTTAGTACCAGAGGTACCTTGGTACCAAAACCACAGAAGAACACAAAAGTTACAACTGTGCCAAGTGTAGCCTAAATATTTGTACGCTAAAATATCTACAGGCAAAAAATCAGACTCCGGCTCCTGTTTTAGCAACAATCTCAGCCTCTGGCTTCGGATTCACTCTGATTCCGGCTCCTAAATACTTTGAAACTCCGGTTCCTGTACACCACCGCTTGGTAGGCTATAGAAATTGAGCTGGTTCGATCTAAAAATTATAGCTGGAACATGTACAAGCACGCTGCCAAAACTTGCTGCATGTATTGTACAATTCCTCTAAAGAACTAACCACACGACCTACTTGCAGAGATGTAACTGATATAGGAGATTCCGGTCCTACTGACAAAGTAGGCTAAATTTAGAAATTTAATTTTTGGGATTTATTGTGTGTTAAAGATTTAATTTGAAAAATTGATTTGAAAAAGATTGGAAAAAAAGATTTGAAAAAAAGATTTGAAAAAAAGATTTGAAAAAGATTTGAAAAAAAAATTGGAAAAAAGATTTGAAAAAGATTTGAAAAAAAAAATTTGAAAAATATGAAGAAGAGAACACTTTCAGCTGCATTGCCTTATGTAACATATCTTCAGTGAGGTCACTGTTTGCTTGAGACAGGTATCTTCTCATACTTTTATCAATCGTAACCACACTGCGTACCTAGCATACAGGTTCTGGTAAACTACGTCGACTTTCTTTACCTTGATTGATACAAACTGGTTGAGGTCTAGATGACTTTTCATTTTAGCTTCATATGATATGCTCGACCTAGCCACCGAAACGGCAAACATTTCCTTGCGAAGCCGGGATAAGAAATACGAAATATGAAAGAGGCTCTCTTTTCCGTAAGCGATTTCCTCGCGGTCATCTTAAAACAAGTTAGTTTGGAAAGTATTAAAGTTTTTATTTTTAAATAGCAAGAAAAGTTTAAAAAACTAAATATGATGACACAATAACACAGCACCACTAAACCTAAGCATAATTTGATGAAAACATTCTTCACGTTACTCCAAGACTAAGCATCAAATCTGGAGTTAGACAATTGATGAGTAGCAAAAGTGGTTTAGGCACTCCTTTAAAGTATTGATTCATAGTTGGGGTGTAGACTAATTTTTTGTATCTGACCAGAAAAGTCGTTGGTAAAAAATAATTCTAGATTTATATTCTCAAAAAGTCACAAAATGCTAAGCCTAGCTCTGTTGAATTTTTGTCAAGGAGAGACATACCTCAGAGAAAAAGTTTCGAAAAGCCGTTGATCTTGTTTTGTCATTGAGAATTACAAAAGCTTACTTGAAGTAAAATATTGACGCTTACTAGACTGCAAATTTTGCCATTTTTACATCGTTTCAACGTAAAGCGTAGTCGAAACTATATAGACATGAAAACTTTTGCTGTCTAGATACTAGCTTACATTCTACTTCTTCTTCCAAAACTTCACATGCTTGTTCCAACAGCGTGTTTTGTTCCTGGAGTTTTTTGGCTTTATGCATCAGCGTACAAACTTCTAGGCCCGACTTGTGCAACTCATCAGCTTGTGATTCTGCCCTCTCCGCGGCGAGATGCTGTATTTCGTCGAATTTGGTTTTCAATATGTCGTGAACCGCTTTTGTGTCTATTGACCAGAAAAAATTATTTGATTTTAAATCATTCTGTTGAACCTGAAGTCTGTTTTAAGTGAAAAGAGACGAGCAGGCAACCAAAATATGTTGTTTTTACATTCGTTCAATGTTTAAGGACGTGGACGTTAAACTAATGTAAAAAAATAATTTGATAATTGGGAAAAAAAAATTATCAAAGAATAGCTGGCAACGCTGCTATCGGAAAAGAAGGAGCAACCCACCTCTCTTGCAAACCAATTGTAAAAAGTGCTTGAGCCTATCCGAAAATTCTATATTTGTTGATTACACAAATCAACCTACAACTCTTATATTTCAAAAGTATAATATACTTACCTTCACATTGGAGCTTGCAGTTCTTAATATTCTTGTTCGTTGTCATTCGTTTGTGGTACAAGTCAAAGTACTCTATCTCGGCGTGTTTATGATGCTCGATCTCATCTTTGTGCTTCTCCAGCATGCGGTTAAACTCCATCTCTCGCAGAAGTTTGAAATCTCGAACTTTTGTTACTTCATTCTACAGACATAATGTTATGAAACTATAGTCTCTACAAACGTGGTGTAGACTTTGCCGAAGCCTTAGTTATTTTTCATCAGCTACAAAAAACACTATTTGGTCTATACTACATCCACTTGAACTTAAAGTATAGCGTTAGATTAAAAGTGTGTTTCGAAAGCTAGTGACAAACCGGTACTACCACAGCAAACCCGCATCACCAGGCTAAAACAGGTTGCTTGTATCTACATTTGTAAAGTAAATAGTATTCTACGTTGACGAGAGGTTTTTGTATTAAGCTTAAAGGTTTTCATCTACCGGATTGATCGAGAATAATTCCTGAAACAGCGGCAAGATTTGTAATGTCTTCCGTACGAGAAGTTTCCGTTATAGATTTGTCCAGGGTCAAGTTCCGACAAAATTAAACCGTGAACTGACCTGTTTCTCTGTTAAGCCCTGGACGATAACATCCATTTTGCCTTGAGCTTTCTCTTTTCGTTTTTTAATTCGGTTCTTTGCTTCCACAACATCATCTTGAAGACTTTTGATTTTGCCTTTCATGTTGGTCATTGATTCGATTAGTTTGAGTTCTTGGTGTTTGAACGCTGACCACATTCCCCTAAACCGAAATTCATTTAAAAAGATTTCAGAACTGCTGCTAAAAATTAAGACTATTTTGAAAGTCTGTAAACTGCGAAATTTGATCAGTTTTTGTTGGGATTTTTACACTACTGTGACAATGTGCTTGGCGCTCTTCTTAATGGTAATGGACTAATAGAGCATTTGACCAATTCATTAGTAGCTTAGTGTGTTTCGTATTTTCGATCAACATATACCTAATAGCAAAAGATACGAAAAATGTCAACAACATTTGAAGTTTTTTAGACGACAACACCTCCACTGTCCTTCCCTGAATGTTGTTAGGGCTTGCTGGTAAAGCGTCTTTTTTCGTTTATAACACCAAAACAATTTTTTTATAATAAACCAAACGATACACAAATAGGTACATCCATTCAGCTCTGGCTTGAAACGTTTTGAAATATAAACATTCATCATCTCCAAATTAACTAACTTACTTATTTTCCGCATGTTTTCCAATTGAACTGCGTCGAAACTGCAATATTTCTGCAAGACTTTTTTCGAGGAGAGCGAAGGCCTTTTGGCAATCATCTCGCAGTTGTGCACTGAAAGATATGATTTTTAAACATCACTTTTCAAGCTACTCTAATTGGTCTGCATCACATTTTATTCTTACTCATGCAATAGCAATAATTCGTCTGGTCTTACTTTGATTTATGTGTACCAGAAAGTCGGCTTTTAACCAAATACAAATTAATTTTAAATTGACGTACACAAAGGCCAAAGAAATAAAACCTATACGTCATTTTGGCAGGGCTGTGAAGTCGGTCGAAAAATATACGATTCCGACCCCTCGCTTTACAACTGGCTGACTCCGGACACACCAAAATCCCTGCGACAACGGCTCCACAGCTTTGCTTTTTTGGACGCTGTACGTGTATAGCCTACCCATAGCAAATATGCATTGCTCTGAACGCTTTACAATTTAGAATTTAGATCAAAAAGCCTATTAGCTGTCCTAAACAATTTCATCTCAAGGTTTGATGTAATATTGTTTAAAAAACTTACAGTCTGTACAGTTAATTTGAGAACTTATTGCGTGGACTTATCAACATTAAAACTATAGGTAGGCTATACAAATATTTCTCTTGACTGACTTTTTATCTCTTTCTCTTTCCAGTTGATCTCTCAATTTTCTGTAAGTCGTGGCATAGACTCTCTCCATCGTCTCTCTGCCGTCTGCGACGACGATCAATCTTTCTTGCAGAGACATCCGTGTTGCTCTAGCATTCGCTACAATCACCATCTCATCATCCAACTAAATACAAAACGCAGTGCTGTCTATTTCCGTGACACAAAAATTTGATTTCAAACAGTCTTTTTGAGCAGACTTTCAAAATTTGTCTCGTTTTTAAATTGAGAGCAATCACTTTTTTTTAGCTTTAGTAAAAGAAGAGTTTTGATTTGATTTTGAAGTCTTTTTAATTTGGGTGGTCTTTCAACAGTTGTCTTGTTTCTAAGGTAATTCCTGGCAGAAAAAAGTTTGGATCAATGTAATAAATAGGAAAATGTCGCTTCTACGTTTTTCTAAACCTCTGCTATATTGAAATGTACTATAATTATTTCCGTGATGTTCAAAAAACTGAACACTAGAAGCGGATAAACTAGAAACAATTAAGCATACCAAGCAAACTATAGTTTACAAAAGCTCAACAAATTGCAAGGGTTCAATAATCGATACGCAGCAAGCTTAATATAACAAAAATGTGATTTACATCTGAGTTACCATCGTATATCAAACTTATGACAGGAATATCAACAACTGGATCATCACTAGCCAACTAACTAATCCTTTTTTGCATTGATTCAGCGTCTACAAACGTTGAATCAAATTAAAAAGGCTAACTAGCTGGCTGGAATGCAAGATAATCCCTCAGTACGTCATGAACTGCAGACTTTTTTGTGCTCACTCACAATGTTGTTTAGAGCGACCGTCAAACCCCGTTCTTCTTTCACTATTTTGCTGATCATCAAAAGTGAGTGTTTTTTCTCATCCACCACTGTTTGAGTCAACTCCTTTCTTGTCTTGACTTCCTCTGTCTTGCGCTGTGCGTGTTTTGTTTCGGTTTCGACAAACGCGATTTCGTCATTTGCATCCTGGATTCGCGTCTAGGAAGTGAAAAAATGAATTTTATTGAGATGTAAAAACGTTGTAAAGCATAACCATTTTTCATGCTACTATACGAGCCCTGCGTCGACCCTGCCATACAGTACGTTAGATAGGCTTGATGCTGAACACGATAAATAATATAGTTGATGCAAAATGTTAGCTTAGTCATCAAGTACGGCATTAAGAACGCCTGCCCTCATTTCATCAGCCAGGGATGGACAATTTGAACGATTTTTCATTTTAGTGACCATTTAAAGCCACTACTACCCAAACAACTACATCCTTCATTTTTACATTGATTCAACGTCTGGCTGTCTAGATCAGAAGTCCGCAAATAGTGGGTTGCGACCGAATTTGGGTCGCGAGACCATCCACTCTGGGTCGCCTCACAGTTTAGACTTACTACAGTATAAATATAACTTGTTTGGCAAAAATAAATACAATAATATACTCTGTGATGTTTTATATAAGTTTGTACAAGAAAATTTATACTTTCAATGGTAGTAGTATACCCCGCTTATTAAGCCCAATTTGGTCTGTTCCGGAATTCCAGAATGTATAGGAGTGGCAGAGAATTGTCCCCCGCTCAACATACCCACCAGCATAATCAGCCCAAAATCATCCGGTCCCGATGTGGGCTTAATAAGCGGGGACGACTATATTAAAATTGATATTAAGTTGCAAAGTATTTTGGGCAAAATTATATGCTTCCGAAATGTTTGGGTCGCGAAGATTTAGATTTTAGAACGATTGTTTTTGGGTCGCGCCAACAAGTATTTGCGGACTCCTGGTCTATAGGTAAGTAGCCTATTTACAAGGTTGGTTCGTTGATTTCTCACCAGCTTTAACGTCGTGTTCTACTATTATATGCCATGTTTTAATCACCTGTGGAAGGTGAAACTTTATAACAGTTGCAAACATCAAAGTTCAGGAATAACTTAGCTTACAAAATCAAAGAATCAATATCAACTTACAGCTGAAGCCCTTAAAAATCCGTCATTTTTAGAATGATTCAACGTCTGCAGACGTTGAATCAATGTAAAAATGACGGATTTTGATGTCTGGGAACTTACCTCATAATCGCTGGCTGCGGTTTGTGTGACTTCATGTAGGGTATCGTTTTTTTCTTTCGTATCTTGCAGCTCTTTGCGCCTTGTTTGTAATTTTCGCACGAAGTGTTCATGCTGCAGTTAAAGGACTCTGATTTAGAAGGAACATAAGAATCAACAATCGTCCACCACTATTGAAAAATAGCTGTTTTGTTTTAGAAAAATTGCAGGTTTTTGCCATTTTACCAAACTGTCAAAGTGTGATCACTGAATATCAAACCACGCAAATGTTCAAAATTTCAGTTTTACTTTGATAAAGGGACAAAACCAATTACTATTGCCACATGCTCCTCGGATTTTCAGCACAAGTGGCAAGTTTAATCTTTGCGTAATAACTGTACCACAAAAGTTGCCCAAAATCATAAAAAAAAAAACAAAGACTATTTGTCGTCCGCCCGCTTAGCTTAGTGGTAAAACGCCCGACTCAAGATCAAGCGGCGCTGGTCCGGTTTTCTGGGTGTGCGCTTGAGCATTGAGCAACGCATTTCAGGACTGCTCTCCATTCAGCGACAATTAGTGAATGGAATAATTCCCCGGCAACAACATTTTAATTATCGGAAACTTCACTCTGCCAATTTCTGTAACTGGCCTTGCGTCAAAAGCCTCTACAAGTATGTGAAAGGACTACCAGGAATAACCCATCAAGGCTTTGTTGGTCCGAGGAGATAGATTCAAACACCAAACTAAAGTGTTAGCTACTACTAACTAGCAACCTAAACCTACGACTCTGACTGCTATATTAACCGTAGAAATCAACCTCGACACATTTGAAAGCCAGCACGTTAGCATAGCTTGTATGTATGGGTCACTATGGTAAAAATCAACGCTGGAAAAACCTACAAATTTAACATCTAGTTTGTCAAAGGCAGCCTCGGCTGTGATGAACATGATGTCATTTGTGAAGGTGACACTGGTTTTTACTTACTCGAACTTTAAGTCCTGCAAGCTTATCCTCCTCCTCATTAAAAGAGTCCTTTTCAGCCATGTACCTTATTTGGCTCTGCTTGATATTTTCTTGAAGTTTTTCAACAGACTTTCTTACTGTCATCACTTTCTTGTCCGATTTATCAATCTGTGGACATTCAAAATCCTTCATTTTAAGATAATAATTGACAGTAACATGCTGGAAATGCTGGATTTGGTTGTTACTGAGAGCAGCCAAACAGGAAGGTGAACATACCTACGATTGATTGCAAAGATTGTTAGTATGAGGCAGACGTTCTCAAACTGTGCATCGCAACGCCCTGGTGCGTCGTTTCAATTTTTCAAGAGCGTCGCACAATGATTCCGTTTGGTATCTAAACTCAGTTGCGGTGATAGAATGTTTACATATATTATTACCCCTTGCATGTGCATTGTGCATTCGAACTCATTATTGCGAAACTGTAGCAATTGATTATAATTTAACAGTCACAAATAGAGCAATTCTAACTCACTTCGCAGCGAGATAAAAGGCTAGAGACACAATAAATATAAATTAGTGAAATTCCTATCGCTGGGTACGTCGCAAGTCAAGCAAAACTTTTTAAAGGAGTCACAACGAAAAAAGATTGGGAACCACTCAGGAACCACCAGTATAACCAATAATTATGTCTACGGAGAGATTAAATTTGTCTGTTTTTTTAAAATAAACGTTTTTAAATCCATGTCAGTGTTTATTAGGCCTACTTTATAATTTCCTCGACGGTACAACTTCACCATTTGTTTTTGTGTATATGTAGCCTACGCATACTACAAGCTTGAAGGTATATCTAGAAGAAAAATCGCCTGCAGCCTTACACCAATACATTGAAACATAGGATTTTCATCCATGCAGCAGCACATCAAACACTCAGGTTTTGATCAAACAGGGTCAGGCATAGAGATGTGAGTTGCTTATTTTTTAAACGTTTTTTTTGGAGAAAAACAAAAAAAAACAATCGTTTTTTTTGTACAAAGAGTTTGTCTAAAATTTAAATGTCAGAACAAAATTTGCGATTTTTTTCTGACATATTTTTTCTGAAATGATCGAGACATAGATAATAATTTACCAAAATATCACTAAACGTTTCATCAAAATCTTCCTTTGATTTCACCAATTAATCAAAAAGGACGCGTAGTGTGATAAAGTAATCAAAAAATAATAAGTATCTCAAAATTGGCTAATTTAAGTTTAGGCTACTAATTTTGAATTAGAATTGAAAGAACTTAAATTCGCCAATTTAGTGTGGTACTCTCTACTTTTTTTTATCCATAAGTTAACCTGTATCCGTATTTATTGTATTGTGTCTCTTTGCTGTGTCATTTGTTCAAGTTGTTTGAAAGGCTGATATTAAACCGATTGCAACCTCTCATAGAAGACCAACTCATTAATGAACAAGCAGGTTTCCGACCTGGTAAATCCTGCACAGGACAACTCTTGAATCTAACACAGCACATAGAGAATGGGTTTGAAGAGGGTTCCGTCACTGGAGCTGTCTTTGTAGATCTATCTGCAGCGTATGACACTGTCAACCATCGTCTCCTTATATCAAAGATCCTCAATATCACCGAGAACTTTCGATTCACTAAGCTGATACAATCATTGCTTAGCAATCGCCGTTTCTATGTTTATTTTTGTGGCAAAAATAGCAGATGGAGACAGCAGAAAAATGGTCTACCACAAGGAAGTGTTTTTGCCCCCATCTTGTACAACATTTATACAAACGACCAACCAATCCATCCTGGTACAAGAAGCTTCATATACGCTGACGATTTGTGTATAACAACACAACACAAACACTTCACTTCCGCGGAGAGAGTACTCAGCGATGCTCTGGATGGGCTGACAACATACTACACGGACAACCACCTGCGTGCCAACCCCAATAAAACCCAAGTTTGCGCATTCCACCTTAGATCCCGGGATGCATCACGCCAACTAAACATTTCCTGGAATGGAACCAAACTGGCACACTGTATCAATCCCACATACCTCGGTGTCAAATTAGATAGGTCCCTCACATACAAATCCCATATCGAAAAAGTAAGAGCTAGGGTGGCCTCTAGAAATAATATTTTACAGAAACTCGGAAACTCTGATTGGGGTGCCCTTCCTGACACAATACGGTCAACTGCTTTAGCCTTATGCTATTCGGTTGCAGAATATGCTTGCCCAGTGTGGGAACGCTCAGCACATGCCAAGAAAATTGACCCCATATTGAACCAAAGCTGCCGTCTGATTACAGGTTGTCTCAAACCAACCAACATCACGTCGCTGCACATTCTGTCTGGAATTGCTCCCCCCAACATCAGAAGAAGCGTGACCAGCAGAAAGGAAAGATCTTGTCAGGACATAGATTTGAGACACCCACTGTATGGCCAAACTCCAGCACACAGGCGTCTGAAGTCAAGAAAAAGTTTCCTTGCTTCAGTTGTCCCATTAGGTCATGATGATGTCGCCGGCAATGTGCGGGTTCAACTATGGCAGGAGAGACTGGCAGCCGGACCGACATTGGCCAATATGGAGCTCACACCCATGGAGAGCCTTCCTCCCGGAAAACGTGAACCGTGGAAGTATTGGGGATGCCTCAACCGCTTAAGAACTGGTATTGGCAGGTGTAAAACCTTGATGAGACACTGGGGGTATTCCATGGGGAGCACAAGTTGCAAATGCGGACAGGAGCAAACGATGCAACATCTACTCGAATGCCCTGACCTAAAAGCAAGGTGCTCTGCACAGGATTTGGCCGAGTTCAACGATAGAGCAAGAGCCTGCGTGATGCTCTGGGCTACGGCCGTGTGACACACGATGAAGAAGAAGATCTGTATCAGTCGGCCAGACTGCAGATTCATCAATTAGATTTTTAAGGATATTTTCGCATCATAGTACGCTATTAGCAATGAAAGAGATAACGGACTAAAATGAAAAAATAAACAAACTAAAAGAAATTGAGACAAGTAACAAAGGAGGTTGACTGTTATGGTCAGTATTGGGACTATGTGCCAGGATTTATCATCTAAAAAGTCTTCATCCTCATCAGTACCGCACTTAAAGTTGGGTGGTTCATTGGAACCACTTGCTGAGCATGCCGCCACATTTCTGACTTATAGAACTTACTCAAAACTGCAGTAAACTGATTCATAATAAGTTGATCAGCAGCTATGATTTGACAGTTTATTTTGCAGTTCTTTGTTATGACAAACGAAAACAGTTGTTACTTGAAAATATATATGGTACGATGGGACATAGTATAAAAAACGAAAAAAACTTAAAAAAAAAATGATTAAAAAAAGGACCAGAGGTGGGCACCCGCTACTTTTAAAGTAGCGCGCTACCCGCTACCACTATTTCTTCCGCTACTTTTGTCTAAAATGACACTAGGAAACACTCTTCAAGTCCCTAGTGACGCAAAAATGACCTTGAAAACGAATGTTATCATTCGTTTACACTGTCATTTTAACGCCGTTATAGAAAACACATTCTAAGCAAAATTTATTGTTACGCATCTTTCAAAAACACAAGCATTTCAAAATGAGAGTCACTAAGTCCTGCCCGCTTTCGCTTAAACACATCGTTTCCAACAGAAAAAAGTCTCTCCACCGCAGCACTGAAAGGAATGGGGGTGTTGTATTTAATGAACAGATATTTTAACTCGGTATTCGAAAAGCTCAAGGACCTGCTCCTGTCCGAAAAAAAGGCGTCCACAATTGCTGTTTCCTTCTGCACCGACGTTTCACGGAAACATTGTCGATTTCATACCTTGATCGCAGGATCGCAGCTCCACACCAGAAAACGAGATTCCCAAAAGACCAAACTTTGCAACCAAACCGATTATACAGCTGCTTGACCACGCTAGTGTTGCCAAACAAACGAGTATTTTTTTCACTTTAATTTAAAAAGTAGCGGGTAGCTGGAGTGCGACTGAAAAAAGTAGCGCCGCTACCACTACTTTGGAAAAAAATAGCGCCGCTACTCCAACTAAAAAGTAGCGCCGCTACCGCTACTTTTACCAAAAGTAGCGCGCTACTACCCACCTCTGAAAAGGACGACTAAAAAAACGTTTTATACTCATGCCGAGTCAGGCACTCCAGCAAAACAAAGACTAAACGAGAAATAACAACTATCGCATGGGGATGCACAAACGAGCAAAAGTTATATAAACTATTCAGCATAATCTACATACTCAATAAGTACCTACGAAACAAAAGCTCAATGCCAAGTAGCCTAGGCCAAAAACACTAAAGCAGAGCATAGACCTGTAGTTTCCACACGTCTGCATCCTTGCTAGTTTTAGTTATCTCGTCTTTAGATGTCTCTATGAATTCATGCGTTTCTATGGCAATTTCCTCAACATCATGTACAAGCTTCTCCACTCGTTCGTGAACATCTCCAGTGGTCAACCTATTGCATATTTATCTTGCATTAAATATCACTAATACTCTCTACAAAGAACCTTTTGATGATCTCAATAAGGGTCAAACATAGTAAATAGTAACTACATTTGATGCATGTTTAGCTTATGCAGCCATTAGCGTTGGCAGGGGGGTCCAGATGGTACTTTTGGACCCGGGTCCAGGATAGTTTTAGGAGTCCAGAATCTTTTTAAGGGCCCCTAAAACATGAAGAAGAAGAAACCACCTCGAATTCATTGGATTTAGTGCGGCTTTTTAGAAGTGTCTAAATTTAGGGTCCGATAGTCTCATTAGTACCGGGCCCTAATTATACTCTCACCGGCCCTGTATGTAGCTCAGCCTTTAATTTAATTTTAAGCAAAACATTGTAGATATGTTGCAGTGTGGTTTGACATCAGCTTGAGTTGTTTAAGTGGGCACTGGTGCAAAATTTGGTGCTCAAATATGAATAAAAACGGCACCTTCCTCCAGGAGCGGATCTAGAGGGGGGGGGGCTATTCAATTCAAACTTGATCATTTGGATTATCACAAAAAGTTTCTAGCAAACGAGGTCAATGCTGGCATGCAAGCATGCAATATGCTTTCCGAAACATTACTTGAATGAAGCAATAGAACACCAATGTCTCTGCGTTTGATTTGAGTGAAAGTTTTTCTACTTTAACAGCGACGTCATGAGCCTACCTTGTCTCAGTTACGTTGATCTTTGCTCTGGCCTTATCCTGTAAGACGATGCTCATACATTGAGCAAGTTGCATCGATGTCTCTGTGACGTCTTGGGCGATCACTGACAAAGTTTCATAATCCCTTTGAGTTTTTTTTAATTTCTGTTCAAATGTCAAAAAAATGAAATGGATTAAAAGTGTGAACTTTTCTCCAGTAAACGTTCTATAGACTATCCTTATAAAATGACAAATTACTTTGAAATTTTATGTTTTATACTTCACTATATAAAAAGGAATAAAGTTTAAAAAATAGGCTGCTAGAAACATTGCAAAGAAGGGAAGGCAGTAAACCAGAATTGCACGTCCAACAAAAAGATGTTAGATCTGTTTTCAAGGGATGCGTGGATGCTCAAACCTTAAGGTTGTTATAAAATGCATCACATGAGAAGCTATGCTTGTTTACCGGTTGTACCAAAGTTCTGAATTGTAGGTTGCTTTTACTTTTCAACCATTCTAGAAGGAGGGGTGCGAGAACTGGCAGGTAATTTTAAAATGGTGCCAACAAGGAAAAAGGTCAAGAACCACTGTAATGATGACACATTAAGTTACATCAAAAAAACTGTGAAATGAATGTTGGTTGGTTTAAATTTTTATCCTCGGACTGACAAAGTCTCTGATAGGTTATTCCTGGCAGTTTCGCTTACTTGTAGAGGCTATGAACTACTGACGCAGGCCCGGTCACCGAGTTTGACAAAGTGAAGTTGCCTCTTGTGGTTGTTTGTCAATTATTCTTTCCACCAGGTGCCGCTGAATGGAGAGCATGTCAGCCAGCGATCTTAGCAAAACTTGGGAATATTTATCAAATCCCGAGTAGCCTATCAGAAATTTAAAGTTTAACTACGTCTTTTATAACTTAAAAAATTCTACATTGAGCTATGGCGGGGTTGCAGTAAACCATCCAACATCTTGTTCGTTTCCTGGAATTACTTTATAACAAAAACATAGAACTTAATAAAGAACCAACAAAACTCCGTTATTACGGTTGAAACACCTTGTGTGTCTTTTGTTCTAAGCTAAAGAAAAAAAGAAGGTATTTACTCCATTTGTTATACGAAGGTCCTTCATCGCTTTCAGGCTTTCTTGTTTCAATTCTTCCATTAGCATTTGGTTGCGCTCTCTTGTCTCCGCAACTGTTCCTCTCTGAAAAGAAGAATCGAAAATGTGGTGCAAAGTCGCATTGATTGCATGACAACGCTCCAGACAGCAAAATCTGTCATTTTTACATTGATTTAACGCTTGCAGACGTTGAATCAATACAAAAATGACAGATTTTGCGCTCTGGGGCTTGCATGGATTATAGCTGACGGGGCAGCTGAAAAATACGTGATTTTGACCATGTCTGCTTCAAGCTTTTTTTTACCGTTTCCGAGGTTTGTATTTTTCTTTTAATATTTGAAGATGTAGAATTAAGACGAAAACTGCTTTCTGAAAAACTATTTTGTTTTTTCCAAAAGCAATGATGCAATCCCAACAGACAAGTTTTTCTGATAATTTTTTGTCTTCTTTGGCTAAATGTAAAATCCTCAATAAAACAGCCTGGCTTGATGACCATTTAGCGGAATTTATTTCGCTGGCCACACTCGAGGCAGAAACCGCAAATTAAGGTCACAATGAGCGGTGACCTTGAAAGCAATTTCTCTTCTTGACAAATAGCCTGTTAGCTAGTTCATAACAACGTTTACATTTAAACGGGGTCGACACCATAAATTATTGCAACTTGTATAAAAACTTTTCATCTTTGACGAAAGATCACATAATTGTGCCACTGTCTGTGTATAAAAATATACGTATAAGAAACGACTTACCCTTTCATTGTCAATAGTCCTCATAATAAAACTGTACTTGTATTTCTTCCGGTGGGTTCGAATGGTTGCAGACTCCAGCTTATGCTTCAAGGCCTGAGTGGAGGAGAACAGGTCGTGGATGCAGTCGATCAGACACTGGACATGCTCCTTAGCAACTAGAGCTGTAACCAAGACCAGTTAATGTTTTTATTATTATTTTACATTAGTTAAATAGGCTTGTTCAAACCAAAAATATAATAACAGATAAGTAGGCTAATAGGCCTACAATATGTTGCTTTTATTTCAACAAAAAATATTTTTGATGTTAAAACTTCGATTTTTTACATCTGCGAAGTTGTACATTGGCATGTCAGATTTATCTTGCCCGGGGACTGTTTAAAAAACGTTCTTTTGGCCAGATATAGATAAGCCTACGAGGGGTATAAAAACAAAAAAATAACGTCATACGTTCTTTAGTTATCCCCTATTAATGCAACAAAGTATAATTTCCATCCAGCAACAAACTGCATAACGTTTAACCTTGTTGAGTATCACTATTATGACGTCATTAAGAGATATTTTATTGCAATAAAAAATATCCTAATTTTATGAGGATGTGATGAAAATTGTAGAAGGATAAATGCCGTTAAAAAATGTAATTGGAGCTTTTCTGTCTCAGTCATGCATGATGAAAACCATGCTATTTACCGGCACTTCATAAAAGATGTTTAGTTATTAGCGCTGTAATAGCCCACAACGAAACGAAAACACCCACAACGAAACGCCCACATGCATAAACTAAAAGCATGAAGTTCAACCTATAACATATAGCGTTGCGCTTTGACTGTAGTTAGTTGTTAACTGAATTCTAACTCTTGCAGCATAAGACATTTCAAAATATTTAAATTAGAGAAAGCATTTGTGGAAAAAGGTTTAGTCTAGTTGTGTTATAAACATTCCACACGGACGAATTGTAGCTGCGATGCATCACTGTTTTAATGCTTCTTTCAGTCGTCCGCTGCTGATACTTACATTCTTTCAAACCATCTTCGGACCCCGCCAAACGACTAAGCAACGTGATACTGCTCCTCCACTGAAAATCTTTCATCTTGTCTTTGTAAAGAATCTTCTTCAGTGCATTGAAACGCTACCGTAATGCATTTAAAAATGCTGTAAAATTGGGCAATTAATTTTTCACATATTTTCACTTATTATGACTGAGAAACGTCATAATTAATTTGAAACTTAACATTTCTCAACATTAAAGTTAAGTTGTATGACATAAATCAGAATGCTTCAAAGTTCAGTTGCTGTGCAAAACAACAAATAAGTCATACTTCTATAGAATTGTCGAGGGGCCGAACTGTCGAGCCCCTATTAAGACTAGCTCATTTTCTCACATTCTGGAGACCACAGCCACTCATAGCTTAAGCCTTAAAGCTACCATATTTTCCTTCTACCTTACTCTCCGGTGCTGGAAACTTCATTCTGCACTAGCGGGTCTGTTCAGGATTCATAATCTGATAACTTTCGTCTGCAAATCAACAGATAAACTTAAATAGTGGTTTTGTCTGGTCAGCCAATTACATCTCATCCTTCAAGACGATGAATGTGAAAATATACTGATTGTTGGCTGTTGGTTGATCTTGTTGGACTGACCAGCTGACAAGATCCGCTTTCGCACGTGGTAGTTCTGTAAACTATCTCAGACAACAAAATCCGTAATTTTTTCACTGATTCGACGCCAACTACTACGTCAGACGTTAAATCAATGTAAAAAGGTCGGATTTTGCCGTCTGGGTATGCGACGTTCGGCATCGAGATGCGAGCAAAGAAACTTGAGATTTTGAAATAAATTTAATATTTCATTCTAAACAACCAACATTCTACAAGCACATGAACAGGAATGATGACAGAAGATCGATTCGCGCAGACAATCAAATGTTCTTGCTTCAGTTCACAATAAACAAAGTCGTTTTAACATTTGTGCTCATTCTGCAGAAAACAAGAGGCGAAAATACAAGTCTGTGAGCTCTTTTGCAAAACATCACATCCTCCAAGGCTAACACAAAACTATGGTAGACATTTTCCTGATCAAAGAGGTAGAGGACCTGCCTAGCCAACAAATCAACGCTTTTTTACATTGATTCAACGTTGTATCAATGTAAAGGATTGATTAGTTGGCTGAGCATCTTGCTTCTTTTATAAGATTTAACTTATTACTAAAATCGTTTTGAAATGGTCAGTGTTCAACCACAAAATTGATTGATGAAAGATTGATCTTTTTCTACGAGAGTCGGATTGGCTTTAACCCTGGGTATTGGCCTACTAATGGGGGGGTGCAAGAGAAAGACAACTCAAACATATTCAATCAAGTGACACGAGCAACAAGACTACAACTTGAGGATATAAACAGCAGTTTCTTGGCTGCCTAAAATCAAACAAAGACGTACCACAATGTACAACGTGACACAATACACCAGAATTTATAAACTCGACGGTTTAAAAATACAACCACTAGCATGAAGTTGCTTCTGAATCGACGATAACGAAAAACAGGTCCAGCCAGAAAATCAGTCGTTTTTTTGAATTGAATTAACGTCGTCAAACGTTAAATCAACGTAAGAAATGTCCGATTTACTGGCTGGCTGGGCGTAGAAGTACGAATCAAGATAACAATCACACTCATCCAACTTATAGCCGCAAAACCAATGCTGTAACATTTCAAAATTCTATGTCAGTTTCTACATTTATATTAAAATTGTGAAATAACGAAACTCCAATAGATTATTGATCTGGGCTGCATGAGCAAAATTTTCAATTTCACGTTGTTGATGCTACGATGGACGTCACTTTAACGACAGACGATATTATCAACTAACAAGGCCAAATACAAGGCAAGATTGTTACATGGAACAATCTTTTTATCAAAGTACAAAAAGAAGAATACCCAGCTAGAACAATTGGTAAATTTCACATTTAGTCAATGTCCGCAGACGTTGAATCAATGAATAAAGAATTTATTTTAGCCAGGTGAAAGATAAGTAGGCTACAGAACACGGAAGCGAATAGTGCTGAAATTAAATTCTAATTAATCAAACAGTGAAATCACATCATTTCATCGTGATGTTACATTGACTAAAAGTTTCAGAAAAAAAAAATATCAGCTAGGTATCACGCAAGTGCAGGTTAACCCAAGGCCCAACTCTTTAACTGACCCAGACAACAAAATCCGTCATTTTTACATTGATTCAGCGTCTGCAGACGTTGAATCAATGTAAAAATGACGGATTTTGCTGTTTGGGGAGATGGTAGGATGACGAGAATAACTTTTCTACAAAACCAAAGCATCATGTAACGTTAGATTAACGCAAAAAATGTCAACAAGTTTCAAGCACAGTGTTGAAATGTGCAACATATCAAAGCACAGGCACGACTAGGGTCAGGAGGGATGGCAAGCCAGCAAAGAAATCAGTTCCATTCTTACGTTAACTCAACGCCTGCTGACGTTAAATCAATGTAAAAATGGACTGATTTGTTCGATTGTTGAAGCTGTTGCTTAAAATTTCGCTTCATCATGAATTGGCTTAACAAGACTATGGATTGAGTGGATGAAAATTGGGAGGTGACTGGGTTGTATTAAACAAAAACGGAATGTGTTCTGTTGATGCCATATACTTTTTACGTATGATTCATTGTTATCAAAAAAGGAACTACTTGTAATTGACCAAATTTGGTGTCCCTAACAAAACGGGGTCGAATCGACAAATAAAATTTTGAAAAGCATGTGCTTTTACTAACTTTTTTCTTGCATGTGCTTTTACTAACTAAAATAACCCCAAACTTTCCACATTGGCTTAACGTCTCTCGATGTTAAATCTATGTAAAAAAAGAAGGTTTTAAAACAATTTTCACACAAATAATTGATGTTTTTGATGTGTTATGAGACCGACTGTCAAGTAACCGTTGAAGACACACAACAGAAAAACATGCCTAACATTGTTTGTCCGCTTCTTTCAAAGCGGACAAGGCTATTTGCATCTCAACGAAAGCTGATCGCCAACGTGCAAAATATCATCGCTGTTAGTAATTTCGTTGTTTTGAGGAAAATTGAACAATAAGCCTCAGTAAGGTGGATTTGCAAGGTCACAGATAACTTGGCGTGAAATTGTTAACTGATAACTTGAAGCTGACATCAGGCATCACACGACAAAGCAGCACACGCCTAACAAAAAGACAAATTTTGTTAGTTGTGTGACGTAGGGTGGTTCCAAATGCATGGACTCGTCGTATCTTGCGAATCTCGGAGGAATAGAAGCCACAGAATGAATGGAATTAAACAATTATGACCGTTCCATAACCGTCAGTTTAAATCGTAGAGAATGCGAGTGATTCGTTTAAAGCTACCCCAGACAGGAAATCAATCGCTTTTTACATTGATTCAACGTCTGTAGACGTTGAATCAATGTAAAAAGCGATTGATTTGCTTTTGGAACATCACGTCCTATGGTTAAGGTTGAAAATCCCACTCATTTCTTGACACGACGACTTTCCTCAACATAACATAAAAGATTGCTAGCACATCCAAGCAAGATAATTACACTACGTACACCTCTACACACGTGCTGCTTGATAGGCACCAACGATAAGATGAAACTTTAACAAGACTGCGACGGGACAGATTGCTTGGGAGCATCCCAACTTGCAAAATAAATCTTTTTACATAGATTCAACGTCCGCAGACACTGAATCGATGTAAAAAGGCCGAGTTTTGGTAGCTTGGATACCAGTAAAATTTAGAGTAACATTAGGAATTTCGATTGTATGCAGTATTTTAGATACTTGCTTCACCCAACCACATCATCTAACTTCAAATAAATTGCCATTTAAATTCCCTAGACAGCAAATCAGTCGTTTTTTACATTGATTCAACGTCTGCAGACTATCAATGTAATCAAACGATTGATTTTCTGTGTGGGTTTTTGCAATAAACCCGGTCAGTGTCAAGTCACAGAATAGCAAACTATGGTGGAGACTCCATGCGCACATACAATGAAGCGTTTTATTACATTAATTTAACGTGTGCAGACGTTGAATCAATGTAAAAAACGGTTGATTTGCAGTCTGGGGTAACTCCGTTTAGATTGAGATAATGCACCACAGATGTCATGCTTCATAAAAGTGTGCGTATATTTTGATTTCATCAAACTGAACTTAATGAAGTCAAACTTAACCTAAGTGCAACTTAAGTGCAAGCATTTCTAAAGAAGCGGTAGCTTGCTACGACATAATTGAGTTCACGATTACATAAAAATTATACATTGGTTAACATAGAATAAACGCAAACAATAATTCTCGCACCAACAATCTATACAGCACAACAACATTCATCAACATAATTTAATTGAAGAATATCTCATAATTTATAATATTCACAACCGATAGCTGGAACAGTAGGATCATACGTCGGACACAAATGTTGCTATCTTTACATCGTTTGAACGCTATTAGATGCTGAAGCTATGTAAAAATTGCAACCTTTCAGTCCATGAAAAGCATCGCGTAAAAAAACACACAACTATACAAGCTTTCTTGTATATAAGGACACGATTAAAGTCTCTTCTATTTCTCATCAGAAGATTAAAGTTATGTTGTTGAGATAATAAAAGATGAAGCAAACAGTTACAAAAAAAACACTCGAAATAAAGAATAAACATGATATAAAATAGTGGGAACAAAATCAACGGCACGCCATAAAAAATTAGATGAAAAAAATACAAAGCACATTTTTGCTCCACTCACATTCGCGCCTTTCTGCTAACGTTCCAGACAGCAAAAACCTGCAGATTCAACGTCTGCAGACGTTGAATCAATGTGAAAATGACAGGTTTTGCTGCCTGGGTTGATGACAGCCAGTTCCAATGCATGATACTCTCGCTAACAAAACAATTAGCATGGCACGATGCAAATACTATGCATTTTGTTTGCGACTTCAAAGGAAACGTCACAAGAGCGCAGAAAACAACATATCGATGGAAAATCGTTAAAATCTTGATCAATATAATGCTTAAGGTATATCTTAAAAGGGGTTTTCTTCCACAATGCCTTTGAAACGTAACAATAGCTCATAGAGATCGCCGCAAAGCAGGGTTGCCAGTAACCGCTTGTGTGGATTGTTCTG
Organism: Aplidium turbinatum; assembly: GCF_918807975.1. Taxonomy (NCBI): domain Eukaryota; kingdom Metazoa; phylum Chordata; class Ascidiacea; order Aplousobranchia; family Polyclinidae; genus Aplidium; species Aplidium turbinatum. The sequence continues at coordinate 8,053,136 of NC_137483.1, read as the reverse complement.
TTCTTGCGTGACTATGTTGAATTAAGTGGTTTTTTCTTCTTCACACACATATTGTCCAATTTTTTCCACAGCTCTTCTCTCTCTCTTTGCTTTTTCACTTTCCTGCAATGCAACAAGAACAATCATAAAGCTAACAAATCAGTGGCATGGCGATCTATAGTGATAAAAAAGTTACTGATGACAAGCGGCTATCCCACAGGGCAGTCAGGCCGAACCGTTCCTGTGTTGAAGTGAGTGATGCGATATTGGAAACGAATAAAAAAACATCAACTTTTCAATACTTAAACTAGGAGCAAATCTTTTTTACGTTGATTCAACGCCTGACTGACCATGAATCAATGTAAAAGAGGACTGATTGGGTAGCCGGCAAGAGGTTCGAAACATAATTAAACCATCTGAAGATCGAGCGACAGCAGTTCGATTCTTGACGTGTGCGGTTGAGCAAAAGCGCTTTGAATTCAGCTAACTACTCAACAAAACACAACGACTGGAACAAGTTGTTGGGAAATGATCACTGGTTACGCCACTTCAAGTGTGAAGGAAGCTTTCAACTTCCAATGTCAGAAACTGGGCTTGCGTCAGTATTCTGTGTCCCTACGAATATCTACATTGCACAAAAACGCACAATTGTACCATTAAGCATTTCCGAGCTGTAAAAAGGGTGACGCGAGATACCACCGATTCACGATCCCATCAAGGGTGACACAGGCTTTTGAAGCTTTTTCGGAGGAATGATAATCATATTTGCTGTAAACCGCTTTGATAAGCTTTTGCCTGCTATTGAGCAGTCTTTTTGTATTGTTGTTATTGATATGCATTGTGCAATGAACAGTGAATCACATGAAATTGTAGGATTGACAGACAACTGCTCATCAGAAGCACAAAGCTAAACTACAACTAAATCGCATATATGCACGGTTCTTTAGAGCCCATTATACTTGCGCAAAGCATAGTACTTGTATCGTTTGCATCTTAGAGAATACAAAAAATCCTTTTTCATTTTTAGCTATCACATTTGCGAAGAATGACAGTTCAGCAAATGAAAAAAATACAATTGCGACTTACTTTTGTCTTTCAGCTTTATACGAGGCCGTTAAACTGTCGAAGAGAGCAGAGTCCATCTCCATAAAGGTCTTGAGAACATTGTAAACCAGCGCTACAATCGTCCTGCAATATGCAAGCAGCCTTTTACGACTTATCAGAACAGGCTCATGCCAGACAATGACAATTCCAACCGGCAAATCAGTCTATTTTCCATTTACTGTTAAAAAGGACTAATGTGATAGCTGGAAACCGGCACTGCAGAAACATCTGAACATATTTTTCTTGCATTGGTTGCAAGTTGCAACGCTCACTCAATGAAATAGAACACCACGACCCTTCTTTTACGGAGCTGTTTATTGCGTCGGGTCAGCATTCTGTTGGCATTTTTAGCAAAGCAGATAAGCCAACTTAACTGACAAAATCTGTTTCTTTGCATCAGGGGTTCTCAAACCGGGTGCGTGACCCTGCGGGGGTTGTGTGTGGTCCGTGAACATTAAATTGAGTTATTTTTGTAATTTACAAAATAAAAAGAATTTTCTTCTAGTCTCAAGACAACTAACTAATGTAGCACCTCGCGTGGGTTTCATTCACTGTGGCCAAACATTTGAGATCTCACTTACATATTAGGCTAAATCATGCCATTTCAATCTGTAATACATGGCCTGACCACAGTATTTACGTGGGATGCTGCATATGAAAACTATCAACCGCCAATTGCGTCATTTTTCAACTTGCAGCGAGTGGTTTTGAGATTATGTAAATGAAAAAATTGAAAAACAAATTGCGTTTGCCATTTGTTAAATTTAATGAAACAACTACCCTAACATGTGCAAAGTATGAGCGAGAAATCGGGATTGTCCTTAAAAACTATCGAGTCCGCTTCTAGATTGCAGTTTTTGCTATATTTGCTTCATTTGTGAAGGTTTTTCGCAAACCACTTCAAAAGCAAAGAACAAATAAGTATCCAGGATTGTTCAAGTGTGGAGACTTCCTAAGTCAACAGAATATTTGCCTTAATGCGCAAACACTGGTAAGAAATTTCAAGTAACACCCTTGCTGCGGTGAAGGGCTAGTCGTAGTAATTTGCTTGATTGCGCTCAAAAGAAGGCAATTGTAAGCCAGCCAACCAAGTAGTTTGAACAAGGATAGCCTAGCCTGAAAACACGTTCTTATCAGGCAAAATTGATTCAACGTTTGCAGACGTTAAATCAATTTAAAAATGATGCATTTTCTACGTGAGAGCTGATCGCACCACAGGCAGGAATGGGCAATGGGCAATTCCTTTTCAATGGAAGTGTTGGAATTTGATCAATTTTCTAGAATCTCAGTCTTCGTTTTTTAGTAACTCTACCATAATTGCCATCAATGCCTCAGTAGTTGTTTTCGTGTTGTCAAACGTAACAAGATAAAGCAGAAATGTTAATTATTTGCATTTAACATAAAACACAAGTAGGGATCCACAACAGTTCATGAGATTGTTCAGCGTTTGTAATTAACAAGTCGTGGAACTTTTGCTGCCACAACACAACTGAAGACAGTTTGCAATAGGATGGTAGTGGCATAAGTAGCCATACAACGGATAAAAAAAATAAGAATCATAATTTTTGATGCTTTTCAAGCAGATGAAATGATCATAAAAAGTGATTTCTTGTGGCAAAGTTATTTCGTTGGCTCTTGTTTTAGCAAGCTCATTAGGCTGGGTACCGTCTATGGGGCAACAGTTGTGAAGGATCACCGCTGTGCATACGCAACACCTTATTCAACAACCTTTGCAAGCTGACAGAGTCACTGATCATCACCTCAGCATAAACCACCATGATTAAAGACAACAAGATAATGTCGAATGTATCGGATTTGAATCTCCTATGCCATCTGTTGCCATGGATTGGAAACTAAAACACTTCAGACTCGTATATCAGCAAGTGGTATGATGAAGCATGTGTTTGAATGATAAAGCAATCGTTCTCATGACAGGTATCCAGAAGCGGTTATCAGCAAGCAAAAAGGGTCACTTTCACGTCTATTTGATGCTAAAAAACGTTTAGTGAATGTTGAAATTGTCAAACCTGGTTGACACAATGGCTTTAGAAGCGACCACAATACTGTATTTACTTAGAAAAACCCACAGACCACATAAATCATAGTTACAATTACTACCGGACTGGCTTGGCAAGATATTGGCCTTTTTATTTGCTTTGCTTGACAACTATGTAACTTAAATGGGTAATATATTTTTGCACAGGAGAAATCAAACGTGCCTTTGAAACAAAGTGAACCATCTTTACTGGCTTCGTCAAGCCAATCTAACAAATTTTCCTGGATTGGTTCACACACCTCACACTCACGATCAAAAGGCAAAGATTACAGCTAACAGGTCACTACCATAGAAGTCCACAAGAAATTTCTAACATTCTTCTTTGGAAACCAACTTATGGCATAAGAAACAGGGGTTGGTAGGCGAAATCCTTTCTCCGCTAATTAGAACAGGACACTGGAGTGCAGAAACACGAACTGTCGAGCTTGATGAAGGACAGCGGTGTTTGGAAAAACTTGGATTTCAATGGTGTACAAGTACGCCCAAACGGACAATGATGGTGAAATTTCGCAGTTGTCAGCTTTCGATTTCAGTCAGAAAAATAGTCTTTCATGTGTTTATAAAACTTTATTATGGTAATTGACCGCAATCAGACTTAGCACAAACACAAGGTAGTGCCAGCGCGGCAATTTTGGCACAAACGTCAGAGACAAGGGAGAGGGCAGTTTCAACATCTTGGTTATTAGGAAGGTGTTATCCTGCGTCTTGCTGAGTGAGAACAGATATGTTTCTGGCTGAAAGCATGTTCAACTTACTGGTTCCAGTGCTCCTTCGATATCTGGTATAAACTTGGAAACATTAAAGGCAAAATCTCCGACGAATTTTCTTCTATCAGCCCCAAGATGTATTCGTTGTTCCAAAAGTACAAAGCTCTTTCCGCAACCTGCAAGAAAATAAAATATTTCCAGATTGATCATCTGTTTGCGTAAAAAACTAACCAGCAAAAGGGCGTTTTACATCGTTTCGACGTCGTCTTACGCGTTACGTACAAAGGTCATTTGAAGACGCAATTTGTACAGCAACATGCTTTAATCCTGCTTGAATTTGTATAAAAGCCCCTCAAATAAAAAAATTGAAAGTACGAAATATTAGACGCAGAGTTATAAAATTTTAATTTAGCTATTCATTTTGTTCATTTACTCAGAAACTGTGTCACTGCGTTACAGTATTCTTAATATGAGGGGCCCAACATTTCTGGGTAGTTTGTACCTCTCATGATAACTACAATTGGACATGGCTGCTACAAAGGCGAGCTTAAGCAGGTTGCCAAGGCAAAAAAAAAACACAAACCACGTTACAGGCTCAGTGGCAGAGCGGCAAGCCTGAGGAAGATTCCAGGTCAAGTCTTTAAAATAAATCTTTTTAAAATAGGCAATGGTGTTTTTCTTGCGTCAAATACCCCGCATAAGAATTTAGTCATGGTACTTGTCATTCTCACAACCTTAGCTATGAAGCTATAACATGCATGACTGACAAAAATTTACGCATTTTATCTTCTGATTTTCAAAACGTTCACCAACAGTGTCACTTATAAAACGTGGGCTGGTCGTTGGCAAATTTTCTAAAAGTGATGAAGATACAAATTTTGAGATGGCCTGATACTTTTCTTAAATGATAGTATAGTCTACCTTATTGATAAAATAAGCTTTTTTGCGTTAATTCAACGTAAGTAGACCTTAGCCATGGTAGACTGCACACCAGTGCAAACGCAAAAGGTGTAGCGTGCTGAGGCAATTCAATAGTTCTATGACAGGGGCCAGTTCCAAAGAAACTTTTCTCAAGCATATTTGAATGTAATTAAGCTATCAAGAAACACCTCTTAACACCACCTAAGCTGGCAAAATTACCATTTTTCACATCCTTTTAACGTTGCCAGATGTTGAAACGATCAAAAATGAAAGCATTTGCCTGCCGAAATTTGGTTTAAGTGATGCATTAAAATCCTGCTAAAAAGTAAATTACGGCTAATCTGGCCATAGCCATCATATCACAATCAAAGTATCCAACGCAATTACGTATCAAGTCACATTAATGAGTGAAATTGTGACCCAGACAGCAATCAGTCCTGCAACGTCTGAAGAAGTTGAATCAATGTAAAAATGGCTGATTTGCTGTCTGGGGACCACCAAGATGAAAATGCAAATCGCTGAATTCATCATTTTGTCAGAAACGGTACGATTTCAAAACACAAGCTGCATCGCTTGCGTCATGTGAGGTTTCACCTTACTGCTTGCAATTTATGGAGGTTGAAATGCAGAAGTTGAGATATAAAAGCATGGTGTGAGATTCATAAAACGTAATGAAGCTAACAATGCAAGGCTATTATGTTATGAAGCGAAAGAAATCAATTATGTTCAAGCTTATCTGAAGATATCTAGCGATCTGACGACTTCGAACACAAGGCACAAGTAATGTAAACAATTTAGGTTATAAAAACGTACGACAACGATAATAATCTGTCAAAATGTCAACGCTGAAAGTGATGCATGGAACGAACTCCATACCTGAAAATGCGGGCTCGATACGCATTTAGAAAGCTGAGTGAAGAGGTCGCTGAGGATAACCTTGAAATGAGCCGATCCTATTACATCCAATATCTCCTCCAGTTCACCAAGGAACATGACCTCCTTTGAGCTGCAGGTCTGTGGCCAGTACTTGAATATACCTTGCAGAACCTGAAACGAAAAGACGACGGTAAAACAAAGTACTAAAGTAGCACATTCAAAGAAGCTTCAAACTATTTACCCTCAATCACTATTGGTTAGATTTATGGCGGTAGTAGAGCCTTATGGTGTGCAATTGTGCATATATATATTGTGTTTTAGATTTTTTGCCCAGAGTGTGGATACATCGCTAAGATCAAATTACTTAAACGTTGTATCCGCAGTATCGGCAGAGTCCTCATCTATGCCGTGTTTGTACACTGCGGACATGTTTGTTAATAAATCTACTGGCTATTACCAACGTCAGAAGATGTTGAATCAATGAAACTGTAACCAATTTTGCTAGCTGGGATAAAAGGACACTATCTTTAAAAATAAATTGTAAATTATTTTTGGCAAAGATTCTGTGTGAAAGAACCGAGCTGCATGGAAATTATGAAGGACCATTCAAACCGTGCCTTTATTACCTTTCTTAAGTGTGCCGGCGAATGTACTTTCAACCGATCGTGCGTAGTGGCGCTATTGTGAGGATCGGGCTATGGTTGCTTCAAGTCCAGCCAATAAAATCAGTTTTGCACTGATTTAACGTCTCCAGACGTTGCATCAATGTAAAAAAGGACTGATTTGTTGGCTGGGAACTGGAAGAATACCAAACAGATTATTGCTCGTCCAATGCCGCGTACAGCAGTGGGACTGTTGCGAAGGGTTTTGCAATGTCTTGTGTGTCAAAATCAATCGATAGAAGATTGTGAAACGCATTCATTGAAGTGATAAGGGCAGCAGCAATCGACTGAATGCACACATCTCCAGAGGTGCGATAGTGCTGTTTATCAACCATCTGACAACTTCAATGTTTATCACAGACATTTCTTCAATAATAACAAAATGTTGGAGCAGAATGGTAAAAGCAGTTAATCAATCTGAATAAAAATGATCAAATCTAAGAAGTTGACTATGATTTCAATCGCAAAATAGCAAAATACACTTTTATAAAGCTACAGCTTAAGATAGAAGTATTAAACAATAATAACCCGACAGTTTGTCTGCAACTTAGCAATGCTTCAATGACATTGAAGTTGAATTGGGAGCCAGAGTTGGATCAACCACACAATTTTCATTTCAATTACTTTACAATTACACTGTTCTGAAATTTTCAAATTACAATTTCAATTACAATTACTTACAAACGTAATAAAATCATTAATGTCCCGAACGAACGAAAATGGAAGACGCCATACTCAAGTTTCATCTTTGTTTTGGATCATCAGTGGTGCATACCCATGTGTCTTCAGTGGGAATCGAACTTCCAACTTGATTGGACTTGTGGACGTTTCAGACTTGTTTGGGAATCAAACCTTCGTCGAGATTGTACTACAGCGTCCACGCCCAGTATGCCGTTCCTAACCAAGTCTGAAACGTCCACAATTCCCATCAAGTTAGAAGTTTGATTCCCGCTGAAGACACATGGGTATTGAGTATGCCCCACTGATGATCTCAAACAAGGGGGAAACTCAAGTATGGCGTCTTCCATTTTCGTTCGTTCGATTGCAGTCTTTATGATTTTACAAATTCCTACATCCCCTTAAATGTACACACATTTCAATTGCAAAAATTAAATGTTTCAATATTTTTGTTCATCGATGATTTTTACAGTTTGATTTTATCAAAAACAAGTAGAATTGCATTGACAAAGATTAGTTTGCAATGTAGGTCCATTTTGAACCCCAGCTAGCGGCTCAACAAAAGTACTGATATCATGCGTGCAACTTACCGAATACAGGCTAATTGTAATTTGGACCAAAAGTTTTTGAAATTACAAATCCAAGTACAATTACACAACGACAAAAGTTTCAATTATAATATAATTACAATTACATAAAAATGTGTAATTAATAACATTCAATTACAATTGTAATTGATCCAATTCTATTGTAAACCGAAGTTTGTAACTAGGCCCACCCATTGGACTGACTCTCTTACATCCAGCATTTACCAGTGGGTGACTATAGATGATTGATACTAAGCAGAAAGTCTTAAAGCTATATTTTAACGTGACTTCCACGCAATTTGATGTCAAATAGAAACGCTGTGTACGGAAATACCCACAAAGCAAATGGAATGACAAGCTTAAACAAACAAGATTCCAAGACAACCCAGCCTGGGAAGTCACACCTGCGCTGGCTAAAGCGGGATACATTCCATTTCACTGGAAATGCTCAGCCATCTCTAACAAAAAGACTAAAAAAATATCTCGGCAGTGTAGATAGTAGAAATAGAACTTTTTTTTTTGTGAGCAAAGCGTTGCATTTGCAAGACACAACACGATCTACAAACAGTCACGGCCATTGCTTTGTATAGAAAGCAAATAGATATTGAGAACAAAGCAACACGTTACAAAAATATCTGTGAGCAATGAAAGATGTTGCAGCAACACAGTAGGCGTAAGTAACACAAGTCGTAGGTGCCAGGGCTGTGGTTCACAAATGCAATAGCATCAACCTCATATACCAATGAAGAAAACTAAAATTGAATGGTATTTGCTTGTAGAGGTGAGGTGTGCTGTGGTTTTTAAGAACAGTGATGAAAAGTGGAAGTCCAAATGCCCAAGTTCGCCACCCTACCAAATTCCAGATTACTATGATCACTTCGGTACAATGACAAACTGTCAATAAAAAATCTGAAATAGTGAAAGAGCTCGGTTACAAATGGCTCTGTTAGACTGTTACTTACAATGATAAAATATGATCACCAGTCCATAACACTTGCAGCACTGTGTACTGTGTAGGCCGACTCTGCAATGAAACGCTGTGGGCGAATCGCGGAAACGTGACATTAAAATGTCACAGAACTGCAAGTGACCTCATCAACATGAGGTCACTTGTCAATGATCAGGTATTTCAATATACAAACGAAAAATATCCATTAACCATTCATCAGGAATGCCATTATTGTAGCTTTTACCTTAGCCAGAATGCTTTGCATCTGTAGACGTTGAACAAATGCAAAAAGACAACCTTGACAACTCAGTAAACGATTGACGTAAACGTCAGTCGTTGACCAGACAACAAATCAACCGCTTTTTACATTGATTCAACCTCTGCAGATCAATGTAAAAAAAACGATTGATTTGTTGTTTGGTAAACGTCAAAATGACGCAAAAACGTCAACTTTTTCGAGAGGAAACGTTATTAAATAACGTTAAAAGAAGTAATTATCACAAAAGCGAGAGGGATACCAGAGTTTTCGGTATATCTTCATCAGAAATGTGAACAAACAAAATTTCGTCACATGTTGAGAATGATTGTGTTCGACTGGAAAATTACACATAAAAAAATCAAAATCATGAGCAAACTTGTAAAGCTTGAGAACTTAACACAAAAGCTGCATGGTTTGTAGCTTTTGTAACAGAAGTCACATCACCAGTGAGGATTTCTTTGATGTTTCAAAAATTAAAAGGTCTTAATTCAATAACGTTACCACAGTATCAATAACTTTGATATAACTTCACCAAACATAGGGAGAAACGGTTAGGGAAAAGTCGTTTCCTCGTTATGCTGAACAGGTTGACATTAGCCCATAAAAGCAATGTAACTAATCAGCGACGGGCACGTCACAGATTCCTGTAAGCAATTTTACGAGAAAATAAAGCGACGGGATTTGATTGAAGCTTGCCTGGACAACTGTCTGAAGCACTCAGGATGTGATTGGTACTGATGGCAGAAATCAAACAACGACAGAAACTATGTTGGAAATTCTAACCAATAAAATCAAGAAAAGAACTTTTAGAATAACAATTGTTGAGTGAGTATACGAAAACATAACATTTTGCAAATGAAAGTTAACGTAAGTTGGCAAGAACTGGTATTCCAAATAGAATTTTTCAAAACGTCAACTATGAAAACAAAACACTAACTCACTTCGTAAAATTAGCATTTTTGAAAGTAACCCAACCTCGGTTTGTCACAAATGTTGCGCAAACAGCGTACTAAGATGCCCAGCGGCTACTATTATCACCGGTACACGTAAGGTCAGTAGAATATTCAAATTAGTGTTTTCATGGATACAAGAGAAAACAAACTAACAGGCTTCGCGGTAAAGTACAGATCATAGAGAGTCACATATAAAGAAAATACTACATTATATTCTTACCAAATACCACATACTCTCATACACACCAAAACTGTTTATGGTATATGGTTTAAATACGGGGGGATATGGGCACAAGGCTAAAATATAAAACAATAAAATACAGTTTGTAACCGATTGCTCACTTACCAACCACGTAAATTTACCTGCCAGACGATGTTGAGGCAGTACTTTAAACCAGTAGAGAACCTTAAGGACTCTATTTATGTGATAGCAATGACTGCTTCCATGGTACGGATCTCAGAAGCATAAAGTCAGACGTTTGTTCTTCTCCAATATTAAAAATATAAACCAATAAACATAGTTATTACTATCTGAAGCCTTTACAAATTGTTTCACCTAACGGATCATCAGAAGGTCTTATTCAAATAGAATGAATTCATTTAATTGTTCAAACATTTTATTTCTATTTTTTTCTGCACGATTTGAACGTTTAGCGACGTTAAAACGATGTAAAAGCGGCAATAATAATTAGGCTACGGTACCCGATAATTTTCAAAAAAAATTTCAAAAAATCTCCGAATAGGGAACTCTCCGAAAAAGGCTGTCTCCGAATAGGGAACTCTCCGAATCGGACTCTCCGAAACGGGCCATTCCGCGGAGCCGCGGAGCCAACGCTTTCAATGGAACCGGTGTAACGGTCCAGGAGTTACTGCGGTCTGAAAGTTACCGTAACTTCTGGACCGCGTATACGCGGTCTGAAAGTTACTGCCAGTTCAGAAGTTACTAAAACAGGGTTTTCAGATTTGACGCTTGCAGCAGATTTGTATAAATGATTTCAACATTGGAAACATGTTGAACTTGAAGACTTATCCACCATTGCATCTTAAATGATTTACAGCAGAAACGTAATTGCGAATGAAGCGAAAATAAGATGAAAGTTAAAAGATGAGTTTTGTACCAGAAATTGTTGCTGTTTTGGAATGAAATTTGAATTTGTAACCTAACAATTTACGTAGGATATCATTTTAACCTGATTTGTTTGTATTATACCATTTGAAGTTGTGTCCGTGCCTTACGTGCGTTGGCAAATAAATTTGCATGAGGAGTTGATTGACTAGATCAGGGGTCCGCAAATACTTTTTGGTGCGACCCAAAAAGCAATCCTTCGAAGTCTTCGCGACCCAAACGTTTCGGAAACATATAATTTTGCGCAAAACACTTTGCAAATTAATATCAATTCCAATACGGTCGTCCCCACTTATTAAGGCCACATCGGGACCAGACGATTTTGGCTGCGGGAGACAATTTTCTACCACTCCTATATCTTCAGTAATTCCGGAATGGACCAAATTGGGCTTAATAAGCCGGTGGACCTATTAACCGTGCGCTTCGTCGTCGTGCAAGCCTCTGGGGCCGAGGGTCTACTCTATCCTTTTACCAGCCCAGACTCAAGATGTTCCCGGACTACACTGGAAGGCTATTAGAGAGCAGCCAGTATTTAGTTTCATCATCCATGACACGCAGACCTTCCACTCCGTTAGGTGGCTTGAAGATGGTACAGTTATTGATGATGTGGTCTGCAGTCTCTTCCTCGGCATCACATTCATAGGAGGAGGAAGAGGCCAATTCCCCAATGGCGCATGGTTGACCGGAAAAGCCCGACGCCCGTACGAAGACGGTTGAGGCGCACCCATGCTTGTTTTTGTAGTGTAAGGCCGATGGGGCATGTGTCGGCGTTGGGGATTAACGAATGAAGTCCGGTGGTACTTGACTTCCTTTCAGAACTCCATTTATAGTCCGCCCAAGTAGCCGCAGAGATGAAGTTCATCTGCTGCGTTGATCAGAAGTTGAGCGGCTGGCACGAATGGTTGTCTTGACTTCAGTCGACTGGGGCGCTGGTTTGGGGAAGCAGAGATCTTGTGGTGGAGAAGATGGTTAGGCTTTAGTGCCCGTCGGCTAAGAAACAGAGTGGCTTCTTCGTGACGAAGCTCAGAAAGTTGGATGCCAGCGAGAATGGCAAAATTATCCAATGGTGTGGGACGCATGCATCTGGTAACTGTGCGCAGGGCGCTGTTTATGGCAGTGCCGATGTTATGGCAGTGTGCACTGCAGCACCAAACAGGTGTACAGTACTCTGCTGAAGAGTAGACAAGGGCTAAGGCTGCTATACGCAAAGTGTCAGCCCTCGCCCCCCAGCTATGGCCTGCCAGGCGCTTGAGTAGAGCAGCGTGGGATGTCATTTTCTTGCGCAGTGACACCAAATGGTGGCGGTATGTGTACGATTTGTCTAGTGTCACCCCAAGATATTCTGGTTCGGGGCAGAAGGTCAGAGGTTTTCCATTGTTCTGAACATGCAGCTCACGATCAACTTCCCGACTGTAGGCTATAGGTGAAAAGCTGCCGCCAAAGTTTTGTTTTCGCTAAGTTTCAGTCGCCAGTTCTGGAGATAGCCTAAGCTGAGAGAGTTTTCATGCCCTGGCTCAAGCTGTCTTCCAGGCTATATATATAACCGTGGGCTTAACTACTGTACTACAATCGAAAGTATAAATTTTCTTGTAGCCTACCAAATTGTACGAAACTCAGCACATCAAAGACTATATGATTGTATTTATTTTTGCCATACAAGTTATATTTATGGTAATTTTAAACCGGTTTGCGACCCACTGTGAATGGTCTCGCGACCCAAATTTGGGTCGCGACCCAGTATTTGCGGACCCCTGGACTAGATGACCACTTAGCCTATAGTCTTTTGCTGTCATCCTGATTGTGCTATAATGCAACCTACGATTCACAATGTAGTATTATGAGTGTTTTATTGACTCATTGTAGGCTATATGGCTCTGTTGAAACAAATAATTTAATTGATCATCGCTCCAAACATTTCAAAGTTTAAATCGGGCTATACGTGAATCGGTGGCATTTATATATCGTACAAAGTTTGCATTTGAAGGCTGACTTGTTAGCCGTTGATCTTGAGTTGTAGTGGACGAACATAGTCTTTGACTATATTTTATGCAGGCCTATTTCATGAAAGTTAAAACCAAAGTTTTCTAGTGAATAAAGCACTGAGCCTATTTTTGGTCTGGTTTTTCATAACTACCGTTTTGAAGAAATATAAAGTAACTTAGGCTACATGTAGGCCAACCAGTAGTCAAAACGCCATCAACCTTCAGTGAGTAGGCTATCACAGTCTCACACGCGGGGAAGGCTTTAGCTTTTACGAAAGTGTTGAACACTTTGAGATTCCAATGAATTTCCGTTGGACTCCCATCGAAAACACGTGGCACGAAACTTAAAAGTCTAGAATTATGGTTTCGTGGTGAGAATATTTATCCTTGGGATTCATCTTTCGCACACTTGCAGAGGGTTTAATCTACTGACCAATTGAAGTTTCAGTCCATTTACAAGTTTTTCCAAAAGAATTTCGAAAAAGCACACCCACTTACAATAGCAGTAACTTTTGGACTGCTTCTGCGGCGTTGCAGTCTGGAAGTTACTGTCAGTCCAAAAGTTACCAGCGGTGCCAGGCGTTTTCACAATCGATAGAAAAGCGAAAATTGTTTTAACTAAATTTAATGAATTCATTGCTCTCAAACTAATGCAAGCTTTTCAGTTAACAATACAAAATACTTGTATTTATTAATCTGACCTTTTGAGAGGTTAAAATTTAATTATTTTTTTGAAACAAAATTAAATAAAATTTAAATGAAATATTTGGCAACTCTTGTAACTTTTGGCATGCAGTAACTCTTGGACTGCTACACCGGGGCCATGGAGCCAAGTGTTTTCAATGGAGTCGGAGCTTTTAACTCCGCTTGCTGTGGAGTTGGAGCCACAAAAAATGTAAAAGCTCAGGCTCCAGCTTTGGCTAAGAAACTCACAAGTTGGTTTTATTAAATCTATGTGACGAGACACTATGAGAGATGACCGACTAGGAATAGTGACACTGACAGACCATGTCACATTGTGAAGCATTTTTTACTGAACGGATTGTTTCGTCACAGATCAACTAGTAAATTCATACATACAAATCATGCCATACAGTAAACAGTAAACACGGTATCTAAACGTTGAATCAATATAATATGGATGAATTTCGCTAGTTGGTAGTGAAATAATGAGCCGCTAGGCATTTCGTGTGGTGAGTGTGTGTGAAGTAAAACGCAGTTAGTCGCAGGCAAGCCTAATAGCTACCAGCAAGCCTAGCACCTCCAGTCCTCCACGTAGTAGTCTCAAGACACATAGCACATGCAAGCAACTTATTGAAACAATATAGGCTAGGTGGATGATTTGTTACTTCCCACAAATTACTTATGAGTAGAGTTACCACACTGTCCACATTTCTTATTTTTTGTTGTTGTTTCGAAGGGCAGTGTTTTAAAAACTTCATTGTATTAATTCTAAAAAAGTGTGTATTTTGGACACACGTGTTTATTTTCTCTCCGAAGCTGGAGTCACTAGCATGAAGCCTGACAGGTCTGGAGCCACACTTCTTTTATAGCAAACTCCGCAGCCCTGGTAAAAAGGGCCACTTTTATTAGCTGAGATATACGCCTTTGTGATTTTCTATTCGCATAATGAAAACAGAACAGAAAAAATTCCAGTTTTTTTCGCGCCTGGGATCCTGATCTTCGAAATACGCTGCTTCAAACTACAGCACATTGAAAAAGTAGAGGCAAATACTCCGCATTGCTGTGATGATCATATTCGAATGGTTTAAGGGGGCGCACTCCGGGCGCAGTCATAATAAATTACAAATTTAGAGCCCAGAAAATGTGGAAGCAGAGAGCGATCAAAATGAAACAGAACTTGTCAGAATGTCCCTGAACGAAGGCATGCCCCAGTCTCCACCTAGATCTGCTACTGCTGGAGGTAGGTAGTCAAAGGAAATGGATAACAATGAGCTCACTTACGTACTACCCAGTGCCCACTAGGCCTACACCAAATCAATGTTGTGAACTGATTAAAATATTTATCTTTTTAACCAAGCATTCATTTTAACTTCAAAAAAATTCAACAACGTAGCTCGGTTTATTTTGCATTAAAATCGTATTTGAAGCTTTACTGCTAATAACCAAAATCAAGACATTTCGTCTATGCTGAATTGAATCTGATCAATGCTTTAAAAAGTAAGATTTATTTACCAGAACTGGCAGTGATGGGCGTTGGCATTGACATACAAGATTTGACAAAAGCAACAGACAAAAGGTTAAACTTAATATCATATTATTTTACGGTGAAATAAAGCTGCTTTTCAAGGTCACACACGTCACAAACATATCTTCCAACATCGCAGGTTTTCAACTGACAGCTCGGTTGCAGTCTGAAGAAAAATTTGCGAATGGATTTCTTTCATTGTTTAGCCACGAAGTTAAAAGTACACGACATGTCACGACTACGGAAAGGAAAGTCATGATACAAAGACAACGGCATTCAACAGAAAGCATGGTATGGCATGATGGCTCAGCTCGTCATCCTGCTTGGCAAAGTCCAAAACAACAAAGTAAACAAATTGCCGAAAACTAACAGAAGTAAAAGCATGTGTACTCAAATATTGAAGTTTGACGTTGCGGTGAGTTGTGAACGACGCAGATGCCAACAAAAGTAAATAGAATAGGTTGGATTTGTATAACGTTACAGAAGTCGTTGACAGCTTCACCCAGCGACCGGAGGCTACAGCGCAGCACAAACATAACCAAGCCGGACTGAAGCTATTGGCTAAACGTTAGAGTTAATTGAAAGATGACAATCTAGTTCTCATCCGGTAGACAGTAAAGACATAGACCCCGACTGCTACTAGAACCGCACAGCATGCAATAGGGATGATACTAACAAGCAACGACGTCGACCACTTAGCTCAAATGAGGCGAAATAAATGAGGAAACGTTTATATTGGAAGATGACGTGAGAACTCGGAATGGCCCGCAAGGTGCATTGTATTTCGCAAGGAAAAATAGTCACACAAGCCGTGTCACTTGGGTAAGTTTTTTTTTCCATTAACAACATTCAATGATGTTGAAAAAACGTTGCTGCAGTGCAAACGTGCGTTACAAACACTCCTTGTAATCTCCTCGGTCTTAAAAAAACTAGGCAGCACAAAGTAAGAGCAGCTAACGTGGTTACAATATAAATCACTCAAATGCACATTACTGGAGTCTCAAGCCAGATGTTACAGAAAGCGTATAAAATAGCCTGTTATTACAACAGTACGACTGAAAAGATTTCATTCAAAGACGACAACACTGGCATATCCAATAACGCCCAGCGCTCAACACAATGACAAGCCTTACCTTGAATGAACTTGAAATACAATACTATTCAATCACCAAACAATCACTTTGAAGCAAGCCGGCTACTTGCCCCAGATGGGTCAGTGTTTCAGCTGACCGAAGGAAAACACTCAAAAGAGTAATGTCCCATTGTGAAAATGTTTGTAATTCTTCGTTTTCGCATTGTTAGTATCCTATTCCAACTAGCTAGAGGTAAAACTAAGCGTTGAACTGACTTGAAAAAGGTAACTTTTGCAAGCTGGTATGATCGACTTTATATCCAACTTTTAATAACAGGATGAAGTTTCTTCACAAAAAAGGAGTGTAAACTATAAAGTTAAAAAATAAATGGAAAAAAATCTGCAACACCGGTATGTTTGAACATTTGTCCACAGATACGAAATGCCACTATAGTCAGTTCCTTAGTCAATCTTATTCTGACAAGTCCACACTCACCGACTGAGTTAAAGCAGGATCTTTTTCCAAGTACTGAACGATGCAATAAGCAAGCTGCAAAATAAATTACATTAAAATGACATCAGCTTTATGATGTCACAAGTAATTGTCTAAGCCTTCTGGAATATAATAGCTCCGACATTATAATTGATTTAATCAGGGAGAGTGGCTCCGAGGAGTTGAGCACATTATTTAAGTAATGTTGGCAACTGCCACCCAGCAAACAAACGAAGTTCTTTTCACACCGCTTCACTATCGCCAAACATTTAAGTGATGTAAAACTGCGCAACTTTATAATTTTTATTAGCTGGGTCACTGTCAACACACAGTCAATGGTGAGTGGCCGAATGAGGTGAGCGTTGGGCTCGACCAACAATTCTCAACTTGGGGTAAATTTCTTCATTCTTAGGGGTAAATTTGACTGATGTAAACGACAAGTTTGTCTTCCCATGCACCACATAAACTAAATCATCAACACCGAAACTTCAGCTTAGAGTTGATAAAAATCTTGTCACCAAAAAGTCGTATATAACCTATTACATATACAGCATTTATGTCTGTTGAGAAAATGTGACAACCAAAAACAATATCAAATGAAAACTGATGATTATTTTAAGACAGTGACACAGATTGTCATTGAAATAACTCTTTCCAAGCACTCTGTTTTTATTCTTGTTAATGTCTTTTTTAAAACCTTAATAAAAAAAACTATTAAAACAACACAACATACTTGTGCATGAAACATAGCTAGGCCTCGTGTCTTGTGTAATGGGACAAGAACTTTCATCAGGAATTGCTTATGCTCGGTCTTCAGTGGCAGTGCGAATCCATTGATAATGCTGCGTGTAGAAGTGATAGCTTTATAAATTGCTTATATAATCACGGCAAGGTTCTATCACAGTTAACAAACAACACCCGTTTTTTACTTTGATTCAATATCTGCCAACATACAGAAAGGATTTTGTTGTTGGACATACTGGAATGGCACTCCATTGCCTTGCTGAAATTTACACAACAATACTCTAAGCATTACTTATCATGTACGAATCGATGAAGCTACAAGTGCGAACGAAAGTTCAAAAACGAAACAATACAAATGGAAAACAAAGAATGCCAGTGAAAAGGCCACTATGAAACGCTAAGTGACATGATGAATGAGCTATAAAGTGTCGGAGCGGTGCCTGCCTACTGCCTAACAATGGCCCAAACCTTAATTTCACGCTGTGTTGTTTGGTGGAGTAAAACAGCATAGATAACACAAATGCGTAAAAATCAATATTTACCTTCCGAGGATTTCTAAAAGCTCTGGTACGCCGGCAAACTGTTCGTTTTCATATATAAACCTGAGAAAAGAGAGTTGCAGTTACTGAAACAGAGACCCATGGTGATGGCAGCTTCTAAGAACTGGCATTAGCGGCACTGCGGAATGCCCAAATCTTATATAAATAGTTAAGACGCAAACAAGACATTCCAACTGAAGGTGAAGTGGCAAATACTGCATGGATGCATGTTTGTCTTCGTGGGTCAATGAAACAAGGGGCGTTTTTTACAAACTACAATCCAGCGGAAAAAGGTTTAAAACTTTACATTGTTTCAACGTAGAGTGCCATCGAAACGATACAAAAAGAAAACTTTTGCTGGGAACTTTTTTATTGGGAATTCGGACCAATGACGTGCCAAAACAGTTTTTTAAGAGTTTACAACCTATTTGTTTACAAGCGCAGTTGTTCATTACTAATAACCTCAAAGACAAATTACGCAAGTACAATAAACAAACTGGTGTCACAAGCAAAATTTCCATAGAGAGTGATGGAAACTTTACAGGAAACAAAAATTGTTAGCTTAGTAACCCAGCGAGCGATTTTGGTTTGAGTAATGTTTTTACATTGATGCAACGTCAAACCATTACAACGTTAAATCAATCTAAAAAAATGCCAATCTTGCTTGTTGGGAAATGCCTGGAAATAAGCATGTGAAAGCGTCAGTGTCACATTACCTTGCACCTTGTCTAACTTCGAAATCAAACTACGTCTGAAAGCGAACTTAGAATGAAATAAACTTTGTTTCAAACAAACATGAAAAGTTTCAGACAAACGGGAAAAAGCATTTGGTTGATACAATAATCACTTACGTCAAAAATATGTTATTCATCTGTCTCCGAATAAACGCTCGCAAATTCAAAAATTTTCCATAGATCCTGTGAAGAACAGTTTTCAAAAAATCTCGTTCCCTGGGATCCTCGCTTGCAAAGAGCTCCAACAACTGTAGGAACATTGACATCAAGTTAGAAAAACATCTTTCAAAAAATCATTTTCGCCATTAACGGGACTGGGAGAAATTCAAGCAAATGCTGAACCAAAGGTTCTCAACCCGGGTAAATTCCATCTATTAGGAGGGTAAGTTTACTACTGAAGAAAATACAGAAAAATACAGCACACATGAATAAAAGTCCAGAATTTGGTTTAAAAAACTTTAACGGGAGTAAATTTACCTTTAGAAAGTCGGCAAGAGGCAAACAAAGGGCAAAAAGTTGAAAATCTCTGAACTGCAGTATGCAATTTACCAGCACACCACCAAACAATAAAAAACGTTTGTTTGAATTTCTAGGGCAGGGTGTGTGTCTTTACCCCACACCAATTATTGATGTTACTCGAAATGCACAGAAAGACTACGAAAGAACAACCAAGCTTTGGCTGCATCATCCAACACATGTACAGTACACATTGCACTATATTTGATGGATGTAAAGTGAATCAATGAAACAAAAAGATGACAAAACCAAATGAATTCCGTAACACGCACCTTGCACCATCATGACAAACATGGCGCAGTGTGTTGTCAACATGGCGACCTTTACATTGAATAGATGTTTATCGATCGCTACAGTTGTTAACTAAAGAAAAAATATAGCTGTAGGCAGGGTGGTATTTCAAACCCAACCTGAAGAATAAACTTTTGGTCGATGAATTTCTTTGCGACCGACGGCTGGAAATCCGACGATTCCATGACGCGAAGAAAGAATTCGTACACGAGCTAAAGCAAAGGAGGGATTGGGTTGTTTTTGAGGACATTATCAAGAAAATCTTACACGTAACCTATACGGCATTGTGGTACTGGAAAATGTCGATACCATATCGCTTCGTATCAACCAATGATAACGATATAATAAGTTAAGTAAAAAATTTGAATTGAGGATAAAATTCTAACCGTTTAACTCAACCTAAGTAAATTATATCATATACTGTAAACTTTCAACGCATGTAAAATGCTATAGTGAATTACTGAATTAAGAAGTAAACTGAGAACATTCACGTTTTTTTTTTATGGTAGCAAAGTTAAAACGTTGCGATAAACACGATTGAGCATAGACTTAGCGCATATAATAAGAACACATCTATACTGTTGCTTATGATATATGCAAATTACAGGAAGACCAACGGCAGGTAGCTGTGCAATTGTTTAACGCAGTCAGCATCTCTCGGAGACATATAATCTTCTATCTTGTAATCGCTTCACTGATTCAATGTGAATGATTCTAATCTATGATATCCAGATAACAAAAGTTGCTCGTTTGCATCGTTTCAACATCAGACAACGTAGAAATGATTTGAAAAGGATAACTTTTGCTACCCAGACACTAAAGTCAATCATTTTTACATCAACAGACGTTGAATCAACGTAAAAACAACGGATTTTTGCTGTCAGGGTAGTTGAGAAAGCTACCTGCAGATGAGGCCAGGATGCCTCTAACGTCGGATCATCATCTTCCGGATCAAAATCAACTTTTTCAGATGGGGGAAGAGTTCGGAAAATATTCACAGAAATCTGGCGAAAGAAAAGTTTGCATTAAAGAGTAAGTCACTGACAAGAACTTTAAATATTTTTTAGATAAATTTGTTATAGTACTTAATTTGCAAACTTAAGAAAGTTCTGAGAAACAAACAGCAGACCATGTAATTAAAGCCTGCAGCATCCTTTGTTCAAGAACAAAAGGTCTACTCTACATGCCTTGAATAGCTCTTGCATAGGGCCATCAGCTTGTGATTAGATTCAAGCAAGAACCGGTGGCTACAAGTATTTCATTCAACAAAATAAAATTATACTTCAGCTATAATTTGCTTTCTTATTACAGTAGTTTTTGCTTCACAAGTCTAGCTCAGGACTGGGCCATTTTGGACTTAGGAAGTGAGATGTGAGGTTGGACAGTTGGACACTTTGGTTCCACTGAACACAATACGATAAACCAGATTGTCATATTGCATTGTACAATAGCCGGTTGCATCAGCGGTTGATAAAGTAAACCAAGATGTTTTTCACCAGCTGTGACTTAAAATTGGTGCTAACAAAAGACAACAGGGATTAAGAACCACTGATGGAGAGGCTGTTGAATGACACCATCGTCTTTGATTTTCCACAAACAGTGGAGTTAGTGGCAGGGTCTGCTACTATTCGGTGAGTCCGATTCGGTGAGTCTGATTTGGTGAGTTCCTAATTTCTAACCCTTAACCTGAACTCCTAACCCCTAACCCTAAAACGGCAATGATAATTAGGCTACGGTACCCAATAATTTAAAACAAAAAATTGAAAAAATCCCCCGTTAAGGGATCGGACTCACCGAATCGGACTAACCGAATCGGACACACCGAATCGGACTCACCGAAACGGGCCATTCCGTTAGTGACAATACCAACCACGGGTTAACAAACCAATGCTGAAAATTTCCAACAAACCTTCACAAATCTATCTCTACCTGATTTGATCAAAATCTCCTCCAAAACTCAGTTGATAAGGAGGGTTGGGCAAATACAGTAAAGAAGGTATTTTAAATAATAAATACATGGGAAATGTACTTGGACAGAATCAAATTGCACTTTCTAAAGCAGGAACTACTGTAGGCAGTGTAGGGCCTATTAGCATTTAGTAAAAAAGTTTACTACAAATTTTGAAATCCCATCAAATACATTCATCAATCAACACAAAGTGTCAAATTTCAAATCCAGTTATTTTTACCCTTCAAAATCAATACAATAAAACTAATACAATATTATGGTGACGCTTTGGCAGCATAAAAGTAATTAAAAAATATCAACAATTTAAAACTCAACACACGACAGACGTGCAATAAATTATATAAGTCAAACAAACTGACCATTTTTATGATATGGGGATAAACTGCTTCTGAGAGAACTCCATTAGATGATGACATGTAATCGACGATCTCATTGAGACTGGCTCGCTTAATCTCTTTCCCCTACATTCCAAATTAGTATTATATATAATGTTCAAAACAAAAAGCACAACTAACTAAATAAACAAAACAACTAAAGGTGTTTCAGATGATAATTAGCAAACATATTCAAACATTCCATTAATACATTGATAAATTACCATAAAAATCTTGTAGTATACTGACCTGTAAATCTTCTATGCTTTCCATGAAGTTAAAAATTACTGAACATTGCTGTAACTTGCTTATGAAAAGTTCCTGTTGCTCTGACGGTGAAGCGCCTATGAAAAGTAGACAATCGATAACGTATTTAAGTCAAACAAGGTAGTCAGTTTTATATGATCACTAAAACAAGAATTTATCACTTAACAAATTTACTCTGGAATAAGAGCTTGACAATAAGGTGATGTAAAAAGACATCAAATCAAACATCATCCTCATCATGGAACAAAAATTAAGCAGTACTTGAACAAACAGTAGAAATCAAGCGTATTAACATACTTTTCAAAAATTTAATTAATATTCAACAAACTCTTTAAAAGAATGAAAGTGTCTGGTTCATATATCTTTTAGCATCTGTTTTTCAAACAATCTTGAAAGAAATATGGTCCTAATACATATGTTACATTATCAGCATTTTTACTACCAGATACTTGGAGACATATATTAAGAACAACAAACTAGAATACCACTACAAAACCCTCTAGGATGATATCACCCACTTTTCAAAAGGGGAAGAGGTTTTAATTCCACTTTAGTTTCTTTATTGAAATTTGATGAGCTTTGAGACCGCCGTTGAACTGGCATCTTATGCACTGACTTGCGATGAAAAGTGGCATCTTTCCCATGATCAATGTGCATCGCCATAACGCTCATCATAGATTGTTAACAAAACAAAATATCACAAGCTCAAGTCAGCACATCCGGTGAGTCACATGAGAAATGGCAAACCAATATTCATTCCATTAAATTTATCTATAAACTTAACCTGACATATTAAAAGTAACTTAATAGTCTTCATTGCATTTCAGATAACACCATCACAAATACATATGGTAGGTAACTAGGTATATGGTATATTGTTTACGATAATAACCAGACACATCTGACTTCATCAATTTCTGAAGACAGGATAACTGCAACTTATAAACAGAATATCAAACATCTTGTAACTTTCTTGCCATAGTATTATAATCACTGTGTTCCAGAAAAAAAGAAAACAACCATTATAGCATGAAATTATTGTCGGTTAAAAACAAGTGTACAATTTTCCACAATGGCTTCAACAATAAAAGTTACCTTTTTGCAACTGAACTCTGAAATCCATTTAAAACTGTAATTTAGTTTTATTTATAGCTTGATATCTAAATACTATAGATATTGGGAGATAGGGTCATGCGGGGTCAAACGGGACACTTTTTCAGTTTTTTGAATGCCACATATAACCTATGATGAAATTTAAAAAAAAAATATTTACCACAGAGCATTACACCTTTCAGCAATGAAATAAGAGATTTTTCAAAAAAATTGAAAACTTGCAAAAACATAAAAAAATGTGCTAAGCTGGGGTAGGTGTGGCCCGTTTGACCCCATCAGCTGTGGGGTCAAATGGGCCACAACTTCTAAACGTCTAAATGGTAAGGAAAGAACTTTAATTTTGCTATTTTATCACATACCTGTTGGGTGGCATGTATTTTGTTCAAGTGATGCTCAACAATTTTAGCAATAAAGGCCTTCTACGCCTTTTTCAGATAAAAGTAGAACACATAATTTGCACTGCTCTTTTTTGCAACTAAAATTGAACGATATGAAAAAGGAAACATTTTACAAATGATAAATTTTAAACGGGCAGTCATAAACAGAGTAAAAAGGGCCAAGTCAAACAGCAGGGTCTATAGTTGACAATTGAAATAGGATACTATACAATAGGGTGATTCATAAATTGGGGAAAAGTTAAAAGTTTGAAATTCAAGTCTGACACCCTCTCGCATCGTGTCAATACCTGAAAAAATAATCCTGTCAAATTTTTGGGGAAACTGAAAACATTTTTAAGGTTGCTACCTACTTTGAAAGCTTCACGGAATACACTAATAGCAACACGGGATTACATGATAGGAATATAATGACAAAATTACTCAAAATTAATTAGTTCAGTGTTGACAGATGCCCAGAATGTTATTAGTTATAGTTATTGCATCAGTGTAGACTTATTCCTATCTGGATACAGCTGTCTGAAGGTTTAGACTGTCATGAGGAGGAACTGCTTAAAATTGCTCTTTGTCATTGGTGTGCAGAAAATTGTATTCGCACATCATGCTCAAATTTGTATTCGCCACACCACATTCAGTTATGTCATTCACAACTCTCATGCCAAGTAGAATCGATTTTGTAGCAATGTAGGTGTCATTGGGTTCCTAAAGAGTTGGGTCTTGACTCAAAAAGTCAAAATGCAGTTCAATAATTTTTTAAAATCGTGTGTTGTTTGCTGTGATGAAGTCCTGCAGTTCTTCCCTATTGACAGTCATCAAGTCCACAATGGCACGTTTAGAAGGGTTCTCAAATCTTGGACTTTTCAAAGCCTTTACCACTTTCAGTTTTATGCTTTCTATTTTCTTTTTGCTCAAGAAGAAAAGGCATGTCTAGAGCTAATCATGCAACCAACAGCTAAGTCTAATAGTAATAATAGGCCTGTTTACCTAAAAAATACCATATAAATTAAATAGAATTAAAAAAGTTATGCAAGTGAGCTATAACTTGTCAAAAAGCCAATGTGGCCCATTTGACCCCATTTTATTCAAACAGAAAAATTACAAAAAGTAAAAAAGTGGGACTATTAATATTTTCAACATACTAATTCGGCATTCTGGGGTGTATGCTGTTCAGTAAATTTTCATTCCAGCTTAATTAGTTTTTGTGGTATACCAAAGTTTTTTTGGTAAATTTTCAAATTTTAATATTTTCACATTTTTTGGCCACTTTTTGCATCATCTAAAGTATATTTTCCAAATGTAGATCTGTGTTTGTTTTACATGATGCAAATCTATGGGAAAGCAGCTTTAAAATGAGCTACTAACTTCCGATTTTAGAAAAGAATAAGTAGGAAAAAAATGTGATAAGTAAACAGAGTAACAGAATGGCCCGTTTGCCCCCGCGTCCCATTTGACCCCGCTTGACCCTATACAGTTTGGAAAAGTTTCAGATCAAGGTTAAATCAAATTTAATGTCAAAGTCTGAATGTTTACTTTTTAATTATATAATACATTTGTGATAGGTCAGGTGACTCAGGTTACAACATAAATCAGTTTCTGTTGAGGAGGAAACATATATATGTATATATATACTATAAAAAATCTTTCTCATTGTCTAGCACAGTGGTTCACAAACATTCATTGCTGGTAGCGCCCTTTAAAAGCTTATGAACACTCAAAGTGCCCTAGTAAAACAAAAACTACCAAGTGTTTCAAATAAACAAGAAATTGTACTACATTACAATTAATACACAAAAAAATGGGAGAACTTCTAAGGCACCTTTTCAAAATTGAAAGTTTTGCAAATAGTAAAGCCATCAAAAACAAGAATTTTCAAGGAGATACTGGTGTCATATTTATGCTATTAGTCGGTTCAAAATGAAACAAAACCAAATGAATCAACTAAAAAAAAGACTACAACTCTTGTTACACTAATTCCAGTCTTCAAAATTAGCATATGTTTACTTCGGCAAAAACGTTGCCGAGGCCAAACGGCAAAAGTTGAAATTGCCTCGACAATTGCTGTGAACGTTTAATACGAAAAAATTGTACCAAAACATGTAAAACGAGAAGCGAAAAATATACTAGAGTAGTCTAGTGGTCAATCACGGCCGCATTGTTTGATTTGTTGTGATGTAATAATGCCAAAAGTAGTGATAAAGCGAGCAACGCGATACGCACGCTGATACGATAATTCACGTTCTATAACAAGGGGGGGAGTGGGAAAAGTTAATTTTGAGTTGATTCAACTTTCGAGTCAGTACAAATCGATTTTCTTTTTTCGGCGGGTTATATTGCGTAACAACAATGCCCAAAAATAAATTTACGTTTGTTTTACATTAAATCGACATCTAGCGACGTTGAATTATCATAAAATAATGTTAATTGCTCAACCAGGTACCAGTAACAAATTAATAGCTCAAAGCGAGAAGATTGCTTCGACTTGTGTATACACTAACATAGCTCCATCAGGGTGTTGACTAAAGAACAAATCTATGGCTGTGGCATAACGACTGGAAGGAATGTCTAGGACTCTAACCCTAACCTTACAAGCGCTCGTGTGGCCTCGGCATTTTTATTGCTGACACTAATGCGCCATTTATGCATCTGCGTCGACAATCACCTCGGCAATTGCCGAGGCTAATTTCAAAGACTGAATTCTGAAGGAAGGAAAATTGCAAAACTGGCAACTATGGAAAATAAAAATTTAAAAGAAGGTGATTATCTTTGTTACAAAATAATATCCCATGGATGAATGTGGAGCCATTTTATTACATCACAGAATATTTCATTCATTTTCTTATAAAATATACCTAACCTATGCATGGCATGAACTACTGTTTTTTCACAAGTTAACCTTATAAACAAAACAAAACATAAACACAACAGTTTTGACACATTTACACAACTGTGGCAAAACCTTGCAGTGCACTAAAAAAGCGCTCAGTCTGGAACCGCTAGTTAATTCACCATAAGTGAATTTTAACATAAAAGTACAAATTTTGCAATGAATTTGTAAGTATTTTTCATCACTACAGCCAATGAGAGAAACACACTAACAAATCGACGGAATGGCCCGTTTCGGTGAGTCCGATTCGGTGAGTCCGATCCCTTAACGGGGGATTTTTTCAATTTTTTTTAAATTATCGGGTACCGTAGCCTAATTATCATTGCCGTTTTAGGGTTAGGGGTTAGAGGTTAGGAACTCACCGAATCAGACTCACCGAATAGTAGCAGACCCCAAATCAAGGTTCAATTTTTGGGAGGCTTACAGACAAGCTTTGTTTCACAACTACTACGTATTATGTGCAGCTCCTGCGAGCTTTCTTCGAGGTCATCCACCCTTGTTTCGTTAGAATTCTGGAGTCTATGTGATGGGTGCATTGTGCAACACCAGGCGTAAAGCGCACTTGTGCGTTTCGCAACGGAATTCAAAGCACTGGATTATTAAGAATGCTTACACACCCTGGCAATTGTGTCACACATACATAGTTTTGCGGTCTCCTTACATTGTGTGTTCATAAAGAGTGATTGCATTGCTCCCAGCAGTGCATTTTAAATCAAAACTGGGGTTCCTTTTATGTGGTTGCAACAAATGCAACAATGGTATATGACTAACCAGTCTTCGAAATTAGCATATTTTACTTTGGCAAAAACGTTGCCGAGGCCAAATGGCAAAAGTTGAAATTGCCACGACAATTGCTGTGAATATTTATTGCGAAAAGATTGTACCAAACCATGTAAAACGAGAAGCGAAAAATATACTAGAGTAGTCTATCACGACCGCATTGTTTGATTTCTTGTGATGTAAAAATACCAAAAGTAGCGATAAAGTAAGCAACGCGATACGCACACTGTTACGGTAATTCACGTTAAATAACTCCGAGGGGGGGGAGAGTAAGTTAATTTTGGGTTGATTCAACGTTCAAGTCAGCACAAATCGATTTAACTTTCCCGCCGGGTTATATTGCGTAACAATAATGCCAAATAAAAAAATTACGTTTGTTTTACATTAATTCGACATCTGGCGACGTTGAATTATCATAAAATAACGTTAATCGCTCAACCAGGTACCGGTAACAAATTAATAGCTCCCTGCGAGAAGATTGCCTGGATTTTCGTATAAGCTAACATAATTTCGGCACAATTGGGACACTGCGAGCAACACAAAGTCTGTTTGATAAAAAACTAGTCAGAATCGGTATCATCAGATGCTGTATCAGCTGGACGAGATAACGCAAAGCGAGACGCAACAAGGAGTAGATGCTTACAATAATTTGACGTCTACTGGCGTTAAATCAATGCAAATAGGGTGATATTTCTATAAAAGATTCAATTCTCCCAGCTGGGCACGTGTATAAGCGCCGGCAAAGTAGGAAGTAACCCAAATAAAACATCCAGCTATAGTAAGATTGAATCAACATCCTAGTCTGGTGTAGTCTAAGAAAATTAGTTTTTTTTGTAATCTTGTGGTCCTTACTGCTTACTAGCGCTCGTGTGGCTTCGGCATTTTTTTTGCCGACGCTAATGCATCATTCATGCATCTGCGTCGGCAATCACCTCGGCAACTGCTGATTGCCAGCACTAATTTCGAAGACTGACTAACCAACTAACTAAGAAAAACTAAAAAAGTCAGTTTAGACTTCACATTTCAGTAATTTAGTGCAGCATAGCATTGTTATTATTAGTTTCTGGTTTCAAAGCTGTTAGCCTTTATATATATAACTGGTGTTGTCTGTTCAATGTTATAGTTCTTGGATTCCGTTATGCTTGTTGTGTTACACCTTCGTCTGGATTTAGAATTTATAAATGTAACATTGAAAACCACCATGTCCTGATCACCTCTCGACACCATTGTACCCAGACAAGTTGTCTTAACGACGAATGTGTATGAGCAGGCGTCTCATCATGCAGTACGCCATGTCCGCTATGTTGTACGTATTCACAGGACAAAATGCAAGAAACCACTTGCCGTATTACTTTATTATTGCCGTATACTTAGAAGGAATGGATCAGTTTGAAACTATTTGTCAAACTAATAGAAATTCACACTCAACCTAATTTAACATTAACAGTGTAACATTTAGAAATGTTGCAATGACCTGAATCAAAATGTATTCAGGTCAGTGCAACATTTTTTGCATCTTTTAACTTGATTATGATACCACTTTATTCAAACGAATGGTGGGATAGTGCAGCGGGTATGGCATTGGCTTTCCAATAATGCAAACGTGGTTCAACATCAAGCTTAAGCTGGTTGTTGAAAGCATTGTTCACCTTTACCCAGGGTAATAAACTGAATGGGCATAGTTGCTGAATAAAAGGCAGCCAAGAGAAAAGAACTGCCCGCCTGACTCCCATTACTGCTGAAGGTTTAGTGTGATGAGAATCCTATCTTCTCATTCTATGCAGCTCAGTAACTGAAGTGAGTATGAAACCAATACTACCTAAAGTAAATGAGAGCAATTTAACTTCATTTGAATCAGAGATATGAAATTGAACTAATCTTTATCTCACTAAATAAGCCTATATATAACACACATACTTTACAACTTAGTGAAACCTCATTTCAAACAGAAATTTATTTATGAGATTGCCAAAAACTTTTTAATTCTGTCAAAATTAAAAAGGAAATTTGTTGAAAATGAATTTAATTCAAAACAAAAAAGTATTCTTAATATTTTGAAGTGATAATTAATTAATTAAAAATTCAATTTTATTTTTTATTGCTGGCACGAACATGTGGAGAACGATAAAATAAACACACGATTTTGACACCAACAAACAAGAACTTAACAAAACCAAAAGATATAAAATATGGATAAAACAGTGCTTGGAAAACACCATCTTAAAAATGCACAACCACCATAATAGAAAAATGCACAACAGCCAAGATAAAAGGAAATAAATCACTGTGATTGTTTAGCTTTCTATAACTGAATTAGATTATAATTTGATTTAGTTTAGCACTATAATGTAGGCTACTCAAAATTATCCAATATTATATCCATCCCTTTTGTGTTTTTTGTAGTTGCACTTAATTAGACCTGATACTAAACGATAGGACATAGAAATGACAGTAATAATAGACATCATGAGATATGAATTTGTACAAATGCTTTTTTATGTCAGACTATATTGTGTCTTTGCAAAGGATAGCCTACCTCACACTTGTTCATTAATTTAATTATAGTTCTTAAATGTTCTTTTCTTAAATGTTCTCATATAAAAAAGATTTTTAAAAAGTAATCAAAACTGAAAACTCTTGCATTCTTGTTCATGACAAAAACAAAACCAGGCTATCAGTGAACGCTGGACAAGTTCCAGGCCAGTTATCATGTGCAAAGTTCTCTCAGTCTCACTCAGAGACTCGACCAAAAGTTGGTCAGCTCAACTCAACCAAAACGAATGTTTCTTGCCAACGGTGATTCCATCAAAAAAACTAAAAAGGAAAACCTTTCGCCTTGTCAACTACATTTCCGAGATAGTTTTATTCTTATTTACAAATTAATAAAACTGTAAAGAAAAATTAAATTAACATTCTTTTAATACTTGACGTGATTTTTCATCAGTTAAATGGTTGAAGTCAAACGCTTTTTTTCATCCTTGTAAACCATTTGAATAGCAAAACATCAAATATGTTGCTAAATGCCACATGTAGCGCGAGCGCCCGAGAAATCTCTGACGTCATGCGCTTCGCTCCACTGGCGTCAGGTCAGCACCCTGGAATTCATTGATTTGGAAGAATACCGCATCTCGCTTAGAAATTTGAAGAATTGAATTTAGGGGATTGTAAGCACTGGATTTTTGTAAGAATGCCTAACTAATCACATTCTGGCTAGTGCTTCATACACACGTAGATTTGCCGCTATGTTACATTGTGTGTGTAGTTGTGTTTGGCGATTGCAATGCTTACAGTGGCGTTTTCCCAATCAAGACTAGGGTCCTTTTTAAGTAACTACAACGATGATTTCTGACTCACTTTTTAGTCTTTTTCTCGCTTACTCAAGAAGAACTCTTAATGTTTGAAGTCAAGTTGGCAATGTAGGACGACAGAGCGTTGTGTTAATTTCTGGTGGTGGGGTCAGTATCGTTGCGGTGTTTTTTAATTGGTGCTATTGTTGCCTCGATTCTGTCGTTTGACGTCCAGTTTGTTCTGTTGGAATGAATCAATAAACGAATCAATAGAGAAGATCATTGTGTCCTGATCACTCCTCGCCATAACCATGCCCAGGAGTGTTGTCGTCGCATCGACGACTGTATAGGCTATGAACGCGGGCATGCTAACTGGCAACGTCCTCTAGTCTACACCACACATTTAATCGCCGTAGCAAAAACCAACAATATATTACAGTTTCAGTTTGTATTTATTTCTGACCATCATAACAAAAAACAATATAGCCTATGCGAAACAAAGCAGAGCAACTTAACAATTAACATAGCAAAATCTACCTTCAACAACCAGGTAAAGTCGAGAGTCAAACCAGCATTGCATGATTCGAAAGCCAAAAGCCGGGAAGCCGCCCCGATAGCTCAATTGGTTAGCGCGTCACTTCTGGAACAAAGAAGCTTCAAGATCAAGCGGCGCTGGTTCGACTCTCCGGGTGTGCGCTTGAGCAACGCACGTTAAGGACTTCTCTCCATTCAGCGGCATCTAATGAATGGAATAGTTCCCCGGCAACAAGACTTCAACAATCGGAAACTTCACTCTGTCAATCTCGGTGACCGGGCCTGCGTCAGTGATTCAAAGCCTCTACAAGTATGCGAAACTGCCAGGATTAAGCTCTGCAAGAAGCTTTCTTAGTCCGAGGATAAAGATTCAATCAATTAATCAATTAATTAATTCTTGACAAATAAATGACTAGCCTACTTGATTAGACTATTTACCGTTTTTGTGCGAATTTGCCTTAATTTTATTGTGGACCTTGAGTCATTAAAAAAAAAATTGCAAGGGTACCACTACACATTTTTTTTTTGATAAAGTTTGAGAGCTACTGCACTAGCCAATAATTTGTATCTTCTATGATTATATTTTAGATTTTTAATGCCTATGTTTTGTATTTTCAATTCCCAAGTTTTGGATCTTCTATCAACTTGTTTTGGATCTGCTATGTAGGCTAAGCTAGGCTACAAGTTATGCAAAAGCGGTGAGATGGCGCAGTGGATAAGACTTTCGCTTTCAAATCATACAATGCTGGTTTGACTCTGAGGATGAAACAAGCTTTGGATCTCCTATGGCCATGTTTTGGAGTTTTCATGCAAATGTTTTGGATATTCTAGGAATATAGGTCCATACAATGTACTACCTCCTTTTCCCATGCTTTGGATTTCCTTTGTAGCCTATATGTTTTAGATCTCCTATAAAGTAGGCCTATACAGTAGGCTACACATGTTTTTAATCTCCAATGCCTAAGTTTGGATATTTGATGCCCAAGTTTTGGATCTCTTATGCCAGTACCTTGAATCTCTTGTGTAGCCTACATGTTTCGGATCTCCTATGCTCATGTTTTGAATATCCTAAACCCAAGTTTGGATCTCTTATGCCACATGTTTTTCACTACAAAATCACAACAACGCTAAAAAAATCAATATTACTTGGAGGGAAGCATGACTCAATGCCCTCCCCTGCGTACGCCACTGCCTATAGACTTGGTTTAGATCTTCTATGCACAAGGCACAAGTTTTGCCTAAGCGGTGGAATAGCGCAACTGATGGGAAGGCGTTCGCTTTCAAATCATACAATGCTGATTCGACTTCCGACTTAACCTAGTAGGTCAAAAACACAGCTCACTTCTACCCAGTGGCGCCGCCAGACCTTCAACAATGGGGGGGGAAAAATATTGACAGTGCAGAGAGTAGCGTAGTCAGAAATTGTGAAAGGGGGGGTGTTGACGGCCGGCGAGCGATGCCCGATGGCGTGTTCGCCGAAGGCGACACTTAGCGGTGGGGGGTCTGGGGGGCCTCTCCCAGAAAATTTTGAAAAATTGCTTTCAGTTTGGTACATTCTGAGAGCATTTCCAACAAAATTGTGGGTATGAATATTCCTGTACAATAATAATAATCATGCTTTTATTTGCGCCCATTGCGATAACATACAGTATACTGCGATCACAGATGCGATACAACAGACGACAGGAAGCAGCGAAGTGACATATAGTCTTCGAGTCAGCTGCTCCCCTTATTTTGGCTTGCCTTTAAGTGTCTTTCGCCATATTTTGTGTCTTTCTTTTAGTGTCTTTCGCTCCCCTTATTTTGGCTTGCCTTTAAGTGTCTTTTCGTACAATGGTGCTGTCTGGTGGCATAGCGAAAGGATAAAAACAATTGCTGCGCGGAAACAATCGGCCACCCCCACTAGTGGGGAACAAACCGACGATGGATTATGATAAGATCATGTTTTCTTCGGCATTTTTCGGAAATAAAGCTAAGTCTCTATGTTTTCTTATTGCTAATTCCTGGCTGAGATATTTGAATGTTTGGTATTGGCAAAATTCGCTCTTTTAATGCAGTTTCATTTAAAATTGGGCAAACTTTGTTTTAGAGACATAGGTTGATTGCTTTTTTTTGCGAGATTATTACAGTTTTATTATTTATCAATTTTCTCCTTGGTTGATCTAAAAAGCGATCTTTTTCCGGTAAGTCACTAACTTTTATGCTTTAAAGTCAATCCAAAGTTTAGAAAATGTAACGTCATACATCTTGATGAGTGTCAAACAAAAAGCTTTGAGAGAATGAAGTTACTTTATTTTTGATATATTCAAGTTTTGTATAACGAATCGCTGTTTAGATGTTAATCTAGATCGAACAAGCGATCTCATCAGTCACAGATAGCTTGCATCCTTGCACAGTTTGACGTGAAATTACATCACAGGCTAAAGCTTTTCTCGCAAACAATGTATTTGCAGTATTAACATCCGTAAATTCAATTTGAAAGGTTGAAACCCCCAACCCCCCCCCCCCCCCTGGCTACCCCACTGGTGCAAGACAGTGATATATTATTTAATTTCTCTTGTTTTCTACTGCTATTGTCTACTGCAATATAGCCTACCAATATTCCCACATTTTTGACATAATCTGTTGAAAAAAATAAAATTCAAAATAAATCACAGTTTGATTCCGTAAGGGACTTGCAACTGCCATAGCTAGCGAAATTCTGCGTAGCTTTTTTCCAGATTGCAAAAACCATTTTTTACAAATGCACTTTCTGATTATCCAACAGTCTGCTGTTAGCTAAATATGCCTCATGATTTTGACTAGTCTGTTAGTTGACAGAGAAATTATCAAATACTGTACTGAAACGCTGTGAAAACGTTTTTCCATGCTTGGAAAATACAGATGTCAAAACATAGTAGATATATCAAACGCAGGGGCGGTTACATGCGTATTGCGTAGCCTATGACATTGTGAGAATTGAGGCTAATAAAAGTTAATGGAATAAATATACTGTGACGGCTACCGGGCGGAGTTCAATTGCAATAAATACTCAGCGGTGTTAAATGATTTTTTATTCTTAATATTTCTTCTTCCTATCCACGAAGATTTCATCAGGGAAATGCACAATATCAAATGATAAGTTTAAAACACAACATTAGAGAACAATTTTTATATTTCTTATTAAGATGCCACAAATGCAGTATGACGGAACAATACAGTTAAAGTCAACATGTTTCTACGTTTATTAGACGTAAAAACAATCTTCACTAAAAATAAAAATAATCAATTAAAACGCCAACCCCATAAAGCTAAATCTGCTGATTTTATATCGATTCAACGCCCTACAACGTTAAAAATGCACAATCTTGCTTGCGGGACGCATCAAGTGTTCCAATTTAAAGGCAATAAGCAACGCAATATCCTCAGAAATAAAAGAATAAGAAAAGAATTTTACTACAAGTGAAACGTATTTTAACGTCTAATAAACGTAGAAAATATTGACTTTAGTTGCATTATTTTTTTAATATAATTTTTTGCTCATTTTGTGTTTTAAACATTATCGTCATTCTATTGCGCATGAAATCTTCGTGGATAGGATAAAGAAACATTAGGAATAAAAAATCATTTAACACCGGTGGAGCATAATTGCAGTTTAATGGAATAAACTTTAACTAATATTGATTGCTTGATTGATTGAATCTTTAACCTCGGACTGGGAAAGCTTCTTGAAGAGCTTAATCCTGGCAGTTTCGCATACTTGTAGAGGCTTTGAATCACTGACGCAGGCCCGGCCACCGAGATTGACAGAGTGAAGTTTCCGATTGTTAAAGTCTTGTTGCCGGGGAACTATTCCATCCATTAGATGCCGCTGAATGGAGAGCAGTCCTTAACGTGCGTTGCTCAAGCGCACAACCCGAGAGTCGAACCAGCGCCGCTTGATCTTGAAGCTTCTTCGTTCCAGAAGTGACGCGCTAACCAATATAAACAGGACTATAACATACCAAGCTGTTGAAAACTCGACAGGGAAAGCAAAATGTGGCATCCTTAGCTTATGAATACTCCAGCCAGAGATAGTCATCAAGCCACTGGTTACTTACTGTATTACTTTAGTAGACTTCGTTGAGTTAAATCTACATTATATTCTTGAAACATTGAATGACCCACTGCTGCATGCACTGTCACCACTTAAGAACCAAGCAAGAGCCAATCTCCTGAACAGCCGGTAACAATTGTTACGTGACAGGCAGCAGGCGAAGTACGTGAATAGAACCACAAAATCGTAATAATAACAGCAGCAAGAAGAGCAAGTTTAAAATAAAAGAGAAAGTTTTTACCCCCCTCCCCCCACCCCTTGCAACTTGAGTTGACTTCAGGTTGGGATCCAAATATTAAAAAAATAATAACAATATGTAATAATATAAAAAAATAAAAAAATGATGCCCGAAACATTGGGGGGCAGCTGCCCCGCCTGCCCCCCTCTGCCGGCGCCACTGCTTCTACCCAGGGTGCAGATGACTTGGTATAAAGAGAACAAGTTTTGGATCTCCCCTAATAAGTATCTCCTATGCCCATGTTTTGGATCTCCCATGAACATTCACGAAATAAAAATGTATACAAGTACGGTACTACGGTACATCTTTTTTTAATAAACTGTTTTACAGCTTTTGAACAACTTACAAGTCTGTTACTCTGTTGAATATAAGTTGCAACAACATTTGAAGAAGGCAATTGTCCCCTTTTTCTCTCTCTCTTTCTCCTGACTATGCCCTTGCATGTAGGCTACGTGCAGTATGAAAACAACTATGTGCTTTCGATTGGTGTCAAACCGACTTCTCTTTGAATGTTTTCCCAGTGCTCTCACATCTCGGACACACAGTAGAACCTTTCCAAGTCTTTTAAAAATTGTGAAGTATAGCGTAGAAATCCATTGCAGATAACGATTTTTAATTTCTTTTTTCTAGATCATTCCACGCTTCTTTCAATTTGTCATTTGTCGGTTTATTTTTGGGCCATCCCAAATGCTGGCAAAGCAGTTCTCCATTCGAAATTTTTATTGGCTGCAAATCACCGATTTTTTCGCGTAAAATCCCTGAAACAAAACAGAAAAACGTAAGCAAAAATTAGTTGGAAACACAGCTTCAACCTTGAAACATCAAACTTGTAGTCCACAGCAGCCAATGTCTATTTAAAAATGATAAATATGAATGCAATAGAGGTTACAGCTGACTGAGACCAGACTACATGTTGTAGGCAGTGCCGGTCTTTGGGGTGTGCAAACCGTGCGATCGCACAGGGCCCGCAATTTACTCAGAAAATGCAGTAATTTTTGTCATTTCCAATGGAAAAATAGAACCATTTCAGGCTACAGTAATATTCATACCCAGATTTTTGTTGAACATGCTCTCAGAATCTGGGAGAGGCCCTCCACACCCTCCGCCGCTGGGTGTCGCCTTCAGCGAACACGCAGTCAGGCTTCGCCCGCCGGCCGTCAAAACCTCCCTCTTTCCAAATACCTAGCTGCGCTACTGAATTAGATCATTGTCATTCGGGCCCGCAAAGCATATTCCGCACAGGGCCCGAAATACCCGAAGACCGGTACTGGTTGTAGGCTACTTTTTCCACTAGACTTTATTTCAAATGTTTGCCTCTCCAAACTAGTTTTACCAGTAAAAGTTACGTCTTCCAGATGTATGAGATGGGTATCCAATGACGTAAAGTATAAGTCATTGACAACTCGTTGTGACATCACAAAGCACCATCCAAGGCAAGACAATGGATACCTACGTATACATAATAAGACTAGCATTATAAAACGAAAGCAATATGTCAATTACAAAGAAGCAGAAAAAAATTCAAGCCATTAAACCTTCACTAGTTAAGAAAACTATTCAGCATGTTCCACATTAAAGTTAATGTCGCATTATTCCGAAGATGAGTTGGAAGTTTAGTTTTATTTGAATAAGACCTTTCGGATAATTCTACTTTTAATGTGAAACGGGCTGCAAAGATTTGTTAGAGAGTAAGAATGTTATAGTAATAAGTATAGGCTATCAACAAACCACAAATCTTGATAAGAGAAAAGAATGTACTTTTGACGCAACACTGTGAGCACTAACTGATCCTTACTGGTTCCCTTTGTAGTCGTCACGTGACATTTCCCACTTGCCCTCTCTCCTCACTTTGGGCATGAAGATTTTTCCACAATGAAGTGACCTAAACAAGAAATGGTTGGTTGGATGGGCTTAAGTTAAGCCGAAAACGTTTGAATGTTGAACTATTTGTAAATATGTAATATACTGTCGTAATGCTCAACCCTGTGTTATTGTTGTGTCTTGCCTGTATTTGAATCTTTATCCTCGGACTGACAAAGCCTTGATTGGTTATTCCTGGTAGTTTCGCATACTTGTAGAGGCCCTTGACGCAGGGCCGGTTACCGCGATTGGCAGAGTGAAGTTTCCGATTGTTAAATTATTGTAGCCGAGGAATCATTCCATTCACAAGGTGCCGCTGAATGGAGAACAGTACTGAATATGCGTTGCTCAAACGCACACCCCAAGAGTCGAACTTCAGCCGCGTGATCTTGAGCCGGGCGTGTAACCACTGAGCTAACGGGACGGACAAACAATTTATCAAATAGTTTACTAATGTACAATCAATATTGACCCAGAAAATCGTTTATTTCTCCACGTTCAACGCAAAAATAAACCTAATAGCTGAATGGATGGTTTGTAGAGTAAACTCATGCGCGCAAGTAGGATACTGACTCTGAATGGCTTCGTGACCGAGCGGTGAAAGCATTTTCTGAGGCTCAAAAGGTCGTTGGTTCGATATCCATTAAGAACACAAGTTTGTAAGACTCTCAATGACATTGTTCAAAAATTAAAAATACTCAGTGGACAGGTAAGTTGATTTTCTTTTTATTCCGCCCTCTAAGTATAAATCTTCACCACTCCATGCATCAGCCTGGATAAAAAAATTAAACTCTTTTTGCTCCATTGTTGCTGAATAAAATAACAGTCGTACCTTTCCGCAGATTGACTTAGTAAATGCTTCACGATTCCCTTGACATCAGAAAACACGTCATCATCAATATGCATGACGTATCGAGCGTTTGGGCAAAAATACGTCACCCATTTCAATTGTCCTGATAGCAAAAACGTAATATGTAAGTGGAACTTAAGCTATAATTAATGCGAGGCTTTTTTCGTTCTATTCTGATTTTGACAAAAAACTGGTACCTTTGTACAAAAAAAGTTAGGCTATAGATATTGCTCTTATCAGAGAGTCTGAGATCAACGGATGCAAACGCAAGAAAGCTAAGTTATATTCTTTTAGGTTCGTCAGGGATCTATTCAAGACATAGCAGCCTTCTTTCTATGAATCTTTGGTTTTAGAGCGTCGGCCAAACTCTTGCACCACAAACCTCCACGATCGACACCACACTATGGCTATCCTTATGGAACCTATCAAACTTTAAGTGAACTTATAGAAAAGTTTTTTTGTTTTAATTGTGGGCGTTATATTATGACGACAGTGCTCGTAGTAAAACACACAGGTCTGAAATAAAAATTTTGATTTTTTTTTTCTTGAAAGATATTGCAAAGATCACTGTGATTTGAAAGTCGAACAAATTTATGCAGTTGTCCGTTAACAATTTCTTTTTCTGGAAATTGCTTCAGTTTGTCAGTCTCAAAAGATACAAAACTACAGTTTTGATAATGAAGTCGAACTTTCGTTTAGTTAGATCAGGGGTCACCAAACTTTTTTCTCTGAGGGCCGGATTGCTGCAAGATTAACAGCTGCGGGCCGGATGTAAATTGCGAAAAGATATACAACTATTTAGAATCACCATTGACTTGAATTGAGCACAATAAATAACAAAGTCAGCGGTGGAATAGCAAAGTTGTGATGAAAATCGAAAGGTTGCTAGAAAAGTTATCCCCTGCTGTGATACACTACACTTACAGGGTTGAAAAAACATTACATTTTTCCAAATTTGGCCAAGGCTGTCCCCATTTGTGGTGGCCTAATGATAAACAGCAACGTCAGTCCTTTACAAAAAGTCTGGTAACTTTTTTCCTTAACAGTTGTAGTGCAGATGTTATTTCCGCAGCACGTGGCGGGCCTGATGAAATCAGTTTGCGGGCCAGTTCCGGCCCGCGGGCCGTAGTTTTGTGACCCCTGGGTTAGATTAAAACCCTGCTTTATTCATGTGTTTATATATGTTGATTATTCTACGGCTATACACATAGTTGATTTCAAGATTTATTGTGTTAATATATAGTTAGATTAATTGCTCCCATCTATGCATTTTTTTTCTACAAAATTGTTATGTTTGATGCACTTTTGATATTCTTTATTATGATAAGTAGGCTAGTCTCCTTAGAACTTCAGAACAAAGTTGCTACGGTTCCTTGAGTTTTAAGTGTAAGATTTTTATAATTCTCTAGAAAGCTCTCCATGAATAATCTAGAATAATCTCCTGTTTAGAACTTCAGAAAAAAGTTGCTACCGTACCTTGAGTTTTAAGTGTAAGATTTTTATAACTCTCTAGAAAGCTCTCCATCACTATGTCTTCATAATCTTCATATTCTTGCAGAAGCTTTTTTCTCGACTTTTGATCGTCAGCTGAAAATGTGACAAAAAGCATATTAACATGTAAAATTGTAGCCTATATGGCAAAACTTCGTGAGCTTTATTTCATGTAGGTGTAGCAACGCATAACAAACTAGTCAGTAATAGCAAAACAAGACAACACATGATTTTGCATTCTGCTATTGTCATTTAACATAAAAATATAAAAAAGTAAACTAAGCGTTTGCTACTTGACGGCATCCATGGAATCTTCATGCCTTTCAGAGTTGCCAGGGTTTCCAGGTAATCTTACAAGATTTCAGACAGCATTGAAAAGGAAAATGCAAATGAAATGGGATTTCAAGTAGTTCACTCACCAACAAAAAACACATATTTAACAACTTTTCCAAATGGCAATCGAACAGAAGCCCATGTTTGGCGGATTAACTTCCTTCTTTCGAACTCCCAACTGGCACTTGCAACTGTTACTAAAAGATAAATTTCTTCAAGACTCTCAACAAATGTACGTGCTGTGTTTGACGTGCAAGTTCGATGAGGATTCAACAGCCACCTAAAATACAAACAATCTCTTTCTCTCTTTCGAGGTAGTCTAATGTTTTGTAGTTTCCAGGCATAACAGTTCAGTTCTACACTTTGTAGTTAAAAATTTGAATTCATTAAACAAAAAGATAATTTTTGCATCTATCTTGAAGTAGCCACATGCTTTGAATGAGCGTCAAACCAACCTCCTTTCGTGTCCCGCTGACGCATTCGACATTTGGTCACACAGCCCACAGAAAATAATCGTTATAATAGAAATTATTTGAGTTCTTCATGACACAAGATAACCTAGGAAGAGAAATAGACCAAAATAGAAAGCAAAAATGACATTTCCTTGAATAATGCAACTATAACATGAGATAGTTTAACTAATCTTTATGTAAAACTTTACATTTTTTTTCCATTGAAAACTTTTTTGTTCTATCTAGAACCAGGCATACTCTCGTTGGTTTCAAGATTGGTTTAAATGGAGGAAAAGACAAGGAAGCCAATCTTTGTATTCACCTTGGAGTGTGCCATGATGTATCCTCTCAAACACAGACACTCTCTTCTAGAGTCGTACCAATTGGCTTTCATCGCTCGGCTATGCAGCCGACTATGACAACAAAAACTGACTTACTCGTAGTTGTGCTTGGAGATGTTGGATTGCTTTCGAAAAAATTTAAGCGGAATAACTGATCCCTTTTTCTTTTTGTTTTCGAAAACCGGACGCTGCGGCAACGGATAAATTCCGTCACGAGTGATGTATTTTACGTGTGCTACAATTCCGACTTCAACAAACTTTGAATTCAATTTCACATTTTGTCTGCGCGAAAAACATGAGGTCTCTCAATATCCTTTTCAATATCCAATAGACCTATAAAGGCCTAAAAGATCTAAAACATAGAAATACAAGTCAGTTTTAGCTTTCCGATAAATAAGCTACTGTAGTAAACTTAAAAAATTCGGACTTAGAATTTTATATAGCCTACGTCTATAAGCCAGCTTGTCCTGATTTAATTAAAAGAATTTCGTTTTGGGCTATTTTCAAGTTTCATAAATTTTCTAGTTTGGCCTGACAATTTTAGGTTTTTGGCTTAAAGTGTCAAGCCCAATTACAAGTAGCTTATAATTATTATTATTATTTATTTGTGTCAGACAAGGTTGTCCATATTAAAACCAAAACACAAAAAGACAAGACGTAAGGAGTCACTTGGATGACATGTGCAACTTAAAATATGTCGTTTTATAGAAAGCGTCTGAGGACATTAATGCTATGATAAGAGAATTGAAAGATTTGTAACAACGTTGCACAAAGGCATAAACTGTTTTCCGCAATAGAGCATCAAAAGTTATAACATTTGCATTAACTTGACGTTCACGTGCACTAGTAAAGCGAGGCATATTGTGTAGAATTGGAAATGAGTCACTATAGCAGGGGTTCTTAAACTTTTTTTAACGCGGACCCCTTAAAACAAAAGTTTAGTTGGCTTGGGCTCCCTTTGTGGCAATAAAATTAAATTGAATTGGTACCAAATTTATGTTTTATAAAATTTAAGAAATAGCGAATGCAGATTGTTTTTCAATATCTTCGATTTAATTTAATGAAGGAAGCTGCTGTTTGTCTTCAACAAGAACATGAAATTGTGGCTTCGCCTTTGATTGGACAACAGCAACACGCATGTCATCCTTTGCATCCAACCGGACCCGTCTCTTTGTTTTGATACTTACCAAGGATGAAAATCCTGACTCACATAAATATGTAGTCGCAAAAAGGATTATAGCAGCCATGGCTCTCTTTACCAAAAGAGGATATGCTTGCATCAATGAACTCCAAAAATCGCCAATACTTTTCGAATTGAAAGACAATTTTAATGAATAACGTAATAAACGTACGTAACAAAAAAAAACAGTACCGGTAGGCTACAATACGATAACAATTATCCGGAAAAGCCAAATTAGAAATCATCAGCGTTGTTTGAAATTAATCTCCTTTCTGTTGAAAACTGTATTCCATTTTTGAAATTATACACTAAGATTTCCATTTGGCCTTCATGGACCCCCTAAAACTAGTCTGCGTACCCCTTGGGGGTCCATGGACCCCAGTTTAAGAACCCCTGCACTATAGGCAATTCTAATCCGATTGATCGAACAACGGCGATAATTGTGCCAAAGTTGACAAGCATAAAAAGATGTACAGTAAGAGCGAAACAACACATTTTTTACTTTTCGTGAACATTTGCTATATTTATTTTTTAATTTATTTACAGTACAATAAAGAGATTTAACTTGTCGCAGTATGTCCTTGTCATCCGATTATGAGGACGTAGTCATCTGATAATGAATCTGTGGTAGCTAACGTTAGCTAGAATTAAATCTAATGCATCCAATAGCA
Source organism: Aplidium turbinatum (assembly GCF_918807975.1). NCBI lineage: Eukaryota > Metazoa > Chordata > Ascidiacea > Aplousobranchia > Polyclinidae > Aplidium > Aplidium turbinatum. The sequence continues at coordinate 8,010,605 of NC_137483.1, read as the reverse complement.
CATTTAGGCTGCTGTAGAATTTGTTTTTGTTTGGGAGTGGGCACCAGAGCATAAAAATGAACAACGATTCTAATCAAAATGAGCCATGAGAAATTTGAGCTATGAAAAAATGCCTTCCTCGATAATTTTGCAAGTAGCCTATATTCATTTCTTTAATAATTTCTTTTCTGAAGAAGCATCTTGTTATTTTTACAAGTTTATGTTTGTTTCAAATGTTTTTCACAGTAGATTTCATTGGTTAATTTAGTTTTCACTTGTTTGTGCTTTTTGCGATACTGAAGAAGTCGTCTTTACGCTGGCGTAAGCTTTATCAATGAATTATACAATTTTCCGAACCTGATTTACTTATTGTTTTGAGTTGCCAAGATGATAGATCTATTTACACATTTTGTTGTAGGCTACAGGCTGGAGTGGTAAGCTTAGGTCAGTGCTCTTCAACCTTTTTGTCTGTGGTACACCTTTTTTCAATTTTTAATAACTTCGTATACCTCACAAATAGCAATGTTTAATTGTGCATAGGAAGTAAAAAAAAACTAATAAATAATTAATTGTTTGTTAAAGTGATCATAGTAGTCTTGAACTGGGCACAAGAAACTACGCATGCAAAAGTGCAAAAAACGTCAAAATTGAAGTTGATTAATGGCTAGCTTGTTGCATTGTTTCGGCAAGTTGGACAAAACGTGGTGTTAGCTCTTTCTCTATTCCTTCCCGCATTAAAGAATCAATGTCAAGTATTTTGATTTAAATCAGTCCGTAGTTCCAATAATTCCTCATCCTCAGTTGATTCGTCATTAAATGGTTGGATAATCCACGAGTTTGCATCCAAACATTGTTCGTTATCTTCACGAAAATACGTACTCAAATTGTCGGCAAGTAATTTCAGGTGTCCAACAATAAAGGCAGACAAGTTATCTTCAGTACAAACGTCCTCAAACTCACAGCTAGACTCTTTCATGTATTGACTTAATACAGGAAAGTCATTGAAGTTCCTCGACAAAGCATTCTCTTTCCAGAGTGCAATTTTCATCTTCAGCGCATTGATTTTGCTAGTTGACCGAAATATATCACCCACTCTCCCCTGAAGACTGATGTTCACTTGGTTCAAACGATCAAAAATCGACGCCAAGTATGCCAGTTTTGCAATCCAGAATATGTCACGAAACTTGGAAGGCCTTGGGTTTCCGTGTTCAATGTAAAATGCCCTTAATTATTCGCAAAGTTCAAACACATGGTAAAGAACTTTCCCTCGCGATAGCCACCGTACCTCTGTTGTGTCTTCCACTATCACAGATCTAAGCTGTATACCCTTCGTATACCCTTCTCCAGCTGTATACCCTAGTTTTGATCTGGTATACACTTGGGTATACAGTATACCCGGTTGAAGAGCGCTGGCTTAGGTCTATTGTACAACGTATCCCACATAAGAAATCACGCTCCGGCATAAATCGATGAATTAACTAATAAAAAAACTATATAAAATTAAAGAATTAGGTTAATATTTGCTCATTTTACCTTACCTTCCCATCTTTATAATTACGATCATAATTCCAAACGGAATCAGCACTGCACAAATCATACGAAAACATCTTTTCAACTGCATTTCAATATTGTAGGCTATAGTCTGTACAAATCTTTTTACTTCTTTTAAGACTTGCTGCTATTGTACATAGTTCACTTCTGATGCTATTACTGTGGGAATCATATTTAAAGAAAGCAGGTTTGGCCTTAAGTTTCAAGCTTACTTTTACACAAGTTCGACTTTACAGCACAACGTTGGCATGTGACCACGCCATTGATATAAGCAAATTAATAACATACAAGCTATCCGCACTTATGGCCACTTTCTGATGTGAAGTTAGCTAACGTAGGTACGTTGCAAAAACATTTACAAATGTTACTCTGAAAGAAACAAACTATGATTTTTCATCTTTTACTGGATTGATATAACATACGCTAAAATTATCTTTAATAGAAAATTGTGAAAAATTATATTTGTCTCAAGCAGTTCCTAAGCTTTATTGTGTTTACAGGCTGCCACGTTCTGTGATTTAGCTTCGGGCGAACTATAGTTCGAAATAATGTTGCACTATTGACAGGTCATATCGAGTGGATTTTTATCGAACTTTTTATGAAAGGAACTTTTTCTCCAAAACGTAAATTACGGTTTACGGAAAAAGTAATAGCTAGGTTGACGTGACGTATAACAGAGGAGAGTATTTCAACCGAAACTTAGGCTCTCCAGTTTAATTTAGTCGTCTTCCTTTGTTTACACTTCCGGCACAGACAATATGGAAAAATTAACCTTTTAGCGAAGTATAGGCGTACGTGGCAAACGCATTCACTTGTTCTTTCGGAATTGCAGGCAATTTTTGCAACAAAAAACAAATACTTCAACCTGTTTTTGGGACAAAGATTAATTCTAACGATAATTTCTGCTATTAAACCTTGTCCAAGACAGGAAAGCAGCCTCTTCCTTTTTTTGTCGTATGCAGGCTTACGCCCGGTAGATAAAAATTTAGATGATGTAGAGGGAAAAGCAAGGAAGCCAACCTTAGAAGTCCCTTCCTGGCAACCTCAATTAAAAAAAACAAAAAAACTTTGATGCTAGACAAAAATAAGGCAGTTGCATCAGAAATGTAGTCACTGGTTCGTTTCAGCCATGTGTATATTCAGGCCCCAGTGATACCTGTGGTCATGTGAATGCTTACCGTTCCCCAAACGGCGAATGCTGCCGTTTTTACACGTCGCATGACGTTGAAACGATGTAAAAACTGCAACTTTTGCTGATTGAGACTTGTACACCATACCTCTCTCAATTTCAGTGTACAAACTTTGTGCACAATCAGATGTTTTTATTACAATTACGACTGAAGTCACAAAATTTAATAACTTATCATAAATAGAGTTAACGATGTCGTCACATAAGCATAGAGCAACACTTACGATTTTTCCAAGCAAAAAATTAGTCATTTTTGGTGTAAAAATGAGTGTGTGGACGTCGTCTCAACGCAAACTTTGGACAAACGCTGACATTTAGCTGAAACATCACGAAACATTAGACCACGTTGTAACCTACGTAGCTTATACACTACAGGCTAGGCTACTTTGTATTGATAAGACACTTAAAGACATTGAGGCGGTCATATGTCACAATGATAGCCCACATTGCTTTCACATAGCCTACACTAAATGTAAAATGTTGGTATAACTCTGTGGTATACACACAGGTTGCAGGTATAACTCTGTGGTATAACCTATGACCATAGGCTTACCACCCAACATATGACGCAGTAAGAATGTCAAATAATGATGGTTAGTTTCAACCGATTGCCTGCTTACTTTGCTATTGGTGATCTTGCTTATCTTCATGATCTATCTAACTGTCTCGATTCGTTGTCAATCGCTTGATTGCAAAAACAATTACTTGGGCTGACCGATAGGAAGTTGACAACTTTGTAACTGTTGTAACTTACACAGGTTCTGTTTGTCAATTTCACTATACTGACACAATTTTACTAATTCTTATCTTTTGACTAGTTTCTGTCAAAGAATTTTGACACAAAAAATTGTTTCCGATATGAGAACCATTTCAATTCAATTTATTTTTCTTTGTCGGAAAAAAACAGCAATGATAAAGTTACCAATAGTTTACGGGAACAAACCAACAAAAGGAAACGGCGGCAAAACCACAGAAGTTTATAACGTGCATGCGATGTAAATTTAAAGCATACGTCGATGAAAGTAAAGTTAAGCACGGCCACCAAACCAAACAGTTTAAAATAGATGAATTAGTTGAAAGAATCAGTAGGCTCCACATACCTAAAGCAACTAGAGGTGTGGCAGTTGATGAAGCCATGCGGGGACGACTGAATCTCACAACCAATATAAAAAAAAGAAAAATCAAAAACACTAGCATTTAATAAACGTACGGTGAGCTTATTATACAAAAAACTATATAAGCCTACAGTGTTTCGTTTGTAAATAAAATGAACTTTTCGCAGCAACGACAGTGGTGTTGTTTTAAAACAGGAATCGATAACTGATGGGTTCAGGAATATACACTAATTATTATTTGAACATTATATTATAGTGATGATCAATTAAAATGGTCTTGATGGCATGCGGGTGACTTCGGTATCGGAGAGGGATGGACTTTCTTGGCGTTTTTCAAATAAATTTCCAACCAAACCGCTGGAGAGTGATGCAGCTTCATTGTTGTAATACCGTATTCTTTACAAACAAATCTATACAACAAAGTAACGAGAGTCAAAAGGTTCTTTGAATAAGTACAATATACGTAGTTCGGTTAATTAAAGGGCTAAAGGCGTATTGCGTTAGTAACATATTAGCATGTAGGCTAATAGTAGCCTATTGAAATTAAATAATTTTAGGTGGTGGTGGCAGACGCACGACAGTGACCGTGATTGTTGTAATAAACAACCACAAGGCTACATATAGCCCAGTGATTCCCAACACATGGGTCGCCACTCGCCACCTAAAGTTGGGTCGCCTGATTATTTTTTTGGGTCGCTTGTTTTTCAGGCATATTGTATCTTCGACGAAAAAATAACAATAAAAAAAATTTAAAACGTGAAGAGATCGATCTCAAAACTGGAAAATATAAACACAAGTCATGAAGCGTTTTATGTCGAGACATCAGAAAGCTTTGTAGCATGATCGTAGTGCATGAAGTTTTACCAGTTTTCGTTTTTATTATTGTTAATATTATTATTAAATGTAAACCCAACAAAAATTTCAGTCTCAAACATAAATTAACTTGCCAAAATTACGGGATATACATTGTAACGTGCACTATGTGTCACGAACACTATGTAGGACAAACCATGACAAATTTTTCCACACGTTGGGCCACACATAGTCTGATGTGGTAAAACGCATCAAAAACAAAGTCCCAAGTGCTGTATGGACTCATTGCTTTCTTCACAGTGAGGTCTTTGCTACAAAAAAGCTGTCTCAAGAGCTGCACGAAGTGTTGAATGATGTGAAGTGTGTAAACTTCATCACAGCAAGTCCACTAAATCGGCGTTTGTTTTCGTCTTTGTACACTGACATGGATTCTGATTAATCTCAAGCATTGCTGCTGCACACAGAAGTGCGATGGTTGTCACGAGGTCGTGTCCTGAATCGAGTTTTTAATTTGTGGGAGGAGATTGCTATCTTCCTGAAGCAAAAGAACTGTGTGAGATTAGCCGAGAAGTTTTTGCAAGAATATTTCAACGCAAAAGTTGCTCACCTTGCCGATATATTTGACTCTCTGAATTCTCTAAATTTACCTATGCAAGGCAACGGTTTAGCGGTGATTGATTGCGCCGCCAAAGTTTCTGCTTACTACAAAAAACTCATATTCTGGAAATGTTATGTCACCAGAGATGAGTAGGCTACGATGTATTTCCTCAGCTAACGCAATATATTTGTGGCAAGGAAGTTGATATTAAGCAAACCATAATTGGACACCTGGAACAGTTTGCCAAAAAGTTTGTGCACTACGGTACTATGGAGAATCTCTAACACTTAGGCTAATAGCCAAAATGATTGGATAATTGATCCATTTGTTGGAAAAGATCTGCCTCAACTTCCCATCCATGTTGCAGAACAGTTTATGAACATAACGACAAAAGCAGCAAATCGTATTTCTTTTGCGTCCTTCAAAGACAAAGACCCCAAAGATTCTGCAAACATCCACTTTTGGGCTTCCATGTAGGCTACAAAGTGTATCCCACAGTTTCACGTTTAGTGATTCAAAAACAGATTCCATTTACAACAACTTGGCTTTGTGAGACTGCATTTAGCGCCATGTGTGTACTGTGTAGGCCTATTGAAAACTAAACAGCGAAACCGGCTGGAAGTTAAAGCCGACAAGTGGCTAAGCAAAATAACGCCTCGATTTCAAAAACTCACTGACAGCAAGCCAGCACAGCTATCTCATTAGTGATTTGATAAACATATTATTTTCGGAAAAAGTTACTGCTTTTGTAGTGCTGTTTGTTTGCCACGCCATCTTGTATGGCTTTTAAAATACTACGACAATTTGTTTGGGTTGCAAGATTTTACCGAACTGAATTTTTTTTTTAAATGGGTCGCCTTAAAAACGAGTTGGGAACCACTGATAGGCCTATAGCCTGCTGCAGACTTTTTTTTGCATTAAAACAATGAAGAAGAGAAACCTTTTCTGATTGATTTTCTAAAAGCAGTGAACCACGTTTATCAAACCATTTATTACTAAAGCAGAAAAGCATCGCAAAACATATGATAGCTAATAGCTATGTCCGAACATTTACCAGTGTTTTCAACGGAAGGTAGCTGTTGTAGGGAAGTGCTGAACCAATCGGACCAAGAGTTTATTTCATTCTTTATAAACTCTGTTGATTCAAATGAAAAACTTTTATTGTTTCTTGCACTATCATCTATGACAATGGTTCTCAAATTTTTTGTCTTGGCGGACCCCTTTTGGTACTTTCGTTTTGGTACCTTTTGATACGAAGCGGTCACGGATCCCTAAAAAAAATTATCTGAAGTGTTGGTACCTTATATCGCATCTCCAAATGGAATCAAATGTTTTATAAATGGAATCAATTGCTCTATTAAGAAAAAATTGCTATGCATTTGTAGAACGTTGCAAAAGATCAATTAATCCACTTTTGCGCAATGTTATGTCTTCTGATTACTACTTTAATTCTACATTTTATATTCACTACAACAGTATTTTGTACGTTGATTGATGTAGCCTGCTTGAGTGCTTGATGTTGTGTTAGTCTGATATTTTGTGTGATGACTGTTAAAAATTTGAATTCTATGGACTTTGAGTCTGATTGCAAATAAATAATATAATAATAATAATAAGTTCCGAGGCGACACACTTAGAAGAATTTGCTGAACGCACAACGCACTTATGACATTGACGAAAGTATGTTGTGAGCTATATAATTATGTTGGCACACAGGATCAAAAACCAGTACCGGTAATGTACCGTCAAAACTCTCCAAAGTGTATAAATGGACATAAGATTTCAAGATTTAAAGATTTAATTTGAAAGATTTAAACCTTTCAAGGTTTTCCCACCTTTTTCCGTTCGTTAACGTGCTGGTAGGTTTATATCGATTTTTGTAGTTAGTATCTTTTTCGTCCCGGACGCGTTAATGACGAAAAATAAAATGATTGATTGATTGAAATATTTGGCAACTCTGGTATGAGCATTTGGGATTAGCGTTGCCAGATTAAAAAAAAAGTTTATGCAACTTGGAGAATTTTAGATTGCTGGAGACTAGAATCTGTGATTGTAAAAATGTTTAAGACTAAAACAATGATAATTAATAAGCTACAGTCTATACTTGTCAAGAAATTGAGAGTCAACGGTTGCAAGGAAGAAAAATTGTTTAAAAATTATGGTCATAAGGAAAAACAAAAAATACCACCAAAAGTGTTGAAATTTTTTTCTTGAGAAATGCACTGCAATGATAAAAGTCTAAAAACAAAAGATTTGGTAATTTTTAAGGTTGCTGTCGGAAGATTTATCTGTAGCATTTGGCAACACTAATCTGCAATTTGCCATGTTTCCATTTTCTAATTTAATCAATGCTTGTTCGCAAATGGTTCAAATCATAAATCCAGAGTTCTTTTGTCGCTGACATACCAAGTTAGTTTTTTATTCAAAATCAAACTTTCATCAGCTAAATTTTTTTTTCTTACAACAGTTTGTCAAACACAATTATTTTGTTATCAGTATAGCTTACTCAGATATACACTGAGGTACCGTAGGCTACAACTTTAGAAAATCTCAAAGATTGATCACAAAAGTACGGTATCCTGCTGTTGCTTGGATTTCATGAGATTGATTTGGACAAATTTGCACAGAAAAAGTATTACATTGAAGGATGTTTTTAAATTTGCTACACTTTTTGATTTACATGTTTGCAAGATAATCTATTCTTTGAAACAATACCGTATTGTTCAATGTTTTGTCTCTATCATTATGTTGTATGAAATGCCACGGCTTGTATCAGACCAGAGGGCTGCGTTCGATTCAAATGACATTTTTCGGCGTTTAAGCGGTGAAACGGAAATAAAATACACTGGGTATAAAGACAGTTCAGAGGAAGAAAGACGTCAAAGATTTACAACAAGTTGTCAAGCTGGAAGAATTGAAATAGCATTTGTAAACTCGGGAACAAATTTTATGCTTCAGTGTTTTCCTTTGAATGTTGACTATACTCAAGGTGTTATTCCACCAAAAGAATATGTAAACTTTGACAGAGAACCAGGTAAAGTACATATTGTGTCTCCATTTATTTTAAATGGTGTATGTGTCTGCTTGAAAGGTTGGATAAGTTTGCACAAACTTGATGGGAGAGGTTTTATTGAATTTGATGAAGAACACGCACAAGAAATTGCACAACTGACTGGTGCACCGAGCCAGCATGTAAGCAAACCTGTATCATCTAAATTACCAACTAATAAACATCCATCTACAAGCGGACATCCTGATCAAGTGGAGAAACGGCCACGTTTGCATTAAGTAGCTTTTTTTTTAATTTTTAACAACACAAAGGTTTTTTTGCTCCTTTTAAGACTTTGCAATCCCTAAATGTTCTGTGATTTTAAATGTCAAAAAGTGTCAAAAGTTTAATGAATATTGTAGTGAAAGGGTGTGCATAATTTTTGTAAACAAAATAATTAGTCCTTATTTTGCTTTCTAATTACTGTTACACCTATATTTGTTTGCTGCATAGCCTACTTAGTGTTTAGGCTACTTGTTGAGTACAACAGTAACAACTGCTGTACAGAACAAAGGGGAGAAAATCATATAGCAGTATAGTGTGTAACATTTTTATGCATGTTTAGAAATTATCATTTTATTTGAACAATATATCATCATATGTGTATATATAACAGATCATTTTGTCATGAAGTGTAAATTTTCAACACTTGCAATGGTGCTTTTTATACTGCTATTACGCTCGGTTAAGTATGGGTTTTTAGTTACTGATCTCTGTTCTAAATCAAGATTTTGCTAACCAGTTTTGATGGTTTCACCAGATTGTTCATGAAAAATAAATATATATAATTAGTTAAGGATTATTTGTGTTTATGCCTGTATCGCAACCAAATTTATCTGTACAGTATTTATAACAGACAGCAGTTTGTATTATTTTGGTGTTTTCTATGTAATTTGCTTACAGATCACTTCAATTAAATTGCTATTATTTTATAACTTGAGATGACAGCATGACACCAAGGTGCTATTTTGTTTTTTGAACAAATTAGTGTACTAGTTTTTGTCTTTGACAGTCTCTCGATTTCTGGACAGAAACGTTTAAAAGTGGTACAATTTCAGCAGTCAAACTTTTGGAAAGTAAATGTTTTTTTATATTAACATGAATCAATGCTTTCACATATAAAGTTTCACACTGTTTTTTGCCGTACGCATAAAACTTTGTTTCCAATTCATTTTCATTCAGTAAAAGTTCCTTTTTATTTGCCTCAGAGGCAAGATGATATGTGTCTCAACAATAATGTACAGGTCTAATAATTTTGGTTGCTGACTTGATGACTATGTGTTACTTTGCTGCTTCCAGTTGCCTGCTGTTTGCGGTACTATGCAGCCTTGCAGTACTATGTGTTATCTCATTGGGAACAAAGTAAAGCTGATCCTTCTTATTGTCGAGCCATATCATGAATAGTGTAAAATAATATTCCTGTATTTTTTGGATATGTTTGAAGGATTTCGGGATTGGCAGAACAAGTGTTTTTGGTCAACCTTATGTTTGCACAATTAGTCATGATTTTTAATAAATTCTGAAAGAAAATCTTCGTTGACACAAATCATTGTTTTAGTCTTAAGTGTTGTTTTGTAGAAGTTTAGAGATTTCACTATTTGACTGTGAATTTTTAGGCTTGATAACTTACTCAGTCAATACCAGTTATGCTGAATAAAGAATTGTGTAAAAATGATTTGATTAGTTATTGGTAATTTGATGAAGTGTCATGTCAACATAAGTTCTTGGTTTTTAATTGTGTTTTGATATAACTGGATAATGGATATGAATATTTTCAAACATATATATAATATACAGTATTTATTTGAGCATATGTTGCACAAGTGTATACTATATAAGTCGTATTCCTAACTTAAACGATACAACATTTCTAACTCACACTTTGAAACTATTCGTGTAAGTCACACTCCATCTTTGTGATTGAACATTTGGTACAAAACTTTGCATCATATACTCGAATAAATAGGGTAACTTATTAACTGCATTTACATGTTTGGAGATGTTTTTTCATTTAAAAAAAGTGCTAGTCACTTTGAGAAGTTGTTTATTAAGTACGGTATAGTTCAAATATCACTACAGGTTTTTAAAAGTTCTACTATTCATATACAATTATACATCACAGTGTTTATTGACAGTATATAATTTTATATGTCATGTTGAATAAAGTTCATTGTTCGTCCTTCTATTTGTGAAACACTGGTTTTTAAAAGCAATAAAAATTGACAAGAATCTAGAATCCTTTATGTGTTAAAAATACTGCAATTGCAACATTTTATATGTTGTAATCATTGTAATATGTTGTGTTCCCTGTCATTATGTAACTACTAATATTGTTTGTTCAAAGTCTGCAATATATTTACTGAAAGATTTTTCCACAAACTAAAATCCAGTTTATTTTTAATGATAATATTAGAGATTATCAGAGATAAAAAAAATTTTTATTGATTATTCTAACAATATAAATTTTCTGTTGGTTATTTTTTCATACCCATAAAAACACAGTGTTAAAAACTTGTTTTATTTTTATTTTTAGAAGAGATTGACAAAATGTGTTCATAGTAACAATTTTATACAATCTCCTGTTTTGTCAAAAATTTAGAATTTCTGCAAATCGATTTTTTTTTATCATCATTGGCCTACTTTATATGGTGCCTTGTCTACATAAAAATGTAAAATATTGGTTTATCAGACTGGATTTTTTACGTTGCCCACACAAGTTTTGCTTACTCATATTGCATACCGTATACAATACATGATGGTGATGTTATATTAGCTGACTTGCTTTTGTCATCAATGCCAACTAAATGCATTTATTTGTTTTCAAAAAAACTTTGCTTTACTGAATTTACTTGCAACCATTTTCAATTGCATCGCAAGTACTAATCATCCGACAGCAGAGAAACTCGTATTTTTGAGTGACTTTTCGAATGAAACAAAGGAAAAAGTGTCTAAAACTTTGTTTTTAGTTGTGCATATTTTCTTTACCTAAATATAAATATTTAAGTATAAAGTTACATAAACATAAATGGCTGTTGCTACATCATAGCCATTGGAAAGCGTAGGATATTTTCTGAATAAAGTTTTTTGCAATTGCGTTTATTAAACATTTTGCAAGTGTACTATAAATGCTTTTTCTATTCTTTTGCCCCACAAGACCATAGCATGTGAGAATGTTACAAATTGACAGTTTTCTTGGTTGAATGTAAATGCCCGCCAGGGCTCTTTGAAATGAATGTTTCTTTGTCTTGTTATTGTTTTGAATTATTTTCTTTTGTTGAGAATTTTCAAAAACTTCAAGAATAATTCATTTCCTTCTGAATAAAAAACAGAAAATATTTATTTCAAATTTGCAATGAATGTTCAAATTTTTTCTTGGCCCTTACAACCCTAAAGAATCATTTAGTCTTGGAATATTCGGGATATCTCAATTCAGAGAACACCTATTCCGTGATTTTTTGAAAATGCAGCGACGGTTTTTGTTTTTTAGAGAATTTGTAGGGATCATTTAGTTTGGCGGCTTTTATGTTTACCTTCCCATGCAAACGAAATGGTTTATGCTTAAACCAGGTTTGTTTTAAACTGCCACTGCATTTTAGCTCAGTTGATTATAATCATAAAGCGCTGTTTGACAACTGTTTTTTTTCGTCGAGATTTTTCAGTGATTTGTCCAAAATCTCTGAAAAAAGGCTGTCTCCGAATCGGAATCTCCAAAACCATATCTGAAAATCATAAATAATGCTTCGAAGAACATTCTTCAAATCAGATTAACAAATTACAACATGCTTTACGCATTTCTTGTCACAGAGTCACTGGGCAACAAAAAACTACCAATTTGTGCCTGTCAAGCATTGCTTTGTATATCTGCTGTAATCTTTGTATAATAAAAAACTGCTGCCGTGCCTTTGAGCTTGGTTTGACACTGTTGGCTTGTTTCAAAGATTTTCAGGGTAAAAGAATTAAATTGATATTGCAAAGTGAATGTGTTACAATGGTGCCATGGTCAAGAACTGCAGTGCTGCAGCTGTATAAAAGCTTGTTGCAAAGAGGCTACAAAGAAATCAAGTACACTGATAAAGATTATTACTTTTTTCTTGTTCAATCTGAGTTCAGGAAGTACAAAGATGTCACTTGTCCTGAAGTGAAACAATTTCACCTTGATAAAGGACAATACTTTTTGGAAAATCGCAGAGGAAAACTTCTGTAGTGCACCTGGAGTCTTTCATTTGCAATTCTCTTGCAAACTTTTAAATTGTGCAAGATATGGTTATATGAAAGGGGTAGTATATCTGCACTGCATGACAACAGTACTTTGTTATACAATATGCAAATTGCTTAATAAACGGTTATCACTGATTTTTGGTTAAAGCATATGATTGCTAGCAGAAAGTTTGTTACATTTTGACAGCATTATTTTTTTGTTTTTCAATCAACAGTCTTCATGTGCTTTGGAACCAAACTAAATTCTTCTGCCCATTATCCAGTGCAGTTCAATATGTGCTACGACCATGCATGTTTTTCTGTATTAAAGTTGTAGATACGTAGTTTGTGAAACACTATCGGGAATTCATCCTAGCTTAACATGACGTGATCATGATCAGTAGTTTGTTTCCTTGTCAGGTTTTTTGTATTATTGAGCTCCAACGATTTACCTTTTTTTTCAAAATTATTCCAAAAGTATAGGCTATTTTTTTGCTTTTTATGTTATGCCACATAGCCTACAATTGCTTGTGTAGAAATATCCTTACTTGTTTTTATACTCCGTTGTATAATAATTATAAGTGGGGTTTTTGTGGCCATGGTTTTGTGTGAAAGTAGCAAACGAATTACTACCGGTATGGTTTTCACAACTTTGTGTATACCTAGCTGCGGATCCTGTTTTATTATTTCACTGAGCTGGTTGAATTTCTCATCTAGTGGAAGCAGCTGCATTCCTTAAATCATATCATGGTCTGCCAGCCGTATTGTGTTGTGCTGAACGTCAAACAATTGCCTACAGTCTTTTTCTTTTTAGGTTGCTAATTACCTCAAACAATTTTATGAAATGTAAGCAAGTTGTATTCATAATGCCCGAGACAAAGCCTTTTATGTCAACTCCGAACTGGGCAAACCCTCGCTATGATGGAAACTCCCGAAGGCGAGTGGATTACTACGAAGATGTGCGACATGCTGTCCTGTGGTTTTACAAGGCATGGCGATACCCCCTGAGGAATAGATCTATCATGCGATTCTTCAAAATTAGCATCATTTTTGCACTTTTTGTTACTTGCGTTATAAATTTAAAGATAGCTATTGAAGCAAAATTAAGATATGAGCAACATAAAATATTATTTGCCGATCCGCTTCACAGAGATGCGAAACCTTTCCATCACACTGAAGGCGTGTTTGAAGAAAAACAAAACATTTACAGCAACATGGAAATTGGTGTTGTGTCAAGTAAAGATTTGGTGGAAATAAAATTGAATAACACCATCATTTTGTCAAAAAGTTCATCTGAAAACGACAGAGGTTTGCATGTGATCACCTTAAATCAACTAACAGGTGCAATTACAGCTTCACAGTTGTTTGATACTTATTTAGAAGGCGAAGATGATGCTCTTTTAACGTTTTTAAACACCATTCAAGATGAAAACAGAATAATTATTATTGCTGTCAAAGATGAAGCATCATTTCATTTAGGAAAAAATGCTAGGGAGCTTTTTAAGAAACTTGGAAGCACGAAGATCGACCAATTGCAATGGAGAAGCATGTGGGCTATAGTAACGGACAAAAGAGGACGTGTATCCGCTGAACGTTTAAAAACGGCGACAGACAGTGCGTCCTGGGCTGATGACGTCAGGTTAAAGATCCTTTTAAACCCTTTTCCTGTGAAGCGCTTCACTTGCTCTTGGCCGTCGACTTCTGAGAACAAAAAACGGGAAGAGTTTTGTACAAAATTTGACGGTTACCAGGCATTGTGTAATTGCGAGATTCCGTCCTTGTTTACCACTGCCAGCAACTTCAGTGATAATTTAGTTTACAACATACCTGTTGCAGTGATAGCAAGCAACAGACCTCATTACTTATACAGAACACTATCTTCTCTTTTATCTGCAAGCGGGGCGAATCCCAGCAAGATCACAGTGTTCATTGACGGCCATTTTGAAGAACCAATGCAAGTAACTAAATTATTTGGTGTGCAGGGAATCTTTCATACTCCGGTTGGCGTCAAAAATGCCCGCATTTCTCAGAATTACCTTTCTAGTTTATCAGCAATTTTTGGACTAAATCCTTCTGCCGAATACGCCATTATTTTGGAAGATGATTTGGACGTGTCGCCAGACTTTTTCAAGTTTTTTAGCCAAACCATCGAGCTGCTGAAAATCGACCCAACGATCTACTGCGTATCAGCTTGGAACGACCAAGGTTATGATCACTCGTGTCGGGATGCTCAACAGTTGTATCGAGTCGAAACATTCCCTGGTTTAGGCTGGATGCTTAGTCGAAAACTGTTTAAAGAAGAATTGGAACCGAACTGGCCCGAGCCAGAGAAGCCGTGGGATTGGGATATGTGGATGAGACAGTCTGAGATCAGGAGGGAACGCGAATGTATCATCCCGGATGTTTCCAGGACGTTTCATTTCGGGACATCGGGAGTCAATATGAACAAATACTTCCACGATTTATACTTCTCTAGACATAAGATTAACAAAATTCGAGACGTAAAGTTAAAAGATGTCAAGTCACTTACCAATGACAATTATGAAAAGCAAATGCACCAGCTCGTGAGACAATCTGCCTTGGTAGACCACAACAAATCTCCTTGCGATGAAAATTTCATGTCTGATCTATCACATGCATCAGAAACCTATGTTGCTTATTTGAAGGTACACACTGTGAAAGAAATCGGAGTTTTTCAAAAACTTTTTAAATGTCTCAAGACCTGGGACTTGGACGTGAGAGGGTTACATAAGTATTCGTATCGGACTTACGTTAAAAGTAGGCACATTGTTTTTATTGGTTACCCTGTTTCACCTTACAGCATATACAAACCTGTTGATGTAGAACCTATTGCAATTATTCTTGAAGATGAAAAGCCTGTGTAATGTGATAACTAGGGCGATTTTTTTGTAACCTAAACAATTCAAAAAAGTAACTTTATTTTTGCGAAAAAGTAACCAAAAAGTAAGTTTATTCAACGAAAACAAGAAAGCAAAAGAAAAAACAGCAATTCAACATAAAAAAAAACATTTAAATTAGCTTCAATTTGTGCTCAGATTATAGTTGCACAGTCAAATTACATATATGTAATGTTTTACATTCTCTGGCAGAAAGTTTCTGTCGATCAAACACTTAAGCTGTTGCAGAGAAAACAAGTGGTTACATATTAGTTAACACAATTTGTTTCATCGAAAAATTACTTTACGAGTTTTCGGGAATACACGTGACACGAACGAGCATGGGCTCGTGCAAACCTAAAATCCGTACCATAGTAGAAGATATACACAAGTCTTGGCATTAGGCCTACATAGAATGTGAATTCATCTCTACAGTAGCGATGAAAGATAAATAAATAAGGAAATTAGGCAAAAAAGTATGCAAAATAAAGTGACCTAACAAATGAAAAGTAACCTAAAAGCACAAAAAGTGACTTTTGGTAACTTATAACTTCTTAAATATTGACCCCACAACTATGAAATTTTGGTTCTACATTTCTTTTGTTAATTGGTACAACTAAAAAAAAGTAACTTTAGTAACAA
Organism: Aplidium turbinatum; assembly: GCF_918807975.1. Taxonomy (NCBI): domain Eukaryota; kingdom Metazoa; phylum Chordata; class Ascidiacea; order Aplousobranchia; family Polyclinidae; genus Aplidium; species Aplidium turbinatum. Next base: position 7,994,575 of record NC_137483.1, on the reverse strand, counting down.
AAAATCGCCCTAGTTATAACTCGTCCTGTACTGCGATCTTTTAATATTTAAAAGACCTTTAATCACACTTGAACATAATTATGTGCTTCTCGTTGTTGTCTGTCTATTTTTCCTTTATAAAAGTACTAGACGTAAGATGTTTGCCAAACCCAACTTTTGCCAAACCCAACTTTCTTTTCAGAGAAAGTTTAATTTGTAGTTAGATTCTCATTATAGTCAAGAAGCAAAAGAGTAAGTTTGCTTTATTTTAACATCAGTGGTATGTGCCACATGTGAGACATGGTATCTTAGTCTGCATCTTTTGTATCACTTGAAAAATTGTTACCGTTCTGTTGTAGTTGGACATTGTTAGATGCGTTTCCAATTGTTTGCTTCGTGGGGTTCTTGAAACTTCACGAGGCTTCAACATTTCTGTTTTGATTATTGTCTTGTTAAACACAAATCATGTTTTGATTTATTTCATTATTTTACGCTTTTCTTACAATAATATTGCGATGAGAACTTATCATTGCGAACACTAAAACTTGTGTACGGTACGCCATACGCTGGGTGGATCGTCCCATTTCCAGCTGGTAACAGTTTTCTGTTTTATAGCTCCGACGTTAAACCACGTGTGTAAAGCTGGGAGGAAATCCAAATAAGTCTTGCTTTCGTGTACCTTTGAAAATGTTGCTTACTTTAAAGTTTAGCCGATCGCTTCTGTGTCATATCTGATCTGTGCTTCACTTTGCCGCCGAGTAAGGCAAACTCTCACACGCCGACGAGAAAAGTTTTTCAAAAATGTTCAACCTCGACCTATAAAAACTGGAAGACTAGTTTTGCACTACTTGGGAAGCAGTGTAGACTATTCAGGTCTGCTACTATTCGGTGAGTCCGATTCGGTGAGTTTCTAACCTCTAACCCCTAACCCTAAAACGGCAATGATAATTAGGCTACGGTACCCGACAATTTAAAAAAAAAATTGAAAAAATTCCCCGTTAAGGGATCGGACTCACCGAAACGGGCCATTCCGAGACTATTCAGTATTAAAAAGCAACTGCAAAATTTTTCAGGGCCTTGTTTGCGTTGTTTTTACCTGAGCTAGCGCAAACACGGAATTGGTAAACAGATTTAAAAAAAAAACACAATTTATTTTTATTTTGGCTGCCGGGAAAAAGCTCTGGTAGGTCATGCTTGGTAAATAAAGGAGTTTAGAGGCCTGGACAATCACATTCGAACTCACGGTAACACAACGTTCATTTACGTTTTAACTTCATAAAGCACTACAACTTTACTTAAAAGACAGTATGGCGTCTACTAATACTTTCACCACTTTTACTCTCATTCGTTGTACTGTATTGCATTTTTTATACAGTTGCTCATTCTTTCTGTAGTGAGTTTCATAGTTCTTGTTCTTAATCAATGTGATAGCTTTTGAACTGAACCATATCACGAAATCGTTGTTGGGTGCTAAGTTTGATTGCCGAATGTAATAGCGTAACTTACTGAACCAATTAAGCGGCGATTATGATCAATTTATGAGACAGAAGGTTTTGAATGTGTAGCACAAGTCTTTGTTGTGTCAAAATACTCGATATTCTACGTAATTTAGAAACTAAGACAAAAAATTCTTCATATCATTTTATGTTCGTCATTGACTTGTGCTGGAAGAAAAATATTATCTTAGCTACAATAATCGATTTACCAACACACCAATAAACGGGAGAAGTTAAAGAAATTGAGAAGTATTAAATGTGGTCAGACTAGATCATCAGTAAGATACACGTCTGCAGCTAACACGACTAAAATAAAGATATTTTCCTAAAGATTATTGTGCAATAACTACAATTTGTATCAAATATACGTCAAATATATGTACCACATTCATATTTGTAAACGTGGCATTCATGAATTGTATTCTCAGTGTATTTTAACGTACGAATTTGTCTGTTCTATGCTATTGCTAACAGTGCTGATGCCGCGTGTGCTAAGTCAGCTCTGCTAAGATACTGTTATTGACAATAGGTTTTTCTTTGATGCAAATAATTTAAAATTTTATAGGAATATTAATATTATATTGTTGTTGCTAATTGCAATGGTTTTTACTTTCGAAAAGTTATTTCTTGTTGTTTCGTGTTGTAATATCTTTAAATTGAATGAAACTGTCTACCAGATGTCTGTTGTGCTTTGTGAAATATAGTTTGTTAATTTGGACGTACTCAATTCTCACCAAGACAGCAATTCAACCGTTTGTTACATTGATTCAACGTCTTTCCTGCCAGCAATCGTTGCCAATTTCACATCGTTTTACCGTCAAGAAACGGTGAAACCATATAAAACGGCAACTTTACTGGCTAGGATGGAAGCAGGTGATGGATGAGCGATGACGAAATCTTGTTACCACGATATCTACTGTAGTCCGGTTCTTGCACCTAGAACTGTTTGTTGTAAAATATTTTCAAACTTTTACGGTTTTTTGATTTTACCTTATTCATCTTAAAATGGAACACGATCTCTACACACACAGATAACTGCAGCTAACTCATTTTGTCTTACATCATATCAGGGTTGTTCGTTATAAAAGAGGCTCATGAAACAAGGGCTAAACATACATTGTAGTTTAATTTCACTTCTAATAAAATTCTACCTACTTTTAATGTTGGAAAGAAATTTTACTTATTTTTTTACTTGATGTTGTATTGTGTCTGTTAATATCATTACGTTCTATTGACCTAAGAATGTTGTGCTTGTATCATGGCCGATTGGAAATCGTATCGTTAGAATGATGATCTCGTTCCTTTAGATTTAAATATAAACTGTTTGATTGAACTGGTTTTTGTCTTTTGTGTATGTCAAGATGAATAAACTTTGCGGCTTCTGAGAAAGGATCAATATGTTCGCTATTTGGGCAAGGTGAGTGGAGGTATTATGAGCTCCTAATTTGTACTAAGTCCGTCCGCGCATTGGTTGAGCGCCTGAAAAGATCAAGCGGCACTGGTTCGACTCTTGGGGAGTGCGCTTGAGCAACCCATTTCAGGACTAATCTCCATTCAGCGGCACATAGGTGGGTGCATTAATTTGCAGACAACAAAACCTTCAACAGTCAGAAACTTCTTTCTGTTGTTTCTGGTTACCGGCCCTGCGTCTAGACTAGAGCCTCTACAAGTATGCGAAATTGCCAAGAATAATCTATCAGTCCGATGATAAAGATTTGAAACCAAACCGAGCTGTCATGTCTTCACAGCGGCGATTGTAGTCTGAAGACGGAATTGGTAAGTTACTGTACAGGTAAATTCACTGAATTCTTTGTCAGGTTTTAATTTCTGACGAAAGCTGTTGGGCAAATTAAAGTTGGACATAAACGTTTATGTGCAATAACACATAGTTTCTGAACCGGTAAAACCACTGGTCTAAGATATTTGTAAATCCCGAGTTTAATATCCTGGTTTTGATACATGCGACTGTTTTAAAATAGCTGCTGCCATTTATAGACTGGCAGGTTGCAGCTATGCGGCCAAATTGTACATCAGTGCTTTAATCTTGCATGTCAACTTTTGCAAATTATTGAGAGGATTTGTTTATGCTAGGACACATTACTCGAGCCATGAGCGGGACTTTGTTTCAAAGCAGTATGCGGTTATATTATTTAGTCTCGTGCAGGGCGTTGGTTCGACTTAATCTACGGATTCAGTATTTATTTGCAGAAAATCTTCAATGTTGAACTTGCCCTGATTTGTGCTTGAAGATGGACACGAAGTTGGCCTTTTTTTACGTAATATTCAAATTTTTTACGAGCAAGCATAAGCCTGACTATGACGTTGATTGGAATACATTGAAAGTCTCTGCCGGTAAGTGTGAGGTAGATTACTTGATTCTGATTGTGTCCAAAGCATGTCGGTTAGAAAAGACTCAATGTGGCATAAATTCTACGCCAAGAAAATAACTGTCTTCAAAAAAATTTAATTTGAAACGAGTTAAAAGCATAAGCCAAACAATGCCACGGTATAAACGTTTTCGGCTTCACCTCGAGCCCTCGTCAAGCATTTGAAAACCTGCTTGCATTGTACTGAAATAACACGCGGTGATTTATTGAAAATTGTTTTTCCGGGATAATCCCTAGGATCAAGTTTGCTCAACAAATTCCCTCCACTACCATATTTGTATATTAAGCAATAGATTGAGTTTCGCGTTTAGCAGCATGATCGTTGCTTACTGCAAGTCGTTAATATCTATATTGTGAAATTGTAAATTAACCAAGACATTGAATATTTTGTGACGCGTGTAAGAAGCTACACAAAACCGCAAAGTAATTATCCATATTCAGTCATGTATTAAGATCTGTTGCTGCTGAGCAGATTTAAACAGCCTATTTTTGCAAATGTTTGTGGGGTGGCGTATGCAACAAGTAGGGAAATTTCTGTTCTAAAGATTCTGTATATGCCTCAGAGACTATTCACGTCAGCTTGTGTGCCTGTCTTTGCTGTTGGCATAATACTAAATTGACATAAAATTGTATTAAGTTCTAAACGAAGGTTTGAATCGTATCGCACTGCCATAGTGGTGACCATCTAGTTGTCTATAGACATCACATGTACAGCGCATGACACAAACAGATGCAACAATCTTTCTGGTTATGTCCCAGGTCCAATCCACCATGCAGCCTGACTCTTGGCGCTAATCTTCATCCGATGACGCTTCATCGATGATGTGGACACAAACATAATCGCGTATGCTAACTCCACAACATATGTGGATAAGAATGCTTTTCCAAGATCACTTTCGTGAGAAAAAAGATGAAAATCCTCTTCCTGGAGTGGGTTCCGATGTGGTATTGTCTCCATCGCTCTTTTCGCTCACATTCCCGGAGGAGTTCCCTCTCCTCAGAGGGGGTGGTGGGGGAGTCCCTTCTCTAGACGTTTTCATGCCATAATTCGACGCACTTTTCGTCAGTAGCAAAGGAGATCTCTTCAGATTCGTCTCAGCGTCAGGGATACTCTTGGCACGGTTCCTGTACAGCTGCGCCGGGTGCATCGCAATGGGGGAACGAAGACCGGAGTGAAGCGTAACCTGATGTAAATTAAAGATAGACATCGGTAACTGTCACCCAATCATGCGTCATGTCGAGCGGCACACAGCTTTAAAATTCTCCGCCAATGATTAACAATTATAAGTGAACGTTTATTGGCAATGTCGCTCAACCTTTGGTTGCGAGCCGAGTGAGATTTTTTTGTTATCAGCATTACAAGTCTTACCTGCACGTTCTTATTGATGCTCAAGGCCGGATAAAATACCAGCATCAGATTGTTGCTACTTTGCATGTGAAGGAACAGCGGCTGCCCTTGCGGTTGGCCGTTTATATAAAAAGTCACACTTTTTCTGAGAAGATCTAACAATACACCGACCCTTGAGCCAACTTCTAGCCCGATATCGGTCCTGCAAGTTAAACGAATGCATAATTATGATCGATGTGGCAAGTGAAGTTTAAACAACTTTATTGGACGTTATTTTACATTGCGAAGTGCATTAAAAACCACAAAATTTCCATCATAAATGCAGCGAATGGTACTAAGCCTCAGGCGAACGGTTGAACCGCTTTGCATGCAGCTATATTTGTAATCATATTTGTATTAAGTCGCTTTTCATCGTCACCATCGCGGCCTTTCTTGTGAAATGTCTTGTTTTACGTGTGAAATGGCTTAGAGCTTTGCCAAGATCACTAGGTTTTCTGCCTTAAATATTTAAGGCTTTAATATTTCCTGTACATCACACGGCTTTATTTCTGTGCAACATTAAGATAATGTCAAGTAAATGAATGAAATCTTTTTCAGCTTCCAAGGAAAGCTGATAAGGAAATCCAAATATACAAACATTTAAGATATAGATAATTTCAGGGGAAGGCCACGTGGAAGCAAAAAATCTGCGATTAAACTTTTTTGTATGAAAGTATACAAATTTGATGATGTTTTTTCTTTTGTTACTGCTTCTTTTTGCAATAAATGTTTAGAAATATTTTCGTGATAAGTTGAATACTGCCAATACGTACAGTTGTACATGTGATCTTAATATACTTATACACGTTCTACAATACCCTGTGGCTATGCCATAAACATACAGAACTGCTTCATCAATGTAAGCTTGTGCAATTGGCTACAGATTACATGTAAGTGCGAAATTGTGTGTTGCTTAATGTTATTCGATGTAGAAAGATCGTAACGTGGTCACAAATAAATAGAACATTTCCTTTTCAACTGGCTCATCCAAAAACCAAGTTCTTGTTACCCATGTTCAGCTGAGTGGGTGGCAGAATATCGAAAGCGAGTTCCAAATACTCGACATTGCGTCTATAGAACACATGACTACTTTGTAGTTTCGGGAGAAAGTTCACTTTCTTGTATCACTACAGGGTTGAGCATCATAAGGATACATTACCGTACGCATATTTACAAATGGTTTGAACAGTCGAACGTTTTTGTCTTAACCGAAGCTCTCACCAGGAATCTGAAAGTATTTTGAGGGGTCAGTCTAACTCTAAGTCAAACATTCTACTGTTCAAATTATTTGTAAATATGTCTAATGTATTCTTATAATGCTCAACCCTGTTGTGTTGGTGTGCCTTGCCTGTCTGTGGCACATAACTGTTTTGTGACGAATGAGTCACATTCTTGATATGGACATAATCAATCTTCCTTGCTTTCCACTACTGGTAAGCCTGGATCAGAAAAGCAGGAGATAGAACTCACCTTTTAATGTGCTGGCCATCGTGGTACAGCCAATTCCTTTCCCCATCCACGTATATCGCCCACCCTCGACTGTCCTTCCCTAGCATTGAAGTTTTATCGACATCCGAAAGCGCCACCCCGAACGAAGGGTCAGGATGGGCGTCGAAGCGATCGATGGAGTATTCCCAGTAGTGGACCCCCTGGAAAACATTTACATTATATTCATCGCGAAGACGCTCCGGCAGGAGGCAATATCAATCCATAGTTAACTTTTATCGAAACTTCGTTACCTAGGCTACTGCACAACAAAATTGAAATACGTAGCCAACATCTCTATTGGTGCATTGTCTAACAGTGTTCAACTCAGAAAACATTCAGTTATTTGAGAAGTAGGTGCCATGAGGGTTTTCACGCATTTCAACGATCGTTATTATTTTGTGTTGTAAATTAGTTTGCAATATGACGGCACCAGGGCCTCCGAGAGAAATCAGCACTGGTCGGGAAACAATACGAATAATGGGCCCCATAATATTTTTTAGTAAATATTGCGTTGCATGTTCGTGTTTAAGCTGAAATTAGCCTACTTTCTTCAGCATAAAAAGAACTTTGTTCAATATAAAAATCATAATAATCACTGGATTACACTTGCAGCAAAAATGCCATTGAGGCAAACTATTTTGTCTAGAAAGCTTCGTAAACACACAATACAGGCAAAGAAAATAGTTCAACCAAGCATTTAATTCAGGAGTGTCCAAACTTTTTCCCACGCGAGCCAGATTTGATAATAAGTCTTCGCGGGCCAACAGCCACAATAATTTTTCTGAAAACTGCAAGTTGAATTTATATGATTTTTTTGTGTCTGCAGGCCAAAAATAACACATTGTACAACAACAGGCGCGGGCCATACTAAAACGTCTCGTGGGCCGGAGTTGGCCCGCGGGCCAGACTTTGGACATCCCATTTTTGTAGCCTACAAATGGTTAAATTTGTCCCATATGCCCGCAACTGCACAACAGGCATATACGATGAAATTTTCATGGAACTTCAAACTCATCGATGATATGTTTGAGTTTGTTGATACATTTGTCAATTCCAACAACCAGCTATCGAATCCTTTGCAATGTACGGTAGAATACATTTCCTTCGAATGATTCATCTAGTTAAGTGGAGTTATAAAAGCGTTCTGTCCTCAGGAAAAGAAATTCATTTTCTTTTAAATTTATAATTGCCACTGCAACTTTACCTTGCGAGTAGTAGCCTACTTATATCAGCCTTCTCTTACTTAGATTACATCTTTCTTAAATTTCATTAAATTCATCAGTGAATCTTGTTTAAGACCGTAATCCACATAATGCAAAGCAGTCACAAATTTAAAACTGCTAGTTGTAGGCTACTTTAGCATTGACTCAGCTTCCGATCAAGCTCTTGTTCGTTCCAACTTGATGCATTTAAGAAACGTCTTCAGAGCTTCAATTACAAAAGGCAGGGCCTCCAAGAGCCCTGCCGGGCCCCGGTGCAGATGTTGCTGCCGGGCCCCCCAGCGCGACATGTCGCGTGATATCTCACCAATCACAAGCAAAATTTGCGGTGCGCGTTCTTACAAAGGATAAATTAGGTTAAAGTATTAACACTCCATTATTTTACAGATACACACTAGTTATACACAAAGATAAAATTCTGTAAAATGATAAAACACTACATAGTGTAAATATAGCCTCAATAGCGTTGTCAGATATGGAATTCTGCCCTAATTTGAGGAAAAGTTTATAGGCTAGCTGTTGAAAACAAAAACTTGTATTTTGGATATTTTGTTTAGTCCTGGGTTACTCCAAAAATGATAAGACATTTGAACAACGCTGTCTGTAGGCAAAATTATGAATTCCAACTAGATTTAAGCAACAACATCCATAAACAAAACACTCAAATAAAGAAAAAACTCACTATACCTTCCAAAATCACATCATGAGAATTAAGCATGGCCAACAAAAGACTACTTGACCACACGATAACAGCAGATCTTTTAACTATGACAAAATTACATCCAATTGCAGCAATAAGTTAATAAAATCAAAAGTTTTAAAACTGTTCGGCCACACTAAAAGATCACAATTCGGAATCAGCAAAGTTTGCACAGAAGGCAAAGTAGAAGGAAAAAGAAAACGTGGCAGACAACCAAAACGATGGCAAGACAACATCCAATCATGGACCGTACTCAACGTGGCGACACTGGGCGAGCTGGCTCAAAATCGCCACTCTTGGAAGCAAATAACTCTTGTTGATGCGCAATCTGCTGCAGGCGGAGATGATGACTGATGATGATCCATAAACAAAAAATATACAGGATTTACTTTCTTTAATCGTGCTTGGACTGATACCTTTAACTTTCCCAGATAACTTATGTTGGATACAACATCCTATGCCTGGCCAACGCAGATTTTGAAGTTAAGGTTCAGTTGTCAATCAAAAATAGTTCCCGCTTAGCTAAAACAGCACCAGTTTTCAAGTTGAAACTATCAATACAATCGAAACCGTTCAGTAATACAGAAATCATTTCAGCTTCAGATTTTACGTCTTGAATCTGTTCAACATCGCCTACCTTAACGCGAAAATGATTTGTTCTTGATGAGAACCATCGAGAGTGACATTTACAATGATTGAGAAATACTTGGAACTACGCACTTCATTTAAGAATTTGTTGATTATTTAGTTGGTACATTTTTACTTTAGTAGGTACTAAAAATGGGCCCCCTCAAAAGTGCAAAAACAAAAAACTACTCGTTTTTCCTTTACAATGTTTTGCTAGGGGGGAAACTGGCCAGACTTCCCCCCCCTCTCGGAGCCACTGGACGGCACCCAGCGAGAAACAAGAGATGACAGATTAAAGGAGAAAGCACCAGTTCGCCACATAAAATCCAAAACAGATTTTCACGGAAATAAAAGCAAAAACTCATAACTGCGTAAATAATAAAAGAATGACTGGCTAAGTTTATCTCTCCACATCGTACGTGGGATTGAGAAAGCTCACCCTTGAAAATCCAACATTTCCCAAGATCACTCGGTTTTCGCAGCCATCTGACGTAACAGTGTTGTTTCTCGCTGACAGCTTGACGTCACAGTGAGACTGGGCTGCTTCAAACTGGAAAGTCGCCACTGAAGTAAAAAAAATAACAAACGTTTGTTTGTTTTTTCATATATTTACCCTGCATTGCGGGAAAGCAGACTTGAGCGCTATGCATCGGTGTACGCCTTCCGACGCACACCTGACCCACGCGGCAGCCGACGACAATGTCTGTTTCCGGTTGTCTACTCTACTTATGACTTAAATTTGGTACTACCCATTACTCGAAATCGATCACTGGGTAGAGGCAATTATCGTAAAGTTTCTTGCCCAGAGAAACAACAGCAAGTGCGGGCAGGCCCGTAACTAGCTTGGAGCAGCAGGGGGGGCAAAAAGTATTCTAGAGGGGGCCCAACTTTTACTTTCCGTATCATGTACGAAAACGACGTTTGTACACAATGTGGGTATATTTACGCAAGAACATTAATCGTAGGCCTAATACAACGTTTAGATTAAACTAGTTTATCATAGAACCAGTCAGTGGCGTAGCCAGGAATTTTGAAAGGGGTGGGGGTTGACGGCCGACGGGCAAAGACCGACGACGTCTTCGCCAAAGGCGACACCCAGCAGCGGGGGGTCTGGGGGGCCTCTCCCAGAAAATTTTGAAAAATTACTTTGAATTTGGTGCATTCTGAAAGCATTTTCAACAAACATGTGGGTATAAATATTCCTGTAAAATGGTGCTGTCCGGTGGCATAGCAAAAGGATAAGATCATGTTTTCTAGGGCATTTTTCGGTAATAAAGCTAAGTCTCTATGTTTTCTTGTTGCTAATTCCTGGCTGAGATATTTGAATGTTTGGTATTGGCAAAACTCGCTCTTTTAATGCAGTTTCGTTTAAAATTAGGCAAACTTTGTTTTAGAGACAACATTCTACCACACCCTTAAACACACAATGTTTACAATTAAATAACACAAGAAAATTGAGTATAAAACTGAAAAGTCAGCGAACAGAGCTAATTAACATAATTTTTTCCAGGGGGTGCCAACATTTTTGCAGGGGGGGCGAAGCGAAGCCCCCCCTGCGCCCCCCCCCAGTTACGGGCCTGAGTGCGGGTGGCTGGAGTCGAACATGCAGGCTCTCGACTGCGAGCCCAACGCGCTAACCACTCGGCCATTGCTGCCATTGCGTAATCATCCTAGAGTAGCAATGTTTTAAAAACTGCATAAAGTCGGAAATGTGAATCTTAACTTGTGAAAATATACCTCCTTTTCACAACAAACCGTTGTGGAAGAAGTCAAAGTACAAACAGCTCACACCTTTTCACGAGTGACATGGAAATCATGTTTTTTACTTGGAACTATGAATCGCTTCTAGCTGCCACATTGCCACACACATAGCCTACCTTCAGATGTTTGTAAATGTAATAGATCACTATACGGTCCATTTCCGGCTCTGTTGTATGCTCTTACTCTTGCTCGGTAGATGCTGTTGAAATGAAGGCCGTCCACTGTGCACACTGTTTCTGTGCCCGTATATACTTCCTGTGTTGCAAGTGGAGGAAATATTAAGATCTACTTGCTGTATAGGACTAAAGCGGATTTGATCCAACAACCTTCCCAGGAAAGTAGGTAGGCTACCGCAGTGACATAGCTAAAAAGAAAATTTTAATAGAGCCAAAGCATCTGTTCGGGGCAAGCGTCATTCAACATGAATTATAATAGTATTAAGACGTTATAATAGTATGTAAACATATTTTGGAGAGGCGATTGCCCCCTCTTGGGCTACTGTTGCTTATTAGAAACAATCAAAATAAAAATAAAACTTTTAACGAAAAGTAGAAACTAGCTTACATGTTTGCTTTTTCGGTATTTGCCGGTATGCAGGCAAAAACAATTTTGCCCAACGCAAGTATAACATCTTTCTAAACTGTCCCACAAATTTATTTCAGCTCCATACCCTGAATGGTCCATTGCTCCCGTTATCCATTTCCAGCTTGTAGCCCTCCACCGAAGGGATGCTTGCGGGTATGGTCCAAGATAGCGTCACGGTGTTGTTCTTGCTGCCGCATTCCTGTCTTTCGATAGATGGCTTTTCAGGAACTGAAAGAACAATTGTCAATGTGCTCTAAATTTTGATGTAAAATTTTAAAAGAATACACTCAAGGGAGTTAATATTCTGGAAAAAAATAAATTTAACCGAGCTGCATCAAAACACCTTTTTGTGAACCGCTTTTCATAGAGGTTTCTATTACCGTACATGAAGAACGTAGATTTTCAGCTAGGAGTCCTAAATTGAGATAGGACGTTATTGTTGCTTTCCAAATCGCATTGGTTATTGCTTGTATCTGTCAACTGTCGTACAACTAGTGGACGACTGCGGGTATTTTATAAAGATCAACCTTTGACGATTTACCTTTGATTTGAACAAAGTCTAATTTATCCACAGCAAGAGCAAGAGAGGACGACTGCAACTCCAGATCAAAATCGCTTTTGGCGCGAGGAATGAGAGTTCTAGAACTCCATTGCTTCTCTGTGCACGTGACTCGCTCTGTCAAACTCTGGGATATCTGAACATGTGATAAAGATTTTTTAGTCTGCGTAACAGTTTAGCGATTGTAGACCTAAAATGATGATGAGCTTCAGCTCTTCAATGACCACTCCTTTCAGACTGCGCAATGAAGGAACGCACTTCAAAGGTAGCTTTTTGCCCAGCGACCCACCTTGCGGATGGCATAATTTATAGACAATTCGAAAACAAAAAAGTTTACACCGTCAGTCCTGGTATCTAAGCTTTCATCAGTAGTACAAAGCTTCTAGATTCAGTCTATAAGTTTGCGAAACAGCCGGATTTAGGTTTCAAAAAAACCTTTCAGTCTGGGATATGAGGATACTCACAATCTAAGCTTAATATCTCAGGTAGCAAAGTCGACGTTTTGCGTTGTTTCACCGTCTAAAAAGGTTGAACCACCGTCGTATTTGATGGTTGTGACTTCAATGCATCTTTTTGTGCAAGTAAACATTTATGGCAATGTACAAACTGACAATGGAAGCCAATATGACTAGGTAGTTATTAGTGATGTTTCTACTAATGGCTTAATGCCTTATGGCTCAAGAGCAATGGATCTCTTGTTCTAATTTTCTTAATTTGTAGATTGAGTGTGGGAATATTTACTCTCTGACTGAGAAAGCTTCTTTGAGAGCTTAATCCTGCCAGTCTGCATACTTGTAGAGGCTTTGAACCATGCACAGCGGAGACATTACAGCTGTAAATTCAGAAATTTTTAATTTGATAAATCAAAAAATATCGGTTTTCATGCAACAACTCTTGATGGCTGAGTTGACCAACATGTTCACTTTTATACAATACGTGCATCCGCTAGACGGCACTAGAATATCATACCTGCAGAAAAGCAGCCACATCATTGTCCTTCATCACTTCAATGCAATATTCGAGCAATCCAGTCGTCTGCTTCAATTTCAATGTACATTGTTGTAGCTGCTCTCGTACTGCCTGTGAAAAAAATTTCAATTGAAACAATGCATTAAATTCCAAGTCCCATAACTTCTTATTTTTCTGAACAAAAAATTGAAATCGATAGAAAACTTATGTAGCCTGCTCAAGGCTTTCAAAGTCAGTGTGAACTCAAATAAAACTTTCTGGTTTGGATCTCCGGTGCTGTGGAAATGCGGATACTGTTTCAAATTACTGTTAGTTAAATTTCTTTTGTCCAACTAAACTTTCAATAAAGTTGTAAAAAAAAACAAAGCTTAAACGGTACATTGATCGTTCTTCAACTGGCTTCACATTCACAACCGGAAATCAAAAACTTCTTAATTCTATAATAAATCTTTTTAATATATTTTTATGTGAGTTGGGATGAAGCATAAGGATTACTGAGCTAATCATAGTACCATGTTGTATGACGGGATAAATTTATTGTGGCTTAAAAGGAGTTTAAAATTCATATTTTACTAAACGCACGAACAGCAAACAATCGGTAGGCTGCCCACAACAATGCAAAGTAAGCTCCAATAAATTATACAAATAATCTGTAAAATATTTTTCTGAGCCATACATTACACAATGCATATAACATTACTCATACTGTCACCATGGGTGGGAGCTCTGAGACAAAGAATCAGACCAGACGAATGTTATGCTGTCTGTTTTTCTTACAATTTTGGTTCCGAATCAGTTTAAGAAAATCGATTTAAAACCGAATAATTTATCTTGTACAGTTACACAGTGAATTCTATCCTGTTTCAACTGACATTAACAAAATGGAAAGTCAGTTTTCATTTTCTCATCAGAATGATCTTTTTTGAAAAACAATTGTAATGCGAACAGCTTGGCCAATAGAGATCCCTTAATCTGGATTATTGGGGTTAGAAGGTCAGCCTATTCAGTTCAATTGTGAATGAAATGGCAATTTATTAATGCTCGTGGGTATTACAATATCGATAAAGGACGAAGTGCGGACATTTTAGCTACGTTCTGATTGACAAAGTCTTTCTGAAGCGTCGCCATAGCATTAAAGTTCCACACCCACTGTCAAAGACTAGCGACTATCCTCATCTTGTACTTTGGTGTAGTCCTGTAAGTAACTTCTTTTACGTGATGTTTGTTAGTGAGGAGAAGGAGTTTATAAGATAAACATATATGGATAATTATAACTGCAGACAGTGCACAGTGCACACCGTTTTTCCGGCCTCCTCAGTGCAGTAGGTACACTGGTGTGGCCATCAGGGGCGCCGGAAACGGGGGGCAGGGGGGCGATCGCCTCCCCTTCCCTCAAAATTTCTCTGGGGGGGGGGCAATGGAGCCCTTTTAAGGTCATGTGAGCTACTGCACATTTTTCAATATACCGTAACAATTTCTGCTATTCGCTTTTAGCTTGATTACAATCTTTCATTTTTGCCTCAAAGTAATATTCACACACAAAATTCTGTATCACAGTAGGTTACATGATGCCCTTTCGTGCTATTGTTCTTTGTATACCGGTATGTAGTTCTTCTATCATTACTCGATAATGAGTTATTGTGTAGGTCCCAACATAATTTATTGAAATTCTACCACTCTTATGCTTCTTCAAAGACAGTTTTGTCACAACTATGTTTGATGTTACCACCAGCTGTGAAAATCAAACGCCAATGATTCGAGGCACCACGAACGACCGTTTTGCATTGCATAGAACCAAAGGTAGGGCCAGATGGTCGGGATATTGTTGATGGCTGACTTATGAGAAAAGAAAATGTTCGTCGTGGTCTTGATTTTAGTTACAAAAAAGATCTGAGTGATACAGAATTGTAGGAAAGTTAAGGAATGGTTGCCTATAAACGTCTTAGCATAGCAAAAAGTGTGAGAACCTGGAAGTTAAAATTGTTTAGAAAGAAAGAGTAAGTAAGCCGTTATGATATAGCGTCAAATTAGGAAAGGTAGCTGAACCCAGTTTTAATGCCACGAGGCGAGTAAAAATGTGGCTTCGTACCACAATGACATACACAGTTTAAACAACCGAATGTTTGCGACTATTCACAAACAGGTGATGTGCACCATTGACTTAGAAGCTGTTGCAAATGAGCTTATTCGAGCAACCGACGCGCGTAAAATGTAGGCCTACTTTGGATTGGTTTGATATTTTTCCATATACAGTGGCCTATACAAATTATCCCGCGAACACTTTTTATACTTTGCAGCAGATGGTGACGCTATGAACGTGAGATTTATCTTTCGTTTCTTCTTGTTCAAGCTTTTTCAATATATTTCATTCATTTATCTTCATCTGTCTCACATTTCGATTTATATGGCTAATAGGGGGAAAAAGATTAACCAACTGCCCAGCATTATCGCTAGATCTTAAAACTTAAAAAAGTGCCCTTTTTCATAATCTTGCCCCCCACCCCATTCAAAAATCGTTCCGGCGCCCCTGGTGGCCATAGAGATATACATTTTCCCATTTGTGGTACCTAAGTTCCAATAAATATAAAAATAAGAAACTAAGCAGACATCATGCGATCTCAGCAGCAGCCTTTTTGGAGTGAGAGTTTTCGTTTTTAATCACTAAAAACTTCCATACAACATTTAAATATTTAAATGTTGTATGGAAGTCTACGCACTGTACTCATTGTCATTATTTCTGCTCGTAAACTAATTTGTTTCTTAGCAACCAAATAACATTTTTAGTCATTTTTTTAAAGTGAACTGGTGTAAATTTTACTGTACTATGCTGTTGATAAAAGTTGTACTGAAGAGGATTAAATACCCGAAATCGCGCGATATGCAACATAAGAATTTCTAACTGGAAAAATGCAACAAAAGAATTTCAAATTGGACTTTGTCTCACTTTTATGCATGCACCGTACTCTAAAAGGTCGTCGTTTATATTATAGTGTTCATATTTTTCTCAAACATTTAAATATCTTGCCATTGTAAAATATTTATCAACACGTTACTGTAAATGTAGGTTTTATATTCAAGTGATAAACAAGAGTTTGTTTACTTCTGTATGACAAAAGATGTAAAAATTGGGCCCCACTTTTACTTAATGTACATCTGACATAAAAAGCACGAATTGTCGCGGTTGATCTTGCTAGCAAATCTTTTCCACGCTTTTAACAATCAAGAAGAGTCTACTTTATCCCCAGAAAATTAAACATCTGTGACTTGAGATTGTGTGTAAATAAGCACTTAAACGTTTGGGAAATGTATGAAATAAGACGTTATTTCTTCGACGAATTAATGTTCGAGAGCGTGCGGACGCTGACGATAAGCAAGATATTTGCGCAATGTGCGCAGGAAAGCGTTTGATGCCAGGGAATGTTTTGTCAGACTGGATTAATTGGACTAGACACCAGCTTTGTAAAATCCATACGGACCGCTTTGGATGTAAACATTTATCAAAAAATGAAAAGGACCTTTAGTCAGAACGCCCTTGCATTAAAAACTGCTTTTTGCAAATAGTTTAGTCGCGTTTTTGGTGTGCACTGATAAAATGTTTTTTTTACGTACTCGTTGTGTATTATGTGACATATAACCATCTGCAATTACTTGTGAATAATTGTGTGGAAAGGAAATGGGCCATAGAAGTTTAGGAGGCAATAAGTAAAAGTGCAACACATGATCAATCATCACCAGATGATGTTAACAAACGAGAAGAGAAAAAGTTCAATTTGAGCATCACCTGCGCGGGGTGATGATGGAAGAGCAAGGAAAAGTAACACTGCACACAAAGTTGCTAATCACCATTTTAAACTGGAATGTTTGGACAAATAACCTTGCAAACAACTTTAATAGCATTTTTTTGTTGATTTATGCTAAACACACGAAAGTCACAGAAAACTTTTTCGGAAATGAAAAACGTTGACTAATATTTTGAAAGATTGCAAATGAACTAAATCTGCTTATTTAAGCAATTATGGTTTTATAAAAGTTAACTTTTCAAAGCATGGTCGATCAGAGTGATGTTAGCAACCTGATAGCAAGGCTTAGTGTTACAAAAGCAAATGAATAGGAAATGTTGCAATGTTACATAAACACATCAATCAAACCAATGGACAAATATGCCTCGACTTTTAGCATACGCTTCATTTAAAAATAATTTCAAAGCTTAAGCTGAATTAGACAAAAGCTTTTGTATTGTCACATCAAATGCAGTTATTAGGTTGTCTTGTGTTTATAAATGAGAGTCTTTGCCAATGGCAACATTGGAAGTCGAAACTGGACTGGATTTTTCAAATTGTTGGTATCTAAAGGGTAATTTAAATTTTTCTAATTTTTACAAAACCACAACGTAAAACTAGTGAATTTGACAAAAAAAAAAAATTTCTACGACATTTTGCTGCATGTTTTTCAGCATGTGTACATTTGGCTATCGCTGCAAAGTAGATAAACATAACTTTGATTAAGTCAGATCAAGCATAAGCTTTTTCACAGGTCCGGAAATCCAGACTTTTTATCTTGTGTTTATTGCAGATGTTTCAGATATAAGGGAAGTTGGTGGACGATTGAAAAAATTTGTCATATTGCAAACTGCACTTCAAAATGCGAAATCACAGCATATTTTCCTCACCGGGCTGCATTCATCATTTGCAGTCGACAAATACGCTTTAAAAAATAGCTACTTGTATTTCAAACGGATCATTTTCGCATTCACTAATCGCCATTCAAGCATTGGCCGTGAGTCAAATCGATTTGTATGGGATAGTTAACGTTTTGCCAGCGAACTATAACGTATGTTACTCTATTCATGGTAAAAATGCCGAGACTATCTGAAAACAGACAAAAGTTACAGTAGACAAAACGTATTAGGTTTTGAATACAATATGTTTGTAGCAGTGTGCGTGCTATCAAAGATATATTATAGTTATAGTATATAAATATAACGTCCGCGTTTTGTCGCTTCTACCTTTTTTTAGACCTCTGCTATGGTTGGCACATATTGTTTTTCATTGTGATGGTCAGAAATAAAAACAAACTGAACTGCACTGTATATTGTGGTGTTAAAATGGAGTTCGAATTTCATTTGACAAATTTCCATAAATGAGATTCGAAGAAATTAAATAGAGTCTGCAAATTACAAAGTCAATTACAATAGAATGGACCTTTAGAATGGATCATAATAATGTAAAAAGTGCACCCTGCAATTTTACCTTCGATTTCATTTCTTTTTCTCTGGAAACTCTTAAAATTAATTCGTCCCTTTTCCGCTCTACTGCTTCGATCAAGTGATTGCATTGGGCGATAGTCTTAGCTTCTAAACTTTCACTACATTTCTGAAACAGAAAGTGAGACAGCAATGAACATTTCAGATTGAAACATAAGGTTAACATCGCAAATTGTTGACAGAACGTAAGAAAAGCAAAATATTTGAGGTAGTTATAATATAAATAATAGATCGAAGATTGGCAACGGGGAAAATGCTCTTCCTGCATTCCATATCTGCTGATTAAATTACTTTACCAACAAGATGAAATGAAGTCAAAAGTTCAAACTACTTCACCACAGTAAATATCACAAAAAAAAGCATTTAAATTAGAAATTAAAAATAAGCCTCTACGCGTGAATGACCAGCGCATGATTGTAAAGATTATGGACCTCTCTCTTAGCCCAAAAATTAAAATACTTTTTTCTGCATTAATACCAACCATTTTTGCGGGTAGAAATTTTAAGCTGACATGTGCACGATAGTTCAGGGTTTTGAAGGAGCTCTCTGTAAGCTAGCCAGGGTGTGAATGCATCACATAAAATATTTAAATAAAGCACAAGGTCAGACAGATCACGTGGTAACCGCGTCATTGATCATTTTGGTACAATGCCACGGCCGAAGTAATTCTTATATGCATCAAAAGTTATAACCCAGCTAGCTAACCGGGTACGTTGAAACGATGTAAAAAAGGACAACTTTTTCCAAATGAAAATAACCCCTTTGCATCACATCAAACCAATGTTAGATCACAACGTCCTTTACTACGATGACGATGACGTATCACTTGCTGACGTCATCTTTGACACCCAGGTAGCAATGTGTCAATAGAAGTGTTTGTTGTGCTGAGAATGAACCCATTGCAGACAGACCCGATGTCAATCATTTTATTAACTCTTTTAAATCGAAAGCGCAGACGCCCCAGAAAGCAAATCAATCGTTTTTATCTTGATTGAACGTCCCCTATAATCCTAAGGCGTTTGTTTGCTGTACTTGCTGGGCTGATGAAACGAAAAAGCACAGACACAAAGTTGGAAACTGCTTTTTAGGTTGTGAACATGGGCGCCTGCTGAGGAGGATAAGGTCAATTTCTCATAAGAGCGTGTCTGTCTTTCATAATCATTTGTTTTGAAGCTTTTGCAATGCATGCAACAAACCTTTGAGATGATTTGCTGTTTCATGGTTGTTTATTTTAACATCAAACAACAACTGATGTTTTACAACCGATTCAAAAAAAGCATGATTTCGGTGAAACCTGACAAAAATAATATCAAATAACATAAAAGCTTTTTGCAACATCATATGCAGCAAGTGCTTTTTCCTTCCCAAATGAATGGAACTCAAACTAGCAAAGTTTTCTGCAGAAAATTTGAAATTGCGTTTACACTCACCTCAATTTCCTCTTGAGTTTCCCGCAGGAGCATGACGAGGTCCTTGGCTTGTCTGGCTTTGTTCGATAGCGCGCTCATCTGTCCGCTAAGCTCGCTCTGAAAAGTACAGTAACTCCCTTTTAGTTTGACACCGCAAAGTCTCAACTTGATCGGTTGGGCGTTGAGTCAATACGATTATGAAACAATTCTGCACACCGCTTCTGTGTACGTACAAGCTGCAACATTGATTGTGTTAATTTCAAGAGTAAAAATACTTGAAAATCTGCTTTGGTGGTCTTGTGTGTTGAGACCTCATGGGTAATGGACAGTGTTGCGTATTTTCATCAATTGGACTATTTCTTTTTTTTTGCGTGGAAAAATGTTTTGGTGACTTTCTAGTCGGCAAGTCGGTTGTTTACTTTTTATATGGATTTAACGCTTGCAGACGACAGCAAAATCCGTCAGTTAAACCCATGTAAAAATGACGGATTTTGCTATCTGAGTCAAAATACCCGACCAAGTACATTATTTCTCTGCTTCCACGTCTTTACCGGGTGCCAATCAGGAGTAAGGTTCAGTACTACTTTAATAGGTATTTGGTGTGATCTGACAGGGTTTCGAACTGGCATCTACCTATTGTGAGGCTAACGTTTTCAGCTAAGTCAAAGATGCAATGTACAATTGCACATATGGTGTAAAAAGAAAAAGATATCGACCAAAAAGATCTTTCAATATGTAAAAAAAATCAAATTGCAATTTAAAGTGCATTAATAAAATATTTTTCAATTAAAATAACGCGCATAACGGGCAAGTGTTTAAAATTTCTCAATAAGCGAGCGATTTTCCATAAGTTTATGTGAAACACAGGATTAACCTACAGAAAAATCAATGCTGTGTTGTGGATTTGTAATTTGCATTTCAATGCGGCATTCGCTTCCAGTGATCCTTGCTGCCTACAAGTGGCAAATACACTTCAAGCTTTTTTTAATTGTTTTTTTTTCATTTAGTCAACTGAGCTTAACGCTACATCAACGAAAACAAATGCAACAAGTGGTGCTCTAAGCCTAAGTGCAGCAACTTAGAGCAATAAGCGAAACTTGAAGTGCAGTTGTCGATAGATTTACTCACAATTAATGTTTTGCTTGAACGTTTGCTACCCCCCACTTTAGCGGCAAAACGACAAGTCACTTCAAGTGGGCACCTACAGCCGCACGTTTTCAACTAGCAAAACCCGTTTTTTTCACATTGTTTCGATGTCTGCAAGCATGTACTCAATAAAAAAAGGTTTGGTTGGCTGGGTCATATAAAGACAAGAACCCTTCCTTTAACATTAAGCCAAACTTTAAACAACCTTTTATGTGAAGAAAGGTGTCGCTACGGACGGGCGTGCAAAGTGTAAAAGCTGGCCGAATGTGGCACTTCAGAGGGCTCGTCACAAAATGCAAAACAGTAAATTTTTACAGACTCCGCTCAATTTGTGACCTTATTCATAGACATTGTTCACATTAAACCGAGAAGTACTTTTTCTCTGCTTTTTAAAAGACAATTGAGATAAAAAAAAAGGCTTGGTTTTGTTTTTATTAACCCAACAAATAGAACTAATCTTTCCAACACCAATTCAACGTCTACATACGTTGCAGTAATAAAAATGTTTGTTTGTTACTTTGAACAGACGGTGCTTTCAATTGTTACATGGACTATTTTTGTTTTTTATCAAGGTAGTGAAATGGCACAGAATTCCTCAATATGTTGCTTGATAAGAGAAGTAATTGTAGCCAGTAAACGAACCTTCCTAGACAACAAATCAGTCGATTTTTACATTGATTCAACGCCTGCAGACGTTGAATCAATGTAAAAAACAACCGATTTGCTGTATTCGTTAGACACCGTGATGAAACAATAAATGGTTTGTTAGCGATGACACTTGCCTTCTCTTTGGTCATTTTCATCACACTGCTTCCAGTTAAAGCAGAGGTGACCAAAATCCGGCCCGCGAGACGTTTTTGTATGGCCCACGCCTGTTGTTGCACAATGTTTTATTTTTGGCCAGCAGACATACGGAAATCACCCAAATTTAACTTGCATTTTTTTTTTAATTTATGAAGACATTGTTTCTCAGGGACAAATCCAGGCGAAAAAAGTTAAAATTATTGTTGCGTCATAATCGCAAGATCAATCTATTATTGCTTGAGAGTGTTGTAATAAATGAGTGGTACAGTCGAACATTCAGCAACAGCTTTTTCTCGCGTCTTTTATCAACTTATTTGTGTGAGCAGACGTCCTCGTTTATGAACTTAAACAAGAACGCTTGAGATCAAAGCTGAGGGACTCCCACCTGCGTCATATTTTACACTTGTCTACCATTAACCTCGAACCAGACTTGACCTGGATATAGAAATCAAGACGTCAGTTTCATCCTTGACAATAACATAGCTGTGTTTTACTAAGTTTTTGAATGTGTTATTATCTGATTGAAAAGCAAACAACTTATACAGCCAAACTTATGATATCCCGCGATATGTAGGCCTATAATATAAACTACAATCAAATATTTAAACCTGCTTATCGTTTTGCAGTATGAAAAAGACATTAAATATTACAATATTGCTATCTGTACATCTTTCTTTACACAAAACAAGGTTGTCGGAAACTTTTGAGTCGAGGGCACTTCCACATTATCAAATTTGGCCCGTCTGGGTAAAAGTTTGGACACCCCTGAGTTGAAGGAAAAGGGCACTTTTACTTGACCAACCACGGCATTAGGAAGTTACTGCAAAAGAACTGTGATCTGCAGCAGTCCAAGAATGATTTGAGTTTCACAAGTTTTGCGATTTATGACAAAAAAGTGTATCAGAAATTGTTTCCTTTCAGTTCATTTCTTCATAAAAAAATTTTCGTGCGCATACATACTGAACTACAACGTATGGCTGAAAAGAATAAACATAAAGCATGACAAAGATACGCTTGTGAAGGAGGCCATTTAAATTGTCAACACACATCTGGCTTATCAACACCCAGTTTGCTATTGTAATGAGGTGACGATTATCTTAAACGTATTAACACTATCGTGTATAAAATTTATATTAAGTTTGTTTGCAGGAAGACCTTAGCTCATAATATTTAATTTGTGTAGGTACACAAACAGGTATTTTCTTAGATATTTTGTCTGACAAGGCAGATGTTGGTACTTTATTGGAGGCGGTTGTGGAACAGTTCAAGCCATAGCTCTAAGAAGGGCGTAATTTCTTTCTAGAGCAGCGTACTTTTCATAATGGTGAAAAAATCGAGGGTTACAGTCGGCGGGGGGGGGGGGGGCACTCCGCAATCAACGGCATGTCTTTAAAGTGTCTTACAAAAACCATAGCCCCATGCTTTTAAGCAGTGTTGAACCAGCGCTCTATTGAACGTCGATCCAAGGCTCTCACCAATCGGCTATGCAACCGATCTATGTGTCACAAAAAAAGCAGCATAACGTCTTATTTGCAAAAATTGTCTTCTTACATTGATTCACCAGCTGCATAGATAAATTTTGCTGGCTTGCTGACCGTGTCATAGCGACTACACTCGCAAATGCGGCCATGTTTGGCAATTCAAACTTAAACTTGCTGAAGCAGGTTTGTTTTACACCTGCTTTCTTTTCGCTATACTCAGACTAAAGTGTCTTATTAAAAGCATTTAAATAGAACTGCCACCTTCAAAGCCAAAGTCTAAATAATTATTTCATTAAAAATTTAAGCTTTTTAACTTCGCTGGGACCAATTGTGAAAATTAGTCTATTTTTAAGCCTATTTTTGTGTTGCTTTAGCCATATTTCGACGTTGAAAGTTATTTTAAAATGGAAACCACGTTTGTTTGCGGTAAATTAAAAATAACTATTGAAATCGAACAGACATAAACGCTTGGGACACTGAACGACGCCTTTTAATTCATAGAAAAATTATTATTATTGATCTAGCAATTTTATCGATGGAGATCTGTTAAAACACTTGGACATAATAATTAACACAACTTAATCGGCCGCATCGAGAGAACATTGAAATATGAATAATACATGATCGACGCACAAGCTATCAATATAACACGTATGCTGTTATCGCTGTCTGACATTACTAATCCTTCACGGCTGCAAAGGCTTACTTGAATACACACAAGAAGTATCACTTGAGATGTGAGTTTTTGTTGACAACTCAACTTTGATTGCTGTGTTGAACGTTGATGCAACGTAGATTTGGCAAAAAATGAATTGTTTTTATTAACTTCAGCGCAAAACAATGCAATTACAAGCAGTGGATGTTGTGCGATAAATTCCTTCCTTATGGGAAGCTCAAAACTGATCAAAGACAAAGGAAAGCCAAAAAAACCCAGCAGAAACATTCATGCGAAGGGTTCGATCTCTTACAAAGCACAGCCCGAATGAACTGCGACAGTTGGCTTAAAATCGCCAATTATGGAGATTCTTTATGCTACTTTCCACCCAGCTGGTGTGAAATAAATTATTATTATTATGGAAAGCTCATTATTAAACTTTGGAAGTTCAGCCATGTTTGTTTGCTTGACACAAGCCTCCAGTTACCCACATGGCAGCAAACGCCGAAAGAGAATACCAAGATTTATGGTCATGTAACGTTTGTTCAAATTATTATGATTTTCCTGACATAATATCGCCAACTTACAAACTACATTGCATATTGTAAATTTCTTTTTTTTAGTTTTTTTTCAGTTTTCTTTGAATTATTTTAAAAACAAAATACACCTATAAGCTACATGAGAACTAAGTGAGTATTTACCATACTATGCTTGATCAGTGCCTAGTGGTTACCATAGCTTGTTCAGCCAATTCTATTTTAGTATAGAAAGGCTTCG
This sequence comes from Aplidium turbinatum, assembly GCF_918807975.1. Taxonomy (NCBI): domain Eukaryota; kingdom Metazoa; phylum Chordata; class Ascidiacea; order Aplousobranchia; family Polyclinidae; genus Aplidium; species Aplidium turbinatum. The sequence goes on along the minus strand of NC_137483.1, from coordinate 7,969,882 downwards.
TTTTTGGTGTCTTGGCTACGCCCAAGGAACTGTACGCAGCCTCTTGGTTTGCGATTTCACAACTCTTTTGTTTTATGATATTTCATTCGAAAGCGAAAACCCTTTGTGATAAAACAATGATTAAACAAAGCTTCACTGTTGGCCTAATTGTATCATCACTGGATCGTGCTAAGTTACATCATAATCTAACAGTAGCTTGCGACAAACGAAAGACCATATATAATTGTTCTCTTTTCTGATAAGCATACAATTGATACTTTGCGACTTTAAATCAACATAACTCTACAAAAAAATATCGTAGAAATGAAAAAGCGGAAAAACTCAACCAAGGAGTTTCGGATATCAAGATGTGGTCAATATTGTGTGAAATTTGATTCGATTGTATTAGAAAGTTCTGTGTACAAAGTTGTGTAGCAGATGTACCGATTGGAAGCGAACAAAGAGTACGGCGTTTCAGTATAAACAGCAGCTGGTGTCAAATTGATGGTTTGCGTACAACACAAGCCTGAACAACGTCATGCAGAGAAGGAAACTTATGTTCTTCAATGGTTACATTAGTGTGGTAAAAAGTGATATTTTTGGCATGGTTGGCACACTGCCGCTGCTTCCTTCATGGAAATGTATTATTATTGTGTGTGAAATGGCTGTTTAACCTAAAACATAGTGCTTTTCAACAAACTTTTCTAGCCCCTTAGTGAATGAAGGTTTGAACCAAAATAAGATTTTTGCAAACTTCTTCACCATTTTGTTTTATCTTTGAACGGGTTTCTGGAGAATTTTACCTCGTGCCAACCAAATAAAACTTCTTTACAACACTCCTTCTCCCTTTTATTATTTTAAAAAACAATTAACACTTCGCCAATTAACCTTTTACAGAAGGAAACACTGGTGCACGAGTTAATCTGACGTCATAGCCTGAAACAAGCTGTTGGCAAAAGCACTATTTTCCTTAAGGGGCTACAAAATCAATACAACAGTGAATCAACAAAATTCGAACTTAATAAAAAAAGAAAAGCCGATCATTTTCCTAGAAACCCTTTCAACTAACCAATAAATTTACTGGTTATTGATTGGAATGACCGGCTGTTGAAACAAAACAAATGGCCGTGTGGTTCACAAAGTCATTTTTGATTTTTTTGTAACCTGTCATCGTTTTGCAATGTTGAATAACCGTCAGGTTCGGGAAAAAAAACTAACAGTTCGAACATTTTTCTTCTGGGGAAAAATTTACAACGAAGATCTTTTAGTTTGACAGTGCGAAAAGTCGTAAAAAAGTTGTTAAGCAATTTGTTTATTTGTTTCCAAAGCAATCACTATCGATCATTAAGTATATTGGTTTGTATATGGGTCTACAGGCCGATTAATCAAACAAACGATTTGTCCTTGTACATGAGCGTGTCACAAACAATGAATATGTTGTATACCAAATACTGCACTTTGCTTGTTTCGTCTCGTCGTTAATTGCAAAATAACGCCAAACAAATTGTTCTAAAACAAAACCACAAGGCTTTATTGATTTGCACTCAATCGATGCCATCTGAATAAAGCTTCAATTGACAGAAGGGTCAGCAAAATTCATCTCTCGTTTGCCCAAGTCTGTTAATTGAAAACGTTTGTTTGATTATTCCAGCTTTGCGCAGAACGCTTATGCAGTGTTTATCTGACATTTAGGAAAATTAATTCAATAACCAATCATCTAATTTGCCATTTTCAAATATTTTAGCTTCACATTTAACCGAAAGTTATTGAATCTTCTCGTTATTTTAAGGTACTTCTCACATCAAGACATTTAACAATCTTTGAACAGACTTTTGTTGATTCCAAATGTCTGGTTATTATCAATAACAAAGATACAAATGAATCATTCCACCATCTGGGCCCACAGAATCAAGCCAACAGCAGAATAACAGAAAAAGGTAGTTTTTCCCTCATCCACTGAGCACGAAAGAGTACCTTACCTTAAATGACGTCAGAATTACAATTCCGACAATTCAATTAAAAATGGAGTAACAGCAAGAAATAATAAAATCTAAGGTTCCTTAGGGAACTAAACGTGGACAATCGGTTTATGGCTTTGACACGTTAACCCTTATGGACAGTAACATCCTTGATGACATTTGCAGACACGTACATTTTTGCGAGTGATTATTATGGTGGCCTTTCGCCAGTAGGACAAAAAGATAATTCGAGATAACAATGCATCAACATTGTAAAAAAGCCACAGAAATATATAGGCTACCACTAAAACATGCAAAACATAATTTGTCTAAATTATGACCGACATAGTCTGGAATCGAACCCATACATACAGGAGTGATTGCAATAAACCGAGCACTGCAACTGCGCTGGTGAAGACCTTGTGTCTGTGTGGTTAAAGGAAATGTGCTGACCGGTTAGTGGTGCAATCGATAAATAAAAAAGTCAAACTCAATTATTCAGAAATATTTTATGGTGGAGACAGGGAAAATCGCATTATGCGGAAAATCATTAATCGTTCGTTGGTCCCATCCAGTATGCAACTGGCAGTCATTAAACAAAAATTTAAAAATGACAAATAACAAGCAGAAAAACAACAAATCGGAACCTAAATATCTGAAACAAATATCAGCCTCGTTTGCAATGAGTCTATGCAGCATTTTCATTGCAAAAGCAGATATATGACAGTCAAAATTGGGAGTCCCTTACGTCGCTTCAGCCCTGTAAATGTGACTCAATCAAAGTAAAGACTAAAGAATAAACCAGTGAAAAAGACTTCTGGTTTTGAAATCAAAAGTGGAAACCCTTTTGTTGAAATACAAGGAAATCTTGAGTCAAAAGCACGTGACCCTGGTGTAATACATTTTTAATGACAAAACAACCAGGCAGACAGCAACCGGCAGTTGCCTTAACTACGCCATAAACACAGGAGTCTTAAGTCGTGATCTTAGGCGGAACCAAAACTGTCAATTTGAAAAATTTTGAAAAAAAAATAAATGCATTTTAAACTCGTGGTGTATGGGTTGCCATTGGTAACAGTTTTTGTTTCAAATTCTTGAGTAGCTCGTTTTCTCTTGAGGTATTTTTAAAGACCAGATTTGAAAACATTACACAATAATCACAGCTCACAAAGTGTACTATGATGTTTTGGAAACAAGAAATGCATTAATTAACCTTTCCCGTTCTAAAAATTGATGTTGGCGAATTAGCTGCATTAGTTTGTGGGAAGCTGCAACACTAGCCTACATGAGAGCAGTGCATACTGTATGCTTTAATGGCGATTAGAAAATAAGTACAAGATGGCACATGACACTGCTAGCTGGCCGAGAATGGCGAGAGCGAGATGCAAACGAGCAAATTTGAACGGCGTTTATTTTAATTGCCGACCAAAGGACGTGGCCTGCAGGATCAAATTCCAGTACAAATATTAATAAAATATCGGCCAACCCACTGCTTAAATCAAACAGTTAATTATTAGTATCAAGACTTTTATCTTGGAAACACCGCAACACTCTCTCCACACAGTGACACAAATAACAAGAAAATTTTAAGGGAGCAAAAGCAACTTGAGGGGAAACGTTATTCAACATGAATTACAAGGGTATTAAAAGATTGTAATAAGTGTAGTATAAAAACATTTTTTAGGAGCAAGATTTAGTTTTGGGGGAGCGATTGTCCCCCAAAGGCCATACCCGTGGCTACGTTCCTGTTTTCACAATGCTCTACTCTACATACGATGCCAACTACCAAGGTAGAGGATGACATGTTCCGCAAGATGTATTAAACCTCACTTTGGTTAGGGAACATGTGTCGAAATACCGCAAATTACAAGACAAGTCAGATTACTGAGTAATCACACGTGAGGCTACACTTTCCCTTCCATAATGCCAATGCTTGTTCGAGCCCTTATCTAAATCAACACAAAAACACGAAAAAAATACTACTTGAGATATGCAAAGTAACAGAAAGAACTGATCAATTTCAAGTAAATATGACGTTATAAAACTTTGTTTCAACATCAAAATATAGATATAAAAAAAGTTTCAATTGCAGCAATCATTTTACTCTTAGTCCGACTTTCCAGCAATGAAAAAGTAGCCGGCATATTTTTTGATAAACAAATTCCGAAAATATTCCTAAAACAAATGCCTGTAGATTAACAACAACAAAATAAAGCAATCTTGCATCGACTTCTCAGATAAAACTCAATCGAAACATTGACTGGCTAGAACTAATACACAAAGCAAGAAGGCACACGCATACGGTAATGGATCGTTCAGTGAAACTTTCGCAATTAATCTGTTGAGATTCCAACTAACTGCTTTCTGTCAACCAAACAACAGGTAGTAAAGGAACACACAGATAGCTGGTCTAGATATTACCGCAGTTCACAAAGGACATGGAAAAGTCAGTCTCTTCCAGCGACAACATGACAAAATGACAGTGTGTGACAAAATAATTAATTTAAAATTTCTCGTTTTGATTAAAGATATCTTTAGACCAATTCCGACCACACAATAGGAAGTAATTTAATTGATTGGAAGTCACTGTGGTAACTGGATGCTCATTGTACGATGAAAAACCAAAGACCAACTTTTGCAAAAATGTTGATGAGACATTATAACACTTTGTGAAGTTATTTTTTGAATACAATCCAATACACCAATATCGTGCGAACAATATTGTACAGTAGAATATTTACTGGAAGTGTTATATTTTCAGCACCCCTTCTTGAAATACTGAAGTTTTACGATATAACGTATAACCATTAAAGGTAATATTTTGTGCCAGTCAAACGAAGAAACTCAATATATATGATCGCACTTTCCACCTGCCTTGAGATCTCTGGAGTAGCCGGTAGAGTCAGAAAAGGTTTAATCTTAGCTTCTTGGATGTCATTAATTGACTAGTCATTGAAGATGTAAATTGGAGATAATAAAATTTACAGGTTTAAATTTAAAACCCTAATTACCCTAATAAAAGTCAAGACTTAAAATACCAACCTAGATTAGCAAAGCATGGATCAACTGAAGTTCTTTTACGTAGAGACTTTTTTTATTCAAAATGAAAGGTGATAGGCTATTTTTGTTGGTTTGACTGCTGTTGACTGCTGTTTGACACATGGTTGCCACTACGCTTCATCTCCGCTCAAGTGTGAAGTAATTTTCATCCAGAATATTTTTCATGAGATTATTCACCAACTGGCAACAAAAGCTGCCGGGGATAATCATAGGGAAAGTAAGTAAAAGGTTGCTAATGTTTTGATGTGCTTAAGCTTCTTTGAAGTTCAATAGCAGTTTGACCGGCGAGTGACCAAATATGAAAGAAAAGTTGTCAAAAACAAACTTACCGTTTGAGTTTAAACTTAACAGCAGGCACAATTATTCGAAAAAATATGACACCAGCGATAAGTCAATAAATTTAACTTTAAATAGGTTAAAATAACAACATCATTAAATAGAATCCTCTCTTTTGCATGGAGCCAATGACGGGAAAAAATTTTCCATTCTCTTTCACAATGATAATTTTTAAGTTAACTAACTGCAAAATGTGGACCATAAGGAATATTTTTACATGATGGCACAAAATTCAAGTAGACGTCTTTGGGAATTCTGCTGCAGCATTTAATTTATGCCACTAACGCTTCGGTTCACCAAGCCTACACCTTTTGCAATGACATTAAACCAACATCAAAACACGTTGTTTGACCATCTGAAAGAAAAACAATGGCCAGTCACGGGTCAAAAGAACAGTTGCTACAAAGAAATCATTTCGGTTGCCACCCTTCAACCTTAATAAGACTTTGTACTCCAGAAGTCACGCTCAAATTTCAATCCGGTCAGCTGCGTAGATTACAATATCAACAAGTTCAAGAGGCGTACTCAAACGAACAAAATGATTTGTGGTTTCACGCAAGTCACACACAATACAAATATAAAAAGAAACAATCTTCTCCCGAGTGACAAATTTCTAAAACACTGGGAGACTGACAGCGGATAAACCAAGCAGGGTGAAACATTTCTGTCACAGCAAAAGATGACTTAAAATTGTTAGTTTTATTCCGTATCTGTCCTAAGCAACGCGAAGGGAAAGTCCCACCAACACGAGCTGGTCACATTTATAATAAAAAAATGTCGCATTTTTGAAGCAAATGAGAGAGATGTTTGTTTTATTTGCCTTCATAATACGAGTCGAGAAATAGAAATACAATTACATAAAAATCAAAATATAGCAATAGAAAGGTCTGACAGCACCGGCAGCACCAAATGACAAGAAAATATGAGCCCTGTTGCAAGAATTAGTGTAGCAGGTTTCGGGGAGTTTAACTCCCTACCCAACATGTCAGTTTCACCTTTCACTGTGATGAAACCAGGAATACGGTTCACTAGAAATGAAGTTTGGTACCCGCCACGTAGGCGAGAAAAAAAAGGCAAGAAAAAATTCTTAAAAAGGACCCACACAACAGCAAAATTTCACTTAGGAACCTAAAACCCTCATCACAACACTGAGTAACTTCATCCGGCACTCTTTTGTTTGAAACGTGACCCACGCTTCAAACCTCACAGGAGTTATCAGAAATATTGCCTTGGTTGCTGACAAAACAAGGGCCATTGTGATGCTGTCGCCAACTAAATCAAACCGACCGTAGAAAATTACGTTACTTTAACATCGCTTTACGTTGACCACGCATCTTAACAGTGCAATTAAAGATCATCACACTTCTGATGTTTCTTCACCAACAATAGTCTTTTACATTGAATAAATTAAATAACCTTAAGGGCATTAAGTTCTTTGGATGCAGATTGCAAACGGTAGAAAAGAACAACTATTTCAAATCATATCAACTTTCTAAAGACAACAAAATCCGTCATTTTCACGTTGATTTAGCGTCTACAGAAGTTGCCTACCAGCTAATGTAACGACCTACAGCGTGTGATGAATCGTTGAAAAAAAACCGTTTCACTCAGGAACCAGTCCTTTTTATATTGATTTAACGTTTGCAAACGTTAAATTAATAAAAAAAGAACTGATCTGAGAAGTGGGTTATGCAGGGTTACTTGAATTGACAACAGGATGAATGAGATGGTTGCTATCAACGACAAAGATTAAGACAATTTGATTAGAAATTTAAAGACATTTTCAAAGAAGTGTCGCTTCTCAATGAGGTAATTTTTCAATGAAACATTGTATCCAAATGACTCTTTCTATGTTCAGTATCTATAAGGCTCGCAGATACACAATGAAGTAAGCTTAAAAATTTAGTACTAACGTGCTAAAGGTTTAACTCAATTTTTTTCTTTTTTACAAGCTTATTTATAAATCTCACGTATTAAAATCTTCTTGACAATAACATGACTGCGTGAAAAGCTTAAAAATGAGGTTCTTACGAGAGTGGCAATTTCATTATTTGACAACTTTATAACAACAGCCAACCGCGTTGCAAAAACGTTGTTTTGATTTTGTAAAAAACTTTTCACAAAACTTACCTTTTGTTGCTTGAAGAGAGCTCCAATGGCTTTGACGTTGTGTGATTTATGTTTCCCGTCATCCTGGCATTGTACGCAAAGTGATACTCGGCATGTCTCACAGTGCAAACTGGTTTTCTCAATGGGGTGCTGGCTGCAGGAAGCCAGCTTCAGGCCGCTTTTTGGGGATGGCTTATTGGGTAATGGGGGATATTTATTGCGGCGATAAACATTCGGTTTGTCGGAGTCATTGAAATATGATTGTGACGTAACAGATTCCTTCAAGCTCACCAAGTTGTGTTTCGCCAATGGACCGCGTGATGGGTGACACTTTTCTCGACAGGAACCGCAGTAGAAAACCTCACATTGGACGCATTTGACTACAGCTGGATCTGCAGGCTCTTTATCGCAAAGCTGACATTTCGATGCATTGCAAGAGTTAGTGTGATTCAGTACAGGTGCACTTTGCTTCGTTGGTGATGAGATTGGCGATTGTGTTGTGATTTTTGTTTGGAAATTTGTTACCACAGGTTGTGTTGTTGTAATCATGGGATCACCCGACTTTGCGTATCTGTCAACTATGCTTTTCATAAGAGTGTGTTTTGTCAAGCCATCAGCTCCTCTATCATCGAGAAATAAAGTCCTATGACAAACAGGACAGGTGAGACATTTCACTGATTCTGGCATCGTAGGCATGTTTACACCGTTAGAAGGAAACCGATTCAACCCTTTGCCGGTTTCTCCTCCTTGATACTGGAAGAGCTCCACCAAACCAGACACACTGGATGCAACGACTGGAGGAGCATTCCTCTCATTGCTTCCAGCATTCAAACAGCCAGAGTTTCCAGAATAGCCGCTGTCGGAATCACTGAGTACAGTATCGCTAACAAGACTAACTTTATCAGCTTCAATTTTCTTGTAACGAGTCTTTTCGATTCTGTACGGATTTGAAGTCTCATTACTGAGGTTGCCATTCTGAAAAGTTAAATCAACATTTATTGAACATTCTTACCAGAGATTGATTCTTACCGATAGCAATGTACTTCCATGAACGGTGTACTTCAGCATCGACTTTAACATGGTATAATGTAATACCATTACAGAACAGTGAATAAAAGATGTCTCACAATTCACGAACCAATGTGAGAATGTTAATTTAAAATTTAGACAATGATACATAACAACAGCCCCTTGGTCTTCTTATGACGACACCAACTTACAAAACATTGTTTACAAGATCTGACCTAGCATAGACAAAGGCGTGATAATCATGAATGAAGTATTGATACACTTAAATATAGTATACCATTTCTGGTCTAAAAATGCGATTAGTTTTTTTTTTATATATCAATATTGCAAAGAGTCGACTTTCAGTAGCCTACATAAATGCGCTGTTGGCAGCTGAGTAAATGAAAATCTCTTGTAACTTACTTTTAACATGAGAGTCTCTGCACACTTGAAGCAAACATTGTGTGAACAAGGCAGGATCACCGGGTTGTCGAACAGCTGAAGACACACCGGGCATTGCAATTCTTCCTCCATCTAGAAAGCTTCTTTAATCTGACACGAAAACTTAGAGAAGCCGGATTGTCCAAAAGCGAAGAAAATTGTTTTGCTCTTAAAATCTAGCAAATAGCCTGCTGTTACAAAAACAATGCTTTCGTCTTTTAATAACAGAATCTGCAAGAAATGAAACATGTATCTATTGCAGCCTAACCTAAAATAGACTTATGTAAATTCCATAGTGATGCTTACTGAACTCTCTCTCGAAGAAACATTTTCTGAATGGCTACGGTAACTCCTTAGACCTCATGCTAAGTAACCTGCTATTGTTGCGTTCTGAATTGATCAATTATTTCACATACCTTGCACGTTGCTTATAAGCTTTAGCAAGCTAGATCATTTACAAAAGCCCCTGCATTTAAAACCAGAACAAGTGCATTTGTTATGATTGAGAATGTTAAGTTCTTTTTCATCTTGGATCACACTCATCAAAAATCCTGAAAATGTTTACTTGTTTTACTTTTGCTTATTCTAAAGTCAAATAAAACAATTGTGAAAGTGTGCTAACGCTAACACTGTCTTACGGTTTTGTATGTATCAAATCGCTATTATATTTTACGCGCCAATTTCATTGACCAGGTCAATTAGCAAGGTTTAGTTGTTCTTGTCCACTGGCGATAAGCTGCCATTGTGGTTGGCTCCACTGAGACCCTGTGCGCGAAACTGACAACAGAAGCCACTTGTTCGCTGTCTGGCTACTGACTGGCATTCCCTTTTTTCTCTGTGCCATCCATCGGCGGCGGGGAATTCGAAGTCGCTTTATTTTTGCGAGCAACACAAAGCGCTGGAAGCATCAAACATTGTTCTGGAGGGCATTAATAGCTCAAGTCGTCTGCTTGCTTCTGGGCAACATTTGAAAACTTCCAAAAACAAACCACGAAGAAATTCGATCCAACACACTTTCAGCATTCAACGCGAGATATTTGCGTTTTTTGCTCTCAAATCATTGCGTTTCTTATTATTACTTCAATAAAATACAATAGGACTACATACATAGCATACAATGATTTGAAATCTGTATTATTATCATCATCATTTTTAGTGCCATACTCACTTGGAGATTTAAAGGTAAAAATTTTCCGTATTCTTCTATCTTTGTTATATTGTACAATGGAGCTATTCAATGGTTGATCAATGTGAGGTGAAGTATAAGCTACCATCTTGCAAGCTTGTACATTATGAAGCGTTTATATTTTTAAAGCAGATGATTTAATTACTGAATTTAGCCTTAAAACTTTGCAGTATAATGGCTTTATGCACATTGCACCATAGAAGAAAAATCAGTTCAAGATGCTGAAAACACGGTCAATATATGACACAAAGTTACTTTTTTCAATGCTAAGTACGTTTTAGTGTGAGCAAAAATAATCACAATAAAAAAACGCTTGGTGTAACATGACAGAACGTCGAAAAACAGCAACTGACAAGAGTGGTCTTGATTGAAAACTCAAAGACCTGCGCTGAATCAATGTAAAAACAAGTTGTTTTTCTGATTGAGAAGATAGAAAACTACCACACTCACGAGTCAAATGAAGCCAGTGTGTTTACAATTTGCTTCAAAACAATTTTTTATCAGCATCAGAGTGGTGCGTAGGTGACCCATCAAAGCAGTGGTATCTCTGAAATAAGCATCCATGTACATAATTGTCTATCAACTCAGGATGCATGTTTCAACAATTTGCTTGTTGTGCATGTGCAGGTTTATATTTAGGTTCATCGTCAACATCTGAGACATTTGTTTACCCTTAAGCATATAACTGCATCATATTATCAATGCATTTTGCTGAACAATGTGCAATGCTTGCTTGTGCAATGCCCATTTTCAAAACGTTAATGGGCCAAATATAAATCGAACCAGACTCTTTGTGAATCATCTAACTATACTCTTTACCGCCATCGTGCGAAATGCTAAAAATTATATGTTTGTCACTCTATGTCTAAATTTTCATCAATGTGATCAATCAGTTCAATTCAGTTGGTTTTTATTTCTGACCATCACAACAAAAAACTATATATGCTGTGCATATCAGTCATCAGACGTCTAGAAAAAGGTAGAAGCGACAAAACGCGAACGTATTAGCACGCTTGATACCGAAACAGGATAAGTCAGTGCTTCTCAACCCCTGGGTCACGACCAAACACTGGGTCGCCGTTTCATTTGGCTGGGTCGCTGTAAGATGTGGTGAATGGTGATAAAAGATAATGTCCCTTGAGCAAAGTTTAAACTGCCTACCACTACTTTAGTTTTCGTAATTTCCACTATTCAAACTACGCCGCAAGTTTCACCCGACGATTTTACCACACACATTTTGCGGTGGAGTGTAGCCTACACACTAGACTAGGGAATTGTAACAATTAAATGCTTCAAAAACCACACCAAAACTTGATCTTCGCAAAAGAAGATTATAAAATCTTCGCAAAAATTATGCGAAGATTTTAATGCAGAATACAGACATCTGTTGTACTTTTCTAATGTGAGATGGTTATCTCGTGGCAAAGTACAGGGGAGATTTGTAACTCTGCACAAGGAGGTGAAGGAAGTTTTGATAAACAAGAAGCATAGCTTGGCAGAAAAGTTTGCTGATTAAAGCGGCTTTTGTTTGTGGCGTATCTTTCTGATATATTTTTGCAACTGAACATCTTGAATAAATCTTTGCAAGGACCAAACATAATGTTGGTCGATGTATCTGAAAAACTGATTGCTTTTACGGAAAAGCTGAAGTTGTGGAAGAGGAAGATCGCGTCCCAGAAACAGCATCATTTACTGTTTTAAAGTTACTGGAAGATACGGAGTTAGGCTTTGACGATGTCTAGCTTGTGGGTATTTGGGTTCATTGATACGAGAATTTGACTTGATTATCCCTAAAAATGCAATGGGTGCGCAATCCCTAAAATGGGTGAGCAATCCATTTGCTATTGATGTTCTTCTTCTTGCGTTTGAGGCCGCCACAGATCACGTTGTTACATCCAGGCGCAGCAGCCAATGGATTGTGTATTCATCGAGCGTTGTTAGGTCCACACGTCTATCTTTTGGTCGGTATACAGGACATTGATAGATAATGTGGTGTGCAGTTTAAAAATCTGAGCCACACGCACAAGATGGTGAATCGGCGAGGCCCCACTGGAACATGTTGCTGCTGAAACGGCCCTCTCCAGTCCGCAGGCGATTGAGCTTCACCCAAACACATTGATGTTGATACCTTGCCTGAAAACTACCTTAGCATTTTTGGGTTTCAAGAGGAGTTTATTGACATTCAATGCGACAGTGTATTGATGAACTGTTTTAAGAAAGAAACCCTTAGTTAATTTTGGAGAAAAGCTCTCCTGCCATATTTTACTACCTGCCTGTGTGAGAGCGGGTTTTCTGCGCTTACTCACATCAAAACAAAGGAGAGAAATTGTCTTCAACCTGAAGATGACATGAGATTGGCACTGAGCAAGATAACTCCAAATTTTGACAAACTTTTTGAAACAATACAAAGTCAAAGCTCGTATTAATTAAATTCGACATTTTGTTGTTGTGTTTAATCGAGTTATATGTGAGTGTGGCTCATTTTTCATGCTTACAAAGCGTTGTGCAAAATGTAGTTTTGGAAATAGGGTCGCCAAATCTTCGCTATTAATTTAACCTTAATATTTGGGTCGCCACAAATAAAGGTTGAGAAGCACTGGGATAAGTAGTTTAAAATATGACTCGTTGCAACACCTTTGATCGTCCTCATCGATGATCGGCCATCGTAACCACTCAGTGAATCTTTTGCATTTGTATTTTGCTTTAGCAGTAACAACCGTAGCCTAATATATTCATTGAGTTGTAATCAAATGCAGGATTCGGTGCCTAGAGCTGTAACGCAAAGCAGAGACTGGTCTTTAGGTTTCAATAATTCACTTACATTCAACTTTCCACTAATGGTGTTACGTTAAGCTTACAGACTACAACATAAATGCCGTAGGAATTTTGGAGATGCGAACAAAATTTGCCTAAATTTTGTCTTTGCAAATATATATTTTAAGAACGCATCACTTTATGATCTTTTACAATTTTCCCAAATAAGTGGACATTTTCGCCCAAATTCGCAATATTTTGTATAGCGGGAGAGCGACCGCCCCCTTTACACCACTAGCTTCTAAGGCTGTGAATAACACAGCATCCCATTTCTTCACAAGCATCAGGAATCAGAAACAGAAATGACGATGAATACCCAACAAGCGCAATGCATCATAGAAGGCTGTTTGATCAGCTGACACTTGAATGGAGCGCCCTCAGTAACCGACCAATATTGGTCGACTAATACGTGCATCGGCTGGTCTATAAATAGATTCTGCGCTTTAAAACTGGAGCTACTCAGACTCAGGCTTTTGTGCTGATTTCGAAAGCTTTGAACATCGAACTGTTGTGAAAATAATCTATTCTGCTTGCGGGCATTTCCCACGCACGATTTGACAAATAACCACTTCGTATAAGAGATATAAATTTCTTTTGCTAAATGTGTGGGGATATAGCTCAGTGGTAGAGCATTCGACTGCAGATCGAGAGGTCCCCGGTTCAAATCCGGGTGTCCCCTGTTTTGAAATAGCAAACGTGTAGGATCCAGGGTGTTTTTTTTTACAAAAATACAATTCCCTGTTTTTGAATATTTTTACTCGCAATTTGTTTGTTCAGTCACATTTCCTTAATCAGGAGAAACAACACGCGAATGTTCAGCTGTGTGTATAGACTTAAGGGAAATAATTATTTTTACTTGCCCCTTAAATACTTAAAAAAATAATGCAATACTTCGAAATAAACACATTGCTCATTCAATCATAGCGTAGTAGACTACTTTTCATAAAATGAATATATTTCTTGTAGTAAATGTGCGGGGATATAGCTCAGTGGTAGAGCATTCGACTGCAGATCGAGGTGTGTCCAAATTAAGGTGTTCTCTTTTCTCCACTAGCAAGGCAGTAAGATCCAGTGTGTTTCATGCCCAAAAAAAACATACCATTGTGCTGTTTTAGGGAACTTTTCACTCGCTTTGCTCCTTCATTAATTGTTTTCTTATATGCCCTGATAAAGTTTCCTAAATCAGGGCATAGGGCACGCGTGCTTACTGCAATTTATTTAAATAGGAATAGAAATCTTTTTATATGCCCATCAAAGTTCAAATACTCAAAAATTAAAGCATAATTTTGGAAGAAACACATTTTTCAATGATCTAGTCAAAAATTGAATAATCTACTCCAGTGTTTGAAAAAGTAGGTAATAAGATGAAACGTGCCTCATATTTTATAGCAAAAGATGGGAAACATCTGGTTTGGGATGGATTATCGAAATTTCACGGAAAGACCTTTACAAAACCTCGTCAATAAATACATTATTGAAATACTTTTGCACTTATGAAAAAATGATTGGAATTTTAACTTTTTTTTTAACCAAAACTTGTCACTCCTAGTCTCCAACTTCTACAGAAATCTAGTTTGCCTTTAAAAAATTTGTCTGATAAACCTGCACAAAACGTGTGGCTCAGATAAAAAAAAAAAAAACATAAGCTATTAGGATACAATAGCAAAAAAAACGACCAAAGCAACGTCCAGTTTGTCAAAATATTTTGAGAACCAGCTCCTCACAGCCAAATCATTATTTTTTGGATTAAAAATGTTTCATTTTTGCTTCGTAGAAACTCCGTTGCCCCCTATCTTTTTTGAGAACCTCTACCATTGTAAGCCGAAATCATGTTGTTTTATAATTGAAAAGCGATCAATCTCGCACTCATGAATGGATTTGAAAAATAATGTGGTACTTTGTTTAAGATGAATATATTTCTTTTAGCAATTGTGAGGGGATATAGCTCAGTGGTAGAGCATTCGACTGCAGATCGAGAGGTCCCCGGTTCAAATCCGGGTGTCCCCTGTTTCGTAAACAGTATTTTTGTGTATAAATAATTTTAATTTATTCCGTACATGGCAGTGAGTATAGGCATGGGAAGCGACGTCAGAAAACGTAAAAACGATGTACGGAAAGCTCGCAGGAGCTACTTAGACTTTAAAAGTATCACTGCTGCACTTCTCACAGAAGTTTATTTGAATAAGTAGCACTGCTGTACGTAGTATTAATCATATAAGAGGTATAAATTTCTTTTACTAAATGTGCGGGGATATAGCTCAGTGGTAGAGCATTCGACTGCAGATCGAGAGGTCCGTGGTTTAAATCCGGGTGTCCCCTATTTTGAAATAGCAAACGTGTAGGATCCAGGGAGATCACGTGTTTTTTTCTACAAAAATACAATTTTGCTGTTTTTGAATTTTTTTTTATTTGCTTTGTTTGTTCAGCACATTTCCTTAATCAGGAGATACAACGCACGGATATTCAGCAGTGTGTATAGGCTTAAGGGAAATATTTCTTTTCACTTGCCCCTTAAATACTTAATAAGTAGGCTAATGCAATATTTCGAAATAAACGGTAGCCACTTTAACAAGTCGAAATTCTGCCTCTAAAAATGACTAGAATGAAACCACCAATTGTGCTGTGATATAGTTCAATGGTAGAGCATTTGATTGCAGATCGAGAGGTCCCCGGTTCAAATCAGGGTGTCCCCTTTTTTCCACTAGCAAGCCAGTAGGATCCAGTGAGTTTCATGCCCCCAAAAAAAACATATTATTGTGCTGTCTTTGGGAACTTTTTACTCGCTTTGCTCCTTCATTAATTGTTCCTTCTGGTTAATTGTTCCTTATTAACAGAGGTGGGCACCCGCTACTTTTAAAGTAGCGCGCTACCCGCTACTGCTACTTGGGCCAAAGTAGCGCGCGCTACCCTCTACCGCTACTCGGGCCAAAGTAGCGCGCGCTACCGCTACTTTTGTCTAAAATGACACTAGGAAACACTCAAGTCCCTAGTGACGCAAAAATGACCTTGAAAACGAATGTTATCATTCGTTTACGCTGTCATTTTAACGTCGTTATAGAAAACACATTCTAACGGAAATTTATTGTTACGCATCTTTCAAAAACACGAGCATTTCAAAATGAGAGTCACTAAGTCCTGCCTGCTTTCGCTTAAGCACATCTTTTCCAACAGAGAAAAGTCTCTCTACCGCACCACTGGAAGGAATGGGGGTGTTGTATTTAATGAACAGATGTTTTAACTCGGTATTCGAAAAGCTCAAGGACTTGCTCTTGTCCGAAAAAAGGCGTCCACAATTGCTGCTTCCTTCTGCACCGACGTTTCACGGGATGGCGCAAACACTCCAAAAAATACATCCTCGGAGTCATGACTGGTGTTGGTGTCACTCCTCTCGGTATCAACCTGGCTTGATGTCTCCCGCAACAGTCGAGTTACATCTGTCTCGACTTTTTCTCGCAGTGCGTCAGCATCATCCGTGGAAACGTAGTGCAGAAATTGTAGCCACGACGTCTTGAAGGAGGGATGAAGACATGATGCCATAACGCATTTCATGTTGTTGAAGCACTTGTTGAATCGTTTCTTCACCCCTTCAAGGACTTTCACTTTAACTCCTCGCAGGTCACAAGATCACTGATCTCGGTCAACTTCTTCCCGCAAATTGTGATGGTTGGAAGCAAGACTCCGTAATATGCCTTGGACTCGCCCTGGAGAATGTCTAAAGCCTGACAGATAGGCTTCATTACACGGAGATATTCGCCGAAGAAGTTGACGTCAGCTAGAAAAGACCGAAACTTTGCAACCAAACCGATTATATAGATGCTTGACCACGCCAGTATTGCAAAAAAAAACAAGCATTTTTTTCAATTTAAATTAAAAAGTAGCGGTAGCGGGAGTGCGACTGAAAAAAAGTAGCGCTTTTCCCGCTACTGCTACTTTGGAATAAAAATAGCGCCGCTATTGCAGCCGCTACTCCAACTAAAAAGTAGCGCCGCTATCGCTACTTTTACTAAAAAAGTAGCGCCGTTAGTAGCGCCGCTACAAAAGTAGCGCGCTACTGCCCACCTCTGCTTATTAATTGTTCCTTAGGGCACGCGTGTTTTCTGGAATTTATTTAAATAGGGGTAGAATTTTTTTATATGCCCATCAAATCCTGAAAAAATAAAGCATGATTTTGGATGAAACACATTTTTTCACTGATCTAGTCAATAACTGAATTAATCTACTCCAGTGTTAGAAGAAGTAGATAATTGGATGAAACGTCTTTTATATTTTATAGGGTTTGGAATGGATTTTCGAAATTTCACGGAAAGACCTTTACAAAACCTCGTCAATAAATAAATCATTTGCACTTATGAAAAAAATGATTGGAATTTTAACTTTTCTTTTTAACTAAAACTTGTCACTCCTAGTCTCCAACTTCCACAGAAATCTAGTTTGCCTTTAAAAAATTTGTCTGATAAACCTGCACAAAACGTGTGTCTCAGATAAAAAAAAAACATAAGCTATTAGGATACAATAGCAAAAAAAAAACGACCAAAGCAACGTCCAGTTTGTCAAAATATTTTGAGAACCAGCTCCTCACAGCCAAATCATTATTTTTTGGATTTAAAATATTTCATTTTCTCTTGGAATTTTTGCTTCGTGGAAACTCTGTTGCCCCCTATCTTTTTCTACCATAGCAAGGCGAAATCATTTTTGTGCAAATAGTGGTGTATCATCTCGCACTTTTGAATTGAATTGACAAATAGCATTGTACTTTGTTTAAGATGAATATATTTCTTTTAGCCAATGTGCGGGGATATAGCTCAGTGGTAGAGCATTCGACTGCAGATCGAGAGGTCCCCGGTTCAAATCCGGGTGTCCCCTAATTTGTAAACAACATTTTTGCGAATGAATCAGTTCAGTTTATTCCGTAGCCTACATGGCAGTGAGTATCAACCCGCAACAATAGGCATGGGAAGCGACGTCAGAAAACGTAAAAACGATGTACGGAATGCTCGCAGGAGCTGCTTAGGCTTTAAAAATAACACTGCTACACTTCTTACCGAAGTTTATTTGAATAAGTGGCACTGCTGTACGTAGTATTAAACGCTTTAATAGATGACATAGATAGGTTTTATTGTCTTAATTTTCCCTTGCTTCAAATTTCCAAATACCCTACGAAGCTAAACATTAGCTTTAATTCCATAACAAAACAGCTTTTCTTATTTCGTAGTTTCGATCGTAAGGTATTTCATTACTCGTGTGGTGATAGTCAGAAAGAAAAATTCAAACCAGATTTGTGCATGTTTAATAATTATGGCAGTGTTACGGACAATTTACAAATCAAACGTCACATAGAACCGTTCAGGTCTACTGAATCTTGGCGTCTGACGTAATGGACTATTGCTAGAAATTAGCAAAGATTGCATCACCTCTGTAACACCTGTTGAAACATTACATCATCGTTAAATCTTGAATTACGAGATATGGTGTAAGTCAAAGCCAACAGGTGCTGGAATAGCTTCATAATGCTTATCATTATTACGTCACACAAGATGTTTACGAGCGTTTGGAAGATTGCAATCTATTTTCGTCATTTTAAAATTGTTGCTTGAAAAGTTGGTCGCATATTTAACTGTTTTGCTTAGTGCTTACCAGCTGGACGAAATTTCCGTCGTTATCTCAGTAATTTGTATTGTAGTGACAAGTTTTAGTGGTGTATCGCGTTGCACCCCAATTTCGACAGCCAGTGGGCTATTTTTACACAAATACAATTCTTGAATAGACGTTTTCAGAAGAGTGTTTCTTTCGGTCATTGCATACAGACGAACGGATGCGGGAATCTTATGTTACAATTTTCCCACGAAGAGATTATGGCTTACCGTTGTGACCAGGCAGTAGCAGAATTTTTCCAATTCTTCATCTCGTGGGCATTAAAAAAGCACGAAGAATTACCAACCGATCAAAAATTAATAGGCTAGCCTACTGACTCCAAATTTATTTTTACTTCATTTCTGTTTGGCGTGTTATTAAAGCCATTAGCTAATCTTGTGACATCAAAGCTTCCCTGCAGGGGCGTTGTCTAGGTGGTACTTTTGGACCCAGGCCCGGAATATTTATGGGGCCGGGATTTAAAAAATTTCCAGCGACTTCAAACATTATCAAGATCTGAATATAATCAGATCTAAAGGAATTGCCATCAGAGGTTAAAACAGCCACTTCAGCCATCAGATGGTAAAGTACCGGGCCCCTTTCTGGGTACCGGGCCACTTCAGCTTTCTGGTGGTAAAATAGCCACTTCAGCCACCAAACAGTAAAATAAGAATTCAGTCTAGTATAGTGATTTCCCTAACCACAAATATAACCCGAAACACAAGTTTCAAAATAAACAGGCTAATATTTGTTCAAACTAAAAAACTGAAATGGCACAGGTAAGAAGATTGCTATCCCTTTTTCTGCAGTAAAAATTAGACCAAAACCGCTTTTCAGATTGCAGCATGGCATTGCAGCAATCAGCAAATGTTTGACCTAGGCCAAAACACCCTTCCCAAATCAAAAACTTTCTGACTGTCTGCACTAATTAACTTTGCTGTAAATTCTCTTCTGGTGAGCCTAGAATGACCAGTGAAACATCAGTGGAATCGGAAGTAATACTCTCGCGCCATGTGATAAATAAAAGTTCAAAAAAGCAACCGCTAAATAGAAATAGTAAGTTTTGCGGTTTAAGAAATTTTAAGATTGCGCAAGATTTGTTAAATGACCATGCTTAAACGACATCAATAAAAGTTTGTACACAACCTTTATATTCATAACATTGTCGATGAAGGGGGCCCGAAAATAAATTGGTACCGGGCCCGAGAAATTCTGTCAACGGCCCTGCTTTACTTGAATGCGTTTTTGACGTCGATTTCCTGTAGTTTTGCTTTGGCAATGATCCATGAAAGAAACGCAAAAATCGAACCGCTACACGGGAATGAAGCTTTGTGTGATTCTTCAATCGTTTTACTTACACATTTCCATGTAAAGGTAACATCATAAACAGCCTACATGGTACAACGCCTGGATGGAAAAACGTGGCAGCTACCGTGTCATTCGAAATAGACAGTACCCTTGATAGGGAGGTCCAGGGGTGATATTAGGGGCCCTTAACCTTTCCAAGGGGTCCAAGAACTTGAAGGAACCACCACATATTCTATGAATATAGCGCACTTCTCTCAGAAGTGTCTTGATTTGAGGCCCGAAGATCTCATTGGTACCGGGTTCTAATAATTCTCTCAACGGCCCTGCTAAGAGATATTTATTATCGTCTTTGAGGGCGCTTTTAGAACGCGCCCCACACTTAGCCAGTTGTTGCTGTGACGCGATTTCTGCGGTGACGGTTTGATCTGACAATTACCGATGTTGTTCGTTTGGAATCTTACACGTGGAGAATATGTCCACGCTGCAGTATTCAATAAAATGCTACAAATACTGCTTGAATATGTTGGCTGAATACCGCTGCGAAATGACGAATTATGCGGACAGAAATTTCTCTGTTAGAGGTAGGACATATGAAAGTGACAAATTAGACAAACTGAAATGTCAACTAACCATGGAAGAATTGATGAAAACAACAAAAATGTGACGAATTGAACTGAGACAAACTCCCGAGTTAGACAAGAAAAACTTTGTCGATCAACAATTAAATAAAAAACTGCCTATCTAAAAGTTGGCGACAAAGCAATAGCTCGTTACATGTTCGCTTTTGCTGATAACTGTTCTTCATATTACGTTTATTTCGCAGAGAAGACTTTTATGCTAAAGTTATGTCAGAATCAAAAATCAAGTGTCACTCAATTAAAACAATGGAAGGTACAATTAAAAAATTCAAATCAATAAATAAATAAAATCATTATTTGTCATTGTAATCAAGGAAGACCTCTCATCTTGCAAATCAATCCATTTTACACCAATTCAATGTCTGCAGGTGTTGAATTAATGTAAAAACAACAGACTTTTCCTGCTGGATTTAACGCGATGGGCGTACGACGCAGAAGAACCATCAGCCTACGCCTGTGTCAAATGTGATATTCCAACTAACGGCACTGGTCCGTTCCCAGATAACAAAATCCGTCATTTTTACATTGATTCAACGTCCGCAGACGTTGAATCAATGTAAAAACGACGAATTTTGCTGTCAGGGTTTAGTTAGATTGATACGACACATATAGACATCGAATCAATGTAAAAAGGACAAGTTTTATAACTTTAATCTTTTCTTGAACTCAGCACGACACAAAGCAATTAAAATCCTGTTTCGGAAACACTTTGACGTCAGATTTATAACAAATATTGAAATAGCCGACAACAAAATGATGAACTTATTACAATCTGAGAACATTTTCATAATAAGCCATCAAAAGGCATAAAACTAGTAAGAAGTTCAACAGCTCTTGGGTTTATTAACTCATCTCAGAAGACGGTACACAGCAATTCTATATAGAACATGAATTTAAATTGACTAGTTGCAGCTAATTTGAAGAGGTTTTGATTCGCTTTTATCTTTTTCTCGACCTTTGCCATGTTGACGTGTATTGTTTTTTGCTATGATGGTCAGACATAAAAACAACTGAACTGAACAGGTGGCTTTGAACTCCCCAAATGGGGAGGTATCAGTTTAACTAAGGAGACGAAACTTGTTAGTTAATGCATAACAATTATGTCTTTCACTTTTCTTTTCAAAAAAACAATAAAAATGTTAAAAGCACGTTCAGATATTCGTCTGCAAAATATAAAAGCAAATGCTAATCTAGTTCAAGTGGCGGCTGATCTTTCTGATCGCAATCTCTTCAATGTGATGATCCAAAACGCGTTTGTTACAAGATTGATGACTAATTGACTATATAAAACAACGCAAAGCAATGAACACAAGATGAATCAATAAAAAAAAGACTTCCCACATTGATTAGACGCAAGAAGAGGTAACACAGACGTAAAAAAACCTAATGTTGCAACAAAGTATTGACTAGGGCATCACAATTTGTCTAGTAGTTGCTCCACTTCTTTATGAGTGTCTCTGTCATCCTTGTTGACGACAGGAAGAGATCGTGCACTCTCAAGCCAGCGTTTCGCTTCGTCGTAGTTGCGCATGTCATTGTAGCACTGGTGAAAAATACGTTATTAAGTACAATGTACAATTGGACATGAATAAGTAATATTAATATTCCATATGGTAACTTATCTACTACCAAACTATCTCGTTAGCTTTTATGTTTTATGAGTTATACTCATGTTAAATCAGTTTATTTTTACTGTAGAAAAATCAATTCTTGGTTGGTTCGGCTCTCAGCTGAAGCAGAGCACAACAAGCAGGTTTTCAAACAGCACTTAATGGCTCAAAGAACACTTAACGCAATATCATCAGCGCAAGACACTAAAAGGCATGCCTGAAGGTGGACAGGAAGATCGGCTTCCTTGCCTTCCCGTCCACTTAATCTAAATCTTCAACCACCGGGTGTAAGCCTGGATGCGACACACACTTAATGGATGAAATTATAAACAAACAATTTGGCGCCACTGTCATCTGGACTGCGATGACGGTTCAAAGTCAAAAGGCTTTCAACCACCTAAGTAATCCCTATCTCAGTGACACTATACGCAAAAGTGCGAAGATTAAGCTTCAAAAGTGGCTGTTTCAGTGTGAGGGTAAATTATTTTCAAAAACATCTCATATACAATATCCCATACCTTGGCGAGGTACAGCTGGTTGGCTTTATAGAATCCCGGATTGAGTTCTTCGGCTCGGAGGAACGATGTGATGGCGTCCTCCAAGGTGGCGGTTGGAGGAGTTGCGAACAACGTGGCCGCCAGCTTGCGTTCTATCCACGTCAGCATATATACACCTGCGCCGGGAACCATAGAAAATAGAAATTAACCATAGAAATTAAGAAAATACATTCTTGATTGTTTGCTTACTACGCTCATGACGTCAGTATATGGATTTTCATTGAAATAAAGCCCTTTTTGCTAACGATGAGAAATAAGATTTTTTAAAGAGTTTCAATTGCATTGATTAAACGACTAAATGACCTGCGATGCATATTGTAAGGGTGCGTGGAAGGACAAAAATTGTTTCAGAAAAATCCGTTAAAATCGACTCACTTTCATTTTACGGACTTTTAAACAAAACTTTAAACTGCGAAATTGAACTCTTTTGTGCAGACACCACGAACATTACATTAATTCTGCGTTAAAAACTTTGAAAAAAAACAAAGTTATTTGTTGAAGGGCAAGTCAATGAATTGTCATCATAAAAATTACATTCAAAGACATAACTTTTTCCTTTTTATTCACAATCAGTAATTAAATTTTTTTTTTAATATTTGCGATTCTTACCCCAGCACCACCTCCCCTTCATGAAGTGCAATGTCGGTTCATCGGGCTTCAACGCGATAGCTTGGTCGATGTGCTTCTTTAGGTCGTGGCCACATTCTATCTTCTCTTTCGTTCCCACGAAATCAGTGGTGGCACCTTTGCTTATGGCGTACCTGGAATACCATTGCCACCTCAAATTATATTTGCTTCGAAGGGTAATTTCTCTTTGTTTTTGTTCATTTTCAGGTTCACAGATACGTGACGTATTTCAAACGTTTGCGGTGACGGTAAAAACGTCATAGTGACGTATTTTAAAGGTTTGTGGGAAATGCAATGTGTTATGACGCGTATGTTTTTCCAGCTTTTGTTTTGAGGAGGTGACAGCCATAGATGTTTGCTTTTATATCTAAATGGCTATTGAATTGATACAGTGCTTAAAATTTGACAGACTTTGCAGCTTTTGTTTATTCATTGGCTTGCTGGTGGATCGCATGCGGTAGCCAAAGCTTCATTTTCAGTCTCAAAACATCAAACGCTTTTAGCTGCTATAAAACAAACTACATATAACCATTTGTTGACTTCTATACAACATCCCTCACCATTTGTGAACCTGGAATGAATCTTCTTTCAGTCTGAGGGCACATGTGGCGTATTCCAAGGCGGATGTTGCGTGTAGACACCGTACGTCATAATCCTCCCGGCTGCTGTAGATGCTCACATGGGCACGGGACAGTCGCCAAAGGAACTCCCACGATTGAGAAAACTGAAGAAAATAAAAGATCACTTCGATGTTGACGACCAAGACACTAATTGTGTGGTCGAACGGTGAAAGCGCTGATATCGATTCTATTCCCCACAAGAGCCCCGGTCGTCGTTTTCGTTAGAGCCTCTGAAGCCAATGATATATTCTTTCACCACCGTTTAAAAGACGATTTTTTCAGACTACTGGAAAGCAATCAGTCTTTGGTTTTATCATCTAATTCGGATAACGGCATAGTCTGCAATCGCTTTCTACGCACTACATTCTCAGAAAAAGACCCTTCCCATTGGTGCACGGTTGAGCGTCTTCGTTTGAGCTTCTGAGGCCGAGAGTCTATCTTTTTAAACCTCGAAGTTTGTCGAGACGCACTCACGCCTGTCCCTTTAGAGACGAGCAGATGTTGATTGCCGTCAAAGGTAAAGGAGCGGAGTCTGGTTGTCTTGGCAAGACGCTTGTTTAAAAATAGGCAGCAAAATTGGCTTCTTTGCCTTTGCGTCCACTTTAACCACCAGCCAAACGAGTATAGTATTTTTCTTAAAAAATTTTTTACACTTCTTTCCAATTACAGGTTTCACGCTTTCTTACAAATACTTTTTGCAGTTTATTTCCATCCAACAAACTAAACATTTCGACAATTAGTTTATTGTGAATCTATCATCAAATAGGTGATTGCAAGCTGATTAAAATCAGCTTCTTTATATCATTGACTCATACATTGGCCTCGTTGTCTTGTAAAAGTCTCATTGCTTCTTCTTTGTCTTCATCTGTGCCCTCTTGCAGCTCATCTACTCTGCTGCAGATTTCTTTCAGAGTGATCGGGGGTCGATCTTCAATTTCAAGATGATCAGGAGGAACACTGAAAATATAATAATAACGTAATGGTTTATTTATTGTCGCTCTACAACTGCTAGTGCTAAGGTCTTTTAGCGACAGGGCTCGTTTTAAATTTTGTAGCCTATCAGGTTTAAAATGTTATCACATTAATACCTGACTTAACCTCACTGCGATATGCAAGAAAGAATACAATCGGTGCCGTTTATAAAGTCCTCGGTATCACTCGGCCTGGAATCGATCTCA
Source organism: Aplidium turbinatum (assembly GCF_918807975.1). NCBI lineage: Eukaryota > Metazoa > Chordata > Ascidiacea > Aplousobranchia > Polyclinidae > Aplidium > Aplidium turbinatum. The sequence continues at coordinate 7,944,822 of NC_137483.1, read as the reverse complement.
GATCTACAAGCACTGCAGTCGAAGGCGATAACTACTCGGCGACAGCTGGTTTTACTCAAAATGTTGCGAGTCGAGTAATCTCAGCTGGCAAAATCGTCTTTTCTCATCAAACAAGAATCGTTTGTGAAATAAAAAAAGGTGCCAGCTAAAAATACCTTCGACAGAAATTCACCTAACTTGAGTGCTAAGAAAGTTTTAAAGATATGTTAGGACCTTGCTAGAAAATCCTCAATGATATCTACAGCGCCATATGCCGACAAAAAGCATGGTTTACTTTTAACCAAGTAACTTTTTTGATAATGTGAAAGATTCTGATCACCTAAACATTGTGAAAAACAATTGAGTTTGTTTTCAAGCCCGTGGGTATTGCATGAGTTTGAAAGTTATGTTTACGAAATGCACGCTTGGACTATTGTCCACACTCCACAACCACTGTGTGATGAATGAGGAACGCGGCAAACATTTTAACCAGCACAGTAAACTTAAGAAAACACGATATAGGTTTTCCGAGGGCAGCAAAAAGAAACAATGATGAGATACTAATTTGGTGACTGACAGAGGATTGTAAGATTAGTAGAGCTGCAAGTAAAGCCAAGAATATTAAGGACAAATAAAAAAACAAAAAAGAATTAGAATAACAATTTCTTGAGCAAAAAAAAACAAGTTTTCATGTTATTCATTTTAGGTTTAGTAAATGCGTTTGCATTTCTGAGTCAGTCTAAACTATAATTTTACAAAAACAGTATGATGTGATGAGTGATATTGGGCCGCAAATTCGAAATCTGTGCAGTCAAATAAAGTAAAGTCAGCTAATTGTATGAAAAATAAAATAAAGTTCCAAGTATCTCGCCTCGTATGCTTTGCAAATATCTGTATAACCGAGCAACAAAGATATAACCACAATCGATGTAAAACATTTCTTTTAAAAGATAATGACGAGTGGTTTTAAGGGAGGTCAGAGAATACGGCAAACATGAATATAACGTTTCTGTGCATCTCATTTAATGTTATTCCTTCAATCCTTCTTTTCAAGCGAATTGTGGCCTCACTATGCAAAAGTTGAATACTTTGCTCTCGTATCTTTATTATAAAATAATGACGTCATACTTACATAAATTCATCGTCAGAAGGAAATTCATCATCACTCCATGCAGTCCTGTATGTCCCGGTCGTCCGGTTGGACATAATGGAACGGCATCTGCAAGCAAGTGATGGTGATTTAGTCCAGACTCCAGAGAAGCGCTTGTGTTCAATAATTAAGGAAAGGAGAAGGTTTTTGTTTCCTCAAAATGTTTTATTTTACTAAAAGGTGAATGATGTAATTTTAGAGCAAATACTTCTAAGCAATTATATTCTAATTTAGAAGAAAAAACTTGTTTCATTTTTAAGCAGTTCTATTCAATCTGAATCAAACATGACGCGGCAGTTTTCAAAGCGATCATTTGCATGTATATACGTAAACGCTGAGTCATGAGAGAAATCCTTATTCTTTGATTCTAAAATTTACTTCTTCCTAGTTACTGCTCCTCTGATTCCGTCCAACTCTCTACGAAAGTCAGTCACAGCCGTGGTGAGTGATCCTTTGAGAGTGACAATTTCCTGCTTCAAATCATTGATTTGCCGTATCAGTTCTGGATTGCGCTGCTGTGCTGGTTGCCGAGACTTCCAGTAGCTGGAATATAAGTATGGTGTACTGTTGAAATAGCAGACTAGCAAATCAGCTGCTTCAGAACGATTGTGTGTGCTAGAACATGACCAAATTCTGAAGTTTCGTCAAGCTGTTTGTAGTTTAGTCATTTGCCTCGTTAAAAACGCTATTTTTCGGGTATAATTTTATTAATATTTAGATTATTATACGTGAACGGAACCATCACTACACTGTCCAAGTGTCAACGTCTATAACATGACATCAACTGCCGCTGACTTTCAAAGGTCCATTGTATACAACAAACATCAAAGAGCTTCAAACAAAAATGTTCGAGTTTGTTAATAAAATGATGACTATCAAGCTATGCACAGCACTAATGGACTGCAGTGGTCGCTATGAATATGATAACGCATTGCCGGTGCTAATGGCCTAGCAAACATACTCAAGCCAGTGATGCTGGTATCACGCTACAGTGCCAGGCTGGCCGGCATATTATCACGTGCGAAGCCCCAGACTCCATGCGTAATCATTCTGTAAACAAATGCGACCAGCAAAGAATAAAAGATTGGATACGTTTACTGTAGTGAGTATAAAAAATTAGCTGCGTAAAAATTATACATGGCAAAGCGTTTATTTTTCTAACCAGATGCGCCTACTTTGAGTAAGTGAACTACTCACCAGAAAAATGCAAATGAAGCAAGACCTCCGCCAATAAATATTGACACACCGATCCCAAGTTGCTTCAAGGCAATGTTCTCCGATAAGCTCATTATGAGGAGCTTTATGGATGAAAATTTAGCTTCTTCTGGGCTTGCCTCTGAGATTATTCATCAAATAGCACCAAGCAGAGAAGGACGAATCGCAGAAATACAAACAAAAACAAAACAACGTCTCCTGATTACATCTCAAACTTGGTCGAACTGAACTCTACAAAAACAAAGACACTGTAGATAAAAGGCACTAGGCAGTAATCAATGACTTATGATCAATCGTATATCACAGCATAAGTTATCAGCTGACGCTAGCAGGTTTCAAAAAGAACTACTTATGGTTGGCAAAACACAAGCATAATTTACATTCAGTAAGTTCAAGCAGCGCATTTTGTCTATTTGAAAACGGTGCAAGCTTTGTGGTGAACATAAATCCAGCAAACCACAACTTGATTAGAGTAATCCCCTCCGATGACAAGCTGAATGCTGAAATGAAGCTTCTACAAATATTCAGCAACATTCCTCTTCTAACTCAGTTAACATGATACAGTTATGCCACTGGTTTTGTTGGTCTAAACACATTTATAGCTTGTTGCAGCTTTGTATGAAAGATGAAATGCAAAAAGCCCATCAAATAACAAACCAACTCAACGCCAGTAAATACACTGCTTATCATGTGTGACAATATCTTTGTATAAAAATCCTTAAAAAAAGTGGGATTATGGAAGATGTTTCTCTCAAGAAAGGTACAACTGCCCAGAATAATATAAGATATAAAAAATTTTTTTAAACCACATTCATTCTAAAAAAATATGTTTTAGTAAGATATATTATTCACAGGTCAACCCAAAATTTCAAAGAATGAGTCTACCAGTAATCGAAACTTCATTACCCAAAGTGTGAAATCTTATAACCTTTTCTGTAAATATGGATAACACTATTTTCTGCAAAATGGTTTTGATTCATTTCAAAACGATCAAATATGATTGGGTTTTTGTAGTCAATTTGGGACGAAACACAAAATAAAGTTTACAGCAGAAACAATTTTTTCGTTTATTTGCAAAAGTAACCGTTACATGGGAGTTCAGTTTGTTTACCAAACAATTAAATTAAAAATATGTGTCAATTTATTTTGTTTACATTCATTGGGGTCCAAAAGCTGCTGTCATAAAAATTGGAGACCACAATCAACATAATATAGTTTTGGGAGAGAGTTTGCTTTTTTATACCAAAGGCAGGCAAGACACAACAATAACACAGGGTTGAGCATTACAACAGTATATTACATATTTACAATATATAGTTCAACATTCAAACGTTTTCGACTTAACTTAACTTATTTACAGATTCCTGATGAGGACTTAAGTTAAGTCGAAAACGTTTGAATGTTGAACTATTGTAAATATGTAATATATATACTGTTGTAATGCTCAACCCTGTGTTATTGTTGTGTCTTGCCTGCCTTTGGTAATCAACATAAAGTTAAGAACCACTGTCCTACTGTGAGATAAGTCAATATTCATCTGGTTGAATCCAAGTTGTTAGATAAAAACATTCATTACAATCAGACAATCGAAGAAACAGCAAATATAAAATTATCAAAAAAATTTTGACTAGATGAGAAAGTCTGAAAACATCTGGGGCATGGCACTAGATTAGGATAAGCATACAAACAATGTGAGGTTCCAAATACAATGATCAAAGTAATACAAATGGGAGAGAGTAATAAGCAGCAGTTGGAGCCAGTGGTGTAGCCAAGGGGGGGTTTTGGGGGTTACAACCCCCCCCTTTGACATGCGTGTGACGTCACAATATTGAGAATGATGCTTTCAGTCTAAAAAAATTGCCTAGTTTTAAACAAAACTGCATTAAAAGAGCGAGTTTTGCCAATACCAAACATTCAAACATCTCAGCCAGGAATTTGCAACAAGAAAACATAGAGACTTAGCTTTATTTCCGAAAAATGCCGAAGAAAACATGATCTTATCCTTTTGCTATGCCACCGGACAGCACGATTTTACAGGAATATTCATACCCACATTTTTGTTGAAAATGCTCTCAGAATGCACCAAATGCAAAGTAATTTTTCAAAATTTTCTGGGGGAGGCTCCCCAGACCCCCCGCCGCTGGGTCATCAAAACCGCTCCCTTTCAAATTTCCTGGCTACGCTACTGGTTGGAGACATCAATATTATTTATCAATGACAACAAATAAAACAACTCTCCTCTTGTTCAATAGAGCATGTCAATGGCATTTAAAGATTAAAATTATGTGAAGTCATGGACTCATGGATGATAAGGGAAGTCACCCAGTGACCCAATCCTACAACACACATATTTAGATATCATTATGTATCTTGTTGAGACACGGCCAGTCGGCCATGTGCTCTCAACAGACATAAAATTGACACATTTTGGAATAAAAATGAAACAATTTGGTCATGCAATAAAAAAAATGTTCACTTGGCAACGTGATCAAAGTTTTTAAATCAAAAATTGCAAAAATGTTAATATCAAGAAATTTCCATATTCTCCTGTTCTTTCTCTAATTTTTTGATTTCTTCATGAAAACTTTTAATACTTTCTCGACTTTTTTTCAGTTTTTCTTTTATGTCGGATATTTCTGTTTGAACTTTTTGCTTTGCAGCATTCAGTTGTTTAATCGTCTTTTGCTCTCTTTCTTCAAAGTCAGTTTCATGTTTATGGGCACCTAGCGTTAATTGTCGATTGCTGGTAAGCAAAGAATGCATCATAACCGTGGGATCTTGAAAAATCATCTCATCATATGTCTCTGAAATAACATTTTTCTTCCCAATAACGATGTTAGTATCAGATTGGAACAATTTCAAAGGATGGTAGATGGTGACTGGCCGATCATTTGGATCATGGAAGAATATCTTGATGACAACTTCAAACTCTCCCCAACCAGTTTCTGTTACTTCATAGGGAGGCTTTGTGACTACCCGAATGGGGTTGGCGTAACTTTCATGGAGTTTAAACTGAATTTTCTTGACATAGACTGACATATCTTCATTGTTAAAAGGTTTCAAATACACTGTCCAAGAATGTGTGTGACCATCTTCCTCTCGTTTCTTGTCAAAATGACGAGCCGAATTCCCATAAACTATTGGTTTCACAATACAGATCCCCTTTGTACGACCACCACCATCACTACCAAAGTCTGAACTTCTGTTCATACTCAATTAGTATGATGAGCTAATAAGCTTATTCCTTATGATATAGAATTTAAACACAATATCTATAGCATTAAAGTTATTACAAGTTTAAAAAAAGCTAAACAAGCAATATTGTAATTCAAATATTGTGTTAAAACTTAAAAGCACAGCTCTTTTGGTCAGCTCATCTACTTTCAGAAAATGAATATTGTGAATTTACAAAACAGTCAGTTCACTGACAGCAAACATCAGCATTGAAGGATTGACATTTATGCTTCAACAGACAAGTTCAATAAAAAAGCAGTTTGAACATGACCATAGTAAGAATTAAAGTCATGTTTTTTCTTGATTTGAATACTTACTTGCTGTCTAGGAAACTACAAACTAATCTATAAAAACAATTACACACCCCCCTCTTTCAAATGTTGTAGCGCTCATTACATACCAGTACCACAGCTTGCACAATACATTTAAAAAAGCACTACTAAGAATACGGTTAATAATAACAACACAATATATAATACAGTGTCATATTTGGTTTGTGAAACAAAATATAACAAAAAAGCAAAATAACATACAATCCACTGTACAAACCAAAGTATTAGTGCTTAATACATACAGAAACGACTTTCTAAAATTGCCCTCTGGTAATAATCAAGTAAATAGGGTGTTCTATTTTTCTCTCGATCTTTTCAGGGTACGAAATGGGGTACAAAGTGATCAGGGTACGAAATGGGTTGCATTTAAGTAAATATGACCAACTTTAAGCCAATCTAAAAAATTAAAAGTTCATTGGATCTTATAAGAAAGTTAAAAATACAGTAATGGCAAAAATACAAGCACAAGTCATGCCAAAAGCTTTTTTGTAACTCATTTACTTTTATAGCCTATGTAGCAAGCACCAAAAACAACATTTTTGGCTTGTGATATAGCCTACTTAACTCCAAGGATTATCACTTCCATGTGTGGGTTTTATAAAATTAGCAAACTCTAAAATAAAAAACCTCACCTGTGATAATACTTAGATCACCTATGATTGGCCAATTTTACACTTAACATTTAGTATACTTAGTCTAGTTACTGTAATATATATTCATAGTATTACATACAAAACTAAGTAACACTAAATTATTCAACAAGATTTGTTTTCCAATTCAAACAAATGTCAAGAACTGATTTGGCAATTTCTGGCTTTTCTGAAGCTTTTATCGAAAAATATACGTACCATACAGGTACATCAAAATTAACAAGATTTATAATTCATTGCAATCAATCAATCAAATGGTATCCACAAACAAAAAAACTAGCATAGATAAAACAATTTAATCAAAATCATGCAAGTACGGTGTGCTAAAAAATCGTTTCAACCTCTCTATTACATTTCCATCTCCAATGCCGGTTACACCCTTACCACCTATAGTTAACTGATTTCCCAACCAATCAGTGATATTATTCATCCATTCAAGTGCCTTGGGTTTTAAAGAGGGCTTTTTTATAATAGTAAATATTATTGCTGATATTGCAATGATAAATAAACACAATTTATATTGAGGCTGCCCAGACTTTTGCTTCACCATTCTCCAAGCAATCTTTACTAAGTCTTTGAAGTTCTCTTGATCTGCAACTGTATTCGCAAATGAACTAAACTTGGAGAAAATGTCCATCCCTGCTGTATCTTTCGTTGCAATCACAGGCAAACGAATTTCAATTTCTTTGAAAACTGCTTTTGCATCATCTGTGTTTTCATATTTTGTTGCATTGTAAGCATCATGCAAAACAAGTAACGTTATTGCTTCCACAGACATATGATTGCTGAATTGTTCCATATTTCATTAGATATTAATACATATCAACTAAATTTGTAATAGTAACTTACAAATATTTTTGTCACATATTCTACATCACTTAGCACTGAACAAATCAAACAAGGCCCCTATAACAGCAAGAAATTTGGAGAATTAGGCTAAATCAAAAAATATGACTTGGTGTTTGGTCAACTAATTTTATTATTTCAATTTGCTTTTGTTTTTGACTAGGCAATGAAGGCAACATAAATAAACCGTCTCAGTCTAAAATAAAGCAGATAATAAAAAATAACAGTGGTGAGTCACGTGGTTTTAATGGTAAGTTATGTATGCTTTTGAAACTTAAATTAACCAATCCCAAGAACAATTTTTCAATAAAATATTTGGCAACTCTGTGGAATTTTGACAGCAGCAAAGTTGCCAGATAAAAAAAATCATTTTTTGCCAACCAAACCAAGCACCAATACGACGACAAGTGTTCAAATTTCAAAAATCAGCCAAATTTTCAAGGTTGTTCTAAAAAAGTGTATTTCTATGAACGTATGTGTTGTAGTATTTGTAATAATATGCTACAACCACTGCTTGTTGCAATCAGGGCGAGGAATGTCTGATTCTCCCGAAGCAACATTCCTGCGCTGACTGCAACGTGTTTGTTTATTGTTCAGTTTAATCAGTTCACCTTCGGCACTAGTAGAGAGTACATGCGTAGTTCATTTTCCTCAATTAACTTTACACATAGGCGTAGGAGCCAGGGGTGCAGACTTTTTAATTAGTCGAAAATTTGGGCAAAAACTTTCAGCATGTTTCAAAAACTTCATTAAGGTTGAACTTATTTTTGATTTTTTGCTCAAAATTGATTATGCAAATGTTAAACAAAGTGAAACTGCACCCCTTTACTATTCAATTAGTCAAAAATTTCTCAAAATTTGATAAAAACTTGGAGTCGTGCTAATGTCAAATAAAATGGAACTCGCACCACCACATTATCCAATTAATCAAAAATTTACCAAAAATTAATAAAAATTTGGCCAAGAACTTTCAGCATGCTTCAAAAATTTCATTAAGATTGACCTTAGTTTTTGATTTTTTACTCAAATAATCAAAATTGTGCCAGACTATTGAGAGCAGTAGGCTGAAGAAGTTTTAATCCAGTGGTCCATGCTTTGTCGCAAAAAATATTTCGGCGCATTTAATTATATTTGGGCAAGAATTTTTTCGCACCCCCAAAAAACTAACTTTCCCCTACGTCTATGACTTCCCAAATAAAAAATATTAAACAGTATTTTTTTATTAATTTGTGTATTTTCCACCATGCATTTTTTCGAATGATGGATGTGGAAAGAAGTGCATACAGTAGCTTTGTTTTGCAGAAGTCGTATCGAAGTTTCTTGGGCATACTATAAAGATCCTGACTATCAGGAACATTGTGGAAATTATGTTGATTCATAGCACGAGTTTGTAAGTTTATTTTTTACACGCACACTTGGACAGTAAAGAACACGCTAAACGCTTTCACCAGAACATTAAAATTGAGGAAACACGGGACTAAGGCCAATGGGGTGGAGCCATGATGGCAGCAGACCACTGTTGGTGTGACTGAAACGGAACTGTACAAATAACGATATTTCAAGAAAAGTAAAAAAAACAACTTATGCCTCAATTCAACAGGAAAAGCTATATGCAAAGTTATTTGAATGAAAATTTTATTAAAAAATAATTTGAAATATGTAGGCTAGGCTAGTGCTATTGTAAAAGCTCAGTTCAGCTCAGTTGATTTTTATTTCTGACCATCATATCAAAAACAATACACGTCAACATAGCAAAGGTCGAGAAAAAGGTAGAAGCGACAAAACGCGAACGTTAAAACGTGCTTGTGACCGAAGTAAGTTATTGAGTTGAGAAATTTGGCACGGTCGCAACACCCTCAGTTAGTGCGTTTGAGTAAACTTTAAAATTAATTTTAAAAATTAGTTAAGTTCAGTTCAGATCAGTTCAGTTGTTTTTATTTCTGACCATCATATCAAAAACAATACACATCAACATAGCAAAGGTCGAGAAAAAGGTAGGCGTAGTATAGCTTTACACATAAGCTCTTTTGTAGCCGTAAGAAAGAACTTCCCTTCAGATTAAGCTTTGGAGATTCCTACGTTTTATTACTTTTCAAAATACTATTGATTCCTTTTTTCACTTCCTACATCTAGCAGCTTACCATAACTGTTTTAGCAAATTCATGACAGATTATCTCCAAAAACCATTAGCCTACTTGAAATAATTACATTTTAAATTGTAGTCTACCTTGATGAGTTACATATCATATTTCATGCAGCTGAGGTCAATACACTGCGGACGTTAGCGGTGTTTATTTTTTGTTGTAAAACTAATGTGTCTCAAAGAGCTAGTCACCTAAATGTGTTGTCACGAATTGTAAAACCAAGCGAAATAGATTTCAATTTTGTGTTTTGCTATTTTGTATTCATCAAATGCTGGCATTTGCACAACAATCTAACCTCTTCGGGTAATTTATTAAGAATCGATTTCGCTATAGTAGGCTAATAGCATCTTCATTTTTTTTTGGTGGGGGGTTTTCTTGTAAAATGACTTAACTGATTTATTGAAATTCTGGCGAACAAACATACTTCCCTTGTAGGCTAATCATGTTTTTTGTAATGGCAGATTTTGTTGTACGCTTATTATAATCGAATTGTCCGCCCCTAATCAAATTACTTAGGCTCTGTCTATATTGTCCGCCTCGTTAGCTCAGTGGTTACGCGCCCGGCTCAAGATCACTCGGCGCTGGTTCGACTCTCGGGGTGTGCGCTTGAGCAACGCATTTCAGGACTGCTCTCCATTCAGCGGCACCTAGTGAATGGAATAATTCCACGGCAACAACACTTCAACCATCGGGAAACTTCACTCTGCCAATCTCGGTAACCGGCCCTGCGTCAAGAGCCTCTACAAGTATGCGAAACTACCAGGAATAACCTACCAAGGCTTTGTCAGTCCGAGGATAAAGATTCAAAAATCAAAACCAACCAACCAAACCAATCAACATCGGACAATAACAAATTCAAGGCTAATACAAATTTTAAAAGTTTTATTGCGGCATTATTTGGTCATCATTGCTGCGGCATGGGTCATTAATTTTCACAAAGAATCCCAACAATATTTTTGGAATATTAATATATTTTCACAACTCTTCGTGCGATGTCAATGTGATGGAGTGCGATAATCGATCGACGCTTTCTTTTTTTTTACATAAGAGAATCGATTTCCACAATCATGGTTAAAAATTCGGCTACTCAAGAGAATATTTCCATTGTCGTTTGCTTTTGGTCAGCAAAACTTCCCAGGGCAGATTTGCATTAAAAGACAATGTTTGGTTCTTTAATTCCAGCTGGTCGAAATAAAAAAAACGTTGGTCGGCTATAGCCTACTGTAGGCTACGTATGCCTTGTTCCCGAATAGCTTACGTACTTCTAATATATTTCTTATTTAATCTTCAACTGATTTAATTTAACCGCTTTACAGCATTGCAATTACATTTCGAAAGCATAATGTCTGGACTTGATCTGAAAGGCAAGGAAGTCCATCTTCGCGTCTACTTTAAAAACATACCAAGTGGCAGAAACGTAGCCACGGATCTGAAAATGCCCATCAAACTTCACACGACTTCTAAGCGCCACCCTATTATTGTGGCGCCATTTTATTACGGGCGAGAAACTCGTATTAATGCATCACAATCTCATTGTGACATTGCCTATAGTGCCTTATCACAATAGCAACCTTGGAAGACAATTGCGAAAGTCAGTTCTTCAAAGATTTTGCTTTTCAGCGCTTTTTGAGAGTCGGTGCAAGATTTTTGTTCTCCAGGTCCAAGTCGTTCCGTCTACTTTTTTTGTTTTTACAGTGTTTTTTTATTACTTTGTTCTTAGTACTATTTCTTTTTTTTGCGATTTACGTTCTTGACGAGTTTTTGCTACCTCTTTTATTGCCTCCTTACTGTGCTGTGCTTATTGAACGACGATGAACTGTATTACTAACATCCATAACGTATTGGTACAAAAGAATTGAAACTACAAGAGGAGCACAATAAACATAGCAAGTAAACAAAGAAATGGCCTGCTACAACCGTGGCAGCGGGAAGCGGTGTGATTTTGGGGTGGCGATGCACCCAGGGAAAGGTCCACCATCTTAGGTCGCGGGGGCCAGGCTATGGAGTTGAGGTGCCAGTGGAAGGAGAGGGTGGATCGAACATTCGTGAACTGTAGGACCTGTTCGCAAAATTTAGAATGGTGGAACGAGCCAGAAGCTTAACTTTCCGCTATGCAAAAAGGTATTGCGGCCCTCGCGTTAATTCACAAGTTTTTTTATTTGGCCCTCAGACCAATTTGAGTTTGAGACCCTTGCAGTAGAGCATTTCTAAGCCAATGGCGTGAGGCCTCATACCATTGATCACCTTAACTCGCAGCACAGGCGGTTGGCTACGATGTATTTAAATCGCAAAAGAAAAAAAGGAAAAGAAGAAAGCGATTGCAGACAAACGTAATGATTAGATATAAAGATGTTCAACGCTTGTTCTCCGGAATTTAGAATGTTTAAAAGCAAGAAATTGCAAAGGGTTTTCATTTTGTTTATTTTTATTGCAGCAATAAGTGATACCTATGCAAGTTGTAGGCCTACCCAGATGGTAAAATCCATCATTTTTACATTGATTCAACTTCTGCAGACATTGAATTAATGTAAAAATGATGGATTTTGCTGTTTGGGTAGGCGGCGAGTGATAGTAACAAATCATTGATGAACGAAAAAAGGATAAATCATTGCCAAATTGCTGCTAATAAATAGTCCATCATACTCCAGCAGTTGCGGCATAGCATATCCTTCCAAAGAAAGATGTCAGAAGTAGTGGTGCGTTATAAATGTCGAATTGAAAATACAAGGAAGGATTAGTTTGCGAGCCTGAGGATAACGAAGCAATTTTGAGTATTTGTTTTATTTTTGCTTCATTTTTAAATTTCTCAATGTGATGCGACCGTGCTAAAATCCTTGTATTTAGTGAATCACTTCTCTCTCGAGCACGCTTTGACGTTTACGTTTTGTCGCTTCTACCTTTTTCGAGATCCCTCCGATATATTATTGCAAGTGATATATTTTTGCTTGATAATCTGAAATAAAAACATGAAACTGAACGTGAATTGATATTAAATTATCTTCAAAAACATTATAGGCCTCATAGAATTGGCTTAGCTACATGTGATTGCAGTGAATTGTTGAAGAATTCCTTTAGAATTATTAACAATAAATAATCAAATCGACAGAATTGGCAGAAACAAGGGAAGACTTATGGTTTGCAATGTTGTACGGTGGCAAAAAATAAAACATGATTATTATTTTCATGATTCTTACTTTCAAAAACTGTGTCCGATTAATTTAATTCTTGAAATGATTTCTGAAGAATATAAAACTTCTTCAAACCGTTCGTATTCCTACGTTTTTTCCGAAAATCCAATGACATCAAGTTCAAGGGACTGGCAAAAGACCTGGGACTCCCCGCACACACCCCGAGATGTTTCGTCGCTGGATGAAGATCGCGCTGCTCTTTTTTACCAGAATTCGAGAGCCAACGAAACTACTTCACAAATATATTACGTTGATGATGATGATGATGATGATGATGAAGCAGAGTCTGAAGCATCCACTGCTCTAAACCTTTCTATTACAAATTTAGGCAAATGGAGAAACACAACTTTTAAAACAACAGCAAACGGTAAAACTGTGTTTACAAAAACGAAAGAAAATCTTGGCAAACGGTGCTCTGACGAGGTGTCTCATTCTGGCGTCATCAACCCACACAAATCTGATTGCATGAACCCCAAAACCAGTCGCTTTACAAAACAATGGAAAGATATATGCGCTGCTGGGTATATGGAAAGTTATAAAGGGGTATGTGAGATGTTTAACATGTTTAGCTGTTTGTTTTTTTTTTAATTCAATCTATGGTTTTGATAGACCTAAAGATGGTCTATATGACCTAAGATTTGTGCCATGAATTTATTTTCCAACATCCAGATTACATTGTTGATTATCTTTATTCTCGGACTGAGAAAACGTTTTTAATAGTTTCAACCGGCAGTTTCGCACACTTGGAGAGGCTTTGAACCACTACCACAGGGCCGGTAACCGAAGTTGATAGAGTGAAGTTTCCGATTGTTGTTGAAGTGTTGTCTGTAAGTTAGTCCGTCAACTGGTTGCCGCTGAATGGAGTGTAGTCCTTGGAATAGGTTGCTCATGCGCACAGCCCGAGAGTCGAACCAGCGCCGCTTGATCTTGAAGTTTCTTCATTTGTGAAGTTAGGTGCTATCGGGGACATGTTGTAACGCAATAGAGTCAGGACGCTAATTTGAAGAAAGCGGTTGCTGTAATAAATTATTGATAGAAAACGCAACATTTGTGAAGAAACTGAGTGACCGTTTTTTTCTGCAGACAAAAAGAGGAAACTCTGGCAACTTGGTGTCAACCAACGTAGGCGAAACTTACCATGGCAACGGAAGGGCTTGGGCTAAGCGAATCCGATTCGCCGATGACGTCAGCACTGACAACGTGGTCGGCCCAGATCACAGAATAAACAACAAACGTCACAGCCAGGAGGAAAGAATTTTAACCGTAGCTCCACCTCTTCAAATAAATAATGCAATCAATTCTGGAGAAGAGACTTACGAAGGCTTAGTGAAGTCGATGAAGGAAGAGTTTTTTTCCGTTCTTGAAGGGGTTATTGAAAGCGTTGCGAAAACAGTGGTTGATGAAATGACAAATTGCTTGGCCAAGAAAAACATTGTTCGTTCCGAAGTTGTTGAAGTTGATGACCGCAACGAAGCTGGAGTCCCTGTGGTTTGTTACACAAACTCAATATCGCCACTCTGTTGTGACAATTATTACCCACCTTCTTCAAAGACAAGTGATGTCCTTTGCGGTGAGTTCTCACTCAATGGTTATACAGTATAATAATAGGCTTAGTCATGATAAGGGGCTGAAAGGCCTGCCCTGTAAATAAAAATGCAGTTCATAATTGTATCAAACCTGGTGAGCCGTAAAGGAATCCCAATTTTTGTTTATTCGTCCTTGCATGGAGTTGGATGTCATTTCTTGCTAAAATTAGGAAACAGAACAAATCAAAATCAATCAGTATTCGAATGTGTCTGAACTATTAAAAAAATTCTTGGTTCGCACTCATAATACGGTACACAATCAGACAAAGAAGGAGCTTCTTTCTAATCTCTTTCTAGTGCTTTCCAAAATGCGATATTTCAAGCCTTCGGCGCCCTACAACATTTAAAACTGAAATATGACAAACAAACTTAAATTAAAAAGGTTTTTAGTTTGTAAAAATATCTGTTTTGGTTCTCCAGTAGTAGACCAGGACTAACAAAATAACAAAAAATGCAGGTAATATTCAATCGCGTTTGAAAAGTGTCTCCGAGAAAAGCGAAAGTTCACATGGAGGGAACTTTCTTCATTCTGTGACTGGATTCAGCTCAAATGCTCAGCCATTCAGTCCAAACCAACTACTTGAAAGAGACAAACCAGTCAAGAATGTAAATATTTACTCTTTGGACAGAGATACAAACAACTTGTTCAGGTATTCGCATACGTGTTGTAGCTTAGCTATGAACTATGGTTGACATATAGGGTGTTTTGGTTACTACATTTATGGGATTTATCCAGTTTACAAGCCGGTTTTGTAACGTTAAGAAATGTGCAAGAACCTACCACCGGGTAATTAAGTGTTTGTGATGTTTTAAAGTTGTGACACTGTGCAAATTCGGGTCTAAGATTGTTTGTTCTTTACCTGATAAAATTTTTGTTTCAGCGGAACTTTTGAAGAAAAAAAATACGTAGAAAAGGACCCTTGCTCATTGGTCAACTGTGATACCTCTTTTTCTTCTCAATCACTAGTATCTCTCTCTTTATCAGACAGACCTGCTCCTTTCGTGTCACTCACAAGATCTTCACGGAAAGCTGAGGTGGCGTCCTTCACAAAACGTTCACCGAATATCACAGTTGTATCTCGTCAAAAACATACCAACAACGATACCACTGCCACCACCTTCAGTCACATTTTTTCGTCACCACACACTTCCATTGGGAAATGTAACAAACACAGCAGTTTTGAAGAATGCAAAAACTTTTCTCAAAGCCACAGTCTTCCACCACCTTTGAAGTTTGGTAAATTAAACTTCACCACCCCTGAGTCTGTAGCTGTTCATGAAGTAAAACCTGCCAAGCCAATGCACCTTGTTTCTGAAGATTACAACTCATGCACAATGTCGACAAACGTTTCAACCACCACATTTAAACCTTCTTCCATGACCTCTTCAACTTCACAGAGGCAAGATTTGGGTGCCAACCAATTTTACTTTGATGACAAAACTGATGTAAAGATGTCTAAATGCTTAGATAAAAAACAATCTTTGTCTCAATTTGGTCCAATAAAAAAGCGGCCTATTATTGTTGAAGGACAGGAAACATCAAAAGCAAGTAAGTCAGTTGTTGAGCAATGAAGTACAGTAGATGGTAAAGGTATCTTCCATACTCTCAGATACTGTTAACCACTAGGTAGTAGCCTCAATGGCAAACGTGTTGAAGTCAGTTCAGTTTCTTTTTATTTCTGATTATCAAGATGAAAACAATGCACCCCTAACTTAGCAATGGACTAAAAAAAATTAAAGCGACAAAAGCGAACGTGAACATGGGCTTGGGAACGACATGATATGCTAAAAAAACAAGCACGTTTAAAACGTCTTTACGAATTAAAGAAAAGAGCAATTGTAAAAAATAAAATAAAATTATTCAAAAAATACAATCATTATAAAATAAAGATTATTAAATACCACATTGAAGCATTATATTTTTCAATTTTCAGTTACACTACTAGTAGTATTCTGCAGTTTCTGCAAATTAACATCATAAGTTATTATCATTTTAGAACTGCTGAGAAGTAATTTGCTGAAAATGGAACGCTTGATCAAAGAGATGGGCCACAACAATTCTGTTTTCGTGGTCAACAAGATATCCTTTTTCAAACTCACTTTTAAAAAATAGATTCTCAGAACAAATAGCAAGCTAAGGCTTAGTACCACAAAACGATAGTTTTGTCATCAGGAAAGATAGAGGAAGTTCACCAGAATTCTGGAAAAGGAAAGCAAAACCACATTTTTGTTGAATTTTCAGAAACAACCTCCTACGACGTTGTTTTCTATTGTCTTATCTCTTCTTGACCGCTTCGTTGTTTACCCGGCAATCAAAACTCGATCAATTTACATTGATATAACACCTGCATTCATTGCATTAATGCAAAAATTGAAAATAATTGTTTTTTGATTTGGCCAGTTGTAGCACCGCGTTGTCTGCAGGAGTTCGTTTTGCATTGTAAGAACAGCATTTGTCCCATGTTTCCTCGAAAAATATCACCTTCTTTAACTTTATAAGCTTATCAGCTCATCTTTTATTACTTGGAACCTTGGAGTAATGAGACTTTAACCCAAGACATTCCGCAGACAAATGACTTAGCTTTGAAGCAACAACAGTGCACAATCGCGCGTTTTTAAAACAAAGGTCATATCCTTGTCATAATCCAACATGTATGAAAGCTATTTAATGAAACATTTAGTGACGCACTGAAAAAACTTATAATATAAAACTTGCATATCCATTTGAAAGTTGATTCAAAATTTACTCTGTTTCCCGTTTTTGTTTTTGGTTACGATGTGAAAAAATAGGTTTTGTTGAGAGTTGTTATTCTTTTTTTAAGCATTGGAAAAATGTTTTTCTAACTTGCAACGTTTTTTAGACTCAAACGATGCAGGCTACTAAATTTTCTCGGTATGTTTTACTATTAAACCACCTTTGCTGAAATACTCAGTAATTTTTAAATATAGTTTTGCTCTGTGCAGCCAAGTATTAAACAACTTTCATGGTTTAATTATTTAAAGTCTATCGTTAAAAAAGCGATAAAAAATACAGTAGCTCAGAATCAGCTTTATGAGAATCAAATCATAAAAACGAGCAAGAATAGGGGAAGGTGGGGCAAAAAGGGACGCGGGGCAAAGAGGGACATTCAAATTTCTCTTAAAATACAAAATAAAATTAAAATATAAAGTTTTCATCGGAAACTCTGTTTGAATGACTGGCGTGAGATGTAATTTGATTTACAAAAAATTATTTGAGTTAACAGCGGTTGTTGATAGTCGGTTTTGCACCTAAATTTTAAAAAGTTGAAACAAAGCTTTTTGAGTTTTATGAAGTGTTACTGGGCGAAATGTTTCAAATGACAATGGCCAGTTATTACTGTAATATTTGAAGTTTGTGATGATATGTTTTGTTAGGTCATAGGTTTGAGACAAAGCAAGCTAAGTTAATTTTTCTTAATGGACTAGCTTGGGGCAAAGAGGGACATGCAGAATCAGGCAAGCAGGGACAGTTAAGGTGTATGTATATTTCCATTACTGTTTTAATATAGACCCAAAGTCAATCTTGCCTGTGGCAATACTTAGGCTTATCAATAAATAAATTTACTGAAGCAGTGAAGTGATTGTTTAATGGCTTGGTTGCTATCGGATGGTTGCTGTTGGAACACCCAAAACTACATTAAAAAGCATAATGTGCTGAAGAGACTGTATCTCAGGATTGGCTGTTAGGTCAGCTAAATATGAAGTTTTAACAAATTTCTTGGTTTTGAGCCCTCAATATTCAAAAATTTAAACCTCAGGGTAAAAAAAGAAATTGTCCCTCTTTGCCCCGGATGGGGGGCAAAGAGGGACAATTTTCAAAAAATAAAAAATTGCTATAACTCAGCCATTGCTCAGAATTTTTTGATAAAGTTTGATTTGAAACATCTATGAGTTGTTGCAGACCTGTGTATAAAAAACAATCGGGATTCATTGAGAATTACCTAAAATATGGCTATTTAAATATTTTTGTCCCTGCTTGCCCCACCTTCCCCTATATTTCATTTGACCTGACGCTATAAATTGCTATCCGTTACTAATGACAATATATACTGTAGGGAAGCTGCTATGCAATTTGACATCTATGTATTATCTATACATTCAGATATTTATTTTTTCAGCGGCTTGTTTTATATTTTATGTTTTTGTGAGGCACATCTGATACAACTATTGACAAAAAAATTCTCCTTAACCCTTTTCATACTTTCAAGAAGGTTTAACCCCCGAGCATTTGCAGAAGGCAAAATGGATGTTTTTTTACACTCGCTATCCATCTGTCCACACTCTCAAACTATTCTTTCGAGATGTAAAGGTAAGTATCCCAATCGTCGATATACAGTGTACGATTAAAATTTATTCGTTACTTTAAGATTGGGTTAAAAACTGTAACTTGAGACATTGAGTTTGTAAGAGCAATATGAATATGTGACTATTCTGTAGGTTAATGGTGAAAAGGAGCCAGGGGTAATGAAACAAGGTTCACCCAGTTAATCTGTTACCGATATTTTACCCTGTGATGATAATACAATTATTGTAAACTAAGAAAAACGGTGGAAGTGACATGCTCATCTTTATGTTTTAGCTTAAGTATTTTTTTTTTATCAGTTCACACGGGGAACAACATCTCAAATCAACAAGTGGTTCACCAACTTCCGCGAGTTCTATTACATTCAAGTCGAGAGGTTTGTTCGGCAAAGTATTAAAAATGGAGTGACATTGATCAGACAAGTTCGAGTAACCAGAGAGTCGGATCTAATCGAAATCTTCGACCAACATTTCAACAAAAGCAGCGAGTTTGAAGTAAGCTCTTTATGACACTTGCTTTAAACTAGAGTTCATCTTTTTCTACCCAAGAAGTAGGCTAACACGACTATGATTAAGTTACTATTTTAAAAGTCTTTATTACACCCTGACTTAGAATTGAAGGCAAGCCTACTCAGGGCATTAGTGAAGACATTAGCTATGCCATTCAGTTGATAAAATAAGTGGTAAAGTATTCTCCTATCTCTCTTCACACTCCGCACTCATCCATTCTAGAATAGCAAAAGACGCCCCACGTTCCGCCTTTGTTTATTAATCTGTGTTTACGAGAAGACTTGTGTTGGAATAATCGATATTTGAAGCAGGTTTGTATTTGGAGAGGAGGAAAGCGATCGATATGACAAACCACTTGAAGATTTCAATATTTTGATTCAAATATCAAAGATTGTTTCAGCAACATTGTGATACTGTAGATGCTTAAATTCTTGCAGCATCTGTAACAGCTTAGTTAGATGAAACAATGGGGTGTGGGTCTGAGCAACGCAGTTCAAGGATTGCTTTTTATTCAGCGGCTCACAGTGCATGGAATAATTCACAGACAACAACATTTCAACAATCGGAAACTTCACTCTGTCAAAAAAATTTAGTGATCAGGCCTGCGTCAGTAGTTTGTACCCAGACAGCCACTTTGTCTGGTCCAGATCTTTACCCGATAGCGTACGGATCTGACCAGATCTGGACCAGATAAAGTGGCTGTCTGGGTAGCCTTTACAAGTATGTAAAACTGCCAGGATTAAGCTCTCAAATTATCTCTGGTTGGTTTGGCTTTAAAATCTTTATTTTCGGACTGACAAAGCCTCTGATAGGTTTCTTTAAGTTTGCAGCCCCATGGAAAGATTACGGGCCCCTAAATTCACCCCTGACCCGGGTTCAAAGTACCTCCTGGACTCCCCTGTCAACACTACTTCCTACAGGCGTATTGTCTTGCTTCTGTGTATTATGAAACAAAATCAATTGACTTGACTATGAACTTTACCAATCCATCTTCTTTAGTTACAAACCATTAGTTGTTTTCTGATCTATTTTATCTGAAGATGAAATCACAATGTAAAATAGGTCTACCCGATAGAGAGCCAACTCTTATACATGGCAAGTCAATGTCTTTATTTAATACGATTTTTAAGGGCAGAAAACCTTTAATTTTATAGGTCTTTCATTTACTTAATGCATCATTTGGACACTGCCATCTTGAATATGACAATTCTCAAAATGTAATACAGAAGTATAGACTTTACCGTGACAGATTCAAGTTTTTATTTTGCTTTTTCTGGCAGCGGCTGAAAACAGAAAATCAATTCTTATTCCAATTCCCAATACACAGCGTCTTTAAAAGCTCATTACTGTCGATTAGTGATGCTTTATTGAAACTTGTTTCTTAAAATCTTGAACGTGATGGAAATTTTGAATTTGTATCGGTTGGCAGCGCATTGAGAATGAAAAATTCTCACAAATCATGGATAAGAAATCTTTAACAAGGCTACTAATTAAAATTCAAATTCTAAGTACCGGTAATGGTTTTCTTAATTACAAAACAAAATATTTCCAGTCTTAACCCTGAACTTTAATGGCAACTGCGAAATACTTTCTCAACAGCCAATTGTAGAAAGAATTGACAGCGATAGACACGTGTTTCACCACCAGATGAAGATCATCATTATAGTACAATTTTGGAAAAGAGATGATTTTTTGAACCATATACAAATTAATCCTAACAACCAGACGGCATTTTACATATGAAAATAAACTAAAAATTACAAACGTTTTCGGCCATACTCATGTTAGCCCTTTTCAAGTAACCAACTGACTGATGTTATTCATAAATTGAAAGTACAAAACTGATCTACATGCACAAAAATCGAAAAAAGAAACGCATAAGAATGAAACTTTGCCTCTTCTCTACCTTGCCGGTTAATTCTTATGCGTTTCTTTTTTCGATTTTTGTGTGTGTAGATTGTAAATCAGTTTTGTAATTTCAATTTATGAATAACATCAGTCAGTTGGTGGCTTGAAAAGGGCTAACATCATGAATATGGCCGAAAGCGTTTGTAATTTTTAGTTTATTTTTATGTTATTATGTTAAATGCCGTCTGGTTGGTAGGTTTTATTTGTATATGGTTCATCATTATAGCATCACTAATTCATGCCACAGACAGAGTTGCTAGCTTTTCTTGTGTGTAGTCTATTCAGTGTTGACTAACAAGGGTATAATTTTCTTTTGAAATTGCGACAAAATGCAATCGTATTTCATTAAAGCAGGACTAATTTGCAGATTTGCAAAATCTTTTCCAGTGCAAAAAGAATTTCTTCCATCGTTTTCCACGTTTTTTCGCCGAAATCTGTCTCCAAGCAGCAGGTTGGAAACGTTCGTAGAAAATCATTTGCCTACTCAGAAAAAAAAACTTCAGGCTACAGATTGGCTTATCCATTGTCTTCTGGTTAAACTATTGATAATGATTCCACCGCAAAAGATGCTAAGTTTGTCAACAAGCGCAGAATCTTGACCAAAAGTCTTGCATTCGTTATCTTTTACATGATGTTTACAAGTGTATTTCCATTATTGGGAGTTTCGACAACCAAGACAAGCTGAATTCTTGCTTGAGACTTACGCAGACAGCAAAATCTGTCATTTTGACATATCATCGTCGTTTCTCACGCAAACTTTCTTCTTATATTCAAGCCGAGTAACGAAACGACACTACTCAAAGTTGGCTTTCAATCATCTATTCTAGTCATAGGCCGTTCATCTGCAGATTATTATCAATTATCATGCAATAATACTCGTATTTTAGTTTAATTGATGTAAAAGTGAGTAATCATATATCACAGAAAATCAGATTCGATAATAATTATAAAACAACAAATAGGCCTAGAAATATACATTGAAATCCAATAGCTTGGTCGGAGAGAGTGTGAACTCTAATTACAACTTCATCATTATATCATATTTTGTCACTGACGTCATTATCGAGGAGAAAATGACGTCACCATACTTAAATCAATAATAACAAAAAAAAAGTATTTTTTATTATTGATGCAATTATTGCGACGTTTCACAATTGTCAAAGATTGAGATTTGGAATTTACGACCCCGTTTTGACTACGGTTATGTTAAAAACAGTGCAATACTTTTACTCCACAAAAAATATCAATATCATCAAGTTTTTTTCATAAAGCGATTGTTTTTATGTTGCTTTTCAGCTGCCAGATAAGTTTGTAGAAGTGACTCTAAGATGCTTTCAAGAAATTTTCATGTCAATTCAAATGAGGAAAGACCGGCATCCATCTTGGAAGAAATCTATTTATGAAGTTGTGAGGCAGCTTGACCAAGTTATCCCCGAAGCTTTCAAAGCACAAAATCCGCTTCAAAATCTAAAAAAATAAAGCTATCGTATTCAAAGTTTAGCAATGTAATTTATATGTGTAGCCGAGTGGTGTGAACGTCTACGCGGCGTTCAAAAGGACGTCAGTTCGACACCGCTGCAAAGCACGCGGTTATATGTCTCGGCAAAGATATTTCAGGCATGCCGAAATAAGGGAAGCATTTGATCCGAACTCTACTGTACATATGTGTCTTTGCTGCTTCCTGTTGTGTTGCTGAAATGCTATCGCTACAAACATGGTTATTGTTATTATTGGGCCTACATGAGGCACCGCATTATAAAATTTCTTGCGTTCTTCTGGTGAATGCAGGCTAGGCTATCACAGGATGATAAAAATCATAACCAAGTTTATTTCGAGTCACCTGCAAATACAGGAAGAACGCAAGAAATTCCATAATTTATTTTGTTGTATTGAACGCCCTTTTCATTATTTACGACACTATAGCGTAAACAAAGATACAAAGAAATACTTTCGAGCAACAAAGAATTTGTAGCTCCTGCGAGCTTTCTCTGGCGTCACTCTTGCCTCGCTTCAAAATTCTGGAATCAGTGCCGGTCTTAGGGTATTTCAGGCCCTGTGCGGAATATGCTTTGCGGGCCCCAATGACAATGATCCAATTCAGTAGCGTAGCTAGGTATTTTAAAGGGGTAGGAGGGTTTTTTTGACGGCCGGTGGGCGAAGCCTGACGGGGTGTTCTCCTAATGCGACACCCAGCGGGGTGTGGGGGCCCTCTCCCAGAAAATTTTGAAAAATTAATTTGAATTTGGTGCATTCTGAGAGTATGTTCAACAAAAATTTGGGTATGAATATTACTGTAAAATGGTGCTGTCCGGTGCCATAGCAAAAGGATAAGATCATGTTTTCTTTGGCATTTTTCGGAAATAAAGCTGAGTCTCTATGTTTCCTTGTTGGTAATTCCTGCCTGAGATCGGGGACGGCTGAGATATTTGAATTTTTCATTAGAAATGACAAAAATTACTGCATTTTCTGAGTAAATGGCGGGCCCTGTGCGATCGCAAGGTTTACACACCCCAAAGACCGGCACTGCTGGAATCTGTGTAACCCGTAGACGTACAGCGCGCTCTCACGTTTTGCAATGGTATTTATAGCACTGGATTTAGAATAAATCAGTAGGCTACATACAACACTGAAGACTGCTGTGTCCTGATCACGTTTCGCCACCATCGTGTCCAGATATGTTGTCGTCCTACTGACCTAACGACGGCTGTGCATGAGCGGGCGTCTCATCATGCAATACGCGACGCCCGCTAGAGATTTTTATTGTTTTTGCTTGAGCGCTGTTTTGTTTAGTTGCAATTGCATGCTGTATACTCTGTAAAATAGCCTACTAAGTTCAAACTACCGTACCTTTTTTTCTTGGGATATGCGAAGAAACGGAGGCAAGTAGGCTACATACCCTACTGTGTACTCCACTGTATAATGTTTTGCAATCCTACTTCAAATAAATAAATATGCCTAACAGAATCCAATGCACCACTTGAGCGTAACGCTTGCCAAGATAATGTTTTATCTTATTGATCATTTATATCTTATTGTTGATGTGTATTTTTAATATTTTTTCAACGTTTTGCTCCGAGTATAACCTATTGTTATAATAAGCTTAATAATGCCAATGCCAAGACACGGCCGTGTAAACCGCCCCTGGTTTCATCCGGCCGGGAGGGCACAGTTACTGAAGGGCCTATTCAGTTTAGTCTGTTTAATGTTTTTTGTCTGTTTTAAAAAAGAAAAAAATTACTACACAAGCTCGATAACCAATAGCTTAGGGCTAAATCATACAAGGCCCTATTTACTGCTTCCCAAACCCCGACTGGGTGCCCACCCCTTTCTAAGGGCCCACGCATCTACTTAGTTTGTGCAGCATTTTTCGGCTTGTAAGTTATTTTTTGATTGGATTAACTAGGCGTTCCAACCATTTTGCTCCTGAAGTGTCTTTTCTACAAACACTTTCGAAAAATTATGACGTAGGCTACAAAAAGTTTTCGTACGAATAAAAAAATCTTCGTATGAATATTCGTACGTTTTCTTCGTAGCAAAGACCATGGTACACCAAATTATCTAACCGTCCAGGAGCTACCGTAACTTTCAGACCGCTTAGGCCAGGGCTTCCCGATTCGTTTATCACTCCACACCCCATGGGATTGATGAAGCCAATCTCGCAGCCCCTGTTTTGAAGCGGAGTGGTTCTCACAAAAAATTCGAAATACGTGCGAAAACAATCCAGAAAAGCAGCTCGGGGCCTTTATATGGCAAACGAATAGGAAAAAGGGCAGCCTTCAACAACGCAATCAAACAAAATGCAAAAGCGAAGAAATAACGTGAACTGAGAACATAATGGCGTTAATCAAGATCTTTGACTTTTCTCCTGCCTCTGCCATTCCTTTATTGCAAGGGCCACCGGCGTGTAATGCCAATGGCCAATCAGCCCAACTTCACTCACTCAAATATACAGAAAAGCCAATTCAGTTGCTAGTCAGGCCAATATCAGTTCTGTTTTTAGCCTGACTAGCAGCTGACACTTTCCTTTTCGTAAGTCAATCCACAGTCTACAACGTGAAAAACTTGGTTCTCGTTTAAAACGCGTTCTTTCCCAATGTATACGATAAGAAATTGCCAACAATGAGCAAATTGCTGACACAATATTATCACATTATCCCGCCACCAATCACGTGACGTTCGGACTGCGTTCGGACCACAGCCTTTTTGTTATCAGCAACTTGTCGGGTGGTATTTTCTTGTTGTTGTGCATTGTGCTGTATAGGCCAACATAGAATGCTCTGAGAGATAATCACCACCTCCCTCGTTAAACAAAATCCATCTCTATATACGGTATAGCTCTTCTTCATCGGTGGATTCTCGCACCCCCAGCAACAGCTACTCGCACCCCCAATCGGGAAGCCCTGGCGTAGGCTATACGCAGTTCAGAAGTTACCGTCAAACCAGAAGTGACCAAACGAAGGTGGTTGCAGCAGCGTAAAAAAATAAGATGGAAGTAAAACAAAACCTTGTGACAAAAATCATCGTTGTATTTGAATAAAAAAAATGTTTATAAAACATCGTTTAGAACAGGGGTCACCAACCTTTTTTGCATGCGGGCCACTTTGGCACTAAGGAGAGCTGTGGCGGGCCGCACTAATAAAATGTTAGGTAGGTTGACTCTTATGCTAGAAAAGAACGCATTTCGTACCCAGTATTCAGCGTTACATGTTGTTCATATTTATGTTAGAATACCGCAGCAACAAATTTAATCGAACAGCGCTACTGCCAGGCCAAGCTCCTTTTACAACACTTTTGACTTTTTTAACAATGCCTAATAAACGAGGCCGCTTGTTTTGCGCGCTTATAGCGAGGCGAGCGGTTTCATCAGAATATTCATCGCCAAGCAAGAGTGGTGTTGCCACTTCGCTTCACAAAAGATATCTTGCAATTAACAATTTCAGTAAACATGGAAATGTTTGACACATCGTAATACAGCAAACAATAGTGACCTGCAAACATATCAGCAAAAAATAGGCTCCAATAACAAGGAAAAAGAAACCAGGCACCATGAAACAAACGCTTGTGAAAATCACCGAAAAATCGTAATTCTATCGTCATTCATGAACAGTCTTCCCTCTAAAAAAGAAATGAGTTGGTTTTTCATTCTTTTTGTGAAAGTCTATAAAACCGTCTTCCATATTTCTTTAAAAAAACATTTTGCAGTAGGCTACTAAGCTAAATATTTTCATAATACATTCAGAAAAAGTCTTTAAATTTATATATAGCCTAATATTTTGCCAATTTATTATAAATTGAGTTGGCACACCGACCTATTTTGCCAACAAAAACTTGCATAAAGAGAACGCTGCTCGTAAAACACAATAACGGTGAAACGCACACTAGTGTTTACAATTTACATGACATTTGCAAACTTAAAATAAGCAACCCTATGCTCACAGACAATTTCAAAATTCGAAAACAGACGTTTTAATCAACCACTGGGACAGTGTGGCTGGACATCGCATTGGAATAACTTTAAGCAACCCCCACCTAGAACTATAATAATCAGATTGGTCGGTCGGTGGAATCGTATGCAAAGCGAAAATATGCTTCCCGGAAAGTATTTTTTGCCTTCGTGCTCAACTCCTCAAGAAAAATATTTTTGGTTATACTTGTACGCTGATACCTTCCGCGGGCCGCAGCGATACAGCGTGGCGGGCCGCATGCGGCCCGCGGGCCGCCAGTTGGTGACCCCTGGTTTAGAATGTTTAAATCGTGACAGTCTTCAAAACAGACCTCGTGCAAGCTTTTTAATTTGATTAAAGACAGATTTGTTTACGTTTGGTGACGGGCTAACTTGTAAAAGTAACCTGCTTGTCTGAGTTGTAGTCAAGACGATCTCTATAACAGGCCTGGACACCGTGCGCCTCCAGTCGAAAACTGGAGGCGGACGGTTCAAGCGAGGTTTTTAGCTATCACACAAAGTGCTTTTAATTTTTGCGAGTGCATTGTTATCCAGGGAGCTAAATATGCTTAATAACAATAAATTTAAACTAGGCACTGCAGTTTTTTCAGAGAATTTGAGGTTTTTATGTGTGAAACTAGATTAGCTTGGCAGTAAAGCTGCAGAGGCCAGCAGGCTAGTGTGTTAGATATGTTTAGTACATGAGTTAAAATTGAATCCAAGCTAATTAGTCTAAGTTGTGTGCTTTTGAAAGTAACAAATATGTTTCGTAGTTTAGAGACACCACTAGCCCTAATGTGGGCAGAAAGTGTTGTGTTACTGGATGTAGATCCGGTTACAATGGAAATAAACAAATTTTAATGTATCACTTACCCAAGGATAGTGAAGAGAGAGAGCACTCTTACTAGAATTGCATCAAAAGTTAATAATATGCAAGCTTTTAACTTAAAAACTATTTTAGATACATTGCAGAGTCGCCAGAAACAAGTAGGCCTACGGCATTTCTTTTGATAACTGAAATATAGGCCTATGTCAAGCCTAGTATGTCTTACCACAGAAGAAAGATTTTTTGGAAAGCTCAATATAATTCTAAACAATTAGCAACCACTGTTCTAGCAGTTATGGTTAAATATTTTTGGCGGTCCCGAATTCTTATTAAAAATGATACCGGTACCAGTTCATCATTTAACAGCAGACTTTAAATATGATCAAATCATCATTATTATCGATAAACTTGAGCAGTGCTGTTCACATACGGTATTAGTGATACAATCTGTGATCGAAACCAAGTCAATAGGTATTTTTTCAAACATTTTGAAACAATTTCAAACAAACCTTGGTTGACAAAACACAAAAATAAGTTCATAAAAATGTTTCTTCAGTTTTGGAAAATTGTCAAGGTGAAAGGGTTAGGAGCTAATTTGTGCTTTAAGGATCCAGTCAGAGATGTTGTAAGATCTGACAATGACATTCAGCTGAAAATTTTAACACAGTTGGCTAATTCAGTTGAATGTATGGATAGCGTTCAAAGAAAACAAGTAGCCTACAACAGTTGTCCAGTTTAACAAGCTCAGCTTTTTATCATACCTGCTTAGGTCTAGTTGATCTTGCTCGAAGCCTTTGATCAGCAGATCATGAGTTTGTTATGTTCAGTGAGTTTTCGACAGATCCTCTTGAGAAATTATTTGGCAAGGTTTTGGGGGAACATATTTTATAAATGTTCAGCAAGGTCTCCGAAAAACTGTCAATAAGCAAGACCAAGCTTGCTTCGCATCAGGGCATTTACATTTTTTCTGTATGTGCACCAGCATGGCATGTTTGCAATCTATGCTCATACAGAATGGTTTTATCAGAAGTGGAAGTGTTTGAGGGATTGCTAAATATAGAAAAGAATTTATCATTTGATGAATTGCAAGCCATTGTTTACTTACTTGCATAATGGATATGTTATATACAATGAAAGAGGAAATTTGTAGTGACGACACTTTCTTTTACTATGAAAAATGTGGCTCTTATACCCAGTACTTGAATCGGGGAGGATTAAATGTACCAAACGATGCAACATGTCAGATTGTCAGTAGTGTGGTTTTTGCTATAGCTTATTTTTGTTTGTAAAATTAAATGTTTGCCAAAAGTCACTTAGCACAATTTGCAGAATATATGTAAGTGATTTTTATGAATATGACTTCATTACATTGTATATACTGCTTTGTCCAATATTTTGCTCAATAAGTTATGCAAAGGAAAGCAATGACTCCATTGTTATGCAAAGAACCATCTCAGAAACTGTTAAAGTTGCAATAATCATAATATACAGTAGCCTACGCTACTAACAAACTGTTCATTCTGAAAACTTGTGATTCTAAAAACACATAACTTCTAATGTTGGCCTCGTATTTGGTAACACAGCAACCCCCTAATATGTGTGGACCCAATTGAATGCATATCATAAATCGTTGCTCAATCACACCCAACAAGGCCAACATGTATGTATAAACATTAAACAATATTGTCACAACCTAGCTACTGTATTTAAGTGATTCCCTTGAGAATTGTATATCAAATGTACAAGTTTGGCCTAAAAAGGCAGAAGCTGCATATCAAGTATGTGTTAATAAGCATTAAGCAATGTTATATATGTTGGGTGTTTGAGGTACGAAGTTTGTTGCATTAATTAATAGGTGCTTGTGTACTGAAAAATTTGGTTGTTCCTGTTCTATGTGGAATGCAATAAGCTGAGTTACAGTAGTTTCAAGGTTTTGTGTTATTCTATGTTTTTCTTGTGCTGCCAACAAGCAAGGCACATGCATTTACAAGGTACATATATATTATATAACTGCAGACAGTGCACACCGTTTCGACCTCTCGGTCTCATCAGTGCAGTAGTTACACTGGAATAATGGCCATGAAGATATATATATCTCCATGTGACATTTTCCCATTTGTGGTACCTAATCAGTAACCAAAAATGGTACTACTGCCAACCTTGCCAAAGTGCTCAAACTGCAAGCAGTGAGCTTTGCGCAATGCATAGCAAGGTGCCTCCAGTAAAGTGCTCAATTGGCATAAATTAATTAAAATTAATAATTAATACTACAAAAAGTGCTCAATGCTAAGCAAAAAGGCAAAGCAGAACGAATTAAATCAATTTGATTTATATATTATATAAATGCATCAATGTAAAAACAAAATATGATATCATTATGATGTCTTAAACAACCTGCATCATCCCCAAATAGTTGCTATGGACCCAAGCTTCGCAGAAAATATATTGACTCCAAAAATATGTAGTCTTATTGAGGAAATGTGTATTTAAACCATCCGCCTCCAGTTTTTGACTGGAGGCGCGTGGTGTCCAGGCCTGTTATAGAGATCGCCTTGGTTGTAGTTGATAAACACAGTCTAATTATATTTTACATAATTTTGTATTACTTTTTTTTTGTCTCTGGCAACATGCAAAATATCAACAGATTTTGGTATTTGTGCCAGAACCATAGACATGCCAGAACTCATTAGATAACCTGGCAACACTAGAGCAAGTGAATTTTTCTAAATTTTGTGAAAGGTAAAAGTCAGGGATATCTATAACTACGGGATTAGAAACTCTTTTCAGTGCTATACATCAGTAGGGTCAACATATTAGGCCTACTATGACTACAGAAGAATTATTAAAATAAAACACTGTTTGTATCAACTAAAGAAGGTATAAATTCAATTTTGCAATAACAATATAAAATGTAAGCTACACTCACATCAAAACTTATTTGATGTACAAAAGTTTAAAACCACGAATCCAAAAAATAAAAAAATAAAGGAATGCAAAGAATCCAAAAACTCCCTGATTGTTCTTTAGCATTTTGCGTATTACTAACCGGATCAGAAGTAAATGAGGAGTGTTCAACTAGGAGGAGGAGAAGGAGGAGAACACCAACACCAAAGTAGTAGGCTAATAGATATCCCTGATTTAGAACACCAATTTTTGAACTAGCGTTTTTTAGAAAAAATAGAGTTTTGAATTTGGAAAATGGAAATCATTTAATAATGTAACATTTTATTATTATGGCAAAACTTGTTTGTGTGGAGCAGAAATGTACGTATAGGCTACGCCGCAAATTCTACGCCGTAGACTTGCGGCGTAGACTTTTTGTTTGCGCTAACGCTTACGGCCACATTTTTTTTGAATAGTTGTCGCTTGAGGCTACGCCGTAAAGTTTTCGCGGTTTTTTAGCGTATAGCGTCAACGTAGGCTATATTTTTTAATGTCTTTTTTTCGCTACAACACGCCTATACCTTCCAGCGCTGCAGTTGAAAGAATGTTTTCAATGGGCAAAGACATATTGAAACCAAAACGCAGCAAAATGTCAGATGAACACTTTCAGATGCTTGTGTTTCTTCGTGGAAATTCAAAATAAAACTTGTTTGTTTCGACTGGTTTATACCGTGTGAATGTTTGGCACCTAGCCAGCAAAATGAGTTTACGCTAGTGTATGCGCTGACGCTGCCAACTTTTTTTACAAGTTACGTTGACGCATACGGCGTATGGTTTTTCGAACGTTTGCGTTTACGCTGACGGCGTCAATATTTTTTGTTTCCGCGTGCATCACTGGTGTGGAGGTATATAAAGCATTTTCAAAATAACTTAAAAGAAAAGCAAGTGATTACGTAATTTAAGATTTGCAAATTTCAACAACATGCTTGCGATTGTGGAACAACAGTGGTGAACTCATGTTAATATTTCGTCATAGAGGTGAATTGCGGAGATATTGAATAGTTGTTACTTCACAGCAACTTAAGACTGACGCTATTTCTTAAAAGTTATTGTTGATGAAATCACACGATTTGACGTCACTCATAATGCAACGTTTTGCTAAAACGGAGAAAATTGGACCATCATTCGCTATTGAACAGAATCAGTGTTGAAAGCTGCGGTTGGGTCATTGCGTAGAAAACGATTTATCAATTATTTTTTTCACAACACGTGAGTTTTTTTTAAGAAACGTAAGTATAATACAGTAGAAGAAAAACATTTTGTACAATGTTGAAAACAATGAACATTCACCACTGGTCCCTACAATTTTATAACTTATCGAAACTTACATAACATGAAAAGATTTCCACTAGTTTTCATACTAAAATTTAAGACACTGGATGTTGCAGCTTAAGAACCAGCTTTTAGACTACAAATATGGCCCCGACTTATTGATTACATACAGCACACAACAGACCAACAACGCAGCTAGACGCAAAATCCTGTGAATGCAACGCAATGCAAGAAAGCAAGCACGCGCTCTGTGAAATTCCAGCCTGAGGATTTGTAGTTTTGTACGTAACGCAGAGGAAAAAACCCAAAAAGACGTATGCAGATCCCGCAGGAGCTACAAAGTCCTTTGTCCGCCCCGATAGCTTAGTTAGTTTACGCGCCTGTGCGGCGCGGTTGAAACAAAATAAATTGATTTAACTTGACAACACTAGAGGGAATTAATCAGTATATTGACTATATTCTCGCTGGCTTCCGTTTTCGGACGAAAACTTAGGCTCCGGCTCCGGTTGAAAACAGTCGGCTCCGGTTACTCCGGAATTTCGAGCCGAGATTTTCGGCTCCTACACTCTACGTCTACACTCTACAGTCCCACTCATCTCTGGCAACTTTTTTACTGCTGGGTGCTGGCGCTATACCAGATCAGCTGACAGGTGCTATTGTGTTGTGTCTGTGACTGTATTCGTGTTTGTACGAAAAGCATAGTATGCAACCGCAGAGAAGTCAGACCCGTCGCAACAAGTTTGGGTCGACTTTGTAGCTTAATTTCACAGAGAGAACGCACAACTGTTCAGTGTTCAAGCCATCTATCAGGACTGTGTGAAACGATAATTGCTCACAATATTCAGACAAGTAACAAAAGCTGTTATGCATGTTTTTATTCTCTTTATTTAATTGTTTTGTTGTGAGACTGTTGCGTGATTGACCGACGATTTTAGTCTTGAACGAATAGCATTCACTGCGTTGTATTTAGCTACATTAAGTCTTGCATTAGCTTGCAAAGGTCTTCGTTGTGTGTCTTCCAGGGCATTTGGTCAACGTTACTCAATTACAGCCAAACTAAACTGTACACAAAATGATGCACAACAATGTAGGTCCACAAACTGACATGTGATGTGGGTCCACAAATAGTGCATTAAAATTATTTAGGCAAAAATTCAGCTACTTTGAAAATCACTTGCAGAATCAGTGAGGAATTCTTGCCTCCTAGAATTAGCTTAGGTCAGTAAAAATCAACGCCAATGGTATCATGCATGCAGGCTATACATCTCAACACTCAACAGACAAGACTAGTTGCATAACCATAACATTCATTGATTCAGATGCTACGGTACATACGGTATGTGGTTTGAAAGATTTGAGTAACATAATTTGAAAAGCTAGATACTTATTTGTTTCCATTTTCTGACAGTCTAATCCAACCTTTGTAATTCTGAAAAAGTGAATGCAATTTGAAGGAGTTGACAGATGCTTAACAATAAGTACATAGCTAATTTCAGCAGATCGCTTTAAACTGTTGTAAAGATTAAATAATATTATATTATACCTTTTCAAATTCAGACTGTTCAAATTAATAAATGTTCTATCTGATATGTAATATGGTAATGTCTTGCTAAAAAAGCACAAAGTTGGCTTGTCGTGATGAGTATTGACCTAACTTTTAAGTGGTTAGTCTGACATTTTTATTCCATCATAGTCATGCAGTGTTTTAATGTCATTTGATAAATTCCAATCAGAAAGTTTTCATAAATACTGAATTGGTTATATGATTTCAGGAATTTTTACTCTAGGCAATTTTTTCATAAAAATGGTGTTTATTAAATTTTTGTTTACATGAAATTTATCAAGAACTTCTATGTGTCTAAAGGATGTACAACAGCTCAAGTTCCCCTCATGATAGGTACCGGTATTACAGCAGCAGATACTCAAGGTAATACAAATTGAATTATTATCTGGTTGTTCTTTGTAATTTAGAGTACTTTATGTGTTGCTATTTGCAGTGACCAATCAGATGTACTGATAAGACAACGGAACTACACTAGCAGCAATGACACTATCTTGGATTACAACCCAAAAAAATATGAGTATGTGAATGAAAGTACTTTATTTGATAGTATGGTAGAGATGTTTACATTGACTAAGCTGGCAAATGTTTTCCTTATTATATAGGTACGGTAAACTAATAAGGTGTTTTGTACTGCAGAGTTCTTCTGTTTGAAGTGTGGTTTTGGTGATAGTTTTGTTTCAGAGTGATAAAAAAACAACTTATAATATATATTGTATTAATTGTATTAGATCATTTGCTGTGATGTCTTGCGTACTTTTTCAATATCTACATGTGGTTCTAAAATTGCCGTTACTTGCAAAATTCTGCGTCACTTTTTTGTTTGTATGTAAATAGGGATGGGCAATTCAAAATACCGAATCCAGAAGGTTTCGGATCCTAAACTATCCGAATCCAAAACGGCAATAAAACCGGGTAATAAGATTCGGTTTTAAAGATATGCATAAGTCTTGTGCAAGCTGTCAGCTTGAGACAGTGAACTGAAAAAAAGTGTGGTTTACTCACTTTTTTCTTTGCATTGACCCCATCCGCAGTTCCGCACTTTCAAAAACATTTTGCACGCGTTGTGTGCGCACGGCGCATGCAACCCTACGTCACTCGCTCGCATGAGCAATCAAAGAAACTAAGCGTGCAATTTTCTTCACGCTTTGTACACATGCACAATCGTGCAATGCTTTTTTTCAATCCACGTGCGTATGCGACTCTGCGATAGTTTGACTGGTGGGCGTAACAACATTGAGCAGATGCCCCTGCTAAAGGAGTTAGCTCTGAAACACCTCAGCATACCTGCCACATCAGCATCTTCCGAGCGATGCTTTTCCACTGCGGGCTTGACGGCAACTAAGCTGCGCTCCCGTTCAGCATTGCCAGATGGGAAAATAGAATATCAAATTAAAAAATTCTGGTGAAATTTAGAGGTCTTTATTGCCAAGCTTTTTGACCTTGGAACCAGATTATAACTTTTGCAACGTTTTGCAAGAGGTTTGCATATGGATGATGGCAGTGTCTTATGTCTTAAAAACTATTTGTATTTAAGCGAAATTGCTTTATTTAGGGTGTTTTAAATATCTGGTGAAATTTTAGTTACTTTTTGTTGCCAAACGGCTTCCATCATCTGGCAACACTGCTCCCGTTTGGCTGGCAGTCATTTAGAATGCCTTAATGTGTTGCATTGCAACAAACATTTACTTTGATTGTGTAGCTTTTGTGTCTGACATTTTTTACTTTTTGTGTTGCTGGAGCCTGGAAGTTAATAGGATTCGGTATTCTGGATTCGGTTTAATATTCTGGAATAGTGAATTATTCTGAATTGCCCATCCCTATTTGTAAATGAAATGCTTAACTGTTTTTCATGTATTGGTTAGATGTATATATAACATTTTTAAAGTTGCTGTGTGATTAATTAGTTTCATATCCTTATCGCAATTGTTTGATTTACTTTTTCTATATATGCAATTAAATTTTTATGAGGTCATAATGTATTGGTTCACATCTTTTAGCTGCAGACAGTTAGGTTCCTGCCAAATAGGTATGTGCACTGTGGCGTAAGCGTATTTAGGTGCGGTGCATTGAAGCACCCTGTCATTTAGGTGCTATTCGGTATGTCAAGTTACACTCATTTTATCAGAAATTCAGAAATGCTTGATTATGCGATTGTTGTAAATACAAAATCTATCCAAATGAGTAGGCCTAACATAACTGTTGCAAACTAACAAAGTATTGTCAATGCAAGCTGAGTAATGAGTATGGTAGGCTAATCTTATACTATATAACTTTCTGGTTATAATTCGCAAATGGGTGTTTTTTTAATTCGTTTTCATTTTGATTTGAATAGCATTTCGAATGCCCCCCCCTCCCCCCCCCCCCCCCCCCCCCTTGAGAAAATCCTGCGTACGCCACTGTCTGCTGTATCACCATCAAGCACCTAATAAAAATAGACTTTGGAATTATATGGAATTACAATAGACTTAACTTGGAATAGCACCTAACTGTCTGCACCTAAAAGATGTGCTCCATGTTTTAGAGTAACTATTAACCTTTTCTATATATACATTTAGATTACCAAAGCTTAAGATTTTGCCCTTGCAACCTGTGGATTGGCGTACTACAAAGTTCGTGTTTTACTTTTAACTTTGAATAACACTTTGTTGTTGATGTGCTTTGTTTTGCAAATGCAGTATATATGTATAATCTACTTAATGTAGTTGACTAAAGGAATGTGTAACAAAAAACTGAAATATATACTTTTTAAGTTTACTTTAAACTTTTCTACACTTATGCGCTATATACGGTAGCCTACTTTGTAAAGAATCTGAACCACTTATATATATATAATCAGTTACTGAGGTTGACAGACTTCTAAAATCTAAAGCTTCTTCTTTCTGCAGACAAAGTAACTGTATATTTTGTAAATTGTAAACTAGGTAGTCCTTCCAATAGGTGCTGCTGCATGGTGAGATGTTGTTGAAGTTGGTTTGTTCAATGGTACTTGCTGAGAGATCAACCATAATTACTCAGAGAAAGCCAGCTGTTTATCCATTGAGCTATTAGTTAGTCATAGTGTTGTTGTCAATCCTCAGTCTGGTTTTGTATTTTTCCTGTGTATTAATTTTACAATTTTGCCATCCAAAGTCTTAGTTATGTGATTGACCTAATTTACTCAAAAATACCATATATACCGCATAGCCTATATGTGTGTGTTTTTTTTTTGTCTTGAGAGCCAGTTTGTCACTTCTGTACTACTAGGTAGATACAATGCATTTATTTGCATACAAGCTTTTTGCTTGTTTCGACTAGTCTGCTTTAGTTAACATAAAGTTCATGTAAATCCGACTTTTTTGGAAAATAAGCTGTAGCCTACTAACCTACTTGTCAATCTGAAAATCAACCTGGAAATTTAGGTGTACTTTTTGCTGAAAAATCTACTGTACATACTTAATTTTTAGTATGAGTGCCAGTTACTGTGTTAGTTGCATTTATGTTAGATGTTCTTTTTACTGCTCTGAGTATTGCATACCTTATGGCTTATCAGGGTTGTCGGTATTTTACCCAACCCAAAAAAAAACGGGTGTCTTTTTTTTAAAAAAAAACACTTAAAAAAACCCAAAAACACATAAAAAACCCAGAGCATCATATTTGTCTAATTTTTATAAGAAAATTGAAAAAATGAACCAAAGTACTACAAGGTACTTAAAACAAACTTCAAATTAGGACTTAAGGATATGATTGTGAAGTAAATTTCCAAGGATAAATTGAAAACACAGTGGATATTTCTGTACACAAAAGCAAGTAATGCCACTTTGTACTACACTAAAACTCATTTATGCAAGAAGGCCTCATAGTTAAACAGGGTCTGCTACTATTCGGTGAGTCCGATTCGGTGAGTCTGATTCGGTGAGTCCGATTCGGTGAGAGCCTTTTCGGTGAGAGCCTTTTTCGGTGAGAGCCCTATTCGGTGATTTTTTTGAATTTTTTTTGAAAATTATTGGGTACCGTAACCTAATTATCATTGCCGCTTTTACATCGTTTTAACGTCGCTAAACGTTGAAATAAGACCCTAACCTAAACCTTTAACCCCTAACCCGTAACCCTATAACGGCAATGATAATTAGGCTACGGTACCCAATAATTTAAAAAAAAATCACCGAATAGGGCTCTCACCGAAAAAGGCTCTCACCGAATAGGGAACTCACCGAATCGGACTCACCGAAACCGGCCATTCCGAGTTAAACAGCCCTAGTGCATTATTTTGTTGAGTTATGCCAGCATGTACCCACTGTACCGTGAGTGAGAGGCACTTCATTGGTAAAAAGTAGTATTTGAGGTGAAATAAGCATGAATCTACCTTTTTTGCATCTTTTTTAAATAAAACTAAAAAAACCCGGATTTTTCTCAACCCTGTGGCTTATATTCTCAAGTTGTGTGAGGTAAACATAAAAGTTTTATTACACAACTCAACTGTTTATATATTATATTTAAAAGTTACCAATCCCAAATGCGTTTTTGACTTTGCAGCAAAAATGAACGCAATGCTGTTTTGTCATCAACTAACAATCGTCTGAACAACTTCAGTTCTTCGGTGAGTTTTTACATTATTTGCACGTAAACTTTTTGTTGGAAGTTATTTTTCAGCTTTACAGTAAAAAGAATAATGTTATTTTTTATTGTTTTCAGTCAAGGCAACATAAATCTCCACCCACGTCCAGCTACGTTTTTACAAGCGCTACAGAGAATAGCAGCAGTGACATTGTTCGACCATCAATTCGTGCTAGAGCTGGTTCCATCAGTCGACAAAAAACAGGTCTCCCAGATTTCCCGACATCTTCATTAAGTTTAGGGTCAACATCAATGTCACCAACCTACAGGAATGACCGAACAAGAGAAAACTACTTACCACAGGGTCTTGACTCATCTGCTGGCAGTTGGGGATCAAGTTATTTTTCAGATATCAAAGCATCTACTAAGAAAGGTAAGTGATATATGGAAATCAATTTAAGAAATTTGATCATATTTTTTTTATTCAGTTTATATATTTCCATTATTTTTTTTCCTGCCATGCGGTAGCTTTTTCACTGGCCTTAAGTTAATTAGTTTTGTTCCACTGACCACGATCCTCGCCAGGTGCTTTTTCCGACCAACTTCTGTGCATTTTACTTCCCACAGCAACTTGCAACTCAGCATCTCATAGTCTCGCTTTTTGGTGAACACCGACCTCAACAATCCATTGAATTCTTGATCCAAGCCGTAGATCAATTGCAAAGATTTCTAAGCTCTTACTTTGCTGTTGAATGTTGATACTGATGCAGATTGCATTGCAACTTCAAGTTTGAACGGCTTATCAAAACAAAATTAGATTCTGAATCTACGTGTTAGATAATCAAAAACATTTTTGCTGATGGTCTGGTTTTCAATACCGTGTTGTTTATTGGTTTATTGAGTCTTCACTGCTAATATCTTGCGAAATCCACATTGTTCCACGCCCTGTCAAGAATAAGGGATTTTATTTGCGATTGCGGGAATATTTTGTTCTTGATTTACCGTACGTCTTGATTACCGGGGTAGGCTACTTGTTTTTGTATATGATATTTTTAGTTGCTGAGGAATATCCAGATTTCTCCTATTCTTATCCCGTGAGTCTCCACATCCGGTCTGCATTTCCACAGAATTCAATTTCAGGTAAAAAGTCTTCTGCTTTCACGATAAATAGAAATAAAACTCAACTCAACTCGATTGCAATTCTACTTTGTCTCCTTCTCAGTGGATGACTACCCACACAAAGACACTACCGATAGATCATCTTTAGTAAACGGACGCGTCTCAAGTCGTGAATCGTCGCCTGAATATACCACGGTAAGAGTTTTTATCAAGACTGACTTAAATCACTACACTAGTTATTTTGAATAAAGTTTTTCATTTAAATGGAGTAGTGTTCAAGTATTCTTGATGATCGGTGCTGATATTTCTGCATTGAGCTTTGTTCATGACTCAGGATCAGGAGTATGTATATATATTCTCTGCTTTGAAAGAGAGATTGAATTTCATTTTTACGTGAAGTCTCAAATCACCATATTTAGTGATTTTTAGTTGATTTCTCTTAGCATACAACAAACCCGCAACAACGCTAAACCTACAATCGACTAAATAAGACGACGGAAAATTTATCAGTTTTTGCTTTATCAAAGTAGCTACTTGAGGGAGAGTATTTTTTTCGCATTTAAAGATTAATCTGGCACTAGCAGCGCGAAGTGGAAGAAACTACCTCTATGTTGTGGAAAAACATTGATCAGCAACTGGAAAGTATAATAAATAAGCATACAAGTTTTTTTTGTCTTTTTCAAGATCGCCACGTAATATGTTTGTGACGTAATGAAATGACAAGTACAGTATTGTGCGAAAAATTCAATGATAAATAAGTAAACAAGTGGATGAACTTGATATCTCTACCAATTAGTGTGATAGTAAAGAAGTGCATATCATTTTGTATTTCCAGTCGTTTTAAAATGAAATGTTATGATAGTGATTAGGTGAGTCAAGAAATTGTATCAATATGTCTTAAACATCCACGCCCCACCATAATTTCGCCATGCTCCGCCGGTGGGACGTAGGCCCCACGTTGAGAACCACTGGGCTATGGCATCCATTATCAGCAATTAAAAAAAGAATGTGACTAGACATTAGTTTTTTGTGTCAAGGAAGCAGAAAGTAATATTCCTCAAAATGGCAATTATGATGTAATAATAGCAAAATATAATTTTTCTGGAGGGACAGATGTGTTTGTTAGTTGCTTGAAAAGGTTAAAACCCTGCCCTGTTGGGAATAGGCAGTGAGCCTGAGAGAATGACCTAGCAGTTAATATGAAAGGCCTATTTGATTGGTCAGGCAATGAGTTTTTACAGCAGCTCAAGAGACAATGGTAATTGTTCATATTCAAGGCCAAGATCAGATGTCCCAAGGCGTTACTCTCGAACTTCGTCAACCTCTTGGGTGCGTACGGTGTATAATTTTAAGTTTTGTATTGACTGTTTTTTGTTGATTTTCCTTTTTCGTTAAACTTTTAGTCTGTTATCTACTGTCTTTTTTCACGTTTTATTATCATGTCCAGGCTTTCGCTCTGTAGTGAAAGATTTACATTAAGTGGAGGGAAAACTTTTTTGTTTTGTTGGCAGAGCAGGATTATTTGTTCCAAACTACAGTTATGGTTAAGGAATTCAGACTATGTGTTAGCTTATTAATAGCTTAATCTACAACATTCAGTGTGTTATCCAGGATATGTCATGCACATATAAAACCGTCTTCAACGGAATTGACTCATACATTTTAATCGCATCAAATGTTAAGCATGTTTAATTGTTTATGCTTGTTTTAGTTAGAGACTTACTATCACAGCTTTTTGGGGAGAATATACTGTAGCCTACTCAAGTCTTCAGTGCTATGCAATTTTTCAATTTTGCTGTCGGAACTGATTAAGAAGTTGGTAAATTCCAACTAAGTTAACTAAATTGGAAATTATATTGGCTATGATTGTCGAAATCTAAAACTGGTGTAGTATGCTTCTTACTCGGTAATTTTCAGCGAAGCCTTTGATCGTGCCAGCTTCGTGTAGAGCCACTTCAACAATAATATTTGGGCCACGTTATGGTCGCCGTGCTTGACGTTGCAATGAAAAATCAATATCTTTGCACTGCGTTAATTTGTGTGTGGTCAATCACTCGCACACGGCTTGACTCGCATAATTATAACAAATTAGCAATAGGAACACTGATCTCTGCATCAAAATATTCTTTCTACAACCTGGCAAAGTAGTAACTTTTGCTTGTATTCGCAGCCATTAAATTGTAAAAACAATTTCCCCATCCATATCAACCATTGTTTTGCTTGTGTAGGGCCACAAGACTGATGGAAATGGAACTATAGGTCTGAAAAACATTGGAAATACGGTAATGGATTGTAGTTGAATGAGTTTCGCTTTTAGCAGCATGATCGTTGCTTACTTCATAGTGTAGATTCAAACGATCTGTTATAGCCTGATGCTGCGGGTTCTTTTTGGCAATATCAAATTATCTTTAAAGAACCACTCACTGACTTCAACACCATTCGTCATAGCACATGACTAGGGAACTGTGTTCCGAAAGCTAGTGTAATTTGATATTGCCAAAAAGAACCCGCAGCATCAGGCTATAACAGATCGTTTGAATCTACACTGTACGGTAATGGATGTTCGTTGCAAATTTGTAATTTTGTTTTTCACAATCTTGACCTTGATATGCTCCAGAAGCCCTTGCAATTTGTAGAGTTCGATTAAACTGCTATTGCGAGTTTATACATATGCAGTTGTGAACCTCTTGTCTTCGGGAACGCCGAACATGATCGTTTTATGTGC
Source organism: Aplidium turbinatum (assembly GCF_918807975.1). Taxonomy (NCBI): domain Eukaryota; kingdom Metazoa; phylum Chordata; class Ascidiacea; order Aplousobranchia; family Polyclinidae; genus Aplidium; species Aplidium turbinatum. The sequence goes on along the minus strand of NC_137483.1, from coordinate 7,903,332 downwards.
ATTTCCTGCTTTGTTACTTTGCAATCTGCATAAATAAGTTCCACCTTTGTCATATCTCAGCCACGGGCTACATTTGTGAACGTACTCAGGTTGTGGATTATTTATTACTTTACAGTATTACCAGGTTACCTGCTTTATGTTATACCTGTATTAACAGCAAAGCTTGACAAAAAGGTTCTGCCTTGCCTAAGATTTCATTCAAAGCATTCGTTAGGAACAAACTGAAAGTCTAAGATAAACAAAAACATTTTTGTAGTAGAATTCTACTTGAATAAGAAACCTCTGAAGATGCCTGCTAGAGTGAAACAGACTGTTACGGTTTGTTTAAATAAAGAGTGACTAGTTTTGCTATTTATATATTTTTTTTCAGTGTTTCATGAACTCAATCATCCAATGCTTATCCAACACTAGAAAGCTTCGAGATTACTGTCTCAGTTCTGCTTATGAAAGTGAAATAAATCACTCTTCTTCCATGAAAGGGAAATTAATGAAAGGTAGATCAGCAAATTGGTCCTTTTTTTATTTTTACTGCACAAATAATGTCATCATTTTATTGTGACAACACAATAAAACAAATTGCAAACACACTACGATGTAATAGACGCACGCAACAGACAGCATGAATCAGCAAAAACTCCTCCAGCCCGCTGCTTTCATATTTGCATTTTTATAAAGTATGTTGTCAAGACAACCGAGTGCCGTTGACGAGTATCGAATTACCAACCATAAAGTGTCAGTCAGACGCTTTCTTTACTCTGGTACACAGCTGACGAACAAGCACCGTGTGATGCAATAAGTCCGGCATAAAAACCTACCACATTTTAAACGAGGAAGAACAGACGAAATTAAAAGCAATCGAAATGTTTATCATGTCTCATCGCACAGCCTCACAGAAGAGGTTCCAGTCACAGATTCCCTATTTTTGACGAAATCTTTCGCAATAAATGGATAGTGTTTAGTCCGGTCCACGCCATTTTACGAGCTGATACAAAATATAAAAACAAATAAACTTGCACTAAAAATTATATATTTATAAAAGCCGAATCTGAAAACAAAAATGGCATGTTATTGGTTGCAAAATTTCATTTCAATCACTTATCTAACTGGAACACCTTTTCTTCTGTAGCAATTGCAAATGTGGTAGGTTTTTCCATTCAGTACAACTGCACAATTGCACATATACCGTATTTAACATAATATTCTGCTTTGAACGCAGCTTTCTCTGAAGTGATCAAAGACTTGTGGTCTGGTTCATCCTCGTCGGTCACGCCAACAAACTTCAAATCTCAAATTCAAAAATTCTCCCCTCGTTTCACCGGATACGAGTAAGGTTCTATCAACAACTGATTTGCTTTTCGTTGTTTGTCAATGACTGTACCATCTTCAAGCCACCTAACTGAGTGGTGGGTCTGCGCGTCTTGGATGATGAAATCAAAGACTGGATGCTCTCTGGTAGCCTTCCAGTGTAGTCCGGGAGCATCATGAATCTGAGGTCGTAAAAAGATAGACCCTCGGCCCCAGAGGCTCACACGACGACCACGACGCTTGCCGATGCCTAGCTTTGATTTTGCAACGTTTGGAAAACCCCCTAGTTGCTACATGATTCTCCATGGCGCGACGTAAACTGCGTACGTGTCCACTGTATGCGTAGATACGTGCTTGCGAGGACACTGATACGACATCGACGTCGAAAATGTAATGACAGGTACTATAGGGGACGGGGGTGTTAATTTCAAATTCATCTTTAGCCCTGATTTATGTATACAACAAGACATTGATTAACGCGATTAGATGCTGTTTTAGTGAGTACTCAACCTAGTACGGTAGGTTACCTCACCTTTTCCACATAACTGAACGCAGTGTTTTCATTGAACTTGTTTGAAGTGAGCTTTTGATTTATCACAGGCAGCAAGATTGCCAGGAGTTCTTGCGCTTTCTATTGGAAGGCTTGCACGAGGATATCAACCAAGCGTCGAAAAGATCTTCTCAACCCATGAGAGATATTTCTCATAGAAGGTACGATGTTGCTGTTTTTGGTGTGAAAAGTTTCCAAGTCTTATTTAACGTGATAAAAACTTTTGTTACGTCGCAGTTTTTTTTAAATTTATTTTGAATGATGAAAGTGACGTTGGTGCTCGAATGAATTCACTTTACTCGTCTGTAAAAAGCGATGGGATGGCACTTCGGGTAAGGAGTTGACTTTCCACAATGCGAACCTATTTCAACACCCGGCTTAGCTGGTTCTTGATAAGCATCACTTACCACTACCCATGACCATGGTGTACGGTAATAAAAATTAGGTGGGAGTAGTTGCTGAAGGAAAGTTGGCCGAAAGAAAGGAACTGACCAGTGACCACCCTACCCTGGTGAGTGCCGAAAGCCGAATAAAGTAAGAATCTTATCTTCTCATTCCCCGAGGCTCAGTAACTGAGTATGAGACCACTATTATCTTCTTTTACCTCTGTAAGAAGTGGTGTTGTTGTTTTCAGCCCTCAGGAAATCGCTCGTGAAACTTGGAAGTGGTACGCACAGAAAGACAAGAGCTTCATCTTCGATCTTTTCGTCGGCCAATTAGAGTCGAGGTTGGAGTGCCTGGAATGTGGCTTCGTGTCTCTGACCTATGACCCTTTTTGGGACTTGTCGCTCTCCGTTTCAAAGGTAGGCTTTAAGTTCTAGTGCAGGCCTTAAAACTCGTGTTTTTTTCCGGCAGCCATCGTGGCCTACCGAGAGCTCCTTCTCGGCGGCCAAATCTGCGTGCTTGGAGGCCAAAATACAAATAACGATAGCACAAGTAAATAGAATTAAACTTGCAACAATGCCAAAATGATCACTTAGTGTTGTTGAAGTCTGGGCGACGTCCTGCAATAGAATCGTTGTACCACGCAATAACTGCTTTATCGGGACTTTAATCCGGTTTTGCGGGACCATCTAACGACACTAAATTGTTTCAACTGCATACAGCCTTTCATAAAACCTGACCATTTATACCCTTATTACGTCACCATTGAGGGTGTGAAGTCACTAACCCACATCGGAAACATTTCTCAACTATGAAGACACGTGTTTTCCCTCGGATGTCAACTAACCTACCCAGACAACAAAATCCGTCATTTTTACATTGATTCTACGTTTGCAGTCGTTAAATCAGGGTAAAAATGACGAATTTTGTTGTCTGGGTAGTTCTCCTTTTTAACAACGATTCAATGTCCGACAACATTGAATCGACATAAAAATGACGATATTGCCAGCCGATGTAACTTAGCACTACGCATTAACACTTTATTAAAATAAACGTAGGGAATTACAAACAAGACTTATAGCTGGTGATCGCAGCTAGATATTTTCCATACAATAGCAAAAGTTTCCGCACAATACAACAGTGGTGATTATGACGCGCTGACCTAATTCTGCGTCACTCTTTGATACTAGATATTTTCGACAGCTAATCCACGATCATTCTATTACGAAATTAAATAATTAGTTAGAAGAAACCGGCGGCCAAATTGGCCGACTGCGGAGGTAGCACCGGCGGTCATTCAAGCACCACTTAGCGGCCATGGCCGCCGGCTGCTTTACTGCACTAAGTGCAGTTTCAGTTCTCAAACTGCATAATCTGTCATTTTTACATTGATTCAACGTCTGCAGACTTTGAATCAATGTAAAAATGGTGAATTTTGCTCTCTAGTTTACTTTTTCTGCATGAAATAAACACAGCCTGTACGGACCAAGCTATACTATTGTGTCCATTCTTTGCTGCTTCCATTGACTTAAGAAATGTCAATAAATCCTTCATTGATTCTTCCGGGATTGCTTTGCAGCAGATTTGTTCTCTATCGGCCATATCCTTTTTTCCAGCCAGCATTCAATCCTGTTTTCCATCAGTTCAATGTCTGCAGAATGAAGGACTGGTTCTTTGACTGTATTTCAATAGCCAAAGACTTTTGTGACTTAGCCAACGTCGTATTTGCGTTATTTTAACGATGTTCGACGTTCTAGCTAACTATCCATGGTTGTATTTAGAGCTCGTTTTCGTTGGACTCAGTCACACTCGACGACTGCCTACGCAACTTCACCAAGCAAGAAGTGCTGGACAGAGACGAGAAGCCGGTACAGTTTACCTACTAAATGTCGCGTTATTTGAACGTCGGTTGATGTCACCTACCAAAGGAATGGATTCCGGCTTATTAAAAGAAGTCATGGTCATAGCACGTGACTAGAGAACTGTGTTCCGAAAGCTAGTGCAAACCGCTACTACCACAGCGAACTCGCAGCATCAGGCTAAAACAGGTCGTTTGTATCTACACTGTGAAGTAAGCAACGATCACGCTGCTAAAAGCGAAACTCAACCTATTATTAAACGAAACTTTGCACGCTGCAAACGTGTCGGCAATTCTAAAGTTCATTCTCAACCATATTTCAACGACGTAGTTAACTTAATTATGTTATAATAATTGTGTGATTATGATCACTTGTCACTTGATTACATCGAGGGTTTTACTGAGTGGAAACAGCAAGGTGTAACCCATCTACATCTCGTGCAAGTGATGGATCACAGTCTGCTGCTTTGGCAAGCCTTTGTGCCGCTCATAAATGCTTTCACTTGTCATAGTGCCAAGTCACAGCATTTCTTTGGCACGTCAGCTTCCTCACTAAACTAACATAATGTAGCTAGGCACAGTGGAAGAGTTCATCGGGTGTTCATAGAGTTCACTAGTCATAGTGCCAAGTCACAGAGATTCTTTGGCACGTCAGTTTCCTCACTGAACTGACATAATGTAACCAGGCACAGTGAAACAGTTCATCGGGCTGTCTCTTGCCCACCGACCCCAGCTCGCCCATTCACTGACGTATGCTGTTCCCCAGACGGCAAACAAACCTGTTTTTATATACGTCTGCAGGCGTTGAATCAATGTAAAAAACGGTTGATTTGTTGTGTGGGTCAATCTGACTATGGTTGAGACATCTTTGTCTTCCACAGGTGTGTGAGAGATGCAAGGTACGGAGAAAGATGAAGAAGAAGCTTTCCATCCACAGATTCCCAAAGATCCTCGTCATTCGTGAGTGGATCCAAACTTGTTCTTCGCCTCATCATCATCATTAAGTCTCCTACCATGTTTAAATTATTACATTGTGCTTTTATGTGTGCTGAGTCTTGAAAATCGTGTGCCCAAAGGTATCAACTAGCAGAAGATGTCTTTTTTCATCACTTCTACCTCAGCAGACGTTAAAACAACACAAAAATCACTTGTCAGCTGTGCTGTATTAATATTTTTCGGCTTTGTTCTTCATCATTTTACTGAATGTTTACAAAATTATTTTCACTTTTTTCGTTAATTCGCATCAATAAAACGTTGTTTTTGTTGCTAGACCTGAAACGGTTCAACGAAGGCAGCCGGTACCGACAGAAGTTATCCAACCTCGTTAAATTCCCAGTTTACGAAAAGCTTAAGTTGATGACGTATTCCTCAGACACTTGCGAAGGTCAGTTTTTCAATATGCTTCTCCAGACAGCAAATCAGTCGTTTTCTACATTGGTTCAACGTCTGTAGACGATTCAGACGTTGAATCGATATAAAAATCAACTGATTTGCTGTCTGGGATTTTTATTGCTCTGAAGTGGACCAGGAAGTAGAAGTTAATCCCTTTACATCGTTTCAACGTTGTGTTGTGTATATTTTTGTTTATTCGCCAGCAGAAAAAATGAATAAACTGAAAACTGAAACAACGTCGCTAAACGTTGAAACGATGTAAAAAAAGAAGTAGCTTTTTGATTAGGTGGCCAGTCCAAACTCAACAGAACCTGCTAAAAGTTAATTTCTCGTCACTTGGCTTAAGAACTCTGTCATGGTTGTGGCGCCTGATCTTAATTGACCCGTCCACGATTGACCTTACAATGCAATTGCGATCAATTTCGTGGAATTAAATTAATCTCAAAAATTGATTCAATAGAGCGCTTGCTTGGAATAGTAATGATGCCTTGGCGCACTGTTCAGGGAGAGACAGTTTTTAATGTTACATGCAAGTTTTTTCAATTTATTTGTACGAGCTTGCATGCCATTACTCAATAGTTTGCTGGCTCGTTTGTCTTTTTTTAACAATTCAAAGTTTGTGTTTGTCACATCTTGTGCTTCATACTTAATGATAAAGAGTTACCCTACTAATTTTTGCCATTGAAGGCAAACTGTAGGACCGTGTGTATTTGTGTAGGCCACGCATGATCTTATTAAAGGTTTGATAATTATACTTGATCCATATTCGGTCTGATTTTCTTGTTTATTTGAAAAAAAAACATTTTTGCCTGTTCTAGCAAAATAGATATTTCATAAATAAAGTATTGTCTGTCAAGAGATCACCTTAAGTGTAAAAGTCAGCATTAGGAACTAAGTGGTGAATGTAAATTTGTGCACTTCATGTGTGACGTATCATAGTGTTAGAATGTTACGTCACCACCGGGTGTTGTGACGTAGGTTTCCATAGGTTGTTTTTGCATTTGGACAAATTTTTTTTATGGTTCATGTTATATAATCAGTGCAATGTGCTGTTTTTTGCTGTGTCGTACCTGCGGCCACAATCTCCCTCTGTGGTGATTCCCCCCCCCCCCCCCCCCCGAGATGTGGCTTATGGGTAGGCCACGTCATGGAATGGATGCTTTCCATACTCCATACTTGTTGTTCTGGGTCTTTATACCAGCTATTTGAACAGAAATGTTGAAGCAGTACCCAGACAGCAAAATCTGTTTGCAGACGTTGCATCAATGTAAAAATGATGGATTTTTCTGTTTGGGTAGTTGTAATCGTGTTGATCTCTGTCTATCTATTCTACAATTTAATTTCCACTGCAAGCTCAAAGCTAGCTTTGTGCTTTAACTTGGATTCTTCCGCAGACAAGAGTTCATCCACATATGACTTATACGCGGTTTCCAATCATTGTGGTTCCTGCTATGGCGGCCACTATACTGCTTATTGCTGGAACCCTGTACTCAAGGAATGGTATGAATATAATGATTCCAGGTAATTTTACTGTCAACCTAATTTTACAAACTTTTTTATTGCATTTTTCCTGGAAATTTATAGTCGTGCACATTCCATGTATTTTTGTGTCACGTTTTATCATTTTTCGATCACCTTTGCGTTTTTTAAACGTTGGTTTAAGCGAATATTGCGGGACTGCCAAAATAAGACACCTCGTTATCTTGCCAAGAATATCTGGTCAGTTTCATTCTGACAATGCGATTGAAGTTGCTTTGACGGTTCAAAGATTTGTTTGAGAGTCAAGTGCATTTTGTTGAAAGAACGTTGTGCTTTTTTGTGGAATTTTTTTCCAAATGTGCTGTTATTTCCCCATTTTTAAAAATTGTTCTAAAAACTTTGGCAATTGTTGTCCACAGAGTTTCAGACATGGACGAGTCGTCTGTCTGTACGAAGGAGGCCTATGTTCTGTTTTATATTCAACACACAAGTCACAGTGGAAGGAGCTCCATCATGTAAATCTCCACACCACTTCTATGCACCCTCACTCTCTGGATTAACCGGTTGAACACGTTTTTATTACGTTCTTTCGACATAGAGTCAACGTTACATTTAAACACGGACGTCTATCAATAGCTCTATGAAATACAAGGTCGTTTTTAAACAAAGGTGCTATTATCTCGCTTTGTTATGTGTGTGAGTGTCTCAATACGGTTATTTTACGTTGCTCTACGACAAACGAAGTATTTGAAACGTCAGTGTTATTTAACAAATGAAGAATGTTTTTCGTGCTCTGTAGAAACATCTCCCTTTATCGTTTTTTGATCATACGTACTATAAGGTGGTTTTATAAATTTCTACTGTTTTTTTTTCTGCTTTAAATTGTTAAAGTTGTAATAATCTAAGTTATCCCTTGCGGTCTAATTTTATTCAAATCTTTTTTTTAATTTTATAGAAAGTTTTTGGTTTACTTTAGTCTTTACGGCTCAAATGGAATGCACCATACTGCTGTATAAATTTCCAGTCAGCCAGCAACTCCATCCTCTCAGACTACATATCAGTCGTTTATAACATTGTATTAACGTATGCAGATGTTGAATCAGTGTAAAAAACGATTGATTTGTTGCCTGGGCTTTTTCTTTAATTCGTATGGATCCGGAAGTAGAATCAATGTAAAAGGACAGATTTTGCTTATCGATACAGAACAGTACAGAAATCTTTCTTCACCCAGACAACAATATCTGTCATTTTTACATGGATTCAACGTCTGCAGACATTGTCTGGGTAGCTTAAACCATCGACTCCACGTTTGTTAACGTAGCCACGGTGAAAACATTGCAATTTTTGCTAGCTGGACAATGACTTTGCACGCATGTTTGCATGATTTGCACAGCGCACTTTGAAGTTATTATGGAAAGTTTATGTTTTGTATTACTTTACTACGGTGAACAATGTCAGGAAGTGTTGATTGGTTTGATTTTACGAGAAATGTATTTATTCCCCCCCCCCCGGCTTGTTTTTCCCAGATAGCAAAATCCAACATTTTTTACAGTAGTTCAACGTCTGCAAACGTTCAGTCAATGTGATAATGACGAATTTTGCTGTCTGGGACCATCCCCGCTTGTCTGTGATTGTGCTGCGTTCAAGATAGTGCAGCGAGATGTGGTTATGCCTGGGGTTTCAGTTGATGCCGCTTTATGCTGAAACTGCTTAAATATATCACCCACTTGGCGAAGGTTGTCAATGGACAGCTACCACTGTTACTGAAGTGTTTTCTAGCGTTGTTATGTCACTTTGAAGTTCATCAACTGACTTCTTGGTCACCTCCGATTACTTCAGCTTGTATTTTCTTCTTGAGAAGTAGCGATCTTCCTGGCGTCAGCACTACCTGGCTACTCTCTGTAGAACAGCGAGCATTGTGTTTCGCTAACCATATCGGTGTAGCCTCTACGCTAGCCATCAAGACTTGTCCAAACACATGTGTTTCTCGGCATTCGAGTGTAGCAAGAATTGACAGCGATAGACACTTCTTAACAGTGCATATCCTTGGCGACAGTTAGTTTAGTTGTTTTCTTTGCACAAAGGTAAGGATTCAAAATTCAAATTGACGTACAAAAGCAGCGGTTGAGAACTATGTGACATAAATTAGTGGTGCGATACTGATGAGCCAAGCCTTATGGGCGAAAGACGTGTCTATTGCAGTCAATTTTTGCTACACTCGACTGCCGAGAAACACTCGTATTTTCTTATCGTGGATGAATCTTCTCACTGGTTACCTCAATCCTGCCCAGCGTTTGGGGCCAAGTAGTCATGTTTTATAAACAAGTCATCTATCACCTGTTCTCCCGCATGGCTTCAACAAAACATTGCACAAATGACCATGTTTTTAGTCGAGCACTTGCATCTAAAGTAATTTTGGTTTTTCAATCACAGTAAACCAACTTGATGTAACTTTACCTGAGTTGTTACACAATAAAGTTTGTTTAGGATTGTTATGCTGTTGGCTATGAAGTTTGTGTTAAGGGTGTCAAAGCTATGAAACACTGGATGTTTTTCATACATTGAATGGAGTCTTGAAATAGAAACCGTGTCTGAATTGACTGCTGTATAAATATAGATGTCATATCAGCACCATTGAAACTCGTAGGTTGAGACTGTAGAACGAACGAAGTATTCACCAGCATGCCACCTTTCAAGGCTTTAGCTTTCAAAGACTGCTCAAAAGCGCCATTTTACAAGTTGATCTTTGTATTCCTTTACCGCTATATGGCGCCAAGCACCTACATCACCTCGAACACTCACAGCACAATTAACCAAAAGCATAATATAAGATAACCTATTCAAGATTGGTTCAAATGATGCTTCCCCGGATGGTAAAATAAACACTTTTTTCTACTGTTTCCAACTTCAAAATGACAGGGGATAACCAAGAAACACTACAAAGAATCCTTTTTTCACTTCCCACGTTTGTCCGTTGTGTACATGACAACAGGGTTGCGCACATCAACCCGAGGCCAGCCAGTGATGCAACAGACGAACGTAGCAGTCATTGACCGCATCGAAATAGCTGAAAACAGTTTCATTTACAAAATTACGCAATATTTTTCAATCAGGTCGAATAACGTAGATGCTTTACTACGTAGGCTGCAATACATGGGCACAAAACAAAAGTTGGAATGAGTTATTTAGTTAACTAGAAAACACAAAATATTGCACAGCTGGTATAGGGACTGTTCATCAAACCACACCTGGGAGGTTACAGGCGAAAGTACCCACGGGAATATTTTACAAATAACGGAATTTTTGCAACAATAAACAATTTGAAGACTTTTCTTTGTCAAAAAACTGTCGTACCAGTTCAACAATGTAGGTACAGTGACAGCCTCAATGTATATCAACACTTCCAAGTATGACATGCCTAAAATAATGACGTAGGGGTGGTAATTAAAGGGGGTATCTTGTTGCCCCTGAGTGATTTAGAATGGACGACTTTTCTCATTTGACAATAAATCAGTGCGATCGTCAACTCGTACAAGAGTGACGTCATGGTTTGATTTAGTGCTTCAGCAGCGGTGATGACGCAATCATAGGAAATGGCGTCATCAAATATACAAAATAATATAAGCATTGGTAAAATATTGAAGAAACATTGCCAGTAATATGAACACAAACGATTGCAACAAGGGCTAAGTGGGACTTCCTGGCTTAATGTAGGCCTAGCACTGGCAAGCTTGTCTGAGTGATCTTTAATTGAGAAAGAATGTTAAACTTTTTTCAGCAGCTGCGGTTTAATTTTGTTTAAATTTAAGCTTAGGCTATCACTTTATTCAGCCTGACCATAACGTTTTTGAGATCAACACAAAGAATGGGCGACACTAACAATTACAAAATAATTTGCGATTCGTCATGTTAGTAAATAAGTTACAATGTACAGAGGAATAGGCAAGATTGAAGAAGATATAATTTATAAAAACTAATAGAGGTTGCACTGTTACAAACGAAAAATATTTTCACGAGCATATTTTGGTATATTTTACACAAAGCGGAACAGCAGCTTCGTGAATAAGTTCAAAAAGCTACATTTCTTTTTACATAAGTGTTCACAAGATGCAACTACACAAGGTGTTTTATGAGTAGGCTTGCTAAGAACTGTGGAGTCAGCTACTACAAGTGTTGTTGCGTAACCTACATTATTATTCACTCCGGGTATAAAGTTGCTTTGAAGGTAATTAAAACCATTTCTCGTTGGTTAGAAAAAGAAGAAAAACTGATGGGGCCTATACCAACTCAATATGAGTTTGTCCATTAACAAGACTCGTCAAAAGGCTACAACTGATCAAATTATTTCAAGTTAAATACAAGTCCACTGTTGAAACCGACCCAGTGGCTGAAAAAATCTAAAAATTCGTGTTTAGCGTTTTAATGTGATTGAATGTGTAGGGCGGACGATACTTGGTCAAGTACCCCACACCAATACAACGAGCAAAGGCAAGGTTGAAGGGAATTGTAAACATTTCCTTATGATCCAAGTGAGACTGGATTTTTTGTCCCTTTTTGATATCCTTTGAAACACAACTTTGGTGCCCAACTCATTTTTTACAAATCTGCTACTATGAAAAGAAGCTTTTGTTGACTTGACGTGGTTATTCAAGATATGCTCTAAGAACGCATAAGAATATAACAGGTGAAAAATAAATTGTTACTACGGTTTTGTTTTCTTCACAAAAGTCTGAACATTTATCAGTCTTGACTTAAAATGTTAACTACTGCTCCACCGTCAACGAAGCATATGAAATTCTTGCAAAAACCTGAAATAGAAATTTAAAGGCAGGATCTATATCCTAGTCAATGTACAATGTCATCCAAATGGTCTAGTACAGAAGGCGACTTGAACAGGTCTGGGATGTCTTGGTCTAGTTTGCAGATAACTTTGTAGATCACTTTCTTCCAGGATGGGTCGCGATCGCTGTTGCTTTGAATCGCCGTGAAAAATTCTTGAAGGCTTTTTGAAGTGGCGCTCAGAAACTCGTTCGGCACCTAAAAAATTAAAAAAATAACTAAATAAACTTGGCCATTGAAACGTATAGCGAAGGCTCAACGAATCTGTATATCATGCTTGGTTGTAGGCAAAGATTTTTCTACACCATAAAGTGAAAGAAATTAATCCTATGTTGAAGATGTAGTTTGAGGTGTGCCGTGGTAGTGACTAGTGTACCAAGTAGGCCATGGGTGTGCGAATGACAATATTGCTTGATTTTCTAATGAAAAATGTTACTCTTTGTAAGCAATGTTGCCAAACAAATTAGCCTAATTGAAAAATCGTATCGCTTGATTAATGAATGCGGTTTCTGGGTTTTCTCTTGTCTCCTTCTTCAGGAAAGGCCTTCGTTGATTGGTAATCTTGCGTGGAATAGACCCTCATTTGTATTGATTCTACATTGTTGACATAATGCAACCTAACGTTGCTTTGACGTAGTATCACAAACAATTCTTCATCTTCAAATCTGCAGACGAAATTTATTGCAGCAATCTGTCTTCCTTTCTCTGCCGAATTCCTTACAAGCGTTCCTTCTAGAATGCTGATGCCGTCAGAATCACTGCGCGGTTGATGATGTGGTGTTAAGTTACAGCATATCTCAATTCGCCATTGTGCAACAGTTCGTATTGCCTGTCTTGCGCATCTTATTAAACAGAATTCCAGCGACATTCGATTAATTACAGTAGGAGAAGTATACCCGACACGTTCAGACTAATCTAGCTACGGAAGACCGCTTAATGTTCACTATGTCTGATGGAGCTGGTGTAAATTTTCTAAGTTGAGGAATTGTCAAAGGTGTCAAAAGCTTGTTTTTGTAACAAGGTATTATAATAAAGTCTAAACGCTATTTTCTTTAAGAATGTTTATGCCTGAATTGTTAAACACATTGTCAACCACATCCCACTTAACAACGATTGCGCTTTTTACATCACTTCAACGTCGCTCGACGTAAACGTTTTAACTTTGCTAGCTATGAATACATTACAATTATTTGAAAACGCACAGTAGATCTACTTTCAGCAATTCTGAAGTCATGAAAATTTTAAAACCTTCTGATGTGGGGCTTATGGTATGGAGACTCTTATATTCAATCGCCATCTCCGCTTGAAGCAGATTGCGCATCAACATGGGTTATAACTTATGTTTTCGTGAGTCACGGTATTTAAACTAGCTCGCCCAGTGTCATTAACTTAAGTTCGATCCATGTCTGGATGTTGTGCCATCGCCTTGTTGGCCTGCCTCTTTTTCTCTTTCTGTTAACTTTACCATCCATGCAGATTTTACTGACTCTGTATTATGATCTTTTAGTATGGCCGAACAGTTTTAGAATTTTTGGTTTTATTGTTGCTGCAATTGGGTGTAGCTTCGTTATAGCCAATAGCCTAGGACAGGTCTTTTATTTTCATACGGTCAAATAGCCTTTTGCTTTGAGACTCTTAGTCCATCACAAATTCAAAACTTTGTAGACCATCATTTAAATTGCGTTTGCTTTCCATTTAATATCATTTATCATACTAAAAAAAGGTTAGTTCAATTGGTGAGTAGAGTTTAAGAGGCCCTTCAATGGAGGCATAGGATTAAAACTCCTCAAAAAGGCATTTTTGCATGTCATTTCACAATGTAGGCTACAGTGTTATCAAATTGGGTATAACATAGATTAAATCATTAAATATTTTGAAATCAAATGGGTGGAGATAATCTTGATATTTGCTTTCAGGCCGTTGACTTGCAATTATATTATCAAAGCATAGCATTTCTTGTGTTAATGAAGACACGAGTTTGATGAATCACTTAGCACGTGCCAGACCATAGGCAACAGTTTTTCATGACAAAACAAAGCAAACGACGAATATGAGCGAATGTTATTAATCGCCGAGCGCTTTTGCATCTTTGGATTGCAACACGTAAGCATGTAGGCTAATGTATATTTTTCCAATCAACTCAAAAGTCTTTAAAAAAAATTTTTGTTTTATTAATGCTTATTTCTAGTTGTTGAAGGATTGCACCATAAAGCTCCATAGTTGTACAATGTAGGCTACATATCATGTACAGAAAACGCCCATGACCCACTTAAAGTATAGCCTATCTACTTTGAATTTACGCGGGGTTTATAGCTCCGTGGTCATACCCAAACCTACTGCGCTAATGATGCTGTAAGGCCAAATAACCGGTGTGTCACTGTTTGCAGTAATTAGAATTTAGATCTTTAAAGTAGGCTACGTGCGAGAAATTTTCCATAACATTTGGCCTGAACAAAAAACAAAATTAGTCATAAACTCCATTAACCAGCAAAGACACTTCTTCAAATCTACGTTAAAACTTATTTTTTTTCAGCGTAACTTGCAAAAAACTGTAACTGGAATCCAAAGTTAAATTGATTCACTGTATAGGCCAACGCCAGAGCGAAAATTGCACCTCATTTTAAATACATCTGATAATAGCATTATTAATAATCTTCCTATTGACATTGCTTGTTGAACACTGCCACAAGGTCAGTTAATCTTTTGCTTATTCGACATTAACAATCTCAGGACAAGTGGATTTTATTGTTGGTCTGGAAGTTCCAAGTATTGACTTCAAAAGAAGGTCGAAGTTTCTGTAGCCTCATAATTGCAGGATTTCCTGTTTCATTTAGAGGAAAATGTTGAGATTTGGCAACACCACAAGCAGCTGCATTGCTTGTTTTCACAGCATTTTATGCAACTGTGAATTTCTATTTTGAAAGAGACACAAGGGATGTCATTAATCAAAGACTTATGTCTCGAAACTTCAGGTTTATTCAAGTTCAATAAAACCACTTTGTAAAGACGTTTTTTCAATGCTTCCAAATGCATATTTTAACTGAAACCAACAAATATTTCAATTGCTCTGCTGACGCGAAATAGCGTAGTTGATCTCAAACTTCTTTACATTTTGTTTGTGTTAACTCATCAATTTAATGGTGATATTAGTTTGAATAAGAAAGAATCAAATTTAATCATTTAAGAATCTGCGTAAAAACTCAATATATACCCAAACATTATTCAATGTATCATCACTTTTTATGAATAACCTCAGTTTTTAATGAAACGTCGCGAATAACATTTTTGGAGTCCAACTTAAGCTTTGCTTAAAAAGCGTCGCACAGCGAAAACAATTGGTGCGATAATGTGATAATCCCTGGTTAAAGTACGACAAGATGTTCAGCCTACAAACTTAATTCCGGGTATAAGTTTGCTTTCATAACTAGAAATGTTCAAGTGGTTTGTCATATCGATCGCTTCCCTCCTCTCCAAGTACAAACCTGCTTCAAATATCGATTATTCCAACACAAGTCTTCTCGTAATCACCAATTAACAAACAAAGGCGGGACGTGGGGCGTCTTTTGCTATTCTAAAGTGGATGTTTGTGATTTGAGAACGGGCAGTGAAGAGGCCCAGAATTACTTTACATCTCCACCTGTTGCTCTGTTAGGAGGAGGACATAAGATAGCGGAGATACTTCAAATGGGAAGACAAACTAATCAAGTGTGGATGTATCTGTTTCTGTGGAACTTGAAAGCACTCAACAACCACTCCAGGTAGGAAGACAGCAAACACGCAATAAAGAACGGGATACTGTTTCACTGCGTATTATAACACCATAAGTGTTTTTAAACCATTGTGGTTGGAGTTGCCAGCAGCAACAACATAAATTTTTATATACCAACAACGAAGTAAAAGCAAAGAAACAAAACCAGACTCCGAGCAGTGCAGAGCATTTCATGTGCGACTTGAATAACTTGAAACTTCAAGTTTTGAGCAAATATAACCAGCAGCTGTTATTGTAGCATAAGAACATCCGTTTCATAGTTTCTCACTGTGACAGGCTGGGATTAATTTAAAGTTTCTTATCAACTTATTGGTTATCAAAATAATCTCCAAAAGCAGACTCTAAAAGTCAAGTTAATGATGATTGGGAATTAAAATTTTTTGACTACAAGCATTGGCGCACAATCAAATTGGTACCGTAGCGTATATTTCCACTTGGAACAAATTTACTCTGAATATAGGAAACCACTAACTTCTGCAAAGGTGCATCCCAAAATTACAGCATATAAATGTTTGTTAGGGATTGAAATTTTTTAGCTTTTTTTGTAACCTTTTCATTGAATTTTTTTTAAATAGGCTGTAAGAAACTACATGTATAAGGTGACCATATTCTGTGAGCGGTGGAATACCGTGGCACTTGCAACAAAAAATGCCCGTTGAAAAACAGAACTTGAGTGCCTGCCAGTCTACAATAATAGTACATTAGTAACTTTACATCTAACATGCAACCCAGAACAAAAACTTATTTTGTTGAACAGACACTGAATATTTCGTTCGTCTATTACATAAAACAGATAGGCTACTTCCGAATATTCGTGTACGTTTTTGTATAAAAAAAACATTTGTTTTTTTGCACCAAAACAGGAAGTTTACATTTTAAATATAGGATTTATCAGCATTGAAAAGTTCAATCGGATCTTCTTTGGTGTATTAGGCTACATTGATTTCAAAATACAATGAAGTCTGTTTGTCATTTTATACTGGTAGATGTTATTCGGGACGTTAAGGTTAAGGGGGGGGACTTCCTTCCTTGTAAAGTCAAATCGAGAAAAGATAAAAAATTTACTCGAGATACAGCTTTTGAGTTTTTCTTTCAGTACAGCTTTTAAAATATAAAGAAGGTTGAGCATATTTTAATTGGTTTTTAATACACATTTCTTAGTCTTTAAAAACTTTTCAAATTTGTTTTCCTTTGCAGATTAGTTGAGACATTCGGCCGCATTTACGTAAAACAAAAATTTGTTGCTCAAAATAAAGTGAAAAGGTCATGCATCAGTGCACAATGCTAAAAATAAAAGGGGCTTTCTAATGATTTGTGAAAAACAAGTGCGCAGAGAATTTCAGGGTATTTTCCTGCAACTTGTTGTTATGCCAACCAGAAATTTTTTTGAATTGATGTCCAAACATTTTCCTCAATTTTTAAAAAGAGTCTCGCAAGTTGCTGTTTTTAATTCAACCTATCCCCCTTTCAATTCATTCCTTACAAAACAAAACAAATAAAAATAGCAAACATTAACCATATTCTTCGAGCAAACATTGCTTGTTTTTAAATCCGAAAATGTGCAGTCAATGGCATGACCAAGAGTCGAATGACATTCGGAAAGACATCTCTTTGACATTTGACGGGAACAAACGGTTGTGCCTCTAGCAAGAAATGTAATGGCATCGATGAAGGTGGATACGAAAATTGGCTCTTTGTCTTCCCGTCAACTTAATTTAAATCATCAATGTCGAGACTGAGGTTTAGATACCACAAGAAAAATAAAGCCATCTTTAAGCTTATCAAGGCACCTTTTTCAAAGCTGTTTAAAGTAAATTTTTATAGTTTAGTTTGCTTCAAGTTTCAGTGAAGGAATTTAAGAAATTAATGAAGAAGTACCGTTTACTGTAGGTTATACCTGGATCAAACGATCAAACTCTAAAATAATTTTTCTACAAAATTTTTCAAAACTTAGTTTTGTAGAAACAACACAACAGGCGAAATCAAAAGTCACCTCATTTCCTTTATCTAAGTTTTGGCGCCGCATGTATTTGTAGGAGTTGTTAACTTTGGTGTTGATTTCATGTAACCGTCGCAAGCAAGTATGTGTTGCCTTGTCTTACACTGCCACTCCATTACATTGACCCAGCCAACGGCTATTACCTTTATAACACAGTGTTCTGACAGTGGAAGCTGCACTTCTCGCAGCACTGAAAAGAGAGACTGGTTGTGTTGCATTATTCAAAAATAACTAGGGGGTTTTGCTTTTGCTACATAAATTCAAGCCATGTTTCCAGTGGCGTAGCTAGGGAATGTGCCGCCCGGGGCGGATTCAGATTTTGCCGCCCCTTCAAGAAAAAGCATGTGAAAATGAAATGCGTTTTTTTATCAGCATGGCAATACGCAACGTGCTATTTTCAATTTGCGGTGCAAAGTCAGACGAACGTACCATTATCAGTAGCGTAGCCAGGAATTGTGAAAGGGAGAGGTTTTGACGGCCGGCGGGCGAAGCCCAACGGTGTACTCGCCGAAGACGACACTTATCGGCGGGGGGTCTGGGGGGCCTCCCCCAGAAATTTTTGAAAAATTATTTTGAATTTGGTGCATTCTGAGAGCATTTTCAACAAAAATGTGGGTATAAATATTCCTGTAAAATGGTGCTGTCCGGTGGCATAGCAAAAGAATAAGATCATGTTTTCTTCGGCATTTTTCGAAAATAAAGCTGAAGTCTTTATGTTTTCTTGTTGCTAATTCCTGACTGAGATATTTGAATGTTTGGTATTGGAAAAACTAGCTCTTTTAATGCAGTTTCATTTAAAATTAGGCAAACTTTTTTTTAGAGACATAGGTTGATTGCTTTTTTTTGCGAGATTATTACAGTTTTATTATTTATCAATTTTCTCCTTAGTTGATCCAAAAAACGATCTTACTCCGGTAAGTTACTAACTTTTATATTTTGAAGTTAACCCGAAGTTTAAAAAATGTAACGTCATACACGTCATACATCTTAATGAGTGTCAGACAAAAAGCTTTGAGACAAAGAAGTTACTTTATTTCTGATATATTCAAGTTTTGTATAACGAATCACTGGAATCGGGTATAGGCTATAAAAGGTTAGTGCAATTTTTCACAGCTGTAGATATTGCGGTGTTTCTATCGACTGCACGAGTTAGCTGGATACCATGGATACTGAACAGTTGTAGAGCGGTCACACCCTGCTATATGAATTATGAAAGGTCATTCGAATTATAAAGCATAATATGACACACAAGTTCTTACTCATTTTCAAAGATAAAGCACCAGAATTGCTTTAACATGTCGAATTAGTAGAATCATGCTTACAGCTAACAGCTATGAAAAATTCATCAACACAAGCAATAAGAATGCAAAAAATCATTGATACTGATGAAACTAAAGGGAAAAAGGAAGTCGACGAACCTTTTCACACATCTTGTTAATGACATCCTCAACAGTTGGGACCAATTTTCTATACAGATTAACCAAAGCCAAACCATTTAATCGGTTTTCAGAGGTTGAATTTCTTAAATAAGTTTAAGTCTTCGAAGAGCAGAAAAAGATCTTTCATTGGTGCAAGTGGTAGGCTAACTGGAACAGTAACCAGAATGCGGAGTAAAATATTGATGTTTGGAAACGTTGACTGCGGGCAAAATGGCAATGCACTTACAGCACTTTTTGGCAAACTGGTTCGGGAAGAATTGAAAAGACATCGATACCACATATACGCAGTTCAGATATAATAGCAAGGGCGTTTATACACGGCAGATCTGCTTCGTAAAATTCAAAGAGTGATTCAGTTTTCTCCATTTAGTTTTTCTCAAAAGGGGGGGTTGAAACCCCTAACCCTCCCCACCCTTTGGCTACGCCACTGACCACTATAATTTAGTAATATACTGAATGCAAAAGCACAAACACTGCTGCAGAATTAAAATAATCAATTTGTAACCTTTTACAAGGCTACCCAAATTTGAAGAGCATGTTTCCGCCTCTGCTTAATAAAGGCTAGTAGGAATTTTGTAACGTATTAAAAACATAACGGCAGAAAAATTCATGAAAATTTGAAACGTTTTTAGATATTTAAGATGTTTTGACAGGGCCGGATTTAGCAGTAGGCAGAGTAGGCAGTTGCCTAGGGCGGCAAATTATTGGGGGCGGCAAAATATACGAATATATTACATTGATAAATGATAATACTGTACGTGAATATAATAATTCACAACAGATATATAGGAATTAATAAATATGTTATCACATCACACACATTTATAAACAGTGCGGCAAGTCATGTATGGCAAGTCATCGCCCCTAGAGTACTTCACGTTTGGTTGGTTTTCAACAATATGTGCTGCTTAGCGCTTGTTTTATTTTTCTGTCTCGCTTAGTATGGAGGACTAGGGTTTGTCTGTGCAATTTTTATTAATCTTTGTTTGGTTTGTTTCACTGTTAGTAAATTTAAAGGAGCCTAGAAAAAATGTTTTTAGTCAATGTTAGGTTGATGGAAAAGTTGCAGGCTATTTTGTGTACTTGCCTTGATGCTTAAAGTATGTAAACCATGAATGATCTCACATTTTTGAGGATTAACTCATCTTTACTTGTTTCTACAGACTTTGAAGAAATTATTGATTTGTTTGCAAAAGAAAAAGCCCGCCGCAAGCGATTTTAAACAATTAGTTCATTATACAATGACATTCATTGATGTATTGAAATAAACAGTGCAAATAACTTTTTTGTAAGGAATTGAAAATATAAATCGTAGCGCACCATCGAAAAATTTTTTTTGGGGGGCGGCACTTTTCGTATCTGCCTAGGGCAGCGCTTAGGCTAAATCCGGCCCTGTGTTTTGAACGTTGCCATACTGTTTGCTTTTATTTTTCGTGTACTTTTGCATTATAAAAAAAAAAGTACTGTCTGAAAGTGCCGCCCCCCAGACGTGCCGCCCGGGGCGGTCCGCCCCCCCCCCCCCCCCTAGCTACGCCACTGCATGTTTCCTTTTCGTCCAAGCTTAAGACAAAGGCCTGTTGCTTGTGAGATTGCTTTGGGTGGTCGTGGCTGAGCAAGACTACTCGCACTCTCTTGGCTAGCTAGTGGAACCGGTTGCAAAGGGTTATCAGATGCTTTGTTTATCAGGACCTGCCTTACAAGACACCTGCAGTCAGACACTGCCCTTTTCCGCCGAAAATAATGATTACCGTTGAAAACTTTGAAAAATTTACCTTATGCCATATAGCCTACTTTATAATGATGATGAACAATATGGTGTCACTGGTCATTCATTGCCAAAGGCTACAAAAGTTGTAAAAGGAATGGCAAAGTGAAAGCATTGGCAGGTAGGGTAGCAACTACAATATTTGTATATCAGTCAGTTCTTTCTCTGACAACACTACTCTTATGACGTAGAGAAGTTCAACAATGCAAGAGTTAATGCAAACGTAAAGCTCATAAAATTTCGCTTGCACTTTTGAGCAGTATAACGAAGTGATATAAACTAAACATTTCAATATTGTAGTTGGAACTGTAAACTTTCTGAGCTCCAGAGCTGTTTGTTCATTGGCAAATTATCCTTGCAATGAAAAGACAACTTCGTGGCTTATTGTGCTCCAGTGCAAGTTAAGAAAATCAATCGCAAACCGAAAATACTTGAGAGACCTTGCATCAATCCCAAAGTGCAAATTGTCTTTGAGTTAATCATTAAACATCAGAACCGTGAAAAGATGGCACAAAACCATCATTGACAAGCAACCGTTAGTGCTTCAATTTTGTAATATTTGATGAAATCTTGAGAGCATTTTCCCCTATTGACTTGACAAGCAACTTTATCATAAGATCGACACCGAAGAAGCATCTTCACACATCAACAAGCTGCAGCAAACATTCCTTAAAACTTTTAGTTTTTTTTTTTGTTTGGAAGAAATGAGCTAGAACATAGGGAGATGGTGACTTACAACTCAAGTTTAGTAAGTGTATCCAAAAACTTTCAAAGTCTCAACAGCACTCCTTCATTTCTGCGACGTCGTCTATTTTGAGGAAAAATTGTAGATTTAACACAACGAAAATTCAACCTCTCTCTCTCTCCACATGTTTACTCTACAACACTAGAGATAAAAATTTACAAAAAAAAATTTGTCAATTTTGCAACTCAGGTAACTTAAACCCACCTTGAAATCATTGCTCTTATTGTAATGCAGGTTTAAGACTCGGAAAAGTTCGGAATCCCGAGTGACGTACAGTTGGTTGATATCGGTGACACCTTCTCCGAGAGCTTGTCGGGCAAACTTTTCCATTTGAATGTAATAAAACTCGCGGAAGTTGCTAAACCACTTGATAAGTTGCGACGTTGTGGCTCGAGTGAACTGCGGAAACACAAATTTTCAGTCTCTGATGCCGATACAGATTCATCATTTCGTTTGCACGAGAACTGTGGAAAATGTTCACCACAAGATTTGCACAAAAAACTTGTCCAGAGAAACGATGTAATAGAAAAAGTAGTTTTAAATCGTTTGTAAAATTTATGTCTTTTGAAAGAGGTCATAAATTGCTTTCAATTTTTTTAGTGCAACAAATTAATTTCTTGCGTTGTTGTTGATAAAAGCTTTGGTGTTTTTGACCGATTATTATCCACACACAGCACTTATTGCGAGTAGCTTGAATAACAAAAACAGCACTACATTGCTGCACAATCAAGGAGCAACCCTAGAAATTTGTAGCAAGAAGATAAGTCAATAGATGTTATTTTGTGATATATTTACACACAAAGCCAACCATAGCAATGAAATTCTTACTTTTACATCTGAAAAGAATGTTTTCAAAGTGTTGGCGCTTGGGTAGCGGGTGTAGAAAAACATCAACTTTGCCTTCTTCAAGTGCTGGGGAGTCAAACCCTCTTGGATGTACGGAGAACGTCAAGGAAATAAACGTGTTTTCGTACCGCTTATTATGGACATAAATTTCAAAATAAAATCTAGTTTGAATTGCATCAAGTCGGCATTACAGTATTTTATGACAGATTCCCAACTTAAATTTTCATATTAGTTTTAATTTACAGAAAATTAGTTATTAATAAATACTAAGTTTCATGGGGCAATACTAAATCACGCGCCATTTTAAAGTTGACTTGTTATTTGTGCCTGACATGTGGCAGCAAGAGCAACCGATTCAGTGGCAGTCAGAGCCAACAGGAAGTGCTTTCGAGATAAGGAATTGTAAGAAATCTGACTGACAACGGCGGCTTGTAAAACACAATACAAGGAAGTTATAGAAGTTTAAATGAAAATGCTCTATGGGAAAAGACATCTTTATCGTGTAGAAGTTATTATATGGTTAGCAATAAGTTGGACACACGACATTTCTAGCAAAAGAGATTTTACAAACCTAATCAACAGAATTTGTTGGCTGAAGTTTGTTGCTTTGTGAAAATGGTGGAATTGCACACACAAAACAAAAATAAACGTTCCATTACTGACTTTTACATCAATGTAATGTTAAATGATATTATTATATAAGATAAAATATAGATTAACTGGTGTAACTGCCAATTAGAAAATGACATTCCTATAGTGTCACTTTGTCCAAACCTATTAAGAACTTCCATTGACTTTAAATAGCTCAAGACCAGAAGGCAAACAGGTGCATTTTTTCAGCAGCGTGGGCAAAGAAATGCATTTCAAAAGATCTCAAAATAACCTGGTCAGCTCTGTCAAAATTTTTGTGTTAATATTTTGGAACAATGCACTGAAGGCAGGGATGAGGATGACTGAAGGTTTTTAATTGGCGACAAGGAACAAAACCATGACAAATAACACTCCGGCTTAAATTTATATTTTTTATTAAAAAGATGCTCAAATTTCTTTTTAATAGTTGCTAAGATTTTTTAGATTGTAATAGTTGATAGTTGCTAAGATTTTTCAGATTGTAATGCTTGACTTGCATCATGCATGAACAACACTGTTTATATGAAATTAGAAATTTTATATGGGTTAGATTAAAATCAAGGTTTATTTTTAGTTGATATCTGTAAAAAAGAAGAGACTTTAAAACTATATTGGAATAGGCTTGTTGCTATTCTTATTCGCATGTTTCTGTTGCATTACAAACGGGATTTATTGCGTTTATTTTCCGTTTTTCTTTGCATGTTATTTATAATCCTACCTTCATAATAATATAATTAGTTGGTTTCAATAAGTATCAAGCAAATTAAGAGTAAATTGTAAATTGAAGTTAAATTGAAGTGAATTGAAGTTACAGAGATGTTGCTTTAAACTGTGTAGTTTCATATCCAATGATAGAAGTTACTTCCGCAAAGTAAAGTGCAAGAATTGCCAGACCATCTGAGCCTAAAACTATTATGACAGAGCGGTAATTGACAGTAATTACAAACCGATGACGTCATGTGACAACGAGGGATAAAAAATTAAACTTTGACTTGCTGCCAGTGAAATATATAATGCATTTTATGTTATCTTATTTTTAATGGCAGAAAATAACCGATTTTACTTAATGCTCACTTTGTATACACTTGCTTTGTGGAGATATCAAAAGTTATGACAAAAAATATTAAGATTTAAAAAAAAATTGTTTGAAAGATAAAGCTTTACATGTGTTAAAATTCCAATTGTTACTGTTCAATTGTAATCAAAAGATTAACCAGTGTTTCCAGTTCACATTATTAAAATCAGTTTTAAAAGGTATACTTTGTGTGATATAACTTTGAAAAGCAAAAATTAACCACAGCTTTGTAGGCTACTAGGGAAACAAGTGCAAATAAAATGGAATCACCGACCACATTTTGTATAAAATGGTTCAATTTTGACACAAAAATAAAGGAAAATTAGATGTTGGGTTAGAGCACCAGGTACTCTGGATTCAAACCTTTTGCTGTCAACCTGCAACCAGGTATAACCTTGGCAGGCAACAAACTCGTCAAAAGGCAGAGAATACTATTGCGCAGTTTTATAAAGCCTGTTGTAAGCCAGACAACAAAATCCGTCATTTTTACATAGATTCAACGTCTTCAGACGTTTTGTTGTCTGGGAAGTTAGTGACTTTCAGTACCTCATTCAAACAACACACAAAAATTGGAAAGGCTCGTCGTGGTACATTTGAAAGGAACATTTACATTGTGTTTACAAAACAGCGATGTAGCCTACTCACAAACTGCGCTGCTGTTGCAACAAAGCCTCCAAATTGATGAGCAACGCGGTTATAGAACGGAATTTGCGAATAGCTTGCAAACGGATTATGACTTAAAATCATCACAAACTTAAAACCGTGACGATTATCTTTTAATGCAATTAATGATTTGTTCCTTTTCCTATTAGATCTACATGCCGCTTAGATCAAAGTATCAAACCACCGGCGCGTGCTGTGCCATCCCCACACTCTTGCATCTAAACCTCACACGTCTTTCAAATCCGTTTGCATTAGTTTTCCGTTTTCTGAATCATCGACCGGAATGTAATCCGCACAACACTTGCCCTGGTTCGCAACCATTTGATATACATAGGAAGTCTAAAAAAAGTGATTCAAATACAGCCCGATAGTATATGCCAAATGTCATGTGATTCTATGATAGTTGTGTTAATGCGTAAGTAAATGTCATAATTACGTAAAGAATCCTAATTTCAAAACCTGGTTAACAGTAATTGAGGTTAGAAATTAAGTAGCAAGAATATAGTCATGATACTGCCATTATGTTACTTCACAATACTAATTGCTAATTATCTTTTTTCTTAAGTAAAATGTCACATAAACGTAACACTTTTATTTCCGATTCGCAAACATAATTTTCTTTGTATCATTAACTAAACATTTATGTAAGATTGTAAGGCATGCTTGCATTGCGATGTTGTGATCCAAATGGCCGAAGCCACTGTTTGCCGCTGCCAAGTCTCAATTCTTATGGGATTTTTTTTTGGATACTGCATAACTCGTTTGTAAACCAAGTTGATAGGTCTATTCCAACATCATTTATATTATTTTTCTTCACTAAACGACAGCTACAAACAATACTTGGCAATTTTTAAAACTTTGTTTTCAAAATGGTTGATATTTTTTTATTCCAAACGTCTAATGACGGCAAAGAATTGTTAAACAAGCAAACCACATTTTGTGAGCAGAAAATAACACTTTACCTTTCCTTAATGGGCCAAAGCAATTATCAAAACATATTGAGTCGGACCTTTCTAGCAACCGATTTCAAGACGAAAATCATCGATACAATCATTCGATGAAGACTAGATTGAAATCAAGCGATTGCCGAGTTATCCTTAAGTAATATCTTAACTCCTAGTATTGATCGAAAGAGCGCAAATTAATTGCTTAAATCTCTAGTGGCATCTTCGCAAAAGCAAGACGAAGCAAAAGCAGTACTGGTGAAACCATAAATTTAATATTTTTATCACTGGACTGAAATGCTCAATATTTTGTATTGACTTCTGATGCAAGAATTTGAAAATCGTTATTCAATATCCACTTAATTCAATGTTTCGTACAATGCAGTCTAGTCTTTCTAAAAAAGAATTGACACCAATGCTAGACAGTTAACTTTACAGGTAAATCAGCAAAAGCCGACCTTTTCACATTAATATTCTGAGCCAACTCTTTGACCGTAGAAGTTGCAACTATTGAGAAAACACCTTGCTTTACTCCAGGTAGCAATATTTGTCGTTTTTACATGGATTCATCGTCTACAGACGTTTACTTAACAAAAAAATTGCAAAAAGGACGAATCTTATTAGCTGGGCGTAGAGGCTAGATATTCAGAGTTTTACATGAGTTTTGATACTTTAAAGTTTTACTTTTAGACAATTTGTTGTCCCACTAGGAATCGAGATTTTGGATCGTCGACTTTAGGAATTGTAGACAATTCAAATTTTTCTGACAGAATAAAAACTATCATTTCAGTCCTCAGGACACAAAGGTTTGTGCCAGGGAATGGGGCAAATGGAGCTAAACTTGAGCCATCACTTACAAGTTTTACACAGGCGCAGTATCCAACACTAAATAAAGAGGTTAGTTTTTACATTTAACTAACCAGGAACATTTCGTTATTCTTTCTTTTCCTAGAAGCAGTGTTGGGTACTAGCTTTACGTTATAGGAGTTTTTACTTTGCCAGCTTAACCCGTATTGAACAATGTCCAATACCCTGGTAACTTGCTGATGCAACTGTTTAGATTGGGAGCAGATGTTGCAATACAATGCTTCAGCTAAGAATTTCAGCATTGAAAAGCATTGTCTTGTATGTCTTTGCCTTAAACTATTACGAGTCGCTTGGTAACTCATTAAAGAAGACAAGGCACATTTTTGTTATGTCAGTAAACCATTTATCACTTTTCTTAAAGTTTTATCCAACGTTTTTTTGTTGTTGTTGCAAAAGTGAAAAACGCAGATATGACTAAACTACTGCTTAATTTTCTAAAACAACAATTTAGTTAGTTTTATTAAAGTAAATATAAAATTTCTTCAATAAATAAACAAGTCAAAAGGATATCGATGCTGCTGAATATGGACTGACGTCAGTGGTATTTCTGTAGTCTATTGATTCTGTCTTCAGTCCTTGTTGTTGTCCACGTGGTAAACCTAAAATATAATCATAGTCATGTGGAAATGTATGATTTGATGTTTGTCGATATACGCGAATACACTGATAAGCTGTCAGGTCTTAACCAGCTTTTGACATTGCAAGTTTCTTATACCACAAGTGTTCAAAGAGGTACCATTGGCACAACTTCACTTGCAGTATGCCTAATTTAAGACATATTTGACTTAACAACCCCTTTCCATAAGCGATATCTTTACTATGCATCATTATGCAGCCCACAGTGATACGATGAGGTATTGAAACGTGTTTGCTAACAGCAGCAAATAAACCAAACCAGTCACCCATCACATTTAAGCTGGTGTGTGTAGTCTTATGGTGAAAACGACTGTCCGAAGCTCTAGAGGTTATCGGTTCAATTCCCATCAAGAGCAGTCAACTATATGGTGGTAAAACACTTAATGATGTGCTTGAGATTGGACGAAGATTAAGTTACCTATCTTTCCTTCCACTTAAATGCAAATCGTCAAGAAATATCGAGAAAAAAAATTTCAATATTTTTTCAGACTGATACTGGATGCAATAAACATAAGGGCCATGTTGATTCTGTTGAATACAACAAAAAACTTCTAATGTGACATAATGGGTTTGAATACCTGCAGATCTAGAAGGTTCTCTTGTACTGGTCCGTGTGGAGGTGGGCCTGGTTGGGTAGAAGCGTTCTCTTAGTCCACCGTAGTCGGCAATGGCGTTAGCAAGGGAGCTCTGCTGGTGGAAATTTTGGAAGAGAGGAAAAGAAAGCTGGCCAGATGTGAAGGGAAACATTGACTGGGTGGGAGTAGCAGATGAGTACACGGAAGGTCCGAAGATAGGAGACTTTATCACACTTGCCGGGACAAAAGGATTTTGTCTAAAAGATGGTGATCCATGTCGAATCGGAAAACGAAAAGCGCTTGATGCAGAGGAATGAAGATTATTTTCAGCATAAAGAGATTGAGGAAGAATCTGTTTTCCATATAGAGAAGTGGGAGGACTTCTGTTAATTCTCGAAATAGCATCCAAAGCAACAGAAGAGGTCGGAGACCTTTGAGATTCTAACATTTGCTTTTGGGGTAAGTCATGAAGATTGGATGAAAATCCTTCTTTGTTGATTTGTACGAATGGAAGATGTTCGTCAGGATGAGGAGAGGACTTCCGAGATGAAGAAGAGCGTTTGTTCTTTTTAACCAATGATAGTGCTTGTGTTTGAACTTCATTGTCTTTTGCTTGGCTTCTAAAATTCAATTTTATGTAATTAAAATAGGTTACTTGATTCAATGCTTTTAAGGAAACACACCGCAGAATGTTCACTAGATGCTACTAGCCTGCGAATATGATTCATGTTACATGAGCATTTGATAAATGAAAATTAAATAGTACAAAAATTAATAAAAGTTCAATATCAATAAAAAAAAACAATACAAAAATTTTTGTACTTTACACAAAGGTTTCTTTCAAACCATCACAAAACATAAACTTACCTTGCTCTTTCAGAACAACCCTCTTCCATGTCTTCATCATAATTATTTTCTTTGCTCCAGTAAGTAGGTTGGTCATTTAGACTCTCCATGTCCTTTGAACTTTGTCTTCTCCTCCGAACTTGAACGTCTCCAAAGCAGAGCTGTGATTGATTTGATGTTTGCAATCTGTCGTTGTCACCTAGCAATAAAAAATGTGAAGATAAAGTAACAAAATATTAAAAAAGAAAGGCTTGAAAAAAGTACTTCTCGTTGTATTATATCTGCGTTCACACCTATATGCTGTAGCTACAGCGTAAAGTGTTAAATTGAAGTATGGCAATTGCTGCACTCGTGTGTCTAACTGTACACACTTATGAACTTCACAACGGTTAAACTCAAATCCAAACTACACACATAACGCAAAGGCGTCCTGGCATCCCTCTCCCTTGCTTTACCAATACTGAATTCAACACAAAAAGGTGAGTGGTCTCTCCACAGACAACGGTTCCCTGTACGCGGCAGAAGCTACAATTGAAAGTAAGACGCCTGAGTTGCAGGCGGGCCACGTCACGGAGAACAAAGAAAAAACAACGCAAACTCAACGTCAGCACAATTACAAATCTAGAGGTCAATCTGGCCGTCGAAACACTAACTTATTATGATACGAGTAAACTACCAGCATTAACTCCTCAAATATAACTTTACTGTAATTGAAACAAAACAATGCAAAAAAACAACGTCTGGAACAGACTTAAGATGTCAATGTCTGAAACTGACTTAAGGTAATGATATATATAATATAAAATGTTTTAAATATGAAGTAGGCCTACATAAGTTACCATTCACAACATCGGAGCCATTGTTGGGAAGTTTTTCCGTGACTACGACATCGGTATTCTTCTCTTGTTTGTTAGACTTCTTGATGAAGTGTTTGCTGAGTTTCTCTGAGTCTTGAGCTAGTACATCTTTTTCATGATCAGCTGATGATGAGCGAAACTCCTCCAGGACTCTTCTGGCCGATTCTTCAGCAACCCTCTCCAGCGCCGACGCCAGCTCACGTTTCAGTGATTGCACTAATACGTCATATGCCACAGCTGGTGTGAAATAATCAGTGGTCCCAGACCGGCGGCCATTTTGTGGAACAGATATATTAAGCGACCCACGATAAAAGCCGTTATAACTTTCTGGAAGGTGATCGCTTTCTTGATTTCGTTGGTTGCCTATTTCGTTTCGAATTCTTGGCCGCTTATTCTGGTGATTCCAGTCTTTAAATTCATCGTTATTATTTTCATCACTGTTCGACATTTCTGGAGAATTGTTCTGCAAAAAAGATTACAACTACATTGAACGATAGCCTACAAGCAGATTAATTTTGATGTAAAGTTACATGGTGAATTTGTATCACAATGTTTATTTTATGTTTAAAAACGGCATTAAAAAATCGATAAACATTGTTGTAAATGGTAGTTGAAAAGTGCTATTATCAAGTCCATACAGAGAAAAATGTAATAAATGAAAAAAATTACTAAAATATTATTTCAGTTCCCTTCTGACCTCCATTTCGCATTCCTGTTGAAGGAAAGCAATTTCTTTTTGTAATTCTTGAATTTTTCGGTTCATTTTCCTCTTTCTTGAATTTTGTTTAACCAGCACAGGATTTTCCGATCGATTGGTGATACTGGTATCACAGTCGTTGAATTCACTTGGAACATTTTTGTTCGGCTTGTCTTTGATGCTTGTTACTATGTTTTCTACTCTTGCTTTCTTTGCTTTTAATAAATTGACCTCTGGACAGCTTGCGGTATCGCTGTTCTCTTCGTCCGAGGCGCGATTCTTTGTAGAGTAGTTGAAAGCGTCCTCCTGTTGAAGTTCACCGCGTTCATCGTTTGTTTTACTAAACGGGCCGTCTTGTTGTTCACTTTGGTACGAGCTCTCTGAATTCGACTCAAATTGCTCGTTGGCATTTTCTGTCGCTTCAACAAAGCCATTCATGTTGTCTTGGTCGGGTGAAGCTCGGGTGTTTATCCAAGTGCCGGCGGGGTTTGGGTATGTCGATTTCCCGTCGGACAGTACGAAATGATCCCGATCGTAATTATCCTCTGACGTGTGACGTCGTGAAGAGAGCATAGCTGACAAAGCGTCGTCTTTTGCAAAAACGTCACTTTTTTCAACGGCAATACTCGCAAAAGTGTCACTGTCGCTAAAAATAAAACAAAATAAAATTAAAACAAGAAATTGAAACAAACAAAAAAACAAGAGTAAACATAACATGAAGAAATTTAATCTGCCACTCATTTTTAAACAAAAGCTTGTCACAACTGTATTTTATTGCTACAACATTGCTAATTTGAAGCTTTCGAATCTCAAGATTAGTGGACAATAATGGCAATTTTCTTCATTCATAAACAAAAGTAAATTAATTAAAAGAGTTTACACGCAACATAAAATATAAATTTTTAAACTTTCTTGACATGTTCAACATTACATTATATTCGAGTGACCGTTTTAAAAAAAATCTATCTTCTGCAAGCTTGTCAGGCAGGCTAAAAATCTTGCAAACATTAACGCCTACCTGCGCTGCT
This sequence comes from Aplidium turbinatum, assembly GCF_918807975.1. NCBI lineage: Eukaryota > Metazoa > Chordata > Ascidiacea > Aplousobranchia > Polyclinidae > Aplidium > Aplidium turbinatum. Next base: position 7,872,144 of record NC_137483.1, on the reverse strand, counting down.
AATACTCTTTATTAACTCTCGATGCATACGCCTAATCGCTTATGATATCTCCGCCTAATCCCTAATCTCACCTCCCACAAACAACTCTTTTTCGCAACCTTTTATGACCAACAAGAAGCCATCTCGCTTGTCATTTCTTTTTTCTCAATTAAACAACAGCAAGCACACCGCAATAACGACAGGTCGCAAACGCAGCGCTTATCTCGCGAGCTTTGATTTGCGGAAAGCAATTACACGCGTCAAACTTGCTACATTTTGCGTTGATGTTACCTCAAACGTTCACAAAAACATTGATTCCTACAAACTGTTTTATCTTCCGAAGTGGGAAGTAAACCATAATTCGATAATTTGTTTTATCTTCTCTAAGCAGAAAGTGGAAGTATCAGCTGTTGTGACATCTTTTGCAAAACTTTGGCTCTGCAAGTATTTCCTGATCCAGTCTATTCAACTAGTGAGAGAATTTATTTAGTGAAAACATTACCGTTGACACAAACAAGCTTATTTGTCATGCAGTTCCTGGTTTATTTCCTATTCATATTCCATTTTTGTCACCCGACCAAACTAACTACATGAAGACAACTTTCCACGTTGCAATATTGTTTTTTTTACGCTAAGTTGCGATTATTTGGCAAAAAAAGACCTAAAACCAACGTTTATATCAACCTTTTCCCCACTATACCAACGCAATGCATTTTATGCTGAAACTCAGGTTGGAATATTTCTGAACCTCAAAATTTTATTTGTTTAACCACTCGTCGGTGGGTAGTAGTATTTCAGTGAAACCTTTTCGCAATTTAAAACAAAGCGGCATGCAACAAGACCAACTCATCGCTTTTATATTGGAGTTTAAAGGAAATTTATGAGAAATCAATCTTTCGAAAAATAGGTATGTGGATAGTGGCGCACACAAGAGGGGCTATATTTGAGGGGCATTGGACCATGCCACTCACTCCCCTTCCAAAAATTGTTAAAAAATATTTCAGTAATTTCGATAGGTTATCTTAAAACGTGTGCAGGCTATAAAATATTAAAATGCTACACTTTGTCAAACAATTTTAGATTAAATCGAATCTTACCTTCCTCCCGTTACAAATCCTGCGCACGCCCTGTATGTGAACGACGTTGCTTTTGAGTTAATTACGCTTTGTTTTGATCACATAGAAACTTTGATTTTTTGCCAAGTTAGGTATAATGTCAGCCTTGTAGTATCTCACAGCAAAAAAGCTTAAAATAATGTGGAAAAAAATATAACCTACCCCTACCCAGTTGCGATTATGAGTTGGTGCATTGAAGCGATGATTGTTTTAAATCACTTGAAGCGTTACCTGCTGATATGTTCTTTTTTTTCAGGTGAAGACTCCGGTGTGAGGCTAGTTGTTCTTTTTCGTTTGGACCGTTTATTTGAACAGTAGTGTAAAGAGTCTTGGTAAAATGGAACTTCTTCTGAGCTGTATCCTTCAAATGCTGACGCCGAATTAGTGTGTTGTTTTGCAGAGCTTTGTGACAAATCCAAAGGATGCAGATTGTCAATTTCACTATCGGTGATTTCCCTTTGTGGTTCAAATATCACGCTTGAACGCACACCAAGAGTAGTAGTGAAAGTCACGTCACTGTTGTCAGTTACACTGGTTACGTAACAAACGCCGTTAGTCGAACTGTCTTTCGATTTGTCGTCAGCACTCAAGATCCCTACTTTGTCCTCTAATCGAGATGTCGACGTCTTTAGATCAGCTTGGCTTACGTTATTCTTGCTCAAGGGCCGACGACGTATTGATTTTCTTGGCTTCACTTCAAGCTTCTTCGATTTTTCAAGATTTTCACTGCTTTTGGGATCCTGTCATAAAAGCAAGTAAGTTATTGGATTTAACCAGTGTATGGATACAAACGCTGCTATTATGTCAAGTGATGCATTGAATGGCATGAGACTGCATTCGTGGCTACACCCTTTTTACTAAGTCGCATTAGTTTAGCAAACACAAGTAAAGCAAACTCTTTTCACTGAAATGTCGGTCGTTTTCGATAGCTCTTTTAATTTAATCTTCTAACTAATCATAATAAAGTTTTTTTTCTGAGATTTTTTCACACACTCCTTAGTGTTTTCAATAAATATACTAGTTCGTTATTTTGATAAAAAAAAAACAGTTTTTGTAACATTTGATTAATTATTATCAAAGCCGGTGCTCAAACAATTCCGTCAAGGCCCACCTTGCCTTAGCTATGATGCGATTAAAGCCTGCTGATCACAGTCTTTTTGCACGTGTGAATTATTTTGCTGGTTTTATCACAATATAATAGTTTATGTTTAGTCGATTAAATCATCGCGGAGACTCGATTCTCGAAGAGCTTCCTGCCCTCTGGTTAGCAACAAAGTGTTTCACACGAGGTTGATATTGGCCGTTGAATAACCAAGCGATTCTCATACCGTCGCTGCGAAGCTGGTCAATGTTCAAACTACGCTTCTATTCAATTTGTATTTGCAGCTTCAGCTTGCAACAATCTCACAAAATCTATCCAAGTCCAAAGTGAGCTTATATTCTTATAGAATCATCGGCAATGCGAATAGCTTTTCAATAGCTTGAGTAATGTACTATTGAGTATGGACATGTTTTCATGCATTGTTTAAATCTGTTAGTTCACACGAGCAGACTACTATCCCGTATGAAAAATTTAAGAGTTCAATGTTTTTATGTTAAATCCAATACTTTACAAAGCATTTCTCATAAAGCGTTTCTAGTTAACCCAATATCATTTTCGTATTATTAAACTTAACCTACTGAAACTAAGCCTACCTTATCCCCTTCTAAAAAACTCCCAATGGCAAACATGAACTTATTGGTCAAAATCAGTGGCATCAGTGATGCCCAATCTCCTTTTTTATTGATAGATTTTACGTGTTGATGTGCTCCGAATTACTAAGAAGAAGATAATTCAAACTTGAAAAAGTGGTCTTTGTTTTAACTATAGCACATATACTACTAAACTATAGCACATAGACCCTACTCGACGCCAGTACGAAAATAAATTTCAATAAATAGATAAAATAACATTTAGTAAAGATCCACACACAGTAGAATGTTTAATATTTTAGGATTTATACCAATCGAAGTTCCAGTGCAGTCGAACCTGGAACCTGTTAAATCGACTCAGTACAGCAAAAAGCTAGGTACGACATCGTAGGCCTACTTTTAAATTTATCTATTCTATTTGCGTACATCCCAGTCAGCAAATCAGTCCTTTTTTTACAATGATTCAATGTCTGTTGATTCAATGCTAAAAAGAACTGATTTGCTCTCTAGGTAGCTTGTATTACCTGAAAGACAAGTCCCATTGGGTGACGAAGACACGGCAAAAACAAAACGTTCTATTCAAAGAACTAGCAAGCTATACCTGAACACGTCTTGCTGTGCTGACAGAACTTGATCTTTAGTCTATCTCTGCGTAGGCCTGTGCCAAATGATGTTGCTATTTAACTTTGCGATTATTTGCACTATTTCCTCAATTACAAGCTGGCAAGAAAGTCAATCTATTGTAGTTGTGTTGCAAGATACGAAAGGCGGAAGTCTAGGAACTGCAGAAAACAATTGCTAATCATATGACTACGTCCTGGCTTCCAACATTATTATCATAAGTTAATCTTTGTTTGTTAGCTGGTAAATCATGTATAAAAAGTTGCATAACAATCAAAACAATTCCTTTGTTACTTTTTTAAAGCTTAGTCATTGGAAATATTGCAAAAAGTTTATCAGCAGATTGTGACAGTTCAGCATTGAGATACGGTATTATGACTTTACTCCACGGCACAAAGCTAATATTCATTGAATAAATTCACAAAATTTTTTGGAGAATTCCCGTGAAGTTTTTTATAGGGACTTGCAAAGATTTTCAAAAAGGGAAATCTACTCATCAACCTCTCACCAGTAATGTAACAACTTCTTTCCAATGATGTAGTGGGCTATTTTTTGTATGTGAATATGTCTTGTACCAATTTGAGTGCATCGTTACAGTTCCACACAGCAGATTTGGTTTATGTGTAAAAGGTGAAATTGTTTCATCTTATCATCCATAGTTATTTTAAGAGGTAAAAGATTTTTAAAAATTGCCAAGGAATGTCTGAAATTTGGCAACTTGACCGCCTTAAAACAAACAACTATGCTATTTAACTGCTAGCGGAAGTCTTTCAGATATAGCATAACATGTTTTATATTTGCAAGATAAATCGTTTGTAATAGAGGTTTCACAAACGCTTATGGTTAATTTTTCTGTGCACTATGATAACATTTATCAAATTATACTAGTTTTCAGTTTAATATTTTGAAAGAGTCTTTTCGCTGATCTTTCGAGCAGGGATGGATCCAGCCTCTGATTTTTTTGGGGGGTGCTGCTGAAATCTATTTTCATTCAAGGAGGTCCATCAGTGTGGCACTGTCAAAATGTGTCTTTGCTGTATTTGACATACTGATAAGCATTCATGTTGTTAATACAGATGTTTTTGTTTAATATTAATAAAGACCTGAAAACGGAAAAAGTGTGCATGAAAAATAAAGTCTTAAAAAAAAAGCATGAATAAAAAACACTTATGGTATAACAAAATTCAAGAACGTGATGAAATTTTGGGAAATATTCTAATGTTTAAAAACATGAGCAGTACAAAACACATGATTATTTCCATTGGTAGCCTACACATTCGATAATCTACACAGCATCAATTCGTTACATGCTGATATAAAATGCTATGATCTATCAAAATATAAAGTAATACTAGTAGATCTTAATATCATTAGTTTATTAAAATAAGAGCGGTTGTAAAAAAAATAAATATTAGTTGAAAGGGCAAAAAAAGATCAACATGGCCATGCATTAAGTGCAGATTTCAAGTTGATGCTTTGATGAAATGTGTCCCTTGATATTTCTGAGTTTTATGCTGGCATTTTGAAAATTTTTTTGGGGGGTGTGCACCCCCACACCCCCCTTGGATCCATCCTTGCTTTCAAGCCCGCGTGGTTAATAAAATGTCTATGTAGGCTAAATAAGCTTGCGCCTGATGAGTGTTTTAATAAGAAATCATTGGTAACGGCCAAGTTTTCCTTTAAGATTTTCTTCCTGATGTTATATTGATAAAGAGATATAAACTAAAGTTGTCTTTCGTGGCAAGCTCAACACATCATAGGATCAATACAAACAGCTTAAAGTTGAAAAAAGTAAACACACAGCAATTTATAAATTGGCACAAAAACATGTTTTGTTAAAATTTTGCTGCCCCGTATTAGCAATTTATAAAAATGAAAACTTGTACGCAAGGTTGGCGTCATACCGGCTTGCTGACTGTTTTAAGGCACAATCACCATAACGTCAACATCATGACATCAAAACAATGATCCACAGTAAAACATCACCTATCGAGCAAAATTCGTCCGCAGATGTTGAATCAGTGTAAAAGAGGCTAGCTTCTCTGGTTGACTAGAGTGCGTCAGTACCAAAACTGACAGATTTTTCTGTCTGGGTACCCACCCCAAAACATTGGCTTGGCCAATAGCCCAACTGTTTTCAAATATACTTGGTGTTGGCCTCGTCATGGTTGATTAAACACTCACGCCAAACCCAAACTTTCAGGATGAAAATCGTAACTTAGCGCTGGCGTGGTCACTCAAGCGTGCCAGAATAAGGAAGTAGCCTATGTTTATCACAAAGCGAAACTTATAATACTTAGTTTCCAGAATTAGGCGCGGAAGAAGAAGAGGTTTAATAAGCATTCAAACACCAACATTGTGCCAGGGGTTCCGAAGTCTTGGCTCATAATGAAGATAAAGATTTAACATTAAATTAAGTTTCGCTTCTAACAGGATGATCACTGTTTACTTCAGTTCGATCGCTAGCATCTACGTTGTGAAATAAAGATTTGACATAAACAAAGTCATAATGATTATTGTCTTGTCGTAATCAGAACAGTGCTGGAGCAGCTAACTTCAATTTGTAGAGTGACAAGCTTAATAGATTTTTATTTTAGTTCATCGTTTGATTTTTCTGTAATTTCAAGTTTAGTAATTTTCCATCGATTTCAACTCTGTGTTCAGCAATTTTATGCAGTTCAACAATACACAATGTTTTCCTCTTTTGATGTTAATGACAACTGCAATTTTGCAAACAGAAGATTTTAAACCTAATTTGAAGACTTTTTCGAGTTTATTTTCCGGGTGTTTTGTTTTTTAGTTTTCGTTTGATTTCGGCTTCAAACTGATAGGTTTGGTTCATTTCCATGTGCTACGAAGTTTTGCGTGAAAACTCTTTTACATGATGATAAAGATACTAGAAAAACTAATTCTGTGTTATATAAACAATAATAATTATAAGAAATAAAGTAACTTCAAGTAAAATATAATAACTTTTGTTTTTGTTTTCCAAATGTTGAAATGTGTTATCAAGGTTTAGCAAGAGATATTGCAAAAATGAAGTTTCCTTCTAAGCTCACAGCTTCAATGCTTAAGCTATTTCACATTAGTAAGCCACAAATTATGTGTGCAACATTTAAACAAACCTATGCTGTTGATATACCTAGCTTATTGTAAAAGAGTTTCCGCCATTATTATTATTACAGCAAACTACTTGAATATATTCGTAGCACTGCTCACTGTACACGCCTTCATGGATAGGCTAAATCAAAATTGCTTGAACTTGTAGGGTCATACGAAACAACAAACTGTACCAGAAAGAGTAGAGTTTCAGAAATTTCCCAGGCAGCAAAATGCCGCACTAACGTCTGCGGACATTAGGTCAATGTAGCAGCCTACAAATGACAGATTTGCTGTTCGGGGCAAGACACCAAACCATACTAAGCGCTGGACTACCGTTAAGATATATCTATTCACCTTGCTGCCTGATAGGCTATATACTCTGCAACCCAGAAATTAATAAAACTTTTATTTGCAACCATATTAAGTAGTATAGGAGAGGCTTGGACTAAGAGTTGCATTTACATAATTATGACATACTTCAGACGCAACAGACAAAGAAGATAGAGCTTTGGTAGAGCAAAGAAGAGAGAGTTTGTTTTGTTGAACCATAGGCAATAGCCATATGAAGTCAAGTAACGTAGTCAGAATCGAAATTGTCGAAAACGTTCGAAATTTGTTTTAATGTACGGTAGTTCTTTTTTTTTCCTTTCTGTAAATATTACTGTAATAAACTGAATTATGATCTAATCACGTTACTTGGCTTCGTATACTATGCCTATGGTTCAACAAGACAAACAAAAAAAATGAGCTCAGTTTTTACATAAAGTTACAGTTTGTTTTTATTTCTGACCATCACAACGAAAAACAATATATGCCAAACATAGAAGAGGTATAGAAAAATGTATTTTCATCTATCTAGAGGTGCACTCTCCCCGCTCTCTTGCTGACAATTTCCCTGTCTAAAAGTAGGTTACGCTCTCTTTTCGTAAACTCTTTAAAATAGCTCATTTTAAAAATGCTAAAAGCACCTTAGATCAGAGCCAGCTAAATCTTACAAAGCCAGCATAGCAGCAAGATGTTTGTAAGGAAATGACTGAGCTAGTTTTCGGGTTCTTCATGGTTGTTTCATGGAAAATCAAAGACTTTGCAATCAAGTCTCCGATTTTTCTTGAGCTAACGATCGCTGCTTTATAACCGCACTGCACCGTACTTCATACAGGCTTATCCGACCTTAAAAGTAACTGTCACCATATGCTTCTTTAAACGACAACCTATACTGCGTGTGGTAAACAGTAGCGAATGTAGTTATGAGTTTTTAATCCAAAGCAATACCTGTGGTGATATTTCTTTCATTCATTTTTTGTTGAACCAAAACTTGAAAATTTGATAACTTATTCCTCTTTTGACTTACATTTTGTACAAAAAATGTGCTCTATTACGTAGATTTCCTCTGACACAAACTTGAACTTACACCAAAAATATCACTGGTTTGAAAAACATGAAAATGTTGCTGGTTGTGCTTTCACGATCGAAAAGTGATTATTTACTTGACTTTCATGCTTTCGGTGCTTGAAAGTACCTGCAGAGCATAGCCTGGCTGATGATGGCTCCATTTGCAACCATATTTTCTACGATTGTTTAGCTTTCCTGTATTCGAGCTTTGGAAGAGAGTTTATCTTGTTGAAGTATAGGCAATATAGGGCTACGAAGCCGAGTAACGTAATCAGATTTAATATACTGTATTAAGTTTTTTTACAACATTTACAGAAAAAACCCTACATTGAAACAAATTTCGAACGTTTTCGACATCACATGATGTGCTTTTCAGGAATAACATGCAGTACTTTTATCTAGATTCAAACAAAATACATTGGTTAAATATTAAATTTATCAACAAGAAAAAAACAAAAACTGCTTCTGACCAACTCAACAATAAACACGAGAATCTCGAAGTCTTTTGCTGTATTGCAAGAAAAAACGGCAAACTTTCAAAGAATTTTCTCAACCTAAATTTTGTTTAATGATTGCTATAACGCAACAAAGCCGTATGCATAAATAAAGCTTGAAGTTGTACGGTATTTTGCTTCAACGTTTTGGTAGCTGCATGCCGACGACCACACTCGTATCTGGGTTTTATCAAAATTCTTTTAGTCACACTAATAGTGTCTTTGACTTGCCAACCCATTTGGATGATAAACTACCTTGTAAGTGTAAGCTATAACTCGCAACACATTGAAAAAGCACCTTTTAATACTACAAGTACCAATGGAGGCTGAATAAGTCCCCTTAACCATTGACCTTTTCCTTCGCAAATGGAAATGGCTGAGCAGGGAATCTGTTACCGCCATTAACATCACTAATAGCTTCTGAGCTTTGAGAAAAGCAATGTCGAGTGCAAGACATCGATTCTTTAAAAATATTGGACGGTTGCAGTTTTTTATTTTTGTTGTTGTCGAAGATTTAATATCTTCGCTGTTGTTAGGTTAAAGCAATCAATCTCGTCTTAACTGGTCACCAACTAAAGCAGACCAACTTGTCTTAGTTCTAGTGTGGTTTGAAGTGAAGTTGAGGACCAGGGCTGTGGAGTCGGAGTCGTGGAGTCGAAGTCAGTGGGATTTTGGCGTGTCCGGAATCGGAGTCTTTGAAAAAACGGCTGAGTCCGACTCCGGTTTGATAAAAAATGATAAACAACAAAATGTTTATTTGCAATACACTTTTTCATAATATTGTTTCCTATTCTCTGTATTGCGCTTCAAACCTTTACTAAAAAAATATAAGTTTTGGTTCTTGTCAGTTTTGTGAAAGCCGCCGTTTCAACTTTGATTACAAATTTAATGAAATTAATTTTAAAAAAATGAAAAAGAACAAAATTTCAGAAAAATCTGGCAACCCTCTAACATTTGGCAACACTGAGGTCGGAGTCGGCCGTTGTAAACCGAGGAGTCGGAGTCGTATATCTTTCCCCCAACTCCACAGCCCTGTATGAGGACATGTTTGTGTGACATTTGTAACTTGTGTCCACATAAAACCTTTTAACTCTGAGGCATTTGTCGAAACCAAAAATTTAGCTTGAGCGTAATTCTTAGGTTGCATAGTTATGTAGTAGGCTAAATACGGACTTTTTTTCTTGCCATTTGCTTGTGTCTTTTGTACTTTGCAACAACAAATGAACGACAGTATATTTGTTTTGTTTCCTTTTTACCAGATTTGATGAAACAAGTTTAGATATTCAAGAAGTTTTTGCAGCTTTGATTGTTTTCCGTAAACATTGTAAATGTTATGGATGACACTGATGACACCAAAACTAAGATATGAAAACATATAAATTTCAGAAGCGGTCATCAGAAGCTACTCAGCCTACAAAAATGACTGTGTTACAAACTTTCAGCGTTTAGTTTCATTGAAACGACGTAAAATGAAAACGCTTGCTGGCTGTGTGGGCCACGTGGCCAACTATGGATATGAGCCAACTTGATAGCAAAAGAATAGTCTATAGCAGAACAACCAAAGACGATGCGAATTTTGATGACAAAAAGATACTATATCGGCCATCAACAACTTTGTAAAAGTGCAACCTCAGCGTTAAAATATAGAATGCAATAGATGCTTATCCAGATTACAAAACGTTAAAAATGTAGTAAGTAATATTTCAATTTATTTAATAAAGTTACATACCCGAATCCGTAGCAGAGTCATATTCTTTTCTAAAAAGTTTCTGACAAGATGAAACAAGTCACTGTTAGCCGTTCGGTAACAAGAACTCAGTGAAAAGCTTTGTGGGAACAAAAACGTATTTCTTTGAAAGGTTTGAAACTCCTCTCTTTCTTATAGAAATAGAATAAAGACAATCTCACAAAAGTGTTTGTTTCTTTGGGACTTTGTGCTTGTCTTTAACCTTCTATGCAAATTGTTTGAGTTGTTTTTCGGCCAAGACAAAAAGTAGATCAGATCACATTTAGTTTGTAGAGTCTTCAAAAAATGTCAAAAAATGCACCTTGTAATAACAGAGAGAGAGAGAAACCACATCTAAATACGTGATTGCAACGTAATAAAATGTCGTTTAAGTGACTTTCTAACTTTCATTCAAACCATGTTAAATAAATATTGAAACGAAACTTATTCAGCCTTGAAGCCCTTTCTTAACTGCTATGATGTTCAAACAACTTCTTTTGACAAGTTCTTTTGATTCTGTCCCATGCAGTTCAAGAACAGATAATTTTGTTTTTGAGTTAGGGGAATTTTGCAAAGCAACTAAACCAACCGTAAAATTGTTAGAGAAAATTTTTTTGTTGACCCCACATACACCTACAGAAATTTGGCAAAAGTTTGTTCATTTAAACTTAAAGCCTACAGCTGTCAACCCACTGTTCATTTTCCGGTATCCAATTTTGTAATTTACCTCTGTTTTAAAATAAGTTGAAGATGCGTATTAAGATTAGCAACCAATTAAAAAATGATTTAGTAAAAAGCGTAACTTTAACTTTTTTATATCGCTACTTTATTTAATTTACATTTTATATAAATTGTAGTTAATAGTTTTTCGAAACATGCCGCTTCTCAATAATTAACATAATAGATTGAGTTTCGTTTTTAGCAGCACGATCGTTGATTATTTCACTAGTATTTTGGAAGTCCATTTTTGTACCTACACTTGTCAAATTTTCAACAATACAGTATTTGCACATTGACATTCGATTGTAAAAAGAATGGAACAGCAGACGCTCAGTGCACTTTCAGGCTCTGGGCCTCAGTAGCCTTTTGATTGCGGGAATCTTTATTCTCGGACTGAGAAAGCTTTCTCTGAGAGCTTAATCCTGGCAGTTTTGCATACTTGTAGTGGCTTTGAACCGTGACGCAGGCCAGGTCACCAAGTTTGACACAGAAAAAGTTTCCGATTGTTGGTTAAGTGTTGTTTGTGAACTATTCCATTCACCAGGTGCCGTTGAATAGAGCCGTTCTTAAAATGAATTGCTCAAGCACACACGCTGAGGTCGTGTCACGTGATCTTGACGTTTTTTCGTTCATAAACTCAGGCGCCTAACTGAGCCATCATGATGGCGAAATTCTTCTCATCGGTAGCCTTTCACTCTTATTTATACGCTAATTTTTTTAACCGCTTTATTTGCCACAAATTGACTTCTAGTCGAACAAGGATTCACACAGTGTCCGACTGTCTTTTATTTTTTCCGTATCTTGTAAATTGTATCACATTTTTGAAAGCGTATGGCCGTGTACGCTTTGTGACGCCATTATGAGACGGGAAAACTTGGACAGTTATAAGGTTGATAAAGCTGTTAGCAGTTTACTTAAAAATTAAGCCGCTTCGTGATATATTTCATCAACTATATCAAGCCCGAAGTTTGATTGAAGCTGAAGCGTCTTGATGTAAAATTGTTAATTGTAAAAGATTAGTTTAACCAGTGGCGTAGCTCGGGGAAGGCAAGAGGAACTTTTCCACGTGTGCAGGTTCTTTTATATTTTATGTAACAATGTACAAAATAAAGCATAAGTTATTTTTGTGTATAATACACCACAGTGCCACTCAACTACTGTTAGCAAAGGTCCATTTTAACAAGTTGAATATTTTTAAGTTCCGGTAAATATTTCATATGCAACTACAAAAATTAAACAACCATTTGCCTAGGAGCACCGAAACACTTTTCAGGTAGTATGTAACACGACTTGGATTTTTGTCTGACACAAACAAAGAAATAAAAAAGGAAAAAAATGTATTGTGTTTCTTTGTATAGTTGTGTGGATCGCATATCAGAGAAGACGGCAAAGCGTTGGGGGGTCTGGGGGCGAAGCCCTCAGCTCCTTGGATCATCTTAAAAAAATGCTTTTCCCTAATGGAAATCTGTTTAAAGAGGCCCTAAAATGTGGCAATGAGATTATTTTTCCAGAAGCCCGAGGTCAACCTTCAACACACAGAAGGTCCGGATTCGGACCGCGGTCCACCAGTTGAGTAGCCCTGATATACCAGTAAGCAAACAGTATACGACATGGTCAAATAAACTGTAACATACTGAAAATTGTATTTGTCACCAATGAACAATTAATTATCTTATTAATTACTCAGATGGTCAGCCTGAATCAAGAACAACCCAGTTTTACTTTAGACAGCTTTACTAGTCTTGTTATCACAAAAGCAACGGCTGCAGTTAGCAAATATATATACTGTACATATGAGCCAAAGCCATACGAGCTCGGCTAGGTCGGACTTTACATTTTGTTCTTTTCAGCGCATGTTTAGGTCTGATCACTAAAAAGACAGATTTTCCTTAAAATCAATGAGCCTATAGACAACAACCATAGCTAGGTTGCTATGACAAAAGAAGATAAATTATGCAAAAAGCCATAATTATGGAAAAATGCAAAAAGCCATATGAAAAAAAATCCAAAAAAATAAACAATAAAATAGTAAAAAATGAAGATTTCAAGATCAATAGGTAGGGTTTCGACCTCAAAAACGGCACCCTTGTGTACGCGGTACGCTACTGATGAAACATATTAATTTTGTACATTATTTGACCTTAAGAAATGCGTTGATCGGTTAAACGAAACGTTATTGAAGCAATGCCATCACTTGATAGGCAGACATAGCAATCGCCACAAAAGCATTTGAATAACATCGAAACCTTGTTATTAAATCACAAGATTTTATTAAAAGTAGCCTACCACGCACTTTTCCCCTACAAGCTTAAAATGTTCCGGAAGGCATGTAGCCTACATAACCAGTCTGATGTATCTGCGATGGTTTAATTGTGATTTATTGGCGGTTTTTTTATATACTGTTAGTGTAGAGCTAAAGACCATGTCTCATATGCATTTTCATAGCTATTTTTCCATGCTTACGCTTGTTAGTCAATTGTGATGGTATTGGATGTGCTTCATCATCACTGCACTGAGGAGACCCAGAAAGTTGAGACATAGCCTATGCTTTTCTTCAGAATTTTACTACTTGTTGCAACCTTTAAATAAACGCATTTCGAACCTAATTAGCGTTAGTTTTGCTGAGTGAAATTTTAACTTTGTCTCTGGTCATTTAGTTTCTTCTTTTATCACAAACAAACCATTAATTACCAGCCACTTAACATTAAATGCAAAATGAAAGTTAGTCATATGACAGTTCGTATGGTGATGGACTTTAGTCAATTATTGCACAGTGATTAAGGAGTTAGGATTATTCCCTTTCAAGGAGTGAGTGTACAATAACGGTCTTGTTTGCTCTCAGCATTGTTTGTTTTTTGCCGAAGAAATGCCGCACACGTTACTGGTTGGCACAGCTTGCAACTCAAGTCATAGGGTTTAATGTTTTCCAGCTACTTGTCCAGACAAGTAGCCTTTCAATGTTTTTTTTATGCCCAATAATCACAAACTATGCATACATCAAGGCTGCACTTGTTTCGTCACTGTAAAAGCAATCTCTTGCCTCGGTATTCAACCTCAGCCTCTTACGCAGTTTCAAGAAAGACAAACACGGCATTAAATAAAGTTACAAGAGGCTGGTTAGTTGACACAATGCAGAATGACTACTCTGCAGCTGGTACAAATGGTCTAACGAGAAAATTATGAAATTCCTGCAAGTCATTAAGTTTGACATCTTATTTGTTACAAAAGCAGACTTCGTACGGCAAGTGTTGTAATAAACCCTTAATGTTATTTACTCAAAATGAATTACCCAGGCATGAGTAAATACGAGTAAATAAAACAATCTTACAATTACACCATGCAAATTAAATGATAAATATGATTTTATACTCCTACGCAGTATGAAAAGTTGCTTGTTGCAAACACTGCAATGACAAGAGAAGTGGGGCAGTAGAACGACTTTATAACTTAATCAATTTGCCATTTTGGATGAAGTGAGTTTCTTATTAAAGAATGATTGCATGCTTTTTCAATGCTTGTTTCAAAATACTCAAGGATACAAAAAGGTTTCCTCGTTTTTACTAGACCACGTGCAATTAACCAACCACAAGTGGCCAATTTGCCAAGGCATTTGCAAGGGGCCATGACCCTCTGCTTTAGAGGGCGATGAAAAGATACAAATTTTTCAATCTTGCAATGATAGCTTGGTGCATTGTGGGTAAACTAAAAACACATAAAAAAAAACACGTAAAATAACTCCCAGGCCAAATTTTGTTTGAAAATAAGCTCATCTCCCCTACCAACTTTTCATGTTAATTTTGAGCTAATTTTGCCTATAACTTAGGCTATACATCTTGTATGGTACAATTTGTTGATGTATGTAAACACTAATCGACGTTTTCACATTCGAAGAAGTTTCATTTAAACATTGCGATTCCGTAGCATTAATGATTTTTATTGATTATTAAAGCTGAAATGCTTCTTGGTTCTAAAAGTATTAGCCTACCTACCCTTCTGCTGCTGAACAGCCGCCTTATATTTCTTTTTTAGTAACCTGCCACTTCTGTGTAAGCTTTAGTCATGATTCATTCCTCTCTCCTGATGAAGTGTGGATTTTACACTTTGAAACGCGTAGAGGTTTTTCAATGATGCCATATACTTCTTCATCACTGAGAGATGTCAAAAGCAGACGCTCAGTTTTCAGTTCAGTATCCCAATCAATCATATAATAGTGATTCGTTGCATGGAAGCTCAGCTTTGGAAGCATTATTTTCCTGAAATTCTTGGAAGATATGTCACATGTCTTTTTTTATCACCTCTTCATCATCCTTTTCTGCATCATTTGTAGATATAAGACAGTTTCATCGATGTTGGGTCTCTCATCATCCTCTTCAATTTTGAAAAACGCTCAATCTTCAGTTTTGTGAATATAGCCGACTGATCTTTCAGTTTCTTAATTTTATTAACAACGTCTCTTCTCACTGCTTCAGCTTTATCTGTACACATGGCAAGCAAGCAGTGGTGTTGAGTGTTGACAGTTGACAAAAAAAAAGTTAACTTATAAGCTGAGGTAATATTGACTAAGAAAATAGCCTTCTCCTTTTTATAAAGCTATCCTATGAAATCTTCATCTGTAAAATTTGTTCAATTTGTCGTTTTTTGTCATTATCCATGAGAGTCCAGGAGGCATGCCCGGGATGATTTTAAGAGCCTAGTAACTTTCCCAGAGGCCTGGAAGCTTAAAGAAGCCACCACGTTTTTCTTACAAGTCTCTTGATTTAGGGTCTGATGATCTTACTAGGACGGAACCCAAGTTATCCTTTCAACAGCCCTGTGTACGGAAATTTTGAAACAAACTTCTTTGTTCATATATATAAAAAATTGAAACACACCCCTCCCCCGCTTTAAGAAAATCTTGCGTAGGCAACTGCTTAAATGTAAGGAAACCCATTGACGGTCTTGAGGTAGGCTAAACCACAGCCATCGATAAAGTAAATTTAATAGCAGACTTCAATGATAAATTCTCTCTTTTGATGAATTTTGAGGTCAAGAATAACTTATAAACAAACTGCCATCTTATTTTATTATTGTAATTTGTCTCCTAAAGCAAAAAGAATAAAAAAGTCTTCCAATCGGATCGCTTTGGTGCATTGTTTTGAAGTAAGCCCGACAGGCATTCGATTTGGTGACTGTGTTAGATGTGATGTAAAATAAAACGTGCAGGCTTGCGCAAGCAGTGGGTTATTCTTTAGAATAAAGCTTTGAGAAAAAATTTCTTGAAGAAAAATAAAATTTTCGTTTTCTTCTTTTCTGGTACCGTAATCCGTAAACTGGACCGGATTGTTTATCTTAATTTCATACTAGAAGGTTGTGGTTGTGCTAGGCTACTTTGTCTTGGTTTTACAAAGTCTTGTTACGGATAGCCACAATCACCAAAGACAGCTCATGTAGTCAATTTCCGTTCAAAACTATTTTTTTATTTCACCGCTAGGTTGCACTGTTGGACTCTATTTTTCTTTGCTGGCGCGAACATATAGAAAACTTCAAAGTGAACACACGAATTTGGCCCCAACAAAAGGAAAAGATGGCAAAGCCAAAAGGTAATTAATCTAAAGAAAAGTGCTCTACATAAAACTGTACCACAATATCTAATAAATAAATGATTTAATAATTAGTTATCTAATTTATGTATGGTAATTATTTTTGTAATTTTTTGTTACTCCCTTTATAGAATACCCTATCACAGAAGTCTTCAAATAGCGCGTCTGCTCTGGATCGATAAATTATTTAAACTTAAAGAAATACGTGTAAAAAATCTACCTTCAAGGCTTCAAAGCAAGTGATAACTTTTTTAGAAATTGTATTGAAATCAGCGGATAAACTGCTTCAAAAACAGGTAAAGGCATTTTTCAATTTTTTTATAGAGATCATGCTCAGCTTGGCAGAACCAGTTTGAAGTTGGCGGTACAGTGTTGGTGACAAGAGGTTGCGTTTGAAGAATTTGCGCGGCGGCCATGGAGAAATTTATTCGGCTGCACCTGGCAATAACTTACTGCAACAAAACACAAAATGCTTATTGCATCGAAATATGCTATAGGGATATGCCTACAAGAGTTGAAAGAACACCATACTTTTCACTGTATTATCGTATAGTAGCCTACTTCTCAACCGCAGAATGAAAATTTTCATCATCTATCAGAGTTGTACGGAGTCAGGTTTTCTGGGCTCCTGGTCTACTCCGACTCCGAAGTCTATGACTCTAAACTCTACTATTGCTCCAAATATTTTGAGGATATTGATCCTCAATTCCACTCTGACTAACTCCACAACCACTCCTAAACCATAAATCAGAATCGAATTTTTTCATACAATAACACATAACCTACCTACCTTCAGTTTCCCCTGTCATAAAAAAACACCAATTAACCTATAACTTAGGCCTACTGCTTGGAAAAGAAAATCATAGAAGTATACTATCGTCATTATGTTTTTTGTTTTTTTTTTATTTCCGACCATCAAAGCAAAAAATATATCACTTACCATGACATAGTAGGGGTCTGGTAAAACTTAGAAGCGACAAAACGCAAACGTCACACAAAAATAATAACTTCGCCAAATAGCTACAACATAAATATTTGTAAAAGTATCAACTGGCAAAAATCCGGTTGTTGTTTTTTGTCAATTGGTCAATTGGATCTAATTCACGTTTGTGTCTGTTGTGCACACTATCAGTGGCGCTGGCAGGGGGGGGGGCAGGCGGGGCAGCTGCCCCCCCAATGTTTTGGGCATCATCTTTTTAATTTTTTTTTTTTTATTAATACATATAAAAAATTTTTTTTAATATTTGGATCCCAACCTCAAGTAAGTCAACTCAAGTTGCAAGGGGGGGGGGGGGGGGGGGGGGGGGTAAAAGCTCTCTCTTTAAAAAAAGTATGGAAAACCTTGATGACTAAATTGTACAGTAGATTAAAAGATTTTCTACAGAAGCAAAGATATAGACTTTTTAAAGTTTTAACTAACGTCACATTGATGTAGAAAAATAACAACCTGTTAAAATTTTGATCCCTCACACTCCCATGACTTCTTCCGCGCGCATTTTGGCATTGGTTGCTTGCAGTGATTCTTTCACTTAAACAAAACGTTTTGTTTCAGCAGTTTTGGTTGTTCGATTGTTAAGTTGTAAAGGAGACTCAATTTCTCCAATATTTATCATTTATGTTTCTTCTTTAATCTCAGCAGAGTATAAAACTTGTAAAAGTTTTTCATCCATACGACGTCATGAATGAAATTATATCTCAAATCAGCGTAATGACGTGACATCATCTAAACATTTTATTGAATAATAAATTAACAAATTCGATCGTAAAAAGTGGTTTGGTGGTGGTAAATATTACGTAATGAAAAAAATGTGATAAGGTTGGAAGACATTACGTCATGCATTTTCAATACAAATATGAAGTTTAAAATTTATTCTTTTGTTTATAGTCGTAATCCACCTTCGAAGCGGTACTACAAAGAGCAATTTTCGATAAGGGGGGCATCAAGAATAAGTCGACATGACTTTTAACCCTTAGAAGGTTGGGCTCCTGAAGTCTTGCTCAGTTTGGGGGGGGCTGTCAATTCTTCTTATGCTTTAGGAGTGATATCTCTGTTATTTTGGCATGGTTTGAAAATTTGGGATTCACTTTGTAAAATTATTCACGCTGAGCATATCCGAAAATTAAAACTATGTGAATATTAGAACTGCTCATATACGTTGAAATGTTGAGGTCACTTATGAGTGTAATTTGTAGCGTGAGTTTACACATTATTTTTTGGTAGAGTAATGAAGAACGTGCATAGTAATGTTGTGATTAATTTTTTTTACATTATTTTACATACAGCCAATGCCCTTCACGCTGTGAAACAGTTAGGATTAACGAGACATGGGCCAAATTAATTAGGCTACTTTCATCCAGCTGGTGGGAAAATGTTTCACAATAGAATATGAAATATTTCAGAGGATGTGCTGAGAAATGCCTTATATCTTTCAATTTATAACCTTTATTCGCTCAAAATTTCAGTTCAATAGAGGTGAATAAAAGTTAGGAAAAGTCAAGAAATCTCGTAGTCGCAGCCTCAGTGGTTTTAGAGATACAACTGTTGATACAAAAAAGTTGAATTGACAGCCCCCCCCCCCAACCTTCAAAGGGTTTGCATTGAGTCAACAGATCTATGCCTGGTTTACGTCAGCTCCGGGGATCAGTGAAATATAAGGTTGTCATCTTCAGTGCAACAAGACCATTGATTGATTGGTTTAGTGAGGATTCGTAGTACCATTGCTTTCATTTTGAGTGATCATACTGATTTTCAATTTATTCCTACAAGACGTTACGTAATGAAAAAATATATAACTAAGGTTGGAAAACATTACGTCATGTCTTCTCAATTCAAAATGAAGTTTAAAATTTATTCTTTTGTTCATAGTCGTAATCCTCCTTCAAAGCGGTATTACAAAGAACAATTTTCGATAAGGGGGGCATCAAGAATATGTCGACATGACTTTTAAGGTTTACGTCAGCTCCGGAGATCAGTAAAATATAAGGTTCTCATTATCGTGATTGTAAGCCGCGGGAAATTTTTTCTCTAAAAAACAGATTCCCGGGAAGTTAAACATTTTTTCCAGCCCTGGTAGAAAACAAGAGAAATTAAATAATATGCCACTGTCTTGCATGTCTTGTACCAGTGGCGTAGCCAAGGGAAGGGGGTTTCAACCTTTCAAATTGAATTTACGGATGTTAATACATTGTTTACAAGAAAAGTTGTAGCCTATGACGTAGTTTCTCGTCAAACTGTGCAAGGATGCAAGCCATCTGCAACTGCTGAGATCGCTTGTTCGATCTAGATTAACATCTAAACACTAGCTATTCGTTATACAAAACTTGAATATATCAGAAATAGCCTAAAGTAACTTCATTGTCTCAAAGTTTTTTGTTTGACACTCATCAAGATGTATGACCTCTATGACGTTACATTTTCTAAACTTTGGGTTGACTTCAGAGCATAAAAGTTAGTGACTTACCGGAATAAGATCGTTTTTTGAATCAACCAAGGAGAAAATTGACCTAATAAAACTGTAATAATCTCGCAAAAAAAAAGCAATCAACCTATGTCTCTAAAACAAAGTTTGCCTAATTTTAAACGAAACTGCATTAAAAGAGCGAGTTTTGCCAGTACCAAACAATGAAATATCTCAGTCTGGAATTAGCAACAAGAAAACATAGAGACTTAGCTTTATTTTCGAAAAATGCCGAAGAAAACATGATCTTATGCTTTTGCTATGCCACCGGACAGCACCATTTTACAGAAATATTCATACCCACAATTTTGTTGAAAATGCTCTCAGAATGCACCAAACTGAAAGTAATTTTTCAAAATTTTCTGGGGGAGGCCCCCCAGACCCCCCGCCGCTAAGTGTCGCCTTCGGCGAACACGCCATCGGGCTTCGCCCGCCGGCTGTCAACACCCCCCCTTTCAAAAATTTTGACTATGCTACTGTCTTGCACTGTCAATATTTGCCCCCCCAATGTTGAAGGTCTGGCGGCGCCACTGCACACTATCGTGGTGGCTGTTACATTTTTGTTGTTTTCAGTGACCGTATTTTAGTAAAACTTCAGGCCTATTATGTTAAGAACCGGTATTATGTATCCTGTTCTTAAATTTTCGTGCTTTGTTTATATGTTTGTGTGCAAGCTGACTTTGGTGACCGTTTGGTATTTTGCTACCATTCTATTAGTGCAAATTATTTGTGTTTATTGTGTTTTGTATATTTTTGTTTATTTGCCAGCAGAAAAAAATATAAACTGAGCTGAGCACTGCTACCACCCTGCTTGGGTTATATCTAATCTACTGTAATAACTTACAATGTCTTTTGAAATTTTATTCTTTTTTTTAGTGATCTTCTTCTTCATCGTGTGTCACACGGCCGTAGCCCAGAGCATCACGCAAGCTCTTGCTCTATCGTTGAACTCGGCCAAATCCTGTGCAGAGCACCTTGCTTTTAGGTCAAGGCATTCGAGTAGATGTTTCATCGTTTGCTCCTGTCCGCATTTGCAACTTGTGCTCCCCATGGAATATCCCCAGTGTCTCATCCAGGGGCGCCGGAACGATTTTTGACTGGGGGGCACTTTTGTTTACTAAAAGGCCAATTTTTTTCAAGTTATAAGATATAGCGATAATGCTAATCTATCAGCTCAATTTTTACTGAGTAATGATAGCCTACAAGTGTTCGGTATACGGTACCCGGTCATTTGGTCGACAGGACGTTTGGTCGACAGACATTTGGTCGACAGGACGTTTGGTCGACAGGACGTTAGGTCGACAGAACGATTTATTTTAGAGTTAGGGTTAGTTAACTAACCATAACCCTAATTTAACCCTGACTCTAACCCTAACCCTAAAATAAATTGTTCTGTCGACCTAACGTCCTGTCGACCAAACGTCCTGTCGACCAAACGTCCTGTCGACCAAACGTCCTGTCGACCAAATGTCTGTCGACCAAACGACCGTGCACCTCGGTATACAAAGAAGGGCATCATGCTATGTTATAATGATGTAACCTACTGTCAAGCCTTAAAGCAGCCGGCGGCCATGGCCGTTAAGTAGTGCTTGAATGACCGCCAGCAGTGGCGTAGCCAGGAAAAAAATTTGGGGGGGGGCCAAATATTTGATGAATTGAAGAGAACGACAAAGTGTTTGATTTAAGACATCGCCACCTGATGTGCAGTGGCGTATCTTGGTGGCTTGAGCAAGGGGAAGCAATGAAACTGGTGGGGGTTAGAGCGTGCCGAAGGCGCGCGTACTCTAGGGGGGTCCGGGGGCATGCTCCCCGGAAAATTTTTGCAAAATTACACTTAAATAATGGATTATAGCGCTTTCTGGAAACACTTTTAAGGTAATATTTGTATGAAATTTATTAGCAGATAAACAGCTATTAACTTATTAAAGGTAGCTCTTACACACGAACGGGTAAAATCTGCGGCTAAAATTAGAGAACACCAGAAACTCAGCTACAGAAAAACCCAACAGAGTAAGCCATTCTGAAATTGCTTCCACAAATTAGTTAAAAAAAACGTAAATCCAGTAAATTTTGCGCGATTTACGATTTGCAAAATTTATTGGTGTCTTTCTGTGTGTCTAAAACAAGTCCTTGGGGTGTTAATAGCCAGATGTCTTGGAAAACGTTATAAATTTCTGCAAATTTTATTATATTTTCAACAAAGGGCTCCACTTCGGAATCCAAACTTCGAAAATTTGGGGGGGCATGGCCCCTTTCGCCCCCCCCTGGCTACGCCTATGACCGCCAGTGCTACCTCCTCAATCGGCCAAGTTTGGCCGCCGGTCTCTTCTAGCCAATTATTTAATTTCGCAATAGAATGATCGTGGATTAACTGTCGAAAATATGTAGTATCAATGAGTGACGCAAAATTAGGTCAGCGCGTCATAATCGCCACTGTTGCATTGTGCGGGAATATTTGTTATTGATGGAATATATCCATCTGCGATCACCAGCGCTGTAGGCTAAGTCTTGTTTGTAATTCCCGACGTTTATTTTAACACAGTCTTAATCCGAAGTGCTAATTTACATTGGCTGGCAATATTGTCGTTTATATGTCGATTCGATGTTGTCGGACATTGAATCGTTGTTAAAAAGGAGAACTAGGTTACTTGAAATCCGAGGGAAAAACATTTTTTTAACATATTTTGCAAAAATTGTGCTTCTTTTAGTACCGGTAATGTCCTTCACATCATTGAAATACTTATTTTATTACCTTGCCATCATCGTCAACACATGTCGAACGTTGTTTTTCGTTGCTAAAAAGAATTCTAAGGGAGTGGGGAACTTCTTTAAAATCAGCCACATTGGAGACACTCGTGCGAGTGTCGTTAGATGGTCCCGCAGTACTGGATTGCAATCCCGATAAAGCAGTTATTGCGTGGTGCAACGATTCTATTGTAGGACGTCGCCCATGCCCAGACTTCAACAACGCTAAGTGATCATTTTAGCATTGTTGCAGGTTTAATTCTATTTACTTGTGCTATCGTTATTTTTATTTTCTATTTTGGCCTCCAAGCGCACAGATTTGGCCGCCGAGGAGGAGTTCCCGGTAGGCCACGATGGCTGCCGAAAAAGAAACGAGTTTTAAGGCCTGTACTGTGTTGCAAAATTTTGTGCCGTAAATATTATTTTGAGGCAAAAATGAAAGATTATAATTAGACTAAAAGCGAATAGCAGAAATTGTTATGTTGCAAAATGTGCAGTAGCTTACATGACTTTAAAAAGGCACCATTGCCCCCTTGCCCCTCCATCTGCAGAAAAATTGAGGGTAGGGGGCATTCGCCCCCCTGCCCCCCGCTTCCGGCGCCCCTGGTCTCATCAAAATTTTACACCTGCCAATGCCAGTTCTTAAGCGGTTGAGGCATCGCCCATAGCCTACTTCCACGGTTCACGCTTTCCGGGAGGAAGGCCCTCCATGGGTGTGAGCTCCATATTGGCCAATGTCGGTCCGGCTGCCAGTCCCTCCTGCCATAGTTGAACCCGCACATTGGCGGCGATATCGTCTTGACTTGACCTAACGGGACAACTGAGTCAAGGTAACTTTTTCTTGACTTCAGACGCCTGTGTGCTGGAGTTTGGCCATACAGTGGGTGTCTCAAAAACTCAAATCCATGCTCTGGCAAGATCTTTCCTTTCTGCTGGTCACGCTTCTTCTGATGTTGGGGGGAGCAATTCCAGACAGAATGTGCAGCGACGTGATGCTGGTTGGTTTGAGACAACCTGTAATCAGACGGCAGGTTTGGTTCAATATGGAGTCAATTTTCTTGGCGTGTGCGGGGCGTTCCCACACTAAGCAAGCATATTCTGCAACCGCATAGCATAAGGCTAAAGCAGTTGACCGTATTGTGTCAGGGAGGGCACCCCAATCAGAGTTTCCGAGTTTCTGTAAAATATTATTTCTAGAAGCCACCTTAGCTCTTACTTTTTCGATATGAGATTTGTATGTGAGGGACCTATCTAGTTTGACACCGAGGTATGTGGGATTGATACAGTCAGTGGCGTACGCAGGATTTTCTGAAGTGGGGGGGGAGGGGCATTGAGAGTAGCGTAGCCAGGAATTTTGAAAGGGGGGGTTTTGACGACCGGCGGGCGAAGCCCGACGGCGTTTTCGCTTAAGATGACACCCAGCGGCGGGGGGTCTGGGGGGCCTCCCCCAGAAAATTTTGAAAAATTACTTTGAATTTGGTGCATTCTGAGAGCATTTTCAACAAAAATGTGGGTATGAATATTCCTGTAAAATGGTGCTGTCAGGTGGCATAGCAAAAGGATAAGATCATGTTTTCTTCGGCATTTTTCGGAAATAAAGCTAAGTCTCTATGTTTTCTTGTTGTTAATTCCTGGCTGAGATGTTTGAATGTTTGGTATTGGCAAAACTCGCTCTTTTAATGCAGTTTTGTTTAAAATTAGGCTAGTTTTTTTAAACTGAAAGCATCATTCCCAAGCATAAAGACACTGAAAGCATCATTCTCAATATCGTGACGTCACACGCGTGCCAAGTGGGGTTGTAACCCCCCCCCCCCTTGGCTACGCCACTGGCCATTGATATCCCAGATGTCTTCATGATATCCCAGTATGGTTTTAGTTTAGACTATATCCATTTCTCTCACTAATCACTGTAATAGGCTTACAGAACACTATGCTACAAAGGCATACCTGGGGTGGGGTAGGTGGAGTGGGCCATGCATTTCGTATTGGCTTAGTCTATAAAACAACATTGTTACAGTAATTGCTTTAACAGAGCAATGCAAAACAAATTAAATGCCTTAATCTACAGTACGTCGTTAACTACTAAAACATTTTTAAGGGGGGGAGGGGGGGCATGGCCCAATGGCCCCCCTGCGTACGCCACTGGATACAGTGTGCCAGTTTGGTTCCATTCCAGGAGATTTTTTTGTGATATGGCGTTATCGAAACAAATAAATTAACTTGACTTAAGCAATACTAGAATATATATGGCTCGGATTCAGCAGCACAATCTTTTAAATTTTCAAAGCGGCTTTGAAAAAAATTGTTTGACGACGTCTGGCAACATTACTGTCACGCATGACTAAGTTTGGAGTCTGCAACTTGCTGATCACATTCACGAAATACAAATTGTCAAATTTACAAGTTACAAATAACAATGTCAGTTTCAGTAACACAGTACTGCCACATAAGAAGAATGATGAGAGAAGTCTGGGGAGAAAACAGTTTTACAAAAGCAACTGGGGATTGAACAGCTACCAGTTTGATACATACAGTATGTGTTTCCAGATAAATAAAGATCTTTTTATTTTTGATCAGGAGACTCAGTACAAATCATCAGGATAAATTAAATAGAATAATGGAACAGCTGAAAACCAGCTTGAACAAGTTGCGAAAAGGTATTTTCAAACTTTGCAAAGGTTGTTTCAAGCTTTTTACTCAAGCAATAAAAATTTTCTTTTTTCTCTTCTAAGTTTGGTAGCTATGCATTTTTAAGAGAGTATTTTTAAACACTGTTTTATTGATGCATATTTTAAACTATTTGGTTTTCTTTTCCTTTTGTTGGTGCCAAATTCATGTGTTCACTTCTCGTTCTCTACATATTTGCTGCAGCAATGAAAAATAAAATTGAATTGAAACTGATAGCTAATTTCTTAAAATTGGTACACAAACTTTTTAGAAAATAAAATACAGAAACTAGGATGTAAAAAGGGAAAAAAATGTAACTTTGCTGTTGGTTTGCTATCACTGTTTTCAGTGATTGGCTGTTAGCAATGTTTGGATAATTCTTTCTTGGTTTGATCAATTTATGAAAAGACTTGGATTTCATCAACTGGATATAGTTTACTCACCTTTGTTATAGATGCAATATGGTATGAAAGCTCTGTTTTTATCATTATTCATCTGTCATCATCATCAAGGTTATCATCATCTGGTTTTAATTCACCACAGCATACTTATGGAAAGTAGGGATGGTAGAAGTAGGGGATTGCTCACTCAAAAGTAAGGTGGACAACTGGAGGGTCACAATGTTATA
This sequence comes from Aplidium turbinatum, assembly GCF_918807975.1. NCBI lineage: Eukaryota > Metazoa > Chordata > Ascidiacea > Aplousobranchia > Polyclinidae > Aplidium > Aplidium turbinatum. Next base: position 7,846,226 of record NC_137483.1, on the reverse strand, counting down.
ATATATGACAAAATTTGAAGCAACTGCAGCTTGAGGTCTACTGCCATATGTCGCATAATCAAGTGCAGTTTATATGACCTGCCCACATGTGTACAAAGTGTGTATCGCCAAAATAAATGTGTGATATGTTTATTTAATAGTATTCAAGTCATGAGAATGCAGTGGTAGACTTCATGCAACATCGGTAACGGTACGTAGCCTCATACTGCTGTGCAAGTAAGGTTTTACAGATTTTCTAGCACCTAAAATTTTAACCAAATATCGCAATTCATTAGATGAGAATAAATTTACCTAAAAGCAAAAAATAAACGTTGTGTAGTTCTGCTAATTTTTGAACTTCTTAGTAACCCTCCAGCTGTCCATTTTGCAAGAAAAATCAGTAGAGTGAGTTGTCCCAGTATTCCACGGTCCCTAATGGAAAGGTAACATGTCCACTTGCCAATGCTACTATTGTAGCATTGGTTAAATAAATGTATGGTGGTCAGCTACTTGCTTTTGACTATGATGTCACCTCTCACCAGCCAAGATTGCATGAATCATAGGTTACTGGTTATCTACCGTACACTAGTAGCCTACAGTGCATCTTCGGCTACTGCGGCATCTCGTCAAACTTTTTCTTGGAGATCTTTGTTTGGTTATGCAAGTAAAGCTATTACAAAATTGTCTTCAATATGCTTCAATAGGCTACTGTATTTCAAGATTGTTTTTAAGGCTAATGCTGCCATTTCAATAAAGTTTTTCTTTGTTTGAAATGCTACTGATTGCACAAGGCAGATTGACCTGCATTCCGATTGGTCTGGTAGTTAGGCTATTGTAATATTGGAAACATGGCTTTAAACTTTTAATTTTTGTCAGAACTTGCCCTTTAAGTTTGTACCTTGTGTTTCGCATTTATCATTTGCGTTTTCCATAACTTTTTAATTGGCTGCTGCTAAATATGCTTTCTTGACAGCATTATAGCATTCCAACTCTAATTGTAATACTAAGTTCACTCGTTTTAGTGCCTATGGGCATTTACATTGCTAGTTTATGTTGAAGTCTGACTACTGGTTGAAATTCAAATAAAGTTATTTGTTTGCGTATGACAGTTTGTCAAGAGATATATAGAGGATTTCAAAGATTCCGTGTAATAGTACAGCTATGTGTAGGTGGACCAATGAATAAAATTAAAATATTTCAGAGATTAGATAATTAAGGTTGAAATGTAATTTAGAGAATAGGTTAATGACTCATTAAAGAAAAAGAAAACATGAGTAAGAAATCTGAAAAACAAGATGAAAACCATGCACTGAAAAGAAATAAATTGCTTAGAGATAAAGAAAACTTCTTGAACCACAGTATTGTACCTTCTGTTGCAAGTTTTTCCTCTTTGCCCAAATCATCAACCAAGTCTTTGAGGAGTTCTTCTTCCAATTCTTCTGATAGATCATTTTTAAATGATGAAAATTGTGTATCACTTACCACAACAATTGCAATAGCATACCCAAGGCGTAAGTTGAAGAACATCATGTGTGATTGCAATTCTTAGACTATCATATATTCTTGCATTCATATTATGTTATATTTTGAAATTAGTCATATTTTTTTATTTATTTATGCTGCTTTTCAGCTGTACCTAATTTATAGCCTACTTATTTATGCTAGCCTACTATAAATATAATATACTTTGTTCCAGATATCCCTGCTTTGTTCATTTAAAGTAGTTACATATTGTATTTTGTACAATTGAGAGCACATCACAAGGTTTTACAAGTTTTTCTGAAATGAAATTCCACCCCTTAGCTACACAACTCTACTATCAAATCAACAAATTTCATGAGATTTTGTCTGGGGATTTTGTATCTGCCTTTTAGGCTATAGCCTTGCCAATATTTTTCTGAAACATATATAACCTTGATTGTTAGGCATGTTAGAGCAATTGTTCTGCTCCAAATCATAGACAGCAGCTGAATTATTTTTCCATCTTGATGACTGTTTACAAACTGTTCATTGTATCATGATTATGCGTATTATCACATGATACAAAAGTAAATATCCATTCACCACAGCCTGATTAAACATATTGTGCTCTTAGATCTAGTATATCACTTTAGGGTCTGCTACTATTCGGTGAGTCCGATTCGGTGAGTCCGATTCGGTGAGTCCGATTCGGTGAGTTCCTAACCTCTAACCCCTAACTCCTAACCCCTAACCCTAAAGTGGCAATGATAGTTAGGCCACGGTACCCGATAATTTAAAAAAAATTGAAAAAATCCCCCGTTAAGGGATCGGACTCACCGAATCGGGCCATTCCGATGACTTTAAGTAGTAGACAAATTTTGAGTAATTTTTAATGCTGTTTTGGTTATCATAGCTATTGAAGAAAAGAAGAAACAATCTGAAGCAACGATCCATCGTAAAAAGAAAACAGTAGAGGCAGCAAAAGCCCATCATTATCTTCATTGCAACTATGTCATTGCACCAGACATGGAGGCTACAGTGACAGACGTTGTGATGTATACAGTTGCTGCTAAGATCTTTGTGGATGATGAGTCACGAGTTGTGAAGACATGGGATGATGGAGAAAAGATTTGGGTTGCTTGGATGCAAAAGTATTTATTTCAATTTTTCGACAGCTGACGACATAGCTGACAGTTGATATACAATACTAGATCTAACTACTGTAAATAACAAAAGCTAGAAGAACTTTTTTGAAAGCATATCTTATTTTACTTCAAACTTTTTAATGTTATCATTCTGTGTCTTTGCTTTCATAAGTCGATCGTGGCCAATCCACGACAAGGCAATGTCACATGAAAACTTAATTTGTAATTTACTTGTTACTTGTCAAAGAAATGCAAGCAATATTAGTTATATAGAAAGTAATGCTGGTTTAAAGGAAGTTAAAGTTTGAAAACAGCTTTTCTTAGTCCAGACTCCAGAGTATATATATTTTTAACACTGCCTTGCGCAAACGTCCAATTGAACCCAGTCTGGAACCGGTATTGTAACCCAAAAGCAGCATAGTGGCTCGCTCTGCATGCAACTTTTCAATTTATGCATGAATGATTGCAGCCATCAAATCACTATCACAATGGACAACATCACGGAACTACATAACCACGTTGTTGATGTCACGTTTTTGGAAGCAAAAGATAAGATGAGTCACAAAGCGCGTGTAGACAAACCTAAAATCACCAAACTCCCTTCACGCAGCAAGATGGACATGCTTGAAGAGGCAAGTTTGTGCCTTTTGTTGTAACGTAAGTTTTATTTTAAAGCTTTCTACAAACAATAACATTTAAAAAAAAACACGCTATGTAAGTAATACAACAGGGTTGAGCATTATAACAGTTTATTTTACATATTTACAAATAGTTTTAACAGTCGAACGTTTTCGGCTTAACTTAAGCCGTCATCAGGAATCTGAAAATATTTATGAAAATGCAATAAATTTCAACTTGAAAGTAACTAGCTAACTGTCTATAAGCATTAAGCAATACACAGCGATTAAAAGCAATAATGTGGAAAAATTTTTATACATATTTTCAGATTCCTGATGAGGGATTGAGTTAAGCCAAAAACGTTCGACTGTTAAAACTATTTGTAAATATGTAAAATATACTGTTATAATGCTCAATTCTGTTGTATTGTTGTGTCTTGCCTGTCCGTGGTACCAGAAAGTAAACTCTCTCCTGAAACTATATGTAAGTAATGTTAACTAATTTACACGCCATGACAAGCACTTCATGCTCTTAACGATGCACAAGTAGCTTGATGCAACTAGATGATGACAATCCAAACCCCAAAGTTTCACTTACTTTGAAAATAAGGATTTTTGTACAAAATAAAGTTTTCTAAAGCATAACGTAAAAATTGATTGGCATGGTGCTTTGAAAACCACCTTTTAGCAAACGGCTCAAATATTCTTTGAAAAGGATATAATTTGCTTTTGAGCCTTTTGGTTTTGAACCGTTGATTTCAATCTACTAATTGCTTCTGTAGCAACAAACTCTGAAGGTTAGCGATGCTGTTGCAACATTATTAACCTCGTGGAGGAGCACACAGCCGAAGGAATCTGTCACCGACGAAGATATGAAAGTACATAGACTCTTGAAAGTAGAACCAGATGCAAGTTTCATCAGGTCAATAGGACTAAAGTACCGTACGGAATAAAACTTTTACAATTTATTTTATCTTTTAAAATGTACCGTTAGTAAAGGCGAATCTAGGTCAACTAGGTCGATGTCTCGGAGTACAAACACTCAGCTCTACAGATAAATAAACGACAAATCCAAGCAACTGTGGTTTAACTCTGGGCGTGTGCAAACGAGTAACGACCAATGTGGTAGTAAAAACGTGAATAAAAATTGAAGTAATGTTTAATGCGCATTACATACCGTACGGTAATGTATTTCCACTTCAAAGTTGTTTTTTTCTGTTTACAATAACTGTTTATCAAATAGCCATATATACAATAGTATATGAACAGTGAACACGTGTTGCTGACAGTTGCATAAATTATTAAATTATATAATATTGTTGAATATACAATTATACAAATGTAGGCTACATACTGTACATGAGAATTGAGCAGCAGGCCTACTAAGGAACTGGGTATGGTTAGTCGAGCATAATGTGATAAGCTTGAACAGCTTAATATCATTGATTAATTATATGCTACATGTTTTATTGCATGCAATGTACAATATCATGACTTTCATAGAGAAAAAACTTGTCCACTTGCAAAACATCAAAGATCAGACCATGGAAATGTAGAAATGGATGCTTACAAAAAGCAGCAGGTGCTTTCATTCATCATCACTACATGTAGCCTAATTTTTATCTGTCTCGAACATACGTAGTTGTGTGTTTATAATTTGGACAACGTTACAGATTTTTGATAAGGAGATGCATAACTACACATGTCTTTGATTTTGGCTACTCGCTACACTAACGGCGTCATTTTTAACTCATTTAAAACCAATTGTAGCTTACTGCTCATACTGCGCTATACCTCACAAAGTTAGTTAAAAAAGTGCATAATTTCGTATCAAAGGCAAGCTTGTCATGAGGTTTGAAAAATGCTAATTTTGCTTTGTCACATGGTTAAGTAGGTGCTGGTTAGTGGTCGTATCGCAAACTTACCAACACAACGTTTATATTCAGGCGATGCTGAAGCTTCACCTGTCAACAATCGAAAAGAAGGCAAGCGTCCTTACTCATCACCTGGAACATGCGCCCAAAACGTAAGTTGCTAAGGTGGAGACTGCTCATCTTACAGGACTACGTTCCTAATCACTGACATTTTTGAGATTATCGTAATTCCTTTCCATTTACCAACGGAGTAGTTTATGTTTTCGCCAGTGCTTACCTTTGAACGGAGCTATATCTATAGCGGTCATTAACAATTGTAGGCATTAGTTTTTGCGGCAAATTCAATTCTCACCATGTCCAGCTTGTAATAAATGAAAATACGGAACATGTTTCCAGAACGCTTAAAATTATTCAGTGACATTTAAGCAATTAAAACGGCATCAGCCTACAGTTGCTGCATTTTCCGTTGACAAAAGAAAGGCGTTTGTTGTAGAAACCTCAAACACCTTTTACTTCACTACAGAAAGAAGAAAGCAAGTGAGAAAAGGCGCAAAACTGTGAGTGCAGTTCATAAACCAAAACCATTCATCATACAAGTCAGATTGGAAAGTTTATTTTCTGGTATGTAGGCTACTCAAATTCGGTTATGTCCCCAATGGTAGGGGTGGTCGATTCTTTCCTTAATGCGATTGTCTTTACTCCTATTTTCCATCTCATTCTGTATTGAAACTTCAATTTTCATGAGACAATAAAAACTCTGCAATGTTTTTTTATGTACTTTTATCGATGCTGTCGTTAGGAGAAAGGATGTATTGGGAGCGCCTTGCAAGGTGTGAGGCTATGTGGTCTTTATGGGTTATGCGTCAATTCAAAGCCGATAATTTATTTACGATAAAGACAGTAACCCTAACACTAACCCTAACCTTAACCCAGGGATCTCTGAAGAACAGAGATTTTATCTTCAGAGATCCCTGCCTTAAGAATCATTGGCTTTGAATTGTGCTTTGAATTGTCGTAATACCGTCTTTATGTCTGTGGTTGAAGAAAGTGACCTCTTTACCAAAATTGTACCGTCTTTACGTACACAAAACCAGACTAGAAATTTACCGCGTGCTCTATTCAACGAATACTGAAGTGACCTTATCCAATTAGACTTGTGATACTCTTGTATTTGAACCAGGCATGCCAATCAGGTTTATAGGTTCGGATGGAACCCAAAGATTTTTAGGTTCGGATGGAACCCAAAGATTTATTTCAAATCCGATTCCTTCCAAAGGATCAATTTTTTCATTAATTTAAATTGGCGCCACTGCATCATTTTCCAACTAGCGTCTGTTTCTGTTTGAGAAAGGTTTTTAGTGCTTTACACACGCGCATGTAGAAACTTAAACTGCGCGCTATTGTAACAGAAGCAAAGTTTTCCAAGTGTAGGCTATGCCTGAAGCGGACTAAAAATCGCGGCTCGGCTCACATCCCAGATTTCTGCAGGAGCGAAAGCCGTCACATCCCGCCTGGCTGACAGAGTTGGCTCGATGTTGGACGCTTTCGTCAGCATCTCTGTTGATGAGGGCTCTATACTGCCCACTGATTTAGAGAAGAATCTTAACCCACTTACCATTACGTTGAAGTCCGTGAAAAACCTTCCTGACACTCCTATCTCTCAACAACAGTAAGTTATCAGTCATTTAACTGACGATAGTTGCCATTTTTACATTATTTTAACGTCTCCAGACGTTGCTGCGTTCTTTTTTGTGCTATATTCTCAAAAAAGAACATAATCGGTACCGTTTTTAAAGTTCTTGGTGTGACCACGCCTTGAATCGAATCTAGGACTTCTAGAACCAATAATGAGGATACTGACACCTCGTCTACGTAGCCGCTGTAGTGGCCTGCAGAGTTCCTGCTCGCTGCTGAGGGAATCGTGTCAGTGTTTTTGTAAAGAGTTCAGGACTCAGCAGCAACTCAAGATAAGGACCTGGAGTCCTGGACGCTTCATTTCTATGAATGTTTGGTTCTAGATTAAGTTGTGGCTTTTTTATCTGTAAGAAGTGAATTAAACGATAGTGTTTAAAAATCAGTTCCCTGCTTTGTTTGCTTGCCCAAACGTCGACAACTTTTTTTACTTTTATTAGTTTTGACAGCGGTATCACAAGTCTGCAGTGTCGTTGCGTTTGTGCAGGTTGGAACAAACCAGCGAACCAGTCTATTGTAAGTACGATTTCTTTGGCCAATCCACCCACGTGACGAGTGGTAGACCTCATGGAAAACAAGTGTACTTTGAAGACACGCACACTATATTTGTTGGTTTGTAATGTGGAGTTTTAAAGTCGTCATTTAAAATGCTTGGAGATGCATTTGCTGCCCATATAATATATTTTTGGCATTCCACAATCAAATGGGTGTACATATTAATTTCTTGTTTTCACAATCATTTGCGATGCTGGTAAGTGAAATAAATATCGTTTATAAGTTTTAAAATGCATGTTGGATGATCGTATGCTTGATTTACGTAGATACAACATAAAAATTCATTACGGCAATCATATGCTGTTATTTCTCACATTATCTAAACTTTATCGTAACATTAATCAAGACATGGCTCAGTAGCCTGGAGATAGGGCACCACATTGCGATATTCCTAACTGCCTCTGCAGTTAGTATGTTACCATCAGTCCATGGCGCAGTACACTTTCTTGCTTTGTTCAGGCCAATTAAACGAAGGGAAGTTGAGAGAATTCATCATGAGCAATTCCTTTCAAGTTGAAGTTCACGACCGCGACCAACATGATGAGATGGTCGAAAGGTTCGTGCAAACTGCTTCGTGGAATCTCTGAAAATTTAATGCCCATGCTGTTGCTGGACCGTAGCCGACTCTTCAGTCCTTTAGCCTTGATGTGCAAAAATGTAGCAATATCCACTCTGCAAACGAGTGGTTGTATTTCTTAGTAGAAATCTTCGTCTTACCAAGCCATATTGTCGGGCTTTCCTTGTTGCCATTATGACATAAGCTACAGCAATGGAGGGAGAGGGCGACCAAATCCACGATATTTGTTTGTTCTATCCAACTTGTCTTCACGTTCTCAAGGCGGAATCTATTTTAGTAAAAAGCATAATCACTAATCAGCATCACATTAAGAATCTTACATATGATATGACCTGACCTGGAATCGAACATAGGTCTAAGTCTCTAGCTGCTTTGTCACTGAACTAATCACCGTGTTTGAAGGGACAAGATGTGATGACAGAAAAGGCATGGTGTTGCATCCATACTCCATAGTTATGCTTTTGTCATAATTTCAACGATTCTAGACGCCGAAGCGAGTTAAAATAGACATTTTAGCCTGGAAACGTTATAGTTACTTCCGGTGAGCGCCGTTTCTTTTCTTTTGTGCACAGGATGCCTACGCCCAACGCTGCCGATCATTCAGACAAGCAATCCGCTTCTGGCCTGACAGCCGGAATTGCGCCGACGCAAAATGTTTTGCCATCAGACGAGAACAAGCCATTTGATTCCTTTGGAATTGCAAAAGTTCCTCTGTTAGATTTGCTCCGAGGGCGCACATCTATTTACGTAGAGGTATGTACAACGTACGACATCAGGGCTGGATGCAGTCAGTAGTTTTAGAAGGGGAACGATTTCAACAATACACAATAATATGTAAGCTGAGGTCTAAATAAATTCGAACTTACACAAACATCTTGAATAAAGTTACTTTTTGTGTTGTAGGGGGGGCGATTACCCCAATCAGTTCCCTCCGGATGCGCCACTGATCGATATTTACTTTAGATTTAGAGACACTAGAAGTCATTTACGTATTTTTTAAGCTGCCTTATACTTACAATTTTAAGGTTTCCATACACCCCAAGTTAAACATTTAGAACACTTAAATCTCAACTGGCAAATCCCTGGTGACTTCATGCTCACGGGAAGAATACATCTTGTCAAATGAAGAAGACTTTTTGCGTGTTAACTTTGTACACGTATGAAATATAGACAGTCAATTAACCAACGCTTTCATGCGCTTCTTTCCGCCCTGGTAGCAAAATCCATTTTCGCTACATTGTTTCAATGTCTGCAGATGTTGAGTCAATGCAAAAAGGACGGATTTTGCTGGAGTTTACATAACAAGCATAACTTGTTCAGGTTCCTGTTACATCTTGTCCTATACCCGAGGTACCGAAGCGCTCGGAACCGAAAGATGGAAAGGAGGCCAAGCTATTTTTGGAACCTGGTACTGTGGAACGGCCGAGAAGGACCGTCCAACTACCCGGTCATTACGTGGAGGCATCTACTTCGTTAAAGTTACACATAAAACTGCGATACCCGTTGGTGCCCCACCCCAATGTCCCAAAGATGCTTGCAACGCCACAGCAGGTTTACAAATTGATTGCATTGCTTTTTTCATTTTCCAAACCCAACATTTCTTACCTGAATTTAATAATTGTTTTTTTTTCCAGCTTTTTAAGCGTGCTAGCTACAAAGATATACCTTTCCACTTAAACAACTATTCACACGTAGTTTTTCCACCTTTTCCCTTTCATTAGGGTGATGGGTGGTAGTATATCGTTTGTTGTAGGTGGTCCTATCTTTTTCATCCCGAACGCGTTAATGGAGAAAAGTGCCATGTCGTCATGACTCGTCTACTCAAATACTTTTCTGTTTTGGTTAGCAATACAAGGACTAGTACAGGGCAAGCACTACAGGCAGAAAATAGAATTAGTGGTAAACGCTGACAGCTTGATTGTAAATCAGTTATTCAACTTCCTTCCGATATTTTCGATAACGAGTCCCCTACACCAAGTTCTAATGTTCATGAATAATGAACATGGTTGTGGTTTGGTATCTATCAGAAGCAAAGTGGCAATATCATGCTTAGGGTTTTTAACTCATCTGTGACAGGCATCGAACCAGGATTGCATGGTTGGAAGCCAAGGCAAGTACCCACTCGGCCATCAGCTTTGTTCTGGAAGGAGAGAAAACTACACTGGTAGATCCATAGAGGGCCCACCTCTGAATCTGAAAGACCTGGGTTCGATACCCTGTGGATTTATACTAAATGAAAGTGGCACTAAATTTCATTGCCACTTGTCACTCAGCATTGGGGGAAAGAGTTAATATAATAATGCATTTGGCTGCGCCTCTACACGACCCAGTTGAAACTATCCACTTTGTAAACCGCTGAGAGCAACATATATTTATGTTGCAAACAACGCGAAATAAAAATATACAATCTTATGGTTTCCTCTGCCATTAATCTTTTCCTTTTATGATTGAACTTACAACTTCATCTTTCCCTTTAGATGTGCTTATACTCGAGGATGATATTCTACTTCAGCTTCAAGAACAAGGAATACCTTCGCAGGATCGATAACCTCATCAGGCACGCCAACGCGAGAGCGCTTGGCATTGATGACTTCGAAAATGACGTCATTGACGCTGCTTTGTCAACCTACAAACTCACAGCGTGAGAAATGTTCTTGAGAGTTCTTGCATAAATATTTCCAGTTTACAGATCAGTCCTTTTTACATTGATGCAACTTCTGTAGACGTTAAACCTATGTAGAAAGGACTGATTTGTTGATTTGGTTAGCTGCCTGCGTTACCGCGTCTGTGGTCGTCTTCAGAGCCGCCGGTTCGCCTCTCACTAAGAGAGCAATCGCATCTTAACAAAAGAAATTTCGAAACACATAGTCATAGACGAAACTGAGCGCCTTTAAATCTGAATTTCTGCATAAATTTTAACAAAACATACGCTTAAGGCAATTTACGTCAAAACACAGTAAAAGGACACACTGTTATTTTCAACAACGAGTCACTTCGTCTGCCTAGTCACACTCCCTTCTTAGGTGTAAATGAAATTGAAATTTGCTTCATATTTTCAGCCACCTACTTGAACTTAGTTTGTAGCTTATGTTTCACAAGGTTATCAAGTTAAACAATGAAACATGATTGATATTGTTTATATTTGTGCACAGAAAGCAATAAATATTGTAACCATGTAACTTTTGGGAAAACCTATGATATGAGCAAATTGATGTTCAACTATTCATTCCACAGCCAACAACTGACCAGTGTCACGTTGGACATCATCACTGGCTTCCATCTGATAGACGGGGAAATCCACATGGTGGTGATAGAGGGGCTGCGAGGCGGATCGATAGAAACATTTATTTCAGATCTCAAGAGGACTGACACTGAAGGTATGCCAACTGCAACAGACGATGATACCTGCAGTCGTTTGAGGCCACAATTACATCAGGCGTTGGTCATGTTCATATGGTTGAAACCGTCGCGACAGTGGGTGTATCAACATGTTGAAAGAGCCGACTGAGCCTTTTTGTTGACTGCTAATGTACTTGACTACTTTAGTGCATGGATAAGTGATGCATTTAACAACCCTTACTTTAATTCCACGTCTTTTATGTGAATATGAATGTATTTAACTTTACATACGGTTACAACATGGCTTCCCGGAGATCGCCATGTTGCATTTATGTACAGTTCACAGATTCTTACACTGGGTTTAGTTTTCACAAAATAAAACTTTTCTCGTTTTGAAATTGACTACAGCTGAAAGTGGTTATTTTGGGACAAGCACTTTGATATCAAGGACTTGCTTAAAAAATCCTGCTTTGATGTTCGATTCCAGACGAGGTTGCTGAATAATGGCGGAGAAGACGTCGTTTTTACCTGTTTAGGACAGTTTTGTTTGGGAATGTGATTGAGCTGCTGCGCACACAGTGGTTGTTCTCTCCATGTCCATTACTTTTGATTCCAAAAAAAAATTCACTTTTTTCACCATCAGGAAAAGTCTTTCCGATTTGAACAAATCAATTTTTTGTCACTTTCTAGAAGACGAGATTCTTGTTCATTTGTACGACACCTCCATGACCTTCAGCAACCGACTCTACACCGAGCTGGACATCGACCTATGCAGGGTTCGTCTGCATCAACCCATATCGAAGATCATGAAACAATCGTTAATCTACGTCAAGGAGATAATTCCAAGGAAATGCTATGACTGTCTCATTAAGTGCCACCAGGTAACAGCACAATCCCAGACATTAAATCAATGTAAAAAAAACGATTGACTTGCTGTCTAGGAAGGCACCACTTTCTATGTTGATACACGACAAGGTATTCAATCAACAATAGCGAAGCAATGAACACCACGGCGTTGTGCAACCAAACTCAGCTCAACTTCGTGAATAGGACGAAATAAATCAAGAAACAAGTAAACTGCAATTCTTAATCATCAGGAGTTCTTTTTTATTCCAAGAATCATTGTTAGTTGTCTTGTTTTGTTACAATTTTAGGTGACTAACTTTGTCGGATTGTGTGCTATGATGAGTTTTCTTTGTGTGGCGTTGTCATAGCTTTTAAAAGTGTGAAAATCATGTTTTAGAAGCTCGTCTTTGCATTAACCTGCCACAGAAGTTACACGGCTTTGAAGGAAGTGTTATGTATTGAAATTTGACTGAAAAGTTTGGGTGTTCATCAGGATTACATGGGTGTTTAATTATCAGACTTTCAGGACTATATTTGGTGTTCATCAGGTGTTCAAGACTACATTGGGTGTTGATCAGGATGTCACATACGAGTTGTTTTTGCTTTTGCATTTAGCAGATGAACGTTGCTACTGTTACTAGAAAAGATATTCACACAAATATCCAACTGCGATAGAAAAGTAGTGGATCATCAACCTTATGTTCTCTTGACAGATAACTCAGGTGAAAAAACTTCGCGACGTCGCTTACTCCAATCTGTTCCCCACACATGAGATGGTGGTTGCATTGGCAAAGGAATTTGGAATTCCTCTAACCTACGAAGACTTCACAGAGCATCACAAGGCTGGACGGACTGTTGGTTCAGATACCACTACAGGAAAAGGTAGGAAGAGAACTGGTTCAAAGTCAGTTTCAAATCACGTAAATGCAGGAGGAACAAAGTTATTATCAACTTATAAGGGTTTGGGAGTGCTCAGATAACTTATGTTGTTGGATAGCAGTCGCATCAAATAAGTAGCATAGAGTAATAGTGTTTTATGGCCAACACATATGGTGATTGTTGTGCTGTGCAGTGTGCAATACGTATGTAAAGCAAATCATTAGTTTTTTTTGTTTCAAGCCTGAATTTCTTAAACTACAAAAGTGATAGATGTAAGTTAATGCCTAAAATTTGAACTTCTTTTGATAGCTGCTCGGTCTCTCATCAAGATAAATAACACCACACTGAGACTAGAATATAAAACGCATTCCTAAGCATAGAGTTTTTGGAAAACTAACTTCCTCACAAACCATGCATGCTTGTAGGTGTAGGGCGACGTGACGCGACAGGAAGACCGCTGTCATCGAAGCCGTCTTTGCATGTTTCTTTTGCATCTGTCAACGAGCCACCGGCAACTCTTGTCAACACCAACAGTGATTTTGAACAAGTTCTGCACCAGAGAGCGACCAATCCCAACAAGACTGACCACATCGCTCTGAACATTGTAAGCAGATTTCCAGACAAGCACTTCATCTGGTCCAGAACTTTGCCAGATAGGGACCAGATAGAGTGGCTGTCTGGGTTACCATGACTTCTGTCAGGGTGTTCATGTTGCCATTGCATTTATTTTTGTTTTTTTACATTGTTTTCTTGTTCAGCTGAGTTATTTGTATTTGCTATCAAAACAGCGAAAACAACTCGTCACCGTAGCCAAGGTCTAGATACAGAGAGAAGCGACAATACGCGAATGTTTAACAAACATGCAGTGACTTGATAAGATGGAGGGGAACCTCAGTGGCGGATTGATTCTCATGTTTCACCAGCGATTATGTTAGGTCTTGGTTCAGATCATGTCTTACCAAAGACCCGTCAAAAACGGTAGCAATTAGGCTATGTTTTTTCACGCATAAAGTAGTGAGGACAAAACTGGTACTAACATTCTAATACCTTGAACATGACACAAAGTTGAAAAACGTGCTATCACTGTGTAAAGTTTATAGATAGATGTTGTAGACAACAAACATTAAAAACAGAATATCCTTGAATTGGATATTGTTTTTGCACGAGGTTGCACCTTTCCTTTAACTTGCTTAAACCGGTTTGAGCAGGTTGCGGTGCAAGAGGCAGGCAAGCGACGCCGACCTTCTCTTCCGTCCATTCGCATGTTGATGGCCAACGCACCGGCCCACAACTACGGCACGCAAGCGCTCAATACAGCCGAACAAGCCAAGCACCTGCTCAGAAAAATACTCAGAGATTGCGACCCGAAAGGAAGGTATGACGTCATCACTTGCATATCAGTGTAGTAATGCTTTAACCAAATCAAGGCATGCTCACGAGACTGGGATTCACATTTATGATTTCCTTTTGAGTTGTTATTTTTGGAGGGATGATTGTTTCAAATTTACCAACACCAATACTTCGATTAGTTATTTTTTTGAATACCCTTGCTTACACCTGATAGGCAAGTTGACGATAGAATTTGAGGTAATTCGTATAGTTTCTGTAAATTTTAGTCGAGGCTTGACTAGAAATCATTGGCTGAATTTTAGCTACTTGATTAGAAATAGGTTTTTGTCTGAAAATGTGCAGAAGATCTGGCAACACTTTTGCATAACACACCTTACACTGAGAACCAAGATGACGTCAGTTTCGCTTCCCCCCAATACGTTCTTGATTTCTCTAAATTTGAAGGTGATTGAAGTGAATTTTTAGCTTAATAGTCTATCACTGCGATTTTGCGGTTGCGTAGCCGAATATAGAGTCTCTGTACGACGCTCAGAAGGACCTCGGCTCAAAACTTATGGAGAGCAAGAGATGGTGCCTTTGTTTTGATCAATCACTGCAGTTTAGTAAGTATTCTCAATTACTATCATTTTCTAACCTTTCTAGATATACTTACAATCCTGACTTCTATTCCGCCATGATCTCACCTCGTTGTATTGAGTCAGTGCGCAGGAAGGAAAAGGTCAGGTCGAAGAGGCGATGGACAACTGCTCAAGGTTTTGTGTATCCTGGGATGAAGAGTGGTCTTGTATCCAACGAGCATCCTTCCAAACCGCACGATTCCAGGATTAAGGACTTGAAGTTGAAATTCCGGGATAATATTCTCCACAGGAATACCATGGCTCCCACGTTGAGCAGGAGTAGACTGAAGTAAGTTTTCTCCACATCATTGTTCAAAGTTTTCTGATCCTGAGAAGTACGAAAGTTTGTCATTTTTCAGTGAAACGTGGCAGCGCACTACTCTCCAAGCTGCTCAAAAAGGTTTGAGGGTTCGAATCCCTGCGACTCCACATCTTTTAATATCAGGTTTCAGTTAACCTTTATATCATGGTACTTATGTCGGTGGCGTCACACATACTGCTGACTGCGTCACACATACACCTGACTGCTTAATATCACTCAGTAATCAGTATTGCTTTGTGTTGTACCAACAGTGATTTGCATGCCGTTTTTTACTTTTATGTTTCTTAATCTACGTAAAGTATGAGCTGTTAGTAGCTGTATTTTCAATAGAAAGCTACAGAAGGGTATATTTTTGCTTTAAAAGATATGTTTGTATTGATGTCGCCTTTATACTTACTTTGTTCAGATGGAATGACCGCGCAAAGGATTTTGACATTTATTGCAAACCACAACTGGACTTTGGTGATACCCCGTCGTTAACAATTATGTCTGCTGGAGATCGAAAACTTATGGAAGAAAAGCAATACCGAAGGTAAGGTGTTTTTCTATAGTGGAGCAATTCAACAATGATTCGTATCAGTAATCTGTAGTAGAATCAAGCAGGAGCACATTTATTATGAAAAAAAATGGAGCATTAACAAGTCCTGATCATCATCATTATCATCATCCAAATTTGGCTTTGTCCTTACTAGTGTGGGGCGACCAATTCTTTCCTTGCAGCGATTGTCTTCTCTCCTCTTCTTCATCTCATTCTGTCCATCGCATCTTCTTCCTTTAGTGCGACCTCATTTCAATCCTGATAGGATCTTTTTCTCCAGTGACGAAACTGAGAAGTGGCGGAAGAAGCTGGTGGTGGATGACGCGCTGATCCGCTTCCATCGATTGCTGTGGATGACCGAGAAGACCAACGACTCCAACCAACTGGATCGGTTACCAGGACTGCTGAAGGACCCGCCTCGGAAACATACGTTTATGAAGCGTCCTGTGTTCAACATGCCGGCACTGTCGGTGGTAAGATAGATGCTTCAACTAATGTTATTTGTTTTTTAATTATGGTTACTTTAACTTATTATTGAAAGCTCCATTATTTTCTTATTTGTTCAGTTTTACTTTGTCCCACCATGTTCACCTCCAACATGTGTCATTACTTCAGTTGACATTGAAATTAACTTGATATTTAAAGGAACTACATGTCTATAATTTTTCAATCCGGCATCGTTTGATAGTTTACATTTCGCCACGAAAATCACTCCCAACGTATAACAACCACCGGGGCAGCAAATCAGCCCTTTCTTGCATTGATTCAACGAGTTCTTGTCAGGCACTTAAGCGTTTTAATACTCACTTTTCATATAACAGATATTTATTGCCATAAACACAAAGTGAAACGCGTATCGTCGTTTTGAATAATCTTTGCTTACTAGTAGACTTAGAGTGCATTGATGTTCATTCACTGGCTAGGTGATGAATCCCAGTGTGGACACAGTGGCCCGGATAAAAGGGGTGAAGCTGCCCCCAGCATTTGACGCGACCAGCGAGTTAAACGTTGGGTTCGTGCCAGGGCCGTTGGAAGGCCACAGTTTGTCGATGAGCAACAATAGCATCCCGATCAAAGACGAAAAGCACCTCAACCCCATCAAGTCGGATCATGACGTGAAGTAGGAAAATGTTGTCACATCGAACAAAAGCTGCTCCTTTTTACATGCGACCTTGAAGCTGTGAAAAGGATAACTTTTGATAATATTGGAAGTGTCTCGGTCAACAAGTTGTCTAAGAAGTAGACTAATTAAGAAGTTGTCCCAGCCAGCATAAATTGTCATATGTTTACATCGTTTCAACCTGGCCAGATGTTGAAATCGTGTAAATAAAGAAACTTTTGCTGACTGGGATAACCCCTTCTACAGCGTCAATGACAAGCTATTGGTTGAGTAACAGTGCTTTGTGAGCATACAGTGTGCTGTCATGCTTAAAGGCGGACGTAAAGGTTGGCTTCCTTGCCTTCATGTCCATTTAATTTACATTTTCAACTGCCGCGCATAAGCTTGGATACGACAAAATTTCACCAGCTTGCAATGAATAAATTATAAAAAAAATTATTTCAAAAAAAGTTGAAACTCTATTTACTTTCAACAATTGCCAGTCTCAACAATTGCCAATTGCCAGTCAACAATTGCCATTTCAAATGTTTAAATTTTAACTATGAAAATGTGTTCAAAGCAGATTAGCCTAATGCATGACAATATGCCCTAATCAAGAAAACACTGACTTCGTTGTCATAGCAGACCCAAAGAGAAGGCATCTAAAGACGTGGCTGAATCTACAAATGCGTTGCGGGGATCTCATCAGCACAAACTGCCTCCATTTCAAACCGTTGCCTGATTAACTGAGTAGGTTGCCTTCAACGCTTCTTAGGAAAAACATTTACAAGTAAGTAAAGAAAGACTGTGTGTATATTGTTGTTAAGTCTTTACGGTTTGCGTATTTGTAATCTGCAGATCACTGCAGCAGATGGAATTTTTGACCGGTAGACGCTTTAAACACAGGGCAATGTTCCCTATATGAACCAGCTGACTGCAGTCATTGTGACCCTTCTAACAGTCAGCCAGAAAGTTGATTCTTGCTTTGAACTTTGTTTGGTAAATGTAGAAGAAAAGAGTGATGGCAGGGCTGGGAATTGAACCCGTGCCATCGAAATTACTATTCCCTAGCCCTAACTCTCTAGGCCAAGTTGGCTACGGCGAAACGTTCAATTAATTTACTTTCCAACGTGCATCAGTCGCATGACTGCAATCAGCTGATTTAAATTTTGCGTGATTGGTTAATAAACCTCATCTGCTGCAGTGACCTGCAGATTACATACACCCTTACGGCTTGGAATGGTATAAGTAACGTTTTGGCGAAACTCTCAACCAGCAAATCAATGTGAAAAGGACTGATTTTCTAGCTGGGATAGGCTATAGGCTATATCATTTTCAACACTGGCGCGTATTTTTAAGCGGAGAAGCGCATCTATTAGCTGCGTGGCCAAATTGTGACAGCACCCGTGCTATGTTTGAAAGGACATCGGTTCGACAGCAGCGGCTGTGTTTTTGGTGACCAATTAATCGCGTTAGAAAGCGGAAGAAGCTCACCTGATGGCAGTTGTCCGTTGTGTTGGATATCTAAATTGCAATGGGGCAAATTAGTGTGATTAGTTTTTGACAAATAATTTTAGTTCACACCTTCATATCAACAAATGCTTCATTTTGTGCTTTACAGACTACATGTTCACTTACACTGATTAATTGATTATCAAAACCCAACAACCACAAGGATGTTTCCGCAGAAATCGATTGGCAACCCTGTCAACCTACGGCATTTACGCCGGTAAGTAATCTCACGATTGGGTATGCTAACGTGGCAGCGTTAATGAACTTTGATCAAGTGACAGCTCTGGCTTGTCCGTTTTGTATGAGCCGGATTTTAATCGTTTCCTGTATCTCAATACTGCCACTTAGTGAAAAAATGAAGACTTGCATTTATCTGCTAGAGAGCGCCAGCAATCGGATATCAAACAATGCTGAGTTCCAGCTTGTCCGTTGAGACAATTTATGTTGAAAACTTTGTATCACTGACATTCAAAGCGCAACAACCACACTGAGAACGATGAAAGGTCATAGAGTTATGCCATTTTCTGCCACCGCTATTTATAACTTTATCTGTCACTATGTTAAATGTCGTATTTTCTCAGCGCACAACTCGCGTTCTAACTATTTACTTTCATGCATTTATAACAAATATTTTAAAGCAATTTGTTTTTATTTCATAATATAAATTGTATTACAGAAGCTTTTTATAGTTGCAGTAACGTAATTTTGCAATGGTTTTATGTATTTCGATGTTTGCCAAATGCTTTCAATACTGTTCCAATAAATATTTTTATGCTAATTTTATTTAAATTTCTGATTGCATCTCTTGTAGAAACCAAAGCAATTTGGTTCTCTAGCACAACCGCTTTAGTTCTTAAGTGAAGATGATGAGTAACAAATTCAGATAGTTTTGCAAATCTCTGCTCACTACAAGTGCAAATGGTTAACTTTTCCTTCACAACAACTCGGTTTGCAAGTTAAGGTTTAAATACCGAAATTATCGAAACAGCGGTTCCTATGATTGCGGGTATTCGGTCCATCAATCACAGCCCGGTGTTGTTGCTTGGCAACCGTAGGCGTAAAGCGTGACTTGAATTTCCATTTGATTCTTTATGTATTTTTTAACGGAACATGTAGTAGTAAACTAATGGTTATCAATATTAGTGGTCAATATCACCAGAACCATAATGGGGCTTAATTGCTTTTCATCATATCACTTGGTGGTACACTGTACCACCAACTGTACCAGGTACAGTGAGTATATCTTTAGGATGTTTTCAATTTAAAAGGATAAATACAAACAAGCAACCCTTTCTTTGGCCTGGAAGATTTGCGATAATTAACATGATAAAATATACAATTCTTTGCCAACTCCATTGCATGATCTTCTCACCGGCTTCAGTCTTGTAATCCACAGTTCAAATTAGCCGGCACAGACTCATCTGTAAGGCAACACATGTTAGGTTAGAGAGGCTGCGATGTATGAAAGGGACAAATCTATTGCTTTCCAGTTCACTTTCAACTAACTAATGATTGCTTTTCGTAAGTCAAATATTTGCCAGTTGTCGTTTACAAAATACAGGTCAACGATCGTGATATTGACTTGGCTCACTTGATGCTTCTCATGGTGCAATGCTAATCATCTGCTTGCACGCTATAACTACAAATATGTTGCACCAAAGGATTGTAGCCTAATGTAGTCTGGCTTACTTATTCTCTTTGGCATCGAGAGGTTGAGATTGTTCATAATGTCAATGAACTCCTCCTTTGACTTTGTCAGCCGAGAATTAAATTTTGTTTCTTCATCTACTGTGGTGACATTAAAACCTGGCAAAATTTTTTTTTAGATGAGGCTTTTTCAGATTTACAACAAATTAGTTTGAATACAGTTTGTATCTCGAACGAACTGCTATGATTCTTTTTGTGAAGGACACAGTTCAATACTTTACACACAATCAAAAACCGTAGAAATACAAAATAATTATATTAACAATTAACACACACTAGCTATCAAATTTTTTTTTAAAGATTTAGTGAATTGTCTGAATCTGTTGCAGTGTATGTTGCTCTACATTGAGAGACAAAACCCATATGGCCACATTATTAGGCTACTAGATAAAGTAGCCGATTGGAAACAAATAATCTTCTAGAAGCAGGCCTTGCCGTGGTTGTTCTAATAAGCCCAAGTGACAAAATCTCATATTTTAGAAGTTTTGAATACAACAACCTGAAGTAGCACGCGTCATAGCCAGTTGCAGTGCTGAACCAACCTTTGTAATCATGAGCAGGATAGAGTTGGTAATGGGGAGGAAGAGAGAAAATTTGAGAATGGACAGAGTCATATAAAGTGGATGGAGAGCCTGAAAATTAGTTTGACTGAAAACTTGCACCAATACGTTACTAGTTTTTACATATTAGGCTACTTTAGATCTGACAGATTTTCTATTACAGTTTAACCACATCTGGTTAAAAAACATCTGAGTTGGAAAATACAAATCAGTTAAAATACTCCATGAAAGTAGCCAACCATACACAGAATTTTGGAAACAACTTTCTACCGACAAAGAGCTTTTGACTTATTTGACAGACAGAAATTGTCTTGCAAACTGCTTCCCCATTTTGCATAGGTCTTACGACTTCTCCCCACTATTCATCACGGGATTAATTTTGAAAATCGTGCTCGACACACATGACGTTGTTTTATGAAGGGAAAACCCAGTGAACGGCAGGGCAGGAAGCAACCAGAGACTTATGGTGATAGAAGAGGGCAGTCTTAACTCGTCTGCCAAAGTAGTTTTTCTTTCGTAGCAAAAATAATTGCGTTTAAATTTTCTGCTTTGCAACAGCCATTGCAGAAAGCTTTAGGTTGGAGGTTCTCTGTAGGCTGCTTGTAGAATTTCCAATAGTTCATCTCCATTTCATTGTTTACATTACGAATTTAAGAATTTATTGAATCCTAAAGACCTTGTTGGAAGTCCGTTCTCCCACAGCCTCGGATGAGCACAGCGTCACCAGTGAAAGCCATCTTGTGATCATGTACCACATACGTCATACATCCATCGGTGTGTCCTGGAGTCGAACGGGCTTGGAGTTTCTGCATGTAACAAATTATTATTAAGCGCAATCATCAAGCCAACTTTCCTCAACGGGACTTCACAACGACTTTCTTGACTAAACTGTTTGTCAAAGCTCGTTTGTTGTCTTTTTACTTTCTCTGAAGAAGTCAGTGATTTCACTGCAACTTTCTTTATGTTATTCTTTGACAACCTAATTGCCACCGAACCGGAAAAAAAGTTTTATCACCCGACTAAACTGTTTAAATAAACCTTTTTTATTTAAAGATTGTGCAGCGCCAAGTAGAGTTTGAACTCTTGGAGATTCCAAGATTAGGTTATGTCTCTTTTTAATCTCAGAAAATTCATGCACAACAATGAAAGATGGAAACTGGTAAAAAGCTATTAAAATTATCAATCCTATCAGTTGCCGAACGTATTTTCTCTGCTCTTTAGTGAAATCAAAAATCGTTTCAATGACATTTTTGATGCACCGTTTTTTTTCTGTCCGTAATCTATCTGGGCGATTCGAAATATTCGTTAGTAGGTTAAAGCGAAGTAAAAGTTTTCTACTACAAGCAACACAAAATGAAACGAGATTCTTCCTTGAACATTTAATCCCTTTCTAAACAACACGAAAAAATTCACGTTCGACAACCCCTACACAATAAAATATTCAATAAACACACTCGGTTTGACCAAGGGCTGATTTTCCTTTTTATTAACGTATGGAATATACGGTAAAAATGACCGAAAATCCAATCCCATAATTTCTATTTCAGTCTCAAAAATCTCCACCCCGTTAGCCTATAAGTAACTATTTTAGCAGAAAGTTATTGCAACAATAACAATATGCAAAAATTGCAGCTTCGAACATAATAACTATCGTACGAACCAAATTCCCAAAAGAAATTTCGTCATCCTGACCGAGATATACATCAGCTTTTCCTCCAGATTGCCTTCCAAGCACGGATTTCACTTCTTTCAAGGTTTTCTTAATTTTCCCAGTGCCAGTGATATGGTCGGCGTGTATGTGTGTGTTGACTGTTAATAGAAAGAGAAATATTTTCAAACTGACAACTTCTTATCTTCTAAAACTTCTTAACAAACTGAAAATTTTTTTATAGCTTTTTTTGCCAGATTAATTTCATTTGAGCACTTATTCTAGCGACAAGCCTATTGTTGGCTACGTTGGGCACACAGAATGAGTTAGAAATACGTATTTGTAATTCTTTTCGATGAGCCATATTTTTGAAATAAACCTTTATGTAATAACTCACACTCACAGTATAATGGTCCAACACTGTGGATTTGCATTCACCACTCTGGTTTTAATGTTAATATTTTAATAGGGTTGTGGAGTCGAAGGGATTTTGGTGTGTCCGGAGTCGGCCAGTTATAAACCGAGGAATTGGAGTAGTAGCCTATATTTTTGCCCTCCGCTGCCCTGATTTTCATAATAGCCTACGTTTTTCTTGGAATTAGCCTATGCTTCAAAAATTGTTTTGCTATGGCATGTTCAGCTTATTCATCATCACAAGTTAAGAGTGAAAAATTTAAAAGTTACTTTTGAATGCTTACTTCCGTAAACAAGATGTAAGTCGAGTTCTTTGACGAGCTTCAAATCTCTTTCAACCTAAAAGCATTTTACATCTTTCAGCATGTTTAGTTTCTTTTGGGAATTTGGTTAATCAAAATATAACTGTTAAAATATAACTTTCAACTACAAGTAAAATTTAACGTCTTCACAAATTTACTTCAAAAAATATTTGGCAACAAACGGTGGTTCATGCTCCACTGGAGCAGAGATTTGCTCGCTGGCACAAGCCATCAGTTATTCTAGTTTGAGTATGTGATATAAAAACAACAATTTAGTGACACAGTTCTGATTCAAATGAACATCCTATCAAGTAACGATGAACAACTTACACAGTCTACTACAGGATCAATCAAAACAGCTTCTCTAGAGGTCGGGCAGCCGAGCAGGTAGGTAAACGTTGAAGTTTCAGAATGAAACAGCTGAAGAAAACAATGTTCAATTTACTTGTGCAGCAAACCAGTTCCGGCCCACTTGTGTAGCCTAATTTCTCCCATTAGGCTACCTTCTCACAGCTGTCATTTTTTTGAAAAAGAATGTTCTACCTGAGTACCAGAGCTAAGCGCTCAAAGTCTAGCCTACTGGGAGTATTTTTAATTAGTATTTTGGTGATTGTTAAAGATAGTTGTAAAGAAAAAACGTATTTTGACATCAAATTCACCTTAAAATGGTAACCTTTCAACTAACCTGGCGAAATATTATCCCGGCTTCTGTCATCACGTGATCAAGAAAAATCCTTTGTTGTAAACAAAATAGTTAAGAGTAAGACTTCACTCTGACAAAGAAAATTAAGTTTGGTCTAAAAATGTTTAGGAAAAAACGTTAACATTCAAAAATTGAATTTTTGTAAGCTTGAAAATTCTGTTCGATTGTTTGTCGACAAGTTATTCACCTTTTTCTCACAACTTTCTTTGTTTTTTTTTTTAATAAAACTCTTCTTTTAAAACAGCTAAATAGGCTACCTTGCTGTCCACTGAACGGTTAATTTTTGGTTCATTCAGTTTATGCAGCCATTGTAGATGCGGACGTAATAGTAATTAAGAAGTTATTGGCCAATAAACTCTTCCGGTAAGTTATTCTAAAGCTGCACTAGTGTTGTATTTGATCAATTATTTATAAAGACTTGCTTAGCTGGCTAGATGCCTGTTGCAATAAACTAAGCCAGCTGTCGTTTCAATTAATAATAAAGTATTGTAACATGCATGCGAAAGGTAGCATAACTACAAGTCAATAACAAGCCAACAAGTATTTTTAACGTAAAAAGAGACTGATAAATCAAGGGTGGCCAACCGTTGCCAAACACGTCGATCACGATCAACTGGTCAATCACGTCGGGTTTTGTGTTATGACAAGATTTCTAAAAAGCGCGTTCCTTTCAATATTCCGAAAAAAGTCGATCAACTCAGATACAATTTACTTGGTTCGGAGATATAGTGACTTGGTTGGATAAATCCAGTCAGGGCTTCAGTAGGTATAAAAACAAAATATTTGTTGCTGAAAAATAAAAATGATTGCTGATAATTTTGAAGTTCGATTAAAGTGTTTTTCAAAA
Source organism: Aplidium turbinatum (assembly GCF_918807975.1). Taxonomy (NCBI): domain Eukaryota; kingdom Metazoa; phylum Chordata; class Ascidiacea; order Aplousobranchia; family Polyclinidae; genus Aplidium; species Aplidium turbinatum. The sequence goes on along the minus strand of NC_137483.1, from coordinate 7,821,643 downwards.
AGTCGAAGAAGCAGCTGATTAGTTTTATTACCCGTGCAAGTCGGATTTTAAATGTGTCTACTATTTCTCATAAAATCGTTAAGATATTTTTGTTGAAAAGAGGTGCAATTCAAATAAAAATGTTGACATTGAAAGCTGATTTGTTTCGCAAGGCTCGGGCTTTCGTAAATGGTGTTTAGAGAATTGTTGTTGATGCAAATTAATACAATATGAGAAAATGCGTAGCACAGCTCCACTCATGTTTTGGTTCAAATGATTTATGTGAATCGGCATTTTCATTTATGAATGTAACCAAACAACGTGCTATGCTAAACGAACATAACTTAAACGATTGCTGGAAGCTGCCTTTGACAGGAAACACACATGATCACAACAAGCTGAAGAACAACAGTATAACTCTATGAAACATCCTTTTCGTGTTTAATTTAAAAGAACTAAATTAACTGAAACATGAATAGCCTACACTGCTCAGTGCTGACAATGCTAAACGTGTGGTAAATTTAAATCGATTCACGGTAAAGGTGTCACAGGAAATAATTTGCCTAAAATGATTTCTTCACCGACCGGTCAACCGTTATTAATTAACTGACAAATTTTCTCGTCAATCGCAATCGATGAGAAGTTGGTCACCCTTGTTATAAACTATCGCAAATGCTACACGCGCCATAATGCTAAATTGGTTACGGCAACTTAAATTTGTTTTTGGCCTCTGTGATGGTTATTTTTTATTGGTCTCAACTGTCAAGCAGTTAACGTTTGCATTTGTCGCTTTTAACGTTTTTCTGGATCACTTCTATTTTGGTATGCGTTTTTTTTCTGCCTATTTTGCAGGCTAAGAGGGAACGTTCAAATATTATGTAACGCTTTTTTTCCGAATTTTTGACCCCCCCCCTCCCCCATGTAACGCCAACGTAACGTTTTTTCAAACCCCCTCTCCCCCATGTAACGCTTTTTCACTTCGAATTCAGCACAAAAAACTACCATTCCGTACTCGAAAGCGTTATGTAACGTTTTGTTTGAACCCCCTCCCCCCGATGTGACGCTAACGTAACGTTTTGCATAAACCCCCCTCCCCCTCGAAGGAGTTACGTAATATTTGAACGTTCCCTATATTGTTTTTGTAAAATATTGGTTTCACGTGGTTACACAAGCAGCTTTCACTATAATTTGTTGTAAAAATCGATAGGCTACTTTTATTAAAGGCTTTTTACGTTGGCAATTTCAAGTAACAACCAATAGCCTATTAAGTTTCAATGTTTTATATTTATACGGATACCGATAGCCTACCGTACCTTAAATATCTTCAGTTAGTTTCGTGCGACTCGCTATTACCTTGAGATTTCCAACTATGCTCTGACACTGAGGTTTGAGAATCAGCAGCTTATAATCTGTGCCTGACATGCGATTGCGTGTAGTATTTCTCAGTGAGCAAACAAACAAAAACTGCTTTGTCATACAATACATGGGTTCTGTCACGTCGTGGTTACTAAGCTGTAGGCCTGCCATCATAAATATATATTTGGTATATTTATTAACTATGCTGCCATAAATAAACGCTAGAATTGTAAAAGTTAAAACTGGATAAAAGACTGGTTGAAATAGCATTCTGGCTTGCATGAGCATTGCATCATTAGTTAGGCTACCTGTGACTCTGAAATGAACATTGTAGTGTAGCCTACGAGTGAAAAAAACTGATCGTAGCTGAGTGGTGGATTAAATAGGCGGTTTGTGGGCGTTGGCTATGTTAACTTTAATACTCCATTGTTCAGTCAGATCTTATTACACGCTGAACCCAGAAGCCATTCTTCGACGATCCTTTATTAAGCTTTGGAATATTTCTTGTGACTTATCAACCCTATAAGCAGGGTTGCATTCCTGGGGGGGCTCAGCCCCCCGAAAAACGAAAAGGCTTGATGTAGGGGGGGCTCGTTCAAGCTTCCATTTTTCAGCTGTTCTGGCTGAACAACAACTTCTCGACTGAACAAGTAACACTTTAACAGCTTTCTCACAACAGAACTGCAAAAAAACACACGAACATAAGTTGATAGCAATCGCCAATTATCACTTTTGTCAGAAACTCTCCAGACTGGCAATATCAACTTTGTAGTAGCTAATCGTCATGTCAAATGGACTGTTAATTCTCTACTTCAAATAAAAAAAGCTATTCAAGAAGGAAAGTATTCGTTTGATGAAGTTGTTAACTTGAGTCCCGGAAGTACAAAAAACTACTCCTTTAAAGGCACAACATTGGACCAGTTCAAAGCTCGACGTAGAGACTAGCCTACCCTTCTTTTGATCGTAATCAGTTTATTTAAGCTTTGGTTGAGAACATTGGAAGCAGGATGGTGGACACCAACAATGAAAATTCTGTGAAGAGCTTGGGAATTATTGTACCAGAGTTATGGCCTGCTGCAGTCGAAGTTCCATGGCAAGAAGGGGAGCAGAGATTACGAAAAATAGAGGAGAGATTTCATGTCATCACTCCTATTTTCGATTGTATGTTGACAATCCTTGTCATATACCAGATACGATTAAGTTGCTCAAGAACGTAGTACTAAACATGATTGCTATAAGTTCTGCTGAAGCCGAACGTGGATTTTCACAAATCAACTTGGTCATCACACAGCTACGATCACGGCTGACCATATCACTTGTTTCAGCATTGTTGTTCATCAGCATCAATGGACCACCTCCTCATTTATGGAATGGCACTGCGGCAACTCAGAAGTGGTTGCAGACTCATCGGTCGGCTGTGGATGTTCAAGTTAAGCATTCTAAGCTGCCCACATTGAATGAACTCAGATCTCCGCAAAAACTGTTTGCTGGCTAAAATCAAGAACTGTCGTGGTCCTTTAAACTTAGCCCATAAAACCAAAGACCTGGCAGACAGGCTGTTTGTTTTGTGTAATCTCGTTTGCACCAACTTGGAATATACTTTTGCTGTAATTGGAGTTTTTTAAACTGTTCGTTAATAACTAAATGAGATTTTAGTGTAACTGTCACATTGGCAGCTTATTGGTTCTTATATAGCAAATCTGCAACCACAAGCGCTCATTTCAAGAATTGCATTTCCTTACTTTCCTATTGCAGTTAATGTTTTTGCAAGTGTACTTAGGATTGGCTCATGCAAATAAGTTTACAATTGAGTTAAGAGATTGGAATTAGCTCATGCAAATCGAGTTTCAAGTTTGTTTGTTTATCTTTATCCTGCATTGCGGGAAAGCGGACTTGAGCGCTATGCATCGGTGTACGCCTTCCGACGTACACCTGACCCACGCTGCAGCCGACGGCAATGTCTGTTTCCGGTTGTCTACTCTACTTATGACTTAAATTGGCCTACGCAGTAAAAAAAAAAGCAAAGGAGATTGCAGTGTAGCAACCAAGCCAAATTTCAAACTTATAATTTTATATCGAATTCAACCACGCTTTCACGTTTTGTTGCTTCTACCTTTTTCTGTACTTCAAGCTATGTTTTAGCATGGGTTGTTTTTCGACATGATGTTCAGAAGTAAAAACATACTGAACAGTGTTTCCTTTTAAAAAAGGTAAACATTGTTGGCTAACCTACACCGATTACTTATACATACTTTGTCTATAACAACACAGCTAAGTGTTAGAGCCCCCCCAAAAAAAATTTTAGGAATGCACCCCTGCCTATAAGGCTACCATTCTGAGCCTATCATTTTATTTTTCGTCATCAACGCGTCTGGGACAAAAACGCTATAGCTCCAATAGTCGATATACCAGCAGGTCAATGAACTGAAAAAGGTGGAAAAACCTTGAAGGGTTTTGAGCCACAGATAGTCTTTGTCAGTGACGATCGGTGAAGGAAAGCAAGGAAAGCAGTGCTTACCTGAGCGAAAACTATGCAAAATATAATGACTGATTTCTAGGTTTAACTTCTTATTATTTTTATCACGTCTATTTTAACATGAAAATTACTGTATTCGTGACTAGAATTACTCGTAACGCTTGTGAGTAGTCTAAGTCCTCACCAAACCGCATGTCTTGCCTATAAATGCCAATTAACGCAAACGCTCCTGTCAGAAACAACTAGTGAGGCTCCAGGGAAGCAACTATCAAAGTGCTTTCCCCAGGTTCAAAAATGTCAAAAAACGCCTTCGTTTTATCCAATCCTCACCCGTTTTGCAAAACGTCACCAGCTGCTTAGCCAATCAGATGTGTTATGGTTAAAGTTGCTTTCCCAGTGACGTCAATGCCTACATTCGCTAGAGCGGCTAGACTAACTCGTCAGAATGGTCTCTCGTCACGGTACACAGCACAGCACCATAATGCCGAAAATATTGTTGCTGTTTTTTGATGTCTCACAGTCTCCTCGCCATGTACTTTAGCCTACTAGCTTTCATAGTCATGCCTTTGCCCTTTTTACAGCGTTGATATAGGCTAGGCTAACGTTACTTCGCCAATGAACGTTCAGGTGCGGGTGCAATATTTAGTTCGTTAAGCTTCTATACGCAGGAGGCAAACTTATCCAGCTTTTTGTACAAATTGCTTGCGGTTGTAATGTTTAGGCCTAAGTGTTAGTTTTTGTAGTGTAGGTAGGCCTAATTGAATATCTGAGAATGAACATTCATGACGATTTAAATGTTTAGACAACTATTGTTCCATGTCTAACACAGGATTTTGGTCCTCCAACGTTAAAATTGAGATTGTTCATGACTTCTAAACATTAAATGGATGTATGATCACGACATAGGCGAAGCACAGTTTGACAGATTTTTATTTTTGATTTGTTTTGAAAATGCTCTCAGAGCGCACCAAATTGGAAGTGGTTTTCAGAATTTTCTGGGGGAGGCCTCCCAGACCCCCCGCTGGAAATGTTGCCATCGGCAACACGCCTTCGGGCTTCACCCGACGGTTACAGGTACGCCCTTCGTGCCTACTACCTTGCTGCAGCATATTTCCAAGTTGCTTTCCCAACGGTTTAAGCCACCGAACGTCACTGGTCTTTGTATATGTTAAATGGGTTTGTATGGACACAAAGTTCTTTTTTGTTTCGAATAATCTTTATAAACAATCTTTAGGCTAAACCAAACATGCAACACAAAATTACAAAGATCTGAGGCTGCAAACTTCAGAAAAATTGAAAACGCAGACATGTTTGCCGGTCAGCTTAGCGACTTGTTATTTCTTGAGTACGGTAAATTTTTTGTTTTATTATCTTTATCCTGCATTGCGGGAAAGCGGACTTGAGTAAAGTTGATGTTCAAGTGATAACTCTCTCAGCTTGACAAAACAACAGCAGACCGAGATTTGAAAAGTTGACAACAATGTTGGCTAGCCTAAACCTATTTCAAACAGTTTCCATTGTCTGTTTAATTTAGGCCAGTTTTGTTTTGCAATCGCCGAAAAACAACATTAGGCTTCAGCACGAAGTTGAGCGTTTTTGGGTTGATGGTTATGTTATATTATTCTGGTTTAACCTCCTGTTTACCACTGAAGAATAAGAATATTCAACGCTTGTTTAATAAGAAAGATCAAGCAGCTCTGGTTCGACTCTTGGGGTGTGTGCTTTAGCAAGGCATCCAAGGACCTGCTTTCCATTAAGTGGCACTTTGTGGGTGGAATAGCCTAGCTCACAGACAACAAGCAGAAACTTTACTTTGTCGATCTCGGTGATCGGGTCTGCATCAGTGGTTCAAAGCTTCTACAAGCAAGCGAAACTGTCAGGATTTGGTACATGTTTTTACAAGTCAAGTCAAGCTCGCTTACAAGCTCTCTAAGAAGCTTTCTCTGTCTGAAGATAAAGATACTCCCAATAAATCCAAAAGCAGCTTCAAAAATACAAGGCCAATCTCTTAAAAAATAAATTTATAGACATTTTGTGTCAAATTGCACCTATGCGATTTTAGTACGCAAATTTTTGACTAATTTTTATAACGATTTAGCTAAAATTAAAAAAAAAATTCAGCAGCACTAATGTTTGGTCTGATGCAATGCTGCCAAGTTATTTTGTGCACAACGGAACAATCAATATAAATCAAATTTCAACAGGAAACAAAAATTAAGTCTGATTAAAGAAAACACAGACCAATAAAGAAAATCAATTCATTTTAGATTATTTTCAATAGAAAACGAAATTTTTGAAGTGCAATCGTTTTAGTTCTAAATTCAATCTGATATCCTTCGTTTGGTGTTCGAAAGATGTTCGTAACAAAACAATGATTGAAATTCAGTGATTACTCTTTGGCAACTTGGATTCCCAAAACTATCATTTTTAGGGATTATGTTTTAAATTATTTTGGGGTGTGTGCTTGGCAGTGGGTGTTAACTTGGCAGCATTGTGTATTTGTTCTGCAATCTATAGGCTACTTTGCTGCAAACACTTTATTTCTGCATAAAATCTGTAAATACTCCTTGTTTTGATAGTCCGTTACGTAATTACAATATGTGTGTCTGTATTAGTTTGTTTTTGTGATGTTGTTGGGTTCAGTCGTGTTCTCATTGCTTTAAGAATTGGCGCTCCTGTTGTTTCAGGAACGAGGATATTTATCGATGCATATACCGCAATATTAGATCCTTTCATGCACGTCTTAAACCATTATGGGCTATGGCAGTGGTTCCCAACCTGGGGTTTGCGGACCCCTTAGGGGTTTGTAAGAAAGCATTTGGGGTTTCGTGATTACCTTGATGAAAACGAAAAGCGATTTTTTTACTTTCATTTCTCTCTTTAAATGCAAATGTGTCAAGCTCAAGCCCGCAAGAATAAACTGTACGGGTAAGCAGTGGCGTACGCAAGATTTTCTCAAGGGGGGCCAAAAAATTTTGAAGAATTACTTTGAATTTGGTGCATTCTGAGAGCATTTTCAACAAAAATGTGGTTACGAATATTCCTGTAAAATGGTGGTGTCGGTGGCATAGCAAAAGGATAAGATCATGTTTTCTTGGGCATTTTTCGGAAATAAAGCTAAGTCTCTATGTTTTCTTGTTGTTAATTCCTGGCTGAGATGTTTGATATTGTCAAAACTTACTCTTTTAATGCAATTTTGTTTAAAAGTAAGCAATTTTTTTTAGACTGAAAGCATCATTCTCAATATCGTGACGTCACACGCGTGCCAAAGTGGGGTTGTAACCCCCAAAACCCCCCCTTGGCTACGCCACTGCTGCTGCCTACAGTGTGTACATTGACCTTAAACTACATCTACCACAATACATCTTACCTTTGCGAGGCAGAATTCTCAGCTCTTGTTACAATAAAAACTAAACATCGAACTCGCCTGGAAGTTGAAGATGACATGCGTGTTGCATTGTCAAAAACTCAACCACAGTTCAGTCGTTTAGTTCAGGAAAAGCAACAATTAAATTTGAAGGAAGGCAACAATTAAACAATTTAAAGGCAACTCATTAAATTTGCTTACTTTGAAAAAGTTTGTTTGTTTTTTATATCTTTATCCTGCATTGTGTTGTGGGAAAGCGGACTTGAGCGCTATGCATCGGTGTACGCCTTCCGATGTAGGCTACACCTGACCATTGGCGTAATTTTTTTTAAAAATTTGACGAAATTAGGGGTGCTCTAAGTTATCTTATGAAAATTGTCAATATAAGCTAATCAATGGAAAACCTGACCGATGGAAAATGGTAAAACAAATGACTCAATCTAATAGTAAATTCAACCATGTTTAGCCTACGTCATGAAACGTCGAATCAACATAAAAGAAGATAATTTTGTATGTGTAATCAAATAGACTGCAGCGGTATGTCAAACGATCAGATAGAAATGAAAACAAGTATTACATGCGAGGCGAAAGTGATCTTACATTGAATATTGAAATATATTCGACTTTAATTTGTTCACGTCTGCCTTATAATGCGGCTTGCTATAAATTAATCACATCCAAATTTGTTTCTGCGGGTCGTTGTCTTGGAAACAAACTCCGTGAAAAGTTCTTCCATGTTTAATTTTTCCGCCAATTCGCGATGACTACCTATAACGGCCAAATTGTTCAGTCGTTGTTGCGTTTGAGTGCTGCGAAGGTAGGTCTTCAAGCGTCGTAATAACGAAAAGGAACGTTCGGCTTCACAGGAAGAAGTCGGCATAACAATGTAAATTACCAAAGCTGCATATATATTTGGCATTATATCGACCATTGACGGCTGTGCAATGAATTTCTGACGTAGCGTATTCACTGTCACAACATCACCGTCACGTTTGCAACAAGCGAACCACTGTTTGCGTTCACGCAGCAAATCCTTGCGTTCCCAGTCACCATCATAAAATTTGCTTACTTTCGTAACATCGGCTTCTTTCATTGTGGGATTCTCTAGCAGCTCTCGTAGCAAGTCTGCCATTCGGTATGACGAAGAAGGGAAACGGTTAACGATTCCATCTGACGCTGTTTGCAGAATGTTTTTGTAGACGTTTGAGTAGAAAACAGCAATTTTCTTCGAGCCAGACAAATTGTTTTCTCTCGAACGGCACTTCTTGACGCAGTGCGCGTGTTTGCGCTTAATTGTTACGCAATAATACAATCATGTCTGCCTTTGATATGTGTGGCGCTGCGTGCCACCCACAAATGTAAAACACTGAAAATATTGCGCTTTGGTGAAACAACTTTCAAGAAAGAAAAAAAAACGTTATTTAGCAATGCAAATTTCCATTTGAATCAGTGTATATTGTATGCAAACCAGGGCCCAGGGGTGCTCTCGCATTTATGTTGTTACCTCAGATTTTCATTTTGGGGTGCTCAAGCACCCTTCACACCCCTGAAATGACGCCTATGCACCTGACCCACGCTGCAGCCGATGGCAATGTCTGTTTCCGGTTGTCTATTTTACTTATGACTTAAATTTGATACTACCTATTACTCGAAATCGATCACCGGGTAGAGGCAATTATCGTTAAGTTTCTTGCCCATAGAAACAACAGCAAGTGCGGGAGGCTGGAGTCGAACATGCAGGCCCTCGACTGCGAGCCCAACGCGCTAACCACTCGGCCACTGCATGACACTTTAGATCTCCTTAATATTCAAATAGCCTACTGTTGACATGTCTTGAACAATATTCATTCATTTTCTTATTTGAGCAACTGTTTAACCTTATATTTGCCGCAGGAGTCATAGCGGCAATGCAATATGACACAGTACAGTAGTTGAGTAACATTATTATTACAATAGTCAATAGTATGTTAATTGAGTTTCAGGCAAAATTTAGGTAGGGGTCCGCAGAATTAATAATTTGTCTAAAGGGGTCCGTGACAACAAAAAGGTTGGGAACCACTGCATTATGGTTTTGCCACCTTTTCCTTTTGTTAGGTACTGTATTTCTTTTTCACAATATCATTTCTTTTGCATTCTGACAAAGAAAAATAAAATTGAATTGAATTTTCGAAATACTAGTTTGTGCGGTTTCCTGCAGAATTTGGCCTAGGTTGTTTTGCAGTCATGGAAAAATTTTATCAGCCCAGTTTTTTTTCATTTGGTTTTGTTTTATGTTTATAATTTTTTTTAATTTGACCACAGCCACGTGGCTCTGATTTGACTACATTTTGCCCAAGTTTGTCATATTTTGGGTTTGTTTCATCACTTGCAACGATTAGGTTATGGTACTATTGGACTACTGTTCAATAGCAATTGATCAAATTTAAACCTGGTTGTCCTATTTTGGTATCAAGCACGTTATAAAGTCCGCGTTTTGTCGCTTCTACCCTTTTCTAGACCTCTACTATGTTTGGTATATACAGTCAACCCCGCTTAATCGGACCACATCGGGACCAAGCCAAATTGGTCCGATTAAGCGGGTGGTTCCATTAAACGGGGAGAACAAATTTCGTTATTTTTTCATTGTTTTTGAAAATAGTTTAAGCATTTTACAATTGCGGCTATAAACACAACCAAAACACCATCAACAATCAAAACAAAATACAGTAGGCCTACTGTACAGTAGTAAGTTATTGCTGCCATTTTTATTCAAGCACTAAAAGCATTCATTCATTCTTCTGTACAGTATCATGCAGTATTCGGTGCTGCATCACAATTACTGCAATTCTGATTAGATGACAATTGACCTTATGACGTAACAACAAGCGTTTGTTTATCTGTAGCCTACTTCACTTTAAAATGGCTTAGCGAGAACGTAGCACGTTGCCCATCAACAACTCTTGACGTGTCACCTCGCAGAAAAATGTACAAAAAGTAAAAAACGTTAACCATAAAGGCCTATTTTAGGGCGGAGGGTGGCCCGTTTAAGCGGGGTGGTGGTCCGTTTAAGCGGGAAAAATTGTACAGAAAAATGGATTTGGATTCGGGACCAGTGCAAAATGGTTCGAATAAGCGGGTGGTCCTATTAAACGTGGTTTGATTAAGCGGGGTTGACTGTATTGTTTTTCTTTTTGATAGTCAGGAATAAAAATGAACAAAACTGAAATTTTGAAACATCTGGCAACTTTGCTAAAGCCGAAAAAGCTAAACATCACAGTTTGCTGTTTGCAAATTGCAATTTGTATTTGCACTTTTGCTCTTTGCTACAAGGATGCCAGCGCTAGGTTTTTCCACCTAGATCTGTTTTTTTTTACCACATCTGGGTTTTAAGTTTTTGTTGTCAAATTTGGGTGTAACGTCCGCTTTGTCTATTTGATTGCTACGTTACAGTGACGTATTTTGTTTGTCGTTGACCTTTGCTCTATTGAACTGCCTGGTCAGTTTCTTCTGTCTAGATTGCTTCCAACAACACGACACATGAATTTGAATTGGTTTTCACGTGTTCTTTTAATGTGCGTTTTTAGACAATCTTTTAAACACAGGTAACTTTGAGATTTCTTAATTTGCGACCGTCCAGAGAAAAGCAATTTTGTCGAATGAAACAAATCGATTTACAGTACAATTTACGAATTCCCTTTCTCAAGGATTGACAATTATTGAAAAACGAATAGGTCATAATGGTTGTATAATTCAATGAAAACTGACGTTGTATCGTCGACTAATAAGTTACTGATTTAACGAAAACAGACCACAGGTGCCAAACGCATATGCGAAAGAGGCCAAACAATATAAAAGAGAAACAAAAACAGGTGGCTTTTTTAGTACAGTGGTCGGCAAAAGAGAAAAAATCCAAATATTAACAAACGAGTCACAAATGAACGCAGAGGGCTTAACTTAAGAAAATTGGCAGTAACATTCCCTCCCCTTTAAGGCCTCGTACATTTGTTCAAATACACAGGTATAAACAACATGAGAAAACAAAATCAGCACAAATTTACATTGGTTTTGCAGGAACGATCAAGCATAACTTTTGAATTGGTCTGACAATCAAGGACTGTTTAGTTTGAACGCTAACGCTACGGACAATGCCATTTTTGTCGGGAAACGTTTGAATTACGCGACCCATGAGCCAATTGTTTCGGGGTGTGTTATCTGCGATTAAAACTATGTCCCCCACAGTCAGATTAGGAGATTTTTTGGTCCACCTTTGTTTTTGCTGGAGCAAAGGTAAGTACTCTTTTACCCACCGTGTCCAAAAGACGTCGGCCATGTATTGGACTTGTCTCCAGCGTTTTCGAGAGTAAAGCTCTTTTTTGTTTGTGAATGAGCCTGGAGGAAGGTTTATTTGCTGTTTTAGAAGAAGCAAATGGTTCGGTGTGAGAGCCTCCATGTCATTAGGATCGTCTGACGATTTTGTAAGTGGACGACTGTTAATAATGTTTTCTACTTCACACATGAAGGTAGTCAGCGTTTCATCTGTTAAAGTTTGGCCTTTACAGATAGCTGATAAGATTTTCCTAATGGATCTGATTTGTCTTTCCCACACACCTCCATGATGGGATGCACTTGGAGAGTTAAAGATCCACTTGATGCTTTTCTGTGTTAAAGCATCTTCGATTTGACTGTTGTTCCATGATTTGATGGCTTCTCTCATTTCTCGTTCACCACCAACAAAGTTTGAACCATTGTCAGATCTAATTTCTTCTACTTGCCCTCTTCTTGCGATGAATCGTCGTAGAGCGAGTATAAAAGATGAAGTGTCAAGAGAGTTTGCGATTTCAATGTGTACGGCTCTTATTACAAGGCAAGTAAAAATGACACCGTATCTTTTATGTTCTGTTCTACCCTTTTTAATAATAAATGGGCCAAAATAGTCTACACCAACATAGGTGAATGGAGGTTTGTCTGGTGTCAATCTGTTTTTAGGAAGATCAGCCATTTTTTGTGTGCTGAGTTTTCCGCTTCTTTTGCGGCAATCAACACATTTGGATAAAACCTTGCGGACTGCTGAATTGGCTTTTATAATCCATAGATTTTCGCGCAGGGCAGACAGGACGTGTTCCCTGCCACTGTGACCAAATGTGTCGTGCGTTTCTTGAATGATGAGAGGAACTATTTGGGAGCGATTTGGAAGGATAATTTGATGTTTTGCATCGTGTTTGAGAGGTGCAGCTTTGATGCGGCCACCAATTCTTAGTAAATTGTTTTCTAAGAAAGGGTCGAATTTTATTAAGCTACTGCAGTTGTTTAATGGCTTTTGTGCTTTCAGTTGGCTGATTTCGTTGGCAAAGTGTTTTGACTGAACAAAGGTAAAAATAAAGTTTTGCGCCTTTGTGAGCTCATCTATAGACAAGCAAAGATTATGTGCTGGAGCATTTTGTCTATTTGCAAGGTTAGTGAGTCTTAAAGTCAGAAATTTATGCTTACAACGGAAAAGCCAAGCAACGATTCTTTTCAGCTTGTACCAAGAAGAATACTTACCCAAAAGATCTTCCAGAAAGTGGGATTCGCTTTGGGTTGCAAAACACGTTTGCTTTGGTTGTTTAATTTCTGGGTCATTGTCCACGACTTCGAGAAATTTTGGTTGCTTAGGCCATTGAGATTGTGGTTTCCATAGAAATTCAGGGCCGTTTTTCCATTGATTGCATTGAAGAAAGTTTGGAATTGAGAGACCCCTTGAAGCATGATCAGCAGGATTACATTTAGTGGGAACGTATCTCCATTGGGAAATTGTTGAAGCATCTTTAATCTGTTGAACTCGATTTGAGACGAAGGTATGAAACGCTTTGTTTGAGTTGTTGAGATAGCGCAAGACAGTTGTGCTGTCGGTCCAAAAAATTGACTCTTTATTAAGATAAGGTACCTTTAACTCTCTTTGTAGTATTTTTTCAGAGCTAATTGAGATTGTAGCAGCTGATAACTCCAATCGAGGAATCGTCATTGCCTTCATTGGTGCAAGTCGAGTTTGGTAGTGCGAGTCTTCCAAAAGTTTGATACTAGAGTTAACAGATTTCATGAATTGAGCTTGTTGAACAGATAATTCGGGTTTACAGTTAACAATTGAGTCAACAGCGTCAAAGCACATGTCGCACATTGGATGGGTAGAAGTTTTGGTAAAGAAATTTTTAGTTTTACTTTGATCCTGTTTGCTGTTAGGACAATTCACTAGCCAGCCAACGGCCGTTTTGATGGCATAATAGCCACCTTTTGCTTGTATTACTTCTTGTGGTTGGAGAACGTACGGATTGTCATTGCCGATAAGAAGTCCTACCTCTGCGTCAACATCGGGAATCGAGATGTTTGCAAATTCTGGAAAGTGTTTAGTGTCTTCTAGGGTAGGAATATCTGTATTTGAAACAGGAATTTGAAAAGTGGAGTAAAGAGAGCTTAGAGAAATGTATTTGTTTTCGTCAAAATCTGACATTTCGACATTTGTGACCACCTTTACCTTGTTACGTTTGCCAGTGTTGTTTAGCGTGATGGTACAAATATTAGTTTCTTGACAGTCGGCAATTTGCAACTTTTCTATCAAATCATTTGTTATGAAAGATGTTGTACTTCCACTGTCCAAAAACGCTTGTGTAGTGATAGTTTGATTACTTCCTTGCAGGCGAACCTTTACTGGGATTATGGGAAGCAGACTGCGAGAATTTGTTCGTGTGTTGACAAACCCATTGCGTATTGCTTGTGTAGGTTGATTGATATTAATTTTTTGAGTTGTGTCTTTAGGTGTAATATTTGTGGTGATTTGTGTTGCATCTGGGGGATGCAAGAGAGTAGTGTGGCGTTCAGTGCATCCTAGTTTTATGCAAGGGTCCTTCCTTTTACATTGATATGCCCAGTGACCAGCATTTAAACAGCACTTGCAGAGTTTGTTGTCGATTACAAATTTAAGCCTTTGGTCAATATTCATCATTCGAAATTGTTTGCATTGATTGAGAAAATGTTTATCTCTGCACAGATGGCATGTCCTTTCATGGTTCGACGATTTTATTTGCGTTGCAAAGGTTACGCTGCTCCTACGTTTGGAGTTGGAATCATCGAATTGTTTTTTAGTAGATTTTAGAATATCGCATGCCAAATTGGTCGTTTCTCTCGTTTTGCGCGAGACGTACCGTGAGAGATCTGAAAGGCTTATTTCTTGATTTCTTTCATGCAAAATTACGTCAACTTCGCGTAACCAGCCAGAATACCAGCCACTTGGCAAGCGTCTTATTATTTTTGTTATGGTATCCATGTTGTCCATTTTCTGTAAGTAATTCATGCCAGACAAAGTACATATGCAGGAAGTTAGTTCCGAAGAGAACTTGATTAGAGAATCCTTGTTAGAATTTTGAAGAGATGGGCCGTTTATGACGGAATCAACACATGCGCGAGCTATTTGAAATTTTTGACCGAAGGTTTGTTGTAGCAAAGCTCTTGCTTTTGTGTAACCTTCGTGGGGAAGCATGTATTGACACCCTTTTACCAAAGTGTGCGCAGAGCCTTTGGTGTATTGCAACAGATAAAAAAGTTTACGTTTAGGCTCTGTGAAATTACAATCAATTAACGTATCAAATGCGTCTATAAAACCACAGTATTCAGCAGAATTTCCATCAAAGATTGGGGGTTCTACAGACAACAGTGGGGACGGGTTGATAGTAATATTTGGAATTTGTTTCGAGTTTACTGATTGATTATTGTTTATTTGATTTAGTACAGGGGTCTGGGCATACGACGTACTCGGCTCATGTCTCACAAACGATTTATTTGTTACTGTTTGTGAAGGATTAATTTTGTTTGAAACGACAATAGATTCGTGAATGTTAGACCTGGCTTCTACGCCACTCAACGTTAATTGGGATAACATAGGATACACAGAATTATTGTTTACATTAGTTGCTAAATTCGATTGAAATTGTCCGTTTATATCAACATTGTCTTTAGACATTTTATAGCGCTCACCAGCATCTTCTTCCGATTCTTCCGAAAGTTGGGCAATTGTCTCTTGGAGCTCTGCCTTTAGTTTAGCTTCCTGGACTTGTTGCAGGAATTTTCTTTCTTGTTCTTCACGTAGCTGACTTTGTTTTAGGACCATTGTTTCAAATTCTGCCCTTGCTTTCGCTTGCTCTTGTTCCAACTCGCAGATCCTTTTTTGTGATTCCAATCGAGCTAATATTACCGCCTTCTTAATTTTAGCGCTCATTGTAGAGGAGCGGCTTTTGCTGGAAACTTTGCTGGTGCTGTCGCTTGGGTGCAGACTGCCATTTTCTGCTTGGTAGAGCATTTTTGATTGTGATCTTGTTGTCACCTTTGATGTTTGGGGTTCTGGATTTGTTGATTCTTCGGCATTTGATTTATCTGCCACGTCTGTCGCCTTTACAGAATTTGTTGCCATTTTCTTGACATTCAACTTCGCTCACTGTCAACAACGACGACTTTCTTGATTGAAATGTCTAAAAACTGAATGTAACGTCCGCTTTGTCTATTTGATTGCTACGTTACAGTGACGTATTTTGTTTGTCGTTGACCTTTGCTCTATTGAACTGCCTGGTCAGTTTCTTCTGTCTAGATTGCTTCCAACAACACGACACATGAATTTGAATTGGTTTTCACGTGTTCTTTTAATGTGCGTTTTTAGACAATCTTTTAAACACAGGTAACTTTGAGATTTCTTAATTTGCGACCGTCCAGAGAAAAGCAATTTTGTCGAATGAAACAAATCGATTTACAGTACAATTTACGAATTCCCTTTCTCAAGGATTGACAATTATTGAAAAACGAATAGGTCATAATGGTTGTATAATTCAATGAAAACTGACGTTGTATCGTCGACTAATAAGTTACTGATTTAACGAAAACAGACCACAGGTGCCAAACGCATATGCGAAAGAGGCCAAACAATATAAAAGAGAAACAAAAACAGGTGGCTTTTTTAGTACAGTGGTCGGCAAAAGAGAAAAAATCCAAATATTAACAAACGAGTCACAAATGAACGCAGAGGGCTTAACTTAAGAAAATTGGCAGTAACATTGGGTACCGTAAGTCTAGGTGTTTCGGTTTGTAACTTTGCTTTGATTCAAAAGTTGCTGATACAGCTCAACATAAAATTCCAAAACTAGCACTTTAAACATGATGGCTTTCTTGAGAACAGGTCATCAGCAGCATATTAGAGCAGTGGCAAGCTCTGGTTTTGTATTTTCAGTCTCAATGTCAGACTGACAAGGTTGATGGTGCAAAATGGGTTTATGATGCACTTGTTAATCGTGGAACAAAGCATATGCTTGTTTTTTTAAAATATGTTCTTAAAAAGGTACGTATAGTGTCAACCTGAAATTCCATTGTGAATAGTTTAAAACATTGTGAGCATTTTCGTCTGGACAAGTTGTATTTTTTGGTTTCTACAGAATATAGAAACAATTTGAGTCTCTTCATTAGAGAAGATTACATCATGCACGAAAAATTAGGAGAAATAGATCCAAGCAATGCTGAAAATCATAGCTGGGTTTTTTTTTTCGGTCATTTATCAGTCATTGAACAATTTTTTAGCAAAATGACCGAAAAAAATATAGTCAATTTGGTCAAAATGTCCGAAAAAATATATAGTCAATTGACTATATATGACTAAAAATGACCGAAAAAAAAAAAAAATGACCGAATTTTTTCAAGTTATTTCGGACAAATGACCGAAAAGTCTCAGCGAAAAAATAAACCCAGAATCATAGGAACATGTCAGCTGTGCACCTTGGTGGACGAGTAACGGCCCTGTTGGAATAGGAACCCCATTTGTTTTTGTATACTGTATATAGTTAGATTCCATAACAACTACCAACATAAGCATGTATATTTATATAGCCTAATTAATGTAATTATATATACATGTTACTATTTGCAGCTTCAGGCCTCGAAATTCGTTTTTGTTGACGGCGGACAAACGTGTCCGGTCTGAGCAGCTATCTCGGCGGACAAATTAAGTCTCACGGCGGACACACGAGTTTTAGCGTCGATCGTCATGCTTAATCAGTTTATCTTGATAATTCTTCGCCATTTGAAAAGACCAACGACGTGTGTTTGAAGAGTCAAAGCGCCGTGTAGCTGCTTAATACGCCGCATATCTGATTAACTTCTACCGAACGAGGTTGTGTAGCTTCTTGCGTCACAATACTCTGGACAACTTCTACACTAACGCTACTATTTTCTGCTGTGCAAAGTTTCACTAGGATTTTTTTCTTTAAGTTTATTTTTGCGTGTCATGTGAGCGAAAGTGAATTTTCCCTGGACCTTTTTTTTTCTTACTGTACGTAATACCAAAACTTAACAAATTTTGCTGCATCTTGCTGTAATAGCCTACTCGTATAATCTAATTTGGTAACCAACCTTGGCTTATCAATATTACTCGATCAAAGCCAGACATTGTGACGTAAGACTTGAACTAAGTTGCTCGTGATTGCTGTAGAAAAATCGTACCGTACTCCTATCGATTCTTAGCGAAGAATTAACCTTTGTTACGCTGATTCGATGTCATCAATCGTTGAAGCAACGTAAAAATCGAAAGTTTTCCTGCTTGAATGGAAGCTGAGGATATCGTACAGTATTTTAATTTTCTAGATGCGCGCTAGAATGCGCGAGAAATTATATTCTCGCAAGTCGTAACAATTGTTCGACGTTCGTGCTAGTAATAAAATTGAACATAAAATTGAGCTATGCAATGACGATTTGTATCGCTAGTTCCTATGTTATTTCTCGGCGGACAAATATGACCGATCTAGATGGTACTTCCCGCGGACATCACATGCTGTGACGGCGGACATGTCCGCCGTGAATTTCGAGGCCTGCGGTCTGAGGCTTCTGTGTAATGATATAAAGTGGAGTTAAAAGTACGTGCAGTCGTGCAGGTACTTTTAACCGCTTTAGGCTACTACATCTTTTCTGGACCTGGGTTTTTTTTGCTTCATCTGGGTTTTTTTGAACACATGATCTAAGTAGATTGGAAATTTGTCGCTGGCCTCCCTGTCTTTGCAGAATCCAGATATGGTGAATTGTTGAGGACTGTAATTGGTTTTGTTTTGAAAGAAACAATTGTTTTTTCAGTTACTGTATTGGTAGCCCAGTCAAAGTTGGATTATTTTTGGTAATATTTTGAAATTTATACTTGGAAAAGTTGCCATGTCAAAATGGGAGGAATTTCAATCTCGTTTAGTAAAAGGAGAAAAAGTAGAAGAAATAATTGACTTCAATAATTCTTCAGAGAAGATAAAAGAAAATCAGCTGACATCTACTACAGATGTTAGGATAGGTCAAGAAACATATAAATTACAGCCAATGATTCCCAATGTTGAAGAATTAATTATAAGAAGAAATAGTGCAAAACAATCTGATGAACTTGTAGTTCCTCACCCAGTTATTCCTGTGGCTGAAATTCTACCTTTGTAAGTTAATAATTATTATCATATATTTCTGATTCTAATATTATAAAATAGAATTATACACTTTATAGGGTTTAAGACAAGTCTTTTCAATCAATCTATCACAAATCTTAGCAATTGCAAACTGCAAGGTAGGCTATAGCAGCTTTCCTTATGTAAGATATGCAATATGCATAGTGTTGTATTTTGTATATATATATACATAAAAGGGACCTAACCTAAGTGCTACATTTATACTACATATCATAAAGTACGGTACCGGTAATGAAAGTTAGTAGGCTAATAAGTTAATAACTCTAGACTATAAAAATGTTATAATCTTGCATAATATTGGAAATTTCTGTCATTACTGTTTATTTTACACTCTATAGGATTGGGTCCACGTCTTTTAGGCGCAGACAGTTAGGCGCCGGTCAAATAGGCGCGCACACTGTGGTGTCTGGATATTTAGGTGCGGAGCACTGTGGCGCCCGTTCATTTAGGTGCTATTCCTAGTTAAGTTTGCAGATTATATCAGCTTGGCAGGTAGGGCAATGCTTTTCACATAAAATGTTATATATATTGAACAGAAAAATATGTTGTTTTGTTAATGCGCGTGTGGAAATGAGGTGCGAGACAACGCTCTACTACTCTTGATATTAGCACATCTCCACAGGACATTTGCTATGCATCCTGAACACAGGTTGCAGCCAGATGGAACCTTACTTATCTGTTATCTTTCGCAATTACTTCTACTCGGGATGGATTGGTTGTGTGGCGAGTACGTATAAGACAACGCTCTACAACATGAATTTAATACATTTCTATAGAGCATATGAACCCTGGCTACAAGCATAATGGTGCGACTTTGCTCGTTATTAAACTTAGTCCGGGTTTTGACGGAAAACTAAGTTACTCTTCACTCAAGCCTACCAACTGCTTGAATATAGGCTACGGTATATTTTTTACTGATGTTTAGTGTCGGAATGGCCCGTTTCGGTGAGTCCGATTCGGTGAGTCCGATCCCTTAACGGGGGATTTTTTCAACTTTTTTTTTAAATTATCGGGTACCGTAGCCTAATTATCATTGCCGTTTTAGGGTTAGGGGTTAGGAGTTAGGGTTAGGGGTTAGAGGTTAGGAACTCACCGAATCAGACTCACCGAATCGGACTCACCGAATCGGACTCACCGAATAGTAGCAGACCCGTTTAGTGTAGGCTGATGTTTAGTGTAGGCTTATTTGACTCACTAAAAGTGAACTCAGTTATGTTCGGAAACTTGAATAATTTATTGATAAAGCTTTTGCCGACGCAAACCAACGACTAACAACAAATAAATGCCGAACACACGGATTAAAAAAACAATATATTTTTCTGTTCAATTTAACATTTTGTGTGGAAAGCATTGCCGGTTTAAGCAGCTTCACTCTCGGAAGCCATGACATATTTTTCTGTTCAGTACAACATTTTGTGTGAAAAGCATTGCCCTACCTGCCAAGCTGATACAATCTGCAAACTTTACTAGGAATAGCACCTAAATGAACGGGCGCCACAGTGCTCCGCGCCTAAATATCCAGACGCCACAGTGTGCGCGCCTATTAGACCGGCGCCTGACTGTCTGCGCCTAAAAGACTTGCTCCCATAGGATTTGCTTAAAGTGACACTTATATTTGGGTAGCTTAGTTGTATTGTACAGTATTTAAGCATTTTATTTTCTTAGTGTGTTGCTTGTAGTGTGTATAATCTATACAAACTAATAGAGTATTTATTGAAGGTTATTAATAGTTTATATAATATATAATACTTTCTTTTTTCAGGCAACCAGTTTTGAAAAAGGAGTGTTCATGACTTTTGTTTAACAAAAATTCTTCTCAATACAATATTTGCTGCATGCTGCGGTTCATTAATTATTATTGGCCTTAATCAAAAGTTTTGCTTTGTCACAATATAACCTGTTGAGTTTAATGAGAAAACAAGGTTTACTTTATATTCTATTTTTTGCCATTATGTATTGTGGTATTCTGTATTGCCAATTAGCTAATAACCCAGTCCATGTGTGTATTTGTGACCATTTTTTTCAAAGACCACTGAAAATCAGATTTGTTAACTTAAACAGTTTTGTTGTATGTTTTGAAGTTACAAAGCACATTTTGGGATTGCTGTTTTAATTTCAAAATGCGTACAAACATGGTCACCACTGTCATTCTGGCAGAATAATTCTGGCTTGATCTGCCTAATAAAACAATTTGTAAAAAACACGCTGTAAATAATGTGATGGCAGCAACAACACGCAGACTCTGATAAAAGCACTTCTTGTTGACATCTTTATTTTTATGCCTCTTGACGTTCGATTCTTTAAACAATGGCAGCACATTTGTGCAAAGAATATGTACAATTTTTGATATTGTTCAATAATAATATTACTTCCTCTATGTATGTATGCCTGTATGGGTATGCGCAGAAACCTTATACCTACCTCGTTTGAAATTATGTCATTGTCAGCCCTACATTTAGTATTCCTGTGTTCGACGCAAGATAGTGATCGATTGGTAAAGTGTGCATACATACATGCAGAATACATGCTCCATTAATTTAGTTGACTGATATGCATATGCCAATTAATGGTAATTGCTGCTGTGTTTGAAAACAGGTTTGATTAATTTTCCCTGATTTCTTTTGTGACGTGAGACGTGAGTGTGGTGATAACTATAACCTAATCTATGCCAGTTGATAGGTCAGTTATCTCCTGCAGCGTGACACCAGCCGTCATAGAATATTTATGTTAATATACTTTGTATCTTAACCAGCCGTGTTTACAATTAGACTACAATTTTAATTTTAACAGCATGTATCGTCTAATCTGCCAATACCTTGCATTTTTCTTTTTTTGTCTACACCAGAAAAAGTTTGAAATTTTTGTCTTAGTTGGCAGGGTCATCTGTGGCACAGTTAATCTATGTTGAATTTTTACTTGTTTCAGTTGTTAGCTATCGAAATGAGACTTAGAACTGTATTTCCTTTAGTTTTTCAAAAAAGTAAATTCGCTACGGACATGTCAAAAGTGAAGATTGGATGGAACATCCACAGTTACAGGCAAGGATCTACATTGTATCTAAATTCAAATAAATTGCTTTGATACGACATATAACAAAATGTTTGTTTAGGTATTTTCTTCCAATTCAGACCAGAATTGCGGACAATGACTTATACAATCATATAAACAATGCAGTGTATCATTGCTATGCGGACACAATCATTAATTCGTACCTAGTATGGTAAGTACGAGTAGTCTCTGTAACCAAACTGCGAGCATCCACATTACCAGAAAGAATTTTACTGTTAACACATTGTCTGTGCTAAGACCAACGCATATCTGCGGTGGATTTAATGATTACAATGCTGTACAGTATGTATATAAAAGACATATAAAAATGTATTACCGTACTGAAACAGTAAAGAAGCTTTGTCCTGTCTTTGGTGTTTATGTAAATTATCATTCGTTGAGCTAGCAGTGCTCTTCAACCGGTGTGCACGGTGCACCCTAGGGTGCACCAAAATATGCATGGGGTGCACCAGTACGAAAAGGTATACACGGGTGCATCACAAACTTGTCACACTAAACAGATACTTTTTACAAAAACTTTCTGTGAGCAAAAATGAACCATTAATATTTGACTTTCAGGATATTAGAAAAAAGATGTAGGTTTCAAGTCATTTTGCAGCAACTGAAGGACTATCAGCGGTCGGCAACCCGCGGCTCCGGAGCCGCATGCGGCTCTTTTATCTCTGCGCTCTAGCTCACGTGATACTTTTTTGTACTAGTTCGTGTCACAATTAAACCATTGTGGTGCAATAATCAAAAACCGAATAGTTGCGACAAGGAGACGCAACACGACGCAACAAGGTGAAATGAGGATTACGTGAAGTACGGTTTCCATCTTTCAACAGATGATAAACACAATCAGTATCCATCGGCTAGTTATCTGTTTTGTGCAGTCAAGTATGCCAACTGCAACCTTGTTCCTTCCAAACTCGAGCTGCATCTTCAAAAACAACATCCTGAACACCAGTACAAGTCCAAGAAGTTTTTTGAGTCACAGTTATCATCAATTCGTAAGCAACAAAGATCCTTTGAATTGCAAATGATAGGCAACAGAGTAAAGACATTGTGTTAGCTTCGTTCAAGATGGCTCATGTTGTTCTTAAAAGCAAACGTCCTTATACAGAGCTAGAATCAGTAGTATTACCATGTCTTAAAGTAGCAGCAGATTTGATTCATGGTGGTAAAGAAGCAGTTGATAGAGTTTCAAAAATTTCTCTGTCTGATACCACAGTTTATCGCCGATGTCAAAGTATATCAACAGACTTGGAGGATCAGTTGATACAAAAGTTGAAGGAAGCGCCTTCGTTTGCCATCCAGTTAGACGAAGCAACTGATATATCTTCAGAAGCTCAACTCATTGTGTTTTGTAGATTTGCTGATATTTCACATAAAACAATTACAGAACATTACTTATTCTGTAAACCGTTGGGAGTAAATGCAACCGCCAATTCTATTTTTGAGAAATTGGATGATTATATGAAGGAGAAAGGACTCAGTTGGGAAAAATGTAAATCAGTTACCACTGATGGTGCAGCTGCAATGACAGGATCCATCAACGGTGTCGTAACAAAAATAAAAGAACTTTCTCCTGAATGCGTTGGTGTTCATTGCATCTTACATCGTGAAGCTCTTGTCGCAAAGAAAATGAAAAGAGGAGGTAAAGAAAAAAGTATTGGCGAAAATGATGCCGGTACCACTTTTGCAGAGGTAATTCAGGAAGTTGTTGGTATTGTTAACTATATTCGAAGCCGCGCAAAAAAACGCAGGATGTTCACTAAGTTGTGTGCACAAATGGACGCGTCATTTACAGAATTGCTCTTGCATACGGAGGTACGGTGGCTCTCCAGAGGCAAAGTTCTTAGCCCTATCTTTCTGCTTAGAGAAGAATTGGGAGTTTTTTTAACAGAGGAACATAACCAACAAGCTAGCAAATTTCGTGACAATTTTTGGTTGGCAAAAGTTGCGTATATGGCTTCCATTTTTGAACACCTCAATAAACTAAATCTGAATTTGCATGGGAAGAAAGGGGATATTTTTGAAAGCATGTCCAAAGTCAATGCTATAAAGAAGAAACTACCACTGTGGCAGAACCGAGTTGCATCATACAATTTCTCTGATTTTCCGCTTTTCCACGACTTCATGGAAGAACATGGAAGCAATTGTCAAGAGCAACTGTTGCTACTTATTCATGCCCATCTTAATTTGTTACAAGAAAACTTTGAGAAATATTTCAATGCTGAACAGAACGCCACACTTAATGCCAGTTCTTGGATATTACAACCTTTCATTTATGACGGGCCTACTACAGAAATTGAAGATTTGATTGATCTCCAATCGGATTTTGGTATGAAAGTATTATTTAAAGAGACACCATACACTGACTTTTGGGTGCACCTGTTAAATGTGCCAGAATACAGAAGCATAGCAGAAAGGGCAATTTCCGTACTTATTCAAATGCCAACAACGTATTTATGCGAAAGCGGCTTTTCTTGTTTGTGTGAAATCAAATCTCGAAAGAGAAATTCAATCACACACATCGATCCATTGATGAGGGGAGCAATTGAAAAAGATATCATACCTCGGTTAGAGTTGTTAGTTAATAATGTGCAACAACAAAACAGTCATTAAATAATGATTTTTTATATCGCTTTTACCTCAGTTTACCTTTTAAGTAAACAGGGTGCATGAGTTCGTCACAACAACTTTAAGGGTTCACCAAACCAAAAAAGGTTGAAGAGCACTGAGCTACAGTGTATATAGTTGCGAGATGTCAGTCAACTAAACAATTATTGTGATATCTTAGGTATTGCGGACTTGACATCAAAACATCGGACAATAATCGCTACATGGTGGACACAAAATGCACATACAGGTGCGTAATGCGTATGTGATGTTGAAGGTACAGTTGCGTGCTTTTGGATACAGAAATCTTTATGGTATTCTTGACACGTCTTATCAAGGTTTTTTTCCACTTTTGCTTAGGACACTTTCTTTTACACTTGTGCAACATTATTTGTCGTTTAAATCCACAACTTTTGATCAACATGATGTTCTCGTAAAGTTTCCTGCTTGAGCGTCTTGTCATACTGTGGTGGATGTGACCGATAGAGGCGGACGGACGCTAAGTTCAAAAAGAAATTGCTTTACTGGCAATATTAAATTGCCAATCGGCAATCCAATGTGATATGCGATAACTCGACTTCGTGGTGACAACCAGGTAATAGTCCACTTTTCATCTGCCAAATTATACTAAAAACGTTCTCGTTTTGATTTATGTCAGCTTCACCATGCAGTAGTAGCTGCGAATTCCACTATACTAAAAGCCCAAAGATACTTTCACAAAAACATACAATACTCCTGAGCTTACTGTCCAGTGTAGAAAGTGTGACGTTTTGATTTCAACTATGTTGCAGAAGAATGTGTCAAGTTGTGCACTATTCACAAACTTAAAAAAAATTACAGCAGCATTTTAAATTTCTTCCTTGCACTTGTTACAACATTTTTTAATGTGTCGACTTAAAATATTGTTAGAAATGATCTTTTTTACAGACGTCCAATGACTTATCCGCAACCACTATTAGCCGGGTTTTGTGTGACAAACATTGGAAAGTCTAGTGTTCACTACAGAGTGGCCTTCTTTGAACCCAAACGTGACTATATGGGGTTAATAAAACCCAGCCAAAGTACAGACCCACACTTACGTTTGGGACTGGGGTCCCAAGGTTTGTTAGTCACCGAAAAGAATAAAGAAGTTCTAATCGAAATGGAAAAGTGTTACAGTTCAGAGGCATCAGTTCTCAGTGATTCTGTTCATGTTTTTGTAGACAACTTGACCCAACGTCCTGTTGATAAACTTCCTGATGCAATCAGCGGTGGTTTAAGCACAGTTTATACTAAAAGTTTTACCAGCAATTTGTAACTGTTTTTCACCCATGATCAAATACATTAATGCAATTCAATTCCGGAAAAAAAGTTACCTTGTTGATCCACAAGTAAAAAAAAATACAGCAACATTGCATCATGACAGTTATCATGCCTATAGCCGAACACGTTTGCAAAATTTAATTTTCGTCATAGGAAATGCCGTGTTGTTGACTGGGTTTCTCCGCTGGTGGTGATATAATGCACTTCTCACTAAGAAAGGTTTTGATGACAATGATTTCAATATCGCAATATTTGATCAGTTTCATTCGGATATCTTAAATCGTGATTTCCTTATGACTACCGTACCTGTTTTCACGTTTGCAATTATGGTGTACTTTGCTAATCCGCATCCGTATTTGCTTCTTTGCAGCAAAATGTAAATCTTTTCCACTTGCAATAAAAACCTCTTACCAATATTTTTATCATGCTTTGCGGCATAGTGTGCCGAAGACTTAGATTCTGAGATGAAGTATTTTTGGCTGCTTCCACCGGCAATCGAACAGATTCTTTTACGACTTTGTCAACCACTGTCAGTTGTTTTAATTATTGTTCAATTGTTTGTATTTTGCAAATATTTATTCACAAACCATATCAATTTGTACTGAGTCTGGATTAGACTGACGTAGAAGTCAGTTCACCGTCATAGAAATAGGCTGCTGTATCAATCAAACAAGAGCCTCTGTTGAATGCCTATTCTGTATTTTGTGCCGTGTTTTGTCTGTAAATGTCGTAACCTAGGACAGAGGTGTACCGTAACTAATAACTATACGCTAACGCGGTGGCCACTCCAAAAAAAAAACCGTTTGTGTTGAAAATGTAACGATCAACGTTCTGAGCTAAGCTCTTTACTTTTTTGAACAATTACGTTTTGTCACTTTTAGTTACGAAAATCCAACAAAATTTGTTTAAAGTCATTTCAGCTCTTCCTTTCCTTGTTCGTCGTACTATATTCCAGCTAGAAATCTATGTTCTTTTGATTTTGATTGGACGCCTGGTGTTGAATCAATGTATTTTGATGTTGAATCAATGTACAGTGCTAACCATAAAGTAAGGGCAAACCGCATAACATCGTATGCCATAAAGCCTCTAAGCATGCGAAACTGCAAAAATGTAGCTTGCAGAGGAGCTCTCTCATTGCGAGGATAACAATTCCTGCAATCAATGTATCAATTGCAAATTGTTCTGGCGTTTACTATTCAGGCTCATGCGGCTTGAAGTGTCGATAAAAAAGAGTTTCTACAGGTACGACGTGATGTGAATGCGTGTGGTATTTGGTAGTCAGCTCTTCGGTGTTGAGTATCTGCTTTGTTTCAATATTTTATGATGGATTTATAACATGGACCATTTTGAGTCTGATGCAAAATGCAGTAAAATAGATAAGAAGATTAAAGGACGCATGAAAATATAAAAGATTACGACATTGTCACTCATTTCTAAATCCACTCCTCGCGAAACTATCTCTTGTTTTGGTGGTACATCATATTATGGTTCATCTGTTTCCGTGCTTAACCTCTGTAAAATTGATGCTCAGTCCATGTACATAAATGATGACACTTTACGACACTATTTTGGTTAATTTCGTAATTTTTTAGAGTTAGTGCACACATTAATTTATGGCTTTAAACAAAACTTTGAGCCTTTTAAACAAGCAACATTTTCATTCCTTGCTTCGACGGTGTCAGTCCTCAAGTTTTTCTGCGCTGGGTTGGAAAATCGAAAACTACAGGTAGGTTTTTCAGCTACTGTACTAGGATCTTTGTGGAGTGATGTAGGAAGATGCTGGTTTCTCTTCCCTGTTCCGATTTCTGGTGTTATTGAGAATGAAAAGCTGTACAGGGATTTTTCTTTTAGGATGCACCCGAAAGATCAAACGTAGCAAGTAAAAAAGAGTTAGCCTGGTTTGGAAGCTTGTATAATTTATTGACGAAATTTTCTTCATCATAAAGCTGGCTTCTTCAGTAGCCTATATCGTTCAAATGGAACCAATTCTTTGTTTTGTGTAATTTTTCTTATCATTATTTTATCACCGTTTCTTCTTAGCTTAATTTGGAAGTCTTAATTTCAACTGCCTTTATGAACAGATATTTCATACCTATACAGACGCGCTGGACAGATAATGATGAGAACAACCACATCAACAACAGCGTTTATTATCAATTTATTGACGTTGCAACGACAAGTGCTTATCAATTTATGTAAGTTGCATTACACTTTTGCGATTAGCCTACTGTGTCGGTTTGGGCATGTTAGAACATCATGTGACGTCTTTGGGGAGGGATATTAATATCCCGTCACGTTGCCACATATGTGGGTTGAAAGAAACGATGTCAATTTGAGACCTACTTGTCAATTTGATATCTTAAAATTTTTTGCAAAATTACACTCAAATAATGGATTCTAACGCTTTCTGGAAACACTTTTAGGGTACGGTAATATTTGTATGAAATTTATTACTGTAGCAGATAAACAGCTATTAACTTATTGAAGGTAGCTCTTACACACGAACGGGCAAAAAGTGCGGCTAAAATTAGAGAACACCAAAAACTCAGCTACAAAAACCCAACAGAGTAAGCGATTTTGAAATTGCTTCCACAGATTAGTTAAAAGAAACGTAAATCGCCTAAACTTTGCGCGATTCACGATTTGCAAAATTTATTGGTGTCTTTCTGTGTGTCTAAAACAAGTCCTGGGGAGTGTTAATAGCCAGATGTCTTGGAAAACGATATAAATTTGTACAAATGTTATAATACCAAAAGAGGGCTCAACTTCGGAATCCAAACTTTGAAAATTTGGAGGGCCATGGCCCCTTCCGCCCCCCTGGCTACGCCAATGGCTAAGACGTCCGCTTCATTTTCTGACTAACACTTTGTTTTTTAAACAGCTTAGAGAAAGGTGGTGTACCCCTGCAGTCGGCAGTGCGTGCAAAGACATCGTGCACATACAGGTACCACGTAATTAGCCGCGTTTACGCTAGTTTGTGCTTTAACGTAGGCCAAACTATCTAGTTTACATCAATGAATATAGTTTTAATGTTCTTCAATTTATGGTTTTTATTAGTCGCAGTGTATTATTGTAGCCTAATTGATTTACTAAGTTATTCTTCTCAAACAGTGTAGCTTGTAATACAATTTTGGTATTTTTTTTTAATCAAAGACAATGAAACCTAACAACTAGACGGCATTTAACATAATATAACTTAAAAATATACTAAAAATTACAAACGTTTTCGGCCATACTCTTATTAGCCCTTTTCAAGTAACCAACTGACTCATTTTCTTCATAAATTGAAATTAAAACACTGATCTGCATACACAAAAATTGAAAAAAAATAAACGCATAACAAGAATGAAACGGCAAGGCTTAGTTTATTTTCATGTTATTATGTTAAATGTCGTCAATTTGTCAAGTTTTATTTGTCAATGTAGCTTGTGTGATTCAAATTCTTTTTTGCCATAATTTAGAAACATCCATCATGACAAGTTATTTCTACTTTTGAGAACGACCGGAAAGATTTCTGTGAAGACACTTTGTTAACGTCTTTGTTATTTCCTGGTGACCTGCCAATTACCTACCTTTCTATTTATAGTCCTTGATTTTTCACTTCTCTTCGAAGAAACAAAATAACTATACCCTCGCCATTTTTTTGTGACATACAAATCTCAAAGTTAAGAGAAACAGAAATTTACTCAACGTAATTTCTGGTATTTATTCAAATATAATTTTAAGACAATTTTTGGAAGTCACAAATCAAGGGGCGCAACTCTGAATGCTGTCGATTTGAAAATCTGGTATTTACAATATTGCGTTACTTATGGATGGTGTTAATAATTTTTTCTGTTTTTGTAGAAAACCCATGCGGTACCCCCAAATACCACTGGTGGGTGTCGGGATATCAAGGTTAGGAAAGTCCAGTGTGGAGCTCATGATTGGTTTCTTTGAACCTTCGTCAGAAGATAACGATGATTTGTTTTCTGAGCTGGATATCGGGCTATCTGGAAGTCTCGTGGATGATGATAGCACTGGTTTATTAGCTAAACATTACATGTCAAAAGCTGCTGTGGTTGGAAATGCAACTGTAGTCCTCGTATCGAAGTCTGATCTCACTAAATCGATTCCTTTTCCTCCAGAATTCGTCACGGCGGCAAACTCTATAGCAATTAATAAATAGTATAAAAGGCTAAAATATCCCAATATGCCAACCCTGATCTAATAGACATTGGCGATCATGGTCTTCGAAACTTCTCTGTCATTTACGGTACCATCTTTACATGCGTTTATTCGAAGCAATGTGTCCTACATTTATGTGTGAAGTTAATTTCAATATTCTGCAATAGGCTACTGACAGAAAACCTGTTCTACGTAACCTGCAGCATCAGTCTGTTCTGATTTAACAACCGGTTCGCTCTTCTTTGATGCTTCAAAGCCTGGTTCGCACGAGCAGTCTTACTGTAGCTGCCTGCATCATGGACTTCGGTTGTGCTCGGCAGAGTCTACATGAAAAACGATTCTCTCAGAGATGCTTTCAAATAAAACTGATTTTATCAACTGACGTGAAAATTACGATCTTACGTTTTTCAGCTGTTGAATCACACCTCAGCAAAATTAAGTGCAATATTTCATCTATGCATGACTGAAACAACTTGTATTTTCATCATGTTTTTCTGTTAGATTAGAATTACACAAATTCCTTCTTTTTTTGTCTTTGCCAGTTCCAGGGATATCTATAACTACGTACTTACGTAGTAATAGTGCCGTGTCAGAATGGGAGCTTTCGCTGTTGGTTACTCTCTGAGGCGAGTCGACTCCGTGTGTTCTGTCAGAAACAACTTGGGTTGTAGTAGTAGACTAGTAGTAGCGTATCGCAATAAAACATTACGTATCCCAAAAACGAATTTTGCTGGTTTGTGTCACACTCAGACAATCGGAACCACGGATTATTATTTTACCTGCGTGATTGAGCTAGTTTTGTTTCCAAACCGCGGGAAAACTTCAGCAGTTGCGAGCTGATTAATCCCATTGGTTTCGTTTCATGGCGAGTATTATAAAATGAACACCACTCCGTTTTTTGTTAACTAATTCTATAAGGGTTTGTGTGAATTGGTTGGTCATTTCAACAGGGTGCAGCAAGGAAAAAGGTCAAGGTTTTATTAGGGTATTCAAATATCGTTTGACTTTGAGGAACTAGATATAATTACTAAAATAGAAACATTGTAATTTATTAATAGATTGGGCACAAACGATAAATCTGTCGTTAGAAGACAAGAAAATGACGTACCGTAATGTATGTGATATTCAAACACTTCCTCGGTTTTCAACGAAACCACCCTTATTGTGAAACAGATTTGAAAGATATCCTCGTTTCCAGCAGAGTCAGTACGATTGCTGCCAAGCTGCTCTTTACCCACTCTTAGAGTGCCTATCCATCATTTTATTTACCCAGGTGCGAACTGTTATATCCAAGTGTGGAACCGGTAGGCCGACATCAAAACTCATCCATGCTTGATGCCTGTCAAGCACGAGCGTATATTTTGGAGGTATACAGATTACAGAAGTCTTCTGTTCACCTTCTGGCAAGTCAGGGATGTCTTAGGTAAAAAAGAAGATGATACAAAGCAAATTAAGTGATGGATTCTCTGGCAGCTAGTTGGCTTAGGGGTCAGGGCTGGAAAGTAGTCATTTCCACGACATGGGTTCGATTACCACCCCTACCATTAGGCTACTCTTTTTTCTTCTGTAACTACCAAATCAAGCTAAAAAAAAGGATCAACTCGCTGGCTGAGAGCTAAAAGGGTCACAATTGGACGGTAGCATCTTATAACATGTTCTGATTGGTTGAACATAGCTTCTGATTGGTTCGAGATTTCAGATGCAGTGGCAGAATTTTTTCTTGTTAAAGTGGCTACCATATAGTAGTAGTACAGTATAACCGAAAACCTATGAAATGTTTTTACCCATTTAAATGCCATACGTTGCAGTTTGATTGTATTGTTGTTGTTTGCGTTATTGTCGCACGCTTTTATTAAAATCTTCAGGAATTTGATAAAACAATTCAAAGTAAATATAACTTGAAAACAACGCTATACCTGATCTGTATAAGTGACATATTTGCTTCGACAGAGATAGCGAGAAAAAGTTATCAAAATGCAATTCAATGGAATTGATCAGCTGCGTCTACAAACAAATCGTTGAAATACCAAAGAGGTTCAATTTTCTCTGTGCAGTTCAGCAACGCACTTGAAGATCCGCAATGGAAACTTCACTTTGTCAACCGTCGCTACCGGGCTTGGATTAGTACTTCCAATCCTGCGCAAGCATGCGAAACTGCAAGGATTAAACTTCTCAAAAGGTTTTCTCGGCCCGACAACAAAACTTTTCCCATAAATCAATCAAGTCATTGGCTACTGGTTGCACAATGCACATTTTATGGATAAAACAGGCTTATAGTGCGATGTCATTCAGCTACTCAATAAACAGTAAAAATTGTGTATGCCCGTAATGAAATCAAACGTAATCACTACCGGTACGAGTTTTTGGTGATAAAATGCTTTTCATCATTTTGTTAATTTTTCTGGAAGCATATTTAGTGCTTGTCCATATTCCTGCTGTTAAAATCCCTTTTAAGCTTTGAGTCTTAGTTGATTCTTGTACAATCTTGATAACAGACTGCTGCAAAACGTCAGAAATATCAGGGTACCGAGCTGCACTTTTTAGAATTTCTTCAACATCTCGAATGTGTCGGGCTTCCATGTCGAACACACGACACAAACGAGTTTGTAAGTGAAAAGGAAGCTTTTGTAAATGAAGATGTTGAATAATCGGAGTTTTGTCTTGTTCGATTGCACCACGCTCTTTGTCCCAAAAGATAAAACTTTTATATGGAGCTTGCATTCTACGAGATGTTTCACACACTCCATTCAATACAGGATAATAAAGCTGGCGAAATCGTTCAATATTGGAATTGACAATGTTGCTCACCTTATTTCGATCCTCTCCAAATGTCATTCTAAAATCACCAGCATAAGAAAGACCAGCTATTGTGTGAAAAAACTGAGCTTCAGTAAAGGAATCTGGCAATATTAAAAGAGAGGTAAGAACGGCTCCAATTAGATTTGATTTCAATCCTTCCAAAAGTTTAGGTGAGTTTTCAAAATCATGATGTACAATATGAACAGGCTTATGTAATCTGCCTGCTATGTATAAAGTTTTCCATTTCACAAGGTCATCAATCAAATGTTTTTCAGATATGACACCATACTTTATTTTTCTGTCTTCAACCAGAATGTCAGTATTGAAATACACACCAGCACCATAATTTTGCATGAGATTAGTTATTCTTTTTGGGCCAGCCATACGCATGGGCAAAGCGTAATCTTGATGATTCATCCATAAATTCTCAGTGTGCCAAGAGAGCGGATCACGAACGACAAATATACAATCTAACATATTACTTGAAGAAGGTATTGTGTTATTTTGAGGAAATATGCCAGAACCATATGAAAAAACAAGGCTCATATTTCCAGGAAATCTTGAAAGAATCTTCTGGTACAACAGTGACATTTTAAGTTACGTTGTCAAAATTTGCATAGTAGGTATTCTGGAACAAGTTGAAATGAAAACAGTAATGAACACGTGACTAAAGCTAGATTAACTCCTGCAAAATACAAAGTAGAAAATAAGTTAAATCAAAAACTTCATAAGGCTATTATGACAAAGGTATTGGGTGGTCTAAGATCATGATGACAAGTTTGTGGGTTCTAAAAAATTGTATCGTATCAACACAACACACATTAATTAATGCTGGTTTATCATGAAATCAAATTATACAAGATTTTAAATCTCGAACTGACAAAGGCTCTGATAGAGGTTCCTGGCAGTTTTGCATACTTGTAGAGGCATTGAACTACTGATTCAGGGTGGTTAACGAGATTGACAGAGTAAAGTTTCCAATAGTTATTGCCAAAGACTCTTTCTACCGACTAGGTTCCGCTGAACGGAGTACAATCCTAAAATGTGTTGCTCAAGCACACATCACAAGAGCCAAAATAGTGCTGCTTGATCTTGAGTCAGGTGCATAACCACTGAGCTATAGGAGTTGTACATTTGTACAAGTTTGTTGTCAGAATGTTTACCATTGGCAGCAACCACATTAAAACTCCCAATTCAACATGACATGCAATCAACTAACTGTACATTGTACCGTACAATGTATCTTGCATTATAATTATGACTTATATACCTTTAGTAGTATTTTACTTGTTTTCTTTATTGTATCACTATGCAACTGAAGGTATTTTGTAAGGTTCTGTTTCTGGTGATATACCTTCAGTTGTATTTTTTTAATGTATTACAGCAGGGCTACTCAACTGCCCGACCGCGGTCCGAATCTGGACCTTCTGGGTGTTGATGGTGGATCTTGAGCTTTTGGAAGAATAATATCATTGCCACGTTTCAGGGCTTCTTTAAACATATTTCTACTGGGAGGAAGCAATTTTTACTGTGATTATCGTAGTTGCTGGAGGGCTTCGACTCCCCAACTTCTCAGAAATCCAATTCGAGTTACATTTTACCTAAAAAAGTGGTTTGGTACAGATATTATAGTTTAGCTTTTGTGGTTGCTTGTGAAATAAATTATTCACCGGACCGCTAAAAATATTCAACTTGTCAAACTGGACCTTTTTTGTTAAGATTAGTTGAGTAACCCTGTATCACTATTATCAAAGTAACTTTTACAGCATGTTCAGTGTTCACCCTTTGTGAGATCATCAAAGGGTGCTTATATAAATCTGCTTAGCATTGAACACACTTTTGTGGTATTATTTCTCATTAGTATAAAAATATCACAGTATAATATTATGTAATTGCAACATAAAATAGTGAAAAACCATATTATTACAATATGATACTGTAATACCTACTTATAACATAACTTAAATTGTTTGAACATTCTATCTCCCAAACCAATAGTCACAAAACAACCATTTTGCGTATCAATAATCTATACAAGTTGGTAATTAACTCCCATGAGACTGACACCAAACAAATGTGAAATTATTGAAGTTTGGAGGGTGTAAAAATGAAGCCCGAGCAAAAAAACTCAAAATGAGCCATCTTGTGGTTAATATTTGGCCCTGTGGACAGTCATTCAGGAAGTTGAAACTTTCAGGAAAAAATCTTGTTTGCCTAAGCTATAAACAGTTCAAGTTTCACATATGTAACCCAACTCCTTCAATAGCAAATGCAGCTGTAAAATCATGAGCTTGACCATCACATGCAAAAGTCACAGCTCATCTGTATGTTGAAGAAGAAGTGCTGTACCACAATCACCAGGGCCATTAAAAGGATAATTTGGACCAGTAGCAATAAAATCATCAGGCTCCAAATCAATACATTTCTACGAAAAGGGTCAGATGGTTTCACATAAATTTCCCCACAGAAGTTTTGCAAAATCATCTTCCAGCAAGTTATGCCAAAATAGTTTTTTTCACCCTATAAAACACCGGTTATGTATGGTTTCTAATGCAAGCCTTTCTCGTGGCTTAAACTTTCCTGAACTTAGCAATAAACAATTAGAAATTTGTTTTGCAATAAACCAATTCAAAAGTTTTATCCAAAATTTCCCAAGTTGGGAACGAAATTTTCTATATGGCAACACTAGTTCATTCAAGGAGGCGCCACCAAGTGAATTTCTCCTCATCACAATTTCTTTTCGCCAGCGCTTCTTTTTTTCAATGTTTTGCCTGAGAGAGAGAGAGAGAAACCTTTTATTTCGTCTGTTGCGACAATAGTACGGTACAATTTTGTTTGTTTGTTTATCTTTATCCTGCATTGCGGGAAAGCGGACTTGAGCGCTATGCATCGATGTACGCCTTCCGACATACACCTGACCCACGCTGCAGCCGACGGCAATGTCTGTTTTCCGGTTGTCTACTTCACTTATGACTTAAATTTGGTACTACCCATTACTCGAAATCGATCACTAGGTAGAGACAATTATCGTTAAGTTTCTTGCCCAGAGAAACAACAGCAAGTGCGGGTGGCTGGAGTCGAACATGCAGGCTCTCGACTGCGAGCCCAACGCGCTAACCACTCGGCCACTGCTGCCAATTATAAACAATACGAATAAAATAGTACCATAGCTATCTTAATAGGCTACCACAACAGACAGGAAGCAGCGAAAGACTATATCAGTCATCGAGTCAGCTGCTTCCCAGTTCTTAATGTGACAAATGTCAAGCATCGGCAAATTACGTTGAAACAAGATAGGCTGACGTTCAGTAATATTAATGAAAGAATAAAAAATCATGTGCTGCTGCGATCCTTAAGTGAAGTCCTGTGGTTTTATTCAAATATAAACTTTATTCCGGGTGATTAAAAATAGGAAAAACTTTTGAAATCAATAAACTCTTGTAGCAAGGGCGTTTAAACTTCAGTGCAACCAAGAAAATTTCAAGCCAATAAATAGTTCAAGGCTACGAGTAAAAACATTTTCAGTCACAGTATTACCATTACAATACAAAAATAATCACAATTTAGAAAAAAGGTATAGCCTAGGCCTATTGTTCTGTCATAAAAGAAATGGCTGAGTGACTCTCAGTGGTACCTGTTAGGCTGCATGAAACTAGCGCAATGTGACCATATAATTTGACAAACAAATTGAATAGAATGTAAAAATGAATGTAATGCCTGAGTTTGTTTTCGGCCAACTTAAGAAGTCTTTACCTCGTTTCTGTGTGGATTTCTTACTAATTTCTCCAAAAAGGTTTCAACCTCCGCTCTTCCCAGAACCTCTATATTCCCAATTGAATTTTTCGTCCCCAACGACCTTGTACTTTGTCCAAATTTGGAATAGAACTCTGAGCTTCATGAAACTTAGCTGAAAGCAGAGGTTCTGTTGCATTTATTGTTTTTCACGAAGGCAAAGGCATTTTTAAATTTTGTTTATTTGGAAATAATGGCCTAGCCAGCAGAAAATTATACCCTGGAAAAGTAAATAATTGTTTTGTAGAGAAGCAATTCCGTGATAAATAAATAAATGGTAACTGCCTGCATTTCGAAATTAAATTTATTTGTTGTATTCTGGCAACACTGGCATGAAACAAATTCGAAAGTGGAACTTTTTCAGTGTTACCAGATAAAATTCTTTTCTAACTTTCAATCAATCAATCAATGTTTTATTTGTCAGTAACAGGAACATAGGTACATGTTTGAAATATGCAATATACACAGTACAAAAGTTACACAGGTTCCCATACCGACAGGGAGACAACGAGACGACCATCCCATACGGTCTACTAGTCAATTGCCACCCTACGGAAATTACGATTTTGCCATTTAAAATAAGCTTACAAGAGAAAAATAATAATTGAAACGTTCCCGCGCTTCAATAACAGCATACGCACAAAAAAAAAAAAACATATTGATGATAACGTAGGCCAAAACACAAAATTCCATGAAGCAAGCAGAGAATAATAAAGTTTTCGAAGCAACTGACAAGTTGGTTTCCATAACATATCACTTACGATGCACTGTAGCTTTGTAAAATTAACGTTTTGATCTCTTTTTTGAAACAATGAAATGATAAGTTTTTTAGCCTACTTGGAACCTCTGACCAGAGCATTGGTCCCAATACCTGCATGGACTTCTTGCCAAATTCTGTGTTTGATCTGTTTATAAAATAATTGTTGCCTGTTTGATATCTTGACCTTGTGTTATGCTGATGAATAGATGAAGCATTTGTAAATAAATCACAATACGTAGACGGATACTCATTCATATGAACTTTGTACATATGTTTTTTTATTTCAATGTTATGTATGTCTTTTAGTTTCAAGATGTTCATTTTGAAAAATAAAAAATTAGTGTGAGCATAGTAATTTTGTTTCGTAATTATTCTTATAACCTTTTTTTGTAATTTTATTAATGGATCCAGTGCACTGTCACAGGCCTTTCCCCAGCTTGAAATACAATATTGCAAATGACAGTAAATCAAAGCGTGATACACATCTTTTAAAGTGTCTGTGTTGACATAATTTCTGAGTTTAAGCAACGCCCATGAACCTTTTGCTACTTTTCCGCAAATTTTATCTATGTGATATTTCCATGTTAATTTGTTATCTATGTAAACGCCAAGGTATTTTATTTGATCTTTTTGTTGAATGCTTGTGTTACCAATGTTAATGTTAAAATTTTTTATGTGTTTTTTATTTGTTATTAGCATGTATTCAGTTTTTGAGAAAGTTAATGATAATCTATTAAGCTTCAACCAGTTGTAAACTTTTTGCATTTCGGCATTCACATTGTTCTGCAAATTTATTTCACATTTGTCGCTCATCATAAGATTGGTGTCGTCAGCAAATAGTTTAACATTCATGTTTGTTGAATTTGGTAAGTCATTTATATAGAGTAAGAAAAGAAGGGGTCCCAATGTCGATCCTTGGGGCACACCGCAGGTAACCTGTCTTGAGTTTGAAGAGATTCCATTGACGACCGTGTGCTGTAGACGATTGCTGATATAGCTTTTTAACAATTGTAATGGAAGGCCCCGAAAACCGTATGTTTGCAGTTTCTGTATGAGAATAGTGTGATCAACTGTGTCGAAGGCTTTAGCTAAATCAAGAAATACAGAGCAAGTTGTATCTTTATTATCTAGGTTAGTTAAGATGTTATCACAAACGTTTGACACAGCTAACGAAGTGGAATATTGAGGTCTAAATCCATACTGATGTGGTGTGATCAGGTCTTTTTTTGTTAGATAATTGTACATTTGTTCATACAGGCATTTTTCGAATATTTTGGTGAAGGGGGACAATAGCGATATGGGCCTATAGTTGGAACAATTTTTCCTGGAGCCACTTTTGAAGATTGGGGTAACTTGAGCGACCTTTAGTACATCAGGATATACACCTTTATCGATACACTCATTGAATAAGTTGGTGAGGAAAGGGGCGATTATTGGTGAGGATAGTTTGACAAATCTTATAGGTATTCCATCATGTCCCGTACTTTTAGAGACAGAAAGATTATTAAGATGTTTTAATACTTCTTCTTGATTGACAGGTTTTAGGAAAAAGGAGAATGGGACACTTTGCAATTTCAATAGTGAGCCAGGAGACGGTAGAGGGATTTTAGATGCCATAGAAGGACCAATTTCTGTGAAATAATCATTAAAACAGTTACTTATTTGTGCAGGGTCAGATATTTTTTCATTGTCAGTGCTAATTATTTCTTCTGGTATGTGAGCTGTGTGCTTATGTTTGTACTTGATGATGTCATTTATGGTTTTCCATATTTTTCCAGTGTTGTGCTTGCTTTGCGTAATAAGAAAACTGTAATGCATTTTTTTTGCTTGCTCTTTGGTATGAGTAAGTACATTTCTGTACTTTTTGTATGTTGCTTGTGCAGAAGTGTTTGTTGGGTCTTTTATTTTTAAGTGATATAGTCTGTTTTTAGTTTTGATGGAGTTCAAAATTCCTTTTGTTAGCCATGGTTTGGTCTTGAGTTTTCTTTCTCTTCGAGACAACAATCGTAAAGGTGCATGCTTGTTTAAAGTGTCATTAAAAGTGTCAATGAAATGATTAAATTTGCTATGAACTGAATCATTCCTTTCTGTGTATTGGTTGGTCAAGCTATTTTCCAGATCACAAACGAATTCATCAGCAACAAAGTTTTTCATGTTCCTTACTTTTTGTGTATGTTTTTCTTGTTTTGGTTTTACAGAGTTTATCACAACTACAATAGGAAAGTGGTCAGAAACATCGTGAATAAGAACATGGCATTGAATTTTATTTGATTGGTCGTTGCTGTATACATGATCGATTAAAGTTGAACTTGTGGAAGTTACACGGGTTGGGGATTGTACTAATTGATTGCAGCCTAAAGAGAGAAACGCATCACAGTAATTTTTTACAGCAGAATTTTTTGACTTTGCTAACATATCAATATTAAAATCACCACAAATGTAATATTGTTTTTTGAAATTATTTAACGAATCAATGCACTCACAGAATTTGGTTTGAAACTCAATTAACTTATTTTTGGGATGCCTGTATACTACACCAACTGTGCATTGTCTATTGTTTGATAAAGTAATATCCACCCAGAGATCTTCACATTCCTGTAAGTTTAGACTTAAATTATTAATTTGATTATACTTTATTGAACTGCTTACGTATAGCCCGACACCACCTGCTTGTATTTTAGCATCAGTTTGTTTGTTATTAAAGTGGACAAAATTATAGCCTTGCAAGCTAACAAAATGCAATCGATTTTCATTCAGCCAGGTTTCTGACACAGCAATAAGGTCCGGTGCTTCTTGCATTTCGACAAGCAGTGATTCTAATTTTTCAAAGTTGCCAACTAGGCTTCTCATGTTTACATGTAAAATCGATAGCTGGTTCCTATTAATATTGTTAGTTAAAGAGAAGGAGTTTTTTGAATAAAAATTTTTACAATCCGCAGACATTGCCACAAACAAAGTATGACCAACAGATGAATACAAAACCAATAACGCAGGACACGAAAGATTACAAAATGACTTTGCAACAAAACAGATTAAAAGCAAAATCACCGACACCTGCATTTATAACTTGTAGTCAGGATAATCAAAGAATTCACTTATGTGTGACGAAATAGGACGGTGTCTAACAAGCACCGAAAAAGAACAAATAACAAGTCTGGTTTAAGTGGTGTAAGAAACACTTTAGAAAATAAACAAAACACTATTATTGCGTTATAAAATATTTAATTTAGCAAGGATTTTGGAAATTGACTAAGTAATAATTTTAATTTGAAACTAAGAACTAAATTAAATTACGGTACTTTAGTTGATGAAAGGTAACTCAGGGCAAAATTCCGTCAAGCAGTGATATAGAATCAAATGAATTGTGTTAAAATGACCTGATTAAAATATGCAGCTTAAAAAGAGAATTAAGACTGGCGAGGATAATGGATATACTTACGTAGACGTAGCCTAAGTTAGTCGGTTTATGAAATCGATCAATGTCGGAATACGAAATGTAAAAAAAATACGAGTTCGAATTGAAGAATTGAACTTTGAAGACATTGCACAGCAGAGATGTTCCAAGGTCAAGTTCCTGCAGGATTATTGAAAGTTAGAACCATCAGGACTGAATTTAAAAGTTTTTGCAGCTGATCAGAAGTAGCAAACAGCGTATAAATACATTCAAGACCTTGCCAGAACATCAACAATCTGCCCACGAAGGCTTGTGGACAGACACAT
Source organism: Aplidium turbinatum (assembly GCF_918807975.1). Lineage (NCBI taxonomy): Eukaryota > Metazoa > Chordata > Ascidiacea > Aplousobranchia > Polyclinidae > Aplidium > Aplidium turbinatum. The sequence goes on along the minus strand of NC_137483.1, from coordinate 7,780,778 downwards.
TTGTTCATTTGTTTAATATTGGTTGGGATTTGTTGCTAAATGTTGGACTTATTTTCTTGTTGAATTGTCTGTTTGAGCACGAGCTTGTTTTTTTTTCAGATTATTCACATAAACTGAACTGATTCACTTGCTTGTCTTAAAAAACAACGTGGCAACACTGGTGCATGGATACAGATTTCAATGATTTTAATTTTTTTCAGTTATATTGATTGTAATTTGTATTGTAATGTCTGGGCTTGTATTATTAGGACTAGAGCTAAGAAATTTTGATAATTCAATCTATCCCAATTTTGCTTGACAGGAAAGAAATCACGTGGAGCAGGCTTAGAAAGCAGTGTATTTAAATACAACTGCAAATATGTTTCAGAGCCTTGTTTGCGTTGTTCTAACATTTTTCTTTCTTAAATTTTGGAGTTTCTATTTTGGCTGCTGGGTGAAAAAATTTAGCCGCTGGAAAGAAGCTCTGGTATGCCATGTTTGGTCACCAGAAAAATAAAAGAGCTTAGAGGCCTTCGACTAGCTGTCAGGGTTCAAGCAGCCAAACTGTTACATGGCTAAATGCCGCATAAATTTGATCAAAGAAATACAAATTCATTTAGTGAACTTTTCTGCAGCTTTTCAATAGCTTGTAAATTTGTTAGTCGGTTGCATAGCTTACGGTACTAGCCTATAAGTTATATTTTTCAAAAAATACCCACAAAATATTTCTGGGAAGCAGTTGCCCCCTGGTTACACCCTTGATCACCAGCATATTATTCAAAGAATTTTTTACCTTAGCGAATTGTAATGCTTTAAATTAGCTACCTTACCTAACCAACTTAACAGAGTAATTCAGGATTATGGCTCAAACTGTATCTTATAAAAAAATTGCAGTATCACGTTTTTTTGTTTAGTAGGTTATTAATTATACTGCATAGGTAAGTGACTTATCAGAACAGTGAACAATTCAGAAAATTTTTGTTTTCACTGATTGTGCAATTTTTTTTTCAATACATATATAACTAAAGAGTCTCAATCATTAAACAGAAGAGTTCATACCTCAAATTACCTTGTACCACTAAGTGGGAAGAAGTAATGGTAAGTCTAACTTTACTACCCATAGACAAATGCTAACATTTTTTGATTTCTACATTTTCTTAACAAAAGTTATTTTTGTTTTGCTCAAATTAGCTTTTGATTTTGTTTGCGGATTGCAGGTAATGGTTTCACAGTTTTCAAGGAAGTCCAATTTTTAGACCACCTATTACAATCACACAGCGAAATTATATGTGTTCTTGTGCGAATAGTAAAACTCCATTTTTTTGCTTTTAGATTATACCTATATTAGTACTATATATATTAAATCAAATATAGTTATTACTATTTAAACCCTTGACAGCCTGTTTCACCTAAAGGAGGATTATCAGAAGGTCCTTATTCAAAAAGAATCTCATTGAATAACGACCTACTGATGATCCTCCTTTAAGGTGAAACAGGCTGTTTACTATCAAGGGTTTAGATCAGGGTGGTCCAAGACTGCGAACATGAAGGGCCACATTAGGGTCTGAGAAAAACTTCACGGGCCGCATAGTGAGAAATGATGAAATGAACGCGTTGCTGAAAGTAGAAATGTTGTTAAATAAAAACTTAACTAGGTTGCGATTTTGAACTTCTTTTCTATACATTTTGATCTGTTTTAGCTGCATTCTTACTGTTCGCAGGCTGTTAACAGTAACAAGTCTTGTCGCTGACAAAGACTGTTCTGATCGATCTAATGTTTTGCTGCATGCCTAATTCACTTTTTAATCTTTGCTTGCAACTCAAAAAGTGATTTTCAGCTAGTAAAAAAGATACGGTACATAACACGTCAACAAATTAGCAAACCAAAGCAATTTATTGTTTTTTGCTTTTGCATATAGTGTCGATCTCTGGTTTAAATTTAGTGGTCGACAGACGTAAGCACTAAGCAGGCATCCAGGGTTTCATCAGCCATTCTGTTCTGTGTGTCGCTTTTTAATCGCTTCATAACGGAGAAAGTGTCTTCATAACAGAGAAAGTGCTAGCAACAAAAGCAAAATATCAACGCACGTTTGTGTCATCACAAACCGACATTGTTCCCACATAGTTCCCTATTGACCCGATTATGCGCGAATTGATTAGGGTGTGGCGAATGTAATGTGTTTATAAAACGTAGGTGTATTTTTAAACCTTGGATTTAGCAATGATAATTCCGGCATGCACAAAGTGTTCGCGGGCCGCACAAAAGCTTCGCGCGGGCTGCATGCGGCCCGCGTGCCAGGGATTATACCACCCTGGTTTGGAAAGTAGTAACCATCTTTGATTTAATTCGCTTTGCTTTTTGCTTGGCATTGAGCACTTTTTGTAGTATTAATAGTTTTCATTGTTTATAGTATATATATAAAATATTATATTTTTTTCGCGGTAGTGCTTCCACTGCAAGATGTTCATGTGTTACTAAATTTAGTTAAATTAATGTATATATAGTCAATTAATTAAATTTTATGGTAGCTTATTTGATTTGACCTTTGAAGCAAACACTGTTTTGTTTACAATCAAGTAAATAGTATGAAATCAATCACATCGTAAATTACTTTTAGTAAAACCAGTCTTATGATACCTACAGCTTATGAATTCAAATAAAATGTTTATGCATTTATGTATTTTAAGACTAGACATTCAAGTAACTGACAAAACTGCAGCCACTCAAAAAATTGATAATAATATTATGTGTTCACTTAGGATGATGATTCTTCCGCGTTGACTTCAGACAAACCTGAATCACAAAACATAAATGATTTGATCTCCATCATCGATCATGGCTACAAATCAGAAGGAGAACTTGATACCAGGCAGCTTGTTCTTGAAATGAATCGTAAGAAAAGAAAATCGGGTGGATTCCAGTCAATGGGTGGGTAAATGCAGAACATACATATTTCTTACCTCATTATTATTTTGTTTTACTGCCACAATCTATCAAATAGAACAATTCCACCATATTCCATGCTGTTTAGGCTACTGAATTGGGCCTGGTTGGGGTATGATTTTAAATGTAACATCATTGCTTAATTTTTTCATATTCACTGTTATTTTTTTCTTCAGATATTAGCTGATGCTTATGTAAATGTATTTTTGGATGTGTGAATTCTAAATCGTTGAGGTTCACCGTAGCTACCTAGAAATGCTGCCTGATTTGTTTCATTCTGCAGGCTTTTACAAATTGTGTCAAATTTTTGCTCCCAAAATATTGTCTACAAATCGTATTGTTATATGATATGTATATAATTGCTGCCTTTCTCAGCTTTTACCATGCCAGGCTTAAAAAATAAGGCATATTGTTCCGGAAATATTCAGTCTGTGTGAAAATTTTTTAAGTTGCATTTATTCATTTTTTACTCCGTCTTCAAGGCTGGGTTTTTTTTTCGCAGAGACTTTTCGGTCATTTGTCAGAAATGACTTGAAAAATTTCGACTATTTTATATTTATTTTGGTCACATATAGGCTAGTCAATTGACTATATATTTCTTAGGATATTTTGTTAAAAAATCGGTCAATGGCCGATAAATGACCGAAAAAAAAACCCAGGCTTCAAGGCATATCAGCTGTTACCTACATCTATATCATTACCACTTAAAAATGACAGTCTAATGTTTAGAAAATTCCAATCAGACGGCAACAGTTATAAAAATTTTTAAAAAATGTGATAAATCTGATCTTCGGCTAATGGTTAATCATTGCTGTTCTATTTGATAAGTGTCATATTGCTGTGTTAGTGTATCAACTATTAAGCTTTTCATTTAGTCTTGGTACCAGCTAGTCTCAAAATATGTTTTATGTTGTAAACTAAACTTTTATTTCCAGTTGTTTTATGCTGAATGCTTGTAACTATATAAATCACTGCTCATACTCATTTCCTAAATCCTGACGTAAATAGTCACAGCATTTCATGGAAAAATTTATATTCATTTTACTTAAGAAACTTTTGCTTAACAATTGTAACTCTCAGGCCTCACACATGCTGTCTTCAAAGGAGTCATGAAGAAAGGTTACAAAGTTCCTACACCAATTCAAAGGAAGGTTAGATTGTTATTCTGATTGCAAACCTTTTGATGATTCTTTTTTGCAAGGATCAATTATATAAAACCTAGTTACTTCATCTGAGAATTGTTTCAGCTATGATTGTACCACACATTTCTTCCATACTTTTATTGAAACTTGTTTCATTTTGCTTATAAAGTTAGAAGCCACATCAAACTTAGTTTTAAAACTAACACATTTATGGTATGTCAGTGCATTCCTTTGGTGATGAAAGACAAAGATGTGGTTGCTATGGCAAGAACAGGAAGCGGAAAAACTGCTGCATTTCTCATTCCCTTGCTCGAAAAACTTCAAACTCGACAAAGCATGACCGGCGCAAGAGCATTGTTGCTATCCCCAACTCGAGAGTTGGCTTTTCAAACTTTGAAATTTCTTAAAGAGGTAAGTTATGTAGAAGTGGCGTACGTATAACCTTTCTTGTGAAAAGCAGAAGTATTGTTTGTTTTTTTCAATAAAGAGTTAACGACGCTGTAAGGAAATAAAGATGGTACATTACTACACCATCTGGAAACAGATCTATATACTGACTTACTGACTTTTGTTTAAGGTTGTCAAATATAGTGTTACATACAATTTAAAGTATCTCGTTTATGTGTACAGTTAGGTCGTTATACAAATTTGCGAACTGCTTGCATACTTGGAGGCGACAGAATGGATGATCAGTTTTCAGCCCTGCACGAAAATCCAGATATCATCATTGCTACTCCTGGTCGGCTTATGCATGTCTTGGTTGAAATGGAGTTAAGACTGAAAGCCATTCAATATGTTGTCTTTGATGAAGCCGACAGGTTGTTAACTTATTCATGTTTTGTGATTTTCAACAACCAGTTGTGAAGGTATATTGGCAAACTTTGGGCATTGAAAAAACATAGGAAAACTGCATTCGCGCTTGGTCAATTGCATTCTGCTATAGCCTATGTCGTTTTTATAGATTTAAATATAATTTTAAATTTTCTCATATTGGTTATATTTTTGTAACCTTTATTGATTGATTCACAATGATCTAGTATAATTTTAGGAAACACTTAGATTGTAACATTACATGATATTCAACGCATTCTCTGTGATACTATTTTTTGATCTTCTCAATGTAGTTTTTATTTTGATGCAGATTGTTTGAGCTTGGTTTTCAAGAGCAGCTTCTTGAGATACTGAGGCGACTTCCGGAGGATCGACAGACTCTCCTGTTCTCAGCTACTCTTCCCCGACAGCTTGTAGAGTTTGCAAAGGCTGGTTTAAGTGATCCAACCTTGGTGCGGTTGGACGTTGACTCAAAGCTCAGTGATCAGCTAAAGGTGGGGGCAAGAGAGCATAGCTACGTGCTTTTGAACGAAGTTAATTTGGCGTAATTGACTTAGTCGATAGCAATAGGTCTGGGTTGCTTCGTTTCATTTTGTGATTTTGCAGCAGCAAATACGAAGCATATTAGAAAAGTATCATTTTTTATGTTCTCCAGATTATAATTGCTTGTTAGTTCAGACTTGATATTGTTTTACTATGAACAATTGAACATGGAACAGTGGTTTTCAACACTTGGAACATAAATGTTTCTTTTCCGGCACTTATGACCAATCATTATGCTCGTCATGTAGAATCGTGGCCCGTGGGCAATATTTTCTTGCCCTGTATCTAGCAAGAGAAGTTGTAAAATCGAGTTAATTGAACACGGCGACTTTCAATAGCGATCTTCATATTATTTACTTTTAGTTGGCTTTCCTCCATGTCCGCCACGAGGATAAACTGGCAGCCCTGCTCCATCTGCTTCGTAACGTTTGCAAGGAAACTGATCAGAGCGTTGTCTTCGTGGCAACGATGCACCACGTCGAGTACATCAAAGAGGTCTGTAACGTGGTCGCCTTGATTGTTCAATGAAGTTCGTTGTTATCGAGGGTTTGATTTAAGTGAAATTTTACTTTAAAAAGTGAGTGATCTTTGTGAGGTAATAGTGAGAGAAAAAGTAAGGAACTGTTGCAGATAGGTGGATAAATTAATGACGGTAAGAAATAACTTTCACAGATCTACAACGTCCATGACTGGCACAGCGAATGGAAACTGAGGTAGCAGGTTTTCGAATCAAGTCGATGACGCGGTTCAAATAACTTCAACCAGTATTGCTTCAATGCCATCGTGTTTGAATGACCAAGTCTCGAGTCATTCCGGTTCAATTCATTGCGTCACCATGTCATTGGAGGAAAAAGTTATGAGATCTCTCGTCATTCGGGCACAATGCCATACGTATCGCGTCAGTCAAGCCGCGTCATAATACCGTGGACCGCAGCTTGTTTTTTGTTGTTTTGAAAATGCGTCGGGCCAACAAATTTTTTACCACGTTAAACCGGGCAACGTTTCACCACATCTTAAATTACAGATTCTTTCTGTTTGCGGCATGGAATGTTCCCACGTGTACAGCAGCCTTGACCAAACGGCGCGGAAAATTAACATAAGAAAGTTTCAAGAGAAGCAGACCAACATCCTACTCGTTACTGATGTGGCTGCGAGAGGCCTCGACATACCGATGTTGGATAATGTGATTAATTTCACTTTTCCTTCAAAATCAAAGCTCTTTGTGCATAGAGTTGGTAAGCTATATCGTTATCTATTATTGCGATAAATTTGTGCATTTTAATTTAAACAATAAATACTATTAATACTACTAAAAAGTGCTCAGTGCCAAGCAAAATACCAAGCAGAGCGAATTACATCAAAATTAGTTACTACCATCATCTTCCATTTTGCTTCAAAGAAGCCTGGTCTTTATCCCGAAACATCAGCGTCGAGTTCACTCAAAACCTTAACTGCCTGTTTCACCTCAATAGGATCATCAGAAGGAACTGAAAAAAATGCCAAAATATTGAACCGGTAATACTTGAGGTGATAATATTCCACACCTTTTCAAGTATCACCGATTTAGTATTTAACCACTGAGCTAACGGGGCGGACTATTGAGATTGAAATCGATTCTGACATCTTTCAGCATCTACTGTGTATAAACACACGCGGCATTTTTATGACAGTGTTTTTACTGTAGGAGTACTTAGGTATTTCAGGCATAAAAACTAAACTTTCAACAATTGATCGACTTTGTTACCATATTTGCGTCAGTGGTTCAAAGTCTGTGTGGAAGATGTAAGATTATATGTCTCAATTTGAGGTTAAAGATTTTTCCACCGTTTCATTTCCAAAATCTGGAAACCTTAAACCTATCAGTATCTAAGCTAAAAGAAACAAAGGCCGTCCTCAGCGCGAAATGTAATTTGGAATAGTTCCTGGAACTTTTAATGTCGCTGTCACGATTTCTTTCTATCTCTTACCAGGAAAAAGACTTGGAAAGATTCAATGACGTAGTTTAATGGGTTATAACCGAAAAGCAGTCAAATGTCGAATAATTCTACTAGTGGAATGATAATCTAACTTCTTGAAGGACTTTAACGAACGGCTTCTCAAATAACTCTAATTTCTGCATCAACTACCAATCCACAACTCATAGCACAACTCTCATAACCAACACAATAATAATCATAATAATAAATCATAATCAACATCACACAAACTACACCACTATTTATAGTTGGTTGTTCAGTCCAGTAACTTCGAGAAGGTTACGTAATGTTGCGTCACACGAACTCATCGTTCAGTCACGTAGCATTGAAATGTAAACAACAGAAGTCTCTAGAAGGTCACGTAGGGAAAATGATTCCAGAAAACACATTTTACATAATACAGATTTCGTAATCAGAGGTTACTTCAGGTCATAACCGACAATAACACATCGCTCAAAATTCCACAACCAAAACAACACGCTCGTTGAAGACACAAAGCAAGCCATCGCGAGGCATTGCACCTTGATTGTGACATACGCCCCCCCTTAGAATATTGTTGCAAACAATATAACAACACAATCAATACAAAACACACCACAAAACAATTAATTACTCAATAATCAATTCTCATAAGTCCATCGTTGCATGATCTACCAACGATAGCTTTTCTCAAAACAATAGTCACGTTTTCTGCGAAAGTTCCAACGTCCTCAGCAACTTCAGTGCATCGGCGAGCGAGATGACCCATCTTCCTACATCGGAAACACCTCCTCTCCGGACAGTCCTTGGCCAGATGACCTTCTTTATGACAATTGTAGCAAGCCTTTTCATCAAAAGGGCAGCTCCTGGCTATGTGTCCAATCTCCCCACATCGGTAGCAGTGGTTGTCACGGCAACGTCTGTTTTCCGAATGTCCGCCGTCAGCAACGCACTCCCTGGCGAAGTGTCCGCGTCTACCGCATCTATAGCAAACTCCAAATGGTCGTCGCCTGCCTCTTCTCCACGGTTCTTCGCGCTCATTGTATCCATGATCGTGAGATCGTTGCTGATTATCTGCAGAACAATCTCGAGCAAAGTGACCATTCTTGCCACAAGAATAACAAGTAACTTCAGAATTTCTCTCAATAACATTTCCGATTATAAGATCAACTAAAGAGTTTTGTAAACATAACGCTTTCACAGTCCCACTACAATACGGGGTTTCGATATATATCTTCGCTAACGGTCCTTGGATTGAAGTGTTATTTATCTTTATCACATGGCCAGTTTTTCCCGTTAACTGACTGTCTTTAACCAAATCTTTCCTCACCATTATACCCGTAGAACCAGAATCACGTAAAACTTTTACCTTTTTGTCTCCAACTTTTCCATCCACTACTGGCAGGTGATCTTCAGGTATTATTTTTCCGCAAGCATCTTCATCCGGTTTCTCCTCGTCAAGCTTGGGTTCAGGAATCATTAACGCACAACCGCATCGATAAACGTCCGTGTCTTTATCTTTTCCAGACTGATTAGGTAAGGAAAACGACTTATCCTTGCATTCCTTCGCTTCGTGTCCTTGCCTATTGCAACGATTGCACCACTTCCTCGATTCCTGATGATTTCTATTAGTCTTTCTCCAGCAGTTAACAGACTTATGACCTAAGCCATTACAATTAAAACAACGTACTTCTCTTGGAACAGCACCTCCTTTAAAATTATTTGTTTGCTCCTCGTCATTATCGCATGACAACGTTTTTTCAGTCGACAACTTCTCATCATGAGCAACTAAGTACTGTTCTGCCACACTGGCTATTTCTTCTAGAGTCTTTGGACTTCTTTCCATTAAATAAACAGACAGATCTTTTGAACATGAATCTGTGAATTGTTCCTTAACTATAAGGTTTGCCAATCCGTCCAATGATTGTTCGGCCCCCGAAAGTTCAAACCATTTTAACAAAAGGTTTCTTAAACGTTCAATAAATTGACCTGGGCTTTCGTGCCGTTCAGGCTTTGCCTCACGGAATCTTTGACGGTATCCATGCTCGGTAAAATTGTATCGCTTTAACAGAGCTAACTTCAATCTGTCGTAATTCATGGCTTCTTCTTGTGAAAGTCTTGAATATACATCAAGAGCTTGTCCCGATAATAACATGCTTAGCTGGGTAGCCCACGTTGACTTCTCCAATTTGGCTATTGTAGCATATCTTTCAAATCTTAACAAATAACTATCCAACTCATCTTTTTCTTCAACAAATGATGGCAAATCTGGACGTCTAACTTGCGCCACAATAACATCTCGAGCATTATCATTAGTAGAATTAGATCGCTCACCAATGTCCAGCTTTTGTCTTTCTAATTCAAGTTTTAACTTTTCCAATTCATATTGCGCTCTTCTTTCTTCAGCTTCTGCTTCGCGTTGCGCTTGTTTCTCTTCAGCTTCTCGTTGAGCTTGTTTTTCTTCAGCTTCGCCCTGCGCTTGTTTCTCTTCAGCTTCTCGTTGAGCTTGTTTTTCTTCAGCTTCGCGCTGCGCCCGCTTCTCCTCTGCTTCAGCTTCAAGTTGTGCTCGCTTTTCCTCAGCTTCAAGTTGTGCAGCTTCAGCCTCACGCTGTGCTCGTTTTTCTTCAGCTTCAAGTTCTGCTTTCCTTATTTCACGAGCAGCTCTTCTATCTTCTCTTTCGTCAGCTTCTCGCTGAGCTTTTTGGGCCATTATCTTGTGATACTCTTCCATCACAAACTGAGACTTTTCATTGTCACTCAGCCCCATTCGTTCAGCCATGCTCCGTAAGTCTTCAATCATCTCATGTTTGACAGTATCCGCCATCTTGACATTAATTTATTATTCTTTCAATAAATCTTTCGGTGTTCTTCGGTTTTTCTTTTTCGGTTATAATTCCCGGACGAGCCCCCAGAATGTCACGATTTCTTTCTATCTCTTACCAGGAAAAAGACTTGGAAAGATTCAATGACGTAGTTTAATGGGTTATAACCGAAAAGCAGTCAAATGTCGAATAATTCTACTAGTGGAATGATAATCTAACTTCTTGAAGGACTTTAACGAACGGCTTCTCAAATAACTCTAATTTCTGCATCAACTACCAATCCACAACTCATAGCACAACTCTCATAACCAACACAATAATAATCATAATAATAAATCATAATCAACATCACACAAACTACACCACTATTTATAGTTGGTTGTTCAGTCCAGTAACTTCGAGAAGGTTACGTAATGTTGCGTCACACGAACTCATCGTTCAGTCACGTAGCATTGAAATGTAAACAACAGAAGTCTCTAGAAGGTCACGTAGGGAAAATGATTCCAGAAAACACATTTTACATAATACAGATTTCGTAATCAGAGGTTACTTCAGGTCATAACCGACAATAACACATCGCTCAAAATTCCACAACCAAAACAACACGCTCGTTGAAGATACAAAGCAAGCCATCGCGAGGCATTGCACCTTGATTGTGACAGTCGCACTAGAGACATGAATACGATCACTGCTCCTCTTTCATCATGCTGCTTGTTTATTTAATATCAATCGACCACATTGTTCAGGGCGAGTTGCGCGTGCGGGGAGGACTGGGACAGCTTATTCATTGGTTTGTCCCGATGAGGTCCCATACGTCATTGATCTTCATCTCTTTCTTGGCCGACCTTTGAACTTTGCAGTCCCGGATCGAAGTTATAAAAGTAAGCATGCCTCTCTCGTTGTCTTTGCATTGTTGACATGTAGATTGTCGATTGATATCAATCATGAGATTATCTTGTTTTCTTTTTACGTGGTAGAGTAATCCTGTTTGGCAGTACTAAGCTTTACCATGTAGGGATACAAGATGTAGAGGTTGTTGCGATGTTGAATGATTTAACTATGAAACTTGATTTATGAGAAAGGATTTGTTACTTTGCATAAGTTTTGTTGGCTTAGTTGGCTTAGTTCACGGAGAAGCTGATACCCCATTGCATGTTAATATTGCTGCAATGGCCACTTGCCTCTCCAATATAATCCGATGTGTTTGAGAACCCTTCTACATCGAGGAAAGGTGGAACGGACAGTTACGGCACACACAGTTGCGATGTACAAAGCTATGCATGAACATATTGAAAATTAATGATATAAGTCCAAAGTAAAAAGCTTGTGTGACTACAAAATTCATCTTGTCAAAAGCTACCACGAGCATGAAAGAAGCTCCTTTTTTATTGGTATGCAAATGAAGGAAACCTCCAGCCAGTAAAATCCCTTTGCATTGATTCAACGCCCGCAGATGTGATTCAACATCTACAACTATTAATACACATGTAAAAAAGATGGATTTTACGAGCTGTTAATTTACGAAAAACATCGTTTGTTTTGTATATCAGCTTTCCACTTGGCATATTTTTGAATCTATTCGTGATCTGCTATTATTAGCCATCTATAAAAAATTGTTGTTTTAACATTCCCTGTCCATCCAGGCTGGGACAACGTGTATGGTAAGGTGTCCCGCATCGTACTTGACGAGGAACAGGCCACCTTGCAACCTCACTCGAAGAACTCCGACTTAGAGGCTTTGCGTAAAGTGTCGGAGAACGCGTTCAAGTAAGACACAAACTAGATCGGTACATAAAATTTTTGAAAATGGAATACTAGAATGTATAAACTTTGAGACTTTGATAAATTGTCAGGTATGGAATATGATCGTAAGTGAAGAATGCGCAGTAAAATAGTTGGCAAGTTATCATTTTTCAACAATCCGTAAAGACGAGCGTGATACCGCTAGTTGCATTTTCATCATTCTGGAACTGCTTCGGTGTGTTAGCGATCTTATATTCTTGATATCTTGTATTAGTATTCTTGTAGCCGTATTCGATTCAACTCTTTGTTATCTAAACTTGTCATCACTGTAGTGAGCAAGCACACGGTCAGGTTTTGTTACGTCTAGACAGGGCATCAAGCCTAAGACACTAAGGAGGGACCTGGGGTTTTAACCCCTAGTCAAGGTAGTTAATACGAGAAAGAGTAATGGTAATAACTTACATCCTGTATGACAGGGCTGGCTACCCTTCATGTAGTGCGGGCAGGTTTAAAATAAACTTCATTTCCACCCGCCGGTCATCGACCTTTGGCGGGTTAAAGCAAAAAAGAGAGCGAATGTAATTGTATCAAACTTATGCGCCGTTTTCCTTCTGTGCGGTAACAAGCGTGTCGGCTGCCGGTAGCGAGCATCGGACCCGTGTTTGCTCCACCGATGCTTCATGGTATTCCCTTACACGAACTTTACGTTGTTGCAGGCAATACTTACGTTCTCGGCCAGGTGCTGCCTCCGAGTCTATCAAACGAGCGAAGGAAATCCTTCAAGACACGCCGATTGGTGTTCATCCATTGTATGGTTAGTATGAGGCATGCATGGTGAACTGCACTACTTATCACCACTATCGTGACAGCTACACGGCACCGTGTGCCTTTGTAATTTCATTTAAAGATTAGTATATTTCATGGTTATTTCATTACTTTCAATAGCCCTAGTTCCTAAGGTTTTCGTAGGTCCAGTAAGTGTTCTGTGTATTTGTTAGTTTTATCCTCCATTTCCCACTGCAGTAAGTGGATTCGTCTCGTGCATTTCCTGTCGAATTTGTCAGCTAATGTTTTAACCACTTGTTAATGTGTTATAATATAACACGCTTCGCTGCATCAAGCACTGTTTTTCAAAATTCTGGCTGTTGTAACATTCAGTTATCTGAAGAGCACAAGAAGCAACACAACGAATTGTTTTATCTCGTTTCCCACTGATTAGGTTCTTAAATACATTTCAGAAAATCGAATGGACAACGCCGAGAAGGCCCGCTTGGAGTTGGTCACTGCCGTGAAGAATTATAAACCATCTTCGGTAAGTGGATCCTATTCTATTATCCTAATGACTCAATGCTTGGACCATTTTGTTTTCGAAAAATGTTTCCACGTGTTTTCATATTCGATGTCACTTTGCCCTTGTTATTCCTGCAGACAATTTTTGAAATCGGAGTCACGACCAAGTCCACCAGCGCGGTGGTAATGAAGCAAACTAGACAACAAAATGAAAGATTCGTTCACAATTTCAAAGAAAAAATGAAGAAGCGAAAAGAAGAATCAAGCAAAACGTAAGACCACCAACATTATCTCTGTCGAGTCAAAACAATTCAAGTTTGCAATAGAAGACGCTTGGATATATTTTCATACACTTAACACAGCTTGGATCAGAGCGGTTGTTGAAGTCTTCACGGTGGCTGTATGATGGATGAGTAAAAACGTAATATATTATTGTTGCTTACAATTTCTCCACGTTATATTAACAGGCTTTCATCTTCAACATCCTCTGAACCAGCGGCTAAAGTCGAAGAAAGCAGCGACGCAGATCTTAAGGTAAAGTTATCAACAAGGTTTTGCAGCAAATACAACAAACGTGTCCGTGTGTGTTGGACAAACAATAATTGAATTATTCCTGAAGTCACGGAAATATGTCTAAAAATATGTGCATTTTTAAAAGTCACCGCAGAAACGTAGAAGGTTTTCTCAAGTTACGTTTGTCATGACCTCGTATGCCTTGAAGGTTGCAGCGGGTTGCTGAATTATGTTGAACAATCCCGATTGTTTCAGTCAGTGTCTGACAGCTGTGCCAATCGGGCCACCTCAACTATATGTAAGCTGCTTTCACAACGTAGCTAAACCTTTTCAACTCCGACAACGTAGTCTGCAGTGCTGACATATGACATAGGCGGATTGCTGACACGAGGCATTCTTGGTCGCTGCTTTGTCCGTCTTGTTTATCCGGTCGGAAAGCGGCGATCGCAAGAGACCAAGGTATATCTGATCATTTTGATCAATGAGAGCATTGGCATCGCGGTTTTGACGTCGGACTGTTTCCTTCGGAGGGAAGGTCCATATGGAATTTTGGAATAAACAGTATTTTTTTAACCATTGTGGGAAGCTATTATTTTATCCAGTTATCTTTATGTTTAGAAAACTTTTCATACAATTGTTCAATCATCGAAATCAACGAAGCCCTTCAAGAAGAAAGGAGAAAATGTTTCTTTTAAAGATGAAAACTTTTACATCAATTACCGTCCAACAGACGACCACACAGAGCGCGGGTGATTATATGCGTTGTTGCAGATGTGCACGTGGGCTTATCAGTTCCTTAGAAATACTTTAATAACTTCAATTGTGTTTCTGAGACTTTAAAAGAGTTGAGTTGACATGCACCGGGAGTGGAATATGATGTAAACTTTCCTTAAATAGTGACAGGCATGTCCTAACCACAATACGACTACAGTTGCACTAAAGGTAACAAATAATCGACATCAGGTTTTGTGATTTTATGGAGAGCGACTTTACTGCGATGACCGACTAGGTCAAACTTATTAGGTTGCTGATATGCAGACCAGGCTAAAGAGCATGTACCGACATGAACAAATGTATAACAAGGTTTGTGCTTTTCAGTTTGAGTTTATCATCCCAACAAAACTTCTCCAAGGAAGCATCAAATGTCGCGTTAGATCTAATGGGAGACGAGAATGGCCAGGTAACGCAATGTTTTGTATGAAACAGTAGGAAAGTGAGTTTGCAGCAGAAATGTGAAACCTACTGTACTGTAGAGTTATGACAGTGAAGAGTAAACTCCATTATTTGCTATTAAATAGTTGTATTTTTTAATTTTGCTGATATTGTTCTTTCGAGAAGTCCTCCAGTGTGTCATCTTAAAGCCAGCTCTTTTTAATCATACGGCCCTTTCTAGCTTGCAGCAAACTTTGTGAGGGCACCTTCACTTGGATAACAGCATGTTTTTTGGTATCTTCACTGTCCAGCTTTAACGTAAATAAAATGTTATATATTATACTTTATTGCACATTGAACTGAATGTGGGCGACGGGCGTGGGTCAATACTGTAATACCACGCTAGGTCTAGGTATATCACCTGAGTGACGATATTATTTGCTTAGGTTCCGAAGGTGATTTATCTGTCTCTCGATAAGACACTTAATCACGTACTTGAGAATGGATACAAAGTGACTTTCTTGTTCGTTCTGCCACCTGTTCGATCTACACAACTTTATTAGATTAGTGCCTTAATGTAATGATCCATAAACAGTTAAACACGCATGGGCGGCCTAGATACGTCAAGTAAGTTGAACGTGCTGGTATCGGTTGTTATTTCTTGCAGATGAGGAAGATGAACGTGCAGAAGAAGGTCTGGGATCGCAAACGGAAGCGGTTTGTGAACGAACAGGACTCTGATAAGTTCGGAGCGAAGAAGAAGATACGAACGGAGAGTGGAGCCCTCATCAACGCCACTTACAAGAAGAATATTTACGACGAATGGAAGAAGAAATCCAAGCAAGACGAACGGGATGAAGATGATGAAGCCGATGGAATCAGCAAAGCTTGGAGAGGTGAGAAAGCCCAACTGATCCTGAATCTTCGATCGATGCTTCTTAAACTGTACGTCCTTCAAATTTCTTACAGCATCGGGTGAAATTGACTTGAGTTACCCGGCAATGGAGGGGGGGGGTGTGTTTAGTGGCTGATGCAGAAAAACAACTTACTCGTGTATTTCTCAATACGTCAGAAAAAGCAATTTTTCTGTCTACAAATATTTCAACATTCACATTCCTTGAGCTACCACGTTGGTTGAAACTTCATATTTATTTCGTCATCATTCAGATTAGGCTTTGTTTGTGACCGATTGATTTCTTGGAACAATAATAATCATGCTTTTATTTGCGCCCATTGCGATAACGTACAGTACACTGCGATCACAGATGCGATACAACAGACGACAGGAAGCTGCGAAGTGACATATAGTCTTCGAATCAGCTGCTCCCCTTATTTTGGCTTGCCATTAAGTGTCTTTGCCGAGGCACAGCCGCGTGCTCTGGAGCGGTGTCGAACCCACGTCCTTTTGAACGTCGCGCAGACGCTCTCACCACTCGGTTACGCAGCCGACTATTATCTATCCCTTGTCTCCATCTCATCCTCATCACCGCATCTTTCTCTCCGACCTTGTCTGCCTCATTCTTCACCTTTTTTTTCGTATTTGAAATCGATTAAAAGGAAATGTTATGCAAACCTCTTAGCAATTTTTGGCGAAACCCGCAAAATTGTTTCTTGTATTTGTTGCCCAGCACACAAGCGATTTCCATAAGAACCTAATTGTGAACTGATAATTTTTTATGGGATATCCCTAATGATTTTTTCAAACAGTTTGCAAATACTGTCATATTAACCGATTTCATGCAAAAAAAGTACGGTGTTATCATTGTGCAACATAGGTTGTGGGGATGTGGGCCAGTAAAAGAATTCTATTTTGCGTGCAATATATGGCATGGTTGAACTTGTTAGAAAAACAATGCTTTTGATTATCACATTTGCGCCATTTCTAAGTCTATATTATTTGAAAGTGCGATCTTGTTTGCTGAGGTTTTGGCAAAGCTAAGGGGCAAACGCTCCCTGTACCATAATCACTTTATCCCTTTTTCAGGTCAGAAAAAGTTTGGAAGAAAGAAAAATCAAAAATCTAATGTGAAGAGTGAACTCAAGAGGCCGGAGCAGATATTAAGGAACAGAAAAGTAAAGGAGGAAAAGTTCAAAAAAGAGCAGAATCGCAAAGAAGCGCGTGGAAAACAAAATAAGCGTCCAAAGCCAGCAAAACGAGGGAAGAAAAGCGGAAAGAAGAATCAATTAAAAAAACGACGATAATGTTTTCGTATTTCAGTCAATAAAAGATGTTTTTTGGTGAAAAGTTTCAGTGATGTGAAACGTGAGAAAGTGAGTTCGTCAATTCAAAATTTAACTGCCAATGCGACCCTCAGCTCGACCCTTCCTATGGTGGCAACAGGCTAACGATCCAAAGGTCCTAGGTTCGATTCCCTCCCAACGCAATAGGCTAACGATCGGAGGTTCAATCCCTTTCCAACGCGACAGACTAACGATCTAAAGGTCCTCGGTTCGATTTCCTTCTAACGCAACAGGCCAACGATCCGAAGGTCCTCGGTTCGATTCCCTTCCAACGCAACAGGCTAACGATCCGAAGGTCCTCGGTTCGATTCCCTTCCAACGCAACAGGCCAACGATCCGAAGGTCCTCGGTTCGATTCCCTTCCAACGCAACAGGCCAACGATCCGAAGGTCCTCGGTTTGATTCCCTTCCAACGCAACAGACTAACAATCCGAAGATCCTCGGTTTGATTCCCTTCCAACGCAACAGACTAACATTCGTTTCCCAAATAAAGCGACGAGACAACCATACAAAGTCTCTCGATCCCTATTCAACACGACGAGTTTCGGATGCTAATATATAGGCTACCACCCAGACAGCAAATCATTCGTTTTTTTTACATTAATTCAACGTCTGCAGACGACTGATTTGCTTGCTGGGATAGGTTCGATTCTTTTTCAGACAAAATATGGCTGTCCTTTTTTTGTCAGACATGATGTTGATCTAATCTTGCAGAGTTTTACAAACAACATTTATTCATTTGCACATCACACACAAGGATTGGATTAACTCTAAAACAACAGATTAACTATCGATTGGTTTATAATTCAAAGTATTTTGCAATATACAGTACAATAAAATCAAGTTTCAGATGCTACAATTTGCTCTGGTAAGACAATGCTTAGCTGAAGAAATGCAACATTGTAAAAGTTTTATAGTGCAACAGTCTTGTAAAATTACTTGCAATAACAATAAACTTGTGTAGCCCAAATGTGTAGGCACAAAGGCCAACTCACCTCCCAGGCTTCCACTATCGGTACAGTATCATACTCCTGTGTTTTTCAATTTTTTTACTCAAAATGCAATTATTAAAACAATTACCCCTCTTCAGTCTTCAACTCGTTGGTTAGTTATTTAATATTCTGCAGGCTAAAGTAGCACCGCGTTCATTAGTTAACACAGATTTGAGAAAACCAGTCTGCTACAAATTAATCGGAAAACTTTGAAGATTTTGCAGTTCGTCCCTTTTAAAGGTTAGCCCTTTGAGACGGTAAGATATCACAATTGGCTCCAAACAGAAAACCATAATAATGTAGCCATCGACCCTTTTCGCAGCAACTTGCGATCGATTAAAAATGGGCTTACCTCGGAACAGTGGAGATTAAAAAAATTTTAAATGCAGTCATCACAGTTGAAAAATGTTGCCATCCAAAAAACCTTACATTCTACAATTTACACAGTGGCCAAGTCACAATTAAGCGACAAATCCAATTTACGCACAATGCGGAGTCTCAATGGCAAGAAAGAATACGTTTAAAGTGCACAATAATATGTACAATTGTACAAGTAGCCTACGTTGTATATAATGTACAGTAGAATTAGCTCATATCGACGTTTCAACGGGAAGAAAAAAAGTGTTGATATAGACGAATTAATATTAGTTCTTAAATTCCGGTTTTACTTTGATGTTGTTAAAATCAGCAATGCCGATAAATTTCGCTTCGGAAAACAACGCAAGCAAGATCGCGAAAAACAATGGTACCGGTAGTTGTATTTACACTTACCTAATATGCATGTATTGTAGACTATTTCCGGAACAATACGGCGTCACCGGAGTATTTAGTGCATCACCTCCATTCTCTTATTATAGATCAACATGTCGTTTTATTGTTTCTATTGCAGACGAGCTCTATGTCTGAAAAATCTTGCTTTTAGCTGCGAACGACGCTCTATAAGTGTAACAACGTCACTAACTTGTAAGTGAGCTTATGTCTCGAAGTGAAAAAACGACAACTGTCACTGTGAATAAACAAAATGCGCTGGTGGAAGTGTCGATATAGGCGAACTGACGATATAGCAGAAGTCGATATGGGGAACTCGAAAGTGTGTAAAATATTTCGTTGGTCCCAACATTCCAACAGGACCAACGAAAAAGCGACGATATAGGAGAACAGTCGATATAGACCAGTTCTACTGTACAAACTGACGACACGAATCATTTGAGCGTATAAGAAAAACGATAAAAAGTAACAATAAAATTGCACATTGACTTTCTGAGAAGCCTTGTAGAGGGCAATTCTACATAGATTGCACAACACCAAGAAAAATCCCTTGCATACAACGTACAAAAGCGACAGCTTTAATCACAGTTGTGGAGTTGGGCCGTTTCAGTCATTTATCTCCATTTGCTGGCAAAGACCTGGATATTATCATGAAGTATGAGGGTCGAGAGACATTCAGTTGTTTGCAGTGACGCTTCATTTTTCAAAAACACCCAGTTCCACAAATGGAAGGAAAGATACTTCACCTACTAACTATATCTACAACCTTGTACAGTTGATATGAGTACACAAAATCGAGAAGTGCAGCAAGTTTAAGTGTTGGCGATTGAGTAAGTGCACTAACACTGCAACAAATAGTTTCTCGTATGTATGCCGAATCAGGCTACCTATAAGCACAAGGTTGTAACGTGGAAACAGCTGCAACACGATTGTGCAGAACAAGTTGTGCATATTCCAAGAGATTTTATGATTACAAAGAAACAAAGTAGACACAGAATTGAAGTGAAAGGCAGATGGACAATTATGACGACAAACCAAAAGATAAAATTCGCTGGACAAGTTCTAAAACGTTCGCTAGATCAGCTACATCTATTGGTCGTTGAAGGTATGGTGGAAGGATCATGCAAGGGAAAGACTAGGAAAAGATGTAAAACTATGGGCTGACTCATCAAGTGAAGAAGTAAAAAGAGAGGAAGATGGTGAATTGTGGAAAGAGTTGACAGCCAACCTTCAGTTCGGAGATGGCACATGATGATAACTGCACATGACATTTCAAATAAAAGCAGTCCAAAAAACGATTTAATTGAACATATACAGTGCGAAAGTTGTCAACTCAAAGCGTGACGAAAGGCATGTAAACGATTCAAAATCTCAAAGCAAGAAGCACAAGCAATAAAAAGCCCCGACTAATAAACGCATCTTATGCTGGCAGGAAATATAAACGTGCAAAGACAGGGAAAGCATTTTTTGTATTTCGCCAAATCAAAATAATATAACCTGTGAACTGGTGCGATAGCACGTGGAATGACCTCTGAAATGGAAACCTTATGGCGGCCAACGTTCAAAAAGGGAGTGCATGGAAAGCCGCCAAAATGCCGGATCAAAATTTATCCAACCCTTGCAAACTGGACTACTGCAATGCGGGGAATAAAGGAAGGAAAAACGTACACAAACTAACTGACCAAAGCAGCTGCGTATGCGCATCTAACCCATGGCACGGTTTAGCCGGAAACCGATTTGGAAGCATTGATTCCAAACCAAGTGAACATAATTTCAGGATCAATAGAAGAGTGACCTGCTTCTAACAACGGAATTTTGCGATGCAGATGAATGGGCTAAAAAAAGCATTGTTTAAATCAATTAGAACAGCTAACACCGTAAAAAATCGACAAAAATAACCATGAAAAGAACTCACATCACGAGACTTTCAAGGTGGTGATTGTTCAGTTAGTTGCATTTCTTATTTTTGTTGAATCAACGACACCTAACGTCACAGCGACTAATCTCACTGAATAGGCAAGACAATCATCTTGGAACGAGGAAATGATTGGCCACAAGTGATTGGTCGGTTATTTTCCAACATCATGGGAAAGTTAACAATACATGTTTTCAAAGTGGATTTCCACGAAAAGACGTGGTTTAAAAGTGAACCAATTTATAAAACTCTAAACACAACTTTTTAAATCATGACATTTCACTAATTTCCAAAACAGAAACATGAGTGAGACAAAATTGAAACAAAGTGATTTTAAAAATAAAAAAAAATATTAACGCCTTGATTAATTGACGGGTACAAAAGGACCTCACGCATGCAAAGGTGAGAGCAAGGATTGCAAGGGGGCTGGTCCCGATTCAGGCAAAGCAAAAAAAGTTGGTTCACACTTAAATAGCAGTAATTTGAAGATCCGTTTGAGTTACAATTTGATAAAGACTACAAACGCTACAGTCACACTGTTTCAATCAGAACATTTTACAGAAACTATGCAAATGAAAAAGTGTAAGAAAAATTCAAGAAAAACGATCAAACGATAGGCGGGCATCATTCACAAAACCATTTTAGGATGAATTTGTATGGCACCAGGGTTGCTGGTTCGATTTTCCTAAAATTGCTCATTGGAAAAATGCTTAATTTTTTAATGTGATGAGAATATATTCTTATCCTTGTCAATAAACAAAAAAAAAGACTAGGAAAATTTTGCTTCTAAGTCAACCAACACTTGGCAACCAAAGCAATATGACGAAGATCATGCAGCAGTACATGTCTGCTTTGCGTGGAATATATTTTATGATGGCTGCCAACAATAGATTACTACAACGGCACAAAAAAGGAAATTACGTCACATCAGGGTACGGCCGGGTAAACACTTGTCATTCGTTGTTGGCTTGCCTAAATTTTATTAAGTCAACAGAAAACTGAAACAAGAAATGCTATGTAAGACATTGAATGTAATCATAATCATCACAATCCTTAACAAGCGCAATGCAAGGACAATCATATCTCTGTTAAAGCTTATTTCTTGATTAGCAGATTAATGGAGCAACTGTGGCCGTCATAGTCAACAACATAATTACGATTCATAAAATGGAAATTTATCAGCAAATTGTTCATTTTTCTTACACGTTTTACGACCAATAAATGAGCGTTTTCAACAGCATACAGACATTGCTATACAGGAAGCTCAGTGATGTACACTACAGCTACAACAGTATGTTTTCAACATTTCTCTATCAATCAGGTTTCCAGGAAAGTCAAAAGTTAACTTGGTCCTTTTCCAAAAGTTTTGTTACCTGGAAAAAACAAAATGTTCATGAACTTTCATATCCCAAGGTGACGTCACATCAGGAAGTGGAGTTCTTGAACCGCTGCAAAGTCGTGAACAACGTCTGCAGACGTTGAATCCATGCAAAAAAGTGGGATTTTTCAAACGCGGGTAGTAAACGTGGGAGCTTTGTGACGAAAAATGTGAAAAGAACCGCAAGAGCAACAATCCTGTCACTGTTTTAACTTTTTAAAAAAGTGATTGTCAAAATACTCAGCTTAAAAAAATAAATTGTCCTGAAGCAAACAATCATGGCGTCCATGCATCCGAAGAAATTATTACATCGTCATGTTTTTTCATCAATTCTCAAAATATAGAGTGTGTTATGTGTTTCTTTTTCGTTATGTTTTATATCGAACAAACATGTCCAACAATCAACAATGAGCATGACTATGGGTCACTACAATAAGACACATAAGAGTGGACTACAATGGGCTAAAAATAATTTTTGTTACTTTAGTTCACGTGAAAAAATATTGACACAACGTTAATAAAATATTTCCAAAGTTTTGAGCATATCGTTGTTTATTCAATCGCAACAGCCCAATAATTACATCTGTAACATATAATTATATACCGTTTGGCAGTTCATTTTATTAACCTATAACCTCCTAGCATCAGTTTAAACTGACAGAAGTAAAATCATCAATTTTTCACGAAAAAAATAATATCTCCCAAAAAAAATTCATTCCTTTTTTAAGTTACGCTTATCTAAAGCTACCTGGAAGAAATGAACAATAAACTCGGATTCAAGAGGGGATGAGTTATGTTATGTTTCTATTTTTCGAGTAAATAAAAGAAAAATTATGTTAAACCTACTGACGTTATTCGGTTGTATAAATCCGTGGTACAACAAACCAAACTCAACCAAAGTTTTACAATAAGGATAAAGCTTACCCCATAAACATTGGTCGTGAAAAACACGTAAAAAACAGGTAAAATTCTGAGGAAACTCGTGTAATACACGTATATTTCTCGTGTTTTTACGAGCCAATGTTTATGGGGTACGTTCTTTCTGGGCTGGTGCCTAAGTTTATCGGGTTCATTCATGTAATTCATGATTTAATCCTATTTTGGTGTAATATTTTCCAATCAATCACTTTTTCATTCCTCGTTTGCTTGTTTCACCCTCTGGTAGAATCTTTGTTTGGTGTTCACAGGGCCGGATTTAGCTGATGGGGGCCCGGGGTACGTTTAGGTCGGGGGGCCCCCGTGCAAAAAATTTTTTCACGACGACGGCGCGAAAAACAACCTCTACGTCTACAGTAGCATTAATCCAGCACTGCACAGCATTTTGCAGAAACTTCAAAGGCTGAAAGAGAAAAAAATAATAACACAAAATCGCATTTTTTCCACGTTGGGGGGCCCTTCAAAAGGGGGCCCGGGGCACCTGCACTCTCTGTCCCTCCCCTAAATCCGGGCCTAGGTGTTCATGTGAGCAATCTGCCTTCATTTGTTGAACTCTACAGTTGAGTTGAAGTTCTTACAGCATCGACTTCTCGAGAAGGAAGTGAACAAAAAGTGCCCAGTTTCAGTCATAAAAGAGCTGTCTCGGTCCCAACGCTACTGTCGCGTGAACCAGGGAATGGCGCCTTCGCTTTTCAGTTTCACATTAATTTTGTTGTTCCATTAAACGTGGAAGGAAAAGCCCTTGCGCCAGCTATTTCCGAGAAGTTATGATGTCATTTTTATACTGGGTGATCAGCCAGATGTTTTTAGTTTCATTGCTTACTTAGACCTAAATTGTTATCGATTTTTGTTGGTTTAAAATGAACGGCGTTTTAGTCGAAAACACTTGCTGTCAATACGTAAATACGTAAATCAACTCTTTCAAATGAAAATCCACGTCCTATCAAGCAATTTGAAGAAAAATCATGAAACAGTGATTATGATTAGATTAACATACGTACATTTAGACTAATATCAGATAATAATTAAAGTAAAGAAGTGCACGAAAACCCACGGCTTAAACATGTCATGAAGGTTGAGGAACGACATTGCGCGTTTCTTTCTCTTTTTGTTAACTGCAGCATATTCAACATTTTCAGTTCATGCATGGTTGTCGCGTCACAAATGCTGTAGTTGGGTCGGCAATATGACCAATGGGCCAATTTGAGAGGTGCGCCTTCCCGCTACCATATCTCCTTTGAATGTTCACACAAAGATTCACACTTCAGCTGGCTATTGCGTTAGCTGACTTACCCTGTTTCTTTCTCTTTTTGTTGACCGCAGCATATTGTGCATCGACGTTTTCAGTTCCTCCATACAGTGGATTAACCCGATCTTCTTTCTCATCAGTACCAGTTCCTCCGTACAGTGGGTTGATACGATCTTCTTTCTCATTAGAACCTAGAAATAAAAAACCACCACTTAACATGGCTCACAACTACCACGATCACCTCAACATAACACCTAATGATATGTATTTTCAGCCTTTTGGTGACATTTTACTTGTTTTAAGCAATTTATTTGAACTATTTTTTGAAACTGAAGTAATTTTTTACCACACAGATTCAAATTCTTTTTACCTAAGTTGATAAGACCTTCCTAATCAAAACATAACACGTTAAGACATTCAACTGGAGAATAATTAAGTTTGATATATCAACAGCTATATTGTCTTCAGAGATCCCTGCTGTGGTTGGGAATTTGTGTTATGATGTTAAGTTACAATTACGTTCAGTAACGTTTCATTTACATCAGCATGGTCAGTTAGTCACACAATTCAGCTTAGCTGAGGTATTTCCTTATGGCCACGTTTGTGTCGTGAAGTGATTTGCGGGGTTGATGAACGCCTACCGCTCCTGCTAGCAAAATCGGATCTCTAATACATCAATTTAACGTCTGTAGGCGTTGTTGATTGATTGTTTTGTTTCCATACTTACTTTCTATAATGCTTGGCAAAATTCATTTTTTACCGTATCAGCGACACAGTAGCGTAGCCAGGAATTTTGAAAGGGGGGGGGGTTTGACGACCCAGCGGCGGGGGGTCTGGGGGGCCTCCCCCAGAAAATTTTGAAAAATTACTTTGAATTTGGTGCATTCTGAGAGCATTCATTTTCAACAAAAATGTGGTTACGAATATTCCTGTAAAATGGTGGTGTCTGGTGGCATAGCAAAAGGATAAGATCATGTTTTCTTCGGCATTTTTCGGAAATAAAGCTAAGTCTCTATGTTTTCTTGTTGCTAATTCCTGGCTGAGATGTTTGGTATTGGCAAAACTTGCTCTTTTAATGCAATTTTGTTTAAAATTAGGCAGTTTTTTTAGACTGAAAGCATCATTCTCAATATCGTGACGTCACACGCGTGCCAAAGGGGGGGGGGGTTGTAACCCCCAAAACCCCCCTTGGCTACGCCACTGCAGCGACATACCTCGTTTCTTTTTCCGTGTGTCGATTACAGCATATTCTGCACCGACATGTTCAGTTTCTTGGTAAAGAGGGTTTATACGATCTTCTTTTTCACCAGAACCTACAAATAAAAAAGAAGTCACTGGGTGACTATTCACCGCCCAAGCCATACACAACAGCCAAAATGATCGGATTTGGATTAAATCTAAAGATTCAGTGCCTGTTGAACGTCGAACTTCATTCAGGAGGCACAAACCAGCTTCGGTAATAGTGTGGGCAGGAGTTACGTTCACAGGTCTTAGAACCTCTCAGATTTTCATCGAGGCTGGTGTCAAAATCAACCAACATATTTATCTGAAGATTTTAAAGGATGAAGTTGTTCCTTGAGTGAGGAAAGTCACTGGAAATGAAGGAATTACACTATAGCAAGATGGAGCAACCTCTCACACAGCCAGATTGGTCCAAGAATGGTGCAAAGACAGTTTCAAGTCGTTTTGGCCCAAAAAACTATGGTCTTCATCTTTCCCTGATTTAAATCCAATGGACTTTGGGATATGGTCTATCTCGGAGTAGAAGTCCTCCGCTGTATTCCACTCAAGTGTTGAGGTTATGAAGCAAAAACTGACCAAATCTTGGTGATCCCTCGTTTCCGCCAGGTTGTCAAGGAAAAAAGTGAATATGTTGAATAATTCTTAGATGTTATTAAAGGCAATACATTTCTTTTTTATTTGATATATGAGTAGTTTTTATTGGCCTTCAAATAACTAAAAAACCTAACTTTTATTTGTCCACATTTCACTGAGCCACCCTGTAAATAAATTCGGAATGAAAGCAAGAGAACAAAAAGTTTTGTCGAAACAAAACGCTTCGGATTATTTCTGTGAGAAATACCTCAACTTGAATAATTAGAAAATTGTTGTTTCAAAAATTTAAAATAAACCAAAACATTTTGGTTTCGAGCAGTAAGGTAAGAAGAAATGTAGAAGTTGATCCAAAATTTGTCCAAAATTTTGACCAGTCACTTTGCATGATACCAAGAGAAAAAAATCAATCATTTGTAGCAGCGTGTCGAAACTCAGTTAGAACACAACGCCAACGAAGGGAGCATCCTGCTAGAAAAACATCGTGCACCATTCTTGCTTTAAACAGTAAATGGACACCAGAAGACGAAGGCAATGTTGCTTTTCACAATTTAAACTCTCACCGCTCGCGGCATTCACATCAACTTCAGCATAAGCTGTCTCGTTGGGATCCTGGTGTTGCTGACCATACAACGGATTTGCACGGTCTTCTTTTTGTAATGAATCTGCAAAGAAAGACAAATCACACGTGAAGATAAAGTTATGTCCACAACATTCAAACGACATCTCTGCCTGTTAGGACCGTTGGCGGCGTGGTCGAGTGGTGAGAACGTCTGCTCGATGCTCGATGCCATGTCGGTTCAACACCACCCAAAGCACGCAGCTGTATCTCGGCAAGACGCTTAAATATCACGCCAAAATAATGGAAGTAATTGACTCGATGGCTACAAGCCCCTTCGTGGTTTCGGTCATCTGTTGCATCTGCTGTCGCAGAGTCCTGTACGTTGAGGTAATAGGGGCAAAGTAAACATGTTTATAACAAGAAGTTTCATTGGATAAGAAGTTTCATGCGATGTTGGGTGTTGTGACCATATAAAGTTACCAACAAATGGTAGAAAAAAAACAGCAGCAAAATGTATGAAAGTAAAAGCAAGTAAAACAAACTATTAATTAATAACATGATTACAGCGTGAAAGGTTGTTAAAAACAACTATTCAAGAATAACATATCGTGATGCTATGAGAGTGGCAGGGTTTGCTGTGGTGGGGCTTAAAGTGCCCAGTAGACGAGAAAGGAATAAAGAAACAAAATAGAGACTGCTTTTGTCGTATCCAGAACATATCTGGTTATTAGCAGTTTACACTAAGTGCAGGGGAAGTCAAGGAAGCCAATCTGCGTGTCAAGTTTCAAGCTTTGCATGGTGACGAGTTTTCAAAGTTACATAGTTTCCAAGCAACAAGATCCCGTGCAGTTTGCCCATGCATTAATCACTTTCGTCATCAACTTTCAATAGAGTACTACATTGTTGTATGGCATGCAACAACGCACGCTATGCCATGACTCAGTGCCTGCCTACTTCGGCACAAGCCACGATCAACTTTTTGAATCTATTCAATACCACAACCATGTACAGTTTACGTGATAGTAGTAGTAGTAGATTATTATTCACCGCATAAGCAAGTCTGCAGATTAAGCACCTTATTCAGTGGACTATTTTTGCCATGTTGGATCAACCGTAATCCGGTGATTAGAATCGCCGATTGCTGATTCACAGATGAATCTCGTGTAAACTGATTCTCTGTTAGCTTAATTGGCTGCTTAAACCATCCGCTAAAGGTGCATCTAACCCTAAAATCTGGAATTTCCATGGTTCAAACCAAACCAAACTACGCCGATGACTATTTTAATACGAACAAATGCATTGCTGCTTTGTCAGTGTATACCACTTACATTGGTGTGACGTAACCGACTAACGGTCAATCAATTCACTTACATCACAATGTCTATTACAGTGGTTCCCAACCGGGGTGCCGCGGCACCCTGGGGTGCCAATTGCAATGCTCAAGGGTGCCGCAAGATATTGCAATATTCCGGCCCATTCATTATTTTAACTTTAACCCGTTAAGTGCGGAATTTATTTATTTCTAACCGAGTTTCAGTGCGCATTAAGTTGCGCGTCTCGTAGTTATTCCCGGCTCCTTTCTGGAGGGTCGCTTAGTGGAGAAGTCGCTGACGGTAAGTAGGTAATCCGCGGCAAGCCTTTGTTTTCTCGCCCAGGAAAAACAACGTGAAAGAGATTTTGACTCGTTGCTGTTCTTTCCATAAAAACGTTTAAAACGCACCATTATTGCCAGGTTTCATGATTTTATTTTGCAAAGAATTCGAGAAATCCAGTTTTAATGGACTCTCATATTGTTTTGAATCTTAAAGAAGAATTAATTGACATTCGTAACGATGGAAATTTTAAGCTTATGCACAAGCAGATGCCTCTCCACGACTTCTGGATAAAAATTCAAAATAAATATCCTTGCGTTGGAAAGAAAGCTATTGTGCTTTTGCTGCAGTTTTCCATGTCATAGCCTACCTATGTGAGAGTGGATTTTCCGTAACGAACTAAAAAACGAGAACGACTGCTTGTAGTCGAGGAATAAATGCGAGTGGCTTTATCGAATGTGCCCCCACATATTAAGGGACTTTGTGCAAGAAGTCAAGCCCAAATTTTACACTGACTTTTGAATAACAACATTTATTTACGCGCGCTATAGCCTACTGTACAACTCATTCTGTGTTATTTCATACAGTTATTTGAAATACAGAAACCTCATAGAATTGATCCAGTTTTGCCAGGGTGCCGCAAACTATTTATCTCTTTGATAGGGTGCCGCAAGGTCTAAAAGGTTGGGAACCACTGGTCTATTATAACGTAAGTCGTAAGTGGTTTTGATGCTTGGATCCAGAGTTGCCATATTGGCGTTTTTATCCAAAGATATGTGATAACAGGGTCAAATTAAATCTAACCTAGTTTGAATTCTACGCTAATTTGTGAAAATTTGGGTAGCTCTAATTCTAGTCTAATTTGTAAAAACGTGAATAGCTGTAATTATAATTATAATCTAATTTTAAAAATCTAAAAAAGTTCTAGTTGGCCAAGTCTGCGCTGCATGCCGCGTAATGTTGATTTCAGGAATATCACATCCATTTACAACACTTCGTTCATCCCTTCTTAAAAAAAAACACAAGGGTGCAAATTTTGGATAGGTACGGGAGAGTAACAAATATCAAACAAAGTTACATTTCAATTCCACTGAACAAGTCAAAATAAAAGACATCAGTGAAGTCCTCCAATTAGGCAGACTGAGATGGCTTGGTCACGTTGAGCGCAACTCAAGCTGGATCTCACAGGTCAGATGTGTCAACATCGCAGCACAGCGGGGTCAAGGTAGACCAAAACTTCCTTGAAAAGTTCTGTTTCAAGTTTCAAGTTCTGTTTTCAAATTTCGTTCTGTTTCGGTTTTTTATCAAAAATCTACGTTCTTGGTAGGATCGTATTCCCTTTGCACGCTTTGTCGAAATATATTTCTCGATCAGCGTTTGAGCTTGATTTTTCAATGGCTTGCCGAGTTCTTGATTATTAATGTTATAAATGAATAGGTACCATTGAATAAAGCTCAACAAAGTTGAGGAAACGAGCTTATTTACATTATCCTTCCAAGCAAGGATATGATGCTAAGTTGCATGAAACAAAATAGTAAAAAATCATTTGAGGCGTCATACTCCCATAGTTTACTTCAACCGCTGGATGTAAACCTGGATACGTCCAAGTAAATAAATAGTGAGTTGCATGAAGCACAAATAGTGGAAAATCATCTGAGGCATCACACTCCTATTAGTTCAGCAGGCCATAGCCCTAATAAGAGCCGTAGGCATCTTTTTCTAGAGCAGCGTACTGTTAATAATCACGAGAGAAACCAAGAGTTATTGTCGAAGAGGTGCCACACCGCAATTGACGGCATACTTGTATCAGTAGCGCACCCAGAAAAAAATTTAGGGGGGGCTAATTCAGAAATGCAGGCCGAGTGATTTGCGACAATAGTGACTGTGACAATAGGTCAATGCCCATCCCTTTGATTAACACGGTATTTAAAAGCACTTAGGCTACAATCCACCGGTTGCCGATACATCAGGATTCGTTCTCTCAATCAGACTAGAAGTGGCCTAGTAAACCCCATGCTCAGGCGCGGATCTAGGATTTTTTTTTTGGGGGGGGGGGCACTAGAAAATTAAAAAGTCAATTAAAAAGAAAGAAAAATATAACACAGATATGAACAATGATACTACGACATACCGTAGGCTACACGATATGTTATAAAATAGACATTAAAACAGCTATTTTCATCAATTGTAAATGTTTAAAAAATAAATTTTGCTTGAATAAAAATTGCTAAGCATGCAAAGTAAACTTGAAATCTGGTTTAAAACCCTGTATACAGTGTCCATGACCAATTGGATATTTGTATGTTTGCAGGCTTATACGGTAATAGATTGAAATTATAATGAAGACTAAAAACTATAAAACAGCCATTCAAGGTTTCAGACTGTTTCAACTGACGTCATTTGGTTCAACGTTGGTAGCTCAGTCAGCTGAGTCAGCTCCAACAAATGTTGCAAATGTTGCCATTAAAATGTATTTGAAGTTGTATGAAAGAAAATAACGGAGTCTGATCGATAGATCATTTCAACCATAATAATAACAACAAATTATTCTTTCCCCCTCCCCCCCTGGATAAGTTAAGTCCGCCGTGGGACTAAGATCAGCTGTTTAGAAGCATATCAAACCATTTGATGCGGAAACATACAATTTCAACAATTCTTCACAAAATTTCGGGGGGGGCCTTGGGCCCCCCATAAATCTGCGCCTGCCCATGCTACTAGCACCATCAGCATCCTCATCCCTACGTCCACTCTTGCAATCTTCTATAGATTTCGACTTTTTCGTCATATAGCCTATGACAAAATAGAATTAGCTTTCCGTTTGCCAACACAAATAAGTGCGAAACCAACAACTAGCACGAAAACAGTTTGAAACAAAACACTAATTTTGTAAACAGTAAATTTGATGTGGATGTTTTTCCTACTTACAAAAGATTCAAATTTAGTTCGTATTTTCAACTAAAGTCCCAGACGTCTTCGTTTCTCTGCTCAAATGTCGTATACAGTTTTACAGGTCCGTGTGATTCGGCATTGACGTACGGTACATCGGTATGTCCACCAGACATTTGACCACGAGAGTACGGGACTACGGGAGCATCTGAACTTTAGGGAGTTAAAGAAAAGTGCCATCAAAGACCATATCATGGAGTGTTCTTTTTGCACTGGTCGAAAATTCTCTGCTGACTCATTTAAAATTTTACGCAAAAGTAAATCCCAATTTGACACCGAAAGTCACTGTTATGATAGGAAGCACTGTTAATCAAACGCTTCAACCCAAATTTAAACAAACAATTCTTTGCTGGAGGCGCGCCCATTCTCTTCAACATTTACTTGATGTATCACGTTCCCTGTGGTGCAAATTCTTTTGCAGTTATTTATGTAGTTGCCTTTTCCTAATATCATTTTACCTTCAAAAAGTTTAAATTTATTGCATTTTTATAAATATTTTCAGATTTCTGATGAGGGCTTAAGTTAAACTGAAAACGTTCGACTGTTAAAACTATTTGTAAATATGTAAAATATATTGTTATAATGCTCAGCTCTGTTGTATTGTTGTGTCTTATTCATATCTAACCTGTAAGCAAAAGGTAGCCTATAAATGGAGAACATACAAAAAATTCATTTTTGGTGGTGGGTTTGGGGGGGGGCTTGAGCCCCTTAGCCCCATACTGGGTGCGCTACAGACTTGTATAGTTTACTATAAAAATAAATTTTAAAACATTAATTTAGCTGCAAATTGTCATTAATCGTTCTCGTCGTCGTACGAATCATCCTATTATTTAAAACCTGAAGCTATGCATACAGCATTTATTTGAAAACACACATGGAAAATTATTTTGCCAAAAGTAGCCTATGCTTAAAGGTTCGTTATAAGCATATATGCATCAATTGCAAAGAAACGCAAACAGAAGTTTTAAAAAAAAAAGAACTTAAGTTTTTAGAATCCTGCAGAAGAAAGCGAGCCTGTGAAAGAAAGTAAAAGGATATACCTACACATAATTATCCAGATTATACACATAATTAACCATATTATGATCTTTGGACCTAGTGTTAATTTACTAGTATTCTGATATCGTCCAACATAATCATGAAAGAAATCAAGGTCTATAGTCGAATATGAATCCATTGAAATTTCAAATCAAGGTCTATAGTCGAAGGGACTCCACTCTGCAATCGACGGTTTGTGATAAACGCTTCTTACCTTTAGTTTTTACATTAAAAGGCATGCCCTACAAGGCAATAGGTGGTTGAGCATTGAGCAAGGTAGCACAACATTGCTCATGTGCCACAGCTCGAATCAACAGATGTTTTTAGATGGCATTTCCTCCATCAGGGCAACTAGCCCGTCCCAAGCGCTCATACGCCAGAAGCTGGTGGCACTTCTTGGAACATCGATTATACTACCAAGTGGTCGCTCGGTATTGTAGTATAGATCGTTATATTTAATCACATTGACAGTTATTACTCACTTTTGTCTTTAGATAATCTTCGTCTTATAAAGCAGCAAAGCAGAAGAATAAGTACCAATAAGAGCAGACAACCGGCAACACTGATTCCAACTGTAAAACCCAAACTTGTAGAAGCTGCCAATGAACTTCCATTAGATACGGTCACAGTAAAATTGAACGTGGATGACGCTCCCAAATATGCGGACGAGGAAAGAGTGAGCGTATATAACCCGTTGTCGTCAGTAGACACCTGAAGAACAATGGTTATTGATTTTGTCTTTATAAAAATAACCAAATACAATCCCACAGTATTCTCGTGGCAAATTATGAAATAGATTGTAACAATCTAGAAGAGTAACGAAAACAGACGTTTACGTTTTCCTGTAGGAGTGGCAGAAGGCATGATGCACCTGACCGCTACAAATCATTATTGAAAATCGAATTCTGCAAACAATTTTACAAAAAAATTGATCAAGGAACTATCTGCAAAACAGCTTATGAAAAGCAAACGAGTTGAATCTGCTTTTCTTATAAAAATCAGAAAACAAACCTGAATCTTCCAAAAACAAATCTTATACCCGTCAATTGCTGACTGCAATATAAGTTTACTAAAATAAACCAACACATGATACGGTATCACATGCATAGCCCATGAGTAACGGCATTGTAACTTAAGCTGACATCTTCGATTGCTTTCTGTTACAAATTCACAACGTTTGGCATAGTATAACACTACGATTACACATTGTGATATCATTATAACAAAAGTCCATCCACAAAATCAGGAAGTAATCTAAGGCGAATAAAAGATTTTTCACACAGCGTCACGGTAAAAGATACTAGTCTTATGAAGCTGAAAAACTGAACCTGTAATTTCTTGCTTAGAAGTCACCTTGAAACAGAAATTTGAATTTCGATTCCGCAACTCTGGTTTTAAAACGATTCAGCAAAGCAACTTTATAACTTTAATAATCATGTCCATACGCGCCGACTTCCGGGGGGCCGGGGGGCGGCGCCCCCCGTAAATTTATGGTTGAGGGGCAACAAAAATATCTATTCCAAGTGGTGTTTCAAAGATAAAATACTTCGCGAAAGAAATTTAGATCATTTAAACGGATTTAAAGAATGCCGAAAGCGAAAAACAGCCTACGTTGCTCTTGACCGCAAAACAACAGCTGATCGCATGGCTTTCTCTGGAACGTGAATTACTACTGAGAGTGAGATGCGCAAGGCACGCACGCTCACAGTCCCTCACTGCTTATCTTCCCGCGCGTAAGGAGCAACTTCAAAGTCAAAACGCGTGGTAGCGAAAAAGCGAATGCGAGGTTGAATGTTTATTCTCATTTCACGAGTTATCCAAACGTCCATTAGATTTTTTTGTGACTTCAAACATGAAATCAATTTTAGCAAACTTTATCGAGTTGAAACTACGACACAACGAACAATCAATTAGCACTGTATTGATGTAGGCTATATATTGTGAAAATATATACATCTCATACACTCATCTGTATGACACTCCTGCACTACCGTGTGGCCTATACTCGAGTATAGGTCAATCTCGTGTATACGTCGAACCCTTACTTTTGAGCGGAAAATCGGTGATATTTCCTTCTCCCGTGTATAAGTCGAATAGATTATTCCCGACACTACCATTCGATGGTTCATTTAAGTATTGGGATTGACATACGGTATGGAAATTTCAAAGTAGATCGCAGAGTAACTTACGCTGCTGGAATAGTCACGTAACTATTCACGACAATATTAAGTAAACCAGCTAAATTAGACGCGCTATTTTCAACGAGGTCTTCCCGCTGTGAGACAATTATGATTCAACAGAACGCATTGTTTTGTTCGCAATGTGTGAGAATTAAATCGAAAGCCGATAAAAGAAAAGGTGTTTAATGATCTTGGTCGCAGATATTGCCTGCATTAACGACGTCTCTTACCGCTATTATCACCTAGCCAACCTAACATCATTGTTTTATGCGGCCGCTAAGGTTTGACATCGACTTCAACGATCATGGAATGTTACGTAATAAGAAGGAGTATATCCTACACCCAAAAATAAAAAATAAATGATCTCTTAAAACAGCTCTTTCTGCTGTTTTGTCTCGAGAACTTTGCATATTGCTCAACAAGTGCATCATCATCATCATCATAATCCATCGTCGGTTTGTTCCCCACTAGTGGGGGTGGCCGATTGTTTCCGCGCAGCAATTGTTTTAATCCCTTTTCTCCATTTCACCCTGTCCCTTGCATCTTCCTCCTTCAGTCCGACTTTTTTAAATTCATCCTTCACTTGTTGTTTCCACGTTCTTCTTGGACGACCGCGTTTCCTCTTCCCATCCACCTTTAGATCTAGTGCCTTTCTAAGAAAACTTCCTTCCTCCCTCCTTATCACATGTCCATACCATCTTACTCCATTTGCCCTTGCCATTTGGTCTATGGTCTCTCTCATCTCTAGCATATCCAACAATTCTTCAGTCCTTTTTTCCCTTCTCGTTTTCACCCCACACGTTGCTCTCACCAGCATTGACCTTTCCGTTCTTCTCAGGATTGCCAGTTCACTCTCTCTCAATACCCATGTCTCTCTACCATATAGCATTGCAGGCCGCACACAGCTCCGATATACTTTTCCTTTCATCCTTAGTGAAAATTTTCCGCCATACAACATTTCCCCACATTCCCTGAACTTTGCCCAGCCCAATCTTGCCCTTGTTGTCACCGCTGCTTCACATCCACCACTTCCATTTATCCGATCACCCAGATAACAGAAGTCTGTCACTGTTTCGATGCCATGGCAGAACTCATCATCATGGCCTTCCACTTCATTCCTTCGTATACTGCACTTCCCGCATGAAGTTTAGAATTGACAAGAAATCATTAAATTTGAAAATTAAGGTTTAATCACTGCAAATAAACGTATTCAAAACTTTTGCTTTGGCCGACGCCATTTCACCTTCCTTAATCTACGTCGGCAATTTTGCGGCAGCAAAAATGCGTCCATTTTGTAAACTGCCTGGAAAAACACAGCTTGTCCCCTGTATAAGTTCAACCTGTCTTTTTGAGGTGAACATCACTTGCGAACATCTCGACCTATACTCGAGTAGGCCATATACGGTATTCGATAAAAGACTATAAAGACTTTCGATAAAAAACAAGAGAAAACACTTCGCCGTTGTTAACGCTTTGAAGGTAAGTAATTAGCAAAACGAGGTTAATAAAACTGATATCTGGTTTCCACTCTGCTTAAGATCATCATTTTTTTCGTTTTATTTCGATAAATTCACTGTCTTGATCGTTGTTACCCAGACAGCAAATCAACCGTTTTTACATTGATTCAACGTCCGCAGACGTTGAATCAATCTAAAAACGGTTGATTTGCTGTCTGGGTATGCACTCGAAGGAAAAGGAAATTAATCGACTTGTTTTCTAACTGTTCTTTCAATTATGACTTAACAATATCAAAATTTTTACGACTATGCGTACTGCAAACTGCATGCACAAAACTAATCGTTTCAAGCAGCGGTTTTAATAAATTTGGTTTGCGACCTACGTGTCAATATAAACAAGACAGTAAGCTTAATCAAAGACTATTTTAATTGAGCAAAATAGCATTATGGTTATGACGTCATCACCTTTCTCGCCCCCCAAGGTTTTTTGAAAAGTCGGCGCCTATGATCATGTCACTTACATTTGTTCGTTTAAATGAGAATATTTGTTGGTCCTTTGGCACGGTAGAGGAGTTCAAAAACATTAATGCGTCATTTTTCACCATTGAACCTAAAACGCATGTTTTTTATTAAAACATTTTCGTTATGTTAGTGGCTCAAAATCATCAACATTAGAAAAAAAATACAAACACCAAACACTTTAGCTAAATAAAGTAGTAACAATAATAATCTTCACTACTTTATCAGGATTTTAACACAAAACATCTAACACATAAGCCTATATAGTGCAGCTGATAACCTCTCATAATCATTACAATTGTGCAAATTATGACTAAAGCATGAAATTTTCACCAGTGTTATTACATACCATAGGGGTCATTTTAATGATGGTAATGGTCATTTTAATGATAATGATATAATGGTCATTTTAATGAGGCCAACTGCGCATTGGAGTCAAAGCAGATCTACTACACTAGGGTTACCATGTTTTAAAAAGCAAAATTCCGGACAGTGCATGACTATTTTCATGAGACCATATATATGCGCTACCGAAATGCTAAAGCTGCAAAACGTTGTACAATACTCATGCTCAGTGGCGTACGCAGTATTTTCTCAAGGGGAGGGGGCATTGACGGTAGCGTAGCCAGAAATTTTGAAAGGGGAGGTTTTTACGACCGGCAGGCAAAGCCCGACAGCGTTTTTGCCTGAGACGACATCCAGCGGCGGAGGGTCTGGGGGGGCTCCTCCAGAAAATTTTGAAAAATTACTTTGAATTTGGTGCATTCTGAGAGCATTTTCAACAAAAATGTGGGTAAAAATATTCCTGTGAAATGGTTCTGTCAGGTGGCATAGCAAAAGGATAAGATCATGTTTTCTTCGGCATTTTTCGGAAACATAGCTAAGTCTCTACGTTTTCTTGTTGCTAATTCCTGGCTGAAATGTTTGAATGTGTGGTATTGGCAAAACTCGCTCTTTTGATGCAGTTTTGTTTAAAATTAGGCAAGTTTTTTTAAAACTGAAAGCATCATTCCCAAGCATAAAGAGACTGAAAGCATCAATCTCAATATCGTGACGCCACACAACATTTTCATGGGGGGGGGGGGCATGGGCCAATGTCCCTCCCCTGCGTACGCTAGTGCTCATGCTAAAGCGCCAGCTACCGAAATGAAAAGTATTGAACCGAATACCTGACCTAAAGTATGCTATGTTAAAAAAACAAATTATAAACCAAAAAAAAATAAAAAAGTAATAAACAAATCGAAAAAAATAAACCAAATGGTTGCAAAATAAACCAGATTTGGTTTTAAAAAGACTAAAATAGTAACACTGACTTCTAAGTGGTAAACATCATTGATAAGGAAAACTCTTTGTTACATCATAATTCCGTACAACCTCGTAGTAAAAACATGCACAGGGTACGAAATAACAATGTTGTGGATTGGCAGTGTGCACAGTACGATTGCAGATGCAGTAAAATGAGCTGGTTGAGCGAATTTTCTAGGACAACTCTAATTTACAGGATTATTCCCGCTATTTTAATTCCCCCAAAACGTCCATCATAAAATTCCGGACATTTGAGCATATTTTTAAATTCCTCCCGGACGCAAAATTTAACCCTAAATTCCGGACATGTCCGGAATTTTCCGGACGGTATGGCAACCCTATACTACACTGCCTGAAATCTGAAATCACTAGAGCACATGTGGTTGATGTTATAATCCTTGATGGGGCAGCTATTATTCAAATGGTTAATCTTGTTGTGGCAAAGACCTTTGAAGAGTATATGAACACAGTTTTGCACCTTACATGTTCACTCAACTTGAAACGGTCCAAAGACTGGACCGCGTCTGGGATGTATATCTGCCTGACAGCCTGAAGGGTACGACCAGACAGAAGAGGGGTCATCAAGAAAAGTAAGGGTGCCAGGAAAAGAGTGGCTCCCTCTACCGTTATGCCTAAGAACTGGAAGGACTTCCTTCGTGTGGACCAAAACAAGATTGAACTCTTTGGTTTCTTGTCACGAGAGACCATTCGTCTTCCGATAGCTGATGGCAAGGAAGTGAACGACGCTAGGAAACAGCTTTTTGCACACAAGTCGAGGGCTCTAGAAAACATCCCTCACATGCAGACAGCATTCCAGCAACACATCAAGCGAGCATCTTTCTAGGCCAACTGCTGGAACCAAACTCTGGTCCTGAATCCCAAGTTTCCGAGCCATTCTGACTGGGGATGGACAAAGGAGGCTTCTGGGTGGCAGCCTCTCTGGACGACACTGCCAGAGGCATCAAAATCTTGCCAAGAACTGATCTACTGCAATTCCAAGAAGGGGTGTACCGGCCGCTGCAAGTGCACTATTTTTGTTGTTGATGTTTTTTGGTGTTTTGGTTTTTTTGGTGTACCGGACGCTGCAAGTGCACTATTTTTTTTGCACTGAAGTTTTTTTGGAAGAAGAAGTTTGAAGAAGAAGTTTTTTTTGCACAGCTGCACTGAAGTGCACTGCATTATGTGCATGTTCGGGAGACTGTTAGCTGCGATGACATACCTCGACATTTATGCGGCAATAGGCTATAGATGTGTGAAGGATGAATTTATGCGGCACAATGGACAAGTGAAGGATGAATTTAAAAAAGTCGGACTGAAGGAGGAAGATGCAAGGGACAGGGTGAAATGGAGAAAAGGGATTAAAACAATTGCTGCGCGGAAACAATCGGCCACCCCCACTAGTGGGGAACAAACCGACGATGGATTATGATGATGATGATAGATAATTCGTCTGTATTTCATTACCGATATGTACTATTCATGTGCCTGAGGCCCCGCCTGGCCTCACAATACTTCAAGCTTTTATAGCCTCTGTCTAATGTACATTAAACATTACACTGCAACAAATTATCATGACATGTCTATCAAATAATTCCCGAAACAAACAAACTGCACCAGAATCGTGAAAAACTGTAATTTAGGTCATTGACCTCTCAAGGTCATCAGAGATCAAATTTGACTTACTTCCCGATCTTAAAATTCTGAACCTTATGATATTATGTACTAACACCGGTAAAAACTTCCATGCTTTAATAATTATCATAACATGTCTTTCAAATAATTCTCGAGACAGACATAGCCTACAGCACCAGAATCGTGAAAAACTGTAATTTAGGTCATGTTTAGGTTATTGACCTCTCAAGGTCATCAGAGGTCAAATCTGACTTACCTCCCAATCGTAAAATGAACCTTATGATATGTACTATAGTAGGCTACTAACACTGGTGAAAATTTCATGCTTTAGTCATAATTTGCACAATGGTTTTGATAACCCACTGCACTAATAATGATAAAACAAAACAATATTAGTTTATGATTCAGTAACTGTTAGCTGTCAATAGATGTTAACTTTAACAAAAACGTTAATTTAAAAAGCAACCTATCGAATTCGTCTTCATCTCACAAAACATCTCAGCCAAGAATGTAGATATTGTGTATTGCTCTGAGCGTTGGAAGCATGAGATGAACAATAGACGTTCTTGAAGTGTTACCAAAGTTGAAAAAGATTGTAACCAACTCGTGAATTAGAAATTACCGTTTTTAGTCAAAGATACAAACTCAGTTTTTGGGTTGGAAAAAAACGTTACAATGCAAACTCCTGGACCGGGTGGCTTCCATTGACAAGAAGAATCCGACTTTGTGTTCCTATCTTGATAAGGTTCATCTATAAAACGAATGGACAAGTTTTTAATTTAATATGCTAAGAAAATAAATTGCAGGCAGTGCAGAATTTTTTTGTAAAATTCAATTTTCTAAGTTGACTTTGGTTTATCATAAACTTGATAACCTTGTTGAATGATTGCAACCTATATAGGCCTACAATGGGACTAGCGTTCACAGAAAACACTCTCCGAAGCTGCAACCAGACCCAGTGGCCGACCGCGTAAAACTCGGAGGATTACATTACGTGAGTACGTAGTACAACTGCAAGAAAATAGGAAGACACAGCACTGTTATTTGTCGCAAATAATTGTTTTGCGATTTCCCGCTAAAAATGAAAGGAATTTAACTTGTTGAACTACAATTAAATATTGATGATGTGCAGAAAAAATAATAATAGCTTACTGTACACACTACACAGCCTTAAATCTTTCCTTAGCTTTGTTCATGTAAGCAACGTTAAAGTTGCAATTTAACATAACGTAGTTTACGAGTACATCTAGTGATGGCTCTATATCTTTATCCTTTGTTTGACTAGCAACATATGTTGATGATATTATAAACAAAACTTATTTCCAAAATTAGGGCATACTTGTTTATTCATTTTATTAATGACAAATTTTAAACAGCTGGAAAACACAAACTTACAAATAACATCAACAAATATGCCTCGAGTAAAGCTTCCAAAGCGATCAGTTGTTGTGCAAGTGTAATTTCCAGTATCCGATGAACTTAATTGTGTCAGACTGAGTGCAGAAATTGTAGCAGAAAAACCATTCGGAACTTTCCACTGATATGTCGCATTCAACTCACGCCCATGATCAACAGAACAAAACAATTCTAGGTCTTCATTTCGTTCTATCGTCAACACATTGTTCTGAAGGTTTGCATGAGAAATGTTTACTGATCCTGAAAGGTGATAAGACAAAATCATCTTTTATATTCAGTTTACATAAAGTTTGAGGTTAAAATATGTTATTCTAAATCTTCATTTCATTCCATGGCAAGCACATCTTTTCTAAGTCTTGCACTGCAGAAATGGTGGACTTTATTAATCTTGAAGCCAACGAAGGAATCAAAGAGTTTTTTTTTTTATCAAAATCGTTTTTCACATTACGTTTGCAGGTGGGCCAGCAACACTAACCCGAAAAGCTGCTTCAATGCAACTACCGCGCATTTTGTTAACCTAATACTTTCGAAAAACGTGTTTGGCTTTGTAGTTTGGGTTTTACGGCACTTTTTGCGTTCTTAAATTCTCATGTTTCCAGCTCAAAACTCAAAACAACTTTCGTTTTGAGTTTCACACAGCACCGTCGTTTAAGTTTGAGCCAGTTTTGAACCAGAAAAAAATAACTTTTGTTTCTTACAAGATTCCTTAGTTTTGTTTCAATTTAAGTTCCTTTTTGAACACTCCTAAAACGTCTGTTGATTTTATTGTAGAAAAGCGTCTCGGTCAGAAAAATAACATTTAAATTACAAAGCACTTTGGCAAGGTTGGCAGTAGTACCATTTTTGGTTACTGATTAGGTACCACAAATGGGAAAATGTCACATGGAGGTATATATACTGCACTGATGGGGTCGAAACACTGATAAACCGGGAGGTCGAAACGGTGTGCACTGTGTGCAAAAAACGGTGTGCAAAAAAAAAAAAAAAATGTGCACTGTTTGCAGCGTCGCAGGGCTTCTTTCTGGGCTATGCAGAAAGAGCCTGTCTCCCTGGCCCGCTCCGCCATTCTAAATTTGCGGACGGGCCATATAGTGTTTCGATCCACACTCTCCCTCCACAGGTACCTCGACTCCCCAGCCTGGCCCTCGCGACCTAAGCTGGTGGACTTAACCCTCCGGGTGCATCGTCACCCCATAAATCCCGCCGCCGCGGGGTGTGGCAGGCCGGTTTCCTAAAGTCTTCGACCTGGCTATGCTTGTTTGTACTCTCTCACCGTGTCAATCTTTTGTACTGTGAGCTACTGATGCGAATAAAACAGTTCAACACTTGACGCTCTTGGTTTATGCCAATTGAGCACTTTACTGGAGGCACCTTGCTATGCATTGCGCAAAGCTCACTGCTTGCAGTTTGAGCACTTTGGCAAGGTTGGCAGTAGTACCATTTTTGGTTATTGATTAGGTACCACAAATGGGAAAATGTCACATGGAGGTATATATATCTTCATGGCCATTATTCCAGTGTAACTACTGCACTGCTGAGACCGGGAGGTCGAAACGGTGTGCACTGTTAAACCAGTGTCATCTTTTTTTATAACGCTCC
The DNA here is from genome assembly GCF_918807975.1 of Aplidium turbinatum. NCBI lineage: Eukaryota > Metazoa > Chordata > Ascidiacea > Aplousobranchia > Polyclinidae > Aplidium > Aplidium turbinatum. Next base: position 7,738,306 of record NC_137483.1, on the reverse strand, counting down.
AGTCTCATCAAACCCAAGCATTCAAAAATGAACAAAGGAAAGGAATAAAATGTCTAATGTACATGGTTTAACAGCAATTAAGTAACTTCAATCATCACTATATCTCTATGTATTAATCAATCAATTGTTTCGAATTATCTTACGCTGCCTTCGCCTTGTAACGCTGTTCTTGCCCGCTCGGATCAACCTCGCTCTGCTTTCAACGCATTGATCTACACGATCCCCTGATCAACTCGATGCAGCCTCAAAATTTCCACCCCAATTTTCTAATTTTTCCTGGTAATGTAGCCTATCAGTGCCTCTAGTTTCAATCGCTAGCCTCCCCGACCCAGCTGGGCGAACCTGCGTCAACGTCTGGCCAGTGCACATCCGTGCTCGCCGAATCAAAGCTTACTCTTCTCCAGTGAGTATGTATTACAATCCCACCTATATTTTTTGTTTCTATTGATTAATCGAGCCTCTGCTCCACATTTTTATTTGAATTTTGTTTGCCACGAGAACCAAATTATCCTTAAATAGTTGACTCTCTTCCTCGTGGTAGACCCCAATTTTATCCGCTCTGCCTACTGGCAGACCGGGTATAAGAGTCAAGTACCTGCGCCGAGGTCGCGTGAGGGAGACGTGGGCGCCGCCCGGCGGTCAATTACTGCCGGTTCCAGCGTCCACACGCGACGGGTCGCCCGGCCCGTCGCAGGCCATCTTTCTGGGCAATGCAGAAAGAGCCTGTCTCCCTGGCCCTCTCCGCCATTCTAAATTTGCGGACGGGTCATGTAACGTTTTCGAACCACACTCTCCCTCCACAGGTACCTCGACTCCCCAGCCTGGCCCCCGCGACCTAAGCTGGTGGACTTACCCCTCCGGGTGCATCGTCACCCCTAAATCATGCCGCTCCCCGCCGCCGCGGGGTGTGGCAGGCCGGTTTTCTAAAGTCTTCGACCTGGCTATGTTTGTTTGTGCTCTCTCGCCGTGTCAATTATTTGTACCCGTGCGCTGTTGATGCAAATAAAACAGTTTAACACTTGACGCTCTTGGTTTATGCCAATTGAGCACTTTACTGGAGGCACCTTGCTATGTATTGCGCAAAGCTCACTGCTTGCAGTTTGAGCACTTTGGCAAGGTTGGCAGTAGTACCATTTTTGGTTACCACAAATGGGAAAATGTCACATATAAAATGGGAAAATGTCACATATACCACAAATGGGAAAATGTCAGGTATATATATCTTCATGGCCATTATTCCAGTGTAGACCGGTGCAGTGCATCATAGATTCCTACTGCACTGATGAGACCGGTGTGCACTGTCTGCAGTTAAATTACAAGATAAATATAGTATGGTCTGTTCATGGGAAAATAATCTTTTTCTGAAGTCCCTACAAAAGCCTAATGAGAGATGATTTGATTGGTTACATCGAGTCAATATTCTAACGGACTTGAAGTAAAAAAGCGGTTTAATACTTAGTTTGAAAAATATGCAAAATAAATTGCATTTGAGAGTGCAACAACTGCAATTATATTATTTCTAATTTAAAATTTTATCTCGATTTTTGACTGATCCTACCAAGCGGAGTAACGAGAAAAATACGTAAACATTAAAAACAAAAAAATGTAAACTGCCAGCAAGCAATAAAGTTAATATTGAAAATGCAATGATCAATCAGACAATGTCCGCACTAAACTACAATTGATTGATTGAATCTTTATCTTTGAACTGGAAAAGCTTCTTTGAGAGCTTAATCCTGGCAGTTTCGCAGAGCCTACGTACTTGGAGCTGCTACTATTCGGTGAGTCCGATTCGGTGAGTCCAATTCGGTGAGTCCGATTAGGTGAGTTTCTAACCCTTAAGCCCCAACCCTAACCCCTAACCCTAAAAGGGCAATGATAATTAGGCTACGATACCCGATAATTAAAAAAAAAAATTCAAAAAATCACCGAATAGAGATCGGACTCACCGAATCGGACTCACCGAAACGGGCCATTCCGTACGTACTTAGTACTTGTAGAGATTTTTAACCACTGACGCAGGGCCAGGTCGCAAATTTTTTTCCCACAAACTTTCTGTCTCATTAACGTATTTCGGTAAGTGCAGTCATTATTGGTTACTGCGTGCGGTAAATTTTTCTGTCGGTTACTTCGCATAGAGTATTGTATTAACACCGTGTAAATGCTAACATTTTTTCGTTGACTTTTTTAGTCAGTGGTTTCATCTTGTGCCTAATGTTCGTGAGAACAACAGTTCGACGCCCATCGAAGTCAATTTTTTTTTCTTAACTTTTGTTAACTTTTGCGGTGCACAAGAGCTTTTAAAAAAAGTAGGGTTAGGGTTAAGTTTATTTTGTATTATGATTGCAGCAGAATTTCATTGGCAAATAATTATTTCGGAATCTGAATTAACCAATCTCTCAAAACACATTCGGAATATCTTACTTTTAGAGCAGGGGTTCCCAACCTGTGGTACGCGAAGGTTTTTCAGGTGGTATGCGGGTAGGATCCGTTTTTTTCACAACTTTATATTTTGTTTATCTGGTTTTGTTTACAAAAAAAAATTCCGAAGCCTATTCTTATTGTTACGTAACTATTCCTGTTGTTTCGTATCATTACGATCTTCAAAATACAGCTCATGTCAATTTTCAACAAGGAGCACAGTTGCTTTGAAAAGCCGTACCTACAAATAGTGTTGAATAATGCTAGTTGTAAGCTAAAAATAGATCGGAATAAAATGTTCAATAACGGTTACAAGGAATGTTCTCCAATAAACTTCTGGCTCAGTATGGCCTCTTCATATTCAACGCTAGCTTCCCATGTTGTTCCACAGCTACTGATTTTGCCTTCCTCGTGGGAATGCGAGCAGGGATTTTCAGTCATGACGGACAATTGGACATCAAGTCAAAAAAAACAAAACCGACTAGGTGCGCCCGGAAATGACTTTCGATGCGCTGTTAGCAAATTTACACCGCGCATTGACCAATTGGTGGACAGTAAACAAAAATCTCATTAAATTTAGTTGTGGTGTTTTAATGTTATTTTAGTAGGCCAATATTATTCTTCTAAATAAAATATGATTCGATCAAATTAGTTGTTCTGCAAGAAGTGGTACGCTTGGCAGTACAGAGCGTCCAAGTGTTACGAGATCATAAAAAGGTTGGGGACCCCTGTTTTAGAGTGACCAGAATCAATTTCTTTTCTCAACTTTTTAAATTAAGTGTGTCTCCACTCTCCGAGCTTTGTTTTTTTTTTCAAGTTCAATGTTTAGATTTGGACTTGGAGGGCGAGAATTGACTGCTGACTTTAAAAACCACGCGAAAAAATGAATCGATAAAAACAGTTACCGCGTGCGGTAACCAGTAATGGCTACACTTACAGAAATATGCAAATGAGAAAAGTTCGTGGGAAAAAAAAATTTCGCGACCCAGTCACCGAGGTTGACAGAGTGAAGTTTTTGTTGACACGTTGTTGCCGGGGAGTTATTTCATCCATTAGATGCCGCTGAATGGAGAGCAATCCTTAGAATACCTTGCTCAAAGCGCACACCTCGCAAGTCAAACTAGCGCTGCTTAATCTTGAAGCTTTTTCGTTCACGAAGTCACACGCTAACCAACTGAGTTATTGGGTCGGAATTAAACAGCGTTATATTGGCGTAATCGTAGTGGGATGACGTACGTTGCAAGTGTAATTACTTTAGTGACCAAAATGCAGTCTTATCCAGGGGCGCGGGAAGTAGGGGTTATCACATAAAGAAAATAGATTATCAAGACACTTAATCACCGTTTCGGTGCACATGTTTGAACACGGATAACAGAACGGAAAACGAGAAAATTCATCAACTATTACGAGCAAATACACATTGCGACTACTGGATGGTAATGGTCCTTTAAAGTCAATCGATATGCGTTCGAAGGGGCGAGTAGCTTTAACAAGAGTGCCTTGTTGCTGCTTAAAAAATCTTCGTTTTAGTTCTGCGCATATTCTGCAGTTACTACACACTCTCTTTGTGTCATCCATTGAGAATGGCAAATTTTTGGACCGTACGAAGTGGGAAAGTCTCCTCACACCAGGGTGGCAAAGGTTCTGATGAATTTCGTTTAAATTGTAACTGGCGGTAGACGCGTAATACGCTCTAGTTAATGTATCAGGTCCGGCATTGTCCTTCCGGGTCTATATTGCACTGTATACAAAAAAGATGCGAGTTCGAGACGCCAACACTGTATTTTATTATTTTTAACTTTCGTGCGTCTCCTGTTGTCGAACATAAATGCTACCGACTTTTGGTCTGTGACCAAGGTGAAATGTTGTCTCGCCAGAAAATGCTCCCATTTGCGAACGGCCTCTATGATTGCAGTAGCTTCTTTTTCTACGGCAGGATAATGCCGTTCTCTCCCTTGAAAAGTCCTTGACATAAAAGCAACTGGTCTTCCTGCTTGGTTAAGAGTAGCAGAAACTGCAACCTCCGACGCGTCGCATTCGACAACAAATGGTAACGTCTCGTCGATGGCCGCCAATGCGGATTCGGAGATTTCTTGTTTAATAGAAACAAAGTCTCTCAACGCTTCTGGATTCAATGGAAACGACGTAGTGTTTTTCAGACTCTGAATTTTGTCAGAAAAGTTCACGACCCATCGTGCATAATAGGCAAATAATCCTAGAGCTCTTTTGAGAGATTTGGTACTTTGGGGCGCAGGTAATTCAAGCAGTGGCCGTAGTCGTTCGGGATCTGGTTTTATTTTGCCATTGCCGACGCAATACCCGAGAATGCAGATTTCTTTGACCGACGAGATTGTTTTGTCTTCATTTAACGTAAACTTTCTTTTCTGAATTGAATGAAGAAAGCGCGAGACATTTTCATCGTGTTCACTTTTGTCACGCCCGCATACCGTAACGTTATCTAGATAAGGGTAGGTATTTTTCAATTTATCAATTTTCACCATCTCATCCATTTTCCTTTGAAACTGGGGAACTCCATTTGTTACCCCAAAAGGAATTCTGTTGAATTCCCAAAGTCTTCTGGAAGCCTCAAACCCGGTATAAATTTTGTCCTTTTCAGCGATAGGGATTTGGTGATAGGCGATTTTGAGATCGAATGTTGAGAAAAACTTATGAACAGACAACCGATGAACTAGATCGTCTATGCGTGGCAGCGGATAACCGTCCAAATTTGTGAACAAATTTATTGTTTGTGAATAATCAACACATAGCCTCTTCTTATTTGTTTCTTTGTTGTTAACGACCAGAACTTGAGCCCGCCAAGGCGAATTGCTGGGGCGGATGATACCTTTGGAAGAGAGTTTTTCAATTTCTGCGTCTATAAACTTTCTGTCCGACTCGTACCGTCTTGACTTAACAGCTATCGGCTTACAGTCTTTCGTCAAGTTTGTGAAAAGAGACGCTTCATCAGTTATTGCAGCGATCACCGAGCAATGGTCGTTCTGTTGATTAACTACAAAATCGGGTTCACCTCCTTGGTATACAAAAATTACTCGACGATGATTTCTTTGGAAGTCTGCTCCCAATAAGATGTCGCAGCACAAGTTTTGCAAAACGCCAACTTTTACATTGCTGTAGAATTTCCCGCCGACAGTGATATCGATGAAACAGTTACCTACGACTTGTTCTTTTGAGTTGTGCGTAGCCATAGAGACTTTGGAATCGCAGCGTTCAATTTTAAGTTTTAGCTTGTAAGCAGTGTCTTGGTTGATGAAACTAACAGAACTACCAGAGTCGATGAGTGACGACAGCTCGATGCCATTAACGAAGGATTTCATTGTAGCATGAGACAAACAGCAGGGTGCGGGGTGAATTGCGCACATATTGTCGGAATTAACGCAAGCGGTAACTTTTCCTCGAGAAAACTTATTTTTGCAAACTTTAGCGAAATGTCCAACTTTATTACAATGATAACAAGTTGCATTTCGGGCAGGACATCTCTTCCTCTCATGATAGGAATCCCCACAAAAGAAGCAATATCTTGCAACGTTGCTTACAGCACTGATAGTAGAAGTGTTTTTGCTCTTACCTTCAACAACTTCGTCGCTATGGATATTTGAGTTCGATGAGACAGCCGATACCTGTAGTTGGTCTCTTGAAGCATGAAATAGCCGAGTGTCTCTTGCCGCTCGATCAAGGGTGCTTGCTTGAGTGTATGCGTCAGCTAGATTGAGCTCTTGGTTTTCCAACAGGCGTTGTCGAATTGTATCGGAAGAAATGCCGCTGATGAATGCGTCGCGTACCATTTCCTGCTGATATTGAGCCGAGTCGACGGCTTGAAAGCCACATTCTTTGCTTAGAAGCTTTAAATTTTGAAGAAATTCGTCTAAGGATTGTCCTGGGTGTTGCTTGGTAGTGGCTAGACGATGCCTTGCAAATAAAATATTCGTAGGCTTCACATATAAGTTTTGAAGAACGTTCAATGCACCGTTGTAATCTTGACAGTCTTCGATGAATTCGTAGACTTCAAAATTTACACAATTCGTGAGTATTCGCAGGTCATCCCGCCGGTTTTCTCCTTCGTCTTGGACGGGGAGAGAAGCCAAGTAATTTTCAAACGTCTTCCTCCAGTGCTTCCATTCTTTTGCCGCTGTGCTTGCGTTTGGATTTAAAGCAAGGCGTTCCGGCTTCATTAACTTGCTCATCTTAGTTTTTTAAATTGTAACATCCATTTATTGAGTTTTAAAAAACTAAGAAACGAAGTGTACCTACAAAACACAAACCATAAATATAAAGCGAACAAAGTAGATCTGTTTCACACAATGAGAACTGAGCGCTAAACTGAGAACTGAACGCGAACTGAGAAAACAATCAACGTGAAGCGCTCTATGCAAGGAAACCAGAACGTAGGAACATAATGTAGACTAAACGTAATTTTACAACACTCAAGGGGCTGTAGCCGCCCCTAGAGCTAATTCAGCCCCGCCTGGAATTTTCGATAATAGCTTCAGCCCCCCCTAGAAAATTCTGACAGTTAATGGTACATAACATATTTTCAGAAAATTATTCGAACAATAATTGCTACGATCGAGGAATCGAGTTTCTGTTACTTGTGGTCGCGCTCATCATTCTCAATAAAGAGTCGTCAACCACAGGAAGCTAGCCTATATACCTCGCAGTAGCGGTACTAGCCACCCTCCCTACTAACACTGCGGTCCATCGTTTATTGGACATCATTCTGCAATGTTTACTGTACATTTCATGCTGTACTTCTGAACATTACAATAATACATGACGCGGCTTTATTTTGCAATTACCTGCAGCGGTAAAGTTTTTCAGCCTGCAGAAGCCGTCGCAAGACAGCTCCAAAACAAGATCTCTGCTTCTTCAGCTTTGGAATCCATCACCATTCTCCGCAAACGGATAAAAAATCTCAGAAAAGATGAATCCGTTTCCAAGCTTATGGAAGCAGCGAACGTCTTTGCGTCTGTCAATAACCTAAAGATGCCAAAGGATCCCCGAGTGAGCAAAACTCTAGCAAGATTTTGAAACACAGAGGAATCGGATGCTTTGTCGTCTGCGGGAAAAGGATCGCGAAAACGGCAATACATCGAAGCCCTTGATTTGGTTCAAGCTGAGCTTGATCGAAGACTCGATCAGGCGGATCTGCTTACAGCAGTCAACAGAGAGAAGGTCCTTCTGAGCTGTGCAAACGGTAAGGAAAGATCTTATACTGAGATCAGCTTATAAAATGCCATCAGAAAAGATCGCCTAAAAACGGAACTTAAGCTACCTTGCTCAGCGATGTTGTAAGTGGAAAAACCGCAAACTCCGTTCAAAAGGTTGTTGAGATACTATCGCAACTAAACCCTCAAACACGATCTTTTCAAAGAAACGCGAGAGTTCGTGGAGCTCTGCCTTTGCCTCCGGGTTTCAGCTGCATCATCAGAACGTTCTTTTTCTGCTCTAAGACGCCTGAAAACGTGGTTGAGAAGCTCAATGACACAAAAAAGACTTAGGCTACTCATCTTGCATTGATGCATGTTCACCAAAATATTTTGGATACTGTCGATGTCAAAGAATTCATGACACAGTTCATAGAGAAAAAAGGGAAAAGCAATCTTCGGAAGCGTGTGAGAACACATTTTCACAAACTGTCGTTTTCATATCACTTTCTAATTTGTTCGTTTTCATTTTAATTTCCTGAACAGCTGCTTTGTTGTTGCAGTTCTTCATTTGTTACAAATAATGTGTGTGTTTTGGCGTCGTTTTTTACACAGGAAGGGGCAAAATGCTAACTACGGTATCAGTTTGAAATGCCCCCCTACATAAGGGGGGTCTGGGGGGCGAAGCCCCCCAGCAACTGACAACACTACGGCAGCTTCATCCCCCCCTAGAGAAAAATAGTTCCCGCACCCCTGGTCTTATCGGTATTGCTGTGTGAATAAAAAAAAATGTTTCCTCATTTCAGCATAAATTTACTTGTTCGGTTCATTTTCTTTACACCAAACCAATTTCGTTTCGTTTTGCGTTGGAAAACATGCAAGAATCAAAGAACATAGAAAGTGATGTAAAACTCAAATCGCGCGGAATCACATCAGAGCTGATGCTAAAGTCACATAAAATATCACAGCATTACATAGTGACATACAGTGCTTAGTTCTTTGCCACACATTCTAAGCAACAAGAAAACATACTATTTACTCCATCAAGTAAAGCGAAATTACTGATAACTATATTTCATCATCATTTAGTTCCTTCCTCTCGTCGAGGGTTGGAGGCAATGAGGCGCCAAGTTTCTCTGTTGTGAGATTTTTCTACTGCAGTTTTGTAGTTTAGTCCTGATCAGTCTTCAATATCATTAGTCCAAATTCTAGGTGGTCTGCCCTTATTTCGTTTGCCGTTCACTTTTCCTTCTAGTAGTTGTCTTTGAATATAATTATTTCGAATCATGTGGACAAAATATTTCAATTTTCTTGATTTAATTGTTTGGCGAATTTCCAAGTTGGTTTGTATTGTAGATAGTACATCTTTGTTTGTGATTTTATCCTTCCATGAAATTTTAAGCATTCTTCTATAAATCCACACTTCAAATGCCTCAAGTGGTTTAACCATTTGTGATGATAGTGTCCATGTTTCTGCATTGTAAAGTAACGTAGTCCATAATAGCATTTCATAATTCGTTTCGAGTGTTGATGTTAATTTTGCGTGCAGTTAATGTCTTTTTCATTTTTACTAAGTTGTTTCTTGCTATTTCTATTCATCTCAATATTTCCATATCGCATCTGCTATTTTCAGTTATTGTGTGTCCCAGATAGGTAAAGCTTTTGACTTGCTCGACCAGCATTCCGTCAATACTAGTAATATTTAAACTTGGTACATTTTCTTTTTTTGTAATAATCATCGTTTTCGTCATGTTTATGTTGATTTTTATGTTATATTCCTTTCCAGTATTGCTCACTTTTTCTATTATTGTTTGGAGAGCTTCTGCTGATTCCGCCAACAAAACAGTATCGTCTGCATACCGTAGGTTGGATATATTCATACCTCCTATGCTGGTGTCTGCTACTATTCGGTGAGTCCGATTCGGTGAGTCCGATTCGGTGAGTCTGATTCGGTGAGTTCCTAACTTCTAACCCCTAACCTTAACTCCTAACCCCTAATCCTAAAACAGCAATGATAATTAGGCTATGGTACCCGATAATTTAAAAAAAAAATTAAAAAAATCCCCCGTTAAGGGATCGGACTCACCGAATCGGACTCACCGAAATGGGCCATTCCGCCTATGCTGATACCCTCCATTCCGTCAATCTGTCTGAAGATCATTTCAGTATCCGGGTTGAATAGGCATGGAGATTGGAGATAGTATACATCCCTGGCGAACTCCACGCTTTATGTCCATTGCACCAGATAAACCATCTTCCATCTGAATATACGCTTTTTGCGTCCAATATAGATTAGCTATCAGTCGCAGATCTTTTCCATTTAAACCTATATCATTATCAGCCAAACATTGCATCAATTTTTCGTGCATAACTCGGTCAAAGGCCTTTTCATGGTCTATAAAGCAGGTATAAACGTCTTTATTGATTTGGTCGTAGCGTTCACATATAGTTCTCATATTGAAAATTCCTTCCCGTGTTCCCTTTCCAGGCATAAAACCACTTTGAGTTTCATTAATTTTATGTTTAGTTGAACTATATTTATAGTTAAAATATAAGCTTTATTATATGTTCGATAGCTTGCCCTTTGTTGTTTTCAATATTATGTCATAATTAGGGCAAATTTTTGTTGCACTAAAATCGTGAGAAAGTTGCACTTAATTTTAACAAAAGTTGCAGTAAAACGTTGCATTTATGCGCAAGCTTTTTTTTTAACTATTAGGGTATTGCTTGCTTGTCGTATCCAGGCTTACATCTGGTGGTTGAAGATTTAGATTAAGTGGACGGGAAGGCAAGGAAGCCAATCTTCATGTCCACCTTCAGACATGCCTTTAATTGTCCTGCCAAAGACACAGCCGCATGCTCTTGAGCGGTCTCGAACCGGCGTCCTTTCGATTGCCGTTCCAGTGCTCTCACCACTCGGCTATGCAGCCGACAGGGAATTATTCCATCCATTAGGTGCCGCTGAATGGAGAGCGGTCCTTAACGTGCGTTGCTCAAGCGCACACCCCGAGAGTCGAACCAGCAGCGCCGCTTGATCTTGAAGCTTCTTCGTTCCAGAAGTCACGCGCCAACCAACTGAGCTATCGTGGCGGATGAGATACTCGAAGTCGAAAGGTTCCGTTGTATAACCGAACAGTTTAAGATTTGCAGGGTGTCTGCTTGTTCCGTTTCTTTCTTCGCTCTTCTATCGATCATGCATACATTTTTATGTTCTTTAGGTTTGAAACCTACATGACAGCATTGCGCTGTCAGCTCCTTCAGAGTGCAGAGCTGTCAAATTTGGTACTTTCCAATTTCACGGACGGCCTGGAGACCGCCGAAAACTACATTTTTTGACGGTATGCAGCAAGAAAATAACGCAATACGGAAATAATTTTCCGCTAAAAGCCTGTTTTTAATCACTCCTTTACATTTTGCGCAATACTTGATAAAAGTTGCAGTAAAAAGTTGCATGAACAATAGAAAAAAGTTGCAATATAAAATTCCTACAAACAGCTTAAAACATCATACTACATAAATTCTGAGTACTTAGGAAGCTGCCGTAAGCTGTAAAAAAAAGTTGCAAAAGTTGCAAAAACTTGCCCTAGTCATAATATTAACAACTAAACAGAAAATATCTTAATGTGCTCAATAGACAATAGAAAACAGACTTTGCGACAAAAGATTTGAGGTGATATTTACCCTATGTTAATTAGTCTCTGGTTCTGCAATAAATTAGCCTTGGTTGTTAGTTTCGCACCAAGTTGGTCGCGCCACGATGTCGTGTACTCAAAAACAGTAATGTTGATTTGCTATCAGACGATTGCAGTCCACGTGACAAAATTTTAAAAATGTAAATGCACAATGCTAGCTAGATCGCTTCATCAAAATGTGAATATCAGTAAAATAGAACAACTACACAATTCAAATGCAATACTTACTGGTTGTTGAGACTACAGTGAAAGTTGATTGGTTACTACACGTCGAACCAACACTATTTGTCGCACAGCAATACACTCCTGTGAACTTGACATTAACCCTTTGATTGAATGAACAATGACCGTTCATAGCATTGACAGCCACAGTGCTATGATAACGGTTGCCTTCGTATAAGTTCCAACTACATCCATAGACAAGTGGATTAGCGTCACTTGAACAATCCATGACAAGATGCTCATCAGATCGAAGATAATAGTTTCCATTCGAAAGCACTGAATGATCCGACTTAATGAGGTTGATAACAACAGTGGCAGGACGGTCTGTAAAACAACATAAGTTCAACAATTACCTACTAGTGTCACTGCAACGAAAGGACAAACAAAGCACTATCTAAAACAATACATAGCTTTAGGTTAGTACATATTAAAAACAAATACCCACTATTCAGTTGCCTTGAAGGTTTGACGAACATGAAAAAACTATAGCATCATTCACTAAATATTAAAAACTACCAACTTGCTTCGCTAAAGACTCAGCTACAATTGTTGCTCCATTAATCCTTTTTCTACTTGAGCTTAACCAGTAGAAGAAATGGCTTGGCGATTTTCTAACGCTTAGGAACAGTTCACTTACTAATTTACAAAATTGACAAAAAACAAATACACTTCAGTTGAAGTTACAACATAACTACAACAAAACACAATAACTAACTACAATAAGCACAAGAGTATTTTTTCATTAAAACCAAATCACTTTATCTTGATTGTCTACTTTCACGCTTAATTTGACAAAGCTTTAAAGTGACTTTTATTCATACTCCTCTCTCCCCATCAAACTCCCGTCTTTGATCTCTTACCTGGTTTTTAAATTCAGAAACAGGATTGGGTGAGACAAAATCGCCAATAAATCGGAGGTTCATTGACTCAATAATTTTGTTTGTTTACATTCATCAATAAGTTGTCTTATTTTTATGATAGTTATCACAAAATGAACCCCTCATACAAAAAGTAAACTTTGCTTGAGGAGGGCCGTTTTGAAGCATAATAATTGTCACATTGGGGTACGAGGGCCTCTGCTGAATGTCAGTGTGGTGGGATGGTGCAGACTACCAATCATAATCTTTGACTGCCCTATCAAATCTGCCTCTAATGGAATAATTACACTAGCATCAGCTTACTTTATGACAACAGGAAAATGGCTCCGAAATGTTCTACTGATCACAAAGTTTCTACTTCATACAAAAAAATCCTTTACTTTGCAATTCTTATTTTTAATTCGATGATTCCAACTATTTCGGCTTTGACGAACAGACTTGTTGGTTTTATTTGTTCAAAAATTGTATCTTATTTTAGGTGAAGGAAACAATGTTTTTATTATAAACCTTTCTTCGTCGTCATTTGCATTGAGCAATATAAATCTTCTAAATGATACGTTTGTATTTCTGACCATGTGTATTATGCTGGCGAGAGAAACGTCGGTCAAAACAAACAATTTATATTCTTTTTCTTTCAAATCCATCAGATGAACGCCGCAGGTCTTGCTAGACAAGTAAATAACCCTGTTAAGCACCTAAACTTTTGACCATATCAGTTAACTTTCAGGTACAACAGCAGAATGTACAATATGCAAGTTGTGTCAAGATGTAGGGGGAGAAAGTGCTTATACTAGAGACCTAAACAAACATCTATCACAATTTACAAATAACCAACTGTCTGTGTACTGTTAAATGCAGGGCATATACTCAACGACAACTGCAAGGTATGATCGTCACAATACAAAGAAACATTGTATCTCAATGGGTAATAACAGATTAAAACTACCTACATATTAAACATTAAATTACAAAGCTTTCATCTACGAAAAATACTTACACACAACGTATATAGATATTCCTTTTGAAAAGTTTCCCAATCGATCAATTGCTCTGCATGTGTAATATCCAGTATCTGATGAACTTAATTGACTCAACAGGAGTGGATTATTCAAAGGAAAACGATTCGGATATTTCCATTGATATGCCGTATCTAACAAAGTCCCATAATCAACAGAACAAGTCAGACGTAAATTTTTACCTCGTTGTATGAACAACGGGTTGGCGGGAGGGTTTCTATTGCCAGGAATGTTGAACTTTATTGATCCTGAAAAACAACAGAACAGTCACGACAACTTTCATGTTAATTTAACATCAGTTAGGCTATGGTAATCTTCGCTTTTCATATATTGCAATTAATATTATAACACCGATCAGTCAATCAATGCGTAGTGCCTTCATCAACAGCCTTCTACACCAGTGGTTCCCAACCTATGGGAAATTTTTCTGGGTTGCTTCCTTTTTTTCATCAAACAAGATATAATCATGTTTAGTTATATCAGGTTATCCTTGGGTCACAAAATTTTCTAAACCTCACTTTTTAGAAAATTTAGTTCGCTTGGAATCAAAGAGTTTTTTTAATCAAAATCGTTTTTCACATTATATTTGCAGGTGGGCTGCCAACACTAACGTGAAAAGCTTCCTTTATGCGGAACTCGAAAACTTAACATTAAAATTAAAAAATTAAAGTCAATTACAAACAACGAATTTGATGTGAATTGAAATGGAAAACATGAGTTCACAAACATTCTATGCATTGGAACTAAAATAAAACAGACCTAGTTTGCAACTTTGGATAACATAAAATGTGTTGATTAAACCAAACAAAAGTCATTTGTGAGCACAATAAAATAAAAAAACTGGAGACCAAGACAATTTGGCGCGACATTGTTGACCGCAAATGATTTGTCACAGGCACAATTTGCCGCAAAGGGTATGTTCCATTGAGCACTATTTGTTACGCGGATATTTTTGGCAAGTACCAATGTTGAATTTTTATCACAAAATATTTTTCACACTGGTAGCAAAGTTTGTTTGTTTGTTTGTTTTTGTTTGTTTATCTTTATCCTGCATTGCGGGAAAGCGGACTTGAGCGCTATGCATCGGTGTACGCCTTCCGACATACACCTGACCCACGCTGCAGCCGACGGCAATGTCAGTTTCCGGTTGTCTACTCTACTTATGACTTAAATTTGGTACTACCCATTACTCGAAATCGATCACTAGGTAGAGGCAATTATCGTTAAGTTTCTTGCCCAGAGAAACAACAGCAAGTGCGGGTGGCTGGAGTCGAACATGCAGGCTCTCGACTGCGAGCCCAACGCGCTAACCACTCGGCTACGGCTGCCGACGTCTTGTTTTAATGCAAAAATGGCATAACATTTAAAATAAAAAAGTGCAAGTTCTTCAACAAGCAATAGAATCAATTTAAACTGGAAGTATAGTTACTCAATGCAACTACCGCGCATTGTGTTAACTCAATACTTTCGAAAAACGTGTTTGGCCTCTGGAGTTTGAGTTTTACAGCACTTTCTGGGTTCTTAAATTCTCATGCTTCCAGCTCATAACTTGAGTTTCACACAGCATCGCCGTTTACGTTTAAGTCAGTTCTGAACCTGAAAATAAATTTTGTTTCTAACAGGATTCCTTTGTTTTGTTTCAATTTAAGTTTCTTTTTGAACACTACTAAAATGTCTGTTGATTTTATTGTAGAAAAGCGTCTCGGTTAGAAAAAAATAAAATAGCGTTTAAATCACAAGTTATAGCCTGTTCATGGGAAAATATTCTTTTTCTGAAGTCCTAAAAAAGCCTCTTAAGAGGTGATCTGATTGGTTACACCAAGTTAATATTGTACCGGACTTGAAGTAAATAAAGCGCTTTAATACTTCGTTTGAAAAAATATGCAAAATAGATTGCGTTTGAGAGTGCAAAAAACTGCGATTAGATCATTTTTGATTTAAAGTGTTATCCCAATTTTTGACTGACCCTACCAAGCGGGGTTACGAAAAAACTACGTAAACATTAAAAACAAAAAATGTAAACTGCCAACAAGCAATAAAGTTAATATTGAAAATCCAATGATCAATCAGGCAATGTCCGCACTAAACTACAATTGATTGATTGAATCTTTATCCTCGGACTGGAAAAGCCTCTTTGAGAGCTTAATCCTGGCAGATTCTCATAGCCTACTTGTAGAGGTTTTTAACCACTGACGCAGGGCCGGTCACCGAGATCATTGCAGGGAAGTTATTCCATCTATTAGGTGCCGCTGAATGGAAAGCAGTCTGGAAATGCGTTACTTAAGCGTATACCCCGAGAGTCAAGCCAGTACCGCTTGATCTTGAAGCTTCTTCGTTCACAAAGTCACGCGCTAACCAACTGAGCTATCGGGGCAGAATTAAACAGCATTGTATTGATGGAGTGAGATGGCGTACGTTGCAAGTGTAATTACTTTAGTTGACCAAAAGGTAGCCTAATCGGTATTGATGTGTGAATAACAAAATTTTATTTCCTCATTTCAGCATAAATTTACTTGTTCGGTTTCATTTTCTTTACATTAAACCAATTTCGGTTCGTTTTGCGTTAGAAAACATGCAAGAATGTAAGAACATAGAAAGTGATGTAAAACTCAAATCGCGCTGGAATCACACTTGAGCTGATGGTAAAGTCACATTAAATATCATAGCATTACACAGTGACATACAGTAGGCCTAAGTTCTTTGCCACATATTCTAAGCAAGAAGAAAACATACTATTTACTCCGTCAAGTAAAGCGAAATTACTGATAACTATATTTATAGTTAAAATATAAGCTTATTATATGTTCGATAGCTTGGCCTTTGTTGTTTTCAATATTATGTCATAATATTTATAACTAAACAGAAAATATCTAAATGTGCTCAATAGAAAACAGACTTTGCGACAAAAAGATTTGAGGTGGTATTTACCCGGTGACAACTTGTCTCTGCAACAAATCAGCCTGGGTTGGTAGTCTCGCACCAAGTTAGCCACGCCACGATGTCGTGTACTCAAAAACAGTCATATTGGTTTGCTATCATATGATTGAAGTGTACATGACAAAACTTTAAAAATGTAAATATATTATGCTAGCTAGATCGCTTTATTAAAATGTGCATATCAATAAAATAGAACAACTACACAATTCAAATATATTACTAACTAGTTGTTGGGACTATAGTGAAAACTGTTTTACGACCCCACTTTGTTCCAACACTATTTGTTGCAATGCAACGCACTGATGTGAACTTGACATCAACCTTTTGATTGAATGAGCAGTGACCGTTTCTATCTGCAACAGTCGCAATGTTGAGGCGGTAAGTGTCGCCTTCGAAGAACCTCCATTCACATCGACGGACAAGTGGATTAGCGTCACTTGAACAGCTCATGGCAAGATTCTCATCAGATCGAAGATAATAAACTTCATTCAAACAAACTGAATGATCAGACTGAATGAAGGTGATAACAACAGTGACAGGACGGTCTGTAAAATAATATAAGTTCAAAAATTGCCTACTAGTGTCACTGCAACGAAAGGACAAAGCATTTCATAAAACAATACATAGCTTTAATTTATTAAATATTAAAAACAAACACCAGTTATTCAGTTGCCTTGAAGGTTTGACGAAGATGGAAAAACTTTAGTATCTTTCATTAGATATTAAAAACTATCATCTTGCTTCGCAAAACACTCAGCTACAGTTGCTCCATTAATGTCGTTTCTACTTGAGCTCAACAAGCAGAAAAAATGGCTTGGCGAGACTCCATCGCTTTGGAAAGTTTGCTGACTACACTGAGTTGACAAGAAAACAAATACACTTCAGAAGAAGTTAGAACATGCAACAAAATACAGGAACTAACCACAAGAGACACAGTGGTAGTTTTTGATTGAAACCAAACCACTTTGTTTTGATTGTCTACTTTCACGCTTAATTTAATGAAGCTTTAAGGGTGATTTTTATCCATGCCCCTCTCTCCCAACCAAAACTCCCGTCTTGGCCCCCTACCTGGTTTTTAAATTTAGAAACAGGATTGGGTGACATCATGGCTTCCTAAAAATACGGCCTGATTTGTCACATTTTGCAGAAATTTCCAGATTTTGCTTAATTTTTGCGAATGTTTTATTAAATTTTTCTAAAAATTATATTTTTACCCTTTCTGTACTGTTTTCCCCAGATAACAGAATAGGTTTTAACATCCTCAGATGTTGAAAAACAAAGAAAAAATTTGATTTTGAACATTTTAGTCAGACTGTTAATTTTTCAATAACAGTCTGATTCAGCGTTTTTCAACTTACTTTTTCTCATTTTCTACTGCTTCCCCAAGGCAACAAAAAGCTTTTATATCATTAGAAGACAGCAAAAAGTAAAAAAAATCTCAGAAAATGTCAGATAAACACTAGCAGTAGCTGTAATCAAAATCTGCAAAATGTGATAAATCAGGCCGCATCTCCAGGTGGCCATGGTGACATGAAACCGCGAATGAGTCGGTTTCAATGTCAATGTTCATTCAATAACTTTGTTCGTTTACATTCATCAACAATTTGTCTTATTTTTATGATAGTTATCACAAGATGAACCTCTCATACAAAAATGAACTTTGCTTGAGGAGGGCCGTTTTGAAGCATAATTGTCACATTGGGGTATGGAGGTCTCTGCTGCATGTCAGTGTGGAACTGTGGATGGAGCACTGAAACAGAGACTACCAATCGTAATCTTTGACTGCCCTATTAAATCTACCCTAATGGAATAACTACAGTAGCATCGGTTTACTTATAACTTAACAGGAAAAAGGCTCCGGAATGTTCTACCGTCCTGCTGATCACAAAGTTTCTGCTTCATAGAAAATGAGTAGAAAAAAATTGCCTTAATTTTGCAATTCATGTTTTTAATTTGATGATTCCAAATATTTCGGCTTTGACGATCAGACTTGTTGGTTTTATTTGTTCAAAAATTGTATCTTGTGTTAGGTGAAGGAAGCTATCTTTTAATTATAATTTTCTTCTTTCGTCGTCATTTGCACTATAGCAAATATCTTCTAAAAGAATCTAAATGATACGTTTGTATTTCTGACCATGTATATTATCATGGCATGAAAAAAGTCGGTCAAACACAAACAATTTATATTCTTTTTCTTTCAAATCCGTCAGATGAACGCTGCAGGTCTTGCTAGACAAGTGAATAACCCTGTTAAGCACCTAAACTTTTGACTATTTCAGTTAACTTTCAGATACAACAGCAGAATGTACAGTATGCAAGTTGTATCAAGGTGTAGGGGGAGAAAGTGCTTTTCCTAGAGACCTAGACAAATATCTATCACAATTTACAAATAACCAATTGTCAGTGTTACATGCAGGGCATATACTCAACGACAACAGCAAGGTATGATCGTCACAGTACAAAGAAACATTGTATCTCAATGGTTAATAACAGATTAAAACTAACTACCGGTACATATTAAACATTAAATTACAAAGCTTTCATCTACAAAAAATACTTACGCCCAACGTATATAGATATTCCTTTGGAAAAGTTTCCCAATCGATCAGTTGCTCTGCATGTGTAATATCCAGCAGTATCTGATAAACTTAATTGACTCAATAGGAGTGGATTATTCAAAGGAAAACGATTCGGACCTTCCCACTGATATGCCGTATCTAACAAAGTCCCGTAATCAACAGAACAATTCAGACGTTGATATTCACTTTCTTCTACGTACAACGGGTTGGCGGGAGGGTTTGTATTGCCAGGAATGTTGAACTTTATTGATCCTGAAAAATAACAGAACAGTCACGACAACTTTTCATGCTAATTTTACATCAGTTATGGTAATCTTCGTTTTCGAATAATTGCAATATATAAATATTATAACACCGATCAGTCAGCCAATGCGTGGTATCTTTATTAACAGCCCTATACACCAGTGCTTTCCCAACCTATGGGAAAATTTTCTGGGTTGCTTCCTTTTTGTTCATCAAACAAGAAAAATGTTTAGTCATATCAGATTATGCTTGAGTCACAAAACTTTCTAAGCCTCATTTTTTAGAAATTTTGGTCGATTGAAATCAAAGAGTTTTTTTTTTTATCAAACTCGTCTTTCACGTTACATTTGCAGGTGGGCTGCCAACACTAACCCTCAAAGCTGCCTTTATGTGGAACTCGAAAACTTAACTTCAAAATTGGAAAATTAAAATCAATTGCAAACAATGAATTTGGTGTGAATTGAAAAAGGAAAAACACGACTTCGCAAATACTCGACGCATTCGAACTAAAATAAAACAGACCGAGTTCGTAACCTTGGTTAACACAAAATGTGTTGATTAAACCAAATAAAGTCATTTGTGAGCACAATAAAATAAAAAAAAACTGGAGACCAAGACAATTTGGCGCAACATGGTTGACCGCAAATGATTTGTCACAGCCACAATTTGCGCAAAGGGGATGTTCCATTGAGCACTATTTGTTACTCGGATATTTTTGGCATGTACCAAAATTGAATTTTTATCACAAAATATTTTTCACACTGGTAATAAAGTCTTGTTTTGATGCACAAATGGCATAACATTTAAAATAAGAAATTGCAAGCAATAGAATCAATTGAAACTGGAAGTATAGCTATTACTCAATGCAACTACCGCGCAATTTGTTCACCCAATACTTTCGAAAAACGTGTTTGGCCTTTGTAGTTTGAGTTTTACGGCGCTTTCTGCGTTCTTAAATTCTCACGCTTCCAGCTCATAAAAAAACAACTTTCGTTTTTTTTTGTTTCTTACAAGATTCCTTTGTTTTGTTTCAGTTTCTTTTTGAACACTCGTCTGTTGATTTTATTGTAGAAAAGCGTCTCGGTTAGAAAAAAATAAAATTGCATTTATATCACAAGATATATATAGTCTGTTCATGGGAAAATACTCTTTTTCTGACGTCCTTAAAAAAAATCTCATGGGAGATGATCTGATTGCTGACATCGAGTTAATATTGTGCCGGACTTGAAGTAAAAAAGCGCTTTAATACTTATACTTAGTTTGAAAAAATATGCAAAACAGATTGCTTTTGAGAGTGTAAAAAACTGCGATTATATCATTTTTGATTTAAAGTGTTATCTCAATTTTTGACTGACCCTACCAAGTAACGTAAAAAATATGTAAACATTAAAAACAAAAAAATGTAAGCTGCCAACAACCAATAAATTTAATAATGAAAATGCGATGATCAAATCAGGCAATGTCCGCACTAAACTACAATTGATTGATTGAATCTTTATTCTTGGACTGGAAAAGCTTCTTCGAGAGCTTAATCCTGGCAGATTCTCATAGACCAATTGTAGAGGTTTTTAACCACTGACGCAGGGCTGGTCACCGAGATTGACAGAGTGACCAGCCCTGCGTCAGTGGTTGGAAAACATGCAGCCCTTTCGTTTCGCGTTGGAAAACATGCAAGAATCTAAGAACATAGAAAGTGATGTAAAACTCAAATCGCGCGAGTATCACATCTGAGCTAATGCTAAAATCATATAAAATATCATAGCATTACATAGTGACATACAGTAAGTTCTTTGTCACACATTCTACACAACAAGAAAACATACTATTGACTCCATCAAGTAAAGCGAAATTACTGATAACTATATTTATAGTTAAAATATAAGCTTATTATATGTTCGATAGCTTGCCCTTTGTTGTTTTCAATATTATGTCATAATATTTATGACTAAACAGAAAAACAGACTTTGCAAACAAAAGATTATAGGTGATATTCACCCTGTGACAATTTGTCTCTGCAACAAATCAGCCTTGGTTGTTAGTCTCGCACCAAGTTGGCCGCGCCATGATGTCCTGTACTCAAAAACAGTTATATTGGTTTGCTATCACACGATTGAAGTGCACATGACAAACTTTAAAAATTTCAATGCACAATTGATGCCAGCTAGATTGCTTCATCAAAAGGTAAATATCAGTGAAATAAAACAACTACACAATTCAAATGCAATACTTACTGGTTGTTGGGACTACAATGAAAGCTGCTTTGCTACTCCACTTCGAACCAACTCTATTTGTCGCATAGCAATACACTCCTGTGAACTTGACATTAACCGTTTGATTGAATAAACAATGACCGTTTGTAGCATCGACAGTCACAGTGTTATGATGACTTCCACCTTCGTACAACCTCCATTTACATTCATGGACAACTGGATTAGCGTCACTTGAACAACTCATGGCAAGATTCTCATCAGATCGAAGATAATATTTTCCATTCGAAAGAACTGATTGATCCGACTTAATGAAGTTTATAACAACATTGATGGGTTGGTCTGCAAAACAACATAAGTTCAACAATTGCCTACTAGTGTCAATGCAACGAAAGGACAAACAAAGCACTTCCTAAAACAATACATAGCTTTAGGTTACTAAAATATTAAAACAAATATCTGTTATTTAGTTGCCTTAAACTTAAAGATTTGACGAAGATGAAAAAAATTTAGTATCTTTCATTAAATGTTAAAAACTATCAACTTGCTTCATACTTTTTAAAAAAAATTTCAAACGCAGCACAGCGTAATTTTTTTTATGATAATTATCACAAACCACTCATGTAAGAAATAAAAAAAATAAATTGAAATGTAGCAAGAATTGATAGCGATAGACACGTGTTTTGCCCATTAGCCCAGCCTCATGGGCGCAATTTTTTTTAATTTTGTTACGCGGCGTAATCTAAGGACCATTGAAGTGTTAATCAACTAACACAGGAAACAGGACATCCTGTCACCAGACAACTGACCATGGCCGACCTGTCGGACATCTCACCACAGGGTACACCTCACCAATAGACGACTTGGCGTGAAATCCTTACAAATCTGATTAACACTTCCTTATCATAACATGTCTGTAGCTAGTTAGACTCGAACCTTGGACATCTGTTGACCTATTCTAGGAAACAGCAACAGATTAATCTTAAAACTTTTAACTCAAATACCGGTTGATATTGGTGGAAAACATTTAATAGATAAAAAATATCAACCGCCTTCGAATCTAAACCGCACAAGTGATGAGAAATAAAACACATATTAAATTTATCTAAAATAAGATTGCAATTCAACGGTTTGAAAGCAAATTTTAAGTCATTTTTTTAGTTTTCGCTAAGTTTCTTTAATCTAATTTGAGATGAACGGAAATCCTCTGAATCTGATTTATGTAAAATGATAATGTCCAATCGACAAAAAGAAAAATGTAATTGTTTGAGTCTGGTCTCAGGATATCCTCCATCAAGGTGTGATCGCAAGAATTAGCCACAAAATGGCAAAATTACATCAACTAAACGCAATAAAACGGTCGATCGAAATAATTCTAGGTCATATAACTTCAAAATCGGCCAAATACTTGCAGCTGCTAAGCAAAATTATCACAGTTCTGCTTGGAAAATCTCAAAACTGACAACTGCGATGCCAATTGGCGTGTGTGCGCTGGTGTAACAAATTTGTTGGGCTGATTGCGTGCAGTTTACAACTATATAAATAACGCAAGTGACATAAAAAAAAAAAGAGATGTTAAGGAGATATAAACCAAATCCTATTTTTGAATTCGATTTATTCGAATCAATTCAGAATTCTAAATTGCCCATCATCCCTACATCAAACGTACACTAACAATGGTGTTAGTTGCTCAGGCTAGTTTTATTGGTCAAAATTTTTCTTTATAACTAGGACCATTTTTATTTTAACCTAAAAAAAATATTTTTTGACTTTATTTTATCAAACTTTGACTTTATTTTGACCAAACGAAATTGCTTATTTGTAGAGGCCACAGTTCTTCCTTGAATTGATACCAGTTACTCAAACATAATATTTTGTCAATTTCAGACCCAACTGTAATATTTTGTCGAAAAGTCAATGTGTTTTATGAATTATAAAAAGTGTGTCGTGTTTTTTGGCGATATGAAAATCTCGACAAATCTGTCTAACTTTTGCTGAAGACGATTTAGCTTGCTTAAGCATTTTTGTATTACAGAATGTCAGTAGGCTATTTCTAAAGTTCAAACTGTTGATCTTCGAAAAGACCACGTTTGTGAAGAGGGAGTATTTTATAAAAATTATTTAAATACGTAACAATGAATAAACAATGGACAATCTGCGATAAAAGTTGCTGCTAATCTAAGTGGGCATTGTGACATACTTTCTGATTTTATGGGTTATATGGTTTAATTGTGTTCCTGATTTACAATGCTTCCAAAAGGATTTTGACAAAAATTACTCTCAAGAAACACAAAAAGTTTGTCAAAAGCCATAATTTAACAAATTTTGACTTTCCCCTAGGTGCTGAAAACAACTTTATTCTTTGATTCGTGGACAGACGAGGTCCTTAAAAATTTTTGACTTTATTGACTTTTGCGGACCTTATTTATAACTCTTCTGTACACAAAAATTGGGTGATTTTAGTTTCCGTCAACGGTTATGTTCGACTTTTTACTTGCACAATGTAAACTGACATTTTTTATCATACCTCTAGCTAGGCTTTCATAATAAGCTATTCTGGTGAAACAAAAATTGATGACAAACGAACGTAAGTTGCATCCGTAACTCTATAAGGCAGTGCTTCTTAAACTTTTTTAGTTTTGTTCACCCCTAGCATCTATCTCCAGATTTCATTCACCCTTGTCTCATGATATGATAAAACTATCTCGTCTAGATATAGCCTAACATCACAAAATGACTTTTGTTGTTTCAATTTTTGTTAAGATCAACTCAAGCCAAGTTTTACCATTGCAAATCTACAATTTCTCGAGTCCAGATATATAAAGCTACAAAAGCACAAAACACAGTCACCAAATTTTTGTACTTATACACTCAGTGCAAGCCAACTTCACTATTACAATAAGCAAAAACAATAAACAACAGTTCAGTAGTCGATTTACTTAAATGAAAATCTTAGAATTGATTTTGTTTATGGAAATTCTCACCTGTTCACTGAACAGGTTGAACACCCGGAGCATCCGCCCTGCTCGCAACCTATCATCCATTTCTGACGGTTCACCTTTATTTACCCCTTTTGGTTGGTTCCCCCCTGCAAAATTTTATTCACCCTGGGGTGAACCATTCACCTGTTTAAGAAGCACTGCTATAAGGCATGCAAAACTTTTTAAATGGCGGATGACGTTCGTATTTTTTATATCGAATTGATGTCAATCAGCAATCAACCGGTAGTGGAGTTAAAAGTTTTAAGATTACTCTGTTGCTGTTTCCTAAAATAGATCAACAGATGTCCAAGGTTCGAGTCTAACTAGCCACGGGCATGTTATGATAAGGAACGTGAATCGGATTAGCAAGGAATTCACATCGAGTTGTCTTGTGGTGAGATGTCCTTGCGACAGGTAGGCCGTAGTCAGTTGTCCGGCGACAGGATGTCGTGTGCCCACTGACACACGTCAGTTGAAAGCTGTATTTCGAATCTTGACGAAATCTGTAGAATTGTCGTCTGCATTCGATAAAAATTATTATTATCTTCCCTAAAACCATAATCATCTTCAAATTACAAACCTTCTTTTTAGTTATCATTTGTATTTACAAAAGTAGATGTTTTCTAAAATTTATAATGTTTGAGGATGCGCACTGTAATGGTGCACAAAACGTCAATGAAAAACATACAGTATATATCTCCGCTTGTTAGTTCTAATCTTTGACCCCAATGAAATGTAGTCCAAAAACAACCTCTCATACGAAAGAAGAAGTTCTAATCTTACGGATAAATACTGAGGTATTGTTAAACAAGCGAATAATTTTAATAAAAATTCAAACATTTCATTAAGCATCAAGCTATAAGTAAGTTGTATCAAGGCAAAGGTACGGAGGCAAAATAATTATTTTCGAATACTAAGCACTCCAATGCGCAGCAATAACGTTCTGCTAGATGAAGTACATTTGATCAGCAATAAAAGCAAAACGTCTTAGTAAAATTACAGAGAGATTTGTATCGTTCAAGAAACATGTTTGAACGAACTTGAATCATCTTTTTATATTTAACAATCATGAAGTTACAAAATTTTAATGCAAATTACGGACTTACAAACAACATCAACATATATGCTTCGTGTAAAGTTTCCAAATCGATCAGTTGTAGTACAAGTGTAACCTCCAGTACCCAATGAACTTATTTGTCGCAAGATAGAACTTGTAGCAGAAAAACCATTCGGACCTTCCCACCGATATGTTGCACCCAACTCACTTCCATAATCAATAGAACAAGACAATTCCAGATTTTCACCTCGTCTTATCGTCAACACATTGTTGTGAAGGTTTGCATTGTGAATGTTTACTGATCCTGAAAGGTGATAACGCAAGATTACCTTTTATGTTAAGTTCACATAAAGGTTGTGGTTAAAATATGTTATTCGAAGTTATAGTTCTTCATCTCATTCCATGGTAAGCACATCTTTTAAAAGTCTTGCACTGCAGAAATAGTGGACTTTATTAATCTTGAAACCAAGAAAAAAAAAAAAATTTTTTTTGATTAAAATCGTTTTTCACATTTTATTTGCAGGTGGGATGCCAAAACTAACCCAAAACGCCGCAATCCTTAAGGCGCAAAATCTGAATGCTGCAACTGCAGCAGACATGTCCATAAGATTAAAAAGCAACAAATGAATTAGTGGCACCATCATGCATATGTTGCAAAGTGCAAAAAACAACTTTTATATTTTTGTTTGTGTAAAAACATGAAAAGTAGAATTGCTACCATGGCCAATGAAATTAGTAGCGTATTAAGAAAAATAACCAAGTATCATCTTTATTTTGTTATGTGCAAAATACAATTTTTATATTTTTGTCCTCACTAGTGGGGATGCTTGCCTTGCAGCTATTGTCTTTACTCCTATTCTTCATCTCGTTCTATCCATTGCATCTTGCCTCATTTTTCACCTCTTCTTCCGTGTTCTTTTCGGTCCCTCTTCCCATCTACATTTAAAGTCAATACCTTTTGAAGAATTTTTTTTTCCTTTTTAGAACATGCTCATACCATCTTACGTCATTTGCCCTTGCAAGTTGGTCTATGGTCTTCTTCATTTCTAGGATTTTCATCAGTTCATCAGCCTTTCTCTCTTTCCTCGTTTTTACCCTACACATTGCTCTCGCCCTGGGGTCGGCAACCTTTTTAAAAAAAAAGCTATTCTGCTATATTATAGCAAGTATGACCAGCAAAGAGTCACAAAACGTAAAATAGGCCTACGTGTTTGGTGATAGTTCTGTACATAGGCGTCAATTTTTTCTTAGAAGAGAGGAATTCTGGGTAGGCGAGAGTTTTCAAACAGATTTCATTGAATGTGTATGTTCGCAAATTCGCAATGGCTAGTCTTTCTCACGAAAACTGCGTTTAGCGTCGCTGCAGCAATTAAGCTTTATTAGGTTTGATGTTTGCTTTCTTGCGCCTTGCGATCTTATGAGCGCTGCTAAACTAAACAAAATTCTTTTATGTTTTCCTTTGCGACCTAAAAAGCGCGTGACTCGTGACCTGTTTAAAGTGGCGCCTTCGGATTTGCCGCAAAATGTTCGGATAGGTCACTGCTGACTGAACCTTCCCGAGCCGGAAGCTGATCCGGCAGCATGCTAACGTCAAATGGAGCAGGTAGATTTCCATGGCTCATGCTGTCTTCTACAACTACCGGTGCATTGCCTGAGACATTGACTTCACCACTGTCCATCCTTGAAGCACTGCTTTCTTCATCAATGTCATCTCTACGTTCATTCGTGCTGGACGTGGCTTCTTCAGCGTTATCATCTCGACGCCTTTTGGAAGCTGGTTTTAAGAATGCCCGAATAGATGTTTGACTTTGCTTCATGTTTAACTTTTCAGTAATGAAATGACAACATCGCGCGGTGCCCCAATTTATACCCAGCAACAAGTTTGTGAGGAAAGATTTGTAAAAAGCGATTGTTTCAGTACGTCTTTAGTTTGTATCGGTTATTTTATTGTCATGTTCATTATGATGTCATATTCATATTCCCTTACGCTGACCCGGAACTTAAGTTTGATTGTGACGTAACCAAAGTGAGACCATTAAGAGAAAAGATCAAACGTGGCTTTCTCTCACCAGGAATTGCCAGCGTGTGGCAGTTGCCGTAGCAACAACAATGCAGTGAGTAGTGAGTACCACATTTTTTTCAACGCAGCGTTGTTGCTTTGTTCTGTCGGATACCTAGCGAGAGATATAGCGTAAAACAAGAAGTTGCGCTGCAGTTGGTTGGATAATTCAGCGTTTAACAAAAACGGAAATAATTGTAACGAACACTTCATAAGTGTCATAAAAACAGGGTGGGCGAAACATATTTGGCGCCGCCCACCCGGCCCACCCTATTTCGACGCCTATGGTTCTGTAAATATAGATCAGAACACAATTTCTCTACCACCTTTTAAATTAGAAATGATTCTTTTATTTATCGTAATCACTGTCTGTCAATGTCTTGATCTACCACAAAAGTAGCAGCACTGACGTGGCATGGGGCTTTTACCCATTCATTAGAAGCTTCCTTGCTCTGCTTTTTGTATTCATTCCAATACTGCTTTTTTCAGCTCATCTCCAATGGAGTAGGCCCACTTTGCAGCAAATGCTGTATGCCTGTTCTGAAAATGTCTTTCGATATCACTTTTTTTGTTATTTTGTTTGGATGTTTCCCAACAAATTAAGCGTACAGGATGTTACGGCCAATCTCTGTACAAATCAAACGTCATATAAAACCGTTCAAGTCTACTGAATATTACGTCATGGAAGTTGCTGGAAAGTGTGCCGAAATTGCACCATTGTTCATAGACTTGTTTCAAACCTGTTTGGGCCTGTTTAAACATGAATGCATTGGTTCACTAGCTTTGGACACCTGTTTTGAATTGCGTGACAATTGATTTCACTATTGCGTCACAGTTACTTTCTACGTGAATTTGAGATATTGATATCTTTTCTGATTCATTCGTAAAATGATTGCTTGAAAGTTGGCCGCTCATTTAACTGTTGGCTTAGTGCTTGCTAGCTGGACAAAAGTTCCGTCTTTTATCCAAGTAATTTGTATTGTAGTGACAGTTTTTAGGTGTACGGCGTTGCACCAGTCATTTCGATAGCCTCGGGCTAATTTTACTGGAATACACTTTTGAATAGACGTTTCGAAAGTGTGTTTATTTTTGGGTCATTGCATGCAGACGAACGGATTTGGGAATCTTACGTTACAATTTTCCCACGAAGAGATTATGGTTTACCGCTGTGACCATAAAAAATAAAAGACGAGTTCTTGTTAGCTGGTGGGCCAAGAAATTAAAGCATAAAAAAATAAAAGACGATTCTCTGTCTAGTGTTTGGCACAGAAGCACTTAGAAGCAAAAAAATAAAAGACGATTCTCTGTCTAGTGTTTGGCACAGAAGCACTTAGAAGCCAAAAATAAAAGACGAAGTTGGTTAGTTGGTAGGCTAAGAAGCACTTAGAAGCAAAGAAATAATAAAAGAAGATCTTATTGGTTGGTAGTCTAAAGAAGTAAAGAAAAGTAAAGACATTTCTTCTCAGTTTGGTACAGAAGAAAAAAAATAACTTTGACATTCATTGGCAAGAAAGAAGATTAAAGGCAATCCATCTGTGCTTGAAGATTCAAGTGGAAGAATCCAAGCAAGTTTTGTGGACGTTTGGACTTCACATACTCGTACAGCTACGGTATCGTGCATTTAAATTCTTTTTTGTATTTTTTACGGTCTTTGCAGTTAAGTTTTTTATAACTACTGTAATTTTGTGTGTTTGTGTAACTTAATTTTTTTAATTGTTAAATTTAGCTCTAACATTTAATATGTCTACACTCGGTGGTGACAGGGACTCGACCGCCGTCGACTCGACTGAGTTTAAGCCTGATGATGTTCTTTGCGGTCGGGCAGGCCATTCTGGGGAGGGACCCATTAACGATGAGGCTAAGTCAGTTCGAGAGGCCCGGCATCTTAGACGGGATATTTTGACTCAAATCGGGAAACTTTCTGTAGCCCTAGGTTCTTTGAGTGATAAGCAGGAACTGTTAATTTTTCGATCTAACTTATCTACTTTAGAAGAGGAATTAAGGCATTTCCATGCTCTTTTGAGTAAAATTGTTAACTCTGCAATCTTGGCAGAACTTCGTGATAGGGTAGATCCCGAATTTAACTCGTTAAAAAATAACTTCGAACAAAAAGAAAGTGATTTCTCAGATAGGTTAGATGCTGACATACATCCTGAGGATAGCGCCTCAAATGTAAGCACTAGGATGTCTGAGAGCTCGTCACGGATAGTTGCACAAATTAACCTACAGCTAAGACGAGAGGAGCTCCAGATCCAAGCTGAGGCCGAAGCAAGAGCTGCTGAGGCCAGGGCGAGAGCTGAGGCCATACGAGTTGAGGCCGAAGCGAGAGCTGCTGAGGCCGCCGCGAAAGCCGAAGCGAGAGCTGCTGAGGCCGCCGCGAAAGCCGAAGCGAGAGCTGCTGAGTTCGCACTCAAAGACGCACAGTTGAGGGCTGAACAACGTAAGGAGGTAGCTTTAGCTGAATATCGTTCTGAGTTGGGCTCCCGGCGTAGCTCTAGGAAGGGCTCTTCTAGGCATTCCAGAAGTGAACATCAATCGCAGTTTAATTTACCTAACCTTTTCCAGACGCCTGTTCAATCTGTAAGTGGACCTGTACAATCCACATGTTTTCCAGCTGTTTCAGGAGGTCTCGGGGCCGCGGCTAAGGGTCTTCCGAAGGCTGTAGAGCCAAGGTCTGCAAATTACAACCGAACTCCTCC
Organism: Aplidium turbinatum; assembly: GCF_918807975.1. NCBI lineage: Eukaryota > Metazoa > Chordata > Ascidiacea > Aplousobranchia > Polyclinidae > Aplidium > Aplidium turbinatum. The sequence goes on along the minus strand of NC_137483.1, from coordinate 7,708,153 downwards.
CCCAGAGCGTACAGGTCACGGGGCCGCCATTAGCAGTAATGCTTTGCCCCCTTCAAAGTTTTCTGCGCCGCTAGTTGCTGATCGCCCAGCTACACGTAATTTAGGTGGTTGTGAGAGGCGTATCGTGTCTCCTGATTTTAACGTGTTTGAGGATCGTGATCAGGCTGTGCATGTGACTGAGCCCACTCAGCCCCTTAAGGGATATAGCTTGTCTTCTCCCGCTAAATCGAGTTCTCAACAGCAGGATTGCTTTTTTGAATACCAAAATAGTAGGACGTTTTTCGATAAGGCGGCCTTGATTGGTTACGATGGTAATAATATGCCATTTGTCTTCTTTAAAAATCGTGTTATGGCCTTGATGGCAGCTTCGCCCTTTAAGGGAACTCGTTTGACTTTGTTGCAAGCAGCTTGTGTTAGAACAGCTGCACAAACGATTGCTAATTTGGTTTCTGACACTCCTGGCTTGTCAGAGGAAGACAGGATAGAAATGTCATTAGCTCGCTTGTCCCAACGTTTTGGAGTTCGTGGAGGTCTTTTCGCAGAACCAGAAATTAGAAAGTATCGCTATGGTAGCAAATTGACTTCTATCTCTTCCAGTGATTTGAAAGAGTTTAAAGATGAATTGTCGCAGTGTTTGCTTTACGCGAAAGCTTATGGTCAGCGTGATAAATTAGAAGGACGTTTTGTTTTGGATTTGGCTAAGCGACTCCCGTTTGACGCTAAGCAGCGTTATCTTGACTTTTTAGGTGATCAGTATGGTAGCACTGAGGAACCTACCTTTCAGAGTTTGTTTGAATTTGTAGTACGAGAGGAAACGCGCAAGTCGACTGATTTTAGCATTATGCTAATGGGCGATTCTGGTGAGTCGCAGCAATTTAAAAAGTTTGGCAAAGGAAAATTGCCTTCATGTCCGGTTAGGCAGACGTCGGTAAAACCCCATGATAATGTGATTTCAGGGAGTTCGCAGTACTCGACTGCTGTTGGCGCACCGCGCGGCGGTGTGGCCAGACGTAGTGACATACCGGCATGTTTTTGTTGTTCGTCACGTGGTCAAGTTGAATATCATTTTTTGTCTAATTGTAAAGAATTTTTGCGCTTGACACCTAAAGATCGGAGAGATGTCATTGTGAAAGCTGGCAAATGCTTGAATTGTTTGCGCCAGCATATGGTTAGAGACTGTAATCATGCAAATAACTGTCGTAAGTGTGGGCCTAACAACGATAGGAAACACTATTTTCTTCTGCATGATTTTTATGTGACGTCACGTGATTCTCTGGATTTGGTCGGTAAAGATGAGGCTGGTGCCAGAGTTCCTGTGCGTAATGTTAAGATTGGAAATGTTAAAGCAGCCTTTAACCGCGTTACTGCTGCTCGTGTTTTGAATCCAATGACTGGCAAATCGAAGTTGGTGTATTGTCAGCATGATCCTGGTTCGCAGTTGACCTTTGTTTCGAGTGACTTGGTGTGCGAACTTGGTCTTAAACCGTATGATAAAGCGTCGTTTAAAATGGATACTCTGGCTGGTCAGAAACCTACTTGTGCTGACCTTGTTAAACTCAACATCCAGTCGTTAGAGACTGATGAACTGTTTTGTGATATAACCTCGGTGGTTAACCCAGCTTGGGCTGACGATGTTAAAACTTTACCCCATAAACAAGATTTAAGTGGTTTCCGTCATTTTCATGACGTGAATATGTTTCATTTGAATGATTGTAGTACTGTAGATGTACTGATTGGCAACGACAACGCTTATTTGATGTGTGCAAAAGAAGAGCGTGTTGGTGACAATCGTAGTGAACCGCATGCTTTGCTCACTCCTCTCGGTTGGTTGGCTTGTGGTGGTAAGTCACCCTTAGTTGAAAGCGTTGCTAAAGTGTGCAGAGTGCAGACGTCTTCAGAGTCGGATGTCATCTCTGGCTTTCAGCGTAAAATTGAGTCTCGCGATATGGAAATAGCAGACCTGAATAAAGTCATTCAGGATTTGACTTTGCAAAATGAAACCTGTGAATTGTCTCGCAATGATATTTTGGCTAGAGAACTTGTCGAACCGAATATTGAGTTGAAAGATGGTCGATTTGAGATACCTGTTCCGTTGAAGGAAGATATTGATTTACCTAACAATTTTGTGTTGGCGTCAGATAGAGCTGCTGATTTAAAGAAGAAGGCTTTAAAACAATCTGAATTCCGAGGAACTTGTGTAAATGATGTAATGTCTTCTTGTCCTGAATTGTCTGACTTGTTAAACCCTCTGGCAGATGTCTTGGCTAGATTTCGGCTTGAAAGATTTGGTTTCATGGCTGATGTGACCAAATACTTTTTTCACAATTTGGACTCTTCAATACGTAAGCCCAGTTTTATTGAACTGCTTACGTACACAGGCAGTGCCGTTCGGATCGTGAACGAACGCCCTTTGGTACCTTTGAGTGACGACCCTAGGGATTTTACTGTCATCACCCCTGCCTCACTTTTGACCCCATACTTAGACCCATACTGTGCTGTTGGGCAACCACATGATCGTGACCAATTAAGAAGGGATTATCGGTTCAATTTGTCACTTTCTCAGCAGTTTTGGAATAAATGGATCGATTTTTACTTGCCAGGTCTTCAGGGCCGGAAAAAATGGCTAAAAATGGCCGAGAATTTGGAGCCTGGTCAACTTGTAGTGGTAGGTTCTCTCCAAGACATTGGTAAACGTGGGAAGTATCAACTTGGGAGGGTGCATGAGGTAGTTCCACAAATTAGGAAAGGGAAGCCTGTGGTTCGTAGAGCCAAAGTTGCCGTCTGCAACTATGATGAGAGTACGGGGAAAGTGAAAGTAGACTACGTGTTGAGGGATATTTCGTGCCTCGCCCCCGTAAAGAACACCTAAGTGTTAGGGTTTGAGCCTGGTTTTGTCTGCGGTGGTCGACCTTTGTCCGAGCCCGGAACAGTCGGTTATTAGCGCAACCATTGTATATAGCGTCATTTAGCGTGTACCTATGGTACCAATTTCATGTATCGTCGTGTTTATTCTTATTGCTGTTCATTCTTTGCATGCCCTTTGTATTTGCGTATTAACTTAAACGTGAGTGATTCAAAAAATTTGTGTATCGTGTGTTTTATTCATTGGCTCACGATTGTCCTTCAATTCTTTTTTAGTTATGCCATGTTAGACTGTCATAACTAGGGGCCGCTATGTTACGGCCAATCTCTGTACAAATCAAACGTCATATAAAACCGTTCAAGTCTACTGAATATTACGTCATGGAAGTTGCTGGAAAGTGTGCCGAAATTGCACCATTGTTCATAGACTTGTTTCAAACCTGTTTGGGCCTGTTTAAACATGAATGCATTGGTTCACTAGCTTTGGACACCTGTTTTGAATTGCGTGACAATTGATTTCACTATTGCGTCACAGTTACTTTCTACGTGAATTTGAGATATTGATATCTTTTCTGATTCATTCGTAAAATGATTGCTTGAAAGTTGGCCGCTCATTTAACTGTTGGCTTAGTGCTTGCTAGCTGGACAAAAGTTCCGTCTTTTATCCAAGTAATTTGTATTGTAGTGACAGTTTTTAGGTGTACGGCGTTGCACCAGTCATTTCGATAGCCTCGGGCTAATTTTACTGGAATACACTTTTGAATAGACGTTTCGAAAGTGTGTTTATTTTTGGGTCATTGCATGCAGACGAACGGATTTGGGAATCTTACGTTACAATTTTCCCACGAAGAGATTATGGTTTACCGCTGTGACCACAGGATACCAAAGTTATTTACGTTGAATACAAAGTTCATAATAATCAAGTTCATCTATCCATTCTAAATTAAATCCTCTGTTTTCGCCTAAAACATTTTTCGTTTTTGATTTGTGCATGACTACTGATGGAAAGGGCATGTTGTCAGCGCTAACAGCTGAAAACTGACCAGATAAAGGTAAAACTTGAATGGTAAAAATCTAATTATTTTCTGACAGAGTATCACTTGGTGAGGGCTCATTGCTGCATCCTCTTGCACAACTAAAAAGCAATTCTTTGATATATTACCATTTTATTTTTCATTGTTATAATAAACAATCAACCGCAAATTCAAATTCCAAGTTTTGCCGAATCTAGAGGGAGCCGCTTCAGAGGAGCTAAAGAGCCGCAGGTTGCCGACCCCTGCTCTCGCCATGGCGCTTTTTGTTCTCAGAATTGCCAGTACACTCTAGCCATGTCTCGCTCCCGTACAATATTATAGCCCGCACACAACTCCGATACACTTTCTTTTTTCTTTTGACTAAAATTTTACATATAGCATTTCTCCACATTCCCTTAATTTTGCCTAACCCAGCATTGCCCTTCTTGCCACAGCTTCTTTGCATCAACCGCTTCCATTTATCTGACCACACAAATAACCGAAATCTGTGACTGTTTCAATTCCATAACAGAAAATCTCAACGTGATCTTCAACCAAGTCCCTTCCTTCATCACATTCTCCACAAATAAAACAGTTTGTCAATCTTGCTGTTATCCTTATCGTATTGACACATGTTGATTGTTGCATGTGCCTACTTATTACACTCCTTTCATTGCATCACTCTCTAGTCTCAGAGATGTACGTATACGCCGCAAATTCTACTCTGCATACTTGCGGCGTAGACTTTTTGTTTGCGCTAACGCTTGCTGCCACATTTTTTTGGATAGTTTGCGCTTGAGGCTACGCCGTAAAGTTTTCGCGTTTTTTTTGCGCATAGCGTCAACGCATACTTTTTAATGTATTTTTTTCGCTACAACACGCCAATACTTTTCAGCGCTGCAGTTGAAAGAATGTTTTCAATGGGCAAAGACATATTGGAACCAAAACACAGCAAAATGTCAGATGAACACTTTCAGATGTTTGTGTTTCTTCGTGGAAAGTCAAAATAAAACTCGTTTGTTTCGAGTGGTTTATACCGTGTGAATGTTTGGCACCTAGCAAACAAAATTAGTTTACGCTACTGTATGCGCTAACGCTGACGCCGCTAACTTTTTTTACAAGTTACGTTGACGCATACGGCGTATGATTTTTCGAACATTTGCGTTTACGCTGACGGCGTCAATATTTTTTGTATGCGCGTACATCACTGATCACTCTTACCACATATTGTACATGGGTTCACTTTGCTTGCTACAACCATGCCTTCTATTCCACTCACAATCATTTTCGTTTGTTTCTAGATTTTCCTTCTTTGTCATCGTCGTATGAGTTGTTGGGGTCGAGGGTGTATCATTTTACCACCCCAGGTTGACGATGTTCCCGGACTACCTGAATGATTCCTACAAATTCTCTAAATGAACAGAAGCTATCGCTGGATTTTCAAAAAATCACTGAATTGGTTTTCTTTGAAAAGGCTGTCTCCGAATTGGGATTTCTCCGAATCAACTTCTATGAATCAGATTCTCCGAAACGGGCCATTTAACTGGAAGGCTACTAGAGAGCAGTCAATCTTTGATCTCATCATCCAATACACGTACATATTTCTCTCCATTAGGTGGGTCAAAGATGGTGCAATCGTTGATGATGTGGTCCACGGTCTGTTTCTCAGCACCACACCTACAAGAGGACGAAAATGCCATTTCCCATTGGTGCATAGTTGAGTAGAAAAGCCCGACACCAGCACGAAAAAGGCCGAGGCGCACTCAAACCTGTCTAGGAAGAGACAAGCCAATGGATTGGATGTCGGCAGTGATCGAACAAAGTCTGGTAGTATTTGAATTCCATACGGATTTCCATTTATGGTTTCCCCAGTTAGACGCAGAAATGTTTTGTTTGTAAACTTTGTTAAGCAGAAGATGAGAGGTTGGCAAGAATGAATGTCTTGACTTCAGTCGATGAAGATGCTTGCTAGAAGGAGCAAATACTTCGGAGTGGTGAAGGTGGTTCGGCTCGAATGCTCGTTGACCGAGAAGTAGAGTGACTTCTTCGCAACGAAGTTCAGCCGGTTGGATGCCAGCAAAAGTGGAGAGATTGTCCAATTGTGTGGGACGTAGGCATCTGGTCACTGTACACAGAGCGCTGCTTATGGGAGTGTCGATGTTGTCACAATGCGCCCTGCGCACAAACTAATTGCCAGTCTGTTCCTTAGCGCCACACTAACACAATCGTATTACCACCTTCAGTTGTTGCACTAAATATACAATTTTGATAAGATTCACTAAACCACTTTATTTAACTTAAACAATGTCACTAGAAAATATGAAACAGTGATTCGCTACTCACTGTCTTTTGGAACTACAGTAAAGGTTTTTTCGGTTCTGTCTTTATGACCACGATTGTTTATAGCTCTGCAAATCACTCTTGAGAATGTGACGGCAACCCATTGATTGAATGAACAAACACCGTTTGTCGTATCGACAGTCACAGCGTCACGATAATTGTTGCCATCGTAAAAAAACCATACACATCGATGAACAACTGGATTAGCTTCACTTGAACAAGTCATGACAAGATTCTCATCAGATTGAAGATAATATATTCCATTTAAACGAACTAAATGATCAGATTCAATGATGTTGATAACAACATCTCTAGGAGGGTCTGCAAAACAATAGAAAAAACACTATATAGATTGTTGATGGTATAAACCACATAAAATGTAATAGCAACTCAATTTCAAAGCTACACATGAAAAATTGTGATGTTAATCGTGTAGTATGTACGTTTTAAAACAACACCATTGCAGCAAATATTGAACAAGTTAATAACTCTTCAGCTTTTCTTAAATGAACATATGCATTATGCAATGACTTAAAAAGATCATTACAAACCATTTAGTTACCAGCCTACCCATCATCATGATCATCACAGCAAGCTATGGAAACTATGATGGTTCCATGAAACTACGGTCAACTTCATTTACGCTGATGGCTCATACTATCATCATGTACAAACCAAGTCAAGTTCATTGACAGTAAACACGTCTTTCTTCATATTAATCGTGGTTTTAAAGCGTTCTGGTTAATGAATATGAACGCTTTAAGACTAATGGTAGACTACAAAGAGCAGTGGTCCTTAAACTGTTTGAGACACGCCTCCCTTTTACAATTCTAATAAATTCGCGCCCCACCTTATTTCAAAATCAAAAAACATTAAGCAGAACAGCAATTCATTTCCAGGTAAGTTGCATTAATGCGAAAGATGTAACATTTTTTTGGATACCAAATGTTTAATTTGGGGATTAGTAGCAGATAATGCACATCTCAGATCGGCTTCACATTCAAGTTTGTTTCTAGATTTTGTCTTTACGTTCACGAGAGTAGAAAAACCAGTGTTGTACGCGTCAATGAAATAAATTGACGGCGTCAGCGCAAATTGCCTAAAAACTTCACGGCGTAAAGTACTGCGTCAGCTCTTAAAGAAATTGACGGCGTCAGCGCTAATTTCTAGCGCTATATTAGCCAGAGTCTCACAAAACGGAAGTATTTCGCCTTACCAAGTTTAGGCTAACAATAGCTATAAATAAAGAGCAGGTATTATGTTTTGAGACTGTATTGTAATAAGCTGCTTAGCTTATTAGTTATTTACTTGTAGAAACACAAGCATTTCAAAATGTTTGTCTGACAGTCTGCCCCGTTTGGGACTCATAATGTCCTTTCCAAGTGAAAACATGCATTCCACAGCAGCGCTAAATGGTATTGGTGTGTTGTATTTCAAAAACAAGTCTTGAAAACGTTTACTCGTAAAGGTATCACTGTTTCAAGCGTGCTGTGATGGTTTAGCATGTATATATAAATCTTTTAACGAGGTCCACTGCATCAACATCGCTCTTTTCAGGAGCATAGAGCTCTTGAAATAAAGTATCTTCAACATCTGCGATGACATTCATTGATTTTTCCCTTTCTCTCTCTGATCCCTCGTTCTCGATACTGCTCACGATATGAGTGATCACCATTTGGCGAACTTCTTCCGCTCGTATTCCAGGGAGCCATTCCAACCAACGCGAAAGCTGGTAATTCGGATGAAAAATGACGCATAGCGCGTGGCGCTTAAAATCGGCAAAATAGTTGACGACGCTATCACTTCCCTCAACTAAAAAAATAAAATGACGGCGCTAGCCTCAGCGTCAACAAAAAGTTGACGCCGTGAAATGACATTTGACGGCGTCAACGCACAACACTGAGAAAAAACATTTTCGCACAAATAAGTGGATGAAAATGGAAGAAGTGTGAATATAGCCACAGCACCTACACTCTTGTAAATGTGCACATGTTTCTCCCAGAACTTAGTTAGTGGCATTGCTTCAAGGTTGTCCCTTTCAGTAGAATTGCATTTTAGCTCCATGAATTCTTCTTGTAAATTGTTGGAGAAGAATTTCCTCATTTAGACGAAAGGGATTCCTTGTTATCTGCCATTCTGGAAGTTCGGAATCACCCAAGTCTGGAAAATAGTGTCCAAATTCTTGTTTCCAAAGTTGAAGGTGGCCATCCACTTCGAACTGCAGCTCGCCCTTCAGTTCAATTTGGTTTTTCTCGGAGACAGTATCAAGGTCGGAAAATGAAACTGCGTTTCCTTTTTGAACTCGACGATGCCAGTTTTCCTATGAAAGCATGGCCCAGTTTTCCTATGAAAGCATGGCCCAGTTTTCCTATGAAAGCATGGATGGCATCATCAGGGCATCATAGTCTTTGATGCGATTAGTATTCTTGCCCTGCATGAGCAGATTTAAATTATTAAGGGCTTCAAAAATGTCCACGAGGTAGGCCAACTCGACAATGCCAAATTCCGAAAGACGCTTCTACAACTTCAGCCGACGATGGTTGGCGAAAGCACTCGCTACTTGCAATATTCATTTTTTTAAAGAGTCTTTCTTGCATTGGAAAAAAGCTAAAGATTTGGTTTGGTGGTCAAGGCGTTTTTTTTTTTTGCAAGATGACGCTGCAAACGAGTTGGTCTCAGACCGTCGTTGCTCAGATTTTAAAAACATCGGAATGGCCCGTTTCGGTGAGTCCGATTCGGTGAGTCCGATCCCTTAACGGGGGATTTTTTCAAATTTTTTTTTGAATTTATCGGGTACCGTAGCCTAATTATCATTGCCGTTTTAGGGTTAGGGGTTAGAGGTTAGGAACTCACCGAATCGGACTCACCGAATAGTAGCAGACCCTAAAAACATAATATGATGCATTGTGGTGGGCTACAACTTGGTCATTTACTGTGGCATCTATAAAGCCAAACTTCAGATTATTTTCGTCATACTTTATCTTTTCCCCACTCATTTTATGTCAATAGAACTGATTAATTAAAAATAAACCATTAAATCAATGCTAAAATTTAAAAAAATAGTTTACGCATGGTACTATTGTAGAGTTGGGGATACTGCTGTACTTTTAGTTTCTATCACTTGTTGGTCAGTCGTTGGCATTATTATTACAACTAAAGCTCGAGGGTACTCTGTCAGAAAACCGTTGTGTTACGAGAGTTCAGGTGTCGCAGAAACATTTAGCAACGTCTAAAACATCACAAAGAATGCGAGATGTGACAACAACACGTTCTACAAACACTGTGCCACTGTAACACAAAGTTTCATCTTCAACAATCGACTGTTCAGCGTAGTTGTGAAGACATGTTTAGTCATAAGTCATGCAGAGTTTTTCAATTTCTTGCGCCCCCCTTGTGAGCCTCACACGCCCCCCAGTTTAAGAACCACTGACATAGAGCATGGATATGAAAACTAATCTGGTTGTCTAATGTCATCTGTTCAACCATTATCATCAGTCAGTTAAACTTAGATAGACCTTGCCACTGATAGTCTTTTCAATCTAATATACTGAGCAACTGCATCACAGAACTATAGCATACACGGCCTCAAAAATTATCAGCTACTTTGAGCCATGGTTTGACAAGCACAGCTCATTGCTGTAACAGTTCATAACGTCTTTGGGGAGACCCGACTTGGAATCTAACCCATACCTACCAGCACTAGAGTCAAAGGGACAAGGCTAATACATGTAACTACAAGTCAGCATCAAAACTTTAGTTTGTTTCATCATAATTGACAGTGACACAGTTCCTGATACTAAGAATGATGTACACAACTTGACTTGCAACAAACTTTCAATTTGAATTTAAAAAATCTGTATAAAAACTAATGCAAGGAGTATAAGCTTTTTTAAATTTCGGAGAGGAGTCAAACAAAATTAAGCCACCAACTCTCCTCATAACCACCAAATCTCCCCAGCCTTGGCCACTTTATATACCAAGTTAGTAAAATTACCCCCAAGCGTATGTCGCTTGCTACCTCATTCCATGTTCTGGTGATGCAAACCACCAACAACATACCTTGCACTTCATTTTGATTTGTCACACTGACTAGTTTTATGCTAAACCACCAAACGCTATTACCATGGTCTCTCTAATATCAAATATTTATTAGTTTTTGAAAATAGATGACTCTGATAAAACCTCACAACAATAAGCAGAGAGTTCTTCAGTACTTATAGGTTGTGCATGAAAGCAACAAAGAAATTGTTCGATTTAAATTTCACCTAAAAAAATTCAAACATCTAAGAAATATCAAAATGTGTTTTGGAATTGCTGCAGCAGAAATACAACCAGAAAAGGCAAGTAAGAGTATGACTCTTTACAGTGGCATAAAAATTTAAAGTCTCTGTGTTTTGGTAAACGTGACAGTAAAATCGATAAAAAATAACATTATTATTTGCGGTTTGTAGTATATCATAATAACAGAAAAATTAAAAATATAGGAAAAAAAAAACAACTACAATTGATTGAATTTGTAGCCTTTGCAAAGCCAACATCAAGCCTGCTTAAATTAGCTAAACAATACCAACCTTTTGCTCCAAATTCCTGGACTTCATTTACAAGCAGACCAAGCACTATATTTATTTTATGAGCCTGTCATTTTGGGTCTGCTACTATTCGGTTAGTCCGATTCAGTGAGTCCGATTCGGTGAGTTCCTAACCTCTAACCCCTAACCCTAAAACGGCAATGATAATTAGGCTACGGTATCCAATAATTTAAAAAAAAAATGAAAAAATCCCCCGTTAAGGGATCAAACTCACAGAATCAGAAGCACCAAAACGGGCCATTCCGGTCATTTTGGCCCTGATGTTGTTTAGTGTGTGATTATGACTATTTGGTGGGTTTGGTAAGCATTATCAAAGTGATTACTTTGTGTCCAACATGTGAACAGCTTTAAATCTGATTAACATAAACAATTAAACATACTGGTATGCAAAAACTTTGAATTGTTTGTGATGCTGCTTTAAAAAATCATTTAAACAAAAAGCAACATTAGTATTGAAAAACAGGTTTAGCCATACTCTGTTTTTATCATCTACTTTGATCTCATAAATGGACAAATGGACAAAATTAAGTTATGAAAATGCAGTACGAACAGCTCATGGTCGAGAACAATGGCACATTGTATCCAACCCTCAATACGAGGAAAGAACGTAATGATGATGATGATTGATGACCCAGTGGCCAGTAGGCTATGACGTAAAAACTTACATTGTCCTGTCTGAGGTTGGGCCTCTGTCATCCACAAGTTCAGTGTTCCACCTGGAAGAAGTTCAAACATTTTGTTATAAGGATTCTCTTTACAATAATACAAGCCAACCAGCCAAAAGTAATGTAAAGAATGAGTAAACTCATAGGCCTATCTAATTATTTGTAAGTATTAAAGTTTAACAGCGGTCTTTCTAAGTGAGAAATGACAATGCAGTAGATAACCTATTTTTGAAATTAAAATAAATCTACTATATCACACATCTAAGTTTAGATGGTCATCACACAACAAAAGAAACCTGTCAGTCCAGCACAAACTGATATATGTGTATTGTGTAATTATATCTCAAAGCTTGTCTCAACTCAATAAGAGTTTAGTAAAATGACTCATTACCGTATTTTACGGACCATAAGGCGCACTCGACTATAAGGCGCACCGTCAATAAATTGCTTTGATCAGTTTTTTGTTCATACATAAGGCGCACCGAACCATAAGGCGCACCGGACCATATATAATAGCAGTATCGGTACTGGTTTTGAGTGTAGGCAATACAGCACTATCGCACTTGATCCATACATTAGGCGGGTCTGCTACTATTCGGCTAGTCCGATTCGGCTGATCCGATTCGGCTAGTCCGATTCGGCTATTACCCTTTTCGGCTACAGCCCGATTCGGCTAGTCCGATTTGGCTGATCCGATTCGGCTAGTTCCCTATTGGGCTACAGTCTTTATCGGTTAGTTCCCTATTCGGCAATTTTTTGAAAATCCAACGATAATCCTTCTGTAATCCAACATCGTTTCTTTTGCATTCCGACAAAGAAAAACAAATTGAAATGAAATTTAGCGAAAAATGTTTGAACTATTAAATTGAACTGTTTGCTCACATAAAATGGACAACAACGTCTTCTGTTTATTTAGAGAATGTTGTAATATCGCTTCTTTTATAGTTGAAATCATCGAAGCTTTAGATGAGTGGGGTTTAGACCTAACCATTGAGATCTTAAAACTAAAAAGCGAATTAAATTTATTTTTGAACTATCAATGTTTGCTCAGATAAAATTGACATGTATCATGCGTCGCCGTCTGCATGCAAACTTAGAATATATTAGAATCCTGAACTATTACAAAATTCTAAATCCAACGACGCTTTCTGTTTATTTACTGTAGAGAATTTTGTATTTTGATCTCGAAGCTTTAGATGAGTGGAGTTTAGACCTAACCACTGAGATCATAAATCATATTTATGACACCGGTTACATCCCTAGTGATATGGTACGTTCCATATTCATAACTTTACCAAAGAAAACCGGAGCAACAGAATGGTCACTCCACAGAACAATTAGCCTTGTGAATTACGTAACAAACAGCTTACTCCGAATCATGTTGATGAGATTGAGACCAAAACTACAATCGGAAATTTCAACAGCACAGTTTTTATTTGTTCCAGACAAAGGGACCACAAAAGGAATTTTTTACATTAAAAATGATGACAGAGAAATGTATGTCCGGTTCTTCTGTTTATTTAGAGAATTTTGTATTTTAATTCGACAATATGGTATCTTTTGCATTCTTGCATTTTTCCAGTGTTTACCTTTGAGTGCCTTCCCAGAGGGCAAAATCTGTCATTTTTACATTCATTCAACGTCTGCAGACGTTGAATCAATGTAAAAATGACGTGTTTTGATGTCTGGGTTCGTTCAAAATATGTGTTTTACATGAAAACACCAATAGGGGTTAATGAGATAAAGTCTCAGCGAAAACGTGTCAACGAAAAAAAGACAGTTGCCAAGTAGCGTTTGCAATAAAAGATGAAGTTAAAACCTAAGTGGCAGTTTAGAGTAAACCTGGGTTTCGGCGTTACATGACCTGAAATTCCTTTGGTTAGTTCCTTCGTTAGACTCTCAGTTGATGTTACTTGATCATGGCAGAGGAATCGATTAGTACGCAGCGCAAAGGTGAGGTTTTTCTACATGATGGCTACATGTTTCAACTAGCTCAATATAGTCCAGACTGGCTTAAGAAATACTGGCGTTGTTCCCGACGTGATGAGAAATGCAAGGCTCGCATCCACACTTGTGTGGCAACAAATCAGGTAATAATGTGTGTTATGATGACTATATTTTGATCATTTGAGAAAATGTGCCAAGAAATGTCAAGTACTTGAATTGTAATAATCGCAACCATTGTTCACCTGCATTGACGTTGGACCTGGGAATGCACCACGGACTGGCCTACCCTAATAATAACAACTGCTTTGATAGTGACGTTGTGCTATTACTTATTACTAGGGCCATTTTTGTACCTAAAAAATTGAAAAATATGACTTTATTTTTTGAAATATATGATAATATATGACTTTGTTTTAAGCATCAAATTTATGCTAATCTCTAATTAATAACTCGTATGTAAGTTTTTACATGTATTTTGAACAATAACACACTCGAACAACTAACAAAACACTTCTATTTCACTTGAAAATCACTACAAAAATTCAAATGTCTAATGCATCCACTGGCGCCGACTTGCGGGGTGGCCAGCCACGCCACCCCTTAACCTCTATGGCATGATGGCAGCCACCCCGTTTAGGTTACATTACTTACTGCAAATAAATGTAATTTGAACGGACGTTTAAATCTTTTTTTGATCATTGGTTTTCGCTTCAAGTCAACGTAAAGCAAGAGGTGAACCAATACAGTATTGCGAAGAAAATGATTGTTTTTGTCACAAGCATGATACTTGCGTAACATCAAGCAAGCTACGTGAAGATTACGCAACACGTGGCTACGATTTGTTTCCTTGTTGTTGGGATCGTTTTATTTGTTACTTTTCATAAGTCATTGTTACATTTGTTAGGTTTACAATGGGATTTATTAATCAAATAAAATACGATCTTTCCATTGCCTCTCCCAAAAATCTTTTTTGAAAAATTTTAAACTGCTCAATATCGCTATAAATTATGACAGCTATAAAATACTCGGAAATAAAATTATCTCGATAATTGATAGCTCCACCCCCTAAATGAATATCTATTTTCAAATTAAAAAAATGCAATTTTCGAATGCTTAGTAAAAATCAAACAAAAACATGCAGTTTGAAAGTTTATAGGTTGCCATATTGTGCTATCTGCCACCCGTGCAAAAATAAAAGTCGGCGCCTATGTGTAGGCCTACCTACCAAACAAGCTACTTAGTAGTAAGAGTCAAAGCTCTGTACTCGAAAAGTACCCTTGACTCTTGAGGTCTCAGCACTGGTTGACTTAGTCGCCGTTAAGCTGAACTATCGTAAGTCCAAATTTTTCAAAATTGCGTTTTTGATTGATTTGATATCTTTATAAACTACAGTTTATTTTGTTAAAGCATCGTAAGTCCATCTGCTTTAGTTTTGATGATACAGAACGATGAACTATCGCAAATTGGAGTTACGATAGTTTTTGCAAAAAAATAAAATAATAAAATGGGACTTACGATACTCTGCTCTGAAAGTAATTTTACACGTTTTACGTTAACACTCCCTTTTCTTTTAGTTAATTTTTCTTTCAATCGTTTTTTGCATGTTGATATTCAAGGCTTACTTATATTTCTTTCTATTTCGCATAACAATTTTGCTGTTTTATTGCAGGCCTCGAAATTTATACTTTTGTCCGGCGGTCAAGCACGTCCTACCAGACTGGCCCTTTCAGCGGACATTTAATATCTCAACCGGACATATTTTTTGCATGTAGATTTTGCACAAAATCACACCACAGTAGTCGTGTTTGTAGAAGATTTTCTACAACAGAATAACTCTGCAATGGTTGATGGCTTAATTAACCGACCCTGAAGTGTACTGGAGCAGTTTACTTGCAAATAAATCAGTGCGTTAATGACAGTCGTGTAATGACGCAATAAACACAATTGAAATCAGCGTAAATAAGGTCGCCACATTCACCTAAGCACGTGCGAAACCCGGCTGAGACTTGCTTCTCTGTGACGTATCGTTTTAACAAACGATCAATGTAACGCAATAATCCGCATTGTTAAAATTATAATACAATATATCCTGCCGAAAAGTTCAGACAACTTTATTTCAAGGCAACATTGCAAGGCATTGAAATGATGTAAAAATGGCTACTTTTGACATCAGCTCGTTAACCAGGCCACTTTAATGTGATCTTTAAAGCAATTGCCTGTACTATTATTTAAGGATGTGTCGATTAATCGGTATCGGCAATTTTTGGAGAATCGGCATCGGAAAAAATTGCCGATTCTTTATCAAAGTTTCCTAATCAAAAGTAGCGCGAGCGCGTGGAAATACCGATCAAAGAACGGCTTCTTTGAACAACCGCATCAGCGTCAACTAGCATTCGGAGAGCGGTAGTCTAAAACTCTAAATTATGACGATTGTCCGCCATTTTGTAAACTCTTGTTTAGTAGGCACGAGATCAAAATACTTTCTTTCTTTGAAATGACGAAAAACGTTCAAAGAGAAAGTCAGACCAGATAAAATATAAAAGTTGAATGATTACACAACGGTTAGAAGTTAAAGGAGAAATGGATTATTACGTAATAGTTATTAGCTTGCAGTATGCAAGGCGCTAAAAGCAAGTTAAAAGCGAGGGGGTATAAACTGCAAAGAAAATGAGAACAACAGTCTGAAAGATTCAAAACGCTTTTAGAAAAAAAACAAAGGGCGTCAATGGAAAACAACGTGTGAAGTTGCAAGTTATATCTTTTCAGACGCTGAATTGCAGTGAATTAATCTTGTCACTTAGTAAACACGTGAAAAAAGATTACCTCGTTTGCGCAATAATCACTTGATTGTTTGTTCAACCCATGAAACGGACTATGTTACAGCCAAATGCTGTCCCAGCTCTAGTCGGGGTTCGTCAAAATTAGGGAGTTTTCTTTGTTCTGTAGAATATACCTTAATGCAGACATTTTTAGCGCAGCAAGAAGAGAAGTGATTTGGTGGAAAGCAAATAATACTATGTTTCCTGAGCTGAGCAAAATTGCAAATAAATTGCTTTCGTCACCACCATCGTCGATCGAAAGCGAACGAATTTTTAGCACAGGTGGCAATATTTTTACGCCTCAACGGAACAGAATTACTCCAGCAACTGGAGAAAAGTTGATGATATTGCATTTTAATTTACGTGCCTTTAATTTTGAATATTAAAAAGCGGAAATGTTCTTTGTAATTATTGTTTAATCGTTGTAAAATTCGTAGTCACTGAAAGTTGCTTAATGTTAATTTACTAAGCAGAGAGAAGTAACTTCCAAGTATTGGCCTATTACGCTTAATGCGTTCAACAAACGATCGTGAGATTGCGCAAACGTAATCAAACCAGCTACCCGGTAATCTTCACGTGTTTGCTAAGCAACAAGATTGGCTGCAACTCTGCGTTCGAAAACAATACTAATTTCTTCACAAGATGTTTTTCTTTTTTCGCCTATTGGTGCACTTTGAATGCAAGGCTGGTGTGTTACTTTTTTAAAGGTTTTTGTATATTCAATACCGCTGCGTTCATTTTCTTTTACATTCTAGTCTTTTTCTCTTCTTGTTTCAGGCACCTTCTTGAATTCTGCGAGAAAAATACTGCAAACCGCACAAGATAATATTTTGCACACTGCATTAAGCTACGTTGATTTTGCACTCTGTGAGCAATGGCGATTTTTCTCTTTTCACTGATTTCCACAACAAATAAAACGTGTCTATCACCACTTTGTAGCGCGCAAGAAGCGAAGAACTACCGTAAAAAATCACGCTGTCTAGAGCAGGCGACAAAGTGAACGCTTTTAGACATTTCAAAGGCAGCAACTTGTAACAAAATCGCAACCACTTGTAGAGCGCCAACTAAAAGCAGCTTTAATCATTTAACCAAAGAATCGGAATCGGCAAATATTTAAGAATCGGTATCGGCAAAAATTCTGTAATCGGCACATCCCTACTATTATTGCTTCAGCTCCGTATTTGTTCGCGTTAAACAAACAATTGTAACAATTCAAATTTAAAATATATTTTTGCTGCATTAGCTCTATTTTTGTCATGAATTTTGCGGCGGTCATTTATGACCGACCAATGAGCCGGCTTCGGCAGACATTCAAGGTCATTCCGGAGGTCATGTCCGCCATGACCGCCGGATATTTCGAGGCCTGTATTGTAACTACATTTCGACAATTTTTTATTGTTAAACTATCGTATGTCCATACTCATTTTTCTAACGTTCAATTTTTGCAAAAAAGAATTATCTTTTTTTCAACAACAAAGCTCCATGAAAGACAATGTATAGTTTTCATGTTTTTCCGTTAGAGAACTTTTAGAAAGATCAAACAATGTACAGCAAACACAGCGTGAACTTTAAAATTCAATTTTCTCAAAACTGCATTTTTGGAGTTATGACGGTTCAGCTTATTAGCGACGTAGTGGCCTACTGCAAGTGTTTATAATGTTCAGAGACTGGATTGTGTGTTGCAAAATAATGTGTCAAGATGATGTCACAATGCAAATTAACATCAAACAGCAAGCGCTATTACTAGGCTACAGAAAGTAATAAAAATGTTGCTTCCAATGCTAAGTGAGACTCAGCGTGAGAACTCTCATTGCCTCCCTTCCACAAATTATCAAAGTTCAATGTCTACAGGAGCTGTTTGAACTGCATTTACAAAGTTACTCCGGTTCAATCTTTGTATTTTGAAGTAAAAATGAAGTCATATTTTATGATCTAAAACAGAAAATATAACTTTTTATGACTTTATAACTTCTTAAATAGACACCGTAGAAACGTCGTTGTTTCACTGTTATCGGTTTGACAACTTTCTGCATTACCAAAAAAATATGACTTTAATGACTTTTACTGGCCCTACTTATTTCACAGGTAGTGAACACTGGCAAGAATCAGCATTTTTAGAAATGAAGACGATGTTCGATCAAGCTCAAACTTTCAGGAATGTCGTTTTATGATTATTCGCAAGAAAGAAAGTTTGTAGCAATGAAATCGGAGAAAAAGTCCGTTTCGACCCACCCTACTTGTTATGTACCGTATTGATTGTATTGACTTGTTAAACTAGGGATTGGAATTTTGTAATAGTTGAGGATTCGAATATATTCTAAGTTTGCATACAGACGGTGACGCAGGATACATGTCAAGTTTATGTGAGCAACATTTTAATTTAATAGTCCAAAAATAAATTCAATTCGCTTTTTATGTTTCGCTAAATTTCAATTCAATTTATTTTTCTTTGTCGGAATGCAAAAGAAACGATTGATGATGATTATGTGTCTCATCTGATACAGACGTTGGCGATCATGGTCTTCCAATCTTTTCTGTCATTTGCCATTGGTATAAAATCGTTCGTTTTAACTGTTGTGTTTGTGGCCCATTGATTCAATCTGTTTAAATAAGTTAATCTTTGACGGCCACTGCTTCTTTTTCCCATCCCAAATCTCCCTGTCTGTAAATATGACCTACAAATTGCATCTGGCGCCTTCTAACTGTTCTTATTATCATATCGTTACTTATTGTCTAGCATTCACATCCGTAGGTTAGAATTGATATTACATATGCTTTCAAAAGTTTAATTTTGGTCTTTGTTGTCATGTTGCGATTCCTGAAGACTACGCTCATTTTACTGAAAGTATCCTTTGCTATAGCGATTCTCTTTTTAATTTCAGTGTCACTTTGCCATCGCAAGTTATAGTGTACCCAAGATATTTCAATTTATCAACTTGTTTCACACCATTGAGTGCAACACACCATTGAATGTATGGTTGCAATTTGGATAAGTTTTCATTTTTGATACGGTCATACATTCTGTTTTTGAATTTAACTCTTAACCCATTCGTGTACTGTTATTGACAGCACAATTTAATAAGTCCTGTAGATCGTTTGCAGATTCTGCTATCAGGACTGTATCATCATTCATCAGCGTATCTCAAGCTTGTTACATTTTGTACCCCAACCTTTACTCCATTCATATGTTCGATGTCTCTCAAAATCATCTCACTGTAAGCGTTGATAAGATCTGGAGATCGGACACATCTCTCTGTTATCATTTTTAATGTAAAAATTCCTTTTGTGGTCCCTTTGTCTGGAACAAATAAAAACTGTGCTGTTGAAATTTCCGATTGTAGTTTTGGTCTCAATCGCATCAACATGATTTGGAGTAAGCTGTTTGTTACGTAATTCACAAGGCTAATTGTTCTGTGGAGTGAGCATTCTGTTGCTCCGATTTTGTTTGGTAAAGTTATGAATATGGAACGTACCATATCACTAGGGATGTAACCGGTGTCATAAATATGATTTATGATCTCAGTGGTTAGGTCTAAACTCCACTCATCTAAAGCTTCGAGATCAAAATACAAAATTCTCTACTGTAAATAAACAGAAAGCGTCGTTGGATTTAGAATTTTGTAATAGTTCAGGATTCTAATATATTCTAAGTTTGCATGCAGACGGCGACGCATGATACATGTCAATTTCATCTGAGCAAACAGTAATAGTTCAAAAATAAATTTAATTCGCTTTTTAGTTTTAAGATCTCAATGGTTAGGTCAAAACCCCACTCATCTAAAGCTTCGATAATTTCAACTGTAAAAGAAATTTAATATAATTCAAACATTTTTCGCTAAATTTGTCGGAATGCAAAAGAAACGATGTTGGATTTTGTTGGATAACAGAAGGATTATCGTTGGATTTTCAAAAAATTGCCGAATAGGGAACTAACCGCTAAAGACTGTAGCCCAATAGGGAACTAGCCGAATCGGATCAGCCAAATCGGACTAGCCGAATCGGGCTGTAGCCGAAAAGGGTAATAGCCGAATCGGACTAGCCGAATCGGATCAGCCGAATCGGACTAGCCGAAACGGGCCATTCCGACATTAGGCGCACGATCAATTTATGAGGAAAAAAAGGATTTAAAGTGCGCCTTATGGTCCGTAAAATACCGGAATGGCCCGTTTCGGTGAATCCGATTCGGTGAGTCTGATTCGGTGAGTCCGATTCGGTGAGTCCGATTCGGTGAGTCCGATCCCTTAACGGGGGATTTTTTCATTTTTTTTTTAAATTATTGGGTACCGTAGCCTAATTATCATTGCCGTTTTAGGGTTAGGGGTTAGAGGTTAGGAACTCACCAAATCAGCCTCACCGAATCAGACTCACCGAATAGTTGCAGACCCGTAAAATACGGTACAAATTAACGTTGTTTATTCTATTGCTCAGAGGTTTTCCACAAGCAATAAATTTGCTGATTCCAACTTTTTTCTCATATTATTTCAACGTT
The DNA here is from genome assembly GCF_918807975.1 of Aplidium turbinatum. Taxonomy (NCBI): domain Eukaryota; kingdom Metazoa; phylum Chordata; class Ascidiacea; order Aplousobranchia; family Polyclinidae; genus Aplidium; species Aplidium turbinatum. The sequence goes on along the minus strand of NC_137483.1, from coordinate 7,687,429 downwards.
TCTTGGTGGTAAGCTATAAAGAGATAGGCAAATTTACAGGCAGCCGGACAGTACTGTTTTTAGGCATCATCTGATTGGCTAATCAAATTGGACAACAATCTTGTAGCATTTTTTTAACTATGTTTCTTGCAACTTTGTTCATTTCATCGATATATTTTTGTGTTGTGCCATTTTGCCGCTGAGCAGGCAGTGTTTACCTCAGGGCCTCTGAGAGAAATTTTCACTAAGGGTACAAAGAGTCATTCCGGGCCCCCCTCTCACTCCAGGCCCTTTTTGTCTTGGGCAAAACGCGTGATATTTGCTTAGGCGTATTGCACACCATACAACATTTTACTGCAGAATTGGACATCTGTGCGCAATAATAGTATCAGGCTGCAATAAAACTATTATATATTTAATTTTAATAGGCTATATATGCACTATGCAGTATGCACAATAATACTGAATATGATAGAGAATAAATATGTCATTTACCTCATGTGATATAGGCCGACCCTGCCCTGCTGCCAGATAAGATTGAGTATCATAAAATACAAGTTTATAGGAACAGAGAATGGCATTGGCCTACCCTAAATTAAATTCTATTCCTATGCATCTCAATAATGTACAGTTTAAGTTGCCCTGATAGCTCAGTTGGTTGGCGCGTGACTTCGTGAACGAAGAAGCTTCAAGATCAAGCGGCGCTGGTTTGACTCTTGGGATGTGCGCTTGAGGAACGCATTCTAAGAACTGCTCTCCATTCAGCGGCACCCCGGCACCTAATGGATGGAAGAATATTTCCCCGGCAACAAGACTTCAACAATTGGAAATTTCACTCTTTCAATCTCGGTAACCGGCCCTGAGTCAAAAGCCTCTACAAGTAGGCCTATGCGAAACTGCCAGGAATAACCTATCAAGGCTTTGTCAGTCCGAGGATAAGGATACAAAACCAACCAACCAACTTGATATTGTCCTTACACTACAGAAATGACAAGCATGAAAAAGAAAGAATATTATAGGTTGTGAATATATATGATATACCGGTACAATAAGTACAGCAACACAGTGCTGATAAAATGAGTAGAAATAGCGGTACCAAAACTTTGAATCAAGTGTGAATGAATTATGTTTCTTCTTACTTTTAAAAAAAAGAAGATGCACGTGTTGAAGACACAAGCAGAAAAATGTACTTGTAGCCTATGTTACATAAAACAGTACAAAATGGAGATCAAAACACAATATATATATATATATATATAGGCTACATTATACAGGACATTCTGCAAGTCCAGGTAAACCGTGTAGAATACAGCACTAAACTTGTCAGCAGGCAATAAAAGTTCACAGCAGCGTTCAAACCCTAATAGTGAAGAGTGTAAACAGTTATAAATATAATACAACAGTTAGGAATGTAATAAACAAAAACAAAAAAGTCAGGGTAGTTACAAATTCATTTATTTATTTATTTTAAATGCAGCCTATAATTATTGCTGATGAGGACACTATTTGTGGTGTCGAAAACTTAGGATTTAGTAGTTTTTTCTTGTTTTTTTGTATGTTTAATAAAAAATGTTAAATCTGTTAACGTTACTTCTGAGAGTTTTATGTATATATCTGGTACAACAAGTCAAGCTCTCTACCAAGGCTCAAACATTATATCGTGTTAAAACATAATCAAATTAATCATTTGACCAATAACTTTTCTTCATTAACTTTTGCATTCACCACATGCCTAGCAGAGATGAACAATGAACAAAGTCACTTTTTTTCACTCCGGCTCCGCTCCTGCTCCAAAAGTATTGACTCCGGCTCCTGCTCCAAATCCGAAATTCATTTTGAAGTGAAATAAGCAAGAAATTACCTTTTTCAAATAGTTTTTAAAACACAAAAAAGCCCAAAAACACCCGGGCTTTTAAAAATATTCTTTATTTTGCTTTTGCTACACTATGCCCGAGGACAGGAGAATAACCAACTTTTATGATTTAATTCAGTGTGCTTTTAACAGAACATTTTTGCAAATAAAGCATTAAATCACCACTTTGGACCTCTAATGTCTTACCGAGCCCTTTTGCTACATTATGAGCCCCCAAGGACTCACCAATAACAACTTTTATGCTTGAATTTAGTCGTTTGGAATGGTTTTCATCAAACATTTTTGCGCGTAAACTATAAAATCACAATTTTGCCCCCCCCCCCCTTAACAATCGCAGGCCTGGGCCCTCAAGGGTACGCCGTACCCCCTCCCATAGGCCCTGGTTTACCTGTATAGCCCCATTGATAAAGTCAGTCATGCAAACTGACAAAAGGTCAGAAATAAAAGCTGGGTAATGGGTATCATTCTCAACATCCTGTGGCAGCCTAGTGCAATAAGAAGAAGAATGCAAGTTATTTTATGATGAATGTTGTTTGCTGAAAAACTGTTTATGAACTGTCTTTATAAAATAGCATATTAATTGTCAATTGGATAAATATTTTGACATATATAGTTAATAAACAATTCATTTGCACATTACAAATAAAATGCAAAAAGACAATAAAAAAGTTTTACTTACTGAAAAAACTGTAAAAAACAAGGTAGACAGATACTTGGAATTTCATTTCATTGCTGTTCACATCAATTCAATTTACATCACAAAATAGCTACAAATATGCATGAAAAAACCTGTTATAAAACAATTACATGCAGTTGTAGCAGTCATACTCTTTAAATACTATCAATAACTACCTAACTGCAAAGTTACCTGCCACAAAACAATAAAAAGATTACAATGGCTCATGTAGGTTGAAGCATCATACTTTTACAGTTGTTCAAAAACAAATGCAAAGATCTCAAATCTTAAAATAACGTTTTCACACATGCTGATAGTTGAATTGTCATTTCAAAACATGTTGTTGAACTATAATTAAAGGAAAACTTAGCACTAAGACCGAAAAAAAAATAAAACCCAACTAGGACCAAGCAATATGAGGCAGCATACAAAAAATATTTTGTATTATACATATTGAATATGTAAAGGTAATTTTATGGAACCTATTAAACTAGGTTAATTGATTTGAGTAACTCTGAATGTTTTCATGGAGCAAGTCTTTTAGGCGCAGACAGTTAGGCGCCGGTCAAATAGGCGCACACACTGTGGCGTGTGGATATTTAGGTGCGGAGCACTGTGGCGCCCATTCATTTAGGTGCCATTCCTAGTAAGTCTGCAGATTGTATCACCTTGGCAGGTAGGGCAATGCTTTTCACACAAAATGTTATATTGAATAGAAAAATATGTTGTTTTGTTAATGCGCATGCATTCATTTGTTGTTGGTCAGGGCTTCAGTGAGTGAAACTGCTTAAACCGGCAATGCTTTTCACACAAAATGTTATATTGAACAGAAAAATATATTGTTTTTTTAATGGGCGTGTTCGGCATTTATTTGTTGTTGGTCCAGGTTTGCGTCGGCGAAAGTTTATCAATAAATTATTCAAGTTTCCGAACGTGACTGAATTCACTTTTAGTTATATAAGTCAAATAATAACTACACTAAACATCAGTAAAAAATATACCGTAGCCTATATTCAAGCGGGTGGTAGGCTTGAGTAAAGAGTAACTTAGTTTTCCGTTAAAACCCGGAATAGGTTTTGCAAAGGCTGAGCTCATAAAATCTGCAGACTTTACTAGGAATTGTAGCACTTAAATGAACCGGCGCCACAGTGTTCCGCACCTAAATATCCAGACGCCACAGTGTGCGTGCCTATTTGACCGGCGCCTAAAAGACGTGGACTCTGTTTTCATTATCTGATAAAGTCATAAAAGTTTCTGTGTGCTTTGAAAGAATGTCTGCAACTCACAGCACTAAAAGCATTCTTTCTTTTCTTGAAAGTATCTAAATACAGTACATGCATTTGTGGTATTCTTGCCATTTTTCAAAGTGGGCTATGGTCATTGGCCAATGGCCATGTTTGCATAATAGTGGATGGGCATTATGGCACCACATTTTTTCGTGCATATGAAGTGGTAGCAGTCACGTTATTTCATCCAGGCACTGCAGCCGTTGGACTGTGTTGCTATTAAGTGCTGCAAGATTGGCGTTTTTATTTTGAAGTCGGTAAATCGGGCAACATTGTATAATGTGTTGTACAGATTGGAAGGCTGATCGACATACTCAGGATGACAATTCGGCAAGACCCCATTAAAGATGCCACAGTAACAGTGTGTAACCCCCAATCAAGAAAAAGGCCATTTGACTAATCGGCGTTGTTATATATATATTGTGTGTCATTGATGAGTATTCACGATTTCCGTTTTGTTTTCCCTGTGTTGATACGTCGTCTGGCACAGTAATCAAGTGCCTTTCTCAACTGTTTGCAATGTTCGGTACCTGTAGTTTTATTCATACTGATCGAGCCCAAAGTTTCATGTCTAGGGATGTTAAACAATTCTTGTTGGAAAGGGGTGTAGCTGTGAGCCACTCAACACCCTATCACCCGCAAGGCAATTCGCAAGTTGAACGTTACAACGGAGTAATATGGAAGGCGATACAATGTAACCTCAAGTCATTCGGCCTGCCTGTAAGCAAATGGGAAAATGTCCTTCCGAACGCCTTACACGCATTGAGATCGCTACTGTGTACGTCAACAAACTCTACCCCGCATGAGCGATTCTTCAACTTCTCTAGACGGTCGTCACACGGGAAGTCCCTTCCTGATTGGTTAAGCACTCCTGGCCCAATCTTACTGAGAAAGTTTAACAGGTCTAGCAAACACGACGATCAAGTCACGAAAGTGTTCTTAACCGAAGCCAACCCATTATACGCTCGGATCAAATACAGCGACGGCCGAGAGTCTAACGTGTCTCTAAGAGACTTAGCCCCACATCCTGCTAATAATACCTCTTACGGGGATATTGTGGATTCTCCTCAATCATCGGAATATATTGTGGATTCTCCTTAATCATCGGACACAGAGGAAAAGTCATTCACACCGAGTGATAGGTTGCCTTGCAGTGGCGCTTCACCGGGAAATAATTTCGATCAAGTCGAAGAAGTTGTTCGCGACCAAGCGATCGACTGCGATCCAGCAATCAATCCGCAATCAACAACGACTGGTGACCTAACCCGATCAAGCCTTTCCAATGAAAATCCAAGAAGATCGTCTAGGCCCACCAAAGGGGTTCCTCCCGTTAGATATGGGGATCCCATTACCTTTTAGAGTGGGTAAATGTTATAATATATTGTTTTACGTTATTTCTACGTACTTTGTTTCTGTACTGGTCCTTGTTCTACTGATTACTTCGTTGGCGTGTTTTGTCCTTCTGGCTGTTCTCTATTTTGTGTTGCTTGTTGTTGTGAGCTACCTGCCTTCATTTTTAGTATGTTTTAAGTTTGGGTGGCCGCATTTTAAGTTGGTTAAAACTTTATCAATAAAGTCATCTTTAGTTTCATGACAGGCGTGATGAGACAGAAAAAGATTATAAATTACAAAAACTTATCAACTTAAAAATCAAAAAGACTAAGTGTTGAACTGAACTTAAATAATTTAAAATGTGAGTAGTAAAAGTGTGGTAAAAGACTATCATTTTTAGTTGTACTACTGTATTTTATAATTTTTAAAGGTACCTAGGTACTCTAAAGGAAATTTAAGAGCATTGACACCTGTGAGCTAAAGAGGTACACTTTGCTAAGTGACCACTTATATATAGAACATCGCCTCTTTTAGCCAAACCTTTAAGTACATTTTTATTTCAAATAAGACATTTCAAAGCCCTCTGGTTCATTTCAGGAAATTTATTATAAGCTTTATATCAACATAACTGAGAAGGTCATGCAAAACAAACCACAGCACCAGTCATACAGTACTATTCTGAGAAGTTGACTACCTGCCAAGTTAGATGCTTTTTTACCTTGATGCTTTTCTATCGTTCTGGCCGTATTGTCATAACTTATCTACAATAACAGATGTAAGAAGCCGGGTAGATGAAAGCATTATGATAATAGCACATCTCACTTAATCATTGCATCTATCTGTTTATCAGACCTACTCATGGCATATATCCAGCTGTCTTAGGCAGCCTATAGACAAGGTTGCCATACCGTCCTTATTTCTAAAATTTGTCCTTACTTTGAAGGACCAGGTCTTAGAAAACTTAAATGTCCTTATTTCTAAGAAATGTCCTTATTTTCGACTTGCGTCTTTATTTTGTCTTATTTTCACCAATTACAGAACTTCGATCGTTTTCCTCTGGTATCCAGTGTTGCATAATATTCTGAAATTAGTCTAATTAGTTTCCTCTAGTCATCAGATTCTTCAACGCCAAAGTTGGAGTGCGAAAGCGTCTTCTTAACCTGCAGTCGATGCCAGGCGAGACCTCGGCACAGGGCCTAGACATGAAACAGATGTCATTCTTTTGTGCCAGTAATGCACCAGTGAATTTTGGAGGATCACAGCATAATGGAAAAAACAACATCTTCTCTCGTCTCAAAGAGCAGACATTGCATCTGATCCTAGTCGGCTGCCCTGCTCATACTTTGCATAATGCAGCAGAGAAGGGATCAGAGCGCCTCACACTTGACAAAGAAACAATCGTACTGAAGATTGGTAGCTACTTCAAAAGCCAAACTGGTAGAACGGTGAGGCTCAAGCATTTCTGTGAGGCGCTTGATAGCAACTACTCGACTCTACCAACACACACGTCGACTTGATAGACCACACTTGATGCTGTACTCAAGCGAATGATCGATCTTTGGGAACCACTCAAAGCGCATTTTCTTTTGCTGAAACAACCACCAAGAATATTGGAGGATTTCTTTAAATCAGAAGAGTCACTGATCATCGTATCATTCCTCCACAGCGCTCTCTTACTTTTCAATAAACCACTGCTACTCCTGCAAAAGTCAACTGCATTTTTCAAGATCAAAATATTGCAACGCCAGTGTTTAGGGTTTTTCGGAGCAACAACAGACGAACTACTAAGAACAGTCGATGAATTGAAGAGCATGCTAAGGTTCTCAAAGCGAGTTTCCAGGAGTTTTACACCATTACTTTGGAAATATCAACAAGCGGTATTCATTTAAAAAGCATCCAACGCACAGTCAAATCCCAGCTACATGTAAAGATAAACCTATACCTGAGCTGCCGTGAGATCCATGAAGCAATTTCTAATAACAAGGAGTTACTGGAGCAGATTGTTTTTGGCAAAAAGTATGGAATGTGATATGTCACGACTCGTATAAATACAAAGTATGTCCAAAAGCGTTTCTTAAGTGTTAATCAAATTTTTCGGTTGTCCTTATTTTTGGGTCCATGTCGATGACAACCCCCTGCCTATAGTATAGATGTACCATATTGTATACTAGGCTACTTTCTGTTATTCACTTCAGTTTTTTTTTTTTTATTTCCGGGTGGCACCTGACTTTGGTCACCTTCTGGTCATTGCTACCATCCTTGTTGTGCAAATTATTTTTGCTTATCATGTTTCGTATATTTTTGTTTATTTAACTGCAGAAAAAAATAAACTGAACTGACCAGGTGCCACAAGAAAAATCAATATTAGCCAAACATAACAAAGGTCTAGAAAAATGTAGAAGTGATAAAATGCGAAAAATATAACGTGCTTGCAACCGAAAAAAGATTTTTCTCTTCTCCTGGCTTCACTCCCACTTCAAGTGGGGTTGCCGGGGAAGATTGCAGTCCTCCACATCACTTTGTCAGTAACACCTTCCTTCTTCACTCGGACCACTATTTCTATATATTTTGCAACACAAACTCTTTATCTTTTTTCGACCTTCCTCGCTTTCTACCAAAACAGGATAATCAGTTTAAAATATGGCATAGTTGCAACATACTTCACTTAGCGACACTTAAAGATAGAAACAAGCCTGGCAACTTAAATAAAATCTACTTAAACAAAAGTAGTTAAATTGTAAATATGCACATAGGCCTAGTCTAAGCAGGGTCACATTTTTACTTTGATTATTTAAATGAAATTTAAAGTTAACTAAACCCAATTATTTTCAGCTCAGTAGGCTATGCATCTTTTAGCAGAGCAGAGTGTAATTTTTGAGACTCCGACTCCACTCCTACTCCATGAAACCAAAGTCCACTCCAATCCAACACTGAAAAACGCCATAACTTTAGACTCTGAATCCACCCCACTTCAAAATAAAATTATTTATAAGTTAACATAATATCAGCCAATGCTTAAGCCTAAAACACAGAATAGCTCAGGTGTGCAAAAACTTTTTGTCAACTTTAGAACACGTGAATGTTTTCAGTTTTCTACAAACTAGAGTATACGGGACTTATTTGATTTAACTATAATGCAAAGTTGCTGAACCAAATTCGGGATCCACTCCACACAAAACCTTTGTACAAAATGAAACTCCGAATCCACTCTACTTTCTGAAAATCGTCAAACTCAGGCTACGCACTCCACAGTGGAGAACTCTGAGTGGAATGATCAATGCTAATGCTCTTCAGATGAGTTGCCAAATGCGAATCGTTTAAAACACAATTTATTCCATCCAGGGAAAGGAAAATGCAATCTGAAGATGGCATGTTGTAAACTTATAATTTTACTTCAGGAGTTAAACTGCAATGAATTTTTAAAAACTCTAATCACTGATACCAAAATGCAAAAACAAAACAGCGTTTTAATAAACAAAAGTTACAGATATTTTTTTAATTGACAACTTTTCACCTCTAAGCTATAAAAACTAAGGTTTATAAAAATCTTGTGATAGTTGACTGCATATGATTTTTTGCTACTATCCCGATTGAGCCATAATTTGACATACTGTTAGGCCTACACAGTGCATAGTTTTGAGAGTTATGTTTACCACTCCGTTATATGGTGCTGTTGAAAAAATAAATTGACTTGACTTCATTGTTATTCTAGCTACAAAATCAGACGAACCGTTGCTTGACTGGTAGCGTTTTTGCAGTGAGCATGAAAAAATACAGGTGAAAAATTAGCTTACTGATTAATTCTTTTATAACAAACTTTTTCACAAAATTGAAGCATTTACTTATCTAAACTTACCTTGTGATAGTATTTTATGAAGTTTGCTGTATCAGCCAACTGTTTTATTGCTTGGCAACACTGTCAAGTCTTATACTAAATTGGGGTAAGCCCCCAGTCCATTAAAGTGTTCTCTGAAAAGAGTGAGCCGCAATGAAAGGACCAACCCAGTTGGCAAAAACGTCTGCAAACATTAAATCAATGTAGAGGTCGTACTTTACCAGTTGGCGATTTATTTGAAGAACTACAGCAGTGTATCGATTCTAAATTGAATATCGATCTTTCAATCGACATTTAGCCTACTTTTAATCCATCTTGCAACTGCTATTGGCTGCCTCGCAACATGTTGGGGAGTTTAATTGAAATAGCAAATACCATTTCACCAGAGGTGGGCAGTTTGAGTTTGAGAGACTTTTTGAGTAACTGTAGTTTGAGGGCAGTTTGAGACTTTTTGAGTAACTGTAACGGTAACTTAGTTACTATTTTCCAAAAGTAACGAAACGCGGTATCTAGTTCCTATTTTAGCACTTTTTCAACAGTTACAGTTACAAGTTACTTTTGTATTGAAATTTCTGTTTCTAATTGCCGTCCATTTCTCTGCACATGTTTGTGTCATGCTTTATGCGTGTTTGCTGCGCGTTGCGCAATAATGCATTCTTCTCGCAGCTGTATCGGAGCAGGAGCAGCACTGCCCATGCGCGGCGCTCTTGTTTGGTGATCTTATGGAGCAAGATTGCCATATTGGCGAATTCATCGCCAAAATCCAGAAATCTAGCAATTTTTTAAGACGTTTGGCTTCATATTTATGGTTTGGCGATTTGGCTCTTTTTTGGCGCTTTTTGAGAACTGATTTGGCTAAATTAATTGCTTTTGGTGATTGATCAATATGTGACTTTCTATGCAATGTTTAGAAAAAGTGTTTGGCAACGCTTGATAGCTCAGTTCATGCTTGTCCTATAGCTGCCAGAGGTGTACAGGAGCTGTAGTTTTGGAGTATTTAGGACCCGGAGTCTCGGTGTTACGTTCACTGTTCGCAACCTTATTACATCATTGTTTTCTCGATTCAAAATCGGAAGTCGATGTCTAAGTAACTTCGAGTCATAGCAGGGAAAACAAATTATTTCCTTTGTTTCGCGCATTTAAAGAGAATATAGTTTCGGGAGAGAGTTTGCTTTTTTGTACCAAAGGCAGGCAAAACATAACAATACCACAGGGTTGAGCATTACAACAATATATTTTACATATTTACAAATAGTTTAACAGTCAAACGTTTTCAGCTTAACTTAAGCCCTCATCAGAAATCTGAAAATATGTATAAATTGCAATAAGTTTAAACTTTTTGAAAGTAACTAACTAACTGACTATAGGCTAAGGATCAAGAAACACGCAACGATTATAAGCAATAGTGTGGAAAACAGACAGACGGAAAACAAATTACATTAGGAAAAGGCAACTGCGTAACTAGAAAAGAATTTGCACTACAGGGTGCGTGATACATCTAATAAATGTTGAGGAGAATGGATGTGCCTCCCGCAAATAATTGTTTGTTTAAATTTGGATTACAGCGTTTATGTTGAGATTTATGAGTAACTGAAAGTAACTAGTAATTAACTGTAACTAGTTACATTTTTGAAATCGGTAACTGTAACGGTAACTCAGTTATTATTTTGGCCAAGTAACTGTAACTCAGTTACTTTTGAAAGTAACTTTGCCCACGTCTGCATTTTACTTTCAATTGCCAAATCCGAAATGACGTAAATGAAATATGATGCGATTCTTTGCCTTCTTGAATATGGGTTAAGCCTACCTCTTCTCGAAAAGTAATTTCTGATGTTGAATGGAAATTCAAAAAAAAAATAACCTGCCGGTACCGGAGGTTTTCGAATATAATCTTGTATCTAAAAATCATGACTAAAAACGATTTTACAATTCTACCACCCACTCCTCACTAAAACCGTTCATTTTTCTGTTATTGCGTCCTTCCAGTGGAGGAATTGCATGAGCAAGTTACAGACACATTTTTGTCATCAAGACGACAAATTTTGCGCAATTACGTCGTAAATTTTACTTCAACCCAAATTCATTGCAACTACGTAATTATACAATGTTTAGGCTACATACTTTCCCCCAGCTGTGCCTACATTGTTTTGTAGGCTAAATGTTTGTGGTGGTTGGTTGGTTAGTTTTAAATCTTTATCCTCGGACTGACAAAGCCTCTGATAGGTTATTTCGCATAGTTGTGGAGGCTTTTGACCCGGGGCCTGTTACCGAGATTGGCAAAGAGTGAAGTTTCTGATTGTTGAAATGTTGTTGATCAGGAATTATTTCACTCACTTGGTGCCGCTGAATGGAGAGCAGTCCTGAAAACTGTTGCTTAAGCTCAGTTAAAACTTGCTTAGTTGGGACGGTAGCCACTTTAACAAGTCGAAATTCTGCCACTGAAATTGACTAAGTTACAATGCAACCGCCAACCAATCAGAACGTGTTATAAGAGGCTACCGTCCAATTGTGACCCTTCTAGCACTCATCCAGAGAGCTAATGCTTGTTTTGAACTTTATTTGGTAATTACAGAAGAAAAAGAGCAATAGCAGTGGTGAGAATCGAACACGTGTCAATGAAATGACTACTTTCTAGCCCTAACCCTAACCCCTAAGCCAACCAGCTGACAAAAAATCCATCACCTAATTTGCTTTCTATGATCTTCTTTTCGCCATTTTTACGTCACTTAAACCGTAGCTTATGATTGGTTGGCGGTTGCATTCTAGTCAATTTCAGTGGCAGAATTTCGACTTGTTAAAGTGGCTACCAGTTGGGACTTGCTCAGTTAAGATTTACTTCTCAGTCAGGGCTTGCTCAGTTAGCACTTAAGTTTAAACTTACTCTGCTATCACTTGCGGGATAAACTTGCGAGTTGTCGCTCTTTTTCACGTCATAGAAAACGTAGCTTATGATTAGTTGGCGGTGCATTCTAGTCAATTGCAGTGGCAGAATTTTTCCTTGTTAAAGTGGCTACCCTGACGACCAAAGATTTAGGCTTAAGCTACATCTCTGCCGATGTTAATTCGCAACAATCAGATCAAAACCACATTAGATTATTAGAATATTTCAGATCAGATCAAAACAACACAGTGAGGCCAATGTTTGTGGTTTCGCAACCTACTGTTGTTCTTGTTATCATCACGTCACACATTTTAAGGGGTTAACCACCACTCCATATCCCTTTCTGCGCACGAATAACCGAGAAATAAAAACACAAACATATGGTGGCTAAAAAACCATTGCGAACACAAAAACAACAAAATACTGTCTGTTAAAACGAGGCTAATCTGAAATCGAAGACAGTAGACAATAACAACAAATGTAATTCTACTGTGGTCAATCATTATAAGTTATTTAAGTAGGCTATAAGCAGAGATAGGCGTGATCTTAATCTTGATGATTACAAGTGATCTTGAAGATCAAGATCGTGATCTTCATGATCACTTTTATATTGGTGATCTTGATCTAAGATCATTTTTTTTTTGTGTGATCTTGATAGTCAATAAGATCAAGATCACATTGAAATTTTAGTTGACCTACTATATATTATAGAGACATTTTGTTGAACTGGTAGGCTACTGTGCAAAGTAGCCTAATTAGTGGTAGTTACTACCATTTAGCCACTATTAATATGACTCATGCGTCTAATAAAAGTTGATTTGAAATCTCAATGAGTTTGGTTAGTGTTGCCATTTCAAAATTGAAAAAGCTTTGTGTGGTAACCAGCTTACGACTGCATATTAACACATGAAAAGAAATGACTAAAATTTGTTTACATTTCTGTTTTGCGAATTCTAAAAATTTGTTCGCTTTCGTCGATCCAATCTTAGATGTTTGAAAAGTTTAGGTTGGCGATGCTAAAAAATGGACTCTAGTCGACTTTGGTCATGTGAAGTGGCTTATTGCAGACTGCAGTGAACCAACCAGACTTAGAATTGTTTTCTACGGTACCCCAAAACGTGATCTTGATCTTCAAGATCACGATCTTGATCTTCAAGATCACACTGTTGGGTGATCTTGATCTTCAAGATCACGTATTCTTGGTGATCTTGATCTTCAAGATCACCTAAACAGGTGATCTTGCCCATCTCTGGCTATAAGGATGTTTTACCTAGTTGATTTAAAGCCAAACGGTGTGCAATGTAGTTGACAAGCTCGGACCCCAAACAAAAATTTCTAAAGAAACATTGCATTAACTCCAGGAAGTGGAAATTAGGAACAAAGTGTGGGTAACTACCCGAAAAGGAAGTTAAAGAAACAAAAAATAGTATTGGATCCAATATCCACTATGTCTTAATGATATTGCTCCTGAGATCACGGCTGTTTTCTTTGAGAGTTCAGATCTTTTGAAACAATCCCTGACCCCTAAAATCTTCTTGAGCACAGCCCGGTCCAAAAGTAACTCCTGAACTCTCAACGGGCAACACTATTGGCATTCCTCGCATTGAATCAAAGTCCTTTATAAACATTCGGAATCCCGGATGAACAATTTTATTCTACATCAAATTGTCTTCAACTACAGTATTTCTCTTATTCAAATCATAAAGAAAGTATCAGACATATAGGCTACAAACTTTCCAGCAATTCGTAAAAATACATGCACGTTTACAAAAGCAACACCAAAGTCTAAATTTGAATGTAGACAACATAGAAACAATGCTGAAACTTTTTTTAAAATAGTTTGATGATACTTTACAGTAACCTACTCAGAAAAACGATGGCTTTTAATCTGTTAAAAATCATTTACCTCGGTACAGCTTTAGCCTACACACTTAGACAATTCGAAATCACAATCATTTCAAAACCTCTTTTCAAATGAGTTTTCTTTTCGGCGTATAATATATTTGTGTAAATTTCAGTTTACTGAAACAAATAAATCATTGTATTTTCAATCAATCATTGTAATCATTGTAAATCATTGTACAGTATTTTCTTGTGCGTTCGAAACAAAAACTCAAAGGTCGGCTGCAAGCATTTCAAAAATTTGAAGCGACCAAAGTTGAAAACGTATGGCCTTGTATGCCACTTTCTTCAAAGATTTACTAAATGTTAGAGACTTAGAGCTTACATGTGTTCAATAAAAACATCTTGAAAATTAAAACTGTTGAGTCTATACAATTTGTAAGGTTATTATGTTAGTGTTTAAAAAGGTTAAAAACGAGAAGCTCCAACATGAGCAAAGGAAGGAATGGATCACAAAGGTTGGAAACCACTGGGTCTAGATTCAAACGTAAATCATACAAAATAATAACAATATTTAGGACAGCTGATATATTTAGAACAACATCTACAGACAATAACAACAACGACGACGAAAAAATTCAAATTCGAAATTTTTTAAAGATCCTTTGCAAAAACAAAATCGTTCAATGATCAAAGTTCGAATGGAGATCAGTTTGTAGCTTAGTTCTGCTGGTGCAATCTTCATAAGTGACGGCAGTCTCTTTGGCACAATGCACTTCACAGTATCATATATTTCGACATCTACAATTCTCAGTGGGCTTCAATGGAAATAAACGAATAACTAAATGGTAAGGGAGCGTCTTGCTAAGTAAAAGCGGTATACGCAAACGCAATTACATTGCATGGAATAAAACTAAAAATGCAATTGTGGTATTTTATATCAAAAATATGATTGATGATGAAACCATTGAAAGAACGAAGTGCTTGAATGAAGAGAGAATCATGAAATATAAATTATATCAAAGTCGTTCTTATGTGTTTTTGAACTTTTCAGAACTTTTAAACCACTGTTCGATAAATGTTATGAATTCGACCGATGCAGCAGTGTGCGCCATAATGTTGGTCATTTCGCAAGTCGGTCCTTTTTATCGTGACGTCACACACGCAAAAGAAGGGGATAGCCAACATTCCTGGCTGCGCAAAAATAATTGACAAAAATAAATCTAACATAGTCATTAGCTTTCACATCATTGTGTTTGAACTTGATTAATTTGAAATCAACAACAGTTGAAAATAAATGAATATCGCAATTCTGCGAACACAATTGAAGAGTTTACTCCTGCAGACTACTTTGCTGTAAAGCGCGAAGCAAAATTTCGCAATAAGATAGTAAAGCTTAAAGCCAAGCGCCATTAAGAAGAACGGTTATGCCTACGCCAGGCACGGCTCTCAAACAAGAGGACACCTCGAAAACTACCTCGAACGAGATCCGACCAAGTTTAAAAGTAGACCCGAGGGTCATTGGTATTCTGAAAAAGCGCTAGGCTATTCCGAAAACGTCTCAAAACATGGGCTTTTAATCTGTTGAAAGTTATTTATCTCGATAGAGCTGTACACACCCAGAATGTTTGAAGCACATTCACCCCAAAACCTATGGAAAAAATAAAGAAATGAGATTTCCATTCGACACATAATCTCCTATGTGAATTTGAAATAGCATTGTGACATTGAAATGGCATTGCGACTTGCTTAGAAAAAGTAGAAATACGTAATTATATTGCACATAAAAACAACAACTTAGACAAAACGGTTGGCTTTTAAATCAAAAATATACAAATGATTGTTGGTAAAACGATTAAAAGAAAGTGCTTGAATGAAGTTAGAATCATGAAATGCAAATTTTATCACAGTCGTTCACACCTTCAAGTAAGTTCAAATAGACAATTCAGATTCAAATATGCAACAACACAAAATGCTGTAACTGTGGCATCTAAGCAGAGTGGAAAATTTCCTGGTGAAGAAATTACAAGAGGAAGTTCCAGACACATTTTCGTCCTCAAGCCGGTAAATTTTTAAGAGGGATAACTACTAAAATAGTGCAAACATGACTTATAAAAATTGTGTTTAAATTAGGCTGATTTGAAATCGACAACAGTTAACGATAAATAAAAAATACAATTATGCAATAACAACTTAAGAGTTTTCTACTTTTCCGTAAACAGCGCAGCACGATGTCGCAATGGGATAGCAAAGCTGAAAGTCAAGCGCCGTTAAGC
Organism: Aplidium turbinatum; assembly: GCF_918807975.1. NCBI lineage: Eukaryota > Metazoa > Chordata > Ascidiacea > Aplousobranchia > Polyclinidae > Aplidium > Aplidium turbinatum. Next base: position 7,671,449 of record NC_137483.1, on the reverse strand, counting down.
CAATTTGCGTCCGGCATCGATTGTCGAGAAAATGATTAAAAGAATAAAATGTTTGAATGAAGTTAAAATCTCGAATACAAATCCTATCATAGACGTTCAAATCATCATCAGCACTTCTATTGCAACCACCCAGCCTCTTTGGAATGATTGCAATCATCAGACTCCTTCCACCTTCGAGGATGTGGGTTGTTCAGTGCCAGTACTTTCGTCAGGTGGGCTTGGTCGCATGCGCACGTAGACAGAAACGGAACCTTTAACTTTCTAAAGTAATAAAACATGAAGTGTTGGATTCAATTGCATCAAAATCAAATCCAAGAAAAACTACAAAAAGAATAATAACAAAAACAAACAGGAAAGAAGTGACGTGATCTTGTTCGCACAAAACACTGATTGTAATCTTTCGTAGTGATTCCCGATAAAGGCCATGAGTACATTGATTTCACAAAAATGAGCTAAAACCAGGGCCTCCGAGAGAAGTCAGCACTGGTCGGGAAACAATACGAAAAATGGGCCCCATGATATTTTTTAGCAAATATTGCGCTGCATGTTCGTGTTAAGCTGAAATTAGCCTACTTTCCTCATGAAATGAAGATGAACTTCGCATGAAAAAAACTTCCGTTCAATGTAAAATCATAATAATTACTGGATTACACTTGCAGCAAAAACGCCATTGTGGCTAACCATTTTGTCTAGAAAGCTTTGTAAACACACAATAGGCCTACAGGCAACGAAAATAGTTCAACCAAGCATTTAATTCAGAAGTGTCCAAGCTTTTTCCCACGCGAGCCAGATTTGATAACAAGTGTTCGCTGGCCAACAGCCAGAATAATTTTTCTGAAAAGTGCAAGTTGAATTTATATGATTTTTGTGTGTCTGCAGGCCAAAAATAACACATTGGACAACAACAGGCGCGGCCATAAAAAAACGTCTCGTGGGCCGGAGTTGGCCCGCGGGCCAGACTTTGGACATCCCTGATTTAATTCAACCCTTTTTGGACTTTTTGCAATGCAAAGTTACGGATCACAGCATCAAATGATAAAATTTTGCGGCGTCTGAATTGATGCACAACATGTATAGTTAGGCTTTTCAATCGGTTTTGAGTCATAGGCCTACTGGACCGCAAAAACAATTCTTTACAAATTTCAGTAATTGCTAAAACCACGTTTTTAAAGCGTAACCGTTGGAGGTAGCTACCGGAACACAAAAAAATTATAACAAAATTATTTGGAAAAACCTTTCGAAAGTTGCAATCAATGATTCTTTGCGTAGAGATTATGGGGTGGTTCGTTCTGCTTTGCAGCTGAAGTTTTCTGTGTGGCTTTCTGTCAAAAGTACCAACTCATCCAAAATGTCTTGAAAAATGTCATTGTTGTAGCCTACAAATGGTTTAAATTTGTCCCACATGCCCGCAACTGCACAACAGACATACGATGAAATTTTCATGGAACTTTAAACTCATCGACGATATGTTTGAGTTTGTTGATACATTTGTCAATTCCAACAACTATCGAATCCTTTGCAATGTACGGTAGAATACATTTCCTTCGAATGATTCAGCTAGTTACAGTAAGTGGAGTTATAAAAGCGTTCTGTCTTCAGGAAAAGAAAATCATTTTCTTTTAAATTTATATTTGCCACTGCAACTTTAGCTTGCGAGTAGTAGCCTACTCTTCTCAGCTTTCTCTTACTTAGATTACATCTTCCTTTAATTTCATTAAATTCATCAGTGAATCTTGTTTAGGACCGTAATCCACATAATGCAAAGCAGTCACAAATTTAAAACTGCTAGTTGTAGGCTACTTTAGCATTGACTCAGCTTCCAATCAAGCTCTTGTTGGTTCCAGCTTGATGCATTTAAGAAACGTCTTTAGAGCTTCAATTGCAAAAGGGTAATGTAAAGCATTGGGTTTGACTGCACCACGCCTTGATTACCCTCTCGAAGTCAATTTTCTTTGCAAGATGATAGGACAGCTTTCTTTAGATTTTTCAGAATTTTTCCTCTGACTGGGCTATAACTTTACAGATGCCACAAGCTTACAGATAATCAATTACTCCAAAAATGATAAGACATTTGAACAACGCTGTCTGTAGGCAACATTATGAATTCCAACTAGATTTAAGCAACAACATCCATAAACAAAAAACTCAAATAAAGAAAAAACTCACTACCTTCCAAAATCACATGATGAGAAGCATGACCAACAAAAGGCTACTTGACCACACGAAAACAGAAGATCTTTTAAAACTATGACAAACTTACATCCAATTGCAGCAATAAGTTAATAAAATCAAAAGTTTTAAAACTGTTCGGCCACACTAAAAGATCACAATTCGGAATCAGCAAAGTTTGCACAGAAGGCAAAGTAGAAGGAAAAAGAAAACGTGGCAGACAACCAATACGATGGCAAGACAACATCCAATCATGGACCGGACTCAACTTGACGACACTGGGCGAGCTGGCTCAAAATCGCCACTCTTGGAAGCAAATAACTCACGTTGATGCGCAACGTGCTGCAGGCGGAGATGATGACTGATGATGATGATGATCCATAAACAAAAAATATACAGGATTTACTTTCTTTAATCGTGCTTGGACTGATACCTTTAACTTTCCCAGATAACTTATGTTGGATACAACATCCTATGCCTGGCCAACGCAGATTTTGAAGTTAAGGTTCAGTTGTCAAGCAAAAATAGTTCCCGCTTAGCTAAAACAGCACCAGTTTTCAAGTTGACACTATCAATACAATCGAAACCGTTCAGTGGCACAGAAATCATTTCAGCTTCAGATTTTACGTCTTGAAGCTGTTCAACATCGCCTACCTTAACACGAAAATGATTTGTTCTTGATGAGAAGCATCGAGTGACATTTACAATGATTGAGAAATACTTGAAACTACGCACTTCATTTAAGAATTTGTTGATTATTTAGTTGGTACATTTTTACTTTAGTACTAAAAATGGGCCCCCCTCAAAAGTGCAAAAACAAAAAACTACTCGTTTTTCCTTTACAATGTTTTGCTAGGGGGGAAACTGGCCCGACTTCCCCCCCCCCTCTCGGAGCCACTGGCTAAAACTGGTGTGCTGTATTCTAGTGTAGTTTAGCTACCTTGCATTCAAGGTTACTCCGAGAGTTATTTTTAATAGGGTTTCTAATGTAGAGATAGTTAAAAACGTTTATTTAGTGGTAGCTTTTTATTCGTTCTTTTTACGTTTTTTATACTATTTTCTATCGTTTTATATATTTTATCAAGTAACAACTGTTTTCATTAATCATAGCAAACATCTGTAAAAAAAACTGCACAATTATACAGTAGCTGTTGAACAACTTTATATAAATTAGTTTATCTATTTATTATATATTATATCTATTAGTTTATTATTATTATTATTTAGGTCGTTTATCTACAGCAGGGGTCACCACGCTGTTATGGCCCTCCACGCTGTTATGTGCGGGCCGCGGATGGTATCAGCGTACAAGTATAACCAAAAATACTTTTCTTGAGGAGCTAATGAGCATGAAGGCAAAAAAGCTTTCCGGGAAGCATATTTTTGCTTTGCATACGATTCCACCGACCGACCAATCAGATTGTAGTTCTAGATGGGGGTCGCTTAAAGTTATTCCAATGTGATGTCCAGCCACACTTTTCCCAGTGGTTGAGTAAAACGTCTGCTTTCGAATTTCGGAATTGTCTGTGAGCATAGGGTTGCTTATTTTAAGTTTGTAAATGTCATATAAACACTAGTGTGCGTTTCACCGTTATTGTGTTTTACGAGCAGTGTTCCCTTTATGCAAGTTTTTGTTGGCAAAATAGGTCATTGTGCCAACTCAATTTATAATGAATTAGCAAAATATTATATATAAATTTAAAGACTTTTTCTGGTTATATTATGAAAAGCTTAGTACTGCAAAATGTTGTGAATCAACAATTCTTGCCATGCTGATAAGCACCGCAAGTGACAGTTGTCTAATAATCAAAGACGGTGTTATAGACTGTCACAAAAAAGATGAAAAACCAACATTGCTATTTTAGAGGGAAGACTGTTTTTGAATTACGATAGAAACGATTTTTCGTTGATTTCCACAAGCGTTTGTTTCATGGTGCCTGGTTTCTTTCTCCCTGTTGTTGGAGCCTATGTTTCGCTGATATGTTTTGCAGGTCACTATTGCTGCCTGTATTGCGATGTGTTAAACATTTCCTTGTTTACTGAAACTGTTAATTGCAAGATATCTTTTGTGAAGCGAAGTGACATGCTTGGCGATGAATATTCTGATGAAACCGCTCGCCTCGCTATAAGTGTGTAAAACAAGTGGCCTCGTTTATTAGGCATTGTTAAAAAAGTCAACAGTGTTGTAAAAGGAGCTTGGCCTGGCAGTAGCGTTGTTTGATTAATTTTGTTGCTGTGGTATTCTAACATAAATATGAACAACCAGTGGCGTAGGAGCATATGCTGCCGCCTCTGGCTTTCGTTGAAAATGCCGCCCTAAGTAGACTGCAGCAAATTTTTAAATAGTTTCATGTTCAAGCAATCTTTTCAATAAAAATAATTACAAATAATGTACCGCGTCTCTGAAGTTCTATATTGCTTGAGTAAGAAGCCTCACTGTCTCAGCGTTAAGGCCAAAAATAAAAGACAAAAAATGAACAACAAATGTATTAGGCAAATAAAAGATCAACAGCCGCCTCAAAATTGAACTTTTAAAATTGAATTGAACGAGGTCTGACTACAGAAACTACTGCTGAGATAGAGAAAGTGATTCGTGATTATAACAACGGATTTATGACGTAATACATGTTACTAAGAATTGAACAACAGACGGAGTACAGGCTACAGCTGATCCAACATCACGCAAGAAGCAACTCGAGCTTTTTAGCTGTTGTTCTATCCTTAAATTGTTTAAGGTGTGCTGGCTGTCTCTTTGTAAATCATGTTCTTGTTTTACTTATTTATTTTTGCATTACTTCATTTCTCGTGCTGTGTGCACTGTGCAGCCTCATTTTGCCGCCCCTTTGCAGCCTGGCGCAGAGCCAGAACTGCCAAGTGGCCACTACGCCACTGTGAACAACATGTAACGCTGGATACTGGGCACGAAATGCGTTCTTTTCTAGCATAAGAGTCAACCTATACCTAAAATTTTATTAGTGCGGCCCGCCACAGCTCTTCTTACTGCCAAAGTGGCCCGCATGCAAAAAAGGTTGGTGACCCCAGATCTACAGAAACTGCAAGCCAATTCGCTCTCCATCTTCGCAATTCAATGGTAACTGCAAAGCAATTGCTTGGTTCAACATTCAGCATTTCATGATAGAAGTCGAAAGTCTCGTCGATCGGGCAGTCCTCATCTTCATGAATCAATGAAGGCAGAAATGTGCTGACTTTTAAAGCTAGCGAGCAGTGCTCATTGAATCTCTCGTGAATTTGTGCCATGCAATTGTCAGGAGAAAAACTGTTCGTTTGAAATAGATCTCCGCAGTTTCAGCTGGAATGTTAGGTCGATGTTGTTGTCTAGGTGCTCTCCGGGGCATTCGGATTTCTTCGTCAAAAATGAGCAAGCCTTGCCAAAAAGTTGGTGAAAAAGCATATTATCGCCCCCTAGGTCTTGCAACACAGTTGCGCAGCGTCTAACATTCACCACTGCAGAATTCAACGTAGCCTATATGTAGGTCCTTGTAGGAGCTTATTTGTGGTGATGCAGCACCATTAGACGAGCCGCCAATGTATGCAGTGTATAGGCTACTAGTGATTGCTTGCTTAATTAAATATTTTTAACTTCATCATCATCATTGTCAGCCATTGTTGTTCCACTGCAGGATGAAGGCCTTCCCCATATCTTTATAATTTTGTCTGTCTTTGCACGTTTGTGTCCAGTGTTTGTCGAATTGGTAGAGTTCGTCTCGCCATCTTGTTTTCTGTTTCCCTCTTTTGCGTTTATTGTCAAGCGGTACCCAGTCAGTAGCTCTTCTTGTCCATCTGTTGTCAGTTGTTCGCATGATATGTCCTGCCCAATTCCACTTTAAACTTTTTATTGTTTAAATAATATCTTTGATATGTGTTTGTTGTCGTGTCCATTTGGCTGGTTTCCTGTCTTTCAATGTAATGCCTAAGAGTACTTTTTCATGTGATCTTTGTGCAGTGCGTAGTTTGAGTGTCAGTGCTTTCGTTAAGTTCCATGTTTCTGCTCCGTATGTCATTGTTGGTGTCGTGAAGCCTGGAGGTAGTTGCGCTATAAGTCAAGTGTGCCATGATTAGGAATTTGAAACGCCAGCTAGGTATTTGTGTGCTTCTTAGGAATTTTAAATGCTAGTAGTAATTGTGCGTTCTCTTACAATCGGTAGTGTGATACATGTACAGTATACACGTAGTTTTACGTCTCTTTAGCGTTGTGCATCTGCCGCATGCCACATTGGGCTTAAATGCATGCTTGGTGCATTTCAACAACACTGGGGTTTTCTCTTAAACCAACTCGCGTCTCGCGTTGAATTTCAATATTATGATTTTTTCAGAGTGGCATCTATTAGTCAGTTCACCACGGATTCTTTTCTTGAAAGTTATGGTACCAGTTCAGTTTCGGTGTCAGTTTAATTTTTGTTAAGAGTCATGACTTGATTCAGTTCACCACGTTCTGTTAGACATTTTTCGGTTGCAACCTTTTGAGTTAATGCGTCCTTTCGGTTTGCTTTGCGAAAGAAATTTAGATCATTTAAACGTACTTAAAGAATGCCGAAAGCGAAAAACAGTCTACGTTGCTCTTGCCCGCAAAACAGCAGCTGATCGCATGGCTTTCTCTGAAACGTGAATTACTACTGTGATGCGCAGTTGCGCACGGTACGCACGCTCACAGTCACACACTGCTTATCTTCTCGCGCGTGAGGAGCAACTTCAAAGTCAAAACACGTGGTAGCGAAAAAGCGAATGCGAGGTTGAATGTTCATTCGCATTTCACGAGTTATCCAAACGTCCTTTAGATTTTTTGTGACTTCAAACATGAAATCGATTTTAGCAAACTTATCGAGTTGAAACTACGACACAACGAACAATTACGTGAATACAGCTTAAAGAAAAAATGCATTTTTCAAAATTGTCATCCGTGTTGTACTTACTGTTTGTACTGTATTGATGTAGCCTATAGGCTACCTGACCAGTACGTGACCCACGGATACATCTCATACACTCATGTACAGTATAATTCACTCCTGCACTACCGTGTAGCCAGGGTCGGATTAAGGGTAATGTAGGCCTAAGGTTGTTTACTAGAGAAGGGCTTAATTTTGCAAACCAAGCTACAAAAAGTAATAAAAATACATAGGCCTACATGAAAAATTGAAATTATTTACTGCAAAATAACATAAACATAAAAGAAAAATGGCTAATGATGGCGCATAATCGGTTTTGGAAACAAACACAATTTTTATAGTCAAATTTGAATCAGATGGAAAAGATTTTGGAAAGAAAGAAATGGATAGTAGGTGCCTATGGTAATACTTTACCTAATGACACTCTAAACCAGGTTTTTTTAGCCTTTTTTCTACCGCGATCCCCCTCAGAGCAATCAATGTAGAATCGCACCCCCCCCCCCCTATAAAAGTATTCAACAAAAGCATATTTAATGCAAAAAGTTAACCAAATTTGGTTCATGCTGACATCCAGTTATGTTTAGTTTTGCTGTTCCAACGTAAACTTCCGAAGCGAAAAACGTGTTTTTGCGATGTTATCACGGCTTTTATTAGATTTCCTCCGATTGTCATTTCCACTTTCTATCAAGCTTAGCTAGATGATAGGAGAAAAAAAGGAGGATAATCTACGTTTTCGCACTTTCACCGGTTGAATTTATTGCAATCTTTTATGGATTTATTTAAATCAATTTCAGTGAGACGGTTGGTGCTGCATATTTTTAACTATTAAGTTTGTCAATGCGTGCACCTGATCAGTGATGGGCATTATCAGCGATAATTTACCGGCAATAACCATCGGCGATAAATTTTTATCGCCTATCGTTATCGCTCAATTACTTTTTCAGTTATCGTTTATCGTTATCGCCAAAGGCAATATTTGATTAATTATCGCCGATAAATTTTATTTCGGATCAACACACAAGTGAAAAAAACATGAAAAGTAATATTTTTACTAGCCACCTAGTTAATGAAACTAAAATTGAAACCAGTTCTTCTACAGTGCCTGAAGTGTGTGTGCACAGGTCGTTGTCAGGGGAGGGGGCACGCCCACCCTGCAGCGACGGCAATGACAACACAATAATTTTTAGAGTTGCAAATTGCAATGCAATGAAATGCATGCAACAATTCTCTTGTTGTTTTGCTGAAATCGGCAATCGTGAGTGAATTTTACAATTAAAATGTAAGCGCACAGGCGACTTTTCTGTAAACAGCCCTTTAAGCAGAAAGCAAAATACAAAGTTTGGAATTTTTTATGGTATTTTCATTTGATTTAATTATTTTGCCTACTGCACGTAAGCGGCAGTGTAACTCAATTGATAAAAGCATCCAACTGGTATCTGAAGGTATAATTATAAGCACGGCGGTTACCTCAGTGGTTTGATTCTGGATCAAGAGGTTGAAGGTTCGATACCCACTGCCGCTGTTGCGATTCTATTCATGCATAACTTACAAAAAGTTTTGTCCCTTTTACTGTATATTATGTTCGATTTTTCGTCATGTTGATGAAAACAATTCGTGTTGCATGGGATGGGGCAGCGCTAATCAAGAAAAAAAAATTATCGTTATCGGACATTATCGGCGATAATTTTATCGTTTATCGTTATCGCTTAACTTTTTTGATTTCTTGTTTATCGTTATCGCTTTAGGCATTTTTCGTTTATCGACTATCGTTATCGCTTAACTGAAAAATGAGTTATCGCGCCCAACACTGCACCTGATGCTGAAAGAACTTTCAAACAAAATAGCCGACACTGAGTTAATTTTTTTCAATGCCATTGAAAACGATACTGAGAAATCTATATTTTGCATAGGATTCTACACAGGGTTGGCCAAGGAGGTTTCCCCCACTTTAGTTTTACCCAGGTAAAACCCTGGGGGAAACTGGGAAAAACCTTTTGGGGGAAACTGGGAAAAACTGGGGGAAACTAGGAAAAACTTGAGTTGTTAAAATTTGCAAATGTGAATGAAATAATGATTACTCCTCATAGTTAATGTTTATTACCATCATATTTTGAATGAACCTATAAGATTTCCTGCGCTCATCCGAAAAAAAGAAAAATACTGTGATTTACTAATATCTAATAATAGATAGGTCCAATCATTAGTTTACATAGATGAATAATTGAACATACCAGACCAGTATGTTATCAAGTCAGATGCTCTCCTGTGCCTAACATGCAGTCAGCGACCAAAATTGTAAACATTGAACAACAAAAGCCAAAGAAAGAAAAGTTTAAGAGCCGGTATAATCTCAGTCATTGATAACATGTCAACAGCCTTCATTGTCCACATTGAACAGCTCTTCATCTGGGGTTTCAGATTCTTTCCATCCAAAGTGTCTATAAACATGCACTAATTTGGCAACCCTCTCATTGCCCAGTCTATTTCTTTGCTTTGTGTGGATTAAAGCCATGCTACTGAACAAGGGTTCTATTCCAGCACTGGATAGTGGACATGATGATATTGCCATTATCAATGAACAAAACTTCTTTACTGGCTCATTGTTTGCAACGTTTCTTATGTATTGCCAATATTTAAGTGGTGACAATTTTTTCATTGATTTGATAAAAGAGATGTTTGGAAAAATAGATGTATCCTTAGTTTCATATTCTGCCAGTACGAGAATGAAATTGTCATCTTTTTCAAAAACAAAATTGCGCGCAGTTTCTTGCTCATCTGCAGACAAAGTCATATATTCTTGAAACTGATCAACAGTTTCTCCTTCATTTTTCTTCTCACCTTTTTCCTTCCATGAGAGTAGCATACTAGACATCGTTTTTTAGGCTTTTCTTTTTTTTCTGTGGGAGGAAGCCTTTTAGGAAAGTGCTTACCACTGAGGGACTCGGACTGGGAAGGACTATGTGGACGACATCTATTGCTTTCCGACAATTGCTGGAAGATATCAGTTGGTTTGCATGCTGCAATTTAAACTGAAGCACTTAGTCACAACAGCACAACACTGACTGGCATGACTGGCTTCTTTGGGCTGGAGGTAGACAATCTGAATTCAATAAGAAATTACAATTGGTAGCTTGGTACTGCCAGCAAACAGTGAGTCAGTACGCATTGAGAGAGTGTCAAAAGAAAAACCTAAAATATCACTCTGTGATGATCCGGAGCTTTATCAATTTTATCTAAGTATTGATGCAATTCAGATGGAAAATGTCATGAGATAACAGATAAACAGCTGGCTGGCATATTGCATAAGAAACTCAACAAACGACACATTTAGAAGTTTTGAGGGTTTCCCCTGTTTCCCCCAGTTTTCCCCAGTATTACCCAGTTTCCCCCAGTATTACCCGGTTTCCCCCAGTTTTACTCGGGGGAAACTGGGAAAAACCTCCCAGAGGTTTTACCCAACCAACCCTGATTCTACATAATTTTGCTTTTTTACCATAGCGTTGTTACTGGTTAACTTTAGTCTGTACAAAACAACGTACAACGTCTGAAAGCTTAAACGATATAACCAGAGCCACTATAACAACCTCAAGTAAAGGAATGGGCGATTGCGAAAACATTTTTTTTTTAACTATTTCTGGCAACAAAGAATTGAAAACAATGCGCTGGAATTTCAAGCGCCTCGCGAACCTCCAAAAAACGGCTCACGACCCCCAGGTTGAAAAGCCCTGCTCTAAACTCAATTTCGGTAAAAGTGGCGCCTACGTGGTTTTGGAAATTGGCTCTTCATATGTATTGACTCAACTCAGTCATTCGTTTTTAAGCAAAAACTGTACTGTACTAGTACTAGATTTGTATCACTATCAGCCTTACAAAAATTGAGGGCCGAATTTTTCCAGGGCTAAGGCTATAGCCTTATTAGCCTAATGGTTAATCCGACCCTACGTGTAGCCTATACTCGAGTATAGGTCGATCTCGTGTATAAGTCGAACCCTTACTTTTGAGGTGAAAATCGGTGATATTCTCCAGGTACAAGTCGGATAATTTATTTATCGAATAGCTTATATGAACACTACCATTCGATGGTTCATCTCGATTGTAGAGTAACTTACGCTGCTGGAATAGTCACGTAACTCGTATTCACGGCAATATTAAGTAAACCAGCTAAATTAAACGCGCTATTTTCAACGAGTTCTTTCCTCTGTGAGATCAATTATGATTCAACAGAACGCATTGTTTTGTTTGCAATGTGTGAGAATTAAATCGAAAACCGATAAAAGAAAAAGTGTTAAATCAGTGGTTCTCAAACTTTTTCAAAAAATTTGTTGAACGGTTCCCTTGCGATTTTTTCAACGACTCACGGTCCTCCAAAAACTTAAGACAAATTAGCGCAAAAACGGTTCTTCCTTCGAAACTGTACCCTTCGAAAGTCATCTCACATGAGAGTGCAACAAGAGAGTTACAAATTCGGAATCACTTTCAATGCACAATTCTGCAAATAGACGAGAATTGAGTGCATTTGCTTTGTTGAAGTTCACTGCTTTAATCACATCGTCATGGACATTTTTCAGCTGATCAGGCAAAGTTTTTGCTATAAGGACTTGGCGATGAATAGCGCAATGCGAACCAGCAACATCAGGAGATTGTTCCTTAACCAAAGTCTGAAAACCGGAACGGCAGCCAAGCATAGCTGGAGCACAGTCTGTGCAAACGCCGATAACATGTTTCCATAAGGTTGTGTTCGTCGAAAAACTTGTTCACGAATTTGAAAATTTCTTGAGCAGTTGTTCTTGTGGTGAGTGGATTACAAAACAAAAATTCATCCTCCAAATGCCTTTCGTGTATGTAGCGTACATAAACACATAGTTCGGCTAAATTGCAACATCCGTTGTTTTATCAAGCTGAATTGCAAAGAAGTCAAACATTGACTTCTGTATCTTTGACACCACCTGGGACAAAATGTTTTCCGATAGCTTAGATGTTCTCCTACTCACAGTGTCGTTTGACAGAGACACTTGCTTCAGCTTTTGAACTTCAGATTCTCTCAAAACGCTTGAAAACTTTTACTTTCCACAATTTTTTTCTTCGGGATTGTGTTAATTTTTTTTTTGGAACGTTCTTCGCGGCCCCAGAAAATTGTCTCGCGGACCCCAAAAGGACCGCGGACCCCAGTTTGAGAACCACTGTGTTAAATGATCTTGGTCGCAGATATTGCCTGCATTAACGACGTCTCTTACCGCTATTATCACCTAGCCAATCTGACATAATTGTTTTATGCGGCCGCTAAGGTTTGACATCGACTTCAACGATCATAGAATGTTACATAATAAGAACGATTATATCCTATGCCCAAAAATAAAAAAATTGATCTCTTAAAACAGCTCTTCCTGCTGTTTTGTCTCGTGAGCTTTGCATATTGCTCAACAAGTGCATAAAGTTTAGAATTGACAAGAAATCATTAAATTTAAAAATTAAGTTTGAATCATTGCAAATAAACGTACTAAAAACTTTTACTTTGGCCGACCTATGTGTCAATATAAACAAGACAGTAAGCTTAATTAAAGACTATTTCAATTGAGTAAAATAGCGTTATGGTTATGACGCCATCACCTTCTCGCCGCCCAAGATTTTTTGAAAAGTCGGCGCCTATGTCTCGGATGCTCCCTACCACCGATGTGCTCGGAATGTTGCTGCAATAATTTACAGCTAGGTATGAGCGGATGCTTTGGACTATTCGACGTCCGCTACACAATAATTAAGTTCAATTCGAGTAATTTTATTGCAAAGAAATCTATCACAAGACGTAGAAAAACGACGAACCACAGGCAATAGCTGCTTATTCAGCATGGGATAATTGAGCTTCATTTCTAAAGCTTCTTGGTTGGAATAGTTTGTTTGTTTTTAAAAATATTGCCAATCTTGTGCTGTTGGTTGGATTTATACATTTGTCGTACACAACAAAGCCTTCACCAGCGCTCAATAAGAAATTGATTACATAAAGCTGTGACGCCAAAAAGATATCAAAAACTGAAATAGAAGATGATTTGCAATTAAATGACTTTCAGCATCTGAGCTACTGAGAGTACCCCACCTATATAGTGTTTGGGAAGTGCGAGCGTGCTTGCTGGTGATCCTGTTAGCTGCTACCTATTGTGGTTTGGAATCCTGGAAGAGCCGTTGTTGGGTCGTTGATAATGGTCTTGTTCCCATGACAAACCTGCGTGCCAGTAGGCTATTGGTTCCATTCAGATGCGAATCAAAATTGTTGCAGCTGGTAACTTTAGCATAGATGGAGAAAAAATTGTATGCACACAATAGGCCTCCAGGCAATAAAAATAGCTCAACAAAGCATTTAATCCATTCTGGACCTTTTGCAATGCAAAGTTACAGATCAGAGCATCAAATAATAAAGACTTTGCATAGTCTGATTTGATGCACAATAGGTTATGCATAGGCTGTTCGATAGGTTTTGAGTCATGGTGGAGCGTAAACAATTCTTTACAAATTTCTATGTGCTAAAACCACGTTTTCAACTCGCATCCGTTCGAGAGAGGCTTACCGGTTTAAGTAAACAATTCTCAAAGCAACGAAAATATTTTAGAAAATTGTTTCGAAGCTTGCAATCAACGATATTTTTGAGTGGAGATCATGAGGTGGTACGTTCCGGTTTGCAGCTCAAGTTTGCCGTCTAGCTTTCTTTTAAAAGTACCCAACTCATCCAAAATGTCATTATCGTGGGCTACAACTTGTCTAAATTTGTTCCACAAGTCCCAACTGCACACCATAAACTCCAACTAGATTTTCGCAGTGACATCCATAAGCAGAAAATAGTAAGGAAGGTTTTACTTCCTTTAATCTTGCATGAACATCTTTCCCCTTCCAGACATGTTGGATCCATTATCACATAGGCAACCTGGCCAACGCAGTTTTTGAAGTCAAGGTTAAGTTGGTCAAGCAAAAATAGCAGGCTACACGCTTAGCCAAAGCACCAGTTTTCAAGTTAAAATAACAGAAACGGTTCAGTGATACAGAAGTCAGTAAGATCTTATGTCTTGAAGCAGTTTAACATAACCTTCCTAAATTAATACGAAAATGATTTGTTCTTGATTTGAAGTAGCACCTACATTAATCGAAAAATAGTTGGAACTACCCATTTCATTTAAAAAATTGTTTATTTTTAAGTTGGTATATTTTTTGTAGGCCTAGTAGTAAAAATGGGCCCCCCTCAAAAGTAACAAAACGAAAAACTACTCGTTTTTCCTTTACAGCGTTATGCTAGGGGGGAAAGTTGCCCGACTTCCCCCCTCTCAGAGCCCCTGCTAGGAAGTCGGAGCTGCAGCCGCGGAGCCAGCGTTTTTAATAGGACCGGAGCTGGAGCCTTTAACTCCGTTTTCTGAGGAGTCGAAGCTGGAGCCATAAAAAAGGCAACCGCTCAGGCTCCAGCTTTAGCTGAGAAACTCACGAGTTAATTTTATTAAATCTATGTAACGAGACAAGAAACTATGATAGATGACCAACTAGGGATAGTGACAGACTATGTCACATTTTGAAGCATTTTTTACAGAGCGGATTGTTTCATCACAAATCAACTAGCAAAATCATACATACAAGTCATGCCGTACATTAAACGTATGTAAATGTTGAATTAAAAAAAATACCGATGAATTTCGATAGTTGGTACTGAACTAATGAGCAGCTAGGCATTTCGTGTGGTGAATGTGAAGTAATGCACAGTTAGTCACAGGCAAGCCTAGTAGCTACATGTTACAGTATGAAACGAAAATAATGAAGTCATACAGTATCTGAATTTTTTTTTACTCTCCAGTACTTTCGTTTTTAGTTCTCTCAAGAGACATAACACATGAAAGCAATTCATTGAAACTACGCAGGCTAGGAAGCTGATTTGTTGCTGCCCACAAATTACTTATAAGCAGAGTTACCACACAGTCCATATTTCTTATATTTGTCGTTGTTTTGAAGGGCAGTGTTTTAAAAAACTCCATTGTATTTAATTCTAACAAATGTGTTTATTTTGGACACACGTCTTTAATTTCTCTTTGGAGCTGCAGCCAGAGCCATTGGCATGAAGCCGGAGATTTCCAGAGGTGGAGCTACTGATGTAAAGCCCCACAACTCCGGAGCTGGAGCCGGACCTTCTTTATAGCGGCTCCGCATAAAGTGTGATTTTATGCAAATGTTATAAAAATTCTCGGTAAAGAACAAACTACAGTACAAACCAAGACAAAAACATGGAAAGGACAAGTTTTAAAAAAATGACACGATTGCATAATCTCTTAATTTTCATTCTCTTACACAATCATTCTGCATTTTCAGCTTTGGGAATTGAAAGCTGCTTCACCTTTCACTGAGCTAATAAAGTATTTTTTCGAAAACTTGAGTATAATAGTAGTGTCTTCATCAATGTTGAAACAAGGTGAAAAATACTTTGGTAATAACAAATTTTTAATTTTAAGAAACAATCTGAACTTCAAATTTATGCACATTTGTGATAAGTGTTATTTACAAAATAGTGATCACCACCTTCTCCAGACAACCTTTTCTTAAACCATTTTTAACCAGTTCACTGATGATGTCTCGAATTGACATGTCATCAACTACGCAATTCAGGACTTTGCTTTTAGGCTTACCGCGCCATATACATTTAAACACACCCAGCAGGTATGGCCGCTTCACTATTAATCACTAAGTGGTCATCTCCTTAAGAGGTGTGCAAAACATGCACACCGTCTCCGAATAATGTTGCCATTGCGTCTCAGCAAGTAAAGATATAGTAAGAATGAAATATGTATTGTGAGTGATTGTTTGTATAATACGCTTTGTCAAGGAGTGCCCGAAGATTTTCCACGTGTGGTACAATTTCTTCTGGCAGTGACTGTTGGCTTGTTTGATACGTTGTGTGTATCCCTTAACTACGAACGTCACATCCTCTTTTGGCGGTGACGTGTACATTGTACAATTGATTGATTAATTAATTAATATTACTCAAACTAGGGTCTGTGGTCTGTCATAAAGTTCATCATTGATGAAAATATCAACAAGACTCAAATTTCCAACTTCATAACGACACCATGATTACTTACCTGAACATCTCCCCTTTGCTCCAATCTTACAGTGTTGGGCTCGACTTGACCTGAACAAAAAAATACAAATGACAAAATACTGTAGGACAATAAAACGCTTATTTACATAATTTATATTGTCTGTTGTTAGAAAGTCAGTAGGGTTGTTTGAAGCAAAGTAATTTGGTCAAAATGAAACGACATTCTAAAATCTGCCTTCGAAACAAAATACAACGTTTCAAACTTCAAAGTACAAGGGTCCGTTGAAACAGTGATTCTCAACGTGGTCCAGGTGGACCACTGGTGGTCAACCTGGAATTTCTGTTGGTCCACAGAGTGTTCTATAAATCCTTGATAAAACGTTCTTCAAAATTGTATCATTTGCTACAGTAAATTGTGTAGCATGAAGCCTATGATTGTGTGTAAGCATGACGTAATAATCATGTTTACTTCGTGATTTTTGATCGACTTTTCTGGAAGTGCTAGATAAGCATAAGCTCAGCAGTTTTTGAACTTATTTCACTAGTTGACGAGTAGGCTGTTGAACCGCTCAAGGCATAAGTGAACTGCTGGTAGGCCTAATCAATAAATCATATGTTGCTTTTGTAATTGTTATCGCTGCTCGAAGATTGCGCTTGTTCGTGGAACAAAGTTTCTTTAGTGAGAGTGAAGCTATTCGCTGTTTCACTCAATGTCAATTAATTATTTTATGAATGTCACATGTTATATTTTTTCAGACGTTAAATTAAGTACTGTATTCTGCAGTGCTTTCAAATTAACGATATGTTAGAAGCTCCTGTTGCTAAGAAGGCAAAACTAAGACATTACCAGACATTAGTGACATTACCGGTACCCTTCTATTTCAAACAATATGTGCATTGTGTAATTGTGCATGATGTTTTGTTAGAATAAAATTTGAAATAAAAATTATGTGTATTTAAGTAGTTAAGTTTGATTGTGTAAATTAAGAGGGTTTGCTTAATTAGTTAATTACGTATTATTTTATTAAGGACTAAGAATGAACATGCCCTCGAGTTTTTCTGACCTATGTGTAACAGGCTACAGTTCGACTAGTGGCGTTCATGAGGCGTCAACATAGCAAAGTGGTCCATAGGATATTTTTTTAAAAATATGGTCCATGGGCCAAAAAGGTTGAGAATCACTGCGTTAAAAGGCAATGAGCCTGACTTAACTTAGCTACCCCTTATTGGTGACTATTTGTTCTCGGCCAGTGGTTCCCAATCTTTTTTGATGCGTTGCCCCTTTACATATATTAGAGATATTCATTCCTTCTCTATTCCATAATAGAATAAAGTAAACGTAAGCCTGGATGCAAAAACAGCTTCAATACTAGTTTACTATAAAAAAATTTTTAAGAATTAATTTGGCTGTAATTTCAACAGAATGTTAACAGCAAAGTATTTGATTTGGGCAACATTGTAACAAATTGTTGTCAAATTATCATTGCTCTATGTATACATGCTAAGGTGAGTCCCATACTTGATCCAAGCATCGGGGAACGAGAAGATAAGGTTCTCATTAGACTAAGCATTCGGCACTAACGAGAGTAGGGTGGCCAGTTCCTTTTTTTCGCCGCCTTTACTTCAGCAACTACGCCCACCCAATATATTACACCCTGGGTAGAGGTAAGCGGTGTTTTTCAACAACCAGCTTAAGCCGGGAGTCGAACCAGGATACATGCTATAGGATACATACATGCTACATTATATTCTAAAACACACACACAAACATTGAAAATTATTTTACCAAAAACCTATGCTAATGCTTAAAGGCTCGTAGAAGCAGAAGTACATGGTTATTATGTTACAGAAGCATTAGTTGCAAAAAAAAAACTTAAACAAAAGTTTTCAAAAAATCAAAAGTAGTGAAGTTTTCTGAATGATATACAAAAACAAGCCAATAAAAAAAAATTAAAATGACACCTACAGTTTTACATATCATTATCCGGGTTTTTTGTCATATTATGATCTTTGGGGCTAGTGATACGTTACTAGCATTCCAATGTCGTCCGATACAGCGCTCCAAGACATTTGTCGACCAATCCTATTTTTTTCGTCTTTCGAGAGTATGATGCTCTAATGTTTATGGTACTAGTATAGATAGCTATATTCAACCACAGTGGCAGTTATTACTCACTTTTGTCGTTAGACACTCTTCGTCTTATAAAGCAGCAAAGCAGAAGAATAAGCATCAATAAGAGCAAACAGCCAGCAACACTGATTCCAACTTTAAAACCCAAGCTTGTAGAAGCAGCCAATGAACTTCCATTAGATGCGGCCACAGTAAAATTGAACACAAATTGCGTTCCCGAATAAGCGGACGAGGAAAGAGTAAGCGTATAAAACCCGTTGTCGTCAACAGACACCTAAAAACAATGGCTATACATTTTGCTCGTGCTAAAATAACAATATCGGTATTCAAATACAATCTCTGAGTATCTTTGTGACATAGTAGCCTATGAAATGGGCCTAAACCACCTATTACTAAAAGCAGACGTTTACGTTTTCGGGTAGCAGTGACAGAAGGCACGATGCACCTGACCGTTACAAATCATTATTGAAAATCGAATTCTGTAAACAACTTTACAGAAAATTGATCAAGGAACTATCTGTAAAACAGCTGATGGAAAGCAAACGAGTTGAATCTGCTTCTGTTATAAAAATCAGAAAATACACACTAAATCTTACAAATGCAAGTTTTTATTTTAGTTTGATTGCAATATAACTTTACTAAAATAAACCAACACGCTATATCACAATGCATGGCCCGGCCCGACCATGAGTAGCATCATTATACCTCAAGCTAACATTTTCGAATGTTTTTTGTTGATAAATTTACAACGGTTGCCATGGCAGCCTATAGCACCACGATCAGTTGAGTAGCCCAACACTGTGATATCATTTTAACAAAAAGTCTATACCACAAAATCAAGCAGTAATCCAAAACGAATTTTCTTACGCAGAATCACTCTAAAAAGAATTGATTTTGTGAAGCTGAAGAACAAAACAAGTGACTTCTTGCTGAGAAGCTACCTCGGAATAGAAATTTGAATTTTGATTTCAGAACTCTGGTTTTAAAACGATTCAGCAAAGCACTTTATAACTTTAATCATCATGTCACTTACCTTTGTTCGTTTAAATGAGAATCTCTGTTGGTCCTTTGGCACAGTGGTAGAGGTCAAATACATTAATGCGTCATTTTTCACCATTGAACCTAAAACGCATGCTTTTTATTGCGTTTAGTTGATGTGACTTAGCAATTTTTTGGCCTATGTTTCAAATCAAAATTTTAAGCGTCGCTCAAAGCAGACATTAACAATGCTAAAAAACGTAATAACTTAACTTTATTAACCTTTATTAGACCTACTACTTTTCTTATTCAAATGTATGAAATCGCTCTTCCCCTCAACGATACTAGCATGATCCACCAAAGTAAATTTACAACAAGGAAGCGTGTATTGATGAGGTATATTATTCTTATTTTGCTGTATGAATGTGAAGCCTGGACGGTAAACAAAGAAACGCAAAGGTATTTCAATGCCACTGAAATGTGGTTTATTCGAAGAATGCAACGAATATCAGAACTCAGCCACAGAATAAATGAAGACGTTCTAACACAAACCAATCAAATCACGACTTTCTTAAAGAACACCATGAAAGGACAGACAAGCTTTTCTTGCCATATCATGTGGAAGGATCAATTAGAACACACTGCTTTTTGTGAAAAGATTAAAGAAAAACGAGCTCGTGGAAAACAGCGTCTCACTTTTCTCAATAACCTCAAGGATCATTCTCACGTTCCAACTGCAACAATTCTTCATACAGTTAAATACCGGGATAATTGGTAAGAACTGCGCATGAACGCCTAAGCCTGGAACAGGCATGATAAATAAAGAACTGTTAACTGTCAATAAATGTTGATTTTAACAAAAAATGCTAGTTTAAGAAGTAGTACATCGAAATTTTCTTCAACTCCAGGAAACATCTCAGCCAAAAATGTTGCTCTTGTGTGTTGCTGAGGGTTGGAAGTGGAAGCAAGAGATTACCAATGGGATATCGCTGTCCTTGAACTATTATTCATTAAGATAAAAGAGATAATTAGTGAACTGGAAGTTACCATTTTTCATCAAAGACACAAATTCAGCTTTTGGGTTGGAAAAAAACGTCACACTGCAAACTCCTGGATCGGGTGGCTTCCATTGACAAGAAAAATCAGCTTTGGTATTCCTATCTTGATAAGGCTCGTCTACAAAATAAATAGACACCTTTTTACTTTGATATGTGATAGAAATATGCTACAGATACCGGAATGGCCCGTTTCGGTGAGTCCGATTCGGTGAGTCCGATTCGGTGAGTCCGATTCGGTGAGTCCGATTCGGTGAATCCGATCCCTTAACGGGGATTTTTTCAATTTTTTTTTAAAATTATCGGGTACCGTAGTCTAATTATCATTGCCGTTTTAGGGTTAGGGGTTAGGAGTTAGGGTTAGGGGTTGGAGGTTAGGAACTCACCGAATCGAACTCACCGAATCGGACTCACCGAATCGGACTCACCGAATAGTAGCAGACCCTACAGATACTATAGTGCAGAGTTTTTTTGGTTACAATCAATTAGTGAAATTGACTACTATTATAAACACGAAAACCTTGTAGAATGATTACAATTTATGTACAATTCGACCGCTCTTCACATAAGAAAACACTCAATTTAAAAATGTATCCAGACCCAGTGGCCAACCGCGCAAAACATGGAAGACTAAATTATGTGAGAATTTAGTGGCGCTAACCGAAAACCTGGAAATATGAATTTTTCAGTAGACTATTGTTTCCAATGCCATTGAAGAAATTCAGTGTATTAAGCTATTTTTTTTTTAAAGTTTTCCGCAACACGCAACAGTTATACGCTTTGACAAGTTTGTGAAAAAAATGCAGCACCAACCATATCACTGAAGCCGATGTAAATAAATCCGTAAAAGATTGCAATAAATTCAACCGGTAAAAATGTAACTTTTTCTCATTATTTTTGCTCCTATAATGTAACCTATTAATTCTTGATTGGAAATGGAAATAATAATAATTGGAGGAAATGTAATAAAGCCGTATAATATCTTGAAAAGATGTTTTTAGTTCCAGAAGTTTATATTAAAACAGCGAAATGACATAAGTGGATGTTATCGCGCATCAAATTTGGTTAAATTTTGCATTAAACATGCTATTGTGCTGTTATGGGTGTCGCGAGGCTACGTTGAAGCCCTGAGAGGCCGCGATGCAATAAAGGTTGAACCCCTGTTTTGAAGAACGTCGATTGGTTGATCAAGCTTACACAACCAACGCACGTCAGCAACGGCTCAGTTGGTTGCAGGGATCGATTTCACTTAAAATTGACGGAGCAACCATAACAAAACTTCGATTAGAGCAAGTGATTATATTGTTATTTGGGGGTAGTGCTATGCCAAAGGCGTTTGGATTTGTTCAGTTTTACTGTTTGAATCGGTACTACAACAGTTTCTAACTCAACGGGAGCCTGCATTAGTTTTTTTTTTAATACTGTTACCATGGTGTAACATAATATTTAACAGCGTAAACATTCGCGTTTAAATTGCTCAAAGTGACAAAAACTGTGTGTTCCTCACTATACGGCGAAATGATCTTGCGACATCGAGATGGCAACGAAGGCATCTAGGTAGGCGGACAACATTTCAACAACATAGGATACGCACACGACACCGTACTAATCGCCACATCAAACTCCAGTTCATAAAATTTACTCTTCGACATAGTCATTAAGCAAAGCGAGAACCTTGGACTTAACTTGAACGCAACAAAACCTCCTGCATGGCTATTTCAGCAAAGGAAATAATTGCTGTATGCAGAATGAAAATACAGAAAATACCCGTTTCGCAAGTAGTTTCAACTATCTGCGTTCTACAGTTACTTCGAATGGTCGATGCTGGGGCGATGTCAAATCAAGAATTGCACAATCCTATCAAGCTTTCATCAAAATGGCCAAAATACTGAAATCTAACTCAATCACTCTAACTAAACAATAGTATAAGAATTTTACAGGTGTACGTTTGGTCAGTTTTGCTTAATAGCTTTGAATCTTGGACTATATGCCCGCAGATAGAAAATATTAACAGTGCTGAAATTTGATTCATACGGAGAATGATCGTAATTAACTGGATTGATAAGATCACCAACGAAGAAGTGTGGAGACGGTCTAGTATACCCCTGGCATCTTTATTAAAACAGTCATAAAATAATAAATTATACTAATTGGTTTTATATAGCGCTTTATACATCGCAGAATGCGTTGCTCCTCAGTGCTTTACAAATGACATTTAACAGGCATGTCTAGTGTCTACCGTAAGCGCGGAATTGAGCATTCGGTAATGATGGGGCGACTGCCTGGTCAGAGGCACCGCGTCCATGTTGGAAATTTTCAAAAACTTTTCAACATGGACAAACCAGGATTTTGTAAATTTAATAAGAACAATGGACGATCGATGGTTGTGGAGAATCACGGTAGCCGACGCCTTATTCAGGCAGGGCCGATGATGAACAACAATAACAAAAATAACATTCATAGAGTCTTGTTGCTACCTTGTGCAATTTTCTTGTAAAAAGGTAGAGACGGTCCCAAACTTTCTTGCTGAGACTCGGGGAATAAAATAATTGTAATTGGGCTTTGGCACTAATGAGGGTAGGGTGGCCCCTTTCTTTCGGCCGCCTTTTTTTCAGCAACTATGCTTATCTAACTTATTACATCCTTGGTAGAAATGAGCGGTATTTTTAACTACTAGCTAAAACCGGGTATAGAACCAGAATCACATTATTTGAAAGCCGGCGTCTCATCTGCTGCGCCATTCCACTCATAATTTCAGGTAGTTGGATTTTCACAGTGTCGAAAGTACAAGATACAAAGGCTATAAAATAAGTAGTCCTAAGATCTACTAGTACTCATGCAGTCGTATGTGCTCAATAGGTACAGCACAGAATCAGAGAAAGGATGAACTAAAGTTGTTTCAACGGAACTGCCGCACGTAGCATATTCGGACAAGCAACCAATGTTTGCAACATTACAAAAATTGTGCATCATTTCTGAAACATAATTTTTTAATCATCGAGAACAAAACTTAAAACGTCTAACAACTTAAATTCAACACCTAATACAAACTTACAAACAACGTCAATGTATATCCTTCTCTTAAAGCTTCCAAATCGATCAGTTGTTGTGCAAGTGTAATTTCCAGCATCTGATGAACTTAATTGCGTAAGGCTGAGTTTGGAAGTTGCAGCAGAAAAACCGTATGGACCTTTCCACCGATATGTCGCATCCAAATCAATTCCATAATCAACAGAACAAGACAATTCTAGGTCTTTACCTCGTCTTATCTTCAACACATTGTTCTGAAGGTTTGCATGAGAAATCTTTACTGATACTGATCCTGAAAGGTGATGAAAAGATGATCTTTTATGCTAAGTTCACATACAGTAAAGTTTGAGGTTAAAATATGTTATTCTAAATCTTCATTTCATTCCATGGTAAGCACATCTTTTCTCAGCGTTGCACTGCAGAAATATTGGACTTTATTAATCTTGACGCCAACAAAGGAATCAAAGAGTTTTTTAATCAAAATCGTTTTTCACATAACATTTGCAGGTGGGTTGCCAACACTAACCCTGAAAGCTGCCTTTATGCTGAACTTGAAAACTTAACATTAAAATTGAAAAATTAAAGTCAATTACAAACAATGAATTTGGTGTGAATTGAAATGGAATAACACGAGTTCGCAAATACTCTACGCATTCGAACTAAAATAGAACAGAACTAGTTCGCAATCTTGGTTAACACAAAATGTGTTGATTAAAATTAACGAAAGTCATTTGTGAGCACAATAAAATAAAATACTGGAGACCAAGACAATTTGGCGCGACATTGTTGACCGCAAATGATTTGTCAGTACAGGCACAATTTGCCGCAAAGGGTATGTTCCATTGAGCACTATTTGTTACGCGATATTTTTGGCATAACAAAGTTGAATTTGTATCACAAAATATTTTTCACACTGGTAATAAAGTCCTGTTTTCATGCACAAGTGGCATAACATTTAAAATAAGAAACTGCAAGCTAGTGACCAACCAACAGAATCAATTTAAACTGGAAGTGTACTTACTCAATGCAACTATAGCGCATTTTGTTAACCCAATACTTTCGAAAAACGTGTTTGGCCTTTGTAGTTTTAGTTTTACGGCACTTTCTGCGTTCTTAAATTCTCATGCTTCCAGTTCATAACAAAACAACTTTCGCTTTCAGTTTCACACAGCACTGACGTTTACGATTAAGTCAGTTTGAGCCAGAAAAAACAAATTTTGTTTCTTACAAGATTCCTTTGTTTTGTTTTAATTTAAGTTCCTTTTTGAACACTCCTAGAATGTCTGTTGATTTTATTGTAGAAAAGCGTCTCGGACGGAAAAAAATAAAATTGTTTTAAATCACAAGATATATATAGGCCTAGTCTGTTCATGGAAAAATAACTTTTTCGGAAGTTTCTCAAAAAGCCTCACGGGAGATGATCTGATTGCTTACATCGAGTTAATATTGTACCGGACTTGAAGTAAGAAAAGCGCATTAATACTATGTTTGAACAAATATGCAAAATAGATAGCGTTTGAGAGTAAAAAAAAACTGCGATAATATCATTTTTGATTTAAAGTGTTATCTCAATTTTTGAATGACCCTACCAAGCAAAGTAACGAAAAAAATACGTAAATATTAAAAACAAACAAATGTAAACCACCAACAACCAATAAAGTTAATAATGAAAATGCAATGATCAATCAGGCAATGTCCGCACAAACTACAATTGATTAATTGAATCTTTATTCTCGGACTGGAAAAGCATCTCAGAGAGCCTAATCCTGGCGGTTTCGCATAGCCTACTTGTTAAGGTTTTTAACCACTGACGCAGGGCCCGTCACCCAGATTGACAAAGTGAAGCTTCCGATTGTTGACCTGTTGTTGCCTGGGAATTATTCCATCCATTTGGTGCCGCTGAATGGTAAGCAGTCCTTAGAATGCCTTGCTCAAGTGCACACCCAGAGAGTCGAACCAGTGCCGCTTGATCTTGAAGCTTCTTTGTTCACAAAGTCACGCGCTAACCAACTGAGCTATCAGGGTGGAATAAATCAGCGTTGTGTTGGTGCAGTGAGATGGGGTACGTTGCCAGTGTAATTACTTTAGTTGACCAAAATATAGCCTAATCGGTTGCTGTGTGAAATTGCTATGTAAATATCAAAACAAAAGTTTATTTCCTCATTTCAGCATAAATTTACTTGTTCGGTCTCATGTTCTTTACACTAAACCAATTTCGTTTCGTTTTGAGATGGATAACACGCAAGAATCTAAGAACACAGAAAGTGATGTACAACTCAAATCGCACGGGAATCACATCTGAGCTAATCCTAAAGTCACATAAAATATGACAGCATTACATAGTGACATACAGTAAGTTCTTTGCCACACATTCAGCGCAACAAGAAAACATACTATTGACTCCATCAAGTAAAGCGAAATTACTGATATTGTTAACTATATTTATAGTTAAAAGATAAGCTTATTATATGTTCGATAGCTTGCCCTTTGTTGTTTTCAATAATTATTTGTTAATGTCATAATATTTATAACTAAACAAAAAATATCTAAATGTGCTCAATAGAAAACAGAGTTTGCAAAAAAAAGATTATAGGTGAAATTCACCCTGTGACAATTTGTCTCTGCGACAAATCAGCCTCGGTTGATAGTCTCGCACCAAGTTGGCCGCGCCACGATGTCGTGTACTCAATAACAGTAATGTTGGTTTGCTATCACACGATTGAAGTGCACGTGACAAAACTTTAAAAATGTCAATGCACAATGCCAGCTAGATCACTTTATCAAAATGTGCATGTCAATGCAGTAGAACAACCACACAATTCAAATATATTACTAACTAGTTGTTGGGACTACAGTAAAAACTCTTTTACGACCCCACTTTGTTCCAACACTATTTGTTGCAAGGCATTCCACTGATGTGCAATTGACATCAACCCTTTGATTGAATGAGCAATGACCGTTTGTAGCTTCAACAGTCTCAATGCTGTGGCAGTAACGGATGCCTTTGAAGAACCTCCATTCACATCGATGGACAAGTGGATTAGCGTCACTTGAACAATCCATGGCAAGATTCTCATCAGATCGAAGATAATATTTTTCATTCAAACGAACTGGATGATCAGACTTAATGAAGTCGATAACAGCAGTGACAGGACTGTCTGTAAAACAACATAAATTCAACAATTGCCTACTAGTGTCATTGCAACGAAAGAACAAACAAAGCACTTCATAAAACAATACATAGCTTTAGGTTACTAAATAGTAAAAACAAATACCCGTTATTCAGTTGATTTGACGAAGATGAAAAAACTTTAGCATAAATCAGTGGTTCTCAAACGGTGTGCCCGGGCGCACTGGTGCGCCCCAGAGGTTATCTAGGTGTGCCCAACAGCATTCCTAAAAAAGTATTCTAATAAGAAAAACAAAAAGAATAGTTACCATATTAGATCAATTTTCTTATCTGCTCCTTCCGTTTAACATAATTATTACGATAATTTCAGGCACGGTCGCAGACATTTGGTAAAACTTGTATTTGTTGCTCACAATAGCAATTGTCTATTGTTGCTCACAATAGCAATTGTCTATGTGTGTTTTTTGCTGTTGGAGTAGATTCAGAATGTAATTGTAAAGCAGAAAGAAGTTCTAGTTGTTGAGTTAGTGTTCATAGAAAAGGTGGTAGAAGTGTTAATAGTAGTGTACTGTAGGTAGTCATTAATGAAGTATAGTAGTAAATAAATGTAATGCGGATTTTATAGTTAAGAATAAATTTCGTTGATGTAAATATCTTTTTTTTTAGAAAAATTTACTCTTACATATGGATAAGTTTCTTAAGAGAAAGCGTGACATTGATGAAGTTGACGCCGAAAGTGACCAAAATTTAAGCGTAACAAAATGTACTAGTAAGAAAGCAAAACCACGACCGACTCGTAAATATGATGATAGCTATCTAAGTTTTGGGTTTTCCTGGATCGAAAGTCATGATAATCCTTTGCCTGTATGTTTAGTTTGCGGAATGAAGATGGCCAATGAATCAATGGTCCCTAGTAAACTTGCTAAACATTTTAAAAAGAAACACTTTTATCTACAAGATAAACCCATAAGCTATTTTCAGAGAATGTCTGAGCAACAACAAAAAACAGCAAGTTCCTTTAAGAGTATAGTAACTGTTTCTGATAAAGCTCAAATTGCTTCTTACCAAGTCTCTGAACTGATTGCTCAAAATATGAAAGCTCATACTTTAGGTGAGTCTATTATTTTGCCTGCTTGCAAAAAGATTGTCAGTACGATGTTAGGAAACGAAGCAGCATTAAAAATAAGCAAGATACCTCTGTCAGACGATACTGTTCGCTGGCATATTCTGGAAATGTCTTCTGATATTGAGAAAAATGTAAGTGGTAATAAACTCCACTCTTCAGATTTTGCTCTGCAAGTTGATGAAACTACCGACATTACCAACAATAAGGCACAACTCATAGCATTCGTTCGTTTTATTAACGAAAACGAAATAACAAACCAGTTTCTTTTTTGCAAAGAATTAAGTGTGACTACTAAAGGTGAGGACGTTTTTAACATTCTGAATGACTACCTTGATAAGTGGCAGTTATCGTGGAAATCGTGTGTAGGCATTTGCACAGATGGAGCACCTTCTATGGTAGGTTGTATCAAGGGACTTGTATCTTTTATAAAGAAGAAAAACGAGAATGTTATTGTAACTCACTGCTTTCTGCATAGAGAGGCCTTGATGTCAAAAACCTTAGGAGAGAATTTAAGAGAGGTCTTAGATGAAGTTGTTAAGATGGTAAACTTTATAAAAGTAAGACCTGCAAAATCGCGGCTATTTGAAAAAATCTGCACCAATATGGAATCTCAACACAAACGATTACTTTTACATACCGAGGTGAGGTGGCTATCAAGAGGCAAAGTGCTTACTCGTGTACACGAGTTAAGACAAGAACTTCTTGTATTTTTTGAAGCAATGAAGCAGTCACATTTTTGTGACCTCTTGCAGTGTAAATTTTGGATTGCTAAATTACAATATTTGGCAGATATATTTCAGCATCTCAATATTTTGAACACCAGTATGCAAGGGAAAGGGCAAAACGTTCTTACATCCACTGACAAGATAAAAGCGTTTCAGAAAAAATTACACGTTTGGAAAAGTGCAGCGATTAAAGGTAGTTTAGAAATGTTCCCATTGGTAACTAATACTTGCAAAACTGAAATCCTTCCACTTGTAATTGAACATTTATCAACTTTAGAAGAAAAAATAAATTTTTACTTTCCATCACTTAACACTGCGCAATATGACTGGATTAGAAATCCTTTTTTAGAAAGTACCTCTGAATATAGTTTAACACTGACAGAAGAAGAAGAACTGGCAGCTGTGTCCACAGATCGTGGATTGATGATGAAATACAAAGAGTGGTCTCTTGAAGCTTTTTGGATTTCTATCAGAAAAGAACATGTCGCGATATCTAAAAAAGCACTGACTGTTTTATTGCAATTTTCAACGTCATATTTATGTGAACTTGGCTTTTCTACCCTCGCCACAATTAAGTGTAAAAAGAGAGAAACTCTGCAATGCATCGATGAGGAAATGAGAGTTTGCCTCTCAAACATAAGACCGGACATTGAGAAAATCTCACAGGCTCATCAAGCACATGTTTCCCATTAATAAAAAGATAATTTCTTTATTTTTGAGTTTTATTTATTTGACTTAATTATGACATTTTAGTGCATTTTTATATAAAGTGTGCCCAGAATTATTTGTAGTATTGTAAGTGCGCTTAGACTGTAAAAAGTTTGAGAACCACTGGCATAAATATTAAAAGCTACCAACTTGCTTCGTTGAAGACTCAGCTACAGTTGCTCTATTAATCTTTTTTCTACGTGAGCTTAACTGGCAGAAGAAATGGCTTAGCGATACTCGATCACTTTGGAACAGTTTGTTGGCTATATTGAGTTGACAAGAAAACAAATACACTTTGGTAGAAGTTACAACATACAAAAAAATACCGGAATGGCCCGTTTCGGTGAGTCCGATTCGGTGAGTCCGATTCGGTTAGTCCGATTCGGTGAGTCCGATCCCTTAACGGGGGATTTTTTCAATTTTTTTTTTAATTTATCGGGTACCGTAGCCTAATTATCATTGCCGTTTTAGGGTTAAGGGTTAGGGGTTAAGGTTAGGGGTTAAAAGTTAGGAACTCACCGAATCAGACTCACCGAATCGGAATCACCGAATCGGACTCACCGAATAGTAGCAGACCCACAAAATACAATAACTAACCACAAGAGTAGCTTTTCATTGGAACCAAATCATTTTATTTTGATTGTCAACTTTCACGCTTAATTTAACCAAGCTTTAAAATGACTTTTTCCATGCCCATCTCGCCCCATCAAACTTCCGTCCTTGATCTCCTATCTGAATTTGAACTTCAGAAACGGGATTGAGGTTCATTCAATAATTTTTATTCGTTCAAATTCATCAACAATTTGTCTTATTTTTATGATTGTTATCACAAGATGAACCTCTTATACAAAAAATTAACCTTGCTTGAGGAGGACCATTTTGAAGCATAATTGTCACATTGGGGCATGGGGGCCTCTTCTGCATGTCAGTGTGGCGGGATGGAGCAGAGACTATACCAATTGTAATCTTTGACTGCCCTATCAAATCTGCTCCTAATGGAATAACTACACTAGCATTTACTTTATGACTTAACAGGAAAATGGCTCCGAGATGTTCTACTGTCATGCTGATCACAAAGTGTCTACTTTATACAAAAAAAATTGCCTTAATTTTGCAATTCATGTTTTTAATTTGATGATTCCAACTACTTCGGCTTTGACGATCAGACTTGTTGGTTTTATTTGTTCAAAAATTGAATCTTATTTTAGGTGAAGAAAACAATGTTTTTTTTATTTAAACCTTCTTTCGTCGTCAATCGTCATTTGCAGTATAGCAACATAAATCTTCTAAATGATACGTTTTTATTTCTGACCATGCATACTATCATGGCACGAGAAACGTCGGTCAAACACAAACAATTTATTTACATTTTCTTTCAAATTCATCAGATGAACGCCGCAGGTCTTGCTAGACAAGTAAATAACCTTGTTAAGCACCCAAACTTTTGACTATATCAGTTGACTTTCAGGTACAACAGCAGAATGTACAACATGCAAGTTGTGTCAAGGTACAGGGGAGAAAGTGCTTGTCCTAGAGATCTAGACAAATATCTATCACAATTTACAAATAACCAACTGTCAGTGTTACATGCAGGGCATATACTCAACGACAACAGCAAGGTATGATCGCCACAGTACAAAGAAACATTGTATCTCACAGATTAAACTATCTACATATTAAACATTAAATTCCAAACCTTCCATCTAGATTCTAGGACATATACTTACACCCAATGTATATATATATACTTTTGGAAAAGTTTCCGAATCGATCAGTTGTTCTGCATGTGTAATTTCCAGTATCTGATAAACTTAGTTGACTCAATTGGAGTGAATTCGTCGCAGAAAAACCATTTGGACCTTCCCACTGATATGCCGTATCTAACAAAGTCCCATAATCAACAGAACAAGTCAGACGTTGATTTTCACCTTGTGCTATGTACAACGAGTTGGCGGGACGGTTTGTATTGCCAGGAATGTTGAACGTTATTGATCCTGAAAAATAACGGAACAGTCATCACAGCTTTTCATGTTAATTTCACATCAGTTATGGTAATCTTCGCTTTTCGTATAATTGCAATTAATATTATAACACCGATTAGTCAGTCAATGCGTAGTATCTTCATCAACAGCCCTCTACACCAGTGGTTCCCAACCTATGGGAAATTTTTCTGGGTCGCTTGTTTTTTTTCATCAAACAAGAAAAATGCTTAGTTATATCAGGTTATCCTTGTGTCACAAAATTTTCTAAACCTCATTTTTTAGAAAATTTAGTTCGCTTGGAATCAAGAGTTTTTTTTAAACAAAATCGTTTTTCACGTAATATTTGCAGATGGGCTGCCAACACTAACGTGAAAAGCTGCCTTTATGCTGAACTCCAAAACTTAACATTAAAATTGAAAAATTAAAGTCAATTACAAACAATGAATTTGATGTGAATTGAAAAGGAAAAACACGAGTTCGCAAATACTCGACGCATTCGAACTAAAATAGAACAGAACTAGTTCGCAATCTTGGTTAACACAAAATGTGTTGATTAAAATAAATGAAAGTCATTTGTGAGCACAATGAAATAAAATACTGGAGACCAAGACAATTTGGCGCGACATTGTTGACTGCAATTGATTGTCACAGGCACAATTTGCCGCAAAGGGTGTGTTCCATTGAGCACTATTTGTTACTCGGACATTTTTGGCATGTACCAAAGTTGAATTTTTATCACAAAATATTTTTCACATTGGTAATAAAGTCTTGTTTTGATGCACAAGTGGTATAACATTTAAAATAATGAAATGCAAGTTATTTAACAAGCAATAGAATCAATTTAAACTGGAAGTGTAGTTATTACTCAATGCAACTATTGCGCATTTTGTTAACCCAATCCTTTCGAAGAACGTGTTTGGCCTCTGTAGTTTTGAGTTTTACAGCACTTTCTGTATTCTTAAATTCTCATGCTTCCATCTCGTAACAAAACAACTGTCGTTTTGAGTTTCACACAACACCGCTGTTTACGATTAAGTCAGTTTGAGCCAGAAAAAAATAAATTTTGTTTCTTACAAGATTCTTTTGTTTTGTTTCAATTTAAGTTTCTTTTTGAACACTCCTAGAATGTCTGTTGATTTTATTGTAGAAGAGCGTCTCGGTAAGAAAAAGATAAAATTGCATTTAAATCACAAGATAAAAACAATAAAAAGTATTAAACTACAAAAAGTGCTCAATGCTAAGCAAAAAGGCAAGCAGAGCGAATTAAATCAAAAGTAGTAATAACTATATTTGATTTAAATCACAACATATATATAGTCTGTTTATGGGAAAATAATGTTTTTCTGAAGACCCTCAAAAACCTCATGTGAGGTGATCTGATTGCTTACATCGAGTTAATGTTGTACCGGACTTGAAGTAAAAAAGCACATTAATAATTAGTTTGAAAAAATTTGCAAAATAGATTGCGTTTGAGAGTGCAAAAAGCTGCGATTAGATCATTTTTGATTTAAAGTGTTATCTCAATTTTTGACTGACCCTACCAAGCAGAGTTACGAAAAAAATACCTACCCATTAAGAACAAAAATGTAAACTGCCAACAGAGGTAGGCACCCGCTACTTTTAAAGTAGCGCGCGACCGCTACCCGCTACCAATTTAAAAAAGTAGCGCGCGCTACCGCTACTTCTTCCGCTACTTTTGTCTAAAATGACACTAAGTTAGGAAACACTCTTCAAGTCCCTAATTACGCAAAAATGATCTTGAAAACGAATGTTATCATTTGTTTAGGCTACGCTGTCATTTTAACGTCGTTATAGAAAACACATTCTAAGGGAAATTTATTGTTACGCATCTTTCAAACACACAAGCATTTCTAAGTCCTGCCCGCTTTGGCTTTAAGCACATCTTTTCCAACAGAGAAAAGTCTCTCCACCGCAGCACTGGAAGAAATGGGGGTGTTGTATTTAATGAACAGATGTTTTAACTCGGTATTCGAAAAGCTCAAGGACTTGCTCTTGTCCGAAAAAAGGCGTCCACAATTGCTGTTTCCTTCTGCACCGACGTTTCACGGGATGGCTCCAACACACACAAAAAATTCATCCTCGGAGTCGTGACTGGTGTTGGTGTCACTCTTCTAAGTATCAACCTGGCTTGATGTCTCTCGCAACAGTCGAATTACATCTGTCTTGACTTTTTCTCGCAGTGCGTCAGCATCATCCGTGGAAACGTAGTGCAGAAATTGTAGCCACGACGTCTTGAAGGAGGGATGAAGACATGATGTCATATTGTCATAACGCATTTCATGTCGTTGAAGCACTTGTTGAATCGTTTCTTCACCCCTTCAAGGACTTTCACTCTCAACTCCTCACAGGTCACAAGATCACTGATCTCGGTCAACTTCTTCGCGCAAATTGTAATGGTTGGAAGCAAGACTCCGTAATACGTCTTGGACTCGCCCTGGAGAATGTCTAAAGCCTGGCAGATAGGCTTCATCACACGGAGATGTTCGCCGAAGTAGTTGACGTCAGCTAGAAATTAATGAGCTGCTTAGAAATAGGACAAACTACGTTGTAACTTCAAAATTGTAAGCAAAACAAACCACACAAAATTGCCCTGAAGCATAATGATTTCTTTTAACAAAAACCATCGTGTAAGAAAATTTTATCAGCAACAAATATCTTAGCTAACCATTTGTCAACAGTTTTACTTTAACCAATACGATAAAATCTTATTTTTGGACGTCTTAACATAGATGATGACTGATGAGGCAATGCTCATTGCATGTAGGCCTAGTCTATATTCTATAAACCACATACAACTTTACTTCGGCTATTATTAAAATTAAAATTATCGATTTCATACCTTGATCGCAGCATCGCAGCTCCACACCAGAAAACGAGATTCCCAAAAGACCGAAACTTTGCAACCAAACCGATCATATAGGATTATAGGGTATATAATATAACTGCTTGACCACGCTAGTGTTGCGAAAAAACGAGTATTTTTTTACTTTAAATTAAAAAGTAGCGGGTAGCGGGAGCGCTACTCCTACTCTCCCGCTACCGCTACTTTGGGAAAAAAATAGCGCCGCTACTGCAGCCGCTGCTCCAACTAAAAAGTAGCGCCACTACCGCTACTTTTACCAAAATAGTAGCGCGCTACTGCCCACCTCTGACTGCCAACAAGCAATAAAGTTAATATTGAAACTGCGATGATCAATCAGGCAATGTCCGCACTAAACTACAATTGATTGATTGAATCTTTATTCTCGGACTGGAAAAGCTTCTTTGAGAGCTTAATCCTGGCAGTTTCCTTTAGCTTACTTGTAGAGGTTTTTAACCCCTGATGCAGGGTCGGTCACCGAGATTGACAGAGTAAAGTTTCCGATTGTTGAAGTGTTCTTGCCGGGGAATTATTCCAGCCATTAGGTGCCGCTGAATGGAAAGCGGTCCTTAGGATGCCTTGCTCAAAGCGCAAACCCAGAGAGTCGAACCAGTGCCGCTTGATCTTGAAGCTTCTTCGTGCACAAATTCATCATCATCCGTTCAGTCGTTTACGACTCGCGGTCACTCTATACGTTATCTTTCTCCACATCTCTCGATCCCACGCAGCCTCCTTCAATTCCTGCACTCCCATACCACTGTCATTTACAATTGTGTCAAGCCATCTTGTTTTTGGGCGCCCCTTCCTCCGCTGACCAAACCAAGCATGATGTCTTTTTCCATTGATTTGCTTTTCATTATGTGGCCAAAATATGAAAGCGCACAAATGATTAGCGCACAAATTCATGCGCTAACAAACTGAGCTATCGGGGCAGAATTAAACAGCATTGTGTTGGTGCAGTGAGATGGGGTACGTTGCAAGTGTAATTACTTTAGTTGACCAAAATGTAGCCTAATCGGTTGCTGTGTGAATAACAAAAGTTTATTTGCTCATTTCAGCATAAATTTACTTGTTCGGTTTCATTTTCTTTACACTAAACCGATTTCGTTTCGTTTTGCGTTGGAAAATACACAAGCATCTAAGAACACAGAAAGTGATGTAAAACTCAAATCGCATGGGAATTACATCTGAGCTGATGCTAAAGTTACATAAAATATGATAGCATTACATAGTGACATAGAGTAAGTTCTTTACCACACACTCTACGCAACAACAAAACATACAATTTACTCCATCAAGTAAAGCGAAATTATTGATATCTATATTTATAGTTAAAATATAAGCTTATTATTTGTTCGATAGCTTGCCCTTTGTTGTTTTCAATATTATGTCATAATATTTATGACTAAACAGAAAATACCTAAAAAAGGTGAATATCGGTAAAATAGAACAACTACACAATTCAAATACAATACCTACTGGTTGCTGGGACTACAGTGAAAGCTGCTCTACTACTCCACGCCGAACCAACTCTATTTGTCGCATAGCAATACACTGATGTGAACCTGACATTAATCGTTTGATTGAATGAACAATGACCGTTTGTATCTCCAACAGGCACAATGTCGCGGAAGTAAGTGTCGCCTTCGTAAAACCTCCATGTGCATTGATGGACAAGTGGATCAGCGTCACTTGAACAATTCATGGCAAGATTCTCATCAGATCGAAGATAATATTTTCCATTCAAACGAGCTGGATGATCAGACTCAATGAAGTTGATAACAACATTGACAGGACGGTCTGTAAAACAACATAAGTTCAACAATTGTCTCCTAGTGTCACTGCAACGAAAGGACAAACAAAGCACTTCCTAAAACAATACAAAGCTTTAAGTTATTAAATATTAAAAACAAATACCCGTTATTCAGCTGCCTTGAAGGTTTGACGAAGATGAAAAAACTTTAGTATCTTTAATCGAATATTAAAAACTACCAACTTGCTTCGCTAGAAACTCAGCTACAACTGTTGCTCCATTAATCCTTTTTCTACTTGAGCTTAACTAGCAAAATAAATGGCTTGGCGAAACTCTATCGCCTTGGAACAGTTTGCTGATTACATTGAATTGACAAGAAAACAAATACACTTTAGTAAAAGTTACAACATACAACAAAATAGAATAACTAACCACAATAAGCACAAGAGTAATTTTTCATTGAAACCAATCACTTTATCTTGATTGTCTACTTTCATGCTTAATTTAACAAAGCTTAGGGTGGTTTTTATTCACGCCCCTCTCTCTCAATCAAACTCCCGTTCTTGACCCCCTACCTGGTTTTGAACTTTAGAAACAGGATTGGGTGACATAAAACCGCCAATGAGTCGGCGGTTCATTCAACAATTTTGTTCGTTCACATTCATTAACAATTTGTCTTATTTCTGTGATAGTTATCACAAGATGAACCTCTCATACAAAAAATGAAGTTTACTTGAGGAGGACCGTTTTGAAGCATACTTGACACATTGGGGTATGAGGTCCTCTGTTGCATGTCAGTGTGGTGGGATGGAGCAGACTACCAATCATAATCTTTTATTGCCCTATTGAATCATCCACTAATGGAATAACTACAGTAGCACCAGTTTACTTTATGACTAACAGAAAATTAAAACATAATCAAAATTAAAACCGTAGTTTATTCCATCATAATCGACAGTAACCAACCAACTCTCCTTATAATCACCAAATCTCCCCAGCCTTGGCTACTTTATAGCAAGTTAATAAAATTACATCCAAGGGTATATCGCCTGCTATCTCATTCCATGTTATGATGATGCACACTCCCCTTAACCACCAACCACATACCTTGAACTTTATTTTGATTTGTTGCACTGACTAGTTTTATGCCAAACCACCAAACGCAATTACCATGGTGTGTCTATCATCAAACATTTATTAGTTTTAGAAAATAGAAGATGACTCTGATGAAACCTGACAACAATAAACAGAGAGTTCTTCAGTACTCATAGGTTGTGCATGAAAGCAACAAAGAAATTGTTTGACTTAAATTTTATCCAAAAAAATTCAAACATTTAAGAAATATCAAACTGTGTTTTGGAATATGGAATTACTGCAGCAGAAATACAGCCAGAAAAGCAAGTACAGAGAATGATTCTTTACAGCGGCATAAAAATTCAAAGTCTCTGTGTTTTGGTAAATGTGACGGTAAAATCGACAAAAAATAACATTAAATATTTGTGTTTTGTAGTAACAGAAAAATTACAAACGTAAGAAAAAAAGAAGAACTAAAATTGATTAAATTTGTAGCTTTTACAAAGCCAACATTAAGCCTGCTTAAATTAGCTGAACCATGCCAACCTTTTGCTCCAAATTCCTGCACTTTACAAGCAGACCAAGCACTATATTTACTTTATTAGTCTGTCATTTTGGACCTAGTGTTGTTTAGTGTGTTATTGACTATTTGGTGAGTTTGGTAACTATTTATCAAATTTATTATTTTGTGTCCAACACGTGGTCAGCTTTAAATATGATTGACATAAACAATTAAACACATGCAAAAACTTTGAATTGTTTGTGATGCAGCTTTTGAAAAATTATAATTAAAGAGAAAGCAACATTATTAAAAAACAGGTTTAGCCATACTCTGTGTTTACTGTTTATCATCTACTATGATCTCAGAGATATTGCTATGATGATTGATGACCCAGTATGATGTAAAAACTTACATTGTCCTGTCTGAGGTTGGGCCTCTGTCATGCACAATCTCAGTGTTCCACCTGGAAAAAGTTCAAACATTCTGTTATAAGGATTCTCTTTACAATAATACAAGCCATTCAGCCAAAAGTAAAGTAAAGAATGAGTAAACAATCAAAATATTCCCAAACATTAAATCTTAGCAGAGATCTTTCTAAGTGAGAAATGACAATGCAGTAGATATTAACCTATTTTAGAAATTAAAATAACTATACGTGGCCATACAACAAAAGCAACCTGTCAGTCCAGCACAAACTGATATATATATGCGTTATTATATCTCAAAACTTGTCTCAATGGGAGTTTAGTAAAATGACTTCATCAATGTAAAACTCATATATGTGTGAGTTTTACACATTGGGAGATTTAC
Organism: Aplidium turbinatum; assembly: GCF_918807975.1. Lineage (NCBI taxonomy): Eukaryota > Metazoa > Chordata > Ascidiacea > Aplousobranchia > Polyclinidae > Aplidium > Aplidium turbinatum. Next base: position 7,633,433 of record NC_137483.1, on the reverse strand, counting down.
ATACATATATTTATTCTATTGCTCAGAGCTTTTCCATAAGTATTAGATTTTCTGATTCCGACTTTTTTCTCATATTATTTCAATGATTCTTGGTGGTAAGCCATAAAGAGTTAGAAAAATTTACAGGCTGCCAGACAGTACTATTTTTAGGCATCATTTGAGTGGCCAATCAAATTGGGCGACAGCCTTGTAGCATTTTTTAAAACTATGTTTCTTGCAACTTTGTTCATTTCGTCAATGTATCTGGTGTTGTGCCATTTAGCCACTAAACAGATAGTGTTTACCTGCATAGCGAACCGACAAAACATCAGAAATAAAACCTGGGTATCATTCTCAACATCCTGTGGTAGCCTAGTGCAGTCACTAGAAGAACGCAAGTTATTTTATGATGATGTTGTTTGCTGAAAAAATGTTAATGAATTGTCTTCATAAAATAACACCTTACTATAAATTGTCAATTTGATAAGTATTTTGACATACGGTAAATCGGTAATTAATAAACAAATCATTTGCACATTACAAATAAAATGCAAAAAGACAATAAAAAAGTTTTACTTACTAATAAAACTGTAAAAAGCAAAGTAGACAAATACTTGGAATTTCATTTCATTGCTGTTCACATCAATTCAATTTACATTACAATATAGCTACAAATATGCATGAAAAAACATGTTATAAAACAATTACATGCAGTTATAGGTTATAGCAGTCATGCTCTTTGAATAGTATCAATAACTACCTAACTGCAAAGTCACCTGCCACAGAGCAGTAAAAAAATCACAACAGCTCATGTACATTAGAAGCATCATACTTTTACAGTTGTTCAAAAACAAATGCAAAGACCTCAAAACTTAGAATAACGTTTTCACACATGCTGATAGTTGAATTGTCATTTCAGAACATGTTGTTGAACTACAATTACAGGAAAACTTAATAAGACAGAAAAAAATCTGGAACCCAACCAGGACCAACCAATATGCGGCAGAATACAAACATTGTTTTGTACATATTGAATATGTACAGGTAATTTTATGGAACCTATTGAACTAGGTTAATTGCTTTGACTAACACTGATTGTTTTCATTATCTGATAAAGTTATAAAAGTTTCTGTGTGCTTTGAAAGAATGTCTGCAACTCACAGTACCTAAAGCATTCTTTCTTTTTATGAAAGTATCCAAATACAGTACATGCATTTGTGGTATTCTTATATTTCAAAGTAGGCTACGGCAATTCTTGCATTGCAGTCACGTCACGTTATTAAGTGGTAGCAGTCAAGTGCTGTAAGATCGGCATTTCTATTTTGAAGTCGGTAAAAACAATGGTGCAACCAACTGAGCTATTGGGGCTTGGTAAATCGGGCAGTGATGTATGATGTGTTGTGCAGTTTGAGAGGCTGACCAACATACTCAGGATGACAATTCGGCAAGACCCCATTAAAGATGCCACAGTAACAGTGTGTAACCCCCAATCAAGAAAAAGGCCATTTGACTAATCGGTGTAATGAGACAGAAAAAAAAAATTATAAATTACAAAAACTCATCAGCCTAAAAGTCAAAAAAGACTAAGGGTGGAACTGAACTTAAATAATTTAAAATGTGTATACTGTGTTTGGTAAAAGACTATCATTTTTAGTTGTACTACTGTAGATTATAATCTTTAAAGGTACCTAGGCAGTCTAAAGGAAATAAAGGTTTAGAACATTGCCACCTGTGAGCTAAAGAGGTATACTTTGCTAAGTGACCACTAATAGAACATCACCTCTTTTAGCTCAAAATTGTTCAATTTCAAAGCTCCAGTAGCATATGCAAACAATTTATTTAAAATTTAATCATTTATCAACAATTGGACCTTAAATATAAAGCTGCAATTTACAGACCTACTCATTGCATATATCCAGTTGCTTTAGGTAGCCTACAGTATAGATGTTTTGTATATGTAGGCTACTTTCTAATATTCAGTTCAGTTTGTTTTTATTTCTGGGTAGCAACTGATTTTGTGGACCTTCCGCTACTATCCTTGTTAGGTAAATTATTTACCGTATGTTTATCGTTGTGATTTAACTAAAATGGAAAGATGCTGAACCAAACTCTAAAATCACTCAACCCAAAACCTTTGTACAAAATGAAACTCCGAATCCACTCTATTTCCTGAAAATCGGGCAAACTGAAGCTCTGCTCCGTTCAATGCTCAACTCGATGCGAATGCTATTCAGATGAGTTGCCAAATGCCAATCGTTTAAAACACAATTTATTCTATCCACAGAAAGTAAAAGGCAATCTGACGATGACATGTTGTAAACTTATAATTTTACTACAGTAGTTGAACTGCAGTGAATTTTCAAAAACTCTAATCATTATCATTGATACCAAGATGAAAATAAAAACAGCGTTTTAATAAACAAAATTTAGAGATATTTTTTTAATTGACAACTTTTCTCCTCTAAACTTTTCTCTTTGACAACTTTTCTCGGGAAGCAGCTGACTCGATGACTAATATAGTCTTTCGCTGCTTCCTGTCTGTTGTAGATTCTAGTTATGGTGCTATTTTATTTACATTGTCTATATTTTGTACCGTATACTTTTCTCGCAACAGACAAAATAAAAGGTTTCTCTCTCTCTAAGCTATAAAAACTAAGGTTTATAAAAATCTTGTAATAGTTGACTGCATATGATTTTTCGCTACTATCCTGATTGAGCCATAATTTGACATACTGTTAGGCCTTCACAATGCATAATTTTAAGAGTTCTATTTACTCCGTTATACGGTGCTGTTGAAAAAATAAACTGACTTGACTTCATTGTTACCTATCAATTGTAGCTACAAAATCAGACAAACCGTTGCTTGACTGGTGGCGTTTTTGCAGTGAGCATGAAAAAAATACAGGTGAAAAATAGATTACTAATTAGTTTTCTTGATAACAAACCATGCACTTAGAAAAATATGCGTTTCACAAAATTGAAGCATTTACTCATCTAAACTGACCTTGTGATAGTATTTTATTAAGCTTGCTGTATCAGCCAACTGTTTTATCGCTTGGCAACACTGTCAAGTCTTAAACTAAATTGGGGTAAGCCCCCAGTCCATTAAAGTGTTCTCTGAAAGGAATGAGCTACAATGAAAGGACCAACCCAGCTGGCAAAAACGTCTGCAAACATTAAATCAATGTAAAGGTCGTACTTTACTAGTTGGCGATTTATTTGAAGAACTACAGCAGTGTATCGATTCTAAATTGAATATCGATCTCTCAATCGACATTTAGCCTACTTTAGCCTAAATCTGTCTTGTAACTGCTATTGGCCCAGGCTCGTAGCTCGCTCCCCTGAAAAAAATTTCGCCCCCCCTGGCAAAATCCCAACATTCTCGAGCAACAGCTACAATTATACTGATTATTATAAATTATAATGATTAGCAGATATTGCTACATTTGGATCTAGCACTGCCGTTTGTGAATGTGGATTCTCAGTGTTAACAAGGGTTGACGCTCCCACTAGACCAGCGTTTCTTAAACTTTTCTGACTCTAGCTCCCCTGTAAACAGGCCTGAACAGTCTAGCACCCCCTAACTATTGTTGACATACAGGGGCGTTGACAGGGGGGTCTAGGTGGTACTTTTGGACCCGGGCCCGGAATATTTAAGGGGCCCGGATTTTAAAAATTCCCCGCGACTTCAAACATAATCAAGATCTTAATGTAATCAGATCTGAAGGAATTGCCATCAGAGGTTAAAACTGCTATTTCAGCCGTCAGATGGTAAAGTACCGGGCCCCCTTCTGGGTACTGGGCCCACCATCTCAGGGGGCCTACTAGTAATAGACTTTTGCGTGTCAGTGACAACATGTTTTTTAGCTGCTAAAGTTTATGATACTGTGTGTACTTCCATTGAGAAGATAATTTAGGTCCGGTACCAATGAGATGCTGGGCCTGGGCCCTTATATCAAAATATCTCTAAAATCACCACATTATCTTGGTCGTTATTTTGTGATAGAATTTCAGGGGGCCCACAGGTAATTAACTTTTGCGTTTCAGTAACAATCTGTTTTTTAGTTGTTAAAGTTTACTGCGTGTAGCTTACTTGTTCATTGACAAGATAATTTAGGCCCGGTACCAATGAGATGCTGGGCCCTTATACCAAAACATCTCTAAAAACCACATTATCTTGAAAAGTTAAAATGTGACAACATTAGTAAAATTACCTGTATTTGAAATAAAACAGGTTGGTTGCAATTGAATACTTGAAATCAAGACAGGCCCAATTCCTACAAAGGTGTGTTTAAGATAAATGTGTTTTAATTATTTTGGTTGTTTATTTTTTCATATTTTGTGGTAAATCTTTGGAATTGGCAACTGTTGAACTGAAACCGCTTTATACACTGGTAATGGTAGGGTCACCATACTTTGTGTGCTACTGTTATAGGTTAAACCACGAAGTAGACAGCTCATTTTAAAATGATTGTCATAAATGGGCAAATTATATAAGACATTTGCATAACTTAATTGCAATGCCTTGTCTAAATTTTGCAAAAGCATAGATTGAAACCTTTCTTTAGCATAAGGTGAAAGCGTTCATGTTTTGTACATAGGTTAGCTTCTTGTTAGCATAAACTTTAAGAGTCAGGTACGATTGATTTTGAAGTCTGCCAATAAGTAAACAAGACACATGAAATACTTTTTGTAATACTGGACTAGCTTAAAGTATGGTTGGTCTATTGATATCCCATTTAACAATAAAATATTTTTTCTACATCTACCGGTATAACTTGCAAGGTAAAAGTATTTTTTGAAGTGTCAGAAGCTGCATTAAGGCTGTTGCACTTTTAGCTTAACGTTTTGGTTTTACAGGTTGTTTTGTTTTCTTAAGCTTTACTTCAAAGTGAATGTTACTGGTTTACAACCGGTAATCTAGTTCTAGAATGGTGTAACCTTGCTATGTACCAAGATTTCATTCAGCATTTCATAAAGAAGATGTCTTGTTTGAACTACCGACATTCTTGCTTTGAACATTTCAGATAAACAAAACTCTCAAAGAGGAATTCTTTGAAATGGCTGAACATGGAGGTTTGTCAGAACCTAGCAAACTTTGCTTTGCCGTTATTGCAATACATTCGTTTACTATGATTAGCAATGGTGCAGACGTGCTGCAAAAGTTTTGCAGATGTTCCAAACAAGGGAATGTTTTTCTCCAAGCTCTTTGCATAGTTTTTTTTTTCAAAAGTAATGTTGAGCCAAATGTTAAACCTTGAATGTACCAGAAACCATGAAGCATTTAATGCCATCTTTACCCATGTCTTTAATTGCTGTGGTAAGAACCAGATAAAGTGATCAGCAGGCCACAAGCTTAAGAACGACCACCAAAAGTAAGACAAACAATTCAAAAACTGACCTCAAAGTCAAAGGTCAGCAAGTAATAAGCGAACATTGAGTAGTGTAATGGGTATATAATCATGTAATCAATTAACCTGCCTTTAACTGTAGGCCATAAAAATGTTTGTCTTATTTGTAGCCTATTCCATTTGTGCAGTCATATTTTGTTCATTGCTAAAAAATTGTGAACAGTAAACAAAATAGCATTTCTCATAGATTAATTAGCATTTCATTTTTAGCATTTACAATCCCGCAATTATAAACATCCCTGACTTTACAGAGGTAGCTATCAGCAAGTGTAACCAGCATATTACATTTAGATACCAGTATAATAAGTATTTTATGACAGTTGCCAGTATTTTGTTTGTGATTTCAAATCGTTGCTGCTTTATGTTTCATTTCTTTCATTCCAAGCAAAGATGAAGCTATAACTTGATAAACCTGTGTTTACTATTAGTTATATTTCTGCTGTGTTCTGTACACTGCTGGGTTGATGATTGTTTATGAAGTTATAAAAGTTTAACTAGGTAGTAGTTAGCCGGTATTGTGCAGTAAGCATTATAACATTTCATTAAGCACCAGTAACCTATGAAGGCTTTCTGAGTACTGCAAAGTTGTCAGTGAGTGATGAAGCTGTTAGACCTTACCTAGAAACCTATTAACTAGTGTTACACTGTAAATATTGCTCCGTTTTGTTAAAGATCATAGTAATTTTCTTATGTATGCTGTGATTCCTGTGAAGTAGTTGCAACATGTGATGAAGTTATTAAACTTCATCTACATAAGTCAGCACTCATGCACCATTTCAATAACAACTGTTTTTAGCATGACCAATGGTGTTTGCATATGAAAAAATAATTACATGTAGAAAAGTTAATTCAACAGTTAGATTACAGCAACTGCTGCTCATAATAATTGTGCTTCTTAAATTCAGCAACCACGATGTTCCAAAAATAAGGCAATTAATAAAAAAAATGTTTTAGTGAAATATAGCATGATTAACAACAGGTTTCTAATAATAGTGTATCTTGTGTGAGTAGTTAATATAATAATAATAATAATAATATATGAGATGTTGTAAAGCAGAGTGCTTATTCATCTTTCAATCACGTACAGTAAAGAACTAATAAAGATAATAACAATATCAAGATTAACAGAGGTATCAACAGTGATACACACGCAAAAGTAAACAGCTATATAAGGTAAAAAGACACACAAAAACAATACCAAAATTTTTGTTATTGTACTAAAGCAATATTGGTATGCATCAATTAGGCAGTGACTACTGGAATGCCTAATGCTAACAGTGTAATTGAACACTAGTGTTGGTACAGTAATAACAGTAGGCTACACAATCACAACAATAAATAGTACACTACAGTATTAGATATTGGCAACAACAGTATAAATAGAAGGTAACGTTAAAAATTTTGGAAACAAAACTTACTGTGGTAAGCTTACACAAAACACAACATAAAAATTAGAAACATTGTGGGGTGTACACAATATCCCGGTTTTGGAAAAATTTATCTAACGAAGCTTTGAACGAATTTACACTTGGCGAGGTAACCACATGTTCAGGGAGACTGTTCCACCCATTGATCACACGGCAAGTAAAAAAGTTACTAAATTTTCTGGTCTTGGGCCTTGGCTTTTCCAGCTTAAGGCTGTGTCCTCTTGTAGCAATGTTTTTCAGGTCCAGTGTGAATAGATTGTTGACATTGACATCATACAAGCCATGCATGTATTTAAATGTTTCGATGAGGTCACCTCGGAGTTTTCTGTGTTCTATAGTGGGCAGACCAAGTTTTTTCAGCCTTTCTGGATAGGTTAGTTTTCGAAATTCAAACACAAGTTTTGTGGCTCTTTGTTGAACTGCTTCTACTTTTACAGTTTGATGTTTGAAATTTGGCCACCAGATGATGTTGTTGTATTCCAATATTGTTCTGACTAGCGTTTTGTATAGAAGGAGAAACATATTTACATCAAGAAAAGTGAAGGTTCTTTTTATCACACCAACGATACGATTTGCCTTAGATACCATCTTGTCAATGTGAGATGAGAAGGATAGATTGTTATCGAATATCACTCCAAGGTCCTTTTCCTCACTCACACTTTTTAAAACAACTTTTTCTCCGCTTTCTGTAACCATATTATACTGTGATTTCATGTGTTGATGTTCTTTTCCAACTCTGAGGAAGCAGCACTTGTCGGGATGAAACTTTAGTTTCCATACTTTTGACCATTTTGTCAGAAGATCCAAGTCAGTTTGTAAGGCTTCCAAATCAGTATGGTCTCGAATTCTCTTATACATCTTAGTGTCATCAGCAAACAGTTTAACCGAACTTTTCAAACCAAGAGGCAAATCATTAATATAGATTATGAACAGCAATGGGCCCAAGACGCTGCCCTGAGGGACTCCACTTGTCACATTAGACCAGTCAGAAAACTCATTGTGAATTGTTACTCTGTGTCTACGATTTTGTAGAAAAGAGTCGAGCCATTTCAGAACATTGTCATGGAGTTTGAAAGCTTTCAGTTTTAACATCAATCTTTTGTGGGGAACCGTATCAAAGGCCTTCATAATATCCATAAAAATCACATCAGTGCAGCCACCTTCATCCATAGCTTTCACCCAATTGGCAACAGACTCCAGGTGCTGTGTTAAGCAAGACCTCCTCCGCATGAAACCATGTTGATTCTCTGATATTAAGGAATTTTTTGCCAAGTGTTCAGTCATTCTTTCTCTCAAAATGGTTTCAAGCATCTTACAAGGAATCGATGTCAAGCTGATAGGCCTATAGTTAAGTGCCAAATGTCGGTCACCTTTTTTGAACACTGGAGTTACATTGGCAAGTTTCCAGACTTGAGGAAGTTGTCCTGTATCAAGAGAAAGCTGAAACATTTTCTGAAATGGGGACAGTAGTTGACTAGTGGCTTCTTTTAGGAGCCGAGGATGGATTTCATCAGGTCCACTTGACTTTGACACATTCAGATTATTAAAGCAGTCTTCGACTTCTTTCATTGAAACTTGGGGTTGACTCATGGCATAAGGGACTTTCAGTACATTGTATTCTGGCAGCGGGCCATCATCTTCGACGGTGAAAACGGATGAGAAAGCTTTGCACAATGCATTTGCTTTCCCTTGATCATGAGTTTCCAGTCCATGTTCAGTTGATATGTCTGCCACATTTTCCCGAAATCTGGTCTTGCTTTTTACATAGTTCCAAAATTGTTTTGGTTCAGAGGGGAGTTTAGAAGCCACAGTCTGTTCATAACATTTGACTGCATTACGTATTGTTCTGGTAGTTTTATTCCTTGCGAGAGTGTATTTGGCATAAGCAGCAGCAGTTTTTGTTTTAAGCCATTTCCTGTATGCTTTCCTTTTTTGCCTAATCTGTTGGAGAACATCGACTGACAGCCAGACAGGTTTCTTTCTTTTCTTCTCGTTGCACTTTCGTTTGGGCACACAGGCATTTCTGGCTGCAATAATTTCCCCACTCACTCTTGTCCACAAAGTGTCAACATTCATATTATTACAAGAAACAATACTTTCCCAGTCAGTATGTCCACGCATTTTCCTCATCAACTCGTAATCCCCCTTATTGTAATCAAACCATGTTGTAGCAGCGCTCTTCACTGATGAGGAAGACAAAGCAATGGACACCAGTAGTGTGACATGGTCACTTTTTCCAAGCGGTGCTCCAACTTGTACTTGTGAAATTAAATCTTGGCAGTTGGAAAAAATAAGGTCTAGGGTATTGCATTTCCCAAGAGAAGACGCTCTTGTGGGTTCTGTCACAAACTGTTCAAGAAATGCATCTCTTGTAGTTTCAAGAAAAATACTGGCAGGGTGGGTAGGGGGTTTAGAGCAGGAAGGCACGTTCCAGTCAATCTCAGGAAAGTTGAAGTCACCTAAAAGCATGAGGTCGCAGTTTAGGGATGACAGTTGTCTCAACATTTCATTTACTTCTTGATTTCTTGCTTCACTGCTATTGGGACTTCTGTATACTCCCCCAACAACCAAATATAATATACCCTGTACGCCATTCTGTGCTGTTATGGATTAACACTGTTCTGTTATGAATTGAAAGTATATCACTAGATTGGTAACTATTGTTTTTTATCGTACTTAAGTTCCTGATTATGCACATTTGAGTACACTTGAGTGTTCATGTTAGCATTTTGATTGGGTACTTGTTAGCTTTTTGAAAGTATTGTATAGGTGAGTGGTTTAATCAATCAAGCACTGGTTTATTTTTTTTCACAAAATATCACATCAAATGCACTGGTACATTACATAAAAGTGAGATAGGAAAGAAGCGAAAGACCTTATGAGGTCACCAAGTCAGCCTCCACCTCGGCGATCCTATAAGGCAAAACATAATTACCACTTGGTGAAAGTGTTAAAATGTTGTTTGTTAAAGCATTTGTGAATTCACTTTTTTTTGCACTTCTAAACTGTTTTGCTATGTTATGGCTATATAATACATTTAAAAATAATAGGTTAGTGAAATTTCAAATGCCAATTGTAATTTTTGGAAAAAATTGCTTCCAAATGTAGGTAACCAATTTAAAATTCTCACAATTTTGTCAATTCTTGTCCGATGTAAAAAATTGTATGAACTCAATGTGATAAGCATGTCAAATTTTGATACCAGCTTCTACTGTGTGATATAAGATCTGGGTTGAATGACCCATACGCTTCATGACCGTTGCCAGTATGTTTAGAAATCGTTAACACTTTTGGCTTTCATTGCAAGCAAAGGTGTAGCTATGACTTGATAGACCTGTGTTTGCTCTTATTTACATTCGTATTGTTTTCTCAACTGGTGAGAAAGTCTACTGAAGTGAACCACCTTTCCATATCAGCAGGCCCGCAACCAGCAAATATTTTCGGGGGGGGCATTTAATTTTTATCAAAGAACAAACATTAAAATGATGCATTGTAACATTTTTATGTTAATATCCACGCCCATTGATGGAGTGTGTGGCACTACCATGTTACGGTTCAGTGGTCATAACTTATGTCAATCACGTTTTTGTTTAGTACAGCATTAAAGGAAACTAGCCTTAGTAACCTTTTCTCATTTAGTTATGACTACCCAAGGAAGAAAATTACGATAATACAGTAACGTGTTCAGTCGATTACAAATAAAATACAACATCTGTAGGCAGTGCCGGTCTTAGGGTATTTCGGGCCCTGTGCGGAATATGCTTTGCTGGCCCCTATGACAATGATCCAATTCAGTAGCGTAGCTAGGTATTTTGAAAGGGGAGGGAGGTTTGACGGCCGGCGGACGAAACCTGAAGGCTTGTTCGCCGAAGGCGACACTCAGTGGCGGGGGTCTGGGGGGCCTCCTCAGAAAATTTTGAAAAACTACTTTGAATTTGGTGCATTCTGAAAGCATGTTCAACAAAAATTTAGGTATGAATATTATTGTAAAATGGTGCTGTCCGGTGACACAGCAAAAGGACAAGATCATGTTTTCTTTGGCATTTTTCGAATTGAATTGAAATTTTTCTATTGGAAATGACAAAAATTACTGCATTTTTTGAGTAAATTGCGGACCCCCTAATTTGCGGGCCCTGTGCGATCGCACGGTTTGCACACCCCAAAGACCGGCACTGTCTGTAGGCTACAAACTGCATTGGCACCCATGACTGTGGTCATAAATTAATCAATAACATATATATTTACATCAACATAAACAAACAGATACATAAACTCCATAATACATAAACTACATAAACATAAACTAAATTACAATCCTGAAACATTTTGTTGGCTCAACAAGTTTTATGTTTGTAGGCCCAAAGAAGTTGACTTTGCAAATGCAAAATGACAGTTCAGTTCAGTTGTTTTTATTTCTGACCATCATATCAAAACAATACACGTCAACATAGCAAAGGTCGAGAAAAGGGTAGAAGCGACAAAACGCGAACGTTAAAACGTGCTTGAGACCGAAGTAAGTTATTGATTTGAAAGAAATTTGGCACGGTCGCAACACCTTCAGAAAAATTTAAGATATAAAGGGAAAATAAAAAATAAAATGTTACAAAAAAAAAACAAACAAATAAACAACATATATTTAGGCTATAGCTTTATTAGCCCACATAGCTTTAGCTGATATATTTAAGATTTGTATGGACAGTTGCTATGATTCTACTTGATTCGGCAAGTTCGTTCAACACCAATTCCGCGCTTGGAATTTGAGTACCGGTACGATGGATTTGCATGAGAGCTAGTCCAGAAAGCCTGTCCTGCCCCATAGTGCTTCTAAGGTAACTTTTCAAGCGTCGTAGACAGCTAAATGTTCTTTCTGCAGAAGCAGTTGTGACTGGAAGTGTAGCCAAAATTATCAAGAGTTTGTAAATGTTTGGATAAAACTCTTTTTGGGATTCTATTGCTGACACTGCATCAATCACACTTGCTGGCCTTTCACTTTCAAGAATTCGTTCCCACTTAATTTTCCACCTGGCAAGTTCATCTATCATGGCTTCGCAGTCAATGTCTCCTTTGTAAAATTGTACTGTATTGTCAATGTCACAATACCTCGTTGAAGCGACATTTCTAGGCACAATGGGTTGAATTTGGGCAGCTGTTTTAAAATGCTCATGAAATCTTCCTTGCAGTTCTTGTAGAAGGCCATCTACATACGGTATGTATACAGATTGACGATAGAAATCTTCCGAATCATTTGTCTCGTAGTTTGCTCTCATTGATTGGCGACCAGCTTTCCTAGGTATTTTTATTGCATCTAGAGACAGCTCTTGGGCCTTAGAATATATTGTTTTGAAATCAGCAACTGCATTTTCTCTGCAATCAAATACAACTGCTTAAACCTCCTGCGTAGCCTACTTTCGGTTTCGATAGTCTACACTCTACAGTATTGCTGTACGTCTATTTCATACTGCATAGAACGCTTAAAATTTTTTCAAAAAATTTCGGGGGGGGCAAATGCCCCCAATGCCCCCCCCTGGTTGCGGGCTTGCATATCAGTGCAGTTAACATACACACTATATTATCATAAGTCTGCTTGCCAATAAGGGGCTCAAAATTATTTTGGCCCCGGGGGCCCACAAAGGGTTTAACACAGCACTGCACTTCAGCTTTCTGGTGGTCAAATAGCCATTTCAGCCACCAAACAGTAAAATAAGAATTTAGTTTAGTCTAGTATAGTGATTTCCCTAACCATGAATATTACCCGAAACACGAATTTCAACATAAACAGGTTAATATTTGTTTAAACTCAAACTGAAATGGCACAGATAAGAAGATTGCTATCCCTGTTTCTGCACTAAAAATTGCATTGCACTGCACTAAAAACTGCACAAAACCGCTTTTCAGATTGCAGCAATCAGCAAATGTTTGATCGAGGCCCAAACACCTTTCCCAAATCAAATTGAAAACTTTCTGACTGTCTGCACTACTTTTGCTGTAAATTCTCTTCTGGTGAGCCTAGAATACTCTAGCGCCATGTGACAAATAAAAGTTCAAAAAAGCAACCGCTAGGTAGAGATAGTAAGTTTTGCGGTTCAAGAAATTTTAAGATTGCGCAAGATTTGTTAAATGACCATGCTTAAACGACATCAATAAAAGTTTGTACACAACCTTTATTTTCATAACATAGTCGATGAAGGCCGAAGGGGGCCCGAAAATAAATTGGTACCGGGCCCGAGAAATCCTGTCAACGGCCCTGTTGACATACGACTACTACAGTGCCGACCGAAAGTTTAGTAGAAGCCGAAATTTTGACATGCCTTCAGATCGCTGGCGATATATTTTGTAATGAAGTCTCTTGTTGTTTAACAAACTGTGCAGTTGTTTTAACGAAGTTGATTCAGGATTTGGTATTTGACTTTCATTCACCAACAGAAATTCAATTATAACCATACGTAAGCAAATCAACTCTCTTAAAACAACAGCACAGTTTGTTAGGCGATAAAAAATGCAAAATAATTATACTGCCAGTGATCAAAAAGCATGTCAAAATTCGGCGCCGCCATTAAACTTTGGCCTGCACTATTGAAAGGAAAGCTATGTACAAATTGATCATTTTGTTTATTCTTCAAAACTACTGTCGTCATTGGTGATAAAAGAAATAGGAAAACCTGAGAATAGTGAAAGAACATGGAAAAACTTAAGCATACTTAAGTTACTCAGCTGGGTAACTAGTTACACAATCAATGTGATTTCTGTAGTTGCTTATGTGTGACCAATTTCTCTATTCGAGGCTTCGTGTTGGTCGCAGCCTGGATCTCATATCGTGAAGCAACCCATGTTGACATGTACGAGACATGACGAAGGACGAGACATGTTGGACAGGAAGGACGAGAGACATGTTGACATGTTGAGACATGAAGGACGAGATATGTTGAAGACGGTTCCGACCAATTGTTTTGATTTGGAGCATGGTAGAGAACACCTTTTCACACAGGTAGGTGGTCGGAAATGGAAAGATCAATTCCAATGCTGCTCGTGCCAATGCAGGATATGCTGTCAACTGATCACACCAGAAATCAGCTAGCGGAAGGACGAAATTTTGTCGGACAACTCTAATTCACCTGGATGTCAATCAACTCCTCCTTTAGTCCATTATTATCACTAATGTCTGCCAAGAAGGGTTGCTGTATCCACTCTGGATATGAGTGATTAGTGGGAACGTATTTTGCCATGGTGGTTGCTAGAAGCGAGGGGTGAGCAACAATATTACAACAAAGCACCCACCAGATAAGTTCGCACAAACTAGCCTACTTAGGATCAAGTTGCGTACGGTACTTGACTGGGAGATGGCTACAATAATAACAAACCATGTAGGCTACTTCGCAACAGCAATAATAACAAACCATGTAGGCTACTTCGAAACAGCAATCATTGATATGACAACTGCTGACACTGGCAGAAAGACAAAAAATGCAGAATAGTAAAATGGCACTTTTATGATATTATACTGCATACATTTAGCACCCCTTACAGTCCATTCCAGCACCCCCGGTTAAGAAACGCTGCACTAGGCGGAGCATGTTACAACCAAGACAGGCAAACTTATTGCTTATGGCCTTTGAACATTCTGTATCGAAATCTATCGATTTAGACTTGTTTGTGAGACGGTTTGCATCCAAACATCCGCGACTGCAATAGACTAGCTCACGCAGTGGCGTAGCCAAGGGGGGGGGGGGGGGGTTACAACGCCCCCCTTTGGCACGCGTGTGACGTCACAATATTGAAAATGATGCTTTCAGTCTCTATGTCTGTAAAACAAAGTTTGCCTAATTTTAAACGAAACTGCACTAAAAGAGCGAGTTTTGCCAATACCAAATATCTCAGCCAAGAATTGGCAACAAGAAAACACAGAGACTTAGCTTTAGGCTATTACCGAAAAATGCCCAAGAAAACATGATCTTATCCTTTTGCTATGCCACCGGACAGCACCATTTTACAGTAATATTCATACTCAAATTTTTGTTGAAAATGCTATCAGAATGCACCTAATTCAAAGTAATTTTTCAAAATTAAGCTATTTAAACAACAAGTCAACAATGTTGGTCATTGTAATATGGTTGCCGTGATTTAACTAGCAGATAAAATAAGAGACCAGTGTTGGTCTTAACACTGATCTACTAGCGTATATTGCAATTTTTGTGGATACCGGTATTTAAGAGGTTAAAATGCCAAAATCATTTAAATTTTTTCGCCCCCCCCCCCCTTGCTCTGCGGTCTGACTACGGCCCTGTATTGGCCGCCTCGCAACATGTTGGCGAGTTTTATTGAAATAGCAAATACCATTTCACTTTCAATTGCCAAATCCGAAATGACGTAAATGAAATACGATGCGATTCTTTGCCTTCTTGAATATGGGTTAGTTACCTCTTCTCGAAAAGTAATTTCTGATGTTGAATGGAAATTCAAAAAAAATATATAACCTACAGGAGGTTTTAGAATATAATCTTGTATCTAAAAATCATGACTAAAGACGACTTTACAATTTTACCACCCACTCCTCACTAAAACCGTTCATTCGTGTGTTAATTATTGCGTCGTTCTCACAACGTGCGTCAAATAGCCTAAGTCACAGCAGGATGGTTCCAATAAAAGGGTCGAAGTCCTTCCAGTGGAGGAATTGCATGAGCAAGTTACAGACACATTTTTGTCATCAAGACGACAAATTTTGCGCAATTACGTCGTAAATTTTACCTCAACCCAAATTCATGGCAACTAAGTAGCCTAATTATAGGCTACAATGTTTAGGCTACATACTTTTCCCCCAAGCTAAGCCTACATTATTTTGTAGGCTAAATGTTTGTGGTGGTTGGTTGGTTAGTTTTAAATCTTTATCCTCGGACTGACAAAGCCTCTGATAGGTTATTTCGCATACTTGTGGAGGCTTTTGACCCAGGGCCTGTTACAGAGATTGGCAAAGAGTGAAGTTTCTGATTGTTGAAATGTTGTTGATCAGGAATTATTTCACTCACTTTTACTCAGTCAGGACTTGCTCAGTTAGCACTTAAGTTTAAACTTACTCCGATATCACTTGCGGGATAAACTTGCGAGTTATCGCTTGCTGAACTGGTGATTACGGATCTCATTTGCTGACTTTGGTTGTTGCTGAGTTTCATCACTTTGCTCAGTTGATACACTTGCTGAGTTGTCGCATCCCAAGGGGTCTGACAACCAAAGATTTAGGCTTAAGCTATATCTCTACCGATGTTAATTCGCAACAATCAGATCAAAACTACATAGTGAGGCCAATGTTGGTGGTTTCGCAACCTAGTTCTTGTTATCATCACGTCACACATTTTAAGGGGTTAACCACCGTCCACCACTCCATATCCCTTTCAGAGCACAAATAACCGAGAAATAAAAGCATAAACATGGTTGCTAAAAAAAATTTGCGAACATAAAAACAACAAAATAATGTCTGTTAAAACGAGGCTAATCTGAAATCGAAGGCAGTGGACAATAACAACAAATGTAATTCTACTGTGGTAAATTATTATAAGTTATTTAAGTATAAGGATGATTTACCTAGTTAGTTTGAAGTCAAATGGTGTGCAAGGTAGTTGATAAGCTCGGCCCCCAAACAAAAATTTCTAAAGAAACATTGCATTAACTCCAGGAAGTGGAAATTAGGAACAAAGGGGGAGACTCGGGTAAGTTGGCCCAGCAAAATGAAAATTTGAATTTGTGAGCTGATAACAAAACATATGTTAAAGCGAATGCTATTGAAGAGTAGAGAATTCATCACTCTAAAAGTGGACATATTCTTGCATCAAACAAACATTCTTAGGTATATAATTTTTCAAGTTTTCCGAAAAAAATAAAATGGACCATCTTGCCTTCATGTGCGGGTAATTTGGCCCACCATGGAAGGTAAGTTGGCCACGTGGGAAACATGTCCATCTACGGTATATTAAACAGTGGAAAAGTTCTCTTTCTCCCCAATTTGATTTTCTTTCTAATTATTTCTTGGTTTTATAGAGGCATACATACCGTACATAAATTATTCTATGTATGCATTCATGTATGGTTTATAATAAAATCTACTATTAGGCTATAATGCTGTATTTTACCTCAGTAAACTTTTTTTACATGAGTAGCCTACACCAAATAAGCTTTCGAAAATAACAAAGGTTGTATCAAACATCATGTAGTTGGAACGGCATGCCTTTATTCCTAACGATCTGGTCACCTTAACGATACTGATAGGTGGGACCTTGTTTGCAATAGGCTACAAACCCCATTTTTGCATGGGTACCAATATCGGAACATTTTTTAATGTATCTCCGAAACGAGGTACGTTTTAGACCGTCGCTTGAGAAGTGGTTGATACACATTTCCGCGATTGGTTTTCTTGATTAGGCTACTTAGCCTACTATTATTACCATATGGGTTAGGAATAATTTGTGGCATAAAAACGATGTTAGGAAGTGTATTATTGTTATTGATCGCTTAATGCTGATGTAAAGCCGCGATTTACTTACTTTGGATACTTGATGATAGGCTACTTCAATCTTGCAAAAATAAGTCATCGTATTAATTAGTCAATTATTATCATTCTATGTAATACCTCATGAAGGCAAGTTGGCCATGGTGGCCAACGTACCCACCCACGAAATGGGCCAACTTCCCTGCATGGCAACCACATTGCAAAAACTAAAATTTATGTCAAACTATCGAGCTTCTAACAACGGTTTCACAGTCAAAGTGAGCCTTAATAACCACTCTAGCGCTGCACTCACTAAATAATAACCTTTCTTATATAGTAAGAAAAAAATCACTCGACATCTAAAAAATTCTAAAATCCAAAAATTTCAAAAATCATAATTTTTCATACAAAAATCGTGCTCACATGTTTATACTGCTTGCTAGAGCCTCCCAACCTGGTGATAAGATAGTTTCAACAGCACTTTCTCAGTATGCGTACGATACGTAACAATAACTATTTTAGTTAAAAAATTATTTAGAGTGGGCCAACTTGCCTACTGGGCCAACTTACCTGAGTCTCCCCTATAGTTAACCACCCGACAAAGCAGCAGAAGAAAAAAAAAGATAGTAATGGATCCAATATCCATTATGTCTTAGTGATATTGCTCCTGAGATTATGTTCTGTTTTCTTCCAGAGTTCAGGTCTTTTGAAACAATCCCTGATCTCTAAATTTTCTTGAACACAGCCCGATTCAAAAGTAACTCCTGAACTCTTAACAGGCAACACTATTGGCATTCCTCGCATTGAATCAAAGTCCTTTATAAACATTCGGGATTCCCGATAAACAATTTTATTCTAGCCTACATCAAATTTTCTTCAACGATTTCTCTTTTTCAAATCACAAAGAAAGTTTCAGACATAGGCTACAAACGTTCCAGCGATTCGTGGAAAAACATACAACTTTACGCAAGAAACACCAAAGTCTAAATTAGGATGTAGACAACATAGAAACGATACTGAAGCTTTCTTAAAATAGTTTGGTGAATGATACTTAGCAGTAGCCTACTCAGAAAAATGATGGCTTTTAATCTGTTAAAAATATTTACCCCGGTACAGCTGGAGCCTACACACCTAGACGATTCAAAATCATAATAATCATTTCAAAACCTCTTAAAATAAATGAGCTTTCTTTTCGACGTATAATATCTTTGTGCAAATTTCAGTTAACTGAAACAAATGAACCATTGTATTTTCTTGTGCGTTGGAAACAAAAACTCAAAGGTCGGCTGCAAGCATCTTAAAAATTAGAAGCGACCAAGTTTGGCAAGTTTTTGTTTGGGGGCCGAGCTTATCAACCTTGTATGGCCTTGTGTGCCACTTTCTTGAAAGATTCACTAAATGTTAGAGCCTTAGAGCTTACAGGTTTTCAATAAAAACATTTTGAAAATTAAAACCGTTGAGTCTACGTACAATTTGTAAGGTTATTATGTTAGTGTTTCAGGGGAGGAATTTTAATTGTTGAAGCATTTTTGTTTTCAAGTTGATATTGGCTCACATTACAATGATTTACAATTAAAACTTTCATATCATCAAAACTGATCCAAGGCAAACGAAACCAAGAAACACCAGCACAAACTCTCATACAAAGAGTTAGATCCTTCACAGAGCTGGTCCTTTTTATCGTGACGTCACACACGTACAAATTAAGAGGATCGAGGATAACCATTAACCACCATTCCTTACTGCGCAAACATAATTGACAAAATAAATCTAACATGGTTATTAGCTTTCACATCATAAGTAGAAACATAATTGATGAAAATTGTGCTTAAACTTGATTAATTTGAAATCGACAACAGTTGACAATAAATAGCCTAACTAATGCTCCTGCCGACCACTTTGCTGTAAAGAGCGAAGCAAGATTTCGCAATAAGATAGTAAAGTCTAAAGCCAAGCGCAATCAAGAAGAAAGGTTATGCCAATGTCGGGCACGGCTCTCATACAAGACCACACCTCAAAAAGTATCTCGGACGAGATTCGACCAAGTTTAAAAGTAGCCCCGCGGGTCATTGCTATTCTGAAAAATCGCTAGGCCATTCTGAAAACGTCTCTAAACATCGGCCTTTAATCTGTTGAAATTTATTTATCTCGGTAGAGCTGTACACACCCAAAATGTTTGAGGCACAATCGCCTCAAAACCTATGGAAAAAAAAAGGAATGAGATTTCCATTCGACACATAATCTCCTGTGTGAATTTGAAGTAGCGTTGTGACATTGAAAGGGCATTGCGACTTGCTTAGAAAAAGCAGAAATACGTAATGACATTGCACATAAAAACAACAACTTAAGACACAACGGTTGGCTTTTTAAATCAAAAATATACAAATGATTGTTGATGAAACGATTAAAAGAAAGTGCTTGAATGAAGTTAGAATCATAGACGCAAATTTTATCACAGTCGTTCAAATAGACAGTTCAGATTCAAATACACAACTGTACAAAAGGCTACAGCAGTGATATCAAAGCAGAGTAGAAAATTTCCTGGCGAAGGAATTACATGAGGAAGTTACAGACACATTTTCGTCCTCAAGCCGATAAATTGGCAAGGCTACGTTGAAGCTGTTGTATCTCGACCAAACCATAATGTTGGTGGTAGTGTTTTCTCGACCAAGCTATTTTGTTGGTGGTTGGACACATTTTCGTCCTCACGCTGGTAAATTTTAAGAGGGATAACTAATTATCTACTAAATATATTGCAAACATGATTTATGAAAATTGTGTTTAAATTGGGCTGATTAGAAATCGACAACAGTTCACGATAAACAAAAAATAGAATTATGCAATCACAACTTAAGAGTTTTCTACTTTACCGTAAACAGCGCAGCACGATGTCGCAATTGGATAGCAAAGCTGAAAGTCAAGCGCCGTTAAGCCACTTTGTGTCCGGTATCAATTGGTGAGAAAATGATTAAAAGAATAAAATGTTTGAATGAAGTTAAATCTCGAATACAAATCCTATCATAGTCGTTCAAATCATCATCAGCACTTCTGTTGCAACCACCCAGCCTCTTTGAAATGATTGCAATCATCAGACTCCTTCCACATTTGAGGATGTGGGTTGTTCAGTGCCAGTACTTTCGTCAGGTGAGATTGGTCGCATGTGCACGTAGACAGAATCGGAACCTTTAACTTTCTAAAGTAATGAAAAACTACAAAACTAAAAGAATAATAACAAAAACAAACACGAAAGAGATGATGTGATCTTGCTCGCATAAAACAAGACTGAAAATCTTTCATAGTGATTCTCCATGAAGTCCATGAGTACAATTGATTTCACAAAAATGAGCTAAAACTGGTATATTGTATTCTAGTGTAATTTAGCTACCTTGCATTCAGGGTTACTCTTAGGTTTTTTTAATAGGGTTTCTCTCTTTCTCATATAGGGATAGTTAAAAACGTTTTTTTTTCTCGTTTTTCAAACGGTTTTTAATCGTTTTGTACACTTTTTCAAGTAACAATTGCTTTCATTAATCATAACAAACAACTGCACAATTGTAGCTGTTGAAAAACTTATTATAAATTAGTTTTCCGCAACTTCGACTAAGTTCTATAAGTCAGAAGTGTGGCCGCATGCTCATCAAGTGGTTTCAATGAACCACCCAACTCCAAGTGCTACCAGCAATCATGAGGATGAGGACTGTTTGGATGTTGAATCCTGGGAAATGGTCTCGGTCGTAACCATATTAACAGTCAACCTTCTTTGTTGCTTGTCTTAATTCTTTTTAGTTTGTTTATTTTACTTTTTCATTTCTGTCATTCATTTCTTTCACTGCATATAGCTTATTATGATGAGTAAATGTTTTTTTAAAGTCTAAATGGTGAACCTGCAGTCTGGTTGACTGATGCAGGTTAACTTGCAAATCAAAAAGTAGAGAGTACCACACTAAATTGGTAAATTCAAGTGTTTTCAATTCAAATTCAAAATTAATAAACTTAATTTTGCCGATTATATGTGGTACTTTTCACTTTTTTTGATTATTTTATCACACTACACATACACATCCTCTTGGATCATTGGTGAAGTCAGAAGAAGATTTTAATGAAAATGTGGCAACGAAGTTTTATTTTGGCAACTTATCAATGTCTTGATTATTCAGAACAGATATTTTAGAGAAGCAAAAGTGCAAATTTTGTTCCAGTATTTACATTTTAGAGAGACCATGTGCGCAAAAAAAACAATCGTTTATTTATTTTCGTTTTAAAAAAAAAAACAAGCGTAAAAAAGTGACTCACATCTCCAATCTCATGTATAAACTTCCAATTAAGAACACATTAAAATTTATTTCAGACCTTAACAATTAACATTGCACATCGGTTCGTTTGTTCATATAGCTTGTAAGGCTAGTGTGAAGGCCAGATAAGGCGATTGTCTGTAATGTTTATTAGATCATTGTCGTCACAGGAAGAGCTAAGGAAGTAGTTGGTGAGGATGTGCTTCATCGTCTGATTATCTAAGCCACAATCACACATTGCATGGAGAGTCATCTTCCATCGAAAAAGATTCGTTTTATTGCTCCTCACTCCGCAGCGGGTTCCATTCAAGCAACATCACTCTCTTCTATCAAGAAAAGGAGCTTGTTAGAGGCTTTCGGAAGGACTTGAAATAGCAGGATGTTGTTTGCCATCAAACTCTGATGACCATTGTTCTAATCGAGCAGTTGCCGCGCTTGTGTGTTCCAATGGGCTAACTAACTGACAAAGCTCTTGCGTGACTTGAGCCTTAGTAGGTTTATGTTCATAGAGAGTGTGGCGTTGGTTAGATATCTGTTTTATTCTTTTTTTTGTGCAGCGACTTCGACTTTGTAACCCTTCTTTTCGAATATCAGATGGAGATATGATGTCTAGTCTATAGAGATCAGTAGTTGGTGTTGACGGAATGTGCTAGTTATAATTCTATAAGCTTCGTTTAGTTCGGAGTCAATCACCTTCGTATGGCTTGATCTGGACCATACTGGAGCGCAGTATTCTGCAGTTGTACAGCATAGAGCCAGTGCTGTCTGTTTCAGTGTGTGCTCATCTGCTTCCCAGCTTGAGCTTCCGAGCTTTTGCAAAACGTTGTTGCGAGCAGCTAATTTATTCTTTACTTTCATTTGACGTGTCTCATTTCGATTAGGTCCTATTCAGTGTTACGTTATGATATACAGGAAACAAGCAATATTTTCCCAGTTGATGCTAAGATTTTGACTAGCTTTATGGTTGTTTAAGTGAAAGCAGGTTGCTTGGGTTTTGGAAAGGTTTGTATTTAAACTCTTGTAACGTCATCAGTAATATATAATGATGAAAAACATTTAATCAAAATATTAACATCGGACTGCTGGATTCAGGTACTTCGTCATAATCATGTGGATCACGTGACGCCTGCAACGCAAACAAGACCGAGTTTGTTGCTGGGCATTGAAAGCACATGTGCGACACCAGTGAATCCTTCAATGGCAAGAAAGTGAAAATTTACAAATTTCTCAAAAATGGAGCTTTGAAGAAGTTCTCCAGGTGAAATCGCTCAACTTAAAGAACGTTTGTTTGCAAAGAAATCTATTCAAAGGTTTTCACACAAGGGCTTGGGAGAGACCTGATTATTTAATTCTTTCTGCAATGCTGAAGTTTAATTCGAGTAATTTTGTTTGCAAAGAAATCTATCACAAGACGTAGAAAAACGACGAACCACAGGCAATAGCTGCTTCTTCAGCATGGGATAATCGAGCTTAATTTCTAAAGCTTCTTGGTTGGAACGTTTTGTTTGTTTTAAAATAGTGCCAATCTTGTGCTGTTGGTTGGATTTATACATTTGTCGTACAACACAACAAAGCATTCACCAGAGGTCAATAAGAAATTGATTACATAAAACTGTGACGTCAAAAAGACATCAAAAACTTAAAGGGCTAGGGACATGATTTTTTTGATTGATGTTTTTTGGATTATTCTTGTAGGGAATAGTATCATGAACAACCCCTATCAACAAAATTGGTTAAAACAAGCTGAAAGTGTGTGTTTTTATTTTTTGAAATCACGAATCCAACACATAAGGTTTTTGTAGCCCCTTTCCGAAAATGTCTTCGGGAAATTCCCTTTCTACGTCACACCGGTGAATTGATGAACGATTGTAGTTTTTCACTGTTCAGTTCAGTTCAGTTGTTTTTATTTCTACGAAGTGGCTATTCTTACAACATATTGTAAAACTAGCCTCTGAAGCTATTCTTACAAGCACCACTCAAGCAAGACGTTGTTTACTCGAGCAAGACCTTAATGCGCTCAGGCGTTTCATCCGACGACGCTCATACGTAATTTCGCGCGCATGCGTATTGGCTTGTGCTGCACACTTGATCGTAGAGTGAACCGCGGTAGTTGCTGATTTTGCTGATCGAAACTACACGTCAATGAATCCATCGTCATCATGATTACGAAGGGAGCATTATATTACAGTTTTGAGACACTTTCTTCGGCTATTAAACAATGGGAAAAAGAAAACTTTGTCAATACAATACAGTATGCTTGTGTGCATGGAGGAAGAACACCCAAATCATGTAGTCAAGGAAAAAGACCAAATCAAAGGTAAGTAATGATGGTTTTGTCCTTGGTGCCCATAGGTTGAGCTACTCATGTAGCCTATATGCATAAGTTTTGCTAATAGATTGAGTTTTGCATAAGTGCAAATTGCCTACATTCCTTATGAATGCTAAGAACTTAGCAAAATGCATATATTCTGCTGAACCATTCCCGCATGCTGTCTATTGTAATAAGTTTTGCTAATAGATTGAGTTTTGCATAAGTGCAAATTGCCTACATTCCTTATGAATGCTTAGAACTTAGCAAAATGCATATATTCTGCTGAACCATTCCCGCATGCTGTCTATTGTAATTTCCATTGAATTGTCATGCCCAGAATTATTCCTAAGTTGCATTGAATTACCCATTAGTTTTGTCAATTTACCCATATGTTACGTCGAATTGCTCATCAGCACAATTCGTCGAATTACCCGTAAGTCTCATGAAATTATCCATAAAGACATGCCTTATGGGTACTTCAACGCAGCTTTTTGGCAATTTGACGTCACTTATGGGTAAATCGACTAGATTTATGAGAATGCTCGGCTGAACTTGTGGTAATTCAACGTGACTTTATGGGTAATTCAGGTGGGCTTATCGGTAATTGGATGCAACTTATGGGCAATTTGACATAACTTGCTGTATGGCTACTTTAACGTGAGTTATGGCTAATTCAGGTGTACTTATGGGTGATTCAACACGGCCTATGTCACCTCATCTTTGTTGTTTTTCAGTACTTTTATCAAAGGTTGTCCATTTGGAATCAAAGTAAATGCAACGTCAGATGGAAAAGCGCTATGCATCACTGAGATTAGTAATGTCAATGATCATAATCATGATTTCAATGAAGTAAGTGGAAATAACCCTTTGTAGTAGTCATAGCCTTTGAGCTATGGTCACACTAGCCCTGTATATGATAAGGAGGCTTTCATCAGAAATTATGTGAAGGATAAAAAAGAGCAATAACATTAGGGGGGGGGGGGGGGGTTAATCGGCTTTTTTTTCAAATTCAATTTTAACCCAGGTTTTAGGATACAACAGTACATTCTAAGACCACTAGTAAAAAAAATTGAAATTTCCGTCCAAAACCCCCTCTATCCAAAAAATTACTTTTCGTGTATAATTGCATTTTGATTATGACACTTGAAGTTCAAATATTGTTTGCTACTGTACTAAAACACGTTAAGAATGTTGCAAGACAGTTTTTCTGATCTTGACTTCATCGTAAGACACGGTAAAGTGGTCATTTCACTTTGCGCGCATGACTACGCACATGCTGAATATGACCAGTTTGTGCGAAACTGGTCATATTCAAGCCGCCGATTCACCAAACCTGGTGATCTTGCCCATCTCTGTGGGTTGGACACCTGTCAAAAGATATGTCGTTTTCTTGATTATGTGCATATAAATTATTTTTCAGAATGCATTTAATTTGATGCCTAAACAACGAAGATTAAATGAAACAGAAAGCAGTGTGATCGGAGAAATGTTTGCCACCAAAGCAAATAAAAAGTTGGTACAAAAGCACATTGCAGCTTCTACAGGAAAAACAGTTATTCTTAAAGATCTGCATAATATTGCCGCAAAACAGAGACCTTTGTATGAAAACACCTATGATGAACTTATTAATGAAATGAACAAAGAAAAAGGTTAGTCGACAGACAAAACTTTTTTGTCTGTTATACAGTACAAGATATGTTCATGCTAAATAGTAGAGATGACTTTCTAATTTCTATGTGCAGTATGATAAGTAGTGATAGAATGAGCTCCGGTTCCGGTCAAATTCTGGCTCCGTACTGGAGGTGATGTGACTCCGGCCTAGAGCCGGATGTGTGTGTGCAAGCTGTGGTCAGGGTCATGACCTTGGAAAAATCTAATTTTTTGCATCATTGTAGTACTGCAGCAATGCAAGAATAGGCTACCAGGTTGCCTGTAACATTGGTCAACACCGTAGGCGTATTTGCAATCTACAGGTCGCTGCTGCAGATTGAGTGTCACATGATATTGTGAGCATTCTTCTTGAACCATTTCAGATATAATGTCAATTAAGCAATTCGCGATTGACCTCTTGCCGTAATGGTTTAGACTGCAGATGAATTATTTCGATGACGTGGGTTCAATCTCACCATTGCCAGTTCAATTTAAAGTGTTGACCGCCTGGTTTACCGGTCAATAGACTCCGTCTACTGCAGCAAACTGCGGATTACCAGTACGCACATCATAGTAGGCTACACAAGAAAAATATCTAATTTTCAGACGTTTTTCTATTCAGAAAACGTTTGTCTAGTATAACCAACACAGAACATTAGCAGTACCCTACAACGTGTGGAAAATTTGCAACATTGAGCTATAAAGGGTCAATTGAGAGTATTTTTTGCTTCATTTTCTTCACAAGAATTCATTCTACTTTCCCAAACTCATGCTCCAAAGATTTTTGTTGCAACATAAGGCGCTATGGGGATTGTAAGATTGAAAGCGGGATCAAGGAATTCAATCAAAGGTCTTCAATATCTTGAAACAATTCTACTTTGAGTGGATAGAAATAGAAAACATTGCTAAATTTGAAATCTACGTAAAAGTTTACTCCTAATGGATCCTTTTAACGGACCCTAAGCATTGCAATGTGGCATCTTTTAGAGAATGGGGTGAGAGTGGTATACAACCGCTCAGTTGGAACATTGATTATATGATGTAAATATTACCAAAGGCCTAAACATCCTTCCTCTGGCCAATAATTAAAATAACATAGAATAGAAAACAAATTTCACTAAAAGTTGATGTTTTTGCTTTTAAATCTGATGGAGTGCCTAATAGGCCTAATTGTTTTGCGCTATTTTAGTCTGGCCCAGGATTGTCAAGATTCTTGCTTTGTAGGGTATACTAATCCTCAGTTTATTTTCATTTTAGGTGCTGCAGTAGATGTGTTTGCAGATGATGACAAACAATTGCAGGCGATATACTTTCAAACGAAAGACATGCGGGAAACCTTTGCGGCATATCCCGAAATGCTGCTGATTGATGCAACCTACAAACTTAATGACTTGAGAATGCCATTATATGTGATGCTGAATGTTGATGGCTTAGGTCAGAGTGAAATTGTGTGTCTGTGGCTTGTAGCCACTGAAGACAAACTGACCATCAGCAAGCTGTTAACTCAGTTTAAACTCCACAATCCAGCTTGGGATAAAGTGGAGGTTGTAATGGCTGACAAAGACATGACAGAGCGGGATGCCATGATGAAAATGCTGCCTACTGCAGAAATTTTAATTTGCTATTTTCATACCCTTCGCACTTTTCGTAGAGAAGTTTCCATGGAAAAATTAGGCATTTCTTCAGCCCAAAGGCAGGTATCACTGGAAATTTTAGGAAAACTGGCAAATGCCAAAAATGAGTCAGCTTATAATTTACTGTATAACCAATTCGTTGACACAGTCCCAATTGCTGTCACAACATATTATAACGATAACTGGCATGCTATTCGACATCAATGGGTGGATGGACTGAGCAACTTGAAAGCTAATTTTTTGAACAGAACTAATAATCGACTGGAATCCATCAATGGAAAGTTGAAAAGTGTCATAACAAGATACTCAGGAATGACCATGTTTTTTAAAGATCTGATGGCATGTATCCAATCTCTTTCCACCGAACGTGACCACAAAGCGTCAAATGCTTTCCTTAAGGTTCCAATTGATGCGATTTCAAGTGTGGCGGAGAGACAATACCAACAGCTACTGACACCATTTGCATATATTCATGTGCAACAACAATTCAAGTTAGCGGAAAAGGTTGTCATGTCAGAGATTTTGAATGATTCTGCCATAGTAAAATCTCGTGTCCATGGGGAATTGGCAGTCACAACAACAGCATGTCCTTGTGGATTCACATCATCAATGCTGCTACCTTGTAGGCATGTCTTGGCAGTTAGAAGGCAGCTCCATATGTCAGAGTACAATCCCAATCTTTGTTCAGAACGGTGGACAATGCAATATTTTCTTAAATCCCATCGCCTGACAAGAAACTCACTGGACAACGGTCCTACATCCACATTACCAGCTGTTGAGATTCTTAACAAGCCTCAAAGAAGATGTGTTTTATCAGAACAGCAAAAGTATCGCCGTGTTCAAGATATTTCCCAGAAGATTGCGTTAATGATATCTGAACAAGGAATGGATGAATTCCAATACAACCTGGATAATTTACGACAAATTGCAGAGTTCTTGCAGGAAGGAAAGAAATTCCAAGTTGTGAACTTTTTGGGTCAAACTCAGAAAGGTAGGCCTATATGCTAGCACTATTTACTAAATCAGAAAAACTAGCCTACTTTTTCAAATATCTGAAGAGATATGGGTTAGTTACTGCAACTTGCGTCGTGATTTTGCAGTCAATTTTTTTTGAGCAATGATTTTTATGGCGTTGAGCTATCCAATATGTGGGCTAATATGTACTGCATGCGCAGTTGCGCACTAATTTACGATTATACAAGGTTGCAGATGCTCAGTAATTCTGCTTTTGTGAACAACTGCATGATCCTTTTCAGGCACTGATACTGGAAGTGCTGCTGCAACATCTTCCAGCAATGATCCTGGAATTGTATTTCCTACGGTCTCAAACAGTACTTTACAGCACACACCCGGTGACGTCTTGTCGACCGTTGATACCAGTGCGATTATGATGCAGACACCGTCCAGTTCTATTCAGTCTTTTACAAGTATGTGCTGTTTCTGAAACATTCATTTCTGATTAGTTGTTTTTTCTTGCATTGCATAATGCATTATGTTTATTAATTTTTTAATAAAAACGTTGAAATAGTGATGTTTTCTACGTTGTAGCCTATATTCGATTCTCGTTGTGTTTATTAACAGATGATGCAGGATCAATTAAATTTCCACCGAAGATGATGAAACGTGGCAGGCCAAAAGGAGCTGGATTGACAGTCATTGGGTTACCACGCAAGAGACAAAAAAAGAGCGGACCAATTCCATTCAGACTGAAGTCGTCTTTTCAGAAAGAAGCAGGTTTGTTGCATTTATGTTTGTGTGACTTCATTTTTGTTATAGCCTACGTTAGTTTAAAAAACTACACTTTGACTTCTGTGGGTCTGCCTAGCCTATAGGCTACGTCAAAGCGTACGTAGGCTACATCAAACAAAGTCACCCATGGTCATATTTTTCAGCAATACTCAGTTGGTTTGTCGATTCTGAGGTAGTAGAAGAGGTCTTGCGTCCATTCAGCGATCGACTGATCGAAGAAAATGAAATTGAAACGTTGCCCGAAAGAATTCCAATGAAGTGTTTAGATGAAAACATTGCCATTGCTTCTGTGCGAAGACATTTTTCTTTTGACGGTTGGACGTTGATGGAGAACCTACTGACCACTTTGCGAAATAAAGGCCGCTGGTTGTGCATCTCCTGTTATTTAGATCTTGATGCAGGCGACAGCATCATGTGCGACTCGTGTCTGGATTGGCACCATCTGAGATGTCTTGGTAGAACAATGCCGCCAAAAACGAAGTCTTGGTTCTGCAGGAAATGCAACCTTATGGAGAAGTGACATTGAATGTTCAGGTGATACTGCAATCTCGCTTTGTCAATTAAACCAAGGTTATGTAAACCGTGAACTACGAAAAGACTTATTGGCCTTGACGCGTTATGCTTGAAACTTGTAACATTTGATAAAAATCGTTTCTTCAATGGTCCTCACATAAAACGCTAACGATGTGTTCTTGAATGACTAATGAGTCCAATCCTGGCATTAAAAGTTCTGATGCATTTAGGACATTTAACATTCTTTGGGAGAGTTGGCTGAAAGTCATGGACTAGTACAGGTTTGTAATGTAGTTGCTGCAATATAATACGGTCCAACAAGACCTTCAACAGTTCATCAATATTCAATACGTATGTTGAACTCTTTCATAGCAAATGGTGGTACAGAACTTGAAAATAGCAAGTAAAAGGTAGCTCGAAGCTGCAGTTTTTTTTTTGACTGACTCATCAGGAGCTGTCATCAGAATAAAACAAACCTAAATGTGGTGAAGTACTTATAGTAGAAGGAAAGAAGAAAAACTGGAGCTTCAAACTATCAGCTACCTTATACTCGCTAAATCCAGATTTGTTGCATGTGTGTAGTATTTACATTTCTTCACTGTAATCTTAGGCTATGGCATAAATGCTTTGATTTCTTATGGCAAAAAATGGGTGATGAAGATCCATAAGTTTATAACAGTAAAAAATCAATTGTTTATTGTTGAAAGTGGTTGGCTTCAGTTGAAGATGCTTGAAGAGTACGAAGCAAAAGCAGGAACGAAGCTTGTTGTTGTTCAGAAACGAGCATACGGTGCCATGTTAATGTTGATTTTTAACATCCTGTCATTGTAATTCACTAGTGTACTAAGTGTTGATATTCATACTACAATAATAAGCCTTTTCTTTGTTGACAAAGATTCTGAAAAGGTTTCTGCAAAGCACAGTGTTTTCACCAAAGTGGAGGTTAGGCATCATAAAAGAGGAAACGGTTTACTAACTGCAAAAAATGCTATAAACATATGTAAATGTGTTCTGTTTCATCAACTTTTCATCTCGTTTCTTAAAGACACTCAGTTTTCAGGTGTAAAAGCTTTGTTGATTCAAAGTAGCCTAGCCTACTTCACTGACCTCTTTTGTATTTTTTCCATCTAGTGTGCCAAATCCATACGCCTATGTGGTGTTATTGATTGGACCAAGTGACATGTCCAGCGGTAACCAAAGGCAGGGTTTGGGTCACAACCAATCTTTTTGAGACAATTTATTTTTTACCATATTCACGTAGTAGGCTTGGTGGTTTTCAATGTTACGTACAGTACCGTATATTATTTCTGTAGGCTACTATCATAAGATGAAAATTTAGTTGATTGTAACTCATCTTAGATGAAGATAATACGATTGTTGCATCGTTGCGGCCAAGGCATTTGCCTCTTGGATGCAACTTACAAGACGTCCAAGTATTCCCTTCCTCTATTTTTTCTTTGCGTCAGAACGAATGTTGGTTACCAGGTTGTTGCTACGTTTATTATCCAAAATGAACAAGCTTCGGACATAGCAGAAGCACTTTCTGTTGTAAAAGGGTGGTCAGAAAACTGGAACCCTTCGTTTTTCATGACCGATAAATGTGAGGCGGAAATCAAGGCCATCGAAAGCGTTTTTTCAAGTTAGTGAATTGCATTAACATTTTCGTTGCTTGTGTGCTGTCTCCATTGCTCATGCATTTGTGTCGTCACTGTTAAGTTGCTACTGTACTTTACCACTCAGTGCCCACGACTTCTTGTTCCGCAGATTGCTACGTGTTACTCTGTGCCTTTCATCGCGAACAAGCCTGGGAAAGGTGGATGAGGAAAAGTGACAATGGCGTTCGCGATGATAAAGCAATTGTGCTGACATACTGGACGCAATGAGGAAAGCAACTACATAGAACAGACTTGTTTGCAATCAAACCAGGCGACAATGAGCGATTGGCAAACGCGATACCCCCCTATTCAGGGATAATATGCGTGTCTGTGACCGCAGGGGACCTGGAGCCGAGTTGTTTTGCACGTTGATAGCACCATGCAGTTGCAAGCACAGTAATAGGCTACTGAGCTCACATTTTGAACAATTCTGTGATCTTCACACCAAGGCTTTTTTTCAGTTGCTAACACGGCCACAAATCGCAGCGCATATGCGTGCTTAGTGTTAAGTAACAGCCTAGTGGAAAGTGTTGTGGATTGAATTTGCTAGTTCAAATAAGTATATTAATTCCGGTACCCAAAGCCTCAAATGAATTCACGAATATCGCAATTGTTAACAATGGCATATAAATTAGGATGTTAGTGCACACAAAGTAGGGAAAGTATTGCTTGAAGAGTTGATTCCTGGGACAAAAATTGAACACTGTAGGCTATGTCGAGCAGAAACTGGTTTAGTGTTTTAAGGTGGTCAAAAATGTAAGCATGCGTCTATTTGCATCCAACAAATAACGAAACTCTAAACTTCTCAGTTTGGTCGGGAAACAAAAAGGGTTGCGAGGACAAATGGCAGGTCTCATCTAGGCAAGGAGAGGAGGGACACATGGGTGATGATCTGGCCTAACAGTTACTGTGCTGTGCTCAAAATATGTACAGTTTTTGTTTAACATGTGCGGTATTCACTTTTTGTAAATAGCCTAGCTTTTCGGAAATGCAACGAGTCATCTGGCGCTATTTGCTTGTGTTTGAAGCCCGGTTGCTCGCTTTGTGAAAAAGCTATCAACCTCAACTTTTGCTTGTCAATAGACAGAGATATGTTGTTTAGATTAGCGTTTATTAAATGCTGTTATCTTTAAAAATATTTGTGGGATAAATGGTTAAAGTCGGTCAAGTTCAACTCTTTACCTAAGAAATATTTTTAACTTTTAGAGTCTGGCTGACCTTAATTTGGATAGACGATAGCTTGTGCTTTCCAGCAATGGTTCAATTGTTAAAATCGAAGCAGAAACAAGCAACTTACAACTAATTTAATAAAGACATATAATGATCGCAGACCGGGGAGACTTGTATACTTGCTTCGATTCGGAAATGCAACGAGTCATCGGGCGCTATTTGCTTGTGTTTGAAGCCCGGTTGCTCGCTTTGTGAAAAAGCTATCAACCTCAACTTTTGCTTGTCAATAGACAGAGATATGTTCTTTAGATTAGCGTTTATTAAATGCTGGTATCTTTACAAGTATTTTTGGGATAAATGGTTAAAGTCGGTCAAGTTCAACTCTTTACCTAAGAAATATTTTTAACTTTTAGAGTCTGGCTGACCTTCATTTGGATAAACGATAGCTTGCGCTTTCCAGCAATGGTTTAATTGTAAAAATCGAAGCAGAAACGACAAAGATATATTATTGATTAAATGCTGGTATCTTTAGAAGTATTCTTCGGATAAATAGTTAAACTTGGTCAAGTTTAACTCTTTTCTAAGGAGATATGTGGTGTTTTTCGGGCCTGTGTTACATAGCTATTAGGTAAAAGCGGACACTTGCATGCTTTTTTTTGTCATGGTTGACTATTTTCACCCCACTTTTCCACCATTTTATGGTGGATTCCTCCTGTGTGACGTCATCGCCTTTTTAACCAGGGTGGCGACTTGTAATGTATACCAGTTCCAGATCACGCATGAGCGCATATTGATGTCAAACGTAATGCTTGAGTGGTGCTTGTAAGAATAGCCTCTGAGGCTATTTTTACAATATGTTGTAAGAATAGCCACAGCCTTATTTCTAACCTTCACAGCAAAGACAATTACACGACAACATAAAGACATATACTGCATTAAGACAGCTGAAAGCGACGTTTCATTTGCTTAGTTGAGGTTTAGGCTACAAAATAAACTGTTAATTCATTTGTAAAAGTTATTTGTTGGAGCAAAAATGCCTGGAAGATGTGTTGTTTGGGGATGCAGCAATAATCCGAAGCCTGGGATAAGTGTTCATCAGTTTCCCAAAGATCCAAACCTGTTTAAAAAATGGCAGAAATTTGTTCAACAAAACCGAAAGTATTGGAAGGCTAAAGCAAGCTCACAAATTTGTTCCGTACACTTTGATAATGACCAATTTGAAGAATCGAGTCTACAAGTACAATTGGGGTTTTCAGGCAGGTAAGTTTCTACAGCCTAGCCTGGGTTAGACTGCATTTCCAATAGTGCTCATTGCTGCATTGCTATACTAAACTACCATAGTGTTATTAAGCTAGACTACCACTGTCACACATTAATTGGGTTAGTCTAATATCGTTATTTCAAAGTTGATCTTTGATAAGGTTTACAGCAGGACAAGAAAGTTTTTTTTTTAAATAATCTTGAGAGTTAACTGTAAGATAATTAAACTTTCAGTAAAAGGATTCTCAAGAAACGTGCAGTTCCATCAATTCTTAGCCTGCGGCAAAACGTAGCTTGTACGTCTACGGCTGAACCACATGCAAAGACAGAGAGGAGTGCTGTCAGAAAGCGCCGAGTTCAACAAGTAAATTAGCTACCATAGCTAGCCTATAAATTGCAAACCTACTAGTTATATTCTCTCATACTATTCAGGTTTTGTGTTTATACTACGTGAAGGTTAGTAAATTATCTCGTAGCCTACATATAAAGGTGTTAATGATCAATTTTCTTTTCTACTCATAAGACTGCCTTTAAGTACCGTACTTTTTCTTTAATTAACACATATGTTAAGTTCTATACTGGCATGTCAAGTGCACTGCTGTATTAGTCTACTTAGAGAGTATTTTATGTGGTACTGATGCCAAAAAATATTTCAGCTTTTGCAACATGAAGTAACTACAGTGCATTCGAAAGAAACCCAAAATATTGGTAGCAGCCTTGTAGATCAACAAGTGGTGTCTGTGGAAACAGAGTTAATTGCTGGTCAAAACTCTACTAGTATAACAAAAGAAGCAATTGATGAACAGGAACAGCCTTTGATGATTTATGAAGCCATGTTTATAAATCCACAATGCAAAGTTGCAATGACCCAAACCGTTAATGTTTCCAATACCAGAAGTATAGGTAATAAACTTGTTAAATAGGTTACTAGATGCTAGCCTATCGATGTTAGTCGATTTCATAATCATGCTACACTGCCCAAGGTTTAAAATAAATTATTTTTTCCTTCTTCATCAAGTTGTAAATAACTTATTGTACTGCAGTGAAGTATATTGTATGTAGGCTACTGGTAAATTGTTACACAATCCACATGTGCTAAAAGTTTTCAATGATCCACTAAAGTTATTTTAGTGTCATCCAATAGTTAACATTGCATTAAAAGTATCAAAGATT
Organism: Aplidium turbinatum; assembly: GCF_918807975.1. Classification (NCBI taxonomy): domain Eukaryota; kingdom Metazoa; phylum Chordata; class Ascidiacea; order Aplousobranchia; family Polyclinidae; genus Aplidium; species Aplidium turbinatum. The sequence goes on along the minus strand of NC_137483.1, from coordinate 7,598,735 downwards.
AATGTTAGTGTTACAATGAAAAAAAGCAAATCCTTCATTGAGACAATACCACAGTCATAATACTACTGTAAACATTATTTAACATAACATACATACTAGTTAACATAATTTCTGACTAGCTGTATCAGCCACATTTAATTTCTGCAATGTTTTAGGCATCCAATGCAATGTACCGATAAGATGTAGTGATGCCGCAACTCAATGTGTAATACCGGTAATGGATTTTATTCAATCTTCTACTCCCATCCATAGTGAAAATGAAGAAGACATGCATGAATGTTTGGATGAAGATTACAATGAATCTTATGATTCCATTTCTTTCGAATGTAATGAGTAAGTGATGCATAATATTCTGGCTTGTGTTGACACTTGGAATGTCTAACTGGAGTTCATAGCTGCCTATTGAGCTGGAGTAGGTCAGGTCTTTATTGGCAGAATGCCTCAATTTGTCCAGCTACATCCACTTTGAAACATGTATTGATATTTTCTTTGTATTTTCCAGATCAGAAGCTAATCAAAAATCAATACCGGAAAATAAATATGTGATTTTCCATAGCATGCTCATGAGTTTGTTTTTAATCTGTCAATTATGTGGTAAGGCAGGAGCAACAACTTCCAGTACATGCAAGGGAACACTGTTGGCAGTTAAACAAATCTGCCATCACTGCTGTCAGTCTTACAAATGGTTTAGTCAGCCATTTGTGGGTGGAATACCAGAAGGAAATATTTCGTTAAGTTCCTCTATTTTGTTCAGTGGAGCACTACCTACAAAAACTTTACGTTTTTTGCGCTTTTGGGGTGTTCAGTGTTACGAAAAGCGTACCTTTTTTCGACATCAAAAAAAGTTTTTAATACCTGCTGTCAACCATGTCTGGAGTATGAAGCAACAGAATGTACTGCAAGAAGCAAAGAAGGATGTTAATCTTATTTGTGGTGGTGATGCAAGATGTGACTCTATGGGCCACTCTGCTAAATACGGAAGCTATACTCTGATGGATGTGAAGCAAAACCGTATTTTAAGCATGGAAATTGTCCAGGTAAGTTTACATGTTCTTACGATGCTACTTGCTACAAAATCGTGTCCCGAATTATGTTATGTTGTATTTTCATCTTTCAAAGGAATATATATATATAATATTAAATGGAGTTACCCACAATTCTGATATCGTAATTTTGCTATTTCCGCAAATCACAAATGTAATGGAAAGCTCCCCAAAAGTTACATGAGTATTGTATACAACGAATACATGTTTTCCCTCAGTAGTTACTACTGTTCTACCTAATGTAAGACGTGTGTTTAGAGTAATGAGGTCAAGGGAAGTTACCACATGGAATTAGAGGGATTGAAAAGGTGTCTCCATACCCTTTCTAGTGCTGGAGTCAACATATGCACATTGATTACGGACAGACACCTGCAGATACAGAAGTGGATTAGGGAGGATCATGAAGAAATGACGCATTACTTTGATATATGGCATGTTGCAAAAGGTAAGCGCTAAACATTGAAGCAAAGAAAACCATAAAACGATTAACGATCTAAACAACAAGTTTAACTCTATTAGTCTACTCATTTTTCATGTAGTTTAGTTTGTGCCAAAAAAGATCTTGCTAAATGCATTAGTTATTGCAATGTGAATGGAGCATTTAGTGATCTAGTCATTCGTAAACCATTTTATACTGCAGGCAACTCGCTAATTCTGTAAATTTCCTTTGGTTAAGGTCTTTCGAAAAAACTTGTTGCTGTAGAAAAGAAGAAGGGATTTGAGCTTGTTTCGAAATGGCGACAAAGCATTATAAACCATCTGTATTGGTGTGGTTTGACAAGTGATGGAAATGGTGATTTAGCTTTAGCTAAATGGGACTCTCTGCCAAATCACATATGTGACATCCACACTGGACACAGTGAGTTATTTCCTTCGTGCTTACATCTGCCACTTGCGAAAAGGAAGTACTTCACAGCAGGTTCGTTCTGTACTTATTGTCTTTATTAACCTCAAGTGTGATTGCAGTAACATAAAAGAAGGCTGTTTCAAAAGCATGCTAACTGCTTATATTCGCTCAGTGTTGGATAAAGTACCTTGTGCAATTTTCGACTTGGCTTTTAAGTGTTTTAAGTTGACATGTGAACTTTAGTAGCAAGACTCTTTATTTTCAGGATCTGAATGTTATGAAGCTTTGACAGGATTGTTGGGAAGCAAGAATCTACGAAAAGATGTCACGAAATTGTCCCCGGAAGGGCAGACGTTTTCCATAGAGGCCTACCACAGTCTTGTCAATCAATTTGCACCCAAAATGTTTCACTTTGGTTATGCTGCCATGAAATGCAGGTAAGCCATTCAGCAAATATTCTGCCTAACCATTGTTAAAGAGGCTTTTAAGAATGTAATAAGCCTACAGAGTTATAATGCAATGAGATTGCTAAAAAACAGCTTGTCATCGTCAGTAATCAACGCTTATGTTTAACTTTAGATTGTTACTTGCGGCCCTTCATTACAATGAAAATAGCAGAAAGGAGCAAGCTAAAACAAAAGACGGAAATTTGCAGTTTTCTCTTTCCTTTCCAAAAGGCAAAGGAGGTTCTCACACGCTAAAAAAGATAATGCAAGAATGTACCTTCAGTAAGAATACATGTCTTCTAAAATTGAAATATGTGCTAAAGTCTACTTAAACAACCTAATAGTGCGTTTATTCGTTTCTAAAACTCATAAGCATTTGCTAGTCCCTAAACACTCAGCCAGCTATTCTTCGACAGTTGCAGCTGCTTGCTTCGGTTAAATTACGCGATGAACATTGACTAGAAATATATTTTATAACCCTTGCTTTGCAGGTTACGTTGCTGAACTTATAGCTGAAGTGACTTCAAGAGTTGAAGATGCTAGTAATGACATTCCAGAGGAGTTGTCATGGGAAACCCCTCCTCCTTTATGTCACAATCTCAAGCGTCCAGATAAACAGAGTGTCGTCAACAATCATATATCGCGTTTTCTTACAAGCGCACCAGTTAATAACAGTGAAAGTTCATAACCTTATAGATGTACTTCTGTGTTTTTTGAATGTACGCCGTACAGCATATTATTTCATATTTCGCTTTCGTTTGGGATTGGTGGTCGTATTAGTTTATCTTTCATTGATTTCATTTTTCACCATTGCCATTTCTTTGACTTATTGCTTAATACCATCGCGGACATACTTAACCGCTATAAAGTAACTTACAATGCAACATAGTAGCCTATTGCACCATATTTGTATCAAACTAGATAACACACAGTGGTGAGTCTTGTAAAAGTACTTTATTAAGGGGGCGAAACATTACGTATTAAACAATAATATCGATATAACCTAAGACTTGATATGGCTTCTTCAGAAGAAGCCATATCAAGTCTTAGGTTGTTCTTCAGGTATTTACAGTTGAAATCCAACGAAATCGTCCTCATTGTTTTGGAGCGAGAATTGGGTTCTTATACAAGTCACGGCGCATGCTGGAAGAACCACTCTAAGGTTTCGACCAAGGTACCCCCAACACCAACGGGCTAATTGCCTATATGCAATGTGCCTATGGCGCTTATGTTCAGGAGCCCCATGAACTCCATACTGCTGCTTGTACTGCAGCCAGGCAATTTCTAACACATCCACATTGAGACAGGCTGCCTGAAACCCAGGGTGCTCTGTTATGCACTTTATTTCGCAGCCATACGTCTCCCGTCCTTCTCTTACTTTTTGGGCAATGCACTCTATTTCGGTGCAACACCTGCATTCCGCTACTGTTGGAAGGATATCGCAGTTGTCGCACTTGCACCTGTAATTTTATAAAAAAAAATCAAATTGCAATAGCCATACGGCATGCATATCACTTGTGTACTGTAGTGTTAAAATAAACACTGTTTTGATATCAGTGTAAGGAAGTTTTCTTAGAAAGGCACTAGATCTAAAGGTGGATGGGAAGAGGAAACGCGGTCGTCCAAGAAGTGAAACCTGGTGGGTAACGCAGTTTACTACCGGTAGGCCTACTTATAGAAATGCTTGGGATGATTACCGTAATGGTCGCATCGATTGAAAAGGAATGTTTATAGAAGGCCACATGTTGTTATATAATAACTTCAAAGTAAATTGAGTAGCCTAATATTGCGCAATGCTACACAGCAAAAAAGTTATTGCCTTTCCCACAGTTTAAGCCATTTATAGGCCGCAGACAAATGTTTGTTTACAATTGGTATCTATATTGTGTAATGCTAATTAAATTTAGTGTGTAAAAATACAAACGCTGACAACATACCAGTTTAAGCTGTTCGTTCGAAGCTCAATATCCGAATCCATTGCTTCACATACTTCAATCTCCTCTTCTGAGCTGCTTGCCAAAGGCTCGAACATGGTCGTGATCAGATTGCATCGGAAGATGTTCATTTCCAAAGTCACAAAATACTTCAGCCTCTTCATCAGAACCGCTGCTAAAATCTTGTAATGTCTCCATACCACGTTATTGAAACAAAATAACTTCACTTGCTGCTTGTCCGAATTACTTATTTCTGCAGTGCGATCTGACATCGATGCGAGAGAATTCCCGGTGAAACGTCATCGCTCAACAGTCGCCTTTACGCAGTGACGCGTGTCGGATCGTCAACTATCAGAAAGTGAAAATAAAAAGCCCTCAAAGCACCCCAAATACAGCTCAAAAAAACTTTTTTTTTTCAGGCATTCTTATTGACCACGTATAAAATCAGAAAATCACTTTTGTAGAAAAAATTTTTTTTCATGTCCCTAGCCCTTTAAATTGAAGATGATTTGCAAACTCAATGACTTTCAGCATCTCATGATAATTATTGAAACGAAGCAAAAATGCACATACACCAGAGCATATTCAGTAGGATATTAAAAATTCAAAAGCTGTGTGTCCTGATTTCAAGTGAACTGTACAGACAATTTCAGGACGTTATCGGGTTAAGGTGCCTATCCAAATACTTATCAATTTTTCCACACTTTTTTACCAAATTTAGCTTTCAATCATGATATCGACCATTCACAGCTGCACTAAATACAAGGAAGTCGTCCCATCTACCATACCTTACCAGCAGCTATATACAAACCAAGATGCAACTCGTAAGCATTTTAATACAATAGAAAAATATAAGCTGACTACACATTAAAAGACAAAAGTTATATTGCTGATTGCACAAAAAAAGCAAAAGAGCAAACTTTTTATATCGCAGCATTGTGATCATGTATAAATTTATACTTACATGATCAGAAGAATCCGGTGGGTTGAGTTGCAAATAACCAAAAATATCTACAAAAAGAAAATCTAAGTATAAACGCAAACAAGTGCAAATATGAATACTGAATATTGTTACATTGACTGGCCTTCGCAAAATAATTGGTACAATTTACTTTCCAACAGCTAAACAATGATCTATTTTTGTGGAAATGCAGGTAGAAAAACATTAAAAATGGCATATTTTAATGACCACTAATCAATTTGATAAAAAATACACAAACATTGGAAAGTCTTAATGTATTTCAAGACTTTAATAAGCTTTTTTATTACCTGTTGGCAAGGGAATATTGTTTGGAACGTTTTGGTAGTCGTGCTGTGCAGTGGAACCACTTGGCTAAGAGGAAAGAATATTCTAACTTTTTTCTAACTCAACAGCGCATTACAAGCGACGACAGAAGTAATCACAAAATGTAAGACTATAGTTTTGAAAATCTATTGCGATAATAACGTAATGTTTCTGCAATCCATTGAAAGACCAATAATCTATTTTGATAATGAAGGCCTACATTGCTACATTCATGGCAAACGACGTCTAATTTTACAGTCCATACCTAAACACATTTTGGACAAAAAAAAAGAAACAAACGTTTTTGGTTTTGTTTGAAATCTTTATTCTCGGACTGACAAAGCCTTGATAAAGTGACTTGTGTTCTTCTGGTGAAAGAGTTCACCAGAAGAACGCAAGTCACTTTATTTAACAAATGCCTGGTGAACAGTTTCATTCTGTCTTTACTATAGAAAAAAAGTCTTGATAGGTTATTCCTGGTGGTTTCGCATACTTGAAGAGGGTCTTGACGCAGGGCCGGTTACTGAGATTGGCAGAGTGAAGTGCCTTCAATTCAAATTCAAAATTAATAAACTTAATTTTACAAATTAAATGTGGTATTCTTTACTTTTTTTGATTATTTTATCACACTACACGATTCTTTTTTTGAAAGTTATGGTACCAGTTCAGTTTCGGTGTTAGTTTAATTTATGTTACGAGTCATGATTTGATTCAGTTCACCACGTTCTGTTAGACATTTTTGGTTGCAACCTTTTGAGTTAGTGCGTCCTTTCGGTTATAAGTTACAGCGCCTATCCAAACACTTACCAATTTTTCCACACTTTTTTTCTAAATTTAGGTATCAATCGTGATATTGACCATTCACAGCTGCACTTACTACAAGGAAGTCATCCTATCTACCATAGCTTACCAGCAGCTATATACAAACCAAGATGCAACTCGTAAGCATTTTAATACAATAGAAAAATATAAGCTGACTACACATTAAAAGACAAAAGTTATATTGCTCATTGCACAAAAAAAACAAAAGAGCAAACTTTTATATCGCAGCATTGTGATCATGTATAAATTTATACTTACAAGAACAGAATAATCCGGTGGGTTAAGTTGCAGATAACCAAAACTATCTGCAAAAAGAAAATCTAAGTATAAACCGCAAACAAGTGCAAATGTGAATACTGAAAATTGTTACATTGACTAGCCTTCTAAAAATAATTGGTATAATTTACTTTCCAACAGCTAAACAAATAGGCTGTTTTTTTAGAAATGCAGGTAGAAAAACATTAAAAAGGGCATATTTTAATAACTATCAATCAATTTGACAAAAAATACACAAACGTAGGAAAGTCTAAATGTATTTCAAGACTTAATAAGCTTTTTTATTACCTGTTGGCAAGGGAACATTGTTTGGAACGTTTTGGTAGTCGTGCTGTGCAGTGGAACCACTTGGCTAAGAGGAAAGAATAATTCTAACTTCTTTCTAACTCAACAGCGCATTACAAGCGACGACAGAAGTAATCACAAAATGTAAGACTATAGTTTTGAAAATTTATCGCGATAATAATAACGTTCTGCAATCCATTGAAAGACCAATAATCTATTTTGATAATGAAGGCCTACATTCCTACATTTATGGCAAACGACGGCTACTTTTACAGTCTATACCTAAACACATTTTGGACAGAAGAAAAGAAACAAATGTTTTTGGTTTGGTTTTAAATCTTTATTTTCGGTCTGACAAAGCCTTGATAGGTTATTCCTGGTAGTTTCGCATACTTGTAGAGGCTCTTGACGCAGTGCCGGTCACCGAGATTGACAGAGTGAAGTTTTCCGATTGTTGAAGTGTTGTTGCCGGAGAATTATTCCATCCACTAGGTGCCGCTGAATGGGGAGCAGTCCTGAAAAAGCGTTGCTCAAGCGCACATCCCGAGAGTCGAACCAGCGCCGCGTGATCTTGAGCCGGGCGCGTAACCACTGAGAAAACGGGGGGGGGGGGACTAAATGAAATAGTAAGAAGCAATGAAGTTAAACAACAAAAACATTAACCCAGAAACGATTAAAGTTTCATCTTGTTGACATTAGTATGAACGATAGCATTACACCAAGTTCCGATTAACATCTCTCATCAAAGTTTATTTCAAACTTCAACTTCAATAGTTCTTACTGGATGGCAATAATGTAACACAATAAAATTGTATAATCAACAACTTACCATCGCACTAGTGGGACCAAATAATTGTATTTCCTCATAAGCATGTTGATCACGTGACATCTGTTGCACAAACAAATATAACTCTTCAGCTTTGCAACGTATCAATGCAAGACTGTAAGCACGAGGTTTTATCTAAACGCATGAAAGCAGTTTTATTGTTTTTCAAGTAAAAAAAAATAAAAAAAACAACTACTTTGCAGGCCTATGCGTGGCTGCCGAGCAAGAGCTGGAGGTGCGGTGCCAAGGATTTTTAATAGGCCCGGAGCTGGAGCCGGAGCCTTTAACTTCACTTGCTGTGGAGCAGGAGCTGGAGCCGTTACCTCGGCTTACTTTGGAGCCTGAGCGTTTAACTCCGTTTGCTGAAGAGTCGGAGCCGGAGCCACAAAAATGCAATAGCTCAGACTCCAGTTTAAGACACTCACGAGTTAATTTTATTAAATCTACGTGACGAGACGAAAAACAATGATAGATGACCGGCTATGTCACATTTTGAAGCATTTTTTACTGAGCGGATTGTTTCATCACAGATCAACTAGCATACAAGTCATGCCGTACATTAAACGTATGTAAACGTTGAATCAATAAAAATACCGATAAACTTCGCTAGTTGGTACTGAACTAATGAGCAGCTAGGCATTTCGTGTGGTGAGTGTGAAGTAATGCACAGTTAGTCACAGGCAAGCCTAGTAGCTACCTGTTACAGTATGAAACGAAAATTATGAAAGTCACACAACATCTGAAATTTTTTTACTCTCAAGTACTCTCGTTTTTAGTACTGTACTCTCAAAAGGCATAGCACATGAAAGCAATTTATTGGAACTATGCAGGCTAGGAACCTGATTTGTTACTTCCCACAAATTACTTATAAGCAGAGTTACCACACAGTCCATATTCCTCATATTTGTCGTTGTTTTGCAGGGCAGTGTTTTAAAAAACTCCATTGTATTTAATTCTAAAAAACTGTACTTATTTTGGGCACACGTCTTTATTTTCTCTCTGGAGCTGTAGCCGGAGCCATTGGCATGAAGCCGGAGAGCTCCAGAGATGGAGCTGCCGATGTAAAGCCTTACAGCTCCGGAGCTGGAGCCGAAACCACTTGTGCAAAACCTCACAGCTCCGGAGCTGGAGCCGGAGCCACACATTTTTTCATAGCGGCTCCGCATCCCTGCTATAAAGCAAATCACATTCGAACTGAAGTTGTGCTTATAGAAGTTCAATAAAAATGTTGTTTTTTTGTTTTGCTATTAAAACAAAAAGTGTGATTTTACGCAAATGTAATAAAAATTCTCGGTAAAGAACAAACTACAGTACAAACCATGACAAAAACATGGGAACGACACGTTTCAAAAAAATAATATGATTGCATAATCCCTTAATTTTCATTCTCTTTAAAAACAATCATTTCATGTTTTTAGTTTTGGGAATTGAAAGCTGCTTCACCTTTCACTGAGCTAATAAATAAGTATTTTTTTGAAAACTTTAGTATAATAGTAATTAATGTCTTCATCAATGTTGCAATAAGGTGAAAAATACTTTGGTGATAACAAATTTTTAATGTTAAGAAACAATCTGAACTTCAAATTTATGCACATGTGTGATAAGTGTTATTTACAAAACAGTGATCGTAACCTACTCCAGGCAACCTTCTCTTAAACCAGCTCACTGATGATGTCTCGAATTGACATGTAATCAATGACGCAGTTCAGGACTTTTCTTTTAGGCTAACCGCGCGCATACATTTAAACCAGAATGGCCCGTTTCGGCTAGTCCGATTCGGCTAGTTCCCTATTCGGCTACAGTTTTGAATTGTATTTTATTCCACAATATCGTTTCTTTTGCATTCCGACAAAGAAAAATAAATTGAAATGAAATTTAGCGCAAAATGTTTGAACTATTAAATTGAAATGTTTGCTCACATAAAATCGACATGTATCCTACGTCACCGTCTGTATGCAAACTTAGAATATATTAGAATCCTCAACTATTACAAAATTCCAAATCCAACGACGCCTTCTGTTTACTTAGAGAATGTTGTATTTTATTCCACAATATCGTTTCTTTTATAGTTGAAACTATCGAAGCTTTAGATGAGTGGGGTTTACACCTAACCACTGAGATCTTAAATCATATTTATGACACCGGAAACATCCGTAGTGATATGGTACGTTCCATATTCATAACTTTCCCAAAGAAAACCGGAGCAACAGAATGCTCACTCCACAGAACAATTAGCCTTGTGAATCATCCAACAAAGATCTTACTCCGAATCATGATGATGAGATTGAGACCAAAACTAAAATCGGAAATTTTGGATTTGTTCCAGACAAAGGGACCACAAAAGGAATTTTTACATTAAAAATGATAACAGAGAGATCATGAGATGTATGTCCGATTCTTCGACTTATTTAGAAAATTTTGTATTTTATTCCACAATATCGTTTCTTTTGCATTCTTGCATTGTATCCAGTGTTTACCTTTGAGTGCCTTCCCAGACGGCAAAATCCGTCATTTTTACATTGATTCAGACATTTGGTCGACAGACGTTGAATCAATGTTAAAAATGACGAATTTTGTCGTCTGGGTTCGTTCAAAATAAGTGTTTTACATTAAAACAACATTTTTCATGATTAACAATAGATGTTAATGAGATAAAGTTCAATTCAATTCAATTTATTTTTCTTTGTCAGAATGCAAAGAAATGATATTGTGAAAAAGAAATACAGTAACAAAACCAACAAAAGGAAAAGGTGGCAAAACCTTAATGGTTTAAGACGTGCATGAAAGGATCTAATATTTCAGTATATGCATCGATAAATAGGCTATAGTTAAGCACGGCCACCAAACCTGATACTTTAAAACAAGTAGATGAATTAGTTAAGAATCAGTCGCCTCCTCGTTCCTGAAACAACTGGAGCGCCAATTTTTAAAGCAATGAGAACACGACTGAACCCAACAACATCACAAAAACGATACCCGGTCAATTGGTCGACAGTCATTTGGTCGACAGACATTTGGTCGACAAGAGGTTTGGTCGACAGACATTTGGTCGACAAGACATTTGGTCGACAGACATTTGGTCGACAGGACGTTTGGTCGACAGACATTTGGTCGACAGGACATTTGGTCGACAAGACATTTGGTCGACAGGACATTTGGTCGACAGAACGATTCATTTTAGGGTTAGGGTTAACTAACCCTAACCTAACCCTAACTCTAACCCAAATGTCCTGTCGACCAAATGTCTTGTCGACCAAATGACCTGTGGACCAAATGTCTGTCGATCAAATGTCCTGTCGACCAAATGTCTGTCGACCAAATGATTGTCGACCAAATGTCTGTCGACCAATCGACCAGCCACCACAAAACAAACTAATACACACATATTGTAATTATGTAACGGACTATCAAAACAAGGACTATTTACAGGTTTTATACAGAAATAAAGTGTTCGCAGCAACGATATTAAGTAGCCTATAGATTGCAGAACAAATACACAATATGGCAGCTCATTATTAAGATACAAAAGTTAAAAAAGCTTTGTTTTTTAAATTAATTTCCTGCACATGTAAGAGCATGAGAAGTGTGATGATATAGCAGCGTGTTTTTGGTATTGCCAATAAGAGTTGAATCATCTTTTATAGCGTCAGTGAGGGATGGAGTGTTTTTGGTATCACTAATAAGAGGTGGAGACTCTTTGGTAGTGCCGATGAAGGATGAAAGTCGCAGCGATGAAAGTCTCAGCGAAAACGTGTCAACGAAAAAATGACAGTTGCCAAATAGCGTTTGGCATGAAAGATGAAGTTAAAACCTAAGTGGCAGTTTAGAATAAACCTGGGTTTCTGCGTTACATGACCTGGAATTTCTTTGGTTACTTCCTTCGTTAGACTCTCAGTTGATGTTACTTTATCATGGCAGAGGAATCGATTAGTACGTAAAAGACTGTAGTCGAATAGGGAACTAGCCGAATCGGACTAGCCGAATAGTAGTAGACCCCATTTAAGCACACCCTGCAGGTATGTCCGCTTCACTATTAATCACTAAGTGGTCATCTCCTTGAGGTGTGCAAAACATGCACACCATCTCCGAACAATGTTGCCATTGCGTCTCAGCAAGTAAGGATATAGTAAGAATGAAATATGTATTGTGGGTGTTGTTTGTAAAATACGCTTGTCACAGTGTGCCCGAAGATTTTTCACGTGTGGTACAATTTGGGGTTGCTTGGTTTGGGTTGTTTGATATGTTGTGTGTATCTCCTAACAACGAACGTCATCTTTTTTTGACGGTGTCGTGTACAATTGATTAATTAATGTTACTCAAACCAGTGTCCATGGTCTGTCATGAAGTTAATCATTGATGAAAATATCAACAAGACTTAACTTTACTACTTCATAACAACACCATGATTACTTACCTGAGCATCTCCCCTTTGCTCCAATCTTACTGCGTTGGGCGTGACGTAACCTAAACAGAAAAACTACAAATGAAAAAAATACTGTAGGACAAAAATAACATCCTTGTTTTGCATAATTTATATTGTCTGTGGTTAGAAAGTCAGTAGGATTGTTTCAAGCAAATTCTTTTGGTCATAATGAAACATTCTAAAAACTGCCTTCGAAACAAAATACAATGTTTCGAACTTCAAAGTACAAGGATCCGTTAAAAGCCAATGAGCCTGATTTCTTAGCTACCCCTTATTGATGACTATTTGTTCTCGACCAGTGGTTTCCAATCTTTTTTGACGCGTTGCCCCTTAACTCTCAAGAAGCTTCTCATTCCTTTTTTATTCCATTATGTGGGCAGCACGTAGACGAACTGAGGCGTTGCTTTTTAGCAATCACTCATTTCGCACTTCTGTGCTGAACCATCATGGTAGTCAAGTTGTTGCGCCTTGGGATAAGTCATACTATAGTTATAACATGGGTTGTCACAGAGGGTAAAACGACAGTGGTGCTTTAAATCAATTGTTTTTGCAAAAGTGGTACATTTTACCATACATAAAATTTGGCTTGTTTATGATTGTGCCAGTCGAGTAAGACACTTTATCACCCCCATCCCTCAAAAGCAAACCTGGACAGATTTGTCAGTTGAAAAGCGAATTACGTTGACGATTCAGCCACGTAGCTGAGAGTAAAAGTGTCTGTAGGCTACGACCCAAAAATGTAAATTTAACTCCCACCATGGGCATGCTGCAAGACACTTAACGCCTTTCTTTAAGCTAGATACAAAGATTCTTTTTCCGTTTATTATGTAACTGCCATACAGAAATCAGGATACAACAAATTAGTTCAGAAACTTCCCAATTGTACAATTTAAAGCAATGTACTTAATTGACACAGCCAACGTTAGCTTTTAAAAAAAAAGCTTGTAGGCCTACAGTTGAAATTCTACCCCAGTTGGGAACCACTGTTCTAGACATTTTAACAGATTATTGTTTAAAAAATGTTTAAAAGTTGAATTTTTTCAAAAATGAATTGTTGAATTCTTGAAATCAAAAGTAGTGTAAGTTTTCTGAATGATATACAAAAACGAGCCAATAAAAAAATAAAATTAAAATGACACATACAGTCTTACATATCATTATCCGCGTTTTTTGTCATATTATGATCTTTGGGCTAGTGATACGTTACTAGCATTCCAATATCGGCCAATACAGGGCTCCAAGACATTTTTCGACCGTTTCTTTTTTTTTCGTCTTTTGACCGTATATGATGCTCTAATGTTTATGGTAGTATAGATGGCTATATTCAACCACAGTGGCAGTGATTACTCACTTTTGTCGTTAGAAAATCTTCGTCTTACAAAACAGCAAAGCAGAAGAATAATTATCAATAAGAGCAGACAACCGGCAACACTGATTCCAACTGTAAAGCTCAAGCTTGTAGAAGCTGTCAATGAACTTCCATCAGATACTGCCACAGTAAAATTGAACTTAAACTGCGTTCCCGAATAAGCGGACGAAGAGAGAGTAAGCAGATATAACCCGTTATCCTCAGCAGACACCTAAAAACAATGGCTATACATTTTGCTCGTGTTGAAATAACCATATTCAAATACAATCTCTGAGTATTTTTGGGACGTAGTAGCCTATTAAATGGGCTTAAACCATCTATTACTAAAAGCAGACGTTTACGTTTTCGGGTAGCAGTGGTAGAGGGCACGATGCACCTGACCGTTACAAGTCATTATTGAAAATCGAATTCTGTATACAACTTTACAGAAAATTGATCAAGAAACTATCTGTAAAACAGCTTATGAAAAGCAAACGAGTTGAATCTGGTTCTGTTATAAAAATCAGAAAATACACCTTAATCTTCCAAAGACAAATTTTATATTTAGTGTGATTGCAGTATAATTTTACTAAAATAAACCAACACGCTATATCACAATGCATATCCCATGAGTATAGCGGCTTTCCACCTCTAGCTGACATTTTCGTTTTTTTTGATAAATTCACAACGGTTGGCATGACAGCCTATAGCACTACAATCAGTTGGGTAGCCTCACACTGTGATATCATTTTAACACAAAGTTTATACCAGAAAATCAGGCAGTAATCCAAAGCGAGTTTTTTTTTTTTTTATGCAGAATCACTGTAAAAAGAACTGACTTTGTGAAGCTGAAAAACTAAACATGTGACTTCTTGATGAGAAGTTATCTTGGAATAGAAATTTAAATTCCGATTCCACAACTCTGGTTTTAAAACGATTCGGCAAAGCACCTTTATAACTTTAATCATCATGCCACTTACATTTGTTCGTTCAAATGAGAATCTCTGTTGGTCCTTTGACACAGTGGAGGAGTTCAAGAAAGTTAGTGCGTCATTTTTCACCATTAAACCTGAAACAACGTTCTTTTAAAATATCTTTCTGGTGTTAGCCTACTGGCCCAGCAATAGCTATAGGCTACAGTTCACCGCCTTTAATTAAAAAAAAAAGAGAGAACTAGAGCTACAGGATGGAATGGGCCGATTAGCAGACGATCTTTTTTGGAGACAAACGATTTAGTTAAAGAGGGCAAACAGCGTTTCATGATATACAGGCTATCAATTAAAATACAATTGTCTGTAAGGAGATGGAAGTCTCTTAAATCCCACAGCGGCATCTATTTATTCAAAGGAATTATAATAAAGATTAGGCTAATCAACTAACTTAAAACTTAGTAACAGTTTAGAATAAACCTGGGTTTGGGCATTACATAATCTGGAATTCCTTAAATCAGCAATTTAATTGCGTATAGTTAATGTCACTTAGCAATTTTTTGGCTTATGTTTCAAATCAAAATTTTAAGCGTCGCTCCAAGCAGACATTAACAATGCTAAGAAACGTAATAATTTATTAACCTGTAGACCTACTACTTTTCTTATTCAAATGTATGAAATCGCTCTTCCCCTCAACGTTACTAGCATGATCCATTGATCCACAAAAGTAAATTTACAACAAGGAAGCGTGTATTGATGTGGTATATTTGTTCCTATTTTGCTGTATGAATGTGAAGTCTGGACGGTAAACAAAGAAACGCAAAGGTATTTAAATGCCGCTGAAATGTGGTTCATTCGAAGAATGCAACGAATATCAGAACTCAGCCACAGAATAAATGAAGACGTTCCAACACAAACCAATCAAACCACGACTGTCTTGAAGCACATCATGAAACGACAAACAAGCTTTTTCGGCCATGTCATGAGGAAGGAACAATTAGAACTCACTGCTTTTTGTGGAAAGATCAAAGGAAAATGAGCTCGTGGAAAACAGCGCCTCACTTTTCTCAATAACCTCACAGATCATTCTCACGTTCCAAACGCAACAATTCTTCGTACAGTTAAATACCAGGATAACTGGCAAGAACTGCGCATGAACGCCTCAGCCTGGAACAGGCATGGTACACAAAGAAGAAGAACTGTTAACTGCCAATAAATGTTGATTTTACTAAAAAAATGCTAGATTAGGAAGTAGTACATCGAATCGAATTTATCCTCAACTCCAGAAAAAATCTCAGCCAAGAATGTTGCTCTTGTGTGTTCCTGAGCGTTGGAAGTGGAAGCAAGAGATTAACCATGGGGTATCACTGTCCTTGAACTATTACTTAAGCTAAAAAAAAAGATAACTAGTAAACATGAAATTACCATTTTTCATCAAAGACACAAACTCAGCTTTTGGGTTGGAAAAAAACGTCACAATGCAAACTCCTGGACCGGGTGGCTTCCATTGACAAGCAAAATCAGCTTTGGTATTCCTATCTTGATAAGGCTCGTCTACAAAATGAATAGACACCTTTTTACTTTGATATGTGATAAAAATATGCTACAGATAGTACAGAGCTTTTTTTTTTTGTTACAATCAATTAATGAAATTGACTACTATCATAAACATGAAAACCCTTGTGGAATGATTACAATTTATGTACAATTCGACCGCTCTTCACATAAGAAAACACTCTTTGAAAATGTATCCAGACCCAGTGACCAACCGTGCAAAACATGGAAAACTAACTTATGTGGGAATTTATTGTCGCTAACCGAAAACCTGGAAAACGCACCAGTGTGGTGAGTTGGATAAATTGTATTCTGATTTATCGCTAGAAACGAAATGACTTAAACTAGAGTAACTTAAATAGATATTGATGATGTGGAGAAAAAATGATAATATTTTACATTGCCCAAAATCTTTTCTTACCTGCGCTCAGGCACAAAACGTTATAACTGCAATTTAACATAGTAGTCTATCGTTGCATCCAGTATGACAAGCAACAAACAACTTATGTTGGTGAAACTATAAACAAACTTTTATTTCCGATAAGTTTTGTTTCTAAAATTACTATAATAACAAGTTTAAACATCTGTAAAACATAAATCTACAAAATGGCAACACGAAACACAAACTCACAAACAACATTAACAAATATCTTTCCAGTAAAGCTTCCAAATGTATCAATTGTTGTGCAAGTGTAATTTCCAGTATCTGATGAACTTAATTTTCGCAAGGTGAGAGTAGAAGTTGTGGAAGAAAACCTATCTGGACGTTTCCATTGATATGTCGCATCCAACTCACTCCCATAATCCACAGAACAAGACAGATCTAGATCTTCATTTCGTTCTATGGTCAACACGTTGTTTTTAAGTCTCACATTGTCAGAAGCGTTGAACTTTATTGATCCTGAAAGACGCAAGTGAAAAACTAAGTAAACTTAAACCAAATAATAAACTGTTAACTGAAGCTTTACAGCAGAGCTACGATTCAACAGAAGATCAAAACATGCATGTCACAACATCATTAAATGCTACCAAACACAGTCTCATAGCTTACTTTCTTTTGGAACAACAGTGAGAGCTGTTCTTTCATTATATCCTCTTGCAACACTATTTGTCGCAATGCAACGCACTGATTTAAACGAGACAGAAACTCTTTGATTGAATGAGCAATCGTTCTTTCGCCTTTTGACAGGCGTATAATGACGATAACTGCTGCCATAGTAAAACCTGAAGTCACATCGATAGACAACTGGATTAGCTTCATTTAAACAATTCATGACAAGATTCTCATCAGATCGAAGATAATATGTTCCATTCAAACGAACTAAGTGATTAGATTCAATGATGTTGTTAACAACATTGGTAGGAGGGTCTGTAAAACATTACAAGTTCAACAGTCACTGCTGTAAGTGCAAAAACTGCTGATTAGTGTAACTACAGAGTTCTTTCATTGAAGTGATTAGAAATTAATTTATTAAAACTTGCTTGATAAAGATTAAGCAAGTATTAATTCGCATCACACAAACTGAATGACAACCACATCACTGTTGGAACATGGATGAAATGTATAGCTCTAGGATACTTAATAAGTTATAAATAAATAATTATAGTAACACAACTACTTGCTTTTCTCACTCTAGTTCAACTAAAAGCAGAAGTCGTTTGCAAGAACATTGTTGTAAAACATTCAGTGCTTTGAATACAATTTGTTGATCATTATTAGATATTCTAAAGGAGGGGTTTTCAACCTAGGGGTCGCGAGACACCTGAAAATCCAGTATACCGTTTTCAATCTTTTTTTGCCAGAAAAAAATTAAAAACAGGGTTTTGTTTGGCAATCGACTATTCCTCGACCTGAGGTTACTCTATTGTTTAAGCTTTCAGACGTTGCAAAGGCTTTAACAATACAAAAGCATTCAATATTTTCAGGGACTAACTCTCGGTATGTTTCACCTAGTTTCTGTACGTTGGTTTGTGCCAACTAAAGTTAACCAGCAATCACACTATGGCAAAAAAGCAAGATTAATTGGAACTCTATATCAATTATGAATTGTTACTACCTTATGTCCTAACTTGTGCACTTTTCAGGTAAAAAGGTAGAGACGGTTCCAAACTTACTTGCTGAGACTTGGGCAATAAAATAATTGTAATTGGGCTTCGGCACTAATGAGGTTAGGGTGGCCCATTTATCTCAGCCGCCTTTCCTTAAGCAACTACGCTTACCTAACTTATTACATCCTTGGTAGAAATGAGCGGTGTTTTTTAACAACTAGCTATAACGGGTATCGAACCAGAATCACATGATTTGAGAGCCAACGTCTTCCACTCATAATTTCAGGTAGTTGGATTTTCACAGTGTCGAAAGTACAAGATACAAAGGCCATAAAATAAGTAGTCCTAAAGATCTAGCAGTACTCGTGCAGTCGTGTGTACTTCAATGGGTACAGCACAGAATCAGAGAAAGGATGAAGTAAAGTTGTTTCAACTAAACCAAATTACTTGAAGGCACTGCCGCCCGTAACTTATTCGGACAAGCAACCGATGTTTGCAAAATTACAAAAACTGTGCATCATTTCTGAAACATAATGTTTTAATCATAGAGAACAAACTTAAAATGTCTAACAATTTAAATTCAACACCTAATACAAACTTACAAACAACGTTAATGTATATCCTTCTCTTAAAACTGCCAAATCTATCAGTTGTTGTGCAAGTGTAATTTCCAGCATCTGATAAATTTAATTGTGTTAGACTGAGTGTAGAAGTTGTAGAAGAAAAACCATTCGGACCTCCCCACTGATATGTCGCATCCAAATCACTCCCATGATCAACAGAACAAGACAATTCCAGGTCTACACCTCGTCTTATCCTCAACACATTGTTAAGAAGGTTTGCATGAGAAATGTTTACTGATCCTGAAAGGTGACAAGACAAGATTATCTTTTATGTTAAGTTCACATAAAGTTTGTGGTTAAAATATGTTATTCAAAATTCGAAATCTTCATTTCATTCCATGGTAAGCACATCTTTTCTAAGTCTTGCACTGCAGAAATGTTGGACTTTATTAATCTTGAAACCAACGAAGGAATCAAAGAGTTTTGTTTAGTTTTTTTTATCAAAATCGATTTTCACATTATATTTGCAGGTGGGCTGCCAACACTAACCCGAAAAGCTGCCTTTATGTGGAACTTGAAAACTTAAAGGGCGGGGAAACCCAAATTAACTTTTGCGAGTTTTTTGTTTCAGCGTGATGTCATTGAGTACAACATGCGTTTTAGCAAAAAAAAATCCAAATTTTGTTGCCCTCGTCTCGCTAAGGCCGCTTTTGTTTGATACCCGTTTGCGAGGTCTCGCGCGCATCCAGCCGTGACGCTGTACGCTGTGACGTCACAAGGTACATATAGTCGTGGCCAAAAGTTTAAAACCAGACTTGATTTATGACGATTTTTGCATTACTTCAAAATACTGCATCAGATATTGTTTCAGTTGCATCATCTTTATGCATCATCTTATATCTGATGCAGTATTTTGAAGTAATGCAAAAATCGTCATAAATCAAATCTAGTCTTAAAATTTTCCTTAAACTTCCACGAATCAAAGAATAAAGTTGTTTTCTGCACCTAAGGGGACTGTTTCTAAGAAGTTTATAGGTCAAAATAAAATTGACAATAAAACAATGACAATGTACTCAGTTGCGCCTCTATACGACTGCATTGACACTGTCTGCTTAGTAAAGCGCTGAGGAGCAACGCATTCTGCGTTGGATACAGCGCTATATAAAAACTAACATTATTATTATTATAATAAAGCCAAAATTTTCAATAAAGTCAAAATTTGTCAAATTGTGGCTTTTGACAAACTTTTCTGTCTTTTTGTCAAAATCCTCGTAGAAGCATTGTAAATCAGGAACTGCGACACAATTAAACCATATTAACCCATAAAAGCAGGAAATATGTCACAATGCCCACTGCAGTAACTTTTATGCAAATTGTCCATTGTTTATTCATTATTACGTATTTAAATAATTCTTACAAAACACTTCCTCTTCACAAACGTGGTCATTTCGAAGATCAACAGTTTAGATTTTAGGAATAGCTTACTGACATTCTATAATATAAAAATGCCCAGGTAAGCTAAATCGTCTTCAGCAAAAGTTAGACAGATTTGTCGAGATTTTTCTGATTAATTTAATGCAACTCCCGGGGGTGATTTAAGGTGCAAGTTTTGCGAGTTTATAGTGAAGTGCCATAAAAAATATTTTGTTGAAAGCCACAGGAAAATTGAACGCCATCAAGCTGGATTGGAGCGAAACCAAGCATCGCAATCAAGGCAAACTTTTATTGAAAAAGCCCCTTTTATTGAACACGTTTAGGTCTAAAATCGACAAAATATTATGTTTGAGTAACCGGTATCAATTCAAGGAAGAACTGTGGCCTCTGCAAATAAGCAATTTCGTTAGGTCAAAATAAAGTCAAAACATTTTTTTAGGTCAAAGTAAAAATGGCCCTATTTAATACTCAATGCAACTACCACGCATTTTGTTAACCCAATACTTTCGGAAAACTTGTTTGGCCTTGTAGTTCGAGTTTTATGGCACTTTCTGCGTTCTTAAATTCTCATGCTTCCAGCTAATAACAAAACAACTTTCGTTTTGAGTTTCACAGAGCACCGCCGTTTACGTTTAAGCCAGAAAATACATTTTGTTTCTTACAAGATTCCTTTGTTTTGTTTCAATTTAAGATCCTTTTTGAACACTCCTAAAATGTATGTTGATTTTATTGTAGAAAAGCATCTCGGTCAGAAAAAAATAAAATTGCACTTAACCAATTCATTTTCGTTTTGCGTTGAAAAACACACAAGAACCTGGAAAAGGCCATAAAATTCATATCGCACAGCATGTTTTGCGAAGGTGTACAGATTTAATGCAAAATATAAAAATATTTTAGAAAAAGTGAAGGACTGGGCAGTGGGCACCTAGCTCAATATCGCCACTCTTGGAAAAAAATAACCCATTTTGAAATCTGCTGCAAGCGAGGATGGCGACTGATGATGATGATGGAAAGAAAGTGGTGTAAAGAATATAAAGCATAAATGCATAATGTTGTCGTTGTTCTGTGAAACAAGATGTGTTATAAATACTAGCAGTGTTTGTGAGCACTTGCCATTGTTGCGTTGGGATTGTCACAGAACAAAAGAAAAACCAATAAAAGTTGGGAAAAATTAACAGCGATAACCAAATAAAGTTGACAAATTGAAAATAAAAAAGCAGGCTTATAAAGTATTTTTCATAGCTGGCGATCCCGATTAACTTCCTCATGATATGAGCAAACGCTGATATTGCATAAAACCAAATTAGTAAGACGTTGTTATAATTGAACATTCAGTGTTCGTCGTCGTCGTCGTCGTGTGAGCCTCTGGGGCCGAGGGTCTATCCTTTTACCACCCCAGATTCACGATGTAAGAGGAACTAAAGAGCCGGATCAGGCCCCGGAGCCGCAGGTTACTGACCCCTGCTCTCGCCATTTACACTTTCCTTTTTCTTTTGACTAAAATTTTACATGTAGCATTTCTCCACATTCCCTTAACTTTGCCCAACCCAGCCTTGCCCTTCTTACCACAGCTGCTTTGCATCAGCCGCTTCCATCTATCTGACCACCCAAATAACAGAAGTATGTGACTGTTTCAATTCCATTACAGAAACTCTCAATGTGATTTTTAACCAAGTTCCTTCCTTTATTACATTCTCCACAAACAAAACAGTTTGCCAATCTTGCTGTTACCCTTTTCGTATTGACACATGTTGATTGTTGCATGTACCTACTTATTGCACTCCTTTCATTGCATCGAATTTTTCATCACTCTTACCACATATCGCACATGGGTTCAGTTTGCTTGTTACAACCATGCCTCCTACTCCACTCACCATCACTTTCGTTTTTTCTAGATTTACCTTCTTCGTCATAGTCGTATGAGCAGTTGGGGCCGAGGGTCTATCCTTTTACCACCCTTTTACTATCCTTTTACCACCCCAGGTTCACAATGTTCCCGGACTACCTAAATGATTCCTACAAATTCTTTCAATAAACAGAAGCTATCGCTAGATTTTCAAATCACCGAATGGGTAAAAAGTTCTCCGAATTGGAATTTCTGCGAATTGACTTCTCCGAAACAGGCCATTGCACTGTACTAGAGAGCAGCCAATCTTTGATATCATCATCTAATACACGTACATATTCCCATTCATTAGATAGGTCAAAGATGGTGCAATCGTTGATGTTGTCCACCGTCTGTTTCTCAGTACCACACCCCCAAGAAGACGAAAATGCCATTTCCCATTGGTGCATGGTTGAGTAGAAAAGACCGACACCAGCACGAAAACGGCCGAGTCGCACCCAAGCCTGTCTAGGAAGAGACAAGCCGATGGGTTGGATGTCGGCGGTAATCAAACAGAGTCTGGTAGTATTTTAATTCCATTTACGGTTCGCCCGCATAGATGTTTTGTTTGTAAGCTTCGATAAGCAAAAGATGAGCGGCTGGCATGAATACATGTCTTGACTTCAGACGACGAGAGTGCTTGCTAGAAGAAGCAGATACTTTGGAGTGGTGAAGATGGTTAGGCTCGAATGCTCGTTGATCGAGAGGTACAGTGATTTCTTCGCGACGAAGCTCAGCAGGTTGGATGCCAGCAAAAATGGAGAGATTGCCACGGTACACGACATCTGGGCGATACCAACTGGGCGATGCCCACTCGGGCGAGACCAAGTGGGCGACGGACCAAGTGGGCGACGAGCCAAGTGGGCGACGGCCAAAGTCGGCGACGGTAGCGAAAGTTTAGCCGTTCGGAACGGTGGTGACATATATAATTTATCTAATTGCTTTGCGGCGTCACGGTTTATCGTGAAGCTTAAGAGAAACCTCTCAGAAAAGAGACAAACAAATGGCCAAAGAGTGGTTGAATTCAGTTATGAACGCTCCTTAACCGTTATCGAAACTTGTCAGTCGCAATACCGATGCTGATGATGCAAGTTAAAGTCATATTTTTATTGGTGGTACAGATAGTTGTCAAACCGATAACAGTGAAACAACGACGTTGCTACGGGTCAATTTAAGAAGTTAAAAAGTCATATTTTTTGTATTAGATCATAAAATATGTTTAAAATGTTTAATTTATATGTTTAAATATATATTTAAAACAAATATAGTTTAAATATATGTTTAAAATACAAAGATTGAACCCTAGTAACTTCGTAAATGCAGTTCAAACAGCTCCTGTAGACATTGAAATTTGTGGAAGGGAGGCAATGGAAGTTACCAACTGGGCGATACCCACTTGGGCGAGACCAACTGGGTGACGAACCAAGTGGGCGATGCCCGATGGCGATGAGCCAAGTGGGCGACGGCCAAAGTCGGCGACGGTAGCGAAAGTTTAGCCGTTCGGAACGGTGGTGACATATATAATTTATCTAGTTGCTTTGCGGCGTCACGGTTTATCGTGAAGCTTAAGAGAAACCTCTCAGAAAAGAGACAAACGAATGACCAAAGAGTGGTTGAAGTCAGTTATGAACGCTCCCTAACCGTTATCGAAACTTGTCAGTTGCAATACCGATGTTGATGATGCAAGTTAAAGTCAATCAAGTCTCTGAATATTATAAACACTTGCGGTAGGTCACTAGGTCAGCCAGTGCTGAGATCTTAACTACTAAATAGCTGGTTTGGTAGGTACATGCATTAGACATTTGAATTTTTGTAGTGATTTTCAAGCGAAACAGAAGGTTTTTGTTAGTTGTTCGAGTGTGTTATTGTTCAAAATACATGTAAAAAGTTGCGTACGAATCATTAACTACGGAGATTAGCATAAATTTAATGCTCTAAAAATAATCCATTATGGGGGTCGCAGAAAGTATACCTTCAGAAAGTATCCCTTCAGGGGTCGCAGAAAGTATACCAATTTGCACAAGGTACTGCATATTAGCACTTCTGTACGAGATGCTGTGACAGTTATTAACTTTATTAAGAGTCGTAAACTCAATAGGCTACCCGTATTTTTGAAAATTTAAAAGGTGAAATGGAATCCGAGTTAAAAACTCTTTTACTGCATCGTGAAGTGAGGTGGCTTACAAAAGTCAAAGCTTTAAAATGGCTAGCCAATTAACGTTGAAAACCGAAATCGTGATTTTTCCAACAAAATAAAATCAGTCTTGGTCCACCATTTTCGCAATGACATCTAGCTTTTGGAATTATGCCAAATTTGCTTGACAAACTGAACGAATTTAATTCGTTTCTCCTAAGAGAAGACATCAATATTTTGCATTGAAATCTAAAATTAATGCAATCGTCAAAAAATTGAACATCTGGAAACAAATATTTCAAAATGATTTATCTGAAATGTTCTCACTTCGCCTACGGTTCCAGCGGCTCCAGCCTAAACAACATTGAAACCGCCTTGAGACCTGCCTTAACAAACACTGAGCCACGGCTGTACTTGCTTTGTGGCAGAAAGCAGTCACACCCATCATCACACTGAACAAATGTGCTTGATTTTTTGTTTTGTTTTCAGTAGGCTGCCTAGTAGTGCCCATAGGCTTTGTTGTTATGATCAGAAATAAATAAAAACAAACTGAACTGAGAAAGGCAAATTGTTTTTGGTTTTCGTTAGATTAAAGTATTTCAATAAATATCACAAATGTTAATTTCGCACTGTTCGTCGTTTTAATCGTAAGGGGCCGCGAAACATTTTAGGAGATTAAAAGGGGTCGCGAGCAAAAAAGTTTGGGAAGCCCTGCTCTAGTGTGTGTTGCAAAATAATGTGTCAAGATGATGTCACAATGCAAATTAACATCAAACAGTAAGCGCTATTACTAGACTACAAAAAATAATTAAAACTTTGCTTCCAATGCTTCGTGAAACTCAGCGTGAGAACTCTCATTGCCTCCCTTCCACAAATTTCAATGTCTACAGGAGCTGTTTGAACTGCATTTACGAAGTTACTAGGGTTCAATTAAATTCGTATCATCAAAACTACTTTACTTCTGTAGCTTTAATGTTTTATACAAATTGTTGCAACTATAATCTTTCTCCTTAATTTGCTTTTGACTACAATTTTTTTGCATTTTTATCACTACCTTTCTGGTAAAAACATAATTGCATTTAAATCGCCAGAAAATTATTTCACTTGTAACTTTTGTAAAACGTTTGGAAAGTGAAATTGATTGAAAAATTTATTTGAGCAGAAGTAGTATGTCTGTATTTTATTATATCTTTATTTCCGCATGGTCACACTGAGCCGGTGTCCACAATTTTTATTTTTCTGAGTCTTTTATGACATCACAACCAAGTTTTTGAATGCGAGACTCTCAAAGTAAAAACTTCAGGAAACTTGTCACTTTTTGAAAATCTTTTGTGTTAAATCGCCCTTGTTGCTCTTGCAAGTGTTAATTATAGGTCTATTTTACAATCGAGGAAATAAAAGTTTTCTTTTTTCGCTTTCTTTTCTAGGTTTGGTGGCTGTACATTTTTAAGATTATGTTTTTCAAACACTGTTTTATTGATGCATATTTTAAACCAGGGATGTCCAACCTTTTATTATAGTGGGCCGCATTGTCACTTGAAATAATTCAATGGGCCACAGAACCTATTAAATTTCAAGAAAAATGGGTAGCCTACATAAAGTAACAATTAAAACCATTAATTTCATCTTTGAAAATGGGAACAAAATAGCCCACACATAGAAAAAAACAAAAATTTATTTCTACAATATCTTTGACATTGTTTTCCAGCTAAGATGTTATCAACATTTGCAATTTGCATTAAAGGACGTTGTTTTGATTCTTAGGATGTTTGCTAAGTATTAGTTGGTCAGTCTGTTTTTTTCTGCAGTTTTTCATGGATGAAAATAACTGCTCGCTACAATATGTGCTGCCCTACATGCACAATAATAATCATGTTTTTATTTGCGCCCACATACAGTACACTGCGATACAACAGACGACAGGAAGCAGCGAAGTGACATATAGTCTTCGAGTCAGCTGCTCCCCTTATTTTGGCTTGCCATTAAGTGTCTTTGCCGAGACACAGTAGCGTACTCTGGAGAGGTGTCGCACCCACGTCTTTTCGAACGTCGCGCAGACGTTCTCACCACTCGACTACGCAGCCGACTATTCAATAATTTTCTGGACAAACTAACTGATTTATTAAGTTCATTACATGAATGCAATTCTTTATAAAACAAAGGAAGAGTGTCTTCTCTGTGGAAAGTTTTCAAACTTTCTCGAATTTGCAGTTCAAGTTGGAATTCGGACTGAATATCACACTGAAATGAAACTGGGTCACTGAATAATTTTAATTCAATTTCAATCTTTTTGAAGTCAGAAAATCTGACTTTAAATTCTTCAAGCAAATCTTCAATTTTACAAGCAAACCATTAATTCACATAACTTATAATACCATACTTTTCATAGTTTACAGAACAGTTTTGAGCTGTTTCAGATAGACTACGAAAATATACAATTGCACCAGCTTTCAGTTGTGACTGTTGTGTTACGAAAAGTTTTAATTTCCTGCTAAAGCTACTTGTTCGCTCGAACATTGAAATACACAACTGACCTTTACCTTGTAAATGCAAATTGAGCTCAGCTAGCATTTCTGTGATATCAACTGAGACAAATCATTCAACCATTCTCCATTTTCTATTAAGCTTACGTTTGGTTTCTTTTTCTCCATGAACTGTTTTATTTCGGGTAACAAAAATTGAAATCTTTTTAAGGTGGCTGCTCTATACTGAGCTATCGGAGTTTAGATATAATCGGACTTATATATATAATCCTGTTGCTCCCATACTATACTATTACTACGCCACTAAAAACTGACTGGTACATTTTAATTAGGCTAAGATTCAAAGTTCAAAATACTACTTGGAGTGAAAATGATTAGCGGGCAGCACAAAAATCTCAGGCGGGAACGCAGGTTGGACATCCCTGTTTTTAAACCTTTTGGTTTCGTCATCTTTTCCTTTTGTTGGTGTAAAATTCGTGTGTTTACTTTATCGTTCTTTACATGTTCGCGCCAGCAGTGAAAAATAAAATTGAATTGAATCTTTGTATTTTAAAGTAAAAATGAAGTCATATTTTATGATCTAAAACAGAAAACAATAACTTTAAACTTCTTAAATTGACCCCGTAGCAACGTCGTTGTTTCACTGTTATTATATATGTCACCACCGTTCCGAACGGCTAAACTTTCGCTACCATCGCCCACTTGGCTCGTCACCCACTTGGTCTCGCCCAAGTGGGTATCGCCCAGATGTCGTGTACCAAGATTGCCAATGGTGTGGGACGCACGCATCCGGTCACTGTGTACATGGTGCTGCTGATGGAAGTGTCGATGTTCTCACAATGCGCCCTGCGCACAAACTGATTGCCTGTCTGTTCCTTAGTGCCACACTAACACAATTGTATTAGCACTTTCAGTTGTCGCACTGCTGAGGAAAAAAAGCACGTTTACAAAGTGAAGCGTGGCCTGATGTCAAGTAGACTGACTATAAAGTTGTAAATATACAATTTTGATAAGATTCACTACACCACTTTATCTAACTTAAACAATGTCACTAGAAATTATGAAACAGTGATTCGCTACTCACTGTCTTTTGGAACTACAGTAAAGGATTTTTCGGCACTGGCTTCCGAACCAAGATTGTTTATAGCTCTGCAAAGCACACTTGTAAACGTGACGTCAACCCTTTGATTGAATGAACAATGACCGTTTCTAGCAACGACAGTCGCAATGTCACGATAAATGCTGCCATTGTAGAATCTCCATTTACATTGATGGACAACTGGATCAGCATCACTTGAACAAGTCATGACAAGATTCTCATCAGATCGAAGATAATAAATTCCATTCAAACGAACTAAATGATCAGATTTAAAGATGTTGATAACAACATCTCTAGGAGGGTCTGCAAAACAATATAAAAAATACAATATAATATAGATTGTTGATGGTATAAACCACATAAACTCAATGTAATTGCAACTCAATTTTATTTTGCATAGTCATACGTATGTTAAAGTAAATGCAGCAATGTCACACCAGAAAAATTGTGATGTAAATACTGTATCGTGTACGAGTACGTTTTAAAACAACACCATTGCACAAATATTGAACAAGTTAATAACTCTTCAGCTTTTCTTATTTTGAATGAACACATGCAATGACTTAAAAAAATCATTACAAACCATTTAGTTACCAACCTACCCATCATCATGATCATCACAGCAGGCTATGAAAACTATGATAGTTTAGAGTCAGAGGGACAAGGCTAATACATGTCACTACATGTCAGTATTAAATCCGTAGATTATTTGATCATAATCGACAGTGACACATTTCCTGATACTAAGAATGGTGTACACAACTTGACTTGCAACAAACTTTCAATTTGAATTTAAAAAATCTGTATTAAAACCAATGCAAGAAGTATAAGCTTATTTAAATTTCGGAGAGGAGCCAAACAAAATTTAAGCCACCAACTCTCCTCATAACGACCAAATCTGCCAGCCTTGGCCACTTTATATAGCACTATAGCAAGTTAGTAAAATTACCCTCAAGGGTATGTTGCCTGCTACCTCATTTCATGTTCTGGTGATGCACACTTCCCTTAACTTTATGCCAAACCACCAAACGCTATAAATACGGTGTGTGTGTCTAATATCAAACATTTATTAGCCTTTGAAAATAAACGATGACTCTGATAAAACCTCACAACAATAAGTGGAGAGTTCTTCAGTATTCATAGGTTGTGCGACGTG
This sequence comes from Aplidium turbinatum, assembly GCF_918807975.1. Taxonomy (NCBI): domain Eukaryota; kingdom Metazoa; phylum Chordata; class Ascidiacea; order Aplousobranchia; family Polyclinidae; genus Aplidium; species Aplidium turbinatum. The sequence goes on along the minus strand of NC_137483.1, from coordinate 7,569,914 downwards.
CATGAAGTCTCCGTGTTTTGGTAAACGTGACGCCGTAACGGTAAAATCAACAAAAAATAACATTATTATTTCTGTTTTGTAGTCACAGAAAAATTAAAAATGTAAGAAAAAAAAAGAACTAAAATTGATTGAATTTGTAGCCTCTGCAAAGCCAACATTAAGCCTGCTTAAACTATCTAAACAATATGCCAACCTTTTGCTCCAAATTCCTGTACTTCATTTACAAGCAGACCAAGCACTATATTTACTTTATTGGTCTGTCATTTTGGCCCTAGTGTTGTTTAGTGTGTGATTATGACTATTTGGTGAGTTGTGTAAGTATTATCAAACTGATTATTTTGTGTCCAACATGTGAAAAGCTTTAAATATGATTGACATAAACAGTTAAACATATGTAAAAAACTTTGAATTGTTTGTGATGCAGCTTTTGAAAAAATATAATTAAACAAAAAAAATATTATTGAAAAACAGTTTTAGACATACTCTGTGTTTATCATATACTATGATCTCACAGATATTGCTATGATGTTTAATGACCCAGTATGATGTAAAAACTTACATTGTCCTGTCTGAGGTTGGGCCTCCGTCCTCCACAAGTTCAGTGTTCCACCTGGAAGAAGTTCAAACATTCTGTTATAAGGATTCTCTTTACAATAATACCAGCCAACCAGCCAAAAGTAATGTAAAGAATGAATAAACAATCAAAATATTCCCAAACATTGAATTTTAGCAAAGATCTTTCTAAGTGAGAAATGACAATGCAGTAGATATTAACCTACTTTTAAAATTAAAATAACTATGTGATATGTGGCCATACAACAAAAGCAAACTGTAAGTCCAGCACAAACTGATATATATATGCGTTGTTATATCTCAAAACTTGTCTCAACAGGAGTTTAGTAAAATGACTCCATCAATGTAAAACTCATATAATTGAGTATATATATACTCATATATATGAGTTGTAAAACTCATATATATGTGAGTTTTAAATCAAAATATAGTTATTACTATCTGAATTCTTAACAGCCTGTTTCACCTCAAACGGATCATCAGAAGGGTCTTATTCAAATAGAATGCATGTAAATCTCCTAATATGTGAGTTTTACATATTACGAGATTTACATACATATATACATACATTTATTCTATTGCTCAAAGCTTTTCCATAAGTATACCTATAAGAGATTTTCTGATTCCATCTTTTTTCTCGTATTATTTCAATGTTTCTTGGCGTTAAGCCATAAAGAGTTAGAAAAATTTACAGGCTGCCAGACAATACTGTTTTAGGCATCATCTGATTGGCCAATCAAATTGGGCGACAGCCTTGTAGTATTTTTTAAAACTATGTTTCTTGCAACTTTGTTCATTTCATCGATATGTTTTTGTGTTGTGCCATTTTGCCACTAAACAGGTAGTGTTTACCTGCATAGCCCCATTGATAAAGTCAGGCATGCTAACTGACAAAAGGTCAGAAATAAAAGCTGGGTATCATTCTCAACATCCTGTGGTAGCCTAGTGCAGTAACCAGAAGAACGCAAGTTACTTTATGACGAATGTTGTTTGCTGAAAAAATGTTTATTAACTGTCTTTATAAAATAACACCTTACTATAAATTGTCAATTTGATAAGTATTTTGACATAATTAATAAACAAATCATTTGCACATTACAAATAAAATGCAAAAATAAAATAAAAAAGTTTTACTTACTAAACAAACTGTAAAAAGCAAAGTAGACAGATACTTGGACTTTCATTTCATTGCTGTTCACATCAATTCAATTTACATCACAAAATAGCTACAAGTATGTATGCATGAAAAACATGTTATGAAACAATTACATGCAGTCATAATCTTTAAATACTATCAATAACTACCTAACTGCAAAGTCACCTGCTACAAAACAATTAGAAAAATTACAACGACTCATGTAGATTAGAAGCATCATACTTTTACAGTTGTTCAAAAACAAATGCAAAGACCTCAAAACTTAGAATAACGTTTTCACACATGCTCATAGTTGAATTGTCATTTCAAAACATGTTGTTGAACTGTAATTAAAGGAAAACTTAGTAAGGCAGAAAAAAATCTGGAACCCACCAGGACCAACCAATATGCTGCAGCATACAAAAATTGTTCTGTATGATACATATTGAACACGTGTCACAAGTAATTTTATGGAACCTATTAAACTAGGTTAATTGCTTTGACTGACACTGATTGTTTTCATTATCTGATAAAGTTATAAAAGTTTCTGTGTGCTTTGAAAGAATGTCTGCAACTCACAGCACTAAAAGCATTCTTTATTTTCTTAAAAGTATCTAAATACTGTACATGCATATGTGGCACTCTTGCCATTTTTCAAAGTGGGCTACGGCCATGCTTGCATTATAGTGGATGTCACACTTTTTCTTGCATATGAAGTGGTAGCAGTCACGTTATTTCATCCAGGCACTGCAGCCATTGGACAGCTATCAAGCGCTGCAAGATTGGCATTTCTATTTTGAAATCGGTAAATCGAGCAGTGATGTATGATGTGTTGTGCTGATCGACATACACAGGATGACGATTCGGTAAGACCGCATTAAAGATGCCACACTAACAGTGTGTAACACCCGATCAAGAAGAAACCATTTGACGAATCGGCATGATGAGACAGAAAAAGAAAGATTATAAATTACAAAAACACATCAGCCTAAAAATTGCATTATTGCATCCATCTGCTTACTATACAAGTTGCTAATGTACGTCTGGTACCATGTCCCATCAAAATTGTTCAATTTTAAATCTCAGGTAGCGCATGCAAACAATTTATTTAAAATTTAATGCCTGATTATTTATCAACAATCAGACCTTCAATATACAGCTGCAATTTATAGAACTACTCATGGCACATATCCAGTTGCTTTAGGTCAGTGGTTCTCAACCTTTTAACAGTGGGGGACCGGCAAAATTTTTAAAAAATGTTCGTGGACCGGCAACCAAAGATCGTAGTGAATAGAATGAATATTTGTAACGTTTTGTTAACCAAAGTTGTCGTTGCGCACCATAATGCAAGGTTTTAGCATATGATTTGTATTCAGGACAAAAATTGGAATAAAATGGCAATCAAATCAACTCAAACAGAAAAATGTCAAGCCATTTGCATACAAAATCAATGTCAGTGGGAAATTTGCTACTGTTACGCTGCCAAGTGCCAGTAGCCTATGTGAGGAAAACGAGATATCAAAAAAGTTTCTAAAACACGTAACTCTGTTTCGGCATCCAGGTGATTTCTTTGCTTTGTTATTAAAGCTAGAGATGAAAAAGAATTGTTGTTTCTAAATAACTAGTTGAAACAATTAGATCAAATCGATTGTTTTGAAAGTTGGGCACGAGTTTGTTTGCAAGACATAACCAGAAGTGTGACAATGATGTTTTCCGAATCTCGACTGCAACGTAGAAGAACATCATCATAATCCATCGTCGGTTTGTTCCCCACTAGTGGGGGTGGCCGATTGTTTCCGTGCAGCAATTGTTTTAATCCCTTTTCTCCATTTCACCCTGTCCCTTGCATCTTCCTCCTTCAGTCCGACTTTTTTAAATTCATCCTTCACTTGTTGTTTCCACGTTCTTCTTGGACGACCGCGTTTCCTCTTCCCATCCACCTTTAGATCTAGTGCCTTTCTAAGAAAACTTCCTTCCTCCCTCCTTATCACATGTCCATACCATCTTACTCCATTTGCCCTTGCCGTTTGGTCTATGGTCTCTCTCATCTCTAGCATATCCAACAATTCTTCAGTCCTTTTTTCCCTTCTCGTTTTCACCCCACACATTGCTCTCACCATTGACCTTTCCGTTCTTCTCAGGATTGCCAGTTCACTCTCTCTCAATACCCATGTCTCGCTACCATATAGCATTGCAGGCCGCACACAGCTCCGATATACTTTTCCTTTCATCCTTAGTGAAAATTTTCTGCCATGCAACATTTCCCCACATTCCCTGAACTTTGCCCAGCCCAATCTTGCCCTTGTTGTCACCGCTGCTTCACATCCACCACTTCCATTTATCCGATCACCCAGATAACAGAAGTCTGTCACTGTTTCGATGCCATGGCAGAACTCATCATCATGGCCTTCCACTTCATTCCTTCCTTTACTGCATTTCTCACAAACAAAACAATTTGCCAATCTTGTTGCGGCTCTCTTGACATTAGCACATCTTGCATGTACCCACTTTCCGCATTCCTTGCATTGCATTGAATTTCTCATCACTCTCTTGCCACATATTCCACAGGGATCTACTTTGTTCTCAACAACTGTTCCTTCTGCTCCACTCACCATCACTTTTGTTTTTTCAAGATTCACCTTCATACCCTTGGTTTCAAATGCTTCTTTCCAACATAATAACAACAACATAATGTAATTCAATCTTTCTTTTTCATGAAGATTAAGGTCGCATGCGTTGACATCATCGATGTTAACGTAAAATGATCGTCAAAATTGTTAGTCAACTCTTTCAAGTGTTGACTCACAATGCTCAGCACCTCTTTTTACTTTTTTCACCACTCCATTTCACCAGTATTTTCCACAGCAAATCGACTTGTCTTCATTCCATTCCGAAGTGCTGTTTTCCGCATAGTCTTTGAAAAACAAGTTCTTTGCTTTCTCAAACTCCGGTTCTGGCAAATTTCCATTGCATGCCTGACTTTATCCCGGAACTTCAAATTTATCTAATTCCAATTTTTGTCTCCAACTACTTAGAAATTTTTCAAAATCAAGGACAAAATTCCCCATTTGGATATGTACTTCTGTGTTTCAAAACTTTTTGAAAACTACACGCAATCTATCACAAAAACATTATCAACGGCACAGAATTAGGTCATCAAAAAGTTCACCTTTATTATCAAACAATTTTATGTGGAGATATGTCAGTTTTACAGCTGTACATGTTTCACAGTACTATCACAATTTTACAACATGCTTATGACTCCACATTAAAATAAGCTCTGCAGAAAGTAAGATTTTCTGCGAACCGGCAAAAAAATTACACGGACCGGTACCGGTCCGCGGACCGGCTGTTGAGCGGTACACGACAACTGGGCGAGACATAGTGGGCGATACCCACTTGGGCGAGACCAGGTGGGCGACGAGTCAAGTGGGCGACGAGCCAAGTGGGCGACGAACCAAGTGGGCGACGAGCCAAGTGGGCGACGGCCAAAGTGGGCGACGGAAGCGAAAGTTTAGCCGTTCGGAAAAAGTATGACTTTTAATTTTTACTTTACAATACAATGATTGATTTGTGGAAGGGAGGCAATGAGAGTTCTCACGCTGAGTTTCACGAAGCATTGGAAGCAATATTTTCATTATTTTTTGTAGCCTAGTAATACTAATAGCGCTTGCTGTTTGATGTTAATTTGCATTGTGACATCATCTTGACACATTATTTTGCAATTTGCGGCGTCAGGGTTTATCGTGAAGCTTAAGAGAAACCTCTCAGAAAAGAGACAAACGAATGGCTAAAGAGTGGTTGAAGTCAGTTATGAACGTTCCCTAACCGTCAATCAAAGCTTGTCAGTATAAAATATGATTTTTAATTTTTACTTTAAAATACAATGGTTGATTTGTGGAAGGGAGGCAATGAGAGTTCTCACGCTGAGTTTCACGAAGCATTGGAAGCAACATTTTCATTATTTTTGTAGTCTAGTAATGGCACTTGCTGTTTGATGTTAATTTGCATTGTGACATCATCTTGACACATTATTTTGCAATTTGCGGCGTCAGGGTTTATCGTGAAGCTTAAGAGAAACCCCTCAGAAAAGAAACAAACGAAAGGTCAAAGAGTGGTAGTAAAAGTAGCCTAATTGTAATCAAAGAGTTAGAAAGGAAAACGCCGCAGAGAGTTGTTGCAGCAAAATTTGATGTGGCACAGGCGCAAATTTCACGGATATGGAAGGCACGGGAAAAGCTCTTGAACAACCATCGTAACAACAACATCGACAAAACTCACCTTAAGCAAGTAGAAGTTGTGTTTTATTTCCAGCAAACACAACTTCTTCTGTCCATCTTTCAGACCAACGTATCATCAAGAATTTCAAACATCATTATCGATGGAGTATGTTGCAAAAACTTCCGGTCACCATCGATGCTAATAAAAACGCTGCAGCCACCAACATAGCATGCGCAATCTGTTTGTTTTTTTTTCGCTGAGACTTTTTGGTCATTTGTCCGAAATGACTTGTAAAAATTTGGTCATTTTTTATTTATTTCGGTCATTTTTTCTGATGAAAATATTTCCTTTCAAGTAGCTGATACAAACCAAAATTTGCACTTTCTGACTGGCTACAACATTAAGTTTCGCTGAGAAACGTTGTCGTGTTTCACCTGAGAAAAGTTGGAACAGACAAACGTTTCTTCAACGTTCATCAGCGAAACTCAACCTTGCAACACTTGGCCAAATTGACTATATATTTGTTTGCACGTTTTGACCGAATTGGCTAGGCTATATTTTTTTTGGACATTTTTCTAAAAAATCGGTCAATGACCGAAAAAAAAAAAAACAGCGCACAATTAGTGTTCTTGACGCTATAAATCGTATGTGCGCGGAAAATCCAATGTCTCATAGAGACTTGCCATTAACTTACATTTACGATGTTGTATGTGAAAGTACCAATAAAACTTTAATCCGAATGCTCTAGTCTAGACGCTGCGTAGCCGCATCAGCAGTTTACAGAACACATTGTGTTTACAGAACACATTGTGTTTACAGACCATTTTGTTTATGACCTAAAAATTGAAAAATATGACTTTAGTTTTAGATATTCTGTCAAAAATTTTATTTAAATGGATTATTTTTAGAGCATCAAATTTATGCTAATCTCCGTAGTTAATGATTCGTATGTAAGTTTTTACATGTATTTTAAACAATAACACACTCGAACAACTAACAAAAACTTCTGTTTCGCTTGAAAATCACTACAAACATTCAAATGTCTAATGCATGTACCTACCAAACCAGCTACTTAGTAGTTAAGATCTCACCACTGGCTGACCTAGTGACCTACCGCAAGTGTTTATAATATTCAGAGACTGGATTGTGTGTTGCAAAATAATGTGTCAAGATGATATCACAATGCAAATTAACATCAAACAGCAAGCGCTATTACTAGACTACAAAAAATAATGAAAATGTTGCTTCCAATGCTTCGTGAAACTCAGCGTGAGAACTCTCATTGCCTCCCTTCCACAAATCAACCATTGTATTTTAAAGTAAAAATTAAAAATCATATTTTATACTGACAAGCTTTGATAACGGCTAGAGAACGTTCATAACTGACTTCAACCACTCTTTGGCCATTCGTTTGTCTCTTTTCTGAGAGGTTTCTCTTAAGCTTCACGATTAACCTTGACGCCGCAAATTGCAAAATAATGTGTCAAGATGATGTCACAATGCAAATTAACATCAAACAGCAAGCGCTATTAGCATTACTAGGCTACAAAAAATAATGAAAATGTTGCTTCCAATGCTTCGTGAAACTCAGCGTGAGAAAGTTCTCTCATTGTCTCCCTTCCACAAATCAATCATTGTATTTTAAAGTAAAAATTAAGTCATATTTTTTCCGAACGGCTAAACTTTCGATTCCGTCGCCCACTTTGGCCGTTGCCCACTTGGCTCGTCGGCCGTCGCCCACTTGGTCCGTCACCCACTTGACTCGTCGCCCACTTGACTCGTCGCCACCTGGTCCGCCGCCCACTTGTCTCGTCGCCCACCTGGTCTCGCCCAAGTGGGTATCGCCCACTTTGTCTCGCCCAGTTGTCGTATACCGCGGTTGAAAACCACTGCTTTAGGTAGCCTATAGATGTATTGTACATGCAGGCTACTTTCTGATATTCAGTTCAGTTTGTTTTTATTTCTGGGTGGCAACTGACTTTGGTGACCTTCTGGTCTTTCGCTACTATCCTTGTTAGGTAAATTATTTATATTCATCATATTTCGTATATTTTTGTTTACTTGGCTGCAGAAAAAAATAAACTGAACTGACCATCGCAACAAAAGTCAATATTAGCCAAATGTAGCAAAGGTCTAGATAAACACAGAAGTGATAAAATGTGAATATTTTAACATGCTTGCTACGGAAACAAAATATTCCTCTTCTCTTGGCTTCATTCCCATTTCAAGTGGGGTTGCCGGGCAGATTGCAGTCTTCCACATCACTTAGTCATCAGCATCTTCTTCACTCCCACTATTTCTATATATTTTGCCACACAAATTCCCTATCTTCTTTTCGGCAGATGCAACCTATTTCGTCCCCTAAACACTTCGTCCCCTGAAAAGATCGAGAGAAAAATAGAAGAAAGCAGAAGTAGCTGATCGGAGTTTTAGCAAACAATTTAAAATTTTCTTCTTGAATTAATCATTGAATTTTTATAGGCAGCTGTAGCGCCCTGCGTTTCACCTTAGGTCTTTTCAACTTTCCTTAGGTTTGTTACCGTCGTGAAATTTACAATTGTGCTTCGGGATTTTCACCTTAGGTCTTTTTAACTTTTCTTAAACGCCTGTTACCGCCTTGAAATTATCGTTCTGTTGCATATATGTGATGTTACCCAGTAAGTCAAGTAATTCATGCAGTTTGGCAAGTGTGCTTCGAGCTTCCTGAAGTATGATTAGTAGGGCAAGTTTTTGCAACTTTTGCAACTTTTTTTTACAGCTTCCGGCAGCTTCCTAAATACTCAGAATTTATGTAGTATGATGTTTTAAGCTGTTTGTAGGAATTTTATATTGCAACTTTTTGCAACTTTTTTCTATTTTTCATGCAACTTTTTACTGCAACTTTTATCAAGTATTGAGCAAAATGTAAAGGAGTGATTTAAAAAACATGCTATAAAACTGTTTCTAGTACAGTATGGTTCTATTCTCTTTGATTTGCACAACAAAAGCTATGTGATGGATTAGCTGCATCTCAATGTTATCTATGACGCAACAGTTTGCTTGCAAGCTAGAAGTTCAACAACCTCAGCCAAGCACGACAGCGCCCGAACTAAATTAGAAGTGGAAGTATGACTTGGCTTTTGGCCAAGCCCGCATAAACGGAAACAGGTTGTGTCTAGTCTTTCGAAGTAAATGAATGGTAAAAAGGTAAATAAATAAATGCAACTTTTTACTGCAACTTTTGTTAAAATTAAGTGCAACTTTCTCATGTTTTTAGTGCAACAAAAACTTGCCCTAATGATTAGGAATCTGCTTGCCTTTTAAGAAATCGTATGCCAATCAGCTAAACGCATTCTTGCAACCGGCACCTTTCAATCACATATGCGTAATTTTTTGTCTTTTTAACGTTTTAGCTTACAGATGCTTCATTCCTCAGCGACTATGTATATCGCATTTTGGCCGACCATTCGACAGACAGAGAATTTTACTCTTGGTGTAGGTAGTACGTTAGAGTACTGTATAATTTTAGTGCAGTTCACTATAATGTGATTTTGGTACAGTAGTGATATTAACTCTGGCTCCACTAGTCAACGTTCAGTGTGCAGTTTCCTAGGTTGGACTTATAATTTGGATTACGTTCTGCTGTGGAAAGACGATTGCAATCTTTTAAGTTATGTGGTGACAATAAAATCATACTTGTAATAAAGAAGCACAGACCTTGTTCTCGGATCATTTCTGCCACATTGTTGTGCCCAAAATGTCGCTGTAGACTAGTATTACAGCTAGGTATGGGCGGATAAGTTAAGTTACCTGTTGTCCGCTACAGCAGCCATCCTTAGCCAAGTGGATGAGAAACATTTAATATACCGATATACTAAAATATCTACACTAGCAACAAGAAACAAACTTGCATTCATATTGTGTCAAAATTACAAAGTTCCAATGTTAGATGCTGATAGTCAATGATAAAAAAGCTTAAAGAGTGTCAGTCCACATTAGCAAATTACACTGCAAACAACTCTAATAATTAGATTACCGATAAATATTATCAACTTTATAAGGCTATTTAATAAGATTTAATGGTAATAATAAAACTGTAATCTAGCATTGAGAGGAAGAAAGTGAGGTTCGGTTTATCAACTATTATTTCAAGATACTTAGTGTGGTCAACTGTTTTGGCAACTTCAGCAACGGCAACTCCAATCAGTGACTTGGGCGCTTCTATATTTTTTCTCTTGATCTTTTCTAGAGAAAAATTTTGAAATGTTTGCGGTATGATAACTTCAATCAGCAACTTCGGCTCTGTTTTATTTTTGGAAGTGGCTATTTTTCCACACTTAATGCCATGGTTACAATCAGGTGTTGCCAGAGTTGGGATTAAAGTTAGGAAGGGTTAAGGTAAGGATTAGAGTTAGGAATAAGATTAGGGTTTTGATCTTTACCAAGGGCTAAAAAAAAATTAAAAATACAAGATTTTGTTTTCAACAGCTTTAAACTTTTCTCAAATTAGGGCAGAATTTCTTATCTGGCAACACTATTGAGGTTATTATTACACTATATAGTGTAAACATAGCCACAGCCTTTATTTTTTTTTAATCTTTGTTGGGGACGGAATCGGAGGACGAAATGTTGAGTGGACGAAATAGGTTGCACCCCTTTTCAGCCCTCCTTGGTTTCTACCAAAACAGGTACCGGTAATCAGTTTACAATATGGTATGGTTGCAACATACTTCACTTAACGACGCTTTCAGATAGAAACAAGCCTGGCAACTTAAATATAATTTGCTTAAACAAAATTAGTTGAACTGTAAATCTGCACATAGCCTCCTAAGTAGGGTCACATTATTACTTCGACTATTTAGACGAAATTAAAAGTTAACTAAACCAAATTATTCTCAGCTCAGTATGCGTCTATTAGCAATATTGAGCAGAGTGTAATTTTTGAGACTCTGACTCCATGAAACCAAACTCCACTCCACTTCAACTCCAAAAAATGTTAGAATTTTAGACTCCAAATCTATCCCATTCTGAATGAAATTAGTTGTAAGTTAACATATTGCAAAGCTGCAAGATAGATGCGCAAACGACTTAGCAAAACAAAAGATGAAATTTGCGGGACTTATTTTGAGAGGATCGGCAGGACAGCTACATCATTTGGTTATTGAAGGAATGGTGGAAGGAAAGAGGTGCAGGGAAAGAAGGAGACGAACATGGGGAGATGACGTAATACAGTGGACTGATTTGTCAAGCATTAAAGAAACAAAAAGAGTAGCGGAAGAACGTGACATATGGAAGAAAATGACAGCCAACCTTCGGATCGGAGACGGCACGTGATGATAATGAAATCTACCCAACTCTGAATGAAATTAGTTGTAAGATAACATATTGATTTAATGAATCCTTATCCTCGGACTGGGTAAGCTTCTTGCAGAGCTTAATCCTGGAAGTTTTGCATATTCTATAAAAATATATAATACGCAATAATACATACACAATAATATTAGTCAATGCATAAGCCTAAAACACGAAATCGTGTGTAAAAACTTTTTGTCAACTTTAGTAGCATGTGAATGTTTTCAGTTTTCTACAAACTAGAGTATACGGGACTTATTTGATTTAACTAAAATGCAGAGATGCTGAACCAAACTCTAAAATCACTCCACCAAAAACCTTTGTACAAAATGAAACTCCGAATCCACTCTATTTTCTGAAAATCGGGCAAACTGAATTTGAAGCTCTGCTCTACTCAACTCGATGCGAATGGTATTTAGATAAGTTGCCAAATGCCAATCGTTTAAAACAGAATTTATTCTATCCACGGAAAGTAAAAGGCAATCTGAGGATGACATGTTGTAAACTTATAATTTTACTACAGTAGTTGAACTGCAGTGAATTTGTAAAAACTCTAATCATTGATACCAAAATGAAAATAAAAACAGCGTTTTAATAAACAAAATTTAGAGATATTTTTTTAATTGACAACTTTTCACCTCTAAGCTATAAAAACTAAAGTTTATAAAAATCTTGTAATAGCTGACTGCATATGATTTTTCGCTACTATCCTGATTGAGCCATAATTTGAAATAATGTTAGGCTTTCACAATGCATAATTTTGAGAGTTCTGTTTACTCCGTTGTATGGTGCTGTTGAAAAAATAAATTGACTTGACTTTATTGTTACCTATCAATTGTAGCTACAAAATCAGACAAATCGTTGCTTGACTGGTGGCGTTTTTTCAGTGAGCATGAAAAAATACTAATGAAAAATAGTCTACTGATTAATTTTTTTTATAACAAACCATGCACTTAGAAAAATATGCGTTTCACAAAATTAAAGCATTTACTCATGTAAACTTACCTTGTGATAGTATTTTATTAAGTTTGCTGTATCAGCCAACTGTTTTATTGCTTGGCAACACTGTCAAGTCTTAAACTAAATTGGGGTATGCCCCCAGTCCATTAAAGTGTTCTCTGAAAGAAGTGAGCCACATTGAAAGGACCAACCCAGTTCTTGGCAAAAACGTCTGCAAACGTGAAATGAATGTAGACAGGTCGTACTTTACTAGTTAGTGATTTATTTGAACAACTGCAGCAGTGTATCTGTAGGGTTTTGGGTAAAGCTGTCTTTTGGTTATTAAAAGGATAGTTTAGTCTGTCTATGGCAGTGGCGCCGGCAGGGGGCTGCCCCCCCAATGTTTTGGGCATCATCTTTTTAATTTTTTTTTTTTATTAATACATATTAATATTATTTTTTTAATATTTGGATCCCAACCTCAAGTAAGTCAACTCAAGTTGCAAGGGGGGTAAAAGCTCTCTCTTTAAAAAAAAGTATGGAAAACCTTGATGACTAAATTGTACAGCAGATAAAAAGATTTTCTGCAGAAGCAAAGATATAGACTTTTTAAAGTTTTAACTAACGTCACATTGATGTAGAAAAATAACAACCTGTTAATTTTTTGATACCTCACACTCCCATGACTTCTTCCGCGCGCATTTTGGCATTGGTTGCTTGCAGTGATTCTTTCACTTCAAAACGTTTTGTTTCAGCAGTTTTGAGTTGTTCGATTCTTAAGTTGTAAAGGAGACTCAATTTCTCCAATATTTATCATTTATGTTTCTTCTTTAATCTCAGCGGAGTATAAAACTTGTAAAAGATTTTCATCCATACGTCATGAATGAAATTATATCTCAAATCGGCGTAATGACGTGTCATCATCTGAACATTTTACCGAATAATAAATTAGCAAATTCGATCGTCAAAAGTGGTTTGGTGGTGGTAAATATTAAGTAATGAAAAAAAATGTGATAAGGTTGGAAGACATTACGTCATGTATGTAGAATTTTGACGCGAATTCTACGTTAAAGAATATCTTTCTCACTGGCGCCAAACAGTGGATTGGATTATTATATGCGTCGCTCAGTTAATACGGTTATGCGCCTACAACAGACAGAAGGACAAGCCAAGTAGTTTGAATCTGAACGCGGTCTTGAGTTCTGTTAGTTTATTGTGGTAGATAGGTTGCAAGATCACAAGTCAGAAGATCACAACGTCACAAGATCACAAGTTGCAATAAAATAAAATACTGGAGACCAAGACAATTTGGCACGACATTTTTGATCGCAATTGAACTGTGGTACAGGCACAATTTGCGGCAAAGGGTATGTTCCATTGAGCACTATTTGTTACTCGGATATTTTTGGCATGTACCAAAGTTGAATTTTTATTACAAAATATTTTTCACATTGGTAATAAAGTCTTGTTTTGATGCACAAGTGGCATAACATTTAAAATAAGAAACTGCAAGCTAGTGAACAAGCACAGAATCAATTTAAACTGGAAGTATAGTTACTCAATGCAACTACCGCGCAATTTGTTAACCCAATACTTTCGAAGAACGTGTTTGGCCTTTGTAGTTTTGAGTTTTACGGCACTTTCTGCGTTCTTAAATTCTCATGCATCCAACTCATAACAAAACAACTTTCGCTTTGAGTTTCACACAGCACCGCCGTTTACGTTTAAGCCAGTTATGAACCAGAAAATAAATAAATTTTGTTTCTTACAAGCTCTTCTTTTGTATTGTTTTCTTAGTTTTGTTTTAATTTAAGTTTCTTTTTGATCACTCCTAAAATGTCTGTTGATTTTATTGTAGAAAAGCGTCTCGGTTAGAAAAAAATAAAATTGCATTTAAATCACAAGATATAGTCTGTTCATGGGAAAATAATATTTTTCTGAAGTCCCTATAAGAGGTGATCTGATTGGTTACATCGAGGTAATATTGTACCGGACTTGAAGTAAAAAAGCGCTATAATGCTTAGTTTGAAAAGATATGTAAAATACATTGCGTTTGAGAGTGCAAGAACTGCGATTATATGATTTTTGATTTAAAGTGTTATCTCAATTTTTGACTGACCCGACCAAGAAATACGAAAAAAATACGTAAACATTAAAAACAAAAATGTAAACTGCAAACAAACAATAAAGTTAATATTGAAAATGCAATGATCAATCAGGCAATGTCCGTACAAACTACAATTGATTGATTGAATCTTTATTCTCGGACCGGAAAAGCTTCTTTGAAAGTTTAATCTTGGCAGTTTCGCATAGCCTACTTATCGCGGCTTTTAACCAATGACGCAGGGCCGGTCACCGAGATTGACAGAGTCAATTTCCGATTGTCAACGTATTGTTGTTGGGGATTTATTCCATCTATTAGGTACCACTGAATGGAAAGCAGTCCTTAGAATGCCTTGCTCAGGCGCACACCCCGAGAGTCGAGCCAGCGCCGCTTGATCTTAAAGCTTCTTAAGTCACGCGCTAACTAACTGAGCTATCGGGGCGGAATTAAACAGCGTTGTGTTGGCGTAATCGTAGTGGGATGACGTGCGTTGCAAGTGTAATTACTTTAGTTGACCAAAATGTAGCTTAATTGGTTTTGCTGTGTGAATATCAAAACAAAATTTTATTTCCTAATTTCAGCGGAAATTTACTTGAGGTTTCATTTTCTTTACATTAAACCAATTTTATTTCCTTCTGCGTTGGACAACGTGCAAGAATCTAAGAACGTAGAAAGTGATGTAAAACTCAAATCGTGCGGGAATCACATCTGAGCTGATGCTAGTCACATAAAATATCGTAGCATTACATAGTGACATACATAAATTAAGTTCTTTGTCACACATTCTAAGCAACAAGAAAACATACTATTTACTCCATCAAGTAAAGCGAAATTACTGATAACTATATTTATAGTTGAAATATAAGCTTATTATTTGCTTGATAGCTTGCCCTTTGTTGTTTTCAATATTATGTCATAACATTTATAATTAAATAGAAAATATCTAAATGTCCTCAATAGAAAACAAGCTTTGCGACAAAAAGATTTGAGGTGATATTCACCCTGTGACAATGTGTCTCTGCAACAAAATCAGTGCAAAATCTCTCTCTCTGTGACAAATCAGTCTCGGTTGTTAGTCTCGCACCAAGTTGGCCGCGCCACGATGTCGTGTACTCAAAAACAGTCATATTGGTTTGCTATCACACGGTTGAAGTGCACGTGACGAAACTTTAAAAATGTCAATGCACAATGCCAGATAAATCGCTTTATCAAAATGTGCATATCAGTAAAATAGAACAACTACGAAATTCAAATATATTACTAACTCGTTGTTGGGACTATAGTGAAAGCTATTTTACTACCCCTCGTCGTTCCAAGACTATTTGTTGTAAGGCACTGCACTGATGTGAACTTGACATTAACCCTTTGATTGAATGAGCAGTGACCGTTTGTAGCCCCAACAGTGGCAATGTCGCGGCTGTAAGTGTAGTCATCGTAGAACCTCCAAACACATTGATGGACAAGCGGATTAGCGTCACTTGAACAACGCATTGCAAGATTCTCATCAGATCGAACATAATATATTCCATTCAAACGAACTAAATCATCAAACTCGATGAAGGTGATAACAACATTGATAGGACGGTCTGTAAAACAACATAAACTCAACAATTGCTTACTAGTGTCACTGCAACGAAAGGACAAACAAAGCACTTCCTCAAACAATACACAGCTTTAGGTTACTAAATAGTAAAAACAAATACCCGATATTCAGTTGCCTTGAAGGTTTGACGAAGATGAAAAAACTTTAGTATCTTTCATTACAGATTAAAAACTATCAACTTGCTTCGTTAAAGACTCAGCTACAGTTGCTCTATTAATGTTTTTTTTTTTGCTTGAGCTAAAGCAGAAGAAATGGCTTAGCGATACTCTATCGCTTTGGAACAGTTTGCTTACTGCATTGAATTGACAAAAAAACAAATACACTGCAGTTAAAGTTACAACATAAAACTAAATACAGTAACCAACCACACCAGGCACAAGAGTAGTTTTTGATTGAAACCAAATCACTTTGTTTTGATTGTCTACTTTGACGCTTAATTTAACAAAACTTTAAAGTGGTTTTATTCATGCCCCTCTCTCCTAACCAAACTCCCGTTCTTCACCCCTCACCTGGTTTTAAACTGTAGAAACAGGATAGGGTAATATAAAACCGCCAATAATTCGGCAACTTATTCAGTAATTTTGTCTGTTTACATTCATCAGCAATTTGTCTTATTTTTATGTTAGTTATCACAAGATGAACATCTCATACAAAAATGAAGTTTGCTTGAGGAGGACCGTTTTAAAGCATAATTGACACATGGGGGCCTCTGTTGCATGTCGGTGTAGGGGGATGGAGCAGACTACCAATCATAATCTTTGACTGCCCTATCAAATCTGCCGCTAATGGAATAACTACAGTAGCATCGGTTTACTTTATGACTTAACAGGAAAATGGCTCCGAGATATTCTACCATGCTGCTGATTACAAAGTTTCTGTTTTATACAAAAAAATATAAAACTAGCCTTAATTTTGCAATTTATGTTTTCAATTTGATGATTCCAACAATTTCGGCTTTGACCAACAGACTTGTTGGTTTTATTTGTTCAAAATTTGTATCTTGTTTTAGGTGAAGGAAACTATGTTTTTATTATAAACCTTCTTCTTTCGCCGTCACCGTACAGCATATAATATATTTTTGAAATATTGTATTTTTAGTTCTGAGGAAGGGCATTATCGTGAAGTGTGAAACGTCAGTCAAACAAAAACGATTTATTAACTTTTCTTTATAAACCATCAGATGAACGCTGCACATCTTGCTAAACAAGTGAGTATTCCTGTTAAATGCCCAAACTTTATACTACGCTATATCAGTTAACTTGCCGGTACAATAACAAATATCTATCACACTTTACAAATAACCAACTGTCAGTGTTACATGCAGGGCATATACTCAACGACAACAGCAAGGTATGATCGTCAGTTCGTCACAGTACAAAGAAACATTGTATCTTAAAGGTTAAGAACAGGATAAAACTATCTATTTAACATTAAGTTACAAAACTTGAAAACAAGACAAAAACTTACAACCAACGCTATATATTAATCCTTTTAGTAAAGTTCCCAAGTCGATCAGTTGCTATGCATGTGTAATATCCAGTATCTGATATACTTGATCGTGGCAGGCTGAGTGGATTTGTCGTAAAGGAACCATCAGGAAGTTCCCACTGATATGTCGCACCCAACTCACTTCCATAATCAACAGAACAAGACAGACGTTGAATTTTACCTTGTTCTATATACAACGGGTTGGTGGGCGGGATGGCATTGCCAGGAATGTTGAACTTTATTGATCCTAAAAGGTCACAGAACAATCACGACAACTTTTCATGTTAATTTCACATCAATTAAAATGCTAATTCTTCGTTTTTCATATAATTGCAGTAATAATTATAACACCGGTCAATTAGTTACTACGTGGTGCAGGGTTGTCCAAACTATCCAGGTGGATAAAAATTGATAATGCGGAAGTGTCCGCGGGCCAGCAATTGTTAATAATCTTGTTTTTGCAAAGAAAGGTGCATTATGCAGTAATACAGTAGAACTCGGTTAATCCGGATCTTCGCCTAATTCGGATAAAACTGGAAGTACAAATGATTTGTAATCTTTTTCTTGAGAAACAGCTTTGGACTATCTGGATTATTTAATCCGGATCTTCGCCTATTCCGGACAAAAGTTGCGCTCTCTCTATCGCTTTATCCGGATTTGCCCGACAGTTTTGCCATTTTATGCTAAAATGTAACGGATTTCTAAAAAAAAATTACGGATTTCTTCCGTTCATGAACAGTATTCCCTCCTAACGCAAAATTCGTGCGCAAATGCCCAAACTCGTACTGTAAATTGAAAAGATGTCGGTGGAATTTTCGGTCGTAATGTCGGTGACGTTTTTCCAATCGAAGACTTCGTTTGACCGTGATTTTTTGTAAGTTTTCCATAGAAACTCGTCTTCGGTAACTGTTTTCAAAAGTTTTGAGTGACTACACAGTATTCCGACACGCATGTCTGAAGATGTAACTTTTGCCAGTGTGTTCTTGCGTAAAACGCAGAGCCTACAAATACATTCATTTTACATGCATTTCAAAAGAACTCTATCACTGGGTCGCTAATGTGGTGATCGTGCGTCTCGGAATTGGCAGATGACCACACTAATGCGTCCAATTTCGGTGATTTTTACCGATACCCTTCTATCTAGGTAACGTCAGGCTTGATAGAACCATCATCGGTTAATCCGGATGGAATCGCCGGTCAAATCGAATCCGGATTAACCGAGTTTTACTGTATTGCGTCATTTTTATACAACAAAGCCATGTGCAGATTTAAACATTTTCTTCATTTTTCGGCGTCGCAGTAAAGCTCAATTAGCTGCAGGTAAGCCGGAGCCTCATCATGATTCAGGTCAGAGGTGTAGGCTACTAGAGGAGCCGGAGTTTTGGAATATTTAAGAGGAAGGGAGGAGCCGGAGTCTGAGATTTTAGGCAAAAATAAGAGCCGGAGTCTGATTGCTTTGCCATTTGATACTTTTAGTGTACAAATACTTGCACAGTAGCCTACTTGGTGCAGTTGTTAGGCTATTGTTGTATAGGGCAGGCTACTTCTGTGGTTTTATTTTCAAACAGTCATTTTTTCCGTTTTAAAATATTATTTTCTTTTAATGACAGGGGATAAAGAAGGTAATATAAGTTACAGTACAGTAGTACCTGCTTTTAGGCCCACCCGACCAAATTGGTCCGGAATTACCCCCATTCATTCATGTAATAAAAAAACCCAGCTTTATAAGCTCAAAACCTTACTTAATAAGTCCAAGTTTCAATTACATTGGCTGAAATTTGTGTAAACTTTAAAAATGCCAATGTACAATGCCAGCTAGATTGCTTCATCAAAAGGTGAATATCAGTAAAATAGAACAACTACGAAATTCAAATGCAATACTTACTGGTTGTTGGGACTACAGTGAAAGCTGCTTTGCTACTCCACGAACCAACTCTATTTGTCGCTTGACAATCAACTTCTGTCAACCTGACATTAATCCTTCGATTGAATAAACAATGACCGTTTGTAGCATTGACAGTCAGAAAGGCACGAAAAACGATGCTTTCAAAGAACCTCCATGTACATTGATGGACAACTGGATTAGCATCACTTGAACAACTCATGGCAAGATTCTCATCAGATCGAACATAATATTTTCCATTCAAACGAGCTGAATGATCAGACTCAATGAAGTTGATAACAACATTGATAGGACGGTCTGTAAAACAACATAAACTCAACAATTGTCTACTGGTGTCACTGCAACGAAAGGACAAACAAAGTACTTCCTTCAACAATACATAGTTTTAGGTTACTAAATATATAAACAAAGACCGTTATTCAGTTGATTTGACAAAGATAAAAAAACTTTTTTATCTTTCATTAAATATTAAAAGCTATCAACTTGCTTCGTTAAAGACTCAGCTACAGTTGCTCTATTAATCTTTTTTCTACGTGAGCTTAACTAGCAGAAAAAATGGTTTGGCGATACTCTGTCACTTTGGAACAGTTTGCTGGCTACATTGAGTTGACAAGAAAACAAGTATACAGTCTTCGAAAGTAGCCTCGGCAATTGCCGAGGCAGATGCATGAATGGCACATTAGCCTCGGCAATAAAAATGCCGAGGCCACACGAGCGCTTGTAAGGACCACAAGATTACAAAAATAACCCTAATTTTCTTAGACCACACCAGACTAGGAGGTTGATTCAATCTTACTATTGCTTGATGTTTTTATTTGGGTTACTTTCTACTTCGCCGCCGCTTAGACACGTGCCCAGCTGGGAGAATTGAATCTTTTATATGAAATATCACCCTATTATTTGCATTGATTCAACGCCAGTAGACGTCAAATTATTGTAAGCATTCACTCCTTATCGCGCTTCGCCTTCCGTTATCTCGTCCAGCTGTATCAGAAACGATCGCGCCGTTTTCACAACGAACCACACAACATCAACAGACGTCGAATACATGTAAGTAATAGGTTAACGCGTTAACCTTTAGAGTGAGCTTTGTTAATTGCGGTTTGTGATAGATGTCTGGTTGCGTAACAACAACATGTGCAATTTTATGCGCTGACAATGCTCATGTGAACTAAAAAAAAAAGTTTGCAACCTTATAAATACTGGCTTAATTGTTACGCAAAAGTTATTCTTTCATGGAATGCTTGTTCTTTACCAGTGTCATTGCCAATATAAATCATGGTAAAAGGAAGATACAGTTAAAAAGTGGAATTTACCTGCTATAGGTTATGAAACAAAGGGGACAGAAGGAAAAGTTAGTGTAGTATTTTGCAAAATTTGTAAAGAATTTTATGACGGAAACAAATCGGAATTAGAAAAGCTACGGGGCCCAATTAAAAAAGTAGTACAAAATTGGATAAATGGTACTTCGGCAGTAAAGAAAAGTAGGCTAATGCTTCCGATCATGTGACATCGCGCGTTCATGAACGGACAGTTTTGCGTCTTCAAGCTTAAGCTTCAAGCGTCTAATGACGCCGTCGTCGTCATTTCTTATTGGGCATTGTTGTTGCGCAATACAACCGGTCGGGAAAATTAAATCGATTTGTACTGACTCGAACGTTGAATCAACCCAAAATTAACATACTTCCCCCCGTGAGTTATTTAACGTGAATTATCGTAACAGCGTGCGTATCGCGTTGCTCGCTTTATCGTTACTTTTGGTATTATTACATCACAACAAATCAAACAATGCGGTCTTGATAGACTGTTCTATTATATTTTTCGCTTCTCGTTTTACATGTTGTGGTAGCCTACAATTTTTTCGTAATAAACGTTCACAGCAATTGCCGAGGCAATTTCAACTTTTGCTGTTTGGCCTCGGCAACGTTTCTGCCGAAGTAAAAATATGCTAATTTCGAAGACTGAGTATAATATGATACACTTTGGTAGAAGTTACAACATATAACAAAATACAATAACTAACCACAATGAGCACAAGAGTAGTTTTTTATTGAAACCAAATCATATTTACTTTATCAGTCTATCATTTTGGCCCTAGTGTTGTTTAGTGTGTGATTATGACTATTTGGTAAGTTTGGTAAGTATTATCAAATTGATTATTTTGTGTCCAACATGTGGACAGCTTTAAATATGATTGACATAAACAATTAAACACATGCAAAAACTTTGAATTGTTTGTGATGCAGCTTTTGAAAAATTATAATTAAACAGAAAACAACATTATTGAAAAACAGATTTAGCCATACTCTGTGATTACTGTTTATCATCTACTATGATCTCATAGATACAGCTATGATGATTGATGACCCAATATGATGTGAAAACTTACATTGTCTTGACTGAGGTTGGGCCTCCGTCATCCACAAGTTCAGTGTTCCACCTGGAAGAAGTTCAAACATTCTGTTATAAGGATTCTCTTTACAATATACAAGCCATCCAGCCAAAGTAAAGTAAAGATTGAGTAAACAATCAAAATATTCCCAAACATTAAATTTTAGCAGCGCTCTTTCTAAGTGAGAAATGACAATGCAGTAGATATTAACCTACTTTTGAAATTAAAATAACTATACCTGGCCATACAACAAAAGCAACCTGTCAGTCCAGCACAAACTGATATATGCGTAATTATATCTCAAAACTTGTCTCAATAGGATTTGAGTAAAAGGACTCCATCAGTATTGTTAGCTTTACATACATATATTTATTCTATTGCTCGAGCTTTTCAACAAGAAATAGATTTTCTGATTTCCAACTTTTTTCTCATATTATTTCTATGTTTCTTGGTGATAAGCCATAAAGAGTTAGAAAAATTTACAGGCTGCCAGACAGTATTGTCATTAGGCATCATTTGAGTGACCAATCAAATTGGACAACAATCTTGTTGCAGTTTTTTAACTATGTTTCTTGCAACTTTGCTTATTTCATCGATAAGTTTTTGTGTTGTGCCATTTTGCTGCTGAACAGAGAACAGGAGTGTTTACCTGGATTGGCCCTATTGATAAAGTCAGTCATGCGAACTGACAAAAGGTCAGAAATAAAAGCTGGGTATCATTCTCAACATCCTGTGGTAGCCTAGTGCAGTAACCAGATAAACGCAAGTTATTCTATGGTGAATGTTGTTTGCTGAAAAATGTTTATGAACTGTCTTCATAAAATAACGCCTTACTATAAATTGTCAATTCGATAAGTATTTTGACATAATTAATAAGCCAATCATTTGCACATTACAAATAAAATGCAAAAAGACAATAAAAAAGTTTTACTTACTAATAAAACTGTAAAAAACAAGGTTGACAGATACTTGGAATTTCATTTCATTGCTGTTTACATCAATTCAATTTGCATCACAAAATAGCTACAAATATGCATGAAAAAATCTGTTATAGAACAATTACCGGAATGGCCCGTTTCGGTGAGTCTGATCTCTTAACGGGGGATTTTTTCAAATTTTTTTTTAAATTATCGGGTACCATAGCCTAATTATCATTGCCGTTTTAGGGTTAGGGGTTAGGAGTTAGGAACTCACCAAATCGGACTCACCGAATAGTAGCAGACCCAACAATTACATGCAGTTATACTCTTTAAATACTATCAATAACTACCGAACTGCGAAGTCACCTGGCACAGAACAAAAAAAAAATTACAACGGATCATGTAGTTTAGAAACATCATACTTTTAAAGTTGTTCAAAAACTAATGCAGACCTCAAAACTTAGAATAACGTTTTCACATATATGTTGATAGTTGAATTGTCAATTTCAGAACATGTTGTTGAAATATAATTATAGGAAAACTTAGTATGACAGAAAAAAATCTGGAACCCAACCAGGACCATACAATATGCAGCATTGCAGCAGCATACAAAAATTGTTTTGTACATATTGAATATGTACAAGTAATTATACGGAATCTATTAAACTAGGTTAATTGCTTTGACTAACAGTGATTGTTTTCATTATAAGTTATATCTGATGAAGTTATAAAAGTTTCTGTGTGCTTTGAAAGAATGTCTGCAACTCACAGCACTAAAAATATTCTTTCTTTTCTTGAAAATATCCAAATACAGTACATGCATTTGTGGTATTCTTGCCATTTTTCAAAGTGGGCTATGGCCAATCGCCCATGCTTGCATAATAGTGGATGTCACACTTTTTCTTGCATATGAAGTGGTATCAGTCACGTTATTTCATCCAGGCACTGCAGCCATTGGACAGCTATCAAGTGCTGCAAGATTGGGATTTCTATTTTGAAGTCGGTAAATTGGCAGTGATGTATGATGTGTTATGATTATGAAGTTTGGGAGGCTGATCGACATACACAGGATGACAATTCGGCAAGACCCCATTGCCATTTGTGAACTAAAGAGGTACACTTTGCTGAGTGACCACTAATAGAACATCACCTCTTTTAGCTCAAAATTGTTCAATTTCAAAGCTCCAGTAGCATATGTAAACAATTTATTTAAAATTTAATCATTTATCAACAATTGGAGCTTAAATATAAAGCTGCAATTTATAGACCTACTCATTGCATATATCCAGTTGCTTTAGGTAGCCTATATAGATGTATTGTATATGCATGCTACTTTCTGATGTTCAGTTTAGTTTGTTTTTATTTCTGGGTGGCAACTGACTTTGGTGACCTTCTGGTCTTTCGCTACTATCCTTGTTAAGTAAATTATTTATGTTTATCGTGTTTTGTATATTTTTGTTTACTTGACAGTGCTCAGAAAAAATAAACTGAACTAACCATCACAACAAACATCAATATTAGCCATAGCAAAGGTCAAGATAAACGTAGAAGTGATAAAATGTGAATATTTTAACGTGCTTGCTATAGAAACAAAATCTTCCTCTTCTCTTGTCTTCATTCCCACTTCAAGTGGGGTCGCCGGGCAGATTACAATCTTCCACATCACTTTGTCATCAGCATCTTCTTCACTCCCACTATTTCTATATATTTTTCCACACAAACTCCATACCTACTGTGCAACCTTTCGTCCCCTGAAAAGATCGAGAGAAAAATAGAAGAAAGCCGAAGTAGCTGATCGGAGTTTACGCAAACAATTGAAATTTTTCCTCTTGAATTAATCCTTGAATTTTTATGGGCAGCCACCCTTAGCCAAGTGGATGAGAAACATTTAATATAGATGCCTTACTGGTATTCTAAAATATCTACACTAACAACAACAAACTTGCATTCATATTGTGTCAAAATTACAAAGGTCTAATGTTAGGTGCTGATCATCCCTGGGTGCTGATAGTCAACGATAAAAAAGCTTAAAGAGTGTCAGTCCACATTAGCAAATTACACTGCAATCAAGTCTAATAATTAGAATTAATAATTAGATTACCGGTAAATATTATCAACTCTAATAATTAATTTAATTCGATTTAATGGTAATAATAAAACTGTAATCTAGCATTGAGAGGAAGAAAGTGATTATTGGTTTATCAACTATTATTTCAAGATACTTAGTGTGGTCAACTGTTTTGGCAACTTCAGCAACGGCAACTCCAATCAGCGACTTGGGCGCTTTATATTTTTTCTCTTGATTTTTCAAGGGAAAAATTTTGAAATGTTTGCGGTATGATAACTCTAATCAGCGACTTCGGCTCTGTTTTATTTTTTCCAATCTTTTTAGGGGACGGAATCGGAGGACGAATGTTTGTTTGTCGTATCCAGGCTTACACCCGGTGGTTGAAGATTTAGATTAAGTGGACGAGAAGGCACGGAAGCCAATCTTCGTGTCCACCTTCAGGCATGTCTTTAAGTGTCCTGCCACAGACACAGCCGCATGCTCGAGCGGTGTCTAACCGGCATCCTTTCGATTGCCGTTCCAAGGTTCTCACCACTCGGCTATGCAGCCGACGAAATGTTAATGGGAGGAAATAGGTTGCACCCCTTTTCGGCCTTCCTCGGTTTCTACCAAAACAGGTAATCAGTTTACAATATGGCATGGTTGCAACATACTTCACGTGACACTTCCAGATAGAAACAAGCCTGGCAACTTAAATAAAATCTGCTTAAACGAAATTAGTTGAACTGTAAATCTACACATAGCCTAAGTAGGGTCACATTATTACTTCGACTATTTAGATGAAATTAAAAGTTAACTGAACCAAATTATTCTCAGCTCAGTATGCGTCTTTCAATCAATCTTTTAGCAACATTGAGCAGAGTGTAATTTTTTGATGGCAGTGGCTATTTGACCGGCGCCGGTCTTTGAATCTGAAACACTATTTGACCGGTCATGACGTCACTCTATAGACACTTCTTTCTTTTTCCCTTTCAAAGCAAAAGACGAGAAGAGTGCGTATATAACTTGTAAACTTGGCGATTATCTTCAACTGATTGGATGGCGCGTGGGTTACGTCTTTGGTTCGTGTCTCCAGAGGGTATGAGTTCGATACTTCGCGGAAGAGTTTTTTTTTTAAATTTTTAACTAAATTTTGACCCGAAGTGACTCAATCGTTAGGCTGCTGCATTTTTGTGGTCAATTTTTATTTTCGGAAGCCTACAGCCCAATTTTTTATGTCTTTTCAACTATGAGTAATAAAGTCAGAGTTTTTTAATTTTCTTGAATTTGAGAATTTCTCTGGATAATTTTCCGTTTGTCATAAGAGGATGTGACCGTGTTTGCCGAACGACGCAAAAATGTAATGCGTCGTTCGGAAAAACGATGTTTTCCGAACACGATGTTTTCCGTGATCGGAAAACACGGTCACATCCTCTTATGACGATCGGAAAATTATATTTTTGCTCTCAAGTTAGTTATAGCCTATACAATACTTCTTTAAAAAATATAACTAACTTGAGAGCAAAAATGTAGGGTCGTTCAGCAAACACGGTCACTTATGACGATCGGAAAATTACCCAGAGAAATTCTCAAATTCCAGCAAATTAAAAAAACTCTAACTTTATTACTCACATTTGAAAAGACATAAAAAAATGGGCTGTAGGCTACTCAAATTAAAAATTGACCACAAAAATGCGCTTCGGTTCAAAGTTTAGATAAAAAAAAATGAAAAAAAAGTCAATGCTTCCGGGTAGCATCGAACTCATCCCCTCTAGAATGGCAACCCGAGACGCAACGTATGCGCCACGGACTGAGCTAAAGAGAACGTGTTGAATTTAGAACCTTATATCGGCGCTTCACGTCTTTTGCTTTGAAAGAGAAAAAGAAAAAAGTACTTATGTAATGACGTCATGACCGGTCAAATAGTGTTTCAGATTCAAAGACCGGAGCCGGTCAAATAGCCACTGCCTTTTTTGATACTCCGACTCCATGAAACCAAACTTCATTCCAACCCAACACCAAAAAATGTCACAGTTTTAGACTCCAAAGTCCAAATCTACCCCACTCTGAATGAAATTATTTGTAAATTAGCTTTAAAACATATTAGCCTATTGATTTATTGAATCCTTATCCTCGGAATGGGTAAGCTTCTTGCAGAGCTTAATCCTGGCAGTTTCGCATATTCTATAAAATTACATAATACGTAATAATACATACACAATAATATTAGTCAATGCATAAGCCTAAAACACGAAATGGGGTGTAAAAACTTTTTGTCAACTTTAGTAGCACGTGAATGTGTTCAGTTTTCTGCAAACTAGAGTATACACTATACAGGACTTATTTGATTTAACTAAAATGCAAAGATGCTGAACCAAACTCTAAAATCACTCCACCAAAAACCTTTGTACAAAATAAAACTCCGAATCCACTCTATTTTCTGAAAATCGGGCAAACTGGAGCTCTGCTGAGTCTGCTCCACTCGATGCTCAACTCAACTCGAATGCTATTCAGATGAGTTGCCAAATGCCAATCGTTTAAAACACAATTTATTCTATTCACAGAAAGTAAAAGGCAATCTGACGATGACATGTCGTAAACTTATAATTTTACTACAGTAGTTGAACTGCAGTGAATTTTCAAAAACTCTAATCACTATCATTGATACCAAAATGAAAATAAAAACAGCATTTTAATAAACAAAATTTAGAGATATTTTTTTAATTGACAACCTTTCCCCTCTAAGCTATAATTCAATTCAATTTATTTTTCTTTGCTGGCGTGAACATGTAGAGAACCATAAAGTAATCACACGAATTTTACACCAACAAAAGGAGAAGATGACAAAACCAAAAGGTTTAAAATATGCATCAATAAAACTGTTAAAACTTATAGAAACTAAGGTTTATAAAAAAATCTTGTGATAGTTGACTGCATATGATTTTTCGCTACTATCCTGATTGAGCCATAATTTGACAAACTGTTAGGCCTTCACAATGCATAATTTTGAGAGTTTTATTGTCTCCGTTATATGGTGCTGTTGAAAGAATAAATTGACTTGACTTTATTGTTACCTATCAATTGTAGCTACAAAATCAGACAAACCATTGCTTGACTGGTTGCGTTTTTGCAGTGAGCATGAAAAAATACAGGTGAAAAATAGCCTACTGATTAATTTTTTTATAACAAACCATGCACTTAGAAAAATATGCGTTTCACAAAATTGAAGCATTTACTCATCTAAACTTACCTTGTGATACAGTAGTATTTTATTAAGTTTGCTGTATCAGCCAACTGTCTTATCACTTGGCAACACTGTCAAGTCTTAAACTAAATTGGGGTATGCCCCCAGTCCATTAAAGTGTTCTCTGAAAGAAGTGAGTCACATTGAAAGGACCAACAGAGTTGCCAGATCGGGCTACTTATCGCGAATTGGGCTACTTTTAATTCGCTTCGCGACTTGAATTTGAAGGTTTGCGATTTTTTGAAATTTGCGACTTTTTGGGCTACTTTTTACTTCCCAATGCCTAACAAAGATGAAAGTGGAAAGAATCACAGAATAATCGACTTGCACCACATCTCTCACTTTGGAGCGTTTTTAGGTTTTTTTCTCTTCTCTCTTTTTTGGTAAAAATGGCGTGATGACCCCTTTCACGGGACCACGTGTACTGTTCCTAGCCAATGAGCGAGTAGCGTCTTGCTGAGTTTTACACAGTTGGCCTTGGCCTACTGTACAGTGCTTCCACTTTGAAGGATTTTATCCCGAAAAAGGGATTTTTTAACGTTTCGAAGGATAAAAAAGGGAAATGAAGATCGGAAGGATTTTTTAAGGATTTTTAACAATTTTACAAGGAAATTTTGTCTTAAAAAGAGAATTGTTGTTTTTAGCAATGTTAAAGAAAATTTTATTAATATTTCCTTTTAAAAGTTCTAAAAACGACAGGAATGCCGATGATCAGCTGGTTTCCGTCGTCACTCACCATCCGAAACCCCCTCTCACTCTCTTTCCCATTTTCGCCTTTCCGTCGCTTGATTTCTATTCTCGCTATTTTGGGAATTGGAGTGAGTGCAGTGAGTGAGTTAGTTCTCAATTCTTTTAGTTAAAATTAGGTAGGCTAATCCGTTGATTTACGGTTGAACTTGAGTAGCAATGACAAAGTTTACTGAGCTTCGACGTACAGTTGGGTATGATAAGCTTATATAGACTAGTGGTATCCTTCCGGTTTAGAAAAGTTATATATAGGGTATGCTTACTTATTATGGTGTCATAATAATAGAGCTAGCTAGGCTGTGTAGTGTGTATACTACCCAGCAAACATTGATTGCTGGGCCAGCATTGGCTATATGCTGGGTATGTTGGCACAAGGTCGGCAATTTCGTCCAACATTTTGCCAACATTGCCAACAATACGCCAACAATTTCAATACTTCTTATTAAGCGTTGAAAAAGGTCTCAAAGATTTTATTTCAGGTTTATTTGTTTTAAACTTGAAAAATGCTAACACAAACCTATTTTCATGTGGTATTGCTTCTAAACACAGTTGTGTGATTGGCTAACATCGGTCAGAAGCATTGCCAACGTTGTGCCAATTCATAACAATTTCGGTGTTTTCTTTCAAATTATGCAAATGTAGGCTATGCCATCATTTTGCTACAATTTAAAATTTTAATAATAGGCTATCAATGCTGTTACTATTTTCTGATACCGTACAAGTATATTATAAATATTTAAGACCAGCGTTGGTCAGAAGAGTAGCCAATGCTTTGCCAACAAAGTAGTTTCATTTCAGTTTGTTTATGCCAAACTGAGCAGAGGTCTAGAAAAAGGTAGGAGCAACAAAACGCGAACGCGATAACGTGCTTGATACCGAAACAGTTTAAAGTTTCCATTAGCCTACACGTTTCCACAAAATAAACAATTGCAACGTTGACTATATGCTGGATGTGAGGGCACAAGGTCGGCAATTTCGTCCAACATTGCCAACAATACGCCAACAATTTCAATACTTCTTATTAAGCGTTGAAAAAGGTCTCAAAGATTTTATTTCAGGTTTATTTGTTTTAAACTTGAAAAATACTAACACAAACATCTTTTCATGTGGTATTGCTTCAAAACACAGTTGTGTGATTGGCTAACATCGGTCAGAAGCATTGCCAACGTTGTGCCAATTCATAACAATTTCGGTGTTTTCTTTCAAATTAAGCAAATGTATGCCATCATTTTGCTACAATTTAAAATTTTAATAATAGGCTATCAATGCTGTTATTATTTTCTGATACCGTACAAGTATATTATGAATATTTAAGACCAGCGTTGGTCAGAAGAGTAGCCAATGCTTTGCCAACAAAGTAGTTTCATTTCAGTTTGTTTATGCCAAAATGAGCAGAGTGTTACGGCCAATCTCTGTACAAATCAAACGTCATATAAAACCGTTCAAGTCTACTGAATATTACGTCACGGAAGTTGCTAGAAAATGTGCCAAAATTGCACCAGCGTTTATAAGAATTGTGTCAAACCTGTCAGACCTGTTTGGGCCTGTTTAAACAGGAAATATTACATCAGCTTTAAACACATGTTGGAATGACTTCATAATTGTCTTTCATTATTGCGTCACAGTACTGCATACGTGAATTTGAGATATTGCTATCTATTCTGGTCATTCGTAAAATGATTGTTTGAAAGTTGGCCGCACATTTAACTGTTGGCTTAGTGCTTGCTAGCTGGACAAAGGTTCCGTCTTTTATCCAAGTAATCTGTTCTGTAGTGACAGTTTTTCAGTGGTGTAAGGCGTTGCACCCCCTCGTTTTCGGTAGCCGTGGGCTAATTTTACAGAAATACACTGTTTGAAAAGAAGTTCAAGTGTGTGTTTCTTCGGTCATTATATACAGACGAACGGATTCGGGAACTTTATGTTAAAATTTTCCCAAGAAGAGATTATGGTTTACCGCTGTGACCACAGAGGTCTAGAAAAAGGTAGGAGCAACAAAACGCGAACGCGATAACGTGCTTGATACCGAAACAGTTTAAAGTTTCCATTAGCCTACACGTTTCCACAAAATAAACAATTGCAACGTTGGCTATATGCTGGATGTGAGGGCACAAAGTCGGCAATTTCGTCCGACATTGCCAACAATACGCCAACAATTTCAATACTTCTTATTAAGCGTTCAAAAAGGTCTCAAAGATTTTATTTCAGGTTTAAGCTTATTTGTTTTAAACTTGAAAAATACTAACACAAACCTCTTTTCATGTGGTATTGCTTCAAAACACAATTGTGTGATTGGCTAACATCGGTCAGAAGCATTGCCAACGTTG
Organism: Aplidium turbinatum; assembly: GCF_918807975.1. Lineage (NCBI taxonomy): Eukaryota > Metazoa > Chordata > Ascidiacea > Aplousobranchia > Polyclinidae > Aplidium > Aplidium turbinatum. Next base: position 7,538,943 of record NC_137483.1, on the reverse strand, counting down.
TGCCAATTCATAACAATTTCGGTGTTTTTTTTCAAATTATGCAAATGTAGGTTATGCCATCATTTTGCTACATTTTTAAATTTTAATAATAGGCTATCAATGCTGTTATTATTTTCTGATACCGTACAAGTATACTATGAATACTTAAGACCAGCGTTGGTCAGAAGAGTAGCCAATGCTTTTATTACTTATTTCCATTTTTAAAAATATCAATAGCCTACAAACCTTTTTTATGCGGTTTTGTTTAAAAATATATTTGTAAACATCGGTTAGAAATGTTGCCAACGTTGTTTCAATTCAACAACTATTCTAAAGTTTTCTTTCAATTTATGCAAATGTACACCATCATTTGCTACAGACCAGGCCAGTGAGAAGATAATTTGGGCCCGGTACCAATGAAATCTTTGGGCCTCTAAACAGTTTTAAGAATAACGCACTACATCTAAATATACGCGGTAGTTTGTTTGTTTTTCCGGACACCTTGAAGAAGTTACGAGCTCCTAACATTATCCAGGGCCCGAGTTCAAAAGTACTCCCTGAACTCCCCTGACACCGCTACTGGTGGGCAATTCCCAGCTTCAGGAGCAGTCATGTTGCGTCGAAATCTCTCCTCAATTTCTTGAAGCGAGATTTCACAAAACGATCGCTACTTTTACTTTCAACGATCCGGCGAATCGTTTTTCTCCTCCCGCGGTGCATAGAACAACACTGCAGGCACAATAATTGTTGTAAAAACTCCATTATGACGTCACTACTTAAACTTTGACTGGGCAATATGACGCGTTGAAGTGAAATAGGCAACAAAGCTTTAGAATGCGGCGATGTGTTATATCAACGTGAGGTGATGCAATTTAGCAGAAGAACTTGGTTTGTTTTGATGAAGGAAGACAAAGGCCATGACTTAATCCTTTGCTAAAGGGATTATGACGTCACTCGATTCACTTCGACTGTTCAAGCATGGCGGTTGTGCGCAATACACAATTACGTGGAGAGCCGAAAGCACAATGCTTATGCGAACAGCGCTAAGAGGAATTTTCGCTTCTTGCATCGAAAATGTAAAAAATCGAATTCAATTGAGATATTAGTTTTCGAAATGATCAATTAGAAATGAGCCGAAAGAAGTTTTAGAAATGATCAAAATGAAATTATAGGAATGACTTACGACAATGTTTATGAAAACCTGGTAAGTGAATGTCTTTTATTCATTGAACCTGAAATAATTGTGTCAAGTCGTTTTTGTCACTAGGCTACGTTTACACAATTTAAAGAAAGTTATAAAACTCAATTTAGAGAAAGTTATAAAACTCAATGATCAATGGAAAACTTTCATATGAAATATTCTTGTGACAAATTTAGTGCCAGTGCTCCTAGATGAGTGCTAAGAAGATATCAGCAAAGTAGCAAAGCTTGTGATGTCCCGCAACATGTGTAGGGTTTTGCTCAATCTTTGATTTTGCTGCTCCGGCAGTGTTTGCCTGACTGCTTGAATGTGTTTGTATTTTTATGTCGTGTGGATAGGTCTGTGATGGTTGTAGAGTATTTGCAAATGTAGCTTTCATTGCCGTCAACTGAATAATAATAATAATAACATGTTTTATTTTGCGCCCATTGCGACAACATAGCCTACAGTAGCCTACACTGTGACCTACATACGCAACACAACAGACGACTGGAATCCCAAATAAAACTTTAAACGTTGGCTGTCATTTGTAACAGTCGAAAATTTCTGTAATAAGTGCTGAAGCTTTTTAATATGATGGATGAAACCCCTGTCATTATATTCGATTTACATTTTGCAGGTGGCAAATTTAAGTCAAGTTGTTGGCAAAAATGCAAGCGATTGTATCAGTGGACTTATTCCAACTATTATTATCGAACACAACACAGTTCAAGTCATGTCGAGAACAAAGAAAGAAAAAAAAAACATCGTGAAGTCTAAGCACTCGTTTGATTGTTTAAAAAAAAATCTGAAAAAGGTTGTTCTTGATGAGTACGGATAAATGTTTCTACTACGACTAAATGATTATGTCATAACTATGCCATTTTGCTCTTTTGATTAATGTATGATGTAATTGTGAAGAGTATTGAGTAATGTATGAAAATGTTTTAGTGGTGTACTCGCATTGATGTGAACAACGAACATGGTGGTTAGTAGGCTATGTCGGCATTTATATACTGATTTAACACTTCTTTTTTTACTTTCATGATTGGACATGGTGATGGCGCACGACAAAGCTGCTGCCGTGCAGCAAATTGATGAAGAGTTTCAGAGTGATTTCGAAATTGGAAGGACAGGCAAGGTGGCCGAAAACGGCAAAAACTAACTTTTGGTGAGCTTGTTGTATGTTTGAAAAACAACTGCGAATGTGTTGCTTTAGTTGTTGAATAACTAGGCTATCTGTACACGCAATTAGAATGTATTGGAACTTGATTATCGCTTTGCGTGGCGCAGAATCGAATGATAAGTTTTTTGTCACGCACGTTGGAGAGAGGGATATTACCATGGATATTACATTGATATTGCAGATTGTCAATTAACTTCGTATTATCCTGGACGACAACTGATCAAAATCCTACATTGTTGCCAAACAGCCTTCTTGAATTAAATAATTTTGTTTCATTCGCAGGAATTCAGAATGATAAAGATACGCAAGAAAAAGCTGCTGATGTGCAATGAATATCCATCTGTCAATACGATTTGATGTGGCTTGTTTCTAATAAATGTGAAAATATACGAAGCTAGGCTGTTACTTTGCTTTGTCACAAAGGGAGTAGTGTTGCTTATAAATCCGTGTTGCTGCTGTTCTTTCGCCCAAGGATTAGCTAGGTTCACAATAAACTTTTGGTGATGAGCGAGGTTTAGGTACAGAGACGTTTGGCAAATGTTAATGCCAATGCTGTTCAGATGTTTTATGCACCAGCTTGCTTCGCATGGCCAACCTTGGTCAAAGCGCGGGCATCACAATAGTCAATAGGTCAGATGAAGCAGCGTCATGGGGCATAAAAGTCAACCAGAATTTAGGCGCCAGATGAAGCAAAATGGTGCGCAAGCCATCTTGCCAACGTTGGCCAGATACAGATGCCAACGTTGGCAAGATGAAGCAAAATGGTGCATAAAACATTTTGCCAATGTTGGCAAGATACAGAAGCCAACGTTAGCTAGATGCAGAAGTCGACGTTGGCTAGATGCAGACGCCAACGGTGGCAAGATGCAGACGCCAACGCTGGCTAGATGCATCCAAATGGTGCATAAAACATTTTGCCAACGTTGGCAAGATGCAGAAGCCAATGTTGGCAAGATGCAGAAGCCAAGGTTGGCAAGATGCAGAAGCCAGCGTTGGCAAGTTGCAGACGCCAACGCTGGCCAGATGCATCCAAATGGTGCATAAAACATTTTTCCAACGTTGGCAAGATGCAGTAGCCAGCGTTGGCAAGATGCATAATCCAATGTTGGCAAGATGCAGAAGCCAATGGTGGCAAGATGCAGACGCCAACGCTGGCCAGATGCATCCAAATGGTGCATAAAACATCTTGCCAACGTTGGCGTCTGCATCTTGCCAATGTTGCGGCCAACTTCTTGCCAATGTTGCCCCAACAATCAATGTTTACTGGGTACATGATTGATAGCCTCGCCGTATAGAGTTGAACAAGTTAGCGCATCAAGGAAAACCGAACTAAACACAAAAATAAATTTGTTAATTGATGGATAATTCGTTACTGCACATTTACCACCTGTACATTTTCGGTGTTAGGGATAGGTTAGGAGTCCGGGTTGGAAATATGAGAGTGGTAATTGGTAAATGATGTCCAGGACTCCAGGTGGTAAATATCCCAGAACCGACTAACTGACAAGCAGTTTTTTTGGCTGGACAGTGAACAAATGAAGTAAACCGTGTTATTGTAAAATATGTGCTGCTTTTGTGTAGCTTATAGGCTACTGTTCTAATAAAACAACGTTGCTTCGAGATACCGTTGCTACTGAAAAAATCAAGCTAACCTTTGTAATTTATTCAGCAACTTTATGGTATTAGATTGGGTTTGTCAACTAAATCAGCCATGCTTGTACCTGCAAGGTTTTGTTTTTTGTAGCGATTTGGATACTGTACCACTTCTTCAATTCACTGGTTTTCTGTTCTTTCAGGTTAAAACGTAACTTAGGTGAGATTAAAATAACTTTAAAGTTGTATTGGCAATTTTTCTAACTTAAATAACGTCAAAAACAACCTCGCCTATGAAGGAACTTTTGAAGGATTTCCGACTGAGAAAAAAGGGATTTTTCAGAATAAAAAAGGAAACTGAAGAGGATTTATCAATTGTCAAAAGTGGAAGCACTACTACTGTAGCATATAATCTTTTTTCTGTTTAGGTAATTTAAGGCTGTAAAGTTTAATTGTACAGTAGGAACTGATATACAATGCAATATCTTACAATTGGGACATTTGGAAAATTATGCAACATACCAAATACAGTTTTCCTTGAAAAAAAAACATCGCGCAGAAATTGGGCTACTTTCAAATCCATTTTGCTACTTTTTGTAAAAAAAATCTGGCAAGCCTGAGGACCAACCCAGTTGGCAAAAACGTCTGCAAACTTGAAATGAATGTAAAAAGGTCGTACTTTACCAGTTGGCGATTTATTTGAATAACTAGCCTACAGCAGTGTATCCGTAGGGTTTTGGCTATCTAAAGCTGTCTATTGTGTATTAAAAGGACAATTTAGTCTGCCTAGCCAGTGGTGTGATTAGTGTTCCAGCCAATTGTTCACCAAATCAAACGTCATATAAAAACCGTTCAGCTCTACTGAATATTACGTCATGGAAGTTGCTAGAAAATGTGCCAAAATTGCACATCGTTCATAAGACTTGTGTCAAACCTGTTTGGACCTGTTTGGGCCTGTTTCAGTTTGAAACCTGTTTAAACAGGAAATATTACATCAGCTTTAAACACCTGTTTGAATGACTTCATAATTGTCTTCCATTATTGCGTCACAGAACTGCATATGTGAGTTTGAGATATTGCTATCTATTCTGGTCATTCGTAAAATGATTGTTTGAAAGTTGGCCGCACATTTAACTGTTGGCTTGGTGCTTGCTAGCTGGACAAAAGTTCCGTCTTTTATCCAATTAATCTGTTCTGTAGTGACAGTTTTTAGAGGCGTACGGTGTTGCGTCCCATTTTCGATAGCCGCGGGCTAATTTTACAGAAATACACTGTTTGAAAAGAAGTTCAAGTGTGTGTTTCTTCGGTCATTACATGCAGACGAACGGATTTGGGAATCTTATGTTACAATTTTCCCACGAAGAGATTATGGTTTACCGCTGTGACCATAAAAAATAAAAGACGATTCTCTGGCTAGTGTTTGTACGGAAGCACAGGCAGCATAAAAAAATAAAAGACGAAGTTTGTTAGTTGGTAGGCCAAGAAGCACTTAGAAGCAAAAAATAAAAGACGTGTTTATTGTCAGCTAGTGCAGAAGAACTACTTAGAAGTACAAGAAATAATAAAAGAAGATTTTGTTGGTTGGTAGTCTACACTCTTACAGAAGCAAAGAAAAGTAAAGACATTTCTTCTCAGTTTGGTACTGAAGAAAAATAACTTTGACAATCATTGGCAAGAAAGAAGATTAAAGGCAATCCATCTGTGCTTGAAGATTCAAGTGGAAGAATCCAAGCAAGTTTTGTGGACTTTTGGACTTCATACTCGTACAGCTACGGTATCGTGCATTAAATTCTTTTTTGTATTTTTACGGTCTTTGCAGTTAAGTTTTTTATAACTACTGTTATAATATTGTGTGTTTGCATAAATTAATTTTTTAATTGTTAAATTTAGCCCCAACATTTAATATGTCTACACTCGGTGGCGACAGGGACTCGACCGCCGTCGACTCGACTAAGTTTAAGCCTGATGATGTTCTTTGCGGTCGGGCAGGCCATTCTGGGGAGGTACCCAGTAACGATGAGGCTAAGTCAGTTCGAGAGGCCCGGCATCTTAGACGGGATATTTTGACTCAAATTGGGGAACTTTCTGTAGCCCTAGGTTCTTTGAGTGATAAGCAGGAACTGTTAATTTTTAGATCTAAGTTATCTACTTTAGAAGAGGAATTACGGCATTTCCATGCTCTCTTGAGTAAAATTTTTAACTCTGCAATCTTGGCAGAACTTCGTGATAGGGTAGATCCCGAATTTAACTCGTTAAAAAATAACTTCGAACAAAAAGAAAGTGAGTTCTCAGATAGGTTGGATGCTGACATACATCCTGAGGATAGCGCCTCAAATGTAAGCACTAGGATGTCTGTGAGCTCGTCAAGGATAGTTGCACAAATTAACCTGCAGCTAAGACGAGAGGAGCTTCAGATACAAGCTGAGGCCGAAGCAAGAGCTGCTGAGGCCATCGCAAGAGCTGAGGCCATACGAGCTGAGGCTGCCGCGAGAGCTGAGGCCGACGCGAGAGCTGCTGAGGCCGCACGAGCAGAGGCTGCCGCGAGAGCTGAGGCCGAAGCGAGAGCTGCTGAGGCCGCCGCGAGAGCCGAAGCTAGAGCTGCTGAGTTTCGCACTCAAAGACGCTCAGTTGAGGGCCGAACAACGTAAAGAGGTAGTTTTAGCTGAATATCGTTCTGAGTTGGGCTCCCGGCGTAGCTCTAGGAAGGGCTCTTCTAGGCATTCCAGAAGTGAATATCAATCACAGTTTAATTTACCTAACCTTTTCCAGACGCCTGTTCAATCCGTAAGTGGACCTGTAGGCTACAATCCACATGTTTTCCAGCTGTTTCAGGAGGTCTCGGGGCCGCGGCTAAGGGTCTTCCGAATGCTGTAGAGCCAAGGTCTGCAAATTACAACCGAACTCCTCCCCCAGAGCGTACAGGTCACGGGGCCGCCATTAGCAGTAATGCTTTGCCCCCTTCACAGTTTTCAGCGCCGCTAGTTTTTGATCGCCCAGCTACACGTAATTTGGGTGGTTGTGAGAGGCGTATCGCGTCTCCTGATTTTAACGTGTGTGAGGATCGTGATCGGGCTGTGCATGTGACTGAGCCCACTCAGCCCCTTAAGGGATATAGCTTGTCTTCTCCCGCTAAATCGAGTTCTCAACAGCAGGATTGCTTTTTTGAATACCAAAATAGTAGGACGTTCTTCGATAAGGCGGCCTTGATTGGTTACGATGGTAATAATATGCCATTTGTCTTCTTTAAAAATCGTGTTACGGCCTTAATGGCAGCTTCGCCCTTCAAAGGAACTCGTTTGACTTTGTTACAAGCAGTTTGTGTTAGAACAGCTGCGCAAACGATTGCTAATTTGGTTTCTGACACTCCTGGCTTGTCAGAGGAAGACAGGATAGAAATGTCGTTAGCTTGCTTGTCCCAGCGTTTTGGAGTTCGTGGAGGTCTTTTCGCAGAACCAGAAATTAGAAAGTATCGCTATGGTAGCAAATTGACTTCTATCTCTTCCAGTGATTTGAAAGAGTTTAAAGATGAATTGTCGCAGTGTTTGCTTTACGCGCAAGCTTATGGTCAGCGTGATAAATTAGAAGGACGTTTTGTTTTGGATTTGGCTAAGCGACTCCCGTTTGACGCTAAGCAGCGTTATCTTGACTTTTTAGGTGATCAGTATGGTGGCACTGATGAGCCTACTTTTCAGAGTTTGTTTGAATTTGTAGTACGGGAGGAAACGCGCAAGTCGACTGATTTTAGCATTATGCTAATGGGCGATTCTGGTGAGTCGCAGCATTTTAAAAAGTTTGGCAAAGGAAAATTGCCTTCATGTCCGGTTAGGCAGACGTCCGTAAAACCCCATGATGATGTGATGTCAGGGAGTTCGCAGTACTCGACTGTTGTTGGCGCACCGCGCGGTGGTGAGGCTAGACGTAAGAACCTACCGGCATGCATTTATTGTTCGTCACGTGGTCAAGTTGAATATCATTTTTTGTCTAATTGTAAAGAATTTTTGCGCTTGACACCTAAAGATCGGAGAGATGTTATTGTGAAAGCTGGCAAATGCTTGAATTGTTTGCGCCAGCATATGGTTAGGGACTGTAATCATGCAAACAACTGTCGTCAGTGTGGACCTAACAACGATAGGAAACACTATTTTCTTCTGCATGATTTTTATGTGATGTCACGTAATTCTCTGGATTCGATCAGCAAAGATGATGCTGGTGCTAGAGTTCCTGTGCGTAATGTTAAGATTGGAAATGTTAAAGCAGCCTTTAACCGTGTTACTGCTGCTCGTGTTTTGAATCCAATGACTGGCAAATCGAAGTTGGTGTATTGTCAGCATGATCCTGGTTCGCAGTTGACTTTTGTTTCGAGTGATTTGGTCTGCGAACTTGGCGTTAAACCGTATGACAAAGCGTCGTTTAAAATGGATACCCTGGCTGGTCAGAAAGCTACTTGTGCTGACCTTGTCAAACTCAACATCCAGTCGTTAGAGACAGATGAACTGTTTTGTGATATAACTTCGGTGGTTAACCCAGCTTGGACTGACGATGTTAAAACTTTACCACATAAGCAGGATTTAAGTGGTTTTCGTCATTTTCATGACGTGAATATGTTTCATTTGAATGATTGTAGTACTGTAGATGTACTGATTGGCAACGACAACGCTTATTTGATGTGGGCCAAAGAGGAGCGTGTTGGTGAAAATCGTAGTGAACCGCATGCTTTGCTCACTCCTTTCGGTTGGTTGGCTTGTGGTGGTAAGTCACCCTTAGATGAAAATGTTGCTAATGTGTGCAGAGTGCAGACGTCTTCAGAGTCGGATGTCATCTCTGGCTTTCAGCGTAAAATTGAGTCTCGTGATATGAAAATAGCAGACCTGAATAAAGTCATTCAGGATTTGACTTTGCAAAATGAAACCTGTGAATTGTCTCGCAATGATATTTTGGCTAGAGAACTTGTCGAACCGAATATTGAGTTGAAAGATGGTCGATTTGAGATACCTGTTCCGTTGAAGGAAGATATTGATTTACCTAACAATTTTGTGTTGGCGTCAGATAGAGCTGCTGCTTTAAGAAAGAAAGCTTTAAAACAACCTGAACTTCTTGATTTCCTTACTGACACCATGAAAGATCTTAAATCTAATGGCTATATTGAGCGTGCTGGTGAAGCAGGAAATGTCAAGGGATTTGAATGGTATTTACCATACTTTGTTACGTCACAATTAAAAAAGCGCATTGTTAACGATGGCAAGTCTGAATTTCGAGGAACTTGTGTTAATGATGTAATGTTTTCGGGTCCTGACTTGTTAAACCCTCTGGCAGATGTCTTGGTTAGATTTCGGCTTGATAGATTTGGTTTCATGGCTGATGTGACCAAATACTTTTTTCACATTTTGGACTCTTCAATACGTAAGCCCAATTTTATTGAACTGCTTACGTACACAGGCAGTGCCGTTAGGATCGTGAACGAACGCCCCTAGGTACCTTTGAGTGACGACCCTAGGGATTTTACTGTCATCACCCCTGCCTCACTTTTGACCCCATACTTAGACCCATACTGTGCTGTTGGGCACCCACATGATCGTGACCAACTAAGAAGGGATTATCGGTTCAATTTGTCACTTTCTCAGCAGTTTTGGAGCAAATGGATAGATTTTTACTTGCCAGGTCTTCAAGGCCGGAAAAAATGGCTAAAAATGGCCGAGAATTTGGAGCCTGGTCAACTTGTAGTGGTAGGTTCTCTCCAGGACATTGGTAAACGTGGGAAGTATCAACTTGGGAGGGTGCATGAGGTAGTTCCACAAATTAGGAAAGGGAAGCCTGTGGTTCGTAGAGCTAAAGTTGCCGTCTGCAACTATGATGAGAGTACCGGGAAAGTGAAAGTAGACTACGTGTTGAGGGATATTTCGTGCCTCGCCCCCGAAAAGAACACCTAAGTGTTAGGGTTTGAGCCTGGTTTTGTCTGCGGTGGCCGACCCTTGTCTGAGCCCAGAACAGTCGGTTATTATCGCAACTATTGTATAGAGCGTCATTTAGCGTGTACCTATGGTACCAATTTCATGTATCGTCGTATTATTCTTATTGCTGTTCATTCGTTGCTTGCCCTTTGTATTTGCGTATTAACTTAATCGTGAGTGATTCAAACAATTTGTGTATCATGTGTTTTTATTCATTGGCTCACAATTGTCGTCAATTCTTTTTTAGTTATGCCATGTCAGACTGTCATAACTAGGGGCCGCTATGTTCCAGCCAATTGTTCACCAAATCAAACGTCATATAAAAACCGTTCAGCTCTACTGAATATTACGTCATGGAAGTTGCTAGAAAATGTGCCAAAATTGCACATCGTTCATAAGACTTGTGTCAAACCTGTTTGGACCTGTTTGGGCCTGTTTCAGTTTGAAACCTGTTTAAACAGGAAATATTACATCAGCTTTAAACACCTGTTTGAATGACTTCATAATTGTCTTCCATTATTGCGTCACAGAACTGCATATGTGAGTTTGAGATATTGCTATCTATTCTGGTCATTCGTAAAATGATTGTTTGAAAGTTGGCCGCACATTTAACTGTTGGCTTGGTGCTTGCTAGCTGGACAAAAGTTCCGTCTTTTATCCAATTAATCTGTTCTGTAGTGACAGTTTTAGAGGCGTACGGTGTTGCGTCCCATTTTCGATAGCCGCGGGCTAATTTTACAGAAATACACTGTTTGAAAAGAAGTTCAAGTGTGTGTTTCTTCGGTCATTACATGCAGACGAACGGATTTGGGAATCTTATGTTACAATTTTCCCACGAAGAGATTATGGTTTACCGCTGTGACCAATTAGTTCAGTTGTTTTTATACAAAATTTAAACAAGTTAAATGTAATATTAAATATATTTATTATTAATCGAAGTTACAAGTTCTTAATCGGGAAATTGAAAAGTACTTATTCTGTCTTTAACCAATTTAGTTTTATCGACCGGTGTCAGAAAAGTGACATTCTCCAGTCTTAAATGTTACCTTCTCTTTCTCTAATCGTTCGGTCTGTTCTCTGTGAAAGTCTCCTCTGTCTGTGAGTGTATTCTTCAATTACCCGCTTATTTCATAATATAGTGCCTCTTATCAGTAGTATGGTGGGAGTTATGAAAGCGAAACGGTTACACAGTTATGTCATTTCAGAGATACGGATGTGGTGAGCTAAATTCCGTGAGAGTGGCATTTGTTAACAGGAAGCGTGACTTAAATTCTGTGAGAGCAGAATTTAGGTTTTGAATTTGCAGTGTTGAAGTGCATTGCCAAATTGCAATTCTTATAAGTTTCGGCTAGATGTTCTTATAATATAAATTTGTTAGTTAAAAACATCGTAGGCCATTACATGTTACATATCGATTCTAAGTTGAATATCGATCTCTCATTCGACATTTAGCCTACCGTACTTTAAATCTGTCTTGTAGCCTAACTGCTATTGGCAGCCTCTCAACATGTTGGCGAGTTTTATTATTGAAATAGTAAATACCATTTCACTTTCAATTGCCAAATCCGAAATGACGTAAATGAAATATGATGCGATTCTTTGCCTTCTTGAATATAGGTTAGCCTACCTCTTCTCGAAAAGTAATTTCTGATGTTGAATGGAAATTCAAAAAAATTATAGCCTACCGGAAGTTTTAGAATATAATCTTGTAGCCTATTTAAAAAGCATAACTAAAGATGACTTTACAATTTTAACACCCACTCCTCACTAAAACCGTTCATTTTTCTGTTATTGCATCGTTCTCACAACGTGCGTGAAATAGCCTAAGTCACACTCACAGCACAATTGACAAGCCACAGCAGTGCGGTTCCAACGAAGGGGTGGAAGTCCTTCCAGTGGAGGAATTGCATGAGCAAGTTACAGACACATTTTTGTCATCGAGACGACAAATTTTGCGCAATTACGTCGTAAATTTTACCTCAACCCAAATTCATTGCAACTACGTAATTATACAATGTTTAGGCTACATACTTTTCCCCCAAGCTAAGCCTACATTGTTTTGTAGGCTAAATGTTTGTGGTGGTTGGTTAGTTTTAAATCTTTATCCTTGGACCAGTGCCGGTCTTAGGGTATTTCGGGCCCTGTGCGGAATATGCTTTGCGGGCCCCAATGACAATGATCCAACTCAGTAGCGTAGCTAGGTAGGCCTATTTTGAAAGGGGAAGGGGGATGGTTTGACGGTCGGCGGGCGAAGCCTGACGGCGTGATCGCCGAGGGCGAACCTCAGCGGCGGGGGGTCTGGGGGCCTCCTACAGAAAACTTTGAAACATAACTTTGAATTTGGGGCATTCTGAGAGCATGTTCAACAAAATTTGGGTATGAATATTACTGTAAAATGGTGCTGTCCGGTTGCATAGCAAAAGGATAAGACCACATGCTTTTTTTGGCATTTTTCGGAAATAAAGCTTTGTCTCTATGTTGAGTCTGGATGCAACCTAACTCGTCCCCCAATTTCGTACCCTGAAATCGGAGTAACAAAATCAAATTTCGACCTATTTCGTCCCCTGAAAGGATCGAGAGAAATTTTGAAATGTTTGTGGCAACTCCGATCAGCGACTTCGGCTCTGTTGTTTTTTTCTCGATCTTTTCAGGGGACGAAATAGGTTGCACCCGTTGAGTCTCTATGTTTTCTTGTTGCTAATTCCTTTGTTGAATTTTTCCAATGGAAATGACAAAACTACTGCATTTTCTCAGTAAATTGCGGGCCCTCTGCGATCGCACGGTTTGCACACCCCAAACACCGGCACTGCTCGGACTGCCAAAGCCTCTGATAGGTTATTTCCCATACTTGTGGAGGCTTTTGACTCAGGGGCTGTTACCGAGATTGGCAAAGAGTGAAGTTTCTGATTGTTGAAATGTTGTTGATCAGGAATTATTTCACTCATTTGGTGCCGCTGAATGGAGAGCAGTCCTGAAAACTGTTGCTCAAGCTCAGTTAAAATTTGCTTAGTTGGGACTTGTTCAGTTAAGATTTGCTCAGTTAGCACTTAAGTTTAAACTTAGCCTATACTCCGATATCACTTGCGGGATAAACTTGCGAGTTGTCGCTTGCTGAACTGGTGATTACAGGATCTCATTTGCTGACTTTGGTTGCTGCGGAGTTTCATCACTTGCTGACTTGATGCTAGCTGAAAACCTCATTTGCTGATTTTGGTTGTTGCTGAGTTTCATCACTTGCTGACTTGATGCTAGCTGAAAATCTCGTTTGGTGATTTGACACTAGCTGAAACATACTTGCTCAGTTGATACACTTGCTGAGTTATCGCAAACCAAGGGGTCTGACCAGGGCCTCCAAGAGCCCTGCCGGGCCCCGGTGCAGATGTTGCTGCCGGGCCCCCCAGCGCGACATGTCGCATGATATCTCACAAATCACAAGCAAAATTTGCGGTGCGCGTTAATCCACAAGGCCAATGCATACATGGTGTTCCGCACAGTGTTTTTATTTTAAAACCAGACCTGTTTAAAAAATACTAGCCTACAAAGAATACATTAGGTTAAAGTATTAACACTCCACCATTTCACAAAGAATGCAGTATTGTACTGGTGTTTATGACTTTAAATTCACAGATACACTAGTTATACACAAACATAAAAGGCTTGTGGCTATAGTTACACTACGTAGTGTAAATATAGCCTCAATAGTGTTGCCAGTTAAGGAATTCTGCCCAAATTTGAGGAAAAGTTTATAGCTGTTGAAAACAAAAACTTTTACAGTATCATACTTCGAAAATTTTTTTTAGTCCTGGGCAAAGATCAAAACCCTAACCTTATTCCTAAGTTTAACCCTTACCTTAACCCTTCCTAACTTTAATCCTAACTCTGGCAACACCTGATTCTAACCATGGCAAAAAGTGGTTAAAAATATCCACTTTGAAGATAAAAATGGCAACACTATCCGGCATGGCTGACACAGGGTTGCCATATTGGCGTTTTTCCTGCCAAATTCCACAAATTTGGCGTTTTTTGAAAGCGTTTGGCAGGAGAAAATTACGTTTGGCATTTTTTTGGCAGTTTTTACTTTAGTGTTTTTTTGGCATCTTTTGGCGTTTTTTTGTAATTATTACCTGTACAACTCACCACTAAAGTTTTTCAAATACTTTTATCAATAAAAGTCCATCAAAAAAGTTTAATTTATGGTCTGGAAACTCTGAATTCCTAATTTAATCAAATGGAAGCTCCAGAGGCCACTGGCGGCTGGCCAGTCACCATCCAAAGTTGGAGTTGGACTGGATAGCTGGAGGGATGCGTTTTGACATTTATTTTCTTGCCAACGGACTAGTAAGTGTTAACAGGTTATGGTTAATGATGCGATGTCACACCGTTTGAGTTGAAAGCATAGCGTAGGCCAGAGACCGTGTAGAAATTTGAACCGGAATGTATTTGGCATACGGTACTGTGTATGAATGGCTGGCTGGGCCGAACATGCAGGTAGCCTATAGGCTATACGGGAGGCTACTGACTCGAAGAGCTCACGGTCACTGTGCAGCCTACCAGGAATTTCATTGACTTGAGCTGCTGAATTGGTACCGGAAGTTTCTTAGTTAGTAAGTGACAATCAAGACCTGATGCCAGATATAAAACACGTTTGTAATGGGTCGCAAAAAATATCTGTATTTTGTGTTTTCTACACCAATCGTCCAAGAAGTTGAGGGCGTCAATGCAGATGCCATGTATTTGTGCTAATAACTGTAGCCTCTTGACATGTAAAGTTACCGTATCAGGTGTAGGTGTATTTCCTTCATGTCATTAACATTGTGAAAATCCTTAAACCTTAAAAGTGTTTGTGATATTTACCAATGGTGTTTCTTGGCATTGTCCTCTTTTCACATGTTCAAGTTTAACAATGAGTTCTTTTGTTTTTCAGACTTTGGCTAGATTGGTTATAAAGCATGCATTAAATGAATGGCCTACTGTAAAAAGTAGATTGTGGGACAGAATGTTTGTGTCGCCAAGCAAGGAAAACAAACTTGAACTAACATATTACCACTACCAGTGATTCTGATAATGAGGAATGCTATTCCATGCAGGTTAAACTTGTAAAACCTGCTGGAAAAGCAGCCCTCCCCCATAGATTCCCCCCAGGCCAATTGGTCTTTATAACCTTCTTCTAATTGCGCTTCGTTGATACTTGATAGCTCCAACTATGTGGCTGCCCCCTACAACCTTTGAAAGTTTGTTTTAATTTAGCTTGATACATGCAGTTTGTGTTTCATTATTCATACTAAGTGGTCTATCAAGTTAAATTAAGACAATATACCATCAGAGCTACATTTAACACCATATATTATAGTGTATGGCCTTGCTGGTTAACAGGACAAGCCGCACTAACAGTTTGGCATTTTTTTTTGGCAGTTTTTCTGAAACCCTGAAAAGTTTGGCAGTTTTTTGGCGGTTTTTACGAAACATTTGGCAGGCAAAGCTATTTTGGATCTGGCAACCCTGGGCTGACATACATATGTAGCATTGCATATGTGTGCATACAGCTTTACATTAACATACCGTACAGTACAATATCATTTCTGACCTTAAAATCAGCACAGACCAGGAGACCAAACTTGGATGAATGCATTGCTATTGTTCATGACATTAAGAAATATATATAGCCTACGGTACCAACTTCATTTCAGGATCAATAGGCTGCTTCTTATTTTTACTCCTTTAGTTTTCCTTTGCTTGTTTGAGTGAAATTGCATTCAAGCAGGATTGAGGGTCACTTTCTCTTCATTTCTACAGCAAGCGGTCAGTAGAAAACAAAGTTGAATATATTTCTATTTTCAAGTCCTATCAATGTAAATGTACCTAAATCTATCACTATACTCAGGGTCGGATTTAGCTGATGGGAGGCCCGGGGCACTTTTAGATCGGGGGGCACCCCTGCAAAAATTTTTTTCAAGCCTACGGCAAAAACCACCTCTGCGTCTACAGTAGCATCAATCCAGCACTGCACAGCTTTTTGCAGAAACTTCAAAGGCTGAAAGGAAGAAAAAATAACACAAAATCACACTTTTTCCACGTAGGGGGGGTCTTCAAAAGTCGGGAGGCCCGGGGCACCTGCCCCCTCCCCTAAATCCGGGCCTGACTATACTATGTATCGATACCTTTACAAATACCCTGCATAACTACAGAATGGCTGTTTTGAGTCAATATTGACACTGTTCCTGAAATTCAAGAGTAAGATGGGGTTGGCCTGGCTGGAGAGGACTGCTAAGAAATACTTAGTGAAAACAAATGAAAAGGAAAACTTAAGATATATAAAAAATATTTGTTTATATACTAATCATATTTTTGAAAATCAACACCTTTCTGCAGTGCTGGAAAAAGTAAGTTGCATTGCAATTAGGACACTTCTGATTGATTCTATTTGAATAAGTTTCAGGTAAATGAGTGCCTAGGACGTCTGTGTTAAAACTACCATTAAATCTTTATTTAACTAGTCTACTATTAATTACGGTACTGCAATGGGAGGTAAAGAAGACTTGAGAGTTATGATGACAGATGTGTTGAACAGCTTGGCTCAAATCAAGGAAGAACAAAAGGTTCTCAAAGGTCAGTGTGGTGACATAAATTCTGAATCTAAAACTGATACTAATCCTGTCCCTTTTGTTTCAGGTCCTAAAAAAAATGCTGTTGAACGATTAGACAAACGAATAGATGACCTTGCCAAGAAGATTAGTGGCATATCTTCTGCTATACAAAACTTTGAAGAACAGCTGGACAAGCAGGAACAGTATTCTCGGCGTGACTGCTTGATCATTCATGGCTGCTCAGACATGCCTGATAGATCAAGCAGCCATGCCTCATTTGTTGATTATGTTTTAAATATATTTAATAGGAAAATGAGTACTGGTACTGAGGTAACTGCTTGGGACATCAGTATTTGCCATCCACTGTCCCAAAGGTCTAAAAAACAACCTATGATTGTAAAATTTACCAGGCGGTCTATTCGTGACATGATATTTAAGTCGAAAACAAAATTGAAAGGTACAGGAATGGCAATCACTGAATCTCTAACTAAAAAAAGGCTTTTATTACTTAATCAGGCAAAAGAGAAACTCGGAAAAAGTAATGTCTACACCTTCAATGGCAACATTTTCGCTTATGTCAAGGAAAAAAAGCACCAAGTTCACTCAACAAAGGACATTGAAGAGTTAAGTAAATAGATAAACTACTTGATTTTAGCTACATCCATATAATAACCTACTTTTTATCAGCTTAAATTGTAAATAGAAACTTGTTCTTTCTCAGATAATGACATATTAATAAATAAACTACTAAAATTAACTTTATATTGGGGTCCATGTATGAATTTGCTACCATCGCTGCAATGGTGTCCACTTCAAAATTTGCAAAGATTTTGCAACTAAAAATAATTTGACAGAAAAAATTTGGAGCTGTTTAAGTTAACAAATAAAATGTCTAAAGGTCCCTGAAGATAAACGGTCGCAAATTAGTACATGGACTACAAGTCTGACAATTAGAAAAATATGTTTTCTTTCAACTGACATTAGTATATTTTATTATTGTCCTTTTGATCCATTTATTCCCAAAATAACAATAACACAATAACAGTAACACAATTTCAGCACTAAACCAGTAGGCTACATTTTCTGCATTTAGTTTGGTATGTTTTTTCACAGCTATACAGGTAAGTCCTTATTCCTTATTTGTTATGCTTAAACCTAAATGTAACATATGTAATAAGGTTGTTCGCAGCAACCAGAAATCCACATTTTGCAGCATGTGTGGCTTTTCTTATCACTTTAAATGCACTACCAGTAATATAAGAATACCCACTGGTACATGTAAAAAACTTGATCATTCTTACTTATGCAGAAATTGTCTGCAAAACTCTTTACCCTTTTTAAACTGTGATGATACTAATTTCTCAGAACTGTTCATACACACAGCCCCTCAACCCCTCAGCAATGAACCTTCAGTACTTAACAAGCTTTTTTCATCTAAAAATGCAAATGAAATTGCCAGTAATGATGAATCAGATCTATATTTTGAAGTCAATGATGTGTATATCAGTTCAACTGAAGCAAGCTCATTATTAGCAAATATGCAAATAAATGAATCCCTGATAACTATGCATCTAAACATTAGATCTCTATCCAACCCAAACAATTTCTCTAAACTTCAAGCACTTTTAACCTCCATGAAAATTAAACCACATATTATATCCATCAATGAAACATGGCTAAAAATAAATCAGATTGGTGAATTTACCTCCCTAGCAGGGTATGTTTTTCTTGCAAACAGCAGATGCAAACAGAAGGGCGGAGGAGTAGCACTGTACATTAAAGATAATCTTATGTTCTCTGTAAGAAATGACTTAACTATTATGAAAGAAAAAAAGTTTGAATCTCTTTTTGTTGATTTATTCGTGAACAAAAAAAAGTTAACTTGTGGTACTATTTATAGATCCCCTCAATCACTTTGTGCTGTAAACTCTGATTTTCTACAGACACTCCTTCTAACTATAAAAACAATATCAAAATCAAATGCACAATGTTTTATTATGGGCGATTTTAATTACAATCTATTAGACCATAGCAACTGTCACACTAGTAACTATGTTGATGCAATGTTTGAATACAGCTTCCATCCATTGATAACTAAACCAACTAGAATTACTTCATCCAGTTCCACAGCTATTGATCACATATGGACAAATGTCTATAATGCCAAAACAAATGCTGGTATAATAGTTGACTGCATTGCTGACCATCTGCCTGTAATACAATGCTCTCAATTAGGTTTAATTCAAGAATTTTCCCACCTCAAAGAGAAAAGGTGCTTTAGTAACACAAACATCTGTAATTTTGTTAAAAGACTATCAGAGTTTAACACTAAAAATATAATGGAAGAAACTAACACTGATGCAGCTTACAATAGGTTTTTTAACAATTACTCCGAATTATTTAAAAATAGTTTTCCTGTCAAATCAGTAAAACACACGAAAACCCAATGTTGGTATGATGCTGAACTCTGTGAACTTCATAGAAAAAAACAACTTGCATATAAAAAGTACATTAGAAAATCATCTGAAATAAATAAATCCCGGTACAATGCTCTGAGAAACTTTTATGTTAGATCACTGAAACTCAAAAAGAAAAATCATTTCAAAATTGCTCTGTTAAAACACAAAAATGATCTTAAAAGCACCTGGAGTGTTTTAAATCAGCTATTAGGGAGAAGCAAGTGCAACAAATGGTCCCGTCTGGCTGCTGGAGATAAAATCTTAACTCACAACAAAGATAAAGCTGACTACTTTAATGAATATTTTTCTTCAATTGCCTCAAAGCTAGTTGATAAAATCCCAAACAAAACTTCACAATTTTCAGAATACCTTTCCAATCCTATTAGTAAATCAATTTTTTTACAGCCCACCACCACTCTTGAAATTAAGCAAATTCTCTCTTCCTTTCAATCCAAACTAAGTTGTGGCATTGATGAAATACCAACAAAAATTATAAAAGCTTCCCCAGACAATATACTTACTGCACTTGCACATATATTTAACCTATCCTTAACCAATGGCAAATTCATATCATCATTCAAAACATCTAAAGTAATACCTGTATTTAAAAAAGGGAAAGCAGAAGACTGCA
The DNA here is from genome assembly GCF_918807975.1 of Aplidium turbinatum. Lineage (NCBI taxonomy): Eukaryota > Metazoa > Chordata > Ascidiacea > Aplousobranchia > Polyclinidae > Aplidium > Aplidium turbinatum. The sequence goes on along the minus strand of NC_137483.1, from coordinate 7,519,383 downwards.
GTAATTATCGACCTATCAGTTTATTACCATCAATTTCAAAAGTACTTGAGAAAATAATGTACAATAGAATATACAATTTTCTAGAAGGCAATAACTTCTTCTATGGTCAGCAGTTTGGTTTCAGACAAAATCACTCAACAAGTCATGCAGCATTACATCTTGTTGATAAAATTTCAAATGCAATTGAAAGAAAAGAAACAACACTAGGTATATTTTTGGACCTGTCCAAAGCATTTGATACTATCGATCACCACATTCTGCTAAACAAACTGTACTATTTTGGTATTAGGGGTATAGCCCATGACTGGTTCAGAAGTTACTTACAAAACAGATTTCAAGTTGTAGAAGTATCTCACTCAATGTCTGCTAAAAGAGAAATATGTTATGGAGTACCACAAGGATCGATCCTTGGACCACTATTATTTTTAATCTATGTTAATGATTTTTCGAGATGTTTAGTACACTCTGAATCTATAATGTTTGCTGACGATACCAATTTATTCTTTTGCAGTAAAAATTATGATAAACTTTTCGAAATGGCGAATGAGGAAATGACAGGAGTAACAAATTGGTTAGCAGCAAATAAGTTATCACTAAATGTAAAAAAAACAAAATACATGTTATTCAATAATACAAATAAACTTTCAAACCTCTCTTACACACTATCTATATGCAATCAACCCATTGAACGTGTCAACACTATTAGTTTTCTGGGCATTTTGCTGAGCGAAGACTTGTCATGGAAACCCCACATGCTATCTTTACTGCAAAAACTTCGCAAAAACTTTGGAGTTATCTGCAAGGTTAAGCCCTATCTAAACACCAACAATTTGATTTGCCTTTACCATTCCTTAATTGAAAGCAATCTCCGGTATTGCATAAGTGTATGGAAGCATGGTCATGTAACTGTTTTAAAAAAGCTTCAAAAGATTTGCGACAAATTTATAAAAATGATTGCAAAACATGAATCAAATCACTCTGAATCCCATAATTTCTTCACAATTGACGAACTATACACAATAGAAACTGCAAAATTTATGTTCAAACTCAAACACAATCACTTACCCCAATGCTTTAATTCTCTATTTCAACTTAATAACAATTTGCACTCAATATCAACCAGAAGCAACAATCACTTTTTCCTCCCCTACTTCTCCAAAAGCTTGACTCAACAATCCATTCAGTTTAGTGGAGTTAAAGTGTGGAACCATCTCCCGAAAACCATCACTGAAATTGAAACCTTTTCAATATTTTGCAGTAACCTGAAAAAGCACTTGCGTTTTGAAAATTAACCTCTAACAACCTATGCTGTAACTCTTTAATTATCTGACTGTATTATTGATTGTTGCACCATATCCTGGTATAGCATGCCTTTCCAAATGCCACTTTTGTAAATTTATCCTACATATCATATATTACTATATTATACATTAACATATCTTACTATACGTATATCTTATATATTACACCCGACCGGATAAGGATGATGATTACTATCTTTACTCTTTCATGAATAAGCTACTATACCGTATTGCATAATTTAATATTTGCCAGATAAGAATATATCACTAAGTTACTACCAGCTTGCATCTAACTACTCCCCTGATTATTATAAGCTATTATGTTCGTTCAGAGGATCGCTTGACTTTTCGTAAGATTATTATTTAGGTTGGTTTGGAAAAGATGCATGAAACAACTCAGACACTACATCCTTCATCGGCGCTACCAAAGAGTCTCCACCTCTCATTAGCGATACCAAAAACACTCCATCCCTCACTGACGCTATCAAAGATGATTCAACTCTTATTAGAAATACCAAAAACACGCTGCTATATCATCATGCTTGTTATGCTCTTACATGCGCAGGAAATTAATTTAAAAAACAAAGCTTTTTTAACTATTTTATCTTGATAATGAGCTGCCATATTATGTATTTGTTCTACAATATATAGGCTACTTAATATCGTTGCTGCGAACACTTTATTTCTGTATGAAATCTGTAAATAGTCCTTGTTTTGATAGTCCGTTATGTAATTTCAATATGTGTGTGTAACTGTGTATATTAGTTTGTTTTTGTGATGTTGGGTTCAGTCGTGTTCTCATTGCTTTAAGAATTGGCGCTCCAGTTGTTCCAGGAACGAGGAGGCGACTGATTCTTAACTAATTCATCAAATTATTTTAAAGTATCAGGTTTGGTGGCCGTGCTTAACTATATTTATTGATGCATATACCGCAATATTAGATCCTTTCACGCACGTCTTAAACCATTAAGGTTTTGCCACCTTTTCCTTTTGTTAGTTTTGTTACTGTATTTCTTTTTCTCAATATCATTTCTTTTGCATTCTGACAAAGAAAAATAAATTGAATTGAACTGTCTAGAGTTAAAAGAAACTGCACTTCAACCGAAGTAAAGATCACTAATCTTTTAACTTTTTGTTCGATGTTTGTTAGACTGTTATGACATTTGGCCCTGCTACAAGGACAAAATTATTTTCCAGCACTGCCTCCACAAAATTTGCTTGCATTCCAATATAGCAAAATCATTCAAGTCCTAAAAACTCAAAAATACTGTACTATCTCAGGCTATATTAGAGAAGTTCCATGATTTCAGTATAATTAGTATCCAAAAAAAAAACACTTGAGCATATTTGTACTGAAAAAGCGACAGTAACGACTTCTTGCTTAGCAATTCTAACAATATTTCAATACCGGTACTTTTTAATATTTTCTGAACTCTTAGAATATCACACTAAACAAGATTATCTACAACTAAAATTGTACCAGTTCAACGTGATTACACATAACTGTCACTGCTTGCTTGTGTCATAAATTGACAAGATGTCAAAAAAATGCATGGAATACCTTCTGTGTAATGACTGTAACCATGCTGTAACCTAACCTGATCAATCAATTGCTTATTAAAACATACCGTACACATCCAAATATTGACATTAAAACACCACTGAAATTAAAACACTAACACTGAAAACATTGAAATAAACTGAAATATTCATTCACACTGCAATATGTGTTTTCTGTAGTTTTTTAAAAAAGAATGCCCATGATGGGCCCAATCGAAATACGAAACTAACATAAAAAATAATATTTCATGCAAAATCGGCCTTGGCACGCAAATTTAAACATTTTGTTAGGCCCCCCTGAAAGTAAAAAATTGGAAATTCTGTAGTCATAAAAAAGAGCATATACCCATGAGGGGGCCCAATCAAAATACGAAACTAATATAATATGAAGTAAAAAACAATATTTTATGCAAAATCGACCTGAGCACGCCAATTTAAACATTTTGTCGGGCCCCTTGAACTCAAAAAATTGAAAATTCTGTAGTTTTGAAAAAGAGCATACCCATGAGGGTGAGGGGGCCCAATCGAAATATGAAACTACCGGTAATATAAAAAAACAATATTTTATGCAAAATCGACCTGAGTATGCAAATTTAAACATTTTGTCGGGCCCTTTGAACTAAAAAACTTGAAAATTCTGTAGTTTTGAAAAAGGGCATACCCATGAGGGGGGCCCAATTGAAATATGAAACTACCACTAATATAAAAAACAATATTTTATGCAAAATCGATCTGAGCACGCAAATTTAAACATTTTGTCGGGCCTCTTAAACCCAAAAAATTGAAAATTTTGTAGTTTTAAAAAAGGGCATACCCATGAGAGGGCCTAATCGACATACGGAACTAATATAAAAAACAATATTTTATGCAAAATCGTTGAAATCAACTTTAACGCGTGAATTTAGACATTTTGTTGGGCCCCCTTGCACTCACCGGGCCCCGGTGCAATGCACCGGTTGTCCCACCCTCTTGTGGGCCCTGGGTCTGACAACCAAAGATTTAGGCTTAAGCTACATCTCCGCCGATGTTAATTCACAACAATCAATTGTAAACTTTCCAGAAGGCTTAATGCAATGTCCATAAAGAATATTTCAGATCAGATCAAAACTACACAATGAGGCCAATGTTTGTGGTTTCGCAACCCAGTTCTTGTTATCATCACGTCACACATTTTAAAGGGTTAACCACCACTCCATATCTCTGGCTGAGCACAAATAAGAATAAAAGCACAAACATAGTTGCTAAAAAAAATTTGCGAACACAAAAACAACAAAATACTGTCTGTTAAAACGAGGCTAATCTGAATCGAAGACAGTAGACAATAACAACAAATGTAATTCTACAAACTCAATTAGGCTACCTAGTTAGTTTTTGTCAATCTCTTTTTTGTAGCATGGCGGGGTGTGGCAATGAGATAGCATAGTTTGAAGCCAAACGGTGAGCAAGGTAGTTGACAAGCTCGGCCCCCAAACAAAGCATCTCTGAAAAAACATTACATTAACTCCAGGAAGTGGAAATTAGAAACAAAGTATAGTTAACCACTCGAGAAGGAAGTTGAAGAAACAAAAAGATAGTTATAGATCCAATATCTTAATAATATTTCTCCTGAGATTACGGCTGTTTTCTTCCAGAGTTCAGATCTTTTGAAACAATCCCTGACCCCTAAAATCTTCCTGAGCACAGCCCGGTTCAAAAGTAACTCCTGAACTCTCAACGGGCAACACTATTGGCATTCCTCGCATTGAATCAAACTCCTTTATAAACATTCGGAATCCCGGATGAACAATTTTATTCTACATCAAATTGTCTTCAACGATTTCTCTCATTCAAATCATAAAAAAAGTTTCAGACATAGCCTACGAACTTTCCAGCGATTTGTGGAAAAACATACAACTTTACGCAAGCAACACCAAAGTCTAAATTTGGATGTAGACAACATAGAAACGATGCTGAAGCTTTTTTAAAATAGTTTCATGATGCTTTACAGTAGCCTACTCAGACAAACGATGGCTTTTAATCTGTTAAAAATTATTTACCTCGGTACAGCTTTAGCCTACACACCTAGACAATTCGAAATCACAATCATTTCAAAATTTCTTAAAAAGAATTAGCTTTCTTTTCGGCGTATAATATATTTGTGTAAATCTAAATTTACTGAAACAAATAAATCATTGTAGCCTATTCTTGTGCGTTCGAAACAAAAACTCAAAGGTCGGCTGCAAGCATCTCAAAAATTAGAAGCGACCGAAGTTAAAAATGTATGGCCTTGTGTGCCACTTTCTTGAAAGATTTACTAAATGTTAGAGACTTAGAGCTTACTGGTTTTCAATATAAACATTTAGAAAATTAAAACCGTTCAGCCTACATACAATTTGGAAGGTTATTATGTTAGTGTTTAAAAACGAGCAGCTTCAACATGATCAAAGGAAGGAATAGTTCACAATGGTTGGAAACCACTGGGGTCTAAATTCAAACGGAAATCATACAAAATGAGAACAATATAGAGGACAGCTGATATATTTAGGACAACATCTACTCACAACAACAACAACGACGAAAAAATTCAAATTCAAAATTTTTTAAAGATCCTTTGCAAAAACAAAATCGTTCATGATCAAAGTTCAAATGGAGATCAGTTCGTAGCTTAGTTCTGCTGGTGTAATCTTCATAAGCGACGGCAGTCTCTTTGGCGCAATGCACTTCACAGTATCATATATTTCGACATCTACAATTCTCAATTGACTTAAATGGAAATAAACGAATAACTAAATGGAAAGGGAGCGTCTTGCTAAGTAAAAGCGGTAAACGCAAACGCAATTACAGTGCATGGAATAAAACTAAAAATACAATTGTGGCATTTTATATCAAAAATATGATTGTTGATGAAACCATTGAAAGAACGAAGCGCTTGAATGAAGTTAGAATCATGAAATATAAATTCTATCAAAGTCGTTCATATGTCTTTTTGAACTTTTCAGAACGTTTAAACCAATGTTCGATAAATATTATGAATTCGATCGATGCAGCAGTATGCACCATAATGTCGGTCATCTCGCAAGCTGGTCCTTTTTATCGTGACGTCACCATACGCATCTTAAGAAGGGGATAGACAACATTCCTGGCTGCCCAAAAATAAATCTAACATGGTCATTAGCTTTCACATCATTGTGTTTGAACTTGATTAATTTGAAATCAACAACAGTTGAAAATAAATAGATATCGCAATTCTGCGAACACCATTGAAGAGTTTACTCCTACAGACTACTTCGCAATAAGATGGTAAAGCTTAAAGCTAATCGCCATTAAGAAGAACGGCTATGCCAATGCCAGGCATGGCTCTCAAACAAGACAACACCTCAATAATTATCTCGGACGAGATCCGGTCAAGTTTACAAGTAGCCCCGCGGTCATTGGTATTCTGAAAAAGCGCTAGGCCATTCTGAAAACGTCTCAAAACATCGGATTTTAATCTGTTGAAAGTTATTTATCTCGGTAGAGCCGTACACACCCAGAATGTTTGAAGAACAATCGTCTCAAAACCCATGGAAAAAATAAAGAAATTAGATCTCCATTCGACACATAATCTCCTGTGTGAATTTGAAGTAGCATTGTGACTAGAGTTGTAAATGCAAAAAAAACGAACCGTTTTTTTTTTTAAAAAAACGTGTTTTTTTTCAAAAAAAACTTGGGCCAAAAAAAACACGCGTTTTTTGTTTTTTTTTCATATTTTTCTGGAAAATTTGCAATTTTTTTACAATTTGCAGCTTAGTTTCATTATAGTGCTCTTGAAAAACATTAAACTAGTAAAATTGCTTTTATTGGTGTGCTGAAATTCCTAAGTGTGTGTGCTTGGCAGCAGCATATGTTTTTGCATAGCCCTATAGCCTACGTTGTTTCACTTTCTTTTTCATTCTCAGGCATGTTTGTGGCAGTAGACCTGACAAACATTGATTTAATGCAATTTGATACATGACATGATGTAGATGAGTTAATTTCTTTTTCCTTTTATGGAAGTGCCCTTTATGGAAGGTAGCCTACGATGTTGGTATACCGGTAGGCCTACTGGTTAGTCTTGTACACACTCAATGGGTTGACGAAATTTTGGCAAAAACAAGATGGCAGTATTCAGAACACACATTACCTTGTTTGTGGTAATTTACTAATGCAAGCTATTGCCAATAGTTTGTTTAAACATGTTTTTTAACTGATAGCTTAACAACGATGTAGCCTATATGCTTTATAAATGTTGAAACAGAAGTATTCTTTTCGTGTGTTGTAAAAGGTCTTAGACACTTTGTCATTGATGCTTCCTGCAGATCATTTGTGACATAATGCAAGAGATCTTATCACTGATATTTTTAGCTGTCAAAAGTAAGTGCATTTGTCAGAAAAGGTTTAGGTTAATGTTCCTTTCAAATGCCCACCACCCATGTTACCTATTGCTAATAACTACCAACCCTGAATGAAAAAAATTTCCCTTTAAAGTGGAGTTTTTCAGCACTGCTCAGTAAGGCGATGTGAAATTTGAATGGACAAAATCGAATTATCACACAGGGTGACTACTGTTGTGTAGAGTATTTTTGTGAAGTTTTATGCAATAAAATCCAGTATCCGTAAACATGTAAGCGTTTTAAGGTTAGTATTTTCTAATTCTTGCAAGGTGATTCCACAAAAAATACTATCACAACGCATCAATCCACGTGATCCAGATAGCGCGCTCTGAATGGCTAGTTAGGGAAAACGCGTTGTGTGCCGCACACACGCGCGCGCGAGCGATTGCTGTCTGCTGCTGAGAGATTTATACCTTGAGATGCTGAATTGCTGATTATTATTGAAGATAAGGCTGCAAAATTCAGATAAGAAGTTGTGTTCAGCCGAAATGTTTGCTATGATTTTATGCTTGGTTGTTAAATAATCATTCAGGCTTCGGTTCAAAGTTAGTTTAGGCTAGGTTTTCCAAATTGTGTAAAGTAGGCCTAAGAGGCAGTGTCTGTAATTATCAGGTCTTCTGGAATAAGAACTGCTTATTCAGGTGAAGTTGCTGTTTGTGGTTGTGTATTTTTTATACGTAGCTTTGAGAATGACACTAATAAAGTTCATAGTATTACGGAAGGCTCAGACAACTAAGTTTTCAGCACTTAAATTCTTAGTTCTGTGTAGGCCTACCGTACTGTAAGTGGGCTATGTTTTTTTTCTTCAAAAAAATACATTAATCTCTTCACATATTATCTTTAGTTCATAAAGCTGACCTTGTTGTGGGTAGCATTGTTAACTGTTTAATCATGCCTAAAAGTTCTAAAAAGAGAGTAAGAAGCATGGAAAGCTCTTCTGTCATTGGACCCTCCAAGGAGCTTCCCACTGCTGATTTACCAACACTACGATATGTTCTTGCATTCTGTACTTTGTTAAAGGTGATACTCATTACTCAAGTACTTTATTACTGCAAGTTTTTCTCTGACTGGTTTTAATTAAGCTTGGTAGTGACATAAAACATAGACCAACTCGTATATCTTCGTATGGATGAAGGGTAGTTGTTAAAAATACTAACATATAGCTTGCATGAATGAACAGTACACGTAGGCTACAATAACCAACTAGAAGACACTTTTCAAAACCTTAATGTGTTGAAATAATTAATGCACGTTTACAGAGACAGAGCACTCATAAGGAATTAATTTTTCAGGAAGCTGGAAAAAAGCTAACTATTCTCTTTTCAAATGAAGATCGCATTCCTAAAACAATTGAGGTTTCTCCTCTCCCAACGTTATCGTAGAGTAGAAGCACCGTTATACCAAATTGGGACTCTTGACAAAAGGACAACGAAAACGCTTCAAAAGAGAGTTAACAAAAAGGTAAGTTCTTACATACGGTATCTTTTCAAACTTTTTTGTCTAGTAATTTTCTATGAAATGTAAGGCTTTTATAAGTATATTCTTTGATAACAGGGTCATGCATAGACATGTCCCATGTTGTGTACTAGGGTTGGTTTGTTGTTATATTTGTTGAATGGAGCCATATGAGAAGGAGAATGGGTTACTGCCAATTCTACAACCCCACTTCACCATTGCAGATGTAGTTCAACCAACTCTAGATAGTAGGTGGTTTAAGGATTTTTCGATTTCCTAAAGCATTTCCTCGTGGGAAAGTGATTCAGATGTTCTGATTTCTATGTCTGTAAAGGCAGGCTTGTGCTTTCACTAAAGCTAGTCGTGCTATGGCGAGAAGATTTTTCTTGACTATCACTGATTTTTACTGCCATTTGTCCGAAAGAGTATTAATTGTTATGTTTGGCATATATTGTTTTTCGTTGTGACAGTCAGAAATAAAAACAAACTGAACTGATTTACATGGATTATTTTGTGTTCTTTACATTTATCAATCACACAAAAAACTTGTTTTTCAAGAGCCTCAAACAACAGCGAGGAGATGATTTCGCTGCAGCAAAAGAAGTCACAAGTGATAGAGGAAGAGAACTGGAAAAAACAGCAGTTTTCTGCAGCAATTGATGAAGAAATTGACTCTCCTTTCGAACCAGCTGCACTTGGTACATCTGAATGTGACAATGCCCGGTATTCAGTGATGATCCTGCTCTGCGATCTTTTTCTGTGAACATGTTAGAAAATATTCGCAAAGGCAGTAACTCTTGTGATGTTTCTGTCCGCACTTTTTCCAAACCAAAATTAAATTTGGATGCCAACTCACTGTTCTCTTTGATTGGGACCATGCCACGCTTACTGAGTCTATCCTTACTTCACACTTGACCATGGATGAACTAAAGGGTTTGATAAACACAAAGTTTGAATACCCTCATTTTCCTGCCCATACTCAGGCTGTGCGGGCAGTGCGGCGTCTCATTTGGGAAGTCACTAACGACTGTGGAAGTATTGCTGGCCATCAACAACGGGATGGTTTCATTCGGGCGAGAATTGCTTCGCGTAGGGTCTTGCCGAAAGCAGACACGAAATCTGACTTTCTTTCATTGGCTGCAGTATAATGTTTTGATATTCACCACTGTTTCTTGTTCATTGTCTTTATTCTTCATTCGTTTGTGCACGTTTTACAAGCACATATAAAGTTGGTTGGTTGATGTGTAAGCTACCATTGGAGAGTTGCAGTTACTATATCTGTCAAAAAACAAATGTAAATCGGCGAAAACAATCGAATATTAATGCAGTGCGTTGTGTGATTATGTAATACATATTACTACAACAAAACCAAAGTGTCATCTTATGCACAGTGCGTTCCTACTCTTGCCATGGAAGTGAAAAAGGCTTTAATATCATCAGTTTTTGCTGACCAAGCAAAAATAGGGTTGCCAGGTGATTGTTTAATATCTTACCGTACACCACCAGCCTTTACCTAAAAGGGCAACTAGCAGTCGCATCATATGTAATTGTTGTTGTGGTTGTTAAAGTTGGAAATTTTTACAATTTAAAAAAGATAAACAAAGTTTTTTCTTCAAAAAAATTTGTACCTGGCAACTCTGTGCTGGCAAGAAATGCCAAGGACAAAATCGACTACATGTTTAAGGTTACTGAATATTTTTGCGTGAAATTTTACAGAAATATTCTACATAGCAATAGTCACCCTGTGTGATAATTCGATTTTTGATTTTTTTAAATTTTTTGATTTTCACATCGCCTTACTGCTCAGTGTTCACATAATGAATAAATGCTTCATAATACTTTTCCTGACAAGTATAAAGTTTTACCCATATTCCCGCAATGCAAGATAAAGATACAAAACAAACTTCAAAGATGAAAACTTATTTTATTTGGGAACTACGCTGGAGTAAAAAGGAGTGAGAATTGACCTCTTGTCGTTACACACCAATAAAACCATGATGCATAACTTTAATTTTTTTTTTTTTTATATGTGTAGAGGAAAGATTGATGAAAAGTTTGGCAAAAACAGAAAAGTGCTAAAGTCTCAAAGTCCTGAAAACTACAGTAGTTCAACTTGGATAGATAAGTGCAACCATACTTCTTTTAAAAATGTCTATGACAGCACAATGGTGTGATTAAGGGAAAACAAACATGACTATGACATCACAAAGGAGTATTTATTAAACTCTTCAGGGAAAATAAAAAACAACAAAATGTTTCCATCTTTCACTTCATTTAAATGTGATTTGGGCTAAAAGTTGGGGCTTTAGCACTACACTGCTTTTGCCAAGCTTTTCATCAATCTTTCCTCTACCCGATTAAAAAAATTTTTTTTTTAAAGTTACGCATCATGGTTTTATTGGTGCGTAACGACAAGAGGTTAATTTCTTTTTATCTCAAAAAGTAGTCGCCAAAACTTGTTTTAATGTTCATAAACAGATAGCCCACCCCAGAAAACATGGGGTAGAGCTAAAAATTATCCAAATCCATGTTGAGCGGTTCTTGAGATATTGCCATTTTCTATTGCTCCTTATCTATGAAGCCACCTAGTGGCTAAGGTTACTTCACTTATAACTCGAGAACCGCTTGTGTGATTTTCATCAAGTTTGCACCAAATGCACATCAACTGGAACAACCTCTTGACGTTGTACTGGAAAAGGTGTGGAGTGCTGCTCAAAAGTGCTTTTGTTAAGTAGAAAAACAGGACACTGACCAGTGACCACCTGGTCCTAACATGCCCATTAACCAAAATCCCAGGTGGCTTCGAAACTGTACACGAGCGTGGTACTGCATTTAACAACTGGCTCGACCAAAGTACAGACAATACTTGAGATGTGCCAACCATAGGACACTGTTACTACTATTTGAGACAGTGAGAAATCTTTATGGCTCGTGTGTTGAGACTTGGGACCTACAAAATTGCAATGAAAAAATAGGCCTATACCAGACATATAGTCTGATTTAAAGTAAGTTATACGAGTTATGAGACTGTTTCTTTGTTGAAAGAGATGCTATAGCAATGAGTTTACCCTAATTGCTGCATATTGTGACATTTAATGTCAAAATAGGTAAAAAAAACGAATAAAAAATAAAAAAAACGATAAAAAACAAAAAAAACGAGCTTGTTTTTTTTTAAAACAAAAAAAAACCGTTTTTTTACATCTCTAATTGTGACACTGAAATGGCATTGTGGCACTGAAATGGCATTGCAAGTTGCTTAGAAAAAGCAGAAATATGTAATTACTAATTAAAAAGGGGTTTGACACATTTAACCTTAAATAAACGTAAAGTTTGTTAAGGGATCCACGTAAGGCAGATACTTATGCGTCGAAAATTTAAGAAAAAAATAGGTTGAATACTTTAACATATTAACGTCCACCTTGTAGAGTACAAGTCAATTCAAATTGAATTGACTTGTACTCTACAAGGTGGACGTTAATATGTTAAAGTATTCAACCTATTTTTTTCTTATACGTAATTACATTGCACATACAAAACATCAACTTGAGACACAACGGTTGGCTTTTAAATAAAAAATATACAAATGATTGTTGGTAAAACGATTAAAAGAAAGTGCTTGAATGAAGTTAGAATCAGGAAATGCAAATTTTATCACAGTCGTTCAAACCTTCAAGCAAGTTCAAATGGACAGTTCAAATTCAAATATGCAACAATATAAAAGGCCATAGCAGTGGTATCTAAGCAGAGTGGAAAATTTCCTGGTGAAGGAATTACAAGAGGAAGTTACAGACACATTTTCGTCCTCAAGTCGGTGAATCTTAAGACGTTGACAGACAATAGTTGACGATAAATAAAAAATACAATTATGCAATCACAACTTAAGAGTTTTCTACTTTTCCGTAAACAGCGTAGCAGGATGTAGTAGTAGTAGTCCAGTTTTAATCCGGTGATGTCCCCGTTACCGAGGGTGGCCGGATTCACCTCCAAGTGCCGCAATCGTCTTCACACCCTGCCTCCACGGATGTCCCAGGATGTCGCAATAGAATAGCCAAGCTGAAAGTCAAGCGCCGTTAAGCCAATTTGTGTCCGGCATCGATTGTTGAGAAAATGATTAAAAGAATAAAATGTTTGAATGAAGTTAAAATCTCGAATACAAATCCTATCATAGTCGTTCAAATCATCATCAGCACTTCTGTTGCAACCACCCAGTCTCTTTGAAATGATTGCAATCATCAGACTCCTTCCACATTCGAGGATGTGGGTTGTTCAGTGCCAGTACTTTCGTCAGGTGGGATTGGTCGCATGCGCACGTAGACAGAATCGGAACCTTTAGCTTTCTAAAGTAATGAAAAGTGAAGTGTTCGGTTCAATTGCATCAAAATTAAATCCAAGAAAAACTACAAAAGTAAAAGAATAATAAAACAAACACGAAAGAAATCACGTGATCTTGCTCGCATCAAACAAGACTGAAAATCTTTCATAGTGATTCTCAATGAAGTCCATAAGTACATCAACTTCACAAAAAATAAGCTAAAAATGGTATATGCTGTAATCTAGTGTAGTTTAGCTACCTTGCATTCAAGGTTACTCCGAGAAAGTTATTTTTAATAGGGTTTCTAATATAGAGATACGTAGTTAAAAACTTTTTTTAGTGGTCGTTTTTTAATCGTTTTTTTTTTTCGTTTTTTATATTATTTTCAATCGTTTTATACATTTTTTCAAGTAACAACTGTTTTCATTAATCATAACAAATAACTGCAAAAAAATGTCAAATTATAGCTGCTATTATTATATAAATTATAGCTATATCTACTATAACTTATTCTAAATTAGTTTGCCGCAATTTTGACTAAGTTCTATAAGTAAGAAGTGTGGCCGCATGCTCAGCAAGTGGTTCCAATGAACCACTCAACTTCAAGTGCTACCAGCAATAATGAGGATAAGGACTGTTTGGATGTTGAATCCTGGGAAATGGTCTCGGTGGTAACCATATTAAGAATCATAACCACATGGTGTATCTGCAGTCTGGCCAACTGATGTAGGTTAACCTACAGATCAAAAAAGTAAAGAGTACCACACTAAATTGAAGTGCTTTCAATTCAAATTCAAAATTAATAAACTTAATTTTGCCAATTAAATGTGGTACTCTTTACTTTTTTTGATTATTTTATCACATCACACATCTTCTTGGATCATTGTTGAAGCCAAAAGAAGCTTTCAATGAAAGGTTTAATGACGAAGTAATATTTTGGCAACTTATCAATGTCTGGATTATTTCAGAACAGATATTTTAGAGAAACAAAAGTGAAAATTTTGTTCCAGTATTTAAATTTTAGAGAGACTATGTGCGCAAAAAACAATCGTTATTTTATTTTCGTTTAAAAAAAAAAGAAAAAACAAACGAGCCTAAAAAAGTGTCTCACATCTCAAATCTCATGTCGTATAAAGATCCAACTAAGAACACATTAAAATCTATTTCAGACCTTAATAATTAACATCGCACATCGGTTCGTTCGTTCATAGTTTGTCACGTTAATGTCGGAGCCAGATAAGACGATTGTCTGCAATGTTTCTTACATCATTGTCGTCACAGGAAGGGCTAAGGGGGAAGTTGGTGAGGATGTGCTTCATCGTCTGATTGTCTAAGCCACAATCACACACTGGGTCGAGAGTCATCTTCCATCGAAAAAGATTGGTTTTATTTCCACCGACTGCGCAGCGCGCTCCATTCAAGCAACATCACTCTTTTCTATCAAGAAAAGGAGCTTGTTGGAGGCTTTGGGAAGAACTTGAGAATAGCAGGATGTTGTTTGCCATCAAACTCTGATGACCATTGTTCCAATCTTACAGTTGCCGCGCTTGTGTGTTCCAATGTGCTAACTTTGACGAAGCTCTTGCGTGACTTGAGCCTTAGTGGGTTTGTGTTCATAGAGAGGGTGGCGTTGGTAGGATGTCTGTTTTATTCTTTTTTGGTATTCCCTTCTCTTCGGATATTAGGTGGAGCTATGGTGGCTAGACTACAGAGGTCAGTAGTTGGAGATGATTCTACATACTTTGTTTAGTTCAGAGTCAATCACTTTGGTATAGCTTGATCTGGACCATACTGGAGCACAGTATTCTGCAGTTGAATAGCATAGAGCCAGTGCTGTCTGTTTCAGTGTGTCATCATCTGCTTCCCAGCTTGAGCTTTCGAGCTTTTGTAAAACGTTGTTGCGAGCAGCTAATTATTCTTAAGTTTCAGTAGATGTGTCTTATACGATTAGATCCTATTCAGTGTTATGCCATGATATACAGGAAACATGGTATATTGTAAAGCAATATTTTCCCAGTTGATGCTAAGTTTTTGACTAGCTTTATGGTTGTTTAAGTGAAAGCAGGCTGCTTGGGTTTTGGAAGGGTTTGTAGTTAAACTCTTGTAACGTCATCAGTAATATAAAATGATGAAAAACATTTAATTAAAACATTACCGTTGTACTGCTTGATTCAGGTACTTCGTCATAATCATGTGGATCACGTGACGCCTGCAACGCAAACAAGATCAAGTTTGTTGCTGGAGATTGAAAGCACATGTGCCAGTGCGATACCAATGAATCCTTCAATGGCAAAAAATGAAAATTTATAAATTTCCCAAAAATGAAGCTTTGAAGAAGTTCTCCAGGTGAAATCGCTCAACTTAAAGATCGTTGAGTACTTTGAACAGTTTACATGTTTTCACACAAGGGCTTGGGAGAGACCTGATTATTTAATTCTTTCTGCAATGATTAAGCCTTTACCAGAGCTCAATAAGAAATTGATCACATAAAACTGTTACGTCAAAAAGACATCAAAAACTGAAATTGAAGATGATTTGCAAACTCAATGACTTTCAGCATCTCATGATAATTATTGAAACGAAGCAAAAATGCACATACACCAGAGCATATTCAGTAGGATATTAAAATTTGAAAAACTGTGTGTCCTGATTTCAAGGGAAGTGCACAGACAATTTCAGGAAGTTATCGGGTTAAGGTGCCTATCCAAACACTAATCAATGCTTCCAAAATTTTTTACCAACTTTAGGTATCAATCATGATATCGACCATTCACAGCTGCACTAAATACAAGGAAGTCGTCCCATCTACCATACCTTACCAACTGCTATGTACAAACCATGTACAAAATGCAACTCGTAAGCATTTTAATACAATAGAAAAATATAAGCTGACTACACATTAAAAGACAAAAGTTATATTGCTCATTGCACAAAAAAAGCAAAAGAGGAAACTTTTTATATCCGCAGCATTGTGATCATGTATAAAGTTATACTTACAGGAACAGAAGGATCCGGTAGGTTAAGTTGCAAATAACCAAAACTATCTGCAAAAAGAAAATGTAAGTATAAACGCAAACAAGTGCAAATGTGAATACTGAACATTGTTACATTGACTAGCCTTCGCAAAATGATTGGTACAATTTACTTTCCAACAGCTAAACAATGATCTGTTTTTTTTTTAGAAATGCAGGTAGAAAAACATTACAAATGGCATATTTTAATGACCATTAATCAATTTGATACAAAATACACAAATATTGAAAAGTCTTAATGTATTTCAAGACTTTAATAAGCTGTTTTATTACCTGTTGGCAAGGGAACATTGTTTCGAACGTTTTGGTAGTCGTGCTGTGCAGTGGAACCACTTGGCTAAAAGGAAAGAATAACTTTTTTCCAACTCAACAGCACATTACAACCGACGACAGAAGTAATCACAAAATGTAAGACTATAGTTTTGAAATTTTATGGCGATGATTACGTAATGCTTCTGCAATCCATTGAAAGATCAATAATCTATTTTGATAATGAAGGCCTACATTTATCGCAAAAGACGTCTAATTTTACAGTCTATACCTAAACATATTTTGGACAGAAAAAAAGAAACAAACGTTTTTGGTTTTGTTTTAAATCTTTATTCTCGGACTGACAAAGCCTTGATAAATAAAGTGACTTGCGTTCTTCTGGTACCAGAAGAACGCAAGTCACTTTATTTATCAAATGCCTGGTGAACAGTTTCATTCTGTCTTTACTATAGAAAAAGTCTTGATAGGTTATTCTTGGTGGTTTCGTATACTTGTAGAGCAGGGTTTCCCAAACTTTTTTGGGCCACGGATCACTATTTGTGAATCTGTTTATTCGCGGACCCCCAATGCAAAGGTAAAAATGAATAAAACCGAATTTTGTTTATTTAAAAAACTGATAACATCAATGGGACGGATGGGATTGCTTCTTATTGCATAAGTCATCAATTCTCGGAGTTATTTGTGGCCATCTCGTGAATGAATGTGGCCATCTCGTGGCATAGGACAGAGGTGAATTGCCTGCCACGGTCCGAAGATATAACGCGGGGGCTATAGACCCAATGCAGTATGAATGCGTCTGCGCAGCTCTTCGCGTTGACATCTGCAAGGGGAATGGCTTCCGGCCAGTGAGTAAATCTGTCGATGACGGTTAAATTATAACAACACCCATTTGAACTAGGAAGGAGCCCTACTAACTATACAGGGTCCATGGAAAGTCTGGACCTGTATTTTGTCTTCATGTTGGTAAGAGCTGAAAATGCTGTCTCACTCATGCAGGTCGTGGCAAAAGGCAATAAAATTTTATCTTCTTTTTGCGATAGTAATGAGTAGCCTATTCCTCCACAACACTCAACCAGAAAGATGCAATAGCTGTTTGATTGAAACTAAGTACCGTATTAAAGTTCCATCAGATGATAATTCGGCTAATTCTTCTTCGAGTCCTGACAAATCAGTCTTTGTAACAACAAAAGGGCTTGAAATCCAGTCAAAATTCTCATTTGTATCTTTTAAATAGTAGGCTACTTCTTGACATGTGCAGAAAGCAATTTCAAAGGTTGTGTATCGTCAGAGAAAACATTACCAACAAACCCTTATTAATACAGTCACACAGAACAGGATACTTGACAGGGTACGTGCTGTGCAACGAATAAGCCAATGTGTGACTTTTTAATTTCTTGTCATATCGCCACGGACCACCTGTGCAGTCGTCGCGGACCACCAATGGTCCGCGGACCACAGTTTGGGAAACCCTGTTGTAGAGGGTCTTGACGCAGGGCCGGTTACTGAGACTGGCAGAAAGAAGTGCTTTCAATTCAAATTTAATAAACTTAATTTTGCAAATTAAATGTGGTATTCTTTACTTTTTTTGATTATTTTATCACACTACACGATTCTTTTCTTGAAAGTTATGGTACCAGTTCAGTTTCGGTGCCAGTTTAATTTAGGTTACGAGTCATGATTTGATTCAGTTCACCACGTTCTGTTAGACATTTTTGGTTGCAACCTTTTGAGTTAGTGCGTCCTTTCGGTTATAAGTTAAAGCGCCTATCCAAACACTTACCAATTTTTCCACACTTTTTTCTGAATTTAGGTATCAATCGTGATATTGACCATTCCAAGCTGCACTTACTACAAGGAAGTCATCCCATCTACCATACCTTACCAGCAGCTATGTACAAACCAAGATGCAACTCGCAAGCATTTTAATACAATAGAAAAATATAAGCTGATTGACTACACATCAAAAGACAAAAGTTACATTGCTCATTGTACAAAAAAAAAAGCAAAAGAGCAAACTTTTTATATCGCAGCATTGTGATCATGTATAAATCTATACTTACAAGAACAGAAGGATCCGGTGGGTTAAGTTGCAAATAACCAAAACTATCTGCAAAAAGAAAATGTAAGTATAAACGCAAACAAGTGCAAATGTGAATACTGAATATTGTTACATTGACTGGCCTTCGCAAAATGGTTGGTACAATTTACTTTCCAACAGCTAAACGATGATCTATTTTTGTAGAAATGCAGGTAGAAAAACATTAGAAATGGCATATTTTAATGAGCATTAATCAATTTGCTAAAAAATATACAAACATTGAAAAGTCTTAATGCATTTCAAGACTTTAATAAGGTTTTTTATTACCTGTTGGCAAGGGAACATTGTTTGGAACGTTTTGGTAGTCGTGCTGCGCAGTGGAACCACTTGGCTAAAAGGAAAGAATAACTTCTTTCTAACTCAACAGCGCATTACAAGCGACGACAGAAGTAATCACAAAATGTAAGACTATAGTTTTGAAAATTTATGGCAATGATAACGTAATGTTTCTGCAATCCATTGAAAGACCAATAATCTATTTTGATAATGAAGGCCTCCATTCCTACATTCATGGCAAACGATTTTAACAAACGATTCTATTGCTAAAGTCTATCTATATCTAAACACTTTTTGGACAGAAGAAAAGAACAAATGAAATAGCAACAAGCGACAAAACAAAAACATCAACCCAGAAACGATTAAAGTTTCATCTTGTTGACATTGATATGAACGATAGCATTACACCAAGTTCCGATTAACATCTTCCATCAAAGTTTATTCCAAACTTCAACAGTTAATACTGGAAGACTGACAATAATGTAACACCATGAAATTGTATAACCAACAACTTACCATAGCATTGGTGGGATTAGATGATTGTATTTCCTCATAAGCGTGTTGATCACGTGACATCTGTTGTACAAACAAAAATAACTCATCAGCTTTGCAACGTATCAATGCAAGACTGTAAGCACGAGATTTTATTAAAATGCATGAAAACAGTTTTATTGTTTTTCAAATAAAAAAAAACAAAAAACAACTACTTTGCCTATGTGTGGCTGCGGAGCTGGAGGCGCGGAGCCAAGGATTTTTAATAGGCCCGGAGCTGGAGCATTTAACTTCACTTGCTGTGGAGCAGGAGCTGGAGCCGTTACCTCGGCTTACTTTGGAGTCTGAGCCTTTAACTCCGTATGCTGAAGAGTCGGAGCAGAAGCCACAAAAATGCAACAGCTCAGGCTCCAGTTTAAGACACTCACTCACTCAGGAGTTTAATTAAATTTTATAATTTTTTTATTAAATCTATGACACGAGACGAGAAACTATGAGAAATGACCGACTAGGGACAGTGACAGGTTATGTCACATTCTGAAGCATTTTTTACCGAACGGATTGTTTCATCACAGATCAACTAGCATACAAGTCATGCCATACATTAAACGTATGTAAACGTTGAATCAATAAAAATAACGATAAATTTCGCTAGTTGGTACTGAACTAATGAACAGCTAGGCATTTCGTGTGGTGGGTGTGAAGTGCACAGTTAGTCACAGGCAAGCCGACTAGCTACATGATAGCTAGTATGTAACAGTATGAAACGAAAATTATGAAGTCACACAATATCTGAAATTTTTTTACTCTCAAGTACTCTCGTTTTTAGTACTCTCAAGAGACATAGCACATGAAAGCAATTTATCGAAACTAAGCAGGCTAGGAAGCTGATTTGTTACTTCCCACGAATTACTTATGAGCAAAGTTACCACACAGTCCATATTTCTTAAATTTGTCGTTGTTTTGAAGGCAGGGTTGTCGGTATTTTACCCGACCCAAAAAAACCCGGGTGGTTTTTTTTTTTAAAAAACCCACTTAAAAAAACCCAAAAAAACCCATAAAAAAACCCAGAGCATCATATGTGTCCAGTTTTTATTAGAAAATTAAAAAAATGAACAAAAACACTACAAGGCACTTAAAACAAACTTTAAATTAGGACTTAAGGATGTGATTGTGAAGTAAATTTCCAAAAATAAACTGAAAACGCAGTGGATATTGTACAGTACACAAAAATCAAGTAATGCCACTTTGTGTATATATACTACACTAAAACTAATTTATGCAAGAAGGCCTGATAGTTAAACTGGTGAAAGTAGGCTACTACTCTACTGTAGTCTGTAGTGTATATATGATGTGAAATGCAATTTAGGAGGCTATTTACCAATTACAGATTCTGGATTCTAACGCATGGCTGTTTCAGAGCATTTGCCTAAATGGCCACGCAATTGCTCATCCATTACTATATCAGGCCTCGAAATTCACGGCGGACATGTTCGCCGTCACAGCATGCGATGTCCGCGGGAAGTACCATCTAGATCGGTCATATTTGTCCGCCGAGAAATAACACAGGAACTAGCGATACAAATCGTCATTGCATAGCACGAACAATTGTTGCGAAAATATAATTTCTCGTGCATTCTAACGCGCATCTAGAAAATGTAAATACTGTAACTTTCGATTTTTACGTTGCTTCAACAATTGATGACATTGAATCAGCGTAACAAAGGTGAATTCTTCGCTAAGAATCTATGGGAATAGCAGTAGCCTACTTCTACACTAATCACGCGCAACCTAGTTTAAGTCTTACGTCACAATGTCTGGCTTTGATCCCCCAGTAATATTGATACTTAAAGGCAAGGTTAGTTAAAAAATTAGATTATAAACACGAGTAGGCTATAACAGCAAGATGCAGCAAAATTTGTTAAGTTTTGATATTACAGTGAAAAAGAAAAGGCCCAAGGAAAATTCACTTTCGCTCACATGACACGCAAAAATAAACGTACCGTAAAGAAAAAAGCCAAGTAAAACTTTGCACAGCAGAATATAATAGCGTTAGTGTAGAAGTTTTCCGACTCGTGCCCAGAGCATTGTGACGCAAGAAGCCACACGACCTCGTTCGGTGGAAATTAATCAGTTATGCGGTGTAAGCAGAGCTCTACACGGCGCTTTGACTAGAGCTTCAAGCGCACGTCGTTGGTCTGATGAAAGCCTTTCAGAGTGACTACACTGTAATTTTAAAAAACCTTCTAAACCGTAGTTATAGTTCTCAAATGGCGAAGAATTATCAAGATAAAGTGATTAAACATGACGATCGACGTTTAAACTCGTGTGTCCGCCGTGAGACTTAATTTGTCCGTCGAGATAGCTGCTCAGACCGGACACGTTTGTCCGCCGTCAACAAAAACGAATTTCGAGGGCTGCTATATATATATAATATATATATAAATGATAAAAAATATTTAAACATGATGGCATAAATGCTCCTTGCCTTCAAATCTAAAGCAAATGATGCAATAATGTGATTTCTACCACGGTAGCATCAACTTGGTATAGAAATCAGTGGATGATGCAACATCCAACTTGATCTTGAAATTAATGGATGATGCAACATTCAAGCAACAACAGCCCTAGTGCATTATTTTATTGAGTTATGCAAGCATGTACTGTGAGTGAAAGGCACTTCATTCGTAAAAAGTAGTTTTGAGGTGAAATAAGCATGAATCTACCTTTTTTGCATCTTTTTTAAAAAAACCCAATAAAACCCAAAAAAAAACCGGGTTTTTCTCAACCCTGTTTGAAGGGCAGTGTTATAAAAAACTCCATTGTATTTAATTCTAAAAAATTTACATATTTTAGACACATGTCTTTATTTTCTCTCTGGAGCTGCAGCCGGAGCCATTGGCATGAAGCTGGAGAGCTCCAGAGGTGGAGCTACAGATGTGAAGCCTTACAGCTCCGGAGCTGGAGCCGAAACCACTTGTGCAAAACCTCACAGCTCCGGAGCTGGAAGTGGAGCCAGACCTATTTGTAGCGACTCCGCATCCCTGCTATAAAGCATTATCACATTCGAACTGAAGTTGTGCTTATGGAAGTTCACACAAAATGTTGTTTTTTGTTTTGCTATTCAAACAAAAAGTGTGATTTTATGCAAATGTTATAAAAATTCTCGGTAAAGAACAAACTACAGTACCAACCAAGACAAAAACATGGACAGGACACGTTTTAAAAAATAACACGATTGCATAATCTCTTAATTTGCATTCTCTTATACAATCATTCCGTGATTTCAACTTTGGGAATTAAAAGCTGCTTCACCTTTCACTGAGCTAATAAGTATTTGTTTCGAAAACTTATGTATGATAGTAATGTCTTCATCAATGTTGAAATAAGGTGAGAAATACTTTGGTAATAACAAATTTTTATGAAACAATCTGAACTTCAAATTTATGCACATTTGTGATAAGTGTTATTTACAAAATAGAGATCGCAACCTACTCCAGACAACCTTCTCTTAAACCAGTTTTAACCAGCTCACTTATGATGTCTCGAATTGACATGTAATCAACGACGTCGTTCAGGACTTTTCTTTTATGCTAGCCGCGCCGCATACATTTAAAGGCATACTAAATGAAAATTTCAAACCGGAGTTAAGCATTAAAATGAGTAAACTGAACATTCAAGAATACATTCCAAAAACAATTATCGAAAAAAAATGTTTTCAATGGCGCTGGCAAGGCCCAAAGTCCAATGTTTCATTTATTTTCATTTTTTTCAAAATGACCAAAACGTGCAAACACAGCCCGAGAATACGTCACAAAAGACAGCAATAACAAAAGCCACGTTACCACATCTGATGTTTTGAGCAAACTGTCTGCTGTTTTGATGTTGAAATGTGCTGTTTTGATGTACATACATACATAGCCTGCAGTCAAATCGCCCGCAGTAACAATTATTGCGTGATCAGCTGATTGCTAGTCTTTTGTTACGTAGACTGTACAGTCGCACGCTTCGTTGCTCAGGCTCAATCTCGTTTTGAAAGCTCTGACAAAAGCACGCGCGCAATGGTGGTCAGACCGCAATGGGGCAAAATTTTATTGAAAATCGTTTTATGGTAGCATGTTAAACACAAAGAACGTGGGCAAAACATGCACACCATTTCCGAACAATGTTGCCATTGCGTCTCAGCAAGTAAGGATATAGTAAGAATGAAATAAAAACAATGAAAACTATCAATACTACAAAAAAGTGCTCAATGCTAAGCAAAAAAGCAAAGCAGAGCAAATTAAATTAAATATAGTTATTACTATCTAAAGCCTTTACAAAATTAGATTTTTATTTAAAATAGGTGAAACAATTTGTAAAGGCTTTGGATAGTAATAACTATATTTGATGTAAGAATGAAATATGTATTGTGGGTGTTGTTTGTAAAATACGCTTTGTCACGGAGTGCCCGAAGATTTTTCACGTGTGGTACAATTTATTCTGGCAGTGACTGTTGATTTGGGGTTATTTGATATGTTGTGTGTATCCCTTAACAACGAACGTCATCTTCTTCTGACGGTGACGTGTACAATTGATGTTACTCAAACCAGTGTCCATGGTCTGTCATAAAGTTAACCATTGATGAAAATATCAACAAGACTCAACTTTCCAACTTCATAACAACACCATGATTACTTACCTGAACATCTCCCCTTTGCTCCAATCTTACAGTGTTGGGCTCGACGTGACCTAAACAAAAAAATACAAATGAAAGAATATTGTACAACAAAAATAACACGCTTGTGTTGCATAATTTATATTGTCTGTTGTTAGAAAGTCAGTAGGGTTGTATGAAGCAAAGTATTTTGGTCAAAATGAAACGACATTCTAAAAACTGCCTTCGAAACAAAATACAATCTTTCGAACTTTAAAGTACAAGGATCCGTTAAAAGGCAATGAGCCTGATTTAACTTAGCTACCACTTATTGGTGACTATTTGTTCTTGACCCGTGGTTCCCAACCTTTTTTGATGCGTTTCCCTTTTACGTATACTGAAGCTTTTCATTCCTTCTCTATTCCATTATAGGCAGCGCGTAGATGAACTGGAACGTTGCTCTTTAGCAATTACTCATTTCGCACTTCTGTGCTGAACCATCATGGTAGCCAAGTTGTTGCGCCTTGGGATAAGCCATACTATAGTTATAACATGGGTTGTCACTGAGAGTAAAACTACAAGGGTGTTTTAAATCAATTTTTTTTTGCAAGAGTGGTATATTTTACCATATTTTTTACCAGTATTTTCTACCATACCACATAAAATTTACCCTCGCAGCTGAGATTAAAAAGTGTCTGTAGGCTACGACCACAAAGCATAAATTTAACTCTCATCATGGGCATGCTGCAAGACGCAAGACACTTATAACGCCTTTCTTTAAGCTAGATACAAAAATTCTCTTTCCGTTCATGTAACTACAAATGTAACTGTAACTTCATGTAACTACATGTAACTGCATAAGGTCATTGTATGAAAATCAAGCAGCTACAGTTCGAACAGCATACGGATTACGGAAATACAGCCTGGTTTAAAATTGAAAAAGGAACACGCCAAGGGTGCATTTTATCTCCTTCTCTATTTAATATGTACACAGAAATGGTCATGAGGAGAGCAGGGTTGAATAATTCCAATATAGGAGTGAAAATCGGTGGCAGAATTATAAACAACTTGAGATATGCAGATGACACTACCCTTTTGGCCGAGAACGCACAAGATCTTGAAGACTTAATCATCAAAGTGAAAAAGGAAAGTGAAAGGGCTGGATTGAAACTCAACATCAACAAAACAAAAATTATAACAACTGGTAAAGCAGATAACATAAATATCAAGATCGAAAATCAAGAAATTGAAACAGTGAAGGAATTCATATTTCTAGGCTCAAAAATAAGCTGGGATTCTAATAACTCACCAGAGATAAGGAGAAGAATAGCGCTGGGAAGAAATGCATTTGTTGGAATGAATAGCATTTGGAAGAGCAAGGATATAAAATTAGAAACAAAAAAGAAGCTGATCAAAACTATAATATTTCCAATTGCAACTTACGGATGCGAAACATGGACAATGAACAAAACAGACAGAAGAAAGATTGACGCATTTGAATTGTGGTGTTGGAGAAGGTTACTGCGTGTTCCTTGGACAGCCAAAGTAACAAATGAGAAAATTCTCGAACAAATTAAACCGGACATATCCCTAGAAGCTAGAATCGTCAGGCAGAAACTTTCATATTTTGGCCACATAATGAGAAGCAAATCAATGGAAAAAGACATCATGCTTGGTTTGGTCAGCGGAGGAAGAGGAAGGGGGCGCCCAAAAACAAGATGGCTTGACACAATTGTAAATGACAGTGGTATGGGAGTGCATGAATTGAAGGAGGCTGCGTGGGATCGAGAGATGTGGAGAAAGATGACGTATAGAGTGACCGAGAGTCGTAAACGACTGAACGGATGAAGAAGAAGAACTACAAATGATTTCAACTGCCATACAGAGATCAGGATACGACAAAATAAGTTCAGAAACTTCTCAATTGTACAATTTAAAGCGGTGTGCTTGATTGACAAAGTCAATGCGAGCTTTAAAAAAAACTTGTAACTTACAGTTGAAATTCTTCCCCGGTTGGGAACCACTGTTCTAGACATTTTAACAAATTGTTGTTTAAAAAGTGTTTAAAAATTGAACTTTTTAAAAATCCTGTGCCAGCCTATCCACTTCCTGTCAGTCATTTTGGGAATTTGTTTATTGCAGGGTGTCCATCGAAAGCAGAGCTGCAATTGAATGCCTTGTTTGGAAGAACCGCTAGTTAACATAATCAAAGTAATGCACATTGTGTACAAAAAAGCTACAAAGGGCTACAGCAGAGGCAAAAAGTAGTTATTCAAGATCAGCCATAAAGTACAACGGCTTTCTCTGAGTCAACTCTAAGACAAACCACGAAACGGCAGACCCTCTGTCATGGTTAATCCTGAAAACAAGAGTTGAGGTACTGTTTAGAGAACAGCGGAAAGTCTTCATTCGTCAAATCAGTGAATTTTTGGGAATAAGCGACGACAGTGCTGCAAAGGGTAGGGCTTTGCAAAGGTCTCGTGCCAGGTGGGTTTCGTAACAACACAAAGAGAACTGCTTTGAAGCTTGTTCGAAGCAACAACTGTACGGTGACTGGGGATAAAATATCGCTTCATTACTATCAGACAGAGTCATAACGAGCATCCATCATAACCAACTCAATTTTTCATGGCTGGCATACATACCCTCATTCATCTGTGGACCGTCGTTGTTAGATAAAATAGATTACATTGAAAAGTAGTGTAGGGCTCTAGAGGTAAGGTCTGAGTATCAAACTAAGATCTTAGAAGCCTTGTACATAAAACGTAATAATCCATCTTTGAACATACAATTGTACGCTTGCGGCTCATCTTTCTTGCTCTCTGTATTTTAAAATTAGTTTTTTCGCACCTTGCCTTTCTACCACGTCATGTGATCTGTTCAACTCCTTTTGATGCAGTTACCTTTGATTCTCGTAGAGCCTATATCGTTGAGTTTGAGCTAGTCAGAAGTACTGTGCAGTTTTTGTTTTTTCTCTTTTATAGTTTTAATAAGCCATTGTATGTTATTCCTGAAGAGGACACCTTGTGATGTCGAAAACATTCGATATTTAATTTGTTGCGTAGTTTTGTGTTTCTGTAAATGTAATAAACTTGAATAATGAATATGTTAAACTTGATAACGTTGCTCGGCTTCGTATGCCTATGGTTCAACAAGACAAACTTTTTACCGAAGCTCTATTATATTTATGATTAGGCTATTGACTATGTTGTGTTTTACCATAACAAGAAAATTTAAAAGACCTTTCAACACTCGTAAGTTTGTGTAATTGACAAACTGTGTCCTTTTCGAGTTCACAACGAAACAAAATTGGCTCCTTTCTTTCGAGACAAAGCGAAGACAAAAATTTGTGTCAAAACGAAGCAAAGTATTTTAAAGCTTCTAAATTAGAAATGGAATACTGCAGCTTTACAGAATTGGAAGGAGCTCTGGAATTTTTTTCCATGCGGATCTGATTCTAGCTGTGACAGCCCGACAATCGCCTGACTGACTAATCATATCGCCAATATAGCAGAAGGCATTAACGCATTCATACTGGTCTTCAACCAATTTCAAGTGCGTTATGGCATTTACTAAAGGAGGAGTTTCACCACAACATCTCTTGCACATATCGTAGGGATCCTTTTTACGCAAGCTTGTATCAAAATGACCAAAATACTGAAATTAAATCTCTCTGAACATTAGAATAAGAATTTTACTGGTGTACGCTTGGTCAGTTCTACAATAATACAATATGGCAGTGAATTCTGTACTATATGCCAGCAGATAGAAAATTAACCGTGCTGAAATTTGGTTCATACGGAGAATGACGGGAATTAACTGGATTGATAAGATCACCAATAAAGAAGTGTGGAGACGCTCTGCGTGTACCCTTGGCGTCCTCATTAGAATGGTTATAAAAAGGCAAAATGACATTCATCGGGCACGTCTATCGTAAGCGAGGGATTGCACAAACAGCAATGATGGAGCGGCTTCCTGGTGAGAGGCAGAGGGGCGTCCACGTTTGAAATTTTTTTTAAATCTTTTAACATGGATAAACCAGGATTTTGTAAATTTAATAAGAACAATGGACGATCGATCGTTGTGGAGAATCACAGTAACCGACACCTTATTTAAGCAGGGTAGATGATGATGAATCATGAAAAATCAAGGGCTATAGTCGAGGAGACGACACTTTGCAATCGACGGTTTGTAATAAACGTTTGTTTCCCTTAGCTTTTACTTCTCTACAAGGCTGCATGTGGTTGAGCAAGGTAGCACAACGTTGTTCATGTGCTACAGTTCGAATCAACATATATGTGTAGATGGCGATTCCACCATCAGGGCAACTGGCCGTCCCAAGCGCTCATACGCCAGAAGCTGGTGGCACTTCTTGGAACATAGGTTATACTACCGAGCGGTCACTCGGTATTGTGAAGATCGCTATATTCAAGCGCATTGACAGTTATTACTCACTTTTGTCTTTAGATGATCTCCGTCTTATAAACCAGCAAAGCAGAAGAATAAGTATCAATAAGAGAAGACAACCGGCAACACTGATTCCAACTGTAAAACCCAAGCTTGTAGAAGCAGCCCATGAACTTCCATCAGATACGGTAACAGTAAAACTGAACGTAGATAACGCTCCCGAATAAGCGGACGAGGAAAGAGTTAGCACATATAACCCGTTGTCGTCAGCAGACACCTAAAGAACAATGGTTATTGATTTTATCTTAAAATAACAACAGTCCAATCATCAATGCAATCTTTGAGTATTCTCGTGGCATAGTATGAAATAGATTGCAACAATCTAGAAAAATAACAACAAAAAACAGACGTTTACGGGTATGAGCGGCAGAAGGCATGATGCACCTGACCGCTACAAATCATTATTGAAAATCGAATTCTGCAACCAACCTTACAAAAAAATTGATCAAGGAACTTTTGTAAAACAACTTATGAAAAGCAAACGAGTTGAATCTGCTTCTGTTATAAAAATCAGAAAATACACCTAAATCTTCTAAAAACAAATCTTATACCCGTCAATTGCTGATTGCAATATAAGTTTACTAAAATAAACTAACACATGATATCACATGCATAGCCCATGAGTAACGGTATTGTAACTTAAGCTTTAAGCTGACATCTTGGATTGCTTTCTTTTACAAATTCACAACGGTTGGCATGGAATAGCACTACGATTACACACTGTGATATCATTATAACAAAACACACACTCAAATCAGGAAGTAATCTAAAGCGAATAAAAAAATTTCACGCAGCGTCACTGTAAAAGGTGTTAGTCTTACGAAGCTGAAGAACTAATGTGATTTCTTGCTGAAAAGTCACCTTGCAACAGAAATTTGAATTTCGATTCCGCGACTCTGGTTTTAAAACGATTCAGCAAAGCAACTTTATAACTTTAATCGTCATGTCACTTACATTTGTTCGTTTAAATGAGAATATTTGTTGGTCCTTTGGCACAGTGGTAGAGGTCAAATACATTAATGCGTCATTTTTCACAATTGAACCTAAAACGCATGCGTTTTAAAAAAAACATTTTTATTGTGTTAGTGGCTCAAAATGGGTTCATCGCTTTTTAGTTATAAAAATGACAACTGCAGCTGCAAGGTCAGAAAAATGTACAAACACCAAACACTTTAGCTAAATAAAGTAGTAACAATAGCCTTCACTATTTTGTCAGGATTTTGACACAGAAAACCCAACACATAAGCCTATAATAATAAAACAAAACAATATTAGTTTATGATTCAGTAACTGTTAGCCAGGGCTGGGGAGCCACTGCAAAAAATCATAGGCTCCGGCTCCAGCTCCGGAGCTATCAAGCATTCATCCACTAGCTCCAGCTCCGGAGCTATAAACTTTTAAACAGCGGCTCCGGCTCCATTAAGAGTGTTTTGTAGCATTTGTCACAGTAGGATGCAATGGTTTAGAAGTCTGCACTGCAGCGCTAAAAATTCTGTTAAAAAATATAAACACACATTTCAGATTTAAGCTGAATGAAAAACAAGGGATTGCAGGTTTTGATTCAAATAAACGATTGATACGTTTAAGCAGTATACTATTAACCAATTTCGTCTGTATTCAATACTGGAGCTGATAAATATTTTGTAGCTCCAGCTCCGGCTCCACAACAAATGTTTAAAAAGGTTCCAGCTCCGGCTCCGGAGAAAATGCTTGGCTCCAACGCTCCAGGCTCCAACTCCGGCTCCCCAGCCCTGCTGTTAGCTGTCAATAGATGTTGATTTTAACAAAAAATGCTAATTTAGAAAGCAATCTGTCGAATTCATCTTCATCCCACAAAACATTTCAGCCAAGAATGTGGATGTTGTGTATTGCTCTAAGCGTTGGAAGTGGAAGCAATAGATGAACAATAGACGTTCTTGAAGTATTACCAAAGTTGAAAAGATCGTAACCAACTCGTGAATTAGAAATTACCGTTTTTAGTCAAAGATACAAACTCAGCTTTTGGATTGGAAAAAAAAGTTACAATGCAAAATCCTGGACCGGGTGGCTTCCATTGACAAAAAGAATCCGACTTTGTGTTCCTATCTTGATAAGGTTCATCTATAAAACGAATGGACAAGTTTTTAATTTAATATGGTAAGAAAATAAACTGCAGGCAGTGCAGAATTTTTTTGTTAAATTCAATTTGCTAAGTTGACTTTGGTTTATCATAAACTTGACAACCTTGTTGAATGATTGCAACCTATATAGGCCGACAATGGGACTAGCGTTCACAAAAAAACATTCTCTGAAGATGCAACCAGACCCAGTGGCCGACCGCGTAAATGTCAGAGGATTACATTACGTGAGTACGTAGTACAACTGAACGAAAATTGGAACGCGCAGTACTGTTACCAGTCGAAAATAATTGTTTTGCGATTTCCCGCCAAAAATAAAAGGAATTTAACTTGATAAACTACAATTAAATATTGATGATGTGCAGAAGAAATGATAATACTTTTTTACACTGCTCTAAATCTCTTCTTAGCTTTGTTCACGTATACGCAACGTTAAAGTCGCAATTTAACATAACGTAGTTTACGAGTAGGCCTACATCCAGTGATGGCTCTAGTCTATATGTTTATCCCTTGTTTGACTAGCAACATATGTTGACGATATTATAAACAAAACTTATTTCCAGATTTAGGGCGTACTTGTTTTCTCATATTATTAATCACAAATTTTAAACAGCTGAAAAACACAAACTTACAAACAACATCAACAAATATGCTTCCAGTAAAGTTTCCGAATCGATCAGTTGTTGTGCAAGTGTAATTTCCTGTATCCGACGAACTTAATTGTTTCAAGCTGAGTGTAGAAGTTGTGGAAGAAAAACCATCTGAGCGTTCCCAATGATATGTTGCATTCAAATCACTCCCATAGTCCACAGAACAAGATAGATCTAGATCTTCATCTCGTTCTATGGTCAACACGTTGTTTTCAAGTCTCGCATTGTCAGAAATGTTAAACGTGATTGACCCTGAAAGGAGCAATCATCAGAATAATGTTTTTCATGTTGTGTTTACACCAAGCGCATTATCTTGAACAAAGGCGTCGCTGTCCAGACATATCTATCCACAGGTAGTTATAATAAACTTTATGTGTAACTTCAATGAAATGAAAAGCTATTGATTTAAACTCTACAGCAGAGCTATGATTCAACAGTAGATCAAACACCACCAAGAGCTACCAATTACAGACTCATAACTAACTGTTTTTTGAATCAACAGTGAAAGCTGTAAAATTTGTAGAAGCAGCCCATGAACTTCCATTAGATACGGTCACAGTAAAATTGAACTTAAATTGCGTTCCCGAATAAGCGGACAAGGAAAGAGTAAGCGTATATAACCCGTCGTCATCAGCAGACACCTAAAGAACAATAGTTATTGATTATATTTGTTATAAAATAAAAATAACCCAATACAATTTGAGTATTCTCGTGGGATAGTAAGAAATAGATTGCAACAATCTAAGAGAGTAAAAAAGAAAAAAGACGTTTTCGGGTAGGAGCGGCAAAAGGCATGGTGCACCTGACCGCCACAAATCATTATTGGAGATCAAATTCTGCAACCAACCTTACAAAAAAATGATCAAGGAACTATCTGTAAAACAGCTTATGAAAAGGAAACGAGTTGAATCTGCTTTTCTTATTAAAAATCAGAAAACACACCTAAATCTTACAAAAACAAATCTTATACCCGTCAATTGCTGACTGCAATATAACTTTACTAAAATAAACCAACACATGATATCACATGCATAGCCCATGAGTAACGGTATTGTAACTTAAGCTTTAAGCTGACATCTTCGATTACTTTCTTTTACAAATTCACAACGGTTGGCATGGTATAACACTCAAATCAGGATGTAATCTAAAGCGAATCAAAAAATTTTCACGCAGCGTCACTGTAAAAGGTGTTAGTCTTATGAAGCTGAAGAACTGAACCTGCAATATCTTGCTGAAAAGTCACCTTGCAACAGAAATTTGAATTCCGATTCTACAACTCTAGTATTAAAACGATTCAGCAAAGTAAATTTTTAACTTTAATCGTCATGTCACTTACATTTGATCGTTTAAATAAGAATATTTGTTGGTCCTTTGGCACAGTAGTAGAGGTCAAATACATTAATGCGTCATTTTTCACAATTGAACCTGGAACGCATGTTTTTTTTAAAAACATTTTTATTGTGTTAGTGGCTCAAAATGGGTTCATCCATAGGCGCCTAACCCGTGGGGGCGTGGGGGCCAGGCCCCCACGCATATTTCTGCGTGGGAGCAACTTTTTATACTGCATTGATACATAAAACAATAGATGAACTAGCGATCGGCAGCAGGAAAACATTTTTAAATGCAAACCGCAACAGCTTCGCGATAAATAATCACTAGAACGAGTAGCGATGCTACAATCCCACCCCAACAAAAAAATCTGTCATTTTTACATTGATTTAACAAAATGACTGATTTTGCTGCTTGAGACATAGCAAGAATCTACTATTTTGCGTCGATTCAATGTCATCAGATGTTGAATGCACCCAAAAACAACATAATTTGCTACGTTGACGCAGCGTGCGTTTAGCTTAATGCGCTTGCAAACAGACTCGATGTCGCTTT
The DNA here is from genome assembly GCF_918807975.1 of Aplidium turbinatum. NCBI lineage: Eukaryota > Metazoa > Chordata > Ascidiacea > Aplousobranchia > Polyclinidae > Aplidium > Aplidium turbinatum. The sequence goes on along the minus strand of NC_137483.1, from coordinate 7,486,442 downwards.
CGAAAGTCGAAACCTCTGCAGAGAATTGTCGCGGCAGTGAATCGCTCGCTGTGAAAATGAACTTGAAGTCTCGGCCCGAGGTAACCACTAACCAACGTAACAAGGGCTGGTACAAACCGCATGGCGCACACACGGCAGCATAATCAACGCAACAACGGACTCGCGCAAACTGCATGTCGCACACACGACCGTTGCCATAGAAACCCGATCAAAGGCGGGTAATATGCGCGTCTTTCATCTGCAACACGGGCGTATGACAGCGAATTCAAACTTGAAAGCTGGTCAGCCATAAGTTGCGATATTGTAGTGAAAAGGGAGCAATGTCAAGTCGAAAACTTAATCAAACGTCTCTCCGTAACTATTTTTCAAGGGCTGTTTACGGTGTCAGCAACTTTTAAATTTATTCAAGGTGACGTGCTGTTAAAGTGATGTAAACATGAATGATTTTGCTTTCAACAGGTATATTTTCAAGCGTATGATCAAGTTAGTATTTTCATTCCATTTACAGTATACCTTTTAGTAAACCTTTTCGTCTCTTGTTTCATGCTAATAAATCTAGTTCGTTGCTAAACTTTATGTTGTGCTTAGCTCAAAGAGTCGCAGTCCATCAACCGCTGGCCAACGCAGACGCATAGCATGTGTTTTGGTCGAGTTTTGTTTATTATAATTAACGGTAGGTCGAACGTAGCGATAACTCCGAGTGTGGCAATAAAAGCAATCCTAGTGTGACGACATAATTACGTCATCCATCTGCGTGACATTTCGCTGAATTTACGTTGCTGCTTATGAAACACGCTTTCGCCCCCACGGATAAAAAAATAGTTAGGCGCCTATGGGTTCATCGCTTTTTAGTTATAAAAATGACAACTGCAGTTGCAAGGTCAGAAAAATGTACAAACACCAAACACTTTAGCTAAATAAAGTAGTAACAATAGCCTTCACTATTTTATCAGGATTTTAACACAGAAAATCCAACGCATAAGCCTACAACAATAAAACAGAACAATATTAGTTTATGATTCAGTAACTGTTAGCTGTCAATAGATGTTGGTTTAACAAAAAATGCTAATTTAGAAAGCAATCTATCGAATTCATCTTCATCCCGCAAAACATCTCAGCCAGGAATGTGGATATTGTGTATTGCTCTAAGCGTTGGAAGTGGAAGCAATAGATGAACAATAGACGTTCTTGAAGTATTATTACCAAAGTTGAAAAAGATCGTAACCAACTCGTGAATTAGAAATTACCGTTTTTAGTCAAAGATACAAACTCAGCTTTTGGGTTGGAATAAAACGATGCCATGCAAAATCCTGGACCGGGTGGCTTCCATTGACAAAAAGAATCCGACTTTGTGTTCCTATCTTGATAAGGTTCATCTATAAAACAAATGGACAAGTTTTTAATTTAATATGCTAAGAAAATAAACTGCAGGCAGTGCAGAATTTTTTTGTTAAAGGCAATTTTCTAAGTTGACATGGGTTTATCATAAACTTGACAACCTTGTTGAATGATTGCAACCTATATAGGCCGACAATGAGACTAGCGTTCACAAAAAACACTCTCCGAAGATGCAACCAGACCCAGTGGCCGACCGCGTAAAACTCAGGATTACATTACGGGAGTACGTAGCAGGCTACAACTGAACGAAAATCGGAAGACACAGTACTGTTACCAGTCGAAAATAATTGTTTTGCGATTTCCCGCTAAAAATGAAAGGAATTTAACTTGATAAACTACAATCAAATATTGCTGGTGTAGCCTACAGAAGAAATGATAATACTTTACACTCCTCTAAATCTTTTCTTAGCTTTGTTCACGAATACGCAACGTTAAAGTCGCAATTTAACATAACGTAGTTTACGAGTACATCTAGTGATGGCTCTATACCTTTATCCCTTGTTTGACTAGCAATATATGTTGATGATATTATAAACAAAACTTATTTCTAGATTTAGGGCATAGGCTACCTGTTTTCTTATATTATTAATCACCAATTTTAAACACCAGGGAAACACAAACTTACAAACAATATTAACAAATATGCTTCGAGTAAAGCTTCCAAATCGATCAGTTGTTGTGCAAGTGTAATTTCCAGCATCCGATGAATTTAATTGTGTTAGACTGAGTGTAGAAGTTGTAACAGAAAAACTATTCAGAACTTCCCATTGATATGTCGCACCCAACTCACTCCCATGATCAACAGAACAAGATAATTCCAGGTCTTCATTTCGTTCTATCGTCAACACATTGTTGCGAAGGTTTGCATGGTAAATGTTTACTGATCCTGCAAAGTGATAACACAAGATTTTATGTTAAGTTTACATAAAGTTTGTGGTTAAAATACGTTATTCGAAATTCTTGATCTTCATCTCATTTCATGGAAAGCAAATCTTTTGTAAGTCTTGCACTGCAGAAATGTTGGACTTTATTAATCTTGAAACCAACAAAAAAATGAATTTTTTTTTATCAAAATCGTTTTTCACATTTTATTTGCAGGTGGGCGGTCAACACTAACCCTCAAAGCCGCAATCCTTAGGGCGCAAAATCTGAATGCACATCTTTTCTAAGTCTTGCATTGCAGAAATGTTGGACTTTATTAATTTTGACACCAACAAAGGAGTCAGAGTTTTTTCAATCTAAATCGTTTTTCACATTACGTTTGCAGGTGGGCTGCCAACACTAACCCGAAAAGTTGCCTTTATGTAGAACTCGAAAACTTAACATTAAAATTGTAGTCAATTATAAACAATGAATTTGGTGTGAATTGAAAAGGAAAACACGAGTTCGCAAATACTTGACGCATTCCAACTAAAACAACCGAGTTTACAACCTTTGTTAAGACAAAATGTGTTGATTAAAACAAATAAAAACCATTTGTGTGCACAATAAAAAAAAACTGGAGACCAAGACAATTTGGCGCGACATTGTTGACCGCAATTGATTTGTCACAGGCACAATTTAGCGCAAAGGATAGGCTATGTTCCGTTGAGCACTCCTTGTCGCGCGGATATGTACCAAAGTTGAATTTTTATCACAAAATATTGTTTACATTGGTAATAAAGTCTTGTTTAATGCACAAATGGCATAACATTTAAAATACGAAATTACAAGCAATAGAATCAATTGAAACTGGAAGTATAGTTATTACTCAATGCAACTACCGCGCAATTTGTTAACACAATACTTTCGAAGAACGTGTTTGGCCTTGTAGTTTTGAGTTTTACGGCACTTTGTGCATTCTTAAATTCTCATGCTTCCATCTCATAACAAAACAACTTTCGCTTTGAGTTTCACACAGCATCGTCGTTTGCGTTTAGCCTGTTTTGCACCTGAAAATAAATCTTGTTTCTTACAAGATTCCTTTGTTTTGTTTTAATTTACGTTTTTTTTTGAAGGCTCCTAAAATATCTGTTGATTTTATTGTAGAAAAGCGTCTCGGTCAGAAAAAAATAAAATTGCATTTAAATCACAAGATATATAGGCCTAGTCTGTTCATGGGAAAACAATCTTTTTATGAAGTTCCTGAAAAAGCCTCATGGGAGGCGATCTGATTGCTTACATCGAGTTAATATTGTACCGGATTTGAAATAAAAAAGCGCTTTAATGCTTAGTTTAAAAAAATATGCAAAATAGATTGCGTTTGAGAGTGCAAAAAACTGCGATTATATCATTTTTGATTTAAAGCGTTATCTCAATTTTCGACTGAACCGACTAACCAGTGGTTCTTAAACTTTTTGAGACACGCCTCCCTTTTACAATTCTAACAAAATTCGCGCCCCACCTTGTTTCAAAATCAAAAAATATTAAGCAGAACAGCAATTCATTTTCAGGTAAGTTGCATTAATGCGAAGGATGTAACTTTTTCGTGGATACCTAATGTTTAATTTGAGGATTAGTAGCAGATAATGCACATCTCAGATCGGCTTCACGTCCAAGTTTGTTTCTTGATTTTGTATTTATGTTCACGAGAGTAGAAAAACCATTTTCGCACAAGTAAGTTGATGAAAATGGAAGAAGTGTGCATACAGCCACAGACCCACACTCTTGTTAATGTGCACATATTTCATAGTGGCATTGCTTCAAGGTTGTCCCTTGCAGTAGAAGTTCATTTTAGCTTCAACAATTTCTCTTGTAAATTGTCGGGAAGAATTTTCTCATTCTGGAAGTTCGGTATCACCCAAGTCTGGAAAATAACGTTCAAATTCTTGTTTCCAAAGCTGAAGGTGGCACTCCACTACGAACTTAAGCTCGCCTTTTCAGTTCAATTTGTTTTTTCTCAAGGACAATATCGAGGTTGGAAAATGAAGCTGCGTTTCCTTTTTGAACTCGACGATGCCATAGCCCCAGTTTTGCTATGAAAGCCTGGATGGCATCATAGTCTTTAATGTGATTAGTATTCTTGCCCTGCTGGAGCAGATTTAATTTATTAAAGCCTTCGAAAATGTCCACGAGGTAGGCCAACTCGATGATGCCAAATTCCGAAAGACGCTTCTACAACTTCCGCCGACGACGATTGGCGAAAGCACTCGCTACTTGCAATCTTCATTTTTTTTAAAAGAGTCTTTCTTGCTTTGGAAAAAAGCTAAAACTTTACTTTGGTGGTCAAGGTGTTTTTTTTCATGTCGCAGATGACGCTGCGAACGAGTTGGTCTCAAACCGTCATTGTTCAGATTTTAAAGATATATGACGCATTGTGGTACAACTTGGTCATTTACTGTGACATCTATAAAGCCAAACTTCAGATAATTTTTGTCATACTTTCTCTTTTTCCCCACTCATTTTATGTCAATAGCACTGATTAATTAAAAATAAATCCATTTAAATCAATGCTAAAATTAAAAAAATAGTTTACACTGGTACTATTGTAGAATTGGGGATACTGTTATACTTCTAGCCTCTGTCACTTGTTGGTCAGTCGTTGCCATTATTATTACAACTAAAGCTCGGTGTCAGAAAGCCGTTGTGTTACGAAAGTTAAGGTGTCGCGCAAACATTTAGCAACGTCTAAAACATCACAAAGAATGCGAGATGTGACGACAACAACACGATCTACAAACACTGTGCCACTGTAACACAAAGTTTCATCTTCAACAATCGACTGTCTAGCGTAGTTGTGAAGATATGTTTAGTCATAATTCATGCAGAGTTTTTCAATTTCTTGCGCCTCCCTTGTGAGCATCACACGCCCCCCAGTTTAAGAACCACTGGACTAAGCGGAGTAACGAAAATAAATACTTAAACATTAAAAACAAAAAAAATGTAAACTGCCAACAAACAATAAAGTTAATATTGAAAATGCAATGATCAATCAGGCAATGTCCGCACTAAACTACAATTGATTGATTGAATCTTTATTCTAGGACTAGAAAAGCTTCTTTGAGAGCTCAATCCTGGCAGTTTCGCATAGCCTACTTGTAGAGGTTGTTAAACCACTGACGCAGTCCGGTCACCGAGATTGACAAAGTGAAGTTTTCGATTGTCAACGTGTTGTTGATCTTGAAGCTTCTTCGTTCACGAAGTCACGCGCTAACCAACTGAGCTATCAGGGCGGAATTAAACAGCGTTGTGTTGGCGCAGTGAGATGGCGTACGTTGCAAGTGTAATTACTTTAGTTGACCAAAATGTAGCCTAATCGGTATTGCTGTATGAATATCAAAATTTTATTTCCTCATTTCAGCATAAATTTAATTGTTTGGTTTCACTTTCTATACAGTAAACCTAGTTAGATTGTTTGAGTTTCACTTTGTTTGAGTTGTTTGAGTTAATTAGATAGAGTTTCACTTTTAGTAGCGCGTGACTTCCTGAACGAAGTCACGCGCTAACCAACTGAGCTATCGGAGCGGAATTAAACAGCGTTGTGTTGGCGCAGTGAGATGGCATACGTTGCAAGTATAATTACTTTAGTTGACCAAAATGTAGCCTAATCGGTATTGCTGTGTGAATCACAAAACTTTATTTCCTCATTTCAGCATAAAGTTACTTGTTCGATTTCATTTTCTCATTTCAGTACACACTACACAACTACACATTTACTGGTTCGGTTTCATTTTTCTTTACACTAAAATAACTTCGTTTCGTTTTGCGTTGGAAAACGTGCAAGAATCTAAGAACATAGAAAGTGATGTAAAACTCAAATCGCGAGGGAATCACATCTGAGCTGATGCTAAAGTCACATAAAATATCGTAGCATTACATAGTGATATACAGAAAGTTCTTTGCCACAAATTCTACGCAACAAGAAAACATACTATTTATTCCATCAAGTAAAGCGAAATTACTTATAACTATATTCATAGTTAAAATATAAGCTTATTATTTGTTCGATAGCTTGCCCTTTGTTGTTTTCAATATTATGTCATAATATTTATATACAAACATAAAATATCTAAATGTGCTCAATAGAAAGCAGACTTTGCGACAAAAAGTTTTGAGGTGATATTCACCCTGTGACAATTTGTTTCTGCAACAAATCAGCCTGGGTTGTCAGTCTCGCACCAAGTTGGCCGTGCCACGATGTCGTGTACACAAAAACAGTCATATTGGTTTGCTATCACACGATTGAAGTGCACATGACAAAACTTTAAAAATGAAAATATACTATGCCAGCTAGATCGCTTAATTAAAATGTGCATATCAGTAAAATAGAACTACTACACAATTCAAATATATTACTAACTATTTGTTGGGACTACAGTGAAAGCTGCTTTACTACTCCACGTCGTTCCAAGACTATTTGTTGCAATGCAACGCACTGACGTGAACTTGACGTCAACCCCTTGATTGAATGAGCAATGACCGTTTGTAGCCCCAACAGTGGCAATGTCGCGGCTGTAATTGTTGTCATCGTAGAACCTCCATGTACATTGATGCACAACTGGATTAGCGTCACTTGAACAATTCATGACAAGATTCTTATCAGATCAAACATAATATTTTCCATTCGAAAGAAATGAATGATCAGACTTAATGAAGTTGATAACAGCAGAGACAGGACGGTCTGTAAAACAACATAAATTCAACAATTGCCTACTAGTGTCACTGCAACGAAAGGACAAACAAAGCACTCCCTAAAACAATACATAGCTTTAGGTTACTAAATATTATAAACAAATACCCGTTATTCAGTTGCCGTGAAGGTTTGACGAAGATGAAAAAACTTTAGCATCTTTCATTAAATATTAAACGCTATCAACTTGCTTCGTTAAAGACTCAGCTACAGTTGCTCCATTAATCTTTTTTCTACTTGAGCTCAACTAGCAGCAGAAATGGCTTGGCGAAATTCTATCGCTTTGGAACAGTTTGCTGACTACATTTAGTTGGCAAGAAAACATATGTACTTCAGAAGAAGTTACGACATGCAACAAAATACAGTAACTAACTACAAGAGACACAGTGGTAGTTTTTCATTGAAACCAAATAACTATATTTTGATTGTCTACTTTCACGCTTAATTTAACAAAGCTTTAAAGTGATTTTTTTCTACGCCCATCTCTCCCCACCAAACTCCCGTCCTTGATATCCTAACTGGTTTTGAACTTCAGAAACAGGATTGGGTGACACAAAACCGCCAATGAATCGGAGGTTCATTCACGAATTTTTATTTGTTCATATTCATCAACAAGTTGTCTTATTTTTATGATAGTTATCACAAGATGAACCTCTGATAAAAAATGAACTTTGCTTGAGGAGGACCGTTTTGAAGTATTCTTAACACATTGGGGCATGGGGCCTCTGCTGCATGTTATTGGGGTGGGATGGAGCAGAGACTACCTATCATAATCTTTGACTGCCCTATCAAATCTGCTCCAAATAGAATAACTACAGTAGCATCGGTTTACTTTATGACTTAACAGGAAAATGGCTTCGAGATGTTCTACCGTCCTGCTGATCACAAAGTTTCTGCTTCATACAAAAAAAGCATAAAAATTGCCTTAAATTTGCAATTCATATTTTTAATTTGATGACTCCAACTATTTCGGCTTTGACGAACAGACTTATTGGCTTTATTTGTTCAAAAATTGTATCTTATGTTAGGTTAAGGAAACAATGTTCTTATTATACTGTAAACCTTCTTCCGCCGTCATTTGTACTATATCATACAATATATTTTCTGACTGGTACGTTTTTAGTTTTGACGAAGCGCACTATCGTGACATATCACAAGTCGGTCAAAACGATTGATATACTTTTCCTTTCAAATGCCTTAGTTAGAGGAACGCTGCAGGTCTTGCTACATAAGGAAATAACTTTTTTAAATACCCAAAAGTTTGACTAGCCTATATAGCTTAACAGGGGTCCAAGTCTGCAAGCATGAAAGGCCGCATTAAGGTCTGAGAAAAACTTTACGGGTCATATAAAAAAAAGTCCATAAAATAAGTAGTCCTAAGATCTACCAGTACTCCTGCAGTCGTGTGTGCTTCAATAGGTGCAGCACAGAATGAGAGAAAGGATAAACTAAAGTTGTTTCAACTAAACCAAATTGCTTCAACGGCATTGCCGCACGTAACATATTCGGACAAGCAACCAATGTTTGCGAAATTCTAAAACCTGTGCAACATTTCTGAAACATAATGTTTTAATCATCGAGAACAAACTTAAAATGTCTAACAACTTAATTTCAACACCTAATACAAACTTACAAACAACGTCAATGTATATCCTTCTCTTAAAGCTTCCAAATGGATCAGTTGTTGTGCAAGTGTAATCTCCAGTATCAGATGACCTAAATTGTGTCAGGCTGAGTTTAGAAGTTGCAGAAGAAAAACCGTATGGACCTTCCCACTGATATGTCGCATCCAAATCAATTCCATAATCAACAGAACAAGACAATTCTAGATTTTCACCTCGTCTTATCGTCAACAAATTGTTGTGAAGGTTTGCAGGGTGAATGATTACTGATCCTGAAAGGTGATAACACAAGATGATCTTTTATGTTAAGTTCACATAAAGTTTGTGGTTAAAATATGTTATTCGAAATCTGCATCTCATTCCATGGTAAGCCCATTTTTTCTCAGCGTTGCACTGCAGAAATAGTGGACTTTATTAATCTTCAAACCACCAAAGAAATCAAAGAGTTTTTTTTATCAAAATCGTTTTTCACATAATAGGCTATTTGCAGGTGGGCTGCCAACACTAACCCTCAAAGCTGCTTTTATGCTGAATTCGAAAACTTAACATTAAAATTGAAAAATTAAATTACAAACAATGAATTTGGTGTGAATTGAAAAGGAAAAACACAAGTTTGCAAATACTACGACGCATTCGAACTAAAATAACCGAGTGTCACAATTTCTTTCTATCTCTTACCAGGAAAGAGACTTGGAAAGGTTTAATGACGTAGTTTAATGGGTTATAACCGAAAAGCAGTCAATCAAATGTCGAATAGTTCTACTAGTGAAATGATAATGAAAATTCTTGAAGGACTTTAAAGAATGGTTCAGCACTTCCAGCAACTAATCAAAGTAATAGTAACAGTGAACAGCAATAGATTCCAACGCTTACAACTATTAATCGAGTTTAACGTAATCCACTCACAGCTTCTCATACGATTCTAATTTCATTCAGAAATTATATTAGCATCAACTTTGCTTTACTCGTATTCAATAACTTCAACTCTCGATCAACAATAACCTTTGCGTCTATTACCAACTGCCACTACTACAACAATGATCACTCATAATAATGATACGCAAATTACACCACTATTTATAGCAGGTTGTTTGGTCTAGTAACTTCCAGAAGGTTACGTAATGTAACATCATAAGAACTCATTGTTCTGTCAAGTTGCACTACACGTAAACAAGCAAGTTAAAGAAGCTTCCAGATTTGCACGTCAACAAAAATGTTCTAGAAATACGTCACGTAATAAAGATTTCGCAATCAAAGATCCGCTGGTAAACCTTCTTATGACGTCATGACAAGCGACATTTGGCAATTGTGAAAAACAAAAGAATATTCTAGGTTTGCATGTTACAGAATGATCTGGAAGTACGTTACATAATAAAGATTTTACAATCAAAGGTTACTACAGGTCAATAACCGATAATAACACATCGCACAAGAATTCCATAACTAAAACAGCGCGTTCGGTCAAGACACAAAGCAGCCCGTCGTGAGGCATTGCACATTGATTGTTACACCGAGTTTGCAACCTTGGTTAACACAAAATGTGTTGATTAAAACAAATGAAAGTCATTTGTGAGCACAATAAAATACTGGAGACCAAGACAATATGGCGCGACATTGTTGATTGCAAATGATTTGTCACAGACACAATTTGCCGCAAAGGGTATGTTCCATTGAGCATTATTTGTCATGCGGATATTATTGGCATACCAAAGTTGAATTTTTATCACAAGATATTGTTTACATAGGTAATAAAGTCTTGTTTTAATACACAAATGGCATAATTAAAATAAAAAATTGCAAGCAATAGAATCAATTGAAACTGGAAGTACCATATATTTTATTACTCAATCCAACTACCGCGCAATTTGTTAGCCCATTACTTTCGAAAAACGTGTTTGGCCTTTGTAGTTTGGGTTTTACGCAACTTTCTGGGTTCTTAAACTCTCATGCTTCCAGCTTATAACAAAACAACTTTCATTTTGAACTTCACACAGCACAGCACCGCCATTTACGTTTCAGTCAGTTTTGAACCAGAAAATAAATTTTGTTTCTTACAAGATTCCTTTGTTTTGTTTCAGTTTCTTTTTGAACACTCTGTTGATTTTATTGTAGAAAAGCGTCTCGGCTAGAAAAAAATAAAATTACATTTAAATCACAAGATATAGTCTGTTCATGGGAAAATACTGTTTTTCTGAAGTCCCTAAAAAAGCCTCATGAGAGGTTATCTGATTGCTTACATCGAGTTGATGTTGTGCCGGCGCTTTTATACTTAATTTGAAAAAAATATGCAACCTAGATTGTGTTTGAGAGTACAAAAGCTGCGATAAATAATTTTTACAATAGATTGAGTTTCACTTTTAGCAGCATGATCGTTGCTTACTTCACAATGTAGATATTGACGACCTGTCTTAGCCTGATGCTGCGAGTTCGCTGTGGTAATAGCGAATTGCACTAGCTTTCGGAACATTGCGCTGTTAGGACAGTTTCTGCTAATTCTGCCCTATCTTTTTGCAAAGGAGAAATTAAAATTTAGCTCAGAACGGCGAATTTTGAAAATGTAAGTTCAGAGAGAAAATCCGAGGTGTGGCAAAACTTTTTGTATTGTAAATCTACAGAAAAAGCAAAATGTAACTTTTGTCAAGCCGTTTTGAAAGCTTCAGCGTTTAGTACAAAGGGACAAATAACTAAATTCGGAAATTAGAAAGGACTTGAAGAAAAAGGTTTAGGTTTCGAATCGACGAGCGTTGGAATGCCGAACTGGTTCACCTTTTTGGGTACCTCAAGAAACCTTTCCAGATTGATCAACGGCAGGATCCGCTTGGTCATGAAATAAAACGTCAGAAACTCGCTGCCTTGGCCACGAACGTTCTTCAAAGATTGTTCCCAAGCCCAACTGTTGAATTGGATCGAGGCTCTACTGAACAGCATGAAGATGCCATTACAGAAGATAGTAGCTATGACACTGAAATGACTTTAGCTCAAGAGTCGCATGCTTTCGTAGTAGAAGATGAAAGTGAAAAAGCACAAAACTGTGATATCGGCGCTCGAGTAATGCTGAAAGAAACGCTGCTATATAAAGCAAGCAAAAAAAGCCAGAAAACCTTAACAATTTATATGAGGCATTGAAAAGTATTAAGCCAACATCTGTTGAGGCTGAACGTGCATTTTCAGCTCTTGAATATTTTGCAAGCAAAATCAGAAATCGTCTTAACGATGATATTCTCGATGCTCTCATGTTTTTGCGTCAGTAGCCTATTACAATAAATAATTAATCGTGGTTTGTGTAGCTTGCATGTGTATTTTCCTACTTTGGTAATCCCGACAAATCCCGGGATTAAGGAGTAAAAATCCCGGGATTTCAAATTTGATCCCGAAATCCCAACCCTAGGTATGATGAATCATTTTCTTTGATGAAGCGAGGGCTTCGTGGCTCAGTCGAAGGTTATACAATAGATTGAGTTTCACTTTTAGTAGCGCGTGATTTCGTAAACGAAGCCACGCGCTAACCAACTGAGCTATCAGCTATCGAGTCGGAATTAAACAGTGTTGTGTTGGCGCAGTGAGATGGTTGCAAGTGTAATTATTTTAGTTGACCAAAATGCAGCCTAATCGGTATAGCTGTGTGAATATCAAAACAAAATTTTGTTTCCTTATTTCAGATTAAATTTACTTGTTTGGTTTCATTTTCTTTACACTAAACCAATTTCGTTTCGTTTTGCGTTGGAAAACATGCAAGAATCTAAGAAAATGGAAAGTGATGTAAAACTCAAAACGCGGCGAATCACATCTGAGCCAATGCTGAAGTCACATAAAATATGATAGCATTACATAGTGACATACAGTAAGTTCTTTGCCACACATTCTGTGCAACAAGAAAACATACTATTTACTCCATCAAGTAAAGCGAAATTACTGACAACTATATGGTTAAAACATAAGCTTATTATATGTTCGGTAACTAATTAGCTTGCCCTTTGTTGTTTTCAATATTATGTCATAATATTTATAATTAAACAGAAAATATCTAAATGTGCTTAATAGAAAACAGACTTTGCGACAAAAAGATTTGAGGTGATATTCACCCAGTGACAATTTGTTTCTGCAACAAATAAGCCTTGGTTGTTAGTCTCGCACCAAGTTGGACGCGCCACGATGTCGTGTACTCAAAAACAGTCATATTGGTTTGCTATCACACGATTGAAGTGCACATGACGAAAGTTTAAAAATGTCAATGCACAATGTCAGCTAGATCGCTTAATTAAAATGTGCATATCAATAAAATAGAACTACTACACAATTCAAATATATTACTTACTAGTTGTTGGGACTACAGTGAAAGCTGCTTTACTACTCCACATCGGTCCAAGAATATTTGTTGTAATACAACGCACAGATGTGAACTTGACATCAACCCTTTGATTGAATAAGCAGTGACCGTTTGTATCCCCTACAGTCACAATGTCGAGGCGGTGAGTGTTGCCTTCGTAGAACCTCCATTCACATTCATGGACAACTGGATTGGCGTCACTTGAACAATTCATGACAAGATTCTCATCAGATCGAACATAATATTTTCCATTCGAAAGAAATGAATGATCAGACTTAATGAAGTTGATAACAGCAGTGATAGGAGGGTCTGCAAAACAACATAAACTCAAGTCTCAACAATTGCCTACTAGTGTCACTGCAACGAAAGGACAAATAAAGCACTTCCTAAAACAATACATAGCTTTAGGTTACTAAATATTAAAAACAAATACCCGTTATTCAGTTGATTTGAGGAAGATGACAAAACTTTAGCTTCTTTCATTAAATAAAAGCTATCAACTAGCTTCGAACTCAGCTACAGTTGCTCCATTAATCTTTTTGCTACGTGAGCTTAACTAGCAGAAGAAATGGCTTGGCGATACTCTATCACTTTGGAACAGTTTGCTGGTACATTGAGTTTACAACAATTACACTTTGGTAGAAGTTACAACATACAAAAAAATACAATAACTAACCACAGTAGGCACAAGAGTAGTTTTTCATTGAAACCAAATCATATTTACTTTATTAGTCTGTCATTTTGGCCCTAGTGTTGTTTAGTGTGTGATTATGACTATTTGGTGAGTTTGGTAAGTAGTATCAAATTTATTATTTTATGTCCAACATGTGAACAGCTTTAAATATGATTGATACAAACAATTAAACATATTATGCAAAACTTTGAATTGTTTGTGATGCAGCTTTTGAAAAATTATAATTAAACAGAAAGCAACATTATTGAAAAACAGGTTTAGCTATATTCTGTGTTTATCATCTACTATGATCTCATAGTTATTGCTATGATGATTGATGACCCAGTATGATGTCAAAACTTACCTGGGTCTGCCTGAGATTGGGCCTCTGTCATCCACACGTGCAGTGTTCCACCTGGAAAAAGTTCAAATATTTTGTTATAAGAATTCTCTTTACAATAATACAAGCCAACCAGCCAAAGGTAATGTAAAGAATGAGTAAACAATCAAATTATCTGCAAATATTAAAGTTTAGCAGCGATCTTTCTCAGTGAGAAATGACAATGCAGTAGATAACCTATTTTTGAAATTAAAATAACTGTACTATATCACACATCTAAGTGGACTGCGTGAAGACACAAATCTAAAAACCGAATTTGCAAGGAAAAATATTGAAAATTTTTGGGTTGGCCTTAAGATCGTCATTCGTCATACAACAAAAGCAACCTGTCAGTCCAGCACAAACTGATATATGCGTGATTATATCTCAAAACGTCAAGAAAATGAAGTATCTTCTGACAGGTGTCAAACCGACAACAATGCTTGATATGAACGACTCGATTACATGTCTTGTAATGCGAAGAAATTTATTTTCACACGAGTCACTCGAGTCAGTTCAATCATATATAGCTTCGATCAGCTAGAAGCTAGATTATCTTCAGTTAAGCTGAAAGCAAACAGCACAAAAATCAAATGATGAAAGTGCAAAGGACTGAAAAAACGTTTTACTCTAGCTACGTCAAAGAATTGATGGAAAAACTTACAATCAAAGGCGAAATAAAAGGAAAATGGCATGAAAGAGTATGGTATAGTATATAATTGTACCATCATAAGCCTAACCAGAAACACATCAACAATACGAAAAATGTTGGTTAAAATGACAAAAGGTATAAAGTCTGTGCTTAAACCGATAATGACGAAAAGAATTAACTGACATCAAATTACCTAGAACTACATCTACAGAATTAACTACATCAAACGATATCCAAGTGGTAACCAGACAACTTCTTGCACAAAAAAAAATGTTAAGAAGTTTAACCTGGAAGTTGTCAGGTTACCACTTGGATATCATTTGATGTAGTTAATTCTGTAGATGTAGTTCTAGGTAATTTGATGTAGTTAATTCTTTTCGTCATTATCGGTTTAAGCACAGACTTAATATCTTTTGTCATTTTAACTAATATTTTTCGTATTTTTGATGTGTTTCTGGTTAGGCTTATGATGGTACAATTCTATACCATACTCTTTCGTGCCATTTTCCTTTTATTTCGCCTTTGATTGTTAGTTTTTCCATCAATTCTTTGACGTAGCTAGAGTAAAACGTTTTTTTATTCCTTCACACTTTCATCATTTGATTTTTGTGCTGTTTGCTTTCAGCTTAACTGAAGATAATCTAGCTTCTAGCTGATCGAAATCGAAGCTATATATGATTGAACTGACTCGTGTGAAAATAAATTTCTTTGCATTATCTCAAAACTTGTCTTAATAACATTTTAGTAAAATGACTATCAATGTAAAACTCATATGTGAGTTGATTGCAAGTTAAATTTGTATATGCTCAGAGTTTTCCACAAGTATTTGATTTTCCTAGTTCCCTATTAGATTTGCTGATTCCAACTTTTTTCTCATATTATTTCAATGTTTCTTGGGGTTGAGCCATAAAAATATAGACAAATTTACAGGCTGCCAGACAGTACTGTTTTTAGGCATCATTTGAGAGGCCAATCAAATTGGGCGACAATCTTGTTGCATTTTTTGAAACTATTTCTTGCAACTTATTTCATCAATATGTTTTTGTGTTGTGCCATTTTGCTGATGAACAGGTGTGTTTATCTGTATAGCCCCACTGATATTAAAGTAAGTCGTGCTAACTGACAAAAGGTCAGAAATAAAAGCTAGGTATCATTCTCAACATCATGTGATAGTCTAGCGCAGTCACCAGAAGAACGCAAGTTATTTTATGGTGAATATTGTTAGCTGAAAAAATGTTTATGAACTGTCTTTATAAAAGAACACCTTACAATAAATTGTCAATTCGATAAGCATTTTGACATAATTAATAAACAAATCATTTGCACATTACAAATAAAATGTAAAAAGACAATAAAAAAGTTTTACTCACTGAAAAAACTGTAAAAAACAAGGTAGACAGATACTTGGAATTTCATTTCATTGCTGTTCACATCAATTCAATTTACATCACAAAATAGCTACAAGTATGCATGAAAAAACCTGTTATAAAACAATTACATGCAGTTGTAACAGTCATACTCTTTAAGTACTATCAATAACTACCTAACTGCAAAGTCACCTGCCACAAAACAATGAAAATAATTACAACGGCTCATGTAGGTTAGATGTTTAGAAGCAGCATACTTTTACAGTACTTCAAAAACAAATGCAAACACCTCAAAACTTAGAATAATGTCTTCACACATGCTGATAGTTGAATTGTCATTTCAAAACATGTTGTTGAGTAAGAAAGAAAAAAACCATAACCCAACCAGGACCAAGCAATATGCGGCAGCATACAAAAAACGAAATGGCCCGTTTCGGCTAGTAATACAAAATCCTTCTGTAAATCCAACGACGCCTTCTGTTTATTTAGAGAATTTTGTATTTTATTCCACAATAATGTTTCTTTTGCATTCCGACAAAGAAAAATAAATTGAAATGAAGTTTAGCAAAAAATGTTTGAACTATTAAATTGAAATGTTTGCTTACATAAAATCGACATGTATCCTACGTCACCGTCTGTATGCAAACTTAGAATATATTAGAATCCTATAGGAAGGATTTTGTTGGATTACAGAAGGATTATCGTTGGATTTTCAAAAAATCGCCGAATAGGGAACTAGCCGAAAAAGACTGTAGCCGAATAGGGAACAAGCCGAATCGGACTAGCCGAATAGTAGCAGACCCTACAAAAATTGTTTTGTACATATTGAATATGTACAGGTAATTTTATGGAACCCATTAAACTAGGTTAATTGCTTTGACTAACACTGATTGTTTTCATTATCTGATGAAGTTATAAAAGTTTCTGTGTGTTTTGAAAGAATGTCTGCAACTCACAGCACTTCTTCTTCTATCGAGTCTTCTAAAGTTCGTTGATACACCACAGATTGACACATTCTTCCGCAACGGAGTTATACACTGACAGGTCCCACCTACTGCACCGGGTGGCAAGCCGAGGGCAAACAAGAAGGTGGTCCGCTGTTTGGGGCTCGGTGCCACAGATACATGCAACAGGGCCCGTGTCGTAGCCCCACTCCACCATTGCAGACTTAGTACGTCCAACACCGGTTCGGAGTCGATTTAATGTTTTCCACTTTGCCCAAGGAGCGTTTGCTCCTAGGGGGAGGGACTCTGATGGTGGGATCTTCATTTCAGTGTATGATGGGTCATTTTCGAATTGTTGTTTCCATTGCTTAAGTCTTGTTTCTTCTTTTGTTGAGGTTAGTGGCTGAACGTGTGTTAGGAAGCTTTTTCTTGATTTCAACCGGGTTTGTGCAGCAGTTTTTTCATATAGAGGATGTTTTCATCACATGTTTGTTTTAGCCTTTCAGCTTGACTGTTAACGTCTCTTCTTATGTGTGGTGGTGCAATACCAGCAAGCAGATAAAGTTTGTTGGTATTTGTGGGCTTCAGACACCCAGTAATAAGACGACAATAATGATTGAGTACCGAGTTAAGCTTCGATGATTGACAGGACCTGTTCCAAACAGGGCATGCATTTTTTGCTGTGGAGTAGCACAAAGCCAATGCGGTCATTCTGAGGGTTTGTGGATTAGTGCCCCACCCAGAGTTGGTAAGCTTCCTCAGGATATTGTTTCTGGTGTTAACCTTAGCCTTTGCGTTTTCAATGTGCTTTTTGTAGCTGAGAGTACGGTCCAGTGTCACTCCAAGGTAAATGGGGTTAGGGCAATGTTCCAGCTCTGCTCCCGACCAGGAGATTTTGAGGGTCCTTGTAGCTTCTATGTTTTTTAGGTGGAAAGAACATACTTGTGTCTTTGAAGGGTTAGCTTTGAGGTGATTGTTGGTATGATATTGTGTTAACTCCTCGAGCGACTTTGTGAGGTTTTGTTCTATAGCAACAAAGGTCTTTTCTTGTGATGTTATGCAAAGATCATCGGCGTATATAAACCGCTTAGTGTGTTGATCTATCGGCTGATCGTTGGTGTATATGTTATACAGTAACGGTGCTAGGACACTTCCTTGAGGAAGTCCATTCCGTTGATGATGCCAGCGGCTTGTTTTTGAATTCAGGATAACTTGAAATCGTCTGTTGTGGAGTAACGTTGCTATAAGCTTTGTTACTGCAGCATCTTTGGACATCTGCAAGATCTTTTTCAGCAGGAGACGATGGTTAACTGTGTCATAAGCCGAAGATAGGTCAACAAATGCAGCACCAGTAATCATACCTTTCTGGAATCCGTCTTCAATATGTTGCGTTAGACACAGCAATTGACCTGTTGTTGACTTTCCAGGTCGAAAACCAGCTTGTTGGGGAATTAGGTGTGGTTCAACAGAAGGTGATATTAGTCGGCCAAGAATTAACCTCTCGAACAATTTGTAAAGGTGACACAGTAAAGAAATTGGCCTGAAGCTTTTTGCTAGAGATGGATCTTTTCCAGGTTTCAGAAAAGCAATGATCCGTGCTTTCAACCAAATCTTTGGGATGTGTTTCTTTGCCATGCAACAATTGAACAGTTTTGGAAGCCACTTTCTAGCCAAAGGACAAAATGTTTTATTTCTTCAGTGAAAAATAATCTCTCTTTAGAAGTTTTAGTAGAATTCGCAGCTACTACTGTGTAGTGTGCTGACAGGGATCGCGACGTGAACGCTTCTACTATGATCCCCAACTCACAGCACTAAAAGCATTCTTTCTTTTCTTGAAAGTATCCAAATACAGTACATGCATTTGTGGCATTCTTGCCATTCTTCAAACTAGGCTATGGCCATGCTTGCATAATAGTGGATGCCACACATTTTCTTGCACATGAAGTGGTAGCAGTCACGTTATTTCATTCAGGCACTGCAACCGCTGGACTGTGTTGCTATCAAGCGCTGTAAGATTGGCATTTCTATTTTGAAATCGGTAAATTGGGCAAAGTTGTATGATATGTTGTGCAGTTTAGGAGACTGATCGACATATACAGGATGACAATTCGGCAAGACCCCATTAAAGATGCCACAATAACAGTGTGTAACACCCAATCAGGAAAAAGGCCATTTGACTAATCGGCATGATGAGACAGAAAACGAAAGATTATGATATAAATTACAAAAACTCATCAGCCTAAAAATCAAAAAAAGACTAAGGGTTGAACTGAACCTAAATAATTTAAAATGTGTGTACTGTGTGTGGTAAAAGACTATCCTTTTTAGTTGTACTACTGTATTTTATAATTTTTAAAGGTACCTAGGCTGTCAAAGGAAATAAAGGTTTAGAACATTGCCACATGTGGCCAAAGAGGTACACTTTACTAAGTGACCACTAATAGAACATCACCTCTTTTAGCTAAACCTTTAATTACATTTTTATTTCAAATAAGACATTTCAAAGCACTCTGGTTCATTTCAGGAAATTTATTACAAGCTTGATATCAACATAACTGAAAAGGTCATGCAAAACAAACCACATCAACAATCATACGGTACTGTTCTGAGAAGTTGATTACCTGCCAAGTTAGATGTTTTTTTTTACCTTCATGCTTTTCAATCGTTCTGACTATATTGTCAAACTTATCTACAATAACAGAATGTAAGAAGCCGGGTAGATGAAAGCATTATGATAATAGCATGTCTCACTTAATCATCGCATTTATCTGCTTATTATACCTGTTACTGATGTATGTTCAATTTCAAATGTGTTGTTCAATTTCAAATCTCCAGTAGCATGTGCAAACAACTTATCTAAAACCTAATGCTTTGGTAGAGAGTTTGCTTTGTTAAGCACAAAAAGTTAAGCCATACACAAAATATAACATAATTAAAATAAAATGCATTTTTATTTTAATTATGTTATATTTTGTGTGAAATAAAGTATGCTAAACCCGCTAACGTTACTATGTTTTATTTCTCTATGGTTCAACCTAATCATTTATTAACAATTGGACCTTAAATATAAAACTGCAATTTATAGACCTACTCATGGCATATATGTCCTAGGTAGCCGTTGTCCTAGGTAGCCTATAGATGTTTTGTATATGTAGGCTACTTTCTGATATTCAGTTCAGTTTGTTTTTATTTCTGGGTGGCACCTGACTTTGGTGACTTTCTGGTCTTTTGCTACCATCCTTGTGGTGCAAATTATTTTTGTTTATCTTGTTTCATATGTTTTTGTTTATTTGACTGCAGAAAAAAATAAACTGAACTGACCAGGTGCCACAAGAAAAATCAATATTAGCCAAACAAAACAAAAGTCTATAAAAATGTAGAAGTGATAAAATGCGAACAATATAACATGCTTGCTACTGAAACAAGATTTTCCTCTTGTCCTGGCTTCATTCCCACTTCAAGTGGGATCGCCGGGGCAGATTGCAGACTGCAGTCCTCCACATCACTTTGTCAGCAACATCTTCCTTCTTCACTCCCACTATTTCAAAACATTTTGCTACACAAACTCTACATCTTCTTTTCAGCCTTCCTTGCTTTCTACCAAAACAGGATAATCAGTTTAAAATATGTCATAGTTGCAACATACTTTACTTAGCGACACTTCCAGATAGAAACAAGCCTGGCAACTTAAATAAAATCTACTTAAAGGAAAGTAGTTAAATTGTAAATATGGGGTGCAACCTATTTCGTCCCCTGAACACTTCCTCCGTCCCCATTTTGTACCTTGAAAAGATCAAGAAAAGAATATAACAGAGCCAAAGTCGATGATCGGAGTTGCCGCAAACATTTCAAAACTTCTCTCGATCTTTTCAGGGGACGAAATAGGTTACAGGCTTTGAAATTCGATTTTGTTGACAGCGGACAAACATGTCCGGTCTGACCAGCTATCTTGGCTGACAAATTAAGTCTCACGGCGGTCACACCAGTTTTAATGTCGCTCGTCATGCTTAATTACTTTATCTTGAACTACATCTACAGTTTAGAAGACTTTTTAAAATTTCAGCGAAGTCACTCTGAAAGGCTTTCATCAGACCAACGATCTGCGCTTGAAGAGTCAAAGTGCCACCGACGAAATCGGGATACCATACGAATTGTTGGATGCAACCTATTTCGTCACCTGAACAATTCGTACCCCAATTTTGTCCCCTGAAATCGGGGTACAAAGTGTTCTGGGGATGAAATAGGTTGAATCCTTGGCTTAAACATTTCTAACCCTGCGTCATTGCATAGCACATACAATTGTTGCGAGAATATAATTTATAGCACGCATCTAAAAAATGTTAATACTGTATCCTTTAGCTTCCACTCAAGCAGGAAAGCTTTGGATTTTTACATTGCTTCAATGATTGATGACATTGAATCAGCATAACAAAGGTGAATTCCTCGCTAAGAATGGATGGGAGTACCTACTTTTACACTAATCAGCGCAATTTAGTTCAAGTCTTACATCACAATGTCTGGCTTCAATCTCCGAGTAATATTGATAAGGCAAGGTTGGTTACAAAATTAGATCCTACGAGTAGGCTAAATTTTGCTAGAAAGAAAAGGCCCAGGAAAAATTCTATAAGTCAGAATGAATATGATGAACCTACTTGCCCTTTATCACTTTCGCTCACATGACATGCAAAAATAAACCTAAAGAAAAAAGCCTACTGTAGTGAAATGTTGCACAGCAGAAAACAGTAAAGTTAGTGCAGAAGTTTTCCGACTCGTGCCCAGAGCATTGTGACGCATGAAGCCACACGACCTCGTTCAGTGGAAGTTAATCAGTTATGTGGCGTATTAGGCAGCTAGGCTACAGGGCGCTTTGACTTTTCAAGCGCAAATCGTTGGTCTGATGAAAGCCTTTCAAAGCGACTGCGTTGAAATTTTAAATAGTCTTCTAAACCGTAGATATAGTTCAAGATAAAGTAATCAAGCATGACGATCGACATTAAAACTGGTGTTTCCGCTGTAAGACTTAATTTGTCAGTCGAGATACGGTAGCTGCTCAGACCGGACACGTTTGTCCGCTGTCAAGAAAATCGAATTTCGAGGCCTGTAACCTATTTCGTCCCCTGAAAAGATCGAGAGAAGTTTTGAAATGTTTGCGGCAACTGCGATCAGCGACTTTGGCTCTGTTGTATTTTTTTCTCGATCTTTTCAAGGTACAAAGTGTTCAGGGGATGAAACAGGTTGCACCCCGAATTGTTCAGGGGATGAAATTGGTTACATCCGTAAATATGCACATAGCTTAAGCAGGATCACATTTTAACTTGACTATTTAGATGTTCAAAATGTAAAGTTAACTGAACCTAATTATTCTCAGCATAGGCGCCTAACCCGTGGGGGCGTGGGGGCCAGGCCCCCACGCATATTTATGCATGGGAACAACTTTTTATGCTGCATTGATACATAAAACAACAGATGAACTAGCGATCGGCAGCAGGAAAACATTTTTAAATGCAAACCGCAACAGCTTTGCGATAAATAATCACTAGAACGAGTAGCGAAGCTACAATCCCACCCCAGACAAAAAAATATGTCATTTTTACATTGATTTAACGTCTGCAGACGTTGAATCAATGTAAAAATGACTGATTTTGCTGCCTGAGACATAGCAAAAATCTACCATTTTGCGTCGATTCAATGTCATCAGATGTTGAATGCACCAAAAACAACATAATTTGCTACGTTGACGCAGCGTGCGTTTAGCTTAATGCGCTTGCAAACAGACTCGATGTCACTTTCGAAAGTCGAAACCTCTGCAGAGAATTGTCGCGGCAGTGAATCGCTTGCTGTGAAAATGAACTTGAAGTCTCGGCCCGAGGTAACCACTAACCAACGTAACAAGGGCTGGTACAAACCGCATTGCACACACGGCGGCATAATCAACGCAACGACGGACTCGCGCAAACTGCATGGCGCACACACGACCGTTGCCATAGAAACCCGATCAAAGGCGGGTAATATGCGCGTCTTTCATCTGCAACACGAAAACGGGCGTTTTACAGCAAATTGAAACTTGAAAGCTGGTCAGCGATAAGTTGCGATATTGTAGTGAAAAGGGAGCAATGTCAAGTCCAAAACTTAATCATAACTATTTTTCAAGGGCTGTTTACGGATGTCAGCAACTTTTAAATTTATTCAAGGTGACGTGCTGTTGCATTGATGTAAACATGAATGATTTTGCTTTCAACAGGTATATTTTCAAGCATATGACCAAGTTAGTATTTTCATTCCATTTACAGACAATACCTTTTAGTAAACCTTTTCGTCTCTTGTTTTATGCTAATAAATCTAGTTCGTTGCTAAACTTTATGTTGTGCTTAGCTTAAAGAATCGCAGTCCGTCAACCGCTAGCCAACGCAGACGCATAGCATGTGTTTTGGTAGAGTTTTGTTTATAATAATTAACGGTAGGTAGCGATAACTCCGAGTGTGGCAATAAAAGCAATCCTAGTGTGACGACATAATTACGTCATCCATCTGCGTGACATTTCGCTGAATTTACGTTGCTGCTGATGAAACACGCTTTCGCCCCCACGGATAAAAAAATAGTTAGGCGCCTATGATTCTCAGCTCAGTACGCATCTTTTAACAGGATTGAGCAGAGTGTAATTTTTGAGACTCCGAATCCACCCCTACCCCATGAAACCAAATTCCACTTCAATCCAACACCGAAAAATGTCATAACTTCAGACTCTGAATCCTCCCACTCCAAAATAAAATTATTTATAAGTTTACATATTAGCCAATGCAAAAGCTTAAAACACGAAATACCGTAGATCAGGGGTGTAAAAACTTTTGTCACTGTAGCGGACTCTGCTTTCAGCATATCCACCCATACACAGCCATCAGTGGGATGGCAACATTCCTGGGCAAAGTCGGCAAGGAATGATAGGACACGAGGTCGATTACGCTGCTGTATTGTTTACTAACTCAACTCAGAAGATCAATGCTTGTTCACAACGTAATTGTTTATAGTTTTTAATCTTCGATCCAGCAACACAGAAGGTAAAGGAAAACACCGGAATATTAAAGCTCCACCACCAACAACTGGATACGAAATGTCGTCGCTGCTACATTAACAATAAACTGATCCAAACGTCATCCTGGCAGTGCCAAAAACAGAAAACGGTAGCAACAACGAAACTGATATATTGCTTTAGAATTACCAAGACTGATTTCTTGGTACTGGTTTTAAGTTCTGACTTTTGATATTGCATTCAACTGATTTCCATATTGAAAGAACCGACTTTTCATATTGAACAAAAACTCAACAAACTATTGATTTTCACATAGCAAAAACTTAACACACTCTGATTTTTACATGTTGTAGGACTCTACAAAAGACTAAATTTCACATAGCAAACGACTGATTGATTTTAAAATCATGAGCTTAACTTCTTTAAGAAGGTACTAGTGTGAGATTGCGAGTTTTACATATGATCACACAACGCAACACGACTGCAATTCTACATAACGATGAACCAAGGTAGGAATTCGGCATAGTGACGTTGATTACAGAAGTTGAGTTCCCGATTACTGAATTAAATTCCCGAGACGTGCAGTTATGCGCTCAAGGCGGAGCTTTCTGGAAGATTCTAGTGACGTGTACGTGTGACGTCAGAGACGACAGAGCTCTCTGGCGCTACAGACACCCCCGCAAGAAGGAAAACGGGGTGGCCGTTTGACTTCTGATGAGATGTTTGCAGCATGAAATGAAACAGGCGAGGCACAAGATGCGTATTATAACATAGACACACGGTGAACAACAAGACGGGGTCGGATCCCCTCCGCACGGCGCGAGCGCTAACAGTTCCTCTGATTCCGGGGAGCGGCTGGTCGGCTCTCGATTGGTTGAAGCAGAGGTCTCGTGCGGCGGACATCCGGCTAGTGACAAGACTATTCTGTGCAACAAAAAAATGCGGTTAGTGAGGGCGATAACAATCATGAATTACAATTACATACAGGTTACAACTACAACAACGAGGTTACAACTACAACTACAAGGTTACAATTACAACTACAACAAGGGTACAATCTAAACACAACGATTGCAGCAGGTGAGCACTGTGGAAGCATTTAATGTGTGTATGCAGTGCTGCAGGTACAGGGACCAAACGATAGATACACTGAAAGCATGATAGCTATGCGAAGCGATTGCGCGGAGAACCGGTCCAACAGGGCAGGAAGCAGTGGACAGATGAATGCGAGTAGCTGTGACGAAACGAGGCCAATGAGGCAGAAAGCGACGGGCAAGCTAGTCGCAAGCAACATGTCGACTTATATCTATGACAGCTGGGCACCAAGAGCAGGACAATGCCTATAGAGCAGAAAGTGACGGGCAAGCTAGCCGCAAGCAACATGTCGGCTTACATCTATGACAACTGAGTAACGGAAGCAGTGGCAGGACAAGGCCAAAAAGGCAGAAAGCGACGGGCAAGCTAGTCGCAAGCAGCATGTCGTCTTACATCCATGATACCACCTTAAGCAAGTTCCTAACAACAGTGACTACAAGGGTGAACAACGAGGCGCTACGTGAACAAAACAACGGTGAACAGACAAAGATTATAACAAGTAACATATACAGGAAATGTGCTTCGTCGCACGCTTAGATGGGAGAAGCGCAGCTCCTAAAGACAACTACAGAGCAGGGAACTACTAAACGAGAGAGTGATTAACTGAGGAAATGTATGCAGTTTCAAGTCTTACCCAGGACTAAGAGGTGGCTAAGAGCTACTGTAATGATTCGATAACTGTATGCAAAAACGGTGGCTACGCTAACTACGGAAAGACGGGATGGATGGATAGATGGATGCAGTTTTACGTCGTACCCAGGACGGAGACTGCTGTAATTAATGCGATACCGTAACTGTATGCAAGAACGGCACCTAGCTGATGAAAGATGGGATGGAGGGATGCAGTTTTACGTCGTACCCAGGACGGAGAACTAAACAGTGAACGTGTAACAAAGCCTAAGATACCTACAGGCACCACAGTCCAGACGGGGGCGAAACACATTGTCATTGCTGCTGTCAAGACGCCCCGATCGCGAGCCACGAGTGGGGCAACGACCAAGGACGACAACGGCGAGGGAGATTAAAAAGCTTACGGCTACTACGATAATGTAAAAAGAGTATTCAAACATCATGAATTAATGTTACTTAACTTGAGTCCCACGGCGTCGTCGTTGAAGGAGCGTCCGATGAAAGGCAGGCTTGTTATAATCCATGATATAATCCAGAATAATCCAGTGCATCCAGCGATCAGTTCACATTCAGTCAATTCACAGTTAAGTCAAGTAATTAATTCACAGTAAGATCGCGTCGTTACAGCTCACAGTTAGCAAAAATCACGTCGGGGTCACCAGAAATATGTAGCGGACGCTGCTTTCAGCATATCCACCCATAAACAGCCATCAGTGGGATGGCAACATTCCTGGGCAAAGTCGGCAAGGAATGATAGGACACGAGGTCGATTACGCTGCTGTATTGTTTACTAACTCAACTCAGAAGATCAATGCTTGCTCACAACGTAATTGTTTATAGTTTTTAATCTTCGATCCAGCAACACAGAAGGTAAAGGAAAACACCGGAATATTAAAGCTCCACCACCAACAACTGGATACGAAATGTCGTCGCTGCTACATTAACAATAAACTGATCCAAACGTCATCCTGGCAGTGCCAAAAACAGAAAACGGTAGCAACAACGAAACTGATATATTGCTTTAGAATTACCAAGACTGATTTCTTGGTAGGGGAGAGTGGGGCTAGTCGGAAAGATTTTTTTTTAAAGTAAAATTTAAAACAATTGGTGCATAACCTGACAACTTGAAGCGGCTTCAATTATCACCCATGGTGTCCTCTATCATACAACCAAAAATAAGTATTGAGTAAATTAAGCTTTTAATAAAAATTTAAAATAAACAAACATACAATTGATTTTTCAACTAACCCCATGCCTGGGGTTAGTTGAAAAACGTCAGTTTGATGCCTACTAATGAACTGGATACTCATTTTTCAACCAACAAACATTTACATGTTGTCGTAAGCAAATATGTTAACTTGCTTTAAAATCAAAATGCAATGAATTCTACATCAAATCATCGTAAAAATATTTTTTAATAAACGCATTGTTAAAACTTGTGATGCCGCATATATAGCACTTTCCAAATTATTCAAATTAAAATTTTACAATGTATGTCTGCTTAAAACAAGTACATTGGAGCTTATACTACTTATTATCATACCACGACGATATACTCGTATCATACTACATAGTCATACCGTTATCAAAACGTTTTCCAACTAACCCCACCCACTATTTTCCAACTAGCCCCATTAACATATGACAAACTATTTTCTTAAAATATTGAAGCATGGTGCGTTGGACTAAAATTTGTTTATTTCTTAGTGTTGTAGAACACCTACAGCTGACACACACCAAAAAACTTCTGCCTATCTTTAACGATATCGACGCATAAGATGTTTTTCAATACGCCAAAAATTTTACTTCGAAAGTAAGAAAACACAAAATTGTCAGCCAAACAAACATACCTTGACTCAACAAATCGAAACTAACATGGATTGTGTGTTTTTATAAACTACTTCACATGTTGGCAATAAATATTTAAAAAAGTTATCGAGAGTTAAAAAAATGACCATTTTTCA
Organism: Aplidium turbinatum; assembly: GCF_918807975.1. Lineage (NCBI taxonomy): Eukaryota > Metazoa > Chordata > Ascidiacea > Aplousobranchia > Polyclinidae > Aplidium > Aplidium turbinatum. The sequence continues at coordinate 7,458,756 of NC_137483.1, read as the reverse complement.
ACTAACCCCGCCTTCCAACTAACCCCACTCTCCCCTACTGGTTTTAAGTTCTGACTTTTGATATTGCATTCAACTGATTTCCATATTGAAAGAACCGACTTTTCATATTGAACAAAAACTCAACAAACTATTGATTTTCACATAGCAAAAACTTAACACACTCTGATTTTTACATGTTGTAGGACTCTACAAAAGACTAAATTTCACATAGCAAACGACTGATTGACTTTTCACATAGCAAACGACTGATTGATTTTAAAATCATGAGCTTAACTTCTTTAAGAAGGTACTAGTGTGAGATTGCGAGTTTTACATATGATCACACAACGCAACACGACTGCAATTCTACATAACGATGAACCAAGGTAGGAATTCGGCATAGTGACGTTGATTACAGAAGTTGAGTTCCCGATTACTGAATTGAATTCCCGAGACGTGCAGTTATGCGCTCAAGGCGGAGCTTTCTGGAAGATTCTAGTGACGTGTACGTGTGACGTCAGAGACGACAGAGCTCTCTGGCGCTACATCACCTTTAGTAGTACGTAAATGTTTTCAGTTTTCTACAAACTAGAGTATGTGGGACTTATTTGATTTAACTAAAATGCAAAGTTGCTGAACCAAACTCTGAATCCACTCCACCTAAAACCTTTGTACAAAATGAAACTCCGAATCCACTCTATTTTCTGAAAATCGGGCAAACTGAAGCTCCAGTCCACTCGATGCGAATGCTCTTCAGATGAGTTGCCAAATGCCAATCGTTTAAATTTTATTACTTTGACTAGTGTTTTCAATCAATCATTTTATTTTTCGTCATTAACGCGTCCGTGGCGAAAGAGATACTAACTACAAAAATCGATATAGACCTACCAGCACGTTAATGAACGGGAAAAGGTGGCAAAACCTTGAAAGGTTTAAAACGTGCCTGAATGGAAAATGATTTAGTAGGATTTAAAATGATTTAAAACAGAATTTATTCTATCCACGGAAAGTGAAAGGCAATCTGAGGATGACATATTGTAAACTTGAAACTTTACTACTGTAGTTGAACTGCAGTAAATTTAAAAAAAAACTCTAATCATTGATAGCAAAATGAAAAAAAAACAGCGTTTTAATAAACAAAATTGAAATTTTTTTTAATTGACAACTTTTCACCTCTAAGCTATAAAAATTAAGGTTTATAAAAATCTTGTGATGGTTGACTGCATATGAACTTTCGCTACCATCCTGATTGTGCCATAATTTGACATAGGCCTACTGTTAGGCCTATACAATGCATAATTTTGAGAGTTCTATTTACTCCGTTATGTGGTGCTGTTGAAAAAATAAATTGACTTGACTTCATTGTTATCAATTATATAGCTACAAAATCAGACAAACCGTTTCTTGAATGGTAGCGCTTTTGCGGTGAGCATGAAAAAATGCAGGAAAAAATAGTCTACTGATCAATTTTTTTATAACAAACCATGCACTTAGAAAAATATGCGTTTCAAAAAATTGAAGCATTTACTCATCTAAACTTACCTTGTGATAGTATTTTATTATTTTTTGTCGCTTCTATCTTTTCTAGACCTCTGCTATGTTCGTCATATATTGTTTTTTTCGTTGTGATGGTCAGAAATAAAAACAAACTGAAACGGAAACTATTAAGTTTGCTGTATCAGCCAACTATTTTATCGCTTGGCAACACTGCCAAGTCTTAAACTAAATTGGGGTAAGCCCCCAGTCCAGTAAAGTGTTCTCTGAAAGAAGTGAGCCACAATGAAAGGACCAACCCAGTTGGCAAAAACGTTTGCAAACGTCAAATCAATGTAAAAAGGTCGTACTTTACCAGTTGGCGATTTATTTGAACAACTACAGCAGTGGCATCGATTCTAAATTGAATATCAATTAGATATTTAGCCTACTTTAAAATTAAACTAGTCCCTAACTGTTATTGGCCGCCTCGCAAAATGTTGACGAGTTTTATTGAAATAGTAAATACCATTTCACTTTCAATTGCCAAATCCGAAATGACGTAAATGAAATATGATGCGATTCTTTGCCTTCTTGAATATAGGTTACCTCTTCTCAAAAAGTAATTTCTGATGATGAATGGAAATTTAAAAAAATTATAGCCTACGGCAGTGCTTCCCAACCGGTGGGTCGCGACCCATTGGTGGGTCGTGAAGCTATTTCATGTGGGTCGCGAAGCATTTCTAAATGCTACTGAATGTTAAATTTTCTAAAAAAATACCGATATTACTATGGATATCACAAGCCATAGTTTGGTCTTGAACAGTAGGCCCTACTGCGCCTTCGCCATCGCTACTCTTATCTTCACTTCATTTGTTGACTTTCCATTTTCATGAATTGTGCACCGTGTTTTCTATTAGATCGGGAGATCATTGCATTATCATTACGTAAGAATTATGCAACAATGTATAACAAATATGTAACAATTAGATGTGCTGTGTCGCATTAACTATTTCAGTAGGGGAAAGGTGTGTATTTTGAACCCCTTAAAGAAAAATATAAGCACAGCTCAGCCAACTTCCGATCAATGTGTATTGTTTTTCACCCAGTGTTACGGCCAATCTCTGTACAAATCAAACGTCATATAAAACCGTTCAGGTCTACTGAATCTTACGTCATGGAAATTCCTAAAACATGAGCAGAGATTGCACCATCGTTTGTAAGACCTGATGAAACATTGCATCACCACCTTTGAACACATGTTGAGGATGGCTTCATAATGATTATCATTATTACGTCACAGTATGAAAGTTATGCGTTTGAGATATTGAAATCTATTCTAGTCATTTTAAAATTGTTGATTCGAAGGTTGGTCGCATATTTAACTGTTTGCTTGGTGCTTGCCAGCTGGACGAAATATCCGTCTTTATCTAAGTAGTTTGGATTGTAGTGACAAGTTTTTAGTGGTGTATCGCGTTGCACCCCATTTTCGATAGCCGCGGGATAATTTTACAGGAATACACTTTTTGAATAGACGTTTCAAAAGAATGTTTCTTTTTCGGTCATTACATACAGACGAACGGATCCGGGAATTTTATGTTACAATTTTCCCACGAAGAGATTATGGTTTACAGCTGTGACCATAAATAATAAAGACGATCTTGTTGGTTGGTAGGCTACAGAAGCAAAATAATAAAGAAGATTGTTGTTGTTTGGTAGTCTACAGAAGCAAAAGATTAAAGCCGTTTTCTTCTCATTTGGTGTAGAAGAATTAAAGCACAAGAAAATTAAAGACTTTTCTCAGTTGGTTCTGAAGAAAAAAACAACATTGACATTCATTGGCAAGAAAAAAGATTAAAGACAATCGATCTGTGCTTGAAGAATTAAGTGGACGAATCCAAGCAAGTTTTGTGGAACTTTAGGACTTCACATACCCGTACAACTACGGTATTGTGCATTTAAATTCTTTTTTGTATTTTTACGGTCATTGCAGTTAAGTTTTTTATAACTACTGTAATAAATTTGTGTGTTTGTGTAACTTAATTTTTTTAATTGTTAAATTTACCCCCAACATTTAATATGTCTACACTCGGTGGCGACAGGGACTCGATCGCCGTCGACTCGACTGAGTTTAAGCCTGATGATGTTCTTTGCGGTCGGGCAGGCCATTCTGGGGAGGGACCCAGTAACGATGAGGCTAAGTCAGTTCGAGAGGCCCGGCATCTTAGAAGGGATATTTTAACTCAAATTGAGGAACTTTCTGTAGCCCTAGGTTCTTTGAGTGATAAGCAGGAACTGTTAATTTTTCAATCTAACTTATCTACTTTAGAAGAGGAATTACGGCATTTCCATGCTCTTTTGAGTAAAATTTTTAACTCTGCAATTTTGGCAGAACTTCGTGATAGGGTAGATCCCGAATTTAACTCGTTAAATATCTTCAAACAAAAAGTAAGTGAGTTCACAGATATGTTGGATGCTGACATACATCCTGAGAATAGCGCCTCAAATGTAAGCACTAGGATGTCTAAGAGTTTGTCTCGGATAGTTGCACAAATTAACCTACAGCTAAGACGAGAGGAGCTCCAGATCCAAGCTGAGGCCGAAGCAAGAGCTGCTGAGGCCATCGCGAGAGCTGAGGCCATACGAGCTGAGGCTGCCGCGAGAGCTGAGGCCGACGCGAGAGCTGCTGAGGCCATACGAGCTGAGGCTGCCGCGAGAGCTGAGGCCGACGCGAGAGCTGCTGAGGCCGCCGCGAGAGCTGAGGCCGAAGCGAGAGCTGCTGAGGCCGCCGTGAAAGCCGAAGCGAGAGCTGCTGAGTTCGCACTCAAAGACGCTCAGTTGAGGGCTGAACAACGTAAAGAGGTAGTTTTAGCTGAATATCGTTCAGAGTTGGGCTCCCGGCGTAGGTCTAAGAAGGGCTCTTCTAGCCATTCCAGAAGTGAACATAAATCGCAGTTTAATTTACATAACCTTTTCCAGACGCCTGTTCAATCTGTAAGTGGACCAGTGCAATCCACACGTTTTCAAGCTGTTTCAGGAGGTCTCGGGGCCGCGGCTAAGGGTCTTCCAAAGGTTCTAGAAGAGCCAAGGCCTGCGAATTTTAGCCGAACTCCTCCCCCAAAGCGTACAGGTCACGGGGCCGCCATTAGCAGTAATGCTTTGCCCTCTTCACAGTTTTCTGCGCGGCTAGTTTTTGATCGCCCAGCTACACGTAATTTGCGTGATTGTGAGAGGCGTATCGCGTCTCCTGATTTTAACGTGTGTGAGGATCGTGATTGTGCTGTGCATGTGACTGAGCCCCCTCAGCCCCTTAAAAGATATAGCTTGTCTTCTCCCGCTAAATCGAGTTCTCAGCAGCAGGATTGCTTTTTTGAATACCAAAATAGTAGGACGTTTTTCGATAAGGCGGCCTTGATTGGTTACGATGGTAATAATATGCCATTTATCTTCTTTAAAAATCGTGTTACGGCCTTGATGGCAGCTTCGCCCTTTAAAGGAACTCGTTTGACTTTGTTACAAGCAGCTTGTGTTAGGACAGCTGTTCAAACGATTGCTAATTTGGTTTCCGACACTCCTGGCTTGTCAGAGGAAGACAGGATAGAAATGTCGTTAGCTCGCTTGTCCCAACGTTTTAGAGTTCGTGGAGGTCTTTTCGCCGAACCGGAAATTAGGAAGTACCGCTATGGTAGCAATTTAACTTCGATCTCTTCCAGTGATTTGAAAGAGTTTAAAGATGAATTGTCGCAGTGTTTGCTTTACGCGCAAGCTTATGGTCAGCGTGATAAATTAGAAGGACGTTTTGTTTTGGATTTGGCTAAGCGACTCCCGTTTGACGCTAAGCAGCGTTATCTTGACTTATTAGGTGATCAGTATGGTGGCACTGATGAGCCTACCTTTCAGAGTTTGTTTGAATTTGTAGTACGGGAGGAAACGCGTAAGTCGACTGATTTTAGCATTATGCTAATGGGCGATTCTGGTGAGTCGCAGCATTTTAAAAAATTTGGCAAAGGAAAATTGCCTTCATGTCCGGTTAGGCAGACGTCCGTAAAACCCCTTGATAATGTGATTTCAGGGAGTTCGCAGTACTCTACTGTTGTTGGCGCACCGTGCGGTGGTGAAGCCAGGCGTAGAAACCTACCGGCATGCATTTGTTGTTCGTCACGTGGTCAAGCCGAATATCACTTTTTGTCTAATTGTAAAGAATTTTTGCGCTTGACACCTAAAGATCGGAGAGATGTCATTGTGAAAGCTGGCAAATGCTTGAATTGTTTGCGCCAGCATATGGTTAGGGATTGCGTTCATGCAAATAACTGTCGTAAGTGTGGGCCTAACAACGATAGGAAACACTATTTTCTTCTGCATGATTTTTATGTGACGTCACGTGATTCTCTGGATTCGATTGGCAAAGATGATGCTGGTGCCAGAGTTCCTGTGCGTAATGTTAAGATTGGAAATGTTAAAGCAGCTTTTAACCGCGTTACTGCTGCTCGTGTTTTGAATCCAATGACTGGCAAATCGAAGTTGGTGTATTGTCAGCATGATCCTGGTTCGCAGTTGACGTTTGTTTCGAGTGATTTGGTGTGTGAACTTGGCCTTAAACCGTATGATAAAGCGTCGTTTAAAATGGATACTCTGGCTGGTCAGAAACCTACTTGTGCTAACCTTGTTAAACTCAACATCCAGTCGTTAGAGACGGATGAACTGTTTTGTGATATAACTTCGGTGGTTAACCCAGCTTGGGCTGACGATGTTAAAACTTTACCGCATAAGCAGGATTTAAGTGGTTTCCATCATTTTCATGATGTGAATATGTTTCATTTGAACGATTGTAGTAGCCTACTGTAGATGTCACTGATTGGCAACGACAACGCTTATTTGATGTGGGCTAAAGAAGAGCGTGTTGGTGAGAATCGTAGTGAACCGCATGCTTTACTCACTCCTCTCGGTTGGTTGGCTTGTGGTGGTAAGTCACCCTTAGATGAAAGCGTTGCTAATGTGTGTAGAGTGCAGACGTCTTCAGAGTCGGATGTCATCTCTGGTTTTCAGCGTAAAATTGAGTCTCGTGATATGGAAATAGCAGACCTGAATAAAGTCATCCAGGATTTGACGTTGCAAAATGAAACCTGTGAATTGTCTCGCAATGACAATTTGGCTAGAGAACTTGTTGAACCGAATATTGTGTTGAAAGATGGTCGATTTGAGATACCTGTGCCGTTGAAGGAAGTTATTGATTTACCTAACAATTTTGTGTTGGCGTCAGATAGAGCTGCTGCTTTAAGGAAGAAGGCTTTAAAACAACCTGAACTTTGTGATTTCCTTACTGACACCATGAAAGATCTTAAATCTAATGGCTATATCGAGCGTGCTGGTGAAGCAGGAAGTGTCAAGGAATTTGAATGGTATTTACCATACTTTGTGACGTCACAATTAAAAAAGCGTATTGTTTACGATGGCAAGTCTGAATTTCGAGGAACTTGTGTTAATGATGTAATGTTTTCTGGTCCTGACTTGTTTAACCCTCTGGTAGATGTCTTGGCTAGATTTCGGCTTGGTAGATTTGGTTTTGTGGCCGATATGACCAAGTACTTTTTTTACATTTTGGACACTTCAATACGTAAGCCCAATTTTATTGAACTGCTTACGTACACAGGCAGTGCCGTTCGGATCGTGAACGAACGCCCTTTGGTACCTTTGAGTGACGACCCTAGGAATTTTACTGTCATCACCCCTGCCTCACTTTTGACCCCATACTTAGACCCATACTGTGCTGTTGGGCAATCACATGATCGTGACCAATTAAGGAGGGACTATCGGTTCAATTTGTCACTTTCTTAGCAGTTTTGGAGTAAATGGATCGATTTTTACTTGCCAGGTCTTCATGGCCGGAAAAAATGGTTAAAAATGGCCGAGAATTTGGAGCCTGGTCAACTTGTAGTGGTGGGTTCTCTTCAAGACATTGGTAAACGTGGGAAGTATCAACTTGGGAGGGTGCATGAGGTGGTCCCACAAATTAGGAAAGGGAAGCCTGTGGTTCGGAGAGCTAAAGTTGCCGTCTGCAACTATGATGAGAGTACCGGGAAAGTGAAAGTAGACTACGTGTTGAGGGATATTTCGTGCCTCGCCCTCGTAAAGAACACCTAAGTGTTAGGGTTTGAGCCTGGTTCTGTCTGCGGTGGCCGACCTTTGTCTGAGCCCGGAACAGTCGGTTATTATCGCAACCATTGTATATAGCGTCATTTTAGCGTGTACCTATGGTACCAATTTCATGTATCGTCGTGTTATTCTTATTGCTGTTCATTCTTTGCATGCCCTTTGTATTTGCGTAATATCCGTCTTTATCTAAGTAGTTTGGATTGTAGTGACAAGTTTTTAGTGGTGTATCGCGTTGCACCCCATTTTCGATGGCCGCGGGCTAATTTTACAGGAATACTTTTTTTGAATAGACGTTTCAAAAGAGTGTTTCTTTTTCGGTCATTACATACAGACGAACGGATCCGGGAATTTTGTGTTACAATTTTCCCACGAAGAGATTATGGTTTACCGCTGTGACCACCCAGATACAGTCTAGGTACTTGCAAACCAGTGTAGAAAATATAAACCACGTACAATAAAAAAATACAGAAAAATTAAGCAATAAAAAATGTTAAAAAATGGTCCAAATTACACATATGGTGTGTATTTTGGACCATTGGGGTGTGTATTTTGGACCATTGGAGTATGTAATTTGAATCGAAGTTGCTTGAGGTCTTCGCAATAAAATTTCTGGATGACGGTTCAAGAATCCCTTCAGCCAATCTTTTCGAGCCAGACCCTTTTCACTGTTGAAGCGAGTATTGATATTATTGGCAGACGCAATGTCATATGCAAGCTTTCTTAAGTCTGTGGCCCTTAAACCATAAAATCTTGACTCCATTTCCAAAACATGTTTGACCAGTTGATCTTCAATATTTTCGGGAAGATCAAGTTGTCAACCAATGGTTTTTGACCCTTCTGTAACATATTTATTGGTAGCCTATTATTGACATGTCTTAACAATGTAGCTTTGGGAATTTTGAACTGATGCGATGCTGCATAGGTGAGATGACTGGTCCAAATTACACGCTGTCATGCACTGTTAAAAATTACCAACTATGACCTCCATACTTGGTTATAAGTCTTGTAATTGATCACATCTCCTTATAGGTTAAAGATAATACCAACATCATATCAGTCTCAAAAGTCATGCCAATAACATCTGAGCACTAAGCAACCAACTCCCCAAAATAACATCAGCATACCCAAAACTACAAATTCCAATTTTCCATCCACGTTTCTAAACCAAATGAGCTGAGTTTTTCACATCCGGGCTATTATTATTTTTTCTTTCAAGCTGTTCAAAAATATTGACCAAGCGATTTTTATTTTTTGAGTTAGGGGACTGGTCCAAATTCCACTAACGCCTGTAGTAAAGACACCATAATAAAGATGTCATATCTCATTGTGGGTCGCACAATAAAGCTTGCATGAAAAGTGGGTCGCGAACTGAAAAAGGTTGGGAAGCACTGGCCTACGGTCAGTGATGGGCATTATCGGCGATAAATTTTTATCGCCTATCGTTATCGCTCAATTATTTTTTCAGTTATCGTTTATCGCCAAAGGCAATATTTGATTATCGCCAATAAATTTTATTTCGGATCAACACACAAGTGGAAGGACCATGAAAAGTAATATTTTTACTAGCCACCTAGTTAATGAAACTAAAATTGAAACCAATTCTTTTTCAGTGCCTGAAGTGTGTGTGCACAGGTCGTTGTCAGGAGAGGGGCACGCCCCCCTGCAGCGACGGCCCTGACAACACAACAATTTTTAGAGTTGCAAATTGCAATGCAATGAAATGCATGCAACAAGGCTCTTGTTGTTTTGTTGCAATCGGCAATTGCGAGTGAATTTTACAATTAAAATGTAAGCGCACAGGCGACACAGCTTCTTTTTTTTCTTTTTTTTTATTATCTTTATCCTACATTGCGGGAAAGCGGACTTGAGCGCTATGCATCGGTATACACCTTCCGACGTACACCTGACCCACGCTGCAGCCGACTGCAATGTCTGTTTCCGGTTGTCTACTCTACTTATGAGTTATGACTTAAATTTGGTACTACCCATTACTCGAAATCGATCACTGGGTAGAGGCAATTATCGTAAAGTTTCTTGCCCAGAGAAACAACAGCAAGTGCGGGTGACTGGAGTCGAACATGCAGGCTCTCGACTGCGAGCCCAACGCGCTAACCACTCGGCCACTGCTAACCACTCGGCCAAAGCGAAAGAAATTAGCAAGTGGTTTGTGAAAGTGTCGCAATACGAGGCCGCTTTCAAGTAAGAATTGCAGTCTACCTCAATCAAATATTTTTATTCCCACTAATACAGTGCCTATATTGTAATTCTTATCTCAACAACTCAGCGTTCTGCCATTGCTTTAATGATAGTGTTCACAAAGAAAACAAAAAAAAATATCTGAAATTATCAGTAAATTTACGATAATTATGTTATTGTTCTAAAACAAACACGACTAATTTGACAAGCTTGATGGATTTCACAGTATGCACATTTTTACTACCAATAACGCTTAAGATTACTGATAAATTTTCAAGCATTTTGCGTTTTTTGGAATTTTTTCAATTATTGCTGACTTTGCTGTAAACAGCCCTTTAAGCAGAAAGCAAAATACAAAGTTTGGAATTTTTTATGGTATTTTCATTTGATTTAATTATTTTGCCTACTGCACGTAACGGCAGTGTAACTCAATTGATAAAAGCATCCAACTGGTATCTGAAGGTATAATTATAAGCACGGCGGTTACCTCAGTGGTTTGATTCTGGATCAAGAGGTTGAAGATTCGATACCCACTGCCGCTGTTGCGATTCTATTCATGTATAACTTACAAAAAGTTTTGTCCCTTTAGCCTACAGTATATTATGTTCGATTTTTCGTCATGTTGATGAAAACAGTTCGTGCTGCATGGGATGGGGCAGCGCTAATCAAGAAAAAAAATTTATCGTTATCGGCGATAATTTTATCGCTTAACTTTTTTTTGATTTATCGTTATCGCTTTAGGCATTTTTCGTTTATCGGTTACCGGTATCGCTTAACTGAAAAATGAGTTACCGCGCCCAACACTGCCTACGGTACCGGAGGTTTTTTAGAATATAATCTTGTAGGCCTATCTAATAATCATTCATGACTAAAGATAACTTTACAATTTTAACACCCACTCCTCACTAAAACCGTTCATTTTTCTGTTTTTGCGCCGTGCTTGCAACCAGCGTCAAACAAGTTACAACACAAGCCACAGCAGTGGTTCCAACAAACGTGGTGGAAGTCCTTCCAGTGGAGGAATTGCATGAGCAAGTTACAGACATTAGGCTACTTTTGCCTTCAAGACGACAATTTTTTGCAATTAGCCTACGTCGTAAAGTTTACCTCAACCCAAATTCATTGCCACTATCTAATTATAAAATGTTTAGGCCTACCTGCTTTTTCCCAAATTAGGCCTACATTGTTTTGTAGGCTAAATCTTTGTGGTGGTTGGTTGGTTAGTTTTGAATCTTTATCCACGGACTAACAAAGCCTCTGATAGGTTATTTCTGGTAGTTTCGCATAGCCTACTTGTAGAGACTTCTGATGCAGAGCCAGTTGGTAGGCACTTTAACGTATTCCACTTGTCGAAAAGGTACGCAATCATGCGTGACATGTTCATCTCGTCGCGAGAATCACGTGATTTTTTGGATACAAAGAAATTTAACTGAATGCCTCGCCACAACCAGCGTTGCTTAATGGTTAAGGCAGAGAAGTAGTAATTTCGATTTCGTGGGTTCGATTCCCACCCTCTGCTAATTCTATTTTTTCTTCTGCAACTGAACTGAGTGCAAGAAGGATCTTAATGACTGCAATCAATGGAGTTTATAAGGAAAATTGTGACTAAAACACAAAGCAATTTCACATTGAAAAGCAGGCACTCTTCGACAAGTGATATACGTTAAAGTGCCTACCGAGCCAGTTACCGAGATTGGCAAAGTGGAGTTTCCGATTGTTGAAATGTTGGTGCCCGGGAATTATTCCACCCACTTAGTGCCGCTAAATGAAGAGCAGTCCTGAAATCTGTTGCTTAAGCGCACACCTCGAAAGCTGAAGCAGCGCCACGGTTTTCGTGTCATTTTGAAATAGATTGTTGTGTGCGACGCGAACACAACAGGTACGGTAGTTAATTGCGCCGGTGACGTCACGATTTTCCTAATCCACCCGGCAGGACTGAGCACTGTTAAAGCACGCCAACTTGAAGAAATCACTCGGTTTCCAATGACTGCTTCGCAGCAATGAAGTTTATACGGTTTTTCTGTCAGGAAATAACACAACATAAGACACTAGTCACAATTCAGCAAGCACAACAGTCGAACTGATAAACGTACCAAATTTGTTGACAAACAGTACTCAATCCACTGTACGGTACACAAGTTCCACAGGCTGGCCAATGACGCACTGAATAAATAAATTCGCGATGTTACCTTACACAATTGTTACGTACGCTACCGTACAACCATTACGCTAGACCAACATTAAAAACAAAGAAACGTGGCAGTTCACTTGGCCTAGTTAAGATCGGTTTACGAGAATTAATTTCCATTAGGCTGACAAATTATTGGTCAATAATTCAGTAGTGAACATGAATCCACAATTCACGACACAAATCAATTGATCATACAATTCAGAATAACAAACATACCGGTAGTATGACCGGATCAGTAATGCCAAATGATGCACTTGTACGCGAAGGATTCTATAGTGATTGACTCTGCAATATTTAAGTTTGAAGTATTAGCCTAACAACAATTTACGCACATCAGAGATACGTTACGTTTGTTTACGGTAGACAGTCAACATTCAGTTATACAAAACATTATTACATCACAAGTACGCTCACCAGTAAGTTGAACTTTGAGAGATAGCAAGCTGCAAATATGGAATTCAGCCTACACGCAAATAAGTATTACCATAGCAGTTGTCAAACTTAAGTCCTGTAGAAATACATAACAGAGAAGCAGCTAACAAAGCATAAACATCAATCAATCAACTTTCAGTCATAAACTACAGTAACTAACAAGTTCGGCTAGCTGGCAAACTAGCAGCAAAAACGAAAACGTCTCGAAAGTTCCATAGACAATCTCGTGGTGAGTGTTGCCATTTGCAAATCAGCGATAACAATGAAGGGGAAACGACGCTAGGTGGCGAATACACAAATCAACGGGAGTAATGCAGTAAAACGAAAGGCAGGCTTTTCAAAGACCTGTTGAAAATCTAACACTCCCGGGCCAAAGAAGGGCCAAACTGGGTCATTCTTTTCATGAATAAAAGTTTTTCAACAGTCTATTGTCATGTAACAGTTCAGTCCTTTGTCTCTTCCTCATCGCTCTGATCTTCCAGCAAAATCTCAACGGTGTCTATTGGTGTCTCATCTTCATCTGGATCATCTTCTTCCCTTTGGATAATTACACAAAGTTTGGATATTGGTCTCTTCAGAGATCCGGTTGCAGTCTTCACTTCTACGGAACGAACAACTCCGTGACGATCAGGAAATGTTTCAATTACTCTGCCTAGTGGCCATCGTTGTCTGGGAGCAGAGTCATCAATCAAAAGGACGATGTCTCCTCTTCGGATATTTTCCTTTTTGTGAAGCCATTTTGTTCTTGACATCACGGATCGTGGATATTCCTTAACCCACTGCTTCCAAAAGGTGTCTGCCAGAAACTGCACATGGCGGTATCGATCACGTGGTCGGTAGCCATCTCTGTCGCAGCTTAACATTGGCGGTAAATTCGCTGAAGAATTCAACTTCAACAAGTGGTTAGGTGTAAGAGGTAAGTCGCCATCAACTTCCAGCTTCACATCGGTGAGTGGTCTTGAATTGACGATGTCTTCCACTTCAAGAAGTAACGTGTGCAATGTGTCATCATCGAGTGGTTGTTTTGGTAAAGTGTTCATAAGAATTTGACGTACTGTGCGAATCATTCTCTCCCAGGCTCCACCCATATGGCTGGCTGTTGGGGGGTTGAATGACCATTCTATTCCTTGTTGTCGAAGGCTCTGGTGGATCTGGTTCTGATTCCACTCATCGATGGCTTGCTTCAAGATTCTTTCACAACCCACAAAGTTGGTTCCATTGTCAGAGAAGATTTTCTTGATGGGGCCTCTGCGAGCTATGAAGCGCCGCAAGGCATTTATGAATGCGCCAGTTGTCAGGTCTGGTGCCACCTCCAAGTGAATGGCTCTAGTTGTGAGACATGTAAAAAGGCAGCCGTATCTCTTAATGTCACTTCGTCTGTTTCGGACATTTAGCGGCCCAAAAAAGTCAACGCCAGTCTGTGAGAATGGTGGCTGTGACATTTGTAACCTTGCTTCTGGCAGTTCTGCCATGAGCTGTTGTCTAGGTTTTGCGGTCCTTCGTCGGCAAGGCAGGCATCTTGCAAGTACGTTTTTAACCGCAACTTTGGCATTAACTATCCAGTATTTTTGGTTAATATTGTTCAGTGTATGGCTTTCACCCATGTGCTTCGATTCGTTAGTATGACAATGTTCAATTATCAAGTCCGTTAAGTGGCGCTCTGGAGCTATGATAGCAGGATGTTGCGTTTCGAACGGTAAGTCGGCTCTGTCGATTCTTCCGCCAACACGTAGAACATCTTTCATTAGGACAGGGCTGAGTTTTTCGAGTGGGATCCTCTTGGATTTGGGCATGTTTGGGTGTTCTCCTTTGGATAGAGATTTGATCCAGGCAGGAAAACTCTGACGCTGCTCGTATTTGATTAACTCAATTTCTGCCTCATCAAGTTCTGGCACACTGATTGGTCCTTTCAGTGTAATCTGGGTTTTTTTCTTCATGCGCATCAGTAAGTACGATTTGAATCTCAGGAACCAAGCTACTGATAGTTTCAGTCGGCGCAGAGATGAGAAGTAGGAGATTAATCTGTTGGTTCCTTGGCTTTCAGTCGTAGAAGCAGTAAAGGTTTCGATTTTTCTCTTTGGTTTGTAAGCAGCAAAGATATCTTCAGATTGTGGTTGCTGAGCGGTTTGATTGGGCCATTCTTCTGGGGGTTTCCTCAGAAAATCTGGGCCATTGAGCCACATCCCAGAATTCAACAAGGCTTTGGCCGTCATGCCCCTTGAAGCTTGGTCAGCAGGGTTCTGCTTCGTGTCACGGACAAGAAAATTTGAAATGTCGGATTCAGCATCGAAATTATCTAAGCCTGTCTCCTTTGGTCGAGTACCTCTAAGCAACCAGCCTAAGGGTGTCCTGACTGCATCAGGTCCTTGCTTCGGGTTAGGTGCAAAGCGGCTTTCAATGCATCGGTGGGCGACAGCATGATCATTTCCGATCAACAGTGTAACTGTACCATGGTCCAGTTGCTTCAAGTCAATGCCTTGGAGGTGCTTGTGCGTTTGCAGATACTCCGGAGAAGGCGCTGGAGCTGGCTTGGTAGGTATCTTGTCAACGACGATCACATCTGTCAGTTCTTGCACTTCGCCGCCAACTACTGGTAGAACTTTCAACGATACAGTTGAAGAATTAAAGGAATATGATCCACTCGAAGACAGTGTTTGCACCTGGAAGTCACCAGATGGCTCAGGTTTCAGTTCAAGCATCTCTACAAGTTTTTGTTCACAAAAGGTACGGTTTGAACCAGAGTCTAGGAGAGCATAAGTATGTATTACCTTTCCTTCTCTTGTCACACGTACGGGAACGATGTCCAAGTAAGTTGCCGAGTTGCTTGTTCTGGAATGGAAGGTTTCTACAACTTCATTTGTGTTCCTTTCTGATGGTCTTCTTCCGGGATCATCTGGCTGGCTATCGTTTCTTCTATTAGCAATGGGGTTGGGGTGTCGTCTCTGGATTTGTTCTCCAGTTGTGACCAGATACCGATGTAACAGAGAATGATGTGATGAGCTTCCGCATTCAGTGCATTTACCTCGGCTTCTGCAGTCGGCACGTAAGTAGTAGGGAAAGAGGAGATCGATATCTGCTGGCAGTACGAAAAAGCAGTACCTGGCAGTACGAAAAACCTGGCAGAGCCAAAAGCAGAGCCTTGGCAGAGCAGTCTGGCAGAGCCTTGGCAGAGTCTTGGCAGAGCAGGGCAGAGCCTTGGCAGAGCAGTCTGGCAGAGTCTTAGCCTCTGTCCTGGCAGTATTTCTTGTTTGTTTATTTTATGAGAAAAGCAGTGCTCTGGCACTGCCCTGGTAGTTGTCTTGTTTGTTTATTTTATGAGGAAAACAGCCCCCTTACAATGCTACGACTGGCAGTACAGAGCAAGAAATAGTGTGACAAAGCAGTGAAAGCTGAGTATTGTTTCTTGTTTGTTTATTTAATGCAAAATTGTTATTATTTATTTCTTGTTTGTTTATTTTATGAGGAAAACAACCCCCTTACAATGCTACGACTGGCAGTACAGAGCAAGAAGTAGTGTGACAAAACAGTGAAAGCTGAGTATTGTTTCTTGTTTGTTTATTTTATGTGAAGTTGATATTATTTCTTATTTGTTTATTTTATGCGAAATTGTTATTATTTATTTCTTGTTTGTTTTATTTTGTGAGAAAAACAACTCCTTACAATGCTACGACTGGCAGTACAGAGCAAGAACTAGTGTGGCAAAGCAGTGAAAACTGGGTATTATTTCTTGTTTGTTTATTTTGTGTGAAGTTGATATTATTTCTTGTTTGTTTTATTTTATGCGAAATTGTTATTATTTATTTCTTGTTTGTTTATTTTATGATGAAAAAAGTCCCCTTACAATGCTACATCTGCCAGTACAGAGCAAGAAGCAGTGTAAAAAAACAGTGAAAGCTGGGTATGATTTCTTGTTTGTTTATTTTATGTGAAATTTATATTATTTCTTATTGGTTTATATGATGAGACAAGCTGAGTCCTAACAGAGCAAGAGTCCTGACAATGTCCTTAGCGTCTGGTAGCAGTGTAGAAAAGTAGTAAAAGCTGAGTATTATTTCTTGTTTGTGTATTTTATGTGAAATTGAAATGATTTATATCTTGTTTGTTTTATTTAAGCAGGGTAACTAAACAGAGCAGTGTAGCCAAGCAGAGCGGTGTAGCCAAACAGAGCAGTGCAGCCAAACAAAGCAGTGCCTTAAAAGCTGAGCAACGACATTATATTAGTTCCACCGCGTCATCGTTCATCGGTGTCACAACCATTGCGTAATCTTAATTCGTCTGGATAAATGAAAAAAGAAGTTGGTACTTTCCCTACTCATAATTTTGTAGGAAATTTGTTGTTAATTACTTCCTTGCCTAGGTATGTTCACAGTTGCCTCAAATTATATTACAATATTGATTTTAATTCATACTCTTTAACCTTAGAAGATTAGTTGAACTAAAGTTTTATTTTAGTTTCATAAAAAAAAATCATCATCTAAGGTACATTTGTTAGTTAACAGCTTTTTGATTGGTTTAAGTTTATCGTAATCCAAGGTTTTAAAGGGTTCCTTTGTCACTTATCATTTAGTTTTGGGATCCATTATTATCTGTAACCTTTCGCAGTTGCCTCAAATTATATTACAATACTGATTTTAATTCATACTCTTTAACCTTAGAAGATTAGTTGAACTAAAGTTTTATTTTAGTTTCATAAAAAAATCATCATCTAAGGTACATTTGTTAGGTAACAGGTTTTTGGTTGGTTTAAGTTTACCGTAATCCAAGGTTTTAAAGGGTTCCTTTGTCACTTATCATTTAGTTTTGGGATCCATTATTATCTGTAACCTTTCGCAGTTGCCTCGAACTATATTACAATACTGATTTTAATTCATACTCTTTAACCTTAGAAGATTAGTTGAACTAAAGTTTTATTTTAGTTTCATAAAAAAATTATCATCTAAGGTACATTTGTTAGGTAACAGCTTTTTGGTTGGTTTAAGTTTATCGTAATCCAAGGTTTTAAAGGATTCCTTAGTCACTTATCATTTAGTTTTGGGATTCATTGTTATCTGTAACCTTTCGCAGTTGCCACAAACTATATTGCAACTCTGATATTAATTCATACTCTTTAATTTTTATCCCTCTATATTCAACAGTTTAACCCAAAGACTTAACAAATCCTATATTCTTTCATCTTGTTTTAGTTTTATACTTGTATTGGTAAACCTCCATTAGGTCTTCGTTTAGTGAAGGTTAGCGCAACAACGGCTTTCGTTAAAAGCTTGATACCAATTGTTTGTAACTGCAGTAAACCCTGAAATTGTTACAACCCAAGGTTTGCAAAAGTGATAAATTTGTCGCAATGACGTAAGTTTAAGTTTGTAGTTTTATTTGTATTGTTGAAAATAACTTTTTTTGTCTTACTGTATGATGCTAACAACAACTAAGCACTGACATGATAATATAACAACACGACTTGGTAAACGATCACTCTCTTTTACAATAGCACCTATAGCCTCCAAGACATTTTGTTTTTTGTAAGAACACGCAATCACACCAACAAAACATACCATAAGTCTACAAAAATTCATGTATTCTGAGTTGATTTTTTTTTTTTTCTTATGAAGTTGTTCGGTTCAGATTTTGTAAGATACTTACCTATCAAGTGTCCTCAGGTGTGATTCTACATGAGGTGATCACAAGAGATGTGTTTGAAATTATCAGGTGAGACACTATCGATCTATGACATACTCAAGTGATTGTTACCAATAGGGTTTTTAGATAAACTTCTGAGTGTTGTAGTCATTTCAAGTTTTATTTTAAATTATTTGTAATGATAAAGAGACAAGATTTTCTAAATATGAGAAACAAACGCAAGTGTAGACAATCCCTTTTGCATAAAGAACCACACAAATGAACACCTATCACAAGTCACATATAATGCTTTTATAATGATGATCAAAACAATCAATTTTTAGCACAAGGTTTACAACGCATGATTTGACAAGTGGACGACTTTATAACAACTGCAAGTTTACTTTTGGTGACAGAGCACAGAGTACGTGTCCTTAATTAAATTTTCTTTACAAATTTATAAGAAATTTTATAAGTTTTAGTCTGTAATTTTATTGAGTAGACCTTTATAAGTTTTAGTTTGCGATTTTGTAAAACAAAAGATGAAATGTGCGGGCATATGTTGAGAGGATCGTTAGACCAGATGCATCGATTGGTTGTTGAAGGTAGGGTAGAAACAGAAAGGTCCAGGGAAAAAGAGACGAACATGGAGAGCTGTTGTACAGTGTACACCTTGTCAAGCATGGAGAAGCTAAAAGAATAACATAGGTACTAACAACTGAAAGTTTCTTTTTTGTAACAAAACACATATTGTCCTTTGCTTCAGTTTCTCTTTTAGTTAAATTTTGTAGAATAAAATATGAAATTTAAAAGACATATCTTGAGACCATTGTCAGATCAGGTACATCAATTGTTTGTTGGAGGTAAGGTGAACAAAAAGATGCAAGGGAAAACGGAGACGAACTTGGAGAGGTGTTGTACAAATGTGAGCTGACTTGTCAAGCATCGAGAAGCAAAAAGAATAACAAAGGTACTAACAACTGAAAGTTTTTTGTTTTTTTTCAGTTCAATTTTGTGAAACAAAAGATGAAATGTGCGGGCATATGTTGAGAGGATCGTTAGACCAGATGCATCAATTGGTTGTTGAGGTAGGGTAGAAACAGAAAGGTTCAGGGAAAAAGAGACGAACATGAAGAGCTGTTGTACAGTGTACACCTTGTCAAGCATGGAGAAGCTAAAAGAATAACATAGGTACTAACAACTGAAAGTTTCTGTTTTGTAACAAAACACATATTGTCCTTTGCTTCAGTTTATCTTTTAGTTCAATTTTGCAGAATAAAAAATGAAATTTAAAAGACATATCTTGAGACCATTGTCAGATCAGGTACATCAATTGTTTGTTGAAGGTAAGGTGAACCAAAAAGATGCAAGGGAAAACGGAGACGAACTTGGACAGGTGTTGTACAAATGTGAGCTGACTTGTCAAACATCGAGAAGCAAAAAGAATAACAAAGGTACTAACAACTGAAAGTTTTTTGTTTTTTTTCAGTTCAATTTTGTGAAACAAAAGATGAAATTTGGGAGACATGTTGAGACGATTGTCAGACATCACTTGGGTGTTGAAGGTAAGGTCGTCGTCATCGTTCGTATGAAGCAAAAAGTTTGTGGTCGGTCGAAAGGAAGGACTTGGAGCCAACTTTTCGTCAGATCGTCAAGTGTACGGATGACTGTTATTCCGTTGGGAGGGGAATAGATGAGACGCCTAAAGATGATGTGGTTGGCTGTTTGTTCCGTGGCACTGCGCTAACACACAGCAGAGTCCCTCATACCCCAGGGTGTCAAGCAAGCATTGAAGTGCCAACTCCCGTTCTTAATCGTAAGGCAAGGTGAACGAAAAAGATGCAAGGGAAAACGGAGACGAACTCGGAGAGGTGTTGTACAACTTGTCAAGCATCGAGAAGCAAAAAGAATAGCGTAGGAACTAACAGCTAGAAGTTTCTGTTTTATAGCAAAGCACAGAGTTGTCCTCCAAATATATTTTCGTTTCTAAATTTATAAGAAATTTTATAAGTTTTAATTTGCGATTTTGTAAAATAAAAGATGAAATTTACGGACATATTTTGAGAGGATAGTCAGGCCAGCTACATCAATTGGTTGTTGAAGGTGTGGTGGAGGAAAAAAGATGCAAGGGAAAACGGAGACGAACTTGGAGAGATGTTATACACCAGTGACTGACTTGTCAAACATCGAGAAGCAAAAAAAAAAAAATAATAATAGTACAAACGTGACATGTGGAAGCAAGTGACAACCAACCTTCGGTTCAAAGACGACACATCACGATGGAAAGTGATAACAAGGTTTATTAAATAGACTGGACAACGAGGGGGTATAAGGTGTCGGTCTTAAAAACCAATTGGTTAACGTCCGCGTGGATTCGAATCTCACATCCAACATTGATGACCATTCTCTTTCACTTCATTTAAAAAACTTTTATTTTTAAAAAGCTTGAAATAATGCTTTATTACGAAGATAAAACGGTTAAAGAATTTTGCTTCCAAGTTTCATTATTTAAGAATATTGTGCCCAATATATCTAACTTACAAATCCACTTAAAGCAAAATGTAATACCGGTACCAATAAAATTTAGAGAAAGCTTATACATGTCATTAATTACAGATCACAAGATATTTTATGAAAGTGCGGATTTACCTCACGTTAGCTTTCAATAAGAACAGTCCCCACACCACTCATAGGTTACCTTTCATTCATGTTGGCTATATATCAAATGATATCTTACGCATACAAAGAAAACTTAAGAAGAAACTAACATGATTAAAATTACCAATGTTTATAGAAAGCGATACGAAACCGATAAAATTATAGTTGTCATACGAAAATTAACGACTTGCTCTTAAACTTTTGTCCGATAATAGGCTATGTCTTTGGCAACCCTTTTGTAACCGTAATTATTTTGAGTTTTTATGATTGTAGCAGTATTAATCTATCTTTTGTTTGAAAATGTCGGATGAAAAGACTCAGTTTAAAATGGTGTACGATACCCATATACCTTTCAA
Source organism: Aplidium turbinatum (assembly GCF_918807975.1). Lineage (NCBI taxonomy): Eukaryota > Metazoa > Chordata > Ascidiacea > Aplousobranchia > Polyclinidae > Aplidium > Aplidium turbinatum. Next base: position 7,437,705 of record NC_137483.1, on the reverse strand, counting down.
ATAACTTTCTTAAGTTTTATTATATTTATTCTTCAGGGTATCAACGTTAAACTTGACAACAATTTCGGTCTACACATTAATTGTATTTCATTTGCAAATAATAACAAAAAATAATTGTTAAGCAAAAAATAAACCTTCCTCATTCTTCTCCGATCATAAAGCATCATCTGTATACTGTTACACTCGACACAATCTACTTTTTTGAAACAAGTCTGAACATGCTTTGTATTTGCATTGATTGCAACATTGTTTCAACTTTATGCTGTAACAAGGTTTTTTAGATTTCGATAAATGTCACGTATTTACACCATGGAAAGGATCATTTTTTTTTAATGTCACTGTATTCTTTGGTGACTATTTTAATCTTTTTGTGTAACTTTAAATTGTTAAACTTGTTGAATGATCAGCTTGTGTGAATGAAAATACGAACTGGTTACAATACACTTGTTTTACTTAAGTAAAATTTTGTCTTCCTAAAATTTTAGACATAGTTGTCAGTAGCATTTAAATGTTCCAACGCTTTAAAACAACCGCAATGTACTTTTTCCGCTTTCAACTCTATCCTTATTTTCTGTATGAAGAGACGGAATTTCTTCATAAAGTTGTATATTTTAGTAAAGAGACCAAAAGACAGCCAACTAAATGTTCAAAAAACAGTTATTATAACTAGGTTATCCTATAAAATTATAGCTATTTATGATATATAATAAAATATATTAAAACTTATATAAAATATATATTCATATTATACCTATTCCTATGAAATATAGTAATATCTATATAGTATAATATACATATATCTATATATATATATATATATATACATATCAATATACTATATATATATTATAGTTTTTTGAACATTTGGTTGGTTGCCTTTTGGTCTCTTTACTAAAATATACAACTTTATGAAGAAATTCCGTCTCTTCATACAGAAAATAAGGATAGAGTTGAAAGCGGAAAAAGTACATTGCGGTTGTTTTAAAGCGTTGGAACATTTAAATGCTACTGACAACTATGTCTAAAATTTTAGGAAGACAAAATTTTACTTAAGTAAAACAAGTGTATTGTAACCAGTTCGTATTTTCATTCACACAAGCTGATCATTCAACAAGTTTAACAATTTAAAGTTACACAAAAAGATTAAAATAGTCACCAAAGAATACAGTGACATTAAAAAAAAATGATCCTTTCCATGGTGTAAATACGTGACATTTATCGAAATCTAAAAAACCTTGTTACAGCATAAAGTTGAAACAATGTTGCAATCAATGCAAATACAAAGCATGTTCAGACTTGTTTCAAAAAAGTAGATTGTGTCGAGTGTAACAGTATACAGATGATGCTTTATGATCGGAGAAGAATGAGGAAGGTTTATTTTTTGCTTAACAATTATTTTTTGTTATTATTTGCAAATGAAATACAATTAATGTGTAGACCGAAATTGTTGTCAAGTTTAACGTTGATACCCTGAAGAATAAATATAATAAAACTTAAGAAAGTTATTTGAAAGGTATATGGGTATCGTACACCATTTTAAACTGAGTCTTTTCATCCGACATTTTCAAACAAAAGATAGATTAATACTGCTACAATCATAAAAACTCAAAATAATTACGGTTACAAAAGGGTTGCCAAAGACATAGCCTATTATCGGACAAAAGTTTAAGAGCAAGTCGTTAATTTTCGTATGACAACTATAATTTTATCGGTTTCGTATCGCTTTCTATAAACATTGGTAATTTTAATCATGTTAGTTTCTTCTTAAGTTTTCTTTGTATGCGTAAGATATCATTTGATATATAGCCAACATGAATGAAAGGTAACCTATGAGTGGTGTGGGGACTGTTCTTATTGAAAGCTAACGTGAGGTAAATCCGCACTTTCATAAAATATCTTGTGATCTGTAATTAATGACATGTATAAGCTTTCTCTAAATTTTATTGGTACCGGTATTACATTTTGCTTTAAGTGGATTTGTAAGTTAGATATATTGGGCACAATATTCTTAAATAATGAAACTTGGAAGCAAAATTCTTTAACCGTTTTATCTTCGTAATAAAGCATTATTTCAAGCTTTTTAAAAATAAAAGTTTTTTAAATGAAGTGAAAGAGAATGGTCATCAATGTTGGATGTGAGATTCGAATCCACGCGGACGTTAACCAATTGGTTTTTAAGACCGACACCTTATACCCCCTCGTTGTCCAGTCTATTTAATAAACCTTGTTATCACTTTCCATCGTGATGTGTCGTCTTTGAACCGAAGGTTGGTTGTCACTTGCTTCCACATGTCACGTTTGTACTATTATTATTTTTTTTTTTTTGCTTCTCGATGTTTGACAAGTCAGTCACTGGTGTATAACATCTCTCCAAGTTCGTCTCCGTTTTCCCTTGCATCTTTTTTCCTCCACCACACCTTCAACAACCAATTGATGTAGCTGGCCTGACTATCCTCTCAAAATATGTCCGTAAATTTCATCTTTTATTTTACAAAATCGCAAATTAAAACTTATAAAATTTCTTATAAATTTAGAAACGAAAATATATTTGGAGGACAACTCTGTGCTTTGCTATAAAACAGAAACTTCTAGCTGTTAGTTCCTACGCTATTCTTTTTGCTTCTCGATGCTTGACAAGTTGTACAACACCTCTCCGAGTTCGTCTCCGTTTTCCCTTGCATCTTTTTCGTTCACCTTGCCTTACGATTAAGAACGGGAGTTGGCACTTCAATGCTTGCTTGACACCCTGGGGTATGAGGGACTCTGCTGTGTGTTAGCGCAGTGCCACGGAACAAACAGCCAACCACATCATCTTTAGGCGTCTCATCTATTCCCCTCCCAACGGAATAACAGTCATCCGTACACTTGACGATCTGACGAAAAGTTGGCTCCAAGTCCTTCCTTTCGACCGACCACAAACTTTTTGCTTCATACGAACGATGACGACGACCTTACCTTCAACACCCAAGTGATGTCTGACAATCGTCTCAACATGTCTCCCAAATTTCATCTTTTGTTTCACAAAATTGAACTGAAAAAAAACAAAAAACTTTCAGTTGTTAGTACCTTTGTTATTCTTTTTGCTTCTCGATGTTTGACAAGTCAGCTCACATTTGTACAACACCTGTCCAAGTTCGTCTCCGTTTTCCCTTGCATCTTTTTGGTTCACCTTACCTTCAACAAACAATTGATGTACCTGATCTGACAATGGTCTCAAGATATGTCTTTTAAATTTCATTTTTTATTCTGCAAAATTGAACTAAAAGATAAACTGAAGCAAAGGACAATATGTGTTTTGTTACAAAACAGAAACTTTCAGTTGTTAGTACCTATGTTATTCTTTTAGCTTCTCCATGCTTGACAAGGTGTACACTGTACAACAGCTCTTCATGTTCGTCTCTTTTTCCCTGAACCTTTCTGTTTCTACCCTACCTCAACAACCAATTGATGCATCTGGTCTAACGATCCTCTCAACATATGCCCGCACATTTCATCTTTTGTTTCACAAAATTGAACTGAAAAAAAACAAAAAACTTTCAGTTGTTAGTACCTTTGTTATTCTTTTTGCTTCTCGATGCTTGACAAGTCAGCTCACATTTGTACAACACCTCTCCAAGTTCGTCTCCGTTTTCCCTTGCATCTTTTTGTTCACCTTACCTCCAACAAACAATTGATGTACCTGATCTGACAATGGTCTCAAGATATGTCTTTTAAATTTCATATTTTATTCTACAAAATTTAACTAAAAGAGAAACTGAAGCAAAGGACAATATGTGTTTTGTTACAAAAAAGAAACTTTCAGTTGTTAGTACCTATGTTATTCTTTTAGCTTCTCCATGCTTGACAAGGTGTACACTGTACAACAGCTCTCCATGTTCGTCTCTTTTTCCCTGGACCTTTCTGTTTCTACCCTACCTTCAACAACCAATCGATGCATCTGGTCTAACGATCCTCTCAACATATGCCCGCACATTTCATCTTTTGTTTTACAAAATCGCAAACTAAAACTTATAAAGGTCTACTCAATAAAATTACAGACTAAAACTTATAAAATTTCTTATAAATTTGTAAAGAAAATTTAATTAAGGACACGTACTCTGTGCTCTGTCACCAAAAGTAAACTTGCAGTTGTTATAAAGTCGTCCACTTGTCAAATCATGCGTTGTAAACCTTGTGCTAAAAATTGATTGTTTTGATCATCATTATAAAAGCATTATATGTGACTTGTGATAGGTGTTCATTTGTGTGGTTCTTTATGCAAAAGGGATTGTCTACACTTGCGTTTGTTTCTCATATTTAGAAAATCTTGTCTCTTTATCATTACAAATAATTTAAAATAAAACTTGAAATGACTACAACACTCAGAAGTTTATCTAAAAACCCTATTGGTAACAATCACTTGAGTATGTCATAGATCGATAGTGTCTCACCTGATAATTTCAAACACATCTCTTGTGATCACCTCATGTAGAATCACACCTGAGGACACTTGATAGGTAAGTATCTTACAAAATCTGAACCGAACAACTTCATAAGAAAAAAAAAAAAATCAACTCAGAATACATGAATTTTTGTAGACTTATGGTATGTTTTGTTGGTGTGATTGCGTGTTCTTACAAAAAACAAAATGTCTTGGAGGCTATAGGTGCTATTGTAAAAGAGAGTGATCGTTTACCAAGTCGTGTTGTTATATTATCATGTCAGTGCTTAGTTGTTGTTAGCATCATACAGTAAGACAAAAAAAGTTATTTTCAACAATACAAATAAAACTACAAACTTAAACTTACGTCATTGCGACAAATTTATCACTTTTGCAAACCTTGGGTTGTAACAATTTCAGGGTTTACTGCAGTTACAAACAATTGGTATCAAGCTTTTAACGAAAGCCGTTGTTGCGCTAACCTTCACTAAACGAAGACCTAATGGAGGTTTACCAATACAAGTATAAAACTAAAACAAGATGAAAGAATATAGGATTTGTTAAGTCTTTGGGTTAAACTGTTGAATATAGAGGGATAAAAATTAAAGAGTATGAATTAATATCAGAGTTGCAATATAGTTTGTGGCAACTGCGAAAGGTTACAGATAACAATGAATCCCAAAACTAAATGATAAGTGACTAAGGAATCCTTTAAAACCTTGGATTACGATAAACTTAAACCAACCAAAAAGCTGTTACCTAACAAATGTACCTTAGATGATAATTTTTTTATGAAACTAAAATAAAACTTTAGTTCAACTAATCTTCTAAGGTTAAAGAGTATGAATTAAAATCAGTATTGTAATATAGTTCGAGGCAACTGCGAAAGGTTACAGATAATAATGGATCCCAAAACTAAATGATAAGTGACAAAGGAACCCTTTAAAACCTTGGATTACGGTAAACTTAAACCAACCAAAAACCTGTTACCTAACAAATGTACCTTAGATGATGATTTTTTTATGAAACTAAAATAAAACTTTAGTTCAACTAATCTTCTAAGGTTAAAGAGTATGAATTAAAATCAGTATTGTAATATAATTTGAGGCAACTGCGAAAGGTTACAGATAATAATGGATCCCAAAACTAAATGATAAGTGACAAAGGAACCCTTTAAAACCTTGGATTACGATAAACTTAAACCAATCAAAAAGCTGTTAACTAACAAATGTACCTTAGATGATGATTTTTTTTTATGAAACTAAAATAAAACTTTAGTTCAACTAATCTTCTAAGGTTAAAGAGTATGAATTAAAATCAATATTGTAATATAATTTGAGGCAACTGTGAACATACCTAGGCAAGGAAGTAATTAACAACAAATTTCCTACAAAATTATGAGTAGGGAAAGTACCAACTTCTTTTTTCATTTATCCAGACGAATTAAGATTACGCAATGGTTGTGACACCGATGAACGATGACGCGGTGGAACTAATATAATGTCGTTGCTCAGCTTTTAAGGCACTGCTTTGTTTGGCTGCACTGCTCTGTTTGGCTACACCGCTCTGCTTGGCTACACTGCTCTGTTTAGTTACCCTGCTTAAATAAAACAAACAAGATATAAATCATTTCAATTTCACATAAAATACACAAACAAGAAATAATACTCAGCTTTTACTACTTTTCTACACTGCTACCAGACGCTAAGGACATTGTCAGGACTCTTGCTCTGTTAGGACTCAGCTTGTCTCATCATATAAACCAATAAGAAATAATATAAATTTCACATAAAATAAACAAACAAGAAATCATACCCAGCTTTCACTGTTTTTTTACACTGCTTCTTGCTCTGTACTGGCAGATGTAGCATTGTAAGGGGACTTTTTTCATCATAAAATAAACAAACAAGAAATAAATAATAACAATTTCGCATAAAATAAAACAAACAAGAAATAATATCAACTTCACACAAAATAAACAAACAAGAAATAATACCCAGTTTTCACTGCTTTGCCACACTAGTTCTTGCTCTGTACTGCCAGTCGTAGCATTGTAAGGAGTTGTTTTTCTCACAAAATAAAACAAACAAGAAATAAATAATAACAATTTCGCATAAAATAAACAAATAAGAAATAATATCAACTTCACATAAAATAAACAAACAAGAAACAATACTCAGCTTTCACTGCTTTGTCACACTACTTCTTGCTCTGTACTGCCAGTCGTAGCATTGTAAGGGGGTTGTTTTCCTCATAAAATAAACAAACAAGAAATAAATAATAACAATTTTGCATTAAATAAACAAACAAGAAACAATACTCAGCTTTCACTGCTTTGTCACACTATTTCTTGCTCTGTACTGCCAGTCGTAGCATTGTAAGGGGGCTGTTTTCCTCATAAAATAAACAAACAAGACAACTACCAGGGCAGTGCCAGAGCACTGCTTTTCTCATAAAATAAACAAACAAGAAATACTGCCAGGACAGAGGCTAAGACTCTGCCAGACTGCTCTGCCAAGGCTCTGCCCTGCTCTGCCAAGACTCTGCCAAGGCTCTGCCAGACTGCTCTGCCAAGGCTCTGCTTTTGGCTCTGCCAGGTTTTTCGTACTGCCAGGTTTTTCGTACTGCCAGGTACTGCTTTTTCGTACTGCCAGCAGATATCGATCTCCTCTTTCCCTACTACTCACGTATGTGATCTGGTCCAAGACAGTTTAAGCACAATTTGTTCTTCCTTACAAATTGCTCCCGTTCAGTGACGGATTGGGCTTTGAACTCTTTGCAGTGTTGCAAATAATGTGTATTATCGCACAGGATACATTGTATGAGTCGCTTGTTGCCAATTCGGAGCTGTCCGGATCTTTCAGTAGGTTTTGTCACTACGTTAAACAGTGAAGCCTTTTGTTTCCCTTTGGTGTCAGGCTTGTTAAGTTTGTCGACATTTGATGAAAAGAGTTTCACGCCATAGATTGAATTGGCAATCCTAGATTCGTGCGTGATGAAGTCAGCAAAATGTTGGAATCCAGCCACTTTTCCAGTGTCATCATTGATTTTCAGAACTTCAATTACCCACTTTTCTTTCAAAGACACTGGCAGCTTATTCGCAAGGCAGGTGATAAACTGCACGGTATCCAAGTTCGAAGCTTCGGTGTTTGAGCTCAATGATGAACAACATCTTTTTAACAGGACGGACAACTTCTCCAATTGCTCGGGTTCGTGGTGAGAAATTCTGGTAACAGCTCTCAAGCGTTCCTCACAAGCATGCGCAATAACGTGTGGTTGGCCATACCTTCATTTCAATTCTTCCCACGCTTCATCATAGCAGTTGTGACCTTCGCTGCTGTCGGCAAGGTGCCTTATTTGTTCACAGACTGCATCACAGCAGTGCTGCATGTGGTAAGACATCTTCCTGTCGGGTGTCAACCAATCAGAAATATGGGACTTAACACGGTGCCAGAAAGCCCAGAAATCGAGCGGGTCACCAAAGAATTTCTTAACATCTGGTTTAGGTAGAAGTCGTTCTGAAAGATCAGGTTGTCGGCTATTATAATAACAAGGGTAATTTACCTTTTGGTCTGGCATTCTTGCAGACGTTGCAGTTGGTTCTTGTTTGTGCCGCTCATCACCGTGACGCAGAGGTTCCAGGTGTGTGTCTTTGTGAGTGAAGGTTTGCTGTGGCAATCGTACGGGTGTCATTGATCCAACATTGATAATCGAAGAATCATCTTGCCAGAGTGCGGCTTCAGTTTCGGCAGCTTTAATTTGACGCAGGTCTTCAGCTTCGGCTCTCTCACGTTCAAAGCGAGCTTTATCCTGCTCCAACTGAGCGAACAAGCGAGCTTTATCCTGTTCCATCTGAGCGAACAAGCGAGCTTTATCCTGTTCCATACGAACTAGTTCTTCTTCCTCTCGTCGCCTGGCATCATTCTGCTCTTTTGTCAAACGAGCTAGTTCCAATTTGGCATGTGCTTCCCGTTGACGCAAACTATACATTGTACTCGATGACCGAATACTTCCGGATTTGGAGCGATGGGAATGGGTACGCGAGGACGAGTGATGTGAGCGTAGTGGAGGAGTTTTAGTGTCTGTCCTCTCGCATTCCGTGAACCACTGTTTGGCTCTATCAGCAAATTCTTCTTTACCTTGAATGTAATCCCGTTTGGTTGAAAGACCTCCTGGAATTTGTTCATTGTCAGGGACATCGACACAAAGCGCCATTAAAGAAGCATAATTTTTATCAATTTCTAACAGGATAATCTGTACTTCTGTGAGGTTTTCACGTTTGCTCATCAGCTGTTCACCACGCTTGTAGCTGTCTCTCAAAGTAACAGCTGCTTGTTGAATAGCTTCGGCTTTGGAATCCATAACTGTGTATGCAAATCCGCTTCGTAACAGCATAAGCTAACTTCAGCAAATGAGAGATGTCACGTAACACTGATGGGAACTTGGTAAGTAAACGCAAATTTGATCGTCAGGTTGGTGAAGATCAGCAGTTTGGTTCAATTGACGAAATCAGCTTCAGTTCAAAGATGGTTAAGCTTTGATGTCAAATTTGAAAAACGATGTTGTGTGCGACGCGAACACAACAGGTACGGTAGTTAATTGCGCCGGTGACGTCACGATTTTCCTAATCCACCCGGCAGGACTGAGCACTGTTAAAGCACGCCAACTTGAAGAAATCACTCGGTTTCCAATGACTGCTTCGCAGCAATGAAGTTTATACGGTTTTTCTGTCAAGAAATAACACAACATAAGACACTAGTCACAATTCAGCAAGCACAACAGTCGAACTGATAAACGTACCAAATTTGTTGACAAACAGTTCTCAATCCACTGTACGGTACACAAGTTCCACAGGTTGGCCAATGACGCACTGAATAAATAAATTCGCGATGTTACCTTACACAATTGTTACGTACGCTACCGTACAACCATTACGCTAGACCAACATTAAAAACAAAGAAACGTGGCAGTTCACTTGGCCTAGTTAAGATCGGTTTACGAGAATTAATTTCCATTAGGCTGACAAATTATTGGTCAATAATTCAGTAGTGAACATGAATCCACAATTCACGACACAAATCAATTGATCACACAATTCAGAATAACAAACATACCGGTAGTATGACCGGATCAGTAATGCCAAATGATGCACTTGTACGCGAAGGATTCTATAGTGATTGACTCTGCAATATTTAAGTTTGAAGTATTAGCCTAACAACAATTTACGCACATCAGAGATACGTTACGTTTGTTTACGGTAGACAGTCAACATTCAGTTATACAAAACATTATTGCATCACAAGTACGCTCACCAGTAAGTTGAACTTTGAGAGATAGCAAGCTGCAAATATGGAATTCAGCCTACACGCAAATAAGTATTACCATAGCAGTTGTCAAACTTAAGTCCTGTAGAAGTACATAACAGAGAAGCAGCTAACAAAGCATAAACATCAATCAATCAACTTTCAGTCATAAACTACAGTAACTAACAAGTTCGGCTAGCTGGCAAACTAGCAGCAAAAACGAAAACGTCTCGAAAGTTCCATAGACAATCTCGTGGTGAGTGTTGCCATTTGCAAATCAGCGATAACAATGAAGGGGAAACGACGCTAGGTGGCGAATACACAAATCAACGGGAGTAATGCAGTAAAACGAAAGGCAGGCTTTTCAAAGACCTGTTGAAAATCTAACACTCCCGGGCCAAAGAAGGGCCAAACTGGGTCATTCTTTTCATGAATAAAAGTTTTTCAACAGTCTATTGTCATGTAACAGTTCAGTCCTTTGTCTCTTCCTCATCGCTCTGATCTTCCAGCAAAATCTCAACGGTGTCTATTGGTGTCTCATCTTCATCTGGATCATCTTCTTCCCTTTGGACAATTACACAAAGTTTGGATATTGGTCTCTTCAGAGATCCGGTTGCAGTCTTCACTTCTACGGAACGAACAACTCCGTGACGATCAGGAAATGTTTCAATTACTCTGCCTAGTGGCCATCGTTGTCTGGGAGCAGAGTCATCAATCAAAAGGACGATGTCTCCTCTTCGGATATTTTCCTTTCTGTGAAGCCATTTTGTTCTTGACATCACGGATCGTGGATATTCCTTAACCCACTGCTTCCAAAAGGTGTCTGCCAGAAACTGCACATGGCGGTATCGATCACGTGGTCGGTAGCCATCTCTGTCGCAGCTTAACATTGGCGGTAAATTCGCTGAAGAATTCAACTTCAACAAGTGGTTAGGTGTAAGAGGTAAGTCGCCATCAACTTCCAGCTTCACATCGGTGAGTGGTCTTGAATTGACGATGTCTTCCACTTCAAGAAGTAACGTGTGCAATGTGTCATCATCGAGTGGTTGTTTTGGTAAAGTGTTCATAAGAATTTGACGTACTGTGCGAATCATTCTCTCCCAGGCTCCACCCATATGGCTGGCTGTTGGGGGGTTGAATGACCATTCTATTCCTTGTTGTCGAAGGCTCTGGTGGATCTGGTTCTGATTCCACTCATCGATGGCTTGCTTCAAGATTCTTTCACAACCCACAAAGTTGGTTCCATTGTCAGAGAAGATTTTCTTGATGGGGCCTCTGCGAGCTATGAAGCGCCGCAAGGCATTTATGAATGCGCCAGTTGTCAGGTCTGGTGCCACCTCCAAGTGAATGGCTCTAGTTGTGAGACATGTAAAAAGGCAGCCGTATCTCTTAATGTCACTTCGTCTGTTTCGGACATTTAGCGGCCCAAAAAAGTCAACGCCAGTCTGTGAGAATGGTGGCTGTGACATTTGTAACCTTGCTTCTGGCAGTTCTGCCATGAGCTGTTGTCTAGGTTTTGCGGTCCTTCGTCGGCAAGGCAGGCATCTTGCAAGTACGTTTTTAACCGCAACTTTGGCATTAACTATCCAGTATTTTTGGTTAATATTGTTCAGTGTATGGCTTTCACCCATGTGCTTCGATTCGTTAGTATGACAATGTTCAATTATCAAGTCCGTTAAGTGGCGCTCTGGAGCTATGATAGCAGGATGTTGCGTTTCGAACGGTAAGTCGGCTCTGTCGATTCTTCCGCCAACACGTAGAACATCTTTCATTAGGACAGGGCTGAGTTTTTCGAGTGGGATCCTCTTGGATTTGGGCATGTTTGGGTGTTCTCCTTTGGATAGAGATTTGATCCAGGCAGGAAAACTCTGACGCTGCTCGTATTTGATTAACTCAATTTCTGCCTCATCAAGTTCTGGCACACTGATTGGTCCTTTCAGTGTAATCTGGGTTTTTTTTCTTCATGCGCATCAGTAAGTACGATTTGAATCTCAGGAACCAAGCTACTGATAGTTTCAGTCGGCGCAGAGATGAGAAGTAGGAGATTAACCTGTTGGTTCCTTGGCTTTCAGTCGTAGAAGCAGTAAAGGTTTCGATTTTTCTCTTTGGTTTGTAAGCAGCAAAGATATCTTCAGATTGTGGTTGCTGAGCGGTTTGATTGGGCCATTCTTCTGGGGGTTTCCTCAGAAAATCTGGGCCATTGAGCCACATCCCAGAATTCAACAAGGCTTTGGCCGTCATGCCCCTTGAAGCTTGGTCAGCAGGGTTCTGCTTCGTGTCACGGACAAGAAAATTTGAAATGTCGGATTCAGCATCGAAATTATCTAAGCCTGTCTCCTTTGGTCGAGTACCTCTAAGCAACCAGCCTAAGGGTGTCCTGACTGCATCAGGTCCTTGCTTCGGGTTAGGTGCAAAGCGGCTTTCAATGCATCGGTGGGCGACAGCATGATCATTTCCGATCAACAGTGTAACTGTACCATGGTCCAGTTGCTTCAAGTCAATGCCTTGGAGGTGCTTGTGCGTTTGCAGATACTCCGGAGAAGGCGCTGGAGCTGGCTTGGTAGGTATCTTGTCAACGACGATCACATCTGTCAGTTCTTGCACTTCGCCGCCAACTACTGGTAGAACTTTCAACGATACAGTTGAAGAATTAAAGGAATATGATCCACTCGAAGACAGTGTTTGCACCTGGAAGTCACCAGATGGCTCAGGTTTCAGTTCAAGCATCTCTACAAGTTTTTGTTCACAAAAGGTACGGTTTGAACCAGAGTCTAGGAGAGCATAAGTATGTATTACCTTTCCTTCTCTTGTCACACGTACGGGAACGATGTCCAAGTAAGTTGCCGAGTTGCTTGTTCTGGAATGGAAGGTTTCTACAACTTCATTTGTGTTCCTTTCTGATGGTCTTCTTCCGGGATCATCTGGCTGGCTATCGTTTCTTCTATTAGCAATGGGGTTGGGGTGTCGTCTCTGGATTTGTTCTCCAGTTGTGACCAGATACCGATGTAACAGAGAATGATGTGATGAGCTTCCGCATTCAGTGCATTTACCTCGGCTTCTGCAGTCGGCACGTATGTGATCTGGTCCAAGACAGTTTAAGCACAATTTGTTCTTCCTTACAAATTGCTCCCGTTCAGTGACGGATTGGGCTTTGAACTCTTTGCAGTGTTGCAAATAATGTGTATTATCGCACAGGATACATTGTATGAGTCGCTTGTTGCCAATTCGGAGCTGTCCGGATCTTTCAGTAGGTTTTGTCACTACGTTAAACAGTGAAGCCTTTTGTTTCCCTTTGGTGTCAGGCTTGTTAAGTTTGTCGACATTTGATGAAAAGAGTTTCACGCCATAGATTGAATTGGCAATCCTAGATTCGTGCGTGATGAAGTCAGCAAAATGTTGGAATCCAGCCACTTTTCCAGTGTCATCATTGATTTTCAGAACTTCAATTACCCACTTTTCTTTCAAAGACACTGGCAGCTTATTCGCAAGGCAGGTGATAAACTGCACGGTATCCAAGTTCGAAGCTTCGGTGTTTGAGCTCAATGATGAACAACATCTTTTTAACAGGACGGACAACTTCTCCAATTGCTCGGGTTCGTGGTGAGAAATTCTGGTAACAGCTCTCAAGCGTTCCTCACAAGCATGCGCAATAACGTGTGGTTGGCCATACCTTCATTTCAATTCTTCCCACGCTTCATCATAGCAGTTGTGACCTTCGCTGCTGTCGGCAAGGTGCCTTATTTGTTCACAGACTGCATCACAGCAGTGCTGCATGTGGTAAGACATCTTCCTGTCGGGTGTCAACCAATCAGAAATATGGGACTTAACACGGTGCCAGAAAGCCCAGAAATCGAGCGGGTCACCAAAGAATTTCTTAACATCTGGTTTAGGTAGAAGTCGTTCTGAAAGATCAGGTTGTCGGCTATTATAATAACAAGGGTAATTTACCTTTTGGTCTGGCATTCTTGCAGACGTTGCAGTTGGTTCTTGTTTGTGCCGCTCATCACCGTGACGCAGAGGTTCCAGGTGTGTGTCTTTGTGAGTGAAGGTTTGCTGTGGCAATCGTACGGGTGTCATTGATCCAACATTGATAATCGAAGAATCATCTTGCCAGAGTGCGGCTTCAGTTTCGGCAGCTTTAATTTGACGCAGGTCTTCAGCTTCGGCTCTCTCACGTTCAAAGCGAGCTTTATCCTGCTCCAACTGAGCGAACAAGCGAGCTTTATCCTGTTCCATCTGAGCGAACAAGCGAGCTTTATCCTGTTCCATACGAACTAGTTCTTCTTCCTCTCGTCGCCTGGCATCATTCTGCTCTTTTGTCAAACGAGCTAGTTCCAATTTGGCATGTGCTTCCCGTTGACGCAAACTATACATTGTACTCGATGACCGAATACTTCCGGATTTGGAGCGATGGGAATGGGTACGCGAGGACGAGTGATGTGAGCGTAGTGGAGGAGTTTTAGTGTCTGTCCTCTCGCATTCCGTGAACCACTGTTTGGCTCTATCAGCAAATTCTTCTTTACCTTGAATGTAATCCCGTTTGGTTGAAAGACCTCCTGGAATTTGTTCATTGTCAGGGACATCGACACAAAGCGCCATTAAAGAAGCATAATTTTTATCAATTTCTAACAGGATAATCTGTACTTCTGTGAGGTTTTCACGTTTGCTCATCAGCTGTTCACCACGCTTGTAGCTGTCTCTCAAAGTAACAGCTGCTTGTTGAATAGCTTCGGCTTTGGAATCCATAACTGTGTATGCAAATCCGCTTCGTAACAGCATAAGCTAACTTCAGCAAATGAGAGATGTCACGTAACACTGATGGGAACTTGGTAAGTAAACGCAAATTTGATCGTCAGGTTGGTGAAGATCAGCAGTTTGGTTCAATTGACGAAATCAGCTTCAGTTCAAAGATGGTTAAGCTTTGATGTCAAATTTGAAAAACGATGTTGTGTGCGACGCGAACACAACAGGTACGGTAGTTAATTGCGCCGGTGACGTCACGATTTTCCTAATCCACCCGGCAGGACTGAGCACTGTTAAAGCACGCCAACTTGAAGAAATCACTCGGTTTCCAATGACTGCTTCGCAGCAATGAAGTTTATACGGTTTTTCTGTCAAGAAATAACACAACATAAGACACTAGTCACAATTCAGCAAGCACAACAGTCGAACTGATAAACGTACCAAATTTGTTGACAAACAGTACTCAATCCACTGTACGGTACACAAGTTCCACAGGCTGGCCAATGACGCACTGAATAAATAAATTCGCGATGTTACCTTACACAATTGTTACGTACGCTACCGTACAACCATTACGCTAGACCAACATTAAAAACAAAGAAACGTGGCAGTTCACTTGGCCTAGTTAAGATCGGTTTACGAGAATTAATTTCCATTAGGCTGACAAATTATTGGTCAATAATTCAGTAGTGAACATGAATCCACACTTCACGACACAAATCAATTGATCATACAATTCAGAATAACAAACATACCGGTAGTATGACCGGATCAGTAATGCCAAATGATGCACTTGTACGCGAAGGATTCTATAGTGATTGACTCTGCAATATTTAAGTTTGAAGTATTAGCCTAACAACAATTTACGCACATCAGAGATACGTTACGTTTGTTTACGGTAGACAGTCAACATTCAGTTATACAAAACATTATTGCATCACAAGTACGCTCACCAGTAAGTTGAACTTTGAGAGATAGCAAGCTGCAAATATGGAATTCAGCCTACACGCAAATAAGTATTACCATAGCAGTTGTCAAACTTAAGTCCTGTAGAAGTACATAACAGAGAAGCAGCTAACAAAGCATAAACATCAATCAATCAACTTTCAGTCATAAACTACAGTAACTAACAAGTTCGGCTAGCTGGCAAACTAGCAGCAAAAACGAAAACGTCTCGAAAGTTCCATAGACAATCTCGTGGTGAGTGTTGCCATTTGCAAATCAGCGATAACAATGAAGGGGAAACGACGCTAGGTGGCGAATACACAAATCAACGGGAGTAATGCAGTAAAACGAAAGGCAGGCTTTTCAAAGACCTGTTGAAAATCTAACATGGATAGAAGCACAACAAACTAGCCTGCTCCAGCAGTAGGCCTAATTCATATTTCCAATCGGTAAAGAAATCCATCCGGTGAAGAAATGCATGAGGATTTCACCAGCACACTTTTATCAAGACGGTTTGGCTACATTGCAGCAGCTAGGCTGAAGTTTTAAAGTCTCCTACAAGTCAACAGTTGTGAACTGAGCAAATGACAGTTGAGCAGTGGCAACTGAGCTTACAACACTTCAGCAAGTGACTGAAGTTCGAAAATGATGAAACTGAACAAGCAACAACTGAGCAAGCTGAAACTTGGCATGTTACAAGTGTGCAAATTCAATTTAGCAAGCGATGGCCAAGCAAGTGCAATTGAGAAAGTTCCAACTGAGCAAGTCCAAATTGAGCGAGCCCTAACTGAGCCAGACCTAATTTAGTAAGTCCCATTTGAGCAACTCCTAACTGAACAAGCCATGGTGATAGGCTACTCTGTGTCATCTTTAGCCTACCACCGGTTCAAAAAGATTTCTTACATCGTAGTTGCAGAAACAGAGACAACATGATTATTGTTAGAAGTTACACTAGTTAGGACTTGCTTATTCATGATTTGCTCAGTCAGTTTAGTACATGCTCAGTTAAAACTTGCTTAGTTGGGACTTGCTCAGTTAGCACTTGCGTTAAACTTAGGCTACTCAGATATTACTTGCGGGATAAACTTTCTGAGTTGTCGCTTGCTGAACTGGTGATTAGTGATTACGGATCATTTGTTGACTTGACACTAGCTAAAATGTAGGCTAGCCTACTTGCTCAGTTGATACACTTACTGAGTTGTCACACGCCAAGGGTTCTGACGACCAAAGTTTTAGACTTAAGCTACATCTATGCCCAATGCCCATGTCAATTCACAACAATCATTTGCAAACTTTCCAGAAGGTTCAACACAATGTCAAAAAATATTTCAGATCAGATCAAAACCACACAGTGAGGCCAATGTTGGTGGTTTCACAACCTAGTTCTTGTTATCATCACGTCACACACATTTTAATTACCACTCCACATCCCTGGCTGAGCAGTGACGAGCACAAATAATCGAGAAATAAAAGCACAAACATGGTTGCTAAAAAAAGTTTGCGAACACAAAAACAACAAGATACTGTATGTTAAAACTAGGCTAATCTGAAATCGAAGACAATGAACAACAAATGTAATTCTACGAACTCAATTGCCTATAGTTAGTTTTTGTCGATCTCTTTTGAGTAGCAATAAAATGGCATAGTTTGAAGCCAAACGGTGTGCAAGGTAGGGGAAGGTCGGGACCCATGATCATGGTGGGAGCCATAATCCACCCCCCTATTTTTTAGTATAAAGTATTCTTATTGCATTTTTTGACGTCATTATATTTTTTATGCTTGGATAACTTTCCCACAATCCTTTGGTTAAAATTGTACTAAAAATGAAGGTGTAATGAAGATTTATAGGTTTTGTGTTAAAAAGTAAATTTTTTTGACTGAATGTGTTTTAAAATAACTCATTTGTTATGCAAGAAATGTTCATGAACTTTTTTGTAATGGTAGGTGATGTATTTATGATGAGATTAAGCTGAAAGTTTTTTAGATAGCAATGTTAGTTTTTTTCAGCTGTTGTTTCATTTCTGAAACATCAGGTAGGGAGCCTTGAGTCACCTTGTGTTGGGACCTGCAAGCCATGACAAGTGCCTGTGATAGTAGATGCTGAAGTGTCATATGACATCAGTTTTTTGCTTTTCACACCTTTCCATTACGATATATCACAATTCTGACTTTTGTTTCGTTTGCAACTATTAATAGGGTTGGGCACACATAGACTTTTTCTCTGTTGTCCCATTAAAAGGAGTGTTTTTTATGGCCATTTTTCACGCTGATCACGAATCCGTTGAAATTTTTGATCTATGATGATGTTTTAGGTTGGTAAAATGCAAAAATTCAAAATGGCCGCCAAATTTACACATTTTTTCAGCTAAAATTTGATAATTATGCCTTACTAAGTCATGTAATATGTCATTTCTTCTGTTGTTAGGGTCACTGATATCGATAATCATGTTTTCAAACTTGTACAGGTCAACTGGACCGCTCCAGATACATATTGCGATAAAATGTGCACTGAAATGTGAGCAGAACCATAATTTCAAAGGAAAAATTAAGATATAAATTTTCATAAGCTACTTTAATTTTCACTTCAACATCTGCGTACCAGCATCTCAACAACTTTGTTTGTACAAGAGTCCTTTGAATTTCAAAGAACTTTTTTCAGCAGGATATCGACAGCAACAGAAACATTGTCTTCTGGCTTGATAGCATTTCTGATGGATGTTTTCAGTTCGTCTATACTGAACTTCTCAAACGTGAATGTTTTTATACCGTCTGCACATTTAACTCTACGCTTTTGGCGTATATCGAGCGCCACTGTCGATCTAAGGTAACCAATGTCGTTGAGCAGTTGTGATTCATTAAGTCTATCAAGAGAGTCAAGTGTATTTGGAGTCGCCGGACCTCCATGCTTCTTACACTCCTCAAGTACCAGTAGCACTTTGGCTATTTTCTTCTTCTTCGCTTCTTGCTTCTTCAGAAGCGCAAGTTGTTGACTTGTTTTTAACTGAACAATAAAGTCTTGTTCAAGCTTTTTCGCCTGGGTAACTTCTTCTGAGCACCTTGCCCATTTCCACTTCTCATCTTCATTGAGATCTGTAAACGACGAATCCATGAGAAATTTATCCGTTGAAACTACATTCTTCCTTGAATGAGTTCTTACTGTCGTCGATCCACCACTGAAAGTTATACGGTTATCAAGTTTGGCGAATTCGGCTTCGCATCCTAAATTTGTCAATGGTGCATGTTTCAATTTGACGTCGTCACTACTTTGACCTGCAAAAAAGTTCATCTCGGACAACTGTCTGTCCATTGCATCTAGAACTTCATTCAGTACAGCACCATACAATCGGACTTGACCCCTCTCCGCGTTCATGCACTCCTCTTGCTTGGCTCTAATTTCTGGTATTTTCTTATCGAAAAACGACCTGACACCTTCCCAAGTTCTCTCACCACCCGTGTCATCTTCACGTTTATCAATATAAAGTGATATTGAATACTTTCTCACCAGCAGATACGTGTAGCAACTTTTGAACACCAATCTTTTGCTCTATATTACGAAAAACCTTATCGCAAGCATGGTCAATTCCCAAAATTACATGGGCACACCATTTTATCATCTTCTCCGCTTCAATACCTAAATGTTGCAAGAGCGTGGTACAGTCACCTGCCCTGTCGGACATCCAAAAATCGATGGCACCCTTGATTTCATCAACGGTTAAATTTGACAATGCTGCCAAGCATTTAAGCTTGTACTCGTATGCTGCGGCGCCATCTGCTCCTGCGTGACTTAGATGCTCTGTGTAACCAGTAGTCATGGTACGTCTGTCACCACTGGGTCCCGATATTGTAATGTGGTCGGCCTTTACATCATACGACCGATGGCCGGCCGCTTTAGTAGTGTCATCGAGGCCGACAGTTACAACACTGTCTTCTTTCTCTAGAAGTATATTAGCGACCATCTCCAAATTCATATGTGAGGCATCCTCCAAATACCTGTTGAGAGTTCTCCTACTTGGGAAAACGAAGGTCAAATCTTTGGTACATTTTCGTCGTTTTTGTGCAAGTGTCTCGGCTTCGGAGCTTCCGCTTGGAAGCGAAGAGATTAGTTCTTGGCTTTCAGAATCCGATTCATCATCATCTTCTTCATTTTCTTCAGTGCTCAAATCCCAGTTTTGATCAAATATCAAGTTAGCAGTTTGTACTATTATACCGGCTAAATCCGCAGCACTCATTTTATAATCCAAGAAACATTGCATTGTACATCGCACTATTTTTTCGTTGAGTTTATTGCGACTTTCTCTGACTTTGACTTTTGGGAAACGATCACTGTAGAAGTCTTTGACACTGTCCAGAGTATCAAGTAAACTGGACGATTTCTTACTACGGGTAGTGATGGAAGAAGATGAAGACGTACGAAAGTTCAGATTATCCATTGAAAATTCCACATCTTGTTTCTGCTTATCGCTGATCATGATTGATTGATTATCGCCATCAGCCAGAGACAATGATTCCTCATACTGCAACTTCCTACCCTCCATTTTTCGCATTGTAGAAGATTTCATTTCTCCTCTTTTCTTCTCAGCTGATAATTGGCGTGTATCTTGTCGGTGCTTTTGTTTTCGCCAGGAACTTGAAACAGTAGATAGACAAATAGCTTTATAACTTCCAAAGCAGTCATCACGGTAGAATTCTTCATCTTCTGGAGTCATTTTTACTCCAAACTGCTTCTCTAATTTCGCTTGATAATCGCTGTTTTTTGTTCGAACATCGTATGCATTTTTAGTCATTCTCTCATTAAAACTCATTACTTTACTAATCCACGCATCCGTTTTCTTGTACCTTGTATTGTTATCTTGTTTGCACAAATTTCTGAGAAGTTCATAATCATTTTTGATCTTTTTGGATACCACGCTTTCATGCTCTGGGTATACGTTCTTTTCCAGCCAATCTTTGCAAAGTTCAGTTGCAACTATTTTGCTGCTATCTACTAGTGTTAGTTGTTTTTGTCCTTTCTTTGTTTTGCATACATTTAACATGCGACCGAGGATGTATCTTCCATCGGGTAATTTACTCAACGTCTTTATTTCAGGTTCCTCATGGTAAACCATCCCATACAACGTTTTTTTCACAAAGTCACTTCGTGTATTAAGTGTATAACTAGTTTCAGACATCACTGTTGATTATCTGTAATGACACGAAAAACGTACAACATCAAAAACAAAGGATATAGTTGATTAATCAACTCAAAAATGGTTCTGAAATTAAAAAGTAAGTATTTTTCAATAAAAAATACACAGTTTTAGCTATAACTGATAAAAAGCTATTATGTATATATCACTGTTTTGACCTCATATTCGATATCAGTGACCCTAAAAACATAAAAAATGACATATTACATGACCTAGTAAGACATAATCATCAAATTTTATCTGAAAAATGCATGAATTTGGCGGCCATTTTGAATTTTTGCATTTTACCAACCTAAGACATCATCCTAAGTCAAAAATTTCAACGGATTCGTGATCAGCGTGAAAAATGGCTATAAAAAACACTCCTTGTAAAAAAAGTCATGTTGTTTGCCCAACCCTACTATTAATTATGCTATTTCACATGAAAATTCTGACAATTCATCTCAAGGAATCATTTGAA
The DNA here is from genome assembly GCF_918807975.1 of Aplidium turbinatum. Classification (NCBI taxonomy): domain Eukaryota; kingdom Metazoa; phylum Chordata; class Ascidiacea; order Aplousobranchia; family Polyclinidae; genus Aplidium; species Aplidium turbinatum. Next base: position 7,416,648 of record NC_137483.1, on the reverse strand, counting down.
AATTCTCCATCGCTTATTTCAAAATTTAAAGCTTGGAAGCTGGCTTCAAGATTGATTTGACACATAAATAATACAACTATGTTTTAGAATTGTATTTTTGATATGGTGAAGTGATTTCTTTGCTAAAATACTACATTTTTTGGCTTATCGCAATTGTGGCTTATCGCTCCCGACACTTGGCGCGTGTTTATGTTTTTGAGGGTAAATTAAACATTCGCTGAAATAATAACTTGTGCTTTTGCTGTAGAGTAGGTAGCACTACAAGGCATTGCAAAACCAACTTTTAGAGAAAAATATTGAGAAGCGTAGAAGATATGCATCTAAAAGAAAAAAGTGGCTCGCAGGTCCCGACCTTCCCCTAGTTGACAAGCTCGGCCCCCAAATAAAACATCTCTGAAGAAACATTACATTAACTCCAGGAAGCAGAAATTAAGAATAAAGTGTACCACCCGACAAAGCAGCAGAAGAAACAAAAAGTTAGTATTGGATGCAATATCCATTATGTTTTAATAGGTTATGCGTCTATTCAAAGCCGATAATTCAAAGTGGTAAATTCAAAGCCGATGATTCAAAGATAACAATTCAAAGCGGTCGATTGAAAGCCGATAATTCAAAGACGACAATTCCAAGCGGTCAATTGAAAGCCGATAATTGAAACCCGGCAGTTCAAAGTTGACGATAATTAATCCGCTTGATTGGAAAAGTCAATAATTGAAATTAATTAATCTTACTGTGATGTAATAAGAGTGCGAGCTCGTACTGTACTCAAAAGTCCATCGTTTTGCAATGCTGAAGTTAGTTAGAAGTCGAACAAGGAGTAGTATGGATGTTTCTTTCACGAAAACGGAAAGAGGAAGGAATAAAGCATGCCATGGCGGCTACTGCTATGATCACGACAGGGATAGTAAGCTTGGTGAGGGGTTAAGCTTCTGGTTGTGTGAAGAGTATTGGAAGGAAAACAAGTTGTTCCAGACAATTGTTCACCTAATCAAACGTCATATAAAAACCGTTCAAGTCTACTGAATATTACGTCATGGAAGTTGCTAGAAAATGTGCCAAAATTGCACCATCGTTCATAAGACTTGTGTCAAACCTGTTTAAACCTGTTTCAGTTTGAAACCTGTTTAAACATGAAACATTGGATCATCAGCTTTGAACACCTGTTTTGAATTGCGTGACAATGTCTTTCACTATTGCGTCACAGTACTGCATACGTGAATTTGAGATATTGATATCTATTCTGGTCATTCGTGAAATGGTTGCTTGAGAGTTAATCGCACATTTAACTGTTTGCTTAGTGCTTGCTAGCTGGACAAAAATTCCGTCTTTATCTAAGTAGTTGGTATTGTAGTGACAGTTTTTAGAGGTGTACGGCGTTGCATCTCGATTTCGATAACCGCGGGCTAATTTTACAGGAATACACTTTTTGAAAAGACGTTTCAAAGAGTGTTTCTTTTTCGGTCATTACATACAGACGAACGGATTCGGGAATCTTACGTTACAATTTTCCCACGAAGAGATTATGGTTTACCGTTGTGACCATAAAAAATAAAGACATGGCTTGTTAGCTGGTAGGCCAAGAAGCACTAGAAGCACATAAATAATAAAGACGATACTCTAGCTGGTGTTTGTACGGAAGCACAGGCAGCATAAAAAATAAAGACGTTGTTGTCAGTTGGAACTTAGAAGCACAAAGAATAATAAAGAAGATCTTGTTGGTTGGTAGTCTACAGAAGCAAAGAAAATTGGAGACATTTCTTCTCGGTTGGTAGGCTACTGAAGAACTTTAAGCTAAAAAGTAAAGACGTTTCTTCTCAGCTTGGTACTGAAGAAAAATAACTTTGACATTCATTGGCAAGAAAGAAGATTGAAGACAATCCATCTGTGCTTGAAGATTCAAGTGGACGAATCCAAGCAAGTTTTGTGGACTTTTGGACTTCATATACTCGTACAGCTACGGTATCGTGCATTTAAATTCTTTTTTGTATTTTTGCGGTCTTTGCAGTTAAGTTTTTTATAACTTAATTTTGTGTGTTTGTGTAACTTAATTTTTTAATTGTAAAATTTACCCCCAACATTTAATATGTCTACACTCGGTGGCGACAGGGACTCGATCGCCGTCGACTCGACTGAGTTTAAGCCTGATGATGTTCTTTGCGGTCGGGCAGGCCATTCTGGGGAGGGACCCAGTAACGATGAGGCTAAGTCAGTTCGAGAGGCCCGGCATCTTAGAAGGGATATTTTGACTCAAATTGGGAAACTTTCTGTAGCCCTAGGTCCTTTGAGTGATAAGCAGGAACTGTTAATTTTTCAATCTAACTTATCTACTTTAGAAGAGGAATTACGGCATTTCCATGCTCTTTTGAGTAAAATTTTCAACTCTGCAATTTTGGCAGAACTTCGTGATAGGGTAGATCCCGAATTTAACTCGTTAAAAAATAACTTTGAACAAAAAGAAAGTGAGTTCTCAGATATGTTGGATGCTGACATACATCCTGAGGATAGCGCCTCAAATGTAAGCACTAGGATGTCTGAGAGCTCGTCACGGATAGTTGCACAAATTAACCTGCAGCTAAGACGAGAGGAGCTCCAGATACAAGCTGAGGCCGAAGCGAGAGCTGCTGAGGCTGCCGCGAGAGCTGAGGCCATTCGAGCTGAGGCTGCCGCGAGAACTGAGGCCGAAGCGAGAGCTGCTGAGGCTGCCGCGAGAGCTGCTGAGTTCGCACTCAAAGACGCCCAGTTGAGGGCTGAACAACGTAAGGAGGTAGCTTTAGCTGAATATGGATCGGAGGCGGGCTCCCGGCGTAGCTCTAAGAAGGGATCTTCTAGGCATTCCAGAAGTGAACATCGATCTCGGTTAAATTTAGATAACCTTTTCCAGACACCTTTTTGTTTGTTTTTGTTTTACTATCTTTATCCTGCATTGCGGGAAAGCGGACTTGAGCGCTATGCATCGGTGTACGCCTTCCGGCGTACACCTGACCCACGCTGCAGCCGACTGCAATGTCTGTTTCCGGTTGTCTACTCTACTTATGAGTTATGACTTAAATTTGGTACTACCCATTACTCGAAATCGATCACTGGGTAAAGGCAATTATCGTAAAGTTTCTTGCCCAGAGAAACAACAGCAAGTGCGGGTGGCTGGAGTCGAACATGCAGGCTCTCGACTGCGAGCCCAACGCGCTAATCACTCGGCCACTGCTGCTGCCTGTTCAATCCGTAAGTGGTCCAGTACAATCCACATGTTTTCAAGCTGTTTCAGGAGGTCTCGGGGCCGCGGCTGAGGGTCTTCCTAAGGATCTAAAGCCAAGGCCTGCGAATAATAGCCGAACTCCTCCCCCAGAGCGTACAGGTCACGGGGCCGCCATCAGAAGTAATGTTTTGCCCCCTTCACAGTTTTCTGCGCGGCTAGTTTTTGATCGCCCAGCTACACGTAATTTGGGTGGTTGTGAGAGGCGTGTCGCGTCTACTGATTTTAACTTGTGTAAGGAGCGTGATCGGGCTGTGCATGTGACTGAGCCCCCTCAGCCCCTTAAAAGATATAGCTTGTCTTCTCCCGCTAAATCGAGTTCTCAACAGCAGGATTGCTTTTTTGAATACCAAAATAGTAGGACGTTTTTCGATAAGGCGGCCTTGATTGGTTACGATGGTAATAATATGCCATTTGTCTTCTTTAAAAATCGTATTACGGCCTTGATGGCAGCTTCGCTTTTTAAGGGGACTCGTTTGACTTTGTTACAAGCAGCTTGTGTTAGAACAGCTGCGCAAACGATTGCTAATTTGGTTTCCGACACTCCTGGCTTGTCAGAGGAAGACAGGATAGAAATGTCGTTAGCTCGCTTATCCCAACGTTTTAGAGTTCGTGGAGGTCTTTTCGCCGAACCGGAAATTAGGAAGTATCGCTATGGTAGCAAATTGACTTCGATCTCTTCCAGTGATTTGAAAGAGTTTAAAGATGAATTGTCGCAGTGTTTGCTTTACGCGCAAGCTTATGGTCAGCGTGACAAATTAGAAGGACGTTTTGTTTTGGATTTGGCTAAGCGACTCCCGTTTGACGCTAAGCAGCGTTATCTTGACTTTTTAGGTGATCAGTATGGTGGCACTGATGAGCCTACTTTTCAGAGTTTGTTTGAATTTGTAGTTCGGGAGGAAACGCGTAAGTCGACTGATTTTAGCATTATGCTAATGGGCGATTCTGGTGAGTCGCAGCACTTTAAAAAGTTTGGCAAAGGAAAATTGCCTTCATGTCCGGTTAGGCAGACGTCCGTAAAACCCCATGATGATGTGATGTCAGGGAGTTCGCAGTACTCTACTGTTGTTGGCGCACCGCGCAGTGGTGAGGCTAGACGTAAAGACCTGCCGGCATGTATTTGTTGTTCGTCACGTGGTCAAGTTGAATATCATTTTTTGTCTAATTGTAAAGAATTTTTGCGCTTGACACCTAAAGATCGGAGAGATGTTATTGTGAAAGCTGGCAAATGCTTGAATTGTTTGCGCCAGCATATGGTTATAGTCTGGGAGCCTACGACAGAAGATTTCACCCCATAAGGTACAAAAGGTTTGACCCCTTGAAGTTACTGGGGTCAACCATGTCACTCACAAAAAGTATGGAAGATTGACCGCACCGGCTGGATCTGGACCCTAGAGCCCCCTAAAAAGCCCAAAAAGGGGGTTAATTTCACCCCATAAGGTACATGGACCAAACTTGGTGAAAACGAAGTTCTATGTCAGGACATCACAAAAATATCAAATCTAACAATATTTTCGAGTGGAAAGGTGATGTAAGACCTCCCCGAAAGTGACCCCCCAGGGGGTTAATTTCACCCCATAAGGTACATGGACCAAAGTTGGTCAAAACGAAGTCTTATGTCAGGACATCACAAAAATATCAAATCTAACAATATTTTCGGGTGGAAAGGTGATGTAAGATGCCTTCAAAGTGACTTCCCTTAATGTGACCCCCTCGGAAGGTTTATTTTACCCCATAAAGTACATGGACCAAACTTGGTCAAAATGAAGTCTTATGTCAGGACATCACAAAAATATCAAATCTAACAATAGTTTTGGGAGGAAAGATGATGTAAGACTCCCCCAAAGTGACCCCGCCAGGGGATTAATTGCACCCCATAAGGTAGGCTACATGGACTAAAGTAGGTTAAATCGAAGTCTTATTTCACAGCATAACAAAAATATCAAATCTAACAATATTTTCGGGTGGAAAAGTGATGTAAAATGTCATCAAAGTAATCCTCAGAGGGTTTATTTCACCATAGAGTACATGGACCAAACGTGGTCAAAACGAAGTCTTATAGGACACCACAAAATATCAAATCTAACAATACTCTCAGTTGGGTAGATGATAAAAGACCTACCCAAAAGTGAATCTCCTCCTATGGTTTAATTTACTTCATCCCTTACTCGAACCAACCTTGGTGTAACGAAAGTGCTATGCAAGGACAGTACGAATGGATTAAATTTAAAAATATTTTTATATAGGTTTTGGTGAAATACATTCACAAGCTGTCCCATGATGCATGAAATGGAACTATAGCCTACTTTACAAAAAGTTTTGTATAAATCATATTCAGTCAATCGAAAAAAGGCAACAGGACATGACAATACATGGCTTTGTAACACCAAAAACAGAAAGTACATAAGAAGCATATAGGCTACAGTAGCCAGAAAATTGATCCAAGATCTTGATACGACCACTAAATGTTGACTTAATCGAACAACTGACTATCCAAATCAAAACGTTTCAAAATGAATCATTTGGAACGTTAATTCAGGCAGTAATGAACATTTTCCAGCTGCTACAATAAATAACCCAATAAACCCAATGTAGTAAATTTTTGTTTTATGCCATTTGCTTCATGTCTCCAATCAGTTATTGTAACTGTTCATTCATAAACAGAGATTGTTTGTGTAAATGTAAGCGGTCGTTTCTTTATTCTTCATTGTCACTGCTGTCGCTTTCACTTTCTTCGTCTTATTCTTCAGATTCATACAATTCTCCTGTTATATACAGAAATAAAGCAAGCTGTCTGCGATGTACCAGCCCCAACCAATGTGGTTATCCGCACGTCTGACACTGACTGTCTTGTAATTGGCCTAGGTTGCTATGAAACTTTTGATCCTTCATTAAAGATATGGATAGAAGCTGGCTCGCAAAGCAATCCATAGGCTATCATGCCTTTACATGTTCTGATACCACCTCGTCATTTAGCAGGAAAGGAAAAGTGCGGCCGCTGAACTTACTCCAAGGAAACCACGAAGCGCAGGCAGCTTTCAGCCAACTCGGACAAGACAAAGAAATTTGTGAAGACACTATCATTGCAATAGAGAACTTTGTGTGTAACATGTACAAAAACAAGAAAATTAAATATGTCAACGAAGTCCGTTTACAAATGTTTTTAGACAGCTACAAACCCAAAAAAGAAAATGAAAGGATATCATGCATACAGAAGCTACTGTAGATAGTAGTTACCACTTTGTTCACGAGTACTTCTCCAGAAGACAAGGCGCACACATCTCATCACAAGACGGTGGTTATCTTCAACTAGAAGTGAAGAAGCAGCAACATCGCTGCTAGAGTATGACTGGAAAGAAGAAGGGGGTTGTTATAAAGTGATGTGGTTTGAAGGTAAAGCTTCACCTACATCTTTAGATGTCTCTGCGTGGAATCTGATCTCATCCAGGAAAGTCAAGAAGAAGGTAAACAACATTGGATGTCGCTTGGGTTACCCTTTATAAATATAAAACTTTCTCCTGTTCTATCTGTCATTTACTTTCTTTCTGCAAACATTAGCCAATAACTGGCTGTAAAGTTTCGTTTTAGGAACCTGCATGGCCATCTAAAGATACGGCCTGATTTGTCACATTTTGCAGAAATTTCCAGGTTTTTCTAACTTTAGGCAAACGTTTAAATAAATTTTTCTAAAAATTAGATTTTTACGCTTTCTTTACTCTTTTCCCCAGATGACACGATAGGTTTTAACATCTTCACATGTTGAAAAACAAAGAAAATTTGATTTCGAAGATTTTAGTCAGACAGTTAATTTTCAATAACAGTCTGATTTTGCGTTTTTCAACTTAGTTTTTCTCATTTGCTACTGCTTCCCCAAGGCAACAAAAAAGTTTTATGTCATTAGGAAACCGCAAAAAGTAAAAACATCTCAAAAAATGTCAGTCAAGCACTAGCAGTAGCTGTAATCAAAATCTGCAAAATGTGACAAATCAGGCCAATAGTTTCTGATATCTTGAGAAAAATGCCTGGGTGCACTAAATAACTAATAAATGTTGAACTTTTTCCAGTTAATAGTAAGTTGCAATGTTGCATTATTCGAAGAAAAATAGACGTCTGTAAAAGATAATAAAATTACTATTGTATGTTATGCATATCTGTAGTGCATGATAGCAAATGTTTCGTACAGTCTTTATTTCTCTGTATATAACAGGAGAATTGTATGAATCTGTATTGTTAGATTTGATATTTTGTGGTGTCCTATAAGACTTCGTTTTGACCACGTTTGGTCCATGTACTCTATGGTGAAATAAACCCTCTGAGGGTTACTTTGATGACATCTTACATCACCTTTCCATCCGAAAATATTGTTAGATTTGATATATTTGTTATGCCGTGAACTAAGACTTCGATTTAACCTACTTTAGTCCATGTAGCCTACCTTATGGGGTGCAATTAATCCCCTGGCGGGGTCATTTTGGGGGAGTCTTACATCATCTTTCCTCCCAAAACTATTGTTAGATTTGATATTTTTGTGATGTCCTGAAATAAGACTTCGTTTTGACCAAGTTTGGTCCATGTACTTTATGGGGTGAAATACACCTTCCGAAGGGGTCACATTAAGGGAAGTCACTTTGAAGTCATCTTACATCACCTTTCCACCCGAAAATGTTGTTAGATTTGATATTTTTGTTATGCCGTGAAATAAGACTTCGATTTAACCTACTTTAGTCCATGTAGCCTACCTTATGGGGTGCAATTTACCCCCTGGGAGGTCACTTTGAGAGAGCCTTACATCATCTTTCCTCCCAAAACTATTGTTAGATTTGATATTTTTGTGATGTCCTGACATAAGACTTCGTTTTGACCAACTTTGGTCCATGTACCTTATGGGGTGAAATTAACCCCCTGGGGGGTCACTTTCGGGGAGGTCTTACATCACCTTTTCACTCGAAAATATTGTTAGATTTGATATTTTTGTGATGTCCTGACATAGAACTTCGTTTTCACCAAGTTTGGTCCATGTACCTTATGGGGTGAAATTAACCCCCTTTTTGGGCTTTTTAGGGGGCTCTAGGGTCCAGATCCACCCGGTGCGGTCAATCTTCCATACTTTTTGTGAGTGACATGGTTGACCCCAGTAACTTCAAGGGGTCAAACCTTTTGTACCTTATGGGGTGAAATCTTCTGTCGTAGGCTCTCGGTCTATTAGGGATTGCGTTCATGCAAATAACTGTCGTAAGTGTGGGCCTAACAACGATAGGAAACACTATTTTCTTCTGCATAATTTTTATGTGACGTCACGTGATTCTCTGGATTCGATTGGCAAAGATGATGCTGGTGCCAGAGTTCCTGTGCGTAATGTTAAGATTGGAAATGTTAAAGCAGCTTTTAACCGCGTTACTGCTGCTCGTGTTTTGAATCCAATAACTGGCAAATCGAAGTTGGTGTATTCCCAGTAAACATTTTTCCTTGGCCCAACGTTGGCTGACGGTTGTTCGGGTTGGCTGAGGGTAGTGTAGTTTTGCCAACTTTTGAAATATTTTAATTGAAGATACCTTCGAAGAATTGTTTAAGTTTGGTTCATCGTATTCCTTTTACAATTGTAATGGGACAATAAAAATGCAAAAAAACTTAGAATTAGGAAGTCGGTTTTTCCAATGTTGGTGTGCAGTTGTACAGAACGTTGGACCAACGTCAGTATTTGCGGGCGAACTACGGTAGCCCCTCAATTTTTTTACGTTATTGCTACAAGTAAAAAAAAAATTTGAAATGTTTTTCTAAATCATGCATCACTATGAGGATCACTAATTCTGAAAAAAAAAACACTAATTTGCAAATTTAGCTGCAGTTTTTCAAGTTTGTTAGCAGCAGCTAGTTTTTTTAGTGTTCTACTATGGCTCTATATAACTATACTCTGCCTTCTTAAAATTGATCAGGGCTGTAGTTTCATCTCGCAATTATTACGTGCTCCGTTCATTTTTGTTTTCGAAGTTTTCATTTTATTTTCGAAAAAAATTATGACAACACTGAACTGAATAATTGGACCACAGTTTCCCGTACCATGTGTTTCAGGCAAGCACTTTAAAAAAACCATAAACATCTTATAACAACTAGACAGCGCATCTCGATTGAAGAAATTAAAAAAAGGCATTCGCCATTGTTATTGTCTCAAATTTGCGTGAAAGCTGCGCTGTTACAGCCAAGCCATACAACAAAATCTGTCATTTTTACACTGATTCAACGTCTACAGACGTTTGTTAAGACAGAATTTTTGTTAAGCGTTTTACGAACCAATTTAGCTTGTATTTGCTTGCAGGTTTTCTTACCAATGCGGTAAAACCTAATTTTTAAATAACATTTGGACACAGTTTTGACTAGCTCCTTTTATCATCTGAATTGTATTTTCTTCGTTTTCTACATCCATATGCACAGCACGCCATATCTAAAGCATTGACAAACGCGAGTAATTGGTACATTGTAAAAAATGGCGGACATCTGAACGTGCTTTTTCAAAATTCGCTAAAAAGAGATGACGATGCGCATGCGCAGTCAGAAACTACAATTGTCTGTGACGTGAATCGTAAAAAACGCGCGAAAACCCAAATGGAGTTGGACGACATTTGCATTTGCAGTTTTGTCTTGTTCGCTTGCAGAATGAATGGAAGTTTATTTGTCAAGTTTTCTTCCGTATTTGAGTTCATAGCAAAGTAGTCACTTGCCTAATGTCCCTCCCATGTTTAAATGCCCCAGTTGAATGACTTTTTAGTACGGATAGCTTGAAGAACATTAAAACTGACTACAGGAACAGTTTAAAGTGAAAAAGTTTAGTTGGTTTGCTACACACCCAAGGTATGAAGTCAGCTGACAAACTGGGATTAAGGGATCGAGCTAAATTGTTGCAGTTGGCAAGGGCTCATGAAGAGTTCAGCTACAGATGCTGAAGCACATGAACTAATCAACTAATTACTAGTCGAATTAGCTCTCATGAATAAGTCGATAGTCGTGCACAGTTTATGTCATTTTTAGCATGTGATAAGCATTGGGAAATCTTCACTGTATCTCTGTAATGTTAAACATCACTGTAATTTAACATACCGTACTGCTTTTTGCTGTGAAACTTTGCCCACTAATACAACAAAGTTATGTAGAATGGTTTTTGCTAGTGTTGTTGTTTAAACCGCTTAACTCTTGCTTTTTGTTTCAGAACGTGAAACTGTTCGAATGTAATAATGATTTAGGGAACTTTGATGTAATGTAGGAATTTTTAGACGTAGCTTTGGGGACTTTCAGGTTTTCATTTATGAGAGCACTGCCCAAACGAATGATCATCATGAAACTCAGGTAAGGTTTATTTCAGTTGACTCATAGGCCTATCTATTCTTCAGGGTAAACTATTTAATACTTTTTACGGCAATTATGTGACCTGTTTATTGGTTTTGAAGTAACATTTTTAGAAGTAGCCTACTCGATTTTTTCAAAAAATGGTATCTTCACTTTCAAGTGGCATAAAAATGACTATTATGTCAACGAGAAATGCTTTTATCAGGATTCGAGTGTTGCTACTATCACCGCATTATGTATATACCACAAGTTTTTTGCAGATTGTTTTATGAAGTACGTAGATTGCGCAGCATCGGATGCAACCTAATTAGTACCATGAACAATTCGTACCGTCAGTTCGTACCTTGAAAAGATCGAAAAAAAAATTTAAAAAAGCCGAAGTCGCTGATCACAGTTTCTGCAAACAATTTAAAATTTTTCCGCAAACAAACAAAAACTCTTAGGATCATTTAAAGAAATTTTTAAATGTTTGCGGAAACTCTAATCAAGCCTAACCCTTTTAAAACGGTACCTCTAAATACCCATTGTCGGGTATTGTCAGGCATAGTAGGCTTTTTGGGGGTTTGTGGAGCATTTTTAGGGGTTGTCAGGTATTGTGGAGTAGGCTAACTACTTTCAGGCATTGTTGGGAATTTCCAGGCATTGTCGATCATTATCAGTGGTTAACGGGTTTGTTAGGCATTATAGCATTTTCAGGGGTTGTCAGGCATTGTAGAGTAGCTACTTTCAGGCATTGTCGGTAATTTCAAGGCATTGTCTAGGATTTGTCTAATGTCTGACAATGCATGACAATGGGTATTTAGAGGTACCCCTTTTTAAATGTTTGCGGAAACTGCGAGTGCGATCGGCGACTTCAGCAAACTCTTAGGATCATTACCAGAAATTTTAAAATGTTTGCGAAAACTGCGGAAAAATGGAAACTGCAATCAGCAACTTCGGCTTTGTTCTATTTTTTTTCACTCGATCTTTTCAGTTTGTTTGTTTGCGGAAACACCCTAAACCTTAACCCTTTTAAAATGTTTGCGGAAACTGCGTTCAGCGACTTCGGCAAACTCTTAGAATCATTACCGGAAACTTTAAAATGTTTGCATTACCGGAAATTTTAAAATGTTTGCATTACCGGAAATTTTAAAATGTTTGCGGAAAAACGGAAACTGCGATCAGCAATGTTCTATTTTTTTCTCTCGATCTTTTCAGTTTGTTTGTTTGCGGATACCGATGCCTAGCTAATCGATATCTAATCCTTTTAAAATGTTTGCGGAAACTACGATCAGCGACTACAGCTTTTTTAATTTTTTCTCTTGATCTTTACAAGGTAACTGACGGTACGAATTGTTCATTAGGGTGGAGTGAAAAATAAAAAAATTGAATTTCAAAAAGTGGTCTTGATATATGGCCCCAAATATCAAATGAAATACTACTATCATAATTTTGGGTTCTTGCACCCTCTAGTGGCCGTGCAATTTCACCAAACAAGCTGAAAATAGCTAATTTTGCCATATCTTGATAACCGCTTATACTAGAAAGTTAGTTTTTGGCTTAAATGCTGCAGAAGTAACATGTTTCTATCTTATTTCCAAAGAACTTTCTCTTAAAAATGTACAGAAAAAAAGTTACCAGCAAATTATTGATTTTTTAAAGTACAATTAAGCACTGATGCAGTGGGTGCGATGTCAAAAGTGTATAATGATTGATCTTATTACTGTGAAACATACCCCATCAAGTAGAACTACTTTTAAAAACTTACTCAAACAAATGAAGTCCTCTTCTAGTATAAATACACTTGATCTTAGCAATCAAAGAATCAATAAAACAGTCTAGTTTCAAAGTGGACTTCGAGTAACCCACTATTTTTATGGCTGATTCACACTGTCACAGTTCGGCTTCAATGAGGCAGAATATAGTTTTGTTTTAGAAATTCTTAAATAAACTGAATTCATTGTGTGCATATTTAATTTGTATTTCAAATGTCATATTGGAGTCAAAACGCTTAGTGTGAATCAGTCCTTCACATTCTTACAGACATGCTGTTGTATGGTTTGTATCACACAACTCCATATTGAAAACACAAAAATTTCAAAGCTGGTTTCAGCATCACACAGTATTAGTCTGCACAAACATTAAAATCATGTTTGGTATTGAAGAATTTCGTCAGCTTTTGGGACTTTAGTTTTTGTCTGATAGTGATGAGGCCATCTCTACGTTTTAATCCAAATACATGAGCAGATGCTTGATATCTTTGAGGTTTAAGTTGACAACTTGGTGAAAATATTTAGCCTTGATGTTAATAACTGGAATTTGGAACAATCTGATGTTGGTATCAATGTTGCTGTTTGGAGGTTTGGGTTCATTTACATACCCACCTTGCAAGGCAATGGCTTGTCTGTAGGCTACGATGCAATGCATTGAGACGGCATGAGTTGAACGACTAAAAACTAATGTTTGTAGGCCACTTCTAGCTCCTAATATGGCAGGAGCACCGTCAGTGCATATAACACAAACAATTTCCCAGCCGAGTCCTTTTTGGTCAAAAAACGCTGCCAACTTTTCCATCACATCAACAGCTCTCACATTGGTCTCTAATGCAGAGAAAAACGGGATATTGTCTTTTACTGACATGTATCTGCAAAACACCAACTAGGAGCAAGATGGAATGTTGGTAGTTTCATTAAGTTGAATTGAGAAGAATCCGAAGTGTGATTTTTTATTGCTGTATTTAGGCCTAATTGCTCTTTTATATTGTGAGACAAATCAGCAATTCTCCGCTGTGGGCTACAGTAGGCTATCGTTTGAAAGAAAATGTTGCTGGAATCCCTCTTATTGAATCCAGGCGCTGACGCTTCACACTATCTTTTTTTCGTTAAAAAAAGTTCACATCTTCATCCTTGTAATTTGGATGAACTTTTTCCAGGTGAAGTTTCAGTTTTGATGGCCTCAATGAATGATGACTAACAACTTCACAACATAATACATGTTGTCCTTTTTCTTCTCTGCTATCAAAAATTGATGCTACATACTGAATGCAATTTTCATCAAACTTAAAGCTTCAAGTACGGTATTGTCAATTCCTCCCCAAAATAAAAAGCTGCACGTACTAAAAAGCGGATCTGCTGAAGTTCAAATAAGCTACCGCTTTTAAAGGCATAGGCTACTAAATGAAAATTTCAAACGGGAATTAAGCATTAAAATGAGTAAACTGAACATTCAAGAATACATTTCAAAAAAAATTACCGAAAAAAATTTGTTTTCAATGGCGCTGGTAAGGCCCAAAGTCCAATGTTTCATTTATTTTCATTTTTTTCAAAATGACCAAAAAGTGCAAACACTGCTCGATAATACGTCACTAAAGACAGCAATAACAAAAGCCACGTTACCACATCTGATGTTTTGAGCAAACTGTCTGATGTTTTGATGTTGAAATGTGTTGTTTTGATGTACATACATACATAGCCTACAGTCAAATCGCCCGCAGTAACAATTGTTGCGCGATTAGCTGATTGCTGTAGTCTTTAGTGACGTAACTGTACAGTCGCACGCTTCGCTGCTCAGGCCAAATCTCGTTTTGAAAGCTCTGACAAAATCACGCGCGCAATGGTGGTCAGACCGCAATGGGGCAAAATTTTATTGAAAATCGTTTTATGGTAGCATGTTAAACACAAAGAACGTGGAAAATCGCCAAGTCAAGTTTTTCCTTTAGTATCCCTTTAAAGATGGCTTTATTCTAATTGTAACCACAAACTAGTCTATTACATCATAAAGTGTTGTAAAACTGAGTTGATGTAAAACTGTGTGTCGCAATAATTAGAATGATGATTGCCACTTTGTAGCTAAAAACAGCAGTAGGCTATCATTCATTGTAACTAAACAAACACACAAGTGTAAAATTGACTATAGTGACAAAGATGAAACAAAATGTTTCAATAAATCTTTTAATTTTTTAAATATGTCTGTGGCCCACCTCAAAATGCTTCTATGGCCCACCAGTGAGCCATGGCCCACTGGTTGAGAACCGCTGGTCTAGTGGGAGCGTCAACCCTTGTTAACACTGAGAATCCACACTCACTAACGGCAGTGCTAGATCCAAATGTAGCAATATCTGCTGCAAGGTTGAACACTTTACAGATAAGAAAACTAGAAACAAAATTTATTTACACTGATTGGATTAAAGAGAAAAAATAAACACTGCTTAAAAGATTACAGGTTTATATTTTGTATGCGTTGTCTTCAAAAACCGCTTGCTTTACCACTGCACATTTTGCGATTTATCACTGCACAAATTGATTATCACTGCACAAATTTGGTTTATCACTGACCCTTAGAATTAGGTATGGTACTGAGAATAGCGACAGCTAATATCAAATAGCGTAATTTGTAGGCTACCGATTTGTAGGCCTGCTGGAAAACCATTCCCTCTTTGTTAGGTTATATTCTTTCCCAAAACATTTTCATTTTGCAGTTTCGGACAATTATTCTACCAACTTAACACGTGTTGGCCTTGGTTGAATTGAACATGTTGAGGTTGCCAAAGGAGGGGGTAGGGGGGGGGGGCGAAATTGTGTAATCATCTTAGCTGTTAACTAAACAAAACAGTTGTAGTTAATTGGGCCTAGGTTGGAGCTCTGCAACGGAAAAGATGGGCAAAATCATTATAATTGTAGCTGTTGCTCGAGAATGTTGGGATTTTGCCAGAGGGAGGGAGGCGAAATTTTTTTCAGGGGGGGGGGCGAGGTTCCCCCTGGCCCCCGGCTGGCTACGTGCCTGAATGCAACACAAAGGTTGGAAACCACAGGGGTCTAAATTCAAACGTAAATCATACAAAATTAGAACAATATATAGGACAGCTGATATATTTAGGACAACATCTACAGACAACAACAATGAAAAAATTCAAATTCGAAATTGTTTGAAGATCCTTTGCAAAAAACAAAATCGTTCAATGATCAAAGTTCAAATGGAAATCCAGTTCGTAGCTTAGTTCTGCTGGTGTAAACTTCATAAGCGACGGCAGTCTCATTGGCGCAATGCACTTCACAGTATCATATATTTCGACATCTACAATTCTCATTGGGCTTCAATGGAAATAAACGAATAACTAAATGGTAAGGGAGCGTCTTGCTAAGTAAAAGCGGCATACGCAAACGCAATTACATTGCATGGAATAAAACTAAAAATAGAATTGTTGCATTTTATATCAAAAGTATGATTGATGATGAAACCATTGAAAGAACGAAGCGCTTGAATGAAGTTAGAATCATGAAATATAAATTCTATCAAAGTCGTTCTTATGTGTTTTTGAACTTTTCAGAACTTTTAAACCACTGTTCGATAAATGTTATGAATTCGACCGATGCAGCACTGTGCGCCATAATGTTGGTCATCTCGCAAGCTGGTCCTTTTTATCGTGACGTCACATACGCATCTTAAGAGGGGGATATCCAACATTCCTGGCTGCACAAAAATAATTGACAAAAATAAATCTAACATAGTCATTAGCTTTCACATCATTGTGTTTGAACTTGATTAATTTAAAATCAACAACAGTTGACAATAAATAACAAATGCTCCTGCCGACCACTTTGCTGTAAAGAGCGAAGCAAGATTTCGCAATAAGATAGTAAAGCTTAAAGCCAAGCGCCATTAAGAAGAAAGGTTATGCCAATGCCAGGCACGGCTCTCAAACAAGACAACACCTCAAAAATTATCTCGGGCGAAGTCCGGCCAATTGCGGCCATTGCTATTCTGAAAAACCGCTAGGCCATTCTAAAAACGTCTCAAAACATCGACCTTTAATCTGTTGAAAGTTATTTATTTCGGTAGAGCTTTACACACCCAGAATGTTTGAAGCACAATCGTCTCAAAACCTATGGAAAAAATATAGAAATGAGATTTCCATTCGACACATAATCTCCTGTGTGAATTTAAGGTAGTATTGTGACACTGAAACGGCATTGCGACTTGCTTAGAAACAGCAGAAATACGTAATTATATTGCAGATAAAAACAATAACTTGAGACACAAAGGTTGGCTTTTAAATCAAAAATATACAAATGATTGTTGGTAAAACGATTTAAAGAAAGTGCTTGAATGAAGTTAGAATCATGAAATGCAAATTTTATCACAGTCGTTCAAATAGACATTTCAGATTCAAATACACAACTGTACAAACGGCTACAGCAGTGATATCAAAGCAGAGTAGAAAATTTCCTGGTGAAGGAATTACATGAGGAAGTTACAAACACATTTTCTTTCTCAAGTTGATAAATTGGTACGGCTACGTTGAAGCTGTTGTATCTCGACCAAGCCATTTTGTTGGTGGTTAGACACATTTTCGTCATCAAGCCGGTAAATTTTAAGAGGAGTACCGTAACTACTAAAAATATTGCAAACATGATTTACGAAAATTGTGTTTAAATTAGGCTGATTTGAAATCGACAACAGTTGACGATAAATAAAAAATACAATTATGCAATCACAATTTAAGAGTTTTATATTTTTTCAGTAAACAGCGTTGCAGGACGTCGCAATAGGATAACAAAGTTGAAAGTCAAGCGCCGTTAAGCCAATTTGCGTCCGGCATCGAGTGTTGAGAAAATGATTAAAAGAATAAAATGTTTGAATGAAGTTAAAATCTCGAATACAAATCCCATCATAGTCGTTCAAATCATCATCAGCACTTCTATTGCAACCACCCAGCCTCTTTGAAATGATTGCAATCATCAGACTCCTTCCACATTCGAGGATGTGGGTTGTTCAGTGCCAGTACTTTCGTCAGGTGGGCTTGGTCGCATGCGCACGTAGACAGAAACGGAACCTTTAACTTTCTAAAGTAATAAAACATGAAGTGTTGGATTCAATTGCATCAAAATCAAATCCAAGAAAAACTACAAAAATAAAAGAATAATAACAAAAACAAACAGGAAAGAAGTGACGTGATCTTGTTGGCACAAAACACTGATTATAATCTTTCGTAGTGATTCCCGATAAAGGCCATGAGTACATTGATTTCACAAAAATGAGCTAAAACTGGTGTGCTGTATTCTAGTGTAGTTTAGCTACCTTGCATTCAAGGTTACTCCGAGAGTTATTTTTAATAGGGTTTCTAATGTAGAGATAGTTAAAAACGTTTATTTAGTGGTAGCTTTTTAATCGTTCTTTTTACGTTTTTTATACTATTTTCTATCGTTTTATATATTTTATCAAGTAACAACTGTTTTCATTAATCATAGCAAACATCTGTAAAAAAAACTGCACAATTATAGCTGTTGAACAACTTTATATAAATTAGTTTATCTATTTATTATATATTATATCTATTAGTTTATTATTATTATTTAGGTCGTTTATCTACAGCAGGGGTCACCACGCTGTTATGGCCCTCCACGCTGTTATGTGCGGCCCGCGGATGGTATCAGCGTACAAGTATAACCAAAAATACTTTTCTTGAGGAGCTAAAGAGCATGAAGGCAAAAAAGCTTTCCGGGAAGCATATTTTTGCTTTGCATACGATTCCACCGACCGACCAATCAGATTGTAGTTCTAGATGGGGGTCGCTTAAAGTTATTCCAATGTGATGTCCAGCCACACTGTCCCAGTGGTTGAGTAAAACGTCTGCTTTCGAATTTCGGAATTGTCTGTGAGCATAGGGTTGCTTATTTTAAGTTTGTAAATGTCATATAAACACTAGTGTGCGTTTCACCGTTATTGTGTTTTACGAGCAGTGTTCCCTTTATACAAGTTTTTGTTGGCAAAATAGGTCATTGTGCCTACTCAATTTATAATGAATTAGCAAAATATTATATATAAATTTAAAGACTTTTTCTGGTTATATTATGAAAAGCTTAGTGCTGCAAAATGTTGTGAATCAACAATTCTTGCCATGCTGATAAGCACCGCAAGTGACAGTTGTCTAATAATCAAAGACGGTGTTATAGACTGTCACAAAAAAGATGAAAAACGAACATTGCTATTTTAGAGAGAAGACTGTTCTTAAATTACGATAGAAACGATTTTCGTTGATTTCCACAAGCGTTTGTTTCATGGTGCCTGGTTTCTTCCTGTTATTGAAGCCTATTTTTAGCTGATATGTTTTGCAGGTCACTATTGTTGCCTGTATTGCGATGTGTTAAACATTTCCTTGTTTACTGACACTGTTAATTGCAAGATATCTTTTGTGAAGCGAATTGACATGCTTGGCGATGAATATTCTGATGAAACCGCTCGCCTCGCTATAAGTGTGTAAAACAAGTGGCCTCGTTTATTAGGCATTGTTAAAAAAGTCAACAGTGTTGTAAAAGGAGCTTGGCCTGGCAGTAGCGTTGTTCGATTAATTTTGTTGCTGTGGTATTCTAACATAAATATGAACAACCAGTGGCGTAGGAGCATATGCTGCCGCCTCTGGCTTTCGTTGAAAATGCAGCCCTAAGTAGACTGCAGCAAATTTTTAAATAGTTTCATGTTCAAGCAATCTTTTCAATAAAAATAATTATAAATTATGTGCCGCGTCTCTAAAGTTCTATATTGCTTGAGAAAGAAGCCTCACTGTCTCAGCGTTAAGGCCAAAAATAAAAGACAAAAAATGAACAACAAATGTATTAGGCAAATAAAAGATCAATAGCCGCCTCAAAATTGAACTTTTAAAATTGAATTGAACGAGGTCTGACTACAGAAACTACTGCTGAGATAGAGAAAGTGATTCGTGATTATAACAACGGATTTATAACGTAATAAATGTTACTAAGAATTGAACAACAGACGGAGTACAGGCTACAGCTGATCCAACATCACGCAAGAAGCAACTCGAGCTTTTTAGCTGTTGTTCTATCCTTAAATTGTTTAAGGTGTGCTGGCTGTCTCTTTGTAAATGATTTTCTTGTTTTACTTATTTATTTTTGCATTACTTCATTTCTCGTGCTGTGTGCACTGTGCAGCCTCATTTTGCCGCCCCCTTGCAGCCTGCCGCTCCTGGCGCAGAGCCAGAACCGCCAAGTGGCCGCTACGCCACTGTGAACAACATGTAACGCTGGATACTGGGCACGAAATGCGTTCTTTTCTAGCATAAGAGTCAACTTATACTTAAAATTTTATTAGTGCGGCCGCCACAGCTCTCCTTAGTGCCAAAGTGGCCCGCACGCAAAAAAGGTTGGTGACGCTTGATCTACAGAAAATGCAAGCCAATTCGCTCTCCATCTTCGCAATTCAATGGTAACTGCAAAGCAATTGCTTGGTTCAACATTCAGCATTTCATGGTAGAAGTCGAAAGTCTCGTCGATCGGGCAGTCCTCATCTTCATGAATCAACAAAGGCAGAAATGTGCTGACTTTTAAAGCTAGCGAGCAGTGCTCATTGAATCTCTCGTGAATTTGTGCCATGCAATTGTCAGGAGAAAAACTGTTCGTTTGAAATAGATCTCCGCAGTTTCAGCTGGAATGTTAGGTCGATGTTGTTGTCTAGGTGCTCTCCGGGGCATTCGAATTTCTTCGCCAAAAACTGAGCAAGCCTTGCCAAAAAGTTGGTGAAAAAGCATATTATCGCCCCCTAGGTCTTGCAACACAGTTGCGCAGCTTCTAACATTCACCACTGCAGAATTCAACGTAGCCTATGTGTAGGTCCTTGTAGGAGCTTATTTGTGGTGCTGCAGCACCATTAGACGAGCCGCCAATGTATGCAGTGTATAGGCTACTAGTGATTGCTTGCTTAATTAAATATTGTTAACTTACTGCAGGCTAATCAAGATTAAACTAGAAGTTGATTTGGAAACTCAGAATACTATTGATAAATTACATCGCAAAAAGTATACCCCCCCACGCTAGGATGAATCATCCAAGCAATTATGTCTTGCACTACAACCTCTTTTTTTTTTTTTTTTTTTTTTGCAAAATTTCTATTTTGTTACCTAATCATTAGGCGGAATGGCCCGTTTCGGTGAGTCCGATTCGGTGAGTCCGATTTGGTGAGTCCGATCCCTATTTAGTGATTTTTTTTATTTTTATTTTTTTAATTATCGGGTACCGTAGCCTAATTATCATTGCCGTTTTAGGGTTAAGGGTTAGGGGTTAGGGATAGGGGTTAGAGGTTAGGAACTCACCGAATAGTAGCAGACCCTCATTAGGGGGGGCATCGCCCCTTATCCTCCCCCCTAAATACGCTACTGTTCCCTTATGTCTTATTGGTGTCGTGAAACCTGGAGGTAGTTCCGTCATAAGTCAAGTGTGCCATGATTAGGAATTTGAAACGCTAGCTAGGTATTTGTGGGTTTCTAAAAGAATTTGTATCGTTTATTAGGAATTTGAAACGCTAACTAGGTATTTGTGTGCTTCTTGGGAATTTTAAATGCTAGCAGTAATTGTGCGTTCTCTTACAATCGGTAGTGTGATACATATATACGTAGTTTTACGTCTCTTTAGCGTTGTGCATCTGCCGCATGCCACATTGTGCTTAAATGCATGCTTGGTGGATTTCAGTCAAACTGGTGAAACTAACGCGTCTCGCGTTGAATTTCAATATTATGACTTTTTCAGATTCACCACGGATTCTTTTCTTGAAAGTTATGGTACCAGTTCAGTTTCGGTGTCAGTTTAATTTTTGTTACGAGTCATGACTTGATTCAGTTCACCACGTTCTGTTAGGCATTTTTCGGTTGCAACCTTTTGAGTTAATGCGTCCTTTCGGTTTGCTTTGTGAAAGAAATTTAGATCATTTAAACGTACTCAAAGAATGCCGAAAGCGAAAAACAGTCTACGTTGCTCTTGCCCGCAAAACAGCAGCTGATCGCATGGCTTTCTCTGACCCGTGAATCACTACTGATCTGAGATGCGCAGTTGCGCACGACACGCACGCTCACAGTCACACACTGCTTAGTGCTTATCTTCTCGTGCGTTAGGAGCAACTTCAAAGTCAAAACACGTGGTACCGGTAGCAAAAAAGCGAATGCGAGGTTGAATGTTCATTCGCATTTCACGAGTTATCGAAACGTCCCTTAGATTTTTTGTGACTTCAAACATGAAATCGATTTTAGCAAACTTATCGAGTTGAAACTACGACACAACGAACAATCACGTGAATACAGCTTAAAGAAAAAATGCATTTTTCAAAATTGTCATCCGTGTTGTACTGTACTGTTTGTACTGTATTGATGTAGCCTATAGGCTACGTGACCAGTACGTGACCCACGGATACATCTCATACACTCATCAATATACACTCATGTATAATACACTCCTGCACTACCGTGTAGCCAGGGTCGGATTAAAGGTACTGTAGGCCTAAGGCTGTTTACTAGAGAAGGGCTTAATTTCGCAAACCAAGCTACAAAAAGTAATAAAAATACATACATGAAAAACTGAAATTATTTACTGCAAACTAACATAAACATAAAAGAAAAATGGCTAATGATGGCGCATAATTGGTTTTGGAAACAAACACAATTTTTATAGTCAAATTTGAAGCAGATGGAATAGATTTTGGAAAGAAAGAAATGGATAGTAGGTGCCTATGGTAATACTTTACCTAATGACACTCTAAACCAGGTTTTTTTTTGCCTTTTTTCCACCGCGACCCCCTCAGAGCAATCAATGTAGAATCGTACCCCCCTCCCTATAAAAGTATTCAACAAAAGCATATGCAAAAGTTAACCAAATTTGATTCATGCTGACATCCAGTTATGTTTAGTTTTGCTGTTCCAACGTAAACTTCCGAAACGAAAAACGTGTTTTTGCGATGTTTTCACGGCTTTTATTACATTTCCTCCGATTGTTATTTCCATTTTCTATCAATCTTAGCTAGATAATAGGAGAAAAAAGGGGAGGATAATCTACGTTTTCGCACTTTCACCGGCTGAATTTATTGCAATCTTTTATGGATTTATTTAAATCAATTTCAGAGAGATGGTTGGTGCTGCATATTTTTAAGTATTAAGTTTGTCAATGCGTGCACCTGATCAGTGATGGGCATTATCGGCGATAATTTACCGGCAATAACTATCGGCGATAAATTTTTATCGCCTATCGTTATCGCTCAATTACCTTTTCAGTTATCGTTTATCGTTATCGCCAAAGGCAATATTTGATTATCGCCGATAAATTTTATTTCGGATCAACACACAAGTGGAAAAACCATGAAAAGTAATATTTTTACTAGCCACCTAGTTAATGAAACTAAAATTGAAACCAGTTCTTCTACACTGCCTGAAGTGTGTGTGCACAGGTCGTTGTCAGGGGAGGGGGGCACGACCCCCTGCAGCGACGGCAATGACAACACAATAATTTTTAGAGTTGCAAATTGCAATGCAATGAAATGCATGCAACAATTCTCTTGTTGTTTTGCTGGAATCGGCAATCGCGAGTGAATTTTAGAATTAAAATGTAAGCGCACAGGCGACTTTGCTGTAAACAGCCCTTTAAGCAGAAAGCAAAATACAAAGTTTGGAATTTTTTATGGTAGTTTCATTTGATTTAATTATTTTGCCTACTAAACGTAAGCAGCAGTGTAACTCAATTGATAAAAGCATCCAACTGGTATCTGAAGGTATAATTATAAGCACGGCGGTTACCTCAGTGGTTTGATTCTGGATCAAGAGGTAAAAGGTTCGATACCCACTGCCGCTGTTGCGATTCTATTCATGCATAACTTACAAAAAGTTTTGTCCCTTTTACTGTATATTATGTTCAATTTTTCGTCATGTTGATGAAAACAGTTCGTGTTGCATGGGATGGGGCAGCGCTAATCAAGAAAAAAAAGTTATCGTTATCGGACATTATCGGCGATAATTTTATCGTTTATCGTTATCGCTTAACTTTTTTGATTTATCGTTTATCGTTATCGCTTTAGGCATTTTTTGTTTATCGATTATCGTTATCGCTTAACTAAAAACTAAGTTATCGCGCCCAACACTGCACCTGATGCTGAAAGAGCTTTCAAACAAAATAGCAGACACTGAGTTAATTTTTTTCAATGCCATTGAAAACGATACTGAGAAATCTATATTTTGCATGGGATTCTACATAATTTTTCTTTTTTACCATAGCGTTGTTACTGGTTAACTTTAGTCTGTACAAAACAACGTACAACGTCTGAAAGCTTAAACGATATAACCAGAGCCACTATAACAACCTCAAGTCGAGGAATGGGCGATTGCGAAAAAAAACAGTTTTTTACCTTTTCTGGCAACAAAGAATTGAAAACAATGCGCTGGAATTTCAAGCGCCTCGCGAACCTCCAAAAAACGGCTCGCGACCCCCAGGTTGAACAGCCCTGCTCTAAACTCAATTTCGGTAAAAGTGGCGCCTACGTGGTTTTGGAAATTGGCTCTTCACATGTATTGACTCAACTCAGTCTTTCGTTTTTAAGCAAAAACTGTACTGTACTAGTACTAGATTTGTATCACTATCAGCCTTACAAAAATTGAGGGCCGAATTTTTCCAGGGCCTAAGGCTATAGCCTTATTAGCCTAATGGTTAATCCGGCCCTACGTGTAGCCTATACTCGAGTATAGGTTGATCTCGTGTATAAGTCGAACCCTTACTTTTGAGGTGAAAATCGATGATATTCTCCAGGTATAAGTCGGATAATATATTTATCGAATTTGAAACTGTGGATCCCTCTGTGGATCCTTCTCTAATATCATGGGCCAATCCTATAGATGTTTGCTGGTACACCCCTTCATTTTCTTTGAATTTTAATACTTATATGTGCCGCTAGTATCTAATTTCTTGTATTTTAGTTCCATCTCAGATGATTGTTATGTCCCAGCTCAGTTGCAAATTCTTGTCTTTTTTTTCTAGCTTTTATCTTTAACAAATTCCTGCCATTTCTTAGCACAAATTCTCTCAAAAAAATCACACCTTCTAATAGGCTGTAAAATTACGTTTCGCTTAAGTCCGAAGTTAAAACTTAAATCCAGTCTCATTGTCGCACAACAATCACTCAAGTTTCAAATCATCATCTCAACCAACGCTTCAAGACAACTTTCCACTTTAACTTTACTACGCTGAAGAGATCGGAAGATCGAAACACTGGCCTTTGTCCGTAGTTACTTTTCATAATGTCTTTTTAGACATTCTTTTTGGGCCAATAATGTATTTTTAGACATGACTTTTAAAGAAATAAAAAAAATTCATAAGGCATGTAAATTTCACTCTGTGTGGAGCTACATGTACTTGAGAGGTTAACCGTTATTTTTATTCACTTGTGCTGTTGGTTGGATTTATACATTTGTCGTACACAACAAAGCCTTCACCAGCGCTCAATAAGAAATTGATCACATAAAGCTGTGACGTCAAAAAGACATCAAAAACTGAAATAGAAGATGATTTGCAATTAAATGACTTTCAGCATCTGAGCTACAGAGAGTACCCCACCTATATAGTGTTTGGGAAGTGCGAGCGTGCTTGCTGGTGATCCTGTTAGCTGCTACCTATTGTGGTTTGGAATCCTGGAAGAGCCGTTGTTGGGTCGTTGATAATGGTCTTGTTCCCATGACAAACCTGTGTGCCAGTAGGCTATTGGTTCCATTCAGATGCGAATCAAAATTGTTGCAGCTGGTAACTTTAGCATAGATGGAGAAAAAATTGTATGCACACAATATGCCTCCAGGCAATAAAAATATCTCAACAAAGCATTTAATCCATTCCGGACCTTTTCCAATGCAAAGTTACAGATCAGAGCATCAAATAATAAAGACTTTGCATAGTCTGATTTGATGCACAATAGGTTATGCATAGGCTGTTCGATAGGTTTTGAGTCATGGTGGAGCGTAAACAATTCTTCACAAATTTCTATGTGCTAAAACCACGTTTTCAACTCGCATCCGTTCGAGAGAGGCTTACCGGTTTAAGTAAACAATTCTCAAAGCAACGAAAATATTTTAGAAAATTGTTTCGAAGCTTGCAATCAACGATTTTTTTGAGTGGAGATCATGAGGTGGTACGTTCCGGTTTGCAGCTCAAGTTTGCTGTCTAGCTTTCTTTTAAAAGTACCAACTCATCCAAAATGTCATTATCGTGGGCTACAACTTGTCTAAATTTCATCCACAAGTCCCAACTGCACACCATAAACTCCAACTAGATTTTCGCAGTGACATCCATAAGCAGAAAATAGTAAGGAAGGATTTACTTCCTTTAATCTTGCATGAACATCTTTCCCCTTCCAGACATGTTGGATCCATTATCACATAGGCAACCTGGCCAACGCAGTTTTTGAAGTCAAGGTTAAGTTGGTCAAGCAAAAATAGCAGGCTACACGCTTAGCCAAAGCACCAGTTGTCAAGTTAAAACAACAGAAACGGTTCAGTGATACAGAAGTCAGTAAGATCTTATGTCTTGAAGCAGTTTAACATAACCTTCCTCAATTAATACGAGAATGATTTGTTCTTGATTTGAAGTAGCACCTACATTAATCGAAAAATAGTTGGAACTACGCATTTCATTCAAAAAATTGTTTATTTTTAAGTTGGTATATTTTTTGTAGGCCTAGTAGTAAAAATGGGCCCCCCTCAAAAGTAACAAAACGAAAAACTACTCGTTTTTCCTTTACAGTGTTATGCTAGGGGGGAAAGTTGCCCGACTTCCCCCCTCTCAGAGCCCCTGCTAGGAAGTCGGAGCTGCAGCCGCGGAGCCAGCGTTTTTAATAGGACCGGAGCTGGAGCCTTTAACTCCGTTTTCTGAGGAGTCGAAGCTGGAGCCATAAAAAAGGCAACCGCTCAGGCTCCAGCTTTAGCTGAGAAACTCACGAGTTAATTTTATTAAATCTATGTAACGAGACAAGAAACTATGAGAGATGACCAACTAGGGATAGTGACAGGCTATGTCACATTTTGTCGCATTTTTTACAGAGCGGATTGTTTCATCACAAATCAACTAGCAAAATCATACATACAAGTCATGCCGTACATTAAACGTATGTAAACGTTGAATCAATGAAAATACCGATAAACTTCGCTAGTTGGTACTGAACTAATGAGCAGCTAGGCATTTCGTGTGGTGAGTGTAAAGTAATGCACAGTTAGTCACAGGCAAGCCTACTAGCTACCTGTTACAGCATGAAACGAAAATTATGAAGTCACACAATATCTAAAAAAAATTTTACTCTCAAGTACTCTCAAGAGACATAGCACATGAAAGCAATTTATTGAAACTATGCAGGCTAGGAAGCTAATTTGTTACTTCCCACGAATTACATATTTCTTATATTTGTCGTTGTTTTGAAGGGCAGTGTTTTAAAAAACTCCATTATATTTAATTCTAATAAATGTACTTATTTTGGACACACGTCTTTATTTTCTCTCTGGAGCTGCAGCCAGAGCCATTGGCATGAAGCCGGAGAGCTCCAGAGGTGGAGCTACTGATGTAAAGCCTCACAGCTCCGAGCTGGAGCCGGACCTTTTTTATAGCAGCTCCGCATCCCTGCTATAAAGCAAATCACATTCGAACTGAAGTTGTGCTTATGGAAGTTCAAAGAAAATGTTGTTTTTTGTTTTGCTATTCAAACAAAAAGTGTGATTTTATGCAAATGTTATAAAAATTCTCGATTAAGAACAAACTACAGTACAAACCAAGACAAAAACATGGTAAGGACAAGTTTTAAAAAAATAACATGATTGCATAATCTCTTAATTTTCATTATCTTACACAATCATTCCGCGTTTTCAGCTTTGGGAATTGAAAGCTGCTTCACCTTTCAATGAGCTAATAAGTATTTTTTCAAAAACTTTAGTATGATAGTAATGTCTTCATCAATGTTGAAATGAGGTGAAAAATACTTTGGTAATAACAAGTTTTTAATTTTAAGAAACAACCTGAACTTCAAATTTATGCACATTTGTGATAAGTGTTATTTACAAAATTGAAAATCCGTGGGTGACCGTTGTTGGCACCAAGTCATCTGTGTACCTCCTCGTGGTGCGGCTGGAAGCATTGCGGCTGACTAAACACAGAGGCGCTGAAGAAAGGAACTGGCCTACCTACTTCAGTACTATGGCCAAGTCTACAATGATGCAAAAGTTTAACAAAAATACGAGAAACGGCGTAAATGGGTCTCCGAGTTCTAGAAACCAGAGCCCCTCGCCCGGTAGTCGGAGTCATCAATTGCAGGGCTCTTTCGATCGTCATTCAACAACTGTAATTAATGCAAAAATATTCCGACAACGAACTCAAAGAATTGCCATATGGAATGTACGAACACTTTACCAACAAGGAAAACTGGACAATATTATGCTAGAAATGGACAGAATGAGAATGAACTGCTTGGGTCTTTGCGAAGTAAGATGGACAAAAACTGGTCAATTCATGAAAGATGATAAAACAATTATATATTCTGGAGGTAATGAACATCAAAGAGGTGTTGCTGTGATTATTGACAAACAACTTTCTAAATCAATATTGGGTAGTTGGCCTAAATCTGATCGTTTGCTTCTCGTAAAACTGAAAGCTAGTCCTTTCAATATCAATCTGATTGTTGCTTATGCACCAACAACGGATGCAGATGACTCGGAAATTGGTGATTTCTACGACTCACTGGATGAACTGTACAAAGAATGTAAATCACAGGAAGTGAATATTGTGATGGGTGATTTTAAAGCTAAAGTTGGCTGCAACAAACATGGAAAAACTGTTGGACCTGACGGCCTTGGATCACAAAACGATCGCGGTGAGATGCTCATTGACTGGTGTGAAGGAAAAAAGCTTGCTGTTATGAACACATGGTTTGCAGCACACCCTCGGCGTCGATATACTTGGACAAGTCCTGGTGACCGATCAAGAAATCAAATTGACTACATTATGATAAATGAAAGATATAGGTCTTCCATTTCTAATGCAAGAGCCTATCCCGGTGCTGATGGAAACAGTGATCATAACCCTGTAATTGCAACAATTAAAATTCGTTTAAACACTTTAAAACAACCGAAATGCAAACCGAAATATTTTTTAACTGCTCTGAAAGACCCTGTAACAAGAACAGATTTTTGCCATGCTGTCCTGGATAATCTCCCAGCTAACCAAAAGAAAGAAATAGTAGATAATCAGTGGGACAATCTCAAAACAAGTATTCTAACAGCAGCAGATAAAGTTATACCAAAAGAAACCAGACGAACTAAACAGCCTCACTGGATGACAGAAGAAATAAAAAATCTTATGTCAGAAAGAAGACAGTCAAAAACAAACCGAGAAAAATATAACAAAATTCATCAATCTATTCAAGAAAAGTGCAAATCTGCAAAAGAACAATGGTTAGAAGAAAAGTATAAAAAATTTGAAAGGCTCAAAGACATCAGCTCGAAGGAACTGTTCAAGGAAATACGCTTAATATCCAAAACCCCTCCTGTATTAACCTCGAAGTGCATTCGATCTTCTGATGGCAAAATTCTCTGTGAACCGAAAGATGTGAAGAAACGTTGGGAAGAGTACATCACTAACCTTTTTCAAGACGACAGAGAAGATATTGATAATAATATGATTAATTGTGAAACTGGACCACCAATATTAAAGGAAGAAGTACAGTGGGCTTTAGATAATTCAAAAACCGGCAAGGCAGCAGGCTCAGATGAAATTGTGGTGGAAATGTTGATAGCCTTGAAAGAAGATGGAATAAGCTTGTTGTGGAATCTCATTAATACCATTTATGAAAGTGGTGAATTACCTAAGGATATGCTGAAATCTCTTTTTATTGCCCTTCCGAAAAAACCAAACACACTTGAGTGTGGAAACCACAGAACGATAAGTCTAATGTCACATACATTAAAACTGCTCTTGAAAATTGTCCTCCAAAGAATACGAAGAAAGATTTTACCGGAAATATCTGCTTGCCAATACGGATTCATGCCTGACAAAGGAACAAGAAATGCAATTTTTGTAATTCGCATGCTGTGTGAACGTTCAATTCAACACCAACAAGATGTATTTCTGTGTTTCATAGATTATCAGAAAGCTTTTGATAAAGTACGCCATTTCCAGCTTCTTTCATCACTAAAACGAATTGGGATTGATGATAAAGATTTCCGTATGATACACAATCTATACTACAAGCAACAAGCCGCTGTCATACTTCCCAATGGAATCACTGAATGGATGGAAATATCAAGAGGTGTTCGACAGGGCTGTGTCATGAGCCCAGATCTCTTCAATTTGTACAGTGAGCTCATCCTTAGAGAACTGGAAGATATTGATGAAGGAATTAATATAAACGGAAAACTTATAAATAACATTCGATATGCAGATGACACAGTCTTGCTTGCAACGTCACAATGTGGTTTGCAAATTTTACTAGATGCAGTGCAAACATCTAGTGAAAAATATGGACTAAAAATAAACATTAACAAAACTAAAACTCTGGCAGTCTCGAAACGTCTTCCTGAACCAACAATTTGCGTGTACTACAATGATAACAAAATTGAACAGGTTCAAAAATTCAATTATTTGGGCTCAATACTGAATCCAAGCACCCGATGTGAAGAAGAAATTAGACGACGCATTGCACTATCAAAATCAAGTTTCAACACCATGGCAAAAATCTTTAAAGATCGAAAGCTCTCCAAAACCTTAAAAATTCGTTTGTTAAAATGCTTTGTTTGGTCAATTTTGATGTGCGGATGTGAAACCTGGACGCTAACGGCAAAAACACGAAAAAAGCTTGAAGCTGCAGAAATGTGGTTTTACCGAAGAATTCTCAAAATTCCATGGACAGCTTTTCGAACCAATAGAGCAGTTCTCCAACAGATGGGCCAGGAGCAGCAGATAATGAGATCTATAGAAATGCGGCAACTGAAGTTCTTGGGTCACATCATAAGGAAAGGCAAACTTGAAGATTTATCTTTAAGTGGAAAAATACTAGGAAAACGGTCAAGAGGAGCTCAAAGATTTACATTTTTGCACAATTTTCAACCACATACCAAGAACCCTACTAAAATTTGGCAAGACGCACGAGATCGATCAAACTGGAACATCATTGTACATCGAGGGCTGTATCAGCCATGATACCTACACAGAGAGAGAGTTATTTACAAAATAGTGATCACAACCTTCTCCAGACAACCTTTTCCTAAACCATTTTTAACCAGTTCACGGATGATGTCTCGAATTGACATGTCATCAACTACGCAATTCAGGACTTTGCTTTTAGGCTTACCGCGTCATAAACATTTAAACACACCCAGCAGGTATGTCCGCTTCACTATTAATCACTAAGTGGTCATCTCCTTAAGAGGTGTGCAAAACATGCACACCATCTCCGAATAATGTTGCCATTGCGTGTCAGCAAGTAAGGATATAGTAAGAATGAAATATGTATTGTGGGTGTTGTTTGTATAATACGCTTTGTCAAGGAGTGCCCGAAGATTTTCCACGTGTGGTACAATTTCTTCTGGCAGTGACTGTTGGATTGTTTGATACGTTGTGTGTATGCCTTAACTACGAACGTCACATCCTCTTTTGACGGTGACGTGTACAATTGATTGATTAATTAATTAATATTACTCAAACTAGTGTCCATAAAGTTCATCATTGATGAAAATATCAACAAGACTCAAATTTCCAACTTCATAACAACACCATGATTACTTACCTGAACATCTTCCCTTTGCTCCAATCTTACTGTGTTGGGCTCGACGTGACCTGCACAAAAAAATACAAATGACTAGTAGGACAATAAAACGCTTATTTACATACTTTATATTGTCTGTTGTTAGAAAGTCAGTAGGGTTGTTTGAAGCAACGGTTTTTGGTTAAAATGAAACGACACTCTAAAAACTGCCTTCGAAACAAAACACAATGTTTCAAACTTTAAAGTACAAGGGTCCGTTAAAACAGTGATTCTCAACGTGGTCCAGGTGGACCACTGGTGGTCAACCTGGAATTTCTGTTGGTCCACAGAGTGTTCTATAAATCCTTGATAAAACGTTCTTCAAAATTGTATCATTTACTACAGTAAATTGTGTAGCATGTAGCCTATGATTGTGTGTAAGCGTGACGTAATAATCATGTTTACTTCGTGATTTTTGATCGACTTTTCTGGAAGTGCTAGATAAGCAGAAGCTCAGCAGTTTTTGAACTTATTTTACTAGTTGACGAGTAGGCTGTTGAACCGCTCAAGGCATAAGTGAACTGCTGGTAGGCCTAATCAATAAATCATATGTTGCTTTTATAATTGTTTTCGCTGCTCGAAGATTGCGCTTGTTCGTGGAACAAAGTTCCTTTAGTGGGAGTGGAGCTATTCGCTGTTTCACTCAATGTCAATTAAATTATTTTATGAATGTTACATGTTATATTTTTTCAGACGTTAAATTAAGTAGGCTACTGTATTTTGCAGTGCTCTCAAATTAACGATATGTTAGAAGCTCCTGTTGCTAAGAAGGCAAAACTAAGACATTACCAGACATTAGTGACATTACCGGTACCCTTCTATTTCAAACAATATTTGCATTGTGTAATTGCGCATGATCTTTTGTTAGAATAAAATTTGAACTGAAGATTATGTGTATTTAAGTAGTTAAGTTTGATTGTGTAAATTAAGAGGGCTTGCTTAATTAGTTAATTACGTATTATTTTATTAAGGACTAAGATTGAACATGCCCTCGAGTTTTCTGACCTATGTGTAACAGGCTACAGTTCGACTAGTGGCGTTCATGAGGCGTCAACATAGCAAAGTGGTCCATCGGATATTTTTTTTAAAACATGGTCCATGGGCCAAAAAAGGTTGAGAATCACTGCGTTAAAAGGCAATGAGCCTGACTTTTAGCTACCCCTTATTGGTGACTATTTGTTCTCGGCCAGTGGTTTCCAATCTTTTTTGATGCGTTGCCCCTTTACATATATTAGAGATATTCATTCCTTCTCTATTCCATAATAGAATAAAGTAAGCGTAAGCCTGGATGCAAAAACAGCTTCAATACTAGTTTACTATAAAAAAATTTTAAAGAATTAAGTTGGCTGTAATTTCAACAGAATGTTAACAGCAAAGTATTTGATTTGGGCAACATTGTAACAAATTATTGTCAAATTATCATTGCTCTGTACATGCTAAGGTGAGTCCCATACTTGATCCAAGCATCGGAGAACGAGAAGATAAGGTTCTCATTAGACTAAGCCTTCGGCACTAACGAAAGTAGGGTGGCCAGTTCCTTTTTCTCGGCCGCCTTTACTTCAGCAACTACGCCCACCCAATATATTACACCCAGGGTAGAGGTAAGCGGTGTTTTTCACCAACCAGCTTAAGCCGGGAGTCGAACCAGGATACATGAACATAGGATACATACATGCTACATATATTCTAAAACACACACAAACATTGAAAATTATTTTACCAAAAGCCTCTTCTAAGGCTCGTAGAAGCAAAAGTACATGGTTATTACGTTACAGAAGCATTAGTTGCAAAAAAAACTTAAACAAAAGTTTTCAAAAAATCAAAAGTAGTGAAGTTTTCTGAATGATATACAAAAACAAGCCAATAAAAAAAATATAAAATGACACCTACAGTTTTACATATCATTATCCGGGTTTTTTGTCATATTATGATCTTTGGGGCTAGTGATACGTTACTTAGCATTCCAATGTCGTCCGATACAGCGCTCCAAGACATTTTTCAACCAATCCTATTTTTTTCGTCTTTTGAGAGTATATGATGCTCTAATGTTTATGGTACTAGTATAGATAGCTATATTTAACCACATTGGCAGCTATTACTCACTTTTGTCGTTAGATACTCTTCGTCTTATAAAGCAGCAAAGCAGAAGAATGAGCACCAATAAGAGCAAACAACCGGCAACACTGATTCCAACTTTAAAACCCAATGAACTTCCATCAGATACGGCCACAGTAAAATTGAACATAAATTGCGTTCCGGAATAAGCGGACGAGGAAAGAGTAAGCGTATAAAATCCGTTGTCGTCAACAGACACCTAAAGACAATAGCTACGCTATACATTTTGCTCGTGTTAAAATAACAATATCGGTATTCAAATACAATCTCTGAGTATCTTAGTGACATAGTAGCCTATGAAATGGGCCTAAACCACCTATTACTAAAAGCAGACGTTTACGTTTTCGGGTAGCAGTGACAGAAGGCACGATGCACCTGACCGTTACAAATCATTATTGAAAATCAAATTCTGTAAACAACTTTACAGAAAATTGATCAAGGAACAATCTGTAAAACAGCTGATGGAAAGCAAACGAGTTGAATCTGCTTCTGTTATAAAAATCAGAAAATACACACTAAATCTTACAAATGCAAGTTTTTATTTTAGTTTGATTGCAATATAACTTTACTAAAATAAACCAACACGCTATATCACAATGCATGGCCCGGCCCGACCATGAGTAGCATCATTATACCTCAAGCTAACATTTTCGAATGTTTTTTGTTGATAAATTTACAACGGTTGCCATGGCAGCCTATAGCACCACGATCAGTTGAGTAGCCCAACACTGTGATATCATTTTAACAAAAAGTCTATACCACAAAATCAAGCAGTAATCCAAAACGAATTTTCTTACGCAGAATCATTCTAAAAAGAATTGATTTTGTGAAGCTGAAGAACAAAACAAGTGACTTCTTGCTGAGAAGCTACCTCGGAATAGAAATTTGAATTTTGATTTCAGAACTCTGGTTTTAAAACGATTCAGCAAAGCACTTTATAACTTTAATCATCATGTCACTTACCTTTGTTCGTTTAAATGAGAATCTCTGTTGGTCCTTTGGCACAGTGGTAGAGGTCAAATACATTAATGCGTCATTTTTCACCATTGAACCTAAAACGCATGCTTTTTATTGCGTTTAGTTGATGTGACTTAGCAATTTTTTGGCTTATGTTTCAAATCAAAATTTTAAGCGTCGCTCAAAGCAGACATTAACAATGCTAAAAAACGTAATAACTTAATTTTATTAACCTTTATTAGACCTACTACTTTTCTTATTCAAATGTATGAAATCGCTCTTCCCCTCAACGATACTAGCATGATCCACCAAAGTAAATTTACAACAAGGAAGCGTGTATTGATGAGGTATATTATTCTTATTTTGCTGTATGAATGTGAAGCCTGGACGGTAAACAAAGAAACGCAAAAGTATTTAAATGCCGCTGAAATGTGGTTCATTCGAAGAATGCAACGAATATCATAACTCAGCCACAGAATATATAAATGAAGACATTCTAACACAAACCAATCAAACCACGACTTTCTTAAAGAACATCATGAAAGGACAGACAAGCTTTTCTTGCCATATCATGTGGAAGGATCAATTAGAACACACTGCTTTTTGTGAAAAGATTAAAGAAAAACGGGCTCGTGGAAAACAGCGTCTCACTTTTCTCAATAACCTCAAGGATCATTCCCACGTTCCAACCGCAACAATTCTTCATACAGTTAAATACCGGGATAATTGGTAAGAACTGCGCATGAACGCCTAAGCCTGGAACAGGCATGATAAATAAAGAACTGTTAACTGTCAATAAATGTTGATTTTAACAAAAAATGCTAGTTTAAGAAGTAGTACATCGAAATTTTCTTCAACTCCAGGAAACATCTCAGCCAAAAATGTTGCTCTTGTGTGTTGCTGAGGGTTGGAAGTGGAAGCAAGAGATTAACAATGGGATATCGCTGTCCTTGAACTATTATTCATTAAGATAAAAAAGATAATTAGTGAACTGGAAGTTACCATTTTTCATCAAAGACACAAATTCAGCTTTTGGGTTGGAAAAAAACGTCACACTGCAAACTCCTGGATCGGGTGGCTTCCATTGACAAGAAAAATCAGCTTTGGTATTCCTATCTTGATAAGGCTCGTCTACAAAATAAATAGACACCTTTTTACTTTGATATGTGATAGAAATATGCTACAGATATGCTACATATGCTAAATATGCTACAATTTATGTACAATTCGACCGCTCTTCACATAAGAAAACACTCAATTTAAAAATGTATCCAGACCCAGTGGCCAACCGCGCAAAACATGGAAGACTAAATTATGTGAGAATTTAGTGGCGCTAACCGAAAACCTGGAAATATGAATTTTTCAGTAGACTATTGTTTCCAATGCCATTGAAGAAATTCAGTGTATTAAGCTATTTTTTTTAAAGTTTTCCGCTACACGCAACAGTTATACGCTTTGACAAGTTTGTGAAAAAAATGCAGCACCAACCATATCACTGAAGCCGATGTAAATAAATCCGTAAAAGATTGCAATAAATTCAACCGGTAAAAATGTAACTTTTTCTGATTATTTTTGCTCCTATAATGTAACCTATTAATTCTTGATTGGAAATGGAAATAATAATAATTGGAGGAAATGTAATAAAGCCGTATAATATCCTGAAAAGATGTTTTTAGTTCCAGAAGTTTATATTAAAACAGCGAAATGACATAAGTGGATGTTATCGCGCATCAAATTTGGTTAAATTTTGCATTAAACATGCTATTGTGCTGTTATGGGTGTCGCGAGGCTACGTTGAAGCCCTGAGAGGCCGCGATGCAATAAAGGTTGAACCCCTGTTTTGAAGAACGTCGATTGGTTGATCAAGCTTACACAACCAACGCACGTCAGCAACGGCTCAGTTGGTTGCAGGGATCGATTTCACTTAAAATTGACGGAGCAACCATAACAAAACTTCGATTAAAGCAAGTGATTATATTGTTACTTGGGGGTAGTGCTATGCCAAAGGCGTTTGGATTTGTTCAGTTTTACTGTTTGAATCGGTACTACAACAGTTTCTAACTCAACGGGAGCCTGCATTAGTTTTTTTTTTAATACTGTTACCATGGTGTAACATAATATTTAACAGCGTAAACATTCGCGTTTAAATTGCTCAAAGTGACAAAAACTGTGTGTTCCTCACTATACGGCGAAATGATCTTGCGACATCGAGATGGCAACGAAGGCATCTAGGTAGGCGGACAACATTTCAACAACATAGGATACGCACACGACACCGTACTAATCGCCACATCAAACTCCAGTTCATAAAATTTACTCCTCGACATAGTCATTAAGCAAAGCGAGAACCTTGGACTTAACTTGAACGCAACAAAACCTCCTGCATGGCTATTTCAGCAAAGGAAATAATTGCTGTATGCAGAATGAAAATACAGAAAATACCCGTTTCGCAAGTAGTTTCAACTATCTGCGGTAATGATGGGGCGACTGCCTGGTCAGAGACACCGCGTCCATGTTGGAAATTTTCAAAAACTTTTCAACATGGACAAACCAGGATTTTGTAAATTTAATAAGAACAATGGACGATCGAT
This sequence comes from Aplidium turbinatum, assembly GCF_918807975.1. Lineage (NCBI taxonomy): Eukaryota > Metazoa > Chordata > Ascidiacea > Aplousobranchia > Polyclinidae > Aplidium > Aplidium turbinatum. The sequence continues at coordinate 7,379,829 of NC_137483.1, read as the reverse complement.
GGTTGTGGAGAATCACGGTAGCCGACGCCTTATTCAGGCAGGGCCGATGATGAACAACAATAACAAAAATAACATTCATAGAGTCTTGTTACTACCTTTTGTCCTCACTTGTGCAATTTTCTTGTAAAAAGGTAGAGACGGTCCCAAACTTTCTTGCTGAGACTCGGGGAATAAAATAATTGTAATTGGGCTTTGGCACTAATGAGGGTAGGGTGGCCCCTTTCTTTCGGCCGCCTTTTTTTCAGCAACTATGCTTATCTAACTTATTACATCCTTGGTAGAAATGAGCGGTATTTTTAACTACTAGCTAAAACCGGGTATAGAACCAGAATCACATTATTTGAAAGCCGGCGTCTCATCTGCTGCGCCATTCCACTCATAATTTCAGGTAGTTGGATTATCACAGTGTCGAAAGTACAAGATACAAAGGCTATAAAATAAGTAGTCCTAAGATCTACTAGTACTCATGCAGTCGTATGTGCTTCAATAGGTACAGCACAGAATCAGAGAAAGGATGAACTAAAGTTGTTTCAACGGAACTGCCGCACGTAGCATATTCGGACAAGCAACCAATGTTTGCAACATTACAAAAACTGTGCATCATTTCTGAAACATAATTTTTTAATCATCGAGAACAAAACTTAAAACGTCTAACAACTTAAATTCAACACCTAATACAAACTTACAAACAACGTCAATGTATATCCTTCTCTTAAAGCTTCCAAATCGATCAGTTGTTGTGCAAGTGTAATTTCCAGCATCTGATGAACTTAATTGCGTAAGGCTGAGTTTGGAAGTTGCAGCAGAAAAACCGTATGGACCTTTCCACCGATATGTCGCATCCAAATCAATTCCATAATCAACAGAACAAGACAATTCTAGGTCTTTACCTCGTCTTATCTTCAACACATTGTTCTGAAGGTTTGCATGAGAAATCTTTACTGATACTGATCCTGAAAGGTGATGAAAAGATGATCTTTTATGCTAAGTTCACATACAGTAAAGTTTGAGGTTAAAATATGTTATTCTAAATCTTCATTTCATTCCATGGTAAGCACATCTTTTCTCAGCGTTGCACTGCAGAAATATTGGACTTTATTAATCTTGACGCCAACAAAGGAATCAAAGAGTTTTTTAATCAAAATCGTTTTTCACATAACATTTGCAGGTGGGTTGCCAACACTAACCCTGAAAGCTGCCTTTATGCTGAACTTGAAAACTTAACATTAAAATTGAAAAATTAAAGTCAACTACAAACAATGAATTTGGTGTGAATTGAAATGGAATAACACGAGTTCGCAAATACTCTACGCATTCGAACTAAAATAGAACAGAACTAGTTTGCAATCTTGGTTAACACAAAATGTGTTGATTAAAATTAACGAAAGTCATTTGTGAGCACAATAAAATAAAATACTGGAGACCAAGACAATTTGGCGCGACATTGTTGACCGCAAATGATTTGTCAGTACAGGCACAATTGCCGCAAAGGGTGTGTTCCATTGAGCACTATTTGTTACGCGATATTTTTGGCATAACAAAGTTGAATTTGTATCACAAAATATTTTTCACACTGGTAATAAAGTCCTGTTTTCATGCACAAGTGGCATAACATTTAAATTAAGAAACTGCAAGCTAGTGACCAACCAACAGAATCAATTTAAACTGGAAGTGTACTTACTCAATGCAACTATAGCGCATTTTGTTAACCGCATTTTGTTAACCCAATACTTTCGAAAAACGTGTTTGGCCTTTGTAGTTTTAGTTTTACGGCACTTTCTGCGTTCTTAAATTCTCATGCTTCCAGTTCATAACAAAACAACTTTCGCTTTCAGTTTCACACAGCACTGACGTTTACGATTAAGTTAGTTTGAGCCAGAAAAAATAAATTTTGTTTCTTACAAGATTCCTTTGTTTTGTTTTAATTTAAGTTCCTTTTTGAACACTCCTAGAATGTCTGTTGATTTTATTGTAGAAAAGCGTCTCGGACGGAAAAAAATAAAATTGTTTTAAATCACAAGATATATATTGGCCTAGTCTGTTCATGGAAAAATAACTTTTTCGGAAGTTTCTCAAAAAGCCTCACGGGAGATGATCTGATTGCTTACATCGAGTAAATATTGTACCGGACTTGAAGTAAGAAAAGCGCATTAATACTATGTTTGAACAAATATGCAAAATAGATTGCGTTTGAGAGTAAAAAAAAACTGCGATAATATCATTTTTGATTTAAAGTGTTATCCCAATTTTTGAATGACCCTACCAAGCAAAGTAACGAAAAAAATATGTAAATATTAAAAACAAACAAATGTAAACTACCAACAAACAATAAAGTTAATATTGAAAATGCGATGATCAATCAAGCAATGTCCGCACAAACTACAATTGATTGATTGAATCTTTATTCTCGGACTGGAAAAGCATCTCAGAGAGCCTAATCCTGGCGGTTCCGCATAGCCGACTTGTAGAGGCTTTTAACCACTGACGCAGGGCCAGTCACCGAGATTGACAAAGTGAAGTTTACGATTGTTGACGTGTTGTTGCTGGGGAATTATTCCCTCCAATAGGTGCCGCTGAATGGAAAGTAGTCCTTAGAATGCCTTGCTCAAGTGCACACCCCGAGAGTCGAGCCAGTGCCGCTTGACCTTAAAGCTTCTTCGTTCACAAAGTCACGAGCTAACCAACTGAGCTATCGGGGCGGAATAAAACAGCATTGTGTTGGTGGAGTGAGATGGGGTACGTTGCACGTGTAATTACTTTAGTTGACCAAAATATAGCCTAATCGGTTGCTGTGTGAAATTGCTATGTGAATATTAAAACAAAAGTATATTTCCTCATTTCAGCATAAATTTACTTGTTCGGTTTCATTTTCTTTACACTAAACTAATTTCATTTCGTTTTGCGATGGATAACACGCAAGAATTTTAGAACACTGAAAGTGATGTACAACTCAAATCGCAAGGGAATCACATCTGAGCTAATCCTAAAGTCACATAAAATATGATAGCATTACGTAGTAAGTTTTTTGCCACACATTTTACGCAACAAGAAAACATACTATTGACTCCATCAAGTAAAGCGAAATTACTGATATTGTTAACTATATTTATATTTAAAAGATAAGCTTATAATATGTTCGATAGCTTGCCCTTTGTTGTTTTCAATAATTATTTGTTAATGTCATAATATTTATAACAAAGCAAAAAATATCTAAATGTGCTCAATAGAAAACAGACTTAGCAAAAAAAAGATTATAGGTGAAATTCACCCAGTGACAATTTGTCTCTGCGACAAATCAGCCTGGGTTGTTAGTCTCGCACCAAGTTGGCCGCGCCACGATGTCGTGTACTCAAAAACAGTTATAGTGGTTTGCTACGGTTGAAGTGCACATGACAAAACTTTAATAATGTCAATGCACAATGCCAGCTAGATCACTTTATCAAAATGTACATGTCAATAGAATAGAACAACTACACAATTCAAATATATTACTAACTAGTTGTTGGGACTATAGTGAAAACTGATTTACGACCCCACTTTGTTCCAATACTATTTGTCGCATGGCACTCCACTCCTGTGAAATTGACATCAACCCTTTGATTGAATGAGCAATGACCGTTTGTAGCTTCAACAGGCCCAATGTCGCGGTGGTACATGTCGCCTTCGAAGAACTTCCATGTACATTGATGGACAAGTGGATCAGCGTCACTTGAACAATTCATGGCAAGATTCTCATCAGATCGAACATAATATTTTCCATTCAAACGAACTAAATGATCAGACTCAGTGAAGTTGATAACAGCAGTGACAGGACGGTCTGTAAAACAACACAAGTTCAACAATTGCCTACTAGTGTCACTGCAACGAAAGAACAAACAAAGCACTCCCTAAAACAATACATAGCTTTAGGTTACTAAATAGTAAAAACAAATACCCGTTATTCAGTTGATTTGACAAAAATGAAAAAACTTTAGCATAAATATTAAAAGCTACCAACTTGCTTCGTTGAAGACTCAGCTACAGTTGTTCCATTAATCTTTTTGCTACGTGAGCTTAACTAGCAAAAGAAATGGCTTGGCGATACTCTATCACTTTGGAACAGTTTGCTGACTACATTGAGTTGACAAGAAACAAATACACTTCAGTAGAAGTTACAACATACAACAAAATACAATAACTAACCACAATGATCACAAGAGTAGTTTTTTATTGAAACCAAATCATATTTACTTTATTAGTCTGTCATTTTGGCCCTAGTGTAACTGTTTAGTGTGTCATTATGACTATTTGGTGAGTTTGGTAAGTATTATCAAATTGATTATTTTGTGTCCAACATGTGGACAGCTTTAAATATGATTGACATAAAAAATGAAACACATGCAAAAACTTTGAATTGTTTGTGATGAAGCTTTTGAAAAAATATAAACAAAAAACAACATTATTGAAAAACAGGTTTAGCCATACTCTGTGTTTATCATCTACTATGATCTCATAGATATTGCTATGATGTTTGATGACCCAGTATGACGTAAAAACTTACATTGTCCTGTCTGAGGTTGGGCCTCTGTCATCCACAAGTTCAGTGTTCCACCTGAAAGAAGTTCAAACATTTTGTTATAAGGATTCTCTTTACAATAATACAAGCCAACCAGCCAAAAGTAATGCAAAGACTGAATAAACAATCAAATTATTCGCAAGTATTAAATGCTAGCAGCGATCTTTCTAAGAAATGACAATGCAGTAGATAACCTATTTTTGAAATTAAAATAAATCTACTATATCACACATCTAAGTTAAGATGGTCTGGTCATACAACAAAAGAAACCAGTCAGTCCAGCACAAACTGATATATGTGTAATTATATATCAAAACTTGTCTCAATAGGAGTTTAGTAAAATGACTCATTACAAATTAGTGTTGTTTATTCTATTGCTCAGAGGTTTTCCACAAGTAATAATTTGCTGATTTCAACTTTTTTCTCATATTATTTCAACGTTTCTTGGTAGTAAGCCATAAAAAGATAGAGAAATTTACAGGCTGCCGGACAGTATTTGTCACAATCAATGTGTAAGGCCTCGCGTCGGGCTGCTTTGCGTCTTGACAGAATGTGCTGTTTTCATTATGGAATTTTGAGCGATGTGTTATTATCGGGTATTGACCTAAAGTAACCTCTGATGACGAAATCTGTATTATGTAACGTGTTTTCTACAACCTTCGGCCCTACGTGACAATCTCGAGTCTTCTTTAAACTTGCTTGTTTATACCCTTCAATGCTACGTGACCGACGATGAGTTCGTGTGATGCAACACTACGTAACCTTCTCGAAGTTACTAGACCGAACAAACCTTCTATAAATAGTGGTGTAATTTGCGTAATGGATTATTATGATGATTATTATTATGAGTTGATTATGAGAGTTGTGCTATGAGTTGTGGATTGGTAGTTGATGCAGAAATTATTGGTGATTGAGACTTGAAGTAATTGAATACAAGTAGATGAGAATTGGTGCTGATATAAATTGTGTTCGAAATTAGAGTTATTTGAGAAGCCGTTCGTTAAAGTTCTTCAAGAAGTCAGATTATCATTTCACTAGTAGAATTATTCGACATTTAATTGACTGCTTTTCGGTTTGACCCATTAAACTACGTCATTGAACCTTTCCAAGTCTTTTTCCTGGTAAGGGATAGAAAGAAATCGTGACATTCTGGGGGCTCGTCCGGGAATATAACCGAAAAACCGAAGAATACCGAAGATTTATTGAAAGAATAATAAATTAATGTCAAGATGGCGGATACTGTCAAACATGAGATGATTGAAGACTTAGGGAGCATGGCTGAACGAATGGGGCTGACTGGTAATGAGAAGTCTCAGTTTGTGATGGAAGAGTATCACAAGATAATGGACCAAAAAGCTCAGCGAAAAGCTGAGCTTTAGAGAAGATAGAAGAGTTGCTCGTGCAATAAGGAAAGCACAACTTGAAGCTGAAGAGAAGCAAACACAACTTGAAGCTGAAGAAAAACGAGCACAGCGTGAAGCTGAAGCTGAAGAAAAACAAGCACAGCATAAAGCTGAAGAAAAACAAGCACAGCGTGAAGCTGAAGTAAAACGTGCACAACGGCAGTACGAAGCAGAAGCTGAAGAAAGAAGAGCGCAATATGAATTGGAAAAGTTAAGAATTGATTTAGAAAGACAAAAGCTGGACATTGGTGAGCGATCTAATTCTACTAACGATAATGCTCGAGATGTTATTGTGGCGCAAGTTAGACGTCCAGATTTGCCATCATTTGTTGAAGAAAAAGATGAGTTGGATAGTTATTTGTTAAGATTTGAAAGATATGCTACAATAGCCAAATTGGAGAAGTCAACGTGGGCTACCCAGCTAAGCATGTTATTATCGGGACAAGCTCTTGATGTATATTCAAGACTTTCGCAAGAAGAGGCCATGAACTACGACAGATTGAAGTTAGCTCTGTTAAAGCGATACAATTTTACCGAGCATGGATACCGTCAAAGATTCCGTGAGGCAAAGCCTGAACGACACGAAAGCCCAGGTCAATTTATTGAACGTTTAAGAAACCTTTTGTTAAAATGGTTTGAACTTTCGGGGGCCGAACAATCATTGGACGGATTGGCAAACCTTATAGTTAAGGAACAATTCACAGATTCATGTTCAAAAGATCTGTCTGTTTATCTAATGGAGAAAAGTCCAAAGACTCTAGAAGAAATAGCCAGTGTGGCAGAACAGTACTTAGTTGCTCATGATGAGAAGTTGTCGACTGAAGAAACGTTGTCATGCGATAATGACGAAGAGCAAATAAATAATTTTAAAGGAGGTGCTGTTCCAAGAGATGTACGTTGTTTTAATTGTAATGGTTTAGGTCATAAGGCTGTTAACTGCCGGAAGAAGACTAAAAGAAATCATCAGGAATCGAGGAAGTGGTGCAATCGTTGCAATAGGCAAGGACACGAAGCGAAGGAATGCAAGGACAAGTCGTTTTCCCTATCCAATCAGTCTGGAAAAGATAAAGGCACTGACGTTTATCGATGCGGTTGTGCGTTAATGATTCCTGAACCCACGCTTGAGGAGGAGAGACCGGATGAAGATGTTTGCGAAAAAATAATACCTGAAGATTACCTGCCAGTAGTGGATGGAACAGTTGGAAACAAAAAGGTAAAAGTTTTACTTGATTCTGGTTCTACGGGTATAATGGTGAGGAGAGATTTGGTTAAAGACAGTCAATTAATGGGAAAAACTGGAATTGTGATGTCGATAAATAACACTTCAATCCAAGGACCGTTAGCGAAGATATATATCGAAACTCCATATTGTAGTGGGACTGTGAAAGCGTTATGTTTACAAAACTCTTTAGTTGATCTTATAATCGGAAATGTTATTGAGAGAGATTCTGAAGTTACTTGTTATTCTTGTGGCAAGAATGGTCACTTTGCTCGAGATTGTTCTGCAGATAATCAGCAACGATCTCACGATGACGGATACAATGAGCGCGAAGAACCGAAGAGAAGAGGCAGGTGACGACCATTTGGAGTTTGCTATAGATGCGGTAGACGCGGACACTTCGCCAGGGAGTGCGTTGCTGACGGCGGACATTCGGAAAACAGACGTTGCCGTGACAACCACTGCTACCGATGTGGGGAGATTGGACACATAGCCAGGAGCTGCCCTTTTGATGAAAAGGCTTGCTACAACTGTCATAAAGAAGGTCATCTCGCCAAGGACTGTCCGGAGAGGAGGTGTTTCCGATGTAAGAAGATGGGTCATCTCGCTTGCCGATGCACTGAAGATGTTGAGGACGTTGGAGACTTTCGCCGAAAACGTGACTATTGTTTTGAGAAAAGCTATCGTTGGTAGATCATGCAACGATGGACTTATGAGAACTGTTTTATTGAGTAATTAATTGTTTTGTGGTGTGTTTTGTATTGATTGTGTTGTTATATTGTTTGCAACAATATTCTAAGGGGGGGCGTATGTCACAATCAATGTGTAAGGCCTCGCGTCGGGCTGCTTTGCGTCTTGACAGAATGTGCTGTTTTCATTATGGAATTTTGAGCGATGTGTTATTATCGGGTATTGACCTAAAGTAACCTCTGATGACGAAATCTGTATTATGTAACGTGTTTTCTACAACCTTCGGCCCTACGTGACAATCTCGAGTCTTCTTTAAACTTGCTTGTTTATACCCTTCAATGCTACGTGACCGACGATGAGTTCGTGTGATGCAACACTACGTAACCTTCTCGAAGTTACTAGACCGAACAAACCTTCTATAAATAGTGGTGTAATTTGCGTAATGGATTATTATGATGATTATTATTATGAGTTGATTATGAGAGTTGTGCTATGAGTTGTGGATTGGTAGTTGATGCAGAAATTATTGGTGATTGAGACTTGAAGTAATTGAATACAAGTAGATGAGAATTGGTGCTGATATAAATTGTGTTCGAAATTAGAGTTATTTGAGAAGCCGTTCGTTAAAGTTCTTCAAGAAGTCAGATTATCATTTCACTAGTAGAATTATTCGACATTTAATTGACTGCTTTTCGGTTTGACCCATTAAACTACGTCATTGAACCTTTCCAAGTCTTTTTCCTGGTAAGAGATAGAAAGAAATCGTGACAGTATTGTTATTAGGCATCATTTAAGAGGCCAATCAAATTGGACGACAATCTTGTTGCATTTTTTAAAATTATGTTTCTTGCAACTTTTTTCATTTCCTCGATATGTTTTTGTGCTGTGCCATTTTGTCGCTAAACAGATAGTGTTTACCTCCATAGCCCTATTGATATTTAGTCAGTCGCGCTAACTGACAAAAGGTCAAAAATAAAAGCTGGGTATCATTCTCAACATCCTGTGGTAGCCCAGCGCAGTAACCAAAATAAAGCAAGTTATTTTGTGGTGAATGTTGTTTGCATAAAACATGTTTATGAACTGTCTTCATAAAATAACACCTTATTATAAATTGTCAATTCGATAAGTATTTTGACATAATTAATAAACAAATCATTTGCACATTACAAATAAAATGCAAAAATAAAATAAAAAAGTTTTACTTACTTAACAAACTGTAAAAAACAAGGTTGACAGATACTTGGAATTTCATTTCATTGCTGTTCACATCAATTCAATTTACATCACAAAATAGCTACAAATATGCATGCAAAACCTGTTATAAAACAATTACATGCAGTTATAGCAGTCATACTCTTTAAGTACTATCAATAATTACCTAACTGCAAAGTCACCTGCTACAAAACAATTAGAAAAATTACAACGACTCATGTAGATTAGAAGCATCATACTTTTACAGTTGTTCAAAAACAAATACAAAGACCTCAAAACTTAGAATAACGTTTTCACACATGCTCATAGTTGAATTGTCATTTCAAAACATGTTGTTGAACCGTAATTAAAGGAAAACTTAATAAGGCAGAAAAAAATCTGGAACCCACCAGGACCAACCAATATGCGGCAGCATACAAAAGTTGTTCTGTATGATACATATTGAACACGTGTCACAAGTAATTTTATGGAACCAATTAAACTAGGTTAATTGCTTTGACTGACACTGATTGTTTTCATTATCTGATAAAGTTATAAAAGTTTCTGTGTGCTTTGAAAGAATGTCTGCAACTCACAGCACTAAAAGCATTCTTTATTTTCTTAAAAGTATCTAAATACAGTACCGTACATGCATTTGTGGCACTCTTGCCATTTTTCAAAGTGGGCTACGGCCATGCTTGCATTATAGTGGATGCCACACTTTTTCTTGCATATGAAGTTGTAGCAGTAACGTTATTTCATCCAGGCACTGCAGCCATTGGACAGCTATCAAGCGCTGCAAGATTGGCATTTCTATTTTGAAATCGGTAAATCGAGCAGTGATGTATGATGTGTTGTGCTGATCGACATACACAGGATGACGATTCGGTAAGACCGCATTAAAGATGCCACACTAACAGTGTGTAACACCCGATCAAGAAGAAGGCCATTTGACGAATCGGCATGATGAGACAGAAAAAGAAAGATTATAAATTACAAAAACTCATCAGCCTAAAAATTGCATTATTGCATCCATCTGCTTATTATACAAGTTGCTAATGTACGTCTGGTACCATGTCCCATCAAAATTGTTCAATTTTAAATCTCAGGTAGCGCATGCAAACAATTTATTTAAAATTTAATACCTGATTATTTATCAACAATCAGACCTTCAATATACAGCTGCAATTTATAGACCTACTCATGGCACATATCCTGTTGCAGTTGCTTTAGGTCAGTGGTTCTCAATCTTTTAACCCTTTGCTTTTCAACGTTTTTTTGGAAGTTAACTGCTCAAGGGGGGGCCATTTTTGGATCAAATTCAATCAGCTGTTACGAGTTATCCGCTGATGCTATTTCAACAGAAGTTGCACTGGTGTGAAAGCAAATCATTTGTCTATAAGTTTGAAAACTCATTATTTTAAAATTTTATATGTTAAACTTGATATTTCAATATTTGCAAAGGTACCCAAAAACGACAATTTTGATTTAACTTGCCGCCTTTAATTAACCGTGCTAATCCGATTTCATGCAAACTTCTAAATAACAAAGAGCTCGATCGAACGCACGAAGTGTGTGTGCGGTGTGCCGAATCATTGCATTGATTAGAATTTACGACTTGCGAGCAAATCTTATTGTAAGCTACTCAGTACTCACTGATTCTAAAATAGTTACAATCAGAGTAATATTGTTATACGAATTTGAAAAAAAACAAAACTGCGTTTGTTGTCTTACATTTTTGTCCTAAACTAATGCATTCCGAAACTCATGGCTAGCTTCTAGTTTTATGGAACCAAATTTCTCATAAGTAACAGCTTAGCCTGCTTGAATAGCTGTTTACATCTTCGTTTGTCTATTTTAGGTCTACAATTGAGTTTGTAGTATGAATATTTTTAGTAGAGAGAAGACAATTGAACAAGTTGTTGAAATAATCTGAAATTTCTAAGTTCAAATTAAGTGCTTTTGAAATTGTGGATTTGTGTCAAGTCGCATCACAAATATCATGCAGGCCACATCATAAGTCATTTCGCTTACGAGTGTTTATAAACATGACTCATAAATTACATCCACAAAAAATACAGCATTTACATCAACAAAGCTAAGTTCGAAGCTCACTTTTTATTGAAGATTGTGTCAATCAATTTGAAAATACATTTTTAGTCCGCCAGCGTGGAAATAATGCAACAGCGAATTGAGGAACATGCGTAAACAAAGGAAATGTGAAATAACCCACAGTCAGCAAATCTACATAAATTTAACCTTTACAAATGTTGAATCAATGTAAAAGGACTGGATTGCTTACTGGGTCCTTATTGTTTGAAGCACTAAAAATACGCGTAAAAGCGACAACGTCAGCAAGGCAGTGATTATGTTTCTGGCCAAAAAAAAATAACGTTTGACTTCAAAGATAAAAATGATTATAACGAAGCTTCAAAGTTTGTCGTAAAACATTTTACTGAGATACAATAAACATAATCATTTTGTGCCAGATTGTGAGAGGACTTCCTAGATTCTTTCCAACGATTTGCATGATTGCAAATTATTTTCTATAACTTTACATTGCTAAAAAATGGCTTCTTTGTTGAAACAACGTGGCTACAATTCTATAAAAAATTCTTAGGCCTACTACATTGAAGTAATGAAATTTTTTTTGTGATTTTGCCGATGACGTTTTACAATATCCGAGAAGTAAAAAATAATAATGATAAATTATTTTACAAAACCGTGGTTTGCAAGTGCTTCACAAAAAATTGTTGGGGGAAAATTTACTATTAGACGTAAAACGTTTGTAAAAGAAATTTGTCGGTTTACGTATTTATAATGTTTATTGCGCTGTTATCGAATTATAAACTGCCTGTAGGCTATTGTCTACCTTTGTGGTTGCCGGCCAGCTTAGAGCAGCATGCAAACTAAGCGTTTATGGTATTTGCATCGTGTTATGATTCTCGAAAATTTCCCACAAGGTCTTTATTTTTATCGTGATATTTTGTGCCTCTTCTGTCCTAAACTTGAAGTTATTGTGCAGCACTATCCACATCGGTTTTTAGACTCAGTCTTCATTGAAAATCTTTTGTGTGGTGCATCATTTCAAGTAGTGTCTTTCCCTAAACTGTTACACAAATCGCCCAGAACCAGGTTGATTATTATGTATCTTACAGCAGTTGAGAGCCCGTTATTGTATGTGTGGAATTATTACTGTAGATGTCTGACTAAATTCATGCCAAAGTCGAGCAAATTCTGCTTTCGGGATCCTTGCCGTTATTTACTGTATTTTTTGTTGATAAGTTTAGGCAGCATTTTTCCAAGATAAATGAAGACATCGGTATTGTTCGTCACTTAGATTTAGTTTTCTCAGCATTATTTATTCATTCTTTGATCCACTAGTTTGTCCCACTTTTGGTATAATCGGATCGTTTATAAATGGCGGGTCTTCACAATAGCCGGCCTCTTATACATTGGCGCAACGTATTCAGATGTTGAATCAATGATGAAGAAAGCTGATTTGTTGTTTGTCTTATGTGACGCCTAAATTTATGCCTCGTCTACAGTACAAAATATTTTGTAATGTACATTGTGTACATTGTACATTTTGTTTGTAGGCCTACATTACAAAATATTTTGTAATGTAGATGAGGCATTATCATCTTTATTTTGCGCTCTTTGGAACAAAACACAGTGCACTGTGAAACAAAAATACAGGACATAACAACAAGTAGGCGACATAAAGCAGTGAAGGGACGCCATCGAGTTAGCTGCTACGTGTAAATGGAGCCTATCTCATAATTTTGAGTGTATCTCACAATTACTGTTTGCAAAAACGCTATTTCTCCGGCTTCTCCCAAAAGCATTTGCAGTGATACATTTCCTCAATTGCAAGTTTTGTCAATGAGAGCATTTCCATAGAACGTTTATTTCGAAACCAGGTTTTCGTGTCTTTATCCAAGAAAAGATTTCTTATTGTATACAAGATTTCTTATTGTAACGTTTTTTATTCGTCAATGAATATTATCTGCTTGAAACAACTGTTTTGAATAGTTTGTGGCCTCCATAGCCTACTATTTTGATCGTGGATTGCTATTCTTCTTTGTAGAGCTGATAACGCAAAAAAGCTTGCTATTATTGTTTCTAATTAACAGCTTTACGATCACTGGCTTTTCTTTGTAGCATAAGAAATAACGCGCTTTGTATTATTGAGGTCAAACCAAACAAAAGAAAGCAAGAGGATGCTTCTCTCTGCTCGCGCATATCGATGCACGAAGCAATTATGAGCTTATGGCTTGTCATCGCAATGTAATCCATTTCACGCTTTGCTGGAAGTTAGCTAGAAATAGCAAAAATTCACCAAAATCTTGAATTTACAAGAAAACTACACAACTTTTAGCATCAAATTTAATATCATCAGATCCGCCTGGCAATTTTAGGAAAAGTCAAGAAAAACCAAGTGCATGGCGTTACTGTGCTTCAAATAATTAAAGGAAATATGAGGGGGGGGCCAAATCTGGCCTCCCTTTGAGGAGCAAAGTGTTAACAGTGGGGGACCGGCAAAATTTTTAAAAAATGTTCGTGGACCGGCAACCAAAGATCGTAGTGAATGGAATGAATATTTGTAACAATTTGTTAACCAAAGTTGTCGTTGCGCACCATAATGCAAGGTTTTAGCATATGATTTGTATTCAGGACAAAAATTGGAATAAAATGGCAATCAAATCAACTCAAACAGAAAAATGTCAAGCCATTTGCATACAAAATCAATGTCAGTGGGAAATTTGCCACTGTTACGCTGCCAAGTGCCAGTAGCCTATGTGAAGAAAACGAGATATCAAAAAAGTTTCTAAAACACGTAACTCTGTTTCGGCATCCAGGTGATTTCTTTGCTTTGTTATTAAAGCTAGAGATGAAAAAGAATTGTTGTTTCTAAATAGCTAGTTGAAACAATTAGATCAAATCGATTGTTTTGAAAGTTGGGCACGAGTTTGTTTGCAAGACATAACCAGAAGTGTGACAATGATGTTTTCCGAATCTCGACTGCAACGTAGAAGAACATCATCATAATCCATCGTCGGTTTGTTCCCCACTAGTGGGGGTGGCCGATTGTTTCCGCGCAGTAATTGTTTTAATCCCTTTTCTCCATTTCACCCTGTCCCTTGCATCTTCCTCCTTCAGTCCGAATTTTTTAAATTCATCCTTCACTTGTTGTTTCCACGTTCTTCTTGGACGACCGCGTTTCCTCTACCCATCCACCTTTAGATCTAGTGCCTTTCTAAGAAAACTTCCTTCCTCCCTCCTTATCACATGTCCATACCATCTTACTCCATTTGCCCTTGCCAGTTGGTCTATGGTCTCTCTCATCTCTAGCATATCCAACAATTCTTCAGTCCTTTTTTCCCTTCTCGTTTTCACCCCACACATTGCTCTCACCATTGACCTTTCCGTTCTTCTCAGGATTGCCAGTTCACTCTCTCTCAATACCCATGTCTCGCTACCATATAGCATTGCAGGCCGCACACAGCTCCGATATACTTTTCCTTTCATCCTTAGTGAAAATTTTCTGCCATGCAACATTTCCCCACATTCCCTGAACTTTGCCCAGCCCAATCTTGCCCTTGTTGTCACCGCTGCTTCACATCCACCACTTCCATTTATCCGATCACCCAGATAACAGAAGTCTGTCACTGTTTCGATGCCATGGCAGAACTCATCATCATGGCCTTCCACTTCATTCCTTCCTTTACTGCATTTCCCACAAACAAAACAGTTTGCCAATCTTGTTGCGGCTCTCTTGACATTAGCACATCTTGCATGTACCCACTTTCCGCATTCCTTGCATTGCATTGAATTTCTCATCACTCTCTTGCCACATATTTCACAGGGATCTACTTTGTTCTCAACAACTGTTCCTTCTGCTCCACTCACCATCACTTTTGTTTTTTCAACATTCACCTTCATACCCTTGGTTTCAAATGCTTCTTTCCAACATAATAACAACAACATAATGTAATTCAATCTTTCTTTTTCATGAAGATTAAGGTTGCATGCGTTGACATCATCGATGTTAACGTAAAATGATCGTCAAAATTGTTAGTCAACTCTTTCAAGTGTTGACTCACAATGCTCAGCACCTCTTTTTACTTTTTTCACCACTCCATTTCACCAGTATTTTCCACAGCAAATCGACTTGTCTTCATTCCATTCCGAAGGGCTGTTTTCCGCATAGTCTTTGAAAAACAAGTTCTTTGCTTTCTCAAACTCCGGTTCTGGCAAATTTCCATTGCAGGCCTGACTTTATCCCGGAACTTCAAATTTATCTAATTCCAATTTTTGTCTCCAACGACTTTAAAATTTTTCAAAATCAAGGACAAAATTCCCCATTTGGATATGTACTTCTGTGTTTCAAAACTTTTTGAAAACTACACGCAATCTATCACAAAAACATTATCAACGGCACAGAATTAGGTCATCAAAAAGTTCACCTTTATTATCAAACAATTTTATGTGGAGATATGTCAGTTTTACAGCTGTACATGTTTCACAGTACAATCACAATTTTACAACATGCTTATGACTCCACATTAAAATAAGCTCTGCAGAAAGTAAGATTTTCTGCGAACCGGCAAAAAAATTACACGGACCGGTACCGGTCCACGGACCGGCGGTTGAGAACCACTGCTTTAGGTAGCCTATAGATGTATTGTACATGCAGGCTACTTTCTGATATTCACTTCAGTTTGTTTTTATTTCTGGGTGGCAACTGACTTTGGTGACCTTCTGGTCTTTCGCTACTATCCTTGTTAGGTAAATTATTTATATTCATCATATTTCGTATATTTTTGTTTACTTGGCTGCAGAAAAAAATAAACTGAACATCGCAACAAAAATCAATATTAGCCAAATGTAGCAAAGGTCTAGATAAACACAGAAGTGATAAAATGTGAATATTTTAACATGCTTGCTACGGAAACAAAATATTCCTCTTCTCTTGGCTTCACTCCCACTTCAAGTGGGGTTGCCGGGCAGATTGCAGTCTTCCACATCACTTAGTCATCAGCATCTTCTTCACTCCCACTATTTCTATATATTTTGCCACACAAATTCCCTATCTTCTTTTTGGCAGATGCAACCTATTTCGTCCCCTAAACACTTCGTCCCCTGAAAAGATCGAGAGAAAAATAGAAGAAAGCAGAAGTAGCTGATCGGAGTTTTAGCAAACAATTTAAAATTTTCTTCTTGAATTAATCATTGAATTTTTATAGGCAGCTGTAGCGCCCTGCGTTTCACCTTAGGTCTTTTCAACTTTCCTTAGGTTTGTTACCGTCGTGAAATTTACAATTGTGCTTCGGGATTTTCACCTTAGGTCTTTTTAACTTTTCTTAAACGCCTCTTACCGCCTTGAAATTATCGTTCTGTTGCATATATGTAATGTTACCCAGTAAGTCAAGTAATTCATGTAGTTTGGCAAGTGTGCTTCGAGCTTCCTGAAGTATGATTAGGAATCTGCTTGCCTTTTAAGAAATCGTATGCCAATCAGCTAAACGCATTCTTGCAACCGGCACCTTTCAATCACATATGCG
Source organism: Aplidium turbinatum (assembly GCF_918807975.1). Taxonomy (NCBI): domain Eukaryota; kingdom Metazoa; phylum Chordata; class Ascidiacea; order Aplousobranchia; family Polyclinidae; genus Aplidium; species Aplidium turbinatum. The sequence goes on along the minus strand of NC_137483.1, from coordinate 7,363,203 downwards.
TAATTTTTCGTCTTTTCAACGTTTTAGCTTACAGATGCTTCATTCCTCAGCGACTATGTAAATCGCGTTTTGGCCGACCATTCGACAGACAGAGAATTTTACTCTTGGTGTAGGTAGTACGTTAGAGTACTGTATAATTTTGGTGCAGTTCACTATAATGTGATTTTGGTACAGTAGTGATATTAACTCTGGCTCCACTAGTCAACGTTCAGTGTGCAGTTTCCTGGGTTGGACTTATGATGTGGATTACGTTCTGCTGTGGAAAGACGATTGCAATCTTTTAAGTTATGTGGTGACAATAAAATCATACTTGTAATAAAGAAGCACAGACCTCGTTCTCGGATCATTTCTGCCACATTGTTGTGCCCAAAATGTCGCTGTAGACTAGTATTACAGCTAGGTATGGGCGGATAAGTTAAGTTACCTGTTGTCCGCTACAGCAGCCATCCTTAGCCAAGTGGATGAGAAACATTTAATATACCAATATACTAAAATATCTACACTAGCAACAAGAAATAACTTGCATTCATATTGTGTCAAAATTACAAAGTTCCAATGTTAGATGCTGATAGTCAATGATAAAAAAGCTTAAAGAGTGTCAGTCCACATTAGCAAATTACACTGCAAACAACTCTAATAATTAGATTACCGATAAATATTATCAACTTTATAAGGCTATTTAATAAGATTTAATGGTAATAATAAAACTGTAATCTAGCATTGAGAGGAAGAAAGTGAGGTTCGGTTTATCAACTATTATTTCAAGATACTTAGTGTGGACAACTGTTTTGGCAACTTCAGCAACGGCAACTCCAATCAGTGACTTGGGCGCTTCTATATTTTTTCTCTTGATCTTTTCTAGAGAAAAATTTTGAAATGTTTGCGGTATGATAACTCCAATCAGCAACTTCGGCTCTGTTTTATTTTTGGAAGTGGCTATTTTTCCACACTTAATGCCATGGTTACAATCAGGTGTTGCCAGAGTTGGGATTAAAGTTAGGAAGGGTTAAGGTAAGGATTAGAGTTAGGAATAAAATTAGGGTTTTGATCTTTACCCAGGGCTAAAAAAAAATTAAAAATACAAGATTTTGTTTTCAACAGCTTTAAACTTTTCTCAAATTAGGGCAGAATTTCTTATCTGGCAACACTATTGAGGTTATTATTACACTATATAGTGTAAACATAGCCACAGCCTTTATTTTTTTTCAATCTTTTTTGGGGACGGAATCGGAGGACGAAATGTTGAGTGGACGAAATAGGTTGCACCCCTTTTCAGCGGGTACCTCTAAATACCCATTGTCAGGCATTGTCGGGCATTGTCAGGCATTGTCGGGCATTGTCAGGCATTGTCGGGCATTGTCAGGCATTGTCGGCTTTTCGGGGAGTTGTGGAGCATTGTAGAGTAGCTACCTTTAGGCATTGTTGGGAATTTCCAGGCATTGTCGAAGACTGCCAAGCATTGTCGATCATTATCAGTGGTTGACGGGTTTGTTGGGCATTATAGCATTGTCGATCATTATCAGTGGTTGACGGGTTTGTTAGGCATTATGAAACATTTTCAGGCATTGTCGAACATTTTCAGGGGTTGTCGAGCATTTTCAGGGGTTGTCAGGCATTGTAGAGTAGCTATACTTTCAGGCATTGTCTATAATTTAAAGGCATTGTCTAGGATTTCCAGGCATTGTCGATCATTATCAGTGGTTGACACATTTTTTAGTTATTAGGCCTATAGAACAGTTTCACTTTTCAGGCATTGTCGAACATTTTCAGGGGTTGTCGAGCATTTTCAGGGGTTGTCAGGCATTGTAGAGTAGCTATACTTTCAGGCATTGTCTATAATTTAAAGGCATTGTCTAGGATTTCCAGGCATTGTCGATCATTATCAGTGGTTGACACATTTTTTAGTTATTAGGCCTATAGAACAGTTTCACTTTTCAGGCATTGTCGAACATTTTCAAGGGTTGTCAGGCATTGTAGAGTAGCTACTTTCAGGTATTGTTGATAATTTCCAGGCATTGTCTAGGATTTCCAGGCATTGTCGGTGGTTGACAGGTTTGGTAGTCATTATGGAACATTTTCAGGCATTGTCGAACATTTATTTTCAGGGGTTGTCGAGCATTATCAAGGGTTGTCAGCCATTGTAGAGTAGCTACTTTCAGGCATTATCGGTAATTTCAAGGCATTGTCTAGGATTTCCAGGCATTGTCGATCATTATCAATGGTTCGACAATGGCTGACAACCCCTGAAAATGCTCGACAACCCCTGAATGTGTTCGAAAATCCCTGAAAATATTCGACAATGCCTAACAAGCCTGTCAATCACTGATAATGATGGACAAGGCCTGGAAATCCTAGACAATGCCTGAAAATTATCGACAAAGCCTGAAAGTAGCTACTCTACAATGCCTGACAACCCCTGAAAATGCTCGACAACCCCTGAAAATGTTCGACAATGCCTGAAAATGTTATACAATGACTAACAAACTTGTCAACTACTGATAATGATCGACAAGGCCTGGAAATCCTAGACAATGCCTTTAAATTCTAGACAATGCCTGGAAATTATCAACAATGCCTAAAAATAGCTACTCTACAATGGCTGACAACCCTTGCAAATGTTCGACAACCCCTGAAAATGTTCGACAATGCCTGAAAATGTTCTATAATGACTAAAAAATCTATCAACCACTGATAATGATCGACAATGCCTGGAAATCCTAAACAATGCCTTTAAATTATAGACAATGCCTGAAAGTAGCTACTCTACAATGCCTGACAACCCCTGAAAATGCTCGACAACCCCTGAAAGTGTTTGACAATGCCTGAAAATGTTATACAATAACTAACAAACCTGTCAACCACTGATAATGATCGACAATGCCTGGAAATCCTAGACAATGCCTGGAAATTATCGACAAAGCCTGAAAGTAGCTACTCTACAATGCCTGACAACCCCTGAAAATGCTCGACAACCCCTGAAAATGTTCGACAATGCCTGAAAATGTTATACAATGACTAACAATTTTGTCAACTACTGATAATGATCGACAAGGCCTGGAAATCCTAGACAATGCCTTTAAATTCTAGACAATGCCTGGAAATTATCAACAATGCCTGAAAATAGCTACTCTACAATGGCTGACAACCCTTGCAAATGTTCGACAACCCCTGAAAATGTTCGACAATGCCTGAAAATGTTCTATAATGACTAAAAAATCTATCAACCACTGATAATGATCGACAATGCCTGGAAATCCTAAACAATGCCTTTAAATTATAGACAATGCCTGAAAGTAGCTACTCTACAATGCCTGACAACCCCTGAAAATGCTCGACAACCCCTGAAAATGTTCGACAATGCCTGAAAATGTTATACAATAACTAACAAACCTGTCAACCACTGATAATGATGGACAATGCCTGGAAATCCTAGACAATGCCTGGAAATTATCGACAATGCCTGAAAGTAGCTACGTACTCTACAATGGCTGACAACACCTGAAAATGCTCGACAACCCCTGAAAATGTTCGACAATGCCTGAAAATGTTATACAATGACTAACAAACCTGTCAACCACTGATAATGATCGACAATGCCTGGAAATCCTAGACAACGCCTGGAAATCCTAGACATGCCTTTAAATTATAGACAATGCCTGAAAGTAGCTACTCTACAATGCCTGACAACCCCTGAAAATGTTCGACAATGCCTGAAAATGTTATACAATGACTAACAAACCTGTCAACCACTGATAATGATCGACAATGCCTGGAAATCCTAGACAATGCCTGGAAATCCTAGACAATGCCTTTAAATTATAGACAATGCCTGAAAGTAGCTACTCTACAATGCCTGACAACCCCTGAAAATGCTCGACAACCCCTGAAAATGTTCGACAATGCCTGAAAATGTTATACAATGACTAACAAACCTGTCAACCACTGATAATGATCGACAATGCCTGGAAATCCTAGACAATGCCTTGAAATCCTAGACAATGCCTTTAAATCATAGAGAATGCCTGAAAGTAGCTACTCTACAATGCCTGACAACCCCTGAAAATGCTCGACAACCCCTGAAAATGTTCGACAATGCCTGAAAATGTTCTATAATGCCCAACAAACCCGTCAACCACTGATAATGATCGACAATGCCTGGTAATTCTAGACAATGCCTGGAAATTCCCAACAATGCCTGAAAGTAGCTGATACTCTACAATGCCTGACAGCCCCTGCAAATGCATGACAACCCCTAGAAATGCTCCACAATCCCCCAAAATGCTCCACAACCCCCGAAAAAGCCGACAATGCCCGACAATACCCGACAATGCCTGACAATGCCCGACAATGCCTGACAATGCCTGACAATGGGTATTTAGAGGTACCGTTTTCAGCCTTCCTCGGTTTCTACCAAAACAGGTAACCAGTTTACAATATGGTATGGTTGCAACATACTTCACTTAACGACGCTTTCAGATAGAAACAAGCCTGGCAACTTAAATAAAATTTGCTTAAACAAAATTAGTTGAACTGTAAATCTGCACATAGCCTCCTAAGTAGGGTCACATTATTACTTCGACTATGTAGACGAAATTAAAAGTTAACTAAACCAAATTATTCTCAGCTCAGTATGCGTCTATTAGCAATATTGAGCAGAGTGTAATTTTTGAGACTCTGACTCCATGAAACCAAACTCCACTCCACTCCAACTCCAAAAAATGTCAGAATTTTAGACTCCAAATCTACCCCATTCTGAATGAAATTAGTTGTAAGTTAACATATTGCAAAGCTGCAAGATAGATGGGCAAACGACTTAGCAAAACAAAAGATGAAATTTGCGGGAATTATTTTGAGAGGATCGGCAGGACAGCTACATCATTTGGTTATTGAAGGAATGGTGGAAGGAAAGAGGTGCAGGGAAAGGAGACGAACATGGGGAGATGACGTAATACAGTGGACTGATTTGTCAAGCATTGAAGAAACAAAAAGAGTAGCGGAAGAACGTGACTTATGGAAGAAAATGACAGCCAACCTTCGGATCGGAGACGGCACGTGATGATAATGAAATCTACCCAACTCTGAATGAAATTAGTTGTAAGATAACATATTGATTTAATGAATCCTTATCCTCGGACTGGGTAAGCTTCTTGCAGAGCTTAATCCTGGCAGTTTTGCATATTCTATAAAAATATATAATACAAAATAATACATACACAATAATATTAGTCAATGCATAAGCCTAAAACACGAAATCGTGTGTAAAAACTTTTTGTCAACTTTAGTAGCATGTGAATGTTTTCAGTTTTCTACAAACTAGAGTATACAGGACTTATTTGATTTAACTAAAATGCAAAGATGCTGAACCAAACTCTAAAATCACTCCACCATAAACCTTTGTACAAAATGAAACTCCGAATCCACTCTATTTTCTGAAAATCGGGCAAACTGAATTTGAAGCTCTGCTCTACTCAACTCGATGCGAATGCTATTCAGATAAGTTGCCAAATGCCAATCGTTTAAAACACAATTTATTCTATCCACAGAAAGTAAAAGGCAATCTGAGGATGACATGTTGTAAACTTATAATTTAACTACAGTAGTTGAACTGCAGTGAATTTGTAAAAACTCTAATCATTGATACCAAAATGAAAATAAAAACAGCGTTTTAATAAACAAAATTTAGAGATATTTTTTTAATTGACAACTTTTCACCTTTAAGCTATAAAAACTAAAGTTTATAAAAATCTTGTAATGGCTGACTGCATATGATTTTTCGCTACTATCCTGATTGAGCCATAATTTGAAATAATGTTAGGCTTTCACAATGTATAATTTTGAGAGTTCTGTTTACTCCGTTGTATGGTGTTGTTGAAAAAATAAATTGACTTGACTTTATTGTTACCTATCAATTGTAGCTACAAAATCAGACAAATCGTTGCTTGACTGGTGGCGTTTTTGCAGTGAGCATGAAAAAATGCTAATGAAAAATAGTCTACTGATTAATTTTTTTTATAACAAACCATCATGCACTTAGAAAAATATGCGTTTCACAAAATTAAAGCATTTACTCATCTGAACTTACCTTGTGATAGTATTTTATTAAGTTTGCTGTATCAGCCAACTGTTTTATTGCTTGGCAACACTGTCAAGTCTCAAACTAAATTGGGGTATGCCCCCAGTCCATTAAAGTGTTCTCTGAAAGAAGTGAGCCACATTGAAAGGACCAACTCAGTTCTTGGCAAAAACGTCTGCAAACGTGAAATGAATGTAGACAGGTCGTACTTTACTAGTTGGTGATTTATTTGAACAACTGCAGCAGTGTATCTGTAGGGTTTTGGGTAAAGCTGTCTTTTTGTTATTAAAAGGATAGTTTAGTCTGTCTATGGCAGTGGCGCCGGCAGGGGGGGGGGGGGGGGCGGGGGGGCAGCTGCCGGGGCCATGTTTTGGGCATCATCTTTTTAATTATTTTTTTTTATTAATACATATTAATATTATTTTTTTAATATTTGGATCCCAACCTCAAGTAAGTCAACTCAAGTTGCAAGGGGGGTAAAAGCTCTCTCTTTAAAAAAAAGTATGGAAAACCTTGATGACTAAATTGTACAGCAGATAAAAAGATTTTCTACAGAAGCAAAGATATAGACTTTTTAAAGTTTTAACTAACGTCACATTGATGTAGAAAAATAACAACCTGTTAATTTTTTGATACCTCCATGGGCGCCGATCCCTATAGGACAACGGGGACATGTCCCCACCATCTTTTTACATGTCCCCGCCATCTTTTTACATTATTTTTATAACGTAAAAGGGAAAATAATAACCGAATGTCACAATTTTATTAGTCAGACGTTTAAAATCTATTGAAAGGAGGGGGACAACATTTTTGTTTTATGCGAAGAAACCCCGACCATAATAGAAATGTTTTATTATGGGAGGAAACCCTGGTGCAATCCGCAAATTGTAGCCTATTTGTTTTGGTTACGCCAGGGCCATTAGCACACGCTTGGGTAATTAGCGGCATTGTCTGCCATTCTATGTCTGAAACGTTTTTACAAAGCCTTGCAAGGTTGTACGGTGACTGTGGCTATCATGCTTGAAGGTGCCATCTACGCAGTGAAGAAGAATTTCATCTTGTTGACTTCTCCAGTCCGAGGATAAAGATTCAATCAATCTTGTCTTTGTAAATGCTGAGAGGGTAATGGAAGATTGCGATCTTGAGTCATTGAAACTGTCACGTCCCAAAAAGATTCGAAATCGTTTTCAGCATGGTCATGGTTAACCTCCTCAACTTCAAACACCAGAGACGAAATATTGGTCAGAGTAATTTGCAGTCAATGACAGCTCTCAGCAAAATCCTATTGACTATTTCAAGTCGACCGATCTTGAGCATTACAAAATTCTTCAAGAATCACAGTGGAGAACTACAATCACATGTTGTGGACGATTATCTTAAAGTTCTCTGACACAGAGTCCCTTGCATAAGAACTATATAGGCTATGCTTCTTTCGAAAGCAGTACCGTAGCTTACCTACAATGGAAAGTCGGTGCAAGATTTTTGAATAATATTCAAGAAGATGCTGTTCCAGACAATTGTTCACCTAATCAAACGTCATATAAAAACCGTTCAAGTCTACTGAATATTACGTCATGGAAATTCCTAAAACATGTGCCAAAATTGCACCATCGTTCGTAAGACTTGTGTCAAACCTGTTTAAACCTGTTTCAGTTGAAACCTGTTTAAACATGAAATGTTGCGTCGCGCTAACTGCTGGCGTGCCTTTGAGTTATCACAAATTTTTCTGATTCATTCTCGAAGTTGTTTGTTGGAAGTCGGTCGCACATTTAACTGGTTTATTTGGTGCTTGCTAGCTGGACAAATTCTCCGTCTTTTATCCAAGTAATCTGTATCGTAGTGACAGTTTTTAGAGGTGTAAGGCGTTGCATCTCGATTTCGATAGCCGCGAGCTAATTTTACAGGAATACACTTATTGAATAGACGTTTCAAGGAGTGTTTCTTTTTCGGTCGATACATACAAACAAACGGATCCGGGAACTTTATGTTACAATTTTCCCACGAAGAGATTATGGTTTACCGCTGTGACCATAAAAAATAAAAGACGAGTTCTTGTCAGTTGGTAGGTCAAGAAGAAATTAATGCAAGAAAAATAAAAGACGAGTTCTTGTCAGTTGGTAGGTCAAGAAGAAATTAAAGCAAGAAAAATAAAAGACGATTTTTGTTAGCTGGTAGGCCAAGAAGCACTTGAAGGCATAAAAAATAAACGACGTGTTTGTTGTCAGCTAGTGCAGAAGAACTACTTAGAAGTAGGCTACAAGAAATAATAAAAGAAGATTTGTTGGTTGGTAGTCTACACTCTTACAGAAGCAAAGAAAAGTAAAGACATTTCTTCTCAGTTTGGCACTGAAGAAAAATAACTTTGACATTCATTGGCAAGAAAGAAGATTAAAGACAATCCATCTGTGCTTGTAGATTCAAGTGGAAGAATTCAAGCAAGTTTTGTGGACTTTAGGACTTCATACCCGTACAGCTACGGTATCGTGCATTTAAATTCTTTTTTGTATTTTTACGGTCTTTGCAGTTAAGTTTTTTATAACTACTGTAGCCTAATAATTTTGTGTGTTTGTGTAACTTAATTTTTTTAATTGTTAATTTAGCCCCAACATTTAATATGTCTACACTCGGTGGCGACAAGGACTCGACCGCCGTAGACTCTACTGAGTTTAAGCCTGATGATGTTCTTTGCGGTCGGGCAGGCCATTCTGGGGAGGGACCCAGTAACGATGAGGCTAAGTCAGTTCGAGAGGCCCGGCATCTTAGAAGGGATATTTTGACTGAAATTGGGGAACTTTCTGTAGCCCTAGGTTCTTTGAGTGATAAGCAGGAACTGTTAATTTTTAGATCTAAGTTATCTACTTTAGAAGAGGAATTACGGCATTTCCATGCTCTTTTGACTAAAATCTTTAACTCTGCAATCTTGGCAGAACTTCGTGATAGGGTAGATCCCGAATTTAACTCGTTAAAAAATAACTTTGAACAAAAAGAAAGTGAGTTCTCAGATATGTTGGATGCTGACATACATCCTGAGGATAGCGCCTCAAATGTAAGCACTAGGATGTCTAGGACTTCGTCTCGGATAGTGGCACAAATTAACCTGCAGCTAAGACGAGAGGAGCTCCAGATACAAGCTGAGGCCGAAGCGAGAGCTGCTGAGGCTGCCGCGAGAGCTGAGGCCATTCGAGCTGAGGCTGCCGCGAGAGCTGAGGCCGAAGCGAGAGCTGCTGAGGCTGTCGCGAGAGCTGAGGTCATACGAACTGAGGCTGCCGCGAGAGCTGAGGCCATTCGAGCTGAGGCTGCCGCGAGAGCTGAGGCCGAAGCGAGAGCAGCTGAGGCCGCGCGAGAGCTGCTGAGTTCGCACTCAAAGACGCTCAGTTGAGGGCTGAACAACGTAAAGAGGTAGTTTTAGCTGAATATCGATCAGAGGTGGGCTCTCGGCGTAGCTTTAAGAAGGGCTCTTCTAGGCATTCCAGAAATGAACATCAATCGCAGTTTAATTTACATAACCTTTTCCAAACGCCCGTTCAACCTGTGAGTGGACCAGGGCAATCCACACGTTTTCCAGCTGTTTCAGGAGGTCTCGGGGCCGCGGCTAAGGGTCTTCCGAATGCTGTAGAGCCAAGGTCTGCGAATTACAACCGAACTCCTCCCCCAGAGCGTACAGGTCACGGGGCCGCCATTAGTAGTAATGCTTTGCCCCCTTCACAGTTTTCTGCGCCGCTAGGTTTTGATCGCCCAGCTACACGTAATTTGGGTGGTTGTGAGAGGCGTATCGCGTCTCCTGATTTTAACGTGTGTGAGGATCGTGATCGGGCTGTGCACGTGACTGAGCCCACTTAGCCCCTTAAGGGATATAGCTTGTCTTCTCCCGCTAAATCGAGTTCTCAACAGCAGGATTGCTTTTTTGAATACCAAAATAGTAGGACGTTTTTCGATAAGGCGGCCTTGATTGGTTACGATGGTAATAATATGCCATTTATCTTCTTTAAAAATCGTGTTACGGCCTTAATGGCAGCTTCGCCCTTTAAGGGGATTCGTTTGACTTTGTTACAAGCAGCTTGTGTTAGGACAGCTGCGCAAACGATTGCTAATTTGGTTTCTGACACCCCTGGCTTGTCAGAGGAAGACAGGATAGAAATGTCGTTAGCTCGCTTGTCCCAGCGTTTTGGGGTTCGTGGAGGTCTTTTTGCAGAACCGGAAATTAGAAAGTATCGCTATGGTAGCAAATTGACTTCGACCTCTTTCAGTGATCTGAAAGAGTTTAAAGATGAATTATCGCAGTGTTTGCTTTACGCGCAAGCTTATGGTCAGCGTGACAAATTGGAAGGACGTTTTGTTTTGGATTTGGCTAAGCGACTCCCGTTTGACGCTAAGCAGCGTTATCTTGACTTTTTAGGTGATCAGTATGGTGGCACTGATGAGCCTACTTTTCAGAGTTTGTTTGAATTTGTAGTACGGGAGGAAACGCGTAAGTCGACTGATTTTAGCATTATGCTAATGGGCGATTCTGGTGAGTCGCAGCAATTTAAAAAGTTTGGCAAAGGAAAATTGCCTTCATGTCCGGTTAGGCAGACGTCCGTAAAACCCCATGATGATGTGATGTCAGGGAGTTCGCAGTACTCGACTGTTGTTGGCGCACCGCGCGGTGGTGAAGCCAGACGTAAAAACCTACCGGCATGCATTTGTTGTTCGTCACGTGGTCAAGTTGAATATCATTTTTTGTCTAATTGTAAAGAATTTTTGCGCTTGACACCTAAAGATCGGAGAGATGTCATTGTGAAAGCTGGCAAATGCTTGAATTGTTTGCGCCAGCATATGGTTAGGGATTGCGTTCATGCAAACAACTGTCGTAAGTGTGGGCCTAACAACGATAGGAAACACTATTTTCTTCTGCATGATTTTTATGTGACGTCACGTAATTCTCTGGATTCTGTTGGGAAAGATGATGCTCGTGCCAGAGTTCCTGTGCGTAATGTTAAGATTGGAAATGTTAAAGCAGCCTTTAACCGCGTTACTGCTGCTCGTGTTTTGAATCCAATGACTGGCAAATCGAAGTTGGTGTATTGTCAGCATGATCCTGGTTCGCAGTTGACGTTTGTTTCGAGTGATTTGGTGTGTGAACTTGATCTTAAACCGTACGATAAAGCGTCATTTAAAATGGATACCCTGGCTGGTCAGAAAGCTACTTGTGCTGACCTTGTCAAACTCAACATCCAGTCGTTAGAGACAGATGAACTGTTTTGTGATATAACCTCGGTGGTTAACCCAGCTTGGGCTGATGATGTTAAAACTTTACCGCATAAACAAGATTTAAATGGTTTCCGTCATTTTCATGACGTGAATATGTTTCATTTGAATGATTGTAGTACTGTAGATGTAGGCTACTGATTGGCAACGACAACGCTTATTTGATGTGTGCAAAAGATGAGCGTGTTGGTGAAAATCGTAGTGAACCACATGCTTTGCTCACTCCTCTCGGTTGGTTGGCTTGTGGTGGTAAGTCACCCTTAGATGAAAGCGTTGCTAAAGTGTGCAGAGTGCAGACGTCTTCAGAGTCGGATGTCATCTCTGGCTTTCAGCGTAAAATTGAGTCTCGCGATATGGAAATAGCAGACCTGAATAAAGTCATTCAGGATTTGACCTTGCAAAATGAAACCTGTGAATTGTCTCGCAATGATAATTTGGCTAGAGAACTTGTCGAACCGAATATTGAGTTGAAAGATGGTCGATTTGAGATACCTGTTCCGTTGAAGGAAGATATTGATCTACCTAACAATTTTGTGTTGGCGTCAGATAGAGTTGCTGCTTTAAGGAAGAAGGCTTTAAAACAACCTGAACTTCGTGATTTCCTTACTGACACCATGAAAGATCTTAAATCAAATGGCTATATTGAGCGTACTGGTGAAGCAGGAAATGTCAAGGGATTTGAATGGTATTTACCATACTTTGTTACGTCACAATTAAAAAAGCGCATTGTTTACGATGGCAAGTCTGAATTTCGAGGAACTTGTGTTAATGATGTAATGTTTTCGGGTCCTGACTTGTTAAACCCTCTGGTAGATGTCTTGGCTAGATTTCGGCTTGGTAGATTTGGTCTCATGGCTGATGTGACTAAATGCTTCTTTCAAATAAAGTTACCCGAGTTGATAGAATCAGCTGAATTTCACAACGCCCTGAGACAGAGAGAGATAAACTGGGAATTTATACCTCCATATGCTCCGGCGCAAGGTGGCGCCTGGGAGGCAATGGTTAAACAATTTAAAATTGCATTTTTTCACATTTTGGACTCTTCAATTCGTAAGCCCAAATTTATTGAACTGCTTACGTACACAGGCAGTGCCGTTCGGATCGTGAACGAACGCCCTTTGGTACATTTGAGTGACGACCCTAGGGATTTTACTGTCATCACCCCTGCCTCACTTTTGACCCCATACTTAGACCCATACTGTGCTGTTGGGCAACCACATGATCGTGACCAACTAAGAAGGGATTATCGGTTCAATTTGTCACTTTCTCAGCAGTTTTGGAGTAAATGGATCGATTTTTACTTGCCAGGTCTTCAGGGCCGGAAAAAATGGCTAAAAATGGCCGAGAATTTGGAGCCTGGTCAACTTGTAGTGGTAGGTTCTCTCCAAGACATTGGTAAACGTGGGAAGTATCAACTTGGGAGGGTGCATGAGGTAGTTCCACAAATTAGGAAAGGGAAGCCTGTGGTTCGTAGAGCCAAAGTTGCCGTCTGCAACTATGATGAGAGTACGGGGAAAGTGAAAGTAGACTATGTGTTGAGGGATATTTCGTGCCTCGCCCCCGTAAAGAACACCTAAGTGTTAGGGTTTGAGCCTGGTTTTGTCTGCGGTGGCCGACACTTGTCTGAGCCCAGAACAGTCGGTTATTATCGCAACCATTGTATATAGCGTCATTTTTTGCGTGTACCTACTACCTATGGTACCAATTCCATGTATCGTCGTGTTTATTCTTATTGCTGTTCATTCTTTGCATGCCCTTTGTATTTGCGTATTAACTTAAACGTGAGTGATTCAAACAATTTGTGTATCATGTGTTTTTATTCATTGGCTCACAATTGTCGTCAATTCTTTTTTAGTTATGCCATGTCAGACTGTCATAACTAGGGGCCGCTATGTTCCAGACAATTGTTCACCTAATCAAACGTCATATAAAAACCGTTCAGCTCTACTGAATATTACGTCATGGAAATTCCTAAAACATGTGCCAAAATTGCACCATCGTTTGTAAGACTTGTGTCAAACCTGTTTAAACCTGTTTCAGTTTGAAACCTGTTTAAACATGAAATGTTGCGTCGCGCTAACTGCTGGCGTGCCTTTGAGTTATCACAAATTTTTCTGATTCATTCTCGAAGTTGTTTGTTGGAAGTCGGTCGCACATTTAACTGGTTTATTTGGTGCTTGCTAGCTGGACAAATTCTCCGTCTTTTATTCAAGTAATCTGTATCGTAGTGACAGTTTTTAGAGGTGTAAGGCGTTGCATCTCGATTTCGATAGCCGCGGGCTAATTTTACAGGAATACACTTATTGAATAGACGTTTCAAGGAGTGTTTCTTTTTCGGTCGATAGGCTACATACAGACAAACGGATCCGGGAACTTTATGTTACAATTTTCCTACGAAGAGATTATGGTTTACCGCTGTGACCAGATGCCATCCGCTGTTCGGCAAATGTTTTCGCAAGTGGAACTTTTTCTCATTTCACCAGTCAGCTCGCGTTCAGCTGAACGGCCATTGTCAACTTTGTGACCTGTGAAAACGTGGTTACGATCTACCATGACACTGAAACGGCAAAATCATGCAATGGTCTGCCATGTGCACAACAATGTTTTGAATTCGATCAACTTCCATGACCTCCCCAAGGATTTTGTTTTTAATTTGCCGGAGACTCGTTGCCGAGTGTTTGCTTTGTGTCAGAACAGATCCCCGATCTTTCCAGCTCGCTTCGCTCGTCGCCCCTGCTACCTTTCCTAATAGGCTAAATGTCCCCACCAATTTTAGAGAGCGATCGGCGCCCATGGATACCTCACACTCCCATGACTTCTTCCGCGCGCATTTTGGCATTGGTTGCTTGCAGTGATTCTTTCACTTCAAAACGTTTTGTTTCAGCAGTTTTGAGTTGTTCGATTCTTAAGTTGTAAAGGAGACTCAATTTCTCCAATATTTATCATTTATGTTTCTTCTTTAATCTCAGCGGAGTATAAAACTTGTAAAAGTTTTTCATCCATACGTCATGAATGAAATTATATCTCAAATCGGCGTAATGACGTGTCATCATCTGAACATTTTACCGAATAATAAATTAGCAAACTCGATCGTCAAAAGTGGTTTGGTGGTGGTAAATATTAAGTAATGAAAAAAAATGTGATAAGGTTGGAAGACATTAGCCTACGTCATGTATTTTCAATACAAATGAAGTTTAAAATTTATTCTTTTGTTCATAGTCTACTGTCTTTAGTTCAAAGTCGTAATCCACCTTCAAAGCGGTACTACAAAGAACAATTTTCGATAAGGGGGGCATCAAGAATAAGTCGACATGACTTTTAACCCTTAGAAGGTTGGGCTCCTGGAGTCTTGCTCAGTTTGGAGAGGGGCTGTCGATTCTTCTTATGCTTTAGGAGTGATAACTTATCTGTTATTTTGGCACGGTTTCAAAATTTGGGATTCACTTTGTAAAATTATTTACGCTGAGCATATCCGAAAATTAAAACTAGGCCTATGTGAATTTTAGAACTGCTCATATAGACGGTGAAATGTTGAGGTCACTTTGGAGTGTAATTTGTAGCGTGAGTTTACACATTATTTTTTGGTAGAGTAATAAAGAACGTGCATTGTAATATTTTTTTTACATTATTTTACATACAGCCAATGCCCTTCACGCTGTGAAACAGTTAGGATTAACGACACATGGGCCAAATTAATTACTTTCATCCAGCTGGTGGGAAAATGTTTCACAATAGAATATGAAATATTTCAGAGGATGTGGTGAGAAATGCCTTATATCTTTCAATTTATAACCTTTATTCGCTCAAAATTTCAGCTCAATAAAGGTGAATAAAAGTTAGGAAAAGTCAAGAAATCTCGTAGTCGCAGCCTCAGTGGTTTTAGAGATACAACTGTTGATACAAAAAAGTTGAATTGACAGCCCCCCCACAACCTTCAAAGGGTTTGCATTGAGTCAACAGATCTATGCCTTAAGGTTTACTTTACGTCAGCTCCGGAGATCAGTAAAATATAAGGTTGTCATCTTCGGTGCAACAAGACCATTGATTGATTGGTTTAGTGAGGATTCGTAGTCCCATTGCTTTCATTTTGAGTGATCATACTGATTTTCAATTTATTCCTACAAGACGTTACGCAAATGAAAAAATATATAACTAAGGTTGGAAGACATTACGTCATGTCTTTTCAATTCAAAATGAAGTTTAAAATTTATTCTTTTGTTCATAGTCGTAATACTCCTTCAAAGCGGTATTACAAAGAACAATTTTCGATAAGGGGGGGGGGGGGGGGGAGGGGGCATCAAGAATATGTCGACATGACTTTTAAGGTTTACGTCAGCTCCGAAGATCAGTAAAATATATTGTTCTCAATATCGTGATTGTAAGCCGCGGGAAATTTTTTCTCTAAAAAACAGATTTCCGGGAAGCTAAACATTTTTTCCAGCCCTGGTAGAAAACAAGAGAAATTAAATAATATACCACTGTCTTGCACCAGTGGCGTAGCCAAGGGAGGGGGGCTGGGGGTTTCAACCTTTCAAATTGAATTTACGGATGTTACTACATTGTTTACAAGAAAAGCTTTAGCTTATGATGTAATTCCTCGTCAAATTGTGCAAGGACGCAAGCCATCTGCAACTGCTGAGATCGCTTGTTCGATCTAGATTAACATCTAAACAGCTATTCGTTATACAAAACTTGAATATATCAGAAATAGCCTAAAGTAACTTCCTTATCTCAAAGCTTTTTGTTTGACACTCATCAAGATGTATGACCTCTATGACGTTACATTTTCTAAACTTTGGGTTGACTTCAGAGCATAAAAGTTAGTGACTAACCGGAATAAGATCGCTTTTTGAATCAACCAAGGAGAAAATGGATAAATAATAAAACCGTAATAATCTCGCAAAAAAAAGCAATCAACCTATGTCTCTAAAAGTAAAACAAAGTTTGCCTAATTTTAAATGAAACTGCATTAAAAGAGCGAGTTTTGCCAATACCAAACATTCAAATATCTCAGTCTGGAATTAGCAACCAGAAAACATAGAGACTTAGCTTTATTTCCGAAAAATGCCGAAGAAAACATGATCTTATCCTTTTGCTATGCCACCGGACAGCACCATTTTACAGAAATATTCATACCCACAATGTTGTTGAAAATGCTTTCAGAATGCACCAAACTGAAAGTAATTTTCTGGGGGGCCCCCAGCCGCTAAGTGTCGCCATCGGCGAACACGTCATGGGCCTCGCCCGCCGCCTGTCAACACCCCTCCTTTCAAAATTTTTGACTACGCTACTGTCTTGCACTGTCAATATTTCACCCCCCATTGTTGAAGGTCTGGTGGCGCCACTGGCTCTGGGGGTATGATTATGGTTAAATACAAAAATTAGGGGTACGGTAGGTTAAATACAAAAATTAAACAAGTTAAATATAATATTAAATACAGTATATTTATTATTAATTTTAGTTACAAGTTCTTATTCGGTAAATTGAAAAGTACTTAGGCCTATTCTGTCTCTAACCAATTTAGTAAGAAATTAAAAATTAATAATTTTTAGCAAGAAATTAAAAATTGCTTTTACAAGGATATTTTTGTTTACAATACCTTTCATATTTTACTCCCTGTGACAATTACAACATTGGTGCCTTGTCCAAAGACGCAACAACTTGATTACAATATGTTTCTCGGCAGCCGATTTGTAGCAAGAATTGACAGCGATAGACACGTGTTTCGCCCATGAGGCTGGGCTCATCAGTATCGCACCGTATTCTGCCACAAATTTATTCGACCACCGCTTTACCAGTCAGTTTAACTCTTATCTTTGTGGAAACAAAGAAAGAGCCAACAAAACCAGCAGGCGCCAGGGCAGGATAGCCGGGAAGAACGCCCCTTTCTTCACAATGTCTTCTGCCCTGGCGCCTGCTGGTTTTGTTGGCTCTTTCTTTGTTTCCACAAAGATAAGAGTTAAACTGACTGGTAAAGCGGTGGTCGAATAAATTTGTGGCAGAATACGGTG
Source organism: Aplidium turbinatum (assembly GCF_918807975.1). Lineage (NCBI taxonomy): Eukaryota > Metazoa > Chordata > Ascidiacea > Aplousobranchia > Polyclinidae > Aplidium > Aplidium turbinatum. Next base: position 7,345,871 of record NC_137483.1, on the reverse strand, counting down.
CGATACTGATGAGCCCAGCCTCATGGGCGAAACACGTGTCTATCGCTGTCAATTCTTGCTACAAATCGGCTGCCGAGAAACATATTGTTGATTGGATGGTCTGAATGGCTTAGCGTGGAAGCTACACCGTTATGGTTGGCGAATCGCAGCTGCTCGCTGTACTAGTGAGTGCTCAGCCTTGTGCTGATAGCCGAGAAGAACGCCCCTTTCTTCACAATGTCCTCTGCCCTGGCGCCTGCTGGTTTTGTTGGCTCTTTCTTTGTTTCCACAAAGATAAGAGTTAAACTGACTGGTAAAGCGGTGGTCGAATAAATTTGTGGCAGAATACGGTGCGATACTGATGAGCCCAGCCTTATGGGCGAAGCACGTGTCTATCGCTGTCAATTCTTGCTACAAATCGGCTGCCGAGAAACATATTGTTGATTGGATGGTCTGAATGGCTTAGCGTGGAAGCTACACCGTTATGGTTGGCGAATCGCAGCTGCTCGCTGTACTAGTGAGTGCTCAGCCTTGTGCTGATAGCCGGGAAGAACGCCCCTTTCTTCACAACTTGATTACAATTGTTGTTTATAATATAATTACAATTACAACAACTTGCTGGTTCAGCAGTTCAGCACAGAAGTGCGCAATGAGTGATTGTTAAATACAGCTGATATATTTAGGACAACATCTACAGACAACAACAATGAAGAAATTCAAATTCGAAATTGTTTGAAGATCACTTGCAAAAAAAAAATCGTTCAATGATCAAAGCTCAAATGGAGATCAGTTCGTAGCTTAGTTCTGCTGGTGTAAACTTCACAAGCGACGGCAGTCTCTTTGGCGCAATGCACTTCACAGTACCATATATTTCGACATATACAATTCTCATTGGGCTTAAATGGAAATAAACGAATAACTACATTGAAAGGGAGCGTATTGCTAAGTAAAAGCGGTATACGCAAACGCAATTACATTGCATGGAATAAAACTAAAAATACAACTGTTGCATTTTATATCAATAATATGATTGATGATGAAACCATTGAAAGAACGAAGCGCTTGAATGAAGTTAGAATCATGAAATGTAAATTATATCAAAGTCGTTCGAGTCTTCAAAAAGAAAGTTCTGATTCAAATACACAACAGCACTCAAGGCTACAGCTATAGCGCCTTACCCAGACAGCAAATCAAATGCCTTTTACATTGATTCAACGTCTGCAGACGGTTGATTTGCTCTCTGGGTAGTACAGTGGAAAATATAATTTACCTCAAACAGGTAAATTGCCACAGCTACATTGGAAATAATTGCATTTCAGGCCATTTCATTTAACATATGCCATTTTGAACTTTTCAGAACGTTTAAATCAATGCTCGATAAATATTATGAATTTGATCGATGCAGCAGTGTGCGCCATAATGTTGGTCATCTCGCAAGCCGGTCCTTTTTATCGTGACGTCACACACACATTTTAAGAGGATCGAGGATAACCATTAACTATCATTCGTGGCTGCACAAAAATAATTAACAAAGATCAATCTAACATTTTTGTGTTTGAACTTGATCAATTTGTGTTTGAACTTGATCAATTTGAAATCGACAACAGTTGACAATAAATAACAAATGCAATTTTGCGAACACAATTGAAGAATTTACTCCTTCCGACCACTTTGCTGTAAAGAGCGAAGCAAGATTTCGCAATAAGATAGTAAAGCTTAAAGCCAAGCGCCATTAAGAAGAAAGGTTATGCCAATGCCAGGCACGGCTCTCAAACAAGACGACACCTCGAAAATTACCTCGAACGAGGTCCGGCCAAGTTTAAAAGTAGCCCCGCGGGTCGTTGGTATTCTAAAAAAGCGCTAGGGCATTCTGGAAACGTCTCAAAACATCGGCTTTCAGTCTGTTGAAAGTTATTTATCTCAGTAGAGCTGTACACACCCAGAACGTTTGAAGCACATTCACCCCAAAACCTATGGAAAAAATAAAGAAAAGAGATTTCCATTCGACACATAATCTCCTGTGTGAATTTGAAGTAGCATTGTGACATTGAAATGGCATTGCAACTTGCTTAGAAAAAGTAGAAATACGTAATTACATTGCACATAAAAACAACAACTTGGACACAACGGCTGGCTTTTAAATCAAAAATATACAAATGATTGTTGATAAAACGATTAAAAGAAAGTGCTTGAATGAAGTTAGAATCATGAAATGCAAATTTTATCACAGTCTTTCACACCTTCAAGTAAGTTCAAATAGACAGTTCAAGTTCAAATACGCCACAACACAAAATGCTGTAACTGTGGCATCTAAGCAGAGTGGAAAATTTGCTGGTGAAGGAATTACAAGAGGAAGTTCCAGACACATTTTCGTCCTCAAGCCGGTAAATTTTTAAGAGGGATAACTACTAAAATAGTGCAAACATGACTTATAAAAATTGTGTTTAAATTAGGCTGATTTGAAATCGACAACAGTTGACGATAAATAAAAAATACAATTATGCAATAACAACTTAAGAGTTTTCTACTTTTCCGTAAACAGCGTAGCAGGATGTCGCAATAGAATAGCAAAGCTGAAAGTCAACGCCGTTAAGCCAATTTGTGTCCGGTATTGATTGTTGAGAAAATGATTAAAAGAACAAAATGTTTGAATGAAGCTAAAATCTCGAAAATAAATCTTATCATAGTCGTTCAAATCATCATCAGCACTTCTGTTGCAACCACCCAGCCTCTTTGAAATGATTGCAACCATCAGACTCCTTCCATCTTCGAGGATGTGGGTTGTTCAGTGCCAGTACTTTCGTCAAGTGAGATTGGTCGCATGTGCACGTAGACAGAATCGGAACCTTTAACTTTCTAAAGTAATAAAAATTACAAAAATAAAAGAATAAAAACAAACACGAAAGAGATGATGTGATCTTGCTCGCAAAAAGTAAGACTGAAAATCTTTCATAGTGATTCCCAATAAAGGCCATGAGTACATTGACTTATGGTACATTGCTGTATTCTAGTGTAGTTTAGCTACCTTGCATTCAGGGTTACTCTTAGGTATTTTTAATAGGGTTTCTCTCTTTCTCATATAGGGATAGTTAAAAACGATTTTTTTCTCGTTTTTCAAACAGTTTTTAATCGTTTTGTACACTTTTTCAAGTAACAATTGCTTTCATTAATCATAACAAACAACTGCACAATTGTAGCTGTTGAAAAACTTATTATAAATTAGTTTTCCGCAACTTCGACTAAGTTCTATAAGTCAGAAGTGTGGCCGCATGCTCATCAAGTGGTTTCAATGAACCACCCAACTCCAAGTGCTACCAGCAATCATGAGGATGAGGACTGTTTGGATGTTGAATCCTGGGAAATGGTCTCGGTCGTAACCATATTAACAGTCAACCTTCTTTGTTACTTGTTTTAATTCTTTTTAGTTTGTTTATTTTACTTTTTCATTTCTGTCATTCATTTCTTTCACTGCATATAGCTTATTATGATGAGTAAATGTTTTTTTAAAGTCTAAATGGTGAACCTGCAGTCTGGTTGACTGATGCAGGTTAACTTGCAAATCAAAAAGTAGAAAGTACCACACTAAATTGGTAAATTCAAGTGTTTTCAATTCAAATTCAAAATTAATAAACTTAATTTTGCCGATTATATGTGGTACTTTTCACTTTTTTTGATTATTTTATCACACTACACATCCTCTTGGATCATTGGTGAAGTCAGAAGAAGATTTTAATGAAAATGTGGCAACGAAGTTTTATTTTGGCAACTTATCAATGTCTTGATTATTCAGAACAGATATTTTAGAGAAGCAAAAGTGCAAATTTTGTTCCAGTATTTACATTTTAGAGAGACCATGTGCGCAAAAAAAACAATCGTTTATTTATTTTCGTTTAAAAAAAAAAAACAAGCGTAAAAAAGTGACTCACATCTCCAATCTCATGTATAAACTTCCAATTAAGAACACATTAAAATTTATTTCAGACCTTAACAATTAACATTGCACATCGGTTCGTTTGTTCATATAGCTTGTAAGGCTAGTGTGAAGGCCAGATAAGGCGATTGTCTGTAATGTTTATTAGATCATTGTCGTCACAGGAAGAGCTAAGGAAGTAGTTGGTGAGGATGTGCTTCATCGTCTGATTATCTAAGCCACAATCACACATTGCATGGAGAGTCATCTTCCATCGAAAAAGATTCGTTTTATTGCTCCTCACTCCGCAGCGGGTTCCATTCAAGCAACATCACTCTCTTCTATCAAGAAAAGGAGCTTGTTAGAGGCTTTCGGAAGGACTTGAAATAGCAGGATGTTGTTTGCCATCAAACTCTGATGACCATTGTTCTAATCGAGCAGTTGCCGCGCTTGTGTGTTCCAATGGGCTAACTAACTGACAAAGCTCTTGCGTGACTTGAGCCTTAGTAGGTTTATGTTCATAGAGAGGGAGGCGTTGGTCAGATATCTGTTTTATTCTTTTTTTTGTGCAGCGACTTCGACTTTGTAACCCTTCTTTTCGAATATCAGATGGAGATATGATGTCTAGTCTATAGAGATCAGTAGTTGGTGTTGACGGAATGTGCTAGTTATAATTCTATAAGCTTCGTTTAGTTCGGAGTCAATCACCTTCGTATGGCTTGATCTGGACCATACTGGAGCGCAGTATTCTGCAGTTGTACAGCATAGAGCCAGTGCTGTCTGTTTCAGTGTGTGCTCATCTGCTTCCCAGCTTGAGCTTCCGAGCTTTTGCAAAACGTTGTTGCGAGCAGCTAATTTATTCTTTACTTTCATTTGACGTGTCTCATTTCGATTAGGTCCTATTCAGTGTTACGTTATGATATACAGGAAACAAGCAATATTTTCCCAGTTGATGCTAAGATTTTGACTAGCTTTATGGTTGTTTAAGTGAAAGCAGGTTGCTTGGGTTTTGGAAAGGTTTGTATTTAAACTCTTGTAACGTCATCAGTAATATATAATGATGAAAAACATTTAATCAAAATATTAACATCGGACTGCTGGATTCAGGTACTTCGTCATAATCATGTGGATCACGTGACGCCTGCAACGCAAACAAGACCAAGTTTGTTGCTGGGCATTGAAAGCACATGTGCGACACCAGTGAATCCTTCAATGGCAAGAAAGTGAAAATTTACAAATTTCTCAAAAATGGAGCTTTGAAGAAGTTCTCCAGGTGAAATCGCTCAACTTAAAGAACGTTTGTTTGCAAAGAAATCTATTCAAAGGTTTTCACACAAGGGCTTGGGAGAGACCTGATTATTTAATTCTTTCTGCAATGCTGAAGTTTAATTCGAGTAATTTTGTTTGCAAAGAAATCTATCACAAGACGTAGAAAAACGACGAACCACAGGCAATAGCTGCTTCTTCAGCATGGGATAATCGAGCTTAATTTCTAAAGCTTCTTGGTTGGAACGTTTTGTTTGTTTTAAAATAGTGCCAATCTTGTGCTGTTGGTTGGATTTATACATTTGTCGTACAACACAACAAAGCATTCACCAGAGGTCAATAAGAAATTGATTACATAAAACTGTGACGTCAAAAAGACATCAAAAACTGAAATTGAAGATGATTTGCAAACTCAATGACTTTCAGCATCTCATGATAATTATTGAAACGAAGCAAAAATGTACATACACCAGAGCATATTCAGTAGGATATTAAAAATTCAAAAGCTGTGTGTCCTGATTTCAAGTGAACTGTACAGACAATTTCAGGACGTTATCGGGTTAAGGTGCCTATCCAAATACTTATCAATTTTTCCACACTTTTTTACCAAATTTAGCTTTCAATCATGATATCGACCATTCACAGCTGCACTAAATACAAGGAAGTCGTCCCATCTACCATACCTTACCAGCAGCTATATACAAACCAAGATGCAACTCGAAAGCATTTTAATACAATAGAAAAATATAAGCTGACTACACATTAAAAGACAAAAGTTATATTGCTGATTGCACAAAAAAAGCAAAAGAGCAAACTTTTTATATCGCAGCATTGTGATCATGTATAAATTTATACTTACATGATCAGAAGAATCCGGTGGGTTGAGTTGCAAATAACCAAAATATCTACAAAAAGAAAATCTAAGTATAAACGCAAACAAGTGCAAATATGAATACTGAATATTGTTACATTGACTGGCCTTCGCAAAATAATTGGTACAATTTACTTTCCAACAGCTAAACAATGATCTATTTTTGTGGAAATGCAGGTAGAAAAACATTAAAAATGGCATATTTTAATGACCACTAATCAATTTGATAAAAAATACACAAACATTGGAAAGTCTTAATGTATTTCAAGACTTTAATAAGCTTTTTTATTACCTGTTGGCAAGGGAACATTGTTTGGAACGTTTTGGTAGTCGTGCTGTGCAGTGGAACCACTTGGCTAAGAGGAAAGAATAACTCTAACTTTTTTCCAACTCAACAGCGCATTACAAGCGACGACAGAAGTAATCACAAAATGTAAGACTATGGTTTTGAAAATCTATTGCGATAATAACGTAATGTATCTGCAATCCATTGAAATACCAATAATCTAGTTCGATAATGAAGGTCTACATTCCTACATTTATGGCAAACGACGCCTACATTTACAGTCTATACCTAAACACATTTTGGACAGAAGAAAAGAAAAAAATGAAATAGCAACAAGCAACAAAGTTGAAAAACAAAAACATCAACCTAGAAACGATTAAAGTTTCATCCTGTTGACATTAATATGAACGATAGCATTATACAAAGTTCCTATTAACCTATTAGCATCTCCCATCCAAGTTTATTTCAAACTTCAACAGTTCATACTGGATGGCAATAATGTAACACAATAGAATAGGATAATCAACAACTTACCATCGCACTAGTGGCATTAGATAATTGTATTTCTTCATAAGCGTGTTGATCACGTGACATCTGTTGCACAAACAAAAATAACTCTTCAGCTTTGCAACGTATCAATGCAAGACTGTGAGCACGAGGTTTTATACAACGCATGGAAACAGTTTTATTGTTTTTCAAAACATACTTTCTTCAAATAAAAAAATAAAAAAACAACTTTGCAGGCCTATAAAGCAGGGCTAGGAAGTCGGAGCTGCAGCCCCGGAGCCAGCGTTTTTACTAGGGCCGGAGCTGGAGCCGGTGCCTTTAACTTCACTTGCTGTGGAGCCGGAGCCTTTAACTCCGTTTACTGAGGAGTCGAAGCTGGAGCCATGAAAAAGGCAACAGCTCAGGCTCCAGTTTTAGCTGAGAAACTCACGAGTTAATTGTATTAAATCTATGTAACGAGACGAGAAACTATGAGAGATGACCGACTAGGGATAGTGACAGGATATGTCACATTTTGAAGAATTTTTTACTGAGCGGATTGTTTCATCACAAATCAACTAGCAAAATCATACATACAAGTCATGCCGTACATTAAACGTATGTAAACGTTGAATCAATAAAAAATACGGATGAATTTCGCTACAGTTAGTCACAGGCCAGCTTAGTAGCTACCTGTTACAGTTTGAAACGAAAATTATGAAGTCACACAATATCTGATTTTTTTTACTCTCCAGTACTTTCGTTTTTAGTACTATTAAGAGACATAGCACATGAAAGCACTTTATTGAGACTATGCACTGCACGCTAGGAAGCTGATTTGTTACTTCCCACGAATTACTTACAAGCAGAGCACAAAGTCTATATTTCTCATATTTGTCGTTGTTTTGAAGGGCAGTGTTTTAAAAAACTTCATTGTATTTAAGTCTAAAAAATGCACTTATTTTGGACACACGTCTTTATTTTCTCTCTGGAGCTGCAGCCAGAGCCATTGGCATGAAGCCGGAGAGCTCCAGAAGTGGAGCTACTGATGTAAAGCCTTCCAGCTCCGGAGCTGGACCTTTTTTTTTATAGCGGGTCCGCATCCCTGCTACAAAGCATTATCACATTCTAACTGAAGTTGTGCTTATGGAAGTACAAAGAAATTGTTTTTTTTTGTTTTGTTTTGCTATTCAAACAAAAAGTGTGATTTTATGCAAATGTTATAAAAGTTCTCGGTAAAGAACAAACTACAGTACAAACCAAGACAAAAACATGGAAAGGACACGTTTTTAAAAATAACATGATTGCATAATCTCTTAATTTTCATTCTCATAAACAATCATTTCATGTTTTCAGCTTTGGAAATTGAAAGCTGCTCCACCTGTCATTGAGCTAATAAATAAGAATTTTTTGAAAAGTTTAGTATCAGTAATGTCTTCATCAATGTTGAAATAAGGTGAAAAATACTTTGGTAATAACAAATTTTTAATGTTAAGAAACAATCTGAACTTCAAATTTATGCACATTTGTGACAAATGTTAAACCCACCCGGCAGGTAGCCTATGTCCGCTTCACAATTAATCACTAAGTGGTCATCTCCTTAAGAAGTGTGCAAAACATACACACCTTCTCCGAATAATGTTGCCATTGCGTCTCAGCAAGTAAGGATATAGTAAGAATGAAATATGTATTGTGGGTGTTGTTTGTAAAATACGCTTGTTGTATCCCTTCACAACGTACGTCATCCTCTTTTGACGGTGACGTGTACAATAGATTAATTAATGTTACTCAAACCAGTGTCCATGGTCTGTCATAAAGTTCATCATTGATGAAAATATCAACAAGACTCAAATTTCCAACTTCATAACAACACCATGATTACTTACCTGAACATCTTCCCTTTGCTCCAATCTTACTGTGTTGGGCTCGACGTGACCTACACAGAAAAACTACAAATGAAAAAATACTGTACAACAAAAATAACATGCTTGTGTTGCATGGGCGCCGATCGCTCTCTAAAATTGGTGGGGACATTTAGCCTACTAGGAAAGGTAGCAGGGGCGACGAGCGAAGCGAGCTGGAAAGATCGGGGATCTGTTCTGACACAAACCAAACACTCGGCAACGAGTCTCCGGCGAATTAAAAACGAAATCCTTGGGGAGGTCATGGAAGTTGATCGAATTCAAAACATTGTTGTGCACATGGCAGACCATTGCATGATTTTGCCGTTTCAGTGTCATGGTAGATCGTAACGACGTTTTCACACGTCGCAAAGTTGACAATGGCCGTTCAGCTGAACGCGAGCTGACTGGTGAAATGAGAAAAAGTTCCACTTGCGGAAACATTTGCCGAACAGCGGATGGCATCTTCTTGAATATTATTCAAAAATCTTGCACCGACTTTCCATTGTAGGTAAGCTACGGTACTGCTTTCGAAAGAAGCATAGCCTATATAGTTCTTGTGCAAGGGACTCTGTGTCAGAGGACTTTAGGATAATCGTCTACAACATGTGATTGTAGTTTTCCACTGTGATTCTTCAAGAATTTTGTAATGCTCAAGATCGGTCGACTTGAAATAGTCAATAAGATTTTGCTGTCATTGACTGCAAATTACTCTGACCGATATTTCGTCTCTGGTGTTTGAAGTTGAGGAGGTTAACCATGTCCATGCTGAAAACGATTTCGAATCTTTTTGGGACGTGACAGTTTCAATGACTCAAGATCGCAATCCTCCATTACCCTCTCAGCATTTACAAAGACAAGATTGATTGAATCTTTATCCTCGGACTGGAGAAGTCAACAAGATGAAATTCTTCTTCACTGCGTAGATGGCGGAGTTCAACACCTTCAAGCATGCTAGCCACAGTCACCGTACAACCTTGCAAGGCTTTGTAAAAACGTTCCAGACATAGAATGACAGACAATGCAGCTAATTACCCAAGCGTGTGCTAATGGCCCTGGCGTAACCAAAACAAATAGGCTACAATTTGCGGATTGCACCAGGGTTTCCTCCCATAATAAAACATTTCTATTATGGTCGGGGTTTCTTCGCATAAAACAAAAATGTTGTCCCCTCCTTTCAATAGAGTTTAAACGTCTGACTAATAACATTGTGACATTCGGTTATTATTTTTCCTTTTACGTTATAAAAATAATGTAAAACGATGGCGGGGACATGTAAAAAGATGGTGGGGACATATCCCCGTTGTCCTATACGGATCGGCGCCCATGTTGTGTTGCATAATTTATATTGTCTGTTGTTAGAAAGTCAGTAGGGTTGTTTGAAGCAAAGTATTTTGGTCAAAATGAAACGACGCTCCAAAAACTGCCTTCGAAACAAAATACAATGTTTCAAACTTCAAAGTACAAGAGTCCGTTAAAAGGCAATGAGCCTGATTTAACTTAGCTACCACTTATTGGTGACTATTTGTTCTCGGCCAGTGGTTCCCAATCTTTTTTGATGCGTTGCCCCTTTACGTATACTGAAGCTTTTCATTCCTTCCCTATTCTATAAAAGGCAGCGGGTAGATGAACTGGGCGTTGCTTTTTAACAATCACTCGTTTCGCACTTCAGCGCTGAACCGTCATGGTAGTTAAGTTGTTGCGCCTTGGGATACTACCGAAGCTCTATCATATTTATGATTATGTTGTGTTTTAGCCTACCATAACAAGAAAATTTAAAAGACATTCGCTCGTAAGTTTGTGTAATTGACAAACTGTGTCCTTTTCGATTTCACAACGACACAAAATCGCCTCCTTTCTTTCCACACAAAGCTAAGACGAAAATTTCTGTCAAAAGGAAACAAAGTATTACGATACCAAATGCAGGTTTTGAAAGTGTACTTGGGGAGTCATGCCATGCCAGCTTCAACCACATTAAACGTCTTTACGCAATTGAAGAACACAAATGTTTAAAAGTTGCCCACACCTTGAAGAAAGTTTCGCTAAATCCCAGCAATGTGTCACGAACATCTCCGCAACATACTTTGTGTAAGTCGCTTTTAAAACAGTTTTAATTTGCAATAGAATACCTAACGTACAGCATTCAATTCCGTTTAACTATTTGTTTTCCGTGGAGAAGATGGTGCATGTGTTTCATGAAACAGTAAAACATATGCTAATTTTCTATTGATTAGCCTAACTCTTATCGGTTACAACTACAAGTCACATGTAAGAAGTACCTGTATGCGTTTGTATACGATGACACCTGCTGCTGATCGCAGAACTAGAATTTGTGCAACTTTTACTCACTGTAAATTTTATGTTTAGTCTTGTTTTAATTTAAAAATTATTACTTTTCAGGTGTATTCAGTGAGCCAACAATCACTGCCTTGGAGTATTATGCGAAAGACAATCCAGACTTTTTGGGGACTGCTCGATTTTTAAAATTTGTACTAGAGATTTGGAAAATATTGTCCTTGAAAACGCCGAGCAAATGTGAGTTTGAAAGTGACAGTACGGTTTTAGTTTTTGCTAGTACATATATCTTACGCTTGCAAAGTTCAATCTGCTAGCAGTAGAAATGGTTGATTACCGTAGTTAAAACGTCCACCTCATGTGCCCAAAGTTCAATTCTCAGACTAAAAGCTCTGGCATAACAGAAAACGTATCTGGGTTATGATTTTACATTATGTTGTGTGTCTGTTTGTTTGACCTCTGCAGTTATTGTTTCATGTAATGACCTGCACAATGTTAAGCACCACCGCTTCCACTAAATTTAGCTTAATTTTGAAAAATTATTTCAAAATGATAAAGTTTAACTGAAAACTATTAATTTATTGCAAACTCAAAGCCTCAATCATTTGTCTCTTTTGACTTGTCTGTTTACGTGAAAAATATCAGGAGTGGTTGATTTTTGTTAATACTTATTATAAGTTGAGTTTCAAGACTTTTCATCATCATCATCATAATCCATCGTCGGTTTGTTCCCCACTAGTGGGGGTGGCCGATTGTTTCCGCGCAGCAATTTAGCTTTTGCTGCATTTAAATAATATTTTGGAGCATAATATTATTTATATTTAGCACATTTTATATTTATATATTGTGTAAACAATATTATGTTGCTGTTTTTGTATGCAGGCTACAGAAAAAGGGATGCCGCTTGCGAGCCTCTTCAACTGACGCAAAGCGAATCGGACAGCAGATTCACTTTTCTGAACACGGCTGCCAATATTTTGATATCTTGGAAGCAATCAGGCAAAACAGGACTAACTAAAGAAACTTTCTTAGCATGCATTCAAAGTATTCAAGCAATGGTGTCTCTGGCTGAGCATTTAATATTCCACCACGACTTTATCTACGTTCTCCCTGGAAAGTTTTGCTCCGATCCGATTGAGGGAAGATTTGGGTGGTAACGCCAAGTTAATGGTGGCAATTTTTTCATGTCCATAAATCAACTTTTTCAAGCTGAGAAAAAAATCCGTTGCTTAAGCCTAATCGAAAAAGAGTCCATTTTCAAGAAATCTAACCTTGCTCTTCAAAGTGAAAATACACCGTTACATGAGGACTATGTTGAAATTACGGAAGACAATTGGCTTTTGGAATTTTTTAAAACTGCAACCATAGACGAAATTTCCGAAACAGATTCTTCCATCACATACTACGTGAGTGGATATATTGCCAGAAGTGTATCACGGACAAGGAAATGCACCCCGTGCAAAGATATGTTAGTTCAAGAAAACACTGATCCATCCATAACCGACGAATGCTTAAAAGTAATCCAAATGAACTACTTGCGATGGCAAATCGTGGCGGATTATCGGTACCAACAGAATACTGTTTTACTCTCTGTAGCTTTGCGAACCAGCTGTATGCCGCAGTAATAGCAGATGAGCTCATTCGGAAAAAGCTGCTTGCTACCAGCAATCAGCGAGGTTCATTTGTTGCAGCTGCTGCCAAATTTGCGAAGGACTCAGAGTCTTACAATGTTTTATTTTCGCTAATATGTACTTCAGGCCATAACAATTTCGATTTAATTTTAAGAGTCTCATTTAATTGCTTTGCGAAAAATGAACTGACACGGTTGAATCGTGTGGAAATTGAACCACCAGCAAAAATGTCTCGTACTATTCGCAAACTGAACTCCAAAAGTGCTAAATAAACTAAATGAAAATTACCCCATTTTGTGTTTCAATTCAACGCTGTTTAAATTAATATTCTTTTATATTTATGCACTTTTGCATTTGTAGCAATGTGTTTAACTCCTATCGATGTAATAAATTGTAGGAATATTCATCTAAATTGTGAATACCGTACTTAACATTCATTTCTCTGATGTTTAAATTGCTGAATTTAATGTTGTATACTGCTTTATTAATTTTGTTTTATCTGGTGTGAGACTTAAACCAGTGCCATTCAATCATGATCTTGAAAAGCAAGCGTTAAACCAGCCAGTCACTAAATGCATGTTGAGGAACATTTATTCTTCCTTAAATGCACTGCAACATAGTCTGATGTAGTAACCCTCCTATTGTCCACTTCAAAACAGAGTCAGCAATCCCGTTGTTCTAGATATCCCTGATACAACTTTACACAAAAAACACCAAAGTCTAAATTAGGATGTAGACAACATGGAAACAATACTGAAGCTTTCTTAAAATAGTTTGGTGAATGATGATACTTTATAATATTCAGAACATTCAGAAAAACGATGGCTTTAAATCTGTTAAAAATTATTTACCTCGGTAGCCTACAGCTGGAGCCTACAAACCTAGACGATTTAAAATCACAATTATTTCAAAACCTCTTGAAAAGAATGAGATTTCTTTTCGGCGCATTATATCTTTGTGTAAATTTCAATTTACTGAAACAAGTTGTATTTTTTTGTGCGTTCGAAACAAACTCTCAAAGGTCGGCTGCAAGCACCTCAAAAATTAGAAGCGACCAAAGTTGAAAATGGTTGGTTTTGAATCTTTATCCTTGGACTGACAAAGCCTCAGGTTATTCCTGGTAGTTTCGCATACCTGTAGAGGCTCTTGACGCAGGGCCGGTTACCGAGGTTGTCAGAGTGAAGTTTTCCATTAGGGGAAGTGTTTTTACTGAGAAATTGTTCCATTCACTAGTCGAACCAGCGCCGCGTGATCTTGAACCGGGCGCGTTACCACTGAGCTATCGGGGCGGACAATGCATGGCCTTGAGTGCCACTTTCCTCAAAAATTTAATAAATGTTAGGGATTTAGGGCTTAGGCCTACAAGTCCTCAATTAAATCATTTTGAAAATTACATCGTTGAGGCTACATGCAATTTGTAAGGTCATGTTTATGTTTCAGGGGAGGAATTTTAATTGTTGAAGCATTTTTGTTTTCAAGTTAATATTGGCTTTTTCTAGTTGATATTAGCTCAGATTACAATGATTTACAATTGAAACTCTCATATTATCAAAACTGATCCAAGGCAAACAAAACCAAGGAACACCAACACAAACTCTCATACAAAGAGTTAGATCCTACACAGAGCTGGTCCTTTTTATCGTGACGTCACACACGCATTTTAAGAGGATCGAGGATAACCAATAACCATTAACCACCATTCCTTACTGCGCAAACATAATTGACAAAATTAATCTAACATGCTTATTAGCTTTCACATCACAAGTAGGCTACAAACATGATTGATGACAATTGTGCTTAAACTTCATTAATTTAAAATCGACAACAGTTGACAATAAATAACAAATCCAATTCTGCGAACACAATTGAAGAGTTTACTCCTGCCGACTACTTTGCTGCAAAGAGCGAAGCAAGATTTCGCAATAAGATAGTAAAGTCTAAAGTCAAGCGCAATCAAGAAGAACGGTGATGCCAATGCCAGGCACGGCTCTCATACAAGACGACACCTCAAAAATTATCCCGGATGAGATCCGGCCAAGTTTAAAAGTACCCCGGTGGTCATTGGTATTCTGAAAAAGCGCTAGGCTATTCTGAAAACGTCTCAAAACATTGGCTTTTAATCTGTTGAAAGTTATTAATCGCGGTAGAGCCGTACACACCCAGAATGTTTGAAGCACAATTGTCTCAAAACCTATGGATAAAAAAGAAATGAGACTTCCATTCGACACATAATCTCCTGTGTGAATTTGAAGTAGCATTGCGACACTGAAAGGGCATTGTGACACTGAGAGGGCATTGTGAAACTGAGAGGGCATTGCGACTTGCTTAGAAAAAGCGGAAATACGTAATTACATTGCACATAAAAACAACAACTTGAGACGCAACGGTTGGCTTTTTAAATCAAAAATATACAAATGATTGTTGATAAAACGATTAAAAGAAAGTGCTTGAACGAAGTTAGAATCATAAATGCAAATTTTATCACAGTTGTTTAAATAGACAGTTCAGATTCAAATACACAACTGTACAAAAGGCTACAGCAGTGATATCAAAGCAGAGTAGAAAATTTCCTGGTGAAGGAATTACATGAGGAGGTTACAGACACATTTTCGTCCTCAAGCCGG
Source organism: Aplidium turbinatum (assembly GCF_918807975.1). Classification (NCBI taxonomy): domain Eukaryota; kingdom Metazoa; phylum Chordata; class Ascidiacea; order Aplousobranchia; family Polyclinidae; genus Aplidium; species Aplidium turbinatum. The sequence goes on along the minus strand of NC_137483.1, from coordinate 7,330,622 downwards.
TAAATTGGCACAGCTACGTTGAAGCTGTTGTATCTCGACCAATCCATAATGTTAGTGGTATTGTTTTCTCGACCAAGCCATTTTGTTGGCGATTGGACACACTTTCGTTCTCACGCCGGTAAATTTTAAGAGGGATAACTAATTAACTACTAAATATATTGCAAACATGATTTATGAAAATTGTGTTTAAATTGGGCTGATTAGAAATCGACAACACTTGACGATAAACAAAAAATACAACTTAAGAGTTTTCTACTTTACCGCAAACAGCGCAGCACGATGTCGCAATAGGATAGCAAAGTTGAAAGTCAAGCTCCGTTAAGCCAATTTGTGTCCGGTATCGATTGTTGAGAAAGTGATTAAAAGAATAAAATGTTTGAATGAGGTTAAAATCTCGAATACAAATCCTATCATAGTCGTTCAAATCATCATCAGCACTTCTGTTGCAACCACCCAGCCTCTTTGAAATGATTGCAATCATCAGACTCTTTCCACCTTCGAGGATGTGGGTTGTTCAGTGCCAGTACTTTCGTCAGGTGGGATTGGTCGCATGTGCACGTAGACAGAATCGGAACCTTTAACTTTCTAAAGTAATGAAAAATTAAGTGTTGGATTCAATTCCGTCAAAATCAAATCCAAGAAAAATTACAAAAATAAAAGAATAATAACAAAAACAAACACGAAAGAAATGATGTGATCTTGCTCGCACAAAACACTGAAAATCTTTCATAGTGATTCCCAATAAAGGCCATAAGTACACTGACTTCACAGAAACAAGCTAAAACTAGTATGCTGTGTTCTAGTGTAGTTTAGCTACCTTGCATTCAGGGTTACTCTTAGTTTTTATTTTTAATAGGGTTTCTCATATAGAGATAGGGAGCGTTCAAATATTACGTAACGCTGTTGTCCGAATTTTTCACCCCCTCTCCCCCATGTGACGCCAACGTAACGTTTTTGTCACCCCCCCCCCTCCCCCACGTGACGCTTTTCCATTACAAAGCCCGTTTTGCCAGTTTATATCAAAATTATGACGTGGAAACACGTGCTGATAAAATATCTTGGTTTGTATGCACCTAAAGCTTACGTTTGAGACATGAAATTTTAGCTATATTCTTTTTTTGGGTTAAAACGTTATGTACCTACTGAAAACGCTTAGTAGCCCACCGTCCAAAATGTTTCGATCCAAACCTTTCATTGTTTGGTTATGTATTGAAAGAAACATCACAAAAGCGCAAAAGAAACCGCAAGGAAAGCTAAGCATCTTCGAATGGGGTCATCAATGCTTCAAAAATGTTTCTATATATTGGAGTAGTACAGTAGGCTACTCTCGCTTGTGTGGTTCGAGCTTGATGCATAATTGTCTTCTCCAGACTCGCACGTATGAATGTCTTCTACCTGTTGAGAGGTTTGTGTCAAAGTCGTTTGGTTCTTAATGAACATATTAGTGCAGGCCCTTAGGGGAATCTTTAGGCTAAACGTGTTACCTTTCTTTGGATATTTTTGCAGTTGGTCAACCCAACTTTGATTTTAGTGGGTGCCGCAACTTTTTGGGTCACGTGATTACCCCCAAAACGGGGATTTGCCCAGAAATCACGTTTCAGCTCTTCTTACGGCATGTTCTTGCAATTACATATCTGATTTTTGCATATTTTAACTTAAAAAGCACACGACTACAATAAGAAAAAACAAGCAAAAAAGTAATGTTACGACGTCACAATGACGTCATTAATAACATAATTTTGCGTGATTTTTATCTCGTGTATTTTGTAGTGGCAGTCAGTCCAAATACAAAAAAATAACATATCTAATGCCCCTAAGGGCCTGCATTATATGTAGGCCTAGGCTATGTAACAGTCATAGGTAGGCTACACCTACATACCTGTTCAGTGTTCATGTATCACCATGTGTCGCTTTTTTGCTGCTTGACTCGGAAAGTATGCACAAATAAACTACCGTACCGTACTCGTAAGCGTTACGTAACGTTTTGCTTGAACCCCTCCCCCCCGATGTGACGCTAACGTAACGCTTTTTCACAACCTCCCCCTCGATAGCGTTACGTAATATTTGAACGGTCTCATAGTTAAAAACGTTTTTTATATTGTTTTTATCGTTTTATACATTTTTTAAGTAACAATTGTTTTCATTAATCATAACAAACAACTGCAAAACAACTGTACAATTATAGCTGTTGAATAACTTATTATAAATTAGTTTACCGCAATTTTGACTAAGTTCTATAAGTCAGAAGTGTGGGAGCAAGCTCAGCAAGTGGTTCCAATGAACCACTCAACTTCAAGTGCTACCAGCAAGGATGAGGACTGTTTGGATGACGAATCCTGGGAAATGGTCTCGGTGGTAACTATACAGTCAACCGTCTTTGTTACTTGTCTTAATTCTTTTTAGTTTGTTTATTTTTTCATTTCTGTCATTCATTTCTTTCACTACATAATAGCCTATTGTGATAAGTAAATGTTTTTTTAAAGTCTAATTGGTGAATCTGCAGTCTGGCCGACTGAGGTAAGTTAACATGCAGATCACAAAAGTACAGAGTACCATACTAAATTGGTAAACTCAAGTGCTTTCAATTCAAATTCAAAATTAATAAACTTAATTTTGCCAATTAAATGTGGTAGTCTTTATTTATTTTTATTTATTTTTTTTTTATCATACTACACATCTTCTTGGATCATTGGTGAAGTCGAAAGAAGATTTCAATGAAAAATTTAGTGACGAAGTTTTATTTTGGAAACTTGTCAATGTCTTGATTATTTCAGAACGAATATTTTAGAGAAGCAAAAATGCAAATTATGTTCCAGTATTTACATTTTAGAGAGATCATTTGGCAAAAAAAAACAATCGTTTTTTTATTTTCGTTAAACAAAAACAAGCGTAAAAATGCGACACACATCTCTAATCTCATGTATAAAGTTCCAATTAAGAACACATTAAAATCTATTTCAGACCCTAACAATTAACATCGCACATCGGTTCGTTTGTTCACAGCTTGTCAGGCTAGTGTGAAGGACAGATAAAGCGATTGTCTGTAATGTTTTTTACATCATTGTCGTCACAGGAAGGCTAAGGAAGCAGTTGGTGAGGATGTGCTTCATCGTCTGATTGTAAGCCACAATCACACATTGGATCTGGAGTCATCTTCCATCGAAAAAAGTGGTTTTATTTCTACCGACTCCGCAGCGGGCTCCATTCAAGCAACATCACTCTCTTCTATCAAGAAAAGGAACTTGTTAGAGGCTTTCGAAAGGACTTGAGATAGCAGGATGTTGTTTTCCATCAAACTCTGATGACCATTGTTCCAATCTTACAGTTGCCGCGCTTGTGTGTTCCAATGGGCTAACTTTGACGAAGCTTTTGCGTGACTTGAGCCCTAGTAGGTTTATGTTCATGGAGAGTGTGGCGTTGGTTAGATATCTGTTTTATTCTTTTTTTTGTACAGCGACTTCGACTTTGTAACCCTTTTTTTTCGAATATAAGATGGAGATATCGTGTCTAGTCTATAGAGGTCAGCAGTTGGTGTTGGACGGAATGCGCTAGTTACGATTCTATAAGCTTCGTTTAGTTCAGAGTCAATCACTTTAGTATGGCTTGATTTGGACCATATTGGAGTGCAGTATTCTGCAGTTGAATAGCATAGAGCCAGTGCTGTCTGTTTCAGTGTGTGCTCATCTGCTCCCCAGTTTGAGCTTTCGAGCTTTTGTAAAACGTTGTTGCGAGCAGCTAATTTATTCTTAAGTTTCAGTAGATGTGTCTTATACGATTAGGTCCTATTCAGTATTACGCCATGATATACAGGAAATAAGCAATAATTTCCCAGTTGATGCTAAGTTTTTGACTAGCTTTATGGTTGTTTAAGTGAAAGCAGGTTGCTTGGGTTTTGGAAGGGTTTGTATTTAAAATTTTGTAACATCATCAGTAATATAAAATGATGAAAAACATTTAATCAAAACATTACCGTTGTCCTGCTGGATTCACGTACTTCGTCATGATCATGTGGATCACGTGACGCCTACAACGCAAACAAGACCAAGTTTGTTGCTGGGCATTGAAAGCACATGTGCGATACCAGTGAGTCCTTCAATGGCAAGAAAACAAAAATTTACAATTTCCCAAAAATAAAGCTTTGAAGAAGTTCTCCAGGTGAAATCGCTCAACTTAAAGATCGTTGAGTACTTTAAACAGTTTACATGTTCTCACACAAGGGCTTGGGAGAGACCTCTTTCTGCAATGATTAAGCCTTTACAAAGCCTTTACCAGAGCTCTATAAGAAATTGATCACATAAAACTGTGTCGTCAAAAAGACATCAAAAACTGAAACTGAAGATGATTTGTAAACTTAATGACTTTCAGCATCTCATGATAATTATTGAAACGAAGCATAAATGCACATACACCAGAGCATAATCAGTAGGATATTAAAAATTTAAAAGCTGTGTGTCCTGATTTCAAGTGAAGTGTACAGACAATTTCAGGAAGTTATCGGGTTAAGGTGCCTATCCATTATCCAAACACTAATCAATGCTTCCAAACTTTTTTACCAAATTTAGGTATCAATCATGATATCGACCATTCACAGCTGCACTAAATACAAGGAAGTCGTCCTATCTACCATACCTTACCAACCAAGATGCAACTCGTAAGCATTTTAATACAATAGAAAAATATAAGCTGACTACACATCAAAAGACAAAAGTTATATTGCTCATTGCACAAACAAAGCAAAAGAGCAAACTTTTATATCGCAACATTGTGATTATGTATAAATTTATACTTACATGAACAGAAGGATCCGATGGGTTAAGTTGCAAATAACCAAAACTATCTACAAAAAGAAAATATAACTATAAACGCAAACAAGTGCAAATGCAAATACTGAACATTGTTACATTGACTGGCCTTCGCAAAATGATTGGTACGATTTACTTTCCAACAGCTAAACAATGATCTGTTTTTTTTTTAGAAATACAGGTAGAAAAACATTAAAAATGGCACATTTTAATGACCATTGATCAATTTGATACAAAATACACAAATATTGGAAAGTCTTAATGTATTTCAAGACTTTAATAAGCTTTTTTATTACCTGTTGGCAAGGGAACATTGTTTCGAACGTTTTGGTAGTCGTGCTGTGCAGTGGAACCACTTGGCTAAGAGGAAAGAATAACTTTTTTCTAACTCAACAGCGCATTACAAGCGACGACAGAAGTAATCACAAAATGTAAGACTATAGTTTTAAAAATTTATCGCGATAATAACGTAATGCTTCTGCAATCCATTGAAAGACCAATAATCTATTTTGATAAAGAAGGCCTACATTGCTACATTCATCGCAAACGACGTCTACTTTTACAGTCTATACCGAAACATATTTTGGACAGAAAAAAAGAAACAAACATTTTTGGTTTTGTTTGAAATCTTTATTCTCGAACTGACAAAGCCTTGATAGATAAAGCGTCTTGTGTTCTTCTGGTGAAAGAGTTCACCAGAAGAACGCAAGTCACTTTATTTATCAAATGCCTGGTAAACAGTTTCATTCTGTCTATACTATAGAAAAAAAAGTCTTGATAGGTTATTCTTGGTGGTTTCGCATACTTGTAGAGGGTCTTGACGCAGGGCCGGTTACTGAGACTGACAGAGAGAAGTGCTTTCAATTCAAATTCAAAATTAATAAACTTAATTTTGCAAATTAAATGTGGTATTCTTTACTTTTTTTGATTATTTTATCACACTACACGATTCTTTTCTTGAAAGTTATGGTACCAGTTCAGTTTCGGTGTCAGTTTAATTTATGTTACGAGTCATGACTTGATTCAGTTCGCCACGTTCTGTTAGACATTTTTGGTTGCAACCTTTTGAGTTAGTGCGTCCTTTCGGTTATAAGTTAAGGCGCCCATCCAAACACTTACCAATTTTTCCACACTTTTTTCTAAATTTAGCTATCAATCGTGATATTGACCATTCACAGCTGCACTTAATACAAGGAAGTCATCCTATCTACCATACCTTACTAGCAGCTATGTACAAACCAAGATGCAACTCGTAAGCATTTTAATACAATAGAAAAATATGAGCTGACTTCACATTAAAAGACAAACGTTATACCACTCATTGGACCAACAAAGCAAAAGAGCAAACTTTTATATCCGCAGCATTGTCATTATGTATAAATTTATACTCACATGAACAGAAGGATCCGGTAGGTTAAGTTGCAAATAACCAAAACTATCTGCAAAAAGAAAATCTAAGTATAAACGCAAACAAGTGCAAATGTGAATACTGAATATTGTTACATTGACTGGCCTTTGCAAAATAATTGGTACAATTTACTTTCCAACAGCTAAACAATGATCTATTTTTGTAGAAATGCAGGTAGAAAAACATTGAAAATAGCATATTTTAATGACCATTAATCAATTTGATAAAAAATACACAAACATTGAAAAGTCTTAATGTATTTCAAGACTTTAATAAGCTTTTTTATTACCTGTTGGCAATGGAACATTGTTTGGAACGTTTTGGTAGTCGTGCTGTGCAGTGGAACCACTTGGCTAAGAGGAAAGAATAATTCTAACTTTTTTCTAACTCAACACCGCATTACAAGCGGCGACAACAGTAATCACAAAATGTAAGACTATAGTTTTAAAAATTTATCGCGATGATAACGTAATGTTTCTGCAATACATTGAAAGAGCAATAATCTAGTTTGATAATAACGTAATGCTTCTGCAATCCATTAAAAGACCAATAATCTAGTTTGATAATGAAGGCCTCCATTCCTACATTCATGGCAAACGATTTTAACAAACGATTCTATTTCTAAAGTCTATATCTAAACACATTTTGGAGAGAAAAAAATAAAATAGTAACAAGCAATGAAGTTAAAAAACAAAAATATCAGAAACGATTAAAGTTTCATCTTGTTGACATTAATATGAACGATAGCATTACACCAAGTTCCGATTAACATCTCCCATCAAAGTTTATTCCAAACTTCGACAATTAATAATAATAATATAATAATAATCATGCTTTTATTTGCGCCCATTGCGATAACATACAGTACACTGCGATCACAGATGCGATACAACAGACGACAGGAAGCAGCGAAGTGACATATAGTCTTCGAGTCAGCTGCTCCCCTTATTTTGGCTATTTGATACTGGATGACTGACAATAATGTAACACCATGAAATTGTATAACCAACAACTTACCATCGCACTAGTGGGATTAGATGATTGTATTTCCTCATAAGCGTGTTGATCACGTGACATCTGTTGCACAAACAAAAATAACTCTTCAGCTTTGCAACGCATCAATGCAAGACTGTGAGCACGAGGTTTTATTAAAACGCATGAAAACAGTTTTATTGTTCTTCAAATAAAAAAAACTAAAAAAAAACTACTTTGCAGGCCTATGTGTGGCTGCGGAGCTGGAGGCGCGGAGCCAAGGATTTTTAATAGGCCCGGAGCTGGAGCCGGACCCTTTAACTTCACTTGCTGTGGAGCAAGAGCTGGAGCCGTTACATCGGCTTACTTTGGAGCCTGAGCCTTTAACTCCGTATGCTGAAGAGTCAGAGCCGAAGCCACAAAAATGCAACAGCTCAGGCTTCAGTTTAAGACACTCACTCATTCAGGAGTTTAATTAAATTTTATAATTTTTTTTTTAAATCTATGATACGAGACGAGAAACTATGAGAAATGACCGACTAGGGATAGTGACAGGCCATGTCACATTCTGAAGCAGTTTTTACTGAGCGGATTGTTTCATCACAAATCAACTAGCATACAAGTCATGCCATACATTAAACGCATGTAAACGTTGAATCAATAAAAATACGGATGAATTTCGCTAGTTGGTACTGAACTAATGAGCAGCTAGGCATTTCGTGTGGTGAGTGTGAAGTAATGCACAGTTAGTCACAGGAAAGCCTACTAGCTACCTGTTACAGTATGAAACGAAAATTATGAAGTCACACAATATCTGAAATTTTTTTACTCTCCGGTACTCTCGTTTTTAGTACTCTCAAGAGACATAGCACATGAAAGCAATTTATTGAAACTATGCAGGCTAGGAAGCTGATTTGTTACTTCCACGAATTACTTATGAGCAGAGTTACCACATAGTCCATATTTCTTAAATTTGTCGTTGTTTTGAAGGGCAGTGTTATAAAAAACTCCATTGTATTTAATTCTAAAAAAATTACTTATTTTAGACACATGTCTTTATTTTCTCTCTGGAGCTGCAGCCGGAGCCATTGGCATGAATCTGGAGAGCTCCAGAGGTGGAGCTACAGATGTGAAGCCTTACAGCTCCGGAGCTGGAGCCGAAACCACTTGTGCAAAACCTCACAGCTCCGGAGCAGACCTATTTGTAGCGACTCCGCATCCCTGCTATAAAGCATTATCACATTCGAACTGAAGTTGTGCTTATGGAAGTTCACACAAAATGTTGTTTTTTGTTTTGCTATTCAAACAAAAAGTGTGATTTTATGCAAATATTATAAAAATTCTCGGTAAAGAAAAACTACAGTACCAACCAAGACAAAAACATGGACAGGACACGTTTTAAAAAATAACACGATTGCATAATCTCTTAATTTGCATTCTCTTATACAATCATTCCGTGATTTTATGCACATTTGTGATAAGTGTTATTTACAAAATAGTGATCGCAACCTACTCCAGACAACCTTCTCTTAACCAGTTTTAACCAGGTCACTTATGATGTCTCGAATTGACATGTAACCAACGACGCAGTTCAAGACTTTTCTTTTATGCTTACCGTGCCGCATACATTTAAAGGCATACTAAATGAAAATTTCAAACCGGAGTTAAGCATTAAAATGAGTAAACTGAACATTCAAGAATACATTTCAAAAACAATTACCGAAAAAAAAATGTTTTCAATGGCGCTGGCAAGGCCCAAAGTCCAATGTTTCATTTATTTTCATTATTTTCAAAATGACCAAAACGTGCAAACACAGCTCGAGAATGATGATGATGATGGGGCTGCCGGATTCCACTGCTGCTCGGATTCAGTGGAGAACGACCATATGGCCTGAGCCGCCTGTGTGTAGGATCATGGCTACAGCTTGGGTGTATCCGCACCATCTGGTTCGCCGTTCCTCCATCGCCACAGGGCTTCTTGATCCAGGATCATGACTTGCGCGTGATTTTGTTTTAAGTGAGGAAGGGCTGCGCGGGACTCCAACCTCACTCTCTTGTCTCAGGTTTCAAGGTCCAATGGCAAGACATGGTCAAGACGATTGGGTGAAGCATGAGATGCAGCAGGATGACCATAACGCCTACGTGTCACGTCATGCTCTTGGGCACGTCCTGCAACTGTGATACTGGATGGTGCCTTCCTGTCCGTTGAGCTATGTCCAGTGATGAGCTTCTTCCGCACAGTCTGCCACACATCCAGGTTTGAATAAGGTGACAAGCCGGAGTGGTGTTATTTGACCCATAGCTGGGGCCCTGACAGGTGCTACTGCTACGGGCCAAAGCAGACCTGGGAGTAATGGAAAACTAAGGGGTAACTCCATATTCCCCATAACTCCAGAGCTCCCACACTGGAGCCTGTCCCACCGGTTGCAGTTTTTAATGTCATGCCCAGGACAGCTCGAGAATACGTCACAAAAGACAGCAATAACAAAAGCCACGTTACCACATCTGATGTTTTGAGCAAACTGTCTGCTGTTTTGATGTTGAAATGTGCTGTTTTGATGTACATACATACATACATATTACATAGCCTGCAGTCAAATCGCCCGCAGTAACAATTATTGCGTGATCAGCTGATTGCTAACCTTTTGTTACGTAGACCATGGACTTCTAAATAGTAGCATCTGGACTGGAAACTCAGTGGGCAACAGGAGGCCACACAGTTGGTACAACAGTTGGCCAACAGGGTTAGTTACTTGGCTGTGTACTATTTAGAAGTCCATGCGTAAACTGTACAGTCGCACGCTTCGTTGCTCAGGCCCAATCTCGTTTTGAAAGCTCTGACAAAAGCACGCGCGCAATGGTGGTCAGACCGCAATGGGGCAAAATTTTATTGAAAACCGTTTTATGGTAGCATGTTAAACACAAAGAACGTGGAAAATCGCCAAGTCAGGTTTTTCCTTTTAGTATCCCTTTAAACACATCCGGCAGATATGTCCGCTTCACTATTAACCACTAAGTGGTCATCTCCTTAAGACGTGTGCAAAACATGCACACCATCTCCGAACAATGTTGTCATTGTGTCTCAGCAAGTAAGGATATAGTAAGAATGAAATATGTATTGTGGGTGTTGTTTGTAAAATACGCTTGTCACAGTGTGCCCGAAGATTTTTCACGTGTGGTACAATTTATTCTGGCAGTGACTGTTGATTTGGGGTTATTTGATATGTTGTGTGTATCCCTTAACAACGAACGTCATCTTCTTCTGACGGTGACGTGTACAATTGATGTTACTCAAACCAGTGTCCATGGTCTGTCATAAAGTTAATCATTGATGAAAATATCAACAAGACTCAACTTTCCAACTTCATAACAACACCATGATTACTTACCTGAACATCTCCCCTTTGCTCCAATCTTACTGTGTTGGGCTCGACGTGACCTACACAGAAAAACTACAAATGAAAGAACACTGTAGGACAAAAATAACACGCTTGTATTGCATAATTTATATTGTCTGTTGTTAGAATGTCAGTAGGGTTGTATGAAGCAAAGTATTTTGGTCAAAATGAAACGACATTCTAAAAACTGCCTTCGAAGCAAAATACAATCTTTCGAACTTTAAAGTACAAGGATCCGTTAAAAGGCAATGAGCCTGACTTAACTTAGCTACCCCTTATTGGTGACTATTTGTTCTTGACCCATGGTTCCCAACCTTTTTTGATGCGTTTCCCCTTTACGTATACTGAAGCTTTTCATTCCTTCTCTATTCCATTATATAGGCAGCGGGTAGATGAACTGGAGCATTGCTCTTTAGCAACCATTCATTTCGCACTTCTGTGCTGAACCATCATGGTAGTTAAGTTGTTGCGCCTTTGTTGGGATACTACCGAAGCTCTATCATATTTATGATTATGTTGTGTTTTACCATAACAAGAAAATTTAAAAGACATTCGCTCGTAAGTTTGTGTAATTGACAAACTGTGTCCTTTTCGAGTTCACAACGAAACAAAATTGCCTCCTTTCTTTCGACGCAAAGCTAAGACGAAAATCTGTGTCAAAACCTAACAAAGTAATGAAAACTTCTAAATTAGAAATGGAATACTGCAGCTCTACAGAATTGGAAGGAGCTCTAGAAAAATGTTTTCATGCGGATCTGATTCTAGCTGTGACAGCGTTCCCACAACCGCCTGACTGACTAATCATATCGCCAATATAGAAGAAGGCATTAACGCATTCATACTGGTCTTCAACCAATTTCAAGTGCGTTATGGCATTTACTAAAGAAGTTTCACAACAACATCTCTTGCACATATCGTAGGGATCCTCTTTAACCACTGAAGAAGTGTGGAGATGCTCTGCGTAAACCCTTGGCGTCCTCATTAGAACTGTTATAAAAAGGCAAAGTGACATTCATCGGGCACGTCTATCGTAAGCGCGGAATTGCACAAACAGCAATGATGGAGCGGTTTCCTGGTCAGAGACAGAGGGGCGTCCACGTTTGAAAATTTTTAAAAATCTTTTAACATGGACAAACCAGGAATTTGTAGATTTGGACGAACAATTTGTAGATTTGGAAGAACAATGGACGATCGATCGTTGTGGAGAATCAAGGTAGCCGACGCCTTATTCAAGCAGGGTAGGTAGATGATGATGAATCATGAAAAATCAAGGGCTATAGTCGAGATGACACTTTGCAATCGACGGTTTGTAATAAACGTTTGTTTCCCTTAGCTTTTACTTCTCTACAAAGATACATGTGGTTGAACAAGGTAGCACATCGTTGTTCATGTGCTACAGCTCGAACCGAACATGTATGCGTAGATGGTATTTCCTCCATCAGGGCAACTAGCCGTCCCAAGCGTTCATACGCCAGAAAATGGTGGCACTTCTTGGAACATCGGTTATACTACCGAGTGGTCGCTAGGCATTGCAGTATAGGTCGTTATAATTAACCGCATTGACAGTTATTACTCACTTTTGTCTTTAAATAATCTTCGTCTTATAAAGCAGCAAAGCAGAAGAATAAGCATAAATAAGAGCAGACAACCGGCAACACTGATTCCAACTGTAAAGCCCAAGCTTGTAGAAGCAGCCAATGAACTTCCATCAGATACGGTCACAGTAAAATTGAACTTAAATTGCGTTCCCGAATAAGCGGACGAGGAGAGAGTAAGAAGATATAACCCGTTGTCATCAACAGACACCTAAAGAATAATGGTTGTTGATTTTATCTTAAAATAACAATAGTCCAATCATCAATGCAATCTTTGAGTATTCTCGTGGCATACTGGCATAGTATGAAATAGATTGTAACAATGCAGAAGAGTAACAACAAAAAACAAACGTTTACGGGTAGGAGTGGCGGAAGAGAAGGCATGGTGCACCTGACCGCTACAAATCATTATTGAAAATCAAATTCTGCAACCAACCTTACAAAAAAAAATGATCAAGAAACTATCTATAAAACAACTTACGAAAAGCAAACGAGTTGAATCTGCTTTTCTTATGAAAATCAGAAAACTGACATAAATCTTACAAAAACAAATCTTATACCCGTCAATTGCTGACTGCAATATAACTTTACTAACATAAACCAACACATGATATCACATGCATAACGCCCATGAGTAACGGTATTGCAACTTAAGCTTTAATCTGACATCTTCGATTGCTTTCTTTTACAAATTCGCAACGGTTGGTATGGCATTGCACTACGATTACACATTGTAATATCATTATAACAAAAGTCTATCCATAAAATCAGGAAGTAATCTAAGGCGAATAAAAGATTTTTCACGCAGCGTCACTGTAAAAGGAACTGCAGTAGATGATGCTGAAGAACTGAACCTATAATTTCTTGCTGAAAAGTCACCTTGCAATAGAAATTTGAATTTCGATTCCGCGACCCTGGTTTTAAAACGATTCAGCAAAGCAACTTTATAAATTTAATCATCATGTCACTTACATTTGATCGTTTAAATGAGAATCTCTGTTGGTCCTTTGGCGCAGTGGTAGAGGTCAAATACATTAATGCGTCATTTTTCACCATTGAACCTGGAACGCATGTTCCTTTTTTTTAAACATTTTTATTGTGTTAGTGGCTCAAAATGGGTTCATTGCTTTTTAGTTATAAAAATGACAACTACAGCTGGAAGGTCAGAAAAATGTAAAAACACCAAACACTTTAGCTAAATAAAGTAGTGACAATAGTTTTCACTACTTTATCAGGATCTTAACACAGAAAATCCAACATATAAGCCTATAATAATAAAACAAAACAATACCGTATTAGTTTATGATTTAGTAACTGTTAGCTGTCAATAGATGTTGATTTTAACAAAAAATGCTAATTTACACACAACGTATCGCATTCATCTTCATCCCGCAAAACATCTCAGCCAAGAATGTGGATGTTGTGTATTGCTCTGAGCGTTGGAAGTGGAAGCATGATGTAAACAATAGACCTTCTTGAAGTGTTACCAAAGTTGAAAAAGATCGTAACCAACTCGTGAATTAGAAATTACCGTTTTTAGTCAAAGATACAAACTCAGCTTTTGGGTTGGAAAAAAACGTGACAATGCAAACTCCTAGACCGCGTGGCTTCCATTGACAAGAAAAATCAGCCTTGGTATTCTTATCTTGATAAGGTTCATCTATAAAACGAACAGACAAGTTTTTAATTTAATATGCTAAGAAAATAAACTGCAGGCAGTGCAGAATTTTTTTGTTAAATTCAATTTTCTAAGTTGACTTTGGTTTATCATAAACGAGACAACCTTGTTGAATGATTGCAACCTATATAGGCCTACAATGGGACTAGCGTTCACAAAAAAAAACTCTCTGAAGATGCAACCAGACCCAGTGGCCGACCGCGTAAAACTCAGAGGATTACATTACGTGAGTACGTAGTACAACTGAACGAAAATTGGAACGCACCGTACTGTTACTAGTCGAAAATAATTGTTTTGCGATTTCCCGCCAAAAATAAAAGGAATTTAACTTGATAAACTACAATTAAATATTGATGATGTGCAGAAGAAATGATAATACTTTACCTTCTCCAAATCTTTTCTTAGCTTTGTTCACGTACGCGACGTTAAAGTCGCAATTTAACATAACGTAGTTTACGAGTAGGCCTACATCCAGTGATGGCTCTATATCTTTATCCCTTGTTTGACTAGCAACATATATTGACGATATTATAAACAAAACTTATTTCCAGATTTAGGGCATGCTTGTTTTCTCATATTATTAATCACAAGTTTTAAACAGCTGGAAACACAAACTTACAAACAACATCAACAAATATCCTTCGAGTAAAGTTTCCGAATCGATCAGTTGTTGTGCAAGTGTAATTTCCAGTATCCGACGAACTTAATTGTGTCAAGGTGAGTGCAGAAGTTTTAGAAGAAAAACCATCTGAGCGTTCCCAATGATACTTTGCATTCAAATCACTGCCATAGTCCACGGAACAAGACAGATCTAAATCTTCACCTCGTTCTATGGTCAACACGTTTTTTTCAAGTCTCGCATTGTCAGAAATGTTAAACGTAATTGACCCTGAAAGGAGCAATCATCAGAATAATGTTTTTCATGTTGTGTTTACACCAAGCACATTACCTTGAACAAAGGCATCGTTGTCCAGACATATCTATCCACAGGTAATTATAATAAACTTTATGTGTAACTTCAATGAAATGAAAAACTATTGATTTAAACTCTACAGCAGAGCTATGATTCAACAGTAGATCAAACACCATCAAAAGCTACTAAATACAGACTCATTGCTTACTGGCTTTTGAAAAAACAGTGAAAACTGCAAAATTTGTAGAAGCTTCAAATGAACTTCCATCAGATACGGCCACAGTAAAATTGAACTTAAATTGCGTTCCCGAATAAGCGGACGAGGAAAGAGTTAGCACATATAACCCGTTGTCATTAGCAGACGCCTAAAGAACAGTGGTTATACATTATATTGTTATAAAATAAAAATAACCCAATACAATCTGAGTATTCTCGTGGCATAGTATGAAATAGATTGTAGCAATCTAGGAGAGTAACAAAGAAAACAAACGTTTACGGGTAGGAGTGGCAGAGAGCATGGTGCACCTGACCGCTACAAATCATTATTGAAAATCGAATTCTGCACCTATCTTACGAAAAAATTGATCAAGGAACTATCTGTAAAACAGCTTATGAAAAGCAAACGAGTTGAATCTGCCTTATAAAAATCAGAAAACACACCTAAATCTTCCAATAACAAATCTTATACCCGTCAATTGCTGATTGCAATATAACTTTACTAAAATAAGCCAACACATGATATCACATGCATAGCCCATAAGTAACGGTACTCTAATTTACTGTAAGTTTAAAACTGACATCTCGATTGTTTTATTTTTTTTTTACAAATTCAAAGCGGTTGGCATGGTATAGCACTAGCACTACGATTACACACTGTGAATCTGTGATATCATTATAACAAAAGTCTATCCACAAAATCAGGAAGTAATCTAAGGCGAATAAAAGATTTTTCACGCAGCGTCACTGTGAAAAATGCTAGTTTTTATGAAGCTGAAGAACTGAAACTGTAATTTCTTGCTGAGAAGTCACCTTGCAACATAGATTTGAATTCCGATTCCGCGACTCTGGTTTTAAAACGATTCAGCAAAGCAACTTTTAACTTTAATCGTCATGTCACTTACATTTGATCGTTTAAATAAGAATATTTGTTGGTCCTTTGGCGCAGTGGTAGAGGTCAAATATATTAATGCGTCATTTTTCACCATTGAACCTAAAACGCATGCTTTTTTTAAAAACATTCTATTGTGTTAGTGGCTCAAAATGGGTTCATCGCTCTTTAATTATAAAAATGACAACTACAGCTGCAAGATCAGAAGAAAAAAAAATGCAAACACCAAACACTTTAGCTAAATAAAGTAGTAACAATGGTCTTCACTATTTTGACACAGAAAATCCAACTCATAATCGTATAATAATAAAACAAAACAATATTAGTTTATGATTCAGTAACTGTCAGCTGTCAATAGATGTTGATTTGAACAAAAAATGCTAACTTAGAAAGCAACCTATCGAATTCATCTTCATCCCACAAAACATCTCAGCCAAGAATGTGGATATTTTGTATTGCTCTGAGCGTTGGAAGTGGAAGCTTGAGATAAACAATCGTTCTTGAAGTGATACCAAAGTTGAAAAAGATTGTAACTAACTCGTGAATTAGAAATTACCGTTTTTAGTCAAAGATACAAACTCAGCTTTCGGGTTGGAAAAAAACGTTACAATGCAAAATCCTGGACCGGGTGGCTTCCATTGACAAGAAGAATCCGACTTTGTGTTCCTATCTTGATAAGGTTCATCTATAAAACGAATGGACAAGTTTTTACTTAAATATGTTAAGGAAATCAACTGCAAGAAGTGCAGAATTTTTTTGTTCGTAAATTTGATCAGTTGACTTTGGTTTATCATAAAGTTACCAACCTTGTTGAATGATTGCATCCTACATAGGCCTACAATGAGACTAGCGTTTACAAAAACACACTCTCCGAAGATGCAGCCAGACACAATGGCCGACTGCGTAAAACTTGGAGGATTACATTGTAATGTTATACGTGAGTAAACGTACTCACGTAAACGTGAGTACGTAGCACAGCGTAGCGCAGTCCTGTTATTTGCCGCAAATAATCGTTTTTCGATTTCCCGCTAAAAATGAAAGTAATTTAACTTGATGAACTGCAATTAAATATTGATGATGTGCAGAAGAAATGATAATACTTTACACTGCCCTAAATCTTTTCTTAGCTTTGTTCATTTACACAACGTTAAAGTCGCAATTTAACATAACATAGTTTACGAGTACATCCAGTGATGACTCAATCTCTTTATCCCTTGTTTGCCTAGCAACATATGTTGATGATATTACAAACAAAACTTATTTCCAGATTTAGGGCATACTTGTTTACTCATATTATTAATCACAAATTTTAAACAGCTGAAAAACACAAACTTACAAACAACATCAACAAATATGCTTCGAGTAAAGTTTCCGAATCGATCAGTTGCTGTGCAAGCGAATTTTCCAGTATCCGATGAAGTTAATTGTGTCAGACTGAGTGCAGAAGTTGCAGCAGAAAAACCATTCGGGCCTTTCCACAGATATTTTGCATTCAACTCACGCCCATAATCAACAGAACTAGACAATTCCAGGTCTTCACCTCGTCTTATCGTCAACACATTGTTGTGAAGGCTTGCATTGTAAATGTTTACTGATCCTGAAAAGTGAAAAGACAAGATTATCTTTTATGTTAAGTTCACATAAACTTTGAGGTTAAAATATGTTATTCGAAATCTTTATTTCATTCCATGGATGCACATCTTTCATAAGTCTTGCACTGCAGAAATGGTGGACTTCATTAATCTTGACACCAAAAAAGGAGTCAAAGAGTTTTCTTTATTAATCAAAATCGTTTTTCACGTTATATTTGCAGGTGGGCTGCCAGGACTAACCCTCAAAGCTGCCTTTATGCCGAACTCGAAAACTTAACATTAAAATTGAAAAATTAAAGTCAATTACAAACAATGAATTTGGTGTGAACTGACATGGCAAAACAGGACTTCGCAAATACTCTACGCATTCGAACTAAATTAACACAGAACTAGTTCGCAATCTTGGTTAACACAAAATGTGTTGATTAAAATTAATGAAAGTGATTTGTGAGCACAATAAAATAAAAAACTGGAGACGAAGAGAATTTGGCGCGACATTGTTGACCACAGATGATTTGTCACAGGAACAATTTGCGGCAAAGGGGATGTTCCATAGAGCACTCCTTGTTGCGCGTATGTTTTTGGCATGTAGTAAAGTTGAATTTTTATCACAAAATATTTTTCACATCAATTGGTAATAAAGTCTTGTTTTAATGCATAAATGGCATAACATTTAAAATAATAAAATGCAAGTTATTCAACAAACAATAGAATCAATTTAAACTGGAAGTGTAGTTACTCAATGCAACTACCGCGCAATTTGTTAACCCAATACTTTCGCAAAACGTGTTTGGCCTTTCTAGTTTGAGTTTTACGGCACTTTCTGCGTTCTTAAATTCTCATGCTTCCAGTTCATAACAAAACAACTTTCGTTTTGAGTATCACACAGCACCGTCAACGTGTTGTTGTTGGGGAATTATTCCATCCATTAGGTATCGTTGAATGGAGTGCAGACCATAGAATGCCTTGTTCAGGTGCACACCCCCAAAGTCGAGCCAGAGCCGCTTGATCTTAAAGCTTCTTAAGTCACGCGCTAACCAACTGCGCTATCTAAATTGGTCCGCCCGAAATTACTTCTATTTATTTATGTAATTAAAAGACCCGCTTTATAAGTCCAAAACCTTGCTTAATAAGCTCAGTTTTCGATTACATTTGCTTGAATTTGTGTAGAAAGGCGTCACACTTTGCTATTTTTTGTCTGGCTTTTAAAAATTTCACGCTTTACTACGCTGCCAAGTGCCAACTCAGTTCTTAATTCAACTGTTTCGTCACAAACCATTTCACTTTGATCTCATTTCATTGGGTTGCACAAAACATGTCCCGTTGCTGACACAACTTGCAAAAAACACAGTTTTCGGAAAGAATCTATTGTTGTGTACAGTTGTTAGCAGATTTAGCAACTTTTAGCCATAGTACAGTCGACCATAGTCAGATGCGCATAGAAGTGGCAGAAATTCGTCCCCGCTTAACAAACCCAAAATCGTCTGGTCCCGAGGTGGGCTTAATAAGTGGGGACTGAAACAAAGAAGGCTGTTTTAATTATTTTTTAGCACGCCAGCATGTTGTGCACCAGAAAGACTGTTACATCAAGTTGACATCAGAACGATGATTAAAGTGCACATGACGCAACTTTGAAGATGTACATAAGCAATATTAAGTAAATCGCTTCATCAACGTATGCAAATCAGTAAAATATCATAAGCAACTACGAACTTAAATTCACTACCGTACTTACTGTCATTTGGAACCACAGTGAAAGTTGTTTCGTTACTTTGTTTAATACCAACATTATTTTGCGCAAGGCAAAGCACTGATGTGAAAGTAACATCAACAGTTTGATTGAATAAGCAATAACCGTTTGTAGCTTCGACAGGCACATCCTCGTAGTCATAGCGGTCACGGTAGAACCTCCAATAACATTGATGAGCAACTGGACGAGCGTCGCTTGCACAATTCGCGACAAGATTTACATCAGATCGAAGATAATATTTATCACCAAATCGAACTAAATGATCAGATTCAATGAAGTCGATAACAACATTTGTAGGAGGGTCTGCAAGACAATGCAAGTTGAACAAATATTGATAATGAAGTGGTACTGTAGCAACAAAGAAAATTACAGACAAAGCATTTGCAAAAGTGTTGTCATTTAAATAACATCAACACATATTTAAAAACAACGACCACACGATGAGCATGAGTCTCTTATAAGTCAGCAGTTGTGAACTGAGCAAGCGACAACTGAGCAAGTGACAACTGAGCCAGCAATATTTCAGCAAGTGGCTGAAGTTGGTAAATAATAAAACTGAGCAAGTAGCAACTCAGCAAGCCAAAACTTGACATGACACAAGTCAGCAAATTCAGTTTAGCAAGCGATGACCAAGCAAGTCCGACGTGAGCACGCAAATCTGATTTTGCTGACTTGGCAATAGCTGAAATGTACTTGCTGAGTTGAAGCACTTGTTGAGTTGTTGCATGCTGAGTGGTCCGACAAACTAAAAACCTGTTTCTTAACTACTTAGATCTAGTTATGGAATTACTTCTCTTTCTACACGAGTTTAATTAATGCCAGGAAGCATTGACATGACACATACACAAAAAAAGTGGCATAAGCATTGTTGATCATTGTCACGAAATCTAATCACCATTGAAGTGTTAACCTCGCCTACACAACTACCACAGGTCAGCAAAGGAGCCCAACACACGTCAGTTGAAAGCCGTATTTCGAATCTGACAAACTCTGTAGAATTATAGCTTTCATTTGATAAAAAATTGTATTTTATCTTGCATGAAAGCAATCATCTTCCTACAAGCCTTCTACTTTTGTTATGATTTGTATCTACTTTACTATAGTGCACGTTTTCTCCAATTCGATCAACGATAAAAGGAAAACGTGTTAGTCAAATTACAGAGAGATTTGTATAGTTCTAGAAACATGTTTGAACAAACTTAAATCATCTTTTTATATTTAACATAAAGTTACAAAATTTCAATGCAATTTACGGACTTACAAACAACATCTACATATATCCTTTGAGCAAAGCTTCCAAATTGATCAGTTGTTGTACAAGTGTAATATCCCGTATCAGATAATTTAATAGACCGCAAGCTGAGCGGAGAACTTATAGAAGAACCATCTTCCCGTTCCCACCGATATGTTGCACCCAACTCACTTCCATAATCAACATAACAAGACAATTCCAGATTTGCACCTCGTCTCATCGTCAACACATTGTTGAGAAGGTTTGCATGATCAATGTTTACTGATCCTGAAAGGTGATAAGACAAGATTATCTTTTATGTTCAGTTCACATAAAATTTGTGGTTAAAATATTATCTAAAAGTTCTTCGAAAATTAAATAAAAAACACAAACAAACGATAAAACTATAGCTTTCATTTGCTGGATTTAATTGTCGCTTGTCGTCTTCGTTTGAGCATTTAGGGCCGAAGGGATGTCCTTTCACCACCTCTTGCTGGCAATGCTTTCCCGGACCACCAAGAGAATAGGTCTCATCGTTCAAAACATGTAGGCTGTCTGCTCGATTACATGAGCAGAGAATGGTACAATCGTTGATGAAACAGACTGTTAGTCTGTTCCTTAGCGTCACATCAGCACAAAGAAAATACCACTTTCAGTTATTGTGAGGCAGAGCAGAAAACTTCGTTTAATCAGTGGAACGTGGTCAGAGTTTTTCAAAGTTGCAAATAAAAACATTTGGTGATATTCACTACACCACTTCATCTAACTGTAACAAAGTCATTGGAAAATATAAAGCACTGATTTGCTACTTACTGCCTTTTGGAACTACAGCAAAGGTTTTTGCGAAACTGTTTACCGAACCAAGATTGTTTGCAGCAGTGCAATACACAAATGTGAATGTGACGTCAACTCTTTGATTGAATGAGCAATGATTGTTTGTAGCATCGACAGTCGCAATATTACGATAACCTTTGCCATCGTAAAACCACCATTCACATCGATGGACAACTGGATTAGCTTCACTTGAACAAGTCATGACAAGATTCTCACCAGACCGAAGATAATATTTACCATTCAAACGAACCAAATGATCAGATTCAATGATGTTGATAGAAACATTAACAGGAGCGTCTGCAAAACAATACAAAGTATATAGATTGTTGATGGTATAAACCACATCAACTAATCCCTTTGATCTATGTTCTAATGTTGTTTATAAATTTAGTTGTTTGAGTGATGCAAGCCTGACATACATCGGTATGTCAACAATACATTTATCGACTAGAGCTGAGACAAACCTGAATTTGAATTGAACACACAAAAGTGCAATTAAAGATCACATTTTCTCATGTGCAGCTTGTAAAAGCAACGTCTCGATTAAGCAATTGAAGATCGTGTCAATTCGCAACAATATCGTTCTGCTAGTTGAAGTACATGCGATAAACGACAAAAGCAAAACGTGTTAGTGAAATTACAGAGAGATTTGTATCGTTCCAGAAACATGTTTGAATGAACTTCAATCATCTTTTTATATTGAACATAAAGTTACAAAATTTCAATGCAATTTACGGACTTACAAACAACATCTACATCTATCCTTCGAGTAAAGCTTCCAAATTGATCAGTTGTTGTACAAGTGTAATATATCGTATCAGATAATTTAATAGACCGCAAGCTGAGCGGAGAACTTATAGAAGAACCATCTTCCCGTTCCCACCGATATGTTGCACCCAACTCACTTCCATAATCAACAGAACAAGACAATTCCAGATTTTCACCTAGTCTTATCGTCAAAACATTGTTATGAAGGTTTGCATTTTGAATCTTTACTGATCCTGAAAGGTGATAAGACAAAATTATCTTTTATGTTCAGTTCACTTAAAGTTTTTTGATTAAAATATCTAAAAGTTCTTTGGAAATAAAAAAAAAAAAAACGATAAAACTGGAGCTTTCTTTTGCTGGTTTGAATCGTTGCTCGTGGTCTTCGTTTGAGCCTTTAGGGCCGAAGGACAGTCCTTTCACCACCCCTTGTTGGCAATGCTTTCCCGGACCACCAAGAGAATAGGTCTCATCGTTCAAAACATGCAAGCCGTCTGCTCGATTACATGAGCAGAGAATGGTACAATCGTTGATGAAACAGACTGTTAGTCTGTTCCTTAGCGTCACGCCAGCACAAAGAAAATACCACTTTCAGTTATTGTGAGGCAGGGCAGAAAACTTCGTTTAATCAGTGAAGCGTGGTCAGAGTTTCTAAAGTTGTAAATACAAAAATTTGGTGATATTTACTACACCACTTCATCTAACTGTAACAAAGTCATTGGAAATGTAAAACAGTGATTCGCTACTTACTGTCCTTTGGAACTACAACAAAGTTGTTTGTGATACTATCTACCGAACCACGATTGTTTGTAGCAGTGCAATACACAAATCTGAAATTGACATCAACTCTTTGATTGAATGAGCAATAATTGTTTGTAGCATCGACAGTCGGAATATTAAGATAACCTTTGCCATCGGAAAACCACCATTCACATCGATAGACAACTGGATTAGCTTCACTTGAACAAGTCATGACAAGATTCTCACCAGATTGAAGGTAATATATTCTATTCGAACGAACTAAATGATCAGATTCAATGAAGTCGATAGCAGCACTTCTAGGAGCGTCTGCAAAACAATACATAATATATAGATTGTTGATGGTATAAACCACATCAACTACTCCCTTTGATCTATGGCTTGCTCTAATGTTGTTTATAAATTAGTTGTTTGCGTGATGCAAACCTCGGTATGTCAACAATACATTTATCGACTAGAGCTGAGACACACCTGAATTTGAATTGTGCACACAAAAGTGTAATTAAAGATCACATTTTCTCATGTGCAGCATGTAAAAACAACGTTTTAATCAAGCAATTTAAGATCATGTCCAGAGGCAGGTCTGAGTACCAAACCAAGAACCAAAACACCAATTCTTGAAAGCCCTGCAGATAAAGTGCAAAATCCACCTTTAAGCAAACAATTGTATGCTTGTGGCTCGGCATTCTTACTAAGAATAAGAAGTGTACTGTTTTTTTCCTTTAGATATATAAATTTAATCTTTATGCTCTGCATTTTGTTCAAACGTACATAAAATGACCGTATAATTGGTATTCCTGAAGAGGACATCATGTGATGTCGAAAACGTTCGATGTGAAATTTGTTTTAATGTAGTTTTTTCGTTTTGTAAATGTTACAAACAAAAACATAGATATATTATATACGTTAAATCTGGCTTTGTATGCTTATGGTACAACGACTCAACGAGTCACATAAAATTTAAGCCACCAACTCCATAAGACCAGGGGATCCTCAACCGCCGGATCACGATCAACCGCCGGATCACGACCCAGAACCGGGTCGTGAAAAGGTTGCTACCAGGTCGCGAGAACACGTGGTAAAAATGGTCGTCAAGAATGCGAGTTGGTTGAAAGTACGCCCTCAGCCATAAAGTAAATTAATCAAAGTGAAAACAATTGGAACCATGCACTTTGTACGTACAAATGAATCTTATCTAATGTATACCCTGCTGTATCTATCAAAGCCTATCTAAGTCGGAAAAATTGCCAAAATTGTTCTTGGAGTTTACAAGCCAAAACGCGATCGATTAACCTTAAAAGCAGCGTCTTTGTAACATCACAGTCTCACAGCATCATAGTTCCGAGGTAGTTCTGCTCGATACTCCACCTGAAGCAGAACTAGCTCGGAACTATATGCTGTGATGTAACAAATACTGTTTTATGGTTTTTCGAAGACAAGCCCGATGTCAGCATTTGATAGGCTGATTAATTATTCTTTATTTACATCCGACAAAGCTGTCCACATCCAAAACAACGAACTAATACAAACAACTAATGCACAAAAAAACACTTTTGATGTTTGCAATTAATTCGCAGTATTTTATTTTTAGATTAATAGCACTTAGCAATACACAGTAGATTTCAAAAATTAAGTTACCGTAGCCTACTTGAAAGAAATGTGACTAAGAAGCAGGTTTCGCTAAAGAATTACTTCGGTGGAAACAAGAAAAAACAAATGAAGAAAATGCAGAAACAGCAACGCTTGCAAGAATAGAAAACCTGCCTTCACAACCGGAAATATGAAGAATCTTATTTAAAACTTAGTTTTGTTGCTACAGATGATCAATATGCCTCAATCCCAATGTGTGTGATTTGCGGAGATAGGCTTAAACTCGCTAACGAGTAAATGAAACCATAAAAACTACAGCAAGATCTTGAAACAAACCACTTTATTTTGAAAGACAAACTCATTAAACAATTTGAACAAAAAAAAAACAACACCTTTCCCAACTGAATATTTCTGTAAAGCTAGTTTTTCAGCAATGGCAGCAACTAAAACAAAGTTGAGAAGCAGCTTGGAGGTAGCCAATACCGGAGTTACCCAAACAGCAAAGTCCGTCATTTTTACATTGATCTATCGTCTAATCAAACGGTAAATCAATGCAGCGTTAGCAGATGTTAAATCAATGTAAAAATGACGGATTTTGCGGTCTGGGTACATGTCTCCTTATCTGACATCACCTGCGTTGGACCATCTTGTTGCCAACAAACAATTTCAGCGATCCTATTCATGCTAATATATACCTTGTTAAATATATTTCCTCGTACAATGTGTAGGTTACATAGCGGTTATTTACCTTTGACGAAGAGCAGTATTATTTTCATCCTTGGTGCTTCTGAAAGCCTAACCAGCAGGCAACTGGCAGCGTAAAGTGTGTTAAACCGCTGTTAACAATTTGACCAATAAGCAGTTATCAAATTTGTTTTTTTTCTATTGCCGGTCCGTGAGGCTATTTTCATTTCAAAACCGGCTTGTGAGTGAAAAAAGATTGGGGACCGCTTTTCAATACCACCCAGTCTTCCAAGCCTTGGCCACCTCATAAGACGTTAGTGAAATCACTCCCAAGCGGAAGCATCCTGCTACCTCATTCCGTGTTCTGGTGATCTACACTCCCCTTTTCACAACCAATCACATATATTATATACCTTGCACTGAATTCTGATTGGTTGAACTGACTAGTTTTATACCAAACCACCAAATGCTATAATCATGGTGTGTCTATTATTACACTAGCCAACAAAAAAAAAAAAAATTTGTGGTGCCGAAGATTTTCCAGCTGTTTTCAGCTAATTTGTGGTCGCTGATTTCAAAAATGTAGTCAGTTTTTGTCCATCAGATCTAGTTTTCTAGTTACGGTGATTCCACTGCATGGGTAAACTTGTGCATAAGGGCTATTCCGTGTCGATTCACACAGTCAAGAAATTCAACCTTTCGATTTTCTTTAAATTTTACACACCTTTTTACTATTCTATATGATGAACACTTGCAAAATTTGAGTGAAATATATTGAGAAACACGAGAGTTATGAACCATTTAGTTTGGGGGGGTCTGCTGAGGGGGCACAATTTTTTTATTTTTGGCAATGTTTGAGGCCCTATTACTGCTAAACTAAATTAGGTAACAACCCAATTTTTTTACATTTTTTTTACAATTTTGGAAAATTTTAGCCGAGAGCTGGAAACGGCCAACTTTGGGAGTCTATGACCTTTGACCTTTTAGAGTGACAAAGTGAACGATGTTGTTTCTTCAATATCTGGCAGAAGTACTATCACCTGGAAAAAATTGGGTTGTTATCTAATTTAGTTTAGCAGTAATAGGGTCTCAAACATGGCCAAAAATAAAAAAAATTGTGCCCCCTCAGCAGACCCCCCCAAACTAAATGGTTCATAACTCTCGTGCTTCTCAATATATTTCACTCAAATTTTGCAAGTGTGCATCATATAGAATAGTGAAAAGGTGTGTAAAATTTAAAGAAAATCGAAAGGTTGAATTTCTTGACTGTGTGAATCGACACGGAATAGCCCTTATGCACAAGTTCACTCATGCAGTGGAATCACTGTAAATTAAAAAGTTGACCTGATGGAGAAAAACTGATTGCATTTTCGGATTCAGCGCCCCAAAGTTAGTCTAAATCAGTTCAAAAACCGCCGGCACCAAAAATTGTGTCGGCCAGTGTTATCAAACATATATTTGTCTCTGAAAATAGGAGATGACTCTGATAAAACCTCACAACGATAAGTAGAGAGTTCTTCAATAGTCAATACTCATAGATTGAACATGAAAGCAACACAGAAATTGTTTGATTTAAACTTTACCCAAAAAAATTTACATATTTAAGAAATGTCAAAATATATTTTGGAATTACTGCAGCAAGAATACAAGCCAACCAGAGCAAGCATGTAAGAGAATGACTCTTTGCAGTGGCATAAAAATTCAAAGTCTCCAAGTTTAGTTGAAAGTGACGGATAACAATCTAATTTGTGCTTTGTAGTAACAAAACAAAAAAAAAAGTAAGAAAAAAAAAGAACTAATATTGATTGAATTTGTAGCCTTTACAAAGCCAACATTAGGGCTGCTTAAACTTTCTAAACCAGGGGTTCCCAACCTTTTTACAATCTTGTACCACTTGGACGCTCTATACTGCCAAGCGTACCACTTCTTGCAGAACAACTTACTTGATCGAACCATATTTTATTCAGAAGAATAGTATTGGCGTACTAAAATAACATTAAAGCACCACAACTAAATTTAATGAGTTTTTGTTTACTGTCCACCAATTGGTCGATGCGCAGTGTAAATTTGCTAATATCACATTGAAAGTCATTTCCGGACGCATCTAGTTGGTTTAGATTTTGGACTTGATGTTCATCATGACTGAAAACCCCTGCTCGCATTCTCACGTAGAAAGGAAAATCAGTAGCTGTGGAACAGCATGGGAAGCTAGCGTTGAGTATGAAGAGGCCTAGCCTACTGAGCCAGAATTTTATTGGTTAATATTCCTTGTAACTGCTATTGAATATTTCATTCCGATCTATTTTTAGCTTGCAACTAGCATTATTCCACGCTATTTGTAGCTTAAGCTATAAAACAGTAGATGATGACTACCAAGAGCAATCATTTGACATAATTAACGCCCACTGTCCCACAGCGTTGTACGGCTTTTCAAAGTACTGTAACTGTGCTCGTTGTTGACAATTGACATGACCCACATTTTGAAGATGTACAACAGGAATAGTTACATACATAGGCGTCGATTTTTTCTTAGAAGAGAGGAATTCTGGGTGGGCAAGAGTTTTCAAACAGATTTCATTGAATGTGTGTTTGCAAATTCGCAATGGTTCAGTCTTCGAAATGAGCATATTTTTACTTCGGCAAAAACGTTGCCGAGGCCAAACGGCAAAATTTAAAATTGCTTCGGCAATTACTGTGAATATTTAGTAGGAAAAGATTGTATTAAAACATGTATATAAAACGATAAGCGAAAAATATACTAGAGTAGTCTATTACGAACGCATTGTTTGATTTATTGTGGTGTAATAATACCAAAAGTAGTGATAAAGCGAGCAACGCGATACGCACGCTGTTACGGTAATTCACGTTAAAAAACTCACCGGGAGGGGAAAGTAAGTTAATTTTGGGTTGATTCAACGTTCGAGTCAGCACAAATCGATTTAATTTTTCCGGCGGGTTATATTGCGTAACAACAATGCCCAATAAGAAATTTACGTTTGTTTTACATTAATTCGACATCTAGCGATGTTGAATTATCATAAAATAACGTGAATTACTCAACCAGGTACAGGTAACATATTAATAGCTCCCTGTGAGAAGATCGCCTAGATTTACGTAAGCTTATAAGCCAACATAATTTCGGCACAATTGGGACACTGCGAGCAACACAAAGTCTGTTTGATGAACTAGCCACAATCGGTATCATCAGATGCTGTATCAGCTGGACGAGATAACGGAAAGCGAGGCGCAACAAGGAGTAGATGCTTACAATAATTTGACGTCTACTGGAGTTAAATCAATGCAAATAGCAGGCCTTGAAACAACTTTTTTTTCCGGCGGCCAAACGTGTCCGACTGAAGCAAGCTGTTTGGCGGTAGGCACTTTAACATTACCCACTGGTCGAAGAGGTACGCAATCATGCGTGACATGTTCAATCAATATTTGTGTTTTAGTCACAATTTCGACTTGTTAAAGTGGCTACCATTAAGATCCTTCTTGCACTCAGTTCAGTTGCAGAAGAAAAACTAGTATTAGCAGAGGGTGGGAATCGAACCCACGAAATCGAAATTACTATACTCCTCTGCCCTAACCATTAGGCAACGGTGGTTGTGGTGAAGCATTCAGTTAAATTTCTATGTATCAAAATTTTTGATCAGAAAATCACGTCACGAGTCACATGACTGAAATCAGCTGAATCGCGAATGAACATGTCACGCATGATTGCGTATCTCTTCGACCAGTGGGTAATGTTAAAGTGCCTACCCTGTTCGGCGGCCAATCACAAGCACATGGCGGCCATCGGAACTTCGACACACATTTTAACTTCGGCAGAAGCGAAAAATATACTAGAGTAGTCTATCACGACCGCACTGTTTGATTTGTTGTGATGTAATAATGCCAAAAGTAGCGATAAAGCGAGCTACAAGATACGCACGTGGCACGCTGTTGCAGGAATTCACGTTAAATAACTCACGGGGAAAAGTAAGTTAATTTTGGGTTGATTCAACGTTCGAGTCAGCACAAATCGATTTAATTTTTCCGCTCGGTTATATTGCGTAACAACAATGCCCAATAAGAAAGTTACGTTTGTTTTACATTAATTCGACATCTAGCAACGTTGAATTATCATAAAATAACGTTAATTGCTCAACCAGATACAGGTAACAAATTAATAGCTCCCTGCGAGAAGATTGCCTCGATTTACGTATACACTAACATAATTTCGGCACAATTGGGATACTGCGAACAACACAAAGTCTGTTTGATAAAGAACTAGCAGTCAGAATCGGAATCATCAGATGCTGTATCGGAGCACGAGGTTGTCGCGTCATCACTGGAATCAGACACATCAAGTGGCTCATAGCTTGGCTGTAAATCTATACCGTCTTTGCCGTTCGCAATGAAGCGTCCACGTTTTGCGGCTTTCGGGCTTTGATACCACTCCACAGGCCTCTTTTTTTTTCATAAAGATCCATCAGGGTGTTGACTAGGGAATAAATCTATGCTGTGCCATAACGACTGGGAGGAATGTTTAACCCTAACATTACAAGCGCTCGTGTGGCCTCGGCATTTTCATTGCCGACGCTAATTTTGAGGACTGAATTTATCGCATTAATAAAGTGTATTGTGGAGTCACTTGCATCCAGCTTATCGTCAGACATCAGCTGCTTGATCACTCAATAATGTTAACAATTCAAGCATAATACAGGGTGTATTGTGATTTATCGAGTGCTTCAACTCTTTTCTAGTCCTTTGTGATTATAAGTGGCAAAGTACTACTACTTTATTTACAAGGCCGCTTGTGTAAAATTTTCTCGGAACTTCATGGCGGACAAATGCGGCCGACGGAAGGGCGAGACCCGGCGGACAAAATGTCGGTTTTTGTAGGTTAATCGCGGCGATGGCCGCCTTCAGTTTCGAGGCCTGAATTATAGGGTGATATTTTTATAAAAGATTCTCCCAGCTGGGCACGTGTCTAAGCGCCGGCGAAGTAGGAAGTAACCCAAATAAAACATCCAGCAATAGTAAGATTGAATCAACATTCTAGTCTGGTGTAGTCTAAGAAAATTAGTTTTTTCTTGTAATCTTGTTGTCCTTACAATCACCTCGGCAATTGCCGACGCTAATTTCGAAAAGTGTGGTTAGTCTTTCTCACAAAGACTGTGTTTAGCGTCGCTGCAGCAATTAAGCTTTAATAGGTTGGATGTTTTCTTTCTTGCATCTTGCGATCTTATGAGCGCTGCTAAACTAAACAAACTTCTTTTATGTTTTCCTTTATGACCTAAAAAGCGCGTGACTCGTGACCTGTTATCTTTAAAAGGGCGCCTTCGGATTTGCCGCATTTGTAAAAGCGATTGTTTTTAGTACGTCTTTAGTTTGTATCGGTTATTTTATTGTCATGTTCATTATTATGTCATATTCACATTCCCTTACGCTGACCGGGAACTGAAGTTTGATTGTGACGTAACGAAAGTGAGACCATTCGGAGAAAAGATCAAATTGCCGACGCAAATTTGGAGAAAAGATCAAACGTGGCTTTCTCTCACCAGGAATTGCCAGCTGTGGCAGTTGCCGTAGCAACAACAATGCAGTGCGTACCGCCGTTTTTCCACGCAGCGTTGTTACGGAATTGCTTTGTTCTGTCGGATACCTAGCGAGAGACATAGCGTAAAACAAGAAATTGCGCTGCAGTTGGTTGGATAGTCCAGCGTTTAAGAAAAACGGAAATAATTGTAACGAACACTTCATAGGTGGCATGAAAACAGGGTGGGCGAAACATATTTTGCCCACCCTCGTTTCACGGCAGGGTGGGCGTCGCCCGCCCTGCCCACCCTATTTCGACGCCTATGGTTACATAACAATAAGAATAGGCTTCGGGAAAATTTTGTTTTTGTAAACAAAACCAGATAAACAAAATATAAAGTTGTGAATCAAGGTTTTTGTAAAAAACCGAAACTACTCACGTACCACCTGACAAACCTTCGCGTACCACCAGTGATACGCGTACCACAGGTTGGGAACCCCTGTTCTAAACAATGCCAACATTTTGCTCCAAATTCTTGTACACTACTTCATTTACAAGCAGACCAAGCACTGTATATTTACTTTATTAGTCTGTCATTTTGACCCTAGTGTTATTTAGTGTGTGTTAATGACTATTTGGTGAGTTTGGGCAAGTATTATCAAATTGATTATTTTGTGTCCAACATGTGGACAGCTTTAAATATGATTGACACAAACAGTTAAACATATGCAAAAACTTTGAATTGTTTGTGATGCAGCTTTTGAAAATTTATAATTAAACACAAAGCAACATTATTATAAAACATGTTTAGCCATACTCTGTGTTTATCATCTAATATGATCTCATAGATATTGCTATGATGTTTAATGACCCAGTATGATGTAAAAACTTACATTGTCCTGCCTGAGGTTGGGCCTCTGTCATCCACAAGTTCAGTGTTCCACCTGGAAAAGGTTCAAACATTTTGTTATAAGAATTCTCTTCACAATAATACAAGCCAACTAGCCAAAAGTAATGTAAAAACTGAGTAAACAATCAAATTATCTGCAAATATTAAATGCAGCTAAAGTTTAGCAGTGATCTTTCTGAGTGAGAAATGACAATGCAGTAGATAGGCCTACTGGGTATATATCCTATTTTTGAAATTAAAATAACTGCACTATATCACACATCTAAGTTAAGATTGCCATACAACAAAAGCAATCTGTCAGTCCAGCACAAACTGATATATATATGCATAGGCGTCGATTTTTTCTTTGAATAGAGGAATTCTGGGTGGGCGAGAGTTTTCAAACAGATTTCATTGAATGTGTATGTTCGCAAATTCGCAATGGTTAGTCTTTCTCACAGAGACTGCGTTTAGCGTCGCTGCAGCAATTAAGCTTTAATAGGTTTGCTGTTAACAAACTTCTTTTATGTTTTCCTTTGTGACCTAAAAAGCGCGTGACTCGTGACCTGTTATCTTTAAAGTGGCGCCTTCGGATTTGCGGCAAAATGTTCGGACAGGTGACTACAGTAACAAGTACCATCAGGGTTAAGACGCATCCACTGGAATTCGGAAAAAAGCTTCCTTTGCAACACACGACCTTCCCGAGCCGGAAGCTGATCCGGCAGCATGCTAACGTCAAACGGAACAGGTAGAGATCCATGGCTCATGCTGTCTTCTACCGGAATGGCCCGTTTCGGCGAGTCCGATTCGGCGAGTTCCCTATTCGGCGAGAACCTTTTTCGGCGAGTGCCCTATTCGGCGAGTTTTTGAAATTTTATTTTTGAAAGGAAATTATCGGGTACCGACCGTACCGTAGTTTAACTGTTTTCACATCGTTTTAACGTCGCTGAACGTGCAGAAAGGAATAAATATAAAATGTTTGAACTATTAAATTAAAATTCGTCATGTCAGTTCAGTTGTTTTTATTTCTGACCATCATATCAAAAACAATACACGTCAACATAGCAAAGGTAGAAGCGACAAAACGCGAACGTTAAAACGTGCTTGAATTCGTCATGCCCGTTCAGTTGTTTTTAAGGTAGAAGCGACAAAACGCGAACGTTAAAACGTGCTTGTGACCGAAGTAAGTTATTGAGTTGAAAGAATTTTGGCACGGTCGCAACACCTTCAGAAAAATTTAAGATATGAAGGGAAAATAAAATAAAGAAAATGTTACAAAAAAAAATCATGTTTAATGTCTATAAGTTAGTACTTTTGAATAGTTAAAATGATTAGTTTGGATCAACAAATGTGTGGCCTACAGCTTGGATTGAAAGGAAATTATCGGGTACCGTAGCCTAGTTATCCCGACCAGCAGAAATTGCCGTTTTTACATCGTTTTAACGTCGCTAAACGTTGAAATAGTGTAGAAAAAAGAACTTTGCTGACTAGGATACGTTGAAACTGGGAAACATTCACAGAAGCCCTTCGATTTGTTCCAAGAACCCATTTACCCTAACAGTTCATTTGTACATTGATTCAACGTCTGAATACATTATCTTAAAAATGCATAATCTTAAAAATGCAACGTATCGAAGGGCTTCTGCAAATGTTTCTCAGTTTCAACGCAGGCCTTAAAACTCGTGTTTTTTTCCGGCAGCCATCGTGGCCTACCGAAGGCTCCTCCTCGGCGGCCAAAATACAATAACGATAGCACAAGTAAATAGCATTAAACTTGCAACAATGTTAAAATGATCACTTAGCGTTGTTGAAGTCTGGGCGACGTCCTGCAATAGTATCGTTGTACCACGCATTAAATGTATTATCGGGATTGTAATCCGGTATTGCGAGACCATCCAACGACCCTAAATTGTTTTAACTGTTTGCAGCTCAGTAAATTGTTTCAACTGCATACCGCCTTTCATAAAACCTGACCATTTATTCCGTTATGATGTCACCATTGAGGGTGTGAAGTCACTAACCCACAGCGTTCTCCACTATGAAGACACGTGTTTTACCCACGGATGTCAACTAACCTAGTTCTCCTATTTAACAACGATTCAATGTCCGACAACATTGAATCGATATAAAAACGACAATATTGCCAGTCGATGTAAATTAGCACTTCGGATTAACACTTCGTTAAAATAAACATCGGGAATTGCAAACAAGACTTTACAGCGCTGGTGATCGCAGCTGGATATATTCAATACAACAGTAGTGACTATGATGCGCTGACCTAATTCTGCGTCACTCTTTGATGCTACATATTTTCGATATTTAATCCACAATCATTCTATTGCAAAATTAAATAATTGGCTAGAAGAAACCGGCGGCCAAACTTGGCCGATGGAGGAGGTAGCACAGGCGGTCATTCAAGCACTACTTAGCGGCGATGGCCGCCGGCTGCTTTAAGGCTTGCAACGTATCCTAGTCATCAAAGTTCTTTTCTACACGATTTCAACGTTTAGCGACGTTAAAACGATAGGCCACACATTTGGTTAGCCTTCTCATTCTGTTACTACAATGTAAAAATAAACTGTTAGGCTAACTGGGTTCTTGGAACACATTTTTGCTGGAAGGAATAACTAGGCTACGGTACCCGATAATTTCCTTTCAATCCAAGCTGTAGGCCATTGCTTTGTTCTGTCGGATACCTAGCGAGAGACATAACGTAAAACAAGAAATTGCGCTGCAGTTGGTTGGATAATTCAGCGTTAAACAAAAACGGAAATAATTGTAACGAACACTTCATTGGTGTCATGAAAACAAGGTGGGCGAAACATATTTTGCCCACCCTCGTTTCACGGCAGGGTGGGCGCCGCCCACCCTGCCCACCCTATTTCGACGCCTATGTATATATGCGTAATTATATCTCAAAACATGTCTCAATAGGCTTTTAGTAAAATTACTCTGTCAATGTAACACTCATATGTGAGTTGATTACAAATTAATGTTGTTTATTATTCTATTGCTCAGAACTTTTCCACAAGTAATAGATTTGCTGATTCCAACTTTTTTTTGTCTTTTTTCATATTATTTCAACATTTTTTGGCGTTGAACGATAAAGAGATAGACAAATTTACAGGCTGTCGGACAGTACTGTTTTTAGGCATCATTTGAGTGGCCAATCAAATTGGGCGACAATCTTGTTGCATTTTTTTAAACTATGTTTCTTGCAACTTATTTCATTTCATCGATATGTTTTTGTGTTGTGCCATTCCGCCACTGAACAGATGGTGTTTACCTGGATTAGCTCCATTGATAAAGTCAGTCCTACTAACTGACAAAAGGTCAGAAATAAAAGCTGGGTAGTGGATATCATTCTCAACATCCTGTGGTAGCCTAGTGGATAAACCAGAAGAACGCAAGTTATTTTATGATGAATGTTGTTTGCTGAAAAATTTTTCATGAACTGTTTTCATAAAATAACACCTTTCTATAAAATATAAATTGTCAATTTGATAAGTATTTTGACATAATTAATAAACAATTCATTTGCACATTACAAATAAATGCAAAAAGACAATAAAAAAGTTTTACTTACTAAAAAATCTGTAAAAAGCAAGGTAGACAAATACTTGGAATTTCATTTCATTGCTGTTCACATCAATTCAATTTACATCACAAAATAGCTACAAATATGCATGAAAAAAAACTGTTATAAAACAATTACATGCAGTTACTTATAGCAGTCATACTTTTTAAATAAGTTATCAATAACTACCTAACTGCAAAGTCACCTATCACAAAGCAGTAAAAAAATCACAATGACTCATGTAGGTTAGAAGCAGCATACTTTTACAGTTGTTCAAAAGCAAATGCAAACACCTCAAAACTTAGAATAACGTTTTCACACATACTGATAGTTTAATTGTCATTTCAAAACATGTTGTTGGACTACAATTACAGGA
Organism: Aplidium turbinatum; assembly: GCF_918807975.1. NCBI lineage: Eukaryota > Metazoa > Chordata > Ascidiacea > Aplousobranchia > Polyclinidae > Aplidium > Aplidium turbinatum. The sequence continues at coordinate 7,295,177 of NC_137483.1, read as the reverse complement.
AACCTAAACAAAACAGAAAAAAATCTGGAACCCAACCAGGACCAACCAATATGCGGCAGCATGCAAAAATTGTTTTGTGCATATTGAATATGTACAGGTAATTTTATGGAACCTATTAAACTAGGTTAGTTGCTTTGACTAACACTGATTTGTTTCATTAGTTGCTTTAGGTAGCCTATAGATGTTTTGTATAATGTAGGCTACTTTCTGATATTCAGTTCAGTTTGTTTTTATTTCTGGGTGGCATCTGACTTTAGTGACTTTCGGGTCTTTTTCTACCATCCTTGTGGTGCAAATTATTTTTGTTTATCTTGTTTCATATATTTTTGTTTATTTGACTGCAGAAAAAATTAAACTGAACTGACCAGGTGCCACAAGAAAAGTCAATATTAGCCAAACATAACAAAGGTCTAGAAAAACGTAGAAGTGATAACTGCTTGCTACCAACAAAATATTTTCCTCTTCTCCTGGCTTCATTCTCACTTCAAGTGGGGTTGCCGGGGAAGATTGCAGTCCTCCACATCACTTTGACAGCAACACCTTCCTTCTTCACTCCTACTCTTTCTATATATTTTGCAACACAAACTCTTCTACGTTTTTTCGACCTTCCTCGCTCTCTACCAAAACAGGATAATCAGTTTAAAATGTGGCATAGTTGCAACATACTTCACTTAGTGACACTTCCAGAAACAAGCCTGGAAACCTAAATAAAATCTACTTAAACGAAAGTAGTTAAATTGTAAATATGCACATAGCCTAAGCCGGGTCATATTTTTACTTTGACTATTTAGATGAAATTTAAAGTTTGGGCTACTAAACCCAATTATTCTCAGCTCAGTATGCATCTTTTAACAGTATTGAGCAGAGTGTAATTTTTGAGACTCCTACTCCATGAAACCAAACTCCACTCCAATCCAACACCGAAAAATGTCATAACTTTAGACTCTGAATCCACCCCACTTCAAAATAAAATTATTTATAAGTTAATATAATATTAGCCAATGCTTAAGCCTAAAACACAAAATAGCTCAGGGGTGTAAAAACTTTTTGTCAACTTTAGTAACATGTAAATGCTTTCAGCAGGGGCTCTATCCACTTTTAAAATTCGGGGGGGGGGAGGTGATTTTTAGACAGTGGGCTAAAATCGTCTTAGTCATTCCAAACCACTCCAATAAGTGGGGGGTGATCACCCCCCTTGGATACAGCCCATGGCTTTCAGTTTTCTACAAACTAGAGCATACGGGACTTATTTGATTTAACTAAAATGCAAAGTTGCTGAACCACATTCGGGATCCACACCACCCAAAATCTTTGTACAAAATGAAACTCCGAATCCACTCTACTTTCTGAAAATGGGGCAAACTCAGGCTCCCGCTCCACTTTTGAGGACTCTGAGTGGAATGGTCATTTCATTGGTCAACTCGGTAAGCACTTTAATAGCAAAGTTTCAGTAATTGTCAAGAAAACCTGGAGCCAATCAGAAGCTACGTTGTATGTGACGTAAGAACGCAAAAAACGCGCGAAAACCAAATGGACGACATTTCACATTTGCATTTTGCATTAGCTTCATAGCTGGCTTGTTTTTGTTTAGCTTCATAGCAGGAAAAGGCGAATAGCCCGCATCATGAATGATCATCATGAAACTCAGGTAAGGTTTGTTAAACGCAAATAGCCCGCATCATGAATGATCATCATGAAACTCAGGTAAGGTTTGTTGGAGTAGAGTCAGATCTATTCTTAGGAGTAATCAATAAACACTACAAAAAGTGCTTATATTTCATTTAGATCTTTAGAGTATGTATTTCAACTAATAGTGGTGGTGTACTTTGGAGTTCAATAATTTAGCCTACTTGTTTTGTCAGCTACATGGCGTGTGGTTGCACTGTGTTTACTTGCCAGCGCTTACAATTATTATTATTGTTGTAGTGGTTCACTTCTGTGGAAGATGGCATGAAGTCTATTGAAGACTATACAGAGAAAACAGCAACAAAACTTCTTATTGCACAGAAACGAGCATATGGTGTGAATGTTGTTTGCTACATAACATCCTTCAAAATTCATACTAAACTGTTGAAGTTTACCTTTTTTTTACAAATATAGAGTCCATGTACAAATTTGCAACCATCAATGTAATTGTGTCCATTCAAAAATTATTTGACAGTAGAGATTTTTAAGTTTATTTAGCTATAATGTTATCATAACTTCTAGTGTGTAGTGTAGTAGTAGTCCAGATTTAATCCGGTGATGTCCCCGTTAACGAGGGGGCCGGATTCACCTCCAAGTGTCGCAATCGTCTTCACACCCTGCCTCCACATTGATCTGTACAACTTGCCCTCTCTTGTCAAGCCCACCTTGTGTAAATGTTATCTTTTTACGACAACTATGTGACTTGTTTATTGGTATTGAAGTAATGTTTTTAGAAGTACTCAAATTTTTTTATTTCAAAAAGTGGCATCTTCACTTTCAACTGGCATAAAATTGTAGGCTAATATGTCAACGAGAAGTGCTTTTATCAGGATTCGAGTGTTGCTGGACAGAGTTTTGTGGCCATGTCACCTTTTCCTGTTCATTAACATACTGGCGTATTGACTATTACAACTAATTGTATCTTTTTCATTCCGGACACATTAATGAAAAAAAATAAATTGATATGACAATTAAAAAAGCACCACTGGGTGTATTAATATGCAACATTTTCATAATAATAACATAACGAAACTCTAAACTTCTCAGTTTGGTCGGAAAACAACCGTGCTGCAAAAAGGGTTGCGGGGACAAGTGACAGGTCTCATCTAGGCAAGGAGAGGAGGGACACATGGATGATCTAGCCTAACAATAGCGGAAGTACCGCAGTGCATTGACTATTCACATGTTAAACAAAAACTGTACATATTTTAGGCACCACACAAGCAGAAAAAGTTAGAAAAGATTTAGACAAAGGCAGTTTGAGCTAATTGAGCAAAACTTTTAAAGGTTGCAGGGTGTAGACCTACATTTTTCAGCTAGAAATATGTTTGATTAAAGTAATCTCACAAGGTAATCGGGATTTATAGTACCGAAGATAAAGAGCAGTTTTTTTGTCGTATCCAGGCTTACGCCCGGTGGTTGAAGATTTAGATTAGTGAACGGGAAGGCATAATGCTCGTTTCTTTGCAACAAGAAGTTTTGTTGCTGTTTTCTCTGCATAGTCTTCAATAGACTTCATGCTATCTTCTACAGAAGTGAACCACTACAACAGTAATAATTGTAATCGCTGACAAGTAAACACTGTGCAACCACACGCCATGTAGCTGACAAAACAAGTAGGCTAAATTTCACCACTTTTTGTTACAACCAGTGCTTCCACTTCTGACAATTGATAAATCCTCTTCAATTTCCTTTTTTGTCCTGAAAAATCCCTTTTTTCACAGTTGGAAATCTTTCAAAATTTCCTTTATAGGCGAGGCTATTTTTGACATTATTTAAGTTAAAAAAGGTGCTAATACAACTTAAAAGTTATTGTAATCTCAGTTACAGCCATTGTAATCTCGATTTTATTCAGTAGCACCGGTATGTCGAAGCAACGTTGTTTTACTAGAACAATAGGCTGCACAAAAGCAGCCTATATTTCACAATAACATGGTTTACTTCCTTTGTTCACTGTCCATCCAAAAAACTGCTTGTCAGTTAGTCGGTTCTGGGACATTTACCAATTACCACTCTCATCTTTCCTACCCGGATTCCTAACCTATTCCAGGCCCGTAATTATACATTTTAGCTTGGGGGGGCTCAAAAGCTGTTGCGAAGTAAAAGGCTATGCACCAGTGGCAGCTCGTGACTTTTGGCCGTGGGGGTGCTGTAAATGGTGATGTTAAATATGACGTCATAAAGTGGCAGGAACGGAGGAGCGCCGAAGGCGCGAGCCTCCTAGGGGGGTCTGGGGGCATGCCCCCCCAGAAAATTTTGCACTTTTATATGCTCTAAAATGCCATTCCTGGTGTTTTCAGAACAAAAAATAAAAATTTTAAGCAGTTGAAAATGTGGATTTTTAGAACTTTGAAACAAAGAGCACGAGGGATCAGAGAGAGAAAGCGAAAAATTAATGAATGTCATCACGGAGGTTGAAGATACTTTATTTCAAGAGCTCTGTGCCCCTGAAAAGAGCGATGTTGGTGCAGTGGACCTCACTAAAAGATTTAGGCTATGCTAAACCATCACAGCACGCTTAGAATAGTGATACCTTTCAGAGTAAACGTTTTCAAGGCATGTTTTTGAAATACAATTACACACCAATACCATCCAGCGCGGCTGTGGAACGCATGTTTTCGCTTGGAAAGGACATTGTGCGTCCCAAACGCAGCAGATTGTCAGACAAACGTTTTAAAATGCTTATGTTTCTACAAGGAAATAACTAAAAGCTTTGAGCTTGGGGGGGCATTGCCCCTCCAAGCCCCCCGGCAATTACGGGCCTGACCTATTCCTAACAGCGAAAATGTACAGGTGGTAAACGTCCAGTTTCAACGAATTATCCATCCATTAACAAATTTATTTTTGTGTTTAGTTTTCCTTGATGCGCTAAGTCGCTAACTTAACACTATTGGCTAGGCTATCTCTTTTTTCTCCTTGTCAGTACGGTAACGTCTTCACAATCATCTGAGACTGACGAAATACTAACTCAGTCTGACTGTGTAGTGTGTACACTATATATACATGACATGTTGTATACACACTACATAGCCTAGCCTCTATTATTATGACACCATATTCAGTTAGCATAGGCAAAAACTAATTTTTATAAACCGGAAGGATATCACTAGTCTAAGCTTATCATACCTAACTGTACGTGGAAGGTCGAACCTCAGTGAACTTTGTCATTGCTGCTCAACTTCAACTGTAAATCAACGGATTACCTAATTTTAACTAAAAGAACTGAGAACTAACTCACTCACTGCGGTCTGCAATCACGTCCAATTCCCAAAATGGCGAGAAAAAATCAAGCGACAAAGGTGAGGATGGGAAAGAGAGTAAGAGGGGTTCCGGATGTCGAGGGACGACGGAAACCAACTGATCATCGTTAGAACTTTTGAAAGGGAATATTAAAAAAATTTTCGTTAAAATTGCTAAAAACAACAATTCCCTTTTTAAGACAAAATTTCCTTGTAAAATGGTTAAAAATCCTTAAAAAATCCTTCCTATCTTCATTTCCCTTTTTTATCCTTCAAAGCGTTGAAAAATCCCGATTTCGGGATGAAATCCTTCAAAGTGGAAGCGCTGGTTACAACTGCAACAGACCTTACCTGAATTTTACGTTCTTACGTCACAGACAACGTAGCTTCTGATTGGCTCCAGGTTTTCTTGACAATTACTGAAACTTTGCTATTAAAGTGCTTACCGGTCAACTCAGGGATCAACTCTATGCGAATGCTATTCAGATGAGTTGCCAAATGCGAATCGTTTAAAACACAATTTATTCCATCCACTGAAAGTGAAATGCAATCTGAGCATGACATGTAAACTTATAATTTTACTTCAGGAGTTGAACTGCAGTGAATTTTAAAAACTCTAATCATTGATACCAAAATGAAAAAAACAGCGTTTTAATAAACAAAATTTAGAGATATTTTTTTCATTGAGCTATATAAATTAAGGTGTATAAAAATCTTGTGGTAATTGACTGCATAAGATTTTTCGCTACTATACTGATTGAGCCATAATTTGACATACTGTTAGGCCTACACAATGCATAATTTTGAGAGATCTATTTACTCCGTTGTATGGTGCTGTTGAAAAAATAAATTGGCTTGACTTTATTGTTATAGCTACAAAATCAGACAAACCGTTGCTTGACTGGTAGCATTTTTGCAGTGAGCAAGAAAACATACAGGTAAAAATAGCCTAATGATTAATTTTTTTTATAACAAACCATGCAATTAGAAAAATATGCGTTTCAAAAAATTAAAGCATTTACTCATCTAAACTTACCTTGTGATAGTATTTTATTATGTTTTGTCGCTTCTACCTTTTTCTAGACTTCTGCTATGTTCTTCATATATTGTTCTTTTCGTTGTGATGGTCATAAATAAAAACAAACTGAAACGAAAACTATTAAGTTTGCTGTATCAGCCAACTGTTTTATCGCTTGGCAACACTGACAAGTTTTAAACTAAATTGGGGTAAGCCCCCAGTCCATAAAAGTGTTCTCTGAAAGAGGTGAGCCACAATGAAAGGACCAAACCCAGTTGGTAAAAACATCTGCAAACGTTAAATCAATGTAAAAAGGTCGTACTTTACCAGTTGGCGATTTATTTGAAAGGGATACTAAAGGAAAAAACTGAAGGAAAAACACACTACAGATACTCTGGTCCCGTTTCATGAGTCAATGTTTTTCAGAACGAATAAAGAATTGCTAAAAATGTAGGCCTACCATATTTTCATCGCCTAAAAAGAGGACACGTTTCGCCCGCGAGTAAAATACACAGGGCCGGATTTAGACCATGAGAGGCCCTAGGCTATTCCATTTGTGAGGCCTCTCCCTATTTTTGAGCTCAGAATTTCTCTCTAAACAACATCACGTGTCATTGCTTAATGTTAAAAATATGAGTGCATTAAACTCTATCGTTCTTTTCATTTTCCACATTCATGGGTGCAAATTTTTATTTAAAAGAATAAAAACTTAGTTAAGGCAATTTTGCTTTTAATTTTAATTTCTTTGATCAAACAACCGTTACAATAATTGTGAAGTTTGTGGACATAAGAAATAGTTACAGCCATCAAATAGAGTAAGACTAGGCTACCATTTTTTTTCTTCTAGCTTTCGTCAAAGCAAAATCATGCAAAAGTTCATCAAAATTTATCTGTTTAAGTTTGCCACTCTCAATGCACAGAATGCTCAGTGCGAACAACCTTTCTTGAGACATTGTCGATCTCAGTTTATTTTTGATGTTTTTGAGCCTTGAAAAAGATCTCTCCTGAGCAGTTAGTGATTATTAAGCTTAGAAACAGTCTTAATATTGCTTCCACACTAGGAAAGGCAGTGTTAATTTTTTCCTTGCACATAATTTCCACGAGACAAGGAAATAGATTGCTCTACTGCAGGGGTCACCAAACTTTTTTCTCTGAGGACCCGATTGCTGCGAGATTAACAGCTGCGGGCCGGATGCAAATTGCGAAAAGATATACAACTATTTAGAATCTCCATTGACTTGAATTGAGCACAATAAATAACAAAGTCAGCGGTGGAGTTGCAAAGTTGTGATGAAAATCGAAAGGTTGCTGGAAAAGATATCCCCTGCTGTGATACACTACATGGCATCGTGCTCTTAAAAAACATCTACATCTTTCCAAATTTGGCCTAGGTTGCCTCATTTGTGGTGGCCTAATGATAAAAACAGAACACCAACATGTAGGCTGCCTGGTGGAAAAATGTACAAATTCAACATACAACAACGGTCAACGAACTATAAGAACGAACAATTTTAACAAAGAAGTCTTTATTACACAAAAAGGCAAAGCCAAAGACGGTTGCTAATGCCAAGGGAAGCACATGTACAGAATTGTAGTGCAGCTGTAATTTCCGCAGCACGTGGCAGGCCGGATAAAATCAGTTCGCGGGCCGTAGTTTGGTGACTCCTGCTCTACTGTACCGATAAGCCCTTGGTTTTGTGTTTGTCTCACGTACAAATGAAAATGTAGAAGTTCATCAGTAAGTTTCGGATTAACATTTTCAGGATACAACGTAGCCTAGTTGAAACCAGTTGCGTATAGAATTTTCTACTCTGAAAAGCTTGATATATATATAGGCTACTTAAGGTAGGGTTTAAACTTGTCAAGTTTTTAAAAGAATTACAAACTTCGAAACTGAATTTCGAGGCCCTTGGACGTTGAGGCCCTAGGCTTCAGCCTGCATAGCCTATTGGTAAATCCGGCCCTGAAAATACAAGTAGCTAGAATGTTACGTATGAAGAATTTTTTACATCCTTTTGGATTATTAATTATAGACGTATACAGTGATGTACGCGCATACAAAAAATATTGACGCCGTCAGAGTAAACGCAAACGTTCGAAAAAACATACGCCATATGCGTCAACGTAACTAGTAAAAAAAGTTGGCGGCGTCAGCGCATACACTAGCGTAAACTAATTTTACTTGCTAGGTGCCAATCATTCACACGGTATAAACCACTCGAAACAAACAAGTTTTATTTTGAATTTCCACGAAGAAACACAAGCATCTGAAAGTGTTCATCTGACATTTGCTGTGTTTTGGTTCCAATATGTCTTTGCCCATTGAAAACATTCTTTCAACTGCAGCGCTGGAAGGTATTGGCGTGTTGTAGCGAAAAAAAATACATTAAAAAGTATGCGTTGACGCTATGCGCTAAAAAACCGCGAATACTTTACGGCGTAGCCTCAAGTGCAAACTATCCAAAAAATGTGGCCGCAAGCGTTAGCGTAAACAAAAAGTCTACGTCGCAAGTATGCGGCGTATACGTACATCTCTGGACGTATGCAGCACAAGTTACAGCACAAAAACAGACAAGTTTATTTGTTAGATTTTTGTGACAAAATGAAAATGTGATGTGATAATGTCATCAAAATGTGACAAATCAGGCAGTATCTGCAGGTACCCGTGCCTTAACTTTTTTCAGAAAAAAAAGGATCAGCTTTAACACAATCAAAAAATTACTTGCACGAAATATATTTGAAGTTGTAGACAGCTGTTAATGAGATGCTAAGGACAGACTCAACTAAAAGGCTGTTTCTTTCCTTGTACCATTGTGACTGCATCATAGATCAAAGTCGTTCTACATTTGCACTCACATAAGTTGTAGGCCTAAGTATCCATGTCGCGATTTTATTTTGAAATAGGCCGTACTTTGGATTATTTTTCGATTGGCTTCACTTGACAAATTAGCCAAACTATTAAGTTGGTAATCAGCAACGTTTGCAAGCGGTGAATCAATACAAAATAGATCTGGGTAAAATAATAACTTATTGTAAAAGTGTGACAACCTTAAAATGTAAATATATCAAACTCTTTTGCAAGTTTTTGCGTTTTTTAATGTTTCATTTCTTTGTGATTTACTCCAATTTTTCATTTTCAATAATTGATTGATCAGATCTCTTCAAATGTGGAAATTTCCTCACAAGTGGATTTGCAGTTCCACTTGCACTCATCGTTGACCATTATTTGGCTTTTAAGACAATCGCAAAGCAATGTAGTATGTTTCAATGAACGTCTAAGATTGTTTAGAACAGCAGATCAAATAGTACGTCAATGTTTTTTTGAAAATTTATAAATCAGAATGTTGCATTGGTACAGAAATGGTTGGAAAAAAGCCACATAACAATCAAATCCTGTTGAAAATATATGCAAGAAAACTGAAAATGTAAAAAAAAAGACATTTGAGCATTTTTGGGTGTCCTCGGAGGACGACTTATTTTTCTTCAAAAAAGAGGACAAATCCTCTTGAAAGAGGACATATGGTAGCCCTATAAAAATGTAATTGTTTTCGTACAATTCGATAGATCACCAACTCTGTGGAAAGAGATATAAGGATTTAAGTAACCACAAGCTTTATGTCTGTAAAAGTAACGTAATAATTCCATCAACACACAGACACGATTGACGCTTCAGAGATTTTCTTAAAACAACAAAGAATCGCTTGTTCGGCTGATACATAGACTACTTAACATGATATTCATGTCGATTATAAAATTAACGCTCAGTTAGCAGTTAAGTTTAAACTTAGGCTACTGCGAAATCACTTGCCGGATAAACTTTCTGAGTTGTCGCTTGCTGAACTGGTGATTACAGATCTCATTTGCTGACTTTGGTTGTTGCTGAGTTTCATCACTTGCTGACTTGATGCTAGCTGAAAATCTCGTTTGGTGATTTGACACTATCTGAAACGTACTTGCTCAGCTGATACACTTGCTGAGTTGTCGCATCACAAGGCGTCTGACAACCAAAGATTTAGGCTTAAGCTACACCTCTGCCGGTGTTAATTCACAACAATCAATTATTGTAAACTTTCCAGAAGGCTTAACGCAATGTCCATAAAGAATAGTTCAGATCAGATTAAAACCACACAGTGAGGCCAATGTTGGTGGTTTCGCAACCTAGTTCTTGCTATCATCACGTCACACATTTTAAGGGGTTAGGCTACCTAGTACCTACCACCCCACATCTCTGGCTGAGCACAAATAACCGAGAAATAAAAGCACAAGCATGGTTGCTAAAGCAATTCTGCGAACACAAAAACAACAAAATACTGTAGCTTATGTTAAAATGAGGCTAATCTGAAATCGAAGACAGTAGACAATAACAACAAATGTAATTATACAAACTCAATTGCCTAATTAGTTTTTGTCGATCTCTTTTGAGTAGCATGGTGGGTGTCGTAATAAGATAGCATAGTTTGAAGCCAAACGGTGTACAAGGTAGTTGACAAGCTCGGCCCTCAAACAAAACATTTCTAAAGAAACATTAGGCCTACATTAACTTCAGGAAGTGGAAATTAGGAACAAAGTGTAGGTAACCACTCGAGAAGGAAGTTAAGAAACAAAAAGATAGTATTGGATCCAATATCCATTAGGGGAGACTCAGGCAAGTTGGCCCACTCGAAATAATTTTTTAACTACAATAGTTATTGTTACGTATCATACGCATACTGAGAAAGTGCAGTTGAAATTACCTTATCACCAGGTAGGGAGGCTCTAGCAAGCAGTATAAACATGTGAGCACGATTTTTGTATGAAAAATTATGATTTTAAAATTTTTGGATTTTAGAATTTTTTAGATGTCGAGTGAGTTTTTTCTTACTATATAAGAAAGGTTATTATTTAGTGCGTGCAGCGCTAGAGTGGTTATTAAGGCTCACTTTGGCGGTGAAGATGTTGTTGGAAGCTCGATAGTTTGACATTTAATTTTTACAATATGGTTGCACTTGCCATGCAGAAAAGTTAGCCCATATCGTGGGTGGGTAGGCTACGTTGGCCACCATGCCTTCATGGGGTATTATGTAGAATGATAATAATTGAATAATTAATACAATGACTTATTTTTGCAAGATTGAAGTAGCCTATCATCAAGTATCCAAAGTAAGTAAATCGCGGTTTTACATCGGCTTTAAACGATCAATAACAATAATACACTTCCTGACATCGTTTTTATGCCACAAATTGCGACAACTTATCCCTAACCCATAGGCTATGGTAATAATAGATGGTAAGTAGGCTAATCAAGAATACCAATCTTACCATAGGTAATAATGGTAAGTAATCAAGAATACCAATCGTGGAAGTGTGTAGGCCTATCAACCACTTCTCAAACAACGGTCTAAAACGTACCTCGTTTCGGAAATACATTAAAAAGTGTTCCGATATTGGTAGGCCTACCCATGCAAAAATGGGGTTTGTAGCCTATTGCAAACAAGGTCCTGCCTATCAGTATCATTAAGGTGACCAAATCGTTAGGAATAAAGGCATGCCGTTCCAACTACATGATGTTTGATACAACCTTTGTTATTTTCGAAAGCTTATTTGGTGTAGGCTACACAATCCATGTAAAAAAAAGTTTACTGAGGTAAAATACAGCATTATAGCCTAATAGTAGATCATATTATAAACCATACATGAATGCATACAATGTAGCCTATGTATGCCTCTATAAAACCAAGAAATAATTAGAAAGAAAATAAAATTGGGGAGAACTTTTCCACTGTTTAATATACCGTAGATGGACATGTTGCCCACGTGGCCAACTTACCTTCCATGGTGGGCCAAATTACCCGCACAGGAAGGCAAGATGGTCCATTTTATTTTTTTTGGAAAACTTGAAAAATTATATACCTAAGAATGTTTGTTTGATCAAAAATATGTCCACTTCTACAGTGATAAATTCTCTACTCTTCAATAGCATTCGCTTTTACATATGTTTTGTTATTAGCTCACAAATTCAATTTTTCATTTTGCTGGGCCAACTTACCCGAGTCTCTCCTATGTCTTAATGATATTGCTCCTGAGATTATGTTCTGTTTTCTTCCAGAGTTTAGATCTTTTGAAACAATCCCTGACCTCTAAAATCTTCCTGGACACAGTCCGGTTCAAAAGTAACTCCTGAACTCTCAATGGGCAACACTATTGGCATTCCTCCCATTGAATCAAAGTCCTTTATAAACATTCGGGATCCCAGATAAACAATTTTATTCTACATCAAATTTTCTTTAACGATTTCTCTTTTTCAAATCATAAAGAAAGTTTCAGACATACAAAATTTCCAGCGACTCGTAGAAAAACATACATACAACTTCACACAAGAAACACCAAAGTCTAAATTAGGATGTAGACAACATGGAAACAATACTGAAGCTTTCTTAAAATAGTTTGGTGAATGATGATACTTTATAATATTCAGAACATTCAGAAAAACGATGGCTTTAAATCTGTTAAAAATTATTTACCTCGGTAGCCTACAGCTGGAGCCTACAAACCTAGACGATTTAAAATCACAATCATTTCAAAACCTCTTGAAAAGAATGAGATTTCTTTTCGGCGCATTATATCTTTGTGTAAATTTCAATTTATTGAAACAAGTTGTATTTTCTTGTGCGTTCGAAACAAACTCTCAAAGGTCGGCTGCAAGCATCTCAAAAATTAGAAGCGACCAAAGTTGAAAATGGTTGGTTGGTTGGTTTTGAATCTTTATCCTTGGACTGACAAAGCCTCAGGTTATTCCTGGTAGTTTCGCATACCTGTAGAGGCTCTTGACGCAGGGCCGGTTACCGAGGTTGGTAGAGTGAAGTTTTCCATTAGGGGAAGTGTTTTTACTGAGAAATTGTTCCATTCACTAGTCGAACCAGCGCCGCGTGATCTTGAGCCGGGCGCGTTACCACTGAGCTATCGGGGCGGACAATGCATGGCCTTGAGTGCCACTTTCCTCAAAAATTTAATAAATGTTAGGGATTTAGGGCTTAGGCCTACAAGTTCTCAATAAAATCATTTTGAAAATTACATCGTTGAGGCTACATAAAATTTGTAAGGTCATGTTTATGTTTCAGGGGAGGAATTTTAATTGTTGAAGCATTTTTGTTTTCAAGTTAATATTGGCTTTTTCTAGTTGATATTAGCTCAGATTACAATGATTTACAATTGAAACTTTCATATCATCAGAATTGATCCAAGGCAAACGAAATCAAGGAATACCAGCAAAAACTGTCATACAAAGAGTTAGATCCTTCACAGAGCTGGTCCTTTTTATCGTGACGTCACACACGCATTTTAAGAGGATCGAGGATAACCATTAACCACCATTCCTTACTGCGCAAACATAATTGACAAAATAAATCTAACATGGTTATTCGCTTTCACATCACAAGTACAAACATGATTGATGAAAATTGTGCTTAAACTTGATTAATTTGAAATCGACAACAGTTGACAATAAATAACAAATGCAATTCTGCGAACACAATTGAAGAGTTTACTCCTGCCGACCACTTTGCTGTAAAGAGCGAAGCAAGATTTCGCAATAAGATAGTAAAGTCTAAAGCCAAGCGCAATCAAGATGAACGGTGATGCCAATGCCAGGCACGGCTCTCATACAAGACGACACTTCAAAAATTATCTCGGACGAGATCCGGCCAAGTTTACAAGTACCGCGGAGGCCATTGCTATTTCGAAAAAGCGCTAGGCTATTCTGAAAATGTCTCAAAACATCGGTCTTTAATCTGTTGAAAGTTATTTATCTCGGTAGAGCCGTACACACCCAGAATGTTTGAAGCACAATCGTCCCAAAGCCCATGGAAAAAATAAAGAAATGAGACTTCCATTCGACACATAATCTCCTGTGTGAATTTGAAGTAGCATTGTGACATTGAAATGGCATTGTGACTTGCTTAGAAAAAGTAGAAATACGTAATTACATTGCACATAAAAACAACAACTTGAGACACAACGGTTGGCATTTAAATCAAAAATATACAAATGATTGTTGATAAAACGATTAAAAGAAAGTGCTTGAATGAAGTTAGAATCATAAATGCAAATTTTATCACAGTCGTTCAAATAGACATTTCAGATTCAAATACACAACTGTACAAAAGGCTACAGCAGTGATATCAAAGCAGAGTAGAAAATTTTCTGGTGAAGGAATTACATGAGGAAGTTACAGACACAGTTTCGTCCTCAAGCCGGTAACATGATTTATGAAAATTGTGTTTAAATTGGGCTGATTAGAAATCGACAACAGTTGACGATAAATAAAAAATACAATTATGCAATAACAACTTAAGAGTTTTCTACTTTACCCCAAACAGCGCAGCACGATGTCCAGCACGATGTTTGAATGAAGTTAAATATCGAATACAAATCCTATCATAGTCGTTCAAATCATCGTCAGCACTTCTATTGCAACCACCCAGCCTCTTTGAAATGATTGCAATCATCAGACTCCTTCCACCTTCGAGGATGTGGGTTGTTCAGTGCCAGTACTTTCGTCAGATGGGGTTGGTCGCATGCGCACGCAGACAGAATCGGAACCTTTTTCTAAAGTAATGAAACATGAAGTGTTGGATTCAATTGCATCAAAATCAAATTAAAAAAAAACTACAAAAATAAAATAATAATAACAAAAACAAACACGAAAGAAATGATGTGATCTTGCTCGCACAAAACAAGAGTGAAAATCTTTCATAGCGATTCCCAATAAAGTCCATGAGTACATTGACTTCACTAATGAGCTAAAGCTGGTACGCTGTAATCTAGTGTAGCTTAGCTACCTTGCATTCTGGGTTACTCATAGAAGGTTTTTTTAATAGGTTTCTCAAATAGGGATAGTTAAAAACGTTTTTTTAGTAGTCGTTTTTTAATCGTTTTTTTTACGTTTTTTGTTTGTTTTTATACTACAAATCGTTTTATACATTTTTTCAAATAACAACTGTTTTCATTAATCATAGCAAACAACTGTAAAAAAAAATGCACAATTATAGCTGTTGAACAACTTTATATAAATTAGTTTATCTATTTATTATATATTATATCTATTAGTTTATTATTATTATTATTTAGGTCGTTCATCTACAGAAACTGCAAGCCAATTCGCTCTCCATCTTCGCAATTCAATGGTAGCTGCAAAGCAATTGCTTGGTTCAACATCCAGCATTTCATGATAGAAGTCGAAAATCTCGTCGATCGGGCAGTCTTCATCTTCATGAATCAATGAAGGCAGAAATGTGCTGACTATAAAAGCTAACGAGCAGTGCTCATTGAATCTCTCGCGAATTTGTGCCATGCAATTGTCAGGAGAAAAACTGTTCGTTTGAAATATATCTCCGCAGTTTCAGCTGGAGTGTTAGGTCGATGTTGTTGTCTAGGTGCTCTCCGGGGCATTCGAATTTCTTCGCCAAAAACTGAGCAAGCCTTGCCAAAAAGTTGGTGAAAAAGCATATTATCGCCCCCTAGGTCTTGCAACACAGTTGCGCAGCTTCTAACATTCACCACTGCAGAATTCAACGTAGCCTATGTGTAGGTCCTTGTAGGAGCATATTTGTGGTGCTGCAGCACCATTAGACGAGCTGCCAATGTATGCAGTGTATAGGCTACTAGTGATTGCTTGCTTAATTAAATATTTTTAACTTACTGTAGGCTAATCAAGATTAAACTAGAAGTTGATTTGGAAACTCAGAATACTATTGATAAATTACATCGCAAAAAGTATACTGTACCTCCCGCGCTAGGATGAATCATCCAAGCAATTATGTCTTACGCTACAACTTTTTTTTTTGCAAAATTTCTATTTTTTTACCTAATCATTAGGGGGGCCATCGCCCCTCATCCTCTCCCCTAAATACGCTACTGTTCCCTTATGTCTTATTGATGTCGTGAAGCCTGGAGGTAGTTCCGTCATAAGTCAAGTGTGCCATGATTAGGAATTTGAAACGCTAGCTAGGTATTTGTGGGTTTCTTCAAGAATTTGTGTCGTTTATTAGGAATTTGAGAAGCTATCTAGAATTTGTGCGTTTCTTTAAGAATTTGTATCGTTGATTAAAAATTTGAAACGCTAGCTAGAATTTGTGCGTTTCTTTAAGAATTTGCATCGTTTATTAGGAATTTCAAACGCTGGCTAGGACTGCTAGGTATTTGTGTGCTTCTTGGGAATTTTAAATGCTAGCAGTAGGTTGTGCGTTCTCTTACAATCGGTAGTGTGATACATATACACGTAGTTTTACGTCTCTTTAGCGTTGTGCATCTGCCGCATTGTGCTTAAGTGCATGCTTGGTGCATTTCAACCACACTGATGTTTTCTCTTAAACCAACGCGTCTCGCGTTGAATTTCAATATTATGACTTTTTCAGAGTGGCATCTATTAGTCAGTTCACCACGGATTCTTTTCTTGAAAGTTATGGTACCAGTTCAGTTTCGGTGTCAGTTTAATTTTTGTTACGAGTCATGACTTGATTCAGTTCACCACGTTCTGTTAGGCATTTTTCGGTTGCAACCTTTTGAGTCAATGCGTCCTTTCGGTTTGCTTTGCGAAAGAGATTTAGATCATTTAAACGTACTTAAAGAATGCTGAAAGCGAAAAACAGTCTTCGTTGCTCTTGCCCGCAAAACAGCAGCTGATCACATGGCTTTCTCTGAAACGTGAATTACTACTGATCTGAGATGCGCACGGCACGCACGCTCACAGTCACACTTTTCGCGCGTGAGGAGCAACTTCAAAGTCAAAACACGTGGTATCGAAAAAGCGAATGCGAGGTTGAATGTTTATTCTTATTTCACGAGTTATCCAAACGTCCCTTAGATTTTTTGTGACTTCAAACATGAAATCGATTTTAGCAAACTTATCGAGTTGAAACTACGACACAACGAACAATTACGTGAATACATCTTAAAGAAAAAATGCATTTTTCAAAATTGTCATCCGTGTTGTACTGTACTGTTAGTACTGTATTGATGTAGCCTATAGGCTACGTGATCAGTACGTGACCCACGGGTACATGTAATACACTCATCTATAATACACTCCTGCACTACCGTGTAGCCTATACTCGAGTATAGGTCGATCTCGTGCATTAGTCGAACCCTTACTTTTGAGGTGAAAATCGGTGATATTCTCCGGGTATAAGTCGGATAACTTATTTATCGAATAGCTTTGGTGTAAGTCGAATAGCTTATGAACACTACCATTTGATGGTTCATCTAAGTATTGGCATTGACGTACGGTATGGAAATTTTAAAGTAAATTGTAGAGTAATTTACGCTGCTGGAATAGTCACGTAACTCGTATTCACGGCAATATTAGTAGTCTTATATGTATGTCTCAATCTTTTATGTAATAACCCAAAGTAATAACCTGCAATAGGACAATATTGGGAGCACAATTTTCGGCCGATTTGAGCAGGCGGTTAATTTGAACCAGAAAGACCAAATGTAGTTCGGCTAGATTGTGAGCACATTTTTCTGCCGATGACGCTATATCAAAGGTAACACATATTTTCTGCCGATTTGAGCGAACATATTTTTGAAGTCCTCACACATTGGACATTTGAACTTCTTGCGCATTGTGAGCACATTTTTCTGCCGATTTGAGCGGGCAATAACGGTTGATTTAAACCAGGAAGTTGCAAAAAGAAGAAGGAAG
This sequence comes from Aplidium turbinatum, assembly GCF_918807975.1. Classification (NCBI taxonomy): domain Eukaryota; kingdom Metazoa; phylum Chordata; class Ascidiacea; order Aplousobranchia; family Polyclinidae; genus Aplidium; species Aplidium turbinatum. The sequence goes on along the minus strand of NC_137483.1, from coordinate 7,277,554 downwards.
CTTTGATTGTATGAGGAATACCGATTTGAGAGGGCAAGTAACGGTTGATTTAAACCAGGAAGTTTTTATGTGATAATTTGGAAAACATGGAGAAACAAATCTCACCAATCTATGTGCCACAACCGTATGATTATAAACCATTCTATGAGGCTGAACAAGGCTTAGCTAAAGAATCAAAACTTAAACGTGCTACAGCAAAAGTTGTTGACATCGCCAGGACTTTCAATGTGAAGCATGAAATTGGATTTAATCCTCACTTAAGACGAGCTTCATTATCTGTTCGCGTCGGAAGAAAAGCGTTTCATCCTGAACAACTTTGCAAAGTCGCGAAAAAGCTAATTGTGAAACAACCGTTTTTTGCTTTTCCCTCCACGAAAAACATCTTACAAATTTTATACTGGAGCAAAGAAGAAGATTCAAATTCTTATCCTCATAGCCAACACATCCAGCGTGTGAAAGAGGAGCTCCTACCTCAACAAATTGATTTGAATTTTACCAGTGGGAAAGTTTACGCGCCAGCTGCCTATCTCTCTTATATTATCGATGGTAAAGTGAATCTGAAGGTTTATCATGAAGCGTATCCCTTGCCAACTCCAGAAGACCAACACCAACTACAGGAAATTTTGAAATATTTAAAAGTCCTAAAGGATCAATCACCAAACACTTTTTGACCTCAAAAACGTATTAAATTAGATTCTATTCTGTGATTGTTTTGTATGATTTGTCAATAAAATATGATTGAAACTACACTATCTTGTTTCTTTTGTTTATTGATATAATAAAAAACAATATAACAAAGGTGTTGTTCTGAATTTTGGAGCGTTAATAAATCGTGTAAATAAATATTATACCGTCGGTGTTGTTTTCTGTATTATCGAAATATACCACACACAAATTGTAAACAGTTTGTTTTATTGGACTGCACGAGCAAAGAAATTGTAAGCGGAGTTACACAGCAATTAAATCACAGCAAATTATCAAAATTAATACACAGCAATATCCTTCATATTTGATTTTCGTTTGGTAAGTAGATATCATCTTGCAGGTATTTCGTTTGAAGAGATTTTTTTTGTTAGATTATTAAAATATCAATACTGTTGGATCTTGACTTTTCTTGTTCAACCAAAATAAAAATACCATAACCAATGTAGTATTGTTGATTTAAACTGCAGATCTTTTGGTTCTAGGCATGTAGAACATCACGATTTGAAATATCAACGCAAAATATATCAAAATCATGGACACAGTAATATTGCCAACATTAACATACAGAGCAGAAACATGGTCATTCACAAAACAAAAAAGAAAACTGGCAGCGCGCAAAGGAACATGGAAAGAATAATATTAAACATAAATAGAAAAGACAAGATTAGAAATGAAGTCATCAGAAACAAAACTTGTATCAAAGATGTTATAGAAACAGCAACAAACCTAAAGTGGCAATGGGCGGGACATGTAGCAAGAATGACAGACAACAGATGAACCAAGATAACCACAGAATGGACACTAAGATACTGTATGCGTATGGACTTAAAAATTATAGATCGGTTAATATGTAGGATTTAATTAAGATAATTTCATAAAAGTTTTGTTAACTTTTTATCGGTTTGGTTTTAGCCATGTTTTTTTTTCATAAAGCTGTTTATTGTAAAGCGAATGATGGTTATAATTATTATAATCTATGACTTGTCCAAAAAGCTTAATAAATACTACATTTAATCATCTTGAACAGCAATAAATACTGCATTTTAATCATTTTTTCGGTTTATGTTGGTTTCGGTAAACCTTTATTTTACCAGGTCTCCGTTTCGCTGTAACAGTGGTTTCAGCTAAAACTTTAGTGACGTTTGATAAATGTAATTGCAACAACTTATTAAGTTTTTACTTGTGCTCTAGCTACAATCTACTTATCTCGAGTTCACTTATAATAAAAATGGCGGGTAAAAATAAAGAAACTCAACTTAGAATTGTATAACCTTCGTGATTTGCGATAAGTTTGTGCATACAAAATGTCAATTTTGAAACTGAGCCAAAGTTAAACATATATAGCAATAACATTTTACTTGTTTGTATACAACAATACCAAAAGTAAAAACAGAGAGAGACTGTTCACCAGGCATTTTATAATAAAAGTAATTTGCGTTCTTCTGGTGACTATTTACTAGGTTACCTCCTGATGTTAAAGATGATAACTAGCTTTTGTATTTCCGACGTTTCGTCAGTCAGCACGACTGACTTTATCAAGGTGGCTAAAACAGGTTAACACAACCTGTTCAGCAACGATGGCACAACACAAAAACGTAAATCAGGATTCTTGCTGCTTACTTTATTCATTTTATCAGTACGTTTTTGTGTTGTGCCATCGTTGCTGAACAGGTTGTGTTAACCTGTTTTAGCCACCTTGATAAAGTCAGTCGTGCTGACTGACGAAACGTCGGAAATACAAAAGCTAGTTATCATCTTTAACATCAGGAGGTAACCTAGTAAATAGTCACCAGAAGAACGCAAATTACTTTTAATACCAAAAGTAGTAATTATTTCCAACCATATAGCATCACCCAGGCGCGGATCTAGGAGTTTTTTTCGGGGGGGGCCAGAAAATTTGAAAAGCAATTAAACAGAAAGAAAAAGATAAAGCAGATATGAACAATGATACTACGACAGTAGCGTAGCCAGGAATTTTGAAAGGGGGGGTTTTGACGGCCGGTGGGGGGTCTGGGGGGCAGCCCCCAGAAAATTTTGAAAAATTACTTTGAATTTGGTGCATTCTGAGAGCATTTTCAACAAAAATGTGGGTATAAATATTCTTATAAAATGGTGCTGTCTGGTGGCATAGCAAAAGGATAAGATCATGTTTTCTTCGGATTTTTCGGTAATAAACCTAAGTCTCTATGTTTTCTTGTTGCTAATTCAAGGCTGAGATATTTGAATGTTTAGTATTGGCAAAACTCGCTCTTTTAATGCAGTTTCGTTTAAAATTAGGAAAACTTTGTTTAAGAGACATAGATACTGAAAGCTTCATTCTCAATATCGTGATGTCACACGCGTGCCAAGGGGGGGGGGGGGTTGTAACCCCCCCCTCCCCTTGGCTAAGCCACTATACCACTATACTACGACATATACGATATGCCATAAAATAAAATAGACATTAAGAAACAGCCATTTCATCAATTGTGAATGTTTGAAAAATACATTTTGCTTGAATAAAAACTGCTAAGCATGCAAAGTAAACTTGAAATCTGGTTTAAAACCCTGTATGCAGTGTCCATGACCAATTGGATGTTTGTATGTTTGCAAGCATAGACGGCAATTGATTGAAATTATAATGAAGGCTAAAAACTATAAAACAGCCATTCAAGGTTTCAGATTGTTTCAACTGACGTCATTTGGTTCAGCATTGGTTTCAGCTGAGTCAGCACCAACAAATGTTGCTATTAAAATGCATTTACAGTTGTATAACGGAATAAAGGAGTCTGATCGATGCATGATTTTAACCATAATAATAACAAAAAATTACCCCCCCCCCCCCCCAGATAAGTTAAGTCCGCCTTGGGACAAATATCAGCTGTTTAGACGTACATCAAACGATTTGATGCGGATACATAGAATTTCAACAATAATTCCTCACAATATTTCGGGGGGGGCCCGGGCTCCCTGGGCCCCCCCCATAAATCCGCGCCTGGCATCACCCATTCTGTTAGAATCGATGTAACCTATTTTTTAAACAAGTCTGAACACAATTTACATTTTTTTTATTTCACTGTGTTATTGTTTGGTAATTTTTTTTGTAAATACCTCCATCTTGTGTGTAACTTTAATTGTTTTGTAAGATCTAAACAAAAATCATGATACTTTCATGTTAGCTTTTGAACAGGTCTAAACCGGTTTTGAGGAAAATATGCTTGAAAACACATTATAATGCTTTATTAAATGACCCACGTATATCAACCACGAACCAAACCAATTACAATAATTTTGTTTCACAACATCAGAAAACTTTGTTTTCGTAGATTTTAATAATTGTTTGGTTTGTAATCTACTTTACCGGTTTGTTTACCATCAACTTACGTTTAAACATAAGAAAATTATTTGAACATTCTACTTGGTTACATGGTACTATAGCATTTACGCGTGATGATTTCTTGTAACAACTACAAACCAATGACGCCAATTTATTCAACAGAACCATTAAGTAAAGAGTTGATTATCATTATCCGCAACTATTTCTATTGTCTTTTCACCATTGAATCCGTTCCTCAGACTTTCTTTTGTCGTGTGTTATGTGATGTTTTAATTCTTAAAAATATGTTATTGGAACATTTCTACGCTTTTTATGCTTATCCTCATCTCAAATAGATTGTTTGTGAATACTGTATATTTTAATAGTTTCCATATTTTAGTAAAGATCCATGTTTCATTTAACTCTTTGATCTTGCTCCTACATCTAAACTTATTGTTTGGTTCCTCTTGAACTATCTTTTGGTCACATGTTCCTGGTGCTTCATCTTTATTACCCTATCTCACTTAGAATACACTGGTTTGTGGTTACTGGTTAGTCTATGTAATTCTGACGTATACACTTTGTACTGGTTTTTACTTCCAGACAGTAGATTCATCCTCTTTATCTTCACTTAATCTTACAGTACAACCGCTTTAATTTCTTCCAAACACCTCTTCTTTGGTCTTTCTCTGATCTTATTGGATCAAAACTTAATAAGTTTACCAACTAGTCTTTCTGTCTTTACATATCCATGGTATTTCACCACCACTTGTATGTTTTTTTTTCACAGATATTAATGCAAAGGTAAAGCTTTAATTTTGTGTAACATTTTCAAAATAACTTCAAACGATTTTTTTAAGTCATGTACAAAATATCATAAAATTGTGTTTGAACCTAAAAACAAGAAAAAAATGTATATCTATGTCATACTTTTCACTAAACAGAGATGCAAAATTGTTAAATCACTCAGTTTTGATGATCACTGTCTGTTACACAAAAACAATCTATCTTTTGCTTGGGTAAACGTTTTTTTCTTTTAGATAAGTCACATAGCTGTACACACCTTTCCACAGTGATTGTCTACTAAAGTGCTCCTTCCACAACACTTGCTCGAGATGTTATCAGACAAAATCTAAGACAATGTAAAACATTCACCAAAGCGCATTTGCAGAAAAACATATTATAACTAGATTATCCTATTAAAATTATATCTTTTTATTATATTCTTATTATATCAATTGTATGTATTATATATATATATCATATTATACTTATTACAAATTATATATAATATATTAAAGCATTTTCTATATAGTACATTCTCGTTTTTCTTGACAAATATATCAAACAAATTCTAAGACAATATTCACCAAAGCGCATTTGTAGAAAAACATATTATAACTAGATTATCCTATTATAATTATATCTTTCTATTATATTCTTATTATATATATCTATCATATTATACCTATTAAAAATTATATAGAATATATTAAAGTATTTTTTCTCTATAGTAGTATTCTAGTTTTTCTTGACAAATGACAAAGCGAAACGGAGACCTGGTAAAATAAAGGTTTACCGAAACCAACATAAACCGAAAAAATGATTAAAATGCAGTATTTATTGCTGTTCAAGATGATTAAATGTAGTATTTATTAAGCTTTTTGGACAAGTCATAGATTATAATAATTATAACCATCATTCGCTTTACAATAAACAGCTTTATGAAAAAAAAACATGGCTACAACCAAACCGATAAAAAGTTAACAAAACTTTTATGAAATTATCTTAATTAAATCCTACATATTAACCGATCTATAATTTTTAAGTCCATACGCATACAGTATCTTAGTGTCCATTCTGTGGTTATCTTGGTTCATCTGTTGTCTGTCGTTCTTGCTACATGTCCCGCCCATTGCCACTTTAGGTTTGTTGCTGTTTCTATAACATCTTTGATACAAGTTTTGTTTCTGATGACTTCATTTCTAATCTTGTCTTTTCTATTTATGTTTAATATTATTCTTTCCATGTTCCTTTGCGCGCTGCCAGTTTTCTTTTTTGTTTTGTGAATGACCATGTTTCTGCTCTGTATGTTAATGTTGGCAATATTACTGTGTCCATGATTTTGATATATTTTGCGTTGATATTTCAAATCGTGATGTTCTATATGCCTAGAACCAAAAGATCTGCAGTTTAAATCAACAACACTACATTGGTTATTTTGTGAGATTGGTATTTTTATTTTGGTTGAACAAGAAAATTCAAGATCCAACAGTATTGATATTTTAATAATCTAACAAAAAAAATCTCTTCAAAAGAAATACCTGCAAGATGATACCTACTTACCAAACGAAAATCAAATATGAAGGATATTGCTGTGTATTAATTTTGATAATTTGCTGTGATTTAATTGCTGTGTAACTCCGCTTACAATTTCTTTGCTCGTGCAGTCCAATAAAACAAACTGTTTACAATTTGTGTGTGGTATATTTCGATAATACAGAAAACAACACCGACGGTATAATATTTATTTACACGATTTATTAACGCTCCAAAATTCAGAACAACACCTTTGTTATATTGTTTTTTATTATATCAATAAACAAAAGAAACAAGATAGTGTAGTTTCAATCATATTTTATTGACAAATCATACAAAACAATCACAGAATAGAATCTAATTTAATACGTTTTTGAGGTCGAAAAGTGTTTGGTGATTGATCCTTTAGATTTAGGACTTTTAAATATTTCAAAATTTCTTGTAGTTGGTGTTGGTCTTCTGGAGTTGGCAAGGGATACGCTTCATGATAAACCTTCAGATTCACTTTACCATCGATAATATAAGAGAGATAGGCAGCTGGCGCGTAAACTTTCCCACTGGTAAAATTCAAATCAATTTGTTGAGGTAGGAGCTCCTCTTTCACACGCTGGATGTGTTGGCTATGAGGATAAGAATTTGAATCTTCTTCTTTGCTCCAGTATAAAATTTGTAAGATGTTTTTCGTGGAGGGAAAAGCAAAAAACGGTTGTTTCACAATTAGCTTTTTCGCGACTTTGCAAAGTTGTTCAGGATGAAACGCTTTTCTTCCGACGCGAACAGATAATGAAGCTCGTCTTAAGTGAGGATTAAATCCAATTTCATGCTTCACATTGAAAGTCCTGGCGATGTCAACAACTTTCGCTGTAGCACGTTTAAGTTTTGATTCTTTAGCTAAGCCTTGTTCAGCCTCATAGAATGGTTTATAATCATACGGTTGTGGCACATAGATTGGTGAGATTTGTTTCTCCATGTTTTCCAAATTATCACATAAAAACTTCCTGGTTCAAATCAACCGTTACTTGCCCTCTCAAATCGGTATTCCTCATACAATCAAAGCTTCCTTCTTCTTTTTGCAACTTCCTGGTTTAAATCAACCGTTATTGCCCGCTCAAATCGGCAGAAAAATGTGCTCACAATGCGCAGGAAGTTCAAATGTCCAATGTGTGAGGACTTCAAAAATATGTTCGCTCAAATCGGCAGAAAATATGTGTTACCTTTGATATAGCGTCATCGGCAGAAAAATGTGCTCACAATCTAGCCGAACTACATTTGGTCTTTCTGGTTCAAATTAACCGCCTGCTCAAATCGGCCGAAAATTGTGCTCCCAATATTGTCCTATTGCAGGTTATTACATAAAAGGGTTGAGACATACATATAAGACTACTAATATTAAGTAAACCAGCTAAATTAGACGCGCTATTTTCAACGAGGTCTTCCCTCTGTGAGATCAATTATGATTCAACAGAACGCATTGTTTTGTTTGCAATGTGTGAGAATTAAATCGAAAACCGATAAAAGAAAAGGTGTTTAATGATCTTGGTCGCAGATATTGCCTGCATTAACGATGGATCTTACCGCTATTATCACCTAGCCAATCTGACATCATTGTTTTATGCGGCCGCTAAGGTTTGACATCGACTTCAACGATCATGGAATGTTATATAATAAGAACGATTATATCCTATGCCCAAAAATAAAACAATTGATCTCTTAAAACAGCTCTTCCTGCTGTTTTGTCCCGTGAACTTTGCATATTGCTCAACAAGTGCATAAAGTTTAGAATTGACAAGAAATCATTAAATTTAAAAATTAAGTTTGAATCATTGCAAATAAACGTATTAAAAACTTTTACTTCGGCCGACCTATGTGTCAATATAAACAAGACATTAAGCTTAATTAAAAACTATTTCAATTGAGTAAAATAGCGTTATGGTTATGACGTCATCACCTTCTCGACAACCAAATTTTGTTTAAAAGTCGGCGCCTATGTCTCGGATGATCCCTACCACCGATGTGCTCGGAATGTTGCTGCAATAATTTACAGCTTGGTATGAGCGGATGCTTTGGACTACTCGACGTCCGCTACACAATAATTAAGTTCAATTCGAGTAATTTTGTTTGCAAAGAAATCTATCACAAGACGTAGAAAAACGACGAACCACAGGCAATAGTTGCTTATTCAACATGAAATAATTGAGCTTCATTTCTAAAGCTTCTTGGTTGGAATATTTTGCTTGTTTTATGTTTTTAAAAATATTGCCAATCTTTTGCTGTTGAAATTCAAAGAAAATGAAGGGGTGGGGTGTACCAACAAACGTCTATAGGATTGGCCCATGATACTAGAGAAGGATCCACAGAGGACACAAACTGATATGAATGAATCAAAAGTGAATAAAAAATAACAGTTAACCTCTCAAGTACATGTAGCTCCACACAGAGTGAAATTTATATGCCTTTTGACTCTTTTTTATTTCTTTAAAAGTAATGTCTAAAAAGACATTATTGACCCAAAAAGAATGTCTAAAAAGACATTATGAAAAGTAACTACGGACAAAGGCCAGTGTTTCGATCTTCTGATCTCTTCAGCGTAGTAAAGTTAAAGTGGAAAGTTGTCTTGAAGCGTTGGTTGAGGTGATGATTTGAAACTTGAGTGATTGTTGTGCGACAATGAGACTGGATTTAAGTTTTAATTTCGGACTTCAGCGAAACGTAATTTTACTGCCTGTCAGAAGGTGTGATTTTTTTGAGAGAATTTGTGCTAAGAAATGGCAGGAATTTGTTAAAAATAAAAACTAGAAAAAAAGACAAGAATTTGCAACTGAGCTAGGACATAACAATCATCTGAGATGGATCTAAAATACAAGAAATTAGATACTAGCGGCACATATAAGTATTAAAATTCAAAGAAAATGAAGGGGTGTACCAGCAAACATCTATAGGATTGGCCCATGATACTAGAGAAGGATCGAAACACTGGCCTTTGTCCGTAGTTACTTTTCATAATGTCTTTTTAGACATTCTTTTTGGGTCAATAATGTCTTTTTAGACATTACTTTTAAAGAAATAAAAAAGATTCAAAAGGCATATAAATTTCACTCTGTGTGGAGCTACATGTACTTGAGAGGTTAACTGTTATTTTTTATTCACTTGTGCTGTTGGTTGGATTTATACATTTGTCGTACACAACAAAGCCTTCACCAGAGCTCAATAAGAAATTGATCACATAAAGCTGTGACGTCAAAAAGACATCAAAAACTGAAATAGAAGATGATTTGCAATTAAATGACTTTCAGCATCTGAGCTACAGAGAGTATCCCACCTATATAGTGTTTGGGAAGTGCGAGCGTGCTTGCTGGTGATCCTGTTAGCTGCTACCTATTGTGGTGTGAAATCCTGGAAGAGCCGTTGTTGGGTCGTTGATAATCGTCTCGTTTCCATGACAAACCTGTGTGCCAGTAGGCTATTGGTTCCATTCAGATGCGAATCAAAATTGTTGCAGCTGGTAACTTTAGCATAGATGGAGAAAAAATTGTATGCACACAATAGGCCTACAGGTCTAATAGGCCTACAATAAAAATAGCTCAACAAAGCATTTAATCCATTCCGGACCTTTTGCAATGCAAAGTGATAGATCAGAGCATCAAATAATAAAGGCTTTGCATAGTCTAATTTGATGCACAATAGGTTATGCATAGACTGTTCGATAGGTTTTGAGTCATGGTGGAGCGTAAACAATTCTTTACAAATTTCTATGTGTTAAAACCACGTTTTCAACTCGCATCCGTTCGAGAGAGGCTTACCGGTTTAAGTAAACAATTCTCAAAGCAACGAAAATATTTTAGAAAATTGTTTCGAAACTTGCAATCAATGATTTTTTGAGTGGAGATCATGAGGTGGTGCGTTCCGGTTTGCAGCTCGTTTGCTGTCTAGCTTTCTTTTAAAAGTACCCAACTCATCCAAAATGTCATTATTGTGGGCTACAACTTGTCTAAATTTGTTCCACAAGTCTCAACTGCACACCATGAACTCCAACTAGATTTTCGCAATGACATCTATAAGCAGAAAATAGGTAGGAAGGTTTTACTTCCTTCAATCTTGCATGAACATCTTTCCCCTTCCAGACATGTTGGATCCATTATCATATAGGCTACCTGGCCAACGCAGTTTTTGAAGTCAAGATTAAGTTGGTCAAGCAAAAATAGCAGGCTACACGCTTAGCCAAAGCACCAGTTTTCAAATTAAAACAACAGAAACGGTTCAGTGATACAGAAGTCAGTAAGATCTTATGTCTTGAAGCAGTTTAACATAACCTTCCTTAATAAATACGAGAATGATTTGTTCTTGATATGAAGTAACACCTACATTAATCGAAAAATAGTTGGAACCACGCATTTCATTCAAAAATTTGTTTATTTTTAAGTTGGTACATTTTACTGTAGGCCTAGTAGTAAAAATGGGCCCCCCTCAAATGTGACAAAACGAAAAACTACCGGTACTCGTTTTTTCTTTACAGCGTTATGCTAGGGGGGGAAAGTTGCACGACTTCCCCCCCTCTCGTAGCCCCTGCTAGGAAGTCGGAGCTGCAGCCGCGGAGCCAGCGTTTTTAATAGGGCCGGAGCTGGAGCCTTTAACTTCACTTGCTGTGGAGCCGGAGCCTTTAACTCCGTTTATTGAGGAGTCGAAGCTGGAGCCATCAAAAATGTAACTCAGACTCCAGTTTTAGCTGAGAAACTCACGAGTAAATTTTATAAAATCTATGTAACGAGACGAGAAACTATGAGAGATGACCGACTAGGGATAGTGACATCACATTTTGAAGCATTTTTACTGAGCGGATTGTTTCATCACAAATCAACTAGCAAAATCATACATACAAGTCATGCCGTACATTAAACGTATGTAAACGTTGTTTCAAAAAATAATACGGATGAATTTCGCTAGTTGGTACTGAACTAATAGTGTAGGCATATTTGTAATTTCGTGTTTTTTTTTTGTTAAAATCAAAAACTCACTTGTTTTTGAAAGAAAACATGACAAGTTTAAAAAAAAATTAGGGTGGCATTTTTTCTGAACATTTTTGGGGCACGAAATCCAAGATGGCGTCCAAAATGGGGCATAACAATGATTAAGCAATATTTTCGCAAGTATAGAGGCTACAATTACAAATAAAATATCTAAATATATGTTTTCTGAGACAGGAAATCTAATGGAATCATCGAATTTAGGTTACATATATGACATACAAGTGCCAAATTTTAAAATGTTATTCAAAATACCCCCGCGCAGCCGAAACGTATGCTAAGCTACCTACGTAATTTTGCATCAAAGACTGTATTAACTTAAATGCATGCATTTTTCACAAAGAATACGCAACTAGAAAGTCAATGAACAGATCTAAATACAATAAAACTTGAATTAATGTTCGATCCTTTAAGTCGTATTACACGCGAAAGATGTAAGAAGTCTTAGGCCTTTTGATTAAATGGCAGTTATCGTTAACAACCGACATCTAAGGAATTTATAATATTTATTGAATGTCAAAGAAAGCAATTCATCTTCAAAATTTCCAGTCTTCATTTATCACTGGTTGGATAGTTTTGTTTTTACAGCTGAGACCAGAGCCCCAGACTTCTGTAGCCTACATGGAATATTGTTCTTGTGGCAGTTGCACCTTCCTTCGCATCCACGTTTACACCCGCACTTTATGAGTTGCAATTGGTGGATTTAAACAACGATCTGGCGTGACGTGACTTGAACATGCATCAAACGTCCAACCAAATGCAGTTGATGCTGGAAGGCAGGAATGGGCTTTGCTAGCTTTTCTCCAAATCATGCATACATAATGAGCCCGGCGAATGCGCAAATCTAGTGAACCAGAAGTTGGTGGGAAGTCTTCTCCTTCGGCTGCACGATTGGAGAAGAGGAACCAACGGAGGTCATTCACTTTCGTGTAGATTTTGGATCGATACAAAATAAATACAAAGCGTTCCACCTGCGAGCATACATCAGCAGGAAGATCAGTGTCATTCCCGAGCATTGCAAGTGCAGTGGCGTAGCCAGAAAAAAAATTTGGGGGGGGGGCAAATATTTGATGAATTGAAGAGAACGACAAAGTGTTTGATTTAAGACATCGCCATCTGATGTGCAGTCGCATATCCTATTGGTTTAGGCAAGGGAAGCAATAAAACAAACAAAAATGTTTGCAAAATTACACTCAAATAATGAATTATAGCGCTTTCTGGGAACACTTTCAGGGTAATATTTATATTAAATTTATTAGCAGATAAACAGCTATTAACTTATTAAAGGTAGCTGGTTACACACGAACGGGCAAAAACTGCGGCTAAAATTAGAGAACACAAGAAACTCAGCTACACAAAAACCAAACAGAGTAAGCGATTCTGAAATTGCTTCCACAGATTAGTTAAAACAAGCGTAAATCGTGTAAACTTTGCGCGATTTACAATTTGCAAAATTTATTGGTGTCTTTCTGTGTGTCTAAAACAAGTCCTGGGCGGTGTAAATAGCCAGATGTCTTGGAAAACGATATAAATTTATACAAATTATATTATATTTTCAACAAAGGGTTCAACTTCGGAATCCAAACTTTGAAAATTTGGTGGGGGCCATGGCCCCTTTCGCTCCTCCCTGGCTACGCCTATGTGCAAGTGCATCCAAGATCTCATCATCACAAGACATAAATGCCTTGAAGCATAAGTCTTTGGTTCTGCCAGCAAATCTCCCAGTCATGAGCGTGCAGAACAATCAAAGTGTCTGCCTCTTCTTGGCTGTGAGTCAGGAGCGAGTCTGGAATATTAACATTGACCTTGGTTTGTGTTTCCGATGTCACCAGTAGGTTTTTCAGTTTGTTGTTGGAGCTCTTGCTGTGATGTACAACCTTTTCATCTATATAGTCGGTCAGTTCTCCTTTGGTGCGGATATCTGAGAGAAAGTCCTCCAAGGAAATATTCTGGATTAAAGTGCTGACTTTCCCTTGGTCCTGTTTGTCCGCATCTGTTGCTTGAGTGATGTTTCCATGTGCCGGTCAAACACCAACCTGATCTCGTCATACTGTGTACCCACTACCCATGTTACAAATTATCTGAAGAAAGGCTTCGGCAAAGTTTTGGCACGTTTTCATTTGTTCCGTTTTGGCAACTGCGTTTACCATAGCCATCCCATCAATGATGATCACTCGGTGAGTTGTCAGTTCATCTGGTGGGTTTACAGTGGTATATTCAACTGCTGTATCAAAGGTACTTAAAATGAATGGTTATCGGACAGCTGAGTAACAGTTACCTCATTCCTGTCAACTTGTAGCCTACCCGTTGTCTGTTACTACCGGTATCCAGCTTCTCAAGATGGCGAAGTATTGATGCCTTATCATATGCCAGCAGGAGAGATCCATCTGAAGCAAACAGTGATCGAGGCACCACACCAAACTCATACGTTCCGATGCATTCCTTGAGCTCTGGTCGACTTCTTGATATTACAATGAACCGCTGCAACAGTCTTCGCTCTTCTTTAATTTTGATTACCTTGTCTCCCATGCTGATTTTTGCAAGTGCATTGGCACTTTTGAATGTAGACAGTTTCTTCCTGGTCATTTTGTACCACACGGAAAGTTTTTCTTCTACAAGATGTTCAGTGACGAAACTTTCGAAAATCTGTTGCCCAATCTCGTCACGCCGAAGGATGTCGTTGGTAGCAGTTTCATTCATCATCATCATCATCATCATTTTATTTTTCGTCATTAACGCGTCCGGGACGAAAAAGATACTAACTACAAAAATCGATATAAACCTACCAGCACGTTAACGAACGGGAAAAGGTGGCAAAACCTTGAAAGGTTTAAAACGTGCCTGAATGAAAAATTATGTAGTAGGCTACATATCAGTAGTTAGCACGGCCACAAAACCCAAAAAAACAAATAGCAAAAAAATAAAACAAAAACAGAGAGAAGCACACATGTAGTAATGAATGACAGCCTAATGAAAAGTGTTGTGGATTGAATTTGCCAGTTCCAATATTGATGTGGATGAGCAGTCATAATAATAATAATAATAGGATGGAGAAAGAAAACCGGACATAAAAGAAACCCATCCTCAGGCAAAAGCCCGTTTCAATGTGGCCCAGGAGAGCAGGTGTTGAGCTCTTTCTACGGTTAGACTGCACATCACACAGTAGCCTAAGACAATTGAGGTTTGATATCCAGTTTAAGTTATTGTTTCTTGTCCTGGTGGGTGATGAAATGGATGAGCTGGTAGATGATGATGTGGATGATGATGTCCTGATGGTGTTGATGAAGCTCTCATCCCCTTTTGCAACGTGTCGTGTTGATTATGGAGTATTGCGTTTGCTGTTAATATCTACAAACAAAAAAGTACAGCACAAGCAATCGATATTACCGGTATTGTTAGGTAAGCTTAGTCTTTTGTAAATAATTTCGGATTTCTACTAAAATCTTCACAAGAAGCCTTTCTACGTTATCTTTCTATTCAATCTATACTATTGCGTGTCCGTTTTGGTTAAATGTTGTTTTAGTTTGTGAATAAAAAGTGACTTTGTATCAGTCTTTCTAATGGAAGAAGGAAATTCGTTCCATGTTTTCGCACCTGTGAATTCTATTGAATGTTGAGTAAGCGTTTTTGAGAAGTATGGAATGTTTAGAGAATCATTATCATGGTTTCTTGTAGACAAGCTGTGAACCTCTTTGACATATTTAAAAAGGTTGGTGAAGCAATCTGGTAGTAAATTGTTGTGAAATTTAAACACGAAAACACCAATTTCCAGTTTGAACAATTGCTCAATTGATATCGGGATCTTGCTACAACTATCATTGTTGGGACGGAAAATACGATGAAATTTGTCACAGATTTTTTGAAGTTTTTGTATAAGTCCTTCGTTGCCATATTTCCAAGTCGTAATGCAATACCTCAGGTTACTTTCAATTAAAGAATGGTATAAGCAGATCAAATGTGATAAATTAAGACAGGGTCTAATCTTAGTAATTATGCCAAAATTTCTTCGAAGCTTTTGCAGCAAATGTTGCATGTATGGTTTCCATGAAAGATTTTCATTCAGAGTCAGGCCAAGGAAACTGATATTTTGTACTCTCTCAATTGGTTGATCATTTATACTTAAGATTTGCTTACACTTATTCGCACGTAAACTGTTAGTATCAAATACCATGTATTTTGTTTTGTTTACATTGAGTGATAACTTATTTGCTACAAGCCATTTGACAACTTCTTGCATTTCTGTATTGGCCGCTTCATGCAATTTATCCACACTCTTACCTGACATCAGAAGATTTGTGTCATCCGCAAAAATGATAGAATCAGTACAATTTCATAACTGATATTCATAACTGCTTTGGTGAGCAAATTGTAAATTTCATCTTCGTCAGAGGATTCACATGGGTTTCCATGCTCGTGAAATACTACGCTGAGTTTGATAGCATTTTGCGTCATTCGGGAGAGTTTTCCTCCTGTAAGCTCGTGGCGCTGCCTTCTCTTTGCCTTGCTACCAGAGTAGTACTTTTTCTCAAAGTCATGCTGCAAATTTGAGACTTCGGGTGCGATGAAAAAGTATTAGTCCAGTGACTTTTTATTCTATGTAATTCGAACTATGCCTCCAATAACCTTAAGTTCACGTTTTCTTGTTCAATCCCGAGGTCTGCACCTATTGATGTGAATCCAACAACACCTTTGGTTACCGATACGCAGAAATTCCCTTTCATGAATTCTGCCCAGATCTCTGGGTGCTCCTTTTCTGCTTGCTGCATTGTAGAAATGTAAAGTGGTAAAAGGCGTGCATAATTTAAATGATCATGGGCAAAGAAGTACTTTATGAGTGATTCCAAACTCTGCATGTGCAGCGATATGTCTAGTTAAACCATAAACAGACATAACTCAGCAACAACACTACATTTAACATTATAAAAACAAAAAACAAAAAGCGAACGTTTTCGGCTAGTCATATAGCCCTTTTCAAGCCTATAAGAAATACATTATTAAAAGAAATGCTAAAGAATCATATAGTATCACAGCAAAAATATGGTCAAAGCTAAACATTTGAGAAACTGCCTCGCTCACACAAAATGATAACTGAAAATGCCACTATCTCTTGTGCTTCTGTCTTTCTTGCGTAATCTGCCTGAGTCCTTGTCTGAACAATCAATTAATTTTACCTCTGAAATACTTGACCCGTTGTGCTGTGTAATTTTCAGTTATCATTTTGTGTGAGCGAGGCAGTTTCTCAAATGTTTAGCTTTGACCATATTTTTGCTGTGATACTATATGATTCTTTAGCATTTCTTTTAATAATGTATTTCTTATAGGCTTGAAAAGGGCTATATGACTAGCCGAAAACGTTCGCTTTTTGTTTTTTGTTTTTATAATGTTAAATGTAGTGTTGTTGCTGAGTTATGTCTGTTTATGGTTTAAAAGAGTTACCTCTCTACCCAAATTGTAATATGTCTAGTTGTCTGGTGACTCGAACAAATTGGAGGATAGTCTCGAACTGTTTCATCGCTGAATCTTGTTTGCAGTGCTTTGCGATTGTTTAATGTTTTGGAAGATGTCCCTCGCTTTAACAGGCTGCTTCGCCCTTTACTCCAGTATCACTTCTTCGTTATTTTTATCCAGCAGCCTGAGTAAACCTGTAAAAACCGTTATACCTGTACAAGCTTGGGTTCTCTCTGGTAGCCTACTGTCATTCATCTATGACGTCACAAGTTATAAAAAACAGCTGATTAAAATGATTAAATAAGTTTGCTGTATGTGCGTCACAAAGTAACTTTGATACAAAGTATTTACGTCATAAAGCACTTTTGCATATTTTTTTACTGTAAATGAATGGGGCCAAAATTTCATTTTGATAGGGGATTTCAGGTCATTAGAGTGCACAGAAAAAATGCCACCCTAATTTTTTTTCATCTTTATAGTATCATCTGACAAAATCAAGAAAGTTTTTGCTTTTAACAAAAAAAAAACACGAAACCTTTTTTCATGACAAATGTGCCCACACTATAATGAGCAGCTAGGCATTTCGTGTGGTGAGTGTGAAGTAATGCACAGTTAGTCACATGAAAGCCTACTAGCTACCTGTTACAGTATGAAACGAAAATTATGAAGTCACACAATATCTGAGATTTTTTTACTCTCCAGTACTTTTGTTTTTCGTATCCTCAAGAGACATAGCACATGAAAGCAATTTATTGAAACTATGCAGGCTAGGAAGCTGATTTGTTGCTTCCCACAAATTACTTATCAGCAGAGTTACCACACAGTCCATATTTCTTATATTTGTCGTTGTTTTGAAGGGCAGTGTTTTAAAAAACTCCATTGTATTCAATTCTAATAAATGTGTTTATTTTGGACACACGTCTTTAATTTCTCTCTGGAGCTGCAGCCGGAGCCATTGGCATGAAGCCGGAGAGCTCCAGAAGTGGAGCTACTGATGTAAAGCCTCACAATAATGTATAGCAGCTCCGCATAAAGTGTGATTTTATGCAAATGTTATAAAAATTCTTGGTGAAGAACAAACTACAGTACAAACCAAGACAAAAACATGGAAAAGACAAGTTTTAAAAAAATGACATGATTGCATAATCTCTTAATTTTCATTCTCTTACACAATCATTCTGCGTTTTCAGCTTTGGGAATTGAAAGCTGCTTCACCTTTCACTGAGCTAATAAGTATTTTTTCGAAAACTTCAGTATGATAGTCATGTCTTCATCAATGTTGAAATGAGGTGAAAAATACTTTGGTAATAAAACTTTTTTAATTTTAAGAAACAATCTTAACTTCAAATTTATGCACATTTGTGATAAGTTTTATTTGCAAAATAGAGATCACAACCTTCTCCAGACAACCTTTTCTTAAACCAGTTTTAACCAGCTCACTGATAATGTCTCGAATTGACATGTCATCAACTACGCAATTCAGGACTTTGCTTTTAGGCTTACCGCGCCGCATACATTTAAACACACCCAGCAGGTATGTCCACTTCACTATTAATCACTAAGTGGTTATCTCCTTAAGAGATGTGCAAAACATGCACACCATCTCAGAACAATGTTGCCATTGCGTCTCAGCAAGTAAGGATATAGTAAGAATGTAATATGTATTGTGGGTATTGTTTGTAAAATACGCTTTGTCACGGAGTGCCCGAAGATATTTCACGTGGGCACAATTTATTCTGGCAGTGATTGTTGGTTTGTTTGATACGTTGTGTGTATCTCTTAACTACGAACGTCATCCTCTTTTGACGGTGACGTGTACAATTGATTAATTAATGCTACTCAAACCAGTGTCCATGGTCTGTCATAAAGTTAATCATTGATGAAAATATCAACAAGAATGAAATTACCAACTTCATAACAACACCATGATTACTTACCTGAACATCTCCCCTTTGCTCCAGTCTTACTGTGTTGGGCTCGACTTGACCTGAACAGAAAAATACAAATGACAAAATACTGTAGGACAATAAAGCGCTTACTTACATAATTTATATTGTCTGTTGTTAGAAAGTCAGTAGGTTTGTTTGAAGCAACGTTTTTTGGTTAAAATGAAACGACACTCTAAAAACTGCCTTCGAAACAAAATACAATCTTTCAAACTTCAAAGTACAAGGGTCCATTAAAAGGCAATGAGCCTGACTTAACTTAGCTACCCCTTATTGGTGACTATTTGTTCTCGGCCAGTGGTTCCCAATCTTTTTTGATGCGTTGCCCTTTTACATATATTAAATTAGAGCTATTCATTCCTTCTCTATTCCATAATGTAGGCAGCAAGTAGATGAACCGCAGAGTTGCTTTTTAGCAATCACTCCTTTCGAACTTTTGTGCTGAACCATCATGGTAGTCAAGTTGTTGCGCATTGGGATAAGCCATACTACAGTTATAACTATGGTCAGAGAGTAAAACGACAAGGGTGTTTTCAATCAAAAGTTTTTGCAAGAGTAGTATTTTTTACCATACATAAAATTTACCTTGCTTATGATAAAATTGTGCCAGTCATATAAGACCCTTTATCACCTTCCCTGGCCCATCCCTCAAAAGCAAACCTGAACAGATGTGTGAGTGGAAAAGAGAACAATTAAGTTCACGATTCAGCCACGCAGCTGAGAGTAAAAAGCGTCTGTAGGCTACGACTCCAAAACGTAAATTTAACTCCCATCATTGGCATGCTGCAAGACATTCAATGTCTTTCTTAAAGCTAGATACAAAGATTCTTTTTCACACAATTCAAACGACGATCAGTATCTACAATCACACAAATGGTGAGTAGAATTACTGCACTACCACAACTCTTAGGTAGCTCCCTGCTAGCCAACAGTGGAGTGACCTTGCACTTTAGATCGATCTGCAGATATTTGTTTAAAACTTTTGGAAAATTTATTATTTTAGTTTTTAATTTATTATTTAGTTAAATTTATTAAATTAAAATTTATGGTTAGAAATTTATGGAAATCTGTTTTAAATTTATACACACTTGGCATTGGTTAATATACAGTATGCAGATATTCGGAAATTAAAGTTGAACAAAAGGCAAAGTATCCAACTTCCGTGCCCGTCTTTAAGCATGTCATTAAGTGGCTAGTTAAGGCGCAAGCATATCCTGTATATGGGATTCGGCCGACAATAATTAGAGCATCCATCGATCAATCTCTCTCACCACTCGGTTGTAACGTGGTCACACCAGCATAGCGACCTTTATACACGGACACAGCCCACAGAAACCTTCAAATTTGACTCGATGCTGATCTGCTATGCTTGACAGCAGTCAAAATCGCTAGTGGTAGTTGCTAATCGTAGTAAGTTAGCATTAGATCTAGTAGTCTTTGCCTAGGCCCTAGGCTATGTATCGTGTCATTTAAGCAAACGTTTAGCTATACTGGTAACATGCAGTTATTCAAGTAGACTATTCACTTGTACAGGCAATGAGAAGAAAATCTGGTAGCCTAACAGTAAACATTTTTGCAATTTTTTTTTTGAGTGAAATCAGAAGTCTTACAGTGGCTTGAAATTCAGTGATCATACTGTGATATCTTGCTATCTCGTATCTATCTATTCAAAAAATATAAAATCAAATTGTATCAGCCTCCAATCCTCACGATAGGCTTTTACATTGACAAGGTCTGTATATATAAGTTGCTTTAAGTCAAATTCAATAACTTTTGCATTATCGTTTGCAACCAGCAACGCAGTTCCAGTTTGCATTGTGTAATCTTTCGTCTTGTTTCACTCTAAAATGGGATCTTCAGGAAATGCACTGTGTCAATAAAAACCTTCTAAAGATCCCATTGTATAATGAGATAGGTTGAAAGCTAATATTTAGCTTTTGAAAGAAAAAATGAGTTTAAAACAGCGGGAAAAGTGGCGGAGTTGTGATTGTGTTGTCCATATCAAATGAGCAAAGCAAATTGTATTAGGTTCACTGCATGAAGGTCTAGCCAAAACATATTTAGAAACTGTCACTCCATTAAGCGCAAGCCCGACACAGCATTTTTCTCTTGTAAACACAAATAGGCGATTTGCATAGATGCACAATGTATGAATTCTTACACAGCACTTTCATGTTAGGCTACCTGATTCCGTTAAGACAGAACCGCTATGTTGATGATCGTTTTTGTCATCTAAAACTGCTTCCTTGTTGCGTTTGATAAAAACACGCCGTGTTTTGTAGAATTTATTTACGTATTACTAATCACTTTTTTAAAGCATCAAAATACCTTATAACGCAACATGTCCAGAAAACAAAAACATGCATATCAATAGAAAGGACATCCTGACTAAGTTGGCTACAAAGCCAATGGAAGGCACGTGCTGCAGCCAGGGCCGGATTAAGACGAAACTAGGCCTGATGCTGCAGCGCAAAAACAGGCCTATTTTTTCTAGGTATTGGTACATATGCATTCGACACTCTGACTCCACCGTACACGCGTAATCAGACCGACCAAAGAGCCTTTATTGCTTTCGACGCAGTCAGCCAAATTTTAATGAACATGAACAATAATAACGACGTGTTATCGTAAAAACTCGAGAGTAACATCAGGCTATGTAACACCAACACAATTCAATACCAATATTGCCTGAAAAGCGGAGTTAATGAAGAAAAGGCTAATCCAGATCAACTTAACGTTGGCATATTGTCAATGCTGCGCTAGTGCTGCTTACTTATACTACTGTTTTTCGAGCCTTAGCAAGCGCGAAATCTTCGATCATGTCAGTGCAGTCAAGGCTGCTCAGCACCTCATGTTCAATGCTCATAAGCGCCAGCATGTTTAGCCTTTCCTCCCTCATCGAGGACCGCAGCTCTCCTTTGACTATTACCAGTTTTGAGAAGCTCCGCTCGCCGGAGGCATTAGACACCATCAAGCACAGATAGATGCGCAAAGCAATCTCGACGTTTGGAAATGTTTGAGAAAGGTTCAACGACGACAAAAGCTTGTACATGGTAAGCTCTGCTGACTCGTTCACACTCACCGATTTCTGGGTGCGCATAAATGCAGCAAACTGTATGAGCTCAGCCACCAGCGTGTCTTCCAAGTCATCTGGATACGAGGAAACGAGATTTTGAGCTTTATTCTTGATCTGCTTTATGCTCAATGACGTTAGCTCCGAAAGAAATCCGAATGTTGTAGATATATCCTCATACGCCTTCATTCGCTTTTCCAGTTCAGCTAACAGTCTGTCGATCATGACCAGATATATATGGGTTTTGAATGTTTCCCTAGGGGTGAGGTTTTCTTCGTTTGCAGCTCCTTCATCAGGCATTCGCTTTCGCTTACGGCCTCGACGTTCTTCAGCCTTGTATTCGCCGTGAGGAACCTTTTCGATCGCCATCTGCTCATACACGTCAAATCTGTCCCGTGCAAATTGAATCGTGTCGACCAGTGATGCCAATAAACTAGTTGCCGTATTCAGACTGACTGTAGGGTCTTGGAGGCTAATGCTCGTACTGTTGAGACGGCATAGGATATCGTTCCAGGCAGTCGCCATAACTGCTGTCTCAAGTTCGTCCATCCTGCGCGAAAATCCGTCGGCCTGGTTTCTCGTATCGGCCTTCTGCTCCTTATCTGCCGCAAGCTCATCCAGGACTTCTTGAATGCTCTTCCACCCTTCTACTAGCGCTTTGACAGCATCTGCACGTTCACACCATCGGGTTCCAGACAAACCTTTGAGCGTTAATGTGCAAACCTTTGTTTGGGTTCCAGACAAACCTTTGAGCGTTAATTATTTGTGGGTTAATTAAGCAAAGGAAAACTGTTCAGCGTCCGGAAAATTCACGTCTGTTTTCGTCTGGGCCTATTTCAGGAATGGGCCTAATGCTGCAGCATCAATAGCATCCACCTTAATCCTGCACTGGCTGCAGCAGTCGGCTAGCAGCTGCAGGCAAAACTACGTTGCGTGTGGCGTAAGTTTGATTTGAGGAATATTGCATCTTTTTACAACACTACAACCATCCATTCTTTAAAAAAAATACATGAGGGTACAAATTTTGGATACAAGAGAGTAACAAATACCACGTGAACAATGTTACACTCCAATTTCTCTAAAAAACTTAAAAATCGTTCTGCTTCGAGATTTTATCAAAAGCCTACGTTCTTGGCAATGTCATATCTCTTTCGTAAGCTTTGTCGAAAAAGTATTTCTCAGTCAGCCATTGAGCGTTACTTTTCAAGGCTTGCCTAGTTCTTGTTTATTAATAAAATAAACGAATAGATACTATTGAAAGCAACTCAACAAAGTTGCCGAATTTACATTCTATCGCCAAGCATTAATAATAAGTTGCATGAAGCACTAAGTCTAATAATAGAAGATTATTTGAGGCGTCATCCTCCAATACTGTCGGCTGCATAGCCGAGTGGTGAGAGCATTGACTCGGCGTTCGAAAGGCCGCTAGTTCGACACCGCTTAAGAGCATGTGACTGTGTCTTTGGCAAGACACTTAAGGCAATGCCTGAAGGTGAACAAGAAAATTGGCTTTCTTGGCTTTCTGTTCACTTAATCTCAATTTTCAACTACTGGGCTTTCTCTTTGCTACTTTACTTTGCGACAACTGGACCCAACTACCGTATCATGGCTGCATGATGAGGCATTGCCAATCTAAGCTACTACAAGTCAAACGAGAGAAGAAGAACTACTGGGCGTAACCCTGTATGCAAAAACAGCTTCAATACTAGTTTACTATAAGAAAACTTTAAAGAATTAATTTGGCTGTAATTTCAACAGAATGTTAACAGCAAAGTATTTGATTTGGGCAACATTGTAACAAATTGTTGTCAAATTATCATTGCTCTATACATGCTAAGGTGAGTCCCATACTTGATCCAAGCATCGGGGAACGAGAAGATAAGGTTCTCATTAGACTAAGCCTTCGGCACTAACGAGAATAGGGTGGCCAGTTCCTTTCTCTCGGCCGCCTTTACTTCAGCAACTACGCCCACCCAATTTATTACACCCTCGATAGAGGTGAGCAGTGTTTTTCAACAACCAGCTTAAGCCGGGAGTCGAACTAGGATACATGCTATAGGATACATAGGCTACATGCTACATATATTCTAAAACACACACAAACCTTGAAAATTATTTTACCAAAAGCCTATGCTAATGCTTAAAGGCTCGTAGAAGCAGAAGTACATGGTTATTATGTTACAGAAGCATTAGTTGCAAAAAAAAACTTAAACAAAAGTTTTCAAAAAATCAAAAGTAGTGAAGTTTTCTGAATGATACACAAAAACAAGCCAAAAAAAAATTAAAATGACACCTACAGTTTTACATATCATTATCCGGGTTTTTTGTCATATTATGATCTTTGGGGCTAGCGATACGTTACTAGCATTCCAATGTCGTCCGATACAGCGCTCCAAGACATTTTTCAACCAATCCTATTTTTTCGTCTTTTGAGAATATATGATGCTCTAATGTTTATGGTACTAGTATAGATAGCTATATTTAACCACATTGACAGTTATTACTCACTTTTGTCTTTAAATAATTTCCATCTTATAAAGCAGCAAAGCAGAAGAATAAGTATCAATAAGAGCAAACAGCCGGCAACACTGATTCCAACTGTAAAACCCAAGCTTGTAGAAGCAGCCAATGAACTTCCATCAGATACGGTCACAGTAAAATTGAACATAAATTGCGTTCCCGAATAAGCGGACGAGGAAAGAGTAAGCGTATAAAACCCGTTGTCGTCAACAGACACCTAAAAACAATGGCTATACATTTTGCTTGTGCTAAAATAACAATATCGGTATTCAAATACAATCTCTGAGTATCTTTGTGACATAGTAGCCTATGAAATGGGCCTAAACCACCTAGCCTATTACTAAAAGCAGACGTTTACGTTTTCGGGTAGCAGTGACAGAAGGCACGATGCACCTGACCGTTACAAATCATTGTTGAAAATCGAATTCTGTAAACAACTTTACAGAAAATTGATCAAGGAACTATATGTAAAACAGCTGATGGAAAGCAAACGAGTTGAATCTGCTTCTGATATAAAAATCAGAAAATACGCCTGAATCTTACAAAAGCAAGTTTTTATTTTAGTTTGATTGCAATATAACTTTACTAAAATAAACCAACACGCTATATCACAATGCATGGCCCGGCCATGAGTAGCATCATTATACCTCAAGCTAACATTTTCGAATGTTTTTTGTTGATAAATTTACAACGGTTGCCATGGCAGCCTATAGCACCACGATCAGTTGAGTAGCCCAACACTGTGATATCATTTTAACAAAAAGTCTATACCACAAAATCAAGCAGTAATCCAAAACGAATTTTTTTACCCAGAATCATTCTAAAAAGAATTGATTTTGTGAAACTGAAGAACAAAACATGCGACTTCTTGCTGAGAAGCTACCTCGGAATAGAAATTTTAATTTTAATTTCAGGACTCTGGTTTTAAAACGATTCGGCAAAGCACCTTTATAACTTTAATCATCATGTCACTTACATTTGTTCGTTTAAATGAGAATCTCTGTTGGTCCTTTGACGCGGTGAAGGTGTTCAAGAAAGTTAGTGCGTCATTTTTCACCATTGAACCTGAAACAACGTTCTTTTAAAATATCTTTCTTGTGTTAGCCTACTGGCCCAGCAATAGCCATGGAGTTCACCGCCTTCAATAAAAAAAAATTAGAACTAAAAAATGAAAAAAATAACTAGAGATCTCTACAAAACGGAATGACCCGATTAGAAGACAATCCTTTTTGGAGACGAACGTTTAGTTGAAGAGGGCAAACAGCGTTTCATGATAAACGTGCTAGCAATTACAATACAAGTCTGTATGGAGATAAAAGTCTCTAAAATCCCACAGCGGCATCTGTTTATTCAAAGAAATTATAATAAAGATTAGGCTAGTCAACTAGCTTAAAACTTAGTAACGGTTTAGAATAAACCTGGATTTGGGCGTTACATAATCTGGAATTCCTTAAATGAGCAATTTAATTGCGTTTAGTTGATGTGACTTAGCAATTTTTTGGCTTATGTTTCAAATCAAAATTTTAAGCGTCGCTCAAAGCAGACATTAACAATGCTAAAAAACGTAATAACTTAACTTTATTAACTTGGAGACCTACTACTTTTCTTATTCAAATTTATGAAATCGCTCTTCCCCTCAACGTTACTAGCATGATCCACCAAAGTAAATTTACAACAAGGAAGAGTGTATTGATGTGGTATATTATTCCTATATTGCTGTATGAATGTGAAGCCTGGACGGTAAACAAATAAACGCAAAAGTATTTAAATGCTGCTGAAATGTGGTTCATTCGAAGAATGCAACGAATATCAGAACTCAGCCACAGAATAAATGAAGACGTTCTAACACAAACCAATCAAATTACGACTTTCTTGAAGAACATCATGAAAGGACAGACAAGCTTTTCTGGCCATACCATGAGGAAGGAACAATTAGAACTCACTGCTTTCTGTAGAAAGATCAAAGAAAAACGAGCTCGTGGAAAACAGCGTCTCGCCTTTCTCAATAACCTCAAGGATCTCACGTTCCAACCGCAACAATTTTAACACAGTTAAATACCGGGATAACTGGTAAGAACTATATATGAGCGCCTAAGCCTGGCACAGGCATGGTACACAAAGAAGAAGAACTGTTAACTGTCAATAAATGTTAATTTTAACAAAAAGTGCTAGTTTAGGACGGAATGGCCCGTTTCGGTGAGTCCGATTCGGTGAGTCCAATTCGGTGAGTCCGATTCCCTATATTCGGTGATTTTTTATTTAAATTATCGGGTACCGTAGCCAAATTATCATTGCCGTTTTAGGGTTAGGGGTTAGAAACTCACCGAATCGGACTCACCGAATAGTAGCAGACCCAGTTTAGGAAGCAGTATATCGAAATTTTCCTCAGCCCCAGGAAAAATCTCAGCCAAGCATGTTGCTCTTGTGTGTTGCTGAGCGTTGCAAGTGGAAGCAAGAGATTAACAAGGGGATATATCAATGTCCTTGAACTATTCACTGGTCTACAAATTTCAACTTTTTTTTTCAGGTTTGGGTTTTGACAACTGATTTTGGCTAATTTTGGGGCACTGAATCCGAAAATGAACTCAAATTTTCTCTATCACATCAAGTTTTCTTTCTATCGTTGCCATTATTTTATGAAATTGACCAATTTTACCCTTTTTAGTGCATTAAAATGTCAAATATAATTATTTTCTGACAGCTATAAACTTTCAAACAGAGATATTTTTACACAAAATTCATAAATTGGTTCAGATTTCCTCTAAAATAAAAAAAATTCCTGTTATGATAATCGTAATAGGACATAGTGGAGATTGGTAGCGTTGAGTTTTTCCATGCTGGCTTGAACTCCCTGTCTTGGCTTCTCAGGCGTTATCTGTGGGTCAGCTGCTATCTCTGTGCAGATGGAATATCATAGGAAGACAGCTGGTGGGAGTAGATTTGACTTAGTAATAAATTCTTGCTTAGTAAGGAAGATTTATTGAGAAGTTTCATAAAGCACATGTACATCGTACAGACCAACATCAGAGTTCAAGCTGAAAAGTGGTTTGTAGAAGGAAAATGTATTTTCATACTTTATAAGTTTGAGTTCAAGTCGGTTAGAGTTTTTGGTATAGTGGTGTTTCTGTAGATAAACTTGCTCTTAGAAAACTACTAACAAAGAAAGGTTATATTTGATCTCAAGCTATGTCTGCTTCCAGCAAAAGAAGAAAATGTTGTAATGATCCGGATATATTTTGTTACATTTGTGGATGCTTCATGTTGAAGTCTCAACAATGCAATATTACCACGTTTGTAAAAAGGGCATATCTTGCTTACTTTAAAGTCAAGTTGGGAGACCAGGACAAAAGCTGGGCTCCTCATAAAGTGTGCAAGACCTGCGTTGAATGTCTGAGAAGTTGGTCGCAAGGAAAAGGTTCACAAATGAAATTTGGAATACCCATGATTTGGCGAGAGCAACGAAATCATGTTGACGATTGTTATTTTTGTTATGTTAGTGTGAAAGGGTATAACAAAAAGAGTAAACATTGTTTGAAATATCCAAATCTGGATTCGGCATTGCGGCCAGTTCCTCACAGTGATGAAAAGCCACTGCCAGTATTTACATCACTTCCAAAACTACACGAAGAGGCTATTTCTTCTTCAGAAGCATCGTTTAGTGAAGGAGAAAGTGAAATTTTTCAACCAGCACCCGAGGATCTGTCAGACAAGCTTTCCCAGTTTAATCAGATGGAATTAAATGATTTAGTGAGAGATTTGTATTTGCCTAAGCAATCTGCGGAGTTATTGGCATCAAGGCTACAGGAAAGGAAACTTCTCAAAGCTGGTACAAGCGTGACATTTTATCGCAAACGAGAAGAACTGCTTCCATATTTTACTTCCCACAATGATTTCGTTTATTGCAACAATATAGAAGGGCTTCTTCTAGAAATGGGATTACCACAGTATGATGCAGACGAATGGAGACTTTTCATTGATAGCTCCAAACGAAGTTTGAAGTGTGTTCTACTTCACAATGGTAACGTGTACGACTGTACGGTTCTACTCCGATAGGACATTCGGTGCCAATGAAAGAAGAGTATCAGAACATCAAAACCGTTCTTGAAAAGTTAAAGTACCATGATCATGGTTGGCTCATCTGTGTAGATTTAAAAATGGTGAACTTTTTGCTGGGGCAACAAAGTGGCTACACCAAATACCCATGTTTCCTATGCTACTGGGACAGCAGGGCCAAGGATCAGCACTGGAACAAAGAAGAGTGCCCTCCAAGGCTCACCTTGACACCTGGAGACAAAAATATCATACGTGATCAGTTAGTTGATATCAAAAAGATCCTCCTCTTCAAATCAAACTTGGTTTCATGAAACAATACGTAAAAGCTTTGGATCATGAAGGAGAGTGTTTTAAGTATATATGTTATGCTTTTCCTGGTCTCAGTGAATAGAAAAAAAGAGCTGGGATTTTCAATGGACCACAAATCAGGCAATTGTTAAAGGATGAAAATTTTGTAAAATCAATGTTGACATTCGAGGCTAGAGCTTGGAATGCTTTCGGTGTTGTTGTGAGAAATTGTTTGGGAAACAGAAAGCCAGAAAATTATAAAGATCTCTTAAGGGAGCTACAGCTTAATTAGTTTTGAAGATTTGGGATGCAGGATGAGCATCAAAGTTCACTATTTGAAGAGCCATGCGGATGAGTTTCCAGAAAACCTTGGGAAAGTTAGTGAAGAACAGGGTGAACGTTTCCACCAGGATATTAAAATTATGGAGGAACGTTATCAAGGTCGGTGGGATTGTCATATGATGGCCGACTATTGCTGGAGTTTTAAAAGAGAAATTCCAGATGCTGCTCATAAAAGAAAGTCCCTCAAAAGAGCATTTTTAAGCTTACAAGTAAAGAGTTCATATTTTATGAAAGCTCTTTTTTTGACTGTTTCTGAACTCGCCCTGCCCAAGTCCCTTTGAGTCAATCTTTATTTTGGCACTTTGCTATTTCTGTGTGTGTCTTCAGAATTTCTGCACTCCATTGGAATGTCTATGTGCATATTGTGTGAACTGTAGGCTATAATTCAGATAACACCTTGTCACTGTCCTATCGACATGTTCGTCAGCATAATGTAGCGTTTGATGTTATTATGGTTGCTCTTTTGCATGCCTATTTTTTATTCCAAGGCATGAAATTTTAATAAAGACAACGCAAATTTGTGTGAATATAATATAGAATGCTTGTTTGTTCATTAAAGCTAGATTATTGCAGGTAAAACAGTGTTTATTGCATCAGAATTCCTTGTTTTGACAACAGAGGGGGGCAAAAATTGATTTTTTTTCAAAAATTAGGGATATTTCATATCTCAAAAACGTGATGTGATAGAGAAAATCTGAGTTCATTTTCGGATTCAGCGCCCCAAAATTAGCTAAAATGAGTTGTCAAAACCCAAACCTGAAATTTTGTGTAGACCAGTGTTATTTAAGCTAAAAAAAAGATAACTAGGAAACTGGAAGTTACCATTTTTCATCAAAGACACAAACTCAGCTTTTGAGTTGGAAAAAAACGTCACAATGCAAACTCTTGGACCGGGTTGTTTCCATTGACAAGAAAAATCATCTTTGGTGTTCCTATCTTGATAAGGCTCGTCTACAAAATAAATATACACCTTTTTACTTTGATATGTGATAGAAATATAATACAGATAATGCAGAGTTTTTTTTTTATTACAATTAATTGGTAAATTTGACTACTATCATAAACATGAAAACCTTGTAGTATGATTACAATTTATATACAATTCGACCACTTTTCACATAAGAAAACACTCTTTAAAAATGTAACCAGACCCAGTGACCAACCGCGCAAAACATGAGGGCTACATTATATGGAAATTTATAGGCGTTAACCGAAAACCTGGAAAACGCAGCAGTGTTGTAAGTAACTTAACAGTAACTTAAATAAATATTGATGATGTGCAGAAAAAAAGATAATATTTTACATTGCCCTAAATCGTTTCTTCTCTGAGCTCAGGAACACAACCTTAAAACTGCAATTTAACATAGTGTATTGTTGCATCCAGTATGACAAGCAACAAAGTAACTTATGTTGGTGAAATTATAAACAAAATTAATTTATTTCACTTTTCAGATGTCTTTTGTTTCTAAAATTACTAATAACAAGTTTAAACATCTGTAAAACATCAATCTGCAAAATGGCAACACGAAACATAAACAAACTTACAAACAACATTAACAAATATCTTTCCAGTAAAGCTTCCAAATGGATCAATTGTTGTGCAAGTGTAATTTCCAGTATCGGATGAACTTAATTTTCGCAAGGTGAGAGTAGAAGTTGTGGAAGAAAACCTATCTGGGCGTTTCCATTGATATGTCGCATCCAAATCACTCCCATAATCCACAGAACAAGATAGATCTAGATCTTCATTTCGTTCTATGGTCAACACATCGTCAGAAAGTCTTGCATTGTCAGAAGCGTTGAACTTTATTGACCCTGAAAGAAGCAAGTGAAAAACTATGTAAAACTTGAACAAAATGAAAAACTGTTAGCAGAGCTATGATTCTACAGAAGATCAAGACATGCATAAGAATATAACAACATCATTAAATGCTACCAATTACAATCTCATAGCTTACTTTCTTTTGGAACAATAGCGAAAGCTGTTCTGTCATTCCATCCTCTAGCAACACTATTTGTCGCATAGCAACGCACTGATTTAAACGTGACATCAACTCTTTGATTGATTGAGCAATCGTTGTTTCGGCTTTGGACAGCCTTATAATGATTATAACTGCTGCCATAGTAAAACCTCCATTCACATTGATGAGCAACTGGATTAGCTTCACTTGAACAATTCATGACAAGATTCTCATCAGATCGAAGATAATAAATTCCATTCAAACGAACTAAATGATCAGATTCAATGATGTTGTTAACAACATTGGTAGGAACGTCTGTAAAACATTACAAGTTCAACAATTACTGCTTTAAGTGCAAAAACTGCTGGTTAGTGTAACTACAAAGTTCTTTCATTGAAGTGATTAGAAATCATTTTATTAAAACATGCTTGATGAAGATTAGGCAAATATTAATTCGAATCATACAAACTGAATGACAACCACATCACTATTGGAGCATAGATGAAATGTATAGCTCTTGGATACAATAAATTAATAAATAAATAATTATAGTCACACAACTACTTGCTTTTGTCACTCTAGTTCAATTAAAAGCAGAAATCGTTTCCAAGAACATAGTTGTAAAACGTTCAGTGCTTTGAGTACAATTTGTTGATCATTATTAGATATTCTAAAGAAGGGTTTTTCAACCTGTGGGTCGCGAGACGCCTAATAATCCAGTAGGTTATACCGTTTTCAATCCTTTTTTAACAAAAAAAATTAAAAACAGTGTTTTTTTAGCAATCGACTATTCCTCGACCTGAGGTTACTCTATTGTTTGAGCTTTCAGACGTTGCAAAGGCTTTAACAATATAAAAGCATTTGATATTTTTGAAAACTATCCCTAGATATTTTTCACCTAGTTTCTGTACGTTGGTTTGTGCCAACTAAAGTTAACCAATAGCCGCACTATGGCAAAAAAAACAAGGTTATTGGGAATTCTATGTCAAATATGAATTGTTACTACCTTAGTTATGAATTGTTTACTAATTTAGTAGATTATTGTTTCCAATGGCATTGAAAAAATTCAGTGTGTAAGATAATTTGTTAAAAAGTTCTTTCCGCAACAGTTCCACGCATTGACATGTTTGTGAAAGAAAATGCAGCACCAACCATCTCACTGAAGCTGATTTAGATAAATCCATAAAAGATTGCATTAAATTCAACCGGTGAAAATGTAGCTAATCCCCATTACTTTTTCTCCCATAATCTAGTCAAACTTGATCGGAAATAGAAAAAATAATTGGAGGAAATGTAATAAAGCCGTATAACATCCTGAAAAGATGTTCTTAGTTTCAGAAGTATACATTAGAATAACAAAACGACATGAAGTCATTGCGAAACAAATTTGGTTACATTTTGCATTGAATATGCTTTTGTGCTGTTATGGGTGTCGCGAGACAACGTTGATTGCTCTGAGGGGTCGCGGTGCAAAACTGCTGAAAATCCCTGTTCTGAAGAACGTCGATTGGTTGATCAAGCTTACACAACCAGCGCACGTCAGCAACGGCTCAGTTGGTTGCAGGGATCGATTTCACTTAAAATTGACGGAGCAACCATAACAAAACTTCAATTAGAGCAAGCGATTATATTGTTATTTGGGGGTAGTGCTATGCCGAAAGCGTTTGGATTTGGTCACCTTTACTCTGTTTGAATTGGCACAACAACAGTTTGTCACTCAACGGTAGCCTACATCAGTTTTTTTTAAATACTGTTGGCATGGTGAAACATAATATTTAACAGCGTAAACATTCGCGTTTAAATTACTCAAAGAAACAAAAACTGTGTGTTCCTCACTATACGGCGCAATGATCTTGCGACATCGAGATGGCAACAAAGGCATCTCGGTAGGTGGAAAACATTTAAACAACATAGGATACGCACACGACACCGTACTAATCGCCGGCCACATCAAACGCCAGTTCACAAAATTTACTCGACATACTCATTGAGCAAAGCGAAAACCTTGGACTTAAAACGTCTGACAACTTAAATGCACCATCTAATGCAAACTTACAAATAACTTTAATGCTTATCCTTCTCTTAAAGCTTCCAAATCGATCAGCTGTTGTGCAAATCGATCAGCTGTCGTTTTTCACATTATATTTGCAAGTTGGCTGCAAACACTAACCCTAAAAACTGCCTTTATGTTGAACTCGAAAACTTAACAGTAAGATTGAAAAATTAAAGTCAATTACAAACAATGAATTTGATGTGAATTGAAAAGGAAAAACGCGACTTCGCAAATACTCTATGCATTTCGAACTAAAATAAAACAGACAGAGTTAGCAGCCTTGGTTAACACAAAATGTGTTGATTAAACCAAACGAAAGTCATTTGTGAGCAGAATGAAATAAAATACTGGAGACCAAGACAATTTGGCGCGACATTGTTTTGACATGCATTTTGTTAACCCAATATAATACTTTTGAAAAACGTGTTTGGCCTTTGTAGTTTGAGTTTTACGCAACTTTCTGCATTCTTAAATTCTCATGCTTCCAGCTCATAACAAAACAACTTTCGTTTTCAGTTTCACACATCACCGACGTTTACGATTAAGTCAGTTTGAGCCAGAAAAAAATAATTTTATTTCTTACAAGATTCCTTTGTTTTGTTTCAATTTAAGTTTCTTTTTGATCATTCCTAAAATGTCTGTTGATTTTATTGTAGAAAAGCGTCTCGGTCGGAAAAATATAAAAATGTTTTTAAATCACAAGAAATAGTGTGTTCATGGGAAAATAATATTTTTCTGAAGACCCTCAAAAAACCTCATGGGAGATGATCTGATTGCTTACATCGAGTTAATGTTGTACCGAACTTGAAGTAAAAAAGCGCATTAATACTATGTTTGAAAAAATATGCAAACTAGATAGCGTTTGAGAGTGAAAAAAAATGCGATTATATCATTTTTGATTTAAAGTGTTATCCCAATTTTTGAATGACCCTACCAAGCAAAGTAACGAAAAAAATATGTAGATATTAAAAACAAACAAATGTAAGGTTCTGCCAACAACCAATAAAGTTAATAATGAAAATGCAATGATCAATCAAGCAATGTCCGCACAAACTACAATTGATTGATTGAATCTTTATTCTCGGACTGGAAAAGCTTCTTTGAGAGCCTAATCCTGGCGGTTTCGCATAGCCGACTTGTAGAGGCTTTTAACCACTGACGCAGGGCCCGTCACCGAGATTGACAAAGTGAAGTTTACGATTGTTGACCTGTTGTTGCCGGGGAATTATTCCATCCATTAGGTGCCGCTGAATGGAAAGCAGTCCTTAGAATGCCTTGTTCAAGTGCACATCCCGAGAGTCGAGCCAGTGCCGCTTGATCTTGAAGCTTCTTCGTGCACAAAGTCACGTGCTAACCAACTGAGCTATCGGGACGGAATAAAACAGCATTGTGTTGGCGCAGTGAGATGGCATACGTTGCAAGTGTAATTACTTTAGTTGACCAAAATGTAGCCTCATCGGTTGCTGTGTGAAATTGCTATGTGAATATTAAAACAAAAGTTTATTTCCTCATTTCAGCATAAATTTACTTGTTCGGTTTCATTTTCTTTACACTAAACTAATTTCGTTTCGTTTTGCGATGGATAACACGCAAGAATTTTAGAACACTGAAAGTGATGTACAACTCAAATCGCACGGGAATCACATCTGAGCTAATCCTAAAGTCACATAAAATATGATAGCAATTCGTAGTAAGTTCTTTGCCACACATTCAGCGCAACAAGAAAACATACTATTGACTCCATCAAATAAAGAGAAATTACTGATATTGCTAACTATGTTTATAGTTAAAGTATAAGCTTATTATACGTTCCATAGCTTGCCCTTTGTTGTTTTCAATAATTATTTGTTAATGTAATAATATTTATAACTAAGCAAAAAATATCTAAATGTGCTCAATAGAAAACAGACTTTGCAAAAAAAAGATTATAGGTGAAATTCACCCTGTGACAATTTGTCTCTGCAACAAATCAGCCTGGGTTGTTAGTCTCGCACCAAGTTGGCCGCGCCACGATGTCGTGTACTCAAAAACAGTTATAGTGGTTTGCTACGGTTGAAGTGCACATGACAAAACTTTAATAATGTCAATGCACAATGCCAGCTAGATCACTTTATCAAAATGTGCATGTCAATAGAATAGAACAACTACACAATTCAAATATATTACTAACTATATAGTTGTTGGGACTATGGTGAAAGCTGCTTTACGACTCCACCCTGTTCCAACACTATTTGTCGCAAGGCACTCCACTCCTGTGAACTTGACATCAACCTTTTGATCGAATGAGCAATGACCGTTTGTATCTCCAACAGTCACAATGTTGGGGCGGTAAGTGTCGCCGCGACATTGTCGATAACTGATGCCTTCGAAGAACAACCATTCACATCGATGGACAACTGGATTAGCTTCACTTGAACAATTCATGACAAGATTCCCATCAGATCGAAGATAATATCTCCCATTCAAACGAACTAAATAATCAGATTCAATAAACTTGATAAGAGGATGACGTCTAGGATGGTCTGTAAAACAATATAAGTTCAACAATTGTCTCCTAGTGTCACTGCAACGAAAGGACAAGCAAAGCACTTCCTAAAACAATACATAGCTTTAGGTTACTAAATAGTAAAAACAAATACCCGTTATTCAGTTGATTTGACGAAGATGAATAAACTTTAAGATCTTTCATTAAACAAAAACTATCAACTTGCTTCGTTAAAGACTCAGCTACAGTTGCTCCATTAATCCTTTTTCTACTTGAGCTCAACGAGCGTAATAAATGGCTTGGGGATACTCTATCGCTATGGAACAGTTTGCTGACTACATTGAATTGACAAGAAAACAAATACGCTTCAGTAGAAGTTAAAACATACAACAAAATACAATAGCTAGCCACAAAAGTAGCTTTCATTAACTAACCACAAATACAATAACTAACCACAAGAGACACAGTGGTAGTTTTTCATTGAAACAAAATCAGTTTATTTTGATTGTCTACTTTCCCGCTTAATTTAACAAAGCTATAAAGTGACTTTTTCCACGCCCATCTCTCTCCACCAAACTCCCGTCCTTGATATGCTACCTGGTTTTGAACTTCAGAAACAGGATGGGGTGACACAAAACCGCCAATGAATCGGAGGTTCATTCACGTATTTTTATTTGTTTACATTCATCAACAATTTGTCTTATTTTTATGATAGTTATCACAAGATGAACCTCTTATACAAAAAATGAACTTTGCTTGAGGAGGGCCGTTTAGAAGCATGATTGACACATTGGGGCATGGGGGCCTCTGCTGCATGTCAGTGTGGTGGGATAGAGCAGACTACCAATCATAATCTTTCACTGCCCTATCAAACCTGCTCCTAATGGAATAACTACCGTAGCATCAGTTTACTTTATGACTTAACAGGAAATTGGCTCCGAGATGTTCTACAGTCTTGCTGATCACAAAGTTTTCAATTTGGGGATTCCAACTATTTCGGACTTGACGAACAGACTAGTTGGATTTATTTGTTCAGGAAATTGTATGTTATTTTAGGTGAACGAAACTATGTTTTCATTAATAAACCTTCTTCTTTCGTCGTTATTTGCATTATAGCAACATAAACCTTCTAAATGATGCGATTTTATTTCTGACCATGCGTACTATCATGGCAAGTGAAACGTCGGTCAAAACAAACAATTTATATTCTTTTTCTTCCAAATCCATCAGATAAACGCTGCAGGTCTTGCTAGACAAGTGAATAACCCTGTTAAGCACTCAAACTTTTGACCATATCAGTTAACTTTCAGGTACAACAGCAGAATGTACAATACAGCATGCAAGTTGTGTCAAGGTGTAGGGGGAGAAAGTGCTTAACTGCTTATACTAGAGACCTAAACGAATATCTATCACAATTTACAAATAACCAACTGTCAGTGTTAACGACAACAGCAAGGTATGATCGTCACAATACAAAGAAACATTGTATCTCAATGGTTAATAACAGATTAAAACTATCTACATATTACAAAGGTTTCATCTACCAAAAAATACTTACACCCAACGTATATATACATTCCTTTGGAAAAAGTTTCCGAATTGATCAGTTGCTCTGCATGTGTAATTTCCAGTATCTGATGAACGTAGTTGACTCAATGGGAGTGGATTATTCAAAGGAAAACCATTTGGACCTTCCCACTGATATGCCGTATCTAACAAAGTCCCATAATCAACAGAACAATTCAGACGTTGATTTTCACCTTGTTCTATGTACAACGGATTGGCGGGAGGGTTTGGATTGCCAGGAATGTTGAACTTTACTGATCCTGAAAAATAACAGAACAGTCACGACAACTTTTAATGTTAATTTCACATCAGTTATGGTAATCTTCGTTTGTCGTATAATTGCATTAAATATTATAACACCGATCAGTCAGCCAATGCATAGTATCTTCATCAACAGCCCTCTACACCAGTGGTTCCCAACCTATGGGAATTTTTTCTGGGTCGCTTTTTTTTTCAAACAAGAAATATGTTTAGTTATATCAGGTTATCCATGGGTCACAAAATTTTCAAAACCTCATTTTTTAGAAAATTTAGTTCGCTTGGAATCAAAGAGTTTTTTTGATCAAAATTGTTTTTTACGTAATATTTCCGGTAGGCTGCCAACACTAACGCGAAAAGTTGCCTTTATACTGAACTCGAAAACTTAACATTAAAATTGAAAAATTAAAGTCAATTACAAACAACGAATTTGATGTGAATTAAATAGGAAAAACACTAGTTCGCAAATACTCGACACATTCGAAATAACATAAAACAGACAGAGTTCGCAATCTTGGTTATCACAAAATGTCTTAATTTTACGGGTCTGCTACTATTCGGTGAGTCCGATTCGGTTAGACCGATTCGGTGAGTTCCTAACCTCTAACCCCTAACCCTTAACCCCTAACCCTAAAACGGCAATGATAATTAGGCTACGGTACCCGATAATTCAAAAAAAAAAATTGAAAAAATCCCCCGTTAAGGGGTCGGACTCACCGAAACGGGCCATTCCGATAAAATAAAATACTGGAGACCATGACAACTTGGCGCGACATTGTTGATCGCAATTGATTGTCACAGGCACAATTTGGTGCAAAGGGTATGTTCCATTGAGCACTATTTGTTACGTGATATTTTTGGCATAACAAAGTTGAATTTGTATCACAAGATATTTTTCACAGTGGTAATAAAGTCTTGTTTTGATGCACAAATGGCATAACATTTAAAATAAGAAAATGCAAGTTATTCAACAAGCAATAGAATCAATTTAAACTGGGTCCACGTCTTTTAGGCGCTGGTCAAATAGGCGCGCACACTGTGGTGTCTGGATATTTAGGTGCGGAGCACTGTGGCGCCCGGTCATTTAGGTGCTATTCCTAGTAAAGTCTGCAGATTGTATCAGCTTGGCAGGTAGGGGCGTAGGGCAATGCTTTTCACACAAAATATTATATTGAACAGAAAAATATATTGTTTTGTTAATGCGTGTGCGTTGTTAGTCATGGCTTCAGTGTGTGAAGTTGCTTAAACCGGCAATGCTTATTCACGCAAAATGTTATATTCAACAGAAAAAATGTATGGGTGAAGCTGCTTAAACCGGGAATGCTTTTCACACAAAATGTTATATTGAACAGAAAAATATGTCATGGCTTCGGTGAGTGAAGTTGCTTAAACCGGCAATGCTTTTCACACAAAATGTTACATTGAACAGAAAAATATGTTGTATTTTTAATGCGCGTGTTCAGCATTTATTTGTTGTTAGTCCAGGTTTGCGTTAGCGAAAGCTTTATCAATAAATTATTCAAGTTTCTGAACATGTATGACTTCACTTTTAGTTAGGTCAAATAATAACTACACTAAACATAAGTAAAAAATGTACCGTAGCCGCGTTTTGTTAACCCAATACACGTACTTTCGAAGAACGTGTTTGGCCTTGTAGTTTGAGTTTTACGGCACTTTCTGTGTTCTGAAATTTTCATGCTTCCAGCTCATAACAAAACAACTTCCTTTTTCAGTTTCACACAGCACCGACGTTTACGATTAAGTCAGTTTGAACAAGAAAAAAATAATTTTGTTTCTTACAAGATTCCTTTGTTTTGTTTCAATTTAAGTTCCTTTTTAATCACTCCTAAAATGTCTGTTGATTTTATTGTAGAAAAGCGTCTCGGTTAGAAAAAAATAAAATTGCATTTAAATCACAAGATATAGCCTGTTCATGGGAAAATAATGTTTTTCAGGAGACCCTCAAACAACCGCATGGAGATGATCTGATTAGCTACATCGAGTTAATATTGTAGCGGACTTGAAGTAAAAAAAACGCATTAATACTTAGTTTGAAAAATATGCAAAATAGATTGTGTTTGAGAGTGCAAAAAACTGCGATTATATCATTTTTGATTTAAAGTGTTATCTCAATTTTTGACTGACTCTACCAAGCGGAGTTACGACCAAAATACGTGCCCATTACGAACAAAAATGTAAACTGCCAACAAATAATAAAGTTAATATTGAAAATGCAATGATCAATCAGGCAATGTCCGCACTAAACTACAATTGATTGATTGAATCTTTATCCTCGGACTGGAAAAGCTTCTTAATCCTGGCAGTTACCTTTAGCTTACTAGTAGAGATTTTTAACCACTGACGCAGGGCCGTTACCGAGATTGACAGAGTAAAGTTTCCGATTGTTGAAGTGTTTTACCGGGGAATTATTCCATCCATTAGGTGCCGCTGAATGGAAAGCGGTCCTTAGAATGACTTGCTCAAAGCGCAAATCCAGAGAGTCGAACCAGTGCCGCTTGATCTTAAAGCTTCTTCGTGCACAAATTCACGCGCTAACCAACTGAGCTATCAGGGTGGAATTAAACAGCGTTGTGTTGGCGCAGTGAGACGGGGTACGTTGCACGTGTAATTACTTTCGTGGACCAAAATGTAGCCTTAACGGTATTGCTGTGTGAATAACAAAATTTTATTTGCTCATTTCAGCATAAATTTACTTGTTCGGTTTCATTTTCTTTACACTAAACCAACTTCGTTTCGTTTTGCGTTGGAAAACGTGCAAGAATCTAAGAACATAGAAAGTGATGTAAAACTCAAATCGCGCGGGAATCACATCTGAGCTGATGCTAAAGTCACATTAAATATCATAGCATTACATAGTGACATACAGTAAGTTCTTTGCCACGAATTCTAAGCAACGAGAAAACATACTATTTACTCCATCAAGTAAAGCGAAATTACTAATAACTATATTTATTATAGTTAAAATATAACTTAGGCTATTATATGTTCGATAGCTTTCCCTTTGTTGTTTTCAATATTATGTCATAATATTTATGACTAAACAGAAAATATCTAAAAAAGGTGAATATAGGTAAAATAAAACAACTACACAATTCAAATGCAATACTTACTGGTTGTTGGGACTACAGTGAAAGCTGCTTTACTACTCCACGGCGCAACAACTTCATTTGTCGCTTGGCAATACACTCCTGTGAACTTGACATTAACCGTTTGATTGAATGAGCAATGATTGTTTGTATCTCCAACAGGCACAATGTCGCGGCGGTAAGTGTCGCCTTCGCAGAAGCTCCATTTACATTGCTTGACAACAGGATCAGCGTCACTTGAACAATTCATGACAAGATTCTCATCAGATCGAAGATAATATATTCCATTCGAAAAAAATGAATGATCAGACTCAATGAAGTTGATAACAGTGACATGACGGTCTGTAAAATAACATAAGTTCAACAATTGCCTAGTAGTGTCACTGCAACGAAACGGAATGGCCCGTTTCGGTGAGTCCGATTTGGAGAGTCCAATTCGGAGAGTCCGATTCGGAGAGTTCCCTATTCGGAGATTTTTGAATTTTTTTTGAAAATTATCAGGTACTGTAGCTTAATTATCATTGCCGCTTTTACATCGTTTTAACGTCGCTAAACGTTCAAATCGTGCAGAAAAAAATAGAAATAAAATGTTTGAACAATTAAATGAAAATTCGTCGGTACCGTAGCCTAATTATCATAGCCGCTTTTACATCGTTTTAACGTCGCTAAATGTTCAAATCGTGCAGAAAAAAATAGTCGAAGCTTTAGATGAGTAGGGTTTAGACCTAACCATTGAGATCGTAAGACTAAAAAGCGAATTAAATTTATTTTTCAACTATTAATGTTTGCTCAGATAAAATTGACATGTATCCTGCGTCGCCTTCTGCATGCAAACTTAGAATATATTAGAATCCTCAACTATTACAAAATTCTAAATCCAACGACACCTTCTGTTTATTTACAGTAGAGAATTTTGTATTTTATTTCACAATATCGTTTTTTTATAGTTGAAATTCTCGAAGCTTTAGATGAGTGGGGTTTAGACCTAACCACTGAGATCTTAAATCGTATTTATGACAGCGGAAAGACCCTAGTGATATGGTACGTTCCGTATTCATAACTTTACCAAAGGAAGCCGGAGCAACAGAATGCTCACTCCACAGAGCAATTAGCCTTGTGAATCACCTAACAAACATCTTACTCCAAATTATGATGATGAGATTGAGACCAAAACTACAATCGGAAATTTCAACAGCACAGTTTTTATTTGTTCCAGACAAAGGGCTCACAAAAGGAATTTTTACATTAAAAATGATAACAGAGAGATGTGTGTCCGATTCTTCTGTTTATTTAGAGAATTTTGTATTTTATTCCACAATATCGTTTCTTTTGCATTTCTTGCATTTTATCCAGTGTTTACCTTTGAGTGCCTTCCCAGACGGCAAAATCCGTCATTTTTACATTGATTCAACGTCTGCAGACGTTCGAATCAATGTAAAAATGACGAATTTTGTTGTCTGGGTTCGTTCAAAATATGTGTTTCACATCAAAACAACAGTTTTCATGATTAACAATAGGGGTTAATGAGATAAAGTCTAAGCGAAAACGTGTCAACTAAAAAAAGATAGTTGCCAAATTGTGTTTGCCATAAAAGATGAAGTTAAAACCTAAGTGGCAGTTTAGAGTAAACCTGGGTTTCGGCGTTACATGACCTGGAATTCCTTTGGTTAGTTCCTTCGTTAGACCCTCAGTTGATGTTACTTGATCATGGCAGAGGAATCGATTAGTACGCAACGCAAAGGTGAGGTTTTTAACGAGAGGTTTTTAACGATAGTTTTAACGATAGGTTTTTACAAATCGAAGGGCTTTTCTGTGAATGTTTCTCAGTTTCAACGTATCATAGTCAGCAAAAGTTTTCTTTTCTACACGATTTCAACGTTTAGCGATGTTAAAACGATAGGCCACACATTTGGTTATCTGTTACTACAATGTAAAAATGAACTGTTAGACTAACTGGGTTCTTGCAACAAATCTTTGCTGGTCGGGATAACTAGGCTACGGCACCCGATAATTTCCTTTCAATCCAAGCTGTAGGCCACACATTTGTTGATCCAAACTACCGGTAATCCATGATTTATCTATTTTGTAACATCTTCTTTTTTTATTTTCCCTTCATATCTTAAATTTTTCTGAAGGTGTTGCAGCCGTGCCAAATTTCTTTCAACTCAATCACTTACTTCGGTCACAAGCACGTTTTAATGTTCGCGTTTTGTCGCTTCTACCTTTGCTATGTTGACGTGTATTGTTTTTGATATGATGGTCACAAACAAAAACAATTCAACTGAACTGACCTGACGAATTTTCATTTAATTGTTCAAACATTGTATTTCTATTTTTTTTCTGCACGATTTGAACGTTTAGCGACGTTAAAATGATGTAAAAGCGGCAATGATAATTAGGCTACGGTTCCCGATAATTTTCAATAAAAATTTCAAAAAATCTCCGAATAGGGAACTCTCCGAAAAAGGCTGTCTCCGAATAGGGAACTCTCCGAATCGGACTCTCCGAATCAGACTCTCCGAATCAGACTCACCGAATATGGCAGACCCGCAACGAAAGGACAAACAAAGCACTTCCTAAAACAATACATAGCTTTAGGTTACTAAATATTAAAAACAAATACCCGCTATTCAGACGATTTGAGGAAGATGAAAAAGCTTTAGCATCTTTCATTAAATAAAAGCTATCAACTTGCTTCGGACTCAGCTACAGTTGCTCCATTAATCTTTTTGCTACGTGAGCTTCACTAGCAGAAGAAATGGCTTGGCGATACTCTATCACTTTCGAACAGTTTGCTGGCTTCATTGAAGTTACAACAAATACACTTTGGTAAAAGTTGCAACATACAAAAAATACAATAACTAACCACAGTAGGCACAAGAGTAGTTTTTTATTGAAACCAAATCATATTTACTTTATTAATCTGTCATTTTGGACCTAGTGTTGTTTCGTGTGTGATTATGACTATTTGGTGAGTTTGGTAAGTATTATCAAATTTATTATTTTGTGTCCAACATGTGAACAGCTTTAAATATGATTGACATAAACAAGTACACATATGCAAAAACTTTGAA
Organism: Aplidium turbinatum; assembly: GCF_918807975.1. NCBI lineage: Eukaryota > Metazoa > Chordata > Ascidiacea > Aplousobranchia > Polyclinidae > Aplidium > Aplidium turbinatum. The sequence continues at coordinate 7,234,040 of NC_137483.1, read as the reverse complement.
TTGTTTGTAATTAGGGTTGTAAAGGGAACTTTCCGGGAATTTTGAAGGACCCGGGAATATTGGGAATTTTCATTTGGCATTTATTATGTTTGAAACATTTGTTAAATATTTCATCAATTCAAAATGGCAGGTGGTGGCAGCTTTCCACCTACACAATCGGAAAGCTGATCGTGAGCTACATGTCCACAACAACGGAAAACCTCTGTCCTTCTGCCCCGAGCCAAGGTAGCTTGGGGTGACACTAGACAGATCGCTCACATACCGCCACCATTTGGTGTCACTGCGCAAGAAACTGACATCCCGCGCTGCACTACTGAAGCGCCTGGCAGGCTCTAGCTGGGGGGCGAGGGCTGACACTTTGCGAATAGCAGCCTTAGCCCTTGTCTACTCTTCTGCAGAGTACTGTGCACCTGTCTGGTGTCACAGTGCTCACTGCCACAACATCGACACTGCCATAAACAGCGCCCTGCGCACAGTGAGCGGATGCCTGCGTCTCACACCATTGGACAATCTCCCCATTCTCGCTGGCATCCAACCTGCTGAGCTTCGTCGCGAAGAAGCCACTCTGTCTCTCGGTCGACAGGCACTGGAGCCTAACCATCTTCTCCACCACAAGATCTCTGCCTTCCCAAACTGGCACCCCCGCCGACTGAAATCAAGACACCCATTTGTGCCAGCCGCTCGGCTTCTGATCAACGAAGCTGACGAACAAGACATCTCTGCGGCTACTTGGGCGGACCATAAATGGAATTCTGAATGGAGGTCAAGCACCACCAGACTCCATTCATTCATCCCCGACGCCGACACACGCCCCATCGGCCTGACACTACAGAGACAGGCATGGGTGCGCCTCAACCGTCTCCGTACGGGCATCGGGTTTTTCCGCTCAACCATGCACCAATGGGGAATGACTTCTTCCTCCTCCTGTGAATGTGGTGCAGAGGAACAGACCGCAGACCACATCATCAATGACTGTACCATCTTCAAGCCACCTAATGGAGTGGAAGGTCTGCGCGTCATGGATGATGAAACTAAAGGCTGGCTGCTCTCTAGCAGCCTTCCAGTGTAGTCCGGGAACATCGTGAATCTGGGGTGGTAAAAGGATAGTCCCTCGGCCCCAGAAGCTCAGACGACGACGAATTAAAAAAAATATCAAAAACGTATCTTAAGCATTTCTTATTTTCTTTAATTATTATAAACGCTAATTTGGTGTTAATTAAGAATGAGGCTTATGTATAATTATTAATTATGCATACTCTTTCAATATTTAAAAAAATACTGATCATATCTGCGAACACTCACACCAAGGTCCGCAATAGGCTCGCAAATTAAAGGGTAGAAAAACTAGTATCAGTCAGGTCAAACTTGGCATTGTTTGAGCCCTGTGAAGACAAGTCAACTCAAATTGAAGTTGACTCTAAAATCAATGACGCTGCCAGAACAGTCATTAGTACATCATCTGAAGAAGCTGAGCAGGAGGAGATGCTAACCAGCAATAACTAAAACGACTTTGTGACTGACTCAGTATTGTTTTTGTTTGTAAAAAACAGATTGGTAATGATTCATTTTTGGAGTTATTAAATTAAACCATGTGTTTGTATGTTCTTAAGTATTTTAGTTGTACATAGTACTTTTATTCTAAACAGTATAAGGCCATTATTTTCCTGTTTCAACATCAAATTAAGAATGTTTTGAAAGTTTCCAAAAATTCCCATTAATTCCCAAAATTTCCATAGAAAGTTTCGGCTCTGAAAATTCCCAGGAATTTTGCAACCCTATTTGTAATGCAGCTTTTGAAAAATTACGATTAAACAGAAAACAACATTATTGAAAAACAGATTTAGCCATACTCTGTTTATCATCTATTATGATCTCATAGATATTGCTATGATGATTGATGACCCAGTATGATGTAAAAACTTACCTGGTTCTGTCTGAGATTGGGCCTCTGTCATCCACATGTTCAGTGTTCCACCTGGAAAAAGTTTAAACATTTTGTTAAAAGGATTCTCTCAGGGATATCTAAAGAAGGGGATACGAAGGCTTTTATTACGTGTGACAATAGAAGGGCTATTGTTCATCGCAAATAATCTGTGCTTATCGTAAAATGACTATTGGCACCGATAGTAGTTTCATAAATCTTGTTATGATAACCTGCATTGCGCTGTTAGCATCAGGCCTGAATACTCACTGCATGCTTATGGTTACTTGTTAATTCAACTACCCGTATACTTGCTTTACATTTAGCCTACCGCAAAGGCTTTGTTAAGAAAAACAGCTTTTTGGTAACTTTTCAACTGTCTTTCCAAACAAGTATTCTTTAAATATGTTCTATGTAACATTTACTAATTGTCTTCTGTAGCTGACTGTACCAGTTGCACTATAAAACTTTCTGCAATTTTGAAAAGAACCGCATGTTTCACGCGCTGCAAACTACCGCCCTGGTAGTGTCATCAGAAAAAGGCAATCGCTGTGAGCCTTCATATCCCCTTCTCTAGATATCCCTGGATTCTCTTCATATTAATACCAGCCAACCAGCAAAAGTAATGTAAAGAATGAATAAACAATCAAATTATTTGCAAATATTAAATTTTAGCAGCGATCTTTCTAAGTGAGAAATGACAATGCAGTAGATAACCTATTTTTGAAATTAAAATAACTATACTATATATATCACACATCTAAGTTAAGATCACCATACAACAAAAGCAACCTGTCAGTCCAGCACAAACTGATACATGCGTATTGCGTAATTATATATCTCAAAATTTGTCTCAATAGCATTTTAGTAAAATGACTCTATCAATGTAAAACACATATGTGAGTTGATTACAAGTTAATGTTGTTTATTCTATTGCTCAGAGGTTTTCCACAAGTAGTCATATAGATTTGCTGATTCCAACTTTTTTCTCGTATTATTTCAATGTTTCGTTGAGCCATGAAGAGATAGAAAAATCAACAACCTGCCAGACAGTACTGTTTTTAGGCATCATTAGATTGGCCAATCAAATGGGACGGCAATTTTGTTGCATTTTATAAAATCATGTTTCTTGCAACTTTCTTCATTTCATCGATATGTTTTTGTGTGGTGCCATTTTGCCGCTAAACAGGTAGTGTTTACCTGTACCTGTATAGCTCCATTGATAAAGTCAGTCGTGCTAACAACAAAACGTCAGAAATAAAAGCTGGGTATCATTCTCAACATCCTGTGGTAGCCCAGTGCAGTCACCAGAAGAACACAAGTTATTTTATGGTGAATGTTGTTTTCTGTAAAAATGTTGATGAACTGTCTTCATAAAATAACCCTTGTTACTATGAATTGTCAATTCGATAAGTAGTTTGACATAATTAATAAAAAAATCATTTGCACATTACAAATAAAATGCAAAAAACAACAATAAAAAAGTTTTACTTACTGAACAAACTGTAAAAAACAAGGTTGACAGATACTTGGAATTTCATTGCTGTTCACATCAATTCAATTCACATCACAAAATAGCTACAAATATGCATGAAAAAAACATGTCAAAAATTAAAACAATTACATGCAGTTGTAGCAGTCATACTCTTTAAATACTATCGATAACTACCTAACTGCAAAGCCACCTGCCACAGAACAATAAAAAAAATTACAATGGCTCATGTAGGTTAGAAGCAGCATACTTTTACAGTTGTTCAAAAACACATGCAAAGACCTAAAAACTTAGAATAACGTTTTCACACATGCTGATAGTTGAATTGTCATTTCGGAACATGCTGTTGAAATATACTTAAAGGAAAACTTAGGGAGACAGAAAAAAACCTGGAACCCAACCAGGACCAAGTAATATGCAGCAGAATACAAAAATTGTTTTGTACATGTTATTGTTGAATATATACAGATAATTTTATGGAACAGTTAAACTAGGTTAATTGCTTTGACTAACACTGATTGTTTTCATTATCTCATAAAGTTATAAAACGTTTCTGTGTGCTTTGAAAGAATGTCTGCAACTCACAGCACTAAAAGCATTCTTTCTTTTTATGAAAGTACCAAAATACAGTACATGCATTTGTTCTTATATTTCAAGGTAGGATACGGCCATGCTTGCATAATAGTGGATGTCACACTTTTCTTGGGTATGAGGTGGTAGCAGTCACGTTATTTCATCCAGGCACTGCAATCATTGGACTGTATTGCTATCAAGTGCTGTAAGATTGGCATTTTTATTTTGAAGTCGGTAAAAACAACGGTGTAACCAACTGAGCTATCGGGGCTTGGTAAATCGGGCAGTGATATATGATGTGTTGTGCAGTTTGGGAGGCTGATCGACATACTCAGGATGACAATTCGGCAAGACCCTATTAAAGATGCCACAGTAACAGTGTGTAACTCCCAATCAAGAAAAGGGCCATTTGACTAATCGGCATAATGAGACAGAAAAAGAAAGATAATAAATTACAAAGACTCATCAGCCTAAAAGTCAAAAAAGACCAAAGGTTGAACTGAACTTAAATAATTTAAAATGTGTGTGTGGTACTGTGTGTGGTAAAAGACTAGGCTATCATTTTTAGTTGTACTACTGTATTTTGTAATTTTTAAAGGTACCTAGACACTCTTAAGAAAATAAAGGTTTAGAACATTGCCACTTGTGAACTAGAGGTACACTTTGCTGATTGACCACTAGTAGAACATCGCCTCTTTTAGCTCAAAATTGTTCAATTTCAAAGCTCCAATAGCATATGCAAACAATTTATTTAAAATTTAATCATTTATCAACAATTGGACCTTAAATATAAAGCTGCAATTTATAGACCTACTCATGGCATATATCCAGTTGCTATAGGTCGGAATGGCCCGTTTCGGTGAGTCCGATCCCTTAACGGGGGATTTTTTCATTTTTTTTTTAATTATCGAGTACCGTAGCCTAATTATCATTGCCTTTTTAGGGTTAGGGGTTAGAAGTTAGGAACTCACCGAATCAGACTCACCGAATCGGACTCACCGAATCGGACTCACCGAATCGGACTCACCAAATAGTAGCAGACCCGCTATAGGTAGCCTATAGATGTATTGTATATCATATGCATGCTACTTTCTGATATTCAGTTCAGTTTGATTTTATTTCTGGGTGGCACCTGATTTTGGTGACCTTCTGGTCCTTCGCTACTATCCTTGTTAGGTAAATTATTTATGTTTATCGTGTTTTGTATATTTTTGTTTACTTGACTGCAGAAAAAAATAAACTGAACTGACCATCACAACAAAAATCAATATTAGCCAAACGTAGCAAAGGTCTAGATAAACGTAGAAGTGATAAAATGTGAATATTTTAACATGCTTGCTATTGAAACGAAATCTTTCTCTTCTCCTGGCTTCATTCCCACTTCAAGTGGGGTCGCCGGGGCAGATTGCAGTCTTCCACATCACTTTGTCATCAGCATCTTCTTCACTCCCACTATTTCTATAGCCTATATTTTGCCACACAAACTCCATACCTTCTTTTCAGCGGATGCAACCTATTCGCCCCTGAAAAGATCGAGAGAAAAATAGAAGAAAGTTGAAGTAGCTGATTGGAGTTTCCGCAAAATTTAATATTTTCCTCTTGAATTAATCATTGAATTTTTATGGGCAGCCACCCTTAGCCAAGTGGATGAGAAACATTTAATATACCTTATACTAAAATATCTACACTAGCAACAAGAAGCAAACTTGCATTCATATTGTGTCAAAGTTACAAAGTTCTAATGTTAGGTGCTGATAGTCAACGATAAAAAAGCATAAAGAGTGTCAGTCCACATTAGCAAATTACACTGCAAACAACTCTAATAATTAGAATTAATAATTAGATTACCGGTAAATATTATCAACTCTAATAATTAATTTAATTAGATTTAATGGTAATAATAAAACTGTAATCTCGCATTTAGAGGAAGAAAGTGAGGTTCGGTTTATCAACTATTATTTCAAGATACTTAGTGTGGTCAACTGTGTTGACAGCAACGGCAGTTTTAACAGCAACGGCAACTCCAATCAGCGACTTGGACGCTTCTATATTTTTTCTTTTGATCTTTTCAAGGGAAAAATTTTGAACTGTTTGCGGTATGATAACTCGGAGCTGGTATACAAGTCCCCCTCACCCCCCTTGGCAACTCATGATAAAGACAGGACTCAACCAAACATATAGGGTGAAACTACTTTACCTTTGCTTTACTGTTCACACATTTCAATCCACATGTTTAGGTCAATTCCTCTTTATCATAAGTTGCCAAGGGTGGGGGGGGGGACTTGTATAACTGCTCCGATAACTCTAATCAGCGACATCGGCTCTGTTTTTTTTTTCAATCTTGTTAGGAGACGGAATCGGAGGACGAAATGTTGAGGGGACGAAATAAGTTGCACCTCTTTTCGGTTTCTATCAAAACAGGTAATGGTAATCAGTTTACAATATGGCATGGTTGCAACATAGGCCTACTTCACTTAATGATGCTTCCAGATAGAAACAAGCCTGGCAACTTAAATAAAATCTGCTTAAACGAAATTAGTTGAACTGTAAATCTGCACATAGCCTAAGTAGGGTCACATTATTACTTCGACTATTTAGATGAAATTAAAAGCTAACTGAACCAAATTATTCTCAGCTCAGTATGCGTCTTTTAGCAATATTGAGCAGAGTGTAATTTTTGAGACTCCGACTCCATGAAACCAAACTCCACTCCAATCCAACTCCAAAAAATGTCATAACTTTAGACTCCAAATTTACCCCAATCTGAATGAAATTAGTTGTAAGTTAACATATTGATTTAATGAATCCTTATCCTCGGACTGGGTAAGTTTTTTGCAGAGCTTAATCCTGGCAGTTTTGCATACTCTATAAAATTATATGTTACATAATAATACATACACAATAACAGGCCTTAAAACTTGTGTTTTTTTCCGGCAGCCATCGTGGCCAACCGGGAGCTCCTTCTCGGCGGCCAAATCTGCGTGCTTGGAGGCCAAAACACAAATAACGATAGAACAAGTAAATAGAATTAAACTTGCAACAATACTGAAATGATCACTTAGCGTAGTTGAAGTCTGGGCGACGTCCTGCAATAGAATCGTTGTACCACGCAATAACTCCTTTATCGGGATTGTAATCCGGTATTGCGGGACCATCTAATGACACTAAATTGTTTCAGCTGCTCAGTAAATTGTTTCAACTGCATTACCGGATACCGCATTTCACGAAATCTGAGCATTTATACCGTTATGATGTCACTATTGAGGGTGTGAAGTCACTAACCCACAGCGGGAACATTTCTCAACTATGAAGACACGTGTTTTCCCCTGGGATGTCAATAACCTAGTTCTTCTTTTTAACAACGAATCAATGTCCGACATAAAAATGACAATACTGCCAGCCGCTGTAAATTATCACTTCGGATTAACATTTTAACATGATTAACAGCAGCGGTGACAACAAGGGCAAGATTGGGCTGGGCAAAGTTCAGGGAATGTGGGGAAATGTTGTATGGCAGAAAATTTTCACTAAGGATGAAAGGAAAAATATATCGGAGCTGTGTGCGGCCTGCAATGCTATATGGTAGCGAGACATGGGTATTGAGAGAGAGTGAACTGGCAATACTGAGAAGAACGGAAAGGTCAATGGTGAGAGTAATGTGTGGGGTGAAAACGAGAAGGGAAAAAAGGACTGAAGAATTGTTGGATATGCTAGAGATGAGAGAGACCATAGACCAACTGGCAAGGGCAAATGGAGTAAGATGGTATGGACATGTGATAAGGAGGGAGGAAGGAAGTTTTCTTAGAAAGGCACTAGATCTAAAGGTGGATGGGAAGAGGAAACGCGGTCGTCCAAGAAGAACGTGGAAACAACAAGTGAAGGATGAATTTAAAAAAGTCGGACTGAAGGAGGAAGATGCAAGGGACAGGGTGAAATGGAGAGAAGGGATTAGAACAATTGCTGCGCGGAAACAATCGGCCACCCCCACTAGTGGGGAACAAACCGACGATGGATTATGATGATGATTTTATTAAAATAAACGTCGGGAATTACAAACAAGACTTAGTCAAACAGGCAAATGAGCGAAAGTTTTTTTTAAACTTTATTCTAGATCATGTAATAAGCGGAAAATTTGTCTTGTTTTTGTTCAGTTATGTTCGTTTAGTACTGCTCTATAATCATGCAAAAAAATCGCAAACCTGGGACTTGCTGTTTTGCATCACGGTAATTAACGCTATTACTTGCGCACAATGGATGAATGCGCGGGTAGCCCACAGCTGGTGATCGCAGCTGGATATATTCCACATACAATAGCAAATGTTCCCGCACAATACAACAGTGGTGATTATAACGCGGTGACCTAATTCTGCGTCACGCTTTGATACTACATATTTTTGACAGTTAATCCACGCTCATTCTATTGCAAAATTAAATTATTAGCTAGAAGAAACCGGCGGCCAAACTTGGCCGACTGAGAAGGTAGCACCGGCGGTCATTCAAGCACTACTTAGCGGCCATGGCCGCCGGCTGCTTTAAGGCTTGCAATAATATTAGTCAATGCATAAGCCTAAATCACGAAATGGGGTGTACAAACTTTTTTAGCTTTAGTAGCATTTAGTAGCTACGTGAATGTTTTCAGTTTTCTACAAACTAGAGTATACAGGGCTTATTTGATTTAACTAAAATGCAAAGATGCTGAACCAAACTCTAAAATCACTCCACCCAAAACCTTTGTACAAAATGAAACTCCGAATCCACTCTATTTTCTGAAAATCGGGCAAACTGAAGCTCTGCTCCACTCAATGCTCAACTCGATGCGAATGCTATTCAGATGAGTTGCCAAATGCCAATCGTTTAAAACACAATTTATTCTATCCACAGAAAGTAAAAGGCAATCTGAGGATGACATGTTGTAAACTTATAATTTTACTACAGTAGTTGAGCTGCAGTGAATTTTTAAAAATTCTAATCATGATCATTGATACCAAGATGAAAATAAAAACAGCGTTTTAATAAACAAAATTTAGAGATATTTTTTTAATTGACAACTTTTCACCTTTAAGCAATAAAAACTAAGGTTTATAAAAATCTTGTGATAGTTGACTGCATATGATTTTTCGCTACTATCCTGATTGAGCCATAATTTGACATACTGTTAGGCCTTCACAATGCATAATTTTGAGAGTTCTATTTACTCAGTTATATGGTGCTGTTGAAAAAATAAACTGACTTGACTTTATTGTTACCTATCAATTGTAGCTACAAAATCAGACAAACCGTTGCTTGACTGGTGGCGTTTTTGCAGTGAGCGTGAAAAAAATACAGGTGAAAAATAGATTACTAATTAGTTTTCTTGATAACAAACCATGCACTTAGAAAATTATGCGTTTCACAAAATTGAAGCATTTACTCATCTAAACTGACCTTGTGATAGTATTTTATTAACTTTGCTGTATCAGCCAACTGTTTTATCGCTTGGCAACACTGGCAAGTCTTAAACTAAATTGGGGTAAGCCCCCAGTCCATTAAAGTGTTCTCTGAAAGGAATGAGCCACAATGAAAGGACCAACCCAGTTGGCAAAAACGTCTGCAAACATAAAATCAATGTAAAGGTCGTACTTTACCAGTTGGCGATTTACTTGAAGAACTACAGCAGTGTATCGATTCTAAATTGAATATCGATCTCTCAATCGACATTTAGCCTACTTTAGCCTAAATGTGTCTTGTAACTGTTATTGGCCCAGGCCCGTAGCCAGCCGGGGGCCAGGGAGGCCTCGCCCCCCTGAAAAAAATTTTGCCCCCATGGAAAAATCCCAACATTCTCGAGCAACAGCTACAATTATGCTTCTGGGCAGCCGATTTGTAGCAAGAATTGACAGCGATAGACACGTGTTTCGCTCATGAGGCTGGGCTCATCAGTATCGCACCGCGGTCGATCACCGAAGTGGCAAGAATACGGTACGATACTGATGAGCCCAGCCTCATGGGCGAAATACGTGTCTATCGCTGTCAATTCTTGCTACAAATCGGCTGCCCAGAAACTTATCGTTTATTGGAGGTCTAAATGGCTAGGGTGGAAGCTACACCGTTCTGGTTAGCGAAACGCAACTGCTGCTCGCTGTACTAGTGAGTGCTCAGCCTTGTGCTGACGGCCGGGAAGAACGCTTCTTCTTCACAGCTACAATTATAATGATTATTATAAATTATAATGATTAGCAGATATTGCTACATTTGGATCTAACACTGCCGTTTGTGAGTGTGGATTCTCGGTGTTAACAAGGGTTGACGCTCCCACTAGACGGAGCATGTTACAACCAAGACAGGCAAACTTGGTGTTTATGGCCTTTGAACATTCTGTATCGAAATCTATCGATTTAGACTTGTTTGTGAGAGTGCATCCAAACATCCGCGACTGCAATTGCAATAGACTAGCTCACGCAGTGGCGTAGCCAAGGGTGGGGGGGGGGGTTTCAACGCCCCCTTTTGGCACTCGTGTGACGTCACAATATTGAAAATGATGCTTTCAGTCTCTATGTCTATAAAACAAAGTTTGCCTAATTTTAAACGAAACTGCATTAAAAGAGCGAGTTTTGCCAATACCAAATAGGATCAAATACCTCAGCCAAGAATTAGCAACAAGAAAACGCAGAAACTTAGCTTTATTACCGAAAAATGCCCAAGAAAACATGATTTTATCCTTTTGCTATGCCACCGGACAGCACCATTTTACAGTAATATTCATACCCAAATTTTTCTTGAAAACACTCTCAGAATGCACCAAATTCAAAGTAATTTTTCAAAATTAAGCTGTTTAAACAACAAGTCAACAGTGTTGGTCATTGTAATATGGTTGCCGTGATTTAACTAGCAGATAAAATAAGAGACCAGTGTTGGTCTTAACACTAATCTGATATATTGCAATTTTTGTGGATACCGGTATTTAAGAGGTTAAAATGCCAAAATCATTTAAATTTTTTCGGCCCCCCCCTAAAAAAACAGTTGCCCCCCCCCTTTGCTCTGCGGTCTGGCTACGGCCCTGTATTGGCCCCCTCGCAACATGTTGGCGAGTTTTATTGAAATAGCAAATACCATTTCACTTTCAATTGCCAAATCCGAAATGACGTAGGCTAAATGAAATATGATGCGATTCTTTGCCTTCTTGAATATAGGGTACCTCTTCTCGAAAAGTAATTTCTGATGTTCAATGGAAATTAAAAAAAAAATAACCTACAGGAGGTTTTAGAATATAATCTTGTGTCGAAAAATCATGACTAAAGACGACTTTACAATTTTACCACCCACTCCTCACTAAAACCGTTCATTTGTCTGTTAATTAGCCTATTGTGTCGTTCTCACAACGTGCATCAAATAGCGTAAGTCACAGCACAATTAACAAGCCACAGCAGTGGTTCCAATAAAGGGGTCGAAGTCCTTCCAGTGGAGGAATTGCATGAGCAAGTTACAGACACATTTTTGTCATCAAGACGACAAATTTTGCGCCATTAGGCCTACGTCGTAAATTTTACCTCAACCCAAATTCATTGCAACTACGTAATTATACAATGTTTAGGCTACATAGCCTACTTTTCCCCCAAGCTAAGCCTACATTGTTTTGTAGGCTAAATGTTTGTGGTGGTTGGTTGGTTAGTTTTAAATCTTTGTCCTTGGACTGACAAAGCCTCTGATAGGTTATTTCGCATACTTGTGAAGGCTTTCGACCCAGGGCCTATTACCGAGATTGGCAAAGAGTGAAGTTTCCGATTGTTGAAATGTTGTTGATCAGGAATTATTTCACTCACTTGGTGCCGCTGAATGGAGAGCAGTCCTGAGAACTGTTGCTTAGGCTCAGTTAAAACTTGCTTAGTTGGACTTGCTCAGTTAACATTTACTCAGTCAGGACTTGCTCAGTTAGCACTTAAGTTTAAACTTACTCCGATATCACTTGCGGGATAAACTTGCGAGTTGACGCTTGCTGAACTGGTGATTACAGATCTCATTTGCTGACTTTGGTTGTTGCTGAGTTTCATCACTTGCTGACTTGATGCTAGCTGAAAATCTCGTTTGGTGATTTGACACTAGCTCAGTTGAAATGTACTTACTCAGTTGATACACTTGCTGAATTATCGCATGCCAAGGGGTCTGACAACTAAAACTTTAGGCTTAAAGTGCCCCTGACAGGTTGGATCCAAGTATAGTAACTTTTTAAATCATTTCCTAGCGCAGAATTACACTTAGCGAACTTTTTAATCTTAACCTCGTAGCTCGACTGGTTAGGGCGTAATTTAATCAAACGACTGCTCCGCAGCGCCACCACAGGCGAAACTCCATATTTCACTGCTCTGGGACGACTTTGGTGGTATTACGTCATCCTAAGTGGACGTCGTTAGCAACGGATGAAACAAACGCTTCCTAGATGTAATTGGTGGATCACAGTTTGGTCGGAGTTGGTACAAGCGGTTGCTTTTTTCGAAGATTTATTGTTTTTTTGCAGATTAGTAAAACTGTACTGGATACGTTCCTACAAAACCTAAAATATATTTGAAGTGAAAAATGAAGAAATCGTACGAGTCATCATTCATATTTAATTCATCATCACTATTCAAAAATAAATAAAAGTTCTCTCTCTATCTCATAATGTGCCTTCAGTTGGCCATTGAAATCCTGTGTAACGGCCATCTGGATCTGGAAAATTGTTTCGGATTCGCCAAACAATGCATGACGGCATCACAATCCGATTGTTGCTTCCGAGAGCATCACCTTGTAGCAGGCGCGGATTTATGGGGGGGGCCCAGGGGGCCTGGGCCACCCCCAAAATTTTGTGAAAAATTGTAGAAATTGTATGTTTCCGCATCAAATGGTTTGATAAGCTTCTAAACAGCTGATATTAGTCCCTCGGCATCACAATTGATGAAAATGGTTCTTTTAATGTCTATTTTATAGCATATCGTATATGTCGTAGTATCATTGTTCATAACTGTTTAGCCTTTTCTTTCTTTTTAATTGATTTTTAAATTTTCTGGCCCCCCCTGAAAAAAACTCTTAGATTCGCGCCTGCCTTGTAGTATACACTCCAACACATGCCTGTAGGCATTTTTACTTGAGTGGTATTAACAAAATCATCTTCAGTGAAGTGAACATATACGACTAGTTTTGTATGGCCCATCCCACTTTCGAACACTTGAAGAAAACGTTGATCATTTTCTTCTCAGTACCTTGTTTTGTGGGAAAGTGGGAAAAGAAAGCACACGGTCTTTGTCACTGACAATGTCACATAAACAGCAATTTGTAGGCATTGCCTCAACCATAAATTAAAGGTACTGTTTGTGAGATACTGTTGTTACACTGCAAATGGCTATAGCCAGATTAGGACAAATAATAAAGTATGAAAATTGTAGCCCTATGAAACTGCAATTTCAATTGAATTGAGATGCTGTTTGATAAAAGTAAACTCAACCTATTTGATCGAAACCTGATAGCAATAACAAGTTCACTTTTTCATTTCAGTAATTCTTAATTTGCACATGCTTTAGACCAACAGAGCCCCACACATTCACGTTTTGCAGTAGCCGTACCATACTTTACCAAGTCATCACAGAGAAAGAATGTATCCTTCCCACTTACTGTGACGTCACATCGATGTTGCCGTTTTTATTTTCGCAATTGAATGAGTGCTAGATTCGCCGATGTCAACGAAAGTTTGCAAGCGTGTAACTTAGTAGCCTGTTGATATTTTTTACGATTTGCTGGTCAGGGAAGTTTGTTAGGGTCATCTTTTTGGTATCTTAGGTAAATTTAGCGATTTTATTTACCTGTCAGAGGCACTTTAAGCTAAATCTCTGCCGATGTTAGTTCACAACAATCAATTGTAAACTTTCCAAAAGGCTTGATACAATGTCCATAAAGAATATTTTAGATCAGATGAAAACCACATCGTGAGGCCAATGTTTGTGGTTTCGCAACCCAGTTCTTGTTATCATCACGTCAGTAACGTCACACACATTCTAAGGGTTAACCACCACTCCATATCCTTCTCTGCGAACAAATAATCTAGAAATAAAAGCACAAACATGGTTGCTAAAATCAAATTTGCAAACACAAAAACAACAAAACACTGTATGTTAAAACGAGGCTAATCTGAAATTGAAGACAGACAAACAAATGTAATTCTACCAACTCAATTGCCTAGTTAGTTTTTGTCGATCTGTTTTGAGTAGCGTGGCGGGGTGTCGCAATGAGATAGCATAGTTTAAAGTCAAATGGTGTGCTAGGTAGTTGACAAGCTCGGCCCCCAAACAAAACATCTCTGAAGAAACATTGCATTAACTCCAGGAAGAGGAAATTAGGAACAAAGTGTAGGTAACTACCCGAGAAGGAAGCAAAAGAAACAAAAAGGTAGTAGGCTAGCAATATCCATTATGTTTTAATAATATTTCTCCTGAGATTAGGCTATGTGCTCTTTTCTTCTAGAGTTCAGATCATTTGAAACAATCCCTGACCTCTAAAATCTTCCTGGGCACAGACCGTTTCAAAAGTAACTCCTGAACTCTCAACGGGCAACACTATTGGCATTCCTCGCATTGAATCAAAATCCTTTATAAACATTCGGGATCCCGGATGAACAATTTTATTCTACATCAAATTGTCTTCAATGATTTCTCTTTTTCAAATCATAAAGAAAGTTTCAGACATACGAACTTTCCAGCGATTCGTAGAAAAACATACAACTTTACACAAGAAACACCAAAGTCTAACTTAGGATGTAGACAACTTGGAAACAATACTGAAGCTTTCTTAAAAATAGTTTGGTGAATGATGATAGGCTACTTTATAATATTCAGAGCATTCAGAAAAACGCTGGCTTTTAATCTGTTAAAATTATTTACCTCGGTACAGCTGGAGCCTACAAACCTAGACGATTCGAAATCATAATCATTTCAAAAACTCTTGAAAAGAATGAGATTTACAATTTGGGTAGAGAGCATAGGCGTAGCCAGGGGGGGGCGAACGGGGCCATGGCCCCCCCCAAATTTTCAAAGTTTGGATTCCGAAGTTGAACCCTTTGTTGAAAATATAATATAATTTGTATAAATTTATATTGTTTTCCAAGACATCTGGCTATTAACACCCCCCAGGACTTGTTTTAGACACACAGAAAGACACCAATAAATTTTACAAATCGTAAATCGCGCAAAGTTTACGCGATTTACGCTTCTTTTAACTAATCTGTGGAAGCAATTTCAGAATCGCTTACTCTGTAGGGTTTTTGTGTAGCTGAGTTTTTTGTGTTCTTCAATTTTAGCCGCAGTTTTTGCCCGTTTGTGTGTAGATAAGAGCTACCACTTCATCACGGCAAGCGTTGATAGACGCGAGTTGTGTCTGTGCCAATTCAACGGCAAGCGTGTATGGACGCAAATATAAAACAGCAATGCGAGGCAAAAAAGAAAAAAATGCCGTCATGGGTTACGATCGCGGCTCGCCATACGCCGAAGTGGAGTGGTTAAACGAGCATTTTTACGCTAAATCTATTTTGATAGAAGTGGACCGTTATTATTTTTAAATTCCCGGGCTAATTCAGTTTGCTAATCCGCCCCTGATTGTACGTAGGTCTACCTACATTTAAGTTTCTCTCAGACTAAACACTGAACAGAAACAAATCACACTGTGTGGTCTCTTTTAAACAACTGAGAGGACTTCTCGAATAACACGTGATTTGTGCTGAAAGGAATGGAAAAAATGCTCGCTACAAAATAACAAAACCTGGAACGGCGTGCGAAAGAAACGTTAAACTATGCACTAGAACGAAAAGATGCACATTGAACTATTTGAAAACGTATGCCCTGTTCATCAAGGTTTGCAGCCATGTGAAAAGATCAATCCTAACACTTTGTTCCATGTGGTTTCGTGAGTTCTGGTGGAAACCGTAAAATTAATATGAGTGATTCCCCCAACCGCGAATTTTTGGTAAAATTACCCCAATCACGAATTCAAAATAAACAGGCTAATATTTGTTCAAACTCAAAAACTGAAATGGCACAGGCAAGAAGATTGCTATCCCTATTTCTGCACTAAAAATTAGGCCAAAACCGCTTTTCAGATTTTAGCAATCAGCAAATGTTTGGCCTAGTCCCAAAACCCTTTCCCTAAAAAAATTAAAACTTTCTGACCGTCTGCACTAACTTTGCTGTTAAATCTCTTCTAGTGAACCTACAATGTTTTAACGTTTTAACGTTCGCGTTTTGTCGCTTCTACCTTTTTCTTGACCTTTGCTATGTTGATGTGTATTGTTTTGATATGATGGTCAGAAATAAAAAAACAACTGAACTGAACTGAACTGAACCACTGAAAGATTAATGAAATCAGAAAAGAATACTCTACCACCTTGCGGCAAATAAAGTTCGAAACAGCAACCACTACATAGCGATAGCAAGAAGCGCGGTTAGAGCAATTTTACCACTGCGCAATAGCGACCATGCTTTTTTCCAGGGATGCCAGGTTGGCATTTGTAATGCCAAATTTCATAAATTTGAAATTTTTTTATGTTGTTTGGCATGAAAAAAATCCTGTTAGGCATTTTTTCAAAATTGTTTTTCTGAAGAATACGGTACTCTCAAGAATGAAGATAGCTAGGTTGTGCAATAGCAGCAAGTGTAGGCTGAGCTTTTTTGCAGTTTTACCCATTTTTTACCAATTCCATTATTTATTAATGAAGAAACCTTTGATTTTGCTCCGATTTGCCTATTTGGCATTTTTTTTAGGTCATTTGGCATTTTTTGTTTAGTTGTTTGGCATTTTTTCCATAAGTGGACCTGGCAACCCTGCTTTTGTCATATCCGTTTTCTTCTTCGTCGTATGAGCTGTTCTTCCTGACTATATAAATATATCCGTTTTGATCAGGTCATAGAAAAAGTGAGGAAGTTGCATGCATGCACGAATAAATGCTTTGGGAAGAATTGTTTTACAAAGAATTAACTTTATGAAGAATTGTTTTACGAAAAGTTGCTTACGAACAATTGCTTTACGAAGAACTGTTTACGAAGAAAACGTCGGACACCGTTTTTGATTGATTGCTTGATTTTGATTGATTGTTTTTGATTGATTGATTTTGATTGATTGTTTTTCTTATGCTGTGTTGTTCATTTTAATTTCTTTAATAAATTTCTTTTTTCCACTGTTGCGTTGTGTAGTGGCGTCCGCCCGATAGCTCTGTTGGTTAGCGCGTGACTTCTGGAACGAAGAAGCTTCAAGATCAAGCGGTGCTGGTTCGACTCTCGGGATGTGCGCTTGAGCAACGCACGTCGCACGTTCACGACTTCTCTCCATTCAGCGGCAACTACTGGATGGAATAATTCCCGGCAACATGACTTCAACAATCGGAAACTTCTCTCTGCCAATCTCGGTGACCGGGCCTGTGTCAGTGATTCAAAGCCTCTGCAAGTATGCGAAACTGCCAGGATTAAGCTCTGCAAGAAGCTTTCCCAGTCCGAGGATAAACATTCAATCAATCAATTGATGAGTAATGTTAACTCTGCTATTGTGTTCTCAAGTCTTTAAAATCTTTGGATTGATATTTTTTCACTAAATAAATAAAAATTAGGAAAATTGCGGATCCGAGGAAATTTATGCATATTTTCCTACCGACCAACATCGTTTTCGGGATCCATTACGCCAAGGTTTGTTCTTTTTTTCAAATGAAACTATGTGAAAATAATCAGTAGGTATGCAGGAGCTAACCATGTCAAATAGAAGCAAATTTATTACGAAATAAACGTGCAATTGAAAGATTTGTTGTATCCACGAATTTCCCCAACTGCGCATTTACGCATTAGGGATTTTTCCCCTTCCTCGAAAATGCTTCCCCCATGTGACGCTTTTGTTCCGTCTATCCGAAGTTGATGGAGTTTTCGCCTGAAATAAATTGTTTTGTAAGGTAGACGCAACTAGCTAGAAGTGGATTATCACCAAAATAATATATCTTCAGAATTAAAGAGTGGGTGATGAAAAACATTTCGTGCTTCAAAAAAAAATTTCGCGGTTGGGGGATTCACCAAATACAAGTTCAAATCATACTCTATCCCCATGTATACAAGAATAAAGGTAAAAAGTTGCTTATGTAGGCTATAGCCTACAGTTTATTTATGCTTGAGGTGGAGAAAGGCAAAAACATCTATTCATTAAAGGTCTGCAGGTTCGTCGTCAGAAAAGTCACATTCATCCGTTTCTGTTGTTTCATCATCTGATTCTGTTCCGTCTTGGTCCAAACCCTTCTCACTTTGCAGAACGTTGTCCAGCGTGGACGGAACTGGATCTCCATGAAACCAAACTGGAGTGAATTTACCATCATCCAAACGCCAGCCGCTTTCAACCGGTGTCTGGAAAAAGCTTCCTTTTTCGGCAGCATGATTCCAAATGCCACAAATGTAATTCGCTCTGAGTATTTTCTGATGGAGCACAGTTTTGCACGGGGGAAAATTGCTTCCATCTGAACCTTTCAGTCGTCGTAATGGATTGGAACCTTTCGGTTTGTATGTCTCAATGAATTTTTTAAATCGTAGTTCATTAACGCAATGACCACTTTTACATCCATACATCTGGCACACAAATTTTTCAATGCCTTTTTCAATGTTTTCTTCAAGATTTTTCGAGTATCCCAAAGCAGCAAAGGCATGTTGAGCATGCACATTTTGCTCCGATATATTAAGGGGTCGAGCCTTCCCTTTACCCGAAAAAGCAGCTGTATAATCACAGCTTGTAAAGCAATGAAAACCGGGAAGCGACCGAAGCATGTCTGGAGATAAAGTACTGCCAAGCTTTGATACATCAATATATCTCAGAGTGTTGTTTGCCTGTACACCAACTTCCATCCATATGTTTACGTCTTTTTGTACAAACGACAAATTTCCCAACAGTATAATCAGAACATCCGTGTCATTAGAGCGGACTACCACATTTTTCACATCTTGGCATGCGGTGACGATGTGGTACATTAGGCGCGTATCTGCTTCTTCGTGGTAGCATAACAAGGACTCCTCTTCACCACACAACATTTTTCGCCATCTTTTCGATAAACATAACATTTTTCATCAAGTGTAGCATAAAGAACCTTTAAGTCGAGGAAGCTGGAATATTCATCTGATTTCCAAGAATTAACAAGAAAATGCACCAATGCTTGCTTGAAGTTGTCATTCCTCATTGCGGCTACAAAATTAACAGGTCGTTTCATGGCCTCTCCTTCGATGACGTATTGCTGATCGCGGAAGCCATGAATTGCTCGGCGATCTCGTTCGGCATCTTTGATGGACGGCGATACAGTTCTATCGAAAACAACGTGTATTGTTTTCCCACTGTGTCTGCACAATTTTTTCAAAATCGTCTTTGCAACACCTCCGAACGTCATCGGCAAATCGCCAAGAGTGTGAAGAAGAAACATACCATCGATCAACGTACAGTCAACAAAAGGCGGATCTGTACTTTCAATTTTCTTTTCAAGAGCCTTCAAAAGCATTGACTTTTGTGTTGATTTCATCGTTGCATCCATATGGCACAAAGACAGTGGTACTGGTGTGAGGGGGTAAGACAGCATCAATTCCATGTCTACCTTGTGATCTACTGCTAAACATAGAAGCCTTCCCATCAGATTGCGTTCCATTCTCAACTGAGAAAATTTGCCTTCGCGGGTTATGCTTTTCACAACGGCAGCTTCAGAAGCAAAGTTGCAGATTTTGTTTCTACGTATTGGCTTGTTGAAGGTGCTAGCGTCCTGGTGGCATTGACTTATAAATTTGTTTCTATCCTCAGTTCCTTTTTGAAAAACATTCAAAAGAAAATTTGAAGTGGCAGGAGCGACTGCTTTTCCTGTGCTAATATTGAATAGAAAGGATACATCGAAACTTGCACTAAATGGATTAACTGTACTGCTTATTTTTTGCATTAGTTTATCCAAATGTCTGCGATCTCTATCGATGCTTGAAGGACGAAGGTCAAATGATGCTTCCTCTGCTGATGTCATCCCCAGATCTTCATAGAAGTGGTGAAGGATCGATCGGCGCATAAAGTGGGTAAGTGCCCATCTCTGTCTGGCACCAATTGAATTGGTGAAAGACGTAATCCCAGTGAGTTGATTGGCGGATTCTGTATTGTTTGTTTGCTCCAAAGTTTGATCAACAGCACATCCATAAAAGTTTTTTTCAGTTCTTTTTACGGACAAGATGCCTTGTTCAAACAGATCACTTATTCCAGGGTGAGTTTCTTCCATTTTTAGCATGTTATCCTGCAGCCGCAAAATCCATCTTGCATAATTTGGTTGGTTGAAAATGAAGAATACGCTTGACATCTCTCCTATGCAGTGCACAAACAACTGATGATTGGCAGAATGAATACTCCGAGCAAAAAGGAGGTACGTCTTGACAAGTTTTAAGTATCCATACCAGTGTTGGGCAGTCTTGCCATTTTCTCCTGTTTCGGTTTTCCTTGAAAATTCTTGGTAGGAACTCAAAAAGCTTTTAACATCGTCATCCAAAAAGCCAATCGTTGTCTGGGATGGACGAATACATAAACGACGTAGTTCTTCGTCCAGATTTTCAGGAGCAGGGCATTGTAACAAGAATTGATTAAAATGCAAGATTTCTAATGCTGCTCCGAAAAGAACGTGTATTCGTTTGCACCTATTGTAATGAGTACCACGCAGAAACCCGGGGATCCTTCGGCAAGAATACCAGCTTCTGTTAGGATGTATGGACCACCTGAACCATCCAAGTACTTACCCATAGCTTTAAAGAACGCCATACAAATGTGGAAACCACCCAGTAATATGAACAAACGGTCATATTTTGGACTTTCTTGCTCTTGAATGGTGAGGGCATGTTTTGCAATGGCCAGATCGTATGTAACACACATGTACTCTTGCTGGCATTCATCTGCTATCTGCAAAGATCTTCTCATTGTTTCAGCAACCACTTGCAGACTGGTGGGAGACTGGTTGATCTGCGGAAGGTACGAGATCTTCTGTCTTGGGAAGTTATCTTCGAATACTTTTGCATTCCATCCGACCCACATAGGTGTCCTTGGAATACCTAAGGCAAGGGACATCATCCACAATGAATCAATCGTAGGAAAGTTTTGCAAAGCCTTGTGCGTTTGAATTCTCTTTTCATCCTCAAGAGCCAAAAAAACGAGCTCTGTCATCCGTTTCCGCTTTCTATACGGTTGAAGATCTATAACATCAGCTGCCAGTGACCTTCGCTTCCTCGATTTCTGCCGAAAGGTTCCATCTTCAGGTTGAGGCTCCTCTACAATTTCTTCCGTTTCCGAAGTTACAACCAGATTCTGAAAACAGATGCCAACTGTGTCGTGGAGGGTTCCCTTTCCATCTAAAGTATCGACAAAAGCATCATAATTATCCCAAGCTACACCGGTGCAAAGTTCAGGTTGTAAGTCTATTCCTTGCGGAGTTGCTCGGTTTTGCTTGAGATGAGTATATGCAAGCTCAGTTTCGATTTCCTCTACACAATCATATGATACACAGTGCCCGAGACGATTAAGGATGTTAATCACTTTTTTGCTATTCGTAAGACTCTTTACTGCGATTCCGATTTGCAAATGCTTAGATGGTTTTGTACGCCCGTTGGTAACAGCATATATCACATCCTGAGAAAAAGACGCAGTTTTCCTAAGTTTTTGTTCACTGCTTCCCCTGCGTGCATCTGGTCCACATATCAAATGAGTAAAAAACTGAAGCAAAACGTTTGGAATATCAGCTTCTCCTTTCATGACATCTCTCGCTGATAAATCTTCTGGAAGATGATTTTTTGGCATTTTAAGCACTTCTTTACGAATCACAAAGGCAACATCACGAACAGTTATAGCCGCACGGCTTCTTTCGGCAGTCACCTTCTCTAAAGCTATAGACTTATCCATAGTACTTTTGTAGATCATGTACCCTAACTTTTGATTGCTTTTTTGTATTTGTATGGTTTCGCCTTGCAAATGTTGCACGCTAAATTTGTTGGATGAATCGTAATCTTCAAATAGTTCGCTTATGTGTGTAACGTACTGATTATAAACATCTATCATCAAATGAACTTCCTCATTCTCCACAACACTCTTCTCCAAAAATGAACAAATACTTTCAAAAGCGATTTTGTGTGCCTGCCGTACGAAATGCCATTCATTCCGTTTGGACTGTGCGGAAGCTGAATGCAACTTATCTGCTTTTTTTTGGTAAGATGTGCGACAAATGGCATGGTAGCATACCTCCTTGGCTACGAAGTCGATATGCGATACACGAGCCAGCATGGCGTCGTCGCGCAGAATATTTGCATACCTTTTTACATTTTCTTCAAAGTTCTTGGTTGCGCACTTGATCAAATCCTGCTTTTTACCGCGAAGTTTCTTTGCCACTTGGCAACAAAATATACATTTCTTCTCAAAGACTCCAGTGGTTGAGGATATCGAAATGGCTGAATCAGATCTAAGTATTCTTGCGGAGGTAGAAGCTGCTGCTTCCATGTCAGTATCGATGCAACTACTGCTACTATTGTTGCTGTTGTAGCCTATTTTTCACTAGTTTACAAGTTTTTACGATACCTGCACGTATTAATGAATTAAATTAAGAGGTCTGGGTTCCAACTGGAATGGAAACTCAGTGGGTGGTAGGCTACTGCCAGAGCCGTTGAGAGGATATTTCGAGCCCGGTACCAATGAGATTCTCAGGCCCCAAATCAAGACACTGCTACAAAAAAACGCAATTCTCCCCTAAAAAAATAAGGTATTCTCTAAAAAAAAGTTGAGAGCCACTAGCATTAGGCCTAGATAAAACTACTAAAACTAAACCTACTAAAACTAAACCTATTAAAACTTTATTATTTGATGGCCCTTGTCAACTGGTTACTACCGGTAGTTGTCGTGGTCGAATTCTACTTTTTGCATCAGCCAGATGCTTCTGTGCTACTAATGCTGTCTGCTAACCTGAGATGTAGCTTAGCGTTTAGTTTGTTTTAAATATCTTCATCAAATTAACCTTTTCTATTGAGTAGAACTAAAATGGTGGGCTACTGGAACCGGCACTACACACTGGCAAGATTCAAAATCTTTAAATCTATAGTCTATAATACTAAATCTTACATTTCTAATGGCGCAGGTTAACTGGCAGTCAGTATGAGAATTTCAAAAACACCACGTGGAGTTCTCTATGCCCTATTATCGTCTTCGACTCTTGTACGATATAAATATAACCACAAGAGTAGCATAATATCATTATGTTGTCATACAGAGTAACAGATAATAGTCTATGACGAAAGCCTGCCTGTTGCGCCAAATCATATCACATTGTATGCTACTGTTATGTACACTACAGTCTTCAACTGGTGAAATATTAAATTATAGCGCAGTTAGGCTACTTATAATGGAATTATGACTTTCGCACCCGGTATCAGTCTTTGTGCTAGGAAACATCCTCAGCTGAAGCAAAAAAAACTTTGACGTTTTGCAAACACTTGGTTTCATCCAAATAGGCTACAACCTTGAATTTGGGGGTTATATATCCTAAAATGATGTTAAACCCCACCTTGGAGCCATAAGAAAAGTTTTTTCGAACTCGGTGGAACGCGTCCCAACTGATGATACTAGTTCCATCTTTGCACCTTATGATGTTATTTTTACGTATTTTGCCCCAACTTTGGAGGCCCTTATTCGAGAATGCCCACCTGGGGCGACCAAATTTTAATGTTCTGAAATCCGTAAGTGAGGTACTATCACCTACACTAGGTTTCATCCATGTACCTTATGATGTTAATTTTGTGAATTTTAGGGGTTATACACCCAAAATGAGGTTAAGCCCCACCTTGGGGCCATAAGAAAAGTTGTTTCAAACTCAGTGGAACATGCCCTAACTGATCATCCAAGTTCCATCTTTGTACCTTATGATGTTATTTTTACGTATTTTTCCCCAACTTTGGGGGCCCCTTATTCAGGAATGCCCCACCTGGGGCGACCAAATTTTAATGTTCTGAAATCCGTAAGTGAGGTACTATCACCTACACTTGGTTTCATCCATGTACCTTATGATGTTAATTTTGTGAATTTTAGGGGTTATACCCCCAAAATGAGGTTAAGCCCCACCTTGGAGCCATAAAAAAAGTTGTTTCGTACTCAGTGGAACATGCCCCAACTGATGAAAGAAGTTCCATCTTTGTACCTTATGATGTTATTTTTACGTATTTTGCCCCAACTTTGGGGGCCCCTTATTCGGGAATGCCCCACCTGGGGCACCCAGATCGACTTGTTCCAAAGTCTACAAGTGAAGGCATAAAATCTGGCGTTGGTTTTGTTCTTGTACCTTATGATGTTTTTTTGACCCCCAAAATGGGTTTTTCACCGGGCCGTAGCCCCCAAACGCCCCAGCAGGGAAACCTCAGATATGGGTTTCTGAACATCCCACAGTAGGGCAAGGTTGATAAAACACTCAAACCTTTTGTACCTTATGATGTTACAAATACGTCACGGGCTGCCGGACTATAATCTTCATAAGCGACGGCAGTCTCTTTGGCACAATGCACTTCACAGTATCATATATTTTTGGCACAATGCACTTCACAGTATCATATATTTCGACATCTACAATTCTCATGGGGCTTAAATGGAAATAAACGAAGAACTGCATTGAAAGGGAGCGTCTTGCTAAGTAAAAGCGGTACACGCAAACGCAATTAGTACATTGTATTTAAGAAAACTAAAAATACAATTGTTGCATTCTTTATCAAAATATGATTTTGTCACCTCTGATATTTGCTATTGTGGTTGACGTTGTAACTGAAGGAGTGAGGGAGGGCTTATTGAGTGAAACTTTGTATGCAGACGACCTGGTCTTGACAAGTAATAGTATGGAGGGACTGGAGAGAAAGTTTGAGAAATGGAAAGAAGCATTTGAAACCAAGGGTATGAAGGTGAATCTTGAAAAAACAAAAGTGATGGTGAGTGGAGCAGAAGGAACAGTTGTTGAGAGCAAAGTAGATCCCTGTGGAATATGTGGCAAGAGAATGATGAGAAATTCAATGCAATGCAAGGAATGTGGAAAGTGGGTACATGCAAGATGTGCTAATGTCAAGAGAGCCGCAACAAGATTGGCGAAGTGTTTTGTTTGTGGGAAATGCAGTAAAGGAAGGAATGAAGTGGAAGGCCATGATGATGAGTTCTGCCATGGCATCGAAACAATGACAGACTTCTGTTATCTGGGTGATCGGATAAATGGAAGTGGTGGATGTGAAGCAGCGGTGACAACAAGGGCAAGATTGGGCTGGGCAAAGTTCAGGGAATGTGGGGAAATGTTGTATGGCAGAAAATTTTCACTAAGGATGAAAGGAAAAGTATATCGAAGCTGTGTGCGGCCTGCAATGCTATATGGTAGCGAGACATGGGTATTGAGAGAGAGTGAACTGGCAATCCTGAGAAGAACGGAAAGGTCAATGGTGAGAGCAATGTGTGGGGTGAAAACGAGAAGGGAAAAAAGGACTAAAGAATTGTTGGATATGCTAGAGATGAGAGAGACCATAGACCAAATGGCAAGGGCAAATGGAGTAAGATGGTATGGACATGTGATAAGGAGGGAGGAAGGAAGTTTTCTTAAAAAGGCACTAGATCTAAAGGTGGATGGGAAGAGGAAACGCGGTCGTCCAAGAAGAACGTGGAAACAACAAGTGAAGGATGAATTTAAAAAAGTCGGACTGAAGGAGGAAGATGCAAGGGATAGGGTGAAATGGAGAAAAGGGATCAAAACAATTGCTGCGCGGAAACAATCGGCCACCCCCACTAGTGGGGAACAAACCGACGATGGATGATGATGATGATGATTGTTGATGAAACCATTGAAAGAACAAAGCGCTTGAATGAAGTTAGAATCATGAAATATAAATTCTATCAAAGTCTTTCGAGTCTTCAAATACAAAGTTCAGATTTAAATAAACAAAAGCACTCAAGGCTACAGCTATGGTGCCTTACCCAAACAGCAAATCAAATGCTTTTTACGTTGATTCAACGTCTGCAGACGGTTGATTTGGTGTAAAAAACGGTTGATTTGCTCTCTGGGTAGTAGAGTGGAAAATTTCCCGGTAAAGAAATTCCATAAGAAACTTACAGACACATTGTAGTCCTCAAATGGTAAATTGCCACAGCTACGTTGGAAATAATCGCATTTCAGGCCATTTCGTTTAACAAATGCCATTTTGAACTTTTCAGAACGTTTAAGTGCTTCTCAACCTTTATTTGTGGCGATCCAAATTATGTAGGTTATATTAATAGCGAAGATTTGGCGACCCTATTTCCAAAACTACGTTTCGCACAACGTTTTGTAAGCATGAAAAAATGAGCCACACTCGTGTATAACACGAGAACATAACAACAAATTGTCGAATTTAATTAATGTGAGCGTTGACTTTGCATTGTTTCAACAGCTTTGTCAAAATTTGGAGCTATCTTGCTTAGTGCCAATCTCATGTTATCTTCACGCTGAAGACAATTTATCTTTGTTTTGATGTGAGTTAGCGCAGAAAACCCGCTCACAGGCAGGCAGTAACAAATGGCAGGAGAGCTTTTGCTGCGTGCGTGCGTGCCAACAACAGTCTTTTCATTCTTGACTTTTGTCCAAAATTGACCAAGGGTGTCTTTCTTAAAGGCATACTAAATGAAAATTTCAAACGGGAATTAAGCATTAAAATGAGTAAACTGAACATTCAAGAATACATTTAAAAAAAATTACCGAAAAAAATTTGTTTTCAATGGCGCTGGCAATTCAAAATGACCAAAAAGTGCAAGCACTACTCGAGAATACGTCACTAAAGACAGCAATAACAAAAGCCACGTTACCACATCTGATGTTTTGAGCAAACTGTCTGATGTTTTGATGTTGAAATGTGTTGTTTTGATGTACATATACATATCCTACAGTCAAATCGCCCGCAGTAACAATTATTGCGCGATCAGCTGAGTGCTATAGTCTATAGTGACGTAACTGTACAGACGCACACTTCGCTTCGCTACTGTACTAAAACACATTAACAATGTTGCAAGACAGCCGCAAATAATTTTTTTGGTCTTGATTCATCGTATAACTTGAGAAAGTAGTCATTTCGATTCTTGCGCATGACTGCGCGCATGCGCAAAAGCCAGGAAGATCTAAAGAAGGGGATACGAAGGCTTTTAATAAGTCTGACAGTAGAAGAGCTTCTGTTTATCATAAATAATGTCTTTTTACCGTAAAATGACAATTGGCACCGATAGTAGTTTCATAAATCTTGCTATGATAACCTGCATTGCGTTATTAACATCAGGCCTAGATACTCACTGCATGCTCATGGTTACTTGTTAATTCAACTACCAGTATACTTGCTTTATATCTAGCGTACTGCAAAGGTTTTGTTGAAAAAAACAGCTTACTGGTAACTTTTCATCTGTCTTTCCAAACAAGTATTTTTTAAATATGCTCTATAGGCTATAACATTCAGTAACTTTATCCCTGGCAAAAGCGTAGCGAAAATGCAGATTTTCTGTATTGAAGAAATGGATAATAGCGCTACCACATTAAATTGATCCAAGGGTATTGTACAGCCTTTGGAGAATTATGACAGTGTACTGTAACTTGGAAATTAGCTTAGGCTACAGGCTACACGAGCAAACAAGAAATGAAAATTTACCAAAAATAAACGCGAGTAAAAGGTAATGTAAATTCGTTGAGTGTGAAGACTAGTTGCAACTGTTTTTTGAAGAGCACATAAACACGTCTCCCCTATCCAGGAGGGGACTCTCGGCCAGGTTACTCCACACTCAAAAAACAGAGAAACACCATGCAGTTTTTTTTGCTGGTAGATTCGCATACTTGTAGAGGCCTTTCACGCAGTGCCGTTTATTGAGATTGACAGAATGAAGTTTCCGTTTGTTAAAATGTTGTTGTCGGGGAATTATTCCGTCTATTAGGTGCCGCAGAAGGGAGAGCAGTCCTTAAAATGCATTGCTTAAGCGCACACCCCGAGAGTCGAACCAGCGACTTTTGATCTTGAAGCTTCTTTGTTCAAAAAGTCATGCGCTAACCAACTGAGCTATCGCAGAGGACGGATGACTTTTGTGGAGTGATCAAATTGTTCGACAATTCAAAAACAGTGGTCAAAGGATAGACGAGCTTTATTCACAAACAACTCAGTGCTTATGGCGCAAGACAAGGTCAACATGAGGGGAACAGAATCTTGAGAATTCAACAGAATGAACAGTTTTGACGTAGTTAAGATGATGGCAATGAAAATAATACAATGTAGAAATAATTGAATTTCCTGCTTTGCATGCAACATGTGCTGGCTGGATTCAATTCATTAAAATAATTGCACAAGATAGCCGTTATTTGATAATATACAAATTGGATGTGCTAAACTAAGACAAATTGGTTATGCCTGTCAGATCAAGATTGTTGGCTTATATTCAACCCAGTACGTAGGTAAATTAAATGCAAGAAAATATATTGATTGAAAATGAATTGAAATTGGTCATATCCAGGCATACGCCCCGGTAATTAAAGATCTAACTTTAGATAAAGTGGACAGGAAGGCAAGGAAGCCAATCTTCGTGTTCACCTTCAGAAATCGAAATGAAAACAAAGAAATATTCGTTCCGATACTTCAGTCAGTTAAGCAACCGACTCAGTGAACATGGATATACAAAGATTAATATTGATAGTTCGGCTCAAAGGATATGCGTAATTGGGAAGATCCGTTGAAACGATAATTCGGGCCCGGTACCAATGAGATCCTGGGGCCCTAAATCAAGGCTTTTCTAGAAAAAAACGCACTATATCCAAAGAATGGTGGTTTTCTTGGGCTCCTTGGAAGGATTTCGGGTCTCTAAGAACATCCCGGGCCCAAAAGTACCCATGGATCCCCTATCAATGCTATTGCACTTGGGTAACGGACTTCAAAGACAAACATTCATTTAGTGGTACGTAGTGGGTGGAAAACTTCATCAATGACTGTTGCCAGCAAGCGGAACTTCACAAACTTGATATATCAAAAGTTCAACATTGTTCCAGCAATCAGATTTTCAGACAAGTTCTCAAATTATATTTGTCCATTTCCCAAAAGCTCTTTGCCTGGAAAACAACACGTCACTTTAATTTTACATCATGGGGTGACGTCACATGAGGAAGGGTATTCTGTGCCGCTGTTGCATCGATAAGAGCTCGCACATTTCCAAGGATTTAAAAAAGAGAAGAATAAGCAGTCAGGAAAAAATAATCGTTTTCGATAACCACATTTTCTTCAATTTTTTACTCATGATTTTCTTTCTTAAATTTGTTGACATGTTTGCGTTGTTACCTGTTGCATCAAGCACAACAGTAGCACACATGGAAAAGTGTTTTGTGACGATTTGAAAAGTGAATTTTGATTTGAAATTCTGATGGACAATTTCGAAAGGTTTCAAATTAATCCAATGAAAAATTGACGTTACACCAATTAGCACAGTTAATGTTATGTAACTGCAGAAACCTAATTGCTTCTTTAGATTTCAACTTTTGCAGTAACTTTTACGAGAATCACTGATAATATTGATTTTTCAGTGCAAATCTGTTAAAATAGGCCGTGGAATATATTCTACAGAACCAAAACATGTAATTCACTCACCGGAAGCATCTGGAAAAATTGGATTGTTCTGAGCTCCAAAGATATCTGCAATCGTAAATAAAAATACTTTTACCATACGGTACTTTTGAAGTGCAAGTTTTTTTGCTTTATTTAAGCTTTGTAAAACTACACTCAGTAAACTTATTCTTTATCTGAACTTGTTCTTGTGGCAATCAACTGCTTGCTTACCGGCATCCGTCCGCGTAGCACAGTGTTTATCAATAGTTTCAATTCCACACAAAACTAACTAACGTATAAAGGGGTTGTTTTTATTTTGTCTCTGTCAAGCACATTGTAGTTTCTACGTTAGCTAAATCTACCAATAAATAAATAGAGGAATTCTGCACAGATTCGTTTCTAACTTGATATTAAAAAACTACAGCTAACAAATTAATGTAGGTGAGTCCCATATTTGATCCAAGTATCCGGAGATGAAAAGATAAAATTCTCATTATACTAAGCCTTCGGCACTAACAAGAGTATGGTGGCCAGTTCCTTTCTCTCGGCAGCCGTTCATTCAGCAACTATGCCTACCCAATTTATTACACCCTGGGTAGAGATTTGCATTGTTTTTCAACAACCGGCTGAAGCCGGGAGTCGAACCAGGATTGCATAATTGGAAGCGAGCACCAAATCCGCTGCTCTATCCCACCACTGTACCAATTTATCTACAAAACGCATATATTTTGAACTACAACCCAGCAGTTAAACATAAAAACTTGACAGTGTTAATTTGTATTGCAAAAACAAATAAGAAGCATATTTGTTTTCTCACAGTTTTACCTACAGCGATCTATACTGGTCGCTATGATTTTACACTCTTACCTAGTTCTGCTGGGGCAAATTCACGATTTCTAAGATCGTTTTGGCTTGCTGAAATAAAAGTAGAATTACTAAGTTGCTTCCTTGTCGTAAATCGTATTGTATTTATATCGAACTCATTATTCAACCAATTATGAAACCAAGTAGCTACACTAGCAATTCTTAACTTGACTAAATTTAGGAGCAATGTTCAAACTGTAGATACAAAACTCATGTTCAGCAAACGTTTCGAAAAACGAACTGTATTCATCTTCAGTGTTATTGATGGCATGTTTATAATAGTTTATAATCTTCACTGTTTATAATAATAAGCTTCAATAATAATCATGATGAGTTCTGTATTCAACAAAAGTGAAATTTTATACTCACTTCTGCTCTTAGTTGATATCCGGCTAATACAAAACCAAAGCAAAAGAATGAGTAAAATTAAGAACAGGCAACCGGCAACACTGGCTGCAATTATCATGCCTGAGTTCGAACAAGTTGTTAATGAACCTCCTACAGGCATAGTCTCAGGACCTTCAACAGGCACTGTCACAGTAAAGGAGAAATTAAACTGCTTTTCAGGAAAAATTGGTGATGAAAGAGTAAGAAGATATAATCCGTTGTCATCAGGAGTAACCTAAAGATAAATAGTCATAGATTGTGACTGCCTTAAAATAACAATCCAGTAGTACAATCTCTGACTATCACCGTGGTATCGTAGAGTGTGTAATGAACCCAGGGATTCTGAAGAAAGAGATTTCCAACTAGACTACGTGCTTGCCAATAACAAAGTGCGAAAGACTTACCTACAATGCTTTTTTTTGTAAATTTACTTACAAAAAGAAATAAAACATAGTAACTTTAGCGGGTTTAGCATACTTTATTTCACACAAAATATAACATAATTAAATAAAATAAACTCAAACGTTTTCGACACGTACGTGTGTCCTCATCAGGAATTAAATCTGCAATACATAAAATGAAAAATCGTAAGATAAATTTGACTATGCACTGTAACTGTAACGACACTCTGGACTGAAAGCACAAACTGAACAAATGATACGAGAATGATTGCGAGTAAATTATGCGGTGGGAAACAGATCACGTGAGGTGTAGACTACAGGCATTGGACAAAACAATTAGAACACACACAAAAGGAACGATGAGCCACAGGCGAATAACTGCCGGTTGAGAGATGGATTGTTACGTTTGATTCTTAAGGCTTCCATGATCTTCCATTGACATAGATTGGTATGTCAACCAGACATTTGTTGACAAGGGCCGGGGAGCACTTAAACCCAAACCTAACAACTAAAAGTGCAATTAACACTTTGCTCCTCAAAGGGAGGCCAGATTTGGCCCCCCCCTCATATTTCCTTTGATTACTTGAAGCACAGTAACGCCATGCAGTTGGTTTTTCTTGACTTTTCCTAAAATTGCCAAGCGGATCTGATGATATTAAATTTGATGCTGAAAGTTGTGTAGTTTTCTTGTAAATTCAAGATTTTGGTGAATTTTTGCTATTTCTAGCTAACTTCCAGCAAAGCGTGAAATGGATTACATTGCGATAACAAGCCATAAGCTCATAATTGCTTCGTGCATCGATATGCGCGAGCAGAGAGAAACATCCTCTTGTTTTGCATTGTTTGGTTTGACCTCAATAACACAAAGCGCGTTATTTCTTATGCTACAAAAGAAACGCCAGTGATCACAAAGTTGTTAATTAGAAACAATAATAGCAAACGTTTTTTGCGTTATCAGCTCTACGAAGAATAGCAATCCACGATCAAAATAGTATGCTATGTAGGCCACAAACTATTCAAAACAGTTGTTTCAACCAGCAAATATCCATTGACGAATAAAAAACGTTTCAATAAGAAATCTTCCCTTAGGTAATGATACGAAAAACCTAGTTTTGAAATAAACGTTCTATGGAAATGCTCTCATTGACAAAACTTGCAATTGAGGAAATGTATCACTGCAAATGCTTTTAGAAAAAGCTGAAGAAATGGCGTTTTTGCAAACAGTAATTGTGAGATTTTGTATACTCAAAATTATGAGATCACGTAGCAGCTTACTCAATGACTACATGTCCCTTAGCGGCTTTATGTCGCCTACTTGTTGTTATGTGTTGCATTTTTGTTTCACGGTGCACTGTGTGTTGTTTCAAAGAGCGTAAAATAAAGATGATAATGCCTAGTCTTCACTACAAAATATTTTGTAATGTAGATGAAGCATAAAGCTAGGCGTCACATAAGACAAACAACAAATCAGCTTTCTTGATCATTGATTCAACATCTGATTACGTTGAGCCAATGTATAAGAGGCCGGCTATTGTGAAGACCCGCCATTTATAAACGATCCGATTATACCAAAAGTGGGATAAACTAATGGATCAAAGAATGAATAAACAATGCTGAGAAAACTAAATCTAAGTGACGAACAACACCGATGTCTTCATTTATCTTGGAAAAGTGCTGCCTAAACTTATCAACAAAAAATACCGTAAATAACCGCAGGGATCCCGAAAGCAGAATTTGCTCGACTTTGGCATGAATTTAGTCAGACATCTAATAAATCCACACATACAATAACGGCCACTCAACGGCTATAATATTCATAATCAACCTGGTTCTGGGCGGTTTGTGTAACAGTTCAGGGGAAGATACTACTTGAAATGATGCACCACACAAAAGATTTTCAATGAACACTGAGTCTAAAAAGCGATGTGGATTGTAGAGCACAGTGACTTCAAGTTTAGGACAGAAAAAGCACAAAAATATCACGATAAAACCAAAGACCTTGTGGGAAATTTGCTGGAATCATAACACGATGCAAATGCCATAAACGCGTAGTTTGCATGCTGCTCTAAGCTGGCCGGCAACCACAAAGGTAGACAACAAAGGCAGTTTATAACTCGATAACAGCGCAATAAACATTATAAATACGTAACCCGACAGTTTTCTTTTACAAACGTTTTACGTCTAACAGTAAAGTCTATGCAACAATTTTTGTGAAGCGTTTATAAACCATGGTTATGTGAAATTATTCATCATTATTATTATTTACTTTTCGGGTGTTGTAAAACGTCATCAGAAAAAATCAAAAAAAAACATTTCATTACTTCAATGTAGTAGGCCTAAGAATTATTTATAGAATTGTAGCCACGTTTTTTCAACCAAGAAGCCATTTTTCGGCATTATAAAGTTATAGAAAATAATTTGCAATCCTGCAAAAGTTTGAAAAGAATCTAGGAAGTCTTCTCACAATCTGGCACAAAATGATTATGTTTATTGTATCTCTGCAATATTTTTACGACAAATTTTGAAGCTTTGTTGTAATCATTTTTATCTTTGAAGTGAAACGTTAATTTTTTTTTGGCCAGAAACATAATCGCTGCCTTGCTCTTGTATCGTTTTGTCGCCTTTACGCCTTTTTTTGTCTTTCAAACAATAACGACCCAGTCAGCAATACAGTCCTTTTACATTGATTCAACATTTGTAAACGTTAAATTAATGTAGGTTTGCTGACTGCGGGTTTATTTCACATTTCTTTTGTTTACCCATGTTCCTTACTTCGCTGTTGCATTGTTTCGACGCTGGCGGACTAAAAATGCATTTTCAAATTGATTGACACAATCTTCAGTAAAAAGTGAGCTTCGAACTTAGCTTTGTTGATGTAAATGCTGTATTTTTAGTGGATGTAATTCATGAGTCATGTTTATAAACACCGGTAAGCGAAATGACTTATGATGTGGCCTGCATGATATTTGTGATGCGACTTGACACAAATCCACAATTCCAAAAGCGCCTAATTTGAACTTAGAAATTTCAGATAATTTCAACAGCTTGTTCAATTGTCTTCTCTCTACTAAAAATGTTCATACTACAAATTCAATATTGTAGAGTGAAGACCTAAAATACACAAACGAAGATGTAAACAGCTATTCAAGTAGGCTAAGGTGTTACTTATGAGAAGTTTGGTTCTATAAAACTAGAACCTGGCCATGAGTTTCGGAAAGCATTAGTTTAGGACAAAAATATAAAACATCAAACGCAGTTTTGTTTTTTTTCAAATTCATGTAACAATATTACTCTGATTGTAACTATTTTAGAATTAATGAGTAGCCTACAATAAGATTTGCTCGCAAGTCGTAAATCTTCATCAATGCAATGAGTATGCACATTGCACACCGCACACACACTTCGTGCGGCCGATCAAGCTCTTTGTTCTACAAAACTTTGCATGAAATCGGATTAGCACGGTAATTACACAGCCGCAAGATAAGTCAAAATTGTCGTTTTTGGGTACTTTTGCAAAAGTTGAAATATCAAGTTTAACATATAAAATTGTAGAATGATGACTTTTCAAACTTATAGACAAATGATTTTTTTTCACACCAGTGCAACTTCTGTTGAAATAGCACCAGCGGATCACACGTAACAGCTGATTGAATTTGATCCAAAAACGGCCCCCCCTTGAGTAGTTAACTTCCAAAAAAACGTTGAAAAGCAAAGGGTTAAAGAGCACATCGCCTCTTGTGAAACGTGCACTGACAATGTCTCGATCGACCAATTTAAAATCATCTCTCGAGGCAGATCTGATTTTCAGACTAAGATCATGGAAGCCTTAAGAATCAAACGTAACAATCCATCTCTCAACCGGCAGTTATTCGCCTGTGGCTCATCGTTCCTTTTGTGTGTGTTCTAATTGTTTTGTCCAATGCCTGTAGTCTACACCTCACGTGATCTGTTTCCCACCGCATAATTTACTCGCAATCATTCTCGTATCATTTGTTCAGTTTGTGCTTTCAGTCCAGAGTGTCGTTACAGTTACAGTGCATAGTCAAATTTATCTTACGATTTTTCATTTTATGTATTGCAGATTTAATTCCTGATGAGGACACACGTACGTGTCGAAAACGTTTGAGTTTATTTTATTTAATTATGTTATATTTTGTGTGAAATAAAGTATGCTAAACCCGCTAAAGTTACTATGTTTTATTTCTCTATGGTTCAACAAAGCAAACTCTCTACCAAAGCTTTACTTACAAAAAGTAGTTTATAAAGAAATTGTAGACGTTTAAAATATTTTCTTAAGCATTTGAAAGGAAGCAAATATAGGGAAAAGCAAAGTAGCTATACCTACGGGATATACACTAAATTGTGCCATGTGCTAAAAACCTTATTAACAATATCTCACTGAAAACGAATTTTTACGCCTCTAAAAAGTTTTGAAAAAAACACCAAAGTAAAACAAAGTCCAGATAATATGAAACCAAGGAACTTTCAGAAATAATTAATCAAACTACCATTCAACGTTTTACAGGCAGAGAAAACTTTTTCTCGAACCGTAGAAAATTTCATTATCAGGTCACCGCTTCAATGCGTGATGGAAATCTACAGATAAATCTGCATCAAGCATTGCAGAGTGCAAAAAACAGTGTTGCAGAACGCGTTTTCGAATATTAAATTCTCATCAGTGCAACTACGTTTATGAACGCAATAACAACGGTTAAATTTAAACTCAATACAATGCATTACAAACAATGTAAATATAAAATCGTTGCCTTGCCATCGAACACAAAGATCAACAAAGCACAACCTGTGATAACATTAGAACAAAATCCACCCCAAAACGAGCCACTAATTCAACGCGAATGAAACAAACGTTTTAAGCTCAATTATTAAAAAAAAGGTTGATGTCTTGTCTATTGAAAAATTAGCTTGGAACATGGATTAGAATTTCAACCCCACAACCATGATTTTAAATTTAAACTGACTCAAGGCGCTTACAGTTGTTCGTTCAAACGAGAATCTTTGTTGGTGCTTTGACACGGTGGTTGTCTTCAAAGGAGCTATTGCGTCGTTTTTCACCATTAAACCTGACAACATAATTTATTTTTTAATAGTTTTGTGTCATTTTCTGACTTAAAAAGCAGCTTAACATTCATTTTATGTATTTGAACTTGAAGCACAACCGAAGCTGCACTTCCAGACATTTAAGTGCAGTAGTTCTGGCTCATTAAGCCTACGGCTACGATTGATAGGGCCATCAAGCTTTTAAGCTCAATTTGGTCCGGAATTACTGAATGTATAGGCGTGCCAGACAATCGTCCCCCGCTTAATAAGTTTAAAACCACCCGGTTTA
The DNA here is from genome assembly GCF_918807975.1 of Aplidium turbinatum. Taxonomy (NCBI): domain Eukaryota; kingdom Metazoa; phylum Chordata; class Ascidiacea; order Aplousobranchia; family Polyclinidae; genus Aplidium; species Aplidium turbinatum. The sequence goes on along the minus strand of NC_137483.1, from coordinate 7,197,445 downwards.
TCCGGTTGTTGAGGTGAGCTTAATAAGCGAGGACCAGTGTGAAAAATCGATTGTAAGCCTAATTGCTAAAAGGATAACAAAAGTCACCACATTACTGTATATGACAATAGGCTACATACAAAAGTTACAGCACAAAAGTCTATGATGTCCGAATAAATAAACACAATAAACAATGGTATTTCATCATATAAGCTAGTCACTACTAATTAGGCTACCGATAAATGTCACCCGAATACTAAGTGATACTATGGAAAGCGCACATCGAAGTTATCTCTAATCTTACGAAGCATATTCGGTCAAAAGGTTTCCATTGTTTGTTGCTGAGCAATAGTGTGAAAGTGAAAGCAAACAATGAACAACGGGATATTAATTTAATTATTCCTTAATTTGAAAAACGATTAAAACAAACTAGTGTACTGAAAATTACCATTTTTTGTCAAAGATGCAAAAGTAGCAAATGGATCGGAGAAAAAAGTCAAAGTGCAAATTGCAGGACCAGGTGGTTTCCATTGACAAGAAGAACCAGCTTTGGTACTCCTATCTTCATAAGGCTCGTCTATGAGTAGACAACATCTTTTTTAGTATGCTCTAGAGAGGCATTGTAGGTGGTGCAGAAAAAAATGTTTGATGAAAGCATTTGCAACAATAACTTATTTATAAATAGATCAACGTTGTGGATTGTTTGCAACCTGCATTATACAGTAGGCCGAATCAAACCAGTCTCCACATAAAGAAAAACTCTGCGAATATACCAACACACTGAGCGGCCGACCGCATAAATGTTTGAGATTACGTTTGAGCGATAAGGTAGCTGACACAGCACTGTAAATAATTGAAAGGGAATACTCTATTTTCGGTTGTCTCGTTACAAATAGAAAAAATAAAATAAAGTTATGGTAGATCACGAACTGATTTTAAGTCGATCGCGTGATAGGCTACGTAGGATAAATTAAAAACAAAAAGTTTTTTTCATTGATTAAACCGGCAAGTTCAATGTAGCCTATTGAGTGTAGAACTGAAATGTAAGGGTAAACGTGTAGCCAATATGATGAGTTCCTTGAACTCGTTTAAAAGTAGTCTAAGCTGATGTCAAGCTGGCTGCAGCATGGTGACCTACGCAACTTCTCTCACATGCTAGCAGCACTACAACTTCAAGACAGAGGTGTAATACAGCTTGGCGGTGCACGCTATGAGGAGCAAGGTCAGAACACGTTATTAGAGTTTGAAAGGCGTTTACTGACTTTTTATCCATCAAGCCTGTAGCTAGCTATAAGTTATGTGCTATCCATTCACATTAGTGCAAGTAGGCTATTAATGTTGGTGACAATATTGCTAAAATCAAACTACTTTTCGACTTGGAAACTTCCGCCCTAGAGCATGAGATATTGAATTTGAAAAATACATTGAATGCCAGATCAGCATTATTTCAACGTGGAGAGTATGCAGTGTCCTGAAAACTACTGGAGGAGAAGCATCCCAATCTCAGACGATATACCTTGAACATGACAGCTCTTTTGAATCAACTTATTTGTTGTGTGAGTCTACTATTTCCAACATGAATATCATCAAGTCTAAGTACAGATCAACAATGACCAGTGACCACTTTGCATCCTGCCTACGCTAGGGATTGTAGATCATAGGGATGCGAAACTTCATCCGCTTTTGGCTTATCCGCAACACTAGAAGGGTTACGTTTTTTTGTAATTTACAAAATATTTTACTTTTTATGGGTTATATAAGAAGAGTGAAGTTGGTTTTAAAGTAATTTAAGGTTTTTAGTTGAAAGCAAGCCAGCAGTAAAGCGTAAAAAAATGTCAAATTGGCAATTGACCCTTCTAATGTTGAAGGAACAACGGAGTTGCGCGTTCCGTAATGTACCGTCCCTACCTACGCCTTTCAACCAACTGCTACACTCCTGACTACGAGAACTTTGTCTTTTTCCCCAGGTCTCGCGCTAAAGCACGAAAAAATTCCCTTTTTCAAACTCAGAGATCTACATGTGTTTTCTGTGTACCATGCTACAGGCGATATCAAAAATATTGAAATCAAACTTAGCCTACAAGTTACAGTAGTCAGTAGTTTATCACGAATAATATGACATTGTAATGTATTGAAAGCCGAAACAACTAACTTAAAAATACTATAGTATATATATTGGAATAGTAGGGAAACGGACCAAATTCACAAACTAACCACTTAATCAAACCTATAAAAATAAACTACTCACTGGTTGTTGAGACCACAGTGAAAGCTGTTTTGCTACTCTCCATCGATCCAAGACTATTTGTCGCAATGCAACTCACTGCTGTAAACGTGACGTCAATTGTTTGATTGAACGAACAATGACCGTTTGTTGCATCGACAGTCCTAGAATGGCGATCACTGATACCATCATATATCACCCATCTACATCGATTGACAACTGGACGTGCTTCACTTGAACAAGTCATGAAAAGATTCTCACCAGACCGAAGATAATATTTACCATTCAAACGAACTAAATGATCAGATTCAATGATATTGATAACAACATTCACAGGAGCGTCTGCAACACAATCAAGTTTAGAAAGTTTTTGATCACAGTATTGTTATTTCACTTGAAGTGTGTTTATTTCGATGCATTAAAAAGAAGGCAACAAAAGGAAAACGTCCAAATATTGTGACTTGAATGTATATTTTTTGTCGCATTCAGGCTTATACGCTGGTGGTTGAAGATTTAGATTAAGTGGACAGGAAGGCAAAGAAGCTAATCTTCGTATCCACCTTTGACCTCCAGGCATGCCTTTTTCAATTGTTCTTCAAAAGACAGAGCCATATGCTCTATTACGGTGTCGAACTGGTGCCCTTTTAGTGGTGTACCAGGCAGAGGTGTTAGGAGTCAGGTTTTATAGACTCTTGCTACACTTCGACTCCGAAGTCTACGACTTCGAATCCTCCCCTACTACAAATATTTTGAAAATGTTGACTTCAAACTCCACTCGACTCCAAACGTAAAACATAAACTACAACCCAGATTTTTTTTATAGACCACTTCATATAACACTTATAGCCTCTCTATTCCTTGTCATAAAAAGAAAAGCATATTTTAAATGAAAAAAATGACTGTATAAAAAAATAGAACTATAGAAGTAAACAAAACTAACAACTGCATAAAGTACAGCGTAAGTATTGGTACAACCAAAGTATTAACTGGAAAGAAATTGGATTCCGGCTTTAATCCGGCTCCTATTTTTGCAAACAATTTCAGACTCCTGCTCCACTCCGACAAAAACCGAGACTCCGGCTCCTAAATATTTTAAAACTTCTGCTCCTGTACACCTCTGGCACCAGGGCTCTCACCACTCGGCTACACAGCCGACTACTAACACTGTGTCGCGTAAACATAAAGGTTGCTGAAGTGTAGACCAGGAGTGCCCAAAGTGCGGCCCAGAGGAGCAATATCTGCGGCCCTCGTCTAGGCTCATAACTTACACGAATGGTATCATGAAGATTTGATAAACTGTAAGATTTTTTTGCAAAGTTTCTTTTGTATTTTTTGTAGATCTTAAATTCAATTGGTGATAACAAATTAAAACCACCCTATAAACTTTTGCGTTAACGCTTTAAAACAATCCATGAACTTACAAACAACTTTTATATGTATCCTTGCAGTGAAACGTCCAAATTGGTCAGTTGTTATACAAGTGTATTCTCCAGTATCCGATTTACTTAATTGTGTCAGGCTGAGTGTAGAACTTGTAGAAGAAAAACCATTCGGACCTTTCCACTGATATGTTGCACCCAAATCACTCCCATAGTCAACAGAACAAGACAGATCTAGATCTTCATCTCGTTCAACGGTTAATACCTCGTTTCGAAGTTTTGCATTCTTGGGAATGTTTAACTTGACCAACCCTAAAGGTAACAATACAATAATAGATAGCGTTCTCTTTCCATGTTATGTTTAAATAAATTCAGTAAAAATTAAAGTAATTTGTTTTCATGAATATGTTGACAACTGTTGTTTTGATTTTATGGCTTGATTGAAATACAAAAGGATTTCAAAAGTAAATAAACAATTTAGAAAACATTGATTAGAAAACTTTTTCTAAGTAAGCACACAACATCGTCATCAAAAACAAAATATAGGCTACAATCATGTTGCTTACTGGTCTGTGGGACTACAATAAACCCTTCTGAGCTGCTCTCCGCTGATCCAAGACTATTTGTCGCCAAGCAACTCACTGACGTGAATGTGACGTCAATCGTTTGATTGAACGAACAATGACCGTTTGTAGCATCGACAGTCAATGAATAAACTTGACTGCTGCTATCGTAGAACCTCCACACACATCGATGGACAATTGGATTAGCTTCACTTGAACAATTCATGACAAGATTTTCACCAGGTTGAAGATAATATCTTCCGTACAAAAGAGCCAAATGGTAAGACTCAATGATGCTGATAACAACATTGGTGGGTGGATCTGCAAAACAATGTCAAACTCCCAATTTTAACAGTTATTTTTACCCACTTGTTGCTATGGAAAAGCGATCAAAAAGCACTGAAAAGTTATCCAGAAGAAATTTGTCATAAATAAAGCTGTCATTTTTCATGCCAAAGTGTATTTAAATGACCAAACACTTCTATACAACTAAATATTCTCCTTTAGAATAACCTACTTTTTCATTTAGGCTTTCAGCAAATGGCAATAGGACAAAACGTTAGTTATTTGCAAACAGATATATACAACCCTTCAGGCACATTCTGTTTGCATTGATCACAAACTGAAATCACTTATAAAAATAACTCCAATGCAATTCAAAAACTTACAAACAATGTTTATATATAGCATTTTCGTAAAGCTTCCAAATCCATCAATCGTTGTGCAAGTGTAATTTCCAGCACCAGAGGAACTCAATTGATTATGGGTAAGCGTAGATGTTGTAGAAGAAAAACCATCTGGGTGTTCCCACTGGTATGTCGCATCCAACTCAGTCCCATATTCCACTGAGCAAGATAGGTCGAGATCGTTATCTCGTTCTGTGGTCAGCACATCGTTTCTCAGTCTTGCACTGCCAGAAACGTTGAACTTTACTGATCCTAAAAGTAACGAGACAATCAGCGTAGTCAAACAAAATACGTTATACATCAAGTGCATAGTTTGAAACAAATTAAGGCTATTTGGGTAACTGAAAACACTGGACACTTAAAAACAGAATAATACTGTTCGCTGGGCATCTAATTAAAAAAATATTAAGTTCTTCTGGTAACTACAGGCTAAGCTAACACAAAATGTAGAAAGTTATAACCAGCTTTAATATGACGTATGTTGGCAAGACCTAATTTATACAGGAATTAAAACAAGACATAGCAAAATCATCATAATCAACCAATTTTGATTATACAAGTCATGAATTAATCCTCATATTGAGGGTGTGGCCTGTCTGTTTGTTGAAAGCGAAGTCTTCTTTTCCACACGTTGTGGTCCTTTTGGCTGGCAGATGCTACAAAATCACACTTTGCAAGTATTTCTTATTTTTTTTCGAGAAAATTTAGGTTTACCTTGACCCCGCTGTGGTGCCATGTTGACGCATCTGACCCGCGAGATCCAGCTGATGCTGCACTCAACGTGTCCAAGTCATTTCAGTCTGCCCAATTATACGACTTAACCAACGTCTCTCATTTTAACCTTGGATAAAAGTTTCTCAAACTGGATATTGTCCTCAAGCTTGATCAGGCAGATCCATCTTACCATCGCTGTGCCATTACGTTGTAGACACTTGACGGTGTTTACTGATGTTGCCCACATTTTGAAGCCATAGAGCATGACACTTCTCAAACAGCTTTAAACTTGACCTCTGATTGCGGCGGGAAGTTGCTTGCTAATGAGGATAGGGAGGAGTTCTCTGAAATTCTTCCAGGCTTGCTTGCACCGCGTAATGGCTGCAAGCTCACAACCCTCTTAAAACATAGTATTCCTAAGGTAGTAAAAGTTAGCTAGTACTTCAAGACTCAAGTGTGCCACCTTCTAATACAAAATGTTTAGCAAAAAAAATAACACTGCAGACCGATGATAAATCGAACACTTGCTGTAATCTCTTGATTTGAGTGAAACGTAACTTGATCTCTGAGGTAAATATCCAGTAAAGATAACGTTTACTAGAGTATTTTATCTAAAAAAGCATGCAAGAATATAATAAGAACATTAAACGCTCCCTTCTTCATAAACTGTTACTTACTGGTTTGTGGGACTACAATAACTTCTTTTGAGCTACTCTGCCGCGAACCAATACTGCTTGTCGCAATACATCTCAATGAGGAGAACATGATTTCAAGGGTTTGATTGAATGAGCAATGACCGTTTGTGGCATTGACAATCTTAGAATGGCGCAGAATGTTAAGGTGATAGAACCTCCATTCACATCGATTGACAACTGGATGAGCTTGGTTTGTACAGTTCATTACAAGATTCTCATCAGATCGAAGATAGTATCTTCCATTCAAAAGAGCTAAATCATCAGACTCAATGATGTTAATAACAACATTGGTAGGAGCGTCTGCAAAACAATAGCAAGTTTAAATTCTTGTTGGCATAAACTACATCAACTAAACGTATTTTCAACAAAATCTTATTATCTTTTGGTGTAGACTATTGAAAAACTTGCAACAAAAGAAAACGAATCATGAAGTCAATATCACGTGCAAGTGCAAGTATATAGGCTAATACTGAGATAGGCTATAATAATCATTAATCAATAGCATACTTATATTTTTCTCTTCAATTTTAATGACAAGTGTACCGATATTGGCCTAAACCATGTTCATTCTGAAATTCTGTCCAGTCAATGGTCTGACATTACGATTCTCAACGCCGTCAACGGGTCTACACTTTCAACAACAAAATTAATCTGCATCTATGTCCTGTAGCGTTATTATGTTCATGGACCTAATATCAATCATAAAAAGAACACTCTGTTTGCCGAGTGCATAAGCCAGATGGGTGAGAATACCCATAGCGGGGTGGATAAAATGCCGAATAGAATACCACACGAGTGAACTATATTTTTGAACTTTTACATCTTATTCTCTATTGTTGTCGTTTCCGAAAACACCCATCTCGCCACAAGCTCGTTTGCCGAGCTATACTAAGTTCTGATTAGGTTATACCAAAGTGTAAAGATGAACGCACTTTTCTTAGAAGCTGAAATACAGTACTTCTTCATGCAGCAATATTTCAATTAAAACTTAGAAATTATCTTTGTCATAGGAACGTAGCTACGTTGGTGGGGAGGGCAATAGCATCCTAAAAATTTTATCTTGCCTCCCCAAAATATATGTTTTAATCCTATTAAGTTACAACATTTCAATATAATTGTAATTCATATTAAACGACGTTTGCCCCCAACAGATGCTTTTGCCCAGTAACATTTTGTTACTGCTCCGTCATGAAATGTGTTTCGCACCAACCTATTGTTGCATGTAGCAAAAATACCACGCATTGATGAAACTGCAAACTTAGGCTACATGGCCTGAATAACATTTTGTTTCATGCAGCGATTCAGTCATGTGCAATGGACGGCCGCAGAATCGCTGTGATGAGAGCCTTGGAAAAACTCTAAAGGATGCCAGTTCGACATTGCGAGCACTTGGCTATGTCTTTAGCAAGACAATGAATGACATGTCGGAAGATGGATACAAAGATTGACCTTCTTGCTTTAGCCTAATGGTAAATTAAATCTTTAACTACAGGACAAGCCTGGATACGACTAAAAAATGGAACAGAAATTGAAAATATCTATAATTTCAAGGATAAATTGTAGCAATTGCAAACAAAGTGCTTAATAGAACTAACAGAGCTAATACAATTATAGAAAATCTAAACTGGCTAAGTCATGCGCTAGTTAAGGTTTCATGCTAGATGGCCTAGCACTCATCAGGCGCGTCACTAAAAAGCAAAAACAAAAAGTAAACAGGAAAAAGTAGAAATACTCCCAACTGATGGAAAGCAATCACGTAAAAGCTTAAAATATGAAGTTTAACTTACAAACAACGTCAATGTATATTGTTCTAGAAAAGTTTCCAAACCGATCAGTTGTTGTGCAGGTGTAATTTCCAGTACCGGCTGAACTTAGACGTCCCACAGAAACCACAGATGTTGCAAACTTTGAACCATCCGGATGTTCCCACTGATATATCGCACCCAACTTAATTCCATTTTCAATTGAACAAGACAAATCTCCGTAAAATATATCTCGTTGTACTGCCAATTTATTGTTGGGTAGGTTTGGATTGTCAATAGTTTGTAACGTTACTGGTCCTAAATGCAAAAGTACAAACTAGACAGTCTTCCATGTTGTTTGCATTCATCAACAAGTTCATGAATTGTCATTTTTGTTCAGTAATTTTTACTTAGTTACTAAGTTAAGATAGTATTCACTAAACTACTTTATGTAATTACAAACAAGCAAACAACAAGTAGAGTTTTGATTTCGGGACTAAATTAGACATCTCAGAACCGGAATTTCTCGAAATTTTTACCCTTCTATTCGGTTTTGTGGAACAGCAAAGAGAGAAAATGCAGGCATATGAACGAAATAAAACATGTTGTTTATTATAATGCTAACACAGAACAACAAACAAAACTTCTAAAGTGTCGTCATTAAGACGATTTCTGACTTGCAAAATATCCAAGCTAAAAAAGCAATTTTGGCTTCAACTGATGCAACTGGTTTTTCTAAGTGTTCTGGTCTCTTGTATTTGATCCCAGCATCGTTTAGAATAGTTTCACACAGACCACACTTAATTTTTCTCCTGTTATGCAGTAAGAAAAATTTCGCCGCACTTCAGATGTATGCAGTATCAACAATATCATTAAAACTTACGAAATACAGATGTGTTTGTTTTTTTGTTTTTCATATCTTTATCCTGCATTGCGGGAAAGCGGACTTGAGCGCTATGCATCGGTGTACGCCTTCCGACGTACACCTGACCTACGCTGCAGCCGACGGCAATGTCTGTTTCCGGTTGTCTACTCTACTTATGACTTAAATTTGGTACTACCCATACTTACTGGTTTTTGAGACGACTTTAAAATATGTTTTGGTACTTTCAAAATGACCAAGACTATTTGTTGCAATGCAACTCACTGCTGTAAAAGTGGGGTCAACTGTTTGATTGAATGAACAATGATCGTTTGTAGCATTGGCAGTAGCAATGTCACGGTAACTTTCACCAACGTAAAACCTCCAAATACATCGATGGACAACTGGATTAGCTTCACTTGAACAGGTCATGACAAGATTCTCATCAGACCGAAGATAATAACCTCCATTTAAAAGGAATAAATAATCCGATTCAATGATGTTGATAACAACATGGGCAGGAGGGTCTGCAAAACAATATCTAATTGAAATATTTGGTGCTACAAATTGAATTTTGTTTCTTTAGTAGTACTGAATAATTTGAAAAAAGGAAAACTGCACTGCTGTTGAAGTTTAATAAACGAGATTAATGTTGCATTGGGTCTGAAAAAAATGACGTCACGGTTAGCCATGTGCAGATGTTTGTCTGATCGATGCCTTTGAAAGCGATTTACTGAGCTGAGTGAAAGTCTGTTGTTTAATCGAAAAACGGCAAAACACATTGCGCCATAAAATTTAATTCGAATAGGCAATTTGATTGGACATGTTCTCTAATATCTATCCAGTATATACTTCACTGATTTGTTACAAATAAAAAACAAGTGAGATTAAGACCTCAGAGGTGAACTATTTTCCTTTTCTCTGTTTTATTCCTTAATTATGATTTGTAATACACATTTCATGGGTTTTCAACGCATTTCATGGCTGGCAAAGAAAACAAATAAAGAAATTTTACACCAAGTGAACCAAACCAGAACTCTGTTTAAAAGTATGAAAATCAGACAATATAAATTTCTCGGCCATGTAATACGAAAGCAAAAACTGGAGCATCTCTTTTTAACTGGTAAAATTTTTGGAAAGCGGCATCTGGCATACAAAGACAAACTCATCTGAAATAATTCAACGACAAGACAGAAACAATCATTCATGCAACATATAATAGGAATATTTGGTCTAATTATTTATCTGAGGCCATCGATGCCTGGTTCAAACAAAGCAGTTGAAGAAGAAGAAGAATACACATGATGAACCATCCCTATGGATGGTCGAACTATTCCTATTCCCTAGGTAACCTAGTACCAGATTGAAAAAACTGTCTTAAGCCACCAAACACTCCTTCACGCAGCAATACTTTGACTTCAACTTACACTAGAAATAATGTACATAAAGGTATTGAATGCTAACTAGTGTTTCCCATTTGGGACGAAATTTCAAAACTCGAGTTTCGGGTATTTGAAATACAGAAACCTTTTTTTGAGTTTTCAATAAACTGCAATTTGGTCCGGTGATAAACTTATTTTACATAAAATATACAAAGACAACAGAAAATAAACTTTAATTGAGAGTTTATTACTAAAACACGCTGCTTTCAAATGCTTTTGTAACATTATTATAACGCCGGGAGTGTTACAATATAACTGACCAGTACCTAGTTTTCTGTCTTATCACGAGTTGCAATTCTTCATCAGTTTATTCAACATCCTACTCACGCGATAAAGGAAATTTTGATTTAGAAACTTATTGTCAAGAAATTTCTGATCGTATGGAACAATTCATGCCTTGCCTTTCGACTGTACCACCTGTAACTCTAAACGATAAATTCTAGAAAGTAATTGAAACAATCGAAGATGTTGGTTTGGTTGGTTTTGAATCTTTATCCTCGGACTGACAAAGCCTTGGTTGGTTGTTCCTGGTAGTTTCGCATACTTGTAGAGGCTCTTGACGCAGGGCCGGTTACCGAGATTGACAGAGTGAAGTTTTGTGATTGTTGAAGTGTTGTTGCCGGGGAATTATTCCATTCACTAGGTACCGCTGAACGGAAAGCAGTCCTGAAATGCGTTGCTCAAGCGCACACCCCGAGAGTCGAACCAGCGCCGCGTGATCTTAAGCCGGGCGCGCAACCACTAAGCTAACGGGGCAATGTAATTGATAAGCATGCACCTTTCAGAAAAATTTCGCTTAAATAGGTTAAATTGCACAGAAAACCCTGGATATCTAAAAGACTTTATGTATCCATTAAAAATAAACAAAAGATGTGTAAAACCCATTTCTTAAAGGGCAATGACATAAGTAGGTTCCTTTACAAAAAGTACTCCAATAAATTAACTTACAAACAACGTCTATATATATCCACCCAACAAAACTTCCAAATCGGTCAGTTGTTGTGCAAGTGTAATTTCCTGCATCTGATCGTCTTAAATAACTCAATGAAAGCTGAGAACTTGTAAAAGAAGTAGAATCGTCTAGGTGCGTCCACTCATATGTCGCATCCAACGTACGTCCGTAAAGAACAGAACAAGAAATACGTCCATATAATTTTTGTCGTTGTATGGCCAACACATTGTTGCGACGGTTTATATTGCTGGGAGCTCTGATTTTAACTGCCCCTTAATGCAAAAACATTAATTACACACCTTTTCATGACAAGTTTGCATCAAATGTACAGACTAAAACAAATTTAAAAAAATGTGTATTTGTTAGCAAAACTTGAAGAACTATTTATTTGACTGTTTAAGTGAAATATGAACTGGTTTTAAAAGCTGCCAATAAACAGGTTAGTCAACATCTAAATAAACACGCAATAATTAAATGAAACACTATCAAATTCAACTATGTTACTTACTGGTTTTTGGAACCACAATGAAAGCTATTTTGCTACTTTCCACTGATCCAAGACTATTTGTTGCCAAGCAACTCACTGACGTAAATGTGACGTCAACCGTTTGATTAAAGGAACAATGACCGTTTGTAGCATCCACAGTCGCAATGTTGTGGTGGGAGTTCTCAAAGTAGAACCTCCAAATGCATCGATTGACAACTGGATTAGCTTCACTTGAACAATTCATAACAAGGTTTTTACCAGATTGAAGATAATCTTTTCCATTTAAACGAACTAAATGATCAGATTCCATGACGCTGATGAAAAAATTGGTAGGAAGATCTGCAAAATATCATCTCAGTATTATATCATCAAAATAACATCGACGCATGCCTTTACGTTCTTGCCAAACACATGCTCTTGAACGGTGTCGAACCGGGCACTATCGAACCTCAAACAAGGGCTATCACCACTCGGTTATGCAAAAAATCATCTATGTGTTGTTCACAAAGTTGGTAGGAAAATCCGCTAAGCAACACATTGCTTATGTTGTTTAGATATTGTTGACAGCATTGCCGTTGAAGATTGGGGTGCAGTAGAGGGGCGGTCCCTCCCTCCTACAAAAATGGCGCAAATTTAGACATTTTTTTTATTTATTTGGGAAAATCGATTATTCTACAACGTTTCGACATCCTACTAGTTTAAAAAGTTTGTATTTATAATTTACATCAATTTTACATCAATATAACTTTGTATTCATAATTTATGTGACAGTGATATGTCAAAATTTTCCCAAGAATGTAAAATGCAACATCATCAATTTTAGAAAATATTGTATGCAGTATTGCAATGTGAGTAGGGTTTCAAGTTTCGATTCACTATCAGCAGAACATAGCCTAAATGTATAAAAGGACACAATTTATAATCAGAGGTCAGCTTAATTACGATCATTAGGATATATATTTCTTCACTGGCATGCATTTGAAACCTCAATAGTTAAACTCAAGTTTCTTGATTTTTCTTTACAATAATTTACTCGCTTTTAAAAAAAATTGTGATGTAGAAATGGAGTCTACATTTTCCAAAACTGCTTATGAGTAGACCTACAGAGATGTACTCCTATTAATGTTACAAAATTTTGCAAAAAATTAGAAATTCAAACATGAATTGTTTTGGGTAAACAGTTAATAAATAATCAACAAAGTAAACAATATCACACCAAATCAGAAAATTCATTTATTTATATATAGAGCTTTCGCCACACAAGTGTGGCTTCTTCAGTATAGTCTTATTCAAATAAAAATATCTTATTCAAATATGTAGTTTCTATATATATTATATTCAAAATATGAATCAGAAATAATCAACTTACATGTGACGTCAAGCGTATAGACAGGTGACCTCCCAGAAGAAGGTACAGCTTCAGTGTAAGAAGTGATGGCCTGACAGGAGACTGACAAGCCATTGTCTTCCTTATTAAATTGTCGAGTTATAAAAGTTCTCGCCTGTCAATATACCGATAAAATTTGTTTTCTTAGCAAGACGTTCTAATAAAATAACAAATTTTTGAAAACCAAAATTGTTTTAATGAATTACTATCTCAAATCTTCTTATAAAAGTCATTTTTCTAGTCCCCTCACTTTGTCTTTAACAACAGTATCACTTCCCAGGAAATAACGGGACTGTATTCCTCGTGGCGCCACGTCATCATAAATACACCGAATGGTGATGCTGCGTCCGGTTCTTACTGACAAACACTCAGGATCAATTCTAACCGGATAGGGAGCTGCAAAACAAACAAATGTCAAGACAAAGCAGAGCTGCTGATAGTTTCATATTTGCAGATAAAAAAAAAAAAATCTATTACAACCAGTGATGGGCATTATCGCCGATAATTTATCGGCGATAATTATCGGCGATAATTATCGGCGATAAATTTTTATCGCTTATCGTTATCGCTTAATTATTTTTTCAGTTATCGTTTATCGTTATCGCCAAAGGCAATATTTGATTATCGCCGATAATTAATCGCCGATAAATTTTATTTCGGATCAACACACAAGTGGAAAGAACATGAAAAGTAATATTTTTATTAGCCACCTAGTTCATGAAACTAAAATTAAAACCAGTTCTTCTTCAGTGCCTGAAGTGTGTGTGCACAGGTCGTTGTCATGGGAGGGGCACGCCCCCTGCAGCGACGGCCCTGACAACACAATAATTTTCAGAGTTGCAAATTGCAATGCAATGACATGCATGCAACAAGTCTCTTGTTGTTTTGCTGCAATCGGCAATCGCGAGTGAATTTTACAATTAAAATGTAAGCGCACAGGCGGTACAGATTCCTTTGAAGCGAAGCGAAAGAAATTGGCAAGTGGTTTATGAAAGTGTCGCAATACGCAGGGGCGCCGGAACGGTTTTTGACTGGGGGGGGCAGGATTATGAAAAAAGGGCACTTTTGTTTTAAGTTTTAAGATGAGATATAGCAATAATTCTCATCCATCAGCTCATCATCGAGTAATGATACAAGTGTCCGGTATACAAAGAACAATGGCAAGGATGCATCATGGCATCATGGCATCATGCTATTTTATAATGATGTGGGCTAATCTACTGTGATACAGAATTTTGTGCCGTGAATATTATTTTGAGGCAGAAATGAAAGATTACAATTAGGCTGAAAGCAAATAGTTGAAAGTTTTATATCGTATTGCAAAATGTGCAGTAGCTTACATGACCTTAAAAGGGTACCATTGCCCCCCCTGCTCCCCCATCCACAGAAAATTTGAGGGCAGGGAGAGCATCCGCCCCACCTGCCCCCCCCCCCCCGCTTCCGGCACCCCTGGCAATACGAGGCCGCTTTTACATCGGAAACATGGTCTTTCGCGCCACCATCACTGAAACAAGTCATTGCAGAATATGATATTGCTTGAAGCATTTGACATGCAGACCGACATCACACTTTTTGCATCTTGTAGTAGTTTTTGCATGACAATAGGCGCATCGAGTTGCGTGGTAAAATTATGCTAAATACAGTAGGCTATAACCTTTCTCATTTACCTATGCTTCTTCTTCGTCGTATGAGCTGTTCTTCTGGACTATATGTTTGGGCATGATGTCATCAGCCACTCGACAGTCTCGTCATCCAGGGCCTTCAGTCCAGGCGCTCCATGTGGTGGTTGATGGATTGGGCAGTCATGGACGACATGATCTACTGTCTGGTCTGTGGCGCCACACTCGCATCCCGGTGAGGGAGCCAGGCCCCATTTGCACATGTCTGAACGAAAGCGACCGACGCCGGTTCGTAGGCGGTTAAGCCGGACCCACGCAAGTCTTGCGAGGGACATTCCCGGAGGGTGGGGATCGACGTCGGGTAGGAAATCACGGAGTCGGGAGGTGTTGTTTTGCCACTCCATGTTCCATGTGTAGTTCGTCCAGTGTGCCGCACTTATTCCAAGATCTTCAACGTTGTTCAGAAGCTGTCGTGCGGCAGGCACAAATGAGCGTCTTGATTTCAGTCGCTGCTGTCCTCCAGGTAGGCGCTGGAATGTACTGTGGAGGAGGTGGTCGGGGTCCAGTGCGCGACGAGCAAGGGAAATCATGGCTCCTTTACGGCGAAGCTCAGCAGGTTGGATGCCTGCAAGGATGGGAAGGCAGTCCGTTGGAGTGGGACGCAGGCATCCAGTCACAGTGCGTAGTGCGTCATTGATGGCGGTGTCAATGTGGCGGGTGTGAGAGCTGCGGCACCACACTGGTGCGCAGTACTCAGCGGTAGAATGGACTAGGGCCAAGGTAGCTGTGCGAAGGGTTTTCGCATCAGCTCCCCAACCGGAACCCGCCAGCCGCCTCAAAAGTGCAACGCGCGCAGATATTTTTTTGCGCAGTGACTCCAGGTGTCGTCGATACGTGAGTGACCTGTCCAGGGTTACGCCGAGGTAGGTGGGTTCGGCGCAGTAGGGGAGGTGTTCGTCATCGATGGTAATGTTGATCTCACGTTTTGCTTCCTTGTTGTTTAGGTGGAAGGCCGCCGACACTGTCTTTGCCTTGCTGAGCTGTAGCTTCCATTTCTGGAGATATGTTGATATAGTTGACATGTCCTGGCTTAGGTTCCTCTCCATTGACTGCCAATCTCCGGCTGGATGCAGGAGAGCCAGATCGTCTGCATAAGCATACTTCCTGGAGATGGTGTCAGGCAGGTCATAGATGTAAGTGTTAAAAAGGAGGGGAGCCAGGACAGAGCCCTGTGGGACGCCGTTCCTGAGTCGACGTAGTCTACTTCGTCGGCCGCTACCGGTGGAAAGGGTAAAGCTGCGGTTTTGCACAAGTTCCATAATCATATGGACCATGTGCCTGTCAGGAAGGAGACGGAGTAGTTTGCAGGTAAGGCCGCTGTGCCATACAGTGTCGTAGGCAGCCGTGAGATCGACAAACAGCCTTCTTTTTTGCCGAGAAGCTGTCCTCGATGTCTTGGGTCATCAGAGTGACCTGGTCTACAGTTGATCTTCCGTGGCGAAAGCCGGCTTGTTCCCGAGGGAGCTGAGGGTCTATTATCGGTTCGACACGGGCGTAGATAAGTCTTTCGAGTATCTTGAAGGGGATACAGAGCAGAGAGATGGGACGATAGCTCTTCGGATCCCCTGGGGGCTTCTTCGGCTTTGGGACTGCAACCACTAGGGCTCTTCTCCAGATTCTTGGGATGCGCAGGTGACGCAAGCAGCAGGAAAGGAATTCTTTTAACCAGGACCTCATAGAGGGGGCAGCTTGGAGTATTAGTTCCGGGCATAGGTGGTCAAGGCCCGGGCATTTGCCTGGCTTTAGGTGCTGGAGGGCGGAGGCAAATTCTTCTGGGGTAAACTCACCAGAGATGTTGCCCTCGACAGGTGTTGGGACCTTCCAGAGGTCCGTCATTTTCTTGAGGACGGACTTGTCTGATTCACGGTCTCTCGTTCTGTGCACTCCATTTTTCACAAGTTGTGAGGCGATGGCATTTGCTGAAATGGGGCATTGGCGACGAGAGGCACGTGATCTGCCAGTGAGGTTGTTGAGTGTACTCCAAGCTGTGCGGCTGGAGTGCATGAAGTCGATTGAGTCTATGGCTTCTGTCCAGCGCTTCTTCCTCTTTGAATTCAATCTTGCCAGCAGGGCTGTTGCTGAGTTAGTGGTGGCGGTACCCTGGGGGGAACGAAGGAAGTCGAGGTAAAGCCTGTCGCACTCCACATCCCAGCAAGGTATGTAGTTTTTCCGTCGACCTCGCGGGATGGAGTCTTTTGCCGCAGATATGATTGCATCACAGAAGTCCTGGTAGGCTTCATCCACTTTGATGGTGTGTGGGGATGGGAGGTACTGCGTAGCTTCGTTTGTGAGGAAGCTGTAGTATTCCCAATCGGCCTTTCTGAAGTTCCATCGCTTGACAGGCTTGCTCGGAATAGGTGTGGCAAGCAAGGGGGCCGTGATTAGCGAGGGTCGGTGTTGAGACCTTGGGAACTTCTCTAACACACGTCTGTCCGGCTGGCGATCATCGGGGTCGTCACTTGCGAAAGCCAGGTCTGGGTTCGTGCCAGTGTTCCAACGACCGGAGTGGAAGCTCGGTGCGCCCTTAGGATCGTATAAGAGGGCGAGGTTGTTGTTGGTTGCCCAAGCGGCCAGACTATCTCCGTCGTTGTTGATGGAGTTGTACCCCCAGTCAGTGTGGTGGCAGTTAAAATCGCCAGCGTAGAGGCTGGGGTGGGGGAACACTGGGATGGCTGTTGATGTTATCTGCGAAGGTGGGGGCTTGTAGACATTGACGATGTTGTAGCCTGCTACATCTACACAAAGCCACTCGATCTCCGATTGACCACCCTGCACCTATGCTGCATAGCCGAGTGGTGAGAGCGCTGGAACGGCAATCGAAAGGGCGCCGGTTCGACACCGCTCATGAGCATACAGTTGCGCATCGAGTTGCGTGGTAAAATTATGCTAAATACAGTATAACCTTTCTCATTTACCTATGCTTCATAGCCGAGTGATGAGAGCGCTGGAACAACAATCGAAAGGGCAGGACACTGTCTTTCGCAGGACACTTAAAGGCATGCCTGAAGGTGGACATGAAGATTGGCTTCCTTGCCTTCCGGTCCACTTAATCTAAACCTTCAACCACCGGGCGTAAGCCTGGATACGACGACGATTTACCTATGCGACATAGCCAACGCTCAATCAAATATTTTTATTCCCACTAATAATACAGTGCCTATATTGTAATTCTTATCTCAACAACTCAGCGTTCTGCCATTGCTTTTACGATGGTGTTCACAAAGAAAACAGAAAAATTTATCTGAAATTATCAGTAAATTACGATAATTATGTTATTGTTCTTGAACAAACACGACTAATTTGACAAGCTTGATGGATTTCACAGTATGCACATTTTTACTACCAATAACGCTTAAGATTAGGCCTACTGATAAATTTTCAAGCATTTTGCGTTTTTTGGAATTTTTTCAATTATTGCTGACTTTGCTGTAAACAGCCCGTAGAAAGCAAAATACAAAGTTTGGAATTTTTTATGGTATTTTCGTTTGATTTAATTATTTTGCCTACTGCACGTAAGCGGCAGTGTAACTCAATTGATAAAAGCATCCAACTGGTATCTGAAGGTATAATTATAAGCACGGCGGTTACCTCAGTGGTTTGATTCTGGATCAAGAGGTTGAAGATTCGATACCTACTGCCGCTGTTGCGATTCTATTTATGCATAACTTACAAAAAGTTTTGTCCCTTTACAGTACATTATGTTCGATTTTTCGTCATGTTGGTGAAAACAGTTCGTGTTGCACGGGATGGGGCAGCGCTAATCAAGAAAAAAAAGTTATCGTTATCGGACATTATCGGCGATAATTTATCGTTTATCGTTATCGCTTAACTATTTTTTGATTTATCGTTTATCGTTATCGCTTTAGGCATTTTTCGTTTATCGATTATCGTTATCGCTTAACTGAAAAATGAGTTATCGCGCCCAACACTGATTACAACACAATGCTGCCGCCTCGCTGCGGTAATTTTGTTTTTCCCACGAGCTTTCGAAACACAGTTCCCTATTCATGTGCAAATGACGACTATAATAATGTTATGGCTTTATTTATTGTCGCTCTACAACAGCGAAGGCTTTTTAGCGACAGTGTTCATTTTTTAAATTTATAATCTGGTTTACGATGTCATTACATTATTGCCAGATTTATTCCCACTGCGTTATGCAAGAAAGAACACAATCGGTATCGTTTTTAAGGTATTCGGTTTAACCCGACCTGGAATCGATCTCAGATCTAGCAGCACCAGACCCGAAGGCGAAACTACTCGACCACTGAGTTGATGCAAAACATGGTTATGAGAAACCACATTGCCAAAATGTGACATTACTGCAAAACTCCTGGTTTCACTTTCAAAAAGGACAAGTGTTTCTCTGTTGTCAGTGTTGGTAGATGCTCTTTGCATTTTCTGCTTAAGTCTTAAAATCTAGTTCAATATTTACATAGTGGCAGTAACACAAAGGTAGTCCAAATTTACATAAAATATACTCAAAGGTTGAAAGGTTGTATTTATCCAGTGTTGTACGCGTCAATGAAATAAATTGATGGCGTCAGCGTCAGCGCGAATTGCCTAAAAACTTTACGGCGTAAAGTACTGCGTAAGCTGGTAAAGAAATTGACGGCGTCAGCGTCAGCGCTAATTTCTAGCACTATTTTAGCCAGGGTCTCACAAAACGGAAGTATTTCAACCAAGTTTAGGCTAACAATAGCTATAAATAAAGAGCAGGTTTTATGTTTTGAGACTGTATTGTAACTAGCTACTTTAGCTTATTAGTTATTTCCTTGTAGAAACACAAGCATTTCAAAACGTTTGTCTGACAATCTGCTGCGTTTGGGACGCATAATGTCCTTTCTAAGTGAAAACATGCGTTCCACAGCAGCGCTGAATGGTATTGGTGTGTTGTATTTCAAAAACAAGTCTTGAAAACGTTTACTCGGAAAGGTATCACTGTTCCAAGCGTGCTGTGATGCCTTAGCATATATAAATCTTTTAACGAGGTCCACTGCACTAACATCGCTCTTTTCAAGGGCATAGAGCTCTTGAAATAAAGTACCTTCAACCACCGCGATGACTTTCATGGATTTTTCGCTTTCTCTCTCTGATCCCTCGTTCTCGATACTGATCACGATATGAGTGATCACCATTTGGCGAACTTCTTCCGCTTGTATTCCAGGTAGCTATTGCAACCAACGCGAAATCGGGTATTTCGGATGAGTCAAGCTGGCCAGAATACATTGTGAAACTCTTATTGTGAAACGAGATTTTCCATGAAAACAAAAAATGACGCATAGCGCTTGACGCTTAAAATCGGCAAAATAATTGACGGCGCGATCACTTCCGTCAACTAAAAAATAAACTGACGGCGCTAGCCTCAGCGTCAACAAAAAGTTGACGCTGTCAAATGACGCCGTCAAATTGACGGCGTCAACGTACAACACTGTATTTATCACCCTCTACTTAAACTACTAACTTAAAGTAGCGACTCTGACAGTCCTACTGTAGATAGTTCTGTGTCAAGGGGAGGGGGAGAGAGACCCAGCCCCGTGTGTACTTCTAGTCTCATTTCTTTGTTTTCTGCACACCGCTGAGTTGATGACTGTGAGACCTTGTCAGTATGCAGGCTTTCTGAACACCGTAGTGCTGAGTTGTTAGTGACTGATTAATCTGATAGGCTGTAATGAGATAGCTATCAGCAAGTGGAACCAGCATACATTTAGAAATACTATTTGTATCATGACTAGGGCGATTTTTTGTCACTAAAGTTACATTTTTTCTGTTGTACCAATTAACAATAGAAATGTAGAACCAAAATTTCATGGTTGTGGTGTCAATATTTAAGAAGTTATAAAGCTACCAAAAGTCACTTGTTTCTAGGTTACGTTTTATTTGTTAGGTCACTTTGTTTTGCATATTTTTTTGCCTAATTTCCCTATTTATCCTTTATTGCTACTGTAGAGATGAATTTACATTCTATGTAATTCCAAGATTTTTAATACGGTATATCTTCTACTTTGGTACGGATTTTAGGTTTGCACGAGCCCATGCTTGTTTGTACCGCGTGTATAAGTAATTTTTTCGATGAAACAAATTGTGTTAACTGTATTTAACCACTTGTTTTCCCTGCAACAGCTAAAGTGTTTGATTGATAGAAACTTCCTGCCAGATGATGTAAAACATTACATACCCTGTATGACAGTGTATGTGTAATTTTATTTTGAGCACAAATTGAAGCTAGTTTAGATGTTTTTTTTTATGTTGAATTGGTGCTATTTCTTTCGCTTTCTTGTTTTTGTTGAATAAAGTTACTTTTTGGTAACTTTTTCCAAAAATAAAGTCACATTTTTGAGTTTTTGAGGTTACAAAAAAATTGCCCTAATCATGACAGTCGAAAGTACTTTTACTTTACATTATTGTTGCTTTATGTTTTCATTCCTAGCACAGGTGAAGCTATGACTTGATATACCTATATTTGCGCTTACTTATATTTGAGTTGATTTTTAAACTGGTGAAAAAGTCTATTGAAGTGAACCACCTTTTCATAACGGTGCAGTGAAAATACAGACTATATTATCATAGGTCTGCTTGACGATAATAGGCCCAAAATTATTCCGGCACAGGGGCCCACAAAGAGCTTAACACAGCATTGAGCAAAACCATACCTTGTCCTGTTGGAACCTGGGCTTTAGCGCTCCATAAGTTTACTGATCCACCTGGTAAAATATAAGAGAAGGTTAATTACTGTACTAAAAGTTTAATTTATTTTCAGCATAACTCTAATTCATATTTTGCAAACAGGTAGCAAAAGTGAAGTGTAACATTGTTCTGCGTCCTCAAGGTTATTTCAGATATCAATAAATTCCACAATGATGATGATGATGGCGTATGAGCGATCTTTCCAGGCTAGATTGGAGGGCAGGAAATCTTCAGCCACTCAGCAGTCTCGTCGTCCAGGACCCTCAGACCATGCACACCGTGTGGAGGCCGGTGGGTTAGACAGTGGTGGATGACATGGTCTGCGGTCTGTTCAGTGGCACCACACTCGCATTCTGATGAAGGAGCCAGGCCCCACTTGTGCATGTCCGAACGAAAGCGGCCGACGCCAGTTCGCAGGCGATTAAGCCTGACCCACGCAAGCCTTGCGAGGGACATCCCAGGTGGACGGGGATCGGCGTCGGGTATGAAGTCACGGAGCGTGGAGGTGTGATTTTGCCACTCCGTGTTCCACATATGGTTCGTCCAGTGTGCCGCACTTAAACCAAGTTCTTCTGCGTTCTTAAGTAGTTGTTGTGCGGCAGGCACAAAGGGGCGTCTTGATTTCAGCCGCTGCTTTATAGGTGGTGGTCTCTTGAATGTTGCATGGAGGAGACGGTCGGGGTCCAAAGCGCGGCGAGCGAGAGAAATCGTGGCTCCTTTACGGCGTAGCTCAGCGGGTTGGATGCCTGCTAGGATGGGTAGGCAGTCCGTTGGAGTGGGACGCAGGCATCCAGTTACAGTACGCAGTGCGTCGTTGATGGCGGTATCAATCTGGTGGGTGTGAGAACTACGACACCAGACCGGCGCGCAGTACTTAGCGGTGGAATGAACAAGGGCTAGGGTAGCTGTACGAAGAGTTTTAGCACCAGCTCCCCAGCCGGAACCCGCCAATCGCCTCAAAAGTGCAACGCGTGTAGATAGTTTTTTGCGCAGTGACCTCAAGTGCCGGCGGTACGTGAGTGACCTGTCCAGGGTTATGCCGAGGTATGTAGGTTCGGCACAGTAGGGAAGGCGTTCCCTATTAATGTTGATGTTTATCTCACGCTGTGCCTCCCGATTCTTAAGGTGGAAGGCCGCCGACACTGTCTTTGACTTGCTGAGCTGTGGCTTCCATTTCTGGAGGTATGCTGATAGTGCTTGCATGTCTTGGCTGAGGTTCCTCTCCACTGACTGCCAGTTTCCTGCTGAGTGCAGGAGTGCCAGGTCGTCTGCGTAAGCATATTTCCTGGAGATGGTGGGGGGCAAGTCGTAGGTGTATATGTTGAACAGGAGAGGAGCCAAGACTCAGCCCTGTGGGACGCCGTTTTTAAGTCGACGTAGTCTGCTTTGACGACATCTACCGGTTGTGAGGGTAAAACTGCGGTTTTGCACAAGTTCCATCATCATATGGACCATGTGTCTGTCAGGGAGCAGACGGAGTAACTTGCAGGTAAGGCCGCTATGTCATACGGTATCATAGGCAGCCGTGAGATCAACAAACCAGCCTTCTTCTTAGCCGAGAAGCTGTCCTCAATGTCTTGAGTCATAAGTGTGACCTGATCTACGGTTGATCGTCCGTGTCGGAAACCAGCTTGTTCACGGGGGAGCTGCGGATCTATTATTGGTTCGACACGGGCGTAGATGAGTCTCTCGAGGATCGAAGGGGATGCAGAGCAGTGAGATTGGACGGTAGCTCTTCGGATCCCCTGGGGGCTTATTCGGCTTAGGAACTGCAACCACAAGGGCTCTTCTCCAGATTCTAGGAATTCTCAGGTGGCGCAAACAGCAGGAAAGGAAGTCTTTTAACCAGGACTTTAAGGAGGCAGTAGCATGGAGTATCAGCTCCGGGCAAAGGTGGTCCGGGCCCGGGGCTTTACCTGGCTTTATGTGCTGGAGGGCGGCGGAAAATTCTTCCGGGGTGAACTCACCCGAGAAGTTGTCCCCGTCTGGGGTTGTTACCCTCCAGAGGTCCGTCATTTCTTGCAAGACGGATCCATCTGATTCACGGTCTCTCGATTTGTATTTCCCGTTCTCCACAAGTTGTGAGGCGATGGAATTTGCTGAAACGGGACATTGTTGCCGAGAGGCACGTGATCTGCCAGTTAGGTTGTTCAGTGTACTCCATGCTATGCGGCTGGAGTGCGTGAAGTCATTTGATTCAACGGCTTCTGTCCAGCGCTCCTTCCTCTTTGAGTCCAGCCTTGCCAGCAGAGCTATGGTTGAGCTGTTGGTGTCATTGTCCTGAGGGGCGTGGAGGAAGTCGGAATAGAGGCTTTCGCACTCCTTATCCCAGCACGGTATGTAGGTCTTTCGTCGGCCGCGGGGGATGGATTGTTTTGCCGCTGATGTTATTGCATCACAAAAGTCCTGGTAGGCTTTTTCCACGTTGTTGGTGTGAGGGGATGGGAGATACTGTGTGGCTTCATTTGTGAGGATGCTATAGTACTCCCAGTTATCCATTCTGAAGTTCCATCGCTTAACAGGCTTGCTCGGGATAGGCATTATGAGCGTTGGAGCCGTGATAATCGAGGGTCGATGTTGGGACCTGGAGAACTTCTCTAGCACACGTCTGTCCGGTTGGCAATTATCGGGGTCATCACTTGCGAAAGCCAGATCGGGGTTTGTACCAGTGTTCCAGCGTCCGGAGAAGAAGCTCGCTGCACCCTTGGGATCGTGCAGTAGGGTGAGGTTATTATTGGCTGACCATGAGGCCAGGCTTTCTCCGTCGATGTTGGTGGTGTTGTAGCCCCAGTCAACGTGGTGGCAATTAAAATCGCCAGCATAGAGGCTGGGTTGGGGGAACACTGGGATGGCTGTTGGTGTTAAGCGTGAGGGTGGTGGCTTATAGACATTGATGATGTGATAGCCTGATATGTCTATACACAGCCACTCTATCTCCGATTGGGCACTGGACTGGTCTATTGGCGTCCAGCTCAGTTGCTCATGGACAAACGTGGCGAGGCCGTGTTTCCTGCTGATGGTTGCGCCTGCGAGTGTGAAGTTGGGTAATACCAACTTATCCACAGATGTGCAGTGGGTCTCCTGGAGGAGAATGACGAGGGCCTGATGTTTTGTGGCCAGATACTCGATGATGCTGAGCTTGCTGGCCGTAAAGCCCTCGGTGTTCAGCTGCAGTACGGTGGGTCGTCGGTACTTTTCGACAGAGGAGCTGCCGCGCCCTGAGAAGGGCGTTTCCCTATCCACCCTGCGCTGAGCCTGGGCCTGGTTTGCTCGAGTATGACAAGCTTTGCTTCGCATATCTTTTTTTCTTGAAGATATGGTACTGACGGGAGGGACCACGAGAAGGTGCTTGTTCTTTTCCCCCAAATTCCACAATCCGGATGACGGATATACCCGGATATTTATATTTTAGCTAACATGTTAACCGGATAATTAATATACAGTAATTGTCAGACAACCGTTCTTCCGAAATTTACACCAATAGTTGCTTGCAAAATCATCTAACAGTTACACAGTTTATTGTGAATGTCTACACATGCTATCTACTGTAAATAAAAAAACCACGCATTTTCAATATTTATTGTTGGCTATCGGCAACGCATTTCTCATGAAGCACAATTACGCATCGATTGTTTAATAGTGTAACCAAGAGAGTAGTTTTGTTACTGTGAATGCAGCTTTACACGAGTTTGTATTTTCACATATTTTCCTATTACCATTTCTTGATCATAGAAAGTAGCCCCAAGATATGGTAACTGAGTTTTTACTTTCGAATTTGAAATTAGAGTTTTGCTATCACGTCAAGACAACCACACTTTTTGTTCTACGAGAATCAAAGGTAACTGCATCGAAAGGTCGTTGAGTTTTTGCTAGTCAGAAGTACTGTGCAGTTTTTTTTTCCTGTTTATAGATTTCATAAACCGATGTATTTTATTCAGATGTAGTTAAATTATATATATGTTATTCCTGAAGAGGACATCTTGTGATGTCGAAAACGTTCGATATTTAATTTGTTGCGTAGTTTTGTGTTTCTGTAAATGTAATATACTTGAATATGTTAAACTTAATTTAAATTTAATAAATCCAAATAATCAAACCTAAATAAAGTGAAATTATAGCAGTTGAGATAAAAAATCAGTTAAGTTAAATGAATTCAAGAAGAAGCGAAAAAAGGCACAATTAATCTACTTATAATTAAGATCACACTCAACCATTTAATACGTTTGACTCGTTAAGCATTATGTTGCTAAATAGAAAAAAAAACAGCCATTATCACATTGAATGCAACAAGCCAGTAAAAGGTTTTACTTACTTAAAACATTGTAGAGAACAATGTAGAGATAAAGCTGAGATTTCATTGCTGTTGTTATTATATCTAGCAAAGCTACCTTACAAAATATGTGTAAACATTCCACAATAATATCTTATATCTAGCAAAGCCATCAAAATAAAATATTATGGTGTTTTTTTATAAGTAGGTTGACTTACAATAAATACGTTACTGCAATAACGCACGTTACAAAATCAAATGGAGATTGACATAAACACATTTAAGCCGCTGTTTAGTTCAGAGCTTTGCAAACTTTTTATTGTGCGACCGCATTTTATAAAAAAAGTTTTTGCGGCCTTTTGCTGGGCAATTTACAATGCTAACTTCCCTCTATAGAACCAGTTTTAATTTCTTTTATCGTTTTAATTTGCCCTACAATTACGTTCCCGTTTTGTCGCTTCTACCTTTTTCTCAACCCTTGCTATGCTGACGTTTATTCGTTTTGCGCTGATGAGTGATAAAGAAAAATAGATAACTCATGTAAGAAAGCTATCATGGCAAAAAAAAAACAATCTTAAAGTTCGGATATCCTCCTCAATGTATGCGGTTGACACGTTTGTGCTACAGAGGATGAAGATTTTAGCAATGCAGAAACGCATAAAAATGCTTTTTTCCTTAAAATTCTTCTACCGAAGCTCTATTGTTGATAAAAGTATAATGACTTTGCAATAATAAGTAATTGGCCAAAAACCTAATGGTGCGTGTGTTATCAACCTCCATAAAGTGGCTTAGAAAAATAAAGTATAATACAGATATAGTAGAATTTGCAATATGCAATATCATTGTATAGCATGGTCACTGCAGAAAACAGGGTAAAAAGCGGAAATTAACTACGACCTTTTTAACAAATTTTATATTGATAAGTACATGGTTGGTTTTGAATCTTTATCTTCAGACTGAGAAATCCTCTGATAGGATAATCTTGGCAGTTTCGCATGCTTGTAGTGCTTTTGAACCACTGACGCAAACCCGGTCACCGAGATTGACAGAGTGAAGTTTTCCGATTGTTGAAGTCTTGTTGCCGGGGAATTATTCCATCTATTAGGTGCTGCTGAATGGTGAATGGTCTTTGAAGTGCATTGCTCAAGCGCACACCCCGAGAGTCGAACCAACGCCGCTTGATCTTGAGATTTCTTGGTGTGCAAAGCCAGGTGCTAAACCAACTGAGCGTTCTGGGGGAGAGGCCATATGTCCGACGTCTTTTCAAGTCGGGTGACTTCAAACAATATTTTTGTAACTTACTTAAAAGAGCTATTTGTTGTTTTTTATAAATTGATTCACAAACGGACCGCTACAACAAAATTACAAACTACTTAAGTATATTTAAAAATAGCACATTTCCTAGCTATTCTTGCAAAATCATCTATAGACTGCAAGGAAAGCACTTGGTCACGTGGCCCAATAATTGAAAAAAATATCTAATTTAATTTATTTATCTAATTTTAGTTCGTTTTTTCATATTTACAGCTTCAGTAGAGAGTTTGTCTTGTTGAACCATGGTCACATGGTAACCAAATATTTTTCATATTTGTTCCTTTGCTTTGCATACTCAATCTCATTTTATTAACCTCATTGGTCAAGCATGTTTTCAGCAGGAGATTTGAAGGGTAAAAATATTCGTATGTTTATAAAAAAAAAATGATGTAAACACAATGTTCACTCTACTAGCTAACATTTTTAAATTAACCTATTCCAGTGGTAACATAGGCAGCCTACAGTATATTACTGAAAAACACGCATTCAAATTTCAACAAATGGTTTGGCTTGTAGCAAAGTTGTAATTAGATTTGCTCAAACCCACAAGAAATGATTTTGTTGCATATTTTCAAATTAAACAGTTGGTAGAATTTTCTTTATTGCAGCTAGGTTTTTGCATAAACGTTTTCTACTGTAGCCTATATCTAGTTCCAAAGGAGTTTATTATCTAGCTGTATTCTTTGTAACTTTTGATAGTTAGGTGACTTGGGTTGTCGTTCTTGTTTTCTGTTAGAACATATTTGTTAATTGTTATTGGTAAGTAAAATGGTTGTTTGCTTCCGTCCTCATTCACTGTGGAGCTGACGCAAGATTCGATGCAACAAAATGTATAAAAGTATGTGAGACGACATGGTACACTTTGTCTAACGTCTCACCACTGCTACTACAATAAATTCTGCTTACAAATCAGGTGTTTTTGACAAACGTTGTTCTGAACAGTTATTCTTTCGCAACACAACTGCAATAGCATATCGAGTTTCAGCTGAATATCTTTATTGCACCGTGCTCGAAAGCTAATGGTGTTTATCAAAAATATTTGACGAACGAAAAACATTAAATATTAAATTTTCTCGATTATTGATTAGTATGATAATAAAACTAAGTAGCCGTGTTGTTAGCAATGTCACGTTTGTTATCACGACATGCATCATGATGCCAAATCAACAAAGCTAACAGCAAAGCACTTCCTTGTAGAAATGGAACGTTCTTCCTGGCAGACAGCACAATGCTGAGTAGGTACTCACTAGCACAGCCCGCAATTGCGCTACCATAACGGTGTAGCCTCCACGTTAACCAAAGACCATCCAATCAACTACGTTTCTTGGCAGCAGCTGGTTGTCAATTGTTTCTACTGTACGATCGGGCGCCGAGACACAAATCACTTCCTTGTTATGCATATTTTTTAATCATATTGTGCAATCTGTGCTTTTGTCTCACGGATGTTAAAAATGGATATCTGTTGAAAGAATAAGTCATATCTGATTTATAGGATGGACCCTATTTGCATACTTTTTAATGTTTAAATTGGCTCCCTCTAAAATAGTTTATAATTGATTGTAATGGGAAACCTAATCGATATTTAAGGTATGCTCAAAAACCTTAAATTTTTTCCACATTTTTATATACCGGTACCTGATTTCTTTCGAACATATCTACCGTGCAAAAGTATCAATTGTTATGTTGATTCCTTGGCTCTACAGGCTGAAAATGAAGATGATCAATTTCAGTATCTTTTCGGAACAAAACTGCATTCATTACCAAATGATTTTCATGCTTAATCTCCTTGTGACTGCCCGCTATATGATTCTCAACCTTTTGTATTGAATATTTATGTCTCGCTTTCATTTCTCATACTTCATTTTATCTCTCACTCGTGTTCTGAACTTTTCACAGTAACAACCCAATTGACCAGACAAATGCAATTGTGATATTCTTTCGCGTAACATCGCATCATGTCTCTTGTCATTTTTTGAAAGCCAGCTTGCTCTTTTCCTTGCTTAAAGTGCCTCTGACAGGTAAATAAATTCGCTAAATTTACCTAAAACACCGAAAAGATGACACTAACAAACTTCCCTGACCAGCAAATCGTAAAAAATACCAATAGGCTACTAAGTTACACGCTTGCAAACTTTCGTTGACTTTCGGCAAATCTGACACTCATTCAATTGCGAAAATAAAAACGGCAACACCGCTGTGACGTCACCATAAGTGGGAAGGATACATTCTTTCTCTGTGATGACTTGATAAGGTATAGTACGACTACTGCAAAACGTGAATGTGTGGGGCTCTGTTGGTCTAAAGCATGTGCAAAATAAGAAATACCGAAATGACAAAGTGAACTTATGATTACTATCAGGTTTCGATCAAATAGGTTGAGTTTATTTTTATAAAACAGCATCTCAATTCAATTGAAATTGCAGTTTCGTAGAGCTACAATTTTGATAATTTTTTATTTGTCCTAGTCTGGCTATAGCCATTTGCAGTGTAACAACAGTATCTCACAAACAGTGCCTTTAAGTTATGGTTGAGACAATGCCTGCAAATTGCTGTTTATGTGACAGTATCAGTGACAAAGACCGTGTGCTATCTTTTCACGCTTTCAAACAAAACAAGGTGCTAAGAAGAAAATGGTCAAAGTTTTCTTCAAGTGTTCGAAAGTGAGATGGGCCATACAAAACTAGTCATATATGTGCTCTTCACTTCACTGAAGATGATTTGGTTATGGTGGTGCGTTTGTCACAAATAGCACTATATGTGGTGCGTTTGTCACAAGTGCGAGTCTATGCCCCAGCCCAATGAATGTGTATGTTGCCATGAAGTGCCACAGACGAAAGAACTTTTAAAGAAAGACGCATCAAGTTGTGTTACAAATGTGACCGATTTTGAGGCACACTTACATGCTGCAGTTCTGAGGACTTTTTTCATGAGGAGCAGGAAGAACTGGAGAAAAACCAATAAACAAGGAGAAAACGGAGACCTAGCAAACGAGTAAGGATGCTACATTAAGCTAAAAATACCCTAAACGCTAAAGAATGCACACTAAAAGAAGTGATTTTATTTCCTTGTAGGCAGTATCGGTTAGTTGCCTGCAGGCATGTAGGCTATTGGAGTGGATACTACAAGGTGATGCTTTCGGAAGCAACAATCGGATTGTACTGCCGTCATGCATTGTTTGGCCAATCCAAAACAATTTTCCAAGTCCAGATGGCCGTAACACAGGATTTCAATAGCCAACTGAAGGCACATTATGAGATAGAGAGAGAAGTTTTATTTATTTATGAATAGTGAATATGAATGATGATTCGTACGATTTCTTCATTTTTCACTTCAAGTAGGCTATATTTTAGGTTTTGTAGGAACGTATCCAGTACACTTTTATTAAACTGCAAAAACAATAAATCTTTGAAAAAAGCAACCGCTTGTACCAATTCCGACCAAACTGTGATCCATCAATGCATCTAAGAAGCGTTTGTTTCATCCGTCGCTAACGACGTCCACTTAGGATGACGTAATACCACCAAAGTCGTCCCAGAGCAGTGAAATATGGAGTTTTGCCTGTGGTGGCGCTGCGGAGCAGTCGTTTTATTAAATTACGCCCTAACCAGTCGAGCTTCGAGGTTAAGATTAAAAAGTTCGCTAAGCATAATTCTGCGCTAGGAAATGCTTGAAAAAGTTACTATACCGGATCCAACCTGTCAGGGGCACTTTAAAGTTTTTGACACAAAATTTCATTTCATTTTAACGCAAAAATCTTCGTCTTCCATTTCGAAATCGTAGCAATTTGGTTTTGTTAAAAAAAAACATGAATTGCAGATGCAGGAGAATGTTACAACGCAAAAAGAGTCATGAAGTGCAAGCCGAGCGAGCTTGCACATAAAGTGCTTGATCAAGATATATGAGCTATAGTTTCGCCTGAGAGTGTTAAGCAAAATATTTCAAAATTTTGTTTCACTTTTGTTACATCATTCCTATGCACTGATTTTTTTCGCCAGTTAAACTTTTCCAACGAAATAAAATCCTTTGCCCGACTTGTTTCAAACTCCTCATAGCGATTTTATCACGTTTCAGCAAAAGAAATCAAATTTGGTTTCAACAAACTTCACGTAGGCTACGGTAGGCTACGGTATCGTAAAACTATAGATCAGTGCGATCCAAATTAATTTTATCCATGGTTATCTGTTGATTTGTTTGCGAGCCAATGACAATGCTGGCTCAAATGACTGACGCTATATTTGTACAGTGTTGTACGTTGACGCCGAGGCTAGCGCCGTCAGTTTATTTTTTAGTTGATGGAAGTGATAGCGCCGTCAACTATTTTGCCGATTTTAAGCGTCACGCGCTATGTGTCAGTTTTCGTTGTAGATTTTACAATTTCTTCATGGCAAAGAAGTGCAATCTGGCCAGTGGTCAGCGCGACTCATCCGAATTACCGGCTTTCGCATTGGTTGGAATCGCTCCCTGGAATAGCTTACAAGCGGAAGAATTTCGCCAAATGGTGATCACTGATCACTCGTATCGTGAGCAGTATCGAGAACGAGGGATCAGAGAGAGAAAGCAAAAAATCAATGAATGTTATCGCGGAGGCTGAAGATACTTTATTTCAAGAGCTCTATGCTCCTGAAAAGAGCGATGTTGATGCAGTGGACCTCGTTAAAAGATTTATATATGTTAAATAATCACAGCAAACTTGGAACAGTGATACCTTTCCGAGTAAACGTTTTTAAGACTTGTTTTTGAAATACAACACACCAATACCATCTAGCGCTGCTGCGGAACGCATGTTTTTCACTTGGTGGTCACAGCGGTAAACCATAATCTCTTCGTGGGAAAATTGTAACATAAGATTCCCAGGTCCGTTCGTCTGTATGTAATGACCGAAAAGAAACACTCTTCAGGAAACGTCTATTCGAGAATTGTATTTCTGTAAAAATAGCCTCAAAGCTGTCGAAAATGGGGTGCAACGCGATACACCACTAAAAACTTGTCACTACAGAACAGATTACTTGGATAAAAGACGGAAATTTTCGTCCAGCTGACAAGCACTAAGCAAAACAGTTAAACATGCGACCAACCTCTTCAAGCAACAATTTTAAAATGACTAGATTAATTTGCGATATCTCAAACTCACGTAAACAGTAACTGTGACGCAATAATGAAAGACATTGTCACGCAATTCAAACAGGTGTACAAAGGTGGTGATGCTATGTTTCATGTTTAAACAGGTTTGACACAAGTCTTACGAACGATGGTGCAATTTTGGCTCATTTTTAGGAAAAATTCCATGACGTAATACGCTAAGATTCAGTAGACCTGAACGGTTTTTATATGACGTTTGATTAGGTGAACAATTGTCTGAAACACTTGGAAAGGACATTATGCTTCCCAAACGCAGCAGATTGTCAGACAAACATTTTGAAATGCTTGTGTTTCTACAAGAAAATAACTAATAAGCTAAGCAGCTAATTACAATACAGTCTCAAAACATAATACCTGCTCTTTATTTATAGCGATTATTAGCCTAAACTTGGTAAGGCGAAATACTTCCGCTTTGTGAGACCATGACTGAAATAGTGCTAGAAATTAGCGCTGACGCCGTCAATTTCTTTAAGAGCTGACGCAGTACTTTACTCCGTGAAGTTTTTAGGCAATTCACGCTAACGCTGACGCAGTAAATTTATTTCATTGACGCGTACAACACTGTATTTGTAATTGTTGAAAAAAATATTTTGTAGTCTAATGCTGGTTAGCAATATGTCACGAACGCTCAAAAACGCTGTATCAACAAGGGTGTAAAATATTTGTAAAAGTTTATATCGTCATTGAACTACTTTCTTCTAGTGCAGAGTAAAAGCAAATCACTACGACAAGAATTGTGATGTCATCTTATTCTAACTCTCAGTAAGATTCTTTTTGTAGGTTACTCAGGAAAGACCAACCAAACATTGCGTGCGGTAGGTTATTTGTGGACAGCGAATTGCATTCTCAGACCATGCAGTGCTCTCTAAACCAAAAAGTTGATTAGATTCACTGAACAATCAAGCAGCTCTGATCATGAGTATAATTAAAAGCCTACATTGTTTAACCTTTCATAAGCCCAGAATTATTTCTGCCGCGGAATAACAGGTGGTTACCATGGATGGCTCTGTTTGTATTTAATAATAATATGAAATTTGTTTTCACTTTCTCCCCACCATTGAAAATTTCTGTGTAGCCTGCGCCACTCATTTAAAAATGTGCTTTTTCTCAAGGTTTATGCATGGCACACATAAGCTTACTGATGAATGGAATGCTCAGTACTCCATTTTCCTGACTATACTATTGTAGGAACTAGCCTAATTTGAATATAATTTATCTTTTCAAACCCGTTCGCAGAAATCACGTAAATCAAGAAACTCTGGCGGAATTTTGCAAATCAGTTCAGTTGTTTTTATTTCTGATCATCACAGCGAAAACAATACATGTCAACATAGCACGGGCCGAGAAAAAAGTAGAAGCGACAAAACGGGTTGTAGGGTTGTCAAAGAAATTAAAACTGATTCTATGTATAGAGGGAAGTTTGCATCGTAAACTGCCCACCAAGAGGTGGCAAAAAAAAAATCCAAAATGCGGCCGCATATTGAAAAGTTTGCAAAGCTCTGAACTAGACAGCGGCTGAAATGTGTCTATGTCAATCTACATTTGATTTTGTAACATGTATTATTGCAGTAGCGTATTCATTGTAAGTCGGCCTACTTATAAAAACTACCATAATCTTTTCAGTTTGTAAGGTGACTTTTTCAACAACAACGGGAATGAAATCTCAGCTTTATCTATACATTGTTCTCTACAATGTTTTATGTAAGTAAAACCTTTTACTGGCTTGTTGCATTCAATGTGATAATGGTTGTTTTTTTTAATAGCAACATAATGCTTAACGCGTCAAACGTCTTAACCCTTTGAAGGTTGGGATGGAGGGCTGTCAATTCAACTTTTTTGTATCAACAGTTGTATCTCTAAAACCACTGAGGCTGCGACTACGAGATTTCTTGACTTTTCCTAACTTTTATTTACCTCTATTGAGTTGAAAGTTTGAGCAAATAAAGGTTATAAATTGAGAGATTTAAGGCATTTCTCAGCACATCCTCTAAAATATTTCATATTCTATTGTTCAAAATTTTCCCACCAGCTAGATGAAAGTAATTAATTTGGCCCATGTTTCGTTAATCCTAACTGTTTCACAGCGTGAAAGGAATTGGCTGTATGTAAAATTATGTAAAAAAATTTTAATCACAACATTGCAATGCATGTTCTTCATTACTCTACCAAAAAATAATGTGTAAACTCACGCTACAATTACAGTCATAAGTCACCTCAACATTTCAACGTATGTGAGCAGTTCTAAAATTCACATAGTTTTAATTTTCAGATATGCTCAGCGTGAATAATTTTACAAAATGAATCCCAAATTTTGAAACCGTGCCTTTAA
Organism: Aplidium turbinatum; assembly: GCF_918807975.1. Taxonomy (NCBI): domain Eukaryota; kingdom Metazoa; phylum Chordata; class Ascidiacea; order Aplousobranchia; family Polyclinidae; genus Aplidium; species Aplidium turbinatum. The sequence goes on along the minus strand of NC_137483.1, from coordinate 7,162,915 downwards.
AAAATGACAGAGATATCACTCCTAAAGTATAAGAAGAATCGACAGCCTCCCCCCAAACTGAGCAAGACTCCAGAAGTCCAACCTTCTAATGGTTAAATAGTTGAGTGTGACCTTGTAGGTAGGCTACAGCTTGTGCTTTTTTCGCTTCTTTTATGAATTCATTTAAATTAACTGTTTTTTTATCTCAACTGCTATAATTTTACTTTATTCAAGTTTAATTATTTGGATTCATTTAATTAAATTATAAGTCATTAAATTTAAATTAACTTTAAACTCATAGAAATTAACTGCACACTGCATTCTTTCTATTGATTAACTTCAATAAAGATCTCATATTTGTAAAGTTACGTTAAATTTTTCTTGTAATTTTTAAATTTTGTGCATGTATAAAATTCTGCTGCATTTGTATGCAAATGCGTTTTAGTATAGGCCTACGCTCGTTTACTATAGCAAAGACACATGCAAGACGCTAGCCGGTCGTGCTGAATATCATCGGAGTTGAAATCGGGACATGAAGAGTCGGGCTATCCGGATAGAGATTAACCGTTTAACCGGTACTCTTTTTTTCTAATTAACATCCGGATATATTTTATTGACTAACCGGATAACATAAAACGTACGTTGCTAACACGTTTTACACCTTTTTAGCAAGTTTAGGTGTGCTTATGTGTGAATGTGACAGTTGTGAGCTTTTGTGCCTTACAAAGAAACACGAACGACAGAAACTATTATTTTTGTCAATGCCTGTATAGTAGGGTTAGGACTGTAAAGAGATTTAGTCGAAAAGTTTTGAATTCGAGTGTACACTTTGAATTGACAAAAGTTTAGAGATATTGAAACAAATTGAAACTTTTAAAAAATAAAAACACTGTAGGCCTACCTTGGGGCTACTTTCTGTGATCAATAAATGCGGGGACATAGTGAGCTCACTATATCCCCGAATAAATGGTAAAAGGAAAATGCAAATTCGTCTAAAGTTCCATTCACAGTAACAAAGCTACTCTCCTGGTTACATAATTTAACAATCAATGCGTAATTTTGCTTCATAAGAAATACGTTGCAGCTACAATAAATATTGAGAATGCGTGACTTTATTATTTAGATAGCACGTGCAGACATCCACAATAAACTGTGCGACGGTTAGATGATTTTGCAAGCCACTATTCGTGTAAATTCCGGAAGAGAGGTTGTCTGTGGATTACTGTATATTATCCTGTTAACCTGTTAGCTTAAATATAAATATCCGGGTAGGCTATATCCGTCATCCGGATAGTAAAATTTATTGATATCTGAAATAACCGTAAGGACATAGAACAATATTACATTTAACTTTTGCTGCCTGTTTACGAAATGTGAATTAAAGTTATGTTGAAAATAAATTAACCTTTTAGTAATTAACTTTTTCTTATCTTTTACCAGGTGGATCAGTGAACTTATGGAACGCAAAGGCCCAGGTTTCAACAGGACAAGGTATGGTTTTACTCAGTGCTGTGTTAAGCTCTTTGTGGGCCTCGAGGTCACAATAATTTTTGGCTTATTATATTGTCAAGCAGACCTATGGTAATATAGTGTGTATTTTCACCGCACAGTCATGAAAAGGTGGTTCACTCAAATAGAATTTTTCACCAGTTTAAAAAACTACACAAATGTAAGTAAGCGTAAACATAGGTCTCTCAAGTCATAGCTTCACCTTTGCTAGGAATGAAAACATAAAGCAGCAATAATGTGAAATAAAAATACTTGCGACTGCCATGATGCAGTTATTATTTCTAAATGTATGCTGGTTCCACTTGCTGATAGCAATCTTAGTTAAGCCTATCAGATTAATCACTCACTAAGAACGCCTGCATACGGATAAAGCTTCATAGTCATCAACTCAGCTGTGTACAGAAAACAAACAAATGTACGGTAACTACAGTAGAAACAAACTCGGGGGAGGGGGGCGGATCCCCCCCCCCTTCCCTTGACACAGAACCAACCATAGGGCAGTCAGAGTCGCTACTATAAGTTGGTAGTCTAAGTAGAGGATGCTAAATACAACCTTTCAACCTTTGAGTATATTTTATGTGAATTTGGACTACCTTTGTGTTACTGCCACGTGCCACTATATAAATATTGAACAAGATTTTACGACTAAAGCAGAAAATGCAAACAGCATCTACCAAAAAAACGAAGGGGTGTACCAGCAAACATCTATTGGATTGGCCCATGATACAAGAGAAGCATCCACAGAGAATACAAACTGATATGCATAAATCAACAAGTGAATAAAGAATTAACAGTAACCTTTTACTGTTATTGAGGGTCTATCCTTTTACCAACCCAGACTAGCTTTCTGGTTAAACCGAATACCTTAAACTCGATACCGATTGTGTTCTTTTTTGTACAACACACCAAGTATAAATTGGGTAACAACGTAATGACATCGTGAACCAGATTATAAATTTAAAAATGAGCCCTGTCGCTAAAAGGCCTTCGCTGGTATAGAGCGACAATAAATAAAGCTATAACATTATCATAGTCGTCATTTGCACATGAATAGGGAACTGTGTTTCGAAAACTTGTGGAAAAACACAATTACCACAGCGAAACGGCAGCATTAGTTTGTAATAGATCGTTTTTATTTGCACATATGAAACTATTAGCTCTGCTTTGTCTTGGCATTTGTTTGTTTTGCAGCTCCCTATCCGGTTAGAATTGATCCTGAGTCTTTGTCAGTAAGAACCGGACGCAGGATCACCATCCGGTGTATTTATGATGACGTGGCACCAGATGGAACACAGTCCCGTTATTTCCTGGGAAGTGATACTGTTGTTAAAGACAAAGTAAGGCGACTGGAAAAATGATTTTTATAAAATGAATTAAGTGACTAGCAATTATTCTTTAAACCAATTTTATTTTTTAAAGATTTGTTATTTTATTAGAACGTCTTGCTTAGAAAACAAATTTTATCGGTATATTGACAGGCGAGAACTTTTGTAACTCGACAAATGAATAAGGAAGACAATGGCTTGTCAGTCTCCTGTCAGGCCATCACTCCTTACACTGAAGCTGTACCTACTTCTGGGAGGTCACCTGTCTATACACTGGATGTCACATGTAAGTTGATTATTTCTGATTCATATGAAAGTATTTGTGAGTGTAGAATGTTTCATCTCGTCGTTCTACAACGATTTACGTTTAATCAACGTTGCATTACTCAACAATTAATCAATATTTCAGCTTTTAGTGTCAAAAGTGTAACTCTTGTAAGCATTTCGTCGCTAATAAGCTGAACTATCGTAACTCTAAAAATGCAGTTTTGAGAAAATTGAATTTTAAATTCACGCTGTCTTTTCTGTACATTGTATAATCTTTCTAAAAGTTCTCCAACGGAAAAACATAACAACTAAACATTGTTTTTAACATGAAGTTTTGTTGTTGAAAAAACGATAACTATTTTTTGCAAAAATTGAACGTTAGAAAAATGAATATGGACATACGATAGTTTAACAAAAAAAATTGTCGAAATGTAGTTACAATAATACAGCAAAAATTGTTGTATTCGAAATAGGAAGAATTATAATTAAGCTTTAAACATCAACATGCATAAAACAATATTGAAAGAAACGTAGCAGACAACCAGTAACTTACTGAGTTTAAAGTTCTAGTCAGTTGTGTCTGCAGCTTCCAGGGTCTCATAAACGGAAATTGTTTCGTAGAATGTATGGTAGGTACGTGGTAGGCACATAGCCAGTTTTCTGCAAAGGTTCATTAAATCCTTTTTCTTAGCTTGAGATATCGTTAGTGGTGCATGGTATAGCTGTTATAAAGTAACTTTGTTAGGCTACTTTGTTGAAGCCTCTTCAGGTGGATCCCAACATTTTTCGGCTCTTCCAAAGCTGAAGAGCTCATCAAAATGCTATCGCTAGTGTAGGTGATAACTTGAGCTTTAGATATTTTAGCTGTGCCTTTTTTTAAATAATCTGTTCTGGCAGCTGTGGTAGATCCAATATTTCTTTTTGGTCCATTTCAACGACACGATACTTTGTTTTCGATGCTCCCTTGATCCACATGTACCACTGCTCTGGAGTGAATATTTCGACATTTATTCTGGCTCGTTCAAACACCGAATGCACATTGTCATTTTCATTTTGAGACTGTCCACTTTCAAAAAAATAATGGCTTATTCTTTCAACTGAATTTGCTTCGTATAGATAGAAGAAACCACGAAAATAAGGTGGTAATGTTCCAATTTCTATTTTGGCCACAACAGGCATCACTGAAAAAATTTACTTCTTTCTTGTTTTGGGCATCCCATTGTTTAACCTTTTGTCCTGTAGGAGGGGGTCGTGTGAGCTTAGTACTTTTTAAAGCAATATCACTAAAGAACTACGCGATCAACACCTTTGAATTTTTTTGACTTTTCCTGAAAATTATTCAAGTGTTTATTACGCTTTAAATGACGTTGCTATTGTCTATAGTTTTAGAGATATACCATAATTTTCATAACATACGCTAATATTTTAGCTTGCTACTAGCTAGTTCTTTGTTTTCAAATTATACGGATTAATAGGATTACTGAACACCGCCGTGCGTGGAACTGCGACGCAGATATCTCATGAGTTGGCTTTGTTGTAAAGCATTCAACCGTAATGATTCTGCCTTTTGTTTGCAAACTAAAGTTTTGAGTTGCTTGGATTAATCTTTGAATTACATCTGAGTTTTCTTGAAATTATCAGAGAGCAATCGATACGCTATGCTGAAAAAATGTCATTTTACATTTGTTGCTAACTTATAACAGGAAGCAGTAGGAAAATTCTGGACAAAACTCAGTTGATCTCATAAAACAAACCGACTGATGTGACAAGTTTTTTGTTGATTTCTTGTCGGAAAGCAACAAGGAGTGAGTTCTTGACCAGCCCATAAACTTCTGCATGTACCGGTACACTTATATTCACATAAATATTTATAAATGTTTGTTGTAGTATTTGCAGTTGTAGAAATGTTGTATAAAAACAAGTGATTTAAAGATACTGAAAAGAACTTGACATCGGCTATCTAAACTGCTCTGCTTTTGTGGAAAAAACATGCGCATTTAAATTATTGTGCTTTGACAAATATTGCACAATGCACATATTGTATCAGCAATGAATCGTTACCTAAATGGTAATTTTGCAGTTTCTTGAGAGATTACATAATTATTTTTTCTCTGCGAGGATCCAAAACTTTTGGTATATGTCAGCAGAAACACTATTAGGACCAACTCAATATATTCAAACCTTTTATTTAAATAAAGTAAACAATATCACACCAAATCAGAAGAATCGGTTTATTTAAATACAGAGCTTTCGCCACACAAGTGTGGCTTCATCAGTATAAACTATTTAAATAGAAAAAACATTGATAGTTTATACTGATGAAGCCACACTTGTGTGGCGAAAGCTCTGTATTTAAATAAACCGATTCTTCTGATTTGGTGTGATATTGTTTACTTTATCTAAAATGTTTTGTCACACCTTGCATCCCAGTGGATCATCAGTCGAATTATAGGAAAATTTGATGAGAAGTTTAGGAACGAAGTTTTGTTTTGGAATTTTATTTTAATGTTGGTCTTCAAAAGCGTATTTTCATAAAAGCTTACCTCAAAACCGTGTAGGCCCGTATCTTTTTCTCAAAATATTTGAACGTTTATTTCATTTGGAGCAGAGGTGTTTGTTGGTTGGAAAAAAGCTGAAAGCAATGCCTGGTTTTTGTAACCTATCATAACGTAATGTATCAGTCAGCAGCTCTTTTGCCTTTTTGTCTTCGAATATACTTCCGTGACAAAATATTGGCTTTTGTAATAATGCCATTAACCGCGAAGTTGCATTCTCTGACTGCATCTAAAACGCTATACCATACTCAGCAATTTTTCTAAAGCATTGTTGCACAAAATACATATCTGACAAAATAAGGGAAATGTGCTGAACTGCATTATTTTGATACGGAACCTTTTTCTTGTCTCATAAAGCTAATTAAAAACAAGGGAAAACGATTTTCGTCGTTTGACGCAAAAGTATGTGTATTGAGGTTTACCTTGGTTTGCATACTGAAAAATGAAAATCATAACAAAGAATTTTTCTGGGTGATTTTCACAGCTTTTTGATCCTTCGCGATGATATCAGTTATAGTTTTTATCAGATGGAAGCTGTTCAAACTTCGTTTTTTTTTGGAAAACTATGGTTTATTCAAGAATATAATACTTTGCGAATATACTTCATTTTTGTGTTTTTACTTCAACTTTTTCACAAGCAAGTCTTTACAAAAAAAAAAACTTCAGTGTGAGCCGTGAGCCTACCCATTAATGGCGATGAGTTACTGGCAACGTGAGTCAATTCTCGATTAACTAAAGTAGCCTAAGGGGACCAGAAAGCTGTGGCCTAAACTTCATTACTTTTCATCAAAATATTGCACATTGGGAACAGCAGTCACTTTGTTCCAAATCAGCAAATCATTTTTGTCATTGGTTCAACGTCTGCAGACGTCTGAACCAATATAAAACAAAATTGGTTTTCTGGGTCTTTAGTTTGGAAAAACATCTTTATGATGTATTGTGACGTAGTCTATCAATGTGCAGTAGTTTGTGCGCCTTTTTTTGGGTGTGTATCAATTGGGCCTACAAAACATTGGCTTTTGCAGTAACGCCGTCAACCGCAAACTGGATCTAAAATGTTGTTTCAAAATTTGAAGAGAAAAAAATTTTCTAATGTGTAAGAAATAGCTCGACACAAAATGCATGCCCAACAAATTAGAAAAAAATGTACTAAATGTTATCTTGCAAATCTAGTTGACAACATAAAAAAGCCATTTCAATCATTTAGACATCAACGTAAATTTTTAAAATATAATAACCTTCAATTTTGTAGAAGGAAAAAGTCAAAACTATAGTGTTTTTTTGTTTGTACGACAATAGCAATCAGCCTTAAAAAAATTTTTTTGCAAGATTTGATATCTTGCTGAATGTATTTACTTTTTGTATCGTTATGACACAGCTTTGAGTTTGTCACACAGAACGGGACTTCCATTTGGTAATGTACAAACAACCTCTTCTTTAGCCTACCAATACGATTTGACTAAAAGATTATTATCACTACACTTTAACAAAACTGTTTGCAAAATTATTTCATTCGGAGCAATGCCTCGTTTTTGTAACGTAATCTATCAGTCAGCAGCTCTTGTGAATTTTGTCTTCCAATACATTTCCGTGACAAATGATTGCCTTTTGTAATAACGCCATCAACCGCGAAGTTGTATTTTCAAACTGCATCTAAAATGCTATACCATACTCAGCAATTTTTCTTAAGCATTGTTGCACAAAAAACATATCCGACAAAATAAGGGAAATATGCTGAATTGCATTATTTTGATACGAAACTTTTTCCTTGTCTCATAAAGCTAATTAAAACCGGTGTAGCCTCCACACTAGCCATCAAGACTTTTCCCAAAAACATGTGTTTCTCGGCAGTCGAGTGTAGCAAGAATTGACAGCGATAGACACGTGTTTCGCCCATGAGGCTGGGCTTATCAGTATCGCACCACTAATTCATGCCACATAGTCTTCAACCGCTGCTTTTGTCAGTCAATATAGAGTAGCCTAAGTGGACCAGAAAGCTGTGGCCTAAACTTCATTACTTTTCATCAAAATGTTGCACATTGGGAACAGCAGTCACTTTGTTCCAAATCAGCAAATCATTTTTGTCATTGGTTCAACGTCTGCAGACGTCTGAACCAATATAAAACAAAATTGGTTTTCTGGGTCTTTGATTCGGAAAAACATCTTTATGATGTATTGTGACATAGTCTATCAGTCTGCAGTAGTTTGTGCGCCCTTTTTTTGGGTGTGTATCAATTAGGCCTACTAAAGATTGGCTTTTGCAGTAACGCAGTCAATCGCACACTGGATCTAAAATGTTATTTCAAAATTTGAAGAGAAGGAAATCTTGTAATGTGTAAGAAATAACTCGACACAAAATGCATGTTCAACAAATTAGAAAAAAATGTACTTAATGTTACCTTGCAAATCTACTTGACAACATAAAAAAACCATTTCAATCATTTAGACATAGACGTGAATTTTTGAAATATAATAACCTTCAATTTTGTAAAAGGAAAAGTCAAAACTTCAGTGATTTTTTTTGTACGACAATAGCAATCAGCCTTAAAAAGATTTTTTTTGCAAGATTTGATATCTTGCTGAATGTACTTATTTTTTGTATCGTTTGGACATGCCTTTGAGTTTGTCACACAGAACGAGACTTCCATTTGGCAAAGTACAAACGACCTCTTCTATAGCCTACCATTACGATTTGACTAAAAGATTATTATCACTACACTTTATCAAAACTCTTTGAAAAATTATTACTTTCGGAGAAAAGTGATCATTGATGGAAACGTATCGCTTTTGTAAGGCATCGTGACAGTTTATCAGTCAGAAGTTTTAGACGCTTTTTTGTGTTTGGAGTGCATGACGGCCTAAGTTGGAACGAGCTCCTTTCGAAGCAAGCTTTGGATAGGTTGTTGTTCAAACACCACGTGACACCATTACGTTACTTTTTTGTATTCAACCGCTGGCCAGACTGCAAATCAAACACTTTTTACATCAATTCAACGTCTGACATCATATTAAAAACGACTGAATAGCGGATCCCTGGGATGTGATGCAAAATACAAAGCGTTTTTTGATATAACCAAATTGGACAGTGTAAGTTTTTACGAACGTTTTCGACATCACAAGGTATCCTCTTTAGAAATAACAATATTTTTACATGTAAACAAAATACAATGGTCAAATATTAACTTTATCAACAGGAAAAAAACTTTTTTCTCATCTTGCCTATCGTACACATCACATCATCTGATCTGTTTGACGCCTTTTGCAGTGATCTTTGGGATTCTTGTGTTTGTTGTTGAGTGTTTAGCTGGTCAGAAGAATTGTGCAACTTTTCTTCTGTTAATAAATTTAGCATGTGTTTGGTAAGAACGTGAAAGCATGTCGTCGATGTTATTTTGATGATATAACACTGAGATGTTATTTTGCAGACCTTCCTACAAACTTTTTCATCAGCGTCATGGAATCTGATCATTTAGTTCGTATAAATGGAAAATATTATCTTCCATCTGATGAGAATATTGTCATGAATTGTTCAAGTGAAGCTAATCCAGTTGTCAATCGATGCATTTGGAGGTTCTACTTTGAGAACTCCTACCACAACATTGCGACTGTCGATGCAACAAACGGTCATTGTTCGTTCAATCAAACGGTTGACGTCACGTTTACGTCAGTGAGTTGCTTGGCAACAAATAGTCTTGGATCAGTGGAAAGTAGCAGAACAGCTTTCATTGTGGTTCCAAAAACCAGTAAGTAACATAATGGAATTTGATAGTGTTTCATTTAATTATTGCGTGTTTATTTAGATGTTGACTAACCTGTTTATTGGCAGCTTTCAAAACCAGTTCATATTTCACTCAAACAGTCAAATAGATAGTTTTTCAAGTTTTGTTAACAAAATTCCAAAACAAAACTTCGTTATTAAACTTTTCATCAATTCTTCTTATGGTTTTACTGAAGATCCAATAGGATGCGTAATGGGATAAAATATTTGAAACAAAGTAGACAGTATCACACAAAAGCAGAAAAATCAATTTATTTATATAGCTTTCGCCACACAAGCGTGGCTTCTTCAGTATAGTCTTATTCAAAGAGAATCTAATAAATTCACTAATAAAATATCTATTTCATAATATAACACTAATAAATACACTAATAACTTTGCTAACAAATACATTTTTTTAAATTTGTTTCAGTCAGTACATTTGATGCAAACTTGTCATGACAAAGTGCGTAATTAATATTTTTGCATTTAGGGGCAGTCGAAATCAGAGCTCCTAGCAATATAAATCGTCGCAACAATGTGTTGGCCATACAACGACATAAATATTATGGATCTATTTCTTGTTCTGTTCTTTATGGACGTACGTTAGATGCGACATATGAGTGGACACATCCAGACGATTCCACTTCTTCTACAAGTTCTCAGCTTTCATTAAGTTATTTAAGACGATCAGATGCAGGAAATTACACTTGCACAATAACTGACCGATTTGGAAGTTTTGTTGGGTGGATATATACAGACATTGTTTGTAAGTTTGTGAATTGTATTTAAATTATGTAACTTAATTTTTCGTAGTTGTGTTCCTATACTGTATATAGTGATTAATACAAAACAATGCTTCTGGTGCGTGTTACCTGTGGTGGTGGTGTAATTGGTTAAATACGCTAATGAGCTTACCACAGTTGGTTGTCATTGATGTTTTCAACCCGGGTATCCAAAACCAGTTGTTTGGCTATGTGTTGTTATTTAAAACCCGGTTTTCAGACAAAATGTGAAAAAGATTTGTATCTGAAAAGGTTTAAACAATTCAGTCCAGCTGTTCTTTCTCTGTCTTTTACTCATTGATCGCATTTAGCTACATATTACGTAATGCATACACCGTTTTCTCCTGCTGCCCCCGCAATGCAGAATTACGTTGGACCAATTTTATGACACGATTTTAAAGTGTTGAAAATGTGCTGTAGGCTGCGTAGTTGTAAGGGTTATATATATCGTATTATCGTGTTTGGCTCTTAATCAGCAGCTGCAACCATGGTGTGTGACTTCAGATTTCAGTAACATGGTACGGTAGTATTGTTGATATTCCTAGTTTCTGGTGCGGGTTTTTATTAGCTTTGTCCTGATGTTGTCAGCAGTTTTTGCTTTGTAACTACTTTTGAGAATGTTATGGCTTGTCTTAGATGTTAGGTTGGTCGACTCTGCTCAACCTTTTGCTTTGCCTTCCGTTTTCTGGATTTCGATCCATATGCTGATAGTATGCCTGCTGTGATGCCTCGCCTTTACGCCTGCACTCTAAAAAAAACAAACATGGAAGACCGTGTGTTATGATCACCCCTCGCCACCATCGTGCCCAGAGGTGTTGTTGTCGCTCTGACGGCTATGTATGAACGGGCGTCTCAATCTAGAACGCGTTGCGTCCGCTACATATTTCTACCTATTATCTCTTGAGATCAAGTCCCAATCATACAACGTCCCAATCATACAACGCCTATCATCACGGCACACTTTTGTAAGGCACGCTGCAAAACTCCAGCTCGCTGATTTCAGTACGTCAGATGCCTGGTCCGAGGAATTGAGCACTGTACCAAAAATAAAGTCTCGCCTCGTTCTATTCGATGTCTCTCCTGCCTCTTCACTCCCACTTGGTTCTGAGCTTCAGAGATGGGAGTGGGTGACACTGAACCGACTAAGAACGGGAGTTGGCCGCTTCAATGCTTGCTTGACACGCTGGGGCATAAGGGACTCTGCTGCGTGTCAGTGCAGTGCGACGGAGCAAACAGCCAACCACATCATCTTTGGGTGTCCCATCTATTCCCCTCCCAATGGAATAACAGGCCTCCGCACTCTTGACGATCTGACGAAAAGTTGGCTCCAAGTCCTTCTATTCGGCTGACCACAAATTTCCTGCTTCATACGAACGACGACGAGATCAAGACAGTCGTTGCAACAGTTTGCAAGGCAATGAAAGCTATTCAGAACAGTCATGGTGCGTAATGATCACAATTTACAACATCAGAATATTGCCTTCTTCGGAAAAATAAGACTCTCTTCCTTGATTGCAAAACTCAGAGAAATAGCTTCTTCAAGTTTCTTTGCCGTTTGTGCGAGCTACGTAAAAAATAATGATGGCGATAATTAGGCTTAGGCGAAGTTTTCGGAAGATGAATGTGAAACGATCAAAGAGCTTTGTAAAGCTCTGAGTGTTATTCAAATGACAGTCAAATGCATTTGCAAAGTGAACACTGATCTTCGTCTAAGTTAAAAAATAGACAGGTTTACCCTGAAGAAGCTAGGAGACTTGAACATAAATCAGTGGAGATCTGCAAGAGAGATTGGAGAAAAGTGTGCAAAAAAGGGAAAATGTTGAACTGATTTAATCATTCCAAGTCGCAAAGCTATCTGGACCAGTACGAAGACCAATTTAGACACCAAACTCGGAAGTCAAAAATTACATCTTCAGTAAAATCTCTTTTCGAAAGAGAGCTCTGACACTCATATGGAAGAGGACCGAGATAACGTTGAAATTGACCTATTTAAAGAATCCAAGGTCAGGATTCTTTCTAAAGAGTTTGTTTTATTTCTGAAAAGTGAAAATCACAAGTGCGAGGCCATTCCTCTACAGCAAACATTAGTGTAAAAGCAAAGTATTTTTTCAACTACAAACAAAAGAACTTAAAATCTTTAAAAAATCCTATCTTGCCTAGTTTACAATCAACTCGTTCCAGTGAAGCCTTAAGGGGCTTATTCATCCCTAAGACTATTTGTCACAAAATTAAGAAACAGACTGATTGATAAAACTCTCAATGCTTTAATTTTTTTGCGTTAATGATTGATTGATTGATAAAACGAAAGATCACGTACAGTAGACTGTGTGAATACTGCAACGGGGGGCAGCGAAATGACCTGGAAGGTCTTCTAGTAAAATAGTCAAGCAGCCACTCTAAACAATAAAAGAAAGGGTAATAAATTAAACATAATAGAAGCATAATTATAAGATATTTCCACGGTCATTGCGCGACCAGGCAAAAGAATGCGGCGAACAAACTCTAATTAACACAAAGTTGATAGAAATAAAACATAAGTTTACAGTATAGCGTAGTTGCTTTAATGAACACAATGCGAGTCAGCTGAATAGTTCCACTAGAATGTTGACAAATATGCATGCATGGTACTACATTGAACATTAAGAGATCTGCATGGGCGTAATGCCATCAACATCAGTAATAAGATAACAGAAGATTTTTATGATTTTTAAATGAGTTCGTGAATTTTTTCTCATTTCCAACGGGCTTGAGTTCTAAATTTCCAAACCTTTTATTTGAAGCTACGTTGAAGTTTTAAAGATGAGTATTGAGGAACATAAAAATTATCCATGTCAATTGCATTTCTAATAATGCGCAAATGAACATTTTTTGCCTTTTTAAATAATTAGAAAAAGTACATGATAGTGAATTGTTTTCAACTTTTTTGTATCAACAGTTGTATCTCTAAAACCACTGAGGCTGCGACTATTCTACTTATATGTTATTTTGCATTATTATATTATTTTGCATAAAAAATATAGATTCAAATTGAGATTATGTAAAAAAAATGTAATCACGACATTGCAATGCATGTTCTTCATTACTCTACCAAAAAATAATGTGTAAACTCACGCAATCCGCAAAATAATCCAAAAGTCATAAGTCACTTCAACATTTCAACGTATATAAGCAGTTCTAAAATTCACATAGTTTTAATTTTCGGATATGCTCAGCGTGAATAATTTTACAAAGTGAATCCCAAATTTTCAAACCGTGCCTTAAAAAATAACAGAGATATCACTCCTAAAGCATAAGAAGAATCGACAGCCTCCCCAAACTGAGCAAGACTCCAGGAGCCCAACCTTCTAAGGGTTAAAACAGTGTTTTTCAAGCTGGTGATAGGTTATCTAGGGAATAGAGATGGTTCGACCATTCATTGGGATGGTTCATTATGTGTATTTCAAATCATAATTAAGGAATAAAATAGAGAAAGGGTAAATATCTTATTTATAAGGTCTCAATCTCAATTGTTTTTTGTTTGTAACAAATCATTGAAGTATATACTAGATAGATACTAGGGAACATATGCAATCAACTTGCCTATTCGAATTAACTTTTACCACGCGATGTGTTTTGCCGTATTTCGAATAAACAACATACTTTCATTCAGCTTAGAAAACCACGCTTTCAAAGGCATAGATCAGACAATCATCCGCGCATGGCTAACCGTGACGTCTTTTTTTTTCAGACTCAACGCAACATCAATCTTGTGTGTTCAACTTCATAAGCAGTGCAGTTTTCCTTATTTTTCAATACTAAGTTACTAAAGCAAATTTAGTTGGTAGCACCAACATTTTTTAATGAGATATTGTTTTGCAGACCCTCCTACCAATGTTGTTATCAACATCATTGCATCTGATTATTTAGTTCTTTCGAACGGAAAATATTATGTTCGATCTGATGAGAATCTTGTCATGACCTGTTCAAGTGACGCTAATCCAGTTGTCCATCGATATGTTTGGAGGTTTCACGTTGGTAAAAGTTACCGTGACATTGCTACTGCCAATGCTACAAACGATCATTGTTCATTCAATCAAACAGTTGACCCCGCTTTCATAGCAGTGAGTTGCATTGCGACAAATAGTCTTGGTAATTTGGAAAGTACCAAAACATATTTCAAAGTAGTCTCAAAAACCAGTAAGTAACACATCTGTATTTCATAATTTTTAATGATATTGTTGATACTGCGTACATCTGACGCGTGGCGAAACTTTTCATACTGCATAACAGGAAAGAAATTAAGTGTGATCTGTGTCAAACTATTCTAAACGATGCTGGGATCAAATACAAGAAACCAGAACACTTAAAAAAACCTATCAAATGCGCATCAGTTGAGGCCAAAATTGCTTTTTTAGCTTTTGGATATTTTGCAAATCAGAAATCGTCTTAATGAAGACACTTTTGAAGTTTTTTTTTTATTTTTGGGTTAGCATTACAATAAACAACATGTTTTATTTCGTTGATATGCTTGCATTTTCTCTCTTTGTTGTTCCGCAAAACAGAATAGCAGGGTAAAAATTTCGAGAAATTTCCATTCTGAGGTGTCTAATTTAGTCCCGAAGTCAGTGGCGTACCTATGCAAAATGGCGCCCATGGCAAAGTTTAAATGTGCGCCCTTTTTAATAATGTAAGTTAAATATTGCATACAAGTCTTTTATGAACAAATCACGAGGAAAATAAATGTGTTATTGCCGTTTAATTATGTTCAAAGGCAGTCACGTGAGATTGTTTCGTTGTGCAAGTTTTGTTCTCTCTGCAAAGCTCATCAATTTGATAGAATGCTGCGCTTTGTGCCTTCTTTCCAAGTTATTTCCAACATAAAAGCTAGCTAACGCGGCTTCCCTTTTCTTTTTCATCTGACGCTGTGTATACTGTAGCCTACTACCAAGTGAATTATTGGACATAAGTTTGTAGGCTAACAAAAAGCCTACAAGTTTGTTATGACATTCTAGTTATTACTGTTTTCTAATATCGTTGGTATGTCGTATGTATTGTTAATGTCAGTTGTTTGCTAGTGTCTCTTACTGGCCATGTTTTAAATACAGATTAGGCCCTACCGCTACAAACCAACTAAAGCGCGTCAATCTACTTGTTCCAAAACGAAGGGTCGAAGCCTATTGTGGTTTAACCCTGGATTGACCGTGGCCGTATAAGTACGAATATTTTTGTCGGATAGCTGAGGATAAAAATAAAACGACCCTAGTCGGGCATATTTTTGTAAAAACTAATATTAAATAATTTAATTTGTCGCCGACATTTCTTGGCATGTTGGCGGGTTTTGTGACCGTTGAGTTGTATGCTAACTAGAGATTGAAGAAACTGATAGCGAATCATTCCCAATCCCAACATTGGTGTGTTCTACTACGAATCCGTGTGATAACTTCAGGAAGTTAGGTATGCTCTGGTCAGGCCAAATTTAAGTCATAATTGAAGTCAAATTGAAGTCACAAATTTTACTTTTTACCAACCGATTTTTGCGCCCCTATTAATGTGGTGCCCATGGCTCGAGTCATGCCTGCCATACCCTGGGTACGCCACTACCCGAAGTCAAATCTCTAATTGTTGTTTGCTTGTTTGCAATTAGATAAAGTAGTTTAGTGAATACTATCTTAAATTAGTAACTTAACTAAGTAAAAATTATTAAACAAAAATGACAATTCATGAACTTCATGATGAATCTAGTTTATGCTTTTGCATTTAGGATCACTAACGCTACAAACTAGTGACAATCGAAACGTTCCGAACGATGTATTGGCAATACAACGAGATATATTTCGTGGAGATCTGTCTTGTTCAGTTGAATATGGAAGTCAGTTGGGTGCGATATATCAGTGGGAACATCCGGATGGTTCAACGTTTGCGACATCTAAGGTTTCACTGAGACAACTAAGTTCAGCCGGTACTGGAAATTACACCTGCACAACAACTGATCGGTTTGGCAGCTTTTCTAGAAGAATATACATTGACGTTGTTTGTAAGTCAAACTTCATATTTTAAGCTTTTCCTTGATTGCTTTCCACTTTTTGTTTCTTGCTTTTTACTGACGCGCCTGATGATTGCTAGACTATCTAGCATGAAACCTTAACTAGCCCATTATTTAGCCAGTTTAGATTTTCTATAATTGTATTAGCTCTGCTAGTTGTATTAAGCAGTTTATTTGCAATTGCTACAATTTATCCTTGAAATTATTTCATAAATATTTTCAATTTCTGTTCCATTTTTTAGTCGTATCCTGGCTTGTCTTGTAGTTAAAGATTTAAATTACCATGCAAGAAAGTCAATCTTCGTATCCACCTTCCGACATGTCATTCATTGTCTTGCCAAAGACATAGCCATGTGCTCGCAATGTCGAACTGGCATCATTTCGAGGGTCTTTCCAAGGCTCTCACCACAGCGATTCTGCGGCCGTTCATTGCACATGACTGAATCGCTGAATGAAACAAAATGTTATTCAGGCAATGTAGCCTAAAATTCAAAGAAAATGAAGCGGTGTACCAGCAAACATCTATAGGATTGGCCCATGATACTAGAGAAGGATCCACAGAGGATACAAACTGATATGAATGTAGCCTAAGTTTGTAGTTTTACCAATGCCTGTTTTTTTTTTCTACATGTAGAATTAGGCTGGTGCGAAGCACATTTCATGACGAAGCAGTAACAAAGCTTTACTGGGCAAAACCAACTGTTAGGAGCAAACGTCATTTAACACGAATTGTAATTGTATTAAAATGTTGTAACTTAGTAGTATTAAAACATATATTTTGGGGTGGCAAGATAAAATTTTTAGGATTGCTATAGACTATTATCTCAGTGTTATATTACTTGCACGTGGTATTGGCTTCATAATTCTTTTTCCTTTTGTTGCAAGTTTTTCAGTAGCCCACACCTAAAGATAATAAAATTTTGTTGAAAATACGTTTAGTTGATGTAGTTTATGCCAACAGGAATTTAAACTTGTTATTGTTTTGCAGACGCTCCCTCCAATGCTGTTATTAACATCATTGAGTCTGATGATTTAGCTCTTTTGAATGGAAGATACTATCTTCGATCTGATGAGAATCTTGTAATGAATTGCACAAGCCAAGCTCATCCAGTTGTCAATCGATGTGAATGGAGGTTCTATCACCTTAACGTTCTGCGCCATTCTAACATTGTCAATGCTACAAACGGTTATTGCTCATTCAATCAAACGCTTGACATCATGTTCTCGTCACTGAGATGTATTGCGACAAGCAGTATTGGTTCGCAGCAGAGTATCTCAAAAGAGGTTGTTGTAGTCCCACAAACCAGTAAGTAACAGTTTGTGAAGAAGGGAGCGTTTAATGCTTTTATGATAAGTTGTTGCATGCTTATTTAGATAAAATACTCTAGTAGACTAAACATTATCTTTGCTGGATTTTTACCTCAGAAATCAAGTTACGTTTCACTTCAAGAGAATGCAGCAAGTATTCAACTATCATCGGCAAAGTTCTGCAGTGTTATCTTTTAGCTAAACATTTTGTATTAGAAGGTGGCACTCTTAACGTAGTAGCTGACTTTTACTACATTGGAGATATCATATCTTTTGATATCTTTTGCGGTGCAAGTCAGCCTGAAAAAAATTCAGAAAATTCCCTATCCTCGTAAGCAAGCAACTTGTCGCTACAATCAGAGGTCAAGTTTAAAGCTGTTTGAGAAGTGTCATTCTCTATGGTTCCAAAATGTGGACAACATCAGTAAACATCGTCAAGTGTCTACAACGTCATGACAGAGCGATAATAAGATGGATCTTCCTGGTCAAGCTTGAGGACAACATCCAGTTTGAGACTCTTTAATCCAAGGTTAAAATAAGAGACGTTGGTGAAGTCCTCCAATTGGGCAGACTGAAATGACTTGGACACGTTAAGCGCAGCACCAGCGGGATCTCGCAGGTCAGATGTGTCAACATTGCATTGCGTCAACAGCGCGTCAAGGTAGACACAAACTTCCTTGAGAAGAAATAAGAAATACGTTGACGTTGTAGCATCCGCCAACCAAAAGGATCGCGACGTGTGGAGAAGAAGACTTCGCTTTCAACAGACAGACACGGACACCCTCAACATGAGGATTAATTCATGTCCTGTGCAATCACGGTTGGTGGACGATGAAGATCTTGTTATATCTTGTTTCAATTCCTTCATGAATTAGGTCTTGCCAACTGACGATACTTCACATTAAAGCTGGTTATCACTTTCTACATCTTGTGTTAGCCTGGCCTTTGTTTACCAGAAGAACTTAATATTTTTTTAATTAAATTCCCAGCGAACGGTATTATTCTATATTTAAATGTCCATTTTTTTCAGTTACCCAAATAGCCTTAATTTGTTTCAAACTATGCACATGATGTATGACGTATTTTGTTTGACTACGCTGATTGTCTCGTTACTTTCAGGATCAGTAAAGTTCAAAGTTTCTGGCAGTGCAAGATTGAGAAACGATGTGCTGACCACAGAACAAGATAAACATCTAGACCTATCTTGCTCAGTGGAATATGGGAATGAGTTGGATGCGACATACCAGTGGGAACACCCAGATGGTTTTTCTTCTACAACTTCTACGCTTACCCATAATCAATTAAGTTCCTCTGGTGCTGGAAATTACACTTGCACAACGATTGATGGATTTGGAAGCTTTACGAAAATGCTATATATAAACATTGTTTGTAAGTTTTTGAATTGCATTGGAGTTATTTTTATAAGTGATTTCAGTTTGTGATCAATGAGTCAAACAGAATGTGCCTGAAAGGGTGTATATATTTGTTTGCAAGTAACTAACATTTTGTCCTATTATTATTTCCTGAAGACATACATGGAAAAGTAGGTTATTCTAAAGGAGAATATTTATTTGTAAAAAAGTGTTTGGTAACGTAAAAACTACATTTTGGCATGAAAAATAACAGCTCTCTTTCTGACAAATTTCTTCTGGATAACTTCTCATGTCCTTAGCTAACTGTGCTAATCATTGCACCATGGCTATAAGCTCGTTGCTACAATTTCGAGCGATCCGTGAAGTGATGGAGCAAACAATCAATCGATGAAACAAAAAACAAAAACTACAGAAATGCCACTTGAAATCGTTACCTTTTTCAAATTAATCAACCCATGCGGAACTACTATTACATTTTACTATGTAGATTAAGTTTCCCAAGGCTTTTGTTGTGCTATAAAAACCGCAGAAATGCAATTACTCTACGCGGTCGTCGAAAAAACTACACCGGGTGCTATGATTCTGAGTGTGCAAACTAATTGAGCTCTTATTTTCATGCCTTGTCAAGCGATACCTCCAGTTTAACCACAACATTGCTTTCTTGTCTGAAGTTAATGGATGGCGAAGGAAAGACAATGTCTGCGTTATCGACTTTACGCGCTTTGGCAGCCGCATGGCATGGAGTTCAAAATGCGGCCTTGGAAATTAGATCTCTCGTCTGTATTTTTCAGCATTCTCTGTAAAAAAAAATACGGCAGCGTGTACCCCCACCTGGTCATCTATGCGAGCAGACCACCATTGCATTTACAGCATCTCAATCACTGAAACAATGGCGTCAAACGTTCTGCTCAACCATGAACAAATGAGTGCTGGAATTATTCGCGATCTATGACTACAGCAAAGAAGAATAAACTGCAGATTAGGCTGGCGCAAAAT
The DNA here is from genome assembly GCF_918807975.1 of Aplidium turbinatum. NCBI lineage: Eukaryota > Metazoa > Chordata > Ascidiacea > Aplousobranchia > Polyclinidae > Aplidium > Aplidium turbinatum. Next base: position 7,143,039 of record NC_137483.1, on the reverse strand, counting down.
CTCGAAAATATTGTTTTTTTTTCTTTTAAATTTTTCGTCAGTTTGTAATATTGTTCCTTTTGGTAAATGTATCTCCTATACCAAATTTCACAAAAAAATATTAACGTTTGACCCTGGTTCACCTGGTTTGAATTTTTTTTTTAAATATTGAATTTTCACTTATCCCTGAAACTGCTCACTCGCTATCTTCTAATGTACTCTAGCATCTTAATGGACACAATAAGAGGCAGTAACACAAGCAAAGTGGTTTAATTAGCAGCTCCATGAACACTGACACGTGTATTACTCTCAAAATGTCGAATTCTACCACATTTCAGACATGATTTTCTTTGTGCACCGTTCACTGTAGTAAATGTCTACTGCTTTCAGTTTCTTGAATCATTTGACGATATTCATCGATTTTCACAGGCCAACAACAATTTTTTTATATAAAAGCAGGACATGTGAGAATCATTTTAAGGTATTTCGAGGCCCCTGTTTCTGAAAATGCACTAGGCTACGTTTTATCGAATTGGCTCTAGTTTTTGAGTTAGCCAAGATTCCAGCTACCACTTTTGATAACTAAATCTTTAACTACTAGGCTACAGTAGGTGGTAGAAATGGTTTTGAGAAAAAAGCTTGACCTTGCTCCAAAACATTACTGAAGGTATTGAGGTTACTCTCAGTCATGCCCGTTTTCCTATTGTTTCAAGCAAATCACCACTTGAAACAAGAGAGGGCAAACAAAAAACAGAAATAGCAACGTCCACGCAATGACTGCCTTGCACACTCCATGGAAACATGTTGTTCCAACTTCCTTCGAACATGCTCACCGTACAGAATTATCAATTTTTATGGTGATTCCACGGCTCTCTTTATGCCATGGCACTCTGAACTTCTTAGCCTTGAGCCCAGAAACGGGTTTGACTGAGTGCAATGTTTGCATACTTTAGGAGGAATCCAGGACTTATCTTGATCACCCAGCTTCATGTCAAAGTAATAACAATGCTTGTTTTTATATAGCGCTGTGTCTATCGCAGAATGCGTTGCCTCATGCAGTAAAATATATCTGGGTTGTTTGTACAGCATCTTACTTGTCAAAGGCATATTTTATTAGCCTATATGCCATTTATTTAGCCTATAGACCAGAAAAAAATTCTTGCAGCAAAGACTTGGCCTTAGCAAAGGCTTAGAATAAAATTGTATTTGTACAGTATCCATTTCAGTAGGCCTACCTTTTTAATATAAAGCTGCATTCATAAACACATGACTTTCGGGATATTTTTCTTGTGATGTAGGCTTACTGATTCATAACTGTTTTCATTGAATATTTATGTCCCCTTTACGTTAAACACAGTTCATTTCAACCTTTGCTTGCGTTTTGAACTTTCGTGCATTATGAACCAATTGAACTAGACAAGCGCAGTTATGACATCATAATGGTAAACAGGGCTGAAAATAAGTAATTTGCTAATTGAAAGTTTTTGAGTAACGATTTCAAAAATATCTTCATTGTCGAATATCTCGAAAACTAGAGCCAATTCGAAAAAACTAAGTGCATTTTCGGAATCAGGGGCCCTGAAATACTCTAAAATGACTCTCATCTTTTGTGCCAAAAGTTTTTGTTGGTCTATCTATATGTTATTCACTGACTGCGAAAATCTGTAAAATCAACTAAAATGATACTAAAAGCATGCACTATTAGTGACTCTCAGACTTGGAGTAGGGTGAAGATGTTCCACGTGGAAGTTAACAGAGGAAATGACGTAAAAATCACGTGGTCAAATTTTGAGAAATCCCCTCTTCACATACTGCTAAACCACTTCGAAATTTACTAATTTTTCAGAAAAATTCAGAATTTCTCCTTGGGTGAACCAGGGTCAAAGGTCAAAACCCAACAAAAATTTTTGGTTTGCAAATATCAGTGAGCAAAATGGAACATTATTCCAAACTGACAAAAATTTTAAAGACCATCAAGGAAAATGAGCCACCCTACTGCAGATCACATCATCAACTGTATAATGTATTACGCTCGAAGTAGAGTGCATTATTTGTGCAAACTAGATAATCCTTACACGTTTCCCCTTTTCTGGATTTTCTTCAAATCATCTAAGCCAGTAGTTCCCAACTGGTGGGCCATGGCCCAGTGGTGGGCTATGATGCTGTTTCTAGTTGGCCACCGAGCTAAACATACATCAGAATAATTGATTCATAATAGTCATCATAAATTCAGTAACTGAATTATGGATTAGAATGTCCTCATCGTATTCACGTAAAAGCAGAGACCACATGGATGTGTGAGCAGGCTCTGTGGTAACGGCCTCCCGTGCCCCACCGCTGTTCAGGAGCCCACACATTTTAGTCTGTTTATGTTTTTTGACTATTTAAAAAAAGAATAAATCTACTACAGAAGCGAGATAAAATCAATAGCCTAATACATAATACACAAAACAATGCTTTATGATCGCTATTCCATACCAACAAGTGGGTAAAAATAACTGTTAAAATTGGGAGTTTGTCATTGCTTTGCAGATCCACCCAACAATGTTGTCATCAGCATCATTGAGTCTGATCCTTTGGCTCTTTTGAATGGAAGATATTATCTTAAACCTAGTGAAAATCTTATCATGAATTGTTCAAGTGAAGCTAATCCAATTGTCCATCGATGTTTGTGGAGGTTCTACGATGGCAGCAGTGAAGTTTATGCATTGAATGTCGATGCTACAAACGGTCATTGTTCGTTCAATCAAACGATTGACGTCACATTCACGTCAGTGAGTTGCTCGGCGACAAATAGTCTTGGATCAGCGGAGAGTAACTCAGAAGGGCATATTGTAGTCCCACAAAACAGTAAGCAACATGCTTGTATATTTACTTTTTCATGACATTGTTGTGTGGTTACTTAGAAAACTTTTCTAGTCAATGTTTTCTTAATTGTTCATTTACTTTTGAAATCATTTTGTATTTCACTCAAACCATAAAATAAAAAAAGAGTTGTTATATGTTATATGTTAGTGAGTGTAAAGCCTTGTGTTGATAGCCAGGAAGTACGCTCCCTTTTTCACAGTTGTCAACATGTTGATGAAAACAAATTACTTTAATTTTTACTGAAGTTATTTAAAGATAACATGGAAAATGAAGGCTATCTATATTGTATTGTTACCTTTAGGATTGGTCAAGTTAAGCATTTCCAGCAATGCAAAACTTCGAAACGAGGTATTAACCGTTGAACGAGATGAAGATCTAGATCTGTCTTGTTGTGTTGAATATGGAAGTGATTTGGGTACAACATATCTGTGGAAAGGTCCAAATGGTTTTTCTTCTACAACTTCTACACTCAGCTTGACACAAATAAGTTCATCGGATACTGGAAATTACACTTGTGCAACAACTGATCGATTTGGAAGCTTTACTACAAGGATACATATAGACGTTGTTTGTAAGTTCATAGATTGTATTAAAGTGTTAACTCAAAAGTTTATAGGATGGTTTTAATTTGCTATCACTAATTGAAACAAAATGTTTCTGAAGCAATAAAAATTTGTAAATTTAATCTCTGTATTTTGAAGAACAGTTGAAAAAGGCATGCCTGAAGGTTAAAGGTGGATACAAAGATCGGCTTCTTTGCCTTCCTGTCCACTTAATCTAAATCTTTAACCACCAGCGTAGGCCTATATACCTGGATACGACAAACAATATACATTCAAGTCACAATATTTGGACGCTTCCCTTTTGTTGCCTTCTTTTTAATGTATCGGAATGAATACACTTCAAGCGAAATAACAATACTGTGATCAAAAACTTTCTAAACTTGATTGTGTTGCAGACGCTTCTGTTAATGTTGTTATCAACATCTTTGAATCTGATCATTTAGTTCGTTTGAATGGGAAATATTATCTTCGGTCTGGTGAGAATCTTGTCATGACTTGTTCAAGTAAAGCAAGTCCAATTGTCAATCGATGTAGATGGGTGATATATGATGGCATCAGTGATCGCCACTCTCGGACTGTCGATGCTACAAACGGTCATTGTTCGTTCAATCAAACGGTTGACGTCACGTTTACAGCAGTGAGTTGCATTGCCACAAATAGTCTTGATTCGGTGGAAAGTAGCAAAACAGCTTTCACTGTGGTCTCAACAACCAGTGAGTAGTTCACTTTTATAACTAAATAAGCGGTTTAGTGAACATGTCAAACTTTAAACTTGGTTCATTTTCTTACTATTCCAATCAAGAATATATAGGGAAGCACAACTGACGCCATGTTGGTTCTCAGAGTAGGGTGTGTCGTACAAAAGTGTTGCTATGTTTTGTGCACATTTTCAGACAAAAGCTAAATTTAATTATTTTTGAAATTGTGTGTTTGCAAATTTTGGAATTGATTTATCAAATAACCTTTAATTTACTTTTGAACAAATCAAAAACAGCATTAAGGCTAAAACAAAAACTGGCAACACTATTATTTAACACACCCTACTCTGAGAACGTAGTTTTGCATCCAGTACTTCTAGAAATCCCCGACTCCAACGCACACAGTATTTTCAAGTTTGTAATTTCATTTTCAATTTATTACATTTTCACATTATTCATGATGAACCATTTCAAATTTTAAGTTTGGCTTTGGAGATTTTTATTTTAAAAGTTCAAAAAGTATGATTTTTTTGGCTTATCGTTTTCATTTGCTGAAGAACAGTTCTATTTGGAAGCTTTACCAAACAGATGTATATAAACGACATAGACGTTGTAGTTAACTTTTATTTGTCCTGAAATTCCTTTTTGATATTTTATAGACGTTTTTGATTTGTCCTTAACGATTGAAACAAAATATTAAAGACTGGTTCCATTGAACTGTGTATGGGCTGCAATCAGTCAAAAACATTGTTCAGTTCATAAATTCTGTAGTTACCTTTGCAAATTCAATCATCAAAATAATTTTTCTACCACATTTGCAGGCTACTGCAGGCTAATGCACCTGCATTATAGAACATATCAAAAGAAAACGTTGTCTAATTGCTATTCATTCTATAGATGAACCTTATCAAGATATGAGTACCGAAACTGATTCTTCGTGTCAATGGAAGCCACCTGGTCCTGGAATTTGCGCTTTGACGATTTTCTCCAATCCATTAGCTACTTTTGTATCTTTGACAAAAAACGGTAATTTTCTTTTTGCAAGGAAGTTTTGATTCAACTTATGTAGACCTAATATAGGAGTAACATCTAATTATTCATTGCTAGCTTTACCTTTTATGTTGCTCAACAAAAAACAATGCAAACCATCTGACCGGAAATGCTTCATAAAATCGAATTAACTTTAGTATGTAGCTTTCCTTAATACAGTGGTTCCCAACCGGGGCGGAATTCCCCACTAGAGGGGAATTTTGCAATTTTTGAAGGGAGAATTTGGTTTTAGGATTGTAAAGCTTTTTAAGCCTAGTAAGTTGGCCTAGACCAGAGCTTTAAAGCGTTAAGGAGCAGCCCTTAACTCCCGATTATTTAAGAAACTGTGCAAAGACATGGATGCAAACCATCACGTAGGCCTACTTCTTTTTCATGCAAATACTCGATGGCTTTCAAGAGGAAACGTAACCAAGCGAGTGTTTGAGCTCATAGACGAGCTTAAATTATTTTTTGACCTTTGAATAAAATTGGAATTTGTTTCATTGCTGAATGATGACAGGTGGATTAGATTCCTTGCTTATTTGGTTAATATATTTGGTCCATATTCGATCGCCATCTCCGTTTGAAGCAGATAGCACATCAACATGAGTTATCTGTATCCATGAGCCATTGACACATTGATACCATGTTAATTTACGAACTGTACTGCTTCCTTCTGGCTCAAGGCAGGTTGGAAAAAAGTGATTGATTTATGTCATTAGGAGATTGTCTTAAAGTACTAGAAGGCTTTGCTTTCCTGATCGCGGGGTGACTACGTATTGTCTGGCCTCTACCTTTCGACCAGCCTGGCTTGGGTGGCCCTTCCAGGAGCAGATGCCAGTACCGCTAAGCATTTAAAGATGCTTTGGAAGCTTTCACTAGCAAGCTTGATGATTCAAAGAAGAAAGTTAGAATGAACAATTGAACACGTCACCATATTTAAAGAATTATCATCGGTACTGGTTGTTGACGGAAAGAATAAATTCTTCCAGAGTTGGAAAAAGAATTGATTTTGCAACATCTCACAGCATTAGAACTGGAATTCATTCGATATTTTCCTGAAATTTATGACGATGAGTTTGATTTAAAAAGAAATTCATTCACATTATTGATGGAAAAACTTCCCGATAAATTGCAGAATGAATATTTAGAACTCAAAACGGATTCTTGCACAAGAGACTTATTCAGAGCAAAAATCTATCACTTGATTTTGGCCATTACGTGTAATTTCTATCCCAAAGTAGCAGAGAAATCTATTCGAAGTATCCTTCCGTTTGCTTCCACTTATCTATGAAAATCAGGTTTTTCAACTTGTTAGAAAAAATCACATTGTAGGGATGGTGGGGGACTTGGTAGTTTTAGCTTTTCTAGTGTTTCGTTTTTCATGGGCTTTTTCTATCCTATTTTTTTTTCGAAAATTTTTGTTCCATCCATAGTTCTTTTTCTCCATAGTGATCTGTCACTAGCAAGTTGTTGTTCCCATTAATCCAGATCAATGTTTGCATAGTTGAGGGAGACTTTCACCTGGTCTTTGTATATTATTTTGTTTGATTTTTTCTTTCAATAAAATAATTTTCAGCAACGTTCTTCATTAATTAAATTATTTTAGTATGAAAAGGAATATTACAGGCTAAAAAGCTTATTACTAGTGAAAGTTTAGTTTATCTTACAAAACTTAGATTAAAATATTAATGTAAAAAAGTTTTTAACAAACTAAATTTATAGGGGGGATTTAGATTTGGATATTGACTAAAAGGGTCCACCGGATAAAAAAGGTTGGGAACCCCTGCCTTAATAACACTTTTTGTGCAAGGGTGGCATTGACTACATTATGAGATACTATTGCTTTCTTGTTTATATTTATTAGTCTTATTGATGATTGGCTTCCTTGCCTTCCCGTCCACTTAATCTAAATCTTCAACCACCAGGTGAAAGCCTGGATACGACAAAAAACAAGTCTTATTAATTAGTTTTTGTGTTGGAACTTTCGTATCGATATATTGTGATAAAATGTGGAGACTTTTCTTACCCTTTTTGTTACAAGGCGGATTTAGACATTTGAATTTATATTTGAATCTCTGATAGTGTAGATTTAGTTGCGCTTTAAAATACATAGAAAACGATAAACTTGCTTTCTGAGCCAGAAAATGATACAAAGATATTTTAACATAGATTATGTTGTCAGGTTTAATCGTGAAGAATGACGCAACAACTCCTTTGAAGACAACCACTGTAATAAAGCACCAGCAGAGATTCTTATTTAAACGCACAACTGTGAGTTGATCCAACTTAAAACCAGAGCTGTAAGGTTGGGATTGAAATCCTTGTTCCAAGCTACTTTTTCAGCAAACTATTATCCTTCTTGTGGCCTACTCATGAAGCATAACAGACAATGAGCAATGTAAAAGTTCGTCCAAAATAGCAATTTTCTCAATTAGACACAATATTTATGACCTCAGTAATTGTTGTGACGTCAATTTCAAGTTGGATTAATTAGAAACCATTTGAAATTTTTAATCAGAATTTGAAACCAAACTTTGCTTTTCAAGTCGTCACAAAATACTTTCTTATAAGTGTCACTTTTGTAGTTAATGCAAAATGTAAGAGCTCGAACATGTCCATAAATTTAAGAAAGGAATCTTGAGCGGAAGGGAAAAAAGTGTGATTCAGGAAAACGATTTTTTTCTGTAATGTTTATTTTTTCCTTTCTGAAATGTTAGGCTCTTATTTTCGTAAACCATACTCTTTTTTCCTGGTCGCTTATGCTTTCCTAAATCCATGGACATGTACGCGTTCTCGCCAATGCAACAGCAGCAAAGAATTCCTACTTCCTTGTGTGACGTCACCCGGGGTATGAAATTGAAATGATGTATTGTTGTTTTCCAGGTGAAGAGCTTTTTGGAAATGGACAAATGTAATTTAAGAACTTCCTGGAGATCTGATTGCTGGAACATTGTTGAACATGTAACGTAGTAATTGTCGAGATCATCTCATCGTCGCTTGTATCAAGTTTTGTGAATATTTCGTTTATTGATCAATAAAATAGAGTGACCTTAGCGGGTTTTACATACTTTTTTTACACACAAAAATGTAACATAATCAAAATAAACCTAATAAATTATGTTATATTTGTGTATGTAATACATCATGTTAAACCTGCTAAGGTTACTCTGTTTTATTTCTCTATGGTTCAACAAAGCAAACCCTCTACCAAAGATTTATCGACACATTTATTGGTCAATAAACCTGGAAAGTATAAACACAATTTTGATAAATCTTTCCATTTTGAAGCTCACAGCAAAGACGAAGAGTTACAATTATTATGTATATTAAATTAGTAGTAAGAATTGCTTTACATTTGTCTGTAGATAATGTTTGAGAAATCAAAGTAGTGCTTCTACAGAAGCATATATGGCGCTGCTGTCAAACGTTATTTCTTAATCCTTTTTCAAGTAACTTTAATTGATCAAAGGATTATGGGAATATTTAATCTCGGACAGAAAAGGCCTTTTCTGAAAGCTTAATCCAAGCAGGTTTGTATGTTTGTATACGCTTTGAACCACCGACGTAGGCCTGGTCATTGACATACACAGAGTGAAACTTCCGTTTTTTATTGAAATGTTGTCGTTCATTGTTACGTTTATAGGAAGCCTACTGCAGGATAGCTACAGAAACCCACAAACGTAAAGGAATTGAAAAGAGGTCTTAACACGAGCAGTGCTATGTGTAGGCTACAAGTCACAAATCACTGTGTAGTGGGTGGTTATAGGCAAATTGTTCGTAAGCAATTGTTCGTAAAGCAATTGTTCGTAAGCAATTGTTCGTAAAACAATTGTTCGTAAACTGTTTTTGGTAAAATGAAATCCGTAAAACAATTCTTCGTATACATCAAATTTTAACTGCATGCACGAAAAAATGCTTTAGGAAGAATTGTTTTACGAAGAATTAATTTTACAAACAATTGTTTGTAAAGTGTAGACAAGGGCGCAATCATTAGGGAAATTGCTCTCCCTCTAGAAATATTTTAAATAAAACCTTCAAACTCTGTTACAGCATCATTTGAAAAAGTTTTATCATCGATTTGATCTGGAAGTAGTCTCAGAATGTTGAGGTATTTTATGGGGGGAGCAGATCCCCTTGTTGGTGCTCCATCTTCGGTTACTCGTTGCCGAGCTCACTTATATGTGCAAAAATATTTATTTTCTTCCTCCAAACTTTTGTGCTACCTGCGCCCTTGGGTGTGTTTACCATGATGGTTCAAATGATTTACTGTCACTCTACAAGACGAATGACACGACTTTGGCTCATGGTACTGTTCCAAGCATCATCTGCATAAGCGCGCTCAACGGTTTTATAGTCTAATTGTTTCTCTATGGATATGTTTCTAAAAGCCAGAAGCGAAAAATTTCTCGCAAGAGCATGGTTATTAAGCAAGGAAAAGAGAAAGCTGGCTTCCAAAAAAATGACAAGAGACATGATGCGATATCTCGCAAAAGAATATCACAATTGCATTTGTCTGGTCAATTGGGTTATTATTGTGAAAAGTTCAGAACACGAATGAGAGATAAATGAACTATGAGAAATGAAAGGGGGACATAAATGTTCAATTCAAAGGGTTGAGAATCATATGGTAGTAGTCACAAGGAGACTAAGCATAATAATCATTTGTTAATGAATGCAGTTTTGTACCGAAAAGATACTTAGATTGATCATTATCATTTTCAGCCTGTGGTAGCCAAGGAATCAACATAACAATTGATATTTTTGCACGGTAGACATGTTCGAAAGAAATCGGGTAAATAAAAAAGTGGAAAAAATTTAAGGTCTTTGAGCATACCTTAAATATCGATTGGGTTTCCCAATACAATCATTTCGTGAGCTATATTATCTATTTTTCTTTATCACTCATCAGCGCAAATTATTAAATCTAATTATTTTGTTTACATCGAGGTTAAGAAAGACATATTTTTTTCTTCTGATAGCAACAACAATTACTTATAGCAAAGACATTTTCTGTGAATACAAGTAAAAAAATTTCTAGCTCAGTGGTTCTTAAACTGGGGGGCGCGCCCTCCTTGGGGGGCGTGTGAGGCTCACAAGGGGGGCACAAGAAATTGAAAAACTCTGCCCGAATTATGACTAAACGTATCTTCACAACTATGCTGGACTACTATTGCCAAGAATCTTCTTTTTGCCATACAAGGAAGTAAAACCTACCCATACAGAAGTGGGATTTTCCACAAGCCATAGCTTACAAATGTTACAATAGCGAGAGTAGTAGCTATACTTAGATTGCAAATGCGAGGACATTATCAATGAGTGAGCCATATACGTTCCATCAACTATCCCTTATCTTTCAACAATATTTCAAAAACCTTCCTTCTATTCAACATTGCAGTTTAAAACCCTTTGTTTACCACGGTGCGTTTTTTATGAAAAAAAATTGCGATTTTTCGTATACCGTCTAGTTATGATCCCAAATGCTTAACTGCAAAATTATTTTGCTGTGCATCCACCGTAACCATGGAAACTGTGCAACGGGACTCACAAGTCCCGACAGGTATTATGCGCCTAAAGTGCATAATGACTACTGCTGCCAAGGGTGCTTTACCGCGATTGAGTTTTGGGCTTTGTGGACGGAAAATGACAACAGCAAGCGGCGCTGGTTCAACTCTCAGGGTGTGCACTAGAGCAACGCACTTTAAGGATAGCTCACATTTCATCAGCCACCTAGTGGATGGAATAATTCAGACAATTCTTCTACAGCAAAAAATTTTACTCGGCCAATCTCGTTGATCAGGCTTGTGTCAGTGGTTCAAAGCTTTTCCAAGTATGTGAAGCTTGTCAGGATTTACTTTTCAGGAGGTTTTATCAGTCCGATGATAATATTCTCACAACAGAAGTAAAGAGGATAGCCAAAATCAATGCAATACATGAAGTGAAATAGTATACCACATGTATGGAGTATATTGACAAGTAATACATGACATCGAGAGGACAAGAACACACATTCAGAATATTGTGAATAAGGAAACCACACAGAAATAGACGAACATGTCACTGTTGATGGTTCAAATAATGCAGAAACTAAAAAACAAACGACAATGACACACTTTATTAGACTTCATGAAATACCACAAAGCAGTTCTTTTGCTGATTGCAGCACAAAAATACATCACAATAAGAACATTTTGAATGTGGGCGAGACTCACAACCATTGGCAGAACAAACTTCACAACGTCTCCTTTCTTTTACAAACACAGGCCAATGGCAGCCACGATTTTCCAAACGCATGGATTTGGACACTGAGAAGTTGGACTTGCGTCTTTTGTTGCTTGTGACATTTGGTGAGAGAGTCTGCAATGGCCTACCAACCTTGCTGCTTCTTCCAAGGGTTAGCAAAGTTTGTGCCACTTGCCTGCGGAAGTCCAACAAAGAGAGAGCAGTTTTGTTCCTCAAGCTTTTTGTACACAACATAGGCATTGGCGACTGTTCTATCAATCACACCAAAGAAAATCCTGTGCCACCATTTTTTAGACTTGCGGTTGGTGCCATAGAGAGCACAAAGCATATCAGCTTTGTCAACTCCACCCATAAATGCATTATAGTCTTTGATGGCCACAGGACATTGGAATTCTTTCCTTGAGCCGTCTTTTAGTCGCCTTAGCAGGGATGTTGGTTCAGTCCCATGGAAGTTGGACAGCATGTGGACTGCTTTCCTGTCCATCCACTTGTAGTAAACCAAACCCTCTGCCACTCTGTGATCAAACTGGCCACGGTCCAGTTGCTTGTCGGAAGCAACAGTGTGGACTGGGAGCCCTTTTCTGTTGGGTCGAACTGTCCCGCATGCAAGGACTTGATTTCTCTTCAGGGTTTCTAACAACTTCACCGAGGTGAAGTAGTTGTCAAAATATACTTTGTGGTATTTGTTTTTTATATCATCCGTCAACATTAGCACAACTTTTTCACCTAATCCGAAATCTGTATAAAGCTCATCATTTTTACAGTCCTTGCCTTGGTATACATCAAATTTGCTGATGTATCCATGCATATCAGCCCGCACCCAGAGTTTGTATCCCCTTTTTATTGGCTTCATGGGGTTGTATTGCTTGATGGAATGCCTGCCCTTGAAGAGAATCATGCTTTCATCAATGCTTAGATTCTCTGTGCAACAATACAAATCATGAAATTTTTCATTTATCTTAGTTAGTAAAGGCCTAACTTTGTACAGTTTATCCTGATTTGTTTCAGGAATGGAGGCATTGTCATTCACATGTAAATTTGACAATATTTGGGCAAATCTATTGCGAGGCATTGTGGATGCAACCAGTGCAACATTTACATCTAAATCTGCCCTCCAATAAAGAGGCCATGAAGGCAATCTATGATAGCCCATCAACATATTGATTCCCAAAAAGCCATAGAGTTCTCTTTCTGACATGACAGTTGCAGACCTTTGCTTCTGTACACGGTATAGGTTACTTTGTTCCAGAAGCATTTGTCTGATGTCAGCATCAACAAACCGCAGAAAGTAGTCTCCAGGGGTATTTGCAGTGGCAAACATAGCTTCTTGAGGTCCTGCAAAGAAAATTCAAATCATGATATATATAGCTTATTTACAATGCACATAATATCCATGAACTTTATTGCACGCATGATCAAAAATATACACAATGCTAAATTTAGAAGTAAATCAAACAAGTACCTGCAAGTACTACTAATTTGTTTTTTGATTTGCATTTGGCCTACTGTATAGCATACCTTGGGGTGAATCAAATTTGCTTGCTTCCATATTCACATTTGCTTTCTTCCATAATTTCTTGCGAACACTGCGAGATGTACTGGCAACTTCATCAGTGCAAGCAGATGTACTGGTATCACCAACTTCTTCAGCGTCACTTTCATTAGAAGTATTGTTCATTACAGTAACATCCGGACACAGATAATCTGTATCAGTTAGATCTATATCATTTCCAACTTCAGTATCGCTGTCAAAATCTGATTCTTCATCTGTAGATGAAGAATCATCTGGAAAGTTTTCCAATATTACCATTGCATCATTTAGTTGATATTTTTTACTCATTTTGAAGCCGTAATTTTACAAACTTTGCTGAAAATAATACACCATAGTTCAGCTTCTGTGCAATTCCATAAACACACAAACATACATCAACTTCACAGTGAAACACTACCCAAATCTGTGATTTTTACCCAATTACTACCTAAATCTGTGAAACACTAACAAAATCTGTGATTTTTGCATTGATTCAACGTCTGCAGACGTTGAATCAATGTAAAAATTACAGGTTTTGCTGTCTGGGTAGTACTATGTGGGCTACAACAATTTAAAAGTACCTGACTAACATGCTCGATATAAAACTTTGATATAAAACACACAATTTACCATACACCACCAGCATACCGAAAGTTTAGAGAATTGACCTAAAAATGTCAGCAAATCACTGACGGGACTTCTGAGTCCCACTGTAGTTTTTCACCTGTAAAATACGAGCTAAACAAGCTTTACCTATTTTCTTTAGTCATCTGTTAACAGTAACTATATCATAAGGTGTAAAAAACTCAACAAAGTCCAACACTGTCGCTTTTGTACCAAAAAACATGATTGAATATTTCGACTGACTGGTCAAACTGCAACTTGAAACATTTTTCAAAACTGAAACTTTGAAGCACATTGCGACCCAGCCAAGCGTGAATTTTGTTTGTTTGAAAACATCTGGAGTTAGTACTCACATCGTTTGGTGTACTAAACAGAAAAAAATGTTTCTCAAATCTTTCGGGGATGAAGGAGAGCGTTTTTACGCAGCGGGACTTCAGAGTCCCGACGGTAAACAAAGGGTAGGGATACTAAAGGAAAAACCTGACTTAGCGATTTTCCACGTTCTTTCTGTTTAACATGCTACCATAAAACAATTTTCAATAAAATTTTGCCCCATTGCGGTCTGACCACCATTGCGCGCGTGCTTTTGTCAAAGCTTTCAAAACGAGATTGGGCTTGAGTAGCAAAGCGTGCGACTGTACAGTGTACAGTCTGCGTCACAAGAGACTACCAATCAGCTGATCTCGCAATAATTGTTACTGCGAGCGATTTAACTGTAGGCTATGTATGTATGTACATCAAAACATCCCATTTCAACATCAAAACATCAGACAGTTTGCTCAAAACATCAGATCTGAAACATCAGATGTGTTAACGTGGCTTTTGTTATTGCTGTCTTTTGTGACGTACTCTCTCGAGCAGTGTTTGCACTTTTTAGTTATTTCAAAAAAAATGAAAATAAATGAAACATTGAACTTTGGGCCTTGCCAGCGCCATTGCAAACAATTTTTTTTCGGTAATTTTTCTTGAAATGTATTCTTGAATGTTCAGTTTACGCATTTTAATGCTTAATTCCCGTTTGAAATATTCATTTAGTAGGCCTTTAAGTTTGCAGAATACTACCAAGAAATTGAATGGAAAATAAGCAAAACAAATCAGGCAGCATTCAGTTGGTTGTTGATTTATTGAAAGGTTGCTTCCACAAATTATGTGCGAATGGAAAATTCTCTGTGACAGCGTTTAATTAAGTTGTGAGATAAATTGGAAAATGTGCATTATCTGCTACTAATCCCAAACTAAACGTTTGGCATCCACTAAAAAGTTACACTCTTCGCATTAATGCAACTACCTGGAAATTAATTGCTGTTCCGCTTAATGTTTTTTGATTTTGAAACAAGGTGGGGCGCGAATTTTGTTAGAGTTGTAAAAGGGAAGCGTGTCTCAAAAAGTTTAAGAACCACTAGTCCAGCTAGTATAGAAATTTCTTTAGTTTGTGCCTACTTGCTTAGTTGGGCTGCATGAAGCAAAGCTAAGCTAACATCGACCCAGGGATTGCATCGACCCAAGCAAACACCTGCTTGAATAGGTTAACTAATCCATTTTTCACTGGTGGACAATCTAATTTTTATTAATGTTTGTTTATTAATCTAAATCTTAATAGACTACAGTTTTCACCTGTATTGGGTACACTTGCTTTGCTTTAACATAATCACTAACTTGGCTTTTCAATGAGATTTTACTTAGTCAGCTATTGCTTTCACGTTAAAGTTTTTGAAACAAAAATTTCATTTCATTTTAACGGAAAAATCTTCGTCTTCCATTTCGAAATCGTAGCAATTTGGTTTTGTTACGTGCTTGAAAAAAAGCATGAATTGCAGATGCAGGAGAATGTTACAACGCAAAAAGAGTCATGATGTGTAAGTCGAGCGAGCTTGCACATAAAGTGCTTGATCAAGAGATATGAGCTATAGTTTCGCGTATGAGAGTGTTAAGCAAAATATGGTGTATTTCAAAATTTTGTTTCATTTTTGTTACATAATTTCTTTGCACTAATGTTTTTCGCCAGTTAAACTTTTCCAACGAAATAAAGTCCTTTGCCGGATTTGTTTCAAACTCCTCATAGCGATTTTATGACGTTTCAGCGACAAGTTTCTCCCATTTCCCTACTACGCAAGTTTGATTGCGCAACAGTATATACGAAAGTACAGTAGCGGGCCTACAAAAGAAAATTGAGACGGCTCCAGAGTTTTAACAAAGCAAAATGTTAAACAGACAATGAGCAATGTAAAAGTTCGTCCAAAAAAGCAATTTTCTCAATTAGACACAATATTTATGACCTCAGTAATTGTTGTGACGTCAATTTCAAGTTGGATTAATTAGAAACCATTTGAAATTGTCAATCATAATTTGAAACCAAACTTTGCTTTTCAAGTCGTCACAAAATACTTTCTTATAAGTGTCACTTTTGTAGTTAATGCAAAAGGTAAGAGCTCGAACATGTCCATAAATTTAAGAAAAGAATCTTGAGCGGAAGGGAAAAAAGTGTGATTCAGGAAAACGATTTTTTTTTGTAATGTTTATTTTTTCCTTTCTGAAATGTTAGGCTCTTATTTTCGTAAACCATACTCTATTTTCCTGATCGCTTATGCTTTCCTAAATCCATGGACATGTACGCGTTCTCGCCAATGCAACAGCAGCAAAGAATTCCTACTTCCTTGTGTGACGTCACCCGGGGTATGAAATTGAAATGATGTATTGTTGTTTTCCAGGTGAAGAGTTTTTGGAGATGGACAAATGTGATTTAAGAACTTACTGGAGATCTGATTGCTGGAACATTGTTGAACATGTAACGTAGTAATTGTCGAGATCATCTCATCGTCACTTGTATCAAGTTTTGTGAATATTTCGTTTATTGATCAATAAAACAAAGTGACCTTAGCGGGTTTTACATACTTTTTTTTGCACACAAAAATATAACAATTAAAATAAACCTAATAAATTATGTTATATTTGTGTATGTAATACATCATGTTAAACCTGCTAAGGTTACTCTGTTTTATTTCTCTATGGTTCAACAAAGCAAACCCTCTACCAAAGATTTATCGACACATTTATTGGTCAATAAACCTGGAAAGTATAAACACAATTTTGATAAATCTTTCCATTTTGAAGCTCACAGCAAAGATGAAGAGTTACAATTATTATGTATATTATTAGTAGTAAGAATTGCTTTACATTTGTCTGTAGATAATGTTTGAGAAATCAAAGTAGTGCTTCTATAGGAGCATATATGGCGCTGCTGTCAAACGTTATTTCTTAATCCTTTTTCAAGTAACTTTAATTGATCAAAGGATTATGGGAATATTTATTCTCGGACAGAAAAGGCCTTTTCTGAAAGCTTAATCCAAGCAGGTTTGCATGTTTGTATACGCTTTGAACCACCGACGTAGGCTTGGTCATTAACATACACAGAGTGAAACTTCCGTTTTTTATTGAAATGTTGTCGTTCATTGTTACGTTTATAGGTAGCCTACTGCAGGATAGCTACAAAAACCCACAAACGTAAAGGAATTGAAAAGAGGTCTTAACACGAGCAGTGCTATGTGTACAAGTCACAAATCACTGTGTAGTGGGTGGTTATAGGCAAATTGTTCGTGAGCAGTTGTTCGTAAAGCAATTGTTCGTAAGCAATTGTTCGTAAAACAATTGTTCGTAAACTGTTTTTGGTAAAATGAAATCCGTAAAACAATTCTTCGTATACATCAAATTTTAACTGCATGCACGAAAAAATGCTTTAGGAAGAATTGTTTTACGAAGAATTAATTTTACGAACAATTGCTTTACGAACAACTGTTTACGAAAAAACGTCGGACACCGTAGTGGTTACCAAGTCCTGCTGCAATAATTACAAACTACTCACAGCCATAGGGGGGCAGGACGTCATCAAGCGCACGTGACTCGGTGCAATGCACTACAGGCAATAACCATAACTCAAAACTAACGTTATTAAACTGTATCATTCCTCCCTTATAAATAATACGACTTAAATTCATCATTCCATCCAACACAAGCAGCTTACCTTCCAGGAAGAAGAACAATTGAACAAATCCTAACTTTGCATAAATCATAGAAAAGTCTTTTGAATTCAACAACCCTGTTCATATTATCTTCGTTGACTTTAAAAAGGCCTCAATTCGGCGACACTGGGCGAGCTAGTTCAAAACCGACAGATAACCAATGTGCAATCTGCTTCAAGCCAAGATGGCGATTGAATAATATAAACTCGCAACAAGGATGAAGAGCTACAATTATTATGAAATGTATCCACTTACGTAGTTGAATATAAAGCAACAATCTTATCCTGGTATAGCCATCATCTTTGCATGTTACAACTCTAGAATGGCCACATACGTCCACTGGACCCGATCGACAACTTGAATTGCTTTTACTTTTGCTTGTAGAGTTTCGTTCGCCAAGGCTCCTTGTATTCTTACAGTTAGGAAACATGTTAAAACTATTCCTATGTTGTTTATCCTGAAGTTATTTCAATTACTCAAAAAAAAATTAAAATATAGTATCTCTTACCATCCGGATCTATTGGATCCATTTGCGCTCATATTAGTAAGCAACTATTATAATTAATTTTTAGCGTCATTGTGTAAGCTCACAGTAGATTGACATGCTTTGCCTGCTCGTAAACCAGAGAGGCAGCCACCAGTTTAGCCTATTCAGTTTGCTGCTAGCTGAATTTATTTTTATTGTTTTTCAACTCATAGCCCTAGTCTTCAGTTTCAGCATGGGCTTACCTTCATTGCTTTGCAGCTCAGTTCATTGTAGTCACCTTACTCTACCAGTTATTCATCATATCAGTCATGCCTTACTACGGAGATGTTCACTTTATAGTTTAATTGTTAAGAGTTTTTGTATAACTTATCGATTTTGCCAAACCATTTATGGATTTAAATGATTGTATTATACAAATAATTTTCCATGCTAGGAAATCGTTGCTTTTTGGTGGAGGTGATACTTGGGCTAAGAAAGATGGATTGTTTGATGTTACTATGGGCTCATTTGGCGGAGCAGAGGTTTGCGAAGTGGTTGGTTTGTTTCTTTTGAATGAACTTTCTGCTATTGTTGATAGAGAGATGCTTGGGTTGTATCGTGATGATGGTCTGGCTATTTTGCGTAATTTATCCGGCCAAAAAGTTGATCGTTTGAGAAAAAATGTCATTCAATTATTTAAACAACATGGCTTAAATATTACTGTGGAGACTGGCCTGATTGAAACTGACTTTCTTGACGTCACTTTGAAAATTTTTTTTTTCGCGCAACGCTCAGAGTTCAAGATGGATACCACTACATCTTGCAGGTTTACAATTTCCATATGAAATGGATTTGTTTCCTGTCTCATCATTAGTGCATCCGCTCCGGGAGCCGTCCACACACCCAAACACTCAGCAGGCACACCATACTTACATGGAAGATACCTACCAGGGAGGCGAGGGACTCACTACGACCGAAGGGACCCACCGCGGTAGATGGTAATCTGTGGATGTAAATGTTTGGTTAGTGGCTGCCTCTAGCTGATCTGCCTGTCTCGACTTTCGTCTTGCTGATCTTTGGAGCAGTCTAGGAGATGGCGGGTCAAGCATGGAGAACTAGCGCGTTTTGGTAGAGAGTTAATTTTAATTTTATTTGAGTTTGTTTGTGTGTGTGTATATCTTCTTGTGGCCCGCTTCAAGAAGGGCACCTGTTTGTGGGAGACGGGCCACTGCAGTCTGACACCTCATTTGGCGGAGATGCCAGAGAGGAGCGGCCAGAGGGAGGGTAGCTTTCGCTGACCCCAGAGTCGTCTTTGAATGGGCCGCTGCAATCCTGTCATCCCAGGGCGAGTGGGACAACGGAGAGGGACGGTTAAGGATCTCCCGCTGCAATCACTCTTCCGGCATCAGGCCGTTGGAGATGAGTGAGAGGGACGGGTTAAAGGTGGGTTGTTACGCCCTTGGCTGTCTAATCTTCTTCAAAAATGATCTACGACCGTACTGTGCTAGTGAGACCCACCGCTGCAATCAGTCATCCCTACCACCGAGGACGACTGAGAGGGCGGTTGAAGAGTGGATCTCGACTGGTTCTTCTTTCTTCTGACCGTAGGAGGAGGTTTAGAAGGAGGAGAAATGTCAGATGACAAAGGAATGTTATGTTTTTGTGTTATGTCTTTCGTTTTTGTCATGATTACCCACAGGGCTTGAATGGTGGACCGTTTTGTGTCCTGTATATATGTGTCGCCTATGTCCAGAGATATCTTCTTTTGGATGATGGTGTGCTTGGCGACATTCATCATGGTCAAAAGAATCGGGTTGTTCTTCTGTCCGTCAGGGAATTGATTGTAGAGGATCATGTCCTTTGTTATTTCCGTATCTTCTTTGGTTAGGTCAAGATATTGTTGTTTCAGGCGCTCCCATATTCCTAGCGCAAAGGAGCACTTGGTGAGGACGTGGGCCACATTGTCTTCTGGTTTTCTGCAGAATTTGCAGTTTGTTATTTTGTCGGAATGTATTGATCTATTAAAATCTCCCCATTTGTATCCTCCATGTGCAATCCGAAAGGACATGGAGGATAGGTGAGGTGGAAGGAGGAGTTTGATTCCTTTGTTTTTCAAGAGGATCTCGTTCCAGGGAATCGTCTTTCCGTTTTGATCAATCTTGTCAGTTTTCTTTTCATATTGCGTTTTGAGATTGAGATAGATGTTTTTGTAGGAAGTATTTTCCCAGTCGTGTTTCAAGCCTTTGAGTTTGCAAAAGGACTTGAAGATGTCCGCATACATTTCGTTTGGAATTGGGGCATGCGGAATGCTGTTGGAGAACAGATGAGGATTAATGTGTCTCATTCTGTAGCTCAAATTGAACATGGCCCATTCGTGCCAGATTTCGGTGGCGTCTTTTAGTGAGAAGAGGTGGCGAATTCTGTCGATGCGGCTTGTTTGAAATTTTGATTGGATGTCCACCATGTCGATGCCTCCATCTTTGACAGGAGGAAATGTCTTGCTTCTCTGGAGCTGTTCAATTGGCGAAGGATGCCAGAGGAAGCCGAATAGGATTTTGTTCAGTTCTTTGATGTGTTGTTGTGTTGGCATCAGGACTCTGCTCAGATGCAGAGTGACGGGTACCAAGAGGGTGTTGATGATGGAGATCTTTCCATAGAGGGAGAGTCTTCTTGGTTTGTGGATGTTGGCGATCATCTGTGTTTTCCTGATGGCGGTCTGCCAGTTCATCTTGTCGAGTTCTGTTTTGTTTGTGCCTAGCCAGATGCCCAGGATCTTGACGTTGTTCAAGATCGCAGCTTCTGGAAAGAGTTGCTGAGCTCTTTGGGCCAGGTCAGGTTTGGACCCCAGGATCTGGGTCTTTCCCTGGTTCACTTTCTGGCCGGACATCGTCTGGTAGATGGCTAGTTCTTTGTTGATTTCTTTCAGAGATGGAATGTCTCTTGTGATGAATGTGGTGTCGTCCGCATATTGCTGGATTTTGATTGTCAGCTTGGAAAAGCGAAAACCGTTGATCAGATGGTTTTTCTCTATGCGTCGGGTGAGAACGTCAGCACAGATTATGAAATAGAGCATGCTGAGGGGACAACCCTGTCGTGTGCCCCTTTTAACGTTTATTCGTTTTGTTAAAGCTCCATTGATTTCTATTTTGCTTTTTGTTTTGTGGTATACTAATGACAGGTAATTCATCATTATTGGTTTTACTCCGAGTTTCTTCAAGATTCCATAGAGGAAAGAGTGACTAACTCTATCGAAAGCTTTTTCAAAGTCAGTTATCATGACGTACAAGTCCCTGTGTTGTGTTTGAGATGCTTCCAGGGCAGCTTGTATGTTCATTGTAACATGCTCTATTCTGCGGTTTGGCAGTCCACATTTCTGATTCGGACAAATCAGGTTTGTGATCATGGGTGTGAGTCTGTTGGAGAGGATTTTGCTCAAGATCTTGTAGTCTGTGTTGAGCAGAGAGATCGGTCTCCAATTTTTGAGCTTTTCTTTTTCACCTTTTTTAAAGATTAACTTCACTTTTGCTTCTCTCATTGAGGGAGTCATTGTTTTTCTCAAGTAGCAATTTGTAAGCATCTCTAGAATGTCGTGTTTCAGGAAATGCCAGCATTTTTGGTAGAATAATGAGCCGAGACCATCTGATCCAGGTGCAGAATCCTTGTTAAGAGAATCGATGGCGGTTTTTACTTCTTTTAGACTAATCAGCTGTTCCGCTTGTTCAGCTGCGTCTTCCTCAATTTTGGCCTCTCCAAGAATGTTTAAGTAGTTGTTTTGTTCTTGAGAGTTTATGTTGTCTTTTACACCCCATAGGGAGTGGTAGAAGCTGTGAACTTCTTTGAGTATGTCTTCTTTCTTGGTGAGAGTTGTGTTGTTTGCGTCGTGTATCTCAGTGATAGAGCTACTTTTACAATTTTTTTCTTCTGTTTTGAAGAAGCTTTTAGATGGCTCTTCATCGCTAGTTGGGATAGTTCTGGATTTGATTTGCGATCCGACTGCTTTATAATCGTAGAAGTTGTTGATTTTCTCCAAGAATTCCGGGCGACGATCTTCCATGACGTGGTCTGGATGAGCGTCCAGAGTGTGGAGCATATTTTTCGCTTGATTGTAATCTTCTCTACGCTTGAGTGCGACATCTTGCGAGAGTTCGATCAGTCGATTTTTAAAATTTTTCTTGCCATGATCCCAGCTTATAAGCATGTCTGGTGGTTCTATTTGTGGTACGTTTATATTTTGAATTTATTATCTGGTAAATGTTGGCCTTACCGAAAACCCAACAATGATCCAATTTATGTGGCAGCTGACTTTGGTGACCTTTTGGTCTTTCGCTGCCATCCTTGTTGCGCGAATTATTTGTGTTTATTGTGTTTTTGCATTTTGTGTCTTTCTTTTTCGCCAACAAAACAAAAAATAAACTGAACTGAACTATATCCATGCCCAGTCCAACCACCCACCCAACATTAAGAGACAAATCCCGACTATGATTGCAAAGCGATTGTCTGCCACATCATTTGGCCAGAATGAATTTGATAAGACCGCATCTGTTTATAATTATGCCCTTTTGAAAAGTGGTTTAACAGAGAGAGTTTGCTACAACTCTGCTAATAACTTGCGCACATCTAGGTAAAGGAGTCGAAAAATTGTATGGTTTAATCCTCCTTTCAGTTTGCAGGTTGATAGCAACATTGATAAGGAATTTTTCAGGCTCATTTCCATCCACTTTCCGCCCCATCATAAATTGCATACAATATTCAACCGTAATACTATTAAACTGAGCTACAGTTGTACTCCGAATGTTGCAAGCATCATATCCTCCCACAATAAATCAATATTGCAGGCTGATAATGAACCATCTCAGCCTGGTTGCAATTGTAGGGTGAAGCCAGATTGTCCATTGAATGGGCAATGCTTGCAGAAGGCCGTTGTTTACAAAGCTACCATTGATAACGGCCCGAAGGTTCTTAAATACATTGGTTGTTGTGAAACTACTTTTAAAAAACGTTTTTCCAACCATAAATGTTCCTTCATGGATAGGTCTAAACGAAACAGCACGGAACTATCTAAGGCAGTTTGTGACCTTAAGGACAGGGGAGTTGATTCTAAAATAACATGGTCCATCCATAGCTGTGCTCGGCCTTATAGTGGAGGTGGTCGCAATAATTGTGGCCTCTGTTTGGCTGAAAAGCTGGCCCTTCTGAAGGCCGATAGTGGCCACCTTCTGAACAAGCGTTCGGAACTGGTGGGTAAATGTCGTCATAGAAACAAATTTAAACTCAAGTACTTCAAAATAAAATAAATTCCTTGTGATTTTCACAGGTTATAAATTTAAAAATAAATTTCATTTGATTTTCCGTTTAGGTGAAACAGGCTGTTAAGCTGTTAAGGCTGTTGAGCTTCAGAGAAGGGAGTGGGTGACACTGAACTGAATAAGAACGGGAGTTGGCCGCTTCAATGCTTGCTTGACACGCTGGGGCATAAGGGACTCTGCTGCTTGTTCTTCTTCTTCTTCTCTCGTGTTGTCGCTATATGTCAGGGCATCCGTTGGTTAGCCACTGCCTGGTGTCGTCATCGATGGAAATTAGGCCTTCCATACCATGGGGTGGTCTGTATAGCCGGCAATCCTTGATAATGTGGGCTGCCGTCTGCATTTCGCCACACTCACAAGCAGCACTCTCTGCCAAGCCCCAGCGCAACATGTCTGCACCATAGCGTCCAACACCAGTGAGCAAACGATTACGCCTTGATGAGGCAAGTCTAGAGAGGCCATGTCCCAGCTGGTTTTCGGACGGGGATCTGAATACTTGGCGAAGTGGGGACGTGCTGCTTGACCATTGTTCACACCACGCCGTGTGGCACCACTGTTTGCTAGGGCTTCCACCAGAGGCTGCCAGAGGGTCTTGTGCAGCGCGTACAAATGGCTTTCTTGATTTTAGCCGCTGCTTTGGTGACTGCTGCTTGTTAGTGCGGTGCGACGGAGCAAACAGCTAACCACATCATCTTTGGGTGTCCCATCTATTCCTCTCCCAATGGAATAACAGGCCTCCGTACACTAGATGACTTGACGAAAAGTTGACTCCAAGTCCTTCCATTCGGCTGACCACAAACTTTCTGCTTCATACGAACGACGACGAGGCTGTTAAGGATTCAGATAATAATAACTGTATTTGATTTAATTCGCTCTGCTTTGCTTTTTGCTTAGCATTGAGCACTTTTTGTAGTATTAATAGTTTTCATTGTTTTAACTTTACTTTGCTATATCTGACTTAACATTTTGTATATTTCCTCAGACCATTTCTTGAAGAATCTTCGGGTGAAAAACCGTGTAGTGGCAAATAAAATGATAGTGTAAGCTACCACATGTTATCTGTTTAGAACAAGCTTTTAGTTTAGGTATGAGTTCGTATAACCTTGTCCATTTCGACAATATATTCCAACTAAACCTGACAAGTATGTAATGAAGATATTGCTATTTGTGAAACCACAACAAACTCTGTCTTAAAAGTCGATATTTACACAAGAAAACAGGCAAATAAACCAAGAAATACTAATCATAATTGTAAAGTAGTGCTGAATCTTGTAGAGTTTTTCAAAAAAGCGGATGAAAAATTTCGTGTGATATCTTCTTACTATAGTTTGAAACTGGGCAGGAAGCTAACAAAAAAAGGCTTTCAGTTATTGCAACAATTCGAAAATAAGATAAAACTTCCACCGGAACCAACAAAATTAGTTGCTGCAACAGGAAGAGACTATAAAGACAAATTTGAATGGATTTCACTCTGATGCAACGACCTATTGTCTTCAAAAAAGAAAAAAAGGCTGTGCTTCTTTTAAGCACAATGCATCCTGGTAAGACGGAAGAACGAGTCTTCAAGACGCCAGATTAACATTATACTGTAGAAGTAGCCTACCCAGGGAGGTGTAGACAAGGGCGCAATCATTAGGGAAATTGCTCTCCCTCTGGAAATATTTTAAATAATAAATTCAAACTCTGTTACAGCATCGTTTGAAAAAGTTTTAGCATTGATTTAATCTGGAAGCACTCTCAGAATGTTGAAGTATTTTATGGGGGGAGCAGATCCCCTTGTTGGTGTTCCGACTTCGGTTACTCGTTGCCGAGCTCACTCACATGTGCAAAAATACTTATTTTCTTCCTCCAAACTTTTGTGATGCCTGCGCCCTTGGGTGTGCTTACGATGATGGATCAAATGATTTAACGTTACTCTACAAGACGAATGACACGACTTTGGCTAATGGTACTGTTCCAAGCATCATTTGCATAAGCGCGCTCAACGGTTTTATAGTCTAATTGTTTCTCTATTGATATGTTTCTAAAAAGCCAGAAACGAAAAATTTCTCGCAAGAGCATGGTTAAAGCAAGGAAAAGAGAAAGCTGGCTTCCAAAAAATGACAAGAGACATGATGCGATGTCTCGCAAAAGAATATCACAATTGCATTTGTCTGGTCAATTGGGTTGTTATTGTGAAAAGTTCAGAACACGAATGAGAGATAAATGAACTATGAGAAATGAAAGGGAGACATAAATGTTCAATTCAAAGGGTTGAGAATCGTATGGTGGTAGTCACAAGGAGAATAAGCATAATAATCATTTGGTAATGAATGCAGTTTTGTTCCGAAAAGATACTGAGGTTGATCATCATCATTTTCAGCCTGTGGTAGCCAAGGAATCAACATAACAATTGATATTTTTGCACGGTAGACATGTTCGAAAGAAATCGGGTAAATAAAAAAGTGGAAAAAATTTAACGTCTTTGAGCATACCTTAACCCTTTGCTTTTCAACGTTTTTTTGGAAGTTAACTGCTCAAGGGGGGGCCGTTTATGGATCAAATTCAATCAGCTGTTACGTGTGATCCGCTGGTGCTATTTCAACAGAAGTTGCACTGGTGTGAAAAAAAAAACATTTGTCTATAAGTATGAAAAGTTATTATTCTAAAATTTTATATGTTAAACTTGATATTTCAACTTTTGCAAAGGTACCCAAAAACGACAATTTTGATTTATCTTGCCGCAATTTGATTACCGTGCTAATCTGATTTCATGCAAAGTTCTGAAAAACAATAGAGGTCGATCAGCCCCACGAAGTGTGTGTGCGGTGTGCCGAGTGCCGACTCATTGCATTGATAAAGATTTATGGCTTGCGAGCAAACCTTATTGTAGCTACTCATTAATTATAAAATAGTTACAGAGTAATGTTGTTACACGAATTTGAAAAACAAAGCTGCGTTTGTTGTTTTATATTTTTGTCCTAAATTAATGCTTTCCGAAACTCATGGCCAGCTTCTAGTTTTATGGAACCAAACTTCTCATAAGTAACACCTTAGCCTACTTGAATACCTGTTTACATCTTCGTTTGTGTATTTTAGGTCTACAATATTGAGTTTGTAGTATGAACATTTTTAGTAGAAAGCAGACGATTGAACAAGCTGTTGAAATCATCTGAAATTTCTAAGTTCAAATTAGTTGGTTTTGAAATTGTGGATTTGTGTCTAGTCGCATCACAAATATCATTCAGGCTACATCATAAGTCATTTGGCTTACGGGTGTTTATAAACATGACTCATGAAGTACATCTACTAAAAAGACAGCATTTACATCAACAAAGCTAAGTTCGAAGCTCACTTTTTATTGAAGATTGTGTCAATCAATTTGAAAATACATTTTTAGTCCTCCAGCGTCGAAACAATGCGAAGTGAGGAACATGCGTAAACAAAGGAAATGTGAAATAAACCCACAGTCAGCAAATGTACATGAATTTAACGTTTACAAATGTTGAATCAATGTAAAAGGACTAAATTGCTGACTGGGTCGTTATTGTTTAAACACAAAAAGTACGCGTAAAGGCGACAAAGCGATACAAGAGCAAGGCAGCGATTATGTTTCTGGCCAAAAAAAAAATTAACTTTTCACTTCAAAGATAAAAGTGATTATAACAAAGCTTCAAAATTTGTCGTAAAAAATATTGCAGAGATACAAGAAACATAATCATTTTGTGCCAGATTGTGAGAAGACTTCCTAGATTCTTTTCAAACATTTGCAGGATTGCAAATTATTTTCTAGAACTTCATATTGCCAAAAAATGGCTTCTTGGTTGAAAAAACGTGGCTACAATTCTATAAAAAATTCTTAGGCCTACTACATTGGAGTAATGAAATGTTTTTTTGTGATTTTTTCTGATGACGTTTTACAACATCCGAAAAGTAAAAAATGATAATGATGAACAATTTCACATAACCATGATTTGTAAACGCTTCACAAAAATTGTTGCATAGACTTTACTGTTAGACGTAAAATGTTTGTAAAAGAAAACTGTCGGGTTACGTATTTATAATGTTTATTGCGCTGTTATCGAGTTATAAACTGCCTTTATTGTCTACCTTTGTGGTTACCGGTCAGCTTAGAGCAGCATGCAAACTACGCGTTTATGGCATTTGCATCGTGTTATGATTCCCGCAAATTTCCCACAAGGTCTTTGTTTTTATCGTGATATTTTTGTGCCTTTTCTGTCCTAAACTTGAAGTCACTGTGCAGCACAATCCACATCGCTTTTTAGACTCAGTTTTCATTGAAAATCTTTTGTGTGGTGCATCATTTCAAGTAGTGTCTTCCCCTGAACTGTTACACAAACCGCCAAGAACCAGGTTGATTATGAATATTATAGCTGTTGAGTGGCCGTTATTGTATGTGTGGATTTATGAGATGTCTGACAAAATTCATGTCAAAGTCGAAGATAATTCTTCTTTCGGGGTCCCTGTCGTTATTTACGGTATTTTTGTTGATAAGTTTAGGCAGCATTTTTCCAAGATAAATGAAGACATCGGTATTGTTCGTCACTTAGAGCATTGTTTATTCATTCTTTGATCCATTAGATTATCCCACTTTTGGTATAATCGGATCGTTTATAAATGGCGGGTCTTCACAATAGCGGGCCTCTTATACATTGGCGCAACGTATTCAGATGTTGAATCAATGATCAAGAAAGCTGATTTGTTGTTTTTCTTATGTGACGCCGAGCATTATGCCTTGTCTACATTATAAAATATTTTGTAGTGAAAACGAGGCATTATCATCTTTATTTTGCGCTCTTTGGAACAACACACAGTGCACCGTGAAACAAAAATGCAACACATAACAACAAGTAGGCGACATAAAGCAGCGAAGGGACATGTAGTCATCGAGTAAGCTGCTACGTGATCTCAAAATTTTGAGTATACAGTATCTCACAATTACTGTTTGCATAAACGACATTTCTTTAGCTTCTTCCAAAAGCATTTGCACTGATACATTTCCTCAATTGCAAGTTTTGTCAATGAGAGCATTTCCATAGAACGTTTAGTCTGGGAGCCTACGACAGAAGATTTCACCCCATAAGGTACAAAAGGTTTGACCCCTTGAAGTTACTGGGGTCAACCATGTCACTCACAAAAAGTGTGGAAGATTGACCGCGCCAGGTGGATCTGGTCCCTAGAGCCCCCTAAAAAGCCCAAAAAGGGGGTTAATTTCACCCCATAAGATACATGGACCAAACTTGGTCAAAACGAAGTTCTATGTCAGGACATCACAAAAATATCAAATCTAACAATATTTTCGAGTGGAAAGGTGATGTAAGATGCCTTCAAAGTGACTTCCCTTAATGTGACCCCCTCGGAAGGTTTATTTCACCTCATAAAGTACATGGACCAAACTTGGTCAAAATGAAGTCTTATGTCAGGACATCACAAAAATATCAAATCTAACAATATTTTCGGGTGGAAAGGTGATGTAAGATGACTTCAAAGTGACTTCCCTTAATGTGACCCCCTCGGAAGGTGTATTTCACCCCATAAAGTACATGGACCAAACTTGGTCAAAACGAAGTCTTATGTCCGGACATCACAAAAATATCAAATCTAACAATAGTTTTGGGAAGAAAGATGATGTAAGACTCCCCCAAAGTGACCCCCCAGGGGATTAATTGCACCCCATAAGGTAGGTTACATGGACTAAAGTAGGTTAAATCGAAGTCTTATTTCACGGCATAACAAAAATATCAAATCTAACAATATTTTCGGGTGGAAAGGTGATGTAAGATGTCATCAAAGTAACCCTAAGAGGGTTTATTTCACCATAGAGTACATGGACCAAACGTGGTCAAAACGAAGTCTTATAGGACACCACAAAATATCAAATCTAACAATACTCTCAGTTGGGAAGATGATAAAAGACCTACCCAAAAGTGAATCTCCTTCTATAGTTTAATTTACTTCATCCCTTACTCCAGTGGTTCTCAATCTTTTAGTGATTGCGTACCACTTGGCAACTTTTACTAGCGCTGCGTACCACCTAGTAGCGTAGCCAGTAATTTTGAAAGAGGGGGAGGATTGACGGCCGGCGGGAGAAGCCCGACGACGTCTTTTCCGAAAACAACACACAACCGCGGGGGGTCTGGGGGTCCTCCCCCAGAAAATTTTGAAAAGTTACTTTGAATTTGGTGCCTTCTGAGAGCATTTTCAACAAAAATGTGGCATAACAAAGTACCACTTGGAAAGCTCCCACGTACCACTAGTGGTACGCGTACCACACATTGAGAACCACTGCCTTACTCGAACCAACCTTGGTGTAACGGAAGTGCTATGCCAGGACAGTACCAATGGATTAAATCTAAAAATATTTTTATTTAGGTTTTGGTGAAATACATTCACAAGCTGTCCCATGATCTGATGCATGAAATGGAACTATAGCCTACTTTACAAAAAGTTTTTTTATAAATCATGTTCAGTCAATCGAAAAAAGGCAACAGGACATGACAATACATGACTTTGTAACACCAAAAACAGAAAGTACATGAGAAGCATATAGACTACAGTAGCCAGAAAATTAATCGAAGATCTTGATACGACCACTAAATGTTGAATTAATCGAACAACTGACTATCCAAATCAAAACGTTTCGAAGTGAATCATTTGGAACGTTAATTCAGGCAGTAATGAACATTTTCCAGCTGCTACAATAAATAGCCCAATAAACCCAATGTAGTAAAATTTTGTTTAATGCCATTTGCTTCATGTCTTTAATCAGTTATTGTAACTGTTCATTCATAAACAGAGATTGTTTGTGTAAATGTAAACGGTCGTTTCTTTATTCTTCATTGTCACTGCTGTCGCTTTCACTTTCTTCGTCTTATTATTCGTCTTATTTGGATAGTCAGTTGTTCAATTAAGTCAACATTAGTGGTCGTATCAAGATCTTGGATCAATTTTCTGGCTACTGTAGGCTGTAGCCTATATGCTAGGTACTTTCTGTTTTTGGTGTTACAAAGTCATGTATTGTCATGTCCTGTTGCCTTTTTTCGATTGACTGAATATGATTTATACAAAAACTTTTTGTAAAGTAGGCTATAGTTCCATTTCATGCATCATGGGACAGCTTGTAAATGTATTTCACCAAAACCTATATAAAAATATTTTTAGATTTAATCCATTGGTACTGTCCTGGCATAGCACTTCCGTTACACCAAGGTTGGTTCGAGTAAGTAATGAAGTACCGGTAAATTAAACTATAGGAGGAGGTTCACTTTTGGGTAGGTCTTTTATCATCTTCCCAACTGAGAGTATTGTTAGATTTGATATTTTGTGGTGTCCTAGAACCTATAAGACTTCGTTTTGACCACGTTTGGTCCATGTACTCTATGATGAAATAAACCCTCTGGGGGTTACTTTGATGACATCTTACATCACCTTTCCACCCGAAAATATTGTTAGATTTGATATTTTTGTTATGCCGTGAAATAAGACTTCGATTTAACCTACTTTAGTCCATGTAGCCTACCTTATGGGGTGCAATTAACCTCCTGGGGGTCACTTTGGGGGAGTCTTACATCATCTTTCCTCCCAAAACTATTGTTAGATTTGATATTTTTGTGATGTCCGGACATAAGACTTCGTTTTGACCAAGTTTGGTCCATGTACTTTATGGGGTGAAATACACCTTCCGAGGGGGTCACATTAAGGGAAGTCACTTTGAAGTCATCTTACATCACCTTTCCACCCGAAAATATTGTTAGATTTGATATTTTTGTGATGTCCAGACATAAGACTTCATTTTGACCAAGTTTGGTCCATGTACTTTATGGGGTGAAATACACCTTCCGAGGGGGTCACATTAAGGGAAGTCACTTTGAAGGCATCTTACATCACTTTTCCACCCGAAAATATTGTTAGATTTGATATTTTTGTGATGTCCTGACATAAGACTTCGTTTTGACCAAGTTTGGTCCATGTATCTTATGGGGTGAAATTAACCCCCCGGGGAGTCACTTTCGAGGGGGTCTTACATCACCTTTCCACCCGAAAAGATTGTTAGATTTGATATTTTTGTGATGTCCTGACATAAAACTTCGTATTCACCAAGTTTGGTCCATGTACCTTATGGGGTGAAATTAACCCCCTTTTTGGGCTTTTTAGGGGCTCTAGCGTCCAGATCCACCCGGTGCGGTCAATCTTCCATACTTTTTGTGAGTGACATGGTTGACCCCAGTAACTTCAAGGGGTCAAACCTTTTGTACCTTATGGGGTGAAATCTTCTGTCGTAGGCTCTCGGTCTAGTTCATTTCGAAACTAGGTTTTTCGTGTCACTACCTAAGGGAAGATTTCTTATTATAACGTTTTTTATTCGTCAATGGATATCTGCTGGTTGAAACAACTGTCTTGAATAGTTTGTGGCCTACATTGATGTGGATTGCTATTCTTCGTAAAGCTGATAACGCAAAAAACGTTTGCTATTATTGTTTCTAATTAACAACTTTGTGATCACTGGCTTTTCTTTTGTAGCACAAGAAATAACGCGCTTTGTGTTATTGAGGTCAAACCAGACAATGAAAAACAAGAGGATGTTTCTCTCTGCTCGCGCATATCGATGAGCTTATGGCTTGTTATCGCAATGTAATCCATTTCACGCTTTGCTGGAAGTTAGCTGGAAATACCAAAAATTCACCAAAATCTTGAATTTACAAGAAAACTACACAACTTTTAGCATCAAATTTAGTATCATCAGATCGCCTGGCAATTTTAGGAAAAGTCAAGAGAAACCAAGTGCATGGCGTTACTGTGCTTCAAGTAATCAAAGGAAATATGAGGGAGGGGGCAAATCTGGCCTCCCTTTGAGGAGCAAAGTGTTAAATATCGATTAGGTTTCCCAATACAATCATTTCGTGAGCTATATTATCTATTTTTCTTTATCACTCATCAGCGCAAATTATTAAATCTAATTATTTTGTTTACATCGAGGTTAAGAAAGACATATTTTTTTCTTCTGATAGCAACAACAATTACTTATAGCAAAGAAATTTTCTGTGAATTCAAGTAAAAAAATTTCTAGCTCAGTGGTTCTTGAACTGGGGGGCCCGCCCTCCTTGGGGTGTGTGTGAGGCTCACAAGGGGGGCACAAGAAATTGAAAAAGTCTGCCTGAATTATGACTAAACGTATCTTCACAACTATGCTGGACTACTATTGCCAAGAAACTTCTTTTTGCCATACAAGGAAGTAAAACCCACCCATACAGAAGTGGGATTTTCCACAAGCCATAGCTTACAAATGTTACAATAGCGAACGTAGTAGCTATACTTAGATCGTAAATGTGAGGACATTGTCAATGAGTGAGCCATATACGTTCCATCAACTATCCCTTATCTTTCAACAATATTTTAAAACCCTTCCTTCTATTCAGCATTGTAATGTTTGCAGAAAACTGAATGGAAAATAAGCAAAACAAATCAGGCAGCATTCAGTTGGTTGTTGATTTATTGAAAGGTTGCTTCCACAAATTATGTGCGAATGGAAAATTCACTGTGATAGCGTTTAATTTAAGTTGTGAGATAAATTGGAAAATGTGCATTATCTGCTACTAATCCCCAAACTAAACGTTTGGTATCCACTAAAAAGTTATCCTACACTCTTCGCATTAATGCAACTACCTGGAAATGAATTACTTTTCTGCTTAATGTTTTTTTATTTTGAAACAAGGTGGGGCTCGAATTTTGTTAGAGTTGTAAAAGGGAGGCGTGTCTCAAAAAGTTTAAGAACCACTAGTCCAGCTAGTATAGAAATTTCTTCAGTTTGTGCCTACTTGCTTAGTTGGGCTGCATGAAGCAAAACTAAGCTAACATCGACCCAGGGATTGCATCGACCCAAGCAAGCACCCGCTGGAATAGGTTAAACAATCCATTTTTCACTAATAGCCAATCTAATTTTTAATAATGTTTGTTTATTAATCTAAATCTTAATAGACTACAGTTTTCACCTGTACTGGGTACACTTGCTTTGCTTTAACATAATCACTAACGTTGAAAAAATATTTTGTAGTCTAATGCTGGTTAGCAATCTGTCATGAACGCTCAAAACGCTGTATCAACAAGGGTGTAAGACTGTAAGATATTTGTAAAAGTTTATATCGTCATTGAACTACTTTGTTCTAGTGCAGAGTAATAGTAAATCACTACCGCAAGAATTGTGATGTGATCTCTCAGGAAGATTCTTTTTGTAGGTTACCCAGGAAAGACCAACCAAACATTGAGTGCGGTAGGTTATTGTGGACAGCGAATTTCATTCTTAGCCCATGCAGTGCTCTCTAAACGAAAATGTTGATTAGATTCACTGAACACTGAACAGTCAAGCAGCTCTGATCATGAGTACCATATTATTAGAAGCCAACATTGTTTAACCTTTCATAAGCCCAGATTTATTTCTGCTGCGTAATAAGAGGTGGTTACCATAGTTCTGTTTTTACGTAATAATAATTTGCAATTTGTTTTCAATTTCTCCAAACCATTGAAAATTTCTGTGTAGCCTGCGACACTGTTTTTAAATTTTTTTTTTGCCAAGGTTTATGGCACACATTTTAAAGCCTGGTCTACACTACAAGCCCGAAAAGCGCAAACGCTTGCATTGTCCAGCCTCGACTGACTAAAAACTGTCTACACTGGCAAATTTGATCTTACGACCGTGTGCATTCAAGCGCTAACAACGTCACTGACTGGAAATTCGCCTTCAATTGATTCAAACTTATCAATCAAACGCATCCATCATTGTACTGACACAGTGCAATAGGTCAACTGAAAATAATCCAAAATAGTATTGTAGACCTAGAGCTAGAGCTATCGTCGGCTGCAGACTGCGGTGGTCGAGTTGTTAGCGCGTTGGGCTCGCAGTCGAGAGCCTGCATGTTCGACTCCAGCCACCCGCACTTGCTGTTGTTTCTCTGGGCAAGAAACTTTACGATAATTGCCTCTACCCAGTGATCGATTTCGAGTAATGGGTAGTACCAAATTTAAGTCATAAGTAGAGTACAACCGGAAACAGACATTGCCGTCGGCTGCAGCGTGGGTCAGGTGTACGTCGGAAGGCGTACACCGATGCATAGCGCTCAAGTCCGCTTTCCCGCAATGCAGGATAAAGAAAAGATAATAAAACAAACCAACAAATCCTATAACTAGTAGAGTTGAACCCTGCAAGTTTGACCAAAAGCCTGGTGAAGTGCTACCTGAACCTGACCAACAGCTAAAGATAATTTGAATCAGTCTAAGAGGTAGGACTACCATACTAACTGGAAGGCTAACTTTAATCATACCAAAAGCCTAGTGAAGTGCCACCTTAACCAAACTAACAGCTAAGTAGGCCAATGTAAGAGTTTTTCAAACCTAACCTTTTAATTTTTATCTACACACACAAACTAACCTTTTAACTGAAACAGAGTACCATCCTTCCAGAAAACTGAAACTGCGTTTCCACCAAAGTTCCACAAAATGCCAAGACCTGAGCTCAAACTAAATTTTGCGCGCCAGAACCTTGGTCAAACGAATCTCTCCAGAGCGTAAAAAAAGCTCGCCATGACCAGACATTTTCAGGCCGACGGCGGCGCTGTTGCCGAGACAAGCGTTGTGTTAAATAAACAAAGAATGAGCCACGCTCAGCTCAAAACATTTTGTAGTGTAGACCAGGCTTAAGATTCACATTTTTGCACAATTTTTAACCACTTATCAAAAACCCTACTAAAATTTGGCAAGAAGCACGAGATCGATCAAACTGGAACATCATTGTACATCGAGGGCTGTATCAGCTATGATACCTAAAGAGAGAGAGAGATGGCACACATCAGCCTACTGACGAGTGAAATGCTCAGTACCCCATCTTCCTGGTTATACTGTACTGTAAGAATATAATTAGTTTGAATTTGAGTCAAATTTGAATATAATTCATCACCATAAACTGCCCACCAAGAATCCCAAAAAAGTTACTTTCTAAAATGCGGTCGCACAATAAAAAGTTTACGAAGCTCTGAACTAGACAGCGTCTTAAATGTGTCTATGTTCAATCTACATTTCATTTTGTAACATGCATTATTGACTATTTATTGTAAGTCCAGTTCAGTTCAGTTGTTTTTATTTCTGACCATCATAGCAAGAAACGGTGTCCGACAAATTGTTCGTAAGCAATTGTTCGTAAAGCAATTGTTCCTAAAATTAATTCTTCGTAAAACAATTCTTCCTAAAGCATTTTTTCGTGCATGCAGTTAAAATTTGATGAATGCGAAGAAATGCTTTACGAAGAATTGTTTTACGGATTTCATTTTACGAAAAACAGTTTACGAACAATTGCTTTACGAACAATTGCTTACGAACAATTTGCCTATAACCGCAAGAAACAATAGGCCTACAAGGCAACATATCAAAGATCGAGAAAAATGTAGAAGCGAACATTAAAACATGCTTGTGACGGAACTCATTTACTAAGTTGAAAGAAATTTGGCACGGTCGCAACACCTTCAGAAAAATTTAAGATAGAAAGGGAAATAAAAGAAAATGTTACAAACAAGAGTAAAAAAAATAAAAACAACAGCTAATAATTTTGTTTGTTTGTTTATCTTTATCCTGCATTGCGGGAAAGCGGACTTGAGCGCTATGCATCGGTGTACGCCTTCCGACATACACCTGACCCACGCTGCAGCCGACGGCAATGTCTGTTTCCGGTTGTCTACTCTACTTATGACTTAAATTTATTACTACCCATTACTCGAAATCGATCACTAGGTAGAGGCAATTACCGTTAAGTTTCTTGCCCAGAGAAACAACAGCAAGTGCGGGTGGCTGGAGTCGAACATGCAGGCTCTCGACTGCGAGCCCAACGCGCTAACCACTCGGCCACGGCTGCCGACAAGACATATCAAAATATCAACTTTTATAGCTTTAGTTGATATTTTCAAGAATTGTATAAACGAACATTTGCTATGAAGGTCGGTCATGGTGCGTTATCAAGAGCGCTGATTGTCGTAAGGGGAACACATCTTGATGCGTTTAGCTCATAGCAAAGAAGAGCAAGGCAGGCAAAGAAAACCTCACAAAGAAATCCTACCACGGGCAAAGCTATTTGAAGCGCAACGCACCAGACCTTGCACGACTCACAAAATAGTTACAACTTGGCGACACGAAACAATGACAAAAACAAATAAAACAAACAAGCAAAAACAACATCATCATCTTACGGAAATCCAATTATATCCAGCGAAGTTATGTGTTGCAGATATCAAGCATGCTTTGATATAAAGTTATGTCGATAAAGCGATAATTATAAGACCTCAGCCAGCTAAACTCGTCACTTCCACACCGATCGAACGTCAGCAAACGTTAAATCAATGCAAAATCGACAGGCCCCGCTAGCCGAGATGTAGTAGTGACATGTCACAGTAATATGAGAAACCTGGGTTACCATATGTTTTACGCGTTAAATAAAAAAGCAGTCCAATTCGGCATATTACGTTGAAAAAAGTAGTGAACAAACAGACAATAGCATGACGATCCGGTTGAAGATATTGATATAGATATAGAACAACTAGTTGGGGCACATGGTCAGTTGGTCACCACTTCAACGAAAGATGGCGATTGGCCGAAAAGGATGGAAAAAACTTCTGTAGACCCTGTAGACAAAAAGTCAACCTACTTATAAAAAATACCATAATCTTTTATTTAGATGGCTTTGCTATAGATATAAGATATTATTGTGGAATGCTTACACGTATTTTGTAAGGTAACTTTGCTAGTTATAATAACAACAGCAATGAAATCTCAGCTTTATCTCTACATCGTTCTCCACAATGTTTTAAGTAAGTAAAAAAATTTACTGGCTTGTTGCATTCAATGTGACAATGGCTGTTTTTTTAATAACAACATAATGCTTAACAAGCCAAACGTCTTAAATGGTTGAAAGTGGTCTTATAGATACAGCTTAATTGTGTTTTTTTTTCACTTCTTCTTTGAATTCATTTTGAAATTAACTAATTTTTTTATCATAACTGCTATAATTTTACTTTATTTAAGTTTATATATTTGGATTTATTTATTAAATTAAGTCATTAAATTCAAATTAACTTTGAATTCATGGAAATTAACTGCAAACTGCATTTTTTCTTATGATAAACTTTCATAAAAATCCATATTTGTAAAGCTGCGTTAAATTGTTCTTGAAATTTTCAAATTTTGTGCATAATAAAATTCTGCTGCTTTTGTATGCAAATGCATTTTAGTATAGGCGTACGCTCGTTTACTATAACAAGTATAATAATGACACATGCAAGACATCCAGCCGGTGATACTGATTGACCATGTCGTTATTGAATGTCTCCTTTACAAGACGCCAAATAGAACGCATGGCACAGCAGAACTGGACTAAGTTACGCTCACCTGGCTTTCCATCACTTGCCCTAAAATCTGAACAACCTTGTCTCACACTAAAGAAGACAATAGCCCATTTCAAAGGTTTTCCTCATCCCGTATATTGTAGGTAGAAATATGTAACGTCCTGTAACGCCAAGAAATGTAGGGACACGTCACAGCAGAAGGTACTGCTTTCCTTTTACCATTAAGCAACAACAGAAGCTCTGTGCTACATCTATTGCAACTGCAACGTGTGGGGTGCGACTCTTGTCTTGAACACCAATTTCATATTTAAAGTACTAAGCTTTGAGGCCCACGAGGTCCACGTGGTTCCCTCCATCCCTGCTTATGTGTGACTGTAACAACCAGTGGCTCCGAGAGGGGGGGGGAAGTCGGGCCAGTTTCCCCCCTAGCAAAACATTGTAAAGGAAAAACGAGTAGTTTTTTGTTTTTGCACTTTTGAGGGGGGCCCATTTTTAGTACTAAAGTAAAAATGTAGGCTACCAACTAAATAATCAACAAATTCTTAAATGAAGTGCGTAGTTCCAAGTATTTCTTAATCATTGTAAATGCCACTCTCGATGCTTCTCGACATCAAGAACAAATCATTTTCGTGTTAAGGTAGGCGGTGTTGAACAGCTTCAAGACGTAAAGTCTGAAGCTGAAATGATTTCTGTATCACTGAACGGTTTCGATTATATTGATAGTTTCAACTTGAAAACTGGTGCTGTTTTAGCTAAGCGGGAACTATTTTTACTTGACAACTGAACCTTAACTTCAAAATCTGCGTTGGCCAGGCATAGGATGTTATATCCAACATAAGTTATCTGGGAAAGTTAAAGGTATCAGTCCAAGCACGATTAAAGAAAGTAAATCCTGTATATTTTTTGTTTATGGATCATTATCAACATCATCTCCGCCTGCAGCAGATTGCGCATCAACATGAGTTAGAGTTATTTGCTTCCAAGAGTGGCGATTTTGAGCCAGCTCGCCCAGTGTCGCCAAGTTGAGTCCGGTCCATGATTGGATGTTGTCTTGCCATCGTTTTGGTTCTCTGCCACGTTTTCTTTTTCCTTCTACTTTTCCTTCTGTGCAAACTTTGCTGATCGAATTGTGATCTTTTAGTGTGGCCGAACAGTTTTAAAATTTTTGATTTTATTATTGCTGCAATTGGATGTAATTTTGTCATAGTTAAAAGATCTTCTGTTTTCGTGTGGTCAAGTAGCCTTTTCTTGGTCGTGCTTCTCATGATGTGATTTTGGAAGGTAGTGAGTTTTTTCTTTATTTGAGTTTTTTCTTTATGGATGTTGTTGCTTAGGCTAAATCTAGTTGGAATTCATAATGTTGCCTACAGACAGCGTTGTTCAAATGTCTTATCATTTTGGAGTAATTGATTATCTGTAAGGTTGTGGCATCTTAAAAGTTATAGCCCAGTCAGAGGAAAAATTCTGAAAAATCTAAAGTAAGCTGTCCTATCATTTTGCAAAGAAAAGTGACTTCGAGAGGGTAACCAAGGCGTGGTGCAGTCATACCCAATGCTTTACATTACCCTTTTGCAATTGAAGCTCTAAAGACGTTTTTTAAATGCATCAAGTTGGAACCAACAAGAGCTTGATCGGAAGCTGAGTCAATGCTAAAGTAGCCTACAACTAGCAGTTTTAAATTTGTGACTACTTTGCATTATGTGGATTACGGTCCTAAACAAGATTTACGGTACTGATGAATTTAATGAAATTAAAGGAAGATATAATCTACGTAAGAGAAAGCTGAAAAGAGTAGGCTACTACTCGCAAGCTAAATTTGCAGTGGCAATTATAAATTTAAAAGAAAATGATTTTCTTTTCCTGAGGACAAAACGCTTTTATAACTTCACTTAACTAGCTAAATCATTCGAAGGAAATGTATTCTACCGTACATTGCAAAGGATTCGATAGTTGTTGGAATTGACAAATGTATCAACAAACTCAACCATATCGTCGATGAGTTTGAAGTTCCATGAAAATTTCATTGTATGTCTGTTGTGCAGTTGCGGGCATTAGGGACAAATTCAAATCATTTGTAGGCTACAACAACGACATTTTTCAAGACATTTTGGATGAGTTGGTACTTTTGACAGAAAGCCACACAGCAAACTTCAGCTGCAAACCAAAAGGAACCACCCCATAATCTCTACACAAGGAATCATTGATTGCAACTTTCGAAAGGTTTTTCCAAATAGTTTTGTTATGATTTTTTTTGTGTTTCGGCAGCTACCTCCAACGGTTGCGCTTTGAGAACGTGGTTTTAGCAATTACTGAAATTTGTAAAGAATTGTTTGCGCTCCAGTAGGCCAATGACTCAAAACCAATTGAAAAGCCTAACTATGCATGTTGTGCATCAATTCAGACGTCGCAAAATTTTATCATTTGATGCTGCGATCCATTACTTTGCATTGCAAAAAGTCCAGAAAGGGTTGAATTAAATCAGGGATGTCCAAAGTCCGGCCCGCGGGCCAACTCCGGCCCACGAGACGTTTTTGTATGGCCCACGCCTGTTGTTGTACAATGTGTTATTTTTGGCCTGCAGACACACAAAAATCATATAAATTCAACTTGCAGTTTTCAGAAAAATTATTGTGGCTGTTGGCCGGCGAACACTTATTATCAAATCTGGCTCGCGTGGAAAAAAGTTTGGATACTCCTGAATTAAATGCTTGGTTGAACTATTTTCGTTGCCTGTAGGCCTATTGTGTGTTTACAAAGCTTTCTCGACAAAATAGTTTGCCTCAATAGCATTTTTGCTGCAAGTGTAATCCAGTGATTATTATTGATGATTTTTACATTGAACGAAGTTCTTTTCATGCTGAGGAAGGTAGGCTAATTTCAGCTTAACACGAACATGCAACGCAAGATACAAATTAGTTGTAGGCTATATTTGCTAAAAAATATTATGGGGCCCATTTTTCGTATTGTTTCCCGACCAGTGCTGACTTCTCTCGGAGGCCCTGGTAACAACTGTGAGTTTTTGTGACTTACAAAGAAACACGAATGACAGACACTATTATTTTTGTTAATGCCTGTATACTAGGATTAGGACTGTAAATTGTAAAAGGATTCAGTCGAAAAGTTTTTAATTCAAGTGTACACTTTGAACTGACTAAAGTTTAGATGTATTGAAACAAATTCAAACATTTCAATAGTAAAAACACGGTAGGCCTACCTTGGGGCTGCTTTCTATGATCAAGAAATGGTAATAGGAAAACGCAAATTCGTGTAAAGTTTCATTCACAGTAACAAAACTACTCTCATGTTTACACGATTTAACAATCGATGCGTAATTTTGCTTCATAAGAAATGGGTTGCAGATACAATGAATATTGAGAATGCGTGAATTTTTTTTTTTCGATAGCATGTGCAGACATCCACAATAAACTGTATGACGGTTAAATGATTTTGCAAGCCACTATTTGTGTAAATTTCGGAAGAGCGGTTGTCTGACAATTATTGTATATTATCTGGTTAACCTGTTAACTAAAATAGAGATATCCGGGTATATCCGTCATCCGGATAGTAAAATTTATTGATATCTGAAATAACCTTAAGGGCATGAAACGATATTGTATTTCACTTTTGCTTTCTGTTTGCAAAATATGAATTAAAGTTATGCAGAAAATAAGTTTACCATCTAGTAATTAACTTTACTTTCTCTTATCTTTTACCAGGTGGATCAGTATACTTATGGAGCGCTAAAGCCCAAGTTCCAACAGGACAAGGTATGGTTTTAATCAGTGCTGTGTTAAGCCATGGACTTCTAAATAGTAGCATCTGGACTGGAAACGCAGTGACCAACAAAAGGCCAAACAGTTGGTGCAACAGTTGGCCAACAGTGGGCCAACAGGGTTAGTTACTTGGCTGTTGGCCCACTGTTGGCCAACTGTTGTACCAACTGTTTGGCCTTTTGTTGGTCACTGCATTTCCAGTCCAGATGCTACTATTTAGAAGTCCATGGTTAAACCCTTTGTGGGCCCCTGGGACAGAATAATTTTGGGCCTTCTTCCGTCAAGCAGACAAATGGTAATATAGTGCGTGTTTTCACTGCACCGTTATGAAAAGGTGGTTTACTTCAATAGACTTTTTCATCAGTTTAAAAAACAACATAAATGTAATTAAGCGCAAACATATGTCATTCAAATCATAGCTTCACTGTTGCTAGGAGTGAAAATATACAGCAGCAATAACGTGAAAGAAAAATACTTGCGACTGTCATAACGCAGTTATTATTTCTAATTCTAAATGTATGCTGGTTCCACTTGCTATCTTGGAAAAGCCTATCAGATTAATCACTCACTAAGTACTCAACACTACGGTATTCAGAAAGCCTGCATACTGATAAAGCTTCACAGTCATCAACTCAGCTGTGTACAGAAAACAAACAAATGTGCTGTAACTATAGTAGAAGCAAACTCGGGGGCCGGATCCCTCCCCTTCCCTTGACACAGAACCAAGGGCAGTCAGAGTCGCTACTATAAGTTGGTAGTCTAAGTAGAGGATGTTAAATACAACCTTTCAACCTTTGAGTATATTTTATGTGAATTTGGATACCTTTGTGTTACTGCCACTACGTAAATATTGAATTAGATTTTAAGACTTAAGCAGAAAATGCAAACAGCATCTACCAACACTGACAACAGAGAAAGACTTGTCATTTTTTAAAGTGAAACCAGGAGTTTTCCAGTAATGTGAGATTAAATTAACACTCTTTGGCAATGTGGTTTCTCATGACTATTTTTCAAGAGATACAAAGTACAGTTATTGTAGAGTTTTATTTAAAGATACATCGGCCTTCAATCATTTTTATAGGTTTGATTGTTGGCAAGGTTTGTAGGCTACTATACAGTATAAGTTATAGATCGTTTTGGTTGGGCATAATATTTACTGTAGGCTACAAACCAGTTTTTGTACTAACTGATTTACTATGAACAGTTTATAAAAACCAAAATCATACTGTTGATTTTTTAAGCTACAATGTTATCAGCTTGAGTAATAAATTGCTTGAGCTTCATTTTCGGCAGCATGATAGTTGCTTATTTCACAAGTGCAGATGAAAACGATCTGTTTCAGCCTAAATTTGCCAGTTCGCTGTGATATTAACGTTTTTCCACGAGCATTTGGACAATGCACAATCCAACACGAGTTCTTCCTTTAAAAACGGTACCGATTGTGTTCTTTTTAGCATAACGCAGTGAGAATAAATCGGGTAATAATGTGATAACATCGTAAACCTGATATAAAAAATTAAACATGAGCCCTGTAGTTAAAAGGTAGGCACTTTAACATGCAGATATCCAATCCAGCACGAACCAATCAGAAGCTACGCTTTTCATGACGTCATCAAGATTGCGTTTGGGAAGAATAAAGGAAAAACGCAAATTCTAGCTAAATTAAATCATCGCTTTGCCATCGGTTGG
The DNA here is from genome assembly GCF_918807975.1 of Aplidium turbinatum. Taxonomy (NCBI): domain Eukaryota; kingdom Metazoa; phylum Chordata; class Ascidiacea; order Aplousobranchia; family Polyclinidae; genus Aplidium; species Aplidium turbinatum. The sequence goes on along the minus strand of NC_137483.1, from coordinate 7,099,879 downwards.
CTTGGCGCATTGGGTTAGGGCTGTAGTAGTCATTACAATGACGTGGGTTTGATTCCCACCTCTGCTATAGCTCTTTTTTCTTCTGTAATTACCAAACAAAGTTCATCTGAGGAAATTGAAAGTAAAATTAACAACAAACAAGATGGTTTATTGCTTCACTGACTTCACTAACGTCAGTGAAGCAATAAACCATTTTGTTTGTTGTTAATTTTACTTTCAATTTCATCAGATGAACTTTGCAACTAGTGCTAGAAACGATAATTGTCCTGATGAACACCCAAACTTTTCAGTATACCAAACAAAGTTCAAAGTAATTATTAATTCTCTGGCTAACTGCTGAAATGGTTACAATAGCAGATAACGTAGATAACGTACAGATAAGGTAGCATCTCATTGGTTCGTGGTTGGATTGGATACGCGCGTGGATTATTAGAAATCTGCTTGTTAAAGTGCCTACCTAGTTAAAAGACCTTAGCTGTTGTAGAGCGACAATAAATAAAAACCATAACATTATAATTACTCGTCATTTGTATCAGCTCAGTGGCCGAGTGGTTTCGCCTTCGGGTCTGGTGCTGGTAGATCTGAGTTCGATTCCTGGCCGGGTTAAACCGAATACCTTAAAAACGATATCGATTGTGCTCTTTTTCGTAAAACGCAGCAAGAATAAGTTGGGTAATAATGTAATGACGTCGTAAACCAGATTATAAATTTAAAAATGAGCCCTGTCGCTAAAAGGCCTTAGCTGTTGTAGAGCGACAATCAATAAAACCATAACATTATTATAGTCGTCATTTGCACATGAATAGGGGGAACTGTGTTTCGAAAGCTTGTGGGAAAACGCAATTACCACAGCGAGGCGGCAACATTAGGTTGTAACAGAACCTTTTTTTGTCTGCACATATAAAACTATTAGTTCTGCTTTGTCTTGGCATTTGTTTGTTTTGCAGCTCCCTATCCAGTTAGAATTGATCCTGAGTCTTTGTCAGTAAGAACCGGACACACCATCAACATCCGATGTATTTATGATGACGTGGCGCCACGAGGAACACAGTCCCGTTATTTCCTGGGAAGTGATACTATTGTTAAAGACAAAGTGAGGAGACTGGAAAAATGATTTTTATAAGACGATTTAAGTGACTAGCAATTATTCATTAAACCAATTTTATTTTTTGAAGATTTGTTATTTTATTAGAACGTCTTGCTAAGAAAACAAATTTTATCGGTATATTGACAGGCGAGAACTTTTGTAACTCGACGATTGAATAAGGAAGACAATGGCTTGTCAGTCTCCTGTCAGGCCATCACTCCTTACACTGAAGCCGTACCTACTTCTGGGAGGTCACCTGTCTATACACTGGATGTCACATGTAAGTTGATTATTTCTGATTCATATGAAAGTATTTGTGAGTGTAGAATGTTTTAGCTCGTCATTCTACAACAATTTACGTTTAATCAACGTTGCATTACTCAACAATTAATCAATATTTCAGCTTTTAGTGTCAAAAGTGTAACTCTTGTAAGCATTTCGTCGCTAATAAGCTGAACTATCGTAACTCCAAAAATGCAGTTTTGAGAAAATTGAATTTTAAATTCACGCTGTCTTTTCTGTACATTGTATAATCTTTCTAAAAGTTCTCCAACGGAAAAACATAACAACTAAACATTGTTTTTAACATGAAGTTTTGTTGTTGAAAAAACGATAACTATTTTTTGCAAAAATTGAACGTTAGAAAAATGAATATGGACATACGAGAGTTTAACAAAAAAAATTGTCGAAATGTAGTTACAATAATACAGCAAAAATTGTTGTATGCGAAATAGGAAGAATTATAATTAAGCTTTAAACATCAACATGCATAAAAAAATTGAAAGAAACGTAGCAGACAACCAGTAACTTACTGTGTTTAAAGTTCTAGTCGGTTGTGTTTGCTGCTTCCAGGGTCTCACAAACGGGAATTGTTTCGTAGAATGTATGGTAGGTACGTGGTAGGCACATAGCCAGTTTTCTGCAAAGGATCATTAAATCTTTTTTCTTGGCTTGAGATATCTTTAGTGGTGCATGATAGTAATGTAATGGTCTCATACTCAGATACTGAGCTTTGGGGAATGAGAAGACAAGGTTCTCATTATACTAAGCCTTCGGCACTAAGAAGAGTAGGGTGACCAGTTCCTTTCTCTCGGCCGCCTTTACTTCAGCAACTACGCCCACACAATTTACTACACCCTGGGTAGAGGTGAGCGGTGTTTTTCAACAACCAGCTGAAGCCGGGAGTCGAACCAGGTTTGCATAATTGGAAAGCCAACGCCTTACCCGTTGCGCCATTCCACCACTCAGTGGTGCATGATATAGCTGTTATAAAGTTAATTTTTTAGGCTACTTTGTTGAAGCCTCTTTAGGTGGATCCCAACATCTATTGGCTCTTCCAAAGCTGAAGAGCTCATTAAAACGCTATCGCTAATGTAGGTAATAACTTGAGCTTTAGATATTTTAGCTGAACCTTTTTTTTTAAATAATCTGTTCTGGCAGCTGTAGTAGATCCAATATTTCTTTTTGATGCATTTTGAGGACACAATACTATGTTTTCGATGCTCCCTTGATCAACATGTAACACTGCTCTGGTGTGAATATTTCGACATTTATTCTGGCTCGTTCAATCACCGAATGCACATTGTCATTTTCATTTTGAGACTGTCCCAAGACGGACTATATAGAGGCCATGACAACGTACAATGGGATTGTTAAAACTGGGGGCAGATAGTGACGTCATAGTGCCATTGTCTTCAATTGAATTTCTCTACAGATGCTTCCATTTTGCAGTGCGTTTAGTTCAGGGTAGTCAGGAATTATTTTACTTTAATGAGTACCGGTACAGTAGCCTACTTAAGTTTCAACTCAAAACTTGGTAGGAATGTGATTTATCGGTGTCCTACATCAGCATAAGGATGAGATAGATCGATATTTGAAATAGAAATAGCCTACTTTGATTTGTTTTGGTATTTCAAAATATGTTTTTTTAATCGTTTCAAAATCCAAGCAATTTCATTTGGTTATGCGTTTGAAACGATTGTGAAAGACTGGAGAATCTCAGAACGTAGGCCTAATAAGCTGCCGGACTAAATTTGACCCAACACGTCTGACGTCTATATGAATGAGAGAGTCTCCTAGGCTACAAGTCAGCAGTTCTTGAGATCACCAGCTGAGTGTATGAAACTGCCATACAAAACTACTAGACTGGGCTACTAGTTTGAGAATCTCAAATAGGCCTGTCAGTTTCTGTGAGGTAGAAAACGAATAATTTACTTTTGCCTTTTCCGGAGTGTTTTTTTTTATCATTTCATTTTGATTTGAAGCAAATTATATTTTCTTGGCTTCCCCTGAATCCATATTTCGGAGCTTTTTGCAATAAACAGATTGAAATCATCAGTCAAGAAGTTTTCCAACCCCCAGTGCTATTGCGTGGTAAGCTGCTTATCCGGTTGTTAATACAATGATTATTTTTACGTTCATGGATGATTTGATTCGAAACAGCATAGCCTAATTGAATTGCTGGTCGTCATTTGAGCTATTAGGGCGGAGGGTCTCAGGAGCGCCGGAAGCGAGGGGACGGATGCCCCCTGCCCTCAATTTTTCTGTGGATGGGGGGCAATGGTGCCCTTTTAAAGTCATGTAAGCTACTGCACATTTTGCAATACGATATAACAATTTCAGCTATTCGCTTTCAGCTTAATTATAATCTTTCATTTCTGCGTCAAAATAATATTCAGGACACAAAATTCTGTATCACAGGTAGGTTAGCCTACGTCATTATAACATAGCATGATGCCCTTCCGTGACATTGTTCTTTTTATACAGAACACTTGTATCATTACTCGATGATGAGCTAATGGATGAGCATTATTGCTATATATTAAAACTTTAAAAAAATTGGCCTTTCAGCAACAAAAGTGCCCTTTTTTCATAATCCTGCCCCCTCCCAGTCAAGAACCGTTCCGGCGCCCCTGGAGGGTCTACCCTTGAGCAACCCGGTTACCTTACTAGTAATGAGTCAGGATGCACCGTAAGTACCCATATTTCGAAATATGTTTGTTTTGAACAGCCTTGATGGATAGGCTATTTAACGTCCTAATACGTCTATATTTGATTTGTTTTACGTTGTGAAGCATTGTTTGTGATATATTAGTACTCTTGTAAATGTGGTTAAGAAGTGCTGTGTCTTTAATTGCAATGGAAATTATAGTGAAGAAAATAAAGTTGCAGTGTTTAAATTGCCTAAATGCGAACCGGAACGTGATAGATGGCTTGCCACTATCCCAAGGGATAATATTCCCGATTCAAAGGACAACTTCGTTTGTGAACGCCATTGGCCAGAAAACTATCCTACCACAAAAGTGACATTATTGTGAGCTTTGAAAATGTCCTGGCTAATGCTTTTAGTGTCCAATTTCCTTTTTTAGCAGGTGATGATGTTGTATTTCGGGCTCATCAGACGCTTGTTTTTCAATGCAAGGAATTTATGCAAGATTCCGACATACCCAAGTTTGTGTTAAGAATTGATGACAATCTGAGCTTTGAAGCATTTTATTCTGGAGTAAAATGCTCTATAACGTCTCTATCAGCAAGTAAATGTTCCAGATGGTCACAAATTCAAGAAGCTGTGAGATTCTTGCATTATATGGAATTATCTCATCAACAAAGTATTAATCTTTTAACTAAGCGAGTCTTGGCTACGAGTAGCTGGTGCATTGTTTTTTTTTAGATACTTTTTTGAAGTTGCTAGTGAAGTTACCACTTTTTTAAATATCTCAGTGTTATCATGGCTGATCCATCGCAATTTTCAAGGTTTGTGTGGTACAATATCAAATGAACGATTTAATTGTATTTTTCCTTTTACAAGTTTGTGGTGGGCCCGTTTGATACGAGATTAAAAAATATATAAATTGTTTACGAGTAGCGTACTTGGTGATTTATTTCAACTTTCAGTAGGCTACCGTTCTGTAACAACATATTAGTTTTTTAAAGCTGCCAGACAGTGCCACAGCTTTCGTTTCAGTGTTATAAATATTAGCCTAACGTACGGTTCAATGTCGGTTCAGTTGAAGACAATGGCACTATGACGTCACTATCTGCCCCCAGTTTTAACAATCCCATTGTACGTTGTCATGGCCTCTATATAGTCCGTCTTGGACTGTCCACTTTCAAAAAAATAATGACTTATTCTTCCAACATGAATTTGCTTCGTATAGAAGAAACCACGAAAATAAGCTGGTAATGTTCCAATTTCTATTTTGGCCACCACAAGCATCACTGAAAAAACTTACTTCTTTCTTGTGTTGGGCATCCCATTGTTTAACCTTTTGTCCTGCGGGGGGGGGGGGAGTCGTGTGGGTTTAGTACTTTTTAAAGCAATATCACTAAAGAACTACGCGATCAACAGCTTTGAATTTTTTTGACTTTTCCTAAAAATTATTCAAGTGTTTATTCCGCTTTAAATGACGTTGATATTGTCTATAGTTTTAGAGATATGAAATGATTTTCATAACATACTCTGATATTTTAGCTAGTTACCAGCTAGCCCTTTTGTTTTCAAAATATACGGATTAATAGGACTACTGAACGCCGCCGTGCGTGGAACTGCGACGCAGATATCTCATGAGTTGGCTTTGTTGTAAAGCATTCAACCGTAATGATTCCGCCTTTTGTTTGCAAACTCGAGTTTTGAGTTGCTTTGATTAATCTTCTAATTACATCTGAGTTTCCTTGAAATTATCAGAGAGCATACGACAAGCCATGCTGAAAAAATGTCATTTTACATTTGTTTCTAACTTATAACAAGAAGAAGTTGGAAAATTCTTGACAAAACTCAGTTGATCTTATAAAACAAACCGACTGATGTGGCAAGTTTTTTATTGATTTCTTGTCGGAAAGCAACAAGGAGTGAGTTCTTGACCAGCCAATAAATTTCTGCATGTACCGGTACACTTATATTCACATAAATATTTATAGATGTTGTAGAAATGTTGTATAAAACAAGAGATTTAAAGATGCTGAAAAGAACTTAACATCGTCTATCTAAACTGCTCTGCTTTTGTGGAAAAACACACGCATTTACATTATTGTGCTTTGACAAAACATTGCACAATGCACATATTGTATCAGCAATGGATCTTTACCTAAATGGTAATTTTGCAGTTTCTTGAGAGATTACAAAATTATGTTTTCTCTACTAGGATCCAAAATTTTTGATATATGTCAGCAGAAACACTATTAGGACCAACTCAATAAATTCAAAACTTTTATTTAAATGTTGGTCTTCAAAAGCGTATTTTCATAAAGCTTACCTCAAAACGGTGTAGGCCCGTATCTTTTTCTCAAAATATTTGAACGTTTATTTCATTTGGAGCAGAGGTGTTTGTTGGTTGGAAAAAAGCTGAAAGCAATGCCTGGTTTTTGTAACATAATCTATCAGTCAGCAGCTCTTGTGCATTTTTGTCTTCGAATATATTTCCGTGACAAAATATTGGCTTTTGTAATAACGCCATTAACCGCGAAGTTGCATTCTCTGACTGCATCTAAAACGCTATAGCCTGCCATACTCAGCAATTTTTTTAAAGCATTATTACACAAAATCCATATCTGACATAATAAGGGAAATATGCTAAACTGCATTATTTTGATACGGAACCTTTTCTTTGTCTCATAAAGCTAATTAAAAACAAGGGAAAAACAATTTTCATCGTTTGACGCAAAAGTATGTGTATTGAGGTTTACCTTGGTTTGCATAATGAAACATGAAAATCATAACAAAGAATTTCTCTGGGTGATTTTCACAGCTTTTTGATCCTTCGCGAAGATATCAGTTATAGTTTCTATCGAATGGAAGCTGTTCAAACTTCTTTTTTTTTTAGAAAACTATGGTTTATTCAAGAATATAATACTTTGACAATATACTTCATTTTTGTGTTTTTACTTCAACTTTTTTCACAAGCAAGTCTTTACACAAAAACAACTTCAGTGTGAGCCTACCCATTAATGGCGATAAGTTATTTGCAACGTGAGTTGATTCTCGATTGACTAGAGTAGCGTAAGTGGACCAGAAGCTGTGGCCAAAACTTTATTACTTTTCATCAAAATGTTGCACATTGGGAACAGCAGTCACTTTGTTCCAAATCAGCAAATCATTTTTGTCATTGGTTCAACGTCTGCAGACGTCTGAACCAATATAAAACAACATTGATTTTCTGGGTATTTGATTCGGAAAAACATCTTTATGATGTATTGTGACGTAGTCTATCAGTCTGCAGTATTTTGTGCGCCCTTTTTTTGGGTGTGTATCAATTAGGCCTACAAAAGATTGGCTTTTGCAGTAACGCGGTCAACCTCAAACTGCATCTAAAATGTTATTTCAAATTTGAAGAGGAAGAAATTTTGTAATGTGTAAGAAATAGCTTGCCACAAAATGCATTTTCAACAAATTAGAAAAAATGTACTAAATGTTATCTTGCAAAAGTTAATAACATAAAAAAGCCATTTCAATCATTTAGACATAAACGTGAATTTTTGAAATATAATAACCTTCAATTTTGTAGAAGGAAAAAGTCAAAACTTCAGTGATTTTTTTTTGTACGACAATAGCAATTAGCCTTGAAAAGATATTTTTTGCAAGATTTGATATCTTGCTGAATGTATTTATTTTTTGTATCGTTTGGACATGGCTTTGAGTTTGTCACACAGAACGGGACTTTCATTTGGCAACGTACAAACGACCTCTTCTATAGCCTACCAATACGATTTGACTAAAAGATTATTATCACTACACTTTATCAAAACTGTTTGCAAAATTATTTCATTCGGAGCAATGCCTCGTTTTTGTAACGTAATCTATCAGTCAGCAACTCTTGTGAATTTTGTCTTCGAATACATTTCCGTGACAAAAGATTGCCTTTTGTAATAACGCCATCAACCGCGAAGTTGTATTTTCTAACTGCATCTAAAATGCTATACCATACTCAGCAATTTTTCTTAAGCATTGTTGCACAAAAAACATATCCGACAAAATAAGGGAAATATGCTGAATTGCATTATTTTGATACGAAACTTTTTCCTTGTCTCATAAAGCTAATTAAAACCGGTGTAGCCTCCACACTAGCCATCAAGACTTTTCCCAAAAACATGTGTTTCTCGGCAGTCGAGTGTAGCAAGAATTGACAGCGATAGACACGTGTTTCGCCCATGAGGCTGGGCTTATCAGTATCGCACCACTAATTCATGCCACATAGTCTTCAACCGCTGCTTTTGTCAGTCAATATAGAGTAGCCTAAGTGGACCAGAAAGCTGTGGCCTAAACTTCATTACTTTTCATCAAGATGTTGCACATTGGGAACAGCAGTCACTTTGTTCCAAATCAGCAAATCATTTTTGTCATTGGTTCAACGTCTGCAGACGTCTGAACCAATATAAAACAAAATTGGTTTTCTGGGTCTTTGATTCGGAAAAACATCTTTATGATGTATTGTGACATAGTCTATCAGTCTGCAGTAGTTTGTGCGCCCTTTTTTTGGGTGTGTATCAATTAGGCCTACAAAAGATTGGCTTTTGCAGTAACGCCGTCAATCGCACACTGCATCTAAAATGTTATTTCAAAATTTGAAGAGAAGGAAATCTTGTAATGTGTAAGAAATAACTCGACACAAAATGCATGTTCAACAAATTAGAAAAAAATGTACTTAATGTTATCTTGCAAATCTACGTGACAACATAAAAAAACCATTTCAATCATTTAGACATAGACGTGAATTTTTGAAATATAATAACCTTCAATTTTGTAAAAGGAAAAGTCAAAACTTCAGTGATTTTTTTTGCACGACAATAGCAATCAGCCTTAAAAAGATTTTTTTTGCAAGATTTGATATCTTGCTGAATGTATTTATTTTTTGTATCGTTTGGACATGGCTTTGAGTTTGTCACACAGAACGAGACTTCCATTTGGCAAAGTACAAACGACCTCTTCTATAGCCTACCATTACGATTTGACTAAAAGATTATTATCACTACACTTTATCAAACCTCTTTGAAAAATTATTACTTTCGGAGAAAAGTGATCATTGATGGAAACGTATCGCTTTTGTAAGGCATCGTGACAGTTTATCAGTCAGAAGTTTTAGACGCTTTCATATCAGATTTTCAATCAGAAGTTTATCAGTCAGAAGTTAAAAACAGTGTAAGTTTTTACGAACGTTTTCGGCATCACAAGGTATCCTCTTCAGAAATAGCAATATTTTTACATGTAAACAAAATACAATGGTCAAATATTAACTTTATCAACAGGAAAAAAACTTTTTTCTCATCTTGCCTATCGTACACATCACATCATCTGATCTGTTTGACGCCTTTTGCAGTGATCTTTGGGATTCTTGTGTTTGTTGTTGAGTGTTTAGCTGGTCAGAAGAATTGTGCAACTTTTCTTCTGTTAATAAATTTAGCATGTGTTTGGCAAGAACGTGAAAGCATGTCGTCGATGTTATTTTGATGATATAACACTGAGATGTTATTTTGCAGACCTTCCTACAAACTTTTTCATCAGCGTCATGGAATCTGATCATTTACATGTAGTTCGTATAAATGGAAAATATTATCTTCCATCTGATGAGAAAATTGTCATGAATTGTTCAAGTGAAGCTAATCCAGTTGTCAATCGATGCATTTGGAGGTTCTACTTTGAGAACTCCTACCACAACATTGCGACTGTCGATGCAACAAACGGTCATTGTTCATTCAATCAAACGGTTGACGTCACGTTTACGTCAGTGAGTTGCTTGGCAACAAATAGTCTTGGATCAGTGGAAAGTAGCAGAACAGCTTTCACTGTGGTTCCAAAAACCAGTAAGTAACATAATGGAATTTGATAGTGTTTCATTTAATTATTGCGTGTTTATTTAGATGTTGACTAACCTGTTTATTGGCAGCTTTCAAAACCAGGTCATATTTCACTCAAACAGTCAAATAGATAGTTTTTCAAGTTTTGCTAACAAAATTCCAAAACAAAACTTCGTTATTAAACTTTTCATCAATTCTTCTTATGGTTTTACTGAAGATCCAATAGGATGCGTAGTGGGATAAAATATTTGAAACAAAGTAGACAGTATCACACAAAAGCAGAAAAATCAATTTATTTATATAGCTTTCGCCACACAAGCGTGGCTTCTTCAGTATAGTCTTATTCAAAGAGAATCTAATAAATTCACTAATAAAATATCTATTTCATAATATAACACTAATAAATACACTAATAACTTTGCTAACAAATACATTTTTTTAAATTTGTTTCAGTCAGTACATTTGATGCAAACTTGTCATGACAAAGTGCGTAATTAATATTTTTGCATTTAGGGGCAGTCGAAATCAGAGCTCCTAGCAATATAAATCGTCGCAACAATGTGTTGGCCATACAACGACATAAATATTATGGATCTATTTCTTGTTCTGTTCTTTATGGACGTACGTTAGATGCGACATATGAGTGGACACATCCAGACGATTCCACTTCTTCTACAAGTTCTCAGCTTTCATTAAGTTATTTAAGACGATCAGATGCAGGAAATTACACTTGCACAATAACTGACCGATTTGGAAGTTTTGTTGGGTGGATATATACAGACATTGTTTGTAAGTTTGTGAATTGTATTTAAATTATGTAACTTAATTTTTCGTAGTTGTGTTCCTATACTGTATATAGTGATTAATACAAAACAATGCTTCTGGTGCGTGTTACCTGTGGTGGTGGTGTAATTGGTTAAATACGCTAATAAGCTTACCACAGTTGGTTGTCATTGATGTTTTCAACCCGAGTATCCAAAACCAGTTGTTTGGCTATGTGTTGTTATTTGAAACCCGGTTTTCAGACAGAATGTGAAAAAGATTTGTATCCGAAAAGGTTTAAACAATTCAGTCCAGCTGTTCTTTCTCTGTCTTTTACTCATTGATCGCATTTAGCTACATATTACGTAATGCATACAACGTTTTCTCCTGCTGCCCCCGCAATGCAGAATCACGTTGGACCAATTTTATGACACGATTTTAAAGTGTTGAAAATGTGCTGTAGGCTGCGTAGTTGTAAGGGTTATATATATCGTATTATCGTGTTTGGCTCTTATTCAGCAGCTGCAACCATGGTGTGTGACTTCAGATTTCAGTAACATGGTACGGTAGTATTGTTGATATTCCTAGTTTCTGGTGCGGGTTTTTATTAGCTTTGTCCTGATGTTGTCAGCAGTTTTTGCTTTGTAACTACTTTTGAGAATGTTATGGCTTGTCTTAGATGTTAGGTTGGTCGACTTTGCTCAACCTTTTGCTTTGCCTTCCGTTTTCTGGATTTCGATCCATATGCTGATAGTATGCCTGCTGTGATGCCTCGCCTTTACGCCTGCACTCTAAAAAAAACAAACATGGAAGACCGTGTGTTATGATCACCCCTCGCCACCATCGTGCCCAGAGGTGTTGTTGTCGCTCTGACGGCTATGTATGAACGGGCGTCTCAATCTAGAACGCGTTGCGTCCGCTACATATTTCTACCTATTATCTCTTGAGATCAAGTCCCAATCATACAACGTCCCAATCATACAACGCCTACCATCACGGCACACTTTTGTAAGGCACGCTGCAAAACTCCAGCTCGCTGATTTCAGTACGTCAGATGCCTGGTCCGAGGAATTGAGCACTGTACCAAAAATAAAGTCTCGCCTCGTTCTATTCGATGTTTCTCCTGCCTCTTCACTCACACTTGGTTCTGAGTTTCACAGATGGGAGTGGGTGACACTGAACCGAATAAGAACGGGAGTTGGCCGCTTCAATGCTTGGTTGACACGCTGGGGCATAAGGGACTCTGCTGCGTGTCAGTGCAGTGCGACGGAGCAAACAGCCAACCACATCATCTTTGGGTGTCCCATCTATTCCCCTCCCAATGGAATAACAGGCCTCCGCACTCTTGACGATCTGACGAAAAGTTGGCTCCAAGTCCTTCTATTCGGCTGACCACAAATTTTCTGCTTCATACGAACGACGACGAGATCAAGACAGTCGTTGCAACAGTTTGCAAGGCAATGAAAGCTATTCAGAACAGTCATGGTGCGTAATGATCACAATTTACAACATCAGAATATTGCCTTCTTCGGAAAAATAAGACTCTCTTCCTTGATTGCAAAACTCAGAGAAATAGCTTCTTCAAGTTTCTTTGCCGTTTGTGCGAGCTACGTAAAAAATAATGATGGCGATAATTAGGCTTAGGCGAAGTTTTCGGAAGATGAATGTGAAACGATCAAAGAGCTTTGTAAAGCTCTGAGTGTTATTGAAATGACAGTCAAATGCATTTGCAAAGTGAACACTGATCTTCGTCTAAGTGAAAAAATAGACAGGTTTACCCTGAAGAAGCTAGGAGACTTGAACATAAATCAGTGGAGATCTGCAAGAGAGATTGGAGAAAAGTGTGCAAAAAAAAGAAAATGTTGAACTGATTTAATCATTCAAAGTCGCAAAGCTATCTGGACTAGTACGAAGACCAATTTAGACACCAAACTCGGAAGTCAAAAATTACATCCTGAGTAAAATTTCTTTCCGAAAGAGAGCCCTGACACTCATATGAAAGAGGACCGAGATAGCGTTGAAGTTGAACTCATTGAAGGGTCCAAGGTCAGGATTCTTTTTAAAGAGTTTGTTTTATTTCTGAAAAGTGAAAATCACAACTGCGAGGCCATTCCTCTACAGCAAACATTAGTGTAAAAGCACAGTTTTTTTTTCAACTACAAACAAAAGAACTTAAAATCTTAAAAAGATCCTATCTTACCTAATTTACAATCAACTCGTTCCAGTGGAGCTCTAAGGAGCTTATTCATCCCTAAGACTATTTGTCACAAACTTGAGAAACAGACTGATTGATAAAACTCTCAATGCTTTATTTTTTTTGCGTTAATAATTGATTGATTGATTGATGTTTATTTTGTTGCGAGTATAAATAACACACATTCATAAGGCAAAGTCAAATAGAACGAAAGATCACGTACAGTAGACTGTGTGAATATTGCAACGGGGGGCAGCGAAATGACCTGGAAGGTCATCTAGTCAAGCAGCCACTCTAAACAATAAAAGAAAGGGTAATAAATTAAACATAATAGAAGCATAATTATAAGATATTTCCACGGTCATTGCGCGACCAGGCCAAAGAACGCGAACAAACTCTAATTAACACAAAGTTGATAGAAATAAAACATAAGTTTACAGTATAGCCTAGTTGCTTTAATGAACACAATGCGAGTCAGCTGAATAGTTCTACTAGAATGTTGACAAATATGCATGCATGGTACTATATTGAACATTAAGAGATCTACATGGGCGTAATGCCATCAACATCAGTAATAAGATAACAGAAGATTTTTATGATTTTTAAATGAGTTCGTGAATTTTTTCTCATTTCCAACGGGCTTGAGTTCTAAATTTCCAAACCTTTATATTTGAAGCTACGTTGAAGTTTTAAAGATGAGTATTGTCTTTGAGGAACATAAAAATTATCCATGTCAATTGCATTTCTAATATTGCGCAAATGAACATTTTTTGTCTTTTGAAATAATTAGAAAAAGCACATGATAGTGAATTGTTTTCATATTTATACATTAATTTTGCAGCTTCGGGTTTGAACAAATCTTTTGTTTTAAGAACATTTAGTTGTTTGAAATATGGAGTCACGTGATCCGACCATCTACCTCCCGCAACTATTTTTATTGCTTTGTTTTGGAATGCTTGGAGTTTGTCGACATGTGTCTTTAAAGTGGAACCCCATATTGTTATGGCGTATAGCATATGGGGATCCACAAGCGAGTGATATAACTGAAGTCTGGTTTTTGGAAGAATAAAAGATTTCATTTTAGACAAGATTCCAACGGACCGAGCAGGTTTCGATTTTAGATCAGCGATGTGGGGTTTGAACGAAAGTTGACGGTCAATAGTTACTCCAAGATATTTAGTATTGTCAACTATTTCTAATTTATCATTGTTGTAGACAACATGGATTTTATCAAAATTACTGCAGTTTTTTTAACGGAATTACTACGGAAGCATTTGTAGTTAACTTGTTGGCATTCATCCAGCTATTAAAGTCAGCTCGTTCCGGACTGAGCTTGTTTTCTGACAGAGTTAAGTTTTCGGCTTTGACAATGAGACACGTGTCATCGGCAAACAATCTTGGTATTGTTGATATGCTATTGAAAATATTTATAAAATGCAATAAATTTCAACTTCTTGAAGGTAACTAGCTAACTGATTGTAAGCAACAAGAAATACGCAACGGTTAAAAGCAATAGTGTGGAAAACAAACAGACGGACGGAAAACAAAATTACATTAGAAAAAGGCAACCACATGACTACAAAAGAATTAGCACCACAGAGTACGTGATCCATCTAACTTAGTAAATGTTTGTTTCTCGGCAGCCGATTTGTAGCAAGAATTGACAGCGATAGACACCGTGTTTTGCCCATGAGGTTGGGCTCGTCAGTATCGCACCACTAGGTGTTAAACTGTTTTATTCGCCTCAACAGCGCACGGGTACAAATAATTGACACGGCGAGAGAGCACAAACAAACATAGTCAGGTCGAAGACTTTCAGAAACCGGCCTGCCACACCCCGCGGCGGCGAAGAGCGGCGTGATTTAGGGGTGACGATGCACCCGGAGGGGTAAGTCCACCAGCTTAGGTCGCGGGGGCCAGGCTGGGGAGTCGAGGTACCTGTGGAGGGAGAGTGTGGATCGAAAACGTTACATGACCCGTCCACAAATTTAGAATGGGGAAGCGGGCCAGGGAGACAGGCTCATTCTGCATTGCCCAGAAAGATGGCCTGAGACGGGCCGGGCGACCCGTCGCGTGTGGACCCTGGAACCGGCAGTAATTGACCGCCGGACGGCGCCCACGTCTCCCTCACGCGACCTCGGTGCAGGTACTTGACTCTTATACCCGGTCTGCCAGTAGGCAGAGCGGATAAAATTGGGGTCTACCACGAGGAAGAGAGTCAACTATTTAAGGATAATTTGGCTCTCGTGGCAGACGAAATTCAATAAAAATGTGGAGCAGAGGCTCGATTAATCAATAGAAACAAAAAATATAGGTGGGAATGTAATACATACTCACTGGAGAAGAGTAAGCTTTGATTCGGCGAGCACGGATGTGCACTGGCCAGACGTTGAGGCAGGTTCACCCAGCTGGGTCGGGGAGGCTAGCGATCGAAACCAGAGGCACTGATAGGCTACATTAGCAGGAAAAAGTAGAAAATTGGGGTGGAAATTTTGAGACTGCATCGAGTTGATCAGGGGATCGTGTTGATCAATGCGTTGAAAGCAGAGCGAGGTTGATCCGAGCGGGCGAGAACAGCGTTACAAGGCGAAGGCAGCGTAAGATAATTCGAAACAATTGAGTGATTAATACATAGTGATGATGAAGTTACTTAATTGCTGTTAAACCAGTCTCGATTCACAATGTACATTAGACATTTTATTCCTTTCCTTTGTTCATTTTTGAATGCTTGGGTTTGATGAGACTGGAGCATTATAAAAAAGATGACACTGGTTTATAGACATAAGTTGATGATATAAGGTGATGAATTTTAAGACAATTGATATAAGGTTATGACGTCTAAACGGTTTGCTGTCTTGCGCGCTCGGATACTTACTGCAACGTTTCTGTTTTTGGGGAATAAGTTTCTGATCGCTGAAGTCGTCTTTTCTATGACGTAGCCCATCCACAAGTGAGCCCGGCGTTCCAAGCTTTCCAGACGCGGAAGGATCTCTCGATTGAGAGGGAAGCCACTTTTCTAGCCACCTCTGCTACCCCCCAAGGCCGTCAGAGCTCGTCGGAGCATAGCTCCCGAGGGAGCCTACGACGAACGGAAGTGACAGAACGTCCCTGCAAGAGAGCTTCTTGTCTTCCTTTATGTTGACACATAACTCGCCGTACTTGTCGTGTTTCCTGTCGGCGGCTTTTCGAAGAGAATCCGCGCCGTTGTCGAACGGAGATGTGACGTCACATACGATGACACCGTCAGGGCGTTGCAAGACGATGTCAGGACGCAGATCGGCACCGCCCGCTTCCACGTACTGTGGAACCGTACTATCTATGGAAAGCCCGGGTTGCCATTTGGCAGGCACGTGCCCCACGATCTCCCTCAATACTGAATTGTGTCGTTCCGTGACGACAGACATCACGGTAGGGCAGTGATTCAATATGTGGGGGAGAGTCTCTTCCGCTTTCCCACACGCACGACACATGGCAGGTAGGTAACGGCGGCCATGGCTTGGTTTTGATTTAAGTGGCATTAGATTCAATCTAGCTTTGTACGCAAATACTCGGTCCACGTGATCCAGGAGCTCCGGGCGCCGGGTCCATGAATTTGAAAATCCGGACAGGCAGTGGGCACTGACCGTCTTGCCTTGGTCAGGTTTGGATTCCCACTGTCTCCTCCACCACAAGTCATTGTGTTGATGGAGGGTCGGCACCACTTTTTTCCTTATAGGAGGGGTGATTGTGGAGCTCCCCGCGGCCAACTCAAGGCCGCCATCCGGGCGGGCGGACCAACGTACGTTCAGGCGACGGGTGGTCGCCGGGACACGGCCACACAGGCTCTCGCCTGTAGGGCACGGTCTAGAACGGGCGCCGTCAAGAGGGGGGTCACTATTCAGATAACTGGCCAGGTGGTCAGTCGTGGGATCTGGAATGCCGAACCTCAGACAGGCATGACGCCTAAGCTGCCCGAGAGCGACGGCAGAGACAATGCTGTCAGGTGACGTCAGCATCTTGAAAGCATGAACTACCGAAAGCGTGTCACTTTCGCGACACAAGTTTGTGATGCCCAAACCTCCCAATGCAGGCTTACAGTAAAAGAACGCGCTGCAGGCCCACCTGGGAAGACGCCACGCCACCTTCAAACACCGCAAAACCAGTCGGTCAAGCTTCAGAAGCTCATACTGTCTAAAGCGCCGCACTCGCAGATGGTATGACGCGGACGGGAGAATTATAGAAGTGAGTGCCAGAAGTTTCTGGCTTGGGGTGAGAAAAGATTGCATTAAAGAAGAAATGTGTTTCTCCAGAGTGGAAATGAAGGGTTGGGTTAGGGATGCGTCCGAGGCGTAACCGGTTCGAGCGCCGAGGTATTTATACGTCTCGCCTTTGGAGATGACTCGAATTTCCTCCCCGGCAAGGGAGAAAGGTTTCGGGTCGACCCGCAGACGGGACGCCGACACTTTCCCATAGGAAAGGGTGCCACACTTGCGTGGGTTGAACCGTAGCCCGGACCAGGAAGAGAAGGGTTCAGTAGCAGATAGGAGAGAGATCATCTGCTGGCGATCGGAAGAAACGAGACAGATGTCGTCCGCATAGGCCATACAACGTACTTTAATATCTTCTTTGGCAGGAAGGTTGTAGCCGCAATCCGTTTTGTCACGGACGCCCCTGAGGAGCACCTCGATGACCAAATTGAATAGCAGCCCAGACAACGGGCAGCCCTGACGGACTCCCCGCCCCACAGGGATACAGTCGGTTTCACCATTGCCGCAGCAGGCGCCAGGGCAGAGGACATTGTGAAGAAAGGGGACATTGTGAAGAAAGCGTATTTTCAGTAAATGTTTAGTAGAATGGACGCGCCGCCAGCAAATAATTGTTTGTTTACATTTGGGTTGTAGCGTTTGATTAATAGCGCTTCCTGAATTTTTGTGTCAAATTGGGTTTTGCCTTTGCGGAAAATTTTAAATGAGTCAGTAGAGAATTTTCGATTTGTGCAAAAAGAACACTCCATAATATGGTCTTTGATGGCACTTTTCTTTAGGTCTCTAAAGTTCAAATGCTCTTGTACTCTCGTGGTCAAATGTCTGGTGGACATACCGATGTATGTCAATGCCGAATCACACGGACATGTAAAACTGAATACGACATTTGAACAGAGAGGCGAAGGCGTCTGGGACTTTAGTTGAAAATACGAACTAATTTTGAATGTTTTATAAACAGGAAAAACGTCTACATCAAATTTACTTTTCATAAACTGTCCGATTTTACGAGCAAACGTTTTAGAATCTTTTCCCACAAACGGAATGGACAAACATTGCTTATTATTTAACTCATTTTCAGCCTTTTTTGTTGGTCGGAATTCGTGGAGATAAAGCGATTCAATATTCTCTCAAAGTATAATTTTGGATAACCATTATTATAGAACATTTGTTTTACTCTCAATGAAAGCGTATTTTCAGTTGTCTTTATATATTTTAAGTAATAATAACTTTATTATCAGGCCAAATTGCAGTTTATTGAAAACCCGAAAAAATAGGCTTTCATTTAGCTTAGAAAACCACGCTTTCAAAGGCATAGATGATAGATCAGACAATCACCCGCGCATGGCTAACCGTTACGTCATTTTCTTTTCAGACTCAACGCAACATCAATCTTGTGTGTTAAACTTCATAAGCAGTGCAGTTTTCCTTTTTTTTTTTCAATACTAAGTTACTAAAGAACCAAAATTTTTTAATCAGATATTGTTTTGCAGACCCTCCTACCAATGTTGTTATCAACATCATTGCATCTGATTATTTAGTTCTTTCGAACGGAAAATATTATGTTCGATCTGATGAGAATCTTGTCATGACCTGTTCAAGTGATGCTAATCCAGTTGTCCATCGATGTATTTGGAGGTTTCACGTTGGTAAAAGTTACCGTGACATTGCTACTGCCAATGCTACAAACGATCATTGTTCATTCAATCAAACAGTTGACCCCGCTTTCATAGCAGTGAGTTGCATTGCGACAAATAGTCTTGGTATTTTGGAAAGTACCAAAACATATTTCAAAGTCGTCTCAAAAACCAGTAAGTAACGATAAATGTTGGCACATCTTGTATTTCACATCTGTATTTCATAATTTTTAATGATATTGTTGATACTGCGTACATCTGACGGGTGGCGAAACTTTTCATACTGCATAACAGGAGAGAAATTAAGTGTGATCTGTGTCAAACTATTCTAAACGCTGCTGGGATCAAATACAAGAAACCAGAACACTTAAAAAAACCTATCAAATGCGCATCAGTTGAGGCCAAAAGTGCTTTTTTAGCTTTTGGATATTTTGCAAATCAGAAATCGTCTTAATGAAGACACTTTTGAAGTTTTTTTTTTTATTTTTGGGTTAGCATTACAATAAACAACCTGTTTTATTTCGTTGATATGCTTGCATTTTCTCTCTTTGTTGTTCCACAAAACAGAATAGTAGGGTAAAAATTTCGAGAAATTTCCATTCTGAGGTGTCTAATTTAGTCCCGAAGTCAGTGGCGTACCTATGCAAAATGGCGCCCATGGCAAAGTTTAAATGTGCGCCCTTTTTAACAATGTAAGTTAAATATTGCATACAAGTCTTTTATGAACAAATCACGAGGAAAATAAATGTGTTATTGCCGTTTTATTATGTTCAAAGGCAGTCACGTGAGATTGTTTCGTTGTGCAAGTTTTAGTCCGGTTGCCAAATCCAATTTTTTGGCTGAACCTGGAAATTTTATGCAAAGTTTTTTTTTTTATTGATTTTGGTAGCCTAGAGTCTACTTTTTCAGAATCTGCCGGGTGCACTCCGCGCATCCTTGAGCGTTTTGAAAAATTCAAGATGGCGTCCAAAATGGCTGCCGTTTCAGATAACTCCCTATAACTCAGTTAGTATTTGACCTAGGATGATAATTTTGGTGTCTAACCATATGTTTTGAGGGACAAGGAATACATTGAAGCTATTTATTTGACTGGTTGGGGATTGCATCATGTAGAAATGCAATAATGCCCCCAATAAGGCTGCCATATTACAAATTTCAAACAAAAACAAACAAATTCACTTGTATTTGGTCTAGAATGATAATTTTGGTGTCTATCCATATGTTTCGTTGACAAGGAATCCATTTCAAGGATTAAAACATTTGCATATAAATTATATCACAGCAAAATCCAAAATGGCTGCTGATATATTTGCCAAATACTTACTGTAAATTTCTTAATCTCGAACTCCCACTATGCTACGTAATCACTTTGCTTTCTGACTGATAAGCGCGAACTTTGGCAGCAGGCTTGTAAGAAATATCGTAAAATAAGTATAAGAAAAGCAAGTACCGGTAGAGAAGTAAGAAAGTGTTCTTATAACGAGGTATTACGCTTTAAGCGTTCAGCTGTGAAAGCTGCAACAATGGAACGATCCTGTCGTGGCATATCTGATGCATCAGACAGTTTGGTACAAGTAGTTGTCGATACTTTTGATGCTGAAATCTCGTCGCAAAATGGAAAACTTTCCACCCACTCGTTAGCTGTTCTGGTTACACATCCTGAATCACCATCTGATGCTGATCGATACCATAGAGAGACAATCCCACGAATTTCAAAGGAGGAGATGTCGGAGGCAATAGAATGTGATGTCACTATACAGAGATACAATGGTTCCAAGAAACCAAAAATGCCCGAGAGTGTTGCTGTTAGAACAGTTCTCTCACTCAAGTTACTTGCGCAACAGGCTACTCTAAAACAAAGAGCGGACGAAACTGACTTCGCCTTCTTTCAGGATGTTCAGAAACAGAATTGTCCCGAGTACAATGGCTACAACACAGCTCTTACACGCAATCAAGGCCAAACAAAACAACCTAAGACTAAGACGGCATACCTGCCTTTGATTGATCCTGTGCCATCCCACCCAGATACAATAATGACAACAATAGTGGAAGCTCAAAAGGTGACACATAATGCTGACCAAAAGTTTGTGTTATTTACCTGTGACTTACAACTATATAAAGTTGCATTACATGTGGAGTGGGCTTACCCAGAAAGGTTTTCAGATGTCATCCCGCGCTTGGGTGGTATGCACCTTTTGATGAGTTTCATAAACTGCATCGGGGCTCTGATCGGCTGTTGGATCTTGAGGCATGCAAACAAATGCATCCCTATTTCTTTGCCGCTGGTCATGTGCATTATGCAAGGTATAGGATGTGCTACCTAAGGGCAATGGAAGCCCTCCCAGAAGAGGTACTAGTCCGGTTCATGAAAGGGGAGCATGTGATGAGGCACCTGCGCGGACTATGGAATGGCCTATGGAGTGATATGTTTATAGAAACTACTTTCAAGAGATATGGCCATGCCCCAAATGGCATCATAGGAATAACCTTGAAGCCGGATACGCTCAAGATCTGGGCATTGAGTCTTCATACATGTAGTAGCCTACTGTGGAGGCTGCTCTGGGCGAAATGCTTGGAGATTCTGGAGACCAGGGAAGTGGGCATAAGGAAGAAAAAAAGGCACGGATAAAGAATGACAACAAGGACCGAAAAGCCATAAGGACGAAGCTTCAAAAATGTATGGATCCACTTGATCCCGAGAAACATCCAGAGGATCTAGTGAACATTGCAACTGGTCAACATGGAACCCCGGCAGTGAATGTGCAGGAGGCTGTGCGGAAAGGATTCAAACAGATGTGCGAATTTGCAGAGAATTTACCTGATGGCTTACATGAAACAATTCACAAGACCGTGATTACCATGGTGGCTACAAAGAAACATGTGAATGTGGGAGGTAGTAAAGTGTACGACATGAATGTCATCTACTCCAGGGTCATAGGCCAACAGGTTAGTGGCGTGATGTTGACATAAAAGATGTCCTATCCTACGAAGTGGCCCCAGTACCAACGTCTATGTTTGACCCCATAGAAGAAATGAAAGCTGCAACATCAAAGTCTTCCTTAAAGCGACAGCTTCAGGTTGAGGTATCTGCTCGGACAACAGCAAGTGACACTTCAGTAGTTGTGATTGATGGTTCAGCCCTACTTTGGGTGATTCCTTGGCCTGCAGAGGGCACCACTACAGACTACGCAAACAACTTGAAACACGCCATTGCCAAGAGACTAAAAGTTGGGGACGTTCACCTAGTGTTCGATCGGTACTACGATTACAGTACTAAGAGTGTCACCAGAAGTGCTAGGGCCACTGGAGTTAGCCGAGTCCACGAGCTGCAGTTGAACACCAAGTTACCACCTTAAAACACTGTATTGACGGTGACCGAAAACAAGAAGCAGTTGATAAACCTGATTGTCAAACTTCTGATTGAAGACGAGTCATTCCATGAATACACCCAAACTCACAAGTTGATAATGATTGTTGAGGATGTTGCCCCATTTGAGATCAGCCATGGTGGTGTAGTGATCAGAAGGACAGACCTTTCAAGTAGTCATGAGGAAGCGGACAATATCATTGTCCAACATGTGATGCTGTCTTCTCGAAATAATGAAGAGAGTGATATAACTGTGATATCCGATGACACTGACGTTTTCATTCTCTTGCTTCATTATTATCACGTTGGAAGCATGAAAAATCGTATCACCATGGAATCACCAATTAAGGAAAGAACAGTCATTGATATTGGAAAAACCGTAGAGAAGCATGTGTCTTTTGTGAATGAACTCCTGCCAGCCCATCCTCTTACTGGGTGTGATACGGTAGCATGCTGGTATGGGGTTGGCAAAGGTACTGCATTGAAGGTTCTGAAAGATGGTCACTCACTGTCACTTTTAGGGGTCTTTGATTCTCCCATAGAATCAGTGATTGCGCAGGCAACCACATTCATGTCAGCCTGTTACGGTCAATATACTACGAGTAAATCAATGTCCGAAGCACGCTGGAGGGTATGGGCATCCAAAACGGGTCGAGCCTCCGCAGTACCACCAAAACTTTGTTCCCTTCCTCCTACAAGTGAGGCCTTTAAAGAGAATGTAAGAAGGGCCCATCACCAAGCCATTGTGTGGCGTTCACTGGAAGACAGCAATCCGCCTGAACTTGATGCAGAAATGTACGGATGGGTGAAAGACTCGAAACTTGAAACACTACAACCGGTCCTCCTTCCCGCAAATGTTGAACTCACCCCAGAAACTGTCATGATCAGATGTGGATGCAAGAGTGACAACCCCTGCAAAACGCTTTTTTGCAGCTGCACAAGGGATGGTTTGAAATGTGCAATATTCTGTGCGTGTTATGCTGCAGGTTTCAGCCAGACTCTTACTTAACATTTTAATTCAATTGGACATCACAGATTTATGGACTAGGTGACTTAATGACGAGATGATAACCACAACTGACTGTCTTGTGACTGTGAGAGAGGCTTGTACATTACTAATGGTAACATTTGTGATAACTAATGGTTACATTTGTGAGTGATGTTATATGTTAGATGGTATTTCACAAGCAAAAGTCGCAGAAATAATGATTTTTTATAAGTATTCAGCAAATATATCAACAGCCATTTTGGATTTTCCTGCGGTGTAATTCATATGCAACTGTCTTAATTCCTTAAATGGATTCCTTGTCAACGAAACATATGGATAGACACCAAAATTATCATTCTAGACCAAATACAAGTGAATTTGTTTGTTTTTGTTTGAAATTTGTAATATGGCAGCCCTATTGGGGGCATTATTGCATTTCTGCATGATGCAATCCCCAACCAGTCAAATAAATAGTTTCAATGTATTCCTTGTCCCTCAAAACATATGGTTAGACACCAAAATTATCATCCTAGGTCAAATACTAACTGAGTTATAGGGAGTTATCTGAAACGGCAGCCATTTTGGACGCCATCTTGAATTTTTCAAAACGCTCAAGGGTGCGCGGAGTGCACCCGGCAGATTCTGAAAGAGTAGACTCTAGGCTACCAAAATCAATAAAAAAAAAAACTTTGCATAAAATTTCCAGGTTCAGTCATACTTCTGCCGGACTATTTTGTTCTCTCTGCAAAGCTCATCAATTTGATAGAATGCTGCGCTTTGTGCCTTCTTTCCAAGTTATTTCCAACATAAAAGCTAGCTAACGCGGCTTCCCTTTTCTTTTTCATCTGACGCTGTGTATACTGTAGCCTACTACCAAGTGAATTATTGGACATAAGTTTGTAGGCTAACAAAAAGCCTACAAGTTTGTTATGACATTCTAGTTATTACTGTTTGCTAATATCGTTGGTATGTCGTATGTATTGTTAATGTCAGTTGTTTGCTAGTGTCTCTTACTGGCCATGTTTTAAATACAGATTAGGCCCTACCGCTACAAACCAACTAAAGCGCGTCAATCTACTTGTTCCAAAACGAAGGGTCGAAGCCTATTGTGGTTTAACCCTGGATTGACCGTGGCCGTATAAGTACGAATATTTTTGTCGGATAGCTGTGGATAAAATCAAAACGACCCTAGTCCGGCATATTTTTGTAAAAACTAATATTAAATAATTTAATTTGTCGCCGACATTTCTTGGCATGTTGGCGGGTTTTGTGACCGTTGAGTTGTATGCTAACTAGAGATTGAAGAAACTGATAGCGAATCATTCCCAATCCCAACATTGGTGTGTTCTACTACGAATCCGTGTGATAACTTCAGGAAGTTAGGTATGCTCTGGTCAGGCCAAATTTAAGTCATAATTGAAGTCAAATTGAAGTCACAAATTTTAATTTTTACCAACCGATTTTTGCGCCCCTATTAATGTGGTGCCCATGGCTCGAGTCATGCCTGCCATACCCTGGGTACGCCACTACCCGAAGTCAAATCTCTAATTGTTGTTTGCTTGTTTGCAATTAGATAAAGTAGTTTAGTGAATACTATCTTACCGTAGTAACTTAACTAAGTAAAAATTATTAAACAAAAATGACAATTCATGAACTTCATGATGAATCTAGTTTATGCTTTTGCATTTAGGATCACTAACGCTACAAACTAGTGACAATCGAAACGTTCCGAACGATGTATTGGCAATACAACGAGATATATTTCGTGGAGATCTGTCTTGTTCAATTGAGTATGGAAGTGAGTTGGATGCGATATATCAGTGGGAACATCCGGATGGTTCAACGTTTGCGACATCTAAGGTTTCATTGAGACAACTAAGTTCAGCCGGTACTGGAAATTACACCTGCACAACAACTGATCGGTTTGGCAGCTTTTCTAGAAGAATATACATTGACGTTGTTTGTAAGTTAAATTTCATATTTTAAGCTTTTACTTGATTGCTTTCCACTTTTTGTTTATTGCTTTTTAGTGACGCGCCTGATGATTGCTAGACTATCTAGCATGAAACTTTAACTAGCCCATTATTTAGCCAGTTTAGATTTTCTATAATTGTATTAGCTCTGCTAGTTGTATTAAGCAGTTTATTTGCAATTGCTACAATTTATCCTTGAAATTATTTCATAAATATTTTCAATTTCTGTTCCATTTTTTAGTCGTATCCTGGCTTGTCTTGTAGTTAAAGATTTAAATTACCATGCAAGAAAGTCAACCTTTACGTCCATCTTCCGACGTGCCATTCATTGTCTTGCCAAAGACATAGCCATGTGCTCGCAATGTCGAACTGGCATCATTTCGAGGGTCTTTCCAAGGCTCTCACCACAGCGATTCTGCTGCCGTTCATTGCACATGACTGAATCGCTGAATGAAACAAAATGTTATTCAGGGAATGTAGCCTAAAATTCAAAGAAAATGAAGCGGTGTACGAGCAAACATCTATAGGATTGGCCCATGATACTAGAGAAGGATCCACAGAGGATACAAACTGATATGAATGTAGCCTAAGTTTGTAGTTTTACCAATGCCTGTTTTTTTTTTCTACATGTAGAATTAGGCTGGTGCGAAGCACATTTCATGACGAAGCAGTAACAAAGCTTTACTGGGCAAAACCAACTGTTAGGAGCAAACGTCATTTAACACGAATTGTAATTGTATTAAAATGTTGTAACTTAGTAGTATTAAAACATATATCTTGGGGTGGCAAGATAACATTTTTAGGATTGCTATAGACTATTATCTCAGTGTTATATTACTTGCACGTGGTATTGGCTTCATAATTCTTTTTCCTTTTGTTGCAAGTTTTTCAGTAGCCCACACCTAAAGATAATAAAATTTTGTTGAAAATACGTTTAGTTGATGTAGTTTATGCCAACAGGAATTTAAACTTGTTATTGTTTTGCAGACGCTCCCTCCAATGTTGTTAATAACATCATTGAGTCTGATGATTTAGCTCTTTTGAATGGAAGATACTATCTTCGACCTGATGAGAATCTTGTAATGAATTGCACAAGCCAAGCTCATCCAGTTGTCAATCGATGTGAATGGAGGTTCTATCACCTCAACGTTCTGCGCCATTCTAAGATTGTCAATGCTACAAACGGTCATTGCTCATTCAATCAAACGCTTGACATCATGTTCTCGTCACTGAGATGTATTGCGACAAGCAGTATTGGTTCGCAGCAGAGTAGCTCAAAAGAGGTTGTTGTAGTCCCACAAACCAGTAAGTAACAGTTTGTGAAGAAAGAAGCGTTCAATGCTTTTATGATAAGTTGTTGCATGCTTATTTAGATAAAATACTCTAGTAAACGTTATCTTTACTGGATATTTACTTCAGAAATCAAGTTACGTTTCACTTCAAGAAAATGTAGTAAGTATTCGACTATCATTAGCAAAGTTCTGCAGTGTTATCTTTTTGCTAAACATTTTGTATTAGAAGGTGGTACTCTTAACGTTGTAGCTTACGTTTACTATATTGGAAATATCATATCTTTTGAAGAGGGTTGTGAGCTTGCAGCCATCATGCGGTGCAAGTCAGTCTGAAAAAGATTCAGAGAATTTCCTATCCTCGTAAGCAAACAACTTCACGCTGCAATCAGAGGTCAAGTTTAAAGCTGTTTGAGAAGTGTCATTCTCTATGGCTCTAAAATGTGGACAACATCAGTAAACACGGTCAAGTGTCTACAAAGTAATGACAGAGCGATGATAAGATGGATCTTCCTGGTTAAGCTTGAGGACAACATCCAGTTTGAGACTCTTTAATCCAAGGTTAAAGTAAAAGACGTTGGTGAAGTCCTCCAATTGGGCATAATGAAATGACTTGGACGCGGCAGGTCAGATGCGTCAACATTGCACCACAGCGGGATCAAGGTAGACATAAACTTCCTTGAGAAGAATCCGCTGATAAAAATTACCGTGACATTGCCACGGTCAATGCTACAAACAGTCATTGTTCATTCAATCAAACTGTTGATCTTGCTTTCATAGCAATGAGTTGCATTACGACTAATAAGTCTTGGTAATTTTGAAAGTACCAAAACGTATTTCAAAGTAGTCTCAAAAACCAATCAGTAACACATCTGTATTTCATAATTTTTAATGATATTGTTCATATTGTTGTACTGCATACATCTGAAGTGTGGCGAAACCTTTTATACTGCATGACAGGAGAGAAATTAAGTGTGATCTGTGTCAAACTATTCTAAACGCTGCTGGTATCAAATACAAAAGACCAGAACACTTAGAAAAACCAGTTGCATCAGTTGAGGCCAAAATTGCTTTTTTAACTTTTAGATATTTTGCAAATCAGAAATCGTCTTAATGACGACACTTTTGAAGTTTTTTTCGTTCTTGGGTTAACCTTACAATAAACAACATGTTTTATTTCGTTCATATGCATTTTCTCTCTTTGTTGTTCCGCAAAGCAGAGTAGCAGGGTAAACTTTTCGAGAAATTTCGATTCTGAAGTGTCTAATTTAGTCCCGAAGTCAGTGGTGTCTGGTGCTACTTCTAAGCTTCAACTAATCGCCGCTAAGCGACTTTACTAAACTTCCAATTGTTGCTGACTGAACGCAAAATGAGCCAGGAAAGGCACAATGTTGCCTTTGCAACGTCGCAATTCCATTGTTTAACTATGGCTACAGTAAAAGAGAGACTCATTTTTGATCTTTCAAATTAGATTTTGAAGTGTAAGTCACAAATTTTACTTTTTACCAACCGATTTTTGCGCCCCTAATAATGTGGTGCCCATGGCTCGAGCCATGCCTGCCATACCCTAGGTAGGCCACTGCCCGAAGTTAAATCTCTAATTGTTGTTTGCTTGTTTGCAATTACAGTAGATAAAGTAGTTTAGTAAATACTATCTTAACGTAGTAACTTAACTAAGTAAAAATTATTAAACAAAAATGACAATTCATGAACTTCATGATGAATCTAGTTTATGCTTTTGCATTTAGGATCACTAACGCTACAAACTAGTGACAATCGAAACGTTCCGAACGATGTATTGGCAATACAACGAGATATATTTCATGGAGATCTGTCTTGTTCAATTGAGTATGGAAGTGAGTTGGATGCGATATATCAGTGGGAACATCCGGATGGTTCAACGTTTGCGACATCTAAGGTTTCATTGAGACAACTAAGTTCAGCCGGTACTGGAAATTACACCTGCACAACAACTGATCGGTTTGGAAGCTTTTCAAGAACAATATACATTGACGTTGTTTGTAAGTTAAACTTCATATTTTAAGCTTTTACTTGATTGCTTTCCATCAGTTGGGAGCATTTCCACTTTTTCCTGCTTAGTTTTTGTTTATTGCTTTTTAGTGACGCGCCTGATGATTGCGAGACCATCTAACATGAAACTTTAACTAGCGCATGACTTAGCCAGTTTAGATTTTCTATAATTGTATTAGCTCTGCTAGTTGTATTAAGCAGTTTATTTGCAATTGCTACAATGTATCCTTGAAATTATTTCATGGATATTTTCAATTTCTGTTTCATTTTTTAGTCGTATCCAGACTTGTCTTGTAGTTAAAGATTTTACATTACCATGCAAGAAAGTCAATCTTCGTATCCACTTTCCGACATGGCATTCATTGTCTTGCCAAAGACATAGCCATGTGCTCGCAATGTCGAACTGGCATCGTTTTGAGGGTCTTTCCAAGGCTCTCACCACAGCGATTCTGCTGCCGTCCATTGCACATGACTGAATAGCTGAATGAAACAAAATGTTATTCAGGCAATGTAGCCTAAGTTTGCAGTTTTATCAATGCCTGGTATTTTTGCTACATGTAACAGTAGGCTGGTGCGAAACACATTTCATGACGGAGCAGTAACAAAATGTTACTAGGCAAAAGCATCTGTTGGGGGCAAACGTCATTTAACATGAATTATAATTGTATTAAAATGTTATAACTAAATAGGATTAAAACATATTTTGGGGTGGCAACATAAAAGTTTTAGGAAGCAATTGCCCTTCCCCACCAATGTAGCTACGTGGATGTGACAGAGATAATTTCTAAGTTTTAATTGAAACATTGCTGCATGAAGAAGTATTCAAGCTTCTAAGAACAGTGCATTCACCCTTACACTTTGGTATAACATAATCACACCTTAGGCCTACATGTAATATCGCTCGGCAAACGAGACTGTGGCGAGATGGGTGTTTTCGGAAATGACCAACAATAGAAAATAAGATGTAAAGTGCAAAAAATATAGTTCACTCATATGGCATTCTGTTCGGCATTTTATCCGCCCAACTATTGGTATTCTCGCCCATCTGGCTTATGCACCCGGCAAACGTAGTGTTCTTTTTCTGATTGATCTTGGGTTCTTGAACATAATAACGTTACAGGACATAGATGCAGATTAATTTTGTTCTTGAAAGTGTAGACCCGTTGACGGCGTTGAGAATTGCAATGTCAGACTATTGACTGGGCAGCATTTCAGAATGAACGCGGTTTAGGCCAATATCGGTTCACTTGTCATTAAAATTGAGGAGAAAATTATAACTACCGGTATGCTATTGACTATTATCTCAGTATTATATTACTTGCAAGCGATATTGACTTGATGATTCGTTTTCCTTTTGTTGCAAGTTTTTCAGTAGCCCACACCTAAAGATAATAAAATTTTGTTGAAAATATGTTTAGCTGATGTAGTTTATGCCAACAGGATTTTAATCTTATTATTGTTTTGCAGACGCTCCCTCCAATGTTGTGATTAACATCATTGAGTCTGATGATTTAGCTCTTTTGAATGGAAGATACTATCTTCGATCTGACGAGAATCTTGCAATGAATTGCACAAGCCAAGCTCATCCAGTTGTCAATCGATGTGAATGGAGGTTCTATCACCTTAACGTTCTGCGCCATTCTAACATTGTCTATGCTACTAACGGTCATTGCTCATTCAATCAAACTCTTGACATCATGTTCTCGTCACTGAGATGTATTGCGACAAGCAGTATTGGTTCGCGGCAGAGTATCTCAAAAGAGGTTGTTGTAGTCCCACAAACCAGTAAGTAACAGTTTGTGAAGAAGGGAGCGTTTAATGCTTTAATGATAAGTTGTTGCACGCTTATTTAGATAAAATACTCTACTGTAGTAGACTAAACATTATCTTTGCTGGATTTTTACCTCAGAGATCAAGTTACGTTTCACTTCAAGAGAATGCAGCAAGTATTCGACTATCATCGGCAAAGTTCTGCAGTGTTATCTTTTTGCTAAACATTTTGTATTAGAAGGTGGCACTCTTAACGTAGTAGCTTACTTTTACTACATTGGAGATATCATATCTTTTGATATCTTTTGCGGTGCAAGTCAGCCTGAAAAAAATTCAGAAAATTCCCTATCCTCGTAAGCAAGCAACTTGTCGCTACAATCAGAGGTCAAGTTTAAAGCTGTTTGAGAAGTGTCATTCTCTATGGCTCTAAAATGTGGACAACATCAGTAAACATCGTCAAGTGTCTACAACGTCATGACAGAGCGATGATAAGATGGATCTTCCTGGTCAAGCTTGAGGACAACATCCAGTTTGAGACTCTTTAATCCAAGGTTAAAATAAGAGACGTTGGTGAAGTCCTCCAATTGGGCAGACTGAAATGACTTGGACACGTTAAGCGCAGCACCAGCTGGATCTCGCAGGTCAGATGTGTCAACATTGCATTGCGTCAACAGCGCGTCAAGGTAGACATAAACTTCCTTGAGAAGAAATAAGAAATACGTTGACGTTGTAGCATCTGCCAACCAAAAGGATCGCGACGTGTGGAGAAGAAGACTTCGCTTTCAACAGACAGACACGGACACCCTCAACATGAGGATTAATTCATGTCCTGTGCAATCACGGTTGGTGGACGATGAAGATCTTGTTATATCTTGTTTCAATTCCTTCATGAATTAGGTCTTGCCAACTGACGATACTTCACATTAAAGCTGGTTATCACTTTCTACATCTTGTGTTAGCCTGGCCTTTGTTTACCAGAAGAACTTAATATTTTTTTAATTAAATTCCCAGCGAACGGTATTATTCTATATTTAAATGTCCATTTTTTTCAGTTGCCCAAATAGCCTTAATTTGTTTCAAACTGCACACTTGATGTATGACGTATGTTGTTTGACTATGCTGATTGTCTCGTTACTTTTAGGATCAGTAAAGTTCAAAGTTTCTGGCAGTGCAAGACTGAGAAACGATGTGCTGACCACAGAACAAGATAAACATCTAGACCTATCTTGCTCAGTGGAATATGGGAATGAGTTGGATGCGACATACCAGTGGGAACACCCAGATGGTTTTTCTTCTACAACTTCTACGCTTACCCATAATCAATTAAGTTCCTCTGGTGCTGGAAATTACACTTGCACAACGATTGATGGATTTGGAAGCTTTACGAAAATGCTATATATAAACATTGTTTGTAAGTTTTTGAATTGCATTGGAGTTATTTTTATAAGGGATTTCAGTTTGTGACCAATGAGTCAAACAGAATGTGCCTGAAAGGGTGTATATATCTGTTTACAAGTAACTAACATTTGGTCCTATTGTCATTTGCTGAAGACATACATGGAAAAGTAGGTTATTCTAAAGGAGAATATTTATTTGTAAAAAAGTGTTTGGTAACGTAAAAACTACATTTTGGCATGAAAAATAACAGCTCTCTTTCTGACAAATTTCTTCTGGATAACTTCTCATGTCCTTAGCTAACTTCGCTTATCATTGCTCCATGGTTATAAGCTCGTTGCTACAATTTCGAGCAATCCGTGAAGTGATGGAGAAAACAATCAATCGATGAAACAAAAACAAAACTACAGAAATGCCAGTTGAAATTTGTTACCTTTTTCAAATTAATCAACCCATGCGGAACTACTATTACATTTTACTATGTAGATTAGGTTTCCCAAGGCTTTTATTGTGCTATAAAAACCGCAGCAATGCAATTATTCTACGCGGTCGCCGAAAAAACTACACCCGGTGCTGTGATTCTGAGTGTTCAAACTGATTGAGCTCTTATTTTCATGCCTTGTCAAGCGATGCCTCCAGTTTAACCACAACATTGCTTTCTTGTCTGAAGTTAATGGATGGCGATGGAAAGACGATGTCTGCGTTATCGACTTTACGCGCTCTGGCAGCCGCATGGCATGGAGTTCAAAAGGCGGCCTTGGAAATTAGATCTCTCGTCTGTACTTTTCATCATTCTCTGTAAAAAAAAATGCGGCAGCGTGTACCCCCACCTGGTCATCTTTGCGAGCAGACCACCATTGCATTTACAGCAGCTCAATCACTGAAACAATGGCGTCAAACGTTCTGCTCAACCATGAACAAATGAGTGCTGGCATTATTCGCGATCTATGACTACGCCAAAGAAGAATAAATTGCAGATCATATCATCAACTGTATAATGTATTACGCTCGAAGTAGAGTGCATTGTTTGCGCAAACTAGATAATCCTTACACGTTTCCCCTTTTCTGGATTTTCTTCAAATCATCTAAGCCAGTAGCTCCCAACTGATGGGCCATGGCCCAGTGGTGGGCTATGATGCTGTTTCCAGTTGGCCACCGAGCTAAACATACATCAGAATAATTGATTCATAATAGTCATCATAAATTCAGTAACTGAATTATGGATTAGAATGTCCTCATCGTATTCACGTAAAAGCAGAAACCACATGGATGTGTGAGCAGGCTCTGTGATAACGGCCTCCCGTGCCCCACCGCTGTTCAGGAGCCCACACATTTTAGTCTGTTTATGTTTTTTGGCTATTTAAAAAAAGAATAAATCTACTACAGAAGCGAGATAAAATCAATAGCTTAATACATAATACACAAAACAATGCTTTTTGATCGCTATTCCATACCAACAAGTGGGTAGAAATAACTGTTAAAATTGGGAGTTTGTCATTGCTTTGCAGATCCACCCAACAATGTTGTTATCAGCATCATTGAGTCTGATCATTTGGCTCTTTTGAATGGAAGATATTATCTTAAACCTAGTGAAAATCTTATCATGAATTGTTCAAGTGAAGCTAATCCAATTGTCCATCGATGTGTGTGGAGGTTCTACGATGGCAGCAGTCAAGTTTATTCATTGACTGTCGATGCAATAAACGGTCATTGTTCATTTAATCAAACGATTGTCACATTCACGTCAGTAAGTTGCTTGGCGACAAATAGTCTTGGATCAGCGGAGAGTAGCTCAGAAGGGTATATTGTAGTCCCACAAAACAGTAAGCAACATGCTTGTATATTTACTTTTTCATGACATTGTTGTGTGCTTACTTAGAAAAATTTTCTAGTCAATGTTTTCTTAATTGTTCATTTACTTTTGAAATCATTTTGTATTTCAATCAAACCATAAAATCAAAAAAGAGTTGTTATATGTTATATGCAGTGGCGTAGCTAGGGAATGTTCCGCCCGGGGCGGATTCAGATTTTGCCGCCCCTTCAAGAAAAAGCATGTGAAAATGAATTTTTTTTAATTGACTTAAAGTGGAATTATTGTATGTTTTGAACCAGTAGCGTAGTCAGTAATTTTGAAAGGGGGGGGGGGGGGGGGGGGTTTAAGGGCCGGCGGGCTAAGCCCGACAGCGTCCTCGCCAAAGACGACACCCAGCGGTGGGGGGTCTGGGGGGCCTCCACCAGAAAATTTTGAAAAATTACTTTGGATTTGGTGCATTCTGAGAGCATTTTCAACAAAAGTGTAGGTATAAATCCCATAGTATAAATATTCCTGTAAAATGGTGCTGTCCGGTGGCATAGCAAAAGGATAAGATCATGTTTTCTTGGGAATTTTTCGGTAACTTAATAAAGCTAAGTCTCTATGTTTTCTTGTTGCTAACTCCTGGCTGAGATATTTGAATGTTTGGTATTGGCAAAACTCGGTCTTTTAATGGAGTTTCGTTTAAAATTAGGCAAACTTTGTTTTAGAGACATAGAGACTGAAAGCATCATTCTCAATATCGTGGCGTCACATGCGTGCCAAAGGGGGGGTTTTAACCCCCAAACCCCTCCTCCCCCTTTGCTACGCCACTGTTTTGAACGTTGCCATTCTGTTTGCTTTTATTTTCCATTATCAACAAAAAAAAAAACGTCCTGTCTGAAAGTGCCGCCCCCCAGACGTGCCGCCCGGGGCGGTCCGCCCACCCCGCCCCCCCCCCCCCTAGCTACGCCACTGGTTATATGTTAGTGAGTATAAAGCCTTGTGTTGATAGCCAGGAAGTACCCTCCCTTTTTCACAGTTGTCAACATGTTGATGAATACAAATTACTTTAATTTTTATCGAAGTTATTTAAAGATTACATGGAAAAAGAAGGCTATATTGTATATTGTATTGTTACCTTTAGGATCGGTCAAGTTAAGCATTTCCAGCAATGCAAAACTTCGAGACGACGTATTAACCGTTGAACGAGATGAAGATCTAGATCTGTCTTGTTCTGTTGAATATGGAAGTGATTTGGTTGCGACATATCTGTGGAAAGGTCCAAATGGTTTTTCTTCTACAACTTCTACACTCAGCTTGACACAAATAAGTTCATCGGATACTGGAAATTACACTTGTACTACAACTGATCGATTTGGAAGCTTTACTACAAGGATGCATATAGACGTTGTTTGTAAGTTCATGGATTGTATTAAAACGTTAACTCAAAAGTTTATAGGATGGTTTTAATTTGCTATCACTAATTGAAACAAAATGTTTCTGAAGCAATAAAAGTTTGTAAATTTATCAAAACCTAGAGCTGTTGTCTTTTGTCAAATATGGTACAAACAACATGAAGTTGTTGCTAAATGCATTTCATGATGAACATTATTTTGAAATTACATTTGAAGGTTTGAATTTCAGATCTACTTAAAATACAAAAGAAAATTTGCAAAAAAATCTTACAGTTTATCAAATCTTCATCAAACGATTCGTTAAGTAGGTTATGAGACAAGACGAGGGCCGCAGATATTGCTTCTGTGGGCCGCACTTTGGGCACTCCTGGTCTACACTTTAGCAACTTTAATCTTTACGCAGAACAGTGTTATTAGTCGGCTGTGTAGCAGAGTGGTGAGAGCCCTGGTACCAAAGGTGTACAGGAGCAGAAGTTTTGAAATATTTAGGCGGAGTCTCAGTTTTTTGTCGGAGTGGAGCCGGAGTCTGAAATTTTTAGCAAAAATAGGAGCCGGATTAAAGCCGAAGTCCAATATCTTTCCAGTTAATACTTTGATTGTACCAATATTTAGGCTGTACTTTTTGCAGCTGTTTAATTTTTGCTCACTTCCATGGTTTTGTTTTTTAAACACTAATTTTTTCATTTAAAAATATGTTTTTCTTTTCATGACAAGGGATAGAGAAGATAGATAAGTGTTATTATGTAATGGTCTATAAAAAAAATCTGGATTGTGGTTTATGTTTTACGTTTGGAGTCGGGTTGGAGTTTGGAGTCAACATTTTCAAAATATTTGGAGCAGGACTGGACTCGGAGTCGGAGCCTTCGGAGTCGAAGTGGAGCAAGAGCCTAAAAAACCTGACTCCTAACACCTCTGCCTGGTACACCACTAAAAAGGGCACCAGTTCGACACCGTAATAGAGCATATGGCTCTGTCTTTTGAAGAACAGTTATAAAAGATATGCCTGAAGATCGAAGGTGGATACGAAGATTGGTTTCTTTGCCTTCCTGTCCACTTAATCTAAATCTTCAACCACCAGCCTATAAGCCTGGGTTACGACAAACAATATACGTATATTCAAGTCACAATGTTTGGACGACTCCCTTTTGTTGCCTTCTTTTTAATGTATTGAAATAAATACACTTCAAGCGAAATAACAAAACTGTGAACTTTCTAACCTTGATTGTGTTACAGACCCTCCTACAAATGTTGTTATCAACATCATTGAATCTGAGCATTTAGTTCGTTTGAATGGTAAATATTATCTTCGATTTGGTGAGAGTCTTGTCATGACTTGTTCAAGTAAAGCAAGTCCAGTTGTCAATCGATGTAGAATAGATGGGTGATATATGATGGCATCAGTGATCGCCATTCTAGGACTGTCGATGCTACAAACGGTCATTGTTCGTTCAATCAAACGGTTGACGTCACGTTTACAGCAGTGAGTTGCATTGCGACAAATAGTCTTGCTTCGGTGGAAAGTAGCAAAACAGCTTTCACTGTGGTCTCAACAACCAGTGAGTAGTTCACTTTTATAACTAAATACCGTAAGCGGTTTAGTGAACATGTCAAGCTTGTAAACTTGGTTCATTTTCTTACAATTCCAATCAAGGAAATCAAGAATATATAGGGAAGCACAACTGACGTCATGTTGGTTCTCAGAGTAGGGTGTGTCGTACAAAAGTGTTGCCATGTTTTGTGCACATTTTCAGACAAAAGCTAAATTTAATTATTTTTGAAATTGTGTGTTTGCAAATTTTGGAATTGATTTATCAAATAAGCTTTAATTTACTTTTGAACAAATCAAAAACAGCATTAAGGCTAAAACAAAAACTGGTAACACTATTATTTAACACACCCTACTCTGAGAACGTAGTTTAGCATCCCGTACTTCTAGAAATCCCTGATTCCAACGCACACAGTATTTTCAAATTTGTAATTTCATTTTCAATTTATTACATTTTCACATTATTCATGATGAACCATTTCAAATTTTAAGTTTGGCTTCGGAGATTTTTATTTTAAAAGTTCATTAAAAAGTATGATATTTTTGGCTTAGCTATCGTTTTCACTTGCTGAAGAACAGTTGTATTTGGAAGCTTTACCAAACAGATGTATATAAACGACATAGACGTTGTAGTTAACTTTTGTTTGTCCTGAAATTCCTTTTTGATATTTTATAGACGTTTTTGATTTGTTCTTCGATTGAAACAAAATATTAAAAACTGGTTCCATTGAACTGTGTATGGGCTGCATCAGTCAAAAACATTGTTCAGTTCATAAATTCTGTAGTTACCTTTGCAAATTCATTCATCAAAATAATTTTTCTACCACATCTGCAGGCTAATGCACCTGCATTATAGAACATATCAAAAGAAAACGTTGTCTAATTGCTATTCATTCTATAGATGAACCTTATCAAGATATGAGTACCGAAACTGATTCTTCGTGTCAATGGAAGCCACCTGGTCCTGGAATTTGCGCTTTGAAGATTTTCTCCAATCCATTAGCTACTTTTGTATCTTTGACAAAAAACGGTAATTTTCATTTTGCAAGGAAGTTTTGATTCAACTTAAGTAGACCTAATATAGGAGTAACATCTAATTGTTCACTGTTAGCTTTACCTTTCATGTTGCTCAACAACAAACAATGGAAACCATCTGACCGGGAATGCTTCATAAAATCGAATTAACTTTAGTATGTAGCTTTCCTTAATACAGTGTTTCCCAACCGGGGCGGAATTCCCCACTAGGGGGAAATTTTGCAATTTTCAGGGGGGAATTTGGTTTTAGGATTGTAAAGCTTTTTAAGCCTAGTAAGTTGGCCTAGACCAGAGCTTTAAAGCGTTCAGGAGGAGCCTTTAACTCCCGATTATTTAAGCAACTGTGCAGAGACATGGATGCAAACCATCACGTAGGCCTACTTCTTTTTCATGCAAATACTCGATGGCTTTCAAGAGGAAACGTAACCAAGCGAGTGTTTGAGCTCATAGACGAGCTTAAATTATTTTTTGACCTTTGAATAAAATTGGAATTTGTTTCATTGCTGAATGATGACAGGTGGATTAGATTCCTTGCTTATTTGGTTGATATATTTGGTCCATATTCGATCGCCATCTCCGTTTGAAGCAGATAGCACATCAACATGAGTTATCTGTATCCATGAGCCATTGACACATTGAAACCATGTGAATTTACAAACTGTACTGCTTCCTTCTGGCTCAAGGCAGATTGGAAAAAAGTGATTGATTTATGTCATTAGGAGATTATCTTAAAGTACTAGAAGGCTCTGCTGTCCTAATCGCGGAGGGATTATGTTTAGTCTGTCCTCTACCTTTCGACCAGCCTAGTTTGGGTGGCCCTTCCATGAGCAGATGCCAGTATCGCTCAGCATTTAAAGATGCTTTGGAAGCTTTCACTAGCAAGCTTGACGATTGAAAGAGAAAAGTTAAAATGAACAATTGAACATGTCACCATATTTAAGCAATTATCATCGGTGCTGGTTGATGACGGCAAAGAACAAATTCTTCCAGAGTTGGAAAAAGAATTGATTTTGCAACATCTCACAGCATTAGAACTGGAATTCATTCGATATTTTCTTGAAATTTATGACTATGAGCTTGATTTAAAAAGAAATTCATTCACATTGTTGATGGAAAAACTTCCCGATAAATTGCAAAATGAAAACTTAGAACTCAAAACGGATTCTTGCACAAGAGACTTATTCAGAGCAAAAATCTATCACTTGATTTTTGCCATTACGTGTAATTTCTATCCCAAAGTAGCAGAGAAAGCTATTCGAAGTATCCTTCCGTTTGCTTCCACTTATCTATGAAAATCAGGTTTTTCAACTCGTTAAAAAAAATCACATTGTAGGGATGGTGGGGGACTTGGTAGTTTTAGCTTTTCTTTTCTAGTGTTTCGTTTTTCATGGGCTTTTTGTATCCTTTTTTTTTTTTTTCAAAAATTTTTGTTCCATCCATAGTTCTTTTTCTCCATAGTGATCTGTCACTAGCAAGTTGTTGTTCCCATTAATCCAGATCAATGTTTGCATAGTTGAGAGAGACTTTTAGCTGGTCTTTGTATATTATTTTTTTTTTTTTTTTCTTTCAATAAAATACTTTTCAGCAACGCTCTTCATTAATTAAATTATTTTAGTATGCAAAGGAATATTACAGGCTAAAAAGCTTATTACTAGTGAAAGTTTAGTTTATCTTACAAAACTTAGATTAAAATATTAATGTAAAAAAGTTTTTAACAAACTAAATTTAAAGGGGGGGATTTAGATTTGAATATTGACTAAAAGGGTCCACCGGATAAAAAAGGTTGGGAACCACTGCCTTAATAGCACTTTTTGTGCAAGGGTGGCATTGACTACATTATGAAATACTATTGCTTTCTTGTTTATATTTAGTAGTCTTATTGATGATTGGCTTCCTTGCCTTCCCGTCCACTTAATCTAAATCTTCAACCACCAGGTGTAAGCCTGGATACGACAAAAAAAAGTCTTATTGATTAGTTTTTGATCAAAAATGGGAAGAACTAACTGGAAAAGGTGATCTGGTACTATGACACTCCCTCAAATGGGCGATCTACCTAATACAGAAAGCAGCAATCACTAAGAAAATAAATCAATAGCTTTTTTTCCCCTAAAGTCTGAACCTTAATTCATTTGTCCAGGCAAACACTCACAAAAGTATTTCAACAAAATTTAAAATTTAATTTATGTCGTGGAACCGGTTTTCGTTCATTAGAACTCTTCAGCACAACTGGATCGAAACAAAATTACTTGAAACAAAAATTAGCCTACAAAATAAATAGATGTCACTGTCAGCATAACTGTACCAAAACGAACGAAAATTTACATACGGTATTAATTAGATAAAATGTTCAAGTCTTCCATGTTCTTATCTTTTTTTCTTTTCCTTTTCTTCATTGTTTAAGCAAAAACGCAACTTTCGAATACTATAGTTTGACCTAGCTTGATTAAGTAAAGGCAAACAGTTGAAAATTCAAATAAATTTTACTAATCAGTAGGATAACAGAAATGCTTTGTCGGTGAAAGCTAGAACAAACGCTTCTATTACATCATCATGCAAAACTTGCATACGCAAAATGTTAAGCACTCAATGCGGCAGAAATTGGTGACAAGGGATGGAAAAACTATAAAAAACCGTATCTATGATCAAAAATGGGAAGAACTAACTGGAAAAGGTGATCTGGTACTATGACACTCCCTCAAATGGGCGATCTACCTAATACAGAAAGCAGCAATCACTAAGAAAATAAATCAATAGCTTTTTTTCCCCTAAAGTCTGAACCTTAATTCATTTGTCCAGGCAAACACTCACAAAAGTATTTCAACAAAATTTAAAATTTAATTTATGTCTTGTATATTATTTTCTTAATGATTAGTTTTTGTGTTGGAACTTTCGTATCGATATATTGTGATAAAATGTGGAAACTTTTCTTACCCTTTTTGTTACAAGGCGGATTTAGGCCGACATTTGATTTTATATTTGAATCTCTGATAGTGTAGATTTAGTTGCGCTTTAAAATACATAGAAAACGATAAACTTACTTTCTGAGCCAGAAAATGATACAAAGATATTTTAACATAAATTATGTGGTGAAGAAAGGGGCGTTCTTCCCGGCTATCAGCACAAGGCTGAGCACTCACTGGTACAGCGAGCAGTTGCGATTCGCTAACCATAACGGTGTAGCTTCCACGCTAGCACATTTAAACTGACTGGTAAAGCGGTGGTCGAATACCTTTGTGGCAGAATTAGTGGTGCGATACTGACGAGCCCAGCCTCATGGGCAAAGCACGGTGTCTATCGCTGTCAATTCTTGCTACAAATCGGCTGCCGAGAAACATAAATTCTGTTGTTAGGTTTAATGGTGAAGAATGACGCAACAACTCCTTTGAAGACAACCACCGTGGTGAAGCACCAGCAGAGATTCTTATTTAAACGAACAACTGTAAGTTGATCCAACTTAAAACCAGAGCTGTAAGGTTGGGATTGAAATCCTTGTTCCAAGATACTTTTTCAGCAAAAAATAATCCTTCTTGTAGCCTACTCATGAAGCATAACAAAACTTTTTATTGGCTAATTTTGAGGTATAAATTTGCTCTCAAGACATCGCAGTGTTCTTTCATTATTTTCTACTATACCTCAATCTATCACTTTTATATTTACTAAAAATTCTTTCAGATAGTATTGTTCTTTCTGATAAGTTTGTAACCATTGTTCTTCAGGTTACTCCTGATGACAACGGGTTATATCTTCTCATTCTTTCATCACCGATTTTTCCGGAAAAGCGGTTTGAGTTCGCTTTTACAGTGTCTGTTGGAAGTCCTGAGACTGTACCTGTTGGAGGTTCATTGACAACTTGTTCGAACTCCGGCATGATAATTGCAGCCAGTGTTGCCGGTTGCTTGTTCTTACTTTTACTCATTATTTTGTTGTGGTTTTGTATCAGCGGGATATCAACTAAAAGCAAAAGTGAGTATGAAATGTTACTGTAGCTGAATATAGTGTAGTAGAATTATAGTATAGTCGGCTGCATAACCGAGTGGTGAGAGCACTGGTATGGCACTCAAAAGGGCGCTGGTTCGACACCCCTCAAGAGCATGCAGCTGAGTCTTTCGTAGGGCACGTATGCGCAGGCATACGAAAATGTGTTATTCTTCAGGCAATTTCAATATTTTTGCAGTGGAGTCGTCTACTCTGGGGATGCCAATGGCGTAAAGCGCCATTCTGTTTAATGACCTACATTTATTTAATAAGCTTGTATAGTCACTGTAAAGCGGTTCTTGTGACTAATAAACTGTCAAAGATAAAGAAAGTGACATCCTTTTTAATTATAATGCTGATTTATGTTTTATGCCAACTTGAAGTAACAAAACTATAGCCTTTGTAAAGAAAATGTATTAGATTGTTTGCTGACCTTGGTGCAACCACATTCGTACATTGTTACGATACACAAACTGATGTAGTATGAACGACATGTTTCTCCCTTTTCCCTACTACGCAAGTTTGATTGCGCAACAGTATATACTAAAGTACAGTAGCGGGCCTACAAGAGAGGATTGAGAAGGCTCCAGAGTTTTAACAAAGCAAAATGTTGAAGACAATGAGCAATGTAAAAGTTGGTCCAAAGAAGCAAAATTTTCAAGTAGACACAATATTTATGACCTCATTAATTGTTGTGACGTCAATTTCAAGTTGGATTAATCTGAGACCATTTGAAATCGTCAATCAGTATTTGAAACCAAACTTTACTTTTCAAATCGTCACAAAATACTTTCTTATAGGTGTCACTTTTGTGGTTAATGCAAAAGGTAAGAGCTCGAACATGTGCATAAATTTAAGAAAGGAATCTTCAGCGGAAGGGAAAAGAGAGTGTAACTCAGGAAAACGATTCTTTTTTCTGTAATGTTTATTTTTCCCTTTCTAAAATGTTAGGCTCTTATTTTCGTAAACCATACTCTTTTTTCCTGACCGCTTATGCTTTCATAAATCCATGGACATGTACGCGTTCTCGACAATGGAACAGCAGCAAAGAATTCCTACTTCCTTGTGTGACGTCACCCCGTGATATGAAATTGAAATGATGTGTTATTTTCCAGGTAAAGAGCTTTTTGGAAATGCTTTCTGGAGATCTGATTGCTGGAACATTGTTGAACATGTGACGTAGTAATCGTCGACTTTATCTCATCGTCGCTTGTATCAAGTTTTGTGAATATTTCATTTATTGAGAAATAAAACAAAGTAACCTTAGAGAGTTTAACATACTTTTTTTATACACAGAAATATAACATAATCAAAATTATGTTATATTTTTGTGTGTAAAATATAAATTACCGGTATGTAATATTTTTGTGTGTAAAAAAGGTACCGTATGTTAAACCCGCTAAGGTTTTATTGGTCAATAAACCTGAAAAGTATAAACACGCTTTTGATAAATCTTTCCATTTTGAAGCTCACAGCAAAGACGAAGAGTTACAAGTATTATGTATATTATTAGTAGTAAGAATTGCTTCACGTTTGTCTGTGGATAATCTTTGAGAAATCCAAGTAGGCTAGTGCTTCTATGGCGCTGCTGTCAAACGTTATTTCTTGATCATTTTTCACATAACTTAACCCTTTGCTTTTCAACGTTTTTTTGGAAGTTAACTGCTCAAGGGG
This sequence comes from Aplidium turbinatum, assembly GCF_918807975.1. Classification (NCBI taxonomy): domain Eukaryota; kingdom Metazoa; phylum Chordata; class Ascidiacea; order Aplousobranchia; family Polyclinidae; genus Aplidium; species Aplidium turbinatum. The sequence goes on along the minus strand of NC_137483.1, from coordinate 7,056,918 downwards.
GGGCCGTTTTTGGATCAAATTCAATCAGCTGTTACGTGTTGTCAGCTGGTGCTATATCAACAGAAGTTGCACTGGTGTGAAAACAAATCATTTGTCTATAAGTTTGAAAAGTCATTATTTTGAAGTTTTATATGTTAAACTTGATATTTTAATTTTTGCAAAGGTACCCAAAAACGACAATTTTGATTTATCTTGCCGCTATTTAATTACCATGCTAATCCGATTTCATGCAAAGTTCTGAATAACAAAGAGCTCAATCGACTGCACGAAGTGTGTGTGCGGTGTGCCGAATCATTGCATTGATAAAGATTTGCGAGCAAATCTTATTGTAAGCTACTCACTGATTCTAAAATAGTTACAATCAGAGTAATTTTGTTACAAGAATTTGAAAAAACAAAACTGCGTTTGTTGTCTTACATTTTTGTCCTAAACTAATGCATTCCGAAACTCATGGCTAGCTTCTAGTTTTATGGAACCAAATTTCTCATAAGTAACACCTTAGCCTGCTTGAATAGCTGTTTACATCTTCGTTTGTGTATTTTAGGTCTACAATTGAGTTTGTAGTATGAATATTTTTAGTAGAGAGAAGACAATTGAACAAGTTGTTGAAATTATCTGAAATTTCTAAGTTCAAATTGGGTGCTTTTGAAATTGTGGATTTGTGTCAAGTCGCATCACAAATATCATGCAGGCCACATCATAAGTCATTTCGCTTACGGGTGTTTATAAACATGACTCATAAATTACATCCACAAAAAATACAGCATTTACATCAACAAAGCTAAGTTCGAAGCCCACTTTTTATTGAAGATTGCGTCAATCAATTTGAAAATACATTTTTAGTCCGCCAGCGTCGAAACAATGCAACAGCGAATTGAGGAACATGCGTAAACAAAGGAAATGTGAAATAACCCACAGTCAGCAAATCTACATAAATTTAACGTTTACAAATGTTGAATCAATGTAAATAGACTGGATTGCTGACTGGGTCCTTATTGTTTGAAGCACAAAAAATACGCGTAAAGGCGACAACATCAGCAAGGCAGTGATTATGTTTCTGGCCAAAAGAAAATTAACTTTTGACTTCAAAGATAAAAATGATTATAACGAAGCTTCAAAGTTTGTCGTAAAACATTTTGCAGAGATACAATAAACATAATCACTTTGTGCCAGATTGTGAGAAGACTTCCTAGATTCTTTCCAAACATTTGCATGATTGCAAATTATTTTCTATAACTTTATATTGCCAAAAAATGGCTTCTTTGTTGAAACAACGTGGCTACAATTCTATAAAAAATTCTTAGGCCTACTACATTGAAGTAATGCAATTTTTTTTTGTGATTTTGCTGATGACGTTTTACAATATCCGAGAAGTAAAAAATAATAATGATGAATTATTTTACAAAACCGTGGTTTGCAAGCGCTTCACAAAAAATTGTTGGGGGAAAATTTACTATTAGACGTAAAACGTTTGTAAAAGAAAATTGTCGGTTTACGTATTTATAATGTTTATTGCGCTGTTATCGAATTATAAACTGCCTGTGTTGTCTACCTTTGTGGTTGCCGGCCAGCTTAGAGCAGCATGCAAACTAAGCGTTTATGGTATTTGCATCGTGTTATGATTCTCGAAAATTTCCCACAAGGTCTTTATTTTTATCGTGATATTTTCTGCCTCTTCTGTCCTAAACTTGAAGTTATTGTGCAGCACAATCCACATCGGTTTTTAGACTCAGTCTTCATTGAAAATCTTTTGTGTGGTGCATCATTTCAAGTAGTGTCTTCCCCTAAACTGTTACACAAATCGTCCAGAACCAGGTTGATTATTATGTATCTTACAGCCGTTGAGAGCCGTTATTGTATGTGTGGAATTATTACTGTAGATGTCTGACTAAATTTATGCCAAAGTCGAGCAAATTCTGCTTTCGGGATCCTTGCCGTTATTTACTGTATTTTTTGTTGATAAGTTTAGGCAGCATTTTTCCAAGATAAATAAAGACATCGGTATTGTTTGTCACTTAGATTTAGTTTTCTCAGCATTGTTTATTCATTCTTTGATCCACCAGTTTGTCCCACTTTTGGTATAATCGGATCGTTTATAAATGGCGGGTCTTCACAACAGCCGTCCTCTTATACATTGGGGCAACGTATTCAGATGTTGAATCAATGAAGAAGAAAGCTGATTTGTTGTTTGTCATATGTGACGCCTAACTTTATGCCTCGTCTACATTACAAAATATTTTGTAATGTACATTGTACATTTTGTTTGTACATTACAAAATATTTTGTAATGTAGATGAGGCATTATCATCTTTATTTTGCGCTCTTTGGAACAAAACACAGTGCACTGTGAAACAAAAATACAGGACATAACAACAAGTAGGCGACATAAAGCAGGTAAGGGACGCCATCGAGTTAGCTGCTACGTGTAAATGGAGCCTATCTCACAATTTTGAGTGTATCTCACAATTACTGTTTGCAAAAACGCTATTTCTCCGGCTTCTCCCAAAAGCATTTGCAGTGATACATTTTCTCAATTGCAAGTTTTGTCAATGAGAGCATTTCCATGGAACGTTTATTTCGAAACCAGGTTTTCATGTCTTTATCCAAGAGAAGATTTATTATTGTAACGTTTTTTATTCGTCAATGAATATTATCTGCTTGAAACAACTGTTTTGAATAGTTTGTGGCCTCCATAGCCTACTATTTTGATCGTGGATTGCTATTCTTCTTTGTAGAGCTGATAACGCAAAAAACGTTTGCTATTATTGTTTCTAATTAACAGCTTTGCGATCACTGGCTTTTCTTTGTAGCATAAGAAATAACGCGCTTTGTATTATTGAGGTCAAACCAAACAAAGGAAAGCAAGAGGATGCTTCTCTCTGCTCGCGCATATCGATGCACGAAGCAATTATGAGCTTATGGCTTGTTATCGCAATGTAATCCATTTCACGCTTTGCTGAAAGTTAGCTAGAAATAGCAAAAATTCACTAAAATCTTGAATTTACAAGAAAACTACACAACTTTTAGCATCAAATTTAATATCATCAGATCCGCCTGGCAATTTTAGGAAAAGTCAAGAAAAACCAAGTGCATGGCGTTACTGTGCTTCAAATAATTAAAGGAAATTTGAGGGGGGGGCCAAATCTGGCCTCCCTTTGAGGAGCAAAGTGTTAAATTGAACAAAGGATTATGGGAATATTTATTCTCGGACAAAAAGGTCTCTTCTGAAAGCCCAATCCAAGCAGGTTTGCATGCTTGTATACGCTTTGAACCACCGACTCCGGCTTGGTTATTGAGATACACAGAGTGAAACTTCCGTTTTTTATTGAATTATTGTCGTTTATTGTTACGCTTGTAGGTACTACAGAATAGTTACAGAAACCCACAAACGTAAAGGAATTGAAAAGGGGTCTTAACACGAGTAGAGCTATGTGTACAAGTGACAAATCACTGTGTGGTGGGTGGTTATAGGCAAATTAGGAAAAAATGCTTTAGGAAGAATTGTTTTATAAAGAATTAATTTTACGAACAATTGTTTTACGAACAATTGCTTACGAACAATTGCTTTACGAACAACTGTTTACGAAAAATCGTCGGACACCGTAGTGGGTACCAAGTCCTGCTGCAATAATTACGAAGTACTCACAGCGACAGGGAGGCAGGACGTCATCAAGCGCACGTGACTCGGTGCAATGCACTAACACTAAGGCAATAGCCATAACTCAAAACTTACGTTATTGAACTGTATCATTCCGCCCTTATAAATTAGCACGATTTATGTGCATCATTCCATCCAACACAAGCAGCTTACCTACCAGGATGAAAAACAATCGAACAAATCCTAGCTTTGCATAAATCATAGAAAAGTCTTTCTAATTCAACAACCCTGTTCATATTATCTTCATTTTTAAAAAGGCCTCAATTTGGCGACGCTGGGCGAGCTAGTTCAAAACCGTGACTCACGGAAACAGATAATCAATGTTAAAGTGCAATCTGCTTCAAGCCAAAATGGCGACTGAATAATATAAACTCCCAACAAGGATGAAGAGCTATAATTATTATGAAATTTATCCACTTAGGGAACGTTCAAATATTACGTAACGCTTTTTTTCCGAATTTTTGACCCCCCCCTCCCCCATGTAACGCCAACGTAACGCTTTTTTCAATCCCCCCCTCCCCCATGTAACGCTTTTTCACTACGAATTCAGCACAAAAAACTACCATTTCGTACTCGAAAGCGTTACGTAACGTTTTGCTTGAACCCCCTCCCCCCCCGATGTGACGCTAACGTAACGCTTTGCATAAACCCCCCCCTCCCCCTCGAAGGCGTTACGTAATATTTGAACGTTCCCTTACGTAGTTGAATATAAAGCAACAATCTTATCCTGGTATAGCCATTATCTTTGTATGTTATAACTCTAGAATGGTCACAAACGTCCACTGGACCCGATCGACAACTTGAATTGCTTTTACGTTTTGCTTGTAGAGTTTAGCCATGGATCACGGAATTAGATTCAGTGATCCATGGTTTAGCTCGCCAAGGCTCCTTGTATTCTTATAGCTAGGAAAGGAATTAAAACTATCCCTATGTTATTGATTGAGTTTCGCTTTTAGCAGCATGATCGTTGCTTACTTCACACTGTAGATTTTAACGATCCTGAAGTTTTTTCAATTACTAAAAAAAAATTAAAATATAGTGGGCTATCTCTTACTATCCGGATCCATTGGACCCGTGTAGCCTACAAATTTTTCGTTTAAACCTAATCATTTTGTTTACATCGAAGTAAAGAAACACGTATTTTTTTCTTCTGATAGCAACAGCAATTACTTATAGCCAAGAAATTTTTTGTGAATTCAAGTAAAAAAATGTCCAGCTAGTATAGAAACTTCTTTAGTTTGTGCCTACGTGCTCAGTTGGGCTGCATGAAGCAACACTAAGCTAACATCGACCCAAGGGATTGCATCGACCCAAGCAAACACCCGCTCGAATAGGTTAACTAATCTATTTTTCACTGGTGGCCAATCTAATTTTTATTAATGTTTATTTATTAATTTAATTTTTAGTAGACTACAGTTTTCAGCTGTATTGGGTACACTTGCTTTGCTTTAACTTAATAAGCAAGCTCGTGAGAGAGATCTTTCGTTTCTGGCTTTTAGTAACATATCAATAGAGAAAAAATTAGACTATAAAACCGTTGAGCGCGCTGATGTAGATGATGTTTTGGAACAGTACCATTAGCCAAAGTCGTGTCATGCATCTTGTAGATTAACAGTAAATCATTTGATCCATCATCGTAAACACACCCAAGGGCGCAGTCAGCAGAAAAGTTTGGAGGAAGAAAATAAGTATTTTTGCACATGTGAGTGAGCTCGGCAACGAGTGACCGAAGACGGAGCACCAACAAGGGATCTGCTCCCCCCAATAAAATACCTCAGCATTCTGAGAGTGCTTCCAGATTAAATCAATGGTAAAATTTTGTCAAATGATGCTGTAACAGAGTTTGAAGTCTTTATATAAAATATTTCCGGAGGGGGAGCAACAATTTCCTAATAATTACGCCCGTGTCTACACCTCCCTGGGTAGGCTACTTCTACAGTATAATGTTAATCTGGCGTCTTGAAGACTCGTTCTTCCGTCTTACCAGGATGCATTGTTCTTTTCCTTTTTTGAAGACAATAGGTCGTTGCATCAGAGTGGAATCCGTTCAAATTTATCTTTAATCTCTTCCTGTTACAGCAACTAATTTTAGTGGTTCCGGTGCAAGATTTTTCTTATTTTCGAATTGTTCCAACAACTGAAAGCCCTTTTTTGTTAGCTTCCTGCCCAGTTCCAAACTATAGTAACAAGATATCACACGACATTTTTCATCCGCTTTTTTGAAAAACTTTACAAGATTCAGCACTACTTTACAATTATGATTAGTATTTCTTAGTTTATTTGTTTGTTTGCTTGTGCAAATATCTACTTTTAAGACAGAGTTTGTGGTGGTTTTACAACTAGCCAATATCTTCATTTCATACTTGTCAGGTTTAGTTGGAATATATTGTCGAAATGGACAAGGTTATACGAACTCATATCTAAACTAAAAGCTTCTTCTAAACCAATAACATGTGGTAGCTTACACTATCATTTTATTGGCCACTACACGGTTTTTCACCCTAAGATTCTTCAAGAAATGGTCTGAGGAAATATACAAACTGTTACGTCAAATATAGCAAAGTAAAGTTATATAAAAAATCCTAATAATTAAACTACAAAGTGAACATCTCCGTGGTAAGGTTATAACTCAACTTGACATGCTGAGATACTGGTAAAGCAAAGTGATTACAATGAACTGAGCTGCAAAACAATGAAGGTAACTCCATGCTGTAACTGAATACTAGAGTTATGAGTTGAACAACACTAAAAATAAATTCAGCTAACAACAAACTGAATAGGCTAAACTGGTGGCTGCCTCTCTGGTTTACGAGTAGGCAAAGCATGTCAATCTACTGTGAGCTTACGCAATGACGCTAAAAATTATGTAGCCTAATAGTTGCTTACCAATATAAGCGCAAATTTTTAGGTTTAAATAAAAAATCTGTACACGGGTCTAATGGATCTGGATGGTAAGAGATACTATATTTTAATTTTTTTGAGTACGGTAATTGAAAAACTTCAGGATAAACAACATGCAGTAGGAATAGTTTTAGCATCTTTCCTAGCTGTAACAATACAAAGCCTTGGCGAGCTAAACTCTGCAAGCAAAACGTAAAAGCGATTCAAGTTGTTGGTCGGGTCCAGTGGACGTTTGTGACCATTCTAGAGTTATAACATGCAAAGATGATAGCTACACCAGGATAAGATTTGTTGCTTTATATTCAACTACGTAAGTGGATAAATTTCATAATAATTGTAGGTCTTCATCCTTGTTTAACATTGGTTATCTGTTTCCGTGAGTCACGGTTTTGAACTAGCTCGCCCAGCGTCGCCAAATTGAGGCCTTTTTAAAAATGAAAATAATATGAACAGGGTTGTTGAATTCGAAAGACTTTTCTATGATTCATGCAAAGCTAAGATTTGTTCGATTGTTTTTCATCCTGGTAGGTAAGCTGCTTGTGTTGGATGGAATGATGCACATAAATCGTGTTAATTTATAAGGGCGGAATGATACAGTTCAATAACGTTAGTTTTGCGTTATGGATATTGCCTTAGTGCCGAGTCACGTGCGCTTGATTACGTCCTGCATCCCTGTGGCTGTGAGTAGTTTGTAATTATTGCAGCAGGACTTGGTAACCACACACAGTGATTTGTCACTTGTACACATAGCTCCACTCGTGTTAAGGCCTCTTTTCAATTCCTTTACGTTTGTGGATTTCTGTAACTATTCTGCAGTACCTACAAACGTAACAATAAACGACAACATTTCAATGAAAAACGGAAGCTTCACTCTGTGTATCTCAATGACCAAGCCTGCGTCGGTGGTTCAAAGCGTATATACAAACATGCAAACCTGCTTGGATTAGGCCTTCAGAAGAGACCTTTTCTTCCCGAGAATAAATATTCCCATAATGTGATCAGTTAAAGTTACGTAAAAATGATTAAGAAATAACGTTTGACAGCAGCGCCATAGAAGCACTACTTAGATTTCTCAAAGATCTTCTGAAAACAAATGTGAAGCAATTCTTACTACTAATTACTACCAATGATATACATTATAATTGTAACTCTTCGTCTTTGCTTCAAAATGGAAAGATTTATCAAAAGTGCGTTTATACTTTTCAGGTTTATTGACCAATAAATGAAATGATACAGCTTTGGTAGAGAGTTTGCTTTGTTGAACCATAAAGAAATAAAACAGAGTAACCTTAGCGGGTTATGTTAAACCCGTTAAGGTTACTCTGTTTTATTTCTCACTAAATGAAATATTCACAAAACTTGATACAAGCTACGATGAGATAAACTCGACGATTACTACTTTACATGTTCAACAAAATGTTCCAGCAATCAGATCTCCAGAAAGTTCTTAAATTACATTTGTTCATTTCCAAACAGCTCTTCACCTGGAAAACAACAACATGTCATTCCAATTTCATATCACGGGGTGACGTCACACAAGGAAGTAGGAATTCTTTGCTGCTGTTCCATCGGCGAGAACGCGTACATGTCCATGGATTTAGGAAAGCATAAGCGATCAGGAAAAAAAGAGTATGGTTTACTACGAAAATAAGAGACTAATATTTTAGAAAGGGAAAAATAAACATTACAGAAAAAAGAATCGTTTTCCTGAATCACACTCTCTTTTCCCTTCCGCTCAAGATTCCTTTCTTAAATTTGTGCACATGTTCGAGCTCTTACCTGTTGCATTAACCACAAAAGTGACACCTATAAGAAAGTATTTTGTGACGATTTGAAAAGTAAAGCTTGGTTTCAAATTCTGATTGACCATTTCAAGTGGTTTCAAATTGATCCAACTTGAAATTGACGTCAGCAAAAATTACTGAGGTCATAAATATGGTGTCTAATTGAAAATTTTGCTTCTTTGGACCAACTTTTACATTGCTCATTGTCTCTTTAACATTTTGCTTTGTTAAAACTCTGGTGCCCTCTCAATCTTGTTTTGTAGGCCCGCTACTGTATACTTTAGTATACTGTTGCGCAATCAAACTTGCGTAGTAGAGAAATGGGAGAAATTTGTCGTACTCCATCAGTTTCTGTATCGCAACAATGTACGATTTTAATTCAACGTTATAAAACTGAATAGAGGTGCTGTAGGATATCTGGTTGCACCATGGCCAGCAAACAATCTAAAGATTCTAATACATTTTCTTTACAAAGGCTATAGTTTAGTTACTTCAAGTTGGCATATAACATAAATCAAGATTATAATTGAAAAAGATGTCACTTTCTTTATCTTTGACAGTTTATTAGTCACAAGAACAGCTTTACAGTGACTATACAAGCTTATTAAATGAATGTAGGTCTTTAATATCATTATATCGACATCCGTACGCGCAAGACAGTTTGTGTAGCGAGGGTCCCAATTCCACACACAGGCTACACTAGAGGTTGTTACTATTTCGTCCCTACCACCCAAATGCACTTTCTACATTGCCTAAATCTACCGATAAATAAATAAAGAAATTTTGCAAAAAATGTCTTTCCTCACTCTCTTGATATTTTTCGATCATTGCTAACCAACTAACTTACAATTCCAGAACACATATATTTTGAACTACTACCCAGTTAAACATGAATATATGAAAGTGTTTGTATAAGAGAAACAAATTAGCAAAATAGATCAATTCTCATACTTTGCCCATGCCGATCTATAGTATTCAGGTCACATTGGTTTACTTTCGTATCTTACCTGGTGCCGCTGCGGCCAATCCACGATTTCTAAGATCGTATTCGCTTGCTGAAATTAAAGTACAATTACAAAGCTGCTTTCTTGTCGCAAATTGTGTTTTATTTTGTTGGATTCATTATTACTGGTTTAAACGAATATCGATAGCTTTTCTTTAAGAAGAAGCTTTCTTTTCGCTAAGAAGAAACGGAGGAACACTGTTTTCAATGATAAATGCACTCTGACAGAAATATTCCAGTAATGATGCAATTATATCAGAACACAATACTTAAATATTGACTTTTCCGGAATAGTCAAAACGACAAAATGAAACAAACCTATAAAATAAAATTAAAAGAAACAACTTATTGTGCAGATGGCTGAGGACTTCCCAACGGCCAACATCCCACGAAATAATAATGCGACAAAAAAAAATTGGGAGTCTCCAAATTAAATGCGCACAGCAGCTCGAGATGCAAAAAAATAACTTCGAAATGTGTGTCTAACGCTAGTGTTGTCAAATGTTACATTTCTGCGGATTGCGTGTCTAAAATTGTTCAACAAATAATAAAACCAAGTCAGCTAGCAATTCCTAACTTGACAGAATTTAAGAGCAAAATTGTTGGAACTCTTGATCAATCCTATCAAAATATAGAGCTCAAAATGGAGAGAATTATAAATTCATGACCAGAAAACGGCTTAAAACCTGTTTTCATCTTCAGTGTTATTGATGCTACGTCTATAATAGTTTATGATCACTGTTTCATGGCAGTAACAAATAAGTCTACTATTTTTGTCCAGGAAGCCAATCTTTGTATCCACCTTCAGGCATGCCTTCAAGTTTCCTGCGAAAGACACAGCCGCATGCTCTTGAGCGGTGTCAAACCAGGCCTTTTGAGTGCCATACCAGTGCTCTCACCACTCGGCTATATACTATAATTCTACTACACCGTTTTCAGGTACAGTAAAAGCTCATACTTACTTTTGTTTTTAGTTGAAAGCTTGCTGGTACAAAACCATAACAAAATAATGAATAAAAGTAAGAACAGGCAACCGGCAACACTGGCTGCAATTATCATGCCGGAGTTCGAACAAGTTGTCAATGAACCTCCAACAGGCACAGTCTCAGGACCTCCAACAGACACTGTAAAGGCGAACTCAAACCGCTTTTCCGGAAAAATCGGTGATGAAAGAGTAAGAAGATATAATCCGTTGTCCTCAGGAGTAACCTAAAGACCAATGGTTATAAACTTATCCAAAAGAACAATAATATCTGAAGAATTTTTAATAAATACAAAAGTGATGGATTGAGATACAGTAGAAAACAATGAAAGAACACACTGCGATACCATGATAAAAAATTTATACCACAAAATCAGCCACCAATCCAATAAAAAGTTTTATTATGCTTAATGAGTACACGAAGGATTAATGTTTGCTGAAAAGGTAGTTTAGAACAAAGATTTCAATTCCAACCTTACAGCCCTGGTTTTAAGTCGGCTCAACTCACAGTTGTTCGTTTAAATAAGAATCTCTGCTGGTGCTTTACCACGGTGGTTGTCTTCAAAGAAGTTATTGCATCATTCTTCACCATTAAACCTAACAATATAATTTATGTTGAAACATCTTTATATCATTTTCTGGCTCAGAAAGTAAGTTTATCGTTTTTTATGCATTGAAAAGCACAACTAAATTTACACTATCAGAGATTGAAATATAAAATCAAATGTCGGCCTAAATCCGCCTTACAACTAAAAAGGTAGTAAAAGTCTCCATATTTCATCACAATATATCGATACGAAAGTTACAACACAAAACCTATAGTTGACTAATAAATGAAAACAAGGAAACAATAGTATTTCATAATGTAGTCAATGCTACTTGAACAAAAAGTGCTATTAGGGAAAGCTTCATACTAAAGTTAATTCGATCTTATGAAGCATTCCCGGTCAGAAGGTTTCCACTGTTTATTGTTGAGCAACATATAAGGTAAAGCAAGCAATGAACAATGAGATATTACTCGTATTAGGCCTGCTTAAGTTGAATCTAAACTTCCTTGTAAACGAAAAGTACCGTTTTTTTTCAAAGATACAAAAGTAGCTAATGGATTGGAGAAAATCTTCAAAGCGCAAATTCCAGGCCCAGGTGGCTTCCATTGACACGAAGAATCAGTTTTTGTACTCAAATCTTGATAAGGTTCATCTATAGAATGAATAGCAATTAGATAACGTTTTCTTTTGATATGTCCTACAATCTAGGCTACTGCAGGTGTTGTAGAAATATTATTTTGATGACTAGATTTGCAAAGGAAACTACAGAAATTTATGAACTGAACAACGTTTTTGACTGATTGCAGCCCATACACAGTTCAATGGAATCAGTCTGTAATATTTTGTTTCAATCGTTAAGAACAAATCAAAAACATCTATAAAACATCAATTAAGAAATTTCAGGACAAACAAAAGTTAACTACAACGTCTATGTCGTCTATATATACATCTGTTTGGAAAAGCTTCCAAATAGAACTGTTCTTCAGCAAATGAAAACGATAGCTAAGCCAAAAATATCATACTTTTTAATAAACTTTTAAAATAAAAATCTCCGAAGCCAAACTTAAAATTTGAAATGGTTCATCATGAATAATGTGAAAATGTAATAAATTGAAAATTAAAATTAATATTACACACTTGAAAATACTGTGTGCATTGGAATCAGGGATTTCTAGAAGTACGGGATGCGAAACTGCCTTCTCAGACTCAGAGTAGGGTGTGTTATATAATAGTGTATCCAGTTTTTGTTTTAGCCTGAACGCTTTTCTTGATTTGTTCAAATGGAAATTAAAGCTTATTTGATAAATCTATTCCAAAATTTGCAAAACCACGATTTCAAACATAATTAAAATTTTAATTTATTAACCCATCATTGCAGTGGTGTTGAATATTTAAGGATATTCAAAACAGGTTACATCCTGAAAATTATATAGCTACTGTTATGCAACATCATCAGCTTATCTAAACACAGCTTTAGTGGATGAGTCAAGTAAAGTGTAATGTTTATTACATTTGTAATTTATTTTTGATTCGTTATTTCTGCGAGGATAATTGGTTAAATTTATCGAAGTTATTAATTTTTAGTTATGTTTTTAGTATTCTGGCTTTTTCTTCTTCAATCGCCTTGCCTGAATCAGGCATCGACGATCTCGGATGAATAGTTAAACTAAGTAGCCTATTCCTAGGATATGTAGTATGAATGTTTTATTACACCTGGTTAATAAGTTGAAAATAGATCACTTTATAAATTGAAATAATCCGTACAATTGTTGTAAATTTTAGTCGAGGCTTGACTTGAAATCACTGGCTGATTTTTGGAGTATTTGATTAAAAATAGCTTTTTGTCTGAAAATTTGCACAAAATTTGGCAACACTTTTGCATGACACACCCTACTCTAAGAACCAACATGGCGTCAGTTTTTCTTCCCTATATATTCTTGATTTCCCTAATTGGAATGGTAAGAAAATGAACCAAGTTTACAAGCTTGACATGTTCACTAAACCGTTTATACAACTTATGGAAGTGAAGTACTCACTGGTTGTTGAGACCACAGTGAAACCTGTTTTGCTACTCTCCATCGATCCAAGACTATTTGTCGAAATGCAACTCACAGCTGTAAACGTGACGTCAACCGTTTGATTGAATGAGCAATGACCGTTTGTAGCATCGACAGTCCTAGAGTGGCGATCACTGATGCCATCATATATCATCCATCTACATCGATTGACAACTGGACTTGCTTCACTTGAACAAGTCATGAAAAGATTCTCACCAGACCGAAGATAGTATCTTCCATTCAAATGAACTAAATGATCAGATTCAATAATGTTGATAACAACATTAACAGGAGCATCTGTAACACAATCAAGTTTAGAAAGTTGTTGATCACAGAATTGTTATTTCACTTAAAGTGTGTTTATTTCGATACATTAAAAAGAAAGCAATAAAAGGGATGCGTCCAAATATTGTGACTTGAAAATGTATCAATTATAGTTATTACTATCTGAATCCTTAACAGCCTGTTTCACCTAAACGGATCATCAGAAGGTCTTATTCAAAATAGAATTCAAATAGTGACTTGAAAATATATTTTTTATCCAGGCTTACGCTGGTGGTTGAGAATTTAGATTAAGGCATGCCTTTTATAACTTTGCCTTTAGGCATGCTTTTATAACTGTTCTTCAAAAGACAGAGCCATATGCTCTTGAACGGTGTCGAACTAGTGCCGTTTTTAGTGGTGTACTAGGCAGAGGTGTTCGGAGTCAGGTTTTTTAGACTCCTGCTCCACTTCGACTCCGAAATCTGCGACTCCGAGTCCTCTCCTGCTCCAAATATTTTGAAAATGTTGACTCCAAACTCCAACCCGACTCCAAACGTAAAACATAAATCACAACCCAGATTTTTGTTATAGACCACTACATATAACACTTATAACCTACCTTCTCTATTCCCTATCAAAGAAAAGAAAAGAAAAGAAAAGCATATTTTTAAATGAAAAAATTAGTGTTTAAAAGAACAAAACCATGGGAGTGAAAAAAAACTAACAACTGCAAAAAATACATCGTAAATATTGGTTCAATCAAAGTATCAACTGGAAAGATATCGAACTCCGGCTTTTATTTGTCTCCTAATTTTGCTAAAAATTTCAGACTCCGACTCCACTCCGACCAAAAACTGAGACTCCGGCTCCTAAATATTTCAAAACGTCTGTTCCTGTACACCTCTGGTTCTAGGGTTCTCACCACTCGGCTACACAGCGGACTGAATACATTGTTCTGCGTAAAGATCAAAGTTGCTAAAGTGTAGACCAGGAGTAGGCTACCCAATGTGCGGCCCAGAGAAGCAATATCTGCGGCCCTCGCATAGGGTCATAAGCTACTTAACGAATCGTTTGACGAAGATTTGATAAACTGTAAGATTTTTTTTGCAAAGTTTCTTTTGTATTTTAAGTGGATCTGAAATTCAAGCCTTCAATTGTAATTTCGAAATAATGTTCATCATGAAATGCATTTCGCAACAACTTAATGTTGCTTGTAGGCTGCCATATTTGACAAAAGACAACAGCTCTAGGTTTTGGTAAATTTACAAACTTTTATCGCTTCAGAAACATTTTGTTTCAATTAGTGATAGAAAATTAAACCATCTTATAAACTTTTGTGTTAACGCTTTAATACAATCCATGAACTTACAAACAACGTCCATATGTATCCTTGCAGTGAAACGTCCAAATTGGTCAGTTGTTATACAAGTGTATTCTCCAGTATCCGATTTACTTAATTGTGTCAAGTTGAGTGTAGCAGTTGTAGCAGAAAAACCATTCGGACCTTTCCACTGATATGCAGCATTCAAATCACTTCCATATTCAACAGAACAAGACAGATCTAGATCTTCATCTCGTTCAACGGTCAATACGTCGTTTCGAAGTTTTGCATTGCTGGGAATGCTTAACTTGACCGATCCTAAAGGTAACAATACAATATAGATATTAGATACCCTTCTTTTTCACTCCTACTGTATATTTAAATATATAGTTTCGGGAGGGTTTGTTTTTTTATACCAAAGGCAGGCAAGACAAAACAACAACACAGGGTTGAGCATTACAACAGTATATTACATATTTACAATAGTTCAACATTCAAACATTCAACATTTCAACATACAATAGTTCAACATTCAAATTTTAAATATATTAAGCAAAAATGAAAGTAATTTGTTTTCATTAACATGTTGACAACTGTGAAAAAGGGAGCGTTCTTCCTGGCTATCAGAACAAAGCTGAGCACTCACTAGTATATAGCATAACATATGGCATACATATGGCATACATATGGCATACATATGGCATACATATATCATACATATGGCATAACATATGGCATAACATATAGAATAAAATATAGCATAACATATAGCATAACATATGGCATAACATATAGCATAACATATAGCATAACATAAAGCATAACATATAGCATGACATATAGCATGACATGTAGCATGACATGTAGCATGACATGTAGCATGACATGTAGCATGACATGTAGCATGACATGTAGCATGACATGTAGCATGACATGTAGCATGACATGTAGCATGACATGTAGCATGACATGTAGCATGACATGTAGCATGACATGTAGCATGACATGTAGCATGACATGTAGCATGACATGTAGCATGACATGTAGCATGACATGTAGCATGACATGTAGCATGACATGTAGCATGACATGTAGCATGACATGTAGCATGACATGTAGCATGACATGTAGCATGACATGTAGCATGACATGTAGCATGACATGTAGCATGACATGTAGCATGACATGTAGCATGACATGTAGCATGACATGTAGCATGACATGTAGCATGACATGTAGCATGACATGTAGCATGACATGTAGCATGACATGTAGCATGACATGTAGCATGACATGTAGCATGACATGTAGCATGACATGTAGCATGACATGTAGCATGACATGTAGCATGACATGTAGCATGACATGTAGCATGACATGTAGCATGACATGTAGCATGACATGTAGCATGACATGTAGCATGACATGTAGCATGACATGTAGCATGACATGTAGCATGACATGTAGCATGACATGTAGCATGACATGTAGCATGACATGTAGCATGACATGTAGCATGACATGTAGCATGACATGTAGCATGACATGTAGCATGACATGTAGCATGACATGTAGCATGACATGTAGCATGACATGTAGCATGACATGTAGCATGACATGTAGCATGACATGTAGCATGACATGTAGCATGACATGTAGCATGACATGTAGCATGACATGTAGCATGACATGTAGCATGACATGTAGCATGACATGTAGCATGACATGTAGCATGACATGTAGCATGACATGTAGCATGACATGTAGCATGACATGTAGCATGACATGTAGCATGACATGTAGCATGACATGTAGCATGACATGTAGCATGACATGTAGCATGACATGTAGCATGACATGTAGCATGACATGTAGCATGACATATAGCATGACATATAGCCATAGACATCTTATTATAACTAGACCGCGCATCGTCACTTCTCTCGTTTATGATTTTTGAAGAAAGCACGTTCAGATGTCCGCCATTTTAGTGTACCGATTCCGCGCGTTTGTCAATGCTTTTGTAGGGACCCGTAATGAATTTTCATTGTTTTTAATTCAGTTCAATTTATTTTTCCTTGTCAGAATGCAAAAGAAATGATATTGTGAAAAAGAAATATAGGAACAAAACCAACAAAAGGAAATGGTGGCAAAACCATAATGGTTTAAGACGTGCATGAAAGGATCTAATATTGCGGTATATGAATCGATAAATATACAGTAGTTAAGCACGGCCACCAAACCTGATACTTTAAAACAAGTAGAAGTAGATGAATTAATTAAGAATCAGTCGCCTCCTCGTTCGTGAAACAACTGGAGCGCCAATTCTTAAAGCAATGAGAACACGACTGAACACAACTTAACTTTCTACAAAATGTAATTCTCCCATCATATTTGCGTTTCTTAAAAAACTCAGTTGTTGTGAACAAATAATTGACAAAACAAATAGTTTTCTATGCAACAACACAACCGCAGCTTTTACCAGGATTCTGTTCAATAAAGATTGATTGCTTTCAACTTTCTCCGTTGTAGCAAAACGTTGCATTATGCTGACATTCCGAACATTTCCTTTTTGTCAATTTACAAAAAAGCTGCAACTTCGTACATTGCTGATTATGCTGCCAAAATGTGCGCAAAGATAACGTTACGTGCAAGGTGCCGCTTTGATGATGATGGCGTATGAGCGATCTTTCCAGGCTAGATTGGAGGGCAGGAAATCTTCAGCCACTCAACAGTCTCGTCGTCCAGGACCCTCAGACCATGCGTACCGTGTGGAGGCCGGTTGATTAGGCAGCGGTGGATGACATGGTCTGCGGTCTGTTCAGTGGCACCAGACTCGCATTCTGATGAAGGAGTCAGGCCCCACTTGTGCATGTCCGAACGGAAGTGGCCGACGCCAGTTCGCAGGCGGTTAAGCCTGACCCACGCAAGCCTTGCGAGGGACATCCCTGGTGGACGGGGATCGGCGTCGGGTATGAAGTCACGGAGCGTGGAGGTGTGATTTTGCCACTCCGTGTTCCACATATGGTTCGTCCAGTGTGCCGCACTTAAACCAAGTTCTTCTGCGTTCTTAATAGTTGTTGTGCGGCAGGCACAAAGGGGTGTCTTGATTTCAGCCGCTGCTTTATAGGTGGTGGTCTCTTGAATGCTGCATGGAGGAGATGGTCGGGGTCCAAAGCGCGGCGAGCGAGAGAAATCGTGGCTCCTTTACGGCGTAGCTCAGCGGGTTGGATGCCTGCTAGGATGGGTAGGCAGTCCGTTGGAGTGGGACGCAGGCATCCAGTCACAGTACGCAGTGCGTCGTTGATGGCGGTATCAATCTGGTGGGTGTGAGAACTACGACACCAGACCGGCGCGCAGTACTCAGCGGTGGAATGAACAAGGGCTATGGTAGCTGTACGAAGAGTTTTAGCACCAGCTCTCCAGCCGGAACCCGCTAATCGCCTCAAAAGTGCGACGCGTGTAGATAGTTTTTGCGCAGTGACTTCAAGTGCCGGCCGTACGCGAGTGACTCGTCCAGGGCTATGCCGAGGCATGCAGGTTCGGCACAGTAGGGAAGGCGCTCCCCATCAATGCCGACGTTTATCCCACGCTGTGCCTCCCGATTGCCAAGGCGGAAGGCCGCCCACACTGTCTTTGACTTGCTGAGCTGTAGCTTCCATTTCTGGAGGTATGCTGATAGTGTTTGCATGTCTTGGCTGAGGTTCCTCTCCACTGACTGCCAGTTTCCTGCTGAGTGCAGGAGTGCCAGGTCGTCTGCGTAAGCATATTTCCAGGAGATGGAGGGGGGCAAATCGTAGGTGTATATGTTGAACAGGTGAGGAGCCAAGACTGAGCCCTGTGGGACGCCGTTTTTAAGTCGACGTAGTCTGCTTTGACGACCGCTACCGGTTGTGAGGGTAAAACTGCGGTTTTGCACAAGTTCCATCATCATATGGACCATGTGTCTATCAGGGAGCAGACGGAGTAACTTGCAGGTAAGGCCGCTATGCCATACGGCATCACAGTCAGCCGCGAGACCAACAAACACGGCGCCAGCTCTCCTCCCAGCCGAGAAGCCGTCCCCAACGTCCCGGGTCACAAGTGTGACCCGATCCACGGCCGACCGCCCGTGCCGGAAACCAGCCCGCCCACGGGGGAGCTGGTGATCTATTATTGGTTCGACACGGGCGTAGATGAGTCTCTCGAGGATCTTGAAGGGGATGAAGAGCAGTGAGATTGGACGGTAGCTCTTCGGGTCCCCTGGGGGCTTATTCGGCTTAGGAACTGCAACCACAAGGGCTCTTCTCCAGATTCTGGGAATTCTCAGGTGGCGCAAACAGCAGGAAAGGAAGTCTTTTAACCAGGACTTTAAGGAGGCAGCAGCATGGAGTATCAGCTCCGGACAAAGGTGGTCAGGGCCCGGGGCTTTACCCGGCTTTATGTGCTGGAGGGCGGCGAAAAATTCTTCCCGGGTGAACTCACCCGAGATGTTGTCCCCGTCTGGGGTTGTTACCCTCCAGAGGTCCGTCATTTCTTGCAAGACGGATCTATCTGATTCACGGTCTCTCGATTTGTATTTCCCGTTCTCCACAAGTTGTGAGGCGATGGAATTTGCTGAAACGGGACATTGTTGACGAGAGGCACGTGATCTGCCAGTTAGGTTGTTCAGTGTACTCCATGCTATGCGGCTGGAGTGCGTAAAGTCGGTTGATTCAACGGCTTCTGTCCAGCGCTCCTTCCTCTTTGAGTCCAGCCTTGCCAGCCGAGCTGTGGCTGAGCTGTTGGTGTCATTGCCCTGAGGGGCGTGGAGGAAGTCGGAGTAGAGGCTTTCGCACTCCTTATCCCAGCATGGTATGTAGGTCTTTCGTCGGCCGCGGGGATGGATTGTTTTTCCGCTGATGTTATTGCATCACAAAAGTCCTGGTAGGCTTTTTCCACGTTGTTGGTGTGAGGGGATGGGAGATACTGTGTGGCTACATTTGTGAGGAGGCTATAGTACTCCCAGTTAGCCATTTTGAAGTTCCATCGCTTAACAGGCTTGCTCGGGACAGGCATTATGAGCGTTGGAGCCGTGATAATCGAGGGTCGATTTTGGGACCTGGGGAACTTCTCTAGTACACGTCTGCCCGGTTGGCAATTATCGGGGTCATCACTTGCGAAAGCCAGATCGGGGTTTGTACCAGTGTTCCAGCGTCCGGAGAAGAAGCTCGCTGCACCCTTGGGATCGTGCAGTAGGGTGAGGTTATTATTGGCTGACCATGAGGCCAGGCTTTCTCCGTCGATTTTGATGGTGTTGTAGCCCCAGTCAACGTGGTGGCAATTAAAATCGCCAGCATAGAGGCTGGATTGGGGGAACACTGGGATGGCTGTTGGTGTTAAGCGTGAGGGTGGTGGCTTATAGACATTGATTATGTGATAGCCTGATATGTCTATGCATAGCCACTCTATCTCCGATTGGGCACTGGACTGGGGTATTGGCGTCCAGCTCAGTTGCTCATGGACAAACGTGGCGAGGCCGTGTTTCCTGCTGATGGTTGCGCCTGCGAGTGTGAAGTTGGGTAATACCAACTTATCTACAGATGTGCAGTGAGTCTCCTGGAGGAGAATGACGAAGGCCTGATGTTTTGCGGCCAGGTACTCGATGATGCTGAGCTTGCTGGCCGTAGTGCCCTCGGTGTTCAGCTGCAGTACGGTGGGTCGTCGGTACTTTTCGACAGAGGAGCTGCCGCGCCCTGAGAAGGGCGTTTCCCTATCCACCCTGCGCTGAACCTGGGCCTGGTTTGCTCGAGTATGACAAGCTTCGCATATCTTTTTTTCTTTAAGATATGGTACTGACGGGAGGGGCCACGAGAAGGTGCTTGTTCTTCCCCACGAGAAGGTGCCCCTTTGAACTGAGTTCACACACTTTACCTGTTCGACCCAGCTTCTTATCGTTTAAAGATAGAAGTGGGTTTTTTAAATCTTCTTTCAGTGTTGTATATATTTGTGAGGAAACTGAATTATATATGCATTAAACGATTACTAACTACCACAGCTGGGAAATTACCTCTTCGTCCAGGCATTGTGGAAGCTATTGGGGTAGCTGTGCTTGGAAATATAAATCATTCCAAGATATTTACTAATCTCACGGATCATGTGTTTGAATGCACCGTTGCCGATAATCACATTTTTACGCTAGTCAAAACTGTGTCCAAATGTTATTTAAAAATTAGGTTTTACCACATTTGTAAGGAAACCTGCAAGCAAATACAAAGTAAATTGGTTCGTAAAACGCTTAACAAAACAATGCTTTTCAAACACCAATAAACCACTTCCTTTCGACATCACATCAGTATTGGTGAATATTTAATTTGTTTTGATTTTGTTGAGCTATACGTTATAGCCGCTATAATATAGCGTATCATTCGCTTAGGTTTGATGTAATAAACTGTTTGTTGCTATTTTTACAATAGGCTAATCATCAGCTCAGCTGTAACGCCAAATTGAATAAGAGTTCTGCTGAACTGCTGGAAATGATGAATTCAGTGTATCATATACGTGCTCTCGCATCGCAGTGTTTTTGCTTTATAGTATAAACTGTATGTATAATTCTGTGCAATTTAACACATGCTTTTATTCATTCCATAGATGAATAAAACCTCTATTACACCAAAGTTCTAAATTATAGTTAACAAGTTAGTTTTCTGCAGAAGCGCAACCAGCTCAGAAATGTTATCGTTAACAGCGCAGCTTTCACGCGAGTTTGAGACACTTCTTCTTCTTCGTTTGAACGTTGTTCTTCGCCACTTCAAGGGTCGAGGAGCTCTGCCTTTTACCACCCTTGGGCAGTGGCGGCGACGCGGTCTAGATGTTTGGGCAGGTGTCGAGCAGCCATTGAATTGATTCGTCATCCAATTCACGCAGACCACGCACACCATTTGGCGCATGGTAGATGGCGCAGTTACAGATGGTGTGGTCTACGGTTTGTTCCTCCATGCCACACTCACAGATCGTGGATGGAGCCATCCCCCATTTGTGCATGTTGAAGCGAAATAGTCCGACGCCAGTACGCAGGCGGTTGAGCCGCACCCAGGCCTTCCTTGGCAAATGCATTCCGTTTGGGTGGTGGCTGGTGTCAGAGATGAAACTTTGGAGTCTTGAGGAGTTCTTCTTCCACTCCGAGCTCCATTGGTGGTTCGCCCAGGTAGGCGCACTGATGGATTGGTCTTCAGCACTTTTCATCAGGAGTTGTGCGGCACGTACAAATGGGTGTCTCGATTTCAGTCGCCGAGGTTTCTCGTTCACAGACTCGTAGAGACTTGAGTAGAGCAAGTGGTTGGGGTTCGTAGCGCGACGAGAGAGAGACAGGATGGCTTCTTCGCGACGAAGCTCAGCTGGTTGGATGCCTGCAAGGACAGGGAGATTTTCCGATGGTGTAGGTCGCAGGCATCCTGTCACGATACGCAAGGCATCGTTTATGGTATATGTCGATTTGATGGCAGTGGGCACTGCGGCTCCAGACAGGTGCACAGTATTCTGCTGGAGCGTGAACTAGCGCGATGGTGGCAATGCGCAGGGTATCAACTCCAGCTCCCCAGCCAGAGCCGGCCAGACGCCTTAGCAAAGCTGTGCGTGTTGAGATCTTTTTGCGTAGTGACTCCAAATGTTGACGGTAAGTGAGCGACTGTTGACGGTATTTAGGGTTTGGGCAGAAGGGCAGGGTTTTTCCATTGGTGCTGATCTTGAGCTCACGCTTTGCTTCCCGGTTGTTTAAGTGGAAGGCTGTCGTCACTGTTTTGTTTTCGCTGAGCTTCAGTCTCCATCTCTGGAGGTATGCCGAAAGTGTCGACATGTCCTAGTTTAGAGTCCCTTCTAATGTTTGCCATGGATTCGACAAGTGTAGAATGGCCAAATCATCGGCATAGGCGTACTTTGCGGATATCGTGATTGGCACGTCGTGGGTGTAGATGTTAAACAGAATGGGGGCCAGGACAGATCTTTGAGGGACGCCATTCTTAAGGCGTCGTAACCTGCTTGGTTTACCACTTCCGGTGGTGAGAGTAAAGCTTCTGTTGTAAACGAGCTCCATGATCATGCGGACCATGTGCCTGTCCGGGAGCAGGCGGAGCAGTTTGCAGATGAGGCCTTGGTGCCATACGGTGTCGTATGCAGCTGTGAGGTCAAGAAACACAGCACCAGCCTTCTTCTTTGCCTTAAAGCAGTCTTCGATGTCTTGAGTTAAGAGAGTGACTTGGTCCACAGTATCTTCACGTCGAAAACCAGCTTGCTCCCGGGGCAAGAGTGGGTCTATAATTGGTTCGACTCGAATGTAGATAAGACGTTCGAAAATTTTAAAAGGGATGCAGAGAAGAGATATAGGTCGATAGCTCTTCGGATCCTTTTGTGGCTTATGAGGCTTAGAGATCGCGACTACTTTGGCCCGTCTCCAAATTTTGGGGATCTTGAGTTGGCATAAGCAGGAAGACAGGAATTTTCACAGCCAAGACTTCATGGCGGTGCCAGCATGGAGTACAAGTTCGGGGCAGATGTTATCGGGACCAGGGGCCTTACGGGTCTTAGTAGATTGTAAGGCAGCGGTGAACTCATCCGACGTAAACTCATCAGAGATGCTTTCCTCGTCTGGTGTTGGGATTTTCCAGAGATCAGACGTTTCCCTCTTTACAAGTTTGGAGAACTTGCGATCGCCTATTTTGTAGGTCCCATTTTTTACCAGTTCTGATGCGATGTTATTGGCAGTAACGGGGCATTGGCGGGAAGGGCGTGCTGAACGACCCGTGAGGTTGTTGACAGTACTCCATGCTATCCGGCTAGAGTGTGTAAAGTCGATAGTGTTGACGGTGTTTTTCCATCGCTCTAGCCTCCGTGAGTCTAGCCGATCGAGCAGTTTTGTTGCGGCTGAGGTAGAGGCAGCACCTGGTGAGGCACGAACATAAGAGCAGTATAAATTTTCGCACTCTGAAACCTAGCACGGCGTGTAGTTCTTTCGGCGGCCGCGAGAGATAGCTTGTTTAGCTGCGGATTTGATAGCACGGCAGAAGTCTTGGTAGGCCTCATCCACGTTGGCGGTAGAAGGTGATGGTAGTTCCGCCACATTTTGATTAGTTATGAGGCTGTAGCGATTCCAATTGGCCTTTCTAAAGTTCCATCGCTTCACTGGGGCACTTGGAATGGGAGAGACAAGCTTAGGGGCAGTGATGAGCGAAGGTCGGTGTTGGGAACGTGGGAACTTCTCCAGCACACGTCTGTCAGGAAGAGAGCTGTCTGTGTCCATGCTTGCAAAGGCCAGGTCAAGGTTGGTGCCCGTTCCCCAGCGTCCGGACCAGAAGCTGGCTGGATCTTTTGGGTTGTAAAGGAGGGCGAGGTTGTTGTTCGCAGCCCAAGTAGCCAGACATTCTCCGTCGCTGTTGATGTATTTGTAACCCCAGTCGATGTGCTGGCAGTTAAAGTCACCAGCATAGATACTGGGTGAGGGGAATGCGGGTATAGATGATGGGTTCAGGCGTGAGGATGGTGGCTTGTATACATTGATGATGTTGTAATTTTCAATGCTCACACAAACCCATTCTATTTCTTCATTGACGGAGGAGTTTGCAAGCGTCCAGTTCAAGCTCTCATGCTTTGGGTTGACCCAGCTAGTGAATAGTGTGGAATTACTAGCTTGTCTGCAGAAGTGCAGTGGGTCTCCTGGAGGAGGATGACAAGAGCTCGGTTCTTATGAGCGAGCTGCTCGATCACATCAATCCTGCTGGATGTGATGCCCTCAGCGTTCAGCGGTAAGATGGTGGGACGACGGTACTTGTCGACAGTGTGACTGCCGCGCTCTGAAAAGAGCGGTTCTCGTGGGGTCTTGTGCTGAGCGCTCCGGGTCGAGGTTCGGTTTTGACAGTTTTCGTTTCGCATTTTTATAATGCTACTTACAGGGGGGACCGCGTGAAGGTGACTGTTCTCCCCCCCCCCTTTGAGACACTAACAATGGAGGACGCCTTTTTTCAATTTCTTCAATCGAAATGCGAGAAGCGCAGTCTAGTTATAATAAGATGTCTATGCATATAGCATGACATATAGCATGACATATAGCATGACATATAGCATGACATATAGCACAACATATAGCACAACACATAACATATAGCATAACTTATAGCATAATATATAGCATAACTTATTGCATAACATAACATATTAACATAACAACATATTTGATTGAAACACAAAATGATTTCAAAAGTAAATGAACAATTTAGAAAACATCGACTAGAAAACTTCATCAGAATAACACACAACAACCTCATCAAAAAATAAATATAAAAGCATGTTGCTTACTGGTTTGTGGGACTACAATAAACCCTTCTGAGCTACTCTCCGCTGATCCAAGACTATTTGTTGCCAAGCAACTCACTGAGGTGAACGTGACGTCAATCATTTGATCGAACGAACAATGACCGTTTGTAGCATCCACAGTCAATGAATGAACTTGACTGCTACCATCGTAGAACCTCCACACACATCGATGGACAATTGGATTAGCTTGACTTGAACAATTCATGACAAGATTTTGACCAGGTTGACGATAATATCTTCGATTCAAAAGAGCCAAATGATTATACTCAATGATGATTATGACAACATTGGTGGGTGGATCTGGAAAACATTGACAATCTCCAATTTTAACAGTTATTTTTACCCATTTGTTGCTATAGTAAAACGATCAAAAAGCATTATTTTGTGGCAGCTGTTACCAGAGTTAGCATTAAGGTTAAAGTTTGGGTTAAGGTAAAGGTTGGGGTTAATGTTAATGGTAAGATTAGACGTTTGCTCTGTGCCCGGGACTTCAAATTTTCAAAATTACAAGTTTTTGTTTTCACCGCCTTCAAGTTTTTCTAAAATTAGGGAAGAACTTCTCATATGGTAACTGTTACAGGAAATAAAGCTATTGTCAACTTTTTGTTGTAGGCTATGTCGTTATATGATTGATGTAATTTTTTGTATAAATCAGCTAATCTCAACTTGGCACTGCGGCGCCTTGGAGCGTTGCAAGGTTTTGCTAAGGACATCACGTAAGTGTGCGACAACTGTTGTGTATCTGTTTTATTTGAATGTGGTTAAACTGGAGGCATCACCTGACAAGGCATAAAAATAAGAGCTCAATAAGTTTGTACACTCAAAATCACAGCAACGGGGTGTAGTTTTTTCGGCGACCGCTTAGAATAGTGTCACAAACAATGCGCAAAGCCTCGCGACGGGCTGCTTTGTATCTTGACCGAACGTGCTGTTTTGATTGTGGAATTCTTATGCTATATGTTATTATCGGTTACGGTCCGGTAGTAACCTCTGATTGCGAAATCTTTATTATGTGACGTATTTCTAGAACATATTGTTGACGTGCGAACTTAGAATGTTCTGTTTTTTTTCACAATTACCAGATGTTGTTTGTTGTGATGTAGCATTACGTAACCTTGTCGAAGTTACTAGACCAAACAACCTGCTATAAATAGTGGTGTAATTTGCGTAATTATTATGAGAGATCATTATTGTAGTAGTGGTAGTTGGCAATAGACGCAAAGATTATTGTTGATCGAGAGTTGAAGTATTGAATATGAGTAAAGCAAAGTTGATGATAATATAAATTCTGATTGAAATTAGAATCGTATGTGAAGCTGTAAGTGGATTAAGTTAAACTCAATTAATAGTTGTAGGCGTTGGAATCTATAGCTGTTTACTGTTACTATTACTTCGATTACTTGCTGGAAGTGCTGAACCATTCGTTAAAGTTCTTCAAGAAATTTCATTATTTCACTAGTAGAACCATTCGACATTTGATTGACTGCTTTTAGGTTATAACCCATTAACTATGTAATTGAACCTTCTCGATTCTCTTTCTTGGTAAGAGATCGAAAGAAATCGTGACAAATGACTGCATTGCTGCGGTTTTTATAGCACAAAAGAAGCCTAGGGAAACCTAATCTACATAGTAAAATGTAATGTAGTAGTTCCGCCATGAATTGATTAATTTGATAAAATGTAGCGATTTCAACTGGCATTCTGTATTTCTTGTTTTTGTTCCATCGATTGATTGTTTGGTCCATCACTTAACGAACGCTCGAAATTGTAGCAACGAGCTTATAGAAGCAATGATAAGCGAAAGTAGCTAAGGACACGAGAAGTTATCCAGAAGAAATTTGTCAGAAGAGAACTGTTATTTTTCATGCCAAAATGTAGTTTTTACGTCACCAAACACTTTTTTACTAATAAATATTCTGCTTTAGAATAATCTACTTTTCCACGTATGCCTTCAGCAAATAATAATAGGACAAAACGTTAATTACTTGCAAACAAATATATACAGTACAACCTTTCAGGCACATTCTGTTTGACTCATTGAGCACAAACTGAAATCACGTATAAAAATAGCTCCAATGCAATTCAAAAACTTACAAACAATGTTAATATATAGCCTTTTCGTAAAGCTTCCAAATCCATCAATCGTTGTGCAAGTGTAATTTCCAGCACCAGAGGAACTTAATTGATAATGGGTAAGCGTAGAAGTTGTAGAAGAAAAACCATCGGGAAGTTCCCACTGATATGTCGCATCCAACTCACTCCCATATGCCACTGAGCAAGATAGGTCGAGATCGTTATCTCGTTCTGTGGTCAGCACATCGTTTTTCAGTCTTGCACTGCCAGAAACGTTGAACTTTACAGATCCTAAAAGTAGCGAGACAATCAGCGTAGTCAAACAAAATACGTTACACATCAAGTGCATAGTTTGAAACAAATTAAACTTATTTGGGTAACTGAAAAAAACTGGGCACTTAAAAACAGAATAATACTGTTCGCTGGGAATCTAATTGAAAAAATATTAAGTTCGTCTGGTAAACAAAGGCCAGGCTAACACAAGATGTAGAAAGTGACAACCAGTTTTAATGTGACCTAGGCTATGTTGGCAAGACCTAATTTATAAAGGAATTAAAACAAGACATAACAAGATCATCATCGTCCACCAATTGTGATTACACAGGCCATGAATTAATCCTCATGTTAAGGGCGTGGTCTGTCTGTCTGTTGAAAGCGAAGTCTTCCTCTCTACACGTCGCGATCCTTTTGGTTGGCAGATGCTACAACGTCAATGTATTTCTAATTTCTTCTCAAGGAAGTTTATGTCTACCTTGACCCCGCTGTGGTGCATGTTACTGCCAATTTTCTTAAGTTAAGCCCTCTGCGTTCATTTGTGACTCGTTTGTTAATATTTGGATTTTTTCTCTTTTGCCGACCACTGTACTAAAAAAGCCACCTGTTTTTGTTTCTCTTTTATATTGTTTGGCCTCTTTCGCATCTGCGTTTGGCACCTGTGGTCTGTTTTCGTTAAATCAGTAACTTATTAGTCGACGATACAACGTCAGTTTTCATTGAATTATACAACCATTATGACCTATTCGTTTTTCAATAATTGTCAATCCTTGAGAAAGGGAATTCGTAAATTGTACTGTAAATCGATTTGTTTCATTCTACAAAATTGCTTTTCTCTGGACGGTCGCAAATTAAGAAATCTCAAAGTTACCTGTGTTTAAAAGATTGTCTAAAAACGCACATTAAAAGAACACGTGAAAACCAATTCAAATTCATGTGTCGTGTTGTTGGAAGCAATCTAGACAGAAGAAACTGACCAGGCAGTTCAATAGAGCGAAGGTCAACGACAAACAAAATACGTCACTGTAACGTAGCAATCAAATAGACAAAGCGGACGTTACAATCAGTTTTTAGACATTTCAATCAAGAAAGTCGTCGTTGTTGACAGTGAGCGAAGTTGAATGCCAAGAAAATGGCAACAAATTCTGTAAAGGCGACAGACGTGGCAGATAAATCAAATGCCGAAGAATCAACAAATCCAGAACCCCAAACATCAAAGGTGACAACAAGATCACAATCAAAAATGCTCTACCAAGCAGAAAATGGCAGTCTGCACCCAAGCGACAGCACCAGCAAAGTTTCCAGCAAAAGCCGCTCCTCTACAATGAGCGCTAAAATTAAGAAGGCGGTAATATTAGCTCGATTGGAATCACAAAAAAGGATCTGCGAGTTGGAACAAGAGCAAGCGAAAGCAAGGGCAGAATTTGAAACAATGGTCCTAAAACAAAGTCAGCTACGTGAAGAACAAGAAAGAAAATTCCTGCAACAAGTCCAGGAAGCTAAACTAAAGGCAGAGCTCCAAGAGACAATTGCCCAACTTTCGGAAGAATCGGAAGAAGATGCTGGTGAGCGCTATAAAATGTCTAAAGACAATGTTGATATAAACGGACAATTTCAATCGAATTTAGCAACTAATGTAAACAATAATTCTGTGTATCCTATGTTATCCCAATTAACGTTGAGTGGCGTAGAAGCCAGGTCTAACATTCACGAATCTATTGTCGTTTCAAACAAAATTAATCCTTCACAAACAGTAACAAATAAATCGTTTGTGAGACATGAGCCGAGTACGTCGTATGCCCAGACCCCTGTACTAAATCAAATAAACAATAATCAATCAGTAAACTCGAAACAAATTCCAAATATTACTATCAACCCGTCCCCACTGTTGTCTGTAGAACCCCCAATCTTTGATGGAAATTCTGCTGAATACTGTGGTTTTATAGACGCATTTGATACGTTAATTGATTGTAATTTCACAGAGCCTAAACGTAAACTTTTTTATCTGTTGCAATACACCAAAGGCTCTGCGCACACTTTGGTAAAAGGGTGTCAATACATGCTTCCCCACGAAGGTTACACAAAAGCAAGAGCTTTGCTACAACAAACCTTCGGTCAAAAATTTCAAATAGCTCGCGCATGTGTTGATTCCGTCATAAACGGCCCATCTCTTCAAAATTCTAACAAGGATTCTCTAATCAAGTTCTCTTCGGAACTAACTTCCTGCATATGTACTTTGTCTGGCATGAATTACTTACAGAAAATGGACAACATGGATACCATAACAAAAATAATAAGACGCTTGCCAAGTGGCTGGTATTCTGGCTGGTTACGCGAAGTTGACGTAATTTTGCATGAAAGAAATCAAGAAATAAGCCTTTCAGATCTCTCACGGTACGTCTCGCGCAAAACGAGAGAAACGACCAATTTGGCATGCGATATTCTAAAATCTACTAAAAAACAATTCGATGATTCCAACTCCAAACGTAGGAGCAGCGTAACCTTTGCAACGCAAATAAAATCGTCGAACCATGAAAGGACATGCCATCTGTGCAGAGATAAACATTTTCTCAATCAATGCAAACAATTTCGAATGATGAATATTGACCAAAGGCTTAAATTTGTAATCGACAACAAACTCTGCAAGTGCTGTTTAAATGCTGGTCACTGGGCATATCAATGTAAAAGGAAGGACCCTTGCATAAAACCAGGATGCACTGAACGCCACACTACTCTCTTGCATCCCCCAGATGCAACACAAATCACCACAAATATCACACCCAAAGACACAACAACTCAGAAAATTGATCAACCTACACAAGCAATACGCAATGGGCTTGTCAACACACGAACCAATTCTCGCAGTCTGCTTCCCATAATCCCAGTAAAGGTTCGCCTGCAAGGAAGTAATCAAACTATCACTACACAAGCGTTTTTGGACAGTGGAAGTACAACATCTTTCATAACAAATGATTTGATAGAAAAGTTGCAAATTGCCGACTGTCAAGAAACTAATATTTGTACCATCACGCTAAACAACACTGGCAAACGTAACAAGGTAAAGGTGGTCACAAATGTCGAAATGTCAGATTTTGACGAAAACAAATACATTTCTCTAAGCTCTCTTTACTCCACTTTTCAAATTCCTGTTTCAAATACAGATATTCCTACCCTAGAAGACACTAAACACTTTCCAGAATTTGCAAACATCTCGATTGCCGATGTTGACGCAGAGGTAGGACTCCTTATTGGCAATGACAATCCGTACGTTCTCCAACCACAAGAAGTAATACAAGCAAAAGGTGGCTATTATGCCATCAAAACGGCCGTTGGCTGGCTAGTGAATTGTCCTAACAGCAAACAGGATCAAAGTAAAACTAAAAATTTCTTTACCAAAACTTCTACCCATCCAATGTGCGACATGTGCTTTGACGCTGTTGACTCAATTGTTAACTGTAAACCCGAATTATCTGTTCAACAAGCTCAATTCATGAAATCTGTTAACTCTAGTATCAAACTATTGGGAAAAACTCGACTTGCACCAATGAAGGCAATGACGATTCCTCGATTGGAGTTATCAGCTGCTACAATCTCAATTAGCTCTGAAAAAATACTACAAAGAGAGTTAAAGGTACCTTATCTTAATAAAGAGTCAATTTTTTGGACCGACAGCACAACTGTCTTGCACTATCTCAACAACTCAAACAAAGCGTTTCATACCTTCGTCTCAAATCGAGTTCAACAGATTAAAGATGCTTCAACAATTTCCCAATGGAGATACGTTCCCACTAAATGTAATCCTGCTGATCATGCTTCAAGGGGTCTCTCAATTCCAAACTTTCTTCAATGCAATCAATGGAAAAACGGCCCTGAATTTCTATGGAAACCACAATCTCAATGGCCTAAGCAACCAAAATTTCTCGAAGTCGTGGACAATGACCCAGAAATTAAACAACCAAAGCAAACGTGTTTTGCAACCCAAAGCGAATCCCACTTTCTGGAAGATCTTTTGGGTAAGTATTCTTCTTGGTACAAGCTGAAAAGAATCGTTGCTTGGCTTTTCCGTTGTAAGCATAAATTTCTGACTTTAAGACTCACTAACCTTGCAAATAGACAAAATGCTCCAGCACATAATCTTTGCTTGTCTATAGATGAGCTCACAAAGGCGCAAAACTTTATTTTTACCTTTGTTCAGTCAAAACACTTTGCCAACGAAATCAGCCAACTGAAAGCACAAAAGCCATTAAACAACTGCAGTAGCTTAATAAAATTCGACCCTTTCTTAGAAAACAATTTACTAAGAATTGGTGGCCGCATCAAAGCTGCACCTCTCAAACACGATGCAAAACATCAAATTATCCTTCCAAACCGCTCCCAAATTGTTCCTCTCATCATTCAAGAAATGCACGACACATTGGGTCACAGTGGCAGAGAACACGTCCTGTCTGCCCTGCGCGAAAATCTATGGATTATAAAAGCCAATTCAGCAGTCCGTAAGGTTTTATCCAAATGTGTTGATTGCCGCAAAAGAAGCGGAAAACTCAGCACACAAAAAATGGCTGATCTTCCTAAAAACAGATTGACACCAGACAAACCTCCATTCACCTACGTTGGTGTAGACTATTTTGGCCCATTTATTATTAAAAAGGGTAGAACAGAACATAAAAGATACGGTGTCATTTTTACTTGCCTTGTAATAAGAGCCGTACACATTGAAATCGCAAACTCTCTTGACACTTCATCTTTTATACTCGCTCTACGACGATTCATCGCAAGAAGAGGGCAAGTAGAAGAAATTAGATCTGACAATGGTTCAAACTTTGTTGGCGGTGAACGAGAAATGAGAGAAGCCATCAAATCATGGAACAACAGTCAAATCGAAGATGCTTTAACACAGAAAAGCATCAAGTGGATCTTTAACTCTCCAAGTGCATCCCATCATGGTGGTGTGTGGGAAAGACAAATCAGATCCATTAGGAAAATCTTATCAGTTATCTGTAAAGGCCAAACTTTAACAGATGAAACGCTGACTACCTTCATGTGTGAAGTAGAAAACATTATTAACAGTCGTCCACTTACAAAATCGTCAGACGATCCTAATGACATGGAGGCTCTCACACCGAACCATTTGCTTCTTCTAAAACAGCAAATAAACCTTCCTCCAGGCTCATTCACAAACAAAAAAGAGCTTTACTCTCGAAAACGCTGGAGACAAGTCCAATACATGGCCGACGTCTTTTGGACACGGTGGGTAAAAGAGTACTTACCTTTGCTCCAGCAAAAACAAAGGTGGACCAAAAAATCTCCTAATCTGACTGTGGGGGACATAGTTTTAATCGCAGATAACACACCCCGAAACAATTGGCTCATGGGTCGCGTAATTCAAACGTTTCCCGACAAAAATGGCATTGTCCGTAGCGTTAGCGTTCAAACTAAACAGTCCTTGATTGTCAGACCAATTCAAAAGTTATGCTTGATCGTTCCTGCAAAACCAATGTAAATTTGTGCTGATTTTGTTTTCTCATGTTGTTTATACCTGTGTATTTGAACAAATGTACGAGGCCTTAAAGGGGAGGGAATGTTACTGCCAATTTTCTTAAGTTAAGCCCTCTGCGTTCATTTGTGACTCGTTTGTTAATATTTGGATTTTTTCTCTTTTGCCGACCACTGTACTAAAAAAGCCACCTGTTTTTGTTTCTCTTTTATATTGTTTGGCCTCTTTCGCATCTGCGTTTGGCACCTGTGGTCTGTTTTCGTTAAATCAGTAACTTATTAGTCGACGATACAACGTCAGTTTTCATTGAATTATACAACCATTATGACCTATTCGTTTTTCAATAATTGTCAATCCTTGAGAAAGGGAATTCGTAAATTGTACTGTAAATCGATTTGTTTCATTCTACAAAATTGCTTTTCTCTGGACGGTCGCAAATTAAGAAATCTCAAAGTTACCTGTGTTTAAAAGATTGTCTAAAAACGCACATTAAAAGAACACGTGAAAACCAATTCAAATTCATGTGTCGTGTTGTTGGAAGCAATCTAGACAGAAGAAACTGACCAGGCAGTTCAATAGAGCGAAGGTCAACGACAAACAAAATACGTCACTGTAACGTAGCAATCAAATAGACAAAGCGGACGTTACAGTGCAATGTTGACGCATCTGACCTGCGAGATCCAGCAGGTGCTGCGCTCAACGTGTCTAAGTCATTTGAGTCTGTCCAATTAGAAGATTTCACCAACGTCTCTTATTTTAACCTTGGATTAAAGAGTCGCAAACTGGATGTTGTCCTCGGGATTGACCAGGCAGATCCATCTTACCATGGCTCTGTCGTTGCGTTATAGACACTTGACGGTGTTTACTGATGTTGCCCACATCTTGGAGCCATAGAGAATGACACGTCTCAAACAGCTTGAGTAAACTTGACCTCTGATTGCAGCGTGAAGTTGTTTGCTTACGAGAATAGGGAATCTCTGAATTTTTTTCAGACTGACTTGCACCTCGTGATGCAAGCCTTAAAGCAGCCGGCGGCCATCGCGGCCATGGCCACTAAGTAGTGCTTGAATGACCTCCTGTGCTACCTCCTCCGTCGGCCAAGTTTGACGGCCGGTTTCTTCTAGCCAATTATTTAATTTCGCAATAGAATAATCGTGGATTAAATGTCGAAAATATGTAGTATCAAAGAGTGACGCAGAAGTAGGTCAGCGCATCATAGTCACTACTGTTGTATTGAATATATCCAGCTGCGATCACCAGCGCTGTAAGTCTTGTTTGCAATTCCCGATGTTTATTTTAACGAAGTGTTAATCCGAAGTGCTAATTTACATCGGCTGGCAATATTGTCGTTTTTATATCGATTCAATGTTGTCGGATATTGAATCGTTAGTAGTTAATCATGCATAGTATCCCCCTCGTGGGTATCACCAAAGGTAGCCCCAAGGGTCCTATCACCTTACAGGTATCACCGGAAGTGGTATTGACGGAAGTGGTATCACCACAGATAGGGTATTGACATATTATATAGGTATGTTCGGCGCGTGACATGACTCTATGATAGTATTTTTTTTAAATACGATAAACAATGATTTAAAATAAGTAACAAGAATGTTAAAATATAAATTTCATCAAAACTAATGAAACCGTTTTGTTCTACACATCTGTTGGTGGTAAAAACTCTCATAACCCAGTAGGTCTAAAGTCCACTAAACAGAGATTTGTCTATCATAAGCAGTTTTGTTGTGGATGCACGAACTCAGCCTGCTTCCTGAAGTAGACTTTTATAAACTAGCCTAGCAAGCAGCTGGTACAATACACTCTTAGTTTATTTTTTTAAATACGATAAACGATGATTGTTTTTGAAATGCGTTTTCTGCAACAAGGACATGTGCTAATTTTTTGTTCACAAGTTCGGCAACAACATAAATGTCCGCACGGTAAAAGTATAATATTGGTTCGTTTATCTAAGCAGACAACACAAAGATTGTTATCGATGACCTCTGTCTCCACCCTTCTTTGTGGTCGTTGAAGACCTTCCATGAGTAACTCCCCCGCAGGTCTAGCTGGTTCACTTTGTAGGCGTGAAGTATCAGGTTCCCCAGAAAAGAACATATATCGTTGTTCTGTTCTCGAGCGATGGTTGTTGATCAAAACCCGTCCATCTCTTGTGAAACTGCTATGTGGACCGTTTAAAAATTGACTGGTGATGATTTCTATGAAACGCGTTCCTTTCTTATTTTTCAAGTATTCACATCTGTCAAAAATGATCATGGTAAGTTGTTTTGTTCATTTTTTTTTTAATTTAATTTGATTGGTATGTTACTTACAGAGGGCTCCATTTTGCAAAGTTTATGAAATGGATGGGTATATTCTTTATAAAAAAATTTCAACAGGCGTTTTTTTTTTAATTATTTAAACTTAAATCCAATTCATTAACCAAAAAGCGAACCTAGAAATAAAAAAGTATTGGCTC
This sequence comes from Aplidium turbinatum, assembly GCF_918807975.1. NCBI lineage: Eukaryota > Metazoa > Chordata > Ascidiacea > Aplousobranchia > Polyclinidae > Aplidium > Aplidium turbinatum. Next base: position 7,021,764 of record NC_137483.1, on the reverse strand, counting down.
CCTTACTGATCATGACTCTTCAACAAATTTATTACAACGCAATACCATAAACGAATGTTTGTTTTTCTTCTCGTACAATACGTAGTGGGAACTGATAGCGTGTAAGTTAGCAAACTGTCTGTCTGTATGTATATGTTTTGTATATGTTCTGTATGTGTCTGCATGTTTTGTTAATTTTTTATCGGTTTGGTTGCAGCCATGTTTTTTCGTGAAACTGTTTGCTTGCAGGAATAGAGTTTTCACTATTGATTCTGGTAAGTAGGTCTACTGGTTCGATTCCAGGTCTTTCCAAAAACTGTGTTTCATTTTTATGGGCAGTAGATCTTTCGAGTTTCATAACTTGTCATTGATTGGTGGGATCTTTTGGTAATTTTATTGGTATATGAGGTTTCACTGTTGTTTCGAATGTTTAGGTTGATTGAAGATTTCGTTGTACTTTGATGAGTTTTTTGATCTGTGGATCGGTTTTAGTTCATTGTACGGCAAATGATCAAAGGGTTGGCTATAATTATTATAATCTATGACTTGTCCAAAAACCTTAATAAATACTGCATTTAATCATCTTGAACAATGATAAATACTGCATTTTTTCATCCTTTCGGTTAATCTTCGTTTCGGTTTATGTTAGTTTCGGTAAACTTTTATTTCTTTAGGTCTACGTTTTGCTAAAACAGTGGTTTCAGCTAAACCTTTATAGTAACGTTTAATACATGTAACTATAACCTGGAGTAATAGCTTGGTCAAAACAACGTATCTTTAGGTTTATCATACAGGAATAACAGTTACGATTGTGTGTTATGATGCTTATTACAACTAAACCACACTCTATGATAATGACATGACGATACAACTCAATACACAGCCACTAAATTAAGACATGTAGAACCTCCTGTTTTAGTTGTGTTCCGTTTAAACCCATGTATCTCATCATTGATAGTAATTTTGATAAATACAGCTAACTTGGAAATTATTTTTGTTGATATAGTATCGCTTAAAGATTGTAAGAGTAATGGCTTGGTTAAAACAACGTAACTTTAGGTTTATCATGCAGGAATAAATTTTATATTTTTATTTTAGATGATGCTAATACCAGCTAAACAATCAACATTTCTTTTTTACAATGAGAACACCAAATGAACAGCTATAGAGCAAATTGTTACAACATATACTTCTACAATCGGAGGACTGGAAAAAAATCAACAAACCTAGCACAATCTATATCACAAATTGTTACCTTAAGACAAGCATGAAAAAATACAAAACTGCAGAATGAGAGCTCAAATTTTGCAACACGTAATGACACCTGCTGATAAAAACACACAAACAAATCTCCAAACACAGATTTTAACGTTACAAATTATGCAACAGAAACTTGTGATATTTTGTTGTAGTTTCTTAAGCTTGTAAAAATAAAATTGCAATTTGTTGAAAATATTTTTTAAATTTGTAAAAGAAAACTTAAGTTTGTGACTTAACATAATTTTTCATGTGTATGTTTTCAGAGGTAAACTTTCAGTTTACAATTTGTCAAAACTACTTTTTAGTTTGTAAAACAAAACTTAACTATTTTTTTTTTATTTAAAATAATTTTTCATGTGTATGTTGTTAGAATAAAAGTTTTTAGTTTACGATTTGTCAAAACTACTTTTTAGTTTGTAAAACAAAACTTAACTATTTTTTTTTTTATTTAAAATAATTTTTCATGTGTATGTTGTCAGAATAAAAGTTTTTAGTTTACGATTTGTCAAAACTACTTTTTAGTTTGTAAAACAAAACTTAACTATTTTTTTTTATTTAAAATAATTTTTCGTGTTTATGTTATTAGAATAAAACTTTATGATTTATTAAAATCATTTTTTTCAGTTTTGTAAGTTGCAGAACTAACATTTTTTAATTTCTTAAATTTTTTTTTTCGTGCTAATGTTTTAAAAAGTTTTAGTTTACAGTTTGTTGAAATAATTTTGTTTTCAGTTTTAAATTATGGAACTTAAAAGTTTGTAGTTTGTTAAAAGTATTTTTCAGTTTAATAAAAGTTATGTTTGTGATAAATTTTTCGTGTATATGTTATTAGAACAAAACTTTCAGTTTACAATTTGTCAAAACTACTTTTTAGTTTGTAAAACAAAACTTAACTATTTTTTTTTTTTCGTGCTAATGTTTTAAAAAGTTTTAGTTTACAGTTTTAAATTATGGAACTTAAAAGTTTGTAGTTTGTTAAAAGTATTTTTTAGTTGTTGGTGTTTGCAATAAAAAGTTTATGATATATTAAAATTCTTTTTTTTTTCAGTTTTGTAAGTTACAGAACTAACATTTTTAATTTCTTAAAATGTTTTAAAAAAGTTTTAGTGTACTGTTTGTTGAAATAATTTTTTTATTTCTCTCAAGAATAATACATCTGCTTATTTATTCTTTTTGTTTAAGATGAGGTATTTCCAGCAGCCATAAGCTTACTCCCAGCAACCTTAAGCGTATTTCCAGCAACTTAAAGCACACTTATGATTTGCAAACTCTTAAATTGTTTTTATAATATTAATCTAAAAAGCATAAAACACTTTTGATGTATCACACATGAGACTTTTGAATGACAACACTGTTTACTTAGGGTTTCACCTCCATTCGGTTCTGAAGGTTTTATTGTTGAGCTGTTGGATCCATGATCAATCCCACGCTTACATTTTTAAAACGGATTAGTGTCTTGTTTATACTATGGTCACAAGTATTTTTTTTCACATTTTCAACCACTGTTATTTTTGTTAAACACACGCATGGTTTACTTTGTAGATGCTAAAAATTTTATATTAGTAGTTTTATGAAGCATATTACTTAAAGTGATTTATATTTTCTACCTGCTACAACTGCAATTTAATTTCACATTCATTCTTAGCGATTTAGAGATTACTTATGTATATTCTTCCTATTCCATAAGTACAAATCAGCTGTAAAGATAATGATTACCTATAACTAACTGTTTTGAAGTAACAACACAATATTTTTGAATCGTGGTAAGTTGTATTGCATAAATCAGTCTTAATGCTGTTTTATTAAAAACGTCTTTGGTAGGCTACATAGGCGTTGCATTTTGCAAACTCCAGAACCACTGCACAAGATTGTTTAAGAAACAGAAGAAGTCACGGAGTTGCATTGTTTTGATGATATGCTTTGACGGGTAAAACTTTTGTAGTATTGACGTAAATTTACCATTCAAGGGTTGGTAGTTTATAAGTTTATAACACAAGATTCACTTTAGTTATAACTTAAGATTCACTTTAGTTTCCTTGTTGACTTGCATAAGTAACTAATCAATGTTGTTTTATGAACTTTCATGCAGGTTGCTGTTTCGTTAGGGTTCTTCAGTTTTATAAAGTTCAGTGCTTAAACTGTTTTGCAAATATATCTAACCTAATATGTAACCTCTAACAAATATTCCAAACTATTTTATCACATTGAAAGATGTTTTTCTAGTAACCCATTGTTTTATACGTTCTATATGCCTCTAACTTTATGTAATGATTTTTCCACATCTAGCCTACTTATAACCTAATTTCAGTGAGGTAAGGTATATTTAAACCAACAACTTTCTATGAGTATCAATCCACAACTTAATTTTTTCACTTCAATTCATTGCTGGGTGAAAGCATACAAGCAGATCTCGGAAACAAAAGATTATTTTATACCAGTCCTAATACATTGTCTTGTATTCATCCAAACTTCAAAATTTATCTGTTACACTGATTGATTTGTATAAAAACGAACCCATAGTTTTTTAATTCCTATCAAATTCGTCTAACGAAGTGGATCTTACAACTTAATCACTTCCCTTAATTGGATGACACCCTTTAATAAACTGCTAGCATCTCCTGTTTGAAAAGCTTAGGCACCTGCTATGGCACATAATTTCATGATCACGAGTTTTCACAGTTGAATTATGACTTAAACGTCTTTGTTTTATCATAGTCAAAACATTTTTTAAATGAAATTGCAATAAACTGTTTTATGGTGTTCAAAACAGACGTAATATAACAATGTTTAGTTTGGTCATGCGTACTGAACACTAAGTTAAGGTGTTGATCTTAAGAACCAATGAACTAGAGTCCGCGTGGGATCGAATCCCACATCTAGTATTTCGATTTTGGGTTAATGTTTAGCACTAACTTCTGTTTGTTTTGTTTCTTAACCTCACGTCAGTTGCTTGTACACACGGTTGTGGTTTTTCTTAATCACAACAAGATTCACTTTTTCACATAAAAAACATAGAAATCTAAAAATTTGCCAATAAATCCCTTTTGTTTGCTCAGATACCAACATAAATAGATGAAAAATCGCTTTACCTTTGATCTGTTTTACTATTTTCTGACAAACAATCAGGTTTTAGCAACACTTTTGCAACAACTTATTAGGTTTTTACGTGTTTTCTGGATACAATCTACTTATCACGAGTTTACTTATAATAAAAACGACGGATAAAAATAAAGAAACTCAAGTTAGAATGATGTAACCTTCGGGATTTGCGATAATTTTGTACCTACAAAATGTCAATTTTGAAACTGAACCAAAGTTAAACACATATAACGATAGCATTATACTTGTTTATATACAGAAATACCAAAAGTATTAATTATTTCCAACCATATAACACCATCCATTGGTTTAGAATCGACATAACCCATTTGTTTAAACAAGTCTGAACACGATTTATATGAAATGAGCGGTTTATTTTAAATCGATCACAATATCGTTTCGAATTGATTTTGTGGCAATTAAGGTTTATTTTAGTTTTCGGTAAGTGTTTATTTATTTACATGATGTAAAGGTATGATTTTGTTTTTTCATTTCACTGTGTTATTGCTTTGCTTGGTAAATTTTTGTTAGTATCTCAGCCTTTTGTGTAACTTTAAGTGTTTTGTATGATCTAAATAAAAACCAAGCAATATGATACATTTCATGGTAACTTTTGAACAAGTCTAAACCGGTTTTGATGAAAATATGCTAGAAAACACATGATGATGCTTTATTAAATGACCCACGTGTATCACCACGAGCCAAACAAGTTGCAATAATTTTGTTTCACGACATCAAAAAGCTTTGTGTTCGTAGATTTTAATAATTGTTTGGTCTGTAATTGACTTAACCGGTTTGTTTACCATCAACTTACGTTTAAACATAAGAAAATTACCTGAACGCTCTACTTGGATACATAGTACTATAGCATTTACGCGTGATGATTACTTTTAACAACTGCAAACCAATGATGCCAATTTATTCTACAGATCCATTAAGTAAAGATTTGTTTATCATTATCCGGCACTATTTCTATTGTCTTTTCACCATTGAATCAGTTCCTTGGACTTTTTTGTTGTATGTTGTGTAATGTTTAATTCTTAAAAATATGTTATTTGAACATTTTCCGCTTTTATGCTTATCCTCATCTCAAACAGATTGCTTGTGAAGACCGTATATTTTAATAGTTTCCATATTTTAGTAAAAATTTCCATGTTTCATTTAACTCTTTTATCTTGTTCCTACATCTAAACTTATTGTTTGGTTCCTCCTGAACTGTCTTTTGGTCACATGTTCCTGGTGCTTCATCTTTATTACCCTATCTCACTTAGAATACACTGGTTTGTGGTTAGTCTATGTAATACCGACGTATACACTTTGTACTAGCTTTTACTTCCAGACAGTAGATTCATCCTCTTTATCTTCACTTAATCTTACAGTATAACTGCTTTAATTTCTTCCAAACACCTCTTCTTTGGTATTTCTCTGATCATATACTGGACCAAAACTTAATAAGTTTACCAACTAGTTTTTCTGTCTTTACATAGCCATCGTATTTTACCACCACTCGTATGTATTTTCACAGATATTAATCCAAGGTAAAGATTTAATTTTGTGTAACCTTTTCAAAATAACCTCAAACGATTATTTAAGACATGTACAAAATATCATAAAATTATCTTTTAACCTAAAAACAAGAAAGAAAGAAAAAAAAAAGGTATGTCTATGCAATACTTTTCACTAAACACAGATGCAAAATTGTTAAATCACTCAGTTTTGATGATCACTGTCTGTTACACAATAACAATATATCTTTTGCTTGAGAAAAACGTTTTTTTCTTTTAGATAAGTCACATATCTGTACACACCTTTCCACAGTGATTGTCTAACAACGTGGTGCTCCTTCCACAACACTTACTCGAGATGTTTGTGGTGATGTGCTTGTATTTAATATGATTAGGTTATGCTAACTGTAAGCCATCAAACAAATTCTAAGACAATGTAAGACTTTCACCAAAGCGCATTTGTCAAGAAAAACTAGAATATACTATATAGAAAAATACTTTATGTATTCTATATAATTTTTATAGGTATAATATGATATAATAGGTATAATATGGTATAATATGATATATATGTAATAAGAATATAATAGAAAGATATAATTTTATAGGATAATCTAGTTATAATATGTTTTTCTGCAAATACGCTTTGGTGAAAGTCTTACATTGTCTTAGAATTTGTTTGATGGCTTACAGTTAGCATAACCTAATCATATTAAATACAAGCACATCACCACAAACATCTCGAGTAAGTGTTGTGGAAGGAGCACCACGTTGTTAGACAATCACTGTGGAAAGGTGTGTACAGATATGTGACTTATCTAAAAGAAAAAAACGTTTTTCTCAAGCAAAAGATATATTGTTATTGTGTAACAGACAGTGATCATCAAAACTGAGTGATTTAACAATTTTGCATCTGTGTTTAGTGAAAAGTATTGCATAGACATACCTTTTTTTTTTCTTTCTTTCTTGTTTTTAGGTTAAAAGATAATTTTATGATATTTTGTACATGTCTTAAATAATCGTTTGAGGTTATTTTGAAAAGGTTACACAAAATTAAATCTTTACCTTGGATTAATATCTGTGAAAATACATACGAGTGGTGGTAAAATACGATGGCTATGTAAAGACAGAAAAACTAGTTGGTAAACTTATTAAGTTTTGGTCCAGTATATGATCAGAGAAATACCAAAGAAGAGGTGTTTGGAAGAAATTAAAGCAGTTATACTGTAAGATTAAGTGAAGATAAAGAGGATGAATCTACTGTCTGGAAGTAAAAGCTAGTACAAAGTGTATACGTCGGTATTACATAGACTAACCACAAACCAGTGTATTCTAAGTGAGATAGGGTAATAAAGATGAAGCACCAGGAACATGTGACCAAAAGACAGTTCAGGAGGAACCAAACAATAAGTTTAGATGTAGGAACAAGATAAAAGAGTTAAATGAAACATGGAAATTTTTACTAAAATATGGAAACTATTAAAATATACGGTCTTCACAAGCAATCTGTTTGAGATGAGGATAAGCATAAAAGCGGAAAATGTTCAAATAACATATTTTTAAGAATTAAACATTACACAACATACGACAAAAAAGTCCAAGGAACTGATTCAATGGTGAAAAGACAATAGAAATAGTGCCGGATAATGATAAACAAATCTTTACTTAATGGATCTGTAGAATAAATTGGCATCATTGGTTTGCAGTTGTTAAAAGTAATCATCACGCGTAAATGCTATAGTACTATGTATCCAAGTAGAGCGTTCAAGTAATTTTCTTATGTTTAAACGTAAGTTGATGGTAAACAAACCGGTTAAGTCAATTACAGACCAAACAATTATTAAAATCTACGAACACAAAGCTTTTTGATGTCGTGAAACAAAATTATTGCAACTTGTTTGGCTCGTGGTGATACACGTGGGTCATTTAATAAAGCATCATCATGTGTTTTCTAGCATATTTTCATCAAAACCGGTTTAGACTTGTTCAAAAGTTACCATGAAATGTATCATATTGCTTGGTTTTTATTTAGATCATACAAAACACTTAAAGTTACACAAAAGGCTGAGATACTAACAAAAATTTACCAAGCAAAGCAATAACACAGTGAAATGAAAAAACAAAATCATACCTTTACATCATGTAAATAAATAAACACTTACCGAAAACTAAAATAAACCTTAATTGCCACAAAATCAATTCGAAACGATATTGTGATCGATTTAAAATAAACCGCTCATTTCATATAAATCGTGTTCAGACTTGTTTAAACAAATGGGTTATGTCGATTCTAAACCAATGGATGGTGTTATATGGTTGGAAATAATTAATACTTTTGGTATTTCTGTATATAAACAAGTATAATGCTATCGTTATATGTGTTTAACTTTGGTTCAGTTTCAAAATTGACATTTTGTAGGTACAAAATTATCGCAAATCCCGAAGGTTACATCATTCTAACTTGAGTTTCTTTATTTTTATCCGTCGTTTTTATTATAAGTAAACTCGTGATAAGTAGATTGTATCCAGAAAACACGTAAAAACCTAATAAGTTGTTGCAAAAGTGTTGCTAAAACCTGATTGTTTGTCAGAAAATAGTAAAACAGATCAAAGGTAAAGCGATTTTTCATCTATTTATGTTGGTATCTGAGCAAACAAAAGGGATTTATTGGCAAATTTTTAGATTTCTATGTTTTTTATGTGAAAAAGTGAATCTTGTTGTGATTAAGAAAAACCACAACCGTGTGTACAAGCAACTGACGTGAGGTTAAGAAACAAAACAAACAGAAGTTAGTGCTAAACATTAACCCAAAATCGAAATACTAGATGTGGGATTCGATCCCACGCGGACTCTAGTTCATTGGTTCTTAAGATCAACACCTTAACTTAGTGTTCAGTACGCATGACCAAACTAAACATTGTTATATTACGTCTGTTTTGAACACCATAAAACAGTTTATTGCAATTTCATTTAAAAAATGTTTTGACTATGATAAAACAAAGACGTTTAAGTCATAATTCAACTGTGAAAACTCGTGATCATGAAATTATGTGCCATAGCAGGTGCCTAAGCTTTTCAAACAGGAGATGCTAGCAGTTTATTAAAGGGTGTCATCCAATTAAGGGAAGTGATTAAGTTGTAAGATCCACTTCGTTAGACGAATTTGATAGGAATTAAAAAACTATGGGTTCGTTTTTATACAAATCAATCAGTGTAACAGATAAATTTTGAAGTTTGGATGAATACAAGACAATGTATTAGGACTGGTATAAAATAATCTTTTGTTTCCGAGATCTGCTTGTATGCTTTCACCCAGCAATGAATTGAAGTGAAAAAATTAAGTTGTGGATTGATACTCATAGAAAGTTGTTGGTTTAAATATACCTTACCTCACTGAAATTAGGTTATAAGTAGGCTAGATGTGGAAAAATCATTACATAAAGTTAGAGGCATATAGAACGTATAAAACAATGGGTTACTAGAAAAACATCTTTCAATGTGATAAAATAGTTTGGAATATTTGTTAGAGGTTACATATTAGGTTAGATATATTTGCAAAACAGTTTAAGCACTGAACTTTATAAAACTGAAGAACCCTAACGAAACAGCAACCTGCATGAAAGTTCATAAAACAACATTGATTAGTTACTTATGCAAGTCAACAAGGAAACTAAAGTGAATCTTAAGTTATAACTAAAGTGAATCTTGTGTTATAAACTTATAAACTACCAACCCTTGAATGGTAAATTTACGTCAATACTACAAAAGTTTTACCCGTCAAAGCATATCATCAAAACAATGCAACTCCGTGACTTCTTCTGTTTCTTAAACAATCTTGTGCAGTGGTTCTGGAGTTTGCAAAATGCAACGCCTATGTAGCCTACCAAAGACGTTTTTAATAAAACAGCATTAAGACTGATTTATGCAATACAACTTACCACGATTCAAAAATATTGTGTTGTTACTTCAAAACAGTTAGTTATAGGTAATCATTATCTTTACAGCTGATTTGTACTTATGGAATAGGAAGAATATACATAAGTAATCTCTAAATCGCTAAGAATGAATGTGAAATTAAATTGCAGTTGTAGCAGGTAGAAAATATAAATCACTTTAAGTAATATGCTTCATAAAACTACTAATATAAAATTTTTAGCATCTACAAAGTAAACCATGCGTGTGTTTAACAAAAATAACAGTGGTTGAAAATGTGAAAAAAAATACTTGTGACCATAGTATAAACAAGACACTAATCCGTTTTAAAAATGTAAGCGTGGGATTGATCATGGATCCAACAGCTCAACAATAAAACCTTCAGAACCGAATGGAGGTGAAACCCTAAGTAAACAGTGTTGTCATTCAAAAGTCTCATGTGTGATACATCAAAAGTGTTTTATGCTTTTTAGATTAATATTATAAAAACAATTTAAGAGTTTGCAAATCATAAGTGTGCTTTAAGTTGCTGGAAATACGCTTAAGGTTGCTGGGAGTAAGCTTATGGCTGCTGGAAATACCTCATCTTAAACAAAAAGAATAAATAAGCAGATGTATTATTCTTGAGAGAAATAAAAAAATTATTTCAACAAACAGTACACTAAAACTTTTTTAAAACATTTTAAGAAATTAAAAATGTTAGTTCTGTAACTTACAAAACTGAAAAAAAAAAGAATTTTAATATATCATAAACTTTTTATTGCAAACACCAACAACTAAAAAATACTTTTAACAAACTACAAACTTTTAAGTTCCATAATTTAAAACTGTAAACTAAAACTTTTTAAAACATTAGCACGAAAAAAAAAAAATAGTTAAGTTTTGTTTTACAAACTAAAAAGTAGTTTTGACAAATTGTAAACTGAAAGTTTTGTTCTAATAACATATACACGAAAAATTTATCACAAACATAACTTTTATTAAACTGAAAAATACTTTTAACAAACTACAAACTTTTAAGTTCCATAATTTAAAACTGAAAACAAAATTATTTCAACAAACTGTAAACTAAAACTTTTTAAAACATTAGCACGAAAAAAAAAATTTAAGAAATTAAAAAATGTTAGTTCTGCAACTTACAAAACTGAAAAAAATGATTTTAATAAATCATAAAGTTTTATTCTAATAACATAAACACGAAAAATTATTTTAAATAAAAAAAAATAGTTAAGTTTTGTTTTACAAACTAAAAAGTAGTTTTGACAAATCGTAAACTAAAAACTTTTATTCTGACAACATACACATGAAAAATTATTTTAAATAAAAAAAAAATAGTTAAGTTTTGTTTTACAAACTAAAAAGTAGTTTTGACAAATCGTAAACTAAAAACTTTTATTCTAACAACATACACATGAAAAATTATTTTAAATAAAAAAAAAATAGTTAAGTTTTGTTTTACAAACTAAAAAGTAGTTTTGACAAATTGTAAACTGAAAGTTTACCTCTGAAAACATACACATGAAAAATTATGTTAAGTCACAAACTTAAGTTTTCTTTTACAAATTTAAAAAATATTTTCAACAAATTGCAATTTTATTTTTACAAGCTTAAGAAACTACAACAAAATATCACAAGTTTCTGTTGCATAATTTGTAACGTTAAAATCTGTGTTTGGAGATTTGTTTGTGTGTTTTTATCAGCAGGTGTCATTACGTGTTGCAAAATTTGAGCTCTCATTCTGCAGTTTTGTATTTTTTCATGCTTGTCTTAAGGTAACAATTTGTGATATAGATTGTGCTAGGTTTGTTGATTTTTTTCCAGTCCTCCGATTGTAGAAGTATATGTTGTAACAATTTGCTCTATAGCTGTTCATTTGGTGTTCTCATTGTAAAAAAGAAATGTTGATTGTTTAGCTGGTATTAGCATCATCTAAAATAAAAATATAAAATTTATTCCTGCATGATAAACCTAAAGTTACGTTGTTTTAACCAAGCCATTACTCTTACAATCTTTAAGCGATACTATATCAACAAAAATAATTTCCAAGTTAGCTGTATTTATCAAAATTACTATCAATGATGAGATACATGGGTTTAAACGGAACACAACTAAAACAGGAGGTTCTACATGTCTTAATTTAGTGGCTGTGTATTGAGTTGTATCGTCATGTCATTATCATAGAGTGTGGTTTAGTTGTAATAAGCATCATAACACACAATCGTAACTGTTATTCCTGTATGATAAACCTAAAGTTACGTTGTTTTGACCAAGCTATTACTCCAGGTTATAGTTACATGTATTAAACGTTACTATAAAGGTTTAGCTGAAACCACTGTTTTAGCAAAACGTAGACCTAAAGAAATAAAAGTTTACCGAAACTAACATAAACCGAAACGAAGATTAACCGAAAGGATGAAAAAATGCAGTATTTATCATTGTTCAAGATGATTAAATGCAGTATTTATTAAGGTTTTTGGACAAGTCATAGATTATAATAATTATAGCCAACCCTTTGATCATTTGCCGTACAATGAACTAAAACCGATCCACAGATCAAAAAACTCATCAAAGTACAACGAAATCTTCAATCAACCTAAACATTCGAAACAACAGTGAAACCTCATATACCAATAAAATTACCAAAAGATCCCACCAATCAATGACAAGTTATGAAACTCGAAAGATCTACTGCCCATAAAAATGAAACACAGTTTTTGGAAAGACCTGGAATCGAACCAGTAGACCTACTTACCAGAATCAATAGTGAAAACTCTATTCCTGCAAGCAAACAGTTTCACGAAAAAACATGGCTGCAACCAAACCGATAAAAAATTAACAAAACATGCAGACACATACAGAACATATACAAAACATATACATACAGACAGACAGTTTGCTAACTTACACGCTATCAGTTCCCACTACGTATTGTACGAGAAGAAAAACAAACATTCGTTTATGGTATTGCGTTGTAATAAATTTGTTGAAGAGTCATGATCAGTAAGGGAGCCAATACTTTTTTATTTCTAGGTTCGCTTTTTGGTTAATGAATTGGATTTAAGTTTAAATAATTAAAAAAAAAACGCCTGTTGAAATTTTTTTATAAAGAATATACCCATCCATTTCATAAACTTTGCAAAATGGAGCCCTCTGTAAGTAACATACCAATCAAATTAAATTAAAAAAAAAATGAACAAAACAACTTACCATGATCATTTTTGACAGATGTGAATACTTGAAAAATAAGAAAGGAACGCGTTTCATAGAAATCATCACCAGTCAATTTTTAAACGGTCCACATAGCAGTTTCACAAGAGATGGACGGGTTTTGATCAACAACCATCGCTCGAGAACAGAACAACGATATATGTTCTTTTCTGGGGAACCTGATACTTCACGCCTACAAAGTGAACCAGCTAGACCTGCGGGGGAGTTACTCATGGAAGGTCTTCAACGACCACAAAGAAGGGTGGAGACAGAGGTCATCGATAACAATCTTTGTGTTGTCTGCTTAGATAAACGAACCAATATTATACTTTTACCGTGCGGACATTTATGTTGTTGCCGAACTTGTGAACAAAAAATTAGCACATGTCCTTGTTGCAGAAAACGCATTTCAAAAACAATCATCGTTTATCGTATTTAAAAAAATAAACTAAGAGTGTATTGTACCAGCTGCTTGCTAGGCTAGTTTATAAAAGTCTACTTCAGGAAGCAGGCTGAGTTCGTGCATCCACAACAAAACTGCTTATGATAGACAAATCTCTGTTTAGTGGACTTTAGACCTACTGGGTTATGAGAGTTTTTACCACCAACAGATGTGTAGAACAAAACGGTTTCATTAGTTTTGATGAAATTTATATTTTAACATTCTTGTTACTTATTTTAAATCATTGTTTATCGTATTTAAAAAAAATACTATCATAGAGTCATGTCACGCGCCGAACATACCTATATAATATGTCAATACCCTATCTGTGGTGATACCACTTCCGTCAATACCACTTCCGGTGATACCTGTAAGGTGATAGGACCCTTGGGGCTACCTTTGGTGATACCCACGAGGGGGATACTATGCATGATTAACTACTATCGTTGTTAAAAAGGAGAACTAGGTTAGTTGACGTCCGTGGGTAAAACACGTGTCTTCATAGTTGAGAACGCTGTGGGTTAGTTAGTGACTTCACATCCTCAATGGTGACATCATAACGGAATAAATGGTCAGGTTTTATGAAAGGCGGTATGCAGTTGAAACAATTTACTGAGCTGCGAGCAGTTAAAACAATTTAGGGTCGTTAGATGGTCCCGCAATACCGGATTACAATCCCGATAAAGCATTTAATGCGCGGTACAACGATTCTATTGTAGGACGTCGCCCAGACTTTAACAACGCTAAGTGATCATTTTAACATTGTTGCAAGTTTAATGCTATTTACTTGTGCTATCGTTATTGTATTTTGGCCTCCAAGCACGCAGATTTGGCCGCCGAGAAGGAGCTCTCGGTAGGCCACGATGACTGTCGGAAAAAAAACACGAGTTATAAGGCCTGGTGATGGCTGCAAGCTCACAACCCTCTTAAAAAGATATGATATCTCCAATGTAGTAAAAGTTAGCTACTACGTTAAGAGTGTCATCTTCTAATACAAAATGTTTAGCAAATATATAACACTGCAGAACTTTGCCGATGATAGTCGAATACTTACTACATTCTCTTGAAGTGAAACGTAACTTGATTTGTGAAGTAAATATCTAGTAAAGATAACGTTTACTAGAGTATTTTATCTAAATAAGCATGTAACAACTTATCATAAAAGCGTTAAACGCTCCCTTCTTCACAAACTGTTACTTACTGGCTTGTGGGACTACAATAACATCTTTTGAACTACTCTGCTGCGAACCAATACTGCTTGTCGCAATGCATCTCAGTGACGAGAACATGACGTCAAGCGTTTGATTGAATGAGCAATGACCGTTTGTAGCATTGACAAACTTAGAATGGCGCAGAACGTTGAGGTGATAGAACCTCCATTCACATCGATTGACAACTGGATGAGCTTGGCTTGTACAGTTCATTACAAGATTCTCATCAGATCGAAGATAGTACTTTCCTTTCAAAAGAGCTGAATCATCAGACTCAATGATATTAATAACAACATTGGTAGGAGCGTCTGCAAAACAATAACAAGTTTAAATTCCTGTTGGCATAAATTGCATCAGCTAAACGTATTTTCACCAAAATTTTATTATCTTTAGGTGTGGGCTACTGAAAAACTTGCAACAAAAGGCAAACGAATCTTGAAGTCAATACCACGTGCAAGTAATATAACACTAAGATAATAGTCAATAACGTACTTATATTTTCTGCTCAATTTTAATGACAAGTGCACTGAAATTGGCCTAAACCGCGTTCATTCTGAAATGCTGTCCAGTCAATAGTTTGACATTGCGATTGTCAATGCCGTCAATGGGTCTACACTTTCAAGAACAAAATTAATCTGCATCTATGTCCTGCAACATCATTATGTTCATGGACCTAAATCAACCATAAAAGAGCACTCCGTTTGCCGAGTGCATAAGCCAGATAGGTGAGAATACCCATAGTGGGGTGGATAAAATGCGACTATAATGCCATACGAGTGAGCTATATTTTTGCACTTTACATTTTATTTTCTATTGTTGGTCATTTCCGAGAACATGTATCTCGCCACAGTCTCGTTTGCCGAGCGATACTAAATTGCAATTAAGCTATACCAAAGTGTAAAGGTGAACGCACTTTTCTTAGTAGCTTGAATACTCTTTCATGCAGCTATGATTCAATTATAACTTAGAAATTATCTTTGTCACAGAGACGTAGCTACGTTGGTGGGGAAGGGTAATAGCTTCCTAAAAAATTTATCTTGCCACCCCAAAATATATGTTTTAATACTAATAAGTTACAATATTTTAATACAATTATAATTCATGTTAAACGACGGTTGCCCCCAACAGATGCTTTTGCCCGGTAAAATTTTGTTACTGCTCGATCATGAAATGTGTTTGGCACCAGCCTACTTCTACATGTAGCAAAACCACCAGGCATTGGTAAAACTGCAAACTTGGGCTACAATACATTGCCTGAATAACATTTTGTTTCATTCAGCGATTCAGTCATATGCAATGGACGGCCGCAGAATCGCTGTGGTGAGAGCCTTGGAAAGACTCGAAATGATGCCAGTTCGACATTGCGAGCATATGGCTATGTCTTTTGGCCAGACAATGAATGACATGTCGGAAGATGGACATAAAGGTTGACTTTCTTGCTTTCATGGTAATTTAAATCTTTAACTACAGGACAAGTCTGGATATGACTAAAAAATGAAACAGAAATTGAAAATATCTATGAAATAATTTCAAGGATAAATTGTAGCAATTGCAAACAAAGTGCTTAATACAACTAGAAGAGCTAATACAATTATAGAAAATCTAAACTGGCTAAGTCATGTGCTAGTTAAAGTTTCATGCTAGATGGTCTAGCAATCATCAGGCGCGTCACTAAAAATCAAAATAATAAAAAGTAAGCAGGAAAAAGTAGAAATGCTCCCAACTGATGGAAAACAATCAAGTAAAAGCTTAAAATATGAAGTTTAACTTACAAACAACGTCAATGGATATTTTTCTAGAAAAGTTGCCAAACCGATCAGTTGTTGTGCAGGTGTAATTTCCAATACCGGCAGAACTTAGTTGTCTCAATGAAACCTTAGATGTCGCAAACGTTGAACCATCGGGGTATTCCCACTGATATATTGCACCCAACTGACTTCCATAATCAATTGAACAAAAAAGATCTCCACGAAATATATCTCGCTGTATTGCCAGTTTATTGTTGGGCAGGTTTCGATTGTCATTAGTATGTAGCGTTACTGATCCTAAATGCAAAAGCATAAACTAGATTCATCAAGAAGTTCATGAATTGTCATTTTCGTTTAATAATTTTTACTTAGTTAAGTTACTAAGTTAAGATGGTATTCACTAAACTACTGTATCTAATTGCAAACAATAATTAGAATTTTGACTTCGGGCAGTGGCGTACCTAAGGCATGACAGGCATGGCTCGAGCCATGGGCACCACATTGATAGGGGCGCAAAAATCGGTTGGTAAAAATTAAAATTTGTGACTTACACTTCAAAATCTAATTTGCGCGTAATAGAATGCAAAGATCAAATAGGAGTCTCTCTTTTACTGTAGCCATAGGTAAACAATGGAATTGTGACGTTGCAAAGGCAACATTGTGCCTCTTCTGGCTCATTTTACGTTCAGTCAGCAACAATTGGAAGCTTAGTAAAGTCGCTTATCAGCGATTAGTTGAAGCTTAGAAGTATCACCAGCAGTGGCGGCTGGTGCTGTTTGTGAGCAGTGGGGCTGCAATAAATAGTCCGGGGGCGAAAACCATCGCTGAGTTTACCGAAGGAGAACAACTTTGCGGGGGGTCTGGGGGTCACCCCCAGAAAAATCACATTAAATTTGGTGCGTTCTGAGCACGTTTTTACCCCAACGTTTGAAAAAATGCATTCAAACTTTGTTGAAAAGTTGATGTATTCTTAAGCTGTAATAAAAAAAAACAACTAACAGTATTGCTTCGAAGACAAACTTTACTACTATTGAGCTTAGTCTTGACTAGCCTAGCCGTTGCATGCAAGGTTCAAGTGATTTTGAGATGCCCTAGGCTGGACTAGCACTTCCTATAACCTGTTGAATACCCTAACTCTACAGCTAACACTCTAAATTCATGGCTCATCGCTACTCTGCGAAATAAAAACTAACTTTAAAAAGTCTGTAAAGTTATTCGGTTAGGTGGGGCTGTTTTCCATGCAGCCCCAACAGATTCAAAAATTGCTGTAAAATACCAAAAAAGGTGGAGCTTCAAAGATAATTTTTAGCCAATCAGAGCGCTTGAAATCAAGAATTTCGGCTGCAGAGCAGTTTGCCCAAAGTTGGTGTTGCCAAACAAAACTTTCAATATTTTAATTTTCGATCCGCAATTCTTAAGTGATAAAAGTAACCAGGTCGGACAAACACAGGGAAAAAAGTATTTTTTTCTTTCTTTCAGGTAGGGCTGCAGCCCTTTAGCCCCATGCCATGAGCCGCCACTGAGCACCAGAACTTACTTATTCATTTTATAAGAATTTATAAATCAAATATGTTATATCATTTCAATTTGGCCTGACCAGAGCACTCAGTCTGTTCTTGGAAGAAATTGGCATTAAAGTATTATTGAGCCTATAAGCATGATGATATGATATTTTGAGACCAAGAATTAGGCTACGTATGATTTATTTTTACGTGCTGTACTGGCGCTGCTTAGCATTTAGCAGTCTGAGGTTCATTCACAACTTCACAAGCTGTGCTTTATGAATGTACTTTTACCTAACTTCCTCAAGTTATCACACGGATAAAATGAACGCAATTCGTAATAGAACACATCAATGTTGGGATTGGGAATGATTCGCTATCAGTTTCTTCAATCTCTAGTTAGCATACAAGTACAACTCAACGGTTACAAAACCCGCCGACATGCCAAGAAATGTCGGTGACAAATTAAATCATTTAATATTAGTTTTTGAAAAAATCTGCCGGACTTGGGTCGTTTTATTTTGATCCACAGTTATCCGACAAAAATATCCGTATTCATACGGCCACGGTCAATCCAGGATTAAACAACAATAGGCTTCGAGCCTTCGTTTGCGCTTTAGTTGGTTTGTAGTGGTAGGGCCTAATCTGTATTTAAAACAAGACTAGTATGAGACACTAGCAAACAATTGACATTAACAATACATACGACAAACCAATGATATTAGCAAACAGTAGTAACTAGATTACTAGAAGGTCATAACAAACTTGTAGGCTTTTTGTTAGCCTACAAACTTATGTCCGATTATATCCAATAATTCACTTGGTAGTGGGCTACAGTATAGCCTAGCCTACACAGCGTCAGATCAAAAACAAAAGGGAAACCGCGTTAGCTAGCTTTTATGTGGGAAATAACTTGGAAAGAAGGCACAAAACGCAGTATTCTATCAACTTGATTAGCTCTGCAGAGAGAACAAAACTTGCACGACGAAACAATCTCATGTGACTGCCTTCGAACAAATAAAGTGGCAATATTTATGTTCTTGTGATTTGTTCATAAAAGACTTGTAGCCTATGCAATATTTAACTTAAATGGTTAAAAAGGGCGCACATTTAAACTTTGCCATGGGCACCATTTTGCATAGGTACGCCACTGACTTCGGGACTAAATTAGAAATCTCAGAATCGAAATTTCTCGAAATTTTTACCCTATTATTCTGTTTTGCGGAACAATGAAGAGAGAAAATGCAGGCATATGAACGAAATAAAACATGTTGTTCACTGTAATGCTAACCCAAGAACAAAAAAAAACTTCAAAAGTGTCGTCATTAAGACGATTTGTGATTTGCAAAATATGCAAAAGCTAAAAAAGCATCTTTGGCCTCAACTGATGCATCTAGTTTTTCTAAGTGTTCTGGTTTCTTGTATTTGATCCCAGCAGCGTTTAGAATAGTTTGACATAGATCACACTTAATTTTTCTCCTGTTATGCAGTATGAAAAGTTTCGCCACACTTCAGATGTACGCAATATCAACAATAACATTAAAAATTATGAAATGCAGATGTGTTACTTACTAGTTTTTGAAACGACTTTGAAATATGTTTTGGTACTTTCCAAGTTACCAAGACTATTTGTCGCAATGCAACTCACTGCTTTGAAAGTGGGGTCAACTGTTTGATTGAATGAACAATGATCATTTGTAGCATTGGCAGCAGCAATGTCACGGTAACTTTTACCATAGTAAAACAACCTCCATTCACATCGACGGACAACTGGATTAGCGTCACTTGAACAGGTCATGACAAGATTCTCATGAGATTGAAGGTAATAAACTCCATTTAAACGAACTAAACGATCAGATTTTATGAAGTCAACAGCAACATTAACAGGAGGGTCTGCAAAACAATATCTGATTAAAAATTTTTGGTGCTGCCAACTGAATTTTGTTTCTTTAGTAGTACTGAAAATTTGAAAAAAAGAGAGGAAAACTGCACTGCTTATGAAGTTTAACACACAAGATTGATGTTGCGTTGAACCTGAAAAGAAAATGACGTCACGGTTAGCCATGCGTGGATGATAGTCCAATCTATGCCTTTGAAAGCGTGGTTTTCTAAGCCGAATCAAAGTATGTTGTTTATTCGGAAAACGACAAAACACATCGCGTGGTAAAATTTAATTTGAATAGGCAAGTTGATTGCATATGTTCCCTAGTATCTATCTTCTTCTTCTTGCGTTTGAGGCCGCCACAGATCACGTTGTTACATCCAGGCGCAGCAGCCAATAGATTGTGTATTCTTTGAGGGTTTTTAGGTCCACATATCTGTCCTGGGGTCGATATACAGGACAATGGTAGATAATGTGGTGTGCAGTTTGAAAATCTGAGCCACACGTACAAGATGGTGAATCGGCGAGGCCCCACCGAAACATGTTGCTGTTGAAACGGCCCACTCCAGCCCGCAGGCGATTGAGCTTCACCCACTCCTTCCGAGGTAGGGGAAGGGAAGGTAATTTGATACACTTTTAACATTTTTGCCTGTTAACTGAAAATTATCTGACACAAACTATTGATTTTAAGCTGAAATGAAAGTCTGATCCCTTACACACTTTTTAAAAACATTTTCACTTTTTTATTTTTGTTACTTTTTTTTTAATTAAAATTTTAAAAACGTCACTCAAATGTATCAATTTACCTTCCACGGAAGGTAAATTGATACACCCGGAAGGTAATTTGATACAGTAAAACTAATACAGAAACCCCCTTTGACAGCAAAGCAATAAATAAAAATTTAATATGTGGTTGGCGTGCTTGGGTGCAAAGATGACTGTTGAGGCCCATGTGTGCGGCGAAGTTTCTGCAGCGGGATGGTCATGGGAAGGATCATTGGCTGGAGTTCTTATTTAAGGGGGGTGCTTTGCACTTTTCTCATTTTTTGACAGCAGATAGCGTGTAGGCCTACGAAAGCTTATATAATAGTTGTTTCCCAAAGTAGCAGGTCTTGTTAATAAAGAATAACTTATTTAAATCAAGTAGATCAATGTCAACATTTATTACAGTCACAAAAAAGAATTTAATATACTGTATCAATTTACCTTCTCCACATGTATCAATTTACCTTTTTCAAAAAAAGTTATAAAATACTGATTTTTGTATGCTTGGATGCACATTGCAGAAAAAACGTGACATGCCCTTGAAGCCTTATCAATGAACTGTCAAATGAGTTTGGTTTCATCTTTCAGAAACTTTTCTTTAATTTTCCAGACGAAGATAATCATGAGTTAAAATTTTTACGAAAATACTCAAAAAACACACTTTCACAATTTTATGCCATAAAAGCACGAGTTAGCTGCATGGTGCAATTTTTGTAGGCATTATTTTCACAGATCTTCCACCTAATGACAATATTTTTGACCAATATTTTTTGTACATTTCTGTAGGGGGGGTGTATCAAATTACCTTCCGTATCAAATTACCTTCCCTTCCCCTAGTTCTGCTTCAGGTGGAGTGTTGGTATTGGGAAGGACTGTGAATTGGGTTGGTCTCGCAACTTCTCTCCATTCACTGTTCCAAAATTCG
Source organism: Aplidium turbinatum (assembly GCF_918807975.1). Classification (NCBI taxonomy): domain Eukaryota; kingdom Metazoa; phylum Chordata; class Ascidiacea; order Aplousobranchia; family Polyclinidae; genus Aplidium; species Aplidium turbinatum. Next base: position 7,000,305 of record NC_137483.1, on the reverse strand, counting down.
GAAATGTGGAAGTTGGATTTACAGATAGCTGCAGCATGTTTGGAAAACGGGCGTCGAGATTTCAAGCGCTGGGGCTTTTGGGAGTGTGAGTTTATGACAATCTGGTTGAGGAGGTGGTCATCCCTTGACATAGCTTGTAGGACCAGACTGCGTACGTGGTTTTCCCTACGAAGTCTACCTAGAGCAATGCCTGACAGTACCGGCAGAAAGTCAGTGGGAGTTGGAAGCAGGCAACCAGTGATTATTCTCATTGGTGTTGAGGGCAGTGTCAATTTTGCAAGTGTGTACGCTGCGGCACCAAGTGGGGGAAGCATATTTGGAGGTGCTGTAAACAAGTGCAAAAGCACTTGTACGGAGTGTTGATGTACTAGCACCCCACGATGTTCCAGCTAGGCATCTCAGTAAGTTGTTGCGTGCTGATAGCTTAGCATGGAGGGCTTCGGCATGGTGTTTGTAGGTTAATTGTTGGTCGAGCTTCACTCCTAGGTAGGTGGGACACGGGTTGTGTGGGAGTGTGTTTCCGTTGAGAGAGTTATCTATCCAGTATATACTTCAATGATTTGTTACTAATGGTCACAGCGGTAAATCATAATATCTTCGTGGGAAAGTTGTAACATAAAATTCCCGGATCCGTTCGTCTGTATGCAATGACACCGAAAAAATACTCTTCTGGAAATGTCTTTCAAGAATTGTATTTCAGCAATAAATAGCCAACAGGCTGTCGAAGAAGGAGTCAACACCGTACCCGCTAAAACTTGCCACCACGATACAAATTACTTAGATAGAAGACGGAAATTTCGTCTAGTTGGTAAGCACAAGCAAAACAGTTTTAATAATCGACCAACTTTTAAAACGACAATTCTAAAATGAGAGAATAGATTGCGATATTTTAAATGCACGTAACCAGCTTCTGTGACGTAATAGTACATACGTATTGTTATGCAATTTCACAGGTGTTCAAACGGTTTGTGCCATGTTTTACAGGTGTTACGAAGAGATGATGCAATCTCTGCTCATGCTTTTAGTAATATTCCATTACGTCAGACGCCAAGGTTCAGTAGACCTGAACGGTTTTATGTGACGTTTGATTTGAAGATCGTCCGTAACATAGCAGCCCTTAGTTATGACAGTCTAACATGGCATAACTAAAAAATAATTTAAGGACAATCGTGAGTCAATAAATAAAAACACACGATACACAAATTGTTTGAGTCACTCACGTTTAAGTTAATACGCAAATACAAAGGACATGCAAAGAATGAACAATAATAAGAATAATACACGACGATACATGAAATTGGTACCATAGGTACACGCTATATACAATGGTTGCGATAATAACCGACTGTTCTGGGCTCAGACAAAGGTCAACCACCGCAGACAGAACCAGCTCAAACCTTAACTCTTAAGTGTTCTTTACGGGGGCGAGACACGAAATATCTCTCAACACGTAGTCTACTTTCACTTTCCCCGTACTCTCATCATAGTTGCAAACGGCAACTTTAGCTCTCCGAACCACAGGCTTCCCTTTCCTAATTTGTGGGACCACCTTATGCACCCTTCCAAGTTGATACTTCCCACGTTTACCAATGTCTTGGAGAGAACCCACCACTACAAGTTGACCAGACTCCAAATTCTCGGCCATTTTTAACCATTTTTCCGTCCCTGAAGCCCTGGCAAGTAAAAATCTAACCATTTACTCCAAAACTGCTGAGAAAGCGACAAATTGAACCGATAATCCCTTCTTAGTTGGTCACGATCATGTGGTTTCCCAACAGCACATGGGTCTAAGTATGGGGTCAACAGTGAGGCAGGGGCGATGACAGTAAAATCCCTAGGGTCGTCACTCAAAGGTACCAAAGGGCGTTCGTTCACGATCCGAACGGCACTGCTCGTGTGCGTAAGCAGTTCAATAAAATTGGGCTTGCGTATTGAAGTGTGCAAAATGTAAAAAACGTATTTAGTCACATCAGCCATGAAACTAAATCTACCAAGCCGAAATCTAGCCAAAACATCTGCCAGAAGGTTTAACAAGTCAGGACCCGAAAACATTACATCATTCAAACTTCCCATCGTAAACAATGCGCTTTTTTTAATTGTGACGCCACAAAGTATGGTAAATAGGGTGGGTCGTTTTTGACTTTTTTCGAAATTCAAAAACGGCTAGTCATAAAAAGTGGCACATGCATGAAAAAATTACGTGTGCAAAATTTCATCAGTTTGAGGGTGCATCTTCTGCCCCCGCAGGGGGGTCAAACTTTCAATTTTTTGAAACAAAAATTGGCAATTTCACTTTCTATTTCAACATAATTTTTTTTATAATTTTTCTTCTGGCTAGTTATAAATTGTAAGTGGGATGTACCCAGAACTTTTTTATGTAAAGGCATGTTCGAAGCTTAAGGTTTATTGCCCCCGCATCGACGACCAAAATGCTGAATTTTCACCAATTTGAGATACAATTTTGTCATTGCTCAATAAACAAACTTGTCGCAAAAGGGCGAGATGGTGTTGACGCAGTATTTTCATTTATGTTCTGTCCTAACTCTTTCACTTTCCATATGTTTCATGATAAAGAGTTACATGGAAAAAATGAATAACCTTTTAAAGTCAAAGTCTAGAGGTGGGCCTAAATTTCAGCAAAATTTGGAGCAAATGAAAGATTCTGCAAAGCAAAAATTATTTCATATCGGTTGTTGTAAGTGTTCCAATTTTCAGCAATGTACTTGCCCGCAGGAAAATCGTGTCCTATTATAGAACAACCGTTCCTTCTTGATCAAAGAATAACCCGCATAATGGTGACTGATAAAATTGATAAATTGGCCACAAATCTCAATTTAAACGTTTTCAGAGGAGAGTCGCAAGATCAGAACAATTCCGTTCTTTACGTGAAGACCCAGGAGTAGGCACAAGTAGCGTTTTGGTTAAAACACCTTTAACGTCTTATTCAAGCTCAGAAACTTTATCATCCAATGAAGAACGCTGCGGAGATTATGATTATCAGCCCAGTTTTGCCTCGGAAAACACCAGAAAAAGCAAACCTATACTTCCAGTTTCGTATATTTGCTGAATCATGCGATCGTACTGGTATTTCAAATAGGTCTGCAGTACTTATTGCTTCATCACTTCTACAAGATGCAGGAGTTGTAACGGATAGCGAATCACAATCTGTTACAGATAAAGGCAAAGTGAGAAGAACGAAAAAAAAACTGAGGTTTACGGCTCAAATGGAAAGTATCGTGTGCCTAAACTTGCAAAGCATATATTTTGATGGCCGAAAAGATCAAACCATTAAACAAGATGAAATTGCTGGGCGACTTCGAAAACATTTCGCAGTTAAAGAGCACATTGCTTTACTTGAAGAGCCAAGTTCACATTTCATTGGTCATTTTACTGCAGCCAACGGATCTACTGTAGTGTCTCAATAGCTACCGGGATTCTTGAATATCTTGAATCCAATAAAATTAGCTACGATAATGTAATGGCAATTGGATGCGATGGAACCGCAGTAAACATAGGTCAAAAAGGCGGCGTGATAAAGCTCTTGGAAGATCATTTCCAAAACCCACTTCAATGGTTAATATGCCTACTCCAAGGTAATGAATTGCCTTTTAGGCATCTTATAAAAGAACTGAATGGCAATACTAGCGGACCTGATAATTTCACTGAGCCCATTGGAAAGCAGCTATAGCCACTGTCACACAACTAGATGTGGTAAAATATGAAGCAGTTCGGCACCAGAGATTGAAATTAATGAAAATGACCTCAGTAGGTACTGACCAAAAATATCTTCTACACATGCACAGAGCAGTGAAAAGTGGAGAAATATTCATTTCGTATCTAGGAGTCCAGGTATGATGAACCACTCAAGATGGTTGACCACAGTCAACAGAAATCTGCGTTTATATGTTGCATCTAACGAACCGTCAGCTGTATTGATGGAACTTGTGGACTATATTATGAATGTTTACATATTGCCATTAAAAAGTAAAGCAATTTTACTAATGGCCCAAAACGTTTCTTTAAAATTCTACTCTCTGCTCAGAAGCTATCGCATAAAGCTCGCAATATCGTCAAGAAAGTAGGAGCATAGCCGTAGGAGAGTAAAATATTTTGGGCGGGCGAACAAAATTTGCCCAAATTTTTCAAAGTTTGCCCAAATTTTGTCTTTGCATGTATATTTTCAAAAACGCAAAACTACTCACAACCTCTGAGGTAATGCTGTGTAATAACTCTAGTCTACAGTCATCAACTTGGCTGTGTACGAAAACACAGGCAACAAAACGTACACCAACAAAACAAGGGTAATGTAAATTTAACCTGCATTCATAGACCTGTCTGTGTCCCAATTATTAAATAAACCATCAAATTGAAACACTCTTGTGTGGTACAAAATATATATATATTAAGCCTAGCTGGATTCAACAACAATTTGAACTGAGACTTCAGCAATAACTGGATAACAATTGCTGAATATCCATGTCACCAGATTATTTGAAAAACTCCAGCCCAACTTCAATAAAAGGCCAGACCAAAAGTAGCTTAATCTTTTCATTATAAAGATAGTCCAAAACTCAGTATTTGTAAATTTATCATTACAAAGATATTCTTACTTCATAACGACGCAGCTACTCAAATTGCAAGTAGGGGAGAGTGGGGCTAGTCGGAAAGATTTTTTTTTAAAGTAAAATTTAAAACAATTGGTGCATAACCTGACAACTTGAAGCGGCTTAAATTATCACCTATGGTGTCCTCTATCATACAACCAAAAATAAGTATTGAGTCAATTAAGCTTTTAATAAAAATTTAAAATAAACAAACATACAATTGATTTTTCAACTAACCCCATGCCTGGGGTTAGTTGAAAAACGTCAGTTTAATGCCCACCAATGAACTGGATACTATTTTTTCAACCAATAAACATTTACATGGGGTTGTAAGCAAATATGTTAACTTGCTTTAAAATCAAAATGCAATGAATTCTACATCAAATCATCGTAAAAACATTTTTTAATAAACGCATTGTTAAAACTTGTGATGCCGCATATATAGCACTTTCCAAGTTATTCAAATTAAAATTTTACAATGTATGTCTGCTTAAAACAAGTACATTGGAGCTTATACTACTTATTATCATACCACGACGATATACTCGTATCATACTACATAGTCATACCGTTATCAAAACATTGTCCAACTAACCCCACCCACTATTTTCCAACTAGCCCCATTAGCATATGACAAACTATTTTCCTAAAATATTGAAGTATGGTGCGTTGGACTAAAATTTGTTTATTTCTTAGTGTTGTAGAACACCTACAGCTGACACACACCAAAAAACTTCTGCCTATCTTTAACGATATCGACGCATAAGATGTTTTTCAATACGCCAAAAATTTTACTTCGAAAGTAAGAAAATAGAAAATTGTCAGCCAAACAGGTATACCTTGACTCAACAAATCGAAACTAACATAGATTATGTGTTTTTATAAACTACTTCACATGTTGGCAGTAAATATTTAAAAAAGTTATCGAGAGTTAAAAAAATGACCACTTTTCAACTAACCCCGCCTTCCAACTAACCCCACTCTCCCCTACTGAAGAATAGTGATTCCCAGGTAGATAGTGATTCCCAACTCAATCCTTGCCAAAAAATACAGACCACATTATCAACAGCACTATTTTGGCTACATTGCCTGATACATCAACTGCATGAATTAACATGTATTTTTATATTTGATTGTTGTTGGTCTAATACTGTGTCGTACAGTAGATAGTAAATAGCTGAGCATATCAACCCAAGGACTGGCAGACAAACAGCAGTTCATACAAAAAAACTTCTTTATAGAAAGCAGTTAAACCATAGCCCACAAAATCATGAAATCAAATGCTGAAAAATTTACAAATTGTTTTCGTTTAATATATAAACTTTTTCACTTTGTGCAGGCCTATAGTTAGTTGCTAAGATCAATGGTTTACAAGAGTGTTTTATATATGGCCTCACAGCTGTTGATTTTTAAAGTTGATATCAAATGGTAAACTTGTTTGGCCATATCTAAATATGATAAGCTATCTTCGTGGTATTTAAGTTAAGTTTTGTGAGCATAGCATAACTTATGGTAAGACTGATTTATCCAATAACTGGATATTCTTTCCCAAATATTTTTTACAAGCAACTACATTAATAGGATATAAAAAAAGCAAAAAACCTCATAAGGTTACGAGAACCCAGCAGGGTTTCAAAATTCTACCGATGAAGAAATGTAGGCTAGTGTGTATATCCTAACGAATATCTGTAATAAGGTTACCTCAGCTAGCCAAACGCATTATTTTACATTTACTTCCTGCAGATAGTAAATCGATCTTACATTCTGCCCAAATTTCTAAAGTTTCCAAAATTGTTGATGGTACATTTACATTCAAAAAAAAATATTAATGTATTTCATATAAAAATGCAACATTATAAAGTTATTAAACTGGTTACTAAATTGATATTGAGAAAAACAAAACTCATAAAGTTACCAGTAGCCTACCCAGCAGCCTCTTAAATCTTACCGGTAAAAAAATGCAGCCTATGTTTTAGTGAAAATCAGTGATAATATTATCTTCATTTGCCAACTGTGCTCTTTTACAGTTACTTTTTGTGGTTGTGGAATGGAAACTTATCATTTTGCCCAAGTTGCAATACCACATGCAATTGTTTCCAAAATTGATGAAAAAGCATTTTCCATTCATTGGAAAATATCAATGCATCTCATAAATTATAACAATTATGTAAAGTCTATAAGCTAGTGAGACGTCGAAACATCATGGTAAGATTGATTTGCCCAAATAAGTGGACATTTTTTCCCAAATTCGTGGTGTTTTTTTTTGGCGGGAGAGCGACCGCCCCCCCTGCCCCCCATCTCCTACGGCTATGAGTAAGAGAGAATGCTCTCTACAGAGGAGTGGGTTTAATGCCCATCCTGAAAACATTTTGATTGCTATGATATGTGATAGGCTACCGAAGAGTATGTAAGGGAACTAAGATGGAGAAGAATTTTCAATTCAAGAATATTATCATCTCACAGCACTCGTCAGCGAAAATTCACCCTGCCAATATTGCAGTTCAGTTCCGAACGTTACTTTGAGATGATAGACTGGCAAAATATTCCAGTTACGGAACCCCCAGTGACGCGTGGTGTTGACAGCGGTGTGATAGAAGAGCACATCAAAACAAAGATGTATCCACAACAGTTGTTTCTTATGTTTCCCTGCCACACACAAGCCGTTGAGAGAGCCATTAAACTCGTGACAGATGCCTCATCACATGTGGTGGACACTGGACAGCATTGAAAAAGATAGGTACATTAAAGCAATATCACAATCAAGGAAAAAAATTCCTCGGTTCCAGTCGAAACAATTTTATGATTGATTAGACTTAAGCCAGAACTAAGTTTGAACAATAATCTGGTGAACTGGTTAAAAGTCCCTGTTGTTTGTTGGATTTTTGACACAATTTTTTTTTTGTTAACACTAGTTCTTTTTTATTGTTACAGTGCTGTCAAACAAAGTTTACTCCTGTATGTTGTTCTTGTAGTAGCCTATCAAGTGAATCAAGTGAACGTTTAATTTTAGTTTGTAAATGACAAATTTGTGTAAACAAAATCATATTAACAATTCACGTCGAAGCTGTACAGTACATTCCATTTACGGAACCTGCAGATCATATTGCTTTTATTCTGAAGTAAATTATAGGTTGTGTTTTGTAGCTGTAACTGATCAAGCTTACTATTGCTTTTAATTTAAGAAGACTACGTCTTATCCTGCAAAGTTAGTGACAGAACATAAATGAAAATACTGTGTTAACACCATCTCGCCCTTTTGCGACAAGTTTGTTTATTGAGCCAATGACAAAATTGCATCTCAAATTGGTGAAAATTCAGCATTTTGGTCGTCGATGCGGGGGCAATAAACCTTACGTTTCGAACATGCCTTTACATAGGAAAGTTCTGGGTACATGCCACTTACAATTTATAACTAGCCAGAAGAAAAATTATAAAAAAAATTATTTGAAACGGAAAGTGAAATTTCCAATTTTTTTTTAAATTGAAAGTTTGACCCCCCTGCGGGGGCAGAAGATGCACCTCCAAACTGATGAAATTTTGCACACGTAATTTTTTCATGCATGTGCCACTTTTTATGACAAGCCGATTTTGAATTTCGAAAAAAGCCAAAAACGACCCACCATAATGGTAAATACCACTCAAATCCCTTGACATTTCATGCTTCACCAGTACGCTCAATATAACCATTAGATTTAAGATCTATCATAGCGTCGGTAAGAAAATCACGAAGTTCAGGTTGTTTTAAAGCCTTCTTTCTTAAAGCAGCAGCTCTATCTAACGCCAACACATAATTGATAGGTAGATCGATATCTTCCTTCAACGGTACAGGTATCTCAAATCGACCATCTTTCAACTCAATATTCGCTTCAACAAGTTCTCTAGCCAAAATGTCATTGCGAGACAATTCACAGGTTTCATTTTGCAAGGTCAAATCATGAATGACTTTATTCAGGTCTGCTATTTCCATCACGAGACTCAATTTTACGCTGAAAGCTAGAAACCAATCAGTACATCTACACTACTACATTCACTTAAATGAAACATATTCACGTCATGAAAACGACGAAAACCACTTAAATCCTGCTTATGCGATAAAGTTTTAACATCGTCAGTCCAAACTAGGTTAATCACCGAGGACGTAGGTTCGACACCGTGGGTTTGACACCGCTCACCGAGGACGCTGGTTTCGAACACCGTTAAGGACGTAGGTTCGACACCGCTCCAGAGCACGCGGCTGTGTCTCGGCAAAGACACTTAATGGCAAGCCAAAATAAGGGAAGCAGCTGACTCGAAGACTATATGTCACTTTGCTGCTTCCTGTCTGTCTGTTGTATCGCATCTGTGATCGCAGTGTACTGCATGTTATCGCAATGGGCGCAAATAAAAACCCGATTATATCCATTTTAAACGACGCTTTATCGGACGGTTTAAGGCCAAGTTCGCACACCAAATCACTCGAAACAATCGTCAACTGCGAACCAGGATCATGCTGACAATACACCAATTTCGATTTACCCGTCATTGGATTCAAAACACGAGCAGTAGTAATGCGGTTAAAGGCTGCTTTAACATTTCCAATCTTAACACTACGCACAGGAACTCTGGCACAAGCATCATCTTTGCCTATCGAATCCAAAGAATCACGTGACCTCACATAAAAATCATGCAGAAGAAAAAAGTGTTTCCTATCGTTATTAGGCCCACACTTACGACAGTTGTTCACATGATTACAATCCCTAACCATATGCTGGCGCAAACAATTCAAGCATTTGCCAGCTTTCACAATAACATCTCTCCGATCTTTACGTGTCAAGTGCAAAAATTCTTTACAATTAGACAAAAAATGATGTTCGACTTGACCTAGTGACGAAAAATAAATACATGCCGGTAGGTCTCTACGTCTAGCTGCACCACCGCGAGGTGCGCTAACAGTAGTCGAGTACTGCGAACTCCCTGACATCACATTATCATGAGGTTTTACCGACGTCTGCCTAACCGGACATGAAGGCAATCTTCCTTTGCCAGACTTTTTAAATTGCTGCGACTCACCAGAATCGCCCATTTGCATAATGCTAAAATCAGTCGACTTGCGTGTTTCCTCCCGTACTACTGTGGTGTAGCGCGTGTCGTCACGCACCATATCTCTTTTGCTGACAGCGCAGTGTGGGTTTGCCGATTGCCTGGCTTGGCTTCTCTTGGTTTCTTTCGTGTTGGTTCATTCTCTAGTTTTCAGTTAACAGTGTAGCAGTGCAATCGGCTGTTTAAGTAGAGTCTTGTTTTAGTTTGTCATTTAATACTTTCTGTTAACATTCTTTAAAGCTAGTTTTCAATTGCAGGATATTCACGTTTTAAGTTTATTAAAGCCTACTTTACTTGAATGAGTTTGTTGGTTTCAATGTAGGTCATGTCAATTTAATAAACTTATTTAAGCAAGAATCAGAAAGATGGACAGACATATTCCTCGTCCTAAAGACTTTTCAGTTGATCCTAACTCCGCTGACGCTCCTACTATTTTCAAGTTCTGGTTTCAGACTGTCACTGACTGCATCGCTACACTTGAAGAGGTTCGCCAGGAAGGAACTCCTAATATCAACAAAACTAGAATAATACGTAGCTTCTTTTCCCCAGAGGTATACCTCTATGTCGAGGAAGTTGACGACTATGATGCAATTGTAAATACTCTCAAGAGAACATACGTAAAGAAGAAGACCAATGTCTACGCCAGGCATTTACTAATCAGCCGAAAGCAAGCCAGTGGAGAAACGGTCTTGGAATACCTTAGAGCGCTGAAACTAGTCTCTAAGGACTGCACCTTTGACGACGTTTCTTCCCAAACATATAAAGAGCAGCTTATTCGGGATTCTTTCATAAATGGCTTACAGTCTCCTGTCATCCGCCAACGTCTTTTGGAAGAGAATAGCATAGACCTTCAACGTGCTTCGGAACTGAGCGACAGTATAGAAAGAGCACAACAACAGTCTTTGCATCATGGGGAGAGCTGCAAACACTTCGATAGCCTCAACGACAAATTATGCGCGAGAAGGTAACAACATGCGTCCAGAGCACAAGAATCACGACGTTTCTTCAGCCACTTCCAAGTCCAAGGTACAAACTAGAAAATCATGTTACTTTTGTAACGGACCACTCCATGACCGTTGGTCCTGTCCAGCACACAAACAGAAATGCTACAATTGTGGAAAACTAGGGCATTTTTCCAAGGTCTGTCGCAGTAAAAGTTCATCAGTAGCTTTGGCTTCTGCTGCAGAAAACCCAGTTGCTAACTCGGATTCTCTTAATTACTCGTCAACGCTTTCCAGGCACAGAGGCCCGTTATATTTTGCTGGAGCTCCTAACTGCCTACATCGCACAGTGGTGGACGCTTTGGTAAATGGACATCCAGTTAAAGCCTTGCTGGATTCAGGTGCCTCGGATAACTTATTGATAGAAAATTGGTAAACAAGCTGAAGATAAGCCTTACGAAACAACCTCACACTGTGACCATGGCGTCGACCCATCACTTGGTCAAGACCGCTGGCTGCGCTTGTTTGCATCTTGAACTCCTTGATAGAAGTTATCCAAAGATTTATTTCGATGTCATTCCAAACTCTTGTGCTTATGTGATTTTAGGCTAAAATTTCTTTCAAAAACACGAGAAAGTCACCTTTCAGTTTTGTGGCCCCGAAAAACCGCTTGTAATTTCCGCAGCAACACCGAAGCTCGTAGCGCTTACCTCAGCTCGCGTGGATCCACCAAGTCTTTTCCAATACATGCAACCTAATTATAAACCTGTTGCAGCCCCTTCCCGTTCTTATTCAAAAGATGACGTCCCATATATTGAAAAGGAGGTGGAAAGACTATTAGCCGAAGACATAATTGAACCTTCAAGATCTCCGTGGAGATCGCAGGTGCTTGTTGTCCGGAATCAACATAAATGCCGCCTTGTGATCGATTATTCACAGACCGTCAACCGTTTTACACTTTTGAACGCGTATCCCCATCCGCGAATTGAAGACATTGTTAACAAGGTTGCAAAAGATAAAATCTACAGCTCTCTTGATCTGCGGTCCACTTACCACCAAGTTTCTCTCTTGCAAGAAGAAAGACCATTTACAGCATTTGAAGCTCTCGGCCATTTGTATCAATACAAAAGACTGTCTTTTGGTGTAACAAATGGAGTTGCTGCCTTTTAGAGAGTTATGGATGGCTTCATCAAAAGATACAATCTGAAGAAATTTTACGCCTATTTAGATGATCTGACCGTTACCGGGGAAACTGTACAAGAACATGATGAAAACCTGAATGTCTTGCTTGATGCTGCAGAGAAGAGTGGATTTACTTTTAATAAAGACAAATCGAACATTAGACAATCTACAATCCATTTACTTGGCTACCAAATCTCGCACAACCAAAAGAAACCAGACGCTGAACGACTTCGACCACTGTTGGAAATGCCTCCACTAAAAACTCTGAAAGAATTGAAAAGAATTTGTGGTATGTTTGCATACTATGCCAAATGGATGGAAAGATTTTCATTGAAGGCTGGTCCACTCTTAAAGGCTGTTATACCTTCGGACGAAAATGCTTTGAATTCTTTTAAAACACTAAAGGAAGAATTGGCGGCTGCTAGTCTGGGAACTATTCGTGATGACCTAAGTTTCGACATCGAAAGTGACGCTTCTGACTACGCTATAGCCGCAATCCTCTCCCAAGGCGGTCGCCCTGTCGCTTTTATGTCCGCACCCTGAGTAAATGCGAACAGAAGTATCCGGCTATCGAAAAAGAAGCTACAGCAATCATTGAAGCCGTTCGAAAATGGGCCCATTTTTTAAAGGGTCGCACCTTTTCACTTGTCACCGATCAGCAATCGATCTCGTATATGTTTGATAGACGCAACCGTGGGAAGATCAAAAATAACAAAATTCTGTTGTGGCGTCTAGAGCTAAGCCAGTTTCATTTCGAAATCCGTCACAAGCCGGAAAAGAAAACATAGCCCCTGATGCACTATCAAGAGTGTCTGCAACTTTGAGCCTTGGCAAAGACTTGCTTTCTTCACATGGATCCCTTGGACACCCAGGATATGTTAGATTGTATCACTTTATTCGATCCCGCAACTTGCCGTACACCAGCGAAGAGACTAAAGCAATTTGCAACCAATGCCAAACTTGTGCTGAACTCAAACCACGTTTTTACAAACCACCAAGAGGAACTTTTATCAAAGCTACGCACCCATGGGAACGACTATCTGTTGATTTCAAGGGTCCTGTTAAAGGTTTGAAGCCTTATTTGTTAGTGATTGTAGATGAATATAGTCGCTACCCATTTGTGTTTCCATGCAAAAGAATGTCTTCCGAGTCCGTCATTGATTGTTTAACTAACTTATTTTGCCTGTTTGGTTTCCCTGCTTACATCCACAGCGATCGAGGAACTGCTTTCACTAGCCGAGAGATCAAAGAATTTTTTTCTACGCGTGGAATAGCTACTAGTTGCTCATCACCTTACCATCCTCAAGGAAATGGACAGTGCGAAAGAACAAACCAAGCGGTATGGAAAACAATAAAACTTCTTTTGAGAACGCACCATGTTCTGGAGGACGATTGGGAGAAAGTCCTTCCACAGGCTTTGCATTCTATTAGGTCATTAAGCTTACTATGTGTCGCGACTAATCAAACACCCCACGAGAGGTTATTTTCATTTGCACGACAAGCCATGTATGGCATGGCAATGCCTTCGTGGCTTTTGGACTCCGGTAAAACCGTTTCATTGCCACGCTTTGTGCGTAATAAAGGTGAACTTGACTGTGATCCAGTAATATTACTCAATGCGAATCCTAGTTATGCTCGTGTGCGATATCAAAGTGGAAGAGAGGCGACTGTTTCGACTTCGGATTTGACACCCTCTCCTCAAACTGAGGTTGATGCAGAAGAACGCCTTTCTACAACGACAGATCTTACCTTAAATGTGCCGGAAGAACCTGGAATCCATAACATACTAACAAACGATTATAACACGCCGTCAACAGACGCTCCTTTGAATTTAACTACTGACGTTCGCGAAGACAGTAGGCCTACTTGTGATATTACAAACTCGATCACATCAACTAATGAAAGGTTTAACGACAACAGTACACCTATCTTGAGACGTTCTACTAGAATTCGAAAGTCACCAGAAAGATATGGCTTCTGAGTCAACATCTTGTCTGGTCCTTTTCGAAATTTATTTGGCGGGGGAAAATGTGGTGTAGCGCGTGTCGTCACGCACCACATCTCTCTTGCTGACAGCGCAGTGTGGGTTTGCCGATTGCCTGGCTTGGCTTCTCTTGGTTTCTTTCGTGTTGGTTCATTCTCTAGTTTTCAGTTAACAGTGTAGCAGTGCAATCGGCAGATTAAGTAGAGTCTTGTTTTAGTTTGTCATTTAATACTTTCTGTTAACATTCTTTAAAGCTAGTTTTCAATTGCAGGATATTCACGTTTTAAGTTTATTAAAGCCTACTTTACTGAAATGAGTTTGTTGGTTTCACTGTAGATCATGTCAACTACAAAATCTAACAAACTCTGAAAAGTAGGCTCATTAGTGCTACCATACTTATGGACGATATCGATGGACTCGACTGCCATTTGGTCTAAAAGTGAGCAGTGAAATTTTTCAAAAACGACTGAATAACGCTTTAACAGGTTTAAAAGGCGTATTTGCTGTCGCTGACTATGTTATTATTGTTGGGTGTGGAGAAGATGTAGACAAAGCACTTGCTATAATCAGACGACAACCTAAACGCTTTGCACAACAGATGTAAGGCGAGATGCATCAAATTGAACGACAAAAAGTCAGTTTTAAAGAAAACTAAAGTCACTTTCATGGGACATCTGATTACGAGTCAAGGAATCAAGCCTGACCCTAAAAAGATAGAAGCGATCGAGAAAATGCCTTCCCCTGTTGATGTCTTCAATATCTCGCAAAATTTATGCCTAATCTTGCTGATAATCTGGATCCACTACGTAATTTGACCCGCAAAAATGTACCTTGGATGTGGACAGACGACTGCGAAAAAGCCATTCAAAAAGTGAAAAAGAAAATCGTGACCACTTCACTGCTTAGTTACTACAATGCAAACAATGAACTCACTCTTCAAGTGGATAGTAGCTCAACCGGTCTTGGAGCTGTGTTACTACAAAACGGAAAACCAATAGAGTACGCTTCTCGAGCCTTAACGAAATCTGAGAGAAACTGGGCTCAGATTTTAAAAGAAATGCTTGCTGTAGTATTTGGTCTTGAAAGATTTGATCAGTACACGTATGGTCGAAAAGTCATAGTGCACAACGATCATAGCCCTCTTGGAAACATTCTCAAGAAACGTTAAGTCAAGCTTCGAAACGACTTCAAGCACTAATTGCACAAATGCCTGCAGTTAGCATGTCTCCTTGATTACTTTTGCACTCCTTTTGTCACGTGTACTCCGCGAGGCAGTACTCTGTTTTATTCGTATCATTTCATTCTGGCAGGCTAGCGAACAACAGCTTCTTTTGTTCTAGTTTCAGTGTTGAGTTTAACAATCTTACGTTGTGTATTTTGTTGCAGAAATTGCGATTCGATCATTTTTCTTTTGTTAATATATTTAAGAAAAATAACCGTCTTTGTTCACTAATCATGAGATTAAATCGATACGACATCGAATTTCACTATGTACCTGGAAACACCCTTGTCATTGCAGATACACTGAGTCGTGCCTATCCAGAATTGAAAAATCTTGATGATCGAATAACCAGAATAATGTCCGTGAACGCATTGGAAGAAATTCCAGACGAAAGACTAACGTCGGTACGTCAAGCCATGCACAACGATGACGAAGCGAAGAACTTGCTTGAGATGATAAAACACGGATGGCCCATTGATAAAACTAATGTACCTTGTAATGTTAAACCGTATTTTTCCTTTCGTGAAACTTTAAGCCATGACAATGACATAATTCTAAAAGATGAAAGAATTTTTATTCCTAAATCTTTACGTGGTGACATAAAGAAACAATTGCATTGCGCTCATCTTGGTTACGATAGCATGATGCAACGAGCTCGAGAAACCATTTTTTGGCTGGGCATTGGGCATGTCTAAAGACATTAAAAAACTCGCTGAAAGTTCTGACATTTGTAACCAGCTAAAACCTTGCAACACAAAAGAACCATTAAAACCACACAACGAAGGAACTTTTCCTTTCGAAAAATGTGGTGTTGATTTGTGTGAATTCAATGGTAAATCTTCTCTAGTCGCTGTTGACTATTATTCTAATTTTATAGAAGCCGATTTGTTGACATCCACAACCGCTATGTCTGTTGTACCTGTTTAAAACAACATTTTGCACGATATGGTATTCCAAAATGTTTGAATTCTGATTCTGCTGTTATTTTTATGGCTACTGCATATAAAAACTTTTGTGCTAGCTGGAATATTACGCACACTATTTCCAGTCCTGGTCATCAACGAGAAAATGGTAAAGCGGAATCCGCAGTAAAAACTTTAAAAAACATGTTCAAACGTACTTCTAAAAACCATGCCAATCAGTATTCTTTACTTGAAATCCGCAACACACCTTGTCAGGATGTTGGTGTTAGTCCTACTGAAATTTTATTTGGACGACAAACTCCCTCTGTTCTACCTGTGATTACCCAGCACTGTAAATCTGTGGAACACTGTAAACGGCAAAAACGGAAAAATAGCATTAAGAAATACTATGACAAAACTGCCAAACGTTTGCCTGGATTGTTTGTTAACCAAAAAGTATTCTATGAAAACCCAGAAAAGAAAGAATGGCACAGTGGTACAATTGTGAGAAGAGACTATCGTCACGCACTTACATCGTTAAGTCTATGAATGGTGTCACATACAAACGAAACCGTGTTCATATTCGTACTTATCGCAGTGAAAACCAAAGCCAAACTGATGATAATGAATTAAATGCACCGTACCGTATTTCAATTCAAGAGCCAACAACAATAATTATGTATCTCCTTGTAACAATGTATAACGCAATGCTGATAGGTCTACCCTTGATGTAAGACCACAAAGAAATCGTAGACCTCCAGTAAATCTATGTGATTATTTTTGGTGAAGATTGTGTGAGTGGTGTTATGTTTTGTAACTGTTATTTGGTACTGTACAAACACTCATGCAAACAAGAGGGGATGTTGAGACATTGGATCTTGCCCCTTTGCATTTGCAACACACGAACTGGTGTGTGTATTGTCACGTGTCCTTCAAGTTGTCCTTGTTGCGCAATCTATGTTACGTTTCGTTCTGTCAGTTCAGTTGCCATTTGTCTCACCAGGTGAACGTTGTATTAGCCCGAATGAAACCCAATAAATCCTTGATTGTGTCTTTCAATAAATCGAGACGACAGCAATCAACACCTAAAAAGTCAAGATAGCATTGTTTAGCGTCAAACGGGAGTCGCTTAGCCAAATCCAAAACAAAACGTCCTTCTAATTTATCGCGCTGACCATAAGCTTGCGCGTAAAGCAGACACTGCGACAATTCATCTTTCAAATCACTAGAAGAGATCGAAGTCAATTTTCTACCATAACGGTACTTCCTAATTTCCGGTTCGGCAAAAAGACCTCCACGAACTCCAAAACGCTGGGACAAGCGAACTAACGACATTTCTATCCTGTCTTCCTCTCTCTTTTTCTCTCGTTTGACTTGTAGTAGCTTAGATTGGCAATGCCTCATCGTGCAGCCATGATACGGTAGTTGGGTCCAGTTGTCGAATACCAATGATTCCACTTGGGGGCCGTAAGATGGGGCATTCGTGGAGTATGTGTTGCATTGTTTGTTCTACCGCTCCGCAGACGCATGTCGGCGTATTATGCAACCCCCACCTAAATAGATTAGCTCCAGTGTAGCCAACGTCACATCTGATCCTGTTCAATGTGACCCATGCCTTTCTTGAGAGGTCTGCTCCAGGAAGGATGGAGAGTGCTGGCATAACTGAAAACTGGGGAGAGATATGTGGCAGCTCGTTCCATTCCTGGGCCCATGTCTCCATGCAGCTGAAGTTCTTATCCACAAGCTGTGTAGCATATCGATGGAATGGGCGCCTTGATGACATGCGTTGAGGTCTGACTGGTCCATATCTTTGGGAGTGACTGTGGAGAAGGTGTTGAGGATCGAGTCTTGCATGCAAAGCCAGTTTGTGAGAGGCTTTTTCCGTACGGACATGAGCAGGAGCAATGCCAGCCAAAGTTGGCAGATAAGCAGTAGGTGTGGGGCGGAGACAGCCAGTGATGATGCGCAAGGTGTCGTTAATGCATACATCCATCTTTTTTGTGTGTCTGCTACGGTTCCACACAGCTGAGGCATATTCGGCTGAGCTGTGGACCAAGGCTAGTGCACTTGTACGCAAGGTTGATGCTCGGGCCCCCCATTCTGTTCCTGCAAGGCTTCTCAAGAGGTTATTTCTCGAGGTAACCTTGGCACGGAGTGACTCGATGTGGGGTATGTAGGTCAACTGTCGGTCAAGTTTTACTCCAAGGTAAGTTGGGTTTGCAGTATATGGTAAAGGATTTCCTTTTAGCCAGACAGACTGTTGAGGCTGGGATTCCCGATTATTTTGATGGAAAGCGGAGATTGTTGTTTTTTACGCATTCAGTTTGAGCCTCTACTTGTCCAGATAGTCAGCCACCAGTTTCAGGTCAGTTTCAAGTTTTCTTTCCACGTGCCAGTTCCTGTGAGCGTATAGAAGAGCTAGCTCATCCGCATAGCCATACTGTTGCGACGTAGTTCATGGGAGGTCACTTATATAGATATTAAATAGGAGTGGCGATAGTGTTGACCCTTGGGGGACGCCATTTTTCAGGCGGCGTGGTCTGCTGGGTTTTCCCTCGTTGGTATGCAGTATGAAGGTACGGTTCGAGATGGTCTCTACCAGAAACTTAACCATGTGTCGGTCAGGAATGAGTTGTAATAGTTTCATAGTAAGACCGCGGTGCCACACAGTGTCATAGGCTGCTGTAACATCCACTAGGACAACACCCACCTTCTCACGGGCTTCAAAACCACTTTCGATGTCATCAGTAAGCTTGACAATCTGGTCAGTTGTACATCGGCCGCGTCGGAATCCAGCTAGTTCTTTTGGCAGTTTTGGAAACGATTAGTTCGAGTCTGCTCAGTAAGAGACGCTCAAGTAACTTATATGGTACACAGAAGTCTTCCTCTGACAAGCCAAGAGTGTCAGAAACCAAATTAGCAATCGTTTGCGCAGCTGTTCTAACACAAGCTGCTTGTAACAAAGTCAAACGAGTCCCTTAAAGGGCGAAGCTGCCATCAAGGCCGTAATACAATTTAAAAAAAAAACAAATGGCATATTATTACCTTCGTAACCAATCAAGGCCGCCTTATCGAAAAACGTCCTACTATTTTGGTATTCAAAAAAGCAATCCTGTTGTTGAGAACTCGATTTAGCGGGAAAAGACAAGCTATATTCTTTAACACTTTGCTCCTCAAAGGGAGGCCAGATTTGGCCCCCCCCTCATATTTCCGTTGATTACTTGAAGCACAGTAACGCCATGCACTTGGTTTTTCTTGACTTTTCCTAAAATTGCCAGGCGGATCTGATGATACTAAATTTGATGCTAAAAGTTGAGTAGTTTTCTTGTAAATTCAAGATTTTGGTGAATTTTTGCTATTTCTAGCTAACTTCCAGCAAAGCGTGAAATGGATTACATTGCGATAACAAGCCATAAGCTCATAATTGCTTCGTGAATCCATATGCGCGAGCAGAGAGAACATCCTCTTGTTTTCCTTTGTTTGGTTTGACCTCAATAACAGAAAGCGCGTTATTTCTAATGCTACAAAAAGAGGCCAGTGGTCACAAAGTTGTTAATTAGAAACAATAATAGCAAACGTTTTTTGCGATATCAGCTTTACGAAGAAAAGCAATCTATGATCAATGTAGGCCACAAACTATTCAAAACAGTTGTTTCAACCAGCAAATATCCATTGACAAATAAAAAGCGTTACAATAAGAAATCTTCCCTTAGGTAGTGAGTAGTGACATGAAAAACCTGGTTTCGAAATAAACGTTCTATGGAAATACTCTCATTGACAAAACTTTCCATTGAGGAAATGTATCACTTCAAATGCTTTTGGAAGAAGCTGAAAAAATGGCGTTTTTGCAAACAGTAATTGTGAGATACAGTATGCTCAAAATTATGAGATCACGTAGCAGCTTACTCGATGACTACATGTCCCTTCGCTGCTTTATGTCGCCTACTTGTTATGTGTTGCATTTTTGTTCGACGGTGCACTGTGTATTGTTCCAAAGAGCTCAAAATAAAGATGATAATGCCTCGTCTTCACTACAAAATATTTTGTATTGTAGACTAGGCATAATGCTCGGTGTCACATCAGGCAAACAACAAATCGGCTTTCTTGATCATTGATTCAACATCTGAATACGTTGCGCCAATGCATAAGAGGCCGGCTATTGTGAAGACCCGCCATTTATAAACGATCTGGTTATTCCTAAAGTGGGATAAACTAATGGATCAAAGAATGAAAAAACAATGCTGAGAAAACTAATCTAAGTGACGAACAATACCGATGTCTTCATTTATTTTGGAAAAATGCTGCCTAAACTTATTAACAAAAAATACCGAAAAAAACGGCAGGGATCCCGCTCGACTTTGGCATGAATTTAGTCAGACAGCTAATAAATCCACACATACAATAACGGCCACTCAACGGCTATAATATTTATAATCAACCTGGTTCTGGGCGGTTTGTGTAACAGTTCAAGGGAAGACACTACTTGAAATGGTGCACCACACAAAAAATTTTCAATGTTGATTGTGGATTTCTAAAAACCGGTGTGGATTGTGCTGCACAGTGACTTCAAGTTTAGGACAGAAAAGGCACAAAAATATCAAGATAAAAACAAAGACCTTGTGGGAAATTTGTGGGAATCATAACACGATGCAAATACCATAAACGCGTAGTTTGCATGCTGCTCTAAGCTGGCCGGTAACCACAAAGGTAGACAACAAAGGCAGTTTATAACTAGATAACAGCGTAATAAACATTATAAATACGTAACCCGACAGTTTTCTTTTACAAGCGTTTTACGTCTAACAGTAAAGTCTCCGCAAAATTTTTGTGAAGCGTTTACAAACCATGGTTATGTGAAATTATTCATCATTATTATTTTTACTTTTCGGATGTTGTAAAACGTCATCAGAAAAAATCACAAAAAAAAATTTCATTACTTCAATGTAGTAGGCCTAAGAATTTTTTATAGAATTGTAGCCACGTTTTATCAACCAAGAAGTCATTTTTTGGCAATATGAAGTTATACAAAATAATTTGCAATGCTGCAAATGTTTGAAAAGAATCTAGGAAGTCTTCTCACAATCTAGCACAAAATGATTGTGTTTATTGTATCTCTGCAATATTTTTTATGACAAATTTTGAAGCTTCGTTATAATCATTTTTATCTTTCAAGTCATAAGTCCATTTTTTTTAGCCAGAAACATAATCGCTGCTTTGCTCTTGTATCGCTTCGTCGCGTTTACGCGTATTTTTTGTGTTCCAAACAATAACGACCAAGTCAGCAATTCAGTCCTTTTACATTGATTCAACATTTGTAAACGTTAAATTAATGTAGATCTGCTGACTGTGGCTTTATTTCACATTTCCTTTGTTTACGCATGTTCCTCACTGCGCTGTTGAATTGTTTCGACGCTGGCGGACTAAAATGCATTTTCAAATTGATTGACACAATCTTCAATAAAAAGGGAACTTCGAACTTAGCTTTGTTGATGTAAATTCTGTATTTTTAGTGGATGTAATTCATGAGTTATGTTTATAAACACCCGTAAGCCAAATTACTTATGATGTAGCCTGCATGATATTTGTGATGCGACTTGACACAAATCTACAATTCCAAAAGCGCCTAATTTGAACTTAGAAATTTCAGATTATTTCAACAGCTTGTTCAATTTTCTTCTCTCTACTAAAAATATTCATACTACAAACTCAATTGTAGACCTAAAATACACAAACGAAGATGTAAACAGCTATTCAAGTAGGCCAAGGTGTTACTTATGAGAAGTTTGGTTCCATAAAACAAGAAGCTGGCCATGGGTTTCGCAAAGCATTAGTTCAGGACAAAAACATAAGACAACGCTGTTTTGTTTTTTTCAAATTCATGTAACAATGTTACTCTGTAACTATTTTATAATTAATGAGTAGCCTACAATAAGATTTGCTCGCATGTCGTAAATCTTTATCGACGCAATGAGTCGGCACACCGCACACACACTTCGTGCGGTTGATCGAGCTCTTTGTCCTTTAGAATTTTGCATGAAATCGGATTAGCACGGTTAATTAAAGGCGGCAAGTTAAATCAAAATTGTCGTTTTTGGGTACCTTTGCAAAAGTTGAAATATCAAGTTTAACATATAAAATTTTAGAATAATGACTTTTCAAACTTATAGACAAATGAATTTTTTTCACACCAGTGCAACTTCTGTTGAAATAGCACCAGCGGATCACACGTAACAGCTGATTGAATTTGATCCAAAAACGGCCCCCCCTTGAGCAGTTAACTTCCAAAAAAACGTTGAAAAGCAAAGGGTTAAGGGGTTGAGGGGCTCAGTCACATGCACAGCGCGATCACGCTCCTTACACACGTTAAACTCAGGAGACGCAATACGCTTCTCACAACCACCCAAATTACGTGTAGCTGGGCGATCAAAACCTAGCGGCGCAGAAAACTGCAAAGGAGGCAAAGCATTACTGCTGATGGCGGCCTCGTGACCTGTACGCTCTGGGGAAGAAGTTCTGTTATAATTCGCAGGCCTTGGCTCTACAGCCTTCGGAAGACCCTTAGCCGCGGCCCCGAAACCTCCTGAAACAGCTGGATAACATGTGGATTGTACAGGTCCATTTACGGACTGAACAGGCGTCTAAAAAAGGTTATGTAAATTTAACTGCGATTGATGTTCACTTCTGGAATGGCGAGAAGAGCCCTTCTTAGAGCTATGCCGGGAGTCCACCTCTGATCGATATTCAGCTAAAGCTACCTCCTTACGTTGTTCAGCCCTCAACTGTGCGTTTTGAGTGCGAACTCAGCAGCTCTCGCTTCGGCCTCAGCTCTCGAGGCGGCCTTTGCTCGCACGGCCTCAGCTCTCGCGGCAGCCTCAGCTCGTATGGCCTCAGCTCTCGCGGCGGCCTCAGCAACTCTCGCTTCGGCCTCGGCTTGTATCTGGAGCTCCTCTCGTTTTATCTGCAGGTTAATTTGTGCAACTATTGGTGACGAGCTCTTAGACATCTTAGTGCTTACATGTGAGGCGCTATCCTCGGGATGTATGTCAATATCCAACATATCTGAGAACTCACTTTCTTTTTGTTCAAAGTTATTTTTTAAAGAGTTAAATTCGGGATCTACCCTATCACGGAGTTCTGCCAAATTTTCAGAGTTGAAAATTTTACTCATAACTGCATGAAAATGCCGTAAATCCTCTTCCAAAGTAGAAAACTTAGATCTAAAAATTAACAATTCCCGCTTATCACCCAAAGAACCTAGGGATACAAAAATTTCTCCAATTTGAGTCAAAATATCCCTTCTAAGATACCGGGCCTCCCTGACTAACTTAACTTCATCATTACTGGGTCTCTCCCCAGAATGGCCTGCCCGACCGCAAAGAACATCATCAGGTTTAAACCCAATCGAGTCGACGGCGGTCGAGTCTTTGTCACCACTGAGTGTAGACATATTGAAAAACTGGGCTTAACAATTAAAATTAAGTTATACACGTACAAAAAAATTACAGTAGTTATAAAAAACTTAACTGCAATGACCGCAAAAAACTAGAAAAGAAATTTAAATGCACAGTACCGTAGTTGTAGGGGTGAAGTCCAACCCCTTCTGGACTCTTCCAATCTAGGCTATTGAAAGTTCCACACAACTTGCTTGGATTCGTCCAGTTCAATTTTCAAGCACAGATTGATAGTATTTAATCTTCTTTCTTGCCAATAAAATGTTAATGTTGTTTTGCTTCAGAACCAAAAAAGAAACGTCTTTAATTTTTAGCTTGAAGTTCTTCGGTCCAACTGAGAAGAAACTGTCTTTTATTTTCTTTGTGCTTCTGTACCAGCCGACAACAAATCCTCTTTAAATTTTTATGGTCACAGCGGTAAACCATAATATCTTCGTGGGAACGTTATAACATAAAGTTCCCGGATCCGTTCGTCTGTATGCGATGACACCGAAAAAGTACTCTTCTGGAAACGTCTTTCAAGAATTGTATTTCAGCAAAAAATAGCCAACAGGCTGTCAAAGAATGGAGTCAACACCGTACCCGCTAAAACTTGTCACCACGATACAAATTACTTAGGTAAAAGACGGAAATTTTGTCTAGTTGGAAAGCACAAGCAAAACAGTTTTAATAATAATCGACCAACTTTTACAACGACAATTCTAAAATGAGAGAATTGATATTTTAAATGCACGTAACCAGCTTCTGTGACGTAATTGTTATGCAATTGATATGTTATGCAATTTCACAGGTGTTCAAACGGTTTGTACAATATTTTACAGGTGTTACGAAGAGATGATGCAATCTCTGCTCATGTTTTCAGTAATATTCCATTACGTCAGACACCAAGGTTCAGTAGACCTGAACGGTTTTATGTGACGTTTGATTTGAAGATTGTCCGTAACAACTAATATATAAAAAACTATAGAGATTAAGACCTCAGAAATAAGATATTTACCCCTTCTCTGTTTTATTCCTTAATTATGATTTGGAATACACATAATGAACCATCCCTAATTGCCTATGGATGGTCGAACCATTTCTACTTCCTAGATAACCTAGCACCAGCTTGAAAAACACTGTCTTAAACCACAAAACACTCCTTCACGCAGCAATACTTTAATTTGAACTTAGGCTACACTAGAAATAAAGTACATAAAGGTATTGAATGATAACTAGTGTTTCCGATTCGGGACGAAATTTCAAAACTCGAGTTTCGAATATTTGAAATACAGAAACCCTTTTTCGGGTTTTCATTAAACTGCAATTTGGCAAGATAATAAAGTTATTATTACTTAAAATATATAAAGACAACTGAAAATATATATGCTTTCATTGAGAGTTTATCGCTAAAGCATGCTGTTTCAAATGCTTTTGTAACACTATCATAACGCCGGGAGTTATCAATTACGATATGACTGACCATTACCCAGTTTTCTGTCTTATCACGAGTTGCAATTCTTCATCAAACTACAGTATTCAACATCCTGCTCACGTGACAAACAAATTTTTGATTCAGAAACTTATGGTCAAGAAATTTCTGATTGTATCGAAGAATTTATGCCTTGCCTTTCGACTGTGCCATCTGAAAGTCTAACTCTAAACGATAAATTCTAGAAATAATTGAAACAATCAAAGATGTAGCCTACTGTAATTGATAACCACGCACCCCTCAGAGAAATTTCGCGTAAATAGGTGAAATTGCATAGAAAACCATGGATACCTAAAGGACTTTATGTGTCCATTAAAAATAAACAAAAATGTGTAAAACCCATTTTTTAGGGCAATGACATAAATAGATTCCTTTACAAAAAGTACTCCAATAAACTAACAAAAGTAAAATCCTTAGCAAAAAAGCAATACTTCGAACAAAAACTATATGCAAATTGGAATGATACCAGGAAAATATGGCAAACAATTAACTGGATGTTACCAAAACAAAGTCATCCCAAGCTACTGTTGGTCCTATTAACGTAGAAGGAACACAAATCTCCCAGCCAAAAATTATAGCCGATAACTTCAATAAATGTTTCTGTTCAATTGGAAACACTTGGCCGACAATGTTAAAACCAGTAATGATTATGATTATCTCAGGTACCTGAACAATCGTGTGCAATCTTCCATCTAATACGAACCAACGAATGAAAATGAAGTGGTCAATGAGTTTCGTTTTATAGATACTAATAAATCGTCTAGTTATGATAATATATCGCCACATTTTATCCGAGTTGTTTCAAGCATTAATCGCACCTCCTTTGACAACTTTGATCAACTATTCATTCACATATTATGGAATTTTCCCGGACAAACTAAAAATGGATAAAGTTATACCAGTTTATAAGTTTGGTAACAAACAAGAGATAACTAATAATCTACCTATTTTGTTGTTATCATGTTACTCTAAACTCTAAAGCAGGGGTCACCAACCTTTTCTGCATGCGGGCCACTTTGGCATTAAGGAGAGCTGTGGCGGGCTGCACTAATAAAATTTTAGGTAGGTTGACTCTTATGCTAGAAAAGAACGCATTTCGTACTCAGTATCCAGCGTTACATGTTGTTAATACTTATCTTAGAATACCGCAGCAACAAAATTAGTCGAACAACGCTACTGCCAGGCCAAGCGCCTTTAACAACACTTCTGACTTCTTTAACAATGTCTTATAAATGAGACCACTTGTTTTGCGCACTTAGTCTATAACGAGGTGAGCGGTTTCATCAGAATGTTTATCGCCAAGCAAGAGTAGTGTTGTCACTTCGCTTCACAAATAATATCCTGCAGCAGTTTCAGTAAACAAGGAAATATTTGACACATCGCAATACAGGCAACAATAGTGATCTGCAAACATATCAGGGAAAATAGCCTCCAATAAAAGGGAGAAAGAAACAAGGCACCATGAAACAAATGCTTGTGGAAATCACCGAAAAAACGTTTCTATCGTAAGTCATGAACAGCTTCCCTCTAAAAAAAGCAATGAGTTGATTTTTCAACCTTTTTGTGAGTGTCTATGAAACCGTCTTTCTCTGATTATTATTAGACATTGCTTATCAGCACGGCATGAATTGTTGATTAAGAACATTTTGCAGTACTAAGCTAAATATTTTTCAACTGCCCAGAAGCATAATAATTCCACTTTGCACGCATTTCAATCAAAAAGCTGAGACAGTGTGGCTGGACATCGCATTGGAATAACTTTAAGCGACCCCCACCTAGAACTACAATCTAATTGGTCGGTCAGTGGAATTGTATGCAAAATGAAAATATGCTTCCCGAAAGTATTTTTTACCTTCATGCTCTTTAAATCCTCAAGAAAAGTATTTTTGGTTATACTTGTACCGCTGATACCTCATTCCACGGCCGCAAATAACAGCGTGGCGGGCCGCATGCAGCCCGCCAGTTGGTGACCCCTGTCTAAAGTATTCGAAAACCTAATATGTAAACGAATTTCCTGTTTTATTGGTAAAAATTCTGCACTCATTTCGACGCAATATGGATTCCATGCTAGCCGCTCCACAACACATGTCACTCTCGATATCATCAGCACTTCATACGATCAAATGAAAACACTAGCCGACAAAAAAAAAAAAAATTGTGGTGCCGGCGGTTTTTGAACTGATTTAGACTAACTTTGGGGCGCTGAATCCGAAAATGCAATTATTTTTTCTCCATCAGGTCAACTTTTTAAGTTACAGTGATTCCACTGCATGAGTGAACTTGTGCATAAGGGCCATTCCGTGTCGATTCACACAGTCAAGAGATTCAATCTTTCGATTTTCTTTAAATTTTACACACCTTTTTACTATTCTATATGATGAACACTTGCAAAATTTGAGTGAAATATATTGAGAAACACAAGAATTATGAACCATTTAGTTTGGGGGGGTCTGCTGAGGGAGCACAATTTTTTCATTTTTGGCCATGTTTGAGGCCCTATTACTGCTAAACTAAATTAGGTAACAACCCAATTTTTTTACAGGTGATAGTACTTCTGCCAAAATATTGAAAAAACAACATCGCTCACTTTGTCACTCTAAAAGGTCATAGACTCCCAAATTTGGCCGTTTCCAGCTCTCGGCTAAAATTTTCCAAAATTTGAAAAGCTCACCAAGACCCCATTTCTGATTGATTTTGGCTGAAATTTGGTGGAAGTGTTGTTTACAGGATTCACTATGAACTACAAACATGTTAGTACAAAATATTAAATAGGTTGGGAGATATTTTATATGAAACATGGGTCAAAATGTAAAAAAAGCTAAAAGTGAGGTCCTTTTAATATCCCGGTTACCCATGACCCCAGGAAAAATTTGCACTGAAATTTTATCCACATATTCAATAAGATATGACAAGTTCACCATGCAAAATTGATCGATGGTTCTCAATGTTTTATAGAAAGTATGCGTCAAAGTAAATCCAATTGTGGCAACCCTTCAAAAACAGGAACAGGAAGTTCTTCACTGTGTACAAGTGTGTAGCACTGGCCTGATTGCTGAAGCTAGGTTTGGATATTGCAAGAAAGTCCTATTTTTCCTGTTTATGCCTTTTGTGTTTACTGCACAAAAACAGCAGTCGCTATTATGATATTTTAGCTCATGCCACACCATTAGACTTCTTTTGTTTCGTCCATTGACGTAAATGTTCTTTCAAAGTTTTGCAAACAATGTGGGGAGCCCAAGACTTATCTTGATCCCCAACTTCACTTTACAGTAAAGTAAAGGTGTGGAGTCTGAAGGTGTTGTGTGTCCACACCTTTACTACTGTTTACTTTAAAGTAAACTTTAAAGTTTTCTTGCTTATTTTACTGTAAAGTGAAATTGGGGATCAAGATAAGTCTTGGGCTCCCCACATTGTTTGCAAAACTTTGAAAGAACATTTACGTCAATGGACGAAACAAAAGAAGTCTAATGGTGTGGCATGAGCTAAAATATCATAATAGCGACTGCTGTTTTTGTGCAGTAAACACAAAAGGCATAAACAGGAAAAATAGGACTTTCTTGCAATATCCAAACCTAGCTTCAGCAATCAGGCCAGTGCTACACACTTGTACACAGTGAAGAACTTCCTGTTCCTGTTTTTGAAGGGTTGCCACAATTGGATTTACTTTGACGCATACTTTCTATAAAACATTGAGAACCATGGATCAATTTTGCATGGTGAACTTGTCATATCTTAGTGAATATGTGGATAAAATTTCAGTGCAAATTTTCTCTGGGATCATGGGTAACCGGGATATTAAAAGGACCCCACTTTTAGCTTTTTTTACATTTTGACCCATGTTTCATATAAAATATCTCCCAACCTATTTAATATTTTGTACTAAAATGTTTGTAGTTCATAGAGAATCCTGTAAACAACATTTCCACCAAATTTCAGCCAAAATCAATCAGAAATGGGGTCTTGGTGAGCTTTTCAAATTTTGGAAAATTTTAGCCGAGAGCTGGAAATGGCCAAATTTGGGAGTCTATGACCTTTTAGAGTGACAAAGTGAACGATGTTGTTTTTTCAACATTTGGCAGAAGTACTATCACCTGTAAAAAAATTGGGTTGTTACCTAATTTAGTTTAGCAGTAATAGGGCCTCAAACATGGCCAAAAATTAAAAAATTGTGCCCCCTCAGCAGACCCCCCCAAACTAAATGGTTCATAACTCTCGTGTTTCTCAATATATTTCACTCAAATTTTGCAAGTGTTCATCATATAGAATAGTAAAAAGGTGTATAAAATTTAAAGAAAATCGAAAGATTGAATCTCTTGACTGTGTGAATCGATACGGAATGGCCTTTATGCACAAGTTCACTCATGCAGTGGAATCACTGTAACTTAAAAAGTTGACCTGATGGAGAAAAACTGATTGCATTTTCGGATTCAGCGCCCCAAAGTTAGTCTAAATCAGTTCAAAAACCGCCGGCACCAAAAATTGTGTCGGCCAGTGAAATCAACGATTTTACAGGGCTTGCTTTCTTGGATCTAAAAAAGGCTTTCAATACTGTTTGCCATAAACAACTCTCGCGCAAACTTGATCACGGGGGAGTATCCATACTATCCATAGTATCCGGGGAGTAGCAAACGACCTTGTCTCAACCTATTTGAATGGCCGTCAACAATATGTTGAGATTAACAATAACTGTTCCACTCATCAGTTCATTGAGTAGTTGAGTACGGCGTCCCACAGGGATCTACACTAGGCCCATTGCTATTCTTGTTATATAGGCTATCAATGATTTGTCCAATAACATATCAACAATACTAAGATTGTTTTCCGATGACACGTGTCTCATTGTCAAAGCCGAAAACTTAACTCTGTTAGAAAACAAGCTCAATTCGGAACTAGCTGACGTTAATAGCTGGATAAATGCCAACAAGTTAATCATGAATGCTTCCAAATCAAATTTATTAGTAATTCCACTAAAAAAACTGCAGTAATTTCGATAAAATCCATGTTCACTACAACGATGATAAATTAGAAATAGTTGACTATGCTAAATATCTTGGAGTAACTATTGACTGTCAACTTTCGTTTAAACTCCACATCGCTGATCTAAAATCGAAACTTGCTCGGTCCGGTGGAATCTTGTCTAAAATGAAATCTTTTATTCTTCCAAAAACCAGACTTCAGTTATATCACTCGCTTGCGGATCTCCATATGCTATAAGCAATATTAACAATATGCGGTTCCACTTTTAAGACACATGTCGACAAACTCCAAGCATTCCAAACCAAAGCAATAAAAAATTGTTGCGGGAGGTAGATAGTCAGATTACGTGACACCATATTTCAAACAACTAAATGTTTTTAAAATAAAAGATTTGTTCAAACTCGAAGCTGCAAAATTAATGTAGGCTATAAATATGAAAACAATTCACTACCATGTACTTTCTCTAATTATTTCAAAAGGCAAAAAATGTTCATTTGCGCAATACTAGAAATGCAATTGACATGGATAACTTTTATGTTCCTCAATGCTCATCTTTAAAAATTCAACGTAGCTTCAAATACAAAGGTTTTGAAATTTAGAACGCAATCCTGTTGGAAATGAGAAAAAATTCACCAAACTCATAAATCATTGTAAAAATCTTCTGTTATCGTATTACTGATGTTGATGGCATTACGCCCATGTAGATCTCTTAGGGTCGGATGCACCAAACGTGGTTAACTGCTGGTTAAGTTAACCAATCGGTTAACTTTCATTTAACCAAAATGTGATATGCACCAACGCTGACAATGAGTTAACCGCAGGTTAACTTGGCTGACTTAACCGAAAAGTTAACCCAACAGACGATGTGGGTTAACCATTGATTAACTTGATGAAGTTGTTTGTTTTTGCTTCAGTTAGCTTACTGGTGCTGATTGCTGAGTTTAATTATCATTAGCTGTATTTTACCACATGTTTGTATTAATATACAACAAGTTTGTACATCGCGACATCAACATTAAAAATGAATTTCAATAATTCAGTTATGGTCACTGTAAATTTTCGTTTTCAGCTTTTTCTAATTTTAATTTCAGAATTTTCATTTTCACTTCATGTTCTTCCGTCTTCCAATCAAGTTCTTTCTTCCGGCAGTCGATTTCATGCTCTACCATTTCCATTTTTCTTTTCAACAGATCATCCATTGTTATTTTCTTTCTTTTGTGTAATGATTCCACAATCTCTACACTGGTACTTGCTTCTATGATTTGTGTGGTGTTTATGAGGGTACTGTTTGCCACAGGGCTATCATGTATGAACACCAGTTCCACTGGGTCTGTTGCTTCTTGTGAACATTCTGCAATAAAAAAATTGACATCACAAAGATTGTGCTTCAGGTGTTAAGTAAAATGACTGTTACAGTCACTTGAATTTGAACTAGCAGAGTTTATTAATGGTTCCTTGCAGGGGCTCCGGACACTTCCTGAGAGTGGGGGGGTAATTTAGGCAGGGGCGGGAATGATGTTGTGACATCGACAGGGGCTTATTGGATTATCTCATCACATATACTTCTGGGAGCTATCTCCGCGAAAAAAGCGGCCGAGTTACAACGATTCAACGCCGAAAGACATTGAAACAGTGCAACTGTAGTAGATTTCGTTTGTGAGTGGTAAAAAAGCGAAATTAAACAGTTTGTAGCAGTGAGAAATTATGACATCACACATAGCGCATTGTGATGCGTATATTTTTGGGTAGCCACTTTAACAAGGAAAAATAGTTTGGCGTTGTCTTGCGAGTCGGAGTTTCCAAGCAAAAAACTCAAAAGTTGTGCAACAAAATAAAAAAATGAAAATAAAACACAGAAGTAAAAAATATATTAAAAATTAAATTTTTATGTCTACATTAGTGGGGGGGTAATTTTGCATTAGTTACCCCCCCCACTCCAATTGGTGGGGGGGTAATCACCCCCGCGGCCCCCTCTAACGGAGCCCATGGTTCCTTGAAATCTGTGAAAGCATTGACTTTTTTGCATATGATGGAAGGTTGGCATGGCACAACTTTTCACTACCTACACCTAATATAAAAAAGTTGGGGCCCCAAAGACCAGGGGGCTGAGGTCTGTGTCTCATGGTTAATTGGGCCCTGATTACAGTGAAGTAATTCAGCTATTTACCTCCACAATCCTGTACTTCAAGATTCCCAGCATCAAGCACTGCGTCGTCATCATATTGAGTGGGTAGAGGATTTATTTGTTCGGCTATCATACCTGTTCCACAAATACAATATTGTATTATACTAAGCATTAAGGCTGCATGAAAATAAAGTGTTGAAAATGTATGCATAAATCCACTCACCTTCAACATCATCCAAAATCGGGGCATCAAGTTTCTGGGGAGGACGACCACCAGTTTTGTATAGCTTAGTGAACGCCTTAGGTCTGCTGTGCAAATGAATTAGCCTATTGTTAAAGCTACTACATCATGTTAAATGTAAGAACATAGCCTACGATATCAAACGGAACTACTCGCTGCCATGCTTTCTTGTATTTGATAACAGTGACTGTGTAACCTTTAAAATGGTATTAACAAAACACGTAATGCCTCTAAGAACGCAATAACAAACTGTTTTCTGGTTGACTGCTGCTGATGACTCAGCACATTCCGACTGTTCGCGCGGTTGCCTAACCAGCGGTTGGTGCATTCGGTGGTAACTTTAACCGGCGGTTAAGTTAACCGGTGGTCAGCTAACCACCGGTTAAAGTTAACCTCCGGTTAATTTAATCACGTTTGGTGCATCCGACCCTTAATGTTCAATGTAGTACTAGGCATGCATATTTGTCAACGTTCCAGTGGAATTATTCAGCTGACTCACATTGTGTTCATTCAAGCAACTATACTGTAAACTTATGTTTTATTTTTTATCAACTTTGTGTTAATTAGAGTTTGTTCGCGTTCTTTTGCCTGGTCGCGCAAAGACCGCGGAAATATCTTATAATCATGCTTCTCTTATGTTTAATTTATTACCTTTTTTTTTATTGTTGAAAGTGGCTGCTTGACTAAATCAAAGCAGTGAAAGTTTTATCATTCAGTCTGTTTCTCAGTTTTGTGACGAATATTCTTATGGATGAATAAGCTCCTTCGGGCTCCACTGGAACCAGTTGATTGTAAACTAGGCAAGATAAGAATTTTTTAATATTTTAAGTTCTATTGTTTGTAGTTGAAAAAAAAAACACATTGCTTTTACACTAATGTTTGCTGTAGAGTGTAGAGGAATGGCCTCGCAGTTGTGATTTTCACTTTTCAGTAATAAAACAAACTCTTTAAAAAGAATCCTGACCTTGGACTCTTCAATGAGTTCAACTTCAACGCTATCTCGGTCCTCTTCCATATGAGTGTCAGGGCTCTCTTTCGGAAAGAGATTTTACTAAGAATGTAAT
The DNA here is from genome assembly GCF_918807975.1 of Aplidium turbinatum. Classification (NCBI taxonomy): domain Eukaryota; kingdom Metazoa; phylum Chordata; class Ascidiacea; order Aplousobranchia; family Polyclinidae; genus Aplidium; species Aplidium turbinatum. The sequence continues at coordinate 6,967,062 of NC_137483.1, read as the reverse complement.
TTTTGACTTCCGAGTTTTGTGTCTAAATTGGTCTTCGTACTAGTCCAAATAGTTTTGCGACTTTGAATGATTATAGCCTATCAAATCAACATTTTCCCTTTTTTGCACACTTTTCTCCAATCTCTCTTGCAGATCTCCACTGATTTATGTTCAAGTCTCTTAGCCTCTTCAGGGTAAACCTGTCTATTTTTTCACTTAGACGAAGATCAGTGTTCACTTTGCAAATGCATTTGACTGTCATTTCAATATCACTCAGAGCTTTAAAAAGATCTTTGATCGTATCACATTCATCTTCCGAAAACTTTGCCTAAACCTAATTATCGCCGTCATTATTTTTTACGTAGCTCGCTCAAATGGCAAAGAAACTTGAAGAAGTTATTTCTCTGAGTTTTGCAATCAGGGAAGAGAGTCTTATTTTTCCGAAGAAGGCAATATTCTGAAGTTGTAAATTGTGATCATCACGCACCATGGCTGTTCTGAATAGCTTCCATTGCCTTGCAAACTTTAGCAACGACTGTCTTGATCTCAAGAGATAATAAGTAGAAATATGTAGCGGACGCAACGCATTCTAGATTGAGACGCCCGTTCATACATAGCCATTAGAGTGACAACAACACCTCTGGGCACGATGGTGGCGAGGGGTGGTCATAACACACGGTCTGCCATGTTTGGTTTCTTTTAGAGTGCAGGCGTAAAGGCGAGGCATAACAGCAGGCATACTATCAGCATATGGAACGAAATCCATAAAACGGAAGGCAAAGCAAAAGGTTGAGCAGAGTCGACCAACCTAACATCTAAGATAAGCCATAACCATTCTCAAACGGAATGGCCGGTTTCGGCTAGATCCCTATGCGGCTACAGTCTTTTTCGGCTAGTTCCCTATTCGGCAATTTTTTGAAAATCCAACGATAATCCTTCTGTAATCCAACAAAATCCTTCTGTAAATTCAACGACGCCAAGAAAAATAAATTGAAATGAAATTTTGCAAAACATTTTTGAACTATTAAATTGAAATGTTTGCTCACATGAAATCGACATGTAGGCTATCCTACGTCACCGTTTGCATGCAAACTTAGAATATATCAGAATCCTGAACTATTACAAAATTCCAAATCTAACGACGCATTCTGTTTATTACTTAGCGATATTTAGCGAAAACTAAAAAGCGAATTAAATTTATTTTTGAACTATTAAATTAAAATGTTTGCTCAGATAAAATTGGCATTTATCCTGCGTCTCCGTTTGTATGCAAACTTAGAATATACTAGTTATTAGAATCCTCAACTATTACAAAATTCTAAATCCAACGACGCCTTCTGTTTATTTAGAGAATGTTGTATTTTATTCTCCAATATCGTTTCTTTTATAGTTGATATTATCGAAGCTTTATATGAGTGGGGTTTCCAGTAGACCTAACCATTGAGATGTTAAAACTAAAAAGCGAATTAAATTTATTTTTGAACTATATACTAATGTTTGCTCAGATAAAATTGACATGTATCCTGCACCGCCGTCTGTAGGCAAATTTAGAATATATTAGAATCCTCATTTATTACAAAATTCTAAATCCAACGACGCCTTCTGTTTATTCAGAGAATGTTGTATTTTATTCCTCAATATCGTTTCTTTTATAGTTGAAATCATTGAAGCTTTAGATGAGTGGGGTTTAGACCTAACCACTGAGATCTTAAATCATATTTATGACACCGGAAACATCCCTAGTGATATGGTAAGTTCTATATTCATAACTTTACCAAAGAAAACCGGAGCAACAGAATGCTCACTCCATAGAACAATTAGCCTTGTGAATCACCTAACAAAGATCTTACTTCGAATCATGATGATGAGATTGAGACCAAAACTACAGAAGAATTATCGTTGGATTTTTGCCGAATAGGGAACTAGCCAAAAAAGACTGTAGCCGCATAGGGAACTAGCCGAAACGGACTAGCCGAATGGTAGCAGACCCATTCTCAAAAGTAGTCACAAAGCAAAAACTGCTGACAACATCAGGACAAAGCTAATAAAACCCGCACCAGAAACTAGGAATATCAACAATACTACCGCACCATGTTACTGAAGTCTGAAGTCACACACCATGGTTGCAGCAGCTGAACAAGAGCTAAACACGATAATACGATATATATAACCCTTACAACTACGCAGCCTACAGCACATTTTCAACACTTTAAAATCGTGTCATAAAATTGGTCCAACGTGATTCTGCATTGCGGGGGCAGCAGGAGAAACTGTTGTATGCATGACGTAACATGTAGTCTTTTTCACATTCTGTCTGAAAACCCTGATTTTCTTGCTTTAAAACCCGGGTTTCAAATAACAAAACATAGCCAACCAACTGGTTTTGGATTCGGGTCTACCCTAATTGAAAACATCAATGACAACCAACTGTGGTAAGCTTATGAGCTTATTTTACCAACGACACCACCGCCACAGGTAACACGCACTAGAAGCATTGTTTTGTATTAATCCCTATATATAGGAACACACCTATGAAAAATTAAGTTACATACTGTAATTTAAGTACAATTCACAAACTTACAAACAACGTCTATATATATCCACCCAACAAAACTTCCAAATCGGTCAGTTGTTGTGCAAGTGTAATTTCCTGCATCTGATCGTCTTAAATAACTTAATGAAAGCTGAGAAGTTGTAGAAGAAGTAGCATAGTCTTGATGCGTCCACTCATATGTCGCATCCAGCTCATGTCCGTAAAGGACAGAACAAGAAATAGATGTATAATATTTTTGTTGTTGTATGACCAACACATTGTTGCGACGGTTTATATAGCGAGGAATTTCGATTTCGACTGCCCCTAAATGCAAAAACATTAATTACACACCTTGTCACTTGTCATGACAAGATTGCATCAAAGGTATTGACTGAAAAAAATTTAAAAAAATGTGTATATTTTTGTTAGCAAAGTTATTAATGTATTTATTAGTGTTATATTATGAAATAGAAAATTTATGAGTGAATTTATTAGATTCTATTTGAATAAGACTATACTGAAGAAGCCACACTTGTGTGGCGAAAGCTCTATAAATAAACTGATTTTTCTGCTTTAGTGTGATACTGTCTACTTTGTTTCAAATATTTTATCACACTACGCATCCTATTGGATCTTCAGTAAAATCATAAGAAGAATTGATGAAAAGTTTAATAACGAAGTTTTGTTTTAGAATTTTGTTAGCAAAACTTGAAAAACTATTTATTTAACTGTTTAACCGTATCTGTTACTGGCGTAGACCTTATGGTCTCGCCCTCTGCTAATTCAGCAATTTCACATAGAAGCAGTGACGCTAGAAACCTGAGATTTCTTGAGTTTTACTTTTTTTTCTTGCACCAACGTTTAATCCCGATTATGTTGGTATCGGATAATTGTGAAGTTCACAATAAACCTTTTGTCACAGCCAGTTATAAAATGCAAGAAATTTCCTGATATTCAATAGCTTGATTGACAGTTTACTATTAGCGTGCGGTTTCATTTTGTGTTTGTTATCATTACGCGACAGCGCTAAAATTCCATTCTCTACCCAGGCAGCAAAATCCATCATTTTTACATTGATTCAATGTCGATTTTGCTGTCTGGGTAGGGAGTTGGTCTTTGACGCGATATGAGTCATTCTTTGCTGGCAGACAATGATTATGAAGGTAATTTATTATTTGCGCAAATTGCTTTGTAGTGCAAAAAGTGCATGGAATACTGTTTGCACAGAAACGGAAAAACAAAATTGATGAAATTCTGTGTTCTATGCAAGAGGACTTTCAAAATAAAATGTGAACTGAGAAATTTGACCAAGAAACGGCGAAAATAGGTCAAAAACCGAGTCTTTATCACCTTTTCTACCTAAAATACACAATCACGAATATATTTTGCGAAATAAATTGTTTGAAGTGATAGATAAGGCTTTTGACCAACGGCATACATTTTCCCGTTGTTATTTGATATAAGCCGACGGAGTAATTAGCAATAAGAGAGACGTAGACCTAATGGTCTCGGCCAGTAACTCTTGACGCCAAAAGGAAGCAGTGACAGATACGGTTAAGTGAATATGAACTGGTTTTAAAAGCTGCCAATAAACAGGTTAGTCAACATCTAAATAAACATATATCAAATATCAAATTTTATCAAATTTAACTATGTTACTTACTGATTTTTGGAACTACAATGAAAGCTGTTTTGCTACTTTCCACTGATCCAAGACTATTTGTCGCCAAGCAACTCACTGACATGAACATGACGTCAATCGTTTGATCGATCGAACAATGACCGTTAGTAGCATCGACAGTCAATGAATAAACTTGAATGCTGCCATCGTAGAACTTCCACACACATCGATGGACAATTGGATTAGCTTCACTTGAACAATCCATAACAAGATTTTTACCAGATGGAAGATAATATTTTCCATTTAAACGAACTAAATGATCAGTCTCCATGACGTTGATGAAAATGTTGATAGGGAAGTCTGCAAAATAACATCTCAGTATTATATCATCAAAATAACATCGACCACATGCCTTTACGTTCTTGCCAAACACATGTTAAATTTATTAACAGGAAAAAAACAAAAACTACACAGTGTTTCTGACTAGGTGAACACTCAACAACAAACACGAGAATCCCAAAGATCAATGCAAAACGCGTCAAACAGATCACATGATGTGATGTGTATGATAGCTTAGATGCGAAAAAAGTTTTTTCCTGTTGATAAAGTTAATATTTAACCATTGTATTTTGTTTACATTTAAAAATATTGTTATTTCTGAAGAGGATACTTGTGACGCCGAAAACGTTCGTAATTTCTTTCTATGCAGTTTTCTTTTTTGACTTTTGTAAATTTTATTGTAATAAACTTAACCCTATCTTAATACGAGCTGTTTTCGTACGCGGAAAGTTCGACACGGGCTATTTTAGCCCCGTGCTAATTAATCGCTAATAACGGGAGCTATGAAAATCACAGAGCCAAAATATTTTGCAAGATAATAGCCATGTGTATTGTGCGCATAGAAATTAAAACTTTACCCAACAAATTTATTGAAATAAAGTGTTTGAGACGAAAAAACGATAGAAAGTCGGTTTTTATTCTAATTTCCCGCAAATTGCTTCAAAATTGACCGTTCGAACGCATATTTTTGAATTACAACATGGAGTAATGCTAAACTAAACAAAAATTTACTTTTGCTCATAAATATAAGGCATTTTTGGGCGTTTTTACATTACAAAGAAATTGCACTAATATTTATAATCTACCATATAATTTGTTTGCTCAAATATCAAGCAGCGAAAGGTCAACTTTGGCTTGTCGCTCTTGTCCTGACCTAATTCTCATCGTAGAGAAATAAGTACAGCTTGATATGTCCTATAGTGTCATTGCGAGTGCTAACAGCTTATAGATACTTTGCTTATGTCGATACAACGTTCAGCAGTGTTGCGATACAACCTAAGAAAGTATGCGTTTGTTTCAAATTGCATTCCTCTTGAATGAATGCTTTTTTGTTACGCAAAACTTTCGCAGGAAATATCGGCCGCTTCACAGCGGTTCACCGTCGTCAGACGTTGAAACAGTATAAACATTTGATCTGTGAAAGTAATGCCTATCAGCGAAAATGGAAACACATAATGTCATCCAGGCACTGTTTATTGAAAATAAAGACATGCAGCTCGTCATTGCATTGAGAAAAAATTGACTTATCAAAATTCTTCGAAGACAAGAAATTCCAGTCACAAAAAAATATGACTTGTGCGAAATATTGTACAAAACAGACCGTATTGCAAGTGGCTCGGGTTCCAAATAGCGACTGTCAGAACAGCGACTGTCAATAGAGCGACCACACGACAGCGATTCATTTAAAACAGCGACTGTCAATAGAGCGACTACACGACAGCGATTCATCAAAAACAGCGACTGCCACAACAGCGACCTCACTTCTTTTATTAAATCCAAGGCTTACGCGCACACGCACTCTTTCACCCCCTCCACACATACCTTCCATCCCCCACACCTCTCTACACACGTATGCACGCACAAATAGGCAAACACTGCGGAGTGAAAGATTGAAACCAAAAGGGACTTTAAAACAACATTTTATTTGGACTATCCATAGAAGTCACATGATTTAAAAAGAAATAGGCTAGTCAAGCCAAACAACAGAAAGTCGTCAAGCCTTGCAATAAAATTCAGGGTCTAGAAAAAGATTGAAACCAAAAGGGACTTTAAAACAACCAAAAGTCTTGCAATAAAAATCAAGCCACGTTTATTTCTAAATTGTGAGCAAGGGCTCGAAGGAACTGCCGCAGATCATACTGGCCTCGATTTTGCTGTACAACAGTGATTCGTGTGTTCATTGTCACGTATCTTTTCATTCGCTGAGTCAGGTCTCTGCCTTGTAGTAGCTGGGTTCGGTTTGGTTCGGTTTAAAGTGTTAAGTCGCTATCATAACAGTCGCTGTTTTAATGCAGTCGGCATTTATACAATCGCTGTTTGGAATGTCGCTCACTTCATTACGTCGCTATTATGAAGTCGCCATTATGACAGTCGCTGTTTTGACAGTCGCTATCCGGCCTGGATGCCATTGCAAGTGTAGTAAACTAGCATCGTCAAGTACAGTATAATGGTAATGAAATTGAACCGCACAGCTTTACAAGTAATATTTCGATCAAATTACAGATAGAAAAATACCCGCTTTTGAATAAAACGGTGATGGCCAAATACTGTGATTAAAATATCTAATCCCTGCTTAACGATTACATGATAAGAACAAATCTTATGATAACCTGCTATTTCATTATGAAAACCACTGGTAATAGCACAATTGAGTTTGCTGTTTATCTATAGTTTTGAACCAAAAATGTTGACATTGTATGGCGGAGTGACCCACGTAGAATAGGTACATCATTCAAACGTCTAGACATGTGTGGTTTGACTAATGACATGGCTAGCTGCCACCCCTCCACAAAACTTTCGTCTCTCGTGGCTTGTGAAAAGGACAACTCGCGGTTCAGGTAAGTAATGATCATCGCATTGACCCGCGCAACGTTTAAAATGTAAGAAAATGCACACACAGTCCATTTTGCTGACTTCGGCTTGACGCTATAATATGCCATCTTCTGGTCGACGACATCAGTCCCACCCTTGGTAAAATTGTAGAGCTTGATTATTGCAGGTTTTTTCTTTCCGTCATCTTTGGTTATTCCAAGGATTGGCTGCATAGTTGATAAGACCAGAACATTGCGTTTACCGGTAGATTTTGGTTTGACTGCGTACGACGTAACGGTAATGTGGGTTCTCGACTCCTCCCAGTAAATTTTGGTACTGAAGGCTTTCCGATCAGTGAGAGATTTTAACTCGCCAACCCCTTTTCTATTGCTTTGCCATGTTCCAACTAAAGTTATGTTTTTGTTCCAAAGCCATTCTGCTTAATCAAGTGAAGTGTAAAATCGATCAAGGGATATGTTTCGTCCCTGAAGCGAAGAAACTCTGTCCAAATTGTGTACCAACGTTTCCACATATTCCATAGTGGAAGTCAGATAGTGTGGTCCTGGTACACCTACTAGCTTACCCTCATAAGCTATGGCGGTATAAGTGAATGACATACGCGCACTATTTATGCTTCTTAGCAACAAATCATATTTAGCAGGCTTATTTTTTGCCTGAAGCCTATTGCCTGAAGGACACACCAACGCGGTATGGAAACAAAGTCTCATCCAGTGAAAGGGAGTCTTCTGGTATTAAAATCTTTTCACAATTTCCAGTAAAATATTGGAAAAGATCTCTGATTGCTGTAAATCGGTCACTTTGCCAGCGATCGGCCCTTGGGCCTTTATCATCAAAACGAATATTTGCAGACAGAAATTTGAATCGGTTCAACGACATTGTCGCACTAAATATAGGATGTCCATATATCTGGGAAAAGCAATGGTTAATTCGGTGAAATGTTCGCTTGAGTAGTCCTCTAATATACCACAATCCAATGAATGCTTCTAGTTCCGTGGCATCAGTTTGCTGAAAATGTGAAGCATGCCAAGATGTTCGTTGAGCCTCCGATATTCGCGATAGCTGCTCTCGTATACATGTGCTGGTGTTTGAAACAATGATGTAGATCATTTCTGCTGTAAATAAGAAATGCCATGCATCATACGACGTCGTTGCATATTGATAATCGCGCTTTACTCCTGGTAAACTGTGCACCACATTAGAAGAGTTTTGTCTTCTTCTTATTGATGGTTGCTTGGTACTCCAAACAACTTTCTCTTTACTTCTTAATTTGGTCAACAACCACCGAAATTCGCTCCTCTTCCTGGTCAGGCAATGTATGGTAATTTTCTTCATCCAAGGCGCTATCTAATGAATTGACGGCATGGCTCTTACGACGTTGGGGCTGCCTATGTCTGACGGTCACGACCTCATCTAAGCTACTCTTGTCAGGTGTTAGCGGACCACCTTCACCATCAGATAAAGGCAAATCAACATCACCATCCGAAAAATGTGCATCTCTTTCGTCTTCGGTTGCTAATAAATGTGCCGTTTGCCTTGCATCATAATACACATTCGAAGCCATAATTTTGAACTGTGGTATAAGGTACACACGGGCCACTTGCTGAAACAAAATGACTTCATTTTGAAAGATAAATAAATACAAGATAGGGTGTGAGAAGATTTTTTTCTTCAACTGTTCGTGTTTTGAGCAATTAAGAAGTTAAATTTAATAATACAATAATTGGAGGGGGGAGCAGACATTCGTTACAATTACTATTCAGACGCTATACTATCCCTTGCTGGCAGAGTCAGCCATTTGCATTGATTCAACGTTGGCAGATGTTGAATCGTTGTTGAGTGACTGATTTTGATAGCCGAGATGACTCAACTATACTGTGTAGCAATTTTTACGCTCGATTTTGCCATTGTAAAAACATAGCTTCATTCTTACTTTTGACTGACGATGAAAACAGTAGTTTTCGAAACGTTTGAACAAAATGTTCGATAATGTGTTAGCTTTGATATTCATAGTCCGAATTTCCTCTAAATCCTACGGTTATGCTCCGAAGTTTATTACTTTACTTCTGGCCGTTTCAATATCAAATTAGTTTGGCCATAAAACATATTTTTTTCATAATTATAATGATGTAACCTGACTTGTAATATCGCCATGGTATTATGTGCATTTCTACATTACTCATGTACGCAACGTTGGTATTTAGCATACTAACATATCGTAGATGTCGTTTTATTTGGACAGTTGCTCATAGTACTCCCGGAGCTAAATATACTGCCAACGTATTGCAGATAATCTATATCGCACCTTCAGAGGAATTCATCATTACGATTTTACATAATTCAAGAATTTGCCGCAATAATCAGGAATGCTTTGTGTCTTATTCAAAGTATTCTTCATCTCATAAATAAAAAGTGCCATGAGACATCAAAATGACGTAGAGTAGCTGTAAAGTTTATAAGTTTTGCGCAAAGAAATTAAAATGAGCGAGAATACTTTGTATTCTGTCCAATATAAACTCATCTATATTTTTGTCTAAATAGGTTGAATGACAGTAAATTGGCATAATGTGACGGTTACAACCGATTACACAAATATGTGAAGCGTATAATGATTTTTAGCAATGATGGGACCGCTTGAAGTACCTCTCATTCTTCATTGTAGGGACGCTATGAACTCATAACGAAAATCAATGACCTAGAATTCATTATACCGTGGTGCTGACAAAACACGTTATGTATGTAGTATGACAGGTGTTATATTATATTGTATCGACGCTCTACGAGATAAATATAAGTGAATATACTTACAAGAATCTAAGGTACGATAAGGCGTTGTGAAATCAATAATCCAGCAATTTTGTTATGATTGTGGGAGTACAACATGCATCAAAAAGAATCAAATCAAAAATAAATATGGGTTTCAGCATCTTCTAAGAAACAAGCGTATTTATTACTTCGGCAAGGTCGTCGAACAAGGGTAGAGCACATAAAAAGATAAAATCGTAATGTTTGATTTGTAGCTTGTGCGATAGGCTACAATCAAAGTAAGCAACATATTGTTACAATAATGATCAAGCATTTTACGTTGATTCAACGTAGAAGTGCATCGACAAAATATCAAGGACAGACTTTCTGTAACGGAATAAAACTTGTTTATTCTATCTGGAAAGCAGCGAAATGTAGAAAGCAGTCGCAATTCTAAGGGCATTGTTCGAACACACACAAGATTGTAATTAAAACCCCACAATCCTATTTTAAGCTTTTGCATATTTCCTTCTGTGAAATATTTCACTACTAGAGTGGGGCGTCCTCATTTAACGCCGTGTCGTATTAAGATAGGGTTAAACATGTTAAGTTTGATTAAGTTACTCGGCTTCGTGTGCCCATGGTTCAACAAGACAAACTCTCTACAAAAGCTCTATCAAATACAAGTACAGATACAAAAGTCGTTTCTAGGACTAGTTGCAACATTCATCTGACGAAAGTTACAACTAGTGCTAGAAACGATAATTGTCCTAATTTGCAGCCAAACTTTTCAGTATTCCGATACAAGAGTCTATGAATGAGCAAAGAACTCGCTCCGCGTTGCTTTCGGACAAGAAATTGACAGAAACTTAGCGCATTAATTTGTTTGTTTTATGAGATAAACTTCGTAAATTTTCTAAAGAATCTTACCATTCATTGTTATAAGTCATAAGCATAATATATTGGTTTGAGAAACAGCGTGAAGTTACATGGTTTTGCAGCATTTCTTATTGTTCGGTCTCATAGGTTTAACCCTATTCGGACCAAGCTATTTTTGTGAGGTAATGACCTGACGTGTGGACTTATTTCATCCACACTTTCATTTTCTAATAACTTTTGATATAAAAACGTTACGAGGTTGCTTTTTTTCGCAAAGTTAGAACAAAATTATTGACAAACTGGTTAAAATTTAAAGTTTACATACATACTCTACCAGTTTTTTGCTGTTGCTTTTTTGCTAAAAGTAGTCAACTTTTTTAAAGTTTGTCTGATGTCTCCATCATAATCTCCTTGAAATCGCTAATTTCTCCGTTAAAGGCACGCACGGTTCAATCATACTTTCTTGACATGACCTACGTTCTTCCGACAACTGCTGACACAAGATCCAGCGGTGGAGTTAATCCCTCTTAATCCCTGTTCAATTTCTCGCTGATTTATGTTTTAATAGTTTTGCAGACAATTTTGGGAGTAGGGTGTCAAAAACTGCTGATAACTAAAAACTATACTACAGAAAAATTTCATTTTATTACTAAACCAAAGATGATTGATTTTTAGGAAAAGTCATAAAACATCAGTTAATTTGAGCCAGTAGCTTTTATGTAATCGATAAAAGTTTTAGGTATGGACGAAACCCGTCCACCCGTCAGTCCGAATAGGGTTAAAAGAACTTTGACGCAATTAAAAGGTTAATCAAAGCAACTTAGAACTCGAGTTTTCTAACAATATGCTTAATTATTAAGATTAAAGGCTTTCCAATAATATAAGTCAGTTCATGTGATATATGCGTCGCAGTTCCAGGCAATGCGGCGTTTTATTATCTTATTAGCTTGATATAATTTGATACAAAAGAAAAAGCTAGTAACAAGCTGAAATGTCTAAGAATGTTACGAAAATCATATCGTATATCTAAAACTATGCAAAAAAGCAAAATCATATAAAGCGGAACACTTAAATGAAAAAAAAAATCATAAAACTTCAAAAATATTGGTTGTACAGCTCTTCACAAATATCGTTTTGAAAAGTACTAGGAACAAACCAGCCACCCACACACGATATAGAGTTAAAACAGAGTATAGAGAAATAATCTGATGAAATGTTAGTTTACTGCATAAGTTACAAGGTTTTCGTAATATTTATTATCGTTGATAAACTTCTGACATATTTCAATTGCACTGCAAAGTGGCTATAACAAAAACTTTATAGAAATATAGCTATACACAAACAGAGAGACCTGAAAGATTACAGCTTCTAGCACAGATTCTTTTGACAGAAACGAAAGCAGCCTTGAGATCGTCGTTGATAAGCTGAACTATCGTAAGTCCAAATTTTTCAAAATTGCGTTTTTGATTGATTTGGTATCTTTATAGACTACAGTTTATTTTGTTAACCCTAGAAATACCGGATATTTCTTCTTCAAGAACTACCACACAGGTCAATTGACCCTAGCACTTAATATTGTTTGCAACAATTTCCTGGACACTTTGCTGTTGAAATAATCCTAATTTAAGTGTGTCTGAAATCAGTTGACAACAAAGGAATTCAATTATGTGATCAAACGATATTTAATTAACACTTTTGTCCAGGGGTTCTTAACCGGAGGTTCCCGCACCCCTTAGGGTTGAATGATTCATTCCTTGACTTGCGAGTAGTAGTTAGCACCAACACACCACGATTAGATGCAATCATCAACAGGAAACAACAGCAAAAATGTCGCTGAGCTTGTTGCTTAACCACCACTACGGAAAAACTATGTTGCATTTTTCACATAACTAACGAAATAAAGGTAGTTTAGGAGCTAACTGCTGACAATTGGTAAGGCAGAGTTCGGCGTCGTCCTTGACTTTTGCTACCTTATGTGACATGATTGGCCAGTCAGGAGGCTGTAACTAGGCTATGTCATGGTAGTGAAGATGCAATTGGCCAGGAAGATTTTCCGTGAGCTTATCCCTATTTTTATGGAAAAGGATATTTCATTCGATGGTAGAGGACACATGCATAATATGTATGTAAGGAATGTTCTACTGCATGCACGTGAGCCCTGATCCACCAGTCTTGAAAAGCGAAATCTGTCAGGTTGTAATGATAATTGCCATGGAACGATGGATCTATTCCATGTGCCTTTCTAACCGGGTGACGATGGAAGAGCTGAGATCCAAGTTTGGCATCCATCAGATTCAACGTGTCATGAGATGGAAAAGGCTGCATTGGTACGGACACGTGCAATGCATGGAAGAAGACACGTGGCCGAAGAAAATTCAGTTCTTTAACGTCTATGGACATCGTGACCCGACAGTTTATCGAAAGACAATTTATCGAACGACAGTTCATCGAACGACAGTTTATCGAAAGACAGTTTATCGAACGACAATTCATCGAAACGACAGTTTATCGAAACGACAGTTCATCGAAACGACAGTTCATCGAACGACAGTTTATCGAAACGACAGTTCATCGAACGACAATTCATCGAAGGGGCTAGGGGCTAGAGGCTAGGAGTTAGGGGCTAGAGGTTAAGAGTTAAGGTTAGAATTAGGGGTTAGTGGTTGAGAGTTGGAGTTTAAGGGTTAGGGGTAGGGGTTAAGGGTAGGGTTAGGAGTTGGGAGTCAAGGGGTAGGGTTAAGGTTAGGGGTTAGGGGTTAGTGGTTAGGAGTTAGGAGTTAGTGGTTAGGAGTTAGGGCTTGGGGGTTAAGGGTTAGGGGTAGGGTTACGGTTAGGGGTTAGGGGTTAGTGGTTAGGGGTTGGGGGTTAGGGGTTGGGGGTTAGGGGTTAGGGTTAGGTTTTAGGAGTTAGGTTTTCGATTAACTGTTGTTCCAGGCCCCTAGCCAGCAGGGAGCCAGGGAGGCCTCGCCCCCCTTAAAAACAAATCCACCCCCCCCTGGCAAAATCCAAACATTCAAGAGCAACAGCTACATTTATAATGATTTTGCCCATTTAAATTTTTTCGGCCCCCCTTAAAAAAAGTTGGCCCCCCTTGCTCTGCGGTCTGGCTACGGCCCTGTGTCGTTCGATAAATTGTCGTTCAATAAACTGTCGTTCGATAAACTGTCGTTTCGATAAACTGTCGTTTCGATAAACTGTCGTTCGATGAATTGTCGTTCGATAAACTGTCGTTTCGATAAACTGTCGTTCGATAAACGGTCGTTCGATGAACTGTCGTTCGATAAACTGTCGTAGTACCATGGACATAACCCTTGTGAGTGTCCTAAGAAGCGTTGACTAAACTACATTGGAAAATTTCTACGGTTAGCAAAATCGTAGATTTCGTCTCGGTCGACCCTCAGGGCCGTTGGAATGGAGAATGCCATCACAGAATAAAAGATTGTTGGCCACCAACCTTCGCAATACGGGGAACAGGAGACGTTAAATCATAAAGATCGATAGAGACACAAATCATAAAAAAGCGCAATTTTCAGATCCCCGTAGGCTATAAGGAAAGCATCATATTGTGTTATTTTATTGTCAGTTACATGAAAAAAGATTAAAGAAACACAATGGTTTTGTTATTTACCTATGAAAACAACATTACTTTTGAGTCATTCTAGAAGGGGGTGCGAGAACTTGTCGGTGATTTCAAAGTGGTGCCAAGGAGGAACAAGGTTAAGAACCACTGCTTTAGTCAGAACTACTGTTTGATATCTGATTGAAAGGAGGTTTGAAAGGCAATTGTTGAAAGGAGGTTTGAGGTTTGAAAGCCGTAGTTTTGGCTATAGGTCGTATACAGGGAACTAACTACTGAACAATAGATGTTTGCAAATTGCTTGCCGGAAGTGCTACAGGAAGCTCATTATCAGATAGAAATATTATCACTGGCTGAATAATTCTACTGAGCAAGTATTAGCAGTCTATTTTGGGTAATAATTTATTGCGTAACTATGTTTTTGAGATCTTTTATCCAAGGAAGTAGTCGTGGGGGTCACTTGACCCCTTTGGTAGTTGACGTAAAATTGGACAAAAATGCACAATTTTTTTATCGAATTTTTTCGCTACTCAATTGGAGTGTGTAATAATCAAAATAAGAAGAAGTCAAAATATATCAACCTGCTATATTATGTATGTTTTATTTATTTAAGAAAAAAAAGCAAAAGCGGTCAATTGACCCCTTTGGGAGTGCTAGGGTTAAAGCATCGTAACTCCATCTACTTTAGTCTTGATGATACAGAACGATGAACTATAGGTTAGTAGGCTCGGTCCACTGTACATTTTGTTGAACTATCGTAAATGGGAGTTAAGATAGTCTTGCAAAAAAGAAAAAGAAATAAAATGAGACTTACGATACTCTGCTCTGAAAGTAATTTTACATGTTTCACGTTAACACTCCCTTTACTTTTAGTTAATTTTAAATTGGTTTGTCTCCATTTTGTGTTGAAAGTGCCATGTTTATTTGCACATCGTTTTGTTGCGCAATCTGCACGATTCCTGCTTTATTTTGATCTTAAATTGACTGTGGTAAAGTAAGGCTGTAGAAATGAACAATTTAGGCTAGTTAATTGATCTACATCATGGCCATACTCCTTTATTTTGTTCAACATGTGATTGTACTGTAGTTTAGTATGTTGGCATCGGTGTGGTGCTAAACCTGGGTTTCAGAACAGAAAGTTGAAGTAAAGATTTGGCTTTGTACATATATAACATAAAACCAAAAATAAACTTAAAAACACATTACAGGCGGACACTTTCTCTGTAGCCTCTCTCCAATGTAGAAAAGTCTAAGAATAGTTTTAAAAGTTACACTTTTACTGGCTTCACAGTGCTGCGACCAGATAAACGATGAAGATTTAAATTAGCTTACGCAAATGAACAGTCTATTGAGTAGTTTGTCAGGAAAGAAATTTGTCTAGAGAATTTTTGTTTTTTTGAGAATTTATATTTTTGGGTCAAGTAAAGAAGTGCACACCTGTATTTTTTATGGCAACACTGCAGCCATCACATCGTACACTGCAGCCTACAACTTGCATCACATCGTAGCCTCCAGTTAGGACCTCGGGGAGCCTCCGGCTATGACTTATAACATTGGGGCGGAGAGGTAACAAAAATCTATTAGGCTACTACGCTTCTTTACTAGACCATATTTTTCTTGTTGAGAAAAACAACTATACAAATAACGATTTTACATAAACAAGTTGCATTTTCTAGAATAATCAAAATGAGTAAACGCAACATTTGTGTAGAAAAATCTATTAAAATTATTGAAAATGATGAATCTAATCTTGAAGAAGATTTCTCAGATTAAAGCTATTCTGATAAGTTACAATGTCTGAAGATGACAATGACCAAACCTATATTCCGCATAATGATTCTGAATTTTCTGATGCAGAGGATGTGCATAATGAACCAAGCGCACCACTAGCAAAAGAATGTGAACACACACTTGTAAGTGGGGATGTACAAGAACGACAGGCAAGAGGGAGAAAGAGAAAGCATGAACACTCAAGAATGGAAAATAAGCAGAAGAGAAATAGTGGTGCATTTTGCCCCTCTTTTCAAAAAGGTAGGGAACCTATAATCAAGGCTACAAAATCGCGGCCACCCTGTGATTGCAGACGTTTAAAATGTTACCAAAAGTTTAATGAAGAAGAAAGAAAAGAACCTATTTCTGCATTTTGAAAACTTGGTAACATCAACAAACAGACACAGTACATTGTTAATCTTGTAAAAGAGGTTCCTAAACAAAGAATTAGATCAACTTGGCATCTTCTAGTAGAAGGACTTTTACACGAAACTATCTTCTTTCATTTCTTTTTTTTTTTTCAGTTCAGTTCAGTTCAGTTCATTTATTTGTCACAAACACAAACATGAAAAGAATACAAAGTATACAATAATAATCGGTTGTGTGTCATATGAAGAGGAGACTGCGAAAAGACCAAACGGTCATCTAGTCAGCAGCCACCTCAAGCTTGGTGATGTAGGCCTAAATAACATATATACAGTAAATACACAAACACACATACAAAAAAAGAAAATCAAGCATTTGGTGATAAAGATACACATGTTTTCATTATGCAAAAGAAAAAAAAAAAAAACAAGCAAACAAACTAAGCAGGTTTACCGTGCTACTGAATGAATTAATTGTGAGTGGAGTTTAAGAGATATCAATCGACAATTTTAATCAGTAAAAAAGATAAAAAGCAACGTATACCAAAGAGATGAGCAAATAGAATAATGTAATTATATAGACAAAACAGTTCTTTGCAATGTCCAAGGAATGCATGTTCAAGTGTGCAAAAATTTCTTTTTGAACACTTTGGCTAATACTGAGCAAAAGGGAACTACGGCGTTGAAAAAGAAAACTGAATCTGGCATAGTGGAAAATGATCAACGAGGAAGAAATCGAAAACATGAAGGTACTAAAGAGAGCCGAAAAGTAGCCAGAGAGAAATACATCCAAAATGTACAATTTATACAAAGAAGTTTTTGGCACAGAGGCACTGAGTTTTTCTTGCTGGTGGACTGTGTTTTAAAGTATGAACTTGAGTTTTCACCATCCGAAAAAGACAGATGCGAAACCTGTGAGAGATATCTTAACTTGACGCCAGCCGAAAAAGATGAGGAAAAATATGCTTTTGCACAACATAGGCAGCGAGCTGACAAAGTTAGGAAAATTTAAGAAAATCTAAAAGAAAATAATGATGAGATAACAGCAATTTTTGACCTGCAAAAGGCTTTGAAAACCCAAAAATCATAAGCTTCTCTTTTTTACTACTCAACAAAGCTCTCAACGTATAATTTTACTGTCACTGAAATTAGCAAAGACAAGCATTGATTTGTTTGGAATGAAACAGTTGCTGAATGAGGGTCATCAGGAATTGGAAGTTGTCTTCTCATTCTGCTTAGCCCTTTTTCGTCAAGAGCCTCTACGAGTATGCGAAACTACCAAGAATAACATATCAAGGCTTTAACCCTTTAAGGGACAATGGTACATATGTGTACCATAAAAATTTTGGGCTTACACAACTAAAATAAACAATTTTTTTTTTAATTTTACGTTTTGATGGTATTCTGCTACATAGATTGTTCAATATAAAAGTAGAATTTCGAAACTCCGGATTATTTTTCACACATTTCAAAGGTTGGTTTTGGAGCAGTTAACGCAGTACCACGGTGACGTCTGTTCACGGTATGTTTGTGGAAACTACAAGCAGCAGTTTTCTCTATTTCATTCCGAAACATAAAGGATAGTTGTTGTATTGTAATATATAAAAGTTTTACCATTGTTGAGAGTATTTTAGTATTGAAAAAAATCATATAAATTTTATGGTACATATGTGTACCATTGTCCCTTAGGGGAAATATCAGATAACTTTTCAGATCTTATTGAGGTGCCTGTAGGCAGTGTGTTTTTGTGTTGTTGCTGATTCGTAGCTCTAATATTACCAAATGTTAATAGCCTATGTACATATATGCAAACATTACACCAGAAAAAAACTCTAAAACAGAACAAACAATATATGTGTTGAGTGTAATGTCCACCTGTGCTATGTAAATGGTAGAAATTGCTTCTCATTGTACCATGAGTGTGGCTATAGCTTTACTGAACTGTCACCATTAAACTTGGAAGTTGTTTCTGTATGAATGTCGTAATTTCTGATTTTCTTCATCAAATTATATTGCGTGGAAACAACATTTTCTTAATAAAAGGGGTGAATATAGGGTTGAGTTGACCCCCTATATGTGTTGACTGTTGAGTGCAATGTCAACCTGTGCTATGTAAATGGTAGAAATTGCTTCTCATTGTACCATGAGTGTGGCTATAGCTTTACTGAACTGTCACCATTAAACTTGGAAGTTGTTTCTGTATGAATGTCGTAATCTCGAATTTCCTTCATCAAGTTATTTTGCATGGAAACAACATTTTCTTAATAAAAGGGGTGAATATGGGGCTGAGTTGACCCCTACATACCTCACATTGAATAGTCGTGTAGGTAAAATCTTTAAAATCACAAGATGGTAAAGCGATAGTGCTTATGAACAACAATAGGGCTCCTAATATGGAACAACTATAATCAAACGTGTCATCAATAAAATTTCCCCTAAGGGACAATGGTACACATATGTACCATACCGTTTTATAATAAACAAACAAAAAAATTAAAAAAAAAATTCTTAAATTCAATTTAAGTTGTCATTTTAAACCACAAAACATATTTATTTGGAAAAAAAACTTTCTTAGAAATATTATGTCCCTTAAAGGGTTAATTTTCAGTCCGTGGATAAAGATTCAAAACCAACCAACCATTTCCTGTGACGTTTTTTGGCCAGTTGACCTGTGGACGGGGGTCGGTTCGACACTAGCACTTTGAGCTCGTGTAACTCCAAAACTACACAAGATAGATCAATCAAATTTTCACATGATGCAGATAATTTATCTGACAACACAACATCGAAAATCTTTTGCAATTTGTTCAGCAGCATAACTTGAGAAATCAAATTATTTGATGGTTGGTCATCTTTTATTTGAGTGCGACGGTTCAATTTGTTTGAATGTGACGGTTCAATTCGTTTGTGTTCGATTTTAATCTTTTACGCGTTGGGACGTCGTTTACGCTTCAAGCAATGAAATCGTAATTGGCGTTCGACTTGCGGTTGCTTGTTGTTTAGCCGGTGGCATTGTAAAGATCTTTTGCTTTGTCTCAAAATTTGCAAAGAAATGAGATCAAACCACCACAAAAAACTATTTCAAGTTATTTTTGAGCCACATGCTATAGTCAACACTTTTTCAAACGTACTGTCATTACTTGATATTACAAGTAAATCAAGCAATGAGCTTTAGTAAACATCTCATTCGTGTCAATTGTTTTCAGTTCAAATTTTCTTTTCAAACTCACACTGTCCAATTTGGTTATATCAAAAAACACTTTGTACTTTGCAGCACATCACGGGGAGCTGCTATTCAGTTGTTTTTTAAATAATTTCAGATCTTGAATTGATGTGAAAAGTGTTTGATTTGATGTTTGGCTAGGTAGGCACTTTTATATCACCCACTCGTCGAAGAGTGCCTGCTTTTCAATGTGAAATTGCTTTGTGTTTTAGTCACAATTTTCCTTATAAACTCCATTGATTGCAGTAATTAAGATCTTTCTTGCACTCAGTTCAGTTGCAGAAGAAAAAATAGTATTAGCAGAAGGTGGGAATCGAACCCACAAAATAGAAATTTCTACTCCTCTGCCCTAACCATTAGGTAACGGTGGTTGGGGCGAAGCATTCAGTTAAATTTCTTTGTATCAAAATTTTTCGATCAGAATATCACGTGTCGAGTCACATGACTGAAATCAGCTGAATCGCGAGTACGCTTTTTCGACGAGTGGGTGAAGTTGAAGTGCCTACCGTTTGGCTAGTGGTTGACCACAAAAAAGTAAGGTAATGGTGTCACGTGCTATTTGAACAACAACCTATCCAAAGGTAGATACTTGCTTCGATAGTGATTTTCTGATTTGGAACAAAGTGATTGCTGTTCCCAATGTGCAACATTTTGATGAAAAGTAATGAAGTGTTGACCAAAGCTTTCTGGTCCACTTAGGCTACTCTATATTGACTGACAAAAGTAGCGTTTGAGAAATATGTGGCATAATCGAATTAGTGGTGAGATACTGATAAGCCCAGCCTCACGGGCGAAACATGTGTCTATCGCTGTCAATTCTTACTACACTCGACTGCCGACACATGTTTTTGGGAAAAGTCTTGATGGCTAGTGTGGAGGCTACACCGGTTTTTAATTAGCTTTATGAGACAAAGAAAAGGTTCTGTATCAAAATAATGCAATTCAGCATACTTCTCTTATTTTGTCAGATATGTATTTTATGCAACAATGCTTTAGAAAAATTGCTGAGTAGGCTATGGTATAGCGTTAGCAGACCGCCATCAAGAAAACTCAAACGATCGCCAACATCCACAAACCACGAAGACTCTCTCTCTATGGAAAGATCTCCATCATCAACACTCTCTTGGTACCCGTCACTCTGCATCTGAGTAGAGTCCTGATGCCAACACAACAACACATCAAAGAACTCAACAAAATCCTTTTCAACTTCCTCTGGTATCCTTCACCATTCGAACAGCTCCAGAGAAGCAAGACGTTTCCTCCTGTCAAAGATGGAGGCATCAACATGATGGACATCCAATCAAAATTTCAAACAAGCCGCATCGACAGAATTCGCCACCTCTTCTCACTAGAAGACGCCACCGAAATCTGGCACGAATGGGCCATGTTCAATTTGAGCTACAGAATGAGACACATTAATCCTCATCTGTTCTCCAACAGCATTCCGCATGCCCCAAATCCAAACGAAATGTATGCGGACATCTTCAAGTCCTTTTGCAAACTCAAAGGCTTGAAACACGACTGGGAAAATACTTCCTACAAAAACATCTATCTCAATCTGAAAACGCAATATGAAAAGAAAATTGACAAGATTGATCAAGACGGAAAGAAGATTCCTTGGAATGAGATCCTCTTGAAAAACAAGGGAATTAAACTCCTCCTTCCACCTTACCTATCCTCCATGTCCTTTCGGATTGCACATGGAGGATACAAATGGGAAGACTTTAATAGATCAATACATTCCGACAGAATAACAAATTGCAAATTCTGCAGAAAACCAGAAGACAATGTTGCTCACGTCCTCACCAAATGCTCTTTTGCGCTAGGAATATGGGAGCGCCTGAAACAACAATATCTTGGCCTAACCAAAGAAGACATGGAGATAACAAAAGACATGATCCTCTACAACCAGATCCCTGACGGACAGAAGAACAACCCGATTCTTTTGACCATGATGAATGTCGCCAAGCACACCATCATCCAAAAGAAGTTATCTCTGGACATCGGCGACACATATATACAGGACACAAAACGGTCCACCATTCAAGCCCTGTGGGTGATCATGACAAAAACGAAAGACATAACACAAAAACATAACATTCCTTTGTCATCTGACATTTCTACTCCTTCTAAACCTCCTCCTACGGTCAGAAGAACCAGTCGAGATCCACTCTTCAACCGCCCTCTCAGTCGTCCTTGGTGGTAGGGATGACTGATTGCAGCGGTGGATCTCACTAGCACAGTACGGTCGTAGATCATCTTTGAAGAAGATTAGACAGCCAAGGGCGTAACAACCCACCTTTAACCCGTCCCTCTCACTCATCTGCAACGGCCTGATGCCGGAAGAGTGATTGCAGCGGGGGATCTTCAACCGTCCCTCTCCGTCGTCCCACTCGCTCTGGGATGACAGGATTGCAGCGGCCAATTCCATGATGACTCTGGGGTCAGCGAAAGCTACCCTCCCTCTGGCCGCTCCTCTCTGGCATCTCCACCAAATGAGATGTCAGACTGCAGTGGCCCGTTTTCTCCAAACAGGTGCCCTTCTTGAAGCGGGCAACAAGAAGATACACACACACAAACAATTTCAAATAAAATTAAAATTAACTCTCTACCAAAATGCGCTAGTTCTTGAGCTTGACCCGCCATCTCCTAGACTGCTCCAAGATCAGCAAGAGGAAAGTAGAGACAGGCAGACCAGCTTGATGCAGCCACTAACCAAACATTTACATCCACAGATTACCATCTACCGCGGTGGGTCCCTTCGGTCGTAGTGAGTCCCTCGCCTCCCTGGTAGGTATCTTCCATGTAAGTATGGTGTGCCTGATGAGTGTTTAGGTGTGTGGACGGCTCCCGGAGCGGACGCACTAATGATGAGACAGGAAACAAATCCATTCCATATGGACAATTTGTAAACCTGCAAGATGTAGTGGTATCCATCTTGAACTCTGAGCGTTGCGCGAAAAATAAAAAAAAATAAAAAAATAAGCGTTTTAGATGCAGTCAGAAAATGCAACTTCGCGGTTGAATTTATTGAGTTGGTCCTAATAGTGTTTCTGCTGAAATATATCAAAATTTTTGAATCCTCGTAGAGAAAAAATAATTTTGTAATCTCTCAAGCAACTGCAAAATTACCATTTAGGCAAAGATTCATGGCTGATGCAATATGTGCAATGTGCAATGTTTGTCGAAGCACAATAATTTAACCCTTTATGGGCCACTCATAAAAAAACACTTGCAAAAAAATTTATTTTTTGCCACAACAGTATTGACGTATCACTAAACACATTTCACTCACAAAATTTGTGATGACGTCATTGTCTTAGCGGTGACGTAAGGGATCCATATGGATCCTTTGGCCCACAAGGATAATATTTTAACATTTTTTTTTCTTTCTCAGGCATTGTATAACATAGGATTTTATTTTGTAAGACACATAGAAGTTGCTTTTTTCCTGCGATAAAGCATATTATAAACTTGCAACCATTTTTAGCTATATTCCTTTATTTTTCACCACAAAAACACAAACTGCTTTTGTAAGGTAACTATTTTCACAAAAAATACATGTAACTTGTAAAAAGCGGAAGCAAGAAGATTTGGACAAGTAACGTCATACTCTATATGACTGCGATCATTATATTCTGCCAGCTCGTTTAGTAATTAAAGTTAAATGCAGAAGACGCAGATGTGCACTGAATAACAATCTATAGTACTAGGCAATTTATTATGGATTTTTTTGGGATAATTTTACAGCAAATTTCAAATTTGGTTTTTATAACTGAGAGCACTACAATAAATGTAATGGTGGTTCAAAGCAAAGAAGCTGCAATTATCCAACACGGTATTCTACATCATGTAATAATGCCGGATCGTGACGTCATAATGACGCAAGTCTCTACTACAATGCCAGCAGTTCAATCGAGCCTTTGTGACGTCCATTATGACGTCACAATGTGGCGCTGTTGCATACCGATTGTGTAGAATGGCAGCTTCTTTGCTTTGGGCCCCCATTACGATTATTTCCGAGCTCTCAGTTATCGGAAAAACAAAAAATTGAGATTTGCTGTAAAATTGTCCAAAAAAAAATCCAAAATAAATTGTCCAGTAGGCTACTGTAGGAGTTTTTCTTGTAAACTATTTGCTATGGTAAGAAAGAAAGCAATTTCGCTCATTACTCAAGCATAAGCAGACTTGACATTTCACGCAATAAACCCTGCTTTGGCCAATTTTGCAGAGCTTGCATTTTCGCTTGATTGGTTTGCATTCAGGCCAGTGGCTAATTTGATCAAAGCGAATGTCAGCAATGGGAGAAGATGGATAAACTTTTTTTGAGCTTTTGCTGGCACCTGCTGCTCGTTTGGGCGGACGACCTACCGAATTCACAATCGAATGAGCATGAATCAATGCGGATGCGATAGCTGTTGTAAATTTAAGCAGACTGAGTTGCTTGCTTTTCGGAATTTCCAGTTGTTGGCAATGTCTCCGATACAACAACCATGCATTCACTTTTGAGATATCAACACAATGAAATAAAATTTTTATGTACCACCGCTTTATTTTGATGGTGGTGCGATATAAAGCAATCAACATATCAGACAGGTCAACCCCTCCCATGTTTTTATTGTACTCTTGTACAATTGTTTTTATACAACATTTCAACAACATCCATAAATATTTATGTGAATATAAGTGTACCGGTACATGCAGACGTTTATTGGCTAGTCAAGAACTCACTCCTTGTTGCTTTCCGATAAGAAATCAACAAAAAACTTACTACTTCAGTCGGTTTGTTTTATTAGATCAACTGAGTTTTGTCAAGAATTTTCCTACTGCTTCTTGTTATAAGTTGGAAACAAATGTAAAATGACATTTTTTCAGCATGGCTTATCGTATGCTCTCTGATAATTTCAAGGAAACTCAAATGGAATTAGAAGATTAACCAAAGCAACTCAAAACTCAAGTTTGCAAACAAAAGGCGAAATCATTATGGTTGAATGCTTTACAACAAACCCAACTCATGAGGTAGCTGCGTCGCAGTTCCACGCACGGCGGCGCTGAGTAATCTTATTAATCTGTATAACTTGAAAACAAAGAACTAGCTAGTAGCAAGCTAAAATATTAGAGTATGTTATGAAAATTATGGCATATCTCTAAAACTATAGACAATAACAACGTCATTTAAAGTGCCCCTGACAGGTTGGATCCAAGTATAGTAACTTTTTTAAGCATTTCCTAGCGCAGAATTATGCTTAGTGAACTTTTTAATCTTAACCTCAAAGCTCGACTGGTTAGGGCGAAATTTATATCAAACGCCTGTTCCGCAGCGCCACCACAGGCGAAAGTCCATATTTCACTGCTCTGGGACGGCTTTGGTGGCATTACATCATCCTGGGTGGGCGTCGTTAGTTACGGATGACACAAATGCTTCCTAGAAGCAATTTGTGGATCAAAGTTTGGTCGGAGTTGGTACAAGCGGTTTCTTTTTTTCAAAGATTTATTATTTTTTCCGTTTAATAAAACTGTACTGGATACGTTCCTACAAAATCTAAAATATACTTGAAGTGAAAAATGAAGAAATCGTACGAATCATCATTCACATTCACTATTCATAAATAAATAAAAGTTCTCTCTCTCTCATAATGTGCCTTCAGTTGCACATTGAAATCAGGTGTAACGGCCATCTGGACTAGGAAAATTGTTGAAAAAGTGACCACGAAGGTATATAGCCTACCTCCGTGTGGCGATTTTCCATTAACGTAAAGAGCCACAGAAATGGTAGGCTACTTTCGAACACCTTGCCAAAGTGCTGAAACTGCAAGCATTGAGCTTTGCGCAATGCAAGCTGTCAGTGCCGGTGTTAACAAAGTCTTAGTTATAAAGTTAGCGTACATAGCAGAGTCTATACATGTAAAAGCCTACTTTACCTGTGCAAGAGGGTACGTTTTTGCATACGTTGTTGTTTAGAAGTGCTGGAATTATCACCAGCAACTGGTTGTATCTGTGCTTTTATAGATGCTATTGCTATGGCAGATTTCTTCAAAATGTAAAGTTTACTCAAGCTCATTTTTACTTGAGTAGTGTTAACAAAATCATCTCCAGTGAAGTCAAGAGAACATATGACTAGTTTTGTATGGTCCATCCCACTTTCAAAGAATTGAAGAAAATTCCAAAACAAAGCTTCGTTCCTAAACTTTTCATCAAATTTTCCTATAATTCAACTGATGATCCACTGGGATGCACGGTGTGACAAAACATTTTAAATAAAGTAAACAATATCACACCAAATCAGAAGAATCGGTTTATTTAAAAGAATTGAAGAAAACTTTGACCATTTTCTTGTCAGCACCTTGTTTTGTGGGAAAGCGTGAAAAGATAGCACACCGTCTTTGTCACTAACACTTTCACATAAACAGCAATTTGCAGGCATAAACTCAACAATAAATTAAGCGTAGCCTACTGTTTGTGAGATACTGTTGTTACAGTGCAAACGGCTATAGCCAGATTAGGACAATTAAAAAGTTATCAAAATTGTAGCCCTACAGGAGTTTAAAAAAACTGCAATTTCAACGGAAGTGAGACGCTGTTTGATAAAAATAAACTCAACCTATTTGATCTAAACTTGATAGTAATAATAAGTTGACTTTTTCATTTCGGTAATTCTCATTTTTCACATGCTTTAGACCAGCAGAGCCTCACACATTGACGTTTTGCAGTAGTCATACCATACCTTACCAAGTCACCACAGAGAAAGAATGTATCCTTCTCACCCATGGTGACGTCACAGCGGCGTTGCCGTTTTTATTTTCGCAATTGAATGAGTGCCAGATTCGACGAAATTAACGAAAGTTTGCAAGTGTGTAACTTAGTAGCCCGTTGTGAAGAAAGGGGCGTTCTTCCCGGCTATCAGCACAAGGCTGAGCACTCACTAGTACAGCGAGCAGCTGCGATTCGCCAACCATAACGGTGTAGCTTCCACGCTAGCCATTCAGACCATCCAATCAACAATATGTTTCTCGGCAGCCGATTTGCAGCAAGAATTGACAGCGATAGACACGTGTTTCGCCCATGAGGCTGGTTTTATTTTTATTTTTATTTTTTTTATTGAAAAGTAAAAACAGTTGAACAGTACTACGAAAAATAAATACATTGGGCATGTGATTTCTAATCTTGAAAAGTCAATTAGGAAAGTAACAATGCAGAAGAGACAATTGGTGAGGGCAATCATATTATTGATGCCAGCCTGTTGCACAGTATAGGTTATACCTGAATTAAGAGAATAAACGCATGCGATAGACTTGGAAATTCATTGTAGTTATGATATCACTTTTATGTTTGGGGCTAGTGTTGTATCTCCATAATAACGGACATCTAATAAGTACGTTCATACAACAGTAGCCCAAAGGATATTCTTATCATACATATGCCAAAAGGCGTTGTTGTGTTAAACATGAAATCAGATGCATTTCGCAGGTATGTAGGTAACACATTACAAGTCACAATAAAGGTGTCTATGTTACTGTGCGTCCCACAACGCACATTTGTAGTCAAAAAATAAACAAATCAATAAGTAGGAATATAATGTAATGCATGCAATTGCATAAACGAAGAAGGATCTGCATGTTGCCTCATTGCTCTCTTGTAGTGCAATGATGCTACATGCAGATGGTATGTGTGAATAAGA
Source organism: Aplidium turbinatum (assembly GCF_918807975.1). Lineage (NCBI taxonomy): Eukaryota > Metazoa > Chordata > Ascidiacea > Aplousobranchia > Polyclinidae > Aplidium > Aplidium turbinatum. Next base: position 6,939,803 of record NC_137483.1, on the reverse strand, counting down.
ATCATTTACTATGGCGCATTTCATAAAATTCACAAGTCAGGTACAGAGGCCTACACTGCAAATGATAACAATTAAAAGCAGAATTCTTTCGAGAACAGTGGGTTCTTGGTTGTCATCTTCGACTTATGCTACAGTGTGGGAGTTTGTAAGGGGCGTCGGTATTACAGAGGTGTCATTTTGAAGATATTCTTTAATTTTTGTTTTAATAACCCAGAGGGTTGTTTTGGTAAATTTTTTGTTGTCCCACATATATTTATCTCCAATGTCTAGTGAAATTTTCTTTTTAATTATGGTACTCTTAACTGTATTTAGGATCAGCAGAATCAGTAGGTTGTCTGCCTGTCTGCTTGGAAAATGGTTGTATAGGATTATATCAGTTGTAAGTTTAATCTTTTGTTTTGTTATTGAATGATATAGCTTTTCTATTTTTTTCCAAATTGATTTCCTGAAGGTACATTCAGTTAACAGGTGTTTTATATTGTCAACAGCCATTTTGCAAAATTTGCACTGAGTAATTTTGTTCTGGCTGCAACGCCATGAGTTAGATTGTTTGTAAAAATCGCCCCATTTAAAAGCTGAATGTGCTATTCGATAGCAGATCGATATGTCAGAGTTTGAAAAGTATGGTTTGATATTTTTCTTCATAAGGAGCATTTCTGACCAGCTTATTGGTTCATTGTTTTGGCTCTTAATTTCAGTTTTAGTTTCTTTTTGTGTTTTTAGGGTTGTGTATATTGTATTATATGATATATCAGTCCAGTCAAGATTGTGTTTTCGGAGTTGGAGAAAAGTGCGAAAAATATCAGAATAAAACGAATTTGGGCAATCAGAGTGTGGTTCACTTAGGTTATATAATTTTTGGTTGATGTGCCTTATTTTATAGTTTAGATTGTACTTTGCCCACTCATGCCATAGTTCTGTAGCTTTATCGAGTGTGGACAGGTGTCTAATTCTGTCAGCTCTACTGGTTTGAAATTTTGTTTCTATGTCAATCATTTTTAATCCTCCGTTTTTAACTTCTGCAATGATTTTTGTTCTGCTTAATTGCTCAATTGGAGATGGATACCATAGAAAATTGTATAAGATTTTGTTTAAGGATTGGATATGCTTTTTTTGTGGGTAAAGAACCCTTCCCATGTGAAAAGATATAGGCACGAGGAGAGTATTTATTATATTGATTTTTCCTAGAAGGGAGAGTGGTCGAAATTTATGAATGTTGGCAGTCGTTTCAGTTTGTTTTATCACTTTTTCCCAGTTAAGAGTGTCTAGTTTTTTGTTGTTGTTTCCTGACCAGATTCCAAGGATTTTTATTTCATTTTGAATTTGAATATGTGGGTAATGTTGCTGTACTTCACTTTGTAACTCAGGTTGTGATACAAGCATTTGTGTTTTATTTTCGTTAATTTTTTGTCCTGACATTTGTTGGTAAAGTTTTAATTCTTTAAGTATTTCAGTAATAGAATTAAGGTTATTTGTGATAAACGTTGTGTCGTCTGCGTATTGTTCGATTTTTACTGCTTTTTTATTTATGGAGAAGCCTTTTATTGATGCATTGCTCTCTATGCGGCGTGTGAGTACATCGGCGCATATTATAAAAAAGAGCATGCTCAGAGGGCATCCTTGTCGGATGCCTCGCCTAATGTCGATTTTTTTTGTCAGTGCTCCATTCATTTCAACTCGACTAGAGATGTTTGAGTATATAAGAGTTAAGTATGAAATCATCACTGGCTTAAATCCAATTTTTTGGAGTATTTTGTACAGAAAAGAATGTTCCACTCTGTCAAAGGCTTTTTCAAAGTCTGTTACCATTATATATAATTTCCTGTTTTTTTAGTTTTGCTGCTTCGATGGCTGCTTGAATATTCATTGTAGCGTGTTCAATTCGTCTGTTCGGTAGACCACATTTTTGGTTGGGTTGAATCAGTGTTTTCATTAAGGGGGTGATTCTATTGGCTAGGATTTTGCTTAAAATTTTGTAATCAGTGTTCAATAATGAGATTGGTCTCCAATTTTTCAGCGATGATTTATCTCCTTTTTTGTGAAAAAGTTTAACTATGGCTTCTCTCATCGTTACTGTCATAGTGTTTTTTAAAAAGCAGTTAGTATACATTTCAAGCAAATCATATTTCAAAATGTGCCAACATTTTTGATAAAAGATTGCGCTGAGGCCATTCGAGCCGGGGGCTGAGTTTTTATTTAATGTATCAATTGCGATCTTAATTTCATCTTTTGTTATTAGTCTTTCATTTTCTTGTGCTTCATCTGCATGTATTGTGGTGTGATTCAAAATGTTTAGATATTCATCTTGTTCAGTTGGATCAATTTTTCCATCAATTCCCCATAACTTATGGTAAAAATTGTGTGTTTCTGTTAAGATGTCATTTTTGTTGGTTACAACTTTATTGTCCTCTGTATGTAGTTCGGTGATAGTATTATTTTTACCTCTTTTCGTTTCAAGATGATAAAATCCTTTGCTTGTTTCCTCTGAATCGTTTTGAGGTATTTTGCAGCGAATTTGTGCTCCTCTTTGCGTGTTATTGTGAAATTGTTCAATAACATCGGTAAATTTTGCTCGATCAGATACTAGGTTTGGATGAAATTCGTCTTCAATCTTAGAGTTTAAGATCTGGAGTTGTTGGTTTGCTGTGTCATATGCTTCTCGTTGCATCGTTGCAAGTTGCTGTGAGAGCTCTATCAGCTTATTTTTAAGTATTTCTTTTCCTTTATCCCACCATTCAAGAGTATTTTGAAAGTTTGGTTTTCTTATTGTCCAATTGGTCCATGTTGTTTCTATTTCGGATATTACATGTTGATGTTGAAAGATGGAGTTATTTACTTTATATGTGTGTTGATCCCATTTTATGTGTGTGTGATAGCTTAATGATAAGGTTGGTGCATTATTATGGTCTGAGTACAAATTTGTGTGATGTGTAATGTTTTCAAAGTGCTTCAAGGTATTGTTGTTTATATATATTCTATCTATTCTTGTTTTTGCTTTTGGATGTGAATATGTATAGATTGCTTTGTGTGGATGTTTGTATCGAAATATGTCTATTAGTTGAAAATTATTAACTAGTGTTTTAAAAGTCTTTTTGTCGTAGGTGTTTGAGAAGGATTGAGGGTTTGCAGTATCTAGAGGGTCTGTGATGAGGTTAAAGTCACCAAGTAGTATTATTTTGTCATCATTCCATTTTTTTAAGTTTGTGGATAGTATTTTTGATAGTGATGTTTTGTCTTTATGATTTTGTGGAAAGTATGCATTGATAATATGCATATTTTCACCATTAATATTGATGTGTAGTTGGTGGAGGTGGTTGTTCTTTAAAATAGTATGTCTGGGTTGACCCTTTTGATATATTTCATTTTTTAGTATTATCATAGTTCCTGCACGAAAGCTTGGAGAATCAGGGAATATGTTTGAGAAAAGTTTTATGTTATAAAATTTTTCCCAATTTTCTAATTGTTTAGGTAAAAGTCGATGAGTTTCCTGAATAGCTAAGGCAGAGAGTCTATGAAGCTTAAAGAATTTTATAATGTTGGTAAATTTTTTGGAAATTCCATTTATATTGATTGAGCAAATTTTAAGCTTTTTAACTTGCATGTGACAAGTTTGACTCTCTGCCTCAGAAAGCATTTCACTAGGTGTCAAAAGTATGATACACAATCACATTAGGCTATATTATAGGCTATTTAACACTATGATTATTATTACCTTTTTTTTCGGTTTTTAGACGATAAAAGGATTCAATAAAAATTCTTTTTAAATATTATAGTTAGTAAGTATTTTCGTTGTCTCTTGGCAGCTCTTCTTCTTTGTTTGGTTCAAGGATAGATTTTTCATCGTTTTCTGATGGCGTGAGAGGGTTTTCATCTGTCTGATTCTGGGATGATGTGTCAATCATCAGAGGCATTAAGCTTTGTTCTGAATCGGAGGATGAGTTTTTTGAGTAGTTTGGATCTATTTTTTGGGTCTTGTTTTCTAAGGGCGGACTATCTTCAAGAGGTCGCTTATTAGGTCTGATGTAGGTGGGTGTTGGTGAATGGTGACTTTCAGGTGCATTTCTTGTTTTAGATATCGGATGTCTTTGTTGATTGTGTGTTGTTTTCTTTTTCTTTTTCTTTTTCTTCTTTCGTGTGCTTTTCTTTTCCCATGGGTTTGATGCTATGTCAGTGGACTCTCTATCTGAGGATAGTCCTTCTGTGTTAGGGCTTGTAGTACCACTTTCAGTTTCGGCGTTTCTTTGTTGAGTTAGGAGAGCACGTTTTGGGCATTCCGTACCTTGATGTCCTCGGTGTTGGCAATACCCACACAATATCCTCATGGGACATGTTGCATCGAGGTGGTCTAGTCCTTTGCAGAAGCGACAAAGATGACGTTGAGGAGTATTGTTCACTTTTTGTGTCGTTCGGCATTGTTGGGCTGTGTGCCCCTTCTTTTTGCATATATCTCACTGGGCGCAATCTGCTGCCCAATGACCTCGCTTTTTGCATATTCTGCACAGGGGGAGATGCTCCTCTCCTGGCTTTGTGATATATATCCATATACCGTGTACTTTGATTTTGTCTGGGATATTTTCCAGGTTTATGTCCCTTAAATGGATATGGACATACTCGTTTTTTATGTTTGGGAATTTTTTAAATCTCCCAAGAAAGATTTTTTCGGGTTTTCCCCATTTACAGTCATTTGCAATGTCTCTTGTTAGTTCTACCGGCCACTCTACTGGAACTGGGTACAGTGTTACTATGTCACAGGGTGGCTTGGGCTTCCATGCTGTGACTGTTATTGTTGCTCCTTGGAATTGATATGCTGTTGGGGTTTGGTGATCTATAGCTAGTTTTTCCAAGTTTTCCTTTTCTGCTTCGGTGTGTGTGATAACGAATTGATGTTCTTTTAGGTTTAACGTGCGCACTCCTTCAAGTCCTTTAGAATACTTGCTTAGAAAGCCATCTTCCATGAAGAAACTAATAAAATTGTCTATGCTCAGCCAACCTTGGCATTCAGCTTTCACTATAAGTCTTCTTTGGAGGTTGTATGGCTCGCTTGGTATCATTGTTGCGAGCTATACTATAGCCTACTGCTTTAATTCTCAGATCACAATTGTATGTACGAGTATTTGTTAAATTTTCAAAGCAAAAGTTAAATAGTTTGTGGAATTATAAACTAGCTCTTGCAGGTTTTACCACGTTGGCAGTGAGAACGCTGCTGGCGCCCAATCAGTTACAAAAAAACTGCCAACCTTTTCGAAAGAAACTGCTTAAGGCGTTTCTTTCCTTTTTACATCAACAAAATAGAGGTTTTTCCTTTTTGAAGAAATCAGCAGAAAGCCTCAGGGAAAAGAAGCCAGCTGATTGCCTCAAAAAGGAAAAAAAAGCAAAATATAAGTAAACACTCTAGATCAGTGGAGCCTAAGGCAGAGTCCACTGATCCAGCTGACGTAGGCTACTCTCTTCACTTCTGTATATTTACTATCCTAGGCTAAAGTATACTAAACACAAAAGATCATATATATATATCTCCTTTTACTATACTAAATTCTTTAAACACGAGTTTCTCCCATGAGGCTGGGCTCATCAGTATCGCACCGTATTCTGCCACAAATTTATTCGACCACCGGTTTACCAGTCAGTTTAACTCTTATCTTTGTGGAAACAAAGAGCCAACAAAACCAGCAGGCGCCAGGGCAGAGGACATTGTGAAGAAAGGGGCGTTCTTCCCGGCTATCAGCACAAGGCTGAACACTCACTAGTACAGCGAGCAGCTGCGATTCGCCAACCATAACGGTGTAGCTTCCACGCTAGCCATTCAGACCATCCAATCAACAATATGTTTCTCGGCAGCCGATTTGCAGCAAGAATTAGTGAGTGCTCAGCCTTGTGCTGATAGCCGGGAAGAACGCCCCTTTCTTCACAATGTCCTCTGCCCTGGCGCCTGCTGGTTTTGTTGGCTCTTTCTTTGTTTCCACAAAGATAAGAGTTAAACTGACTGGTAAAGCGGTGGTCGAATAAATTTGTGGCAGAATACGGTGCGATACTGATGAGCCCAGCCTCATGGGCGAAACACGTGTCTATCGCTGTCAATTCTTGCTGCAAATCGGCTGCCGAGAAACATATTAGTAGCCCGTTGATATTTTTTACGATTTGCTGGTCAGGGAAGTTTGTTAGTGTCGTCTTTTTGGTATCTTAAGTAAATTTAGCGAATTTATTTACCTGTCAGAGGCACTTTAAAGCGGAAAAAATACTTGAATAATTTTTAGGAAAAGTCAAAAAAGTTCAAAGGTGTTGATAGCGTAGTTCTTTGGTGATATTGCTTTAAAAAGTACCAACCCCACGCCGACCTCCCCCCACAGAATAAAAGGTTAAACATTTAAACAATGGGATGCCCAAAACAAGAAAGAAGTAAATTTTTTCAGTGATGCATGTGGTGGCCAAAATAGAAATTAGAACATTACCAGCTTATTTTCGTGGCTTCTTCTATATGAAGCAAATTCAGTTGAAAGAATAAGCCATTATTTTTTAGAAAGTGGACAGTCTCAAAATGAAAATGACAATGTGCATTCGGTGATTGAACGAGCCAGTATAAATGTCGAAATATTCACCCCAGAGCAGTGGTACATGTTGATCAGGGGAGCATCGAAAACATAGTATCGTGTCGTTGAAATTGACCAAAAAGAAATATTGGATCTACCACAACTGCCAGAAGAGATTATTTAAAAAAAGGTTCAGCTAAAATAGCCAAAGCTCAAGTTATCACCTACACTAGCGATGGTGTCCGACATTTTTTTCGTAAACAGTTGTTCGTAAGCAATTGTTCGTAAAACAATTTGTTCGTAAAATTAATTCTTTGTAAAACAATTCTTCCTAAAGCATTTTTTTGTGTATGCAGTTAAAATTTGATGTATACCAAGAAATGCTTTACGAAGAATTGTTTTACGGATTTCATTTTACGAAAAACAGTTTACGAACAATTGTTTTACGAACAATTGCTTACGAACAATTTGCCTATAACCACTAGCGATAGCGTTTTGATGAGCTCTTCAGCTTTGGAAGAGCCAGTAAACGTTGGAATCCACCTGAAGAGGCTTCAACAAAGTAGCCTAACAAAGTTACTTTACAACAGCTATATCATGGACCACTAAAGATATCTCAAGCCAAGAAAAAGGATTTAATGAACCTTTGCAGAAAACTGGCTACAGGCCTACCACGTACCTACCATACATTCTACGAAACAATTCCCGTTTATGAGACCCTGAAAGCTGCAAACACAACTGACTAGAACTTTAAACACAGTACTGGTTGTCTGCTACGTTTCTTTCAATTGTTTTTTGCATGTTGATGTTTATAGCTTAGTTATATTTCTTTCTATTTCGCATACAACAATTTTGCTGTATTATTGTAACTACATTTCGACAATTTTGTTTGTTAAACTATCGTATGTCCATATTCATTTTTCTAACGTTCAATTTTTGCAAAAAATAATCATTGTTTTTTCAACAACAAAGCTCCATGTTAAAAATAATGTTTAGTTGTTATGTTTTTCCGTTAGAGAATTTTTAGAAAGATCATACAATGTACAGAAAAGACAATAAATCAATAGTTTTTTTTTTTCGGTTTTTAGACGATAAAAGGATTCAATAAAAATTCTTTTTAAATATTATAGTTAGTAAGTATTTTCGTTGTCTCTTGGCAGCTCTTCTTCTTTGTTTGGTTCAAGGATAGATTTTTCATCGTTTTCTGATGGCGTGAGAGGGTTTTCATCTGTCTGATTCTGGGATGATGTGTCAATCATCAGAGGCATTAAGCTTTGTTCTGAATCGGAGGATGAGTTTTTTGAGTAGTTTGGATCTATTTTTTGGGTCTTGTTTTCTAAGGGCGGACTATCTTCAAGAGGTCGCTTATTAGGTCTGATGTAGGTGGGTGTTGGTGAATGGTGACTTTCAGGTGCATTTCTTGTTTTAGATATCGGATGTCTTTGTTGATTGTGTGTTGTTTTCTTTTTCTTTTTCTTTTTCTTCTTTCGTGTGCTTTTCTTTTCCCATGGGTTTGATGCTATGTCAGTGGACTCTCTATCTGAGGATAGTCCTTCTGTGTTAGGGCTTGTAGTACCACTTTCAGTTTCGGCGTTTCTTTGTTGAGTTAGGAGAGCACGTTTTGGGCATTCCGTACCTTGATGTCCTCGGTGTTGGCAATACCCACACAATATCCTCATGGGACATGTTGCATCGAGGTGGTCTAGTCCTTTGCAGAAGCGACAAAGATGACGTTGAGGAGTATTGTTCACTTTTTGTGTCGTTCGGCATTGTTGGGCTGTGTGCCCCTTCTTTTTGCATATATCTCACTGGGCGCAATCTGCTGCCCAATGACCTCGCTTTTTGCATATTCTGCACAGGGGGAGATGCTCCTCTCCTGGCTTTGTGATATATATCCATATACCGTGTACTTTGATTTTGTCTGGGATATTTTCCAGGTTTATGTCCCTTAAATGGATATGGACATACTCGTTTTTTATGTTTGGGAATTTTTTAAATCTCCCAAGAAAGATTTTTTCGGGTTTTCCCCATTTACAGTCATTTGCAATGTCTCTTGTTAGTTCTACCGGCCACTCTACTGGAACTGGGTACAGTGTTACTATGTCACAGGGTGGCTTGGGCTTCCATGCTGTGACTGTTATTGTTGCTCCTTGGAATTGATATGCTGTTGGGGTTTGGTGATCTATAGCTAGTTTTTCCAAGTTTTCCTTTTCTGCTTCGGTGTGTGTGATAACGAATTGATGTTCTTTTAGGTTTAACGTGCGCACTCCTTCAAGTCCTTTAGAATACTTGCTTAGAAAGCCATCTTCCATGAAGAAACTAATAAAATTGTCTATGCTCAGCCAACCTTGGCATTCAGCTTTCACTATAAGTCTTCTTTGGAGGTTGTATGGCTCGCTTGGTATCATTGTTGCGAGCTATACTATAGCCTACTGCTTTAATTCTCAGATCACAATTGTATGTACGAGTATTTGTTAAATTTTCAAAGCAAAAGTTAAATAGTTTGTGGAATTATAAACTAGCTCTTGCAGGTTTTACCACGTTGGCAGTGAGAACGCTGCTGGCGCCCAATCAGTTACAAAAAAACTGCCAACCTTTTCGAAAGAAACTGCTTAAGGCGTTTCTTTCCTTTTTACATCAACAAAATAGAGGTTTTTCCTTTTTGAAGAAATCAGCAGAAAGCCTCAGGGAAAAGAAGCCAGCTGATTGCCTCAAAAAGGAAAAAAAAGCAAAATATAAGTAAACACTCTAGATCAGTGGAGCCTAAGGCAGAGTCCACTGATCCAGCTGACGTAGGCTACTCTCTTCACTTCTGTATATTTACTATCCTAGGCTAAAGTATACTAAACACAAAAGATCATATATATATATCTCCTTTTACTATACTAAATTCTTTAAACACGAGTTTCTCCCATGAGGCTGGGCTCATCAGTATCGCACCGTATTCTGCCACAAATTTATTCGACCACCGGTTTACCAGTCAGTTTAACTCTTATCTTTGTGGAAACAAAGAGCCAACAAAACCAGCAGGCGCCAGGGCAGAGGACATTGTGAAGAAAGGGGCGTTCTTCCCGGCTATCAGCACAAGGCTGAACACTCACTAGTACAGCGAGCAGCTGCGATTCGCCAACCATAACGGTGTAGCTTCCACGCTAGCCATTCAGACCATCCAATCAACAATATGTTTCTCGGCAGCCGATTTGCAGCAAGAATTAGTGAGTGCTCAGCCTTGTGCTGATAGCCGGGAAGAACGCCCCTTTCTTCACAATGTCCTCTGCCCTGGCGCCTGCTGGTTTTGTTGGCTCTTTCTTTGTTTCCACAAAGATAAGAGTTAAACTGACTGGTAAAGCGGTGGTCGAATAAATTTGTGGCAGAATACGGTGCGATACTGATGAGCCCAGCCTCATGGGCGAAACACGTGTCTATCGCTGTCAATTCTTGCTGCAAATCGGCTGCCGAGAAACATATTAGTAGCCCGTTGATATTTTTTACGATTTGCTGGTCAGGGAAGTTTGTTAGTGTCGTCTTTTTGGTATCTTAAGTAAATTTAGCGAATTTATTTACCTGTCAGAGGCACTTTAAAGCGGAAAAAATACTTGAATAATTTTTAGGAAAAGTCAAAAAAGTTCAAAGGTGTTGATAGCGTAGTTCTTTGGTGATATTGCTTTAAAAAGTACCAACCCCACGCCGACCTCCCCCCACAGAATAAAAGGTTAAACATTTAAACAATGGGATGCCCAAAACAAGAAAGAAGTAAATTTTTTCAGTGATGCATGTGGTGGCCAAAATAGAAATTAGAACATTACCAGCTTATTTTCGTGGCTTCTTCTATATGAAGCAAATTCAGTTGAAAGAATAAGCCATTATTTTTTAGAAAGTGGACAGTCTCAAAATGAAAATGACAATGTGCATTCGGTGATTGAACGAGCCAGTATAAATGTCGAAATATTCACCCCAGAGCAGTGGTACATGTTGATCAGGGGAGCATCGAAAACATAGTATCGTGTCGTTGAAATTGACCAAAAAGAAATATTGGATCTACCACAACTGCCAGAAGAGATTATTTAAAAAAAGGTTCAGCTAAAATAGCCAAAGCTCAAGTTATCACCTACACTAGCGATGGTGTCCGACATTTTTTTCGTAAACAGTTGTTCGTAAGCAATTGTTCGTAAAACAATTTGTTCGTAAAATTAATTCTTTGTAAAACAATTCTTCCTAAAGCATTTTTTTGTGTATGCAGTTAAAATTTGATGTATACCAAGAAATGCTTTACGAAGAATTGTTTTACGGATTTCATTTTACGAAAAACAGTTTACGAACAATTGTTTTACGAACAATTGCTTACGAACAATTTGCCTATAACCACTAGCGATAGCGTTTTGATGAGCTCTTCAGCTTTGGAAGAGCCAGTAAACGTTGGAATCCACCTGAAGAGGCTTCAACAAAGTAGCCTAACAAAGTTACTTTACAACAGCTATATCATGGACCACTAAAGATATCTCAAGCCAAGAAAAAGGATTTAATGAACCTTTGCAGAAAACTGGCTACAGGCCTACCACGTACCTACCATACATTCTACGAAACAATTCCCGTTTATGAGACCCTGAAAGCTGCAAACACAACTGACTAGAACTTTAAACACAGTACTGGTTGTCTGCTACGTTTCTTTCAATTGTTTTTTGCATGTTGATGTTTATAGCTTAGTTATATTTCTTTCTATTTCGCATACAACAATTTTGCTGTATTATTGTAACTACATTTCGACAATTTTGTTTGTTAAACTATCGTATGTCCATATTCATTTTTCTAACGTTCAATTTTTGCAAAAAATAATCATTGTTTTTTCAACAACAAAGCTCCATGTTAAAAATAATGTTTAGTTGTTATGTTTTTCCGTTAGAGAATTTTTAGAAAGATCATACAATGTACAGAAAAGACAATAAATCAATAGTTTTTTTTTCAAGTCTAAACCTTAAACCATTTGACCAGGTTAACACTCACAATAGTATTTAAAAAATTTTTAAAATTTTTTTAAAATTTTGAAATACTATTGTGAGTGTTAACCTGGTCAAATGGTTTAAGGTTTAGACTTGAAAAAAAACTATTGATTTATTTTCTTAATGATTGCTTTCTGTGTTAGGTTGATCGCCCATTTGAGGAAGTGTCATAGTGCCTGATCACCTTTACCAGTTAGTTTTTCTCACTTTTGATACAGAAAAGACAGCGTGAAACTTTAAAATTCAATTTTTTCAAAACTGCATTTTTGTAATTATGATAGTTCAGCTTATTAGCGACGAAATGCTTACAAGAATTACAAGGTTTACAATAAAAGTTGAAATATTGATTAATTGTTGAGTAATGCAACGTTGATTAAACGTAAATTGTTGTAGGATGACGAGATAAAACGTTCTACACTCACAACAACTTCCATATGAATCAAAAATAATCAACTTACACGTGACATCAAGTGTATAGACAGGTGACCTCCCGGAGGAAGGCACGGCTTCAGTGTAAGGAGTGATGGCCTGACAGGAGACTGACAAACCATTGTCTTCTTTATTCAATAGTCGAGTTATTAAAGTTCTCGCCTGTCAATATACCGATAAAATTTGTTTTCTTAGCAAGACGTTTTAATAAAATAACAAATCTTTAAGAAATAAAATTGTTTTAAAGAATTCAGGGATACCTAAACTATTCAGGGATGCGAAACTACAAATGCGAGGCGCCAACTGAAGGTACGACGTTGTCGCGATAAAAGCCATTGCTTTTCTAAGCTATTTTCAAAGCTTTACAAAGCCTGCAGTTACCATATAAGCACAATGATGATGAACGTTTTGCAATATACAAGTGACTGACATCTTCTCTGTTTTTTATTCCAACGTTTCGCATGTGTAAACGACTTGTATCTTCAGTTACGTTCTTAAAAACAATTACAAAATCAAGAAATATGTAAAGTTCTACAATAAAATAACGCCAGCACATTAAATACAACGCATATCGACCAAATAAATTAGTTATTTCTAACGTTATGCAAATGCAAACGACTTGCATCTTCACTGCTACTATTTCCAACGTTGTGCAAATGTAAACGACTTCTATCTTTTCAATTAGGCCTACTTTGTAAAAATTAATTGCAAACAACAAGGAATAAGTAGGAGCTTACTAGTGTAATGTTACACAGACTTCGACAACTACAACATGACTCCGACACTAAGTCGATTGAACTTATAATTGTAATAACGTAATAAATGTCAGAATGTAAGAAGAATGGTGCAACACTGTCAAAGAAGCCTATTTAAAGGCGACCAATTATGACGTCATGAAAAGCGCGTAAAGCAAAATGCGAGACACTGGTAAGGGCTAATTTCCACACAAAATTAAAAGTGCAACGGCGCGGTTCCAATACATTACAACTAGTACCGGTAAAATAACCATAGACGTAGCAGGGGGGCTAAAGGGTCCGCGGCTTTCCTAAATTTGTACTTAATTTAAGTCATGATGCAGTTTTTGTACCACTGCCACTGGTAAGTTTTCATACTTTCCGTGCCGTTTTCTTTGGTTCCTCACGTTCAGGTGCATTAAAACGTTTCAACTCATTTTTAGCAAAACAATTGAACGCTGTTTGAAGAATGAGTACGAAATTTGAGTGGCCTGTAGAACACATACCGTACGAATTAAGTGATGCCTTCTTCAGTGCAAATGCTATTTTCAGAGGTTTATGCTCTTCAAGAGTGTACAAGCGCTTTATATGTGCAAATTCAGCTATGCATTGCTCTCCCAAAATACGTTCAGCACCAGAAATATGAGGAATGTGGAATCGTTTCTTATTCACAAAATTGTTAAAAATATCTTTAAAGTTGTGGGTGAAGTCAAACAAGAGAAATAAACGCTCTCCATTCCTTGAAGGGTGTACAACGCTGTTTGAGAGCTCAAATTGCTTCCACATAAATCCATAAACAACTCCCTGAAAATGCATAACCAATTAGAAATCACACATAAATTTTAGCATGTAATATTAAACCAGTTTCATTAAATAGACAAGATGTTTCAAAAACGTGACACCATTTCTTTCAATCAAGGTTGTTTCAGTTTAACCAGCCAAAAAAAACTGGCAAAAAACACTTTGCAATAAACTTGTAACTTTTCTCCATATCGGGACTTTAGTACAGCAATTGTTTGTATAAAAATTATTACATTTTAACCATTTGCAGTCCAATTTTTTTTGCAAAATTTTTTCAGATATCATAAATCCAGTTGGATTTCGATTAAATGTGAAAACAATAGCCTAATGCTTTAGCATGTTATTATAAAATGATAATCAAGGTGGAACGACAATTCTGAACTGCATTTCTTCTATTTTCACATTTTTAAAAATTTTGTTTTATGGACGGGTTGTGAAAAACAATATTGAAATAGGATTAAAATATAATACGTGACAGGGTGTTGAAAAAAATTTGACACCATTTATTTTTGAAATGTATTGAAATCATTGTTGTAAAAAACCCATAAACATAGGATTTTTCACATCCTTGATTTAAACACATTTTAAAGGTTAATGATGTTAAATTTTTGAAACACCCTGTAATCCTATTAAATTTGCTATAGATAGTTGTCATCAAGCATATTATTAGCTTACCTATTGCACACATGATTGTCAACAGATATAGCGACAACAAAGAAAATGTCATCTAGAGATTGCATCACTTTGTTAAAGAAGGTTCGAAGCAGTTGTGTACTTATCTTTTCAATTGGCACCAGGCACACAACATCTTTATATTTTTTGCATACTGATTGCACCATAATGTCAGCACAGTTTTCGCTCGTTGGCCTTCCTCTGTTAATCCAATGAAAGCGCCATTGCAATATTCAACCCTCTGTGCAGTGTATACCTCATCAATTAGCAAGGTTACCATTTTTTCTCCTTCAGATAAGTCGACAGTTCGTTGCTTCAGGTATTGCAAATCTATAGGTTTAGTGTCTACATTACAATCACTTGGAACTTGCTGTCAGAGTCTTCTCACTGATGGCAGTATAAAAAACTCACTAAGCTTTTTGTATACCGGTAGTGAGTTGCTAGTAAGCTGCCACAGAAACGACATGGTTACCAACCTGGACCTGGGTGAATACCGTCGGCCATTTTTATCGATGTACAACAACTGAAGTTGTTCGGACACAAATTGAATGAGGGGTAAACCTTCATCTTGGACTTCGTTTTCTTCCAGGTTTGCTTTGCATTGCTCAAGCGCTGCAACAGCCGATTTGGCAAAAGTCTTACTATTGTTACCACTTGGTGATTCTAGAAGGTTTTTGCAGAATGCCAGAATATTGCAAAGCTCTGATACTTTGCTTAAGGAATCGGAGCTCATCAGATGCTGAAATGTTTCTTGTGGCACAGAAATAGAACATGCAAATGCATGCACATCTAAACTTTCCCCTACCACCAAATATGAGATTAACTTAGGAGAAATGTGACTGCCATTGTTATATTTTATAAAGTGGAATTCCAAAGAAGATTCTTTTAACAATTTGATATATCCAGAAGGAATAACAACTTCATTGAGTTTATCTCTTAAATAACCCAAATCACAACAAAAGTCTTGCGACAGAAATTCTTCATTTTGATCCTGAAGTTTAGCTTTGTCTTTTTTCAGTCTTTCTGTGGCAGTTGCAGCAGAAATTGAGCACTTAACTGGAGCCGGTTTTGTGAGATAGTGAGGCAGGCCAGCAAAAATGCGAGGAACTGCTGATGGCTTCAACCGTGGCTGATTAAGTTTCACAGACTCTCTGCGTTGTTGGCGATCTAAGTGGCTATCGGTTGATGTTGTTTCAAAATCATCTCCATAGAAATGCTTACCACAAATTCTTGTGTATGGTGTCACAGTTAAATTTTCCCTGGATATTGCTCTAATCTAAGCCTTACGCAATTCAGTATCTGCTGGAAATCGAAACATTAACACTTTTTCCCCAGTTCTTTTAAACACACGATTACCAACTTTTCACGCTGGAGCACAACAATAGTATCCCATATTGCATAAAAAATCTTATAATACTGGAGCAGAATTTAACCTTGAACTGTAATATTGTACAAGTAGAAAAGCTACAAATAAAAAGAATTACTGTTTTAGGGAGTTACAGTTCAGTTAGGGTACAATAGGGTATGCAAAATTGTATGTTTTGGTTAATAAATAGCATTAATAATTTCTAATTCTGCAGCATATGAAATGAATGTGTTTTGCAAAGGATGCAACCTATTTCGTCCCCTGAACAATTCGTACTCCGATTTCGTCCTCTGAAATCGGGGTACGAAATAGGTTGCACCCTTTTGCAAGGCTCTATATTTTGTTAGGCTATAGTATTACAGGCTATAGTACATATGATTAAAATACAGTAGGCAATCATTTTTTAATGCCAGATTAACCTCAATTGTCTCTTTGCAAAATTGGACAGTTAGGCCTGACACCACTACACATCTGTTTTCATGTGCCACTTAGCCTGTCAGTAACTTTTGGAAAGGGTTAGACTTTATGCATAAAAAGGTCAGTTAGGGTAAAGTAATCTTCTCCTTCTTGAATAATACTGATTTTAGCACTAACCAGACAGTGAACACCTTTATAAACCAATTGTAACATTAAAATATATTTCTATTCACGAGCTGGAATGTCTCTGTAAATTGGCTTTACAATTAAACTAAAATATACAGTAGCCCACAGATCAGGTTAATCACCGATAACCGTAGACTACTGATTTCCTGTGCTCACTGACTGCTGACCAGTGCTGAGTACTGTACAAATGTGCCATCACTGCCATGTGTAAATGTACCGTCAGTTGGCGTCACAAATGATCACTAGGGGCGTAGTTGCGCATCCCGTACTAGTTTAGGTATCCCTGAAAGAATTGCTAGTCACTTAAATCGTCTTATAAAAATCATTTTTCCAGTCGCCTCACTTTGTCTTTAACAATAGTATCACTTCCCAGGAAGTAACGAGACTGTGTTCCATCTGGTGTCACGTCATTGTAAATACACCGGATGGTAATCCTGCGTCCGGTTCTTACTGACAAAGACTCAGGATCAAGTCTAACTGGATAGGGTGCTGCAAAACAAACAAATGCCAAGACAAAGCAGAGCTAATAGTTTAAGATTTGCAGATAAAAAAAATTGATCTATTACAACCTAATGCTGCCGCTTCGTTGTGATGATTGCGTTTTTCCCACGAGCTTTGGAAACACAGTTCCCTATTCATGTGCATATGACGACTATAATAATGTAATGGGTTTATTTATTGTCGCTCTACAACAGCTAAGGCCTTTTAGCGACAGGGAACATTTTTTAATTCATAATGTGGTTCACGATGTCATTACATTATTACCCAATTTATTCTCGCTGCGTTATACGAAAAAGACCACTATCGGTACCGTTTTTAAAGTCTTCGGTTTAAACCGACCTGGAGTCGATCTCAGATCTACCAGCACCAGAGTCAAATGATGAGTGGTGTTGGAGTCAGAGTGTGGTCGTTTTCTAGTTGATTTTTTTATCAGCTTGAGGCTCCTGCAATAATTGCCTTGTGTTGAGTTTGTGTGTTTTCAGGCGTAATTACTGTACTTTGTCGAACCAGTTGATTAGTAAATTAAGTGTCGTAATTCTTCCCACTCGGCACAGTTATTGATTATATAATTGGTCCTTGTATGGTTAGTAGAATGGCACACCAGCTCAGTGGCCGAATGGTTATCGCCTTCGCCTCTGGTGCTGGTAGATCTGAGATCGATTCCAGGTCAGGTCAAACTGAAAACTATAAAAACGATACCGATTCTGTTCTTTCTTGCACTACGCAGTGAGGATAAGTTGGATAATGATGTGAATGTGATGACATTACAAACCTGATATAAAATTAAAAATAAGCCATGTCGCTAAAAGAACTCAGCTGTTGTAGAACGACAAAAGATAAAGCCATACCATTATTATTAGTAGAATTGACTGTACCATCTTCAAGCCATCAGGAGTGGAAGATTTGCGCGTCTTGGATGATGAAACAAAAGACTGGCTACTCTCTGGTAGCCTTCCAGTGTAGTCCAGAACATCGTGAATCTGGGTTGGTAAAAGGATAGACCCTCGGTCCCAGAAGCTCACAAGACAAAGAAGAAATAAAATGGCCTTTTTGAAGCGTAACTGTACGGCGTCATTCTTGAACAATGATTTGGAACTTGAAGTCGGCGTGATACTGCTTTTAGTAATCAAGTTGAAGCTTTAGTCAGACCTAAAATATTCTTTGAGGCGGGGGTGGAGTGGGCAGATTGTGCTACTCATGTGCTGTAACTTTCTATGCAGTTATTGCATGTAATTTTGTAGACGCAATTTTGGTAGGCACCTGTCGTTCCATAGTAGGCAATCTGGCAGTCGCCAGGGTTCGGGTTTCTGTCTTTTTGGAGAACTTTCCGGAAGGTCCGTGAGCTTCGAAAGAAGCAAATAGCATGTTCATGTCTTTGAACACTTTTTTCATTTTTCCTATGTCGTCGCTTGTGAAAGGAATTTACAATTTTATTAGGTTCTGTGATGCTTGGAAGTTTTGTCTATTTTGTTGTTGTTGTTGTTGTTGTCGGAGTGGGGGATGCTCAAAGGAGTTCTTGAGATATATGTTAGCCTTGGTCGTCTTTTCGAAGTCCGTTAAAGTATGGTGTTGATTTTTTGGGTGAGCAACATCTGTTCTTTCTTCTCTGTAGTTCGTTTTGGAGGGCATTAGAATTGCTTATAGTGGCTTTGGCTATAGTGTCTTATGCACTACTCTACAGTGGAGTAGAATTTGTCTATTGTGACACTTTTTCCGCGGCCCCTTCAAGTCAAGTCAAGTTAATTTATTTTGTTTTAACAGCGCCATATATTAACAAATAATCAGAGTAAAATGTAATTGTCAAAACAATGCATTGTACAACTGTTGGTTAGATTATGGCGCAATCAGGATGGTAGCGAAAGACCATAAGCAGTCATCTAGTCAGCCACCACCCCATCACAGTAAATCTAACTACACATTCATACACACTAGTGTGCAGAGGCAGGCACACTACTTCATTGAATAAAAAGGGTTCGCCACTGAGATTGAAAAACAACTACTGTTGGTTTGAATCTGCATTCTCAGACTGAGTAAGCCGAGGATGAAGATTCAAACCAACGACCAAGAATTGACCAACCACCAATAATTAGTGATTGTGTGCTATAATAGGCTACAGCACTTGCGAAAGTTTTCCTGAAATAACGAGGAAAAACGTGGATACCACCACCGAATTGCAACAATTTTTATGTGAAGCATACAAAAACAGGGCAATTTGATACTAATAACTGTAGAGAACAAATATTAATAAGTACGATATGATGATATAGGCCTACTGTAAAGGTAAGTTATCCTTTGTATTGAGCACTTAAGGTACGCATGTATATTCATGTAACAGTTGGTTTTTGAGATTTTTTTTAAAGCAATGGAACGGTAAATCTTTTATATCGTGTGAAATTTCACTCCACACTTGCACACACAAGAAATGGAGTGTTTTTTTGCCAAAGTTTGTTTCAAACCTGGGAAGAAAAAATCTGGTTTTAGCCTTATGTCTTGTATCATGTTGATGTATGTCGTCTAATTTAACAAAGTAGCCAGAGAAACATGCTGGCAAAAAATTATAATCGTACTTGAACATGAACTGTGCATATGCCAGCTTTGCAAGGTCACTCACTTTTAATACCTGAAATTTGCTGTACATGTAGGTCGTCGAAGTTTTCCTGTCACCAAACAAACACGCTCTAATAAATTTGTTCTGAATCACTTCCACCTTGTGTACTAACGTTTTGTTGGCCCTACCCCAATTAATTATCGAATATTGAAGATTTGATTTAAATAATGAAAAGTAAATTAATCGTAATGTGGATAATGGGACATAGTATCTGATTTTGTAAGCAATGCCACATACTTTACTCAATTTTGTGCAAAGGTCAGAGATATGGGCGTTCCAGTTCAATCTGTGGTCCATCGTTACTCCAAGATATTTTACTTGATCAGTTTTGTTAATGCTTTGGCCGTTTAAGGTGAGAGAGAACGATTTTGCAACAGGAAGATTTCTACAAATGATCATAAAATTAGTTTTAGTGTAATTAATCGATAATTTATTGGTTCTCATCCATACATCAATCTTTTTTATTTCTTCATTGGCTTGTTGTTCTAGGCAAGTCAAATTATGGTGTGTCATGTTTAGGCTGGTGTCATCCGCAAAAAGAGTGGTCATGAAAGAGGACGCAGTAGGTAGATCGTTCACATATAATAAAAATAACAAAGGACCAAGGACTGACCCTTGGGGGATGCCGCATTTGACCGTCGAAGAGTTTGATGATAATGAGTTAAGTTTGGTGTATTGTTGTCTGTTGGTTAAATAAGACTTCATCAAGTTCCATATTTTTCCACGTAAACCATAACAATATAATTTGTTCAATAAAATTCCATGATCAACAGTGTCAAATGCTTTACTCAGGTCAAGAAAAATGGAGCACGTATAGTTATTGTTATTTAAGTTTTTGAGTAAATGATCATATATGTGAGTTATACTGAGTTCTGTCGAATCGTTTGTCCTAAAACCATGTTGACTGGGAATTAATATATTATTTTTATCCAGAAATTTAATCATTCGTTCGTACAAAAGCTTTTCAAGAATTTTAGAGAAAGTGGGCAAAAGAGATATTGGCCTGAGATCGGTTAAAGCGGTGGGATTGGATACCTTTGGTATTGGGATGATTTTAGACAGCTTCAGTGGATCTGGATAGGTCTCTTGAGAAAAGCAGTTGTTGTATAATCGAGCAAGAATGGGTGAAATAATACAGTTTGCAAGTTTGATGAATTTTGTCGGGATATCGTGTATTCCAGGAGAAGTTTTTGTTTTCAATGTCATTATGATGTTTGAAACCTCACTGGGATTGATGTCTTCAAGTAAAAAACTGGATTGGCATGTTGTTGTTAAAAAATCTGAAGAGGATACGCCAGTTGGTTTAATTTTACTTGCCATATTAGTACCAATATTGGTGAAGTGCTCATTCAATAGGTTTGCAAAGTGGGTTGATTCAGTTTTGTGTAAAATGTTATTTATTTCCATATTGGTGGGAAGCGATGACGTTGACTTGGATTTGCTAGTGATCAATTCGTTAATTACTTTCCATGTTTTCGATGCATCAGCTTTGTTTGCTTCAAATAAATAAGTGTAGTGTTGTCTTTTAGCTATTCTTTTTATATGCACCAAGCGGTTATTGTAAGCTTTATATTTCTTTATTTTCATGTCATCTTTGTGCTTATAGCACGCTCGATATAGTCTATTTTTTGTCTTTATGGATTTAAGAATTCCTTTTGTGATCCAGGGTTTGTTTTGCAATTTAACTACTTTGCGGGATAATTTCCTTACAGGTGCGTGTTTATTGAGTGTTTTTTGGAACGCATCTATGAATTCACAGAATTGTGTGTTGACGTTGTTTTTTGTAAAATCAAGGGAGTTCATAGCAACATGCATTTCAGATAAAAAGTTTTCATTGTCAAAATGCCGCATACATCGTGTCAATTTCGGAAGTTTGGTTTTAAAGAAATTCAAATTAGTTACGCTCAAGAACACTGGTAAATGATCAGAAACATCATAAAAACAGATACCGCTGGTTTTGTGTTGTTTTTCAATGTTTGTGTAAATATGGTCCAATAAAGATGGTTCACTAATTTTAGAAAATCTAGTTGGATGGCTTATCACGGAATTACAACCTATGGCCACAAGTGAGTCCAAATATTCTTTTACTTTAGGGGTTTTATTTTCATGCATAAGGTTGATGTTGATGTCTCCGCAAATGATATATTGTGATTTCGTCTTCTCAATTTCCGCAATAGTTGATATTATCCTGTTTTGAAAACTATCAATGTTTGGTCCAGGATGCCTGTAGATGACACCCACGACTGCGCTGTCTTGAGAATTACTTTTTTATCTCGATCCAAAGGTCTTCACAATTTGGTACATTTAAGCTAATATCATTACGTATAGAATATGCAATATTATTTTTAATGTAAAGTGCAACGCCACCAGCATTTGTAGGAGAGTTTTTGTGTAAAAATTTGTATTCGATGAGGTTAAAGTTATCAACACAATTGGGTTTTATTTTAGTTTCAGAAATTGCAATAATATCTGGTTGGTGATTAATTTTGGCCAAAAATTCTTCGAGTTTGTCTTTGTTTTTGCTTAGACTGCGGGTATTGAAGTGGAACAAGGAGAGCTTTGTTTTTTTACTTTCTTGAAAGAATTTTTTAGTATCTGATGTAGAGAGGTAGTTTTTGGAATCGAAATTGATGTTAGTAGTGGACATTACAACAAACACAATAAAAATGACTGACATATACATGTGCAATGAATAATTACAATATGACTGGTTAGGCTACGGAGTGACTTTCAGTTGATAGACGAAAAACTTTAAAAAATAAACACTATTATTGCGTTATGAAATATTTAATTTAGCAAGGATTTTACTACTAAACAAATAAGTAAATAAACCACCAACACGTGCATTTATATCTTATAGTCAAAATAACAGAACTGAGAAATTACTTATGGATGACAAGAGAAACAATTCAACGGAAGAACTTGTAATTAATTAAGACTAAATAAAACATATAGGCTAACAAATCAAGTCGAAGTGGTGTGAGCAAAACCTGGAAATAAAAGCACTATTATTACGTCATAATAAAAATGTTTTACAAGAAAGTTGAAGATTAGCCTTGCACCCAGGGTTGCCAACCTTGCGGTTTTCACGCCCAATTGGGCTGGTTTTCCTCCTGAGTTGCGGGATTTTTTTGAAGGTTGCGGGTTGCGGTTTTTTGGGCTGGTTTGAGTAATGCGTCTCAAAACAACATGAGATAGCTAAAACTTGTTAAAAGGAGAGAATGTAGTCGAAATTCAAATGTACTGTACGTAGGTTGAGGTAGGTTTTATAGAATGCTGTAAGTTGCTGCTCTAGTGCTGTCATCTCAGCCATTAGATTCAGTGGCGTAGCTAGGGAATGTGCCGCCCGGGGCGGATTCAGATTTTTCGGCTCCTTCAAGAAAAAGCATGTGAAAATGAAATGCGTTTTTTTTATCAGATTATAATCAAAAATCGTAGTCTGAAAGTGCCGCTCCCAGACGTGCCGCCCGCTGCGGTCCGACCCCCCCCTCCCAGCTACGCCACTGGTTAGATTGGTCTCATAAAGAAGGCAAGTTGATTTTGTGCTTGTGAGATGCATAAATTAATGTTTTATTATTCTTCTATTTTCATTAAGAAAGTTTACATAAAAGTTCAGTGGCCCTACAAAGCATTACTTAACACTGTTGTTTTCATAGCAAGGCATTGTTTACCATGGGAAAGTGTGAAAAATATGGCCATCTCTGAAATTGTTAGATAAGTTTGACGTGAATAACTGAATATGTATGATGATAAACGTGTAGGTAATGTGTAATTGGTCAAAATTGGACATACTGTGCCTGCTGTGCTGACCTGTGTTTAGTAAAGTTACATATCTGTTATTTTGTTTGCAATGTAATTATCTCTATTTTTACACATTGATTGTTCTTTTTTTGCATGTGCATGCTAAATTTAGTGTAAAATTATAAATCTAGATATGTTAAACATCAGTATATATGATTGAATTGAGTCTGTCCAAAATATTTTGAAAGTTTGAAGCATATTGGAAATTGGGCTGGTTTTGGGCTGGTTCAATGATCAGTTTGGGCTGGAAACATTTTCAAAGGTTGGCAACCCTGCTTGCACCGTACGCATTAAGTTAATTTTTTTTAAGTAGAAATTTACAACAAAAAGTTAGTGCAGAACTACAA
The DNA here is from genome assembly GCF_918807975.1 of Aplidium turbinatum. Taxonomy (NCBI): domain Eukaryota; kingdom Metazoa; phylum Chordata; class Ascidiacea; order Aplousobranchia; family Polyclinidae; genus Aplidium; species Aplidium turbinatum. Next base: position 6,916,417 of record NC_137483.1, on the reverse strand, counting down.
ACAATTGGCCAACAAAAGAAAATTAAATCAAAAGCGGAGTTGTAACATACAGTACTATGAACAGTCCAAATTCAATCCTTCTTTAGAAATTTGATTTAATAGTCATAAGAACCTTTTTCTGAGTCAATGGTTACTGTACCAAGCCTGGACAGGATTTTATCTTGTTCGGGGTGGAAATGAAGGTTGACTACGGTTAGGTGGAATATAAAGAAGTCCAAAAAGATATCTTGTGACTTTTCTTCACTTTGTCTTCAAAATTCAATCATCTATGAGCGATCCAACTGAGAAATGCAAATTGCAAAATGGCTGTCTAATTCAATGAATAGCTTCTAGCTGGCCTAAATCAAGATTTCTTCGAATTGTTCTGTCTCTGCGAGTTTTTAATCAATTTTGAAAATTTTTGGACTGAAATGACCGCAATTAAATTTCTTTCTTAATTTGTCAAAATCTAGCTATTCTCCAGGCCTAAGTTTTTCTTTAGTCCAATTTATATATTTAGACCTGGAGAGCAAAATCTTTGCTGCTAATCTTTGCTGCTACCGTAGTGCTGAGTTCTTTCAGGTGTCACTACGGGCAAATTCTACTGCATAATTTTCTTGGTAGGCCTACTTGTGGGCAGTGCCGATTCGAAATGTGGAAGCAGTTTTGCCTTTGCTTTCTTCTGGAAGAACTCGTGTTGGATTGTGGATTGCCGAATGCTCGTGGAAAAACGTTATTACCACAGCGAACTGTTGGTAGATGCTGTTTGCATTTTCTGCTTAAGTCTTAAAATCTAGTTCAACATTTACATAGTGGCAGTAACATAAAGGTATCCAAATTCACATAAAATATACTCAAAGGTTGAAAGGTTGTATTTAACATCCTCTACTTAGACTATCAACTCCACTCTGACTGCCCTGGTTGGTTCTGTGTCAAGGGAAGGGGAGAGATCCGGCCCCCGAGTTTGCTTCTACTGTAGTTATAGCACATTTGTTTGTTTTCTGTACACGAATGAGTCGATGACTATGAAGCCTTATCAGTATGCAGGCTTTCTGAATACCGTAGTGCTGAGTTCTTATTGAGTGATTAATCTGATAGGCTTTACCGAGATACCTATCAGCAAGTGCAACCAGCATACATCTAGAAATAATAACTGCGTCATGACAGTCGCAAGTATTTTTATTTCACATTATTGTTGCTTTATGTTTTCATTCCTAGCAAAGGTGAAGCTATGACTTGATAGACCTATGTTTGCGCTTAATTACATTTATGTTGTTTTTTAAACTGGTGAAAAATTCTATTTCATGAACCACCTTTTCATGACGGTGCAGTGAAAGTACACACTATATTACCATAGGTCTGCTTGACGATAATAGGCCCAAAATTATTCTGACCTTGGGGCCCACAATGGGCTTAACACAGCACTGAGTAAAACCATACCTTGTCCTGTTGGAATCTGGGCTTCAGCGGTCCATAAGTTTACTGATCCACCTGGTAGAAGATAAGAGAAAGTTGATTACTAGAAGGTCAATTTATTTTCTGCATAACTTTAATTCACATTTTGCAAACAGGGAGCAAAAGTGAAATGTAATATTGTTCTACGTCCTTAAGGTTATTTCAGATATCAATAAATTTTACTATCCGGATGACGAATATACCCGGATATTTATATTTTAGCTAACAGGTTAACCGGATAATATACAGTAATCTTCAGACAAACGCTCTTCCGATATTTACACGAATAGTTGCTTGCAAAATCATCTAACCGTCACACAGTTTATTGTGAATGTCTACACATGCTATCTAAATAATAAAGTGACGCAATCTCTATATTTATTGTAGGCTATCTGCAACCCATTTCTTATGAAGCAAAATTACGCATCGATTGTTAAATCGTGCACACAGGAGAGTAGTTTTGTTACTGTGAATGGAACTTTACACGAATTTGCATTTTCCTTTTACCATTTCTTGATCATAGAAAGTAGCCCCAAGGTAGGCCTACAGTGTTTTTACTTTTGAAATGTACCGTATGAATTTGTTTCAATATCTCTAAACTTTTGTCAATTCAAAGTGTGCACTCGAATTCAAAACTTTTTGACTAAATCTCTTTACAGTCCTAATCCTAGTATACAGGCATTGACAAAAATAATAATTTCTGTCGTTCGTGTTTCTTTGTAAGTCACAAAAACTCACAACTGTCACAGTCACACATAAGCATACCTAAACATGCTAAAAAGGTGTAAAACGTGTTAGCAACGAACGTTTTGTGTTATCCGGTTAGTCAATAAAATATATCCGGATAATAATTAGAAAGAATTATGCCGGTTAAACGGTTAACCTCTATCCGGATAGTCCAACTCTTTCTGTCCCGATTCATTCATTCATTTATTCATTGCTTGTCATGCCAGTGTCAAAGCCAGACAAGAGCACTGTCTGTGATGTTTCTTAGATCATTGTCGTCACAGGAAGTGCTAAGGGGGCAGCTGTTGATGAGATGTGCTTCATCGTCTGATTGTCTAAGGCTCTAAGCCACAATCACACATTGGGTCGAATGCCATCCTCCATCAAAAAAGATTGGTTTTATTACTGCCGATTCCACAGCGGGCTCTATGCATGCAATACCATTATCTTCTTTAAAGAAAGGGAGCTTGGAGGCTTTCGGAAGGACTTGGGATAGCAGGATGTTGTTTGCCATCAAACTCTGATGACCATTGTTCTAATCGTGCAGTTGCCCCACTTATGTGTTCCAATGGGTTAACTTTAACGAAGCTCTTGTGTGACTTGAGCCTGAGTAGGTTTGTGTTCATAGAGAGGGTGCCGTTGGCCGGGTATTTGTTTTATTCTTTTTTTTATGCAGCGTGAGGTCAGTTAGCTCAGTGGTTACGCGCCCGGCTCAAGATCACGCGGCGCAAGTTCGACTCTCGAGGTGTGCGCTTGAACAACGCATTTTCAGGCCTTTTTAGGATTTTCAGGACATTCAGCGGTACCTAGCGAATGGAATTATTTCCCGGCAACAACACTTCAACAATCGGAAAACTTCACTCTACCAATCTCGGTAACGGGCCCTGTGTCAATAACCTCTACAAGTTTGCGAAACTACCAGGAATAACCAATCAAGGCTTTGTTAGTCCGAGGATAAAGATTCAAAACCAATCAACTTCTCTTCAAATAGGGTGGTGGTTATCGGAATGGCCCGATTCGGTGAGTCCGATTCGGTGAGTCCGATTCGGTGAGAGCCTTTTTCGGTGAGAGCCCTATTCGGTGAGTTTTTTTTTTAAATTATTGCGCGCCGTAGCCTAACTTCATTGCCGTTATAGGGATAGGGGTTAGGGGGGTTTTGGGGTTGGGGGTTTTTGGGGTTGGGGGTTTTTGGGGTTAGGGGGTATGGGGGTTTTTGGGGGTTTTGGGGTTTTTTGGGCATTTGGGTTTTTGGGTTAGGGGGTTTGGGGTTAAGGGTTTTAATTAGGCTACGGTACCCGATAATTTTCAAAAAAAAATTCAAAAAAATCACCGAATAGGGCTCTCACCGAAAAAGGCTCTCACCGAATCGGACTCACCGAATCGGACTCACCGAATAGTAGCAGACCCGGTGGTTATAGACTAGAGTATATAGAGTGTGTCCTGATAACACTAGTCAACAAGGAATGTTTACATGACAAACTATAACAATTATTTCCAAGTAATTTGGTGCGTTGAGCTCGAATTTGAAATCAGAATTTTGCTATCACGTCAAGATAATCATACATTTGTTCTTCCAGCAAAAGTATTTTGTAGTGTTAATTGTCTTCAACATCGTAATGATGACGCAACAATTACCTTAGCAATATGAAGAAAATTTTGTAATATTCCAGATAATGGTTTAGGTGTTTTGCTTTTGTGACATAATAACTTGTCATATTTGACTGCTATGGTTGTATAATCAGAAAACCATGTCACCAGTTTAAGGTAGTTGCCATGCATTTGCTATGGTTAACTGATTATACGTAGCCAGTTTTGCGCTTGGTTTAAAATTAGTATTGTTTCTGAAAACTTATTAAGTTGTAAAAAGTTTTTTTTTACTTTGTTCATTGAGGTTTCAAGTTGCTGTATATTTTTGTTATTAACATAACCAGCAAAACTAACTGCAACAAGTATGGGTACTAGACCAAACAGCTCAAGACGAGGTTGCTTGAACATCTAAACAAATTCTTCACCTACGAAAAGTAAACTTTAACTTCTCGCTGTGTAAACCTGTCCACCAGGCACAGGCTTGTCTACAAGCACTACTGGGCGTACTTTGGTTGTGTTGGAAAGTTGGTGATAAAGACAACAGCCGCACCCCACACGTTGCAATTGCAATAGATGTAGCACAGAACTTCTGTTGTTGCTTAAGGGTAAAAAAAGGCAGTACCTTCTGCTGTGACGTGTCGCTACAATTCTTCGCATTAGAGGACATTAGATAATTCTAATCTACAATATACGGGATGAGGAAAACCTTTGAAATGGGCTATCGTCTTCTATAGTGTGAGGCAAGATTGTTCAGATTTTAGGGCAAGTGATAGAAAGCCAGGTGAACGTAGCTTCGTCCAGTTCTTCTCTGGCTGTTACCATGCATTCCATTTGGTGCCTTGTAAATGGGGCATTCAATAACGACATGGTCAACAGTTTGTTCATCCGCACTCGCAGCCCGATAAGATAACCAAACCCCACTTGTACATGTTGGAATGGAGGCCGCCGACTCCTGTTCGACTTCTATCGTCACTTGGTATCGTGGCATGAGCTATCGTGACTTTGCAAGACAAAAAAGGCCATCGATGAAGTTTTTTTCTTCATCTCAACTCATTTTGGATAAAATCTTTTGCAACAAATTTTGTTTCGAGCAAAAAAAAACGTTTTGTATAGCCCTATTTAAAACGAAGTCATTTTCTAGTCAGGTTTATTAGTGTTAAGTAAGCTACAGTAAATCCCAGATCGTTTGGGGTAAGTGAAGATTTTATTATTGTAGACACTTTCAACTTCGATGATATTTAGTATCACCGGCTGGACGTCTTGCATGTGTCATTGTTATACTTGTTATAGTAAACGAGCGTAGGCTAAACTAAAACGCATTTGCATACAAAAGCAGCAGAATTTCATACATGCACAGAATTTGAAAATATCAAGAAAAATTTAACGCAACTTTACAAATATGCAACTTTTACGAAAGTTTATCATAAGAAAAAATGCAATTTGCAGTTAATTTCCATGAATTCAAAGTTAATTTCAATTTAATGACTTAATTTAATTAAATAAATCCAAATATTTAAGCTTAAATAAAGTAAAATTATAGCAGTTGTGATAAAAAATCAGTTAATTTAAAAATGAATTCAAAGAAGATGTGGAAAAAAAAACACAATTAAGCTGTATCTATAAGACCACATTCAACCATTTAAGACGTTTGACTTGTTAAGCATTATGTTGTTATTAAAAAAAAAAACAGCAATTATCACATTGAATGCAACTAGCCAGTAAATTTTTTTACTTACTTAAAACATTGTAGAGAACGATGTAGAGATAAAGCTGAGATTTCATAGTTGTTGTTATTATAACTAGCAAAGTTACCTTACAAAATACGAGTAAGCATTCCACAATAATATCTTATATCTATAGCAAAGCCATCTAAATAAACGATTATGGTATTTTTTTATAAGTAGGTTGACTTTTTGTCTACAGAGGTTCTACAGGGTCTACAGAAGTTTTTTTTCCATCCTCTTCGGTCAATCGCCATCTTTCGTTGAAGTGGTGGCCATGTGCTCCAACTTGTTGTTCTATAATATCCATGTCTTTGATCAGATCGTCATGCTATTGTCTGTTTGTTTAATACTTTTTTCAAAGTAATATGCCGAATTGGACTAATTTTTTATTTAACGCGTAAAACATTCGGTAACCCAAGTTTCTCATATTAGGCTACTGTGACATTTCACTGCTACATCCCGGCTAGCGGGCCTGCCGATTTTGCATTGATTCAACTTTTGCTGACGTTGGATCGGTGTGGATCGAGGTGACGAGTTTAGCTGGCTAAGGTCTTATAACTATCGCTTTATCGACGTAACTTTATATCAAAGCATGCTTGATATCTGCAAGACATAACTTTCCTGGGTATAATTGAATTTCCGCAAGATGATGATGTTGTTTTTGCTTGTTTGTTTTATTTGTTTTTATCATTGTTTCGTGTCGCCAAGTTGTAACTATTTTGTGAATCGTGCAAGGCCTGGTGCGTTGTGCTTGAAATGACTTTGCCCGTGGTAGGATTTCTTTGTGGGATTTTTTTTGCCTGCTTTGCTCTTCTTTGCTCTTCTTTGCTTTTAGCTATAAACGCATGAAGATGTGTTCCCCTTACGACCATCAGCACTCTTGATAATGCACCATGCCCGATCTTCATAGCAAATGTTAATTTATACAATTCTTGAAAATATCAGCTAAAGCTATAAAATTATTGGCTGTTGTTTTTATTTTAATTTTTGTTTGTAACATTTTCTTTTATTTCTCTTTCTATCTTAAATTTTTCTGAAGGTTTGCGACCGTGCTAAGTTTCTTTCAACTTACTAACGTACTTCCGTCACAAGCATGTTTTACCGTTCGCGTTTTGTCGCTTCTACCTTTTTCTCGACCTTTGCTATGTTGACGTGTATTGTTTTTATGATGGTCAGAAATAAAAACAACTGAACTGAACTGGACTTACAATAAATACGTTACTGCAATAACGCATGTTACAAAATCAGATGTAGATTGAACATCAACACATTTAAAGCGCGGTCTAGTTCAGAGTTTCGTAAACTTTTATTGTGCAACCGCATTTTAGAAAATAACTTTTTTGAGACTCTTGGTGGGCAGTTTATGGTGATGAATCATATTCAAATTAGACTCAAATTCAAACTAATTATATTCCTACCGTAACCTACAGTATAGTCACGAAGATGGACTTCACTGAGCATTTCACTCGTCACTAGGCTGATGTATGCCATAAACCTTAGTAAAAAAAAACATTTTTAAAACAATGTCGCAGGTTACACAGAAATTTTCTTTGGTTTGGAGAAATTGAAAACAAATTGCATATCATTATTAGGTACAAACAAAACTATGGTAATCACTTCTTATTACGCGGCAGAAATAAATCTGGGCTTATGAAAGGTTAATAATTTAGGCTTCTAATTATACTCATGATCAGAGCTGCTTGACTGTTCAGTGAATCTAATCGAGTTTATGGTTTTGTGAGCACTGCATGAGCTGAGAATGAAATTCGCTGTCCACAAATAACCTACCGCACGCAATGTTTGGTTGGTCATTCCTGAGTAACCTACTAAAAGAATCTTCCTGAGAGTTAAGATTAAATCACAATTCTTGTCGTAGTAATTTACTTTACTCTGCGCCAAAACAAAGTAGTTCAATGATGATATCAACTTTTACAAATATCTTACTGTCTTACACCTTTGTTGATACAGCGTTTTGACCGTTCACGACATATTGCTAACCAGCATTAGACTACAAAATATTTTTTTCAACAATTACAAATACAGTGTTGTACGCGACAATGATATTAATTGAAGGCGTCAGCGTTAGCACGAATTGCCTAAAAACTTCAGGGTTTAAAGTACTGCGTCAGCTCTTAAAGAAATTGACAGCGTCAGCGCTATTTTAGACATGGTCTCACAAAGCGGAAATATTTTGCCTTACCAAATTTGGACTAACAAGAGCAGGTATTATGTTTTGAGACTGTATTGTAATTAGCTGCTTAGCTTATTAGTTATTTCCTTGTAGAAACACAAGCATTTCAAAATGTTTGTCTGACAACCTGCTGCGTTTGGGAAGCATAATGTCCTTTCCAAGTGAAAAACGTGCGTTCCGCAGCAACGCTGGATGGTATTGGTGTGTTGTGTGCTGTGATTGTTTAGCAAATCTTTTAACGAGGTCCACTGCACCAACATCGCTCTTTTCAGGAGCATACAGCTCTTGAAATAAAGTATCTTCAGCCTCCACGAAGACATTCATTGATTTTTTGCTTTCTCTCTCTGATTCCTCGTTCTCGATACTGCTCACGATACGAAGGATCACCATTTGGCGAACTTCTTCCGCTTGTATTTCAGGGAACCATTCCAACCAATGCGAAAGCCGGTAATTCAGATGAGTCGCACTGGCCACTGGCCAGATTACACTCCTTTGCCATGAAGAAATCGTAAAATTTACAACGAAAAATGACGCATAGCGCGTGACACTTAAAATCGGCAAAATAGTTGACGGCGTATTTTAATATGAAAAGGAATATTGCAGGCTAAAAAGCTTATTACTAGTGAAAGTTTAGTTTATCTTACAAGACTTAGATTAAAATATTAATGTAAACGAGGTTTTTACAAACTAAATTTATAGAGAGGGAATTTAGATTTGAATATTGACTAAAAGGGTCCACCGGATAAAAAAGGTTGGGAACCACCGGCCTATGGGGTTAGACAAAACGTTTGACGAAAACGATGAGCGAGAGAATGCAGAGGTTTCACATTCTGTAGAGGAAACCATGGACGGTTTGCCCCTTACCTTCGAACGAGCTTAAAACAAAAACGCTTCATGATCCGGTCTTAAAATTAGTTTTGTAGGAACTTGTTGGAGGCTTTCGGAAGGACTTGAGATAGCAGGATGTTCTTTGCCATCAAACTCAGATGACCATTGTTCTTATCGTGCAGTGCCGCGCTTGTGTGTTCCAATGGGCTAACTTTGACAAAGTTCTTGCGTGACATGAGTCTAGCCTTAGTAGGTTTGCGTTCATAGAGAGGGGCGTTGGTTAGATTCTGTTTTATTCTTTCTTTTTATGCTGCGACTTCTCTTCGGATAGGGTGGTTATAGGGTATTTATAGCGTATGTCCTGATAACACTGGTCAACAAGGAATTTCTACAAGACAAACTATAACAATTATTTCTAAGCAATTGTGGTGCGCTGAGCTAGAATTTGAAATCAGAATTTTGCTATCACCTCAAGATAATCACACTTTTGTTCACCAGCTAAAAAAATCTTTTGTAGTGCTAATTGTCCTCAACATTGTATTGATGATGTAACAATTAATTTACCATTATGAAGAAAAAGTTGTAATTGTTCGAAATAATGCTTTGGGTGTTTTGCTTTTGTGACATCATAAACTGTCATATTTGACTATTAATGGTTGTATAATCAGGAGACCATGTCACCGGTATGAGGCAGTTACCATGCATGTGCTGTGGCTAACAGGTTATATGCAACCAGTATTGCGCTTGGTTAAAATTAGTATAGTTTTTGAAAGCTAAGTTGTACAAAGGTTTTTTTAGACTCCGTTCATTGAGGTTTCAAGTTGCTGCATATTTTTCTTATTAACATAACCAGCAAGACTAACTGCAACAATTATGGGTACTAGACCAAGTAGCTTACGACGAACTTGCTTGAACATCTCAACAAATTCTTCACCTACGAAAAGTAAACTTTAACTTCTCGCTGTGTGAACCTGTCCACCAGGCACAGGTTTGTCTACAAGCACTACTGTACTTTGAATATAAAGTTGGTGTTCAAGAAAAGAGCCGCACCCCACACGTTGCAGTTACAATAGATGTAGCCATGGCCACCTAAAGATACGGCCTGATTTGTCACATTTTGCAGAAATTTTCAGGTTTTTCTGACTTTGGGCGAACGTTTAAATAAATTTTTCTAAAAATTATATTTTTACGCTTTCTTTATTCTTTTCTCCAGATGACACAATAGGTTTTAACATCCTCACATGTTAAAAACAAAGAAAATTTGATTTCGAAGATTTTAGTCAGACTGTTAATTTTTCAATAACAGTCTGATTTAGCATTTTTCAACTTACTTTTTCTCATTTGCTACTGCTTCCCCAAGTCAACAAAAAAGTTTTATGTCATTAAGAGACAGCAAAAAGTAAAAACATTTCAAAAAATGTCAATCAAGCACTAGCAGTACCTGTAATCAAAATCTGCAAAATGTGACAAATCAGGCCGCATCTCCAGGTGGTCATGATGTAGCACAGAACTTCTGTTGTTGCTTAATGGTAAAAAAAGCAGTACCTTCTGCTGTGACGTGTCGCTACATTTCTTCGCCTTACAGGACATTAGATAATTCTACCTGCAATATACGGGATGAGGAAAACCTTTGAAATGGGCTATCATCTCCTTTAGTGTGAGGCAAGATTGTTCAGATTTTAGGGCAAGTGATGGAAAGCCAGGTGAGTGTAGCTTCGTCCAGTTCTGCTCTGGCTCTATGCCATGCATTCCATTTGGCGTCTTGTAATTGGGCATTCAATAATGACGTGGTCAACAGTTTGTTCCTCCACGCCTCAATTGCAGCCCGTGAACCAAACCCCACTTGTACATATTGGAACGGAGGGGGCCGACACCTGTTCGACTTCTATCGTCACTTGGTATCGTGACATGAGCTATCGTGACTTATAACTTAAGACGAAAAAATGGCATCGATAAAGTTTTTTTCTTCAATTTAACTCATTTTGGATAAAATCTTTTGCAACAAATTTTGTTTCGAGAAACAAAAAAAATCGTTGTGTAGGTTACAGCCCTATTCAGAACGAAATCATTTTCCAGTTGTTCAGATTTATTAGTGCTAAGTAAGCTACAGTGGATCCCAGATCGTTTGGGGTAAGTGAAGTTATTATTATTGTAGGCACTTCCAACTCCGATGATATTCAGTATCACCGGCTGGACGTCTTGCATGTGTCATTGTTATACTTGTTATAGTAAACGAGCGTAGGCTAAACTAAAACGCATTTGCATACAAAAGCAGCAGAATTTCATACATGCACAGAATTTGAAAATTTCAAGAAAAATTTAACGCAACTTTACAAATATGCAATTTTTACGAACGTTTATCATAAGAAAAAATGCAATTTGCAGTTAATTTCCATGAATTCAAAGTTAATTTGAATTTAATGACTTAATTTAATTAAATAAATCCAAATATTTAAACTTAAATAAAGTAAAATTATAGCAGTTGTGATAAAAAATCAGTTAATTTAAAAATGAATTCAAAGAAGAAGTGAAAAATAACACAATTAAGCTGTATCTATACTGTATAAGACCACATTCAACCATTTAAGACGTTTAATTTGTTAACCCTATCTTAATACGACACGGGGTCAAATCAGGACGCCCCACTCTAGTAGTGAAATATTTTACAGAAGGAAATATGCTAGAAATGTGAAATTTCTTGACTTTTAGTTTTTATTCTTTGCGAATTTTTTAAACCTAACCTGGTCTTTTTTCTACCTTTCTGCCCTTCACAATAAGCATTTCGTCTCAGGTGGCTACACATTTTCATGAAAATGCCTACATTACAGCAGTTAATTGTCGTGGGAAGTTTTTCTCCCGCTGTGTGATCCAATTATCCAATATATCGTTTTAGGACATTCGTTCTAATCCTATCCCGAGGCGTTGCTTCGCCGCAAAAGCGTAAAATAGGATTGTGGGGTTTTAATTACAATCTTGTGTGTGTTCCAACAATGCCCTTAGAAATGCGACTGCTTTCCACATTTCGCTGCTTTCCAGATAGAATAAACAAGTTTTATTCCGTTACAGAAAGTCTGTCCCTGATGTTTCGTCGATGCATTTCTACGTTGAATCAACGTAAAATGCTTGATCATTATTGTAACAATATGTCGCTTACTTTGATTGTGGCCTATCGCACAAACTACAAATCAAACATTACGATTTTATCTTTTTATGTGCTCTACCCTTGTTCGACGACATTGCCGAAGTCGAAAATACGCTTGTTTCTTAGAAGATGCTGAAGCCCAAATTTAATTATTTTTGATTTGATTCTTTTTGATGCATGTTGTATTCCCATAATCATAACAAAATTGCTGGATTATTTATTTCACAACGCCTTATCGTATCTTAGATTCTTGTAAGTATATCCACTTATATTTATCTCGTAGAGCGTCGATACAATATAATATAACACCTGTCATGCTACATACATAACGTGTTTTGTCAGCACCACGGTGTAATGAATTCTAGGTCATTGATTTTCGTTATGAGTTCATAGCGTCCCTACTATGAAGAATGAGAGGTACTTCAAGCGGTCCCATCATTGCTAAAAATCATTATACGTTTCACATATTTGTGTAATCGGTTGTAACCGTCAAATTATGCCAATTTACTGTCATTCAACCTATTTAGACAAATATAGATGAGTTTATATCGGACAGAAAACAAAGTATCCTGGCTCATTTTAATTTCTTTGCGCAAAACTTATAAACTTTACAACTATTCTACGTTATTTTGATGTCTTATGGCACTTTGTTATTTATGAGATGAAGAATACTTTGAATAAGACACAAAGCATTCCTGATTATTGCGGCAAACTCTTGAATTATGTAAAATCGTAATGATGAATTCCTCTAAAGGTGCGATATAGATTATCTGCAACACGTTTGCAGTATATTTAGCTCTGAGAGTACTATGAGCAACTGTCCAAATAAAACGACATCTACGATATGTTAGTATGCTAAAGACCAACGTTGCGTACAGGAGTAATGTAGAAATGCACATAATATCATGGCGATATTACAAGTCAGGTTACATCATTAGGTTATATGAAAAAAATATGTTTTATGGCCCAATTAATTTGATATTGAAAAGGCCAGAAGTAAAGTAATAAACTTCGGAGCATAACCGTAAGATTTAGAGGAAATTCGGACTATGAATATCAAAGCTAACACATTAGCGAACATTTTATTCAAACGTTTCGAAAACTACTGTTTTCATCGTCAGTCAAAAGTAAGAATGAAGCTATGTTTTTACAATGGCAAAATCGAGCGAAAAAATTGCTATACAGTAGTTGAGTCACCTCGGCTATCAAAATCAGTCACTCAACAACGATTCAACATCTGCCAACGTTGCCTGACCAGGAAGAGGAGCGAATGTCGGTGGTTGTTGACCAAAGAAGTAGAGTGAAAGTTGTTTGGAGTACTAAGCAACCATCAATAAGAGGAAGACAAAACTCTGCTAATGTGGTGCACAGTTTACCAGGAGTAAAGCGCGATTATCAATATGCAACGACGTCGTATAATGCATGGCATTTCTTATTTACAGCAGAGATGATCTACATCATTGTTTCAAGCACCAGCACATGTATACGAGAGAAGCTATCGTGAATATCGGAGGCTCAACGAACTTCTTGGCATGCTTCACATTTTCAGCAAACTGATGCCACGGAACTGGAAACATTCATTGGATTGTGGTATATTAGAGCAGGGTTTCCCAAACTTTTTGGGCAATGGACCCCTATTTGTCAAAGTGTTTTTTCGCGGACCCCAATCTTATGTCGCATCAATTTTCCGCCTAACCAGCGATAAATGTTAATACAAATAAAAATAAGTAACACTGAATCATGTTTATTAATCGAAATGACAACATCAATGGGATGGATGTGATTGCTTGTTACTGCACAACTTGTCAATTCTTGGAGCAATTTGTGACAAGCAAACTCGCAATTCAGAGTCTACGATAAGTCTGGACCGGTATTTTGTCTTCATATTTGTAAGAGCTGAAAATGCTGTTTCACACATGTAGGTAGCGGCAAAGGTAATAACATTTGGGTAGCCTTTTGTGAGAGCAGTGGATATTCGTTCTCAACACTTAACCAGAAAGATGCAAGAGGTTTTTGATTGAAACTAATCATTAAAGTTCGGTCAGATGACAATTCAGCCAATTCTTCTTCTTTGCGTCCTGACAGATCAGTTTTTGCAACAACAAAAGGGTTTAAAATCCAGTCAAAATTCTCATATGTCTCTTTTAAAAAGTACTTCGTAAAATGTACAGAAAGCAATTCTAAATGTTGTTGAATGTCAGAGAAAATCAAAGCTGTATTTATTAAAGGTTTGTTGGCAATGTAGTCACACAGAACAGGAAACATATCCACAACATTTTCGTTTATTCTCGTTTTCCATATGTTGAGTTTCTTTGTGAATGCTGTTATTTTGTTTTGACTGAGTAAAATGTTCGCATCTCTTCCCTGAAGTGACAAGTTCAGTTGATTGAGAAGGTTAAAAATATCTGCCAGATATGCAAGTTTCCCAAGCCAAATTTCATCGGCTACTAGTGAAGCTAAGTCCGCATTGTGCGCTCGCAAGAAAATTAAAACCTCCTCTCGCAGTTCAAACAGGCGTTCTACAATCTTTCCTCGCGACAGCCATCTAACTTCCGTATGGAGCAAAAGGCTTGAATGTTCTGAGCCTAGTTCATCGCAAAGTTTCGAAAACATTCGGGACTGCAGTGGGCGAGCTTTGATAGAGTTGATAACTTTGACACATAAAGATAAGACTTCAGACAAAGATTTTCCTAAATGTTTCGCAACAAGCGCTTCGCGATGAATCATGCAGTGCGTTCGTATAATGTTCGGTACTTTTTCCCTGATACGAGCTACAGCCCCGGAGTGCTTGCCGGTCATTGAAGCTGCACCATCGGTACATATAGCCACACATCGTTCCCACGACAGTTCTGATTGTGAAAAGAAATCACAAAGTACGTTGAAAACGTCTAAACCGGTTCTGCATTGCATTTGATGACAAAACATGAAATCTATCATTTCGTCTCCCCATGAATATCTAACATAAACCAAGAGATGTGCTTGACTGGCAATGTCCGTACTTTCATCCAATTGGATTGCAAAATTAGTTTGATTCAGTCTTTCAAGCAGCTGTGCTTTTATGTCATTCGAAAGTTCATCGATTCTTCTTGAAATCGTGTTGTTCGACAATGGAATTTCTTTAAGCTTGGCTGCACATTTGCCGTCCAAAACTACTTCACACATGTCAATTGCTGCTGGAAGAATTAAATTTTCCGCAATTGTGTGAGCTTTCTTGGCTCGAGCCACCCTTAGCGCCACTAAATAAGATGCTTTCATTAATTTTTCGTTCGACACCAAAGATTGTGTAAAAGTTTCTTTTTGCTTTAAATATTCTTTCTTCTTTCTGTCAAAAAAAGCCTGTGGCTTTCCAGCTAGCTCAGGATGTTGAGCGATCAAATGCCGCTTTAACTTGGCTGGTTTCATACATTCATTCGACAATGTTTTGTAGCATATTAAACACTGAGGCTTAGTAACATCTGAAGGACATTCAATAAACCCGAGCTTAAGATACTCCTCATCGTATGTTCGAACTTTTTGTCTCTTCGTCTTCCGGGTTGAAACATCCTGAGATTGCTGGGCTTCACATTCCGATCATTCGACTTATCCTTTCGCTTCAAAAATTTATCCATAAGATTTGAACTATAACACTAAAATTTAAAAACAGAAAAAAAATATCCGTGTCAGTCAGGATATTAGAAAAATCGCAGAGGTGGCACTGCAGCTGACTACCGGTACATCTTTGACAAATTTATTTCAGCACAAACTTTTGCAACAGGCTATCGCTTAGCCTCAATTGTTGTAGGCCTACTGACTTTGTGGACTATCGGAGAAAAAGCTGCGCAGAAATATATTTGTAAAAAATGTTGTCAGCTGCAGTGCCACCTTTGGCATTCTACTAAAAGTTAACACAAATGAATTATTTGATAACTTCGATTCGTTACTCATCGTCCCTTCGCTACTGCTACTCTTATACCTAGACACCGCCCCTTCGCATTGAGTTATTTCTATGCTTTTATCTATTATTTTTATTTTATTTTGAATTATTAAGCTAGGCCTAAGGCCAATTCGAACAAAAATTGAAACTTCAGAACTTCATAACCTTACCACCTATGGGGTTATCTATTTTAATGCTCGGACTGCATAGACCTACAGGTAGCTAACCGAAAAACAGTTTAGCCTTGTAGCTATATAGCAAACATTCCCGACTGCTATACACCGTATACGTTTAATTGTTGCATCACAGACGCCGAATGCAATTTTTAAGGTAGAGCAATTACCAAGACGTACTAATTCATTTCAAATATTTAAGATTGACACGGCCTAACATTCATTAAATAATTCATTTTAGTTACAAATCACGGCGGCATTCATCTGCGACAATGGAAGTACGGTACCGTACAATGTCAAGCCTGTTTTCGCCATTTTGTCATATCGTCAGGGACCCCCTGTGCAGTCTTTGCGGACCCCCAGGGGTCCGCGGACCCCACTTTGGGAAACCCTGTTTAGAGGACTGCTCAAGCGAACATTTCACCGAGTTAACATTGCTTTTCCCATTTATATGGACATCCTTTAGTGCGACAATGTCGTTGAACCGATTCAAATTTCTGTCTGCAAATATTTGTTTTGATGATAAAAGCACAAGGGCCAATCCCTGGCAAAGTGACCGATTTACAGCAATCAGAGAACTTTTATAATATTTTACTGGAAATTGTGAAAAGATTTTAATACCAGAAGACTTCCTTTCACTGGATGAGACTTTGTTTCCATCCCGCGTTGGTGTGTCTTTCAGGCAATAAGCTTCAGGCAAAAAATAAGCCTGTTAAATATGATTTGTTGCTAAGAAGCATAAATAGTGCGCGTATGTCATTCACCTATACCGCCATAGCTTATGCGGGTAAGCCAGTAGGTGTACCAGGACCACACTATCTGACTTCCACTATGGAATATGTGGAAACGTTGGTACACAATTTGGACAGAGTTTTTTCGCTTCAAGGACGAAACATATTCCTTGATCGATTTTACACTTCACTTGATTAGGCAGAATGGCTTTGGAACAGAAACATAACTTTAGTTGGAACATGGCAAAGCAATAGAAAAGGGGTTAGCGAGTTAAAATCTCTCACTGATTGGGAAGCCTTCAGTACCAAAATTTACTGGGAGGAGTCGAGAAACCACATTACCGTTACGTCGTACGCAGTCAAACCAAAACCTACCGGTAAACGCAATGTTCTGGTCTTATCAACTATGCAGCCAATCCCTGGAGTAACCAAAGATGACGGAAAGAAAAAACCTGCAATAATCAAGCTCTTCGATTTTACCAAGGGTGGGACTGATGTCGTCGACCAGAAGATGGCATATTATAGCGTCAAGCCGAAGTCAGCAAAATGGACTGTGTCTGCATTTTCTTACATTTTAGACGTTGCGCGGGTCAATGCAATGACCATCAGTTACTTGAACCGCGAGTTGTCCTTTTCACAAGCCAAGGGAGACGAAAGTTTTGTGGAGGGGTGGCAGCTAGCCATGTCATTAGTCAAACCACACATGTCTAGACGATTGGATGATGTACCTATTCTACGTGGGTCACTCCGCCATACAATGTCAACATTTTTGGGACGAAACCATAAATTAACAGCAAACTCAAATTTGCTATTACCAGTGGTTTTCATAATGAAATAGCAGGCTATCATAAGATTTGTTCTTATCATGTTATCGTTGATTATGGGATTAGATATTTTAATCACAGTATTTGGTCACCACCGTTTTATTCAAAAGCGAGTATTTTTCTATCTATAAATTGATCGAAATATTACTTATAAAGCTGTGCGGTTCAATTTCATTACCATTATACTGTACTTGACGATGCTAATTTACTACACTTGCAATACGGTCTGTTTTGTACAATATTTCGCACAAGTCATATTTTTTTTGTGACTGGAATTTCTTGTCTTTGAAGAATTTTGATAAGTCAGTTTTTGTCAATGCAATGACGAGCTGCATGTCTTCATTTTCAATAAACAGTGCCTGGATGACATTATGTGTTTCCATTTTCGCTGATAGGCATTACTTTCACAGATCAAATGTTTGTACTGTTTCAACGTCTGACGACGGTGAACCGCTGTAAAGCGGCCGATATTTCCTGCGGAAGTTTTGCGTAACAAAAAAGCATTCATTCAAGAGGAATGCAATTTGAAACAAACGCATGACTTTCTTAGGTTGTATCGCAACACCGCTGACCGTTGTATCGACATAAGCAAAGTATCTATAAGCTGTTAGCACTCGCAATGACACGATAGGACATATCAAGCTGTGCTTATTTCTCTACGATGAGAATTGGGTCAGGACAAGAGTGGTAAACCAGAATTGACCTTTCGCTGCTTGATATTTGAGCAAACAAATTATATGGTAGATTTTAAATATTAGTGCAATTTCTTTGCAATGTAAAAACGCCCAAAAATGCCTTATACTTATGAGGAAAAGTAAATTTTTGTTTAGTTTAGCATTACTCCATGTTATAATTCAAAAATATGCGTTCGAACGGTCAATTTTGAAGCTATTTTCGGGAAATTAGAATAAAAGCTGACTTTCTATCGTTTTTTCATCTCAAACACTTTATTTCAATAATTTTGTGGGGTAAAATTTTAATTTCTATACGCACAATACACATGGCTATTATCTTGCAAAATATTTTGGCTCTGTGATTTTCATAGCTCCCGTTATTAGCGATTAATTAGCACGGGGCTAAAATAGCCTGTGTCGAACTTTCCGCGTACGAAAACAGCTCGTATTAAGATAGGGTTAAGCGTTAAGCATTATGTTGTTATTAAAAAAAAAACAGCAATTATCACATTGAATGCAACAAACTAGTAATTTTTTTTACTTACTTAAAACTTTATAGAGAACGATGTAGAGATAAAGCTGAGATTTCATTGTTGTTGTTATTATAACTAGTAAAGTTACCTTACAAAATACGTGTAAGCATTCCACAATAATATCTTATATCTATAGCAAAGCCATCTAAATAAACGATTATGGTATTTTTTTATAAGTAGGTTGACTTTTTGTCTACAGAGGTTCTACAGGGTCTACAGAAGTTTTTTTTCCATCCTCTTCGGTCAATCGCCATCTTTCGTTGAAGTGGTGGCCATGTGCTCCCCCCAGTTGTTCTATAATATCAATATCTTTGACCGGATCGTCATGCTATTATCTGTTTGTTTAATACTTTTTTTAAAGTAATATGCCGAATTGGACTACTTTTTTATTTAACGCGTAAAACATTCGTTAACCCAAGTTTCTCATATTACTGTGACATTTCACTGCTACATCGCGGCTAGCGGGGCCTGTCAATTTTGCATTGATTCAACTTTTGCTGACGTTGGATCGGTGTGGATCGAGGTGACGAGTTTAGCTGGCTAAGGTCTTATAACTATCGCTTTATCGACGTAACTTTATATCAAAGCGCGCTTGATATCTGCAAGACATAACTTTCCTGGGTATAATTGAATTTCCGCAAGATGATGATGTTGTTTTTGCTTGTTTGTTTTATTTGTTTTTATCATTGTTTCGTGTCGCCAAGTTGTAACTATTTTGTGAATCGTGCAAGGCCTGGTGCGTTGTGCTTGAAATGACTTTGCCCGTGGTAGGATTTCTTTGTGGGATTTTCTTTGCCTGCCTTGCTCTTCTTTGCTTTTAGCTATAAACGCATCAAGATGTGTTTCCCTTACGACCATCGGTAGGCACTTTAACATGCAGATATCCAATGCACCATGCCCGATCTTCATAGCAAATGTTAATTTATACAATTCTTGAAAATATCAGCTAAAGCTATAAAATTATTGGCTTTTGTTTTTATTTTTACTTTTGTTTGTAACATTTTCTTTTATTTCTCTTTCTATCTTAAATTTTTCTGAAGGTTTGCGACCGTGCTAAGTTTCTTTCAACTTACTAACTTACTTCCGTCACAAGCATGTTTAAACGTTCGCGTTTTGTCGCTTCTACCTTTTTCTCGACCTTTGCTATGTTGACGTGTATTGTTTCTATAATGGTCAGAAATAAAAACAACTGAACTGAACTGGACTTACAATAAATACGTTACTGCAATAACGCATGTTACAAAATCAGATGTAGATTGAACATCAACACATTTAAAGCGCGGTCTAGTTCAGAGTTTCGTAAACTTTTATTGTGCGACCGCATTTTAGAAAATAACTTTTTTGAGACTCTTGGTGGGCAGTTTATGGTGATGAATTATATTCAAATTAGACTCAAATTCAAACTAATTATATTCCTACCGTAACCTACAGTATAGCCACGAAAATGGAGTACTGAGCATTTCACTCGTCACTAGGCTGATGTGTGCCACAAACAGGGGCGGATCTACCGGGTGGGCCTGATTGGTACAGGCCCACCCAGATTGACAGTGGGTCCACCCAAAATCAGATTCATGAAAAAAGATATTAAAAGTTTAATACTTGAACAACCAAGTGGCACTGAATTGTCTGTGGCAGCACTATTTCACAGCATGATATTAACAGCCCATAAACATTTACAAACTTTCCACATCTTTATATCACGCTAGATCAAAACGGACTATATAGTCCGTCTTGCGCTAGCTTAATTGCCATGCATTGTTCGCCTACACATCATAAACGAACTTGTTTTACGAACGTTCGTTCATTGTTTCGTTCATTCCTTTTCATTCGTAAAAACAGTTTTTGTGTAGCCCAGTGTTTCTCAACCTTTTTTTTCCCAACGCCCCCTTCATGAACAGGCAAAATTTTAACGCCTCCCAACAAAAACGATTAATTACGAAAAGCGAAAAAAAATACTATTATTTACTACAAAAAGTGCTCAATGCCAAGCAAAAAGCCAAGCAGAGTGAATTACATCAAATATAGGCTAGTTACAAGTTTCTAAAACCCTTACAGCCTGTTTTACCCTAAAAGGGGGATCATCAGAAGGTCCTTATTCAAACAAAATTACATTTCTATTAGAATAAGGACCTTTTGATGATCCTCCTTTTAGTGTGAAACAAGCTGTAAGGGTTTTAGAGACTATTAACTATATTTGATGAAAAGCAAATATATATTTGCGAGTATGAAAACAGTATAGGCCTACTGGTATTCAGAGTGAACCTTGAGCTTGGTGAGAAAGTTCCAGTTTCTTCACATCCGGTGTAAACCCAGTGAGAAACATTCGAAGATCACCTCTTATGGATATGTCAAGTGGGTTTTGCTGTTTGGTATGTAGCAGAACAACATCACAGCTGAATGTCTTTTCCACCAGGTATGAGGTAGGAAATGCTACCACGAAGATACGAGCTCTGACGAAATCATTACGCTGAGCGGTAGATGGTTTAAACCAGAATACTCCCTAATAATCAAAACGCCCCCCCCCCCCCTCCCGGTGGGCGGTACCGCCCCCGTTGAGAACCACTGGTGTAGCCTATAGTGTTCCATTTCAGTCAGTTTTAGCTCAGTCGAAATTTGTATTCCGTGGTTTTGAATTTCGAACGTTTAGTTAGCATCCTAGTCAGCATATTTATAAATTTTGGATACCAGTAGGCCTACGCGCCTACCTATGCCAGTACAGCAGTTTACTTACTGTAGTTTCAGCAAACTTAGTTTCAGTAAACTGCTGTGCTTAGTTTTCAGTTTTTTTTTAGTTTAGTTTCATAACGTTTTCTAACGACATAACGAAAGACATCTCACCATGGATCACTAATTCAGTGATGCATGATCTAACTCATTGACAGTTCGGATTATGATGACATAATCAACTTTTTTAACTGGAAACCTAGGAGGCTCGCCTTGTGTTGGTTGTAACAGGCTTGCCAGATTGGCCATTTTGGGGCCAAATTTGTGAAATTTGGCCCTTTTTAGAGGTAGTTGGTGCCAAAAAAATTGTTTGGCTCCTTGGCCCTTTGTTTTCAATATTTGGCTCTTTTCGGAAGCAGTTGACATACTATCAAACTAGCTATTTAAATAAATGTCTTTCGGAAATTGAGACTGAAAAGTGTTATTACGATTTTTTAGACAGTGTTTAGCTGACAATGTTTGTGCCAATGCCAAAGATTCGAGTGGAAACACTGTAGAAGATGAAGATTGGGAATTGTTCTTGTAGAATGTAGACTGTGTTATTGAAATGTTGTAACGTTATTGACGTTGTTAACGTTATTATGATTTATTATCAACGTTATTAACATTATTGAACAATTTGGCTTTTTTTTACCCAGTTTGGCCTCTTTTTTCGACATTGTTTGGCTCTTTTTCTCAAAAGCGGTCTGACAACCTTGGGTTGTAATGTAGAAGCTCCGGTAACACTACGTTTTTGTATGCTGGCCCGCCGTGGCATTATTGGTGAAGGCCCACCAAGATATTTCCTAGGCCCACTCATAAATTACGTTCTGAATCCGCCACTGGCCACAAACCTTGGTAAAAAAAAAAACATTTTTAAAACAATGTCGCAGGTTACACAGAAATTTTCTTTGGTTTGGAGAAATTGAAAAAAAATTGCATATCATTATTAGGTACAAACAAAACTATGGTAACCACTTCATATTACGCGGCAGAAATAAATCTGGGCTTATGAAAGGTTAATAATGTAGGCTTCTAATTATACTCATTATCAGAGCTGCTTGACTGTTCAGTGAATCTAATCGAGTTTATGGTTTTGTGAGCACTGCATGGACTGAGAATGAAATTCGCTGTCCACAAATAACCTACGGTACGGCTCGCAATGTTTGGTTGGTCTTTCCTGAGTAACCTACTAAAAGAATCTTCCTGAGAGTTAAGATTAAATCACAATTCTTGTCGCAGTGATTTACTTTTACTCTGCGCCAAAACAAAGTAGTTCAATGATGATATCAACTTTTACAAATATCTTACTGTCTCACACCTTTGTTGAAACAGAGTTTTGAGCGTTCACGACATATTGCTAACCAGCATTAGACTACAAAATATTTTTTTCAACAATTACAAATACAGTATTGTACTCGTCAATGAAATAAATGACGGCGTCAGCGTTAGCGCGAATTGCCTAAAAACTTCACGGCCTAAAGGACTGCGTCAGCTCTTAAAGAAATTGACAGCGTCAGCGCTATTTTAGCCATGGTCTCACAAAGCGGAAGTATTTTGCCTTACCAAATTTGGCCCTAACAAGAGCAGGCATTATGTTTTGAGACTGTATTGTAATTAGCTGTTTAGCTTGTTAGTTATTTCCTTGTAGAAACACAAGCATTTCAAAATGTTTGTCTGACAACCTGCTGCGTTTGGGAAGCATAATGTCCTTTCCAAGTGAAAAACGTGCGTTCCGCAGCAGCGCTGGATGGTATTGGTGTGTTGTGTGCTGTGATTGTTTAGCAAATCTTTTAACGAGGTCCACTGCACCAACATCGCTCTTTTCAGGAGCATACAGCTCTTGAAATAAAGTATCCAGCCTCCGCGAAGACATTCATTGATTTTTCGCTTTCTCTCTCTGATTCCTCGTTCTCGATACTGCTCACGATACGAAGGATCACCATTTGGCGAACTTCTTCCGCTTGTATTCCAGGGAACCATTCCAACCAATGCGAAAGCCGGTAATTCAGATGAGTCGCACTGGCCACTGGCCAGATTACACTCCTTTGCCATGAAGAAATTGTAAAATTTACAACGAAAAATGACACATAGCGCGTGACACTTAAAATCGGCAAAATAGTTGAAGGCGCTATCAGTATGAATTTAATATGATAGTAAAACAATGATAACTATTAATACTACAAAAAGTGCTCATTACTAAGCAAAAAGACAAAGCAGAGCGAATTAAATCAAATATAGTTATTACTATCTGAAGCCTTAACAGCCTGTTTCACCTAACGGATCATCAGAAGGTCTTATTCAAATAGAATCTATTATTATAGGATTCTATTTGAATAAGACCTTCTGATGATCCGTTAGGTGAAACAGGCTGTTCAGGCTTCAGATAATAATAACTATATTTGATTTAATATGATAGTATGTATTTTAATATGAAAAGGAATATTACAGGCTAAAAAGCTTATTACTAGTGAAAGTTCAGTTTATCTTACAAGACTTAGATTAAAATATTAATGTAAACGAGGTTTTTACAAACTAAATTTATAGAGAGAGAATTTAGATTTGAATATTGACTAAAAGAGTCCACCGGATAAAAAAGGTTGGGAACCACCGGCCTATGGGGTTAGACAAAACGTTTGACGAAAACGATGAGCGAGAGAATGCAGAGGTTTCACATTCTGTAGAGGAAACCATGGACGGTTTGCCCCTTACCTTCGAACGAGCTTAAAACAAAAACTCTTCATGATCCGGTCTTAACCCTTTGCTTTCCAACCTTTTTTTGGAAGTTAACTACTCAAGGGGGGGGCCGTTTTTGGATTAAATTCAATCAGCTGTTACGTGTGATCCGCTGGTGCTATTTCAACAGAAGTTACACTGCTGTGAAAAAAAATCATCGGTCTATAAGTTTGAAAAATCATTATTCTAATATTTTATATGTTAAACTTGAAAATTTTTGCAAAGGTACCCAAAAACGACAATTGATCTTTAAAAAGTTCTGAAAAACAAAGAGCTCGATCAACCACACGAAGTGTGTGTGCGGTGTGCCTAATCATTGCATTGATAAAGATTTACGACTTGCGAGCAAATCTTATTGTTGTAGGCTACTCCTTCTATAATAGTTACAATCAGAGTAATATTGTTACACGAATTTGAAAAAAAAAACTGCGTTTGTTGTTTTATATTTTTGTCCTAAACTAATGCTTTCCGAAACTCATGGCTAGCTTCTAGTTTCATGGAATCAAACTTCTCATAAGTAACACCATACTGTTTACATCTTCGTTTGTGTATTTTAGGTCTACACTTGAGTTTGTAGTATGAATATTATAACTTAGTAGAGAGAAGACAATTGAACAAGCTGTTGAAATTATCTGAAATTTTTAAGTTCAAATTAGGTGCTTGAAATTGTGGATTTGTGTCAAGTCGCATCACAAATATCATGCAGGCTACATCATAAGTCATTTCGTTTACGTGTGTTTATAAACATGACTCATGAATTACATCCACTAAAAATACAGCATTTACATCAACAAAGCTAAATTCGAAGCTCACTTTTTATTGACGATTGTGTCAATCAATTTGAAAACACAGTTTTAGTCCGCCATCGTCGAAACAATACAACAGCAAAGTGGGGAACATGCATAAACAAAGGAAATGTGAAATAAACCCATAGTAAGCAAATCTACATTAATTTAACGTTTACAAATGTTGAATCAACTTAAAAGAAGTGAATTGCTGACTAGGTCGTTATTGTTTGAATCACAAAAATACGCGTAAAGGCGACAAAGTGACATCAGAAAGGCGCGATTATGTTTCTGGCCAAAAAAACTAACTTTTGACTTCCAAGATAAAAATGATTATAACGAAGCTTCAAGTTTGTCGTAAAAAATATTGCAGAGATACAATAAACATAATCATTTTGTGCAGGCTTGTGAGAAGACTTCCTAGATTCTTTCCAAACATTTGGAGGATTGCAAATTATTTTCTGTAACTTTATATTGCCAAAAAATGGCTTCTTTGTTGAAACAACGCGGCTACAATTCTATAAAAAATTCTTATTCCTACAGGTGCTACATTGAAGTAATGAAATGTTTTTTTTTGACTTTTTCTGATGATAATATAGTTTCGGGAGAGAGTTTGCTTTTTTATACCAAAGACAGGCAAGACACAACAATACCACAGGGTTGAGCATTACAACAGTATATATTTTACATATTTACAAAATAGTTTAACATTCAAACGTTTTCGGCTTAACTTAAGCCCTCATCATATCAGCCCTCATCATTTTTAGATGTTGTAAAACATGATGATGTTTTACAACATCTAAAAATTAAAAAATAATAATGATAAATTATTTTACAAAACCGTGGTTTGTAAACGCTTCACAAAAAATTGTTGGGGCAAATTTACTATTAGGCGTAGGACGTTTGTAAAGGAAAATTGTCGGTTTACGTATTTATAATGTTTATTACGCTGTTATCGTGTTATAAACTGTCTTTATTGTCTACCTTTGTGGTTGCCGGCCAGCTTAGAGCAGCATGCAAACTACGCATTTATGGGATTTGCATCATGTTATGATTCCCGCAAACTTCCCACAAAGTCTTTGTTTTATCGTGATATTTTTGTGTCTTTTCTCTTCTAAACTTGAAGTCACTGTGCAGCACAATCCACATCACTTTATGAACTCAGTCTTCATTGAAAATCTTTTGTGTGGCGCATCATTTCAAGTAGTGTCTGGTCACAGCGGTAAACCATAATCTCTTCGTGGGAAAATTGTAACATAAAGTTCCCGGATCCGTTTGTCTGCATATAGTGACCGAAAAAGAAACACTTCTTGAAACGTCTATTCAATAAGTGTATTCCTGTAAAATTATCCCGCGGCTATCGAAATGGAGATGCAATGCCTACACCTCTAAAACTGTCACTACGATACAGATTACTTGGATAAAAGACGGAGAATTTGTCCAGCTAGCAAGCACCAAATAAACCAGTTAAATGTGCGACCGACTTCCAACAAAAAACTTCGAGAATGAATCAGAAAAATTTGTGATAACTCAAAGGCACGCCAGCAGTAGCGCGACGCAACATTTCATGTTTAAACCGGTTTCAACAGGTTTGACACAGGTCTTACGGACGATGGTGCAATTTTGGCTCATGTTTTAGGAATTTCCATGACGTAATATTCAGTAGACCCGAACGGTTTCTACATGACGTTTGACCAGGCGAACAACCGTCTGGAACAGTGTCTTCCCTGAACAGTTACACAAACCGCCCACAACAAGGTTGATTATGTATGTTACAGCCGTTGATTGGCCGTTATTGTATGTGTGGAATTATTAGATCATCATCATAATCCATCGTCGGTTTGTTCCCCACTAGTGGGGGTGGCCGATTGTTTCCGCGCAGCAATTGTCTTAATCCCTTTTCTCCATTTCACCCTGTCCCTTGCATCTTCCTCCTTCAGTCCGACTTTTTTAAACTCATCCTTCACTTGTTGTTTCCACGTTCTTCTTGGACGACCGCGTTTCCTCTTCCCATCCACCTTTAGATCTAGTGCCTTTCTAAGAAAACTTCCTTCCTCCCTCCTTATCACATGTCCATACCATCTTACTCCATTTGCCCTTGCCAGTTGGTCTATGGTCTCTCTCATCTCTAGCATATCCAACAATTCTTCAGTCCATTTTTCCCTTCTCGTTTTCACCCCACACATTGCTCTCACCATTGACCTTTCTGTTCTTCTCAGGATTGCCAGTTCACTCTCTCTCAATACCCATGTCTCGCTACCATATAGCATTGCAGGCCGCACACAGCTCCGATATACTTTTCCTTTCATCCTTAGTGAAAATTTTCTGCCATACAACATAGATGTCTGACTAAATTCATGCCAAAGTCAAGCAAATTCTGCTTTCGGGATCTCTGCAGTTATTTACGGTATTTGTTGTTGAAAAGTTTAGGCAGCATTTTTCCAAGATAAATGAAGACATCGGTATTGTTCGTCACTTAGATTTAATTTTCTCAGCATTGTTTATTCATTATTTGATCCATTAGTTTGTCCCACTTTTTGTATAATCGAATCGTTTATAAATGGCGGGTCTTTTCAATAGCCGGCCTCTTATACATTGGCGCAACGTATTCAGATGTTGAATCAATGATCGAGAAAGCTGATTTGTTGTTTGTTTTCTATGACGCCTAGCATTATGCCTCGTCTACTGTACAAAATATTTTGTGGTATAGATGAGGCATTATCATATTTATTTTGCGCTCTAATTTGGAACAACACAGAGTGCACGGTGAAACAAAAATGCAGGACATAACAACAAGTAGGCGACTTCTTCTTCTCTAGTTTGACTTGTAGTAGCTTAGATTGGCAATGCCTCATCGTGCAGCCATGATACGGTAGTTGGGTCCAGTCGTCGAATACCAGTGATTCCA
The DNA here is from genome assembly GCF_918807975.1 of Aplidium turbinatum. Classification (NCBI taxonomy): domain Eukaryota; kingdom Metazoa; phylum Chordata; class Ascidiacea; order Aplousobranchia; family Polyclinidae; genus Aplidium; species Aplidium turbinatum. Next base: position 6,888,805 of record NC_137483.1, on the reverse strand, counting down.
CTTGGGGGTCGTAAGATGGGACATTCGTGAAGTATGTGTTGCATTGTTTGTTCTGCCGCTCCGCGGACACATATCGGCGTATTATGCAACTCCCACCTAAACAGATTAGCTCCAGTGCAGCCAACGTTACATCTGATCCTGTTCAATGTGACCCATGCCTTTCTTGAGAGGTCTGCTCCAGGAGGGATGGAGAGTGCTGGTAAAGTAGGCGACATAAAGTAGCGAAGGGACATGTAGTAATCGAGTTAGCTGCTATGTGTAAATGGAGCCCATCTCATAATTTTGAGTGAATCTCACAACTACTGTTTGAGAAAACGCTATTTCTCCGACTTTATACTAAGCTGGCAAATACCCAATTATTTCAAAAAAGTTTAAAATGCATGGGAATCAAGGTATGGGACAGTTTACCTCAAAATATGAAAAAAAACATGAACAAAGGCTTCAAATATTTCAGTAAAATGTGCAAAATACACTTCTTCAATAATCAAGAGCTATAAAAACGACATCCACTACCTGACTATGTTAATTGTTATTATTGTTTGTAGTATCTATATTTGTTTTGTTTTTTTCCGTTCTTCCTTCCTTCTTCTTTTTTGTGTCAATTTGCAACAATATTAACAACGCAATACTTTCTTTTGTGTAACTATTTGAATGAGAGAGTGCAGATTCGACGACCTCCTACGCCTTCAGGGCTACGGTCTTTCGCACTCTCTCATTGGATGCACACTGTCAGTTTTTTTTTTATGTATGTTTCGGCGTTTCGCATCCAAACAAAAATAAAATGACCATCCATCCATCTCAAAAGCATTTGCAGTGATACCTTTCCTCAATTGCAAGTTTTGTCAATGAGAGCATTTCCATAGAACGTTTATTTCGAAACCAGGTTTTTCGTGTCTTTACCCAAAGGAAGATAATATCTTATTGTAACGCTTTTTATTCGTCAATAAATATTATCTGGCTGAAACAACTGTTTTTAATAGTTTATGGCCTACATACTATTTTGATCTTGGATTGCTATTCTTCGTAGAGCTGATAACGCAAAAAACCTTTGCTATTATTGTTTCTAATTAAGAACTTTGTGATCACTGGCTTTTCTCTTGCAGCATAAGAAATAACGCGCTTTGTGTTATTGAGGTTAAACCAAACAATGGAAAACTAGAGGATGCTCTTCTCTGCTCGCGCATATTGATGCACGAAGCAATTATGAGCTTATCGCTGTAAGCGCAATATAATCCATTTCACGCTTTGCTGGAGGTTAGCTAGAAATAGCAAAAATTCACCAAAATCTTGAATTTACAAGAAAACTACACAACTTTTAGCATCAAATTCAATATCATCAAATCCGCCTAGCGATTTTGGGAAAAGTCAAAAAAAAAACCAACAGCATGGCGTTACTGTGCTTCAAGTAATCAAAGGAAATATGAGGGGGGCCAAATCTGGCCTCCCTTTGAGAAGCAAAGTGTTAAAGTTAGTTTTGTCGTATATTAAGGATGGTTGGCCTAGAAGATTACCGGACAATGATAAACTGATGTGCTATGCCTCGTATAAAGACTCGATGTGAGCAGAAAACGATGTAATACTTTTACAACGTGACGGTTTTCCACGAGAAGTAATTCCGCAACGTTTGCAGGCACATGTTACGGACAATCTCTGTACAAACCAAACGTCACATAAAACCGGTAAGGTCTACTGAACCTGGCGTCTGACCTAATGCAATATGACTAAAACATGAGCACAGATTTCATCACTTTTTGTAACACCTGTGAAATATTTCATCATGTTAAATCTTGAATTACGAGATGTTGCGTAAGCCAAATTTACCTGGTTCTAGAAATGCTTCACAAAGCTTATCACTATTACGTCACAGTGGCATGTTATGTGGTTTGAAATATCCCAAGTTAGTTTGCCATTTTTAGAATTGTTGCTGAAAAGGTTGGTCGCATATTAAAATTGTTTTGCTTGTGTAGCGATCCATTATTTCATCATATAAATTCCCTTTCTTTAACTAAAATGAACCATTTCAAACCATGCATAAGAAATACTGCCTACTTCCCTAACTGCCTTCAACACGGAACTGCAATTATGTTTGCAGATGACACCACCATTATATATAAAAATAAAACCGTTTCTGCTGTATATGATATTGCAAATCAAGAGCTTGTATCCATAGATCAATGGCTATCAACAAATCGATTGTCTCTAAATGTCACCAAAACCAAACATATATTATTTTCAAGTCAAGGAAGCAAGACACTATCAAACAACCCACCCTTAAATATTCGAAAAAACAACATAGAACAAGTTGCCTCAATAAAGTTTCTGGGAATAATTGTAAACGAGCATTTGTCATGGAAATCTCATATGGAAATCTTGCTTCAAAAAATAAGATCAACACTCTGCGTGACAAAAAAAAATTAAGCCTTTCCTAAACAAACAAGCACTTCTCTCCATTTACCATTCCTTAGTTGAGAGCCAGATATTATATTGTATCTCAACATGGTGTCATGAAAACAAAACTACATTGCAAAAGCTACAACGTACATGCAATAACTTTCTTCGTACTGTATTTAACATTGACCGCAGAGAAAGCGTAAAAGGTGTGATGGAACTCAATAATTTAAAATCAATTAACCACATGAAAACTACAGAGATTGCAACTTTCATGTTTAAATATTCAAAAAGGCTACTTCCCACAACATTCAATGATATACTTATGTGTAAACAATCAAGTAGCCTAACAACAAGAAGTAATTCTCCTTATATTCCGATATATTGTAGAATTAACACTTGCAAACAATCAATACGGTACATGGGGCCAACAGTTTGGAACAAGCTTCCCCCCACTATAAGAAATGAATGTAAAACTGTAAAAGGCTTTAAATCAAAAATGAACAAGTTAAATCTTTCTTAAAATGATCCTATCTAAGTATTACTTGCACCAAACATACTAATATTTTTTTTTGCCCAGAAATGATAGGCCAATGTGTGTAGATTCATTAGCAAAATAGTATGGTTGTAAGTACTCCTACTGGCCTTCTGGTTCTTGTGTTTTTTGTCCACAGAAGTTCTACAGAGTCTTCAGAAGTTTTTCCATCCTCTTCGACCAATCGCCATCTTTCGGTGAAGCGGTGGCCATGTGCTCCAACCAGTTGCTTTTATATATATCAATATCTTGGACTGGATCGTCATGCTATTGTCTGATTATTTATCTATTTTTCTAACATGCCAAATTGGATTTCTTTATCACTTTTGTTATGGTTTAACGTGTAAAACATATACACGGTAACCCAAATTTATCATATTACTGTGACATGCCACTACTACATCCCAGCTGGCGATCCCTGACGTTTTTGCATTAATTCAACGTTTGCTAACGTTGGATCAGTGTGGAAGTGACGAGTTTAGCTGACTGGGGTTTAAAATTATCGCTTTATCAACGCAACTTTTATCAAAGCACGCTTGATATCTGCAAGACATAACTTCCTTGGGTAAAATTGAATTTCCGCAAGATGATGATGTTGTTTTTGCTAGTTTGTTTTATTTGTTTTTGTCATTGTTTTCAGTGTCGTCAAGTTATAGCCTATCTATTTTGTGAGTCGTGCAAGGCCTATGGTGCGTTGCGCTTGAAATGGCTTTGCCCGTGGTAGGATTTCTTTGTGGGGTTTTCTTTGCCTGCCTTGCTCTTCTTGCTATGAGCTAAACGCATCAAGACGTGTTCCCCTTAAGACCATCAGCACTCTTGATAACGCACCATGGCCGATCTTCATAGCAACTGTCCATACTGATCTTAAATATATCAGCTAAAGCCATGTGGGCTAATAAAGCTATAGCCTAAATTTATTTGTTTTTGTTTTTTTAACATTTTCTTTTTTTTTTATTTTCTTTGTATATCTTAAATTTTTCTGAAGGTGTTGCGACCGTGCCAAATTTTTTTTCAACTCAATAACTTACTTCGGTCACAAGCACGTTTTTAACGTTCGCGTTTTGTCGCTTCTACCTTTTTCTCGACCTTTGCTATGTTGACGTGTATTGTTTTGATATGATGGTCAGAAATAAAAAAACAACTGAACTGAACTGAACATGCGTAATTTCCTAAAGAATTGTAATTTTCCATTTAATCTGCTCCCGAAGTCAATAAGAAAAAGGGAACTGATGATTATAAAATGACTTGTTCGCATTTGGCGAGAGCTCAGTTAGACCAGTTCAGCTCTCAGAAAAACATTAAATTGATTGTTTAATTAAAATGTAATAACTCGTGATAATGTTTCACTATCCTGTAATTTCATTATTCTGTACTGTTTAAATTCAAATTGTGTTATAGACCTACAACATTATACGAACACCTTCTGATAACTTAAAATTATAATTTGAATAACAATTGTGTGGAAATTAGATAATGGAGTCAGATATATAAATTAAACAAATGAGTGTGAATATCCTTGAGACAAACAGAGTTTCATTAGACAGCCAGTTACCTAATAAATTAGCATTTTAAACCATCGCTTAACATTCTCACGCGTAAAATAGGTATTACCACATTGGTTACCCCGTACGTCAGTAGGTTTTAAAACAGAGCATTGGTAAGTACTTGTTTTCCTTATTTCTGTATTAAAATTGTCGCAATATCTCTCGTTGTGTATCTTATAATTTAATTGTAGTTTTAGCCTTGTATAATCTATATTATGGCCCCAAGAAAATCTCGACCCGAAAGCGAATATCGCGAACCCTCTGCTCAAAAAATTAAAATCTCTCCTGGCGAAAAGTTTTGCGACACTTTTTGGAGAGATACCCCTAGGTTGTGGTTTACGATTTTAGAAAATAGATTCACCACTTATCAGATTGATTGCCAACGTCTGAAAACAGACAAACTTGTATCGTGTCTGCCTTACGATATTATTGTAAACATACAAGACTTAATCAGCGCCGGGGCAGACTATGATAAATTAAAGGAACGCTTACTTCAGCGTTTCGAACCGACGTTGAACGAACGTATCGCTGACGTCATGTCACTGTCTGAAATCGGCGATCGACTGCCGTCCGAAGTGCTTGCCGAAATGCGAGCAAAACTTCCTCAAAATGTCGCATCGACGGAATTAATTCGGGAATTATTTGTAAATAAACTCCCGAATCAAATCAAACTTGTTTTGGCCGGAAATCTCGAAATGTCAATAAACGAATTAGCAAAAGCTGCCGATCAAATGTCAAAACTAACAAACGTTTCCCATGCCACAGTAAACGCAGTGCAGCATACTACAGAACAAAATCCCAATGCTCAACTAATGCAACAGATTGATCGCTTACAACATCAAATGGAACACTTGTCGGCAAGTGTGTCTAATCTTCAGTCTGACTGAAGCCGTCAACCTGTTAACTCCTTCCCAAACCGACATCGCACATCATTTCAGGCGCCCCGACCCAACGTTCCCCAAAGACAACAAACAACTTGCTTTTATCATCAAAGGTTTGGCCACGCCGCCTTTAAGTGTCAATGGCCATGCTCATGGAACACAGCACGTCCTAACAATCCCCATTTGATGCAAAATTACAGACAGAAACCAAAAAACGAGGTGTCGGCCCTAAGGTAGGTATATCACACTTAGGGCCAGGTTTCAATAACAACATGCTATTTCTTGAAGATCTAAATTCCCAACAGCTATTTCTTTGCGATACCGGTGCTGCTGTGAGCTGCGTTCAACCTACTCGATTAGAAAAAAATTCTATTTCATTTTCCAACGACATCTTGTATGCAGCCAATAATACTAAAATACCGACTTACGGCAGACGTACCATGGACATCAAAATTGGGTACGATCAAATAAAGACTTGGACATTTATAATCGCCGATGTAAAACAAAATATTGTTGGTCTAGATTTTTTACAGCATTTCAATTTGTCAATCAACCCGAAGAATAAATGCATTATTGATGAAACCACGAAACAACGTCACGCACTGCAACATTTACGCAAACAAGCTAGTATCGCACCTATATCACTGACAAAGTACAACGAGTTTTCAGCAATATTGGACAAGTTCCCCGAGCTGACAGCACCACGAACCGCTGAATATGCCGCACGCATTCCGGTAAAGCATAAAATTGTGACGTCGGGATATCCATGCTTTGCGAAGTGTCGACCGCTACCGCCGGAAAAGTACAATTGGGTGAAGTCAGAAATCAACAAATGGATTACAGATGGAGTACTGGAGGTAAGTGAATCAAACTATAGCAGTGCACTTCACCTCGTTGCTAAACCAGCCGGCAGCGCTGATCCGTACAGATTATGCTGTGATCTACGCAATTTAAACAGGCAAACTGTCCCCGATCGCTACCCTATTCCAAAAATAGAAAATCTGCTTCACCGTCTTGGAGGTTCACACTATTTTTCCACATTAGACTTTTCCAAGGGTTACTGGCAGATCCCACTCGACGAAGAAAGTAAAAAGTACACTGCCATGATTTCACCTTTGGGGTTGCATCAATTTAAAGTGATGTGCATGGGTTTAAAAAATGCTTCGGCTACTTTTCAACGTTTCATGGATTTCATTGTTCAACCTCTACCCCACTGTATGGCCTATTTAGACGACATTATTGTGTTCTCGAAGTCTAAACAAGAACACACTCATCATTTGCGTGAACTTTTCGCTCGGCTGAGCAAATATGGTGTTACCCTGAATCAAAGCAAATGTGTCCTAGGCAAGTCTGAAATTCAATTTTTGGGTCATAAAATAACACCAGGCAGCATTTATCCACTGAGTGAGAAAATTGATGCTATAAACAAGTTTCCCTTACCGAAATCCATCAAACAACTTCGAGGTTATTTAGGATTGATCAATTATTATCATGCCCACATACCCAAATTAGCAGAATGCCTTGCTCCATTGACAAAATTTTTATCGAAACAGTTCAGTAAAATCAGAAAAATTTCATGGGATGCCGTATCTATTAAAGCATTCCAAGACAGCAAGCGCATCGCGGCTGATGCTACCAAGCTCAATTACCCTCAAGCGGGGGCACGACTGATTTTACAAACTGTTGCGAGCGATTTTGCTATTGGGAGTTGTCTTTTTCAAGACATCAACGGTGAGCTACAACCACTTGCTTACCACTCAAAAAAATTCGACTTGTGTCAAACTAAAAAGCCCACCTTTGACAAAGAGTTATTTGCTATATTCGATTCCGTAAAAAAATTCAGGCATTATTTGGAACTTCGTGACGTCACCATTTTCACCGATCATAAGCCACTTGTAGCACGTTTTCATTCCCAGCATCAATCTCTGATCCCACGCCGAGCACGTCAATTATTATCGTTCATCAGCGAGTTTACCAATGACTTAGGGCACATCGACGGCAAAAACAACAGTGTGGCAGACACCCTGTCTCGTATAGAAATCAACAATGTACAGTACGTACCAGGGTTTGATTATGCTGAGATGGCAAAAGCTCAGCCGAACGACGCGGAGATTACCAAGTTGCTCAATAGCAGTGACTCGTCTCTTCAAATAGAAGAGTTTCCGATACATAATTCCAACGTAACTTTACTGTGTGATACTTCAACAACCGCCATTCGCCCTATTGTACCTGTGTCATTTCGTGAAACTGTTTTCAATCATTTTCATTCGTTATCACATGGCGGTAAAATGTCTACTCTCAAACAACTTCAACAAAAAGTTGTTTGGCCAGGAATGAAGAAGCAAGTTAAAGAATGGGTCAAATCTTGCCCACAATGTCAGAAAGGTAAGGTATGGCGACATTCTCATCCTGCACCACAAAAGTTCGATCTTCCTACAAATCGCTTTCATAACATATCTGTAGACATTGTTGGTCCACTGCCTGAGTCAGATCATAATCGCTACTTGTTCACCGTTATAGATCGATATACACGTTATTTCACTGCTTATCCCATGCCAAATGTCACTGCAGAGACTGTTTGCCATGCATTTTTGAATAGCTGGGTCCAATATTTTGGATCCCCTGTTTTAGTGCTTTCTGACAGAGGCAGCGTCTTTTTATCTAAGAAGTGGCGAGATCTTATGACAATGTTAAATACCAAGCATCAAACTACGTGTTCTTATCGCCCACAATGCAACGGTTTGGTCGAGCGTTTTCACCGCCTGCTAAAAGATTCATTGCGTATGCAAAACCACCCAGAAAAGTGGTCAGAAAATTTGCCAATCACGTTACTTTCACTGAGAAACACTGTAAAGGAAGATTTAGATTGTACCCCCAACGATATGCTATTTGGACAAACCACACGTTTACCGAATGAATTTTCCGCTATTTTTCAAAGTGCTGACATTAATCCCACTGAATTGGCTTCCAGACTTGCACACCATTTTTACAGTTTGTCTCCAACACAGACTAGACAACAACCCACTTCCATGCCCTACGTTGACCCCCTGTTGGCGACTGTCCACAAAGTTTTAATTAAATCCGAACAAAGACGCCCTTCAGATCTACGATACGATGGTCCATATCAAGTGATTGAACGTCGTTCTAATCACTTCCTAATCCAACGCGGAGATAAAACAGACACAGTCTCAATTCATCGTCTTAAACCGTTTGTTGAACAGCCCATCAAGAAAGTACCACCACCGCCACAAGTGACGTCACACGCTGTGAAAACCGACAATGATGAACTTTCCCACTCAGGAAATGCAACTGGTCAACAAAACGATCCATCAATAACATCATCTGCCCAGCAGTCGACCGGCGGTGATGTCCATCAAGGAGTAGATTTTCTTCCTTTTGTGTCAAAATCTGGGCGCTCAGTCAACAGCCCGCAACGTTTAATTACCATTGTGTAATATTTCTTCCTGTAATATGATTCAAACTGCCTGGCAGCTCATGCGGATAAAGCTGCAAATATTTACTTGTACGTTGTATTTTAATATTGTAATTATGTAACTTTATACTGTACAGTATTTTTTGTGTCTTTTTAACAGCGCCAAGCTGTTGTGCTAAGACGAATGGTCTTAAGGATTGTCCACTCCAGCGTTCGTCCATTTGTTTATTTTGCAGTCTGCAGAGCAGCAATGCAGGTTATTTTTGTTTGTTCTAAATACATGTTGTTTAAACCATGCAGTTCTTTGCAGGACAGTTACAGCTTTTTCCAGTATAGCCATCTCATGTACTTTGAAATGAGGTGCACCTCAGCCACTGCGGCAATTCTTGGATGTCTGGCCATACAAGCTGGTCAATCTGCTTTTCTAAAGTAATACAAAATCGTTGTCTTTTTCTGCAACTGTCTGCATTTCTTCCAATGCAGCACCAGACAACCAGTGGTTGTCAATTTCAACCTTTCTCTCTGTATAAGTTGTCTGCTCAATGTTTTTGTTTTATTGTGTATGGTTGAAGTGACTGCAATTGAGAGTGTGGCATGCAAACGGTTGGCATGGCATGTTACTAACCTAATTAACCTATGTGGGGCAAGCATGCATATGCTCACGAAACATTAGTTTACCTACTGTATGAAACAACCGCATGGTTTCGAATCAGGTACTGCATCTTTTTTATTTCTGTGTTTTATTTGCAGTTGCCGAACGACTGTTCAGACTAATGAACATTTACGATTTTGTGAATGATATTTAGACCTATCGAAGCGTATGTTCTTTTTTTCCGTATTACAAATAGTACCTTCACATTTCGTACAGGTCGACTAACAAACCAAGTCGACAAATATTTCTATAGTCGGATGGGTAATTGAATGTATTTTGCCTTTCTCAGAAATCATCATGAACAACTAAGATCAAAAACGCAAGTGTTCTGCCCTTTTCACCGCCTGCAACAAAAAAAGTGCTTCAGAGCCACTTGCAACCGACTCTCTAGCGCCTCACAGCGAATGCAAAGGCCGACTGTCAATGATCTCCAGCTGCGTTGATCTCTAGCAAACAAAAAGGAGACAAGGCTGCTGCTGCATTTGCATCAACTCAATCGGCATGGTCTGCTTTTTAACAGAAAGAGCCAGACAAACAATGAATGCCTGCTACGGTTTTCAACGGCGCTTACAAAACAATTAATGTTTCTACGAGGTGGACTCTTCAACACAGCACAAACTCAGACATTCCTTTGCAGAAGGCGGTGGAACCACGCAGAATCACTTCGCGACACGATATCACAAACACAACACCACATTATTATCATAAACACTAAACATACCTATTTCACACTATGTCTGTTACAATTGTGTTAACGATTTAACTCCTTAAATTTGAGCTAAACTTGGTACCCATGGTTCCAATTTAGCCCAAATTTGGGGGGGCCTCTGTAGCGATCCATTATTTCATCATATAAATTCCCTTTCTTTAACTGAAATGAACCATTTCAAACCATGCGTAATTTCCTAAAGAATTGTAATTTTCCATTTAATTTGCTCCCGAAGTCAATAAGAAAAAGGGAACTGATGATTATAAAATGACTTGTTCGCATTTGGCGAGAGCTCAGTTAGACCAGTTCAGCTTTCAGAAAAACATTAAATTGATTGTTTAATTAAAATGTAATAACTCGTGATAATGTTTCACTATCCTGTAATTTCATTATTCTGTACTGTTTAAATTCAAATTGTATTATAGACCTACAACATTATACGAACACCTTCTGATAACTTAAAATTATAATTTGAATAACAATTGTGTGGAAATTAGATAATGGAGTCAGATAGCTAAATTAGATAAATAGAACGTTCATCAGGCAGTTATAGACAGCCTTCATCTTAATTCAACTTATAAACAAACCATTCTCATACTTAAACTCATACTTAAATATAAACTATCCTTACACTTAAATATAATAATAATAACTATTACCACACTTGTGCTTACCAACTAGACGAAATTTCCGTCTTTTTTCCTAGTAATTTGTATTGTGGTGACAAGTTTTAGCGCGTACGTGTTGCGCCCTCTTTTCGACAGCCTGTTGGCTATTTTTTGATAAAATACACTTCTTGAAAGATGTTTTCAGAAGAGTATTTTTTCGGTGTCATCGCATACAGATGAAAGGATCCGGAAATTTTATGTTACAACTTTCCCACGAAGATATTATGGTTTACCGCTGTGACCATAAAAAATAAAAGACGTGTTCTTGTCAGTTGGGACCGAAGGACTTCAAGCTACAAAATAAAAGACGTGTTCTTGTCAGTTGGGAGCGAAGAACTTCAAGCTAAAAATTAAAGACGTTTTCTTGTCAGTTGGGACAGAAGAACTTCAAGCTAAAAATTATAGACGTTTCTTTGTTGGTTCTGAAGCAAAACAACATTGACATTCATTGGCAAGAAAGAAGATTAAAGACAATCGATCTGTGCTTGAAGATTCAACTGGACGAATCCAAGCAAGTTGTGTGGAACTTTCAATCGCCTAGATTGGAAGACTCCAGAAAGGGTTGGATTTTAACGCAGTTTTACGGTCATTGCAGTTAATTTTTTTTTAACTACTGTAATTTTTTTGGTACGTGTGTAACTTAATTTTAATTTTAAGCCCAGTTTTTAATAAGTCTACACTCGGTGGCGACAAGGACTCGACCGCCGTCGACTCGATTGGGTTTAAACCTGAAGATGTTCTTTGCGGTCAGGCAGGCCATTCTGGGGAGGGACCCAGTAATGATGAGGCTAAGTTAGTCAGGGAGGCCCGGCATCTTAGAAGGGATATTTTGATTCAAATTTGGAAACTTTCTGTATCCCTAGGTTCTTTGGATGATAAGCGGAAATTGTTAATTTTCCGATCTAAGTTATCTATTTTAGAAGAGGAATTACGGCATTTCCATGCACTTTTGAGTAAAATTTTTAACTCTGCAATTTTAGCAGAACTTCGTTATAGGGTAGATCCCGAATTTAAATCTCTAAAAAATAACTTCGAACAAAAAGAATTTGAGTGTCACAATTTCTTTCTATCTCTTACCAGGAAAGAGACTTGGAAAGGTTCAATGACGTAGTTTAATGGGTTAAACCGAAAAGCAGTCAATTAAATCGTCGGATATTTCTACTAGTGAAATGATAATGAAAATTCTTGAAAGACTTAAACGAATGGTTCAGCACTTCCAGCAACTAATCAAAGTAACTTAATAGTAACAGTGAACAGCAATAGATTCCAACGCTTACAACTATTAATCGAGTTTAACGTAATCCACTCACAGTTTCTCATACGATTCTAATTTCAATCAGAAATTATATTAGCATCAACTTTGCTTTACTCGTATTTAATAACTTCAATTCTCGATCAAAAATAATCTTTGCGTCTATTACCAACTGCCACTACTACAACAAAAGTCTCTCATAATAATTACGCAAATTACACCACTATTTATAGCAGGTTGTTTGGTCTAGTAACTTCGAGAAGGTTACATAATGCTACAAAACTCATTGTTCCGTCAAGTTGCATTCTTTGTGACATCATAAACCCTGCACCTGGCAAAACATGAGAAGCAAGCGAAAGAAGCTTCCAGATTTTCACGTTCATAAAAATGTTCTGGAAATACGTCACATAATAAAGATTTCGCAATCCAAGATCTGTTGGTAAACATCCTTATGACGTCATGACAAACGACATCTGGCAATTGTGAAAAACAAAAGAACATTCCAGTGTTGCATGTTTACAGAAGTTTCTGGAAATACGTTACATAATAAAGATTTCGCAATCCAAGATCTACAAGACAGTAACAGATAATAACGCATCGCTCAAGAATTCTAAAATCAAAACAGCACGTCGGTCAAGATACAAAGCAGCCCGTCGCGAGGCTTTACACATTGATTGTGGCAGTGGGTATTCAGAAATGTTGGATGCTGACATACATCTTAACAGATAGCGCCTCAAATGTAAGCACTAAGATGTCTAGGAGCTCGTCACGGATAGTTGCACAAATTAACCTGCAGCTAAGAAGAGAAGAGCTCCAGATACAAGCCGAGACCGAAGCGAGAGCTGCTGAGGCCACTGCAAGAGCTGAGGCAATACGAGCTGAGGATGCCGCAAGAGCAGACGCCGAAGCGAGAGCTGCTGAGGCCGTACGAGCAAAGGCCGCCGCAAGAGCTGAGGCCAAAGCGAGAGCTGCTGAGGCCGTCGCGAGAGCCGAAGTGAGAGCTGATGAGTTCGCACTCAAAGAAGCCCAGTTGAGGGCTGAACAACGTAAGGAGGTAGCTACCATTTTCAAGGTCATCATCTTCAAACCACAATATACGAAACAAATCCCTTTGCGACTCAGGTAACTTTATTTGAAAGAAGCATTTAGTCACATCAGCCATGAGACCAAATCTACCAAGCCGAAATCTAGCCAAGACATCTACCAGAGGGTTTAACAAGTCAGGACCCGAAAACATTACATCATTAACACAAGTTCCTCGAAATTCAGACTTGCCATCGTAAACAATGCGCTTTTTTAATTGTGACGTAACAAAGTATGGTAAATACCATTCAAATCCCTTGACATTTCCTGCTTCACCAGTACGCTCAATATAGCCATTTGATTTAAGATCTTTCATGGTGTCAGTAAGGAAATCACGAAGTTCAGGTTGTTTTAAAGCCTTCTTCCTTAAAGCAGCAACTCTATCTGACGCCAACACAAAATTGTTAGGTAGATCAATATCTTCCTTCAACGGAACAGGTATCTCAAATCGACCATCTTTCAACTCAATATTCGGTTCAACAAGTTCTCTAGCCAACTTATCATTGCGAGACAATTCACAGGTTTCATTTTGCAAGGTCAAATCCTGAATGACTTTATTCAGGTCTGCTATTTCCATATCGCGAGACTCAATTTTACGCTGAAAGCCAGAGATGACATCCGACTCTGAAGACGTCTGCACTCAGCACACGTTAGCAACGCTTTCATCTAAGGGTGACTTACCACCACAAGCCAACCAGCCGAGAGGAGTGAGTAAAGCATGCGGTTCACTACGATTTTCACCAACACGCTCTACTTTTGCACACATCAAATAAGCGTTGTCGTTGCCAATCAGTACATCTACAGTACTACAATCATTCAAATGAAACATATTCACGTCATGAAAATGACGGAAACCATTTAAATCCTGTTTATGCGGTAAAGTTTTAACATCGTCAGCCCAAGCTGGGTTAACCACCGAAGTTATATCACAAAACAGTTCATCTGTCTCTAACGACTGGATGTTGAGTTTGACAAGGTCAGCACAAGTAGCTTTCTGACCAGCCAGGGTATCCATTTTAAACGACGCTTTATCGTACGGTTTAAGATCAAGTTCACACACCAAATCACTCGAAACAAACGTCAACTGCGAACCAGGATCATGCTGACAATACACCAACTTCGATTTGCCAGTCATTAGATTCAAAACACGAGCAGCAGTAACGCGGTTAAAGGCTGCTTTAACATTTCCAATCTTAACATTACGCACAGGAACTCTGGCACGAGCATCATCTTTCCCAACAGAGTCCAGAGAATCACGTGACGTCACATAAAAATCATGCAGAAGAAAATAGTGTTTCCTATCGTTGTTAGGCCCACACTTACGACAGTTATTTGCATGAACGCAATCCCTAACCATATGCTGGCGCAAACAATTCCAGCATTTGCCAGCTTTCACAATGACATCTCTCCGATCTTTAGGTGTCAAGCGCAAAAATTCTTTACAATTAGACAAAAAATGATATTCAACTTGACCACGTGACGAACAACAAATGCATGCCGGCAGGTCTTTACGTCTGGCCTCACCACCGCGCGGTGCGCCAACAACAGTCGAGTACTGCGAACTCCCTGACATCACATCATCATGGGGTTTTACGGACGTCTGCCTAACCGGACATGAAGGCAATTTTCCTTTGCCAAACTTTTTAAAATGCTGCGACTCACCAGAATCGCCCATTAGCATAATGCTAAAATCAGTCGACTTACGCGTTTCCTCTCGTACAACAAAATCGAACAAACTCTGAAAAGTAGGCTCATTAGTGCCACCATACTGATCACCCAAAAAGTCAAGATAACGCTGCTTAGCGTCAAACGGGAGTCGCTTAGCCAAATCCAAAACAAAACGTCCTTCCAATTTGTCACGCTGACCATAAGCTTGCGCGTAAAGCAGACACTGGGACAATTCATCTTTAAACTCTTTCAGATCACTGGAAGAGGTCGAAGTCAATTTGCTACCATAGCGATACTTTCTAATTTCTGGTTCTGCGAAAAGACCTCCACGAACTCCAAAACGCTGGGACAAGCGAGCTAACGACATTTCTATCCTGTCTTCCTCTGACAAGCCAGGGGTGTCAGCAGGGCCCGATTAACCATGAGGCACACGAGGCACAGGCCTCAGGCCCCCTGGTTTTGGGGGCCCCCAATTGTTTTTACATTGGTACCGTAGGCGTCAATACTTTTATAGGTTTCAAGCAGTGCCGTGTCAAGGGGGGCCCAGATCCCAGGCCCACCATTTTAAGGGGCCCACAAATAATACATTTTTGCATTTCAGAAAAGTGTTTTTTGAGTTGCTAAAGTTCACTGCATGTACTTGTCCATTAAGAATATGATTTAGGCCCTTATTATACTAAAACATCTCAAATTTGGGGCCTATTATACAAATTTGGGCCCTAACTACACTGAAACATCTCTAAAAACACCATTACTACCTAAAAACAAAGTTAAAATATGATAACGTTAGTAACATGATCTGCAGAAATGTATTTAACATATATTATAACAGGTTGGATGCAATTGAATATATGAATTCAAAAAGGGCCCAATTGCCACAAAGTGTTTTTGGCACAACTGTTTTAATTATTTTGGTCATTTACTTTTGTGGTGAAACTTCGATAATGATTCTATGCTTAAACATACTGGTAAGAAGCATCATACCTACAAAGTTCATTCAGTGAGGATTCTGTGGAGAAACTATAGAGAAGTTGAAGTGCAATTGCTGTAGTTGGGCCCATTTCAAAATCAATGGAAAAATTGATAGGGTATTTTTTATGTGTTTACCGATATGTTTGAAAAATCTGGCTGTTTTTTTTTAAGTATCATTTAGAAGACATAGAAAGAAATTGGAAAGCACAAATAGTGAAATAAAAAAAAAAACAACTGGAGGGCCCTTTTTGAATTCACATATTCAATTTCTTTTCATTGAAAGAAATCGGAAAGCACAAAAAGTAAAATAAAAAAATGGGGTTGGGCCCTTTGTGAATTCACATATTTAATTTATTTTCATCAATAAAAGTGTTTTGTGTTAAAAAATTGTTAGCTGTAAGCAAAATAGCATTTCGGATTTTATAGTTTAATTATCATTTCAATTTTAACATTTATAATATATACCATAATTATAAATATCCTTGACTAGTGATATTGCGAGCAGGAAAAACCTGTCCTGTATTTTTAGCAGAAACGTTCTTCTGTATTTAGTTTTTCTGAATATATGCACATGAAATTGTTCTTATCTTCAAATACCTTATAAGCCTGGCATATCACATGTTGTACGGTACAAAACAAAAATCATTCTTAACACAAGGGACCTGTTTATTCTTGCCACTAACCTAGGCTACCATACCCTAAACACTTTAATTAACTTGAATACCTACATAAAATTATGAAAGCTTTGCCTTGGAATGAAATAATGTTGAATAAAAATAATTGAACACCTGATCCTCAAAACGCTTTTCACTGCTTTTGTTTACAAATGACCGTACAATCACAATGTTTTCACTTTGGTTGACAGAACAAGTAATTGTGAAGAAAGGGGCGTTCTTCCCGGCTATCAGCACAAGGCTGAGCACTCACTAGTACAGCGAGCAGCTGCGATTCGCCAACCATAACGGTGTAGCTTCCACGCTAAGCCATTCAGACCATCCAATCAACAATATGTTTCTCGGCAGCCGATTTGTCCTCTGCCCTGGCGCCTGCTGGTTTTGTTGGCTCTTTCTTTGTTTCCACAAAGATAAGAGTTAAACTGACTGGTAAAGCGGTGGTCGAATAAATTTGTGGCAGAATACGGTGCGATACTGACGAGCCCAGCCTCATGGGCGAAACACGTGTCTGTCGCTGTCAATTCTTGCTACAAATCGGCTGCCGAGAAACATATTGTTGATTGGATGGTCTGAATGGCTTAGCGTGGAAGCTACACCGTTATGGTTGGCGAATCGCAGCTGCTCGCTGTACTAGTGAGTGCTCAGCCTTGTGCTGATAGCCGGGAAGAACGCCCCTTTCTTCACAATGTCCTCTGCCCTGGCGCCTGCTGGTTTTGTTGGCTCTTTCTTTGTTTCCACAAAGATAAGAGTTAAACTGACTGGTAAAGCGGTGGTCGAATAAATTTGTGGCAGAATACGGTGCGATACTGACGAGCCCAGCCTCATGGGCGAAACACGTGTCTGTCGCTGTCAATTCTTGCTACAAATCGGCTGCCGAGAAACATATTGTTGATTGGATGGTCTGAATGGCTTAGCGTGGAAGCTACACCGTTATGGTTGGCGAATCGCAGCTGCTCGCTGTACTAGTGAGTGCTCAGCCTTGTGCTGATAGCCGGGAAGAACGCCCCTTTCTTCACAATGTCCTCTGCCCTGGCGCCTGCTGGTTTTGTTGGCTCTTTCTTTGTTTCCACAAAGATAAGAGTTAAACTGACTGGTAAAGCGGTGGTCGAATAAATTTGTGGCAGAATACGGTGCGATACTGACGAGCCCAGCCTCATGGGCGAAACACGTGTCTGTCGCTGTCAATTCTTGCTACAAATCGGCTGCCGAGAAACATATTGTTGATTGGATGGTCTGAATGGCTTAGCGTGGAAGCTACACCGTTATGGTTGGCGAATCGCAGCTGCTCGCTGTACTAGTGAGTGCTCAGCCTTGTGCTGATAGCCGGGAAGAACGCCCCTTTCTTCACAATGTCCTCTGCCCTGGCGCCTGCTGGTTTTGTTGGCTCTTTCTTTGTTTCCACAAAGATAAGAGTTAAACTGACTGGTAAAGCGGTGGTCGAATAAATTTGTGGCAGAATACGGTGCGATACTGACGAGCCCAGCCTCATGGGCGAAACACGTGTCTGTCGCTGTCAATTCTTGCTACAAATCGGCTGCCGAGAAACAGAACAAGTAATGTTGCCAGATAAAACATAAAAATAGTGAAAAACAATAATGTTACCAGATGACCAAATCTGAATGGAAATTAATAATTTCTACAGTTTTGGTTTTATCCTCAGATTTTATCTGCGCGGTACCGGGCGGCAAAGCAGGGCAAAGTTAAAACAGTCAAAATTTTGTATGGTACGATGGTATGACCGCGTCGTGACCGATAATGTTCCATTGCCAGTATTGGAGCTGGTATACAAGTCCCCCCTATCCCCCTTGGCAACTCATGACAAATACAGGACTCAACCAAACATATAGGGTGAAACTACTTTACCTTTGCTCAGGGATATCTAAAGAAGGATATACGAAGGCTTTTATTACGTCTGACAATAGAAGGGCTTTTGTTTATTGTAAATAATCTGTGTTTATGGCAAGATGACAATTGGCACCGATAATAGTTTAATAAATCTTGTTATGATAACTCATTGCGCTATTAGCAGCAGGCCTGGATATTCACTGCATGCTCATGGTTGCTTGTTAATTCAACTACCCATATACTTGCTTTACATTTAGCCTACTGCAAAGGCTTTGTTAAGAAAAACAGCTTAGGCCTACTGGTAGGCTAACTTTTCAACTGTCTTTCCAAACAAGTATTCTTTAAATATGCTCTACGTAACATTTGCTAACTGTCTTCTGTAGCTTATTGTACCAGCTGCACTACAAAACTTTCTACGATTTTAAAAAGAACCACATGTTTCACGCGCTACAAACTACCGCCCTGGTAGTGTCATGAGAATAAGGCAATCGCTGCGAGCCTTCATATCCCCTTCGCTAGATATCCCTGCCTTTGCTTTACTGTTCACACACTTCAATCCACATGTTTTGGTCAATTCCTCTTTATCATGAGTTGCCAAGGGTGGGGGGGGACTTGTATATCAGCTTCCCAGTATTTTTTTTTATTAGAAATTGTTAACACTTTTGGCTTTCATTCCGAGCAAAGATGTAGCTAAGAAATGATAGACCTGTGTTTGCGGTTCCTTACACTTGTGTTGTTTTCTAATTTCTAAACTGGTGAGAAAGTCTATTGAAATGAACCACATTTCCATGTCGATGCAGTGAAAATATACACAATATTATAGGTCTGCTTGACGATAGAGGGCCCAAAATTATTCTCGCCCCGGGGCCCACAAAGGGTTTAACACAGCACTGGTTTCAAGGACCATTAATAAACTCTGCTAGTTCAAATTCAAATGTAGCCTATATTTTGCTAGTGTTTCCTGTATGAAATTGAAATGAGCTCAATTGCCAATCTGTTAGAGAGATTTTTCATCCAATAATTTTTGTAATCAGTATAAAAGTGTTCATACTGTTAGAAAGTTGTAGGTAAATTGGCTAAATTAATATTTATGAAGTTATAGTTTTGTTTGAACTATTTTTTAGCCCATATTTCATCATTCGGTGATTGATTGATTGAATCTTTATCTTCGGACTGGGAAAGCTTCTTGCAGAGCTTAATCCTGGCAGTTTCGCATACTTGTAGAGGCTTTTGGATCACTGACGCAGGCCCGGTCACCGAGATTGACAGAGTGAAGTTTCCGATTGTTAAAGTGTTGTTGCCGGGGAACTATTCCATCCATTAGATGCCGCTGAATGGAGAGCAGTCCTTAACGTGCGTTGCTCAAGCGCACACCCCGAGAGTCGAACCAGCGCCGCTTGATCTTGAAGCTTCTTTGTTCCAGAAGTGACGCGCTAACCAATTGAGCTTCGCTGAGACTACATGGCATTGCTTTGAAAGCGATTGCCAACAGGGGCCCCTAAATTTAGCTGTGCCTCGGGCCCCCGTGAGCCTTAATCAGGCCCTGGGTGTCAGAAACCAAATTAGCAATCGTTTGCGCAGCTGTTCTAACACAAGCTGCTTGTAACAAAATCAAACGAGTCCCCTTAAAGGGCGAAGCTGCCATTAAGGCCGTAACACGATTTTTAAAGAAGATAAATGGCATATTATTACCATCGTAACCAATCAAGGCCGCCTTATCGAAAAACGTCCTACTATTTTGGTATTCAAAAAAGCAATCCTGCTGTTGAGAACTCGATTTAGTGGGAGAAGACAAGCTATATCCCTTGAGGGGCTGAGTGGGCTCAGTCACATGCACAGCCCGATCACGATCCTCACACACGTTAAAATCAGGATACGCGATACGCCTCTCACAACCACCCAAATTACGTGTAGCTGGGCGATCAAAACCTAGCGGCGCAGAAAACTGTGAAGGGGGAAAAGCATTACTGCTAATGGCGGCCCCGTGACCTGTACGCTCTGGGGGAGGAGTTCGGTTGTAATTCGCAGACCTTGGCTCTACAGCATTCGGAAGACCCTTAGCCGCGGCCCCGAGACCTCCTGAAACAGCTGGAAAACGTGTGAATTGCCCTGGTCCACTCACAGGTTGAACGGGCGTTTGGAAAAGGTTATGTAAATTAAACTGCGATTGATGTTCATTTCTGGAATGCCTAGAAGAGCCCTTCTTAGAGCTACGCCGAGAGCCCACCTCTGATCGATATTCAGCTAAAACTACCTCTTTACGTTGCTCAGCCCTCAACTGAGCGTCTTTGAGTGCGAACTCAGCAGCTCTCGCTTCGGCTCTCGCGGCGGCCTCAGCTGCTCTCGCTTCGGCCTCAGCTCTCGCGGCAGCTTTAGCTCGAATGGCCTCAGCAGCTCTCGCTTCGGCCTCAGCTCTCACGGCAGCCTCAGCTCGAATGGCCTCAGCTCTTGTGGCAGCCTCAGCAGCTCTCGCTTCGGCCTCAGCTTGTATCTGGAGCTCCTCTCGTCTTAGCTGCAGGTTAATTTGTGCCACTATCCGTGACGAGCTCCTAGACATCCTAGTGCTTACATTTGAGGCGCTATCCTCAGGATGTATGTCAGCATCCAACATATCTGAGAACTCACTTTCTTTTTGTTCAAAGTTATTTTTTAACGAGTTAAATTCGGGATCTACCCTATCACGAAGTTCTGCCAAGATTGCAAAGTTAAAGATTTTAGTCAAAAGAGCATGGAAATGCCGTAATTCCTCTTCTAAAGTAGATAACTTAGATCTAAAAATTAACAGTTCCTGCTTATCACTCAAAGAACCTAGGGCTACAGAAAGTTTCCCAATTTGAGTCAAAATATCCCGTCTAAGATGCCGGGCCTCTCGAACTGACTTAGCCTCATCGTTACTGGGTCCCTCCCCAGAATGGCCTGCCCGACCGCAAAGAACATCATCAGGCTTAAACTCAGTCGAGTCGACGGCGGCCGAGTCCCTGTCGCCACCGAGTGTAGACATATTAAATGTTGGGGCTAATTTAACAATTAAAAAAATTAAGTTACACAAACACACAAAATTATTCGGCTACAGTAGTTATAAAAAACTTAACTGCAAAGACCGTAAAAAATACAAAAAAGAATTTAAATGCACGATACCGTAGCTGTACGGGTATGAAGTTCTAAAGTCCACAAAACTTGCTTGGATTCTTCCACTTGAATCTACAAGCACAGATGGATTGTCTTTAATCTTCTTTCTTGCCAATAAATGTCAAAGTTATTTTTCTTCAGTACCAAACTGAGAAGAAATGTCTTTACTTTTTTTGCTTCTGTAAGAGTGTAGACTACCAACCAACAAATCTTCTTTTATTATTTCTTGTACTTCTAAGTAGTTCTTCTGCACTAGCTGACAACAAACACGTCGTTTATTTTTATGCCTTCAAGTGCTTCTTGGCCTATCAGCTAACAAAAATCGTCTTTTATTTTTTATGGTCACAGCGGTAAACCATAATCTCTTCGTGGGAAAATTGTAACATAAAGTTCCCGAATCCGTTTGTCTGCATGTAGTGACCGAAAAAGAAACACTCCTCGAAACGTCTATTCAAAAAGTGTATTCCTGTAAAATTAGCCCGCGGCTATCGAAATGGGGATGCAACGCCGTACACCACTAAAACTTGTCACTACAGAACAGATTACTTGGATAAAAGACGGAGAATTTGTCCAGCTAGCAAGCACCAAATAAACCAGTTAAATGTGCGACCGACTTCCAACAAACAATTTTACAATTGAATCAGAAAAATTTGTGATAACTCAAAGGCACGTCAGCAGTTCATGTGACGCAATATTTCATGTTTAAACAGGTTTCAAACCGAAACAGGTTTCAACAGGTTTGACACAAGTCTTACGAACGATGGTGCAATTTTGGCTCATGTTTTAGGAATTTCCATGACGTAAGATTGTGTAGACCTGAACGGTTTTTATATGACGTTTGATTAGGTGAACAATTGTCTGGAACACAATCGTAAATGACAGTGGTATGGGAATGCATGAGTTGAAGGAGGCTGCGTGGGATCGAGAGATGTGGAGAAAGATGACATATAGAGTGACCGAGAGTCGTATACGACTGAACGGATGATGATGATGAAGTGAGCAAGTAAGATGTTCATTTGTTAATACTTACAACGTATAGAAGCACACCTCACCCACGCCTCGACTGGAAAACTCCAGTTGAAGTTCTTCATGAACGCCAGCCAAAACCGCTGTTGTCTTTGTTCTTGCCAATCAAAAAGAATAATAATTCAAAACAAGGCTCTGTATCAAGTAACAAAAGAAGTTATGAAGAAGGTTCGTTAGTTCATGCTCGATACTATGCATCTGGCCAGAAGTGGTTACCGGGTAGCAACTTTTGAAAAGGTACCATAAAAAATCCCCTCTGAGCAACAAAGGAAAACGTATATTCTAGCTCAGTTTAGTCATTCGTTCCCCATCGCCTGGCTTGGCGCATTGGGTTAGGGCGGTGGTAGTAATTAGTAATTACATTGACGTGGGTTTGATTCCCACCACAGCTATTGCTCTTTTTTCTTCTGTAATTACCAAACCAAGTTGAAAGGGGATTTTATAATGGTACCTTTTCAAAAGTTGCAACCGGGTAAGGTAATTAAAAAGCCGGGCCATGTTCTGTACTGTGTTCGAACGGAACGAGACATTTGATGGAGACACATAAATCAACTTCAACCCAGGTTTCAAAACGTTCAAACTGAAAGTAAAAGTGATTTTTTCTGATTCCAGTAAAGATAAGATTGCACTGTCCGATGAAAGAGCCTGAACCGATTGAAAACCAATGAACACTCCGAGCATAGTAAACCTGCCCAACAGAGACACTATCCTGTTAGAAACAGACGCAAACCTGATTTCTATCAAGCTTAGCCAATGCATATTTAGTCGTATATGCTTCTGACCCGACTTGTAGTATGACCATTATTACAGTGGTCTGTTAGAAGCACTATGTATTGCTGTGTATGTTAAGTTGTGAATACTTGATTAGTATCATCCTCCTTTAGATGTGTATTTTTACACGAAATCGTGTGTCGTGTAGGTCTACGTTTATGGTGGAATGCCATGTCTTTATTTGTTTTGCTAAGTGTTAATTTATAAGGGAGGAATGATACAGTTCATTAACGTTACTTTTGCGTTACGATTATTGCCTTTATGCTTGTGCATTGCACCGAGTCACGTGCGCTTGATTACGTCGTGCCGCCCTGTGGCTGTGAGTAGTTCGTAATGATTGCAGCAGGACTTGGTAACCACACAGGGATTTGTCACTTCTACACATAGCTCTACTCGTGTCAAGAACTCTTTTCAATGCCTTTACGTTTGTGGGTTTCTGTAGATATTCTGCAGTACCTACAAACGTAACAATAAACGACAACATTTCAATAAAAAACGAAAGTTTCACTCTGTGTATCTCAATGACCAAGCCTGCGTCGGTGGTTCAAAGCGTATATAC
This sequence comes from Aplidium turbinatum, assembly GCF_918807975.1. Taxonomy (NCBI): domain Eukaryota; kingdom Metazoa; phylum Chordata; class Ascidiacea; order Aplousobranchia; family Polyclinidae; genus Aplidium; species Aplidium turbinatum. The sequence continues at coordinate 6,865,016 of NC_137483.1, read as the reverse complement.
AAACATGCAAACCTGCTTGGATTAAGCTTTTAGAAAAGGTCTTTTCTGTCCGAGAATAAGTATTCCCATAATCCTTTGATAAATTAAAGTTACGTGAAAAATAATTAAGAAATAACGTTTGACAGCAGCGCCATAGAAGCATTACTTCGATGTCTCAAAGATTATCTACAGACAAATGTGAAGCAATTTTTACTACTAATAATATACATAATAATTGTAACACGTCATCTTTGCTGTGAGCTTCAAAATGAAAAGCATTTATCGAAAGCGTGTTTATACTTTTCAGGTTTATTGACTAATAAATGAAATATTCACAAAACTTGATACAAGTGACGATGAGATAAACTCGATTACTATGTTATATGTTCAACAATGTTCCAGCAATCAGATCTGCAGAAAGTTCTTAAATTACATTTGTCCATTTCCAAAAAGCTCTTCATCTGGAAAACAACAACACGTCATTTAAATTTTATACCCGGGATGACGTCACACAAGAAAGTAGGAATTCTTTGCTGCTGTTCCATTGGCGAGAACACGTACATGTTCATGGATTTAGGAAAGCATAAGCGATCAGGAAAAAAGAGTATGGTTTACGAAAATAAGAGACTGACATTTTAGAAAGGGAAAAACAAACATTACAGAAAAAAGAATCGTTTTCCTGAATCACACTTTTTCCCTTCCGCTCATGATTCCTTTCTTAAATTTATCGACATGTTCGAGCTATTACCTGTTGCATTCACCACAACAGTAACATTTATGAGAAAGTATTTTGTGACGATTTGAAAAGTAAAGCTTGGTTTCAAATTCTGATTGACAATTTCGAATGGTTTCAAATTAATCCAACTTGAAATTAACGTCACAACAATTGCTGAGGTCATAAATATGGTGTCTAATTGAAAAATTTGCTTCTTTGGACCAGCTTTTATATTGCTCATTGTCTCTTTAACATTTTGCTTTGTGGAAACTCTGGTGCCCTCTCAATCTTCTTTTGCAGGCCCGCTACCGTACTTTAGTATACTGTTGCGCAATCAAACTTGCGTAGTAGGGAAAAGGGAAAAACTTGTCGTTCATAGTACATCAGTTTGTGTGTCGTAACAATGTACGAATTTAATTCAACGTTATAAAACCGAATACAGGTGCTTTATGAGTGTAGGGTATGTGGTTGCACCAAGGCCAGCAAACAATCAAATACATTTTCTTTACAGAGGCTTAGTTTTGTTACTTCAAGTTGGCATAAAACATAAATCAACATTATTGTTAAAAAATATGTTAGTTTTTTTATCTTTGACAGTTTATTAGTCACAAGAACCGCTTTACAGTGACTATACAAGCTTATTAAATGAATATAAGTCTTTAAACAGAATGTTGTTATTATTTCGGGCTATACTGCTCACCGGCTACACTAGAGGTTGTTACTATTTCGTCCCTACCACCCAAATGCACTTTCTGTATTGCCTAAAACTATCGATAAATAAATAAATTCTGCAAAAAATGTCTTTCCTCACTTGATATTTTTGGATCATTGCTAACCAACTAACTTATAATTCCAGAACACATATACTTTGAACTACTACCCAGTTACACATGAATACTTGAAAGTGTTCGTATAATAGAAACAAATTAGCAAAATAGATCAATTCTTATAGTTTACCCATGACGATTTAGAGTATACAGGTCGCATTGGTTTACTTTCGTATCTTACCTGGTGCCGCTGGGGCCAATCCACGATGTCTAAGATCGTATTCGTTTGCTGAAATTAAAGTACAATCACAAAGCTGCTTCCTTGTCACAAATCGCATTATATTTTGTTGGATTCATTATTACTGGTTTAAAAGAATATCGATAGCTTTTCGTTAAGAAGAAGCTTTCTTTTCGCTAAGAAGAAACCGAGGAACACTGTTTTCAATGATAAATGCACTCTGACAGAAATAATGCAGTAATGATGCAATTATATCACAACAAAATACTCAAATATTGACTTTCCCAGAATAGTCAAAACGGCAAAATGAAACAAAACTATAAAGGAAAGTTTAAAAAAGCTTATTGCGCAGAGGGTTGAAAACTTCCCAATACCCCACGAAATAATAATGCGACGAAAAAAACTGGGAGTCTCCAAATTAACTACGCACAGTAGCTCTAGTTGTAAAAAAATAATTACGCACTTAATGGGTTAATGCCAAAATGTGTTTCTTAACGCTAGTTGTCAAATGTTACATTTCTGTGGATTGCATGTCTAACATTATTCAACTAATAATGAAATTAAGTGAACTAGCAATTCTTAATTTGACGGAATTCAGGAGCAAAATTGTTGGAACGTCTATCAATCAAATCAAAACATATAGCTCAGAATGCAGATAATCGATTTATGTTCAGTAAATTTCGAAACCTGAACTGTTTAGTGTTTACATATTTAGCGTTATTGATACTATATGTCTATAATCGTTTATGATCACTGTTTTATGGTAGTAACAAATAAGTCTACTATTTTGTCAAGGAAGCTAACTTTCGTGTCTTCAGGCATGCCTTCAACTGTCCTGCCGAAGATACACACGCATGCTCTTGCGCAGTGTCAAACCAGCGGCCTTTTGAGTGCCGTACCAGTGCTCTCACCACTCGGTTATGCAGCTGACTGTACTATAATTCTACTACACGATATTCAGCTGAAATAACCTTTCATACTCACTTCTGTTTTTAGTTAATATTCCGCTGATACAAAACCATAACAAAATAATGAGTAAAAGTGAGAACAGGCAACCAGCAACACTGGCTGCCATTATCATGCCGGAGTTCGAACAAGTTGTCAATGAACCTCCAGCAGGCACAGTCTCAGGACCTCTGACAGACACTGTAAAGGCGAACTCAAACCGCTTTTCCGGAAAAATCGGTGATAAAAGAGTAAGAAGATATAATCCGTTGTCCTCAGGAGTAACCTGAAGAACAATGGTTATAAACTTATCTGAAAGAACAATAATTTGTTAAAGAATGTTTAGTAAATATAAAAGTGATGGATTGAGATACAGCGGAAAACAATGAGAGCACACTGCGATATCATGAGAGCAAATTTATGCCTCAAAATCAGCCAATAAAAAGTTTTATGTTGCTTCATGAGTACAAGAAGGATAATTGTTTGCTGAAAAAGTATCTTGGAACAAGGATTTCAATCCCAACCATACAGCCCTGGTTTTAAGTTGGGTCAACTTACAGTTGTTCGCTTAAATAAGAATCTCTGCTGGTGCTTTACCACGGTGGTTGTCTTCAAAGAAGTTATTGCGTCATTCTTCACCATTAAACCTAACAACATAATTTATGTTGAAATATCTTAGTGTCGTTTTCTGGCTCAAAAAGCGAGTTTATTGTTTTTTATGTATTTAAAAGCGCAACTAAATCTACACTATCAGAGATTCAAATATAAAATGAAATGTCGGCTTAAACCCGCCTTGCAACTAAAAGGGTAATAAAAAACTCCACATTTCATCACAATACATCTATACGAAAGTTACAACATAAAAACCTATAGTAGACTAATAAATAAAACAAGGAAACAATAGTATTTCATAATGTACCGAAGTCAGTATTAACTTCAAATAGATGCCACGAGCAAAAAGTGCTATTAAGGAAAGCTACACACTGAAGTTAATTCGATCTTATGAAGCATTCCCGGTCAGAAGGTTTCCATTGTTTTTGTTGAGCAATATATTAGGTGAAGCTAGCAATGAACAATGAGATATTACTCGTATTAGGGCTGTTTAAGTTGAATCAAAACGTCCTTGTAAAATGAAAATTACCATTTTTTGTCAAAGATACAAAAGTAGCTAATGGATTGGAGAAAATCGTCAAAGCGCAAATTCCAGGACCAGGTGGCTTCCATTGACACGAAGAATCAGTTTCGGTACTCATATCTTGAAAAGGTTCATCTATAGAATGAATAGCAATTAGACAACGTTTTTTTTATATGCTCTACAATAAAGGCTACTGTAGCTACTATTTTGCAGAGAAATTTGAGAATACTGTTCTGCTGTAGGCCTAATGGAACGTTCAAATATTATGTAACGCTGTTTTTCCGAATTTTTTACACCCCTTCCGCCATGTAAGGCCAACGTAACGTTTTTATCAAATCCCCCTCTCTCCCATGTGACGCTTTTCCACTACACAGAATAATTATTTTGATGAATAAATTTGAAAAGGCAACAACAGAAATTGATGAACTGAACACGATTGCAGTCCATAGGCTACACAGCTCAATTGAACCAGTCTTTAATATTTTGTTTCAAAGAACAAATCAAAAACGTCCATAAAACATCAAGTAAGAAATTTCAGGACAAGAAAAAGTTACAATGTCTATGTCGTCTATATATACATCTGTTTGGTAAAGCTTCCAAATGGAACTGTTCTTCAGCAAATGAAAACGATCAGCCAAAAAAATTAACTTTTTCATATACTTAAATCTCCGAAACCAAACTTAAATTTTGAAATAGTTTATCATGAATGTGAAAATGTAATAAATTGAAAATGAAAATCACAAACTTGAAAATACTGTATGTATGCATTGGAATCAGGGATGCGAACTACCCTCTCAGAGTAGGGTGTGTTAAATAATAATGTTACCAGTTTTTGTTTTAGCCTTAATGCTGTTTTTGATTTGTTCAAAAGTAAATTAATGCTTATTAGATAAATCAATTCCAAAATTTGCAAAACAAACGATTTCAAAAATAATAAAAACTTTAATTTATTAACCCATCATTGCAGTCGTGTTGAATATTTAAGGATGTTCAAAACAGGTTACATCCTGAAAATGATAAAACTACTGTTGTGCAAAATCATCAGCTTATCTAATGATGTTTGTCTGATGATGTTCATCAGCTTATCTGATGATGGGGGGGAAGAACAGTCACCTTCACGCGGTCCCCCCTGTAAGTAGCATTATAAAAATGTAAAACGAAGACTGTCAAAACCGAACCTCGACCCGGAGCGCTCAGCACAAGACCCCACAAGAACCGTTCTTTTCAGAGCGCGGCAGTCCCACTGTCGACAAGTACCGTCGTCCCACCATTTTACAGCTGAACGCTGAGGGCATCACATCCAGCAGGATTGATGTGATCGAGCAGCTCGCTCATAAGAACCGAGCTCTTGTCATCCTCCTCCAGGAGACCCACTGCACTTCTGCAGACAAGCTAGTAAGTCCACACTATTCACTAGCTGGGTCAACCCAAAGCAGGAAACATGACCTCGCCACGTTCGTCCATGAGAGCTTGAACTGGACGCTTGCAAACTCCTCCGTCAATGAAGAAATAGAATGGGTTTGTGTGAGCATTGAAAATTACAACATCATCAATGTATACAAGCCACCATCCTCACGCCTGAACCCATCATCTATACCCGCATTCCCCTCACCCAGTATCTATGCTGGTGACTTTAACTGCCAGCACACCGACTGGAATTACAAATACATCAACAGCGACGGAGAATGTCTGGCTACTTGGGCTGCGAACAACAACCTCGCCCTCCTTTACAACCCAAAAGATCCAGCCAGCTTCTGGTCCGGACGCTGGGGAACGGGCACCAACCTTGACCTGGCCTTTGCAAGCATGGACACAGACAGCTCTCTTCCTGACAGACGTGTGCTGGAGAAGTTCCCACGTTCCCAACACCGACCTTCGCTCATCACTGCCCCTAAGCTTGTCTCTCCCATCCCAAGTGCCCCAGTGAAGCGATGGAACTTTAGAAAGGCCAATTGGAATCGCTACAGCCTCATAACCAATCAAAATGTGGCGAAACTACCATCACCTTCTACCGCCAACGTGGATGAGGCCTACCAAGACTTTTGCCGTGCTATCAAATCCGCAGCTAAACAAGCTATCTCTCGCGGCCGCCGAAAGAACTACACGCCGTGCTGGGATTCAGAGTGCGAAAATTTATACCGCTCTTATGTTCGTGCCTCACCAGGTGTTGCCTCTACCTCAGCCGCAACAAAACTGCTCGATCGGCTAGACTCAAGGAGGCTTGAGTGATGGAAAAACACCGTCAACACTATCGACTTTACACACTCTAGCCGGATAGCATGGAGTACTGTCAACAACCTTACGGGTCGTTCAGCACGCCCTTCCCGCCAATGCTCCGTTACTGCCAATAACATCGCATCAGAACTGGTGAAAAATGGGACCTACAAAATAGGCGATCGCAAGTTCTCCAAACTTGTAAAGAGGGAAACGTCTGATCTCTGGAAAATCCCAACACCAGACGAGGAAAGCATCTCTGATGAGTTTACGTCGGATGAGTTCACCGCTGCCCTACAATCTACTAAGACCCGTAAGGCCCCTGGTCCCGATAACATCTGCCCCGAACTTGTACTCCATGCTGGCACCGACATGAAGTCTTGGCTGCGAAAATTCCTGTCTTCCTGCTTATGCCAACTCAAGATCCCCAAAATTTGGAGACGAGCCAAAGTAGTCGCGATCCCTAAGCCTCATAAGCCACAAGAGGATCCGAAGAGCTATCGACCTATATCTCTTCTCTGCATCCCTTTTAAAATTTTCGAACGTCTTATCTACACTCGAGTCAAACCAATTATAGACCCACTCTTGCCCCGGGAGCAAGCTGGTTTTCGACATGGAAGATCTACTGTGGACCAAGTCACTCTCTTGACTCAAGACATGGAAGACTGCTTTGAGGCAAAAAAGAAGGCTGGTGCTGTGTTTCTTGACCTCACAGCTGCATACGACACTGTATGGCACCAAGGCTTCACCTGCAAACTGCTCCGCCTGCTCCCGGAGAGGCACATGGTCCGCATGATCATGGAGCTCGTTTACAACATAAGCTTTACTCTCACCACCGGAAGTGGTAAACCAAGCAGGTTACGACGCCTTAAGAATGGCGTCCCTCAGGGATCTGTCCTGGCCCCCATTCTGTTTAACATCTACACCCACGACTTGCCAATCACGGTATCCGCAAAGTACGCCTATGCCGATGACTTGGCCATTCTACACTTGTCAAATCAATGGGAAACATTAGAAGGGACTCTAAACCAGGACATGTCGACACTTTCGGCATACCTCCAGAGATGGAGACTGAAGCTCAGCGAAACCAAAACAGTGACGACAGCCTTCCACTTAAACAACCGGGAAGCAAAGCGTGAGCTCAAGATCAGCACCAATGGAAAAACCCTGCCCTTCTGCCCAAACCCTAAATATCTAGGGGTAGTCCTGGACAGGTCGCTCAGTTACCGTCAACATTTGGAGTCACTACGCAAAAAGATCTCAACACGCACAGCTTTGCTAAGGCGTCTGGCCGGCTCTGGCTGGGGAGCCGGAGTTGAAACCCTGCGCATTGCCACCATCGCGCTAGTTCACGCTCCAGCAGAATACTGTGCACCTGTCTGGAGCCGCAGTGCCCACTGCCATCAAATCGACACTGCCATAAACGATGCCTTGCGTATCGTGGCAGGATGCCTGCGACCTACACCATCGGAAAATCTCCCTGTCCTTGCAGGCATCCAACCAGCTGAGCTTCGTCGCGAAGAAGCCATCCTGTCTCTCTTTCGTCGCGCTACGAACCCCAACCACTTGCTCTACTCAAGCTTCTACGAGTCTGTGAACGAGAAACCTCGGCGACTGAAATCGAGACACCCATTTGTACGTGCCGCACAACTCCTGATGAAAAGTGCTTGTCACGATTTCTTTCTATCTCTTACCAGGAAAAAGACTTGGAAAGATTCAATGACGTAGTTTAATGGGTCAAACCGAAAAGCAGTCAATTAAATGTCGAATAATTCTACTAGTGAAATGATAATCTGACTTCTTGAAGAACTTTAACGAACGGCTTCTCAAATAACTCTAAATTCGAACACAATTTATATCAGCACCAATTCTCATCTACTTGTATTCAATTACTTCAAGTCTCAATCACCAATAATTTCTGCATCAACTACCAATCCACAACTCATAACACAACTCTCATAACCAACTCAATAATAATCATCATAATAATTACGCAAATTACACCACTATTTATAAAAGGTTTGTTCGGTCTAGTAACTTCGAGAAGGTTACGTAGTATTGCATCACACAAACTCATCGTCGGTCACGTAGCATTGAGCGGCATAAACAAGCAAGTTTAAAGAAGTCTAAAGAATGTCACGTAGGAGTAGAGGACTGTTACATAATACAGATTTCGTACTCAGAGGTCCATTCGTAAACAACCTTGTGCCATCATGACAAACGATATTGGCAATTGTGAAAACAACAGAACGTTCCAGATACAGAATGATTTAGAATTACGTTGCAGAACAACGACTTCACAATTAGAGGTTACTACTGGTCATTGACCGATAATAACATACCGCTCAAGAATTTCATAATGAAAACAGCACATTCTGTCAAGACACAAAGCAGCCCGACGCGAGGCCTTGCACATTGATTGTGACAGTGCTGAAGACCAATCCATCAGTGCGACAACCTGGGCGAACCACCAATGGAGCTCGGAGTGGAAGAAGAACTCCTCAAGACTCCAAAGTTTCAACTCTGACACCAGCCAACCGGAATGCATTTGCCAAGGAAGGCCTGGGTGCGGCTCAACTGCCTGCGTACTGGCGTCAGACTATTTCGCTTCAACATGCACAAATGGGGGATGGCTCCATCCGCGATCTGTGAGTGTGGCATGGAGGAACAAACCGTAGACCACACCATCTGTAACTGCGCCATCTACCATGCGCCAAATGGTGTGCGTGGTCTGCGTGAATTGGATGACGAATCAATTCAATGGCTGCTCGACACCTGCCCAAACATCTAGACCGCGTCGCCGCCACTGCCCAAGGGTGGTAAAAGGCAGAGCTCCTCGACCCTTGAAGTGGCGAAGAACAAGGTTCAAACGAAGAATAAGAAGATCAGCTTATCTAAAGACAGCATTACTGGATGAGTCAAGTAATGAATGTAACGTTTATTACATTTGTAATTTATTTTTGATTCGTTATTTCTGCTGGGATAATTGGTTTAAATTTATCAAATTTATCAATTTTTAGTTATTTTTTTAGTATTCAGCCTTTTTCTTCTTCTTCTTTAATTGCCTTGCCTGAATCAAGCATCAACAACCTCGGATGAATAGTTAAACCAAGCATTGCTATGAAATGTTGTATGAATGTTTTATTACGCCTGATTAATAAGTTGAAAATAGATCACTTTAGAAATTGATATAATCCGTATAATTGTTGTAAATTTTAGTCGAGGTTTGACTTGAAATCATTGGCTGTCTTTTGGAGTATTTGATTAAAAATAGCCTTTTGTCTGAAAATGTGCACAAAATATGGCAACACTTTTGTACGACACACCCTACTCTGAGAACCAACATGGCGTTAGTTGTGCTTCCCTATATATTCTTGATTTCTTTGATTGGAATTGTAAGAAAATTGTAACGATTTCTTTCTACCTCTTACCAGGAAAGAGACTTGGAAAGGTTCAATGACGTAGTTTAATGGGTTATAACCGAAAAGCAGTCAATTAAATCGTCGGATATTTCTACTAGTGAAATGATAATGAAAATTCCTGAAGGACTTAAACGAAGGGTTCAGCACTTCCAGCAACTAATCAAAGTAATAGTAACAGTGAACAGCAATAGATTTCAACACTTACAACTATTAATCGAGTTTAACGTAATCCACTCACAGCTTCTCATACGATTCTAATTTCAATCAGAAATTATATTAGCATCAACTTTGCTTTACTCGTATTCAATAACTTCAACTCTCGGTCAACAATAAATTGCGTCTATTGCCAACTACCACTACTACAACAATGATCTCTCATAATAATTACGCAAATTACACCACTATTTATAGCAGGTTGTTTGGTCTATAGTAACTTCGAGAAGGTTACGTAATGCTACAGAACTCATTTTTCTGTCGAATTGCATTACATGTAAACATCTTTGTGACGTCATAAACCCTGCACCTGGCAAAACATGAGAAGCAAGCAAAAGAAGCTTCCAGATTTGCACGTAGGGTAGTATGTTCTAGAAATACGTCACATCATAAAGATGTCGCAATCAAAGGTTACTACAAGACAGTAACAGATAATAACACATCGCTCAAGAATTCCACAATAAAAACAGCACGTTCGGTCAAGATACAAAACAGCCCGTCGCTAGGCTTTGCATATTGATTGTGTCATACGCCCCCCCCCCCCCTCTTAGAATATTGTAGCAAACAATATAACAACACAATCAATCACACAAAAAAACAACAATAACAAAAAACATGTTATTCAACACAGCGGTGTACAGCTGAGCAACTGCCAAGTTAATCAATGTTTATTCGACTCATATAATCAGCTACAATGTTGTCCTTGCCCGGAATGTCTTCAATGCGATAGTCGTACACTTGCAGTGCCAAAGCCCAACGCATTATCCGATCGTTTTGAAATTTGGCGTGGGAAAGGAAAGTTAATGTATTATGATCCGTTTGCAAAACAAATGGTTTTCCTATCAGAAACAGACGGAATTTGTTAATGCCCCAAATTATTGCAAGGCATTCCTTTTCTATCGTTGAGTATTTCTGTTAGGCATTGGTTAGCTTCTTACTGGCATATGTAACTGGATACAATTTGTCATTGTGTCTCTGCATCATCACTGCTCCAATACCAACGTTTGATGCATCGGTTCGCACGATGAATTCCTTATCATGGTCGGGCAATTTCAGAATTGGTCTTTGTAGAAGACTTTCCTGTAATGTTCGAAAAGCTCTCTCTTGTTCTTGTTCCAACTTTACGTTGTTTGGCATCCCCTTCTTGGTTAGATCACTTAGAGGTGCAGCAATCGTAGCAAAAGATGGAATGTGATCCCTGTAATAATTGAGCAAGCCAAAGAAAGAACGCACCTCCTTTTTAGACTTGGGACGTTTTGCATCACGAATTTTCTTTAAGATATCTTCATTTGGCGTAATCCAATCATATCCTACTCTATGACCAAAAAATTCCACATCTTTGGTCGCAACAACGCATTTTGACGGGCGGTTGTTAAATTAGCGGCACGAAGGCGCCTAAACAGTTCGTCCAGTGTCCGTACATGTGTGTCCCAATCTTTAGTGTGTATAATCAAATCGTCCATGTAACTTTCGGCACGAAGGCGCCTAAACAGTTCGTCGAGTGTCCATACATGTGTGTCCCAATCTTTAGTGTGTATAATCAAATCGTCCATGTAACTTTCCACATTATCCATTCCGGATAGAATCCTTCTGATTGCGCGCACTAAAGTCGCCCCAGAGTTTTTCATACCAAACGGCATTCGAATGAACTCATATGTTGCATCTGGTGTAAGAAAAGCAGTCTTGGGAATATCCTTTTCTTCCACTGGGATCTGCCGATAACCCTTACTTAAATCAATTTTCGTAAAATATTTACTCTTACCCAAGCGTTGAAATAAACCTTCGGCCATGGTCATCGGTTCTGGATCTCCGAGTGTAATCTTATTGAGCTTTCAATAGTCGACGCAGATTCGATTGAATTCACCTTTCTTTTTCACGATAACAATCGGTGAAGCATATGGAGATGTCGACTTAGGAATGATTCCTTGCTGTTCCATTTCTTCCATTTCTTTCTTCAAGTTTTCTCGAACAGCGTATGGCAAAGGATAAGGTTTAGAACGAATTGGGATATCATTGGTCACGTTGATTTGATGGCTAGTGACTTTTGTTTTTCCAGGTAGATCTGAAAATAGCCCCTTATATTTCCTCAGTAACTCATCAATTTCTTTCCTTTGTATGTCTGGCAGTTTGGAGTCGATAACCACATCGTTGACATTCTCTCTTCTATTGCAATTTCCTAACTCTAGTAACTCATCATCATCGACACTATAATCTCCGTTATCTTGATGATCCATTAATCCTGTTAATGTCACAATGGGCTCTGACACTTGTAAAGAATCTTGGAACATTTGCTTCTTGCTTCTAACATCTTCATCTCGTTCAAAGTACAACTTCAAAAGATTAGCATGATACGTCTTTAGCTTGTTACGAACAGAAACGAGAAAGTCATTTTCTTCAACCTTCTTTTTAATCTGGTAAGGGCCTTTTTATTGCATCAACAATTTGTTGTCAGTTGGCAGCAAAATCAGCACCTTATCCTTCAAGTTTTTCTTTGTCGTTTTCTGGTTATAATATTTTTTATTTTTTATTTGGCTTTTCTCTAGCTCCTCCTTGGCAATCTTCATAGTTTCTTCTAGGCGTTCCATAAGTTCCAAAACATATTGATAGCTAGTTTTTAATTCCGAAGAATCGGATTCATTGGTCCAGAATTCCCTTAGAATCTTCATTGGCCCTCTAACGGTCCTCCCATGCAATAGTTCAAAAGAGGAGAATTCAGTTGATTCTTGGGGTACCTCTCTGTAAACGGGACACCTCTTTCATGCAATCAGAAACAAATTGTGTCCCTAGGTAGCTCAAGACCTCCTCAGGTATACCCAGCCTACTGTAAATATCGATCAAAGCCTCAGCTACAGTTTCAGTATCTATCCTTTTCAATGGTACAGCTTCTGGATGCCTTGCGGCGTAGTCGACTAGGGTCAGAATGTAACGATGACCGTCATCACTAACAGGAGCAATCGGTCCTATCAAATCGATTGCAACTCGTTTAACCCTATCTTAATACGAACTGTTTTCGTACGCGGAAAGCACGTCACGGGCTATCTTAGCCCCGTGCTAATTAATCGCTAATAACGGGAGTTATGAAAATCACAGAGCCAAAATATTTTACAAGATAATAGCCATGTGTATTGTGCGTATAGAAATTAAATTTTTGCACAACAAATTTATTGAAATAAATTGTTTGAGATGAGAAAACGTCAAAAAGTCGGTTTTCATTCTAATTTCTCGAAAACAGCTTCAGAATTGATATTTTTGAATTATAACATGGAGTAATGCTAAACTAAATAAAAAAAATCGTTTTCTCATAAATATAAGCCATTTTTAGGCGTTTTTACATTTCAAAGTAATGGCACTAACATTTATATTGCACTAACATTGACATACAGTAGAACTCGGTTAATCCGGATTCGGTTAATCCGGATCTTCGCCTAATCCGGATGAAATTGGAAGTACAAATGATTTGTAATCTTTTTCTTGAGAAACAGCTTCGGATTATCCGGATTATTTAATCCGGATCTTCGCCTATTCCGGACAAAAGTTGCGCTTTCTCTATCGCTTTATCCGGATTTTCCAGACAGTTTTGCCATTTTATGCTAAAACGTAACGTGGCTTATTGCGAGAAATTTCTTATCTATTGTTCCGTTAATGTGACGCAATAAATTATTGCGGATTTCTTCTTTTCATGAACAGTAATCCCTCCTAACGCAAAATTCGTGCGCAAATGCCCAAACTCGTACTGTAACTTGAAAAGATGTCGGTGGAATTTTCGGCGGTATGTCGGTGATGTTTTTCCAATAGAAGACTTTGTTTGATTTTTTGTAAGTTTTCCAAAGAAACTCGTCTTCCGTAACTGTTTTCAAAAGTTTTGAGTGACTAGGCTACAGATTATTCCGACACGCATGTCTGAAGATATAACTTTTGCCAGTGTGTTCTTGCGTTAGACGCAGAGTCTACAAATACAATCGTTTTACATGCATAGGCTACTGCATTTCAAAAGAATTCTATCGCTAATATGGTGATCGCGCGTCTCGGAATTGACAGATGACCACACTAATGCGTTCAATTTCGGTGATTTTTACCGATACCCTTCTATCTAGGTAACGTCAGGCTTGATAAAAACCGTCATCGGTTAATCCGGATCTTCGCCTAATCCGGATGGAATCGCCGGTCAAATCGAATCCGGATTAACCGAGTTCTACTGATATATATAACTAGCATTGCACGAAAACGTCTAGCCACCTGAGACGAAATGGTTATTGTGAAGGGCAGGAAGGTAGAAAAATGACCAGTGTAGGTTTAGAAAATTCGCAATAAATAAAAACTAAAAGTCAGGAAATTTCACATTTCTAGCATATTTCCTTCTTTGAAATATTTCACTACTAGAATGGGGCGTCCTCATAAAGCTCCGTGTCGCTACAGATAGGGTTAAAAAGTAGGTCAATTATCGACATCTTCCCTAAAGGACTTCTTCTAACTCTCCCCTTCGAAACTGTTTTCTGGCATATATCACAAGATCTACAGAAGCTAACAACGTCACTATGCACCCCTGGCCAAAAGAAATTGGTATTGATTTGATCTTGCGTTTTCTTTACACCCATATGTCCACCAAAGATGGAATCATGAGCAATCTCCATCACTTGTTTTCTCAATTCCTTTGGTACTACAATTTGGCTCCATACTTCTCCAGTATCTAATCTTTTACGTTTTCGACAAAGGATTTATCTACACTTTTCATAGTGAACTTCAAAATTTCCTCTTTTAATTGGGTCTTTCATATTAACAAGTTTCTTCAGAGTTAGGTCGTTTTCTGGAATCTCAGCCAATTTATTCCTCGTAACGGTTAATTTGGATTGTACCTCAGCTACCTTTAGAGGCTTTACATTATCTTCCCTCTTCCTTGCCTGTGCCCTCGTAATAGCGGCGGCAGATATACCCCACTCCAGATCAGGTTCACCAGGTGCCCTTGCAGCATCCACATTACCAATCACTAGATCAAACAAAGGCCTTTCCAAACACAAGGCTTCCACAATTCCGGTAAGGTAAGGAGTATCGATATGCACTCTCCCTAAAGGTCCTTGAATTAAAGTGGGATCCATTGCCCTGGTACGACCCGTTTTACCAGTCAACTGATCTCCAATGACTAAGCTTCTTTTAATAATTATACCCGTACATCTAGTGTCCCGTAAAACTATTACGTTACATAATAAAGATTTCGCAATCAAAGGTTACTACAAGACAGGAACAGATAATAACACATCGCTCAAGAATTCCACAAAAAAACAGCACGTTCGGTCAAGGTACAAAGCAGCCCGTCGCGAGGCTTTGCGCATTGATTGTGACAAAAATAAACAAAGTTAACAAGCTTGACATGTTCACTAAACCGCTTATTTACTTATAAAAGTGAAGTACTCACTGGTTTTTGAGGCCACAGTGAAAGCTGTTTTGCTACTTTCCACCGAATCAAGACTATTTGTGGCAATGCAACTCACTGCTGTAAACGTGACGTCAACCGTTTGATTGAACGAACAATGACCGTTTGTAGCATCGACAGTCCTGGAATGGCGATCACTGATGCCATCATATATCACCCATCTACATCGATTGACAATTGGACTTGCTTCACTTGAACACCTCATGACAAGATTCTCACCAGATCGAAGATAATATTTACCATTCAAACGAACTAAATGATCAGATTCAATGATGTTGATAACAACATTAACAGGAGCGTCTGTAACACAATCAAGTTTAGAAAGTTGTTGATCACATTATTGTTATTTCACTTAAAGTGTGTTTATTTAGATACAAAGAAGGCAACAAAAGGGAAACGTCCAGATATTGTGACTTGAATATATATTGGTTGTCGTACCCAGGCTTATTCGCTGGTGGTTGAAAATTTAGATTAAGTGGCAGGAAGGCAAAAAAGCCAATCTTTGGATCCACCTTCGATCTTCACGCATGCCTTTTATAACTATTCTTCAAAAGACAGAGCCATTTAATGTACTTCTAGACTACCTGTACTGGTCACAGGTTTTTATTGAATACGCTAGTGGCCCCATGCGACGAAAACCGTAATTACCGAACAAACAACACCGCAGTACTGTTTTAGGTGTGAGTTATGTAGAAAATAGCAAAGAGTTAGCTGCAAATGTTTGTTTATTAATTTTAGTACGTTAAGCAGCACAGAAAATTGCAATACAACGTGAATTTAAGGAGAGGTGTGACAACTGTCACATTGATGCAACACAAACAACAAGGTAGGCTACGCGGAACAATGTCAAAGAAAGTTATCACTGAATTATTCCCATCGCATTCTTGGCTGAAAGTTTGTGCTGGTATAGCTTTAATTAATTTCTCAATGTTTGAGGTACGATTCCACTGACGACGACGCCCAGAATATCGGTTGTCCGTTAATAGACATAGACTACCAATTCAATAGCACATTTGTAGGCAGTTAATCAAAAATATATATAAAGTCACATCTCTGGTTGTTGTTAGTATCCACCACGCAACTTTGTAATTTTATGGCACGATGTTGATCTACGGCTTTGTGATAGATCACGAACATAATAGGACATAAAACAATTAAAAAACTTGCAAATTCATTCATAGCTTGTCACGCCAGTGTCGGAGCCAGGTAAGAGCATTGTTTGTGATGTTTTTTAGGTCGTTGTCATCACATGAAGGGCTAAGGGGGCAGCGGGTGAGGATGTGCTTCATCGTCTGATTGTCTAGGCCGCAATCACACGTTGGGTCAGGAGTCATCTTCCATCGGAAAAGATTGCTTTTATTTCTCCCGACTCCGCAGCGGGCTCTGTTTAGGCAGCACCACTCTCTTCTCTCAAGGGTTGGAGTTTGTTGTAGACGTTCGGAAGGACTTGGGATGGCAGGATGTTGTGTCCTATCGGGCTCAGAGGTCCACATTTCTAGTCGTGCAGCTGTGCAGCGTGCAACTTGCAAATCATATTGTTGATGATGTCATGGCCCATGGTGCACTTTGAAATATTTTTATAATTTTGCCAAAGATCAATCAATGAAACTGTGACAAGTCGCACAAAAAATGTTTTTTTTTTCAATCGTTAAGAATTTTTGCTCCAGGAAAGGTTCAGAGCGAATTGAATTGAAGATACAGTAGCAATGTTGACACAAAGAAAACGATGTATCATTAGGTGGAATAAATCCACCTCGATTAATTTCGTTCGTAAATTTGCAGGCTTCATCACATTCCCTATCAAAGACTTTTGATTCAATTACCATAACGGCAGTTGAATTTGAAAAAAGAATGTTAGAACAAGCAGAACAGTATTTGCTGCGTAGCTGAGAGTAGGCCATTGCTCCTGTAACATAATAAATGCTGTTTAACTCACAAACCGATGGCTTGAGTGAATGATCCATTTCTTCAAGGAATAGGTCGATGTCTTCTTCAACAGCATGATGTTGTAGCACTGTCATCAAAATCGTCACACAAAGAAAAACCAGAAAACTTTATAAGAAATGGCTTTGATCTTTCGTTCGTTCTGTAAAACTTGCAGTACAGAAATAATTGCCCCCCCTAGGGTGATTCATAAATTGAAATTTTTTTAATTCAATGGGGCACCTTCTCGTATCGTGTCAATACCTGAAAAAATAATCCTGTCAAATTTTTAGTGTAATCGAAAGCATTTTTAAGGTTGCTACCGACTTTGAAAGCTGCACACACAAATGGGTCATTCCATGTCAACTCAACAGGGTGTGCAGTGTGCACTGTGCAAGCTCGACCCTCTTAGATTTTCTTGAAATTCACACTAAAGCGCTGTTCACGCTGTTGTGCCATGTCTCGTGATGTTCTCTGAAACGTTTTCGCTCCAATGGTTTTCAGTGCTGCTTTTGACGTGGTCGCTTGAGACGTTCTTTGTACGCTTGAGCGAAAATTGCAACGAAGTGATTTCAGCTCAAGTCACAAGCGAGAAGGCAAGATTTGTGAACAGAAGTTGAAAGGCAAGCATGACCTTCGTGGGTGCTGCGACATCACAAAAACTGCTTTAAATGAAAATTAATTCCATAAAAGGTTTTGACTTGAGATAGGAGGCAAAATATGTCATTTTATTTAACCTTCCTTGCAAGTGCAGTGTTTACAGTGCCACTAGCAACACCCGCTTGTCGGGACCTGGAGCCTTGTGTGGTACATACAATGTAAACCTACTTTCACAATGCTCAAAGCTCCGCTCAATACAAGGCACAGCACAAGCCTGTCAGTGTAAACAAGGCTTAAAGTTTCATACTGATGTACAATGAACACAAAAAAATTTTCAGCTTATTATCTTAAGACGTTTAAAAATTACAGCCCTTCAAAGTCATCAAGGTCCCTCAAAATGCGTTCGCATGTAAATTTTCCTCCATGTTTAGGTCTTTATAACTTTTAATCTAAAGCATTTACAAAGCTGAAATTTGGTATTCTGAGTAAGCAGCAACCCTAGTTTTCATATCTAACATCAAAATTGCTAATTTCAAATTAGTTTTAGATATAGAACCTTTCAAAAATTGAAATTTATATTTGCCGAAAAAATTTAAATGATTTTGGCATTTTAACCTCTTAAATACCAGTATCCACAAAAATTGCAATATATCAGATTGGTGTTAAGACCAACACTGGACACTGGTATCTTATTTTATCCGCTAGTTAAATCACAGCAACCATATTACAATGACCAACAAAACACAGCAATTGTTGACTTGTTGTATAAATAGCGGTAGCCTACTTGTTATGAGCAAAAACTTTAACTGGCTCAAAGAAGCTAGTGCCGAGGATTTTGATATAAGCCTATATGATTGCATTCCGCCTATACACCCGTCCAGTGGCGTACGCAAGGGGGGGCATTGGGACATGCCCCCCCTTAAAAATGTTTTAGTAGTTAACGACGTAGATTAAGGCATTTAATATGTTTTGCATTGCTCTGTCAAAGCAATTACTGTAACAATGTTGTTTTATAGCAGGGGTGGGCACACTTTTTGAATTAGGGGCCAAAATTATTTTGTTCTTAGACTGGCGGGCCAAGTGATCGAGCCGCCACTTACATATAGTTTGTCACACGAATAACAAAGGGACAAAAAAAACGGAAGATTAAATTAACAAATAACTGAAAAATACAACCAAAAAACAAAATCGAATTTAAATACGACGTCTGACAGGATTGTCAAGCTTTATTTTTTGCCAAAGCATCGAAATTTGGCATCATTTTGGTTGTGGCGATAGTCAGGATAGATTTGAGGTGCGCATCACTCAGCTGAGACCTGTGGCTAGATTTGTTAAAATTCATCAAGCTGAACGTCTGTTCACAAATATATGTGGAACCAAACAATACCAGCATTTTTTGTGCCACCTTTCGAATTTCTGGAAATCTGGTGTTGCTTAGCGATGCGTAAAACTCATTTAGCTTCAGGGCTTCGAATTTCTCCTTTAAAACGTAGTCAACAGAACGAGACATTACTGGTTAAAAGCAGAAAGCACTGTTGCGTCAAGCGACGCACAAATGTACCTGTGACATCATAATGCTCTACATTCTACATTGTATCGCTATTTAGAGACAAGAGGTATCTAATCCTCCTATTGAAACTTCACAATAATAAAACTTGCAACATGTCGATAACATCCGGCGGGCCAGAATACAAGAGCCGGCGGGCCGGATTTGGCCCGCGGGCCGTAGTTTGCCCATGTCTGTTTTATAGACTAAGCCAATACGAAATACATGGCCCAATCCACCTACCCCACCCGAGGTATGCCAATGTAGGGTCTGCTACTATTCGGTGAGTCCGATTCGGTGAGAGCCTTTTTCGGTGAGAGCCCTATTCGGTGATTTTTTTGAATTTTTTTTTGAAAATTATCGGGTACCGTAGCCTAGTTAAAAACCCAAACCCCAAAAACCCAAACCCCCCAAAAACTCCCAAAAAAAACCCAAAACCCCCAAAAAACCCCAAACCACAAAAACCCCTCAACCCCCCAAAACCCCCCAAACCCCTTAAACCCCCAAACCCCCAAACCCCTATCCCCTAACCCTATAACGGCAATGATAATTAGGCTACGGCGCGCAATAATTTAAAAAAAAAACTCACCGAATAGGGCTCTCACCGAAAAAGGCTCTCACTGAATAGGGAACTCACCGAATCGGACTCACCGAATCGGGCCATTCCGGCCAATGTAGCATAGTGCTCTGTAAGCCTATTATAGTGATCAGTGAGAGAGAAATGGATATAGTTTAAACTAAAACCATACTGGGAATGGATATCATGAAGACGTCTGGGATATCAATGGCCCGTGGCGTAGCCAGGGGGGGGGTTACAACCCCACTTGGCACGCGTGTGACGTCACGATATTAAGAATGATGGTTTCAGTCTCTTTATGCTTGGGAATGATGCTTTCAGTCTAAAAAAATCAAAAAACTTGCCTAATTTTAAACAAAACTGCATTAAAAGAGGGAGTTTTGCCAATACCAAACATTCAAACATCTCAGCCAGGAATTAACAACAAGAAAACATAGAGAGTTAGCTTTATTTCCAAAAAATGCCAAAGAAAACATGATCTTATCCTTTTGCTATGCCACCTGACAGCACCATTTTACAGGAATATTCATACCCACATTTTTCTTGAAAATGCTCTCAGAATGCACTAAATTCAAAGTAATTTTTCAAAATTTTCTGGGGGAGGGCCCCCAGACCCCCCGCTGCTGGGTGTCGTCTTAAGCGAAAACGCCCCTTTCAAAATTCCTGGCTACGCTACTCTCAATGGCCCCCCCCTTGAGAAAATCCTGCGTACGCCACTGCACCCGTGAGCTAGTCTATTGCAACTGCAGTCGCAGATTTTGAATGCAAACCGTCTCACAAACAAGTCTAAATCCATAGATTTCGATACAGAATGTTCAAAGGCCATAAGCACCAACTTTGCCTGTCTTGGTTGTAACATGCTCTGTCTAGTCACTAAACTCTAGTGCAGTGGTTCTTAACCAGGGTTCGATCGAACCCTTGAGGTTCGACGAAGCTGTTTCAGGGGTTCAGCGCTAACGCCCGAATTTTTGGAAACACTTTTGAACCACACTGAAGTACGATGGCTATTGAGGGAGAAAGTGATGAATCGCGTTTTTGCTTTGTGCACAGAATTATTGAAGTTTTTGAAAAGTCTCAACTATCGGCATTTAAAACACTTTGAGGACAAGTTTTATCCTTACTTTGGCTTACATCTTTGGTGCTCTCAATCAGCTGACTTACCAAATGCAAGGAGCTGGTAAAAAGGCAATAGAAGCTGAAGAGCAAATGAGTGCTTTTCAGTGGAAATTGCAGTTGTGGTGGCAGCGATTGGAAAACAACAACTTCGCTAACTTTCCACCTCTGGACGAGGTAGTAGGCCTAAGTAGTTCCGATACAGCAATTATTGGCGAAGTTGCAGAAGTTTAGAGGCTTTAGCCGAAGTTGCAAAATTCATTTCAAAACTACGGTACTTTCCTGAACAAACGCAATATCCAGCATGGATATGTCAACCATTTGCTTACGATACCACAACAGCAGATATAAACAGTTCATACTTGGATGACATTATCGAGCTTCAAGAAAGCGAGGTGCAAAAAAAAGAAACTTCAACACAACAAATCTTCAAACATTTTGGTGCCAACAAATGAAAAGTTATCCTCTTATTACAAAAATTTCCCTTGAAGTTCTCATGCCATTCGTAACCATTTATTTATGCAAGGATGCGTTTTCTATTCTGGTGGATGTTAAAGCAAAAAAACGAAACCTGCTTGCACGCGAAAATGACATGCGAATTGCTGTTTCCGAGGCAAAGCCTCGAATCTCGCTATTGGTCTCAGAAAAACGACGACAGAAGTCTCATTGATACAGTAATGTATTACTATTAAATAATGTAAATTTTTGTTTTTGAGATTTAGCGAAAATTTAGGGTTCAACGAAAGCTTGCAGATTAGCCTAAGGGTTCGGCAGGTTAGTAAGTTAAAGGTTAAGAACCACTGGTCTAGTGGGAGCGTCAACCCTTGTTAACACTGAGAATCCACACTGACAAACGGCAGTGCCAGATCCAAATGTAGCAATATCTGCTGCAAGGTTGAACACTTCACAGATCAGAAAACTAGAAACAAAATTTATTTACACTGATTGGATTGAAGAGAAAAAATAAACGTAGGCTATTGCTTAAAAGATTACGGGTTTATATTTTGTATGCGTTGTCTTCAAAAAACATTTGCTTCACCACTACACATTTTGCGATTTATCACTGCACAAATTTGGTTTATCAGTGCACAAATTGGTTATCACTGACCCTTAGAATTAGGTATGGTACCGAGAATAGCGACAGCTAATATTAAATAGTTTAATGTGCACCGGTTTGTAGGCCTGCTGGAAAACCATTCCCTCTTTGTTAGGTTATCATTCTTTCCCAAAACATTTTCATTTTGCACAGTTTCTGACAATTTTTCTACCAACCCAACACGTGCTGGCCTTTGTTGAATTAAACATGTTGAGGTTGCCAAAAGAGGGGTGGGGGGGGGGCGAAATTGTTTAATTATCTTAGCTGATAACTAAACAAAACAATTGTAGTTAATTGGGCCTAGGTTGGAGCTCGGCAACGAGAAAGATGGACAAAATCATTATAATTGTAGCTGTTGCTCGAGAATGTTGGGATTTTGCCAGGGGGGCGACCCCCCCTGGCTACAGGCCTGAATCACAGGACTACCATTTTGCATATCATTAATCTATACTAGTTGGTAATTAACCCCCATGAAACTGACACCAAACAAATCTGAAATTATTGAAGTTTGGTGGGTGTAAAGAGGAAGCCCGAAAAAAAACTCAATATGAACCATCTTATGGTTAATATTTGACCCTGTGGACAGTCATTCAGGAAGTTGAAACTTTCAGGAAAAAATCTTTTTTACCTAAGCTATAAGCAGTTCAAGTTTCAAATATATAACCCAACTCCTTCAATAGTAAATACAGCTGTAAAATCATGAGCTTGACAATCACATGCAAAAGTCTCCGGAGTAGGAGGTAGGGTGGCTTATTTGACAAAAAATAAAGATTTATTAAATTTTGCTGAGGACACTCTTTTAAATGGTGAGGTTGTAAGAAAAATAACATATGCAAAACATTTTTGAATTTGAAATTGATTTAGGGGTGGCCCTCCCCCCTAAAGTTCTGCGCCCTCCCCCAAAATACCAAATATGTATATCTCAAAAACTGCTGGAGCTAGAGATACAGTTTTTGTGTCAAATAATGCAGAAAACATGATTTCCTATCTGGTTTATGAACAGTGATTGTGCCTATCTTGAGTAGAAAACCAGTTATTTAGAAAAACCCTGGTTTGGATATTCTAGAAGTGTTCCAGACGGTTGTTCGCCTGGTCAAACGTCATGTAGAAACCGTTCGGGTCTACTGAATATTACGTCATGGAAATTCCTAAAACATGAGCCAAAATTGCACCATCGTCCGTAAGACTCGTGTCAAACCTGTTGAAACCGGTTTAAACATTGTGCCTTTGAGTTATCACAAATTTTTCTGATTCATTCTTGAAGTTGTTTGTTGGAAGTCGGTCGCACATTTAACTGGTTTATTTGGTGCTTGCTAACTGGACAAATTCTCCGTCTTTTATCCAAGTAATCTGTATCGTAGTGACAGTTTTAGAGGTGTAGGCATTGCATCCCCATTTCGATAGCCGTGGGCTAATTTTACAGAAATACACTGTTTGAAAAGAAGTTCAAGTGTGTGTTTCTTCGGTCATTATATACAGACGAACGGATTCGGGAACTTTATGTTACAATTTTCCCACGAAGAGATTATGGTTTACCGCTGTGACCATAAAAAATAAAAGACGATTTTTGTCAGTTGGTAGGTCAAGAAGAAATTAAAGCAAGAAAAATAAACGACGATTATTGTTAGCTGGTAGGCCAAGAAGCACTTGAAGGCATAAAAATAAACGACGTGTTTGTTGTCAGCTAGTGCAGAAGAACTAATTAGAAATACAAGAAATAATAAAAGAAGATTTGTTGGTTGGTAGTCTACACTCTTACAGAAGCAAAGAAAAGTAAAGACATTTCTTCTCAGTTTGGTACTGAAGAAAAATAACTTTGACAATCATTGGCAAGAAAGAAGATTAAAAGACAATCCATCTGTGCTTGTAGATTCAAGTGGAAGAATCCAAGCAAGTTTTGTGGACTTTAGGACTTCATACTCGTACAGCTACGGTATCGTGCATTTAAATTCTTTTTTGTATTTTTACTGTCTTTGCAGTTAAGTTTTTATAACTACTGTAGCCTAATAATTTTGTGTGTTTGTGTAACTTAATTTTTTTAATTGTTAAATTTAGCCCCAACATTTAATATGTCTACACTCGGTGGCGACAAGGACTCGACCGCCGTAGACTCGACTGAGTTTAAGCCTGATGATGTTCTTTGCGGTCGGGCAGGCCATTCTGGGGAGGGACCCATTAACGATGAGGCTAAGTCAGTTCGAGAGGCCCGGCATCTTAGACGGGATATTTTGACTCAAATTGGGAAAATTTCTGTAGCCCTAGGTTCTTTGAGTGATAAGCAGGAACTGTTAATTTTTAGATCTAAGTTATCTACTTTAGAAGAGGAATTACGGAATTTCCATGCTCTTTTGAGTAAAATCTTTAACTCTGCGATCTTGGCAGAACTTCGTGATAGGGTAGACCCCGAATTTAACTCGTTAAAAAATAACTTTGAACAAAAAGAAAGTGAGTTCTCAGATATGTTGGATGCTGACATACATCCTGAGGATAGCGCCTCAAATGTAAGCACTAGGATGTCTATGACTTCGTCTCGGATAGTGGCACAAATTAACCTGCAGCTAAGACGAGAGGAGCTCCAGATACAAGCTGAGGCCGAAGCGAGAGCTGCTGAGGCTGCCGCGAGAGCTGAGGCCATTCGAGCTGAGGCTGCCGCGAGAGCTGAGGCCGAAGCGAGAGCTGCTGAGGCTGCCGCGAGAGCTGAGGCTGCCGCGAGAGCTGAGGCCGAAGCGAGAGCAGCTGAGGCCGCCGCGAGAGCCGAAGCGAGAGCTGCTGAGTTCGCACTCAAAGACGCTCAGTTGAGGGCTGAACAACGTAAAGAGGTAGTTTTAGCTGAATATCGATCAGAGGTGGGCTCTCGGCGTAGCTCTAAGAAGGGCTCTTCTAGGCATTCCAGAAATGAACATCAATCGCAGTTTAATTTACACAACCTTTTCCAAACGCCCGTTCAACCTGTGAGTAGACCAGGGCAATCCACACGTTTTCCAGCTGTTTCAGGAGGTCTCGGGGCCGCGGCTAAGGGTCTTCCGAATGCTGTAGAGCCAAGGTCTGCAAATTACAACCGAACTCCTCCCCCAGAGCGTACAGGTCACGGGGCCGCCATTAGCAGTAATGCTTTGCCCCCTTCACAGTTTTCTGCGCCGCTAGGTTTTGGTCGCCCAGCTACACGTAATTTGGGTGGTTGTGAGAGGCGTATCGCGTATCCTGATTTTAACGTGTGTGAGGATCGTGATCGGGCTGTGCACGTGACTGAGCCCACTCAGCCCCTTAAGCCTTAAGGGATATAGCTTGTCTTCTCCCGCTAAATCGAGTTCTCAACAGCAGGATTGCTTTTTTGAATACCAAAATAGTAAGACGTTTTTCGATAAGGCGGCCTTGATTGGTTACGATGGTAATAATATGCCATTTATCTTCTTTAAAAATCGTGTTACGGCCTTAATGGCAGCTTCGCCCTTTAAGGAGACTTGTTTGACTTTGTTACAAGCAGCTTGTGTTAGAACAGCTGCGCAAACGATTGCTAATTTGGTTTCTGACACCCCTGGCTTGTCAGAGGAAGACAGGATAGAAATGTCGTTAGCTCGCTTGTCCCAGCGTTTTGGGGTTCGTGGAGGTCTTTTTGCAGAACCGGAAATTAGAAAGTATCGCTATGGTAGCAAATTGACTTCGACCTCTTCCAGTGATCTGAAAGAGTTTAAAGATGAATTATCGCAGTGTTTGCTTTACGCGCAAGCTTATGGTCAGCGTGACAAATTGGAATGACATTTTGTTTTGGATTTGGCTAAGCGACTCCCGTTTGACGCTAAGCAGCGTTATCTTGACTTTTTAGGTGATCAGTATGGTGGCACTAATGAGCCTACTTTTCAGAGTTTGTTTGAATTTCTAGTACGGGAGGAAACGCGTAAGTCGACTGATTTTAGCATTATGCTAATGGGCGATTCTGGTGAGTCGCAGCAATTTAAAAAGTTTGGCAAAGGAAAATTGCCTTCATGTCCGGTTAGGCAGACGTCCGTAAAATCCCATGATGATGTGATGTCAGGGAGTTCGCAGTACTCGACTGTTGTTGGCGCACCGCGCGGTGGTGAAGCCAGACGTAAAAACCTACCGGCATGCATTTGTTGTTCGTCACGTGGTCAAGTTGAATATCATTTTTTGTCTAATTGTAAAGAATTTTTGCGCTTGACACCTAAAGATCGGAGAGATGTCATTGTGAAAGCTGGCAAATGCTTGAATTGTTTGCGCCAGCATATGGTTAGGGATTGCGTTCATGCAAATAACTGTCGTAAGTGTGGGCCTAACAACGATAGGAAACACTATTTTCTTCTGCATGATTTTTATGTGACGTCACATGATTCTCTGGATTCTGTTGGGAAAGATGATGCTCGTGCCAGAGTTCCTGTGCGTAATGTTAAGATTGGAAATGTTAAAGCAGCCTTTAACCGCGTTACTGCTGCTCGTGTTTTGAATCCAATGACTGGCAAATCGAAGTTGGTGTATTGTCAGCATGATCCTGGTTCGCAGTTGACGTTTGTTTCGAGTGATTTGGTGTGTGAACTTGATCTTAAACCGTACGATAAAGCGTCGTTTAAAATGGATACCCTGGCTGGTCAGAAAGCTACTTGTGCTGACCTTGTCAAACTCAACATCCAGTCGTTAGAGACAGATGAACTGTTTTGTGATATAACTTCGGTGGTTAACCCAGCTTGGGCTGATGATGTTAAAACTTTACCGCATAAACAAGATTTAAATGGTTTCCGTCATTTTCATGACGTGAATATGTTTCATTTGAATGATTGTAGTACTGTAGATGTACTGATTGGCAACGACAACGCTTATTTGATGTGGGCAAAAGAAGAACGTGTTGGTGAAAATCGTAGTGAACCGCATGCTTTACTCACTCCTCTCGGTTGGTTGGCTTGTGGTGGTAAGTCACCCTTAGAGGAAAGCGTTGCTAAAGTGTGCAGAGTGCAGACGTCTTCAGAGTCGGATGTCATCTCTGGCTTTCAGCTTAAAATTGAGTCTCGTGATATGGAAATAGCAGACCTGAATAAAGTCATTCAGGATTTGACCTTGCAAAATGAAACCTGTGAATTGTCTCGCAATGATAAGTTGGCTAGAGAACTTGTTGAACCGAATATTGAGTTGAAAGATGGTCGATTTGAGATACCTGTTCCGTTGAAGGAAGATATTGATCTACCTAACAATTTTGTGTTGGTGTCAGATAGAGTTGCTGCTTTAAGGAAGAAAGCTTTAAAACAACCTGAACTTCGTGATTTCCTTACTGACACCATGAAAGATCTTAAATCAAATGGCTATATTGAGCGTACTGGTGAAGCAGGAAATGTCAAGGAATTTGAATGGTATTTACCATACTTTGTTACGTCACAATTAAAAAAGCGCATTGTTTACGATGGCAAGTCTGAATTTCGAGGAACTTGTGTTAATGATGTAATGTTTTCGGGTCCTGACTTGTTAAACCCTCTGGTAGATGTCTTGGCTAGATTTCGGCTTGGTAGGTTTGGTCTCATGGCTGATGTGACTAAATGCTTCTTTCAAATAAAGTTACCTGAGTCGCAAAGGGATTTGTTTCGTATATTGTGGTTTGAAGATGATGACCTTGAAAATGGTAGGATGGTACCATTTCGTTTTTGTGTACACCCTTGGGGAATAAAGAGTAGCCCGTATATCGCTTGCTTGGCTATAAAGAAAATGATCGAGCAGAATCCCAGCAGTGCTGGTGAATTGACTCTCTGCAATATTGCAAATAATATGTACATGGATGATTTTATATTTTCGGCTGATAGCTTAGGGGAAGCTCAGCAAATCACTCATGAATCAATTGCTTTGTTTGATAGCCGTGGGTTTAAACTTGGTAAGTGGAGTGCTAACAAGGAGGCTATGATTGTCTTGTCAAATTTGGATAATGAGATGCTTTCACCTTTGATTCGTGACATTGACTTTCAGACTGAAAATATGACTTTGCCATCAGCGAAGACATTGGGTTGTGTGTGGCAAACCGAGTCTGACGAGATGCGTATCGCATGTTCCTTAAAGCCCTTAGCTAAACACACGCGCCGAAGTATGCTCAGTCAGCTTGGACAAAATTTTGATCCGCTAGGCTTTGGAGCGCCATTTTTTCTAAAAGCACGCCTTATACTTCAGCAATTAGCGATAGACAAGTTTGATTGGGACACCGAGGTCTCTGATAGCTTTGTTAAAGAATGGGAGTCGTGGCTTCGCTCTTTGGACCTGCTTAAGGATTTTTCGTTACCGAGATGGTATTTTGCAAACTCTGGTGTGTGCAGTCCGGATGATATTGTTTCATATCAATTGCATGGGTTTAGTGATGCTTCGAATCAAGCTTTCTCTTCTGTTGTTTACTTACGTAGACTGGTTAACGGAGTTCCGAGTGTGTCTTTCGTTCTGGGTAAATATACCATTGTTGTAAAAAATCAGTTTTCTTGGCCGATAGCTGGGAAAGAGCTTGTTGCCGCTTTGAATACAGCAAGACTCGTGAAGCAGGCCTACGAGGCATTGAAGATGCCCTACTGCCTTAAGTATTTTTGGTGTGATTCTCGTACTGTGTTGCAGTGGGTTAAAAACCCTGATTTACGTTTGAATAAGTTTATTACGCGTCGAGTTGAGCATATTTTATTGTTGTCTGGAGCCCAGGATTGGCGTTTTTGCCCTACCGATATGAACCCAGCTGATGTTGGCACAAGGCCAAATCTTATTACAAAGAAAGAATCTCGAGAGTTGTGGTTAAATGGTTCTAGTCTTCTCTACCAGTGTGAGGAAATTCCATCTGTAGAAAATGCCACTTCAGTACCTGTCCATAGCCTATATCTTCGTGACGAAGAGGAGTCGCTTGACGTTGGACAGGGTGGTCTTCACAGATTGATCGAGGCCGCACCTTCTTTGTATGTTATGAAAAAGAGAATCGCTTATTTGGTTGCTTTTGTTGAATTTTTGTGCTGTAAAACGA
Source organism: Aplidium turbinatum (assembly GCF_918807975.1). NCBI lineage: Eukaryota > Metazoa > Chordata > Ascidiacea > Aplousobranchia > Polyclinidae > Aplidium > Aplidium turbinatum. The sequence goes on along the minus strand of NC_137483.1, from coordinate 6,836,126 downwards.
GAAAGCGTAGCTTTGTGAAGCCAAAACTGGATGCATCTTATCTTAACAGTGCTTCAGAGTTGGCTGTGAAGTTTGTTCAGAAGAGCGTGTATGGCGATGTGGTGCATTTAATGACCAAACGATCGCCGGATGCCCTTGAGGAAGTGATAAAGCAAGGTAGTGTTGGCGCTTCGCAACGTGAGAAGGAACGGTTGAAAGAATTACGTTCACTTAAAAAGTACAGACCTTGTGTAGATGACGCTGGTGTAATCCGCATTGAAGGGTGCTTAAGTAATTCTCCCGAGATCTCTCTTGAAGCAAAGCATCCGATTGTTTTGCCTTCGAAGCACCCCTTCACTAGGCTTGTTGTACTGTCGCATCATAATGGAAATGCGCACTGTGGAGTACAGCACACTTTGTTGTCTACGCGACAGAAGTTTTGGATCGCTAATGGTAATGCCTCCGTGAAGAGGTATCTTAATGACTGTGGTGTATGCGCGATTGAGAAAGCTCGACCTATAAGGCAGCTCATGTCTGATTTACCTTTGTCTCGCACAACTGCGCATAGGAAACCCTTTTTTGATTGCGGCTTAGACTACCTTGGACCTTTAACTTTCGTTGAAGGTAGAAGTCACAAAAAAGCTTGGGGACTCTTGTTCACATGTATGGCATCTCGCGCTATTCATGTTGAGCTGGTTACGTCATTGTCGCTGAGTGATTTTTTACTTGCCTTTACAAGGTTTACAGATTTACGTGGGCAGGTTAATGCTATTTATTCCGACAATGGAAGTACCTTTCAGGCAGCATCTAAGAAGTTACCCGAGTTGATAGGATCAGCTGAATTTCACAACGCCCTGAGACAGAGAGAGATAAACTGGGAATTTATACCTCCGTATGCTCCGGCGCAAGGTGGCGCCTGGGAGGCAATGGTTAAACAATTTAAAATCGCATTTTTTCACATTTTGGACTCTTCAATTCGTAAGCCCAATTTTATTGAACTGCTTACGTACACAGGCAGTGCCGTTCGGATCGTGAACGAACGCCCTTTGGTACCTTTGAGTGACGACCCTAGGGATTTTACTGTCATCACCCCTGCCTCACTTTTGACCCCATACTTAGACCCATACTGTGCTGTTGGGCAACCACATGATCGTGACCAATTAAGAAGGGATTATTGGTTCAATTTGTCACTTTCTCATCAGTTTTGGAGTAAATGGATCGATTTTTACTTGCCAGGTCTTCAGGGCCAGAAAAAATGGCTAAAAATGGCCGAGAATTTGGAGCCTGGTCAACTTGTAGTGGTAGGTTCTCTCCAGGACATTGGTAAACGTGGGAAGTATCAACTTGGGAGGGTGCATGAGGTAGTTCCACAAATTAGGAAAGGGAAGCCTGTGGTTCGTAGAGCTAAAGTTGCCGTCTGCAACTATGATGAGAGTACGGGGAAAGTGAAAGTAGACTATGTGTTGAGGGATATTTCGTGCCTCGCCCCCGTAAAGAACACCTAAGTGTTAGGGTTTGAGCCTGGTTTTGTCTGCGGTGGCCGACACTTGTCTGAGCCCAGAACAGTCGGTTATTATCGCAACCATTGTATATAGCATCATTTTTGCGTGTACCTACTACCTATGGTACCAATTTCATGTATCGTCGTGTTCTTATTGCTGTTCATTCTTTGCATGCCCTTTGTATTTGCGTATTAACTTAAACGTGAGTGATTCAAACAATTTGTGTATCATGTGTTTTTATTCATTGGCTCACAATTGTCGTCAATTCTTTTTTAGTTATGCCATGTTAGACTGTCATAACTAGGGGCTGCTATGTTCCAGACGGTTGTTCGCCTGGTCAAACTTCATGTAGAAACCGTTCGGGTCTACTGAATATTACGTCATGGAAATTCCTAAAACATGAGCCAAAATTGCACCATCGTCCGTAAGACTCGTGTCAAACCTGTTGAAACCGGTTTAAACATTGTGCCTTTGAGTTATCACAAATTTTTCTGATTCATTCTTGAAGTTGTTTGTTGGAAGTCGGTCGCACATTTAACTGGTTTATTTGGTGCTTGCTAACTGGACAAATTCTCCGTCTTTTATCCAAGTAATCTGTATCGTAGTGACAGTTTTAGAGGTGTAGGCATTGCATCCCCATTTCGATAGCCGCGGGCTAATTTTACAGAAATACACTGTTTGAAAAGAAGTTCAAGTGTGTGTTTCTTCGGTCATTATATACAGACGAACGGATTCGGGAACTTTATGTTAAAATTTTCCCACGAAGAGATTATGGTTTACCGCTGTGACCAAGAAGCACAAAACAGCACTGAACAAGTATTGGGGTTCAAGCTATTCAATACACAAAGTTCATAAACTAACTTGTATTGCCAGGCAGCATTTTTATATTTACACATATCACAATGGTGAAAGGAATTCCACCCAGGCACAACTACAATGTTATGATACATGCGATAGACAAACAGTAGTTAATAAATTCACAACAATACAAGAAAAGGTCGCAACTCACAATTCAGTTCAGTTTATTTTGTTGGCGGAAGAGAAAGAAAAAGAAAAAACAACAATAAACAAAAACACAACAAACACAAATAATTCGCACAACAAGGATGGCAGCGAAAGACCAAAAGGTCACCAAAGTCAGCTGCCACCCAAACATTTAAACAAAAGACCCAAAATTGAGAACATTAACACATATAGTATTATAAATACCAGCACTTTACATAATACATTAACAGTGGAATAATTTAGGGCTGTAGATTGCCTTCCCATATTAGTTTCGGGAGACGGAGTTGATCAGCTCCTTGCTGTTCCAAAGCTGTCATCAGGGAGTGGAGAAGCATCAGCTTCGGCAGTTTACGAAATTATAAAATGCCTTCGCATGTAAATTTCCCCCCATGTTTGGGTCTTCATAACTTTACTGTAAAGCATTTACAATGCTGAAATATGGTATTCTGACTTTATTTTTTGTCAAATAAGCCACCCTACCTCCTACCCCGGAGACTTTTGCATGTGATGGTCAAGCTCGTGACTTTACAACTGCATTTACTATTGAAGGAGTTGGGTTGCATATTTGAAACTTGAACTGTTTATAGCTTAGGCAAAAGTCATTTCCTGAAAGTTTCAACTTCCTAAATGACTGTCCACAGGGTCAAATATTAACCAAACGACGGCTTATTTTGAGTTTTTTTCGGGCTTTATCTTTACACCCTCCAAACTTCAATAATTTCACATTTGTTTGGTATCAGTCTCATGGGGGTTAATTACCAACTAGTATAGATTAATGATATGCAAAATGGTAGTTCTGTAAGTGTGACTATTGGTTTGGGAGATAGCGGACATCAAAAATTGATAAAAAAATGTTCAAATGTAAAACATTTCAATTTTTGAAAGGTTCTATATCTAAAACGAAATTGAAATTAGCAATTTTGATGTTAGATATGAAAACTAGGGCTGCTTCTTATTCAGAATACCAAATTTTAGATTTGTAAATGCTTTAGATTAAAATTTATCAAGACCCAAACATGGAGGAAAATTTACATGCGAACGCATTTTGAAGGACCTTGGTGACTTTGAAGGGCTGTAATTTCCAAACGCCTTGAGATAATGAGCTGAAATTGTTTTGTGTTGATTATACATTAATATGAAACTTTAGTGTGAATTTCAAGAAAATCTAAGAGGGTCGAGCTTACACACCCTGTTGAGTTGACATGGAATGACCCATTTAAAAATGCTTTCGATTACACTAAAAATTTGACGGGATTACTTTTTCAGATATTGACACGATACGAGAGGGTGCCCCATTGCATTAAAAAAAATTTCAATTTATGAATCACCCTACCCCAACACATTTGACGATACCAACCAAATCTGGACTCTAAAGCATCTGACTGCAATTTTCCAAGCAAGACATAACTAAGACCAAGATCAGACAGAAGGTATCTAGCAACCGCACAGAGAGCCAACGAAGTGATACGACGAAGTGTTCTTTCTGAAGGCAAAGTTAAAATTTCATTTTTTTAAATAAATCTGTAAGGACGCGCACTTGTTGACCATACCAGATATACAAAAACAGTGGTTAATCTAGAGTATTTTCGTCGGTTTGTAGAACCTCCAACAAGCTTCAGTTGCTCAGTTATGAAATTTATTCTTTTACAATCAGGAAAAAATGCTTCAAAAGAAGTTGTAAAATTATCAAGAACATAATCAAAACTAGTTCTGTGACAAGACGGTAATTGACATTTTAGGTCAGTAGTTAGATAGTTCTTTTTAATAGGTTTCTGGAAGATAAATGGAAGATTGAAAACATTTTCGTCCCGGACGCGTTAATGATGAAAAACAAAATGATTGAAAATAATGTATAGCTACAATAGTAAAGTCTTAGTTAAAATTTGATGATTGCTGCGTCATAATGCCTTGTGTTGCGCTAGCGAATGTGACGAAAGTTGTTTAACTCATATTTTCTCGGTTACAGAGTTTACATTATAGTTAATCTTTCTTGCATTCTACCTTCTGGATAATTCTATTGATAAAATCTTATAAATATGAAGGCAGTTCTCGTGAGAAAAGGTAGTTGACGTGAGAACAGGCAACAGAATTGTGGACGTGTGTTGCTTTAGTGCAGGGCCGGATTAAGGCGGAGGCTGACGGGGCTGCAGCCGCAAGCCCACCAAAAATAGGCCCACCGATAACAACTTACTAAGAGCAACTGACATGCTTATTATCAGGATCGAAAGAATGAAGGACGAAAGTCATAGAACGAATGCTAACTGTGTAAACCAGTGGTTCTTAACCAGGGGGCATGCCTTCCCAGGGGGTGTCAGCTAATTTCCAAGGGGGCGCGAGACCTAGCGTGTTCTACAACTTTATCTCTGGTTTTAAATCATGCAGACATCTCACTTACAAATTAATTAGGTGTAAATAATATCGCATCATGTAGGGTAGCGTTTTTATCAGCTTTAGCATCGTGCAGGTTAAGATTTTAAATTTAGTCTTTATTTAAAGTCGGAAATTTTGAAACAAAGGACCATTTGCTAAGGGAGGCACGATAGAGAAAAAGTTAAGAACCACTGTTGTAAACAAAGGTAGCACTTAGATGGTGGCTGTGGCTCTGATGATGACATGCTTATACTATATCTGATTTGCATTGCAGAGTGTTGCCTGTCATTTTTTTATAACTGTAGCACTGTGATTTTTGTACATCCATGGGCCAGAAAAGGTTGCATTCCTTAGCTCTACTCTGCACTGAAAACGAAATTTTGGAAAAAAAATAGACACTGATGATGTTATTAACAGCTTTGCTTTGTCCAAATCCAGAAAACATGTCAATAAGAAATATAAGCCCCAGATTACCATATAGCCCCAGGTCCATCAAAACCTTAATCCGGCCCTGGTTTAGTGGATGGTGTGGTAGGCTATATGCTTTATGCTGAATTACAGTGGAATTCGCTGAAGCTTACATGTATTTGTCCTATTGTCCCATTTTTTTAAGAAAGAAGTTCCATAGAGTAAACCATTGCAACTGATGTCCATTATGTGAACCACCAAAAATTTCTTTGGACCACTAAACATTCCAGGTGGACCACCAGTGGCTCAAACTGTTATATTGCAAATTGTGCAGTAGTTTACATGACCTTAAAAGGGCATCTGCCCCCCTCCCACTTCCGGCGCCCCTGTCGGTTCTACTGTGGATGTGCTAATGTGAAAATTGTTTGTACCGGTATTTATTTCGTTTTTGTAATGTTGACAATTTGAAGTTGGTTTAGTTTGTTGGTAGCCTATATATATATTAAGTACTTCGGCTTCTTATGTTTTGATTGCTTGCTTATGGGCACGCAAAGAAGAAAGTGTTTTCAAAAGGTCTATATTTTTGGATTTGGGAACCCCCCCTTGAAAATGTCTGGCTACGGGCCTGGTTTTGAATAATTTTGTTTTGTTTTTTCCTCTCTCTCGTCAACAAAACCTACCTAACTAAACTGAACTAAGCTTTGGGTCTTGTGTACTTTAAGCCGCCACGTTCAATGCGGACATCTTAAAGTACAAAAGACCATTGGCTTTTTTCTGTACGATCTGAGGCTCACCTTCTTTTGAGATTTGAAGTTCCTTTCTTCTTAATTCAACTTGCATTAGAATCTTCTGATAAACTCACAAAGCAATCATCAGTAAAATGCAAAGAACACACCTTAGAACTTTTGCTTGGAACAAAATCTTTTCGAGAAAGTTTACAGATCCATTTTTCTAACAGTTCATGATTTTGAAAAGGAAAACTGTGCATTGACACACCTTTTGGTGTTTTATGCCTATCATAGCCACTTTTACAGCCATAAGCAGAGCAACGTCCCACAATTCGAAATTTGTACCAAGCTATACATCCTGCAACAATTCATCAGGTGTCTTTATTTGTAAATCAAATTTGAATGACTAAATTAATCCAACATGTAACTGCTGTGATAAGAGAACTGAATTGGAAACATCGCTTTCTAACTGATTTCAACTCTGTAATATGCTATAGTTTTGCGGAAATTACAAAATACCATAGCTAACTGCTTACTACTATTATGTAGGCTATTTCCAAAACTTGACTTCTTGCAAACTTGCATGCCTTACTGCTGTGTTGTTATCAATGTCACTCAATGCAATCCTTCTTGTATTCACTGTCAACAATCAAAAACGTGGCGTTTTTTGATAATGTTTTATGCTTTGTAAAGTTGTACATAGGCTACTTTTGTACCGAGCAGTACCATAGGTTCCATTCTCACAAGCCTTTCCCATGGCTACTGCTGTGCTAACATCACAGTCACGCACACAAAACATTAAAAAAAGGTAGCCTAATTTCTACAAAGCACACAATTTCCTTCAAAGTTGAAAACTGAACCAAAAATTTTTTTCATAAGAAAACTTAAATAAAATGAATTCTCTGTCTTCTGCCTAGTTTTTGAAAAACTGATTTGAAAAACCACATTGCCTTTGGGTCCACTGTGGTATGGTCACGTGATGAATACGTCACCTGTGACCAGTACAGGTAGTCTAGAAGTGCATGGCCATTTGCTCTTGAACGGTGTCGAACTGGTGCCCTTTTTAGTGGTGTACCAGGCAGAGGTGTTCGGAGTCAGGTTTTTTAGACTCCTGCTCCACTTCGACTCCGAAGGCTACGACTCCGAGTCCATTTCTGCTCCAAATATTTTGAAAATGTTGACACCCAACTCCAATCGACTCCAAACGTAAAACATAAACCACAACCCAGATCGTTTTCATAGACCACTACATATAATACTTACAGTATAACCTACCTTCTCAATTGCCTGTCATGGAAAGAAAAGCATATTTTAAATGAAAAAATTAGTGTTTAAAAAAACAAAACCATGGAAGTAGGCTATACAAAACTAACAACTGCACAAAGTAGCCTATATCGTAACTATTGGTACAATCAAATAATTAACTGGAAAGAAATCGGACTTCGGCTTTAATCCTGATCCTATTTTTGCAAAACATTTCAGACTCCGGCTCCACTCCGAGCAAAAACTGAGACTCCGGCTCCTAAATATTTCAAAACTGCTGCTCCTGTACACCTCTGGTACCAGGGCTCTCACCACTCGCCTACACAGCCGACTAATGAAATTGTGCTGAGTAAACTTTAGGGTTGCTAAAGTGTAGACTAGGAGAAAGCTACCCAATGTGCGGCCCAGAAAAAAAAACATCTGCGGCCCTCGTCTAGGCTCATAACCTACTTAACAAATCGTTTGATGACGATTTGATAAACTGTAAGATTTTTTTTGCAAAGATTTTTGTGTATTTTATGTAGATCTGAAATTCAAGCCTTCAATTGTAATTTCAAAATAATGTTCATCATGAAATGCATTTAGCAACAACTTAATGTTGTTTGTAGCCTACCAAATTTGACAAAAAACAACAGCTCTAGGTTTTGGTAAATTTACAAACTTTTATCGCTTCAGAAACATTTTGTTTCAATTATAGCGATAGCAAATTAAAACTGTCGTATAAACTTTTGTGTTAATGCTTTTATACAAACCATGAACTTACAAACAACGTCTATATGTATCCTTGCAGTGAAACGCCCAAATTGGTCAGTTGTTATACAAGTGTATTCTCCAGTATCCGATTTACTTAATTGTGTCAGGCTGAGTGTAGAACTTGTACAAGAAAAACCATTCGGACCTTTCCACTGATATGTTGCACCCAAATCACTCCCATAGTCAACAGAACAAGACAGATCTAGATCTTCATCTCGTTCAACGGTTAATACCTCGTTTCGAAGTTTTGCATTCTTGGGAATGTTTAACTTGACCAACCCTAAAGGTAACAATACAATAATAGATAGCGTTCTCTTTCCATGTTATGTTTAAATGAATTCAGTAAAAATTAAAGTAATTTGTTTTCATGAATATGTTGACAACTGTTGTTTTGATTTTATGGCTTGATTGAAATATAATACAAAAGGATTTCAAAAGTAAATAAACAATTTAGAAAACATTGATTAGAAAACTTTTTCTAAGTAAGCACACAACAACGTCATCAAAAACAAAATATAGGCTACAATCATGTTGCTTACTGGTCTGTGGGACTACAATAAACTCTTCTGAGCTTCTCTCCATCGATCCAAGACTATTTGTCGCCAAGCAACTCACTGACATAAACGTGACATCAACCGTTTGATCGAACGAACAATGACCGTTTTTAGCATCCATAGTCAATGAATAAACTTGACTGCTGCCATCGTAGAACCTCCACACACATCGATGGACAATTGGATTAGCTTCACTTGAACAATTCATGACAAGATTTTGACCAGGTTGAAGATAATATTTTCCATTCAAAAGAGCCAAATGATTAGACTCAATGATGTTGATAACAACATTGGTGGGTGGATCTGCAAAACAATGAAAAACTTCCAATTTTAACAGTTATTTTTACCCACCACTTGTTGTTACGGATAAGCGATCAAAAAGCATTGTTTTGTGTCAGGTTGTTACGGGCAAGTTTCATATCAAACGTCATATAAAACCATTCAGGTCTACTGAATCTTAGCGTGTTACGTCATGGAAATTTCTAAAAAATGAACAGATTGCATTATCGATTGCAAGACCTGTAAAGCATTGCAGCTGCAGCATAGCATTGCATCATCGTTGAATCTTTAATTATGAAACAGCTGTAGGCCAGGCTTGAACAAGTGTAGGCCGAACTTGAAGAGGTGTTGGCCAGCCTTGAACAGGTGCTTGAATTGCTTATCATTATTACCTCACATAGCTGCTTACGTGCGTTTGAGATATAGCAAATTATTCTTGTCATTCGTAAAATTGTTGCTTGAAAGTTAGTCGCATATTTAACTGTTTTGCTTAGTGCTGCCAGCTGGATGAAATTTCCGTCTTTTATCTAAGTAGTTTGTATCGTAGTGACAAGTTTATTGGCGTATGGTGTTGCGTCCCAATTTCGACAGCTTTGAGGCTATTTTTACAGAAATACAATTCTTGAATAGACGTTTCCAGAAGAGTGTTTCTTTCGGTCATTGCATAAAGACGAACGGATCCGGAATCTTATGTTACAATTTTCCCACGAAGAGATTATGGTTTACCGTTGTGACCATAAATAATAAAAGACGTTGTCAGTTGGAACTTAGAAGCACAGAAAGAATAAAAGACGATCTTGTTGGTTGGTAGGCTATGTACACTACTACAGGAGCAAAATAAGACGATCTTGTTGGTTAGTAGTCTACAGAAGCAAAAGATGAAAGCCGTTTTCTTCTCAGTTGGTGCAAAAGAACTTAAAGCACAAGAAAATTAAAGACTTTTCTTCTCAGTTGGTACTGAAGAACTTCAAGCTAAAAATTAAAGGCGTTTCTTTGTTGGTTCTGAAGAAAAAACAACATTGACATTCATTGGCAAGAAAAAAGATTAAAGACGATCGATCTGTGCTTGAAGATTCAAGTGAACGAATCCAAGCAAGTTTTGTGGACCTTTAGGACTTCATATACCCCTACAACTACGGTATTGTGCATTTAAATTCTTTTTGTATTTTTACGGTCTTTGCAGTTAAGCTTTTTATAACTTAATATTTTGTGTGTTTGTGTAACTTAATTTTTTAATTGTTAAATTTAGCCCCAACATTTAATATGTCTACACTCGGTGGCGACAGGGACTCGACCGCCGTAGACTCGACTGAGTTTAAGCCTGATGATGTTTTTTGCGGTCGGGCAGGTCATTCTGGGAAGGGACCCAGTAACGATGAAGCTAAGTCAGTTCGAGAGGCCCAGCATCTTAGAAGGGATATTTTGACTCAAATTGGGGAACTTTCTGTAGCCCTAGGTTCTTTGAGTGATAAACAGGAACTGTTAATTTTTTGATCTAACTTATGTACTTTAGAAGAGGAATTACGGCATTTCCATGCTCTTTTGAGTAAAATTTTTAACTTTGCAATTTTAACAGAACTTAGTGATAGGGTAGATCCGGAATTTAACTCGTTAAAAAATAACTTCGAACAAAAAGAAAGTGAGTAGGCCTACTCCGAAATGTTGAATGCTGACATAGGCTACATCCTGAGGATAGCGCCTCAAATGTAAGCACTAGGATGTCTAAGAGTTCGTCTCGGATTGTGGCACATATTAACCTGCAGTTAAGACGAGAGGAGCTCCAGATACAAGCCGAGGCCGAAGCGAGAGCTGCTGAGGCCGCCGCGAGAGCTGAGGCCATACGAGCAAAGGCTGCCGCGAGAGCTGAGGCCATACGAGCTGAGGCTGCCGTCAGAGCTGAGGCCGCACGAGCAGAAGCTGCCGCGAGAGCTGAGGCCGCACGAGCAGAGGCTGTATAAGCCTGATGTTAAGAAGGGCTCTTCTAGCCATTCCAGAAATGAACATCAATCGCATTTAAATTTACATAACCTTTCCCAGGCGCCTGTTCAGTCCGTGAGTGGACCAGGGCAATCCACACGTTTTCCAACTGTTTCCGGAGGTCTCGAGGCCGCGGCTAAGGGTCTTCCGAAGGCTGTAGAGCCAAGGCCTGTGAATTATAACCTAACTCCTGCCCCAGAGCTTACAGGTCACGAGACCGCCATTAGCAGTAATGCTTTGCCCCCTTCACAGTTTTCTGCGCCGCTAGTTTTTGATCGCCCAGCTACACGTAATTTGGGTGGTAGTGAGAGGTGTATCGCGTCTCCTGGTTTTACCGTGTTTGAGGATCGTGATCGGGCTGTGCATGTGACTGACCCCCTCAGCCCCTTAAGGGATATAGCTTGTCTTCTCCCGCTAAATCGAGTTCTCAACAGCACGATTGCTTTTTTGAATACCAAAATAGTAGGACGTTTTTCGATAAGGCGGCCTTGATTGGTTACGATGGCAATAATATACCATTTATCTTCTTTAAAAATCGTGTTACGGCCTTGATGGCAGCTTCGCCTTTTAAAGGGGACTCGTTTGACTTTGTTACAAGCAGCTTGTATTAGAACAGCTGCGCAAACGATTGTTAATTTGGTTTCTGACACCCCTGGCTTGTCAGAGGAAGACAGGATAGAAATGTCGTTAACTCGCTTGTCCCAGCGTTTTGGGATTCGTGGAGGTCTTTTTGCCGAACCAGAAATTAGAAAGTACCGCTATGGTAGCAAATTAACGTCGATCTCTTCTAGTGATTTGAAAGAGTTTAAAGATGAATTGTAGCAGTGTCTGCTTTACGCGCAAGCTTATGGTCAGCGTGATAAATTGGAAGGACATTTTGTTTTGGATTTGGCTAAGCGACTCCCGTTTGACGCTAAGCAGCGTTATCTTGACTTTTTAGGTGATCAGTATGGTAGCACTGATGAGCCTACTTTTCAGAGTTTGTTCGATTTTGTAGTAGGCTACGGGAGGAAATGCGTAAGTCGACTGATTTTAGCATTATGCTAATGGGCGATTCTGGTGAGTCGCAGCATTTTAAGAAGTTTGGCAAAGGAAAATTGCCTTCATGTCCGGTTAGGCAGACGTCGGTAAAACCCCATGATAATGTGATTTCAGGTAGTTCGCAGTACTCGATTGCTATTGGCGCACCGCGCGGTGGTGAGGCCAGACGTAAAAACCTACCGGCATGCATTTATTGTTCGTCACGTGGTCAAGTTGAATATCATTTTTTGTCTAATTGTAAAGATTTTTTGCGCTTGACACCTAAAGATCGGAAAGATGTTATTGTGAAAGCTGGCAAATGCTTGAATTGTTTGCGCCAGCCAGTGTTGTACGCGTCATTGAAATAATTTGACGGCGTCAGCGTCAGCGCTAATTTCTCAACGCTATTTTTTGCCAGCGTCTCATAAAACAAAAATATTTCAACCAAGTTCAGGCCAACAATAGCTATAAATAAAGAGCAGGTATTATGTTTTGAGACTGTATTGTAATTAGCTGCTCAGCCTATTAGTTAGGGGGAAGGTGGGGCAAGATGGGACGTGGGGCAGGACGGGACACCGTGGATATTTTTAAAAGTATTAGCTTTAACGTCCTCTACCCATTTAGATGTTAAAGGACACCATGATTCTCGATGACTTGCAAAAAAAAGAGATGTACAGAGAAAAAACGTGGTCGTGGCAACAAGGTAACTGATTAGAGGCTAGTTGCTATAAGAAATCTTATCAAAACTTTTCACATTTTAGCATAATTTCAGAAAAATCTGGAAGATGATACGTGGTCTGGAGATACAGTAATAAAAGTGCTTTTTGGGGTACCGGTATCTGACTTTTTAGATGTGAGTTGCATATATAATAAACAAACAGAAAATTTCAAAATGTCAGTCATTGGGGCAAAACGGGACAGAGCTGCTTGGGGCAGGATGGGACATCTGTTCTGCTTATAATGGGCGTGGCAATTTTGTATGTGATTTTTATGGAAAAAAGTAGTCTGTCATTTTGCCCTGATGTAATTACGTGTGCTGTAAATGCAAGTCATTTTTGAAATTACAAGATATTATCAGTAGATTTGTGGTTTTACAGGTGATTCCTCATATGAACAATACGCGCCCCGTCCTGCCCCAGGTGTGGGGCAAGATGGGACAAATTAATTTTTTTTGTTTTTGTTAATTATAAGGTCATGCGATACTAACTGAGTCTTTGTATCTTGCTGGTTGGTAGTGGTGTGCAATAGAAATAATATGATACCAAAGTTACCGATATGGATAAAATAGAATTCTGCAAAACATCGATTAAAGTTAAGTGTCCCGTCCTGCCCCACCTTCCCCTATTTCCTTGCAGAAAAACAAGCATTTCAAAACGTTTGTCTGACAATCTGCTGCGTTTGGGACGCATATTCAGGGGCGCCGGAGCGATTTTTGACTGGAGGGGCTGGAGTATGAAAAAAGGGCACTTTTGTTGCTGAAAGGCCAATTTTTTTAAGTTTTAAGATAAGATATAGCGATAATGCTCATCTATCAGCTCATTATCGAGTAATGATAGCCTACAAGTGTCCGCTATACAAAGAACAATGGCACGGAAGGGCATCATGCTATTTTATAATAATGTAATATAACTTACTGTGATGGAAAATTTTGTGTCGTCAATATTATTTTAAGGCAAAAATAGAACATTATAATTAGGCTAAAAGCGAATAGCATAAATTGTTATATTGCAAAGTGTGCAGTAGCTTACATGACCTTAAAAGGGCACCATTGCCCCCTCTTTTCTCCCCATCCACAGAAATTTGAGGGCAGGGGGGCATCCACTCCCCCTGCTCCCCCCTCCCCGCTTCCGGCGCCACTGTGCATATTGTTCTTTCCAAGTGAAAACATGCGTTCCACAGCAGCGCTGGTTGGTATTGGTGGGTTGTATTTCAAAAACAAGTTGAAAACGTTTAGTCAGAAAGGTATCACTGTTCCAAGCGTGCTGTGATAGTTTAGCATGTAGCCTATAAATCTTTTAACGAGGTCCACTGCACCAACATCGCTCTTTTCAGGGGCATAGAGCTCTTGAAATAAAGTATATTCAACGTCCGCGATGCCATTTATGGATTTTTCGCTTTCTGTCTCTGATCCCTCGTTCTCAATACATGGGGGATCACCATTTGGCGAACTTCTTCCACTTGTAGGTTATTCCAGGGAGCCTTTCCAACCAACGCAAAAGCCGGTAATTCGGATGAGTCGCGCTGGCCAGAATACATTGTGAACTCTTATTGTGAAACGAGATTTTCCATGAAAACAAAAAATGACGCTTAGTACTTGACGCTTAAAATCGGCAAAATAGTAGACGGCGCTATCGCTTCCGTCAACTGAAAATCAAATTGACGGCGCTAGCCTCAGCGTCAACAAAAAGTTGACGCCGTCAAATGACGCCGTCAAATGGACGACGTCAACATACAACACTGGCGCCAGCATATGGTTAGGGACTGTAATCATGCAAACAACTGTCGTCAATATGGGCCTAACAACAATAGGAAACACTTTTTTCTTCTGCATGATTTTTATTTGACGTCACGTGATTCTCTGGATTCGGTCGGTAAAGATGATGCTGGTGCCAGAGTTCCTTTGCGTAATGTTAAGATTGGAAATGTTAAAGCAGCCTTTAACCGCGTTACTGCTGCTCGTGTTTTGAATCCAATGACGGGTAAATCGAAGTTGGTGTATTGTCAGCATGATCCTGGTTCGCAGTTGACTTTTGTTTCGAGTGATTTGGTGTGCGAACTTGGCCTTAAACCGTATGACAAAGCGTCGTTTAAAATGGATACTCTGGCTGGTCAGAAACCTACTTGCGCTAACCTTGTTAAACTCAACATCCAGTCGTCAGAGACGGATGAACTGTTTTGTGATATAACTTCGGTGGTTAACCCAGCTTGGGCTGACGATGTTAAAACTTTACCACATAAGCAGGATTTAAGTGGTTTCCATCATTTTCATGACGTGAATATATTTCATTTGAATGATTGTAGTACTGTAGATGTACTGATTGGCAACGACAACGCTTATTTGATGTGGGCTAAAGAAGAGCGTGTTGGTGAGAATCGTAGTGAACCGCATGCTTTACTCACTCCTCTCGGTTGGTTGGCTTGTGGTGGTAAGTCACCCTTAGATGAAAGCGTTGCTAACGTGTGCAGACAGACGTCTTTAGAGTCGGATGTCATCTCTGGCTTTCAGCGTAAAATTGAGTCTCGTGATATCGAAATAGCAGACCTGAATAAAGTCATTCACGATTTGACCTTGCAAAATGAAACCTGTAAATTGTCTCGCAATGACATTTTGGCTAGAGAACTTGTTGAGCCGAATATTGAGTTGAAAGATGATCGATTTGAGATACCTGTACCGTTGAAGGAAGATATTGATCTACCTAACAATTATGTGTTGGCGTCAGATAGAGTTGCTGCTGGAAGAAGGCTTTAAAACAACCTGAACTTCGTGATTTTCTTACTGACACCATGAAAGATCTTAAATCTAATGGTTATATTGACCGTGCGGGTGAAGCAAGAAATGTAAAGGGATTTGAGTGGTATTTACCATACTTTGTGACGTCACAATTAAAAAAGCGTATTGTTTACGATGGAAAGTCTGAATTTCGAGAAACTTGCGTTAATGATGTAATGTTTTCGGGTCCTGACTTGTTAAACCCTCTGGTCCTGACTTGTTAAACCCTCTGGTAGATGTCTTGGCTAGATTTCGGCTTGGTAGATTTGGTCTCAAGGCTGATGTGACTAAATGCTTCTTTCAAATAAAGTTACCTGAGTCGCAAAGGGATTTGTTTCGTATATTGTGGTTTGAAGATGATGACCTTGAAAATGGTAGAATGGTACCCTTTCGTTTTTGTGTACACCCTTGGGGAATAAAGAGTAGCCCATATATGGCTTGCTTGGCTATAAAGAAAATGATCGAGCAGAATCCCAGCGGTGCTGGTGAACTAACTCTCTGCAATATTGCAGATAATATGTACATGGATGATTTTATATTTTCGGCTGATAGCTTAGAGGAAGCTCAGCAAATCACCCATGAATCAATTGCTTTGTTTGATAGCCATGGGTTTAAGCTTGTTAAGTGGAGTGCTAACAAGGAGGCTATGATTGTCTTGTCAAATTTGGATAATGAGATGCTTTCACCTTTGATTCGTGACATTGGCTTTCAGACTGAAAATATGACTTTGCCATCAGCGAAGACATTGGGTTGTGTGTGGCAAACCGAGTCTGACGAGATGCGTATCGCATGTTCCTTAAAGCCCTTAGCTAAACACACGCGCCGAAGTAGCTTATGCTCAATCAGCTTGGACAAAATTTTGATCCGCTAGGCTTTGGAGCGCCATTTTTTCTAAAAGCACGCCTTATACTTCAGCAATTGGCGATAGACAAGTTTGATTGGGACACCGAGGTCCCTGATAGCTTTGTTAAAGAGTGGGAGTCGTGGCTTCGCTCTTTGGACCTACTTAAGGATTTTTCGTTACCGAGATGGTATTTTGCAAACTCTGGTGTGTGTAGTCCGGATGATGTTGTTTCTTATCAATTACATGGGTTTAGTGATGCTTCGATTCAAGCTTTCTCTTCTGTTGTTTACTTACGTAGACTGGTTAATGGAGTTCCTAGTGTGTCTTTCGTTTTTGGTAAATCTACCATTGTTGTAAAAAATCAGTTTTCTTGGCCGATAGCTAGGAAAGAGCTTGTTGCCGCTTTGAATACAGCAAGACTCGTGAAGCAGGCCTACGAGGCATTGAAGATGCCCTACTGCCTTAAGTATTTTTGGTGTGATTCTTATACTGTGTTGCTGTGGGTTAAAAACCCTGATTTACGTTTAAATAAGTTTATTACGCGTCGAGTTGAGCATATTTTATTGTTGTCTGGAGCCCAGGATTGGCGTTTTTGCCCTACCGATATGAACCCAGCTGATGTTGGCACACGGCCAAATCTTATTACAAAGAAAGAATCTCGAGAGTTGTGGTTGAACGGTTCTAGTCTTCTCTACCATTGTGAAGAAATTCCATTTGTTGAAAATACCACTTCAGTACCTGTCCATAGCCTATATTTTCGTGGCGATGAGGATTCGCTTGACGTTGGACAGGGTGGCCTTCACAGATTGGTCGAGGCCGCACATTCTTTGTATGTTATGAAAAAGAGGATCTCTTATTTAGTTGCTTTTGTTGAATTTTTGTATTGTAAAACAAGAAAGCGTAGCTTTGTGAAGCCAAAACCGGACGCCTCTTATCTTAATAGAGCCTTAGAGTTGACTGTGAAGTTTGTTCAGAAGAGCGTGTATGGCGATGTGGTACATTAACTAAACGATCACCGGATGCACTTTAGGAAGTGATAAAGCGGGGTAGTGTTGGCGCTTCGCAACGTGAGAAGGAACGCTTGAAAGAATTACGTTCACTTAAAAAGTACAGACCTTGTGTAGATGACGCTGGTGTAATCCGCATTGAAGGGCGCTTAAGTAATTCTCCCGAGATCTCTTTAGAAGCAAAGCATCCGATCGTTTTGTTTTCGAAACACTCCTTCACTAGGCTTGTTGTACTGTCGCATCATAATCGAAATGCGCACTGTGGAGTACAGCACACTTTGTTGTCTACGCGACAGAAGTTTTGGATCGCTAATGGTAATGCCTCCGTGAAGAGGTATCTTAGTGACTGTGGTGTATACGCGATTGAGAGAGCACGGCCTATAAGGCAGCTCATGTCTGATTTACCTTTGTCTCGCACAACTGCGCATAGGAAACCTTTTTTTGATTGCGGCTTAGACTATCTTGGACCTTTAACCTTTGTTGAAGGTAGAAGCCACAAAAAAGCTTGGGGACTCTTGTTCACATGTATGGCATCTCGAGCAATTCATGTTGAGCTGGTTACGTCATTGTCGCTGAGTGATTTTTTACTTGCCTTTACTAGGTTTACAGATTTACGTGGGCAGGTTAATGCTATCTATTCCGATAATGGAAGCACCTTTCAGGCAGCATCTAAGAAGTTACCCGAGTTGATAAAATCAGCTGAATTTCACAACGCCCTGAGACAGAAGGAGATAAACTGGGAATTTATGCCTCCGTATGCTCCGGCGCAAGGTGGCGCCTGGGAGGCAATGGTAAAACAATTTAAAATTGCATTTTTTCACATTTTGGACTCTTCAATACGTAAGCCCAATTTTATTGAACTGCTTAAGTGTACAGGCAGTGCCGTTCGGGTCGTGAAATAACGCCCTTTGGTACCTTTGAGTGACGACCCTAGGTATTTTGCTGTCATCACCCCTGCCTCACTTTTGACCCCATACTTAGACCCATACTGTGCTGTTGGGAAACCACATGATCGTGACCAATTAAGAAGGGATTATTGGTTCAATTTGTCACTTTCTCAGCAGTTTTGGAGTAAATGGATCGATTTTTACTTGCCAGGTCTTCAGGGCCGGAAAAAATGGTTAAAAATGGCCGAGAATTTGGAGCCTGGTCAACTTGTAGTGGTGGTTTCTCTCCAGGACATTGGTAAACTTGGAAAGTATCAACTTGAAAGGGTGCATGAGGTAGTTCCACAAATTAGGAAAGGGAAGCATGTGGTTCGTAGAGCTAAAGTTGCCGTCTGCAACTATGATGAGAGTACGGGGAAAGTGAAAGTAGACTATGTGTTGAGGGATATTTCGTGCCTCGCCCCCGTAAAGAACACCTAAGTGTTAGGGTTTGAGCCTAGTTTTGTCTGCGGTGGCCGACACTTGTCTGAGCCCAGAACAGTCGGTTATTATCGCAACCATTGTATATAGCGTCATTTTAGCGTGTACCTATGGTACCAATTTCATGTATCGTCGTGTATTATTCTTATTGCTGTTCATTCTTTGCATGCCCTTTGTATTTGCTTATTAACTTAAACGTGAGTGATTCAAACAATTTGTGTATCGTGTGTTTTTATTCATTGGCTCAAAATTGTCCTTAAATTCTTTTTTAGTTATGCCATGTTAGACTGTCATAACTAGGGGCTGCTATGTTACGGACAATTTTCATATCAAACGTCATATAAAAACCGTTCAGGTCTACTGAATCTTAGCGTGTTACGTCATGGAAATTTCTAAAAAAATGAGCAGATTGCATTATCGATTGCAAGACCTGTAAAGCATTGCAGCTGCAGCATAGCATTGCATCATCGTTGAATCTTTAATTACGAAACAGCTGTAGGCCAGGCTTGAACAGGTGTAGGCCGAACTTGAAGAGGTGTTGGCCAGGCTTGAACAGATGCTTGAATTGCTTATCATTATTACCTCACATAGCTGCTTACGTGTGTTTGAGATATTGAAAATTATTCTTGTCATTCGTAAAATTGTTGCTTGAAAGTTAGTCGCATATTTAACTGTTTTGCTTAGAGCTGCCAGCTGGATGAAATTTCCGTCTTTTATCTAAGTAGTTTGTATCGTAGTGACAAGTTTAGTGGCGTATGGTGTTGCGTCCCGATTTCGACAGCTTTGAGGCTATTTTTACAGAAATACAATTCTTGAATAGACGTTTCCAGAAAAGTGTTTCTTTCGGTCATTGCATAAAGACGAACGAATCCGAGAATCTTATGTTACAATTTTCTCACGAAGAGATTATGGTTTACCGTTGTGACCACAGGCGTTACCAGAGTTAGCATTAAGGTTGAAGTTTGGGTTGAGCTAAAGGTTGGGGATTATGTTAATGGTAAGATTGGGGGTTTGCTCTGTGCCCAGGACTTTAAGATTTTCAAAATTACAAGTTTTTGTTTTCACCGGCTTCAAGTTTTTCTAAAGTTAGGGAAAAGTGTCAACACTGTTTCAGGAAATAGCCTATAGCAATTGCCAATTTTTTGTTATAGTTAAGTTCTGGGTTCCTCAGAAAGTGTGCATTCACTGCACTAAAACCTGTTTCTGGTTGAAAAGTTAACGTTATGACGTTCGGAGTGCCATCTGTTTGAACGGAATCGGTCAAATGAAAATGTGTAAAAAATTCAAGGTCATTGAGCATACCTTAAATGTCGGTTATTTTTTTTTAAAAAATTTGAGGTTTTCCGTTTTGACCAATTTGGAACCATTTCAGAAGGCGCCCGTTTGATCATTCAAAATTCGTCAAATAAGAACCATCTTAGGCCGCACAGTTATTCCTTGGATGTGATAATCGTGACAAGGATACCTTCTCTTCTCAAAAAAATAATTCACAATGTTGCCACTTTCGTTGTTTTCCCTCGGAATAAGCTGAGTTTTGTTTTCGAGTAGTGGAAAAATCTTTGCAGTTGCAGTTTGTTCGTTGGTTGATAACTTCAGTAATGCATCAATGAAGGTGCACCTGGTCAACTGGTCATGTTTTCCGACAAAACAAAGAAAAAACAAGTAATTTTTTCATTGTTTTTGCAAAACGTCCTTCTTCGTTCAATCACATTTTATTGACCAAATCAGTAGCATAAAAATGTGAGTCTTCAGCAAAAAGAGAGAATATTGGACTTCAAATACTCAAAAATTGACCAAAACAAAAGAAAAGGTATTAAAAACATGCTGAGTGAAATAGTGAATTACCCACATACCCCTTGTTTGCTTTTTCACTATTTTTGGATATCAATATTTTGATTGTTCATTTCGCTTGAAATGTTTGTATTGTTGAAATTCTGCTGTTCCAGATCCGCAGCTAATTTATTTGATTTCGTTTTGTTTCGAACTGACTTTTATAGAATAAAAAATATCATATCTACTTGACAAATTACGTCTGATGACTTTGCTATGCACAAAATTGACTAGGGCGTTATGGTGTTTCAAAGGGCGCCATCAGTAACCTCACTGGGCGCTCAGCAAAGTCTCCTTGTCAATGCCCCGTTTCTGCAAATGCCAAATGCCTTCTCAGATAATGCAGAACGGGGTCTACAAGACAAGGGACCGCAAGGCATCCCACTTTGTCGCCTAAGAAGTGTCTGGCCTTTGACAATGTTTACTAAGATGCAGATTTTGTGTGTAACTACAGATCGCTATGTAGGCTATGTAACCGAGTTTATTAAACTAAAGTTGAATAAAAGAAAAGGTTTGGCTTAAAATCTAAGTTAGCTTTCCATTTTAAAAGAATATCATTCACGACCACAGAAGGATTTTTACAACCAGCTGTTTCACAGGGCTTGTGCTTCATCTCGCTCCAGAAACGAAATCGCTCTCTCACAATGAAGCGTTTTGGGTAGAATTGTTGAGCCATGTAATCTGTAATTTCCGTCATGGTGAGATCGTTGACTTCTTTAGGATTTGTTTCCTGCGCAGCCAAATTTGTTAACATTTTGTAGATTGTAGGTGATTGATTGGTGAGAAAAACCTGCGGCAGTTTGTCTTGTGCGACTGAATGTGCCGCTACAAACGTGTTAAACCTCTTCCAATAGTCTGCCCAGAGTTCAGTGGTGGCATCGAACGTTATAAACTTAGGTAAAGATGCCTGCTGTTGTATTGTTGTTGGCTTTGATCTCGCAGTTTGGGCTCGTATTTCTCGTAGTTGTTCTTGGTGGCGCCTTTCTTGTTCTTGTTGATGTTGTTCTTGTTTGGCAAGTTGTTGGTTGGCATTTGATTGGATGAGTTAAATTTGTTCTTGATGACGTTGTTCTTGGTTGGCAATTTGTTGTTGCAGGACTTCTCTCAGTTTCTCCATGTTTGTAAAATCCTGTAAAGATCCTGCCGACGACGGCAGTTAAATTGCTGTTGTATTTTTAAACATAAATAGAAATGAAGTAAGTCAGGTCGCTAACGCAAGGCATGCAACTGAAAAACGTGGTACAGAACGCTTAATTGATTAGGACGCACAGTGCGGTGGTAATCAATTCCAGCGTCTGTACCAGAAAACGCTGAATGGAATTATGCAGTGAGGCTGGTCACAAGCAGAGGTTGGCACCCGCTACTTTTAAAGTAGCGCGCTACCCGCTACCGCTACTTGGACCAAAGTAGCGCACGCTACCGCTACCAGTTACCAATTTACAAAAGTAGGGCGCTACTCGCTACTCGGACCAAAGTAGCGCGCGCTACCGCTACTTCATCCGCTACTTTTGTCTAAAATAATACTAGGAAACACTCTTCAAGTCTCTATAGTGATCATTCGAATGTTATCATTCGTTTACACTGTTATTTTAACGTCGTTATAGAAAACACATTCTAAGGGAAATTTATTGTTACATATCTTTCAAAAACCCGAGCATTTCAAAATGAGAGTCACTTAGTCCTGCCCGCTTTGGTTTAAGCACATCTTTTCCAACAAAGAAAAGTCTCTCCACCGCAGCACTGAAAGAAATGGGGGTGTTGTATTTAATGAACAGATGTTTTAACTCGGTATTCGAAAAGCTCAAGGACTTGTTCCTGTCCGAAAAAAAAGCGTCCACAATTGATGTTTTTTTTCTGCACCGACGGTTTCACGATTTCATGCCTTGATCGCAGGATCGCAGCTCCACACCAGAAAACGAGATTCCCAAAAGACCGAAACTTTGTAACCAAACCGATTATATAGGCTATATCAGGGGTGGGCACAATTGTTCAAAGAAAGAATCGCTTGCGGATAAACTATAAACACCAGCGAGCGGCAAAATCAGTTGACACAAAATAACATATCAGCAATAAAAACACAATGACTGTTTATCCATATCAGTTTTGTACTTGACTCGCTAATCTCTGAAAATTTGGACGATAAGTTGTGAATGCTGTGCAAATTAATTCTTCCAAGTGTTCATTTGTCAAGGTTGCACGTTGTTTTAATTTTACAAAGTTCATTACAGAGAATCATAAAGATTCACAAATCACAACAATAAGCCTTAGATAAAACAGAAATGAGTCGTACATTGGTGTTTTTGAATTCGGAATATTTATTCTCTGGAACCTGTGGTATAACTCAATGGTAGAGTGGCACTGACTGAAATTTTTTAGAACCACATCTTCTAGCATGTCAGTCAGTTCCAATTCTTCAGCGGACATGTGGCGAAAGGTTGGCGAATTGGACAGCCATCACTGACTACATTAACGTTGAATGGATTGTTGAAAAGTAGCGATCTTCCTGGCGTCAGCGCTACCTGACTAAGTGACTACTCGCTATAGAACAGCGAGCATTGTGTTTCGTTAACCGTAGCCTACCGGTGTAGCCTCCACACTAGGGTGGAGTGAAAATAACTTTTTCGCGAAATTCAAAAACATAGCCCTCTAAAAAGTTTCTTTTGTTCATAAAAAACACATTTGTGAAAAAATTAAATAAAAAAAATAATGTCTTGATGAAGCTCAATCCACAAATTAAAGATGGCCGCCAACTTTGCTTGAAAATACAGGAAATTCACCATAACTTTGCCAATACTTGCCCAATTTTCATCATATTTCAACAAGCTTTCCTCGCTCAGGTCATAAAACACTAGACATACATATGATGACAGCGTGAGCAAATTATGACGTCACCAAATCCAATATGGCCGCCAAACTCAGTTTTTCACATTTCCTATCCATGTAACACACTTCTTTTTCGATTTGCTCCAACGTTTGACAGTTATATGGTTATGCTGTATTCTGTCGTGGGTACGATTGTTCCTCTTGATAATAGTAAATACAGATGGAAGCTTTATTTAGTACAGTAGAATTCGCCTATAGTGACACCTGAAGGGACCGTGGAAAAAGTGTCACCATAACCGAAGTGTCACTATAGCCGAATTCTACTCAACTGTTGCGTATGCAAACGGGACTTCGCAACAGGTGTCACAATATGCGAAGTGTCACTATAGCCAAAGTCACTATAGGCGAATTCTACTGTATAGTATTCATCTAGAAATTAAAAATACCTTCAATAATTGCAACAGAGTTGGATAGGACGTTTAGTCATTAAGCCCGTAGAATTAACGTTTCCAGTTCACGCCACGTGGAAGCAGTCCTACATGTGAACCTTTTAGGGGACAAACCGGGGATGAAATACGTTTGTCGCCCAAGGGCATTCTGGGAAGTCCAAGGGATATGAATTTCACCCCAGAATGACCTGTTCAATGTAACCTTCACTGAAATTCTAAACTTTGAAATCAGCCTTGCTGTCAAACTTTGGCATTTTGCGCCTGCTCTCTAATCGAGCCCTGATGAAGCCATCTATGTTATCTTCTCCACAAACGGAGCCTGAAGCCTCTGTCACAAGCTTAAAATGGCGTTCCACAGCCTGGTTATGACAGGGGAAACTTTCAACTGTGAGAGGACTCATCGTGAATGGATTTGTTTTGATCATATTAATCAAATCTTAATTGCTAAGGTTCTTCGTGTTGGGAGGTTCAGTGATATCTTCGGTCTGCCAGTCAATTATTTCTATATAATTCGTAGCGTGAAGGTTCAAGATTGGCACTCTAAAAACTCGCACTGCACTGCTGCTCTTGCGTTCTCTGGAATTCAGTATTCGCCTGAGAGTCAGTTCTCTGATACTGATGTTGTCGTCTGCCAACATTGCCAGCAGAACGTTTTCAGGGTGTGCAAAAAAGGCATTTCTCTGGATAGCATTCATAACAACTTCCTTAAGCTCATCCTCAAGATATCTGGCCTTGTCTACCATGTTATAGACATGTTTTGCTCCATCTGTACACAAAGATACCTTTTTATAGAGAACCGCTTCGGTGCATACACTTTCAAAATAAAGATGACAACAGTCTTCAATTCTATGAACGGTGCTTCTGTTGAAATATACAACCGCATATGCGATTTGCTAAAGTCAGCCATCTTGCTTGATTAATTTTACCGGAGCATTTGAGTGAAAGGTCCAAGGAGCAACAACCTTTGGTAATAGCCAGATAGATTTCAAACAGATACTTCTGATCGGTGCTAAGTCTTTGGGTTGTAGTATATGCTCTAAATCACAAGGTATTTTGTCAAAATTTACCAGTGGTTGACGGTCACAGGTACGAACGGCTTTGCCGATTGGTCCTGCAAATCCATGGGGCCAGTAGTTGGACCATCTATCTTCTGAAAAAGATACCTGAGAGGAATCTCATTTGCATGCAACAGGCAGATACACCATTGTAATGGTCTACCTAGTGGTTTATCTCTGCTGAGTGAAATTGTAGAATTTTATTATATCTCGATACGTCGAAAGCATATTCTCTGGCACCTCAGCTGATGCACCAAGGATAACACAGAATGCATTTTTCCTTAATACTGCCATATTATCTCTGAAGTGATAAAACAAAAGTTGATTACTGTACTATATAAATAATATATGCATTTATGCGATATAAAAATAGTATTTATGCATTTCGTCTAAAATGAAGGGAGAACTACAATCGTGTCCAACTGTCCATATTAATCGACCCATTGGCCTAACACTACCAAGACAGGCATGGGTGCGCCTCAACTGTCTCCGTACGGGCGTCGGGCTTTTCCGCTCGGCCATGCACCAGTGGGAAATGGGCTCTTCCTCCTCCTGTGAACGTGGTGCCGAGGAACAGACCACATCATCAATGACTGTTCCATCTTCAAGCCACCTAACGGAGTGGAAGGTCTGCGCGTCATGGATGATGAAACCAAAGACTGGCTGCTCTCAAGTAGCCTTCCAGTGTAGTTCGGGAACATCGTGAATCTGGGGTGGTAAAAGGATAGACCCTCGGCCCCAGAAGCTCACACGACGACGACTCAAGCAAGAAAAAAGCATACAATTTCAGTTATTGACTGATATTCAGTTATTGAGTTATGATACGACTACGCTTTTTTGGGGTAATATCTGCCATATCAACTGACTAAACCTAAACCGTAAGCAACTCAATCTTAAACAGAATAACGTGCACTTGAATTAGTAAAGCATATCTTGAAGAAAAACCCTTTGTGACGTCATAATATCACATTACGTTGCAATTATATTCTGGAATTATTCTTGCCTTTAGGTATATCTCATATATCGATAAAAACGAAGTTTTTTTGCTGTTGAAAACATTAACATACGACACATTGCAATATAGGCTAACTGAAAAACATGGCTTGAGTCAATTAATATGGACACGACTGTAACTATTTCTGGTATAAGATGAACACTTTCGAACAGGTCTGCAATACGCAATCATAGCCATTGAAGAAGAAAACGTATCCTATATAACTATAAAAAATGAAAGAAGAAATAGTAGAAATGGAAAAAATGCAAAAAAACATAATTTGGCGGCCATATTGGATTTGGTAACGTCATAATTTGCTCACGCTGTCATCATATTATGTATGTCTAGTGTTTTATGACATGAACGAGGAAAGCATGTTGAAATATGATGAAAATTGGGCAAGTATTGGCAAAGTTATGGTGAATTTCCTGTATTTTCAAGCAAAGTTGGCGGCCATCTTTGATTTGTGGATTGAGCTTCATCAAGACATTATTATTATTTTTTTTTTTCACAAATGTGTTTTTCATGAACAAAGGCAACTTTTTAGGGGCTATGTTTTTGAATTTCGCAAAAAAGTTATTTTCACTCCACCCTACTCCACACTAGCCATCAAGACTTTTTCCAAAAACATGTAGATTAGCCCAGCCTCATGGGCGAAACACGTGTCTATCGCTGAGTTCTTGCTACACTCGACTGACGAGAAACACATGTTTTTGGCTAAAGTGTTGAATGGATTTACAAGGAATGCAATGCATGGCTTTAGCTCCAGTAAATTTGCAACGTCACAATTCAATTGTTTCACAATGGCTACAGCAACAGAGAGACTCCTTTTTGAGCTTTGTATTGGGCACCAATTAGATTTTGAATAAAATGTCATAAATTTTAATTTTTCCAACCAATTTTTGCGCCCCTACCAATGTGGCTGTGGCACCCATGGCTCGAGCCATGCCTGCCATGCCCTAAGTATGCCACTGCTTGGTTGACAGCGCGAGATAACATTTTAAAGTACAATCTTAATTTTTTTGTAATACAAGACCTTTTTTTTTTTCTTTTGCTTTCGATTTCGACCTACAAAATTTATGTTGTCGAGCCGCAGTTTGCCCACCGTTGGCTATATAATATAGCTGCTTGACCACGCCTGTGTTGCCAAAAAAACGAGTATTTTTTTCACTTTAAATTAAAAAGTAGCGGGTAGCGGGAGTGTGACTGAAAAAAAGCAGCGCCTCTCAGTCTACCGCTACTTTGGGAAAAAATAGCGCCGCTACTGCAGCCGCTACTCCAACTAAAAAGTAGCGCCGCTACCGCTACTTTTACCGCTACAAAAGTAGCGCGCTACTGCCCACCTCTGGTCACAATTTACATAATTTCAACCGAAATTTAATGGCGACTATAACAGTACACTTCTAAAACTATGCATGTATGCGCATATTACTCGTTAGGTGAATGAAATATTAATAAGCGAGCAAAGCGAGCAAGAAAATTTTGTAAAATGAAAAAAAATTCGCATTAAATGTTGATTACAAGCCGAAAAACGCTGCACGAACTAACTGTGTGTGGGCCCCTAGAGGGCCTAGCCCTAGACGGAGGTGGCCTCCCAGCCTGGCGATTGAAAAGCGATAAATACTTTCTTACATGATTTAAGCTATTGATTTTATCTCGCTTCTGTAGCATATTTATTCTTTTTTAAATAGCCAAAAAACATAAACAAACTAAAATTTGTAGTCTCCTAAACAGCGGTGGGGCACGGGGGACCGTTATCACACAGCCTGCTCACACAACCATGTGGTCTCTGCTTGTACGTGAATGCGATGAGGACATTCTAATCCATAATTCAGTTACCGAATTTATGATGACTATTATGAGTTAAACCTTGAATTTAACCCTTAGACTGTAATTACTGTTTTGTAACACAAACAGCGATTATGGGCCTCTTAGGCCCAATACTAACATAATATGAAAAAGTAAGTCAATCGTATCTCAATTCATTACATCGGATATATTCGTTTCCAGAAAATGATTTTAATCCAAAGTTGCCTATTATGCACGGATGTAGCAACAGGGTTGCCGAGGGAAGGAACTGCCCCCCTAAAATTTTTATTTTGCCATCCAAAAATGTTGATGTTCAAATCCTTCAATGTTGACAGTTTTAAATCTTTGCAATACTAAACAGTAAATGTATTTTGCATGGGATATAAAGCAATGAATCTGCAGCCCAGTATATGTTACTGAAATTTAACGTTTTGTCTACTACTATCTATGTAAAATACGGAAACAATATGAAAAGAACAAAATGCAAATGATGGACAAACGCAACCCTAACCCAAGATAAATGAGCTCCACACTCAAGAAAGCACTCCCCCCCCCCCCCCGAAATCCAAATCATTCCTCAATAGGGTGGCTCGTTTTTGAACTTTTTTATTAAATTCTCTCGGGGTAGTGAGGAAATGGTGCCAATGAGTGAGAAAAAACTCATGACAAAGTTTGAGATTTGTAACAAATTGTCTTCAGCCTCCTCATGGGGCTCAAAAATCGAAAAATGGGGTCAAAAACGCCATTTTTCTAAAAGTATTTTTAGTTTGGGTAGATACAATATTGTTTAGATATATCTAATTAACCTAAAAAAAAAATTGAAGTCATTTGAACTATTCCTTCAGCTTCCTCACAGCTTCTGAAAATTTCCATTTTGCTGAAAATTTCGCATTTTTGTTTGTGGTTACTTATGCATCATGTAACCACCCACAAAAATGCGAAATTTTCAGCAAAATGGATATTTTCAGAAGCTGTGAGGAAGCTGAAGGAATAGTTTAAATTACTCCAATTTTTTTTCTTAGGTTAATTAGATATCTCTAAACAATATTGTATCTACCCAAACCAAAAATACTTTTGGAAAAAATTGCGTTTTTGACCCCATTTTTCGATTTTTGAGCCCCATGAAGAAGCTGAAGACAATTTGTTACGAATCTCAAATTTTGTCATGAGTTTTTTCTCACTCATTGGCACCATTTCTCCACTATCCTGAGAGAATTAAAAAAAAAGTTCAAAACGAGCCACCATATTCCCCAATCCCACCCTGAAACCCCAATTGGAGCTATACTCAGGTTGCGAGAGTGAAACTCTCCAAACAGACGCTGCAGAACACAGAACGACACAGCTCAGAGATGGCGAGGTCACCAATCTTAGGTCGACACTTCACGCTACGCAAGACCGATGTTCGTAAGAATGTTACAATGATTAAATGAATTGTAATATATTTTTATGGATCAAACATTTGCGTTTTATTGAAGGCCGGTCCGCAAAATAATGCCTGCCATAAACTGGTCCGCAGTGCGAAAAGAGTTGTCAACCCTTGGGCTAGGCTACACTGTATTATGCTTGAAACACCACAAAAACTATAGGATTCTTTAGGGCTGTTTCTGCGTTGTTGTGCGAATCATAATATATCTTCCTCCGAATCAAAAGTATCAGGGGGCACATATTCATCTTCTGATGATTTTTCGCTGTCACTGTTGTCATTATCACTGGTATTTTGTTGATTAAGCTCAGCTTAAAGTATTTGAAACACATTTCTATTTGTCATTTCTAAACTTATAAATTTCAAAAATAAACTAACAAATAGCACCTAAAAAAAGAACTCATCTTATTGAGATCCACTGTACAAATGCAATGTAACTTACATTGATTATGATTCTAAAGTTTACTCTAAACTACAACCAGGCCTCCGAGGCCCTAAATTGCAATTTGAGGTGTACTTTTGTTTTTAGCCAACAATTTTTTTTTGAACTTAATATTAATAATCCTTACAATCCGGTTTTAAATTTTGCAAACGACACTATTTTGTGCATTTCAGGAGCAACAGCTCTATAAACCAAAAAAGAAAAAAAATTAAAAGAAATTTCTCTCTCACCGCCCAGGCCCGTAATTAGTGTTTAAGGGTTAAGATGACTATTATAAATTTATATTCTGATATATGTTTAGCTCTGTGGCCCACTGGAAACAGCATCATAGCCCACCACTGGGCCACGGCCCACCAGTTGGGAACTACTGGCTTAGATGATTTGAAGAAAATCCAGCAAAAGGGAAGCGTGTAAGAATTATCTAGTTTGCGCAAACAATACACTCTACTTCGAAAGTAATACATTATATGCAGTTGATGATGTGATCTGCAGTTTATTCTTCTTTGGCGTATTCATAGATCGCAAATAATGCCAGCACTCATTTGTTCATGATTGAACGAAACATTTGACGCCATTGTTTCAGTGATTGAGCTGCTGTTAGTGTATCGGTGGTCTGCTCGCAAGGACAACCAGGTACGGGCACACGCTGCCATTCTGCTGCCAAAGCGCATAAAGCCGATAATACAGACATTGTCCTTCTATCGACATCCAGTGAGTTCAGACAAGAAAGCAGTGTTGTGGTTAAACTGGAGGCATGGCCTGACAAGGCATGAAAATAAGAGCTCAATTAGTTTGCACACTCAGAATCACAGCAACGGGATGGAGTTTTTTTCGGTGACCGCTTAAAAGCAGCTGCATTGTTTTTATAGCACAAAAGAAGCCTTGGGAAACCTAATCTACATAGTAAAACGTAATAGTATTTCCGGCATGTATTGATTAATTTGAAAAATGTAGCGATTTCAACTGGCATTTCTGTAGTTTTTGTTTTTGTTCCATTGATTGATTGTTTGCCCCCTTCACTTAACGGATCACTTGAAATTGCAGCAACGAGCTTGTAGAAGCAATGATAAGCGAAAGTATCTAAGGACATGAAAAGTTATCCAGAAGAATTTTTCAGAAAGAGAGCTGTTATTTTTCATGCCAAAATGTAGTTTTTACGTCACCAAACACTTTTTTACAAATAAATAGTTTCTTTTAGAATAACCTACTTTTCCATGTATGTCTTCAGCAAATAATAAAGGACAAAATGTTAGTTACTTGCAAACAGATATATACACCCTTTCAGACACATTCTGTTTGACTCATTGATCACAAACTGAAATCACTTACAAAAATAACTCCAATGCAATTCAGAAACTTACAAACAATGTTAATATATAGCCTTTTCGTAAAGCTTCCAAACAGATCAATCGTTGTGCAAGTGTAATTTCCAGCACCAGAGGAACTTAATTGATTATGGGTGAGCGTAGATGTTGTAGAAGAAAAACCATCTGGGCGTTCCCACTGGTATGTCGCATTCAACTCATTCCCATATTCTACTGAGCAAGATAGGTCTAGATCGTTATCTCGTTCTGTGGTCAGCACATAGTTTCTCAGTCTTGCACTGCCAGAAACGTTGAACTTTACTGATCCTAAAAGTAACGAGACAATCAGCGTAGTCAAACAAATTACGTTATGCATCAAGTGCGTAGTTTGAAACAAATTATGGCTATTTGGGTATCTGAAAACACTGGACACTTATAAACAGAATAATACTGTTCGCTGGGCATCTAATTGAAAAATATTGAGTTCTTCTAGTAAACCAAGGCCAGGCTAACACAAGATGTAGAAAGTGATAATCAGCTTTAATGTGAAGTATCGTCAGTTAGCAAGACCTAATTTATAAAGGAATTAAAACAAGACATAACAAGATCATTATCTTCCACCAATTTTGATTATACAGGCCATGAATTAATCTTCATGTTGAGGATGTGGCCTGTCTGTCTGTTGAAAACGAAGTCTTCCTCTCCACACGTCGCGATCCTTTTGGTTGGCAGATGCTACAACGTCTATGTATTTCTTATTTCTTCTCAAGGAAGTTTATGTCTACCTTGACCCCGCTGTGGTGCAATGTTGACGCATCTGACCGCGAGATGCAGCTGGTGCTGTGCTCAACGTGTCCAAGTCATTTCAGTCTGCCCAATTAGAGGATTGATTGGGAAAGCTTCTTGCAGAGCTTAATCCTGGCAGTTTCGCATACTTGTAGGGGCTTTAAATCTCTGACGCAGGGCCGGTCAGCGAGATTGACAGAGTGAAGTTTCCGATTGTGGAAGTCTTGTTGCCAGGGAATTATTCCATCCATTAGATGCCGCTGAATGGAGAGCAGTCCTTAACGTGCGTTGCTCAAGCGCACACCCCAAGAGTCGAACCAGCGCCGCTTGATCTTGAAGCTTTTTTGTTCCAGAAGTCACGCGCTAACCGACTGAGCTATCGGGGCGGACTTCACCAAAGGTTCTTATTTTAACCTTTGAATAAAGAGTCTCAAACTGGATGTCCTCAATACAAACTTGACCAGGCAGAACCATCTTACCATCGCTCTGTCATTACGTTGTAGATACTTGACCGTGTTTACTGATGTTGCCCACATTTTGGAGCCATAGAGAATGACACTTCTCAAACAGCTTTAAACTTGACCTCTGATTGCAGCGGGAAGTTGTTTGCTTACAAGGATTGGGAATTCTCTGATTTTTTTTCTGACTGACTTGCACCGCATGATGGCTACAAGCTCACAACCCACTTCAAAAGATATGATATCTCCAATGCAGTAAAAGTCAGCTACTACGTTAAGAGTGCCACATTCTAATACAAAATGTTTAGCAAAAAGATAACACTGCAGAACTTTGCCGATGATAGTCGAATACTTACTGCATACTCTTGAAGTGAAACGTAACTTGATCTCTGAGGTAAATATCCAGTTAAGATAACGTTTACTAGAGGATTTTATCTAAATAAGTATGCAACAAATTATCATAAAAACATTAAATGCTCCTTCTTCACAAACTGTTACTTACTGGTTTGTGGGACTACAATAACCTCTTTTGAGCTACTCTGCCGCGAACCAATACTGTTTGTCGCAATGCATCTTAGTGAGGAGAACATGATGTCAAGCGTTTGATTGAATGAGCAATGACCGTTTGTAGCATTGACAATCTTAGAATGGTGCAAAACGTTAAGGTGATAGAAGTTCCATTCACATCGATTGACAACTGGATGAGCTTGGCTTGTACAGTTCATTACAAGATTCTCATCAGATCGAAGATAGTATTTTCCTTTCAAAAGAGCTAAATCATCAGACTCAATGATATTAATAACAACATTGGCAGGAGCGTCTGCAAAACAATAACAAGTTTGAATTCCTGTTGGCATAAATTGCATCAGCTAAACGTATTTTCACCAAAATTTTATTATCTTTATGTGTGGGCTACTGAAAAACTTGCAACAAAAGGAAAACGAATCTTGAAGTCAATACCACGTGCAAGTAATATAACACTGAGATAATAGTCAATAGCGTACTTATATTTTCTCCTCAATTTAATGACAAGTGCACCGAAATTGGCCTAAACCGCGTTCATTCTGAAATGCTGTCCAGTCAATAGTTTGGCATTGCGATTCTCAATGCCGTCAATGGGTCTACACTTTCAAGAACAAAATTAATCTGCATCTATGTCCTGTAACATCATTATGTTCATGAACGTAAAATCAATCATAAAAGAGCACTCCGTTTGCCGAGTGCATAAGCCAGATAGGTGAGAATACCCATAGTGGGGTGGATAAAATGCCGAAGAGAATGCCATACGAGTGAGCTATATTTTTGCACTTTACATTTTGTTTTCTATTGTTGGTCATTTCCGAGATCATGCATCTCGTCACAGTCTCGTTTGCTGAGCGATACTAAGTTGCAATTAAGCTATACCAAAGTTTAAAGGTGAACGCACTTTTCTTAGTAGCTTGAATAGGCTACTCTTTCATGCAGCTATGATTCAATTATAACTTAGAAATTATCTTTGTCACAGAGACGTAGCTACGTTGGTGGGGAAGGGTAATAGCTTCTTAAAAAAATTATCTTGCCACCTCAAAATATATGTTTTAATACTAATAAGTTACAATATTTTAATACAATTATAATTCATGTTAAACGACGGTTGCCCCCAATAGATGCTTTTGCCCAGTAAAATTTTGTTACTGCTCCGTCATGAAATGTGTTTCGCACCAGCCTACTTCTACATGTAGCAAAATCACCAGGCATTGGTAAAACTGCAAACTTAGGCTACATTGCCTGAATAACATTTTGTTTCATTTAGCGATTCAGTCATATGCAATGGACGGCCGCAGAATCGCTGTGGTGAAAGCCTTGGAAAGACTCGAAATGATGCCAGCTCGACATTGCGAGCATATGGCTATGTCTTTGGCCAGACAATGAATGACATGTCGGAAGATGGACATAAAAGTTGACTTTCTTGCTTTCATGGTAATTTAAATCTTTAACTACAGGACAAGTCTGGATATGACTAAAAAATGAAACAGATGAAATAATTTCAAGAATAAATTGTAGCAATTGCAAACAAAGTGCTTAATACAACTAGAAGAGCTAATACAATTACAGAAAATCTAAACTGGCTAAGTCATGTGCTAGTTAAATTTCATGCTAGATGGCCTAGCACTCATCAGGCGCGTCACTAAAAAGCAAGAAACAAAAGTAAGCAGGAAAAAGTAGAAATGCTCCCAACTGATGGAAAGCAATCAAGTAAAAGCTTAAAATGTGACGTTTAACTTACAAACAACGTCAATGCATATTCTTCTAGAAAAGTTGCCAAACCGATCAGTTGTTGTGCAGGTGTAATTTCCAGTACCGGCTGAACTGAGTTGTCTCAATGAAACCTTAGATGTCGCAGACGTTGAACCATCCGGGTATTCCCACTGATATATTGCACCCAACTGACTTCCATACTCAATTGAACAAGACAGATATCCATGAAATATATCTCGCTGTATTGCCAATTTATTGTTGGGCAGGTTTCGATTGTCATTAGTATGTAGCGTTACTAATCCTAAATGCAAAAGCATAAACTAGATTCATCAAGAAGTTCATGAATTGTCATTTTTGTTTAATAATTTTTACTTAGTTAGGTTACTAAGTTAAGATAGTA
This sequence comes from Aplidium turbinatum, assembly GCF_918807975.1. Lineage (NCBI taxonomy): Eukaryota > Metazoa > Chordata > Ascidiacea > Aplousobranchia > Polyclinidae > Aplidium > Aplidium turbinatum. Next base: position 6,801,569 of record NC_137483.1, on the reverse strand, counting down.
TTCACTAAACTACTGTATTTAATTGCAAACAATAATTAGAGTTTTGACTTCGGTCTTCGGGACTAAATTAGACACCTCAGAATCGAAATTTTTACCCTATTATTCTGTTTTGCAGAACAATGAAGAGAGAAAACGCAGGCATATGAACGAAATAAAACATGTTGTTCATTCTAATGCTAACCCAAGAAAAAAAAATTTCAAAAGTGTCGTCATTAAGATGATTTCTGATTTGCAAAATATGCAAAAGCTAAAAAAGCACCTTTGGCCTGAAGCAACTGATGCAACTGGTTTTTATAAGTGTTCTGGTCTCTTGTATTTGATCCCAGCAGCGTTTAGAATAGTTTGACACAGATCACACTTAATTTCTCTCCTGTTATGCAATATGAAAAGTTTCGCCACACTTCAGATGTATGCAGTATCAACAATATCATTAAAAATTATGAAATGCTGATGTGTTACTTACTGGTTTTTAAGACGACTTTGAAATATGCTTTGGTACTTTCCAAATTACCAAGAATATTTGTCGCAATGCAACTCACTGCTTTGAAAGTGGGGTCAACTGTTTGATTGAATGAACAATGATCGTTTTTAGCATTGACAGTAGCAATGTCACGGTAATTTTTACCATAGTAAAACCTCCAAATACATCGATGGACAACTGGATTAGCGTCACTTGAACAGGTCATGACAAGATCCTTATCAAATCGAAGATAATATATTCCATTCAAACGAACTAAATGATCAGATTTAATGAAGTCAATAGCAACATTAACAGGAGAGTCTGCAAAACAATATCTGATTAAAAAATTTTAGTGCTGCCAACTAAATTTTGTTTCTTTAGTAGTACTGAAAAATTTGAAGAAAAAGATGAAAACTGCACTGATTATGAAGTTTAACACACAAGATTGATGTTGCGTTGAGTCTGAAAATAAAATGACGTCACGGTTAGCCATGCGCGGATGATAGTCGGGTCTATGCCTTTGAAAGCGTGGTTTTCTAAGCTGAATGAAAGTATGTTGTTTATTTGGAAAACGGAAAAACACATCGCATTGTAAAATTTAATTCGCAAGTCGATTGCATATGTTCCCTAGTATCTATCCTGTATATACTTTAATGATTTGTTAAAAATATATAAAAAAACAATTGAGGTTAAGACCTCAGAAATAAGATATTTACCCCTTCTCTGTTTTATTTCTTAATTATGATTTGGAACACACATAATGAACCATCCCTATGGATGGTCAAACCATCTCTATTCCCTAGATAACCTAGCACCAGCTTGAAAAACACTGTCTTAAACCACAAAACACTCCTTCACACAGCAATACTTTAATTTCAACTTAGGCTACACTAGAAATAAAGTACATAATGGTATTGAATGATAACTAGTGTTTCCGATTCGGGACTAAATTTCAAAACTCGAGTTTCGAATATTTGAAATACAAAAACCCTTTTTTCGGGTTTTCAATAAACTGCAATTTGGCAAGATAATAAAGTTATTATTACTTAAAATATACATGTATAAAGACAACTGAAAATATATATGCTTTCATTGAGAGTTTATCGCTGAAGCACGCTGTTTTCAAATGCTTTTGTAACACTATCATAACGCCGGGAGTTATCAATTACGATATGACTGACCATTACCCAGTTTTCTGTCTTATCACGAGTTGCAATTCTTCATCAAACTACAGTATTCAACATCCTGCTCACGTGACAAACAAATTTTTGATTCAGAAACTTATTGTCAAGAAATTTCTGATTGTATGGAAGAATTCATGCCTTGCCTTTCGACTGTGTCATTTGAAAATCTAACTCTAAACGATAAATTCTAGAAACTAATTGAAACAATCAAAGATGTAGCCTACTGTAATTGATAACCACGCACCCCTCAGAGAAATTTCGCGTAAATAGTTAAAATTGCATAGAAAACCATGGATAACTAAAGGACTTTATGTGTCCATTAAAAATAAACAAAAATGTGTAAAACCCATTTTTTTAGGGCAATGACATAAATAGATTCCTTTACAAAAAGTACTCCAATAAACTAACAAAAGTAAAATCCTTAGCAAAAAAGCAATACTTCGAACAAAAACTATATCCAAATTGGAATGATACCAGGAAAATATGGCAAACAATTAACTGGATGTTACCAAAACAAAGTCATCCCTAGCTACTGTTGGTCCTATTAACGTAGAAGGAACACAAATCTCCCAGCCAAAAATTATAGCCGATAACTTCAATAACTGTTTCTGTTCAATTGGAAACACTTGGCCGACAATGTTGAAACCAGTAATGATTATGATTATCTCAGGTACCTGAACAATCGTGTGCAATCTTCCATCTAATACGAACCAACGAATGAAAATGAAATGGTCAATGAGTTTCGTTTTATAGATACTAATAAATCGTCTGGTTATGAATATATATCGCCATATTTTATCCGACTTGTTTCAAGCATTAATCGCACCTCCTTTGACAACTTTGATCAACTATTCATTCACATATTATGGAATTTTCCCAGACAAACTAAAAATCGATAAAGTTATACTAGTTTATAAGTTTGGTAACAAATAAGAGATAACTAACAATTTACCTATTTTGTTGTTATCACGTTACTCTAAACTCTAAAGCAGGGATCACCAACTTTTTTTGCATGCGGGCCACTTTGGCACTGAGGAGAGCTGTGGCGGGCCGCACTAATAAAATTTTAGGTAGGTTAACTCTTATGCTAGAAAAGAACGCATTTCGTACCCAGTATCCAGCGTTACATGTTGTTAATATTTATCTTAGAATACCGCAGCAATAAAATTAGTCGAACAACGCTACTGCCAGGCCAAGCGCCTTTAACAACACTTCTGGCTTCTTTAACAATGTCTTATAAATGAGACCACTTGTTTTGCGCACTTAGTCTATAACGAGGCGAGCGATTTCATCAGAATGTTCATCGCCAAGCAAGAGTAGTGTTGTCACTTCGCTGCACAAATAATATCCTGCAGCAGTTTCAGTAAACAAGGAAATATTTGACACATCGCAATACAGGCAACAATAGTGATCTGCAAACATATCAGGGAAAATAGGCTCCAATAAAAGGGAGAAAGAAACAAGGCACCATGAAACAAATGCTTGTGGAAATCACCGAAAAAACGTTTCTATCGTAAGTCATGAACAGCTTCCCTCTAATAAAAGCAATGAGTTGATTTTTCAACCTTTTTGTGAGTGTCTATAAAACCGTCTTTCTTTGATTATTATTAGACATTGCTTATCAGCACGGCATGAATTGTTGTTAAGAACATTTTGCAGTACTAAGCTAAATATTTTTCAACTGCCCAGAAGCATAATAATTCCACTTTGCACGCATTTTAATCAAAAAGCTGAGACAGTGTGGCTGGACATCGCATTGGAATAACTTTAAGCGACCCCCACCTAGAACTGCAATCTGATTGGTCGGTCAGTGGAATTGTATGCAAAGTGAAAATATGCTTCCCGGAAAGTATTTTTTACCTTCATGCTCTCTAAATCCTCAAGAAAAGTATTTTTGGTTATACTTGTACCGCTGATACCTCATTCCGCGGGTCGCAAATAACAGCGTGGCGGGCCGCATGCAGCCCGCCAGTTGGTGACCCCTGTCTAAAGTATTCGAAAACCTAATATGTAAACAAATTTCCTGTTTTATTGATAAAAATTCTGCACCCATTCCGACGCAATATGGATTTCATGCTAGCCGCTCCACGACACATGTCACTCTCGATATCATCAGCACTTCATACGATCAAATGAAAATCAACGATTTTACAGGGCTTGCTTTCTTGGATCTAAAATAGGCTTTCAATACTGTTTGCCATAAACAACTCTGGCGCAAACTTGATCACGGGGGAGTATCCATAGTATCCGGGGAGTAGCAAACGACCTTGTCTCAACATATTTGAATGGCCGTCAACAATATTTTGCGATTAACAATAACTGTTCCACTCATCAGTTCATTGAGTAGTTGAATACGGCGTCCCACAGGGATCTACACTAGGCCCATTGCTATTCTTGTTATATCACTCGCTTGTGGATCTATAAGCAATATTAACCATATGCTATAAGCAATATTAACAATATGCGGTTCCACTTTTAAGACACATGTCGACAAACTCCAAGCATTCCAAAACAAAGCAATAAAAAATTGTTGCGGGAGGTAGATAGTCGGATTACGTGACACTATATTTCAAACAACTAAATGTTTTTAAAATAAAAGATTTTTTCAAACTCGAAGCTGCAAAATTAATGTATAAATATGAAAACAATTCACTACCATGTACTTTCTCTAATTATTTCAAAAGGCAAAAAAATGTTCATTTGCGCAATACTAGAAATGCAATTGACATGGATAATTTTTATGTTCCTCAATGCTCATCTTTAAAAATTCAACGTAGCTTCAAATATAAAGGTTTTGAAATTTAGAACGCAATCCTGTTGGAAATGAGAAAAAATTCACCAAACTCATAAATCATTGTAAAAATCTTCTGTTATCGTATTACTGATGTTGATGGCATTACGCCCATGTAGATCTCTTAATGTTCAATGTAGTACTAGGCATGCATATTGGTCAACGTTCCAGTGGAATTATTCAGCTGACTCACATTGTGTTCATTCAAGCAACTATACTGTAAACTTATGTTTTATTTTTATCAACTTTGTGTTAATTAGAGTTTGTTCGCGTTCTTTTGCCTGGTTGTGCAAAGACCGCAGAAATATCTTATAATCATGCTTCTCTTATGTTTAATTTATTACCTTTTTTTTATTGTTGAAAGTGGCTGCTTGACTAAATCAAAGCAGTGAGAGTTTTATCAATCAGTCTGTTTCTCAGTTTTGTGACGAATATTCTTATGGATAAATAAGCTCCTTCGGGCTCCACTGGAACGAGTTGATTGTAAACTAGGCAAGATAGGTTTTTTAAGATTTTAAGTTCTATTGTTTGTAGTTGAAAAAAAAAAACATTGCTTTTACACTAATGTTTGCTGTAGAGTGTAGAGGAATGTCCTCGCAGTTGTGATTTTCACTTTTCAGAAATAAAACAAACTCTTTAAAAAGAATCCTGACCTTGGACTTTTCAATGAGTTCAACTTCAACGCTATCTCGGTCCTCTTCCATATCAGTGTCAGGGCTCTCTTTCGGAAAGAGATTTTACTAAGAATGTAATTTTTGACTTCCGAGTTTTGTGTCTAAATTGGTCTTCGTACTAGTCCAGATAGCTTTGCGACTTTGAATGATTAAATCAAATCAACATTTTCCCTTTTTTGCACACTTTTCTCCAATCTCTCTTGCAGATCTCCACTGATTTATGTTCAAGTCTCTTAGCCTCTTCAGGGTAAACCTGTCTATTTTTTCACTTAGACGAAGATCAGTGTTCACTTTGCAAATGCATTTGACTGTCATTTCAATACCACTCAGAGCTTTAAAAAGGTCTTTGATCGTATCACATTCATCTTCCGAAAACTTTGCCTAAACCTAATTATCGCCGTCATTATTTTTTACGTAGCTCGCTCAAACGGCAAAGAAACTTGAAGAAGTTATTTCTCTGAGTTTTGCAATCAGGGAAGAGAGTCTTATTTTTCCGAAGAAGGCAATATTCTGAAGTTGTAAATTGTGATCATCACGCACCATGGCTGTTCTGAATAGCTTCCATTGCCTTGCAAACTTTAGCAAAGATGTCGCGCCTTTCAGAAAAGTTCAAAGAGCAGTTTGGAAACACTTCATCCAAAAAAACAGTCACCATGAAGTACCACCAGCCATTGTCAGGAAAGAGCATGAAGGCGAGCTGTTGACAAGATAAAAGCTACCATTCTGAGTCACGGAAAACCATTCGCAGTTGAATGTGATGAGTTGTATTACTTCATCACACACGCATGTGTTCCACAAGAAATGTCAAACAGATCCTGGCCGTCGATGAGATGGGACAACAGCTCTACAAAGAGTATGTTGCAGAACGCATCAATGGTGATGTCAGCTTATGGACACCAGTTAAAAAGCAGAACAACCCCATGTCCATGTCAAGAAAAGCAAACAGTCAAGGTTCGTGACCAGTCGGTCGATCAGAAAGAAACAAAAAATCTCTACGGGCGCTTTATGGTCCTATCCAGATCAAGCCGGGACATTGACCAGAAGAACGCTATCAGTAACTATGAGTTCACCCTCACACCGAGAGCACTATTCGCTCCAGATGGATCAGTTGAACCATGCACTGATAAATCAAAGCTCATCCATTGCCTGCAGCATCTGACTTCAATGACATCAATGACAAGCTCATGACCTTGACAGCAGAGTTTGACGAGGTTATTCTGGTGTTCGACATGTACAAGTCTGACTCTTTGAAACAGAAAACTAGAGCAAGACGACAAAAAGACAAAGATCCTGTCCAATACCAAATCGTGGATAACACCAGAATCAAGCACATACCACTGAGTAGGTTCCTGTCCCATGACCAAACGAAAGCAGATTTGACACAGTATTTTGCTGAAGAAGTAATCGGATACAACAAGCATTCTCCAAAACTGGTGATAACTTCAGCGTCAGGCCACACCAGAAGCAATCGGAACATCACGTTTGAAGTGAACAATCACGAAGAAGCTGACACCTTGATGATCTGCCTCGCATTATCAGCATCACAGCGGAGTCCTGGTGGGCAGTTAGTCTTGTTCAGTATGGACACAGACGTTCTTGTCCTTGCTGTTGCAAACTACGACCAACTCTGCAAACACTCGTCCATTTCCATGCTATCAAGTACACTGGTGATCGCACCAATATGGAGAGCTCTAGGACAAGTGAAGGAGAAAGCATTACCCGTATTCCATACTTTCAGTGAAGCTGATAATGTTGGCAGATTTTAAATGGAAACAATCAGTGCACTAATACAGTTACCTGAGGACAGCACACTATCTCAGAATGTGAAAGAAATGCTGGCCAAGTTTGTCTGCACGATGTACTGCCCGAAGGGTGTCCACATAAACAACATTCCAGAACTGAGATGGCACATGTTTTTCAAGAACATGGTGGAGAATCAAAACTTGCCTCCAACACCACAAAGATTCTACCTGCACTACAAGTTATTGTTTAGCTAGACCGATGCCAATGCAAAACCAACTGCTCAAGCCAGAGATGTTCGTGTCGAAGGAACAACTTGACCTGCACCGACTTGTGCCTGTGTGGGACAGACTGCGAAAATGACGTTGACTGTAATGCTGGAAATAAGACTTAGGAAAGCTGTTGAACAATTGAATTTTGGTTAACGCTAGATATCTAGGTTTGCTTCTAATGGATTTCGTGACCCTTAAAACATAAAATTGGCATGTTTGATAAAGTTTCTAAGTTTAAGTTATTTTGGCAGCCGATTGTAGCATCGAATAGACAGCGATAGACACGTGTTTCGCCCATGAGGCTGGGCTCATCAGTATCGCACCGTATTCTTGCCACTTGAGTAATCGACCGCCGCTTTACCAGTCAGTTTAACTCTTATCTTTGTGGAAAGAAAGAGCCAACAAAACCAGCAGGTGCCAGGGGTAGGTCAATGTGAAGAAAGGCGTTCTTCCCGGCTATCAGCAGAAGGCTGAGCACTCACTAGTACAGCGAGCAGCTGCGATTCGCCAACCATAACGGTGTAGCTTCCACGCTAGCCATTCAGACCATCCAATCAACAATATGTTTCTCGGCAGCCGATTTGCAGCAAGAATTGACAGCGATAGACACGTGTTTCGCCCATGAGGCTGGTTTTTTTTTTTTTTTTTTTTTTTTATTGAAAAGTAAAAACAGTTGAACAGTACTACGAAAAATAAATACATTGGGCATGTGATTTCTAATCTTGAAAAGTCAATTAGGAAAGTAACAATGCAGAAGAGACAATTGGTGAGGGCAATCATATTATTGATGCCAGCCTGTTGCACAGTATAGGTTATACCTGAATTAAGAGAATAAACGCATGCGATAGACTTGGAAATTCATTGTAGTTATGATATCACTTTTATGTTTGGGGCTAGTGTTGTATCTCCATAATAACGGACATCTAATAAGTACGTTCATACAACAGTAGCCCAAAGGATATTCTTATCATACATATGCCAAAAGGCGTTGTTGTGTTAAACATGAAATCAGATGCATTTCGCAGGTATGTAGGTAACACATTACAAGTCACAATAAAGGTGTCTATGTTACTGTGCGTCCCACAACGCACATTTGTATTCAAAAAATAAACAAATCAATAAGTAGGAATATAATGTAATGCATGCAATTGCATAAACGAAGAAGGATCTGCATGTTGCCTCATTGCTCTCTTGTAGTGCAATGATGCTACATGCAGATGGTATGTGTGAATAAGAATCATTTACTATGGCGCATTTCATAAAATTCACAAGTCAGGTACATACACTGCAAATGATAACAATTAATAGCAGAATTCTTTCGAGAACAGTGGGTTCTTGGTTGTCATCTTCGACTTATGCTACAGTGTGGGAGTTTGTAAGGGGCGTCGGTATTACAGAGGTGTCATTTTGAAGATATTCTTTAATTTTTGTTTTAATAACCCAGAGGGTTGTTTTGGTAAATGTTTTGTTGTCCCACATATATTTATCTCCAATGTCTAGTGAAATTTTCTTTTTAATTATGGTACTCTTAACTGTATTTAGGATCAGCAGAATCAGTAGGTTGTCTGCCTGTCTGCTTGGAAAATGGTTGTATAGGATTATATCAGTTGTAAGTTTAATCTTTTGTTTTGTTATTGAATGATATAGCTTTTCTATTTTTTTCCAAATTGATTTCGTGAAGGTACATTCAGTTAACAGGTGTTTTATATTGTCAACAGCCATTTTGCAAAATTTGCACTGAGTAATTTTGTTCTGGCTGCAACGCCATGAGTTAGATTGTTTGTAAAAATTGCCCCATTTAAAAGCTGAATGTGCTATTCGATAGCAGATCGATATGTCAGAGTTTGAAAAGTATGGTTTGATATTTTTCTTCATAAGGAGCATTTCTGACCAGCTTATTGGTTCATTGTTTTGGCTCTTAATTTCAGTTTTAGTTTCTTTTTGTGTTTTTAGGGTTGTGTATATTGTATTATATGATATATCAGTCCAGTCAAGATTGTGTTTTCGGAGTTGGAGAAAAGTGCGAAAAATATCAGAATAAAACGAATTTGGGCAATCAGAGTGTGGTTCACTTAGGTTATATAATTTTTGGTTGATGTGCCTTATTTTATAGTTTAGATTGTACTTTGCCCACTCATGCCATAGTTCTGTAGCTTTATCGAGTGTGGACAGGTGTCTAATTCTGTCAGCTCTACTGGTTTGAAATTTTGTTTCTATGTCAATCATTTTTAATCCTCCGTTTTTAACTTCTGCAATGATTTTTGTTCTGCTTAATTGCTCAATTGGAGATGGATACCATAGAAAATTGTATAAGATTTTGTTTAAGGATTGGATATGCTTTTTTTGTGGGTAAAGAACCCTTCCCATGTGAAGAGATATAGGCACGAGGAGAGTATTTATTATATTGATTTTTCCTAGAAGGGAGAGTGGTCGAAATTTATGAATGTTGGCAGTCGTTTCAGTTTGTTTTATCACTTTTTCCCAGTTAAGAGTGTCTAGTTTTTTGTTGTTGTTTCCTGACCAGATTCCAAGGATTTTTATTTCATTTTGAATTTGAATATGTGGGTAATGTTGCTGTACTTCACTTTGTAACTCAGGTTGTGATACAAGCATTTGTGTTTTATTTTCGTTAATTTTTTGTCCTGACATTTGTTGGTAAAGTTTTAATTCTTTAAGTATTTCAGTAATAGAATTAAGGTTATTTGTGATAAACGTTGTGTCGTCTGCGTATTGTTCGATTTTTACTGCTTTTTTATTTATGGAGAAGCCTTTTATTGATGCATTGCTCTCTATGCGGCGTGTGAGTACATCGGCGCATATTATAAAAAAGAGCATGCTCAGAGGGCATCCTTGTCGGATGCCTCGCCTAATGTCGATTTTTTTTGTCAGTGCTCCATTCATTTCAACTCGACTAGAGATGTTTGAGTATATAAGAGTTAAGTATGAAATCATCACTGGCTTAAATCCAATTTTTTGGAGTATTTTGTACAGAAAAGAATGTTCCACTCTGTCAAAGGCTTTTTCAAAGTCTGTTACCATTATATATAATTTCCTGTTTTTTAGTTTTGCTGCTTCGATAGCTGCTTGAATATTCATTGTAGCGTGTTCAATTCGTCTGTTCGGTAGACCACATTTTTGGTTGGGTTGAATCAGTGTTTTCATTAAGGGGGTGATTCTATTGGCTAGGATTTTGCTTAAAATTTTGTAATCAGTGTTCAATAATGAGATTGGTCTCCAATTTTTCAGCGATGATTTATCTCCTTTTTTGTGAAAAAGTTTAACTATGGCTTCTCTCATCGTTACTGTCATAGTGTTTTTTAAAAAGCAGTTAGTATACATTTCAAGCAAATCATATGTCAAAATGTGCCAACATTTTTGATAAAAGATTGCGCTGAGGCCATCCGAGCCGGGGGCTGAGTTTTTATTTAATGTATCAATTGCGATCTTAATTTCATCTTTTGTTATTAGTCTTTCATTTTCTTGTGCTTCATCTGCATGTATTGTGGTGTGATTCAAAATGTTTAGATATTCATCTTGTTCAGTTGGATCAATTTTTCCATCACTTCCCCATAACTTATGGTAAAAATTGTGTGTTTCTGTTAAGATGTCATTTTTGTTGGTTACAACTTTATTGTCCTCTGTATGTAGTTCGGTGATAGTATTATTTTTACCTCTTTTCGTTTCAAGATGAAAAAATCCTTTGCTTGTTTCCTCTGAATCGTTTTGAGGTATTTTGCAGCGAATTTGTGCTCCTCTTTGCGTGTTATTGTGAAATTGTTCAATAACATCGGTAAATTTTGCTCGATCAGATACTAGGTTTGGATGAAATTCGTCTTCAATCTTAGAGTTTAAGATCTGGAGTTGTTGGTTTGCTGTGTCATATGCTTCTCGTTGCATCGTTGCAAGTTGCTGTGAGAGCTCTATCAGCTTATTTTTAAGTATTTCTTTTCCTTTATCCCACCATTCAAGAGTATTTTGAAAGTTTGCTTTTCTTATTGTCCAATTGGTCCATGTTGTTTCTATTTCGGATATTACATGTTGATGTTGAAAGATGGAGTTATTTACTTTATATGTGTGTTGATCCCATTTTATGTGTGTGTGATAGCTTAATGATAAGGTTGGTGCATTATTATGGTCTGAGTACAAATTTGTGTGATGTGTAATGTTTTCAAAGTGCTTCAAGGTATTGTTGTTTATATATATTCTATCTATTCTTGTTTTTGCTTTTGGATGTGAATATGTATAGATTGCTTTGTGTGGATGTTTGTATCGAAATATGTCTATTAGTTGAAAATTATTAACTAGTGTTTTAAAAGTCTTTTTGTCGTAGGTGTTTGAGAAGGATTGAGGGTTTGCAGTATCTAGAGGGTCTGTGATGAGGTTAAAGTCACCAAGTAGTATTATTTTGTCATCATTCCATTTTTTTAAGTTTGTGGATAGTATTTTTGATAGTGATGTTTTGTCTTTATGATTTTGTGGAAAGTATGCATTGATAATATGCATATTTTCACCATTAATATTGATGTGTAGTTGGTGGAGGTGGTTGTTCTTTAAAATAGTATGTCTGGGTTGACCCTTTTGATATATTTCATTTTTTAGTATTATCATAGTTCCTGCACGAAAGCTTGGAGAATCAGGGAATATGTTTGAGAAAAGTTTTATGTTATAAAATTTTTCCCAATTTTCTAATTGTTTAGGTAAAAGTCGATGAGTTTCCTGAATAGCTAAGGCAGAGAGTCTATGAAGCTTAAAGAATTTTATAATGTTGGTAAATTTTTTGGAAATTCCATTTATATTGATTGAGCAAATTTTAAGCTTTTTAACTTGCATGTGACAAGTTTGACTCTCTGCCTCAGAAAGCATTTCACTAGGTGTCAAAAGTATGATACACAATCACATTAGGCTATATTATAGGCTATTTAACACTATGATTATTATTACCTTTTTTTTCGGTTTTTAGGCGATAAAAGGATTCAATAAAAATTCTTTTTAAATATTATAGTTAGTAAGTATTTTCGTTGTCTCTTGGCAGCTCTTCTTCTTTGTTTGGTTCAAGGATAGATTTTTCATCGTTTTCTGATGGCGTGAGAGGGTTTTCATCTGTCTGATTCTGGGATGATGTGTCAATCATCAGAGGCATTAAGCTTTGTTCTGAATCGGAGGATGAGTTTTTTGAGTAGTTTGGATCTATTTTTTGGGTCTTGTTTTCTAAGGGCGGACTATCTTCAAGAGGTCGCTTATTAGGTCTGATGTAGGTGGGTGTTGGTGAATGGTGACTTTCAGGTGCATTTCTTGTTTTAGATATCGGATGTCTTTGTTGATTGTGTGTTGTTTTCTTTTTCTTTTTCTTTTTCTTCTTTCGTGTGCTTTTCTTTTCCCATGGGTTTGATGCTATGTCAGTGGACTCTCTATCTGAGGATAGTCCTTCTGTGTTAGGGCTTGTAGTACCACTTTCAGTTTCGGCGTTTCTTTGTTGAGTTAGGAGAGCACGTTTTGGGCATTCCGTACCTTGATGTCCTCGGTGTTGGCAATACCCACACAATATCCTCATGGGACATGTTGCATCGAGGTGGTCTAGTCCTTTGCAGAAGCGACAAAGATGACGTTGAGGAGTATTGTTCACTTTTTGTGTCGTTCGGCATTGTTGGGCTGTGTGCCCCTTCTTTTTGCATATATCGCACTGGGCGCAATCTGCTGCCCAATGACCTCGCTTTTTGCATATTCTGCACAGGGGGAGATGCTCCTCTCCTGGCTTTGTGATATATATCCATATACCGTGTACTTTGATTTTATCTGGGATATTTTCCAGGTTTATGTCCCTTAAATGGATATGGACATACTCGTTTTTTATGTTTGGGAATTTTTTAAATCTCCCAAGAAAGATTTTTTCGGGTTTTCCCCATTTACAGTCATTTGCAATGTCTCTTGTTAGTTCTACCGGCCACTCTACTGGAACTGGGTACAGTGTTACTATGTCACAGGGTGGCTTGGGCTTGCATGCTGTGACTGTTATTGTTGCTCCTTGGAATTGATATGCTGTTGGGGTTTGGTGATCTATAGCTAGTTTTTCCAAGTTTTCCTTTTCTGCTTCGGTGTGTGTGATAACGAATTGATGTTCTTTTAGGTTTAACGTGCGCACTCCTTCAAGTCCTTTAGAATACTTGCTTAGAAAGCCATCTTCCATGAAGAAACTAATAAAATTGTCTATGCTCAGCCAACCTTGGCATTCAGCTTTCACTATAAGTCTTCTTTGGAAGTTGTATGGCTCGCTTGGTATCATTGTTGCGAGCTATACTATAGCCTACTGCTTTAATTCTCAGATCACAATTGTATGTACGAGTATTTGTTAAATTTTCAAAGCAAAAGTTAAATAGTTTGTGGTATTATAAACTAGCTCTTGCAGGTTTTACCACGTTGGCAGTGAGAACGCTGCTGGCGCCCAATCAGTTACAAAAAAACTGCCAACCTTTTCGAAAGAAACTGCTTAAGGCGTTTCTTTCCTTTTTACATCAACAAAATAGAGGTTTTTCCTTTTTGAAGAAATCAGCAGAAAGCCTCAGGGAAAAGAAGCCAGCTGATTGCCTCAAAAAGAAAAAAAAAGCAAAATATAAGTAAACACTCTAGATCAGTGGAGCCTAAGGCAGAGTCCACTGATCCAGCTGACGTAGGCTACTCTCTTCACTTCTGTATATTTACTATCCTAGGCTAAAGTATACTAAACACAAAAGATCATATATATATATCTCCTTTTACTATACTAAATGATGATGAACTGTTTTATTTCGATCAACGACGCACGAGTACAAAATAATTGACACGGCGAGAAGAACACAATAAACATAGCCAGGTCAGGGACTTTAAAGAACCGGCCTGCCACGCCCCGTGGAGGCGGGGAGCGGCGTGATTATGGGGTGGCGATGCACCCGGAAGGGAAGTCCACCAGCTTAGGTCGCGGGGGCCAGGCTGGGGAGTCTAGGTACCTGTGGAAGGAAAGTGTGGATCGAGAATTTTGTGCGACTCGTCCGCAAAAGTTAGAATGGCGGAACGGGCCAGGGAGACGGGCTTTGCTTTCTGCAAACGCAAAAAGGTCAGCTCACGACGGGCCGGGCGACAGAAGTTTTATAAAGCCAGGCAGCGCCCACGTCTCCATCACGTGACCGTAACACAGGTACGTTTAACTCCTATACCCGGTCTGCCCGTAGGCAGACCGGATAAATTTTGGGGTCTCCCACGAGGAAGAGATGCTTAGCTACAAGGACGATTTGAATACTCGTGGGAGACGAAAATTATATAAAATTTGGAGCAAAGGCTCAATTAATTGGTGTAAAAAAAAAGATGGTAAGTGGGAATATATTGTATGCTTTACCTACCGAAAAAGTGTTGACGTTGAACCAACGAGCACGGATGTGCACTGGCCAGACGTTGAGGCAGGTTCGCCCAGATGGGTCGGGGGGACTAGCGATCGAAGCGTAGATATGACTAGGCTACGTTACCAGGAAAAATATAGAATAGTGGGATGAAACTTTGGAGGTTGCATCGAGTTGATCAGGAAATCATGTTTATCGATGAGTTAAAAGCAACGCGAGGTTGATCCGAGCGGGAAAGAGCAGCGTATCGGGAGAAGGTAGTGTGTGATAGTCTAAAATATTGAAATATGAAAATACAGATCCAGTGTTGTTAATGATATTACGTCATTGATAGATGATATGAGTCCATTCACGATATGCAATATATACTTAATTCATATATTGCTATTTTATTTTATTGATGATGATTGTATTCTTCATTGAGCTGCAGCATGCTGATGAAACAACAATTGTTTACAGGTAAATTGATAATGAAACAATGGATTTAACATACTATGACGTCACACAATTACTGGCGGGTTTTGAGGTTTGCTGTCTTGCGCGCTCGGATGCTTACTGCAGTGCTTCTGTTGTTGGGGAATTGAGCTTCTGATCGCTGGAATCGTCTTTTCTATGACGTAGCCCCTCCACGAGTGAGCCCGGCGTTCCAAGCTTTCCAGACACGGAGGGAACCTTCGATTGAGAGGGAGGCCACTTTTCTAGCCACCTCTGCTACCCCACGAGCAGGAACACCCAAGGCCGCCAAAGCCCGAGAACTCAACGGAGCATAGCTCCCGAGGGAGCCTACGACGAACGGAAGTGACAGGACGTCCCTGCAAGGGCGCTTCCTGTCTTCCTTTATGTTGACACATAACTCGCCGTACTTGTCGTGTTTCCTGTCGGCGGCTTTTCGAAGGGAATCCGCGCCGTAATCGAACGGGCAAGTGACGTCACATACAACCGTGACACCGTCAGGGCGTTGCAGGACAATGTCAGGGCGCAGATCAGCACCGCCCGCTTCCACGTGTTGTGGAACCGTACTATCTATGGTAAGCAAGGGTTGCCATTCGGCAGGTACATGCTTCACGATCTCCCACAATACTGAATTGTGTCGTTCCGTGACAACAGGCATCACGGTAGGGCAGTGGTTCAATATATGAGGGAGAGTCTCTTCCGCTTTCCCACACGCGCGACATATGGCAGGTTTATATGGGTGGCCATGGCTTGGTTTTGATTTCAAGGGAAGTAGGTTTAGGCGGGCTTTATAAGCAAATGCACGGTTCGCGTGATCCAGGAGCTCCGGTCGCCGAGTCCAAGAGTTCGAAAATCCGGACAGACAGTGGGCACTGACCGTCTTGCCTTGGTCAGGTTTGGATTCCCACTGTCTCCTCCACCACAAGTCATTGTGTTGGTGGAGGGTCGGAACCACTTTTTTCCTTAGGGGAGGTGTGATTTTGGAGCTCCCCGCGGTCAACTCGAGACCGCCATCCGGGCGTGCGGACCAACGTACATTTAGACGACGGGTAGCCGCCGGGACGCGGCCTCACAAGCTTTCGCCTGTTGGGCACGGTCGAGAACGGGCACCTTCAGGAGGGGGGTCCTTATTCAAGTAACTGGCTAGCTGGCACGGGGTAGGATCTGGAGTGCCGAACCTCAGACTGGCACAACGCCTAAGCTGCCCGAAAGCGATGGCAGAGACACGGTCGTCAGGAGACGTCAGCATCTTGAAGGCCTGGGCTATCGAAAGCGTGTCGCTTTCGCGACACAGATTCAACACACCAAAGCCCCCCAATGCAGGCTTACAGTAAAAGAAAGCGCTGCACGCCCACCTGGGAAGACGCCACGCCACCTTCAAACACTGCAATACCAGTCGATCGAGCTTCAGAAGCTCATACTGTCTGAAGCGCCGCACTCGCAGATGGTATGACGCGGACGGAAGAATGATAGAATTAAGTGCCAGAAGTTTCTGGCTTGGAGTAAGGAAAGGTTTCATTAAAGAGGAAATGTGTTTCTCCAGGGTGGAGATGAAAGGTTGGGTAAGGGACGCATCCGAGGCGTAACCGGTTCGAGCGCCAAGATATTTGTACGTTTCGCCTTTGGGGATGACTCGGATTTCCTCCCCGGCTAGGGAGAAAGGTTCCGGGTCGACCCGCAGACGGGACGCCGACGCTTTCCTATAGGATAAGGTGCCACACTTGCGTGGGTTGAACCGTAGCCCGGACCAGGAAGAGAAGGGATCAGTAGTAGATAAGAGGGAGATCATCTGCTCGCGATCGGAAGAAACGAGACAGATGTCGTCCGCATATGCCATACAACGTACTTTGATGTCTTCTTTAGCAGGAAGGTTGTAGCCGCAATCCGTTTTGTCACGGACGCCCCTGAGGAGCACCTCGATGACCAAATTGAATAGCAGCCCAGACAACGGGCAGCCCTGACGGACTCCCCGCCCCACAGGGATACGGTCGGTTTCACCATTGCCACAGCGGACGGTGCAGGTGTTAGCGACGTATATGTCGGAGATGCACTCAATAAGGTCTGTGGGGGCGTCGAAATGACGCAGGACCTCGGCTATGCATTCGTGCCGGACACTGCCAAAGGCGTTTCGAATGTCCAGAAACGCAACCGACACAGGCCTTTTGCGTGACTGTGCATCCGAGAGGATGGTGTCGAGCATGAACACATGCTCGTAGACGCCCTCCGTGGGCATGAATCCCTTTTGCTCTCGGCTGATAACATTCCCCTCCACCGCCCATCGCTGCAGGCGTCGGGCCAATACGGCGGCGTAAATCTTATATATATATGTTTCGGCAGATGGAGATGGGCCGCCAGTTGCTGACGTCGTGCAGATCACCCTCAGGGTCTTTGCATATGAGTGTGATCCTGCTGGTTCTCCACTGGTCCGGTACACGACGGTTGATCCGGCAGGTCTCGAAAAGGCTGGCCAAGAGTCCCCCTCTTAGGTCCAGGGTCTTCCAGAAACCGTAGGACAATCCGTCAGAACCAGGGGCGGAACCGACATCAAGCGACTGGAGGACCGCCTCCACCTCCCGGGCCGTAATGGGACCTTCACCGTCATCGATGAGGGAGAGGTTTACATTGCCATACTCGTAACGGTGGGCGTTCATCCACTCAGGCATCCGCGAGCAACTCCCAGCTTCAGGAGCGGTCATGTCACGTTGAAATCTTTCCTCAATTTCTTGAGGGGGAATTTCGCAGTGAAGGTCGCAATTTTTTCCTTCAACAATCCGACGGACCGTTCCCTTCGCGTCCCGCGAGAAGGCGGCTCGCAACTCCACTCCCCTACGATATCGGGCTCCGTTCCCGCGCGAACCCCCGCCGTCCGACCGAGGAGAACCCCCGTTCGAACGACGGCGAGCCGCGCGAGCCCGGGCGCCACGATTGAAGCGTGGTTTGCGAGGACGTGTCCTCTTGGGCGGCGAAGTGCCAGCGGTCCACTCTTCCAATTCAATGCAGAACTGGTCGAAATTTATGCCACCCGCTAAAGTAAGGTTCACTAAACTGCAAAGAGCCCGCCTGGAGCTCTTCGTCTTACTTTCCCTGACCGGTTCAACAGGGTCTTGGATGGATCGTTGAGTGTTGGGTGTGATGGACATCCCTGGGGTAGTCTGTGGGAGTCCGGGGTCATGCGTGGCTTGGTTGCATGCCATGGTGTCGCTTCGGGGTCGAGTCAAGGTTTGGGAAGAGATAGTTAAATGGAATTCATTGTGGGTGGTTTGGGTAGGTGGGGTAAAGGGTCGGGCTTCGGCAGACAGCGTCGAGGTACAAGATTGTATAGGACAGATGGAAACAGGATTAAAAGATAAGGAGGATTGAGATGGGTAGTGTTGGAGAGACTTGGAAGAAGAGGTCTGCATGGGCGGCTTGGAAGAGCTGATTGAGTCCCCAGCTTCAGCTCCGGTGGTAGCCGTCCGAGGCAGGGAAGATGGGCGCGAAGCCGGCTTGGATAAACCGAGCGAGTCCACTGCCACGGCTCCGGTGGAGGTCGGCTTGCGCAGAGGTGCATATAGAAAAGGATTCGCACTGACAGTAGGGCCGTAACCGTCCGTGGTTGGGCTATCAGGCGAGGAAGTGGAGGAAGAGGAAAGAGATTTGCTGTTCGACGAGTCGGACGAGTCGGAAGAGTCCCCACTTTCCGACCCAGGTCCGGCCGAAGACAGGCGAGGAAGAAACAGCACATCTAGATCAGGCAAGCTGTCAGCATCAGCTGGGCTGAGCGAAGTCTTGCCTGAATGGGATAGAACAGTACGGAAAAGTTCTGGTATAAAGTCAGGTGGGGGGGGCAAAGTGGAAGTGCTATCCAGGCCTTGGCGCCAGAAGACTTGAGAGCGGATGACAGAGGAAGAGGAAGGAAGGGATGACTCCTCGACCGATGCGCCTGCAGTCGAGGGCCGGCGCCTTCCATGCCTAACAACAGAGACGTAGGAAGGCCCAGGCTTGGTCATCATAGGGGGCCTGGTTTGGCTCTCCGACGGCGTCGGGTCATTGCTCGGCCAGGGAAGGCAGGTTGGCAATTGAAGGCCCTTGGGGCAGGATCGCCAGTGCTCTAAGGCCCCATCCAGCTTGTAAGCTCGAGGGAGAACACGGCAGCACCTGCTACAGGTGATCAGGAACTCGGCGCGCGAACCATGGAATGCTCGCATATGGTCCTGATACGCCTGCACATCTCGGTAAGGTCGAGATGCCCTCCTGCAAGTGGAGAAAGGACAGAAAAGGGGGAATAGATTGGGGAGGGTGAGGCGAATAGGGAAGACGGACTGCAGTCTATTCGACCTCAGATATAGTGGAGCTGACTCGTGGCATGCGACAGGTAAGCCACTGTGTGGTGTGGGATCACGGATCGGACACTCGTCGCCACGACGAAGCAACGAGTTCGTGAAAGCAATAGAGTCTACCGGTGAGGCTTCACCATCTGGGTTGAGTGGGACTGAGTGCCCACTCACAGGAACCTGCTTCCTCGTCGGCCAGCCTAAACTAGTGGACTCCGCAGACGGGGAGGTAAAATCAACACCGGCCAGGTTATCTTGAAAAGTCTTTGAACCTGTGCGACTTAAAGGGCGTGACATAATCAGTAGAAAATGTATAAATATAATATATAAAAAGTTGGTTAAGTTTAAGATGTTTCGGAGTTTACAGCGACAGCTCAAAGTTTAGAAATTAAAGGTAACGGATTACAAAAACAAAGAACTACTGACGGATTACAAGAGGGTTGAATCAGAGGTTACTACTTAAAATTTGATAATTATTTTTTTTACATAGACTCAACGTTACTAAATGCAATTAGGCTTTGAATATCAGTTAATTACGGTACTGCAAATAAGTTTGATGAGCTAGGAGGTTAAAAAAATGCTTTGAGAACAATTGACTAAAAAGTCAATTGTGACGTCACTACTGAAAACTTAAACCAAAAAATAGGGTGACCCTTTGATTTGAAGTACGATTAGTTAGGATCGATATAAACAATTGTTCAAAAGACTTTAAAGATAAAGAGAGGATTATTGTTCAAATTATACGGTATAGAATTTTAACAAGATAAGGTTATGATTCAAGTGAACACTTCAAGGAGAAAGGAAGTAATGGAAGATGCGTGTTTCAGATGCAAGAAAAGGAAGATTTGGCAGACAACTGGCAACACTAGATTACCAATGCAGGAGTTTGAATGCCGAGATTTCGAAAATTAATTGAACAAGGGTGTTTAATTTGGGTAAAAAAAAGGATTTTCGGATGGATTTATTATTGCAATAGAGGCACAAGTCTACGAATTAATTAATTTAAGTAGCAAGATACTAACTGATTAGAATTAAGGTTAAAAAATGAAACAACAAAGTGAAATGGAAAAATAGGCTAGGAATTAATTTAAAACTCGATAAAGCTAAATTTAGGTTAAACAATGAACATATAGCAATTACTGTAGTACACAATTAACACGACATAGATAATTACAGTTTTATATGATTCCTTTCTTGTGAAATGTTTTTCCTTTTCTTCTTAAACCTTGTTCTTCGGGGGAAAAGATGGGGATACCAAGCCCGGGCTGGAATTGCAGATCCCAGGGTTTGATTGGGGTGGAAATAGTTAACTAGGATGGGGGTGGGGATAAAAAAAAAGGGGGGGGTTTTCAGAACAACTCACTTTTTCTTTAAATTCTTTCTTTTCTTGACTGAGATTTGGAACTAAGCATCCAGTTATTCGCAGTGGCACGACAGAACGGTGATCTGAATCTAACTTTAAGCTTTCTTTGTAGCCTTTTCTTTATTTATTTCAGCACTTTCGCAATAACAACTAAATCATCTGGCTCACAAGCTTTCTTTGTAGCCTTTTCTTTATTTATTTCAGCACTTTCGCAATAACAACTAAATCATCTGGCTCAGACTAAAAAAGGCGAAAGATTTATGCTGTGTGTGCACACCGTTTCGACCTCTGGTTACTACAAAGATTTAAAGCATGAGGCTGGGCTCATCAGTATCGCACCGTATGTGTTAAACTGTTTTATTTGCATCAACAGCGCACGGGTACAAATAATTGACACGACGAGAGAGCACAAACAAACATAGCCAGGTCGAAGACTTTAAGAAACCGGCCTGCCACACCCCGCGGCGGCGGGGAGCGGCGTGATTTATGGGGTGACGATGCACCCGGAGGGTTAAGTCCACCAGCTTAGGTCGCGAGGGCCAGGCTGGGGAGTCGAGGTACCTGTGGAGGGAGAGTGTGGATCGAAAAACTATATGGCCCGTCCGCAAATTTAGAATGGCGGAGCGGGCCAGGGAGACAGGCTCTTTCTGCATAGCCCAGAAAGAAGCCCTGCGACGAACCGGGCGACCCGTCGTGTGTGGACGCTGGAACCGGCAGTAATTGACCGCCGGGCAGCGCCCACGTCTCCTTCACGCGTCCTCGCGCAGGTACTTTGACTCTTATACCCGGTCTGCCAGTAGGCAGAGCGGATAAAATTGGGGTCTCCCACGAGGAAGAGAGTCGAACCATTTAAGGATAATTTGGCTCTCGTGGCAGACGAATATTCAATAAAAATGTGGAGCAGAGGCTCGATGAATCAATATACTGTAATCAAAAAAAAAATATATATATATATATATATAGGTGGGAGTGTAATTAATACTCACTGGAGAAGAGTAAGCTTTCATTCGGCGAGCACGGATGTGCACTGGCCAGACGTTGAGGCAGGTTCGCCCAGCTGGGTCGGGGAGGCTAGCGATCGAAACCAGAGGCACTGATAGGCTGCATTACCGGTAAAAATAGAAAAATTGGGGTAGAAGTTTTGAGGCTGCATCGAGTTGATCAGGGGATCGTGTTGATCAATGCATTGAAAGCGGAGCGATGTTGATCCGAGCGGGCAAGAACAGCGTTACAAGGCGAAAGCAGCGTATGACAGTTCGAAACAATTGATTGATTAGTACATAGAGAATCTAGTGAGGATTGAAATTGCTTAATTGCTATTAAACCAGTCTCAAGTCACAATGTACATGAGGTATTTTATTTCCTTCCTTTTTACTTTAGAATGGTTGTTTTTGAAGAGACTGGAGTATCATATAAAAGAAATGGCGCAGGTTTATAGAAATAAGGTGATGACATAAGGTGATCAATTTTAAGCCAATATTGTTATAAGGTTATAACGTCTAAACGGTTTGCTGTCTTGCGCGCCCGGATACTTACTGCAACGTTATTGGGGAATAAGTTTCTGATCGCTGATGTCGTCTTTTCTATGACGTAGCCCCTCCACAAGTGAGCCCGGCGTTCCAAGCTTTCCAGACGCGGAAGGATCCTTTGATTGAGAGGGAAGCCACTTTTCTAGCCACCTCTGCTACCCCACGAGTAGGAACGCCCAAGGCCGTCAGAGCTCGAGAGCTCATCGGGGCATAGCTCCCGAGGGAGCCTACGACGAACGGAAGTGACAGGACGTCCCTGCAAGGGCGCTTCCTGTCTTCCTTTATGTTGACACATAACTCGCCGTACTTGTCGTGTTTCCTGTCGGCGGCTTTTCGAAGAGAATCCGCGCCGTTGTCGAACGGACATGTGACGTCACATACGACCGTGACACCGTCAGGGCGTTGCAGGACGATGTCAGGACGCAGATCGGCACCGCCCGCTTCCACGTGCTGTGGAACCGTACTATCTATGGAAAGCCCGGGTTGCCATTCGGCAGGCACATGCCCCACGATCTCCCTTAATACCGAATTGTGTCGTTCCGTGATGACAGTCATCACGGTAGGGCAGTGATTCAATATGTGGGGGAGAGTCTCTTCCGCTTTCCCACACGCACGACACATGGAAGGTAGGTAACGGCGGCCATGGCTTGGTTTTGATTCAAGTGGCATTAGATTCAATCTAGCTTTGTACGCAAATACTCGGTCCGCGTGATCCAGGAGCTCCGGGTGCCGGGTCCAGGAATTTGAAAATCCGGACAGGCAGTGGGCACTGACCGTCTTGCCTTGGTCAGGTTTGGATTCCCACTGTCTCCTCCACCACAAGTCATTGTGTTGATGGAGGGTCGGCACCACTTTTTTCCTTATAGGAGGGGTGATTGTGGAGCTCCCCGCGGCCAACTCAAGGCCGCCATCCGGGCGGGCGGACCAACGTACGTTCAGGCGACGGGTGGCCGCCGGGACACGGCCCCACAGGCTCTCGCCTGTAGGGCACGGTTTAGGACGGGCGCCGTCAGGAGGGGGGTCACTATTCAGATAACTGGCCAGGTGGTCAGTCGTGGGATCTGGAGTGCCGAACCTCAGACAGGCATGACGCCTAAGCTGCCCGAGAGCGACGGCAGAGACAATGCTGTCAGGTGACGTCAGCATCTTGAAAGCATGAGCTAGCGAAAGCGTGTCACTTTCGCGACACAAGTTCGTCATGCCCAAACCTCCCAATGCAGGCTTACAGTAAAAGAACGCGCTGCAGGCCCACTTGGGAAGACGCCACGCCACCTTCAAACACCGCAAAACCAGTCGGTCAAGCTTCAGAAGCTCATACTGTCTAAAGCGCCGCACTCGCAGATGGTATGACGCGGACGGGAGAATGATGGAAGTGAGTGCCAGAAGTTTCTGGCTTGGGGTAAGAAAGGATTTCATCAATAAGGAAATGTGCTTCTCCAGAGTGGAGATGAAGGGTTGGGTTAGGGATGCGTCCGAGGCGTAACCGGTTCGAGCGCCGAGGTATTTATACGTCTCGCCTTTGGGGATGACTCGAATTTTCTCCCCGGCAAGGGAGAAAGGTTTCGGGTCGACCCGCAGACGGGACGCCGACACTTTCCCATAGGAAAGGGTGCCACACTTGCGTGGGTTGAACCGTAGCCCGGACCAGGAAGAGAAGGGTTCAGTAGCAGATAGAAGAGAGATCATCTGCTCGCGATCGGAAGAAACGAGACAGATGTCGTCCGCATAAGCCATACAACGCACTTTGATGTCGTCTTCTTTGGCAGGAAGGTTGTAGCCGCAATCCGTTTTGTCACGGACGCCCCTGAGGAGCACCTCGATGACCAAATTGAATAGCAGCCCAGACAACGGGCAGCCCTGACGGACTCCCCGCCCCACAGGGATACGGTCGGTTTCACCATTGCCGCAGCGGACGGTGCAGGTGTTGTCGACGTATATGTCGGAGATGCACTCAATAAGGTCTGTGGGGGCGTCGAAATGACGCAGGACCTCGGCTATGCATTCGTGCCGGACACTGCCAAAGGCGTTTCGAATGTCCAGAAACGCAACCGACACAGGCCTTTTGCGTGACTGTGCATCCGAGAGGATGGTGTCGAGCATGAACACATGCTCATAGACGCCCTCTGTGGGCATGAATCCCTTTTGCTCTCGGCTGATAACATTCCCCTCCACCGCCCATCGCTGCAGGCGCCGGGCCAATACGGCGGCGTAGATTTTATAAATGTTTCGGCAGATGGAGATGGGCCGCCAGTTGCTGACGTCGTGCAGGTCACCCTCAGGGTCTTTACATATGAGTGTGATCCTGCTGGTTCTCCACTGGTCCGGTACACGACGGTTGATCCGGCAGGTCTCGAAAAGGCTGGCCAAGAGTCCCCCTCTTGGATCCAGGGTCTTCCAGAAACCGTAGGACAATCCGTCAGAACCAGGGGCGGAACCGACATCAAGCGACTGGAGGACCGCCTCCACCTCCCGCGCCGTAATGGGACCTTCACCGTCATCGACGGGGAAGAGGTTCACACTATCATGCTCGTAACGGTGGGAGTTCATCCACTCGGGCATCTGCGAGCAACTCCCAGCTTCAGGAGCGGTCATGTCGCGTCGAAATCTCTCCTCAATTTCTTGAGGTGGGATTTCGCAACGACGGTCACTGTTTTTTCCTTCAACGATCCGGCGGACTGTTCCCTTCGCGTCCCGTGAGAAGGCGGCTCGCAACCCCACGCCCCTACAATATCGGGCTCCGTTCCCGCGCGAACCCCCGCCGTCCGACCGAGGAGAACCCCCGTTCGAACGACGGCGAGCCGCGCGAGCCCGGGCGCCACGATTGAAGCGTGGTTTGCGAGGACGTGTCCTCTTGGGCGGCGAAGTGCCAGCGGTCCACTCTTCCAATTCAATGCAGAACCGGTCGAAATTTATGCCACCCGCTAAAGTAAGGTTCACTAAACTGCAAAGAGCCCGCCTGGAGCTTTTCGTCTTACTTTCCCTGACTGGTTCAACAGGGTCTTGGATGGATCGTTGAATGTTGGGTGAGATGGACATCCCTGGGGTAGTCTGTGGGAGTCCGGAGTCAATCGTGGCTTGGTTGCATGTCATGGTGTCACTTCGGGGTTGAGTCAAGGTTTGGGAAGAGATAGTTGGCAGGAATTTAGAGTGGGTGGTTTGGGTAGGTGGGATAAAAGGTTGGGCTTCAGCAGACAGCGTCGAGGTACAAGGTTGTATAGGACAGATGGGAGCAGGATTAAAGGGTAAGGAGGAGTGAGATGAATAGCGCTGAAGAGAATTAGGAGAAAAGGTTTGCATGGGCGGCTTGGAGGAGCTGATGGGGTCCCCAGCTTCAGCTCCGGTGGTAGCCGTCAGAGGCAGAGAAGAAGAAGGGCGCGAAGCCGGCTTGGATAAACCGAGCGAGTCCACTGCCACGGCTCCGGTGGAGGTCGGCTTGCGCAGAGGTACATGTAGAAAATGGTTCGCGCTAACAGTAGGGCCGTAACAGTCCGTGGTCGGGCTATCGGGCAAAGAATTGGAGGAAGAGGAAAAAGATTCACTGTTCGACGAGTCAGACGAGTCGGAAGAGTCCCCACTTTCCGACCCAGGTCCGGCCGAAGACAGATGAGGAAGAAACAACACATCTAGGTCAGGCAAGCTGTCAGTGTCAGCAGGGCTGAGCGAAGTCTTGCCTGGATGAGATAGAACAGTACGGAAAAGTTCAGGCATAAAGTCAGGTGGGGGGGGCAAAGTGGGAGTGCTGTCTAGGCCTTGGCGCCAGAAGACTTGAGAACGGATGACAGAAGAAGGGGGAAGAGGGGATGACCCCTCGACCGATGCGCCTGCAGTCGAGGGCCGGCGCCTTCCACGCCTGACAACAGAGGTGTAGGAAAGCCCAGGCTTGGTCATCATAGGGGGTCTGGTTTGGCTCTCCGAGGGTGTCGGGTCATTGCTCAGCCAGGGAAGGCAGGTTGGCAATTGAAGGCCCTCGGGGCAGGATCGCCAATGCTCTTGGGCCCCATCCAGCTTGTAAGCTCGAGGGAGAACACGGCAGCACCTGCTGCAGGTGATCAGGAACTCGGCGCGCGAACCATGAAATGCTCGAATATGGTCCTGATACGCCTGCACATCTCGGTAAGGTTGAGATGCCCTCCTGCAAGTGGAGAAAGGACAGAGAAGGGGGAATAGATTGGGGAGGGTGAGGCGAATAGGGCAGACGGACTGCAGTCTATTCGACCTCGGGAAGGGTGACTCGAAATGGGTGGGGTAGCCACGATGTGGTGCGGAATTGCGGATCGGACACTCGTCACCGTGACGAAGTGACGAGTTCGCAAAAAGCAGTGAGTCTACCGGGGAGGCTTCACCATCTGGGTTGAATGAGTGACCACTCACAGGAACCTGCTTCCTCGTCGGCGAGCCTAAGCTAGTGGACTGAGAAGATGGAAGGGAGAAACCAACACCGGCCAGGTTATCTCTAAAAGTCTTCAAACCTGCACTACTTGAAAAGCGAGACATAATTCAAATGAAATAATTATAAAAAGCTGGTTATTACAAAGATTTAAAGTTTACGGCGACGTTTCTAAATTTAGAGATTTAAAAGTGACGATATAAGAACTGGTAGCAGATTGTGATGAAATTGAATTTAAAAACCAACGATTTACTAAAGATTTGGCTGATAAAAAGCAATTTACGTTGATTTAACGTTACAGGATAATATTATAATGTAAAAATGTTAGTGACAGATAAATAAACTAAAAAAAAAAAATTTTAATTACGAATTGGTGGGAGGAATAAGAGGAAAATGATAAAGCTTTAAGAGCAATTGAATGAATGTACAATTGTGACGTCAGTTCGTAAACTTTACTCCAGCTAGCAGAGTGACCCTGCGACGATTAATAAAATACAACAATTAAATATAATATAATACGCCAATAGTCGTTACAATTGATTGGAAACGACCGCCGCTTTACCAGTCAGTTTAACTCTTATCTTTGTGGAAAGAAAGAGCCAACAAAACCAGCAGGTGCCAGGGGTAGGTCAATGTGAAGAAAGGCGAAGTTAGCGAAGCGTTACTGCTGCTCGCTGTGCTAGTGAGTAATCAGCCTTGTGCTGATAGCCGGGAAGAACGCCTTTCTTCACATTGACCTTTGCACCAGCACCAGAAACTAGGAAAACCCGCACCAGAAACTAGGAATACCAACAATACTACCGTACCATGTTACTGAAGTTTGAAGTCACACACCATGGTTGCAGCAGCTGAACAAGAGCTAAACACGATAATACGGTATATATAACCCTTACAACTACGCAGCCTACAGCACATTTTCAACACTTTAAAATCGTGTCATAAAATTGGTCCAACGTGATTCTGCATTGCGGGGGCAGCAAGAGAAAATGTTGTATGCATGAAGTAATATGTAGCCTTTTTCACATTCTGTTTGAAAACCCGGATTTTCTGGCTTTAAAACCCACCCGGGTTTCAAATAACAAAACATAGCCAACCAACTGGTTTTGGATTCGGGTATACCCGAGTTGAAAACATCAATGACAACCAACTGTGGTAAGCTTATGAGCTTATTTTGCCAATGACACCACCGCCACAGGTAACACGCACTAGAAGCATTGTTTTGTACTAATCCCTATATATAGGAACACACCTATGAAAAATTAAGTTACATAATTTAAATACAATTCACAAACTTACAAACAACGTCTATATATATCCACCCAACAAAACTTCCAAATCGGTCAGTTGTTGTGCAAGTGTAATTTCCTGCATCCGATAGTCGTAATAAACTTAATGAAAGCTGAGAAGTTGTAGAAGTAGAATCGCCTAGATGCGTCCACTCATATGTCGCATCCAGCTCATGTCCGTAAAGGACAGAACAAGAAATAGGTGTATAATATTTTTGTCGTTGTATGGCCAACGCATTGTTGCGACGGTTTATATGGCGAGGAAGTTTGATTTCGACTGACCCTAAATACAAAAACATTAATTACACACCTTGTCCCTTGTCATGACAAGATTGCATCAAATGTATTGACTGAAACAGATTTTAAAAAATGTGTATGTATTTGTTAGCAAAGTTATTAGTGTATTTATTAGTGTTATATAATGAAATAGAAAATTCATGAGCGAATTTATTAGATTCTATTTGAATAAGACTATACTGAAGAAGCCACACTTGTGTGGAGAAAGCTCTATAAATAAATTGACTTTTCTGCTTTAGTGTGATACTGTCTACTTTGTTTCAAATATATAATCACACTACGCATCCTATTGGATCTTCAGTAAAATCATAAGAAGAATTGATGAAACGTTTAATAACGAAGTTTTGTTTTAGAATTTTGTTAGCAAAACTTGAAAAACTATTTATTTGACTGTTTAAGTGAAATATGAACTGGTTTTAAAAGCTGCCAATAAACAGGTTAGTCAACATCTAAATAAATACACAATCATTAAATGAAACAATATCAAACTCAATTATGTTACTTACTGGTTTTTGGAACTACAATGAAAGCTGTTTTGCTGCTCTCCACTGATCCAAAACTATTTGTCGCCAAGCAACTCACTGACGTGAACATGACGTCAACCGTTTGATAGGACGAACAATGACCGTTTGTAGCATCGACAGTCAATGAATAAACTTGAATGCTGCCATCGTAGAACTTCCACACACATCGATGGACAATTGGATTAGCTTCACTTGAACAATCCATAACAAGATTTTTACCAGATTGATAATAATATTTTCCATTTAAACGAACTATATGATCAGTCTCCATGACGTTGATGAAAATGTTGATAGGGAAGTCTGCAAAATAACATCTCAGTATTATATCATCAAAATAACATCGACGGCATGCCTTTACATTCTTGCCAAACACATCAACAACAAACACGAGAATCCCAAAGATCACTGCGAAAGGCGTCAAACAGATCACATGATGTGATGTGTATGATAGCTAAGATGCGAAAAAAGTTTTTTCCTGTTGATAAAGTTAATATTTAACCATTGTATTTTGTTTACATGTAAAAATATTGTTATTTCTGAAGAGGATACCTTGTAATGCCGAAAACGTTCGTAATTTGTTTCTATGTAGTTTTCTTTTTTGACTTCTGTAAATTTTATTGTAATAATAGTGCAGCGAGTTATCATAATCATAACCATTGTGCAAATTATGACTAAAGCATGAAATTTTCACCAGTATTAGTACATATCATAAGGTTCATTTTAAGTTTGGAAGTTAAGTCTTATTTGACCTCTGATGGCCTTGAGAGGTCAATGGCCTAAACATGACCTAAATTACAGTTTTTCAAGAATCTGGTGCACTAGGGCTGTGTCTGTCTCGGAATTATTTGAAAGACATGTTATGATAGTTATTAAAGCATGATATTTTTACCAGCGTTAGTACATAATATCATAAGATTCATTTTAAGACCGGGAAGTAGCCTAAGTTGACCTCTAATGACCTTGAGAGTTCAATGACCTAAATTACAGTTTTTCACGATTCTGGTGCAGTTTGTTTGTCTGGCGAATTATTTGAAAGACATGTTAAGATAATTTTCTGCTGTGTAATGTTTAATGTACATTAGACAGAGGCTGTAAAAGCTTCAAGTAGGCTACAGTGAGGCTAGGCTGGCCTCAGACACATGAATAGTACATATCGGTAATGATATACACACGAATTATCCATATTGCGCGTAAATGTCGAGGTGTGTCATCGCAGCTAACAGTCTCCCTAACATGCACATAATGCAATGCACTTCAGTGCAGCCTTGGTGCACTTGCAGTAGCCAGTACACCCCTTCTTGTAGTCGCTGTGGATCAGTTCTTGGCAAGATTTTGATGCCTCTGGCAGTGTTGTCCAGAGAGGCTGCCACCCAGAAGCCTTCTTTGTCCAGCCCCAATCAGATGGGCTCGGAAGCTTTGGATTTAGGACCAGAGTTTGGTTCCAACAGTTGGCCTGGAAAGAAGCCCGCTTGATGTGTTGCTGGAATGCTGCCTGCGTAGGAGGGATGTTTTCTAGAGCCCTCGACTTGTGTGCGAAGAGCTGTTTCCGAGCGTCGTTCACTTCCATGCATGATGTCGCTGGTGCAATCATACATCAGCACAACAAAGCGCTCCAGCAGTGACATTGACTCCTCACTGACATGCGTACTAGGCTATTTCTTTGAAAGCATCAGTCACCTCTGGGGAAAACTGTCCAAATCTCCCAGGCAGTCTTCTTCCCTCTGCTAGCAAATGCAGACACAGTGTCGCACCCTATGGGGGCATGAAAGACCGGGAGAGTAGCACATCGTCTGGGATTCATGGCGGCAGCCAAACGGTGAACAGTTATGTACCGGAAGCTGGGCCCAGTACCAAGAGCTATCCACAGCTCGTCGTGGTTAATGTAGTTGAAGGAAGCCACAGCCAGTACCACAACATCAGTAGGTGCGTACGGTCACCTTCCTCATCCCCTTCTGGACAGCATCTTCCAGGTAGAAGCATGCGTGTATCCGTCTCCTCCTGAGAAATGGAGAGAGGTTGGTTAAGTCGAACTTGGAAGGAGAGCACAGGGCATCAATTCCACAGGTCGCATACATTTCCTTGCCATCAACAATTGGAAGACGAATGGTATCTCGTGACAAGAAACCAAAGAATTCAATCTTGTTTTGGTCAACACGAAGGAAGTCTTTCCAGTTCTCAGGCACAACGGTAAGGGAGCCACTCTTTTCCTGATGCCCTTACCTTTCCTCTGTCTGGTCGTCGCCTTCAGGCTGTCAGGCAGATATACATTCCAGACGAGGTCCAGACTTTGGACCTTTTCCAGATGAGTGAATATGTAAGGTGCAAAAGCTGTGTTCATATACTCTTCAAAGGTCTTTGCCGCAACAGGATTAAGCACTTGAACAATAGCTACCCCATCAAGGATTATGGCATTAACCACATGTGCTCTAGTAGTTTCAGTTTGGTCTGATTTCAGGCAGTGTAGTAGATCTGCTTTGACTTCAATGTGCTTGGCCTCCTGTTGATAATGAAGGTGGAGCTGCCTGGTTCTCATGGGAGAAGAACTGGTCAAGATCCCCGTCACGTGATTGACATGCAACATACAGCCTCGAGAAGAAACTGCAGTCACTCTTCATTGCTTTGCGTCTTGGTCTGTGGCCGACTGAAGAGCGGCAACTTGTTCTTGGTCAGTGTGTCTGTTGTATTTCCAGACGTTTAATATAAAATAAACAATAATAATTGTAGCGATAGCCAACCAAGTGAGAAAACCATTTACCTCTTGTTACTTACTGATTCAGTGTATAAAATCAACGCAATATATAGTAAGAAAGAAACGCAAAACAATCAACTAAGGAACGTGGTACAGAACGCTCAATTGATTACACGCGCAGTGCGGTGGTAATCAATTCCAACGTCTGTACCAGAAAACGCTGAACGGTGATTATGTAGTGACGCTGGTCACGAGTTACATATATTCAACGTAGATGACGACTATAACACCTCCCCGATAATTTTTATACACAAACATAAAAATTGAACAAGACACCGAATTAACAATAAAACTCAAAGTTCGAAACGAGCCGGAGGTCTGCGGCGACGGCTCGACCTTCGTGGGTTGTGTGGCCCGAATTCCGGTACAGTCGGTGTGTCGTCCGAATTCGTTCGGGCTGAGGTGGGGACAGCGGAAGAGTCGATTGTTGGTGCAGGAGTATCTCCCGGCTCCTGGTCCTCCGATGATGCATAGCGAGGTTGCAGTTGGTCCATATGGCGCCTCCACGTCGGACCATGTGGCAGCAGACGTACCAGGAAGATTCGGCTACCCTGTCGCTTGATCACCTCGGCTGGAACCCAACGAGGATCCTGGCTCCGTCGTGGAGTGAATGATAGCGCGTAACAGGGATCTCCCGGTTTGAAATGTCGTTTGGTACCTTCGGAGGCGTCGGTGTTGTGAGGGTTTTGTCGGGGTACCACTTGAGACGGTGTAGGGAGAAGCGTGTCGATCTTGGTTCGAATCTGACGATTGTTGAGTAATTGGCTTGGAGAGTAGCCACTCGGAGTGGGCGTGCGTCGATATTGCTGTAGGAATTCCAAGACGGCCTGCTTCGGGGGTAGGGAAGATTTGCGAAGTGCTTGCTTGAACGTACGTACGAGGCGCTCCGCCGTTCCATTGGTTTCCGGATGGTAAGGTGCACCCGTGATGTGTACCATACCCCTCTCCTTACAGAAAGTTTGAAATTCTGTGGATTTAAAAGTAGTAGCATTATCGGTAACTATAGTATGGGGATAGCCGAAATGAGCAAAATCTTCTTCTAGCAGGTTGATAGTAGCTGTTGAAGATAAAGTAGTAGCATGAATACATGGGTATTTAGAAAAAGCATCAATGCTGAGTAACCAATGAATTCTACCGCATGATCTATGTGCAAGCGACTCCACGGTGCTTCTGGAACCGTCCATGATTGGACCTGGGTTTTAGATTGCGGTTGATATTCGCCACAGGTACTGCACTTGTGACAAAGTTCCGCTATGTCTCGGTCAATGTTTGGCCAGTAGACGGACGTTCTTGCCAACTGCTTCATTCTCTCAATGCCGAAATGTCCTTCATGAAGCAATTGAAGGACGGAAGGACGAAGTTTGGACGGGATGACCACTCTGGAACCGTAAAGTAGACATCCGTAACAAGTAGAAAGAGAGTCTGCGTACTTACGAAACGGTTCGACCGGGTCTTGTGGAGAAGACTTGGCCGGCCATCCTTCATGAATGAAACGCATTACCGTGGAAATGGTAGGATCTTTAGAAGATTCTTTACGCAGTGAGGCAGCATTTGGGGTCTGGACCTGTAAATCCAAAGCATCGATAGCGCAGACGATATCAATGTCATCCGCACTTTCCTCTTCATCGAAGACTTTATCCCCTCCTGCTGGTAAGCGACTCAAAGCATCAGCGTTTTGATGATCCTTCGTCTTCCTGTACTCAATAGTGTATGTAAATTGCGACAAAAAGAGTGCCCAACGAGCCAAACGATTTGCTGCCAAAGAAGGTGTCGATTTAGTCGGGCCAAAAAGACTAAGCAATGGTTTATGATCTGTGACCAAAATGAATGATCTACCAAAAAGATATTGATAGAATTTCTTTAGTGCAAAAATTATCGACAAAGCCTCTTTTTGAATTTGACTATAGTTTCTCTGCGAAGCTGTTAATATCTTTGAAACGTTTGCTATAGGCCGTTCTGTGCCATCTGGGTAACGGTGAAACAAAGTAGCACCGATGCCCACACTAGAAGCATCACATGCGATACCTACCGGAAGTGACGCATTGAAATGTGTAAGAACCTCATCAGTAGATAGATGATGCTTCAGCTGAGCAAAAGAGTTTTCCTCTTGTTTTCCCCATCTCCAAGGAATGTCCTTTTTCGTGAGATGGTATAGTGGTTCTGCTACAGTAGAAGCGTTCAACGGTAGAAACTTCGAATAAAATTGTAAGGAACCTAAAAACGAACGAAGAGAAGATACGTCAGTGGGGGAAGACTCCAGTACGGCGTTTACCTTGGGACCTTTGGAGATGCCCTGCCTGGACAAAATGTGTCCGAGATACTCTACCTGAGGTTGTGCAAACTTACACTTGTCTTTCCTACACCTCAGGCCTTTTGAGTGAAGTCGATCGAGGAGCCGTCTAAGATTCTGGAGATGCTCCTCAGCAGTAGTGCCACTGACAAGAATGTCGTCTAGGTAGACTGCGACCCCTGGAAGGTCGGCTGTAAGGTCGTCCATGATCTTCTGAAAATAACCTGGAGCAGAAGATATGCCAAAAGGTAAAACATTTTGTAAAAGTACGCCACGGTGAGTGCTTAATGCGAGTCGTTTTCGACTGTCAGGACCAAGTCGAATCTGATTGTAGGCATCAGCCAAGTCTATCTTGCTGAAACCATACCCACCACCCAACTTTTGCATTAAGTCTTCTGGTAAGGGTAACGGGTGACGATGGGTCTCCAGGGAAGGGTTCACCGTGACTGAATAATCGCCACATATGCGTAACTTGGCCTTCGCTTCTGAAGAGTTTGAAGGCTTACGGACTGGAACAACCGGTGTGCCCCAATCGCAAAACTGAACTGGTGTCCATACACCACGTGCAATGCCCGAATCATAGGCTTGTGCTAAGTCCTCCTTTAGCGCGAAAGGTACAGGCCTAGGTTTGAGAAAAACAGGTTTAGCATCAGACTTAAAATCTATGTCTAGTTCATAATCTCGCAAGCACCCGAGTTCAGGCTTAAAAACATCTTTGAACTCGTCACATAAGAGGGAGCATGCCTTCTCCAGACTCTTATCAGGCTTGTCGCATGACTGGATGCTCTGTAAAGTAGAACAGTTAGATAGAAGGAATTTATCGATAGAAATTCCTAAAGACGAGATTGCATCACGACCTAGCAAGTTTAGTCCTTTGACTGTCGTGACTACAAAAGAAATATTATCTGACCTTCCCGTGGAAGGACAAGTTACCTGGGCCGTGAAAGAACCCGTGATTGGTAGTAGATGCTTGGTAGCAGATTGGAACTGCGACACTGGTGCTTGCAATTGAGGTGCGCCTACCCGAGTCCAGACGTCGCTGGAAAGGAAATTTCCATTTGTAGCAGTGTCCAGTTCTAAGTGTGTGGTTACCGAATTAATGGAGATCGGTACTTCCAACTTTGAATTTCGAGGTTTTCTGCAAGAACTAGAAAGCATGTTAATTTCCTCGATACAATTTACCTTAGAAGGTTTGTACTGTCTAGCTTTCTTTCGACAAACACTCTGTAAGTGTCCCGTAATATTGCAGAAATGGCAAGTGGCTTTCTTAAACCTACAGTCATTGGCGTTGTGGTTGGAATTACCACAGCGATAGCATTCTTTATTTTTAGAAGTAAAGAAAGTACCTGTAAGTTGCCTAGTTTTTGGAGGTTTGCTGATGGTCCTTACTTTCGCAACTGGTGCTGGTGGAGTGCCGTAAACAGTTTCTTTGGCCACCTTGGCTGCCTCTTCGGTTTCTGATGCAACCTCCACCGCACGTTTGAAAGTAAGTTCATCAGCTCTGATTTTGAATAACGCCTTAAGCACCGCCTCGTTACCTATTGAACAAATAAAACGAGTACGTAAAGCTTCGTCCAATGGATTTGAAATGGACGAGAAGTCACAGGTGGCAGCTGCCTGACGTATGCGGATGGCTAGTTCTTGAGCTGTTTCACCGGGCTTGCGCTTCATTTCGCTCCAGAAACGGAATCGCTCCCTCACGATGAAGCGTTTTGGGTCGAATTGTTGAGCCATGTAGTTTGTAATTTCCGTCATGGTGAGATCGTTGACTTCTTTTGGGTTTGTTTCCTGCGCAGCCAAATTTGTTAACATTTTGTAGATTGTAGGTGATTGATTGGTGAGAAAAACCTGCGGCATTTTGTCTTGTGCGACTGAATGTGCTGCTACAAAGGTGTTAAACCTCTTCCAATAGTCTGCCCACAGTTCAGTGGTGGCATCAAACGTTACAAACTTAGGTAAAGATACCTGTTGTTGTATTGTTGTTGGTTGTGGTCTTGAAGTTTGGGCTCGTATTTCTCGTAGTTGTTCAAGGTGGCGCTTTTCTTGGTTGGCAATTTGATCTTGATGACGTTGTTCTTGTTCTTGGTGACGTTGTACTTGTTCTTGGTGACGTTGTACTTGTTCTTGGTGACGTTCTTCTTGTCTGGCAATTTGCTCCTTCGTCTGGCGTTCTTGGTTGGCAATTTGTTGTTGCAGGACTTCGATCAGCTTCTCCATGTTTCTAAAATCCTGTAGAAATTCTGTAAAGAATCCTGCCGACGACGCCAGTTAAATGTCTGTTGTATTTCCAGACGTTTAATATAAAATAAACAATAATAATTGTAGCGATAGCCAACCAAGTGAGAAAACCATTTACCTCTTGTTACTTACTGATTCAGTGTATAAAATCAACGCAATATATAGTAAGAAAGAAACGCAAAACAATCAACTAAGGAACGTGGTACAGAACGCTCAATTGATTACACGCGCAGTGCGGTGGTAATCAATTCCAACGTCTGTACCAGAAAACGCTGAACGGTGATTATGTAGTGACGCTGGTCACGAGTTACATATATTCAACGTAGATGACGACTATAACAGTGTCTGTAAATGGCTTCGTGCATAGTTCCAGTCTTTCTTCAACAAACATTGTAGATTGCTTCTCACCAAGGGATTCAAACTTCCTCGCAGTTTCTGCCACTGGGGTTTCCACGATGTCCCTCTCTCGTGTCAAGGACCAGTAAATCTTGAGAGCTCTCTAGAAAGGGATTTCCCATTTCTTGAAACACTTCCATAAGCACCCTGACATCCTTCACAAATGCTTTCGATACTGCAGGTTTTTGGTCATGGTGAAGATGCTCTTATGTCATATCCTCTCCTCGTGGTCTGCTCTTCAAACTCTGTAATGATCTTGGCTATTTCTGGCCCTGCCACCATCCAGCACCTGAGTGCTCCAGGATTTCCTGTCTGTCCAATAGCTCCACCAGACCCTTTGACCATAGCGTTGTTCTGCTCATGACATTGGTCGATCGCCATGGCAGATAACTTATTGCTGGTCTTGTGTACCACAAAGTTTCCAGACTTGAATTCTGCAAGGACATGTCGGTGCTTGTCAATGAGGTGTATCATATCACGGATGTGTACATAAAGCTATCTGGAATAATGAATATGATTTAAGACGAACATCCAGGTCATGATCTGTGTCAGGGTTGCACATAAAGCTCAAAAAGTTTCCTTCACGAAGAGATCGAATGTACACCAGCAAGAGAACCTCTAGTAACAGCGCCGCAGACCATGTAGGTAGACCATGACACCCATTCCTCTATGGATTGCTTCTCTATGGATTATAGAGCTGACGTCAATGTCCTCAACCATCAATACTCTTCGTGTACAGCAGCTTTAGCAGTCAGCAGGTCGAGAGGTCTTGCCGGACGTTGTACAGCCGGTGCAGTGAAGTGCTTCATCTTCATGGCAACGGGTGGAACACTTGTGTACACTGAAGGCAGAAGTGTTACCGTCTTAGAGGTGAAGATGTCTTGCCCAAGCACCAATACACCAAGATCGTGTCCACCATTTATTTGTGATGGATGTTGCATTAAGGATATACCAGTGCCATGGAAATAGTCCTTGGCCGTAGCAGAGCTAGGGTTATGGTCAATATTATCAACATCCCCAGTAGTGAACAGCCCCTGGAGCAGCTTGAGTGGGAAAACAACTTCTTCCATGTTGAAGCGCTGGCAGACGCCATTGGGAATGTCTGCTGTGAGCTATAGTAATCCATAATACGAAACACACATTCGTAGGCCGAAGAGTGTGTCGATCAGTTCTCTGCTCTTGGTCACAACGTGAATCTTGAAGGTCAGGTAGAGTGGGAATGGGGTTTCTCTCTCGCGGTTGTGGCGCACTGAGGTTGACTCCATGCAGCATGCATGCTTCACACTGTTGAACACCAGTAGCTGCGATAGTGTAAGCGCAGCAGTTGTGTTGGTTGTGTTCGCCAACTGAGTCTGGTGCTTGATGTTCGGATTGTTCACTCCATCGAGGATCATGTTAACCAGAGCAAATCAAAGGTGAACGCACCGTCAAAGGTGAATCTTGAATCAAACATTTCTCTACGGACTACCTGTGCTGCTCTTACTAGGTACATCGCATCACTGTCATGATCACAGGCCTTCATCAGGGTGGGGGAGGGACCTATGTCTTTCTCAAACAAGAGAAGTGTGTCTCGGCCCTGCGAATGCGCTCTCAGATCAGGAAGTGCAGAAAGTAGCCCATCATTCAGCCTGGTTGTGTGTACCCTGTTGGTTACCGTGGCACCCAGCTGCTCTAATCTGGTCTTGTAGAGGTTAGCCACGTGGTAGAGTTTGAATACAGGGACATTGTCCTCATCTTCATGCATGTCCTCCATAAACATCGCCAGCTCAGCCATGCAATCGACCATCGTCATCGTCTACCAGTGATGCTGGTCTGATTTTGTTGTATAATGCACG
Source organism: Aplidium turbinatum (assembly GCF_918807975.1). NCBI lineage: Eukaryota > Metazoa > Chordata > Ascidiacea > Aplousobranchia > Polyclinidae > Aplidium > Aplidium turbinatum. The sequence continues at coordinate 6,763,421 of NC_137483.1, read as the reverse complement.
GAAACAGCTGCGATGGTATTTTGCCTCTATGGCAATCAGGTTTCTCCAGACAGCTTTACCAGCAGTTCAGTGTCCTCCAATTCAGTGGCACATCTTCGAACGTTCTTGTCAATTCCCATTGTAGCTTCTTGGTGCAAGTCTGCTGTAGGCTATTGCAGAAGGAAACCGATAGGCTCGGTTGACTGTGGAAGCCTGTGGGAAGCTGCTGATCGTGTGCTGCGCAGGGTTGGAGTACCGGTACCAAATTGTTGTCCTTAAGCGGATTCTGCTCTGTTCTGCTGGTCAAATATTTTTTGTTGAACTTTAAACGACATTTCTTGTGCCACTGAGCATTGTGTCTCCTCAAGTTAGGTTCTATGCCATCGCCATCATCCAGTCTGTTGACGTCGAGTTCCATTGGCATGTGACGAAGTCCCTTGAACTGGACGAGGTCTTCTTTCAATGATGCATAGCCAACACCTCTCGGTTTCATGGTAGGCCTAGATCGTAGTGGGCACTGCAAACTTACAACCATCGCTAAAAGAGCAAGAGTGCAACACTTCCATCCTTGCTGCCTGCACACTCTGCACATGCGCGTTAACAAATAACAATCACCACTACTGAAAGAATAAAAGACAAGTGTTGCCATTGTTGTTTCAATCTTACAAAATACAGTAAGCTAAATGCAAAAAGCCAAACGGAACATTTGGAGCCAAACCAATATGAAAAAAGCCAAAATAAGGCCAAAAAGCCAAACCCAAAATTTTTGGCCAAACGACTTCAAATAGGGCCAAATTTGTGAAGTTTAGCCGTAAAGGGGCCAACCTGGCAACCCTGATAATAATGACCAACACACTAACACACTCAACACTCTGTAGAATGTGTAGACACTTTTATTATAACACATATGCATGGTTTGTACATCATACACACCTTTAAGATTAACCAATGACGCCAAATATCAATATGCTGATACTTTGAGGTCATTGACCTCTCAGGGTCATCAGAGGTCAAATCTGACTAACCTCCCAATCTTAATATGACCCTTATGGTATGTGCTAACACTGGTGAAAATTTCATGCTTTAGTCATAATTTGCACAATTGGCTTGATTATGAGAGGTTATCAGCTGCACTATAAACTTAAATATGTTAAATTTGATTAAGTTACTCGGCTTCGTGTGCCCATGGTTCAACAAGAAAAAACTCTCTACAAAAGCTCTATCAAATACAAGTACAGATACAAAAGTCAGGTTCTTACCTAATTTACTTAAGCAGTAATAGGACCTCAAACATGGCCAAAAATAGTAAAAATTGTGCCACCTCGGCAGACCCCCCCAAACTAAATGCTTTTTAACTCTCGTGTTTCTCAATAAATTTCACCCAAATTTTGCAGGTGTTCATCATATAAGATAATGAAAAGGTGTGTAAAATTTAAGAAAAATTGAAGAGGTTGAATTTCTTGACTGTGTGAATTGACACGGAATGGCGCAATTGGCTGGCGGCAGATCAAGTTCTCGTCAGATTACATTCTAATTTTGCACAACTAGTTTTAGTAGTAATTGGCAAGTTTTCCAACCCCAAGCTAATAAAAATTTTATAAAAAGGTTTTTTCACTCCACCCTAGTATTCATCCGCACGCTTTTGTTAATTAGCGCTTCTCGTTTTGGGCTTACTTTGTAGGTTTCACACTATATCTTGGTTGTGTAATTTTATAATACTACAGAACTCCAGTATGACTCTGATTGAATGAGTTAAGAACACAACAGAGTTATTTGGCGACGAGGATGGGATGCTGAACGTCTGAACGAGAAACTTACAGTGGTACGCAGAAGTGTTCAGTTTTAGTTCCTACGAGTTTTACTTTCTACAAGTTTTAATTTTTACAATTGGCTTCTACTTAACATGGAACAAGTCGTGGAATTGATGCAGTCGCAGCTACAGCATATGCGACAGCAAATGCAGCGTCATCATGAAGGACAACTAAAAGAGTTAATTTCAGTCCTCAAAATTCCTGGCGAATCGGAAAACCAAAATCGGGTACCTCAAGCTATTCCTAAATTTTGCGAGTTTGATTCAACTTTGGAGCTTTGGTCTGATTATTGGTCCCGTTTTTGCACATTCGTAAATGCACAGTCCGTTCCAGATGATAAGAAGGCCCAAGTTTTCCTCACCAACCAGTCAGCCAGCATCTACAAGATGATCCTCAATCTGGCCGCACAGGAGTCTACAGCAAAGCCAATCAATGAACTTACAATGGAGAAAATTTCCAATTACATGAAGGCACAGTTCGACCCTATAAGCGCTTTGTTATTCGTGAACGATTTCGCTTCTGGAGCAACTTGAAGCGGAAACCAGGTGAGACTGTTCCAGAATTGGGTGCACGAATAAGGCAAGCTGCTGCCACGTGCGACTTTTCTTCTATTACTAATCCTTTAGATGAAGCTTTGCGTGCTTGTTTTATGTGCTCGGTAGGAAACGAAGCAGTTCTTAAAGCTCTCTTTAAAATTAAACCCAATGATCTTACTTTTTCACGTGCTTTTGAAATAGCCATAGAAACTGAAGACGCTGCCAAAGTGGCTTAAGGAGACAGTGTTTGGCACTGAACCGTCGGTGGTACATAAAGTTAAAGGCACCGATAGACGATTTCCTTCCAAGAAAGCTACGGTGGTCAGTGCTAATGCGAACAAGCAAAGTAAGTGCTATCGATGTGGTAATTCTAATCACCTTGCTAAGAATTGCAGATTCAAAAATGCGATCTGTCATTTCTGTAAACTTACCAGGCATGTACAATCCACATGTCGTAAAAAAGCCGCACAAGTTCATTCTTCTAAGGTCAACTACATACAGGAGGTAAATACTGTTCATAATTCGTCGAGTAAAGTTCCTAAATTCGAGGTTCGAATTTTTATTAAGTCTTTTCCCGTCTTAATGGAACTTGATACAGTTACAGGGGGAAATTTCATCTCTTCTGAAGGTCACAGCTAGGCAAACCTAACTTGCAGACTCCGCAGCTACGTTATCACTCGGCAAGTAAGCACTCGATGCCTATTATTGGATCTTTCGCTGCCGAAGCGAGCTGCAACAAATCGGGAAAGACGACTACAGTTCAATTTATGGTATGTGAAATCCCCAACCTTAACTTATTAGGGCGTGATGCTATTCAAGCACTAGATATTTCTGTAGATAAGTTCTTTTCTTCATCTTTACATGCTATTCATCGTCACAACGACATAGATTTTAACTTGCAAAAATCATGTTCCGAGTTATGTGACCAATACGAAGACTTATTTAAACCTGAATTAGGTTGTCTTCACGATTACGAATTAGAGATTGAGTTCAATTCTGATTGTAAACCAGTGTTTTCAAAGCCCAGACCAGTGCCCTTCGCCATTCAAGAAGACTTAGCTCTTGCCTATGACGCCGACATAGAAAAAGGTATATGGACACCTGTACAATTTTGCGACTGGGGAACTCCTGTAGTACCAGTTCGCAAGGCTTCTCCCGAAGGTAAGAAATCCAAATTAAGAGTTTGTGGTGACTATTCCTCGACCATACAAATAACAATTTTACATAAACAAGTTGTATTTTCTAGAATAATCAAAATGAGTAAACGCAACATCTCTGTAGATAAAGCTATTAAAATTATAAAAATGGTGAATCTAATCTTGATGAAGATTTCTCAGATTAAAGCTATTCTGACAAGTTACAATGTCTGAAGATGACAATGACCAAACCTATATTCCGCATAATGATTCTGAATTTTCTGATCCAGAGGATGTGCCTAATGAACCAAGCGCACCACTACGCAAAAGAGAAATAGTGGTGCATCTTGTCCCTCTTTTCGAAAAGTAGGGAACCTATAATCAAGGCTGCTACAAAATCGCTGCCACCCTGTGATTGAAGACGTTTAAAATGTTACCAAACGTTTAGTGAAGACGAAAGAAAAGAAACTTTTTCCGCATTTTGGAAGCTTGGTAACATCAACAAACACAGACAGTTCATTCTTATTCTTGTAACAGAGGTTCCTAAAGAAAGAATTAGATCAACTTGGCATCTTCTAGTAGACGGACTTTTACACGAAACTGTCTTCTTTGCAATGTCCAAGGAATGCATGTTCAAGTGTGCAAAGATTTCTTTTTGAACACTTTGGCTAATACTGAGCAAAAAGTAACTACGGCGTTGAAAAAGAAAACTGAATCTGGCATAGTGGAAAATGATCAACGAGCAAGAAATCGAAAACATGAAGCTACTAAAGAGAGCCGAAAAGTAGCCAGAGAGAAATACATCCAAAATGTGCAATTTATACAAAGAAGCTTTTGGCACAGAGGCACTGAGTTTTTCTTGCTGGTGGACTGTGTTTAAAAGTATGAACTTAAGTTTTCACCATCCGAAAAAGACAGATACGAAACCTGTGAGAGATATCGTAACTTGACGCCAGCCGAAAAAGATGAAGAAAAATATGCTTTTGCACAACATAGGCAGCGAGCTGACAAAGTTAGGAAAATTTAAAAAAATCTAAAAAAAAATTGTGATGAGATAACAGCAATTTTTGACCTGCAAAAGGCTTTGAAAACCCCAAAATCATAAGCTTCTTTTTTTTACTACTCAACAAAGCTCTCAACGTATAATTTTACTGTCACTGAAATTAGCAAAGACAAGCATTGATTTGTTTGGAATGAAACAGTTGCTGAATGAGGGTCATCAGAAATTGGAAGTTGTCTTCTCATTCTGCTTAGCCCTTTTTCGTCAAGAGCCTCTACGAGTATGCGAAACTACCAAGAATAACATATCAAGGCTTTAATTTTCAGTCCGTGGATAAAGATTCAAAACCAACCAACCATTTCCTGTGACGTTTTTTGGCCAGTTGACCTGTGGATGGGGGTCGGCTCGACACTAGCACTTTGAGCTCGTGTAACTCCAAAACTACACAAGATAGATCAATCAAATTTTCACATAATGCAGATAATTTATCTGACAAGACAGGAACGAAAATCTTTTGCAATTTGTTCAACAGCACAACTTGAGAAATCAAATTATTTGATGGCTGATCATATTTTTTTATTTGAGTGTGACGGATCAATTCGTTTGAGTGTGACGGTTCAATTCGTTTAAGTTCGATTTTAATCTTTTACACGTGGGAACGTCGTTTACGCTTCAAGCACTGAAATCGTAATTGGCGTCCGACTTGCGTTTGCTTGTTGTTTTGCCGGTGGCGTTGTAAAGATCATTTGCTTTGTGTCAACATTTGCAAAGAAATGAGATCAAACCACCACAACAAAACAGTTTCAAGTTATTTTTGAGCCACATTTTATACTCTACACCTTTTCAAACGTACTGTCATTACTTGGTATTAGAACTAAATCAAGCAATGAGCTTTAGTAAACATTTTATTTGTGTCAATTGTTTTTAGTTAAAATTTTCTTTTCAAACTCACACTGTCCAATTTGGTTATATCAAAACACACTTTGTATTTTGCAACACATCCTAGGGAGCTGCTATTCAGTCGTTTTTAACATAATTTCAAACGTTGAATTGATGTGAAAAGTGTTTGATTTGCTGTCTGGCTAGCGGTGGAATACAAAAAAGTAAGGTAATGGTGTCACGTGGTGTTTGAACAACAACCTATCCAAAGGTAGATACTTGCTTCGATAGGAGCTCGTTCCAACTTAGGCCTTCATGCACTTCAAACACAAAAAACGTTTAAAACTTCTGACTGATAAACTATGTCACCATGCATTACAAAAGTGATACGTTTCCATTAATGATCACTATGCACCGAATGAAATAATTTTGCAAATAGTTTAGATAAAGTGTAGTGATAATAATCTTTTAGTCAAATTGTATTGGTAGGCTATAGAAGAGGTCGTTTGTACTTTGCTAAATGGATGTCCAGTTCTGTGTGACAAACTCAAAGCCATGTCATTACCATACAAAAAATAAATACATTAAGCAAGATATCAATTCATGCAAAAAATATCTTTTCAAGGCTGATTGTTATTGACGTACAAACAAAAATCACTAAAGTTTTGACTTTTTCCTTCTACAAAATTGAAAGTAATAATATTTTAAAAGTTCACGTTTGTGTGTAAACGATTGAAATCGCTTTTTTATGTTGTCAACTAAATTTTCAAGATAGCATTTAGTACATTTCTTCTAATTTGTTGAACATGCATTTTGTGTCGAGTTATTTCTTACACATTACAAGATTTCTTTCTCTTCGAATTTTGAAATAACATTTTAGATGCAGTTTGCGGTTGACGGCGTTACTGCAAAAGCCAATCTTTTGTAGGCCTAATTGATACACAACCAAAGAAAAGACCCACAAACTATTGCAGACTGATAGACTACGTCACAATACATCATAAAGATGTTTTTCCGAATCAAAGACCCAGAAAACCAATTTTGTTTTATATTGGTTCAGACGTCTGCAAACGTTGAACCAATGACAAAAGTGATTTGCTGATTTGGGACAAAGTGATTGCTGTTCCCAATGAGTAAACATTTTGATGAAAAGGAATGAAGTTTTGGCCACAGCTTTCTGGTCCACTTAGGCTACTCTATATTGACTGACAAAAGCAGCGGTTGAGAACTATGTGGCATGAATTAGTGGTGCGATACTGATAAGCCCAGCTTCACGCGCTAAACACGTGTCTATTGCTGTGAATTCTTGCTACACTTGGCTGCTGAGAAACATAAGTTTTTGGAAAAAGTCTTGATGGCTAGTGTGGAGGCTACACCGGTTTTAAATTAACTTTATGAGACAAGGAAAAGGTTCCGTATCAAAATAATGCAATTCAGCATACTTCCCTTATTTTGTCAGATATGTATTTTGTGCAACAATGCTTTAGAAAAATTGCTGAGTATGGAATAGGGTAGGCACTTTAACATTACCCACTGGTCGAAGAGGTACGCAATCATGCGTGACATGTTCATTCGCGATTCAGCTGATTTCAGTCATGTGACTCGTGACGTGATATTCTGATCGAAAAATTTTGATACAAAGAAATTTAACTGAATGCTTCACCACAACCACCGTTGCCTAATGGTTGGGGCAGAGGAGTATAGTAATTTCGATTTCGTGGGTTCGATTCCCATCCTCTGCTAATACTATTTTTTCTTCTGCAACTGAACTGAGATCAAGAAGGATCTTAATGGTAGCCACTTCAACAAGTCGAAATTGTGACTAAAACACAAATATTGATTGAACATGTCACGCATGATTGCGTACCTCTTCGACCAGTGGGTAATGTTAAAGTGCCTACCATGGTATAGCGTTTTAGATGCAGTCAGGAAATGCAACTTTCGCGGTTGATGGCGCAATTACAAAAGGCATCTTTTTTCACGGAAATGTATTCGAAGACAAAATTCACAAGAGCTGCTGACTCATAGATTACTTTACAAATACGAGGCATTGCTCCGAATAAAATAATTTTGCAAACAGTTTTGATAAAGTGTAGTGATAATAATCTTCTAGTCAAATTGTATTGGTAGGCTATAGAAGAGGTCGTTTGTACATTGCCAAATGGAAGTCCGGTTCTGTGTGACAAACTCAAAGCCATGTCATAACGATACAAAAAATAAATACATTCAGCAAGATATCAAATCTTGCAAAAAAAATCTTTTCAAGGCTGATTGTTATTGTCGTACAAATAAAAATCACTAAAGTTTTGACTTTTTCCTTCTACAAAATTGAAGGTTATTATATTTTAAAAATTCACGTCTGTGTGTAAACGATTTTGATGAAAAGTAATGAAGTTTTGGCCACAGATTTCTGGCCCACTTAGGCTATTGACTGACAAGAGCAGCGGTTGAGAACTATGTGGCATGAATTAGTGGTGCGATACTGATTAGCCCAGCCTCACGCGCTAAACACGTGTCTATCGCTGTGAATTCTTGCTGCACTCGACTGCTGAGAAACAAATGTTTTTGGGAAAAGTTTTGATGGTTAGTGTGGAGGCTACACCGGTTTTTAATTAACTTTATGAGACAAAGAAAAGGTTCCGTATCAAATTAATGCAATTCAGCATATTTCCCTTATTTTGTCAGATATGTATTTTGTGCCACAATGCTTTAGAAAAATTGCTGAGTATGGTATAGCGTTTTAGATGCAGTCAGGAAATGCAACATCGCGGTTGATGGCGCTATTACAAAAGGCATTTTTTTCACGGAAATGTATTCGAAGACAAAATTCACAAGAGCTGCTGACTCATAGATTACTTTACAAAAACGAGGCATTGCTCCGAATGAAATAATTTTGCAAACATTTTTGATAAAGTGTAGTGATAATAATCTTTAAGTCAAATCGTATTGATAGGCTATACGTGGTATGGTATATATATACAGTATATACAGTATATATATACAGTATATACACTTATACAGTATATATATACAGTAGAAGAGGTCGTTTGTACTTTGCCAAATGGAAGTCCGGTTCTGTGTGACAAACTCAAAGCCATGTCATAACCATACAAAAAGTAAATACATTCAGCAAGATATCAAATCTTGCAAAAAAAAATCTTTTCAAGGCTGATTGTTATTGTCGTACAAACAAAAATCACTAAAGTTTTGACTTTTTCCTTCTACAAAATTGAAGGTTATTATATTTTAAAAATTCACGTTTGTGTGTAAACGATTGAAATCGCTTTTTTATGTTGTCAACTAGATTTGCAAGATAGCATTTAGTACATTTCTTCTAATTTGTTGAACATGCATTTTGTAGCAAGCTATTTCTTACACATTATAAGATTTGTTTCTCTTCAAATTTTGAAATAACATTTTAGATGGAGTTTGCGGTTGACGGCGTTACTGCAATAGCCAATCTTTTGTAGGCCTAATTGATAAACACCCAAAAAAAGGCGCACAAACTACTGCAGACTGATAGACTACGTCACAATACATCATAAAGATGTTTTTCCGAATCAAAGACCCAGAAAACCAATTTTGTTTTATATTGGTTCAGACGTCTGCAAACGTTGAACCAATGACAAAAGTGATTTGCTGATTTGGAACAAAGTGACTGCTGTTCCCAATGTGCAACATCTTGATGAAAATTAATGAAGTTTCGGCCACAGATTTCTGCTCCACCTAAGCTATTGACTGACAAGAGCAGCGGTTGAGAACTATGTGGCATGAATTAGTGGTGCGATACTGATTATACCAAAGACAGGCAAGACACAACAATACCACAGGGTTGAGCATTACAACAGTATATATTTTACATATTTACAAAATAGTTTAACATTCAAACGTTTTCGGCTTAACCTAAGCCCTCATCAGGAATCTGAAAATATTAATAAAATGCAATAAATTTCAACTTCTTGAAGGTAACTAGCTAACTAATTGTAAGCATCAAGAAATACGCAGCGGTTAAAAGCAATAGTGTGGAAAACAAACAGACGGACGGAAAACAAAATTACATTAGAAAAAGGCAACTACATGACTACAAACGAGTTAGCACCACAGGGAACGTGATCCATCTAACTTAGTAAATGTTTAGTAGAAAGGAGGCGCCACCAGCAAATAATTGTTTGTTTAAATTTGGGTTGTAGCGTTTGATTAATAGCGCTTCCTGAATTTTTGTGTCAAATTGGGATTTGCCTTTGTGTAAAATTTTAAATGAGTCAGCAGAGAATTTTCGATTTGTGCAAAAGGAACACTCCATAATATGGTCTTTGATGGCACTTTTCTTTAAGTCTCTAAAGTTCAAATGCTCCCGTACTCTCGTGGTCAAATGTCTGGTGTCTGATACTGTCTGATACTGTCTGATACTGTCTGATACTGTCTGATACTGTCTGATACTGTCTGATACTGTCTGATACTGATTAGCCCAGCCTCACGCGCTAAACACGTGTTTATCGCTGTCAACTCTTGCTGCACTCGACTGCCGAGAAACACATGTTTTTGGGAAAAGTTTTGATGGTTAGTGTGGAGGCTACACCGGTTTTTAATTAGCTTTATGAGACAAAGAAAAGGTTCCGTATCAAATTAATGCAATTCAGCATATTTCCCTCATTTTGTCAGATATGTATTTTGTGCCACAATGCTTTAGAAAAATTGCTGAGTATGGTAGGCTACATCGTTTTAGATGCAGTCAGAAAATGCAACTTCGCGGTTGATGGCGTTATTACAAAAGGCAATCTTTTGTCACGGAAATGTATTCGAAGACAAAATTCACATGAGCTGCTCGCTGATAGATTACTTTACAAAAACCAGGCATTGCTCCGAATGAAATAATTTGCAATAATTTTGGGATGGACGACAAGTGGCTCTCGTACTCCATTCTGTGAGTAACATCTGCACCCATGCAGATGCCAAACGAAACTTGTCAACCAAGAGCCTCCACCCGGACGGCACAGCTACAAGGGCAATGGACAAGTTCAGACGTCCGACCATTCTGCTGCCCAACATAGAAGGCTACACAACAAACAAGATCAAAGTTGTGGAGCAGTTAGCCCATACCGACCGGGCACTCGTCATCCTCTTCCAAGAGATCCACTGCACCTCTGCAGATAGGCTAGCTATTCCCAACTACACGCTAGCCGGGTCTACCCTAAGCAGGAATCACAGCATTGCCATGTTTTTGCATGAGAGCCTGAAGTGGACCTTTGTTGACCAATCTCCAACTGATGCCGAGATTGAGTGGGTGTGCATTTGTATCTCAGACTACAACATCGTCAACATCTGCAAGCCCCCACCCTCTCGAATGTTGCCATCATCCCTTCCAACGTTCCCCTCCCCAAGTCTCTACGCTGGCGATTTCAACTGCCAGCACATCAACTGGAGCTACAGCAACACAACCAGCGACGGAGAATTGCTGGCTGACTGAGCCTGTACAAACCATCTTGCCCTCCTATTCAATCCAAAGAAACCAGCCAGTTTCCACTCCAGCCGCTGGGGAACAGGGACAAACCCTGACTTGGCCTTCGCGAGTGCCGACAGCTCTCTTTCAGACAGACGTGTGCTTGAGAAGCTCCCGCGGTCCCAACACCGACCGTCCCTCACCATCGCCCCAAAACTTGTGGCTCCTGTCCCGAGTTAACCAGTGAAGCGATGGAACTTCAAAAAAGCCGATTGGAATCAATACAGCCTCCTGACCAATGAGTCTGCTGCAAAGTTTAATCGACTGAAACATGCAACGCAGACGAGGCATACCAGGACTTCTGCAATGCCATAATAACTGCGTCAATGGCCACAATACCACGTAGCCATCGAACCAGCTATACACCATGCTGGGACTCTGAGTGTGAAGCTCTCTATCACTACTTCCAAGACGCCACAAGTGGTGCTGCTTCTAACACCGCCGCCACCAGACTACTTGAGCGGCTGGACGCAAAGAAGCTTGAGCGATGGAACGAAACTGTTCAAACCATCGACTTCTCACACTCAAGCCGAAAAGCATGGAGCATCATCAACAACCTCACTAGGCGCTCAGCAAACTCTTCTCGTCAGTTCCCCGTTTCTGCTAATGCCATCGCTTCCCAGCTAGTGCAGAACGGGGTCTACAAGACAAAGGACCGCAAGGCATCCCGCCTTGTTGTCAAAGAAGTATCTGCCCTGTGGCGAGTGGAAACATCACAAGAAGAAACAATTTCTGGAGACTTCACTCCAGAGGAATTCGACACCGCCCTCCGCCTAGTGAAACCACACAAGTCTCCAGGGCCGGATAAGATCTGCCCTGAGCTTTTACTCCATGCTGGCCATGCCCTAAAGTCCTGGTTACATAGATTCCTCTCGTCCTGCCTGCACTACCTCACAATCTCAAAAATATGGAGAAGAGCTTTAGTAGTTGCGATCCCTAAGCCTCACAAGCCACCAGAGGACCCAAGGAGTTATCGTCGGATATCCCTCCTCTGTGTTCCTTTCAAGATCCTCGAAAGACTGATCTATGCCCGCGTCAACCCAATCATCGACCCGCTCCTTCCAAAAGAGCAAGCTGGGTTTCGGCGCGGAAAATCCACCGTAGATCAGGTCACACTCTTAACCCAAAACATCGAGGATGGCTTTGAGGCAAAAAAGAAGGCCGGCGCTGTCTTTCTAGATCTCACAGCTGCCTATGGCACCGTATGGCATCGCGGCCTTACTTGCAAGCTGCTTCACCTGCTTCCTGACCGACATATGGTTCATATGATTATGGAACTTGTCAGGAATCGAAGCTTCACCCTCATCACCGGTAGCTCACAGCGAAGCAGATTGAGATGCCTGAAACACGGCGTCCCACAGGGATCGGTCCTGGCTTCACTTCTTTTCAACATCTACACCCACGACCTGCCAACTACGGTCTCCGCAAAATACGCTTATGCGGACGACCTGGCCATTTTCCACTCCACAAAGTCGTGGGAAAATCTAGAAGACACCTTGAGCCAGGACATGAAAACTCTCTCAGCTTATCTTCAGAACTGGCGACTGAAACTCAGCGAAACCAAAACTGTGGCAGCAGCTTCCACCTACACAATCAGGAAGGTGATCGTGAGCTATACGTTTAGAACAACAGGAAATCTCTTTCCTTCTGCCCCGAACCAAGATATCTTGGGGTGACACTGGACAGATCGCTCACATACCGGCACCATTTGGTGTCACTGCGCAAGAAACTCACATCCCGCGCTGCACTACTAAAGCGCCTGGTAGGCTCTAGCTGGGGGGCGAGGGCTGACACTTTGCGTATAGCAGCCTTAGCCCTTGTGTACTCTTCGGCAGAGTACTGTGCACCTGTTTTGTGCCGCAGTGCTCACTGCCGTAACATCGACACTGCCATAAGCAGCGCCCTGCGCACAGTGACCGGATGCCTGCGTCCCACACCATTGGACAATCTCCCCATTCTCGCTGGCATCCAACCAGATGAGCTACGTCGCGAAGAAGCCACTCTGTCCCTCGGTCGACGGACACTGGAGCCTAACCACCTTCTCCACCACAAGATCTCTGCTCTCCCAAACGATCACCCTCGTCGACTAAAATCAAGACACCCATTTGTGACAGCCGCTGAACTTCTGATCAACGAAGCTGATGTACAAGACATCTCTGCGGATACTTGGGCGGACCATAAATGGAGTACTGAATGGAAGTCAAGCTCCACCAGACTCTATGCGTTCATCCTCGACACCGACACACGCCCCATCAGCCTGACACTACCAAGACAGGCATGGGTACACCTCACGTTGGGCTTTCCTGCTCAACCATGCACCAATGGGGAATGGCTTCTTCCTCCTCTTGTGAATGTGGTGCCGAGGAACAGACCGCAGACCACATCATTAATGACTGTTCCATCTTCAAGCCACCTAACGGAGTGGAAGGTCTTCGTGTCATGGATGATAAAACCAAAGACTGGCTGCTCTCTAGTAGCCTTTCAGTGTAGTCCGAGAACATCGTGAAATTGGGGTAGTAAAAGGGGTACCCGGTCATTTGGTCGACAGACATTTGGTCGACAAGACATTTGGTCGACAGGGCATTTGGTCGACGGACATTTGGTCGACAGGACGTTAGGTCGACATGACATTTGATCGACTGACCATTTGGTCGACAGAACGATTCATTTTAGGGTTAAGGTTAGGGTTAATTAACCCTAATTCTAACCCAAACCCAAACCGTAACCCTAACCTAACCCTAACCCTAACTCTAACTCTAACCCTAAACCAAGGTTTCCTAACCCTAACCCTAACTCTAACTCTAACTCTAACTCTAACTCTAACTCTAACTTTAACTCTAACTCTAACTTTAACTCTAAGGGCGGAATTCAGATTTGCGTCTCAAAATAAGTCAGTGTTATGCGTAAGTCAGACTTATATAGGCCAGGCTTATACGAGAAGCTTATTTGCGATGCAGAAACTCGACTTACGCGCGACTTATATAAGACCGTATTAAGCCTCTTTGTTTTCGCGCGAAAGAGAAATTGCTATAGCAACTCTTTGGTTGAGGTAATGAAGCGTGAAACTGAAGGCTGTAAAGCTGAGCGACATTCCTGCTGAACCACCAAATAAGGCAATGTTGTGCTTTAAACTCACAACTAGAAAAAAGCACTTTTTTATGATGTTGAAATATGTTATAGTTGCATCAGTAAGTCGTTCGTTAACTAACGTAGATGCCAAGTAATCCATGACGCAACAGATCTAGCACAAAAAGTTCATTCACAAGCAAGGAATACTCAATGAAACAACGTAAAACAACGTTATGGCAATATGCACATGGCTTTCATTTAGTCAATAATTCATAAATTTGAAAGAATCAGGTTACTCAAGTTATTTTTGATGCCTAAATAGGAAAGTTTTGACTTTGCTTGCACAATCATGGCCATGATTGACACATGATGCGCGGATTTTTGACAACAGCATCATTCGAGATAAATTTGAGAATGGAGAAATTGATGGAATCCTATTGGGTGACAATGGGTATGCACCGAGAAATACGCGCTACAATTCTGCAAACAGAGCTTTGACTAACCCCGGCCAAGTCGCCATCGCTTCTCTGGAAATGGCCACTTGCAAAAAATCGAAGGCTTACCAATAGCTGCAGTACGGGCGTATTGCATGCGATCGGGCTGTCAACGTTTCGTCATTTTTAAACAATTCAAAGAGTTCCATAGTTGCAGTTTTGCTAAGACGAAAACGTTGACAAAACTGCTTGTCGTTAAGTTGATTAAAAGGATCTGCATGATCGCGAACAGGCCTTTCAATGCAAATATTTGCATACTCTTCATCGAAGAGTTGCCTAAAAGCAATGGTTTGAAAATTTGTGAGAAAACGAAAATACAATTATATGCAATAATATACTGTGACCTAAGTATCAAACCAAAATCTGTGTCAATAGCGGCATGTTTCAGATGGACTAACTAACCCTAACTTTTTCAGCTGATCTGTGCCCAGACAGCAAGATTCGTCATTTTTACATTGATTCAACGCCTGCAGACGTTAAATCAATGTAAATATAACGGGTTTTGCTCTCTGGGTGGTCCTTTCAGTAGAGCTGTTCGCGTTAAAAACTTTAGTTAAATCATTCCTCTCTTGATTATTTTGGAAAGGCTTTTTTATTTATTTTCCACCACTGGAAAGTCTTTGATGAGGTCAATAAGCAGTTGGCGTTCAGAATCGTTGTAATTAAATCCTCTTGGTATTTTTATTGAAATAAGAAATGATAATGCAATTTACATTAAAGGGTTACGGGAATTTGTATAAACTATCTTTATCTAAAAGCGCAGCAAACTCGCTCATCAAGTTGCTCACTGAATTTAAATCAGTAGTTCATATCTTAGCGATAGCTAACTGACGCGAAGAAGTGTTTGCGTATAGCTGAGCTATATTCATGATAAATAATGCAATGTTGCAAATAATGCAATGTTGTGCTATTTAAACCTACAACTAGAAAAAAAGTCGTTTTTTGTGACGTTGAAATAGTAACGTTGTAGTTGCATCAGTAAGTCGTTCGTTTACGTAGATGCCAAGTAATCCATGACGCAACAGATCTGGCACAAAAATTTCCTTTACAAGCAAGTAATACTCATTAAGCACTGAAACAACGTTAAGACAACGTTATGCCAATACGCATATGGTTTTCGTTTGCAATAATTCTTCAATTTGAAAGAATCAGATAACTCAGGTTATTTTTGATGCCTTGAAAGTTAAAGATAGTACAATTGTAGGAATACTGTTGCCAGTTTATGACTAAAAGGGCGGGCGCATAGACTCCCTTTGGTCTGAAAACTGTCAAATGTAAGATAGTTAATAGACTTGCTTTTCCTGGCATTGCAGACAAAGGAAAAAGTATGACCAATCACAATTGTATGTTTGCAAAAGTGATGTTACAAGCAGTATTACTAAACTGCGTGTCAGCGTCTGGTTATTCAACAACACAAAATAGGCATTTCAAAATTTACACCACCAGCAATAACACTAGTAACCTACTATTGTCAGCGTCTGAAAGAAGTGTAGTTATTCAACAATCAAGCCAACTGTCAGACCGAAACTCTGCCTGCAACCAAGCTAAGATAACAGGCACACCTGTTTCACATTAAAAACTATCAAAAAAGTCTCGTGGCTTTTGCACCAGATGGTCTATTTTTTAAAAAAATGCTGTAACAAACCTCCTACTTTCAATACCTACAGTATTAGCCAAACACTTTTTCCTTCAACAAAGGCTTAAACCACCTCCGCAGTTGGCTTATATCTTTCGGCTTTTAAGCCGAGTATAAGCCTTGCTAAAGCGTAAGTCTGCTTTCTGAATCGCAAAATCGACGCTTAACGCAGACTTTTGTCCAGACAGACTTAAGCCGCCTTAAGTCTGGTTTCTGAATTCCGCCCTAACTCTAACTCTAACTCTAACTCTAACACTAACCAAAATGTCCTGTCGACCAAATGTCTTGTCGACCAAATGTCTTGTCGAACAAATGTGTTGTCGACCAAATGTCTTGTCGACCAAATGTCTTTTCGACCAAATGTCCTTTCGACCAAATGTCTTGTCGACCAAATGTCTGTCGACCAACGACCAAACGTCCTGTCGACCAAATGTCTGTCGACCAATTGGCTGTCGACCAAATGTCTGTCGACCAAACGGCCGACTACGGGTAAAAGGATGGACCATCGGCCCCAGAGGCTCACACGACGACGACGACGACGAAATAATAATTTTGCAAACAGTTTAGATAAAGTGTAGTGATAATAATCTTTTAGTTAAATCGTGTTGGTAGGCTATAGGAGAGGTCGTTTGTACTTTGCCAAATGGAAGTCCGGTTCTGTGTGACAAACTCAAAGCTATGTCATAACCATACAAAAAGTAAATACATTCAGCAAGATATCAAATCTTGCAAAAAAAATCTTTTCAAGGCTGATTGTTATTGTCGTACAAACAATCACTAAAGTTTTGACTTTTTCCTTCTACAAAATTGAAGGTTATTATATTTTAAAAATTCACGTTTGTGTGTTAACGATTGAAATCGCTTTTTTATGTTGTCAACTAGATTTTCAAGATAGCATTTAGTACATTTTTTCTAATTTGTTAAACATGCATTTTGTGTCGAGTTATTTCTTACACATTACAAGATTTGTTTCTCTTTAAATTATGAAATAACATTTAAATGCAGTTTGCGGTTGACGGCGTTACTGCAATAGCCAATCTTTTGTAGGCCTAATTGATACACACCCAAAAAAAACACGCAAACTACTGCAGACTGATAGGCTACGTCACAATAGATCATAAAAATGTTTTTCCGAATCAAAGACCCAAAAAACCAATTTTGTTTATATTGGTTCAGACGTCTGCAAACGTTGAACCAATGACAAAAGTGATTTGCTGATTTGGAACAAAGTGATTGCTGTTCCCAATGAGTAAACATTTTGATGAAAAGTAATAAAGTTTCGGCCACAGATTTCTGGTCCACTTAGGCTACTCTAGTTAATCGAGAACTGACTTACCTTGCCAGTAACTCATCGCCATTAACTCTTTCATATCTGGGCTTTTTGAGACGATGTTTTTCTGGGCAGGGGCACAAAGTGCCTTAAAGTTTAACCGCTTATAACTTCTTTCAGTTATGAACTAGAATCTTTTACCGCTGGAAAAACAATCGCAAGGCCTTTGAGCGTTGAAGGATATTAACATGTTTGTAATACATATTATTAAAGTTTGTTAATAAACGTGTTTATGAACGCGGGCCAAATTGGAAAGCTGCCTGATTTTTATAATAAAGAAACAAATCTTTCGTTTTTCCCACTCTCGTGTCATTTGCCTTTTTCTAGACCTCTTTGTCGCTGTGATGGTCAGGAATAAAAACAAAACTCAACTGAACTGTGAAGACGTATTGTCGACTGATTAGTTACGCTTGGCCGGCCAACAAACAAACTATGTCAATTCGGTGATTACGACGACATTTGACAGCAATAGATTTATTTTTGATTTGATTCTTTTTGATGCATGTTATATTCCCATAATCATAACAAAATTGCTCGATTATTGATTTCACAACGCCTTATCGTACCCTAGATTCTTGCAAGTATATTCACTTGTATTTATCTCGTAGAGCGTCGATACAATATAATATAACACCTGTCATGCTACATACATAACGTGTTTTGTCAGCACCACGGTGTAATGAATTCTAGGTCATTGATTTTCGTTATGAATTCATAACGTCCCTACAATGAAGAATGAGAGGTACTTCAAGCGGTCCCATCATTGCTAAACATCATTATACGTTTCACATATTTGTGTAATCGGTTGTAACAGTGAAATTATGCCAATTTACTGTCATTCAACCTATTTAGACAAATATAGATGAGTTTATATCGGACAGAAAACAAAGTATCCTGGCTCATTTTAATTTCTTTGCGCAAAACTTATAAACTTTACAGCTATTCTACGTCATTTTGATGTCTCATGGCACTTTTTATTTATGAGATGAAGAATACTTTGAATAAGACACAAAGCATTCCTGATTATTGCGGCAAATTCTTGAATTATGTAAAATCGTACTGATGAATTCCTCTAAAGGTGCGATATAGATTATCTGCAACACGTTTGCAGTATATTTAGCTCTGGGAGTACTATGAGCAACAGTCCAAATAAAACGACATCTACGATATGTTAGTATGCTAAATACCAACGTTGCGTTCAGGAGTAATGTAGAAATGCACATAATACCATGGCGATACTACAAGTCAGGTTACATCATTAGGCTATATGAAAAAAATATGTTTTATGGCCCAATTATTTTGATATTGAAAAGGCCAGAAGTAAAGTAATACACTTCGGAGCATAACCGTAAGATTTAGAGGAAATTCGGACTATGAATATCAAAGCTAACACATTAGCGAACATATTATTCAAACGTTTCGAAAACTGCTGTTTTCGTCGTCATTCAAAAGTAAGGATGAAGCTATGTTTTTACAATGGCAAAATCGAGCGAAAAATGCGATACAGTAGTTGAGTCACCTCGGCTATCAAAATCAGTCACTCAACAACGATTCAACATCTGCCAACGTTGAATCAATGCAAATGGCTGACTCTGCCAGCAAGGGATAGTATAGCGTCTGAATAATAATTGTATCGAATGTCTGCTTTTTCCTCCAATTATTGTATTATTAAATTTAACTTCTTAATTGCTCAAAACACGAACAGTTGAAGAAAAAAATCTTCTCACACCCTATATTGGATTTATTTTTCTTGCAAAATGAAGTCATTTTGTTTCAGCAAGTGGCCCGTGTGTACCTTGTACCACAGTTCAAAATTATGGTTTCGAATGTGTAATATGATGCAAGGCAAACGGCAAATTTATTAGCAACCGAAGATGAAAGAGATGCAAATTTTTCGGATAGTGATGTTGATTTGCCTTTATCTGATGGTGAAGGTGGTCCGCTAACATCTGACAAGAGTAACGAAGATGAGGTCGTGACCGTCAGACATAGGCAGTCCCAACGTCGTAGGAGCCATGCCGTCAAATCATTAGATAGCGCCTTGGATGAGGAAAATTACCATACATTGCCTGACCAGGAAGAGGAGCGAATGTCGGTGGTTGTTGACTAAAGAAGTAGAGTGAAAGTTGTTTGGAGTACCAAGCAACCATCAATAAGAGGAAGACAGAACTCTGCAAATGTGGTGCACAGTTTACCAGGAGTAAAGCGCGATTATCAATATGCAACGACGTCGTATGATGCATGGCGTTTCTTATTTACAGCAGAGATGATCTACATCATTGTTTCAAGCACCAGCACATGTATACGAGAGAGGCTATCGTGAATATCGGAGGCTCAACGAACATCTTGGCATGCTTCACATTTTCAGCAAACTGATGCCATGGAACTAGAAGCACTCATTGGATTGTGGTGTATTAGAGGACTACTCAAGCGAACATTTCACCGAATTAAGATTGCTTTTCCCATTTATATGGACATCCTATATTTAGTGCGACAATGTCGTTGAACCGATTCAAATTTCTGTCTGCAAATATTCGTTTTGATGATAAAAGCACGAGGGCCAATCGCTGGCAAAGTGACCGATTTACAGCAATCAGAGAACTTTTCCAATATTTTACTGGAAATTGTGAAACGATTTTAATACCAGAAGACTTCCTTTCACTGGATGAGACTTTGTTTCCATCTCGCGTTGGTGTGTCCTTCAGGCAATAAGCTTCAGGCAAAAAATAAGCCTGCTACATATGATTTGTTGCTAAGAAGCATACATAGTGCGCGTATGTCATTCACCTATACCGCCATAGCTTATGCGGGTAAACCAGTAGGTGTACCAGGACCACACTATCTGACTTCCACTATGGAATATGTGGAAACGTTGGTACACAATTTGGACAGAGTTTCTTCGCTTCAAGGACGAAACATATCCCTTGATCGCTTTTACACTTCACTTGATTAGGCAGAATGGCTTTGGAACAAAAACATAACTTTAGTTGGAAAATGGCAAAGCGATAGAAAAGGGGTTAGAGAGTTAAAATCTTTCACTGATTGGGAAGCCTTCAGTACCAAAATTTACTGGGAGGAGTCGAGAAACCACATTACCGTTACGTCGTACGCAGTCAAACAAAAATCTAACGGTAAACGCAATGTTCTGGTCTTATCAACTATGCAGCCAATCCTTGGAGTAACCAAAGATGACGGAAAGGAAAAACCTGCAATAATCAAGCTCTACGATTTTACTAAGGGTGGGACTGATGTCGTCGACCAGAAGATGGCATATTATAGCGTCAAGCCGAAATCAGCAAAATGGACTGTGTCTGCATTTTCTTACATTTTAGACGTTGCGCGGGTCAATGCGATGACCATTAGTTACTTGAACCGCGAGTTGTCCTTTTCACAAGCCAAGGGAGACGAAAGTTTTGTGGAGGGGTGGCAGCTAGCCATGTCATTAGTCAAACCACACGTATCTAGACGATTGGATGATGTACCTATTCTACGTGGGTCACTCCGCCATACAATGTCAACATTTTTGGGACGAAACCATACATTAACCGTATCTGTTACTGGCGTAGACCTTATGGTCTCGCCCTCTGCTAATTCAGCAATTTCACATAGAAGCAGTGACGCTAGAAACCTGAGATTTCTTGACTTTTACTTTTTTTTCTTGCCCCAACTTTTAATCCCGATTATGTTGGTATCGGATATTTGTGAAGTTCACAATAAACCTTTTGTCACAGCCAGTTATGTGAAATGCAAGAAACTTGCTGAAATTCAATAGCTTGATTGACAGTTTACTATTAGCGTGCGGTTTCATTTTGTGTTTGTCACTGATAATGATTGAGTTTATTTTCTTAGCTTGCGGAAAACGCTTTCAGCCATGCAAGTCAATGAAGAGGTTACGTTGATTTAACATCTACTAATGTCAAATTTACCTAAGATGAGATTTTTGACTAAAGAATTTCGCTATCGCCTATCCAAGTCGAAAATAATTGCTACAGGGTTATGTACAATTATTCGACATTACTTGACGTGGAATCGACGTAAATATGGACACCGACCCATTAGTTACTTTCACGTATGGCATTTTATGACAGTTCAGACGTTCACGCTGCATGAAGAGAGACCGCGCTTCGAATGAGTCATTCTTTGCTGGCAGACAATAATTATGAAGGTAATTTATTATTTGCGCAAATTGCTTTGTAGTGCAAAAAGTGCATGGAATACTGTTTGCACAGGAACATAAAAATTAAATTGATGAAATTCTGTGTTCAAGGCAAAAAGACTTTCAAAACAAAATGTGAACTGAGAAATTTGACCAAGAAATGGCGAAAATAGGTCAAAAACCGAGTCTTTATCACCTTTTCTACCTAAAATACACAATCACGAATATATTTTTGCGAAATAAATTGATTGAAGTGATAGATAAGGCTTTTGACCAACGGCATACTTTTTCCGGTTGTTATTTGATATAAGCCGACGAAGTAATTAGCAATAAGAGAGACGTAGACCTGATGGTCTCGGCCAGTGACTCTTGCCGCCAAAAGGAAGCAGTGACAGATACGGTTAACAACAAACTCAAATTTGCTATTACCAGTGGTTTTCATAATGAAATAGCGGGCTATCATAAGATTTGTTCTTATCATGTTATCGTTGATTATGAGATTAGATATTTTAATCACAGTATTTGGTCATTTCTGCTATATGGCTGTGAATCCTGGACTGTATGCCCGAAGATACTGAAGAAGATCAACAGTGCTGAAATTTGGTTCATTCGTAGAATGATGGAAATTAACTGGATGGACAAGATCACTAACGAAGAAGTGTGGAGACGCTCTGGGTGCACCCCTGGCGTCCTCATCACAACTATCAAAAAAAAGCAAATGACATTTATCGGGCATGTTTACCGCAAACGCGGAATTGAACACTCGGCAATGATGGGGCGAATTCCTGGTCAGAGACACCAGGGGCGTCCACGTTTCGAAATCTTCAAAAATCTTTCAACGTGGACAAACCAAAATTTTGAAAATCTAATTAGAAGTATGGACAATCGATCGTTGTGGAGACTCACGGTAGCCGACGCCTTATTCAGGCATGGCCGATGATGATGATGATTTGGTCATCACCGTTTTATTCAAAAGCAGGGTAATTTTCTATCTATTAATTGATCGAAATATTACTTATAAAACTGTGCGGTTCAATTTCATTACCATTATACTTGACGATGCTAATTTACTACACTTGCAATACGGTCTGTTTTGTACAATATTTCGCACAAGTCATATTTTTTTTGTGACTGGAATTTCTTGTCTTCGAAAAATTTTGATAAGTCAGTTTTTCTCAATGCAATGACGAGCTGCATGTCTTCATTTTCAATAAACAGTGCCTGGATGACATTATGTGTTTCCATTTTCGCTGATAGGCATTACTTTCACAGATCAAATGTTTGTACTGTTTCAACGTCTGACGATGGTGAACCGCTGTAAAGCGGCCGATATTTCCTGCGAAAGTTTTGCGTAACAAAAAAGCATTCATTCAAGAGGAATGCAATTTGACACAAACTCATGATTTTCTTAGGTTGTATCACAACACCGCTGAACGTTGTATCGACATAAGCAAAGTATCTATAAGCTGTTAGCACTCGCAATGACACGATAGGACATATCAAGCTGTGCTTATTTCTCTACGATGAGAATTAGGTCAGGGCAAGAGCGCAAACCAGAGTTGACCTTTCGCTGCTTGATATTTGAGCAAACAAATTATATGGTAGATTATAAATATTAGTGCAATTTCTTTGTAATGTAAAAACGCCCAAAAATGCCTTATATTTATAAGGAAAAGTAAATTTTTGTTTAGTTTAGCATTACTCCATGTTATAATTCAAAAATATGCGTTCGAACGGTCAATTTTGAAGCTGTTTTCGGAAAATTAGAATAAAAACCTACTTTCTATCGTTTTTTCGTCTCAAACACTTTATTTCAATAACTTTGTGGGGTAAAATTTTAATTTCTACACGCACAATACACATGGCTATTATCTTGGAAAATATTTTGGCTCTGTGATTTTCATAGCTCCCGTTATTAGCGATTAATTAGCACGGGGCTACAATTTACAAAGCTCACTCTAAACTATTACTTACATACGTTCGACGTCTGTGGATGTTGTGTATGTCTTGTAAAAGCGGCGCGATCATTTCGGTTACAGCTGCACAAGCTAACGCAAGGCGAGGCACGAAAGGAGATGCTCATAATAATTTGACGTCTACTGGCGTTGAATCAATGCAAATAGGGTGATGTTTCTATAAAAGATTCAATTCTGCAAGTTGGGCACGTGCTATGCGCCGGCGCGTAACACCAGTGAATAAAGAAACAACAGGAGAAAATTTCTGCTCCTAAAAAGAGCAAACTGCAAAAATGTTTCTGACAAGGTGTCATAAATCACGTTGTATTTCAAAAAGTATCTGAGATACAAATTTTTGAGTAGCATCTCCAATATGCGTATGAACTTTGTGACAAAGTCATAAAATTTCAGCTTTTTAGAATAGTTTTATCATATGGTTTTCAGCGTTTAAAATTTCGTAAGGCATGAGATGCCCTAGCCCAGGCATGAAAGTGTTAATGGGTAGGCTCACACTAAAGTTGTTTTTGGGTAAAGACTTGCTTGTGAAAAAGTTGAAGTAACAACAAAAATGAAGTATATTGGCAAAGTATTAAATTCTTGAATAAACCATAATTTTCCAAAAAAGAAGAAGTTTGAACAGCTTCGATCTGATAGAAACTATAACTGATATCATCGCGAAGGATCAAAAAGCTGTGAAAATCACCCAGAGAAATTCTTTGTTATGATTTTCATTTTTCATTATGCAAACCAAGGTAAACCTCAATAAACATACTTTTGGGTCAAACGGTGAAAATCGTTTTTTTCTTGTTTTTAGTTAGCTTTATGAGACAAAGAAAAGGTCCCGCATTAAATAATGCAGTTCAGCATATTTCCCTTATTTTGTCAGATATGTATTTTGTGCAACAATGCTTTAAAAAAATTGCTGAATATGGTATAGCGTTTTAGATGCAGTCAGAGAATGCAACTTCGTCGTTAATGGCGTTATTACAAAAGTCAATATTTTGTCACGGAAATATATTCGAAGACAAAAAGTCACAAGAGCTGCTGACTCATAGATTACGTTAGGATACGTTACAAAAACGAGGCATTGCTTTCAGCTTTTTTCAAGCCAACAAACACCTCTGCTCCAAATGAAATAAACGTTCAAATGTTTTGAGAAAAAGATATGGGCCCACACCGTTTTGAGGTAAGCTTTTATGAAAATACGCTTTTGAAGACCAACATTTGAATAAAAGGTTTAAATTTATTGAGTTGGTCCTAATAGTGTTTTTGCTGACACATATCAAAAGTTTTGGATCCTCGTAGAGAAAAAATAATTTTGTAATCTCTCAAGCAATTGCAAAATTACTGTTTAGATAAAGATTCATTGCTGATACAATATGTGCATTGTGCAATGTTTCTCAAAGCACAATAATTTGAATGCACATGTTTTGTCCACAAAAGCAGATCAGTTTAGATCAGTGGTTCTTAACCTATGGGTAATTACCCACATGTGGGTAATTTCAGGATAGCAGGTGGGTAATCAGCTGAACCAGAATATTTAGAATTATAGATAACAAACAAATCAATATAACAAACAAATCACAACTCATCACAAATGTCAAAGTATCTCCTGTGTTTGGAATACAGCTTGATGAGTCTGTTGATGTTGTGAATCTTTCTCAACTGATGGTGTTTGTTCGGTATCTTCACAACAACACTATTGAAGAAGATTTTCTTTTTTGCCGCCAATTGCAAACAACGACAAAGGCTAGCGATGTGCTAAAGCTAGTGGAAGACTTTTTTACGACAGAAAAATTGAGTTGAAGCAAATTTGGAAGTGTTTGCATGGATGAGGCATCTGCTATGCTTGGGGTGCGATTTGGCTTTCTGCAACTTATCAAACAGAAAAATCTCAACATTATTGGAACGCACTGCATCATACATAGGGAAGCGTTGGCATCAAGAACTATGTCACAGCCACTTCAGTAAACACTTGATTGTGCTATTAAAGTTGTGAACTATATAAAAGCGAGTGCCCTTAATACACAACTCTTCCGAAAATTGTGCCAAGATAAGTAAGCGGAGTATGATTCTCTAATCTCTGTTGTTTCATACTTCTGTACGCTGGCTCTCAAAAGGAAACATGTTGATTCGGCTTGTGTGTTTATTACCAGAGGTTACTGAATTTCTTGAGATGCACCATAAACAAGAATTGAAGACGGATATTTCAAATACAATGTTTCAGACCAGGGTGGCGTTCCTAGCAGACATATTTTCTCATTTGAACGAACTGAACCGCAACTTACAAAGTGTGCGTGCAAACATGTTGGTAGGCCTACTACGAGACAAGGTTGCAGCTTTTATTGCTATAAGCTTAACCTTTGAAAAACAAAAATGCAATCTGGTTATAGAGTAGCAAATTTCCAATGATGAATAAAATGATTGAGACAAACGGTGTCAATAGCATTATTCAAAGTGGTTGTTGACCACTTCAGCAGATTAATTGAGGAATTTCATCGCTACTTTCCTGGT
Source organism: Aplidium turbinatum (assembly GCF_918807975.1). Classification (NCBI taxonomy): domain Eukaryota; kingdom Metazoa; phylum Chordata; class Ascidiacea; order Aplousobranchia; family Polyclinidae; genus Aplidium; species Aplidium turbinatum. The sequence continues at coordinate 6,737,426 of NC_137483.1, read as the reverse complement.
TTTGAACAAGACACTTCTTTGATGGCATTAACAAGGAATCCTTTCAGAGTTTCTGTTGAAAATTTTCCAAGTGAAGAAGATGAAGATATCCAAGAAGAGTTTTTAGACATGAGTCATCTGTCAAGGCTTTTTTTGAAGATGAAAGCTTGGAAAATTCTGGGGAATGATGGGGAAAGCATATCCAAAAGTTGCGTAAAAACCACTAACATTGTTGACTATGTTCCCTTCCACTTATCTCTGTGAATCAGCATTTTCAAGTGTTGTTGCTTTGAAATCAAAATCCCGAAACAAGCTGTTAGATCTGGAGTCAGATTTGCGTTGTGGAGTATCCAAAATCGCACCCAATATTGCATCGATTGTACACAAAAAACAAGAGCAAATGTCTCACTGACACTGTTGATGTTGTTCTTCACATTAAATGTTGTTTTTGTTGAATAACGCTGTTTTATATTTTTAATAAGTTATGGCAAAATAGCAATATAGATAAAATTAGATTTTGGGTAATGGGACTTTGATCTGGACAGAAATGGGTAATAAGGGAAAAAAGGTTAAGAACCCCTGGTTTAGATAGCCGATGTCAACTTTTTTTCAGTATCTTTAAATCTCTTGTTTTTATACAACATTTCAACAACATCCATAAATATTTATGTGAATATAAGTGTACCGGTACATGCAGAAGTTTATTGGCTGGTCAAGAACTCACTCCTTGTTGCTTTCCGACAAGAAACCAACAAAAACTTGCCACATCAGTCGGTTTGTTTTATTATGAGATCAACTGAGTTTTGTCAAGAATTGTTCTACTGCTTCTTGTTATAAGTTAGAAACAAATGTAAAATGGCATCTTTTTCAGCATAGTTTATCGTATGCTCTCTGATAATTTCAAGAAAACTCAGATCTAATTAGAAGATTTATCAAACCAACTCAAAACTCGAGTTTGCAAACAAAAGGCGGAATCATTACGGTTGAATGCTTTGCAACAAACCAACTCATGAGATAGCTGCGTCGCAGTTCCACGCACGGCGGCGCTCAGTAATCTTATTAATCCGTATAATTTAAAAACAAAGAACTAGCTAGTAGAAAGCTAAAATATTAGAGTATGTTATCAAAATTATGGCAAATTATAAAAATTATGAAAATTATTATATGTGTTATGAAAATCTCTAAAACTATAGACAATAGCAACGTCGTTTAAAGCGGAATACATGCTTGAATAATTTTTAAGAAAAGTCAAAAAAATTCATAGGTGTTGATCGCGTAGTTCTTTAGTGATATTGCTTTAAAAAGTACCAAGCCCACACCGACTCCCCTTCCATAGGACAAAAGGTTAAACAATGGGATGCCCAAAACAAGAAAAAGATGAATTTTTTCAGTGATGCATGTATAAATATCTCCTGTAATTTATTATCTGGTTTACGATGTCATTACATTATTACCCAACTTATTCTTGCTGCGTTATACGAAAAAGAACACAATCGGTATCGTTTTTAAGGTATTCGATTTGACCTGACCTGGAATCGGTACCGATTGTGTTATTTCTTGCATAATGCAGTGAGAATAAATCGGGTAATAATGTGATGACATCATAAACCTGATATAAAATTAAAAAATAAACCATGTCGCTAAAAGGCCTTAGCGATTGTAGAACGACAATAAATAAAGCCATAACATTATTATTAGTAGAATTGACTGTACCATCTTCAATCCACTTCAGGAGTAGAAGATCTGCGTGTTTTGGATGATAAAACTAAAGACTGGCCGCTCTCTGGTAGCCTTCCAGTAGTCCGGAACATCGTGAATCTGGAGTGGAAAAGGATAGACCCTCGGCCCCAGAGGCTCACACGACAAAGAAGAAATAAAATGGCTTTTTTGAAGCGCAGCTGTACGGCGTCCTTTTTCGGCAATGATTTGGAACTCGAAGGCGGCGTGGCACTGCTTTTAGTGATCAAAGTCGAAGCTTTAGTCAGAGCTAAAAATATTCTTTGAGGTGGGTTGGAGTGGATTGATTGTGCTACTCATATACTGTAACTTTCTCTGCAGTTTTTGCATGTAATTTTGTAGACGTAATTCTTGGTATGCACCTGTCATTCCATAGTAGGCAATCGGGTTTCGGTCTTTTTGGAGAACTTTCCGGAAGGTCCGTGAGCTTCCAAAGAAGCGAATAGCATGCTCATATCTTTGAACACTTTTTTCACTTTGCGTCCAACGTTGTCGCTTGTGAAAGGAAATTAGAATTATATTGGGTTCTGTGATACTTGGAGGTTTTGTCTATTTTGTTGTTGTCGTCGGAGTGGGGAATGCTCAAAGGAGTTCTTGGGGTACATGTTAGTCTTGGTCGTCTTTTCAAAGTCCGTTAAGTGTGGTGTTGATTTTTTAAGGGAGGAACATCTGTTCTTTCTTTTCTGTAATTCCTTTTGGAGTGCATTAAAATTGCTTATAGTGGCTTTGGCTAATGGTGTCATTTCGCTTATGGTGACACATGTTGCAAATACACTACAGTGGAGTAGAATTCGTCTATTTTGACACTTTTTCTGTGGTCTCTTTAGGTGTTACTATGAACAAATTCTACTGTATATAATTTTCTTGGTACTTGGGGGGCAGTGTCGAGTCGAAATGTGGAAGCAGTTTAGCCTTTGCTTTCTTCTGGAAGAACTCGTTGGATTGTGGATTGTCCGAATGCTCGTGGAAAAACGTTATTATCACAGCGAACTGGCAAATTTAGGCTGAAACAGATCGTTTTCATCTGCACTTGTGAAATAAGCAACTATCATGCTGACGAAAACGAAGCTCAATTTATTACTCAAGCTAATAACATTGTACCGGTAGCTTAAAAAATCAACAGTATGATTTTGGTTTTTATAAACTATTTGTAGTAAATCAGTTAGTACAAAAACTGGTTTGTACAGTTGTTACGGCCAATCTCTATACAAATCAAACGTCATATAAAACCGTTCAGGTCTAATGAATCCTATGTCATGGAATTTTTCTTAAAAATGAGCCAAAATTGCACCATCGTTCGTAAGACTTGTGTCAAACCTGTTTAAACATGAAATATTGCATCATCACCTTTGAACACCTGTTTGAATTGCGTGACAATGTCTTTCACTATTACGTCACAGTACTGCGTACGTGAGTTTGAGATATTGATATCTATTCTGATCATTCGTGAAATGGTTGCTTGAGAGGTTGGTCGCACATTTAACTGTTTGCTTAGTGCTTGCTAGCTGGACAAAAATTCCGTCTTTATCTAATTAGTTTGTATAGTAGTGACAAGTTTTAGCAATGTACGGTGTTGCATCCCAATTTCGACAGCCAAGTGGCTAATTTTACAAAAATACAATTTTGAATAGACGTTTCAGAAGAGTGTTTCTCTTTCGGTCATTACATACAGACGAACGGATTCGGGAATCTTATGTTCCAATTTTCCCACGAAGAGATTATGGTTTACCGCTGTGACCAACAGTAAATATTATGCTCAACCACAACGATCTATACATAGTAGCCTACAAACCTTGCCAACAAACAAACCTATAAGAATGATAGAAGGCCGATGTATCTTTGTATGAAACTCTACAATAGATTGGTTCTGTGTCAAGGGAAGGGGAGAGATCCGGCTCTCGAGTTTGCTTTTACTGAGTAGTTACAGTACATTTGTTTGTTTTCTGTGCACAGCAGCTGAGTTGATGACTGTGAAGCCTTATCAGCATGCAGGCTTTCTGAATACCGTAGTGCTGACTTCTTAGTGAGTGATTAATATGGTAGGCTTTACTGAGATAGCTATCAGCAAGTGGAACCAGCATACATTTAGAAATAATAACTGCATTGTGACAGCGCAAGTATTCTGATTTCACTTTATTGCTGCTTTATATTTTCATTCCTAGCAAAGGTGAAGCTATGACTTGAGAGACCTATGTTTGGGCTTACTTACTTTTGTGTAGTTTTTTAAACTAGTGAAAAATTCTATTTAATGAACCACCTTTTCATGACGGTGCAGTGAAAGTACACACTATATTACCATAGGCCTGCTTGACGATAATAGGCTCAAAATTATTCTGACCTCGGGGCCCACAAAGGGCTTAACACAGCACTGAATAAACCATACCTTGTCCTGTTGGAATCTGGGCTTCAGCGCTCCATAAGTTTACTGATCCACCTGGTAAAAGATAAGAGAAAATAAAGTTGATTACTAGAAGATAAACTTATTTTTTGCATAACTTTAATTCACATTTTGCAAACAGGAAGCAAAAGTGAAATACAATATCGTTTTATGTCCTTAAGGTTATTTCAGATATCAATAAATTTTACTATCCGGATGACGGATATACGCGGATATCTCTATTTTAGTTAACAGGTTAACCAGATAATATACAATAATTGTCAGATAACCGCTCTTCCGAAATTTACACGAATAGTGGCTTGCAAAATCATCTAACCGTCGCACAGTTTATTGTGGATGTCTGCACATGCTATCGAAAAAAAAAATTCACGCATTTTCAATATTTATTGTATATGGCTTATGCAACCCATTTCTTATCTTCTTCTTCTTTCGTTTGAGACTAGATCAAATTTCAGGACAGGTGATGGAGAGCCAGGTGAGTGTAGCTTCGTTCAGCGTTGCTATACCATGCGTTCCATTTGGTGCCTTGTAGATGGAACATTCGAGAACGACATGTTCAGCAGTTTGTTCCTCCGCGCCGCATTCGCAGGCCGATGAGGGAGCCAGATCCCACTTGTGCATGTTGGAATGGAAGCGACCGACTCCGGTTCGGATTCTGTTGAGCTTGACCCAAGTCGGCCGAGGCAGGTCCATACGAGGGGGGCGCGCCACCGGGTGAGGTATAAAACCATGTAGCCTAGTTTGGTGTCGGTGGAGCACCACGCTGCATTCCAAGTGTCTTCCATGAAGTGTGCTGCGCTGATGGCGTGATCGCTGTGATGCAGTAATTCAGCAGCAGCTGACACAAAGGGGTGTCTAAACTTTAATTGCCGGGGAGATTCCTGAGGTGGAATGTTGAGTTTTGCATGAAGCAAGTGGTTAGAATCCCCTGCCCGGCGAGCCAGGTGTATAATGGCTCTCTTTCGGCGGAGCTCAGCAGGTTGGATGCCTGCAAGCATTGGTAAATACTCTGTTGGAGTTGGGCGCAGGCATCCAGTCACAGTTCGCAATACGTCGTTGATTGGGCTGTCGATGAGGCAGGTGTGGGCACTGCGGCACTAGGCAGGGGCGCAGTATTCAGCAGTGGAGTGAACCAAAGCCAGGGTTGCAGTGTACAAGGTGTCAGCACCTGCACCCCAAGTTGTGCCTGCCAAACGTCTCAGCAGGGCGACGCGAGATGTCAGCATTTTGCGTAGTGATTGTAAGTGGTGACGGTATGTGAGTGACCTGTCAAGTGTGACCCTAAGGTATGTTGGTTCTTGGCAGGGCGGCAGAATTTTGCCGTTAACGGTCACTTTCAGGTCACGTTTTGTCTCCCTGTTGTTGAGATGGAAGGCTGCCGTCACAGTTTTACTTTCGCTGAGCTTCAGTTTCCATTGATGAAGGTATCCAGATATGGTCGTCATGTCTTGGCTCAACGTCGTTTCTAATGATTGCCAGTCTTTCGCAGAGTGCAAGATGGCCAAGTCATCAGCATATGCATATTTGTCAGATGTTGTTGATGGTAGGTCATGCATATAGACATTGAAGAGGAGGGGAGCCAAGACTGATCCCTGTGGGACACCGTTTTTGAGTCGCCGCAGTCTACTTGGTTTTCCGCTTCCGGTGGCAAGGGTAAAACTCTTGTTGTGGATGAGCTCCATGATCATTTTGACCATGTGCCTGTCAGGGAGTAGGCGGAGTAGCTTGTAGACTAGGCCACGGTGCCAAACAGTGTCATAGGCTGCTGTTAGGTCGATAAAAACAGCCCCGCTTTCTTTTTTGCCGAGAAACTCTCCGCAGTATCCTGAGTTAGTAGTGTGACTTGGTCTACAGTTGACCTCCCCTGTCGGAATCCAGCTTCTTCTTTGGGAAGCAGTGGGTCAATTATTAGTTTGACACGGGCGTAGATCAGTCTCTCAAGGATCTTGAATGGGATGCAGAGCAAGGAGATGGGGCGATACCCATTTCTTATGAAGCACAATTACGCATCGATTGTTAAATCGTGTATACATGAGAGTAGTTTTGTTACTGTGAATGAAACTTTACACGATTTTGCATTTTCCTATTACCATTTCTTGATCATAGAAAGTAGCCCCAAGACAGACCTACAGTGTTTTTACTTTTGAAATGTTTGAATTTGTTTCAATATATCTGAACTTTAGTCAGTTCAAAGTGTACACTTGAATTAAAAACTTTTCGACTGAATCCCTTTACAGTCCTAATCTTAGTATACAGGCATTACCAAAAATAATAGTGTCTGTAATTCGTGTTTCCTTGTAAGTCACAAAAACTCACAATTGTCACAGTCACACATAAGCATACCTAAACATGCTAAAAAGGTGTAAAAACTTGTTAGCGAGATAAAAGTATATCCGGATAAAAATTAGAAAAAATTGTGCAGTTAAACGGTTAACCTTTATCCCAATAGTCCAACTCTATATGTCCTGATTCATTCATAGCTCGTCACGCCAGTGTCAAAGCCAGACAAGAGCACTGTCGGTGATGTTTCTTAGATCATTGTCGTCACAGGAAGGGCTAAGGAGGCAGTTGATGAGAATGTGCTTTATCGTCTGATTGTCTAAGCGACTATCCCACATTGGGTTGAGAGTCATCGTCTATCGAAAAAGGTTGGTTTTATTACGTCCGACTCCACAGCGGACTTTATTCAAGCAATGCCACTTTCTTCTTTCAAGAAAGGAACTTGTTGGAGGCTTTCGGAAGGACTTGGGATAGCAGGATGTTCTTTGCCATCAAACTCGGATGACCATTATTCTAATCGTGCAGTGCCGCGCTTATGTGTTCCAATGGGATAGCTTTGACAAAGCTCTTGCGTGACATGAGTCTAGCCTTAGTAGGTTTGCGTTCATAGAGAGGGTGGTGTTGGTTAGATTCTGTTTTATTCTTTCTTTTTATGCTGCGACTTCTCTTCGGATAGGGTGGTTATAGAGTATTTATGGAGTATGTCCTGATAACACTGGTCAACAAGGAATTTTTATAAGACAAACTATAACAATTATTTCTAAGTAATTGTGGTACACTGAACTAGAATTTGAAATCAGCATTTTGCTATCACGTCAAGATAATTAATCCCACTTTAGTTCTTCCAGCAAAAAACATTTTGTAACGTTAATTGTCTTCAACATTGTATTGATGACGTAACAATTACTTTAGCACAATGAAGAAAAAGTTGTAACTGTTCGACATAATGCTTTGAGTGTTTTGCTTTTGTGACATCATAAACTGTCATATTTCACTGCTATGGTTGTATAATCAGGAGACTATGTCACCGGTTTGAAGCAGTTACCATGCATGTGCTGTGGTTAACAGGCTATATGCAGTCAGTGTTGCGCTTGGCTAAAATTAGTATAGTTTTTGAAAGCTTAGTTGTACAAAGGTTTTTTTAAACTGCGTTCATTGAGGTTTCAATTTGCAGTATATTTTTTTTAACATAACCAGCAAGAGTAACTGCAACAAGTATGGGTACTAGACCAAGTAGCTTGAGACGAGGTTGCTTGAACATCTAAAAAAATTCTTCACCTACGACAAGTAAACTTTAACTTCTCGCTGTGTGAACCTGTCCACCAGGCACAAGCTTATCTACAAGCACTACTGTACTTTGAATATGAAATTGGTGTTCAAAACAAGAGTCGCACCCCACACGTTGCAGTTACAATAGATGTAGCACAGAGCTTCTGTTGTTGCTTAATGGTAAAAGGAAAGCAGTACCTTCTGCTGTGACGTGTCCCTAAATTTCTTCGCGTTACAGGACGTTACATAATTCTACCTACAATATACGGGATGAGGAAAACCTTTGAAATGGGCTATCGTCTTCTTTAGTGTGAGACAAGGTTGTTCAGATTTTAGGGCAAGTGATGGAAAGCCAGGTGATCGTAACTTAGTCCAGTTCTGCTGTGCCATGCGTTCTATTTGGCGTCTTGTAAAGGAGACATTCAATAACGACATGGTCAATCAGTATCACCGGCTGGATGTCTTGCATGTGTCATTGTTATACTTGTTATAGTAAACGAGCGTACGCCTATACTAAAATGCATTTGCATACAAAAGCAGCAGAATTTTATATTGCACAAAATTTGAAAATTTCAAGAAAGAATTAACCCAGCTTTACAAATATGGATTTTTATGAAAGTTTATCATAAGAAAAAATGCAGTTTGCAGTTAATTTCCATGAATTCAAACTTAATTTGAATTTAATGACTTAATTTAATTAAATAAATCCAAATATTTAAACTTAAATAAAGTAAAATTATAGCAGTTGTGATAAAAAAATTAGTTAATTTCAAAATGAATTCAAAGAAGAAGTGAAAAAAACACAATCAAGCTGTATCTATAAGACCACTTTCAACCATTTAAGACGTTTGACTTGTTAAGCATTATGTTGTTATTATAAAAACAGCCATTGTCACATTGAATGCAACAAGCGAGTAAATTTTTTTACTTACTTAAAAGATTGTAGAGAATGATGTAGAGATAAAGCTGAGATTTCATTGCTGTTGTTATTATAACTAGCAAAGTTACCTTACAAAATACGTGTAAGCATTCCACAATAATATCTTATATCTATATCAAAGCCATCTAAATAAAAGATTGTGGTATTTTTTTCTAAGTAGGTTGACTTTTTGTCTACAGAGGTTCTACAGAAGTTTTTTCCATCCTCTTCGGCCAATCGCCATCTTTTGTTGAAGTGGTGACCATGTGCCCCAACTAGTTGTTCTATATCTATATCAATATCTTGGACCGGATCGTCATGTTATTGTCTGTTTGTTTACTACTTTTTTCAACGTAATATGCCGTATTGGACTGCTTTTTTATTTAACGCGTAAAACATACGGTAACCCAAGTTTCTCATATTACTGTGACATGTCACTACTACATCCCGGCTAGCGGGGCCTGTCGATTTTGCATTGATTCAACGTTTGCTGACGTTGGATCGGTGTGGAGGTGACGAGTTTAGCTGGCTGAGGTCTTATAATTATCGCTTTATCGACGTAACTTTATATCAAAGCATGCTTGATATCTGCAAGACATAACTTCGCTGGATATAATTGGATTTCCGCAAGATGATGATGTTGTTTTTGCTTGTTTGTTTTATTTGTTTTAGTCAATGTTTCCTGTCGCCAAGTTGTAACTATTTTGTGAGTCGTGCAAGGTCTGGTGCGTTGCGCATAATGCGCAAGGTCTGGTGCGTTGCGCTTCAAATGGCTTTGCCCGTGGTAGGATTTCTTTGTCGGGTTTTCTTTGCCTGCCTTGCTCTTCTTTGCTATGACCTAAACGCATCAAGATGTGTTCCCCTTACGTCTGACGTAAGTCTTACGACAATCAGCGCTCTAGATAACGCACCATGGCCGACTTTCATAGCAAATGTTCATTTATGCAATTCTTGAAAATATCAGCTAAAGCTATAAAATTATTGGCTGTTGTTTTTATTTATTTTTACTCTTGTTTGCATCGTTTTCTTTTATTTCCCTTTCTATCTTATATTTTTTTGAAGGTGTTGCAACCTGGCCAAATTTTTTTCAACTTAGTAACTTACTTCCATCACAAGCATGTTTTAACGTTCGCGTTTTGTCGCTTCTACCTTTTTCTCGACCTTTGCTATGTTGACGTGCATTGTTTCTTGCTATGATGGTCAGAAATAAAAACAACTGAACTGAACTGGACTTACAATAAATACGCTACTGCAATAACGCATGCTACAAAATCAAATGTAGATTGAACATCAACACATTTAAAGCGCGGTCTAGTTCAGAGTTTCGTAAACTTTTATTGTGCGACCGCATTTTAGAAAATAACTTTTTTGGGACTCTTGGTTGGCAGTTTATGGTGATGAATTATATTCAAATTAGACTCAAATGCAAACTAATTATATTCTTACAATACAGTCGTCGTCGTCGTGTGAGCCCCTGGGGCCGAGGGTCTATCCTTTTACCACCCCAATTTCACGATGTTCCCGGACTACACTGGAAGGCTACTAGAGAGCAGCCAGTCTTTGGTTTCATCATCCATGACACGCAGACCTTCCACTCCGTTAGGTGGCTTGAAGATGGAACAGTCATTGATGATGTGGTCTGCGGTCTGTTCCTCGGCACCACATTCACAAGAGGAGGAAGAGGCCATTCCCCATTGGTGCATGGTTGAGCGGAAAAGCCCGACGCCCGTACGGAGACGGTTGAGGCGCACCCATGCCTGTCTTGGTAGTGTCAGGCCGATGGGGCGCGTGTCGGCGTCGGGGATGAACGAATGAAGTCTGGTGGAGCTTGACTTCCATTCAGAACTCCATTTATGGTCCACCCAAGTAGCCGCAGAGATGTCTTGTGCATCAGCTTCGTTGATGAGAAGTTGAGCGGCTGGCACGAATGGGTGTCTTGATTTCAGTCGACGGAGGTGCTCACTTGGGAGAGCAGAGATCTTGTGGTGGAGAAGGTGGTTAGGCTCCATTTTCGTGTCTATACTCTTACAATACAGTATAGACACGAAAATGGAGTACTGAGCATTTCACTCGTCAGTAGGCTGATGTGTGCCATAAAACTTGGTAAAAAAAACATTGTTAAAACAGTGTCGCAGGCTACACAGAAATTTTTAATGGTTTGGAGAAATCGAAAACAGATTGCATATCATTTTTATGTACAAACAGAACTATGGCAACCACCTCTTATTACGCAGAAGAAATAAATCTGGGCGTATGAAAGGTTAAATAATGTAGGCTTCTAATTATACTCATGATCAGAGCTGCTTGACTGTTCAGTAAATCTAATCGACTTTATGGTTTAGGGTTAGAGCACTGCATGAGCTGAGAATGAAATTCGCTGTCCACAAATAACCTACCGCACGCAATGTTTGGTTGGTCTTTCCTGAGTAACCTACTGAAAGAATCTTCCTGAGAGTTAAGATTAAATCACAATTCTTGTCGTAGTAATTTACTTTACTCTGCGCCAAAACAAAATAGTTCAATGATGATATCAACTTTTACAAATATCTTACAGTCTTACACCTTTGTTGATACAGCGTTTTGACCGTTCACGACATATTGCTAACCAGCATTAGACTACAAAATATTTTTTCAACAATTACAAATACAGTGTTGTACGCGTCAATGAAATAAATTGACGGTATCAGCGTTAGCGCGAATTGCCTAAAAACTTCACGGCCTAAAGTACTGCGTCAGCTCTTAAAGAAATTGACAGCGTCAGCGCTATTTTAGCCATGGTCTCACAAAGCGGAAGTATTTCGCCTTACCAAATTTAGGTTAACAATAGCTATAAATAAACAGCAGGTTTTGAGACTGTATTGTAATTAGCTGTTTTGCTTATTAGTTATTTCCTTGTAGAAACACAAGCATTTCAAAATGTTTGTCTGACAATCTGCTGCGTTTGGGAAGCATAATGTCTTTTCCAAGTGAAAAACATACGTTCCGCAGCAGCGCTGGATGGTATTGGTATGTTGTATTTCAAAAACAAGTCTTGAAAACGATTACTCGGAAAAGTATTATTGTTACAAGTGTGCTGTGATTGCTTAGCATATATAAATCTTTTACCGAGGTCTACTGCATCATCATCGCTCTTTTCAGGAGCATAGCGCTCTTGAAATAAAGTATCTTCATTCTTCAGCCTCCGCGATGGCATTCATTGATTTTCGCTTTCTCTCTCTAATTCCTCGTTTTCGATACTGCTCACGATACGAGTGATCACCATTTGGAGAACTTCTTCCGCTTGTAGGCTATTCCAGGGAGTCATTTCCAACCAATGCTAAATCCGGTAATTCGGATGAGTCGCGCTGGCCACTGGCCAGTACACTACTTTGCCATGAAGAAATTGTTGAAATTTACAACAACAAAAATGACACATAGCGCGTGATGCCTAAAATCGGCAAAATAGTTGACGGCGCCATCACTTCTGTCAACTAAAAAATAAATTAACGTGCTAGCCTCAGCGTCAACGTACAACACTGTACAAATGTAGCGTCAGTAATTTGAGCCAGCATTGTCATTGGCTCGCGAACAAATCAACAGATAACCATGAATAAAATTAATTTGGATCACACTGATCTACAGTTTTACGATACGTGAAGTTTGTTGAAATCAAAATTTGATTTCTTTTGCTGAAACGTGATAAAATCGCTATAAGATGTTTAAAACAAATTGGGCAAAGGACTTTAGTTCGTTGGAAAAGTTTAACTGGCGAAAAAATCAGTGCAAAGGAATTATGTAACAAAAGTGAAACAAAATTTTAAAATACACCATATTTTGCTTAACACTCTCACGCGAAACTACAGCTCATTTATCTTGATCAAGCACTTTATGTGCAAGCTCGCTCGGCTTACACTTTATGAATATTTTTGCGTCGTAACATTCTCCTGCATCTGCAATTCAAGCTTTTTTTCAAGCACATAATAAAATCAAATTGCTACGATTTCGAAATGGAAAACGAAGATTTTTCCGTCGAAATGAAACAAAATTTTTTGTTAGCTTTTGCATTTCTGTTTAAAAGTTAACTTACCAAATCACCAAAATCTCATTGAAAAGCCAAGCTAGTGACCAAGTTAAAGCAAAGCAAGTGTACCCAATACAGGTGAAAACTGTAGTCTATTAACCGTATTAAGACTGGGGTTGGGCATAATGTGCCCACCCCAATTTCAAACGAATGTATTTTAATGGGCATACGTGCTAATAAGCTGAAATTTCTTGACTTTTCCTAAATATTACTTGGCTAAACGTATTTAAAGTTTCGTGGCTATACCTGATTCAGTTTGGGAGATATTCTACTGTTTTTAGCTTATACCTTGAAATATTTCATTGAGTTGCTCCTGGAGTGAGAGCAGATTGCGCTTGGTTGGTTTCTTTTATAAAAAGAGTGACAGATCATCGATCGTTTATTCAAAGGCGCCAAGCCGCCAAGCCGAGTCGCCTAATGCGTTTATCGCGCGTGTAATTTGATTAGTTGTGAAGAAGACACTGCATGATGATTTGCGTCTGGTGTAAATTGCATACAATTACTTCTGTCTGTGACTGAAACAAAACCATTTATTTTACGCAACGGATATATTCTTCTTGGAATAACCTACTTCAAAGTTTGGTTGCTTTGTCTATCAGTTTTCAGTCTTTAGATGTCCCTCTAATGTGAAATTAGCGAAATGAAGCAGATATCGACAGAAAAAAATAACAATGTGTTGATGAAATGTATTTTAAAAATGAATTCGCATATGTATATGAAGGAATTTCGAACTAGATAAGTTGTCTAATACAAGTCAAGTGCATCACTTTACTAATTGGGGAATGGTATATAATGCTATGAATGATATATCTCTAACCTCGTACAAGCCTGATGGCAGCAAGTGCCATGTTTTCATCGATTCAATATCATCAGCTGTTGAATCGATTTAATAATCGACAAGTTTGCGATGAGAGAATGCTTGCACACGATCGCTTATACTATAGGATTCTTATATCGAATCAACGTTAGACGAGTTTGATTTATCGTAAACTTGGCTGCCTCCAATGACTGCACAAGTGGACGTCGCTTATTGTTATGTTTCAAAAGATAAGCGTTAGAACAGCACACTGCTGTTTCAGCTTTGATTTATTATCATCATGGTTGAACCGATGTAAAATGACGTAACTCGTGGGTATAGAATGCGAAAAGTCTGTAACTTTATACTTTCGCACTACGTTTTTGTTTTGCATCTGTTTCTGCAGAAACGTGGTAAATAAACAATTCCTGATTTCGCTAATTGGATTGTTCTAAACATCGGCAAACTGTTGCAATTTATACCCAGCTCGAAAACTCGATAAGTTTGGCATTAGTTCTACGTTGCTAGACGTTGAATCAACATAAATATGACAAATTGTACGAGCTGTGTATCAGCGTGTAGATCGAGTAACAACGTGATTTGTTTCTTTTTTCACTCTGAAATGCATATAGTATATAGCTAACGGAGGTTACGGTACACAAGCCATGCATAAGGATAAGCTGGTTTACACTGGCGCGAGAGAACAACCATCAAAATTAATTTAGTCGAGTGTTGTGATGCCAAATAAAAGATTTCACAACGCGGGCGGTCGCTACGCATCATTGTTTGACTTATAACCCGTAGACTGCTGTCCTCCGGTTTGTTTTTGGCACCCAGGGATGGGGGCGACTGGAGTGGCCTCTCCAGAGTGCTGGCCTGGGCGTCTGTATGGAGATCTTGCGCTGCCCAAAAACACAACAGGACCCTCCTCTCTGCCTCTCCGGCGTGGTCCAAGGGAATGCAAAGCGTGACACTCGACGACGGTTTGGCTGCAGGAGTTGCCGGAAGGATGTCAGAGTTTGACAGTCGACCGCCTCACGTACTCCACTCCGGATTTTCTGTCTGGGTTGTCTCCCGTAGCCTTTCCCAGGACTGGATATAGCCGCAAGACAGCGGAGGTTTTTGAATCAGGGTTTGCCTTCCCCGAGACGAACTGCCGTCCAAGGCTGACGGGCTCCGTCTGCCCGGCTGTTGTACTGTCTTTTGTCTGGTCTCTCACCTCTAACCTGCCCGACATGGTTAAACCTGCCAGGGGCTACGAGCCCCCTTCGGTATAGCCCACAGGATCCTTGAGATACTCAAGCCTCCCCACCGCGGCAAGGTAACAGTACGGGGAGAAGAACATTGTAAACCGACTCTATTAGCTTGTATCATGCAACTACAAAACAAACCGTGGTTATTGTTCAATGATTTTGATGTAACGCTGATGTTCAATCGATATAACTCGCTCGCTGTAATACGGTATTGAATAGAATCAACGTATTTTGATTTCATTTGCATTTGATAGTTCAATTCAATTCAATTTATTTTTCTTTGTCGGAAAACAACAGCAATGATAAAGTTACACCATTGTCACGCAGATCCAACGTCAAACGACGTAAAAACGTTGCTGCGATTGAAACAAACAGAAATAAAATCGTTTCCATGTGCTTGTTCTCCACTGGCAAATCGGTTACTTTTACGTCGATTCAACGACTAAAGACGTTGAATCAACGCAAAAGGAGTGGAATGGTTAGCTGTGTAAGAATATATTTTTGCTGCTTGTAGCCAAATCTGCCTACATCTCAAGCAACACTTGTTTCCGATATTCGCATCTTTTCTAACAAACTGAAGTCAAATAAACAATTTTTACGTCTAAGCACTGTGGTCAAACGTTGAGTCGATATAATAATGTCGCACTTTTGCCGGCTGGATGATTACAGAATAAATAGTTTCTCGGCAGTTGATGAGCAGTTACGGTTGTTAGTTTGAGAGACATAACGCAAAGTGTTATTACCGTGGGAATACCGTGACCTCATTATCTCAAGCCGAGCAAGATAAAGCCTTGTTTCTTTATTATAATTTACATCTAACTTTGGCGATTTGATGCCTGTCTAATAAATCTATTATAGCTATAGATATACACATGATTCGAAGACAAGTTTGAATTTGTTGGAAAGTCAGATAAATTTTCTTTCACTTGGTAAAATATCTAACTGACAGCATGCATATCAAAGGCGTAATAAACGTTCAAAAACCGTGGGCATTTTATGCCCCCCCCCAACTCAGGGAATCCCTTCAGAGCCCAGTCTTAATACGGTTAAGAATTAGATTAAAAAATAAAAATTAGATTGGCTACCAGTGAAACATGGATTAGGCTAGTTAATCTATTCAAGCGGGTGTTTACTTGGGTTGATGCAATCCCTGGGTCGATGTTAGCTTAGTTTTGCTTCATGCAGCCCAACTAAGCAAGTACAGTATTGTTCGAATTCATTGAAACTGTCAAGAAAACAGGCTGAATTTGTGTATATTTGGTTTATTGTGATAATTTAACAGATGTGTATAGTTTAATGCCTAATGTGGCCTCCACCTTCTTTCAATATTGCACGAACACGGTTTGGCATAGATTCGATTAGTTTTTTGCAGTTTTCTGCAATTTTTGGATCCCGAAACCACACCTGAATAATGGCCTCCATGAGCTTCCTTATGGTGGTGCAGTCTTTCTTGTGTAATTGTGACTTGCCGATCTAACATGGTAACTTTGTTTTTATTAAAAAAATTAGTGTTTTTTTTTTTTTGAAGAATGGGGTTGTTGAATTTGAACAGGGATGTCGAATTCGAAAGACTTTTCTATGATTTATGCAAAACTAGGATTTGATCGATTGTTCTTCTTCCTGGTAGGTAAGCTGCTTGTGTTGGATGGAATGATGCATATAAATCGTGTTAATTTATAAGGGAGGATTGATACAGTTCAATAACGTTAGTTTTAAGTTATGGTTATTGCCTTAGTGTTAGTGCATTGCACCGAGTCACGTGCGCTTGATTAAGTCCTGCCTCCTTATGGCTGTGAGTAGTTTGTAATTATTGCAGCAGGACTTGGTAACCACACAGTGATTTGTCACTTGTACACAAAGCTCTACTCGTGTTAAGACCCCTTTTCAATTCCTTTACGTTTGTGGGTTTCTGTAGCTCAGGGGTGACGAACCTTTTTGCAGTCGCGGGCCACTTTGTCAATTACACATGAGTTGTCGGGCCACACAACTTTTTAATCGTAACCTACAATGAAATCTTTTAGAAGTGACTCAAGATATTATTCATGAAAAGTAACAAACGGCAGATGAAAGTAATAAAACCCACACAGTTGAAATTACCTTAAGCAGAATCGAAACATACAACAGTAAAAATAAAAACAAATCAACTTGAGCAAAAAGGATAGAGCAACAGTACCTGCACTGATAATGACGACAGTTTAATTTTCGAAGCGTTTGCTTTCATATGAGTATAATTTCTTCTTTTTTTGGCTCTACCCTTTTTGCTCAAGTTGACTAAATGCTTCAACCATTATGCTCCGAAACAGCAAATCAGTTAATGAATTTTTTTTTTCAAACAACAAACAAAAGCCCATGCGAATCACACAGCTGAAGCTATCTAATGCAAAAAATACAAGGTGAAGTTGGTGAATAGTGTTTTCACAACTTTATCCTATAGCTTTTCTATTTTCTAACGTTAAACCTTGAAAGTTAGTGTTTAGGGCAAGAAAATAGCAAAGGAAAGGTATACCAGTGAAGCTATAAAACAGCTTTGAGATTTCTTTGGTCTTTAATGCATGAGCGATTGTCAAACTGTTTTGCGGGCCGCACAAAATTCTTTGACGGGCTGCATGCGGCCCGCGGGCCGCAGGTTCGTCACCTCTGCTGTAGCTATTCTGTAGTACCTACAAGCGCAACAATAAACGACAATATTTCCATAAAAAACGGAAGCTTCACTCTGTAGGCTATGTCTCAATGACCAAGCCTGTGTCGGTGGTTAAAAGCGTGTGCAAATCTGCTTGGATTAGGCTTTCAGAAGAAACCTCTTCTGTCCGAGAATAAATATTCCCATCATCCTTTGATCAATTAAAGTTACGTGAAAAATGATTAAGAAATAACGTTTGACAGCAGCGCCATATGCTTCTATAGAAGCACTAGTTAGATTTCTCAAAGATTATCTACAAACAAATGTGAAGAACTTCTTACTACTAATAATATACATAATAATTGTAACTCTTCGTCTTTGCTCTGAGCTTCAAAATGGAAAGATTTATCAAAAGTGCGTTTATACTTTTCAGGTTTATTGACCAATAAATGAAATGATAAAGCTTTGGTAGAGAATTTGCTTTGTTGAACCATAGAGAAATAAAACAGAGTAACTTTAGCGGGTTATGTTAAACTCTCTAAGGTTACTTTGTTTTATTTCTCAAAAAATGAAATATTCACAAAACTTGATACAAGCGACGATGAGATAAACTCGACGATTACTACGTCACATGTTCAACAATGTTCCAGCAATCAGATCTCCAGAAAGTTCTTAAATTACATTTGTCCACTTCCAAAAAGCTCTTTACCTGGAAAATAACACGTCATTTCAATTTCATATTACGGGGTGACGTCACACAAGGAAGTAGGAATTTTTTGCAGCTGTTCCATTGGCGAGAACGCGTACATGTCCATGAAGAAGCAAAAGTGATCAGGAAAAAAAGGGTGTGGTGTACAAAAATAAGAAACTAACATTTTAGAAAGGGAAAAATAAACATTACAGAAAAAAGAAATCGTTTTCCTGAATCACACTCTCATGACCTACTACAACACGGCCAAATATGTTGCTATTCAAGGAAATTTCTAAGAGTCTGAATTGTTGCAATCATCTATGACAAACCTGTCATCTTCTTATTTCCAGAAGTTAATAAAATAAGCAATATTTGCACCTTGGCATATGTTTGGCTTGTTTAACCGGAGATTAGGTATGTACGTTGAGCACAGTTAGCACAGTTTTACTTGCTACAACTGTCGCTATAAAAGTCATCATGCGAAAGAACAATCATCAGAATGGTACCCCCAGACCAAGCACA
Source organism: Aplidium turbinatum (assembly GCF_918807975.1). NCBI lineage: Eukaryota > Metazoa > Chordata > Ascidiacea > Aplousobranchia > Polyclinidae > Aplidium > Aplidium turbinatum. Next base: position 6,718,902 of record NC_137483.1, on the reverse strand, counting down.
GCGCCCTTGTCAGGGCGAACAGCTCCAGCTGTTGTAGGTCAAGGAGTGACCATTCTGCAACTAAATGTTGAAGGCATCACCAACGCTAAACTAGACATCATCACACAGCTTGCCAACAACAACGATGCAGCGGTGATCCTCATCCAGGAACAGTTTACACAATGATAATGTAATATGTAAAACATTTCAACTGCACCCTGGAGGTAGTATCGTTTGGTGCAATTTCATGTTTCATTTGAAATATCAAAGATTTTTTGTGGATTCTATGTTGTAAAGTGTTCATTTGATGTGCCAATTAAAATTTTGGTTTGTTTTGTTTTTCGCCAAGTTTAATTTTGCAAGTAAAATATGTCTTTTGGCAAAAGATCCTGCTATACAAAAAACCTAACGACTGTATGATGAGACTACCTCCAGGAAGCAGTTGAAAAGTCTTACATATTTTTCATTATTATTGCATAAATTGTGCTTAACATACATATCTAATCTCCGGCAAAACAAGTCAAAAATATGTCTAGAGGCAAATATTGCTTATTTTACATACTTCTGTCAGTGGGAAAATGACAGGTTTGTCAATGCACGATTGTAACCATTAGGCTAAGACTCTTAGAAATTTTCCCAAATAGCAACATATTTGGCCGTGTTCTTGTGGGCCGTGACACTCTCTTTTCCCTTCCGCTCATGATTCCTTTCTTTAATTTATGGACATGTTCGAGCTCTTACCTTTTGCATTAACCACAACAGTGACACCTATAAGAAAGTATTTTGTGACGATTTGAAAAGTAAAGCTTGGTTTCAAATTATGATTGACAATTTCAAATGGTTTCAAATTAATCCAACTTGAAATTGACGTCACAACAATTACTGAGGCTATAAATATGGTGTCTAATTGAAAAATTTGCTTCTTTGGACCAACTTTTACATTGCTCATTGTCTACCATTTTGCTTTGTTAAAACTTTGGTGCCCTCTCAATTTTCTTTTGTAGGCTCGCTACTGTACTTTAGTGTAAAATGTTGCGCAATCAAACTTGCGTAGTAGGGAAAAGGGAGAAACTTGTCGTTCATACTACATCAGTTTGTGTATCGTAACAATATACGAATTTAATTCAACGTTATAAAACCGAATACAGGTGCTGTAGGGCAGGGGTCCGCAAATACTTGTTGGCGCGACCCACTATTTGCGGACTCCTGCTGTAGGGTATGTGGTTGCACCAAGGCCAGCAAACAATCTAATACATTTTCTTTACAGAGGCTTAGTTTTGTTGCTTCAAGTTGGCATAAAACATAAATCAACATTATAATTGAAAAAAATGTCACTTTCTTTATCTTTGACAGTTTATTAGTCACAAGGACCGCTTTACAGTGACTATACAAGCTTCTTAAATGAATGTAGGCCTAGGTCATTAAACAGAATGGCGTTTTACGTCATAGGCATCTCCAGAGTAGACAACTCCACTGCAAAAACATTGAAATTGCCTGAAGAATGACACATTTTCATTCATAACCTGAAGACACGATTTGTAGCAGTTCATTATTCACTGACATCACATTGAATATATCCTACAGAATTAAAACATGTAGGCCTAAAACACTCACTCGATGCATTTGAAAAAACTGGATTATTCTGAGCTCCAAAGAGATCTGCAATAGTACGTAAAATTATTTTTAGAATAGACTATTTTTGAGTTACAAGTTTTTTGCTTCATTTAAGCTTTGCAAAATCACATTCAGAAAACTTATTTTCTATCTACACTTGTACGGCAGTCGTGACAGTCAACTGCTTCTGTACCGGCATCCGTACTTGCAAGACAGTTTGTGTAGCGATGGTCCCAATCCCACACATACGCCACACTAGAGGTTGTTTTTATTTCGTCCCTACCACCCAAATGGACTTTCTACATTGCCTAAATCTATCGATAAATAAATAAATAAATTTTGCAAAAAATGTCTTTTCTCACTTGATGTTTTTCGATCATTGCTAACCAACTAACTTATAATTCCAGAACACACTCTTTGAACTACTACCCAGTTAAACATGAATGCTTGAAAGTGTTTGTATAATAGAAACAAATTAGCAAAGTAAGTCAATTCTCATAGTTTGTCCATACTGATCTATAGTAGCCTATACAGGTCGCATTGGTTTACAGTAGGCTACTTTCGTATATCTTACCTGGTGCCGCTGGGGCCAATCCACGATTTCTAAGATCGTATTCGTTTGCTGAAATTAACGTACAATTACAAAGTTGCTTCCTTGTCGCAAATCGTATTATATTTTGTTGGATTCATTATTACTGGTTTAAAATAATATCGATAGCTTTTCTTTATGAAGAAGCTTTATCTTCGCTATGAAGAAACGGAGGAACACTGTTTCCAATGATAAATGCACTCTGACAGAAATAATGCAGTAATGATGCAATTATATCAGAACACAATACTCAAATATTGGCTTTTCCGGAATAGTCAAAACCACAAAACGAAACAAACCTATAAAGGAAAGTTTAAAAAAGCTTATTGCGCAGAGGGTTGAAAACTCCCCAATACCCCACGAAATAATCATGCGATGAAAAAAACTGGGAGTCTCCAAATTAACTGCGCACAGCATGTCTAACATTATTCAACTAATAATGTAACCAAGTCAGCTAGCAATTCTTAACTTAACGGAATTCAATTTGGGTAGAGAGGTAACTCTTTTAAACCATAAACAGACATAACTCAGCAACAACACTACATTTAACATTATAAAAACAAAAAACAAAAAGCGAACGTTTTCGGCTAGTCATATAGCCCTTTTCAAGCCTATAAGAAAATACATTATTAAAAGAAATGCTAAAGAATCATATAGTATCACAGCAAAAATATGGTCAAAGCTAAAACATTTGAGAAACTGCCTCGCTCACACTTTTGTGTGAGCGAGGCAGTTTCTCAAATGTTTTAGCTTTGACCATATTTTTGCTGTGATACTATATGATTCTTTAGCATTTCTTTTAATAATGTATTTTCTTATAGGCTTGAAAAGGGCTATATGACTAGCCGAAAACGTTCGCTTTTTGTTTTTTGTTTTTATAATGTTAAATGTAGTGTTGTTGCTGAGTTATGTCTGTTTAACGGAATTCAGGAGCAAAATATCGGAACGCTTGATCAGTCAAAAAATAAAAATATATAGAGCTCAAAATGTAGAGAATTATAAATTCATGTCCAGTAAAAGTTTTAAAACCTGAACTGTTTTTTTCTTCAATGTTGGTGAGGCTATGCTAATAATAGTTTATATTTATCACTGTTTTACGACAGTAACAACTGGTCTACTATTTTTGTCAAGAAAGTGTCCACCTTCAGGCATGCCTTCAAGTGTCCTGCAAAAGACACAGCCGCATGCTCTTGAGGGCTGTCAAACCAGCTCCCTTTCCAGTTCCGTGCTAGTGCTTTCACCACTCGGCTATGCAGCCGACTATATTATAATTAAGCTTTGGTAGAGAGTTTGCTTTGTTGAACCATAGAGCAATAAAACATAGTAACTTTAGCTGGTTTAGCATACTTTCTTTCACACAAAATATAACATAATTAAAATAAAATAAACTCAAACGTTTTCGACACGTACGTGTGTCCTCATCAGGAATTAAATCTGCAACACATAAAATGAAAAATCGTAAGATAAATTTGACTATGCACTGTAACTGTAACGACACTCTGGACTGAAAGCACAAACTGAACAAATGATACGAGAATGATTGCGAGTAAATTATGCGGTGGGAAACAGATCACGTGAGGTGTAGACTACAGGCATTGGACAAAACAATTAGAACACACACAAAAGGAACGGTGAGCCACAAGCGAATAACTGCCGATTGAGAGATGGATTGTTACGTTTGATTCTTAAGGCTTCCATGATCTTAGTCTGAAAATCAGATCTGCCTCGAGAGATGATTATTGGTCGATCGAGTTATTGTCAGTGCACGTTTCACAAGAGGCGATGTGCTCTTTAATCGATGTGCCTCTTGTGAAACGTGCACTGACAATGTCTCGATTGACCCATTTAAAATCATCTCCCGAGGCAGATCTGATTTTCAGACTAAGATCATGGAAGCCTTAAGAATCAAACGTAACAATTCATCTTTCAACCGGCAGTTATTCGCTTGTGGCTCATCGTTCCTTGTCCAATGCCTGTAGTCTACACCTCACGTGATCTGTTTCCCACCGCATAATTTACTCGCAATCATTCTCGTATCATTTGTTCAGTTTGTGCTTTCAGTCCAGAGTGTCGTTACAGTTACAGTGCATAGTCAAAAACGATGTGTTGAAAACGTTTGAGTTTATTTTATTTTAATTATGTTATATTTTGTGTGAAATAAAGTATGCTAAACCCGCTAAAGTTACTATGTTTTATTGCTCTATATTATAATTTTACTACACTATATTCAGCTACAGTAACATTTCATACTCACTTTTGCTTTTAGTTGATATACCGCTGATACAAAACCATAACAAAATAATCAGTAAAAGTAAGAACAGGCAACCGGCAACACTGGCTGCAATTATCATGCCGGAGTTCGAACAAGTTGTCAATGAACCTCCAACAGGCACAGTCTCAAGACCTCCAACAGACACTGTAAAGGCAAACTCAAACCGCTTTTCCGGAAAAATCGGTGATGAAAGAGTAAGAAGATATAATCCGTTGTCCTCAGGAGTAACCTAAAGAACAATGGTTATAAACTTATCCGAAAGAACAATAATATGTGAAAGAATTTATATTAAATACAAAAGTGATGGATTGATATACAGTAGAAAACAATGAAAGAACACATACTGTGACATCATGATAGCAAATTTGTACCACAAAATCAGCCCCCAACCCAATAAAAAGTTTTATTATGTTTAATGAGTACATGAAGGAATAATGTTTGCTGAAAAAGTAGCTTAGAACTACGATTTCAATCCCAACCATACAGCCCTGGTTTTAAGTTGGCTCAACTTACAGTTGTTCGTTTAAATAAGAATCTCTGCTGGTGCTTTACCACGGTGGTTGTCTTCAAAGGCGTTGTTGCGTCATTCTTCACCATTAAACCTAACAACATAATTTATGTTGAAATATCTTTATGTCATTTTCTGGCTCAGAGAGCGAGTTTATCGTTTTTTATGTATTTAAAAGAGCAACTAAATCTACTCTATCAGAGATTCAAATATAAAATCAAATAGAGTGACAAAAATATTTGAATCAATTTTAAGATATGAACGTCTACCCTTTAAAGTACGTGTTAATTTGAAAGTACGTGTTAATTTTAGGTCCTTCTTTGACAGAGAGAAGAGACCACAAATAATGTCTCTTTCTCTTCAAATTAACACGTACTTTAAAGGGTAGACGTTAATATCTCAAAATTGATTCAAATATTTTTTTCACTCTGTTTAGATGCTTTAAGTATCTGCTTTACGTGGATCCCTTGTGGACTTTACGTCCATTTTAGGTTAAAAAGTGACGCAAACCCCTCTTTTTTAATAAAATCAAATGTCGGCCTAAACCCGCCTTGCAACTAAAACGGTAATAAAAGACTCCACATATCATCTATGCAAAAGTTACAGCACAAAAACCTATAGTAGACTAATAAATAAATAAATACAAGGAAACAATAGTATTGCATAATGTACCGAAGTCAATATTAACTTCAAACAGATGCCACGGGTGAAAAGTGCTATTAAGGAAAGGTACACACTATTAAAAGTTAATTCGATCTTATGAAGCATTCCCAGTCAGAAGGTTTCCATTGTTTATTGTTGAGCAACAAATAAGGTGAAGCAAGATATAAACAATGAGATATTTTTCCTATTATAGGCTTGCTTATGTTGAATCAAAACGTCCTTACAAAATGAAAATTACCGTTTTTTGTCAAAGATACAAACGTAGCTAATGGATTGGAGAAAATCGTCAAAGCGCAAATTCCAGGTCCAGGTGGCTTCCATTGACACGAAGAATCAGTTTCGGTACTCATATCTTGATAAGGTTCATCTATAGAATGAATAGCAATTAGATAACGCTTTCTTTTGATATGCTCTACAATCTAGGCTACTGCAGGTGTTGAAAATAAAATATTTTGGACTAAATTGGCAGAGATAACTACAGCAATTTATGAACTGAACAACGTTTTTGGCTGATTGCAGCCCATATACAGTTCAATGGAATCAGCCATTAATGTTTCGTTTTAATCGTTAAGAACAAATCAAAAAAGTCTATAAAACATCAACATAAGAATTTCAGGACAAACAAAAGTTAACTACAACGTGTATGTCGTCTATATATACATCTGTTTGGTAAAGCTTCCAAATAGAACTGTTCTTCAGCAAATGAAAACGACAAGTCAAAAAATCATACTTTTTAATAAACTTTTAAAATAAAAATCTCCGAAACCAAACTTAAAATTTGAAATGGTTCATCATGAATAATAAGAAAATGTAATAAATTGAAAATGAAATTACGCACTTGAAAATACTGTGTGCGTTGGAATCAGGTATTTCTAGAAGTACTGGATGCAAAACTACGTTCTCAGAGTAGGGTGTATTATATAATAACCTAGTGTTACCAGTTTTTGTTTTAGCCTTCATACTGTTTTTGATTTGTTCAAAAGTAAATTAAAGGTTAACTTATTTGTTAAATCAATTCCAAAATTTGCAAACACACGATTTCAAAAATAATTAAAATTTTAATTTATTAACCCATTATTGCAGTCAGGCGCGGATTTATGGGGGGGGGGCCATGGGGGCTCGGGCCCTCCCCGAAATTTTGTGAGGAATTGTTGAAATTGTTTGTTTCCGCATCAAATGGTTTGATATGCTTCTAAACAGTTGATATTAGTCCCACCATGGCTATCTAAAGATGGCCTGTTTTGTCACATTTTGCAGAAATTTCCAGATTTTGCCAACTTTGGGCGAATGTATAAATTTTTCTAAAAATTATATTTTTACACTTTCTTTACTGTTTCCCCCATATGACACAGTATAGGTTTTAGCATCCTCAGATGTTAAAGACAAAGACAATTTGATTTCGAAGATTTTAGTCAGACTGTTAATTTTTCAATAACAGTCTGATTCAATGTTTTTCAACTTACTTTTTCTCATTTGCTACTGCTTCCCCAAGCCAATAAAAAAGTTTTTATATCATTAGGAGACAGCAAAAAGTAGAAAAATCTCATAAATGTCAGCCAAACACTAGCAGTAATCAAGTCTGCAAAATGTGACAAATCAGGCCGCATCAACAGATGGCCATGGTCCCACGGCGGACTTAACTTATCCCGGGGAGGGGGGTGGATAATTTTTTGTTATTATTGTGGTTCAAACTATACATCGATCAGACTCCGTTGTTTTCTTTCATACAACTTCAAACACATTTTAATAGCAACATTTGTTGGAGCTGATTGAGCTGAAACCAACGCTGTAAACCAAATGACGTCAGTTAAAACAATCTGAAACCTTGAATAGTTGTTTTATAGTTTTTAGTCTTCATTATAATTTCAATCAATTACCGTATATGCCTACAAACATACAAATATCCAATTGGTCATGGACACTGCATATTGGGTTTTAAACCAGATTTCAAGTTTACTTTGCATGCTTAGCAATTTTTATTCAAGCAAAATTTATTTTTTAAACATTCACAATTGATGAAAATGGCTGTTTTAATGTCTATTTTATAGCATATCGTATATGTCGTAGTATCATTGTTCATATCTGTTTTATCTTTTTCTTTCTATTTAATTGATTTTCGAATTTTCTGCCCCCCCCCGAAAAAAACTCCTAGATCCGCGCCTGATTGCAGTGGTGTTGAATATTAAAGAATGTTCAAATTAGGTTACATCCTGAAAATTATAAAGCTACTGTTGTGCAACATCATCAGCTTATCTAAAGACAGCATTACTGGATGAGTCAAGTAATGAGTGTAAAGTTTATTACATTTGTAATTTATTTTTGATTCGTTATTTCTACAGGGATATTTGGTTTAAATTTATCAAAGTTATCAAATTTTAGTTATTTTTTTAGTATTCAGCCTTCTTCCTCTTCAATCGCCTTGTCTGAATCAGGCATCGACGACCTCGGATGAATAGTTAAACCATGGCCACCTAAAGATACGGCCTGATTTGTCACATTTTGCAGAAATTTCCAGGTTTTTCTAACTTTGGGCGAACGTTTAAACAAAATTTTCTAAAAATTAGATTTTTACGCTTTCTTTATTCTTTTCCCCACATGACACAATAGGTTTTAACATCCTCACATGTTGAAAAACAAAGAAAATTTGATTTCGAAGATTTTAGTCAGACTGTTAATTTTTCAATAACAGTCTGATTTTGCGTTTTTCAATTTACTTTTTCTCATTTGCTACTGCTTCCCCAGGGCAACAAAAAAGTTTTATGTCATTAGGAAACCGCAAAAAGTAAAAACATCTCAAAAAATGTCAGTCAAGCACTAGCAGTAGCTGTAATCAAAATCTGCAAAATGTGACAAATCAGGCCGCAACTCCAGGTGGCCATGGTTAAACCAATTATTCCTATCATATGTTGTGTGAATGTTTTATTACACCTGATTAATAAGTTGAAAACAGATCACTTTACAAATTGAAATAATCCGTATAATTGTTGTAAATTTTATTCGAGGCTTGACTTGAAATCATTGGATGATTGTTGGTGTATTTGATTAAAAATAGCTTTTTGTCTAAAATTTGGACAAAATCTAGCAAACACTTTTGCATGACACACCCTACTCTGAGAACCAACATGGCGTCAGTTGTGCTTTCCTATATATTCTTGATTTCCCTGATTGGAATGGTAGGAAAATAAACCAAGTTCACAAGCTTGACATGTTCACTAAACCGCTTATTGAAACTTATGAAAGTGAAGTACTCACTGGTTTTTGAGACCACAGTGAAAGCTGTTTTGCTACTTTCCACCGATCCAAGACTATTTGTCGCAATGCAACTCACTGCCGTAAACGTGACATCAATCGTTTGATTGAACGAACAATCACCGCTTGTTGCATCGACAGTCCTGGAGTGGCGATCACTTATGCCATCATATATCACCCATCTACATCGATTGACAGTTGGACTTGCTTCACTTGAACAAGTCATGAAAAGATTCTCACCAGACCGAAGATAATATTTACCATTCAAACGAACTAAATGATCAGATTCAATGATGTTGATAACAACATTCACAGGAGCGTCTGTAACACAATCAAGTTTAGAAAGTTTTGAACAATGTACAAAAAAAAGTATAGTCGTAAAGTCAATTCAACTTGCACTCGTCGGCTGCATAGCCGAGTGGTGAGAGCCCTGGAACGGCAATCGAAACTTCGACACCACTCAAGAGCATGCGGCTGTGCCTTTGGCAGGACACTTAAAGGCATGCCTGAAAGTGGACACGAAGATTGGCTTCCTCGCCTTCCCGTCTACTTAATCTAAATCTTCAACCACCGGGTGTTTGGAAAGTTGCCACCGGGTGTAAGCCTGGATACGACAAACAAAAACTTGCATTTTTGACAAATTTTGAAGAGTTGGTATGTGGTACAAAACTTAAATATGATCGTTTTTAACGTATGGCTTGATGAACATTTAATAAACGTTAATTTTTTTTCAAAATATATTTTGTAATTTAAGTAGATCTTACATTCAAGCCTTCAATTGTAGTTCCTAAATAATGTTATCATGAAATGTATTTAGCAATACAGTAACTCAATGTTGCATGTGTAGCACCATATTTAACAAAAGACAAAACAAACTTTTATTTCTTCAGAAACATTTTGTTTCAATGATTGATACCAATCTAAAACCATCCTATAAAAGCATGAGCTGCAACATATACAATCCATGAACTTACAAACAACGTCTATATGAATCCTTGTTGTAAAGATTCCAAATCGATCTGTTGTTATACAAGTGTAATCTCCAGTATCCGATGAACTTAATTGTGTCAAGCTGAGTGAAGAAGTTGTAGAAGAAAAACCATTTGGACCTTCCCACTGATATGCCGCAATTAACTCACTTCCATAGTCAACAGAACAAGACAGATCTAGATCTTCATCTCGTTCAACGGTTAATACGTCGTTTCGAAGTTTTGCATTGCTTGGAATGTTTAACTTGACCGATCCTAAAGGTAACAATATAAATAGCCTTCCTCTTTCCATGTTATGTCAAAACAAATGTGTAGATTAAAAACATTGAGGCAATTTGTATTTATCAACATGATGACAAACTGTTGTTTTCATTTCATAATTTGAGAGAATTGCGGACTGATTTCAAAAGCAAATAAACAACTTCGAAAACGTTGAAGCTCCTTTATCTAAATGAGCATAACCTACAATAACGTCATCAAAACAAAATATACAAAAATGTTACCCACTGTTTTGTGGGACTACAATAAATTCTTCTGAGCTACTCTCCGCCGATCCAAAACTATTTGTTGCCAAGCAACTCACTGACGTGAATGTGACGTCAACTGTTTGATTGAACGAACAATGACCGTTTGTAGCATCGACAGTCAATGAATAAACTTGACTGCTGCCATCGTAGAGCCTCCACACACATCGATGGACAATTGGATTAGCTTCACTTGAACAATTCATGACAGGATTTTCACCAGGTTGAAGATAATATCTTCCATTCAAAAGAGCCAAATGATCAGATTCAATAATATTGATGACAACGTTGGTGGGTGGGTCTGCAAAAAATACCAAGTTCACAAATTCTTGCTTGTATCAACCAACGACTTCCAAACTGGGCGCCGAGGCGTCTATGTGCACCGCAAGGGTTTACTAGGGTGCCACGTAACGACAGGAAAACTGTTGCGTTTATGATTTATTTACACATACAAGAACGTGAATTTAACTATTAGTTTACAATACTAATCTTTTATTTATAACAAAAACACCTTTTTTTAACCCTATCTGTAGCGACACGGGGTTTTATGAGGACGCCCCACACTAGTAGTGAAATATTTCTCAGAAGGAAATATGATAGGAATTTGAAATTTCTTGACTTTTAGTTTTTGTTCTTTGCGAATGTTCTAAACCTACACAGGTAATTTTTCTACCTTCCTGCCCTTCACAATAAGCAGTTCGTCTCAGGTGGCTAGACATTTTCGTGCATTGCTAGATATATATAATTTAATGTAAGTGCAATAAAAATGTTAATGCAATTACTTTGCAATGTAAATGCGGCCAAAAACTGTCTTATATTTATGAGCAAAAGTAATTTTTTGTTTAGTTTAGCATTACTTTATGTTATAATTCAAAAATTTCAATTTTGAAGCTATTTTTGGGAAAGTAGAATAAAAACAGACTTTCTGACGCCTTTTCATCTCAAACACTTTATTTCTATAAATTTGTTGGTTAAAAATTTAATTTCTATATGCACAATACACATGACTATTACCTTGTAAGATATTTTGGGTCTGTGATTTTCATAGCTCCCAGTATTAGCAATTAATTAGCACGGGGCTAAGATAGCCTGTGACGTGCTTTCCGCGTACGAAAACAGCTCGTATTAAGATAGGGTTAAGAAAACATTTTACAAAGTTTCCAGTTTTGCGTTTTTCCAGCAGAATTAAGCGAATTTTGTTTTATACCTAAGTCGAACAATTTCACCATTGCGTAATTGATTAACCTGCACCTAGACCTTGTTTAAAAAATGTATTCCGGTTGGAAACCGATGTCGGAAATAAAACTTTGAAGTCTTGTAAAGTTTTTATTCTACTCCATGTTTCATTGGCGGTCCGCCCGGTTCTCTGCACGGAGGGATGGATTTTCTGAGGTTAAAGATGTGCAATCAATATAAATGGGTGTCTCAATTTCAGTCGTCATTGCTACTGGCTTGCAGACTAAAAAAAAACTGAAGAGGAGCAAGTGATTGTTGTGGTTCGATATCAGATAATACAAGTAGACCTACAATGACAATAGCACCACACGTTAGTTAAGTACAAATAAAAATTACACCGCTTCAGATTCATTGGTCACGAACCGAATCATTTATTTCTATAATAATAATTCATTAATTTATAACATTCCAAGACAACTTACAAACAATGTCCATATATATTCTTTTCGTAAATTTTCCAAAACCATCAATCGTTGTGCAAGTGTAATAGCCAGTATCCGATGAACTTAACTGGTTCAAGGTAAGGATAGAATTGGTAGAAGAAATACCATCCGGATGTTCCCAATGATATGTTGCATTCAACTCGTTCCCATAATCAATAGAACAAGTCAGGTCTACATTTTCACCTCCTCTTACAGTCAGCACATCGTTTCTCAGTCTTGCATTGCGAGGAATGGTGAACTTTACTGATCCTAAAAGTAACGAAACAATCGGCATAGTCATTCAGGATAAGCTACAATCAATAAATCAAGTTTATTTTCGGTATAGCTCCACATTTATTTCAATGTACAACAAGTTAAGGTTATTGCATCACTGAAAAAAATGGACAACTAAATATAGACTAACACCGTTCACCAAGCATCTAAATATAAAAGTTCTCGAATTCTTCTGGTATCTACAGATCAGGCTAACACAAGACCTTGTAAATGATAACTGGTAGCAGCTTAAACAGGTCAATTACCAGTAAGATCCTAATGACAGCAATTACGCCGCCAACTAATCAGAACATGTTTGAGTGGATGCTGTCATTGTGACCTTTCTAGCACTCAACCAGAGAGTTGATTCTTGCTTTGGACTTCATTATTAATTTCAGAAGAAAAAAGAGTTATGACAAGAGTGGAATTCGGATCAACGTTAAAATTTGTTTTGTGGTTGCAACGCACCATATGCTTGATTGATGTTTTAGTACAATTTACGTGTGCTTAAACTGGTTTTAACTTTTTGTGTATACATTTTGTTATTGTGGGTTAAAGTGAGTGTCGTCTACAAAAGCGAGACCACTCATCCTGCGTTTATTGTTCTGTGAAGTGATGAGATAGGGTGCTGATCACAGATTGCTATTGCTTACAGTTGATCCTTGCTTTGGACTTCATTATTAATTTCAGAAGAAAAAAGAGTTATGACAAGAGTGCAAATCGGATCAACGTCATCGAAATGTGATAATAGAATGTAACTATGTAAATGTAACTCTAATCTTAAATCTCTAATCCTAATCTCTAGGCCACGCTGACTACGGCGAAACGTTCACTTAATGTACTTTCCGTCAGAATTGTTTGCATTTTTTATCTGTTTTAGCTGTAACGTCTGGTTGGTTAAAATGCTGTTCGTGTAACTTTTAATTAGTTCGATATTTCATTGCTCTCACAGAACTTTTCAAGTTTAAAGTTCCTACCATGATAATCAGCTTTATTGTGACGTTCGTCAGTCAGCACGACCTACTTTATTAAGGGTTAAAATAAGGAAATACAATTTGTTTACCAAAAAGAGCACACTGCATAAAATATACCGATGATAGGTGGACATCTGTTGCATTCAATTGATAGTTTGAATAAAACGTTGTCTAATCTCTAATCAGGTAAATAACCAGTCTAAAAAACGTACATCTATTGGTCTCCAACCTAATGAGTCCCAACTCCACGTGAGATCACCTAAAATTTGTTTTGTGGTTGCAACGCACCATATGCTTGATGTTTTAGTACAATTTATGTGTGCTTAAACTGGTTTTAACATTTGTGTATACATTTTGTTATTGTGGGTTAAAGTGAGTGTCGTCTACTGAAGCGAGACCACTAATCCTACGTTTATTGTTGTGTGATGTGATGAGATAGGGTGCTAATCACAGATTGCTTTTGCTTACACAAGTGCGTTGGTTGTTACGCCGTCGACTACTCAAGCGAGTTGATGAAGGGCGAAGAGAAAGTTTTATTTTTCTAAACAAACAGAATAGTTTGGCCTTGGTGGAACAGTTTGATCAGGAAAAGTCCATTACAAACGTGATTTACTTAACCGACATATTTTGTCGTCTTCATTTGAGCCTCTGGGGCCAAGGGTCTATCCTTTTACCACCCCAGATTCACGATGTTCCCGGACTACACTGGAAGGCTACTAGAGAGCAGCCAGTCTTTGGTTTCATCATCCATGACGCGCAGATCTTCCACTCGGTTAGGTGGCTTGAAGATGATAGTCATTGATGATGTGATTACCGGTACGTTCCTCAGTACTACGTTAACAGGAGGGGAAAGAGGCCATTCCCCATTGGTGCATGGTTGAGCGGAAAAGCCCGACGCCGTACCAAGACGGTTGAGGCGCACCCATGCCTGTCTTATTGATTCTCTGAAATGTTTGAACCAATCCATGCAAGGTTATGGCTTTACAATTATTGACCACACTGCCAAAGCAATCGCTTTTTACAAAAAACGTATCCTGCACTACATTTATGTGAAGCGAAATGAGTTAAACATGTTTCCAGAACTGCAGCAATACATTGTCGACAGAGATGCGTCAGCCCCGTTAGCTCGGTGGTTAAGCGCCCGACTCAAGATGAAGTGGAGCTGGTTCGGCTCTCGGGGTGTGCGCTTGAGCAACGCGTTTCCAGACTGATTTCCATTTAGCGGCACCTAGTGAATGAAATAACTTTTGGAAAACTTTTGGAAAACTTTTTTTTCGGAAACTTCACTCTGCCAATCTCTGTAACCGGCCTTGCGTCAAAAACCTCTACAAATATGCGAAATTACCATGTATTCCTTATCACAAGCTTTGTCAGTCCGGGGATAAAGATTTAAAACCCACCACGCTGTCCAAAATATTCTACTTAAACGGACACCTTCAGAATGTCAGCAAAAAGTTTGAGCACTGCACGTGGACCAGGGACCTCAGAATACTTCAGAGATCCCTAACGTGGACATTCTGATGCCGTCCAAAGAACAAGACTGGAAATATATTCTTTTGTCATAGATTGCAGAAACTGCCACTGCGTATTGCGGAAGAATTTATAGAAACTACTGTTGATGCAGCAAACCGCATCTCTTGTAGCTCATTGAAGTTGGCTAAAACGTCCAAAGACCTCAGCAAATATTTACTTTTGGTGTCAATGGTTGCGTCAAATTTTGTTATTCAACTTTTTATCCCGTTTTTAATCACATGACTTGGTGAAGCAGGATTCAGCGCAATGACTACATCAAAAACAAAACATCGTAATCGATTTGAAGTAGATCATAACGTGTGGTTATGTTTATGCAAAGTCACGCAACGGTTTCAAAAATTCTAGACAGTATGCAGGCGCAAACAGTGCACTAACAGTGCAAATTAAATGTTGACACAAAGCAAAAATTTTGTGTTTCTAAAACTAAAGTCATGTGTAAATTGAAACTTTTAAAAAATGATCATTTTGGAATACATGTTATTTTCAGTGCTAGCCTACTTGAAATCTTTTTCTTCATAGTGGAAAACAAAATGGGGTCGCACGACCAATTTATTGAAATGAACATGCAACAATGCCATCACGAATTATGACAGTTGTCAGATATGTTGTTCATGTTGCTACTGAACAGTGGCGTATATTCAGGGTGTTCAAGGTGTGCACTGAACACCCCAAGAAATCCAGAAAAAAGAAAATTTCCATCGGTTGCCGATGTTCTTTACTTTCATGGTATTCTAACAACTTGCTGGATGCTGATTGCTTTCTTTTCAATTGCAAAACTCGTCCCCTTCTAGTTTTAATACTCCAACGTTTGAGGTCATTGCCTTTAATTTTTTTCGGTCATTACCTTTAAGCTGGGTGTGCACTGACAGCTTGGAGAGTGCTATTTAAAATAAACAATTAAGAAAAATGACGTCACAAGGCAGCGAAAACAGCAATGGTTTTAGGTCAGCCAGGCTGTGCACTCGCTGATCTGCACACCTTGGCGCGTCATTGGGGGAATCCCAGGCAATAGCAAGTTTTAGCTTGTTGGATTAGAGTTTGAGGTGATCAGAGTTGGAAACAAGATAAGATAAAATGTTTTTTATGCACCAAGTGCCAGTAAATTAGGACTAGCTTGTCTGAATCTGCAACAAAGCTTATGGCAACAGCCAATATCATTGATGCACCATTCTAAAACAACACATCTAATCGTTTTGTAATTAGAGTGTTTGTATGTTACTGGTATTGTACCTTATTGCTGAAACACCTTAATTATGTAGCAGGTGCCAGCTGACTCAAAGTCGCTTTCTGTGTCTCCTGGTTTGTCTCACATTAATTATTGCGTATGTTTTTTTCGTCTTGGGTGTACCACTGGTACGGTATATAATTTATATATTAAAATGTGAAGCCAATGAACAAAATGACACCGGTACTGATAATAAAAAATTGGCTAGTGGCTAAAGCTGCGTTTAGACTACATCCGTTTTTACTACATGTTTGTTTTTAATTCGCTTGTACATTTGTCAAGGTGTTGCGACCGTGCCTAATCCTTGCATGAAGTAAATCATTTCCATCTCGAGCACGCTTTAACTTTCGCGTTTTTTCAGACTCCTGCTGTGTTATGGCAAGTAATATTGTTCGTTTTGATGGTCGGAAATAAAAACTGAACTGAAGTATGCGACTTTAGAAATGCAACTTAATGTTTGATATTATTAAGTCTTTCATTCAATAGGCGCTGTCAAATAAATATCTATTTTGTATTCTTCTCCATTCCGACAACATTATTTTTGTCAGTTCTGTTCATGTTCAGAATTTGTGCTGAAAATGCTCTCAGAACGCACCAAATTCAATGTTAATTTTAAAAATTTTCTGGGGGAGGCCCCCCAGACCCCCCGCTGTTGCTTTGCCATCACTCAATACCCTGTCAAAGTGGTCACGGTACGCCACTGCTACTGAAGGGTTAAGGGAGGGCTTGCTGAGCGAAATTTTGTACGCGGATGACCTGGTTTAGACTGATGATAGTAGGCTATGGAGGGGTTGAAAGAAAAGTTTGAGAAGCGGAAGGAACTATTTGAGACAAACGGTATGAAGGTAATTCTAGAAAAACAGAAAGTGATAGTGAGTGAAGCAGAAGGTCAAGTAGAAGTCGATCCACGTAGGCTACAATATGTGGAAAGAGAGTGATAAGAAATTCGATGAAATACAAGAAATGTAGTAAGTTGATGGATGCAAGATGTGTCAATACGAGGAGAGCTACAGGAAGGATTGGTAAAGTGTTTTTTTTTTGTGGGTAAGGTGATAAAGGAAAAGATTTTGTTTGAGGAATGGGAAGACAGTTTCTCTCATGAAATTGAAACCGTGGTTAATTTTTGTTATTTGGGTGAGCAAATAAATGGAAGCAGTGGATGCAAAGCAACTGTGACAAGAAGGGCAAGACTGGGTTGGGCAATTGAGGAAATGTGGGAGATGTTGTACGGAAAAAAATGGTTAAAAATATAAGGGAAAGTCCATCGAAGTTGTGTGAGGCCTGCAATATTGTACGGCAGCGAGACATGGATACTAAAAGAAAGTGAACCGGCAATTCAAAGAAGAACAAAAAGAGCAATGATTGAAGCAATGTGTAGGGTAAAAACCAGGTAGGAAAAAAGAGATTGAAGAACTGGTGGATATGTTAGAGATGAAGGATACCATTGAACAACTTGCAAAAGCAAATGGTGTAAGATGATATGAGCATGTGCTAAGCAGAGAGGAACTTTGAATGTAGATTGAAAGAGCTCATGGGGACGTCCAAAAAGCACATGAAAAGATCAGGTGAAGAATGAGGCAAACAAAGTCGGACTAAAGAAAGAAAATGCGATGTACAGAATGAGATGGAGAATAGGAGAAAAGACAATCCCTGCAAGGAAAGAATCGGCCACCTCTACTAGTAGGGATAAAACCGAGTATGGGTGATGATGATGATGATAATGATGATAATAATGATGATGATGATAATGATGATGATAATAATGATAATGATGATGATAATAATGATGATAATAATGATGATGATGATAATGATGATAATAATGATGATGATGTTACTTACTAGTTTGTGGGACTACGATAAAATCTTCTGAGCTACTCCACTTCGTACCAAGACTATTTGTCGCACTGCAACTCACTCTTGTGAAAGTGACATCAACTGTTTGATTGAATAAACAATGATTGTTTGTGGCATCGACACGCACAAAATCATAGCCACCTCTGCCATCGTAGAAACTCCATGTACAGCGATGGATGACTGGATTGGCTTTACTTGAACAATTCATGACAAGATTCTTATCAGATCGAAAATTATATTTTTCATTCGAAAGTACTAAATAATCGGATTCAATGATGTTGTTAACAGCATTGGTGGGAGGGTCTGCAAAAAAAATCAAGTTTTCAAATTCTTGATGGTATAGGGTAGGCTAACTATAAACCACATCAGCTTAATGTAGTTTCAATTAAATTTTGTTTCTTTTTTGCACTGTTAAAAAGTGCACGGGTTACGAAGTAAATGTTACTGTGAACGTATTATTCTACTCATCTACTGCATGTAAACGCGGCGGTAATCGTCAAACTGTTCCTTTTCTTGATATTAATGGCTGCAATAATTAGAGTTTCCATAACCAAAAGCCAGCTTCAGATAGCCAAAACCTCCACTAGGGGACTTAGAATAGGAAAACCCTACACTATAAGGGGACTAAAAATAGGGGAAAACCCTACAAGGTTATTGGCCTAAACCGCCCATTGTAAAAGATTCGTCCTGTCTATAGTGCAACTGTTAACTATGTAGTTTATACTTTCAACAGCAAGATTAGTTTATCTCCTCTGACTTCATAGTTAATTAGCTTCTTTATACTTGTTGTTTTATCAACAACAAATAAGCAACAAATTGAAAATATCTATAAAATACTAAACCACAAAATTCCATAGTTCATAAACTTACAAACAACATGAATATATATTGTTCTAGAAAAGTTTCCAAATCGATCAGTTGTTGTGCAGGTGTAATTTCCAGTACCGGCTGAACTTAGTTGTCTCAGTGAAACCTTAGATGTCGCAAACGTTGAACCATCCGGATGTTCCCACTGATATATCGCACCCAACTGACTTCCATATTCAACTGAACAAGACAGATCTCCACGAAATATATCTCGTTGTACTGCCAATACATCGTTCGGAACGTTTCGATTGTCAGCAATTTGGAGCTTTACTGATCCTAAAGACAACAGTACAAGCTAGGCAGTTTTTTTAAGTCAATTTTTGATTAGGTGGATAAATTTAAAAAAATACCGTTGTTGCATTGATCAATAAGTCCAAGAAGTAATAAATCAAGTGTAATATAAATTGATTTCCAAAGCTTTTTTTTGCGTTGAGACTTCGGTCATTTGCCCGAAATGACTTTAAAAAATTCGATCATTTTTCGTTTAATTCGTTCATTTTTTGTGATGAAAGTATTTCCTTGCTGTGCCATTTTTGTGTTACCGTTTATCACATGCGATAAGACATTGTGTTAACATTTAAACACCAAGTCTACGTCTTGTATTTCCGATTCACAAAAATAGTTTGTTTACTTTGCGGTCACTATATTCGATTTACACGCCTTTATATTTTTTCGGATATTTTTGAGCGAATTCACTTGAACATTTTAGGACATTTTGCTAAAAATTTGGACAATGACTAAACATATTATAACCGAAAAAAAACTAGCAACGTAATATTTACTAAACCACATTATTTAAATAATAATACAACAAAGCCATGAACATTTATGAAATACAGATTATGTTACTTACTGGTATTTGGGACTGCATATAAAGTTTTTGTATGAGTCCGCGAACCCTCACTATTTCTCACAATGCAACTCACTCTTGTAAACGTGGCATTAATTGTTTGATTGAATAAACAATGACCGTTTGTAGCATTGACAGTCACTAAATCAACTCGACTTAAGCCACCGTTGAACCTCCAAATACATTGCTTGACAACTGGATTAGCGTCGCTTGAACAATTCATGACAAGATTGTCATCAGATCGAAGATAATATTCACCATTCAAACGAACTAAATGATCAGATTCAATGATATCGATAAACATAGCAGTAGGAGCATCTGCAAAACAATATCAAACTTGCAAGTCCCCAACATTAGTTACTGCATCGACCTAATGCAGTATCTCTTCAATTTTATTATTTTACATGGAAGAAAGTAAACGGAAAACTTATGAATCCTATGACGTGCGTTTAATAAAAAAACATGACTGGAAATTCCATATCGTTTGCATCTTTTTTTTTTAATTTTACCCCGTAGCGTCCTATGTTGCATATCCTACATATAAAAACTTTTGGAAAGTACATGACTTTGAAAGAATAAAATGAATGTTTGTGAAGAACGTGAAACAAAAAATACTTTAAATTGACCCTTTGTAGCTCAATGTTGCAAATTTGCAACAAGTTGTGCAGCTAAATATTCTGTGTTATAATAAAAGTAATTTGCGTTCTTCTGGTGACTATTTACTAGGTTACCTCCTGATGTTAAAGATGATAACTAGCTTTTGTATTTCCGACGTTTCGTCAGTCAGCACGACTGACTTTATCAAGGTGGCTAAAACAGGTTAACACAACCTGTTCAGCAACGATGGCACAACACAAAAACGTACTGATAAAATGAATAAAGTAAGCAGCAAGAATCAGAATTAAAACACGCAACAAGATACCTAGAGGTTAAACTGAATGCAGTGAATGCCTAAAACCAGTAGGCTGCTTTCCAACAGCGTAAATTTATCTATCTATTGGGCCACCGTCAAGAAACATTGAAAAGTCATCAGACAAGACAGAAACCAAGGGAATTGGCAATAACAATGATAGAGAAGCAATAACAATAAATAGTCACCAGAAGAACGCAAATTACTTTTATTATAAAATGCCTGGTGAACAGTCTCTCTCTGTTTTTATTCTGTGTTAGTTGTACCAAACCTTTTTAGAAATAATTTCCTAAAGTTTGATTTTACAGTGTTTGCAGTGTATTGATCATGTTTTAACTTCCAGCGGCAATTTGAATATAACGTGGTGTTAGTCCTTTATGAAAGTAATAGCCATGGAGACCTAAATGCACAGGCCATGCCAATGCACAAGGTTTAAATTTGACAGGAAGCCGATTTGCTTCGCTTAATAACAGTCAGAATACCAGGGTGTTGATAATGTTGACAACAATCCTTAGATATATTTTTGGTGATGCTGGACGGCTTTAGTTTATGGTTGTCATACAAATAGTGTTGTCATACAAGTAATGGTCTACCACATTTTGACACTTGTGCTGAAAATTTAAAGAGTGTATGGCAACATGGAAAAATTTTTCATTTCTTAACTTTAAACTAGGAGTTTTGCAGCGACATGACATTCAATGATCACACTTTGGCAATCTGGATTCCTAAAGCTATCCTTTCAAGCGAGAAAAAGTGCATTTATCTTATAATTCAAAATTAAAATTTTATCGGCCTGCAGCCATTATTACAGCCATGGCAAGGCCAGTGTATACAGGTCACTATCAAAGGCGTAGTTAGGAAGTGGCAAAAGGGGCAATTTCCCTCCCCCTCAGAAATATTTTAGCTAAAATTTTACACTGTGTTACAGCATCATTTGACAAAGTTATATTATTGATTTAAGCCGAAAGTACCATCAAAACGTGCAATTTTAAAGTATTTTTTTCAAAAAACTTCTGGAGAAGAGCCCCCAGGCCCCTTACGGGTTTTCTGTCTTCGGTGACTCGCTGCCGGCTTATTCACGTGCTTAAAATTACTTCTTTGCTCTCTCCCCCGAAGTTTTGTGCTTACTACGACCCTGGTCACTACGATGCTAGCATTGCATTAGATTGATAAAGTAAAGAGGGTAGAACAACAAATATGACTTGCTGCATGTTCTTGTCTTAGTACGTTTGATAAGATCGATGTCATATTGGCTCTGAAGCAAAAATCGCGTCACGATTAACCATGCGCAGATGATTGTCTGATTAATGTCTGAGCGCGTGGTTTTTCTGAGCTGAATGATAGTTTGTTGTTTAATCGGAAAAAGGCAAATCACAACGCGGGGTAATTCAAATTGGCAGTGAAAAAAAGTTTCCCAACCGGATGTCGAAATCCTTGAAAATTTGATTTGATTTAACATATTTCTTAGTATTAACACGCAGTATGTAGTATATAGTAATATACTTTTCAAATTTGTTAGGAATGCAACAAAATTGGATTAAAAACAAAAAATTAAGTTGTATACCACTTCTTTGTCTTAACAAACTTGCTTGAATAAACCGTGCACCTGGTTGAAGAGCACTGTACAAGACAACAAAAAACATGGCAACTTAGAATAAAATGGGCCAATGTAAAATACATTTAATAAAAACCTGCTATAGATTAAGGTATTATTGCAGTGGCCAACCCACGGCTCGAAAGCCGCATGCAGTTCTTTTCCCGGTTTTATGCGGCTCTCAGTGTCAAGTTTGCAGAGAAAACGTTGCAAAGGAAAACGAAATTAGGAGAAAAAAGAAAATAAACACAGAACGTTTTTAATAGAGAGAAAGAGATAATTTTTGTTGTTGATGGCAATGACAAACCATTCTGTCTGATACCGCATGCCAGACGTCATTAGCTGATTTCAAAGTTTCAAATCTTTAGGCTAGCTCACTTCATGCTCTCATCGACGGAATTGAAGTCATGCACAAAACAGATATAAATTTTCAATAAATTGATAAAGCAATCAGAGACTGTAACACTTACATCATATCAAATAACTTCGAACATTTCACGAGCCAAAAAAATATACAGTGAAAGGAAGTTAAAAAATGCCTTTACGTCATTGTTGGAATCTCTGTGACGGAATGTTTGAAAGCTCTGCTAGTCTCAGATAAGGCTGTGTCTGAGTTAAATGTGATTGATGTGTGTGATACTGTTTCAAAGGATGCTTCAATGAATCCTCTTTCAAAGGAAAAGACCATTGAGATGGAAAATTTGCCAAGGGAAAGATAATGTCAATGTTCTGGTCAACATAGGTCTCTGAGTCTGTGCTTTCTGCCCTAAAACACGTGAAATTAAAGCATTGATTTGTTCTGACTGACACGCATGTGAACGATGCTTCGAGCCAGATTTGATGAGGATTGTTCAAGATAAGAAGCCCAACTTAGTATTGAAACATGTATAACAATAAAACTTTGTTAAGTTCTGTCATTTCCATGTTTTTGTGCAACATTTACAATAAATCTAGCTTAGCAAAGGTATGTGTGTAAGTGAAAAGAAAGGGGTTGATAATCATGTTTATGATGCGGCTCTTTGAGGTTAAGACAGTAACAAATGAGGCTCTTACTCTTCGATTGGTTGGCCACTCGTAGTGTGTTTAAGCAATGAAAGTAACACCACATGTAGATAACAATAAAATTGCAAACACCCTTGTCTCGCATTCAGTTTATCTGTTTCAATCACTTAATATAATATCAATACATCCATTACACATTAAGCTACACTACATATTTTCAATACAATTTACAAACTTACAAAGAACATCAATATATATCCATCCAATAAAGCTTCCCAATTGGTCAGTTGTTGTGCAAGTGTAATTTCCAGCATCCCATGACCTGAAATCTCTCAACTGAAGCTGAGAAGTTGTATAAGTAGAACCATCAGGGGCTTCCCACTGATACGTTGTGCCCAACTGATCTCCATAATCGACAGAACAAGAAACACTTCCATAAGAATTCTGACGTTGTTTGATGGTCAAAACCTTGTTGCGATGTTGTGCAAAGGCAGGAGGTTGGAAACTTACTGATCCTAAATAGAACAATACAAATAGGGCGGCATTTCGGGATAGTTTACACCAAGTGTATGGAATAAAACAGAATAAGGTTATTTGTATTCATTAACGAGTTGAAAAACTTTTTTTTTTCTTTGACGATTTGAGTGAAATATGGACAGGAGTTGATAGGTGAAAATGAACTGTTTAGAAAACATTGTCTAGATTACTTTATCTAAATAAACATACAATAATGAAATGAAACACTGTAAAATTCAGATATGTCACCTACTGGTTTCTGGGACTTGAGTAAATGTTTCCGATATCTTTGACCCCGAACCAAGACTATTTGTTGCACGACAGATCGCTCTTGTGAACTTGACGTCAAGCGTTTGATTGAATAAGCAGTGACCGTTTGTAGCTTCAACAGTCGCAGTATCGCGGAAAAAGTCGCCATTGTAAAAGCTCCAAACACATCGATGGATAACTGGATTAGCTTCACTTGAACAATTCATGACAATATTCTTACCAGATGGAAGATAATACTTTCGATTTGAATGAACTAATTGTTTAATGTCGATAACCAAGTTGGTGGGAGTATCTGCAAAGCAGCATATAGTTCAGATAATGTTGACAGCATAGCTAAGAAATAGGGGTACAGAGGCGGTCGCTTTCCCGCCACAAAAAAGGTTGCAAATTTGGGCAAAATGATCAGTTATTTGGCCAAACCAACCTTAATAAGGTTTCGAAATCCTAGTTTAGGACTTTGGAAAATTTTGCATGTTGTATTGCAAGGGGTTTTAAGCTTGCTAAAAACTGTTTTAAAACAAAACGTTTTGCGTGTCGTGAAATCTGTTTCTGACAGAAATAAACTTCGGCACTTTTTTCGTACTGAAATTTTGCAACTGCAACTGAAAACCAAAAATTTATTTTTTTGCATGCATAAGTTAAAAAATTAACACAAATCTTCTCTCCTGTTTATGCTCTAGACTAGAGTACATGAGCAAATGGTTTTTATCACCTTTTCTTTTGTCAAATACCTACTTCTGTATTTAGCTGTAAAAAGAGGTGATGTCACGGAAATTGTCATATCGTCAGGATCAGACACGAGCACAAACGGAAATAATTGATTGTAGTTAAAATTTAGAAACAAAAAGCAGCATTTGATAATGTATTGATGCCACCCGTCAGATGAAACGAAAATAATCGGAGCGAATAAGTCATCCTCAAATTTACTACTACAGAACAGCTATTGCAATCAAGTTTGCTTTCATGGGGTCACAAAAGCTCAAGCCTAAAATGAACATAAGTCCGATGTAGGAAGTGGGCAAACTTTACTGAGAACACTCGATCAAAATTGCCGTCAAGATTGCGAGTTGCTTGTGTTCTCTGTCATAAAACAAATTGATTGCAGTGAACAGTCGGCTGCATAGCCGAGTGGTGAGAGCGCTGGAACGGCAATCGAAAGGGTGCCGGTTCGACACCGCCCAAGAGTATGCAGCTGAATCTTTGGCAGGACACTTAAAGGCATGCCAGAATGTGGTCACTTGTTTATATTTGCTTCCTTGCTTTCCCGTCCACTTAATCTAAATCTTCAACTACCAGGTGTAGCCTAAGTCTGGATACGACAAACAACATTCCAGTGAAAACAATTAAGTGCTTGCATGCACTTAATACTTATGAATCCTACCCACCCATGGCCTATGACCTATGACCAGGGTTGGAAGTAACGACTAGTTGTCACTATTCGTTGCTTTCTGAATATCGAATGCTTATACCAATTGCTTTTAAAAATAAATATCGAATGCGTGTTATTCACTGCTTTTTTACGCAAGCAACGAAATCATGATTCGTTATTCACTAATCAATATTTAGGAGAACTGCTGAATCATGTTTTGTTGTTCACTTACTTTGCCGTTAAAACGAATTTACGAAATTTAGTTTTCGGATTATTATCCGACCTTATCCCCTTCCGATTTTCGAACTTCAAAGGATTAAGGAAAATTTTGCAGCAACACAGTTCAGAAAAACCATGCCAGTGAGAGTCGTTAACAGTGTTGACAACCTTGCGGTTTTTCCGCAAGTTTGGGCTTGTTTTTTTCGAGTTTTCATAATTTTGTTGCTTGTGTTTTGGCCAGTCAATTTTTAGTAATTGCTATTCATTGCTTTTTTTTAAGTATCGATAGCGGAAAGTCATTGCTTTTTGGGCACTATCGAATAGTGAAATAGTCATTGCTTTTTGACTAACGACTTCCAACCCTGCCTATGACTCATGACCTATGACCTACCAATGACCTGTATATCTACCAAAGCAGTGACAGATCCAAGGAGAGGGCACTTGGTCACGTGCTCTCCAAAAATAATTAAAAAAACACTTAAAATTTTTACACTTTTGCAAAATTTTCTTGCTCGCTTCATAACCTGGTATTAACCTTACTACTGGTGGCACTGGCAACGCATGGTTTCGCAATGGGTTGAAGGAATAGTAGCCAACCGATGAAGTTATTAAGGTCTCTCAAAAATCAAGATACTGACAACTTGAATTATGTACCGCTATAAACATTAAACCTATAACTAAGTAAATGTTCAGCATCGTTTTTCTTATTGCCAGTCGTCGAGGCTATTTTCATTTTATAACCGATTCATGATAGAAAAAAGGTTGGGGGCCTCTGTCCTAAACTGTTGATTCAAAAGCTCTTGACATAAACATACTGAGGATGCTGTGATAGCGAAATCGATCTATATGATTAAAAAATGAGGCTGGTATACACTGTTTGTTGCATTAAATAACAAGGCTTATATATTGAACTTAAACCTTTACATTGCACAGAGCTCGTACTGGCAAAAGTGAAAGCAAAAGCAGTTCTTAATGCTTTAGCAAGAGTTTTTGTTTTGTTTTTGTTTGTTTGTTTGTTTGTTTATCTTTATCCTGCATTGCGGGAAAGCGGACTTGAGCGCTATGCATCGGTGTACGCCTTCCGACATACACCTGACCCACGCTGCAGCCGACGGCAATGTCTGTTTCCGGTTGTCTACTCTACTTATGACTGAAATTTGGTACTACCCATTACTCGAAATCGATCACTGGGTAGAGGCAATTATCGTAAAGTTTCTTGCCCAGAGAAACAACAGCAAGTGCGGGTGGCTGGAGTCGAACATGCAGGCTCTCGACTGCGAGCCCAACGCGCTAACCACTCGGCCACTGCTGCCGACTCGGACACTGCTGCTGACAAAATTACTTCAAAAGCTGACACGTTGATTAATTACTGAGTATCGCAACATTGATTAAACGTAGCCTGTTGTATTGTTGTATAACTATTGTATAACATTTGTATTGTTGTATAATTGTTGTATAACAGAGGGACCAGAAGTTTTACACTCACAACAACTTCTATATATCAGAAGTATCCAACTTACACGTGACATCAAATGTATAGACGGGTGACCTCCCAGAGGAAGGCACGGCTTCAGTGTAAGGAGTGATGGCCTGACAGGAGACTGACAAACCATTGTCTTCTTTATCCAATTGTCGAGTCGCTAAACTAGCTCTCTATCAATAAATAAATAAAATTTGTTTTGTTAGCAAAGGCATTTTATGAATATTTCCAAAAAATTAAATTTTTTTAATGAATTGCTTGTCACTTAAACATAGATAAAATTTGTTTTGGTAGCAAAAGCATTTTACTAAAATATTAAAAAAATAAATTATTTTGATAAGTTATTACTTGTCACTAAACTCGTCTTATAAAAGTCATTTTTCCAGTCGCCTCACCTTGCTTTTAACAGTAATATCACCGCCCAGGAAATAACGGGACTGTGTTCCTCTTGGCATCACGTCATCATAAATACATTGAATGAATGCTCTGGTTCCTGCTCTAACTGATAAAGCCCTAGGATTGATACTAACGGGAGAGGGAGCTACAAAACAAATGCATGAAGATAAAGCCAAGCCGGTAACAAGACACCTCAAAGATAAACAGTGTGATTTCGATTCTCATAATAATCTCTTCACAGCAGTTCAATTACGACTAATGTTGGTTTGTGAGTTGTACTCTAAACCATAGCGATCTATATATTACAGGCATTGCAAACGTGCTAACCTATACTTCGTTCTCGATGTTGGCAATAGCTGTTTTTGAATGTGTAGTTTTTGCTGTTTTGTTTCACGTATAAATTAAGTAAAGCAAAAAGTTTCTTAGCATTTGCCAAGACAATTTCTATTCCATATCTCAACTTTGACAGTTCACGTCACATTAAATAGAATCATACCTTGTCCTGTTGGAACCTGGGCTTCAGCGCCCCATAAGTTCAATAATCCACCTGGTAAAATATAAAAGAAAGTTAATTACTAGAAGGTCAATTTATTTCAGCATAACTTCACTACATCTTATGCAAATAGACAGCTAAAGTGAAACGCAGTATTGTTAGCAGGAAAGCGAATTTTGGTGTGGCAGAAACAACTGTTGACGAGGCAAACGTCACTCAACATGAATTATAATGTTATTAAAACATTATTAAAGTATGAAAACAATTTTTTTGGGCAGGCCAACATGAAAGTTTTTTTTGGGGGGGAAGCAAATTTAATTTTTGCAACAAAATTTTGTTTTAAGTGAAGAAAAAAATATTTCGGACTGCTCTGTCAAAATGAAACGATATCTCAGTTATTCATGCTTACTAGTGTCAGAACGGTTACCAGGTTTTTTGGGGTCTGTAGAGTTTTATTTTTGACATGGCATTACCAACTGCGATGTTGTTCAATAACGCCGGCTAGCTTCTTACATGTATTTTTTTGTAAAAATCGCGTTTATCGACCACTGGCATGTTACAACGCATTTCTATAGCAAAACGTATCTGCAAATGCAGCAGAATTTAATACATGCACAAAACTTAAAAAATTTCAATAAAAGCTTAACCCAACTTTGCAAATATGAAATCTATATGTATAGGTTCATCGTGAAAAAGAATGTCATATGCAATTGATTTTTATAAATTCATAGTTAATTTAAAGAAATGGTTTCAATAAATGAATTCAAATATTTCAGTTCAAATGAAGTTAAATGAAATGTAGTTAAGTTAAAAAAAAAGTTAGTTTATATGAATTTAAAATCAAGTGAAAAACACTATTAAGCTTATTCCTAGAAGGCCATACTTATCTACCTGTAGAAGCCGTTAACTCGTTAAATATTATGTTGTGATTATAAAACAAGCCATTAACGGTGCCTCACTAACAAGCCATTTAAACGTCTTGCTTACCTAAAATGTTGTAGAGAAAAATGTATAGCCAAAGCTGCGACTTCATTACTGATGTGACAAAACCTGGCAAAAGTAGCCTACCTCGGAAAATATCTGTAAACATTTCACACAAATACTGTTTTAAAGCAAAACTATCTACTATAGAGGAGACTTAGAGGAAACTACTATAGAGATTAAAATGTACAATGGGGTAAGATGAGCAAACTCTGTTTTTGGAAAAACGGGTCCGCCAAATTTCTTTTTTTATTGTTCTGAATTTATCACCTATAATGCCACTTCATTCAATGTATTTGTGATGTCCAGTGAGAATCGCATTTTACAATGGCACGTTATTGTTTTTGTTGAAGATTCTAACTTTTTTGTTGTTGTTGAAAAAAACTAAACTTAATAAATTTATTGTTACACTATGCAAATCAAATCTGTTTATTTGTTTTGGTAAGTATAAAAAGCAGGGATATTCAATAAAAGATTTAGCTTGGCTAGTCTTGTAGCTTTTTAAATATTTCTAATTATGTAACAAAATCAGGATGAGGTAAAGTGTGCAATGCCAGTTAAAGAATCTTGAAGCGGTTGCTTCTGATTCAATGTTTAAACTGTTGAATTTGTGTTTTTTTAGCTTTGTCGGATAAAGAAACTGTGTTCTGTTTTAAAGCATAATGCCTCGTAATTATAAAAGCAAACCTAGCAGGGAAATGCATCAACTGAATGGAATTACTCAACTTTCCCCAGGTCATTACTCAATTTACCGTACAAACGTTTTTTTGGGGTAAGGTGAACAATACGCAAATAAATATTAATATAGTTTGAGCACTCTGGCAAGGTGGGTAAAAGTATCCAAAATGTGGTTCCTTGCCTACCACAAATTAATGGAACTATCATCACGCTGCATTACTCACATAGTAATAAGGCGTTCAAGTCTAGTGTACGTTTATTGCACTGATGAAACCTTAACGTCGAAACAGTTCCGTCCTGTCTGCAGTTAAATATTAATTTAAGTAAAATATAAATCAAAAAGTGAATCTAAAATGTAGTTAGTTACTTTTACTTCAAGACCACTCTTTTAAAATTTTCCAAAGCGAAGCGTTTATTTGAGAAAGTCACTTAAACAAAAGGCGCTCATCTTATCCCGGTCTCCCCTACATAAAAGATAATTGAAGTTTTACATAATTAAGCCGACTGACAATAAACATGTAACTGTAACAACGCATGTCAGGAATCAAATGTAGATTTAATATAGCCTACACACATTCAAGCCGCCGGTTGTGTAGTAAATACAGTGATTGTCTCTGAGTAGTTAACCTGGTCTCGATTCCCTGAATGGTCATATCAAAGCGACTGAGAAAAATGCCACCGAGTCTTATTTCGCTTAGGCACTCAGCAACAAGGGAATGAATTTAAGGTGATAATGTACTTAGATAAAGATGAGTCCCTTATTTGAAACCAAGCATCGAATGATGAGAAGATAAAGTTCTCATTATACTAAGCCTTCAGCACTTATTAGGGTATACGGTGGCCAGTTTCTTCCTCTCGGCCATCTTTCCTTCAGCGACTATGCCCACCCAATTCATTACACCCTGGGTAGACGTGAGCTGTGTTTATCAACAAACAGCTTAAGCATGGAGTCGAACCAGGATTGCATAATTGAAAATCGAGGGCCTTAATGGCTGCGCCATGTCACCTCCACTAAAATGCTAAGCTGTACTTAACTGTCTGACTTATATGTGGGGGCACCTTAACTTAGATAACCGCGTGATTTTTCGGTGCCTCCATGGTGAAATTTTCATATTTAAAAAAAGCGATTTGTTATATTTCTTGATGTGTACATTGAAAATGAATGTGGAGCTATGGCGAAATAAACTTGATTGATTATAAAGCTCAGAGAGCAATCCACGACTGTGAGTCTGTGACCGTGAGGAATGCAGAAGTCACTATGTAATCTCTGGATTATCACAGCGCGGCATCTGAACAGTTGACGTAGGCTACCACATTTTTATTTCATGGTAATTTCTTAAAACCAGCTTCAATTGGTCATCTTTGTTTTTGTTGATGTGTTGTCTTGTTATGACATCAACAAGGTAACAAAGCTTTGGTTTGATTTAGACTTTTATTTTCATTTTTTTGTAGTCTCGTATGTTTTTTGGGGAGCTCGATTTTTGTAGTATTGGCGTTTATACTTATTAGGCAATTTTGCTTTTTCTAGAAATAACAACAATTTTGAACGTTTTTTTGCCATAGCCTTCATTCTAATGAAATGCAAGATGTTTCCATAACAATGTCAAGTCGTTCAATGATGTCGAAGAAAAGCAACTTTTCTTCAATTTTGAATGATCGAGATAAGCTGCTACTCCTGCTTGTTATAAATTGTTTCTGTGAACCAAAGCTAACTTAGGCCTACTGTTTACACAAATCTTCTGCAAAAAGCAGAATATTTGTAGTAAAGTGATATCTAGGTGGAAGGAGCGGGAAAAGCAATAACAGAAAAAAGTAGGTTCAAAAGTTTTAAGTATTAAAATTTACAAGCAGAAAAATTAGATGCAGTGGGTGGGTAAAATGTTGCTTTTAGTGAATGAATGCACCTAAGAATGCACATGCACGATCAATGCAATGACTTGCAGAAAAGTTGGCAGACGTTTACGCAAGGCATCTTGTAATTATTGCAATATCTGAAATATTAAGACTGCTTTTCTTCGGTTTTGATATGTACAGTACGCATGCTAAATTCTTTAGGTCTTTAGGAGACGAGAATAAGATAGAAAAATATGAAAATTGACACGGCAAAATAAACATCAAATCAGCCACCAAAATTAGCCAAAGGACCTGCTCTTTTCTTTGTTTCAAAAGTTGTGTGAACTGGAGACCAATGAAATAATTTTTTTATAATTGTGAATAAATAAATTTTAACTTTCTCTATTGCAGATGTTTCTGTTGCATTAACGTTTGCTATAGGCTTATGTAGGTCAATAAAAAGGAATTTGTCTAGTTGTGTTTCTCGTAAAGCTTAGATAACGGCAAGATCTTCGATTTTGTGTTCTCCTTAACACAGCCTTTTAGTTGTCATTGTTAAATAGAGTGATTGCTTAGATCCACCCTTATTTACTGTTGAGCTGACACAAGAGCTCATGCAAAAACAATCAGACAAAGTAGGCTATGTAGCACTACTTGGGATCCTCTGACCAATAGGCCTACTACACCACTACACTTGTTTTGACATAACTGAAATTCTCTTACTAATCAGCTAACATTATTGAGAAAAGTTATTCTAAATAATTGCGTTTTAACATAACTGCAATAGAACATTGACCTTCTGCTTAATATTTTTATTGCATTGTACCTAAAAGCTTATGATGGTTACCAAAATAATACTTGGCTTGGACAAAAAACAGCAAATGTTAAATTTTATCCACCCCATTGGTTATAATGTAGTCAGTCGTTAGCGAATAGTGTCCTGTCACGTTTGTTATCACAACGCGCAAATGCCATCAATCACAAACGTCGACTGCAAGAAAGATTTATTAACAATCGAAACAACGAAAATTTTAAAACAAAAAAATTCCCAATCATCATTTCTTTTTGTAGCCTATTGATTTAACATTTACAGACGTTGACTCAGTGCAGAAAGAATAATGGTGTAAACTGTAATCTGTGTTAACTGTGTTGTTTCTTATGTCTCACAAGTAAGTTTAAGCATAACATAATTAACAATTAAGACTTCCTAAAAAGGAAGTTGGTCACGACGTGTCCCTCCTCTTCAAAACGGAGAAAAAGCATGTACTTTTCTTCCGTTTTTGCAAAAGCTTTTTGCTCACTTCGCTAGCTCAATCATATTTCATTATCTTATCACCATCGGCACAGGAAATCGCTATATAACTAAATCCAAGAAAAAAGGAATAGGAGTATCCATTTAACAGTTAGTCGAATGAAATAGAAAATTACACAGGGCTAGAAAATGTATGCAACCAGTGCATTGTTCCATTTTACAGAATTCGTTGTTCTAGTTCTAGTACGTCATTGTCAAAACTAATCGCATATTTATTTGGCTCCGTTCTTTCTCACCGACTGTTTGGCCGTTTCACCCGCTTCATGCTGTGCTGTTCATAATATACTCTTAGGATTGTTCTGGCACTTGTTCAATCTTCTTTTGTATAAAGCACCGTTGGTTGTTGCAATGTTATCTATAATTTCTAACACTGTTACCATGAAAAAGGGGAAAACTGGAGAAAGTCATCTGGACAAATAAAGGCCAAGACACTGTTTATTAAAGTTGTGCTGAAAAGTTTTAAATGGACGAAAACCAGTTCTGCACATTTACATATTGCTATTATTCTTATAAGTTTATTGGTTTAATTAAATGAGGTAATATGAAGAATAGTTTTTCTAAGGTAAGGCAGCAGGGGGTTTCTTTGATATATAAATAGATCGGTATTTTTACGTCGTTGAAATTCTGGTGCCTGCAATTTTTTTTCCAGATACGCTGCTGAAATTAGCATATGTAATTATTCATGAAAATGATGTGACCGTCTTTCTCAATGGAAAGCACCATACACAGCACTTACATTTTACAAAATCAAATCAGCGGTATGTTCATCAAAAACAAACATTTGATTGTTCATAAAAATGATTCCAGCACAATTTGGCAAAATGAAATTAAAAATCATTGAAAACAAATGTACGTTTAAATTTTTCTTCGCGACTAAGATGATTTTTTCAAACAGCATGGCTTCAAAGTTGTATAAAACTTCAAAATAGAATTGTTGTTACTAATATGATATCACCAATATTTTACCGTAGAAAAGTTATTATATAAAACGTCATGGATGCGTTTAAGTAACCAACTCGGCAAGAGATTTTTTGCAAAGTTGACTAATAATAATCTTCATATCAACTGAAATGTAACGCGAATACATAATTATACAAATAGCGGTGTTCACTTTTCTGGAGAACAGTTAAGTCTTCCGATTTGTTTTTATAACAAGAGCCCGTATGCGATTTTGAAGCAATTGTGGTAAATAAAACAAAATGCCGGTTTGCAGATAACAACGGACATTGAATTATCAGATCGCAACAGCATCTGCAGCTTGTGCTAGCAACCAGCCTCTTCTTCAATCTTTAATCTCTTTCCGGCGCCGCAAATGTGAGGTGCTCTGTGTGGCCATTCACACAAACTGCTACTGGTTGCATGTGCACGTAACCACCGTCAAGTTCTTCTTCTTCCTAAAGTTAAAAATAACTAAATGTTGGATTTAACGCATCAACTAAAACTCAAAAAAGGACAAATGCAACAAGGGTCTTTAATCAATTGTGTTCGCACAAATATTTCGTAAAATAATTAGTTAACAATTTACCATTTCCAAGTTGGATCTGGGTTGTGCTATTTCATCATACTGTAGACATGTTGATCGTGTGGTGCCTATAACACAGACCAATAGCATAACCATTGAATCAACAAAAAATCACAAATATATGTCTGTTAAAAAAGTGTCGGAACTTTTCTCTCGCCAATGTAAAGCCTCGCGATCGTTGTGATATCACAATGGCTGCGCCGTATGGATGGTTTTCGTTAGATCGATCACACCATTCTCCTCTTGTCGAACATGTAATGCAGGAATATAGTTTATTGTGCATGTTCCACTACGTATTTTTTCAATCTTATTTTTGTATTTTAATGACAAAACGCATCAAACAAACGTGGTGGTTGATATTTTATCAAAAACTTTACCTCGAAGCATCAAAAGTTTTACCCTAAACCCAAACCCATCTTTCGGTGTCTGGTTGCCCTCTCTGAACTCGGGCCACTCTCCATCTGGCATTAGGTTTTCTTCAAAGCAATTGCAACATATTTTTTATACACCAGCCAAGTGGCCGAGTGGTTATCGCCTTCGTCTCTGGTGCTGGTAGATCTGAGATCGAGCCCAGGTCAGATCATACCAAAGACTTTAAAAACGATACCGATTGTGTTCTTTCTTGCATAACGCAGTGAGGATAAGTCGTGTAATAATGTAGTGACATCCTAAATATGGTACAAAATTAAACATACGACCTGATCAGCTGTAGAGCGACAAGTAAACGATAATATTGTCAGGAATCTTAATTTGCAACAAATGTTCTCATCCAAAAAATGTTTTGGTCGCTCAGTTATTGAGTACAAAGATTCAAAGGTTGTAAACAATCCGTCTTCAACTGTCCAACGCAACTGGATATCAAAGACAACAACAATGATAGACGTCAGCAAAAAATAGATGCCATGGAGTGGAAATAGTAGCCTACACAAAATACACAAACTAAATTAACAATAATGAAACTAACAACCAAGCAAAAGGAACCACTAACATTTTGTAGCGTTTCTTTGCACGCGAAAGAGGTAAAAACAACTCGTGAGCATTTTTAAAACAATGGCAAAATGGCCACAGATCTAAAACACAAGACAAGATCTATTGTGAATTTACACAATACAGCAGAAGCACCAACTAATACTGTTCACATCATTCTAATAGTATTGTTGCATGAGAATAATGACTGTGTTATAACAATGAATGGAGAACGCTTACTTGAGTAGAAGGACTCGACGGACCAATTTGCAGGTAACCAAAAGTATCTACAAAAGAGGAAGTAATAAGGTTTTTTCACAATATTTTTAATTGCAGTACCCTAGTTAACTTTACCAAAGTAAGTACAATAAATTAATGTAACTTCCTTACCAATTGTTAAACAAATAAGTTAGTTTTCAAATAGGTGCCCGCAGAGCCCCATGTTCCGTATATGCAACAAACATTTTTGGGAAGTACATAGCTTTGAAAGAGTAGAATAATTATTTTTGGAAAAAAATAAAATAATTTAAATTGACCCTTTATAGCCCAATGTTGCAACCAGCTGTATTGCTAAATGTTTTATGTAGGTTGGACTACACTTTAAAACAATTATTTGAAAATTTGTTTTTGTTCTTAGGCGCTTCTTAGTTTTAATCATAACTATCCACTATGGTTTGTGAAAGTTATTTGTATTCTTCAGGAAATTTATATTAAATGTTTTACCTATTGTCATGGTGGCATTGCTTCGATTGTTTTGGCAGTCTTGCAGCAAAGGGGACCTTGTTGGCTATGAAAAGTAGAATGCAATAAATATATAGGTGGTAAAAATACCGGGAAAAAAGTACAACAAAAATAAAAACCGTGTCACTCGCTAAACTTTTATAGCGTCATTACAAGCAACGATAAAAGTGATACCAAAATATTTTTTTGTGTAATTTTCTTGCTTCTATAGAAGGGATGGTCTAAAACAGTGGTTCCCAACCTGGGGGTCGCAGAGCATTTTATAGGGGGTCGCGAAGCTGTTGCTCATGCAATAACAAAAGTGAATGTAAGTAGGACGAGGTACCGGTCCGCTAGTAGTATGTGCCTTAGGCTACGTTTACATGACGTTTCATTGCGCCGGAAATAAAAATTTTCCGTTTCGGTTAGTCTGCCAGACTCGTAGTCTGTTTGCATGCGATGACTGAAATGAGATTCGTGGCGGTCTGGATTTCTTGTCGGTAGTTTCAACAGAAATGAAACCGAAATGAAGCGGTTGCGGGTGATGTAAACACACCGCAATGAGATCCTAGCAACGAGATTAGCCCTAGTGCTAGTAGTTTGTGGTCTGTTTAAGCAGGCTATTTATTTGTAGTGTAGTAGGAAGAGAGAACTTGAACATTACATCAGTGCAATAGCTTTGTGTTTTTGAAATCATAATGATAGATATTTTCAACTGGGACTGGAATGCTGGTTGTTTAATTTAAGTGAGCAATTAGCAATTGCGAACCAGCAATACAACCAATCTTTTTAAGTCAGTGGTTGAAAGATATGTTATATTTGGTAGCATGTTGCTTATTGTAAAACCTATAGGCTACTAGCTATAGGAAAGAAAATAGAATGGATGTAGAAGACGACATGAGACTGGCTCTGTCTAACACGCAACCTCGAATTTCACGGTGCAGACCTACAAGGTCAACCATCGCATTGATTTGTCAATAAATGCAAGAAAAACATTTTTAGCACTGCCTTTTGTTATATTATTTGTTAATAGTATACTTGCATTTAGGAAAGAATATAAGTGGGGGTCGCGGTATCTACGAAAATTTTTAAAGGGTGTCACCAAGACAAAAAGGTTGGGAACCACTGGTCTAAAAGCACAAGCACAAATTGTGTTTAACAAGTCCTCGTAAAAGTTAATAAATTAAGTTATGAATTTCGATACTAAGTCGCCTAAAATTTCTTTATTTTTTTTTCTCAAACGATTATACAAGTGGGCAAGTACAACAACATGCCGAGGGGATGTTTTAAACTCGATATTACTAACCAATTGTTTGTAAAAACACCAACATTGAAAACAAATTCCAAAACAAAACTTCGTTCCTAAACTTTTCATCAAATTTTCCTATAATTCAACTGATGATCCACTGGGATGCGCGGTGTGACAAAACATTTTAAATAAAGTAAACAATATCGCACCAAATCAGAAGAATCAGTTTATTGAAATACAGAGCTTTCGCCACACAAGTGTGGCTTCTTCACAATAATCTAATTCAAATCGAAATTCTATTTGTGTGATATTGTTTACTTTATTGAAAACAAAGTTTTTAATTTTCCAAAAACATTATGTTTAAAAATTACCTGAGGGTCTCTTCTTTGCTCCAGCACCACTGAATTGGCAAGTACGTAATCTGAACAGTGGAATTAGTAATAAGAAAATACTCCATAACAAAAAATGCACTTGTTTCATATAATTTATTTCAACCATTACAAGAAAGATGCATTGGTATATTGATGCCATAATTGCCAAAAGCTGACTGTTGAAGATGTAGTTCTTTAACCCTTACAAATTTCACGTTAATATTTTTTCAGAGTTAACGAACTAACTAGAAAGTGTTTCAGGATGGATCTTCGAAAGCGGTGGCATAGCCTATCACTGACAACCAACATGCGACATCTGCAATTCACTTTTGTTGGCAATTGGTTCAAACTTTTTTTCTTTGTTTAAGCTTCCAGGGCAGGGATCGATTGTTTTCTATCTCTGGTTGACGATTCAGGTGGCCATGGTGCTGTATTTAACAGATACATCAAATGGACTTTATTACCAGCAGGGCCTTATTTGCTGAAGCTACAAAGCACATAATTGTTTCACAGTCATGGACGTCATTAGAGCAACTTACTCTCTAACTACTTGCCATTTTATCTACCACTAACTACTTGCATTTTATCTACATTTTATCTACATGCTACATCCAAATATACAACTATGAGTCTAACATACCTCCTGATTCGTCAGCTGAGAAACCAGGACTTTGCACTTCAGCTTGTTCTGTAAATAGTTTCAGTTTAAAGAAACAGTTGACAATGGCCAATGCATTCAGACAATGCCGTAGCCAAAAGGGTTTTGTAACTTAGGTCACAAAACCTTTCTTGAAGACCTGTGTGACGTCATTGAAATGAGTTTAAAAAATATGGCAATACTGTACCGTAATATAGTTTTAAATCCAACTACGCAGGCCTACTGTAACATGGCAGACATCTTAAAGCAGGGGTGCTCAAAGTTTTTTAGCCACGTGCCGCATTTTGCTATTCGTGAGTCGTAGCGGGACGCATCATCTTTCACTCATTTTTGTCCTTAAAGATTATGCATGGTTGTTGTAAGCCTAAACAAAGTGTACAGAAAAGCATACCAATTGCTGTGACTATCTTCAAGCATTATAGTATTTAGCTTCGTGGACATATTTATTTTATAGACTCGCTAAAGCATGTTTTTAAAATATGCGTCAGTGAATGAAATTAACATTATCAATTATCAAACTAGGAATTTCGTTAACAGCTCTAGTGAATATTGCATTTAGCACAAAGTAGCCTATTCGTTTTTGTGGTGGTAACACTATTTATATTTTAAGGTCGATATAACCTGCTAAATAACCTTTCTGCAGCGTGTTTTCAAAAGATTTCTCTACTCAGTTAAAAATTATGCTGCTTTTTTTATCAAACTTTACAGTTAAAACGCTTACCTCTTTTTTTCAGTTGTTTTGCTCCATAAACAATACTAATCGCCAACAAGCTCATGGCAAAAGACGCAACGCTAACACCAACAATGAGATGTAAGTTTGATGTGTGTGAAGAAGGAATTTCCACACTGGCATCAAACTGAACAACGACATCAAATTCTACCGAAAATCGGCTTTTTGAAAAACCCGTTGAAACAAGAGTAAGAACATATGTTCCATGATCTGCTGCACTCACCTGGAAATCAACACAAATAACAGAATTATAAGTTGTATAAAGCTTTCACCTACTCACTGCTCCGAACATAAAATCTATTTGATATCTATTATAAACTACGTAACAAAACCTTACTACCAGGTTTATTAAGTTTAGCATCTGAACAAAACTATAACAAACGAATCAATAGTTAAAACAACTCTAAACGCACAATTCTAAACACCAAAGACACTACAGTAACTCAAACATTCACCAACTATGCATTGTAAAATAAGGGAACTCAAAAAGCACGAATAAGTGTTTGCAGTGCGCCACTGCCTGAGGTGGATGCGGGAACCAATTAAGAGGTCTTGCATGATAACAAAAGAGCGCCAAATTAAAACGTCAATAACAAAAGATCAGTGCAAAATCTCACATGCCACCTCACTCCCATTTAGTTCTGAGCTTCAAAGACGGGAGTGGATTACGCTAAAGCGATTGAGAACGGGAGTTGGGAGCAGTGCTCCCAACTTGGGAGTGTTAAGGCTTGCTTAGCACTTTTGGGCATGGAGGCCTCTGCTGCGTGTCAGTGTGGTGCAACGGAGCAAACAGCAAACCAAATCATCTTTGGCTGTCTCATGTATTTTCCTCCCTACGGAATAACAGGCCTCTGCTAACTTGATGACCTGACGAAAAATTGGTTTCAAGTCTTTCCATTGAATTGATTCCATTTTGTGGAAGGGAAGGCAAAAAAGAAAGTCAACCACGTATCCATTTGAAAAGCGAAAACTTTCCACATCTAGGAGCCCTTGATGAGTGTCGAACAGGCATTAATTTCAGAGTCGAACTGGTATCTATTTCAGCGTCAAACTGGTATCTATTTCAGCGTCAAACTGGTATCTATTTCAGTGTCAAACCGGTATCTATTTCAGCGTCGAATCGGTATCTATTTCAGCGTTGATGACTTTTAACTTTTGGTGACTCAACGACCATAGAAAAAAGCGTAATCAACCATGCACCACAAAAATCGGTTGAGGATGGTTGTGTAGGGTTCCCCAAATAGTATCTTGTCTACTTAATCCAGGATTTTGCTAGTAATTTTAAGATAAATTTTTAGTGCACAAAAATGCCCTGCATTTAAAGTTTATGATAAGTTGACAATATCACATAAAAGAGGCCTTTTTGAAGTGGCATTACATGGTATGACATTGTATTGGCTCATTTGAAAAAAGTCGCTTTCCAAATTTTGATGATTAAACTATTGCCACATCCTTTTTATTGTCTGAGTTATACAACAAAGATAGTATTTAAGATTTTAATCTAGTAATTTGCATATGTATAACAAAACCTTT
Source organism: Aplidium turbinatum (assembly GCF_918807975.1). NCBI lineage: Eukaryota > Metazoa > Chordata > Ascidiacea > Aplousobranchia > Polyclinidae > Aplidium > Aplidium turbinatum. The sequence continues at coordinate 6,678,476 of NC_137483.1, read as the reverse complement.
TAGAAATAATGGTATGAAAAAGCATACTAAATTGTGGCTTAATTGTAAAGTATATAGCAATTTGAATAAAAATATGTGTACAAAAAATCAACTCACGTAAAAGTAATTAACATCAAAAACTAGCTTCATATCAATGCATTTGCCAATAAACAAGATTGATTTCTCATGACTTGGAGGATGAAAAACAAAAGAAATTCCATCTTTCACAGTCATAAACAGCAGCAAAACCGAAATGAAAGCTAATGAAAAATAAAATTAAAGCTACTGGTTCAGAAAAACATACAAACTTTCCAATAATTGCATGAAAATGAGCTCATTCATTGTGAGAAAAACGCAACCATTGCTAAACGTTATTGACAAATGAAATTAAAACAAACACATCACTCACATTTGTTTTTTCAAAGCGATACGTTAGTTCATTCTTTGATCCAGGAGTATTTGTCAGATCTACTATGGCATTGTTTTGGACTTCTGCACCTGAGATATTAACATCAGGTGTTTATGGAGAAAGTCCAAAAAAAAAGAAAAAGAAAAAAAGAAAAAAGAGAAAGCCCATGTTGGAGCAACACTCAACATGAAAATATCGTGCATCGCAAATTCGAAATAAAACCTTAAACTAAGGATTTACCGTTTTTCGTTAAAGATACGACGGTAACTGCTGGATCAGCGAAAAACGTTACAATGCAAACTCCAGGTCCTGGTGGGCTCCATTGACAAGAAGAATTAGTCTTGATAATCTTGTCTTGATAAGGCTCATCTAGAGAGTAATAACCAAGATATTTCAACCTACTTTGTGAAAGCTGTGCAAAAATATCAAATCCGATTACCTAAAGTGTATATGAGTCAACTTAAAAAGTTCAAATAAACAATGTAAGTTATGCTCATAAGATCGCTTTATACTTTCATTAATAATGACACCACAAACCAACTATTCCTCCACAAAATGGTGCGGAGGATGAAGGCTTCCTAGACCACAACATTAAAGACTAGTTGCTTCCTCCAGGTGTAGCCTGGATCGTGAAAAATATTAACAACTTAGAATAAAAAAGCCCTTCTGTCCTAGAGGCTTAATTGAACACAGCACTAATAATAAAAATTACAACATTCAATGGCATTACTCACTGGTGGATGAGATAATTGTAGAAGAACTTTGTGAATCGATGATTGCGAAAGCTGTCAGAGTACTATCCCTCCAACCGACACTATTTGTCGCAACACAATACACCAACACCAATTTGAATCTGACATCAAAAGTTTGATTGAATAAATTTGTTTGCTGCCATGGTAGAACCTCCATTCACATCGACTGACAAGTGGATTAGCTTCACTTGTACAACTCATAATTAGATTCTCATCGGATCGAAGATAATATATTTCATTCCTTCGAACTAAATGATCGGATTCAATAATGTTGTTGACCACGACAGGGCGAACTATAAAATAGCAACATTTTTTGATTCGTCTTCGTTATTTTCGAAGTAACCTTTTAGCAAACTTCATCTATTCATTAATTTCACACATTGCTCATGTTAGTTTCAGCAAGTTTTTATGCCTACTAACTTAAGATGCTACCAGTGTAGTGAATTTTTAAATTGTTGATATTATGATTAGCAAGTAAAATGAGGCTATTGAACAAATATACAGTATAATGTAACAAGGTTTTTTGCTTATATTACTGGATTCAGGCAGGGCTAGGTTATTGCTAGTTTTTCAAAGATCATTGATTTTTTTTTCTTTTTGTCGAATGTCTTAAAAATATGCTTTCATCGTTTATCAATCATATTTCTAAATGATTTTTCTCATGCAGGGCTATCCTAAATTTTCTTAGTGACAAGGGTTTTAAACCGGGGTAAATTCACACCACGGGGTAAATTTAATTTAGCCATTGGTAAATTTACAAATTAAGGAGGAAAAATGAACTGGTTGATAAATATCCAAAGTTTGACCTAAAAGTTACTGGTGGGGATAAATCGTTGTTTAGGGTTAAACGAGTGAAAAATGTTTGAGGATCCATGCAAAACTCACACTGTCCTGTTTCCTTTTGGGCTTCAGCGATCCACAAGTTTAGTAATCCACCTGGTAGGAGTTCAAACGATATTAGCTTGATAATGAAAATTAATTTTTAAAACTACAAGTCATAGCCCACAGCATATTATCCATTTGCTGTCAGCGGGTCCACAACGTAAACCGCAACTTACCGCAATAAGCCATATAACAGTATGATAATGATTGGGAACAGGTGGGAAAACCCTGAAGGGTTTAAAACAGGGGTGGGGAACCTTTTTAGTATTGCGGGCCACATAAAAAGAGAAATAACACAGGCGGGCCACTAAAAATTTCAAAATTTTGTCCAATTTTTCTGGAACATTCTGCCTTCATCACCAATCTTTCTTTTCTTTCTAGAAGCCATTATACAAAGTAAAATTTTGCTAATTTGAGAAGTAGGCTACTCTGCAAAACACTTTTCACGAATGGTATTCAGGGCTTCTCAAAATTTTTTGCTCGCGACCCCTTTTGATCTCCTAAAATGTTTCGCGGCCCTTACCATTAAAACGACCAACAGTGCGAAATATACTATTGTGATATTTATTGAAAAGCTTAAATCTAACGAAAGTCAAAAACAATTTACCGTTCTCAGGTCGATTTGTTTTTATTTATTTCTGACCATAGCAACGAAGCCTATGGGGCTATGGGCACTGGCAGCCTACTGGAAACAAAAACAAAAAACAAACACATTCAGTGTGATGGGTCACGGGTGTGACTGCTTTCTGCAACAAAGCAAGTCCAGCCGTGGCTCAGTGTTTGTTATTGCAGGTCTTAAGGCGATTTCAATGCTGTTTAGGTTGGAACGACGGTAGGCGAAGTGAGAATATTTCAGATATATAAATCATTTTGAAATATTTGTTTCCAGATGTTCAAATTTTTGATGAACGCATCAATTTTAGGTTTCAATGCAAAATATTGATGTCTTCTCTTAGGAGGGACAAATTAAATTCGTTCAGTTCTTCAAGCAAATCTGACAATTGGCATAATTCCAAAAGCTAGATGTCATTGCGAAAATGGTGGACCAAGACTGAATTTTATTCTGTTGGAAAAATCGCGATTTCGGTTTTCAACGTTAATTGGCTAGCCATTTTAAAGCATTGACTTTTGAAAGCCACCTCGCTTCATCATCATCATCATCAACCAATTTTGATTATACAGGCCATGAATTAATCCTCATGTCGAGGGTTTGGCCTGATGCTTCACGATGTAGTAAAAGAGTTTTTAACTCCGATTCCATTTCACCTCTTAAATTTTCAAAAATACGGGCAGCCTATTGAGTGCGCGACTCTGAATAAAGTTAATAACTGTCACAGCATCTCGCACAGAAGTGTTAATATGCAGTCTATTGTGCAAATTGGTATACTTTCTGCGACCCCTGAAGTTCATTACGCGACCCCCAGTTTGGGAAGCCCTGGGCCATAACTGACCGATTAACAATAACTGGTCACATTGTGACGGTCACATTGTGACGTACACATTGTTGTTACAAATGGCCTTCTATGATGGATTAACTAGTCATAGAAAGCCATTCGCAATATACTGAGAATGCAAAGCCTACTCTTTTTTAAGCTGTTGTTTCAATATATTTTGGGTAAAGAAATTTTGACGCGGGCCAAATGGAACAGTCACGCGGGCCGCATTCGGCCCGCGGGCCGCAGGTTCCCCACCCCTGGTTTAAAACGTGCACGAATAGCTGTTTGGGTGAAAAGATTAGTCTACATGTAGGGACTGGCACGGCCACAAAACCCAAGCACTTCCACAGAACGCCAGATGATCCAAGTGGGTTACTTAAAAAGTCGGCTGCATAGCCGAGTGGTGAGCGCGCTGCAACGGCAATCGAAAGGGCGCCGGTTCGACACCGCTCAAGAGCATGCGGCTGTGTCTGTGGCAGGACACAGGCATGCCAGAAGGTGAACACGAAGATTGGCTTCCTTGCCTTCCACTTAATCTACTTCCCGTCCACTTAATCTAAATCTTCAACCACCGAGTGTAAGCCTGGATACGACAAACAAAACTTAAAAAGTGCCAAGAACAAGAAGAAGATGGAAACACTTTAGGCGAGGGTCGCTAATGTAGTGAGACTCGTAATAAACTTGCGATAATCGCATCATGTTACCCGGCTACTTAGCTTGAAAGAAGATTTTAAAACGGAAAAAGCAACTGTTGGGAGAAAAACGTTATTTAATATTAATTAGAATAGTATTGAAATCTTGTTTAGGGGAGAGGGCAAAATAACATTTTGTAGAGGGGGTGATTGGGCTACGCCCCCTGTGTTCTCCATTCATTTTCAAGCAATTAAATATTAAAACTAATCTACGAGACCAGCACAATTTGTTGGTTGCATAAAGCTTTAGGCTATATGAAGCTAAACTAAGTCAATATTTAAGCAAAATTGTTTTTATATCATTAATTCAAATTAATTTAATGTCATGCAATTAAACTAAAAAATACAAGGATGTCTTGTTTTCAGTATTTTTTAGAATTGGCATCAAAATAATTTACTTACTTAAAACATTGCAGACAACAAGATACGAAAAAAGCTTTAGTTTTATTGCTGCAAGAACAATTGGTAGAGAATGTTACGTGCACTGAAATAGACAGTAGCCTAAATACTACTAATACTACAAAAACGTAGCCTACTCAATACCAAACAAAAAGTCTAACTTTGATAAGAGCGCAGTGTTCTTCCATTTGCCAAAAAATACTGTTGGACAAACTAAATTTTTTAGCAAAACTGGAGATGAGATAAGAACTACAATTAGAGCAAACAAGTTTTTACCGAATTAGATTAGAATTAGAATTACCTACATTTCGCTCTAATTTATCGAATTAGACAACTAGAATTATCTAGTTGTCCAGGTCTGCCTCATAGCCTTCTAGGCAACTTACCGTAGTAGATAGACTGCAGGATTTTGCAAACGTAAGCACTCTGTTTTAACAAGAACACTTTCATTCCGCCAAAATGAACATGCGCATTGCGCAGTCCATGTAATTAGCAAATTTGTAAAAAAAGGCGATGTGAAAAACGGAGATCTACGCACAAGCATAAATACTGCACGTTTTGCACGAGGAAACAGAAAAGTTAATTCTGAATTGCATTGTAGGCTACACTACAAGACAGCAGTGGCGTAGCATAACTTAATTGATTGGGAGGCACTCCAGAAACTAGAGGATTTAACTTGACATCAAAATTAGGAAAATTTTAGTCCATAAAAATCGCATTTTTAGTAAATTTTTAATAAACGCATTTGCAGTGTAACCTGGCCATTTCAACTTTTGTAATTCTGCCTATTTGCAAACTCATCCGATATGCACAGCAAGAAAAAAGCTTATAACAGACAAAAATGAAGACATGCACAATACGTTTTTTTGATTTTCCTAAGTTCGGCAAATGGGTTTTGAACGCCCATAGTTCCTATTGTCTTGTCACGAAAGTAAAGTAACCGAGCATTCAACTCGCTGGACGGACTACACGCCCTACAGCAAGGGTCTCAAACTTGAATTGCTCTGAGGGCCAGATCAACACTTGTAGGTTAACCAGAGGGCCACGATACTCTTTTGCATTGCAGAAAGTCTCCCTGACCGTTTCTGCCATTTTAACTGTTGCGGACGGGTGCTACAGTCCACGAATTTTTGATCTACACTCTCCTTCCACAAGCTCCTCGACTCCACACCCTGGCCTCCGCAACCTAAGCTGGTGGACCTTTCTTCGGGTGCATCGCCACCCTAAAATCACACTGCTCTCCGTCGCCATGGGTGTGGCAGGCCGGTTCACTGAAGTCTCTGACCAGACTATGTTAATTGTGCTCTTCTCGCAGTGTCAATTCTTTTGCACTCGTGCGTTGTCGATGCTGATAACAAAATAACAGAGTAAGGACGCTATCAAAGAAATGGTAATAAAAACAAAAAGATACTGTAAAAAAATGCAAACAGAACGACGGACCTTGAGAGCAAAAACCTTGCAACCGACTCTTAAAAAGCGCGGAAAAAGACGAAATCGTTGAAGAACTGCCGTAGATAGGCTACCAAGGTGCTATTGCGGTAACAGCACAAGTAAAGAGGCAATGTGATTGTGATGTAACAATCTGAGTTTCTCGCACGCAATATATTGGCGCGACAATAGGATAGCGCTTAACAGTTGTGTGATGTTTAATGGGCATTTCAAATTTTTTCAGCAATTCTAAAGTGAATATTATCTCATAATAAAGTGAATAGTGAATAAGAGTAAATTTTAATTGTTAATTATTTAAAAGTTCAAAATTGCATCGAGGGCAGCACTAAAACGTTTTCGCGGGCCGCGCGTTTGAGACCCTTGGCCTATTAGTATACGGTATGTACGGCACGCCATAAACCACGGAAAAAGAATGATTTTTGAATCAGTTGCGTAGGCTACACAGACAATTGTCATAGGGGAGTTGAAAAAAATCGCATGAAGCTAGCTAAGAAGCACCATGATAGCTAAGCCTTACTTCACGGCAAAAACAAAAATGAACACATAAAAGATTACAAAATGTAGGTTTGTAATAATGTACTAATGGTCGAAGCTGCAAGATTGTTCAATAATTCTGTGCTTTGTTACGATTTTTGGCTTAAAAATTCGTATTTTTTTGGTTTAGTATTCAATGCAGACTTGGTGAATCAACACTAAAACGACGGAAAAAGTCTATACCGTTAACAACGGAAGAGGTTGAAATCGACACCTTCCGGTGATAACCACGCGTAAAACGTTTATTTGAGTAGACATGTGAAGTTTGTTGCGTTTCATACCAAATCAGGACAACAACTTACGAGTCCTTAAAACTAAAATTGTAGTTTTGTTGATGGATATTATTGCTGCGCGGCGCATTCCTTGCACTCATTAAGTTTCCCATCACCAGTAGGCCTACCACATTTCCCGCAGGTTGGCTTTCGGCAGTCCTGCGAAAGTGGTGATTGTTGCCCGGCTGCCAATCAAATTTTCATCGTTTTCTGGAAGACCTGGAAAGTTATTCCTTTGTTTTGTTATGTTTGATTTTTGCATTTTTGCAGTCTGCAAAAATAATTTCAAGCGTACTTGGATCTGACTTTTCCTAAAATCCAAAACTGGATCAATTTTGTTTGACTCATTAGGCATAAAAAGAATAAATAAGCATCTGTTTTTCAATGATCAGGCTTCAGTCCGGTGTGTAGGCCTAGATATAGAGAATGTTAGAAGTAAAGACTTCAAATTTTCAAAAGTCTCTCGCATATTCACAAACTTGTCTGTTGCCAACCTATGGCTTTGCTGTCAAACCTAAAAATTTATTTTATTTCTATAAAACAATGCTTTAGCATTGTGTCAGGAAATGTTTTGGGACCATATTTTTTTCTACATTAAAACTCATCCAGATGATTTTCGCCGTACATTTTCCTGGCATATTGTAAAGCTATGAATGCTTCTAGTTTTTCCAAAGACCAAAAAAGTTTAGTTTAGCCTACTTTTTTAGCTTCTCTTGTAGTGTGTGTTTGTATAGTTTTGCATTGCATTTGTATAGATCTTTAGCAGTCTTAGGTTGAGAAGCAAAGTTGATTGTCCCCAGGTTTTACACGCATAATGTTATGTGGATCAGTGCAGACAGCTCTGACAGACAACCAGGGAATCCAACTGTGTCTATTTCTTGAAAGTTGCACTAAACTTTCTGTTGTTTTTTCATCTTCATCAGATGAGCTGCTTGAATCGTTAGAATGCTATAGCTTTTCTTTATCACTTTGTTCATGCTACCCATCATTGTCAGAGTCCTCCTGCAGAATAAACGTTGCTTATGCAAGAGAATATATTGAGGGCATGCCATTCGTTTGGAACCTTAATCGGCAATAGAACACTTTTAGTTCACTCCTTTGTGATGTAAGCTACATTACCTCCAACATACTTTGACAAGTGTCTATCCATTGTCGTTCACAGTTCAAATAGTTTGTGAAGTGCCTATCTAAATTTCTCTGCTTGTGAAACGCCTCGCAGCAAAAAAATACCTTAAATCATTCTATTTGCACTTAAGCTGCTATTATTTTTGTGATGTCGTCGAAAACACACTTTGAGTAGCCTATCAGTGATGTTACCAAAACGCAGCTGGTGTCGATTTCGAGACCTTCATTGCTAGAGGTATATCTGATAAAAAAAATTATGATTATCCCAATATTTATTGACACTGTTGAAAGGTTAAGTTAGTTCAATTACATGAAGCTTCTAAAACTCTCATGGCGATAGAAAAACAAAGAAATGTAAAGTTAAGATGTCGAAGTTTATAAAGTGTCGATTTCGACACCTCCATAAAACCGTCTCACTTTTCTTGGTAATCTCAAGAATCATCTTCACGTTACAACCACGACGATTTTTAGTAGAGTTAATACCGGGATAAACGGAAAGAACTATGCATGAAAGTCTAAACCTGGAACAGGCATGGTACACAAAAAAGAAGTAGGCCTACTAATGCAATTCACTGTCCACAAATAACCTACCGCACGCGGTGTTGTGGTGATTTACTTTACGCAACTAAAATTGGTCAATCATGAAGAAAACGTCTGCGAATTCAGCAGGAAGAGCGCTCCTTTTTTAACAATCTTACCCCTTTGTTAATGCAGCACTTCGGCCATGAATATCATATTAATTAGCATAATAAAAGATTTTTTTCAATTATTATGGTTTTAGCAGCAATATCTTTAAGCCAGCATCTTGCAAACAAATCTTCAAATTACTACGGACAAAATTAAGTTGGGCCACACTGATCCAAACAAAATTTGAGTAAAGGTAAAGGTGAGTCCCATACTTGATCCAAACATCGGGGGATGAGAAGATAAGGTTCTCATTATACTAAGCTTTCGGCACCAACGAGAGTAGGGTGGCCAGTTCCTTTCTCTCGGTCGCCTTTTCTTCAGCAACTACGCCCAGCCAATTTATTACACCCCGGGGTAGAGGTAAGCGGTGTTTTTCAACAACCAGCAGCTTAAGGTTTGAATCAAACCAGTAGCCTATTGCATGATTGGAAAGCGAGCGCCTTATCCACTGCGCCATCCCACCGCAAAAGTTTGAGTACTTTTGGTGGAACGTGATCACATCGCCTAGCAAGAGATGTTTGAAGCAAATCGGGCAACAGATCTTTTTATTTGAGAAGTTTAACTTGAAAAGAAAATTAAGGCAAAGGAATTATGTAACAAGCAAAGTTTTGTAATACGTAGTATTTTGTTTGGAAACATCCTTACAAAAAAAAACCTAGTTTATATATATCGTTAACAAGCCTTTTATATCACAGCTTGCTCATTTTGCACATCATGACTCTTTCTGCGTTGTAACATTCTCCTGCATTTCATATTTTTCTAAGCACATAACGAAACCAAATTGCTACGATTAGGAAATGACAAAAAAAAATTTCCATCGAAATGAAACTCACCCACATAAGGTTTCATTGAAATCCAAGCTGGTTAGTAATCATGTAAAATCAAAGAGAGTGTTCCCAATACACCTGAAAACTGCAACCTACTAGAATAGAACAGCCACCATTGGAAAATAAACTAGTTATTCAAGCAAGTGGTTAATGTCGATATTAATGTGGACTGCTAGCAATTTGTCTCTAGAAAACAATTCATCTGCCTAGCACGGCATAGATAGACAACGCACATTGTGAGGCTATCAGTATCAGTGCCGGTGCAGTTCGATCGTTTTCAATAATGCGAATCCAGTGCGACTCCAGGCTTGAAAAAGCACCGCTAAAAAGCGGCCTAGAGAAACAATTGGCCATCTTACTCTCATTAGTGACGAAGACCTAGTATAATCACAACCTTATCTTCTGTCGGCGCATCATTCCTACGCAATAACAGTCTTTTTGACACGGTGTGCTCTCTTCTGTAGTATCACAGTAAAGCCAAATAGAAGCGTTCAATCGAGAATTATACCTATCAGAAGAATTTATTTTTCCTCAAAGGAATAACGCGTTTGAAATGTGTAAAGTTTATTTTTTGATAATTAGCCAATTAAAACAACATAATACTGCACAAACTTCAATGATAAACATGGGATTGGTAATTAAATGATTGAAAAGCAAAGTGAATGAAAAACCTTGAAAATCACAAATAACAAATTTCGCAGTTGGAGTACACCTGAACCTAAACCAGCATTTGATTGGTGTTGCAAAGACTTGAAGTAGAGTTAGTTCCAATGACCACAAGTTTAATTGCTACTCTACAGTATAAAAATTATTTTACAATTATATCACGAGTATATTTGAAAACAAAAAGGAAACAAAATTTTTTGAAACAAATCTTTTCAAAAGTTTTAATAATTTTCGTATCAGTTGAAATGAAAAGTAGACAGAAATACCGGTAGATGGAGCTCTTGTGTTGTTGAGAAACCGTTTGTGTTCTTTGCTTGTACTGTATTGCATAATTATCATTACCAAGTGGGATTAAAACAAATGGGGTGGAAACGAAAAAAATATTTGTTTGTATATAATAATTAATAACAGGCATGGAAACTATTATTGGAAAAACACTGCATCTACAGTTTTTCAATTAAACCATAGATGCGATACGTACAAAGCTTTACTTTTCATTAATTTCTATTCTTGACTAGAAGCCCATAACAATTCGTCAATTTTACAACAACAAAAAAACATCAGCTATCTAGAAGCAAAACAAATACAATTCAAACTATGAGGCTGTCAGTGCTAGCGTGCAACATTTTTCAACACACACGATTCAAACATAGTTGCAGTATTGTAGCTCATACTGTGTTAAAGCAATGGTGTTCAATCTGGGGGTCGCGACCCTGTGGAAGCTGTGAGCCGCTTTTCCGAGGGTCGCGAAACACTTGAAAATCTAATACATTTTTTTAATTTTTTTTTGCAAGAAAATAAAAACTGTGTTTTTTTGCAATCGACCATCACTCGACTTGGATTACTCTATTAGCGTATTGTTTAAGCTTTTAAACGTTACAACAAGGGTTCAACAATAGGAAAACATTCGATATTTTTTCACCTAGTGTTTGTAGGTTGCTTTGTGCAGACTAAGCTTAACCAGTGCCGTAACATGGCAAAAAAGCTCGGTTATTAGAGAAATTCTATGTCTTTAATGTGTACTTTGTATAAATGATTGGAAAGGAAGGCTTCAGTAGAATTACTGTATTTTCAAAGATAGCAGTTTCAAACGATATTATATTAGAGTTGTTTTTGTCATTGCCAAAAATATATCTGAAGTCCAAATCGCAATAGAAACTTTTGACACAAATCGTTTCAAAGTTTTTCACTAATTTTACATCAGTCTCCGATCAAAGGAGCTCTTGTGTTATAGCAGTCAAAGCAAATTAAAACAAAATATTCATACAGCGTACGAATGATATTCGACATAAAAATTGTCCTTACGACAACACTGGATCAATAGTTTCGTAAAAGAGTCAGAAACGCCAGTTAAAACAATAGTTTTTGTTTTCGGTGAGCAATCCTTTTTAGACTTTTAGGATACGGGCTTCTCAGTGCTTGTACTTAGGGGAGGTTGCTATGGGTAACACGTTTACGTAGCCGGTGCCGCATTTCTGAAACAATTAAAATAAGAAATGTTAAGATCTAAAGTATCAGCTATAATAAAGAAAATAAAGAACAATACGGAGAAAACATTATAGCTATGCTCACATGTTACAGTCATATTCTACTGTGTAACAAAAAAGTTTGCATTCAAAGCCTAAGCTACGATTGAAAGCAACACAAAAGTTTAACCCTAAACTAAACAATTGGCATCGAATTTTAATAATGCAAAAATACTATTCGTCAAAACATTACCTTTGCGCTGCCGGGTTCAGCTACTTCGTCGTAATCATGTGAACCTCGTGACGCCTGTAACATAAACGTTATCAACTTTAGAGCTGGCCATCAAGTTAACAAACAAAAGTAAAAGCACGATATATATAAATATAATAGACAGTTATGACATGGAAGTGTTGCATCAGAGCAAATGAACCTAATAAAAAAACGTCACTGCACAGTCAATCTAATAGAAACGCTATTGCAAGAAAAGGTAAACTTTTTGAAATCGGAAATTATTGAAAACATAATCGCCTGACACACAAAATCCTGAGGTGGTGAGAAGATCAAACGAGATACAACTTGATTATAAATCACAGGTCTTCTATCACAACATATAGTTTCCAGAAATTACGCCAAACTCGATTTTGTGGCCCAAGAGCTTTTGAAAGATAGATTTAGTTGCTGGATTCTTTCTTAGAATTTTGTAGCTTAAATGTGCTGTCACATTGTCAAGCTAGTCACTAATCAGAATGTAACATAAGCTTGGGAAAAAAGTAATTTTATTATGTCATAAACCATGATTGACAACATGATGATTACGTTGAGTAACATTAATTAAACAATGAGAAAATTAACAACAAATAAATTCGATTTTTATACAAAATTATTTCAACTCGGTTTCATTTATCTTCTGGTATCATAATATTATAGCAATTAGAAAACTTAGTAAGTGGCAAAAAAATAAAAGCTTCTCAAGCCAAATTTAAAACATAATCAAAAACAAAAGTAATATTATAACCGGAACCTTATTTTAAACAAACAAACAAACGCTTAATGATAAATAAAAACTTCACAGGGTAATAGATTTTTCATATTGATTCCAAACAAAAATATGAACTCAAGCATTTTATATTTCCATTAATCCCTCGGCAAGAATCTAAATAGATACCTCAAGGTAGCCGACTATTTGAATTTTTTAGGCAACAATTACCCACTGAAACTCTGTTGTTTGAAAGTATGGTGGAAAGAAAAAGGTGCATTAGAAGAAAGAGACGAACTTGGGGAGATGATGTAGAATAGTAGGCTGACTTGTCAAGCATCGGAGAAGCAAAAAGAGTACCGGAAGAACCTGACTTGTGGAAGCAATTGTCAGTCAATCTTCTGATCGGAGACTGCACATGACAATGATTAACCCTGTTACCCCCTGTAACGGAGCTTGCAAGCGTGTGTGTTGTCTTGGCCATTTCTTTCGTCTTACACCAGAACTTTAACATGAGCAATTCAACGTTAACTATGCTACGAAGCGCCTGTGAGATGCATTGTGTTCTCGGTGGATGGACAAAGTGGCTAAAGATCTCGTAGTTATTAACATATTACCGTGCACGAAGCAAGGTAATATGTTCTTTCATTCGTTTTTGATTAAATTAGTTCTTCTTGCATTGTCCCCTACACATTGAAACCCTTATGCACGCCAAAAAAGTGGAATAGTTCCGATTCTTGTTTTCCTGGATTACACCAAGATGCTAATGAAGAGCCAAACGTTCGTCTCATCCTCCAAGACACACATCAAACTTTCCGCTCCATTTAGTAATTACTAAACGGAATGTTGTTGCAGTCGTTGAGTAGCTTTATCTTTCGTTCTCACAAGAAAACGTTGTTCAGCTTATGGCCTTGTTTATGTCTTCTATGTGACAGAATAAAGTTTCCAGCGGTGTTCAATGACAAGTTGTAAAAAAAAACTTGATTTCTTGCTGAGTTACAAAATCTTAAGTTAAAAAACCACGGTTGCAACGTCACAAGCTTGATAACTTTTGTCATGTGTTGATGTAGAGACAGCAAACAAATGTAGATACGGTACGAGGAAGAACATTTTGCAGAGTATCATGAACTCAAAGATGTACATGATACGTTTATCAAACAAAGACAAAACAGAGCATTTTCAGAAAGTTGTCACTTAAAGGAAAACTTTTTCCAAAGACTTATGGAAGTATGGAATTTTTTGTAGCAAACTATAATTATGAAACATAATCACGACCATTGGGCATCCGCTCGTAGCACAAAGAATGTAGGAAATTACCAGCAGAAACAAAGAATTTGTATAAAGCAGATTGTGTAAAGTTTTTTTAACGCAGGGAAAGAATATTAGCTGACTAGACATCAATAAATAAATGACGCATTGATGAATGTGTGCAATAACAGTTGAAGAAAAATCTTTCATATCCGCTGTATTGTATTAGTAAAAAAATTTTGCTCACGTGTGCTGAAGAATCTATTGGCCGCAGATAACCAAATCTATCTGCAAACAAAAATTAAATATAAAGACAAGTTAACTATAAAAGTGTACAATATCACATGTTTCAAAAGCACCTGTTGCTTTATACAACATTTAATATTCACACGGAAACACGCTTTCAATTGATATCGATGGTGACTCATGGGATTATCACGTGTATGCCCATCCGTTTTGTCATACATTAATCCACTGTCTGTAGGAATTTTTGAAATACCTGACAAGAGTAAATGTGTAGCAAAGCGCCTGCACTGTTTCTATGATAATACATACTATGGTCTTGGTCGGTTTCATTTGCATATTGTGATTAATTTGCCGCAGAAATACACAAACAAAGCGTTTTCTTTTACACAAGAAGCTCTCCATAACGTTTCTTACCTTTACGGGTAGGCTCATTGTTTTCAAGATTCCGCAGATCGTGTTGTGAAGTGGAACTACTAGCCTATAAAAGGAAGAAAACTGTTTTATTTCAATGCAAAAATATGGCAGATAATAAAGTGCTACCTTTACCTACGTTCCTTAATTTTACATTACAAACAACGATAGGGATTGTAGATCATGGGGATGCGAAACTTCATCCGTTTTTGGCTTATCCGCAACACTAGAAGGGTTAAGTTTTTTTCTAATTTACAAAATATGGTTACGTTTTTTTCTAATTTACAAAATATTTTACTTTTTATGGGTTATATAAGAAGAGTTAAGTTGGTTTTAAAGTAATTTAAGATTTGTAGTTGAAAGCAAGCCTGCAGTAAAGCGTAAAAAAATGTAAAAATTGGCAATTGACCCTTCTAATGTTGAAGGAACAACGGAGTTGCGCGTCCCGTAATGTACCGTCCCTAAAACAACAATAACAAGTACAGTGATCTCCGCGTGTTAAGCCCACCTCGTGATCGGACGATTTTAGACTTATTAAGCGGGTAGACCTTTTAAGCGCGGGGGGGGGGGTATTTTCTGCAACCTCATATACATTCAGTAATTCCGGACCAAATAGGGCTTATTAAGCCGGTTGGCCTATTATCCGGTCGGGACTACATAGCAAAGTGATATATTGGCGGTTTCAAAAAGTTGATAGACAATGCTCAAAAAAAAATTAAACGAGATTGTTTAGGCATCAGTGTTCAAAAGGCTCGCAAATTAAAGCATACAGTAGTTCAGGCTTGTGGTGCAAATTAGTCTATCACAAGAGTGCAAGTAGGTTTTGTCAAGATATTTGATGTAAATATCGCTGTTTTAAGAAAAAATACGAAAACTTTGAGGCCCAGTTTCAACAGTTTGTTTGCCTTGGAGGCAATTCTTCTCTACCTTTCTTCTACCCTTGGCTTTTCAATCCAGTTTAACTTTCTATTCCTTCACCACCCATTTTAAATGGCAATCATCCAGTAAGAACTTGGAAGCGAATGCATTTAAGAGCATTTCAATAACTGTTAACAAATATCAGCAAAATAAAGACTTATGTAAAAATGGCATCTTTTAAAGGTACATGAAGGTAATATAACCCTAATTGCACGTATTTGTCCTCCATCTACTGTCTTGGTTCCGAAACTATCGTTTTTAACAATTATACTTTTAGAGATAGAGAAGTATGGCTTGATGACTAACTAACAAATGATGTTATGCTGACTTTGCACAATAAAAACTAATAAGCTCAAAATATCCGTTGTATTGTAGGCTACAATTGAATAAAGTTATACTCACGTGTGGAAAAGAATGCTGCGGGTTCATTTGCAGATAACCAAAACTATCTACAAATCAAAATATACACAATTAACAACAAGTGTGAACCTTAATTATCACTCTGGCCAGCCTCAGTGAAGTGGTTATGCAACAACATGTCCAGTCTTGAAGAAAATGACCTATTTTAACAATAGACATAACCTAGCACTTCAGCCTACAACAAAAGAAAAGCTTTGAAACAAAAAAAAGTTCAAAATGTTTTGTTTTGAAACAAAATTTCTTTTTCTTCGTTTCATGACGAAGAAGTTTAGTAGAGAACAATGTAGTTTCGAAACAAAATCTTAGAGATTCTTCTTCGTTATGCACTCGGAACAACAATAATTTTGTCGCCGCCATCGTACAAGCGTTTGCAGCTCTATTCTTTATCACCCCGTGTTGGCGGTTAAAAGGGAAACGTTTTCAATAATGCGATTCATACCTGTTTCAAGAGTAGAGTTGTGTTCAACATTTGGAAAGTCGTGTTGTGAAGTGGAACTGCTTGGCTGTGAGAAAAAAGATTTGATTTGAATAACAAATAGACGGAAGACAAAGCATTTTTTTTGCAATAGAGAAAATAATGAGAAAAATATACGTTTGAAATTTTAAAGCTTAACAAAGAAACAGAATTTATTTCGATAATAAAGTAACTAAGTAATCTTCAGTAAAGTAACTAGTAGAAAAGTAACTAAAGTAACTAGTAATTTAACTAAGTAAAATAGCAAGAAAAAAAAACTGATAAAAGCCATGATAGTAATAGAACTTTAGTTTACTTCTAACAAACGACTAAATTTATGGAATACGTTTGTTACAAAGAACCCAATAGTTTTTCATGTTGGTTTGAGTGTCCTTCATTTTGACAGTGACTTCTAGTTCAAGGGCGTTTGACATAATTTATGCACCTTACTTTAAAAAGTTATTTTGTTACTTGTGTATGAGACATCTCGTGTATTATGGAGTAAATACAGTAATTGACAAAAAAATCCATAATTAATTATTAAATAACGTTACAATAGCATAAAGTTTAAAAACAACCTCAGGATCTGTTCTTCTCTGTTCTAATCTTGCAGGATTAACCTCAACGTGACCTGAAAGGTACAAGTATTACTACGGAAACACTGTGTGATCAAGATAATGATAGCAATTTGTTTTACACTAGTTGGTTATAATTAAAATAGTATCCATGAAAAATCTCCATAATCGGCGATGTCAAAGGCAAACTAGGCTAGTTTGTTCTATTAATACAATCTATGAAAATCTCCATAATTGGCGATGTCAAAGGCAAACTAGGCTAGATTCTAATTAAAATACAATCAATGAAAAATCTCTATAATTGGCGATGTCAAAGGAAAACTTGTTCAAAGATTAAAAGACAATGATACAACCAAATTAATATAGTTTACCATCAGAAAATCAACGTTGGTGCATTGATGTCATAATCGGTCGAAACTAGTTTGTCAAAATTGTTATAAACATAAACAACAACTTTTCGGAACTGACGAAACTACTTAGAAAATGTTCCAGCATCTTTCTTGATGGTGTCTTTGTCAACAACAACCAAAATGTATGAAACCAAGTTTGTGTATGTAATTAAACTCTGTATAAATTGTAATAAAGCGCACAAGATACAAAAGCTTCAAGCGCATTAAAACCGACGCAGCACACTAAAACATTATGCTCGCATAAAGACTATCTGCCAACGAAACTTATATTTGACATTCGGCTGTGGAACCATGGTTGTGAACGTCACATGAGTCAAGTGAATTGTGACCATTTGATGTTGAACACCACCTTCACAACATTGCAAAAGGTCAAGTCTGTGAGCAAGCGACTACAATCTACAAGTCTATCATACCTCCGAATCTACGAATCGAAGAGAATCTCGTTGGACTTCTCATTTACTTGCATAAAAAGTCATTTGTAACTTTACAAAAACTTAGTATAGGTTTAATGATTATAATGCATGCAGATAGGGACTATGAGAACTAAGTGTTTTTTTTTTCGAAGTTAAGATATGCTTCATGGGAGACGATTTGGATTAAAAGGAACAGAAGAAACATTCGTGTCCATCTTCATGCACTCTATTTAGTGTTTCGCTAAGACACAGAGTCGTATTCTTGATAGGATTTAAACCGAGAACTTATTGAATGTGGATCATTCGCTTTCACTACTCAGTTTCATGGTCAAGATTAATAAGGATTTTCATCATGGTTTGAGTAGTGCAATTTAACAGCTTCAAAGGGACTTTAGATCAAACGAGTTAAACTAAAAACTCCGTTTAATTTTTATGTACTTAAAAAAAATTGTAGAGTGATTTTTGAGATCAGACTAATTTCAGTGTCCTGTATGTCTTAATAAAACGAGCAACGCTTACTGTGACAAGTCAAAGTTTTCAAGTTCACAAATGACTTTAGCATTAATACACATTCTTTTACATCCATATCAAAGAACTGGATTATTATTGGAAGTTTCACCTTTTTTGTTTATTTTTCTTGCCCACATCGCCGCAACAACAGCCGCCACCAACGAACCACTGATGAATGAAGCAACGTTGGTACCAATAATAAGGACTAAGCTGACTGGTTGTGAAGGTAAAGGAGCTATCACAGGCCCAAGCAAAGCAGTATCGAAGTCTATTGAAAATAGTCTTCCTGGGAGAGCAGGTGAAGCAAGAGTAAGCACAAAGGTTCGGCTGTCTACAGAAGTCACCTAAAAAAGGGATACAATTATTGGTAGTGTATTAGTATGTGTGTAATATATGTGACTTTCTAAAGCAATTATCCGTAAATCATAAAAAAAAAACTTAAACAATTTTTTTTTCATCTGAGGCTTAATCAAGTTGTGCTTATGCAACAAAAGTACCAGAAACGAAATATAGTAGATTGAATCACTCAACTATTATTCTGCTTTTGAGTTACAAACCTAATAAAATTAAGTATAGCCTAATAAATAAAAGAATTGACTTAAAATAACTAACAATCCCGAAAACTCCAAATTAGTTAAAGCTTCGTCAGGCAGCAGCACTTTTGACTGAACACCCAAGCAGAGCCTACGCATTCTGGATCCAAAGATAACAAAATACAAATGATGACCAACGTTTGTTCTAATTAAGTTTGGAGAAATCAAGAAATCATTTTTTAATATTATAGCGATATCTCGAAGTGAACAAATAGGCTACGTGCACATTTCGTACGCCTACCACACCACTTTCACATTAACAAAAGAACTTTAAAAATATGAAACCTAAAAGAATTTATTAATCTCTATCTGAAATTTCAAATTAATGTAACTAGCTGAATATTATTATGTATTTGCTTTACAAACGAATATCCATATTCAAGTCACGCATAAAAATAAATGAAATAAAAGACATAGAACACTGTACAGTTGTATATAAACAACAGCGGCACAAAACTATTTAAAATGAAGTCACAAAATCATTTTGTTCACACAACCAACCAGTAAACTTTAAAATCATCAAACGATGACTGTTGATATTTTTACGTCGTGGCAACCATCAAGGATAAGTAACAGCACGCATATTGCATAGTCTTTTTGTATTGAAGACGGTAATTCGATTTACAATTGCAGTCAGACCTAATCACGGGAGACAAGAATGAAGTTTGAAGACGATTTTCATCTTCCAACAAAAGATAAAACATATTTTTGTATTAATGTATCAGGTTTTATTATGTTACACAAGACTTGATGTTCACGGACGCCGTAATGTTTGGAAAAGTTGTGAATAATTCTAAATGCGTTATTGAAGGCAACACATAAGCGATTAAGGTTGTGGTACAAGCTCAGATTCTAGTTGTAAGATTCAGTCGCACCAGGTTTTCCCGCAGAAACTGAACAATACTGACAAGTAAATTTTCACACCAACATATTACCGTACTCACACTTTTATTTTTAAAGCCAAACTTTTGTTTATTTTCAAATTCAGCAGTTTTTCGCAGATCGATGATTGAATCCTTTTCACTCTCTCGACCTGCAATAACGAGATTATTAGGCTTTAATAGAAATATTTAGTATGATCTTGTGGAATAACATAAACATAAGGTAAAAAATTGTTGCTTCACTAAATGAAAAAACTGGGCCTACAGCAATCCAAAAAAAATACCTTTTTCTGTCAAATTTATAACAGTAACTTCGAAATTAGAGAAAAACGTTACAGTGGAAAGTATTGATTCGGATGGTTTGCATTGGTCAGAAAGACAAAGCCCGGCAAAGGCTTTCCTACTTACAAAGGCTTTCCTACCACTTTGAGGAGGCTCATCTGTAAAATAGTATAAGATAATAATTCAAAATAATCTGTAATATCTTTACATGATATTCAAATTCATGTCAGATTACTTTATTTATCGCATTTCAGCAAAAGCTCTGTGGGCTTCAGCAAATTAACTGTTACTTCGTTTGAGCTTATGAGACCGAGAGTATATGGTGTGTTCTCTAGTTTAACAACCACTGTTCTAGTGGCCCCCTATATTTTTAGTAAGGGCGTTCAAAATATTTTAAGATGATGTTTCTCAAACTGCTCAAAAATTAAGCAAGAAAGCAGAAGACCGTAAACTTTCTATGTTCGAAAAATAATACTGCTACAATAACATTACTGTCACTTATAACATAACGAATGCAGAAGTGCGTTGTGCCCAACCAGGGCGACTATGCTACAATAACACTATGCTTCATGCTATGTTTAACGGTACGCCAAGATAACACTTACAAGTGAAATAACAAGTCCTACAGTATTTCTGGAACAGACTTCTTTGTTTATTAAAAACAAGCATATAAAGGTTATTAAGCAATAATTCACAAAATTTCACAAGAACACACGAACGTACCAGCAACATTTAAGTATATTTCTCCAGTAAAGCTTCCAAATCGATCAGTTGTTGTACAAATGTATTTTCCAGTATGCGATTTACTTAATGGTGCCAAGCTGAGTGTAGAATTTGTAGCAGAAAAACCACTCGGACCGTTCCACAGATATGTCGCACCCAACTCACTTCCATAGTCAACAGAACAAGACAGATCTAGATCTTCATTTCGATGTATGAACAACTCATTGTTGCAAAATTTTGCATTGTTAGAATGGGAGAAATTCACTAATCCTAAGGGTAGAAATTAAAATAAATTAATTTATGTTTTAAGTGTGTTAATTCAAACAAATGATTATGGGCATACGATTAACATTGAAGTTTTAATCAACATATTGTTTAGACAGTTCTTTAGTTTTCAGTAACAGTATCATAAAAAAGATGAAATTGTATTGTATTTCCCATTGGTTGCGGGATTTCAGTAAAAGCGGCTCTGTTGCTCCACTCCAAATCAAGACTATTCTCAGCAACGCAATACACTGGTGATCGTGCAAATGGTGAGCAATATCAGTAAAATTCAAAGTGGACTACTTACTGGTTTTTGGAACTGCAATGACCTGTGTTTCGCCACTTATCGTACGCCCAAGACTATTTCTCGCAATGCAACTCACTGATGGGAACTTGACATCAACCGTTCGATCAAATAAGCAATGACCGTTTGTAGCTTTGACAGACAGAGGATAGTGGTCCATTATGCTGCCACTGCGAAACCTCCATCTACATCGATTGACAACTGGATCAGCATCACTTGAACAATTCATGACAAGATTCTCATCGGATCGAAGATAATATTTTCCATTCAAACGAACTAAATGATCAGATTCAACGATGTTGTTAACAACATTGACAGGAGTGTCTGCAAAACAATACAAGTTCAACAGTTGCTGAATGGCACTATTGTAGTAAAAGTAAAAAGCACTTGTGGAATTGTTAGTATAAATTAATAAAACAAGAATTAACTTTGCATCGTGCAAATTGAATGGCGACCACATAGGTGGCATCATCACTGCTCTATGAATGAAATGGATAGCTTCCTGTTTCAGTGGTAGTGAAAAACTCTCTACTTGATTTCTTGAAAAAAAAAATAAAAATTTCTTAATGATTCAACCTTAAATTCGCAGTGATCTTTGTTTTTCCACTCCAATTTTAATCAGAAAAGATTTGCAAAAATGCTTTCAGCTAAAATCTAACTCAGTGAAAGCAATATAACTTCTTGGTCATACAAAAATTAAGCATTTCATTGAACATTGAATTGTTAATTTAGCTTAATTTTTCAACACATGTCAGCAGAGACTCAATTGTTTACAGAGGTCGAATTACTTGAAATTGACAGAATCAATTAGGCTATGCCGAAACTTTGCTAAAGTATTGCAAAAACTAATATTGCTGCAAGTTGCAAATGAGGGCATACAATGATACGCCGAAATACACAAATTTGTTTTGTTTTTGTTGTGGCTTTTCGTCGTTGGTTCTCAATCTGTGTACCGCACAAGTCTTGCAACTACGCTGTTCATGGATTTTTCAACAAAGCAAATTAGTACTTCAATGTTCACCTATCGCAAATAGCTTATCGATGTTAAAAAATATTGTTTGCATATAAATGTTTCCGTCAATGTAAATTTTCTAACGAAGACAAATAATATGGAAAAAACCTCAAAAAACCTAAGAAATGAAGGCAAATGTATGACAGTATTGATGTACGTATTTTTATGTACGGAAACATTATACAGTACAATTTCGTGCACATGTCCATCAAGAAGTCTTGTAGTTCATAAAAGCTCAAATGTAGGAGTTTGCAAAATTACACACTAACAAGATTCTTACAACACCAACAAAATTTCAAAATTATCACAAACTTACAGCCAATTTTTATATCAATCCATGAAGCAAAAGTTTGAGATGCATGGATTGACTTGCAGGTGTAATTTCCAGTATCCGACAAATTTATGTCTTTCAAGGTGAGGATAGAATTTGTGAAATTGCTACCATCTGGGAGTTTCCACAGATATGTCGGACTTGAATCACTTTCATGATAATCAGGACAAAGCAGATACAGATCTTTATCTTGTTGTATAGTCAACACGTTGTTAGGAAGGGATTTATTGTCAGGAATAAAAAACTGTATATGTTCTGAAGACAACAAGACAATCAAACTAGTAGGCTATCTTATGTTCTCTTAGCAGTTACATCAAGTGTGATAAAAGAAAAAACGATTTTTATTCATAAATTTAATCGGTAGCTTGTTTGTTTGTTTTATTATCTTTATCCTGCATTGCGGGAAAGCGGACTTGAGCGCCATGCATCGGTGTACGTCTTCCGACGTACACCTGACCCACGCTGCAGCCGACGACAATGTCTGCTTCCGGTTGTCTACTCTACTTATGACTTAAATTTGGTACTACCCATTACTCGAAATCGATCATTGGGTAGAGGCAATTATCGTAAAGTTTCTTGCCCAGAGAAACAACAGCAAGTGCGGTGGCTGGAGTCGAACATGCAGGCTCTCGACTGCGAGCCCAACGCGCTAACCACTTGCTGACTGGGAAAATTAAATATATTCGCTGATATAGCTATAGCTATAGCAAATATATAGCTATAAATGGCCAATGCAAGTTAACAAGACAATCAATCAGTGTCGTCTAAAAACTTACCTTTGCTTTCTTGAGATTGGGCTTCAGCGACCCACACCAGCAATGATCCACCTGGTAAGGATTAAAACATTATTACTTTCATGATGACAAACTTTCTTTAATTTAACAATTTAATTTATACATTAACGCAGGGGTTCCCAACCTGGGGGCCATGAGCCTTTTTCAATGGGGCCATGGAAAAATTTGAAAAACAATAATTGTTTTAATTCATCATCTCTAAGTCCACTCCAACAGTACCGTAGGCTATATAACAAAAGAAATAATTTAAAATTTAATAAAAAGGCTAGTACATTTTGCCCAAATCTTCATGAAATGGTCTTTAATTCCCGGTTGTTTCAAAAATAATAATTTAAGATTTCTATGTAAAGTTGTAAACAGTTGCAAAAAAATAAGGTTGAAAAAATAAGTGGGGGAGGCATTGATTTTTCAAAATTTTTAAAAGGAGGGGTTGGGAACCCCTGCATTAACGGAACAATAAGAACATCTAGTAAACATTTAAATTGACAATGATTGCAAACAGCAGTCGGTCGCTTCTCTTCAGCCATGCAAAAAATAGTTTCCGCTCCCTCTCTGCCTACGAATGCGTCGCAGAAGAACAAACTGCTAGCAATTTTCTGCTTGAGCTGTGTCACATATTCAAAGCACCAAATGGAATGCATGGTGCAGCAGCATTAAACGATGGTTCACTGAACTGGCTTTCCGCCACTTTTAAAACTTTGAAAAATCTGTTTCATTCGAAAAAGAAAACACTTGTAATTTCATAGTTTAATAAAGTAGCACAGCAAATTGGCGGGTCCAGTGAAATTTGATTCAGGAATACGCTCAACAGTTAAAGAAATAGAACGCTTATGTAAATTTACTACAAGAAAACTTTGTTTACAGTTACAATAACTAATAGGCAGTTTTAATAGACTACAATTCAACATTTTTAAAAAGTGTCTCTAGCCTACTCTTCCCAAAACAACAACACACACTTCATCCGCCCACGTTGCCTCAGTAGTTAAGGACCCTACTCAAAATCAAAGGGCGCTGGTTCGGCTCTAGAGGTGTGTGCTTGAGCAACGCATTTCAAGGACTGCTCTCCATTCAGTAGTTCCTAGTAAATGAAATAATTCCCCGGCAACAACACCAACAACTATATCAAACTTTCCACTTTCAAACTCTGTAACCGACCTGCGTTAGTGGTTCAAAGCCTTTACAAGTATGTGAAACTTCCAGGAATAACCTATCAAAGTTTTGTCGGTTCGAAGATAAAGATTCTAAATCTAAACCAACCAAAACCTACGTATAAAAGTGATACATAACTACAAACAGCTTGGTTCGATAAGCATTATGCCTTTATAAACCAGTAAACGATGTGTATATCAAAAGTAATGCAACAAAAGACAATATAAGATTTACTCACTTAAAGTATTGCAGAGAGCAAGATATGCAACAACCGGGAATTTCATTCTTGTTGCTGCTATACAGAATAGAACGGCAATGAAACAGTAGCCTCTTGGAAAGTATGATGTTCTTTTTTAATTTTTGTGATATATATATGCCCCCAAAAGTTGTATGCCACTAAACAACAAAAGAATGTAACAATATTTGATTGCATCTATCTCTTGAACAGTGTTCTCTCTAAATAATTCAGCGCAGAAACCAAAAACAGCAAAGCAAATAAAAAGTATTTGCGCAGTGTGATTTGATTTCTGCGCACTTACAACGCTTCAACCGTAAAACAAAGCTTTTAAAGCTTAACTTCTGCGGAACGTAAATGTGATCTGTTGAATTGTATCTATTTAAATACAGTTAAAATGTGCGTCTTAAGCAAAAAGTTTTATCAGAGTCAAAAACAAACAAAATGAAGTAAAATTTTTCGTTTTTTTTGGGAGGGGTAGATCCAATCCTATTTTCATATTTTCTCATACATCAAATTTTATAAGGTCTATTCTTTCTTACAAGATTTTTTGGACGAAACTCGATGCTCCAAATTTTTGTTTCTACATCTGCTGCTGAGTGTTGATCAAATCTGCCTTGACAAAAGTATCAGAAATTATTAGGTAACGACAGTGAAATGATGAGCGTGTGATCGCTGAAAAATCGCAAAAGCAAAAATTACTGTTTGAATTAAGTTTGTAATTTGTTCGTGGTCATTGATAGTTTGAGATTATCTATGATTATTTATGATTCACTTGCAACTTCGCAAACGCAGCCTCCATTCAATGCTCAGTGAAAACAAAACTTGTGGCACACTGAAAAATTTTCTTCGGGAGAACACCAGGGACGTGCAGTCAGGGGAGGCAGGTGAGGCAGTGCCTCACCTGCCAACATCTGGCAAACCAAAAGTTATATCAAAGAAATGGTTATCACAGAATAAATATTTTTTGTTAAAAAGTAGTAAATATTGCACGTTTTTAGGTGGTTTAATTTGTGTGAATTGTTGTAGTTGTGCCCCCTTTCCAGCAAATTTTACGTTCTTGCACCCAAACTGTGCTATAATTTTTTCTGTTTCTGTGGCGATATTCATATCGAGCGTTCACGTGGTCAAAATCGTTGAAATACGCGAGGAGAGGCAACAACAAGCTGTGCCTCACTTCAGATCAAAAAACTTCTATACACTGCATTATGCGTGCTTTTTTCTTTCGCAAAGTCGCCCAGAAATCATCATGAACGATTTAGCTACGATTTGAGGCACGCCTTAAATGTGACGTCACAGCTATGAAACCTTTTTTGTCAAGCTGGAATGCCCGCGTAGTACGTGTATGTGACTTCTTGCAGTGTAAAGCAGTAAAGTATAGTTTCATACAAAATTAACTAAACTCCCAATCTAAAGTTGAAGTCATAAATAAAGGAAACAGATCTTTTTGTCCAAAAGGATAGGCGCATGGATTTTATTTTTATATAAATGTGAAATTATGCTGCTAATTATTATTTTTTTTGATTAGTATGATATCGTTTTTGCTGTTGTCAAAGAAAAATTATTGTAAACGTGACTTGAAAAAATTAGTGCCTCACCATCTAGGAACCTCACCGCACGTCACTAAACACGACTCAAGGTACTTTTCGTCTGACTTTCTACTGAAGCTCGTTGTCAGAGTGAAGTATACTTAAGCGTCATGAGATATATATATGGAAAGAAGGAACCAATCAGAAAGTAGAAAAAAAGCATCAAAAATCTTAAACCAATCAGATTTGATTAATTTCAGATTGAAATGAGATATACAAGAATTTAAATAGGCTTGAGTTAGTGCTTGACGAAGAAGCCTACTATTTTGCACAACACAACAACATTTTTTTGTAATCAGGATGTTTTGAAAAATGTTCTTCTTTATAAAACATTTTATTGCCAATTAACAACCAAATCTGTGGTAACTTAATTTTTTTTTACTATTTAAAGGGGACCTGAAATGAAAAATGAAAATGTTTTTGTTGATTCTTTGGTGTTTAAGTATTATCTTTTTAGAAAACTTTTTTTGATAAACTTTTTTGTTTGGCAAATATAACGAAAAGAATCATGTCGTCCATGACTGCCCAATCCATCAACCACCACATGGAGCGCCTGGACTGAAGGCCCTGGATGACGAGACTGTCGAGTGGCTGATGACATCATGCCCAAACATATAGTCCAGAAGAACAGCTCATACGACGAAGAAGAACGAAAAGAAAATCAGCCACCGGATGGCGCTATGTGCCTTATGACGTAGTTGGTTGTTCAATCAGTTGATAGCTTCATACATTAACACTGGAAGCGTTGCACAAGTAGTAATCTTTAAAGATGTCTGAAATCAGAAAAGGATTTTTGTTTGAACCAAAAAGACAGCGCCTTGACAGAGATGACTGTGTTTCGGATTCTAGCTCCGACAGTGCCAGCTCCGACAGCAGTCGGATGGAGAATTTGAAATGGTGTAGGTGTGGAAATTGTGCCATCATGCCAATAATGATGGAAAATGAATGTTGCCAGGAGATTGACGCCAAACTAAAGTTTCAAATTTGTCACCATTACAATAGACTTACTGTTTTCAAGACGATGCATAGTTACACCCATAAGCTCTTCTCGGAATGTAAAGTTCTTTGGTTTGTTAACCTTTCTGACCACAAATGCTTGCCTTCCCTTGGACCATTGCAGCTTCCAGCACTTCATGCCACCCTTAGTCTCTGCTTGGTGTCGACCAACATTGCAATTGTTTTCTATAGCAGCTAATTTTGTACGTGCAACCATTCCTTCATAACTGAATGTTTAGATGTGGTGCCCTGTAGCTCTGCCCGTAGATCAAGCTGGCAATCGCTGGCCAAATTGTTTTTTGTATAGCCTAATATACAAAGAACAATTCCAGCTCCAAAACCGCTTAGGCGCCACTTTTACCAAAATTGAGTTTAGAGTGTCATTAGGTAGAGTATTACCATAGGTACGTACTATCTATCTATATCCCTTTTTCCAAAACCTTCTCTTTCTGCTTCAAATTCGACACTAAAAATTGCGTTTTCTTCCAAAACCACTTACGCGCCATCACGTTTTTCGTGGTTTTCTCGAAATCACCGGAAGTGGATGTAAGCGGTTTTGGAAACAAGCTCTTCATATGTAGCCCACTTGTTTATAGTTTATTTGTATACAAACTAGTGGTTCTGAATTCTGCCTAAACAACCAACTACGTCATCAAAGATTTTGACCAATCAGAATCCTTTAAATCAATATCCCTTTTATTAGATTTTTGAGCTAATGACAAACCCCAAAAAAATGTTATTGTTACAAATCGATTTTTCTCATAAAGATTTATGAATACAAAAGAGTAGTGCCTAAATGTCAAATACAAGTTGTAAATGTGGTGACGCTAAGTGGTGACGCTAGATTGTGACCACATTTTTCGACCGATGACGCTATATCAATGATAACACATTTTTCTGCCGATTTGCTAAGCATTGAGGGTTAACGCTATATCAAAGTGAACGCATTTTTCGGCTGATTTGAGCGGGCAATTAACGGTTAATTTAAACCAGGAAGTTTCCTTGAATGTCGTGCGGCTAGATTGTGAGCACATTTTTCGACCGATGACGCTATATCAAAGATAACTCATTTTTCGGCTGATGACGCTGTATCAAAGATAACTCATTTTTCGGCTGATGACGCTATATCAAAGATAACTCATTTTTATGCTACTAGGGCCATTTTTATATGACCTTAAAAAATCAATAATATGACTTTATTTTTTGGAAAATATGACTTTATATGACTTTATGTGAAAATCGTTTATTTTTACATGCGAACAACGTCACTCACGGAACTAAAGAGTAAAACATACGCAACATAACAGTAATACACATCCATTTTTATTTTAAACCACTGTTGTAGTACAGTTTCATGTAGTGTGGAATGTTAGAGTCTTTGAAGTTACGATTTGGACGTAAAAATGACTTTAGTAAGTTTTACAATCGCTTTGACTTTCGCTGCATTTGATTCTTTCACTTTTGGCATGCTGAACCAGATATTCTCTCTATGTCTAAGTCTCTGTATATATTTAACTGTAATATTCTTCAGTTTGCTACTAGTTGTACTGTATTTGTACATAAATAATGCACAGAAGTAGAACAGATTGTGTTGCAACACAATGCAATGTGTGACCTCATAAAATATAGGTCTGTGACTGTAAGGGTTATGTAGGCCAATCCTACAGTTTGCCTTCGTTCAATCAGAAATTGCCTTACTTTCTTAGTGCTTAATTGCTTCACCGCTTAAATTGGTACTTTTTATTTAAAGTGTACAACGGTATGACTTTATAACTCAAAAATATGACTATATAACTTAAAAAGCTGATTTATGACCTAACCAGGAAAATATGACTTTATATGACTTCATAACTTTCTTAATATACCTCATAGGGATGCGGTTTTTGCGTTAAAATTGATTTCACGACTTACTGATGCATAGAAAAAAATATGACTTTAATGACTTTAAATGGCCCTACTGATGACGCTATATCAAAGATAACTCATTATTCGGCTGATTACGCTATATCAAAGTGAGCGCATTTTTCTGCCGATTTGAGCGGGTAAGAGTAACGGTTAATACCAGGAAGTTGCAATCAGCAAAAAGAAGCTTTAAAGACAGCTCATTTTTCTGCCGATTTTCTAAGCATTGAGGGTTAACGCTATATCAAAGTGAGCACATTTTTCGACCGATTTGAGCGGGTGACTAACGGTTTATTTGAACCAGGAAGTTGCAACAAGCAAAAGAAAGCTTTTATTCTGTAAAGAGTAAATTCGTGTGTTGTGATCAGGTTGTCTGATTTTGCGCTTCATTTGAACCAGGAAGTTGCAATAAGTAAAAGGAAGCTTTAATTCTATGAAGACTTCTATAAAATATAAGAAGGGTGAAATGAATGTTTTTTTTTATGTGATAGTTTGGAAAACATGGAGAAACAAATCTCACCAATCTATGTGCTACAACCGTATGCCAGGGAACCGCATTCTATGAGGCTGAACAAGACTTAGCTAACGAATCAAAACTTAAACGTGCTACAGCAAAAGTTGTTGACACCGCCAGTACTTTCAATGTGAAGCACGAAATTGGATTTAATCCTCACTTAAGACGAGCTTCATTATCTGTTCGCGTTGGAAGAAAAGCGTTTCATCCTGAACAACTATGCAAAGTCGCGAAAAAGCTAATTGTGAAACAACCGTTTTTTGCTTTTTCCCTCCACGAAAAATATCTTACAAATTTTATGCTGCAGCAAAGAAGAAGATTCAAATTATTGGCCTCATAGCCAGCATATCCAGCGTGTGAAAGAAGAGCTCCTACCTCAACAAATTGATTTGAATTTTACCAGTGGCAAAGTTTACGCGCCAGCTGCCTATCTCTCTTATATTATCGATGGTAAAGTGAATGTGAAGAATTATCATGAAGCGTATCCCTTGCCAACTCCATAAGACCAACACCAATTACAGGAAATCCTCAATTATGTAAAAGTCCTAAAGGATCAATCACCAAGCGCTTTTCGACCTCAAAAACGTATTAAATTAGATTCTATTCTGTGATTGTTTTGTACCATTTGTCAATAAAATATGATTGAAACTGTACTGTCTTGTTTCTTTTGTCAGTCAGCACATAAGTTTTATTAAATAACAAGATTTTCAGTAAAAAAATACAGCAAAAATAAGTCATAAAGCACATAGACACATACACAAATTATATTGATAACGGCAAAGTAGTGACATCATCAGAACAGACGATACGTTTCGCATAAAAATACGCCAATTCTTTTTTAGTTTGCTGATACG
Source organism: Aplidium turbinatum (assembly GCF_918807975.1). NCBI lineage: Eukaryota > Metazoa > Chordata > Ascidiacea > Aplousobranchia > Polyclinidae > Aplidium > Aplidium turbinatum. The sequence goes on along the minus strand of NC_137483.1, from coordinate 6,647,896 downwards.
TGTAAATTTTGTTGTCCCTGACACGAAAGGAAACATTAACTCCTTGGCCACTTTCATGTGTACTCAATACATTTAGATAGGAATTTTTGTCAAATTTGTTTTTTGTAGTACTTAAACCTTTAGAAACTTGCTTATCAACAGCACCAAAGCAATAGTATGTTTTCGAACACAAACCCACAAAATCTGTGCCGGCCCATTCTTCCTTAATTTTTTATCTGTTTGGCTGTAGCCATGTTTTTTCGTAAAGCTGTTTGCTTGCAGGAATAGAGTTTTCACTATTGATGATGATGGATAGATCTATTGGTTAGATTCCAGGTCTTTCCGAATATTGTGTGTTCCCTTCCTTCATAACACGTCATTGATTGGTGGGATCTTTTTGGTGGTTTTATTGGTAGGCTATATGAAGTGTCACTGTTGTTTCGAATGTTTAGGTTGATTGAAGATTTCATTGTACTTTGATGAGTCTTTTGATCTGTGGATCGGTTTTAGTATATTGTAAGGCAAATGATCAAAGAGTTGGTTATAATTATTATAATCTATGACCTGTCCCAAAAAATTTAATAAATACTGCATTTCATCATCTTAAACAGCAATAAATACTGCATTTTAATCATTTTTTTTCGGTTAATCTTCGTTTCGGTTTATGTTGGTTTCGGTAAACCTTTATGTTACCAGGTCTCCGTTTCACTGTAACAGTGGTTTCAGCTAAACCTTTATAGTAACGTTTGATAAATGTAACTAATCTGGAATAACGACGTAGGCCTAACTTTAGGCTTATCATGTAGGAATAACATTTACGATTTTGTTTTATGATTCTTATTATAAACAGACATAACTCAGCAACAACACTACATTTAACATTATAAAAACAAAAAACAAAAAAGCGAACGTTTTCGGCTAGTCATATAGCCCTTTTCAAGCCTATAAGAAAATACATTATTAAAAGAAATGCTAAAGAATCATATAGTATCACAGCAAAAATATGGTCAAAGCTAAACATTTGAGAAACTGCCTCGCTCACACAAAATGATAACTGAAAATTACACAGCACAACGGGTCAAGTATTTCAGAGGTAAAATTAATTAATTGTTCAGACAAGGACTCAGGCAGATTACGCAAGAAAGACAGAAGCACAAGAGATAGTGGCACAAAACAAAGTGAATGCGAGAAACACAAGACGTGATAATTCAATCAAAAAACTGCTAAAAGGTAAGAAGCTCCGCAAGCAAATAATTGCCTGTTGAGCCCTGGGTTTAAAGATTTGATGATCAATGCCTCGTGAATCTTGGTGTCGAATTCGGACAAACACTTACGAACAATTTTGAAAGACTGCAAAGACGGTTTATTGTTAGAGCACGATTGGCAGTTTCTAATATGGTCTTTAATTGCACTGTTTTTATTAAAATTAGCTAAATTCAAATGCTCTCCCACTCTCGTCACCAAATGTCGTGTGGTCATACCAACGTATGACGATCTAGCATCATGCGAGCAAGTGAACTTATACACGACGTTAGAACATAAGCGGAAAGGAGTTTTAGACTTCAACTGAAAATAATAACCAGCTTTAAATGTTTTATAAACGGGAAAAAGCTGTTTGCCCGTCTAATTACAAATCTGCTTTGATCAAGTGCCTTATCTCGCGAGCTCGCGACATTTGCTCGAACAATGACTGTTTCAACAATGAAATTAATAATTTACGCTCATACTTTGGTGCTAATCATTATCCGACTTGGTTTTTTAACAAGGTTCTTAGAGGATTTTTGAATTCGGTTTCCACTACGTCTCCAGTTGAGGAACCTGATTTCAAAAACTTTCTAACAATCCCGTTTGTTGGCAAGGAATCCAAACGTTTTGCCACAAGTTTGTCCAGATTTATTGCCTTGAAGTTTAACGTTAAGATTTTTCCCGTTTATAAAACATTTAAAGCTGGTTATTATTTTCAGTTGAAGTCTAAAACTCCTTTCCGCTTATGTTCTAACGTCGTGTATAAGTTCACTTGCTCGCATGATGCGAGATCGTCATACGTTCATACAGATCGATCGTCATACAGATCGTCATAAGCCAGGACATGTCAACTATATCAACATATCTCCAGAAATGGAAGCTACAGCTCAGCAAGGCAAAGACAGTGTCGGCGGCCTTCCATCTAAACAACAAGGAAGCAAAACGTGAGATCAACATTACCACCGATGACGAACACCTCCCCTACTGCGCCGAACCCACCTACCTCGGCGTAACCCTGGACAGGTCACTCACGTACCGACGACACCTGGAGTCACTGCGCAAAAAACTATCGGCGCGCGTTGCACTTTTGAGGCGGCTGGCGGGTTCCGGCTGGGGAGCTGATGCGAAAACCCTTCGCACAGCTACCTTGGCCCTCGTCCATTCTACCGCTGAGTACTGCGCACCAGTGTGGTGCCGCAGCTCTCATACCCGCCACATTGACACCGCCATCAATGACGCACTACGCACTGTGACTGGATGCCTGCGTCCCACTCCAACGGACTGCCTTCCCATCCTTGCAGGCATCCAACCTGCTGAGCTTCGCCGTAAAGGAGCCATGATTTCCCTTGCTCGTCGCGCACTGGACCCCGACCACCTCCTCCACAGTGCACTCCAGCGCCTACCTGGAGGACAGCAGCGACTGAAATCAAGACGCCCATTTGTGCCCGCCGCACAACAGCTTCTGAACAACGTTGAATATCTTGGAATAAGTGCGGCACACTGGACGAACTACACATGGAACATGGAGTGGCAAAACAACACCTCCCGACTCCATGATTTCCTACCCGACGTCGATCCCCACCCTCCGGGAATGTCCCTCGCAAGACTTGCGTGGGTCCGGCTTAACCGCCTACGAACCGGCGTCGGTCGCTTTCGTTCAGACATGTGCAGATGGGGCCTGACTCCCTCACCGGGATGCGAGTGTGGCGCCACAGACCAGACAGTAGATCATGTCGTCCATGACTGCCCAATCCATCAACCACCACATGGAACGCTTGGACTGAAGACCCTGGATGACGAGACTGTAGAGTGGCTGATGATATCATGCCCAAACATATAGTCCCGAAGAACAGCTCATACGACGAAGAAGTCATACGTTGGTATGACCACACGACATTTGGTGACGAGAGTGGGAGAGCATTTGAATTTAGCTAATTTTAATAAAAACAGTGCAATTAAAGACCATATTAGAAACTACCAATCGTGCTCTAACAATAAACCGTCTTTGCAGTCTTTCAAAATTGTTCGTAAGTGTTTGTCCGAATTCGACACCAAGATTCACGAGACATTGATCATCAAATCTTTAAACCCAGGGCTCAACAGGCAATTATTTGCTTGCGGAGCTTCTTACCTTTTAGCAGTTTTTTGATTGAATTATCACGTCTTGTGTTTCTCGCATTCACTTTGTTTTGTGCCACTATCTCTTGTGCTTCTGTCTTTCTTGCGTAATCTGCCTGAGTCCTTGTCTGAACAATCAATTAATTTTACCTCTGAAATACTTGACCCGTTGTGCTGTGTAATTTTCAGTTATCATTTTGTGTGAGCGAGGCAGTTTCTCAAATGTTTAGCTTTGACCATATTTTTGCTGTGATACTATATGATTCTTTAGCATTTCTTTTAATAATGTATTTTCTTATAGGCTTGAAAAGGGCTATATGACTAGCCGAAAACGTTCGCTTTTTTGTTTTTTGTTTTTATAATGTTAAATGTAGTGTTGTTGCTGAGTTATGTCTGTTTATGGTTTAAAAGAGTTACCTCTCTACCCAAATTGTATGATTCTTATTACAACTAAACCATTCTATGATAATAATAACATGACGATACAACTCACACACAACCACTAAATTAAGACAAAGAACCTCCTGCTTTGGTATTGTTTAGTTTAGATCTGTGTAGCTTGTCAGGTTCATAATTTAGCTAAGTGTTTGTTTGATAAAGATTATTGAAACAGTGGTTTTGGGTAATCATTGATAAATATAACTTACCTGAAAATTAAATTTGTTGGTATGATGTCATTTAAAGCTTATAAGAATAATAGCTTTTTCAAAACAACGTTATTCTAAGTTTGTTATTGTTTGTTTGTACGAATAAATTTTATATTTTTATTTTAGATGATGCTAATACCAGCTAAACAATCAACATTCTCTTTATCAATGAGAACACCCAAATTAACAGCTATAGAGCAAATTGTCGCAACATATACTTCTACATTCTGACAATTAGAAGAAAAAAAAATCTACAAACCTAACGCATACTACATCACTAATTGTTACCTAAACTAAAGACAAGCATGAAAAAATGCAAACTCTAGCAGAATGCGAGCACAAATTTTGCAACACGCAATGACACCTGATGATAAAAACACACAAACAAATCTCCGAACACAGATTTTAACGTTGCAAATTATACAACAGAAACTTGTGATATTTTTTTGTAGTTTCTTAAGGTTGTAAAAATAAAATTGTGATTTGTTGAAAATATTTGTTAAGGCTGTAAAAGAAAATTTAAGTTTGTGACTTAAAATAATTTTTCATGTGTGTGTTTTCAGAAGTAAACTTTCAGATTGCAATTTGTTAAAACTATTTTTTTTTTCAGTTTGTAAGTTATGGAAATTATAAGTTCATATTTTGTTAAAACTATTTTTTAAGTTGTAAATTATGGAACTTAAACGTTTGTTAAAACCAATTTTCAGTTGTACTTGTAAATTTAAAGTTTGCACCTCGCTATTTAATTTTTTTATATATCAATTATACAACTTAAAAGTTTGTAGCTTGTTAAAAATATTTTTCAGTTGTTGGTTTGTGTAATTAAAATTTTGTGATTTGTTAAAAAATATCTTTCAGTTTGTAAACAAAAATAAATAAAACTTAAGTAATGTGATTAATTTTTGTGTATATATATGTTTTTAAAGCAAAACTTTCAGTTTGTTAAAACTATTTTGTTTTTTCAGTATTAAATTATGGAACTCAAAAGTTTGTAGTTTGTTAAAACTATTTTTAAGTTGTAAATTATGGTACTTAAAAGTTTGCACCTAGTTGTTTGTTTTGATTTGTCAATCATAAAACTTAAAAAGTTTGTAGTTGTTAAAAAATATTTTTAGTTGTTGGTTTTTACAATGAAAGCTTTGTGATTTATTAAAATTATTTTTCATTTTTGCAAGTATCAGAACTAACATTTTCAATTTCATAAAATAATTTTTTCGTGTCAATAATTTCAGAGCAAAAACTTTCAGTTTACAGTTTGTTGAAATAATTCTGTTATTTCTCTCAAGGATAATACATCTGCTTATTTATTTATTTGATTATTTTTTTATATGCTACACAATTCAGTTTGTAACGTTTTTGCACAGAAAAAATCAAGATGAGGTATTTCCAGAAACTTAAAGCACACTTATGATTTGCAAACGCCTAAATTGTTTTTATAATCTTCATCTAAAAATAATAAAACACTGTGTCACATGAGACTTTTAAACGGCAACACCGTTTACTTAAGGTTTCACCTCCATTCTGTTCTGAAAGTTTTATTGTTGAGCTGTTGGATCCGTGATCGATCTCGTGCTTACATTTGTAAAAAGGATCAGTGTCAAGTATTTTTTTCACATTTTCAACCCCTGTTATTTTTGTTAAACACACGCATGGTTTAATTTGTAGATGCTAAAATTTTTATACTGGTAATTTTATGAAGCATATTACTTAAAGTGATTTATAGTTTCTACCTGCTACAACTGCAATTTAATTTCACACTCATTCTTAGCGATTCAGAGATTACTTATGTATATTCTTCCTATTCCATAAGCACAATTCATCTGTAAAGATAATGATTACCTATAACTTACTGTTTTAAAATAACACAACATTTTTATTTAAGTTTTTATGTGTGTTCTAGCTACAATCTACTCATCACGAGTTACTTATAATAAAAATATGCTTGAAAACACATGATGATGCTTTATACTAAATGACCCACGTGTATCAACCACGAACCAAAACAGTTGCAATAATTTTGTTTAACAACATTAAAAAACTTTGTGTTCGTAGATTTTAATAATTGTTTGGTCTGTAATCGACTTTACCGGTTTGTTTACCATCAACTTACGTTAAACATAAGAAAATTACTTAAACACTCTACTTGGTTACATAGCACTATAGCATTTATGTGTGATGGTTTCTTGTAACAACTACAGGCCAATGACGCCAATTTATTCAACAGAACCATTAACTGAAGATTTGTTTAGCATTATCCGCAACTACTTCTACTGTCTTTTCACCATTGAACCAGTTCTTTAGACTTTCTTTTGTCGTATGTAATGTAATGTTTAATTCTTAAAAATATGTTATTTGAACAATTTTCCGCTTGTATGCTTATCCTCATTTCAAACAGATTGCTTGTGAAGACCGTATACTTTAACAGTTTCCATATTTTAGTGAAGATTTAGATGTTTTATTTAACTCTTTTATCTTGCTCCTACATCTAAACTTATTGTTTGGTTCCTCTTGAACTGTCTTTTGGTCACATGTTCCTGGTGTTTCATCTTTATTACTCTATCTCACTTAGAATACATTGGTTGGTGGTTAGTCTATGTAATACTAACATCTACACTTTGTGCTAGGTTTTACTTTCAGACAGTAGACTTATCCTCTTTATCTTTACTTGATCTTACAGTACAACTTCTCTAATTTCTTCCAAACACTCCTTCTTTAGTTTTTTCTGATCTTATTGGATAAAACTTAATAAGTTTACCAACTAGTCTTTCTGTCTTTACATGCCCATAGTATTTTATCACCACTCTTGTGTTTTTTTTTACAGATATTAATCCAAAGGTAAAGCTTTAATTTTGTGTAATATTTTCAAAATAACTTTAAACGATTTTTTAATATATGTACAAAATATCATAAAATTGTGTTTGAACCTAAAAACAAGAAAAAAAAATCTATATCTTTGCAATACTTATCACCAAACACAGATACAAAATTGTTATTTTTGATAATTATTCTCTGTTATACAAAAACAATATATATTTTACTTGAACACGTTTTTCTTTTAGATAAGTCACATATTTGTACACACCTTTCCACAGTGATTGTATACCAAAATGATTCTTCTTCCACAACACTTCGTCGAAATGTTTTGTATTTAATATGATTATGTTACGCTAAATGCAAACTATCAAACAAAATCTAAGACAATGTAAAACGGTAGACACTTTTACATCACCCACTCGTCGAAGAGTGCCTGCTTTTCCATGTGAAATTGCTTTGTGTTTTAGTCACAATTTCGACTTGTTAAAGTGGCTACCATTAAGATCCTTCTTGCACTCAGTTCAGTTGAAGAAAAAATAGTATTAGCAGAGGGTGGGAATCGAACCCACGAAATCGAAATTACTACTCCTCTGCCCTAACCATTAGGCAACGGTGGTTGTGGTGAAGCATTTAGTTAAATTCCTTTGTATCAAAATTTTTCGATCAGAATATCACGTGTCGAGTCACATGACTGAAATCAGCTGAATCGCGAATGAACATGTCACGCATGATTGCGTACCTTTTCGACGAGTGGGTAATGTTAAAGTGCCTATACCATGTAAAACATTCACCAAAACGCATTTGTCAAGAAAAACTAGAATATATAGAAAAATACATTTCTCCATAATCTTCACATTTTAGTGAAGCTTTCTATCTGACTCTTCCTTGTTTCTTCTCCATCTAAATTTGTTGTCTGATTATAAATCTCATGTACAAAATCGTGCCCAATGGACATCTATCAATATCATACTTCTACTTCTAGGACTAGACGTAACATGAGTTATGCTAAAATCTTCTACAAAGTTTGAAAAGTCTCGGCTCTTATACTGCGGGCCGTTGTCAGAAATTAGTATCTCGGGAATGCCATAATGAGAAAACGTAGACTTCATGTGATTAATGATGGAAGGAGATGTTGTACTCGATAACAAGGATAATTCGATCCATCTTGAAAAATAGTCTATCAGTAAAAGATACTTCTTACCTTTGAACTCAAATAGATCACTCGCTATTGTTTGCCATGGTCTTTCCACGGGCAGCATTGGTTCACACCGATTGCGGGAATGTTCCGCGCAACAAACACAACTCCTCACCATTTCCTCGACTTGTTTACTCATTCCTGGCCACCAAATTGCATCGCGAGCTCGTTGGCGACACTTGACGATTCCCATGTGGCCTTCGTGGATTTTCTCCAGGATATCCAATCGTAATGAAACGGGAATCACTAGTCTTGTTCCTCGAAGTAGCAATCCATCGTGTACGGACAATTTGCTTGTAAAGGGATAAAATACTTTTAGTTTTGGGCCTAACTTACTTAAAGTCGGCCATTTATTTGTGCAATAATGCATAATCTCACAGCACACTGAGTCATCAGCCAGACGTTCTTTGATTTGTTGTAGACGACTCTCCGTAGCTGGCACCGATTCAACAAGAGAACAGACGAAAGCGTGGACCTGCTGACAGTCATCTTCGTCTGTTTTGGAAGGTGGCTCTACCGGAGCTCCAGAGAGTGCGTCTGCAAGGATTAGGTCTTTTCCTGGAATGTGCAAAACAGAATAAAAAAAACGCATTAGGCGAATCCGAAACCGTTGCAGTCGTGGCGTCAATTCTGCTAACGACTTTGCTCCTAAGATTGCATCTAATGGCTTGTGATCAGTTTGGACAACAAACTTCAGTCCTATGACGTAATCAGAAAACCTCTCACATGCCCAAGTGACACCTAGGGCCTCTTTTTCGATTTGAGCATAGTTCTGTTCTGTGGTACTCAAAGAACGCGAAGCAAAGCATACAGGGCGCCAATCACCATTCTGTTGTTTCTGAAGCAAAACTGCTCCTAATCCAAATGAACTAGCATCTGCTGAAACAATTGTTTCTCTTGTTGGATCGTAAAAACACAATACTTTTGTGGAACAACATAACTGCTTCACTTTAACAAAGGACTTCTCTTGCTCCTCTTTCCAAGCCCACACAGAATTCTTGGTGAGTAATTCTCTCAGCGGCTTTGCTGCTTCTGAAATTTCTAAGAAAAACTTCCCTAATTGATTGACCATACCGAGGAATCTTCGAATTTCGCTTACGTTCTTTGGAGCACCCATACCGCGTATGGCTTTCACCTTGTCTGGATCGGCACGGATTCCTTCGCTGTCGATGACGTGACCTAGAAACTTTATCGACGTTTTAAGAAACTCGCATTTTTCGTTTAATGTTAATCCACACTTTTGTATTCTACTCATTGTTTTGCGCAGCCTGTCGTCATGTTCGTTCTTGGTGGTTCCAAAAACTAAAATATCGTCCATTTCACAAACCACTCCCTCAATATCTCCAACGATTTGGGACATTCGTCGTTGGAAATACTCTGGGGCACTTGATATCCCGAATGGCAAACGATTAACGCAGAATCGTCCGAACGGTGTAATAAACGTTGTCAACAGTTTTGACTGCGTTGATAGTTTGATTTGCCAGAAACCCGATTTTGCATCTAACTTAGAAAAATATTTTGCACCTGCCAGTTGGCCTAAAACTTGATCTACACAGGGTAACGAGTGTTTTTCACGTTTTATACATTTGCTGAGTTGAGTGTAATCGACACGTACGCGTAGTTTGCCGTTTTTTTTTGGGACGACGACCATCCCTGAACACCAATCCGTTGGTTCATTAACTTCCGATATGACACCATCTTTTACCATTTGATCAATTTCACCTTTAACTTTTGAAAGTAGAGGGATAGCGACTCTTCTCGCTACGGACACTTGGTAAGGTTCGGCATTGCCACAAATTTTTATGTTGTACTATTTATGTTTTATGTTGTACCTCGAGATATCCCAATTTTCCGAACAAGTATGGGAATGCCTTTTTGTATTTATCTGACTCTAGGTCGAGATTATCCACAAATTTAACTACATTTAATTCCTCTATGGCAGGTTTTCCGAGCAATGCTCTGCTACCTGAATATGTAACATAAATTTTTTGCCATGCCGCGCGTTTTTTGTAGGATACGTAGTAGTCGAAGTATCCGACAATGTTCAATGTTTGTCCATCGGGTCCTTCTAACCTTTGGTCAGGTTTTACCAATTGAAGCTTTTGGAAATCTTTAATTAAGGTTTTTGGTATAACTGTAACATCCGCTCCTGTATCTACTTTAAAATCAATGACGTCGTTGTAAATTTTAATAGGCACGGTCAGTAAGACGTCTTTTCCTCTTCGTAACTAGTTACGACTTTATCAGCTGATATCGACGAGACTTCCTGGTATTTATTGCTGCGGCATTGTCTTGCAAAGTGGCCTATCTTTGAACATTTAAATCAAGTAATGAATTCAGCTGGACATTTTTCGTAATGTTTTTTCTACCACATCGTTGGCAGCATTCTTGCTCCGGGAAGAACTTATTGCGACGTTTTCTTTCAACCCCGTCCACGTAGTCGAAATTTTTCTCCGCTCTACCTTGAAGTTCATCTTGTTACTCTGCGATGCTTTCTGCGTGTCGTGCGGCGTCGACAGCTTTTTGTAGAGTTAACTCTGGGTCCATTTGCATGCGTTCGGGCAGCGACTTATTTATAATTCCTACGACGAGTCTGTCTCGCAGTAGCTGATCAGACATAGCGCCATACTGACACTTTTCTAACATGCCATACAGAGAAGTAACATAGTCATTAAAGCGCTCGCATGGCAGTTGATCTCGGCGGTTGAATACTGCTCTTTCGAAAATTACGTTATTGCGCAGTTTGAAATGGTTGTTGAAGCGTTCCTTGACTACGTCGTAGCTGATCGAATCGGCCTCTGATAACTTAAAATCTTAAATGAAGAAAACGCATCCTCGCCTTTGCTTCCTAGCAAATAGACTAGAGAGTTGACTTGCACTTTTTCAGGTTTCGACGCTAATTGGGATGCTTGCCTATATCGTTCGAATCTTTTAATCCACTGGCCCCACTCGTTATGTTGCCAGTTAAACGCATCTAGTAACATTATCTGATGCGACATTTTATCTCACTTCTGACACCATGTTGTGTTAGTCTCGAATTGATTGATTGATTGATTGTTATGGTTTGTTTTATGTCGCTTTACAACATCTATGGTCTTTTAGCGACAGTCATTATTATAATAGCTATTTAGCACAGTTAGAACACAACAGGGCATAGTGGAGGGTGCAATACGACACAACACAACATAATACGATACAGTAGTTTAAACACATCATTAGTGGAAAAGAAATTCTTGTAGGAGGTTAGGCCCACGAAAGTCAGGTACTTCTTTGGAATTGCACGCTTGGTGTTACAAACTGAAACAAAATAAGGAAAGCCCAGCCAGCAAATCAATCGCCTTCCACACCGACTCAATGTCCAAAGACGCTGAATCAATGTAAAAAGCGATCGATCTCTGGCTGGGAGCAGACACGACACGGGTGCACTACAGTATAACGTGGATGATTACAGTAATTAAAACAATAATTTAAACGAGCTTATTGCAGGAGTTTATAAAAGCCAGCAGATGTGTAGTAGTTGGACGATTTTCAGCAAAATTTTTCACCGATATGTTTATTCCATGCTTGCTCAGATTTTGTTCAAGACACTTCCTTTGAGTTGCATATTTACTGCAATGAAATAGAAAATGATTCACAGTCTCAGGGGTCATACATGCGTCGCATAGTCCAGAAGTGTGGCATCCGATCTTGAAAAGGTGTTAGTTTAAACGGCAGTGACCGGTGATGAGTCTAAAAACGGTTGGATGGTCAGGCACTTTGTTTGTTCCTGCACTTTTGGTGTCAGGATATATAGATTTGTAGAGTTGGCCTGTGGTACTGTTTATATAATGATTATTCCATTTTTGCATAGCTAGATCTTTGGTGAGGTTTTTGACTTCGCTTAGGCTGAGTTTTGTGTTTGCGGAGATGGGGGTAATGGCTGATGTTGGTATTGCTGGTATGGCTCCTGAAGCAAGTTTTGCTAAGAAATCAGCAGTTTCGTTTCCAGGAATGCCTACATGACTAGGAATCCATAAAAACTTTACTTTTGTTGTATTTGACATAATGCTGGAGTGAAGCAGAAGTATGTCATTGATTAAGCTGTGTTTTGTCCAAGTTGGATTTGAAATCGTCCGTAGTGCACTTAAGCAGTCGCTAATGATGACCGACTTACTTTGCTTGGTCTCTTTTATCCATATAAGTGCAGCCTTTATTGCAAACAGTTCGGCACTGAACACAGATGCGGATCTATTAATTGTGAAACAGCGTTTTATTCCATGGCGGTTTACAAAAAAGAAATATCCGGTTTTCGTGTTGGTCTTGGATCCGTCTGTATATATGTTGAGAAATTCTGAGTAATTTTTTGTGAGGTGCTCAGCGACTATTCCAGAGATGGCATTTGGATGGTCAAGCTGTGAGGTTTCAGTTACAAAGGTGTAGTCAGTTATGGGTATATAGACTTCCCAGGGTGGGATAGATGGTTCTTGGATGAGGTTTACGGTAATATTCGTGTCTATTGTCTCGGTGAGGGAATGGAATGGTTGGTAGTTACTTGTGTTGATCAAATTTCTTGGCAAACTTTCCTCGAGGATGTCATGTGCTGGGTGGCGTAAAAATGTCAGAATGTGGGCTTTGTAGTTTAGACAAAGTTGCTCGTATCTAAGTGACAAGAGTAATTCATTGCAGTAGTGTTGTAGGTTTGAAATTGGGGTACTTTTCATTGCTCTGGAGCATATTCTTAGAGCTTCATTTTGTAATGTCAGAATTGGTTGGAGTGTGGTTTTGTTTGTGGCAAAATATGCTTCCATACCATATTCAATAACCGATCGTATTATGGCTTTGTAGATGCAAAGCAGTGCTGATTTTCCTGCTCCCCAGTTTGTGCCCTTCAGTACACGAAGAACATTTAGTCTTGATTTGGATTTTTCTGCAACATGTTTAGCATGGATGCTATACTTTCCATTTGACTGAAATGTGATTCCAAGGTATTTGTAGTCTTTTTTGATGGGGATTAACGATTTTTTTATTTCGAGTGTACACGGATCATATTTACGTTTGTTTGTAAAGAGCACAACCGCTGATTTGTTTGCGGAGATCTTGAAGCCCCATTTATCACACCAGTCTTTGGTTTTTGAAAAGTCAGATTTGATTATATTAGACAGAGTTGAGATGTCTTCACCTGTTTTCCAAAAACAGAAGTCATCTGCAAAAAGTGCTGTAGAAGAGGTAATTAAGTTTGGTAAATCGTTGATCGCTACGTTGAATAGTAATGGACTAATAACGCTGCCTTGAGGAATTCCGTTTTCTAGTTTTCTTGTGGTAGATAAAGCTTTGACAACCTTGACTTGAAAAGTACGATTTGACAGGAAAGATTTGATCCAAGATAGCATGGCTCCTTTAATCCCTAAGTCATATAGTTTTAGGAGGACTGCGTCGTGATAGACCATATCATAAGCTTTCTCAAGGTCTAGAAATACTGTTTGTACTGATTCACCGCAAGATAAGGATTTTTGGATGGTGTCGTGGAGTCTGATAATATGATCTGTCGTTCGACGTCTTTTTCTGAATCCAGACTGTTGAAGATGAAGTAGATTGTTTTGTTCTAGATACCATCTGAGGCGATTAGTTACTATTTTCTCCATAGTTTTGCAAAGGGTGCTGGTTAAAGAAATTGGTCTGTAGGAGGAGGGTATACCCGTTGGTTTGTTTGGCTTATGAATTGGGATGATGATCGAATGTTTCCATTTGAGTGGCAGTGTACCTGTTGACCAGACGTAGTTAAAGAAGTCGAGGAGGATATTGGTCACAGTGGTAAACCATAATTTCTTCGTGGGAAAATTGTAACTTAAAGTTTCCGGATCCTTTCGTCTGCATATAATGACCGAAGAAACACACACTTGAACTTCTTTTCAAACAGTGTATTTCTGTAAAAATTAGCCCACGGCTACCAAAAACGAGGGGGTGCAACGCGTACACCACTTAAACTGTCACTACACAACAGATTACTTGGTTAAAAGACGGAACTTTTGTCCAGCTAGCAAGCACTAAGCCAACAGTTAAATGTGCGGCCAACTTTCAAACAATCATTTTACGAATGACCAGAATAGATAGCAATATCTCAAATTCACGTATGCAGTACTGTGACGCAATAAATGAAAGACAATTATGAAGTCATTCCAACAGGTGTTTAAGCTGATGTAATATTTCCTGTTTAAACAGGCCCAAACAGGTCCAAACAGGTCTTATGAACGATGGTGCAATTTTGGCACATGCTTTAGGAATTTCCATGACGTAATATTCAGTAGACTTGAACGGTTTTATATGACGTTTGATTTGTACAGAGATTGGCCGTAACATAGCGGCCCCTAGTTATGACAGTCTAACATGGCATAACTAAAAAAGAATTGAAGGACAATCGTGAGCCAATGAATAAAACACACGATACACAAAATTGGTACCATAGGTACACGCTAAATGACGCTATATACAATAGTTGCGATAATAACCGACTGTTCCGGGCTCAGACAAGGGTCGGCCACCGCAGACAAAACCAGGCTCAAACCCTAACACTTAGGTGTTCTTTACGGGGGCGAGGCACGAAATATCCCTCAACACGTAGTCTACTTTCACTTTCCCCGTACTCTCATCATAGTTGCAGACGGCAACTTTGGCTCTACGAACCACAGGCTTCCCTTTCCTAATTTGTGGAACTACCTCATGCACCCTCCCAAGTTGATACTTCCCACGTTTACCAATGTCTTGGAGAGAACCTACCACTACAAGTTGACCAGGCTCCAAATTCTCGGCCATTTTTAGCCATTTTTTCCGGCCCTGAAGACCTGGCAAGTAAAAATCGATCCATTTATTCTAAAACTGCTGAGAAAGTGACAAATTAAACCGATAATCCCTTCTTAATTGGTCACGATCATGTGGTTGCCCAACAGCACAGTATGGGTCTAAGTATGGGGTCAAAAGTGAGGCAGGGGTGATGACAGTAAAATCCCTAGGGTCGTCACTCAAAGGTACCAAAGGGCGTTCGTTCACGATCCGAACGGCACTGCCTGTGTACGTAAGCAGTTCAATAAAATTGGGCTTACGAATTGAAGAGTCCAAAATGTGAAAAAAGTATTTGGTCACATCAGCCATGAAACCAAATCTTTCAAGCCGAAATCTAGCCAAGACATCTGCCAGAGGGTTTAACAAGGCAGACAAGTCAGGACAAGAAGACATTACATCATTTACACAAGTTCCTCGGAATTCAGATTGTTTTAAAGCCTTCTTCTTTAAATCAGCAGCTCTATCTGACGCAAACACAAAATTGTTAGGTAAATCAATATCTTCCTTCAACGGTACAGGTATCTCAAATCGACCACCTTTCAACTCAATATTCGGTTCGACAAGTTCTCTAGCCAAAATATCATTGCGAGACAATTCACAGGTTTCATTTTGCAAAGTCAAATCCTGAATGACTTTATTCAGGTCTGCTATTTCCATATCACGAGACTCAATTTTACGCTGAAAGCCAGAGATGACATCCGACTCTGAAGACGTCTGCACTCTGCACACTTTAGCAACGCTTTCAACTAAGGGTGACTTACCACCACAAGCCAACCAACCGAGAGGAGTGAGTAAAGCATGCGGTTCACTGCGATTTTCACCAACACGTTCTTCTTTTGCCCACATCAAATAAGCGTTGTCATTGCCAATCAGTACATCTACAGTACTACAATCATTCAAATGAAACATATTCACGTCATGAAAATGACGGAAACCACTTAAATCTTGTTTATGAGGTAAAGTTTTAACATCGTCAGCCCAAGCTGGGTTAACCACCGAGGTTATATCACAAAACAGTTCATCAGTCTCTAACGACTGGATGTTGAGTTTAACAAGGTCAGCACAAGTAGGTTTCTGACCAGCCAGAGTATCTATTTTAAACGACGCTTTATCATACGGTTTAAGACCAAGTTCGCACACCAAGTCACTCGAAACAAAGGTCAACTGCGAACCAGGATCATGCTGACAATACACCAACTTCGATTTGCCAGTCATTGGATTCAAAACACGAGCAGCAGTAACGCGGTTAAAGGCTGCTTTAACATTTCCAATCTTAACATTACGCACAGGAACTCTGGCACCAGCATCATCTTTACCGACCGAATCCAGAGAATCACGTGACGTCACATAAAAATCATGCAGAAGAAAATAGTGTTTCCTATCGTTGGTAGGTCCACACTTACGACAGTTATTTGCATGATTACAGTCTCTAACCATATGCTGGCGCAAACAATTCAAGCATTTGCCAGCTTTCACAATGACATCTCTCCGATCTTTAGGTGTCAAGCGCAAAAATTCTTTACAATTAGACAAAAAATGATATTCAACTTGACCACGTGACGAACAACAAAAACACGCCGGTATGTCACTATGTCTGGCCACACCGCCGCGCGGTGCGCCAACAGCAGTCGAGTACTGCGAACTCCCTGAAATCACATTATCATGGGGCTTTACCGACGTCTGCCTAACCGGACATGAAGGCAATTTTCCTTTGCCAAACTTTTTAAAATGCTGCGACTCACCAGAATCGCCCATTAGCATAATGCTAAAATCAGTCGACTTGCGCGTTTCCTCCCGTACTACAAAATCAAACAAACTCTGAAAGGTAGGTTCCTCAGTGCTACCATACTGATCACCTAAAAAGTCAAGATAACGCTGCTTAGCGTCAAACGGGAGTCGCTTAGCCAAATCCAAAACAAAACGTCCTTCTAATTTATCACGCTGACCATAAGCTTTCGCGTAAAGCAAACACTGCGACAATTCATCTTTAAACTCTTTCAAATCACTGGAAGAGATAGAAGTCAATTTGCTACCATAGCGATACTTTCTAATTTCTGGTTCTGCGAAAAGACCTCCACGAACCCCAAAACGTTGGGACAAGCGAGCTAACGACATTTCTATCCTGTCTTCCTCTGACAAGCCAGGAGTGTCAGAAACCAAATTAGCAATCGTTTGTGCAGCTGTTCTAACACAAGCTGCTTGCAACAAAGTCAAACGAGTTCCCTTAAAGGGCGAAGCTGCCATCAAGGCCATAACACGATTTTTAAAGAAGACAAATGGCATATTATTACCATCGTAACCAATCAAGGCCGCCTTATCGAAGAACGTCCTACTATTTTGGTATTCAAAAAAGCAATCCTGCTGTTGAGAACTCGATTTAGCGGGAGAAGACAAGCTATATCCCTTAATGGGCTGAGTGGGCTCAGTCACATGCACAGCCCGATCACGATCCTCACATACGTTAAAATCAGGAGACACGATACGCCTCTCACAACCACCCAAATTACGTGTAGCTGGGCGATCAAAAACTAGCGGCGCTGAAAACTGTGAAGGGGGCAAAGCATTACTGCTAATGGCGGCCCCGTGACCTGTACGCTCTGGGGGAGGAGTTCGGTTGTAATTTGCAGACCTTGGCTCTACAGCCTTCGGAAGATCCTTAGCCGCGGCCCCGAGACCTCCTGAAACAGCTGGAAAACATGTGGATTGTACAGGTCCACTTACGGATTGAACAGGCGTGTGGAAAAGGTTAGGTAAATTAAACTGTGATTGATGTTCACTTCTGGAATGCCTAGAAGAGCCCTTCCTAGAGCTACGCCGGGAGCCCAACTCAGAACGATATTCAGCTAAAACTACCTCTTTACGTTGTTCGGCCCTCAACTGAGCGTCTTTGAGTGCGAACTCAGCAGCTCTAGCTTCGGCTCTCGCGGCGGCCTCAGCAGCTCTCGCTTCGGCCTCAGCAGCTCTCGCGTCGGCCTCAGCTCTCGCGGCAGCCTCAGCTCGTATGGCCTCAGCTCGTATGGCCTCAGCTCGTATGGCCTCAGCTCGTATGGCCTCAGCTCTTGCGGCAGCCTCTGCTCGTGCGGCAGCCTCAGCTCGTATGGCTTCAGCTCTTGCGATGGCCTCAGCAGCTCTTGCTTCGGCCTCAGCTTGGATCTGGAGCTCCTCTCGTCTTAACTGTAGGTTAATTTGTGCAACTATCCGTGACGAGCTCTCAGACATCCTAGTGCTTACATTTGAGGCGCTATCCTCAGGATGTATGTCAGCATCCAACCTATCTGACAACTCACTTTCTTTTTGTTCGAAGTTATTTTTTAACGAGTTAAATTCGGGATCTACCCTATCACGAAGTTCTGCCAAGATTGCAGAGTTAACAATTTTACTCAAAAGAGCATGGAAATGCCTTAATTCCTCTTCTAAAGTAGATAACTTAGATCTAAAAATTAACAGTTCCTGCTTATCACTCAAAGAACCTAGGGCTACAGAAAGTTTCCCAATTTGAGTCAAAATATCCCGTCTAAGATGCCGGGCCTCTCGAACTGACTTAGCCTCATCGTTAATGGGTCCCTCCCCAGAATGGCCTGCCCGACCGCAAAGAACATCATCAGGCTTAAACTCAGTCGAGTCGACGGCGGTCGAGTCCCTGTCGCCACCGAGTGTAGACATATTAAATGTTAGGGCTAAATTTAACAATTAAAAAATTAAGTTACACAAACACACAAATTACAGTAGTTATAAAAAACTTAACTGCAAAGACCATAAAAAATACAAAAGAGAATTTAAATGCACGATACCGTAGCTGTACGAGTATGTGAAGTCCAAACGTCCACAAAACTTGCTTGGATTCTTCCACTTGAATCTTCAAGCACAGATGGATTGCCTTTAATCTTCTTTCTTGCCAATGAATGTCAAAGTTATTTTTTCTTCTGTACCAAACTGAGAAGAAATGTCTTTACTTTTTAGCTTAAAGTTCTTCAGTTGCCTACCGAGAAGAAATGTCTTTAATTTTCTTTGCTTCTTTAGACTACCAACCAACAAGATCTTCTTTTATTATTTCTTTGCTTTTGTAGCCTACCAACCAACAACTTCGTCTTTTATTTTTTTTATGCTTCTAGTGCTTCTTGGCCTACCAACTGACAAGAACTCGTCTTTTATTTTTTATGGTCACAGTGGTAAACCATAATTTCTTCGTGGGAAAATTGTAACTTAAAGTTCCCGGATCCTTTCGTCTGCATATAATGACCGAAGAAACACACACTTGAACTTCTTTTCAAACAGTGTATTTCTGTAAAAATTAGCCCACGGCTACCAAAAACGAGGGGGTGCAACGCGTACACCACTTAAACTGTCACTACACAACAGATTACTTGGTTAAAAGACGGAACTTTTGTCCAGCTAGCAAGCACTAAGCCAACAGTTAAATGTGCGGCCAACTTTCAAACAATCATTTTACGAATGACCAGAATAGATAGCAATATCTCAAATTCACGTATGCAGTACTGTGACGCAATAAATGAAAGACAATTATGAAGTCATTCCAACAGGTGTTTAAGCTGATGTAATATTTCCTGTTTAAACAGGCCCAAACAGGTCCAAACAGGTCTTATGAACGATGGTGCAATTTTGGCACATGCTTTAGGAATTTCCATGACGTAATATTCAGTAGACTTGAACGGTTTTATATGACGTTTGATTTGTACAGAGATTGGCCGTAACAGATATTCAAACTGCAAGGGGGTAGATGACATAACATTTGATAATAAATGCCGTCCGCTCCTGCGGCAGTGTTTTTATTACCTTTTAGGACTGTCTTCAACTCGTTCATTTGCAGGGGTGAATTGTAAGATTTACTGTAGAAATGGGTTGCCAGTTTTGATTGTAGATTGTTCGAAATTGAAAGACTGGAATTTTCACGGAATGTTTTTGAATAGTTGGTTGAGCTGCTAACTGAGAGAAATTGATCTGCAAGGATGTTGGCTTTGTTGGTATCACTTTCTGCTTTAGTGGCAAGAGTGGGAATTCTTTTGGTTTCCTTTATGCCTGAAAATTTTTTAATAATTTTCCACACTTTGTCAAGCTTTGTTTTACTATCGAGGGAACAGCAGAAATTGTTCCAGCTTTGTTTTTTTGCTTGGATGATGGTTTTTCTGGCAATTGCTCGGAGGCGTTTAAAGGCTTGGATGTCTGTTGGGTGTCTGGTACGATGAAGACGTTGTAGTGCTATTTTTTTGTTCCTTACTGCTCGTTTACAATCGTCATTCCACCATGGAACGCCATTTAATTTGAATGGTTTGGTTTTAGGAATTGCTATAGACGCGCAGAGTTGGATAGTTTCGGAGAGGTTTTGGTTAAATGTATTTATATCATTTGAGACAACAGAAGAATTTAGATTTTCTTGGCATAATTTGGAATACTTTGCCCAATCAGCTCTTTGGAATGCCCATGATGGTACAAACTCTGCATTATCTGAGGAAGAAACATTGACTGTAGTAGCGACTATGCAGTGGTCACTACCCAAAAATTCATTGGTGACATCGGTGATGCATTTGTGCCCAAGGGAAGTAGAAACAATAGTGAGGTCTAGAGTGTTCCATCGGGTTTCCGGCTTATTTAAAGACATGTGGGTGGGAACAGTGGTGTTGAGGATTACTGCATCATGATTTTCAATTTGTTCAAGTAGAGCATACCCTCTATTATTATTGTTGTTGCACCCCCACATAACATGGTGGGCATTGAAATCACCGCAAATTAATAATTTATTATGGTTATTGAAAATACAGTTTATTTGGTCACCTGCAAATGCGTTGGTGGGTGGGTTATATATACTGCATACAGTTAGGTGTTCGATTTTAATTGCAATAATTTCCAGCCGTGGGTCTGCATCCGGGATGGGTAGCTCTGTAAAGGAGATATTTCTTTTAATGCAGATTCCGACACCACCTCCTTTTCCCAAGTAAGCAGGTCTGTCTTTTCTGTAGAGATGATATCCAATAATATTAGGGGAGTATTTAGGAGTTAGGTGTGTTTCTTGTAAGCAAATGATATCCGGTGGGGTTTGTGAGCTTGCTATTAGTTGATTCAATTCCGGGATTTTCCTATAAATTGACCGACAGTTCCACTGCCACACTGTGAGGAACATTAAATTATTAGTGATTTTAACATGTCCGAGTTTGTTAGAAATCCCATTCTAGAACCTGCTGCATCGGCGATAATTTGAAAAATGTCAATTTCTTTATTTTGGCTTTGAGCGTACGTTGTCTTGGTAATCACTTCTGCTAAAAAGGCAAGAAATAAGATTGGGTTATTTATAAAGTGACCGCCCTCGTCTCCTACATTGGTTGGTTTAGAGGGTCCGGGTTTTTCCATTGTGACTGGAGTTATATTTAAACCGTCATTAGTTTGGTTAGAGGATAGATTTTTATTCAATTGGTTTGTTTGAGTTGTGCTTGCTACAAGAGGAGGGAAGTCCAGATCATAACTTGGCATTTCTGTATTTACAGCTCTTTGCTGCTTGCAGGCTTCAGCGTATGTTAGGTTCTTAGTGGTTTTCATTTTCTGAATGGCTTTTTCTTTCAAGTACTTGGGGCAGTTTTTAGAAATAGCGACGTGATTTCCACCACAATTTGAGCATTTTACTGCTATACTTGGGCATTCATCATGCCTGTGTTGTTCACCGCATCGGAGACATTGGGTTTTAGATCTGCACAATTTTGCTATGTGTCCAAATCGATTGCAGTTGTAACATCTTAAGGGTTTTGGAATGTATTGCGAGACTCTAAAACGTTGGTAACCTATTTTTATTGAGTCTGGTAGTGATTTGCTATTGAAGATTAATAATACAGTGGTAGATGCAATTAGTTCAGACGAGTCAGAATTTCTTTTATTAAACCTTTTAACCGACCTTATGTTCGCATCCTTTAGCGCCGCAAGAATATCTCCATCCTCCATGCCGAGAGGAACATTATATATTACTCCACTTGCTCCAAGTGGTCTTTTGGCGTAGGCGGTGATCGGAATGTTGATGGTGTTTCCATCCGTCAGTGTCTTGGTTTTGAGGATAACCTCTATCTGGCTTGGGTTTGCATTTATCTGAAGTCCTCCATCTTGTCTTGCTGAGCAGGATTTGTATTCGCCTATTAGATATTGCAGACATCGGTCGATCAGTATCGGCGAGTACATTTTTAATGTTTTTTTTTGCTCTTCCGGCTGGTTCAATTTCAATATGACTGTAGTAGTATTGTTGCCATTTTCGTCTGGGTTGTATTCCGTTTGGTACTCCTCTTCGGAATGCATTCGTTTTCTTTTTAGAGACGGCGTCTCCTTCTTGTTTTCTGGGTCGTCTGTCTCAAGTTTGGTTGAGTTGATTTAAAATTGAAAGCTCAAATTTGTATTTCAGACTGCACTTTCCTTCTTGTTTTGCACCGCGCAAAACACTTGCTTCTCTGGGCAACTCGCAACCAAAAAATCGGCTATGCTTACTAGAGGAAATCTCACAACCTTCCTCTAGCTTGAAAACTCTAGAATCCCGTTAGTCTCGAATGACCACAAAAACCTCAGTCATCGCTCACGTAACAGTCCTTGCGTGGCCCAACGGCAGGTACGCGCACAGTGCTGCGTAATTACCATTGCGTGGCGTCTCAGGGCATAACATGTATTATGCCTTTACACCACAATTCCTACATGATAAGCCTAAAGTTAGGCCTACGTCGTTATTCCAGATTAGTTACATTTATCAAACGTTACTATAAAGGTTTAGCTGAAACCACTGTTACAGTGAAACGGAGACCTGGTAACATAAAGGTTTACCGAAACCAACATAAACCGAAACGAAGATTAACCGAAAAAAAATGATTAAAATGCAGTATTTATTGCTGTTTAAGATGATGAAATGCAGTATTTATTAAATTTTTTGGGACAAGTCATAGATTATAATAGTTATAGCCAACCCTTTGATCATTTGCCTTACAATATACTAAAACCGATCCACAGATCAAAAGACTCATCAAAGTACAATGAAATCTTCAATCAACCTAAACACTCGAAACAACAGTGACACCTCATATAGCCTACCAATAAAACCACCAAAAAGATCCCACCAATCAATGACGTGTTATGAAGGAAGGGAACACACAATATTCGGAAAGACCTGGAATCGAACCAATAGATCTATCCATCATCATCAATAGTGAAAACTCTATTCCTGCCAGCAAACAGCTTTAAGAAAAAACATGGCTACAACCAAACAGATAAAAAATTAACAAAACTTTTTATGAAATTAACTTACTTAAATCCTAAATATTAACCGATCTATAATTTTTAGGTCCATACGCATACAGATAGTTTGCGTTTTGAGCTTTTTAGTTGTTATCATCTTTGGTTTCCTTCAATTGCCTGTCCTGTGCATCGCGCAGATTTCTTTTCAATGAAGTGTAATGGCAGTGAATTTATTCCCCAAGAGTGTTGTATTACCCAACAAAAATTTGATAAGCGTACTCCTGGTTTGTTTAAGGAAGAATGGGCCGGCACCAGTTTTGTGGGTTTGTGTTCGAAAACATATTATTGCTTTGGTGCTGTTGACAAGCAAGTTTCTAAAGGTTTAAGTACGGTACTACAAAAAACAAATTTGACAAAAATTCCTATCTAAATGTATTGAGTACACATGAAAGTGGCCAAGGAGTTAATGTTTCCCTTCGTGTCAGAGACAACAAAATTTAAGCGTATCAGCAAATTAAAAAAGAATTGGCGTATTTTTATGCGAAACGTATCGTCTGTTCTGATGATGTCACTACTTTGCCGTTATCAGTATAATTTGTGTATGTGTCTATGTGCTTTATGACTTATTTTTGCTGTATTTTTTTACTGAAAATTTTGTTGTTTAATAAAACTTATGTGCTGACTGACAAAAGAAACAAGACAGTACAGTTTCAATCATATTTTATTGACAAATGGTACAAAACAATCACAGAATAGAATCTAATTTAATACGTTTTTGAGGTCGAAAAGCGTTTGGTGATTGATCCTTTAGGACTTTTAAATATTTGAGGATTTCTTGTAATTGGTGTTGGTCTTATGGAGTTGGCAAGGGATACGCTTCATGATAATTCTTCACATTCACTTTACCATCGAATATAAGAGAGATAGGCAGCTGGCGCGTAAACTTTGCCACTGGTAAAATTCAAATCAATTTGTTGAGGTAGGAGCTCTTCTTTCACACGCTGGATATGCTGGCTATGAGGCCAATAATTTGAATCTTCTTCTTTGCTCCAGTATAAAATTTATAAGATATTTTTCGTGGAGGGAAAAAGCAAAAAACGGTTGTTTCACAATTGGCTTTTTTGCGACTTTGCATAGTTGTTCAGGATGAAACGCTTTTCTTCCAACGCGAACAGATAATGAAGCTCGTCTTAAGTGAGGATTAAATCCAATTTCGTGCTTCACATTGAAAGTACTGGCGATGTCAACAACTTTTGCTGTGGCACGTTTAAGTTTTGATTCGTTAGCTAAGTCTTGTTCAGCCTCATAGAATGGTTCCCTGACATACGGTTGTGGCACATAGATTGGTGAGATTTGTTTCTCCATGTTTTCCAAACTATCACATAAAAAAAAAACATTCATTTCACCCTTCTTATATTTTATAGAAGTCTTCATAGAATAAAAGCTTCCTTTTGCTTATTGCAACTTTCTGGTTCAAATAAACCGTTAGTCGCCCGCTTAAATCGGTCGAAAAATGCGTTCACTTTGATATAGCGTTAACCCTCAATGCTTAGCAAATCGGCAGAAAAATGTGTTATCATTGATATAGCGATATAGCGATATAGCGATATATTGATATAATCATTGATATATCACTGAGTTTAGTCACTCGTGATAGGCCTGTATTTTCCCTTTAGAACGAACTTTAAAAACAATTTTCAAAGCTCTTTTAGGTTGCTTTATTAGAGTAGCTTAAAAGTAGTCCAATTTTGAGCAAATGTTTTCTAAAATTACTTTTAAATATCAGTACCTGCGTGCATTTACACGTAAATACTGTACATACATTTGAGTACGGTAGCTCAGATGTTAATGAGAATTATCTTCGTTAGTAGGGTAGTTCGGGGCAAAACAAGTCGTCGGGTAAAACCGGTCAGTTTGATTTTAATCAAGCATAACTTTTTTTGGAAATAATACACTCAAAAAAATGCTTTAGCGCACTTAGTGGTTCTTTTGTGATGCGACAACGGCAACTGCTATGCAGTTTTTGCTTGCTATCTTTGTCTAGGCTGCGATTGGTTTAGCATGGCCTAGGTATTGGTGTAAAATTTTACCTTCATATTTTGGACTAACTTTTTCTTTGTGGTTTAGACTAAACAGAGCATTACACTATGAAAATTGTTAATTAAACCAAGCAGTGGCGGCTCGTCAGAAGGTGCTGCGGTACTGCAGCACCCCCTAGCGTAATTTCACTGGTTACACATATAACTTAATGTATAACCTAACCTTTATTGAAGAACCTAATATATGTGTATTTCTTGAAAATCTTCTCAAACCTATCGTCATATCTAGAAAACAATAGCACAAATAACCGCATTAAACAAATTCTGGTACGGAAACTCTGGTACTGCAGTCCCAGTTTCGGCTAGTTTGTGCGGTATTGCGCATGCGCGAATTTCTCACAAGCGACGATTTTGGCTGGGAGAGGGACTGCGTTTTTTGCAGTACCAGTGTTGCCATGTTGTAGTCTTGAAATTTCTCTTACGACAGAAACTGCTGGACTGTAAGCCAGTGGTATTACTATTGGCAACCCTGTCAGTCGAAGCTAGTCAGGCAGCTAAATGTGTGTTCTCCCTCACTAACTTGCGGTTGCTTAAGTATTTTTGTCGAGTTAGACCTAGACGTCAGTGTTTTAGACAATTATGATGTTGGACTAAGAACAGATGCTTACAGCATAGGCTACATTTATTTTCTTTAACATTTCTCAGTATAGATGGACCTATTCATAGCATTAACTGGTTACCAGTACCTTTTCCTGTTTATTGGCATGTTCGTATACGGTACCGTTTTCATTCCAGACACGTTAATGATGAAAAATACACTGAACTACCGGTATATGCCAACAGTGAATAGGCTATGAATCTTTAAACTGCATAGCCTACTGTATGAAACATCAAATCCATAATGCCAGATCAAACCTTAATGGTATAGGCTATATAAATTGCAGATTTGCGTTATTGAATTAGGTTGTAAATAAGTTAATTTGAAACATTCCAATCTATAAAATGTGTTGTCCAACATTGATTTGTCAAACCATATATAAGTATTTTGGCAGAGACAAGTAATTTTGAATATGAAAGTGAAAGTCAAGTGGAATATGAGGTGAGAAAAAATAAATGATCACCCAATTTAAATGTTAGTTTTAACAACCTTGCTTTCTGTTGCTTAAGATTATGATGTTTTACATAGTACCGTACCTGATAATAGCATGGCCTACTGTACTGTAAAGGAAACTGCTCGTATTTATGCAAACAAGTACCGCAACTTTTGTGAAAATTTTTACCTAAAAATGAAATAAGACAATAGTATATTTTAAACTCATGTAGATGCGGGAATAAAAGAAGAGAGCTGAAGAAGATATCACGGTATTTGACATAAATAGTCAGAGGAAAAGCTGTTGGGAAAGTTGTCTTTTTTGTTTGTTCGTTTGTTTGTTTATCTTTATCCTGCATTGCGGGAAAGCGGACTTGAGCGCTATGCATCGGTGTATGCCTTCCGACGTACACCTGACCCACGCTGCAGCCGACGGCAATGTCAGTTTCCGGTTGTCTACTCTACTTATGACTTAAATTTGGTACTACCCATTACTCGAAATCGATCACTAGGTAGAGGCAATTATCGTTAAGTTTCTTGCCCAGAGAAACAACAGCAAGTGCGGGTGGCTGGAGTCGAACATGCAGGCTCTCGACTGCGAGCCCAACGCGCTAACCACTCGGCCACGGCTGCCGACCATTAATGAAGTTAATCTCAAGTTGTCTCATAGTTGTCTCATAGTACAAGTGGCATTTACACACATATGTCCAATATGCGTCCAGCTAGTAAACTTTCTTTTTGCGTTGAGTAACAATAAGGCTTATAGCTCTCAATGTTTTATGACTACCCAGACAGCAAACTCCACCATTTTTACATTAATTCAACGTCTGCAGATGTAAAAATGGCAATTGGTCACAGCGGTAAACCATAATCTCTTCGTGGGAAAATTGTAACGTAAGATTCCCAAATCCGTTCGTCTGCATGCAATGACCCAAAAATAAACACACTTTCGAAACGTCTATTCAAACAGTGTATTCCAGTAAAATTAGCCCGAGGCTATCGAAAATAGGTGTAACGCCTACACCTCTAAAAAAACTGTCACTACAATACAGATTAATTGGATAAAAGACGGAACCTTTGTCCAGCTAGCAAGCACTAAGCCAACAGTTAAATGAGCGGCCAACTTTCAAGCAATCATTTTACGAATGAATCAGAAAAGATATCAATATCTCAAATTCACGTAGAAAGTAACTGTGACGCAATAGTGAAATCAATTGTCACGCAATTCAAAACAGGTGTCCAAAGCTAGTGAACCAATGCATTCATGTTTAAACAGGCCCAAACAAGTCCTAACAAGTTTGACACAAGTCTATGAACGATGGTGCAATTTTGGCACATTTTCTAGCAACTTCCATGACGTAATATTCAGTAGACTTGAACGGTTTTATATGACGTTTGATTTGTACAGAGATTGGCCGTAACAGCAATAAAAATGTAAAAATCAATGTAAAAATGGCAGATTTTGCTGTCAGGGTAGTTGCTTACTGCAAATCACAACTAAATCAATGTTCAAAGTCAATTTTTACTGCTAGTCCTACATTTTTATGGTAATAATATGTTCATTTTTAAATAAGTTATTTGATGATTTTATGCATTGCATTCACTCCGTTGCATTCACTCCTCAAATTGCTTTATATCAGGCCTGATGTCATCTGATTGTTTTTATCGTTCTGAATACTTTCAATTCTTCCAACGCTCATTGTATATATGTAAATTTGTAACAGTAGATAGCCTATTTAGTGAGCTTTTAAACCGACTACATCCAAAGTGGCTCTCTGTGACCTTTGTGCATTTGCATTTTGTGTATTATTTTGTTGTTTTGGATATGGACAGCTTTGTCTGAAGCAAATAAATAATAATAAAAATATGATATTTGAAATATATCTCATCCACTGTTTGCTTTTGAGTGCCTTCAGCCTGTAAGTTAGTAGTTTGAACAGACTCTTTAAAATAAGTGCTTTATATCAAAACAACCTTTTTCACAAAAAGATGCTGTCACTCAAAACAGTCAAAGAATTTTTGTTGTCAACAAAACTTTTGAATGTATATCATATAGAGGCAAACCAAACATGGTAGCCTATAGGTGCAACAGGCCAAGTGCAACGTCGGTACGGTAGCCTGGCACTTGGCCTGCAAATTTTTTCATTTTTGTATCATTTCACATCGCCAGACGTTGAAATCATGTACAAAAGGGAACTTTGCTGACTAGGTACAGGTTTTAATTGAGAAACATTTACTAAAGCCATTGGATTTGTTCAAAGAACCCAATTAGCCTAACAGTTCGTATTTACATTGATTCAACGTCTGAATACGTTGAATCAACCAATTGGCCTATCGTTTTTCTTTGCATAGACTTCACGTCTGAACAAGTTGATTCAATGTAAAAAAAAACTGATTTGCTGACTGGCGCGGCGCTTGTAAATGCAATTGTCATTTCGCCGATCAATTGCAACACCGATTTGCTCCGAAATTTCAAAGTGCGTTTCAATAGTTTGGCAACCTATTTTTTCATTACCATGGCAACAAGAGGAAGAGGAGAACTCCTCTCACTTTTTCAAAACGCTGGCAGCTAAAGTATTACGAAAAAACCTTTTTTTTTTGTTTCAAAGTTCTAAAAATCCACATTTTCAACTGCTTAAAATTTTTATTTTTTTGTCCTGAAAACACCAGGAATGGCATTTTAGAGCATATAAAAGTGCAAAATTTTCTGGGGGGGCATGCCCCCAGACCCCCCCTAGAAGGCTCGCGTCTTCGGCGCTCGTCCGTTCCTGTCACTTCATGACGTCATATTTAACATCACCATTTACAGCACCCCCATGGCCAAAAGTCACGAGCCGCCACTGAAACCAAGACTCTCTAGTTGAAACGAAATTACAATTATTGTAATTTGTCTCAAAACTACTCATCTTGTAGTTCTTCCTTGGAAATTAGTTTTATTGGGTATTTATTTTTGTTCCGTCATGGCTATTTTGGTTGGGGCAACACAAGTCAGTCATGAAGTGCTGTGCCAAACTTTTGCCTCAATTGGTAAAAATGCTAAATTCTTTAACCAAACTGTCATGTAGGTTTAGGCTACCTGGTTCATGGGATATTATTTGTTTGAGGCCCTATCACTGCTAAACCAAATTAGGTAACAACCCAAATTTTTTACAGGTGATAGTACTTCTGCCAAATATTGAAAAAATAACATCGTTCACATTGTCACTCTAAAAGGTCAAAGGTCATAGACATCTAAAGATGGCCGTTTCCAGCTCTCAGCTAAGATTTTCCAAAATTTTAAAACCTCACCAAGACCCAATTTCTGATTGGTTTTGGCTGAAATTTGGTAGAAATGTTGTTTATAAGATTCTCTATGCACTGAGAAAATATCCGTACAAAATATTAAAGGATTTAGGAGTTATTTAATGTGAAACGTGGGTCGAAATGAAAAAAAGCAAAAAGGTGGGGTCCTTTTAATATCTTGGTTACCCGTGACCCCAGTGAAAATTTGCACTAAAATTTTGTCCACTTATTCACTAAGATATGATAAGTCTACCACGCATAATTCATTTATGGTTCTCAATGTTTTCTTATAGAAAGTGTGCGTCAAAATTTGGACAAAAACGCAAAAAATCACAAATAAAAGATTTTAAAAAAATGTAACAATATTGAAGTATAGCCTACTAGAAAACGTTTGAAGTGTATTTTTGATTGTGTTTCTATCAATTGTTCACAAAAGCAATTGTTCTAACATTTGGCAACTGTAATGTACCATGTGGACCTCATTGTTAGTGAACAAAATGGCAAATTTTGTCATAAGCTTCCTTGCTCAGTTTGTTTTGTCGTCCAGAAGAACCATGGATATTCGGCACAGCAATTGAACAAATAATGTCATAAAATGGAATCCAGCATGTTTGCTGATGTCTGTTCTGAACGAATGTCCTGCAGTGGTGTACTTTGTATGTGAAACTGCACTTTGTATGTGTAAATATACTCTTTCTCTCATCAAAAAAACACTGACCTGTTTTACCCTTACTTAGGGGCAAAACCAGTCATTTGACTCGGTCGTAAAAATGATGTTGTATTAAAATAACTTAAAAATAAATTTCACTTTGTTTTGCTATCTTGTTTAAGGAAGCCTTAGTATAACTGTTTAACACTAAAAGTTGAGACATTTTTAACGTTATGTGAAGATATACACAATAATACCAAAATGTGACTAGTCTTGCCCCGCACTACCCTATAGCCTAGGCTACAATTCCTAGCAGCTCTAAATAGGCCTAGTGCCCTTTTTGTAATAGCCTACTTAGGTTTGTTTAGTGCTCTAGCCCAGTGGTTTTGGGGGTCTGCGGACTCCAAGGGGTGCGCGAAGCGATTCAGGGGTCCGTGACAGCTTCCGAGTTTACAGCATATTTTCTAAATTACGAAATTTAAGAATTAGTTGTGCTTTATTTGTGTATTACCGTGATTCCCAAACTGTGCGCCGCGACGCACTGGTGAGTGGAGTCGCATAATAAGGCATCTCACAAAGGTTTGGTTTCCATTTTAAGATCTTAATTGAGGATTTTGTGGTAACCGATGGAGATAGCCCTTTGTAATTCTGCTGCTTTTTTGCAGATTAAATTAAGGTAATATTTAATATTTTTTCAAGGATTACCGATTTATTGTTTTTGCATCTTTTTCAGGACCTTTTGATGATCCTACTTTTAGGATGAAACAAGCTGTAGAGGTGTTAGAGAGTAATAACTACGGTATATTTGATGTAGTTTGCTTTGCATTGAGCATTTTTTGTAGTTTTAATTTTTTAAACATTGTATAATATATCAATTACAGTAATCTTTATTCTTGGACTGATAGCATCTTCGAAAGTTTGATTATGGATGACCGTAGCCTATAGCCGAGCCCTTCATTTAGGATACTGACGTAGGCAAAATTTCAAGGTTGACAATGTGAAGTTTTCACTTATTGATAAAGCGATGTGGCTGAATAATATGCTTCACATGGGGTGGCTGAATAAAGAGCTACCCTTGCAATCAGTTGTTTCTCGCGAAGCACCCAACTTTGTGCATGAATAGCCTAACCACAAGACCAAACAGCGCTGACCCTCACTGTTTATGACAACTGCTCCCTTTTCCCTTCCTGCGACGACCAAAAAACGCTACAATCAATGCTCTAATCTATAGCTACCACACTGGCGTGACAAGCTATGAACTAAAGCTCACCTTGATGCGTCATAGACAACAATTAAAGTGCCCCTGACAGGTTGGATCCAAGTATAGTAACTTTTTAAAGCATTTCCTTGCGCAGAATCATACTTAGCGAACTTTTTAACCTTAACCTCGTAGCTCGACTGGTTAGGGCGTAATTTACATCAAACGACGGCTCCGCAGCGCCACCACAGGCGAAACTCCATATTTCACTGCTCTGGGACGACTTTGGTGGTATTACGTCATTGTAAGTCGGCGTTCTTAGCGACGGATGAAACATACGTTTCCTAGATGTGATTGCTGGATCACAGTTTAGTCGGAGTTGGTACAAGCGGTTGCTTTTTTCAAAGATCTGTTGTTTTTTACAGTTTAATAAAACTGTACTGGATACGTTCCTACAAAACCTAAAATATACTTGAAGTGAAAAATGAAGAAATTGTACGAATCATCATTCATATTTAATTCATCATCAATATTCATAATAAATAAAAGTTCTCTCTCTCTCTCATAATGTGCCCTCAGTACGTACATAGCAGAGTCTATACATGTAAACAGGGCCCACAAGAGGGGGGGACAACCGGTGCATTGCACCGGGGCCCGGTGAGTTCAAGGGGGCCCGACAAAATGTCTAAATTCACGCGATAAAAAAATTGATTTCAACGATTATGCATAAAATATTGTTTTTATATTAGTTCCGTATGTAGAATGGGACCCCTTATGTGTAGCCTAGGCTATACCCTTTTTTAAAATTACAGAATTTTTAATTTTTTGAGATTAGGTGGGCCCGACAAAATGTTTAAATTTGCGTGCTCAGGTCGATTTTGCATAAAATATTGTTTTTTATATGAATATTAGTTTTGTATTTTGAATGGGTCCCCTCATGGTTATGCCCTTTTTTAGTACAACAATATTTTCATTTTTTTGCATTCAGGGGGCCAATAAAATGTTTAAATTTGCGTGTTAAGGTCAATTTTGCATAAAATTTTTTTAATATTTTGAAGTTGGTATTTCTTATATGAAGTTGGTATTTCTTATAAATTGAAGTTGGTATTTCTTAATGTCATGAACAATAGCAATGCATTCATCCTAAGTTTGCTGCTCTAGTCTCTGCAGATTTCAAGGTGAGAAATGGTATTGTATGTTAATGAGTCTATGGTTAATGTAAAGCTGGAAACACACATATGCAATGCTATGTCAGCCATGTCGGATAGTATTGCAATTTTTATCTTCGAAATGGCTGATTTTACCCACTAGATGCCATTTTTACAATCAGGTGTTGCCAGAGTTAGGAACGGTTAGAGTTAGGAAAAGTTAGGGTTTTGATCTTTGCCCAGGACTAAAAAAAATATCCAAAATTCTGTACAAGTTTTTGTTTTCAACAGCTATAAACTTTTCCTCAAATTAGGGCAGAATTCCATATCTGACAACGCTATTGAGGCCATATTTACACTAATGTAGTGTTTTGTCATTTTACAGCATTTTATTTTTGTATATAACTAGTGTGTATCTGTAAATTTAACCCCGCAGAACCCACTGTGACATATGTGTAACATAACTTTTGATAAGCGATTATTTCTGAATTTCGCCTTTTTTTATTCCATTCAAACATTAACATCCATTGTGACGCCAGTGTAACATTTCCTAGCCACTTTTGATTGGCTGTTTGCAGTCATGTGACTTCTGCGGTTTTTCAAAGACAGTCACTTCTAAAGATGCCAGAGCTTGGTTTTTCCACCTAGATCTGGGTTTTTTTGACCACATCTGGGTTTTAAGTTTTTTTATTTCAAATTTAGGCAAATCTAGGTTTTTTTGGTTTTTAACTTTGTACAAAGCTTGCACAGTATTAAGACACTGGGATCTTCAATAAATGGTCCACACTGCAACACAAAAATGATGGTTGTCTGTGGTATTCAGGCTTAGGCTACACCTGGTGGTTGAAGATTTGGCGGTGTCGAACCGGCGCCCTTTCGATTGCCGTTTTAGGGCTCTCACCACTCGGCTATGCAGCCGACACAAAAATGATAAGGTCCCGGTAATGTTTTTTGCATCAGCTACTGCAGTTAGTGAGGCACAGGATGGAAGGAAGGAAGAAATGATCCAACTTTATGAAAATGTGGATGACTTATATTGGAGTAGTATTTGTGTTACTGAACATTTATTTATTGTGAATTTGAGTTATTCTTTTCAACATTATGTTCAAATGAAAAAGGCTAAGCAGGGTTTATTGCTAAGAACCAAGTTATCGTATAGTTGTACACCAAACTGTAAGCAGTAAGCAAGCACAATGATTCTCCTCAGCTGCAGTCTACAACTCGCACAGCAAAAAGTTTAGTTCAAAAGTCAAAACTAACCTCAATGGCTAGCCTATACACTCATACATCTAGTCAGTTTTAGAAATTTTGGTTAAACACACACTGAACCTTGCTAGCTAGACGCTTTACCATGAAGGCAATTTTGAACAAAAATCTTTGCTGTGAGCCCATATAGGCCTACCAAGCTCTTGTTTTTGTATATATATTAACTGCCATACCAGCATAAGCATGTATATTGTATAATTATATATACGATTGTACGTGTCACTATTTGTAGCTTTCTGAGGCTTCTGTGTAATGATTTAAAATGGTGCTGAAAGCACACACAGTTTTTTTTAACCGCTTTACTACATATTTTCTGGACCTGGGTTTTTTTTGCCTTATCTGGGTTTTTTTTAGCACACAATCTAAGTTTATTGGAAATTTGTCGCTGGCATCCCTGGTCACTTCCAGGCTTTCCAGGGTTGTCAGTTTGGAATAATTGATTCCAGATCTGGAATCAAAACGAACTGTCTGGTAGGGAAAAAAATGTCTGGAATCTGGAATAATTTTTAGAAGCAAATTGGGATTGTTTAGACAAGTCTAGATTGTTTCGGTAATTGTCTTTTTTTCATTGCATTTAGTAGCTGCAACGCGTGCGCGTAACTTACTGCACTAGTTCCGTCTCTTTGTTTGAAACTTTGTTGCTAAATTGTACGCTCTCTGGCGCGAACGCCTGTCTGCAGTGTTGCCAACCTTGCGGTTTTCCCGCGAATTTGGGCTTGTTTTTTTCTGAGTTTGCGGCTTTTTTTTAAGACTTGCGGGTTGCTTGTTTTTGGGCTTGTTTTTTTTTGGGTTTGCGTTTTTTTTTTAAGACTTGCGGGTTGCTTTTTTTGTGCTTGTTGTTTTATTTTTATTGAAATATTTCATTTTATTGGTATAATTGTTAGTTGTTTTAAATTATTATGACATTTTTAAATATTATGGAACTTTTGCTGTTTTAATTTTCTGTTTAAACGGATTTTGTATCTGGCCACACTGGGCAGCGGTTTCTTTTTCCACCAGACACTTTCCAAGAATTCCAGCACACACAACAGTGACCAGTCAACAACTCAAGTCACAAGTTTAGTCATAAGTCAGTAGTTCAAGTTCACAATGTCACAAGTCAGTAGCCATAGCCAGGTAGTCAACAGGGGTAACTAGTGTGTGCTTCTGCCTGGTAGTGTCATTATAGCCTAGTAAATCCTTATTTACTCCTTATCACATTTTAGTTACAGTGCAAAGTGAAATTTATCTTACGATTTTTCATTTTATGTACCGTATTTCAGATTTAATTCCTGATGAGGACACACGTACGTGTCAAAAACGTTTGAGTTTATTTTAATTATGTTATATTTTGCCTGAAATAAAGTAGCCTATGCTAATGCTATACCCGCTAAAGTTACTACGGTATGTTTTATTTCTCTATAGAATGTTTTGTATTATAAAAATTTGCCATATTGCAACTTTTTAACTGCTATTTTGACTGTTTTTTGTTGCTTGTTTTTGGGCTTGTTTTTGTGTTAATTTGCTTGTTTTGGGCTTGTTTTTCAAATTTTTTTGCTTGTTTTTGCAACATAACCTGACAACACTGCCTGTCTGTGAGAAATGTGACGCAACCCAGTTAGCTGACAGGACTTTCCGCACACTAACACTGGGTTAGATTTCCATGTATGTTAAGTTTACTATTATAGTTTTAATCTGTTATGTTTTTAGGTTGTTACACCGTAGTTATTGTTAAGTACGGTATTTATTGATTTTCATATTTTGTTGCATCGAAGAAGTTAGATAAGAAGTTCAAAAATCCAAGAGTAGCCTGCATGAAGTTTATTGTACTATAGGAAGAATATAGCTCTATGCAGTGGCGTATCCTTGTGGGTTGAGCAAGGCATTGAAGGGAAACAATAAAACTCGTGGAGGGTAATAACGTGCCGAAGGTACGCGTATTCTAGGGGGGTCTGAGGTCATGCCCCCTGGAAATTTTTTGCTAAATTACACTCAAATAATGGATTATAGTGCTTTCTGGAAACACTTTTAGGGTAATATTTGTATGAAATTTATTAGCAGATAAACAGCTATTAACTTACAGGTAGCTCTTACACGAACGGGAAAAAACTGGGCAAGGTTTCTCAGCAGGAGGCAACCCTACGTACATTTTTCAAGAATTCTAATGATACAAAGAAAAAACAGTTGCTCTTTAACTTGCTGTGTTCATTTGTTAGCATACATCGTTTAACACTGCTAATCATTTGACAAACTTTTTCAACAAGTACGCAGGCACAGATATAAAAATGGGGCGAACAAAGGCGACAAACTTCATATAAAAAATGTGCTGGCACCATCTTATCGCAGGGATATTTTCATTTCAACAGGAAGATTCTTGCCACTACTTGTATATTTACAAAGTACACTGCGTATTTAATGGTATATAAATATAATATATTTTTTTTTAGATTTAAAATGAAATGTCTAGAATAAATTTTAGAATAATTAGAATCAAACTGACATGCAATCTGGAAGGGAAGGCTGCAACTAATCTGACAACCCTGAGGCTTTCAGTTGTAGCTCTGAGGTAGTGGAAGTTATCCATCCATCTACTGCTCTAAAAGTAAGTTTATCACTTTTAACTTTAATATAACTGTTCTACAACTATTAGTGTTTTGTTTGAACTGATTTTTGTTAAAATATTTGTTCTCTTAGTATTTTTTCATCAACAAATGTTTTACTGTTACACCGGTGTCACTCCGGCTTTCTTGCAATGCAATGTTAGTAAACCTAGATAAGTATGTGATAATTTAGAGTCAGTATTTATAGTACATTTGTACTAAAAATGTGATGTGGTATTTTTGCATGATGAGATGGCTAACAAGTGGACTACAGGCAAGCTTTTTTAGTTTTGATAATTCACATATGCTAACATGCTGTAATTTAAAAGAACATAACTAACTAGTCAAAATAGGTTCTTGTTAAAAAAAATGATTGTAGGGCTAGTTTTGAGTTGTTTATTTAGGCTATATATTGGAGAATAATTGGCCTAATGACTTGAAATGAAACATTTTTTCTTATAGGAGCATCCTAAAAGCATTTTCAATACCCAATAGCTGACATTATGGCTTCTCGAAATCATGTAAGCATGGAGTATATATTGGAAATGATAAATGGAGATGACAGTGAGGTTGAAGGATTTGCTGAAGATAGTGACTCAGATGATGACTGGTGTCAAGATTCTCAGGTATTAGCCTAAGTAACTTGGTCACTTTAAAATTTAATGTGGTAGCCTACTTATTTTTAAACTTCAATATTATGGGACACCTCGACTTAGATTAGGAGTCGTCAACCATAGGGCCATGCAACACTAAGGCCAAATTGCTACAAAACTTGCAAACTTTCTTGATCAACCGGGCTAGTGCTAAAATATGAATTTTATTTTTGATAATTAGTAAACGTTTGCCGTGAAAAATACTCAAACAACTCACATAATCAAATAGTAGCATTATTGATAGAATCCAAGCAAGGTCGCTTATGTATGTGGGCCTGTTTTTCATTGTTTTGTGTACATGCTCAAACAGTAAAATCCATCATTTTTACATAGATTCAGTCTTTGCAGACGTTCAATCAATGTAAAAATGATAGATTTTGCAGGTATTTTACCTTAATTTTATTGAAAAACAAGTTATTTTTGAAACTATTGCAGACTGCTGGTAAAGATCAAAGTGACACTAGTGATGATGATCAACCTCTGTCTCACTTGATTCCACAAACAGCCAGCAACTCATCCTCCAGATCAAGTACATCCTATCAGTGGCGAAAGAAAGAGTTCGTTCCACCCGATACTACCTTTACTGGCCCTACAATCGAAACTCCTGATGATGAACAATTAAAATCTCCATTTGAATATTTCCAACAGTTTATAACTTCTGCTATGATTAAAAACTTGGTGGAGAACACAAATTTGTATAGTGTACAAAAATCTGGAAAAAATGTAAATACAAATACGAAAGAAATTGAACAAGTCATAGGTATGTTTTTTCGAATGGGACTTGTCAGAATGGGAAGTGTAAAGCAATATTGGGAACGTGACACTAACTATGAACCGGTCTCCAGCGTGATGTCTCGAAACAGATTTCAGCAGCTATTGACTTTGCTTCACTTTGTTGACAATACTGGGGTGTCAGATATTGACAAAAAAGACAAGCTTTGGAAATTAAGGCCATGGTTGACTGGCATCAGGGAGCAATGTTTGAAAATTACACCCGAAGAACATTGCTCCATTGATGAAATGATGTGCCAATATCGGGGGCAGACCAGCCCCATCAGACAATACATCAAAAGCAAACCCCACCCATGGGGATTCAAGGTATGGGGTAGAGCTGGTTTTAGCGGCATGTTGAATGATTTTGATGTATACCAAGGGGGTGATGGAACACGTAGCCAACTCGGTCAAGGTGGAGATGTTATTGTAAAATTAGTCTCAACATTAGAAAAAAGCTCCAATTATAAGGTGTTTGCAGACAATTTGTTTACTAGTATCCCTCTTCTGGAAAAGCTCAATGCATATGGATTTTTATACACCGGTACTGTTCGTCAAAATCGATTGCGAAACTGCACTTTGGCAAGCGAAAAAGAACTTCAAAAACAAGGCCGAGGCTCATTAGACCATCGAGTGGAAGTGAATCATAACATTGCTGCTGTACAGTGGTATGACAAAAAGGCTGTCACCCTACTGTCCACCCAAACCTGCATTGATCCACAGAAAAACAGCAACAGATGGGACAAGAAAACAAAACAGCATGTACAAGTGGCTGTGCCATCCATAATTACTAACTACAACCAATACATGGGTGGCATAGACATGTTGGATTCATTTCTTGCCAAATATCGCTTCAGAATACAATCCCGAAGATGGTACATTTATTTATTTTGGCACTTCGTTTGTATTGGCCTGGTCAACAGTTGGCTGCTCTATAGAAGACACTACCGGTTGCTGGGACTACCTGAGAAAAAAATCCTGCCTCAACGTCACTTTCAGGGCCAAGTTGCATCAGCTTTGATCTTGGTAAATACCTCCAGGAAGCGTGGCCGTCCTTCTGCTTCTGCATCACCTCTTCCTTTGAGTAAACGAAAGGTTTCAAACCTTCCATGCGCAGATGTCAGAAAAGATAACATTTCGCACTGGCCCACAAAAGTTGACAAGCGAGGACGATGTAGATTATGTGAAAAAAAACAATACAAACACTTTATGCTCCAAATGTAATGTACGATTGTGTTTTGTGGAAGGAAGAAATTGTTTTGTTGATTTTCATGTCTGATACAGGCCGAGGCCTTACTAAATTTACAAGACTGATCAATCGTTGTGTTCAAAAAGTGTAGTTGTAGTGTTGAAAACTGAGATCTGTGTACAACTGTACAGTGTACACCCCTTTTTTTTGCTAAATTGTATTTTATTGCCCATTATTACATAAATCTCCCAGACAACAAAATCTGTCATTTTTACATTGATTCAATGTCTGCAGGCGTGGAATCAATGTAAAAATGGCTGATTTGTTGGGTGGGGTCACAAAGTCAAAATGTATTGCAATACCCGTTGTGACATATATGTCACAAGGTAAAAATCCCCCTAAAAATAATCAAATGTGTTTTTTTGTACTAATTATTTGATGTACAAGATATGATCAGCCAAATAACTGAAAATAAAATTTTTCCAACTTGTTTATGTTGGTCTGGGTTCTGCGGGGTTAAAGTTATATTTGCATAGTGCATTGTTTGTGAAATAATGGAGTGTTAATACTTTAACCTAATTTATCCTTTGTAAGAACGCGCACTGCAAATTTTGCTTGTGATTGGTGAGATATCACGCGACATGTCGCGCTGGGGGCCCAGCAGCAACATCTGCACCGGGGCCCGGCAGGGCTCTTGGAGGCCCTGCATGTAAAAGCCTAGTTTACCTGTACAAGGGTACATTTTTGTAAACTTTGTTGTTTAGAAGTGTTGAAATCATCATCAGCAACTGGTTGCATCTTTGCTGTTATAGATGGTAGCCTATGGCAGATTCCTTCAAAATGTAAAGTTTGCTCAAGCCCATTTCTACTTGAGTAGTATTAACAAAATCGTCTTCAGTGAAGTGAAGAGAACAGATATGACTAGTTTTGTATGGCCCATCCTACTTTCGAACACTTGAAGAAAACTTCTACCATTTTCTTTTCAGCACCTTGTTTTGTGGGAAAGCGTAAAAAGAAACCACACGGTCTTTGTCACTGACACTGTCACATATTTATTTATTATTTATTTGCGTCAGACAAAGCTGTCCACATCGAAAACAAAACAACGAAATACTGTAATACACAAACTGAAAATGCACAAAGATCACAGAGAGCCACCTTGGATGCCGTCGGTTTAAAAGCTCACTAAATAGGCTATCTACTGTCACAAATTTACATATAATGAGCGTTGGAAGAATTGAAAGCATTCAGAACGATAAAAATAATCAGATGACATCATGTCTGATATAAAGCGATTTGAGGAGTGTATGCAATCGGTTAATAAGTTACAAAAACATGTTTTTTCCTCAATAAAGCATCAAACGTAGTTACATTATTTATTACTTGATATTCACGGGCACTGACCTAACGAGGCAAATTGTGCAATACAGTATTCTGAAAGAGTCATTGTAAGCAACACGTAATCGTTTTATACTGGAAGATCTAAACTTGTTCCACAACTGGGATAAGAAAAACGACATACAATAAGAACGAAATAAACTGTTTTTTACAGCGGGTGAGCATTTAGAAAAATTGAGATTTTGCATTATTTGCAGCACAGTACTGAGAGCGTACTTGCCTTGAATATAATTTTCATATGAGAACTATCAATGAATACACCCAGATATTTTACAGAGTCTGTGAACACAATTTCAGATTTACCTAGATGTAGCAGAGGAGCACGTAAAAAATAAAAGTTTTTTGGGGAGAATAACATACCAAATGACTTTTTAGAATTGAAAGTAATTTCATGTTCAACAGCATACTTGTGGCAAACATCTAACAAATTTTGTAAGCCACACAAACTAGGCGAGATGCAGCAAATGTCATCAGAAAACATAATATGATTTAGACAAGAGTTGCTAACATAACAACCAACTTTTGTTTTATTGAGATAAGAAAGCTGATCAATATATATACGGCAAAAAGATATGGGCTTAACACCCCACCTTGTCAGACTCCGCTGGACACAGTAAATGATTGGCACAGGTGACCTTCCCACCTCACTTGCATGGTTTTTTTACTATAAAGGCACAAAGGTCACCAGTATTCCAATAAGCGAACAAAATAGATAGGCAGTAGGCACGTTACGTGTGATAAGCGTTTTAAACAATAAATGATGATTGACTTTGTCGAAGGCTTTTGAAGCATCCAAAAAGACAGAATATACAGGAGTGTCATGACTGATATAAGAGGACACTGGTTGTTTTATTAAAAAACACTCATTTCAGTACTATGACCAGACTTAAACCCAAATTGATTGTCACTGGTATTCCAGAAAAGCAATAGATGATTCACATAAAACGTTCAAACAGTTTTGAGATTACTGTGGCTAGAGCAATAAGTCTATAGTTACCTGAATCTTGAATGTCGCCATTCAAATTCTTTACAATCGGGACTAAGACAGTGTTCAAGCAAGAATTTGGTACAGTGCCATGACTAAGACACATATTAAAAAGTACACTAATATAAAAACAAATAATCAGCATAAACAATATGTTCAGCTGAAATTTTGTCAGCACCAGCAGCGCGGTTTATGGCAGTTTGACAAGCAAGGAACCAATTGTGTCCATGTTGCAACAAAAGTTGTAATATTTATATATCCCTAGAAGAAATACATGAGTTAACAAATTCTTTTTCAGTGTTGGTTTTGCTAGAATTTAGCAAGGAGCTGTAATGATGTTTTCACATCTCAGCAATTGCTTCAGGACCTTGTGCTCCACCAACATTTACAGGAAGAGAACTCTTTTTGCAAGTAGACTTTTTTACTTTCTGCCAAAATGACTTATGTGAGCTGTCCAAGTTGAGTGCTGAGGCAAGCACATTTGCTCTATGTTGTTCAGAGGCATGATTACAACGGCGAAAGGCTTTTTTAAACTCCTTTCGTTTGCTCTGCATCAACTCATATAGGTAACCATTTCACTGTTTCCCATTTTTCAGCTACATGATGTAACTTTCTCTGGCAGTAGCATGAGCTTGCTTAACATGATTATTCCAACCAGGAACAGAAAATATGTTACATTTCTTCTTTACACCAACAAAGATTTTATCAGAAGCTGCTTTGAGAGCATCAGTTATAATATTATAGAAAGAGTCTATTGAGGCAACATGAGAAGCATCTGAACAATGAGAATTATTGCATTTAATACTTTCAGTTGGCAAGGAAATTTTGGATAGATATTTTTAAATACAACAATACACATGAACAGCAATTTTTAAGCATTGCCTCAACCATAAATTAAAGGTAGCCTACTGTTTGTGAGATACTGTTGTTACACTGCAAATGGCTATAGCCAGATTAGGACAAATAAAACAGTATCAAAATTGTAGCCCTATGAAACTGCAATTTCAATTGAATTGAGATGCTGTTTGATGAAAATAAACTCAACCTATTTGATCAAAACCTGGTAGTAATAGTAAGTTCACTTTTCTATTTCGGTGATTCTTAATTTGCACATGCTTTAGACCAACAGAGCCCCACACATTCACGTTTTTCAGTAGCCGTACTATACCTAACCAAGTCACCACGTCCACAGATTGTATCCTTCCAGCTTACGGTGACGTCACAGCGATGTTGCCGTTTTTATTTTCGCAATAGAATGAGTGTCAGATTCGCCGATGTCAACGAAAGTTTGCAAGCGTGTAACTTAGTAGCCTGTTGATATTTTTTACAATTTTCTGGTCAGGGAAGTTTGTTAGTGTCACCTTTTTGGTATCTTAGGTAAATTTCGCAAATTTATTTACCTGTCAGGGGCACTTTAAGACAATCCAAAACTTTATGCCTGTCACACATTGCCTTGTATTATCTAGACACAGGATGTGCAGTTGACGAATCTCATTGTTGGGCATATTTCGTGACAGGAAGATTGCCCGTCGGAAAATTGCCGTCGAGAAAATTGGCCGTCTTTGAGTAAAAAATATCTGCGAAAAAATTCAGCTGTGAGTCTGTATTGAACCATTGTTCCTCAAATAGTCTAAACTTAGCACCCTTGCAACCAGGTTGGTGCGAAGAGATTTAATTATCACGTTTTGACACTGATCTTTGTCATGTATTAAGCGAAATTCATGAAGTAGCCTACTTTAATCTGTAGCAAACTTGAAAATGTACATTAGGTAATTCGCAGCAATAAAGGCACATTGTCTAAAACGTTTTTTGCCTAGACTGGATAAAGTGCAGGCCTTACTTATTAGAAGAAATGGTGTATTGAAAACGACAATAATAAAACGAAACAAACAGTTGCTTACCGAATTCTTACATATTCCCTAGTCACTCCAAATCTCCAGTTCTCCAGATTTATAAAACAATGACCACTCCAGTCCATGCCAAAACGTAAAAAGAAAGATCAACTAGCCAAAATTGTTAATGCATGGCCGGGTCACTCAAGCATGAAAATAGAATGGAGCAGAGATACAACAATAATATTAAATGGGCGGGGAATCGTTTCTAACATACCCACCCCCAAAACCAGAGTTTAACAAATGAGGGTTTTACCAATGTAAAACGATTAAAATGAAGCAAAACACAAACCAATTAATTGCCACAAGGTGGCCACATAAACGACAATTGACATGAATTATGCAAATGTCGACCAGAATCAAAAATATTCGCGGTTAGCAAGGATCACAATTGCAACATAAAAGCTGGCTTGCATTACACACAAACCTAATAGAACATACATAACAGTAGCTCGAAGACACGCCCAAGAAGAGTTAATAAACCCTTTTGACCAACATGCTTAGCGATTGCTAAGAATAAGCACAAAAACATAAGTCTACCGACAACTGGAAGTCAGCATAAACGGATACACGAAAAACAAATGATAGCATACATGGTACCAGTGGCAGAAGTGGGGATATGGCATAAACAAAAGCACACATACAACCTAATACTGCGCAATGCTATGACCAGCGCAAGTGACATTAACGTCAGAGCAAAAGTAGGCTACCAGAAAAAACACGCGACTGTTAAGTCGAGTCGTGATAGTTAAGCAATGAATTGACAAAACACAAAAAAAATAATATCGCACATAGCAAAAGCTTTAGTAGTGAGACAGGTGTGTGAAATAGTCAGACCAAAAACAGAGCTAGACTGCTACAGTGTAAATAACTGCAGGATGCAAATAGAAACAACACTATTGATGGGAGTCAATAACACAGTTATGGCAGAACTGCTGGATGCAAATGCATCGACGACGCCGCGCTAGCTGCGGTAGTGAGGAGCACAAGAATAATAATAGTAAAATAAACACAAACACGCAATACAATTCAAATATGAAACCTAAGCAGCATGAGCAATGTCAGTTGTGCAATCGTGCCAACCAGCCAGCCTAGAAAACAAAATTGTCATTTTAAGAGTCCATACTGCCCTCTAGCAGGCAGATCTTTCTGATGTCGCGAACAAACTCTGTACCGTCAGCAACTTTTACTCGCACGCGTCTGACAAGTTTATTAGTGTCCGGCATAACTTCTTTTACAATAGCCTTGGGCCAGTGCCCACGTTTAGTTGCCTCGTCCGCTACCAGTACCAAATCGCCTGGTTTCAAGCTTGGAGATGTGCCAAACCACTTTTGTCGGGGCTGCAGCAGAGGGAGATATTGCAACAGCCATTGTTCCCAAAACTTGTCTGTGAGGTATTGGGTCTTTCTCCAAGAGCGTCGATAACCGTCAGCCTTCATAAAAACATCTGGCGGTAGGGTGTCACAAGCTGATCCGGTGAGTATCATACTTGGAGTCAGGGCTTGCAGATCATCTGGTGACGATGGGAGCGAAGTGATGGGACGATCGTTTAAAATTCTTTCAATCTCTGCTAC
The DNA here is from genome assembly GCF_918807975.1 of Aplidium turbinatum. Taxonomy (NCBI): domain Eukaryota; kingdom Metazoa; phylum Chordata; class Ascidiacea; order Aplousobranchia; family Polyclinidae; genus Aplidium; species Aplidium turbinatum. Next base: position 6,603,158 of record NC_137483.1, on the reverse strand, counting down.
CAGCGTTAGAAGGTCGAACTCATCCAACGTAGCGTTTCCTACCAGCGACCGCATCAATTTTCTTAATAAACGAAAAAATATTTCGTAGAAGCCGCCTTGATGTGAAGCACGCGGAGGGTTGAAGTGCCAGTTCGTTTCATGCCGAAGTAAGGCATCGGTGACTTTCTTTTGATGGAGGTTCTTGAGTCCTTGCCGAAGTTCGCGGTCTGCAGCAACAAAGTTTCCTCCGTTGTCACTGTACAGATCAGTAGGACAAACGTTTCTACGGCTGCAGAATCTTCGGTAGGCTTGAATGAATGCACTTGCCTCCAGGGATTGCACGACCTCAAAGTGCACAGCACGGGTCGCCAAACAATTAAAAATACAAACATCCGTTCTTTGTAGATCGTGGAAGTTCGAGTAGCGGGTAAACAACCGACAGAGAGAGTCCGAGTCCGTAATCGCGTGTTGTTGGGCTGAGCAATGTTCAATGTTTTTAACCTCTGGATCGTCTGACGAAATTCCGCCAACAAAGTCGGACTGGTTTGGCCAATTGCTCGTGACATCATGCAAAAACTTAGGACCATTGAACCAAAGCTTAGCGGTATTAACTTTATCAGGCCAAACTCCCCGAGACGCGAGATCAGCGGGGTTTAAGGTAGTCGGTACATAATGCCATTGATTGACACTGGTAAGCATGTGAATAGTGCTCAGCCTATTAGCCACAAAGGTGTGGAAACGAGTCGAAGTATTATTAATGTAACGCAGCACAACAGTTGAGTCTGTCCATAAGACAACACAATTGAATTTAAAATCACACTCCGTCAGGATAAAATTGCAGACTTTGGCAGCGAGCACAGCAGCAGTGAGCTCCAGGCGAGGTACGCTAACAGGCTTTAATGGAGCCACTCGAGCCTTGCCAAATAGAAAATTACAAATTACTACAGAATCATCATAAAACACTTTAACATAAAACACGACCCCATAGCCACTGGTACTGGCATCACAAAAACCATGCAATTCAAAGCGGATAGCACATTTACCAAAAAGAGTCAGGCTTCTAGCGATGGAAACACATTCAAGCTCTGGAAGGGCCTTTAACCAAGCTTCCCAATTAATGTTTACTGGCCCAAGGCCATTAAGGGGTTCATCCCAATCAAGTTGAGCGTCACAGGCCTGCTGCAGGAGTTGCCTAGCAGGTAAAATGAAGGGTTGTATTAGACCCAGTGGGTCGTATGTTTGCGAAATCATGGAGAGAACGCCTCTCCGGGTGTTAGGCTTTTGTTGGATACTCACCCTCACCTCCATGCAATCGCTCGCAGCATTCCACACAACACCAAGGGTTTTCTGCGTTGGAAGCTGGCACTGAGGCAAATCGACCTTCGACGCCAAGTCTTCCTGCAACACAGAACTCAAGACCTCTGCACTGTTAGACAGGAATTTAGTTAAATGGAAGCCGCCACTTTGTAATAGTTCACGCAGTTGTTGTATTAGTTCGATAGCCTGATCCGGCGATTCACATGAATGACAAATATCGTCAACATAAACATTTTTTAAAACTGTGTTAACAGTGTTTTGATCAGCACCTGCTTCATTGTCTTTGGCAGTCATCCGAAGTGCGAAGGCAGCACAGCATGGCGACGACTTTGCTCCAAACACATGAGTTTGCATACGGTAGTCGACAGGTTCCCGCTTGAGATCATCGTCCGGATACCATAAGAATCGAAAGGCATCCCTGTCTCCTTCGTCTACACGTACTTGGGAAAACATGGCCTTAATATCGCCCACAACAGCGATCGGATGTTGCCTGAAGCGAAACAATGTTCCTACAAGGTTATTGGTGAGATCTGGGCCATGAAGCAGCTTGTCATTTAATGACACGCCTTTAAACTTCGCGCTGCAGTCGAAAACGACTCTAAACTTGGCCGCATTGGTCGTGCAGTGATGGGGCACATAGCACGTCTTCCCTGGTGTGTCTACCACACCAGTTTCAAGTGGCACAGCATAGCCACATTTAACATATTCCTGCATTTTATCACGATACTTATTGAATAACACCGGGTCAGTAATAAATCGGCGCTTCATTCCCTCTAGGCGCTTGAGTGCCATAGAGCGATTATTGCACAAGTCCGGGTCTTCATGCTTCCACAACAGCCCTACAGAATAGTGTCCATCCACCTTCTTCACCGTGTCCTGCATGATCTGCAGCGCACGTTTATCCTCAATTGAAGGACAGGGGGCCTGTGGCTCATCGATGTCATTAAAATCCTGCAACAATACATTTAACATTCTATCGCAAGACTCCTTTACGCTAAGAAAGTTTACCATTACTGGTGAGTTGAGCTGCCTATCGCCACCATCTTTCCCATATATGGTCCAACCCAGAAGGGTGTGCAGTCCGCATGGTTCTCCTGGTGCGCCAGTACGAACTTCCTGCAAAAGATAAGCCTGGTGAAGATCGCTACCCAATAACAACTCAACCTTCCTATCTTTTAGTTCAGGGAACTTTAAGTCCTCCAAATGACTATATGCACTACTAAGTGCTTCGGTGGGGATACTGTGGCTGACATCCACAATCTGGTCCATCACCAGAGCATCTGCAACGGAAAACACAGCTTGCTCTTCCATTCCCTGCACAGCCAAAAAATCAACTTTCTTGTCATGAAAGGAGACAGCATTGGTGGTCAGCAACTCTACATTGCTTTTCGTCGCAGCAACTCCTAAGCGAGATACGAGGCTTGAGGAGCATAGACTGACGCTAGAACCTTCATCGATAAAAGCATAAGTATAGGTATAGTTGGAGGGGTCCCCAGCCCATACCTTAACTGGTAAAACCTTAAACATTGTTGTCCCAGATGTAGCTGGCACAGTTGCAGACGTTGTTGCTGAGATGCTCTTCCTCGGGGAAGAGGGACTTTCCACTTCCACACGGTTTACATGCAGAAGTGAGTTATGCCTCGATCCACACGTTGCACAAGATTTCTTAAATCTGCAGTCCACCACTCTGTGGCCTGATCTCAAGCAACAGAAACACAGTCTATGCTTTTGCACCAGGGTTCTTCTTTCTGCAACAGGTTTTTGTTTAAACATCTCACACTTCCATAGGGCATGCGACTCTGCACACAAACAACAGGACTCTTGTTTATGGTTAGCAGATTGGGAAATCTGCTCTTGGATTGTGCAAACCGAAGCACGCTTGTAGCCACCTTGCGGATTAGATCGAGCCATCGTTGGTTGTAGAGCTCTCTTAACATCTTTGCCTGGTTGCATAAGATGGCCATATTGGCTGTCGGCTCGAGAGGCTGCATCCTCGACCAAGACTCTTAAATCGCCAAACGTGGCACAGTCCGATCCCAAGTGATTAACATTAACAAACTGCTCCTTTAACTTATAAGGAAGTCGCAGGAACAGCCGTTGAAGCACCTCATCACTGTTTAAAAGATGGGACTTACCCCAGCCATCGAAACTGACTTCACACTTATACATCTTGTCGCAAAGCTTTGTGAGGCCCGGCGCATCCCACTCTGAAATAGGGGGTCCTTGCAGCAAATCTTCCTTCACTTTGGCCATGAGTTTTCCAGGGTTGCCAAACCTTTTTCTCAATCTATCCCATGCCATTCCATATGCTCTTTCACTATTTTGCAAGCAACTCAGGCCAGAAATTACTTCCAAGGCCTGGCCTACACAATTGTCCTCCAAAAAGGCGATGCGATCTTCAAAGCTTAGATAGTTTGACTCAATGTATCGTTCAAAACGCCTTTTAAAGTTAAAGAACTTTAACACATTGCCGTCAAACTTCTCCAGCGACAACCGAGGACCATGAACATTTTGAAACCCTGCACTGAGCTGGGGTTGAGGCACGACGATGGGAAATTCACTACTATTATTAGCTTCAGTGCGAAAGGGAGATGTGTAAGGATTAAGAATATTACTAGCACTACTGCTGCCCTGAAGGATACCCTGTTCTGCTTTTACAGGTGGTATCTTTACACCACTCTCACGGGGTGTCACGTGACTGCTAGACTCAGCAGCTTTGCCTGTGTCACTGCCTGCATCCATAACTACCGATGATGTTTGATGTGACACTCGCTTGGATTGCTCTCGACAGCTTCGAATGAGGGTAGAGCATGCTTCAAGCAAACCATAAATGCTTTCCCCCATACGGTTCATCCTAGATTCTATTGAGCCTGATTGCTGTGGTTTGCATTTGAGTAAATCTAAACGTTTAAGGGAGAGCTTCCTTTGAAGTTCAAGGCATCTTTTCTTTACCTCCAAAACTTCAGAAGAGCTCAGGAAATCATCACTTGAGCATAGCTCCATGTCGATGGAAGTTATGCCAAGCTCGATTTCAACCAGCTCTTGTTCTAACACAACAAGACCTGGCAGCTCTTCGCTACTGTCATGTTGACCACTAATATTAGAGGCGGCCTCATGCTGCTCTGTTGAGCCACTAGCATAACCATTTGGCTTACTCCGTCTTGGAGTTTGCTTGGGCTTTTTACGAGCCATAATTAACACACAGCAATATACAAGCTACAAAAAACAAAATCTGTACGGTACTTACCTTAGGTGAGGTGACAATTGACCTTCACGATGTTACGGAGAATGTCAGTAAGTAACCTACTAAAATTACAGGGTTTAACGGTAACCAGTTCTACCTGACTAGAACAATGGCCTGACAGAGTACAGGCTTAGAAGCTTCAATCTTTGGCAGACCTGACAAGACTGCCCAAAGTGAAGATCTATTTACAAAATTTAAACAAAGTTTACAACGTGGCGGGCTCAAAGGCACAAACCAAAAAATGAATCCTTGGCAGACCTGAAAAGACTACCCTAGGATAACAAACAACTAGTTACAAAGTTCAAAGAAACTTTACAGCATGGCAGGCTCAAAGGCACACACCAAAAAAATGAATCCTAGGCAGACCTGAAAAGACTACCCTAGGATAACAAAACAACTAGTTACAAAGTTCAAAGAAACTTTACAGCATGGCAGGCTCAAAGGCACAAACCAAAAAGTTAATCCTTGGCAGACCTGAAAAGACTACCCTAGGATAACAAAACAAATTACACAACTAGCTAAAGTGAGCTAGACAAAGGCACATACCATAAATGAATCCTTGGCAGACCTGAAAAGACTACCCTAGGATAACAAACAAATTACACAACTAGCTAGAGTGAGCTATACAAAGGCACATACCATAAATGAATCCTTGGCAGACCTGAAAAGACTACCCTAGGATAACAAACAAATTACACAACTAGCTAGAGTTAACTAGACAGGCATAACCTTGCACCAAGCAAAGGTATGTTTTATAAATGATGTCTAAAACGTTTTTTGCCTAGACTGGATAAAGTGCAGGCCTTACTTATTAGAAGAAATGGTGTATTGAAAACGACAATAATAAAACGAAACAAACAGTTGCTTACCGAATTCTTACATATTCCCTAGTCACTCCAAATCTCCAGTTCTCCAGATTTATAAAACAATGACCACTCCAGTCCATGCCAAAACGTAAAAAGAAAGATCAACTAGCCAAAATTGTTAATGCATGGCCGGGTCACTCAAGCATGAAAATAGAATGGAGCAGAGATACAACAATAATATTAAATGGGCGGGGAATCGTTTCTAACACACATCACATCATAAATTTATCATTTACACACTGAAAGTAGCAACAATGACAAGAATGGGGAAGGTTTAATTGATATCAGAAATTTACATGATTGCTACTCGTTGTTGCTCAATATGTTAACCAAAGCGATCATACAGAAGGCAAATAATGAGAATACATCCATCAAAACACCCGGACGATTCCATGATAATATACAAAGTGTAAAACACTTAAGAAGGGTGGCGACATAACAGTTCGTGTCATGTGCGTTGTGCATGGCAGATCAGCAAGTTTCCACTTCATAGTCATATAGAGCAGGAGTTACATGGCTTTTATTACATTTTTATTAGGAATTTCAACGATGACTTTTTAGATGTATTTTTGGACGTAGAATTCAAAAATCGAGTGCTTACAAGCCGAAAACTGGACATTTTTGAGATATTTGCATTTTTTGGGCTAGCAAGAGAATGGCGTCATTGCTTGGGAGCTCAGAAATTCGCGGTCGTTGGATAGCGGCTGCATTTGAATACATGGCTCAAAACCAAAGTTGCTAGTTCCGCTGTTTTCCCTCGGAATTCGGGTAGTTTTGTTTCCTGGTAACGGCAAAATTTTAGCTGTGATGGGTTGTGGTCTGGTTGTTTCGTTTCAATTCGAACCAACTTTCGTAGAATAAATATTATTGTTACTTCACAATTTTCAGTTTTGACGACTTCACTTTGCACAATTTTTCTAAAGTGGGGTTACGTTTGTGTTTGTTTCATTACGTGTTCTCCAGAAGGAGTAATTGGAGAAAAAGGTTTAGCCACTGCGATTGCTTGGGACCATTATGATGAGAATAAAGATACACTTTCAGGAAGTGGCACCCTCCATGATACACAAGGAATATGCTTTCAAAATATGACAACAGAGTTAGATCAAAGGAACAAGGCCCATCACAGAGTGATAGTAGCAATTCTGGTTTGTCTTGGATTAGAAAAAGGAGTCTTGAAATCCATCACATTGAGCTGGAGCCTGTAACAAAAAATCCAAAGATAGTTTCTAACAATTTCAAAACTTTCGATATGTCTTCTCCTGAAAATCTACAAAATGCAACAAAAAGGGGTGTGATTTGGTCAATCACCTTTGCTGGCTGTAAAGACACGCCTATGTGGTCAGGATGGAATGCTCAACTTACAAAAGATTCCCTGCCACGCTAGACAGTTGCATTCATGCCAAATATAGGGAAACCACCTACAAGACATGATGTAGTTCTTGATACTATGAAAACAAGCTTGAAAGTAGCGGATGAATGCAAGGAACATTACACGAATGTTACGTACCGTATGACCTTGGTATTGCAAAGCCTGCTGCCAAAATCCAGAATATTCTGGCTCCCAGATTTGATAGGTTATTCATCCACTATGGACCGTTCCACATCATGTTCAGGTACTTTGGTTGCTTGGGCTACCTGATAGAGCAGGGATGTGCAACCTTTATTACAGGAGGGCCAGATATAAATAACTGGGTGAAACCCGGACCGCACGTTAATTTAACATATGATTTCCAGTAGTCGTAGGCACAAAAAAGTATTTTTTCTGTTATTCATGTTATTCTTATGGCATTATGAGGGGATCTCCTTGCAGAAATAATAACTTAAGTTAAGACGCATAAATTTCTGAAGAAAACTGCTACGGTATTCAAATTAATTGTCGTCACCGCCGGCTCTTTACAACAATTTTTTACTTACTTTTTTTACTTTTACAGCTTTTACTTTAATGGAAGTGCTCACAATTCAAGTCCATTTTCCAAATTCCATGGGGAGTACAAGTTGCAAATGCGGACAGGAGCAAACAATGCAACATCTACTCGAACGCCCTGACTTAAAAGAAAGATGCTCTGCACAGGATTTGGCGGAGTTCAGCGATAGAGCAAGAGCTTGTGTGATGCTCTGGGCTACGGTCGTGTGACACACGATGAAGAAGAAGTGTTCGTCTGTCAGAACTGATCGATAGGGAGATTTCATGACGCCCATTTTAGAAAAAACTGTTCGCACAAATACGTTGAGCCAAAAAGAGCCATTTTTAAAGCCATGGATTTTTTCAAATGTGTAAAGTCATCTTGGTTGAGACGTTTTCGGTAGAAATCGCCAAGATTCATTTCTAAATACTTTGCTTTCAAATCCGTTTTCTCTCGAAGACCAATCAGTTCAAGTTATAGTTACTGGTACTTTGTCAATGTCTGTGTTGAATGGCGAAGCGAATATACCAAACAAATGTTTATGAGATTTGAAGTCTTTGAAACGAGCCAAAAATTCATACAAAAAATTATCAAGTTGGTCTGCAAATTCAGTTTTCTTCTCAGGATGCATTCCATAGTCTCTCGAAGTTGGAAAGTGGAAAGGATTTCCTGTCTGTGCGTGAGCTTTCCAAAGTTGTAATTTATTCATAATGCCTTTTATGTGACCATACATTTTTACATTCCAAATAATTAAATAAAATGGATTAGCAGTGGCCTGTGGGAGATTTCTAAAATGGTTAACAGAAGGTGCGAAATCTACAATAATCCACTTCACAATGAATTGTTCACACCTACCAGACTAAACTAAATTATAAACACGTTTCGCGGGCCTCACACAATTCAAAATTGGCACATCTTTGCCGGCCGCACAATTTTTTTTCGCGGGCCGCATTTGGCCCGCGGGCCGCACGTTGCACACCCCTGTGATAGAGGATTCTGGAGGTCCATACATCCTTACTCAATTGGAAGTACTTGCTTCTGGTCCAATTAGCGGCTTCTTATCAGGAAAGCATTACAACAGGTGTAAGCGATTGCATGTTTTATTTGCCACTGCGTTCAGGAAAAAACATGTAGAGTCCTTCTTAAAGCAGATGAAGGGCAATGTGAATAGACATGCTATCATCACAACAATGCTTCGAAACAGTACGGTATACATATTGAAGATGTAGAGAAATCAGATGCCTTTAAAGGTCTTATGAATGATTATGAGAAGTTCTGTGACGACACACGGAACGGGAACCATGGCGGTACAGCCCAGTTCTGGTTTATTTACATCATTCTTGTACAGCGATTTTTACTTATGAACAGAGCTGTAAAGACGAATGATATTGAGCTCTTCACTTATGCTCTGAAAACAATAATCCCAGTGTTTTTGCATGCAACAAGCCCAACTATTCCAGACACATGCTACTGTACTTCCTGAAACTGTTGAACATGGAATACACACACCCTGGCATACGTGATCAGCAGGAGAAAGGAGCCTTCTCTGTGAGGTTGTCTGGACACTCCTTCTCGAGATTACCTGTTCATCAAGCAGTGGAGATGACTGTGAATGTGGATGCTGCATCCAGGATGACTGACATAAGTGCGTTCACCCAGAGTTTTCTTGCCCAACGAAGATGGAATGTCACGAGGTATGTAAGGAGTCAAGTGATAAATTATGCGATGGAGAAGGCTGGTATGAAACAAAATGAAACTGTTTACCAGGAATCAAAACCCTACAGAATAAAAATAAACCATGCTGATTTCATGAAGATTGGTGAAACTATCGAATCGACCATGAATCCATTTCAACATGATGAACAAAGTAATCACTTGATCAAGCTATCGTCTGGAAAACCAGCTCCAGATGAGATCAGAAATGATCTCTTGAACACAATTGGCAAAGGTTCTGAATGGCAACAGGAGTTCCTTGATGAAATAAAAGAAGATCCTGCTCGAATTGAAAAGCCCATGAAGAGAAGGAAAGTCAGAAATTTCGCTAGCAATGCAGCAAACGTTTTCGTCACAACAAAAGATAAGAAAGTGGAAGAGCTGAAATGTTCCAGAGACTTGTTTGGCAGACTTCTTTACTTGTCCTGCCAAAAGAAGCTTGACTTAAGAAAAGTCCTGTCTCACCCACTGTCAGTAGTTCTCCTTAGTCTATGCAATGTAGATGGAAGTATGACCACAACCAACAAGTCCAAATTGGCTAATCATCTTGAGTCACTTGTGACGGCAGCTAATGAACCATTGAATACAGGAAGCGATGTGAGTATTTTTGATGGCATGTTCTTGATCAGAATGATTACGAACCTTCCTTCTACTTATGGTGAAATTGCCAAAGCTCTCTTAACTATGATTTATAAAGCTACTAGCGAAGAAGTGCACTTTGTATGTGACGATTATACTCAGAACACAATCAAAGATTCGGCTCATGAAATCCGGGGGCACCGACACTGTCATCAGCATTACTGGTCATAGCCAAAAAAGACCTAAAGACTTTTCAAAGTGCCTATCCTCATCACAGTTCAAAGATTCTTTCCTTGCTTTCTTGTTTTATGAGTGGCAGTCAAATCCTATGCTGAAGTAATCGGGAACAAGAAAGTAATTGTGGCAACGGGGAAAAAGTTCTATGAATTTAGTGTGCAAAGTGACAATCTTGTAATAAGACAGAACTGCTGTTTATATGACTGCGAACACAATGAAGCGGACACAAGGATGGTGCATCATATATTTCAGTTCTACAAAAGTAGTGACAATCCTCTGCGAGTGAATGTGCGTTGTAACGACACAGATGTAATGATCATTCTCTTGCATTACTGCAGCGATGTGGACCTGCAAACAGAAATTTTATTAGAAATGGGTCATGCTTACAACAATAGGCTACTCGGCGTATTGTTGACATCAGAAGTATGATGGAGGAGCTCAGTGAAATTAATGGCTTATTCTGTACAGCTTTGCCAGGATACCATGCCATCACAGGGTGTGATTACAATTCCTGTTTCTTTGGCAAAGGGAAAACTAGACCACTCTTAATTGCATTAATGTACCCTCAATTTCTTCAAGCAATGGAAGATTTAAGCACTTCCATCAGTGTTAGCTCTGCCACGGACGCTGCTCTCGAATAGTTTGTATGTGCAAAATACGAGAAAAGGCAACTTCGTGACATCAATGAAGCCCGCAGAGTTATATTTGAAACGAAGTTTACGCCAATACATAGTGAGCGGCCTCTGCAAAAAGTAAAAGGTTTGGAACCTACAGCAATGCTTCCTTGCAGGGCAGCGTTTATCCAGCACATTAAGCGAGCAAATTTTGTTGCAAGGATGTGAAAACTTGCAAATGAATTCAGGCCTGTGACAGAGTCACCCTTAGACCATGGGTGGAAAGAGGATAATAGCGGCAAGATAGTGCCAAATTGGTTTGAAGGCTCTCAGCTGCCAGATTATCTGGAAGTAGACCAATATAACATTGACAGTGACTACGAGGATTCGAATTTATCTGACAATTCAGATGACAGTGAAAGTCAGAATGATGATTTTAACATTATCCAACTAAATCTTGTATTTCAGATTGTATTTTTTTACAGTTTCATATTTGAAAAACACAAAAACTGTTACAGTTACTCAAAAACCATGACAGATAATCTTTTGTCTTGGCAGAATTTGACCAATTTCACTTTTTGAACTAAAAAGCTGTTTTAATTCTATGACAAATTGGTAAATTAAAAAATTAGAAAATAAAAAACGGAAGTAGCCCACAAAATTAAAAATTGCTAATATCTCAAAAATGTCCAGTTTTCGGTGTGTAAGCACTCGATTTTTGGATTCTACGTCCAAAAATACATTTAAAAAGTTCATCCTTAAATTTCCTAATGAAAATGTAATTAAACTCGTATAACTCCTGGACTACATAACAATAACATCAATTACAAGGATTTACAAAGGCATGTCGGTGAATCCTAATGGGGGTTACTTTAAAAATTCAAAATATATGCATATTTTTATCATTACTATCATATTTTGAAATAAGATTTCTAATCCGGACATCTAAGTCTCGGTATTTTTTTCGCATGGGAAGTGTATCCCCTCTTTCCAATTGAATTCCTCTCGCATGGACTAAACCTTCTTCACTTTTTAAGGCATTGATTAATTTTCAAATATTAGGATGAGTACTACAAACGAATTTATTTATAGAATTGTGAAAGGCCTCGACGCTATTATTGGTACGTGGCAATGAATTTTCAAAACGAGTATAAACATTCCAACTAGTAATGGGGAATTGCGGGAGGTCCCTCCTCTTATTTTGTCGAGTTTCCCTTTCAATTCCTATATAAGTGAATTAAAAATAGGATAAAAATTCAGGAGGGATTTCTTCATCATCGGAGAGTTCCTCAAAAGCTTCAACAACATCTTGAGTGGGAACAAACGCGAGAGCAGAAAAATAGCGCATCTTCAAACCGAAGCTTTTATTATTATGGTATTCATGTGTTGCTCCTATGGCAGCAAGTTTTCTGTAATGAGCTTGGCAGAAATGGAAGAAACAGCCATTATGAGTAGCACCAGGGAAGACTTGTTTTACAACATTCATTGAAGCCTTTTTAAAATCACTTGTCACATGCTCTGGAGCATCACCAACCAGTTCCTTAATTTTGGCATAAACCGCTCCATATGTAGCCTCGTTTTTTTTTGGTAAAAGGCCAAATATTAGTGGAATTGTTACATTAGCGATTTGAATATGAACAGTAAGAATTTGATTGTAAATGTCTAGAGCGACCTTACAAGTCCCATCGACCGCCCAGTTCTTGTACTTTTTGAGATTTTCGAGCCCTTCATCTGATGCAAACATTAATATTCTATTAACATCATGCACTCCAGAATCGTACTGTAGAAATCTTGCACCTGAAGCAAGACTTTGAAATTGCAATGGAATATCATAGCCGCTTCTTACAGTCGGAACAGGTGGAAAATTGCATGCTTTTTGTCTCCAATTCCTAACATTTCTACTCATGTGATTTAAACTTGGCATTTGGGAAAGAGCATATTCGTCTAGAGATGAAACACACTCAGAAATTAAGGCACGACATGATTGGTGAGAAACTACCTCATCTTTCAAAGCTTGTTTTGCTTCCACAATATCTTTACCAGATGAATGTGGAATTCTGTATGTTCACTTACTTTCTTTAAAATTTGAATATTGTCAATATGCGAGTTCGTGTGTAATCTTGCTTTGCAACTTGTAGATTTTCTTTCACTGCACTCCCAGTAAATCATAATAGGCCTACCACTTTTATTCGTCTTATTCCTATGATATATAAATTCCAATTCATCTACAAGAATGTCTTTTCCGCGCTCACTTTTTATGACGGTCACGATTGTGGGGTGACAAAATTTGAGATAATAGCGGAATCTGAAAGAAGACTGTCCTCAGAACTCAGTGTAAAGCTGTATACTTTTGTCGGTATGAGATAGAGAGTCGATATTTATATTCCCCAGAAGCATTTTTTTATTTAGTTTGGCATTTGCAGATTAAAATTTATCACGCCTTTTATCACAGCTGGGTGCTAAGTTTAAACTATTACTGTAGTAGTGTAGTTAGAGGAACAATGGTTCAACACAGACTCACAGCTGGACTTTTTTCGCAGCTATTTCTTACTCAAAGACGGGCAATTTTCTGGCGAGCTATATTCCCACACGGGCAATTTTCCTAGTGCAGGGCCTTCGTGTAATGGGAAAATCCCTGCAACTTGCCACAACCAGGTGAAAGAAGTTATTTCATCTTTAGAGACATAAATCGAATTTAATAGTTGCGCGTATAAGCCTACAAAAATCTCTCTCCATTTTGCTTCAACGAAGCCTGGTCTTTATCCCGACAGCAGGGTCGACTAAATCGGTATCACGAAGAAACTCTAGCAGTAGCCTATCTGCTTTAAAATCAGCCTTAGGCATGCTTTTGAGCTTAGGCAAATTGTACTTTCGATAATTTTTTACTACTCAGCCTACCTACGTTGTTTCAGCTGTGTATAGCCAACTTCAAGATTTCCAATTAATATTAGATTTGGACTTTCGCTAGGACGTAATTTTTGGATATATGGCCTACTGTTTAATTGCGGGCATAAGCCATCGTATCGATGTTTGCTGGAAGAAAAGCAACAATTACTTTTTTAACTTTTTTACTTTTTTAAGTAAACAAGTCGGCAGCCGTGGCCGAGTGATTAGCGCGTTGGGCTCGCAGTCGAGAGCCTGCATGTTCGACTCCAGCCACTCGCACTTGCTGTTGTTTCTCTGGGCAAGAAACTTTACGATAATTGCCTCTACCTAGTGATCGATTTCGAGTAATGGGTAGTACCAAATTTAAGTCATAAGTAAAGTAGACAACCAGAAACAGACATTGCAGTCGGCTGCAGCGTGGGTCAGGTGTATGTCGGAAGGCGTACACAGATGCATAGCGCTCAAGTCCGCTTTCCCGCAATGCAGGATAAAGATAAACAAACAAACAAACAAACAATTAATAAAGCTGACACTGCATTTTTAACACCATTGTTCTATTTTTTCGTTTATTTTTTATTTTGTTGCATAAAGTGAATAAACTTAAAAAATACATGTTTCAAGTTTCTTTTTTCTTAAAAATAAAAAAATCATCGCACTTATCACGTTACAAAAACCCTCGGGAGCCACCCGCTGTAGGCTTTGTTGTCGCATAATTGCAATAGCACTGCACAATAAATCTTGAAAAATATCGTAAACAATGGATAACGTATTAAACATACATGCAGTGATTGGGAAATGTGTCATTGTCAGATGCAATAGAATTATTGTTTCTTTCTAATGTTTTGTAGGTTGTGGCTCCTTCACAGAGAGAACAGTACCGCAACTGAAAAAAATCAACCAATCAAATTAAAAAATGAACATAGGCCAACAGTAGCTACCGCAAAGCAAAATACGTAGGGTCTTCAAAAAATACAGCTGTCCGACATGCATTGCATACACTAGGTCTTCCATTCATAGCCTACAGCAATGCAGGTTAACTTTCACAAGTAACATAATTTATTTATTAAGATTTTACCTCTGCTGGACACTGAAAAAAGATTGTCGAAATCAGCCAAAAAATAACGACAATGTTCACTCTTGTAGAACATATGAAATAACAAAAAAACAAGAAAAAACTCTTTTAGTTGGAATTAACCCTTTGAAGGTTGGTGTCAATTCTACTTCTTTTTTGTATCAACAGTTGTATCTCTAAAACCACTGAGGCTGCGACTACGAGATTTTTTGATTTTTCCTAACTTTTATTCACCTCTATTGAGCTGAAATTTTGAGCGAATAAAGGTTATAAATTGAGATATACGGTACCGTATAAGGCATTGCTCAGCACATCCTCTGAAATATTTCATATTCTATTGTTCAAAATTTTCCCACCAGCTGGATGAAAGTAATTAATTTGGCCCATGTCTCGTTAATCCTAACTGTTTATGTAAAATTATGTAAAATTTTTTTAATTACAACATTGCAATGCATGTTCTTCATTACTCTACCAAAAAATAATGTGTAAACTCACGCTACAATTACAGTCATAAGTCACCTCAACATTTTAACGTATATGAGCAGTTCTAAAATTCACATAGTTTTAATTTTCGGATATGCTCAGCATGAATAATTTTACAAAATGAAAAATAACAGAGATATCACTCCTAAAGCACAAGAAGAATCGACAGCCCACCCCCCCCCCCCCCCCAAACTGAGCACGACTCCAGGAGCCCAACCTTCTAAGGGTTAAGCCTCAATTGAATGCTTACCACATTGTCTCAAGATTTACCTGCAAAAAACAAAAAGTGTTCATTATAATTTGAAGCTACTGTGCCAAGTACTTTAGACAAGGGTTTTTTGTTAAGAATAATCTATGGGCAGGGCATTTTTTCAAGGGCCCCAAAAGCTTGAAATACGCCGCCTATTCTTTTGCTACAGCACGTTTGCATTCAATTTACTTTTTTTAGAGAAAATCTTGAAAATATTTTTCTTGATAATCTTATTAGTTATATTGGGATCATAGTAGAAGCGTTCACGTCGCGATCCCTGTCAGCACACTACACAGTAGTAGCTGCGAATTCTACTAAAACTTCTAAAGAGAGACTATACTATCTACTGATATGAAGACCCTTAGATGCAAGAAGAGAGGCCAACGTCACAACGATCGGCTTTTATCAAAGCCGGCGTTGACCATAATATCTCTCAACGCTGAAGGGGTATCCGCACCCAAGCAAGCTCTGATTTCCAAATTATGCAGAGACCACCACTGTGATGTTCTCTGCCTTCAAGAAACTCACCGAGGGGAAAACGATCCGAGACCTCAAGTGGACGGCATGAAAAATGTCATTGAAAGGCCGCATGAAAAACATGGCAGTGCCATGTTTGTCAGAGAAGGACTGATTGTGCAATCAACATCAAAGCTCAATCTGAAGGACATCGAAGCGCTGTCTGTTGAGCTCACTCATGTCAACATCACCTCTATTTACAAACCGCCACCTACTCAATTTGAACTTCCTCCTTTCTTAACTACAGAGAAACCACATGTTGTGATTGGTGATTTTAACAGCCATAGCACCCAGTGGGGATACAGTGAAACAAACCTTGACGGTGAAGCTGTTGAATTATGGGCTGAAAATTACCAACTCAGCCTAATACATGACGCTAAACAGCCCCACTCATTCAATAGCAGAAGATGGAAATCTGGTTACAACCCCGATATTGCATTTTCAAGCCATAGAATTGCAGGAATGTGTAAGAAAACAGTCTTGAATGCTATCCCAAGAACACAACACCGTCCAATCAGCATAAGCATCTCTGCCGCAATCTCACCATCAAGTGTTCCTTTTCAACGACGTTTCAACTTTCAAAAGGCAAACTGGGCATGTTTCACAGAAGAACTTGAAAACAAAATAAAATCAGTTGACCCAGCGCCAGAAAATTATGAATCCTTTGCCAGTCTTGTGCGCCACATAGCCAAGAGAAACATCCCACGTGGATGCAGCTCAAAATATATTCCCGGTCTAAACTGTGAAAGTGCCAAACTGTTGCAAAAGTACCAACAACTGTTTGAAGAAGACCCTTTTGCGGAAGCTACCATCCTTACCGGCGAACTTCTGATGATCTCCATCTCTGAAGAACGGCAACGAAAATGGCAAAACACCATCGAAGCAACGGATATGTCGAGAAATAGCAAGAAGGCATGGAGTCTAATACGAAAATTAAGTAACGATCCATCAGAATCAAAACAGCAACACTATCCTGTCACGGCTAATAAAGTTGCTCACCAGCTGCTAGAAAATGGTAAACCAACAAAGAAAATCCCCAGACCGAAAATCAAGAATGTGGAATATACTGAAAATACTGGTTTAACAAAACCCTTCTCACCAAACGAACTTAAGGCAGGTATTGATACTCTCAAAAATGGCAAAGCTATTGGACTAGACGGCATTTTCACTGAAGAAATAAAACATTTTGGTCCTTTGGCTAGAAAGTGGCTTCTAAAATTGTTTAATTGTTGCATGGCAAAGAAACACATCCCAAAGATCTGGTTGAAAGCACGGATCATTGCTCTTCTGAAACCTGGAAAAGATCCATCTCTAGCAAAAAGCTTCAGACCAATTTCTTTACTGTGTCACCTTTACAAATTGTTCGAGAGGTTAATTCTTGGCCGACTATCACTTTCTGTTGAACAACACCTAATTCCCCAACAAGCTGGCTTTCGACCTGGAAAGTCAACAACAGGTCAATTGCTGTGTCTAACGCAACATATTGAAGACGGATTCCAGAAAGGTATGATTACTGGTGCTGCATTTGTTGACCTATCTTCGGCTTATGACACAGTTAACCATCGTCTCCTGCTGAAAAAGATCTTGCAGATGTCCAAAGATGCTGCAGTAACAAAGCTTATAGCAACGTTACTCCACAACAGACGATTCCAAGTTATCCTGAATTCAAAAACAAGCCGCTGGCATCATCAACGGAACGGACTTCCTCAAGGAAGTGTTCTAGCACCGTTACTGTATAACATATACACCAACGATCAGCCGATAGATCAACACACTAAGCGGTTTATATACGCCGATGATCTATGCATAACATCACAAGAAAAGACCTTTGTTGCTATAGAACAAAACCTTACAAAGTCGCTCGAGGAGTTAACACAATATCACACCAACAATCACCTCAAAGCTAACCCTTCAAAGACACAAGTATGTTCTTTCCACCTAAAAAACAGAGAAGCTACAAGGACCCTCAAAATCTCCTGGTCGGGAACAGAGCTGGAACATTGCCCTAACCCCGTCTACCTTGGAGTGACACTGGACCGTACTCTCAGCTACAAAAAGCACATTGAAAACACAAAGGCTAAGGTTAACACCAGAAACAATATCCTGAGAAAGCTTACCAACTCTGGGTGGGGCACTAATCCACAAACCCTCAGAATGACCGCATTGGCTTTGTGCTACTCCACAGCAGAATATGCATGCCCTGTTTGGAACAGGTCCTGTCACTCATCGAAGCTTAACTCTGTACTCAATCATTCTTGTCGTCTTATTACTGGGTGTCTGAAGCCCACAAATACCAACAAACTTTATCTGCTTGCTGGTATTGCACCACCATACATAAGAAGAGACGTTAGCAGTCAAGCTGAAAGGCTAAAACAAATATGTGATGAAAAACATCCTCTATATGGAAAAACTGCTGCACAAACCCGGTTGAAATCAAGAAAAGCTTCCTAACAGACGTTCAGCCACTAACCTCAACAAAAGAAGAAACAAGACTTAAGCAATGGAAACAACAATTCGAAAACGACCCATCATACACTGAAATGAAGATCCCACCATCAGAGTCCCTCCCCCCAGGAGCAAACGCTCCTTGGGCAAAGTGGAAAACATTAAATCGACTCCGAACCGGTGTTGGACGTACTAAGTCTGCAATGGTGGAGTGGGGCTACGACACGAGCCCTGCTGTATGTATCTGTGGCACCGAGCCCCAAACAGCGGACCACCTTCTTGTTTGCCCTCGGCTTGCCACCCGGTGCAGTAGGTGGGACCTGTCAGTGTACAACTCCGTTGCGGAAGAATGTGTCAATCTGTGGTGTATCAACAAACTTTAGAAGACTCGATAGAAGAAGAAGTTATATTGTGTTTTCTCCAGTCTGAGTTGCTTGTAAAGAGATGAAGCGTTTTAAAGGCATCTTGTTTTAATACTCCTGGGATCTTATTGGCACCAAGCCCAAATCACCATCTCAAAGGTCCTATCTGGTAGGCAGCGAGTGACGCGTCATTGACTCCGACTGCGTATGCAAATCCAATGGAAAAAATGATCTTAACAGTTTTATACAATGCTTTGGCAGCGGTGGGATGGCGCAGCGGGTAAGGCGCTCGCTTTCCAATCATGCAATCCTGGTTCGACTCCCGGCTTATGCTGGTTGTTGACATACACCGCTCATCTCTACCCAGAGTGTAATAAATTGGGTGGGCGTAATTGCTGAAGTAATGGCAGCCGAGAGAAAAGAAGCCGATGGCTTAGTATAATGAGAACCTAATCTTCTCATTCCCCGATGCTTGGATTCAAGTATGGGACTCACCTTTTTTTTACAATGCTTACGATTAGAGAACAAAAGGAAAATTGTTAAAACTATACCTCATTTTTTCTTATATTTGGTGATGAAAATACATTTTAAAGAGCGGCCCTTTTTAGCTACATTCCCCCGTGCCAGCATAATCTTGGAGCTGTACTTTAATGGCTTTGCTCACGACAACAAATATAATATCTTACTTTGACAGATCCAAGAACCAATACAAAAAGAAACAAATGTTTGCGTGCTACATTAATGAACAAGAACACTGAACAAGCTTTAAAATATCTATTGAGTTCTATTTACTAACTTCAGCCTTACTTTAGTGCAAACAAACTAAAACGCGGTGTTCGACAATGTGAAGTTATTCTGGTCTTTCGCAGTTTAAAAATCACCCAATTTTCAAGTTTTGATAGCAATTATAATCTACAGAAATTAATTGTGTGAAGAAAAGCATTTGGCTACAGAAACTAAATACTTACTGTACAAACGTCTGTAGTAAAGTAGAAACACGAGAAATCCGAGTAAGAACAAACCAAAAATGCCTCCAATCACAAGACCAAAGATTTGTCCAGCATTAAATCCAGCTGTTTCAAAATAAAGCGAAAAGGATTCTATAAAAACGCTTCAATTGATCAATGTGAACGTAAATATGAGCGGAGACGAGGAATTGTTTTGTACCGTTCTAATTATCGTATCGTTCAGTCCGATTGCTAAAAATCAACAAAAAATTTTTAATAGCACAATAGTTAAAAACTATCACGTTTTCAAATTGGTGCTAATCGAAGAGTTTCTCTATAACACAGAAACTCTTTTGAAACATTGAATCATATCGATAAAGGTGACGTAAGTCAACACTTAAATGATGTATATTGTCCGTACAGTAGAACGAATGGTGAGCGTTGGTGTATTCCTGCAACTAAACTACAAAAAAAATGTAACATCGTATTTTATCGCACAATGGTAGCGGTGGGATGGCTCGGAGGACAAGACGCTCGATTTCCAATCATGCAATCCTGATTCGACTCCCGGCTTATGCTGGTTGTTGACAAACACCGCTCATCTCTACCCAGGGTGTAATAAATTGGGTGGGCGTAGTTACGGAAGGAAAGGAGGCCGAGAGAAAGGAACTGGCCATCCTACCCTCATTAGTACCGAAGGCTTAGTATAATGAGAACCTTATCTTCTCATCCCCCAATGTTTGGAAATGTACGAAACGCACGTCTTCAACAAGGCGCTTAATTCCGAACAAAGACCAAGTAAGTTTCTGACAAAACAATAAGTTTGGAAGTATTTCTATTTTGACAACTCTCGATGCATAAACTGATTAAATCACAATGACCTATATATAGGTATGTGTGAATAAAAGTTAAGCCTTGATTTGCAACCTCCATAATTGCTTGTGGCTGGTTGATGATGATTTCATGAGTAAATGTAAATTGTATACAAGAATGTAAACTTGTTGAAGCCAAATAAGTTCGACCAAACATACTGTACCTCATGCTTATTCCTACAAAGCAACTACCAATGCATGCATCGGACAACAAAAGAAGACATTAATGCCGTGACAAAAACAGAACAACAAATTCACAATACACGGTTTCGAGTCCAATGTTAACCAACAGTGGTCACCACTAAACAGTTATCACTTACATGCGGATGCCAGTATTCCAAAATTAGGTGACGTAAGCGCATTCCCTGAAGGATGAGGCGATTTGGTTGGCAAATTATCTTCATAATTTGGCCGAAAAACCGCTGTTAGCATAATACAAAAAATGATTCCAAGTCTGGCTACAATGTAGTGGTCTTCCTCATAAGTTATAATTTATAGTTAAGCTCACAGCACTGCCAATTTTGATTAGCACCAGCCAAGAATAGGCTACGTAACCTATTGTTCTTTGAAATATAGACTGCTTCGTAAACACGTTTTCTTCATAAGCCAAATTTGAACAGCTTGCAAAGCAAGAAAAACTTTCCATTGCAGCCTACTTTGACGTAATACCACAACACCAAATTTGCGGAGATAATCAGGTTTGCATGCTATCAGTATAAGTAATATGAATAGGCTAAGTGTAAGTATTGTTTTGAATAAGATATTGAAGAAGTCGCCTTTGCGGTGAGGAAAGCTTTGCCAATAAATCATACAAGTTTCCGGACCTGACTGATTTTATTTATTTATCATCAAGAGTGTTGGTATTTCCATTAAATGCTGTATCGACATTTAGCTTGATACTATTCAACCCTTATAACCTTATTACACCCTTATCACTTACCCGGAATACAATGTATTGAATACCACACGGTTCCATCTGCATTGCAAAGAAATGTGGCTCCACTGCCTTGGTACGCGCTCTTGCATTTGAACTCTAAAGGTTTTCCATAAGTGACACTCACCACGGTCCCAATCAGACGAATTTCTTCTTCTGATTGTAAAACTAGACAGACAACTGCAAAGCGGATTGGAATTTACGCCAAGACTTCGTCAAATGTAACATGGACCCCCACCAGCCACCAAACAGCATTCAAAAAGCACTTTTTGCTAGTGCCTCATAAGAAAAATATGTAACGAAAAAAAGTCTACAAAAGGTTACCTTACTTCGAATAAAAAAAAAAACTAGGAATTAATAACAAATTTAATATGTAATAAGAAACCGTGCTTACAATATCATCTTTGATCTACTTCTGATTGTTTGGAAAAATTTGCCCGTAAATTTCTCGGCTGTGCCAAGTCCTTCAATTGGGTAAATCATTTCGGCATCAAGCACGTTTTGTCGCTTCTACCTTTTTTCTAGACCTCCGCTATTTTGTGGAAAATAATATTTCTCGCTTTGATGACACGAAACAAAACATGAAACTGAACTATACTGAGGAATGAGGATGTTTATGATTCAGTGAGGTACCTGGAGAACAATGGTCCGAGAATGTCGCCACCCTATCAGCGCCACACGTCAGGGTAGCACCGGATCCTCGATAGCCTTTAGTGCATACAAAATGCAGTGACTCTCCATATGTCAAGGTTGTGGAGGAACCATTAACTAAAGCAATCCCTTCTCTTTGCTTAGCAGCGTCAACTTGGCAGACGACTGGAAAATAAAGTAGGTTAATAAAGTTGTATTTTAATAGAGTTTTTCCCGTTACAAATTACAATCTTTATTTAAAATTTATGTTTTCTGATGCCACCAGCACACAAAACCGAAGAAGACCGTCATTGTTTGTGTAGTTTAATGTTGAATTAAACTTATGTTTAACCGTGTATGTCAAGAATGTTAAAGTGACTGAATGCTGTGATATGCAAACGTTTGTCTATCCGGTTTGCTCGGTTGGAAAAACGATCGATTAAAAATGGCGAAGAAACGGCACGATGAAGCAACGCTGGTTCACCTCTCACGGTGTGCACTTGAGCAACGCTCTCCATTCAGCAGCGCCTAGTGGATGAAATAATTCACAGACAACAATACTTCAACAACAAGCAGAAAACTCTTAAATATATCATAACCTTTTGGAGGCTTTTGAAACTTCTAAGTTTCAGAATAAACATTCAACCAACCATTTAATATGAAAAAGCCCAACACTAGAAATAAAACCTTTAGCTAACCACATCTCTATCTTCTATGTATTCCCCAGGATTGTTTCATCACAGAATGGGCTTTCAAACTCTTATTCGATATCGGCGTCCGAGATGCCATATATTGTCCAGATATCCTACAAAGTTGGTTCCAGATTGTGCAAGATAGCAATAGACTATAAGTGGCTTCGTAGACATCTGTTTTAACTCATCTTCACTGCTTCAGAACAAGGCAGTGTTGTCACTCATAAAAAATCAAATTACGAATTTACAAAGAAACACGCTTGTTACCTGGTCGGCAATCGATGTTAACTCGAGCGATCTTGTTTGACTGGCAAACTATTGATGCCCCATTTCCATTATAACCAGGCGCACAAGAATGGCTCAAATCGTTGTCAAAAGCAACGCTTGTAACGTCAAATCCAAGGCTAACAATTTGATCCATCATTAAAGTTACAAGACAAACAACTGTGAAAGAGATTTTTTAAAAGTTTGATTACAAATGTTGACTTGTCCTCTACTACTGTATATCTCTTTGTCTAGGGCTAGGCTAAAAAAGTTGTAAGCCTGCTAGAAAATTTATTATTGAAACTAACAAGCCACTGCGGGCAATGAAAAAATCGTTGAGTAATTAGACTTGCATTTCTTGACCAAGCAAATCAAACACAAAGTACTATTTCTGGTTTGATTGTGGAAAGCAGGCAGTGTCAATGCAGCCATATAGAGGCGCACCTGAGCACAGGATCACGCCAAAATGAAAACAACTTCTACACAAAACGTTTCTACACGCCTGGTTTGCAATCAATATACTTGGCAGCAGATTGATACTTTTGATCAGGCATACAAGCGCCAGTGTAAGCAGCATTGAGGCCCTCTTCGTAACCATTCTTGCATTTATACGTCACAGAACACCCCAATCCACTCGGATCTACCAATTTTGTCACCACTATGTTCCTCCCGAGCGATGTCGTGTCGGTACATCCTGAACATAAACAAAGAGCTTTATGACTAAACAAGAGCAATGATTTGACAATGATGCGCTAGTTCTCATCTGAACATTCTGCAGAACACAACCAATAAAATGGTGAACAAGAATGAACACTGCACAAGAAAGCAAGCAGCATGACTTGAGGTTGACATCTAAATTTTTATGTGACTTTCAACTCCGAAAATTTAAAGAGATTGAGGTTGACGGAGAGAGTTAAAAGTAGATTAGTAAGTAATAAAACTATCTAAGACACATTGACCAGGATATTCCTTTTCCCACCGAACCAGGTACAAGGACGTCTATTTAAGAAAAATTATAAAGCAAGAGAGAACTGCAGCTACATCGCAAAAACTTCAAGTGTTTGGAGTTGCAGGTTATTATATAATTTCTCAGCCCAAAAGCGCTTGGTTCTTTTGAAAGGAGATAATTATTGCACCATACCCAATGCGGGAAAAATCGCTATCACACAAGACAACTTGGCAGTTACTGGTATTTTTGACTTACTTGGTTGTTGGCAAGGACCAGATCGAGAACCAGGAATACCAAGCACAAGGCTATCACTTTCTTTTATGTCGTAGATCGTCAGAGTTGACACAAAGCTACTTGGTGAAGAGACACCCCTGTCCGGATTATTACTGTTGGAAAAAATCTCCGTTTTATCTCGAATAAGGTTTATAACTGTTACCTATTTATAACTGTTGCTCATTTAAAGCTGTTCAACTGCACTAGGGTCCATGGCAAATCAGTAATAGTAATAAACACAAAACAAAACTATTTAATATTTCCCTTTTTGTAATTCTCAACTAAAGCAGGGGTCCGCAAATAGTGGGTCGCGACTAGAGATGTAAAAAAACGAGCTCGTTTTTTTTGTTTTTTATCGTTTTTTTTGTTTTTTATTCGTTTTTTTTGTTTTTTTTGTTTTTTTTACCTATTTTTTTATTAAATGTCACAATATGCAGCAATTAGGGTAAACTCATTGCAATAGCGTCTCTTTCAACAAAAAAATTGTCTCATAACTCGTATAACATCTTTCAAATGAGACAATATGTCTCTCAAGTCTCAACACACGAGCCATAAAGGTTTCTCATCGACTCAAATAATAACACAGTGTCCTGTGGTTGGCACATCTCAAGTATTGTCTGTAATTTGGTTCAGCCAGTTGTTAAATGCAGTACCACACTCGTGTACAGTTTCGAAGCCACCTGGGATTTTGGTTAATGGGCATGTTACGTTAGGACCAGGTGGTCAGGGTCCTGTTTCTCTACTTCACAAAGGCACTTTTCCCCAGCACACCACACCATTACCAGTACAACGTCAAGAGATTGTTCCAGTTGATGTGCATTTGGTGCAAACGTGATGAAAATCACACAAGCGGTTCTCGAGTTATAAGTGAAATAACCTTAGCCACTAAGTGGCTTTATAGATAAGGAGCAATAGAAAAACGGCCATATCTCAAGAACCGCTCAACATATTTACATAAGTTTTAGCTCTACCCCCATGTTTTATGGGGTGGGCTATCTGTTTATGAATATTAAAACAAGTTTTGGCTACTACTTTTTGAGCTAAAAAGAAATTAACCTCTTGTCGTTACGCACCAATAAAACCATGGTGCGTAAATTAAAAAAAAAAATAATTGGGTAGAAGAAAGATTGATGACAAGTTTGGCAAAAGCAGTGTAGTGCTAAAGTCCCAACTTTTAGCCCAAATCACATTTAAATGTAGTGAAAGATGGAAACGTTTTGATGTTTTTTTATTTTCCCTGAAGAGATTCAATAATCCTTTGTGACGTCATAGTCATATTTGTTTTCCCTTAATCACACCATTGTGCTGTCATAGACATGTTTAAAAGAAGTATGGTTATTGGTTGCACTTAATCCATCCAATTTGAACTAGTTTGCAGAACTTTGAGACTTAGCACTTTTTTTGTTTTTGCCTAACTTTTCGTCAATCTTTCCTCTGCCCAATAAAAAAAATTAAAGTTTGCATCATGGTTTATTGGTGCGTAACGACAAGAGGTCAATTTCTTTTTATCTCAAAAAGCAGTAGGCCTAGTTCTCAAATAAAATAAGTTTTCATCTTTGATGTTTGTTTTGTATCTTTATCCTGCATTGTGGGAATATGGGTAAAACTTTATTCTTCTCAGGAAAAGCATTATAAAGCATTTATTCACTATGTGAACACTGAGCACTGAGCAGTGCTGAAAAACTCCACTTTAAAGGAAAAATTTCTTCATTCAAGGTTGGTAGAATGGTAGTTACTAGCAATAGTCAACATGGGTGGTGGGCATTTGAAAGGAACATTAACCTAAACCTTTTCTGACAAATGCACTAACTTTTGACAGCTAAAAATATCAGTGATAAGGTCTCTTGCATTATATGTCCCAAATAATCTGCAAGAAGCATCAATGACGAAGTGTCCAATCCAAGATCTTACAACACACGAAAAGAATACTTCTGTTTCAACATTTATAAAGCATATACATCGTTGGCAAGCTATCAGTTACAAAACATGTTTAAACAAGCTATTGGCAATAGCTTGCATTAGTAAATTACCACGTCCACAAACAAGGTAAATGTGTGTACTGAATACTGCCACCTTGTTTTGTCAAAATTTCGTCAACCCATTGAGTGTGTACAAGAATAACCAGTACCACAGTATACTAACATCATAGGCTAACTTCCATAAAAGGAAAAAGAAATTAACTCATCTACATTATGTCATGTATCAAATTTCATTAATTCAATGTTTGTCAGGTCTACTGCCACAAACATGCCAGAGAATAGTAATAATGTAATAATAATGTTAGTTTTTATATAGCGCTGTATCCATCGCAGAATGCGTTGCTCCTCAGCGCTTTACAAAGCAGACAGTGTCAATGCAGCCGTATAGAGGCGCAACTGAGTACATTATTACCCGAATCCACTCCATTACTCAGTGCCAAGCAGAAATTAGATTCAGTACCATTTTTAAAAAGTCTTTGGTATGACCCGACATGGTATCGAACCCATGCCTACCGATTCAGAGGCGATTCAGAGGCGGGCGCAAGAAAAAAGCGAAACAACATAGGTCCTCATAGGACTATGCAAGAACATATGCTGCCAAACACAAACACTTAGGAATTTCAGCACACCAATAAAACTATTTTTAGTAATTTAATGTTTTTCAAGAGCACTATAATGAAACTAAGCTGTAAATTGCAAAAAAATTGCAACTTTTCCAGAAAAATATGAAAAAAAACAAAAAAAACAAAAAAAACCAAAAAACGAGTGTTTTTTTTGGCTCAAGTTTTTTTTCAAAAAAATTGAGCCAAAAAAAACACTCGTTTTGTGTTTTTTTTTTCATATTTTTCTGAAAAAGTTGCAATTTTTTTGCAATTTACAGCTTAGTTTCATTATAGTGCTCTTGAAAAACATTAAATTACTAAAAATAGTTTTATTGGTGTGCTGAAATTCCAAAGTGTTTGTGTTTGGCAGCATATGTTCTTGCATAGTCCTATGAGGACCTATGTTGTTTCGCTTTCTTCTTCATTCTCTGGCATGTTTGTGGCAGTAAGACCTGACAAACATTGAATTAATGAAATTTGATACATGACATAATGTAGATGAGTTAATTTCTTTTTCCTTTTATGGAAGTTAGCCTATGATGTTAGTATACTGTGGTACTGGTTATTCTTGTACACACTCAATGGGTTGACGAAATTTTGACAAAACAAGGTGGCAGTATTCAGTACACACATTTACCTTGTTTGTGGACGTGGTAATTTACTAATGCAAGCTATTGCCAATACCTTGTTTAAACATGTTTTGTAACTGATAGCTTGCCAACGATGTAGGCTATATGCTTTATAAATGTTGAAACAGAAGTATTCTTTTCGTGTGTTGTAAGATCTTGGATTGGACACTTCGTCATTGATGCTTCTTGCAGATTATTTGGGACATATAATGCAAGAGACCTTATCACTGATATTTTTAGCTGTCAAAAGTTAGTGCATTTGTCAGAAAAGGTTTAGGTTAATGTTCCTTTCAAATGCCCACCACCCATGTTGACTATTGCTAGTAACTACCATTCTACCAACCTTGAATGAAAAAAATTTTTCCTTTAAAGTGGAGTTTTTCAGCACTGCTCAGTGTTCACATAGTGAATAAATGCTTTATAATTAGGGCAACCAAAAGTCAATAAAGTCAAAATTTTTCTGCCTTGTTCAAAGTTTATAAAACGTCCACAAACTAAATTTCAGGCTGACACGAAAAGAAGTTTCAAAGTTATTAAGTAAAAAAAAAGTCAAAATTCATGGTTAGGTCAAAATTTTCTTTTAATGTAGTTTTTCTTCTCTCTATTGATATTTTATTAAAAGCTACACAGATACTGATTTTTTGTTGCAATTTCTGTTGCTATTCTGACGTAATAATCGATTTGTTGCAATTTCTGAGGTAATAATCTTGTTTCGCCCACTACTCACGATTGAATATTAGCCAACTACCCTGCTGTTGATGAGTTGGTTGCCAGGGTTAAAGCAGTGACCATTAAAAACAGGTCAAGAAGAGCTAGTTTTACTTCACTTGGCCAACCTCCACAGCCAAATGTAACTAGATGGGCCCTTGGTTGAAAGCTGCTTTCTATTATTCAATAAGTCTACCAGAAGTAAGGAATATTGTGGAAGACTTCCATGATGGTGGTGTCTTGCTGCGGCGTGCTCAAGATGCTGTAAAAGCTCCCAATTTAGCTACTCACCTTGTAGAAATAGAGGAGCAGTACAGCGCACTGTTCGATTCAATTCAGAAGATGGAAGACAGCCGATACACCATTCAAGAAGCTTACCAGAAAATGAGGTCCCTTAACTTTGGTGTTGATGGCTGCCGAATTTGAAAATATATTCAAGCAAGAATCTCAAGGAATGACATCAAGTGCATTGTGAAAATGGGACGAGATGATATTTCACCACATTTTTATAGCCTGCTGAGGAACTCCCACGCAACTTCTGTATTTCTCTATTTTAAGAAAAATTTTGGCGAGAGACAGGAACTTCAAAGGCGATAATGTGAAACATTACTTGATGTTGAAGTATAATAGTGCAAAACCCTCTCAGTAATTTCGGGATATTTAAAGACACTCCATATTTATCTTTTGCAGTTTTTCGAGTGACTTTCATTATACCTGTTCGCTGTTCGTTAGATGTGGTGTCCTTGAGTCTTCCACATTTTTCTCATATTTCATTAAAAAAGAAAATATCTTTACCTAACGGTTTGATTTCTAATATACTTTGTATTTCGCATTTGGTTGCAAACGCAGAAAGCTATTGGTCAAAATTATTTCAAAATTTGTAACTTATAAAGTCAAAATTTCAAGTTTTTAGGTCAAAAAATTGGTTGCCCTATTTATAATGCTTTTCCTGACAAGAATAAAGTTTTACCCATATTCCCACAATGCAGGATAAAGATACAAAACAAACATCAAAGATGAAAACTTATTTTATTTGAGAACTAGGCCTACTGTTTTTTGAGATAAAAAGAAATTGACCTCTTGTCGTTACGCACCAATAAAACCATGATGCAAACTTTAATTTTTTTTATTGGGCAGAGGAAAGATTGACGAAAAGTTAGGCAAAAACAAAAAAAGTGCTAAAGTCTCAAAGTTCTGCAAACTAGTTCAAATTGGATGGATTAAGTGCAACCAATAACCATACTTTTTTTAAACATGTCTATGACAGCGCAATGGTGTGATTAAGGGAAAACAAACATGACTATGACGTCACAAAGGATTATTGAATCTCTTCAGGGAAAATAAAAAAACATCAAAACGTTTCCATCTTTCACTACATTTAAATGTGATTTGGGCTAAAAGTTGGGACTTTAGCACTACACTGCTTTTGCCAAACTTGTCATCAATCTTTCTTCTACCCAATTATTTTTTTTTTTAATTTACGCACCATGGTTTTATTGGTGCGTAACGACAAGAGGTTAATTTCTTTTTAGCTCAAAAAGTAGTAGCCAAAACTTGTTTTAATATTCATAAACAGATAGCCCACCCCATAAAACATGGGGGTAGAGCTAAAACTTATGTAAATATGTTGAGCGGTTCTTGAGATATGGCCGTTTTTCTATTGCTCCTTATCTATAAAGCCACTTAGTGGCTAAGGTTATTTCACTTATAACTCGAGAACCGCTTGTGTAATTTTCATCACGTTTGCACCAAATGCACATCAACTGGAACAATCTCTTGACGTTGTACTGGTAATGGTGTGGTGTGCTGGTGAAAAGTGCCTTTGTGAAGTAGAGAAACAGGACCCTGACCACCTGGTCCTAACGTAACATGCCCATTAACCAAAATCCCAGGTGGCTTCGAAACTGTACACGAGTGTGGTACTGCATTTAACAACTGGCTGAACCAAATTACAGACAATACTTGAGATGTGCCAACCATAGGACACTGTGTTACGATTTGAGACGATGAGAAACCTTTATGGCTCGTGTGTTGAGACTTGAGAGACATATTGTCTCATTTGAAAGATGTTATACGAGTTATGAGACTATTTTTTTGTTGAAAGAGACGCTATTGCAATGAGTTTACCCTAATTGCTGCATATTGTGACATTTAATAAAAAAATAGGTAAAAAAAACAAAAAAAACAAAAAAAAACGAATAAAAAACAAAAAAAACGATAAAAAACAAAAAAAACGAGCTCGTTTTTTTTAAAAACAAAAAAAACCGTTTTTTTACATCTCTAGTCGCGACCCAAATTTGGGTCGCGAGACCATTCACAGTGGGTCGCAAAACGGTTTAAACTTACCATAAATATAACTTGCATGGCAAAAATAAATACAATCATAGGTATAGTCTTCGATGTGCTGAGTTTCGTACAATTTGGTAGGCTACAAGAAAATTTGTACTTTGGATTGTAGTACTAGTAGTAGGCCTACAGTAGATAAGCCCACTGTTATATAGCCTGGAAGACAGCTTGAGCCAGGGCATGAAAACTCTCTCAGCTTATCTCCAGAACTGGTGACAAACTCAGCGAAACCAAAACTTTGGTGGCAGCTTTCCAGTTTCCACCTACACAATCGGGAAGCTGATCGTGAGCTACATGTTCAGAACAACGGAAAAACTCTGTCCTTCTGCCCCGAACCAAAATACCTTGGGGTGACACTAGACAGATCGTACACATACCGCCACCATTTGGTGTCACTGCGCAAGAAACTCACAACCCACGCTGCACTACTCAAGCGCCTGGCAGGCTCCAGCTGGGAGACGAGGGCTGACACTTTGCGTATAGCAGCCTTAGCCCTTGTCTACTCTTCAGCAGAGTACTGTGCACCTGTTTGGTGCTGCAGTGCTCACTATCATAACATCGACACTGCCATAAACAGCGACTTGCGCAGTCACCGGATGCATGCGTCCCACACCATGGGACAATTTTGCCATTCTCGCTGGCATCCAACCTGCTGAGCTTCGTCGCGAAGAAGCCACTCTGTTTCTTGGCCGACGGGCACTAGAGCCCAACCATCTTCTCCACCACAAGATCTCTGCTCCCCCAAACCAGCACCCCCTTCGATTGAAATCAAGACACCCATTCGTGCCAGCCGCTCAACTTCTGATCAACGAAGCTGATGAACTTCATCTCTGCGGCTACTTGGGCGGGCTATAAATGGAATTCTGAATGGAAGTCAAGTACCACCAGACTCCATTCGTTCATCCCCGACGCCGACATATACCCCATCGGCCTGACACTACAAAGACAAGCATGGGTGCGCCTCAACCGTCTTCGTACGGGGGTCGGGCTTTTCCAATCAACCATGCGCTATTGGGGAGTTGGCCTCTTCCTCCTCCTATAAATGCGGTGCCGAGGAACAGACCGCAGACTACATCATCAATGACTGTACCATCTTCAAGCCACCTAACGAAGTGGAAAGTCTGCGTGTCATGGATGATGAAACTAAAGACTGGCTGCTCTCCAGTAGCCTTCCAGTGTAGTCCGGGAACATCTTGAGTCTAGGGTGGTAAAAGGATAGAGTAGACCTTCGGCCCCACTTGCACGACAACGAAGCCCACGGTTAATAAGTCCACTCGCTTATTAAGCCCAATTTGGTCCATTCCGGAATTACTGAAGGTATAGGAGTGGTAGAAAATTGTCTCCGCTTAATAAGCCAAAATCGTCCGGTCCCGATGTGGTCTTAATAAGCGTGGACGACCGTATTGGAATTGATATTAATTTGCAAAGTGTTTTGCGCAAAACTATATACTTCCGAAACGTTTGGGTCGCGAAGATTTCGAACGATTGCTTTTTGGGTCTCACCAAAAAGTATTTGTGGACCCCTGAACTAAAGACATCGTTAACTGCTTTTTGGTGTAACCAATGTTATGCCTGGAATATCAAGATTTAGATACAGTATATAGCAAAAATGTGTGGTAAGGAAACCAATATGCGTGTTTGTAGGTCAACCATTAGAAGGCAAAGAAAGTAGGTCAAATTGTAGGAGGCCATGAGTTTTTCAAATCTTAAAAAATGATATACCTTACAATATACGTGTACGGAAAAAGGTTGGTATGAGTGATGACCATTGCAGTGGCACCAGAAAAGACAGCAACAGATGCAATCACGACCTGAAATAAGCAATAAAACAATCTGAATACCGTCGGTTGATACTGAAACACTGCAAAGGAGAGGGCTTGTTTTCTTTGTTGGTTGGTATAACGCAGTGAACTCGTTTGGTATAAACCTGGAACCTTATTTACAAGCTCTGCGTTCAAATAACTTCAACTTAAAAACAATGTACAACAAAAAATGCACTTTAAGTAATTTAGCTTATATCCATCATTGTTTCCGCATTTGCAAAATAAAGATTTAATAGGTAGCCTAATACGTGCTACAAACATGTATAGTAATACTCAGCCTACATCTGATGTTACACTTTTGTGCCAAATCCAGTTGAAAGACCATGGAAGCCCAGCAGAGGGAACAATTGTAGAGCTAAGAACAACAGTCGAACAGTTGTTGAAAGAAGTACATTCCCCTAAAGAGGAAAACCTTTGTGGGCTCGCAAATGGAAAGAAGATGGCTAAAAACAGAAACTTTTAATTGTTATTTTCAGAAAATCAGCCAAACCTACGTTATTTAAAAGTTTTTCAACAACTTAAGACTCTGGCAATTATAACTTTATCGAACTATGCTACAGCCTATGGCCTAGAGTCCAACAACACAGTGAACAAAACAACAATCCACTGGACAGTGAAGCATGCCGGAAAATAATGATTTATAAAACAAAACAAAGTCAACATCACACAATACAAAAGTAGACAAAATAGAGCAAAATATCATAATAACACTTTTATAGATATTCAATGAAAAGTTTCCTGAGAAATCTACCCTAGTGAATATTTGTGTGGAAAAATTTCCCCCCACCAGCTATAATATATGGTTTCAATTTGTAGATATTTTTCAGCGTAGATTTATCTGAAGTTTGGCTATTTACTAGTGGTGAATTTTTTCTAGAGGGATATTTACAAAGGTGGACTTTTTTGGGGAACTATTACTTGGGTAGACTTTTAAGGGATGTTTTTGTGGAAAGATTACAGAAAAATTACACAGTTTGCAAGAGTCATGCTTGTTAAGCAGAAAAGGTTAGAACAACAAAACATGGTATAATGCTTTTGTAGCCTACAGAGTAGTGGTCATAAATTTG
This sequence comes from Aplidium turbinatum, assembly GCF_918807975.1. NCBI lineage: Eukaryota > Metazoa > Chordata > Ascidiacea > Aplousobranchia > Polyclinidae > Aplidium > Aplidium turbinatum. Next base: position 6,569,976 of record NC_137483.1, on the reverse strand, counting down.
TTTTTAACATTTTTTTTTCTTTAATAAGATATTTCCTTAGAATACAATAAATAAAAAAAATTAAGTTTTGCAATGTAAAAGTCTTTACAGTCTAAAACAAAAGGTATTATATACATGGCAGAAAAGTGAAGGAATTTTGGGGCACTAATCACAAACATTTTTTGGTTCGTTTATGTAATGCCCCAGTCAGCTAAAACATATGACTATTTATTTAATTTATAGAAAAATGGATATTCAGTAAACAGTCTCTTTATATATACACTTATACAGGTCCTGTTTTATATAGTTGTTTGCAAAACTGTTGTTTTCTCTATGATAAACAAAGTAAAATAATTTTCTTACCAATAATAAAAATGTAGAGTAAAGTGAATGGAAGATGTCCAAGACTCATTATGTTGAGTTCGGTTTTCAAAATTCTTTAAGAAAATTGGAAAAGAAACAAAGACTGACAAATAACAAGTAAACCATTGAAAAAAATATTTATTTCATCAAAGTTCTTAGTGCAAATGGCTAAATATGATGCAAAATAGACATTTCGGAAAAAAAAAAAGGAAGTGGCTACGTTTACGGCGCCGTAAATACAGCCGTTCCATGCCTTTTTTTTAATCTTTACGTCGCTTTTACTGCGCATGCGTGCTGGTGCGTATTTTTTTCTTTTTTCACCTTCTCTTTGAAAGAAAAAGTGAATATATAGCTTCTAAATTTAACCGCCTTCGCCAAGTGAGTCAGTGGCGCGTGCGATTTTTGTCTGGTTCTTACTCCCAAGGATATGAGTTCGATACCACCAGGAGGTGATTCTTTTTTTAAACTAAATTCTAACCCGAAGTGACTCAATCGTTAGGCTACGCATTTTTGTGGCCGTTCAGTTTAGTTTGGTTTTAGTTCTGACCATCACAACGAAAAAACAGTATATGACAAACACAGCAGAGGTCTACAAAAAGGTAGAAGCGACAAAGAACGGACGTTATAGGCTAGCGTGCATGATACCGAAACAGGACAATCAGTTTAAATATGGCACGGCCGTAACACCTTAATAAAATTTTTATAAATTTAGAACGAAGAGGAAAAAAAAGCTAGTGATTTTTTCTAAATTAATAAAATTTTTGGGTGTTACGACCGTGCCATATTTTAAACTGATTGTCCTGCTTTGCTATCATGCACGCTATAACCAGTGGCGTAGCCAGAAAAAAAATTTGAGGGGGCCAAATATTAATTTAATGAATTGAAGAGAACGACAACGAATTACTGCGGGACCATCTAACGACACTCGCACGAGAGTCTCCAATGTGGCTGATTTTAAAGAAGTTCGCCACTCCCTAGAATTCTTTTTAGCAACGAAAAACAACGCTCGACATGATTGTGTTGACGATGACGGCGAGGTAATAAAATAAGTATTTCAATGATGTGAAGGACATTACTAAAAGAAGCATAATTTTTGCAAAATATGATCAAAAAATGTTTTCCCCTTGGATGTCAACTAACCTAGTTCTCCTTTTTAACAACGATTCAATGTCCGACAACATCGAATCCACATATAAACGACAATATTGCCAGCCGATGTAAATTAGCACTTCGGATTAAGACTTTGTTAAAATAAACATCGAGAATTACAAACAAGACTTACAGCGCTGGTGATCGCAGATGGATATATTCCATCAATAACAAATGTCCCCGCACAATGACCGCCGGTGCTACCTCCTCAATCGGCCAAGTTTGGCCGCCGGTCTCTTCTAACCAATTATTTAATTTCGCAATAGAATGATCGTGGATTAACTGTCGAACATATGTAGTATCAAAGAGTGACGCAAAATTAGGTCAGCGAGTCATAATCGCCACTGTTGCATTGTGCGGGGACATTTGTTATTGATGGAATATATCCATCTGCGATCACCAGCGCTGTAAGTCTTGTTTGTAATTCTCGATGTTTATTTTAACAAAGTCTTAATCCGAAGTGCTAATTTACATCGGCTGGCAATATTGTCGTTTATATGTGGATTCGATGTTGTCGGACATTGAATCGTTGTTAAAAAGGAGAACTAGGTTAGTTGACATCCAAGGGGAAAACATTTTTTGATCATATTTTGCAAAAATTATGCTTCTTTTAGTAATGTCCTTCACATCATTGAAATACTTATTTTATTACCTCGCCGTCATCGTCAACACAATCATGTCGAGCGTTGTTTTTCGTTGCTAAAAAGAATTCTAGGGAGTGGCGAACTTCTTTAAAATCAGCCACATTGGAGACTCTCGTGCGAGTGTCGTTAGATGGTCCCGCAGTAATTCGTTGTCGTTCTCTTCAATTCATTAAATTAATATTTGGCCCCCTCAAATTTTTTTTCTGGCTACGCCACTGGTTATAGCGTGCATGATAGCAAAGCAGGACAATCAGTTTAAAATATGGCACGGTCGTAACACCCAAAAATTTTATTAATTTAGAAAAAATCACTAGCTTTTTTTTCCTCTTCGTTCTAAATTTATAAAAATTTTATTAAGGTGTTACGGCCGTGCCATATTTAAACTGATTGTCCTGTTTCGGTATCATGCACGCTAGCCTATAACGTCCGTTCTTTGTCGCTTCTACCTTTTTGTAGACCTCTGCTGTGTTTGTCATATACTGTTTTTTCGTTGTGATGGTCAGAACTAAAACCAAACTAAACTGAACGGCCACAAAAATGCGTAGCCTAACGATTGAGTCACTTCGGGTTAGAATTTAGTTTAAAAAAAGAATCACCTCCTGGTGGTATCGAACTCATATCCTTGGGAGTAAGAACCAGACAAAAATCGCACGCGCCACTGACTCACTTGGCGAAGGCGGTTGAATTTAGAAGTTATATATTTACTTTTTCTTTCAAAGAGAAGGTGAAAAAAGAAAAAAATACGCACCAGCGCGCATGCGCAGTAAAAGCGACGTAAAGATTAAAAAAAAGGCATGGAACGGCTGTATTTACGGCGCCGTAAACGTAGCCACTTCCAAAAAAAAAACATTGCTACTAATTTGTTAGCAAAACCATTTTGAATTATAGTAGTCTATCTGGAAGGTAGTCTCTAATGAACATGAAAAACAGAAGCGTCAACTACTTTGAAGTAATAGGCCACATTTAAACTGCTGGAGTTTTAATGAATGGGAATATAATTGCATTCCATTTGCTACAGCACATCAGCAACGTGAAAAAGGAGGCATATTTTAGTAAACTCTACACTGTTCAGTGTAGGCTAGCCTACCACATGCTTACCAAATTCTAGTTCAAAGGAATGTGCTGTCAACATAATATTCAATGTTGACACTCAATTCAATTCTGAAAATGTGTGAGCTAAGTTGAGATCACAGTAAGAACTTAAGTTAAAAGTTTAGCGTTAAAGGTGAATTCACAGTTGACTACGGTATATAGCAGCCTATGTGTGTATAATATACTAATTAACCACCCGAAGCTAATCACCATAAATGTAAATGGGTCAGTTGTGTAACAAAACATTGAAACTATTTCAATTTTTTTTTAATGTGATCTAGGCCTATAATTTCAACCTAGCATTCCATAGAGCAGGGGTTCCCAACATTTTTTTACACTGTGGTCCCCTTTGAAAATTTTGAAGAATCAATGGCCTCCTTATTTTTTTAACCTTTTTAAAAAATTAAGAAACATCGTTTTAAAAAACTTGTTTATACAGCAACAGGTAGACCATTTCATGAAGATTTGGGCAAAATGTACTAGCATTTTTATTAAATTTTAATTTATTTCTTTGTTATATAGTGTTGGAGTGGATAGAGATGATACATTAAAAAAATTATTATTTTTCAAATTTTGCCGCCATGGCCTCCTTGAAAAAGGCTCATGGCCAACTAGGGGGCCATGGTCCCCAGGTTGGGAACCCCTGCCATAGAGGTAGCCATGTTGATACCTCTGATGTAATATGAACCAAACGCATGTAATACAAATCAATCTACCAGTTATAACAAATTTCCTCAAAACGTAAGCCTACAGTAGCAGCCTATCATTTGCAAAGTTCGTTACGGTCAGCCTAACCAGTGTTACAAGCAGGGTTGCCAGATTGATAAAACAAAAAAGGCCAAATGCATCCCCCAAAAAGGCCAAATTACAGAAAAAAAGGCCAAACCTGAGGTTTTGTTCTCTTTGTTGAAATCAGTGGTGTTTTTGCACTTACTTTCAACAACAAATTAGATAATATTTACCCAGTTTCTATTGTTCTACATGTTATCTGTTAAAGAAGAATCGCTTAGTAAAATTCCTGAAAAAATGCAATCCATAAAATACAAACAGATAGGTATGGAAACAATTACAATACAACTGAAATATGCATACAACATTAGGCTAAGCGTCATCCTGTAGACTAAAAAGCCATTAACGTCCACCAGTGAGACCCAGGTGACTAGTGAGAAGGAGTTAATATTGGCATATCACTTGATGCAATATAAAATAGTATATATATACAATATTTATACCCAATATAATTACTTGTAGGCTACATTAAACACCCAACACTGCAAAATCAGAGAAATCAATTGCATTTATGTCCAACATCTTTCCACAATGAACACTCCTTATTATAGGAAAGCTAGCGCCTCTGCCATTTCGTTACTGCTAGTTTCACCATAAACAATATCAGATGTGAAACGCCTTATCATTATGGCACTGCCATCAAAGTTTGTGCAACATTTTCCATTCAGCAGCCTGTCCGTTTGTATTCGCAAAATCGTTTCCAAAAGCTCAGTCTGCATTTTGTTTCGTGTTTATTTTCACTGCAGTAAGTAATGAAAAAATCCTCTCTACTACTGCATTACTGACAGGGATGCAGAGACATGTTAAAGCATAGCTAGCAAGGTCTTTGAAATGGGCATGATGTAAAACGCTACACCAAAACTTTTCACTGTTGCTAGGGATAACCAAAAGAACTATGAAAACCAAAAGAAAAAAAGGCCAAACAAATGCCAATCGGGAAACTAAAAAAGGCCAAAAAAAGGCCAAGCGGCCAAACAAAAATTGTCCAGCCAAACACTTTTCAAAAAGGCCAAATTTCTGACATTTGGCCGTAAAAAGGCCAATCTGGCAACCCTGGTTACAAGACGCCGCTAGTAAAACTTCTCAGTTGCTTCACCAATTTCACAAACTTCAACTCAATGCTGCCACAGCAAATTTGGAAAAAGCACAAGATTTAAGAAAAAAAAGCACAAGATTTGGATACAAAAGCACAAGATTGCAAAATTGAACCTTTGCGTCCCGTTTTGAAGAATAACATGACTCTGAAATAAACAGTTTAGAGAAGATACATGCTTAGGTTACTAATCGCTGTTCTCTTTCGATTCGTGGTCTTTAATTTAATATCACAAAGGCTACATTTCGATCAGTTTTGTGTTCTTGTATCCAAACTTTTAAAATCAGGATCATTCAACCATTGACGATTAAAAGGCTGTTTATACCACTTTTTCGTTTTGGGACTTGAGGAATGATTGTCATTATTTGATGCTGATGTACTCTTTTCGCTGCTCTTGTTATCTACAATCGAGCAACACAACCTCTGAGTCTGACGACGAGCACATACCGTACTCTCTTCAGATCAAGTTTTTAGCTAATCTGGTCAGGCTTGATAACTCAATGAGTAAAATTGGTCAATATGCCTAAGTACGTAGCCTACCAGAAACCTAGTTACCAAAACCTTTAGTTCCAGTCCTTCATTCTCTACCAAACTCAAACCATGGTAGCAACGATTAATTTGACTTTGATCAAAAAACACAAGGTTTAGCCAAAAATAGATCGGAAAGCACAAGAACACAAGATCAAAAGTAAAAACACAAGATCTTGTGATAAAACACAAGCCGTGGCACCACTGCTTCAACTCCGATTTACCAGAAGTTCTCACCACAATCTGCTTCAAAAATTTTCTGTTTGGTCAACGTAAACAGCAAAAACGTAACACGTGTTAGAAACGATTCCCCGCCCATTTAATATTATTGTTGTATCTCTGCTCCATTCTATTTTCATGCTTGAGTGACCCGGCCATGCATTAACAATTTTTGCTAGTTGATCTTTCTTTTTAAGTTTTGGCATGGACTGGAGTGGTCATTGTTTTATAAATCTGGAGAACTGGGGATTTGGAGTGACTAGGGAATATGTAAGAATTCGGTAAGCAACTGTTTGTTTCGTTTTATTATTGTCGTTTCCAATACACCATTTCTTCTAATAAGTAAGGCCTGCACTTTGTCCAGTCTAGGCAGAAAACGTTTGAGATATCATTTATAAAACATACCTTTGCTTGGTGCAAGGTTATGCCTGTCTAGTTAACTCTAGCTAGTTGTGTAATTTGTTTGTTATCCTAGGGTAGTCTTTTCAGGTCTGCCAAGGATTCATTTATGGTATGTGCCTTTGTCTAGCTCACTTTAGCTAGTTGTGTAATTTGTTTTGTTATCCTAGGGTAGTCTTGTCAGGTCTGCCAAGGATTCACTATTGGTTTGTGCCTTTGAGCCTGCCATGCTGTAAAGTTTGTTTGAATTTTGTAATTTGTTTGTTATCCTAGGGTAGTCTTTTCAGGTCTGCCTAGGATTCATTTTGTTGGTGTGTGCCTTTGAGCCTGCCATGCTGTAAAGTTTCTTTGAACTTTGTAACTAGTTGTTTGTTATCCTAGGGTAGTCTTTTCAGGTCTGCCAAGGATTCATTTTTTGGTTTGTGCCTTTGAGCCCGCCACGTTGTAAACTTTGTTTAAATTTTGTAAATAGATCTTCACTTTGGGCAGTCTTGTCAGGTCTGCCAAAGATTGAAGCTTCTAAGCCTGTACTCTGTCAGGCCATTGTTCTAGTCAGGTAGAACTGGTTACCGTTAAACCCTGTAATTTTAGTAGGTTGCTTACTGACATTCTCCGTAATATCGTGAAGGTCAATTGTCACCTCACCTAAGGTAAGTACCGTACAGATTTTGTTTTTTGTAGCTTGTATATTGCTGTGTGTTAATTATGGCTCGTAAAAAGCCCAAGCAAACCCCAAGACGGGGTAAGCCAAATGGTTATGCTAGTGGCTCAACAGAGCAGCATGAGGCCGCCTCTAATATTAGTGGTCAACATGACATTAGCGAAGAGCTGCCAGGTCTCGTTGTGTTAGAACAAGAGCTGGTTGAAATCGAGCTTGGCATAACTTCCATCGACATGGAGCTATGCTCAAGTGATGATTTCCTGAGTTCTTCTGAAGTTTTGGAGGTAAAGAAAAGATGCCTCGAACTTCAAAGGAAGCTCTCCCTTAAACGTTTAGATTTACTCAAATGCAAACCACAGCAATCAGGCTCAATGGAATCTAGGATCAACCGTATGGGGGAAAGCATTTATGGTTTGCTTGAAGCCTGCTCTACCCTCCTTCGAAGCTGCCGAGAACAATCCAAGCAAGTGTCACATCAAACATCATCGGTAGTTATGGATGCAGGCAGTGACACAGGCAAAGCTGCTGAGTCTAGCAGTCACGTGACACCCCGTGAGAGTGGTGTAAAGATACCACCTGTAAAAGCAGAACAGGGTATCCTTCAGGGCAGCAGTAGTGCTAGTAATATTCTTAATCCTTACACATCTCCCTTTCGCACTGAAGCTAATAATAATAGTGAATTTCCCATCGTCGTGCCTCAACCCCAGCTCAGTGCAGGGTTTCAAAATGTTCATGGTCCTCGGTTGTCGCTGGAGAAGTTTGACGGCAATGTGTTAAAGTTCTTTAACTTTAAAAGGCGTTTTGAACGATACATTGAGTCAAACTATCTAAGCTTTGAAGATCGCATCGCCTTTTTGGAGGACAATTGTGTAGGCCAGGCCTTGGAAGTAATTTCTGGCCTGAGTTGCTTGCAAAATAGTGAAAGAGCATATGGAATGGCATGGGATAGATTGAGAAAAAGGTTTGGCAACCCTGGAAAACTCATGGCCAAAGTGAAGGAAGATTTGCTGCAAGGACCCCCTATTTCAGAGTGGGATGCGCCGGGCCTCACAAAGCTTTGCGACAAGATGTATAAGTGTGAAGTCAGTTTCGATGGCTGGGGTAAGTCCCATCTTTTAAACAGTGATGAGGTGCTTCAACGGCTGTTCCTGCGACTTCCTTATAAGTTAAAGGAGCAGTTTGTTAATGTTAATCACTTGGGATCGGACTGTGCCACGTTTGGCGATTTAAGAGTCTTGGTCGAGGATGCAGCCTCTCGAGCCGACAGCCAATATGGCCATCTTATGCAACCAGGCAAAGATGTTAAGAGAGCTCTACAACCAACGATGGCTCGATCTAATCCGCAAGGTGGCTACAAGCGTGCTTCGGTTTGCACAACCCAAGAGCAGATTTCCCAATCTGCTAACCATAAGCAAGAGTCCTGTTGTTTGTGTGCAGAGTCGCATGCCCTATGGAAGTGTGAGATGTTTAAACAAAAGCCTGTTGCAGAAAGAAGAACCCTGGTGCAAAAGCATAGACTGTGTTTTTGTTGCTTGAGAGCAGGCCACAGAGTGGTTGATTGCAGATTTAAGAAATCTTGTGCAACGTGTGGATCGAGGCATAATTCACTTCTGCATGTAAACCGTGTGGAAGAGGAAAGCCCCTCTGCTCTGAAGAAGGGCATCTCAGCAACAACGTCCGCAACTGTGCCAGCAACATCTGGGACAACAATTTTTAAGGTTTTGCCAGTTAAGGTATGGGCTGGGGACCCCTCCAACTATACCTATACTTATGCTTTTATCGATGAAGGTTCTAGCGTCAGTCTATGCTCCTCAAGCCTCGTATCTCGCTTAGGGGTTGCTGCGACAAAAAGCAATGTGGAGTTGCTGACCACCAATGCTGTCTCCTTTCATGACAAGAAAATTGATTTTTTGGCTGTGCAGGGAATGGAAGAGCAGGCTGTGTTTTCCGTTGCAGATGCTCTGGTGATGGACCAGATTGTGGATGTCAGCCACAGTATTCCCACCGAAGCACTTAGTAGTGCATATAGTCATTTGGAGGACTTAAAGTTCCCTGAACTAAAAGATAGGAAGGTTGAGTTGTTATTGGGTAGCGATCTTCACCAGGCTTATCTTTTGCAGGAAGTTCGTACTGGCGCACCAGGAGAACCATGTGGACTGCACACTCTTCTGGGTTGGACCATTTATGGGAAAGATGGTGGCGATAGGCAACTCAACTCACCAGTAATGGTAAACTTTCTTAGCGTAAAGGAGTCTTGCGATAGAATGTTAAATGTATTGTTGCAGGATTTTAATGACATCGATGAGCCACAGGCCCCCTGTCCTTCAATTGAGGATAAACGTGCGCTGCAGATCATGCAGGACACGGTGAAGAAGGTGGATGGACACTATTCTGTAGGGCTGTTGTGGAAGGATGAAGACCCGGACTTGTGCAATAATCGCTCTATGGCACTCAAGCGCCTAGAGGGAATGAAGCGCCGATTTATTACTGACCCGGTGTTATTCAATAAGTATCGTGATAAAATGCAGGAATATGTTAAATGTGGCTATGCTGTGCCACTTGAAACTGGTGTGGTAGACACACCAGGGAAGACGTGCTATGTGCCCCATCACTGCACGACCAATGCGGCCAAGTTTAGAGTCGTTTTCGACTGCAGCGCGAAGTTTAAAGGCGTGTCATTAAATGACAAGCTGCTTCATGGCCCAGATCTCACCAATAACCTTGTAGGAACATTGTTTCGCTTCAGGCAACATCCGATCGCTGTTGTGGGCGATATTAAGGCCATGTTTTCCCAAGTACGTGTAGACGAAGGAGACAGGGATGCCTTTCGATTCTTATGGTATCCGGACGATGATCTCAAGCGGGAACCTGTCGACTACCGTATGCAAACTCATGTGTTTGGAGCAAAGTCGTCGCCATGCTGTGCTGCCTTCGCACTTCGGATGACTGCCAAAGACAATGAAGCAGGTGCTGATCAAAACACTGTTAACACAGTTTTAAAAAATGTTTATGTTGACGATATTTGTCATTCATGTGAATCGCCGGATCAGGCTATCGAACTAATACAACAACTGCGTGAACTATTACAAAGTGGCGGCTTCCATTTAACTAAATTCCTGTCTAACAGTGCAGAGGTCTTGAGTTCTGTGTTGCAGGAAGACTTGGCGTCGAAGGTCGATTTGCCTCAGTGCCAGCTTCCAACGCAGAAAACCCTTGGTGTTGTGTGGAATGCTGCGAGCGATTGCATGGAGGTGAGGGTGAGTATCCAACAAAAGCCTAACACCCGGAGAGGCGTTCTCTCCATGATTTCGCAAACATACGACCCACTAGGTCTAATACAACCCTTCATTTTACCTGCTAGGCAACTCCTGCAGCAGGCATGTGACGCTCAACTTGATTGGGATGAACCCCTTAATGGCCTTGGGCCAGTAAACATTAATTGGGAAGCTTGGTTAAAGGCCCTTTCAGAGCTTGAATGTGTTTCCATCGCTAGAAGCCTGACTCTTTTTGGTAAATGTGCTATCCGCTTTGAATTGCATGGTTTTTGTGATGCCAGTACCAGTGGCTATGGGGTCGTGTTTTATGTTAAAGTGTTTTATGATGATTCTGTAGTAATTTGTAATTTTCTATTTGGCAAGGCTCGAGTGGCTCCATTAAAGCCTGTTAGCGTACCTCGCCTGGAGCTCACTGCTGCTGTGCTCGCTGCCAAAGTCTGCAATTTTATCCTGACGGAGTGTGATTTTAAATTCAATTGTGTTGTCTTATGGACAGACTCAACTGTTGTGCTGCGCTACATTAATAATACTTCGACTCGTTTCCACACCTTTGTGGCTAATAGGCTGAGCACTATTCACATGCTTACCAGTGTCAATCAATGGCATTATGTACCGACTACTTTAAACCCCGCTGACCTCGCGTCTCGGGGAGTTTGGCCTGATAAAGTTAATACCGCTAAGCTTTGGTTTAATGGTCCTAAGTTTTTGCATGATGTCACGAGCAATTGGCCAAACCAGCCCGACTTTGTTGGCGGAATTTCGTCAGACGATCCAGAGGTTAAAAACATTGAACGTTGCTCAGCTCAGCAACACACGATTACGGACTCAGACTCTCTATGTCGGTTGTTTACCCGCTACTCGCGTTTCCACGATCTGCAAAGAACGGTTGCATGGTTGCTTCGCTACAAATTGTACCTGAAAAGGAAATGCCGAGATGACTCCTTGACTGTTAAGACAGATTCGCTCAGTGTCGAGGAGATGGACGAAGCTGAACTTGCCATTGTCACAGCCGCCCAGCATCAAGCATACCCGACGGTGTTCGCAGTTCTCCATAACCACCCAGGATTTGACGCCCCGGTGGAACTCGTGTCCGACTTGCAGTTGAAGAAGCATGTGGCTTTGAAGGAGCTACAGTCCCTAAACCCCTATGTTGTTAACGGAACGTTACGAGTTGGTGGGCGATTGCAACAATCTTCTCTGTCAAGCGGAAGAAGGCATCCGATCATTCTCCCACATCAGCACCCAATCACCGATCTAGTGATCATGAGGTATCACGAACGAGAAGGACACATGGGATGCTCACAAGTCCTTACCGCCATTGCTTCCCGTTATTGGATTGTCAAAGGGCGATCAGCTGTCAAAAGGGTCTTGCATTCCTGTATGAACTGTCGTTTTTGGAAAGCTACCGCCGGAAAACAGCAGATGGGCAACTTACCTGCTCCACGCGTAAACAAATCCATTCCTTTTCAAGCTGCTGGCACTGACCTTCTTGGTCCATTGATGGTAAAGAGCGGCCGCAGCAGTGTTAAGCGATATGTTTGTATTTTTAATTGTTTGGCGACCCGTGCTGTGCACTTTGAGGTCGTGCAATCCCTGGAGGCAAGTGCATTCATTCAAGCCTACCGAAGATTCTGCAGCCGTAGAAACGTTTGTCCTACTGATCTGTACAGTGACAACGGAGGAAACTTTGTTGCTGCAGACCGCGAACTTCGGCAAGGACTCAAGAACCTCCATCAAAAGAAAGTCACCGATGCCTTACTTCGGCATGAAACGAACTGGCACTTCAACCCTCCGCGTGCTTCACATCAAGGCGGCTTCTACGAAATATTTTTTCGTTTATTAAGAAAATTGATGCGGTCGCTGGTAGGAAACGCTACGTTGGATGAGTTCGACCTTCTAACGCTGGTAGCAGAGATTGAAAGAATTTTAAACGATCGTCCCATCACTTCGCTCCCATCGTCACCAGATGATCTGCAAGCCCTGACTCCAAGTATGATACTCACCGGATCAGCTTGTGACACCCTACCGCCAGATGTTTTTATGAAGGCTGACGGTTATCGACGCTCTTGGAGAAAGACCCAATACCTCACAAACAAGTTTTGGGAACAATGGCTGTTGCAATATCTCCCTCTGTTGCAGCCCCGACAAAAGTGGTTTGGCACATCTCCAAGCTTGAAACCAGGCGATTTGGTACTGGTAACGGACGAGGCAACTAAACGTGGGCACTGGCCCAAGGCTATTGTAAAGGAAGTTATGCCGGACACTAATAAACTTGTCAGACGCGTGCGAGTAAAGGTTGCTGACGGTACAGAGTTTGTTCGCGACATCAGAAAGATCTGCCTGCTAGAGGGCAGTATGGACTTTTAAAATGACAATTTTGTTTTCTAGGCTGGCTGGTTGGCACGATTGCACAACTGACATTGCTCATGCTGCTTAGGTTTCATATTTGAATTGTATTGCGTGTTTGTGTTTATTTTACTATTATTATTCTTGTGCTCCTCACTACCGCAGCTAGCGCGGCGTCGTCGATGCATTTGCATCCAGCAGTTCTGCCATAACTGTGTTATTGACTCCCATTAATAGTGTTGTTTCTATTTGCATCCTGCAGTTATTTACACTGTAGCAGTCTAGCTCTGTTTTTGGTCTGACTATTTCACACACCTGTCTCACTACTAATGCTTTTGCTATGTGCGATATTATTTTTCGTGTTTTGTCAATTCATTGCTTAATTATCACGACTCGACTTAACAGTCGCGTGTTTTTTCTGGTAGCCTACTTTTGCTCTGACGTTAATGTCACTTGCGCTGGTCATAGCATTGTGCAGTATTAGGTTGTATGTGTGCTTTTGTTTATGCCATATCCCCACTTCTGCCACTGGTACCATGTATGCTATCATTTGTTTTTCGTGTATCCGTTTATGCTGACTTCCAGTTGTCGGTAGACTTATGTTTTTGTGCTTAATTTTAGCAATCGCTAAGCATGTTGGTCAAAAGGGTTTTTTAACTCCTCTTGGGCGTGTCTTCGATGTCCTTCTGTAGGCTACTGTTATGCATGTTCTATTAAGTTTGTGTGTAATGCAAGCCAGCCTTTGTGTTGCAATTGTGATCCTTGCTAACCGCGAATATTTTTGATTCTGGTCGACATTTGCATAATTCGTGTTAATTGTCGTTTATGTGGCCACCTTGTGGCAATTAATTGGTTTGTGTTTTGCTTCGTTTTAATCGTTTTACATTGGTAAAACCCTCATTTGTTAAACTCTGGTTTTGGGGGTGGGTATGTTAGAAACGATTCCCCGCCCATTTAATATTATTGTTGTATCTCTGCTCCATTCTATTTTCATGCTTGAGTGACCCGGCCATGCATTAACAATTTTTGCTAGTTGATCTTTCTTTTTAAGTTTTGGCATGGACTGGAGTGGTCATTGTTTTATAAATCTGGAGAACTGGGGATTTGGAGTGACTAGGGAATATGTAAGAATTCGGTAAGCAACTGTTTGTTTCGTTTTATTATTGTCGTTTCCAATACACCATTTCTTCTAATAAGTAAGGCCTGCACTTTGTCCAGTCTAGGCAGAAAACGTTTGAGACAACACGTGTTACCAGTTTTTGGTTAAATTTACCTCACCTTTAAAAGTACCTATATAAAAGTTCTGTCCAGGTTAGCTTGTGCTACGAATTTCCAGGACATGAATATTTTCTTAATTTAAGTTTTATTCTCAGTGACCTTGAAGGTTCCCCAAATCTAGACAAAATTTTCCATCTGGCAACACGACAGAAAAATGAGTTGCAGACGATTATGTTTTATTGTTGCCGGACGCAGATAAATAAATTTTCACACTACGTTTCTAAATTTCCCATTTTCAACCGAGTTTCACCTATTTTAGTACATTATAATTAGACATGAATATGCTGAGCATGTTTAATTTAACACTTTAATATTCAAAGATGGCAAAAAACACTACAACCAGCAAGCGACATGCACAAACCACTGCTTTCCTTTGTCATTGTAATGTGCGCCTAATCGCGCATTACCTTCTTGGATGTCGATATAGCCTAGGCCAGGGATGGCGAACCACTGACCCACGGGTCACGAAGTGACCCATCACAAATTTTTAGTGACCGACTTGTCTTTTAAAATAATGAATTTAAAGAAATATTTCAGCAAATTTCGCGTGTGACAGTAAATTTAATGGCTTACTCATGTACAACAGTGTAAGGTGGTTAAGTTGTGGTAATGTTTTACAGCGATTTGTTGAATTGTTGGAAGAAGTACAACTTTTTTAGCTGAAAAAAATATCCAGAGTTAAGCGAAATTACGTGATTGAAGGATTTACATTTTTTCGCTGATTTCACAATGCATTACAATAAGTTAAATACTAAATTGCAAGGCTGTGGAAATAATTATCCATGTTTGGGCACATTAAAGCATTTGAGAAGAAACTCGCTATTTTTTCTGTAGACTTTGAACAAGGTCAGTTAAAATATTTTCCTCAGTTGTTGAAGCACTTTACCAGCACCAATTTAACTTATGAACAAAAGCAAACTGCACTCAACAAGTATGTTTTGCTGACGAAAGAGGCCAAAAATGTAATGTCAGAAAGGTTTACCCAGTTCCGAAAGCTAGATTGCAGTTCATTCTTTTCCGCATGCAATTCAATTTGAAAATCTTGAATTATCAAGCTTCGAATGGCTTCGTCTTTACAACTTGGAAATGGAACTTTCAAAAAGTGCAGTTTGGAAAGCAAAATTTGTGGACTTAAATCTTCTCCTACAAAAAATGAAAACGGATATGGATGGTTGTGACTTTCCTGCTGTTGAAAATCATGCTGAAAATATAATTCTTACAGAGTGGAACTCCCTGCCAAAGTTGTTTGAAACTATGAAAAGATTTGCGGTAGCTCTGTTAACGTTGTTTGGTTCTTCATTTTCGCACATGAATTTTATACAATCAAGCACACGGAATCGTCTCAGCTCAGATATGAGTGCTGCATGTGTGAAGCTAAAAACTACGGATTACCAACCAAGAATAATAAGACTTGCAGAGAAGATGCAGCAGCAAGTTTCGCATTAACATGTAATTAAATGTATGACCCACTTTTGCTTTTTCAAGGATTAAGGTCTCTTTTGTGACCCTTTGCCATCCCTGGCCTAGGCGTTGCAAACATCTATGTTTGTACCTTAATTACTTTATTAGCGTGACCCCACGTGGTAGCGGCCACAAGCAATACTTTGAGGGAACTGAGCTCACTCGAGTAGAGAGACCATTGTCGAGGACTGAAAATTACTGCAGCTACAATTATGAAGGCTAGGGTGGCAGCGCTGACCTTACAGGTCTTGCGTTGCCATCCTGCTGTGCTGATAGACACTCAGTTTGTATGTGCTTCTTGTTTTTTTATCGCCAACAAAACAGTAAACTGGATGCCACTCCCACAACGGCCTTGTTTTTATCTTCAACCTCGGACTGAGAAAGCTTAATCCTAGCAGTTCCGTATTAGCCTACTGGAAGAAGGGTGAACTAACGTGACAGGCCCGGTCACCAAGTTTTATAGAGTGAAGTTTTCAATTGTTCAAGTGTTGTTGTTTGTGCATTCACTACCGTAGTAGCGGCTATACAGGAAGTCGTCCTTCAAATGGGTTACTAATAATCATGTTTTCATTTGCGCCATTGCGATAACGTACAGCAGGCTACACTGCGATCACACTTCAATTGCTAGAGTTGCTCAATCGCACACCACGAGAGTCGAACTAGTGTCGCTTCATCTTGCAGTTTCTTTGTTAATAAAGCCAGGCGCCTAAGGCACAACTAGGCTATCGGGGCGAAAAGTTGCAGAAAATAGGAGGCCTACCAGCTGTTGTAGTTAACGGAGTACTCTGCAACTAAATGGTGAAGGTCTCCAACGTTAAACTGGATATCAAAGCTTTCTTGCAACAACAACGATCATCATAAAAAACGCTGCGGAAGCCACGAAAAGCTAAAGATTTCAAGTTTATTTGGCTGCTGTTTTATTACAATACGCAAAAATGCTATCACTGCACTAGGCTACTGTATGTTATATAGTCCAGTCGCTGAACTTAAAAAAATGGTCAAACCCGGAAAAAATAATACCAAGCTGAAACTTTGCCAGGTGGTTCTATTGGTGACGTGGAGTCACCAAAAAAAATCCCCATGATTCCCCCTTGGGAATAGTGAGTTTTGGCCATTTTTCCAAAAAGGCCGCAGCATCCATAGGCCAAAAATTCGAAATCGTCTAAAATTGAAGCTTTTATACCTCACTCGAAAGATAATTTTATGCTGAATCACTTTTACAAAAGAACTGTGGTCCAAAAGTGCCCACTTTTGATGTTATGATTCATTGAAGTGTCATAAGTTAAGATTTAAATTTCTAACGAAAACGCATGACATGATAGTGTAGCCTACGCCACTTATGGGTTTTGGGTTTGAGCCACAGTTCCATTGTGCATCATTCAATGCCGATGCTTTCCGCAATAAATATAAAGTCAAGTGAACAGCACAAGATATGGGCGACTCCAGACGCAAGCGCGGCCATGATGATGATGTAATGTTTAGAGATTGGCTTGAACAACGCAATCCGTTTACTTTTGCTGATGAGCATCTACTTCTACATTCCTTGACATCCGGATGGGTTTCTATATCTAGAGATTTGTTTAATTGTGAAAGATTGGAGCAATCATTCAAAAAACATTGGATGGTCAAATTTAGCAACTGCAACTATTCAACGCAAAACCTGCATTAAACCACTTGAGGTAGCCTACTTGGAAATTTTGTAAAGATAGACAAGGAACACGTAAATGTCAATCCAATCATTCTTTTTACACGACTGACCGCTATTGCAGAACAGCATCGCAGGCCTAAAAAGATCGTTAGAATCTACACAGTGAAGTATACTTTATATTACCCTAGTACAGAAAATTAACAAACCACATAACAAATCAGCATTATATTTGTGAATAAGAGTGTAACATTTTAACTAAATTAACGCAGAAGAGAGGCAATTGAAGATAATTTCCTTGATCTTCTAAACATCCCTGTAATAAGTTATTATTTCATATACCTTCCATTATTAATTTTACTTTAGACATAGAAAGTATATGGAGATGGCAACTCAGGGTGTGTTGGAGCCAGAAAAAATGCCACCAACAAGCAGAGCAGCTTATTACCATGCTCTTCGTGCACATTATCAAGTAACCATATGGAAATTGTTAAGCAATAGGGAAATAGAGTCAAAGAAAGAGGACTGGGACTGGAAACTTGAAGACAACAATTATTCTCTAATAATGACGGACAATAAAGTTGCTTCAGAGTGTGTCCTGCAAGTTATAAGATGCAAATGCCAATCAACGAAGAATCAATGTAGTACAAAGAGATGTTTATGTAAAAAGCATGGCCTCAGTTGTGTAACAGCATGCAGTGGTTGTCATGGTGAAGGATGTGAAAATAAAGAGGTGAAACAGTTTTTCAGTTCAATGTTTTCTAATTTCTTGGACAATCAAGCTTTTAGTTAATTATGATGAAAATAAGTATAAAACGCCATAATTCATTACAACAGAAGCCAGTCATGTGACTATCATTTTAGTTGTATGGAGTGACTTTAACTATTTATATGTCAGGTGACATGCAGTCAGATCAGATATTTCATATCTTAACCCTTTGCTTTTCAACGTTTTTTTGGAAGTTAACTGCTCAAGGGGGGGCCATTTTTGGATCAAATTCAATCAGCTGTTACGTGTTATCCGCTTGTGCTATTTCAACAGAAGTTGGACTGGTGTAAAAGCAAATCATTTGTCTATAAGTTTGAAAAGTCATTATTTTAAAATTTTATATGTTAAACTTGATATTTCAATTTTTGCAAAGGTACCCAAAAACGACAATTTTGATTTAACTTGCCGCTATTTAATTACCGTGCTAATCCGATTTCATGCAAACTTCTGAATAACAAAGAGCTCGATCGAACGCACGAAGTGTGTGTGCGGTGTGCCGAATCATTGCATTGATTAGAATTTACGACTTGCGAGCAAATCTTATTGTAATCTACTCACTGATTCTAAAATAGTTACAATCAGAGTAACATTGTTACACGAATTTGAAAAAAACAAAACTGCGTTTGTTGTCTTACATTTTTATCCTAAACTACAGTAATGCATTCCGAAACTCATGGCTAGCTTCTAGTTTTATGGAACCAAATTTCTCATAAGTAGCCTAACACCTTAGCCTGCTTGAATAGCTGTTTACATCTTCGTTTGTGTATTTTATGTCTACAATTGAGTTTGTAGTATGAATATTTTTAGTAGAGAGAAGACAATTGAACAAGTTGTTGAAATTATCTGAAATTTCTAAGTTCAAATTAGGTGCTTTTGAAATTGTGGATTTGTGTCAAGTCGCAACACAAATATCATGCAGGCCACATCATAAGTCATTTCGCTTACGGGTGTTTATAAACATGACTCATAAATTACATCCACAAAAAATACAGCATTTACATCAACAAAGCTAAGTTCGAAGCTCACTTTTTATTGAAGATTGTGTCAATCAATTTGAAATAACATTTTTAGTCCGCTAGCGTCGAAACAATACAACAGCGAATTGAGGAACATGCGTAAACAAAGGAAATGTGAAATAACCCACAGTCAGCAAATCTACATAAATTTAACGTTTACAAAATATTGAATCAATGTAAAAGGACTGGATTGCTGGCTGGGTCCTTATTGTTTGAAGCACAAAAATACGCGTAAAGGCGACAACATCAGCAAGGCAGCGATTATGTTTCTGGCCAAAAAAAAAAATTAACTTTTGACTTCAAAGATAAAAATGATTATAACGAAGCTTCAAAGTTTGTCGTAAAAAATATTTCAGAGATACAATAAACATAATCATTTTGTGCCAGATTGTGAGAAGACTTCCAAGATTCTTTCCAAACATTTGCATGATTGCAAATTATTTTCTATAACTTTATATTGCCAAAAAATGGCTTCTTTGTTGACACAACGTGGCTACAATTCTATAAAAAATTCTTAGGCCTACTACATTGAAGTAATGAAATTTTTTTTGCGATTTTGCTGATGACGTTTTACAATATCCGAGAAGTAAAAAGTAATAATGATGAATTATTTTACAAAACCGTGGTTTGCAAGCGCTTTACAAAAAATTGTTGGGGAAAAATTTACTATTAGACGTAAAATGTTTGTAAAAGAAAATTGTCGGTTTACGTATTTATAATGTTTATTGCGCTGTTATCGAATTATAAACTGCCTGTATTGTCTACCTTTGTGGTTGCCGGCCAGCTTAGACCAGCATGCAAACTACGCGTTTTTGGTATTTGCATCGTGTTATGATTCTCGAAAATTTCCCACAAGGTCTTTATTTTCATCGTGATATTTTTGTGCCTTTTCTGTCCTAAACTTGAAGTCATTGTGAAGCACAATCCACATCGGTTTTTAGACTCAGTCTTCATTGAAAATCTTTTGTGTGGTGCATCATTTCAAGTAGTGTCTTCCCCTAAGCTGTTACACAAACCGCCTAGAACCAGGTTGATTATTATGTATCTTACAGCCGTTGAGAGCCCGTTATTGTATGTGTGGAATTATTACTGTAGATGTCGGACTAAATTCATGCCAAAGTCGAGCAAATTCTGCTTTCGGGATCCTTGCCGTTATTTACTGTATTTTTTGTTGATAAGTTTAGGCAGCATTTTTACAAGATAAATGAAGACATCGGTATTGTTCGTCACTTAGATTTAGTTTTCTCAGCATTGTTTATTCATTCTTTGATCCACTAGTTTGTCTCACTTTTGGTATAATCGGATCGTTTATAAATGGCGGGTCTTCACAATAGCCGGCCTCTTATGCTGTACATTGGCGCAACGTATTCAGATGTTGAATCAATGATCAAGAAAGCTGATTTGTTTTTTGTCTAATGTGACGCCTAAACTTATGCCTTGTCTACATTACATGAGGCATTATCATCTTTATTTTGCGCTCTTTGGAACAACACACAGTGCACGGTGAAACAAAAATGCAGGACATAAGAACAAGTAGGCGACATAAAGCAGGGAAGGGACGCCATCGAGTTAGCTGCTACGTGTAAATGGAGCCTATCTCATAATTTTGAGTGTATCTCACAATTACTGTTTGCAAAAACGCTATTTCTCCGGCTTCTCCCAAAAGCATTTGCAGTCATACATTTCCGCAATTGCAATGCTTGTCAATGAGAGTATTTCCATAGAACGTTTATTTCGAAACCAGGTTTTCGTGCCTTTACCCAAGATTTCTTATTGTAACGTTTTTTATTCGTCAATGAATATTATCTGCTTGAAACAACTGTTTTGAATAGTTTGTGGCCTACATAGCCTACTATTTTGATCGTGGATTGCTATTCTTCTTTGTAGAGCTGATAACGCAAAAAACGTTTGCTATTATTTTTTCTAATTAACAGCTTTGTGATCACTGGATTTTCTTTTGTATCGCAAGAAATAACGCGCTTTGTATTATTGAGGTCAAACCAAACAAAGGAAAACAAGAGGACGTTTCTCTCTGCTCGCGCATATCGATGCACGAAGCAATTATGAGCTTATGGCTTGTTATCGCAATGTAATCCATTTCACGCTTTGCTGGAAGTTAGCTAGAAATAGCAAAAATTCACCAAAATCTTGAATTTACAAGAAAACTGCACAACTGTTAGCATCAAATTTAATATCATCAGATCCGCCTGACAATTTTAGGAAAAGTCAAGAAAAACCAAGTGCATGGCGTTACTGTGCTTCAAATAATCAAAGGAAATATGAGGGGGGGGCCAAATCTGGCCTCCCTTTGAGGAGCAAAGTGTTAAGATCAATGTTATTAATTTTAGATACCGTACTCGAAGTTTACGAACCAAGTGATGATGATAACGACGATGACGATGGACGTAATATCTTTGATTTATTCTAATATAAAATATGGAAATGCCAGTACTTGGACATTGGTTACAAGATTTAAAAAAAATTATGAACTGAAATTTGTTATAAGTGAAAAGTGATCCTTTACTATTTAGGTCGGTGTTTTTTTTTGTAGTGTCCCGAAATGTAAAATCTTGTATTTCACTTTTTTTTTTGACATAATTTCTACAATTTTTCTATTTACCGGTCAACATTTGTTCAGTGTGGTGTATTTTAATGTCAAAAATATGTCAATATTGGTTTGGGAGTAATTCAGGATAAAATATTCCAAAAATTATATTCAGCAACTTTTGAATTTCTACACTATATACATTAATACAATTGGTTTTAATTTTCCACTTTTATGGAGACTTGTTGTTTATCTATTGCAGTGGTTCCCAAACTTTTTCAGCTTGTGGCACATTAGAAAAAATATAAAACGCACGCGGCACACTTACAAAGGAATAAAAGTTGCTTTAAAAAAAATTATTTTCACGTGTCAATTGGATGGATGTGCTTGTTTATACCAATATAAGCTTCGACTGAAACGAGGTTGCATTGTTGACAAACATATACCCGAATTTCATCGTCAATTCTAAGCAGTCTCTCTCGTTTACAGCTTTTAGTTTCAGCCAATACAGAAAAGCCATGTTCACATAGCCATGAAGATGCAAATGGCAATACAATTTAGATTGCTTTTGCACGGATCATGAAATAGAATTTGGAAGCAGACAGCCAAAACATATCCACGTTTTTTTGTGGAAACAGCGTTTGAAAAAATGGGTCGTTTCGTAAATCAATGAGCTGTTCTTCTTCTGCAGAAAGATTGCTTGATTCATTGCTTCCAAATGGTGGTAAGTAATGTTAGCAATAGCAATAGCTAACATAGCAACCCAATATTGACGTGCCAATTACCCTGCTGTATAGGCAATGCCATCTTCTTCTCTCGTTTGACTTGTAGTAGCTTAGATTGGCAATGCCTCATCGTGCAGCCATGATACGGCAATGCCATAATTGGTTTCATCGTCACGTGTGCTTATTTATCATCTATTGAAGGAGTAAAAGCGCTTTTAAGTCGCATGCTTGTCTGAATGGCTTATTTTAAATATTTATACAGTTCTTTTCTAAAATTTCAAAAAGATTCGCGGCACACTTGAGAATCTGTGGCGGCACACTATGTGCCGCGGCAGACAGTTTAAAAATCACCGATCTATTGAGTTTTCCAAAATCAGTTTGAGGAGTAACTTCGAAAGGGAAATTGTACACTTTTTCGTAAGCTCTGGTTTAATCATGGAGTAATTCATTGCTTGTCACTCCTCACAAAAATCCACCGGGCTAAAGCCTAATGGTGGATTCTGCCTTATAGTCCGCATTTAATGGCTAATAGCTTCAAATGTGTGTATTTTTTGACCATAGTTCTTTTGTGAAAGTGATTCAATATGAAATTATCTTTCGAATGAGGTATAAAACATCAATTTTAGACGATTTCGAATTTTTGGCCTATGGGGGCTGCGCCATTATGGAAAAATGGCCAAAACTCACTATTCCCAAGGGGGAATCATGGGGCTTTTTTGGTGACTCCACATCACCAATCGAACCTCCTGACAAAATATCAGCTTGGTATTATTTTTTTCCGGGTCAAATCATTCAGCGACTGGACTAATAAAGTGACACAGAACATAAGTTTGTACTTAAAAAAGCTACAATGTTTGTTAGGAAAAGTACAACTACAAAACTATTAATATTCAGACATAATAAAAATCAGTGGAACCTAGATTAGTGGCCAATCAGATGAGAGCAATCCAAGCTCGTCCCATACGTTTTATAAAACTGTAGGCTATGCTTGCAAAGGTAAATGTGTTAATCTATGCCAGAATGAGAAAATGGCTTTCGGAAAAGTAGTTGGTCTGATTAGTGGGGTTCCACTGCAGGCCTATAGGCTGATGAAGTATGTCACTACAAAGCAACCATGAATTAGTCAGTTGAGATTGTAGGCTACTACAAAAAAAGAGCGTAGCAAACCACTGCACACTTGCAGATCATCACATAATTTCCATTCTTGGAACGGTCGCTACAACAAACTGAAAAAATAATAATGTAACTTATGCGGTAATAACGCGTCAGTAACCTGCCGTACTCAAACAACAACTTTAAGTGCAACAATGAAACGAACATATAAAGCAGGGCAATTTCAACTGCAATAATTTGATTGGTTTGATACAGTGTGTAAGTTCATCACTTCCGTAAGTGTAAGCAGTCACCGAACCGGCGTATCTAAGCCAAGTTATACAGTGTCTTTCTGACAACAGATAATTTTGTGGTCATCGGTTGATTGAAACATATGGAGCAATTGCAAAAGTTGTGATAGGAACCAACGTTTGAAAAATGAAATTTGTGATTTCTCAAGGCACAAGTTGCGGTCAAAAATTTCGATGTTTAGGTAACTGAAGTTCCCGATACAAAATTAGAGTTCTTGTCACATAATCTGAAGTTCCTCACGAAATTTGATGTTATCGTCATGCAAAGGTTCCACCACAAAATCTGAAGTTTTTCACAAACTCTAGGATTTTTGGCCAAAACATGAGATTCCTTACAAAATAAGACTTCCTGCCATAAAGTTGAACTTCTCATCACAAAATCTGTAGTTCTACCACAAAATCTGTAGTTCTCGTCAAAAAGTTGGAGTTCCCATCACAAATTCTGGAGTTCCCGTCACGAATTCTGGAGTTCCGGTTACAAATTCTGGAGTTCTCGTCACAAACTATGGAGTTCCGACCCCAAATTCTCGAGTTCCCGTCACAAATTCTGAAGTTTCCGTCACAAAATCAGGAGTTCTCGTTTCAAAATCTGGAGCTCCCGTCATCTCAAGTGTCTGATCGAACTCCGACTTTGTCTCCCTGAAATTAAGCACTGATTACACAAAACAATAACCAACCGACCTTGACCAGATTGAAAAACCTAATCGGCCCATATACAACATCTGTCTGCATAAACTAAAAAACTGTTTACTATAATGTTTCATAATTGTGACGCAACAGCAACGCGTGACATTCAAAGCTGCTTCCGCGAAGCCTACACCAGAACAAGACAATCAGTTCTAAAATCAGTCAAGCCGACCTCGAAAAAGTATGTCATCATCTAATAACATTAAAGTTGATTGTGACTAGAGGTGTCCTGACAATATTGAACATGTAATGATTACGACGCTGGTTCACTGACTTGCACAATGCAGCAGTGTTGCCATGTTACTCCAATGGGTTTCAAACATAGACAGAAACAAGCAAATTATCTTTTGTCGTTATGCATGTCAAGAATTGGATTTTTTCGTTTTTTTGGTCTAACTTATCCCTAAACGCTAAATAGTTTCCTTTCACATAAAAAAGTTACCCCATTCAAATATTTCAATTTTATAATTAGTAAATTCCGGTGGAGTGAAATAGACTTTTTCGTTGATTACAATGTTTAGTTTTTTAGCCAACAGAACTAGTTGTTCACTGAACAAAATTATCTTTTAGACAACACAGGTTATTTTCACCTTTTGCAGTCCAAGTACATCCCTGGGATGCAAAATAAAATTACGTAAAACGGTCCAACGACATCCCAGGGATGATGTCTACATATTGCTGCTCAACAAGGTCCAAATACCTTCGTGGGGTGCTTTTGAAAATTTGGACAGAAAAAAATTTGGACCTGTACAGACCAAAACCGGAAAAAAAATTTGGACCTCAAAAGGTTCAACATTATTTTACCAAAATCAGGTATAGACATGAATATCACTTAAGTTGAAGTTAAGCAGGATGTCCGCATCAAAAAGCAATAATGTTTAAATTTGAAAGTCAAAAAATAAGAGTAAAGTTATTATTTAAGTTTTATGACTCACTGTACAAGCGTCTGTAATATCCCATGAAGCAACAGAATCCGAGCAACAACAAGCCAGCAATGACGCTCACCACAAAACCAAATATGTGTACAGCAGTTAATCTAGCTGATTGAAAAAGAAGGAAAATAGAAAATAACGTCATTAGAAAAATTGCAAATAACATTTTACATCCATACATCAGGATATGGATACAAGAAAGTTATTTAAAACTGTTCATTGTTTAAATCATTCATTACAGTCTATCACAAAATAAGCAGATCTTATAAAGAAAATATTAGACAAGCGATGTACTGAACTAATGTTTAACTGCGTACCAAATCGAAGATATTCAGTTTCTCTGTTATCAAACAGTTTGTGATATCACAAGCACGGTATTACTGAAGCACTTACTTCTAATTGATTGTGTAGGAAACTCGGTCGAAGCTGGCGTGGGCGAAGCAGGAATATTTTCCAAAGAGCCAGGTGACTGTGTTTGAAAGTTATCTTGATTGCCATTAGAGTTTGTATCACCATTGTCACTTCCATCAAGACCACCACCACCATCGACTTCATCATCATTTGAAGCAGGAACAGCTGTTGATGCAATGCAACGAAACACAATTTTGATTACAGATGCACTTGAACCATAATAGTCAGCTTCACAAAAGCATTAGTTCACCTCTCACCGAGCAGTCGGCTGCGAGACCAAGTGGTGAAAACGCCTACATGACCATGGGAAGGAAAGTTTGTCACCTGAGGAAACCGTGTGTCTTGGCAGGACAGTTGACAACATGCTGGAAGGTGAACACGGAGTTGCTCTCCAAGCCGGGATCCTTTCTAGGATCGTACCAAGGCTCTCATCACTTGGTTATGCATTTGACGGCGTTATATTTCAACAAAGGCTATGATTTCTCTTGGAAATCAAGTTTAGCAGCCAAGGATAGGAAAGTGATGATGCTAAGTATCAAGCGATTAACAAAGCAAAAAACTATGCTCAGATAGTATGCTAAAACACCAAATTTGCAGAGATAACCATGTCACACACATGGCATTGGCAACCTACTAAAACAGGGGTTTTTAAACTAGGGGTCGCGACCCCTGTGAAGCCATGAATCAAATTTGGGTAAATTTTGCATTAAATATGCTTTTATTGTATATTTTTATGGGAGTTCGCGGTGGAAAAAAGGTTGAAAACCCTGTACTAAAATAACAAACACCAAATTATGAAAGCTTAGGTGAATGACAATTGAATCGTTCACCCCTAATCAACTTCGGCTACTTGATGAACTAAATAGTCATTTTTTCAACAAAACATTAAGAAAATTATGGGTCACCAATCACCATTGCTGAAATTTGGATTCTTTAACGTCATATCAATATAAAAGATAGTGGCGTGTTTAGTTACTGCTGTAGCTTTAATTTCGATACAAACTACTATATGACACTTGTGTAACTTACCCACCTACAGCACAATGAATTGCGTACCAAACGGTTACGTCCGGATTGCAAATGTACTCGCCTCCGGTACCTTCGAATCCTTCCCTGCAATTAAGCTGTAAAGGTTGTCCGTAAGTTACACTTGCCACAAGCCCAACCATATTAATTTCTTCATCTGTTTGTAATACTGGACAGATAACTGTAAAATAGATTAAAAGTTTAGACACACTCACACAACACCGAGTTACACCAAATATCAACCAACTCAGTCATACTCAGTTTCATGATGGGTTTGCAATAATTTGACTAACGTGGATGGCTGTGCTTTGACGTGTCAAGTAAATCAACTCAATTTGAAAAAAATAATTGCACGCTTTAAACAATTCAATATATTGCAATGTCATCGCACTCATGCTTTTGTTCGGTTGGTAAAAGAAGTGGTAAAAGGATGGACCCTCGGCCCCAGAGGCTCACACGACGACGACAAAGCCAACGGTTAATAGGTCCACCGGCTTATTAAGCCCAATTTGGTCCATTCCGGAATTACTGAAGGTATAGGAGTGGTAGAAAATTGTCCCCCGCTTAATAAGCCCGAAATCGTCCAGTCCCGATGTAGGCTTAATAAGCGGGGACGACCGTATTGAAATTGATATTAAATTTCAAAATATTTTGCTCAAAGTTATATGCTTCTGAAACGTTTGGGCCGCAAAGATTTTGAACGATTGTTTTTTGGGTCGTACCAAAAAGTATTTGCGGACCCCTGACTTAGAGTAATGCTAAACTAAACAAAAAAATACTTTTGCTCATAACTATAAGGCATTTTTGGGCGTTTTTCCATTTCAAAGTAATTGCACTAACATTTATATCGCACTAACATTAAATTATATATATCTAGCATCGCACAACAATTTCTAGCAACCTGAGACGAAATGCTTATTGTGAAGGGCAGGAAGGTAGAAAAATGACCAGTGTGGGTTTAGAAAATTTGCAAAGAATAAAAACTAAAAGTCAAGAAATTTCACATTTGTAGCATACTTCCTTTTGTGAAATATTTCACTACTAGAGTGGGGCGTCCTCATACAACCCCGTGTCGGTACAGATAAGGTTAAAGGGGTGTACAGGATTTCATGTACATCTGAAGGGGTGAAAAATGTGCAGGCATACACATGTGGTGACGTCAGACGGTTCATCATTTTCAATTGCGTTTGTTTTAGTTCAAGAAAAGGTGTAGACAATGCAGACTAAACATGCATGAAAAAGTTTTGGCTTAACGAATTAGAGATGAGAGTGTGGAATGTAGGCTGTTACTTCTCAAACCAGCAAACGTGTGACAAGCTTACTCCGCTCCGAAAGCTGAGTTGGTTCAACGCCAGACTTTGTGAACAAATATAGACAAGATCAAGAAAAAATAGTGCGACTGTAGAGCTGTGCTCCTGAAATGAAGCTCTTGCTACCAAGTTGATGTAATTTACAGACAACACTTGACCAAGCGGAAACTTCACTCTGTCAATCGCGGTGGCCGGACCTACGTCAGTGTTCAAAGCCTCTACACTACAGTCTACAAGTATGCAAAACTGCCAGGTTCAATCTTCCAAAGAGCCTTTCTCAGTGCGTAATTATAGCGTAGACTAACAAGAAATGCAACAATATAGTATTAAACCCTGCAGAACTATTTTTATTTGTTTGTTTTATATGAAGAAAACAACTTACAAATGTTAATTTCTAAATTTTTGACAAAATCATGCACACAAATTCACACTAGATCAGAAGGTTATCGTATTTACGAAATACAAACTTGCAGAGCAATCAATGCGGAAGGTGTATTTTGTATTGGGATGACAAGTCACCACTGCACCAGTTCCGCGAAATCCTTCAAGGCATTTGAAACTTAATGTCACTCCGAATTCTAACTTCGTCGTTGCAGCTCCAATGATGGCGACTCCTTCTTTTTGAGTTTCCGTGTCAACAAGACAGATGACTGTGAAAAAGATTATCTTTTGCATCGTGGATCGAGAATATGAACCTATCTTAACATAACGTTTGATATGCATAGCCTCCATCCCATACGGTTGGAGCCAATTTCTTAAAGGTATCAAAAACTTGACATAAAATTGGGACCAAAACGGAAATGTGATTTTTACCTGGAAGACAATTAACTTTTTGTTTGGCAGTCCTGTTCGCCTGACAAAAAAATGAAGCTCCACTGCCGCTGTACCCTTCAGTGCAGGGATGGTGAAAAGGTTTGTCATAGATGACATTTGTGACGTCAAATCCAATCCTAGCAATCTCATATACCGCTAAAGTGACCGGGCAAATAACTGTAAAACAGAGTTGGTAGATACTGATGACAAATTCAGATACACTGTTTAAAAAATAACACTGACTTTCTAAGATGTATGTCCCTTTCGTGATTGAAAAACCAAAGATAAAAATACTTGCTGACCAATTTCTGATCTCAAAAATTCTTTGCAGGAAGGTTTTTAAAAACAAGTTTTATTAAATATTGGAATGTTACTAATATAATAATAACAGCATTTGTATGGAGCCACATTCACATTAAAACTATGCTCTTGGACCTGGGTACAATGTACACGACAATAGCAAACAAAACGTATTTAGCAAAAATCTCATAATGACTTGTGATATCGAAGGTTTTTAGGTGAGTGCTAAATTGTAATCTAAAATCTTAACACATCTCACTGTCACATCACAGCTTCATAACGAGTTTTTTACTATAGCTTTGACTTTATAAGTTTAAATTACAGGTGCCTATTGTAAACCTATCGTTGATAAGGGTCACCTCTCCACAAGATCTAATTTCACCTAGTTGGAAGTAAATTTAGTCTTTGGGGGCGAACTAAAACATCACCTGCTTGCTAAGCTTAACATCGCCCATTTTTTAAAGTGCATTAGCTTGTGGGCTAAAATAAGGACAAAACTTAGAAGACAAAACTTAGACAGATAAGAAAAAGACAGAAAAATAGACAGAAAAACATAACAGACAGAAATTAGACAGAAAAATTATAACAAGACAGAAATTAGACAGAAAAATATAACAAATAAGGACAAAACTTAGAGGACAAAACTTAGAAGAAAACTTCAACGCATCACTAAAGCACCAAATTCGGATTGTCACAGTGCATTAAGTAGCTTATATCAATTTTGACAATCGAAATGTGCAGGCATAGCAAACAACAGACCTTCAAAGCAAAAGTTTCAATGTCTTGTTCAATTAAGTCTAGTGACTCACTTGGTATGCAATCTATTGAGTACGTAACAGATCTATTCGCGTTGCAAACAAGCGTGCCTCCGCTTCCGAGGTATCCACGCTTACAGTTATAAGTGGAAGGACTTGCAAACGTGACAGTCCTCACTGGTCCAATCTTCAGAGTTTCTTTTGGTGGTAGTGACACTGGACAGACAACTACGAAAAAGTATTTAACTTAAAACAGGTTTACACTGCATAAGGTCACACTATTACTATCTATTTACACTATTAAGGAATACACAAGAAAAGGTATTTTGTTTTTGCTAAGCCAACGGAATAAAAGCAACAACTAGAAAAAACTATTCAACCTAAAACAAGCTTACGTTGCATTTACAATGATTCATCAGGAAATAGAAAAGAAAAAGTGTTTCGCTTGTGATTAGCAAACGGAACAATAAAACTCTAATATGGAAGGTTCAAGCACCAATAAGGAAGTTCAATAAGGACGTAATAAACTATATAATAATATTATGATTACAATAAAAACTCTAGCTGTGGGACGGTGCAGCTGATAAAGTGCTCATTTTTCAAACCATGCGATACAAGCTTCATTCCGGGCTTCAGCTGGAGCTCCCAACCAAAGTATAATAAATTAAGTGAGGGTATTTGGGAAAAGGCAGCCGAAAAAACCTCATATTCTCATTCCCCAAAGCCCAGTAGAACATCACCACTCAGAGTATGGAACCACCTTTGCTAATTGATATGCTCGAAGCTCTGGTCTGCATCTTGTCGTTGTAAGCATGTTAACATATTTTTTAACTAACTATTTACTTGAATGCTGAAAAGTTTGGGTGTTCATCAGGACTATTATATATCATTTCTAGCACTAGTTGCAACGTTCATCTGATGAAAGTGAAAGCAACAATCAACAGGTTGGTTTATTGCTTCACTGACGTTTCGCGCACCATGACAATGCGCATCCTCAGAGCGAATAGCATACAAAATAAAATTTACAAAGTTATATACTGCAGTGCGATTCATTTTTTGAAACAATAAACCAACCTGTTTATTGTTGCTTTTACTTTCATTTTGATCAGATGAACATTGCAACTAGTACTAGAAACGAACTATTTACTTGCAGGGCAATCGATAGCGAACATTGTCACCGCATTGGTACTGCATGTCACCACTGCACCAGATCCGATATATCCCGATGCGCAGCTGAAAGTTAAAGTGTTTGGAAATACCAGTCTTGTCGGGTTGGGTCCAGTTAAAGCAACTCCGATTTGTGGAGTTCCAGTGTCGACTAGACAGACCACTAGAAATTAAAAAAAAAAAAAAAACTTTAAAGGAGTTAGTGATTGAAAACTAAACAAAGGACTTGATATGTTAATCAATGTGCTCAACTAAACCACAAGAAACAGAAATCTCATTGTTTATGACCAACATTCCCAAGTAATGAACTACCAGGAAATCTGTCTTTACTTGTGGCCCCTATAGATTAAAACCTGTCTTCATAAGGGGAAGTGACATCATGAATTATGCTAACATGTATTGTATACAGATCCTGCAGACTCTACCATTAGCTGTAAACCAGTCATCGAAGGCCGTGATGATGACTTGACGGAATTCACACCGAGCATAAAAAACTTGTTCCAACATACAAAAACGTCGCACAAAAAATGGCGTATGTTTTTTTGGCAAAGGAAAAAAAACATGCGCCATTTTTCGTGCAACGTTTTTGTATTCTGAAAACAGTTTTGTATGCTCGGTGTGAATCCCGCCTTAAACATTTCCACAGGAGTGGAATTCACGCAGTCTTCAATGGAAAACATAATTGTTTGTTCATATCTGAATATAAGCATTAGCTCAGTGGCCAAATAGTTGTCACCTTCGGGTTAGTGCTGGTCAGTCTGCATTCGATTCCAGGTCGAGTAATACTGAAGACTTTATTATTATTTATTTGTATCAGACAAGGTTGTCCATATTAAAACCAGAACACAAAAAGACAAGACGGAAGGAGTCACTTGGATGACATGTGCAACATATCATTGTCCTTGTAGTGCTTAAAAAATGTCGTTGAAGACTTTATAATAAAAACCGCATCGACTGTGTTATTGAGGATAAGTTGAGAAATAATGTCGTGACACCGTGAATAACATACAAAAACTAAAATAATACTGCCGCTAAAAGATCTTAGCTGATGTAGAGCGGCAGTATTATTTACATAACAAAATTTAAACCATTTTATTATTATTACTCACTGCAAGCTCGATTCGAGTGAGATATCGAAGAAAACAATGCAGGTTACCGTGTCAGATGTCCAATTCTAAAAGAGCCCTGTTCCATTGCAGGGCGCACAAAGGCAAAGCTTTTGCATATAAGATACCTTGTAAACAATATTACCTGGAGGGCAGTCGATGTTGAACACAGGCACTGCAGCAGTGCTGCATGTCACCACTGTACCAGTCCCAACATATCCAGGAAAGCAGTTGAAATACAATGTGTTTCCAAATGTTAGGGACGTTGGGTTAGGTCCAGTTAGATTAACTCCAACTCTTGGGGTTGCAGTGTCCACTTGACAGATGACTAGAGAATGATACGTAACAATAACCCAGTGATTTTGCCTCTCGATCACAACAAAAGACTTCATCCCGGAGTCTAAGCCAAGCCCGTAGAATAAAATGAGTACGGTACGGGGTCGGTACGCTAAAGCAGGTTGAACTAATCAATTCAAAAAAGTTGGTTGGCAACTACCTGACAACTTTCAGAGTATCCTTTGATAGCAGGAAAGTTCAGTTACTCTCGTTAAAGTAGGACGTCTTATGTACTAACTAAACATCAACGTAAAATTGAACTAGTCAGTATTTTCGACATTTCAGGCTTTTTTTTAAATAATTTTCTTTTACAACGTTCCATGTGAAGAACGTGAAAAGCTTCTCGCACGTTGGGCATTATCCATGCAAACATTTCACTTCAATGCGACTGAGTTCCATTGAAGAAAACTGATAAAGCAAGATCAAATGGACCTGCTGCATAATTTGATGACTTTATAGTAGTTATGATAAGGTAATAAACCAGTGAAAATACATAACTTAAAATTCCTGCTTCAATTTATCTCTTGAAGAAGTAAACAACACTAAAACAAAAACAAAAAATAAACAAAACAAAGACTAGACAATTAAACTTGAGGAAGCAAGTTAAAAAAGGGTTAAAAGTTATACGTCCCAATTTGTCACAAGATCAGAGACGCAGGGATAGTTGGCGTCGTTTCTACTGCTTCTGGTAAACCTGAGTTCGATACTAGGTCGAATTACATCGAAAAAGCTTTTGCGCAAATAACAAACCATTGATCTGTCACATCATCGCTGAAGAAATTAAATTTTCAAGAAAAATGATATCGACCAACCGTTCAAAAAAACGTTGAATATTTAGGAAAACGAATCAATATCAACGTTGAAGTGAATTTCTAAATCTAAGTTGGATATATGAAAGCTACGAAAATCTTATAAGTTATGAAACAATTGCAGACGAAAAAGGTGCATGTGAAATAAAGATTGCGTCAAAACTTCAGTAGCTTCTTTTTATACATGAAATGAAACGCGACACCACAAACAAGCTGAATGTTTAACAGAATACCTGGGGCGCAATTGACGTTGAACAAAGGCACTCTGTTGGGACGACACGTTACCACTGCACCAGTCCCAACATAACCAGGAGCGCAGTTGAAAGTTAAAGTGTTTCCAAATGTTAAGGCCGTCACGACAGGTCCAGTTAATGCAACTCCAGGTCTTGGAGTTGAAGTGTCGACTTGACAAACGACTAGAAAACAATGTAAGTTAGAAACGTGGCTTCATAAAATAAATGGGTTAGACACCAGATGTCCAGGCTGACACCAGGTGTCCAGTCTATCTCTTTTTGCAGGCCATGGTTTGAACTAATATGGGTGGTTGGTTTCGAATCTTCATCCTTGGATTGACAAAGCCTTTGAAAGGTTATTCTTGGCAGTTTCGCTTACTTGTAAAGGCCTTGAACCACTGACTCAGGGCCGGTTATCGAAATTGACAGTGTGAAGTTTTCCTATAGTTGTTCAAATATTGTTGCTGGGAATTATTTCATCTTTTAGACGTCGCTGAAAGAAGATTAGTCTTGAAATGCGCTGCTAAACCGCACACCCCCAATCAAAACTTAACATTTAACTTAAAAGCAGAGCAAATGAAGCAACTTAATTGGTTGTCTTTAGCCGTCAATCAATAAAGAAGCGTTAGCCGGCTGCGTAGCTGAGTGGTGAGAAGTCTGCGCGACGTTCGAAAGGACGTGGGTTCGACACGGCTCCAGAGCACGCGGTTGTGTCTCGGCAAAGACACTTAATGGCAAGCCAAAATAAGGGGAGCTGCTGACTCGAAGACTATATGTCACTTTGTTGCTTCCTGTCGTCTGTTGTATCGCATCTGTGATCGCAGTGTACTGTATGTTATCACAATGGAGCAAATAAAAACACGATTATTATTATGATTAAGCGCACTTCTAAGCTATTTACAATATCAAAGCCAACAAATATAATATGCAACTTAACATTCTGACAAGAATCATTTTGGTAAGCTTTTAAACATAAATCAAACTGCAGCATCTCACATTATACATATTAGTTGTTTTTGTTGTTCTGTCCGTTTATCTTGCAACTTTACGGGCACTCTAGCGACAGACATGTTATAGGCCTACTGTCAAAAAACATGAAATGGCCCGTTTCAGCGAGTCCGATTCGGTGAGTCCGATTCGGTGAGTTCAATCCCTTAACGGGGGATTTTTTTAATTTTTTTTTTAAACTATTGGGTACCGTAGCCTAATTATCATTGCCGTTTTAGGGTTAGGGGTTTGGGGTTAGGGGTTAGGAACTCACCGAATCGGACTCACCGAATCGGACTCACCGAATAGTAGCAGACCCCAAAAAACAATGCTCACAATAACGCACTGCAGGGTGTAATAGATTGTGTTATTGTAGATGTAGAAAAAACGGCGGTCAAGAGAAATAAATTGGTCATCCTACTCTCGTTAGCATCGAAGCCTCAGTGAAGTTAGAATCTTATCTATTATGCTTGGACCCATGTATAGAAATAACATTTTTATGTTTTCAATGTATTATTAATATTATATAGGTTGTATTTTCTGTTCTTCTGTCCAGTAATGATTGCGATATAAAGTTGCAAGAAAAACTTTGATTACAAGCATTTTGTTTATTACAATACCTGGGGGACAATCGATGTTGAATACAGGCACAGCATTAACATCACACGTCACCGCAGCGCCAGTCCCGACATAACCAGGCAGGCAGTTGAAATTCAGTGTGTTTCCAAATGTTAGATCTGTCGGATTAGGCCCAGTTAGATCAACACCAGTTCTTGGAGTTGCAGTATCAACTTGACAGATGACTGGTAAAAAATAACAACATCACTTATAGAATGTAGGTCAGAGTGATGAGTTGGGTTTTGATTGGTATTTTCCTTAAACTAATGTTTTGCATATTATTAAGCAACTTAAAGTGGCTTAAGATATTGCGTATAGTATACTATTATAAAATAAAACACGCACAAACAAATACAATGGCGAAATATAATACAAGGAGATGGTAACACGAGAAATGGCCTCATCTATTTGTGCAGGCTCTTTTTGAGAATTGCGATTTGTAGAATTGCAAAGAAATTAAACATCTTCAAAAGTTATTAGTAAATTCAGATTTATGAACTTTATTTATATCACTGCAGAAACGGTAACACACCTTAAGGTACGACCTTAAGGTCTTATCAGTGCAGTTAATGTAAAACTGATCCAAACAAGTAGAATTCATGAACCTATTGCTATAGCCTTGAATAGCACAGAGATACAAGATAAGGTCTTCGGTTTTCATACGTGTTAGCCTTCTGATGTAAAATCTCAAAGCATAAACAAAAGGTAAGACTATTTTTGATGTTTTTATATCTAAAAATGAAAAAGTTTCAAAATTTAGTGATTTTAAAATATTCTATATTTGGTGCACAAAAAGGCTCACCATAGTAAACTTACACGAAAAAGATATTTCATTCATAGCGATCATTTCATTTGATCGCCATGCTTCATTTTCACTTATATTGCGACTATAAAAAAGACTAACAATGTAAAATCCAACAGATATCACATTGTTCAACACCATACCTGGAGCACAATTTACGTTGAACACAGGCAACACATTAACATCACATGTCACCACTGCACCAGTCCCAACATATCCAGGAAGGCAATTGAAGTTCAGTGTGTTTCCAAATGTTAAAGGTGTCGGGTTAGCTCCAGTTAAAGCAACTCCAGTTCTTGGAGTTCCAGTATCAACCTGACAAACGACTGCAAAATGAATGGTTCAAGGTAATACACTAATAATGTTCAATGAAACTGAAGTAACGTACGTAGAACTAACGTACTACGAAACTGAACTAACGTGGAACTTCAAAACATCACAAGTAAGGAATTTTGATCGTTTACAATTCTTCTTTTATTGTCGCACTTGATTCCAAGCATTGACTGCCTCTTGTATGAAAAGTTTCCAAGATTCTCTGTTGTTTGCTTTGTGTATTAGGTGTATGTTGGTGTTAGTTTTGTCGGTTTGTTGGTTTAAATAGATTATAAGTAGGTTAATAATTACAATTAAGAATCAAAAAAGAATTTTAATTATTCATGATGTCATTTCTTACAACTAAAACAAGTTTACCAACAATAATTTTGATGAAATCTCTATTCTGAAATTGACATTTAAACCGCCGGAATGGCCCGTTTCGGTGAGTCCGATTCGGTGAGTCCCCTATTCGGTGAGAGCCCTATTTGGTGAGAGCCCTAATCGGTGATTTTTTTTTAATTATTGGGTACCGTAGCCTAATTATCATTGCCGTTATAGGGTTAGGAGTTAAGGGCAGGGATTCATACTATAGGGATCGCCAACTCGGCTGGAAATCCGACAATCGGAGTGTAAAAGTGTTGCCAGATAAATTTTATATTTAATAAAAAAATATTATTTTGGCGTTTTTAAAGTAGTAGTTGCCCAAAACTTGCCCGTAAATAAATATTTTAAAACTAATCTAAAGCAATTTTATTGTTCGCTTATCAAACTATCATATTTTTGGCAAATTTAACCTTTCTTGTACATAAAACATATTACTTGAAAAATAATTACCGGCTTCAACACTTAAAACATGAAGGTCTTTATTCCTGAGGTGTATTTTTAAGTTTCTCAATTTTTTTTGTTCTTAACTGGTTAGTATAATTTTTTTTAAACCTGCAAGTTTTATTTAAGTTTTGCACATAAATTCAGCACATTCTTATTGCAAAGTAACACAAATACAAACTACTTTAACTCAAGCTTGTGCAACTTTAAACTTCAGAATAGTTTTAAACGTACAAGCTTTGGGCGACCACTATTCTTTAAAAATGCCAAAATAACATTTTTTCTAAAGATATAAAAAATATCTGGCAACACTTTTACACTCCGATTGTCGCATTTCCAGCCGAGTTGGCGATCCCTATAGTATGAATCCCTGGTTAAGGGTTAGGGGGTAAGGGTGTTATTTCAACGTTTAGGGACGTTACAACGATGTAAAAGCGGCAATGATAATTAGGCTACGGTACCCGATAATTTTCAAAAAAAAAAATTAAAAAAATCACCGAATAGGGCTCTCACCGAAAAGGCTCTTACCGAATCGGACTCACCAAATAGTAGCAGACCCTAAACCGCAGTATATGACATGGTGTGTCATTGCTGTAGTTTATTTTGAAGCTTTTGTTCAGGAAGTTGTTTATTAGTTTTGGGTTTGCAGCAGTGCTAGCTACAGACACGTGTTGCTACTTGCTATCCAAACAACCATTTATGGCGGTGTACCCCTTATTTCAGCAAACGTTCCCTCTTTCGTCCAAGACATTTTAAAGATTGAAAAATAAAGGTACATGAAAAGCTATGACTACAAGCACTTTGTTTATGGCAATACCTGGATTGCAATTGATGCTGAAAGAAGGCAATGCATTAATGCCACACGTGACCACAGCCCCAGTCCCAACATATCCAGGTGCGCAGTTGAAAGTCAGTGTGTTTCCAAATGTCAGATCCGTCGGGTTGGGTCCAGTTAGATCAACACCAGTTCTTGGAGTTGCAGTATCAACTTGACAGATGACTAGTAAAAAGTAATAACAATATAAACTTTACATACATCACATTGGTAAGAAAGATAAAAACTTT
The DNA here is from genome assembly GCF_918807975.1 of Aplidium turbinatum. Taxonomy (NCBI): domain Eukaryota; kingdom Metazoa; phylum Chordata; class Ascidiacea; order Aplousobranchia; family Polyclinidae; genus Aplidium; species Aplidium turbinatum. The sequence goes on along the minus strand of NC_137483.1, from coordinate 6,532,100 downwards.
TTAGGAACTTTAAGAAATATCTGCAATACAATTATGTTAAAGCAAAGTAAACTTTTGTATCAAAATGAACATGGAACATTGCTTAGAAAGATGGAAAAGATACATAATTATGCTAAAAACAACCCAAAATGTACGATTACGTAGATTTTGTTAACACCATACCTGGAGCACAATTAACGTTGAATACAGGCAACACATTAACATCACACGTGACCACTGCACCAGTCCCAACATATCCAGGAGCGCAGTTGAAATTCAGTGTGTTTCCAAATGTTAAACGTGTCGGGTTGGCTCCAGTTAATGCAACTCCAGTTCTTGGAGTCCCAGTGTCAACTTGACAAACTCCTTGAAAACGAGTAAATCAAGAGTTATGATGTTGAATAAAACTGAACTATATCAGTTGAATCAATGTAAAAAACGGTTGATTTGTTGTTTATCTTAGTCCACTGAGCAATATGTTTGGGATTTCCACCGAAAGCTTTATCTTGGGCTGTTAGGTCGTCTATCATGAATATATTCACACATTTCACTTGAATAGATAAAAGATTTAAAAGGGTTGAGCAAAACTAAAAAACTACAATTTACATTAAACAAGGGGTCACCACACTACGGCCGGCGGGCCGGTTCCGACCCGCGAACTGATTTCATCCGGCCCGCCACGTGCTGCGGACATAACAGCTGCACTATACAACTGTTAAGCAAAAAAGTTACCAAACTTTTTGTAAAGTACTGACGTTGCTGTTGAGCTACATGCAACCTGCTAATGATTTTTCCATATTGTTTCTTCTTATGTTTCTTTTATCATTAGGCCACCACAAATGGGGACAGCCTAGGCCAAATTTGGAAAGATGTAATGTTTTTCTCAAGAGTATGATGCTCTGCAGTGTAATACAGTAGGTGATAACTTTTCTAGCAACCTTTCGATTTTCATCACAACGTTGCTATTCCTCCGCTGACTTTGTTATTTATTGTGCTCATTTCAAGTCAATGGAAATTCTAAATAGTTGTATATCTTTTCACAATTTGCATCCGGCCCGCAGCTGTTAATCTCGCAGCAATCCGGTCCTCAGAGAAAAAAGTTTGGTGACCCCTGCCATATATAAAGCTTTCGCTGCGAAAAGGATGCTTTTTTAAGTGTATTCAATAGAAACATAGGCCTATCACTTCCATACCAACAAAAGTAATAAATTACATTTCGTGTTGTTTGTACGTTGAAGTGAATGTGGAACTGTGTCGAAACAAACTTGATTGTTTGACATAAAGATATGTTGCTTAGATACCTGGGGGACAATTGACGGTGAAAGAAGCAACACCAGTTGTGGCACATGTCGCCACTGCACCAGTCCCAACATAACCAGGTGCACAGTTGAAATTCAATGTGTTTCCAAATGCCAGATTCGTAGGGTTAGGTCCAGTTAAAGTGACTCCAGTTTGTGGAGTTGCAGTATCAACTTGACAGATGACTAGTAAAAAGTAGTAACAATATAAACTTTACATACATCACATTGGTAAGGAAGATAAATTTCATAAGAACTTCAAGAAATGTCCGCAATGCAATTATGTTAAAGCAAAGTAAACTTTTGTATCAAAATGAACTGGGAACATTAATTGGAAAGATGGAAAAGACACATATGCTAAAAACAAACCAAAATGTACGACGACATAGATTTTGTTAACACCATACCTGGAGCACAATTAACGTTGAATACAGGCAACACATTAACACCACATGTCACCACTGCACCAGTCCCAACATATCCAGGAGCGCAGTTGAAATTCAGTGTGTTTCCAAATGTTAAACGTGTCGGGTTGGCACCAGTTAAAGCAACTCCAGTTCTTGGAGTCCCAGTGTCAACTTGACAAACTCCTTGAAAACGAGTAAATCAAGAGTTATGATGTTGAATGAAACTGAACTATATCAGTTGAATCAATGTAAAAAACGGTTGATTTGTTGTTTATCTTAGTCCACTGAGCAATATGTTTGGGATTTCCACCGAAAGCTTTATCTTGGGTTGTTAGGTCGTCTATCATGAATATATTCACACATTTCACTTGAATAAATGAAAGATTTGTAAGGGCTACAATTTTTGTAAAACCACACTCGTTTCATTATAATAATCACAATCAAAATAACGCCACATAAAGATAAGTAATGAAGTAGACGCTGATGTTTCTCAACCTCTGTTCTAGTACCTCGATGTTATTGAGGATGAAAAGTCGTACAAGGATCCTTCATTTGCGATACAGCTGAACGATTAAAATACATTTAGGTTTACTTTATTCTAACGATAGTTTCTCTGAAGAGAGTCAGACGAAAACCTGCAGCTTCGAGCTATGAGCAACATTCTACTCGAAACGATAAAAGTAAATAAAATCAGCTAGGTTCAAAAACTTGCATTATTTACTGATAAAGCATGGATCACTGAATTTAGTGATATCGTAACCCATAGATCAGGGGTTATCAAACTACGGCCCGCGAACTGATTTCATTCGGCCGCCACGTGCTGCGGAAATAACAGCTGCACTATAACTGTTAAGGATAAAAGTTACCAAACTTTTTGCAAAGTACTGACGTTGCTGTTGAGCTACACGCAACCTGCTAATGATTTTTCCATATTGTTTCTTCTTATGTTTCTTTTATCATTAGGCAACCACAAATGGGGACAGCCTAGGCCAAATTTGGAAAAATGTAATGTTTTTTCAAGAGTACGATGCTCTGCAGTGTATCACAGTTCGGGATAACTTTTCCAGCAACCTTTCGATTTTCATCACAACTTCGCTATTCCACCGCTGACTTTGTTATTTATTGTGCTCATTTCCAGTCAATTGAGATTCTAAATAGTTATATAACTAAATTAAATTTCTAATTAACTAAATTAAATTAAATTAAAGAAAATTAAAGTTATAAAAATTAAATTTCATTTGATTCTTACAGGTTATAAATCTTATTTAATTTTTACAGGTTTTTTTAAAAAAACAATTTTCATTTATTTTGTTCAGGTTACTACAGGTTGCATTGATCATCAAAGCTGCATTTTGCTTTTTTGTGATGTCATAGATGTTGCCATCAAGTTGCTTGGTTTCCAGTTGGACAAATTAATTGAAAGTTTTCAGTTGGACAAATTAATTGCAACTTTGTAGTAATGGATGGAGGGTAGCCCTTAGTAACTCTGAGGTTTTTTTCTACAGATTGGATTACGGTTATAATATTTAATATCTTTTTAGGAAGTACAGGTTTAAAGTTTTTTTTGCAGATTAAATTACAGTTGTAATATTTAATATCTTTTCAGGAATTATCGATTCATTACTTTTTTTTGCATGTTTTTTCAGACCTTCTGATGAGGCTTCAGATAGTAATAACTATTTTTGATTTAATTCGCTCTGCTTTGCCTTTTTGCTTAGCATTGAGCATTTTTTGTAGTATTAATAGTTTTCATTGATTTTAAATAGTTATATATATATCTTTTCGCAATTTGCATCCGGCCCGCAGCTGTTAATCTCGCAACAATCCGGCCCTCAGAGAAAAAAGTTTGGTGACCCCTGCCACAAATAAAGCTTTCGCTGCGAAAAAGATGCTTTTTAAGTGTATTCAATAGAAACATGTCTCTACCATACCAACAAAAGTAATAAATTACATTTCGTGTTGTTTGTACGTTGAAGTGAATGTGGAACTGTGTCGAAACAAACTTGATTGTTTGACATAAAGATATGTTGCTTAGATACCTGGGGGACAATTGACGGTGAAAGAAGCAACACCAGTTGTGGCACATGTCGCCACTGCACCAGTCCCAACATAACCAGGTGCACAGTTGAAATTCAATGTGTTTCCAAATGCCAGATTCGTAGGGTTAGGTCCAGTTAAAGTGACTCCAGTTTGTGGAGTTGCAGTATCAACTTGACAGATGACTAGTAAAAAGTAGTAACAATATAAACTTTACATATACATCACATTGGTAAGGAAGATAAATTTCATAAGAACTTCAAGAAATGTCCGCAATGCAATTATGTTAAAGCAAAGTAAACTTTTGTATCAAAATGAACGTGGAACATTAATTGGAAAGATGGAAAAGACACATATGCTAAAAACAAACCAAAATATACGATGACATAGATTTTGTTAACACCATACCTGGAGCACAATTTACGTTGAATACAGGCAACAAACTAACACCACATGTCACCACTGCACCAGTCCCAACATATCCAGGAGCGCAGTTGAAATTCAATGTGTTTCCAAATGTTAAACGTGTCGGGTTGGCTCCAGTTAAAGCAACTCCAGTTCTTGGAGTCCCAGTGTCAACTTGACAAACTCCTTGAAAACGAATAAATCAAGAGTTATGATGTTGAATGAAACTGAACTATATCAGTTGAATCAATGTAAAACACGGCTGATTTGTTGTCTATCTTAGTCCTCCGTTGAAGTGAATGTGGAGCTGTGCCGAAACAAACTTGATTGTTTGACATAAAGATATGTTGCTTAGATACCTGGGGGACAATCGACGGTAAAAGAAGCACCACCAGTTGTGGCACACGTCGCCACTGCACCAGTCCCAACATAACCAGGTGCACAGTTGAAATTTAATGTGTTTCCAAATGCCAGAGTCGTAGGGTTAGGTCCAGTTAAATTGACTCCAGTTTGCGGAGTTCCGGTATCAACAAGACAGGTGTCTACATAGAAAATATAAAAAGCTTAAGAGAAAACATTTTTTATACAGCCCATGTCCACAAGGAAATCCATGCCACTAAGATTTTAAACGCAAAGTTGTCTGCTTTCAAATCAATACAACCGCTGGTTTCCGGCAGAAAAATCGGGGAGAAGGTTCCTGTTACTGCCAAATGGTAAGATGACAGCCAATTCTGCATTACAACATTCGGAAAAGAGGTTACCTGTAGCGTGTAGATACTGTAAATGCCCTACATTTTAGATGAAAGCTTGACAGCTCATAGAGGTGCAGCCTGCAAGCTTTGGTGCTATGAAATTGACAGTCACCCATCAGCGAGCTTAAGTGATCAATGCAGATTAAACCCACGTAAACGTTACCACCTTCAACGCCAGCTAGATAATACCAGACAGCAAAATCCAAGAATGACTTCAATCATGCTTAACCCTTAGAAAATTGGGCTCCTGGAGTCTTGCTCAGTTTGGGGGGGGGGGCTGTCGATTCTTCTTATGCTTTAGGGGTGATATTTCTGTTAAATTTTTAAGGCACGGTTTGAAAATTTGGGATTCACTTTGTAAAATTATTCAAGCTGAGCATACCCGAAAATTAAAACTATGTGAATTTTAGAACTGCTCATATACGTTGAAATGTTGAGGTGACTTACGACTAATAGTAGCGTGAGTTTACACATTATTTTTTGGTAGAGTAATGAAGAACATGCATTGCAATTCCGTTCAAGCTGTGAAACAGTTAGGATTAACGAGACGTGGGCCAAATTAATTACTTTCATCCAGCTGGTATGAAAAATTTTAACAATAGAATATGAAATATTTCAGAGGATGTGCTGAGAAATGCCTTATATCTCACAATTTATAACTTTGATTTGCTCAAAATTTCAGCTCAATAGCCTAGAGGTGAATAAAAGTTAGGAAAAGTCAAGAAATCTCGTAGTTGCAGCCTCAGTGGTTTTAGAGATACAACTATTGATACAAAAAAGTTGAATTGACAGCCCCCTCCCCCAACCTTCAAAGGGTTAAAGTAAAATTATTTTATACAAACAAGCTAAAAAAGAGCAAATTCATTGTGAGAAATTTAATTAAATCAGCTGATCGATCTAAATGCATTGCACAAAATTTACTACTTGCCTGGAGTGCAGTCCATAAAATATATAGCACCACCGTCAGGACCATATCTTCCGTCAGGCTGGCAAATACCATAGTATAGACTCGGGCTGTGGCTATAGCCTGGAATGCAAGAATACGTCCCAACGCATTCCAATCCGTTGGGATCAGTCAGTTCCGTAATCTCAACATTGTTTCCAAGAGCTGTTGTGTCAGTGGCACTGCATTCTAACAATAGAAAAAGTTCACTTCAAGTTTAATGTATGTATTAATGTAATGTATTCCAGGATTAGTGGACTGTTGTGTAACCACCTGATAGAGCAGTCCATGAACAGTCTAAAATCAACCAATCAAAACCTGTAAAAACATCATTATCATCCATTGAGTTTAACATTTTTGCAGCAACGCATTTTTAACTTGAAAATACTTTCTACTTATTTAATGCTTCCAGTTTTTAAGCCTATAACCTGTGTAGGGTTTGCCTAAAGATATCGACTTTGTACGAATGCTAACTTGACATTTTTCAAGCAGAAAAGTTATTGGAGGAATTCGTTCTACAGTATTTTGAAGTTATAATAATTATGATAACATTATATAGCGCCACAGCCATAGTTTTTACTATGTTCCTGGTGCTATGTACATAATAGTGGTTATAAAAAAATCGTTTGTCATAATGTTCAGTAAACTGAAATACTTTCAAGCGAATTGTCAGTACATAGCAATATCCAGCTCCTTGTACACAAATCGGGCAGCTAGAAGCAACAGCAGATGGGTTGGAACTATTTGTCTTACAGTGCGTGAAGGGATACATGGCCTTACTTCAATTGATGCAAATTTCTGGCAGGCTTAGGTCAATGAATCAGAATGAAACTGATGGCGGAAGTCAAACAGAGGACTTTGTCTATTGCTAGGGAAGACGTGAAAGGCAACGACCACCAATCAAAATATTCAAAAGTTGCACATCAATGCCGACTATAAAATTAACTTTGAAGTTATCAGAAATGTTACAAAGAATGGAGTTTCGGAGTTGAGATTGGACTGGGCGTCTGCACCCGTATATTTATTTAATTCTTAAAGATTTGCTAGAAAATTTATGTTAACTTGATTGGCTTACAGTGATTTCTATTTTCGGGAAAATAACGCGTGCTTGCAAGTTGCTGGAAAATAATCTACTCTTTATCTTTTCCTCTTTCCAACTCGTGCTCCCATTCTTTTGAATTTCAAATGATTCAAATTTATATGCAAACTTTCAATTAAATGGATTTCTGTTCACTTAAGTTTTGATAAACAATGGAATATTTCTATTTTTTGGCTTTTGCTTTTACCTTTTGATCACATTGGCCAGACGTTACAAACATTTTTATCATAATAATTCTTCTACATTTGCAAGAGACAAGAGAACAAACGCCCACGATTCTGTGACGACTACACAGGTAGTCCGTGACCAGTTGACAAAACAAAAATCAAAAAGAAAAAGTTAAAACCAGTCAAGCATGTTTTATCTTTAAAGAAGAAACATTCGAAGTTGCGATGGGAAACTTGCAAATGGGTAAAATACTACGCAGTTGAATGGTTTTCACATATTTTATAGTTTCGGGAGAAATGGATCACGTACACTGTGTTGCTAATTCTTTTGTAGTTGTGTGGTTGCCTTTTTCTAATGTAATTTTGTTTTCCGTCTGTCTATTTTCCACAATATTGCTTTTAACCGCTGCGTATTTCTTGATGCTTACAGTCAGTTAGCTAGTTATCTTCAAGAAGTTGAAATTTATTGCATTTTATAAATATTTTCAGACTCTTGGTGAGGGCTTAAGTTAAGCCGAAAACGTTCGACTGTTAAAATTATTTGTAAATATGTAAAATATATTGTTGTAATGCTCAACCCTGTTGTATTGTTGTGTCTTGCCTGTCTTTCACATAGGCTACTGTATTTTATAACTAAGCTTCAGAATAAAGTGCAAAACTATGACTGATGATTGAGTGATGAAGTCATTGGCTATGCACTGCAGAGAAATTTAAAGATTTTGCAGACGAATGTTTTTCAAAGGACTTCTTAAAGGGATACTAAAGGAAAAACCTGACCTGGCGATTTTCCACGTTCTTTGTGTTTAACTTGCTACCATAAAACGATTTTCAATAAAATTTTGCCCCATTGCGGTCTGATCAGCATTCCGCGCGTACTTTTGTCAGAGCTTTCAAAACCAGAATAGGCCTGAGCAGCGAAGCGTGCGACTGTACAGTCTACGTCAAAAAAGACGAGCAATCAGCTGATCACGCAACAGTTGTTACCGCTGGCAATTTAACTGTAGCCTATGTATGTACATCAAAACAGCAGATTTCAACGTCAAAACATCAGACAGTTCGCTGAAAACCCCAGATCTGATGTTAAAACATCAGATGTGGTAACGTGGCTTTTGTTATTGCTGTCTTTTGTGACGTATTCTCGAGCAATGTTTGCACTTTTTAGTCATTTTGAAAAAAAATGAAAATAAATGAAACATTGGAGTTTGGGCCTTGCCAGCGCCATTGAAAACAGATTTTTTTTGGTAATTTTTTTGGAAATGTAGGCTATTCTTGAATGTTCAGTTTACGCATTTTAATGCTTAATTCCCGTTTGAAAATTTCATTTAGTATGCCTTTAAAAGTTTAGGGTTAGGGGCATGAAAAAAAAATTTTCAGAAAAGTGATTTTCTGATATTATACGTGGTGAATAAGAATGCCTGAAAAAAAAGTTTTTTTGAGCTGTATTTGGGGTGCTTTGAGGACCTTTTAGTTTCAATTTCCGATAGTTGACGATCCGACACGCGTGACTGCGCAAAGGCGAGAGTTGAGCGATGACGATTCACCGGAAATTCTCTCGCATAGATGTCAGATCGCAGTGCAGAAATAAGTAATTCGGACAAGCAGCACAACGCTATGGAGGCATCATAAGATTTTAGCAGCGGTTCTGATAAAGATGCTGAAGTATTTTGTGACTTTCGAAATGAACATCTCCCGATGGCTGCAATCTGATCACGACCATGTTCAACCGTACATGTTCGAGCCTTTAACAAGCAGCTCAGAAGAGGAGATTGCAGTATGTGAAGCAATGGATTTTGATTGTGAAGAAAGGAGAGTTCTTCCCGGCTATCAGCACAAGGCTGAGCACTCACTAGTACAATTCTTGCTGTAATCGGCTGCCGAGAAACATATAATGGATTCTAATGTTGAGCTTCGAACGAACAGCTTAAACTGGTATGTTGTCAGCGTTTGTATTTTTACACACTAAATTCAATTAGCATGGATGGATGGTCATCTTATTTTTGTTTGGATGCGAAACGCCGAAACGTACATAAAACAAAAACGTACAGTGTGCATCCAATGAGAGAGTGCGAAAGGGTAGGCCGTAGCATTACACAATATATTTAATTATTATTGATTACTTGCATCAGACACAAAGTCCGTAGATAATTCAAATTTTTAACAGTCATCACACAAAATATCAGACTAACAGCAACACAACAACATACAAAACTGCTCTAGTGAGCAGTGGCAGCTGATGCTGTTTGTGAGCAGTGGGGCTGCAATAAATAGTCCGGGGGGCGAAGCTCCCCGCTGAGTTCGCTGAAGGCAAACGATTTCGCGGGGAGTCTCCCCCTAGAAAAATAACATTAAATTTGGTGCATTCTGAGCATGCTGCTTTTACTATGGTAAGTAGGCTACCCAACTTCTTGTTGCCACTCCCTAACGTTATTAGCCTAAGGTATATTTAAAAAAAAACTAACGGTATTGCTTAGGAGATAAAAACTTTACTAGTACGGAATTGAGCTTAGTATTGACTAGCCTAGCCGCTGCATACAAGGCTCAAGTGATTTTGAGATGCCCTAGGCTAGACTAGCACTTCCTATAACATGTTGAATACCCTAACTCTACAGCTAACACTTGTACATTCATGGCTCATCGCTACTCTGCGAAATAAAAACTAACGGAGCTGCTTTCGATGCATCCCCAACAGATTCAAAAATTGCTGTTCTGAGTGCTGTAAAATACCAAAAGAGGTGAAGCTTCAAAAATAATTTTTAGCCAATCAGAGCGCTTGAAATCCAGAATCTTGGGCTGCAGAGAAGTTTGCCACTATCAAAGTGTATGGAACAAACCAAACCTATGAGCTTGCTTTAGCCTTCCAATACTTTCGTTTTTGTTGATTAAATTTCTGCCATTTTTTGAACAAGTTTGGATCTTTGGGAAACTGATGCACGCTTACCCCAGGTTTCAGATTATATTGCTGCATCCTCAAACGACACATCTTCCAGACGTTTTTGCTCCAACAAATAACCTTTATAAACGTATTAACGGTTTACTTTGTAGCCTAAACCTCAACTAAGCAAATGAAACGTCGCCTTCCAACTGTCTTTATGCAGTGAAAAACTACAATCGTTGATCAGTTTCCCTGTCTGACGTAGAAAGGGAATTTTCCGAAAACATTTTCGGAAAGGGACTACGAAAACCTTATGTTGGATTCGTGATTTAAAAAAATAAAAACACACACTTTCAGGTTGTTTTAACCGATTTTGTTGATACAAAAATAATCCAAAAAATCTTAATCGAAAAATTCATGTCCCTAACCCTAATGAGTTATATTTCATACTTTGTCGGTAAGTCTTGTTTTCACACACGATTTTAGACAAAATTGATCGAATTCAGCCTATATATACCTTTAGTTTTCATACAATTTTTTAAAAAATTCACTTACTCCAGTGTTGCCAGTGTCAACTACAACTCAGACAAGCAGCTTACTTTTGCAACTTAGCTTGTTATCAAACGCAAAGAAGTCTGGCTTGAATCAAATTAAAAGCATGTACGAATGCACGATGTATTATTGAGGCCTGTATTGAAGATTGCCATGATTCAAACATTCTAAGCAATGCCTTATTTCAAACAATTTTTTTATTCAAATACAACAATGATTTTCGTCACAAAGGTTTGTTTTAACTTTCATCTTATTTTTGTTGAAGCCACTACAACTATCAAATCTGGCAACCTTCGTTTGGTCACTTCTGGTCTGGCAGTAACTGCTGGACGGCGTATACGCGGTCTGGAAGTTACGGATAACTTCTGGACCGCAGTAACTCCTAAACCGTTACACCGGCACTTTTGCATTAACATGAGGAAGATATTGAGAAAGATAGCCCTGAAATTGATGTTTATTTGGCTACACACAAAGTTGTGAAATGACTCGGTTTACTTACGTGGCTGCGTACAGGGATCAGATGCAACGCCGTCGAGCAATACCGTAATGCTGTCATCACTTTTGAAGTTGAAAATGGTCAAAGACGTTACAAAAGTGTCTCCACTCCTAACGACCGCAGGAGTATGGCTGTTGAAAAGTACATAATATCAACTCTAAGATAATGATAAAGCAACCTCTAAGCATGACGACCATGATTAGCAATTCAAAACAATACATTAAAAACAACATGCGACTAGTAGGCTACGTGCTGGAAAGTCAATGAAATCAAAGACATGCCATACCGTTTTAAGGACATCTAACTTGTACTCATGTTGGTTTACGGCTTTACTCATGTTGCTTTGGGGACACATGTTGTCAACCTCCTCGTGGTGAGTCCTGGTAATTCAAATTTATGAAGCGAATGGCAACAACCAGAGACCGCAACTCACAGGGTACCAGGGGTGGTAAAAGGATAAACCCTCGGCCCCGGTGTTCAACAAGAGAAACTCATCCTCATGTCGGAGTAGCACTCTTGCAGCTGAACATTGAAGGCCTTACCAAAGCCAAATGCAACATCTTGGAACATCTCGCACAAGAGCATAACGTGACAGCAATGCTCCTACAAGAAATTCACACCACGGAAGTATCGAAATTAAAGATCAGTGGATATACAATGGCAGCTTGCACCAATTGCAACATTTATGGAATAGCCACATATGTAAGAAACTCTGCTAAGTGGTTCAACCGATTGCTTCATCTAACCCTGACTGTGAAGTTGAATGGACAGCCACAGAAATCGAAGGCACAGCTGTGATCAACGTGTATAAACCACCAAATACACGTCTACAAGTTAACTTCATTCCCGACTTTGCACCACCATGCCTGCATGGCATGCCGGAGACTTCAATTCTCACAGCACAGTCTGGGGCTACCGCCATTCAAATGCAGACGTCATAGCAGTTGAATCGTGGGCAGCAGTGTCACCGGTGTCCAGCTACTGTTCAACCCAAAAGAACCAGACAGTTTTTTGTCAGGAAGATGGAAAACAACAACCAATCCGGATCTAGCTTTTGCCAACCTAAAAGGACCTTTATCAGACCGTAGCATTCTTTGCCCCTTTCTTAAGTCCTAACATAGACCATCGCTCATCACCCCTAAAAACTCATTCAACCCAGTCCCAAGCAAACCTGTGAAGAAGTGGAATTTTCGCAAAGCAAACTGGACCAAATTTACACTCCTGATTGGAAAGAAAACCCGGCACCTACTACCCAGTACCACCTTCTGACGTGTTGTAGTATTTGCAATAATATGCTGGAAGCACTGCTTGTTGCAATCAGCGCGAGGAATATCCGATTCTCCAGAAGCTGCATTCTTGCGCTGACTGCAACGCGTTTGTTAAGTTTAATCAGTTCGATTTATGCACTGGTAAAGAGTACACATATACGTATAGTTCTTTTCCCTCAGCTAACTCAACCAATGAAAGGTATCAAACATGGCGCTGCAAACATGATAACAATTTTTTTAGAAAATAAAGTAACATAGTTGACAGAGACGCTTCCTTCAACGCTTGGGAAGAAGAATGGAACGCTTATGTTGCAGTGTCTGGGTTAGTCGACAAAGATGATCTTACAGTTTATAATGTAAAGTGAATGTCATATGAGACACCGAGACCTAACCCTGGCACGCCGTCAGCAAGAAGCGGTTGACTTGATCACATCGAAATAAGTTGAGAATTAAAATAAACTTCAGCCAGCCTCATGTTTAAAAAGAATATATATTTCGCTACATAGTAATGAGCATCTTCAGTTCTTATTCAAATAGAATCTATTTGAATTGAGCTTTTCAGTTCAGTTTATTTTTGTTTTGTTGGCGAAAAAGAAAGAAAAAAAACAACAATATACAAAAACACAATAAACAAAAATAATTCGCACAACAATGGCAAATTTTCTTGCGCCTTGCGATCTTATGAGCGCTGTTACACTAAACAAACGTGATATTTTATTGTCATGTTCATTATGATGTCATATTCATATTCCCTTACGCTGACCCGGCACTGAAGTTTGATTGTGACGTAACGAAAGTGAGACCATTCGGAGAAAAGATCAAACGTGGCTTTCTCTCACCAGGATTGCCAGCGTGTGGCAGTTGCCGAATGCCGAAGCAACAACAATGCAGTGAGTACCGAAAATGGTTTGCAGATGCTGATTTTTGTTTCTAACCGCGACGATATTCAATATGTAAATAGAGGAAACGTACGAGTACGACACGTCCTTTTAGAAGAGAGGAGTGCGGTAAATGCACGCATCCGATTTAGCGTTTCAAGTACAGACATACTTGTCAGCGCAATTTCGATTACCATGAAAAGCTAGGCCACGCGGATTCTGATTGTCTTGGCTTTCTGCTCTAGACAGGTTTTCAACGTGCGACGTCCCTAGAGAGAGAGATGAGTTCGGCGGTTTTACAGCGTATTGGCTTGATATCAAATCGTGCCCAAACGCCCTTTTTCAACTTGCTTTGTTCTGTCGGATACCTAGAGAGAGACATAGCCTAAAACAAGAAGTTGCGCTGCAGTTGGTTGGATAATTCAGCGTTTAACAAAAACGGAAATAATTGTAACGAACACTTCATAAGTGTCATGGAAACAGGGTGGGCGAAACATATTTTGCCCACCCTTGTTTCACCGTAGAGTGGGCGCCGCCCACCCGGTCCACCCTATTTCGACGCCTATGCCAACAACTAGACTTCACACTTAGGCTATTTAATTGGAAAGTGCTGATTGTAGCCTACTTAACCATTTCAAAAATTGCCCACGATATATTTACCATCGCCAAATGGGTCGAATGTGAACAGAAAACTGTCAATAACTGCCTCATGATATAGGACAATACCAGTAGGCTAACACCATGAACTTGTAAGGGATTTGTGTTTTACATACAAAATGTAATTGCAGATTCCTTTCTACTAGTTTGTCCCTCAGTCACATGTTCCAATGAACATAACCTAGCTTAAAACTGCATTGATTAAAAACCCTGTTGGTTACAAATTTTGCTGTGAGGACTTGTTGATTTCATGATGACTCTTTTGCTGTTTAAATTTAATTCTTCAAACTGGCACCTTCCTCAACATGAAATGGCCTTTCATGACGAAGGATTTAAACTACAACATGCCTGTTGGTACATAAACCATCACTAGGCTATAGTATAGCCTATTATCAATCTGTCACACATTTTCTTTATGTTTTTATAGAAGCTAGGCCTATAAGTTGTTCACTGGGAAAATGTAGAAGCTATAATACTATCCTTTATACATTATGATTAATGTTCTTTGTGAAAAAATTACTGTTAGAAAATTGTGTGAGAAAAAAAGAAAATATGTTAATACAAAATATTTAAATGGTCAATATGAGAGGTTAATAAGACAATCTCAAACCTCAGAACGATTTGTTCTCAATAAATGCTAACATGTAGATTTGGTGAACAACCGCCATGTAAATAATCTGGGCTAGTGCAATGGTTGGATGTAGGTGTAGCCTATAACAGACACTACACTTCACCATACAGTGCTGTAGAATGAGGCAGCCAAGGTCAGACTGAAATACGTAACGGGTAAAACAAGAAGAACGATGTCAATCGGTCTGCTAAATGTCCTTCCGTAAGGCTTTTTGCATTATGCTGGTTCAACGCAATGTTGGCGGTTAATTTGTATGAAGTTTCTTTGCGCTTGTAAAGTGTAAAGACACTTATGCTCAAAACAAACTTAACTCTTAACTGTGAATCTGACATGCAATGTGGGGTCCACGTCAGGTCAAATAGGCGCGCACACTGTTGCGTCTGGATATTTAGGTGCGGAGCACTGTGGCGCTCGTTCAATTAGGTGCTATGCCTAGTAAACCTGCAGATTGTATCAGCTTGGCAGGTAGGGCAATGCTTTTCACACAAAATGTTATATTGAAAAGAAACATAGCCTATGTTGTTTTGTTAACGCGCGTGTGGAGATGAGGTGCGAGACAACGCTCTACTACTCTTGACTTGATATTAGCATATCTCCACAGGACATTTGCTATGCATCCTGAACACAGGTTGCAGCCAGATAGAAAATCTGTTATCTTTAATCTGTTATCCTGAATCGCCTGTTTACTTAATCTGTTATCTTACGCAATTACTTCTGTGGCGAGTACGTATGAGATAACGCTCTAGTACAGGGGTCACCAAATGGCGGCCCGCCACGCTGTATCGCTTTGGCCCGCGGAAGGCAGCACCATACAAGTATAACCAAAAATACTTTTCTTGAGGAGTTAAAGAGCACGAAGGCAAAAAAAATTTCCGAGAAACATATTTTTGCTTTGCATACGATTCCACCTACCAAACAATCAGACTATAGTTCTAGGTGGGGGTCGCTTAAAGTTATTCCAATGCGATGTCCAGCCACACTGTCCCAGTGATTGATTAAAACGTCTGTTTTCGAATTTCTAAATTGTCTGTGAGCATAGGGTTGTTTATTTTAAGTTTGCAAATGTCATGTAAACACTAGTGTGCGTTTCACCGTTATTGTGTTTCACGAGCAGTGTTCTCTTTATACAAGTTTTTGTTGGTAAAATAGGTCGGTGTGCCAACTCAATTTATAATAAATTGGCAAAATATTATATATAAATTTAAAGACTGTTTCTGATTGTATTATGAAAATATTTAGCTTAGTAGGCTAGGCCTACTGCATTTTTTTTTTTCTTTAATATGGAACGCTTTACGATTTTGCGTGTTATTCTTGCGCAGGGGCCATGCTAATCTTCTCTGTATCGTTCCAATTTTAGTATATGCACTGCCGAAGCAAGTACTGCAAAATGTTGTTAATCAACAAATTTATGCCACGCTGATAAGCACCGCATGTGACAGTTGTCTATAATAAAAAAATACGGTTTTATAGACTCTCACAAAAAGGATGAAAAACCAACTCATTGCTTTTTTAGAGGGAAGACTGTTCATGAATTACGATAGAATTACGATTTTTTGGTAATTTCCACAAGCGTTTGTTTTATGGTGCCTGGTTTCTTATTCGCTGTTATTGAAGCCTATTTTTCGCTGATATGTTTGCAGGTCACTATTATTGCCTGTATTGCGATATGTATCAAACATTTCCTTGTTTACTGAAATTGTTAATTGCAAGATATCTTTTGTGAAGCGAAGTGACAACACCACTCTTGCTTGGCGATGAATATTCTGATGAAACCACTCGCCTCGTTATAAGTGCGCAAAACAAGTGGCCTCGTTTATTAGGCATTGTTAAAAAAGTCAAAAGTGTTGTAAAAGGAGCTTGGCCTGGCAGTAGCGTTGTTCGATTAGTTTTGTTGCTGCGGTATTCTAACATAAATATGAATAACATGTAACGCTGGATCATCATCATCATCCGTTCAGTCGTTTACGACTCTCGGTCACTCTATACGTTATCTTTCTCCACATCTCTCGATCCCACGCAGCCTCCTTCAATTCATGCACTCCCATGCCACTGTCATTTACAATCGTGTCAAGCCATCCTGTTTTCGGGCGCCCCCTTCCTCTTCCTCCGCTCACCCTCCGTAACGCTGGATAGCCTACTGGGTACGAAATGCGTTCTTTTCTAGCATAAGAGTCAACCTACCTAACATTTTATTAGTGCGGCCCGCCACAGCTCTCCTTAGTGCCAAAGTGGCCCGTATGCAAAAAAGGTTGGTGACCCCTGCTCTAGTACATGAATACATTTCTATAGGTTATATGAACCCTGGCTACAAGTTGCAACCATAATGATAATGGAGCGACTTTGCTCGTTATTAAACCTAGTCGGGTTTTGACGGAAAACTAAGTTACTCGTCACTCAAGCCTACCACCCGCTTGAATATAGGCTACTATATTTTTTACTGATGTTGACAGTACTATCACTCACTAAAAGTGAATTCAGTCATGTTCGGAAACTTGAAACCTGGACTAACAACAAAGGAATGCCAAACACGCGCATTAAAATACAATATATTTTTCTGTACAATATAACATTTTGTGTGAAAAGCATTGCCGGTTTAAACAGCTTCACTCACGGAAGCCATGACATATTTTTCTGTTCAATACAACATTTTGTGTGAAAAGCATTGCCCTATCGGCCAAGCTGATACAATCTGCAGACTTTACTAGGAATAGCACCTAAATGAACGGGCGCCACAGTGCTCCGCACCTAATATCCGGACGCCGCAGTGTGCCACCTATTGTGGTCGAACCAAAAAAAGAAGTCTGATAACATTAGATTGTGCGTTGATTTCTCAAAGTTAAATAAATTTGTGCCACGAGAACGTTATACATCTTCCTCGCCAGCTGAAGCCGACATTGATGCAGAACAAGCATGTTTTTTCACAACGTTTGATGCTTTGAAAGGGAACTACCAGTATCATTTAAAAAACAATAGCCAACTACTAACAACCTTCATTGCTCCATTTGACCGGTACAAATTTCTATGTGCCCCATCTTCAAAGATGTGCAGAATGAGGGATATCTCTTCATAAGGACAAGTTCAAATTTTAGTACAGTAAAGAGACATCCATGAGTGCCACTGATCTGTTGGATCACCTTAACGTAAAACGTAAACAACGTTGGGAAGATACAGTACAAGGCATAGACTTTACCCACTCAAGCAGAGTTGCATGGAGAAGTTTCAATCGCCGTACAGGCTGTACCTCCAATCCTAAACGATGCCCTGTGACTACAACAGCTCCTAGCCAATGGCAAATGTAAAGTGGCAAATAAGAAGCACGCCCTTGCAGTGAAGCAGGAATGCAGCAGGCTATGGAACACCCCAAACGCAGATGGCCATTTGTCAGCCCGCTTCAGCACCAGAGAACTTGCATCTGTCAGCACACAAGTTAAAAGCGGGAAAGCACAAGAGCTCGATAATATCCCTCTAGAATTCTTAAGGCACAGTGGCCCCAAATGCTTGGCATGGTTGAAAAGCTTCTATTCTGCTTGCCTGACCTTCCAGGCCATACCTAAAATCTGGCAAAAAGCAACTGTAATAGGCTAGCTTACCTAAACCAAACAAGCCAGCTGATGATCCCAAGAGCTATCGTCCAATATCACCATACGCGCCGACTTCCGGGGGGGCCGGGGGGCGGCGCCCCCCGTAAATTTATAGCTGAGGGGCAACAAAAATGGCTATTAGTGGCGTTTCAAAGATAAAATACTTCGTGAAAGAGATTTAGCTCATTTAAACGGACTTAAACAACGCCGAAAGCGAAAAACAGCGAACGTTGCTCTTGCCCGCAAAACAGCAGCTGATCGCATGGCTTTCTCTGGAACGTGAATTACTAGGCCTTCTGAGGTGCGCACGCTCAGTCGCTCACTGCTGATCTTCCCACGCGTGCGTAGCAACTTCAAAGTCAAAACGCGTGGTAGCGAAAATGCGAATGCGAGATTGAATGTTTATTCTCATTTCACGAGCTATCCAAACGTCCGTTAGATTTTCTGTGACTTCAAACATAAAATCGACTTTAGCAAACTTTATCGAGTTGAAACTACGACACAACGAACAATTACGTGAATAAGAAAAAATGCATTTTTCAAAACCGTCATCCGTGTTTTTCTTCAATAAGCACTGTATTGATGTAGGATATATTGTATATATTGTGAAAATATATACATCTCATACACTCATCTCTATACACTCCTGCACTACCGTATATATATATACTCGAAATAGGTCGATCTCGTGTATAAGTCGAAGCCCTACTTTTGAGCTGAAAATCGGTGATATTTCCTTCTCCCGTGTATAAGTCAAATAACTTATTCCCGATGCTACCATTCGATAGTTCATTTAAGTATTGGCATTGACATGAGGTGAGGAAATTTCAAAGTAGAGCGGAGAGTAAGTTACGCGGCTGGAATAGTCACGTAACTATTCACGGCAATAATGAGTAAACCAGCTAAATTAGACGAGCTATCTTCAACAAGGTCTTCCAGCTGTGAGATCAGTTATGATTCAACAGAACGCATTGTTTTGTTCGCAATGTGTGAGAATTAAATCGAAAACCGATAAAACAAAAGGTGTTTAATGGTCTTGGTCGCAGATATTGCCTGCATTAACGATGTCTCTTACCGCTTTTATCGCCAAGCCAACCTGACATCATTGTTTTATGCGGCCGCTAAGCTTTGACATCGACTTCAACGATCATGGAATGTTACGTAATAAGAACGAATATATCCTAGACATAAAAATAAAAAAATTGATGTCTTAAAACAGCTCTTTCTTCTGTTTTGTCTCGTGAGCTTTGCATATTGCTCAAGAAGTGCATAAAGTTTAGAATTGACAAGAAATCATTAAATATAAAAATTAAGTTTGAATCACTGCAACTAAACGTATTCAAAATTTTAACGTATGGCCATTTCACAAATCGTAATCTACGTCGGCAATGATTTTGCCGCAGCAAAAATGCGTTCACTTTGAAACCTGCCGAGCTGGAGACAACAGCTTGTCCCGTGTATGAGTTGTTGAACCTGTCTTTTTGAGGTGAAAATCACTTGCAAACATCTCGACCTATACTCGAGTATATAGGCTACGGTATTCGATAAAAGACTATAAAGACTTTCGATAAAAAGCAGAAAAGAAAACACTTCGCCGATATTAACGCTTTGAAGGTAAGTAATTAGCAAAACGAGGTTAATAAAACTGATAGCGGGTTTCCACTCTGTTTGAGATCATGATTTTTTGCGTTTTATTTCGATAACTTCACTTTCTTGATCGTTGTTATTCACTCGCGCGAAAAGAAAATGAATGATCTTGTTTTCCAACTGTTCCAATTATGAGCTAACAATATCAAAATTTTTACGACTAAGCGTACTGCATGCGTAAAACTAATCGTTTCAAGCAGCGGTTCTAATAAATCCGCTTTGCGACCTAGGTGTCAATATAAACAAGACAGTAAGCTTAATCAAAGACTATTTTAATTGAGTAAAATAGCGTTATGGTTATGACGTCACCACCTTTTTCGCCCCCCAAGGTTTTTTGAAAAGTCGGCGCCTATGAATATCACTACTCTGCGTCCCATATAAGATCCTGGAGCGGCTCCTGTTAACTAGACTCGAGCCAGTTGTTGATCTTCAGCTACCAAGAGAACAAGCTGGATTTCGACACGGACGCTGCACGACTCCAGCAGTAAAGCTGCCCGAGGATATAGAGGAAAGTTTCGAGAAGGGCAACAAAGCTGGAGTAATCTTGGTGGACCTCACTGCTGCCTATGATACTGCGTGGCACCAAGGGCTGACCCTAAAGCTAAAGCTCCTCCGCATGATCCCAGACAAAAAGGTAGTGCGAATTCTCGCAAACATTCTGGCAAATCGAACCTTTTTGCTAAAGACGAGTGATGGGCAGTGCAGCCGGCCCGCCGTTTAAGAAACGGTGTTACGCAAGGATCATGCTTATCACCCCTACTATTTAACGTCTACATCAGTGACATGCCAGAGACTACGTCATGCCAGTACGGCTATGCTGATGATCTGGCACTACTCAATTGTGACAAGCACTGGCATATGGTAAAGGAAGTACTTACAGATGACATGGCCCAAATCGCAGACTACCTGAAGTTGTGGATGTTGAAACTGAGCCTGGCAAAGACCACTGTCACAGTGTCACACCTTTTCAACATGGAATCTGCGCGCTAATTGTCAGTCTCTCTCAACGGAAACCCACTCCCACACAACCCATGTCCCACCTACCTAGGAGTGAAGCTTAACTGACAAGTAACCAACAAACACCATGCTGAAGCCCTCCATGCCAAGCTATCAGCACGCAACAACTAGCTGAGATGCTTAGCTGGAACAACCTGGGGTGCTAGTACATCCACAGTCCACACTCCGCACAAGTGCTCTTGCATTTGTTTACAGGAGTTCCGAATATGCTTCTCCCACTTGCTGCCGCAGCGTACACACTAGCAAAATCGACACTGCCCTCAACACCACCATGAGAATAATCACTGGTTGCTTGCTTCCAACTCCCACCGAATTTCTGCAGGTGATATCAGGCATCACCCCAGGTAGACTGCGTAGGAAAAATCACGTACGCAGTCTGGTTTTACAAGCTAATCCTCAACCAGATTGTCCTAAACTGGCACTCCCAAAAACCCCAGCGCTTGAAATCTCGGCGCCCTTTTTCTCGATATGCTGCAGCCATCTGCAAATCCAGCTTCCAGATTACCGAAGTTTGGAACAGTGAATGGAGAGAAGTTGCGAGACCGATCCACATCACAGTCCTTCCCAATACCAACACTCCACCCGGAGAACTACCTCTGAAGGAATGGGTGAAGCTCAATCGCTTGTGGACTGGGGTGGGCCGTTTCAATAGCAACATGTTTCAATGGGGCCTGGTCGACTCACCATCTTGCGCATGTGGATCAGATTCTCATACTGCATACCACATTATCTACCAATGTCCTGTACATTAACCCCAGGACAGATATGTGGACCTCACAACGCTCGATGAACAGAGAATACATTGGCTGCTGCTCCTGAATGTTACAACGTGATCTGCGGCGGTCTCAAACGCAAGAAGAAGACTTGTACTAGTGCAGGGTAGGCTACACTTAATGGCACAATCAGCAATAGTTGATTGTACAATCACAAAAGTTGATCACAGCAGGCCTCGAAATATCCGGCGGTTATGGCGGACATGACCTCCGGAATGACCTCGAATGACTGCCGAAGCCGACTCATTGGTCAGTCATAAATGACCGCCGCAAAATTCTTGACAAAAATAGAGATAATGCAGCAAAAACATATTTTAAATTTGAATTGTTACAATTGTTTGCTTAATGTGAACAAATAGGCTACGGAGCTGAAATAATAATAGTACAGGCAATTGCTTTAAAGATCACATTAGAGTGGCGTGGTTAACGAGCAGATGGCAAAAGTAGCCATTTTTACATCATTTCAACGCCTTGCAATGTTGCCTTGAAATAAAGTTGTCTGAACTTTTCGGCAGGATATGTATTCTAATTTTAACAATGAGGATTATTGCGTTACATTGATCGTTTGTTAAAAAGAAACGTAACAGAGAAGCAAGTCTCAGCTGGGTTCCGCACGTGCTTAGACGAATGTGGCTACCCTATTCACGCTGATACTGATAGAAATAGAATTTCTGCACAGAAGGGAGGGTGTTAGACACATTTGTCGTTGCCGGTAGACAGTGTTGAGCTGGAAATTTACGACCCCGCGGAGGCAGTAATCGCTTGGCACAACGATTCTATAACGCGAAAACCACGGAATAAGTGATCGTAGTTGTTTTTGTAATAAGGAAATTTGGATTGTTGTTTTCAATTGTGTTTATTGCGTCATTACACGACTGTCATTAACGCACTGATTTATTTGCAAGCAATCTGCTCCAGTAGCCTATACTTCAGGGTCGGTTAATTAAGCCATCAACCATTGCTGAGTTATTCTGTTGTAGAAAATCTTCTTCTACAAACACGACTACACAATACTGTAGTGTAATTTCGTGCAAAATCTACATGCAAAAAAAAATGTCCGGTTGAGATATTAAATGTCCGCTGAAAGGGCCAGTCCGGTAGGACAGGCTTGACCGCCGGAAAAAAGTCCAAATTTCGAGGCCTGTCTTGATCACAATCAGCTGCAGTTGCAAGGCAAAACATCTAGTGAATTATTATAGCATCGACCACACGCACATAAAAAAATGTTGAAATATGCACTTGTGCCATGGTTGTTTTGTTTATAAAAAAGCAATAACATGAGAATCAATGGTAAGAAAATCGAAGCACTTTGTTTTAAGATTTCGAACAAATTCTATTGAACAGATTATGTTTTGACTTGAGCTAGTCACTTAATCATTTGCTTTACAAATACAATTTGAACACACTTAACTTATAATTCTGCTAATACAGGTGGCAATTTCAAATGCAACGCAAGGGAATGGATGTTATATTTCCTTAAATTAAAAAAAAACGTACTTTACCTAAAAGTATAACTTGCAAATGGAAAGAGGCCTACATCGGTGATTACAGGCGAACTCGTTGAGCCAGCTTCAAAGGTAACATCGGCAATAGGCCACTAAAATTGTAAAAACACCAGTTTTTTTACTTTGATGGTGGTCGGAAACAAAAAATGAAATTGAACTGAATTTAAAGAACAAGTAGAGATGTTAAACTTATAAAGCTTCTATTAGGTAAGCTACTTGACATAAAACCACTTCAATGCAATAATCACTAGGGCAAGTTTTTGCAACTTTTTTTACAGCTTCCTAAATACTCAGAATTTATGTAGTATGATGTTTTAAGCTGTTTGTAGAAATTTTATATTGTAACTTTTTGCAACTTATTTCTATTATACATGCAACTTTTTACAGCAACTTTTATCAAGTATTGCGCAAAATGTAAAGGTGTGATTTAAAAAACATGCTATAAAACTACTGTTTCCATTATGGTTCTATTCTCTTTGATTTGCGTAACAAAGAGCTATGTGATGCGTGATGGTTTAGCTGCATCTCAATGTTATCTATGACGCAACAGTTGGCTTGCAATCTGGAAGTTCAACAACCCCAGCCAAGCACGACAGTGCCCGAGCCCCAAACTAAATTAGAAATGGAAGTATGACTTAGCTTTTGGACAAGCCCACACAAACGGAAACAGGTTGTGTCTAATCTTTCGAGGTCAAGTTTTGTTGAGATAGCTTAGTTGTTTGGTTATACAACAGAACCTTTCGAGTATCTCATACCCTAATAACTTTAAAATACTTGTGCATAAATGCAACCTTTTACTGCAACTTTTGTTAAAATTAAATGCAAATTTCTCACAATTTTAATGCAATAAAAACTTGCCCTAATAATCACACAGGATCAATAACCAATAGGCCTAACATTTTGAACTATAAGCTGAAGGCAATACTTAGTTACAAAATAGTACGTTATTTGCATTACTGTTCCAAGAGGTTGTTCATATGTCCAAGAAAATGAGAATG
This sequence comes from Aplidium turbinatum, assembly GCF_918807975.1. Taxonomy (NCBI): domain Eukaryota; kingdom Metazoa; phylum Chordata; class Ascidiacea; order Aplousobranchia; family Polyclinidae; genus Aplidium; species Aplidium turbinatum. Next base: position 6,508,138 of record NC_137483.1, on the reverse strand, counting down.
GCCTAGCAGGAGCAACAGCTGTGCTGGAAAAAACAACAGTTGAGCAATTAAACACTGAGGTGCACTGTCCTAGAGCAGAAAATGTCTGTGAATTTGCGCATTGAAAGGAGGTACCTAAAAATAAAAAGCGTAATAAGTAAGAACTATTATTGCTTTTGTAAATGTCAAACAATTAATAGTCTGCTACAGTCAGTGGCGTACCTATGTAAAACAGCGCCCATGGCAGAGTTTAAATGTGCGCCCTTTTCAACAATTTATGTTAAATATTGCATACAAGTCTTTTATGAACAAATCAAGAAGAAAATAAATGTGTTATTATTGCCGTTTTCATATGTTCAAAGGCAGTCACATGAGATTGTTTCGTCGTGCAAGTTTTGTTCTCTCTGCGGAGCTAATCCACATAAAATCTAGCTAACGCGGCTTTCCCTTTCTTTTTCATCTGACACTGTGTATACTGTAGCCTACTACCAGGTGAATCATTGGACATAATCCGACATAAGTTTGTTATGACCTTCTAGTTCAGTGGTTCTCAACCATTTTGTTTGGCGGACCCCTTTTGCCAAAAGGCCTGATTAACCATGAGGCACACGAGGCACAGGCCTCAGGCCCCCTGGTTTTGGGGGCCTCCAATTTTTTTTACATTAGTACCGTAGACGTCAATACTTTTATAGGTTTTAAGCAGTGCCGTGTCAAGGGGGCCTGGATCCCAGGCCCACCATCTCAAGGGGCCCACAAATAATACATTTTTGCATTTCAGAAAAGTGTTTTTTGAGTTGCTAAAGTTCACTGCATGTAATTGTCCATTAAGAAGATGATTTAGGCCTTTATTATACTAAAACATCTCAAATTTGGGGCCTATTATACAAATTTGGGCCCTAACTACACTGAAACATCTCTAAAAACACCATTACTATCTAAAAACAAAGTTAAAATGCGATAACGTTAGTAACATGATCTGCAGAAATGTATTTAACATATAACAGGTTGGATGCAATTGAATATATGAATTCAAAAAGGGCCCAGTTGCCACAAAGTGTTTTTGGCACAACAGTTTTAATTATTTTGGTCATTTACTTTTGTGGTGAACTTCGATAATGATTATATGCTTAAACGTACTGGTAAGCATCATACCTATAAAGTTCACTCAGTGAGGATTCTGTGGAGAAACTATAGAGAAGTTGAAGTGCAATTGCTGTAGTTGGGCCCATTTCAAAATCAATGGAAAAATTGATACGGTATTTTTTATGTGTTTACCAATATGTTTGAAAAATCTGGCTGTTTTTTTTTAAGTATCATTTAGAAGACATAGAAAGAAATTGGAAAGCACAAATAGTGAAATAAAAAAAAAAAACAACTGGAGGGCCCTTTTTGAATTCACATATTCAATTTCTTTTCATTGAAAGAAATCGGAAAGCACAAAAAGTAAAATAAAAAAATGGGGTTGGGCCCTTTGTGAATTTACATATTCAATTTATTTTCATCAATAAAAGTGTTTTGTTTTAAAAAATTGTTAGCTGTAAGCAAAATAGCATTTCAGATAGTTTAATTATCATTTCAATTTTAACATTTACAATACTATAATTATAAATATCCTTGACTAGTGATGTTGCGAGCAAAGGAAAAACCTGTCCTGTACTTTTAGCAGAAACGTTCTTCTGTATTTACTTTTCCTGAATATATGCACATGAAATTGCTCTTATCTTCAAATACCTTATAAGCCTGGCATATCACATGTTGTACGGTACAAAACAAAAATCATTCTTAACACAAGGGACCTGTTTATTCATGCCACTAACCTAGGCTACCGTACCCTAAAAACTTTAATTAACTTAAATACCTACATAAAATTATGAAAGCTTTGCCTTGGAATGAAATAATGTTGAATAAAAATAATTGAACACCTGATCCTCAAAACGCTTCACACTGCTTTAGTTTACAAATTCCGTACAATCACAATGTTTTCACCTTGGTTGACAGAACAAGTAATGTTGCCAGATAAAACATAAAAATAGTGAAAAACAATAACGTTACCAGATGGCCAAATCTGAATGGAAATTAATAATTTCTACAGTTTTGGTTTTATCCTCAGATTTTATCTGCGCGGTACCGGGCGGCAAAGCAGGGCAAAGTTAAAACAGTCAAAATTTTGTGTGGTACGATGGTATGACCGCGTCGTGACCGATAATGTTCCATTGCCAGTATTGGAGTGGGTATACAAGTCTCCCCCCCACCCCCCTTGGCAACTCATGACAAAGACAGGACTCAACCAAACATATAGGGTGAAACTACTTTACCTTTGCCTTTGCTTTACTGTTCACACACTTCAATCCACATGTTTTGGTCAATTCCTCTTTATCATGAGTTGCCAAGGGTGGGGGGGAGGGACTTGTATACCAGCTCCCTAGTATTTTTTTTATTAGAAATTGTTAACACTTTTGGCTTTCATTCCGAGCAAAGATGTAGCTAAGAAATGATAGACCTGTGTTTGCGGTTACTTACACTTGTGTTGTTTTCTAAACTGGTGACAAAGTCTATTGAAATGAACCACATTTCCATGTCGATGCAGTGAAAATATACACAATGTTATAGGTCTGCTTGACGATAGAGGGCCCAAAATTATTCTGGCCCCGGGGCCCACAAAGGGTTTAACACAGCACTAGTTTCAAGGAACCATTAATAAAATCTGCTAGTTCAAATTCAAATGTAGCCTATATTTTGCTAGTGTTTCCTGTACGAAATTGAAATGAGCTCAATTGCCAATCTGTTAGAGAGATTTTTCATCCAATAATTTTTGTAATAAGCATAAAAGTGTTCATACTGTTAGAAAGTTGTAGGTAAATTGGCTAAATTAATATTTATAAAGTTGTAGTTTTGCTTGAACTATATTTTAGCCCATATTTCATCATTCGCAGAGACTACATGGCATTGCTTTGAAAGCGATTACCAACAGGGGCCCCTAAACTTAGCTGTGCCTCGGGCCCCCGTGAGCCTTAATCAGGCCCTGCCTTTTGGTACTTTTCAAGCGGTCGCGGACCCTTAAAAAAATTTATCTGAAATTTTGGTATATCACTTCTCCTATAATGGAATGTAATGTGACATAAGTTTCGCTACGACACACTTAGAAGAATTTGCTGAACTCACAAAGCACCTATGACGATTGATGACATTGACGAAATTACGCTATATGAGCTATATGTTGGCATACAGGATCAGTAATCTCTACTAATCAATATGCTGACTTAATGTTTTTCTATAAATTTTATTAAAAATTAATAGAATTTTTTCAACCGTTACAAAGAATTTCTCCCTTTTTTTTCATTTCTAATCAATAATTCGTTATAATCTTTGTCATTGCAAAACTGTGAGTGGTGATGAACTGCTGATTAACGTATTTCAAATTTAAGCATTGATCAATAATCTGCTGTTTCAACAGAATTAAGTTGAACATAGCCTTATTAAAAACTTAATTCATTTACATGATATTTTTTTATTTAGGAAACCAAACTTTTGTGCAATGTCCTTTAAAATTGCAAACGACGCACCAGTTCGTTGCGAAGTACAGTTTGAAAATCACTGTAAAACACAAATAAAGCACAACCAACCAATTTTTAAATTTCGTAATTTATCAATCATGCTGCTAACTAGGAAATTTTAAAGGACCCCTGAAATCGCTTCACGGACTCCTTGGGGTCCGCAGACCCCGGTTGAGAACCACTGCACTATTCCATTGAATTTTGTAAACATCATTAAATCCAGCCATTGTTTAAAAATTACAAAACACAACATGCATGCTAATTAAAAGTTCTGGTGCTACATCTAAGCTTTCAGAATTAATTGCCGCTTAGAGACTTTACTAAACTTCCAATTGTTGCTGACTGAACACAACATGAACCAGGAGAAGCACAACGTTGCTATTGTAACCATAGGCGCCGATTTCATAGGCGCCCCCCTGGGAATTGAGCTTGGGGTGGCTGCTCTCCCGCAAATCATAGGCGCCTAACTATTTTTTTGGCCGTGGGGGCGAAAGCGTGTTTCATCAGCAGCAACGTAAATTCAGCAAAATGTCACGCAGATGGATGACGTAATTATGTCGTCACACTAGGATTGCTTTTATTGCCGCACTCGGAGTTATCGCTACGTTCGACCTACCCTTAATTATTATGAACACAACTCGACCAAAACACATGCCATGCGCCTGCGTGGGCTAGCGGATAGCGGTTGATGGACTGCGACTCTTTAAGCTAAGCACAACATAAAGTTTAGCAACGAACTAGATTTATTAGCATGAAACAAGAGACGAAAAGGTTTACTAAAAGGTATACTGTAAATGGAATGAAAATACTAACTTGATCGATCATACGCTTGAAAATATACCTGTTGAAAGCAAAATCATTCATGTTTACATCAATTCAACATCACGTCACCTTGAAGAAATTTAAAAGTTGCTGACATCCGTAAACAGCCCTTGAAAAATAGTTACGGAGAGACGTTTGATTAAGTTTTCGACTTGACATTGCTCTCTTTTCATTACAATATTGCAACTTATTGCTGACCGACTTTCAATTCGCTGTAAAACGCCCGTTTTCGTGTTGCAGATGAAACAAAAGATGCGCATATTCCCGCCTTTGATCGGGTTTCTATGGCAACGGTCGTGTGTGCGCCATGCAGGTTGCGCGAGTCGGTTGCTGCGTTAATTATGCCGCGTGTGCGCAATGCGGTTTGTACCAGCCCTTGTTGCGTTGGTTAGTGGTTACCTCGGGCCCAGACTTCAAGTTCATTTTCACAGCGAGCGATTCACTGCAGAGGTTTCGACTTTCGAAAGCGACATCGAGTCTATTTGCAAGCGCATTAAGCTAAACTAACGCTGCGTGTACGTAGCAAATTATGTTGTTTTGGGTGCATTCAACATCTGATGACATTGAATCGACGCAAAATAGTAGATTTTTGCTATGTCCCAGGCAGCAAAATCAGTCATTTTTACATCAATTCAACATCACGTCACCTTGAAGAAATTTAAAAGTTGCTGACATCCGTAAACAGCCCTTGAAAAATAGTTACGTTAAATCAATGTAAAAATGACAGATTTTTTTGTCTGGGGTGGGATTGTAGCATCGCTACTCGTTCTAGTGATTATTTATCGCGAAGCTGTTGCGGTTTACATTTAAAAAATGTTTTTCTGCTGCCGATTGCTAGTTCATCTATTGTTTTATGTATCAATACAGCATAAAAAGTTGCTCCCACGCAGAAATATGCGTGGGGGCCTGGCCCCCACGGCTTAGGCGCCTATGCCGCAAATTATTTAAAAAAAATCCTAAATCAAATGTTTCTAAGTTCAGATTTGTGTTAGTTTGACCTACTTTTCGGATCGATCTCAATTAAAAGATCTACCTGTTGCAACAACAGCGCTGCCCCTAAGATAACAAAAGAAACAGAAGTACGGTAGCTGATAAACGCCAGCATGGTGCCATTTTTTAGTAACAATGATTGAAAAACGTTTTTCTTGATTTTGTCTTGGGAGCGTCAATAACGAGGTGCTGTTTGCTCAGTTTAGTATCTACGCGTATTAAGAGCTAAAGTTCAAATTGATCAGCATATAATTCGAAGTAGCCTACAGGCCTCAAAATTCGTTTTTGTTGACGGCGGACAAACGTGTTCGGTCTGAACAGCTATCTCGGCGGACAAATTAAGTCTCCCGGCTGACACACCAGTTTAGCCGTCGATCGTCATGCTTAATCACTTTATCTTGATAATAATTCTTCGCCATTTCAGAACTATAACTACGGTTTTAGAAGGCTTTTTAAAAATTCAGTAAAGTCACTCTGATGGCTATCATCAGACCAACGACTTGCGCTTGAAGCAAGGTTGCCAACCTGTCTTCATCAAAAAAAGCCAGACCTAGTCACAAAAAAAATCTAAAAAAAGCCAGTAGAAAATAGCTGAAAAAGCCAAGAAAAAACCAATTAGTATTCATTAAACATACACATATGAAAAGTGCACAACCAAATATTGTCCCACCGAACTTTGACTTCAGCGACAACGCAGAAACATAGTTAATAAAAAGACAAGCAACTAGAAATTTTTCTAGTTTCGGCTTCAAAACGACATTCGGTCGGACACTACAACCAAATATAAGATAGAAATTACTGCTCCGATTGACGCTGACTGAATATTATTTCAAATAAAAATCGGGAAAGATAAAATTAAGCTAAAAAAAACCCAAAATTATGATGGCTTTTTATTAATTTGACAAAAAATCGATGAAACATGAAAAAAAGCCAGAAAAGGCCTAATTTTTCTGGCTTTTTTTATTAAAAAAAAACAGCCAGATTCACAAAATCTGGCTTCAAAAAAGCCAAATTGGTAACCCTGGCTTAAAGAGTCAAAGCGCCCTGTAGCTGGTCAATACGTCACATAACTGATTAACTTCCACCCAACGAGGTCGTGTGGCTTATTGCGTCACAATGCTCTGGGCAGGAGTCGGAAAATTTCTACACTAACGCTTCTATTTTCTGCTGTGCAAAGTTTCATAGGCTTTTTTTTTAAGTATATTTTTGCGTGACATGTGAGCGAAAGTGAATTTTCGTTGGGTCTCTTCTTTCTTACTGTAATACCAAAACTTAACAAATTTTGTTGCATCTTGCTGTAATAGCCTACTCGTATAATCTAATTTAGTAACCAACCTTGCCGTATCATTATTACTCGGAGATCAAAGCCAGACATTGTGACGTAAAACTTGAACTTAATTGCGTGTGATTAGTGTAGAACAGGGGTAACCAAACTACGGCCTGCGGGCCGGAACCGGCCAGCGAATTGATTTCATCCGGCCCGCTACGTGCTGCGGAAATAACAGCTGCACTACAACTGTTAAGGAAAAAAGTTACCAAACTTTTTGTAAAGGACTGACGTTGCTGTTGAGCTATACGCAACTTGCTTGTCCTGCTAAGTGCTAAATAATGATTTTTCCATATTGTTTCTTCTTGTGATATCACAAATTTATTTGTTGTTCAAAACACCAATGTTTGATTAGTGCGATATCTCTGTTAAGGCAAATCATACCAGCCAGACTAGACATCATAAGCAGAAGGATTTGGACAATTTAAGTCAATGAAGATTGTAAATAGTTGTATATCTTTTCGCAATTGGCATCCGGCCCGCAGCTGTAATCTCGCAGCAATCCGGCCCTCAGAGAAAAAAGTTTGGTGACTCCTAGTGTAGAAGTACCTGTACTCCTATCGATTCTTAGCAAAAAATTCACCTTTGTTACGCTGATTCAATGTCATCAATCGTTGAAGCAATGTAAAAATCAAAAGTTTTTTCCTGAAATGGAAGCTAAGGGATACAGTATTCACATTTTCTAGATGCGGGCTAGAATGCGCTGGAAATTATATTATCGCAACAATTGTTTGTGCTATGCAATGACGATTTGTATCGCTAGTAACTTCCTGTGTTATTTCTCGGCGGACAAATATGACCGATCTAGATGGTACTTCCCACGGACATCACATGCTGTGACGGCGGACATGTCCGATGTCCGCCGTGGATTTCGAGGCCTGAGCCTACATTATAAAGCTTGGCGATATACAATGGCATATAGACGCAAAAAAACATCAATGCTGACAAACAAACATCAGCATTTTGAATGTAAGCAATCAGTCGGTTAGAAAGTTTGCCCCCCCTCCCCAGGCGATTTTCAAAACCCAGCGCCTATGATTGTAATGTCACAATTCCATTGTTTAACAATGGCTACAGTAAAAGAGAGAATCCGTTTTGATCTTCGTATTGTATTGGGCGCAAATTAGATTTTGAAGTGAAAGTCACAAATTTTAATTTATACCAACCGGTTTTTGCGCTCCTATCAATGTGGCGCCCATGGCTCCAACCATGCCTGCCATACCCTAGGCATGGACTTCTACATAGTAGAATCTGGACTGGAAACCGACTTTCCGAAGTGTACAACAGACAACAGTTGGCCAAAAAGTTACCAGTTCTTATTTTAGTGCTTTTTCAGTTGCTGCCCCACCCCTTCTCATACAGTACCAGCACTGTACGAGTTAGGGTTACTCGCTAAGGGAGGTTTTTGAATATCTTAGTAACTAACCCTAAACTTGGCTGTTGGCCAACAGTTGTACACTGCGTAAAGTCGGTTTCCAGTCCAGACTCTACTATTTAGAAGTCCATGCCCTAGGTACGCTACCGTACTGACTCCAGTAATACAATAAGTAGGCTACTGTTGTAAACTAGGCCTACCACAACAACAAAAACAAAACTACTGTAACTGTCTGCCCTGATAGCTCAGTGGTTTAATGCACAACTTTGTACACACAAAAGTTAATTACATGAGGTCCTGGTTTGGTTCTTAGGGCACATGAGCAACGTATTTCAGGACTGCTCTCCATTCAGTGACACCTAGTGGATGGAATAATTCAGACAACACTTCAACATTAAGTGGAAACTCCACTCTGCCAATCTCTGTAACTGGCCCTGCGCCAAAAGCCTCCACAAGTATACGCAACTGCTAGTAATGTTGTAGAGCCAATTTAAGGCTTTGTCAGTCTGACGATAAAGATTCAAGAAAACGAACCATTAAACTTCTCCCAAACTAAGTTTTATCAAACCAATCGTTATGAAGAATTAGAGATTCAGAGGTTAAAAGGTTTTAAAATCTAACTTTATGACAATTAATCTTATACAGTAATCCACTGTAAAATAAAACATATTGACACAATGTGAAGAAAGGGGCGTTCTTCCCGGCTATCAGCACAAGGCTGAGCACTCACTAGTACAGCGAGCAGCTACGATTCGCCAACCATAACGGTGTAGCTTCCACGCTAGCCATTCAGACCATCCAATCAACCATATGTTTCTCGGCAGCCGATTTGTAGCAAGAATTGACAGCGATAGACACCATGAGCCCAGCCTCATGGGCGAAACACGTGTCTATCGCTGTCAATTCTTGCTACAAATCGGCTGCCGAGAAACATATTGACACAAGTTAGCATGTCCGGTAGCTTTAAAGAGTTTAAACATAAACACAATAAAAACTTCAGTTTGGTGAACGGCAAAGAAAGTAGGGGAGATGTGGGACTTGTGGACCACCGGGACCATTAGACCATGACACTTTTCTCAAAAACCAAAGAGGAGTGAAAATTAAAACTTAGCTTAAAATGTTTACCTTTTTAATTGGAAACCCTGTACTTCTCCAGATCAGGTTTACCAGCAGTGCTTAAAGTGTCATGGCAGAAAAATTGTTTTGATAGCGTAAAAGTAAATATTTCGTATACATTTCAAACTTAACTGGTTCAAAAACGTAGCAAGTATTTTACATATTTTTGTTTTCTAGTATTAGCTGATAGAATTTGCTTTACGAGTTAGACGGAAAGTTGAATTAAAGTGCAAGTTCTTCTGACTTTTTTAGTTTCATAAAAAATGGCGGATTGGGGGACCGTTGGATCATTTAATCAGGCTACCTTTGGACCATGGTGATTGCCGAGGCAGAAGATATTGCCAGTGCCAAAGCAGAAGACTTGTTGTTGGTCTTACCACAATACCAACACCATTGTCCACAACAATGCGTTTGGCGTGACTTTTCAAGTTCGACATAGACTTTGAAGAGTATGGATTGTGAACTTGACTATATATTGGGCAGGATTTTTTGTAATGTCCCAATTTGTAGTCTTTGTTTCAATAAAGTTGTGTTTCGTTTTTGTTCACAGTTATAGCATTGATTGAGCTTGTTCAGTGGAATGTAGGTGTAGTGGTCCAAAGGCCCCACTAGGATGGTCCAAAGGTCCCTACCCCTGGGGACCTTTGGACCGAAATACTTCAACATTTTAGGCAAAAAAAATCACCGACTAACATCTTTTATCAAACTAATTTTAATTCTAACATGAACAACAAAGCTTTAATTTCATTTGAAACCTAATTTCATTCCGTGTTGAAGCGAAATAAAATCGTCAGACAAAAAGATCAAACTTGGCTCAATGGTCCCACATCTCCCCGAGAACTTGTCAAACCAGCTTTTTTCTTTTTATAATATCCTTTAACGGAAGAACTAAACTCTTTTTGTTATCATGTTGTGAAAAAGATTACTCATGAACATTTTATCCTAAACGCAAGCTTTATATATTGACGATGTGATCTGATGTGTCACATAAGTTAAATGGAGACAAAAGCTAATTAGCTCAGTTTAAAAGCCCAAACGTGGTTACATAAGATTTAGTTTTGGGATTTATAGTTCTAAAATTCAACAGTTGCTTGGATCAATACAAAATAAACTAAAGCTTTGATCCTATAACACTTCTGCACAGTGCACATTATTTACTGCGATTCAAAACCAAAAAACAACTCAAAAAGATAATTGAACATACTGTTTTCTACAAACAAAATAAAAGTAATCTCACACTACGTAAAACTTTTTTACAATTTATTAAGTAGCCTAGAATATGTGTTGTTTTCTGTATGGTTTACAAAATAAAAAGGCAGTGGCTATTTGACCGGCTCCGGTCTTTGAATCTGAAACACTATTTGACCGGTCATGACGTCACTACATAAGCGCTTTTTTTTTTTTCTCTTTCAAAGCAACAGACGAGAAGCGCCGATATAAGTTCTAACTTCAACACGTGTTCTTCAACTCAGTTCGTGGCGCGTGCGATACGTCTCTGGCTGCCAGTCTAGAGGAGATGAGTTCGATACTATCCGAAAGCATTCTTTTTTTTATTTTTCTTTATCTAAATTTTGACCCGAAGCGCATTTTTGTGGTCAATTTTTAATTTGAGTAGCCTACAGCTCATTTTTTATGTCTTTTCAAATGTGAGTAATAATGTTAGAGTATTTTTAATTTGCTGGAATTTGGGAATTTCTCTTGGTAATTTTCCGATCGTCATAAGTGAACGTGTGTTGCCGAACGACCCTACATTTTTCTCTCAAGTTAGTTATATACAATACTTCTTTAAAAAATGGTTTTACCATTATCATTTCTTGTAAAAGAAGTATTGTATATAACTAACTTGAGAACTATACTTGAGAACTATTAACTAACTTGGACTGTAGGCTACTCAAATTAAAAATTGACCACATAAATGCGCTTCGGGTCAAAATTTAGATAAAAAAAAATGAAAAAAAAGAATGCTTCCGGATAGTACCGGTATCGAACTCATCTCCTCTAGATTGGCAGCCGGAGACGTATCGCACGCGCCACGAACTGAGTTGAAGAATACGTGTTGAATTTAGAACTTATGTCGGCGCTTCTCGTCTTTTGCTTTGAAAGAGAAAAAGAAAAAAGTGCTTATGCAGTGACGTCATGACCGGTCAAATAGTGTTTCAGATTCAAAGACCGGAGCCGGTCAAATAGCCACTGCCAAATAAAAACAAATTCTCTTTCTTACCAATAATGAAGAAGCAAAGAAAAGCAGATGTAAAATGCTTGATGCTCATTATGTTAGCTCAAGTTTCTCAACTTTTTTATGGAACTTTGGGGAAAAACACAGATTTTACCAAATTACAGCAAGTAGGCCATTACTACACGCATAACCAGTCACATGTGCAACAAATATTGTAGGAAAATGACCTAGCATAGCAGTTTTATGTAAAAAAAATAAGATAACCCATTAAATGTGCAAAACAAATAATTATCAAAAACGGTAGGCTATAAACCTAAACTTTGCCAAAAGGCTCTTATAAACACAGTTTTGTTTTCCTGATGACAGTAAGTAAACATAGACTATAACACATCACAACTAGGCTACTATGCAGTGAGTCCTTTCACACATATTAGTTTTCTGAAAGCAGTCTAACTAAAATAAATACCTACAAATATGACACTGTATGAGTTTTTTTGTTAATCTCCCCCATCAGCCATAGGATTTGTTATCAATTCATACTATGCAATATAAAGATTCTCACACTTTCTTGTTTCAAGGGCATCGTGTGATATTTGAATAGTCCCAATCTACCTAAGCTACTACAAGTCTCCATTCTATAAATTCAGTCTTGAACTTCGACGCAAGCAGCTTGATAAATTCCTAACTTTTACATAGGCTAAACCTAGGCTTGGTACAAACTTAACTAGGCTTAGTTACGTTTTTCCCGCGCTTTTCAAAGTCGGCAGCTGAATTTGAGTTCTCGATGTCCAAATGTCTGACCTCAGGCCTCTGAACTTTTTTGATAGCAGACAACAGCATCAAGGTTGCCAGATAGGTAAATGGTGCAATGAACATTTACATAATGCAGTGAAAGTTAAAACTACTTAGTAACACGAATAAAAACTCCCACGAACCAGACAAAAATTTGGTAAAAAATGATGCAGTTCAAAGTTTATTTTTATTTATTTATTATACTGTAAATAAAACGTATAAAACTAATTGCAAATTTTGCGACTTTTTCAGAACAAAGGATCGACATTGGGACCCCTTCTTTTCTTACTTTATATAAATGACTTACCAAATTCAACAAACATGAATGTTAAACTATTTGCTGACGACACCAATCTTACCATGAGCGACAAATGTGAAATAAATTTGCAGAACAATGTGAATGCCGAAATGCAAAAAGTTTACAACTGGTTGAAGCTTAATAGATTATCGTTAAATTTCTCAAAAACTGAATACATGCTAATAACAAATAAAAAACACATAAAAAATTTTAACAATCAATCAATCAATCAATCAATGTTTTATTTGTCAGTAACAGGAACGTCGGTACATGTTTGAAATATGCAATAGGCCTATATACAGTACAAAAGTTACACAAGTTCCCATACCGACAGGGAGACAACGAGACGACCATACGGTCTACTAGTCAATTGCCACCCTACGGAAATTACGATTTTGCCATTTAAAATAAGCTTACAAGAGAAAAATAATAATGGAAACGTTCCCGCGCTTCAACAACAACATACGCATAAAAAAACATATTGATGATAACGTAGGCCAAAACACAAAATTCCATGAAGCAAGCAGAGAATAATAAAGTTTCCGAAGAAACTGACAAGTTGGTTTCCATAACATATCACTTATTACGATGCACTGTAGTTTTGTAAAATTAACGTTTTGATCTCTTTTTTGAAACAATGAAATGATAAGTTTTTTAGCCTACTTGGAACCTCTGACCAGAGCATTGGTCCCAATACCTGCATGGACTTCTTGCCAAATTCTGTGTTTGATCTGTTTATAAAGTAATTGTTGCCTGTTTGATATCTTGTGTTATGCTGATGAATAGATGAAGCATTTGTAAATAAATCACAATACGTAGACGGATACTCATTCATATGAACTTTGTACATATGTTTTTTTATTTCAATGTTATGTATGTCTTTTAGTTTCAAGATGTTCATTTTGAAAAATAAAAAATTAGTGTGAGCATAGTAATTTTGTTTCGTAATTATTCTTATAACCTTTTTTTGTAATTTTATTAATGGATCCAGTGCACTGTCACAGGCCTTTCCCCAGCTTGAAATACAATATTGCAAATGACAGTAAATCAAAGCGTGATACACATCTTTTAAAGTGTCTGTGTTGACATAATTTCTGAGTTTAAGCAACGCCCATGAACCTTTTGCTACTTTTCCGCAAATTTTATCTATGTGATATTTCCATGTTAATTTGTTATCTATGTAAACGCCAAGGTATTTTATTTGATCTTTTTGTTGAATGCTTGTGTTACCAATGTTAATGTTAAAATTTTTTATGTGTTTTTTATTTGTTATTAGCATGTATTCAGTTTTTGAGAAATTTAATGATAATCTATTAAGCTTCAACCAGTTGTAAACTTTTTGCATTTCGGCATTCACATTGTTCTGCAAATTTATTTCACATTTGTCGCTCATCGTAAGATTGGTGTCGTCAGCAAATAGTTTAACATTCATGTTTGTTGAATTTGGTAAGTCATTTATATACAGTAAGAAAAGAAGGGGTCCCAATGTCGATCCTTGGGGCACACCGCAGGTAACCTGTCTTGAGTTTGAAGAGATTCCATTGACGACCGTGTGCTGTAGACGATTGCTGATATAGCTTTTTAACAATTGTAATGGAAGGCCCCGAAAACCGTATGTTTGCAGTTTCTGTATGAGAATAGTGTGATCAACTGTGTCGAAGGCTTTAGCTAAATCAAGAAATACAGAGCAAGTTGTATTTTTATTATCTAGGTTAGTTAAGATGTTATCACAAACGTTTGACACAGCTAACGAAGTGGAATATTGTGGTCTAAATCCATACTGATGTGGTGTGATCAGGTCTTTTTTTGTTAGATAATTGTGCATTTGTTCATACAGGCATTTTTCGAATATTTTGGTGAAGGGGGACAATAGTGATATGGGCCTATAGTTGGAACAATTTTTCCTGGAGCCACTTTTGAAGATTGGGGTAACTTGAGCGACCTTTAGTACATCAGGATATACACCTTTATCGATACACTCATTGAATAAGTTGGTGAGGAAAGGGGCGATTATTGGTGAGGATAGTTTGACAAATCTTATAGGTATTCCATCATGTCCTGTACTTTTAGAGACAGAAAGATTATTAAGATGTTTTAATACTTCTTCTTGATTGACGGGTTTTAGGAAAAAGGAGAATGGGACACTTTGCAATTTCAATAATGAGCCAGGAGACGGTAGAGGGATTTTAGATGCCATGGAAGGATCTAAAATCACAAACATTAACATTGGTAACACAAGCATTCAATAAAAAGATCAAATAAAATACCTTGGCGTTTACATAGATAACAAATTAACATGGAAATATTACATAGATAAAATTTGTGGAAAAGTAGCAAAAGGTTCATGGGCGTTGCTTAAACTCAGAAATTATGTCAACACAGACACTTTAAAAGATGTGTATCACGCTTTGATTTACTGTCATTTGCAATATTGTATCTCAAGTTGGGGAAAGGCCTGTGACAGTGCACTGGATCCATTAATAAAATTACAAAAAAGGTTATAAGAATAATTACGAAACAAAATTACTATGCTCACACTAATTTTTTATTTTTCAAAATGAACATCTTGAAACTAAAAGACATACATAACATTGAAATAAAAAAACATATGTACAAAGTTCATATGAATCAGTATCCGTCTACGTATTGTGATTTATTTACAAATGCTTCATCTATTCATCAGCATAACACAAGATATCAAACAAGCAACAACTATTTTATAAATAGATCTAACACAGAATATGGCAAAAAGTCCATGCAGGTATTGGGATCAATGCTCTGGTCAGAGGTTCCAAGTAGGCTAAAAAACTTATCATTTCATTGTTTCAAAAAAGAGATCAAAACGTTAATTTTACAAAGCTACAGTGCATCGTAAGTGATATGTTATGGAAACCAACTTGTCAGTTTCTTCGGAAACTTTATTATTCTCTGCTTGCTTCATGGAATTTTGTGTTTAGGCCTACGTTATCATCAATATGTTTTTTGTTTTTTTTTCTGCGTATGTTGTTTTTGAAGCGCGGGAACGTTTCAACGTTTTATTTTTTCTCTTGTAAGCTTACTTTAAATGGCAAAATCGTAATTTCCGTAGGGTGGCAATTGACAAGTAGACCGTATGGTCGTCTCGTTGTCTCCCTGTCGGTATGGGAACTTGTGTAATTTTTGTATTGTGTATATTGCATATTTCAAACATGTACCTATGTTCCTGTTACTGACAAATAAAACATTGATTGATCGATTGAACAACTGTAATTAACCTCGGCCTTGGGTGTGACGTTGCTATTCTACGCAAACTACATCAACAATTGATAGGCCTAATAGCAACAGTCACTAACTTATCACAATTCTTAGGCCAGCGATCGAGTAGTTAAAAGTAAAAGTTAGCAATACCAACTATATACCCTTACCCAAGTTGCTTATAGCAATTATTTTTTGCAACATCACTGATCAAAAACTTCATTTTTTTTCAAGTACACAAAAAGTGATCTTGAAAGTGATCTTGATCTTCAAGATCACGATCTTGATCTTTAAGATCACATAGTTTGGTGATCTTGATCTTCAAGATCACCTATTCTTGGTGATATTGATCTTGATCTTCAAGATCACCAATACTGGTGATCTTGCCCATCTCTGCTAATATCGTGCAGCCACAATTCAGGACTCGCTGACTCACAAGAAGCAGCTGACTCCATGACTAACATAGCCTAGTCTTTCGCTGCTTCCTGTCTGTTGTTGAATGCATTTCTAGGCTACTGGTTTATATTTGTACCGTAGCCTATCCTATAGCCCAGTGGTTCCCAACCGGGGGGGAATTCCCCACTAGGGGGAATTTTGCAATTTTCAGGGGGGAATTTGGTTTTAGGATTGTAAACCTTTTTAAGCCTAGTAAGTTGTCCTAGACTAAAGCGTTAAAGAGGAAATTATTATTAGATTAACTCCCAATTATTTAAGCAACTGTGCACTGACATGGATGCAGGCCATCACGTAGGCCTACTTTTTCATTCAAATACTAGATGGCTTCCAAGAGGAAACGTAACCAAGCGAGTGCTTGAGCTCAGAGACGAGCTTAAATTATTTTTAACCTTTAAATAAAATTGGAATTTGTTGCATTGCTGAATGATAACAGATGGATTCGATTCTTAGCTTATTTTTTTGATTTGTTTGGTCCATTGAATAAACTAAATCTGAAAATGCAAGGGAAAAACACCGATATGGTACGGTATATATTCAATTGCTATCTTCGTTCAAAGCAGATTGCGCATCAACCTTGGTTATCTGTAACTATGATCCATTGACATATTGATGCCATGTGAATTTACAAACTGTACTGCTTCCATGCTGGCTCAAGGCAAGTTGGAGGAGAGTGATCGATTAATGTCGCTGTTATTAGGAGATTGTCTTAAGGTACTAGAAGGCTCTGCTGTTTTGGTCGAGGGGGACTACGTTTTGTCTGGCACCTTTCGACCAGCCTGGCTTGAGTGGCCCTTCAAGAAGCAGATGCCAGTACCGCTCAGCATTTAGAGATGCTCTGGAAGCTTTCACTAGCAAGCTTGATAATTGAAAGAGAAAAGTTAGAATGAACAATTGAAAATGTTACTATGTTTAAAGAATTATCATCGGTGCTAGTTGTTGACGGCAAAGAACAAGTTCTTCTAGAGTTGGAAAAAGAATTGATTTTGCAACATCTCACAGCATTAAAACTGGAATTCATTCGATATTTTCCTTAAGTTTATGACTATGAGCTTGATTTACTATATACGAAATTCATTAAATTGTTGATGGAAAACCTTCCCGATAAATTGCAGGATTAATTTCTAGAACTCAAAACGGATTCTTGCGCAAGAGACTTATTCAGAGAAAAATCAATCACTGAATTTTGGCCATTAATTTGCAATTCTTATCCCAATGTGGCAGAGAAAGCTATTCGAAGTATTCTGCCGTTTGCTTTTACTTGTCTGTGCGAATCAAGTTTTTCAGCTCTTGGAAATGAAAACAAAACAAAGAAACAGATTAGAGTACGTGAAGAATGATATTCGTTGTGCTCTTTCCAATACTTTTCCACAACATTCATGAGTTGTCGAAACTAAAAATCACACAGACTGATGCATTGACTCTTAGGCTATATTTTGAGTGTATTTTTTGAATAAAATACGTTTCAGCACCGTTTTTCAATTAAATCAAATTAGTATGAAAAGCAGTGACGATCGGTGAGGGAAAGCAAGGAAAGCAGTGCTTACCTTAGCAAAAACTATGCAAAATATAATGACTGAATTCTAGGTTTTTAACTTATTATTTTTATCACGTCTATTTTAACTTGAAAATTACTGTATTCGTGACTAGAATTACTCGTAACGCTTGTGAGTAGTCTAAGTCCTCACCAAACCGCATGTCTTGCCTATAAATGCCAATTGACGCAAACACTTCTGTCAGAAACATTCACTGAGGCTCCAGGTAAGCAACTATCAAACTTGCTTTCCCAGATTCAAAAATGTCAAAAAACGCCTTCGTTTTAACCAATCCTGACCCGTTTTGCAAAACGTCCCCAGCTGCTTAGCCAATCAGATGTGTTATGGTAGGTTAGTTGTGCTTTCCCAGTGACGTCAATGCGAACATTCGCTAGAGCGACTAGACTAACTCGTCAGAATGGTATCTCGTCACGGTAAACGCACAGCATCATAATGCCAAAAAGCTTGTTGCTGTTTTTTGATGTCTCCTCGCCATGTACTTTAGCCTACTGTACTAGCTTTCATAGTCATGCCTTTGCCCTTTTTACAGCGTTGATATAACGTTACTTTGCCAATGAACGTTCAGGTGCGGATGCAATATTTAGTTTGTTAAGCTTCTATACGCAGGAGGCAAACTTATCCAGCTTTTTGTACAAATTGCTTGCGGTTGTAATGTTTAGGCCTAAGTGTTAGTTTTTGTAGTGTAGGCTTAACTGAATATCTGAGAATGAACATTCATGACGAATTAAACATTTAGACAACTATTATTCTATGTTTAACACAGGATTTTGGTCCTGCAACGTTAAAATTAAGATTGTTCATGACTTCTAAACATTAAATGGACGTATGATCACGACATAGGCATTCTATTTGAATAAGGTGAATGGATGTCTAGGTAGCTTGTGTTTAGTCTTGCCTAATACTTCTTGCTGCTTCAATTACCTTGCAAAGAAAAATGGATGAAGTTAAAAGCATGCTGAAGCAATTGTCTGAAGAAATCAAGGAAATTCCAAAGGAGCAAAGGACAATAAAAGGGAAGTACCAGACTAAAATTCCTAAACCAAAAGCTGACTCTAATGGTACATCCTGTTTTGCAGATTTACAAAAAAAACCTGATGTGGAACGACTTGACAAAAGAATTGACCATCTGGTCAATAAATTCAACATGATGTCTTCTGCCATGAAGAAAATTGAAAACAAAATGGATGACCAAGAACAGTATACCAGACGCGACTGCTTGATTCTTCATGGATGCTCAGCCATGCCTAAGGAATCAATCAGTCGCTCTCCTCCTTCTTTTTTTACTAATTTTGTAATTCAAACCATAAATGAGAAGTTAGATTTAAACATCACAGATTGGGACATAAGTAGCCTACTTGCCACCCTTTATCTAACAGAACTGAAAATGTACCGATAATTGTGAAATTTACTAGGAGGTCAACCCGAGATCAGATCTTCAACTCAAAACGCAAACTTAAAGGAAGCGGGATGGCCATAACCGAGTCCCTCACCAAAAGAAGGCTAGCATTGCTGAATCAGGCCAAGGAGAAATTGGGAAAAAGTAATGTGTTCTCATTCAATGGAAAAATTTATGCGTATGTCCACGACAAAAAGCATTGGATTCAGACTGAAGATGAAATAACAAAGTTAAGCAATTAATATTAATTATTTAAATGATTTCTTCCATACATTAAGCTCCATAACTGTTGAGACTCGAAATGTTAAAACCTATTTTAGATGCAGTACTGTAAAGTACTGCTTTTTGATATAGCATTTATTAAAGTCAGCTTGCAGTATGCTGACATAACTTTAAAACCTCCAGTCAACCTCAACTTTATTATATTACCTTAATTACCTTGTTAAACTACTGTAAACTATTGATAATATACTTTTGACTATTGTTCAATTTTTAGCATATTTTTCTGCTTATTTGTATACTCAGCAGCAGGCTGTATTTAAATATCATGTTCGGTTGATTTCTTCACAGCTACACAGGTAAGTCCATATTATCTATGCCTACATGTAACATCTGTGAGAAAGTTGTTCGCAGCAACCAGAAGTCCATCTCCTGCAGTGTATGTAATTTGTCTAATCATTTTAAATGTACAAACTTAACTCAGACTGATAGATCTTATTTCTGTACTAACTGTTTACATAACTCTTTACCGTTTTTCAACTGTAGTGATATTATATTTACCCAACTTTTTTCAATCAAAACAGCACAACTTCTCAACCAAGAGCCTACATTGCTTAATGAACTTCTTTCATCACTTGAAAATGAAGTTGTAAATACTGAAGAACTTGAACCTTGTTTTCAAGCTAATGATGTGTATATGTATTCTAACAAAGTACATTTTTTGGTAACATATATGCAAATAAACAAATCCCTAATAACTATGCACCTTAACATTAGATCTTTATCAAACCCAAAGAATTTCTCAAAATTGCAGGCACTTGTAACATCAATGACAGTTAAACCACATATTATATCTATTAATGAAACATGGCTTAAAGTAAACAAAACTGGTGAATTTACCTCCCTAGAAGGGTATGTTTTTCTCGCAAATAGTAGATGTAAACAAAGGGGTGGAGGAGTGGCTCTGTACATAAAAGATAGCATTATGTTCTCTATAAGAAATGACCTGACTATTACGAAAGAAAAAAATTTTGAATCTCTTTTTGTTGATTTATTTGTAAACAAGAAAAAGTTAACTTGTGGTACTATATATAGATCTCCTCAATCACTTTCTGCTGCCAACTCTGAGTTTCTACAAACACTCCTTCCTACAATGAAATCAATATCAAAATCAAATGCACAATGTTTCATAATGGGAGATTTTAATTACAATCTATTGGACCATAATAATTGTCACACCAGCAACTATGCTGATGCTATGTTTGAACACAGCTTCCATCCATTGATAACTAAACCAACTAGAATTACTTCATCCAGTACCACATGTATTGATCACATATGGACAAATGTCTATAATGCCAAAACAAATGCTGGTATAATAGTTGACTGCATCGCTGACCATCTGCCTGTAATACAATGCTCTCAATTAGGTTCAATAGAAGAACTTTCATTAAACAAAGAGAAAAGATGCTACAGCAACATACACATGTGTCATTTTGTAGAAAAATTATCTAAGCTCAACATTAATAACATCATGAATGAAACCAACACTGATGTAGCTTATAGCATGCTTTTCAATAATTACGTTGAAGTATTTAAAAGCAGTTTTCCAGTGAAATCTGTAAGAAATGTAACAACAAAATGCTGGTATGATCATGAACTATGATCATGAACTATGATCCTTCGTGCCTACTACCTTGCTGCAGCATATTTCCAAGTTGCTTTCCCAACGGTTTAAGCCACCGAACGTCACTGATGAAAAGGAATATTAGGCGTAGGCTACAGGCTAAAAAGCTTATTACTAGCGAAAGTTTAGTTTATTTTCAAAGAATTAAATTAAAATATTAATGTAAACGAGTTTTTAACAAACTTAATTTATAGGGAGGGAATTGAGATTTGAATATCGACTAAAAGGGTCTACCGGATAAAAGAGGTTGGGAACCACTGCTATAGCCCACTATTTTTCGCAACAGACAAAATAAAAAGTTGCTCTCTCTGGTAGCCTACTGTAACTTAATGTAAAGACAGTCAATACTACAATGAGCCATGCACTTCTAGAAGTATCAATCAATGTTTTATTTGTCAATAACAGGAACATAGGTACATGTTTGAAAAATGCAAGTACAGTAATATACATAATGCAAAAGTTACACAAGTTCCCATACCGACAGGGAGACAACGAGACGACCAGAGATGGGCGTGATCTTGATCTTGAAGATCACAAGTGATCTTGAAGATCAAGATCGTGATCTTGATCTTGATCTTGAAGATCACTTTATTTTTGGTGATCTTGATCTAAGATCACTTTTTTTGTGTGATCTTGATCTTGAAGAACAATAAGATCAAGATCACTTTAAAATTGAATTTTACTTCCTAGATAGAAACATTTTTTTAGAACTCGTCCTGTACAAAGTAGTTAGTGGTAACTACTAACATTAAGCCACTGTTAATATGATATGTGTCCAACAAAAGACGATTTAAAGTCTCCATCTAATCTGTTCAGTGTTGCCATTTCAAAATTGAAAAAATGTCTGTGTTGGTCGTAATAAAGAAGTCAACTACCATGTAGGCTACTTTGTGTTGACGTATAATAAAAAATGATTTAACTTTGTTCACAATTTCCATGTGTGAATTTAAAAGAAATGTTTTCTTTCTTTTACTCAATTTTAGATGTTTCAAAACTCTGGAATGGCAGTGGTAAAAAATCTGGACTCTAGGACGCCGACTTTGGTCATGTAAAGTGGTTTATTGCAGCAAATCAACCAGACCAAGACTTGTTTAGGGTCTGAGTATGGAGCGGTTTGTCTGACCGCAGGCCTCTGAACTTTTTTGATAGCAGACAACAGCATCAAGGTTGTCAGATGGGTAAATGGTGCAATAAACATTGACACAATACAATGAAAGTTAAAACTGCTTAGTAACACGAATAAAAACTCCTACGTGAACCAGACAAAAATTTAGTAAAAAATGATGCAGTTCAAAGTTTATTTTTATTTATTTATTATATAATAATAAGTATAAAACTAATTGCAAATTTTGCGACTTTTTCAGAACTACTGTAGGCTAATTATCTTCGGCCTTGGGTGTGACGTTACGATTCTACGCAAACTACGTCAACAATTGATAGGCCTAATAGCAACAGTCACTAACTTATTACAATTCTTAGGCCAGCGATCGAGTAGTTAAAAGTAAAAGTTAGCAATACCAACTATATACCTTTTCCCAGGTTGCTTATAACTTAGTAGGCTAATTATTTTTTGCAACATCATTGATCAAAAACTTCATTTTTTTTTCAAGTACACAAAAAGTGATCTTGAAAGTGATCTTGATCTTCAAGATCACGATCTTGGTCTTGATCTTCAAGATCACATAGTTTGGTGATCTTGATCTTCAAGATCACCTATTCTTGGTGATATTGATCTTGATCTTCAAGATCACCAATACCGGTGATCTTGCCCATCTCTGGAGACGACCATACGGTCTACTGGTCAATTGCCACCCTACGGAAATGACGATTGTGCCATATAAAATAAGCTTTAGACATAAAATAAAACGTTCCCGCGCTTCAACATACGCACCAAAAAAAAAAACATATTTAAGATAACGTAGGCCTAAATACAAAATTCCAAGAAGCAAGCAGAGAAGCAAGTACGTGCCAAGCCAAGAAGCAAGCACTTAGTACATGCAATGAGCAAGTAGCCTTTGAAAAATGTTATTCTTTATTAGAAATCTGTAATGAGACGATTCTATTTCCATACGAATACGCTTTTTTGGTTAGATCTGCTTTGCATGCAATTAGCATATTTATGCTCTACTGTCCAGTATAGTAGGCCGGGAATCTTTAACAATAAATTGTTTATGACGTCACAAAAGACATGTAAGGCCTTGTTTTATCTGCAATTACGAAACCGCTTGGGAAATTGTGCAATCCTATTTCAATTTAATTTTCAACAAAAGGAAAAGATAAAAAAAACAAATGAAACATAATTTTGAAAAACTGGGCTGCTTTAAATATGAATGCCTTGTGAGCAAATTTACAATAGGCTAAGTTATGTAGTTGTAGCTCTTGCATACGTCTTTTCATCATTGGTTCTAGCATCCGTGCCGCCTTACCTTACAGACTCACACCTTTTCAGGTTCGAATTTCACAGAGCGCATGCTTAATTGCTTTCTCTTAGTCTTTCATTCATTTTATTTTTCGTCATTAACGCGTCCGGGACGAAAAAGATACTAGGTAATTACAATAGTCGATAATAGACCTACCAGCACGTTAATGAATGGGAAAAGGTGTCTCTTGCATTACGTTGCATTCACATGATTTTGCGTCTATCTGCGTTGTAGGTAGCCTATGTTGTGTACGGTGTGTACTGTGTAATCAATAAGTCAGGGACAAGTTTGTAATCTAAAAGCAGGTTCTTATGCTGCAACGTCCAGCGTCTTAATTTTTGATGTGAAAACTAGTAGAAGTCTTAACTTTTGGTATGTAAGTTTCGCATGTAAGATCTCCACCATGAGATGGAACATGTTTAAACACATTCTGAGACTTCACCAGGACTCACCTCCCCAGAAAGCCCTTGAATTTGCAATAATTGGCAGCAAAAAGTACCAAGGCCGAACCGGACGTCACCGTACCAATTTATTACAACTGCTGAGATCTGACATCAGAAAAGCTGGCCTGGGATCCCTGCTCAGCACACCACATCTCCATCGATTGCAAAACATCGCAAAGGACAAAACAGAATGGAGAACCTATCAACCTTGTTGAAAGACTGATCGAAGCCAGCGGATGCCAAACGATTTGGCTACACTGGCAGCGGAGACAGTTACAATAATAATAATGTAAGTTTCGATAAGTTATGGAATGAGTTGGTTTTTAATATGTAAGTTTGGTGTATGTTTCAACAAGTTTCAACGTGCAATCGAATGTAAAGAAGTAGTTTTCAAGATGAGCAGTAGGCTAGGCTATGCTCCAACTGTAGAAACTCTCGTTGTGGGCTTCAGTTCAAGTTTTTGATATTATTGCAATGGTTCAATGACATTTTGCTGTGTAATGTGCCGTCTGACCATACGAAGAGCTCAAAACCATGCTCTCCTGGGTCACATCGAAACGGGCTTTTGCCTGAGGATGAGTTTCTTTTTATGTCCGATTTTCTTTCTCCTTGCTACTATTATGATGAATGCTCATCCACATCAATATAGGAACTGGTAAATTCAATCTACAACACTTTTCATTAGGCCGTTTATTACATCATGTTTTTGTTTTAATTTTTGCTCTTTATTTTTTGGGTTTGAGTTAATCCGTAATCTTTACAAAAGGTGGGGAAACTTAAAAAACACTGCGTAATTATATTGATATAGCCTATTGTCTTTTTTAAAAGGTTTTTGTCATAAGGCCCGTACATCCCATTGGTATAGGGCCAAAATTTTCCTTTCAACAGCCCTGCATATAGGCCCATAGGCTACTATACCTGTAGTACATGAACTACCTGTAGCTGTAGGTCTACTTAACTGTTCAGACACGTTTTAACGTTTTGCCACTTTTTCTCGTTCATTGACGTACTGATAACCCATATTGACTATTGTAGCTAGTAGGCTAGTATCTTTTTCGTCACGAACGTGTTAATGACGAAAATTAAAATGAAATGCAAAATAAAAAGATGTGATGATATATATTTGTATGTTTAATGATGTGTCATAAGTGTTCTGCTGAATTCAGTATAGCAATAATTTAAAACAAATTCTTTATATCAAACATTAACACATTTGCCTCCCCCAACACTCGCTTTTTCCTCCTAACATTTTCTTTCTCGCTCGGTCACTATGGTTTGATCAATTGATCTGTCAGAATGGAAAAGGAAAACTAAGACTTTGCTCATACTCGATAGCAGTTTGCTGTCACTTTGCGGTAGGAGTCCGACTAAATGACGTAATTATCTTATTCGGTAAAAAATATTTTTTGAATTAACTAAATACATGTGCGTTTTGGTGGAAGTGGTGATAGACTCAATCAATCAATCAATGTTTTATTTGTCAGTAACAGGAACATAGGTACATGTTTGAAATATGCAATATACACAATACAAAAGTTACACAAGTTCCCATACCGACAGGGCGACAACGAGACGACCATACGGTCTACTAGTCAATTGCCACCCCACGAAGACTAAAGACTAAGTGGACTCAAAGAAAAGGAAGTCCACCTTCAGATACGCTATTTTAGGGATCTGCCAAAGACACAAGCTTCGCATGCTCTTGAGCAGTGTCGTACCGAGTACCGACGCCCTGTGGAATGTCGTATCCAGGGTTCCAACCAGCAGGCTTTAGAGCCGACAATTTTTGATCAGTTAGGCTGCGATTGAATTGTAGCTATTGAAATGAAATACCTATGTGTTTGATTTCTAGCTTAAATAAACGTCGAAAGCTGTCAAAGAAAATGAATCCAAATAAAATCAACCAATGTTAATTTAGATTTTAGACCACACTGACGTTTCCTGCAAGAACATGCAATGCACTTCCAAGTAGGCTACTTTATAAAGTTCAAGAGTCAAAAAGAACAAAGATGTTGGGAGACTTGAAATTTAGGTTGATTAGATCGCCTTAGGATCATGTCACAGACAACAAAATTCATCACTTTTACGTTGTGTGACGAGTTTTTCTGCTTGGAGAGATAGCTTAGATCAGTGGTTCTCAAACGTTTTGTTTTGGCTGACCCCTTTTAGTACCTTCTGAGTGTTGATAGTGAACCTCGGGCTTCTGGAAGAATAACCTCATTGCCATGTTTCAGGGCCTCTTTAAACAGATTTCCACTAGGAGGAAGCATTTTTTCTGCGATTATTTAAGTAGCTGGGGGCGAAGCCCCCAGAGCTCCCAACACTTTGTCAAAAATCCCAGTCGAGTTGCATTTTACCTAAAAAAAAGGTTCGGTACCAGCATTGATACTTTAACTTTCGG
The DNA here is from genome assembly GCF_918807975.1 of Aplidium turbinatum. Lineage (NCBI taxonomy): Eukaryota > Metazoa > Chordata > Ascidiacea > Aplousobranchia > Polyclinidae > Aplidium > Aplidium turbinatum. The sequence goes on along the minus strand of NC_137483.1, from coordinate 6,481,900 downwards.
GGTTGCGAATGAAATAATTTATTCACCGGACCGCTAAAAGCATTCAATTTGTCACACTGGACCTTTATTAACATTAGTTACAATCTCCCCATTCTCGCTGGCATCCAACCCGGTGAGATTCGTCGCGAAGAAGCCACTCAGTCCCTCGGCCGACGGGAACTGGAACCTAACCACCTTCTCCACAACAAGATCTCTGCTCTCCCAAACGAGCACCTCCGTCGACTGAAATCAAGACACCCATTCGTGCCAGCCGCTCAACTTCTTATCAACGAAGCTGATGTGCAAGACATCTCTGCGGCTACTTGGGCGGACCATAAATGGAGTTCTGAATGGAAGTCAACCGCTACCAGACTCTATTCGTTCATCCCCGACGCCAACACACGCCCCATCGGTCTAACACTACCAAGACAGGCATGGGTGCGCCTCAACCGTCTCCGTACGGGCGTCGGGCTTTTCCGCTCAACCATGCACCGATGGGCAATGGCCTCTTCCTCCTCCTGTGAATGTGGTGCCGAGGAACAGACCGCAGACCACATCATCAATGACTGCTCCATCTTCAAGCCACCTAACGGAGTGGAAGGTCTGCGTGTCATGGATGATGAAAACAAATACTGGCTGCTCTCTAGTAGCCTTCCAGTGTAGTCCGGGAACATCGTGAATCTGGGGTGGTAAAAGGATAGACCCTCGGCCCCAGACACTCACACGACGACGACGAACATTAATTGAGCAACCCTGAGCTAGCCTATATGACGGCACACAGGATCAAAAATCAGTAATCTATATAGGCTACTGATTTAATGCTTTTCTATAAATTTTATCAAAAATTAATAAAATTTTTGAGACTTTTACTAAGAATTTTTCATTTGGAATCAATATTAATTCGTTATAGCCTAATCACTGTCATTGCAAAACTGTGAGTGGTGATAGACTGCTGACTAATGTTTGCATTTGTAAGTAAAGCATTGATGAACAATCTTCTGTCTCAAAAGAATTAAATTAAACATAGCCTTATCAAAAAGTTGAATTCATTTATATCAGGGGTTCCCAACCTTTTTTACACCGTGGCCCCCTTTGAGAATTTTGAAAAATCAATGGCCCGCCTAAAAATTAAGAAACGTCATTTTAATTAAAAAACTTGTTTCTACAGTAGCCGGTAGTTAGAATGATAAAATGATATAAATACAACACACAATAAACATGATAGTAGCCTACATTAATTAGTTATTACATAAATATGCAGTTAATGTGATGGTTGCACAGCAGCCGCAACTGTTTACAACTTTACGTAAAAATCTTATATTATAATTTTTGAAACAACCGGGAATTAAAGACCATTTCATGAAGATTTGGGCAAAATGTAGGCTACTAGTATTTTTATTAAATTTTAATTTATTTCTTTTGTTGTATAGTGTTGGAGTGGACTTAGCGATGATAAATTTAAAAAAATTATTATTTTTCAATTTTTTCCATGGCCCCTTGAAAATGGCTCATGGCCCACTAGGGGGCCATGGCCTCACGGTTGGGAACCCCTGATTTATATGGTATTTTTTTAGTTAGAAAACTAGACCTTTATGCGATGTCTCAAAAAAATTTGCGAGGGAGCAAATAAATATTATTGCACATGTCAATGAACTCTGTCAAATGATGCTGTAAGTAAAATATTTGTTCAAGTATTTCGGGAGAAAATTGCCCTCTATGCCACCCCCCCACCCAACTACGCTCCTGCTTATGGTCAATACTAGTACGAAAGTAGTTTATGAAGTAAGACGAAAGTAACTACATGTTTTCCGAGTAGCTTACTTTTTTGATTGAATCTAGGGATTGTGACCCTCGGAGTGGGAAAGCGTCTTTGAGAGCTAAATCCAAGCAGTTTTCAATACCTTAAAAGAATATGAACCACTGAGGCAGGCCTGGCCACTGAGATCGACAGAGTTAAGCTTTCGCTTGTAGAACTACTGTTGTGAATAAATCCATCCACTAGGTGCCGCTGAATAGAAAGAATTCGTTGAAATGCGTCGCTCAAGCGCACACTCCGACCGTCGAACCAGTGCGGCATAATTTTGAACTTTTTTTAGTTTGTAAAGTCATGCACTTGACGAATTATCGGATTTTTTTAACTGATTTTCCCTTTCAGTTCAGATGGCGACTTTTCATTGTGGGAAAACTATGAGAAAAGTATTGTTGCCTGTGGCTTAGTTGCTTTAAAAACTTGCCGAAAAAGTTGCAATCGCAAATCACATGAGTTTAGTCCACCCACACAATTTAAAAGGCGAACTCTGTTTCAACCAGAAAAATATCTGCCATAGCCCACATGTTAGGCGACAAACAATAGCTTTTTCTGCTGCTTGCCTACACACAACTGACGAATGGTTTCCTCAACAACTTTGTGGTGAGGTACCACATACCAGGAAGTCAACTACAAGGTTATGTCACAAGCACGTACAAGTGGAGCGAACAGTCCGATCTCAAACTTTGGAGTGTAAAAAATTAATATTGACTAAAAGGTGCTTTTCTGGTCTAAAAAAATCTTTAGCTGTTGTGAAATGACATAATAAATTACAGAGTTATAACATTATTATTATGTTATATTATAATTTACATCACAAAAAATTAATTTAAATCTATGCTTCAACCTAAGTACTGTATGTCAGGCACGAGCTGCTGTATGCAATGACGATGTACTTCTTAAACCTACAACTTTGCTGGCCTGCAAAGTTTGACTACAACAGTGGCCGAATTGCCTTCGTTGATAAAAACGATGCATCAACTACCTGCCAACAAAACGTCTTTAAATATTTCGTGATGCTGTAGGGCTGCAAACTATACACAATATTGCTAACATTGAAAAACTATATTGTGATGTGATGTTTACAATTACGATTGTCATGCATTACAACTACTGTTTCAGAAAAGTTTGCATTTTGTGTTGAAAGTCATGAAAAAATCAATGAACTAAAATTTGCAACGTAAATGAACATTCAAAATTTTCAGACATATAATTGCATGTAAATACACAAAGCACAAGTAGTCCAAAAAATCGCTTGAAATTTGTTCAACCGAAGCTTCAACTTCTGCAGATGCCCCTAAGTGAACTAAATTCAGAGTTTGGAATGTTTGTTTGTTTTATTATCTTTATCCTGCATTGCGGGAAAGCGGACTTGAGCTCTATGCATCGTTGTACGCCTTCCGACGTACACCTGACTCACGCTGCAGCCGACTGCAATGTCTGTTTCCGGTTGTCTACTCTTACTCTACTCTACTCTACTCTACTACTCTACTACTTAAATTTGGTACTACCCATTACTCGAAATCGATCACTGGGTAGAGGCAATTATCGTAAAGTTTCTTGCCCAGAGAAACAACAGCAAGTGCCGGTGGCTAGAGTCGAACATGCAGGCTCTTGACTGCGAGCCCAACGCGCTAACCACTTGACAAAGAATTTTTTATGTTTGTTTTGTTTCGACCAAAAATATTAAGAAGTTAAACGTAAAACTTTAACAAATCAACGCAATAAATGACAAAATTGTCGAAACATAGCTTGCATATCGATTCAATTCTTAATACTTTGAAAAAGAAAAATGATAAATTTGTATATGATACACACCGTGATTACCAATAATGATCGTATTGAATAACATCAATCAAACAAGGACAAATCATTTTATACGCAATGCAAAACTCTCATCAACTAAAAAGCAAGTAATTCATAAAAGACCTCAATTTTACAATGAATACAACGTTAGGGAACACAAAATCATGGAACTACACTCAGCGAGCAATGCTAGTTTGCAGTCATTGTTAGGTTAATTTCTTGTATGGATGGGCACTTATCTTCTGTCCATTTTCTTTGGTACGATCACGTCGTGTTACCGAAAATCCAGTCACTCATCACTTCAAGTTTATTTATGATTTGTTTTCTTTGATTGTCTTTTTGTAGAACATGAAAATTGTTTTTTATTAAAATTATTTTACAATCAAGTATAGGCGATAGCTCAGTTTACCAACACAGAGTTTACTTCATGGTTTCATACTCAGTCCCCTCTTCTTTTCTAAGATTGTTAGCTTTTGGTTTGATGACATCCTGAAATATTAAAAATACACACAGAATAGCAAGTTGATTCAATTAAACAGCAATATAATCATTTTAGTATTTACACAGATTAATGTCACGATATCGCTATGGAAAGTCTCTGACCAAAATATGAAGATCACTCAATTAAATGAAATTTATTTTTTGGATATTCCATTTTCGTTCTATCCCGGCTTCGATGACTTTACAAATCCTCACATCTCCTTAATTATACTCATCATCATCATTATGTTCCTTCCTCCTATTGAGAGTTGGATAGAAGGCGCCATTGTTCTCGACCATGAGCTGTTTCGTAACTTAATTCTACCATTTTACTATTAATTAGTAGACTATGAATATTGAATATTTATCATTTTTAAATTTAAAAAAACAGCAATAATTCAGCTTTGTATTGCCGACTAATGTTCAATCATCACAAGGAAATTTGCATGGACAGAATTCATGAAGAAACCTCAGCAATAAAAAGAATTAGGCTGCGATATAGAAATGGAACCTATGAAAAGTTTCACAGTTTTGGATTCTAAAGTCAAATTGTTGGTAAAAAATCAAGTGTCCTATATTAAGGTGTTGCTACCGTGCCATATTCTAAACTGATTGTATTGCTTTGGACTGGTATCATGCACGTTATAGGTCTATGTTTTGTCGTTTCTACCTTTTTCTAGACTCTGCTATGTTTGTCATGTATTGTTTTTCGTTGTAATGATCAGAAATAAAAACAAACTGAACTGAACTGTCCTATGACGTAGACAGCAGTCTTCAAACAAAGGTATGAGCTAAAGGTACAAAAGCCAATGAATTGATGTGGAAAATAGTAGACCATTAGAATATATACTAGCTTACACGTAGCCTACATTAAATGCAATACTGCAATTCTATCAATGACAACCGACGATGTATTTCTTGAATTGTAGCAACTTTTCGAAGTTCGGAATGTTTTATTTTGAGAAGGAAAACAGTTTTTTCAAACTTTTAAGTGGTTTAGCACAGATTAATTAGTCGTTCGTAGTAAAGAAAGCCAAAAAGAAATGGCATTTTAAAAGTAACTAAACACATAGACATAAAAATGCCCCAAATTCTTTGTCTACTGTTTACAAAAAGTAATATGTGAACAAATTACCTTTATAGTATCATATATCGGTTCAATTACTTCCTCATAGTTTCCTTTACTTGCACCAATCTGTAAAGTTACATGAAAATCATAACTCTATTTTAAGACGACAATTCCTTTGTTGTATTTTTTTATGACACCCCGATGATTGATTTTTTCACCTTATTTTGTGATTCCATCTCATTCATCTCAATGTATTCGCCATTATCTGCAAACATAATTTAGCTGTAATTTTTCACGTTTAGATTCATAACAGAAAAAAGTTTCGTTTTAGGTTTGAAAAAATATACAGTAGGCCACTACTTTTACTAATATTTCATTGGTATTAAGATTTGGGTAAATAAATATTAACACAAAAGCATATTTTACCTTTCTCACTTGGACGAGGATCTTCAGTCATCTTGGCCTTTTTGTGGACTCCCGGAACAACCACATTGCTTGCCTAGAAAAACAATACTTCAACGAGGAAAACTGCTGGTAGGGTGGGTAATAACAAAAGTTATGTGTTTTTATATAGCGTTACATCAATCGCAGATATGCGTTGCTCTCAGCTCTGTGCAAGACAGACAGTTTCAATCGCACTCCAGTTTGATGTTAAATAAATTCATTGCTTTAATGCTGAGTGGTTAGTATGGTTGAGATACAATGCGATTTTTATATGGAAGCCTGCTGTATTTGGTAAAACATAATGGATAGCATTAAAAAGTCTAATACTTTATTTTTCAGTCTAGGAAGCCGGTATAAAACTTGGCCAGTAATAACACTTTAGATAAAATAATAACTAAAACAAAGAAAGGGCAATTCTATCCAATAATAATGAAACGCTATAAATCTTGATTATTTCAGAAAGTCTTCATGCGATTTTTAAGGCTTTTCTCCTGCGATTCAAGCAGACTTTCTGCAATGGACTCAAGCAAAAACTGAAATGGCAATGACTTAGCCTAGAATATTATAGATCACCAATCAATCTGTTACTTTTGTGATTTACCTGATTTATTTTGGTTCTGTGCAGGCGGGTAAAATCAATTTCAGCATAATCTAAAAACAACATATTTTCGAAATCATAGCCAGCCTATACGCAATGATTAACAAAAATATTCTAGTTTTCATATTCGCTATTCCATTGGTTTATTACAAGGATTTTTTAAAGTGAATCATCAACCTATACATTCTAAATCTTTCAAACAATCAAATAGTGATCAATACAAAGAGTGTTTTTGAAAAAATAAACTTTACGCCGTGATTACGCACACTTATTTTGTTGACAACTTGGCTGCAACATTCTTCAATAACGACCAGAATTGAAATTATTTTTCTGGTTATATTTTTTCATTGATATTGTTAACAACCTTATTATCGTTCTAATTTCTTATTACCAGTTTAAAGAAAACGTTGGTAATGTCAAATTTTACCTGTGTTGGTGGTTGAGGTTGTTTTTATTACTGCTTCTGTAGCAAAAAAAATTAATTTAAACGTGTTGCACATTAGGGTAACCCGTACGTCAAAATGCTTATCACCATGAGTATTAGCTCATGTAAATGTACTCTGTAGTTTCCATCGCTTGTTATTCAAGCATTACAAGAATGAAATCCCCTCTTTCCTCTACTCTGATTTACCAGGTGTTAGTAATTGGTATTGATAAATTTCTTCAAAGGGATAGCCCATTCAAGCGGTTTTAAACTTTGTTTTGAATGAAACAAAAAGTTGCAATAAAAAAGATATTTTGAAACAAGATATAGCGTCGTGCACTTTTCTCGATTTTGGAAAACTCTTTGATGTGAAATGTAGAGTTGTAGACCATTGTTTGTCACCTCATCCCAGGAGTAGTTGTAGATAGTAGCCTAGACATACACGTCACAGTGCAGTAAAGCCAACGTTTTGTGATATATTTGTAATGGTCACACTAACACTACATTTACCTTTCTTGCCAAAAAAGAACAGTTTTAAGCAATGGACAACAGTGATTAATACAATGAAGATTCCCGCAGCAGAAGCGCCCAATGTGATTCGGTAATCTACAGAGTTTGACACCTTTTTAACTTCGTTCACCACCAATATGTTAAATGAGATGAGGTGAAAATCCGGAAACGGTGGAGATTCAAGAAACAGCGAATAAGTTCCATTATCATCCTTTGTGACCTGCATTTTGAAATGAAATTGACATTAAACTATTAATAACGATAACATTAGGCCTATATTGTATAGTGTAGTATTAGCAAGCTTATTTAATGTCGTGCAGGGATTTCAAAAGTCACAACTTAGCGACGGTAGTGAAACTCGCTCGTTTCGGTAGAATAACCGTCACGAGACAAACTAACGACAGTGATGGAAGACGAGCTCCGGACGAATTTAAAGGAAAATGCATGCATTGAAATTAAACCAGCGATTAAAAGGTGACGACCTTATTTGCCCCAGACAAGTGGACATGAAAACTTACCTAATGATTAGGACATAAAACAGGGATTTCAAAAGGGATTTGCTTTTGTGGCTTAAGTGACATTAATTTGATTTGCCCCAGACAAGTGGACATGAAAACTTACCTAATGATTAGGACATAAAACACACGTGTTACATTTTATTAATTTGGATGTATGATATTGAAAACCACACCAAGAAGGAAACAATACAACCACACCGCTTTATTATGCATAGTTACTTACAGCCAACCTTTCAAAACGAAACATCTGCTTTTCCTTTGAAAGAGTTGCAAAATAATTGGATGCCTTATTTTGTACTCCGATACCTGCCATTTGTAAAAGAATAATATTTCTTTGCAGGGTTAAACATAAAAAATACGGTTTTGGAATTTGATTAAATGAAACAACATAGATAATAATTTGTTCCATCTTACATTATAACAATCACATTTCTAAAACAATGGCATGCTAAGCTATGTTACCATTTTTGGTCAGAGATACAAACGTAGCTGGTGGGTTCGAGAAAAAGGAAATGTTGCAAGATCCTGGTTGAGATACATTCCATTTGCACAAAGAAGCAGCCTGATCCTCGGCATCTTGGTAAGGTTTGTCTGAATAAATACAAAATATTCTTTGAAAAATAGCAAAATTTTCATCAACACCCATGATATTTCCAACGATTTTGCACCAATAAGACAAAGATAGGCAAGTTTTCAAAGAAAAATATGTACTCGCACTGTTTTATTTTGAATAGACAAATAGTGCAATAAATTTACCAATCAAGAAAGGTAACCAAAACAACAGACAACCTCAAGGAAGCGATTGAGCGTGCGATTGGTGGCTTAAATTACATTTAGTTTCATAGTTTCCTGGTAGGTATATTCAAATGCAAGAGCTGTTTTGCAAAACCAAACTTTACATTCTGCATCTTCTTTTTTCTTCATTACGCTATGCCACAAAATAGCAGCATATAGCGTAAGCTACAACACAACAAGGTATTTTTTAGTTGCTTCTCATTCTTTTCCTTTCCACGCCGAGCTACGGTTTTCACATTGTGAACAAAATCTGACATACAAGTTTATTTAACTTACATTGTACATTGAGTATGCGAGTAGAGGATCTTCCCGTATCTGTATCTTCAGTGTACGGAGTGACAGCTTGACATGATACCAGCGTCTTGTGATCGCTAAGAGTCAATTTGGGACTTGTAAACACTTTTCTCTGTATAACGAACACAATTGCTGGCATTTTAGATCAGCTGTAACACCAACGTTTTGTGTAAACGCCATAGAACTTCACGATCGTCATGTTTAACTGGATTATAACCATCTGATAGTCAAAAGCAATAAAACAAATTTCAAAATAAATTGAAATTCTAGTGAGCCTGTATAGTGTATACTATACTGTAGGAAGCTGATTCAATTTACAAAATTATTGTGGCTATAGTCATTTGTTCGAAATTTCCTACTAGTAGACTTTACGTTGAAATTACGGTTCTAGTACGTTTAAAACAGTTAGGCCTAATGTAGTCGTACATAAAATGAATGAGAAATACTATAATGCGTATTCCTCATTAATATAATACTATAATGCGTTTCCAAATTGTACTGAGGTCACAAGGAGGTGATTTATATCTCGATCTAGCAACGCAGTGGAAAAAATTGTCTTCGTGCCTATTTTTTCAATAGAACACAAAGCTAAATGGAAGCCGCGCCATACAAGCTCACAACTAAATAATATGCGCATTAACAGTACAGAAATTTGTCTTCGTTTTATTCCGGGCGTTTTACCTAACTCTTTTATACTGTAGGAAGCTACATTACAAAACTCAAAAATATGACGTAACTTTGTAAAATTATTTTAAAAGTCATTCAGCTTTGAAAGTTGTTGCTTCTGCTCAAAATCTGATTTATCTATGTGCTTTCTGGACAAGTCCTAGTCGCACAGTTTATCTAAACAACTTATCTGCATGTTGGTTGGATGATACTACCTTGGTCATTGTATAGTTTTTATTCCCGATGAAATACCGTGATAAGTTTCCTTCAGGAAGCACGTCCTCATATCTGCATGTTAAGTTCACATGACTTCCAACAGTTGATGCGGGAAATTCATCGAGATAGACAGGATTCGGGCCTTAGTTGTGGAAGAAAATGTAATTTTAATTGGAGGCTTGTTTATGTTGAGCAAATGTAATGTATATAGTTTCTAAGACGCTGACTGATACTAAGCGACATGCTTAATTTGTATAAAATTTTAATGTTAATTCTATACCAATTTACATAAAACTTGGGAGAAAATGTGGCTTATTTTTGAACAATATAAGTGACATTTTCTGAATTGAAAAGGAATCTTATTAAGCTATAATAAACATAAAAAACATATATATTTTTATCATTACTGCTTTTCTTAAGCATAAAAATTACACAAACCCATAAATGGCACATAAAAAGCTAGCTTTCTAAAAAGAACAAGACTTGCTGTTAATCTTGAAGTACTGCACATCCACTTTAAAATATGTCACGTAGTTAGTAATTATTTTACTTTTCTGTACTTTTACATCAGTTTATCAAAGTAAAGTTCAACTAACTTTCCCAGCATGCCATATCTTCATGATTCTTCCAGGTTGTGTCTGCCAAGCACTGAGTAGTATTATTGAGCTGTACTGTTCCATTTGCAAAATATAACCTGCTTCCGTTGGGGCAATAAAACTGTGCTTTATCGTCATAAACTCCAGCGCTAGGTTGAACACCTACTTTGCTGAAAGACAATTCTTTACACTCTAAAAGCAAGGATTAAAAATTTCTTTGATATAATCAAAAAACCCAAGTAGCCATTGGACATGGAAACTAGCCAATAAAAACAACTTTAAACCTTACCAGTCAACCAAACCTTTCTAAAATCTAAGTGTTGGTTGGTTGGTTTTGAATCTTTATCCTCGGATTGACAAAGCCTTGATAGGTTATTCCTGGTAGTTTCGCATACTTGTAAAGTTTCGGATACCTATACACTGTAACTTATATGTACAGTATAATAAGCTCCTTCGATAGATCTTATCAAAACTACAAAGAGAATGCAATTGATTGAGTTTCGCTTTTATACAAAAAGAATGCCTGTTACTAAGCACAACACCAAGAAGAGAAAAATTTGAACACATAACGTTTTTTAATCATTTTTATTTTTTTGTAAAAGTTCTTGGTGAAATCAAGTATAATTCACAATGGTTCATGAACTAATATGTACATATGCACTCGTTATTCGCACATGACTTAGGAACTGTGTTTAAAAAGCTCTTGAAAAACCGCTATTACCACAACAAACCAACGGCATTAGACTGAAAAAGAACGTTCAATCAGAACTTGTGAAATAATTAACGATCATGCTGCTGAAAGCGAAACTCAATCTATTACATAATTATGCATGATATGAATAGCCTACAATTAACATAACAAGAAAGCATAAGTTAGTCAGTAAATTTATCCTCAGATAGATTTCCGTTAGACAACTTTATGGAACGGAAAAACAGAATGACTGCTAAGTTGTATACTACCAAGCTAGTATAGCCTACATTGAATAAAATTTGTAAATTTGGTTACGCATAACAAAAATACCATCAGTTTGATTTTGCTAAATTTCACAAAGTATGTATAAAGAAGTACTTAGGCTAACAGTTTTTTTTTTCACAAGAATTGCAAAATTACAACAGAATATCTCCCAAAATAACAAATAGGCTACCAAACTTTCCATACATTATATTGAACTGATGGAAAACGACTTTATGGCAATGCAGTCAAATCTGCAGTAAAAATTTAGATCTCTTGATAAGTTTAAGGTTAATGTTAGTAATTTTAGAAGAACTTTAAATTAAGTTTTAAAAAACACTTTTCAAGTTTTCAAATGACCACAAAGAGGTCAAAATAGCCGTAGTTAGGAAAAAGTAACAGCCAAATAGGCCTATGTGTCATGTAACTTTAAGCTATATTACAAATATTTTATTAAACATGCTAAATAATTATATTTTATAATATTATTTTATTATAGTATATTTATTATATAATTTTATTTACTCTATTTATTTAAAATATAATAAATAATAATATGTCTATTTGAATAAGTGTTGCGTTTCATGATTGATAGGTCACCTAGCGTAAAAACTCAGGTATAGCGCATGACTTAGGCTAGCTAGTTTAGTTTTTGTAACAGTATATACAGTGACATGGCTGTACGTACGGCGTTGGAGCCTATTTTTATTTATAAATTTGATACAGACGAAATAGGCTATGCATGAAATGTTACAACAATACAGTATCCTACCGTATATTAATTAAACGATATTGTGCAGCCTAAAGTAGTATAAACGTAGCTTTTATTTTTTTTTACTTTGGACTTTTATTCGGGCAGATGCCAGTAAACGACCTGAAATAAGACGAAATTCTGCCCCATCTTCACTAGCTCGAAGATTTTTAACTGTGAATCTGTGCATAATGATAGGCCAAGGCTTTAATGCAAGAACAGTTACCCTGAAAAAAAATGTTGTATTTTAATGTCCTTTTGTCATTATTTTGCAATATCGATTAATTAATTTTAATCATTCTTTCTATTCTATGTTCTAACTTAGGGAATACCATGGTCAGTGTTCTTGTAACTACTTCAGGAAGGCATCGAAGTGGATATGAAATTCTTCACTGGACAGTTTAATTAGAAAATAGAACAATAATAACACTGGTCAACACACATTTTGGTGCCAAAAAAGTTTTAACGGTTTTGGGGTATTTTGATGCCGCTGAGTCCGAAAATGACATCGGTTTTTACGAATTGGCTCTAATTTTTAAGATATTTCATGGTTTTGCTTCAAAAAAGTGGTCATTCCATATCTAAACAGAAAATATAATATGGTATCTCTTAGATGTTGCTGAAAAGTTGTCATACTATGCCTTAGGCTACCAAACGAAAGAATCCTAAGTTTTAGATTAATATCTTAAACGGTTTTCCCATGGCGGCGATTTGAATTTCGGGCGCTACCCTCGTTTTTGACTTGGGGGTAGGTGTAGCGAATAGCAATTTCAGTCATTTTCAGAGCCTGATAACTTTTATTTTAATTGTGGTAGAAGACTAAAAATTGCTGTGCTAGTTCATTATATACTATACTACACAATTTAATAGTAAAAAACAACATCTCGTGATGCGTAGGTGTTAGGTAGGTCATCAAAATCCTGTTTTTTGGCCCGTATAAGTGGTTTTTTCAATTTTCAAATGCTTTTACTACCTAAACCAATCAAACTATTTCTCTAAAACCTAATTACTTGTAATATTTGGAAACGTTTCTTCTGCCAACTGGAATTTGGTAGTTGTGGTTCCATTAACAGAGATCTTATGGAGGTCTGAAAACCCTATCAGGCAGAAATGGCCCATTTTTACTCCTATGTTTAGAGCCCCAAATGACCGCGTGGGCATTTTATGGTCATGCTGAAATTTATACCAGACAAACACATACATTTATTTTTTCATTTCATGAAATAAAATCTTTGTTGATCAACCTCCTTCACTATAAATTTTATGTCTTTAAAATGTAACATTTTGGTAATTTTTAGCAAATAATCTCAAGTCCGTTATGTAGGTCAGAGAATATTCAACAATGATTTATCATGAAAACAGTGAAAATAAGTAGATACTATGCTTAGCGATCATAAACATTGAAATTCTGACACTGTTGACCATTAATTTATGTTCAAAAGGATGCTTTCACCTCTTCACCTCAGATGACCTTACAGGTCTTTCGTTGCCATCCTGTTGTGCCGATAGACACTCAATTTGTATGTATTTTTGTTTGTTTATCGCCAGCAAAACAATAAACTGAACTGAACTCACCCATGAAAAAGTACCCACCTGCAATCAGTGAGCTATGGTGTGGAGATAAAATTGTAGGAAAATGATCCAAGTCGTGTTCAAAAATTAAATTGTTTTCAGTTTGCACTATAATTCTGCATTTTGTAAAATGCGTAGCTCAAGTCAGCTTATCTATCATCTATTGACAAGAAACTGTGGAAGTAGTGTCAGAATATTTTCATAATCTTTTTGGTTAAGTTTGTATTTTCGAGCACTCAATCCGTAGGTTTTAGAGAAACATTTTGATTTGTTTGTGTGGTAGAATCATTTGAAAATTGAAAAAAAAACACTTATACGGGCCAAAAAAACAGGATTTTGATGACCCACCTAACACTTATGCATCACGAGATGTTGCTTTTTACTATTATTGAATTGTGTAGTATAGTTTATAATGAACTAGCACAGCAATTTTTAGTCTTCTACCACAATTACGATAAAAGTTATGGGGCTCTGAAAATGGCTGAAATTGCTATTCGCTACACCTACCCCCAAGTCAAAAACGAGGGTAGCGCCCGAAATTCAAATCGCCGCCATGGAAAAGCCGTTTAAGATATTGATCTGAAACTTAGGATTCTTTCGTTTGGTGTCCTCAGGCATAGTATGACAACTTTTCAGCAAAATCTGAGAGGTACCATATACAAGATATCTTCATATTGGCTGTTTTGATATGGAATGACCCACTTTTTAGAGCAAAACCATGAAATATCTCAAAAATTAGAGCCAATTCAAAGAAACCGATGTTATTTTCGGATTTAGTGGCCAAAAATCGCCCAGAAACTGTTAAAATATCTTCGGCACTTGGAAAAAAGTTTTTTTTGTTGGCCAGTGTAATGAATGATACGAAAAATACTCATAACCGACAAAAATGAAGGCATGTGCGCAATTCAGCCAAAGATTTTTGATTTCCCTGAATTCAGCGAACGCGTTTTGAAAAACTACTTATTGAAATTAGCCTATAGTTTCTGTTGCATTATCACAAAACCGAAGAACCGGACATTCAACTCGCAAATAGGCTTATGTACGCAATGCCGTTGTGTTGTGTGTTCAGACACATATAAGAAAAATAAATAAGTTAGGTTGCATTCAGTGTTGTGGTAGGGGGGGGTAAGAGGGGCTCGGGCACCGGGCCCACTATCGCAGAGGTCCCACAGATAAAAAAAAGATATATATATACTTTTATGTCTGGTTAACAACGTGTTTTCTGTACTCTTTTAAACTTTCATTCTGATAGAAGTGTGGTTAGGTCAATGTTTTTTCGTAAATTGTTTGGTGCAAAGTCACTTGTAGTAAACTATTGGTTTGAATGGAGCAATCATGTGTTAGTAATGTAAGCAATTGGCACAGATAGTAGAGTGGTAGTAGTTAGTTTTAGTATGCATGTCATTTTCAGTCAATGGTCTTTCGGCTTTTCATTCAATGCTTGTGGTTCCGTACAATGTTATTTGCCTAGTTAGTTTTAGAATAGGCTATATGTTTTTTGCTTTCAGTTTTCTCTGCTAGGCTATTCTCTAGTACCGGTAGCCTATTCCTTTTTTTTGGGGTTGGGTGTGGTTGTTAGTCAACGTTTTTCAATCAATGCTCCTTCGGCTCTTTATTCAATGTTTGTGGTTCAATACAATGTTAGTAGTTATTTTTAGCATGCATGCCTTTGCTTTCATTTTTTTCTAGTGCGGTATTATTTTTGTTTGGTGCTATTATAGGGGTGTAGTTGTTATTCAATGTTTTTTAGTCAATGGTCTTTTGGCTCTTCGGTCAATGTTTGTAGTTCGGTACAATGCTAGTAGATTATATAGACCGGGAGCCTGCGACATAAGATTTCATCCCATAAGGTACAAAAGGTTTGACCCCTTGAAGTTACTGGAGTCAACCATGTCACTCACAAAAAGTATGGAAGATTGACCCCACCGGATGGGTCTGGACCCTAGAGCCCCCTAAAAAGCCCCAAAAAGGGGGTTATTTTACCCCATAGGGTACATGGACCAAACTTGGTCAAAACGAAGTTCTATGTCAGGACATCACAAAAATATCAAATCTAACAATATTTTCGGGTGGAAAGGTGATGTAAGACCCCCCAAAGTGACGCCCCAGGGGGTTAATTTCACCCTATAGGTTACATGGACCAAACTTGGTCAAAACGAAGTCTTATGTCAGGACATCACAAAAATATCAAATCTAACAATATTTTCAGGTGGAAAGGTGATGTAAGATGCCTTCAAAGTGACCCCCCTTAATATGACCCCCTCGGAAGGTTTATTTCACCCCATAAAGTACATGGACCAAACTTGGTCAAAACGAAGTCTTATGTCAGGACATCACAAAAACATCAAATCTAACAATATTTTCGGGTGGAAAGGTGATGTAAGATGTCATCAAAGTGACCCCCAGAGGGTTTATATCACCCCATAGAGTAGGCTACATGGACCAAACGTGGTCAAAACGAAGTCTTATAGGACACCACAAAATATCAAATCTAACAATACTTTCAGTTAGAACGGTGATAAAAGACCTACCCAAAAGTGAATCCCCTCCTGGTTTAATTTACTTCATCCCTTGCTTACTCGAACCAATCTTGGTGTAGCGGAAGTGCTATGCCAGGACAGTACGAATGGATTAAATCTAACAATATTTTTATATAGGTTTTGGTGAAATACATTCACAAGCTGTCCCATGATGCATGAAATCATTTGACAGGGAGCTTGATCCCAGCCATCTCTACAACATTGGGACAGGTATAGCAGCATCAGATCATACCGAAAAGTTTCTTCTTACGGTGGTTGAGATTGGACAAGAAAAAAGGCAAAAGTTCATTAATGAGTGTGTTAATGATCCAAGCCGGTTTGAAAAGAGAATACAGCGTCAAAATCTGCAAACATTTTCATCAGAAGCTAGTAAACGTAAAGTTTATAGAGCAGACGGTAAAGTGGTAGCAGCCTGTACTGTATGGTTCGAGATCTATTCGGAAGTATCCTGTACCACTCACTTCAACCAAAAATAAATATGGCAGAAGTACTGAAATACCCACTGACGCCTATTCCATTGTCTCTCAGCCATGTGGACGGAACAATGCAACAGACTCCTAAAGCAGCAATGATGAGTTATTTAGAGTCACTAGAAGATTGCAAAATAGATTCAAGAGCTTCATTATCGTCAGCATATCATATCACTGGGCCAGTTCAGAAACGTCCAAGTAACTAGATTCAAGCACTCAAAAACAACAGTCTTAAAGAGTCTTTAATTGAGTTTCTTGTTAGCAGGTGGGAAGATTACAACTTCGCTCATTTGTTGCAACACAAAACGCTCTTTGCTAATGCTGGTGAAACGTGCTACTGTTATAAAGTAATAGATAGTAAAGTTGTAAAAAATGTAGAAGCTACACTGTGTAATGACCATGAAGAAGCGGACAGTAGAATGTTTTACCATTTAGTAAATGTACCATCCCCAAGCAATGTGGTTATCCGCACGTCTGACACTGACTGTCTTGCAATTGGCCTAGGTTGCTATGAAACTTTTGACCCTTCATTAAAGATATTGATAGAAGCTGGGTTGCAAAGCAATAACACGCAGCGCTACATCAGCATCAACCAGCTGCATACCGCACTTGGAGCGACGATTTGCAAGTGTTTACCTGCATATCATGCCTTTACAGGTTCTGATTACACCTTGTCATTTAGCAGGAAAGGGAAAGTGCGGCCGCTGAAATTACTCCAAGGAAACCACAAAACGCAAGCAGCTTTTAGCCAACTCGGACAAGACAAAGAAATTAGTGAAGACACTATCATCGCAATAGAGAACTTTGTGTGTAACATGTACAAAAACAAGAAAATTAATTATGTCAACGAAGTCCGTTTACAAATGTTTTTAGACAACTACAATCCCAAAAAAGAAAATGAAAGAAATATGAATATGAATATCATGCATACAGAAGCTAGATAGTAGTACTCTACCACCTTGTTCACGAGTAGGCTACTTCTCCAGAAGATAAGGCGCACACATCTCATCGCAAGACGGTGGTTATCTTCAACTAGAAGTGAACAAGCAGCAACATCGCCACTAGAGTATGGCTGGAAAGAAGAAGGAGGTTGTTATAAAGTGGTGTGGTTTGAAGGTGAAGCTTCACCTACATCTTTAGATGTTTGCGTGGAATCTGATCCCATCCAGGAAAGTCAAGAAGAAAGTAAACAGCATTGGATGTCGCCTGGGTTACCCTTTATAAATATAAAACTTTCTCCTGGTCTATCCGTCATTTACTCTCAAGACTGTAAACATTAGGCAATAAGGCAATAACTGGCAATGTTGCATTATTCGAAGAAAATTAGACGTCTGTAAAATACAATAAAATTACTATTGTATGTTACGCATATCTGTAGTGCATAATAGCAAATGTTTCTTACAGTCTTTATTTCTTATCTCTGTATATAACAGGAGAATTGTATGAATCTGAAGAAGAAGACGAAGAAAGTGAAAGCGACAGCAGTGACAATGAAGAATAAAGAAACGACCGTTTACATTTACACAAACAATCTCTATTTATGAATGAACAGTTACAATAACTGATTGGAGACATGAAGCAAATGGCATTAAAGACAAAAATTTACTACATTGGGTTTATTGGGTTATTTATTGTAGCAGTTGGAAAATTTTATTACTGCCTGAATTAACGTTCCGAAATGATTCATTTCGAAACGTTTTAATTTCGATAGTTAGTTGTACGATTAAGTCAACATTTAGTGGTCGTATCAAGATCTTGGATCAATTTTCTGGTTATATGCTTCTTATGTACTTTCTGTTTTTGGTGTTACAAAGCCATGTATTGTCATGTCCTGTTGCCTTTTTTTCGATTGACTGAATATGATTTATACAAAAACTTTTTGTAAAATATAGTTCGATTTCATGCATCATGGGACAGCTTGTGAATGTATTTCACCAAAACCTATATAAAAATTAAATGTTAGATTTAATCCATTCGTACTGTCCTGGCATAGCACTTCTGTTACACCAAGATTGGTTCGAGTAAGCAAGGGATGAAGTAAATTAAACCAGGAGGAGATTCACTTTTGGGTAGGTCTTTTATCACCTTTCCAACTGAAAGTATTGTTAGATTTCATATTTTGTGGTGTCCTGTAAGACTTCGTTTTGACCACGTTTGGTCCATGTAGCCTACTCTATGGGGTGAAATAAACCCTCTGGGGGGTCACTTTGATGACATCTTACATCACCTTTCCACCCGAAAATATTGTTAGATTTGATATTTTTGTTATGCCCTGACATAAGACTTCGTTTTGACCAAGTTTGGTCCATGTACACTATGGGGTGAAATTAACCCCATGGGGCATCACTTTGGGGGGTCTTACACCACCTTTCCACCTGAAAATATTGTTAGATTTGATACTTTTGTGATGTCCTGACATAGAACTTCGTTTTGACCAAGTTTGGTCCATGTACCCTATGGGGTGAAATAACCCCCCTTTTGGGGCTTTTTGGAGGCTCAAGGGTCCAGACTCGCCCGGTGGGGTCAATCTTCCATACTTTTTGTGAGTGACATGGTTGACCCCAGTAACTTCAAGGGGTCAAACCTTTTGTACCTTATGGGGTGAAATCTTCTGTCGTAGGCTCCCAGACTAATAGTTAGTTATAGCATGCATGTTCTTTGCTTTTAGTATTCCCTGGTATTTGTTTTCGTTTGGTGGTGTTACTGTTAGAAGTATAGTTCGGTCAATGTTTTTTTCATTAATTGTTTTATAAATTACTCAATTTGCAAACAATTTGATTTAATTAAGCTTACCAAACTCGGAAAGTTTGTGGGTAAACGTAGAAACGGTAAATAACCACGTAACGATTGGTGTAACTTATCGTCACCCTGTGTACACTGTCACACTGTGTAAGATGTAGACAACTTTTGCAAAGCTCTATCAGATATTATTCAGACTTTAATTTATAATAAAAACCCATTTTATGTATTAGGTGATCTTAACATTGATTTGTGTCAAATATCAACAAACGATTCGTATCGCAGTTATGCAAATATGCTTTTAAGTTTCTCTTGAAAGTACCTTATTAACCCTATCGGTAGCGACACTGGGTTTTATGAGGACGCCCCACTCTAGTAGTGAAATATTTCACAGAAGGAAATATTCTAGAAATGTGAAATTTCTTGACTTTTAGTTTTTATTCTTTGCGAATTTTCTAAACCTACAGTGGTCATTTTTTTACCTTCCTGTCCCTTACAATAAGCATTTCGTCTGAAGTGGCCAGACATTTTCGTGCAATGCTAGTTGTATATATGTTAATTGTGCAATACAAATGTTAGTGCAATTACTTTGAAATGTAACAACGCTCAAAATGCCTTATATTTATGAGCAAAAGTAATTTTTTGTTTAGTTTACCATTACCTTATGTTATAATTCAAAAATTTCAATTTTGAAACTATTGTTCGGAAATCAAAATAAAAACCGACTTTCAGACGTCTTTTCATCTCAAACAATTTATTTCAATGAATTTGTTGGGTAAAAATTTCATTTCTATACGCACAATGCATATGGCTATTATCTTGTAAAATATTTTGGCTCTGTGATTTTCATAGCTCCCGTTATTAACGATTAATTAGCACCGGGCTAAGACAGCCCGTGACGTACTTTCCGCATGCGAATACAGTTCGTAATAAGAAAGGGTTAATCAACCTACTAGATTAACGCCAAACTCTAAAACATTACTTGATCATATTTAAGCCTCCGACATAAACAACCAGGTATTAAGTGGCATCCTTGTGAGTGATCTCTCTGATCACTTTCCTGTATTTGCCCTGATACAGACTCCAATAAAAACAATGAACAATGACCATAAATTTTGTGTTAGTGACGTGCATAAATTTAATCGTGAATTATACATCGACGAATTAGACCAAAAACTCAATTATAGTAATAATCTCAATGCTCTGTCAGTGCATGAATGCTTTGATAAATTTGAGAGCATTTTCTCTGAAGTAGTAAACAATCATGCCTCTTACAGAAAAGCTACCCGTAAAGAAAAGCGCTTCAAGCTTAAACCGTGGATCAGTCGTGGACTGTTAAAATAAATTAAACGTTTAAACGTCTGCATAAAAAAATTAAGCATGCAATGCATGAACGATATAAAACTTACCGTAATCTACTTAACAGTACTGTCAATGCTACTAAACGTAAATATTATCACAACACCCTAACAGAAAACAAAAACGATTCCAACAAAATATGGAAAAGTATTTATGAATTATCCGGTATAAAAAAGATAAAAACAAAACTGCCCTCTATAAAGTAATTGCTACAAATGGCAAACCTCTGACGTTTCCAAAAGACATAGCAGAGAAATTGAACAATTTTTTGTTAACATCGGGCCAAATAAGACAAAAACAAATAAACAATCAAAAGACCAACATGATATAACTTCGTCTCCAGCCAGTGTCAAAAACTCCTATTTTCTAGATCCCGCAAGTCCAGATGAAATACATAACTTATTCTCTAATTTGAAAGACAAAAAGTCAACAAGCTGACTGTGAAACTAAATTTATATAATATGCCAGTCCTGTGATCTCATTCTTCCCAAGTAAACTATTTAATTTGTGCGTCACTACTGGAGTGTTCCCTGATGCCTTAAAAATTGTTGAGGTTATTCCGGTTTATAAAAAAGGTGATCCTCATAATTCCACGAACTATCGACCAATATCACTACTATCTCTTTTTAGTAAAA
The DNA here is from genome assembly GCF_918807975.1 of Aplidium turbinatum. Taxonomy (NCBI): domain Eukaryota; kingdom Metazoa; phylum Chordata; class Ascidiacea; order Aplousobranchia; family Polyclinidae; genus Aplidium; species Aplidium turbinatum. The sequence goes on along the minus strand of NC_137483.1, from coordinate 6,460,680 downwards.
CATTTGAAAAGCTTCTACACACTATAATATACACACATCTAGAAAAATTCCACCTTTTGAGTACTCAACAATTTGGATTCCGTCAAAATCCATCCACTGCAATGGCAATAAGCACGCTGTATGACGATCTGTTAAAAAATGTAAACCAAAATTTCTATACCTAATAAAAGTAATTTGCGTTCTTCTGGTGACTATTTACTAGGTTACCTCCTGATGTTAAAGATGATAACTAGCTTTTGTATTTCCGACGTTTCGTCAGTCAGCACGACTGACTTTATCAAGGTGGCTAAAACAGGTTAACACAACTGATATGGTCAGATCCAAGATCACTCAAATTTTAAGAACAGCTAAACCTCCCCCACCCAACTTGACTCCACAACACCAGCAAGCGTTGAAAGCCCTGCGATCCGATGAATCAATCAAGATTGTGAAAGCAGACAAGGGAAATACAACAGTCGTCATGGACAGTAAGAATTATGACTTTAAATTAATGACTCTATTAAATGACTGTAACACTTACAAAATTTTACCTGTGAAACCTAATCCTGTTGTGAACATAGCCAAGTCAGTTACGAAATTAGTTTGGCGATTAGCCACTGAACGAAAAATCACCATGCTTACCTATCGCAGTCTTAAATGTGATAAAGGCGTTACTCCCAGAATTTATGGTTTACCTAAGATTCACAAACCTAACATTCCTCTTCGCCCTATTGTCTCCTTTATTGGCTCACCTACCTATGAATTATCAAAATTTTTAATTGATATCTTATCTCCACTCTTCGATCATCAATATTGCATAAAAAATTCCACGGAGTTTGTCAAAATAATTAAAGATATTGACGTTAGCCAGGAAGACTGTCTCGTTTCGTTTGATGTTGTAAGCCTCTTCACTTCTGTCCCTCTGACAGAAGCCTTGGACCTAATATCTAACCTGTTATCGGCAGACGATTCACTTGAAAGTCGTACAAAATTATGTGCAGATGACGTGATTCAAGCTTTAAAAGTGTGTTTTCATTCTACTGTTTTTTGTTATAAAGATGTGTTGTATCGCCAAATTTATGGTACGCCGATGGGCTCCTGCATCTCTCCAGTTGTTGCTAACATCTTCATGGAATTTGTTGAACGCAAAGCCATCAGCACCTTTCACACTCCTCCACAATTATGGGTTAGATATGTTGACGACACGTTTTGCATCATCAAAAAAAACTGCAGTTAATGATTTTCACAAGCACCTTAACAGCATTTCATCATCCATTCAATTTACCATAGAACATGAGGTCAACGGCAAAATTTCATTTTTGGATGTTAAAGTGGTTCGCCATAGCAACAACAAAAAACTAACCACTACCATACACAAAAAACCAACACATACAGACAGATACCTGCAGTTCAACTCACATCACCCCAAGCATCAAAAACTCACAGTGGCCAAAACATTGTACAACAGACTGGACACTCACATAACGGATGATTCTGAACGTTCACACCACAAGAAAAACATTCACAATACTTTAATGCTCAACGGATTTCCACGAAAACTTGCTTGCATACAGCGACCCAAACCGAAACCTTCGCTTCCTCCTTATAAATCTTTTACTTGTCTTCCTTACATAAGGGGGGTAACCGACAAAATTCAGCGTATCCTTTATGGCATAGGAATCAAAGTTGCGATGAAACCCTATCTGACAATAGGTAAATACCTTCCCTCGGCTAAAGACCCCATGAAAGAAGGTGAAGTTTCTGGATTGATCTACCAAGTTCCGTGTCATGACTGTGATTTAATCTACATTGGACAGACAAAACGTGACCTTAAATCTAGAATCAACGAGCACCAAAGAGCTATTAAATTTCAACGTCCGGAGCATTCCGCTCTTTGCAAACATTCTATAAATTCAGACCATAAAATTACTTGGACCAACGCTACCATTCTTAAAACTGAAAAGGATTACACAAAAAGATTATTTACAGAAAAGTGGTACATAAACCAGAAAGCACAACATGCTCTCAACCAGAAAGATGGTCAGAATTTTCCCTCTGTGTACAAAAAATTACTTTAACTTTAACTTCACCTTTTCCATTCTCAGTGCGTCTTCTCTATCATTGTTATTGCCAATTCCCTTGGTTTCTGTCTTGTCTGATGACTTTTCAATGTTTCTTGACGGTGGCCCAATAGATAGATAAATTTACGCTGTTGGAAAGCAGCCTACTGGTTTTAGGCATTCACTGCATTCAGTTTAACCTCTAGGTGTCTTGTTGCGTGTTTTAATTCTGATTCTTGCTGCTTACTTTATTCATTTTATCAGTACGTTTTTGTGTTGTGCCATCGTTGCTGAACAGGTTGTGTTAACCTGTTTTAGCCACCTTGATAAAGTCAGTCGTGCTGACTGACGAAACGTCGGAAATACAAAAGCTAGTTATCATCTTTAACATCAGGAGGTAACCTAGTAAATAGTCACCAGAAGAACGCAAATTACTTTTATTATAAAATGCCTGGTGAACAGTCTCTCTCTGTTTTTATTTCTATACCTATTGCATATTTCTAGACTTGTCAAAGGCATTTGATACAGTTGACCATAACATATTGATAAAAACTTCAACACTGCTACGTAATACGTGGCACTGCTCTTGAGCTAATGAAAAGTTATCTTACTAATCGATACGAATATACCAAATTGTTTAAGTCTACTTCAAGCTTGCAAAAAATCCTTTGTGGAGTGCCTCAAGGTTCAACATTGGGACCTCTCCTCTTCCTAATGTATATTAACAATTTTCTTTTAATGTCTAAATTTTGAACCGTGCTTTTTGCGGACGACACTTATCTAGCTTTACGTGGTGAAGACGTGGATTCTTTACAAACATAAACCAACTTGGAACTACATAAAATTGATGCTTGGCTACGAAGAAATAAACTTTCCTTAAATTGCTCGAATGCAAACTACATTAATAAACAAAGTGCCAAAGCGTACTGTTGAAACTAGTTTCAGGTTGTGCATTAACCAAATAGTGATAGAAAGAGCGAAAACCGTTAAGTATCTGGAAATCAATGTGGATGAAAATCTAAACTGGTCGTCGCACATTAAACATTTGTCGCTGCAGATGGTTCGATATTCTGGAAATTTTTATCGCCTTCGTAACTGTGTATTGCAAGAAATAATGTACATGTTATATCATAATTTAGTAGTCCTGTTCAATACGGTATTACTATATGGGATAGCCTACTGCAAATAAAACGTTACTCAACGAAGTAGAAGTCAGACACAATAATATTATTCGTGCAATCACTGGAATTCCAAAATTCAGTCACGTCACCAACTTATAAAAATCTTTAAATATACAGTATTACAACGAGAAGATATTTACAAACTTGAAATTGCCAAATTTATGCATAAAGTTTCCAATAACAATCTACCACCTACAGTATATGGCAAGATCGTTTTATAAAACTTGATAATATCCACTCGCGCAACACTCGACAACTAAATAAAATGAAGTATTTTCTTCCACAAATAAAAAATCCGTGGCACAAAATCTTTTGGCACATCGGGTACTAAATTGTGGAGTGAATTAGATGAATGTATAAAAAGCAAACACCTTGCTTTGTTTAAAAACTTTATAAAATTACCTTGTTAAATTCTTATTGAATATACTTGCTCAGTTTGATTACTTTATCTACATGTATTCTCGCGTTTGTGTAAATTGTGTTCTTACCCTACAAACTGTTCAATCATGCTGTTTATTGATTCAGCTAATGTAAAATTTGAAATGTCTGACGCTGCAACGTATGAAGCCTGATGTCAGGGTCAGGCAGCACCTTGACTGGTTAGCCGCAAAGTTGTTCGGTGCTACCAGACCTTTCTATTGCTATATTTTGATTTTTATGTAATCGTGCTTCTTTTTCTCGACTCGTATTAGAAAGGCAAATAAAACAAACATCTCTCTCTTTGGTGCAGTCACTTGTAGCAAACTGCTGATTTTAAATCGAATGGCTGTATATGTAGCCTGAGTAATGTTAGCTAGCACAGATGGTATAGTGTTGATAAGTGGAATCGGGAGCTTAATGTTAATTTTTGTGCCCTTGTAGTATTTGGCAGTTATGTAGGTTTATTCGTGCATGAACTTACAACAGTGCTCTCATTTTACTGGAATTTGTCCCTGAATCGTGACTTTTGACCACTTTTAGGGACAAGTTCAGGAAGTTTTGATGATTTAGGGATTTTTTCGGGATTTTAGAAGTTTTGTCTTGTTCGCTTACAAAATGAATGGAAGTTTATTTGTGTGGTTTTCTTCCATATTTGAATTCATATTTAGCAAAGAGAAAACACGAAATTGAGAGACTCCCACTTGATCATGTCTATGATGGTGTAGCCTCAACAGCTACTCTTTCCAGGGTTGGAAGTAACGACTAGTTGTCACTATTCAATAGCGTTATTCGTTGCTTTCTGAATATCGAATGCTTATACCCATTCCTTTTAAAAATAAATATCGAATGCGCGTTATTTACTGCTTCTTTATGCTAGCAACGAAATCATTATTCGTTTTTCGCTAATCGATATTTAGGAGAACTGCTGAATCATTTTTTGTTCTTCACTTACTTCGTCGTCAAAACGAATTTATCATATTTAGTTTTCGGATTACTATCCGACCTTGCCCCTTCCGGTTTTCGAACTTTAAAGGATTAAGGAAAATTTTGCGGCAACACAGTTTAGAAAAACCATGCCAGTAAGAGTCGTTAACAGTGTGGCCAACCTTACGGTTTTCCCGCAAGTTTGGGCTTCTTTTTTCGAGTTTGTGTCTTTTTTTTTTACTTTGCGGATTGCTTGTTATTTTTTTAATTATTTTTAGCAATTGCTATTTATTGCTTTTATTAAGTATCGATAGCGGAAAGTCATTGCTTTTTGATTAACAAGTTCCAACCCTGACTCTTTCTCAATGTTTTAAAAAAGATCCAGCTGGAGTTCGACAGGTGAGATAATCTTGCCTCAGTTTTATGCTGGAGCTAGTAGGCCAAATTTGGAAAAGCTTTAATTATTCCAGGAAAGTCACTTTTAAATCTTTAGAGTTTTTAATTCCGTCCAATGTATAGCGAAATGCTTTCCATCAACATTGACAAAACTATATACATCTTTCAAGTTTTTGGCAAATGTAGCACCATTAGATTTGGTAGACATAGAGTGAAAGAAACAAGTGATTGAAGAGCCTATACTGATACCAAGGACAAGGATGGTCGCAATGATACGGAATTTTGGAAAGAGCAGTTATCTCAGAAAACAATTAGAGGTGAATTGAAGTTACAGGCACATGCGTCAAGTTGTCACTTGCCTAATGCCCCTGCCATGTTCAAATGCCCTAATTGAACGACTTTTTAGTAGCTTAAAGGACATTAAAACTGACCACAGGAACAGTTTAAAGAGATAAAGTTTAGTTGGTTTGCTACACACCAAACAAGGTATGAAGTCAGCTGGCTTATCAGCTGACAAACTGGGTTTAAGTGATCGAGCTAAATTGTTGAAGTTGGCAAGGGCTGTGAAGAGCTCAGCTACAGATGCTGAAGCACATAAACTAATTGCTAGTCGAATTAGCTCTGATGAATAAGTCATTAGTCGTGCACAGTTTATGTCATTCTTGCATGTGATAAGCATTAGTAAATCTTCACTGTATCCCTGTAATGGCATCACTGTAAATTTAAAATACTGCTTTTTGCTTTGAGACATGTAGGCCTAGTATGCAATTATTCATTTGAATGATGAAAGAAAGCATAACATGGCAAGTCAGGATGCTTGTTATGTGCCGTAGTTGTCTAAAATGCCATAAGAGGTGATCAGACAATAATGTATGATGTACCAATAGTAGGCCAAACACCTTACTCTACACCTAGCCTACTAAGTGGTAGATTGCTTAATTTCATGAATCATTTGGCAAATTACTTTTAGAAAAAAGTATGAATCTGTCATGTTGTGAATAGTTTTTCACAGTAATAAAATTTCAGAAATAAATTCAAATCTGTGTCGGATCCGGATCTGAGATATTTAGAAATCGCTTGATTCGGATCGGATTCAGATCTCAAGAAGCAAAACCAGGATCGGATCAGGATTCTAAAAATCTTGAAACCGTACACCTTTGTTACAATGGTCATTGGTCAACTTAAGTTTTATTTTTTGGTTCAAGTTATCACTTTTGGGATAAGTTTGCACTGGTGTTTACGATTCAGATTTTTCACAATTTTACAAAATCACATTCAGATTTTTTTACAATTTTTAGCTAGATTTTTCCCATCACACCGCTAATTACAGCCTGTTTTAAGAAACATCTCCTTTTGTTGCGTCATCGTTTTCATTGAGCAACGCATTTCCAGGACTGCTCTCCAACCAGCAGCACTAGTGGATGGAATAATTCTCAGGCAACAACACTTCAACAACTATAAGAAATTCCACTCTGTCAATCCCGGTGACGGTCCTTTTCTGCTAAGCGTTTCTATTCCTTTCAGCAACAACATGGGAGATCGTTTGTGGTGCAAGGCCGTGTTTACTGGTTACAAGCGAGGGTTGCGAAACCAGTATAAGCACACTGCGCTTCTCCGCATAGAAGGAGTCACTGACAAGAAACACACACCATTCTATATGGGAAAGAGATGTGCATACATCTACAAAGCCAGAAACCGAACAAGAACCCCACATGGAAATTTAAACACAACTCGAATCATCTGGGGCAAAATCACCCGTTCCCATGGTAACAGTGGAGGTGTAAGAGCCAAGTTCAGGAGAAACTTGCCAGCAAAAGCGATCGGACACAGGATCCGAGTGATGCTCTATCCATCCAGAGTATGAGGTTTCTCATTAGCTTGTGAATAATAAAAGACAAATTCTTAAAAAAAAAAAAATATCCCGGTGACGGGCCAGCGTCAGTGGTTCAAAGCTTCTACTAGTATGTAAAACTGCCGGTATTTAGTTCCCGAGTTCCCGAAGAAACTTTCTCAAATCCCAGTCCGCAGATAAAGACCAAATCAATAAATCAAATCAATCAATGATTTTAATTAGTAACTTTTCAATGTAACGTGAGGAAAAATCAACAAACAGCACACATCCAGAAACATACACAAAGGAAAAAGTAATTTTTTTTCATCATACACATTAATGCCTTGAACAGAAAAGTAATCGTCAGTTTTGTTAGCGTACTTACTCTATAGGAAATCTGGCGCAGCCATGAGAAACTGAGCAGCCGAAAAGTATTGCTGAATCATTCGGCATATAAACGGACAGAATTTGTTTCTGAAACGAACATAATACAAAATTTAGCAATTTGTTAAAGGATATTAAAATGCTATATCTTGCTGGTTAATCCTTGTATATGGCTGCATAAACGAGTGGTGAGAGCTCTCCTTCGACGTTCAAAAGGGCGCTAGTTTGACACCGCCCAATAGCATGTAGCTGTGTCTTTGAAAAGAAAGGCATGCCTGAAGGTGGACACGAAGATTGGTTTTCTTGCCTTCCCGTCCAATTGAGCTAAACCTTCAATTACCAGGCATCATCCAGGTTACAACAAAAAAACTTTTATACGATTCTGAAGCTTGGATAGTGTCACAAAAAAATGGAAAAACGGATCGATTTCTTCGAGCTCTGGACATATAAGCAAATGTTAAAATTTTTATAAAAACAAAAGATTACTAACCATGAAATATTATCCAAATTCAATTCAATCATAATTCTCTTACAATTAATGAAAAAAATTAAAATGCTTCAGACACACAATACGGAAAAACTCCTTATAAAGATCATTAATGGAATGGAAAATAAATGGTAAAAGAAACAAAGGCAGATCAACGATGGTTAGAACAATGAACCAGGGGCGCCGGAAGTGGGGGGGCAGGGGGGGCGATCGCCCCCCCTGCCCTCAAATTTTCTCTGGATGGGGGAGCAATGGTGCCCTTTTAAAGTCATATGAGCTACTGCACATTTTTCAATAGACGGTAACAATTTCTGCTATTCGCTTTTAGCCTAATTACAATCTTTCATTGTTGCTTCAAAATAATATTCACACTCAAAATTCTACATCACAATAGATTACATGATGCCCTTCCGTGCCATTCTTATTTGTACGTATACCGGTATGTAGTTCTTGTATCATTACGGTAGGCTACTCGAGAATGAGCTATTGTGTAGGTCACAAACATAATTTATTGAAATTCTACCACTCTTATGCTTCTTCAAAGACATTTTTGTCACAACTATGTTTGATGTTACCACCAGCTGTGAAAATCAAACGCCAATGATTCGAGGCACCACTATAAGGACCGTTTTGCATTGCATAGGACCAAAGTTAGGGCGGGATAGCCGGGATATAGCTGATGGCTGACTTATGAGAAAAGAAAATGTTCCTCGTGGTCTTGGTTTTAGTTAGAAAAAAGATCTGAGTGATACAGAATTGTAGGAAAGTTAAGGAATAGTAGCCTATAAACGTCTTAGCATAGCAAAGAGTGTGAGAACCTAGAAGTTAAAATTTTTTAGAAGGAAAAGTGTAAGTAAGCCGTTATGGTATAGGGTCAAATTAGGAAAGGTCAATGCTGAACGCAGTTTTAGCACCATGAAGCGAGTAAAAATGTGCCTTCGTACCACAATGACAGATAACAATTTAAATAACTGAATGTTTGCGACTATTCACAAACAGGTGATGGACACCATTGACTTAGAAGCTGTTGCAAATAAACTCATTCGAGCCACCGACGCGCGTAAAATGCACTTTGGCTTGGTTTGATATTTGTCTATATACTGTATAAAAATTATCCCGCGAACACTTTTTATACTATGCAGCAGATGGTGACGCTTTGAACGTGAGATTTATCTTTCGTTTTTTCTTGTTCAAGCTTTTTCAATATATTTCATTCATTTATCTTCATCTGTCTCACATTTCAGTTTATATGGCTAATAGAGAAAAACGATTAACGAACTGCTCAGCATTATTGCTATGACTTATCTTAAAACTTAAAAAAGTGCCTTTTTTTCATAATCCTGCCCCCCCCCAGTCAAAAATCGTTCCGGCGCCCCTGCAATGAACTTCCCTGAATTGACGAAATTGAATTATGAAAGTGCGGTACGAAAAGCTCATGATAGTAAGCAATGGCGCATTGTATTCAACCCTCAATAGAATGAACGAACATGATAATGATGATTATTAACTGGCTTTGACAATATACGTCAGTGGGGCACGTAGACAATTTTCATGGGTGGAGAGTTTAAAAAAATTACCATGTTAAAACTATGTTAACCTGCATTTACTTTCAGGCAGAAACGGACCTAGGTCTATGATAGGTCAAAAAAGGTCACCTGATACTGTGCTCGTGATGGGGCTACAATAAGATGCTCGATGTCAAGATGGTCGAGTAAGCTTTACTAACTCTACGTTTTTTAGTTAAACATTTGTAGGCTATATTTGTTTGTTAAGTTGACAATGTGTGGAAAAGTATAAAGGTATCAACTATCCACATACATTGTACGGGGTATATGGCCGGTCTTTTCTGTGAAGCTCAAATGTTATACGATGTTTTTCACGTAAAATACGTTAAGATTATCTCTAAATACGAAGGTCTCGAACTCAAATTGCTCTGAGGGCCAAATGAGCGCTTGTAAATTAACCTGAGGGCCGCAATACACAATAAGAAGTCAGTAAACAAAATATCACAGATATAACACAATAAAAAAAGTAGTAAAAACACACCAAGAACGTTAGATTGCGAGAAAAGTAGTAAGAACAAAAACATGGAAAAACGCTTTACGGACGCAAACAAAAAAACAAAAAAAAACGCAAACGAAACGATGGACCTGGAAAGTAAAAATCTTGCAATCAACTTTCAAAAAGTGTGGAAAAAACTAAACCCTTGAAGAACTGACTTCAGCAAATGCCAAGCAGCCAAGGTTGCTATTGCGATAATGACACAAAAAAAGAATAAGAAATGTGAATGTGATGTAACAATACGAGTTTCTCGCACACAATAATATGGCACCACAGTAGTGCTAAAAAGTCGTATAAAGTTTGATGGGCATTTTCAGATTTTTCAAACACTTTTAGAGTGAATTTTATCTTTTTAAATCTATAGAAAAAATATATACTGTGATTGTTGACCGTTTTAAAGTTAAAAATGCATCGCGAGCCTCACCAAAATTCCTCGCGGCCGAGTGTTTGAGACTCTTGTCTTAATAGGCCGCAGCAAAAGGGTATTTTAAACAAGCTTACTGGGTCCCATATCGAAGAAGTGGGAGCTGGGGTGGCTCCTGGAAATAATATTTTGCAGAAACTCGGAGACTCTGATTGGGGTGCCCTCCCTGATACAATGGGTCAACTGCTTTAGCCTTATGCTATTCGGTTGCAGAATATGCTTGCCCAGTGTGGGAACGCTTAGCACATGCCAAGAAAATTGACCCCATATTGAACCAAAGATTACAGGTTGTCTCAAACCAATCAACATCACGTCGCTGCACATTTTGTCTGGAATTGCTCCCCCAACATCAGAAGAAGGGTGACCAGCAGAAAGAAAAGATCTTGCCAGGACATGGATTTAAGACACCCACTGCATGGCCAAACTCCAGCACACAGGCGTCTGAAGTCAAGAAAAAGCTTCCTTGCCTCAGTTGTCCAAGACGATGTCGTCTTGCATCGGCGAGAGCATCGTCTTGTCAAGACGATGTCTCCGCCAATGTGCGGGTTCAACAATAGCAGGAGGGACTGGCAGCCGGACCGAAATTGGCCAATATGGAGCTCTCACCCGTGGAGGGCCTTCCTCTCGGAAAGCGTGAACCGTGGAAGTATTAGAGATGCCTCAACCGCTTAAGAACTGGCATTGGCAGGTGTGGTGCTTTGATGGGACACTGGGGGTGTTCCATGGGGAGCACAAGTTGCAAGTGCGGACAGGAGCAAACAATACAATATCTACTCGAATGCCTTGACCTGGAAACAAGGTGCTCTGCACAGGGTTTGGCCGAGTTCAACGATGGAGCGGGAGCTTGTGTGATGCTCTGGGCTACGGCCGTGTGGCACACGATGAAGAAAAAGAATAAGCTTACTCCTTGTGGTGGTTTGCCAATACTCTACAGCAGAAAAAGCATGTCAAAGATGATAAAAGCAGCTCGCACCATGCAAAATGCTTTTATTACTCTGTTTATTTTCTCCTCTACGCTCTACGAACCTCAAAAAACTCCATATTTGTTCATAAACTTAACGATATATATCATCTTGATTGCGTTGCTTTTATATATAAGGTTGGTCACAATATATTGCCTGATGAATTCTCCAAATATTGTAAAAACTTATTCGTGGTTTATATTCACAACACTCGACATAAAATAAGACAAAAACTTTTACCTAGCCTACCAAGTTGCAATTCCAACATAGACAAGAAAAAGATTAAATACATAGGTAGGCTATAAAACTCTAGAGAACAATCCTCACAAGTCTTAAAGATAATACCTTAAGATGTTTCAAAAACAAATTTAAAAAGTACTTTTTATACAATTTAATATTTTTCTTTTAGGATTGCTCTTCATCGTCTTCTTAATCGTGTAAGCCTCTGGGGCCGAGGGTCTACCCCTTTATCACTCTAGATTTGCGATGTTTCCGGACTACACTGGATGGCTGCTAAAAAGCAGCCAGTCTTTGGTTTTATCATGCAAGATGCTTCATCATCCAGTGCCCCGTTTCTGCTAATGTCATCGCTTCCCAGCTAGTGCAGAATGGGGTGTACAAGACAAAGGACCGCAAGGCATCCCGCCTTGTCGCCAAGGAAGTATCTGCCCTGTGGCGAGTGGAAAAACCACGAGAGGAAAAAATCTCTGGAGACTTTGTTCCGGAAAAATTCTCCACCGCCCTCCACCTAATGAGACTACACAAGTCTCCATGGCCGGATAAGATCTGCCCTGAGCTTGTGCTCCATGCATTGCAACAGTTTCACAATAATGAGTACAAATGTACATGTCAATGCATAATAATAATATTTGTGAGCATTTTATCAACGCAATTTAGTTGAGATACGAAGCGAATAATTGTGCAAGCCTTTAGAAAACTGAAACGACGCACCAGGGCGTCGCTACACACAGTTTAAGAATTTCTGCCTTAAAGCAAGCAAAAAAACACAAAGTTTGATACCAACTACTAAAGATTTTATTTTTTTTTCTTCCATCACAGATAATTAATTTCTTGGCTATAACCACAGCAAAAAACGCGTTTAATAATCTCGATTTACTCAAAAACCATTAATAAGTTGCGTTGGTGATGAAAAATAGAAGATAACGCATTAAGTAAACTCATGATAGCAATAAAACAATTATTAAGCTCAATTGGAGGTTTTACCCATAACCCGTCTCTCCCTTGAATACGCCACTGATATGCCTAGTTTCCTTATTGAAAAACAAGATCGCTAAGCTAAACGAAATTTTGAGAAAATTGTAAGAAAAAACATGCCTGAAAAAGTTTTCCCCAAAGAGAAACATACCACTTGGTTTTGATAGCTTTTCAACACAAAGTCTATCATTACAAAACAAAAACTATTTTTGAAAATAAAACACATAGCCTAATAATTTCGTAAAACTTACATCGTGGAAGTACCATAGCAGTGGAAAATATTCAAGAGATTGTACAAAGATTGTAATATTTGTTTGAGCCGTCACATCAGAACCGATTGTTCGAGGTGATGATGAAAAATCTATCGGAGTCACAGTTATCCTTTGGCTACTGGCCGATCGGATGCAAATAGAATTCCACAAGATAACTGAAAATGAAACAAAACAGCACAAACCGCTTGTGCAATCCACAAACTTTTTCGACGTTGTGTAGTCTTTGCAACAAAAAAAAACAAAGCGCATTTTGTTGGCCTTATTATTTGCGCGAGATAACATTAAAAGATAGTGAGCTATCCCTGAAATATTTTTCCTACCAAACAACGATAAAATTATGAAGTGCAAAGAAACGCAAAGTTATCTGAGTTAAACCTTTTTTCAATGCACTAATCAAGAGCAGAGACTTTCCAGGCTAAAACATCTCCAGAACTTGGCTACACAGCCTAACGGTAGCCAATTTTTTTTTTTTGTCTGAACCTTTTATGATATAATTTCCAATTAATAAATATCTGGATGGTGAGAATTAAGATAGTAGGATTATGGATAGGCCTATAAGTATTTCGTAATTTTTTTTTTTTTAGGATCTGTTTACTTAATTAATACAATTACAACTCGTTAAACTAGTTTTTAAACAAAATAATACATAACTTGAAACAAATAGTATAGAACCAAAGGAACTTATTAAACGTGGTGTTACGTGAGGGTTGATTGATGCGAAAGGTCCTGTTATGCAAGCTTTCTTTACTGTAGTGTAGCACTTTTGTTTAGCGGGTCAGAATTAACACGCTTTCATTTCTTCGAATAAAATCTTACCAACCAGTTCCGCGCTGGTAAATCTTAATGGTCTTAATTCACCTGATTCAATAATTAAGTAAAAATGACAAAACAGCTGTAAATTAAGTAAAATGAAATTTGTTGCATAAAATTTTTATTCAAACTGAACGAATTGTTAGTGAGATATCTGTGTTTGAAAACACAACCGTAGGAGAGTAAAACAGTTTGGAAAGGGCGAACAAAATTTTCTCAAATTTTAAAAAACTTGGACAAATTTTGTCTTTGCTTATATATTTTCAATAAGGCAAAATTACTCACAAAAGGCAAAAAGTAGTGCAGTCTAACAACTCTACAGTCATCAACTTGGTCATGTACGAAAACACAGACAGCAAAACGAGGCGGAAATAATTTGAATCTACATTCATAGACTTTGTTTTTGGCCCAATTATTTGAACCAATAAAATTGAACTTGAAGCATTCTTGTGTGGCACAAATATATATATTAAGCCTAACTGGATTCAATAACAATTTAAACTGAGATTTCAGCAATAACTGGATAACAATGGCTGAATATCCATGTTGTCAGATTATTTGAAAAGCTCGAGTCCAATTTCAACAAAGACCAGACCAAAAGTAGCTCAGCCTTTTCATTATAAAGACTCAATATTTGTAAATTTGCATTAAAAATAACTAAAACTGCAGCCTATTTACTAATCAAACCAGTAACATTACTTAATCCATGCTACTTCAAACCTTACGGACTGAAAATAATTTTACAGTTTATCATGCTATGCGTCTGGACTTTTTGATGTTGAGCTGTCTTTTGTGTAGGTTTTTACTTATTGAGATACTCTGGGTCTCTAGCTTTATTTAGATAATTTAGGGCTTCTGTCTAGGGGTAGGATTGCCTACAAAGTTAAACAAGTTAAACGTTAAAAGTGTTTTTTGTTAATCAAAGTTAGAAGCTCTTATTCGAAAAATTGAGAAATAATTCTCCTTAAGAGTTATTTAGTTACCAATTTAGTTATTCGCGACGGGTGTCAGAAAAGCGACATTTTCCCGTCGTGATTTTTACCTTCTTGTTTGAGAGTCGTTTGGTCTGTTTTTTTTTGAAAGTCTGTTTTGTCTCTTCCGTCTGTTTTTAAAAGAAAACTATTTTTCAATTCACCGCCTTATTTCCAAATGTAGTGCCTTTTTATTAGTAATAGGGTGGGAGTTATGAAAGCGAACTGGTTACAGAGTTATTTCGTTTCAAAAATATGGATGTGGACTAAATTCGCGGAGAGCAGAATTTAGGCTTTGAATTTGCACAGTAGCAATATATTTTCAATTGCAATTCTCATAGATTTTGGCCAAATGTTTTAATAATTTGAACTTGTTAGTTAAACACATGGTGATGTTACATGCGCATCAAACTTGCACCTTTGAACAAAACTACTTTTAATATCACAAATATTGATATTATATTACAATGAAATAATAGTCAACGTTCTTTCAGAACGTCATTACAAAGATATTTTTATTTCATAATGAAGCTGCTATTCAAATCGCAAGCACTAAAGAAAAATGACTCACAGGTAATAACTAATAACTTCAAGCCCAATCCTTGGCAAAAAAACAGACCACATTGCCAACAGCACTGTCTACATTGCCTGATGCATGAACTGCATGAATTAGTTGACAAAACAACATAACACGTGTTTTTATATTTGATTGTTGTTGTTCTAATATTGTGTCTTAGAGGTAAATAGCTGAGCATATCAACCTTGAGAGACGAAACAGAGCTCAACATAAGAACAGCCCAAGCAAAAGCAAGCTTCCAACAAATGAAACCCATTTTTGCGATAAAAATATCTCCTTTAAAACAAGGTCTAAAGTTTTAAACTGCTATATATATGCTGTTTTTCATTACAACTCTGAAACCTGGAATATCTCAACAAAAATGGCTGAAAAAATTAATGCTTTTGAAACGTGGTGCTTCTATAGAATGCAGCGTATTTCATCGCTTGCAAACAAGACAAATAAAGAAGTTTTACACCAAGTGAACCAAACCAGATCTCTGTTAAAAAATATGAAAACCAGACAATATAAATTTTTCAGCCATGCAATAAGAAAGCAAAAACCGGAGCATCTCCCTTCAACTGGTAGCCTAATATGCTTGGAAAGCAGGCACAGGGCAGACAAAGACAAACTCATCTGAAACAATCGACAAGACAGAAACAATCATCCATGCAACATATAATAATAGGAATATTTGGTTTAATAATTATCTGAGGCCGTCGATGCCTGGTTCAGGCAAGACAATTGAAGAATAAGAAGAGATATCAACCTTAGGACTGGCAAAGACAAACAGCAGTTTATACAAAAAACTTCTTTATAAAAAAACAGTTAAACCGTAGACATCAAAAACATGAAGTTAAATGCTGGAAAGTTTACAAATTGTTTTCATTTAATATACTTTTCCTTTTGTACAGGCCTATAGTTAGTTGCCGGGATCAAATGCACAAAAGTTGTGCATATGTGGCCTCACAACTGTTGAAATTTGTAACAAATGCTTTAACTTGTTTGGCTATATCCAAATATAAGCTATTTTTGTAGTATTTAAGTTAAGTTTTGTGAGCATAGCATAACTCATGACAGGACTGATTTATCCACAAACTGGATATTTTTCGCAAATATTTTTGAAAACAACTGCATTAGTAGGATATAGAGAAAAAAATCCCGAAACCTCATAAGGTTACCAGAACCCAACAGGGTTTCAAAATGTTGGCGAAACTAGTAATGCTGAGGATTAACCCGAAGCAGCCAAGATGGTGGGGCACTGTAGATCAGGACTGGCCGACCTACTTCAGTAAACTCTTGGCTACATATACCTCGATGAAATGTTTACATGAAAAAATAAAGCTAAACAGCGTGAAGGGGGGCTATCCCTCAAAGGAAGGTTCCTCGCTCGGTCGGAATTCTGATGGTTTGCAGGTCAGACCGGACCGTCAAAAAGCTATTGAAAACCAACAACAGAAGAAAAATATTCGAAAACAATGGAAGAATAAAACTTTTAAGATTGCAACATGGAACGTCCAAAAATTGTATCAGAAAAGAAAATTAGACAAATTTATAAAAGAAATAAAGAGAATGGATATCAAAATCTTAGGCATATCAGAGATGAGGTGGAATAACAGCGGACGAATAAATAAAGATGGCTGCACAATTATGTATTCTGGAAACAATAAGCACTCAAGGGGAGTAGGAGTTGTAATTAATCCTGAATTTGCAAACAATATTATGGGATTCTGTGCGGCTTATGACAGAATTATGATGGTTAAAATAAAAAACGTACACCAAAATCTGTGTATATTACAAGTTTATGCGCCAACTTCAGATGCTAAAGATGAGGAGATCACTTGTTTCTACAACGATATGAATGAAGTCTTGAAAGAATGTAAACATAATGAGTTGGAAATGATTATAGGGGACTTTAATGCGAAAGCCGGCAAAATCGATATCGATCAAAAGTGTATAGGAAAATTTGGACTCGGTCAACAAAATGAGAAAGGGACAACCTTAATTCAATGGTGCCAAGTACATAAACTATGCACAACAAACACTTGCTTCGAAAAACATCCAAGGAAACTTTGGACATGGAAAAGCTCAAATGACCAAACACGGAATCAAATTGACTACGCCATCGTACCACAGAAATTTAGAACATCGATTTTAGATATAATTGCATTCCCATCGGCAGACTGCGATAGTGATCACAATTCTGTTGTTGCAAAATTCAGATTAAGACTACAAAACGAAAAAGGAAAAAATGAACTATTCACTTCAACTGGAACGCATGTTGAGAGGACAAAACCATTAAAGAGAAATTCTAACAAGCTTTCACAATGCAAATGACAAGCAGTATAAAATAGTTCCTAAAATGAAATACCAACGACATAACTGGATAAAAGAAATCTTAGGGATGATGGAAGAAAGAAGACATAAGAAACACAATAAAAGTGAATACCAAAGGTCGAACAAACAAACAAAGAAAGCATGTAACAAAGCCTGTGAAAAATATTTGAATGACGAGTGCAGATCAATCAAAAAATTGTATAATCTCAGTCCAAGAGAAATACACCAAAGAATCAAGACGTTAACTGTCAAGCACGATTCTACGTCAAAGTCAGAATTTTTGAAGAGTAAAACAGGTGAAATACTAAAGGATAAAAATGAAATACAAAAAAGGTGGCAGGAGTATTTATCTGATTTATAGCCTATGACGATCCAGATCGAACTGCAAAACCTTTCAAATTCAGTGAACCATTGTCAGGACCAAATATTCTAAAAAGTGAAATTGAACATGCCATAAAACAAACTAAATTGAATAAGGCTGCGGGACCAGACGAGATCAGTACTGAGATGCTAAAAGCACTGGAACATGTAGGTGTGGATGCATTGCATGAACTCTTCAATAACATAAATGCTTCAGGAGATATGCCAGATATAACATAAATAACATAAATATAACAGATATAACATAAATACCGATATGAAAAAATCAATTTTTATAGCATTACCTAAAAAAAAGGGAGCAAAGGAATGTGAAAACCACCGCACAATCAGCTTGACATCACATATTACACAAATTTTACTACGCATTATCATGAACCGAATCAAGAACAAAATCAGCGATGAAATGCTGAAGAACAGTTCGGATCCATTCCAGACCGCGGCACAAGAAATGCTGTATTTGTATTAAAAAATATTGCACAATGATCAATTGAAAGGAAGAAAAGATCTATACATCGCTTTCATTGATTATAAGAAAGCTTTCGACCGAGTGAAACATGCGAAATTACTGGAGATGCTAGATAACGTTGGAATTGACGATAAGGATCTACATATTATTCAAAACCTTTACTTTGATCAAATTGCAGCAATAAAGATCAATCACAAGATCAGCGATTGGATATCAATCAAGAGAAGCGTTAGACAGGGATGCGTGCTCTCTCCAAGCCTTTTTTCATTATACAGTGAGATCATCCTCCGATGTCTAGATGGTGAAGCTGGCGTAAATGTTGGGGGAACTAACTTTAATAACCTGAGGTATGCTGATGACACTGTCTTGGTGGCTGATTCGGAAGCAAAACTACAAAATTTCTTGAACAAAGTAAATGAAAGAAGTAAAGAATTTGGAATGGAAATGAATGAAAACGGAAACAATGGTAATCACAAAGAAAAAAGAAACAATCTGTCAAATTAAAATGAATGGAACAACTAAGTTATAAAAAAAAGTAAAAAGTTTTCGGTATCTTGGGACAACGATAAACTGGAACGCCAAAGATGACAAGGAGTTCAATATACGTATTGCTCAAGCAAAAGCCGCTTTCCAGCAAATGAAATCAATATTATGCAACTACATATCATTCTCAACCAGATAAAGAGTATTAAAGTGTTACATTCATCCAATTTTTAAATATAATTCAGAAACCTGGACAATTACCAAACCAATTAATAAAAGAATAAATTGGTTTGAAATGTGGACATTCCGAAAAATGCAGAGGATTTCCTGGACTGACAGAAAAACAACCAAAATGTTTTAAACCAAGTCAAACAAACAAAGAATCTATTCAAACATATCAAAGAAAATCAACTTTAATTTTTAGGACACGTGCTGCGAAAAGGAAAATTAGAACATCTCTCTCTCACAGGCAAAATTAAAGGGAAGCGTGCCCAAGGCAGACAAAGATTAACTTACTTAAAACCAACAAACCGACAAAACCAACATCGACATACACCTAATACACACAGCAAACAACAGAGAATCTTGGAAACTTTTCATGCAAGAGGCATCAATGCTTGGAATCAAGTGCGACAATAAAAGAAGAAGACTGATGAAGAAATGTAGGCTAGTGTGTATAATATCCTAATGAATATCTGCAGTAAGCTTACCTCAGGTCGCCAAATGCATTATGTTACATTTACTTTTTGTAGATACTGAATTGAAGTTTAACATTTTGCCCAAATTGCAATACTAAATACAAAAGTTTCCAAAATTGTCGATACTACATTTTACATTCAAAGAAAAATGTTAATGTATTTCATACAAAATTCAACACTATAAAGTTACTAAACTGGTAGAATGTAGAAAACTTATGGTAAAAATTGATTTGTCCAAATAACTAGACATTTCTGCCCAAGTGAGTTTTACAAACAACTAAGCTTACATTAGTCGGAGATTGTCCGCCCCGGTACTACGACAGTTTATCGAACGACTATTAATCAAACGACAGTTTATCGAACGACAATTAATCGAACGACGGTTAATCGAAACGATTGTTCACCGAACGACAATTAATCGAACGACAGTTAATCGAAAACCTAACCCTTGAGTAGCCTATTCCATTGCATATGTGCATTAAAATTTTAGATAAAATTTGTTTCGAGAGATTCGTCGTTCGATAAACTGTAATTTCGATAAACAGTCGGTCGATGAACTGTCGTTTCGATGAACAGTCGGTTCGATTAACTGTCGTTAGATAAGTTTCTCGGCAGCCGATTTGTAGCAAGAATTGACAGCGATAGACACCGTGTTTCGCCCATGAGGCTGGGCTCGTCAGTATCGCACCACTAATTCTTATTATCGCATTCACAATGTCGTTAGATAAATTGTCTTTTATTTCGATAAACTGTCGTTCGATAAACAGTCGGTCGATGAACTGTCGTTTTGATGAATTGTCGTGAGATAAACTGTCTTTCGATAAACTGTCCTTCGATAAATTGTCTTTCGATAAATTGTCGCATCACGGTCCGCCCCGATAGCTCAATTAGTTAACGTATGACTTTGGGACCAAACAAGCTTCAAGATCATGTGGCACTGGTTCGATTCTCGGGGAGTGTGCTTGAGAAACGCATTCTAAGGACTGCTCTCCTCTTAGCGCCACCTAATGAAGAAATAATTGCCCGGCAACAAGACTTTAGCAACCGAAAACTTCACTTTGCCAATCTTGGTAAGCGGCCCAGGCCAAACACATCTACAAGTATGCAAAACTGCCAGGAATAACGTATCAAGGCTTTGTCAGTCCGAGGATAAAAATTCAAAACCAACCGACAATAATGATAAAAAACAAAAAAAACTCATAAAGTTATCTGTACCCAGCAGGCTTTTCAATCTTATCTGTGAAGAAATGCAACCTACAGGTTAGTTAATATCAGTAATAGCTTTCCTTTGTTCGCTAACTATTCTTATTTAAAGCTACTTTTTGCAGTTGTGGAACTGAAACTTATCATTCTGCCCAGATTGCAATACCACATGCAATAGTTTCCAAAACCGATAATGCATTTTACATTCATTGGAAAATATTAATGTATCTCATAATAAATTATAACAATTATGCAAAGTCTATAAACTAGTGAGACGTCGAAACATCATGATAAGATTGATTTGCACAAAAAACTTGACAGTTTTGCCCGAATTCGCAATTGTTTTTTCAGCGGAGAGCGACCATTCCCCTTGCCCCCAATCTCCTACGACTATGTTTAGAAATATTTTCGTTACACCACTATGTGACAATGTTTGAACAATGGAAACGCTCGAAAGAAAAATTTTACTGTTATTAATATTTGTTCTCCATACATCCTCCAAGCACTAAATGCACAATTTAATTTTTGCATGTTTGTCCTATCTTAAACTTTGCAATATAGCCGAACACGTTTGAATCTTGAGCCACTCTGATGACCGTCAGTGGTTCCGAAATGTTTTTGTTATTCCTCTGATCAAATGTAGTTGATTTTTTCATGCAGTATACAGCAGTGATCACATCTTGTTGTGTTGTATATTTGTCATCATCGGGTGATTTGTTGACCATTTGCTGTATAGCCTTTAATATTAAAAAGTGGCCATCATCGGTCCATACTTCAATGGGGATACCACACAATTCGCAGATAGTAGCCTAGATAGAAGACATTTTTTGAGATGAAATAGAAGATTGGTGTGATGGAATGAAAATAGGATAGAAAAAATATCGGGATGGAATATGAAAAAAGCGTCTTCTTTTCCAATCCATTCATGACGTACTACATAGAAGCCGAAACAAAGTACAATGGGATTGTGAAAACTGGGCAGATAGTGACGTCATGGTAATATTGTTTCAATGCAATTGCTCTGAAGATTTCTCCATTTTGCAATGTTTTCACTTGAGGCTAGTCAGGATTTTTTTTGGTTCAACAGATACCGGTAGCCTACCTGTGTTAGAATTCTAAACTTTCTGGGAAAATGATTTAACATTGTCACTTGTCAGCATAAGTATAGCCTAAGATAGACCGATATTTGAAACAGAAATACTGTTACCTATAGTCAGTGTTCAGTGTTGTACGCGTCAATGAAATAAATTGACGGCGTCAGCGTCAGCGGTAATTTTTAGCACTGGTTTAGCCGGGCCTCACAAAACGGAAGTATTTCAACCAAGTTTAGGCTAACGATAGCTATAAACAAAGAGCAGGTTTTATGCTTTGAGACTGTATTGTAGCCTAATTAGCTGCTTAGCCTATTAGTTATTTCCTTGTAGAAACACAAGCATTTCAAAATGTTTGTCTGACAATCTGCTGCGTTTGGGACGCATAATGTCCTTTCCAAGTGAAAACATGCGTTCCACAGCAGAGCTGGATGGTATTGGTGTGTTGTATTTCAAAAACAAGCGTTGAAAACTTTTACTCGGAAAGGTATCACTGTTCCAAACGTGCTGTGATGGTTTAGCATATATAAATCTTTTAACGAGGTCCACTGCACCAACATCGCTCTTTTCAGGGGCATAGAGCTCTTGAAATAAAGTATCTTCAACCTCCGCGATGACATTCATTGATTTTTCGCTTTCTCTCTCTGATCCCTCCTTCTCGAGACTGCTCACGATATAAGTGATCACCATTTGGCGAACTTCTTCCGCTTGTATTCCAGGTAGCCATTTCAACCAACACCAAAGCGGGTAATTCGGATGAGTCGCGCTGGCCAGAATGCATTGTGAAACTCTCATTGTGAAATGAGATTTCCATGAAAACAAAAAATGACGCATAGCGCGTGACGCTTAATAACGGTAAAATAGTTGACGGTGCTATCACTTCCGTCAACTAAAAAATAAACTGACGGCGCTAGCCTCAGCGTCAACAAAAAGTTGACGCCGTCAAATTGACGTCGTCAACGTACAACACTGCCTATACTTCGATTCGTTTTGGCATTTCGAAATCCAAGCAATTCGTTATACGTTTGAAACGAAAAACTGGAGAATCTCAGAACGCAATGAGCTGCAGACTAGGTTTGACCCAGCATTTCTGAAGCTTGCATAAATGAAATTACCAGCTGAACGTATAAAACTACCATGCAAAACTATATTGCTCATCATCATTAAGTTCCTTCCTCTCGCCAAAGGTTGGAGGCAATGAGACGCCAAGTTTCTCTGTTGCGAGATTTTTCTACTGCAGTTTTATAATTAAGTCCTGACCAGTCTTCAATATCATTAGTCCAAATTCTTGGTGGTCTGTTTGTAGAATTTCCATGTTGGTTTGTATTCTAGACAGTACATCTTTGTCTGCGATTTTATCCTTACATGAAATTTTGAGCATTCTTCTATAAATCCACATTTCAAATGCCTCAAGTCGTTTAACCATTTGTGATGATAGTGTTCATGTTTGTGATGATAGTGTCCAAGTTTGTCATACTATGGAACATGTAAGGCTCAAATAAAGGCAAACTGAAATGAACAGATACTCAGGATATGGGATGGAAGACGGCTTTTCCACCTTCCTTTCTAAGATTTTCTTCCATTGCATTTCAAAAAATTTCTTCCATCTGCAAATTTTATTATTCCTGAGTTGTACAGTGTATGTCACAAGTAAGCCTACGAACTATACGATCAATTTGAGCTAAACATTTAGCAGCAGTATTTTTCTAAGAATTAGACTACGTGCAGTCTGGTGTTGAATTAGAAGACCTGAAGCATAATATGAAGTCTTGTTTTGGTGCAATTTTAACACTTGTTGTACTACAAGGAGCGCAGCGAGATGGAATTTTGGTCTCATACGGCTATGTATCTTATTAATTTGAATCGAAGTACAGTAG
This sequence comes from Aplidium turbinatum, assembly GCF_918807975.1. Classification (NCBI taxonomy): domain Eukaryota; kingdom Metazoa; phylum Chordata; class Ascidiacea; order Aplousobranchia; family Polyclinidae; genus Aplidium; species Aplidium turbinatum. The sequence continues at coordinate 6,437,211 of NC_137483.1, read as the reverse complement.
GCTACACTAAAATGTAGCTACTTGGTGATTGCATGTGTCATTGGCCATTTTTTGCTACATCATTTTTCACGCAATTGTTGATTTAACCTTCATCTCATCACTTTGTAAGGTCCCGATAATACTTTGCTTGAGCCAAGGCCGGATTTAGCTGATGGGGGGCCGGGGCACTTTTAGATCGGGGGGCCCCGTACAAAAATATTTTTCGCGCCTACGGCGCGAAAAACCACCTCTGCGTCTACAATAGCATTAATCCAGCACTGCACAGCATTTTGCAGAAACTTCGACAGTTGAAGGAAAAAAAATACTACAAAATCAAATTTTTTCCACGTAGGGGGCCCTTCAAAAGTCGGGGGGCCCGAGGCACCTGCACCCTCTGCCCCCCCTAAATCCGGGCCTGGCTTGAGCGAGTCTATTAGTAACTGATGGAGTAATGCTTTTTTCTAATACTTACTAAGTTGTTGCTATAGCTTACCCTCCGCAATTTTCAATTTTGATGTGATAAAAAAATTAAAAACGATGAAATGGTATTTTTCGTTTTACAACTTTGATATGAGATTAAATAATATTTAAATTGTAAAACGTGTCATCTAATTGGCGGTGAATTTAAACTTCCGTTGAGAGACTGATTCGTAAAACTCACTGATATTTTAAAGCTGCTTTCAAGTTCTACTTTACTGTTATGAATATTAACGTTCAATTGAAGACAATGGTAATATGACCTCACTATCTGCATCGAGTTTTAACAATCCCATTGTCCGTTGTTTTGGCCTCTATGAAGTACGTCATGATTACATTCCATAACAGGTCTACGCCTAAACCAAGTTTGTACTTAAGGCCTAATCGTAAACTTTACTGCTCTAATCTACTCAAGTATGAGTTGTAGCCTACAGTAAAACATTTTATGCTTGTCACGTAGCTAAGCTTAGGCCTATAATCGCCCACGCCAGTCAAAAGTGTACAACTTTTTGTTTAATAAAATGTTAGATACCACACTTGTACGTAGGCCTACTGCATCCCAGTTAAGCCTAGCCTACGTTTGAATCTAAAAGAAATGAAGCCTATGACAAGCTAAGTCTAGCACAGTAGGCCTGGCTTCCAACATGTACCTACAAGTCACCCCCCAAGGGGGTTAATACGAAATAATAACCACGTTAAAAATATATGTTATTCTCCATTCTGAGCGATCACTGCTAAAAATTGTTCACCGGAAGTGCGACTGCGACCATCACAAACAATGGAAGTCACCAGCAGCAGCTCATACAAAAGACTGCGAAGGCGTTTGATTTTCATTTGTGATGTCGCAATTCGTTCTTTATTTTGTGACATATTGTATTTCTTTAGCTAGGTTATAGTGACGGGCATAGTAGAGGGGGTCAAAAAGTTTGGTCTATCACCCTCAAAATATGGAGACACATGCATAAACAATAAAAATCTTACTTTTAGTGCTGGAAAATAACGTTTATCCCAGTGGTGTTTGCAGGCTCCTCCCCCTTCAAAAATGTAGCTATTTTTAGCGTTGTGCAAACATGTTATTGTTCAAGAGTGGTCTTGGGTAGCAGGGCCGTATTAACCGTCCCATGTACCTCCTAGGAGAGAGCGGCTGTTTAGGGGCACACCATGGACACCTGGAGATGCGGCCTGATTTGTCACATTTTGATTACCGGTACAGCTACTGCTAGTGCTTGACTGACATTTTTTGAGATGTTTTTACTTTTTGTGGTTTCCTAATTACATAAAACTTTTTTTTTGCCTTGGGGAAGCAGTAGCAAATGAGAAAAAGTAAGTTGAAAAACGCTAAATCAGACTGTTATTGAAAAATTCAATAAAAACTAGCGGTTTTCGATGTTAATAAATTCCTACCATACGTAATTTGATGTTAAAAAAATTCGTACGACAAGCTTGATATATCGCTCTGTGTGTATGCTGCATCAGAGCAGTTGACGTTGGTGGCAGCCTTTGAATAGTGCAACCATTGGTAAACATCTTATAACGGCATTCGTCTACATCCGTGATAGTAGGACCATTGCCATAAAGAGCTATGACATACTTTTGTATGTCATCATAGAACTAGGAGAGCTTAAGAAATTCGAAAAGTTAAATAAACCACACATTTCGGTAACACTAAGCATCCAACAATCCCAAGACCTTTTTTTTTTCCAAAGACGAAACAGCAGCCTATCACAGCCTGTGATAGCATAAAACAAAGGCAAAGAAACGCAAATCATCGAAGATTGAGGTAAAGATGAAACAATATCATGGATTGGAATGAAGCGAGTTTTTTCTCCAACTCCAAATTCAATCCATAGTTTACAGATTTATAATTTGTCAAAACACGAAATTGCAATAATTACCACATCAGTATCTACTGTTTTGACTATGGCATCAGATTTTCTATCTTTCACATGGAGAAACATACGGGTGTCAGCCTCTTCGTGATCACACGGGGAAATCTCAGACATGTCCAATGTTTGATTGCTAAGAGCTGTATCTAACGATGTAACAACAATCGTAGACAAGTTTGGATCGACTGAAGTTATCACAGCTTGTTGAACCAGTTGATACAACGCAGTTTTGTTGCTGTCATTTCTCAAAAACTCAGACCAGTTGAGAGAAAAACGAGTATTACTTGTGACAGCCACGTAACATCCAGATCCTCACCTGTTTCTTGCAGAAGATTTGATGTTATTTTTCAGACATACATGGAAGACAATGTCAACACGATTGTAGCCTACTTTGCTGCCTTGCCAGTAACGTAAGGGATAACCATTTGAAAAATGTATTCTTCAAATGTTTTCACATTACCCCTGGGTTTTATTATTTGCGTGAGTGCTGAACCGTCTATAACATAGACGTTGCAACGTGGTGCAGTACATTGTGGACATCCAAAGCGTTCTAACACTGTGAGGAGAGCCGATTTTGTTGCACATCTCAAAGAACCGTTTGCAGATAATGCTATAGGGCAGTGGTTCCCAACTCGTTTTTAAGGCGACCCATTGTTACAAAAAAATCAGTTGGGTAAAATCTTGCGACCGAAGCAAATTGTCGTAGTATTTTAAAAGCCATACAAGATTGCGTTGCAAACAAACAGCACTACAAAAGCAGTAACTTTTTCCAAAAATAATATGTTTATCAAATCACTAATGAGATAGCTGTGCTGGCTTGCTGTCAGTGAGTTTTTGAAATCGAGGTGTTATTTTGCTTAGGCATAGCTGCATGTCGGCTTCAACTTCCAGCCGGTTTTGCTGTTTAGTTTTCAATGCACACATGACGCTAAATCCAGTCTCACAAAGCCAAGTTGTTGCAAATGGAATCTGTTTTTGAATCCCTAAATTTGAAACTGTGGGATACACTTTGTACATGGAAGCCCAAAAGTGGATGTTTGCGGAATCTTTGAAGTGTTTGTGTTTGAAGGACGCAAAAGAAATACGATTTGCTGCTTCTGTCGTTATGTCCATAAACTGTTCTGCAACATGGATGGGAAGTCTAGGCAGATCTTTTCTAACAAATGGATCAATTATCTAATCATTTTGGCAACTAGGTGTTAGAGATTCTCCATGGTAGTGCACAAACTTTTTGGCAAACTGTTCCAGGTGCCCCATTATGGTTTGCTTAATATCAACTTCCTTGCCACAAATATATTGCGTTAGCTGAGGAAATATATCGTACTCATCTCTGGTGGCATAACTTTTCCAGAATATGAGTTTTTTGTAGTAAGCAGAAACTATTGCGGCGCGATCAATCACCGTAAAGCCGTTGCCTTGCGTAGATAAATTTAGAGAATTCAGAGAGTCAAATATATCGGCAAGGTAAGCAACTTTTGCGTTGAAATCTTCTTGCAAAAACTTCTCGGCTAATCTCACAAGTTCTGTTGCCTCAGGAAGATAGCAATCTCCTCCCGCAAATTACAAACTCGCTTCAAGACACGACCTCGTGACAACCATCGCACTTCTGTGTGCAGCAGCAATGCTTGATAATAATCAGAATCCACAAAGACGAAAACAAATGCCGATTTAGTGGACTTGTTTTGATGAAGTTTACACACTTCACAGCATCATTCAACACTTCGTGCCGCTCTTGATACAGCTTTTTTGCAGCAAAGGCCTCTCTGTGAAGAAAGCAATGAGTCCATAGCGCACTTGGGGCTTTGTCTTTGATGCGTTTTACCACATCAGACTATGTGTGGCCCAACGTGTGGCAAAATTTGTCATGGTTTGTCCTACATAGTGTTCGTGACATATACAGTAGTGCATGTTACAATATATATCCCGTAATTTTGACAAGTTAATTTATGTTTGAAACTGAAAGTTTTGTTGGGTTTCCATAATAATAATAACAATAATAAAAACGAAAACTGTTAAAACTTCTTGCACTACGATCATGCCACAAAGCTTTCCGATCTCTCGACATGAAACGCTTCATGACTTGTGGTTATATTTTTCAGTTTTGTGATCGATCTCTTCACTTTTTAAACAATTTTTATTGTTATTTTTCGCCCTAGATACAATATGCCTGAAAAACAAGCGACCCAAAAAAATAATCAGGCGACCCCACTTTGGGTCGCGACCCAAGTGTTGGGAACCACTGCTATAGGGTACAATGATACTTCGTGCTTAAAGAACAGCTTTAAAGCATCTTTGCCACAAACATAGCTTGAAACAAACACTCTATGAAGAAGGGATGATTTATATTTGACTATGGGTTGTGTGTTCTTTTTTGGTGTTCGCATTTTGCCGAACAAGTCTTACCATACTTTGGTTATATGGTTCTCTAAGCTTTTGATCTTCAAGAAAACTAGAAGATACAAACGATTCAAATTTTGTTTTCCCAAAGTTATGAAGGTTTAGAAGCTGTTGCACACCTTCATCATTTGAGGCTTGCCTTGAGCACATTGTCAAAAGTTTTCCAGACGAGTCGGTGAAAGGGTTGCCAAGCTCTTCAAACGTTTGTACCAAACAAATCAACTCTTCACCAAACCTCTAGTGATAAACTTTGCTTTCTTTGTGATGTAGGCATGTAGCCATTGGATTTTTTTGTCACTACAGCCAATTTCGTCATGAAATTTTGTCACCGTTTCTACAATCATTGGTTGAGAAATCATTTGAAATTGGTTGAGAAATCGTTTCAAAGCTTCTTCGTTTTGAAACAAATCTATAGTAGCCTACCTCTTTTACCTTTAATTGCACTGCACTTTTAATGGCATTGCACTGCTCATGATTCTGGTCAAGTGCTATTGCAGAAAACCTCATATCGGATTTTGTAACCACAAACTTCCCTTCAGGAAAATGTGTCTTCAAAGTGGAATCAGTTTGCTCTTGTGCTTCAATATCACGAATGTAAACTGATGTCCAACGAGCATAAAACTGATGATTTAATGCAAAAACCTAGGGCAAGTGCTTTTCAGATACTTGCAGTACATTTTCCAATTTTGCGTTTTTGCTAAATTCGCAAGTGATGACCCCGATAATTGCCAACCGGACAGACGTGTGCTAGAGAAATTTTCGTGGCCGACAAAAAAACTACATGGCGTTCTGGGATAAGGAGTGTGAAAGCCTTTACTTTGACTTCCTCCACGCCCCTCAGGGCAACGACACCAACAGCTCAGCCACAGCCCTGTTGGCAAGGCTGGACTCAAAGAGGAAGGATTGCTGGACAGAAGCTGTTGAATCAATCGACTTTACGCACTCCAAGCGCATAGCATGGAGTACATTGAACATTCATACTGGCACATCACGTGCCTCTCGTCGACAATGTCCCGTTTCAGCAAATTCTATCGCCTCACAACTCGTGGAAAACGGGAAATATAAATCGAGAGACCGTGAATCAGACAGATCCGTCTTACAAGAAATGACGGACCTCTGGAGGGTAACAACCCCAGAACGGGACAACATCTCGGGTGAGTTCACTCCGGAGGAATTTTCCGCCGCCCCCCAGCACATAAAGCCAGGTAAAGCCACGGGCCCTGACCACCTATGCCCGGAGATGATACTCCATGCTGCTGCTTCCCTAAAGTCCTGGTTAAAAGACTTCCTTTCCTGCTGTTTGCGCCACCTAAGAATTCCCAGAATCTGGAGAAGAGCCCTTGTGGTTGCAGTTCCTAAGCCAAAGAAGCACCCAAGGGATCCGTAGAGCTACTACGACCAGTCTGGTGCCTTAGTTCCCACACCCACCACACTGATACCACCATCAACGATGCGCTGCGTACTGTGACTGGATGCCTGCGTCCCACTCCGGCTGACTACCTACCCATGCCACCACCTTCAAACCAGCGGCTGAAATCAAGACGCCCCTTTGTGTCTGCCGCACAACAACTACTTGAGAACACAGAAGAACTTGATTTAAGTGCGGAACACTGGACGAACCACATGTGGAACACGGAGTGGCAAAACCACACTTCCACGCTCCGTGACTTCATACCCGACGCCCAGTAGCGTAGCCAGGAATTTTAAAAGGGGGGGTTTGACGACCCAGCGGCGGGGGTCTGGGGGGCCTCCCCCAAAAATTTTTGAAAAATTACTTTTAGTTTGGTGCATTCTGAGAGCATTTTCAACAAAAATGTGGGTATGAAAATTCCTGTAAAATGGTGCTGTCCGGTGGCATAGCAAAAGGATAAGATCATGTTTTCTTCAACATTTTTCGGAAATAAAGCTAAGTCTCTATGTTTTCTTGTTGCTAATTCCTGGCTGAGATGTTGGAATGTTTGGTATTGGCAAAACTCGCTCTTTTAAAGCAGTTTTGTTTAAAATTAGGCAATTTTTTTTTAGACTGAAAGCATCATTCTCAAGCATAAAGAAACTGAAAGTATCATTCCCAATATCGTGACGTCACACGCGTGCCAAAGGGGGGGTTTTAACCCCCAAAACCCCCCCTTGGCTACGCCACTGCCGACGCCGATCCCCGTCCACCGGGGATGTCCCTCGCAAGGCTTGCGTGGGTCAGGCTTAACCGCATGCGAACTGACATTGGGTGGGGCCTGGCTCCTTCACCAGAATGCGAGTGTGGTGCCACTGAACAGACCGCAGACCATGTCATCCACCACTGTCTAACCTACCGGCCTCCACACGGAGCGCATGGTCTGAGGATCCTGGACAACAAGACTGCTGAGTGGCTGATGATTTCCTGCCCTCCAATCTAGCCTGGAAAGATCAGCTCATACGCCGATGATGTACAGTTTATTTGGTAGTTACATTCATAATAGGCCTATCATTAATCAACCTGTATTAAATACTGGTTATTGCCTACCCACTATACTCCTCTATAAAAAAAACATCTGAAAAAAAGATCACAAAACAAAACTTTGACGTTATTCATGATGTAATGCTGACGTCATATTTGAAGAGGGAATTATTTTAGCATTGGTAACTTATTGTAACTAAAAAAGTAACACCAACAATAAATAAGCGACCACAATAAGAAAAAAAAACAAGCAAAAAATTAACGTTATGACGTCACAATGACGTCATTAATAAAATAATTTTGCTTGATTTTTATCTCGTGTATTTTGTAGTGCCAGTCAGTCCAAATAAAAAAAATAACGCATCTAATTGCATAGAAATGCCGTAAAAAGAGCTCAAAATTGATTTGGGAGAACTCCCGATTTGGGGGTGATCACGTGACCCAAAAAGTTGCGGTACCCACTAAAATTGAAGTTAGATTCATTAACTACAAAAAAACAACGTGTAACACGTTTAGCCTAAAGATGCTCATTTTTGCCCCTAAGGACCTGCACTATACTGTGTTGCAGAATTTTGTGCCTTGAACATTATTTTAAGGTAAAATGAAAGATTATAATTAGGCTAAAAGCGAATAGCAGAAATTGTTATGTTGCAAAATGTGCAGTAGTTTACATGACCTTGAAAGGGCACCATTACCCCCCTGCCCCTCCATCTACAGAAAAATTGAGGGCAGGGGGGCATCCGCCCCCCTGCCTACATTTCTGTTTAGGGACCAACCCATATTCATATCTAGTTGGTGAAGCGTTTTTTGGAAATTAAAAAAATGTGATAAGCCTAATAGTTCAAGCCCTTAGGGGCAAAAATGAGCATCTTTAGGCTAAACGTGTTACACGTTGTTGTTATGCATATTTTTGTAGTTAATGAATCTAAGTTCAATTTTAGTGGGTGCCGCAACTTCTTGGGTCACGTGATCACCCCCAAATCGGGGATTCCTCCAAATCAATTTTGAGCTCTTTTCACTGCATTTTTATGCAATTAGATACGTTATTTTTTATATTTGGACTGACTGCCACTACAAAATACACGAAATAAAAATCACGGAAAATTATTTTATTAATGACGTCATAACATTAATTTTTTGCTTGTTTTCTTTCTTATTGTGGTCGCTTGTTTGTTGTTGGTGTTACTTTTTTAGTTACAATAAGTTACCAATGTTAAAATAATTCCCTCTTCAAATATGACGTCAGCATTACATCATGAATAACGTCAAAGTTTTGTTTTGTGATCTTTTTTTCAGATGTTTTTCTTATAGAGGAGTATAGTAGGTAGGCAATAACCAGTATTTTATACAGGTTGATTAATATTGATTAATTGATTAGTATTGATTAGGTTGATTGATTAGTATTTTATACAGGTTGATTAATAATAGGCCCGCCACCAGACTCTATTCGTTCATCCCCGACGCCGACACACGCCCCATCGGTCTAACACTACCAAGACAGGCATGGGTGCGTTTCAACCGTCTCCGTACGAGCGTCGAGCTTTTCCGCTCAACCATGCACCAATGGGGAATGGTCTCTTCCTCCTCTTGTGAATGTGGTGCCGAGGAACAGACCGCAGACCACATCATCAATGACTGCTCCATCTTCAAGCCACCTAACGGAGTGGAAGGTCTGCGTGTAATGGATGATGAAACCAAAGACTGGCTGCTCTCAAGTAGCCTTCCAGTGTAGTCCGAGAACATCGTGAATCCGGGGTGGTAAAAGGATAGACCCTCGGCCCCAGACGCTCACACGACGACGACGAATGATAGGCCTATCATGAATGTAACTACCAAAAAAGCTACTCATCATCGGCGTATGAGCTGATCCTTCCAGGCTAGATTGGAGGGCAGGAAATCATCAGCCACTCAACAGTCTCGTTGTCCAGGACCCTCAGACCATGCGCACCGTGTGGAGGCCGGTACGTTAGACAGTGGTGGATGACATGGTCTGCGGTCTGTTCAGTGGCACCACACTCGCATTCTGGTGAAGGAGCCAGGCCCCACTTGTGCATGTTCGAAAGAAAGCGGCCAATGTCAGTTCGCATGCAGTTAAGCCTGGCACACGCAAGCCTTGCGAGGGACATCCCCGGTGGACGGGGATCGGCGTCGGGTATGAAGTCACGGAGCGTGGAGGTGTGGTTTTGCCACTCCGTGTTCCACATGTGGTTCGTACAGTGTTCCGCACTTAAACCAAGTTCTTCTGTGTTCTCAAGTAGTTGTTGTGCAGCAGGCACAAAGGGGCGTCTTGACTTCAGCCGCTGCTTTGAAGGTGGTGGTCGCTTGAATGTTGCATGGAGGGGATGGTCGGGGTCCAGAGTGCGACGAGCGAGAGGAATCGTGGCTCCTTTACGACGTAGCTCAGCGGGTTGGATGCCTGCTAAAATTGGTAGGTAGTCAGTCGGAGTGGGACACAGGAATCCAGTCACAGTACGCAGCTCATCGCTGATGGTGGTATCAATGTGGCGGGTGTGGGAACTAAGGCACCAGACTGGTCGTAGTAGCTCTACGGATCCCCTGGGAGCTTTCTTGGCTTAGGAACTGCAACCACAAGGGCTCTTCTCCAGATTCTGGGAATTCTTAAGTGGCGCAAACAGCAGGAAAGGAAGTCTTTTAACCAGGATTTTAGGGAAGCAGCAGCATGGAGTATCATCTCCGGGCATAGGTGGTCAGGGCCCGTGGCTTTACCTGGCTTTATGTGCTAGAGGGCGGCGGAAAATTCCTCCGGAGTGAACTCACCCGAGATGTTGTCCCGTTCTGGGGTTGTTACCCTCCAGAGGTCCGTCATTTTTTGTAAGACGGATCTGTCTGATTCACGGTCTCTCGATTTATACTTCCCGTTCTCCACGAGTTGTGAGGCGATAGAATTTGCTGAAACGGGACATTGTCGACGAGAGGCACGTGATGTGCCAGTTAGGTTGTTCAATGTACTCCATGCTATGCGCCTGGAGTGCGTAAAGTCGATTGATTCAACAGCTTCTGTCCAGCAATCCTTCCTCTTTGAGTCCAGCCTTGCCAACAGGGCTGTGGCTGAGCTGTTGGTGTCGTTGTCCTGGGGGGCGTGGAGGAAGTCAAAGTAAAGGCTTTCACACTCCTTATCCCAGAACGCCATGTAGTTTTTTTGTCGGCCACGAAAATTTCTCTAGCACACGTCTGTCCGGTTGGCAATTATCGGGGGCATCACTTGCGAATTTAGCAAAAACGCAAAATTGGAAAATGTACTGCAAGTATCTGAAAAGCATTTGCTTTAGGTTTTTGCATTAAATCATCAGTTTTATGCTCGTTGGACATCAGTTTACATTCGTGATATTGAAGCACAAGAGCAAACTGATTCCACTTTGAAGACACATTTTCCTGAAGGGAAGTTTGTGGTTAAAAAATCCGATAAGAGGTTTTCTGCAATAGCACTTGACCAGAATCATGAGCAGTGCAATGCCATTAAAAGTGCAGTGCAATTAAAGGTAAAAGAGGTAGGCTACTATAGATTTGTTTCAAAACGAAGAAGCTTTGAAACGATTTCTCAACCAATTTCAAATGATTTCTCAACCAATGATTGTAGAAACGGTGACAAAATTTCATGACGAAATTGGCTGTAGTGACAAAAAAATCCAATGGCTACATGCCTACATCACATAGAAAGCAAAGTTTATCACGAGAGGTTTGGTGAAGAGTTGATTTGTTTGGTACAAACGTTTGAAGAGCTTGGCAACCCTTTCACCGACTCGTCTGGAAAACTTTTGACAATGTGCTCAAGGCAAGCCTCAAATGATGAAGGTGTGCAACAGCTTCTAAACCTTCATAACTTTGGGAAAACAAAATTTGAATCTTTTGTATCTTCTAGTTTTCTTGAAGATCAAAAGTTTAGAGAACCATATAACCAAAGTATGGTAAAACTTGTTCGGCAAAATGCGAACACCAAAAAAGAACACACAACCCATAGTCAAATATAAATCATCCCTTCTTCATAGAGTGTTTGTTTCAAGCTATGTTTGTGGCAAAGATGCTTTAAAGCTGTTCTTTAAGCACGAAGTATCATTGTACCCTGTAGCATTATCTGCAAACGGTTCTTTGAGATGTACAACAAAATCGGCTCTCCTCACAGTGTTAGAACGCTTTGGATGTCCACAATGTACTGCACCAAGTTGCAACGTCTATGTTATAGACGGTTCAGCACTCACACAAATAATAAAACCCAGGGGTAATGTGAAAACATTTGAAGAATACATTTTTCAAATGGTTATCCCTTATGTTACTGGCAAGGCAACAAAGTAGGCTACAATCGTGTTGACATTGTCTTCGATGTATATCTGAAAAATAACATCAAATCTTCTGCAAGAAACAGGTGAGGATCTGGATGTTACGTGGCTATCACAAGTAATACTCGTTTTCCTCTCAACTGGTCTGAGTTTTTGAGAAATGACAGCAACAAAACTGCGTTATATCAACTGGTTCAACAAGCTGTGATAACTTTAATCGATCCAAACTTGACTACGATTGTTGTTACATCGTTAGATACAGCTCTTAGCAATCAAACATTGGACATGTCTGAGATTTCCCCGTGTGATCACGAAGAGGCTGACACCCGTATGTTTCTCCATGTGAAAGATAGAAAATCCGATGCCATAGTCAAAACAGTAGATAGGCCTACTGATGTGGTAATTATTGCAATTTCGTGTTTTGACAAATTATAAATCTGTAAACTATGGGTTGAATTTGGAGTTGGAGAAAAAACTCGCTTCATTCCAATCCATGATATTGTTTCATCTTTACCTCAATCTTCGATGATTTGCGTTTCTTTGCCTTTGTTTTATGCTATCACAGCACAGGTTGTGATAATGTTTCGTCTTTGGAAAAAAAGGCTTGGGATTGTTGGATGCTTAATCTTACCGAAATGTGTGGTTTATTTAACTTTTCGAATTTCTTAAGCTCTGCTAGTTCTATGAATGACATACAAAAGTATGTCATAGCTCTTTATGGCAATGGTCCTACTATCACGGATGTAGACGAATGCCGTTATAAGATGTTTACCAATGGTTGCACTATTCAAAGGCTGTCACCAACGTCAACTGCTCTGATGCAGCATACACACAGAGCGATATATCAAGCTTGTCGTACGAATTTTTTTAACATCAAATTACGTATGGTAGGAATTTATTAACATCGAAAACCGCTGGTTTTTTCATCTTGAGTTGACAGTGTTAAGACTCAGACATTGCATGATCTGGTATCGTGTATTCATTTGATTTGTACATCATAATTACATATTATTATGAATTTTAAAGTGGCATGGCTAAAAGGGAAATTCACCCTTAGTAGTTGCTCTTCTGGTTATACCTTTGATGACGTCGTTATTGCGTCATAGCCTAATGCACTGGTATTATTGTTATTGCTTGCAATTGCAAAACTTTAAGCATTTGCAAAACTTATAATGAGAGTATTTGATCGCTTTTTTTCCGAATTAACTTACCTTTGGTTCCTGAATTTCAAGTTGTCTAGTCTTAATAATGTAATGATGACGTCATAAAAGATGCGATCATGACGAAACTACTTTTGGGAATTGTGAAATGGTTTTAGTAACCGGTACTCCAACTAAACCCAACAGCAAACGACCAAAATAGGTTAAAAAACAAAAAAACAAATTGATGACGTCATCAATCGAATTATTTTGTGTTTGTTTTGTCTCGCTTATTTGTGTGTGCTTTTTAAGTTAAAATATGCAAAAATCAAATATGTAATTGCACAAAAATGCCGTAAAAAGAGCTGAAACGTGATTTCTGGGGAAATCCCGATTTGGGGGTGATCACGTGACCCAAAAAGTTGCGGCACCCACTAAAATCAAAGTTGGGTTGACCAACTGCAAAAATATGCAAAAAAACAACGTTTAACACGTTTAGCCTAAAGATTCCCCTAAGGGCCTGCACTATAATAGTGCTACAAAAACTTGAAATTTTATAGCTTAAACTGCCTCCATCGGTTTTGTAATGTTGATCATTATTTGGAATCACTATTTTAAATCAGCGAAACCAGTAAATCTATGCTATTTTCTTGGAGTGTATAGATTAGAAGAAATAATGCTACACTCTCACTTTCTTGGAAAATGTCTTTCAACGGTTGATAGCATAAGACTTGTCCAAAATTAAATGCTTGTGAAACGACGAAGATATTCAATAATGGCATCCAAAAGTGTTGACCGGAATTATTTAGCGTATACTTTTGGATTCGAGATGATTTTTTTAATTGAAAAATTTGTTAGGAGCGGGGCTTTGATACGGAAGGAAACTCCACATCGCCAATTTTTTGTAATTTGGCTACCTTGTTGTTGTTGAAGTGGATTGTTTTGCTTTCAACCCGCGTTTTAGTTTGTTTTCAAGGCAAACAATGCGTCATTTTTTCCCTAGTGTGTAGTTTTTGTGAAATGTGGAACAACAAACTGGTAAAAACACGATCGACTAGATTGGCAAGAAAAGGCAGGGGCGCCGGAACGATTTTTTTTGACTGGGGGGCAGGATTATGAAAAAAGGGCACTTTTGTTGCTGAAAGGCCAATTTTTTTAAGTTTAACGATAAGATATAGCGATAATGCTCATCTATCAGCTCATTATCGAGTAATGATACAAGTGTCCGGCATACAAAGAACAATGGCACGGAAGGGCATCATGCTATGTTATAATCATGTAACCTACCATGATACAGAATATTGTAAAATGTGCAGTAGCTTACATGACCTTAAAAGGGCATCAGTGCCCCCCTATCAACGGATAAATAGAAGGAAACGGGGGCATCCGTCCCCCCTGAGAAAAGGGGAGGACCTTCGCTGAGCAATGGACTGCAACATGCTGAAAATGATGAGCACGAAAATCTTTTAATTATTTTAGTTAAACTCCATAGCCCTTTGCATTGTTATGGAGTCCAAACAGATTGTGGTCAGTTTGATTTTTTTGATCCAAAAACACAACCTATGGTTTGAAAAACATTTTAAGCACATTTACTTAAAAGTAGAGGCCCACTAGGAAATTTCGGAGTTGGAGGAGTGCGAGATGGTGCTCACATTGCCCTGTAGGTTAAGCCTTATTTTTAGTTATGCTGTATATGTTTAGAGTGCGATAATTTTTGTTTAAAGCACCGTACCGTAATAAATTGCATTCGAAATTTTAACTTTTAGGATATTTTCGACTAAAACGCAAAAGTGACGTCAGCTGTCAAGGAAAGGTTCGTTTGCATTGGGGCTCATTTTGACTGTTGTTTGAAGACAGAGAAACGAAGACACAGCGTAGAATGCACCGCATAAACAGTGTTAAATGACTGCTTGACAAAAGTCAGTTTTATGAATGTAACAGCTTAAAAGCTTGTTTATGAAAAGTATAAATAACTCACCAACCATAGATTTGAGTCAGAAGCTGTTAGGCCAACTGTTAGTTTTACCAAGCTTCAACTTAAATTACTGAAAGTGAATTATTCTTCAAAAGTTGATCATTTGTGTTATGTTAATTGTTGTAAAGCTGCAAGACATATAATTGCTGTTTTCCACTCCAGTGCTTTTAATCGTGCGTGTTTCTCGATGCTTTTAGTTAGTTAGTTAGTTACGGTAGTCACTGTCAAGAAGTGAAATTTATTGTAGTTTATAATTATTTACAGATTCCTGATGAGGACTTAAGTTAAGTCGAAAACGTTTGAATGTTGAACTATTTGTAAATATGTAATATACTGTTGTAATGCTCAACCCTGTGTTATTGTTGTGTCTTGCCTGTCTTTGGTATAAAAAAGCAAACTCTCTCCTGAAACTATATTATTTTTATGATGTTGCCAAAAAAAAGCAATGTTAAATACTTCATGTTACTTCCAGTAGCCTATATCACTGTTGTAGATGATACTGAGTGATAGTGAATGCATGTACTGCACCAGGATGCAAACTTGGACACAAATCTGCTAAGGAAGGAAGTTGATGTTTAAGATTTCTAAAAATAAAATTTTAAAGCAAAAATGGGTTCGAGCAAATCCTCGTAAAGTTTGAACAGTTGGTGTTATTGTGAAAAGCATTTTTATGCAAATGACAGGCGATTAGTTTCTAGTCGTCCTCGTGTAAACCTCTGGGGCCCAGGTACTTTTCTTTTACCACCTCACTTCACGGTGGTCCCGGACTAAGCTGGAAGGCTATTAGAGAGCAGCGAGTTCTTTGTTTTATCATCCAAAATTTTTGCTTTCAGTTTTTTCTAGTATGCTTTTCTCTACTACAGCACTAGTATTCTTTTTGTTTGGTGGTGTTGGAGTGTGGTTGTATAGTCAATGGCCTTTTGGTTATTCAGTCAATGTTTGTAGTTCGATACCGTACAATGTTAGTAGTTAGTTATTGGTCACAGCGGTAAACCATATATCTCGGTGGGAAAACTGTAGGATAAAATTTCCAAATCCTTCGTCTGTAGGATAAAATTCCCAAATTTCGTCTAGCTAGTACGCAAAGCAGAACTGTTTAAAATCTGACCAGCTTTCTCATCGACAATCTACACTACAGAATGACGAAACTCATTGCTACATTTCAAACGCACACAATTCGCTTCTGTGACGTAAAAGTCAAGATGTTTGTTGAGTAATTTACAGGAGGTGAATCTGTCTGATGCAATATTTCCTAATTCACACAAGTTAAATCTAGCTGATGCAATATTTTATAATTCAAGATGATGCAAGAGTTCCTCGTTTACAGAAATATTCCATGACGTAGACGCCAGGTAAATTATGACGATAAAGGTTTTATATTTTTATCTGAGGAACGATTGTCCGTAACATAGCGAACCCTAGTTATGACAGTCCGACATGGCATAACTAAAAGAAAAAAATTAATGACAACCGTGAGCCAATGAATAAAAACACACGATACACAAATTGTTTTTATTATTCACGGTAAGGCTAATACAAAACACATGAAAAAAATAAACAACAATACGAATAGTACACGACGATACAATAGGTACAGGAATGGTTGCGATAATAATCGACTGTTCTCGGCTCAGACAAATGTCGACCACCGTAGACAGAACCAGGCTCAAACCCTAATTTTTTTAGGTATTTTTTACGGGGACGAGGCACGAATTATCCCTCAACACATAGTCTACTTACCCCCGTACTCTCATCATAGTTGCAAACAGCAACTTTAGCTCTCCGAACCACAGGCTTCCCTTTCCTAATTTGTGGGACCACCTCATGCACCCTCCCAAGTTGATAGTTCCCACGATTACCTATGTCTTGGAGAGAACCCACCACCCAAGTTGACCAGGCTTCAAATTCTCAAGTCATTTTTAACCATTTTTTCCGGCCCTGAAGCCCTGGCAAGTAAAAATCTATCCATTTACTCCAAAACTGCTGTGAAAGTGACAAATTGAACCGATAGTCCCTCCTTAGTTGGTCACGATCATGTGGTTGCCCAACAACACAATATGGTTCTAAATATGGGGTCAACAGTGAAGCAGGGGTGATGACGTTAAAATCCCTAGGGTCGTCACTCAAAGGTACCAAAGGGCGTTCGTTCACGATCCGAACGGCAATGTTCGTGTACGTAAGCAGTTCATGTAAAAAAAAAGCTATTTTAAATTGTTTTACTATTGCCTCTCAGGCGCCACCCTGCGATGGAACATACGGAGGTATAAATTCCTAGTTTATCTCCTTCTGTCTCAAGGCGTTGCGAAATTCAGTTGATTTTATCAACTCTGGTAAGTTCTTAGATGCCGCCTGAAAGGTGCTTCCATTATCGGAATAGATGGCATTAACCTGCCCACTTAAATCTGTAAACCTAGTAAAGGCAAGTAAAAAATCACTGAAAAATAACATAACCAACCCAACATGAATAGCGCGAGATGCCATATATGTGAACAAGAGTCCCCAAGCTAATACACAAAAATGAGAGGGTACCATCCTACCACTTTCAAGGTCATCATCTTTAAACTACAATATACAAAATAAATCCCTTTGCGACTCAGGTAACTTTATTTGAAAGAAGCATTTAGTCACATCGGCCATGAGGCTAAATTTACCAAGCCGAAATCTAGCCAAGATATTTGTTTAACAAGTCAGGACCTGAAAACATTACATCATTAATAAAAGTTCCTCGAAATTCAGACTTGCCATTATAAACAATGCGCTTTTTTAATTGTGACGTCATAAAGTATGGTAAATACCACTCAAATCCCTTTACATTCCCTGCTTCACCAGCACGCTCAATATAACCATTAGATTTAAGACCTCTCACATGACAATCACGAATTTCAGGTTGTTTTAAAGCCTTTTTTCTTAGAGCAGCAGCTCTATCTAACGCCAACACATAGCCTAATTGTTAGGTAGATCAATATCTTCCTTCAACGGTACAGGTATCTCAAATCGACCATCTTTCAACTCAATATTCGGTTTAACAAGTTCTCTAGCCAAAATGTCATTGCGAGACAATTCACAGGTTTCATTTTGCAATGTCAAATCCTGAATGACTTCATTCAGGTCTGCTATTTCCATATCACGAGACTCAATTTTACGCTGAAAGCCAGAGATGACATCCGACTCTGAAGATGTCTGCACTCTGCACACGTTAGCAACGCTTCCATCTAAGGGTGACTTACCACCACAAGCCAACCAACCGAGCGGAGTGAGTAAAGCATGTGGTTCATTGCGATTCTCACCAAGACGCTCTTCTTAAACCCACATCAAATAAGCGTTTTCATTGCCAATCAGTACATCTACAGTACTACATTAAGTTAAATGAAACATATTCACGTCATGAAAATTGGTGTATTGTCAGCATGATCCTGGTTCGCAGTTAACGTTTGTTTCAAGTGATTTGGTGTGCAAACTTGGTCTTAAACCGTATGATAAAGCGTCGTTTAAAATGGATACTCTGGCTGGTCAGAAAGCTACTTGTGCTGACCTTGTTAAACTCAGCAGCTCTCGCGGCGGCCTCAGCTTTCGCGGCGGCTTCAGCAGCTCACGCTTCGGCCGCAGCTTGTATCTGGAGCTCTTCTTAGCCGCAGGTTAATTTGTGCAACTATCCGAGACGAACTCCTAGACACCCCAGTGCTGACATTTGAGGCGCTATCCTCAGGATGTATATCAGCATCCAACATATCTGAGTACTCACTTTCTTTTTGTTCAAAGTTATATTTTAACGAGTTAAATTCGGGGTCTACCCTATCACGAAGTTCTACCAAAATTGCAGAGTTAAAAAATTTATTTAAAAGTTCATGGAAATGCCGTAAATCCTCTTCCAAAGTAGAGAGCTTAGATTTAAAAATTAACAATTCCCGCTTATAATATCAATCAAAGAACCTAGAGCTACAGAAAGTTCTCCAATTTGAGTCAAAATATCCCTTCTAAGATACCGGTCCTCCCTGACTAACTTAGCCTCATCGTTACTGGGTCCCTCTCCAGAATGGCCTGCCCGTCCACAAAAAACATCATCAGGTTTAAACCTAATCGAGTCGACTGCGGTCGAGTCCTTCTCGCCACCGAGTGTGGACATATTAAATGTTAGGCTTAGCCCTTTGAAGGTTGGGGGGGGGGGATGT
This sequence comes from Aplidium turbinatum, assembly GCF_918807975.1. Taxonomy (NCBI): domain Eukaryota; kingdom Metazoa; phylum Chordata; class Ascidiacea; order Aplousobranchia; family Polyclinidae; genus Aplidium; species Aplidium turbinatum. The sequence goes on along the minus strand of NC_137483.1, from coordinate 6,418,460 downwards.
TAATTCAACTTTTTTGTATCAACAGTTGTATTTCTAAAACCACTGAGGCTGCGATTACGAGATTTCTTGACTTTTCCTAACTTTTATTCACCTCTATTGAGCTGAAATTTTGAGCAAATAAAGGTTATAAATTTAGAGATATAAGGCATTTCTCAGCACATCCTCTGAAATATTTCATATTCTATTGTTTAAAATTTTCCCATCAGCTGGATGAAAGTAATTAATTTGGCCCATGTCTTGTTAATCCTAACTGCTTCACAGCGTGAAGAGAATTGGCAGTATGCGTTGACCTTTTGTTCTCACCATGGCTTATAAGCGACGTCGATACAGCAAAAGCTTCAACTTTGATACGATGAGTTACCGTCGCTTGCGGTTGAAATTGCGTAAAATTAAACATAAGACTTGGTGCCAATGCATCTAGTTCTAGCGCGAAAATTGTTTTTCGCAGACAATGATGTCCTTTCAATCAAACAAAGCATACAACGTTATTTCAATGACTCAGCGTCATTTGGAGTGGATTTGATGTAAAATGTGAGATAAGTATTGAAAGTAATCGACTTGTTTCTTTTGATGGCATTTTCCTTTCTCGTGACATATTCAACGTTGTGGACTGTTTTTATATTGCTCTGTTTGGGCCACAACGCTTTTATGAATAATTTGAAACTTGGCTACTGTAGAAGCTGCGCTGTAACATATTATGATTTTGGTTTCAAATCTTTCCTTCTGTCCGACACACTATCAAAAGCAGAAAAGGCGTCGATGTTCCCAAAACTTCTCAAATACATACTTGTAGACATTTATTTCCAAGTCGACATGTAAAGATTTGAAATGCAATACGCTTCTCATTTGTGTAAGGTAAACCAGAACATCACGCTTTTGTGAAAAGGACGATCGTTCCAACCACGTTTATAACTTACGTGATGTGGCTTAGTTGAATCAATATATTCGAGGCTTCTTGTACCAGGTTCACTGTCACTGATAAACTAAAACGCAATGCAGTAGCCTACCTCGCAAAGCAATTGTAGCGTAACATTGCCATGTGCTATAACTCGTCATAAATTGTGAAAACTTGTGTATTTACTTGTGAAGTTGTCTCATGTGAAATATAAGTTTACATAGCAGCAATGTCACAATGAAATCTTATCTCCGTTTACCAAACTGAAGATATGAACTTATGCGACGTCTTGCAACGTTGAATCGACGGAAAGGCGGGTATAACTGCCAACCTGAACTGACCAACTGAACTGAACTTCGCAAACTGCTCTTTTCATTTTCAAGATAATAACAAGAATGACAGCTTATTTTCACTAAACATATAAACAAATATCAAAAATTATGGATGAACAGCACATCTATATTTTTCGGTTTAGGTTCAACAATGCATTCCAGCTGTCAAAATGACGGAATATTTGGTAATTTTGTTGAGACATACCATTGCCTAATCGGTGAATTTACATCAGAGCTAATTGTATTAGATAAATTATCAGTTTCATGCACATGGTTTCATGCAGCGTTATAATGTTGTTTTTCAAGCCACGTGGCGTTGATGGTCATAACGTAACATTGCAAAAACAGCCAATATTGATACCAGGAAGGCCTACTAATTATTATGCCGCTTTCGTCGAATCTACGTCGCTAAACGACAAAATTGTGCAAAGGCCTGTTGGATTTCCCATCTACGTGTTGCTTATCACAAACGTGAAAGCATAGCTCAAGAAGCTAATCTAAATCACCTTAGATAACCATAATATTCATATAGTTTCATCATCAGTAAATATGTAAAGTGCCCTCTGATTGCAAAACTTCACAATTTTTGACAACAGTCTGACAATTTATTATATTGCAACGTTTTGGTTTATTCTTGACTTTTATAATTCTGTGTAACAGGTTTTTTCTAACTAGTTTGTATGTGACTAACAATTTGTTTCATTATACATTTACTTTAGTATTTCAACGCCATTACAAAAACGTATTACTTCGTTTTTACTTTTAAATAAAACATGGCAAGGATTCAGTGCTGAAGAAATACTGCAACATGTTTTGCTTGATTCTGACGACGAAAGCCAGGCGGATGATTTGGAGGATTTATGGCACTCCGATTCAGATAAAGAAGCAGATTCTTCTCCGTCAACTTCCGCAACAGCGATTCCGATCGAGATTGACGACCAGTTACCTTGTATGGGCGATGTTCAACCGGAGTTTGCACCATCACGACGGATTATAACATCGAAAAGACTAGTGAACTACGATGATGCTGAGTTTCCCGACACACTAAAGTCTTATACAACTTTTGTAGAAAAGCCAAAGAACAGACAAGACGATGGCGTCAGCATTACTTGGTCTAATGCGAGGCCGGTGCACAATGGGAGAAGGGGCCGAGCTAACATTATATCTGGCCCGACTGGTGTTAGAGGAGAAGCCAAAGAAGCCAAGACCCTTCGGCAAGCATAGGAACTATGTTTTTCTTTAAACATTTTGAACATTATTGTTCAAGAAACAAATAGAAAAATTGCCACAATCATTTCTCAATTGCCAGAGAAAATTTTCGATGACAGCAGGTACGGCTATTTTGGCCCAACCAATAACGAGGAGATGCTGGCCTTTGTTGGATTGAGGTATCTTTGGGGGCTTTTAGGACAGGCTGGTCATTCCACGGATGTATTGTTCAATCAACCGCAAGGGCATCCCGTGTGTTCTTTCTTTCTGATAACAACTTGGCCATAATTTCGTGAACACCGTGTTTAGTGCAACAATGAGCAAGAACCGCTTTAAATTTTTATTTTCGAATATTTCGTTCGACGACCAAAATACTACATCGCAACGTTGAAAGAATGACCGGTTTGCCGCATTTCGAGTCGTTTTCGAAATGTTTAACGAAAACTGCGGCAAACATGTCATTCCAGGTGACTACTTGTCGTTGGACGAAACGCTATACCCCATGAGGACACAAATTGCCTTCAAGCAGTATAATCCAAACAAGCCTGCGAAATATGGCCTTCTGTTCAAGTCGATAAACGCCAGCAGATTTCCATACACATTTACGGCATCGGTGTATTCAGGTAAACCGAAGGAAGAGCCATTTCATTTTTACGTTCGTGGAACAGAAGTGGTAAAAGGAATGGTGATGAGCCTGGAACAATACGGTGACCTTCAAGGTCGGAATATTTCGTATGGCCGCTTGTACACCTCTATACCACTCGCGCAGTGGTTACTTGACAGGGATATAACGTCAGTGGGAACTTTCAACGCTATACGTAAAGAAATACCCCTGGAAGTGAAGCAAGTGAGTGGTAGGGAGGAATTTTCGTACAAAATGTATTGGCAGACATGTGAGGCTGATTTCAGCCTACATTCTTATGTAGTAAAAACGAAGATATCATCGACCAAAGGATGGGTTCATTCACTTGCAAAGCGAAGTCCCCACGGTGGACAACTACTACGTTTACTTATTTTTTGGATACTTGCCGCGTCAACGCATCTACAGTTTTAGCACTAAATGAAGGGACTGATCCACGCAAGCGAAAATCCTTCCACTTCGGTTGGTAACTGGCCATGGAGCTCGTGAAGCCATTGATGAAGTCGCGATCTCTCCAGGGCATGAACTATCACACCATACATAAGATTGAAGCAGTAATAGGGAAACAACCTTCAACAACCCCTGTATCAACTCCAAGCGGCAAACGACACGACGTAAATGCGACGTATGCAAACACGCTATTATGGGAGAAGGTGCCAAAGCCAGAAAAAATAAACTACCAAAAAACCGTGGCCAATGTCAGTGCTGTGAAAAGCCTTTATGCCCTGCACATTCCATACGAGTACGTCAAGCTTGCTATGTCAAGATTGAATCTTAGAGAGCTTATTGAATCCACAAGAAAATAACCAGTTTTGCCTGAGGCATTACATTTGGTAGCCACTTTAACAAGTCGAAATTCTGCCACTGAAATTGACTAGAATGCAACCGCCAACCAATCAGAACATGTTATAAGAGGCTGCTGTCCAATTGTGATCCTTCTAGCACTCATCCAGAGAGTTAATGCTTGTTTTGAACTTTATTTGGTAATTAAAGAAGAAAAAGAGCAATAGCAGTAGTGGGAATCGAACACGCGTCAATGAAATGACTACTTTCTAGCCTTAACCCTAACCCTTAAGCCAACCAGCTGACAAAAAATCCATCACTTAATTTGCTTTCTATTATCTTCTTTTCGCCATTTTTTACGTCACTTAAATCGTAGCTTATGATTGGTTGGCGGTTTCATTCTAATCAATTTCAGTGGCAGAATTTCGACTTGTTAAAGTGGCTACCAGTACATTTACAGAGAAAGCGTTGTGACGTTCTGTTGACGTTCTGTAAATAAATGAACCGTAACTGTTTTATTTTGAATTTCTTTCTGACTTCTGTTTAGAGCATCATCGACTTTATCGGGTGATCTTACTCCTAGTAGTAGCCTTCTTCTTCTTCGTCGTATGAGCTGTTCTTTCGGACTATATGTTTGGGCATGATGTCATCAGCCACTCGACAGTCTCATCATCTAGGGCCTTCAGTCCAAGCGTTCCATGTGGTGGTTGATGGATTGGGCAGTCATGGACGACATCATCTACTGTCTGGTCTGTGGCGCCACACTCGCATCCCGGTGAGGGAGCCAGGCGCCATTTGCACATGTCTGAACGAAAGCGACCGACGCCGGTTCGTAGGCGGTTAAGCCGGACCCACGCAAGTCTTGCGAGGGACATTCCCGGAGGGTGGGGATCGACGTCGGGTAGGAAATCACGGAGTCGGGAGGTGTTGTTTTGCCACTCCATGTTCCATGTGTAGTTCGTCCAGTGTGCCGCACTTATTCCAAGATCTTCAACGTTGTTCAGAAGCTGTTGTGCGGCGGGCACAAATGGGCGTCTTGATTTCAGTCGCTGCTGTCCTCTAGGTAGGCGCTGGAGTGTACTGTGGAGGAGGTGGCCGGGGTCCAGCGTGCGACGAGCAAGGAAAACTAGCCTTGTATTTAGCCGAGTTCACATTGAACTTACATTGAGAGACGCTGTTGCAACTACAATACATTGCATTTAAACCGCGTTCTTTGTCGCATGATCTTCCATTCGTTTCGTGGATTACATAATAGTATTTGATAAACGCCACCCTGCTTCTTCAGCTGGTCTACATTTGTTAATAAAGCGTTGAAGTTGCTGTTCTAAGAATCGAGGTCACAAGTTCGTAATCCAAATTGGTGTGACACGCGTTCAGAAATCTCATTACTGCATGTAATTGATGAAGCATTGTTCTTTTAGTCAAGCAGCGACCTTATGTTTGAGCGTGGGAAAAGTTATTATTTTGCATGAAAAATATAGATTCAAATTGAGATTATGTAAAAAAAAATAATCACAACATTGCAATGCATGTTCTTCATTACTTTACCAAAAAATAATGTGTAAATTCACGCTACAATTGCTTTAATCGCAAAATAATCTAAAAGTCATAAGTCACCTCAACATTTTAACGTATATGAGCAGTTCTAAAATTTACATAGTTTTAAGTTTTGGATATGCTCATTGTGAATAATTTTACAAAATGAATCCCAAATTTTGAAACCGTGCCTTAAAAAATAACAGAGATATCACTCCTAAAGCATAAGAAGAATCGACAACCCCCCCCCCCCCCCCCCCCTCCAAACTGAGCAAGACTCCAAGGAGCCCAACCTTCTAAGTGTTAACAATTAAATTAAACACGTACAAACAATTACAGTAGTTACAAAAAACTTAACTGCAATGACCGTAAAAAATTGAAATGCACAGTACCGTAGTTGTAGGGGTATATCAAGTCCAACTCCTTCTGGAGTCTTCAGATCTAGGCTATTGAAAGTTCCACACAACTTACTTGGATTCGTCCACTTGAATCTTCAAGCACAGATCGATAGTCTTTTATCATCTTTCTTGCCAAGAACCAACAAAGAAACGTCTTTAATTTTCTTGCTTGATGTGCGTTTGTACAAACTCACAAGAAACACTTTATTTATTTTCTTGATGTGCTTGTAGGGTTTTACCTATCTGAATGCTGTCTTTTGGATATTATAAATATAATTTAATCTGCCTAGTCTAGGGGTAGGCCTATGATTTGGCTACCTACAAAAGTTACACAAGTTAAATGGAATATTAAATAATTATATTTGTTATAAATAAAAATTACAAGTTCGGAAAATTGAAAAGTATTTATTTTGTCTCTACCCAATTTAGTTCATTGCGACCGGTGTCAGAAGAGCGACCTTCTCCACTCTCCAGTCGTGAATTTTACCTTCTCGTTCTGGCGTTATTCAGTCTGTTTTGAGTTCTGAGTGTGTGCCTTTTTCAATTCCCCGCTTATTTCATAATATACCGGTAATACCTTTTCATCAATAATAGCTTATCGTGAGAGTTATGAAAGCAAAACCGGTTACATAGTTTATAGTTGTGTCGCTTTAGAAGTACAGATGTGTTGAGCTAAATTCTGTGTGAGTGACATTGGTTAAACAGGAAGCGTGACCTAAGTTTCGTAAGAACAGAACTTAGGTTTTAAATTTGCAGCGTTGAAATGCATTTTGCAATTCTGATAAGTTTCGGCCAAATTTGTTGCTTAAAAACATGGTAGGCTACATGTTACACGCTTCCCTCCTTACGGCAAAATAACGGATAAATCATATTAGCCTACAATAACTCGATTATACATGATGCAAATAATATACAAGTGTGGTTATAAGATACTTTACAAAAAAAAATTGACAATTGTAGGCTAACAATTAGTAGGGGAAGACACATGACCCCTCTCCTTTCGTGGGATGAGGAGATTAAACGCACACATAAGCAAGTAGATAACACATACTGTTACTGAATTATATGGTTGCAGGTGTAACACTCGTTTATCATAAGCAATGTCGTAGTTCCCTGGAATCCTTTTGGCTTAGGACGATATACGCAAATTGCAGTTGTAGGGGTAACACTCGTTTATCATAAGAGATAAGGCGATGTCGTAGTTCCCCGGAGGCCTTTTGGATTAGGACGATATAGGCCTACAGTAATTGCAGGACTGTAATTGCGGTTGCAGGGGAAACAATCGTTTATCATAAGAGATAAGGCGATGTCGTAATTCCCTATGAGCCTTTGGGCTTATTTAGGCAAGACAGCAGTGGCTTGACTAATGGGTTGGGTACAGTGTTACCTCTTGTCCAGGAAGGATGCAATTTCACCTCATGGTCAAGAGGATCTAAGAAATAGGGCAGCTGCTACGTTGCTGCGTCATTCTTGAGTAGCCTAAGCATTACGAATAGTTTTAAAAATAAAATACACAAATATTGTAGGCTGATGTAACATTAACATACCTTTTCGAAGTTACTAGACCATCAAACCTGCTATAAATATAGTGGTGGCGTGATTTGCAAATTATATTATTGTACGGTAGTAGTAGTTGGCAATAGATACAAAGATTATTGTTGATCGAGAGTTGAAGCTATTGAATACTGTCACATTGTCACAATCAATGTGCAGGGCCTCGCGACGAGCGGCTTTGTATCTTGGCGAACGTGCTGTTTTGATTGTGGAATCTTTGAGCGATGTGTTATTATCCGTTACTGACCTGTAGTAACCTCTGATTGCGAAGTCTTTATTATGTAATGTATTTCCACAACATTCATTCAGAACAAACCTGGAATGTTCTTTTGTTTTTCACAATTGCCAAATGTCGTTTGTCATGATGTCATAAGGATGTTTACCAGTAGATCTGTGATTGCGAAATTTTTATTATGTAACGTATTTTCTAGAACCTTCTACCCTACGTGACAATCTGGAAGCTTCTTTAAACTTGCTTGTTTACGTTTAGTGCAACTTAACAAAACAATGAGTTGTTATGATGCAACATTACGTAACCTTCTCGAAGTTACTAGACGGAACAACCTTCTATAAATAGTGGTGAAATTTGCGTAATCTGTTTTATTATTATAAGTTGATTATGAGAGCTGATCATTATTGTAGTAGTGGGAGTTGGAAATAGACGCAAAGATTATTGTTGATCGAGAATTTAAGTTATTGAATACGAGTAAAGCAAAGTTGAAGCTAATATAAGTATAATTTCTGATTGAAATTAGAATCGTATTAGAAGCTGCGAGTGGATTACGTTAAACTCGATTAATAGTTCTAAGCGTTGGAATCTATTGCTGTTCACTGTTATTATTACTTTGATTAGTTGCTGGAAGTGCTGAACCATTCGTTAAAGTCCTTCAAGAATTTTCATTATCATTTCACTAGTAAAACTATTCGACATTTAATTGACTGCTTTTCGGTGATATCCCATTAAACTACGTCATTAATCCTTTCCAAGTCTCTTTTCTGGTAAGAGATAGAAAGAAATTGTGACAAATACGAATAAGGAAAGTTGGTGCTATTATAAATTGCTGTGATTGAAATTAGAATCATATGAGAAGCTGTGAGTGGATTACGATAAAGCCGATCAATAGTCGCAAGCGTTGGAATCTATTCCTGTTTACTGTTACTGTGATTATTTGCTGGAAGTGCTGAACCATTCGTTAAAGTCCTTCAAGAATTTTCATTTATCATTTCACTAGTAGAACTATCCGACCATTGAATTGACTGCTTTTCGGTAATATCCCATTAAACAACGTCATTAATCCTTTCTAAGTCTCTTTTCTGGTAAGAGATAGAAAGAATCGTGACAGTGATTCTACTGGATTGTATTGATCTTTCAAATTCACCCCAATTGTATCCACTATAAGCTAGCTAGCCGATAGGACATGGAGGATAGGGTCAGGGAAGATGGCAGAAGAAATTTCAATTTGATTTTCTTGCTTCTCAAAAGAATCTCGTTCCAAGGGATCTTTACATCAAAATTTTGATTCACAGCTTTACACTTTTTAAACTTTCTCTCCCACAAGACTCAAATTTCCATAATTAGCGTAACTCAGTTTTTATTTCTCGTGGAGACCCCAAGTTTATTTACTCTACTTACGGGAATAAACGGGCATAAAAGTCAAACTTCCTTGTGCTACGGTCGCATGCTAGAGATATGGGCGCAGCCTAGCGGTGAAATTACCGTCGATTCCAGCCACCACACACGATGAGCCGTCCGGCCTATCGTAAGCCGACCTTTTTCCACTGAAAAGTTAAGCCTGTCTTCCTGGTCCGCTCCGCCATTTTAAATTTTGCGAACGGGTCCTACAATTTTCGATTTACCTTCTTCCACAGGAACTGCTACTCTCTAGCCTGGCCCCCGCCACCGAAGCTGGAGGACCTCCTCCCGGGTGCATCGCCACCCAGCCACAGAGGGGTGTGACACGCCGGTTCTTTAAAGTTTGTGACCTGACTATGTTTAATGTGCTCTTTTCGCCGTATCATTTATGTGTACCGGTGTGTTGACGATGCAAATAAAACAGTTTATCATCGAATCATTGAACTCTTGCAAGATGTCGCGCAAAAGCAAAGAGACGGATACAATCAGGCCAAAAAATGCTCTGCAAACATAAATATACCAAAATTATTCTATTTTTTTTCCATGCCAAAACGTACTAGTTCACGAGCTTAAACCGCCACATTTCTATTCTGCTCCAATTTCAGCAAAAGGAAAATTTGGAGAGGTAGAAAAACTTGAGGCAGCCAACAATTTTTTTAATATTCACAGATTACCATTTCCAGCGGTAGATCCCTTCGGTAATAGTAAGTCTAGCGTATACTAGGTAGGCACAATCAATGTATGTATAGCCATGTAAGAATGGTACGCCTGCTGAGTGTATGGGTGTGTAAACAGAAACCGGACGCAATAATGATGATTGATGATGAGTCGATAACAAATACCATTTTATATGGAACAAAACATGTAACCTGCAAAATGTAATCCCCAGGGACCTTGAGCTCTAAATATTGCACCAAAAAGATGTCGCGCTTAAACGAAGATACGAACACAATCATGCCAAAAACATGCTCCCCTTCCTCGACGCTTACACGAACCACATCCTAGTGAACCGCCGATTGAAATTCTCGGAAACGATGAACAATTTCTATGATTACCAAACAACCGGATCTCAAATCAGATCTAGAACTTTTCCAATAAGCGATGAAGAACTTTCAGAAAACTTCTTCAGATCAGAAAAAAAAAATGTAAAAACAGTTCCATTACAGAGATACAGGAAGCCAACAACACAACCGTCATCAAAAGTGAAGGCATTCTCAAAGAAGTACACAGCATCTATCACTCCCTATATGGGGTGTGAAAGATTTCAACAACAACAACACAAAGATTCCAACCTTCAACAACACAACAGCTATCTGAACATTCTGGGACATGCCGAAATTGAAGAAGACACAGCTAAACAAGCGGAGCAGCTGATCTTTAAAAAAAGGAAAACAGCCATCAACTTTCTGAACAAAGATTCCGAGATCTCCTATGGTTTTCGCACATTATTACCGAAAGTGCTGGAAACTCCTCAAAAATGACATTTTGGAAATGCTCACCAACTGCCACTTGAGAAAAAAATGACTCTCTCTACGAAAGAAGCAAAAATGAAGCTAATCTTCAAAAAAGGGAAAAAGACGAACTAAAAAACTAGAGACCGATTTCCCTTCTCAATACAGACTACAAAATTACTCAGCAAAATCCTCTCCAACAGATTCACACCTCGGATCACAAACCTGATTTGTCTAAATCAAAGTGTGAACTGCCCAATCGCAGAATAGAGCACGACACCATGAACATACAATCATCCCTGGGGCTTGTATATCATGACAAAACATTTTGAAAAACCTTTCGATAGAGTAAATTACTCCTTTCTCTATGGAATCCTGAAGAAACTCGGCGTGAAACAAAAAATGACTACCTATCTTTGGTTTACAAGTTACAACAAAAGCAAAATAGAAATAAATGGCACCTTAACCAAGTGAATAAGCGTAAAAAAGAGCATTCGACAGAAATGTCCCCTCAGCATGCTCAACTTCATAATCTGTGCCTATACGTACTTATCAAAAGCATAGAGCAAAACCAACTGATCAACGTATTTCACTTCTCCAAGAATCAAAATACAACTTTATACAAATGATACCACATTCATAACAAGAAACTTTTAGTCTCAAAAAGATGTCAATAAAGAACTAGCCTTACAGTATACAAAACCATGTCGGGCCAGAAAGTGAACCAGGGAAAGACCCAGATCCTGGTGTCCAAACATGATGGCCCACCAGCTCAGCAGCACTTTTCAGACGTGCAATCTTGAGCAACTTCAAGATCATGGGCATTTAGCTAGACCACGGCTAAAAACAAACAAAACAGAGCTGAACAAAAATAACTGGCAAGCAGCAATCACCAAACATCCATAAACCACAAAAATTCTCCCTTTAGGGTAACATCTCCACCATCAACACTTTCTTGATACCTGTCACACTGAGTTTGAGTAGGGTGGTAATGCCAATACAGAAGCACATCAAAGACCTCAACAAAATCCTTTTCAGCTTCCTCTGGTATCCTTCATCTTTCCAACTCCAAAAAAGCAAAATACTTCTTCCAGCCAAAGATGGATGAATTGGCATGGTGGACATCCGGTCTAAATTCCAAACAAGCCGCATCGACAGAATTCGCCAAACGTTTCTTCTAGAAAATGACCTGGAAATCTGTCACGAAAGGGCCATATTTAACCTAAGTTACAAAATGAGGCACATCAGTCCTATTTTGTTTTCGTACAGCGTTCCACACGCTCCAAATCCAAACGAGACGTACACGGATATCTTTAAATTCATTTGTAAGCTGAAATCATAAAACAAGATTGGGAAAATGCCTCTTACAAAAATATTTACATCAACCTAAAAACGTAAAACAAAAATAAAATATTTGCAAGATTGACCAACAAGGACAAACAATCCCTTTGGAACGAGATTCTTCTTAGAAACAAAGAAATTAAATTCCTCCTTCCACTTTACCTATCTTCTACTTTGCATTCGAAAGCTCAAGGAGTCTACAAATGGGATGACTTTGAAAGATCAATACACTCGAGTAAAATCACAAACATGTAGTTGATTGGATAGCCTTAATGGCTGGGGTGGAGACTACATCGTTATGGTTAGCGAATCGCAATTGTTCGCTGTTCTAATGAGTACTCAGCTATGTGTTGATCCGCTCCCTTCTACACAATTAGAAAATTACTACAAACGGAAAGAAAACGCCGTCGCAGCAAGAGGAGGCTTTCGAAAACAAGGCAAAAACCCAGGAAATCAATTGATTATGTGGTTGCGTGGCATAGTTTGTTAACCGCTAGTCAGTAGAAATGTTGCGTGACCGAATTGCGGAATAAAATAATACACCGACGTTACAACAAGAATTGTTAATAAAGTATAAACTCACACGAAGAAACAATTGAACATAGGTGGGCAAAGTTACTTTCAAAAGTAACTGAGTTACAGTTACTTGGCCAAAATAGTAACTGAGTTACCGTTACAGTTACCGATTTTAAAAAGTAACTAGTTACCGTTACTAGTTACTTTCAGTTACTCACAAATCTAAACATAAAATTCTGCACCTGGCCAGCTCTGCATGCAAGTCCAGTTTAACCGCAATGTTTGATATATAGTGTTAGAGCCATCCATGCTAACATAACAGCACAAGTACAAAACCAACAAGGTTTTATTTAAAAAAAATACTCAGTGGCTTATGTGTTTATTTCCTTTGAGAAATACGAGCATTTCAAAGTGCTCGTCATTCAGGCCTGCCCTTTTGGGCTTTAAAATGTCCTTGCCCAATCGTCGTCGTCGTGTGAGCCTCTGGGGCCGAGAGTCTATTCTTTTACCGCCCCAGATTCACGATGTTCCCGGACTACACTGGAAGGCTACTAGAGAGCAGCCAGTCTTTGGTTTCATCATTCATGACACGCAGACCTTCCACTCCGTTAGGTGGCTTGAAGATGTTACAGTCATTGATGATGTCCGCCCCGATAGTTCAATTGGTTAGCGCTTCACTTCTGGAACAAAGAAGCTTCAAGATCAAGCGGCACTGGTTCGACTCACAGCCACAGGGCATGCGCTTGAGCAACGCACGTTAAAGACTGCTCTCCATTTAGCGGCATCTAATAGATGGAATAATTTCCCGGCAATGAGACTTCAACAATCGGAAACTTCACTCTGTCAATCTCGGTGACCGGGCCTGCGTCAGTGATTTAAAGTCTTTAGTCTACAAGTATGCGAAACTGCCAGGATTAAGTTCTGCAAGAAGCTTTCCCAGTCCGAGGATAAAGATTTAATCAACCAATCAATCAATGATGTGGTCTGCGGTCTGTTCCTCGGCACCACATTTACAGGAAGAGGAAGAGGCCATTTCCCATTGATGCATGGTTGAGCGGAAAAGCCCGACGCCCGCACGGAGACGGTTGAGGCGCACCCATGCCTGTCTTGGTAGTGTCAGGTCGATGGAGCGTGTGTCGGCGGCGGGGATGAACGAATAAAGTCTGGTGATGAACAAGTGTTGCAATGAAAACAATATTTCTACTGCAGCACTTGACGGAATGGGAGTGTTATGTTTTTAAAACATTTTTTTCATCGGTCCAATTGTGAATCTGGATCCGCTTAACTTGTCCTCAGCAGGGTCCGCTTCCAAATACTCCTGTAACAGATTCAACGTGCATTGCTTTCTTTTCTTGGTTTTTGCGTAAAGTGGTGCAAAAAGTCCTCCGTGGCTCTACCTACCACCATCCACTTCAGTGTCGCTGCTACTCCCCTCTTCAGCAGAGCAGTTTGCTTCTTCAATTGCTTGAAGCATGTTCTGTTTTATTTTGGTCTTTAATTCAGCAGTGTCGCTTAATGATCAGGCATTAAACACAGATAGGCCTAAGTCTAAATTGTGGGTGGAATGCAGTCGCAAGCTGAAAGTCGCTGTCCTCAAACCAATGACCAAATCTGGTTTGTATTGCTTCCACAAGAACGTCCACCAACGGCAAGCAAACAGCAATGCTGTTGCTGGTTTAAACGTCAGAAAATCTTTTTAGAGGCATTGCAAGCGTTACACTAAATGCAATAAATTTCAACTTCTTGAAGGTAACTAACTAACTGACTATAAACATCAACAAGTTGCTTTTAATCGCTGCGTGTTTCTTGATGCTTATAGTCAGTTAGTTAATTACCTTCAAGAAGTTGAAATTTACTGCAGTTTTATAAATATTTTCAGGTTCCTGATCAGGGCTTAAGTTAAACCGAAAATGTGATATTATCCTCTATCACTAGGCTCGACCGCAAAGGCAACCCGGCTGTTGTCGAATATAAATGGAAATCGTTTATTGAATTGGAGCGAAATTACAATGATACTTGACGTTTTTGTCAACAGTCTTTCAAACCACAATCCCGAGTGATCAGAACAGGAGTGTGATCAAAAGAAGTCGTTTTCTGAAATAACATAAAAGCACAAATCACGCATTTGCCTAAAACTACAGTACAAGGCAATAATGATTAATGTGAGTTTTTTACATTGCTACATCCATCGTGAATATGCGTCGACCTTTAGCGCTTTACGGACAGATAGTGTGAATTAAATCAGCAATAAATTCCACATAATTAAAATGTCCATACCAATTTTTGCCAAGTAAGCCGGTGAATTGCGACAACAGCAACAGTCTGAAATTCTTTACACAGGATTCCAATGCGGTTACAATTCAGCTATAACAAATGAAATTAACGCGTTACGATACGTCGAAAATACGTAGATCATGCACAATAAAGCTGTGTCATTAAGTAAGCCCTTTTACAAGTGAACACAGCGCGTACAAAACTGATAGTGATAGATATGTTCAGCTTAGATACGTCAGACTATTAACACATACAGTAGCAAAGGCTAAATTTACAAATTAGCAATCAATTTGTACGGTACTCACATGAAGCAATCTCTTTAAAGCTGCTTGCCCGAATTCTACAAATCTCGACTTACTAAATAAGTCCGAACTGGCTGACAAAACAACCCAAGTTCACAGATGAACAGAACTTTTGCCCAACGTTGGCTACAAACTGTCTGATAATATTTCAGGCACAAGTGGGCTTATTTAAGATAAATTTTTACATGTTTTGAAGTTCCCAAATTATAATAAAGAAGCAACAAATCGAACACAATATTTTCCATGAATCACGGAATGTTGTTTCCGTACGCGATAAACTAAGATCCCAAGGGACGATGATTTCAATAAATCGTTACGTCACAATAAACTTGGAGCCACCGTGTTTTGCAAGGGCATATGAAATCACCAAAATGTTTTCCAAAATAAAGTGTTTTTTCTATATTGTTTTAAGCTAAGCAACCTTCCAGTACATCAATTACGGTTGATCAATCGCCAGGAGAAAGCTACTATGCCGTCAAAAAAGGGCATTTATCAATATATTATCACTCGTAAACACGTGAACTTCAAAACTTAGAAAGTGAAGAGAAAATATCTTACACTCCCTCCAAAAATAGGAAAACTATGCAAGCCTATTTTTAACGTGGAACAAGATATTTTCGCAATTACGAAGGGTAAAGGCAGAAAACTCTACGGCTGCAATACTGAAGCGAGTCATAAAACACAGATACGAAACATTATGTATCTACTCATTGTTGTCTCCACACCGCATGCAGGAACGACAATGCGTAGATACCGCGAAAAATACAATCCACAATTGACTTCCGGTACATCGGGTTCCCGCAGCAACGGATCAGCAGAGCGTTCATAAAATCAGCAAAGCGTCTATTATTTGCCCTCAAATCCAGGCAATTGCTTCGTAGAAGCGCATGAAATCGCAGTTCTTGCACTGCTTCGATCTATACAGAATTTGCGTTGATTGCAGTATCATTTGAGGCCTCGGCTGGCTTGCAGATAAGACACAGCTTTGCAATCGGCCTTCTCAGGATGCCGGTACCGACTCGAACATCTACTTGTCGCACTACTCCGTGCTTATCTGGATATGTATGGATGATTCTTCCCATAGTCCAACGTCGTCGTGGAAAATTATCGTCAACAATTAAGACGACGTCATTCGTCTCGAAGTTGCATTTTCGGTCTGGCCATTTTTGTCTCAAAGCGATTGTCGGTAAATACTCCTTTTTCCACCTTCGCCAGAACTCATCGGCTAGGAAATGAACTCTTCGCCATTGTCGTCGCGCATAGCAGTCTTTTTCGTTTGCCTTCACGGAAAGCATTGGAGGATCACTCTCCAAATTGTGTCGTAATAAATGATTTGGTGTCAGTGGTTGTTGATCCGTCGAATTGTAGTTCACTGGAACCAGCGGTCGTGAGTTCAGGATGTTTTCCACTTCAATCATGAAGGTGTTCAGCGTGTCGTCCGTCAGTGTGCCGAACTTGGAGAGCATAAAATCGAGAATCCGTCGAACCGAGCGGATCATTCGTTCCCAAACGCCTCCGAAGTGAGACGCCCCTGGTGGATTGAAATTCCACCTCATTGCTTTTCGTCGAAAGTATTGTTCAATGCTGGGGTCCTGTAAAGATCTCAAACAATCCTTTAATACGCGATGTGCACCGACAAAATTGGTGCCATTATCACTAAACACTTCCTTAGGATTTCCCCGTCTGGCAGCGAACCGCCGAAAAGCGTTAAGAAATGCGTCAGTAGACATGTCATAGGCAATCTTTAAGTGGACAGCCCTCATAGTTAAGCAAGTGAAAATGCATCCATACCTTTTTACCATGCTCTTTCCCTGCTTAACCATGAAGGGTCCGAAGTAGTCGATTCTGACAGAACTGAAAAGAAGCTTCTCAGAGCGTAGACAAACATCAGGTAGATCAGTCATCTTCTGCTCTCCTGTTGTCACATGGCTGCTAACGATCTTCCGCACAGCGGCGGAATCCTTGAAGAAGTTAAACCGCTCATGCAAAGACGTCCAAGTGTGTGCTATTCCTGCATGACCAACATGGAGATTCTGCTTCAAAATAAACGAAATTTTAGATTGACTTGAATACGAAAGAATGATTGGATGTTTGATATTGCAAGGACTCGCTGTATTCTCCAAGCGTCCTTCTACCCTCAAGGTGTCTGTAAAGTTATCATTAACAGAGTGCGGATACGAAATCGCGCTGTAATTTTGATTGAAAGCGTCGAAAAAGTAATGCAGTCGGTCTATGCTCACCCTACCTAACTGCAATGACTTTAAACAATGTTGCAAAGTGGCACTCTGCAATTCAAAGAGTTGAGGGAACCGCTCCCTCCATTCGTCTACATCGGGCTGGTACAATGGCCCTTGCATCAATACATTGTCTAATGAAATTCCTCTGTGTTGGGCCACACAATCGGAAACAATTTTTACTGCGTCTGACTTATTTTGGTCGAACACTGGGTCATGAGGGAGGTACCGTGCCGCATCTGCGCGGTCATCATCACGGCCCTTCCTGTCCTCCACTGAAGTAGGAAAATCTACGTCCCTAAAGATTGTCTGGGAGTTCTGTACCTGATATTGGCTTATTAGATTAACCATTGCCTGTTTTGAGTTTGCCCGCTTGATTCCGGGTCCAATCACGCTCCATCCTAAAGGAGTCTTTAATGCACAGGGATCTCTTCTCCCTCCATACCTCGAATCCAGATGCCTATGAGCATATGGAACGTCAGTGCCTATTAGTAATGAGACCTCTTCAGTATCCAGGTGAGGGAACTGGATACCCTTCAGGTGAGGCCATGCTTCTATATCTGAATCTGTTAAAGGACGATTGTTTCTGAACGCCAAATCGTCCAGCGACACCGCTTGTCTTATATCCAGCTCATCAGTGTCATCTAGCGGCCGAATTTTAAAATCTAATTTTCGGCAATCAACCGATCTCGGCATTTGGCCCACAGTTGTCAATTGGATTCTGTCTGGCTGACCTCTTAAACCCAATTTCTTCACCAGTGACGTGGTGCAAAACGTGGTGTCACTTCCGGTGTCTAAAAATGCGTTAACGGTCAAGCATTTATTTTCGTAATAAACCTTGACCGGGATAACGCAGAAAAAGAAATTATCCCTTTGCTCAGGCAGCGTTTCGCACTTAGCAATGGTGGCTGGCCTGCCATTATTGCTATTTTCTATGGTTTGATCATTGTTACTGGGACTTTGTGAAAAGTCAATCTGCTGCCTCGAGCCAGTAGGTCTCATTTCCTCGTGCAGCAGAGTGTTGTGGCGACGTCCACAACCCGTTACTGTGCAAGCCGGTGGTCTATCACAAGACCTGACAACGTGTTTGTCGCTAAAACAGTTGTAACACCTTCCTTTATGTCTGATGAAGTCCCTGCGATTAGAAATTGACTTTTTCAGAAATTCATTGCATCTACCTATTGGATGCGGTCCGTTGCAAAGGTAGCATGCCATCCTCGGCCGTGAAGCAACCGTCGCTTCAACGGCAGAACAAGAGCTCTTCTGGGTATATCGGGGGCTGGCAGGGACCCTTTGATCTCGTTTCACCGACCTGCATAGTAAACCTCCAAAAGCGTTTAATACTCTCGATTCTTCTTCCACAAACCCTACAAAGTCGTTAAATGTAGCTTGTCTCCCTGACTGCAGCATAATGTTAGCAGTGCGACGCCTCCAACCCTTCTGCGTTTCCATCGGCAACTTGGCAGCCAGCATCACCATGGTATCCACTGTGTTAAGGTCGCCCAAGTTTTCGAGCTTCCCTAGCACCAGTGAACACTGACGTAAGAGTTGGGAATAATCGCGCATGCCCAACGCGTCTTCGCTCTTTATATCAGGCCTTCCCATGAGCCTTGTAACGAAAGACCTAGCGACAATATGGGGCACGCCATAATTGTCGTGCAGAAGTTTCCTCGCTTCTGCGTATCCTCCACTGGAGTCGATAATCGAACAATGCTCGATTAAGTGCTTGGCTTTCCCTCGGCACTGCTGCAATAGTAGAGTCATTCGCATTCCATCGGTGTGAGCTCGACTCTCCAAATGGGTCTCGAAATGGCGAATAAAGGTCCAATACTCATTTGGCTCGCCTGAAAATGTCATGTGCTCTGGCTTAGGCATGCACATGCCCTCGCCAACAGCTTTCACAATGCAAGGCAAAATTTCAGAGTCCGAGGGCTGAAAACGAACAGTTTTATTTACCTCAGTCATAGCACGGTCAGGCTGGAATTCGGGCACCTTTCCTGTACCGAGATCCACCTGACCCACATGCCTACTAGCATCCGCTCTACCAGATAGCGCAAGACCAGGCTGGCAGTCCGGCACCTTCGGTGTGCCAGAATCCACTTGGTCCTCGCATAAGCTGGCTAGAGACGTGGACCGTCTGCATTCTTCAGACTGGTCCAAAACTTCTAACTGCGCTTTTGCTGTCTCGACAGCCAATTTGGCCTCGAATCGTTCCCTATCTGCTTGTAACTGAGATTCTTAGGCCCGCAGCTGAGATTCTTGAGCCCGCAATCTTTGCTCTTCTTCTATGCTTTTCAACTTAAGTTCGGCAAGCTTCTTGGCTAGTGCCGCCTCCGTTCTCTGCCTTTCACTGGCAGATGTGCTACACGAAGAGCGAGAACGGCTAGACCTCTTCGATCGGCGACTATACACCACACTAGCCGCTGGCGTTTCTCGCAAAGCTGAACGTTCGACATGCGGCTCGGGTTCGGCGCTCAGTTCTGCTCGAGCAACGCTAATGTCTAATTTCCTTTGAATCCAAGCCTGCTTCATCGCCTCTAGTTCGCAAAAGTCATCATTTGCGTATTTAAAAGTTTTTAAGTGATCTTCCATCATTGGTAGCAGCCGGTCATAAACTCGCTGAAACGATTCTTCAGCGTTTTTAAATTCTACGACACTCTTAGCTTTTGCAGCTTTCTGGCACAAAACGAACCAAGAAGCTAACCTTTTGTCTTCTCGCGTGGCTTTATCCAAAGAGAATTCCTCGACATGAGTTTCCGGCGAACCTGACGCTGAAACCGATGGAAGGTTCTGGGTTTCCTCAGAAGATGGATTTTCCTGCTCATTTGGAGTTTCTGTTGTTTGAAACATCGTTATTTACAGTAGTGCTGAAAGTTTCAATGTAGAAGATGAGAAGTAATCAACAGCAAATATTGGCACAAGTCTACGAAGGATAATAAAGTAACAAAGGAATGGGAAGCCTAAAAATCACCTATCCAAGGGCAGTTTCTTGATAAGCAATTTGCAAAACAGTGAACAGATAGTCAGCAACGACACTAGAACTAATTGCCTACCAATAGGCAAAAGAAACCCGAAAACTAGTGTGCCGACTTTAGAGCACGAGATACTAATTTGCCTACAGAGGGCAGGGGGAAATAAACAGCAAATCTGCCGTCCCACGGCAAGAGAGTGAAACTAATTATTGCCTAACACAGGCAACAAGAAATAAAGAAAACTACTTTGCCGACCCACGGCGACAAATTGAAAACTAATATTGCCTACCAAAGGCAATAGGAATAACGAAAACAAATCTGCCGACCCACGGCAAGAAAATTGAAAACTAATGTGATATTATCCTCTATCACTAGGCTCGACCGCAAAGGCAACCCGGCTGTTGTCGAATATAAATGGAAATCGTTTATTGAATTGGAGCGAAATTACAATGATACTTGACGTTTTTGTCAACAGTCTTTCAAACCACAATCCCGAGTGATCAGAACAGGAGTGTGATCAAAAGAAGTCGTTTTCTGAAATAACATAAAAGCACAAATCACGCATTTGCCTAAAACTACAGTACAAGGCAATAATGATTAATGTGAGTTTTTTACATTGCTACATCCATCGTGAATATGCGTCGACCTTTAGCGCTTTACGGACAGATAGTGTGAATTAAATCAGCAATAAATTCCACATAATTAAAATGTCCATACCAATTTTTGCCAAGTAAGCCGGTGAATTGCGACAACAGCAACAGTCTGAAATTCTTTACACAGGATTCCAATGCGGTTACAATTCAGCTATAACAAATGAAATTAACGCGTTACGATACGTCGAAAATACGTAGATCATGCACAATAAAGCTGTGTCATTAAGTAAGCCCTTTTACAAGTGAACACAGCGCGTACAAAACTGATAGTGATAGATATGTTCAGCTTAGATACGTCAGACTATTAACACATACAGTAGCAAAGGCTAAATTTACAAATTAGCAATCAATTTGTACGGTACTCACATGAAGCAATCTCTTTAAAGCTGCTTGCCCGAATTCTACAAATCTCGACTTACTAAATAAGTCCGAACTGGCTGACAAAACAACCCAAGTTCACAGATGAACAGAACTTTTGCCCAACGTTGGCTACAAACTGTCTGATAATATTTCAGGCACAAGTGGGCTTATTTAAGATAAATTTTTACATGTTTTGAAGTTCCCAAATTATAATAAAGAAGCAACAAATCGAACACAATATTTTCCATGAATCACGGAATGTTGTTTCCGTACGCGATAAACTAAGATCCCAAGGGACGATGATTTCAATAAATCGTTACGTCACAATAAACTTGGAGCCACCGTGTTTTGCAAGGGCATATGAAATCACCAAAATGTTTTCCAAAATAAAGTGTTTTTTCTATATTGTTTTAAGCTAAGCAACTTTCCAGTACATCAATTACGGTTGATCAATCGCCAGGAGAAAGCTACTATGCCGTCAAAAAAGGGCATTTATCAATATATTATCACTCGTAAACACGTGAACTTCAAAACTTAGAAAGTGAAGAGAAAATATCTTACAGAAAACGTTTGACTGTTAAACTCATTTGTAAATATGTAAAATATGTTATTATAATGCTCAACCCTGTTGTATTGTTGTGTCTTGCCCGTCTTTGGTACATATCGATTAATCGCCAAAAACAATTAATTTAGCCAAATCAGTTGTCAAAAATCGCCAAAAAAGAGCCAAATCATAAATATGAAGCTAAACGTCTTAAAAAATCGCCAGATTTCTGGACTTTGGCGATAAATTCGCCAATATGGCAACCCTTTTCCACCGGACCACAAAACAAAAGTAGAACCGCGCATGCGCAGTGCTGCGCCGATACAGCAGCGAGAAAAATGCATTATTGCGCAAAACGCAGCAAACACGCACTAAGCAAGACACAAACACGTGCAGAGAAATAAACGGCAATTAAAAACTGAAATTTCAATACAAAAGTAACTTGTAACTGTAACTGTTGAAAAAGTGCTAAAATAGGAACTAGTTACCGCGTTTCGTTACTTTTGGAAAATTGTAACGAAGTTACCGTTACAGTTACTCAAAAAGTAACTAGTTATAGTAACTAGTTACTTTTGTAACTAGTTACTGCCCACCTCTGCAATTGAAATAGCGTGGCTAACAGAACAGGCGGTTATAGAAAGCGTCCAAAGATCAATCAGCTCTATGATCTACTTTAGGAATATCTCAAAAGTAATAATAACCTACAATCGACTTCTGAGCTACAAAACGCAACAATATACTGTCACGCCAGCAAACAGATTGTATTTTTCATGCTTTAAATTACACACGCAACACTCCACTTGAACTAACGTAAGATTGAAATTCACCATTTTAAGCTTAAAGGCATACTAAAGGAAAATTTCAAACCGGAATTAAGCATTAAAATGAGTAAACTGAACATTCAAGAATACATTTCAAAAACAATTACCCAAAAAAATTTGTTTTCAATGGCGCTGGCAAGGCCCAAAGTCCAGTGTTTTATTTATTTTCATTTTTTTCAAAATGACCAAAACGTGCAAACACTGCTCAAGAATACGTCATAAAAGCCAGCAATAACAAAAGCCACGTTACCACATCTGATGTTTTGAGCAAACTGTCTGCTGTTTTGATGTTAAAATGTGCTGTTTTGATGTACATACATACATAGCCTACAGTCAAATCGCCCGCAGTAACAATTATTGCGTGATCGGTTGATTGCTAGCCTTTATGACGTAGACTGTACAGTGTACAGTCGCACGCTTCGTTGCTCAGGCTCAATCTCGTTTTGAAAGCTCTGACAAAAGCACGCGCACAATGGTGGTCAGACCGCAATGGGGCAAAATTTTATTGAAAATCGTTTTATGGTAGCATGTTAAACACAAAGAACGTGGAAAATCGCCAAGTCAGGTTTTTTCTTTAGTACCCCTTTAAGAGCAAACGTTTAAGCTTAAAAATGCACATTTTAAGTTACAATTTATAATTCGTAAAAAAATTAAAAAACGAATACCAGATATACTGTGTAGGCCTATACTGCACAGTATTACTGAACCTAGTACGAGATTGTAAACAAAACCACCATAACCTATTTCCATTCCATAACCAAGATAAAAAGTTTGGCAGTAGTAGGTAAAAGTTAGGGAGTGAACTAATCTTTGCACAAATTTTTTTTTATTTGTATAAATTCGTTTCAGAGTTTTTTCGAACCGTCGTGAGAAACTTTCCAGTTGGCTTATTCCGGATATGATCATTTCTGGTTGGTAGATGGCCTAAAGAAAACTGTAAACATTTTCGTAAAGTTTCCCAATACGAAACAGTTGATTAATTTCAAACAAACACCTTGAAACAGTTAGTTACAAAATATTGAATATGTTTACCTTGAAACAAAACAGTTACTGAAAATTGAAGCCGCAGTTATAGCCATTCTAATAACAAACTGTGTCCTAAGTGGGCAAATGCTAATCTTCCATTTCTAAAATATTAGTATGAGCAACCCATTTAATAATAATGTTATGGTTTTATTTATTGTCGCTCTACAACAGACTGTTATTGTCTATTTATTGTCGCTCTACAGCTAAGGTCTTTTAGCGACAGGGCTCATTTTTAATTTAAATCAGGTTTACGATGTTATCACATTATCACCCGAGTCATTCTCACTGCGCTATGCAGGATAGAACACAATCGGTACCGTTTTTAAAGTCTTTGGTTTGACCCGACCTGGAACCGATCTCAGATCTACCAGCACCAGAGCCGAAGGCGAAACCACTCGGCCACTGAGCTGGTTGAGCAACCCATTTGCTTTCTACACTAGGCTACTTATTTTTTATATTATTAAAAGAAAACACAATCACTTACGTGTTTTCTTAAAACGTTTGTATCTCAAGAAAAAGCTAGCCGACAATATGACTCCAATACTTGAAAGTGAAACTGCTAAGGTAATTGCTAAAGTAAAGTCATAAGCATTCCGTTCTTGATGCACAATGATATGGAACCGAATGGTGTGATTGCCAGGAAAACGTTTGGAAGCGAGAGTAAGTACAAAACTACCATTGTCAGCAATTGTCACCTACACACCAATATGACAGAAATATTGTGATCAAAAACAAACCAGAAAAGAGAAGTCACAGATTTTATGCTTGCCTTTCTAGGTTAATAAAGCTCATCTGCTGCAGGAACCTGCAGATTACAATTACGCTCACCGCACAGAAAGATATATTTGATACCATTTTCATTGAATACACCTTCAGCAATACAACAAAAATGAATGGTTGACGCAGCACTGCAACTGAACACAGACTAAATACTTTAGAACAGGAGCCAGGTCGATTTATTTGACTGTCTGGGTCAGTACGGTTTGACAAGTGTTTTTAGACTGAAATTTTGTGCAGATTTCGAAAATAAACTTCTTACTTGCACTAGCCTGACCGTTTTCTCTGTAAAAACCTGTTGTTATAGGCCTAATCTTATCAAGAAAAATGCTTATTTCATTGTGACATGATTAACACGCAGTGAAACTTCACTGATCTTCGAAATTACATTCTAACTTAGCTTGAAATGTGATATTAATGCTGTTTTCTCGTTGGGATAAATAAAAAGTCATAAACTCCTGAATTAGTCTTTGTGTTAATCTATCTGGAGACATGGCCACTGCTGCTCGACATAGTGTTATACTATCCGATTAGGCCTACAACATATCTCCCAGCATTCTACTGAAGTTTTTGAAAATAGGGCTATTCTTAACAGGGAATTTAGCAGTAGCATGTGAGAAACAGGAACGCCGGATACAATCCATTTTGGATGACATTGTATCTGCTGTGACCAGGGGGCTAGTTAAACCTCAAAAACATATTTTGCTTGGCTTGGCTGTGAAATATCCATAACTTCTTCTTCTATCGAGTCTTCTAAAGTTCGTTGATACACCACAGATTGACACATTCTTCCGCAACGGTGTTATACACTGACAGGTCCCACCTACTGCACCGGGTGGCAAGCCAAGGGCAAACAAGAAGGTGGTCCGCTGTTTGGGGCTCGGTGCCACAGATACATGCAACTGGGCCCGTGTCGTAGCCCCACTCCACCATTGCAGACTTAGTGCGTCCAACACCGGTTCGGAGTCGATTTAATGTTTTCCACTTTGCCCAAGGAGCGTAACACAGAATTTCATCAATTTAGTTTTTACGTTTTTGTGCAAACAGTATTCCATGCACTTTTTGCACTACAAAGCAATTTGCGCGAATAACAAATTACTTTCCTAATTATTGTCTGCCAGCAAAGAATGACTCATTCGAAGCGCGGTCTCTCCTCATGCAGCGTGAACGTCTGAACTGTCATAAAATGCCATATGTGAAAGTAACTAATGGGTTGGTGTCCATATTTACGTCGATTCCACGTCAAGTAATGTCGAATAATTGTACATAACCCTGTCGCAATTATTTTTGAATTGGATAGGCGATAGCGAAATTCTTTAGTCAAATATCTCATTTTAGATAAATTTAACATTAGTAGATGTTAAATCAACGTAACCTCTTCATTGACTTGCATGGCTGAAAGCGTTTTCCGCATGCTAAAGAAATAAACTCAATCATTATCAGTGACAAACACAAAATGAAACCGCACGCTAATAGTAAACTGTCAATCAAGCTATTGAATTTCAGCAAATTTCTTGCATTTCATAACTGGCTGTGACAAAAGGTTTATTGTGAACTTCACAATTATCCGATACCAACATAATCGGGATTAAAAGTTGGGGCAAGAAAAAAAAAAGTAAAAGTCAAGAAATCTCAGGTTTCTAGCGTCACTGCTTCTATGTGAAATTTCTGAATTAGCAGAGGGCGAGACCATAAGGTCTACGCCAGTAACCGGTACGGTTAACAGATTAGGACACTGCATAATGCATAAGCTATACAACAGCAGAAAAAGTAGAAACTGAATTGGCCTCAAATATCGCAAATAAGAATTCTGCTACACCTGATGGACTAATCAGTATTGCAAATTTATCAACCGGGCTGGCTTTCGACATTTATGAGGAATTGACTAAAACATTGGATGGAAGCAACTCTCTTCACGACACCCTCGGCATAGCTTAAAATGTTTGTAGGGAAACAACTGGAACAGTGAAAGACAGAAAGCTGTCTGACAACACAGAATATGGTTCACACACAGCTGAGGATGAAGATATATCTTAAACCACATCTGCATACGACTCTGAAGACACAGATTTTCATTATCAACCACCTGTAAAGAAGGAAAAAGTGACAAAATCATCAGCGGTTAAACAGAGTGGGACGCCATCAACCGCCAAAGTGTCTGAAGCGTAGAACTCTAAACGTTCAAGATTGTGATATTCCACTATACATTGGAGTCAAACCTAAAGTGAACCAGTTTAAGTTTCACATTCACGAGACTGTGGTACCATCTTGCTCTAAGCAGCTTGCAAGAAGAGACAATGTGTGGATGATATCTTGTAGCTTTGTTGACAATACTCCAATGTGGTATGAGTGGAATTCTCTGGTTACTAAAGATGACTTTTCCAAGTCAAACACTGATATACATGGAGCCAGTTGGAAATCCACCAAGGCTTGATGTTGTGCAGCACACAATGAATATTGCAATTCGAGTTTCTGATGCAAGCCATGATTTATACATACCTGTGACCTATGACTTAGCAATTACAAAGCCTGCATTGCAGATTCAGTCCTATAAATCACTAATGTTTGATAGACTGTTTGTATGTTACTGAGCCTTCCACATCAAGTTAGCATATTTCAAGTGCTTAGGATACATCCTTTCTGGTGCGGGTGGTGACCACATTCTAGTGGAAAGCGGAGTACCGGTACTGGCATTAGGCTCATTAAATGGTCTTTTGAAAGGAACATTTTACAATCGAGCAAAGAGACTTCATTCCCTCCTTGCAGTCGCTTTCAGAATAAAACATTTGGAAATGTTCCTCCTTAAAGCTGACACATCCATTGTTCCAGTGATGAAACTTCTTCAGCTACTTCACAACAACTCTTCACCTGGCCTGATGAACGAAACTGAGAGTCATGAAGAATACACAAACTTTCTCTCAGCCTATGAGAAATTCACAGATGATACACTGAATGGCAAACATGGAACTACAGCTCAGCTTTGAATGCAGTATTGTAAGTTGGTGGAGCACTACCAAATGTTCACAAGAGCTGTGAGGATCAGTTACTTAGATTTGTTTACTTATTCTCTGAACAAGATGATTCCCCTGTTCTTTGCAACTGGTCACAACAACTATCCCAGATGGATGACCCTGTATGTAATGAAGCTACTGAACACTGAGAACATTCACCCTGGTTTGAAAGATCAGTTGCAAAATGGGTCTTTCAGCATCAGACGAACATCAAAAGCATTCAGTCGATGTGATGTTGATCTCACGTTGGAACAGACCGTGAATGCAGATGCTGCATCAAGACTGACAAGGATAGCATCGATGACACAGAATTTTGGTGCACATAAGAGGTGAAATATCCTTAGAGCAACAAAAGTGCTGTTGTTGGAAGCTTGATGATGAAAGCAGGATTAGCTCAACTTGAAGAACCTGCTCAAGAGCTGAAACCATCAAGAGTGAGATACATCAGATTTGGGAAAAAAATCCTCAGTGTTGTGGACACAACTATGAACCCATTTGCAGATCCTGTTGAGAATGATGTTTTGTATTCCATTGGAAGTGGAAAATATGCATCTGAGGAAGTCACAAGTGAGCTTCTGCAAGTGCAGAGGATTGCCGAGAAGGTGTACTCTGAGTTCAAGACAGATTTCTTGATATCCACCTCCAAGTTTGAGTCACCAATCCACAGGAAAGTAGTCAGAAATTTCTCTTATGATGCTGTAGGCTAAAAGCAAAGGTGGTGAACAAGGAAAGAAACAAAATAATACAAGTGAAAGGGACAAGAGACCTTTTTGTGTGACTACTTTTTCTTGCTGTGACAACTCATATTGAGTTACCAATTGTCTTCAGGTATCCTTCAACTCCTGTCCCTATGTGCATTGGAAATGTCGATTGGTCAATGAGTTCTACTGCAAAGTCTACACTTCTGCACAAACTGGAAGGAAATCAATCAATCATTTTATTTTTCGTCATTAATGCGTCCGGGACGAAAAAGGTACTAACTACAAAAATCGATATAGACCTACCAGCACGTTAATGAATGAGAAAAGGTGGCAAATCTTTGAAAGGTTTAAAGGAAAGGTTGAAAGTACAGCACCTAAATCTGTGGATGTCTTAATTATTGATGCCATGTTTGTTATCAGATGTTTGAGAAACCTACCTATTAAGTTCAAAGGAGTAGCAACATGTATATTAACAAATGTATGTAGAACATCTGCTGCAGAGGTTCATTTTGTCAGTGACACGTACACAGGAACAAGTATTAATGAGCTAGAGCAAGACATGCGAAAGACACCAATAAATTTTGCAAATCGTAAATCGCGCAAAGTTTACGCGATTTACGCTTCTTTTAACTAATCTGTGGAAGCAATTTCAGAATCGCTTACTCTGTTGGGTTTTTGTGTAGCTGAGTTTTTTGTGTTCTCTAATTTTAGCCGCAGTTTTTGCCCGTTCGAATGTAACAGCTACCTTTAGTAAGTTAATAGCTGTTTATCTGCCTATAAATTTAATACAAATATTACCCTGAAAGTGTTTCCAGAAAGCGCTATAATCCATTATTTGAGTGTAATTTTGCAAAAATTTTCCGGGGGAGCGTGCTACCGGACCCCCCTAGAATACGCGTGCCTTCGGCACGCTTTAACCCCCCGCCAGCTTTATTGCTTCCCTTGCTTAACCCACCAGGATACGCCACTGCACATCAGGTGGCGATGTCTTAAATCAAACACTTTGTCGTTCTTTTCAATTCATCAAATATTTGGCCTCCCCCCAAATTTTTTTTCTGGCTACGCCACTGCCCCAACCACGTCATCACTGCAAGAGCAAATGACACTGATGTGCTGGTGATTTTGTTGTATCATGCCAGTTGTAACAATTCCCTCAGAATATACATGGACGTAGGAAATTCAAACAACAACAGTCGCAGGTACATTGACGTAACATTGCAGGCAGACACTTTGGGAAAAAAAACTTTGTGAAGCATTACCAAGTTTGCATGCGTTCACTGGCTGCGACTACTCTCCTTCATTTAAGGGCAAAGAGAAAGTACGCCCATTGAATATTGTAGAGAATTCTCCAAGGTTAAAAAAAACGTTTGGAGAACTTGGCTCTTCAACAATGGCTGAAAACACCTACCTTGTGCTGGAAGAGTTTGTGTGGGTTTTGTATGGACAAAACAAGGTTAAGGACGTCAACATTGCTCGCTTAAGCCTCTTCAATGTGAAGTATCAATTCAAAGCCCCTAACTATGATCCCTCCATGCAAAGCAACCATCAAGCAACATGTCCTTCGTGCAAACTTCATTGCCAACATGTGAAAGTCGGCAGATGAAAGCGACATTCATCAGCTTGATCCACATGGTAACGGATAGAGTAAGAAAAGGGGAATGTACATGCTGAATTGATTCACAGGTCCTATGGTTCCTGATTGTCTCAGCGATCAAATTGAAGAAGTTCCTGATGAAGAAAGTGATAGTGAAAGAGAAGCAGAGGAAACTGATGACTCAGATTAGTTACTTATTTGAGATGTAGGTCCGAATTCAAATGTATGTCCCTGATTTAGCTTCTGTTCAGCTTTGATTGCAGTTCTAAGTAGCCTACAGCGCCAACGAAATACCTTCTGTATGGTATTGTGTTATACCATAACTGTGTTGTGGTATAATATACTGAGTTATTCCTTCGAATATAAAATAATATAAATATATACTGTGTTATTCCTTCAAACTTTTGAAATGGAGCCTATCGCTTGTAAACTTAAATTGGTTTTCGTTTAAAGCTGTCTTTTGTAAGTAACTGTCCTATAAGAGGCTGCGGTGCCTACAAGGGTCTGTGATAGATCTTATTCAGCTTTTGGAACTTTGTGAACATTAAGATGTCTATGGTCATATGTTCCATCCAAGATATAAAATCTAAACTTTCTATTCACCTTTCAGAGTTACTGAACGAAGGCAACAAGATACATGGAAATATTGAAAGGTATATTGAAAATGACAAAGACAAAGCATTTTGCCTGGTGATTGGAACTTTTGCATGTTACCATATTGCGTATAATCAAACAAAAAGTGTTCATTTTGATCATAATATCAAGTCATGTTGTTCCTATATCTTTAATTTAACTCTTACTTTTTCCTGTGATGTATACCATCTTGATAAGCATTCAGTCACATAACATACGTATATAAGCCTACTGTAGCGATATTGCCAGGTAGACTAGGCTATCATCTCGGGAAATGCTTAATATAACAAAAACGGTCAGGCTAGTGCAAGTAAAAGTTTATTTTCGAAATCTACACAAAATTTTAGTCTAGAAACACTTGTCAAACCTTACTGACCCATACAGTCAAATAAATCGACCTGGCTCCTGGTCCACTTTCTACATGTCCAGTCTGCGAAAATGTCCAGTATCCGGGAATTACATTCAAGATTATCTTCCAGTTGTTGGAATTACAAAGCATTTCTGTTTTTGTATGTCAAGCACTTTGGCTATTGCTATTCTTGCAGTAGATCTAGAAAACCCACAAAACTACGCTATTGCATGACCGAAGAGGCAGAAAATGTGCTGAGCACTCGACAAGGCAAAACCAGGTGAGACGTTGACGTCAAAATACCACAGTACGCTAATTGCACCATGGTCTAGTTGTAAGTAAACAGTTTACATAACATACTAATTAGTGAGATGAAGAACTAATAATCTAAGTTTAGTCACCCTTGCAGCCGTGAACCAGCAGCTTTGGTCTGTAGTTCTACACAAAAATGAGAAACCAGTGTTGCCAGATATTTTTCAAATTTCCAGCCCACACACTACATAAAACATTCTCAAGCTACAGTACATTTTAAACTTTCATCATCACGCGCCGTCTCCGATCTGAAGGTTGGCTGTCATTTTCTTCCACAAGTCACGTTCTTCCGCTACTTTTTTTGTTTCTCCAATGCTTGACAAATCAGCCCCCTGCATTACGTCATCTCCCCATATTCGTCTTCTTCCCCTGCACTTCCGATCCTTTCAAAAGGTATCCCGCGAATTTCATCTTTTGTTTTGCTAAGTCGTTTGTCCATCTATCTTGCACTCCAATTATTTTCCTAATAGTTTCGTTTGTAATATGATATTTTTAATATTCTTCTGTAGCACCAGAGTTGAAAAGCATTAGTTTTTTTGTGAATTTCTTTGCTGTAGGTCCAACTTTCACTTCCATATGACATGACTGGTTTGATGTAACATGGTAGAAAGATCAGTTTTAATTGTAAATCTATATTTCTTAAAAATTCCTTGTATTTCCAAAATGACGCTTTTGTGTGACTGATTCTTCTTTTTACATCATTGGTGCATCTTCCATCTTGTGTAATGAGTGACCCTAGGTATGTGTACGTGGTGACCTGATCCAGTTGTTCTCCTTCCAGCTTAATTTTTATTTTATTATTTTCATTCCTTTTTACGATCAGCATTGTCTTTGTTTTCTTCAAATTGAGCTTCACTCCATATTTTTTACTGATTTCGTAATTTTGTCACTGCTTTCTTGCAGCTTTTAAACTTCAAGCCCATAAAAACTATCTAATCCTTGTAGATTGAAAGTAGGGCAGAATTTCTCAACTACGGCAAATAAAGCTTTGGTAGAGAGTTTGCATTTTTGAACCATAGACAAGCAAAATAAAGTAACCTTAGCGGGTTTAACATAATGTATTACACACAAAACAAAATATCTAACATAATGGCTCAAACGTTTTCGACACGTACGTGTGTCCTTATCAGGAATTAAATCTGCAATATACATAAAATGAAACATTGTAAGATAAATTTGGCCTTGCACTATAATTGTAATGAGACACTCTGGACTGAAAAGCACAAATTGAACAAATGATACAAGAATGATTACGAGTAAATTATACGGCTGGAAACAAAACACATGAGGTGTAAACTACAAGATTGAACAAACAATTAAAACACATACAAAAGGAACGATGAGCCACAGGCGAGTAACTGCAGGTTGAGAGATGGATTGTTACGTTTGATTTTTAAGGCTTCATGATCTTAGTCTGAAAATCAGATCTGCCTCGAGAGATGATTTAATTGCACTTTGGGTTGTTAGATTTGGGTTTAAGTGCTTCCCAGCCCTTGCCAACAAATGTCTGGTTGACATACCAATGTATGTCTGGTTTGCGTCAAGCAATCAACTAAATTTATACACAACATTCGAAGAAAGAGTAAAGGTGGTAGGCGACTTCAGTTGAAAATGTTGATGCACTTTGAATGTTTTATACACAGGATGAATGTCATATGAAAATTTCTTTTTTATAAGTTTAGCTAGGTTTTTTGCAAAACTTGTTGAATCTTTTCCTAGAAAGGGCATATTTAAAGGGATACTAAAGGAAAAACCTGACTTGGTGATTGTACACGTTCTTTGTGTTTAACATGCTACCATAAAACAATTTTCAATAAAATTTTGCCCCATTTCGGGCTGATCACCACTCTACGCGTGCTTTTGTCAGAGCTTTCAAAACGGGACTGGGCGTGAGCAGCGAAGCGTGCGACTGTACAGTCTACGTCACTATAGACTAGCAATCAGCTGGTCGCGTAATAGTTGTTACAGCGGGCGATTTAACTGTAGGCTATGTATGTATGTACATCAAAACATCAGATTTCAACGTCAAAACATCAAACACTTTGCTCAAAACATCAGATCTGATGTAAAAACATCAGATGTGGTAACGTGGCTTTTGTTATTGCTGTCGATAGTGACGTATTCTCGAGCAGTGTTTGCACTTTTTGGTCATTTTGAAAAAGTTAAAAATAAATGAAACATTGGACTTTGGGACTTGCCAGTGCCATTGAAAACAAATTTTATTCGGTAATTTTTTTTTGTAATGTATTCTTTAATGTTCAGTTTACGCATTTTAATGCTTAATTCCATGGTATCATTGGATTTTTCAAGCATAACTTCGATATTTTTATGTTGCGAGTTTAAAAGGTTTAAAAATTTTAAGCACGATTCATGATCAAAAATGGCGAAAATGTCATCGACATAACGCAAATACAGTTTGGGATAAAAATTACGATAAAATTCAAATATTTTGGTTTCGATATGTGCCAAGAAAAAGTTTGCCAGTGATAGGCCCCAATGGGGAACCAATGGTGACGCCATCTATCTGTTGAAACAAACTATTGTTGTACATGAACATGCCTTCTGTGGCTCAATGTAATAATTTTATGAAGTATTTTTTGTGAAAACCAACCTAATCGACCGCACATTGCAAAAATACTTCATAAAATTTTCCAGCTTCATTCTTGTATCATTTGTTCAGTTTGTGCTTTCAGTCCAGAGTGTCGTTACAGTTATAATGCAAAGTCAAATTTATCTTACGATTTTTCATTTTATGTACATTGCAGATTTAATTCCTGATGAGGAGATACTTACGTGTCGAAAACGTTTGAGTCATTATGTTACATATTTTGATTTATGTGTAATACACTATGTTAAACCCGCTAAGGTTACTTTGTTTTGCTTGTCTATGGCAAATAAACTACTTGTAAACTAATCAAAAGATTTATTTTTGAAGCTTCATCTACTTTCAGTAATAGAGCAATTATTTAAATATTCACTTACATTTGTACTCCAAAATAAAAAAAATTGCTCATCACTCGTGGGGTTGAGCGATTCCAGCGATCCGTTATAATCAATTGCTTTACCTGAACATGGCAAATAAATTAGTCAGCTATTTCGTAAAGTGTTATTTCACTTCAAAGAATGATATATTGCATCACTATATTTGTTGCCATAAGAAACCTGTCATTGTTTCTAGCTTCTTTTTTTATTGTTCGTTTTGCTTATTGTTTTGTTTTTTATTTGTGGGACGGTGGCAGCTGACTTCTTTGACCCTGTGGTCTTTCGCTGTCATGTTAGTACAAATACCACATTTAGTGGATTTGGCTATCTATGCGTTATAATTGTAGTTTACTTTACATGCTGTCGTACTGAACAAGTAAAACGAGTCCCAAACTACATACCGTTCTTCTCTAGTGACACAAATGTAGCCGGTGGGTTGGAAAAAAAAGTCACATTACAGAATTCTGAAGCATACAATTTCCATTCACAAATTGTATCTCGATTATGATTAAAATTGTGGTATGGTTTATCTGCAAAAAACAAACGCTTGCAATTAAATCAAAAACAACTTCATAAAATTAAACTGTTTATAAGTTGTAGAGTAGGCTGCGCCACATTCGTTCTTACTTACCGGTAGTTTACTTTATTTTAAGCCTATTTAAGGCGTTAATCTCGCATTTCTAATTTTAATTATAAAATGGGCTATCTCCAAAACCACATTCAAAAACTTAAAAGCATGGATTCGCCTGAAAAACATACTAGAGACAAAAGTGCTCAGGCTGAAAACAAGGCTACGCCCTACGCCATACCAATGATTGAACAGTATACAATTGGTGTTTTTTTTAAATATTTGAATTGGTTAATATAATTCGTCGTTGCTTTTACTTTTCTTTTACACAAATATTGGACGTTGCCAAAATCAACTTCAACATTTTACTCACACTTCACATCAAGCGTATGATTACTTGACATTCCAGAGTTTGTCTCGATTTGAGTTAATGGAGTTATAGCTTGACAAGAAATTGATTTCTTGTTGTCACGTGCAGTCAAGACTCTTTCAAACAATTTACCCTAAAAAAATCACAACACCAAACTATTTAATACTTTCTTTCTGTAGAAACTAACATAGAGTTACTGCCAATTTTTAGTTTTCCAAGCAAATATCTTTGATGAGTGCAAAACAAACTCGACAAGCATTAGGGTACAAGGTTATGCTCAAACTTTTACGCCAGCTCAAACGTAATGAAACAAACTATCTAAACAAGTCAAACAATTTTTTGAAAAATTGTCATCAGAAAGAGGCAACGAGTTGTGGCGACTTTGAAACTCGGGCTCAAAAAATTTGACAAGTAATTTAACTCCAGCAGTATTGCACGTTACAAAGAGCCTGGTTGTGATTTATGTTAGTTTGAATATAAGATATACAGTATAACCGTCTCAAATAGAGAAATCATGTTTTCTATTGCGTACATTGCGACAACATAAAGTACACAGCGAAGTGGCATATCCGTCTTCGAGTCAGCTGCTCCTCTTTAGCATGCCATTAAGTGTCCTTGCCGAGACATAACCGCGTGCTCTAAGCAGTGTCGAACCCACGTTCTTTCGAACGTCGCGCAGACGTTTTCACCACTCGGCCACGCAACCAACAGTTCGAACTTTCTGCTTTATGAATGGTTTGATAGCCTGGGTAAATGCACTCTAGCCTTTTGATGATTTTTTTTCGCTTCAAGCCACTTATGCCTGTTATCCGGTCCACCCAGTGGTCGCAAGTACCATTAGCCTACATACCACAGTGGAATTTCCAGCTACGTGGAATTGGTTTAGTTTTATTTCGGAGTCGTTTATTAAAAAATCTTCATTGTTTTTGTCTTTCATTCCGAGCAAAGGTGTAGCTATGACACAATAAACCTGTTTGCTATAATTTAGCTTAGCCTACATTTGTGTTGTTTTCTAAACTGGTCAGATAGTTTGTAAAAGTAAGCAACCTTTCCATATCGATGCAGTGAAAATATACACTATCGTAGCTTTTCTTACCTGTATGGGGTCCAAAATTATTTTGGCCCGGGGGCTTAAAATTATTTTATCCCGGGAGGCCCGGGTGCCCATAAAAGACTTAACACAGCAAAGCGCATATCTGTTGCTTGCAATGTGGAAAAAAATTCGAAAACAAGAAAAAAATATGACGTACACACATTTTCAGAACAAGCATAGAGCATTTACTGCAAAGTACCCCATTGAAGATGAGCGAAAAAAAGCAATATTGGTCTTAATGAGAAAAGTGGAGCAGAGTAAGCAAGCTTTTAATAAATGGAGAAAAGCCCCATGCCACGCCAGTGCTGCTAGTTTTGTGGCAGCTCAAGAGATTGAAAATGGGTTTCCACGTTTAACGGACAATAAATATGTAAAAAAAATGTTTCTTCAGGTAACATAGAAACTGTGTTCTAATCTATAACTTATTTACAGAAATACCACGAAAAGCGTTATGGCCTTTGTGCAGGCCATATCTACTGAAAGAAATAGCAGTAGCTTTTTTGTTAAAAACGGTTGCGTTCCTTAGTTTAGGGAAACATAAAGCTAACTTTGATAAAAATTTGATGTTGACTAGTATTATTATTAATAAAATGTATTAATAATAATAATACATAATAATATTAGTGTTAATTTAATATGATATATAATATTAAAACAATGAAAACTATTAATACTACAAAGTGTTCAATGCTAAGAAAAAAAGCAAAGCAGAGCGAATTAAATCAAATATAGTTATTACTATCTAAACCAGGGATTCTCAAACTGTGTGCTGCAGCACACTAGTGTGCCGCCACAGATTCTCAAGTGTGCCGCGAATCTTTTGAAATTTTGGAAAAGAACTGTATAAATATTTAAAATAAGCCATTCAGACAAGCATGCGACTTAAAAGCGCTTTAACTCCTTCAATAGATGATAAATAAGCACATGTGACGTTGAAACCAATTATGGCATTGCCGATACAGCAGGGTAATTGCCACGTCACTATTGGGCTGCTATGTTAGCTATTGCTATTGCTAACATTACTTCCCACCATTTGGAAGCAATGAATCAAGCAATCTTTCTGCAGAAGAAGAACAGCTCATTGATTTACGAAACGACCCATTTTTTCAAACGCTGTTTCCACAAAAAAAACTTGAATGCGTTTTGGCTGTCTGCTTCCAAATTCTATTTCATGATCCGTGCAAAAGCAATCAAAATTATATTGCCATTTGCATCTTCATGGCTATGTGAACATGGCTTTTCTGTTTTGACTGAAATTAAAAGCTGTAAACGAGAGAGACTGCTTGAAATT
This sequence comes from Aplidium turbinatum, assembly GCF_918807975.1. Lineage (NCBI taxonomy): Eukaryota > Metazoa > Chordata > Ascidiacea > Aplousobranchia > Polyclinidae > Aplidium > Aplidium turbinatum. Next base: position 6,381,305 of record NC_137483.1, on the reverse strand, counting down.
GACGATGAAATTCGGGTAGGCCTATATGTTTGTCAACAATGCAACCTCGTTTCAGTCGAAGCTTATATTGGTATAAACAAGCACATCCATCGAATTGACACGTGAAAATAATTTTTTTTAAAGCAACTTTTCTTCTTTTGTAAGTGTGCCGCGTGCGTTTTATATTTTTTCTAATGTGCCACAAGCTGAAAAAGTTTGAGAACCACTGATCTAAACCTTTAACAGCCTGTTTCACCTAAAGGAGGATCATCAGAAGGTCCTTATTCAAATAGAATCTAATATATATACTATATAATCAAACAAATAATATAAATATAATTATTATTTTAATCTTGACTCATCAACTTTGTTTTTTGTAAAAAATATCACAATATGTCTGCTGCCATTCCGAAAGTAGTTTGTAATTAATGGAGGAAAACAACAACTGTGTTTCAAAAACTGTCTTAAATCTCGAAATATTTATCGTTTTTAAATGTTTAGGCAACACACTTGTTATTTTTCTTGCAATATAGCCTATTACTGTATTATGCTAGCACTTAAATCACAACATTTACTTTTGCCAAAACATAACGATCCCTTCCAACAATGTATCGAGTAAGTGTGCCACTAGGAAATACGTCATTGTAGGTACATGATAACGAAACAGTTCTTCCTGCAACTGCAGATGTATATCCAGTCATGACCACGGGATTAGGTGCTACAAAAAGTGCAATTTTGTAAAGTTCAATCAATATCAACTTAAGATCAAAAGTACGAGCCGTCAAGAGCGCATACAACACAACTTTGGGCATATTTCTTTAACACAATCTTCGTACCTTCTTAATCTTCATAGCCTATCTGTCTATGCACTTTCTTTGTTAGACTCATTACTTATTTACTTTGCACATACCTGCCACTGTGGAAACCTGCCAATAATGACTAGAGGCTAATGTCACTTCGAATACAAACGTTATCTAAAATACACTTCGAATCTCTTTGATATGATAATCATAAGACAGTCTATCAAAGTGGGATCTTTTATCTCAAATCACCACAAAACTCTAGTTTCGTTTATAAAAATAACACAAAACTTTTTTTCTGCTATCAGTGTTGCCAAATGTTCTTTGGATATCTAGCACAAGTGCCAAAACCTGCTTTAACATGTGCCAGGGAAGAGCATGGGTAGTAGCACGATACTTTTGTAGCCTCGCTACTACGGGTAGCGATAGCGAGAGCAGCACTACCTTTACTTCAGTCGTACTTCCTCTACACGCTACTTTCCGATTTAAGGTGAAAGATTCGTGTTGAGATATTTTTGATGGAAACACTAAAGCATAAGAACAAAATTTCACCGAGAACGTTTTCCATAACGTAGTTAAAAAAATAGTGTAAGCAAACGTGGTACTAAAACGCGATATCAATCGTTTCCATGATCATTTTGACGTCAAAAGGTGCTTGCGTAGAGCTTTTCAGTGCCAGCTCAAAACAAAAGTAGCGAGAGCGCGTTACTTGATCCGAGAAACGGAAGCGCCGCTCTTTTGGCATATTGTAGTGATGGCGCGCTACTTTTAAAGTGACAGATGTCCGCCTCTGACAATTGCATACCCAACAATCAATTTGAATACCCAACAAGCAACACTATCAATTTGAACTAGCGATTGATTGAGGGAATCTTTATTTCAGACCTCAGACCGAGCTTAATCCTGACGTTCTTAACTGAGTGAAGCATTCGATTGTTATTGTCTATAAGTTATTCCACCTACTCGGTGCCACTGAATGGAGAGCAGTCCCTGACATGGGCTGCTTAAGGCGGCAATACTAGTGCTAGCAATACTTTTTGATGGTGCGGATAAATAAGTCCAAATCAAATAAGATGTTGTTACAACCCCAACAAGTTATATATTTTTGAAAAGGTCTTAAAATGCTCTATAAGATAGAAACAAAAATTTCACGAAAGAGTAACAAACAAGCTAGTCAGCTGGCTTTGAATCCAAACAAAAAAAAATTAAAGCAAAAATATTTGAAACCTAAAAACAATAATGAGGTGCACCCTATCAAGTTGAAACTTTTTTACACTTACAGTGTATATTGCCTTATTAACAAAAAATAATGGGAGGAATTTTTCCTAACTGATCAATGACGAAAAATATGGTGTCACCAAGGATACCACTTCAAAACAAGGTATTTTGAAGTGGTAGACTCATGTTGTCAACCTCCTCGCGGTGAGTCCTGGTAACTGCACAAAACAGGCTAATGACAACAAACAGACACATCAGGGCATCTCTGAGGTGGTAAAAGGATAAACCCTCGGCCCCAGAGAACGAAGAAAGAAGCCAGAAAAAGTCCCAACATCCTACAGCTTAACGTAGAAGGCCTTACGACTGCTAAACTCCATGACGTACAAAGAGTAGCTCAACAACAAAAGGCCCTTATCATCATCCTCCAGGAGACCCACTGCCACAGTGCAGGCAGGCTAGTGATCCCAAATTACTCAGTAGCTGGGTCAATCCTCAGCAGGACACACGGCCTAGCCACATTTGTCCACGAAAAGCTGAACTGGAGACTGCTTGAACAATCCTCTTTAGACTCAGAGATTGAATGGCTAAGTGTGGACGTCAACGGCTACAAAATCGTAAAAATCTACAAGCCACCTCCCTCGCCATTCACTCCGACGGCCATCCCAGTGTACCCCCACCCCTGCCTCTATGCTGGCGATTTTAATTGCCAGCACGTCGACTGGGGATACCGCATCACCAGTCCTTCTGGTGCATGTCTGGCTAACTGGGCATCAAATAACAACTATGCCCCACTGTACAACCCCAAAGACGAAGCCAGCTTCACATCCGGGCGATGGGGCAGTTGGGGCACTGGAACAAACCCAGACATGGCCTTTGCTAGCATTGGCAATCAGCTTCCGGACAGACGTGTGCTACAGAAGTTCCCTCGGTCCCAACACCGACCTTCTCTCATTACCACAATACCGCTCAAAACACCAATTCCGAGTGAACCAGTCAAGCGGTGGAACTTCCGTAAAGCCGACTGGAATCGCTTTAGCCTCCTCACCAACAAGTTCACAAATGAGTTACCTCCACCTAACTGTCACAACGTGGACGAGGCTTACCAGAACTTTTGCAACACCATCTTAACAGGTGCCAAACAAGCCATCCCTCGCGGTCGTAGAAGTAACTACACTCCGTGCTGGGATGCAGAGTGCGAGCGCCTCTACCAATCTTTTATTAGCTCTTCAGATGGTCAAACAACACCCTCAGCCGCCAAGGCTCTTCTGGAAAGACTCGATGCAAAAAGAAAAGAACGCTGGACAGAGACCATCCAATCTCTCGCACTCAAGCCGTACAGCGTAGAGCACACTCAATAACCTTAAGGGACAATCAAGACAATCACCCCGACAATGTCCCATTCCTGCTAATAAGATCGCATCGCAGGTAATAAAAAATGGGATATATAGGCCGTGTGATCGCACCTCCGATCGGTTTGTTACCAAAGAAGTGACAAAGCTTTGGAAGATCAACACACCCGACCAGGAGAGCATTTCTAGCTCCTTCTCACGGAGCGAATTCAATGCTGCCCTCAAGCACCTAAAACATGGTAAGGCCCCTGGTCCTGATAGGATATGTCCAGAGCTTATCATGCACGCTGGTTATGTTCTAAAGTCCTGGTTATGCGATTTCCTGTCGTCCTGCCTGCGCCGCCTCAAGATTCCTAAAGTAAGAAGAAGATCTCTGGTCGTCGCAATCCCTAAGCCAAACAAACCACTAGACGATGCAAAGAGCTATCGCCCCATCTCCTTGCTCTGCATCCCTTTCAAGATCCTTGAGAGACTGATCTATGCCCGTGTCGAACCAATAATCGACCCACTGCTTCCCAAAGAACAAGCTGGATTCTGACACGGGAGGTCAACTGTAGAGTGTAGACCAAGTCACACTACTAACTCAGGATATTGAGGAGAGTTTCTCGGCAAAAAAGAAAGCGGGGGCTGTTTTTATCAACCTAACAGCAGCCTATGACACTGTTTAGCACCGTGGCCTAGTCAACAAGCTACTCCGCCTACTCCCTGACAGGCACATGGTCAAAATGATCATGGAACTCATCTACAACAGGAGTTTTACCCTTACCACCGGAAGCGGAAAACCAAGTAGACTGCGGCGACTCAAAAACGGTGTCCCACAGGGATCAGTCTTGGCTCCCCTTCTTTTCAACGTCTATACGCATGACCTACCATCAACAACATCTGACAAATATGCATATGCTGATGACTTGGCCATCTTGCACTCTGCGAAAGACTGGCAATCATTACAAACGACGTTGAGCCAAGACATGACGACCATATCTGGATACCTTCATCAATGGAAACTGAAGCTCAGCGAAAGTAAAACTGTGACGGCAGCCTTCCATCTCAACAACAGGGAGGCAAAACGTGACCTGAAAGTGACCGTTAACGGCAAAACTCTGCCGCCCTGCCCAGAACCAACATACCTTGGGGTTACACTTGACAGGTCACTCACATACCGTCACCATTTACAGTCACTACGCAAAAAGCTGACATCTCGCGTCACCCTGCTGAGACGTTTGGCAGGCACAACTTGGGGCGCAGGTGCTGACACCTTGCGCACTGCAACCCTGGCTTTGGTTCACTCCACTGCTGAATACTGCGCCCCTGCCTGGTGCCACAGTGCCCACACCCGCCTCATCGACAGCCCAATCAACGACGCATTGCGAACTGTGACTGGATGCTTGCGCCCAACTCCAACAGAGTATTTACCAATCCTTGCAGGCATCCAGCCTGCTGAGCTTCGCCGAAAGGGAGCCATTATACCCCTGGCTCGCCGGGCGGGGGATCCTAACCACTTGCTCCATGCAAAACTCAACATCCCACTTCAGGAATCTCCCCGGCAACTAAAGTCAATACACCCCTTTGTGCCAGCTGCTGTTGAATTACTACAACCATTCAGCGATCATGCCATCAGCGCAGCACACTTCATGGAAGACACTTGGAATGCAGCGTGGTGCGCCACCGACACCAAACTACATGGTTTTATACCCCACCCGGTGGCGCGCCTCCCTAGTATGGACCTGCCTCGGCCGACTTGGGTCAAGCTCAACAGAATCCGAACCGGAGTCGGTCGCTTCCACTCCAACATGCACAAGTGGGGTCTGGCTCCCTCATCAGCCTGCGAATGCGGCGCGGAGGAACAAACTGCTGACCATGTCGTTCTCGAATGTCCCATCTACAAGGCACCAAATGGAACGCATGGTATAGCAACGCTGGACGAAGCTACATTCACCTGGCTCTCCACCACCTGCCCTGAAATTTGATCTAACGAAACGAAAGAAGAAGAAAAATAATGGGAGGATTTTTTCCTAACTGATCAATGACGAAAAATATGGTGTCACCAAGGATACCACTTCAAAACAAGGTATTTTTATTTGCTTTTTTTTTATTAAAGAAAAGAGGTATTAGTTTGAATTTTAAAAAAACTGTTCCATTATTTGAATGCTCATGCTGCTGTGAACATTTCCTGAAAATTTAAAGCAGATTGGACGAGAAATGAAGAAGTAGATACATTTTTTGTTCAAAAAAACAACATTTTGAGAAAACGCCAGTTAAAGTTAGCAACATCATAACAAAAAATTTCCTCCTGAAATCTGCCACCTCGAAGTCTTCCATTGCATCTTCCTACTGCAAAGAGTGCTAAGAATGCCAACATACAGCTCAAGTTAACACCTCTGACAAAGCTTGCAAAACTGATAAATCTCTAATCCAAATTTTATTTTAAAAATTGAATGCTAGAAGGAATTTAGGCTACTTATCACAAGTCAATTCCAGTTCAAAAATGCCAAATGATAGATTTTATTAGAGTTCCGTAACTGGTACTGAAGGTAAGAAAAACTAGTGTTTTTGCACAAATGCGTTTGAGATTCAGTGAAATTTTTACATTATGCAAAATCTTCATTAAATTTCCTATCTTTTAGAGTTAAAAACAAAAAATCAAAAAAATTTTTATCACTAGTATTGTCGCCTTAAGTTCTTCGCTTGTGAAGTCAGGTGCTTAACCAACTGAGCTATCGAAGCGGACTGTTATCAAGCGCAGCAGGTTAGCCATCAATCAAATTTGAAAGCTTGCATGTTGGCAAGACAATGGCGTGCACAGGGAGAGGTATTGGACCATTTCTTAATAAATATATTTATACGAAAAAAAGGCACGACAATTTTATTAAGCATAAATTACAACAAAATTGGATCAAGGTACGTATTTTGTAAAAAAAAAACGTTGCGTTTTATCACAAAAAAGAAAAGAAAAATGGCAACGCGCAACCCTATTAAAGCTACAGTCCAAACACTGCAATTAATTATCATTATCAAAAAGTGATAAAAATGTTGCTCCTGCCAGGCCTAATAATTTTTAATAAAGCCAAAACTATTGCAATGCTAACACTGCTTTTTTAAGTTTTGTTTAAACAAAACATTTTTATATATCTGTAACTAAGACTACATACTACATAGTGGCATACTACTTGCTACATACAGTACAAAATGATAATTACGTTTCCAGCATTCCAAATCTTTTTCGCCCCACCAACTTGCATCTTTCCAACATTCTGTTTCGTTTTCAATTCGGGCGGTTCCATTTGCGTAGAACAATCTATAACCCTTTGGGCAACTAAACTGTGCGGTTTTTCCAAAAAAAGAAGAATTGGGTATAATCTTGGGAAAATTTCCAATAACTTTCTGAGTACAGTCTGAAAAAGAAGCATAAGCGTTCATACATCTACGACTAAACTTAGGTTTTTAAAAATGTGAAATGTAGTCCATAAAACGTTACAATGTAGGCTGATAAGCAGACAGACCCTTGGCACAAAAGCTCATCAAACATAGTTGGAGCCCATATAACTGCTACTGTCTTGTGGGCTACCGTTGATGACTGTTTTGCACAATTTCACATGACAAGTTATTAAACAATAAATGATGCAACAAAAAGTTCTCAATGCAAAGCAAAAGAGCCAAGCAGAGCAAATTACATCAAATGTCGTTACTACTTTATAAAACTCATTCTATTTCAATAAGCATATATAATATATTACAAAAACTAAAATGGCTAAGTTATGCGCTACTTAAGGTTTCATGCTAGGTGCAATCGTCAGGGGCAACACTCAAAAACAAATATAAAAAGTAAGCAGAAAAAAGTTGAAATGAAACTAACTGATGGAAAGCAATCAAGTAAAATCGTAAGTGATGAAGCCTACAATTGTTTACTGGTAAAAATAGCGAACAATTGTTAATCATGACGTAGCAGTAAATGGTAAAAATGTTATCTCAAATGAACAAATAAACAGCGTAAAATATTGAATTGACGTGCATGATGAAATTGTAACATATTAACTTAAATTGGGTAATAATGATTTGAAAACGAAGGCGAAGGTGCAAGAGGTTTGGACTATTTATAGCTTTTCAATTTAAATATATGTCTATGTCTGCAGTTTGAGATTATTTTGTCGCTTTTGTTGATACAAGAAGGATCTACTGTAGCTATGAAAACCTTTTCTGTAAGAAGGCACAAGTTGCATCTTTTTGATCCACACCTGTATGTCTTTAAACTAGCGATAATTTTCCATTTGATTGTACATATTTTGTTATGATTTTTCAAAGACCAGATTAATTTAGAAAGTTCAGTTTCGTTTTTGTATTTTTGATTGTTGAAGGACTTTATGTGGTTTCTAAATCTTGTTTTAAATTAACCTTCTGTGAGTCTAAAATATTTTTGTTCAATGTTTGAATGAATGACGGTAGCCTTGATAGACGATACAGGAAGCAAGACAATTTCCGTTTAAAGGGCAATTTGTTTCATCTCAGCAATTACACTTTTTTTGCAGTAGATGATTTTTGATTGTCATATAAAACTTTACAATTGTGACTTTGCATGAGATCAGAAACGTTTTTCATGCACGAATAGCTGAGTTTGATGGTGTTGCGAATAAACAGTTTGAAATATCTGTGGTTCGGCGTGAAATGTTTTTTTACGAAGAATAAAAACTGTTAGTTAGTTTGGTAACGCAATGGCGCTAAACGGAGAATTGAACCATTTGATATTTATTTTTCTTGATCGTTTCAGTGATCGAGCGGAAGCGTAATTTAAAGGAAAGTCATAACCACTGCCTTTTTAAGCGTCGGTGTAGATGCATTGAATTTAAAGCGTCGGTGCATTGAATTTCGTTTAATCTGATGATAAATTACATCATAGGTTAGTCTCTGGTTAACCATTCGGGAAAGTTGTTTCCTAATAGCTGGAAGATGATTGGATCTTGCGTCTATGTGCAGTGGATCTTTTTTTAGCTCCGCTACCTGCATAGAGCACTTTTGTTTTGAAGTTGCTGCAATTTATTCTTGGAATATATTTGCTCCTCAATTTTGGTGTTGAGCACTCTTGTTTGCTTTTCAAATATTCTGAACATGGAGAAGTTAAATCTCGTATATTCACTAAAGAACATTCCTTTACAAAGGTAAAGGAATGTTTATTTAGCGCCAATGTTAAAACTAACATAACAAATAAAATAAAACTAAAATTAAAGAAATAAATTTAAATTAAAAAGTTATCAATAGTCCAAACCTCTTGCACCTTCGCCTTCGTTTTCAAATCATTATTACCCAATTTAAGTTAATATGTTACAATTTCGTCATGCACGTCAATTCAATATTTTACGCTGTTTATTTTGTTCAGGGTATTTGGTAGTAGTTGCCGAACTAGCACCATGTCCTATCATCAGTCGCACCTTTCGCACTCATACGATATACGCTGCGGATGGCTTATGTGCTGGTGGGTGACATGGGCTTTGGCATTCGGCGCTGCTGCAACTCTTACCTATGCCTCCTCGTAGCTGGTAGCGTATGCCAACACAGCATACCCTGGGTACTGGTCTCGACTGACTTGCCAAACTAGGTGAGGAATGCGGTTCTCTAATAAATTTGGGGAGCTGTTGAGAGAAAAGTAACCTCTCAGTACGTGGAGACTAGAGCGGCGTGGTGAAGCGGTAGAACTCTGTGTCAACGGTTTCTCTGGCTCGGAAATCACCACGACTAGCGGAAAACCTAGTGTCGGGTTGTCGGCGAATAATCTGCCAACAATCTCTTTGAATGGTAGCGCACGCCAATTCATATAAGCAGGCCTCGAAATTAGTTTTTGTTAACGGCGGAAAAAAAACGTGTCCGGTCTGAGCGGCTATCTCGGCGGAAAAATTAAGTCTCACGGCGGACACACCAGTTTTAACGTCGATTGTCATGCTTAATCACTTAATCTTGATAATTCTTTGCCATTTGAAAACTATAGATACGGTTTAGAAGGCTTTTTAAAATTTCAGCAAAGCTCTGAAAGGCTTTCATCAGACCAACGACGTGCGCTTGAAGAGTCAAAGCGCGTTGTAGCTGCTTAATACGCCGCACAGCTGATTAACTTCCACCGAACGAGGGCGTGTGGCTTCTTGCGTCACAATGCTCTGGGCACGAGTCAGAAAACTTCTACAATAACGCTACTATTTTCTGCTGTGCAAAGTTTCACAAGGCTTTTTCTTTAGGTTTATTTTTGTATGTCATGTAAGCGAAAGCGAGTTTTCCCTGGGCCTTTTCTTTCTTACTGTAATACCAAAACTTAGCAAATTTTGTTGCATCTTGCTGTAATAGCCTAGTCGTTGTGACGTAAGACTTGAACTAAGTTGCGCGTGATTAGTGTAGAAGTACCGGCACTCCTGTGGATTCTTAGCGAAGAGTTCACCTTTGTTACGCTGATTCAATGTCATCAATCGTTGAAGCAACGTAAAAATCGAAAGTTTTCCTGCTTGAATGGAAGCTAAGGGATACAGTATTCACATTTTCTAAATGCGCTCTGGAATGCGCGGGAAATTATATTCTCGCAACAATTGTTCGCGCTATGCAATGACGATTTGTATCGTTAGTTCCTGTGTTATTTCTCGGCGGACAAATATGACCGATCTAGATGGTACTTCCCGCGGACATCACTGGCTGTGACGGCGGACATGTCCACCGTGAATTGCGAGGCCTGTATAAGAATTGCTTTTTTTTCGGGCATTTACAAACTGGCTGTCGCAAGGAACGTCTCCCTTGTTTCTGTGTGTGTGAAATCTAGAAGGTTATTTACACGTCAGCAGACTTTCTTGTGGAGCTAGCAGCTTGGCTCTGAGGGAGGGAGTTGAGGCGCTAAGACAACCGACCAGCTGCAAACCTCAAGACAAAAAGTAACAGAAAGCCTATCGTCTTTACTACTCTTTCAAGAAAACTATGATGACACACAACAAAAGATTGGACACTAAAGCTGTGAAGACACTTCACTTCAGGCGTCAAATGCTGGAGGTGTCTCAGCCGGTGGGACCGACGTGCGCGGAGCAAGGCGTCACCCGATTGTCATTCAGCGACTGCCCGCACCGACCAAAGAATCAAATAACAACGTGGAATGTCAGAACCCTCGCAAAACCTGGACGATTAGAAAACCTACTCCAAGAACAGGAGCGTATGGGTATTTCCATTATGAGAATAAGTGAAATGCGTTGGAAAGGAGTTGGTGAGAGCATTCGGGATGGATACACCATCATTCATTCCGGCGGTAACAAGGCCAAGTACGGAATTTTATTGACCAAGCAATAGCAAAGTGCATCGCGGGATACTGGACACTTTCTGATCGTGTCTTGTCAAATTAAACGCAAAACCCTTTAAGCTGTCAATCATACATGTGTATACACCAACATCATCAGCAGAACCGAAAGTTCTCGAAGAATTTTATCGCCAGCTAGATACCACCAAACAACAATGTAAAAAACTTGAAATTACGATCATCATGGGCGATGTGAATGCCAAAGTGGGCGAAGGACGATATGGAGATGTCATCGGGCCGTATGGCCTTGATGTTATGACTGAACCTGGCCAAACCTGAGCAAACTGGTGTAATGAACACATGGTTCCGTAATCAGTAATCACTCGAAAAGACATTGGACATGGAGAAGCCCCGGCCATATCAAGAATCAAATTGACCATATCATTATAAACAAACGATTCAGAAGCGCTATCTCGAACAGTCGTGCGCACCCGGGCGCAGATTGTAACAGCGACCACAACCCCGTGGTTGCCACGCTCCGGGTAAAACTACGTAAAAACTTAATAAACAAACAACAAAACTCTTCAAAATTAGCCTACGAGCAGTTATTGCCAAACTTCCAATTACAAACCGACTACAACGTAGAGATCAAGAACAGGTACGCTGCCCTGTGTGATTCAGGTATGAATCAAGAAAGTTCGGACGACTTGTCTTCAAAATGCACAGCTCTTCGTACTCCCATCACAGAATCAGCCGAAGCAGTTATACCGCATAAACCAAAAGCTGCCAATCAAGAATGGATGACCGACGAAGTTCTAAAGCTTGTGGATAAGAGAAGAGAGCCGAAGAAATCCCGGAGAGATGGGCCAAATATATCAGGGACTTGTTTGACGATGCTAGTGGAAGCAAACCAGCGTTATCGAAAGAGATGGATATTGGATAGTCCACCGATTCTAGAAAATGAAATACGTCATGCTATAAAGAAAGCAAAGTTGAAAAAAGGCCCCGGACATAAGGCTGTGCATACAGAAACCCGCTAGGCTCTAGACGATTTTGGCATAAAAAAAGTTGACTGAAATCACGAATGAGATTTATGACAGCTGAAAAATTCCCCAGGACCTCTTACAATCGATCGTCATCACATTGCCAAAGAAGCCCCAGGCGATTGATTACAAACTACATCGCACATCTAATGAGTCATCTAATGGGGTGACTTCTGAGCAGAGGCACCGGGAGCGTCCACGTTTGAAAATCTTCAAAAATCTTTAACATGGACAAACCAAGATTTTGCAAACTTAATAAAAACTATGGACAATCGATCGTTGTAGATGCTCACGGTGGCCCACGCCTTATTCAGGCATGGCCGATGATGATGATTTTGTTCATTTGAGATAACATTTTTACGATTTACTGTTAGGTTATAATTAACAATTGTTCGCTATTTTTACCAGTAAACAATTGTAGGCTCCCTGGCTTCATCACTTACGATTTTACTTGATTGCTTTCCATCAGTTAGTTTCATTTCAACTTTTTTCTGCTTTTTTATTTTTATGTTTGAGTGTTGCGCCTGACGATTCCACCTAGCATGAAACCTTAGGTAGCGCATAACTTAGCCATTTTAGTTTTTGTAATCACTAGCTCTACAACCTGCATTGAACACTTTGTTTTGCATTTGCTACAATTTATTGTTGGAATGAATAAGGAGATATATTTGAATAATTCTATTTGAATAAGGACCCTCTGATGATCTACCTTTTAAGATGAAACAAGCTGTACGTGTTTTAGAAAGTAATAACTATATTTGATGACCAGTTATTAATATAGAAAGACAGAGGTCAAGCAATGAGTTGCAAAAACGAAGATGTTATAACAAAAAACACTATAGTTTAGTTAATAAAAGCATTGATCTTAAATTAAAACATCGCACGATGAAGTTATTTGCATAGTTCAATCAGCATTGTGACGGTTTTGAAATATACTGTATATTTGTGATCTGCAAGATAACGATTTTTGAAGACTGTGCTGAGTGCTCATTTTACAAAAAGTGTCCGTTGCTATGGCGATTCTCTTTTAAATTTCAGTGTTACTTTTGTCATCACAAGTTATAATGTGCCCAAGATATTTAAGTTTGTCAACTTGCTTAACTGTAACACCGCTGAGTGTCAAGTTGCAATTTTGGATAAGTTTTAATTTGATACAGTCAATGTCATGCATTCTGTTTTTCTTGAATTTAATTCCAAACCCATTGCTTTACTCTTATTGACAACAGAATTTAATAAGTACTGTAGATTGGTTGCAGATTCTGCTATCAAGACTCTATCATCAGCGTATCTCAAGTTTGTTTATGTTTTGTCCCCCAACCTTCCAGGGGTTCCCAACCTTTTTACGATCTCGTACCACTCGGACGCTCTGTACTGCCAAGCGTACCACTTCTTGCAGAACAACTAATTTGGTCGAATCATATTTTATTTAGAAGAATAATATTGGCCTACTACAATAACACTAAAGCACCACAACTAAACTTAATGAGATTTTTGTTTACTGTCCACCAGTTAGTCGATGCGCGGTGTAAATTTGCCAACAGCGCATCGAAAGTCATTTCCGAGCGCATCTAGTCGGTTTCGATTTTTTTGACTTGATGTTCATCATGACTGAAAATCCCTGCTTGCATTTCCGCGAGGAAGGGAAAATCAGTAGCCTAGCTGTGGCACAGCATGGGAAGCTAGCGTTGCATATGAGGAGGCCATACTGAGCTAGAAGTTTATTGGAAAAGATTCCTTGTAACCGTTATTGAACATTTTATTCCGATCTATTTTTAGCTTACAACTACCATTATTCAACGCTATTTGCAGCTTAAGCTATAACATAGTACATGATATCTATCAAGAGCAATCATTTGACATAATTAACGACCACTGTCCTGCAGAGTCGAACGGCTTTTCAAAGAAACTGTGTCTCTTGTTGACAATTGACATGACCTGTATTTTGAAGATCGTAATGATGCGAAACAACAGGAATAGTTACGTAACAATAAGAATAGGTTTCCGGATTTTTTTTGTAAACAAAATCAGATAAATAAAATATAAACTTGTGAAAAAAACGGAAGCTACCGGCGTACCACCTGAAAAACCTTCGCGTACCACTAGTGGTACGCGTACCACAGGTTGGGATCCCCTTCTTTACTCCATTCAAATCTTCGATTCCCGTCCTTCCCGTCTACTTAATTTAAATTTTCAACCATTGCAGGCAAGCATGGATAGTTAATATGACAAAAATTGACATCATGAATAGCGTAGCGGTCACAGTAAACATAATCAAAGATGGATATAAAGCCCAATAAAGGCAAAGAAAACTTGTCCAGTTCCCAATGATTTGGATGCCCAATATAAAGATGTGCCACTCCAGTCAAAAATTTGGTAAATTTTAAGTTTTTAAAGATTTAAAGAAGTTTTTAAAGTGAAGGGGTTTGTATCGAGAATTTTATCGATCTTTCAGAGCACTTCCATTTGCGAAAGCGGTTTTCCCATGATAAAAAGACTGAAATCAAATACAAGGCACAGGTCAGAAGGTTAAATCATGGACACCTGCTTAAGATATTATCAGTTGCCGTACTGAAATCAATGGTGATGCTTGCTGTGCGTGGCACACAAATAGTAAAGTGGTCCCAGATGCTGACAAAGTCGGACCATGTTGAGATAGACGATCAAAACTAGAACACTAAATTCTAACAAACAAGTACAAATAAACTTTATAGAACAACTGCATGCTTAAAAATTGACTGAAAATCAGTTTTCACAAGCATACATTTATAAAACTTACTTTGCACCTTTATATTCTTTGCAATCATTGTAACAGAATTACAATTAACTTCAACACTTAATGTTCCTGTTTGCAGTGGTTGGAAGAGTACCAATTCCGTTTGAATACGAGGTATTCCTTCACTCAGCTGTTGCAAACACGTTGTCTTATAGCGATAATTTTCAGTGTGGTTTCGACAGACTTTTAGCGGAGGGATTGTTTGAAAAAAGTAAAACGATTGATGTGAAGAAGGTTGACCTTCTTCAGACCATTTCCAAATGCATGAAAAGGAGTTTTGGAAAGTATCATGGAATATCGCCGTTATTGTGTAATTCATGTAGTGCGTTGCCAGAGTTGAGCCACGAGGGTTTCCAAATATCGTAATGTCAGATGACGCACCTAAACAAACAAATCATTAATTACACTGAGTAAACTTGTATTTGTAACTGTCGTTTTTATTGTGTATCTAGATCTTCTGATTAGGCCTTCGTTGAAGCGAAAAACGCTCAGTATATTTCTTTGTCCGTCGAGGCCCGCCTTACAGGATGCCTGCCAGTCAGACACTGTCCTCTTCCACCAAAAAAAAATTTTCTTTGGGGACTTCTTCCGGGCAGTCGTTCTATCTACCCTTCTCTATGCTTGTGAAACCTGAACATTATACCGCCGTGACATCAAACGTTTTGAAAAGTTCCAGCAAAGGAAACTGAGGCAAATGCTAGGCACTCGTTGGGAGGATCGTCTTACCAACGATGCAATCCTCGATCGTGCGAGGTTGCCTCAGTTTCCTCTGCTGGAAACTACTAAATTGCAACACCGCCTCCGCTGGACAGGACATGTCAAGCTGTTCGACCAAGGCTTCCTCGATCAATGCTCTATGAGGAACTGGAGACAAGGAAAAATAACCCTGGAAGATCAAAAATGCTATACAAAGATCAGCTGAAAATCTCCCTCAACCATGAAAACATTGATCTGGAATCACGAGAACAACTTGCTAGTGACAGATCACGCTGGAGAAAAAGAACTAGGAAAGGCCCAAATTTTTCCAGAAAAAAAATAACTGGATATAAAAGGCCCAGAAATACGAAACGTTAGAAAAGAAAAGCTAAAACAACCACGTTCCTCACTCTCCATGCAATGTGCCTTTTTCATCATAGATTAGGCTTCCAAAGCCACATCTACCATCATCATTCAAAGCCAAATCCAATTAAAAAAAAAAAACAATGCTCGGACACGAGCTGGAGCCGACGGCGAGTTGCATAGCTTAAGGTATATAGGATTTGATTTGCATGTAAGGAATGTGAATAGAATGGTATACTGTTTCGGATACCATGTGTTATTATTGTCACAGTGCTATTATTATACAAACAGTAACAAATCACACGATGTATCAAAATAAGCAGAAACACGTGCAATAATTATTATAGAATACACAACAACATTTTGCAAATAATTCTCTTTGCCCGGTTTGAGACTTTCTACAAATCATAACAGGATATGAACTTTGCATTATTTCTTAGCTTATGTCTGATGCAGTATGACATTTTATCCGAGTTTCAGTGGGTTTCTGTGAGATTATTTAGCTAAAAAAAATCGCAACTAAATCCGAAGGGCGTTAAAGGACTTTACGGTTAGTTTTTTAGCGAGAGATATCAAGTCAAAATTAGTTGCAAGCCAAGACTTTTGAACAAGTATTTTTACCCTTTTTGCAATATTGATAAATATTCTTAAATCGCTTACAATAAAATGACTACAAAGTACAGTTTTACAGTTTGAAAGTTAATGGTCGTTGTAGAAATGCAAAATGTCTGGCCAGTTGTTACCCGAGCACGTCTGTTGAAAACTTCCAGATCCTAAGCAAACAGTGGTAAAACTTCTTCCATCAGTACATAGCAGGTTGACACTGGACCCACAAACACAAGGCGTTGACTGACAAATGATACTTGCAGTGTCCGAAAACAAGGAAGCATTGACTGAACATCCTGCAAGGAACAAATGTTATATTTTTGCAGGCAAAGTTTGAAAAATAATGTAAAAGTTTAGTTGGAAAACGTAAAATAAAATTTTCAGCTTAAGTAAGAAGTCAAAATTAATGCTCATATGCTTTAATTAGTTTCTTTCAATTCACTTTGTCGTAATTATGTCACTGTACAGTGTACACCCACAACCTGCTCTCCAAAGTGATCTCAAAAGTTTTGAATTGCAGAGACAACAGTTTAACTTTGACATGTTCAAAACAAAGCACCCGAGCTGCACTATGACGTCACAAACACTAAAAGTAAACCATCAAATAAAACTTGCTGCCAAACCGGCGCAAACGTGAGAATTGCCTGGCTGCCAAATAGTCAAAGACAACAACAAGCGGGAAGACATAAAAGTCATTTAGTGGCAAACCCCACCGGTTAATCGGAGGAAGGACCATGCTTGGTTCGAGTCAATTGTCTGTGCGATTTCGATGTAGTTAATTTTTTCTCCAGGCAAAAGCGCAATGCTACGTGGAAATCTATGAATTTGTTTTGTTTCGTTGCAGAAGATCATTCAAGCTAATTGATTCTTATCGTTCACTCAAGTTCATAAAGAATGTGTCCAAACTATTCATTTTTAATTTTTCCAAATTTAACAGCTGTGTTCACCATTTATAACGTTATGCACTATATATGCAGTCTGAAATCAAAACGCTTGAGCGATCAGTCCCAAAATCCTTGGTGATATAAGTCTCGTTTGCTGTTGTAGTAAAACTTAAAAAACGTCACATTACAAACATCCAACCAGGAACTGAGTACAGAAGATGAAGACATAACCAATCAAATATAATCATGTATAAAACTCTACGCACAAAATATAGGAACATCAACGTAAAAAAACTTCATTCATGATGGCGGAGTGGCACGCGATGGTTGTTTCTCAACTCTGGATTCTATTTTTAAAAATATATGAAATCAAATAATCTAAGTATTCACAACAAACCGCGTTGTACATTAAAAATCATAGGCATACGAAGCCGAGCAATGTTATCAAGTTTAACATATTGAAGATTATTATATATTTACAAAAAACAGTTGTTGCGTAGTTTTGTGTTTTTTGTAAATATATAATAATCTTTAATATGACTTGATAACGTTGCTCGGCTTCGTATGCCTATGATTCAACATTAAAAATCACTGCACAGCCAGAGTTATTAGTCTTGCGAGAAAAAAAACACCGCTCGAGCCTCTCTATTAATCAGGAATGCTGAGTTCAGGAGATTCTTGGGATTTTGAAACTTTTAGGATTTTTCGAGTTCAAACAAAGTGAGAAAAATGACAAATAAAAACTAAATAAAATTATTGAAGCATTTTTGCTACAATGCTGCCGCAAGAACAAAAGTGGATCAGCAATTAGAAATTCTGATTTGATTCTAAAACACCCAGGGGCTGTGAAAACACGTCCGACCACAACTGATGCATGATCATTGAAATCAAAACGCTAGAGCGATCAGTCCCAAAATCCTTGAAGGTGATGTAATACTTGTTTGCTGTTGCAGTGAAACTTAAAACAACGTTACATTACAAACACCTAACCAGGAACTTAGTACAGAAGATGAAGACATAACCAATCAGACATAATCATGTATAAAATTCTAAGCACAAAATACAGGAATATCAACGTAAAAAAACTTCATTCATGATGGCGGAGTGGCACGCGATGGTTGTTTCTCAACTCTGGATTCTATTTTTAAAAATATATGAAATCAAATAATCTAAGTATTCACAACAAACCGCGTTGTACATTAAAAATCATAGGCATACGAAGCCGAGCAATGTTATCAAGTTTAACATATTGAAGATTATTATATATTTACAAAAAACAGTTGTTGCGTAGTTTTGTGTTTTTTGTAAATATATAATAATCTTTAATATGACTTGATAACGTTGCTCGGCTTCGTATGCCTATGATTCAACATTAAAAATCACTGCACAGCCAGAGTTATTAGTCTTGCGAGAAAAAAAACACCGCTCGAGCCTCTCTATTAATCAGGAATGCTGAGTTCAGGAGATTCTTGGGATTTTGAAACTTTTAGGATTTTTCGAGTTCAAACAAAGTGAGAAAAATGACAAATAAAAACTAAATAAAATTATTGAAGCATTTTTGCTACAATGCTGCCGCAAGAACAAAAGTGGATCAGCAATTAGAAATTCTGATTTGATTCTAAAACACCCAGGGGCTGTGAAAACACGTCCGACCACAACTGATGCATGATCATTGAAATCAAAACGCTAGAGCGATCAGTCCCAAAATCCTTGAAGGTGATGTAATACTTGTTTGCTGTTGCAGTGAAACTTAAAACAACGTTACATTACAAACACCTAACCAGGAACTTAGTACAGAAGATGAAGACATAACCAATCAGACATAATCATGTATAAAATTCTAAGCACAAAATACAGGAATATCAACGTAAAAAAACTTCATTCATGATGGCGGAGTGGCACGCGATGGTTGTTACTCAACTCTGGATTCTATTTTTAAAAATATATGAAATCAAATAATCTAAGTATTCACAACAAACCGCGTTAATTAAAATCCATTGCATGGAAAATTTCAGGGCTGTAGAGTCAAGCAAAAAATATATGACTCCGACTCCTCGGTTTATAACTGGCCGATTCTGACCCAGGACACGCCAAAATCCCTCCGACTTCACGACTCCATTGAGTCCACATCAAAAGTTATGAAGAGTTTACATGACAACAACTCATCGATGGGTTTATTAAAAAGATTAAATTCAAACACTTGGTATGTTTTGTTTTCGGCACTCTGGAAAATTACTGGAAGCTTGTGGACTGTAGCTATTATTTCCGTGAGAAAAATACTACTTGTGTCGTCATAGACAACTGGCCAATTATAATGCAGCAGTTGATCAATCAAAAACTACAATAACAAGTTGGTGTTGCAAATTCTTACTAACATTGTAAAACTTGGAGATTATGACCAGACAGAAAAATTGTCATTGTTACATTGATTTAACGTCTAATTTTGATTTGAATCAATGCAAAAATGACGGATTTTACTGTCTGTGTATTTCTTACTTTTGCTACAACTGTTAGTTTGGTCAAACAGCTTCAACATCGAAAAAAAAAAGAAAATCGATCACTTTTCTTATTCGAAGGTTTCTGACGTTGATGTTCTAAATAACATTTCCACCATCAAAGCAAAGATCTGACGAGTCTTTTGTCGTGACCGAGGTGTTGCCATATCACCGAGAAGGTCGCAAGTCTAATGTTGCCACAATTCCTTAAAAATAAGCTTGCACTACAGTGGTTCTCAACTTGGAGTGCAAGAACCAGACGGAGCTAAAAAAAGGGATTTAATAAATTTATATGTGATTCAACCATTCAGTCAGATAATTACCATCGTAGGACACCAGACCATAATATCTTGAAAACAGTACAAAATATCAAGAAAGAACCTGACCATTTGAAGACGATCGAAATTGAAAGATTTCTATTTAATTTCAAGAATTTGAAGGGAGTCAAATCGGGAGTTGGGATTAAAATCGTTATTTTATTTTTTAATTACAGCAACATGTCAGGCCTCAAGATTGGCAACACAACAAGCCCCTTTGGAAAATTATAACGTCAGGTGGCGTTAAATTGCATCAGAACGTCTTTAGATATCAAGTGGTTGGCAATGGAAGTAGTAATTAAGAAAAATCAAGTTGTTTCACATTTTTCAGATAAGACATTTTAAAACAATTTTAAGAAACTTTTTAAAGAAACGTTTTAAAACATTTTAAGAAACATTTTAAAACAATTTTAGGAAATATTTGAACGTCGTAAGATCCGTAGACTTGAAATGTTTTCGAAATGATTGCTGAATATTAATAAGGTTGAGAAGCACTGACGTAGACAAAGAAGGCGAATAAATCTTCACCACGGGGACAAATATCTGCAAATCGATTTCATTCTGATACCAGACGAACTTGCTTTAATTAGATGTGATTCTAGTTTGGATATTGTTCAGCTCTAGTTGTTGGGAGGAGAGGCGATCTCCATTCTATCGTCTCTGATAAACTGGAAACTAATTCGAAAACCATGAAGCCTTCCAACTATTCCAAGCATAGGTCTACCAGTATGATGTGCGGCACATGACACGCAACTGGCACAAGGGAACTAATTCGAAACCTTCTAACTATTCCAAGCATAAGTCTACCAGTATGGTGTACGGCACATCAGGCACATGACACGTAACTGGCACAAAGGTTGTTTAACGAGAACCGAACGAAACGAATTCAAGACAACGAAACATTTCATTTCGAATTGACGACGGAATGAAATTAAAAGAGACGAAAAAACAAGCAAACAAACAATTTTTCACAATAATTATGAAAAAAACAAACAAACAAATTTAAATTGACTTTGAAAAAATGAAACTTCCAACTCCCCAATTTAACTTGCATCACACTGGAGGCGTCTGTAACAATACACAATCACCACAACCCTTCAGTTGCTAAGCAATGCCACAAACTGGAAAATTAGACAAAGCTATTCCTAATGCGAAGCGACTAAAAGTGGATGTACCGCCAGGCGCCTCAATTATGATGAAAACAATTAAGCAACGACCCAACGACGTGGCCTACCCAAGTAATATCTGAGTTATATATTAATTATTTGTTGTATCCTACCCAAGGGTTAAAATGGTATGCCGGAGCTTTCTTTAATCTTAACAAATACAAAATAATCAGCTTATTCATGGCTAACGTGAGGATGAACACTAAGGCAAAAGGCTGAGAAAAAATATTCCAGCTGGCAAAATTAGCCATTTCAACATTGATTTAACGTCTGCAGACGTTATTTGACAAGTTTGGTGTTAAAGTTTCGGTTTTCAAACAACTTCGCGTTGTTTGCAAAGTTTAAAAAATGGTCGCGCATGACACTCAGTGACCAAAGCCTTCCATCATTATCTGCATTGTGCCTGTAACGGGCTTCTCAACAATAATTACAAACGACAATCAAAGAGTGCGAGTTCTAATGCGAAAAGCTGCTGAAGTGAATGAAATAAATTTCCATTTATATGGCAGTCAGTGATATAGAATATCCAACCAGAGTAAAGGAAGAGCTGAAGAAGGCAATATCGATTCTTACACATTCGACTTCGTTATACTAAGCCAGTGCTGCTCGCGGGTGTTTCTCAATCTCTTGACTCACTTTGCAACAAGAAATGAGGTGATAAAAATACGCAGTGGAAATCCGCTGTGGCTGATAAAACAGCTAATATTTTAGGTCTGTTGATTGAAAGCTTGGAACTAAAAGTTTTGTCAGCTCATGCGAAGTTGGTTGTTTCCTCACAAATGCGGTTGTTTTCTCACAAAGTACAAATATCGATAATTAAAACATATAATAACGTTTAATCTTGGCAATAGTTTGTTTAATGTTTAATCAAAGTCACAACTTATTACAGCATCTTTTGCTAATAAAATCAATGTCTGCGGAAAACTCTCTGTTGGTGATCGTTACGAAATGACTACACCACTGGTTTGAAAATTCGCAGAAATACAACGACCCTCAAAAACAAATTTGAATTCAATTTACTTGACTTTACAAACATTTCAATACGTAAGCAATAAACAGAAGAAACAATACGCCGGTGCTGCTCAATCTCGAGTCCAAATTCCAGATTCGAAGTAGTCGCAAATGCGTAAACTGCGTTATGTTCAAATCGTCAAAGACGTCGCAAGCGGGAAGAAAAAGAAAGCTACTTCAGTACCCACACCACACCATTCCGGTTTATCGTTTGTCTTGTTTTTGAATCTTATCCTCGGACTGACAAAACCTTTCCATAGGTTATTCCTGGTAGTTTCGCATAGGCTACTTGTACAATCTTTTGACGCAAGGCCGCTTACCGAGACTGGCAGAGTGAAGTTTCTGATTGTTGAAATTTTGTTGCCGGTGAATTATTCCATTCACTAGGTGCCGCTGAATGGAGAGCAGTCCTGAAATGTGTTGCTCAATAGCGCACACCACGGGAGCCGAACCATCGTCGCGTGACCTTAAGTCGAGCGCTAATCCATTGAGCTTACAGGGCAGAAGGTGCAGAGGTTTTTATAGTTTGCCTCAACACCTCAAATGGGTATCAAGAAGGTAGGAATGTAAAACAAGGTTGGGAAGTGAACCAAAATCAAACCAGTTAAATTAAATTTTGTTTTTATTAAGTTAATAGCGTCTGCAGACGTTGAATCAATGTAGAAAACGGTTGATTTGCTGTCTGGGTCGATCGGTGTTTCGCTGGTCGATCGCCCACAAACGAAACTGAAAAACAGACCATAAAACTGATAGTGCCCCTGAGGAGACACCAACAAAGCACAGATCGACCAGGTTGAAGATAGCCCCCTCTTTAGTGGAGAATAACTTGCTGTGATCGCTCCACAGACAACCACCACTATGCAACCGATGACAAAGCATGACGATGACTGTCATTATGAATCATAACGATAATAATTCACCAACCATAAGGACGATAGTTAAATGCATCAACAACGTTGTTGACCTCATCAGCAGCATGTTTGACGTTATTTCGACGTCAATTCAAACAATGGGGTTCCTGGTAAACAATTTCATGTTTGATACGTCACAAGCACCATGTTTCTCAAAAACTCTGTGGTGATAGTTATAATCTTCTTGTCTCTGCTTGGGGAAGGCCTGGGTTGTATTGCAAGTCGAATCACATCAAAACTACGGTACCGATTGTGAACATACATCCATCATGTAGTAGTCGTGTTATGAATATTATGCACAAATTGAAGCCCTTGTGATGAAAAAATGATGTCGTTTTTTTTCAAAATATCAGATTTCATATTGCTCAAAAATATTTCCTCGTTTTGGTATTTTTACTGGGTTGTCGACCTAGACAGGAAATCAATCGTTTTTTTACAAACGTCTAGAAGATGTTAAATCAATGTAAAAAACGAATAATTTACTGTCTGGGGATCTTCTGCATAGAAATAGTACGTGAGCGACCTTGACAATGTGAGAAAGAACGAAGCCAAAACGAGACGTGACTTTACTTCTATCTTTTGACCGACAGCGAAATTTAAGGAATTTTTAACACACGAACTGAGCTACAAATTTGTGGCAGATTACAATCGACGAGTTTTTCATAGAAGATGACAACGACAAATTGATAGATGCACAGGGAGAGGTACAAACCGAAACCGTTTATCGCTGAAAAAAAATTCCATACAAATATTTCTTGCTTTGGCGATTCACGACTCTGCAAAGGAATCTTAACTGTATCCACAAGTCGGTATCCACACGCTTTGGATTATATGGCAAGTTTTGTGTTTGAGATTCTCATGTATTTCGTTTCAATTGACGTCATAACAAAATTACTTCACTCGGAAATCGAAACAAAACCATGACCATCGCACTTTTATGCAGAAACCATTGAATTGTCTTTCGAAATGCTCTTTAGTCGAACTTAGTTTTTTTTTAATTACAATTTTTTGTCTTGTGAAAAGTCATCGTTACGACATTTAAGAATGAAAAAAACAATATAATCTTTGCATTATGTTTCCGCCACCATCGCTGTACTAGCGAGTGCTCAGCCTTGTGCTGATAGCCGGGAAGAACGCCCCTTTCTTCACAATAATCTTTGCATGTTTTGAAATAAAAAATAAAAATTGTTAAATTTAAAACTGATATTAGGTTATTGAGTTATGCTTCAATCTATTGCGTCACGGGGGGAGAATTCTTTGTAATCCCCTCTCTTGTTTAATAGAATAAATGGCTTTAAGCCAATCGTTGAATGGGATGCCACTTTTGGCTTCTTTCATTAAAACAAGTAAATGTGAAAGTGGAGAAGGTAATGTAGGTTTAAGAAAGATGACTCATCGTTTTTGGACTTACTTTAAAATAAAAACTAGGACTTTTCTTGATTGGAAATCGAAATAAATATTTCCGGGAAAGAACTTTCGCTTCAACTTCTTTCGTTTCGGTTTTGAATCGTCATCCAAAGGTCAAAAGTTCACTTCGCCAAAGCAACTTTCGTTTTTAACACAACTTAGTTGCCAAATAACAAGAAATCAAAAAATATAAATTCAACCTCAATTCAGCAATTTTACATCAAGGCTGAAGCTAATTAAAACAATTAAAATTTAACAAAACACCGAAATATCCGTAAATATTTTGCGAATGGTGAAGTAAAGGTAGTCTCGCACTTGTTCGCAGCCTGAAACAGTGGTTCCCGGGAGGGCACGCATCCTCTTGGGGGGGTCAACCACTTTTTACGGGAGACGCAAGCTTTACAACAATATTTCATCTTTTTGCAGTGATTTCAATGTACTAAACTATTTTTTTCATTTATATTTTTTGAGCACTGGAAATCACATGCAAGATTATATAAGTTATTCAGAGGAAGCATTTGTTGCTCTTGTTCTGCAATCTGGTTTCGAATACAAAAAAAAGTAAAATCGTTTAACAATCATTGCGTTATTTATCGAAGAACCTTGAGACGACTATTAGGTTTTAATGAACTAAAAAAGGAAGTGCATCTGCAAAACACAAGCCATGAATATAAAACGAACAAAGTAAGTCTCATACGATCAGAACTTGAACTAACAGCAACAAAAAGTTCCTTTTAACTGAAAGAAAATCTCCGATGAAAACCGACTTGCTGAGATTGAGCCGACTGCCGAGAGGCGCGAACAGAGAAAACAATCAACGTAAAGCAAAAACAAATCTTAAATAAAAGTTAAAGCCCAAACTTCTGCCAGCAACTCGACAGAAAATGTGAAGACGAATGATAATCATGTGATCAGAATCATGCTCATGTGATCAGAATCATGCTCATGTGATCAGAATCATGATCACGAGCAGGTTTTTTTTTAAGGTTTGGTTTGGGTGACCGCTAAGTAGTTTTAAGAGACCGCAAGTGTTTTATTTAAATACCAAAAAATAGCCATATTTGCTTAAACAAAGTGTGCTTGTTGGCTTCTGCTTGTTATGTTTCCACACGTAAAAACTGATCATTATGCGCCATAAATCAGAAATAAACATTGACGAGTATCGAAGGTGCACTTCTTTTGTGAATAACTCTTTGATTCAGCTGTTAGCTGTACCTCCACTTATTCTTTTTTCCGGACGTGAACTATTGATCGTAGGCTATATTCGTATTATCGACAAGACATAGCGAGAAACAACCATTACTTTTCTACTGTAGTTGCAAGTCCAAATTTTGGGAAACCGCTGGAGAAATTTGGGGGACCGTTTCGGTCCCTCAAAACACCTTAAAAAAAACACTGCTCATGAGTAATAATCATGATCATGAATAATACTACAAGTTAAAAACACAAGAACAACAAACGTAAAGCATTTTGTTTGTGATGACTAAGTGATATCATTGCCATGTTTAATCTGAACTCTCCAAAACAACTAACCAACTCCTTCAAAACTAGTTGATCCTTCGTCAGAGTTTTTTTAGTCAAATTGTCTTCAGCAAGACAAGCTCAAATCTCTCTGATCAATGGCACGCGATTATCACTCTACTTCGGTGCTTAGAAAATCAGTTTCGATTCTTACTTCGCTAAAATATCCTTTGGTCTGTGCAGCAGTGGTCGTTCGCCGGCAACAGAAAATCGCAAAAACTAGGAAGTGCAAAGACAATAAAACCATCAATCCACAACAGTCGGCTTTCCAACTGCTTCTTTGACTAAAACGTTTTCGCAAAGCTAAACCGTGCATGAAGCATAAACATTTTAACAACTAATAAAATAATCCGCTTCGTTACAATCAGGTAAGTTTCCAATGGAATTGAAGGTATACAGGTCAAGCATCAGGTAGAAATATTTGCAATCGATGTTTTGTTTAAACAAAATTGTCAATGAAAAACTTCATTCGTAACAAAACGAAATCAACATAAAATTTTATGTTGAAACAAAACTTCGCTTCAAAATGCAGTAGCTTCAAATATCAGAAGAAATCGTGTGGTTTCGATTCTAATGCATGTAACCTACTTCTGGTAGCTTTGACTGGTCATTGCTACTTATTTTTGCTCTCATTAATTTTCCAGATGAGGATACAGCGATGCGTTGAAAGCTTTTGGACTTGTTTAGTTTGGTTTTGTTAGTTCCGTTGTTATTTCAATGCCAACGCCTATTAACTCCAGTTCAATTTGGCAAACAATGTTAAAGTCCAAACTATTCATTGTAAATTTTAGAAAGTTCAAGTGCGAATTTTTTATAGTTTATTGCTTTAAAACCTTGAACAGTTATAGAAAATGCAAAAACAATAGAATCATATTTTTTTTGCAAAATTTAGAAATCCTTTTTACTTCCAATTTAAATCCGATGAAAGACATAAGTTTTCTAATACGCGTCGTGTGAAATATATTTGTAATAAAATTTAGACGTTGTTCAAATGCAGCTGAGCTTGTTCAAACATTTTCGACTCCAACTTCACTCAGAACAAAGTTTTTCAGTCAGAACAAACATCACAAACGATCACATCTCAAAAAAGCAAATCAGTCAGAAATTGTTTTAAATTCTAGGGCCGGCTTGCGAGCAAAACTGAACAAAAAGTAATTATTTAAACACAAGAATAAAAAATAAAATGCTTTCAACATAACCTGGCGCAGGTTGCAATATTTCTTTTAAAGAAGTTCATTTTGAGCATCCTCGTTGAAAACAATGAAGCATCCCAGGCTACGGTTTTCTTTCACTGCCCATTTTGCTGATTTTGTTTCGAAGCAATTTGTTTCGAAAGTTCAAGACTGAAGTTAATTATTACAACAATTCATTATGACGACACAGACAATAATAACTTTCCAATCAAACAAAGTGCATTGTTCGACAATTATTGCAATCAATCAACGAATTAAATGATTTTGCTCCGTAGCACTGATGATGAAACATAATTAGTTTTTAAAACGTTTGCAGAGCATGAGTAGTTGGGCTTCTCTCTAGCACCAGCTTGCTGGGCGTGGTTCTCTAATATGTTATATTCCTTACCTCATTATTTTTGCATAAAAAAAAAGGAAATGAAGCTAGGATAAAGAAATTTTACGTTGAATGGAACAAAATTTTATTTCGAACCCCTTAAGTCTAAATAAATCGTAAATCTCCAAAACCTAGTGCAAGTCCACACACTTATGAATATTGCGGCGTTGACTGCATTGTGAAGTTTTTGTGAGTTTTGTTATTTTCGGATCCACAACAAAACAAAAATGCTTGGATTTCAAACGAACACAAACCAGTGCTGCAAAAGGCACAAAAATTCGTTTGGTTCAGAAACATTTTTATTTGAACGATATTTGCCACCAGATCAATTGTATGTCGCGGACGTGTGTGCGCGATTTGCATTTTGATTTTGATTTGCGATTTGCAGATTTGATTTGCGATTTGCAGGTTAGTTTGATTCACACAAATTTGTGTAAAAGAATTTCAAATGAAAACAAATGAAACTTGAACTTAAAAACTCTTCAACTTTCAACAAACCCTGAACATTTTTGGGGAACGATAAAACTGAAGTATATCGATAGACTGCAGACTAATTAATTATCTCTGACCACCAATGACGCCGATGACGGAGATAAATGAAAGCGCAGCTGCAAACAACTGGACGACCAGAAAATAGAATATAGACCAATGCTCTTCAAGCTTCGAAAGGATGCTGGTATCCCATGGACTTTTATCTTTTTGGACAATTAAGAATCTATATCAGGGCTACTCAACTGGCGGACAGCGGTCCGAATCCGGATCTTCTGGGTGTTGAAGGTGGACCTCGGGCTTCTGGAAGAATAACTTCATTGCCACATTTTAGGGCCTCGTTAAACAGATTTCCATTAGGGAAAAGCAATTTTTTGTGATTATCCAAGGAGCTGGGGGCTTCACTCCCAGACCCCCCAACGCTTTGCCGTCTTCTCTGATGTGCGATCCACACAGCTAAACTACAAAGAAACACAATATATTTTTTCCTTTTTTTTTTCTTTGTTTGTGTCAGACAAAAATCCAAGTCGTGTTACATACTACCTGAAAAGTGTTTCGGTGCTCGTAGGCAAATGGTTGTTTAATTTTCGTGGTTGCATATGAAATATTCACCGAACCGTAAAGATATTCAAATTGTCAAAATGGACCTTAGCTAACATTAGTTGAATAGCCCTGATCTATATGATGGCCGTAACAATTAATCTGTTTGGATGATTTGCAAACGTGAAATGAAAACGTAAAACTAGAACAAGTCGAGTGTAAACTGACATTTCTGAGAAAACAAAAATGCATTGAAATCGTGTTATTAATGTAACCATAACAACACAATCATTACTTAATAGACCATGACGTGACAACAACCACGCTGCGACTCTCTGCTTCGATCGAGTCATCAAGGAATAGAAAATATTTTTGTTTGTTTATGTCCAGAACTTTGTTGGAACTGGAGCGATGTCGCCTGTTGCAAATTTTTGACCAGTAAATTACAGCGAGATTTAGATTTACCTGATGAAAGACGGAGCTTCATGGTAAAACTTCGGGAAAAATATAAGCATACTTCGGCCGTAGGCCGTCCAAAAAGGTGAAAAGGAACAACAATGCCAAGTAATACGATTATTTACCTAAACATTTTACAAGACTAAATCTTTCAAAGTTCAACTAATACATGGCGTTTTCTTACAGACAGGAGAAAAGCCTGGCGAGAAGTTAGAATTATTGCGTCATGATTGTAAAATCAACTAACATTGTCCTGAAGAGCATGGCAATGAGTGATACCATGATACAGTTGAACATTCATTCGTTTTCTTGCTAGTAAATTAAATGTCTGCTTTTGGAATTTTGTCGCAATTGAAAAAGAGTTATTACTTTGTTCATTTCTTTCTACATGAACCCTGATGAGGCTCTAGCTGACCTGCAGCTAATTGAGCTTCACTGCGATGTCGAGTGCCGAAGTCGACAGCGACATCTTTCTCTCGTGTCTTTTTACCAGCAGCTCGATAGAAACAAATTTTCAAAAATGCAAACCTTTGCACAAAACCACGTTCGGTTGAACGAACAACGTTCCGTTCAACATATTTGTGTGAGCAGACATACTCGGTTATGAACGTGAACAAGAACCGCTTGGGATCAATACAGAGAACTACGTGATGTTAAACGCTTGCCTACCACTATGACTCCGAAGACTTGACCTGTGTATTGATGTCAAGACGTCAGCATCATCCTTCACATTAACACAGTTGTGTTTTATTTAGTTGTATCATTTATCACTGTTGTATTTAGCCTGACTTATCATATCCCGTAATAGAAATGGTGACGATGAAATGAGATGGATAATGATTGATGGCCCTGGCTCGGGATGACTTTGGGGGCTCGTAACATTTCCAAACGGCTCGAAAACTTCAAGAAAGCACCTCGTATACTTTGAATATAGTGAGTTTTCCTCGGAAGTGTCTTGATTTGGGCCTGAGGATGTCATTAGTACCGGACCCGAAGATCTCAATAGTACCGGACCAGAAGATCTCAATAGTACCGGGCCCGAAGATCTCAATAGTACCGGGCCCGAAGATCTCAATAGTACCGGCCCGAAGATCTCAATAGTACCGGGCTCGAAGATCCCAATAGTACCGGACCCGAAGATCTCAATAGTACTAGGCCCGAATAATCCTCTCAACTGCCCTGCATCCGGGCAACCATGCCATGGCTTCAGTGCATGCACAACAGCAGACATAGTGTATGATGACAAGCCTTTTCATTCCCATGCACACATGTAACTTTTCAATCAACTCCAATACACCGTCTTCGTGCACATCCATGTAGCTGCTGTGCTGCAATGTAGGCCACGTCTGAAGAGTGCTGCTATAGACCATTAAGTCGCCATGCTGTATATCTAATAATGTTTTTACTCAGATTAAAGCTTTTTATTATTTTGTTCATAATTTTGTGTCACCGCTCGGCCAAAGCTTCTAAATGTGATCAGCAGCACATAAAATGAGAATACATATGATAAATCTGACTATGCACTATAACTGTTACGACACTTTGGACTGAAAAGCAAAACCTCACCAAGTGATACATGAATGATTACAAGTAAACAACACGGCGAGAAACAGTAAACAGATAGATCACATGAGGTGCAAAATACAAACATGTGACAACAATTAGAACACACGTACCGAAGGGAATACGACGTTGTATATTGCAGATTTAAAGTAATTTCTGATGAGGACACAAGCTCGTGCCGAAAACGTTTGAGTTTATTTTACTTGTGTTGGGTCTCATTGTGCAATAAAACAAGTTAAACCTGTTTAAGTCACTTTGTTTTGTCTGTCTATGGTTCATCTTAACTTTTACGTTGGAACTTTACTTTTTGTCAACATACGTCAAAGGGGGCAAGCTTTTTACCTCACGGACCAAAAATTTCTCAAAATGTGACAGGCGTCATTTAAACAAACTATGGACAAAGTGTGTTTAGCTATCGAACTAAACACTAATTCGGGAATGACTATTACGTGACAAAACTTTAATTAGCATGTAACACTGACTCTGCAATTGCACGTAAGCACAATGTCTTTACATTTAGAATTCATTCATTTACACAACTTTACTAAACGATAATTTTTCTATAAATCCGGTGGCCAACTCCTTTTGAGTTCAGCAATCTTGCTAAGCTGGTCCAGCAGCTTGATTCATAAACAGATCTGATACACTTTGAAAACTCATAATGGTTATAGCTGTGTCGAAACACGCAACTAAACTGTCACAACACTGATCAGTTATGTTACCAGATGGAAATTTTTATTTCCATTATAAAGAAATTTCAAGGTCGTTGGGTAAATTTTAAAGTCGTCGCGGACAAATAATTGTAATGGAATAAACTTTGCCGCCCGGGAAAATGGCGAAGACATTCTTCATTTTGACAAGAACGAACACTTCTCATTTCTGGTGAAGTTTTAAAGCGCAATACGGAGAACAAGAGCAATAGTTTGAAAAAATATTGCAAACAAATTTTTTAATGTTCATGGTTTTGTATCAAGCCGCAGTCGGTCTTTTTAAAGACTCCGAACATGCCAACATATCTTCGGCTCCACAGCCCTGGTAACTTCAAACAATCTCTTTTTGTTTTCACCAAGCCGGCTGCAGTGGAAAACACAAACAACAGAACTTAAGCATTGAACTGGAACCACATTAAGTGGTAGGCTTCTAAATTCCTCCATTATTCAAAGCATTTCCGAAAGTTTACATCATAACCTATACGCAAAGGGGAAAAATGCTTCAATGCAAAGTTTGCAACTGATTAAAAAGCATGTAGGTCAAACACGAGTGTCAAAAATAGATTTTTATTGACCAAAACCAAATTTTTCCACGAGTAACTTCACACAAAAAAAATCAAGAAGTTTTTATCTCTTTTATTTCAAACGTCACAATATTCAGGTATTATCAGCAGAAATCGCGTGCTTTTCGATTTTAATGTGAGAAACACTTCTTACAAACTTCAATAATCACTGTCAGTAACGTTTCCAGTGCAGTTAATCATTTCTTTACAGACAAGAACACAGTGGTGCGACGAAAGTCTACAATATTGTTATGTTGGTTTCATATTATTGCAATCATTCAAGCTAATTGATTTATAGTCAAACATCAAATTACTCCAGATCAAGCTCACGAAGAATGCACAAATTCAAACTGTTTATTTTCAAACTTTGCACTTTCATGTGTGACGTGTCAACCGTTTATATCGTTCATCAGTCTTAGAAGTCCATGATAAATGTCATCAGATGAGACGTGCACAGATTTTTGATAAATTTTGAGGTTTTTTATTTCCTGCCCGACTTCGACAAAAGACGTAATTCATCGCGTTCTCAGGGTTGCCGCGTAAAATAAATTAGTCGCTTATTTAAAAACTAGCCGCTTATTTAAGTGCGGTCAAGCTTGTTCAAACGTTTTCAGCTTGAACTTCAAATGCTCAGAAGAAGCTTTCTCGGTTCGAAAATGAACAACTCCAGCAACGAATCAATCACACCTCACAAACAAAACAATCATTCAGAAAATAATTTTTAATCCAGGTCTTGATTTTGCACTGAAACCAAACAACAAAAAATTGAAAATCATTTACAAACAAAAATCAAAAGATGTGACGCTTCTAACACAACCTGCGTAATATTTGAACGTAAAAATAAATTTCTTGTTATATTTTCAAAACGATTTGCTTCAAAAGTTCAACACTGAAGTTAATCATCACAACCATTCATTATGACGACACAGACAACAATAACTTTCCAATAAACAAAGCGCATTGTTCGACAATTATTGCAATCAATCAACGAAATCAATTTTTGCTTTGCAACTCTGATCATGAAAAATATTTAGTTTTCGAAACATTTGCTGGACACGATTTTAGTTTCTGGATTTGATTCTGTTCTTTTTCACACAGATTGACCAAACATTCCAACCACTTCTCTCCTAAAATAAATTTAGTTTTGCCACAAATGTTGAATTGCAATAATTTAGCAATATTGTGAAGTTTTAGGCAAAAGTTCGTGCAGTTTGAACAGTTGGCACCAATAGAGAATTGCGTGATAAAGAAAATATTTTTACTCAAAAACATGACGGGCAAGTGAACTCAAAACAGTAAACTACTTGTTGATGGTTGGTTGCCGCTGATGAAAGTCGAGTGACGATCAAACTTTGTATTTTAAGTCAACTGCGCCATCTCGCGTTGAATATATTAATTGACCCGACATAATAGAAGCAAGGCACGTCATAACCTCCAACATGACGTCATTACATCCTACAAAACGTCATCAAACAAACTCTACAAGCAGATCAATTGTTTAACAACAGCCAAATAAACTCACAAACTTATACAAAAGTTAACTTTATCCCAAACAATCGTTTTTTCTTGTTTATTGAAATGCAGTCGTCCTCGCTAAATCGTACGGTGAACAGGTCCACCCACTGATTAAGCCCAATTTGGTCCGGTCCAGAATTACTTTCATTCAATCCAGCCATAGAAATTGTCCCCCGCTTTATAGGTCCAAAATCAACCGGTCCCGATGTTGGCTTAATAAGCGGGGACTTCTGTATTTCCAATTTTGCAAGATTTGACTTACACGACAATTCATTGCATGATTTCAAAATGCTAATGTAGTTAATCTTGTCCACAGTCAAATTTACAAACCTATGCAAAATTTAATGTTTAAGCAAGCAAACCGACGATTTAATCTAAATTTCACAACCTTAACTTATAGTGTCATATCAGAACCAAGCAAATCCGGTCTGGTTAACCGAGATGCCATAAACAACAGGGGCAATTGCACAGATAAATAATTCTGACTTCATTTAGAAATGGTCGATTGAGCCTAGGCCAATCAAGTGATCTACTGACCACAATAGATCATTTTGTGACGATTATTTATTTATTCACAATTTATCATTTATTCACGGTCATATTTGTCACAATAAAGTGACAAAGTGATTAAGAAGACTTGCAGTTTTTTTTATCTAATGGTAGCTAATGGATTATTTTAAGATTTTTTTAACCCCACAAAATGACCAAGTAGTTGCATTAGTTTAAGGAAGGCGGTTCTCACTCTACGACTAGCATACGATTTGTTGCTGTGTCATCACACGTCGACAAATGAAAGAGCAGTACGTAGTTGCATGTTTGGTCTACATGTTTGGTAGAAAGTTTTAAATTTAAATTTTGGAAATAAAGCAACAATGTTGATAATGTGGGCTTACAATAATATGTGAAACAATGTCAGCTATAATAACAACAAAATTTATGTAGCACAACATCACAACAATAACAACATGGCCAGGGCCGTTGAGAAGATAATTTGGGCCCGGTACCTATGAGATCATCGGCTCCAAATCAAGACATTTCAAAGAAAAGCGGGTTATATCCAAAGCATATGCGGTGGTTTCTTCAATTTAAGGCACCTTGGTAAAATTATGGGCCCTTTTAAAAATTAGCCTGGGAACGGGTCAAAAAGTAGTTCTTGGGACTCCCCATCAACGCTACTGCGCATGCCTCGTACTTTTGTATCAAGGCTGCGGAAAAATACGCTTTCCATCAATTGCTCGTTGTGTTTAAGAATGGGCCTCAAGCGAGTGCTTCAAATTGTTTCAATCTAATCCATGCTTCTTTAATTTGGACGCAAAGCATCAAGGTTCTATTATCATCGTGATCATCAATGATAACATGTTGAACAAGCTGAAATTCAAAGTTAATTTTTGTTTAAAGCTTCTCAAAATAAAAAGTAAGACCAGTATAGTGTAATCATTGCCTGGAACTTTCAAAGATTTGCTACTACAGGAAATGACAGTTTTCGTTTTGGTCAATAACGTTGCATTTGCTCTTATATTCTAAGGATAGCTAAACTACTATCCAAGAACTCAACGGAGATGAGGGAGACCCAGCCAAGCATTCGTAACCATTATCATAAACAAAATACTTAAAATAAGAAAGAGAATTCAAAGGGAAAATGTTAGTTTATGACGGCCAAGTGGTGTCGCAATGAGATGTCAACCAACAGGAACCAAGTTCGATTCGTAGTCCTCAAATTGGCCGGGCAGAGCCCGGCAGGACCGGCACTATGACATCATAGGGTAAGCAAATGTCATAAACAATTCAATGACGTCACAAGAAGTGACGTGATTTTAAAGGTTAATGACCTCTTCTAATATACTAGAGACATGACACTACCTAAAGTAGATTCATTTGAGGTAGTGTCAGTGTCAGACTAGGAAGTAAAATAAAAGAGTATAGAATAAAATAGGGATGGATGTAATAAAGAGAAGAAAAAGTAAGTAATAAATAATAAAGTAACATTAACTAACTAATCATTAAATATCGATTTCGCTTTTAAAGCATCTTCAGTTTGATATTGTCAAGAGCAAAATAATAATAAAAAATTCTTCAAAGGTTAAAAGTTTAGATATTATGACGTAACAATGCATGTTGCGCCACCATGGAAACAATGAAACAAATTATATGATCTATTACTACGTAATTACTAATGAAGAAAACGTAACAAGTAAAATTAAATAGCATGAAAACCAAAAGAGTCTACAAGTTTTATCAAATGAATGTAAAAGATAATTAATAAGTTTCTACACTGTCGATTCGACAATCAAGAAATTGACAAAATTAATGGATGTTCTAAAACAATTACGCAGGCAAATAACAATAAAACAATTAACTAATCAATGAAATCAAAAGTATTGACTGTCTATGCATAGTGATATTATTGAGATTTTGCTAAAAAACTTAACCAGAGCAATTGCATGAAGTGCACAGCAAACAAATGTGCTATAGTAGGCCCACAAGTGTTTTTCATTTAAATTTAGGCAAAAACATTTTTTGAACATTTATTTTGGCATCTAACAATTGATACCACAATTCTTCTTTGTGGTCAAGTTTGATTGGGTTTGGTTCTTCTACAAACGTGACTTCAAAGCAGTCTGATAATTGAAGATTTCCCAGTGAAGCATCAGTATGTATTTTTTGGTAATGTTGTAACAGTGCCGTTCTGTCGGTTTTGTCGGAGGAGTTGCCGCAGTTACCCGAATTCCAAATGGAGCGATGTTTGTTCCAACGTGCAGAAAATGAATTTTTTGTTTGTCCAACATACTGCTCTTTGCAAATTTTGCAGGTAGCTACGTAAATTCCAAAGTTCTTACATGTCAAATTCTGTTTAAGACGAAAAAGTTTTCCTGATTGCGATGTAAGACTGTGTGTGTCACTGACCATACAAGAAAAGTTTTTTCTACCGCCACACAATGCACAATTTCCGCACCTTTTTGAAGATCCAATGTTTTTAATTTTTTTATTTGAAAAAGCCAAATCCTTGTAAGTCGTGACATAAGATGCAATAGTTGGTGGTCTTTTGAAGACAATACTGGCTGAAGATTTTAATTTCTTTTCTTTGTCTGAAAGCGTCAAAATGTTCGTAAAAGAGGAAGCCCAAATGATTCTTTTTTTGTCTGCGTTGGTTTTCTTCTCCGGTGCAAGTCTAGATTTCCAAGTTTTTGCCAAGTCAATAATGCTTTTGGTCATTTTTTTATTAAAGCCAGAGGCTATGCATTTATTGTACAAGCGAGTTAAACTCTTCAAGTAATATGGTTCAGTTTCATTTAATCGACGCATTCGAATGCATTCTCCATACACAATTGATTTGAACACACTCTGTGGATGATGTGAATTTCCATGAAGAAATTTTGCGTCCACAGCTGTTGGTTTCACAAAATCAGAAGTGAAAAACCCCATGTTGTTTTGGCTTGAAATGATGTGAAACACGTCAAGAAACTCAACTCCTTTTCCTTCTTCTTCGGTGGAAATATTTCTAAATTTTAGTTTTAAATCCCAAGATGCAAATGCTTCGATCAAGTGCAATTGTATGTTTTCTGTGTTTTGGGACCCAAATGATAGCCACATGATGTCATCGATGAATCTTTTGAATAGTTCCGTTTTCTGTAATACATGCGATATGCTTCGAACAACATAATGCATGGAAATGTTGGCAATCGATACGGAGTTGTTGTCACCGGTTACCAAACCTTGCTTTTGTTTATAAAATTTGTCCTGGTATTGAATAATTACATTGTCCAAGCAAAGCATGACTAAATTAATAAACAAAGTTTGTGTTGTTTTGCTCCATGTCGTTTGTTGATTCAAAGCAAATGCCATTGCTGTTTGTACTAGTCGACGGTTCAGGTTAGGATAGAGTCCTTCTACATCAGCTGCTACGAGGTGCAGTTTGTTATCATTGTTGTTGAGAAATGTTTTTGGACTTGACTTCCAATTGATGAGTTTTGTAATGTAATCCTTGCTGTCCCTGCAGTATTCATCAATTTCTGTCTTACAGAAGTTAACACTAATTGGTTGGAGCATATGTTCGAGGAAAGCAGTAATTCTGGAAGTGGTGATGTTGCCGGCAGATTGTAATAATCTGGTCGGAATTTCAGAGATTGTTGTTGTTTTTAAGACTTCTTCGTTTAGTTTGTGAGTTTTAAACAAAGGGTATGCATAAGCTGCGGAGTTATTGCAAAAGTATTTAGCTGTAGGTCCAGGTTTTCTATGGTATCCTGATGGTGAATGTTGAATCCCTACGGTATGCAATAAAAGTTTGTCATCCAAAATACCTGCTGCATGTAATTTCTTCATCAAATTTTCACCATCTTCTCTAACTTCATTCATATGCTTATTGATGTTGCTTTTATTCAACGTATTTATCTCGTGAAATTTCTGTAGCTCCTTTTCCATTATTTGGTCATAATCCGAATAGTTAACGATGATTGTTTTTCCGTCTTTGTCTGCACGACAAATGACAATTTCTCTGTCTCTGACTAAAGTTTTAAGGTGGCATAGGGCATTTCTTTGTGACTGCGTTAGATTATTTTTAGTGAAATAGTTTTTTTGAATTTGTTTTTCTGCATTGCGTAGTTTAGACGTGACCATTTCAGTGTAGGTGGTGGTTTCTTCGTCTAAAACTTCTCGGTTGGGTCTAGATGTTTTAGGAATTTTTTAGTTTGTCTGGTAGTCCATTTTTAAAGCTTTCGTCATCATCGTTATCAGATTTAAAAACATTTTCCCACTCAATTCTACGGATGTGTTGTTGCATGTTGTACCATTCTGATTGTTTGATTGTTTCATTCCATTTAGGTGTTGGCGCAAATTTCAAACCATACATTAATACTATCTTTTCATCCTCAGTAAGTGCATAGTTGGATTTATTTAGAATTATAGCGTCTGCGTCTCTAATCTTGTTCTGTTTCTTTCTTTGGATTTTTCTTTGGCGATATCGAGATGTGCTTTTTTTGTTTTTACGATAATGGTAGTTGTTTTGACATTGCATATTTATCCGGGTTTGTTCTTGTTTATTCCTAAGCCAGTTAAATTTTTTAATGAAGTTATTTTTCTGTGCTGTTCTGTATTTCTGTAGACTTCTTTTCTCATTGACATTGATTTTCGACCAGGTAACTTTTAAGAAATTGTTAATCTTAGCTTGCAAATCTTTAATCTGAAGTTTGAGAGTTCTTTTTTGTTGGAGTAAAAGTAAATCAAAGTCAATGCCGAACTTATTCAGAGATGGGAGCAGTACATTACATTTTATACACCTTTGAAGAAATTTTACCTTTTCCTGCAGCTTGACGTTCTTGATGGAATAGCTTTCAATTTGCATGACTGAGGGTTCTACAGTTGATTATCAAATTGACTAATAAAACTTATCTGTTTTTAGTGAACCACCCAGCAAACTGTCCACTTGAAGCGGTTGACTGTCTCTTATCTTTAGTCTATAGTCCTGTTGCTCAACACAACAAACAGTGTACCAGCCTCATTTTTTTAATCAAATATCGATTTCGCTTTTAAAGCATCTTCAGTTTGATATTGTCAAGAGCAAAATAATAATAAAAAATTCTTCAAAGGTTAAAAGTTTAGATATTATGACGTAACAATGCATGTTGCGCCACCATGGAAACAATGAAACAAATTATATGATCTATTACTACGTAATTACTAATGAAGAAAACGTAACAAGTAAAATTAAATAGCATGAAAACCAAAAGAGTCTACAAGTTTTATCAAATGAATGTAAAAGATAATTAATAAGTTTCTACACTGTCGATTCGACAATCAAGAAATTGAATCAACTCAAATCAACAAATTTTTTTTTATTATTATTTTGCTCTTGACAATATCAAACTGAAGATGCTTTAAAAGCGAAATCGATATTTGATTAAAAAAATGAGGCTGGTACACTGTTTGTTGTGTTGAGCAACAGGACTATAGACTAAAGATAAGAGACAGTCAACCGCTTCAAGTGGACAGTTTGCTGGGTGGTTCACTAAAAACAGATAAGTTTTATTAGTCAATTAACTAATCATTATGCCTAGAATACCGCTAACACAAAGAGGAAAAAAAAGAAAAGCAAGTGGAGGGATAACAATACCAGGATACCCACACTGCGGACCCTTCAATTCAATAGGAGAAACCAGCTCAGGGCCACTAGATGCCGCCTGCCGCAAACATGACAAATCCTATGACAAGGATGGACCTTCGGCTTATTTTAGATACACTCCGGGTGGCGAGGAACTTATCCGTGACACAAGCAATATTCCTGGCATTGCTAGTAGTTTTGTATCGGCCCAAATCAATAAAATCAGAGCAGCCAAAGAAAAACGATACCAGACGAACGCTGACACCCCAGGAGTCGGACGTTACCAAATCAAAGAGTTACTCGAACCAGACAACAGAGCATTCCCTGAATACCACAAACAGCTAGCAATGTTCTACGCAAGATCAGC
The DNA here is from genome assembly GCF_918807975.1 of Aplidium turbinatum. Taxonomy (NCBI): domain Eukaryota; kingdom Metazoa; phylum Chordata; class Ascidiacea; order Aplousobranchia; family Polyclinidae; genus Aplidium; species Aplidium turbinatum. The sequence continues at coordinate 6,341,651 of NC_137483.1, read as the reverse complement.
AACTTGTTCTACGCTACGTGGTTCTACGCAAGATCAGCAACAGCAGTAACAGGAACATTCCAACCATGGGCGATATGGTGCAACGGATCAGATACAAATACTATTTTACCAATCATACCACGAAAAGCCATAGTTCACAGCTCAGCAATAATAAGACAGTCTTGTCTAGGAGGTGGAATACGATCAGAAACAGGAAACCGATGGACATGGGCTACACCTTGGGGACCAGCAGCACGACACGACCTAACAGGAAGTCATGGAATAGTACAAGACTTTCCAGCTTTCGATCAAATAAAATGCAAAAACTGGAACCTAACACTGTGGCCAGCAGCAGCACTAAACCAACAGGAGGATACCGGAAGAAGTCCACCAGTAATGTTCCTAGACGTAGCCTGGGATAAAGGCAGTCTATTCAATAATGGAACAACCAAAAGCAACTTTGACAAAGGAAATGTATCCAGCAGCACACCATTCTGGCAAACGGCTAACGAATTCCCGATAACATTCAACGGAAGCTGCAAAAGATACAGACTAGGAGATGAATTTATAACAATGCCATTGCAATTCCTACAAACAGACCAACATACATGTTACCAAGACACAACCAATGTTGGATCAAAAGAAACACCATGGTATCACATTGCCACGTTCACAGCACCATCCTGCAAAGCAATGTTAACACAACTCACAGTCTATGAAGAGAGCATCAAGAAAAATCTACAAGCACCAACGTATGCACCAACAGTATCCAACTACAACAACAAAACGGACAATTACGTTTGTTTGCCATTTGAAATGACATGTGAAGTAGAATTCAAATATGTACGATGAAACTACCTATCATGTGCCATATACACTAGTACCAGTGTCATGTCAATATATTGTATATTCGCATTTAACGTTTGTGTTTGTTTTGCGTTTTCAGACATGAATAGTATTATAAAAGCGTTTATAGATAAATTACCTGATAATAATGCTGCTAACGAAACGAAACAAGAAATCGACTTCAGAAAAAGACAGCAGTGCGAAGACTTAGAACACACAATACAACGCGATGAATACTTCAGAGGGACTGCAACTCATTAAAAAAGGAAGGAATGACGTGTTGTTGCATTTGGGATAATTTGTATTAAACTTTCTTTTACTTATTTTGTCACCTCCTTGCCTTATTGATTCAAGCATTCACTTCAGCTGCATTCATTTTGTAACCCCACTGTGATTTAGCAAAATAAATTTCAAAGTGATAAAAAATCGCGCTTCGATACAATGCAAAGAAGCCGACTATTAAAATAAACACTAACCCAGATTTTTTCTGTACATTAAAAATCACTGCACAGTCAGAGTTATTAGTCTTGCGAGAAAAAACCACCACTCGAGCCTCTATTAATCAGGAATGCTGGGATCAGGAGATTCTTGGGGATTTTAACACTTTTAGGATTTTTCGAGTTCAAACAAAGTGAGAAAAATAACAAATAATGATAAATAATAAATTAAACAGATAAAATGATAAAATAATTTAACCAGATAATCATGAATAGAAAGTAAATAAAATTATTGCTGCATTTTTGCTACAATGCTGTCGCAAAAACAAAGGTGCATCAACAATTAAAAATTCTGATTTGATTCTAAAACACCCAGGGGCTGTGAAAACACGTCCGACCACAACTGAGGCATGATCATTGAAACTAAAACGTTTGAGCGATCAGTCCCAAAATTCTTGAAGGTGATATAATACTCGCTTGCTGTTGTAATGAAACTTAAACAACGTCACATCACAAACACCTAACCAGGAACTGAGTACAGAAGATGAAGACGTAACCAATCAGACAGAATCATGACGTCGAGAAAATGAGTTGTCGTCCCTAGCTCAGTTGCTGTCTATGTCACGTGACCAGACCTGACTTAAAATAAACACTAACGCATATTTTTCTTCTGTACATTAAAAATCACTGCACGGTCAGAGTCATTAATCTTGCGACAAAAAAAGCACCGCTCGAGCCTCTATTAATCAGGAATGCTGGGATCAGGAGATTCTTGGGATTTTTACACTTTTAGGATTTTTCGAGTTTAAACAAAGTGAGAAAAATGACAAATTGAAACTAAATAAAATTATTGATGCATTTTTGCTAAAATGCTGCCGCAAAAACAAAAGTGCATCAACAAATAAAAATTCTGATTTGATTCTAAAACATCCAAAGGCTGTGAAAACACGTCCGACCACAACTGAGGCATGATCATTGAAATCAAAACGTTTGAGCGAACAGTCTCAAAATCCTTGAAGGTGATATAATACTCGTTTGCTGTTGTAGTAAAACTTAAAAAACGTCACATCACAAACATCCAACCAGGAACTGAGTACAGAAGATGAAGACGTAACCAATCAGACATAATCATGAATAAAACTCTAAGCACAAAATACAGGAATATCAACATAAAAAGACTTCGTTCATGATGGTGAAGTGACACGCGATGGCTGTTAATAACAAACCGCGTTAATTAAAACCAATTACATGGAAAGTTTCAAGGCTGTGGAGTCCGGCAAAAAATATACGACTCCGACTCTTCGGTTTATAACTGGCCGACTCCGACTTCGGACACACCAAAATCCCTCCGACTCCACGACTCCATTGAGTCCACATCCACAGTTATGTTTACATGACAACAAGTCATCGATGGGTTTATTAAAAAGAGTAAATTTAAACACTTGGGATGTTTTGTTTTCGGCACTCTGAAAAATTACTGGAAGCTTACGGACTGCAGCTATTATTTCCGTGAGAAAAATACCACTTGTGTCGCCATAGACAACTGGTCAATTATACTGCAGCAGTTGATTAATCAAAAACTACAACAAGTTGGTGATGCAATTTCTTACTAACATTGTAAAACTTGAAGTTTCTGCCCAGACAGAAAAATCCGTCATTGTTACATTGATTCAACGTCTGCAGACGTTGAATCAATGTAACAATGACGGGTTTTGCTGTCTGAGTATTTCTTGCTTTTGCTACAACTGTTAGTTTGGTCAAAAGGCTTCAGCATCGAAACAACTATAAAAACGATCACTTTTCTTATTCGAAGGTTTCTGACGTTAATGTTCTAAATAACATTTCCACCATCAAAGCAACGATCTGACGAGTCTCTTGTCGTGACCGAGGTGTTGCCATATCACCGAGAAGGTCGCAAGTCTAATGTTGCCACAACAATTCCACAAAAATAAGCTTGCACTACAGTGGTTCTCAACCTGGGTTGCAAGAATCAGACGGGGCTAAAAAAAGGGTTTAATAAATTTATATGTGATTCATTCATTCAGTCAGATAATTACCATCGTAGGACACCAGACCATAAATGCTTGAAAACAGGGACAAAATATCAAGAAAGAATTTTGCTATTTAAAGACGCTTGAAGTTGAAAGATTTCTATATAATTTTAAGAATTTAAAGGGAGTCAAATCAGGATTTGGGTTTAAAATCGTTATTTTATTTTTTAATTAAACAACATGTCAGGCCCCAAGATTTGCAACACAACAAGCCCCTTTGGGAAATTATGACGTCAGGTGGCGTTAAATTGCATCAGAATGTCTTTAGATATCAAGTGATTGGCAGTGGAAGTAGTAATTAAGAAAAATCAATTTGTTTGACATTTTTCACATAAGACATTTTAATACAATTTTAATTAAAGAAACTTTTGCACGTCGTAAGATCCGTAGACTTGAAAGTTTTTTGAAATGATCGCTGAATATTAATAAGGTTGAGAAGCAGTGACGTAAACCAAGAAGGCGAATAAATCTTCACCACGCGGACAAATATCTGCAAATCCATTTATTCCGGTACCAGACGAACATGCTTTAATTAGATGTGATTCCAGTTTGGATATTGTTCAACTCTAGTTTTCGGGAGAAGGGGCGATCTCAATTCTATCGTCTCTAATAAACTGGAAACTACTTCCAAAACCACGAAACCTTCCAACTATGCCAAGCATAGGTCAACCAGTATGGCGTGTGGCACATCAGGCACATGGCACGCAACTGGCACAAGGGTTGTTCGACGAGAACCGAACAAAATGAATTCAAGACGACAAAAAACTTCATTTCGAATTGACGACGGAATAAAAGAGACGAAAAGACAAGCAAACGCACAATTTTTCACAATAGTTATGAAAAAAACAAAAAAATTAGATTCTAAACTGATTTAGGAAAAGTAAAACTTCAGCTCCCCAGTTTGACTTGCATCACATTGAACGCGTCTGTAACAATACACAATCACCACAACCCGTCAGTTGTTAAGTAATGACACAAACTGGAACATTCCTAATACGAAGCGACGAAAAGTAGATGTGCTGCCAGACGCCTCAATCGTGATGAAAACAAACGTCGACCCAACCTACCCCAGTAATATCTATGTCATATATTCAATATTTGTTGCATTCTTTCCAAGTGTTAAAATCATATAACGGGGCTTTGTTTAATCTTAACAAATACAAAATAATCAGCTTATTCATGGCTAACGTGAGGATGAACACTAAGGCAAAAGGCTAAGAAAAAATATTCCAGCTGGCAAAATTAGCCTTTTCAACATTGATTTAACGTCTGCAGACGTTATTTGACAAGTTAGGTTTTAAGTTTCGGTTTTCAAACAACTTCGCGTTGTTTGCAAAGTTTGACAAAAAAAAAATCAAAAGTTTTATTGAAAAAATTTGAAATTGTATTCAGTCAAAAAATAAACTTTTATTTAGTTAAAACAAAAAGTTCGTATAAGGAAACAAATAAAAAGATTTTCTGGTTTTATTTTTCAGCGCAAATTTCTCCAAACTTTTTTTAAAAATTAAAAAATGATGGCGCATGACACTCAGTGACCAAAGCCTTTCATCATTATCTGCATTGTGCCTGTAACAGACTTCTTAACAATAATTACAAACGACAATCAAAGCGTGCTAGTTCTAAAGCGAAAAGCTGCTGTAAAAAACGAAATCAATTTTCATTCATATGGCAGTCAGTGATACAAAATATCATATCAGAGTAAAGGAACTGAAGAAAGCGATACCAAATCTTACATGATCTTACACAGCCGACTTCGTTTTATTAAGCCAGCGTTGCTCAAACTCAGATTCGAAACAGTCGCAAATGCGTAAAGTGGGTTCAAGATCAAGTCGTCAATGACGTCACAAGCGGAAGACAAACAAAGTTATTTCATCACACACCATTCTGTTTAATGGTTTGGTTTTTGAATTTTTATCCTCGGACTGATAAAACCTTGATAAGTTATTCCTGGTAGTTTCGCATACAGTATTTGTAGAGGCTTTTGACGCAGAGCCGGTTACCGAGATTGACGGAGCGAAGTTTCTGATTGTTGAAATTTTGTTGCCGGATAATTATTCCATTCACTAAGTGCCGCTGAATCAGAGTAGTCCTGAAATGCGTTGCTCAAGCGCACACAGCGGGAGCCGAACCAGCGTCGCGTGATCTTGAGTCGAGCGCTTAACCAATGAGCTAACAGGGCAGACGGTGCAGCACCTTTAAAGTTTGCCTTAATACCTCAAATGGGTATTAAGAATAAATGTTAAACAGAGTTGGGAAGTAAACAAAAATCAATCCACTTAAAATAAAATTTGTTTATATTAAGTTGATAGCGTGTGCAGACGTTGAATCAATGTAGAAAACTGTTGATTTGTTATCTGGGTCGATCGGTGTTTGCCCACAAATGAAACTGAAAAATACAAAACTGATTGCGCCCCCGAGGAGACACCATCAAAGCACAGATCGACTATTGGTTGAAGATAACCCCCTCTTTAGTGGAGAATAACTTGTTGTGATCGCTCCACAGACAACCACCACTATGCAACCGATGATGAAACATGACGATGACTGTCATTATGAATCATAACGATAACAATTTACCAACCATAAGGACGATAGGTAAATGGATCAACAACGTTGTTCACCTCATCAGCAGCATATTTGACGTTATTTTGACGTCAATCCAAACAATGGTTTCCTGGTAAACAATTTCATGTTTGATACGTCACAAACGCCATGTTTCTCAAAAACTCAGTGGTGGTGGTTATAATGTTCTTGCCTCTGCTTGGGGAAGGACTGGGTTGTATTGCAAGTCGAATCATATCAAAACTATGATACCGATTGTGTTCTTTGTGGCGCATAGCTGTAAAACTAAATCCATCATGTAGTAGTCATGTTATGAATATGATGCACAAATTGATGCCCTTGTGATGAAAAAATGATGTCATTTTTTTCAAAATATTAGATTTCGTATTGCTCAACAATATTTCCCTGTTTTGATATTTTTACTGGGTCGTTGACCCAGACAGAAAATCAATCGTTTTTTACATTAATTTAAAGACTTAAACGTTAAATCAATGTAAAAAACGATTGCTTTACTGTCTGGGGATCTTCTGCACAGAAATAGCACGTTAGCGGCCTTGACAATGTAAGAAAAAATGAAGAAGCCAAAACGAGGTGTGTCTTTTTTTTTTTACCAAAAACGACATTAAAGGAATTTTTAATACATTGACTGAGCTACAAATTCGTGGCAGTTTTATTGATATAGAACAGGGATCGTCAAACTTTCTGTACTACTGGGCCAAATCTACAAACTTCCGGTAACGCGCGGGCCGCATAAATTTCAACCTATAAACAATCACCACATTATCCTTAAAATCATGGCGCACCTGCAACTCCTATTCCTGTGTCTATTGCACAATGAGACGTGTTTGTTGCCGTTTCATATTTATTGTCAAACACGTATTAAAACGCAATGCATTGTTTTTATTTAGTTATCATTTATCAATGTGAAGGATGATGTTGTTTTTGTGTCATGGCCAAGGTGTTTAAATCAACTGGCAACTTTGTTGATGATATTTGCAATACGTAATTCAAATGACGATCTGACAGGCGAGTGCGAAGTTTATTCTTTGCGTAATTCATTTTTGAAAAAAGCTGCTCACAGCAATATGTGCTTCCAAACATGCACATTACAGGTTTTGCATTGTCATACAGATGAGGATAGGTGGATTTCTGGACATATTCTTTAAAAAAGTTGGCAATTGGAACTGAATCGTATTTGGCCTTCAATATGTTGGATGATTGAAGTTCAATGTTCAACCAAAGACTGGCTGCTCTCTAGTAGCCTTCCACTGTAGTCCGGGAACATCGTGAATCTGGGGTGGTAAAAAGATAGACCCTTGGCCCCAGAGGCTCACACGACGACGAAGACGATTGAAGTTCAATTATTTCCATTTGCATCTCATGTGGCATAGTATTGACATCCATTGAAAATGGAAGGCAAATAAATCGAATCTGTTTTTTGATTTCTTAAATCGCAAAATCGAGATTCAAAGTTAGTTTTAGTGGAAACGATAAGTGATATGTAGGCTACTTATCAGGGTTGGAAGGTTTACAAAGGCCAAAATTGGGAAAATAAGCAAAGTTGGAATTGATTAATTGAGTTTCCCAAAGACGTAGCTTGTTTACGAAGGCATTAATATGATCATACATCTGATTAATAAATTGCTCCTTTCCTTGTAGTTGTAAGTTTAGCTTGTTCATATGAGAAGTGAAATCAGTGAGAAAGGCTAAATCTGTTAACCAATCAGGATCACTCAGTTCATCAATGCCGAAACCTGCATTCTTTTGTTTCAAGAAAGTCCCTATTTCGTTTCGCAAATCATAAAACCGTTGTAACATAGCTCTGCGACTTAGCCATCTAACCTCGCAAAATACACCAGATCTTGATATACAGCATTCATCACTCCAAGTAAACTTTTGAATTGGCTGTGGTTAAGGCCTCTTGCCAAAACAAAGTTGATTATTTTAACAACAGTAGACATTGTTATGATATAAAATGAATTCATGCGTACATAATGATGAAACTTTAGTGTATGCACTAAAAGTAAGATCGTTCGAGGGCCGCAAAAAGTTTGTCCGCGGGCCGCATTTGGCCCGCGGGCCGCAGTTTGCCGACCCCTGATATAGAAGATGACAGCGAAAAATTGATGGATGTACAGGAAGAGGTAAAAAACGAAACCGTTTATCACCAAAAGAAATTTCCATTCAAATATTTCTTGCTTTGACGATTCCCAACTCTATAAAGGAATCTTTACTGTATCCACAAGTCGGTATCCACACGCTTTGGATTATATGACAAGTATTGTGTTTGAGATTCTCATGTATTTCGTTTTAATTGACGTCATAACAAAATTACTTCACTCGGAAGTCGAAACAAAACCATGACCACGCACTTTTATGCAGAAACCATTGAATTGTCTTTCGAAATGCTCTTTAGTCGAATTTAGCTTTTCTTTAATTACATTTTTTTGTCTTGTGAAAGTCATCGTTACGACACTTAAGAATGAAAAATCAATATAATCTTTGCATGTTGTGCAATAAAAAAATAAAAGTGTTAAATTAAAAACTGTTATTGGGTTATTGAGTTATGCTTCAATCTATTGCGTCACGGGATGGGAGAATCTTTTAATGTAATCGCCTCTCTTGTTTAGTAGAATAAAGGACTTCAACCAAATCGTTGAATGGGATGCCACTTTTGGCTTTCATTAAAATAAGTAAATGTAAAAATGGAAAAAGTAATGTTTGCCAGCCTATGTTGGAGATGTTTCCTTAACTAGGATAGAATGCTCTGGAAAGCAGCCCCAATCCTTTATACGATTATCTAGATCCTAGAACACACAAAAATTATCGCCGCGTCAAGGTTGAACTGGTCAGTTTTAGGAAAGATGACTCATCGTTTTTGAACTTACTTGAATGAAAATTAGGAATTTTCTTGATTGGAAATCGAAATAAATGTTTTCCAGAAAAAACTTTCGCTTCAACGCCAACTTCTTTTGTTTCGGTTTCGAATTGTCATCCACAGAGCAAAGTTCACTTCGACAAAGTAACTTTCGTTACGAACACAACTTAGTTGCCACATAACAAGAAATCAAAAAAATATAAATTCAACCTCAATTCAGCAATTTTACATCAAGGCTGAAGCTACCCAATTAAAATTCACAAAAGAACGAAAAATCCGTAAATGTTATGCGAATGTTTTGAAATTTCTTTCCGGGAGGGCACGCCCCCTTTTTGGGGCGTCAATCACTTTTTACAGGAGACGCAAGCGTTACAACGATATTTCATCTTTTTGCAGTGATTTCAATGTACTAACATTTTCAATGTAATATTCAATGTACCATTAAAATATTTTTTTGCCATTCATATTTTTTGAGCACTGGAAATCACATGTAGGATTATATAAGTTATTCAGACGAAGCATTTGTTGCTCTTGTTCTGCAATCTGGTTTCGTTATATCCCACGTAAATATAAAAAATGTAAAATCCTTGAATACTCATTGCCTTATTTATTGAAGAACCTTGAGACGACTATTTATTAGGTTTTAATGAACTAAAAAGGAAGTGCATCTGCAAAACACAAGCCATGAATATAAAACGAACAAAGTCTCATACGATCAGAACTTAAAGCAAAAAAAGTCCCTTTCACTAAATCTCTGATGAAAACTCTGATGAAAACCAACTTGCTGAGACAGGGTGAGCTGAGGGGCGCGAAAGGAGAAAAAATTAACGTAAAGCGCGCCGAGCAAAGAAACCATAATGCAGAGACATTGTGTAGAATAAACGTAAATTTAAAACAAACCTCAGCATCTAAATCTGTGCTTTTTATAAAACATTGAATCCTTTAAGGCTTACGCCAATCCACCACTTTAGAAATAATTAAATTAAATTAATTGTTTACTAACCGCACTCCGCTGCCTGAATTCGAACCTAGATCCACAACAGCATGAGCTACCGATCAAACATACTTCACATCTCAACTTAACCGCAAATCTAGACTGGGAGAACAAAAATTACCGATCACCCGACGTTGAAGCAAATCTGTGAACACTTTCGTTGGAAGAATTAGGATTTGGTATTAATTAGAGAGAGAGACTGTTCAGAAGACATTTGATAAACAAAATCACTTGCGTTCTTCTGATATCAGGATTTCTTGGAGTCATCAACACTTTTAGATTATTTCGTGACCAAACAAACAACACAAGTGCATCAAGAATTATGATTTTAGGTTTCAGCGGACAAATAGCCGAACGCCGTAAGATGGCCGCAGATCTCAACTTATATTTGATCATTGATATTAAAAGGTTTATTTGAACAGTCCAAATTATTTACAAAATTAATATATTTGTTTGTAGTTGTAGCAAATTTGAAAAGAAAGCTGAAAAAAAACGTTAAATCACAAACTTCTCCCCAGCAATTCGACAGAAAATGTAGAGACGAATGATGATCATGTGATCAGAATCATGACCATGAGTAATAATCATGATCATGAATAATACTCCAAGTGAAAAACACAACAATAAACGTAAAGCATTTTGTTTGTGATGACTAAGTGGTTTCATTGCCATGTTGAATTTGAATTCTCCAAACCAAGCAACCAACTCCTTCAAAATTAGATGATCCTTCGTCAGTTCATAATCCTTTGTCAGAGATTTTTTAGTCAAATTGTCTTCAGCAAGACAAGCTCAAAACTCTCTGATCAATAATAGCACGCAATTATCACTATTTCTGTGCTTAGAGAATCAGTTTCGATTCTTATTTCACTAAAATGTCCTTTAGTCCGTGCAGCAGTGGCCGTTCGTCGGCAACAGGAAAAAACACAAAAAGTAGGAATTGCAAAGAAAATAAAACCGTACATCCACAACAGTCGGTTTTTCAACTGCTTCTTTGACTAAAACATTTTCACAAGACTAAACCGTGAATGGGGTATAGACATTTTAACAACTAATAAAATAATCCGTTTCGCTACAATCAGGTAAGTTCCCACAATTGATTTGAAATTATACAGGTTAAGCATCAGGTAGAAATATTTGGAAATTGGAATCGATATTTTTTTTAAACAAAATTGTCACTGAGAAACTTCATTCGTAACAAAACCAAATCAACATAAAATTTATGTTGAAACAAAACTTCACTTCAAAATGCAATAGCTTCAAATATCAGAAGAAATCGTGTGGTTTCGATTCTAATGCATGTAACCTACTTCTGGTAACTTTTACTGGTTATTGTTGCTTATTTTTGCTGGTGTAGGCTAGGTGATTATTTTTCCAGATGAGGGTACAGCGGTGCGATCCCACACAACAAACCAAACGTTTCTTACATTGATTCGACGTCTGCAGACGTTTGATTTGTCGTATGTTGGTTGATAGCCTGTTTGGTTTAGTTTTGTTAGTTTCGTTGTTATTTCGATGCCAACGCCTATTAACTCCAGTTCAATTTGACAAACAATGTTAAAGTCCAAACTATTCATTGTAAATTTTACAAAGTTCAAGTGCGAATTTTTGGGTGTTCATCACTTTTAAACCTTGAAAACGCAAGTGAAAAACAAAAACATATTTTTGCAAATTTCACAATTCTTTTTTTACTTTTGATTTAAATTCGATAAAAGATCTAATTTTTCTTAGACGTGTCGTGTGAAATCCATTTGTAATAAAAATTTAGACGTTTTTCAAGTGCAGCTAAGCTTATTCGAACATTTTCAGATCCAACTTCGCATTCCCGGAACAAAAGTATTTTAAAGTCAGAACAAACATCACAAGCGATCACATCTCAAAAAAGCAAATCAATGAGAAATTGTTTTAAATGGTAGGATCGGTTTTGCGATCAAAACCGAAACAAAAAGAATTATTTAAACACAACAATAAAAGAAATGAAATGCTTTCAACATAACCTGGCGCAGGTTGAAACATTTCTTTTAAAGAAGTTTATTTTGAATGTTCTCGTTGTAAACAATGAAGCATCCCAGGCTACGGTTTTATTTCACTGCCCATTTCGCTGATTTTGTTTTGAAAGTTCAAGACTGAAGTTAATTATTACAACTCATTATGACGACACAGACAACAATAACTTTCGAATCAAACAAAGTGCATTGTTCGACAATTATTGCAATCAATCAACAAATTAAATGATTATCATTTGCTTCGTGGCGCTGATGATGAAATATATTTAGTTTTTAAAACGTTTGCGAGATATGAGTTTAGTTTCTACATTTCAGGCTCTGTTTATTAGTCGCCCAAATTGACCAAACATTTCAAAAACTTTGCTCCTAAAATAAGTTTAGTTTTGCCACAAATCTTAAATTACGATAATTTTACAATATTTTGAAGTTTTATCGAAGTTTTCTTCCAGTTCGTAATGTGAGTATCAATGGAATATTGTGCGATGGAGAAAACATTTCTATTGAAAAAAATGATGAACGAACAAACCCAGAAGTAAACTTGCTTTCGGTTGGTGGTTGCTGATGCAAAGCCGAGTGATGATAAAACTTGGTATTTCAACTCAAATGCGTCATCTCGAGTCGAAACAATTAACTGCCGTGACCAGATCCATCAAATAAAATCATAAACCGGTAAAAACTTTAATTTTACATCAAACATTGTTTTAATATTTCCATAACCCACGATTGGAGTTACTCGCCACTTCGTTAAATAATTTCAAAAGAATTGTGTAATCACACTTTTTAAAATCTTTACAACCGCCAAATAAATTTACAAACCAAAACTCAGTTTATCCAAAAAAAAATTTTTGATCATTTTTTTTCAATTTTATGAACACTTCAAATTTCTAATGCTTCAAATTTTGACAATTTATTGTAAAATTTTACAGCCTCCAACTTCTGCCAGATTGATGCCAAATCAGTCCAGTTAATTGGGTTGCCATAACAACATGATGCAATGCCACAGAAAAAAATCTGTGTTCATTGAAAAATAGCCGATTGACACTGGGCCGTTTAAGAAGCAGCAGTTGAGATAAACGCTACAAACTTGGCCGTGAAAGTAGAACGCCACATTTTGCCACTGACGCGTCACGGTGACGTCATGTTGTGCACATGGTCCGAACGAGCTGATGCAATCTTTGTGTTTATTGGTTCAAAAACTGCTGCATATTGCAACACCATCTGCTTAGTTTGTTTTCAGATCACAGCTAGTTCTAAAAACTTGTGATTTTGTTTTGATTTAAATCAAGCGATGCCGAATGCATTATTGATGATAATGATAATTAACCTGACTTGCAGTCTCTTCACCTCATCACAGCTAATTTGCTTGAAAGTCAGTGGTTCTCAATCTTTATCCCCGATTTTCGTTGATGAACCATTGCATGGTTGACATATGGAAATACTTATTTGTGTCTTTGGTTTGTAAATTTAGTAGAAAGTTTTCAGATAAAGAATTAAAAAATAAAGCATCACCTTGATAATGCAAGTTCACAACATTACATTGAAACAACGCCACTTAACATAACATCAAGATGTGCAAAGCACAACGTCCACAACAAAACCAGTGTTAGTGCTTACGACAATCACCTATTGCTGTGCAGTAGCAGAAAGTTTGTTCTTTACTTATTTGTCTTGTTCAATCAACAAATGAGCTTCAAACGAGTCATGAAATGTGATTCTATTTTGTGCTTCTTTCGTTTGAATAAGTAAACATAAAGAATCACGTTTGCCAACTCAAAAAGATGTTTTATACAAACGTAACATAAAAAGAAAATTATGTTTGTCAAATTAGGTTGGACATGTTTCTCTGATTACGTCAAAATGCAACGGAAAGCGACCAGCCTGCAGTATCAGGCTTGAGCATGAGCTGCCATTATTGTAACGCAAAAAGCAAAAACAACAATGAATTGACAATAATTAGTGTTTTGTCAATTTGCTGCTGTAAAGATTATTCGGTTTCAATATTGTGCCAATGAAAGTTAGTTGAAAAAAAGAATAAGACAATCGGAAGTTGGTAAAAGAAAGCGTGGAAGGCAGAAAAGAAGATGGAGAGATTGTGTGACAGAAGATATGTAAATAGTGGGAGTGAAGGAGGAAGATGCTACTGACAGAGTGCTGTGGAGAACTGCAATCTGCATTGGCGACCCCACTTGAATGGGAATAAAGCCAGAAAAAGAAAAATATTGTGACATATTCCACCTTTGCAAAGCGATGGTTTGTGATCACAACGTCACACTGACCTATCAATAATTCTTTGCAAAAAATAAAATTAGTGTCATTTTCAAAACGTTTTGGTATAGCCCAACCAAGAATCGAACCTACAACACCAAAACAAGCAGCAAAGAAACTGATCACTCTGCTACTCATTCGTGGTGGGATTTCAACAAATGTAATTTGCTGCGCTGCAAATTCTCGGTAACTTGGAAACAAATTTGGAAAATCTAAAGTTTCCAATTGTTGGCTCTAATTTGCGGCACATCAAGAGCAGCTGGCACAAAACTTGTTTTGACGAAGACTGCACGAAACGACGCGGTTTTTGTCGAAACGTATAAATTTGTGTCATAGTTCACAGCAAACAAAAATAAACAAAACTGAACAAGTGGGAAAACACGTTGAGACAAAATGAGCAAGCTTAGGAGCAAAATGGTTGGAACGCCTGGTTCATCTAATCAAGTAATAAAGAGCCTAAAATGTAGATACTAAACTTATGTTCAGCAAACAAAAGTTTCGGAAACTGTGCCGTCTTCACCTTCAGTGCCATCAATGTCTTTTATATGTCATTTTTAACACTGACGATGAAGACAGTATAGCAAATGACATATAAACGACATTTATAGCACTGAAGATGAAAACAGTATAGTTTTCGGAACGTTCGTTTGTTGAACATGAGTTTAGTATCGACATTTTGGATTCTTTATTGTTTTGATTAGATTAACATATTTGTTTTGCAATATTAATACAAATAATTAAGTTTCGGTAGAGGGCCTGCTCGGTGCCTACCACAGACATATAAAACTGAGTCGTGTCAATGAGTTTAACACATTATTTTTGTTATTGAAAAATCATGTTAGTCCGACCATGTTTTCGCAAAAACAAAAATATAAAGCTGAGTAAGCATTTAAATGCTGAGTCAGCATTTCCTTCCAAACAATTGTAAAGGCCGATTGCAACGTCAATGGTATTTCTCCTTACGCAAATGTTTTTTGCAGATTAAGTTAAGGTTATAATATTTAATATCTTTTCAGGTGTAAACGATTTATTGCTTTTGCATATTTTTCAGAACCTTCTGATGATCTTCCTTTCATGGCGAAACAGGCTGTAGAGGTTTTAGAAAGCAGTAACTATATTTGAATTAAATTGCTCTGCTTGGCTTTTTGCTTGGCATTGAGCATTTTTTAAGTATTAACAGTATTTATTTTTTAAAACTGATTCATATTTACTGGTTTAACAAAACATTTTCGTTATTACAAAAATCTTAATAGTCCGTTCATGTTTTCCGCAAGAACAAACCTAAATAAAAATATGTTGGACCCGTTGACGTTGCTCAGATTTATTTGTCTGTAATAAAAATGAATGAAATGTTGATTATTATAAACTAGCTCAGAACAGCTGAAGCTTTAACTGTCCCAGTTTGATTTGCAGGGCGTTAGAGGCAATGACAATACATTCTAACGCACAATGAACTTCTCCAATCAATCGCTCGACAATGACACAAACTGACAAGATAGAGCCGTTCCCAATACAGAACGATGCAACGTCCGTGTGATGTCAATAATTTTTAATGTTTTCATTTTAATGATGCCATGTCAATGCAATTCTGTATCGTCACAAACCCTAAAAAGACATTTTTACCCCATAATAGTTCCTACTGACCTGCACTTTGATGACATGCGCCTTATTTAGGGCTGTGGCTACTGCAATGTAAAATGTAGATACATTTCAGTTTTTAACACCTGTGGATTTTGCGCTGGAAAATACAACACGCAGCAAATGTTGGCGAGCCGCAGAAACGGTGCGTGCGGCCACCGTGCCAGGGTTCGGACCACCTTGAGTTAAACAAAGCGGCTCCCAACACAGAACGATGCAACGACCATGTGATTTAAAATAGGAAACATGACTAAGGAACGCAAAGTATCCTAAACCCTGAAATGATGTGTGTAATTTGCTGCAAATGAAAATCTTGAGGTTACTTATTCAAATAATACAGTTCCAGCCGAGGTTTCATGCACAAGCAAACTGATGACGTATCTTAGCATCAAGAGCATCAAAATTAAAAAATTTTTGTATTTTCAACGCGAAAGTTCTAACCCACCGATTTACAAAGTATCCTAGTTTTTAATACACTTCATTGTTTGCAGGTGTATTGCAATAAGATGAAACACTTTTCAGCCAATCAATTAGTAATAAATTTTGATGTCATTGACGTTAAACCTTCGTGGGTTGGGTCTGTCCGCGCTCAGCTGTAGGTAAATAATTGAAACATTCTTCTATCGAGGACAAGTTGCGAATTGCGATTATCCGCAAACAAGAAACAAAATTTGAAATTGCCGAAAACAACAATTTTCCATGCATGAATGTTATATTAGCGGCAATTTGTTAGCGGCTCTAAACTGCAAACGGCTCTAAACATTTGTTAGCGGCTCTATAATGCAATATTAGCGGCTCTAAACTGCAAACAGACAACAAGCCGGCAAACAACAGAAGCAAATGTTTTCTAAATACATCAAACAGTGTTGCCAAATTGTTTTCACAAATCTTTGCAAAGTAATAACGTTTCATAACGTTTCATCTACCATTTTAAACACCAGGAATATTTATAGATAGCTTTAGAATCTCCATATATCTGGTCTAAGCAGCACAAAGATTGCGGAGTTAACTGAGAACATGGTGCTCTTCACTGCTTCTATTTTGATAGGGACAATTGGTCAGCGCGGCCAGTCATATTTTTCCTGCTTAGGTTTTTGTTTTGATGCAAACTTCCTGAGACTTTATGTCGAAAATCAAGAAACCTCGTTTTTATAACAAAATAACTTTATAAGCAATTTTGCTTGAAAAACATTTCAAAACCAAAACTAGTATTTACTAAGCACCACTTAGTAGCAGCTTTAATAATAGGTGGCTACTGTTTACCATGTTCTCATAGTTAATGTTATTTCTCGACATATTCTCTTAAGTTTAAAGCGCTTGTTACCAAATAAAAGCAATCACGAGTAGCCGCGTAGAAATCAATAGCCTTTACTGAGCTTCTGCACGAATGTTCGAAACTTGTTACGACAAACATGGTGAGGCGATGAACAAATCTCGTAATCAACATAAAAAAACTAAAGCAAGCTCCACGGAACAAGCCCGTGAATTACTACCAGAACAAATAAACGAACGAGCATGAGGAATCTAAACAACAAATCATAAACAATAAATAAATCTATTTCTTTATTGACGTTATCAGTCGCGTTCTGGACTTTGATTTAACGTTAATTTTACCTTTACCTAACGTCTATTTACCTTTACCAAACTATCGCATGTTTATAGCGTCACAACTGCAATATTTTCCCAAAACTCAGTGGTGGTAGCTAGTGTCTTCGCCCCTGCCTGTGGAAGGCCTAGGTTATACTACAAGTCATATCGAAGACTATGGAACCAATTGTGTTCTTTATTGCTTAAAAACAGCGAGTATAAGTTTAAAGTAATTGATGGAGCAGTCAAGTAATGGATGAAAGTAATGGATGGAGCAGTCAAAAGTGATATGTCTTTGTATGTTTTTATTTCAAGCTCAAACCACATTGACTCATGAATATACCATTAAAAAGAAATAATTAAAACACAAGCTTGTAAGTAAAATTTAGAAATTGAGCTTTCTCGTTTCTAATTCAACCTATACACGTGCGGTATCGAACCGATGCCCTGTCGAACGTCGCGCAGGCTCTTCACCATTCACCAACCCAGCCGACTCATGAGGATACTGGATCACTCGTCATCACTTTTTTATTGCTCATCTCCATTAATGTGAGGTAAGAAACAATTTTGCCACAAAGAAAGTGGTTAAATATGCTACAACCGAGCCATCACATAAGCGGAACCTAATCTGGAAATGATTTAGATCTCTTCAAGAGGGCTTTGCACTTTGAATTTGTGAAAAACATACCTTAGTTGGAAAAACAATTGGGTGTCTGGTAACCCGGGTGGGTAGTTATAAGTTTTAGATTTTTTAAGATTTCTTTTTTTTGTTCAAATCAAAACAAAAAAAGCGGAATCTTGAATAATAATTGGAAGGAAAAACAAATCTGAGCGTAATGAAAAAATCAGAAACAACAAGAATTAAGCCTTGCTTCTTTCAAAACAAACTCAGATCGTGCGGGAAAGTAGTACGAATGCCAGATCAGCGTCTTTCTAAGTAAATAATTTACTCAGAACTGGTTAAAGACAAACGTTCAGTGGGTGGGCAGAAAAATGGCTATATAATAATCATTCTTTAAACAGTTACCACAAAAAGTGTAAGGAACATTGATTGCATTGATTGTGAGAAAACCGCAAATAGGCTTCCCTCGAAAGGGCCTGGATGTCAAATGATAAAAACAACAATGAGAGGGAAGACATGAAAGTCGTTTTGTCGCAAACCCCACCGGTTAATCGGAGGGAGGACCATGCTTGGTTCGAGTCAATTATCTGTGCGATTTCGATGTAGTTAATTTTTTCTCCAGACAAAAGCACAGCGCTGCGTGGAAACCTATCAGTTTGTTTTGTTTCTTGTAGAACATTAACACTTAATGTAACTGTTATTTAAGATAAAGTCGATAAAATCCTCAATTATTTAATTTTTAACTTAAAATGTCTATAGCCTACCGGTATACATGTGTGACTTCTTTATCATATAGTTTCAATAAACTTGATAAAAATATTATTTTTTCTTTCCATTTGCTGTTGAAGAAAAATAGAATTCGAAAAAATCTGCACACAAAATGCGTCATAATGTCGAATGTTTGTTACATAACAAGGCAGTAAGAAGTCAAGATGGGTCGTTTGTGTGTTCTGTGGTCTTTTAAAAGGTTTTAAGATTAAATTTTATGTTTCAAAGTGATATGAGGAGGATTGTATTGGCTTGAGAAACATCGATTTATAAACCGAAGTGAACATGAGCACGTCTCCATAGTCAGTATCAATATCCGCCAGAAGTTTCTTAACCTTGCGATGATCAAACGCATTTGCACGAATCCACTTTACTGTTGATGTTGTTAGAATTTCTATCACATTAGACATCTTCAGAGACTTAACAACGATATTTTTTCCGGTAAAATGCAATGGTGTCACATCACAGGGAGGAGTAAGATCGTCTTCTTTACGCCATCTGTCAACGAGTTCTACATTTTTTATGGTGCAATTTTTTTTTATAAGTGACTTGGATTGGGGAACCACGATCTCATTGATAGTGGCCCAAGTTATTCTCTCAATGGCACTTCGACCGTGGCAAAACGTGTTTAAAAGATTATCACACTCGTCAGTGCGTAATCACAAATAAATGAATGTTCATTCAAGCGAATTGTTTCTTATCGTTCTCTCAATTTCATAAAGAATGTGTCCAAACTATTCATTCTTAATTTTTCCAAGCTTACCAATTGTTAAATCATAAAACCGTTGTAACATAGCTCTGCGACTTAGCCATCTAACCTCGCAAAATACACCAGATCTTGATATACAGCATTCATCACTCCAAGTAAACTTTTGAATTGGCTGTGGTTAAGGCCTCTTGCCAAAACAAAGTTGATTATTTTAACAACAGTAGACATTGTTATGATATAAAATGAATTCATGCGTACATAATGATGAAACTTTAGTGTATGCACTAAAAGTAAGATCGTTCGAGGGCCGCAAAAAGTTTGTCCGCGGGCCGCATTTGGCCCGCGGGCCGCAGTTTGCCGACCCCTGATATAGAAGATGACAGCGAAAAATTGATGGATGTACAGGAAGAGGTAAAAAACGAAACCGTTTATCACCAAAAGAAATTTCCATTCAAATATTTCTTGCTTTGACGATTCCCAACTCTATAAAGGAATCTTTACTGTATCCACAAGTCGGTATCCACACGCTTTGGATTATATGACAAGTATTGTGTTTGAGATTCTCATGTATTTCGTTTTAATTGACGTCATAACAAAATTACTTCACTCGGAAGTCGAAACAAAACCATGACCACGCACTTTTATGCAGAAACCATTGAATTGTCTTTCGAAATGCTCTTTAGTCGCATTTAGCTTTTTTTTAATTACATTTTTTTGTCTTGTGAAAGTCATCGTTACGACACTTAAGAATGAAAAATCAATATAATCTTTGCATGTTGTGCAATAAAAAAATAAAAGTGTTAAATTAAAAACTGTTATTGGGTTATTGAGTTATGCTTCAATCTATTGCGTCACGGGATGGGAGAATCTTTTAATGTAATCGCCTCTCTTGTTTAGTAGAATAAAGGACTTCAACCAAATCGTTGAATGGGATGCCACTTTTGGCTTTCATTAAAATAAGTAAATGTAAAAATGGAAAAAGTAATGTTTGCCAGCCTATGTTGGAGATGTTTCCTTAACTAGGATAGAATGCTCTGGAAAGCAGCCCCAATCCTTTATACGATTATCTAGATTCTAGAACACACAAAAATTATCGCCGCGTCAAGGTTGAACTGGTCAGTTTTAGGAAAGATGACTCATCGTTTTTGAACTTACTTGAATGAAAATTAGGAATTTTCTTGATTGGAAATCGAAATAAATGTTTTCCAGAAAAAACTTTCGCTTCAACGCCAACTTCTTTTGTTTCGGTTTCGAATTGTCATCCACAGAGCAAAGTTCACTTCGACAAAGTAACTTTCGTTACGAACACAACTTAGTTGCCACATAACAAGAAATCAAAAAAATATAAATTCAACCTCAATTCAGCAATTTTACATCAAGGCTGAAGCTACCCAATTAAAATTCACAAAAGAACGAAAAATCCGTAAATGTTATGCGAATGTTTTGAAATTTCTTTCCGGGAGGGCACGCCCCCTTTTTGGGGCGTCAATCACTTTTTACAGGAGACGCAAGCGTTACAACGATATTTCATCTTTTTGCAGTGATTTCAATGTACTAACATTTTCAATGTAATATTCAATGTACCATTAAAATATTTTTTTGCCATTCATATTTTTTGAGCACTGGAAATCACATGTAGGATTATATAAGTTATTCAGACGAAGCATTTGTTGCTCTTGTTCTGCAATCTGGTTTCGTTATATCCCACGTAAATATAAAAAATGTAAAATCCTTGAATACTCATTGCCTTATTTATTGAAGAACCTTGAGACGACTATTTATTAGGTTTTAATGAACTAAAAAGGAAGTGCATCTGCAAAACACAAGCCATGAATATAAAACGAACAAAGTCTCATACGATCAGAACTTAAAGCAAAAAAAGTCCCTTTCACTAAATCTCTGATGAAAACTCTGATGAAAACCAACTTGCTGAGACAGGGTGAGCTGAGGGGCGCGAAAGGAGAAAAAATTAACGTAAAGCGCGCCGAGCAAAGAAACCATAATGCAGAGACATTGTGTAGAATAAACGTAAATTTAAAACAAACCTCAGCATCTAAATCTGTGCTTTTTATAAAACATTGAATCCTTTAAGGCTTACGCCAATCCACCACTTTAGAAATAATTAAATTAAATTAATTGTTTACTAACCGCACTCCGCTGCCTGAATTCGAACCTAGATCCACAACAGCATGAGCTACCGATCAAACATACTTCACATCTCAACTTAACCGCAAATCTAGACTGGGAGAACAAAAATTACCGATCACCCGACGTTGAAGCAAATCTGTGAACACTTTCGTTGGAAGAATTAGGATTTGGTATTAATTAGAGAGAGAGACTGTTCAGAAGACATTTGATAAACAAAATCACTTGCGTTCTTCTGATATCAGGATTTCTTGGAGTCATCAACACTTTTAGATTATTTCGTGACCAAACAAACAACACAAGTGCATCAAGAATTATGATTTTAGGTTTCAGCGGACAAATAGCCGAACGCCGTAAGATGGCCGCAGATCTCAACTTATATTTGATCATTGATATTAAAAGGTTTATTTGAACAGTCCAAATTATTTACAAAATTAATATATTTGTTTGTAGTTGTAGCAAATTTGAAAAGAAAGCTGAAAAAAAACGTTAAATCACAAACTTCTCCCCAGCAATTCGACAGAAAATGTAGAGACGAATGATGATCATGTGATCAGAATCATGACCATGAGTAATAATCATGATCATGAATAATACTCCAAGTGAAAAACACAACAATAAACGTAAAGCATTTTGTTTGTGATGACTAAGTGGTTTCATTGCCATGTTGAATTTGAATTCTCCAAACCAAGCAACCAACTCCTTCAAAATTAGATGATCCTTCGTCAGTTCATAATCCTTTGTCAGAGATTTTTTAGTCAAATTGTCTTCAGCAAGACAAGCTCAAAACTCTCTGATCAATAATAGCACGCAATTATCACTATTTCTGTGCTTAGAGAATCAGTTTCGATTCTTATTTCACTAAAATGTCCTTTAGTCCGTGCAGCAGTGGCCGTTCGTCGGCAACAGGAAAAAACACAAAAAGTAGGAATTGCAAAGAAAATAAAACCGTACATCCACAACAGTCGGTTTTTCAACTGCTTCTTTGACTAAAACATTTTCACAAGACTAAACCGTGAATGGGGTATAGACATTTTAACAACTAATAAAATAATCCGTTTCGCTACAATCAGGTAAGTTCCCACAATTGATTTGAAATTATACAGGTTAAGCATCAGGTAGAAATATTTGGAAATTGGAATCGATATTTTTTTTAAACAAAATTGTCACTGAGAAACTTCATTCGTAACAAAACCAAATCAACATAAAATTTATGTTGAAACAAAACTTCACTTCAAAATGCAATAGCTTCAAATATCAGAAGAAATCGTGTGGTTTCGATTCTAATGCATGTAACCTACTTCTGGTAACTTTTACTGGTTATTGTTGCTTATTTTTGCTGGTGTAGGCTAGGTGATTATTTTTCCAGATGAGGGTACAGCGGTGCGATCCCACACAACAAACCAAACGTTTCTTACATTGATTCGACGTCTGCAGACGTTTGATTTGTCGTATGTTGGTTGATAGCCTGTTTGGTTTAGTTTTGTTAGTTTCGTTGTTATTTCGATGCCAACGCCTATTAACTCCAGTTCAATTTGACAAACAATGTTAAAGTCCAAACTATTCATTGTAAATTTTACAAAGTTCAAGTGCGAATTTTTGGGTGTTCATCACTTTTAAACCTTGAAAACGCAAGTGAAAAACAAAAACATATTTTTGCAAATTTCACAATTCTTTTTTTACTTTTGATTTAAATTCGATAAAAGATCTAATTTTTCTTAGACGTGTCGTGTGAAATCCATTTGTAATAAAAATTTAGACGTTTTTCAAGTGCAGCTAAGCTTATTCGAACATTTTCAGATCCAACTTCGCATTCCCGGAACAAAAGTATTTTAAAGTCAGAACAAACATCACAAGCGATCACATCTCAAAAAAGCAAATCAATGAGAAATTGTTTTAAATGGTAGGATCGGTTTTGCGATCAAAACCGAAACAAAAAGAATTATTTAAACACAACAATAAAAGAAATGAAATGCTTTCAACATAACCTGGCGCAGGTTGAAACATTTCTTTTAAAGAAGTTTATTTTGAATGTTCTCGTTGTAAACAATGAAGCATCCCAGGCTACGGTTTTATTTCACTGCCCATTTCGCTGATTTTGTTTTGAAAGTTCAAGACTGAAGTTAATTATTACAACTCATTATGACGACACAGACAACAATAACTTTCGAATCAAACAAAGTGCATTGTTCGACAATTATTGCAATCAATCAACAAATTAAATGATTATCATTTGCTTCGTGGCGCTGATGATGAAATATATTTAGTTTTTAAAACGTTTGCGAGATATGAGTTTAGTTTCTACATTTCAGGCTCTGTTTATTAGTCGCCCAAATTGACCAAACATTTCAAAAACTTTGCTCCTAAAATAAGTTTAGTTTTGCCACAAATCTTAAATTACGATAATTTTACAATATTTTGAAGTTTTATCGAAGTTTTCTTCCAGTTCGTAATGTGAGTATCAATGGAATATTGTGCGATGGAGAAAACATTTCTATTGAAAAAAATGATGAACGAACAAACCCAGAAGTAAACTTGCTTTCGGTTGGTGGTTGCTGATGCAAAGCCGAGTGATGATAAAACTTGGTATTTCAACTCAAATGCGTCATCTCGAGTCGAAACAATTAACTGCCGTGACCAGATCCATCAAATAAAATCATAAACCGGTAAAAACTTTAATTTTACATCAAACATTGTTTTAATATTTCCATAACCCACGATTGGAGTTACTCGCCACTTCGTTAAATAATTTCAAAAGAATTGTGTAATCACACTTTTTAAAATCTTTACAACCGCCAAATAAATTTACAAACCAAAACTCAGTTTATCCAAAAAAAAATTTTTGATCATTTTTTTTCAATTTTATGAACACTTCAAATTTCTAATGCTTCAAATTTTGACAATTTATTGTAAAATTTTACAGCCTCCAACTTCTGCCAGATTGATGCCAAATCAGTCCAGTTAATTGGGTTGCCATAACAACATGATGCAATGCCACAGAAAAAAATCTGTGTTCATTGAAAAATAGCCGATTGACACTGGGCCGTTTAAGAAGCAGCAGTTGAGATAAACGCTACAAACTTGGCCGTGAAAGTAGAACGCCACATTTTGCCACTGACGCGTCACGGTGACGTCATGTTGTGCACATGGTCCGAACGAGCTGATGCAATCTTTGTGTTTATTGGTTCAAAAACTGCTGCATATTGCAACACCATCTGCTTAGTTTGTTTTCAGATCACAGCTAGTTCTAAAAACTTGTGATTTTGTTTTGATTTAAATCAAGCGATGCCGAATGCATTATTGATGATAATGATAATTAACCTGACTTGCAGTCTCTTCACCTCATCACAGCTAATTTGCTTGAAAGTCAGTGGTTCTCAATCTTTATCCCCGATTTTCGTTGATGAACCATTGCATGGTTGACATATGGAAATACTTATTTGTGTCTTTGGTTTGTAAATTTAGTAGAAAGTTTTCAGATAAAGAATTAAAAAATAAAGCATCACCTTGATAATGCAAGTTCACAACATTACATTGAAACAACGCCACTTAACATAACATCAAGATGTGCAAAGCACAACGTCCACAACAAAACCAGTGTTAGTGCTTACGACAATCACCTATTGCTGTGCAGTAGCAGAAAGTTTGTTCTTTACTTATTTGTCTTGTTCAATCAACAAATGAGCTTCAAACGAGTCATGAAATGTGATTCTATTTTGTGCTTCTTTCGTTTGAATAAGTAAACATAAAGAATCACGTTTGCCAACTCAAAAAGATGTTTTATACAAACGTAACATAAAAAGAAAATTATGTTTGTCAAATTAGGTTGGACATGTTTCTCTGATTACGTCAAAATGCAACGGAAAGCGACCAGCCTGCAGTATCAGGCTTGAGCATGAGCTGCCATTATTGTAACGCAAAAAGCAAAAACAACAATGAATTGACAATAATTAGTGTTGTCAATTTGCTGCTGTAAAGATTATTCGGTTTCAATATTGTGCCAATGAAAGTTAGTTGAAAAAAAGAATAAGACAATCGGAAGTTGGTAAAAGAAAGCGTGGAAGGCAGAAAAGAAGATGGAGAGATTGTGTGACAGAAGATATGTAAATAGTGGGAGTGAAGGAGGAAGATGCTACTGACAGAGTGCTGTGGAGAACTGCAATCTGCATTGGCGACCCCACTTGAATGGGAATAAAGCCAGAAAAAGAAAAATATTGTGACATATTCCACCTTTGCAAAGCGATGGTTTGTGATCACAACGTCACACTGACCTATCAATAATTCTTTGCAAAAAATAAAATTAGTGTCATTTTCAAAACGTTTTGGTATAGCCCAACCAAGAATCGAACCTACAACACCAAAACAAGCAGCAAAGAAACTGATCACTCTGCTACTCATTCGTGGTGGGATTTCAACAAATGTAATTTGCTGCGCTGCAAATTCTCGGTAACTTGGAAACAAATTTGGAAAATCTAAAGTTTCCAATTGTTGGCTCTAATTTGCGGCACATCAAGAGCAGCTGGCACAAAACTTGTTTTGACGAAGACTGCACGAAACGACGCGGTTTTTGTCGAAACGTATAAATTTGTGTCATAGTTCACAGCAAACAAAAATAAACAAAACTGAACAAGTGGGAAAACACGTTGAGACAAAATGAGCAAGCTTAGGAGCAAAATGGTTGGAACGCCTGGTTCATCTAATCAAGTAATAAAGAGCCTAAAATGTAGATACTAAACTTATGTTCAGCAAACAAAAGTTTCGGAAACTGTGCCGTCTTCACCTTCAGTGCCATCAATGTCTTTTATATGTCATTTTTAACACTGACGATGAAGACAGTATAGCAAATGACATATAAACGACATTTATAGCACTGAAGATGAAAACAGTATAGTTTTCGGAACGTTCGTTTGTTGAACATGAGTTTAGTATCGACATTTTGGATTCTTTATTGTTTTGATTAGATTAACATATTTGTTTTGCAATATTAATACAAATAATTAAGTTTCGGTAGAGGGCCTGCTCGGTGCCTACCACAGACATATAAAACTGAGTCGTGTCAATGAGTTTAACACATTATTTTTGTTATTGAAAAATCATGTTAGTCCGACCATGTTTTCGCAAAAACAAAAATATAAAGCTGAGTAAGCATTTAAATGCTGAGTCAGCATTTCCTTCCAAACAATTGTAAAGGCCGATTGCAACGTCAATGGTATTTCTCCTTACGCAAATGTTTTTTGCAGATTAAGTTAAGGTTATAATATTTAATATCTTTTCAGGTGTTAACGATTTATTGCTTTTGCATATTTTTCAGAACCTTCTGATGATCTTCCTTTCATGGCGAAACAGGCTGTAGAGGTTTTAGAAAGCAGTAACTATATTTGAATTAAATTGCTCTGCTTGGCTTTTTGCTTGGCATTGAGCATTTTTTAAGTATTAACAGTATTTATTTTTTAAAACTGATTCATATTTACTGGTTTAACAAAACATTTTCGTTATTACAAAAATCTTAATAGTCCGTTCATGTTTTCCGCAAGAACAAACCTAAATAAAAATATGTTGGACCCGTTGACGTTGCTCAGATTTATTTGTCTGTAATAAAAATGAATGAAATGTTGATTATTATAAACTAGCTCAGAACAGCTGAAGCTTTAACTGTCCCAGTTTGATTTGCAGGGCGTTAGAGGCAATGACAATACATTCTAACGCACAATGAACTTCTCCAATCAATCGCTCGACAATGACACAAACTGACAAGATAGAGCCGTTCCCAATACAGAACGATGCAACGTCCGTGTGATGTCAATAATTTTTAATGTTTTCATTTTAATGATGCCATGTCAATGCAATTCTGTATCGTCACAAACCCTAAAAAGACATTTTTACCCCATAATAGTTCCTACTGACCTGCACTTTGATGACATGCGCCTTATTTAGGGCTGTGGCTACTGCAATGTAAAATGTAGATACATTTCAGTTTTTAACACCTGTGGATTTTGCGCTGGAAAATACAACACGCAGCAAATGTTGGCGAGCCGCAGAAACGGTGCGTGCGGCCACCGTGCCAGGGTTCGGACCACCTTGAGTTAAACAAAGCGGCTCCCAACACAGAACGATGCAACGACCATGTGATTTAAAATAGGAAACATGACTAAGGAACGCAAAGTATCCTAAACCCTGAAATGATGTGTGTAATTTGCTGCAAATGAAAATCTTGAGGTTACTTATTCAAATAATACAGTTCCAGCCGAGGTTTCATGCACAAGCAAACTGATGACGTATCTTAGCATCAAGAGCATCAAAATTAAAAAATTTTTGTATTTTCAACGCGAAAGTTCTAACCCACCGATTTACAAAGTATCCTAGTTTTTAATACACTTCATTGTTTGCAGGTGTATTGCAATAAGATGAAACACTTTTCAGCCAATCAATTAGTAATAAATTTTGATGTCATTGACGTTAAACCTTCGTGGGTTGGGTCTGTCCGCGCTCAGCTGTAGGTAAATAATTGAAACATTCTTCTATCGAGGACAAGTTGCGAATTGCGATTATCCGCAAACAAGAAACAAAATTTGAAATTGCCGAAAACAACAATTTTCCATGCATGAATGTTATATTAGCGGCAATTTGTTAGCGGCTCTAAACTGCAAACGGCTCTAAACATTTGTTAGCGGCTCTATAATGCAATATTAGCGGCTCTAAACTGCAAACAGACAACAAGCCGGCAAACAACAGAAGCAAATGTTTTCTAAATACATCAAACAGTGTTGCCAAATTGTTTTCACAAATCTTTGCAAAGTAATAACGTTTCATAACGTTTCATCTACCATTTTAAACACCAGGAATATTTATAGATAGCTTTAGAATCTCCATATATCTGGTCTAAGCAGCACAAAGATTGCGGAGTTAACTGAGAACATGGTGCTCTTCACTGCTTCTATTTTGATAGGGACAATTGGTCAGCGCGGCCAGTCATATTTTTCCTGCTTAGGTTTTTGTTTTGATGCAAACTTCCTGAGACTTTATGTCGAAAATCAAGAAACCTCGTTTTTATAACAAAATAACTTTATAAGCAATTTTGCTTGAAAAACATTTCAAAACCAAAACTAGTATTTACTAAGCACCACTTAGTAGCAGCTTTAATAATAGGTGGCTACTGTTTACCATGTTCTCATAGTTAATGTTATTTCTCGACATATTCTCTTAAGTTTAAAGCGCTTGTTACCAAATAAAAGCAATCACGAGTAGCCGCGTAGAAATCAATAGCCTTTACTGAGCTTCTGCACGAATGTTCGAAACTTGTTACGACAAACATGGTGAGGCGATGAACAAATCTCGTAATCAACATAAAAAAACTAAAGCAAGCTCCACGGAACAAGCCCGTGAATTACTACCAGAACAAATAAACGAACGAGCATGAGGAATCTAAACAACAAATCATAAACAATAAATAAATCTATTTCTTTATTGACGTTATCAGTCGCGTTCTGGACTTTGATTTAACGTTAATTTTACCTTTACCTAACGTCTATTTACCTTTACCAAACTATCGCATGTTTATAGCGTCACAACTGCAATATTTTCCCAAAACTCAGTGGTGGTAGCTAGTGTCTTCGCCCCTGCCTGTGGAAGGCCTAGGTTATACTACAAGTCATATCGAAGACTATGGAACCAATTGTGTTCTTTATTGCTTAAAAACAGCGAGTATAAGTTTAAAGTAATTGATGGAGCAGTCAAGTAATGGATGAAAGTAATGGATGGAGCAGTCAAAAGTGATATGTCTTTGTATGTTTTTATTTCAAGCTCAAACCACATTGACTCATGAATATACCATTAAAAAGAAATAATTAAAACACAAGCTTGTAAGTAAAATTTAGAAATTGAGCTTTCTCGTTTCTAATTCAACCTATACACGTGCGGTATCGAACCGATGCCCTGTCGAACGTCGCGCAGGCTCTTCACCATTCACCAACCCAGCCGACTCATGAGGATACTGGATCACTCGTCATCACTTTTTTATTGCTCATCTCCATTAATGTGAGGTAAGAAACAATTTTGCCACAAAGAAAGTGGTTAAATATGCTACAACCGAGCCATCACATAAGCGGAACCTAATCTGGAAATGATTTAGATCTCTTCAAGAGGGCTTTGCACTTTGAATTTGTGAAAAACATACCTTAGTTGGAAAAACAATTGGGTGTCTGGTAACCCGGGTGGGTAGTTATAAGTTTTAGATTTTTTAAGATTTCTTTTTTTTGTTCAAATCAAAACAAAAAAAGCGGAATCTTGAATAATAATTGGAAGGAAAAACAAATCTGAGCGTAATGAAAAAATCAGAAACAACAAGAATTAAGCCTTGCTTCTTTCAAAACAAACTCAGATCGTGCGGGAAAGTAGTACGAATGCCAGATCAGCGTCTTTCTAAGTAAATAATTTACTCAGAACTGGTTAAAGACAAACGTTCAGTGGGTGGGCAGAAAAATGGCTATATAATAATCATTCTTTAAACAGTTACCACAAAAAGTGTAAGGAACATTGATTGCATTGATTGTGAGAAAACCGCAAATAGGCTTCCCTCGAAAGGGCCTGGATGTCAAATGATAAAAACAACAATGAGAGGGAAGACATGAAAGTCGTTTTGTCGCAAACCCCACCGGTTAATCGGAGGGAGGACCATGCTTGGTTCGAGTCAATTATCTGTGCGATTTCGATGTAGTTAATTTTTTCTCCAGACAAAAGCACAGCGCTGCGTGGAAACCTATCAGTTTGTTTTGTTTCTTGTAGAACATTAACACTTAATGTAACTGTTATTTAAGATAAAGTCGATAAAATCCTCAATTATTTAATTTTTAACTTAAAATGTCTATAGCCTACCGGTATACATGTGTGACTTCTTTATCATATAGTTTCAATAAACTTGATAAAAATATTATTTTTTCTTTCCATTTGCTGTTGAAGAAAAATAGAATTCGAAAAAATCTGCACACAAAATGCGTCATAATGTCGAATGTTTGTTACATAACAAGGCAGTAAGAAGTCAAGATGGGTCGTTTGTGTGTTCTGTGGTCTTTTAAAAGGTTTTAAGATTAAATTTTATGTTTCAAAGTGATATGAGGAGGATTGCATTGGCTTGAGAAACATCGATTTATAAACCGAAGTGAACATCAGCACGTCTCCATAGTCAGTATCAATATCCGCCAGAAGTTTCTTAACCTTGCGATGATCAAACGCATTTGTACGAATCCACTTTACTGTTGATGTTGTTAGAATTTCTATCACATTAGACATCTTCAGAGACTTAACAACGATATTTTTTCCGGTAAAATGCAATGGTGTCACATCACAGGGAGGAGTAAGATCGTCTTCTTTACGCCATCTGTCAACGAGTTCTACATTTTTTATGGTGCAATTTTTTTTATAAGTGACTTGAATTGGAGAACCACGATCTCATTGAAAGTGACTTGAATTGGGGAACCACGATCTCATTGATAGTGACTTGAATTAATATTGATAGTGGGCCCAAGCTATCCTCTTAATGGCACTGCGACCGTGGCAAAACGTGTTTAAAAGATTATCACACTCGTCAGTGCGTAATCACAAATAAATGAATGTTCATTCAAGCAAATTGATTCTTATCGTTCTCTCAAGTTCATAAAGAATGTGTCCAAACTATTCATTCTTAATTTTTCCAAGTTTAACAATTGTTAGAAAAAATCAATAAAAAAGCAACCAGGTTTGGTAACTACAATTACTTAATTATTAGCAAACAATTATTTATGATTAGTAATCCTCTAAACACCGAGAAGCCAGAACTGAGGTTAAGAGTCTGCAGAAACATTTTATTACTTTAACAATTGTGTTCACCTTTTATAACGTTATGCAGACACGGTGGTTTATGGCAAATGCAAGAAAAAGAGACAGAATATATTTAAAACAAAAGTTGACGGCCTTCTCACTTTCACCTCGAGTTTGATGAAAGAACTATTTCTTCCAGACCTCAAACGTGCCGTGCAAAATCCGTTTGTAATAAAAATTAGATGCTTTTAAGTAAGGCTAAGCTTGTTGCAATTTCAAATTTTCAGGACAATACTTCTCACTCCGACAACGAGGATTTCTAACAATCAATCATCCACATCAAACAAACGATGTAATCAGAATATAATTGCCGTATATATTTTTTTAAATCCAGGTCCTGATTTTGCATTGAAAAACTGAATAATCTTGCGTACAACAATCAAAACATGAAATGTTTTCAGCACAACCTGTCGTTGGTTGCAGTGGTTTCTTTGAAACACGGAAAAAAATAAACAACTAAGTTAAATGGAAGAGTTTAACTTCAAAACCATAACTTTGCAACC
The DNA here is from genome assembly GCF_918807975.1 of Aplidium turbinatum. NCBI lineage: Eukaryota > Metazoa > Chordata > Ascidiacea > Aplousobranchia > Polyclinidae > Aplidium > Aplidium turbinatum. The sequence continues at coordinate 6,309,812 of NC_137483.1, read as the reverse complement.
GAGAACGACAAATGAAGATAAAGAAGCATCATGAAAAATATAAAACTACTTAATCACAACCATGGAAACGTAATAGCCCAATGGCTCGAAGGAACGTGAAGCATTTCTTTTTAATGTTTATGAAATGCCTGCGATGTCTTCTGACAGGTGTCAAACCTACAACAGTGCTTCATATGAACAACTCGGTTACATGTCTTGTAATACAAACGAATTTATTTTCATACGAGTCAGTTAAATGCAAAACATACTGACTCGTGTGAAAATAAATTCGTTTGCATTTAAATTTTAAAGATTTTGTAACAAATAATTATGACGACACATGCAACAATGGCTTTTCACCAAACAGAACGCATTGTGAGACAATTATGACAATCATTCATCAAAACAAATTTTATTTTGCCACAAAGGTTAAAGTGTGATAAATTTACAATATTTTAAACTTTCATCCAAACGTGTTTACATGGTTCAAAAATTATTTTAATCTCAACAAAAACGCTCAAAGCAAATAAATGGCTTAAAATTTTTTAAACAGTATTTAGATTAGGCACGCACTTTGTATTTTGCGAGGATTTCTGCATCGTGAGATTTTTGTAAATTTTGTTAAATTGTTTTTGGGCTCACAATGAAACAAAAATGCTTGGATTTTTCAAAAACAAAATTGCTGTAGAAAAAAAATTCAGTGCACATTTCAGCTCACAATGTTACATTGTTGAAAGGAGGGAAAGGGAGTAGCATAAGCATGTTGGGTGATGATCGACGAAATCAATCGTCGTTGATCAAAATGAAATTGCTCACAAAAAATTATATAATCGAGGAAAATGTGCGACAACTCTAAATTACGCCGATTTCGAGATCCGGAATCGCGATCTGCAACACGATAGTTTGGTAAATCGTAAATCCTCAAAACCCTAGTGCAAGACCACACACTATGAATTTTGAAACATTGACTGCATTGTGAAGTTTTTGTGAGTTTTGTTATTTTCGGGTTCACAACAAAACAAAATTGCTTGGTTTTCAAACAAACACAAACAGTGCTACAAAAAGACACAAAAATTCGTTTCGTTCAGAAAAATTTTCATTTGAACGATATTTGTCACCAGACCAATAATTGTATGTCGCGGGAAGTGTGTGAGCGATTTGCAGGTTTTTTGAATCACACAAATTTGTGAAAAAGAATTTCAAATGAAAACAAACCAAAGTTCTTCAACAAACGTTCAAAAAAACTTTTTTCTTGGGAGATGAAAACAGTGGAACGGATTTTGCTACCTGTGCATGTTCTTTGTTCGATTGCTCAAGATGACGTCATGGTCATGACGCTTTCCTTCAGCGCTCAGAAAATCACAATCGATGGTAACTTCCAGGACTGTGGAGTCCAGCGAAAATTATTCCACCTGACTCCTCAGTTCATAACTGGCCGACTCCGATTTTATTGAATTTTTCACCTTAAAATTTAATTTCACTTGAAGTTGTGATTGAAATTGAAACGATGACTTTCACAAAAATGGACAAGAACGAACGCTTCTCATTTCTGGTGAAGTTTTAGAGCGCAATACGGAGAAAAAGAAACAATGTTTAAAAAAAAGATGGCAAACAAAAGTTTTAATGTTCATCGATTTATATGAAGCCAAAGGCGCAGTCGGCTTTTTTTAAGGACTCCGAACGCCATGGAATTTTAAGGACTCATAAGGACTCAATGCCAAAATCATTCCGGCTTCAGGGTCCTGGTAACTTCAAGCAATTTCCATTTTGTTTTCACCAAGCTTCGCAAAATCAGAAGGAAACACATACAACAGAATTAGCCACTGGAATATAACCACGTTATGTTGTTAGCTTTTAAATTCCTCTAATGATCAAAACATTTCCGAAAGTTTACATAACCGAAGTGAGACACATATTTTGTATTAAAGAAAAAGAAAAAACGTTTCATTGCAACTAAGGAAGTTTGCAACTGAGTTGAAAGCACGTAGATGACACACGGGTGTCCAAAATAGATTTCAACAGATCAAAACCAAATTTTTCAACAAGTAACTTCAGACCAAACAAATTATCAAGAGAAAAAATTATATTTCTATTTCGTTTCAAACTTTAGAATTTAAGGCGTCAGTGAACTCGCGTAGTTTCTATTTTGATTTATAAAATACTTCTAACAATAATTTTTCCGGTGCAGTTGATTATTTCTTTACAGACAAGAACACAGTGGTACGACGAAACCATACGATTTTGTTTTGGTGGTTTCACTATTATTGCGATAAACTTATTCAAGCTAATTGATTTATAGTCAATCATCAAATCACTCCAGGTCAAGCTCACGAAGAATGCACAAATACAAACTGTTCATTTTCAAACTTAGCACTTTCATGTGTGACGTGTCAACCGTTTATATCCTTCATCAGTCTTAGAAGTCCATGATAAATGCCATCAGAGGAGACGTGTGCAGATTTTTGATAAATTTTGAGATTTTTTATTTCGATTTTATAGTATATTTTTAATTATCATTGCCGTTTTAGGGTTAGGGGTTAGAGGTTAGGAACTCACCGAATCGGACTCACCGAATAGTAGCAGACCCGTCGTGGACCCAGACAAGAAATCAATCGCTTTTACATTGATTTCACGTCTAGACGGTAAATCAATGTAAAAAATGACTGATTTACTGTCTGGGGGATCTTCTGCGTAGAAATAGTATGTCACCTGCCTTGACAATGTAAGAAAAAATGAAGAAGCCAAAACGAGGTGTGGCTTTTTTTTTTACCAAAAACGACATTAAAGGAATTTTTAACAGATTGACTGATCTACAAATTCGTGGCAGTTTTATTTATATAGAAGATGACAGCGAAAAATTGATGGATGTACAAAAAGAGGTAAAAAACGAAACCGTTTATCGCCAAAAGAAATTTCCATTCAAATATGTCTTGGATTGTCTTGCTTTGACGATTCCCAACTCTACAAAGGAATCTTTACTGTATCCACAAGTCGGTATCCACACGCTTTGGATTATATGACAAGTTTTGTGTTTGAGATTCTCATGTATTTCGTTTCAATTGACGTCATAACAAAATTACTTCACTCGGAAACCACTGAATTGTCTTTCGAAATGCTCTTTAGTCGAATTTATCTTTTTTTTAATTACATTTTTTTGTCTTGTGAAAAGTCATCGTTACGACAGTTAAGAATGAAAAAACAATATAATCTTTGCATGTTTTGAAATAAAAAATTAAAAGTGTTAAATTAGAAACTGTTATTGGGTTATTGAGTTATGCTTCAATCTATTGCGTCACGGGATGGGAGAATCTTTTAATGTAATCGCCTCTCTTGTTTAGTAGAATAAAGGACTTCAACCAAATCGTTGAATGGGATGCCACTTTTGGCTTTCATTAAAATAAGTAAATGTAAAAATGGAGAAGGTAATGTTTGCCAGCCTATGTTGGAGATGTTTCCTTAACTGGGATAGAATGCTCTGGAAAGCAACCCCAGTCCTTTATACGATTATCTAGATTCTAGAAACACACAAAAATTATTATCGCCGCGTCAAGGTTGAACTGGTCAGTTTTAGGAAAGATGACTCATCGTTTTTTAACTTACTTGAATGAAAATTATGACTTTTCTTGATTGGAAATCGAAATAAATGTTTACGGGAAGGAACTTTCGCTTCAACACAAACCTCTTTTGTTTCGGTTTCGAATCGTCCTTCAAAGAGCAAAAGTTCACTTCGATAAATGTGACTTTCGTTTCGAACATAACTTAGTCGCCAAATAACAAGAAATCAAAAAAATATAATTTCAACCTCAATTCAGCAATTTTACATCAAGGCTGAAGCTACCCAATCAAAATTTAACAAAACATCGAAAAATCCGTAAATATTTTGCGAATGGTGAAGTAAAAGTAGTCGCGCATTTGTTCGCAGCCTAAGGCAGTGGTTCTTAACCGGGGGGGCACGCACCCTCTTGGAGGACGTCACCACTTTTTACGGGAGACGCAAGCTTTACAACGATATTTTATCTGTTTGCAGTGATTTCAATGTGTTAACTATTTTTTGCCATTCATATTTTTTGAGCACTGGAAATCACAGGTAGGATTTTATAAGTTATGCCATGGCCACCTGGAGATGTGACGGTGAAACTGGAGATGAGATAGCCATGATTATGCAGACGAAGCATTTGTTGCTCTTGTTCTGCAATCTAGTTTGGAATACGAAAAAAGTAAAATCCTTTAACACTCATTGCGTTATTTATCGAAGAACCTTGAGACGACTATTTATTAGGTTTTAATGAACTCAAAAAAGAAGTGCATCTGCAACACACAAGCCATAAATATAAATAAATTGTCTTTTCCTGTTTATAGATTTAGTTAACCATTGTATTTTATTCAGATGTAGTTAAGTTGTATGTATATTATTCCTGAAGATGACATCTTGTGATGTCGAAAACGTTCGATACTTAATTTGTTGCGTAGTTTTGTGTTTCTATATGTAATAAACTTGAAGATGTTAAACTTGATCACGTTACTCGGCTTCGTATGCCTATGGTTCAACAAGACAAACTCTCTACCGAAGCTCTACCATAAATATAAAACAAACAATGTAAGTCAGTCTCACACGATCAGAACTTAAAGCAACAAAAAGTCCTTTATGGTTATGGGTTTTTTTATTTATTGTCGCTCTACAACAGCTAAGGTCTTTTAGCGGCATGGCTCATGTTTAAATTTTTTATAAAAGGTTTACGATGTTATCACATTGTTACCCGATTTATTCTCACTGCGTTATGCAAGAAAGAACACAACCGGTACCGTTTTTAAAGTCTTCGGTTTGACCCGACCTGGAATCGATCTCAGACCTACCAGCACCAGAGGCGAAGGCGAAACCACTCGGCCAGTGAGCTGGTTAAAAAGTCCCTAACTGAACACTGAAGAACATCTCTTATGAAAACCGACTTGCCGAGAGGCGCGAACAGAGAAAACAATCAAAGTAAAGCGCGCCGAGCAGAGAAACCATAGTGCAGAGACATTATGTAGAATAAACGCACATTTACAACAAATCTCAGCATCTAAATATTTGCTTCTAATAAATCATTGAATCCTTTACGGCTTACGCCAATCCACCACTTTAGAAATAATTAAAGTGATTAATCGTTTACTAACCGCATTCATCTGCCTGGATTCGAACCTAGATCCACAACAACATGAGCTACCGATCAAACATACTTCACATCTCAACTTAACCGCAAATCTAGACTGGGAGAACAACAATTACTGAAGACCCGACGTTGAAGCAAATCTGTGAACACTTTCGTTGGAAGAATTAAGATTTGGTATTAATTAGAGAGAGAGACTGTTCAGAAGACATTTGATAAACAAAATCACTTGCGTTCTTCTGATATCAGGATTTCTTGGAGTCATCAACACTTTTAGATTGTTTCGTGACCAAACAAACAACACAAGTGCATCAAGAATTATGATTTTAGGTTTCAGCGGACAAATAGCCGAACGCCGTAAGATGGCCGCAGATCTCAACTGATATTTGATCATTGACATTAAAAGGCTTATTTGAACAGTCCAAATTATTTACAAAATTAATATGGTGTTTGTTTGTAGTTGTAGCAAATTTGAAAAGAAAGCTGAAAAAAACGTTAAATCACAAACTTCTGCCCACAGCAACTCGACAGAAAATGTGGAGACGAATGATAATCATGTGATCAGAATCATGATCATGAGTAGTAATCATGCTCATGAATAATACCCATGATCATGAATGATACTCCAAGTTAAAAACACAAGAACAACAAACGTAAAGCACTTTGTTTGTGATGACTAAGTGGTATCATTGCCATGTTCAATCTGAACTCTCCAAAACAACCAACTCCTTCAAAATTAAATGATTTTTTGTCAGTATTTTTTAGTCAAATTGTCTTCAGCAAGACAAGCTCAAAACTCTCTGCTCAATGGCACGCGATTATCATTCAATTTCAGTGCTTAGTTAGAGAATCAGTTTCGATTCTCATTTCATTAAAATGTTCTTTGGTCTGTGCAGCAGTGGCCGTTCGTCGGCAACAGGAAAAAACACAAAAAGTAGGAATTGCAAAGAAAATAAAACCATCAATCCACAACAATCGGCTTTCCAACTGCTTCTTTGACTGAAACCTTTTCACAATGCTAAGCCGTGCATAAAGTATAGACATTTTAACAACTTATAAAATAATCCGTTTCGCTACAATCAGGTAAGTTTCCAATGGAATTGAAGGTATACAGGTCAAGCATCAGGTAGAAATATTTGCAATCGATGTTTTGTTTAAACAAAATTGTCAATGAAAAACTTCATTCGTAACAAAACGAAATCAACATAAAATTTTATGCTGAAACAAAACTTCGCTTCAAAATGCAGTAGCTTCAAATATCAGAAGATATCGTGTGGTTTCGATTCTAATGCATGTAACTTACTTCTGGTAACTTTGACTGGTTATTGTTGCTTATTTTTGCTGTTTTAGTCCAGGTGATTATTTTCCCAGATGAAGGTACAGCGGTGCGATCCGAGACAACAAATCAACCGTTTTTTACATTGATTCAACGACTGCAGACGTTTGCTATCAAGGTTGAAAGCCTTTGAAATTGTTTGGTTTAGTTTTGTTAGTTTCGTTGTTATTTCGATGCCAACGCCTATTAACTCCAGTTCAATTTGACAAACAATGTTAAAGTCCAAACTATTCTTTGTAAATTTTAGAAAGTTCAAGTGCGAATTTTTTGACGTGTATTGCTTTAAAACCTTGAAAATTATAGAAAATGCAAAAACAACAAAAACATATTTTTTTTGCAAAATTTACAATTCTTTTCTACTTCTAATTTAAATCCGATAAAAGATGTAATTTTTCCTAGACGTGTCGTGTGAAATGCATTTGTAATAAAATTTAGACGTTTTTAAGTGGTGCTGAGTTTGTTCAAACATTTTCGGCTCCAACTTCGCATGCTCAGAACAAAGTTTTTCAGTCAGAACAAACAGCACAAGCGATCACATCTCAAAAAAGCAAATCACTCAGAAATTGTTATAAATTCTAGGGCCGGTTTTACGATCAAAACTGAACAAAAAAGAAGTACAAGAATAAAAAAACAAAATGCTTTCAACATAACCTGCCGCAGGTTGCAGTATTTCTTTTAAAGAAGTTCATTTTAAGTATCATCGTTGTAAACAATAAAGCATCCCAGGCTACGGTTTTATTTCACTGCCCATTTTGCTGATTTTGTTTTGAAGCATTTTGTTTTGAAAGTTCAAGACTAAAGTTAATTATTAAAACTCATTATGACGACACAGACAACAATAACTTTCCAATCAAACAAAGTGCATTGTTCGACAATTATTGCAATCAATCAACAAATTAAATGATTCATTTGCTTCGTAGCGCTGATCGTGAAATATATTTAGTTTTTAAAACGTTTGCGAGATATGAGTTTAGTTTCTACATTTCAGGCTCTGTTTATGAGTCGCCCAAATTGACCAAACATTTGAACCACTTCGCTCCTAAAACAAATTTACTTTTGCCACAAATGTTGAATTGCGATAATTTTACAATATTTTGAAGTTTTATCGAAGTTTTCTTCCAGTTCGTAATGTTAGTACCAATGGAATATTGTGCGATGGAGAAAACATTTTTATTGAAAAAGATGATGAACGAACAAACCCAGAAGTAAACTTGCTTTCGGTTGGTGGTTGCTGATGCAAAGACGAGTGATGATAAAACTTTGTATTTCAACTCAAATGCGTCATCTAGTGTCGAAACAACCGGTCAAATAAATTCATTAACCGGTAAAAACTTAATTTTACATCAAACATTTTTTTAATATTTCCATAACCCACGATTGGAGTTACTCGCCACTTCGTTAAATAATTTCAAAAGAATTGTGTAATTACACGTTTTACAATCTTTACAACCGCCAAATAAATTTACAAACCAAAACGCAATTTATCCAAAAAAAATTTTTTGATCATTTTTTTTTCAATTTTATGAACACTTCAAATTTCTAATGCTTCAAATTTTGACAATTTATTGTAAAATTTTACAGCCTCCAACTTCTGCCAGATTGAAGCCAAGTCAGTCCAGTTAATTGGGTTGCCATAACAACATGATGCAATGCCACAGAACAAAATCTGTGTTCATTGAAAAATAGCCGATTGACACTGGGCCGTTTAAGAAGCAGCAGTTGAGATAAAAGCTACAAACTTGGCCGTGAAAGTAGAACGCCACATTTTGCCACTGACGCGTCACGGTGACGTCATGTTGTGCACATGGTCCGAACGAGCTGATGCAATCTTTGTGTTTATTATACAATTTTGGTAAAGAGGTTACTTTCTTCAGCCACAGACATATACAACCAAGCAACCACACGGCATTTAACATAATGGATTAAAATTGAACATAAACTATAAGCTACAAACGTTTTCGGCCATACACACGTTAGCCCTTATCAAGTAACAAAAAATAACTGCTTATCATATCTACAATGAAAATGAATAACTGATCTAAACACTGAATTGAAAAACGAAATGCAATTTATGTGTTTATTGGTTTTGTGTTTATTGGTTCAAAAACTGCTGCATATTGCAACACCATCTGTTTAGTTTGTTTTCAGATCACAGCACAGCTAGTTCTAAAAACTTGTGATTTTGTTTTGATTTAAATCAAGCGATGCCGAATGCATTATTGATGATAATGATGATTAACCTGACTTGCAGTCTCTTCACCTCATCACAGCTAATTTGCTTGAAAGTCAGTGGTTCTCAATCTTTATCCCCGATTTTCGTTGATGAGCCATTGCATGGTTGACATATGGAAACACTTATTTGTGTCCTTGGTTTGTAAATTTAGTAGAAAGTTTTCAGATAAAGAAATAAAAAATAAAGCATCACCTTGATAATGCAAGTTCACAACATTACATTGAAACAACGTCACTTAACATAACATCAAGATGTGCAAAGCACAACGTCCACAACAAAACCAGTGTTAGTGCTTACAACAATCACCTATTGCTGTGCAGTAGCAGAAAGTTTGTTCTTTACTTATTCGTCTTGTTAAATCAACAAATGAGCTTCAAACGAGTCACTAAATGTGATTCTGTTTTGTGCTTCTTTCATTTGAATAAGTAAACATAAAGAATCACGTTTGCCAACTCAAAAAGATGTTTTATACAAACGTAACATAAAAAGAAAAAATGTTTGTCAAATTAGGTTGGAGATGTTTCTCTGATTACGTCAAAATGCAACGGAAAGCGACCAGCCTGCAGTATCAGGCTTGAGCATGAGCTGCCATTATTGCTACGCAAAAAGCAAAAACAACAATGAATTGACAATAATTAGTGTTTTGTCAATTTGCTGCTGTAAAGATTATTTGGTTTCAATATTGTGCCAATGAAAGTTAGTTGAAAAAAAGAATAAGACAATCGGAAGTTGGTAAAAGAAAGCGAGGAAGGCAGAAAATAAGATGGAGAGATTGTGTGACAGAAGATATGTAAATAGTGGGAGTGAAGGAGGAAGATGCTACTGACAGAGTGCTGTGGAGAACTGCAATCTGCATCGGCGACCCCACTTGAATGGGAATAAAGCCAGAAAAAGAAAAATATTGTGACATATTCCACCTTTGCAATGCGATGGTTTGTGACCATAACGTCACACTGACCTATCAATATTTCATTGCAAAAAATAAAATTAGTGTCATTTTCAAAACGTTTTGGTATAGCCCAACCAAGAATCGAACCTACAACACCAAAACAAGCAGCAAAGAAACTGATCACTCTGCTACTCATTCGTGGTGGGATTTCAACAAATGTAATTTGCTGCACTACAAATTCTCGGTAACTTGGAAACAAATTTGGAAAATCCAAAGTTTCCAATTGTTGGCTCTAATTTGCGGCACATCAAGAGCAGCTGGCACAAAACTTGTTTTGACGAAGACTGCACGAAACGACGCGGTTTTTGTCGAAACGTATAAATTTGTGTCGTTACTGAGCAGAATATTTCAAATTTTGGAACATTTTTTTTTATCACTTGTAAGTATTAACAACTAGTAAATCATTTCATGTCTAGTTCACAGCAAACATTTTTAACACTGACGCTGAAGACAGTATAGCAAATGACATATAAACGACATTTATAGCACTGAAGATGAAAACAGTATAGTTTTCGAAACGTTCGTTTGTTGAACATGAGTTTAGTATCGACATTTTGGATTCTTTATTGTTTTGATTAGATTAACATATTTGTTTTGCAATATTAATACAAATAATTAAGTTTCGGTAGAGGGCCTGCTCGGTGCCTACCACCGACATATAAAACTGAGTCATGTCAATGGGTTTAACACATTATTTTTGTTATTGAAAAATCATGTTAGTCTGACCATATTTTCGCAAAAACAAAAATATAAAGCTGAGTAAGCATTTAAATGCTGAGTCAGCATTTCCTTCCAAACAATTGCAAAGGCCGATTGCAACGTCAATGGTATTTCTCCTTACGCAAATGTTTTTTGCAGATTAAATTAAGGTTATAATATTTAATATCTTTTCAGGTGTTAACGATTTATTGCTTTTGCATATTTTTCAGAACCTTCTGATGATCTTTCCTTTCATGGCGAAACAGGCTGTAAAGGTTTTAGAAAGCAGTAACTATATTTGAATTAATTTGTTCTGCTTGGCTTTTTGCTTGGCATTGAGCATTTTTTAAGTATTAACAGTATTTATTTTTTAAAACTGATTCATATTTACTGGTTTAACAAAACATTTTCGTTATTACAAAAATCTTAATAGTCCGTCCATGTTTTCCGCAAGAACAAACCTAAATAAAAATATGTTGGACCCGTTGACGTTGCTCGGATTTATTTGTCTGTAATAAAAATGAATGAAATGTTGATTATTATAAACTAGCTCAGAACAACTGAAGCTTTAACTGTCCCAGTTTGATTTGCAGGGCGTTAGAGGCAATGACAATACATTCTTACGCACAATTAACTTCTCCAATCAATCGCTCGACAATGACACAAACTGACAAGATAGAGCCGTTCCCAATACAGAACGATGCAACGTCATTGTGATGTCAATAACTTTTAATGTTTTCATTTTAATGATGTCATGTCAATGCAATTCTGTATCGTCACAAACCCTAAAAAGACATTTTTACCCCATAATAGTTCCTACTGACCTGCACTTTGATGACATGCGCCTTATTTAGGGCTGTGGCTACTGCAATGTAAAATGTAGATACATTTCAGTTTTTAACACCTGTGGATTTTGCGCTGGAAAATACAACACGCAGCAAATGTTGGCGAGCCGCAGAAACGGTACGTGCGGCCACCGTGCCAGGGTTCGGACCACCTTGAGTTAGACAAAGCGGCTCCCAACACAGAACGATGCAACGACCATGTGATTTAAAATAGGAAACATGACTAAGGAACGCAAAGTATCCTAAACCCTGAAATGATGTGTGTAATTTGCCGCAAATGAAAAACTTGAGGTTACTTATTCGAATAATACAGTTCCAGCCGAGGTTTCATGCACAAGCAAACTGATAACGTATCTTAGCATCAAGAGCATCAAAATTAAAATTTTTTTTGTATTTTCAACGCGAAAGTTCTAACCCACCGATTTACAAAGTATCCTAGTTTTTAATACACTTCATTGTTTGCAGGTGTATTGCAATAAGATCAAACACTTTTCAGCCAATCAATTAGTAATAAATTTTGATGTCATTGACGTTAAACCTTCGTGGGTTGGGTCTGTCCGCGCTCAGCTGAAGGTAAATAATTGAAACATTCTTCTATCGAGGACAAGTTGCGAATTGCGATTATCAGCAAACAAGAAACAAAGATTTGAAATTGCCTAAAACAACAATTTTCCATGCATGAATGTTAGATTAGCAGCCTGCTCTAAACTGCAAACAGACAACAAGCCGGCAAACAACTGAAGCAAATGTTTTCTAAATACATCAAACAGTGTTGCCAAACTGTTTTCACAAATCTTTGTAAAGTAATAACGTTTCATCTACCATTTTAAACACCAGGAATACTTGTAGATAGCTTTAGAATCTCCACATATCTGGTCTAAGCAGCACAAAGATTGCGGAGTTAACTGAGAACATGGTGCTCTTCACTGCTTCTATTTTGATAGGGACAATTGGTCAGCGCAGCCAGTCATATTTTTCCTGCTTAGGTTTTTGTTTTGATGCAAACTTCCTGAGACTTTATGTCGAAAATCAAGAACCCTCGTTTTTATAACAAAATAACTTTATAAGCAATTTTGCTTGAAAAACATTTCAAAACCAAAACTACTATTTACTAAGCACCACTTAGTAGCAGCTTTAATAATAGGTGGCTATTGTTTACCATGTTCTCATAGTGAATGTTATTTCTCGACATATTCTCTTAAGTTTAAAGCGCTTGTTACCAAATAAAAGCAATCACGAGTAGCCGCGTAGAAATCAATAGTCTTTACTGAGCTTCTGCACGAATGTTCGAAACTTGTTACGACAAACATGGTGAGGCGATGGACAAATCTCGTAATCAACATAAAAAAACTAAAGCAAGCTCCACGGAACAAGCCCGTGAATTACTACCAGAACAAATGAACGAACGAGCATGAGGAATCTAAACAACAAATCATAAACAATAAATAAATCTATTTCTTTATTGACGTTATCAGTCGCGTTCTGGACTTTGATTTAACGTTAATTTTACCTTTACCTAACGTTTATTTACCTTTAACATTACCAAACTATCGCATGTTTATAGCGTCACAACTGCAATATTTTCCCAAAACTCAGTGATGGTGGCTAGTGTCTTCGCCCCTGCCTGTGGAAGGCCTAGGTTATACTACAAGTCATATCGAAGACTATGGAACCAATTGTGTTCTTTATTGCTTAAAACAGCGAGAATAAGTTTAAAGTAATTGATGGAGCAGTCAAGTAATGGATGAAAGTAATGATGGGCACACCGCAAATATGATTTAAAAAATTGAAGCGTCCCAGACGCAAAATCTGTCATTTTTACATTGGTATTACTGTTGAGAAGGAGCGATCTTCCTGGCGTCAGCACTACCTGACTATTCACTATAGAGCAGCGAGCATTGCGTTTCGCTAACCATACCGGTGTAGCCTCCACATCAAGACTTGTCAAAAGAAAATTTTCTTGGCGTTTCAAAAGCATGTGTTCCGAGAAACAAAAGTTTTACGTCACTTATAATTACACAAGAATGGATGGAGCAGTCAAAAGTGATATGTCTCTGTATGTTTTTATTTCAAGCTCAAACCACATTGACTCATACCATTAAAAAGAAATAATTAAAAAACAAGCTTGTAAGTAAAATTTAGAAATTGAGCTTTCTCGTTTCTAATTCAACCTATACACGTGCGGTATCGAACCGATGCCCTGTCGAACGTCGCGCAGGCTCTTCACCATTCACCAACCCAGCCGACTCATGAGGGTACTGGATCACTCGTCATCACTTTTTTATTGCTCATCTCCATTAATGTGAGGTAAGAAACAATTTTGCCACAAAGAAAGTGGTTAAATATGCTACAACCGAGCCATCACATAAGCGGAACCTAATCTGGAAATGTTTTAGATCTCTTCAAGAGGGCTTTGCACTTTGAATTTGTGAAAAACATACCTTAGTTGGAAAAACAATTGGGTGTCTGGTAACCCGGGTGGGTAGTTATAAGTTTTAGATTTTTTAAGATTTATTTTTTTTGTTCAAATCAAAACAAAAAAAGCGGAATCTTGAATAATACTTGGAAGGAAAAACAAATCTGTGCGTAATGAAAAAATCAGAAACAACAAGAATTAAGCCTTGCTTCTTTCAAAACAAACTCAGATTGTGCGGAAAAGTAGTACGAATGCCAGATCAGCGTCTTTCTAAGTAAATAATTTACTCAGAACTGGTTAAAGACAAACATTCAGTAGGTGGGCAAAAAATGGCTATAGAATAATCATTCTTTAAACCATAGGCATACGAAGCCGAGCAACGTGGTTCAACAATGGTTCAACCACAATGGTTCAACAAGACAAACTCTCTACCGAAGCTCTATCATTCTTTAACCAGTTACCACAAAAAGTGTAAGGAACATCGATTGCATTGGTTGTGAGAAAACCGCAAATAGGCTTCCCTCGAAAGGGCCTGGATGTCAAATGATAAAAACAACAATGAGCGGGAAGACATGAAAGTCGTTTTGTCGCAAACCCCACCGGTTAATCGGAGGGAGGACCATGCTTGGTTCGAGTCAATTGTCTGTGCGATTTCGATGTAGTTAATTTTTTCTCCAGACAAAAGAACAGCGCTGCGTGGAAACCTATCAGTTTGTTTTGTTTCTTGTAGAACATTAACACTTAATGTAACTGTTATTTAAGATAAAGTCGATAAAACCCTCAATTATTTAATTCTTAACTTAAAATGTCTATAGCCTACCGGTACATGTGTGACTTCTTTATCAAATAGTTTCAATAAACTTGATAAAAATATTAGTTTTCCTTTCCATTTGCTGTTGAAGAAAAATAGAATTTAAAAAAATCTGCACACAAAATACGTCATAATGTCGAATGTTTGTTACATAACAAGGCAGTAAGAAGTCAAGATGGGTCGTTTGAGTGTTCTGTGGTCTTTTAAAAGGTTTTAAGATTAAATTTTATGTTTCAAAGTGATATGAAGAGGATTGTATTGGCTTGAGAAACATCGATTTATAAACCGAAGTGAACATGAGCACGTCTCCATAGTCAGTATCAATATCCGCCAGAAGTTTCTTAACCTTGCGATGATCAAACGCATTTGCACGAATCCACTTTACTGTTGATGTTGTTAGAATTTCTATCACATTAGACATCTTCAGAGATTTAACAACGATATTTTTTCCGGTAAAATGCAATAGTGTCGCATCACAGGGAGGAGTAAGATCATCTTCTTCACGGCATCTGTCAACGAGTTCTACATTTTTTATGGTGCATTTTTTTTATAAGTGACTTGGATTGGGGAACCACGATCTCATTGATAGTGGCCCAAGTTATCCTCTCAATGGCACTTCGACCGTGGCAAAATGTGTTTAAAAGATTATCACACTCGTCAGTGCGTAATCACAAATAAATGAATGTTCATTCAAGCGAATTGATTCTTATCGTTCTCTCAAGTTCATAAAGAATGTGTCCAAACTATTCATTCTTAATTTTTCCAAGTTTACCAATTGTTAGAAAAAATCAATAAAAAAGCAACCAGGTTTGGTAACTACAATTACTTAATTATTAGCAAACAATTATTTATGATTAGTAATCCTCTAAACACCGAGAAGCCAGAACTGAGGTTAAGAGTCTGCAGAAACATTTTATTACTTTAACAATTGTGTTCACCTTTTATAACGTTATGCAGCCACGGTGCTTTATGGCAAATGCAAGCAAAAGAGACAGAACATATTTAAAACAAAAGTTGACGGCCTTCTCACTTCCACCTTGAATTTGATGAAAGAACTAATTCTTCCAGACCTCAGACGCGCCGTGCAAAATCCGTTTGTAATGAAAATTAGATGCTTTTAAGTAAGGCTAAGCTTGTTGCAATTTCAAATTTTCAGGACAATACTTCTCACTCCGACAGCGAGGATTTCTAACAATCAATCATCCACATCAAACAAACGATGCAATCACAATATAATTACCGTATATATTTTTTTAAATCCAGGTCCTGATTTT
Source organism: Aplidium turbinatum (assembly GCF_918807975.1). NCBI lineage: Eukaryota > Metazoa > Chordata > Ascidiacea > Aplousobranchia > Polyclinidae > Aplidium > Aplidium turbinatum. Next base: position 6,294,123 of record NC_137483.1, on the reverse strand, counting down.
GCATTGAAAAACTGAATAATCTTGCGTACAACAATCAAAACATGAAATGCTTTCAGCACAACCTGTCGTTGGTTGCAGTGGTTTCTTTGAAACACGGAAAAAAATAAACAACTAAGTTAAATGGAAGAGTTTAAATTCAAAACCATAACTTTGCAACCGAGAACGACAAATGAGGATAAAGAAGCATCATGAAAAATGTAAAACTACTTAATCACAACCATGGAAACGTAATAGCCTAACGGCTCGAAGGAACGTGAAGCATTTCTTTTTAATGTTTATGAAATGCCTGCGATGTCTTCTGACAGGTGTCAAACCTACAACAGTGCTTCATATGAATTTTATGAAATTATGAATTTTAAGGACTCACAAGGACTCCATGCCAAAATCATTCCGGCTCCAGAGCCCTGGTAATTTCAAACAATTTCCATTTTATTTTCATCAAGCTTCGCCAAATCAGAAGAAAACACAAACAACAGAATTAACCACTGGAATATAACCACGTTATGTTGTTAGCTTTTAAATTCCTCTAATAATCAAAACATTTCCAAAAGTTTACATAACCGAAGTGGGACACATATTTATTATGAAGGAAAAGAAAACGCTTCATTGCAACTACGGAAGTTTGCAACTGAGTTGAAAGCACGTAGATGACACACGGGTGTCCAAAATAGATTTCAACAGATCAAAACTAAATTCTTCAACAAGAAACTTCAGACGAAACAAAAAATCAAGAGAAAAATTACATTTCTATTTTGTTTCAAACTTCAGAACTTTCAAGAATCAATGAACTCGCTTGGTTTCTATTTCAATTCATAAAATAGTTCTAACAATAATTGATTCGATGCAGTTGATTATTTCTTTCCAGACAAGAACACAGTGGTACGACGAAACCATACGATTTTGTTATGTTGGTTTCACTATTATTGCAACTAACTTATTCAAGCTAATTGACTTATAGCCAAACATTAAATTACTCCAGGTCAAGCTCATGAAGAATGCACAAATTCAAACTGTTCATTTTCAAACTTAGCACTTTCATGTGTGACGTGTCAACCGTTTATATCGTTTATCAGTCTTAGAAGTCCATGATAAATGCCATCAGAGGAGACGTGCACAGATTTTTGATAAATTTTGAGGTTTTTTTATTTCCTGCCCGACTTCGACAAAAGACGTAATTCTTCGCGTTCTCCGAGTTGCCGCATAAAATCCATTTGTAATAAAAACTAGCCGCTTATTTAAGTGCGGTCAAGCTTGTTCAAACGTTTTCAGCTTGAACTTTAAATGCTCAGAAGAAGCTTTCTCGGTTCGAAAATGAACAACTCCAGCAATGAATCAACCACATTTCACAAACAAAACAATCATTCAGAAAAAAAATTTTCATCCAGGTCTTGATTTTGCTCTGAAACCAAACAACAAAAAATTGAAATAAATCACTACTGAATCAATCACATCTCATAAAGAAATCATTCAGAAAATGTTTTTAATCCAAGTCTTGATTTTGCAATGAAAAAATAAAATAAACAAATAAAACTAAAAAAATGCAACGCTTCCAACACAACCTGACGTAAGTTGGAGTGCTTTCTATAAAGATTACACTTTAAAAGTTTCACATTGAACGTAAAAATAATTTTCTCGTTATATTCATTTGCCCATTTCGCTGACATTGTTTTCAAAACGGTTTGCTTCAAAAGTTCAAGACTGAAGTTAATCATCACAACTATTCATTATGATGACACAGACAACAATAACTTTCCAATCAAACAAAGCGCATTGTTCGTCAATTATTACAATCAATCAACAAAAATAAATGATGATTACAGTATTTGCTCCATAGCGCTGATGATAAAACATATTTAGTTTTCGAAACATTTGCTGGACACGATTTTAGTTTCTGGATTTGATTCGGTTCTTTTTTCACTCAAATTGACCAAACATTCGAACCACTTCGCTCCTAAAATTAATTTGGTTGTGCCACAAAAGTTGAATTGCGATAATTTTAGCAATATTGTGAAATTTTAAGGAAATGTGCTTGCGGTTTGAAAATTAGGCACCAATAGAGAATTGCGTGATAAAGAAAATATTTTAATTCAAATACATGATGGGCAAGTGAACTCAAAAGTAAACTACATGTTGATAGTTGATCGCCGCTGAGGGAAGTCGAGTGATGATCAAGCTTTGTATTTTAACTCAACTACGCCATCTCGAGTTGAATATATTAATTGACTCGACATAATAGAAGCAAGGCACGACATAACCTCCAACATGACATCATTACATCCTACAAAACGCCATAAAACAAACTCTACAACTAGATCAATTGTTTAATCAGTCAAATAAACTCACAAACTTATACAAAAGTTAACTTTATACCCAACAATCGTTTTCTCGTGATTATTGAAATGCAGTAGTGCCCGCTTATTAACCGCACGGTGAACAGGTCCACTCACTAATTAAGCCCAATTTGGTCAGGTCTGGAATTACTTTCATTCCTTTCTCCAATAGAAATTGTCCCCCGTTTTATCGGCCCAAAATCATCGGCTCCAGATGTTGGCTGAATAAGCGGGGCCTACTGTATTTCCAATTTTGCAAGATTTCACATACTCGACAATTCCTTGCATGATATCAAAATGCGAGTGCAGTTAATCTTGTCCACAGTCAAATTTACAAACCGATAAGCAAAATTTAACTTTTTAAGCAAGCGAACTTTTTCTAAATTTTATAAACTTTAAAGTTCCAACAATTTCAACCGACAACTTAACCTGAATTTCAAAACCTTAACCTGGTGTTATATCAGAACCAAGCAAATCCGGTCTAGATCGTGATGTCATAAACAACAGGGGCAATTGCACAGATAAATAATTCTGACTCCATTAAGAAATGGTCGATTGAGCCTGGGCCAACCAAGTGATCCACTGGCTACATTAGATCATTGTGCGACGATTATTTGTTTATTCACAATTTATTATTATTCACGGTCGTCGGTCATATTTGTCACAATAAGGTGACAAAACGATTAAGAATTTGCAGTTTTGTATCTGATCGTAGCTAATGCATTAATTTAAGAATTTTTTAACCCCACAAAATGACCCAGTAATTGCCTGAGTTTAGAAAGGTGGTTCTCAACGTACGTCTCGCATACATTTTGTTGCTGTGACATCACACGCCAACAAATGAAAGAGCAGTACGTAGTTGCATCTTTGGTTTGTAAGTTTGGTAGAAAGTTTTAAATTTAAATTTTGGAAATAAAGCAACAATGTTGATAATGTGGGCTTACAATAATATGTCAAACAATGTCAGTTATAATAACAACAAAATTTATGTAGCACAACGTCACAACAATAATCACATGCCCAGGGTCGTTCAGAAGATAATTTGGGCCGATACCAATGAGATCTTCGGCTCCAAGATCAAGACATTTCTATAAAAAACAAACTATATCCAAAGCATATGCGTTGGTTTCTTCAATTCAAGGGAAAAATCATGGATCCCTAAAATCATCCTGGGACCGGGCCCACTACCTCCTGGCCTCCCCCTCCCATCAACGCTACTGTGCATGCCTCGTACCATTGTATCAAGGCTGCGGAAAATACGCTTTCAATCAATTGCTTGTTGTGTTTTTACCTCATTCAACCAGAGTCATACAAAGGCTTTCTACTTCTGTTCTAAATCGCAAGAAAGAAACTTTCAAAAAGGCGCGTCACCAAAATATACTGTGAAACAAAACGAGAAGCGCTGATTAAAAAAAACGCAAAAGGGAAGACCTAAGGGGAACGAAAGCAAGGTACGTTGTTTAAACGAAAATAAACCAAAATACACAACATATTGCATCAAGGTTGCGGAAAAATACGCTTTCAATCAATTACTCGTTGTGTTTAAGAATGAGCCTCAAGCGAGTCTTTCAAGTTGTTTCAATCTAATCCATGCTTCTTTAATTTGGACGATAAGCATCAACATTCTATTATTATCATCGTGGTCATGAGTGATAATATGTTTAACAAGTTAAAATTCAACATTATTTTTCGTCCAATGCTTGACAAAATAAACATTAAGACCTGTATAGTGCAATCCTTGCCTGGAACTTTCAAGGATTTGCTGCTACAGGAAATGACAGTTTTCGTTTTGGTCAATATCGTTGCGTTTGCGTATTCTAAGGTACGCTAAAAATTAAAATTCTGGAAAATAAAATTTAAAACAATTGCTAAATCAGAAACTACTAGCCAAGAACTCAACGGAGAAGATGGAGACCCAGCCAATCATTCGTAACCATATTCATAAATGAAATACTTAAAGTAACAAAGAAAATTCAAAGGGAAAATGTTAGTTTATGATGGCCGAGTGGTACCGCAATGAGGTGTGAGCTAACAGGAACCAAGTTCGATTCCAGTCACGGTCTTTTTTCTTTTAAAAATATATAAAACCAAATAATCAAAATATCCACAAGAAACGACGGCAATCAGACAACAACGAATAAAAGTTCAATAAACACTGAACCGACGTGGAAGGAATGAATGACGTGCTGTTGCTTTTGGGATCATTTGTATAAAACTTTCCTTTAATTATTTTGTCACCTCATTGCCTTAGTTTTGGTTTAACTGCCATTCCAGCTGTGTGACCTCACTGCGATTTAGCAGAATAAATTTCGAAGTGATAAAAAAGGATTCGTTTCAATGCAAAGAGGCCGACTCATGGCCACCTAAAGATACGGCCTGATTTGTCACATTTTGCAGAAATTTCCAGGTTTTTCTAACTTTGGATGAACGATTAAAAAAAATTTTTCTAAAAATTCAAAGTGAAAATGTTAGTTTATGATGGCCGAGTGGTTCCGCAATGAGATCTCAACCGACAGGAACCAAGTTCGATTCCAGTCAGGGTCTTTTTCTTTTAAAAATTTACAAGACCAAATAATCAAAATATCCCCAAAAAACGGCGAAAACCATGTAACAATAAGAAATAAAAGTTCAATGAACACTGATAACCGACGTGGAAGGAAGGAATGACGTGCTGTTGCTTTTGGGATCATTTGTATAAAACTTTCCTTTAATTATTTTGTCACCTCATTGCCTCAGTTTTGGTTTAGCTGCCATTCCAGCTGTGTGACCTCACTGCGATTTAGCAGAATAAATTTCGAAGTGATAAAAAAAGGCTTCGTTTCAGTGCAAAAAGGCTGACTTAAAATAAACACTAACACATATTTTTTCTGTACATTAAAAATCATAGGCATACGAAGCCGAGCAACGTTATCAAGTTTAACATATTAAAGATTATTATATATTTACAAAAAACAGTTGTTGCGTAGTTTTGTGTTTTTTGTAAATATATAATAATCTTTAATATGACTTGATAACGTTGCTCGGCTTCGTATGCCTATGGTTCAACATTAAAAATCACTGCACAGCCAGAGTTATTAGTCTTGCGAGAAAAAAAACAACGCTCGAGTCTATTAATCAGGAATGCTGAGTTCAGGAGATTCTTGGGATTTTGAAACTTTTAGGATTTTTCGAGTTCAAACAAAGGGAGAAAAATGACGAATAGAAACTAAATAAAATTATTGAAGCATTTTTGCTACAATGCTGCCGCAAGAACAAAAGTGGATCAACAATTAGAAATTCTGATTTGATTCTAAAACACCCAGGGGCTGTGAAAACACGTCCGACCACAACTGAGGCATGATCATTGAAATCAAAACGCTAAAGCGATCAGTCCCAAAGTCCTTGAAGGTGATGTAATACTTGTTTGCTGTTGTAGTGAAACTTAAAAAACGTCACATTACAAACATCCAATCAGGAACTGCGTACAGAAGATGAAGCCATAACCAATCAAACATAATCATGTATAAATCTCTAAGCACAAAATACAGGAACATCAACGTAAAAAACTTCATTCATGATGGTGGAGTGGCACGCGATGGTTGTTACTCAACTCTGGCTTCTGTTTTTAAAAATATATGAAATCAAATAATCTAAGTATTCACAACAAACCGCGTTAATTAAAACCCATTACATGGAAAATTTCAGGGCTGTGGAGTCGGGCAAAAAATGTATGACTCCGACTCTTCGGTTTATAACTGGCCGACTCCACCTCAGGACACGACAAAATCCCTCCGACTCCACGACTCCATTGAGTCCACATCCACAGTTCTGAAGAGTTTACATGACAACAACTCGTCAATGGGATTAAAAAGATTAAATTTAAACATTTTTATATGTTTGGCACTGAAAAATTACTGAAAGCTTACGGACTGTAGCTATTATTTCTGTGAAAAAAATAACCACTTGTGTCGTCATAGACAACTGGCCAATTATACCGCAGCAGTTGATTAATCAAAACTACAATAACAAGTTGGTGATTGCAAATTCTTACTAACATGGTGAAACTTGAAGATTCTGCCCAGACAGAAAAATCCGTTATTGTTACATTGATTCAACGTCTGCAGACGTTGAATCAATGTAACAATGACGGATTTTTGATGTTTTTGACTTGAATCAATGTAAAAATGAAGGAGTTTACTGCCTGGGTATTTCTTGCTTTTGCAAATGTTATTGATTAATTTATGACTCCAGTCGTGCCAATGCAGTTCGTAGCCTACAGATGTTGTATTTTATTTGTAATCGACTGAACACATTACTGTGTTATCGTAATTTTCTTCCTTGGGTAGTCATAGCTAAATGAGAAAAGGTTACAAAGGCTAGTTTCCTTTAATGCTGTACTAAACAAAAACGTGATTGACATAGGTTATGACCACTGAACCGTAACATGGTAGTGCCACACACTCTTATCAATGGGCGTGGACATTAACATAAAAATGTCACAATGCATCATTTTAATGTTTGTTCTTTGATAAAAATTAAATGCCCCTCCCCCCCCCCGAAAATATTGGCTGGTTGCGGCCTGCCACAACCCATCAGTTGCTAAGCAATGACACAAACTGGAAAATTAGACAAAACTATTCCTAATACGAAGCGATTAAAAGTGGATGTACTGCCAGGCGCCTCAATCAAACATCGACCCAACGACGTGGCCTACCCAAGTAATGTCTATGTCATATATTCAATATTTGTGGTATCATACCCAAGTGTTAAAATGGTATACCGGAGCTTTCTTTAATCTTAACAAATACAAAATAATCAGCTTATTTATGGCTAACGTAACGATGAAAACTAACGCAAAACGCTAAGATAAAATATTTCAGCTGGCAAAATTAGCCTTTTCAACATCGATTTAACGTCTGCAGACGTTATTTGACAAGTTAGGTTTTAAGTTTCGGTTTTCAAACAACTTCGCGTTGTTTGCAAAGTTTGACAAAAAAATCAAAAGTTTTATTGAAAATTTTTGAAACTGTATTCAGTCAAAAAATAAACTTTTATTTAGTTAAAACAAAAAGTAACAAAGGAAACAAATGGAAAGATTTTCTGGTTTTATTTTTCAACGCAAACTTCTCCAAACTTTTTTTGAAATTTAAAAAATGGTCGCGCATGACACTCAGTGACCAAAGCCTTCCATCATTATCTGCATTGTGCCTGTAACGAACTTCTCAACAATAATTACAAACGACAATCAAAGCGTGCTAGTTCTAATGCGAAAAGCTGCTGTAAAAAACGAAATCAATTTTCATTCATATGGCAGTCAGTGATACAAAATATCCTCTCAGAGCAAAGGAACTGAAGAAAGCGATTCCAAATCTTACATGATCTTACACATCCGACTTCGTTTTATTAAGCCAGCGTTGCTCAAACTCGAGTCCAAATTCCAGATTCGAAGCAGTCGCAAATGCGTAAAGTGCGTTAAGATCAAATGATCAATGACGTCACAAGCGGAGGACAAACAAAGTTATTTCATCACACACCATTCCGTTCAATGGTGGAATGGGACCCAGACAAGAAATCAATCGCTTTTTACATTGATTTCACGTCTAGACGGTAAATCAATGTAAAAATGATTGATTTAATGTCTGGGGATCTTCTGCGTAGAAATAGTACGTCACTTGTCTTGACAATGTAAGTAAGAATGAAGAAGCCAAAACGAGGTGTGCCTTTATTTTATTTTTTAACCAAAAACGACATTAAAGGAATTTTTAACACATTGACTGAGCTACAAATTCGTGGCAGTTTATTTATATAGAAGATGACAGCGACAAATTGATGGATGTACATTGTACAGGAAGAGGTAAAAAACGAAACCGTTTATCGCCGAAAGAAATTTCCATTCAAATATTTCTTGCTTTGGCGATTCGTGACTCTGCAAAGAAATCTTTACTGTATCCACAAGTCGGTATCCACACGCTTTGGATTATATGGCAAGTTTTGTGTTTGAGATTCTCGATGTGTTTCGTTTCAATTGACGTCATAACAAAATTACTTCACTCGGAAGTCGAAACAAAACCATGACCATCGCACTTTTATGCAGAAACCATTGAATTGTCTTTCGAAATGCACTTTAGTCGAATTTAGCTTTTTTTTAATTACATTTTTTTGTCTTGTGAAAAGTCATCGTTACGACAGTTAAGAATGAAAAAACAATATAATCTTTGCATGTTTTGAAATAAAAAATAAAAAATGTTAAATTAAAAACTGTTATTGGGTTATTGAGTTATGCTTCAATCTATTGCGTCACGGGATGGGAGAATCTTTTAATGTAATCGCCTCTCTTGTTTAGTAGAATAAAGGACTTCAACCAAATCGTTGAATGGGATGCCACTTTGGCTTTCATTAAAATAAGTAAATGGAAAAATGGAGAAGGTAATGTCTGCCAGCCCATGTTGGAGATGTTTCCTTAACTAGGACAGAATGCTCTGGAAAGCAACCCCAGTTCTTTATACGATTATCTAGATTCTAGAACACACAAAAATTATCGCCGCGTCAAGGTTGAACTGGTCAGTTTTAGGAAAGATGACTCATCGTTTTTTAACTTACTTTAAAATGGAAATTAAAACTTTTCTTGATTGGAAATCGAAATAAATGTTTTCGAGGAAAGAACTTTCGCTTCAATATCTTTTGTTTCGGTTTCGAATCGTCATCCACAGAGCAAAGTTCACTTCGCCAAAGTGACTTTCGTTTCGAATACAACTTAGTCGCCAAATACCAAGAAATCAAACAAATATAATTTCAACCTCAATTCAGCAATTTTACATCAAGGCTGAAGCTACCCAATTAAAATTCACAAAAGAACGAAAAATCCGTAAATGTTTTGCGAATGTTTTGAAATTTCTTTCCGGGAAGGTACGCCCCCTTTTTGGGGCGTCAATCACTTTTTACAAGAGACGCAAGCTTTACAACGATATTTCATCTTTTTGCAGTGATTTCAATGTACTAACATTTTCAATGTAATATTCAAGGTACTATTAAAATATTTTTTTGCCATTCATATTTTTTGAGCACTGGAAATCACATGCAGGATTATATAAGTTATTCAGACGAAGCAATTGTTGCTCTTGTTCTGCAATCTGGTTTCGATATATCCCACGTGAATACGAAAAAATAAAATCCTTGAACACTCATTACGTTATTTATCGAAGAACCTTGAGACGACTATTTATTAGGTTTTAATGAACTAAAAAAGGAAGTGCATCTGCAAAACACAAGCCATAAATATAAAACAAACAAAGTAAGTCTCACAGTCGGAACTCAAAGCAACGAAAGTTCCTTTCACTAAACACTGCAAGAAAATCTCTGATGGAAAACGACTTGCTGGGGCTGAGTCGAGGGGCGCGAGAAGACAAAACAATCAACGTAAAGCGCGCCGAGCGGAGAAACCATTATGTAGAAACATTATGTAGAATAAACATAAATTTACAACAAACCTCAGAATCCAAATCTGTGCCTTCTAATAAATCATTGAAAGGTGTACTGAATTTAATCATCGAATTTAATTATCAACCAACTTTGCAAAGGCAGAGGATTTTATAAAAACTAAAGCTGTTTGCAGTTGCCTTTTAAACCTGTGTAAGGAGCCTGAATGAAAATTATGCACAATTAGGTGAATTTTCTACATGAATGATTGATGGTTGTCCAATCATAGCTAATTAGAAGTTTCTTATCCAAAACTATGCATCCGGAAAAGTCGAAGAAACAAAGAAATCCAGTGGGCTTCAATAAGTTGGACGCTGCACTCGCTGATGGTAACTTTGTGCTTGGGTGAACTGATCAAGAAACAATTCATCTACTGTAAATGCCTTGACAGCAAAACCAATCAAAAATGTTTTTGAAAAAGCACAAAAAGAATGTATTGCCCAGAAGTTTAACCACACGTTCAAGTTAGACTTCGAAGAACTGGAGCTCGAGATTATATTTCCATTTATGCACTGGTCTGAACTCCAGATATTCAAATACTATAACAGTGTTTGGGTCCACATGTCTTTGCTCTTTATTCTATTGCAGTTGCTGTCAGGACCAATGACAGGTTGGGAGTTAAAGCAGGGATATCTATAACTACGGGATTGGAAACTCTGTGGAACTGAAAACCATTTTATACACCAGTAGGGTCATTTTTCTTTGTGCGCTGCTGTGATAAATAATCACATAAATTGACCTCAAAGTGTAGCAAGTAGTAGGCTAAACGAACAACCAAAAGTGTAATCATTAATTCACCTGTAAATTGTAAGGTCTATGCTTGCCTGCTTTGTGTATTTGTTTGTATTCCATTAGTGCAGTTATGTTGTATTTTGTTTGCTGCTTAAAAAATTTCCAGAATGACTATTGGTTTTAGTTCTGATGACGTCGTAAACGGATTGGTTTCGCACTGGATCAATCAGTGAACAAGTTGATATTACAACAGCATATTTCACTGATTGCTGAACACTCCTCATTTACTTCTGATCCGATTTGCAGTACGCACAATGCTAAAGAACAACAGTAGGCTGTTTCTGGACTCGTTGCATTCATTCATTTTTTGGATTCATCGTTTTTTTTTTCTAGCAGCGTAAATGTACTTTTATACATCAATTAAGTTTATGTGAGTGTACATTTTGTATTATTATTGCAAAATCTAACTTTTTATATCTTTTAGTCGGTATTTTATTTTGTTAATCTTTCTGTAGTCCTAGTAATGTGATGACCCTACTGATGTATAGCACTGGATAGAGTTTCCAATCCCGTAGTTATAGATATCCCTGGTTAAAGGCTTCAACAACGTTGCGCAATTTCTGGAGTTAAACTTTACATCAAAACTCAAGTTGATTAGAATCAATTTCACGCGCCTCACTAATATCACGTGATCAAGAAAAACAAAATTATTTTTGGTATTACAATTGTTCAAAACCGGGGGGCACAAAACATGCAGTCATTGTTAAAAAGATGAGATTCAAACAAAACTTAAAAACTACTGGCCTAGGGGGGGTGAAAGGATAAGGTTTTGATTGGAGCAACTACACCCATCCAATTTATTACACTTTGAATGAAGGTGAGCAATCTTTATAAAAAAAACAAAAAACAAAAACAGGTTAAGCCGTGAGGCTAACAAGGATCACATGACTGGAAAGCGAGCTCTTTATCCTTTACGGCTTCCGCCAATCCACCACTTTAGAAACAATTAAAGTAAATTAATCGTTTACTAACCGCATTCCTCTGCCTGGATTCGAACCTAGATCCACAACGGTATGAGCAACCGATCAAACATACTTCACATCTCAACTTAACCACAAATCTAGACTGGGAGAACAAAATTACCGATGACCCGACGTTGAAGCAAATCTGTGAACACCTTCGTTGGAAGAATTAGGATTTGGTATTAATTAGAGAGAGAGAGACTGTTCACCAGGGATTTGATAAACAAAATCACTTGCGTTCTTCTGATATCAGGATTTCTTGGAGTCACCAACACTTCTAGATTATTTCGTGACCCAACAAACAACGCAAGTGCATCAAGCATTATGATTTTAGGTTTCAGTGGACAAATAGCCGAACGCCGTACGATGGCCGCAGATCTCAACTTATATTTGATCATTGACATTAAAAGGTTAATTTGAACAGTCCAAATTATTTACAAAATTAATATGATGTTGGTTTATAGTTGTAGCAAATTTGAAAACAAATCTGAAAAAAAAGTTATATCACAAACTTCTGCCCAGCAATTCGACAGAAAATGTAGAGACGAATGATGATCACGTGATCAGAATCATGACCATGAGTAATAATCATGATCATGAATAATACTCCAAGATAAAAACACAAGAACAATAAACGTAAAGCATTTTGTTTGTGATGACTAAGTGGTTTCATTGCCATGTTGAATTTGAATTCTCCAAACCAAGCAACCAACTCCTTCAAAATTAGATGACTCTTCGTCAGTTCATAATCCTTTGTCAGAGATTTTTTAGTCAAATTGTCTTCAGCAAGACAAGCTCAAAACTCTCTGATCAATAATAGCACGCAATTATCACTATTTCTGTGCTTAGAGAATCAGTTTCGATTCTTATTTCACTAAAATGTCCTTTAGTCTGTGCAGCAGTGGCCGTTCGTCGGCTACAGGAAAAAACACAAAAAGTAGGAATTGCAAAGAAAATAAAACTGTACATCCACAACAGTCGGTTTTCCAACTGCTTCTTTGACTAAAACATTTTCACAAGACTAAACCGTGAATGGGGTATAGACATTTTAACAACTAATAAAATAATCCGTTTCGCTACAATCTGGTAAGTTCCCAATTGATTTGAAATTATACAGGTCAAGCATCAGGTAGAAATATTTGGAAATTGGAATCGATATTTTTTTTAAACAAAATTGTCACTGAGAAACTTCATTCGTAACAAAACCAAATCAACATAAAATTTATGTTGAAACAAAACTTCGCTTCAAAATGCAGTAGCTTCAAATATCAGAAGAAATCGTGTGGTTTCGATTCTAATGCATGTAACCAGGGCCCACAAGAGGGGGGGACAACCGGTGCATTGCACCGGGCCCGGTGAGTTCAAGGGGGCCCGACAAAATATCTAAATTAACGCGTTAAAGTTAATTTCAACAATTTTGCATAAAATATTGTTTTTATATTAGTTCCGTATGTTGATAGGGCCCCCTCATGGGCATGCCCTTTTTTAAAACTACAGAATTTTTAATGTTTTGAGTTCAGGGGGCCCGACAAAATGTTTAAATTTGCGTGCTCAGGTCGATTTTGCATAAAATATTGTTTTTTATATTACCGGTAGTTTCATATTTCGATTGGGCCCCTCATGGGTATGCTTTTTTTCAAAACTACAAAATTTTCAATTTTTTTAGTTCAAAGGGCCCGACAAAATGTTTTAATTTGCATGCTCAGGTCGATTTTGCATAATATAGCCTTTTTTTTTTTATGTTAGCGGTATTTTCATATTTCGATTGGGCCCCCTCATGGGTATGAATGAATATTTTAGTTTACTTCAGTGTTAGTGTTTTAATTTCAGTGTTAGTCTGGGTGTTTTAATGTGAATATTTGGGTACGTGTACGGCATGTTTTAATAAGCAATTGATTGATCAGGTTAGGTTACAGTCATACAGAAGGTATTCTATGCATTTGCTGACATCTTGTCAATTTATGACACAAGCAAGCAGTGACTGTTATGTGTAGGCTAATCATGTTGAACTGGTACAATTTTAGTTGTATATATAATCTTGTTTAGCGTGATATTTTAAGAGTTCAAAAAATAGTAAAAAGTATTGAAATATTGTTAAAATACTTAGCAAGAAGTCGTTACTGTCACTTTTTCAGTACAGAAATGCTCAAGTATTTTTTGTTTTGGATATGATACTAATTACATGTACTGAAATCATGGAACTTGTCTAATATAGCCTGAGACAGTTACAGTATTTTTGAGTTTTTAGGACTTGTTGAATGATTTTGCTATATTGGAATGCAAGCAAGTTTCATGGAGGCAATGCAGGAAAATAATTTTGTCCTTGTAGCAGGGCCAAATGTCATAACAGTCTAACAAAATTCGAAAAAAAGTTAAAAGATTAGTGGAAGTGTTATTTTTTGAGTAAAAATCATAGATCTTTACTTCTGTTGAAGTGCAGTTTCTTTCAACTATAGACAGAATCAGAAGTGTCCTAATTGCAATGCAGCTTACTTTTTCCAGCACTGCAGAAAGGTGTTGATTTTCAAAACTAATGATTAGTATATAAACAAACATTTGTTTCGAAGAAGTTTTCCTTTTCGTTTGTTTTCACTATTTATTTTTTAGCAGTCTTCTCCAGCCAGGCCAATCTTACTCTTGAATTTCAGGAACAGTGTCAATATTGACTCAAAACAGCCATTCTGTCATTATGCAGGGTATTTGTAAAGGTCTCGATACATAGTATAGTGATAGATGTAGGTGCATTTATATTGATAGGACTTAAAAATAGAAATATATTCAACTTTGGTTTCTCCTGACCACTTGCTGTAGAAATGAAGAGAAAGTGACCCTCAATCATGCGTGAATGCAGTTTCACTGAAACAAGCAAAGAAAACTAAAGGAGTAAAAATAAGAAGCTGCCTATTGATCCTGAAATAAAGTTGGTATTTCTTAATGTCATGAACAATAGCAATGCATTCATCCAAGTTTGGTCTCCTAGTCTCTGCTGATTTTAAGGTCAGAAATGATATTGTACGGTATGTTAATGTAAAGGTGTATGCACACATATGCAATGCTACTTGTATGTCAGCCATGCCGGATAGTGTTGCCGTTTTTATTTTCAAAGTGGCTATTTTTACCCACTTTTCGCCATGGTTACAATCAGGTGTTGCCAGAGTTAGGATTAAAGTTAGGAAGGGGTAAGGTAAGGGTTAGAGTTAGGAATAAGGTTAGGGTTTTGATCTTTGACCATGACTAAACATTTTTTCCAAAATACAAGTTTTTGTTTTCAACAGCTATAAACTTTTCCTCAAATTAAAGCAGAATTCCTTATCTGGCAACGCTATTAAGGCTATATTTACACTACATAGTGTAACTATAGCCACAGCCTTTTATCTTTGTATAACTAGTGTGTATCTGTGAATTTAAAGTCATAAACACCCCTACGATACTGCATTCTTTGTGAAATAGTGGAGTGGTAATACTTTAACCTAATGTATTCTTTGTAGTATTTTTAAATAGGTCTGGTTTTAAAATAAATACACTGTGCGGAACACCATGTATGCATTGGCCTTGTGGATTAACGCGCACCGCAAATTTTGCTTGTGATTTGTGAGATATCACGCGACATGTTGCGCTGGGGGGCCCGGCAGCAAGATCTGCACCGGGGCCCGGCAGGGCTCTTGGAGGCCCTGCATGTAACGTACTTCTGGTAACTTTTACTGGTTATTGTTGCTTATTTTTGCTGGTGTAGGCTAGGTGATTATTTTTCCAGATGAGGGTACAGCGGTGCGATCCCAGACAACAAACCAAACGCTTTTACATTGATTCGACGTCTGCGGACGTTTGTCGTCTGTTGGTTGATAGCCTGTTTGGTTTAGTTTTGTTAGTTTCGTTGTTATTTCGATGCCAACGCCTATTAACTCCAGTTCAATTTGACAAACAATGTTAAAGTCCAAACTATTCATTGTAAATTTTACAAAGTTCAAGTGCGAATTTTTGGGTGTTCATCACTTTTAAACCTTGAAAACGCCAGTGAAAAAACAAAAACATATTTTTGCAAATTTCACAATTCTTTTTTTACTTTTGATTTAAATCCGATAAAACATCTAATTTTTCTTAGACGTGTCGTGTGCAATCCATTTGTAATAAAAATTTAGACGTTTTTCAAGTGCAGCTAAGCTTATTCGAACATTTTCAGATCCAACTTCGCATTCCCGGAACAAAAGTATTTTAAAGTCAGAACATCAACAAACATACAAACATCACAAGCGATCACATCTCAAAAAAGCAAATCAGTGAGAAATTGTTTTAAATGGTAGGATCGGTTTTGCGATCAAAACCGAAACAAAAAGAATTATTTAAACACAACAATAAAAGAAATGAAATGCTTTCAACATAACCTGGCGCAGGTTGCAATATTTCTTTTAAAGAAGTTTATTTTGAATGTTCTCGTTGTAAACAATGAAGCATCCCAGGCTACGGTTTTATTTCACTGCCCATTTCGCTGATTTTGTTTTGAAAGTTCAAGACTGAAGTTAATTATTACAACTCATTATGACGACACAGACAACAATAACTTTCGAATCAAACAAAGTGCATTGTTCGACAATTATTGCAATCAATCAACAAATTAAATGATTATCATTTGCTTCGTGGCGCTCATGATGAAATATATTTAGTTTTTAAAACGTTTGCGGAATATGAGTTTAGTTTCTACATTTCAGGCTCTGTTTATTAGTCGCTCAAATTGACCAAACATTTCAAAAACTTCGCTCCTAAAATAAGTTTAGTTTTGCCACAAATCTTAAATTACGATAATTTTACAATATTTTGAAGTTTTATCGAAGTTTTCTTCCAGTTCGTAATGTGAGTATCAATAGAATATTGTGCGATGGAGAAAACATTTCTATTGAAAAAGATGATGAACGAACAAACCCAGAAGTAAACTTGCTTTCGGTTGGTGGTTGCTGATGCAAAGCCGAGTGATGATAAAACTTTGTATTTCAACTCAAATGCGTCATCTCGAGTCGAAACAATTAACTGCCATGACCATATCCATCAAATAAAATCATAAACCGGTAAAAAATTTAATTTTACATCAAACATTGTTTTAATATTTCCATAACCCACGATTGGAGTTACTCGCCCCTTCGTTAAATAATTTCAAAAGAATTGTGTAATCACACTTTTCAAAATCTTTACAACCGCCAAATAAATTTACAAACCAAAACGCAATTTATCCAAAAAAAATTTTTTGATCATTTTTTTTCAATTTTATGAACACTTCAAATTTCTAATGCTTCAAATTTTGACAATTTATTGTAAAATTTTACAGCCTCCAACTTCTGCCAGATTGAAGCCAAATCAGTCCAGTTAATTGGGTTGCCATAACAACATGATGCAATGCCACAGAAAAAAATCTGTGTTCATTGAAAAATAGCCGATTGACACTGGGCCGTTTAAGAAGCAGCAGTTGAGATAAAAGCTACAAACTTGGCCGTGAAAGTAGAACGCCACATTTTGCCACTGACGCGTCACGGTGACGTCATGTTGTGCACATGGTCCGAACGAGCTGATGCAATCTTTGTGTTTATTGGTTCAAAAACTGCTGCATATTGCAACACCATCTGCTTAGTTTGTTTTCAGATCACAGCTAGTTCTAAAAACTTGTGATTTTGTTTTGATTTAAATCAAGCGATGCCGAATGCATTATTGATGATAATGATAATTAACCTGACTTGCAGTCTCTTCACCTCATCACAGCTAATTTGCTTGAAAGTCAGTGGTTCTCAATCTTTATCCCCGATTTTCGTTGATGAACCATTGCATGGTTGACATATGGAAATACTTATTTGTGTCTTTGGTTTGTAAATTTAGTAGAAAGTTTTCAGATAAAGAATTAAAAAATAAAGCATCACCTTGATAATGCAAGTTCACAACATTACATTGAAACAACGCCACTTAACATAACATCAAGATGTGCAAAGCACAACGTCCACAACAAAACCAGTGTTAGTGCTTACGACAATCACCTATTGCTGTGCAGTAGCAGAAAGTTTGTTCTTTACTTATTCGTCTTGTTCAATCAACAAATGAGCTTCAAACGAGTCATGAAATGTGATTCTATTTTGTGCTTCTTTCGTTTGAATAAGTAAACATAAAGAATCACGTTTGCCAACTCAAAAAGATGTTTTATACAAACGTAACATAAAAAGAAAATTATGTTTGTCAAATTAGGTTGGACATGTTTCTCTGATTACGTCAAAATGCAACGGAAAGCGACCAGCCTGCAGTATCAGGCTTGAGCATGAGCTGCCATTATTGTAACGCAAAAAGCAAAAACAACAATGAATTGACAATAATTAGTGTTTTGTCAATTTGCTGCTGTAAAGATTATTCGGTTTCAATATTGTGCCAATGAAAGTTAGTTGAAAAAAAGAATAAGACAATCGGAAGTTGGTAAAAGAAAGCGTGGAAGGCAGAAAAGAAGATGGAGAGATTGTGTGACAGAAGATATGTAAATAGTGGGAGTGAAGGAGGAAGATGCTACTGACAGAGTGCTGTGGAGAACTGCAATCTGCATTGGCGACCCCACTTGAATGGGAATAAAGCCAGAAAAAGAAAAATATTGTGACATATTCCACCTTTGCAAAGCGATGGTTTGTGATCACAACGTCACACTGACCTATCAATAATTCATTGCAAAAAATAAAATTAGTGTCATTTTCAAAACGTTTTGGTATAGCCCAACCAAGAATCGAACCTACAACACCAAAACAAGCAGCAAAGAAACTGATCACTCTGCTACTCATTCGTGGTGGGATTTCAACAAATGTAATTTGCTGCACTGCAAATTCTCGGTAACTTGAAAACAAATTTGGAAAATCCAAAGTTTCCAATTGTTGGCTCTAATTTGCGCACATCAAGAGCAGCTGGCACAAAACTTGTTTTGACGAAGACTGCACGAAACGACGCGGTTTTTGTCGAAACGTATAAATTTGTGTCGTTACTGAGCAGAATATTTCAAATTTTGGAACATTTTTTTCTTATCACTTGTAAGTATTAACAACTAGTAAATCATTCCATGTCTAGTTCACAGCAAACAAAAATAAACAAAACCGAACAAGTTGAGACAAGATGAGCAAGCTTAGGAGCAAAATGGTTGGAACGCCTGGTTCATCTAATCAAGTAATAAAGAGCCTAAAATGTAGATACTAAACTTATGTTCAGCAAACAAAAGTTTCGGAAACTGTGCCGTCTTCACCTTCAGTGCCATCAATGTCTTTTATATGTCATTTTTAACACTGACGATGAAGACAGTATAGCAAATGACATATAAACGACATTTATAGCACTGAAGATGAAGACAGTATAGTTTTCGGAACGTTCGTTTGTTGAACATGAGTTTAGTATCGACATTTTGGATTCTTTATTGTTTTGATTAGATTAACATATTTGTTTTGCAATATTAATACAAATAATTAAGTTTCGGTAGAGGGCCTGCTCGGTGCCTACCACAGACATATAAAACTGAGTCATGTCAATGAGTTTAACACATTATTTTTGTTATTGAAAAATCATGTTAGTCCGACCATGTTTTCGCAAAAACAAAAATATAAAGCTGAGTAAGCATTTAAATGCTGAGTCAGCATTTCCTTCCAAACAATTGTAAAGGCCGATTGCAACGTCAATGGTATTTCTCCTTACGCAAATGTTTTTTGCAGATTAAGTTAAGGTTATAATATTTAATATCTTTTCAGGTGTTAACGATTTATTGCTTTTGCATATTTTTCGGAACCTTCTGATGATCTTCCTTTCATGGCGAAACAGGCTGTAGAGGTTTTAGAAAGCAGTAACTATATTTGAATTAATTTGCTCTGCTTGGCTTTTTGCTTGGCATTGAGCATTTTTTAAGTATTAACAGTATTTATTTTTTAAAACTGATTCATATTTACTGGTTTAACAAAACATTTTCGTTATTACAAAAATCTTAATAGTCCGTCCATGTTTTCCGCAAGAACAAACCTAAATAAAAATATGTTGGACCCGTTGACGTTGCTCAGATTTATTTGTCTGTAATAAAAATGAATGAAATGTTGGTTATTATAAACTAGCTCAAAACAACTGAAGCTTTAACTGTCCCAGTTTGATTTGCAGGGCGTTAGAGGCAATGACAATACATTCTAACGCACAATGAACTTCTCCAATCAATCGCTCGACAATGACACAAACTGACAAGATAGAGCCGTTCCCAATACAGAACGATGCAACGTCCGTGTGATGTCAATAATTTTTAATGTTTTCATTTTAATGATGCCATGTCAATGCAATTCTGTATCGTCACAAACCCTAAAAAGACATTTTTACCCCATAATAGTTCCTACTGACCTGCACTTTGATGACATGCGCCTTATTTAGGGCTGTGGCTACTGCAATGTAAAATGTAGATACATTTCAGTTTTTAACATCTGTGGATTTTGCGCTGGAAAATACAACACGCAGCAAATGTTGGCAAGCCGCAGAAACGGTGCGTGCGGCCACCGTGCCAGGGTTCGGACCACCTTGAGTTAGAGGTTAGACAAAGCGGCTCCCAACACAGAACGATGCAACGACCATGTGATTTAAAATAGGAAACATGACTAAGGAATGCAAAGTATCCTAAACCCTGAAATGATGTGTGTAATTTGCTGCAAATGAAAAACTTGAGGTTACTTATTCGAATAATACAGTTCCAGCCGAGGTTTCATGCACAAGCAAACTGATAACGTATCTTAGCATCAAGAGCATCAAAATTTAAAAAAATTTTTGTATTTTCAACGTGAAAGTTCTAACCCACCGATTTACAAAGTATCCTAGTTTTTAATACACTTCATTGTTTGCAGGTGTATTGCAATAAGATCAAACACTTTTCAGCCAATCAATTAGTAATAAATTTTGATGTCATTGACGTTAAACCTTCGTGGGTTGGGTCTGTCCGCGCTCAGCTGTAGGTAAATAATTGAAACATTCTTCTATCGAGGACAAGTTGCGAATTGCGATTATCCGCAAACAAGAAACAAAGATTTGAAATTGCCGAAAACAACAATTTTCCATGCATGAATGTTATATTAGCGGCAATTTGTTAGCGGCTCTATAACATTTGCAAACTGCAATTTGTTAGCGGCTCTGTAACATTTATAAACTGCAAACGGCTCTAAACATTTGTTAGCGGCTCTATAATGCAATATTAGCGGCTCTAAACTGCAAACAGACAACAAGCCAGCAAACAACTGAAGCAAATGTTTTCTAAATACATCAAACAGTGTTGCCAAATTGTTTTTACAAATCTTTGCAAAGTAATAACGTTTCAATCTCTAACGTTTTCATAACGTTTCATAACGTTTCATCTACCATTTTAAACACCAGGAATACTTGTAGATAGCTTTAGAATCTCCACATATCTGGTCTAAGCAGCACAAAGATTGCGGAGTTAACTGAAAACATGGTGCTCTTCACTGCTTCTATTTTGATAGGGACAATTGGTCAGCGCGGCCAGTCATATTTTTCCTGCTTAGGTTTTTGTTTTAATGCAAACTTCCTGAGACTTTATGTCGAAAATCAAGAACCCTCGTTTTTATAACAAAATAACTTTATAAGCAATTTTGCTTGAAAAACATTTCAAAACCAAAACTACTATTTACTAAGCACCACTTAGTAGCAGCTTTAATAATAAGTGGCTACTGTTTACCATGTTCTCATAGATAATGTTATTTCTCGACATATTCTCTTAAGTTTAAAGCGCTTGTTACCAAATAAAAGCAATCACGAGTAGCCGCGTAGAAATCAATAGTCTTTACTGAGCTTCTGCACGAATGTTCGAAACTTGTTACGAAAAACATGGTGAGGCGATGAACAAATCTCGTAATCAACATAAAAAAAAACTAAAGCAAGCTCCACGGAACAAGCCCGTGAATTACTACCAGAACAAATGAACGAACGAGCATGAGGAATCTAAACAACAAATCATCAACAATAAATAAATCTATTTCTTTATTGGCGTTATCAGTCGCGTTCTGGACTTTGATTTAACGTTAATTTTACCTTTACCTAACGTCTATTTACCTTTAACATTACCAAACTATCGCATGTTTATAGCGTCACAACTGCAATATTTTCCCAAAACTCAGTGATGGTGGCTAGTGTCTTCGCCCCTGCCTGTGGAAGGCCTAGGTTATACTACAAGTCATATCGAAGACTATGGAACCAATTGTGTTCTTTATTGCTTAAAACAGCGAGAATAAGTTTAAAGTAATGATGGGCACGCCGCAAATATGATTTAAAAAATTGAAGCGTCCCAGACGCAAAATCTGTCATTTTTACATTGGTATTACTGTTGAGAAGGAGCGATCTTCCTGGCGTCAGCACTACCTGACTATTCACTATAGAGCAGCGAGCATTGCGTTTCGCTAACCATACCGGTGTAGCCTCCACATCAAGACTTGTCAAAAACAAAATTTCTTGGCGTTTCAAAAGCATGTGTTCCGAGAAACAAAAGTATTACGTCACTTATAATTACACAAGAATGGATGGAGCAGTCAAAAGTGATATGTCTCTGTATGTTTTTATTTCAAGCTCAAACCACATTGAGTCATGAATATACCATTAAAAAGAAATAATTAATAAACAAGCTTGTAAGTAAAATTTAGAAATTGAGCTTTCTCGTTTCTAATTCAACCTATACACGTGCGGTATCGAACCGATGCCCTGTCGAACGTCGCGCAGGCTCTTCACCATTCACCAACCCAGCCGACTCATGAGGGTACTGGATCACTCGTCATCACTTTTTTATTGCTCATCTCCATTAATGTGAGGTAAGAAACAATTTTGCCACAAAGAAAGTGGTTAAATATGCTACAACCGAGCCATCACATAAGCGGAACCTAATCTGGAAATGTTTTAGATCTCTTCAAGAGGGCTTTGCACTTTGAATTTGTGAAAAACATACCTTAGTTGGAAAAACAATTGGGTGTCTGGTAACCCGGGTGGGTAGTTATAAGTTTTAGATTTTTTAAGATTTATTTTTTTTGTTCAAATCAAAACAAAAAAAGCGGAATCTTGAATAATACTTGGAAGGAAAAACAAATCTGTGCGTAATGAAAAAATCAGAAACAACAAGAATTAAGCCTTGCTTCTTTCAAAACAAACTCAGATTGTGCGGAAAAGTAGTACGAATGCCAGATCAGCGTCTTTCTAAGTAAATAATTTACTCAGAACTGGTTAAAGACAAACATTCAGTAGGTGGGCAAAAAATGGCTATAGAATAATCATTCTTTAAACCATAGGCATACGAAGCCGAGCAACGTGGTTCAACAATGGTTCAACCACAATGGTTCAACAAGACAAACTCTCTACCGAAGCTCTATCATTCTTTAACCAGTTACCACAAAAAGTGTAAGGAACATCGATTGCATTGGTTGTGAGAAAACCGCAAATAGGCTTCCCTCGAAAGGGCCTGGATGTCAAATGATAAAAACAACAATGAGCGGGAAGACATGAAAGTCGTTTTGTCGCAAACCCCACCGGTTAATCGGAGGGAGGACCATGCTTGGTTCGAGTCAATTGTCTGTGCGATTTCGATGTAGTTAATTTTTTCTCCAGACAAAAGAACAGCGCTGCGTGGAAACCTATCAGTTTGTTTTGTTTCTTGTAGAACATTAACACTTAATGTAACTGTTATTTAAGATAAAGTCGATAAAACCCTCAATTATTTAATTCTTAACTTAAAATGTCTATAGCCTACCGGTACATGTGTGACTTCTTTATCAAATAGTTTCAATAAACTTGATAAAAATATTAGTTTTCCTTTCCATTTGCTGTTGAAGAAAAATAGAATTTAAAAAAATCTGCACACAAAATACGTCATAATGTCGAATGTTTGTTACATAACAAGGCAGTAAGAAGTCAAGATGGGTCGTTTGAGTGTTCTGTGGTCTTTTAAAAGGTTTTAAGATTAAATTTTATGTTTCAAAGTGATATGAAGAGGATTGTATTGGCTTGAGAAACATCGATTTATAAACCGAAGTGAACATGAGCACGTCTCCATAGTCAGTATCAATATCCGCCAGAAGTTTCTTAACCTTGCGATGATCAAACGCATTTGCACGAATCCACTTTACTGTTGATGTTGTTAGAATTTCTATCACATTAGACATCTTCAGAGATTTAACAACGATATTTTTTCCGGTAAAATGCAATAGTGTCGCATCACAGGGAGGAGTAAGATCATCTTCTTCACGGCATCTGTCAACGAGTTCTACATTTTTTATGGTGCATTTTTTTTATAAGTGACTTGGATTGGGGAACCACGATCTCATTGATAGTGGCCCAAGTTATCCTCTCAATGGCACTTCGACCGTGGCAAAATGTGTTTAAAAGATTATCACACTCGTCAGTGCGTAATCACAAATAAATGAATGTTCATTCAAGCGAATTGATTCTTATCGTTCTCTCAAGTTCATAAAGAATGTGTCCAAACTATTCATTCTTAATTTTTCCAAGTTTACCAATTGTTAGAAAAAATCAATAAAAAAGCAACCAGGTTTGGTAACTACAATTACTTAATTATTAGCAAACAATTATTTATGATTAGTAATCCTCTAAACACCTAGAAGCCAGAACTGAGGTTAAGAGTCTGCAGAAACATTTTATTACTTTAACAATTGTGTTCACCTTTTATAACGTTATGCAGACACGGTGGTTTATGGCAAATGCAAGCAAAAGAGACAGAACATATTTAAAACAAAAGTTGACGGCCTTCTCACTTCCACCTTGAATTTGATGAAAGAACTAATTCTTCCAGACCTCAGACGCGCCGTGCAAAATCCGTTTGTAATGAAAATTAGATGCTTTTAAGTAAGGCTAAGCTTGTTGCAATTTCAAATTTTCAGGACAATACTTCTCACTCCGACAGCGAGGATTTCTAACAATCAATCATCCACATCAAACAAACGATGCAATCACAATATAATTACCGTATATATTTTTTTAAATCCAGGTCCTGATTTTGCATTGAAAAACTGAAAAATCTTGCGTACAACAATCAAAACATGAAATGCTTTCAGCACAACCTGTCGTTGGTTGCAGTGGTTTCTTTGAAACACGGAAAAAAATAAACAACTAAGTTAAATGGAAGAGTTTAAATTCAAAACCATAACTTTGCAACCGAGAACGACAAATGAGGATAAAGAAGCATCATGAAAAATGTAAAACTACTTAATCACAACCATGGAAACGTAATAGCCTAACGGCTCGAAGGAACGTGAAGCATTTCTTTTTAATGTTTATGAAATGCCTGCAATGTCTTCTGACAGGTGTCAAACCTACAACAGTGCTTCATATGAATTTTATGAAATTATGAATTTTAAGGACTCACAAGGACTCCATGCCAAAATCATTCCGGCTCCAGAGCCCTGGTAATTTCAAACAATTTCCATTTTATTTTCATCAAGCTTCGCCAAATCAGAAGAAAACACAAACAACAGAATTAACCACTGGAATATAACCACGTTATGTTGTTAGCTTTTAAATTCCTCTAATAATCAAAACATTTCCAAAAGTTTACATAACCGAAGTGGGACACATATTTATTATGAAGGAAAAGAAAACGCTTCATTGCAACTACGGAAGTTTGCAACTGAGTTGAAAGCACGTAGATGACACACGGGTGTCCAAAATAGATTTCAACAGATCAAAACTAAATTCTTCAACAAGAAACTTCAGACGAAACAAAAAATCAAGAGAAAAATTACATTTCTACTTTGTTTCAAACTTCAGAACTTTCAAGAATCAATGAACTCGCTTGGTTTCTATTTCAATTCATAAAATAGTTCTAACAATAATTGATTCGATGCAGTTGATTATTTCTTTCCAGACAAGAACACAGTGGTACGACGAAACCATACGATTTTGTTATGTTGGTTTCACTATTATTGCAACTAACTTATTCAAACTAATTGATTTATAGCCAAACATTAAATTACTCCAGGTCAAGCTCATGAAGAATGCACAAATTCAAACTGTTCATTTTCAAACTTTGCACTTTCATGTGTGACGTGTCAACCGTTTATATCGTTCATCAGTCTTAGAAGTCCATGATAAATGTCAGCAGAGGAGACGTGCACAGATTTTTGATAAATTTTGAGGTTTTTTAGTTCCTGCCCGACTTCGACTAAAGACGTAATTCTTCGCGTTCTCCGAGTTGCCGCATAAAATCCATTTGTAATAAAAACTAGCCGCTTATTTAAGTGCGGTCAAGCTTGTTTAAACGTTTTCAGCTTAAACTTTAAATGCTCAGAAGAAGCTTTCTCGGTTCGAAAATGAACAACTCCAGCAATGAATCAACCACATTTCACAAACAAAACAATCATTCAGAAAAAAAATTTTCATCCAGGTCTTGATTTCGCACTGAAACCAAACAACAAAAAATTGAAATCAATCACTACTGAATCAATCACATCTCATAAAGAAATCATTCAGAAAATGTTTTTAATCCAAGTCTTGATTTTGCAATGAAAAAATAAAATAAACAAATAAAACTAAAAAAATGCAACGCATCCAACACAACCTGACGTAAGTTGGAGTGCTTTCTATAAAGATTACACTTTAAAAGTTTCACATTGAACGTAAAAATAATTTTCTCGTTATATTCATTTGCCCATTTCGCTGACATTGTTTTCAAAACGGTTTGCTTCAAAAGTTCAAGACTGAAGTTAATCATCACAACTATTCATTATGACGACACAGACAACAATAACTTTCCAATCAAACAAAGTGCATTGTTCGTCAATTATTACAATCAATCAACAAAAATAAATGATGATTACAGTATTTGCTCCATAGCGCTGATAAAACATATTTAGTTTTCGAAACATTTGCTGGACACGATTTTAGTTTCTGGATTTGATTCGGTTCTGTTTTCACTCAAATTGACCAAACATTCGAACCACTTCGCTCCTAAAATAAATTTGGTTGTGCCACAAAAGTTGAATTGCGATAATTTTAGCAATATCGTGAAATTTTAGGGAAATGTGCTTGCAGTTTGAAAATTAGGCACCAATAGAGAATTGCGTGATAGAGGAAATATTTTAATTCAAATACATGACGGGCAGTGCTGTGTTAAGAGGAGGGCCAAGGGGGGCCCGGCCCCCGGGCCCACCATCTCAGGGGGCCCACAAATAACAGACATTTGCGTTTCAGTGAAGTTTTTTTTTGATTTTCTAAAGTTTACTGCGTATACTTGTCCATCATAAAGATGATGTAGGTCTTATTATACTAAAACATCTCAAATTTGGGTCCTTACTACACTGAAACATATCTAAAAACACCATCACTATCTTAAAAGAAAGTTAAAATGCGATAACGTTAGTTCCGGTAACATGATCTGCCGAAATATATTTAACATATACTGTATATAACAGGTGGGATGCAATTGAATATTGAATTCAAGAAGGGCCCAATTGCCACAAAGTGTTTTTGCACAACCGTTTTAATTATTTTGGCCATTTACTTTTGTGGTGAAACTTCGATAATGCTTATATCATATGCTTAAAGATACTGATAAGAAGCATCATACCTAATAAGTTTACTCGGTGAAGATTCTGTGAAGAAACTATTTAGAAGTTATTGATGTAGTTGGGCCCATTTCAAAATCAATGGAAATATGGATAGG
Source organism: Aplidium turbinatum (assembly GCF_918807975.1). Classification (NCBI taxonomy): domain Eukaryota; kingdom Metazoa; phylum Chordata; class Ascidiacea; order Aplousobranchia; family Polyclinidae; genus Aplidium; species Aplidium turbinatum. The sequence goes on along the minus strand of NC_137483.1, from coordinate 6,266,896 downwards.
GTATTTTTTATGTATTTACCGATCTGTTTGAAAAATTTGGCTGTTTTTTTAGTATAATTTACAAGACATTGAAAGAAATTGGAAAGCACAAATAGTGAAATGAAAAAAATACTAGAGGACCCTTTTTGAATTCACATACCGGTATTCAATTTCTTTTGATTGAAAGAAATCGGAAAGCACAAAAAATGAAATGCAAAAAAATGGAGTTGGGCCCTTTGTGAATTCACATACCTACCTATATATTCAATTTATTTTATGATTTATTGTTTCATTTTTAACATTTACAATACCGTAATTATAAATATCCTTGACTAGTGATGTCACGAGCAGAAAAAACCTGTCCGCTGCCGCACTGCAATGTCTTCCCGTACACTGCAACGCAAAACATCTCGAAATGTCATACTGCCTCTGCAGTCTGCACCATGAAGAATAAGAGTGCACTTGTGTAAGTGCACATCAAATGCAAGGGAATCCATTAAACAAAAGCAATTTTTTGAAAAAATTTAGGGCCTATTTAGGCAATTGAAGAACTTGCACCACTTGTTATCCACCTTTTATAGCTCATCTGAGTTGCTTTTTATTGAATGCTGGATACTTTTAGCAGAAACTTTCTTCTGTATTTACTTTTTTCTGAATATATGCTCATGAAATTTCTCTTATCTTCAAATACCTTATAGGCTTGGCATATCACATGTTGTATGGTAGCCCACTGAAATTGCTTTGATCCAAAATAAAAATCATTCTTTCACAAGTGACCTGTTTAAAAGTTTATTCTTGAAAAAACTTTAATTAACTTGAATGCCTGCATAAAATAATGAAAGCTTTGCCTTGGAATGAAATAATGTTAAATAAAAATAATTAAGCACCTGATTCTCAAAACTCTTGACAGTGTTTTTGTTTACAAATTAAAAGAACAAGCAGCGTTGTCAGATAAACCATAAAAATGGTGAAAAACAATAATGTTATCAGACCAGATGACCAAATCTGAATGAAAATTAATAATTTCTTCAGTTTTGGTTTTATCCTCAGATTTTATCGCGGTACCGCAAAGTTCAAACAGTCAAAATTCTGCGCGGTACGGTGGTATTACCGCGTCGTCACTAATCACTATACTCCATTGCCAGTATTTTTTTTATTAGAAATTGTTAACACTTTTGGCTTTCATTCCGAGCAAAGGTGTAGCTAAGACATGATAGACCTGTGTTTGCGGTTACTTACACTTGTGTTGTTTTCTAAACTGGTGAGAAAGTCTATTGAAATGAACCAAATTTCCATATCAGTGCAGTGAAAGTATACACAATACTATAGGTCTGCTTGACGATAGAGGGCCCAAAATTATTCTGGCCCCGGGGCCACAAAGGGTTTAACACAGCACTGATGACGGGCAAGTGAACTCAAAAGTAAACTACATGTTGATAGTTGATCGCCGCTGAGGGAGTGAGTCGATCGCCGCTGAGTCGAGTGATGATCAAGCTTTGTATTTTAACTCAACTACGCCATCTCGAGTTGAATTATTAATTGACTCGACATAATAGAAGCAAGGCACGACATAACCTCCAACATGACGTCATTACATCCTACAAAACGCCATAAAACAAACTCTACAACCAGATCAATTGTTTAACAACAGTCAAATAAACTCACAAACTTATACAAAAGTTAACTTTATACCAAACAATCGTTTTCTCGTGATTATTGAAATGCAGTAGTGCCCGCTTATTAAGCGCACGGTGAACAGGTCCACTCACTAATTAAGCCCAATTTGGTCAGGTCTGGAATTACTTTCATTCCTTTCTCCAATAGAAATTGTCCCCCATTTTATCGGCCCAAAATCATCGGCTCCAAATGTTGGCTGAATAAGCGGGACCTACTGTATTTCCAATTTTGCAAGATTTCACATACTCGACAATTCCTTGCATGATATCAAAATGCGAATGCAGTTAATCTTGTCCACAGTCAAATTTACAAACCGATAAGCAAAATTTAACTTTTAAGCAAGCAAACTTTTTCTAAATTTTATAAACTTTAAAGTTCCAACAATTTCAACCGACAACTTAACCTGAATTTCAAAACCTTAACCTGGTGTTATATCAGAACCAAGCAAATCCGGTCTAGACCGAAATGTCATAAACAACAGGGGCAATTGCACAGATAAATAATTCTGACTCCATTTATTATTTGTCACAATAAGGTGACAAAACGATTAAGAATTTGCAGTTTTGTATCTGATCGTAGCTAATGCATTAATTTAAGAATTTTTTAACCCCACAAAATGACCCAGTAATTGCCTGAGTTTAGGAAAGTGGTTCTCAACGTACGACTCGCATACATTTTGTTGCTGTGACATCACACGCCAACAAATGAAAGAGCAGTACGTAGATGCATTTTTGGTTTGTAAGTTTGGTAGAAAGTTTTAAATTTAAATTTTGGAAATAAAGCAACAATGTTGATAATGTGGGCTTACAATAATATGTCAAACAATGTCAGTTATAATAACAACAAAATTTATGTAGCACAACGTCACAACAATAATCACATGCCCAGGGTCGTTCAGAAGATAATTTGGGCCGATACCAATGTGATCATTGGCTCCCAGATCAAGACATTTCTATAAAAAACAAACTATATCCAAAGCATATGCGGTGGTTTCTTCAATTCAAGGGAAAAATCATGGATCCTTAAAATCATCCTGGTACCGGGCCCACTACCTCCTGGCCTCCCCCTCCCATCAACGCTACCGTGCATGCCTCGTACCATTGTATCAAGGCTGCGGAAAATACGCTTTCAATCAATTGCTTGTTGTGTTTTTACCTCATTCAACCAGAGTCATACAAAGGCTTTCTACTTCTGTTTTAAATCGCAAGAAAGAAACTACACCATCAAAAAGGCGCGTCACCAAAATATACTGCGAAACAAAACGAGAAGCGCTGATCAAAAAAAACGAAAAAGGGAAAACCTAAGAGGAACGAAAGCAAGGTACGTTGTTTAAACAAAAATAAACCAAAATACACAACATATTGCATCAAGGTTGCGGAAAAATACGCTTTCAATCAATTACTCGTTGTGTTTAAGAATGAGCCTCAAGCGAGTCTTTCAAGTTGTTTCAATCTAATCCATGCTTCTTTAATTTGGACGATAAGCATCAACATTCTATTATTATCATCGTGATCATGAGTGATAATATGTTTAACAAGTTAAAATTCAAAATTATTTTTCGTCCAATACTTGACAAAATAAACATTAAGACCTGTATAGTGCAATCCTTGCCTGGAACTTTCAAGGAATTGCTGCTACAGGAAATGACAGTTTTCGTTTTGGTCAATATCGTTGCATTTGCGTATTCTAAGGTACGCTAAAACTTAAAATTCTGGAAAATAAAATTTAAAACAATTGCTAAATCAGAAACTACTAGCCAAGAACTCAACGGAGAAAATGGAGACCCAGCCAATCATTCGTAACCATAATTCATAAATGAAATGCTTAAAATAACAAAGAAAATTCAAAGGGAAAACGTTAGTTTATGATGGCCGAGTGGTACCGCAATGAGGTGTGAGCTAACAGGAACCAAGTTCGATTCCAGTCAGGGTCTTTTTTCTTTTAAAAATATATAAAACCAAATAATCAAAATATCCACAAGAAACGACGGCAATCAGACAACAACGAATAAAAGTTCAATAAACACTGAACCGACGTGGAAGGAATGAATAACGTGCTGTTGCTTTTGGGATCATTTGTATAAAACTTTCCTTTAATTATTTTGTCACCTCATTGCCTTAGTTTTGGTTTAACTGCCGTTCCAGCTTTGATTCCAGCATTCACTTCGGTTGCATTCAGTTTGTAACCTCACTGCGATTTAGCAGAATAAGTTTCGACGTGATAAAAAGGCTTCGTTTCAATGCAAAGAGGCCGACTCATGGCCACCTAAAGATACGGCCTGATTTGTCACATTTTACAAAAATTTCCAGGTTTTTCTAACTTTGGGCGAACGTTCAAATAAAATTTTCTAAAAATTCAAAGTGAAAATGTTAGTTTATGATGACCGAGTGGTACCGCAATGAGATCTCAACCAACAGGAACCAAGTTCGATTCCAGTCAGGGTCTTTTTCTTTTAAAAATTTACAAGACCAAATAATCAAAATATCCCCAAAAAACGGCGGAAACCATGTAACAATAAGAAATAAAAGTTCAATGAACACTGATAACCGACGTGGAAGGAATGAATGACGTGCTGTTGCTTTTGGGATCATTTGTATAAAACTTTCCTTTAATTATTTTGTCACCTCATTGCCTTAGTTTTGGTTTAACTGCCATTCCAGCTGTGTGACCTCACTGCGATTTAGCAGAATAAATTTCAAAGTGATAAAAAAAGGCTTCGTTTCAATGCAAAGAGGCTGACTTAAAATAAACACTAACACATATTTTTTCTGTACATTAAAAATCATAGGCATACGAAGCCGAGCAACGTTATCAAGTTTAACATATTAAAGATTATTATATATTTACAAAAAACAGTTGTTGCGTAGTTTTGTGTTTTTTGTAAATATATAATAATCTTTAATATGACTTGATAACGTTGCTCGGCTTCGTATGCCTATGGTTCAACATTAAAAATCACTGCACAGCCAGAGTTATTAGTCTTGCGAGAAAAAAAAACACCGCTCGAGTCTGTATTAATCAGGAATGCTGAGATCAGGAGATTCTTGAGATTTTGAACACTTTTAGGATTTTTCGAGTTTGAACAAAGTGAGAAAAATAACAAATTGAAACTTAATAAAATTATTGAAGCATTTTTGCTACAATGCTGCCGCAAAAACAAAAGTGGGTCAGCAATTAGAAATTCTGATTTGATTCTAAAACACCCAGGGGTTGTGAAAACACGTCCGACCACAACTGAGGCATGATCCATGGGTGATCATTGAAATCAAAACGCTAAAGCGATCAGTCCCAAAATCCTTGAAGGTGATGTAATACTTGTTTGCTGTTGTAGTGAAACTTAAAAAACGTCACATTACAAACATCCAACCAGGAACTGCGTACAGACGATGAAGCCATAACAAATCAAACATAATCATGTATAAAATTCTAAGCACAAAATACAGGAATATCAACATAAAAAACTTCGTTCATGATGGCGGAGTGGCACGCGATGGGTGTTACTCAACTCTGGATTCTGTTTTTAAAAATATATGAAATCAAATAATCTAAGTATTCACAACAAACAGCGTTAATTACAACCCATTACATGGAAAGTTTTAGGGCTGTGGAGTCGGGCAAAAAATATATGACTCCGACTCTTCGGTTTATAACTGAACGACTCCGACTTGGGCTATAACTCCACGACTCCATTGAGTCCACAATCCACATCCACAGTTCTGAAGAGTTTACATGACAACAACTCATCGATGGGTTTATTAAAAAGATTAAATTTATACACTTGGTATGTTTTTTTTTCGGCGCTCTGAAAAATTACTGGAAGCTTAAGGACTGCAGCTATTATTTCCGTGAGAAAAATACCACTTGTGTCGTCATAGACAACTGGTCAATTATACTGCAACAGTTGATTAATCAAAAACTACAATAACAAGTTGGTGTTGCAAATTCTTACTAACATTGTAAAACTTGAAGATTCTTTTCAGAAAGAAAATATGTCATTGATACATTGATTCAACGTCTGCAGACGTTGAATCAATGCAACAATGACGGATTTTTGATTTGAATCAATGTAAAAATGACGAATTTTGCTGTCTGGGTACTTTTTGCTTTTGCTACAACTGTTAGTTTGGTAAAAAAGCTTCAACATCGAAGCAAAAAGGAAAACGATCACTTTTCTTATTCGAAGGTTTCTGACGTGGATGTTCCAAATAACATTTCCACCATCAAAGCAACGATCTGACAAAGCTCTTGTCGTGACCGAGGTGTTGCCATAACACCGAAAAGGACGCAGGTCTAATGTTGCCACAAAAATTCCTCAAAATAAGCTTGCACTACAGTGGTTCTCAACTTGGGGTGCAAGAATCAGACGGAGCTAAAAAAGGGGTTTAATAAATTTGTATGTGATTCAACCATTCAGCCAGATAATTGCCATCGTAGAACACCAGACCATAATATCTTGAAAACAGGGACAAAATATCAAGAAAGAATCTTGTTATTTGAAGACGATCGAAATTGAAAGATTTCCATTTAATTTCAAGAATTTGAAGGAAATAAAATTGGGAGTTGGGTTTAAAATCGTTATTTTATTTTTTAATTAAAGCAACATGTCAGGCCCCAAGATTGGCAACACAACAAGCCCCTTTAGGAAATTATGATGTCAGGTGGCGTTAAATTGCATCAGAATGTCACTAGATATCAAGTGATTGGCAGTGGAAGTAGTAATTAAGAAAAATCAATTTGTTTGACATTTTTCAGATAAGACATTTTAAAACAATTTTAATTAAGGAAACTTTTGAAAGTCGTAAGATCCGTAGACTTGAAAGTTTTTTGAAATGAAAGCTGAATATTAATAAGGTTGAGAAGCAGTGACGTAAACCAAGAAGGCGAATAAATCTTCACCACGGGGACAAATATCTGCAAATCCATTTTATTCCGGTACCAGACGAACTTGCTTTAATTAGATGTGATTCCAGTTTGGATATCTGTTCAACTCTAGTTTTTGGGAGGAGAGGCGATCTCAATTCTGTCGTCTCTGATAAACTGGGAACTAATTCGAAACCTTTCAACTATTCCAAGCATAAGTCTACCAGTATGGTGTACGGCACATCAGGCACATGACACGTAACTGGCACAAAGGTTGTTTAATGAGAACCGAACGAAACGAATTCAAGACAACGAAACATTTCACTTCGAATTGACGACGAAATGAAATTAAAAGAGACGAAAAAACAAGCAAACAAACAATTTTTCACAATAATTATGAAAAAAACAAAAAAACAAATTTAAATTGACTTTGAAAAAATAAAACTTTCAACTCCCCAATTTGACTTGCATCACACTGAAGGCGTCTGTAACAATACACAATCACCACAACCCGTCAGTTGCTAAGCAATGACACAAACTGGAAAATTAGACAAAGCTATTCCTAATGCGAAGCGACTAAAAGTGGATGTACTGCCAGGCGCCTCAATTATAATGAAAACAATTAAGCAACGACCCAACGACGTGGCCTACCCAAGTAATATCTGAGTTATATATTAATTATTTGTTGTATCCTACCCAAGTGTTAAAATGGTGTACCGGAGCTTTCTTTAATCTTAAGAAATACAAAATAATCAGCTTATTTATGGCTAACGTGAGGATGAAAAGTAAGGAAAAAGGCTAAGAAAAAATATTTCTGCTGGCAAAATTAGCCTTTTCAACATCGATTTAACGTCTGCAGACGTTGTTTGACAAGTTTGGTGTTAAAGTTTTGGTTTTCAAACAACTTCGCGTTGTTTGCAAAGTTTAAAAAATGGTCGCGCATGACACTCAGTGACCAAAGCCTTCCATCATTATCTGCACTGTGCCTGTAACGGGCTTCTCAACAATAATTACAAACGACAATCAAAGCGTGCTTGTTCTAATGAAAAAGCTATACTGAAGTGAAGGAAATAAATTTCCATTTATATGGCAGTCAGTGATATAGAATATCCAACCAGAGTAAAGGAAGAGCTGAAGAAGGCAATATCGATTCTTACACATTCGACTTCGTTATACTAAGCCAGTGCTGCTAGCGGGTGTTTCTCAATTTCTTGACTTTCAATTTCTTCAATTCTTCAATTTCAATTTCTTGTCGGATGAGTTCACCGCTGCCCTACAATCTACTAAGACCCGTAAGGCCCCTGGTCCCGATAACATCTGCCCCGAACTTGTACTCCATGCTGGCACCGCCATGAAGTCTTGGCTGCGAAAATTCCTGTCTTCCTGCTTATGCCAACTCAAGATCCCCAAAATTTGGAGACGAGCCAAAGTAGTCGCGATCCCTAAGCCTCATAAGCCACAAGAGGATCCGAAGAGCTATCGACCTATATCTCTTCTCTGCATCCCTTTTAAAATCTTCGAACGTCTTATCTACACTCGAGTCGAACCAATTATAGACCCACTCTTGCCCCGGGAGCAAGCTGGTTTTCGACATGGAAGATCTACTGTGGACCAAGTCACTCTCTTGACTCAAGACATCGAAGACTGCTTTGAGGCAAAGAAGAAGGCTGGTGCTGTGTTTCTCGACCTCACAGCTGCATACGACACTGTATGGCACCAAGGCCTCACCTGCAAACTGCTCCGCCTGCTCCCGGACAGGCACATGGTCCGCATGATCATGGAGCTCGTTTACAACAGAAGCTTTACTCTCACCACCGGAAGTGGTAAACCAAGCAGGTTACGACGCCTTAAAAATGGCGTCCCTCAGGGATCTGTCCTGGCCCCCCTTCTGTTTAACATCTACACCCACGACTTGCCAATCACGGTATCCGCAAAGTATGCCTATGCCGATGATTTGGCCATTCTACACTTGTCGAATCATTGGGAAACATTAGAAGGGACTCTAAACCAGGACATGTCGACACTTTCGGCATACCTCCAGAGATGGAGACTGAAGCTCAGCGAAACCAAAACAGTGACGACAGCCTTCCACTTAAACAACCGGGAAGCAAAGCGTGAGCTCAAGATCAGCACCAATGGAAAAGCCCTGCCCTTCTGCCCAAACCCTAAATATCTGGGGGTAGTCCTGGACAGGTCGCTCACTTACCGTCAACATTTGGAGTCACTACGCAAAAAGATCTCAACACGCACAGCTTTGCTAAGGCGTCTGGCCGGCTCTGGCTGGGGAGCCGGAGTTGATACCCTGCGCATTGCCAGTGGGGTGGAGTGAAAAAAATTTTTTTTTTCAAATCAAAAAATCAGATTAACCCAAAGTGGCGTATGGACCTAAAATCAACTTCTGAAAAGGTTTTGGGTTTGTGCCACCTACACCCAGGTGGCCCATAATTTTTAAAGGTCATCCGAGGGTCAAATTTCATAAAAATCCCATAACTTGGAAACCGGTTAAGCTAGAATGTTAGTTTTTGGCTTAAAATTTCCAGAAGGTCCATGTTTATATATGCTCTAATGCAACTTTTGTCTCTATTTTAACTACATAAGCTGATAATAATAATAAATGACATTTTAGTTTAAAAACTAAAATGTCCTTTGTCTCTAATAAATTGACATTTTAGTTTAAACTAAAACTAAAATGTCATTTTTTATTATTATTAGCTTATGTAGTTAAAATAGAGACAAAAGTTGCATTAGAGCATATATAAACATGGACCTTCTGGAATTGTTAAGCCAAAAACTAACATTCTAGCTTAACCGGTTTCCAAGTTATGGGATTTTCATGAAATTTAACCCTCGGATGACCTTTAAAAATTATGGGCCACCTGGGTGTAGGTGGTACAAACCCAAAACCTTTTCAGAAGTTGATTTTAGGTCCATACGCCACTTTGGGTTAATCTGATTTTTTGATTTGAAAAAAAAAATTTTTTTCACTCCACCCTAATTGCCACCATCGCGCTAGTTCACGCTCCAGCAGAATACTGTGCACCTGTCTGGAGCCGCAGTGCCCACTGCCATCAAATCGACACTGCCATAAACGACGCCCTGCGTATCGTGACAGGATGCCTGCGACCTACACCATCGGAAAATCTCCCTGTCCTTGCAGGCATCCAACCAGCTGAGCTTCGTCGTGAAGAAGCCATCCTGTCTCTCTCTCGTCGAGCTACGAACCCCAACCACTTACTCTACTCAAGTCTCTACGAGTCTGTGAATGAGAAACCTCGGCGACTGAAATCGAGACACCCATTTGTACGTGCCGCACAACTCCTGATGAAAAGTGCTAAAGACCAATCCATCAGTGCGGCAACCTGGGCGGACCACCAATGGAGCTCGGAGTGGAAGAAGAACTCCTCAAGACTCCAAAGTTTCATCTCCGACACCAGCCACCATCCAACCGGAATGCATTTGCCCAGGAAGGCCTGGGTGCGGCTCAACCGCCTTCGTACTGGCGTCGGACTATTTCGCTTCAACATGCACAAATGGGGGATGGCTCCATCTGCGATCTGTGAGTGTGGCATGGAGGAACAAACCGCAGACCACACCATCTGTAACTGCGCCATCTACCATGCGCCAAATGGTGTGCGTGGACTGCGTGAACTGGATGACGAATCAATTCAATGGCTGCTCGACACCTGCCCAAACATTTAAACCGCGTCGCCGCCACTGCCCAAGGGTGGTAAAAGGCAGAGCCCCTCGACCCTTGAAGTGGCGAAGAACAAGGTTCAAACGAAGAAGAATTTCTTAACTCACTTTGCAACAACAAATGAGGTGATAAAAATACGCAGTGGAAATCCGCTGTGGCTGATAAAACAGCTAATATTTTATAGTATTTTAGGTCTGTTGATTGAAAGCTTGGAACTAAAAGTTTTGTCAGCTCATGCGAAGTTGGTTGTTTCCTCACAAATGCGGTTGTTTTCTCACAAAGTACAAATATCGATAATTAAAACATATAATAACGTTTAATCTTGGCAATAGTTTGTTTAATGTTTAATCAAAGTCACAACTTATTACAGCATCTTTTGCTAATGAAATCAATGTCTGCGGAAAACTCTCTGTTGGTGATCGTTACGAAATGACTACACCACTGGTTTGAAAATTCGCAGAAATACAACGACCCTCAAAAACAAATTTGAATTCAATTTACTTGACTTTACAAACATTTCAATACGTAAGCAATAAACAGAAGAAACAATAAGCCGGTGCTGCTCAATCTCGAGTCCAAATTCCAGATTCGAAGTAGTCGCAAATGCGTAAACTGCGTTATGTTCAAATCGTCAAAGACGTCGCAAGCGGGAAGAAAAAGAAAGCTACTTCAGTACCCACACCACACCATTCCGGTTTATCGTTTGTCTTGTTTTTGAATCTTATCCTCGGACTGACAAAACCTTTCCATAGGTTATTCCTGGTAGTTTCGCATAGGCTACTTGTACAATCTTTTGACGCAAGGCCGCTTACCGAGACTGGCAGAGTGAAGTTTCTGATTGTTGAAATTTTGTTGCCGGTGAATTATTCCATTCACTAGGTGCCGCTGAATGGAGAGCAGTCCTGAAATGTGTTGCTCAAGCGCACACCACGGGAGCCGAACCATCGTCGCGTGACCTTAAGTCGAGCGCTAAACCATTGAGCTTACAGGGCAGAAGGTGCAGAGGTTTTTATAGTTTGCCTCAACACCTCAAATGGGTATCAAGAAGGTAGGAATGTAAAACAAGGTTGGGAAGTGAACCAAAATCAAACCAGTTAAATTAAATTTTGTTTTTATTAAGTTAATAGCGTCTGCAGACGTTGAATCAATGTAGAAAACGGTTGATTTGCTGTCTGGGTCGATCGGTGTTTCGCTGGTCGATCGCCCACAAACGAAACTGAAAAACAGACCATAAAACTGATAGTGCCCCTGAGGAGACACCAACAAAGCACAGATCGACCAGGTTGAAGATAGCCCCCTCTTTAGTGGAGAATAACTTGCTGTGATCGCTCCACAGACAACCACCACTATGCAACCGATGACAAAGCATGACGATGACTGTCATTATGAATCATAACGATAATAATTCACCAACCATAAGGACGATAGTTAAATGCATCAACAACGTTGTTGACCTCATCAGCAGCATGTTTGACGTTATTTCGACGTCAATTCAAACAATGGGGTTCCTGGTAAACAATTTCATGTTTGATACGTCACAAGCACCATGTTTCTCAAAAACTCTGTGGTGATAGTTATAATCTTCTTGTCTCTGCTTGGGGAAGGCCTGGGTTGTATTGCAAGTCGAATCACATCAAAACTACGGTACCGATTGTGAACATACATCCATCATGTAGTAGTCGTGTTATGAATATTATGCACAAATTGAAGCCCTTGTGATGAAAAAATGATGTCGTTTTTTTTCAAAATATCAGATTTCATATTGCTCAAAAATATTTCCTCGTTTTGGTATTTTTACTGGGTTGTCGACCTAGACAGGAAATCAATCGTTTTTTTACAAACGTCTAGAAGATGTTAAATCAATGTAAAAAACGAATAATTTACTGTCTGGGGATCTTCTGCATAGAAATAGTACGTGAGCGACCTTGACAATGTGAGAAAGAACGAAGCCAAAACGAGACGTGACTTTACTTCTATCTTTTGACCGACAGCGAAATTTAAGGAATTTTTAACACACGAACTGAGCTACAAATTTGTGGCAGATTACAATCGACGAGTTTTTCATAGAAGATGACAGCGACAAATTGAGATGCACTTGAAGAGGTACAAACCGAAACCGTTTATCGCTGAAAAAAAATTCCATACAAATATTTCTTGCTTTGGCGATTCACGACTCTGCAAAGGAATCTTAACTGTATCCACAAGTCGGTATCCACACGCTTTGGATTATATGGCAAGTTTTGTGTTTGAGATTCTCATGTATTTCGTTTCAATTGACGTCATAACAAAATTACTTCACTCGGAAATCGAAACAAAACCATGACCATCGCACTTTTATGCAGAAACCATTGAATTGTCTTTGGAAATGCTCTTTAGTCGAATTTAGTTTTTCTTTAATTACAATTTTTTGTCTTGTGAAAAGTCATCGTTACGACATTTAAGAATGAAAAAAACAATATAATCTTTGCATTATGTTTCCGCCACCATCGCTGTACTAGTGAGTGCTCAGCCTTGTGCTGATAGCCGGGAAGAACGCCCCTTTCTTCACAATAATCTTTGCATGTTTTGAAATAAAAAATAAAAATTGTTAAATTTAAAACTGATATTAGGTTATTGAGTTATGCTTCAATCTATTGCGTCACGGGGGGAGAATTCTTTGTAATCCCCTCTCTTGTTTAATAGAATAAATGGCTTTAAGCCAATCGTTGAATGGGATGCCACTTTTGGCTTCTTTCATTAAAACAAGTAAATGTGAAAGTGGAGAAGGTAATGTAGGTTTAAGAAAGATGACTCATCGTTTTTGGACTTACTTTAAAATAAAAACTAGGACTTTTCTTGATTGGAAATCGAAATAAATATTTCCGGGAAAGAACTTTCGCTTCAACTTCTTTCGTTTCGGTTTTGAATCGTCATCCAAAGGTCAAAAGTTCACTTCGCCAAAGCAACTTTCGTTTTTAACACAACTTAGGTGCCAAATAACAAGAAATCAAAAAATATAAATTCAACCTCAATTCAGCAATTTTACATCAAGGCTGAAGCTAATTAAAACAATTAAAATTTAACAAAACACCGAAATATCCGTAAATATTTTGCGAATGGTGAAGTAAAGGTAGTCTCGCACTTGTTCGCAGCCTGAAACAGTGGTTCCCGGGAGGGCACGCATCCTCTTGGGGGGGTCAACCACTTTTTACAGGAGACGCAAGCTTTACAACAATATTTCATCTTTTTGCAGTGATTTCAATGTACTGAACTATTTTTTTCATTTATATTTTTTGAGCACTGGAAATCACATGCAAGATTATATAAGTTATTCAGAGGAAGCATTTGTTGCTCTTGTTCTGCAATCTAGTTTCGAATACAAAAAAAGTAAAATCGTTTAACACTCATTGCGTTATTTAACGAAGAACCTTGAGACGATTATTTATTAGGTTTTAATGAACTAAAAAACGAAGTACATCTGCAAAACACAAGCCAATAATATAAAACGAACAAAGTAAGTCAGTCACACACGATCAGAACTTGAACTAACAGCAACAATAAGTTCCTTTTAACTGAACACTGAAAGAAAATCTCCGATGAAAACCGACTTGCTGAGATTGAGCCGAGAGGCGCGAACAGAGAAAACAATCAACGTAAAGCAAAAACAAATCTTAAATAAAAGTTAAATCACAAACTTCTGCTCAGCAACTCGACAGAAAATGTGGAGACAAATGATAATCATGTGATCAGAATCATGATCATGTGATCAGAATCATGCTCATGAGCAGGTTTTTTTTAAGGTTTGGTTTGGGTGACCGCTAAGTAGTTTTAAGAGACCGCAAGTGTTTTATTTAAATACCAAAAAATAGCCATATTTGCTTAAACAAAGTGTGCTTGTTGGCTTCTGCTTGTTATGTTTCCACACGTAAAAACTGATCATTATGCGCCATAAATCAGAAATAAACATTGACGAGTATCGAAGGTGCACTTCTTTTGTGAATAACTCTTTGATTCAGCTGTTAGCTGTACCTCCACTTATTCTTTTTTCCGGACGTGAACTATTGATCGTAGGCTATATTCGTATTATCGACAAGACATAGCGAGAAACAACCATTACTTTTCTACTGTAGTTGCAAGTCCAAATTTTGGGAAACCGCTGGAGAAATTTGGGGGACCGTTTCGGTCCCTCAAAACACCTTAAAAAAAACACTGCTCATGAGTAATAATCATGATCATGAATAATACTACAAGTTAAAAACACAAGAACAACAAACGTAAAGCATTTTGTTTGTGATGACTAAGTGATATCATTGCCATGTTTAATCTGAACTCTCCAAAACAACTAACCAACTCCTTCAAAACTAGTTGATCCTTCGTCAGAGTTTTTTTAGTCAAATTGTCTTCAGCAAGACAAGCTCAAATCTCTCTGATCAATGGCACGCGATTATCACTCTACTTCGGTGCTTAGAAAATCAGTTTCGATTCTTACTTCGCTAAAATATCCTTTGGTCTGTGCAGCAGTGGTCGTTCGCCGGCAACAGAAAATCGCAAAAACTAGGAAGTGCAAAGACAATAAAACCATCAATCCACAACAGTCGGCTTTCCAACTGCTTCTTTGACTAAAACGTTTTCGCAAAGCTAAACCGTGCATGAAGCATAAACATTTTAACAACTAATAAAATAATCCGCTTCGTTACAATCAGGTAAGTTTCCAATGGAATTGAAGGTATACAGGTCAAGCATCAGGTAGAAATATTTGCAATCGATGTTTTGTTTAAACAAAATTGTCAATGAAAAACTTCATTCGTAACAAAACGAAATCAACATAAAATTTTATGTTGAAACAAAACTTCGCTTCAAAATGCAGTAGCTTCAAATATCAGAAGAAATCGTGTGGTTTCGATTCTAATGCATGTAACCTACTTCTGGTAGCTTTGACTGGTCATTGCTACTTATTTTTGCTCTCATTAATTTTCCAGATGAGGATACAGCGATGCGTTGAAAGCTTTTGGACTTGTTTAGTTTGGTTTTGTTGGTTTCGTTGTTATTTCAATGCCAACGCCTATTAACTCCACTTCAATTTGACAAACAATGTTAAAGTCCAAACTATTCATTGTAAAATTTTAGAAAGTTCAAGTGCGAATTTTTTATAGTTTATTGCTTTAAAACCTTGAACAGTTATAGAAAATGCAAAAACAATAGAATCATATTTTTTTTGCAAAATTTAGAAATCCTTTTTACTTCCAATTTAAATCCGATGAAAGACATAAGTTTTCTAATACGCGTCGTGTGAAATATATTTGTAATAAAATTTAGACGTTGTTCAAATGCAGCTGAGCTTGTTCAAACATTTTCGACTCCAACTTCACTCAGAACAAAGTTTTTCAGTCAGAACAAACATCACAAACGATCACATCTCAAAAAAGCAAATCAGTCAGAAATTGTTTTAAATTCTAGGGCCGGCTTGCGAGCAAAACTGAACAAAAAGTAATTATTTAAACACAAGAATAAAAAATAAAATGCTTTCAACATAACCTGGCGCAGGTTGCAATATTTCTTTTAAAGAAGTTCATTTTGAGCATCCTCGTTGAAAACAATGAAGCATCCCAGGCTACGGTTTTCTTTCACTGCCCATTTTGCTGATTTTGTTTCGAAGCAATTTGTTTCGAAAGTTCAAGACTGAAGTTAATTATTACAACAATTCATTATGACGACACAGACAATAATAACTTTCCAATCAAACAAAGTGCATTGTTCGACAATTATTGCAATCAATCAACGAATTAAATGATTTTGCTCCGTAGCACTGATGATGAAACATAATTAGTTTTTAAAACGTTTGCAGAGCATGAGTAGTTGGGCTTCTCTCTAGCACCAGCTTGCTGGGCGTGGTTCTCTAATATGTTATATTCCTTACCTCATTATTTTTGCATAAAAAAAAAGGAAATGAAGCTAGGATAAAGAAATTTTACGTTGAATGGAACAAAATTTTATTTCGAACCCCTTAAGTCTAAATAAATCGTAAATCTCCAAAACCTAGTGCAAGTCCACACACTTATGAATATTGCGGCGTTGACTGCATTGTGAAGTTTTTGTGAGTTTTGTTATTTTCGGATCCACAACAAAACAAAAATGCTTGGATTTCAAACGAACACAAACCAGTGCTGCAAAAGGCACAAAAATTCGTTTGGTTCAGAAACATTTTTATTTGAACGATATTTGCCACCAGATCAATTGTATGTCGCGGACGTGTGTGCGCGATTTGCATTTTGATTTTGATTTGCGATTTGCAGATTTGATTTGCGATTTGCAGGTTAGTTTGATTCACACAAATTTGTGTAAAAGAATTTCAAATGAAAACAAATGAAACTTGAACTTAAAAACTCTTCAACTTTCAACAAACCCTGAACATTTTTGGGGAACGATAAAACTGAAGTATATCGATAGACTGCAGACTAATTAATTATCTCTGACCACCAATGACGCCGATGACGGAGATAAATGAAAGCGCAGCTGCAAACAACTGGACGACCAGAAAATAGAATATAGACCAATGCTCTTCAAGCTTCGAAAGGATGCTGGTATCCCATGGACTTTTATCTTTTTGGACAATTAAGAATCTATATCAGGGCTACTCAACTGGCGGACAGCGGTCCGAATCCGGATCTTCTGGGTGTTGAAGGTGGACCTCGGGCTTCTGGAAGAATAACTTCATTGCCACATTTTAGGGCCTCGTTAAACAGATTTCCATTAGGGAAAAGCAATTTTTTGTGATTATCCAAGGAGCTGGGGGCTTCACTCCCAGACCCCCCAACGCTTTGCCGTCTTCTCTGATGTGCGATCCACACAGCTAAACTACAAAGAAACACAATATACATTTCTGAGAAAACAAAAATGCATTGAAATCGTGTTATTAATGTAACCATAACAACACAATCATTACTTAATAGACCATGACGTGACAACAACCACGCTGCGACTCTCTGCTTCGATCGAGTCATCAAG
Organism: Aplidium turbinatum; assembly: GCF_918807975.1. NCBI lineage: Eukaryota > Metazoa > Chordata > Ascidiacea > Aplousobranchia > Polyclinidae > Aplidium > Aplidium turbinatum. The sequence continues at coordinate 6,249,702 of NC_137483.1, read as the reverse complement.
GAATAGAAAATATTTTTGTTTGTTTATGTCCAGAACTTTGTTGGAACTGGAGCGATGTCGCCTGTTGCAAATTTTTGACCAGTAAATTACAGCGAGATTTAGATTTACCTGATGAAAGACGGAGCTTCATGGTAAAACTTCGGGAAAAATATAAGCATACTTCGGCCGTAGGCCGTCCAAAAAGGTGAAAAGGAACAACAATGCCAAGTAATACGATTATTTACCTAAACATTTTACAAGACTAAATCTTTCAAAGTTCAACTAATACATGGCGTTTTCTTACAGACAGGAGAAAAGCCTGGCGAGAAGTTAGAATTATTGCGTCATGATTGTAAAATCAACTAACATTGTCCTGAAGAGCATGGCAATGAGTGATACCATGATACAGTTGAACATTCATTCGTTTTCTTGCTAGTAAATTAAATGTCTGCTTTTGGAATTTTGTCGCAATTGAAAAAGAGTTATTACTTTGTTCATTTCTTTCTACATGAACCCTGATGAGGCTCTAGCTGACCTGCAGCTAATTGAGCTTCACTGCGATGTCGAGTGCCGAAGTCGACAGCAACATCTTTCTCTCGTGTCTTTTTACCAGCAGCTCGATAGAAACAAATTTTCAAAAATGCGAACCTTTGCACAAAACAACGTTCGTTGAACGAACAACGTTCAGTTCAACACATTTGTGTGAGCAGACATACTCGGTTATGAACGTGAACAAGAACCGCTTGAGATCAATACAGAGAACTACGTGATGTTAAACGCTTGCCTACCACTGTGACTCCGAAGACTTGACCTGTGTATTGATGTCAAGGCGTCAGCATCATCCTTCACATTAACACAGTTGTTTTTTATTTAGTTGCATCATTTATCACTGTTGTATTTAGCCTGACTTATCATATCCCGTAATAGAGATGGTGACGATGAAATGAGATGGATGATGATTGATCACCCAGGCTCGGAATGACTTTGGGGGCTCGCAACATTTCCAAACGGCTCGAAAACTTTAAGAAAGCACCTCGCATGTGCTTTGAATATAATGCGTTTTCCTCGGAAGTGTCTTGGTTTGGACCTGAGGATCTCATTAGTACCGGGCCCGATGATCTCAATAGTACCGGGCCCGATGATCTCAATAGTACCGGGCCCGATGATCTCAATAGTACCGGACCCGATGATCTCAATAGCACCGGGCCCGATGATCTCAATAGTATCAGGCCAGATGAACTCAATAGTACTAGGCCCGATGATCTCAATAGTACCGGGCCCGATGATCTCAATAGTACCGGGCATGATGATCTCAATAGTACCGGATCCAATAATCTCAATAGTACCGGGCCCGATGATCTCAATAGTACCGGGCCAGATGATCTCAATAGTACCGGGCCCGATGATCTCAATAGTACCGGGCCCGATGATCTCAATAGTACCGGGCATGATGATCTCAATAGCACCGGATCCAATAATCTCAATAGTACCGGACCCGATGATCTCAATAGTACCGGGCCCGATGATCTCAATAGTACCGGGCCCGATGATCTCAATAGTACCGGACCCGATGATCTCAATAGTACTGGGCCCGATGATCTCAATAGTACCGGGCCCGATGATCTCAATAGTACCGGGCCCGATGATCTCAATAGTACTGGGCCTGATGATCTCAATGGTACCGGGCCCGATGATTTCAATAGTGCCGGACCCGATGATCTCAATAGTACCGGGCCCGATGATCTCAATAGTACCGGGCCCGATGATCTCAATAGTACCGGGCCCGATGATCTCAATAGTACCGGGCCCGATGATCTCAATAGTACTGGGCCTGATGATCTCAATGGTACCGGGCCCGATGATCTCAATAGTACCGGACCCGATGATCTCAATAGTACCGGGCCCGATGATCTCAATAGTACCGGGCCCGATGATCTCAATAGTACTGGGCCCGATGATCTCAATAGTACTGGGCCCAATGATCTCAATAGTACCGGGCCCGATGATCTCAATAGTACCGGGCCCGATGATCTCAATAGTACCGGGCCTGATGATCTCAATAGTACCGGGCCCGATGATCTCAGTAGTACCGGGCCCGATGATCTCAATAGTACCGGGCCGAAAGATCTCAATAGTACCGGGCCCGATGATCTCAATAGTACCGGCCCGAATAATCCTCTCAACTGTCCTGCATCCGAGCAACCATGCCATGGCTTCAGTGCATGCACAACAGCAGACATAGTGTATGATGATAAGCCTTTTCATTCCCATGCACACATCTTCAATGAACTCAATACGCCGTCTTCGTGCACGTCCATGTAGCTGCTGTGTTGCAATGTAGGCCACGTCTGAAGAGTGCTGCTATAGGCCATTAAGTCGCCATGCTGTATATCCAACCATAATGTTTTTACTCAGATTAAAGCTTTTTATTATTTCGTTCATAATTGTGTGTCACCGCTCGGCCAAAGCTTCTAAATGTGATCAACAGCACATAAAATGAGAATACATAATATGATAAATCTGACTATGCACTGATGGCTATCCCTCGTCTTCGAGGATGATGGCCTTCGCAATAAAATAAAAGCTAACGGTGAGTTCTTAAATGGCTAATTAGTCCAATCTTGGCTTTAAAAGTTCGGTTACATTTGGTACATTTAAGATCGTTTGGGAGAGTTGGTTGTGGGTGTGATTGTCGTTCTTTTCTTTGCATTCTTTTTTCTTTTAACCTTTTAGATCTGCTCTTCTCAAACGTGGCGACACCTTTCTGAGTGGCAGATCTCCAGAGCAGCCTGTCCTCTGCGGTTTCCTCCCAGTTGTTGGAATCTTTCAAGAGTTTTAATATGGTTTCGGTAGGTGGTCCAGGTCTCGGAAGCATATAGTAGTGTTGTGATAACTACTGCATTGTAGACGGCGAGCTTTGTACTTTTTCGTATGTTATGGTTGTCAAATATTCGTGAGCGAAGTTTTCCAAAAGCAGTGATAGCACAATTTAAACGATGTTGTATTTCATCCTGAAGGTCAGCGTTGTCTGAAATTTCACTTCCGAGGTAGCAGAAGTGTTTCACATTTTTTAGAGGTGTACCATCGAGAAGGATTTCTGGCAGAGCACTGGTACGATCTTTAAGAAGTGGTTGAAAGAGGACCTGAGTCTTGTTGATATTGACGCTAAGTCCAAGCCTCTTGTATGCTTGATGGAAAGCATTCAGAATCTGCTGTAGGTGGTTTTCACTCAGTGCTGCTACACAGTTATCATCGGCATATTGAAATTCCATGATACTCCGTGTTGTAGTCTTTGATTTACTTTTAAGGCGGGCGAGGTTAAAGAGCTTTCCATCCATGCGGTAAGATATGTCAATGCCAGGTGGAAGGTCATGGTGGACTATTTCCAAGACAGATGCAATAAAAATTACAAAAAGAGTTGGTGCAATTACGCAGCCCTGTTTCACTCCAAAGTTAACCAGGAAAGGTTCAGAACTGTTGTTGCTGGTCTGTACTCTGGCAAACATACCATCGCGAAGAAGACGCAGAATACGAAGAAATTTGTCTGGACATCCGTATTTCGAAAGTACATCCCACAGGAGATCTCTGGAGACGCGGTCGAAGGCCTTAGATAGGTCAATAAACGCCATGTACAGTGGTTGATGTTGTTCACGGCACTTTTCTTGCAATTGTCTGAGGGAAAATATCATGTCTGTGGTGCTACGCGATGGCCTGAAGCCAGCCTGAGATTCAGGAAGGATCTTCTCGGATATCAGTTTGAGGTGATTGTTTAAAATACGTGCTAAAATCTTGCCAGCAGTTGCTAAGAGAGAGATCCCACGGTAATTTCCACACTCTGATCGATTACCTTTGCGCTTGTATATGGTGATGATATTAGCATCTTTGAAATCAGATGGAACAATTTCATTTGTCCAAATTTTGATTAGCAGTTGATGAAGGTTACGTTGGATTAAACTGCCACCTACTTTGTAAATCTCTGCTGGGATTCCATCAGGGCCCGCTGTTTTGTTGTTTTTCATGGCCATGATGGCAGTTTTGACCTCTCCAAGAGATGGTGTCTGAGAAAGAGAGTCTTCTTGTGTCATGTTGGGAATAGTGTCAATCACGCATTTGTCAATAACAGCTGTATGGTTGAGAAGCTCCTCAAAATGTTCCTTCCATCGAGATCTTATTTCGGCTTCGCTCTTAAGTATCGTTTCTCCATCCTTACTTCTCAGAGGGGATTGTCCATGCGTGGATGGTCCGTAGACTTCTCTCATTGCATTAAAAAAGCCATGTGTGTTATTGGCATCTGCCAGCTGTTGCATTTCGTGGGCTTTCTTTTCCCACCACTCATCCTTGAGAATACGAGTAGTTCTTTGGACTTCAGCCTTACATTTTTTGTACAGGTCACGTTTTATATCAGATTGAGGGTCATTCTGGAGCGTGATAAAGGTTTCTCGCTTTCTATCGATTAGTTCCCCAAGAACTTTATCGTTCTCATCGAACCAATCTTGGTGGTTCTTCTTCTTATGACCAATAGTTTCTTTGCATGTGTCGAGAATAGCCGTTTTAAGGTGATTCCAGCAACCATAATGTTTTTACTCAGATTAAAGCTTTTTATTATTTCGTTCATAATTGTGTGTCACCGCTCGGCCAAAGCTTCTAAATGTGATCAACAGCACATAAAATGAGAATACATAATATGATAAATCTGACTATGCACTACGACTGTTACGACACTTCGGACTGAAAAGCAAAACCTCACCAAGTGATACATGAATGATTACAAGTAAACAACACGGCGAGAAACAGATAGATCACATGAGGTGCAAAATACAAACAGTCAAACACGTGACAACAATTAGAACACACACAAAAGGAGAGACGACCTTGTATATTGCAGATTTAAAGTAATTCCTGATGAGGACACAAACACGTGTCGAAAACGTTCGAGTCTATTTTACTTGTGTTGGGTCTCATTGTGCAATAAAACAAGTTAAACCTGTTTAAGTCACTTTGTTTTGTCTGTCTATGGTTCAACTTAACTTTTACGTTGGAACTTTACTTTTTGTCAACATACGTCATAGGGGGCAAGCTTTTTACCTCACGGACCAAAAATTTCCCAAAATTTGACAGGCAGCGTTTAAACAAACTATGGACAAAGTGTGTTTAGCTGTCGAACTAAACACTAATTCGGGAATGACTATTACGTGACAAAACTTCAATTAGCATGTAACACTGACTCTGCAATTGCACATAAGCACAATGTCTTTACATTTAGAGTTCATTCATTTACACAACTTTACTGAACGATAATTTTTCTACAAATCCGGTGGCCAACTCCTTTTGAGTTCAGCAATCTTGCTGGTCCCTTGATCAGGCCCGGATTTAGGGGGGGGCAGAGGGGGCAGTTGCCCCGGGCCCCCCGACTTTTGAAGGCCCCCCTATTTGGAAAAAATGTGATTTTGTGTTATTTTATTCCCTTTGACCTTTAAAGTTTCTGCAAAATGCTGTGCAGTACTGGACTGATGCTACTGTAGACATAGAGATGGTTTTTACGCGCCGTAGGCTTGAAAAAATTTTTTTGCACGGTGGCCCCCCGATCTAAAAGTGCCCCAGGCCCCCCATCAGCTAAATCCGGCCCTGCCCTTGATTCACCTTGATTCAACATGAACAGATCTGATACACTTCGAAAACTCATAATGGTTGTAGCAGTGTCGAAACACGCAACTAAACTCTCACAACACTGATCAGTTATGTTACCAGATGGAAATTTTTATTTCCATTATAAAGAAATTTCAAGGTCGTTGGGTAAATTTTAAAGTCGTCGCGGACAAATAATTGTAATGGAATAAATTTTGCGGCCGGGAAGATGGCGATGACATTCTTCATTTTGACAAGAACGAACACTTCTCATTTCTGGTGAAGTTTTAAAGCACAATACGGAGAACAAGAAACAATATTTTGAAAAAAGATTGCAAACAAATTTTTTAATGTTCATGGTTTTGTATCAAGCCGCAGTCGGAGTCGGTCTTTTTTAACGACCCCGAACATGCCAACATATCTTCGACTCCACAGCCCTGGTAACTTCAAACAATCTCTTTTTGTTTTCACCAAGCTTCGGCTGCAGTGGAAAACACAAACAACTGAACTTAGGCACTGAACTGGAACCACATTAAGTGATAGGCTTCTAAATTCGTCCATTATTCAAAACATTTCCGAAAGTTTACTTCATAATCTATACGCAAAGGGGAAAAATGCTTCAATACAAAGTTTGCAACTGATTTGAAAGCACACAGGTCAAACACAGGTGTCAAAATAGATTTTTATTGATCAAAACTGAATTTTTCTACGAGTAACTTCACACAATACAAAAATTCAAGAATTTTTTTATTTATTTCATTTCAAACGTCGCAATATTCAGGTATCAGTAGAACTCGCGTGCTTTTCGATTTTAATTTAAGAAACACTTCTTACAAACTTCAATAATCACTGTCAGTAATGTTTCCAGTGCAGTTAATTATTTCTTTCCAGACAAGAACACAGTGGTGCGACGAAACTATACAATGTTGTTATGTTGATTTCACTATTATTGCAATCATTCAAGCTAATTGATTTATCATCAAACATCAAATTACTCCAGGTCAAGCTCACAAAGAATGCACAAATCCAAACTGTTTATTTTCAAACTTAACAGTTTCATATGTGACGTGTAACCGTTTACATCGTTTATGAGTCTTAAAACCCGTGATAAATGCCAGCAGAGGAGACGTGCACAGATTTTTGATAAACTTTGAGATTTTTTATTTCTTGCCCGACTTCGACAAAAGACGTAATTCTTCGCGTTCTCGGAGTTGCCGCATAAAATCCATTTGTAATAAAAACTAGCCGCTTATTTAAGTGCGGTCAAGCTTGTTCAAACGTTTTCAGCTTCTTCAAATACTCAGAAGCTTTCTCGGTTCGAAAATGAACAACTCCAGCAACGAATCAATCACATCTCAAAAAGGCAAATCAGTCAGAAAATGTTTTTAATCCAAGTCTTACTTTTGCAATGAAAAATATAAAACAACAAAACTGATAAGATGCAACGCTTCCAACACAACCTGCCGTAAGTTGCAGTGCTTTCTATAAAGATTACACTTTAAAAGTTTCTCATTAAACGTAAAAAGAATTTCTCGTTATATTCATTTGCCTATTTCACTGACATTGTTTTCAAAACGGTTCGTTTCAAAAGTTCAACACTGAAGTTAATTATTACAACAATTCATTATGACGACACAGACAACAATAACTTTCCAATCAAACAAAGTACATTGTTCGACAATTATTACAATCAATCAACCAAATCAATTATTATTTGCTCCGTGGCAGTGATGATGAAACCTATTTAGTTTTCGAAACATTTCCTGAACACGATTTTAGTTTCTGTATTTGATTCTGTTAATTTTTTACTCAAATTGACCAAATGACCAAACATTCCAACCACTTCGCACCTACAATAAATTTAGTTTTGCCACAAATGTTGAATTGCGATAATTTAACAATATTGTGAAGTTTTAGTGAAATGTGCTTGCGGCTTGAAAATTGGCACCAATAGAGAATTGCGTGATAGAGAAAATATTTTTATTAAAATAGATGATGGACAAGTGAACTCCAAAGTAAACTACTTGTTGATGGCCGCTGATGGAAGTCTAATGATGATCAAACTTTGTATTTTAAGTCAACTACGTCATCTCGAGTTGAATATATTAATTGACTGGAAACAATAGAAACAAGGTATACGTCATAACCTCTAATATGACGTCATTACATTCTACAAAACGTCATAAAACAAACTCTACAACCAGATCAATTGTTTAACAACAGGCAAATAAACTCACAAACTTATACAAAAGTTAACTTTATGCCAAACAATCGTTTTTTTCGTGTTTATTAAAATGTAGTAGTGCCCGCTTAATAAGGACACGGTGAACAGGTCCACTCACTAATTAAGCCCAATTTGGTCAGGTCTGGAATTACTTTCATTCATTTCTGCAATAGAAATTGTCCCCCCGCTTTATCGGCCCAAAATCATCCGCTCCAGATGTTGGCTGTATTTTCAATTTTGCAAGATTTGACTTACTCGACAATTCGTTGCATGATTTCAAAATGCTAATGTAATTAACCTTGTCCGCAGTCAAATTTACAAACTTATGCAAAATTTAACTTTTAAGCAAGCAAACTTTTTCTAAATTTTATAAACTTCAAAGTTTCAACAATTTCATCAGACAACTTAACCTAAATTTCAAAACCTTAACCTGGTGTTATATCAGAACCAAGCAAATCCGGTCTGGGCCGAGATGTCATGAACAGCAGGGGCAATTGCACAGATAAATAATTCTGATTTCATTTAGAAATGGTCGATTGAGCCTGGGCCAACCAAGTGATCCCACGGCTACATTAGATCATTGTGCGACGATTAGGCCTATTTTTTTAATTTTTTATTTAATTTTTTTAATCCCACAAAATGACCAAGTAATTGCCTAAGTTTAGGGAGGAGGTTCCTACGTCTCGCGTACATTTTGTTGCTGTGTCATCACACGCCGACAAATGAAAGTACAGTACGTAGTTGCGTGTTTGGTTTGCAAGTTTCGTAGAAAGTTTTAAATTTACATTTTGGAAATAAAGCAACAATGCTGATAATGTGGCCTTACAATAATATGTCAAACAATGTCAGTTATAATAACAACAAAATTTATGTAGCACAACATCACAACAATAACCACATGCCCAGAGCAGTTCAAAAGATAATTTGGGCCCGGTACCAATGTGATCATCGGCTCCCAGATCAAAACATTTCAAAGAAAAGCGGATTATTTCCAAAGCATATGCGGTGGTTTCTTCAATTTAAGGGCACCTTGGTAAAATTATGGGCCCTTAAAGTCAGCCCGGGAACAGGTCAAAAAGTAGTTCTTGGGACCCCTCGTCAACTCTAATGCGCATGCCTCGTAGCCTACTATTGTATCAAGGCTGCGGAAAAATACGCTTTCAATCAATTGCTCGTTGTGTTGAATGGGCCTCAAACGAGTATTTCAAGTTGGTTCAATCTAACTAATCAATGCTTCTTTAATTTGGACGCAAAGCATCAAGGTTCTATTATCATCGTGATCATCAATGATAATATGTTTAACAAGCTGAAAGTCAAGAATATTTTTTGTTCAAAGCTTCTCAAAGGAAAAACTAAGATCATTATAGTGTAATCCTTACCTGGAACTTTGAAGGATTTGCTGCTACAGAAAATGACAGTTTTCATTTTGATCAATATCGTTGCATTTGCGCTTATATTCTATGGTAGGCAAAATTCAAACTTCTAGAACATAAAATAAAATAAAAAATCGCTAAATCACCAACTTCTAGCCAAGAACCCAATGACGAAGAGGGAGACCCAGCCAATCATTCGTAACCACATTCATGGATAAAATATTTAAAATAACAAAAGAAAATCATTGAATCACAGCCATTCCAGCTTTGATTCAAGCTTTCACTTCGGCTGCTATCAGTTTGTTACCTCACTGGGATTTAGCAAAATAAATTTCGAAGTGAGAAAAAAGGCTTCGTTTCATTGCAAAGAGGACCTGACTTAAAATAAACACTAACTCATATTTTTTTCTGTACATTAAAAATCACTGCACGGTCACAGTCATTAGTCTTGCGGCAAAAAAAAAACACCACTCGAGCCTCTATTAATCAGGAATGCTGAGATCAGGAGATTCTTGAGATTTTGAAACTTTTAGGATTATTCGAGTTTAAACAAAGTGAGAAAAATGACAAATTGAAACTACATAAAATTATTGAAGCATTTTTGCTACAATGCTGCCGCAAAAACAAAAGTGGATCAGCAATTAGAAATTCTGATTTGATTCTAAAACACCCAGGGGCTTTGAAAACACGTCCGACCACAATCGATGTAAGATCATTGAAATCAAAACGTTTGAGCGAGCAGTCCCAAAATCCTTGAAGGTGATATGACACTTGCTTGTGTTGTAGTGAAACTTAAAACAACGTCACATTACAAACACCTAACCAGGAACTTAGAACAGAAGATGAAGACATAACCAATCAAACATAATCATGTATAAAATTCTAAGCACTAAATACAGGCATATCAACGTAAAAAACTTCGTTCATGATGGTGGAGTGGCACGCGATGGTTGTTTCTCAACTCTGGATTATGTTTTTAAAAATATATGAAATCAAATAATCTAAGTATTCACAACAAACAGCGTTAATTTAAACCCATTACATGGAAAGTTTCAGGGCTGTGAAGTCGGGCAAAAAATATATGACTCCGACTTTTCGGTTTATAACTGAACGACTCCGACTTGGGCTATAACTCCACGACTCCATTGAGTCCACATCCACAGTTTTAAATAGTTTACACGACAACAACTCATCGATGGGTTTATTAAAAAGATTAAATTTAAACACTTGGTATGTTTTGTTTTCGGCACTCTGGAAAATTACTGGAAGCTTACGGGCTGCAGCTATTATTTCCGTAAGAAAAATACTTCTTGTGTCGTCATAGACAACTGGCCAATTATATTGCAGCAGTTGATCAATCAAAAACTACAATAACAAGTTGGTGATGTAAATTCTTGCTAACATTGTAAAACTTGAAGATTCTGCGCAGACAGCAAAAATCCGTCATTGTTACATTGATTCAACGTCTGCAGTAATGACGGATTTGTGATGTATTTGACTTGAATCAGTTTTGATTTGAATCAAAAACATCAAATTGACGAAGATTGACGTTAAATCAATGTAAAAATGACGGATTTTGATGTCTGGGTATTTCTTGCTTTTGCTACAACTGATAGTTTGGTCAAACAGCTTCAACATCGAAACAAAAAGGAAAACGATCACTTTTCTTATTCGAATGTTTCTGACGTTGATGTTCTAAATAACATTTCCACCATCAAAACAACGATCTGACGAGGCTGTTGTCGTGACCGAGGTGCTGCCATAACACCAAGAAGGTCGCATGTCTAATGTTGCCACAACAACTCCTCAAAAAATAGGCTTGCACTACAGAGGTTCTCAACTTGGGGTGCAAGAACCAGACGGAGCTAAAAAAAGGGTTTAATAAATTTATATGTGATTCAACCATTCAGTCAGATAATTACCATCGTAGGACACCAGACCATAAATTCTTGAAAACAGAGACAAAATATCAAGAAAGAATCTTACCATTTGAAGACGATCGAAATTGAAAGATTTCTATTTAATTTTAAGAATTTGAAGGAAATCAAATTGGGAGTTGGGTTTAAAATCGTAATTTTATTTTTTAATTAAAGCAACATGTCAGGCCCCAAGATTGGCAACACAACAAGCCCCTTTGGGAAATTATGACGTCAGGTGGCGTTAAATTGCATCAGAATGTCACTAGATATCAAGTGATTGGCAGTGGCAGTAGTAATTAAGAAAAATCAATTTGTTTGACATGTTTCAGATAAGACATTTTAAAACAATTTTAATTAAGGAAACTTTTGAAAGTCATAAGATCCGTAGACTTGAAAGTTTTTAAAATGATCGCTGAATATTAATAAGGTTGAGAAGTGCAGTGACGTAAACAAAGAAGGCGAATAAATCTTCACCACGGGGACAAATATCTGCAAATCCATTTTATTCCGGTACCAGACGAACTTGCTTTAATTAGATGTGATTCTAGTTTGGATATTGTTCAACTCTAGTTTTTGGGAGGAGTGGCGATCTCAATTCTGTCGTCTCTGACAAACTGGAAACTAATTCGAAACCTTCCAACTATTCCAAGCATAAGTCTACCAGTATGGTGTACGGCACATCAAGCACATGACACGTAACTGGCACAAAGGTTGTTTAACGAGAACGAAACGAATTCAAGACAACAAAAATTTCATTTCGAATTGACGACGGAATGAAATTAAAAGACGAAAATACAAGCAAACAAACAATTTTTCACAATAATTATGAAAAAAAAAAATTAAACTGACTTTGAAATAATAAAACTTCCAACTACCCAATTTGACTTGCATCACACTGAAGGCGTCTGTAACAATACACAATCACCACAACCCGTCAGTTGCTAAGCAATGACACAAACTAGAGAATTAAACAAAGCTATTCCTAATGCGAAGCGACAAAAAGTCGATGTACTGTCAGACGCCTCAGTCATTATGAAAACAATTAAACATCGACCCAACGACGTGGCCTACCCAAGTAATATCTGAGTTATATCTTAAATATTTGTTTTATCATACCCAAGTGTTAAAATGGTATACCGGAGCTTTCTTTAATCTTAACAAATACAAAATAATCAGCTTATTTATGGCTAACGTGACGATGAAAACTAAGACAAAAGGCTAAGAAAAAATATTTCAGCTTGCAAAATTAGCCTTTTCAACGTCGATTTAACGTCTGCAGACGTTGTTTCACAAGTTTTGTGTTAAAATTTTGGTTTTCAAACAACTTCGCGTTGTTTGCAAAGTTTAAAAAAAAAATTAAAAGTTTTATGGAAAAATTTTGAAATTGTTTTCATTCAAAAACAATAAACTTTTAATTAATTAAACTACCATTCAACGTTTTATAGGTAGAGAAAACTTTTTCTCAAACCGTAGAAAATTTCATTATCAGATCACCGCTTCAATGCGTGATGGAAATCTACAGATAAATCTGCATCAAGCATTGCAGAGTGCAAAAAAAAACAGTGTTGCAGAACGCGTTTTCGAATATCAAATTCTCATCAGTGCAACTACGTTTATGAACGCAATAACAACGGTTAAATTTAAACTCAATAATTTTCAGTACTTATCTAAGTACTGTAAATTAGTATACTTCGGTAGATGTTCATTGTGATGGCTTTTTTGCTTTGAACATTAAGTTTGTTTTAACAAAAAACACCTTAAGCGAGTAATGTCGGTCTGGAATTGCATGCGGGAAGTGATTTTCTGATGTCTCTGGATTTATTAATATTCAATTGAACACTGAGAATATGTCCTTATAATGTTTGTAATGTATTGTATTGAGTTTAAATTTAACCGTTGTTATTGCGTTCATAAACGTAGTTGCACTGATGAGAATTTGATATTCGAAAACGCGTTCTGCAACACTGTTTTTTTTTGCACTCTGCAATGCTTGATGCAGATTTATCTGTAGATTTCCATCACGCATTGAAGCGGTGATCTGATAATGAAATTTTCTACGGTTTGAGAAAAAGTTTTCTCTACCTATAAAACGTTGAATGGTAGTTTAATTAATTATTTCTGAAAGTTCCTTGGTTTCATATTATCTGAATAAACTTTTATTTAGTCAAAACAAAAAGTATGTACAAAGATGGTTAAAAATGAAATATTTTCATATTTTTTATAGAAATTTAAAAAATGGTCGCAAATGACACTCAGTGACCAAAGCCTTCCATCATTATCTGCATTGTGCCTGTAACTGGCTCCACAACAATAAGTACAAACGACAATCAAAGCGTGCTAGTTCTAATGCGAAAAGCTACTGAAGTGAACGGAATAAATTTCCATTTATATGGCAGTCAGTGATACAGAATATCCAACCAGAGTAAAGGAAAGAAGCTGAAGAAGGCAATATGGGTGCTTGCACATCCGACTTCGTTATACTAAGCCAGTGTTACTCAATCTCGAATACAAACTCCAGATTCGAAGCAGTCGCAAATGCGTAAACTGCGTTAAGATCAAATGGTCAAAGACGTCGCAAGCGGGAAGGAAAACAAAGCCACTTCATTACCCACACCATTCCGGTTTAATGGTTTGTCTTGTTTTTGAATCGTATCCTCGAACTGACAAAGCCTTTCCATAAGTTATTCCTGGTAGCTTCGCACACTTGTACAAGCTTTTGACGCGAGGCGGTTACCTAGATTGACAGAGTGAAGTTTTTGATTGTTCAAAATTTGTTGCCGGATAATTATTCCATTCACCACGTGCCGCTGAATGGAGAGTAGTCCGGAAATGGGTTGCTCAAGCGCACACCCCGAGAGTCGAACCAGCGTCGCGTGACCTCAAGTCGAGCGCTAAACCACTGAGCTAACAGGGCAAACGGTGCAAAGGTGTTTAAAGTTTGCCTCAACACCTCAAATGGGTATTAAGAATAGATGTTAAGGATGTTAAACAAGATTGGGAAGTGAACAAAAATCAAACCTCTTAAATTAAAATTTGTTTATATTAAGTTAACAGCGTCTGCAGACGTTGAATCAATGTAGAGAACGGTTAATTTTCTGTCTGGGTTGATCGGTGTTTGTCCACAAATGAAACTGCAAAAAACAAAACTGACGGCGCCCGAGGTGACACCATCAAATCACAGACCGACTAAGTTGAAGATAGCCCCCTCTTTAGTGGAGAATAACTTGCTGCGGTCGCTCCACAGACAACCATCACAATGCAACCGATGATGAAACATGACGACGACTGTCATTATGAATCATAACGATAATAATTCACCAACCAGAAGGACGATAGTTAAATGCATCAACAACGTTGTTGACCTCATCAGTAGCATTTTTGACGTTGTTTCGACGTCAATTCAAACAAAGGTTTGGTAAACAATGGTAAACAATTTCAGGTTTGATACGTCACAATCGCCATGTTTCTCAAAAACTCAGTGGTGGTAGTTATAGTGTTCTTGCCTCTGCTTGGGGAAGGACTGGGTTGTATTGCAAGTCGAATCATATCAAAACTACTACACAGATTGTGTTCTTTGTTGCGCATAGCTGTGAAACTAAATCCGTCATGTAGTAGTCATGTTATGAATATGATGCACAAATTGAAGCCCTTGTAATGAAAAAATGATGTCGTTTTTCTTCAAAATATCAGATTTCATATTGCTCAACAATATTTCCCTGTTTTGGCATTTTTACTGGGTCGTCGACCGAGACAGGAAATCAGTCGCTTTTCACATTGATTCAACGTCAGCAGACGTTGAATCAATGTAAAAAACAAATGATTTACTGTCTGGAATGCTCTGTGTTGAAATAGTTCGTCACCTGCCTTGACAAGAAAAAATGACGAAGCACAAACCAGATGTTGCCTTTATTTTTATCTTTTAACCTACAACGACATTTAAGAAATTTTCATCACATTCACTGAGCTACAAATTCGTGGCAGATTACAATCGGCGAGTTTTTTTTATAGATGACAGCCGCAAATTGATAGATGCACAGGAAAAGGTACAAAACGAAACCGTTTATCGCCGAAAGAAATTTCCATTCAAATGTTTCTTGCCTTGGCGCTTCTACAAACTCTACAAAGGAATCTTAACTGTATCCACACGCTTTGGATTGTATAGCAAGTTTTGTGTTTGAGATTCTCATGTGTTTCGTTTCAATTGACGTCATAACAAAATTACTTCACTCGAAGCCGAAACAAAACCATGACCACGCACTTTTATGCAGAAACCATTAAATTGTCTTTCGAAATGCTCTTCAGTGGAATTTAGCTTTTTTTTAATTACATATTTTTGTCTTGTGAAATGTCATCGTTACGACAGTTAAGAATGAAAAAACAATACAATCTTTGCATATTTTGAAATATAAACTTAAAAATGTTAAGTTAAAAACTGTTATAGGGTTATTGAGTTATGCTCTGCAAAAGTTATGCTTTGCGAATGGTGAAGAAAAAGTAGTCTCGCACTTGTTTGCAGCCTAAGACAGTGGTTGCCGGGAGGGCACGCACCCTCTTGGGGGGTCAACCACATTTTACGGGAGACGCAAGCTTGGCAACGATATGTCATCTTTTTGCAGTGATTTCAATGTACTAAACTATTTTTTTTTCATTTATATTTTTTGAGCACTGGGAATCACAGGTAGGATTATATAAGTTATTCAGAGGAAGCATTTGTTGCTCTTGTTCAGCAATCTAGTTTCGAATAAAAAAAAAAGTAAAATCGTTTAACACTCATTGCGTTATTTAACGAAGAACCTTGAGACGATTATTTATTAGGTTTTAATGAACTAAAAAAGGAAGTGCATCTGCAAAACACAAGCCAGAAATATAAAACGAACAAAGTCAGTCTCACACGATCAGAACTTACAGCAACAAAAAGTTCCTTTTAACTGAACACTGAAAGAAAATCTCTGATGGAAACAGACTTGCTGAGACTGAGCCGAGAGGCGCGAACAGAGAAAACAATCAACGTAAAGCAAAAACAAATCTTAAATAAAAGTTAAATCACAAACTTCTGCCCAGCAACTCGACAGAAAATGTGGAGACAAATGATAATCATGTGATCAGAATCATGATCATGAGTAATAATCATGATCATGAATAATATTCCAAGTTAAAAACACAAGAACAACAAACGTGAAGCATTTTGTTTGTGATGACTGAGTGATATTATTGCCATGTTCAATCTGAACTCTCCAAAACAGGTAACCAACTCATTCAAAATTACTTGATCCTTTGTCAGAGATTCTTTAGTCAAATTGTCTTCAGCAAGGCAAGCTCAAAACTCTCTGCTCAATGACACGCGATTTATCATTCTATTTCAGTGCTTAGTTAGAGAATCAGTTTCAATTCTTATTTCACTAAAATGTCCTTTGATCTGAGCAGCTGCAGTGGTCGTTCGTCGGCAACAGGAAAAAACACAAAAAGTAGGAATTGCAAAGAAAATTTATTAGGTTTTAAACCATCAATCCACAATAGTCGGCTTTCCAACTGCTTCTTTGACTAAAACATTTTCGCAAGGCTAAACCGTGCATGAAGCATAAACATTTTAACAACTAATAAAATAATCCGTTTCGTTACAACCATGTAAGCTTCCAGTTGATTTGAAAGTATACAGATCAAGCATCAGGTAGAAATGTTTGCAATCGATATTTTTTTTAAACAAAATTGTCACTGAGAAACTTCATTCGTAACAAAACCAAATCAACGTAAATTTTATGTTGAAACAAAACTTCGCTTCAAAATGCAGTAGCTTCAAATATCAGAAGATATCGTGCGGTTTCGATTCTAATGCATGTAACCTACTTCTGATAACTTTAACTGGTTATTGTTGCTTATTTTTGCTGTTCTAGTCGAGGTGATTATTTTCCCAGATGAAGGTACAGCGGTGCGTTCCAAGACAACAAATCAACCGTTTTTTACATTGGTTCAACGACTGTAGACGTTTGCCATCTGGGTTGAAAGCCTTTGAACTTGTTGTTTAGTTTTGTTAGTTCCGTTGTTATTTCGATGCCAACGCCTATTAACTCCAGTACAATTTGGCAAACAATGTTAAAGTCCAAACTATTCTTTGTGAAGATTAGAAAGTTCAAGTGCGAATTTCTTGACGTTTATTGCTTTAAAACGTTGAAAAGTTATAAAGAACACAAAAACAACAAAACTATATATTTTTTTGCGCAATTTACAATTCTTTTTTACTTCCAAATTAAATCCGATAAAAGATCTAATTTTTCTTAGACGTGTCGTGTGAAATCCATTTGTACTAAAATTTAGACCTTGTTTAAGTGCAGCTAAGCTTGTTCAAACATTTTCAGATCCAATTTCGCATACTCAGAACAAAAATTTTCAGTCAGAGAAAACATCACAAACAATATATAAAAAGATTTCAACATAACCTGCCGCAGGTTGCAATATTTTTTTGCAAAGTGCATTTTGAGTATCCACGTTGTAAACAATAAAGCATCCCAGGTTACGGTTTTATTTCACAGCCCATTTCGCTGAATTTGTTTAGAAACAATTTGTTTCGAAAGTTCAAGACTGAAGTTAATTGTTACAACAATTCATTATGACGACACAGACAACAATAACTTTCCAATCAAACAAAGTGCATTGTTCGACAATTATTGCAATCAATCAACAAATTAAAGGATTCATTTGCTCCGTAGAACTGAAGATGAAATATATTTAGTTTTCAAAACGTCTGCGGAACATAAGTTTAGTTTTACATTTCAGGCTCTGTTCATTAGTCGCTCAAATTGACTAAAAATTTGAACCACTTCGCTCCAAAATAACTTTAGTTTTGCCACAAATGTTAAATTGCGATAATTTTACAATATTTTGAAGTTTTATCGAAGTTGGCTTGCGGTTTGCAATGTTAGTATCAATAGAATGTTGTGCGGTGGAGAAAACATTTTTATTGAAAAAGATGATGGACGAACAAACCCAAAAGTAAACTTGGTTTCGGTTGGTGGTTGCTGATGCAAGGCCGAGTAATGATAAAACTTTGTATTCTAACTCAAATACGTTATCTCGTGTCGATAAAATTAACCGCCGTGACCATATCCGTCAAATAAATTCATAAACCGGTAAAAAATCGGATTTTACATCAAACACTTTTTTTTAATATTTCTATCACCCACGATTGGAGTTATTCACCCCTTCGTTAAATAATTTCAAAAGATTAATGTAATTACACTTTTCAAATTCTTCACAACTGCCAAATAAATTTACAAACCAAAACGAAATTTAACGAAAAAAAATTTTCATCAATTTCTTTTTAAAATTTTACAAACACTTCAAATTTCTAATGCTTCAAATTTTTGACAATTTATTGTACAATTTTACAGCCTCCTTCTGCCAGATTGAAGCGAAGTTAGTCCGGTTAACCGGGTTGCCATAACAACATGGTGCAATGCCACAAAATAAAATTCTGGGTTCATTGAAAAGTAGCCGATTGAAACTGGGCCGTACAGCAGTTGAGATAAAAGTTACAAACTTGGCCGTGAAAGTAGAAGCTACATTTTGCCACAGACGCGTCACGATGACGTAATATTGTGCACACGCTCCTAACGCGCTGACGCAATCTTTGTGTTGATTGGTTCAAATAATTGCTGCATATTGCAACACCATCTGTTTAGTTTATATTCAGATCACAGCTAGGTCTCAAAACTTGTGATTTTGTTTTCTTTTAAATCAAGCGATACCGAATGCATTATTGATGATGATGATGATTAACCAAACTTGCAGTCTCTTTACCTCATCATAGCTGATGTACTTGAAAGTCAGTGGTTCTCAATCTATATCCGGTATTTTCGTTGATGAGCATTACGTGGTGGACAAACGGAAATACTTATTTGTGGCTTTGATTTGTAAATTTAGTAGAAAGTTTTCAAATATAGATTTAAAAATAAAGCATCACGTTGATAATGCAGGTTCACAACATTACATTGAAACAACGCCACTTAACATAACATTAAAATGCGCAAAGCACAACGTCCACAACAAAACTCGTATCAGTGCTTGCGACAATCACCAACCTATTGCTGTGCGGTGGCATGGAGTTTGTTTTTTAATTATTCGTCTTGTGCAATCAACAAATGAGCTTCAAACGAGTCATTAAATGTGATTCTATTTTTTGCTTCTTTCGTTTGAATAAGTAAACATGAAGAACCACGTTTGCCAACTCAAGATGAAAATGTTACGTAATTAAACGTAAGACAAAAAAAAGAAAATTATGTTTGTCAAATTAGGTTGGAGATGTTTTCCTAATTACGTTAAAATGCAACGGAAAGAGCCGCAAAAACGCTGCATGCGGCCAACGTGCCAGGGTTTCAACCAGCCTGAGTTAGACAAAGCGGTTCGCAACACAAAACGATGTAACGTCCATGTGATTTTAAATAGGAAGCATGACTAAGGAACGCAAAGTTGGCTAAACCCTGCAATGATGTGTGTAGTTTGCCGCAAATTAAAAACTTGAGGTTACTTATTCGAATAATACAATTCCAGCCGAGGCTATATGCACAAGCACACGGATAACGGATCTTAGCAATAAGAGCATCAAAATTAAAAAATGGTTTGGAATTTCGTCGTGAAAGGGCTAACCTACCGTACCGATTTACAAAGTATCCAATTTCTTAATACACTTTATTGCTTGCAAGTGCATTGCAGTAAGATCAAACACTTTTCAGCCAATCAATTAGTAATAAATTTTGATGTCATTGACGTTAAACCTTCGTGGGTTGAGACTGTCCGCGCTCAGCTGAAGGTAGCAATTGAAACATTCTTCTATCGAGGACAAGACGCGAATTGTGATTATCCGCAAACAAGAAACGAAGATTTGAAATTGCCGAAAACAACAATTTTCCATGCATGAATGTTAGATTAGTAGCCTGCTCTAAACTGCAAACAAGCTGGCAAGCAACTGAAGCAAATGTTTTCTAAATACACCAAACAGTGTTGCCAAATTGTTTTCATGATTGTTTGTAAAGTAATGACGTTTATTCGTTTAAAATTTTTCACAATTATCAAAACTTCTCATTTATCATTGCAAACACCACGAATACTTGTAAATAGCTTAAAAGCCTTCATATATCTGGTCTAAGCAGCACAAAGATTGCGGAGTCAACTGAAAACATGGTGCTCTTCACTGTTTCTATTTTGATATCGACAGCGCGGTCTACAGGCGGCCAGTCATATTTTTCCTGCTTAGGTTTTTGTTTTAATGCAAACTTCCTGAGACTTTATGTCGAAAATCAAGAACCCTCGTTTTTATAACAAAATAACTTTATAAGCAATTTTGCTTGAAAAACATTTCAAAACCAAAACTACTATTTACTAAGCACAACTTAGTAGCAGCTTTAATAATAGGTGGCTATTGTTTACCATGTTCTCATAGTTAATGTTATTTCTCGACATATTCTCTTAAGTTTAAAGCGCTTGTTACCAAATAAAAGCAATCACGAGTAGCCGCGTAGAAATCAATAGTCTTTACTGAGCTTCTGCACGAATGTTCGAAACTTGTTACGACAAACATGGTGAGGCGATGAACAAATCTCGTAATCAACATAAAAAAAACTAAAGCAAGCTCCACGGAACAAGCCCGTGAAATACTACCAGAACAAATGAACGAACGAGGATGAGGAATCTAAACAACAAATCATAAACAATAAATAAATCTATTTCTTTATTGACGTTATCAGTCGCGTTCTGGACTTTGATTTAACGTTAATTTTACCTTTACCTAACGTCTATTTACCTTTAACATTACCAAACTATCGCATGTTTATAGCGTCACAACTGCAATATTTTCCCAAAACTCAGTGATGGTGGCTAGTGTCTTCGCCCCTGCCTGTGGAAGGCCTAGGTTATACTACAAGTCATATCGAAGACTATGGAACCAATTGTGTTCTTTATTGCTTAAAACAGCGAGAATAAGTTTAAAGTAATGATGGGCACGCCGCAAATATGATTTAAAAAATTGAAGCGTCCCAGACGCAAAATCTGTCATTTTTACATTGGTATTACTGTTGAGAAGGAGCTTCTGGCGTCAGCACTACCTGACTATTCACTATAGAGCAGCGAGCATTGCGTTTCGCTAACCATACCGGTGTAGCCTCCACATCAAGACTTGTCAAAAAAAATTTTTCTTGGCGTTTCAAAAGCATGTGTTCCGAGAAACAAAAAGTATTACGTCACTTATAATTACACAAGAATGGATGGAGCAGTCAAAAGTGATATGTCTCTGTATGTTTTTATTTCAAGCTCAAACCATATTGACTCATGAATATACCATTAAAAAGAAATAATTAAAAAACAAGCTTGTAAGTAAAATTTAGAAATTGAGCTTTCTCGTTTCTAATTCAACCTATACACGTGCGGTATCGAACCGATGCCCTGTCGAACGTCGCGCAGGCTCTTCACCATTCACCAACCCAGCCGACTCATGAGGGTACTGGATCACTCGTCATCACTTTTTTATTGCTCATCTCCATTAATGTGAGGTAAGAAACAATTTTGCCACAAAGAAAGTGGTTAAATATGCTACAACCGAGCCATCACATAAGCGGAACCTAATCTAGAAATGTTTTAGATCTCTTCAAGAGGGCTTTGCACTTTGAATTTGTGAAAAACATACCTTAGTTGGAAAAACAATTGGGTGTCTGGTAACCCGGGTGGGTAGTTATAAGTTTTAGATTTTTTAAGATTTATTTTTTTTGTTCAAATCAAAACAAAAAAAGCGGAATCTTGAATAATAATTGGAAGGAAAAACAAATCTGAGCGTAATGAAAAAAATCAGAAACAAGAATTAAGCCTTGAATCTTTCAAAACAAACTCAGATCGTGCGGGAAAGTAGTACGAATGCCAGATCAGCGTCATTCTAAGAAAATAATTTACTCAGAACTGGTTAAAGACAAACGTTCAGTGGGTGAGCAGAAAAATGATTATATAATAATCATTCTTTAAACAGTTACCACAAAAAGTGTAAGGAACATCGATTGCATTGATTGTGAGAAAACCGCAAATAGGCTTCCCTCGAAAGGGCCTGGATGTCAAATGATAAAAACAACAATGAGAGGGAAGACATGAAGGTCGTTTTGTCGCAAACCCCACCGGTTAATCGGAGGGAGGACCATGCTTGGTTCGAGTCAATTATCTGTGCGATTTCGATGTAGTTAATTTTTTCTCCAGACAAAAGCAAAGCGCTGCGTGGAAACCTATCAGTTTGTTTTGTTTCTTGTAGAACATTAACACTTAATGTAATTGTTATTTAAGATAAAGTCGATAAAATCCTCAATTATTTAATTCTTAACTTAAAATGTCTATAGCCTACCGGTACATGTGTGACTTCTTTATCAAATAGTTTCAATAAATTTGATAAAAATATTAGTTTTTCTTTCCATTTGCTGTTGAAGAAAAATAGAATTCGAAAAAATCTGCACACAAAATACGTCATAACGTCGAATGTTTGTTACATAACAAGGCAGTAAGAAGTCAAGATGGGTCGTTTGTGTGTTCTGTGGTCTTTTAAAAGGTTTTAAGATTAAACTTTATGTTTCAAAATGATATGAAGAGGATTGTATTGGCTTGAGAAACATCGATTTATAAACCGAAGTGAACATGAGCACGTCTCCATAGTCAGTATCAATATCCGCCAGAAGTTTCTTAACCTTGCGATGATCAAACGCACTTGCACGAATCCACTTTACTGTTGATGTTATTAGAATTTCTATCACATTAGACATCTTCAGAAACTCAACATCGATATTTTTTCCGGTAAAATGCAATGGTGTCGCATAACAGGGAGGAGTAAGATCATCTTCTTTACGCCATTTTTAGGTCACTTAAACCGTAGCTTATGATATGTTGGCGGTTTCATTCTAGTCAAGTTTAGTGGCAGAATTTCAACTTGTTAAAGTGGCTACCAATTGATTCTTATCGTTCTCTCAAGTTCATAAAGAATGTGTCCAAACTATTCATTCTTAATTTTTCCAAGTTTACCAATTGTTAAAAAAAATCAATAAAAAAGCAACCAGGTTTGGTCACTACAATTACTTAATTATTAGCAAACAATTATTTATGATTAGTAATCCTCTAAACACCGAGAAGCCAGAACTGAGGTTAAGAGTCTGCAGAAACATTTTATTTCTTTACCAATTGTGTTCACCTTTTATAACGTTATGCAGCCACGGTGGTTTATGGCAAATGCAAGCAAAAGAGACAGAACATATTTAAAACAAAAGTTGACGGCCTTCTCACCTCCACCTTGAGTTTGATGAAAGAACTAATTCTTCCAGACCTCAGACGTGCCGTGCAAAATCCGTTTGTAATAAAAATTAGATGCTTTTAAGTACAGCCAAGCTTGTTGCAATTTCAAATTTTCAGGACAATACTTCTCACTCCGACAACGAGGATTTCTAACAATCAATCATCCACATCAAACAAACGATGTAATCAGAATATAATTGCCGTATATATTTTTTTAAATCCAGGTCCTGATTTTGCATTGAGAAACTGAATAATCTTGCGTACAACAATCAAAACATGAAATGCTTTCAGCACAACCTGTCGTTGGTTGCAGTGGTTTCTTTGAAACACGGAAAAAAATAAACAACTAAGTTAAATGGAAGAGTTTAAATTCAAAACCATAACTTTGCAACCGAGAACGACAAATGAAGATAAAGAAGCATCATGAAAAATATAAAACTATTTAATCACAACCATGGAAACGTAATAGCCTAACGGCTCGAAGGAACGTGAAGCATTTCCTTTTAATGTTTATGAAATGCCTGCGATGTCTTCTGACAGGTGTCAAACCTACAACAGTGCTTCATATGAACAACTCGGTTACATGTCTTGTAATACAAACGAATTTATTTTCATACGAGTCAGTTAAATGCAAAACATACTGACTCGTGTGAAAATAAATGCGTTTGCATTTAAATTTTAAAGATTTTGTAACAAATAATTATGACGACACATGCAACAATGGCTTTCCACCAAACAGAACACATTGTGAGACAATTATTACAATCATTCATCAAAACAAATTTTATTTTGCCACAAAGGTTAAGTGTGATAAATGTCCAATATTTTAAACTTTTATCCAAACATGTTCACGTGGTTCAAAAATTATTTTAATCTCAACAAAAGCGCTCAAAGCAAATAAATGGCTTAAAATTTTAAACATTATTTGGAATAGGCCTCGCACTTTGTATTTTGCGAGGATTTCTGCATCGTGAGATTTTTGTAAATTTCGTTAAATTGTTTTTGGGCTCACAATGAAACAAAAATGGATGTTTCAAAAACAAAATTGCTGTAGAAAAAAAATTCAGTGCACATTTCAGCTCACAATGTTACATTGTTGAAAGGAGAGAAAGGGAGTAGCATAAGCATGTTGGGTGATGATCGACGAAATCAATCGTCGTTGATCAAAATGAAATTGCTCACAAAAATTATATAATCGAGGAAAATGTGCGACAACCCTAAATTACGCCGATTTCGAGATCCGGAATCGCGATCTGCAACACGATATTTTGGTAAATCGTAAATCCTCAAAACCCTAGTGCAAGACCACACACTATGAATTTTGAAACATTGACTGCATTGTGAAGTTTTTGTGAGTTTTGTTATTTTCGGATTCACAACAAAACAAAATAGCTTGGATTTCAAACGAACACAAACAGTGCTACAAAAAGACACAAAAATTCGTTTCGTTCAGAAAAATTTTCATTTGAACGATATTTGTCGCCAGACCAATAATTGTATGTCGCGGGAAGTGTGTGCGCGATTTGCAGGTTTTTTGAATCACACAAATTTGTGAAAAAGAATTTCAAATGAAGGCATGGGTTCGATACCTTGTGGGGTCATACCAAAGACTTTTTAAAAATGGTACTGAATCTAATTTCTGCTTGGCACTGAGTAATGGAGTGGATTCGGGTAATAATGTACTCAGTTGCGCTTCTATACGGCTGCATTGACACTGTCTGCTTTGTAAAGCGCTGAGGAGCAACGCATTCAGCGATGGATACAGCGCTATATAAAAACTAACATTATTATTATTATTAAATGAAACCAAACCAATGCCCTTCAACAAACGTTCAAAAAAACTTTTTTCTTGGGGGATGAAAACAGTGGAACGGATTTTGCTATCTGTGCATGTTCTTTGTTCGATTGCTCAAGATGACGTCATGGTCATGACGCTTTACTTCAGAGCTCAGAAAATCACAATCGATGGTAACTTTCAGCTCTGTTGAGTCCAGCGAAAATTATACCACCTGACTCCTCGGTTCATAACTGGTCGACTCTGATTTCATCAAATTTTTGGCCTTAAAATTTACTTTCAATTGAAGTTTTGATCGAAATTGAAACGATGACTTTCACAAAAACTGACAAGAACAAACGCTTCTCATTTCTGGTGCAGTTTTAGAGCGCAATGCGGAGAAAAAGAAACAATATTTTAAAAAAAGATGGCAAACAAAAGTTTTAACGTTTATCGATTTGCATCAAGCCACAAGCGCAGTCGGCTTTTTTTAAGGACTCCGAACGCCATGGAATTTTAAGGACTCACAAGGACTCCATGCCAAAGTCATTCCGGCTCCAGAGCCCTGGTAACTTCAAACAATTTCCATTTTATTTTCATCAAGCTTCGCCAAATCAGAAGGAAACACAAACAACAGAATAAACCACTGGAATATAACCACGTTATGTTGTTAGGTTTTAAATTCCTCTAATAATCAAAACATTTCCAAAAGTTTACAAAAAATCAAGAGAAAAATTACATTTCTATTTTGTTTCAAACTTCAGAACTTTCAAGAATCAATGAACTCGCTTGGTTTCTATTTCAATTCATAAAATAGTTCTAACAATAATTTATTCGATGCAGTTGATTATTTCTTTCCAGACAAGAACACAGTGGTACGACGAAACCATACGATTTTGTTATGTTGGTTTCACTATTATTGCAACTAACTTATTCAAGCTAATTGATTTATAGCCAAACATTAAATTACTCCAGGTCAAGCTCACGAAGAATGCACAAATTCAAACTGTTTATTTTCAAACTTAGCACTTTCATGTGTGACGTGTCAACCGTTTATATCGTTCATCAGTCTTAGAAGTCCATGATAAATGCCATCAGAGGAGACGTGCACAGATTTTTGATAAATTTTGAGATTTTTTTATTTCCTGCCCGACTTCGACAAAAGACGTAATTCTTCGCGTTCTCCGAGTTGCCGCATAAAGTCCATTTGTAATAAAAACTAGCCGCTTGTAAGTGCGGTCAAGCTTGTTCAAACGTTTTCAGCTTAAACTTTAAAATGCTCAGAAGAAACTTTCTCGGTTCGAAAATGAACAACTCCAGCAATGAATCAACCACATTTCACAAACAAAACAATCATTCAAAAAAAAAATTTTCATCCAGGTCTTGATTTCGCACTGAAACCAAACAACAAAAAATTGAAATCAATCACTACTGAATCAATCACATCTCATAAAGAAATCATTCAGAAAAT
Organism: Aplidium turbinatum; assembly: GCF_918807975.1. Classification (NCBI taxonomy): domain Eukaryota; kingdom Metazoa; phylum Chordata; class Ascidiacea; order Aplousobranchia; family Polyclinidae; genus Aplidium; species Aplidium turbinatum. The sequence goes on along the minus strand of NC_137483.1, from coordinate 6,223,034 downwards.
GTTTTTAATCCAAGTCTTGATTTTGCAATGAAAAAATAAAATAAACAAATAAAACTAAAAAAATGCAACGCTTCCAACACAACCTGACGTAAGTTGGGGTGCTTTCTATAAAGATTACACTTTAAAAGTTTCACATTGAACGTAAAAATAATTTTCTCGTTATATTCATTTGCCCATTTCGCTGACATTGTTTTCAAAACAGTTTGCTTCAAAAGTTCAAGACTGAAGTTAATCATCACAACTATTCATTATGACGACACAGACAACAATAACTTTCCAATCAAACAAAGTGCATTGTTCGTCAATTATTACAATCAATCAACAAAAATAAATAATGATGACAGTATTTGCTCCATAGCGCTGATGATAAAACATATTTAGTTTTCGAAACATTTGCTGGACACGATTTTAGTTTCTGGATTTGATTCGGTTCTTTTTTCACTCAAATTAACCAAACAGTCGAACCACTTCGCTCCTAAAATTAATTTGGTTGTGCCACAAATGTTGAATTGCGATAATTTTAGCAATATTGTGAAATTTTAGGGAAATGTGCTTGCGGTTTGAAAATTAGGCACCAATAGAGAATTGCGTGATAAAGAAAATATTTTAATTCAAATACATGACGGGCAAGTGAACTCAAAAGCAAACTACATGTTGATAGTTGATCGCCGCTGAGGGAAGTCGAGTGATGATCAAGCTTTGTATTTTAACTCAACTACGCCATCTCGAGTTGAATATATTAATTGACTCGACATAATAGAAGCAAGGCACGACATAACCTCCAACATGACGTCATTACATTCTACAAAACGTCATAAAACAAACTCTACAACTAGATCAATTGTTTAATCAGTCAAATAAACTCACAAACTTATACAAAAGTTAACTTTATGCCAAACAATCGTTTTTTCGTGATTATTGAAATGCAGTAGTGCCCGCTTATTAAGTGCACGGTGAACAGGTCCACTCACTAATTAAGCCCAATTTGGTCAGGTCTGGAATTACTTTCATTTCTTTCTCCAATCGAAATTGTCCCCCGTTTTATCGGCCCAAAATCATCGGCTCCAGATGTTGGCTGAATAAGCGGGGCCTACTGTATTTCCAATTTTGCAAGATTTCACATACTCGACAATTCCTTGCATGATATCAAAATGCGAATGCAGTTAATCTTGTCCACAGTCAAATTTACAAACCGATAAGCAAAATTTAACTTTTAAGCAAGCAAACTTTTTCTAAATTTTATAAACTTTAAAGTTCCAACAATTTCAACCGACAACTTAACCTGAATTTCAAAACCTTAACCTGGTGTTATATCAGAACCAAGCAAATCCGGTGTAGACCGAGATGTCATGAACAACATGGGCAATTGCACAGATAAATAATTCTGACTCCATTTAGAAATGGTCGATTGAGCCTGGGCCAACCAAGTGATCCACTGGCTACATTAGATCATTGTGCGCCGATTATTTGTTTATTCACAATTTATTATTATTCACGGTCGTCGGTCATATTTGTCACAATAAGTTGACAAAACGATTGAGAATTTGCAGTTTTGTATCTGATCGTAGCTAATGCATTAATTTAAGAATTTTTTAACCCCACAAAATGACCCAGTAATTGCCTGAGTTTAGGAAGGTGGTTCTCAACGTACGACTCGCATACATTTTGTTGCTGTGACATCACACGCCAACAAATGAAAGAGCAGTACGTAGTTGCATTTTTGGTTTGTAAATTTGGTAGAAAGTTTTAAATTTAAATTTTGGAAATAAAGCAACAATGTTAATAATGTGGGCTTACAATAATATGTCAAACAATGTCAGTTATAATAACAACAAAATTTATGTAGCACAACGTCACAACAATAATCACATGCCCAGGGCCGTTCAGAAGATAATTTGGGCCGATACCAATGAGATCATTGGCTCCCAGATCAAGACATTTCTATAAAAAACAAACTATATCCAAAGCATATGCGGTGGTTTCTTCAATTCAAGGGAAAAATCATGGATCCTTAAAATCATCCTGGTACCGGGCCCACTACCTCCTGGCCTCCCCCCTCTCATCAACGCTACTGTGCATGCCTCGTACCATTGTATCAAGGCTGCGGAAAATACGCTTTCAATCAATTGCTTGTTGTGTTTTTACCTCATTCAACCAGAGTCATACAAAGGCTTTCTACTTCTGTTTTAAATCGCAAGAAAGAAACTATACTATCAAAAAGGCGTGTCACCAAAATATACTGTGAAACAAAACGAGAAGCGCTGATTAAAAAAAACGAAAAAGGGAAGACCTAAGGGGAACGAAAGCAAGGTACGTTGTTTAAACGAAAATAAACCAAAATACACAACATATTGCATCAAGGTTGCGGAAAAATACGCTTTCAATCAATTACTCGTTGTGTTTAAGAATGAGCCTCAAGCGAGTCTTTCAAGTTGTTTCAATCTAATCCATGCTTCTTTAATTTGGACGATAAGCATCAACATTCTATTATTATCATCGTGATCATGAGTGATAATATGTTTAACAAGTTAAAATTCAAAATTATTTTTCGTCCAATGCTTGACAAAACAAACATTAAGATCTGTATAGTGCAATCCTTGCCTGGAACTTTCAAGGATTTGCTGCTACAGGATATGACAGTTTTCGTTTTGGTCAATATCGTTGCATTTGCGTATTCTAAGGTACGCTAAAACTTAAAATTCTGGAAAATAAAATTTAAAACAAGTGCTAAATCAGAAACTACTAGCCAAGAACTCAACGGAAAAGATGGAGACCCAGCCAATCATTCGTAACCATATTCATAAATGAAATACTTAAAATAACAAAGAAAATTCAAAATATCCACAACCAACGGTGGCAATCAGACAACAACGAATAAAAGTTCAATAAACACTGAACCGACGTGGAAGGAAGGAATGACGTGCTGTTGCTTTTGGGATCATTTGTATTAAACTTTCCTTTAATTATTTTGTTACCTCATTGCCTTAGTTTTGGTTTAGCTGCCGTTCCAGCTTTGATTCCAGCATTCACTTCGGTTGCATTCAGTTTGTAACCTCACTGCGATTTAGCAGAATAAATTTCGAAGTGATAAAAAAGGCTTCGTTTCAATGCAAAGAGGCCGACTCATGGCCACCTAAAGATACGGCCTGATTTGTCACATTTTACAGAAATTTCCAGGTTTTTCTAACTTTGGGCGAACGTTTAAATAAATTTTTCTAAAAATTCAAAGTGAAAATGTTAGTTTATGATGACCGAGTGGTACCGCAATGAGATCTCAACCGACAGGAACCAAGTTCGATTCCAGTCAGGGTCTTTTTCTTTTAAAAATTTACAAGACCAAATAATCAAAATATCCCCAAAAAACGGCGGAAACCATGTAACAATCAGAAATAAAAGTTCAATGAACACTGATAACCGACGTGGAAGGAATGAATGACGTGCTGTTGCTTTTAGGATCATTTGTATAAAACTTTCCTTTAATTATTTTGTCACCTCATTGCCTCAGTTTTGGTTTAACTGCCGTTCCAGCTGTGTGACCTCACTGCGATTTAGCAGAATAAATTTCGAAGTGATAAAAAAAAGGCTTCGTTTCAGTGCAAAGAGGCTGACTTAAAATAAACACTAACACATATTTTTTCTGTACATTAAAAGTCATAGGCATACGAAGCCGAGCAACGTCATCAAGTTTAACATATTAAAGATTATTATATATTTACAAAAAACAGTTGTTGCTTAGTTTTGTGTTTTTTGTAAATATATAATAATCTTTAATATGACTTGATAACGTTGCTCGGCTTCGTATGCCTATGGTTCAACATTAAAAATCACTGCACAGCCAGAGTTATTAGTCTTGCGAGAAAAAAAACACCACTCGAGTCTGTATTAATCAGGAATGCTGAGATCAGGAGATTCTTGAGATTTTGAAACTTTTAGGATTTTTCGAGTTCAAACAAAGTGAGAAAAATTACGAATAAAAACCAAATAAAATTATTGCTGCATTTTTGCTACAATGCTGCCGCAAGAACAAAAGTGGATCAGCAATTAAAAACTCTGATTTGATTCTAAAACACCCAGGGGCTGTGAAAACACGTCCCACCACAACTGATGCATGATCATTGAAATCAAAACGCTAAAGCGATCAGTCCCAAAATCCGTGAAGGTGATGTAATACTTGTTTGCTGTTGCAGTAAAACTTAAAAAACGTCACAGCCATAACCAATCAAACATAATCATGTATAAATCTCTAAGCACAAAATACAGGAACATTAACGTAAAAAACTTCATTCATGATGGTGGAGTGGCACGCGATGGTTGTTATTCAACTCTGGATCTTGTTTTTACAAATATATGAAATCAAACAATCTAAGTATTCACAACAAACAGCGTTAATTAAAACCCATTACATGGAAAGTTTCAGGGCTGTGGAGTCGGGCAAAAAATATACGACTCCGACTCCTCGGTTTATAACTGGCCGACTCCGCCTCAGGACACGACAAAATCCCTCCGACTCCACGACTCCATTGAGTCCACATCCACAGTTCTGAAGAGTTTACATGACAACAACTTATCGATGGGTTGATTAAAAAGATTAAATTTAAACATTTTTATATGTTTCGGCACTCTGAAAAATTACTGAAAGCTTACGCACTGTAGCTATTATTTCTGTGAGAAAATAACCACTTGTGTCGTCATAGACAACTGGCCAATTATACCGCAGCAGTTGATTAATCAAAACTACAATAACAAGTTGGTGATTGCAAATTCTTACTAACATGGTGAAACTTGAAGATTCTGCCCAGACAGAAAAATACGTCATTGTTACATTGATTCAACGTCTGCAGACTTTGAATCAATGTAACAATGACGGATTTTTGATGTTTTTGACTTGAATCAATGTAAAAATGAAGGAGTTTACTGCCTGGGTATTTCTTACTTTTGTAAATGTTATTGATTAATTTATGACTCCAGTCGTGCCAATGCAGTTCGTAGCCTACAGATGTTGTATTTTATTTGTAATCAACTGAACACATTACTGTGTTATCGTAATTTTCTTCCTTGGGTAGTCATAGCTAAATGAGAAAAAGTTACAAAGGCTAGTTTCCTTTAATGCTGTACTAAACAAAAACGTGATTGACATAAGTTATGACCACTGAACCGTAACATGGTAGTGCCACACACTCTTATCAATGGGCGTGGACATTAACATAAAAATGTCACAATGTATCATTTATTGTTTGTTCCTTGATAAAAATTAAATGCCCCCCCCCCCCCGAAAATATTTGCTGGTTGCGGGCCTGCCACAACCCATCAGTTGCTAAGCAATGACACAAACTGGAAAATTAGACAAAACTATTCCTAATACGAAGCGATTAAAAGTGGATGTACTGCCAGGTGCACAAATGCCTTTTGTTAATACATTTAAGAAAAATAACCGTCTTTGTTCACCAGGCGCCTCAATCAAACATCGACCCAACGACGTGGCCTACCCAAGTAATGTCTATGTCATATATTAATTATTTGTGGTATCATACCCAAGTGTTAAAATGGTATACCGGAGCTTTCTTTAATCTTAACAAATACAAAATAATCAGCTTATTTATGGCTAACGTGAAGAAAACTAAGGCAAAACGCTAAGAAATATTTCAGCTGGCAAAATTAGCCTTTTCAACATCGATTTAACGTCTGCAGACGTTGTTTGACAAGTTAGGTTTTAAGTTTCGGTTTTCAAACAACTTCGCGTTGTTTGCAAAGTTTGACAAAAAAATCAAAAGTTTTATTGAAAATTTTTGAAATTGTATTCAGTCAAAATATAAACTTTTATTTAGTTAAAACAAAAAGTACGTATAAGAAAACAAATGAAAAGATTTTCTGGTTTTATTTTTCAACGCAAACTTCTCCAAACTTTTTTAGAAATTCAAAAAATGGTCGCATATGACACTCAGTGACCAAAGCCTTTCATCATTATCTGCATTGTGCCTGTAACAGACTTCTCAACAATAATTACAAACGACAATCAAAGCGTGCTAGTTCTAATGCAAAAAGCTACTGTAGAAAACGAAATCAATTTTCATTTAAAAGGCAGTCAGTGATAACAAAATATCCTATCAAAGTAAAGGAACTGAAGAAAGCGATACCAAATCTTACACATCCGGCTTCGTTTTATTAAGCCAGCGTTGCTCAAACTCGACTCCAATTTCCAGATTGGAAGCAGACGCAAATGCGTAAAGTACGTTCAAGATCAAATGGTCAATGACGTCACAAACGGAAGACAAAGTTATTTCATTACACACCATTCCGTTTATGGTTTGGTTTTTGAATTGTTATCCTCGGACTGATAAAACCTTGATAAGTTATTCCTGGTAGTTTCGCATACTTGTAGAGGCTTTTGACGCAGAGCCGGTTACCGAGATTGACAGAGTGAAGTTTCTGATTGTTGAAATTTTGTTGCCGGATAATTATTCCATTCACTAAGTGCCGCTGAATGGAGAGCAGTCCTGAAATGCGTTGCTCAAGCGCACACAAAGGGTGCCGAACCAACGTCGCGTGATCTTGAGTCGAGCGCTTAACCACCGAGCTAACAGGGCAGACGGTGCAGAAGCTTGAAAGTTTGCCTCAATACCTCAAATGGGTATTAAGAATAGATGTTAAACAGAGTTGGGTAGTAAGCAAAAATCAATCCACTTAAAATAAAATTTGTTTATATTAAGTTGATAGCGTGTGCAGAGTGCAGACGTTGAATCAATGTAGAAAACTGTTGATTTGTTATCTGGGTCAATCGGTGTTTGCCCACAAATGAAACTGAAAAACACAAAACTGATTGCCCCCGAGAAGACACCATCAAAGCACAGATCGACTATTGGTTGAAGATAGCACCCTTCTTTAGTGCAGTAGGTGGGACCTGTCAGTTTATAACTCCGTTGCGGAAGAATGTGTCAATCTGTGGTGTATCAACGAACTTTAGAAGACTCGATAGAAGAAGAAGTGGAGAATAACTTGCTGTGATCGCTCCACAGACAACAACCACAATGCAACCGATGACGAAACATGATGATGACTGTCATTATGAATCATAACGATAACAATTCACCAACCATAAGGACGATAAGTAAATGGATCAACAACGTTGTTGACCTCATCAGCAGCATGTTTGACGTTATTTTGACGTCAATCCAAACAATGGGGCTCCTTGTAAACAATTTCAGGTTTGATACGTCACAAACGCCATGTTTCTCAAAAACTCAGTGGTGGTAGTTATAATGTTCTTGTCTCTGCTTGGGAAGGATTGGGTTGTATTGCAAGTCGAATCATATCAAAATTATGATACCGATTGTGTTCTTTGTGGCGCATAGCTGTGAACATACATCCGTCATGCAGCAGTCATGTTATGGATATGATGCACAAATTCAAGCCCTTGTGATGAAAAAATGATGTCGTTTTTTTCAAAATATCAGATTTCATATTGCTCAAAAATATTTCCCTGTTTTGGTGTTTTTACTGGGTCGTGGACCCAGACAGAAAATCAATCGTTTTTTACATTGATTTCACGTCTAGACGGTAAATCAATGTAAAAAATGATTGATTTAATGTCTGGATATCTTCTGCGTAGAAATAGCACGTTAGCGGCCTTGACAATGTAAGTAAGAATGAAGAAGCCAAAACGAGGTGTGTCTTTATTTTATTTTTTAACCAAAAACGACATTAAAGGAATTTTTAACACATTGACTGAGCTACAAATTTGTGGCAGTTTATTTATATAGAAGATGACAGCGACAAATTGATGGATGTACAGGAAGAGGTACAAAACGAAACCGTTTATCGCCGAAAGAAATTTCCATTCAAATATTTCTTGCTTTGACGATTCCCAACTCTACAAAGGAATCTTTACGGTATCCACAAGTCGGTATCCACACGCTTTGGATTATATGACAAGTTTTGTGTTTGACATTCTCATGTATTTCGTGTCAATTGACGTCATAACAAAATTACTTCACTCGGAAGTCGAAACAAAACCATGACCACGCACTTTTATGCAGAAACCATTGAATTGTCTTTCGAACTGCACTTTAGTCGAATTTAGCTTTTTTTTTAAATACACTTTTTGTCTTGTGAAAAGTCATCGTTACGTCAGTCAAGAATGAAAAAACAACATAATCTTTGCATGTTTTGAAATAAAAAATTAAAAGTGTTAAATTAAAAACTGTTATTGGGTTATTGAGTTATGCTTCAATCTATTGCGTCACGAGGGGGGAGAGGGGGGGAGAATTCTTTGTAGTCGCCTCTCTTGTTTAGTAGAATAAAGGACTTCAACCAAATCGTTGAATGGGATGCCACTTTTGGCTTTCATTAAAATAAGCAAATGTAAAAATGGAGAAGGTGATGTCTGCCAGCCCATGTTGGAGATGTTTCCTTAACTAGGACAGAATGCTCTGGAAAGCAGCCCCAGTCCTTTATACGACTATCTAGATTCTAGAACACACAAAAATTATCGCCGCGTCAAGATTGAACTGGTCAGTTTTAGGAAAGATGACTTTTTGAACTTCCTTGAATGACAAAAAATGATCGTTTTTGAACTTTCTTGAATGAAAATTATGGCTTTTCTTGATTGGCAATCGAAATAAATGTTTTCAAGGAAGAACTTTCGGTTCAACACAAACTTCTTTTGCTTCGGTTTCGAATCGTCATCTACAGAACAAAAGTTCACTTCGCCAAAGTAACTTTCGTTTCGAACACAACTTAGTTTCCAAATGACAAGAAATCAAACAAATATAACTTCAACCTTAATTCAGCAATTTTACATCAAGGCTGAAGCTACCCAATTAAAATTCACAAAAGAACGAAAAATCCGTAAATGTTTTGCGAATGTTTTGAAATTTCTTTCCGGGAGGGTACGCCCCCTTTTTGGGGCGTCAATCACTTTTTACAAGAGACGCAAGCTTTACAACGATATTTCATCTTTTTGCAGTGATTTTAATGTACTAACATTTTCAATGTAATATTCAAGGTACTATTAAAATATTTTTTTGCCATTCATATTTTTTGAGCACTGGAAATCACATGCAGGATTATATAAGTTATTTAGACGAAGCAATTGTTGCACTTGTTCTGCAATCTGGTTTCGTTATATCCCACGTGAATACGAAAAAATAAAATCCTTGAACACTCATTGCGTTATTTATCGAAGAACCTTGAGACGACTATTTATTAGGTTTTAATGAACTCAAAAGGAAGTGCATCTGCAAAACACAAGCCATAAATATAAAACAAACAAAGTTAGTCTCACAGTCGGAACTCAAAGCAACGAAAAGTTCCTTTCACTAAACACTGCAAGAAAATCTCTGATGGAAACCGACTTGCTGGGGCTGAGTCGAGAGGCGCGATAAGACAAAACAATCAACGTGAAACGTGCCGAGCGGAGAAACCATAATGTAGAAACGCATGTAGAATAAACGTAAATTTAAAACAAATCTCAGCATCCAAATCTGTGCTTCTAATAAATCATTGAAAGGTATACTGAATTTAATCATCGAATTTAATTATCAAAGTAACCAACTTTGCAAAGGCAGAGGATTTTATAAAAACTAAAGCTGTTTGCAGTTGCCTTTTAAACCTGTGTAAGGAGCCTGAATGAAAACTATGCACAATTAGGTGAATTTTCCACATGAATGATTGATGGTTGTCCAATCATAGCTGATTGGAAGTTTCTTATCCAAAACTATGCATCCGGAAAAGTCGAAGAAACAAAGAAGTCCAGTGGGCTTCAATAAGTTGGACGCTGCACTCGCTGATGGTAACTTTGTGTTTCGGCGAACTGATCAAGAAACAATCCATCTACTGTAAATGCCTTGACAGCAAAACCAATCAAAAATGTTTTTGAAAAAGCACAAGAAGAATGTATTGCCCAGAAGTTTAACCACACATTCAAGTTAGACTTCAAAGAACTGGAGCTCGAGATTATATTTCCATTTATGCACTGGTCTGAACTCTAGATATTCAAATACTAACAGTGTTCGGATCCACATATCTTTGCTCCTTATTCTATTGCAGTTGCTGTCAGGACCAATGACAGGTTGGGAGTTAAAGGCTTCAACAACGTTGCGCAATTTCTGGAGTTAAACTTTACATCAAAACTCAAGTTGATTAGAATCAATTTCACGCACCTCACTAATATCACGTGATCAAGAAAAACAAAATTATTTTTGATATTACAATTCAAAACATGCAGTCATTGTTAAAAAGATGAGATTCAAACAAAACTTAAAAACTACTGGCCTAGGGGGGGTGAAAGGATAAGGTTTTGATTGGAGCAACTACACCCATCCAATTCATTACACTTTGAATGAAGGTGAGCAATCTTTATAAAAAAATAAAAAAAAAAAATAAAAAAAATAAAAACAGGTTAAGCCGTGAGGCCAACAAGGATCACATGACTGGAAAGCGAGCTCTTTATCCTTTACGGCTTCCGCCAATCCACCACTTTAGAAACAATTAAAGTAAATTAATCGTTTACTAACCGCATTCCTCTGCCTGGATTCGAACCTAGACCCACAACAGCATGAGCTACCGACCAAACATACTTCACATCTCAACCCGCAAATCTAGACTGGGGGCACAAAAATTACTGATAACACGACGTTGAAGCAAATATGTGAACACCTTCGTTGGAAGAATTAAGATTTGGTATTAATTCGAGAGAGAGAGTGTTCACCAGGAATTTGATAAACAAAATCACTTGCGTTCTTCTGATATCAGGATTTCTTGGAGTCATCAGCACTACTAGACTTTTTCGTGACCAAACAAACAACGCAAGTGCATCAAGCATTATGATTTTAGGTTTCAGCGGACAAATAGCCGAACGCTGTACGATGGCCGCAGATCTCAACTTATATTTGATCTTTGAAATTAAAAGGTTAACTTGAACAGTCCAAATTATTTACAAAATTAATATGATGTTGGTTTGTAGTTGTAGCAAACTTGAAAACAAATCTGAAAAAAAAATTAAATCACAAACTTCTGCCCAGCAACTCGACAGAAAATATAGAGACGAATGATGATCATGTGATCAGAATCATGACCATGAGTAATAATCATGATCATGAATAATACTCCAAGTGAAAAACACAAGAACAATAAACGTAAAGCATTTTGTTTATGATGACTAAGTGGTTTCATTGCCATGTTGAATTTGAATTCTCCAAACTAAGCAACCAACTCCTTCAAAATTAGTTGATCCTTTGTCAGAGATTTTTTAGTCAAATTGTCTTCAGCAAGACAAGCTCAAAACTCTCTGATCAATAATAGCACGTAATTATCACTATTTCTGTGCTTAGAGAATCAGTTTCGATTCTTATTTCACTAAAATGTCTTTTAGTCTGTGCAGCAGTGGCCGTTCGTCGGCAACAGGAAAAAACACAAAAAGTAGGAATTGCAAAGAAAATAAAACCGTACATCCACAACAGTCGGTTTTCCAACTGCTTCTTTGACTAAAACATTTTCACAAGACTAAACCGTGAATGGGGTATAGACATTTTAACAACTAATAAAATAATCCGTTTCGCTACAATCTGGTAAGTTCCCAATTGATTTGAAATTATACAGGTCAAGCATCAGGTAGAAATATTTGGAAATTGGAATCGATATTTTTTTTAAACAAAATTGTCACTGAGAAACTTCATTCGTAACAAAACCAAATCAACATAAAATTTATGTTGAAACAAAACTTCGCTTCAAAATGCAGTAGCTTCAAATATCAGAAGAAATCGTGTGGTTTCGATTCTAATGCATGTAACCTACTTCTGGTAACTTTTACTGGTTATTGTTGCTTATTTTTGCTGGTGTAGGCTAGGTGATTATTTTTCCAGATGAGGGTACAGCGGTGCGACCCCAGACAACAAACCAAGCGTTTCTTACATTGAATCGACGTCTGCAGACGTTTGATTTTTCGTCTGTTGGTTGATAGCCTGTTTGGTTTAGTTTTGTTAGTTCCGTTGTTGTTTCGATGCCAACGCCTATTAACTCCAGCTCAATTTGGCAAACAATGTTAAAGTCCAAACTATTCATTGTAAATTTTAAAAGTTCAAGTGCGAATTTTTGGGTGTTCATCACTTTTAAACCTTGAAAACGCAAGTGAAAAACAAAAACATATTTTTGCAAATTTCACAATTCTTTTTTTACTTTTGATTTAAATCCGATAAAACATCTAATTTTTCTTAGACGTGTCGTGTGAAATCCATTTGTAATAAAAATTTAGACGTTTTTCAAGTGCAGCTAAGCTTATTCGAACATTTTCAGATCCAACTTCGCATTCCCGGAACAAAAGTATTTTAAAGTCAGAACATCAACAAACATACAAACATCACAAGCGATCACATCTCAAAAAAGCAAATCAATGAGAAATTGTTTTAAATGGTAGGATCGGTTTTGCGATCAAAACCGAAACAAAAAGAATTATTTAAACACAACAATAAAAGAAATGAAATGCTTTCAACATAACCTGGCCCAGGTTGCAATATTTCTTTTAAAGAAGTTTATTTTGAATGTTCTCGTTGTAAACAATGAAGCATCCCAGGCTACGGTTTTATTTCACTGCCCATTTCGCTGATTTTGTTTTGAAAGTTCAAGACTGAAGTTAATTATTACAACTCATTATAACGACACAGACAACAATAACTTTCTAATCAAACAAAGTGCATTGTTCGACAATTATTGCAATCAATCAACAAATTAAATGATTATCATTTGCTTCGTGGCGCTGATGATGAAATATATTTAGTTTTTAAAACGTTTGCGAGATATGAGTTTAGTTTCTACATTTCAGGCTCTGTTCATCAGTCGCTCAAATTGACCAAACATTTCAAAAACTTCGCTCCTAAAATAAGTTTAGTTTTGCCACAAATCTTAAATTACGATAATTTTACAATATTTTGAAGTTTTATCGAAGTTTTCTTCCAGTTTGTAATGTGAGTATCAATGGAATATTGTGCGATGGAGAAAACATTTCTATTGAAAAAGATGATGAACGAACAAACCCAGAAGTAAACTTGCTTTCGGTTGGTGGTTGCTGATGCAAAGCCGAGTGATGATAAAACATTTTGTATTTCAACTCAAATGCGTCATCTCGAGTCGAAACAATTAACTGCCATGACCATATCCATCAAATAAAATCATAAACCGGTAAAAAATTTGATTTTACATCAAATATTGTTTTAATATTTCCATAACCCACGATTGGAGTTACTCGCCACTTCGTTAAATAATTTCAAAAGAATTGTGTAATCACACTTTTCAAAATCTTTACAACCGCCAAATAAATTTACAAACCAAAACGCAATTTATCCAAAAAAAATTTTTTGATCATTTTTTTTCAATTTTATGAACACTTCAAATTTCTAATGCTTCAAATTTTGACAATTTATTGTAAAATTTTACAGCCTCCAACTTCTGCCAGATTGAAGCCAAATCAGTCCAGTTAATTGGGTTGCCATAACAACATGATGCAATGCCACAGAAAAAAATCTGTGTTCATTGAAAAATAGCCGATTGACACTGGGCCGTTTAAGAAGCAGCAGTTAAGATAAAAGCTACAAACTTGGCCGTGAAAGTAGAACGCCACATTTTGCCACTGACGCGTCACGGTGACGTCATGTTGTGCACATGGTCCGAACGAGCTGATGCAATCTTTGTGTTTATTGGTTCAAAAACTGCTGCATATTGCAACACCATCTGCTTAGTTTGTTTTCAGATCACAGCTAGTTCTAAAAACTTGTGATTTTGTTTTGATTTAAATCAAGCGATGCCGAATGCATTATTGATGATAATGTTTAACCTGACTTGCAGTCTCTTCACCTCATCACAGCTAATTTGCTTGAAAGTCAGTGGTTCTCAATCTTTATCCCCGATTTTCGTTGATGAACCATTGCATGGTTGACATATGGAAATACTTATTTGTGTCTTTGGTTTGTAAATTTAGTAGAAAGTTTTCAGATAAAGAATTAAAAAATAAAGCATCACCTTGATAATGCAAGTTCACAACATTACATTGAAACAACGCCACTTAACATAACATCAAGATGTGCAAAGCACAACGTCCACAACAAAACCAGTGTTAGTGCTTACGACAATCACCTATTGCTGTGCAGTAGCAGAAAGTTTGTTCTTTACTTATTTGTCTTGTTCAATCAACAAATGAGCTTCAAACGAGTCATGAAATGTGATTCTATTTTGTGCTTCTTTCGTTTGAATAAGTAAACATAAAGAATCACGTTTGCCAACTCAAAAAGATGTTTTATACAAACGTAACATAAAAAGAAAATTATGTTTGTCAAATTAGGTTGGACATGTTTCTCTGATTACGTCAAAATGCAACGGAAAGCGACCAGCCTGCAGTATCAGGCTTGAGCATGAGCTGCCATTATTGTAACGCAAAAAGCAAAAACAACAATGAATTGACAATAATTAGTGTTTTGTCAATTTGCTGCTGTAAAGATTATTCGGTTTCAATATTGTGCCAATGAAAGTTAGTTGAAAAAAAGAATAAGACAATCGGAAGTTGGTAAAAGAAAGCGTGGAAGGCAGAAAAGAAGATGGAGAGATTGTGTGACAGAAGATATGTAAATAGTGGGAGTGAAGGAGGAAGATGCTACTGACAGAGTGCTGTGGAGAACTGCAATCTGCATTGGCGACCCCACTTGAATGGGAATAAAGCCAGAAAAAGAAAAATATTGTGACATATTCCACCTTTGCAAAGCGATGGTTTGTGATCACAACGTCACACTGACCTATCAATAATTCTTTGCAAAAAATAAAATTAGTGTCATTTTCAAAACGTTTTGGTATAGCCCAACCAAGAATCGAACCTACAACACCAAAACAAGCAGCAAAGAAACTGATCACTCTGCTACTCATTCGTGGTGGGATTTCAACAAATGTAATTTGCTGCACTGCAAATTCTCGGTAACTTGGAAACAAATTTGGAAAATCTAAAGTTTCCAATTGTTGGCTCTAATTTGCGGCACATCAAGAGCAGCTGGCACAAAACTTGTTTTGACGAAGACTGCACGAAACGACGCGGTTTTTGTCGAAACGTATAAATTTGTGTCATAGTTCACAGCAAACAAAAATAAACAAAACTGAACAAGTGGGCAAACACGTTGAGACAAGATGAGCAAGCTTAGGAGCAAAATGGTTGGAACGCCTGGTTCATCTAATCAAGTAATGAAGAGCCTAAAATGTAGATACTAAACTTATGTTCAGCAAACAAAAGTTTCGGAAACTGTGCCGTCTTCACCTTCAGTGCCATCAATGTCTTTTATATGTCATTTTTAACACTGACGATGAAGACAGTATAGCAAATGACATATAAACGACATTTATAGCACTGAAGATGAAAACAGTATAGTTTTCGGAACGTTCGTTTGTTGAACATGAGTTTAGTATCGACATTTTGGATTCTTTATTGTTTTGATTAGATTAACATATTTGTTTTGCAATATTAATACAAATAATTAAGTTTCGGTAGAGGGCCTGCTCGGTGCCTACCACAGACATATAAAACTGAGTCGTGTCAATGAGTTTAACACATTATTTTTGTTATTGAAAAATCATGTTAGTCCGACCATGTTTTCGCAAAAACAAAAATATAAAGCTGAGTAAGCATTTAAATGCTGAGTCAGCATTTCCTTCCAAACAATTGTAAAGGCCGATTGCAACGTCAATGGTATTTCTCCTTACGCAAATGTTTTTTGCAGATTAAGTTAAGGTTATAATATTTAATATCTTTTCAGGTGTTAACGATTTATTGCTTTTGCATATTTTTCAGAACCTTCTGATGATCTTCCTTTCATGGCGAAACAGGCTGTAGAGGTTTTAGAAAGCAGTAACTATATTTGAATTAAATTGCTCTGCTTGGCTTTTTGCTTGGCATTGAGCATTTTTTAAGTATTAACAGTATTTATTTTTTAAAACTGATTCATATTTACTGGTTTAACAAAACATTTTCGTTATTACAAAAATCTTAATAGTCCGTTCATGTTTTCCGCAAGAACAAACCTAAATAAAAATATGTTGGACCCGTTGACGTTGCTCAGATTTATTTGTCTGTAATAAAAATGAATGAAATGTTGATTATTATAAACTAGCTCAGAACAGCTGAAGCTTTAACTGTCCCAGTTTGATTTGCAGGGCGTTAGAGGCAATGACAATACATTCTAACGCACAATGAACTTCTCCAATCAATCGCTCGACAATGACACAAACCGACAAGATAGAGCCGTTCCCAATACAGAACGATGCAACGTCATTGTGATGTCAATAATTTCTAATGTTTTCATTTTAATAATGCCATGTCAATGCAATTCTGTATCGTCACAAACCCTAAAAAGACATTTTTACCCCATAATAGTTCCTACTGACCTGCACTTTGATGACATGCGCCTTATTTAGGGCTGTGGCTACTGCAATGTAAAATGTAGATACATTTCAGTTTTTAACACCTGTGGATTTTGCGCTGGAAAATACAACACGCAGCAAATGTTGGCGAGCCGCAGAAACGGTACGTGCGGCCACCGTGCCAGGGTTCGGACCACCTTGAGTTAGACAAAGCGGCTCCCAACACAGAACGATGCAACGACCATGTGATTTAAAATAGGAAACATGACTGAGGAACGCAAAGTATCCTAAACCCTGAAATGATGTGTGTAATTTGTTGCAAATGAAAAACTTGAGGTTACTTATTCGAATAATATAGTTCCAGCCGAGGTTTCATGCACAAGCAAACTGATAACGTATCTTTAGCATCAAGAGCATCAAAAGTAAAATTTTTTTTGTATTTTCAACGCGAAAGTTCTAACCCACCGATTTACAAAGTATCCTAGTTTTTAATGCACTTCATTGTTTGCAGGTGTATTGCAATAAGATCAAACACTTTTCAGCCAATCAATTAGTAATAAATTTTGATGTCATTGACGTTAAACCTTCGTGGGTTGGGTCTGTCCGCGCTCAGCTGTAGGTAAATAATTGAAACATTCTTCTATCGAGGACAAGTTGCGAATTGCGATTATCCGCAAACAAGAAACAAAGATTTGAAATTGCCGAAAACAACAATTTTCCATGCATGAATGTTATATTAGCAGCCTGCTCTAAACTGCAAACAGACAACAAGCCGGCAAACAACTGAAGCAAAAGTTTTCTAAATACATCAAACAGTGTTGCCAAATTGTTTTCACAAATCTTTGTAAAGTAATAACGTTTCAGTTTCACCATTTTACCACCAGGAATACTTGTAGATAGTTTTAGAATCTCCACATATCTGGTCTAAGCAGCACAAAGATTGCGGAGTTAACTGAGAACATGGTGCTCTTCACTGCTTCTATTTTGATAGGGACAATTGGTCAGCGCGGCCAGTCTTATTTTTCCTGCTTAGGTTTTTGTTTTAATGCAAACTTCCTGAGACTTTATGTCGAAAATCAAGAACCCTCGTTTTTATAACAAAATAACTTTATAAGCAATTTTGCTTGAAAAACATTTCAAAACCAAAACTACTATTTACTAGGCACCACTTAGTAGCAGCTTTTTTAATAATAGGTGGCTATTGTTTACCATGTTCTCATAGTTAATGTTATTTCCCGACATATTCTCTTAAGTTTAAAGCGCTTGTTACCAAATAAAAGCAATCACGAGTAGCCGCGTAGAAATCAATAGCCTTTACTGAGCTTCTGCACGAATGTTCGAAACTTGTTACGACAAACATGGTGAGGCGATGAACAAATCTCGTAATCAACATAAAAAAAACTAAAGCAAGCTCCACGGAACAAGCCCGTGAATTACTACCAGAACAAATGAACGAACGAGCTGAGGAATCTAAACAACAAATCATAAACAATAAATAAATCTATTTCTTTATTGACGTTATCAGTCGCGTTCTGGACTTTGATTTAACGTTAATTTTACCTTTACCTAACGTCTATTTACCTTTAACATTACCAAACTATCGCATGTTTATAACGTCACAACTGCAATATTTTCCCAAAACTCAGTGGTGGTAGCTAGTGTCTTCGCCCCTGCCTGCGGAAGGCCTAGGTTATACTACAAGTCATATCGAAGACTATGGAACCAATTGTGTTCTTTATTGCTTAAAACAGCGAGAATAAGTTTAAAGTAATTGATGGAGCAGTCAAGTAATGGATGAAAGTAATGGATGGAGCAGTCAAAAGTGATATGTCTCTGTATGTTTTTATTTCAAGCTCAAACCACATTGACTCATGAATATACCATTAAAAAGAAATAATTAAAAAACAAGCTTGTAAGTAAAATTTAGAAATTGAGCTTTCTCGTTTCTAATTCAACCTATACACGTGCGGTATCGAACCGATGCCCTGTCGAACGTCGCGCAGGCTCTTCACCATTCACCAACCCAGCCGACTCATGAGGGTACTGGATCACTCGTCATCACTTTTTTATTGCTCATCTCCATTAATGTGAGGTAAGAAACATGTTTGCCACAAAGAAAGTGGTTAAATATGCTACAACCGAGCCATCACATAAGCGGAACCTAATCTGGAAATGATTTAGATCTCTTCAAGAGGGCTTTGCACTTTGAATTTGTGAAAAACATACCTTAGTTGGGAAAACAATTGGGTGTCTGGTAACCCGGGTGGGTAGTTATAAGTTTTAGATTTTTTAAGATTTCTTTTTTTTGTTCAAATCAAAACAAAAAAAGCGGAATCTTGAATGATAATTGGAAGGAAAAACAAATCTGAGCGTAATGAAAAAATCAGAAACAAGAATTAAGCCTTGCTTCTTTCAAAACAAACTCAGATCGTGCGGGAAAGTAGTACGAATGCCAGATCAGCGTCTTTCTAAGGAAATAATTTACTAAGAACTGGTTAAAGACAAACGTTCAGTGGGTGGGCAGAAAAATGACTATATAATAATCATTCTTTAAACAGTTACCACAAAAAGTGTAAGGAACATCGATTGCATTGATTGTGAGAAAACCGCAAATAGGCTTCACTCGAAAGGGCCTGGATGTCAAATGGTAAAAAAACAACAACGAGCGGGAAGACATGAAAGCCATTTTGTCGCAAACCCCACCGGTTAATCGGAGGGAGGACCATGCTTGGTTCGAGTCAATTGTCTGTGCGATTTCGATGTAGTTAATTTTTTCTCCAGACAAAAGCACAGCGCTGCGTGGAAACCTATCAGTTTGTTTTGTTTCTGGTAGAACATTAACACTTAATGTACTTGTTATTTAAGATAAAGTCGATAAAATCCTCAATTATTTAATTCTTAACTTAAAATGTCTATAGCCTACCGGTACATGTGTGACTTCTTTATCAAATAGTTTCAATAAACTTGATAAAAATATTAGTTTTTCTTTCCATTTTTGCTGTTGAAGAAAAATAGAATTCGAAAAAATCTGCACACAAAATACGTCATAATGTCGAATGTTTGTTACATAACAAGGCAGTAAGAAGTCAAGATGGGGTCGTTTGTGTGTTCTGTGGTTTTTTAAAGGATTTTAAGATTAAATTTTATGTTTCAAAATGATATGAGGAGGATTGCATTGGCTTGAGAAACATCGATTTATAAACCGAAGTGAACATGAGCACGTCTCCATAGTCAGTATCAATATCCGCCAGAAGTTTCTTAACCTTGCGATGATCAAACGCATTTGCACGAATCCACTTTACTGTTGATGTTGTTAGAATTTCTATCACATTAGACATCTTCAGAGACTTAACAACGATATTTTTTCCGGTAAAATGCAATGGTGTCACATCACAGGGAGGAGTAAGATCATCTTCTTTACGCCATCTGTCAACGAGTTCTACATTTTTTATGGTGCAATTTTTTTTATAAGTGACTTGAATTGGAGAACCACGATCTCATTGAAAGTGACTTGAATTGGGGAACCACGATCTCATTGATAGTGACTTGAATTAATATTGATAGTGGGCCCAAGCTATCCTCTTAATGGCACTGCGACCGTGGCAAAACGTGTTTAAAAGATTATCACACTCGTCAGTGCGTAATCACAAATAAACGAATGTTCATTCAAGCTAATTGATTCTTATCGTTCTCTCAAGTTCATAAAGAATGTGTCCAAACTATTCATTCTTAATTTTTCCAAGTTTACCAATTGTTAAAAAAAAATCAATAAAAAAGCAACCAGGTTTGGTAACTACAATTACTTAATTATTAGCAAACAATTATTTATGATTAGTAATCCTCTAAACACCTAGAAGCCAGAACTGAGGTTAAGAGTCTGCAGAAACATTTTATTACTTTAACAATTGTGTTCACCTTTTATAACGTTATGCAGCCACGGTGGTTTATGGCAAATGCAAGCAAAAGAGACAGAACATATTTAAAACAAAAGTTGACGGCCTTCTCACCTCCACCTTGAATTTGATGAAAGAACTGATTCTTCCAGTCCTCAGACGCGCCGTGCAAAATCCGTTTGTAATAAAAATTAGATGCTTTTAATTACAGCCAAGCTTGTTGCAATTTCAAATTTTCAGGACAATACTTCTCACTCCGATAACGAGGATTTCTAACAATCAATCATCCACATCAAACAAACGATGTAATCAGAATATAATTACCGTATAATGATTCTATTGATTCTATTTGAATAAGACCTTCTGATGATCCGTTAGGTGAAACAATTTGTAAAGGCTTCAGATAGTAATAACTATATTTGATTAATTACCGTATATATTTTTTTAAATCCAGGTCCTGATTTTGCATTGAAAAACTGAATAATCTTGCGTACAACAATCAAAACATGAAATGCTTTCAGCACAACCTGTCGTTGGTTGCAGTGGTGGTTTCTTTGAAACACGGAAAAAAATAAACAACTAAGTTAAATGGAAGAGTTTAAATTCAAAACCATAACTTTGCAACCGAGAACGACAAATGAAGATTAAGAAGCATCATGAAAAATATAAAACTACTTAATCACAACCATGGAAACGTAATAGCCTAACGGCTCGAAGGAAGGTGAAGCATTTCTTTTTAATGTTTATGAAATGCCTACGATGTCTTCTGACAGGTGTCAAACCTACAACATTGCTTCATATGAACAACTCGGTTACATGTCTTGTAATACAAACGAATTTATTTTCATACGAGTCAGTTAAACGCAAAACATACTGACTCGTGTGAAAATAAATTCGTTTGCATTTAAATTTTAAAGATTTTGTAACAAATAATTATGACGACACATGTAACAATGGCTTTCCACCAAACAGAACGCATTGTGAGACAATTATTACAATCATTCATCAAAACAAATTTTGTTTTGCCACAAAGGTTAAGTGTGATAAATTTACAATATTTTAAACTTTTATCCAAACGTGTTCACGTGGTTCAGAAATTATTTTAATCTCAACAAAAACGCTCAAAGCAAATAAATGGCTTAAAATTTTAAACATTATTTGGATGTGGCCTCGCACTTTGTATTTTGCGAATACTTTTGTGCAGTGAGAATTTTGTTAATTTCGTTAAATTGTTTTTGGGCTCACAATGAAACAAAAATGCTTGGATTTTTCAAAAACAAAATTGCTGTAGAAAAAAAATTCAGTGCACATTTCAGCTCACAATGTTACATTGTTGAAAGGAGGGAAAGGGAGTAGCATAAGCATGTTGGGTGATGATCGACGAAATCAATCGTCGTTGATCAAAATGAAATTGCTCACAAAAAATTATATAATCGAGGAAAATGTGCGACAACCCTAAATTACGCCGATTTCGAGATCCGGAATCGCGATCTGCAACACGATAGTTTGGTAAATCGTAAATCCTCAAAACCCTAGTGCAAGACCACACACTATGAATTTTGAAACATTGACTGCATTGTGGAGTTTTTGTGAGTTTTGTTATTTTCGGATTTACAACAAAACAAAATAGCTTGGATTTCAAACGAACACAAACAGTGCTACAAAAAGACACAAAAATTCGTTTCGTTCAGAAAAATTTTCATTTGAACGATATTTGTCACCAGACCAATAATTGTATGTCGCGGGAAGTGTGTGCGCGATTTGCAAGTTTTTTGAATCACACAAATTTGTGAAAAAGAATTTCAAATGAAAACAAACCAACCCAAACCTCTTCAACAAACGTTCAAAAAAACTTTTTCCTTGGGAGATGAAAACAGTGGAACGGATTTTGCTGTCTGTGCATGTTCTTTGTTCGATTGCTCAAGATGACGTCATGGTCATGACACTTTCCTTCAGCGCTCAGAAAATCACAATCGATGGTAACTTCCAGGACTGTGGAGTCCAGCGAAAATTATACCACCCGACTCCTCGGTTCATAACTGGCCGACTCTGATTTCATCAAATTTTTGACCTTAAAATTTAATTTCAATTGAAGTTTTGATCGAAATTGAAACGATGACTTTCACAAAAACTGACAAGAACGAACGCTTCTCATTTCTGGTGAAGTTTTAGAGCGCAATGCGGAGAAAAGTAAACAATATTTTAAAAAAAGATGGCAAACAAAAGTTTTAACGTTTATCGATTTTCGGCTTTTTTTAAGGACTCCGAACGCCATGGAATTTTAAGGACTCACAAGGACTCCATGCCAAAATCATTCCGGCTCCAGAGCCCTGGTAACTTCAAACAATTTCCATTTTATTTTCATCAAGCTTCGCCAAATCAGAAGGAAACACAAACAACAGAATTAACCACTGGAATATAACCACGTTATGTTGTTAGCTTTTAAATTCATCTAATAATCAAAACATTTCCAAAAGTTTACATAACCGAAGTGGGACACATATTTATTATAAAGGAAAAGAAAACGCTTCATTGCAACTACGGAAGTTTGCAACTGAATTGAAAGCACGTAGATGACACACGGGTGTCCAAAATAGATTTCAACAGATCAAAACTAAATTCTTCAACAAGAAACTTCAGACGAAACAAAAAATCAAGAGAAAAATTACATTTCTACTTTGTTTCAAACTTCAGAACTTTCAAGAATCAATGAACTCGCTTGGTTTCTATTTCAATTCATAAAATAGTTCTAACAATAATTGATTCGATGCAGTTGATTATTTCTTTCCAGACAAGAACACAGTGGTACGACGAAACCATACGATTTTGTTATGTTGGTTTCACTATTATTGCAACTAACTTATTCAAACTAATTGATTTATAGCCAAACATTAAATTACTCCAGGTCAAGCTCATGAAGAATGCACAAATTCAAACTGTTCATTTTCAAACTTAGCACTTTCATGTGTGACGTGTCAACCGTTTATATCGTTTATCAGTCTTAGAAGTCCATGATAAATGCCATCAGAGGAGACGTGCACAGATTTTTGATAAATTTTGAGGTTTTTTTATTTCCTGCCCGACTTCGACAAAAGACGTAATTCTTCGCGTTCTCCGAGTTGCCGCATAAAATCCATTTGTAATAAAAACTAGCCGCTTATTTAAGTGCGGTCAAGCTTGTTCAAACGTTTTCAGCTTGAACTTTAAATGCTCAGAAGAAGCTTTCTCGGTTCGAAAATGAACAACTCCAGCAATGAATCAACCACATTTCACAAACAAAACAATCATTCAGAAAAAAAATTTTCATCCAGGTCTTGATTTTGCTCTGAAACCAAACAACAAAAAATTGAAATAAATCACTACTGAATCAATCACATCTCATAAAGAAATCATTCAGAAAATGTTTTTAATCCAAGTCTTGATTTTGCAATGAAAAAATAAAATAAACAAATAAAACTAAAAAAATGCAACGCTTCCAACACAACCTGACGTAAGTTGGAGTGCTTTCTATAAAGATTACACTTTAAAAGTTTCACATTGAACGTAAAAATAATTTTCTCGTTATATTCATTTGCCCATTTCGCTGACATTGTTTTCAAAACGGTTTGCTTCAAAAGTTCAAGACTGAAGTTAATCATCACAACTATTCATTATGATGACACAGACAACAATAACTTTCCAATCAAACAAAGCGCATTGTTCGTCAATTATTACAATCAATCAACAAAAATAAATGATGATTACAGTATTTGCTCCATAGCGCTGATGATAAAACATATTTAGTTTTCGAAACATTTGCTGGACACGATTTTAGTTTCTGGATTTGATTCGGTTCTTTTTTCACTCAAATTGACCAAACATTCGAACCACTTCGCTCCTAAAATTAATTTGGTTGTGCCACAAAAGTTGAATTGCGATAATTTTAGCAATATTGTGAAATTTTAAGGAAATGTGCTTGCGGTTTGAAAATTAGGCACCAATAGAGAATTGCGTGATAAAGAAAATATTTTAATTCAAATACATGATGGGCAAGTGAACTCAAAAGTAAACTACATGTTGATAGTTGATCGCCGCTGAGGGAAGTCGAGTGATGATCAAGCTTTGTATTTTAACTCAACTACGCCATCTCGAGTTGAATATATTAATTGACTCGACATAATAGAAGCAAGGCACGACATAACCTCCAACATGACATCATTACATCCTACAAAACGCCATAAAACAAACTCTACAACTAGATCAATTGTTTAATCAGTCAAATAAACTCACAAACTTATACAAAAGTTAACTTTATACCAAACAATCGTTTTTTCGTGATTATTGACATGTAGTAGTGCCCGCTTATTAACCGCACGGTGAACAGGTCCACTCACTAATTAAGCCCAATTTGGTCAGGTCTGGAATTACTTTCATTTCTTTCTCCAATAGAAATTGTCCCCCGTTTTATCGGCCCAAAATCATCGGCTCCAGATGTTGGCTGAATAAGCGGGGCCTACTGTATTTCCAATTTTGCAAGATTTCACATACTCGACAATTCCTTGCATGATATCAAAATGCGAATGCAGTTAATCTTGTCCACAGTCAAATTTACAAACCGATAAGCAAAATTTAACTTTTAAGCAAGCAAACTTTTTCTAAATTTTATAAACTTTAAAGTTCCAACAATTTCATCAGACAACTTAACCTGAATTTCAAAACCTTAACCTGGTGTTATATCAGAACCAAGCAAATCCGGTCTAGACCGAGATGTCATAAACAACAGGGGCAATTGCACAGATAAATAATTCTGACTCCATTTAGAAATGGTCGATTGAGCCTGGGCCAACCAAGTGATCCACTGGCTACATTAGATCATTGTGCGACGATTATTTGTTTATTCACAATTTATTATTATTCACGGTCGTCGGTCATATTTGTCACAATAAAGTGACAAAACGATTAAGAATTTGCAGTTTTGTATGTGATCGTAGCTAATGCATTAATTTAAGAATTTTTTAACCCCACAAAATGACCCAGTAATTGCCTGAGTTTAGGAAGGTGGTTCTCAACGTACGACTCGCATACATTTTGTTGCTGTGACATCACACGCCAACAAATGAAAGAGCAGTACGTAGATGCATTTTTGGTTTGTAAGTTTGGTAGAAAGTTTTAAATTTAAATTTTGGAAATAAAGCAACAATGTTGATAATGTGGGCTTACAATAATATGTGAAACAATGTCAGTTATAATAACAACAAAATTTATGTAGCACAACATCACAACAATAATCACATGCCCAGGGGCGTTCAGAAGATAATTTGGGCCGATACCAATGAGATCATTGGCTCCAAGATCAAGACATTTCTATTAAAAACAAATTATATCCAAAGCATATGCGTTGGTTTCTTCAATTCAAGGGAAAAATCATGGATCCTTAAAATCATCCTGGTACCGGGCCCACTATCTCCTGGCCTCCCCCCTCCCATCAACGCTACTGTGCATGCCTCGTACCATTGTATCAAGGCTGCGGAAAATACGCTTTCAATCAATTGCTTGTTGTGTTTTTACCTCATTCAACCAGAGTCATACAAAGGCTTTCTACTTCTGTTTTAAATCGCAAGAAAGAAACTTTACCATCAAAAAGGCGCGTCACCAAAATATACTGTGAAACAAAACGATAAGCACTGATTAAAAAAAACGAAAAAGGGAAGCCCGTAAGACGAACGAAAGCAAGGTACGTTGTTTAAACGAAAATAAACCAAAATACACAACATATTGCATCAAGGTTGCGGAAAAATACGCTTTCAATCAATTACTCGTTGTGTTTAAGAATGAGCCTCAAGCGAGTTTTTCAAGTTGTTTCAATCTAATCCATGCTTCTTTAATTTGGACGATAAGCATCAACATTCTATTATTATCATCGTGATCATGAGTGATAATATGTTTAACAAGTTAAAATTCAAAATTATTTTTCGTCAAATGCTTGACAAAACAAACATTAAGACCTGTATAGTGCAATCCTTGCCTGGAACTTTCAAGGATTTGCTGCTACAGGAAATGACAGTTTAAACTTAAAATTAAAACTTAAAATTCTGGAAAATAAAATTTAAAACAATTGCTAAATCAGAAACTACTAGCCAAGAACTCAACGGAGAAGATGGAGACCCAGCCAATCATTCGTAACCATATTCATAAATGAAATACTTAAAATAACAAAGAAAATTCAAAGGGAAATGTTAGTTTATGATGGCCGAGTGGTACCGCAATGAGATGTCAACCAACAGGAACCAAGTTCGATTCCAGTCAGGATCAGCATTCTTTTAAAAATGTATAAAACCAAATAATCAAAACATCCCCAACAAACGGTGGCAATCAGACAACAACGAATAAAAGTTCAATGAACACTGAACCGACGTGGAAGGAATGACGTGCTGTTGCTTTTGGGATCATTTGTATAAAACTTTCCTTTAATTATTTTGTCACCTCATTGCCTTAGTTTTGGTTTAGCTGCCATTCCAGCTTTGATTCCAGCATTCACTTCGGTTGCATTCAGTTTGTAACCTCACTGCGATTTAGCAGAATAAATTCCAAAGTGATAAAAAAGGCTTCGTTTCAATGCAAAGAGGCCGACTCATGGCCACCTAAAGATACGGCCTGATTTGTCACATTTTGCAGAAATTTCCAGGTTTTTCTAACTTTGGGCGAACGTTTAAATAAATTTTTCTAAAAATTCAAAGTGAAAATGTTAGTTTATGATGACCGAGTGGTACCACAATGAGATCTCAACTGACAGGAACCAAGTTCAATTCCAGTCAGGGTCTTTTTCTTTTAAAAATTTACAAAACCAAATAATCAAAATATCCCCAAAAAACGGCGGAAACCATGTAACAACGAATAAAAGTTCAATGAACACTGATAACCGACGTGGAAGGAATGAATGATGTGCTGTTGCTTTTGGGATCATTTGTATTAAACTTTCCTTTAATTATTTTGTCACCTCATTGCCTTAGTTTTGGTTTAACTGCCGTTCCAGCTGTGTGACTTCACTGCGATTTAGCAGAATAAATTTCGAAGTGATTAAAAAAAGGCTTCGTTTCAGTGCAAAGAGGCTGACTTAAAATAAACACTAACACATATTTTTTCTGTACATTAAAAATCATAAGCATACGAAGCCGAGCAACGTTATCAAGTTTAACATGTTAAAGATTATTTTATATTTACAAAAAACAGTTATTGCGTAGTTTTGTGTTTTTTGTAAATATATAATAATCCTTAATATGACTTGATAACGTTGCTCGGCTTCGTATGCCTATGGTTCAACATTCAAAATCACTGCACAGCCAGAGTTATTAGTCTTGCGAGAAAAAAAACACCGCTCGAGTCTGTATTAATCAGGAATGCTGAGATCAGGAGATTCTTGAGATTTTTACACTTTTAGGATTTTTCGAGTTTAAACAAAGTGAGAAAAATGACAAATTGAAACTAAATAAAATTATTGAAGCATTTTTGCAACAATGCTGCCGCAAAAACAAAAGTGGATCAGCAATTAGAAATTCTGATTTGATTCTAAAACACCCAGGGGCTTTGAAAACACGTCCGACCACAACTGAGGCATGATCATTGAAATCAAAACGCTAAAGCGATCAGTCCCAAAATCCTTGAAGGTGATGTAATACTTGTTTGCTGTTGCAGTAAAACTTAAAAAACGTCACATTACAAACATCCAACCAAGAACTGAGTACAGAAGATGAAGACATAACCAACCAAACATAATCATGAATAAAACTCTACGCAGAAAATACAGGAACATCAACGTTAAAAACTTCGTTCATGATGGCGCAGTGGCACGCGATGGGTGTGACTCAACTCTGGATTCTGTTTTTAAAAATATATGAAATCAAATAATCTGAGTATTCACAACAAACCGCGGTAATTAAAACCCATTACATGGAAAGTTTCAGAGCTGTGGAGTCGGGCAAAAAATATACAACTCCGACCCCTTGGTTTATAACTGAACGACTCCGACTCAGGACACGACAAAATCCCTCCGACTCCACGACTCCATTGAATCCACTCCACAGTTCTGAAGAGTTTACATGACAACAACTCATCGATGGGTTTATTGAAAAGATTAAACTTAAACACTTGGTATGTTTTGTTTTCGGCACTCTGAAAATGACTGGAAGCTTACGAACTGCAGCTTTTATTTCAGTGAGAAAAATACCACTTGTGTCGTCATAGACAACTGGCCAATTATACTGCAGCAGTTGATTAATCAAAATCTACATTAAAATAAAGTAAACAATATCACACCAAATCAGAAGAATCGGTTTATTTAAATACAGAGCTTTCGCCACACAAGTGTGGCTTCATCAGTATAAACTTATTCAAATAGATTCTATTCTACAAATCTTCACCACGAGGACAAATATCTGCAAATCCATTTTATTTTGGTACCAGACAAACTTGCTTCAATTAGATGTGATTCTAGTTTGGAGGTCGTTCAACTCCAGTTTTCGGGAGGATTGGCGATCTCAATTCTATCGTCTCTGATAAACTGGAAACTAATTCGAAACCTTCCAACTATGCAATAACAATACACCATCACCACAACTCATCAGTTGTTCAGCAATGGCACAAACTGGAAAATAAGACAAAGCTATTCCCAACACGAAGCGACGAAAAATCGATGTACTGCCAGACGTTTCAATTATAATGAAAACAATTAAACATCGACCCAACCTACCCCAGTAACATCTATGTTATATAATAAATATTTATTGTATCCTACCCAAGTGTTAAAATTGTATAACGGAGCTTTGTTTAACTTAACAAACACTTAATAATCAGCCTAACTACGGCTAACGTAACGATGAAAACTGAGGCAAAAGGCTGAGAAAAAATATTTCTGCTGGCAAATATGGGTCTGCTACTATTCGGTGAGTCCGATTCGGTGAGTCCGATTCGGTGAGTCCGATTCGGTGAGTTCCTAACCTCTAACCCTAACCCCAAACCCTAACCATAAAACGGCAATGATAATTAGGCTACGGTACCCGATAATTTAAAAAAAGAATTGAAAAAATCCCCCGTTAAGAGATCGGACTCACCGAAACGGGCCATTCCGGGCAAATATAGCCTTTTCAACATTTATTTAACGTCTGCAGACGTTATTTGACAAGTTAGATGTTACGTTTCGGTTTTCAAACAACTTCGTGTTGTTTGCAAAGTTTAACAACAACAAAAATCAAAAGTTTTATGGACAAATTTTGAAATTGTTTTCAGTTAAAAATTAAACTTATATTCAGCTAAAACAAAAAGTTTCTACAAGGATGATTAAAAAGCAAAACATTTTTCGTATTTTATTTCTCAGCGCAAATTTCTCTAAACTTTTTATAGTAATTCAAGAAATGGTCGCGCATGACAATCAGTGACCAAAGCCTTCCATCATTATCTGCATTGTGCCTGTAACGAACTTCTCAACAATAATTACAAACGACAATCAAAGCGTGCGAGTTCTAATGTGAAAAGCTACAGTGGTGAAGGAAATAAATTTCCATTCATATGGCAGTCAGTGATACAGAATATTAACCAGAGTAAAGGAAAGGTGCTGAAGGCAATATCGGTACTTACACATCCGACTTCGTTATACTAAGCCGGTGTTTCTCAATCTCGAGCCCAAATTCCAGATTCGAAGCAGTCGCAAATGCGTAAAGTGGGTTCAAGATCAAACGGTCAATGACGTCACAAACGGAAGACAAAGTTATTTCATTACACACCATTCCGGTTTATCGCTCGTCTTGTTTTTGAATCTTATCCTCGGACTGACAAAGCCTTGACTGGTTATTTCTGGTAGTTTCGCATACTTGTCTGTGGATCTTCTGCATAGAAATAGTACGTTAGCGGTCATGACAATGTAAGAAAGAATGAAGCCAAAACGAGACGTGTCTTTATTTCTATCTTTTGACCGACAACGATATTTAAGGAATTTTCAACACACGAACTGGCTACAAATTTGTGGCAGATTACAATCGACGAGTTTTTCATAGAAGATGACTGCGACAAATTGGTAGATGCACTGGGAGAGGTACAAAACGAAACCGTTTATCGCCAAAAGAAATTTCCATTCAAATATTTCTTGCTTTGACGATTCCCAACTCTACAAACGAATCTTAACTGTATCCACAAGTCGTATCCACACGCTTTGGATTATATGGCAAGTTTTGTGTTTGAGTTTCTCATGTATTTCGTTTCAATTGACGTCATAACAAAATTACTTCACTCGGAAGCCGAAACAAAACCATGACCATCGCACTTTTATGCAGAAACCATTGAATTGTCTTTCGAAATGCTCTTTAGTCGAATTTGGCTTTTTTTTAATTACATTTTTTTGTCTTGTGAAAAGTCATCGTTACGACAGTTAAGAATGAAAAAACAATATAATCTTTGCATGTTTTGAAATAAAAAATGTTAAATTAAAAACTGTTATTGGGTTATTGAGTTATGCTTCAATCTATTGCGTCACGGGATGGGAAAATCTTTTAATGTAATCGCCTCTCTTGTTTAGTAGAATAAAGGACTTCAACCAAATCGTTGAATGGGGTTCCACTTTTGGCTTTCATTAAAATAAGTAAATGAAAAAATGGAGAAGGTAATGTCTGCCAGCCCATGTTGGAGATGTTTCCTTAACTAGGACAGAATGCTCTGGAAAGCAACCCCAGTTCTTTATACGATTATCTAGATTCTAGAACACACAAAAATTATCGCCGCGTCAAGGTTGAACTGGTCAGTTTTAGGAAAGATGACTCATCGTTTTTGAACTTACTTTAAAATGGAAATTAGGACTTTTCTTGATTGGAAATCAAAATAAATGTTTTCGAGGAAAGAACTTTCGCTTCAACTTCTTTCGTTTCGGTTTTGAATCGTCATCCACAGAGCAAAAGTTCACTTCGCCAAAGTGACTTTCGTTTCGAATACAACTTAGTCGCCAAATACCAAGAAATCAAAAAAATATAAATTCAACCTCAATTCAGCAATTTTACATCAAGGCTGAAGCTACCCAATTAAAATTCACAAAAGAACGAAAAATCCGTAAATGTTTTGCGAATGTTTTGAAATTTCTTTCCGAGAGGGCACGCTCCCTTTTTGGGGCGTCAATCACTTTTTACAAGAGACGCAAGCTTTACAACGATATTTCATCTTTTTGCAGTGATTTCAATGTACTAACATTTTCAATGTAGTATTCAAGGTACTATTAAAATATTTTTTTGCCATTCATATTTTTTGAGCACTGGAAATCACATGCAGGATTATATAAGTTATTCAGACGAAGCATTTGTTGCTCTTGTTTGCAACCTGGTTTCGTTATATCACACGTAAATACGAAAAAATAAAATCCTTGACCACTCATTGCGTCATTTATCGAAGAACCGTGAGACGACTATTTATTAGGTTTTAATGAACTAAAAAGGAAGTGCATCTGCAAAACACAAGCCAGAAATATAGAACGAACAAAGTAAGTCTCACACGATCGCAACTCAAAGCAACAAAAAGTTCCTTGAACTGAACACTGCAAGAAAATCTCTGATGGAAACCGACTTGCTGGGGCTGATTCGAGGGGCGCTATAAGACAAAACAATCAATGTGAAGCGTGCCGAGCGGAGAAACCATAATGTAGAAACGCATGTAGAATAAACGTAAATTTAAAACAAATCTCAGCATCCAAATCTGTGCTTCTAATAAATCATTGAAAAGTGTACTGAACTTAATCATCGAATTTAATTATCAAAGTAACCAACTTTGCAAAGGCAGAGGATTTTATAAAAAAACTAAAGCTATTTGCAGTTGCCTTTTAAATCTGTGTAAGGAGCCTGAATGAAAACTATGCATAATTAGGTGAATTTTTCACATGAATGATTGATGGTTATCCATTTTATCCAATCGAAGCTAATTAGAAGTTTCTTATCCAAAACTATATACATACATGTGGAAAAGTCAAAGAAACAAATAAATCCAGTGGGCTTCAATAAGTTGGACGCTGCACTCGCTGATGGCAACTTTGTGCTTGGGCGAACTGATCAAGAAACAATTCATCTACTGTAAATGCCTTGAAAGCAAAATTTATAAAACACTTTTCAAATACAGATGAAAAGATGAAAAAAAAACTAATCAAAAATGTTTTTGAAAAAGCACAAGAAGAATTTACTGCCCAGAAGTTTAATCATTCAAGTTAGACTTCGAAGAACTGGATCTCAAGATTATCTTTCCATTTACGCACTGGTCTGAACTAAAGACATTCAAATACTAAAAGTGTTCGGGTCCACATATTTTTGCTCCTTATTCTATTGCAGTTGCTGTCAGGCCCAAGGACAGGTTGGGAGTTAGAGGCTTCAACAACGTTGAGCAATCCTCATTCTATTGCAGTTGCTGTCAGGGCCAAGGACAGGTTGGGAGTTAGAGGCTTCAACAACGTTGAGCAATCCTCATTCTATTGCAGTTGCTGTCAGGGCCAAGGACAGGTTGGGAGTTAGAGGCTCCAACAACGTGGAGCAATTTCTGGAGTTAAACTTTACATCAAAACTCAAGTGGCTTAGAATCAATTTCATGTGCCTCACTAATATCACGTGATCAATAACAACAAAATTACTTTTGATATTACAATTGTTCAAAACGGGGGGCACAAAACATGCAGTCATTGTTAAAAAGATGAGATTCAAAAAAAAGTTAAAAACTACTGGCCTAGGGGGGGTGAAAGAATAAGGTTTTGAATGGAGCAACTACACCCATCCAATTTATTACACTTTGAATGAAGGTGAGCAATCTTTATAAAAAAAAAAAAAAAAAACAGATTAAGCCGTGAGGCTAACAAGGATCACATGACTGGAAAGCGAGCTCTTTATCCTTTACGGCTTCCGCCAATCCACCACTTTAGAAACAATTAAAGTAAATTAATCGTTTACTAACCGCATTCCTCTGCCTGGATTCGAACCTAGATCCACAACAGCATGAGCTACCGATCAAACAAATCTAGACTGGGGAACAAAAGTTACTGACGAAACGGCGTTGAATCAAATCTGTGAACACCTTCGTCGGAAGAATTGGGATTTGGTATTAATTAGAGAGAGAGACTGTTCACCAGGAATTTGATAAACAAAATCACTTGCGTTCTTCTGATATCAGGATTTCTTGGAGTCATCAGCACTTCTAGACTTTTTCGTGACCAAACAAACAACACAAGTGCATCAAGAATTATGATTTTAGGTTTCAGCGGACAAATAGCCGAACGCCGTAAGATGGCCGCAGATCTCAACTGATATTTGATCATTGACATTAAAAGGTTAATTTGAACAGTCCAAATTATTTACAAAATTAATATGATGTTGGT
This sequence comes from Aplidium turbinatum, assembly GCF_918807975.1. Lineage (NCBI taxonomy): Eukaryota > Metazoa > Chordata > Ascidiacea > Aplousobranchia > Polyclinidae > Aplidium > Aplidium turbinatum. The sequence goes on along the minus strand of NC_137483.1, from coordinate 6,189,398 downwards.
TTATAGTTGTAGCAAATTTGAAAACAAATCTGAAAAAAAAGTTAAATCTCAAACTTCTGCCCAGCAATTCGACAGAAAATGTAGAGACGAATGATGATCATGTGATCAGAATCATGACCATGAGTAATAATCATGATCATGAATAATACTCCAAGTGAAAAACACAAGAACAATAAACGTAAAGCATTTTGTTTGTGATGACTAAGTGGTTTCATTGCCATGTTGAATCTGAATTCTCGAAACCAAGCAACCAACTCCTTCAAAATTAGATGATCCTTCGTCAGTTCATAATTCTTTGTCAGAGACTTTTTAGTCAAATTTTCTTCAGCAAGACAAGCTCAAACTCTCTGATCAATAATAGCACGCAATTATCACTATTTCTGTGCTTATTAGAGAATCAGTTTCGATTCTTATTTCACTAAAATGTCCTTTAGTCTGTGCAGCAGTGGCCGTTCGTCGGCAACAGGAAAAAACACAAAAAGTAGGAATTGCAAAAAAAATAAAACCGTACATCCACAACAGTCGGTTTTCCAACTGCTTCTTTGACTAAAACATTTTCACAAGACTAAACCGTGAATGGGGTATAGACATTTTAGCAACTAATAAAATAATCCGTTTCGCTACAATCAGGTAAGTTCCCACAATTGATTTGAAATTATACAGGTCAAGCATCAGGTAGAAATATTTGGAAATTGGAATCGATATTTTTTTTAAACAAAATTGTCACTGAGAAACTTCATTCGTAACAAAACCAAATCAACATAAAATTTATGTTGAAACAAAACTTCGCTTCAAAATGCAGTAGCTTCAAATATCAGAAGAAATCGTGTGATTTCGATTCTAATGCATGTAACCTACTTCTGGTGACTTGTACTGGTTATTGTTGCTTATTTTTGCTGGTGTAGGCTAGGTGATTATTTTTCCAGATGAGGGTACAGCGGTGCGATCCCACACAACAAACCAAACGTTTCTTACATTGATTCGACGTCTGCAGACGTTTGATTTGTCGTCTGTTGGTTGATAGCCTGTTTGGTTTAGTTTTGTTAGTTCCGTTGTTGTTTCAATGCCAACGCCTATTAACTCCAGTTCAATTTGACAAACAATGTTAAAGTCCAAACTATTCATTGTAAATTTTACAAAGTTCAAGTGCGAATTTTTGGGTGTTCATCACTTTTAAACCTTGAAAACGCAAGTGAAAAAACAAAAACATATTTTTGCAAATTTCAAAATTCTTTTTTTACTTTTGATTTAAATCCGATAAAACATCTAATTTTTCTTAGACGTGTCGTGTGAAATCCATTTGTAATAAAAATTTAGACGTTTTTCAAGTGCAGCTAAGCTTATTCGAACATTTTCAGATCCAACTTCGCATTCCCGGAACAAAAGTATTTTAAAGTCAGAACATCAACAAACATACAAACATCACAAGCGATCACATCTCAAAAAAGCAAATCAATGAGAAATTGTTTTAAATGGTAGGATCGGTTTTGCGATCAAAACCGAAACAAAAAGAATTATTTAAACACAACAATAAAAGAAATGAAATGCTTTCAACATAACCTGGCGCAGGTTGCAATATTTCTTTTAAAGAAGTTTATTTTGAATGTTCTCGTTGTAAACAATGAAGCATCCCAGGCTACGGTTTTATTTCACTGCCCATTTCGCTGATTTTGTTTTGAAAGTTCAAGACTGAAGTTAATTATTACAACTCATTATGACGACACAGACAACAATAACTTTCCAATCAAACAAAGTGCATTGTTCGACAATTATTGCAATCAATCAACAAATTGAATGATTCATTTGCTTCGTAGCGCTGATCGTGAAATATATTTAGTTTTTAAAACGTTTGCGAGATATGAGTTTAGTTTCTACATTTCAGGCTCTGTTTATTAGTCGCTCAAATTGACCAAACATTTCAAAAACTTCGCTCCTAAAATAAGTTTAGTTTTGCCACAAATCTTAAATTACGATAATTTTACAATATTTTGAAGTTTTATCGAAGTTTTCTTCCAGTTCGTAATGTGAGTATCAATGGAATATTGTGCGATGGAGAAAACATTTCTATTGAAAAAGATGATGAACGAACAAACCCAGAAGTAAACTTGCTTTCGGTTGGTGGTTGCTGATGCAAAGCCGAGTGATGATAAAACATTTTGTATTTCAACTCAAATGCGTCATCTCGAGTCGAAACAATTAACTGCCATGACCATATCCGTCAAATAAAATCATAAACCGGTAAAAAATTTAATTTTACATCAAACGTTGTTTTAATATTTCCATAACCCACGATTGGAGTTACTCGCCACTTCGTTAAATAATTTCAAAAGATTTGTGTAATTACACGTTTTACAATTTTTACAACCGCCAAATAAATTTACAAACCAAAACGCAATTTATCCAAAAAAAATTTTTTGATCATTTTTTTTCAATTTTATGAACACTTCAAATTTCTAATGCTTCAAATTTTGACAATTTATTGTAAAATTTTACAGCCTCCAACTTCTGCCAGATTGAAGCCAAATCAGTCCAGTTAATTGGGTTGCCATAACAACATGATGCAATGCCACAGAAAAAAATCTGTGTTCATTGAAAAATAGCCGATTGACACTGGGCCGTTTAAGAAGCAGCAGTTAAGATAAAAGCTACAAACTTGGCCGTGAAAGTAGAACGCCACATTTTGCCACTGACGCGTCACGGTGACGTCATGTTGTGCACATGGTCCGAACGAGCTGATACAATCTTTGTGTTTATTGGTTCAAAAACTGCTGCATATTGCAACACCATCTGCATAGTTTGTTTTCAGATCACAGCTAGTTCTAAAAACTTGTGATTTTGTTTTGATTTAAATCAAGCGATGCCGAATGCATTATTGATGATAAGATAATTAACCTGACTTGCAGTCTCTTCACCTCATCACAGCTAATTTGCTTGAAAGTCAGTGGTTCTCAATCTTTATCCCCGATTTTCGTTGATGAACCATTGCATGGTTGACATATGGAAATACTTATTTGTGTCTTTGGTTTGTAAATTTAGTAGAAAGTTTTCAGATAAAGAATTAAAAAATAAAGCATCACCTTGATAATGCAAGTTCACAACATTACATTGAAACAACGCCACTTAACATAACATCAAGATGTGCAAAGCACAACGTCCACAACAAAACCAGTGTTAGTGCTTACGACAATCACCTATTGCTGTGCAGTAGCAGAAAGTTTGTTCTTTACTTATTTGTCTTGTTCAATCAACAAATGAGCTTCAAACGAGTCATGAAATGTGATTCTATTTTGTGCTTCTTTCGTTTGAATAAGTAAACATAAAGAATCACGTTTGCCAACTCAAAAAGATGTTTTATACAAACGTAACATAAAAAGAAAATTATGTTTGTCAAATTAGGTTGGACATGTTTCTCTGATTACGTCAAAATGCAACAGAAAGCGACCAGCCTGCAGTATCAGGCTTGAGCATGAGCTGCCATTATTGTAACGCAAAAAGCAAAAACAACAATGAATTGACAATAATTAGTGTTTTGTCAATTTGCTGCTGTAAAGATTATTCGGTTTCAATATTGTGCCAATGAAAGTTAGTTGAAAAAAAGAATAAGACAATCGGAAGTTGGTAAAAGAAAGCGTGGAAGGCAGAAAAGAAGATGGAGAGATTGTGTGACAGAAGATATGTAAATAGTGGGAGTGAAGGAGGAAGATGCTACTGACAGAGTGCTGTGGAGAACTGCAATCTGCATTGGCGACCCCACTTGAATGGGAATAAAGCCAGAAAAAGAAAAATATTGTGACATATTCCACCTTTGCAAAGCGATGGTTTGTGATCACAACGTCACACTGACCTATCAATAATTCTTTGCAAAAAATAAAATTAGTGTCATTTTCAAAACGTTTTGGTATAGCCCAACCAAGAATCGAACCTACAACACCAAAACAAGCAGCAAAGAAACTGATCACTCTGCTACTCATTCGTGGTGGGATTTCAACAAATGTAATTTGCTGCACTGCAAATTCTCGGTAACTTGGAAACAAATTTGGAAAATCTAAAGTTTCCAATTGTTGGCTCTAATTTGCGGCACATCAAGAGCAGCTGGCACAAAACTTGTTTTGACGAAGACTGCACGAAACGACGCGGTTTTTGTCGAAACGTATAAATTTGTGTCATAGTTCACAGCAAACAAAAATAAACAAAACTGAACAAGTGGGCAAACACGTTGAGACAAGATGAGCAAGCTTAGGAGCAAAATGGTTGGAACGCCTGGTTCATCTAATCAAGTAATAAAGAGCCTAAAATGTAGATACTAAACTTATGTTCAGCAAACAAAAGTTTCGGAAACTGTGCCGTCTTCACCTTCAGTGCCATCAATGTCTTTTATATGTCATTTTTAACACTGACGATGAAGACAGTATAGCAAATGACATATAAACGACATTTATAGCACTGAAGATGAAAACAGTTTAGTTTTCGGAACGTTCGTTTGTTGAACATGAGTTTAGTATCGACATTTTGGATTCTTTATTGTTTTGATTAGATTAACATATTTGTTTTGCAATATTAATACAAATAATTAAGTTTCGGTAGAGGGCCTGCTCGGTGCCTACCACAGACATATAAAACTGAGTCGTGTCAATGAGTTTAACACATTATTTTTGTTATTGAAAAATCATGTTAGTCCGACCATGTTTTCGCAAAAACAAAAATATAAAGCTGAGTAAGCATTTAAATGCTGAGTCAGCATTTCCTTCCAAACAATTGTAAAGGCCGATTGCAACGTCAATGGTATTTCTCCTTACGCAAATGTTTTTTGCAGATTAAGTTAAGGTTATAATATTTAATATCTTTTCAGGTGTTAACGATTTATTGCTTTTGCATATTTTTCAGAACTTTCTGATGATCTTCCTTTCATGGCGAAACAGGCTGTAGAGGTTTTAGAAAGCAGTAACTATATTTGAATTAAATTGCTCTGCTTGGCTTTTTGCTTGGCATTGAGCATTTTTTAAGTATTAACAGTATTTATTTTTTAAAGCTGATTCATATTTACTGGTTTAACAAAACATTTTCGTTATTACAAAAATCTTAATAGTCCGTTCATGTTTTCCGCAAGAACAAACCTAAATAAAAATATGTTGGACCCGTTGACGTTGCTCAGATTTATTTGTCTGTAATAAAAATGAATGAAATGTTGATTATTATAAACTAGCTCAGAACAGCTGAAGCTTTAACTGTCCCAGTTTGATTTGCAGGGCGTTAGAGGCAATGACAATACATTCTAACGCACAATGAACTTCTCCAATCAATCGCTCGACAATGACACAAACTGACAAGATAGAGCCGTTCCCAATACAGAACGATGCAACGTCCGTGTGATGTCAATAATTTTTAATGTTTTCATTTTAATGATGCCATGTCAATGCAATTCTGTATCGTCACAAACCCTAAAAAGACATTTTTACCCCATAATAGTTCCTACTGACCTGCACTTTGATGACATACGCCTTATTTAGGGCTGTGGCTACTGCAATGTAAAATGTAGATACATTTCAGTTTTTAACACCTGTGGATTTTGCGCTGGAAAATACAACACGCAGCAAATGTTGGCGAGCCGCAGAAACGGTGCGTGCGGCCACCGTGCCAGGGTTCGGACCACCTTGAGTTAAACAAAGCGGCTCCCAACACAGAACGATGCAACGACCATGTGATTTAAAATAGGAAACATGACTAAGGAACGCAAAGTATCCTAAACCCTGAAATGATGTGTGTAATTTGCTGCAAATGAAAATCTTGAGGTTACTTATTCAAATAATACAGTTCCAGCCGAGGTTTCATGCACAAGCAAACTGATGACGTATCTTAGCATCAAGAGCATCAAAATTAAAAAATTTTTGTATTTTCAACGCGAAAGTTCTAACCCACCGATTTACAAAGTATCCTAGTTTTTAATACACTTCATTGTTTGCAGGTGTATTGCAATAAGATCAAACACTTTTCAGCCAATCAATTAGTAATAAATTTTGATGTCATTGACGTTAAACCTTCGTGGGTTGGGTCTGTCCGCGCTCAGCTGTAGGTAAATAATTGAAACATTCTTCTATCGAGGACAAGTTGCGAATTGCGATTATCCGCAAACAAGAAACAAAGATTTGAAATTGCCGAAAACAACAATTTTCCATGCATGAATGTTATATTAGCGGCAATTTGTTAGCGGCTCTAAACTGCAAACGGCTCTAAACATTTGTTAGCGGCTCTATAATGCAATATTAGCGGCTCTAAACTGCAAACAGACAACAAGCCGGCAAACAACAGAAGCAAATGTTTTCTAAATACATCAAACAGTGTTGCCAAATTGTTTTCACAAATCTTTGCAAAGTAATAACGTTTCATCTCTAACGTTCATCTAACGTTTCATAACGTTTCATCTACCATTTTAAACACCAGGAATATTTATAGATAGCTTTAGAATCTCCATATATCTGGTCTAAGCAGCACAAAGATTGCGGAGTTAACTGAGAACATGGTGCTCTTCACTGCTTCTATTTTGATAGGGACAATTGGTCAGCGCGGCCAGTCATATTTTTCCTGCTTAGGTTTTTGTTTTGATGCAAACTTCCTGAGACTTTATGTCGAAAATCAAGAAACCTCGTTTTTATAACAAAATAACTTTATAAGCAATTTTGCTTGAAAAACATTTCAAAACCAAAACTACTATTTACTAAGCACCACTTAGTAGCAGCTTTAATAATAGGTGGCTACTGTTTACCATGTTCTCATAGTTAATGTTATTTCTCGACATATTCTCTTAAGTTTAAAGCGCTTGTTACCAAATAAAAGCAATCACGAGTAGCCGCGTAGAAATCAATAGCCTTTACTGAGCTTCTGCACGAATGTTCGAAACTTGTTACGACAAACATGGTGAGGCGATGAACAAATCTCGTAATCAACATAAAAAAACTAAAGCAAGCTCCACGGAACAAGCCCGTGAATTACTACCAGAACAAATAAACGAACGAGCATGAGGAATCTAAACAACAAATCATAAACAATAAATAAATCTATTTCTTTATTGACGTTATCAGTCGCGTTCTGGACTTTGATTTAACGTTAATTTTACCTTTACCTAACGTCTATTTACCTTTACCAAACTATCGCATGTTTATAGCGTCACAACTGCAATATTTTCCCAAAACTCAGTGGTGGTAGCTAGTGTCTTCGCCCCTGCCTGTGGAAGGCCTAGGTTATACTACAAGTCATATCGAAGACTATGGAACCAATTGTGTTTTTTATTGCTTAAAAACAGCGAGTATAAGTTTAAAGTAATTGATGGAGCAGTCAAGTAATGGATGAAAGTAATGGATGGAGCAGTCAAAAGTGATATGTCTTTGTATGTTTTTATTTCAAGCTCAAACCACATTGACTCATGAATATACCATTAAAAAGAAATAATTAAAACACAAGCTTGTAAGTAAAATTTAGAAATTGAGCTTTCTCGTTTCTAATTCAACCTATACACGTGCGGTATCGAACCGATGCCCTGTCGAACGTCGCGCAGGCTCTTCACCATTCACCAACCCAGCCGACTCATGAGGATACTGGATCACTCGTCATCACTTTTTTATTGCTCATCTCCATTAATGTGAGGTAAGAAACAATTTTGCCACAAAGAAAGTGGTTAAATATGCTACAACCGAGCCATCACATAAGCGGAACCTAATCTGGAAATGATTTAGATCTCTTCAAGAGGGCTTTGCACTTTGAATTTGTGAAAAACATACCTTAGTTGGAAAAACAATTGGGTGTCTGGTAACCCGGGTGGGTAGTTATAAGTTTTAGATTTTTTAAGATTTCTTTTTTTTGTTCAAATCAAAACAAAAAAAGCGGAATCTTGAATAATAATTGGAAGGAAAAACAAATCTGAGCGTAATGAAAAAATCAGAAACAACAAGAATTAAGCCTTGCTTCTTTCAAAACAAACTCAGATCGTGCGGGAAAGTAGTACGAATGCCAGATCAGCGTCTTTCTAAGTAAATAATTTACTCAGAACTGGTTAAAGACAAACGTTCAGTGGGTGGGCAGAAAAATGGCTATATAATAATCATTCTTTAAACAGTTACCACAAAAAGTGTAAGGAACATTGATTGCATTGATTGTGAGAAAACCGCAAATAGGCTTCCCTCGAAAGGGCCTGGATGTCAAATGATAAAAACAACAATGAGAGGGAAGACATGAAAGTCGTTTTGTCGCAAACCCCACCGGTTAATCGGAGGGAGGACCATGCTTGGTTCGAGTCAATTATCTGTGCGATTTCGATGTAGTTAATTTTTTCTCCAGACAAAAGCACAGCGCTGCGTGGAAACCTATCAGTTTGTTTTGTTTCTTGTAGAACATTAACACTTAATGTAACTGTTATTTAAGATAAAGTCGATAAAATCCTGAATTATTTAATTCTTAACTTAAAATGTCTATAGCCCACCGGTACATGTGTGACTTCTTTATCATATAGTTTCAATAAACTTGATAAAAATATTATTTTTTCTTTCCATTTGCTGTTGAAGAAAAATAGAATTCGAAAAAATCTGCACACAAAATGCGTCATAATGTCGAATGTTTGTTACATAACAAGGCAGTAAGTAGTCAAGATGGGTCGTTTGTGTGTTCTGTGGTCTTTTAAAAGGTTTTAAGATTAAATTTTATGTTTCAAAATGATATGAGGAGGATTGCATTGGCTTGAGAAACATCGATTTATAAACCGAAGTGAACATGAGCACGTCTCCATAGTCAGTATCAATATCCGCCAGAAGTTTCTTAACCTTGCGATGATCAAACGCATTTGCACGAATCCACTTTACTGTTGATGTTGTTAGAATTTCTATCACATTAGACATCTTCAGAGACTTAACAACGATATTTTTTCCGGTAAAATGCAATGGTGTCGCATCACAGGGAGGAGTAAGATAATCTTCTTTACGCCACCTGTCAACGAGTTCTACATTTTTTATGGTGCATTTTTTTATAAGTGACTTGGATTGGGGAACCACGATCTCATTGATAGTGGCCCAAGTTATCCTCTTAATGGCACTGCGACCGTGGCAAAACGTGTTTAAAAGATTATCACACTCGTCAGTGCGTAATCACAAATAAATGAATGTTCATTCAAGCGAATTGTTTCTTATCGTTCTCTCAAGTTCATAAAGAATGTGTCCAAACTATTCATTCTTAATTTTTCCAAGTTTACCAATTGTTAAAAAAAATCAATAAAAAAGCAACCAGGTTTGGTAACTACAATTACTTAATTATTAGCAATCAATTATTTATGATTAGCAATCCTCTAAACACCAAGAAGCCAGAACTGAGGTTAAGAGTCTGCAGAAACATTTTATTACTTTAACAATTGTGTTCACCTTTTATAACGTTATGCAGCCACGGTGGTTTATGGCAAATGCAAGCAAAAGAGACAGAACATATTTAAAACAAAAGTTGACGGCCTTCTCACTTCCACCTTGAATTTGATGAAAGAACTAATTCTTCCATTCCTCAGACGTGCCGTGCAAAATCCGTTTGTAATAAAAATTAGATGCTTTTAAGTACAGCCAAGCTTGTTGCAATTTCAAATTTTCAGGACAATACTTCTCACTCCGATAACGAGGATTTCTAACAATCAATCATCCACATCAAACAAACGATGTAATCAGAATATAATTGCCGTATATATTTTTTTAAATCCAGGTCCTGATTGTGCATTGAAAAACTGAAAAATCTTGCGTACAACAATCAAAACAAGAAATGCTTTCAACACAACCTGTTGTTGGTTGCACTGGTTTCTTTGAAACACGGAAAAAAATAAACAACTAAGTTAAATGGAAGAGTTTAAATTCAAAACCATAACTTTGCAACCGAGAACGACAAATGAGGATAAAGAAGCATCATGAAAAATATAAAGCTACTCAATCACAACCATTGAAACGTAATAGCCCAATGGCTCGAAGGAACGTGAAGCATTTCCTTTTTAATGTTTATGAAATGCCTGCGATGTCTTCTGACAGGTGTCAAACCTACAACAGTGCTTCATATGAACAACTCGGTTACATGTCTTGTAATACAAACGAATTTATTTTCATACGAGTCAGTTAAATGCAAAACATACTGACTCGTGTGAAAATAAATTCGTTTGCATTTAAATTTTAAAGATTTTGTAACAAATAATTATGACGACACATGCAGCAATGGCTTTCCACCAAACAGAACGCATTGTGAGACAATTATTACAATCATTCATCAAAACAAATTTTATTTTGCCACAAAGGTTAAGTGTGATAAATTTACAATATTTAAACTTTCATCCAAACGTGTTTACGTGGTTCAAAAATTATTTTAATCTCAACAAAAACGCTCAAAGCAAATAAATGGCTTAAAATTTTTTAAATCATTATTTATATTAGCCTCGCACTTTGTATTTTGCGTGGATTTCTGCATCGTGAGATTTTTGTAAATTTTGTTAAATTGTTTTTGGGCTCACAATGAAACAAAAATGCTTGGATTTTTCAAAAACAAAATTGCTGTAGAAAAAAAATTCAGTGCACATTTCAGCTCACAATGTTACATTGTTGAAAGCAGGGAAAGGGTGTAGCATAAGGATGTTGGGTGATGATCGACGAAATCAATCGTCGTTGATCAAAATGAAATTGCTCACAAAAAATTATATCATCGAGGAAAATGTGCGACAACCCTAAATTACGCCGATTTCGAGATCCGGAATCGCGATCTGCAACACGATAGTTTGGTAAATCGTAAATCCTTAAAACCCTAGTGCAAGACCACACACTATGAATTTTGAAACATTGACTGCATTGTGAAGTTTTTGTGAGTTTTGTTATTTTCTGATTCACAACAAAACAAAATAGCTTGGATTTCAAACGAACACAAACAGTGCTACAAAAAGACTTTAAAAATTCAAAAAAAACCAAAGCTCTTCAACAAACGTTCAAAAAAACTTTTTTCTTGGGGGATGAAAACAGTGGAACGGATTTTGCTATCTGTGCATGTTCTTTGTTCGATTGCTCAAGATGACGTCATGGTTATGACGCTTTACTTCAGAGCTCAGAAAATCACAATCGATGGTAACTTTCAGCGCTGTGGAGTCCAGCGAAAATTATACCACTCCGACTCCTCAGTTCATAACTGGCCGACTCTGATTTCATCAAATTTTTGACCTTAAAATTTAATTTCACTTGAAGTTGTGATTGAAATTGAAACGATGACTTTCACAAATACGGACAAGAACAAACGCTTCTCATTTCTGGTGAAGTTTTAGAGCGCAATACGGAGAAAAAGAAACAATATTTAAAAAAAAGATGGCAAACAAAAGTTTTAATGTTCATCGATTTATATGAAGCCAAAGGCGCAGTCGGCTTTTTTTAAGGACTCCGAACGCCATGGAATTTTAAGGACTCATAAGGACTCCATGCCAAAATCATTCCGGCTTCAGAGCCCTGGTAACTTCAAACAATTTCCATTTTGTTTTCATCAAGCTTCGCCAAATCAGAAGGAAACACAAACAACAGAATTAGCAACTGGAATATAACCACGTTATGTTGTTAGCTTTTAAATTCCTCTAATAATCAAAACATTTCCGAAAGTTTACGTAATTGAAGTGGGGCACATATTTATTATTAAAGGAAAAGAAAACGCTTCATTGCAACTACGGAAGTTTGCAACTGAGTTGAAAGCACGTAGATGACACACGGGTGTCCAAAATAGATTTCAACAGATCAAAACTAAATTCTTCAACAAGAAACTTCAGACGAAACAAAAAATCAAGAGAAAAATTACATTTCTATTTTGTTTCAAACTTCAGAACTTTCAAGAATCAATGAACTCGCTTGGTTTCTATTTCAATTCATAAAATAGTTCTAACAATAATTTATTCGATGCAGTTGATTATTTCTTTCCAGACAGGAACACAGTGGTACGACGAAACCATACGATTTTGTTATGTTGGTTTCACTATTATTGCAACTAACTTATTCAAGCTAATTGATTTATAGCCAAACATTAAATTACTCCAGGTCAAGCTCATGAAGAATGCACAAACTCAAACTGTTCATTTTCAAACTTAGCACTTTCATGTGTGACGGGTCAACCGTTTATATCGTTTATCAGTCTTAGAAGTCGATGATAAATGTCAGCAGAGGAGACGTGCACAGATTTTTGATAAATTTTGAGATTTTTTTATTTCCTGCCCGACTTCGACAAAAGACGTAATTCTTCGCGTTCTCCGAGTTGCCGCATGAAATCCATTTGTAATAAAAACTAGCCGCTTATTTAAGTGCGGTCAAGCTTGTTCAAACGTTTTCAGCTTAAACTTTAAATGCTCAGAAGAAGCTTTCTCGGTTCGAAAATGAACAACTCCAGCAATGAATCAACCACATTTCACAAACAAAACAATCATTCAGAAAAAAAAATTTTCATCCAGGTCTTGATTTCGCACTGAAACCAAACAACAAAAAATTGAAATCAATCACTACTGAATCAATCACATCTCATCAAGAAATCATTCAGAAAATGTTTTTAATCCAAGTCTTGATTTTGCAATGAAAAAATAAAATAAACAAATAAAACTAAAAAAATGCAACGCTTCCAACACAACCTGACGTCAGTTGGAGTGCTTTCTATAAAGATTACACTTTAAAAGTTTCACATTGAACGTAAAAATAATTTTCTCGTTATATTCATTTGCCCATTTCGCTGACATTGTTTTCAAAACGGTTTGCTTCAAAACTTCAAGACTGAAGTTAATCATCACAACTATTCATTATGACGACACAGACAACAATAACTTTCCAATCAAACAAACCGCATTGTTCGTCAATTATTACAATCAATTAACAAAAATAAATGATGATTACAGTATTTGCTCCATAGCGCTGATGATGAAACATATTTAGTTTTCGAAACATTTGCTGGACACGATTTTAGTTTCTGGATTTGATTCGGTTCTTTTTTCACTCAAATTGACCAAACATTCGAACCACTTCGCTCCTAAAATAAATTTGGTTGTGCCACAAAAGTTGAATTGCGATAATTTTAGCAATATTGTGAAATTTTAGGGAAATGTGCTTGCGGTTTGAAAATTAGGCACCAATAGAGAATTGCGTGATAAAGAAAATATTTTAATTCAAATACATGACGGGCAAGTGAACTCAAAAGTAAACTACATGTTGATAGTTGATCGCCGCTGAGGGAAGTCGAGTGTTGATCAAGCTTTGTATTTTAACTCAACTACGCCATCTCGAGTTGAATATATTAATTGACTCGACATAATAGAAGCAATGCACGACATAACCTCCAACATGACATCATTACATCCTACAAAACGCCATAAAACAAACTCTACAACTAGATCAATTGTTTAATCAGTCAAATAAACTCACAAACTTATACAAAAGTTAACTTTATACCAAACAATCGTTTTTTCGTGATTATTGAAATGCAGTAGTGCCCGCTTATTAAGTGCACGGTGAACAGGTCCACTCACTAATTAAGCCCAATTTGGCCAGGTCTGGATTCTGGAATTACTTTCATTCCTTTCTTCAATAGAAATTGTCCCCCGTTTTATCGGCCCAAAAATCATCGGCTCCAGATGTTGGCTGAATAAGCGGGGCCTACTGTATTTTCAATTTTGCAAGATTTCACATACTCGACAATTCCTTGCATGATATCAAAATGCGAATGCAGTTAATCTTGTCCACAGTCAAATTTACAAACCGATAAGCAAAATTTAACTTTTAAGCAAGCAAACTTTTTCTAAATTTTATAAACTTTAAAGTTCCAACAATTTCAACCGACAACTTAAGCTGAATTTCAAAACCTTAACCTGGTGTTAGCCTATATCAGAACCAAGCCAATCCGGTCTGGACCGAAATGTCATAAAAAACAGGGGCAATTGCACAGATAAATAATTCTGACTCCATTTAAAAATGGTCGATTGAGCCTGGGCCAACCAAGTGATCCACTGGCTACATTAGATCATTGTGCGACGATTATTTGTTTATTCACAATTTATTATTATTCACGGTCGTCGGTCATATTTGTCACAATAAGGTGACAAAACGATTAAGAATTTGCAGTTTTGTATCTGATCGTAGCTAATGCATTAATTTAAGAATTTTTTAACCCACAAAATGACCCAGTAATTGCCTGAGTTTAGGAAGGTGGTTCTCAACGTACGACTCGCATACATTTTGCTGCTGTGACATCACACGCCAACAAATGAAAGAGCAGTACGTAGTTGCATGTTTGGTTTGTAAGTTTGGTAGAAAGTTTTAAATTTAAATTTTGGAAATAAAGCAACAATGTTGATAATGTGGGCTTACAATAATATGTCAAACAATGTCAGTTATAATAACAACAAAATTTATGTAGCACAACATCACAACAATATTCACATGCCCAGGGGCGTTCAGAAGATAATTTGGGCCGATACCAATGAGATCATTGGCTCCAAGATCAAGACATTTCTATAAAAAACAAACTATATCCAAAGCATATGCGTTGGTTTCTTCAATTCAAGGGAAAAATCGTGGATCCTTAAAATCATCCTGGTACCGGGCCCGCTAGCGAAATTTTTTTTCCCACGAGATTTTTGTCTCATTGATTCTAGTCACTCTAAAAGTAAGATTTTCTGAAAGTGTTTTGAGAGATTGGTTGATTTAGATTGCGAAATAACTATTTGCCAATGAAATTGTGCAATGATAATAAAATATAAGCTTTCCCTAACCCTACTTTTTTGAAAAGCTCTTGTGCACCGCAAAAATTATTTTAAAGAAAAAAAAAAAGTTCGACTTCGACGGGCGTCGAACCCTCGTTCTCACGATCACTAGGCCAAGGATGAAACCACTGAACCAACCGTGCCAACGAGAAAACGCCGAACTCACACGGTTTTAATACAAACTTTTACCAAAATATGCAAATGAGACAAAAATCTCGTGGGAAAAAATATTTCGCGGCCCGCTACCTCCTGGCCCCCCCCTCCCATCAACGCTACTGTGCATGCCTCGTACCATTGTATCAAGGTTGCGGAAAATACGCTTTCAATCAATTGCTTGTTGTGTTTTTACCTCATTCAACCAGAGTCATACAAAGGCTTTCTACTTCTGTTTTAAATCGCAAGAAAGAAACTACACCATCAAAAAGGCGCGTCACCAAAATATACCGTGAAACAAAACGAGAAGTGCTGATTAAAAAAAACGAAAAAAGGAAGACATAAGGGGAACGAAAGCAAGGTACGTTGTTTAAACGAAAATAAACCAAAATACACAACATATTGCATCAAGGTTGCGGAAAAATACGCTTTCAATCAATTACTCGTTGTGTTTAAGAATGAGCCTCAAGCGAGTCTTTCAAGTTGTTTCAATCTAATCCATGCTTCTTTAATTTGGACGATAAGCATCAACATTCTATTATTATCATCGTGATCATGAGTGATAATATGTTTAACAAGTTAAAATTCAAAATTATTTTTCGTCCAATGCATGACAAAACAAACATTAAGACCTGTATAGTGCAATCCTTGCCTGGAACTTTTAAGGATTTGCTGCTACAGGATATGACAGTTTTCGTTTTGGTCAATATCGTTGCATTTGCGTATTCTAAGGTACGCTAAAACTTAAAATTCTGGAAAATAAAATTTAAAACAACTGCTAAATCAGAAACTACTAGCCAAGAACTCAACGGAAAAGATGGAGACCCAGCCAATCATTCGTAACCATATTCATAAATGAAATACTTAAAATAACAAAGAAAATTCAAAATATCCACAACAAACGGTGGCAATCAGACAACAACGAATAAAAGTTCAATAAACACTGAACCGACGTGGAAGGAAGGAATGACGTGCTGTTGCTTTTGGGATCATTTGTATAAAACTTTCCATTAATTATTTTGTTACCTCATTGCCTTAGTTTTGGTTTAGCTGCCGTTCCAGCTTTGATTCCAGCATTCACTTCGGTTGCATTCAGTTTGTAACCTCACTGCGATTTAGCAGAATAAATTTCGAAGTGATAAAAAAGGCTTCGTTTCAATGCAAAGAGGCCGACTCATGGCCACCTAAAGATACGGCCTGATTTGTCACATTTTACAGAAATTTCCAGGTTTTTCTAACTTTGGGCGAACGTTTAAATAAGTTTTTCTAAAAATTCAAAGTGAAAATGTTAGTTTATGATGACCGAGTGGTACCGCAATGAGATCTCAACCGACAGGAACCAAGTTCGATTCCAGTCAGGGTCTTTTTCTTTTAAAAATTTACAAGACCAAATAATCAAAATATCCCCAAAAAACGGCGGAAACCATGTAACAATAAGAAATAAAAGTTCAATGAACACTGATAACCGACGTGGAAGGAATGAATGACGTGCTGTTGCTTTTAGGATCATTTGTATAAAACTTTCCTTTAATTATTTTGTCACCTCATTGCCTTAGTTTTGGTTTAACTGCCGTTCCAGCTGTGTGACCTCACTGCGATTTAGCAGAATAAATTTCGAAGTGATTAAAAAAAGGCTTCGTTTCAGTGCAAAGAGGCTGACTGAAAATAAACACTAACACATATTTTTTCTGTGCATTAAAAGTCATAAGCATACGAAGCCGAGCAACGTTATCAAGTTTAACATATTAAAGATTATTATATATTTACAAAAAACAGTTGTTGCTTAGTTTTGTGTTTTTTGTAAATATATAATAATCTTTAATATGACTTGATAACGTTGCTCGGCTTCGTATGCCTATGGTTCAACATTAAAAATCACTGCACAGCCAGAGTTATTAGTCTTGCGAGAAAAAAAACACCACTCGAGTCTGTATTAATCAGGAATGCTGAAATCAGGAGATTCTTGAGATTTTGAAACTTTTAGGATTTTTCGAGTTCAAACAAAGTGAAAAAAATGACGAATAAAAACCAGATAAAATTATTGCTGCATTTTTGCTACAATGCTGCCGCAAGAACAAAAGTGGATCAGCAATTAAAAACTCTGATTTGATTCTAAAACACCCAGGGGCTGTGAAAACACGTCCCACCACAACTGATGCTTGATCATTGAAATCAAAACGCTAAAGTGATCAGTCCCAAAATCCGTGAAGGTGATGTAATACTTGTTTGCTGTTGTAGTAAAACTTAAAAAACGTCACAGCCATAACCAATCAAACATAATCATGTATAAATCTCTAAGCACAAAATACAGGAACATTAACGTAAAAAACTTCATTCATGATGGTGGAGTGGCACGCGATGGTTGTTACTCAACTCTGGATCTTGTTTTTACAAATATATGAAATCAAATAATCTAAGTATTCACAACAAACAGCGTTAATTAAAACCCATTACATGGAAAGTTTCAGGGCTGTGGAGTCGGGCAAAAAATATACGACTCCGACTCCTCGGTTTATAACTGAACGACTCCGACTCAGGACACGACAAAATCCCTCCGACTCCACGACTCCATTGAGTCCACATCCACAGTTCTGAAGAGTTTACATGACAACAACTCGTCGATGGGTTGATTAAAAAGATTAAATTTAAACATTTTTATATGTTTCGGCACTCTGAAAAACTACTGAAAGCTTGCGGACTGTAGCTATTATTTCTGTGAGAAAAATAACCACTTGTGTCGTCATAGACAACTGGCCAATTATACCGCAGCAGTTGATTAATCAAAACTACAATAACAAGTTGGTGATTGCAAATTCTTACTAACATGGTGAAACTTGTGCCACAGTGCCACACACTCTTATCAATGGGCGTGGACATTAACATAAAAATGTCACAATGCATCATTTTAATGTTTGTTCTTTGATAAAAATTAAATGTCCCCCCCCCACCCCTCCGAAAATATTTGCTGGTTGCGGGCCTGCCACAACCCATCAGTTGCTAAGCAATGACACAAACTGGAAAATTAGACAAAACTATTCCTAATACGAAGCAATTAAAAGTGAATGTACTGCCAGGCGCCTCAATCAAACATCGACCCAACGACGTGGCCTACCCAAGTAATGTCTATGTCATATATTCAATATTTGTGGTATCATACCCAAGTGTTAAAATGGTATACCGGAGCTTTCTTTAATCTTAACAAATACAAAATAATCAGCTTATTTATGGCTAACGTGAGGGTGAACACTAAGGCAAAAGGCTAAGATGAAATATTTCAGCTGGCAAAATTAGCCTTTTCAACATCGATTTAACGTCTGCAGACGTTATTTGACAAGTTAGGTTTTAAGTTTCGGTTTTCAAACAACTTCGCGTTGTTTGCAAAGTTTGACAAAAAAATCAAAAGTTTTATTGAAAATTTTTGAAACTGTATTCAGTCAAAAAATAAACTTTTATTTAGTTAAAACAAAAAGTAACAAAGGAAACAAATGGAAAGATTTTCTGGTTTTATTTTTCAACGCAAACTTCTCCAAACTTTTTTTGAAATTTAAAAAATGGTCGCGCATGACACTCAGTGACCAAAGCCTTCCATCATTATCTGCATTGTGCCTGTAACGAACTTCTCAACAATAATTACAAACGACAATCAAAGCGTGCTAGTTCTAATGCGAAAAGCTGCTGTAAAAAACGAAATCAATTTTCATTCATATGGCAGTCAGTGATACAAAATATCCTCTCAGAGCAAAGGAACTGAAGAAAGCGATTCCAAATCTTACATGATCTTACACATCCGACTTCGTTTTATTAAGCCAGCGTTGCTCAAACTCGAGTCCAAATTCCAGATTCGAAGCAGTCGCAAATGCGTAAAGTGCGTTAAGATCAAATGATCAATGACGTCACAAGCGGAGGACAAACAAAGTTATTTCATCACACACCATTCCGTTCAATGGTGGAATGGGACCCAGACAAGAAATCAATCGCTTTTTACATTGATTTCACGTCTAGACGGTAAATCAATGTAAAAATGATTGATTTAATGTCTGGGGATCTTCTGCGTAGAAATAGTACGTCACTTGTCTTGACAATGTAAGTAAGAATGAAGAAGCCAAAACGAGGTGTGCCTTTATTTTATTTTTTAACCAAAAACGACATTAAAGGAATTTTTAACACATTGACTGAGCTACAAATTCGTGGCAGTTTATTTATATAGAAGATGACAGCGACAAATTGATGGATGTACATTGTACAGGAAGAGGTAAAAAACGAAACCGTTTATCGCCGAAAGAAATTTCCATTCAAATATTTCTTGCTTTGGCGATTCGTGACTCTGCAAAGAAATCTTTACTGTATCCACAAGTCGGTATCCACACGCTTTGGATTATATGGCAAGTTTTGTGTTTGAGATTCTCGATGTGTTTCGTTTCAATTGACGTCATAACAAAATTACTTCACTCGGAAGTCGAAACAAAACCATGACCATCGCACTTTTATGCAGAAACCATTGAATTGTCTTTCGAAATGCACTTTAGTCGAATTTAGCTTTTTTTTAATTACATTTTTTTGTCTTGTGATTTGTCATCGTTACGACAGTTAAGAATGAAAAAACAATATAATCTTTGCATGTTTTGAAATAAAAAATAAAAAATGTTAAATTAAAAACTGTTATTGGGTTATTGAGTTATGCTTCAATCTATTGCGTCACGGGATGGGAGAATCTTTTAATGTAATCGCCTCTCTTGTTTAGTAGAATAAAGGACTTCAACCAAATCGTTGAATGGGATGCCACTTTGGCTTTCATTAAAATAAGTAAATGGAAAAATGGAGAAGGTAATGTCTGCCAGCCCATGTTGGAGATGTTTCCTTAACTAGGACAGAATGCTCTGGAAAGCAACCCCAGTTCTTTATACGATTATCTAGATTCTAGAACACACAAAAATTATCGCCGCGTCAAGGTTGAACTGGTCAGTTTTAGGAAAGATGACTCATCGTTTTTTAACTTACTTTAAAATGGAAATTAAAACTTTTCTTGATTGGAAATCGAAATAAATGTTTTCGAGGAAAGAACTTTCGCTTCAATATCTTTTGTTTCGGTTTCGAATCGTCATCCACAGAGCAAAGTTCACTTCGCCAAAGTGACTTTCGTTTCGAATACAACTTAGTCGCCAAATACCAAGAAATCAAACAAATATAATTTCAACCTCAATTCAGCAATTTTACATCAAGGCTGAAGCTACCCAATTAAAATTCACAAAAGAACGAAAAATCCGTAAATGTTTTGCGAATGTTTTGAAATTTCTTTCCGGGAAGGTACGCCCCCTTTTTGGGGCGTCAATCACTTTTTACAAGAGACGCAAGCTTTACAACGATATTTCATCTTTTTGCAGTGATTTCAATGTACTAACATTTTCAATGTAATATTCAAGGTACTATTAAAATATTTTTTTGCCATTCATATTTTTTGAGCACTGGAAATCACATGCAGGATTATATAAGTTATTCAGACGAAGCAATTGTTGCTCTTGTTCTGCAATCTGGTTTCGATATATCCCACGTGAATACGAAAAAATAAAATCCTTGAACACTCATTACGTTATTTATCGAAGAACCTTGAGACGACTATTTATTAGGTTTTAATGAACTAAAAAAGGAAGTGCATCTGCAAAACACAAGCCATAAATATAAAACAAACAAAGTAAGTCTCACAGTCGGAACTCAAAGCAACGAAAGTTCCTTTCACTAAACACTGCAAGAAAATCTCTGATGGAAAACGACTTGCTGGGGCTGAGTCGAGGGGCGCGAGAAGACAAAACAATCAACGTAAAGCGCGCCGAGCGGAGAAACCATTATGTAGAAACATTATGTAGAATAAACATAAATTTACAACAAACCTCAGAATCCAAATCTGTGCTAATAAATCATTGAAAGGTATACTGAATTTAATCATCGAATTTAATTATCAAAGTAACCAACTTTGCAAAGGCAGAGGATTTTATAAAAACTAAAGGTGTTTGCAGTTGCCTTTTAAACCTGTGTAAGGAGCCTGAATGAAAACTATGCACAATTAGGTGAATTTTCTACATGAATGATTGATGGTTGTCCAATCAAAGCTGATTGGAAGTTTCTTATCCAAAACTATGCATCTGGAAAAGTCGAAGAAACAAAGAAATCCAGTGGGCTTCCATAAGTTGGACGCTGCACTCGCTGATGGCAACTTTCGCTTGGGCGAACTGATCAAGAAACAATTCATCTACTGTAAATGCCTTGACAGCAAAACCAATCAAAAATGTTTTTGAAAAAGCACAAGAAGAATGTATTGCCCAGAAGTTTAACCACACATTCAAGTTAGACTTCGAAGAACTGGAGCTCGAGATTATATTTCCATTTATGCACTGGTCTGAACTCTAAATATTCAAATACTAACAGTGTTCGGGTCCACATATCTTTGCTCCTTATTCTATTGCAGTTGCTGTCAGGACCAATGACAGGTTGGGAGTTAAAGGCTTCAACAACGTTGCGCAATTTCTGGAGTTAAACTTTACATCAAAACTCAAGTTGATTAGAATCAATTTCACGCACCTCACTAATATCACGTGATCAAGAAAAACAAAATTATTTTTGATATTACAATTGTTCAAAACCGGGGGGCACAAAACATGCAGTCATTGTTAAAAAGATGAGATTCAAACAAAACTTAAAAACTGCTGGCCTAGGGGGGGGGGGTGAAAGGATAAGGTTTTGATTGGAGCAACTACACCCATCCAATTTATTACACTTTGAATGAAGGTGAGCAATCTTTATAAAAAAAAAAAAAACAGGTTAAGCCGTGAGGCCAACAAGGATCACATGACAGGAAAGCGAGCTCTTTATCCTTTACAACTTCCGCCAATCCACCACTTTAGAAACAATTAAAGTAAATTAATCGTTTACTAACCGCATTCCTCTGCCTGGATTCGAACCTAGATCCACAACAGCATGAGCTACCGATCAAACTTACTTCACATCTCAACTTAACCGCAAATCTAGACTGGGGGAACAAAATCACCGATGACGACGTTGAAGCAAATCTGTGAACACCTTCGTTGGAAGAATTAGGATTTGGTATTAATTAGAAAGAGAGAGTGTTCACCAGGGATTTGATAAACGAAATCACTTGCGTTCTTCTGATATCAGGATTTCTTGGAGTCATCAGCACTTCTAGACTTTTTCGTGACCAAACAAACAACGCAAGTGCATCAAGCATTATGATTTTAGGTTTCAGCGGACAAATAGCCGAACGCCGTACGATGGCCGCAGATCTCAACTTATATTTGATCTTTGAAATTAAAAGGTTAATTTGAACAGTCCAAATTATTTACAAAATTAATATGATGTTGGTTTATAGTTGTAGCAAATTTGAAAACAAATCTGAAAAAAAAGTTAAATCACAAACTTCTGCCAGCAATTCGACAGAAAATGTAGAGACGAATGATGATCATGTGATCAGAATCATGATCATGAGTAATAATCATGATCATGAGTAATACTCCAAGTGAAAAACACAAGAACAATAAACGTAAAGCATTTTGTTTGTGATGACTAAGTGGTTTCATTGCCATGTTGAATTTGAATTCTCCAAACCAAGCAACCAACTCCTTCAAAATTAGATGATCCTTCGTCAGTTCATAATCCTTTGTCAGAGATTTTTTAGTCAAATTGTCTTCAGCAAGACAAGCTCAAAACTCTCTGATCAATAATAGCACGCAATTATCACTATTTCTGTGCTTAGAGAATCAGTTTCGATTCTTATTTCACTAAAATGTCCTTTAGTCTGTGCAGCAGTGGCCGTTCGTCGGCAACAGGAAAAAACACAAAAAGTAGGAAGTGCAAAGAAAATAAAACCGTAAATCCACAACAGTCGGTTTTCCAACTGCTTCTTTGACTAAAACATTTTCTCAAGACTAAACCGTGAATGGGGTATAGACATTTTAACAACTAATAAAATAATCCGTTTCGCTACAATCAGGTAAGTTCCGAATTGATTTGAAATTATACAGGTCAAGCATCAGGTAGAAATATTTGGAAATTGGAATCGATATTTTTTTTAAACAAAATTGTCACTGAGAAACTTCATTCGTAACAAAACCAAATCAACATAAAATTTATGTTGAAACAAAACTTCGCTTCAAAATGCAGTAGCTTCAAATATCAGAAGAAATCGTGGGGTTTCGATTCTAATGCATGTAACCTACTTCTGGTAACTTTTACTGGTTATTGTTGCTTATTTTTGCTGGTGTAGGCTAGGTGATTATTTTTCCAGATGAGGGTACAGCGGTGCGATCCCACACAACAAACCAAACGTTTCTTACATTGATTCGACGTCTGCAGACGTTTGATTTGTCGTCTGTTGGTTGATAGCCTGTTTGGTTTAGTTTTGTTAGTTCCGTTGTTATTTCGATGCCAACGCCTATTAACTCCAGTTCAATTTGACAAACAATGTTAAAGTCCAAACTATTCATTGTAAATTTTACAAAGTTCAAGTGCGAATTTTTGGGTGTTCATCACTTTTAAACCTTGAAAACGCAAGTGAAAAAACAAAAACATATTTTTGCAAATTTCGCAATTCTTTTTTTACTTTTGATTTAAATCCGATAAAACATCTAATTTTTCTTAGACGTGTCGTGTGAAATCCATTTGTAATAAAAATTTAGACGTTTTTCAAGTGCAGCTAAGCTTATTCGAACATTTTCAGATCCAACTTCGCATTCCCGGAACAAAGTATTTTAGTCGGAACAAATATCACAAGCGATCACATCTCAAAAAAGCAAATCAATGAGAAATTGTTTTAAATGGTAGGATCGGTTTTGCGATCAAAACTTAAACAAAAAGAATTATTTAAACACAACAATAAAAGAAATGAAATGCTTTCAACATAACCTGGCGCAGGTTGCAATATTTCTTTTAAAGAAGTTTATTTTGAATGTTCTCGTTGTAAACAATGAAGCATCTCAGGCTACGGTTTTATTTCACTGCCCATTTCGCTGATTTTGTTTTGAAAGTTCAAGACTGAAGTTAATTATTACAACTCATTATGACGACACAGACAACAATAACTTTCCACTCAAACAAAGTGCATTGTTCGACAATTATTACAATCAATCAACAAATTAAATGATTATCATTTGCTTCATGGCGCTGATGATGAAATATATTTAGTTTTTAAAACGTTTGCGAGATATGAGTTTAGTTTCTACATTTCAGGCTCTGTTTATTAGTCGCCCAAATTGACCAAACATTTCAAAAACTTCGCTCCTAAAATAAGTTTAGTTTTGCCACAAATCTTAAATTACGATAATTTTACAATATTTTGAAGTTTTATCGAAGTTTTCTTCCAGTTCGTAATGTGAGTATCAATGGAATATTGTGCGATGGAGAAAACATTTCTATTGAAAAAGATGATGAACGAACAAACCCAGAAGTAAACTTGCTTTCGGTTGGTGGTTGCTGATGCAAAGCCGAGTGATGATAAAACTTTGTATTTCAACTCAAATGCGTCATCTCGAGTCGAAACAATTAACTGCCATGACCATATCCGTCAAATAAAATCATAAACCGGTAAAAAATTTGATTTTACATCAAACATTGTTTTAATATTTCCATAACCCACGATTGGAGTTACTCGTCACTTCGTTAAATAATTTCAAAAGAATTGTGTAATTACACTTTTCAAAATCTTTACAACCGCCAAATAAATTTACAAACCAAAACGCAATTTATCCAAAAAAAATTTTTTGATCATTTTTTTTCAATTTTATGAACACTTCAAATTTCTAATGCTTCAAATTTTGACAATTTATTGTAAAATTTTACAGCCTCCAACTTCTGCCAGATTGAAGCCAAATCAGTCCAGTTAATTGGGTTGCCATAACAACATGATGCAATGCCACAGAAAAAAATCTGTGTTCATTGAAAAATAGCCGATTGACACTGGGCCGTTTAAGAAGCAGCAGTTAAGATAAAAGCTACAAACTTGGCCGTGAAAGTAGAACGCCACATTTTGCCACTGACGCGTCACGGTGACGTCATGTTGTGCACATGGTCCGAACGAGCTGATGCAATCTTTGTGTTTATTGGTTCAAAAACTGCTGCATATTGCAACACCATCTGCTTAGTTTGTTTTCAGATCACAGCTAGTTCTAAAAACTTGTGATTTTGTTTTGATTTAAATCAAGCGATGCCGAATGCATTATTGATGATAATGATAATTAACCTGACTTGCAGTCTCTTCACCTCATCACAGCTAATTTGCTTGAAAGTCAGTGGTTCTCAATCTTTATCCCCGATTTTCGTTGATGAACCATTGCATGGTTGACATATGGAAATACTTATTTGTGTCTTTGGTTTGTAAATTTAGTAGAAAGTTTTCAGATAAAGAATTAAAAAATAAAGCATCACCTTGATAATGCAAGTTCACAACATTACATTGAAACAACGCCACTTAACATAACATCAAGATGTGCAAAGCACAACGTCCACAACAAAACCAGTGTTAGTGCTTACGACAATCACCTATTGCTGTGCAGTAGCAGAAAGTTTGTTCTTTACTTATTTGTCTTGTTCAATCAACAAATGAGCTTCAAACGAGTCATGAAATGTGATTCTATTTTGTGCTTCTTTCGTTTGAATAAGTAAACATAAAGAATCACGTTTGCCAACTCAAAAAGATGTTTTATACAAACGTAACATAAAAAGAAAATTATGTTTGTCAAATTAGGTTGGACATGTTTCTCTGATTACGTCAAAATGCAACGGAAAGCGACCAGCCTGCAGTATCAGGCTTGAGCATGAGCTGCCATTATTGTAACGCAAAAAGCAAAAACAACAATGAATTGACAATAATTAGTGTTTTGTCAATTTGCTGCTGTAAAGATTATTCGGTTTCAATATTGTGCCAATGAAAGTTAGTTGAAAAAAAGAATAAGACAATCGGAAGTTGGTAAAAGAAAGCGTGGAAGGCAGAAAAGAAGATGGAGAGATTGTGTGACAGAAGATATGTAAATAGTGGGAGTGAAGGAGGAAGATGCTACTGACAGAGTGCTGTGGAGAACTGCAATCTGCATTGGCGACCCCACTTGAATGGGAATAAAGCCAGAAAAAGAAAAATATTGTGACATATTCCACCTTTGCAAAGCGATGGTTTGTGATCACAACGTCACACTGACCTATCAATAATTCTTTGCAAAAAATAAAATTAGTGTCATTTTCAAAACGTTTTGGTATAGCCCAACCAAGAATCGAACCTACTTTTTTTTCGTAAAAAAACAGGTTGTTTTGAAATAAACGAAAATAAAATAAACAATCGATTTTTTACGCTAACAGTCTATCTAAAATTTAAATTCTCGAACAAAATTTGTACTTTTGCTTCCCTGAAATATCTGTTCTGAAATAATCAAGATATCGACAAGTTACCAAAATAAACCTTCGTCACTAAACTTTTCAATGAAATCTTCTTTGGCTTTACCAATGATCCAAGAAGATGTGTAGAGTGATAAAATAATCAAAAAAGTGAAAAGTACCAAACTAAATTGGTAAATGCAAGTTTATTAAATTGAAATTGAAAGAACTTAAATTTAGTGTGGTACTCTCTGCTTTTAATGGATAAGTTAACCTGTATCAATCGACTGGATTGCTGATCCAACGATTAGACTTCAAAGAACATTTACTCATCATAATAGGCTACGGTATGTGAAATGAAAGAGAAAACAGAATTAAACAAACTACTAAAAGAAATTAAAATAGACAAAAAAAGGGATTAACCATTAAAATGGTCACCAGTGGGACCATTTCTCAGGATTTATCATCTAAACATTCTTCATCCTCATCATTGCTGGTAGCACTTAAAGTTGGGTGGTTCATTCGAACCACTTGCTGAGCATGCCGCCACATTTCTGACTTAAAGAACGTAGTCAAAACTGCAGTAAACTAATTATTTAACAGCTGAAATTTCACAGTTTCTAGTTCTTTGTTATGATAAAGGAAAATAGTTGTTACTTGAAAAAATGTATGAAACCAGCTACTTAAATAAGCCACATGTTTTCCACTGGTGGCTAGTCCACTTTTTAGTAGGCAACAGATTTTACGGTCAAACTTTTCCTTACTACTCCTATGTTTACTTACGATTTTTTACAAATGGTTCGGACGGAAATTCATCAATAAAAAACGTAAAATTCTCTTCATCTGACAATCCAGTAAAAGTAAGCGTGGAATTGAAAGGTTCTGATGAAGAAGATATCGTGGTGGGTGAAAAACTGTTAAAAAGATTGCGGAAAATAAACTTTTTAATTTACAATATATTTAAACTGAGCAATTTGTACCAAAGTACAGTACATTGAAACATGTGGAAGAACGGTTCCAACAAAATTTAAATGACAAATTGTTCAAAGACGTTGGTTTTATTTACGTAATGGTTATTGCCTTAGTATTAGAGCATTGCACTGAGTCACGTGCGCTTGATTACGTCCTGCCTCCCTGTGGCTGTGAGTAGTTCGTAATTATTGCAACACTCAACAGGACTTGCTACCTAGCCTATTGTCGCGGTGGCTTCGGCAGAAATTAGTCATGGAAGAAACAGTCAAAGAAATGCGAGCCACAATGGAGAAATAGCAAGAACAGTTTTTATCAACGTTAAATGATAGTAGTCGAATGCAAACTAACGAATCAGCGCCAAAGTTTGAAAGTTTCAACCAGGGTCAAGAAAAATAGAAACAGCTGGTTATATGCAAAGGTTCTTGCATCACATGAATATTTACAACGCTACAACTGATGACAAGAAAAAGTCGTGTTTGTTATCCTGGGTTGGCCTCGAGACGTATAGCTTCTCGACGTATAAGACGTATAAACTATAGCTTCTGAGAATCTTTTTGGTGACAAAAACGAACGTGATAAATCGTGCAAACAAATTGCAGATAAATTAACATCGCATTTCATAAAACTGTATACCGCCTATGTTCAAATAGCCGGCCATACTCTTTACAACTGTAAATTACAAGTGGGTCAGTCTTATAAAGAATAAAGATTGGATAGCAACTTTACGAGGGCTTGCTCAAAATTGTGAGTTTACTTGCAAAAGTGAGAAGTGCAATCAACTCAGCTATGTCGACGAGCAGATTAACACAATAACATATCTAATGCTATTAAACACCCCGCACCCAGAAGTCAGGCGTAAATGTTTGATGGATTTAAATTTTTCACTCGATGGTGTTCTAAACAAAGTTTATATCAGAACTGTGCAAACTGATACATCCTAAAAGGGGAAAGAACATCAGTTGAATTGAAGCAGTTGCCCGCAACCATTGTGACCTCTAGTAAAAGGTCATGTTAACGCTTGAGAGACTTCTTCGACTGGCAGCTGATTTTAAATCGCGTCTGGAGGTGCAGGTGCGAGTGTCATACGTTTAGCTAGCGCAGTAAGCTTGTGAGCAACGTGCAAGTACAAGGTACTGTATAAAGCAAATGCAGTGTTGCTTACAAAGTATTGTAGTCCGGGGGCAGAGATGGTTGATCCTGCATTGCTGTATTAATTTTTTTTTTACTGTTGATTTTGGTAGCCAAGGGTCTCCATTTTCAGAAACTGTTTGATGACATGTTGTCACCTTTGGGCAATTTGAGAAATTCAAGATGGCGTCCAAGATGGCCGCCATTACCTATAAATGACCATAACTCCCTATCCATTCACCTTAGGAAGGTGATTTTTGTCTCTATACCTAGGGTACCCGGTCATTTGGTCGACAGACATTTTGGTCGACAGACATTTGGTCGACAAGACATTTGGTCGACAGGACATTTGGTCGACAGACATTTGGTCGACAGGACGTTAGGTCGACAGAACGATTTATTTTAGGGTTAGGGTTAACTAAAACTAACCTTAACCTAACCCTAACGTCCTGTCGACCAAATGTCCTGTCGACCAAATGTCTGTCGACCAAATGACTGTCGACCAAATGTCTGTCGACCAAATGTCTGTCGACCAAATGTCTGTCAACCAAATGTCTGTCCACCAAACGTCCTGTCGACCAAATGTCTGTCGACCAAACGACCGGCTACGATACCTAGGTTGTAGGGGTCAAGCTATCCATTAGAACTAAGTATAATATTATCTTAATATCGTATTACATACACAATGGCAATTTCTAAGATGGCCACCATTACCTAGAAATGACCGTAACTCCATACCCATTTACCTTAGGAAGGTGATTTTTGTCTCTATACCTAGGTTGTAGGGGTCAAACTATCCATTAGAACTAAGTATTATCTTAATATCGTATTACATACATAATGGTAATTTCCAAGATGGCCGCCATTAGGTTACCTATAAATGACCATAACTCCGTACCCATTCACCTTAGGAAGGTGATTTTTGTCTCTATACGTAGGTTGTAGGGGTCAAGCTATCCAATAGAACTAAGTATTATCTTAATATCGTATTACATACATAATGGTAATTTTCAAGATGGCCGTCATAACACTAAATTATGTTACATACTATTCAATCTTGGAGGAAAATATGAAAAGGTAAACAACCACAGGAGTTATATTATGTTCTTTAATTGTAATTTTGAATTCTCACACAGACTACCAAAAGCATATTAGGCCTATGGAATTAAATAATTAAGGATGTTTACCACTTTACCAAATAATCTACCCTGTTGTAGCCTACATTGTGTAGCCCATGTGCATCAAAAAGACATGCAATCAGCTATGATGTCAGGTTATAGCAACCCCGATTATAGCAGGCGCGAAATATTGTGCATTTCATGTTTGCAGAGTTGCAACTACAAGCACGTGAACTGCATGGAATAGTAGCCTACTGTGGCATCCATATTTTAATAGATGTAGTACCATCTCTGGGGCTAGTTCGACTTCATCAGGTAGGGTGACTGCTTGAAGAAGGGCTTGTTTTGGACCTCCTTCACCGGCTCACCCAACCAACTTTACACTAACATTTGCACCACCAGCAACTCTATCAGACACCTCAACTTGGAGAATTTTCTTTACGGTAGATTTTGATTTCGCAACCCTCATACCTCCAGTATCATCAAACATGGACATTGAAACTGACACAAGTCCATGACCGAGCACAACCTTGTCCCGCCCAATAACCTGTAGGCAAATCACCCTTGCGTAAATCTGGTTTGGGACAATTAAACGACGTGTAAGACTATCACCCCCGAATTTTTTGTATGCTTATGCAACTCAACTGAATTCAGGAAGCCGGACGAGATTATTACAACAAGTGATTCAAAGGCACAATCGATGTTAGTTTGGCTATCAGACTTGGTTGCAGCTGAAGCCATATTTTGTTCTGACAAGAAGATATTTCGGCAATCCACATGATACCTTGCATCAGCTGCTTGAAGGTCACTTACAATGGTATCTTCCCTTTGCTGCACAACTTCTGATAGCTCATCTTGACGCCGTTCACAGGATTCACGTATAGTTTGCTTGAGTGACTTCTTACCACCTGCGCTTCCTATTTCCCGACATGAATATGCTGGTCGCCAACGTTTTGGGTGTTTCGGATCTTTTTCAAGCACACAAGTTTCACCACTAAACAAACAATGTATGCTACTTTGAAAATAAACCCTGGTAGTGATGACTGTCTCCTGGTCTTACGCGGAATGTAAGACGAGTAACTTTCTGGATTCTTCCTTTTTTGCCTTTGAACCTGGAGGCTTGAAGTGTATGTTGAAGCACAGTTTCTATGACATTTGAGTGTGCATTCAGGATTTTCACTAACTTTTTCTTCAAAAGGTTCATGGTACCTGTCCCCATAGATTTTGCTATCGTTGATAAAGTTTTGAATACTGACAGGACCAGTGTCTTTCAACGGTTCAATCTGATTCTCACATCCAAATTTGGACACGAAAAAGCACTGTTCTCCTTTCATGTTTCACTATTGGTGATCGTCATGCTATACTGTAGTGTAGGGCCAGGCTACGGACAGTACCTAAAAAGACAATAGCGAATTATTAGTGCCCGTCTACTACAATATGATATTTACATTGGATTTACAGGGAGTTATGGTCATTTATAAATTATAGGTGATGGCGGTCATCTTGGACGCCATCTTGGAAATTACCATTATGTAAGTAATACGACATTAAGATTTATAATACTTAGTTCTAATGGATAGCTTGACCCCTACAACCTAGGTATAGAGACAAAAATCACCTTCCTAAGGCGAATGGATAGGGAGTTACGGTCATTTATAGGTAAATGGCGGCCATTTTGAACGCCATCTTGGATATTACCATTATGTATGTAATACGATATTAAGATAATACTTAGTTTTATGGATAGCTTGACCCCTACAACCTAGGTATAGAGACAAAAATCACCTTCCCAAGGTGAATGGGTACGGAGTTATGGTCATTTATAGGTAATGGCCTCTATCTTGGACGCCATCTTAGAAATTACCATTATGTAGTACGATATTAAGATGATTAATTAGTTCTAATGGATAGCTTGACCACTACAACCTAGGTATAGAGACAAAATCACCTTCCTAAGGTGAATGGATAGGGAGTAGGGTGGTCCAAAAAAAACTTTTTTTGTAAATGTTAATGTCTCACCCTAAAATATTGTTACCATTGATGAGAAAATGATATATGTGAATTTTCATAAAGATTGGTTGATATTTAGAGGTTGCTACCGGGGTTCAAAGTTTTGTCGTTTACCCCCATTTTAACGTTTTGAGAGGATGTGATACAGATATGATATGATACGGTACAGTAAAAAAATATGGTACAGTGCCATGGTATATTGCAAGAAAAATACAGTTTAATAATTACTCTATAGTCTGTTTATAAACTCATGTACGTCTGTATTACGAATTATACTAACTGGTCTACATATATACAAAATGTGCAACTTTGCATACTTGTGTTTAAAATTCAGAGACTAAATTTGACAATCAATAACAACTTTAGAAGACAGTAAATAAACTACATGTACATGATGTAAACTAATATACATAGTACATACATAGTTATTAACCTCTAAACCAGGGGTTCTCAACCGTGGCCCTCGGCCCCCCAAGGGGGCCACAAAGCGTTCTCAGGGGAGCCACGATAAAAGGCTTCATTAATGAATTATAACATGTATTGACAGAAACGTAGAATTGTGACACAAAAAACACTCATGTAGGTGTTAGTAACGTAAAGCTAGCTAAAAGCATGTTTTTTCATCGTATGTTCTATCTCACTGCATGTTGCATCATCTTTTGTGATTGTAACGTAACAATTAAGGATACGCTTGATTTACTGGCGTAGTCTATTACGAAAAAGAAAGCATTAAATCATTTAATCACTCGTTAACTGTTTTTATTGATTTCGTTTCGTTGTTCTTTAAACAAATACATTTTTATTTCACTCAAGGGGGCCATGGTCTTTTAGAGCCACAGTCTGGGGGGCCATGACTCAGAAAAGGTTGAGAACCACTGTCTAAACTAAACCCTTGACAGCCTGTTTCACCCTAAAAGGGTAATCATCAGAAGGTCCTCCTTTTAGGTTAAAACAGGCTGTCAAGGGTTTAGAGAGTAATAACTATATATATTTGATTTATTTCGCTCTGCTTGGCTTTTTGCTTGGCATTGAGCATTTTTTGCAGTATTAATAGTTTTTATTGTTTAGTACATACATATAGGAATTATTGCGCGAGGGTCTTTCTACTACAGTCTGGATATCGGTAATCAGCGACGACGCGCAAAAGATACTGTTTTTGTTCTTCGTCACATGTGTGTAATGTGTTGTATTCCGTGATCAACGCCACTCCACGCTCGGCAATGTCATTTACAACCTTCATTTCACTCACAATTGCTCTCGCTCTTTGATACGCGTCATTGGTCTTCCAGTTTTCTGGGTCTATCTCCAAAAATGATGAAGACAAATTCAGGGCCTTAAAATCGGTTTGTATTTGATGTAGCAAAAACTTTCAAACTTTTGTCTGCAATTTCTTTGTGGCCAATTACAGCTTTTTTACTAGGCTGTACTCCTTCGTCACATGTCTTTATTGGAGTCATCATCTTCCGTTTAGTGTCTGATGATAAAGAATTATCAAAGAATGCCAACGCGATAAGCTCCTCTCCCAGGTACCACAAATGACGCAACATCTTGTTCACTGCGGCCTTTGCTATCTTTGAATGAATATCCTTGTACTGATCGAGTTGTTGAGAAATGCGAGATCCTGAGATAGTGCAAGAATCGGCGATGGGGCGAGAAACCAAGCTTTCACGTACACTCTCACAACAAACACACAGATATTGCGCAAAGCGACATCCTCCCTTTTAGTCAACGTGTACTGTTTTCGGTACATCCCAACTTTGAGTGCATAGATGGCTTTCGCCATCCACCTGGCACGATGAAGGGCACCAGGAGCCATGATTTTGATGCCACGAAGAGGAACTCTACCCAAGAATATGATGGTCAACTCAAGGAGCTCTGTAGTCGTCACAATGTTGCTGTATTAACAATTTTCATTAGCGAAGGTTCTTATGGCATCTGCTACGTCTGTCACATGCTTTAAAGCCTCGTCGTCAGTTCACGCACATTGTACATCATCTTTAGCAATGAATGACCATTTCATTTGAAAACGCTTGAAGAGTAGAATGTCCGGACCAGTCGAACGACCCATCACACATGAAAATATTGCCTCGAGAACTATCTCGTGAATATGATGACGGCAGGCCAAATACAACAAGTCTTTGGTTTTCAAATAAAATGGTCATTCATTGATTTTGTTACATCAAATACAAACAGATTTTTTAAGGCTCTGAATTTGTCTTCATCATTTTTGGAGATAGATCCAGATAACCGGGAAACCAATGACGCGTATCAAAGAGCGAGAGCAATTGTGAGTGAAATGAAGGTTGTAAGTGACATTGCCGAGCGTGGAGTGGCGTTGATCACGGAATACAACACATTACACACATGTGACGAAGAACAAAAACAGTATCTTTTGCGTGTCGTCGCCGATCACCGTCACTCCGTCAGCGATATCCAGACTGTAGTAGAAAGACCCTCGCGCAATAATTCCTGTATGTATGTACTACGTATATTAGTTTACATCATGTACATTTGTACATGTAGTTTATTTGTTGTATTCTAAAGTTGTTAATGAATGTCCAATTTAGTCTCTGAATTTTAAACACAAGTATACAAAGTCGCAGCGGTGACGCGCTCGCTTTCCAATTATGCAATCCTGGTTCGACTCCCGGCTTATACTGGTTGTTGACAAACACCGCCCACGCCCACCTCTACCCAGGGTGTAATATATTGGGTGGGCGTAGTTGCTGAAGTAAAGGCGGCCGAGAGAAAGGAACTGGCCACCCTACTCTCGTTAGTGCCGAAGGCTTAGTATAATGAGAACCTCATCCCTCGATGCTTGTATTCAAGTATGGGACTCACCTTTACCTTATACAAAGTCGCACATTTCGTACATGTACACCAGTATATAATTCGTAATACAGACACATGAGTTTATAAACAGACTATAGAGTAATTATTAAACTGTATTTTTCTTGCAATATACCATGGCACTGTACTGTATTTTTTACTGTACCGTATCATATCATATCCTCTCGAAACGTTAAAATGGGGGCAAACGACAAAACTTTGAACCCCGGTAGCAACCTCTAAATATCAACCAATCTTTATGAAAATTCACATATGTCATTTTCTCATCAATGGTAACAATATTTTAGGGTGAGACATTAACATTTACAAAAAAATTTTTTTTGGACCACCCTAATAGGGAGTTATGGTCATTTATAGGTAATGGCGGCCATCTTGAATTTCTCAAATTGCCCAAAGGTGACAACATGTCATCAAGTAGTTTCCGAAAATAGAGACCCTTGGCTACCAAAATCAACAGTAAAAAAACTTAATACAGCAATGCAAGGTTAAGGGGGAAAATGGCAGTTGGCTCCCAGACTATTGCGTCCTAGTGTGTAAAAACATTTCTGTAGGTGATGATTTGCCCCAATAGCCTTGTGTGCAGTCAAGTTGGTTTCACATATTAGCTTACACAAGTATAATGGTAGGTCTAAGTTGTACCCTACTAAAACTGTAAAAAAACTGGTTTGTTTGGAGTTTTAGACATGAAATAGGTTGGTTTACACCTTGAAATGCGCAGAGCACAGAAGCAACATGATGTTGTATGGCAGTGGTTCTCAAACTTTTTTTTGTTGCGACGCCTCTGGAAAAGTTTTCTAGACTTGCGACGCACCAGCAAATAAAAGTTAATGAGGAAACGTATTAATAGGGCCCGCCATGGCCAACTGGAGATGCGGCCTGATTTGTCACATTTTGCAGATTTTGATTACAGCTACTGCTGGTGTTTGACTGACATTTTCTGATATTTTTTTTACTTTTTGCTGTCTCCTAATGATATAAAAGCTTTTTGTTGCCTTGGGAAAGCAGTACAAAATGACAAAATGTAAGTTGAAAAACGCTGAATCAGACTGTTATTGAAAAATTTACAGTCTGACTAAAATCTTCGAAACCAAATTTTCTTTGTTTTTCAATATCTGAGGATGTTAAAACCTATTGTGTCATCTGGGGAAAAGAGTAAAGAGAGCGTAAAAATATAATTTTTAGAAAATTTTATTTAAACATTCGCCCAAAGGTAGCAAAACCTGGAAATTTCTGCAAAATGTGACGAATCAGGCCGTATCTTTAGATAGCCATGGGCCCGCAAAAGTCAATAAAGTCAAAATTTTTTAAGGACCTCGTCTGTCCACAAATCAAAGAATAAAGTTGTTTTCAGCACCTAGAGGACTGTTTCTAAGAAGTTTATAGGTCAAAATAAAGTCAAAATTGACAATAAAGTCAAAATTTGTCAAATTATGGCTTTTGACAAACTTTTTGTGTTTCTTGAGAGTAATTTTTGTCAAAATCCTCGTAGAAGCATTGTAAATGAGGAACGGCGACACAATTAAACCATATTAACTCATAAATGCAGGAAATATAATTATCACAATGCCCACTTGGATCAACAATAACTTTTATCACAAATTGTCCCTTGTTTATTCATTGTTATGTATTCAAATAATTCTTATAAAACACTTCCTCTTCACAAACGTCCGTGATCTTTTCGAAGATCAACAGTTTGGATTTTAGGAATAGCCTACTGACATTCTGTAATACAAAAATGCCAAGCAAGCTAAATCGTCTTCAGCAAAAGTTAGACAGATCTTTCGAGATTTTCCTGGTGAATTTAATGCAACTGCCGGAGGTGATTTAAGGTGCTATTTTTGTGAGTTTATAGTGAGGTGCGATAAAAAATATTTTATTGAAAGACACTGGAAAAGTAAACGCCATCAAGCTAGATTGGAGCGAAAACAAGCATTACAATTAAGGCAAACTTTTACTGAACAAGCCCCTTTTATTGAACACGTTTGGGTCTGAAATCGACAAAATGTTATGTTTGGATAACTGGTATCAATTCAACGAAGAACTGTGCCCTCTACAAATAAGCAATTTCGTTAGGTCAAAATAAAATCAAAATTTGATAAAAATAAAGTCAAAAAAAATTTTTTTTAGGTCAAAATAAAAATGGCCCTACTTATTATGAAAGTTTTGTTTGTTGATACAACAACAAAAAGCAATGCATATTATTTAATGTGACGTGTGGGCTTGTTTGTTTTTACAAAGTTCATTAAATCTTGGGAGAATTTTTGAAATTGCCACCCGCATTTCTTTTTCAGTGTTTCTTGGTGATCGAAATTCGCTTTTTATCACCGCCAAGGCACAAAATCCTGCTTCACATAAATATGACGTGACAAATGGGATAATAATTCGTAGTGCTTTCTTCACCAAAGCTGGATAATCGCCATTCATTGAAATCCAGAAATTTGCCAGATTTCCTGAATTAAACATCCTTTTCAGGGAATTGTCACAAGAAAGGTCAATGTAGGCTTCTTTTTCTTGTGCAGTAAAAGACAGTGGAGTAGGTTGGACGAAAGGATCACGAATCCATTCGTAGTTTGATAAATTTTTCGGGAAGTATTTTGCAAATTTCGACTCGAGCTTGGACAAATGTTGCCTAA
This sequence comes from Aplidium turbinatum, assembly GCF_918807975.1. Lineage (NCBI taxonomy): Eukaryota > Metazoa > Chordata > Ascidiacea > Aplousobranchia > Polyclinidae > Aplidium > Aplidium turbinatum. The sequence continues at coordinate 6,152,403 of NC_137483.1, read as the reverse complement.
ATATGCTTCACAAATTTGAAGGCAGCGCCATACTTTTCTTTTCAAGAAAATTGGACAAGAAAGTGAAGTATCGAGAGCTTCTAGACAGGTTTGCTATATCTTCCTTCCACAATCCACCAATTCGTAGAAGCGTTCAAAGAATTTTCTAAGCGAAAGCCACCTGGATGAAAGTTAAAAGAGCAAACTCCGATGCGCTGCATTCATTTCTCCACAAAATTTTTTGAAAACTCTTGACTTCAGAGGGCGTGTTTTAATGAAGTTAACAACTTTGATGACAACTGAAACTGCTAATCAAAGGATTAACCTCATCTTTATAAGATAAACTGAATTCAGCTACGAAACAAAACTGTTCTGCGACGCCCTTGGAAAATTGAAACGACGCACCAGGGCGTCGCGACGCACAGTTTGAGAACTACTGTTGTATGGTATTCCTTTCTGTATTGTTCAGTTTTAAATAACTGTCTTGTACGCTAAAATCCAGGTAAAAGTAGTTTCCCTCCAAAATTGTGTCTGCTACCTACACTTATGTCAGTAGTTAACCTACAATGACTGTTTTGCCTTTAGTTGTAAACTTACAGGAAAACAAGTAAGGGAGGAATTATACTGTTCAGTAACATTAGTTTTGCGTATTGGTTATTGTGTTAGTGCATTGCACCGAGTCACGTGCGCTTTACATCGTGCCTCCGTGTGGCTGTGACTTGTTCGTATTTATTGCAGCAGGAATTGGCAACTACTACAGTGATTTGTCACTTGGACAAATAGCTCTACTCGTGTAAAGACCTCTTTTCAATTTCTTTACGTTTGTGGGTTTCTGCAGCTATTCTGCAGCACCTACAATCGTAACAAAAATATTCCACTAATCCATCGTCACATTTATAGTCTGTCGCAGTAAGAGTCAGATTGGGCAAGACATAAAGGACGTGGCTTGCAAGTACTGTATAAGTACACTACGACAGGCGTTTGATGAGACTGAATCACACCATAATCACTATGTTTGGATAAGAAATTTCTGATGATTCTAATAAGGGTGAAACAGCCTGTTAAGGTTTTTAGTGAACAATAACACTGTATTCGATAAGATATATACAATACATCAGAGGCGGGCAACATACGGCCCGCGGGCCGGATCCGGTCCGCGACGGGATTTTCAGCGGCCCGCAGACAGTTTCCGGTCTTTACATGATAATGTGGCCCGCGGCCACTCTCTGCAGCAATCCTCCACTACTTCTACGTCAAATAATAGTGACTGTTAGTTACTCTTTAGTTCTTTTTTTTTGGTTTGATTGACTGAATCTTTATCCTCGGACTGGGAAAGCTTCTTGCAGAGCTTAATCCTGGCAGTTTCGCATACTTGTAGAGGCTTTGAATCACTGACGCAAGCCCGGCCACCGAGATTGACAGAGTGAAGTTTCTGATTGTTGAAGTCTTGTTGCCGGGGAACTATTCCATCCGTTAGATGCCGCTGAATGGAGAGCAGTCCTTAACGTGCGTTGCTCAAGCGCACACCCCGAGAGTCGAACCAGCGCCGCTTGATCTTGAAGCTTCTTCGTTCCAGACGTGACGCGCTAACCAATTGAGCTATCAAGTGACAAGCATGTTATGTTCCGTCATGAACGGGCCCTTCCATCCTTTTTCTTTGTCTTTTGTAAGAATCTCCTTTAGTCTCAAGCCTTGCCTCAAACCGGAAAAATAGATCAAACTGAAATTTGGCTAATTAGTGTAATACTGTAATTAAACGGGGAACGTAGGCCCATGCAAATAATAGTGATTGTTGGTTATTCTTTAGTTCTTTGTGTTTTTAGATTCTTTGTTTTCAGTTAAACTTAGATTATGAATTTACAATAAATATTTTCCCATGGATTTTGCCAAGAAACGAAAGCAGTATGTTTGCTTTGCAATGAAAGTGTTACCGAAATCGACCACAGATGTCTCACTGACTTCAGCAGCTATTGAAGTACATTACGTTAATTGTTAATAAATTCATTAAATAAACATGAAAATACTGTTTTTGGTCTCTATGCTTTAAACTTCAAGTTTGCATTGAATACGATTTATTCCTTGTCTAGGTAGATAAATATTAATGTAGCGATTCATGAATCCGGCCCGCCAAGTACTTTATTTTCCCATATCTGGCCCGCCGACTGGAGAAGTTGCCCGCCCCTGCAATACATCATACATGTATACATACTGTAAGTCAAATAAATTGCAAATCCTAGACAACCGCATACGCTCATAACTATTATATTTCTATCATTATCAGTCTGTTATGCCACTGCTGGCTGATGGCCTCCACAGTAAACATGTGTTTAATCTCTGTCTTTCGCTGTTCTCATCCAGTTAATGACTATTTTTGTTTAAGTTCATCCAAGGCCTTGATCAGTAGTAAATCCACTACAGGTAAAATGTAATCCTGTACCAACTGTTGCATAGCCCTGCTGCTTAGTAAAACTGCAGGCACTCACCAACTGGAATGGCCCGTTTCGGCGAGTCCGATTCGACAAGTCTGATTTGGCGATTTGGCGATAGAGAATTTTGTATTTTATTCCACAATGTCGTTTCTTTTGTATTCCGACAAAGAAAAATAAATTAAAATGAAATTTAGCGAAAAGGTTTGAACTATTAAATTAAAATGTTTGCTCACATAAAATTGACATGTATCATCCACCTTCTTTGCGTCATGTTTATGTCATTCGTCATGTCATTCATTTTAAAAAAAAAGCTATTTGTCGATTTTATATGATATTTCAAATATATTTTACATCAAAACATCCTTTTTCACAAAACGATGCTGGTAATTCAAAACAGTCAAAGAATTTTTGATGTTAACAAAACTTTTGAATGTAATGTAAAGGCAATTACATCGTTTTAACGTCGCCAGACGTTGAAATCGTGTACAAAAGGGAACTTTTGCTGACCAGGTAGGCCTATAGGTTGTACCTGAGAAACATTTACAAAAGCCATTTGATTTGATCAAAGAACCCAATTAGCCTCAGTTCGTATTTACATTGATTCAATGTCTAAATATTGAATAATATTCAATCATTGGATTTACAGAAGGCGTCGTTGGATTTTCACTAAATCGCCGAATAGGGAACTCGCCGAAACGAGTCATTCCGGGCTTAACCCCACAAATGAAAACAAATCTAAACGCAGCAATTTTCTAAATATGACACAATACTCGATGTGTTGGGTCAAGAGGGCAACTTAATCGATGGCGGATTTTCCACGCCAAAACTCAGGTTGCTCCTATTGCAGAAGCAGGTTGATGACCACGTTGATGCGATTTCTTGAGTAAGTGACAGGAATGTTTGCTTTCTGAAGTATAAACTTTGAGCACTGCAGATAGTTTAGATTTAGTGGTGCAATGCGCTTAGCACAAAAGTGGCTTGCTTATTCAATACCAATTTTGATATGATTACGACTTATTCACTTTTTAACAACAAACAAGTTGCACTTCTAATCCTTTTCAAACTGTAATTAAAAAGTTGATTGATATACTTCCTGAAATTCTAGCACTGCTGATCAAAATACAATTCAGTTTAATTTATGGAATAAATAAAAATCACCAAGACCTACCTCACTGAGTGACGATTAAAGTATGAAGTGTTACGAAATGGTTCGTAAACCAAAGTTTTAACTGCACCTGCTTTCACATCAACTTCTCCTAGTGTAACCTAAAAATAGAAAGCCCTTCAAGCAACACATAGCCTACAATACATTTAGTCATAGCATTCTTCAATCATCTTGCATTGTAGTTGATTAACATCCAAGGTGAGCATTCGCTACTTTGAAAGTAGTACGTTATTGCTACCGCTACAACATGCCAAAAGACTAAAGAGCGGCGCTACCGTACCAATCGATGAAAAGCAACATGCCACGTTACCGCTACTAGAACCAATAGTAGCGCGCTCCACTACTTCTATACGCTACTTTTGTATTAAACTGATACTGGAAAGCTCTACTTATGAACCTTGTAAAGTCAAAGTGATCTTGAAAACGAATATCAGCTAGTAGTACAACATTCATTTACACTGCCATTTCAACGTTGTTACGAAAAACAAGTTCAAGGTGAAATTTTGGTCTTATTTTCTAGTGTTTCCATGAAAAATATGTAGAAACGATTTTTTTTTTGGCACTTTAAATTAGAAAGTATCAGATAGCGGAAGTACGACTGAAGCAAAAGTAGCAGGTCTGCTACTATTGGGAGAATCCGTTTCGGAGAATCCGATTCGGAGAATTGTAAAATCACAGCGGCATGTGTATATTGAAAGGAATTAGCTTACAATTAGAGAAATGAATGATAATGAATGAAATAAATGGTCACCCAATTTAAAAGTTAGTTTTAACAATCTTGCTTTCTGTTGCTTAACATTAAGATTAAGGTGTTTTTATAGCCTACCTGATAATATCATACGATATGGTACCGTACTGTCATAAAGGAAACTGCTCGTAATTATGCAAACAAGTAACTTTTGTGTAAAATTTTACCTAAAAAATGAAATAAGACAATACGGTAGTATATTTTAAACTCATACAGATGCAGGGATAAAAGAAGCGGAATGGCCCGTTTCGGCGAGTCCGATTCGGCGAGTCCGATTCGACTAGGCCGATTCGGCGAGTTCCCTATTCGGCGAGAGCCTTTTTCGGCGAGTGCCCTATTCGGCGAGTTTTTGAAATTTTTAAAAGGAAATTATCGGGTACCGTAGCCTAATTACAATTGCCGTTTTTACATCGTTTTAACGTCGCTAAACGTTGAAATCGTGCAGAAAGGAATAAAAATAAAATGTTTGAACTATTAAATTAAAATTCGTCATGTCAGTTCAGTTATTTTTGACCATCATATCAAAAACAATACACGTCAACATAGCAAAGGTAGAAGCGACAATGCACGTCAACATAGCAAAGGTGTAGAAAAAGGTAGAAGCGACAAAACGCGAACGTTAAAACGTGCTTGTGACCGAAGTAAGTTATTGAGTTGAAAGAAATTTGGCAAGGTTGCATCACCTTCAGAAAAATTTAAGATATAAAGGAAAAATAAAACAAAGAAAATGTTACAAAAAAAAAGAAAACAAAATAACGTTTATGTCTATAAGTTAGTACTTTTGAATAGTTAAAATCATAGGCGCCTAACTATTTTTTTGGCCGTGGGGGCGAAAGCGTGTTTCATCAGCAGCAACGTAAATTCAGCGAAATGTCACGCAGATTGATGACGTAATTATGTCGTCACACTAGGATTGCTTATATTGCCACACTCGGAGTTATCGCTACGTTCGACCTACCGTTAATTATTACTATATAAACAAAGCTCGACCAAAACACATGCTATGCGTCTGCGTTGGCTAGCGGTTGATGGACTGCGACTCTTTAAGCTAAGCGCAACATAAAGTTTAGCAACGAACTAGATTTATTAGCATGAAACAAGAGACGAAAAGGTTTACTAAAAGGTATACTGTAAATAAAATGAAAATACTAACTTAATCATATGCTTGAAAATATACCTGTTGAAAGCAAAATCATTCATGTTTACATCAATTCAACAGCACGTCACCTTTAATAAATTTAAAAGTTGCTGACATCCGTAAACAGCCCTTGAAAAATAGTTACAGAGAGACGTTTGATTAAGTTTTCGACTTGACATTGCTCCCTTTTCACTACAATATCGCAACTTATGGCTGACCAGCTTTCAAGTTTCAATTCGCTGTAATATGCCAGTTTTCGTGTTGCAGATGAAACAAAAGATGCGCATTGCGCATATTCCCCGCCTTTGATCGGGTTTCTATGGCAACGGACGTGTGTGCGCCATGCAGTTTGCGCGAGTCCGTTGTTGTGTTGATTATGCCGCTTGTGCGACTGTGGGCAGTGCGGTTTGTACCAGCCCTTGTTACGTTGGTTAGTGGTAACCTCGGGCCGAGACTTCAAGTTCATTTTCACAGCAACCGATTCACTGCCGCGACAATTCTCTGCAGAGGTTTCGACTTTCGAAAGCGACAGCGAGGCTGTTTGCAAGCGCATTAAGTTAAACGCACGCTGCGTTAACGTAGCAAATTATGTTGTTTTTGGGTGCATTCAACATCTGATGACATTAAATCGACGCAAAATGGTAGATTTTTGCTATGTCACAGGCAGCAAAATCAGTCATTTGTACATTGATTCAACGTCTGCAGACGTTAAATCAACGTAAAAATGACAGCTTTTTTTGTCTGGGGTGTGATTGTAGCATCGCTACTCGTTCTAGTGATTATTTATTGCGAAGCTGTTGCGGTTTGCATTTAAAAATGTTTTCCTGCTGCCGATCGCTAGTTCATCTATTGTTTTATGTATCAATGCCGCATAAAAAGTTGCTCCCACGCGGAAATATGCGTGGGGGCCTGGCCCCCACGGCTTAGGCGCCTATGGTTAAAATGATTAGTTTGGATCAACAAATGTGTGACGTACACTCCTACAGCTTAGATTGAAAGGAAATTATCGGGTAGGCTACCGTAGCCTAGTTATCCCGACCAGCAAAAATTTGTTCCAAGAACCCAGTTAGCCTAACAGTTCATATTTACATTGTAGTAACAGAATGAAAAGGCTAACCAAATGTGTGGCCTATCGTTTTAACGTCGCTAAACATTGAAATCGTGTAGAAAAGGGTGCTTTTGCTGACTAGGATACGTTGAAACGGAGAAACATTTACAGAAGCCCTACGATACGTTGCATTTTTAAGATAATGTATTCAGACGTTGAATCAATGTACAAATGAAATGTTATGCTAAATGGGTTCTTGGAACAAATCGTAGGGCTTCTGTGAATGTTTCTCAGTTTCAAAGTATCCTAGTCAGCAAAAGCTCCCTTTTCTACACGATTTCAACGTTTAGTGACGTTAACACGATAGGCCACACATTTGTTTAGCCTTTTCATTCTGTTATTATTGTAAAAATGAACTGTGTTCTTGGAACAATTTTTTGCTGGTCGGGGTAACTAGGCTACGGTACCCGATAATTTCCTTTCAATCCAAGCTGTAGGCCACACATTTGTTGGTGCAAACTATTCATTTTAACTATTCAAAAGTACTAACTTATAGACATAAACATGTTTTTTTTTTCGTTTTTTTTGTAACATTTTCTTTGTTTTATTTTTCCTTCATATCTTAAATTTTTCTGAAGGTGTTGCGACCGTGCCAAATTTCTTTCAACTCAATAACTTACTTCGGTCACAAGCACGTTTTAACGTTCGCGTTTTGTCGCTTCTACCTTTTTCTACACCTTTGCTATGTTGACGTGTATTGTTTTTGATATCATAATCAGAAAGAAAAACAACTGAGCTGACATGACGAATTCAAGAACGTTTTAACGTTCGCGTTTTATCGCTTCTACCTTTTTCTACACCTTTGCTATGTTGACGTGTATTGTTTTTCATATGATGGTCAGAAATAAAAACAACTGAACTGACATGACGAATTTTAATTTAATAGTTCAAACATTTTATTTTTATTCCTTTCTGCACGATTTCAACGTTTAGCGACGTTAAAACGATGTAAAAACGGCAATTATAATTAGGCTACGGTACCCGATAATTTCCTTTCAAAAATTTCAAAAACTCGCCGAATAGGGCACTCGCCGAAAAGGGCTCTCGCCGAATAGGGAACTCGCCGAATCGGACTAGTCGAATCGGACTCGCCGAATCGGACTCGCCGAATAGTAGCAGACCCTAAAAGAAGAGAGCAGAAGCATAGCAATGTTCTACCTCAGTCCATGTGGGACTTCCTATGTGGCATCAGTCATAATTTCCAAATGGACGCATAAGTACTTCTCATGACAAAATGGTTATACCGGTAGGTTACAAGTAAGCCTGCTGTAAGCCAAGCGATAAGAAATTGCAGCGTAAATATTTACATCCTAAAAGTATCAACTAGCTAAAAAATAATGCTCAGACTCCTGTTTTTGCCTACTGTACTCTACTTCGAACGGAACACAAGACTCTGGCTACTGTGAGCTACACCTCCGATATAAACATTAAACACATTGACACAGCGATGTTGTATTTACCTTTAAAGTTCCATTATGCACTATCCATAGAAAACCTAAAGGGAGACCATTTGGAACGACAGTGGATTGCAGTGAAATAGTGGTGCAGTTCTTGGATCTTACAATCGTTGGATTAGTATATGTTTGTGCATTAACTTCCAAAATGCCACCTATAATAAAAAAGAATTTTTGAAAAATGTAAAACATCGAACTGTGATAGAAATTAGATTTGTTGTAACGAATACTTTGCAGTGCACAGTGCACACCACCCAAAACTGCAGGGTGTAAAATTATCTGAGCTGAAAAAATCCACCTTACATAACACGTTGTTTATCAGTAGCTCAAGGGAAGTGACTTCATAAAATTAAGTTTTAAGGTTAGAATCTTTATTAAACGTTATTATTAAACACAACACAAGTTGGAGTAGCCTAGACACAATATAGACACATGGTAGACATAATTATTGAATCACAATGTAGATTTTAACGATCTGGTTTAGTTTGATGCTGCGAGTTTGCTGTGGTAATAGCGAATTGCACTAGCTTTCGGAACACAGTTTCCTACTCAATACTCATGGGGTCTGCTACTATTTGGCGAGTTTGATTCGGCTAGTTCCCTATTCGGCGACAGCCTTTTTCGGCGATTTTTATATTCGGCGATTTTTTTGAAAATCCAACTTTTGAAAATCCAACAACGCCTTCTGTAAATCCAACAATTGAATATTATTCAATATTCAGACATTGAATCAATGTAAATACGAACGGTTAGGCTAATTGGGTTCTTTGAACAAATCGAATGGCTTTTGTAAATGTTTCTCAGGTACAACCTATACCTGGTCAGCAAAAGTTCCCTTTTGTACACGATTTCAACGTCTGGCGACGTTAAAACGATGTAATTGCCTTTACATTACATTCAAAAGTTTTGTTGACATCAAAAATTCTTTGACAGTTTTGAGTTACAGCATCGTTTTGTGAAAAAAGTTGTTTTAATGTAAAATATATTTGAAATATCATATAAAATCAACAAATAGCTTTTTTAAAAAATGAATGACATGACGAATGACATAAACATGACGCAAAGAAGGTGGATGATACATGTCAATTTTATGTGAGCAAACATTTTAATTTAATAGTTCAAACATTTTTTTGCTAAATTTCATTTTAATTTATTTTTCTTTGTCGGAATGCAAAAGAAACAACATTGTGGAATAAAATACAAAATTCTCTAAATAAACAGAAGGTGTCGTTGGATTTGCAGAAGGCGTTGTTGGATTTTCAAAAAATCGCCGAATAGGGAAGTCACCGAAAAAGGCTGTCGCCGAATAGGGAACTCGCCGAATCGGACTCGCAGAAACGGGCCGTACTCATGTGCTACAACGAATGGAGTTGAAGTCGCTATTACCACAGTGAACTCGCAGCATCAGGCTAAAATAGGTCGTTCAAATCTACATTGTGAAGTAAGCAACAATCATGCTGCTAAAAGAGAAAATCAATCAATTGCATAATTCTTCAAAATGACAGTTAATTTTTTTTTACTTCCTTTGTTTTTTTCTGAACTTGTATATTATAACATTTTTTCATCAGGCCCAAATGTATACCATGTGTCATGATGTCTTTTAAAGTTGGCCTCTTTTTTTGCTTATTGTCAATGAGCTTGGAGCTGTGTGGTATAATAAATTGCTGAAATTGTTTAACAAATTTAGCCTTTGGAATATTTTAGAATTTAGATAATTATCTTTGAAAGCATATTTTCACTGTGGTAACAATATAAACTGAGTTCACTGTGGTAACAGTAAATGAAAATCAATTGAATTATATCCTAGGAACTTAATAATGCAGATATTAACGACCTGTTTGAACCTGACGCTGTTACCACAGTGAATTCGCAGCATCAGACTAAAACAGGTCATTAATATCTGTAATATTGTGAAGTAAGCAACGATCATGCTGCTAAAAGCGAAACTCAAACTATCGCATAACCTAGGAAGCAAAACACAGGTTACAGCTTAACAGAATGTAAAGTACTAAATTGTTCTGTATGATACTTATAGTCAAGGAGTTGCTGGAACAGATTGTTTCTAGCAAAAGATATGTCATGGCTCATACAAATGCCAAGATTGGTTCAAAAATGTTTGTTTCGATTTGTATGAAATTTTACTTTTTTGATTGACCTTATATTTGGGGCCGATGGCAACACTGATTATAGCACATGTCAGTGATCCCGACGAAGAGTTGGAGAAAACGAAGCACACACATGGAGGTCTGGGGGACATCTCCAGAAAAATTGAAAAAAAATATCTTGAAATTGCACATTCTAAGAGTACTTTCAGCTTAAGCCAATAGTAAAACTCTGTCGAATAATACTGTAACAAAAGGTAAATGTTTATTCAAAATATTTCGCGGGGCAACTGCCCCTTTTGCTTCCCCTGGAATGCCCCTGACCACTGGCCAAGCGTATTAATGGCCTGGCAACACAGTGAGGTAGCAGTTAAATCATCTGGCACCCTACAAAAGAGAAAAATGTTTGAAAGCATTCAGGTCACCCGGTCTTCGACGACGACGATTCGAAGACGTCCTTTTCCGGGATGATTGATTTGGTGCAAAAGTTTTTGAAAGTCTCGTAAATAACTTTTGTTTATTCAAAGAAATTGTATGGATCATTTGATTTTGTGGCCTCTATGTTTAACGTCCAATGAAAAATGAGATGGTTTACGTTGTAATTGTTTCACAGGGAGTTAAATGTGATTTCCCTTACCACGAATATTTAGTGAAATAACCCGAAACACGAATTTCAAAATAAACAGGCTAATGTTTGTTTCAACTCAAAAACTGAAATGGCACAGGTAAGAAGATTGCTATCCCTATTTCTGCTCTAAAAATTAGACTAAAACCGCTTTTCACATTGCAGCAATCAGCAAATGTTTGACCTAGGCCCAAAAACCTTTCCCAAATAAAATTGAAAACTTTCTGGCTATCTGCACTAACTTTGCTGTAAACTCTCTTCTGGTGATCCTAGAATGACCAGTGAAACATCAATGGAATCGGGAAGTAATACTCTAGCGCCATGTGACAAATAAAAGTTCAAAAAAGCAACCGCTAGATGGAGATAGTAAGTTTCGCGGCTAGGGAAATTTTAAGATTGCACAGTTTTAAGATTGACCTTTGGCATATTGAGTTTGATCTGGTCATGGAAAAGGTAAGGAAGTGTAATGAAGAGTGTAGCCTTTGCCTAGGATGCAGATATAATTCAGATATATGCATTGCAGAATGTACAAACTTATTTGAACATGTATATTATACAGGCTAGTGTTGGGGTGTTCAGAGTCGGAGGCAAATTTACAAATGTCTGAATATTGCAAGCTGGTGTAAATTCGTTAGCAAGAGAGGTAGGCGAGTGGTTAGCCTTTTTAAATGTGGCGTGGAAGACCTGGCTTTACATCTATGGTTGTTTAAGCATGATAGAGTTTTAGTCACACAAAGCGAATCAAGATATTTGAAGACTTCGACAGTATTGTTTTCGTGTTTCTTCTGCTGTGTTGTTGATTTTACTTTGTTTAATAAATTTCGTATGTCAACTGTTGCGTTGTGTAATGGCATTGATGAGTAATGTCATCACTGCTATTGTGTTCCCAAGTCTTTAAAATGTTTGGATTGATATTTCTTCACTAAATAAATAAGAATTAGGAAAATTGCGGATCCCGTGGTAATTTAGATCAATGTCCTATAGACCTACATCGTTTTCGGGATCCATTACGCCAAGGTTTGGTGTTTTTTTTCAAATGAAACTATCTGAAAATAATCAGTAGGTATGCAAGTTGCAAGAGCTAACCATGTCAAACCTAAGTAAATGTATTCCAAAATAAATGTGCTATTGAAAGATTTGTAGTACCGGTATCCACGAATTTCCCCAACTGCGCAATTACACATTAGGGATTTTTCCCTAAACCACAAAATCCTTGCTCTCAATCACGATTTATGTTGGTATGTTTAAAGTTAAATTTAAAAAGAGGGGTTTGCGACACTTTTTAACCTTAAATGGGCATAAAGTCCACAAGGGATCCACGTAAAGCAGATACTTAAAGCATCTAAAATTCTAAATAGAGTGAAAAAAATATTTGAATCAATTTTAAGATATTAACGTCTACCCTTTAAAGTACCGTACGTGTTAATTTGAAGAGAATGAGACATTATTTGTGGTCTCTGTTAAAGAAGGACCTTTAGTGCAAACTAGCACATGTTAAAATTATTTGGATTTGAACCAGTCAATTCATATAACTCATGACGTGGTACATCTTCTTTTCCACCATACTATACTTCCAACTTTGATCAACTAATGAATTGATAGATTTAGAAGTCTTTCGGGTATTATTTACTTGTTTCTGTTTCTTCCTTTTAGCCATCATAAAGTAACACACTGTTCACTTCAAACTCTGTTATTAATAATGAATACAAAGGACACAGCTTGATTAAATGAAGGCAAAGCATGAAAGCAAAAAAAACAACTGAATCGTCACAAACGAAATAATGAAGAATCATGTTGGCCACGTAATGGAATTTTACAGAGTAGCCTAGGTATAATCCGCTGCGCGACCAACATGATTTGCAAAACAGATTGCAGAACGCGTATTCGGCTCTTAAAGCCTCAAAGTAAAGGTCCTTCTTTAACAGAGACCACAAATTACATTCCCTTCAAATTAACACGTACGGTACTTTAAAGGGTAGACGTTAATATCTTAAAATTAATTCAAATATTTTTTCACTTTGTTTAAAGTTGTTGGAGTTTTCAGCTGAAATTAATTTTTTGTGAAGTAGATGCAAGTATCTAGAAGTGATTACCACCAAAAAATATATATTCAGAATTAAAGAGTGGGTGAAGAAAAATATTTCATGTTTATGAAAAAAAAATTCGTGATTGGGGAAATCACCATATATTATGTCAGCGCAATGTGCCATCGGCAACTTAGGCTATATTGTTGAATTGCCACAATTATATTGCACAATTATATCTTTGACAGCAATACAATGGAACTAGGTCTTAGTTGATCACTTTCCTGAATAATCCAGTTTGGGCTTTTAGAAAACGATCATCTCCTTACAGTAAGTTGTATTTTTTATCATGAAATGCTGTTTGACAGCAAGTCTGCATCGAATCGGTCATCTCTGAACAAGGCCCTCTCCAAATTGGTAGCAACGAATCGGGCCATATCTAGTCATGCATAGACCTACCATACGTCCCGGTTTGGCCGGGACAGTCCTGGTTTAAACATCTGTCCCAGTGTCCCGTCTCGGTTAGCAAAATGTCCCAGAATTTTACTTTAGTGAAATTTTCAAAATTAACTCCAACCTGATGCAAAATTATGAAATAATTCCGTCCCAAAAGGCATAACTTTGCTTTAACTCGAGGCTTATTTTAGTATCTTAATTTTTTTAGCTTATTAGGTTGAGTAAAATATCGCGCATAGCTTGAGAAATCCTTTAGTTAGGGAATAATGAGTGACGTTTATTGCGTCATTATTCTATTGACTTCAATGAAACAATGAAGCCAATAGTTTCTGAATGCATCCCCCTATAAATGTTTGATTTGTGAGTTAGTGTTATTTCTTTGTTCTCAGTGTTTGTTCTTTCTTTTTTTCTTATAAATGTCTGATTTGTGACTTAGTGTTGCTTAAATTAACATGTATATATTTTCCTTTAAATAAAGTAATAAAAAATTTTATTCAATCTAAGTAGAATAGGCTACTTTATTATGCAATATTACAGCTTATAAATATAAATATGGAATAAAAATTTTCCAAGCTTAGGCCTTCGGCCTTTCGTCCAGTTATTTCATTCATACTTTTGAGTTTGTCCCGGATTATGCCTAAGAAATCATGGTAAGTCTAGTCATGCACCTAGGTGATTGTGCTAAAATGTCGTGAATTCATTTTTTAAGAGTAAAATTTAGATGAAACAATACATACCACATAGGCACCAAAAAATTCCCAAAACAGTTATGATAAACAACATTATTTTTCCAGACTTTAACACACCACTTGATATTCCAGTAACACAATAAACATTTTGCTCTGTAAACAAACAAATATATATGTTTAAACAACAAATGATAGCCCTTATTAGAACAGTAGCCTTGAAGAGCAAGTCCCAACTCAGTCTTGTCTTATAAGTGTAAGTTAACATTTAACCAGAAAAGGATTTTGACTAGTCTAGGCTTACCACTGACACGTTAAACTTTAAAGAAAAGTGTTAGAGGAAATCAGAGAGTTCAATTATACTTTGAAGAAAAAGTATTTTGGTAAAGTAGCAATGGTAGAAATGTGTTTCTCGACAGTCGAGTGTAACAAGAATTCAGTGATTGACACATGTTTCGCCCATGAGGCTAAGCTCATCAAGTATGACACCACTAATTCATGCCACATAGCTCTCAACCACTGATTTTGTCTTTTGTCAGTCAATTGAATACTTGAAACCTTTGTGGAAAGAAAACAATTAAACCAACTGTCACCAAGGCACTGTTGAGAAAAAGAGATCTAATGCTGTCAATTCTTGTTGCACTCAACTGCTGAGAAACACATGTTTTTGGAAAAGTCTTGATGTCTAGTGTGGAGGCTACACTGGTATGGTTAGCAAATTACAATGCTTGCTGTTCTATAGTGAGTGGTCAGGTAATGCTGGAGCAAAGATCGCTCCTTCTTAACAATGGCAGGAATGGTAAACCACAGTGTCTGGTGTGCTACGGTAGCCTACTAAGTAAATCCATTCCAAAGATTTATTTAAGACTGCATTGAAGATGTGCTCTATGTTCAATAGCACATAGGCTATATTTGAAAAGGCACTTCCTCAATTATGCAGCAATTGAAAGTGACAAGCTGAACAGAATGGTTGATCAAACCCTGGAATTCTACTTAAGTTAAGTCTGTCAACCACTTCATTGAAAGCAGAGACATAACCAAAAGCAAGAAACAATGAATTTTTTTGGTTTGCTATTTTGTGAATGTGTTATCGTATGTATACTGTATTTTATTCACCAGCTGAATTTCACCTTTTTAAGTTACAAACAAGCTGAAAATATATTTTATGCGGCCCACAAAGTTTTCCTCAAACCTTAATCTGACCCTTCATGCTTGCAGTCTTGCACCACCCTGTTCTAGACTACACAAGTGGTCAATTGAATCAGGCTCACGATAGTTTGAAAGGCTCACAAATCAGTTTGAAAACGAAGACACAAAACTGCTTTGCCTTAGTTCATCAACATCAATCATACAAAAACTATATTGAAGATATATTTAATTTGCATGACAGACTGAAACGATCTTGAATCAGGAATCTGACAAGGGCTTTATGATTGACAGCTTTGACAAAATCGGTGTCATGTTTCGAAACATTTTATTTTCTTTCTTTCTTTTCTGGGTTTGGTGACTGTGCATTATTAAGATAGTGTTTCCCAAATACTGTTTTATGGATGCATATTTTAAACCTTTTGGTTTTGTCATCTTTTCCTATTGTTGGTGCCAAATTCGTGTGTTTACTTTATTGTTCTCTGCATGTTCGCACCAGCAATAAAAAAAAAAAATGAATTGACAAATTAAAGTTGACTGCTTAGAGATCCTGAGTACTGACCTGTGATTGGTCAATACTGTTGTCAGCTGTAATCAGCAAATTTGATTTTTTAACGTGTTGAGGGTTGCCAAGTGGTCTAAAATTCGGACAAAGTTTCTCGAAAGTCAATCAGTCAATCAATAGTTTATTTGCCAGAAACAGGAACGGTACACGGTCGAAAAATGTTTTAGTTGTATTGTCCATACACTGCAAAAATGGCACAAGTTCTCATACTGACAAGGAGACAACGAAAGAATGAATGTCCGCCCCCGTTAGCTTAGTCAGGGGCGGCTCGCTGGTGTGTGCTGCGGTGCTGCAGCACTGCCATGGAAGTTTTCATGAAGAGTTTCTCAAATATCTTAGCGTTTCTTTTGCCCAAAATTTATTTTATGTTCTCTGTTCACAAACTTTCTGACTTTTATAAGTGTAAATTATACTTGGAAACTCTGCTTGCTGTGAAGTATTTTGCACAAGGTTACTACTAAAGAGACACTCGATTGTGACGTCGAGTGTCTCATCAATCTTTAGCGGACGCTGCTTTTCAGCATACACGCTCATACGTAGCCATCAGTAGGATGGCGACATTCCTGGGCGAAGTCGGCAAGGAATGATCGGACACGAGGTCGACTTTGCTGCTGTATGTCCACTGACTCAAATCCAACCGAGTAGTGCTTACTCACAAGTATATTTGTTTATGATTTTAATCTTCGATCCAATAACACAAAAAACAAGAAAAGAAAACACCCAAATGGTTAACGTTCCACCACCGAAAACTGGACATAAAGTATTGTCGCTTCTACTGTGTTCTACATTATTAACAGTCTTGAGTCAGAAATCATAGCTGCTGCACCAAAATTATAGCATACGCAGACTCTGAAAATAATACTAAACTGATTCAAACGTTATACTAGCGGCAGCAGAAGTAGAAGCAGTAGCGACTGTTACGGCCAATTTCTGTACAAATCAAACGTCATATAAAACCGTTCAGGTCTACTGAACCTTACGTCATGGAAATTCCTAAAAAATGATGCAAGATTGCACCATCGTTCGTAAGACTTGTATCACACCTGTTGAGAATTACTTCACAATGTTTCACTATTACGTCACAGTAACTGAGTACATGAGTTTGAGATATTGCAATCTATTCTGGTCATTTTTAAAATTGTTGATTCGAAGGTTGGTCGCATATTTAACTGTTTGCTTGGTGCTTGCCAGCTGGACGAAATATCCGTCTTTATCTAAGTAGTTTGTATCGTAGTGACAAGTTTTAGTGGTGTACGGTGTTGCATCCCGATTTCGACAGCCAGGTGGCAAATTTTACAGAAATACAATTCTCGGATAGACGTTTCAGAGGAGTGTTTCTTTTCGGTCATTACATGCAGACGAACGGATTCGAGAATCTTATGTTACAATTTTCCCACGAAGAGATTATGGTTTACCGTTGTGACCATAAATAAAAATAATAAAGACGATCTTGTTGGTTGGTAGGCTACAGAAGCAAAATAATAAAGACGAAGTTGTTAGTTGGTAGGCCAAGAAGCACTTAGAAGCACATAAATAATAAAGACGTGGCTTGTTAGTTGGTAGGCCAAGAAGCACTTAGAAGCACATAAATAATAAAGACGTAGTTGTCAGTTGGAACTCAGAAGCACAATAATAAAGACGTTGTTGTCAATTGGAACTTAGAAGCACATAAATAATAATAACGAAGTTGTTGGTTGGTAGGCTGCAGAAGCACAATAATAAAGAAGATTGTTGTTGGTTGGTAGTCTACAGAAGCAAAAGATTAAAGCCGTTTCTTTTCAGTTGGTGCAGAAGAATTAAAGCACAAGAAAATTAAAGACTTTTCTCAGTTGGTACTGAAGAACTTCAAACTAAAAAATTAAAGGCGTTTCTTTGTTGGTTCTGAAGAAAAAAAACAACATTGACATTCATTGGCAAGAAAAAAGATTAAAGACAATCGATCTGTGCTTGAAGATTCAAGTGGACGAATCCAAGGAAGTTTTGTGGAACTTTTGGACTTCATATACCCGTACAACTACGGTATTGTGCATTTAAATTCTTACGTGTTTTTACGGTCTTTGCAGTTAAGTTTTTTATAACTACAGTCAACCCTCGATTTAACGGACTTCGATTTAAGGGACTTCGGATTTAACGGACTCAATATGCGCAGATCTATGAGTAAAAGAATGTACCAAAAGAACGGTTTTTATTGTTTTGGAATTCACAAGATTAGAAAGCTGTCTCTCACAACGTCACGATACGTATTGTGATCTATCAGCGTACTCTGTCAGCGTACTCTGTACTGTACTCTGTTAGCAAGAGCCTTCATTCGGTGCACCTTAGAATTAGTTAGAACCTTTCTGTGTTTAGTACGGTGCATTATGTCTAAGCCAAATGAAAAACGTAAACGTGTGAACTCGTCGGTGATGCAGAAACTAGAACTGATCAAAAAGCTTGAAAAAGGGGCCAGCGTTGCGAGTGTTTGCGATCAGTATGGTGTCAAAAAACAAACAGTCTCAGACATTAAGAAGAGCAAGGACAAGCTGTTGAAATACGCTACGTCTTATTGTGTTGATGCGGCGTCTTCCAAGGGTGGTAAAGTGAGCAACAGAAAACATATGTTATGAAGTGGTACGTTCAACAACGGTCCAGTGGAGTGAATGTGCGTGGGACAGAGTTAATCGCAGCTGCTGCTAAACTTGCTACCAGTCTTGGCTTAACCGATTTTAAGGGCAGTGATGGGTGGCTTTGGCGATTCCGGAATCGCCACGGATTATTTAACGAGGTTCTGCATGGCGAGGCTGGTGATGCAGATACGGCAAGTGTGGCCCCCTTTCGCGAAAAATTAACAAAGCTGATTAGTGACGCAGGCCTCACCCTATCTCAAGTATATAACGCAGACGAGACGGGAATTTTTGGCCTTCTCTCCCGAAGAATTCTCAAGTCCGTCAGGATGAGGAGAAGACCAAGGGGAAGAAGACAAGCAAGGAAAGGCTGTCGGTTTTGGTCGGGTCCAATGCCACCGGTACTCACCGACTGAAGCTAGCCGTGGTGGGCAAATCGAAGAAACCACGGGCATTTAAGGGATTAAACGTCGAGCGTGACCTGCCAGTAGTTTACTACAACCCTAAGAAAGCTTGGTTTAACTCTGCAATATTTACTGATTGGTTTTTCTCGCATTTTGTGCCTGCGACTCAGAAATATCAAGAAGAAGTGCTAAAGATTTCTCCTGATGATGTACGAGCGATTCCAATACTCGACAATGCCCCAGCGCACCGTAGTGAAGAGAAGCTTGTAAGCGCTGACGGCAAGATAAGGGTCCTTTATCTGCCCCCTAATACAACATCGGTTATACAGCCAATGGACCAGTGGGTTATTAGCGCCTTGAAGAGGCGCTACATCTGACGTTACTTGGATGAGGTCCTGGTCATTGTAGAGGACGAAACAGATGCTGAGGTCGACACCAGGGGCCAGCGGACCTTAAGCAACATAAATAATTACAATATTTGTTCAGCCATTTATAACTTTGCAACAGCGTGGCAAGACATTAAGGTGTCTGTCCTCGCAAATTCATGGAAGAAAATCTTAGAGGACAAAGATTCAGAGGCCAACTTTGAAGGAATAGAGGCAGGAGATTTTCTCCAAATGTTGCAGCGTGGTGGAGAGGTATCCACCTCCATCGATGATATAACAGACTGGCTGGACGAATTAGATCTGGACCCAGGGTATCAGTTCATGTCTGAGGCCGACATAGTGGCATCTGTGGTGGATGGTGGAGAAGAGGAAAGCAGTGACGAGGAAGAGGCGATTGAAGTCCCCAAGGTGAAGTTGTCAACTCTACGGAGTTATATCGATGCCCTCATTGATTACTCCGCCTACAGCCAACTACCTGAGATGGCGCACCAATATGGGAAGCTCAGGATGATCAGGGAGCATATCATCAAAGAACAGCATATGGGGGTCGCCAGACAAAAATCAACAGCTTCTTTGCCCCTAGCCGCCCTGTTCAACATGGTGCTCCAGCCAACCCATCTGTGTCGTTGATCACAGCGGTAAACCATAATCTCTTCGTGGGAAAATTGTAACATAAGATTCCCAAATCCGTTCGTCTGCATGTAATGACCGAAAAATAAACACTCTTTTGAAACGTCTATTCAAAAGTGTATTCCTGTAAAATTAGCCCGCGGCTATCGAAAATGGGACGCAACACCGTACGCCTCTAAAACTGTCACTACAGAACAGATTACTTGGATAAAAGACGGAAAATTTGTCCAGCTAGCAAGCACCAAGCAAACAGTTAAACTTGCGACTGACTTCCAACAAACAATTTTACGAATGACCAGAATAGATAGCAATATCTCAAATGCACGTACGCAGTACTGTGACGCAATAGTGAAAGACATTGTCACGTAATTCAAACCGGTGTTCAAAGGTAGTGATGCAATATTTCATCAGGTCTTACGACCGACGGTGCAATATTTGGACATTTTCTAGCAATTTCCATGACGTAAGATGCCAGCTAGGTTAAGTAGACCATAACGGTTTTATATGACGTTTGATTTGGTGAAAATTGTCGGGAACAGTCGTCTCCATCTCTCTTACGCATCCCACCTGCCCCTGAAAATCTGAACAATGATGCCTCATGCTGCAGTCATCGTCCCGCCATCCCTAAGGTTGATGTTCAGGAGGATGGACATGATGATCATCTCTGACTCAGATTAATCTACATTTAAGTTGTGCGCTGTAAATGTACCTGTGTATTGTAGTCGCGCAGGCTATACAAAATACAAACAAGGAACGCATTTCATGTGTTTTTAAACTGCTACTGTGTTGTACTGTACAGTATTTGGTTTATTAAGCGTGAGCATCTGCGCAGTATAAACATGTTTGGTACGCGTAATACATCTCTCCATCAAAGTACTGTAGTGTTTTATCGTAGGCGTGTTTTCCAAGCAAAAGCTAGAATTTGTGGTGACAGATGGTCTACGCTATAGCAGAGTACTTGACTGTACACTGTACAGTAGTGGGAATACGGTATTTTCGTTTAACGGACTTTTTCCAGCAACGGACTGCTGCTGGTCCGCATTTGTCCGTTAAATCGAGGGTTGACCTGTACTGTAATAATTTTGTGTGTTTGTGTAACTTAATTTTTTAATTGTTAAATTTAGCCCCAACATTTAATATGTCTACACTCGGTGGCGACAAGGACTCGACCGCCGTCGACTCGACTGAGTTTAGGCCTGATGATGTTCTTTGCGGTCGGGCAGGCCATTCTGGGGAGGGACCCAGTAACGATGAGGCTAAGTCAGTTCGAGAGGCCCGGCATCTTAGAAGGGATATTTTGACTCAAATTGGGGAACTTTCTGTGGCCCTAGGTTCTTTGGGTGATAAGCAAGAATTGTTAATTTTTAGTTCTAAGTTATCTACTTTAGAAGAGGAATTAAGGCATTTCCATGCTCTTTTGAGTAAAATTTTTAACTCTGCAATTTTGACAGAACTTCGTGATAGGGTAGATCCCGAATTTAACTCGCTAAAAAATAACTTCGAACAAAAAGAAAGAGAGTTCTCAGATATGTTAGATGCTGACATAGCCTACATCCTGAGGATAGCGCCTCAAATGTAAGCACTAGGATGTCTAGGAGTTCGTCTCGGATAGTGGCACAAATTAACCTACAGATAAAACGAGAGGAGCTCCAGATACAAGCCGAGGCCGAAGCGAGAGCTGCTGAGGCCGCCGCGAGAGCTGAGGCCGAAGCAAGAGCTGCTGAGGCCGCCGCGAGAGCTGAGGCCAAAGCAAGAGCTGCTGAGGCCACCGCGAGAGCTGAGGCCATATGAGCTGAGGCTCCCGCTAGAGCTGAGGCCGAAGCGAGAGCTGCTGAGGCCATACGAGCTGAGGCCGCCGTGAGAGCTGAGGCCAAAGCGAGAACTGCTGAAGCCGCCGCGAGAGCTGAGTCACTACGAGCTGAGGCTGCCGCGAGAGCTGAGGCCGAAGCGAGAGCTGCTGAGTTTACACTCAAAGACGCCCAGTTGAGGGCTGAACAACGTAAGGAGGTAGCTTTAGCTGAATATCGATCAGAGGTGGGCTCCCGGCGTAGCTCTAAGAAGGGCTCTTCTAGGCATTCCAGAAGTGAACATCAATCGCGGTTAAATTTACATAACCTTTTCCAGACGCCTGTTCAATCTGTAAGTGGACCAGTCAGTGCCGGATTAAGGGTCTGCTGGCCTGTAGGCACATTTTATAAGTGGCCCGAAAATCAGGGTTGCCAACTAAAAAATTAGAATTATCAGTGTTACCCAATCATTGTCACAAAGATCGTTGTTGAAACTATAACACAGGGTACCGTGCAAAAACTTGGTCATATGCCTAACAAAATAACAACTTTGCGCGTTTTTGCGATTGAAAACGTGTTAACTAATTTTTGGAGGTCAATCTTACGGAGTAGATCGCTTTCAATACATAAAAGTGCCAGTGTACCAAAACGTTTTTTGATTTTTTCGATTTTTGCAACATTTAATTATCTGGAAACACAGAGTTATTAACATAAATACTTATTAGTTTAGAAAATAATTATTTTGAAAACATGACTAAATTTCTATTGATTTTAAAGTGGCCTGGATTTTTGACTGGCCTGTAGGCACGTGCCTACTTTGCCTAATGGTTAATCCAGCACTGGGACCAGTACAATCCACATGTTTTCAAGCTGTTTCAGGAGGTCTCGGGGCCGCAGCTAAGGATCTTCCGAAGGATCTAAAGCCAAGGCCAGCGAATTTTAGCCGAACTCCTCCCCCAGAGCGTACAGGTCACGGGCCGCCATCAGAAGTAATGTTTTGCCCCCTTCACAGTTTTCTGCGCCGCTAGGTTTTGATCGCCCAGCTACACGTAATTTGGGTGGTTGTGAGAGGCGTGTCGCGTCTACTGATTTTAACTTGTGTGAGGATCGTGCTGTGCATGTGACTGAACCCCCTCAGCCCCTTAAGGGATATAGCTTGTCTTCTCCCGCTAAGTCGAGTTCTCAGCAGCAGGATTGCTTTTTTGAATACTAAAATAGTAGGACGTTTTTCGATAAGGTGGCCTTGATTGGTTACGATGGTAATAATATGCCATTTATCTTCTTTAAAAATCGTATTACGGCCTTGATGGCAGCTTTTCCCTTTAAAGGGACTCGTTTGACTTAGTTACAAGCAGCTTGTGTTAGAACAGCTGCGCAAACGATTGCTAATTTGGTTTCCGACACTCCTGGCTTGTCAGAGGAAGACAGGATAGAAATGTCGTTAGGTCGCTTGTGCCAACGTTTTGGAGTTCGTGGAGGTCTTTTTGCCGAACCGGAAATTAGAAAGTATCGCTATGGTAGCAAATTAACTTCGATGTCTTCTAGTGATTTAAAAGAGTTTAAAGATGAATAGTCGCAGTGTTTGCTTTACGCGCAAGCTTATGGTCAGCGTGATAAATTAGAAGGACGTTTTGTTTTGGATTTGGCTAAGCGACTCCCGTTTGACGCTAAGCAGCGTTATCTTGACTTTTTAGGTGATCAGTATGGTGGCACTAATGAGCCTACTTTTCAGAGTTTGTTCGATTTTGTTGTACGAGAATAAACGCGTAAGTCGACTGATTTTAGCATTATGCTAATGGGCGATTCTGGTGAGTCGCAGCAATTTAAAACGTTTGGCAAAGGAAAATTGCCTTCATGTGCGGTTAGGCAGACGTCCGTAAAACCCCATGCTGATGTGATGTCAGGGAGTTCGCAGTACTCGACTGCTGTTGGCGCACCGCGCGGTGGTGAAGCCAGACGTAAAAACCTGCCGGCATGCATTTGTTGTTCGTCACGCGGTCAAGTTGAATATCATTTTTTGTCTAACTGTAAAGAATTTTTGCGCTTGACACAAAAGATCGGAGAGATGTTATTGTAAAAGCTGGCAAATGCTTGAATTGTTTGCGCCAGCATATGGTTAGGGATTGCGTTCATGCAAACAACTGTCGTAAGTGTGGGCCTAACAACGATAGGAAACACTATTTTCTTCTGCATGATTTTTATGTGACGTCACGTGATTCTCTGGATTCGATCGGCAAAGATGATGCTGGTGCCAGAGTTTCTGTGCGTAATGTTAAGATTGGAAATGTTAAAGCAGCTTTTAACCGCATTACTGCTGCTTGTGTTTTGAATCCAATGGCGGGTAAATCGAAGTTGGTGTATTGTCAGCATGATCCTGGTTCGCAGTTGACGTTTGTTTCGAGTGATTTGGTGTGTGAACTTGGCCTTAAACCGTATGATAAAGCGTCGTTTAAAATGAATACCCTGGCTGGTCAGAAAGCTACTTGTGCTGACCTTATTAAACTCAACATCCAGTCGTTAGAGACGAATGAACTGTTTTGTGATGTATCCTCGGTTGTTCACCCAGCTTGGGCTGACGATGTTAAAACTTTACCGCATAAGCAGGATTTAAGTGGTTTT
Organism: Aplidium turbinatum; assembly: GCF_918807975.1. Classification (NCBI taxonomy): domain Eukaryota; kingdom Metazoa; phylum Chordata; class Ascidiacea; order Aplousobranchia; family Polyclinidae; genus Aplidium; species Aplidium turbinatum. The sequence continues at coordinate 6,128,349 of NC_137483.1, read as the reverse complement.
CGTCATTTTCATGACGTAAATATGTTTCATTTGAACGATTGTAGTATTGTAGATATAGGCTACTGATTGGCAACGACAACGCTTATTTGATGTGGGCTAAAGAAGAGCGTGTTGGTGAAAATCGTAGTGAACCGCATGCTTTACTCACTCCTCTCGGTTGGTTGGCTTGTGGTGGTAAGTCACTCTTAGATGAAAACGTTGCTAATGTGTGCAGACGTCTTCAGAGTCGGATGTCATCTCTGGCTTTCAACGTAAAATTGAGTCTCGTGATATGGAAATAACAGACCTGAATAAAGTCATTCAGGATTTGACCTTGCAAAATGAAACCTGTGAATTGTCTCGCAATGACATTTTGGCTAGAGAACTTGTTGAACCGAATATTGAGTTGAAAGGTGGTCGATTTGAGATATCTGTACCGTTGAAGGAAGTTATTGATTTACCTAACAATTTTGTGTTGGCGCCAGATAGAGCTGCTGCTTTAAGGAAGAAGGCTTTAAAACAACCTGAACTTTGTGATTTCCTTACTGATACCATGAAAGATCTTAAATCTAATGGCTATATTGAGCGTGCTGGCGAAGCAGGAAATGTAAAGGGATTTGAGTGGTATTTACCATACTTTGTGACGTCACAATTAAAAAAGCGTATTATTTACGATGGCAAGTCTGAATTTCGAGGAACTTGTGTTATTGATGTAATGTCTTCAGGTCCTGATTTGTTAAACCCTCTGGTAGATGTCTTGGCTAGATTTCGGCTTAGTGAATTTGGTTTCGTGACCGATATGACTAAGTACTTTTTTCACATTTTGGACTCTTCAATACGTAAGCCCAATTTTATTGAACTGCTTACGTACACAGGCAGTGCCGTTCGGATCGTGAACGAACGCCCTTTGGTACCTTTGAGTGACGACCCTAGGGATTTTACTGTCATCACTCCTGATTCACTGTTGACCCCATACTTAGACCCATACTGTGCTGTCAGGCAACCACATGATCGTGACCAATTAAGAAGGGATTATCGGTTCAATTTGTTACTTTCTCAGCAGTTTTGGAGCAAATGGATAGATTTTTACTTGCCAGGGCTTCAGGGCCGGAAAAAATGGTTAAAAATGGCCGACAATTTGGAGCCTGGTCAACTTGTAGTGGTGGGTTCTCTCCAAGACATTGGTAAACGTGGGAAGTATCAACTTGGGAGGGTGCATGAGGTGGTCCCACAAATTAGGAAAGGGAAGCCTGTGGTTCGTAGAGCTAAAGTTGCCGTCTGCAACTATGATGAGAGTACGGGGAAAGTGAAAATAGACTACGTGTTGAGGGATATTTCGTGCCTCGCCCCCGTAAAGAACACCTATAAGTGTTAGGGTTTGAGCCTGGTTTTGTCTGCGGTGGCCGACCCTTGTCTGAGCCCAGAACAGTCGGTTATTATCGCAACTATTGTATATAGCGTCATTTTAGCGTGTACCTATGGTACCAATTTCATGTATCGTCGTGTTTATTCTTATTGTTGTTCATTCTTTGCATGCCCTTTGTATTTGCGTATTAACTTAAACGTGAGTGACTCAAACAATTTGTGTATCGTGTGTTTTATTCATTGGCTCACGGATGTCCTTAAATTCTTTTTGAGTTATGCCATGTTAGACTGTCATAACTAGGGGCCGCTATGTTACGGTCAATCTCTGTACAAATCAAACGTCATATGAAACCGTTCAAGTCTACTGAATCTTACATCATGGAAATTCCTAAAAAATGAGCCAAGATTGCACCATCGTTCGTAAGACTTGTATCTTACCTGTTGAGAATTACTTCACAATGTTTCACTATCACGTCACAGTAACTGCGTACGTGAGTTTGAGATATTGCAATCTATTCTGGTCATTTTTAAAATTGTTGATTCGAAGGTTGGTCGCATATTTAACTATTTGCTTGGTGCTTGCCAGTTGGACGAAATATCCGTCTTTATCTAAGTACAGTAGTTTGTATCGTAGTGACAAGTTTTAGTGGTGTACGGTGTTGCATCCCGATTTCGACAGCCAGGTGGTTAATTTTACAGAAATACAATTCTCGAATAGACGTTTCAGAGGAGTGTTTCTTTTCGGTCATTACATACAGACGAACGGATTCGCGAATCTTATGTTACAATTTTCCCAAGAAGAGATTATGGTTTACCGTTGTGACCAGCGACAAATAAACTGATACATTGATATCTCACATCTGGTATACTGACATAATGAGGTACTGGTATACTGATTTAAAGTCATGATTTAAGCTTTTTAAGAAAGGTTCTAGTTGGAATGGCGAGTTTTACATACGATCATACAATGCAACACGACTGCAAATCTACATAACGATGAACCATGGTTGGAATTCGGCATAGCGCCTTACAAAGGGTTGATTACTGAATTGAATTTCCAAGACGTGCAAAGCAGTTCGCGGTATGTGCTCAAAGGCCAGATCTTTCTGGAACAATTCTAATGACGTGGAACGTGATGTCAGAGACAGAGCTCTCTGGCGCTACAAGACACCTCCGCAAGAAGGAAAACGGGGTAGCCGTTTGACTTCTGATGAGGATGTTTGCTGCAGGAAATGAAACAGGCGAGGCACAAAATGCGTGTTACAACATTTCATAGACATGACACACGGTGAACAACAAGACGGGATCAGACCCCCTCCGCACGGCGCGAGCGCTAACAGTCCCTCTGTCCTTGAGGAGCGGCTGGTCGGCTCTGACGGTCGGTTGAAGCAGAGGTCTCGTGCAGCGGACATCCGGCCACGATGATTCCTAATTAACATTAAAAAATATGGAAGGTTACAATTGCGGGAGGCAATGGCAATCTAAACGCAACGGTTATTTCAGGTAAACACTGCGGAAGCAGTTAATGTGTAGCCTATATGCAGTGCACGAAGCTTAATAGTTGTGAAAAGTGACAAAGCATGTCAGAGGGCACAGAGCGCGCTCTTTCTACGAAACGGGGGACAGTCCGAGCAACGGCGTGTGAAGCAGTCGCACGAACTGCCACACACCGCGGCGCGAGAGCAAAGCGTCATGACAGCAGGATGGGAATTCTAACTAACCGGGGGAGGGTGAAAAAACGGACAAACGTTTTAATTAAACCAGACCAGGACTGTAGTACCAGCAGACACACCAGGGGAACGCGACGACTCGACGAGGCTAGAAGTGCCCAGCCTCAGGACAACCTGAAAGTACAGGGACTGAATCAGTATGATAGCTATACGAAGCGACTACACTAGGAACTGGTCCAACAGGGCAGGAAGCGGCGAACAAGTGACTGCGAACTGTGGCTTCTCGGTGAGGACTGTGGCTTCACGGTAACGCTTAATGGGACGGACAGTGAAACCTAGAAGATATACATTAAGTACAACCCGCTGAGACGGCACGCCAGCGAAGACAATCAGCGTGTAAGCCCCACCTTAACAAGCGAGTCCCTAACAACAGTGACTACAAAGATAAACAACAAGGTGCGACGTGAACAAACGACGCCTACGGATGACCAGTGGTCGGACAAGGATTATAGCAAGGTACTATGTAAAGGAAGTGTGCTGCGTCGCACGCCTATGTGAGGGAAACGCAGTTCTTAAAGACAACTACAGAGCAGGGAAGTACTAAACGAGGGAGTGATTAACTGAGGAAGTGTATGCAGTTTCAAGTCTTACCCAGAACTAAGAAATGGTTGCAGTTTTACGTCATGTCCAGGACGTAGAGCTGGTTGAGATAGGTCATAGTCTTTCAAGTAGGCGGGCACGACGATGTTCCTACCGGCATGGGAAACGATGGAGCTGCAATGACGCTCGCCAACGTCGACGAGAGGGGCCCCGGAGCGCTGCGTAGATCCGAGGATGACCTGTTCTATGGCAGGACCAGGTCCGGTCTGAGGCGAGAGCGTCTCCGAGTTCTCTATTTCTGCTATGGGGTGAAGTACCGCGGCTTTAAGTCTATCGATTGATACCCAAACGTCTCGCTCAGGGCTCTGAACACTTCCTGAGAGTGGGGGGGGGGTAATTTAAACAGGGGTGGGAACGATGTTTTGACATCGACAGGGGGCTTATTATCTGGGAGGTCACCCCCCAGACCCCCTTCGCATTACTGAAAGCTTCAGTTTCTTATACAGCGTCTTAGATGGCATGTTTCGTTCCAAAGGCGGAAAATCTTTGCTTTTCAGCACGATTTAAAATCGAAAAATTAATTCAACGAATCTGAAATCGCGAGCAAAAGCTCTTTAACGTTTGCTACATTTTTCGAAGTTTTCAGACAATTTTGACTGGAAGAGGAGACGTAGGCAAAAATCCTTCTCTGTATTCTTCCTTGTCTCAAGTCTTCCAAATTTTGCACTTCAGACGCTAAAAGGTTAGATTTAAAAAGTCAAAAGCGTTAACGTCAAAGCTTTAATCTACAACTTAATTTACAATTGCATGAATACAGCACTATAACCTGTGCCATAACATCCACTGTGAAAAGAAAAGTTTCAGTATCTAGGGTCTAGGCCTACATTCAACTCAGAAAAAAAAAAAAAAAAAAAAAATACATTAAATTTAACAACAACTGAAAATAAGGAGACTTCTTGATCGATACTACAAAAAGGCCTACCATCTGCGCCGTGTAAGAAATAACACTAAACAAAAATGCCATAACACCCAGGTAATACCTTGTGCCGAAATCTCACAAAAACTACAAAGAAATAACATTATTAACCAACACATCAACTCAAACAAAACACTGTGTACACTCTGCTTCTATTCTAAGCAGAACAGTCAGAAATCCCCAAAGACTTTACATCTTTGTGCATTGTTTAAAACAAATTCTTTGCAGATTTCATCTACACTTAGTTCACCCAAATACGCTTAATTGATGGGCATGGCACATGGCAATGAAATTGAATCTTAAAGCAGTCATTGTGCTTCGGAGCCATGTTTTTAAGCGGCGTAGAGAGCTAAACGATCTTTCAGCTTCTACAGAAGAAGGGCTATTGACTAATAGCAATCTAAAAAGTTTTTCACACTGGCATACTGTACAACTCTTTGACAACAGGTTTAAGTCCTATTAACTTGTTTCGAACATCGCACACATACTTGATCGGCCCAAATTTCTGATGGAAGTGGCTTAAAACTTGGCCCAAAATTTTCGTGTCGAAGCCATATCGTTCCAACACTGTAAAAACACTGTCGTTGACTGTGACTTCATTTCTAAGGCTCTGGTAATTAACTTTTAAGTTTTCAACCAGCTCCATCATGTCGCTGATGGTATAAGACTTGGTCTGCAACAGGCCAGTTATCTTTTCAAGTGGTTTGAAAAACTTGGCAAAGCTGCAATGCAAAGTATGTGTTGACTTTCAATAATTGGGAATAAAGGCCTAATGATTTCGCATTGTTGAAATTTTGAAGTGTGTTTGGCAAGGTTTCGTAATTTGAAAACACTGAAGAAATGGCCGGTACGCTTACACGTGTCAGCAATCTTGTTTGGCACAAAGTGTGCAAGGTATGGTGGGATTCCTCTTGCAGGGCGATTTTGAACTTGCCAAACTGATTTTGCAAATAACTTAACTCCTGAATAATTCCCATAGCATTATGTAGGTCTCTATTGCATTCAGAAGTAATGGCAGCCTGAGCAATTAAGTTGCAACAATGGCTGCCGCAGTGCAGGCCCGGATTTAGGGGGGCAGAGGGGGCAGGTTCTCTGGGGCCCCTACTTTTGAAGGGGCCCCCTACGTGGGATAAAATGTGATTTTGTGTTATGTTTTCTTCCTTTCAGCCTTTGAAGTTTCTACAAAATGCTGTGCAGTGCTGGATTGATGCTACTGTAGACGCAGAGGTGGTTTTTTGCAGGGGGCCCCCCGATCTAAAAGTGCCCCGGGCCCCTCATCAGCTAAATCCGGCCCTGCCACAGTGTAGCCAATGGTTGCAAAACAGCAATTCGGCTTTGACAATCGACTTTGTTGAAATGGATTTTGGTAGTTAGGCCTACTCCTTTTCATTCACTTGGAGCAATCACTGTTGTATAGCCTAAAGTTTTAGTGGAAAAAACCTAAATTATTATTTCACGTTCGTTATTGCTTTTAATTGCCACGAGCGGCCTTATGGCATTGCCTCAACTTTACAACTGATTGTCACTTGTGGTGTTGATTTATTATGTGGGAATGACTGGTAGCCTACCTGACTTCTTCTTCTTCTTCTTCATGCGTTCAGTGGTTTACGACTAGAGATGTAAAAAAACGTTTTTTTTTTGTTTTAAAAAAAAAACGAGCTTGTTTTTTTTGTTTTTTATCGTTTTATTTTGTTTTTTATTCGTTTTTTTTTGTTTTTTTTACCTATTTTGACATTAAATGTCACAATATGCAGCAATTAGGGTAAACTCATTGCAATAGTGTCTCTTTCAACAAAAAAACAGTCTCATAACTCGTATAACTTATTTCAAATGAGACAATATGTCTCTCAAGTCTCAACACACGAGCCATAAAGATTTCTCATCGTCTCAAATAGTAATAGTAACACAGTGTCCTATGATTGGCACATCTTAAGTACTATTGTCTGTAATTTGGTCCAACCAGTTGTTAAATGCAGTACCACACTCGTATATAGTTTCGAAGCCACCTGGGATTTTGGTTAATGGGCATGTTACGTTAGGACCAGGTGGTGGTAAGGTCCCGTTTCTCTACTTCACAAAGGCACTTGTGACTTTTCACCAGCACACCACACCTTTTCCAGTACAACGTCAAGAGATTGTTCCAGTTGATGTGCATTTGGTGCAAACTTGATGAAAATCACACAAGCGGTTCTCGAGTTACAAGTGAAATAACCTTAGCCACTAGGTGGCTTTATAGATAAGGAGCAATAGAAAAACGGCAATATCTCAAGAACCGCTCAACATATTTAGATAATTTTTAGCTCTATCCCCATGTTTTCTGGGGTGGGCTATCTGTTTATGAACATTAAAACAAGTTTTGGCTACTAAGTTTTAAGATAAAAAGAAATTAACCTCTTGTCGTTACGCACCAACAAAACCATGATGCGTAAATTAAAAAAAAAAAATTAATTGCTTAGAGGAAAATTGATGACAAGTTTGGCAAAAGCAGTGTAGTGCTAAAGTCGCACCTTTTAGCCCAAATCACATTTAAATGTAGTGAAAGATGGAAACATTTTGAAGTTTTTTATTTTCCCTGAAGAGGTTCAATAGCCTACTCCTTTATGATGTCATAGTCATGTTTGTTTTCCTGTAATTACACCATTGTGCTGTCATAGACATGTTTAAAAGAAGTATGGTTGCACTTAATCCATTCAATTTGAACTAGTTTGCGGGACTTTGAGACTTCAGCACTTTTCTGTTTTTGCCAAACTTTTCGTCAATCTTTCCTCTACCCAAATTTAAAAAAAATTAAAGTTTTGCATCATGGTTTTATTGGTGCGTAACGACAAGAGGTCAATTTATTTTTATCTCAAAAAGCAGTAGGCCTAGTTCTCAAATAAAATAAATTTTCAACTTTAATGTTTGTTTTGTATCTTTATCCTGCATTGCGGGAATATGGGTAAAACTTTATACTTGTCAGGAAAAGTATTATAAAGCATTTATTCACTATGTGAACACTGAGCAGTGCTGAAAAACTCCACTTTAAAGGGTAAATTTCTTCATTTAGGGTTGGTAGTTACTAGAAATAGTCAACATGGGTGGTGGGCATTTGAAAGGAACATTAACCTACACCTTTTCTGACAAATGCACTAACTTTTGACAGCTAAAAATATCAGTGATAAGATCTCTTGCATTATATGTCACAAATAAAATCTGCAAGAAACATCAATGACAAAGTGTCCAAGATCTTACAACACACGAAAAGAATACTTCTGTTTCAACATTTATAAAGCATATGTACGGTACATCGTTGGTAAGCTATCAGTTACAAAACATGTTTAAACAAGCTATTGGCAATAGCTTGCGTTAGTAAATTACCACAAACAAGGCAATGTGTGTTCTGAATACTGCCATATTATTTTTGCCAAAATTTCGTCAACCCATTAAGTGTGTACAAGAATAACCAGTATCACAGTATACTAAAACCATAGGCTAACTTCCATAAAAGGAAAAATAAATTAACTCATCTACATTATGTCACGTATCAAATTGCATTAATTCAATGTTTGTCAGGTCTACTGCCACAAACATGTCTGAGAATGAAGAAGAAAGCGAAACAATACGTAGGACTATGCAAAAACATATGCTGCCAAAAACAAACATTAGGAATTTCAGCACACCAATAAAACCATTTTTCGTAATTTAATGTTTTTCAAGAGCACTATAATGAAACAAAGCTGCAAATTGCAAAAAATTTGCAACTTTTCGAGAAAAATATGAAAAAAAAAAACAAACCCAAAAAAACAAAAAACGAGTGTTTTTTTTGGCTCAAGTTTTTTTTAAAAAAGACACGTTTTTTAAAAAAAAAGGTTCGTTTTTTTTTGCATTTACATCTCTATTTACGACTCTCGGTCACTCTATACGTCATCTTTCTCCACATCTCTCGATCCCACACAGCCTCCTTCAATTCATGCACTCCCATACCACTGTCATTTACAATTGTGTCAAGCCATCTTGTTTTTGTGCGCCCCCTTCCTCTTCCTCCGCTGACCAAACCAAGCATGATGTCTTTTTCCATTGATTTGCTTCTCATTATGTGGCCAAAATATGAAAGTTTCTGCCTGACGATTCTAGCTTCTAGGGATATGTCCGGTTTAATTTGTTCGAGAATTTTCTGATTTGTTACTTTGGCTGTCCAAGGAACACGCAGTAACCTTCTCCAACACCACAATTCAAATGCGTCAATCTTTCTTCTGTCTGTTTTGTTCATTGTCCATATTTCGCATCCGTAAGTTGCAATTGGGAATATAATAGTTTTGATCAGCTTCTTTTTTGTTTCTAATTTTATATCCTTGCTCTTCCAAATGCTATTCATTCCAACAAATGCATTTCTTCCCAGCGCTATTCTTCTCCTAATCTCTGGTGAGTTATTAGAATCCCAGCTTATTTTTGAGCCTAGAAATATAACTTCATTCACTGTTTCAATTTCTTGATTTTCGATCTTGATATTTATGTTATCTGCTTTACCAGTTGTTATAATTTTTGTTTTTTTGATGTTGAGTTTCAATCCAGCCTTTTCACTTTCCTTTTTCACTTTAATGATTAAGTCTTCAAGATCTTGTGCGTTCTCGGCCAAAAGGGTAGTGTCATCTGCATATCTCAAGTTGTTTATAATTCTGCCACCGATTTTCACTCCTACTGTATATTGGAATTATTCAACCCTGCTCTCCTCATGACCATTTCTGTGTACATATTAAATAGAGAAGGAGATAAAATGCCTACCTGACTTAGATAAGCAATTTTATTGATAAAAACGCAAAACATTTTCCCAAGCTATTTGCGGCGAGATCGTTCCATACTTCTTTGGCGCCCCCTAAAATGTTGCCCTAAATCCGCCACTGATGCTGCCCTATCATAAAAATGAAAGAGGTAGCTGACATCTTGTCAACATATTTAGAACAATTTTGGAGTCACCGGTGGTTTCTGGTGCTTCATAAAATCCGATAAAATCTTCTTGCGGTAAAAGTTTGCCATCCACATAACGGATACATATAGATAATCGTTCTTTACCTTGGTTATCTTTTGTTCCATCCACGGAAACAACAATATTTCTGATTATGTCATAACATGTTCACAAATGTTTTTCTACATGAGTGGGGGGGGGGGGGTAATTTTGCATGAGTTACCTCCCCACTTCAATTGGTGGTGGGTAATCACCCCCTGCCTACCCTCTAACGGAGCCCATGGTTTCACTCTAATCCCTCAACATATGGAGACACATATATAAACACCAAAAATCTTACTCAAATGACGACTCAGTGGCGTAGCTAAGAAATGCTAGGGAATGTGCCGCCCGGGGCGGATTCAGATCTTGCCGCCCCTTCGACAAAAAGCATGTGAAAATGAAATGCGTTTTTTTATCAAATTATAATCAAAATCAAAAATCGTAGTCTGAAAGTGCCGCCCCCAGACGTGCCGCCCCCTCCGCCCCCCTAGCTACGCCACTGAATGATGTTTACCCCCTTGAACATGAGGGTTGAAAATTTTGGACATTTTAAAAAATGAATCGGTAAAAACAATTACCGTGCGTGGTAACCAGTAATGGCTACACTTACAGAAATATGCGAATGAGACAAAAAGTTCGTGGGAAAAATGTTCGCGACCGGGCCTGCGTCAGTGATTCAAAGCCTCTGCAAGTATGCGAAACTACCAGGATTAAGCCCTGCAAGAAGCTTTCCCAGTCCAAGGATAAAGATTCAATCAATCAAAAAGAAGCGGAGGCAGACTAAGAATGAATTGGACATCAAATAGGCCTAGGCCTATTACAAAATAGACTTACTTGATTAAATTACGAAAAGTACTGTGCAAAGAGCTTATTGGTCATGAACAATGGCGCATTGTTTTCAATCCGTAGGCTCCCAAAAGGAAGAAAGATAATGATGTTGAACGCTGATGTGTATTTGATATGTAGCCTACTGTACTGTATGTCGAAAAAGTGCTTTGTCAGCAGTTGCGTAGGCCTAATTCCCTTGTCTCATGTTGATTGATCTTGCTGGAAATATCTTGCTGTTGCTTGTTCTTTTCCTCCAAAGTTAAATTATTTCAAATAATGAAAACCATTATATAGCCTACAGTGCATAATTTACTTGAAAACCGAAACAGAGGCCATATTTGCTGTAAGGGCATAAGAGATATTTTCTCAAGCTCAGTAGGTTACAGACATAAAAGTTATCCATATATAGTCAAACTTTTGCTCTCTTTCTCCCACCTCCTCAAAAAATACAGGCTACCTTATTCCGGTACGACAATGCATAGGTTATTGGTGCGAAATGTTTTAACAACATAATCTATATAGCCTACGCAGCAATTTACTAACCAAACGCGTTCTGCGTGGCATTGCACTAGGCCACGAGTGGTAGATAATTTTACATCTAGGCTAAGTATATAAGAGTGTTTTGTTCTGATTCAAAGCATTACTAAGGAATAATTATGCTGGTAGTTTGCAGGCTAGCCTAGTTTGTAATGCCGTAAATAAAACCTTGGCATTTTTTTTTACTTGAATTTGCTTTTGACTCAATAACAATTTGTTGAATTAATTCTAGATAGACATAACCCAGCAACAACACTACATTTAACATTATAAAAACAAAAACAATAAGCTAACATTTTCGGCTAATCATACAGCCCTTTTCAAGCCTATAAGAAAAATATTGTTTTTTGTTTATATAATGTTAAATGTAGTGTTGTTGCTGGGTTATGTCTGTTTATGGTTTAAAAAAGTTACCTCTCTACCCAAGTTGTAATTCTAGATAGATCTGTATGCTTTCCGTTGTAGATCGAAAATAAAATATCTTTAAATCTTGGTTTGAGTATGATTAAATTATTGATTAGCCTCAAGTTAGAGATAGTAACATAGATTCGGGAAATTTTAAGATTGCGCAAGATTTGTTAAACAACCATGCTTTTGGCATATCGGGTTTGATCAAGCACAGAATAACAAAAAGCTGTACATCTGACAAGACCAGTGGCGTAGCCAAGGGGGGGGGGGGGGGGGGGGGGTTACAACCCCCCCCTTTGGCACGCGTGTGACGTCACGATATTAAGAATGATGCTTTCAGTCTTTATGTCTCTAAAACAAAGTTTGCAACTCAGCCAGGAATTAGCAACAAAAAACATAGAGACTTAGCTTTATTACCGAAAATGCCCAAGAAAACATGATCTTATCCTTTGCTATGCCACCGGACAGCACCATTTTACAGGAATATTTATACCCACATTTTTGTTGAAAATGCTCTCAGAATGCACCAAATTCAAAGTAATTTTTCAACATTTTCTGGGGGAGGCCTCCCAGACCCTCCGCCGCTGGGTGTCGCCTTTGGCGAAGACGCCGTCGGGCTTCGCTCGCCAGCCGTCAAACCCCCCCCCCCCCCTTTCAAAATTCCTGGCTACGCCACTGGACAAGACTGATGCTATAAACAGAGCAAGCTACTGCATTACAGGCTACCAGCAGTGCCAAGATTGTGAGGAGACAAATACCAAAGACACATTTTCGAAGTATTGCTTCATATAGACTCTTTATTGACAGACATAAAACGAAAACACATTGTTGTCAGTGCTAAAATCTTGCAATTGCAAGCTATTACATTGTATGCGGTTGAATAATCACTGGATTAGCTAAGCAGTTTCAATAGAGAGTGAATGTAAGAGCGTATTCTTTACATGGTAATTGAAGTGAAATTATTTAGGTGTTAAAGTGCAACTGCACGATCGAATTAACATTGGCTAGAATCCATTGCCAAGACATCCGGTACGGGTTGAAAAACTTACTTCCTTACAATTGAAGCCCACAGCCAAGAAACCGACCTTTTTCCCACGCCCTCTAGCGCTTCTCTCTCACGCTACCTGGAAGTGACAAACTCGTCTACGCCACCTAGCGATATGACGTCACTTGTAGTCGAACTTAGTGGAGGCTAAACTAGACGAAATAGGTAAATGCGCAAATTTACAAGGTATCTATAATGAAGACGCATCTTTCAGCCAGCATATTATACAAATTTAGTTGTTGATGCCTGTGTGACAGGAGTGGTTTGCAATGCCCATCGCCGAAGGCTAGTTTCATAGATTCCATTCCAGTTTGGGCAACATTGAATTGCTATCACATTATAAATCCCACTAGCCACAATCTGTAAAGTTTGAAAAGAAAAAAATTCTGGACAATGGAGTTGTTAATTCCAATTTAGAGGTAAAAGGTGTTATGTCAAAGTAAGTAAGCAACACAGTAAGCCTACTGTTTTGCAAGATTGTGATCTGTTTTAATTAGACTATAGCAGTGGTACCGGTATTACATAACTTCTTAATCGTTCTAAGCAGATGGCACATTCTATGTTCATAAAATTTAAAACAAGTAGGCCTAAAAACGTTAAATAGGATATGCACTGTGCAACCTATAGCTTCTATTGTGTAACTACAAACATTCTGTATTGTCCGCTTTTGCATTCGATGATCTCTATCCAGCTTAGAAGCAGAAGCATCAGAGGTAGCAGAAGTACTACATTTTATGGTGGGAACAGCAGATTTCTTCAGATTGTAACGTTTGCAAAATCCCATATTAACTTCAAGATAATTTTCAAAATCATACTCAAGAAAGTGATTTGAGCAGATAACACTGCTAGGGAAGGGTCCATTCCATTTACGGACTTGATGAGCAAACTTGCACCACTTAATTCGCAAACGTTGATCGTTAGGGAAGGCAAAAAATGTCACCTTGCAACTAGAAACAGATTTTGTGTGACAGATAGAGCAAATTTTCACCATTTTAAATGTTTAGCTCAGAACTACAACATAATCTAAGAAACGAAGTTACAAAGTTGCTAGAGAAATGTTTTCTTTTAAAAGTTCTTTTTTCCAAGAGATACATTTGAACGAAAGACTTGAAAATTACAAGAATGTTACATAACATTGGTTAAGACGTACCTCGCATGCTTTCCTTATGGCCTATGACAGCTTTGGTCAGTCTCTTAAACCAACAATCTCAATGAACAAGACAACAGACCTGGCTTATTTTTTCAAACTCGAGATTGCAAAGAGCCTATACTACTTGCTTTCACATAAAAAGCACGTGCAACAAGATCGAAGCAGCGAAAAAAAAAGTGATGTCATAATCCGCGTGTTGCGCAATGCAATCCGCCATTGCAGGAACGTGGCCAAAAATACAAGCGCGTGGAAAACCATGGTTTTGATAATTTTTATTGAGATAAATATAGCCTTAAAAAGTAAGGGCGAGGTTGGTATTTATAGATTGAAACATGCTCTTTCAGATAAAGTGAGGTCAAAGTCATCGTGCAGTTGCACTTTAATGTGACAATTTATGCAATTCGCATGTCGAATAGTTTTTAATTATTTTGGACTGTCCTTATCTTAACCGTATTAAGACTGGGGTTGGGCATAATGTGCCCACCCCAATTTCAAACGAATGTATTTTAATGGGCATACGTGCTAATAAGCTGAAATTTCTTGACTTTTCCTAAATATTACTTGGCTAAACGTATTTAAAGTTTCGTGGCTATACCTGATTCAGTTTGGGAGATATTCTACTGTTTTTAGCTTGTACCTTGAAATATTTCATTGATTTGCTCCTGGAGTGAGAGCAGATTGCGCTTGGTTGGTTTCTTTTATAAAAAGAGTGACAGATCATCGATCGTTTATTCAAAGGCGCCAAGCCGAGTCGCCTAATGAGTTTATCGCGCGTGTAATTTGATTAGTTGTGAAGAAGACACTGCATGATGATTTGCGTCAGGTGTAAATTGCATACAATTACTTCTGTCTGTGACTGAAACAAAACCATTTATTTTACGCAACGAATATATTCTTCTTGGAATAACCTACTTCAAAGTTTGGTTGCTTTGTCTATCAGTTTTCAGTCTTTAGATGTCCCTCTAATGTGAAATTGGCGAAATGAAGCAGATATCGACAGAAAAAAATAACAATATGTTGATGAAATGTATTTTAAAAATGAATTCGCATATGTACATGAAGGAATTTCGAACTAGATAAGTTGTCTAATACAAGTCAAGTGCATCACTTTACTAATTGGGGAATGGTATATAATGCTATGAATGATATATCTCTAACCTCGTACAAGCCTGATGGCAGCAAGTGCCATGTTTTCATCGATTCAATATCATCAGCTGTTGAATCGATTTAATAATCGACAAGTTTGCGATAAGAGAATGCTTGCACACGATCGCTTATACTATAGGATTCTTATATCGAATCAACGTTAGACGAGTTTGATTTATCGTAAACTTGGCTGCCTCCATTCCTCCAATGACTGCACAAGTGGACGTCGCTTATTGTTATGTTTCAAAAGATAAGCGTTAGAACAGCACACTGCTGTTTCAGCTTTGATTTATTATCATCATGGTTGAACCGATGTAAAATGACGTAACTCGTGGGTATAGAATGCGAAAAGTCTGTAACTTTATATTTTCGCACTACGTTTTTGTTTTGCATCTGTTTCTGCAGAAACGTGGTAAATAAACAATTCCTGATTTCGCTAATTGGATTGTTCTAAACATCGGCAAACTGTTGCAATTTATACCCAGCTCGAAAACTCGATAAGTTTGGCATTAGTTCTACGTTGCTAGACGTTGAATCAACATAAATATGACAAATTGTACGAGCTGTGTATCAGCGTGTAGATCGAGTAACAACGTGATTTGTTTCTTTTTTCACTCTGAAATGCATATAGTATATAGCTAACGGAGGTTACGGTACACAAGCCATGCATAAGGATAAGCTGGTTTACACTGGCGCGAGAGAACAACCATCAAAATTAATTTAGTCGAGTGTTGTGATGCCAAATAAAAGATTTCACAACGCGGCGGTCGCTACGCATCATTGTTTGACTTATAACCCGTAGACTGCTGTCCTCCGGTTTGTTTTTCGCACCCAGGGATGGGGGCGACTGGAGTGGCCTCTCCAGAGTGCTGGCCTGGGCGTCTGTATGGAGGTCTTGCGCTGCCCAAAAACACAACAGGACCCTCCTCTCTGCCTCTCCGGCGTGGTCCAAGGGAATGCAAAGCGTGACACTCGGCGACGGTTTGGCTGCAGGAGTTGCCGGAAGGATGTCAGAGTTTGACAGTCGACCGCCTCACGTACTCCACTCCGGATTTTCTGTCTGGGTTGTCTCCCGTAGCCTTTCCCAGGACTGGATATAGCCGCAAGACAGCGGAGGTTTTTGAATCAGGATTTGCCTTCCCCGAGACGAACTGCCGTCCAAGGCTGACGGGCTCCGTCTGCCCGGCTGTTGTACTGTCTTTTGTCTGGCCTCTCACCTCTAACCTGCCCGACATGGTTAAACCTGCCAGGGGCTACGAGCCTCCTTCGGTATAGCCCACAGGATCCTTGAGATACTCAAGCCTCCCCACCGCGGCAAGGTAACAGTACAGGGAGAAGAACATTGTAAACCGACTCTATTAGCTTGTATCATGCAACTACAAAACAAACCGTGGTTATTGTTCAATGATTTTGATGTAACGCTGATGTTCAATCGATATAACTCGCTCGCTGTAATACGGTATTGAATAGAATCAACGTATTTTGATTTCATTTGCATTTGATAGTTCAATTCAATTTATTTTTCTTTGTCGGAAAACAACAGCAATGATAAAGTTACACCATTGTCACGCAGATCCAACGTCAAACGACGTAAAAACGTTGCTGCGATTGAAACAAACAGAAATAAAATCGTTTCCATTTGCTTGTTCTCCACTGGCAAATCGGTTATTTTTACGTCGATTCAACGACTAAAGACGTTGAATCAACGCAAAAGGAGTGGAATGGTTAGCTGTGTAAAAATATATTTTTTGCTGCTTGTAGCCAAATCTGCCTACATCTCAAGCAACACTTGTTTCCGATATTCGCATCTTTTCTAACAAACTGAAGTCAAATAAACAATTTTTACGTCTAAGCACTGTGGTCAAACGTTGAGTCGATATAATAATGTCGCACTTTTGCCGGCTGGATGATTACAGAATAAATAGTTTCTCGGCAGTTGATGAGCCGTTACGGTTGTTAGTGTGAGAGACATAACGCAAAGTGTTATTACCGTGGGAATACCGTGACCTCATTATCTCAAGCCGAGCAAGATAAAGCCTTGTTTCTTTATTATAATTTACATCTAACTTTTGCGATTTGATGCCTGTCTAATAAATCTATTATAGCTATAGATATACACATGATTCGAAGACATATTTGAATTTGTTGGAAAGTCAGATAAATTTTCTTTCACTTGGTAAAATATCTAACTGACAGCATGCATATCAAAGGCGTAATAAACGTTCAAAAACCGTGGGCATTTTATGCCCCCCCCCCAACTCAGGGAATCCCTTCAGAGCCCAGTCTTAATACGGTTAAAAGTTTTGCCATGTATTTTTGGATCATGGTTCAGTTACTCTTGATTCTGTTTTTGGGCTATGCTATGCTTACGAAAACCCGCAATCCTAATTGTAAGAATGTCTGATACGCTAAACAGTATTGCCTGCAAGACGTAAAAAGTAAAATGTTTTGTTTTTCAAAAAAAATGTTATATTGGACTGTTTTAGACTGTTTTTTTTACGCAATTTGTGACTAAAATTCGTATTTGCTGATAACTATTTTTCTAGACTTTTTACAGTGAAGTGCTTTCAGAGCATATATAAATGTGTTTTAACTTTCTATCTCAAGCGGTTATCAAAATATAGCGAGTTTAGTAAAAATGGCTATCGGTTACCATAGAAACGCCCAGCGCGACCGTGTGACGTCCGCATTTTTAATTTTTTTTTCACATTTATGTTTTTTATTGTCTTCTACAACTTTTAGGAAAGGTAAAAGATCCTATCTCAAAAAATAAATTTTTACCCCGTTTTTGGCACAGCCTAGTCAAGAGCCTCTACAAATATGCGAAACTACCAGGAACTACCTATCAAGGCTTTGTAAGTCCGAAGATAAAGATTCAAAACCAACCATCTGCACAAATCTCATTAATGCTTCTGATACATGTGAGTTGTATTTAAATAAATAATTGAGACAAACGTTTTGTATATCTTTTATGTAATATATAAAATCTCCATTTCTTTGGTCACTTTAAAAAAAGTTTATATTTTAACTATTTTAGATTTTATGCTTTGGCTTATATTCTTAATGGCCCTTGAACAAATTCAGACTCTTAGTGCGGGTCTCGAGATAAAAAAAAGTTTGCCCACCCCTGGCCGCTATGCAACAATTACATTTCAATCTATGCTTTTTGCAGATCTTATTTAGACCAAACTACGCTTATGAAACCAGTGATACTCATTTTGTTTGTAGCTTTTTTTTGTAAAGGTACGTTCCTTGAAACAAGGTTAAAATTACTGTTATAATTGCACCTGTAACAAATTGTAATTGCGATATAAATTACTGTGCTTATTGATAAACTGTCGTTCGATGAACTATTACTTGATGAATTGTCGGGTTGCCATAAAAAGATAGAAAGGTTTCAGCTTTCTGCAACCAACAAATAAGTTAAAAGTTTGGCCAATGGCGAATGTTAATTTAACAAGTTACTTCGCCGAGTTTTGTTGAACTTGAAATCTATTAAGCCTTAACCGCTGGTACAGTTGCCAATGTACAATGTAGTTGTACATACAATGTGTTTCATATACTGTATTGCGTAGAATAGTGAAGTCTGTTATCACGCCATAATCTTCAAAAAGATTCAAAACTTAGATATTAACACAGTGTAAATTATGCATTCAGAAACATTGTTTCAAAGTATTGAGACTATTCCTCCATCACCTGGCAATGTACTAGCAACTGGATATTTAGGATTTGTTGTACGAGTTCAATACAAAAGAGAGGGTCTCAACTATTGTTCATGGCAATATGGAGATGCGCCTGTAAATATTGGACAGTTTCATGTTCGCAGCGTTGGATGTGTAAACAGAACATCCTCAAATGAATCCATAATATGTGAGGAAGTGGTTACCAATGGAGTGAAGTATGTCGTTTCTAATTTGACTTATCTTCGGCCATTATCTACAAATCTGGATGTGATGATGAAGTGTAGCAGCCGCTTAATTGTACGGCTTCCAATCAAAAATGTTCAAGGTAAACAATGGTTTAGATGGCAGCATGAAAAAGTTATATTTTGTTATTCTAGCAAGATGAGCTGATACTATTTTTTAATTGTGGTTCACCATAAAAAAGTGATTGTGCAAACATCGATTCTGAAAAAAACTGTTACTATCAAAAATGGATTGCATTAGATCATGATGACTCTACTGAATAAGAAATAGATTTTAAAAACTTTAAGCTCTTCTATTGTTTAATTCACTGGCGACAACTTGTAAATACGTATTACAAAAAGGTCAACCATTTTGATTTGTACAGTATATACTGCATAGCAAATCAGCAGATGTAAAATATCACAACATGAAAATCTCGGAAGGTTGTTTTCTTGCAGAGGCTGCGCTTTGTTTCAGACCTTCACCTGTGAGCACATCTAATTCGATAAATTAGAGAAAAATGTCGATAATTCTAACCTAATTCGGTAAAAACTTGTTTGCTCTAATTATACAGTAGGCTACTTCTTATCCAATCTCCAGTTTTGCTAAAAAATTTAGTTTGTCCAACAGTATTTTTAGCAAATGGAAGAATACTGCGCTCTTATTAACGTTATACAAAGAAAATGCAATAAAACGATCAAGATCAAAGTGTCATTCCAACCCTTGAGCAGCAAAGCATGAGCAAAGTCATGAAAAATTCGATTAATTCATCAATTCACTGACGTTACAATGTATATTATGACGTAAGAGGTTTTGGCGCTGTGATGGTGGAATGACTCTTTAATCCCGAGTTGCCACATTGGCGTTTTTATCCAACCAAAAAAAGATATGTGACAACTGCGTCCAACTAATTCTAATCTAGTTTAAATTCTACTCTAATTTGTGAAAACTTGGGTAGCTCTAATTCTAATCCTAGTCTAATTTGTAAAAGCTTAAATTACTCTAATTATAATTCCAATCTAATTTTGAAAGACTACAAAAATTCTAGTTGCTGTCTAAGTCTGCCTGTGAGATGCTGTAGTGTTGTTAGGAAAAGTTTACAAACTGTCTTAATTTGTTTTCAAATCAGATTGCAAATCTGAGCTTCCAGATCATGTAATCGTGCAAACAAACTCCACTCGATATGACGCAAAGGGAACATTTACTTGTTCCAACAATGGGCGATTATTCTATTCAAACGAAACCAGACCGACTTCGAAATTTACCAAATGTCAATATACAGCTGAATGGATTGGTGAAAATAATCTACAGTGCTGGGCAGGTGATCACTATTCAAACTTATTTTTATTTTATAAAATTTTTAGCTTCCACTCAGGGCCGAGTTAATCACCCTCGGTGTCCCTGGCCGGGAAGCCCCACGGCTGTTTAGGCCAGAGGCTCACTCATTTTTCTCTGTTTAGTGTTTTTGATTGTTTTAAAAAAAACTTGCTACAGAAACTCAATAATCAATAGCTTAAATCATGCAAAGCCGCATTTACTGCTTCTCAAACCCCCGATTGGGAGCCTACCTCCATGGGCCCACTCATATTTAGTTCGTGCAACAATTTTCGGCTTGTAATTTCACATGTAACATTCAATTTGTCATTTTTTCCAGATTTTCTCGCTCGCTTTGCTCGCTCAACCACATTTAATTCACCTAACCAGCAATATTGGGCATGGTTTTAGAAGTGGATTAAAGAACTGAAAAGTTTTTTGTCCCACAAAAACTAACAAAATAATGTAGGCTAATACTTCGAAGTAAACATTGCTCACTCAAACAGCCTAGTTAATTAGCAATTAAATTGATAAATTTTAGTGTTGAAAGAGATTGGCTATATAGTGAAATGTGCCTTGAAAATACCATACATACCGTAGAACAGGTGAAGCGAAGTTGAAGACACCTCAGAAAGGTTTTCGAAGTTCTAGCCTGCTGAAAGGCTACGTCATGCTAGGCTATACAAGTTTGCAAGAAATAAAATACTGAAATTCTTCTTTGGTCGTAAATGAAGTTTTTTTTAAATGGTAGGCAAAGTTACATTTTAAACCAAATCTTCTACCAAATCCAACTTTAATTTTATGAATTTGGTTACTTACAAAGCGACCAATGGTTACATAAAAAAAGTATGCATTTTAATAAAAAAAATAAAACATTTCTTCATCAAAACATGCCTAACAAGTGACCAAAACAAGATTAAACTTTTCGAAATTTTTGGGG
The DNA here is from genome assembly GCF_918807975.1 of Aplidium turbinatum. NCBI lineage: Eukaryota > Metazoa > Chordata > Ascidiacea > Aplousobranchia > Polyclinidae > Aplidium > Aplidium turbinatum. The sequence continues at coordinate 6,107,502 of NC_137483.1, read as the reverse complement.
GCCAAGCCACCTACACCCCCTATCCCAATTTACTTCTACGGACATTAAAGTTTTAGTGTGGGCACATTTGTCATGAAAAAAGGTTTCGTGCTTTTTTTTTGTTAAAAGCGAAAACTTTCTTTAATTTGTCAGATGATACTATAAAGATGAAAAAAAATTAGGGTGGCATTTTTTCTGTGCACTCTAATGACCTGAAATCCCCTATCAAAATGGCCAAAATGACATTTTGGCCCCATTCATTTACAGTAAAAAAATATGCAAAAGTGCTTTATGACGTAATACTTTGTGACAAAGTTACTTTGTGACGCACATACAGCAAACTTATTTAATCATTTTAATGCGTATTTTAATCAGCTGTTTTTTATAACTTGTGACGTCATAGATGAATGACAGTAGGCTACCAGAGAAAACCCAAGCTTGTACAGTGTACACAGTGATGCCACTCCTAGTATTTTTCCACTAGATCTAGTGCTTTTGGGTTGCATCTAGTGTTCTAGTGTTTTTTTCTGCTATGTAGTGTTTTTTTAGCGATTTACCGCTATGTTGGTGTGCATAAGTTTGGACAGTGTTCAAAGTAACCCCACCTATTTTTGTTTGGATGCATCAATGTGTTTGTACTTGTAGTGCTTTTCAAAGTGGACTCGATTTTTTTGTTTAGTTACACCCAATGATGACCAAATTTGAGATATTTAGCATAAATACTTTAAAAAATACACACAAATGACTGTGAAAAGTGTTTAAAGTAGACTAAAGTAGGTAGCGTAGCCTACCTTATAGTAGGCTTGCATTTCGTCGGCTTACATTTGATGAGTGTGGAGTTCTTAGACTACACTACCTCAGAGATGATTGTGAGTAATACTGCGTTTTTGACAACATATTTGCAAAGGCCAAATTTGGGAAAATTTTTTTCGCCCCCCCCAAATGTTTTACTCCCCTACGGCTATGACTTCAGGGTTCTCACTTTCAAGGAAATTCAGTTCTATTTTGAAATTTTAAGGACTTTTAACCAGGGAGTCGAACCGAACCCGAACCTGATTTTTGTAAACCGGTTTTGGTGCGATTTTGTCTGAACCTTAACCAGAACTGAACCGAAAATTTGAGTTAGCTTAAACCCTAACCGAACCCGAACCGGTTGAAAAAAGCGGTTCACTCCAGCATTACGTCATTGTTCGCATTGTGGTAAGTGAAGTTGTACGTAGCATGTTGTTATCTTGGAGGCCACATTGTACGGATGAATTATAGCCTATTCCGTAACACACGATCCACTATCATCGATGCTTTGGAGAGGAATTTTTTGAGGTAAGCAACTTCTGTTCTGTGACATCATAGAAAATATAGTTTGATTGTAACTTGTGCAACAAACAACAAAGGCAAGTTAATTGAGCAAGGAAGTGTTGAGATCAGTGTTGCCAACCTTGCGGTTTTCACGCCCAATTGGGCTAGTTAGTTGGGCAATAGTAGGCCTAGGCCTAATTTTATCGGACCCAAACCGGAACTTATAAAACCGGTTTTAAGTTTCTTCGAACCTGAACCGAAACTGAACCAAATTTTGAAACAATCTTTGAACCAGAACCGGACCCGAACCGGAAAAATCAAACGGTTTGACTCCCTGCTTTTAACACTCACTAACGCCATTGGCTGCCATTTTTGTACATTGTGCACAGGGGCGCCGGAAGCGGGGGGGCAGGGGGGGCGGCCGCCCCCCTGCCTTCAATTTTTCTGCGGATGGAGGGGCAGGGGGGGCAGTGGTGCCCTTTCAAATTCATGTAAGCTACTGCACATTTTGCAATATACGGTAACAATTTCTGCTATTCGCTTTTAGCCTAATTATAATCTTTCGTTTTTGCCTCAAAATAAGATATAGGCGGCTAGGCCTACGGCACAAAATTTTGCAACACAGTACAGGCCTTAAAACTCGTTTTTTTTTTCGGCCACCATCGTGGCCTACCGGGAGCTCCTTCTCGGCGGCCAAATCTGCGTGCTTGGAGGCCAAAATACAAAATAAAAATAACGATAGCACAAGTAAATAGAATTAAACTTGAAACAATACAAAAATGATCACTTAGCGTTGTTGAAGTCTGGGCTTGGGCGACGTCCTACAATAGAATCGTTGCACCACGCAATAACTGCTTTATCGGGATTGTAATCCAGTACTGCGGGACCATCTAACGACACTCGTACGAGTGTTTCCAATGTGGCTGATTTTAAAGAAGTACGCCACTCCCCTAGAATTCTGTTTAGCAACGAAAAATAACGTTCGACATGTGTTGACGATGACGGCAAGGTAATAAAATAAGTATTTCAATGATGTGAAGGACATTACTAAAAGGAGCATAATTTTTGCAAAATATGATCAAAAAATGTATTCCCCTCGGATGTCAACTAACCTAGTTCTCCTTCCTAACTGACCTAGTTCTCCTTTTTAATGTCCGACAACATCGAATCGACATAAAAACGACAATATTGCCAGCCGATGTAAATTAGCACTTCGAATTAAGACTTTGTTAAAATAAAGGTCGCGAATTACAAACAAGACTCATAGCGCTGGTGATCGCAGATGGATATATTCCATCAATAACAAATTTTCCCGCACAATGCAACAGTGGTGAATATGACGCGCTGACCTAATTCTGCGTCACTCTTTGATACTACATATTTTCGACAGTTAATCCACGATCATTCTATTGCGAAATTATATAATTGGCCAGAAGAGACCGGCGGCCAAACTTGGCCGATTGAGGAGGTAGCACCGGCGGTCATTCAAGCACTACTTAGCGGCCATGGCCACAGGCTGCTTTAAGGCTTGACAGTAGGTTACATCATTATAACATGGCATGATGCCCTTTTTTGTGTACCGGACACTTGTAGGCTATCATTAGCCTACTCAATACATAGTGAGCTGATAGATTAGGATTGTCGCTATATCTTATCTTAAAACTTGAAGAAAAAATTGGCCTTTTAGTAAACAAAAGTGCCCTTTTTTCGTAATCTTGCCCCCCCCAGTCAAAAATCGTTCCGGCGCCCCTGATATTTGTGCATGTAAATGATTGTGTATTTATGATTCTAGTGTTTTTTTGTGAATCTAGTGTTTTTTTCGGTCAAATCTAGTACTTTTCCATGACAATAGAGTGGCAACAGTGCTTGTACAGGTATAACGGTTTTTACAGGTTTACTCAGGCTGCTGGATAAAAATAACGAAGAAGTGATACTGGAGTAAAGGGCGAAGCAGCCTGTTAAAGCCAGGGACATCTTCCAAAACATGAAACAATCGCAAAGCACTGCAAACAAGATTCAGCGATGAAACAGTTCGAGACTATCCTCCAATTTGTTCGAGTCCCCAGACAACTAGACATATCGCTGCACATGCAGAGTTTGGAATCACTCATAAAGTACTTCTTTGCCCATGATCATTTAAATTATGCACGCCTTTTACCACTTTACATTTCTACAATGCACCAAGCAGAAAAGAAGCACCCAGAGATCTGGGCAGAATTCATGAAAGGGAATTTCTGCGCATCAGTAACCAAAGGTGTTGTTGGATTTACATCAATCGGTGCAGACCACAGGATTGAACAAGAAAACGTGAACTTAAGGTTATTGGAGGCATAGTACGAATTACACAGAATCAAAAGTCACTGGACAAATACTTTCTCATCGCACCCGAAGTCTCAAATTTGCAGCATGACTTTGAGAAAAAGTACTACTCTGGTAGCAAGGCAAAGAGAACGCAGCACCACGAGCTTACAGGAGGAAAACTCTCCCGAATGACGCAAAATGCTATCAAACTCAGCGTAGTATTTCACGAGCAGAGAAACCCATGTGAATCCTTTGACGAAGATGAAATTTACAATTTGCTCACCAAAGCAGCTATGAATGAAACTGCTACCAACGACATCCTTCGGCGTGACGAGATTGGGCAACAGATTTTCGAAAGTTTTGTCACTGAACATCTTGTAGAAGGAAAACTTTCCGTGTGGGACAAAATGACCAGGAAGAAACTGTCTACATTCAAAAGCGCCAATGCAATTGCAAAAATCAGCATATGGGAGACAAGGTAATCAAAATTAAAGAAGAGCTAGGACTGTTGCAGCGGTTCATTGTAATATCAAGAAGTCGACCAGAGCTCAAGGAATGCATCGGAACGTATGAGTTTGGTGTGGTGCTGTTTGCTGTTTGCTTCAGATGGATCACTGTTTGCTTCAGATGGATCCCTCCTGCTGGCATATGATAAGGCATCAATACTTCGTCATCTTGAGAAGCTGGATACCGGTAGTAACAGACAACGGTAGGCTACAAGTTGACAGGAATGAGGTAACTGTTACTCAGCTGTCCGATAACCATTCATTCTAAGTACGTTTGACACAGCAGTTGAATATACCACTGTAGACCCACCAGATGAACTGACAACTCACCGAGTGATCATCATTGATGGGATGGCTATGGTAAACGCAGTTACCAAAACGGAACAAATGAAAACATGCCAAGACTTTGCCGAAGACTCTCTTCAGATAATTTGTAACATGGGTACACACTACACAGTATGACGAGATCAGGTTGGTGTTTGACCGGTACATCGAAACATCACTCAAGCAACAGATGCGGACAAAGAGAACCAAGGAAAAGTCAACATAGCCTATTACCACGTGAAAGACAACACTTTAATCCAGAATATTTCCCTGGAGGACTTTCTCTCAGATATCCGCACCAAAGGATAACTGACCGAGTATTTAGATGAAAAGGTTGTACATCTCCAACAACAGACTGAAAAAACTACTGGTGACATCGGAAACACAAACCAAGGTCAATGTTAATATTCCAGACTCGCTCCTGACTCACAGCCAAGAAGAGGCAGACACTTTGATTGTTCTGCACGCTCTAACTGTTTCCAATGAAACAGAATTGGTTGTCAGTTACCCAGACACAGACATCTTGTTGTTGCTCATCTACATGTATCCATACTTACCCGGGTCTACAACTTTCCTTACTGGAAAGGACAGATTGAAGAGGGACATTTGTGTGCGAAACATATACAGCAACTTGGGACCAAAACGTGCTTCTGCACTTCTAGGTTTCATGCTCTGACTGGTTTCGATATGACTGGGAGATTTGCTGGCAGAACCAAAGACTTATGCTTCAAGGCATTTATGTCTTGTGATGATGAGATCTTGGATGCACTAGCAATGCTCGGGAATGACACTGATCTTCCTGCTGATGTATGCTCGCAGTTGGAACGCTTTGTCTGTATTTTGTATCGATCCAAAATCTACACGAAAGTGAATGACCTCCGTTGGTTCCTCTTCTCCAATCGTGCAGCCGAAGGAGAAGACTTCCCACCAACTTCTGGTTCACTAGATTTGCGCATTCGTCGGGCTCATTGTGTATGCATGATTTGGAGAAAAGCTAGCAATTAGCAAAGCCCATCCCTGCCTTCCAGCACCAACTGCATTTGGTTGGACGTATGATGCATGTTCAAGTCACGTCACGCCAGATCGTTGTTTAAATCCACCAATTGCAACTCATAAAGTGCGGGTGTAAACGTGGATGCGAAGGAAGGTGCAACTGCCACAAGAACAATATTCCATGTACAGAAGTGTGGGGCTGTGGTCTCAGCTGTAAAAACAAAACTATCCAACCAGTGATAAATGAAGACTGAAAATTTTGAAGATGAATTGCTTTCTTTGACATTCAATAAATATTATAAATTCCGTAGATGTCGGTTGTTAACGATAACTGCCATTTAATCAGAAGGCCTAAGACTTCTTACATCTTTCGCGTGTAATACGACTTAAAGGATCGAACATTAATTCAAGTTTCATTGTATTTAGATCCGTTCATTGGCTTTCTAGTTGCGCATTCTTTGTGAAAAATGCATGCATTTAAGTTAATACAGTTATTGGTGCAAAGTTACAAAATTACGTAGGTAGCTTAGCATACATTTCGGGTGCGCGGGGTATTTTGAATAACATTTTAAAATTTGGCACTTGTATGTCATATATGTAACCTGAATTCGATGATTCCATTAGATTTCCTGTCTCAGAAAACATATATTTAGATATTTTATTTGTAATTGTAGCCTATATACATACTTGCAAAAATATTGCTTAATCATTGTTATGCCCCATTTTGGACGCCATCTTGGATTTCGTGCCCCAAAAATGTTCAGAAAAAATGCCACCCTAATTTTTTTTTAAACTTATCACGTTTTCTTTCAAAAACAAGTGAGTTTTTGCTTTTAACAAAAAAAAAACACGAAATTACAAATATGCCTACGCTTTTTGCATTGTCCATTCATTTTATAAATTTTGTCTGATCCGTCCCTAACTTTTTCCTAGCTCCGCTACTGCACTGTCACCGTTTTTACTATTTTTTTCAAAAAAATCTTAGAGTTGTTTCTTCTTTATCCCTGATTCAACAGTCAACACTTCCAAGAGCATACCACCACTATGTTAGTTGTAACATTTACTTATAACATTTACTTTCTTGACAGTGGCCCAATAGATAGATAAATTTACGCTGTTGGAAAGTAGCCTACTGGTTTTAGGCATTCACTGCATTTAGTTTAACCTCTAGGTATCGTTGCGTGTTTTAATTCTGATTCTTGCTGCTTTACTTTACTCATTTTATCAGTATGTTTTTGTGTTGTGCCATCGTTGCTGAACAGGTTGTGTTAACCTGTTTTAGCCACCTTGATAAAGTCAGTCGTGCTGACTGACGAAACGTCGGAAATACAAAAGCTAGTTATCATCTTTAACATCACGAGGTAACCTAGCATATAGTCACCAGAAGAACGCAAACTAATTTTATTACCAAATGCCTGGTGAACAGTCTCTCTCTGTTTTTATTTACTTATTTTTTAACAAATAGCATAAAATAACAGTTTTTTGATTTCACGTCTATTAATAACCCTCTAGGGCCTAGGCTAATGAAAACATAAAGTGGCCCACAACCCCATAAACAGAAGTAAAATAAAAGAATAAAGCCCTGATTATTTAGTTGTGAGGGATGTTCAGCCACGGTTGTGTTTTGAGGGAGATCTCATTTTTGTTGAGTGTGTGATGCAATGATTTATATGTTGCATGAAAAAAACATTTTATTAGTTATGACTATGATTTGGTGACAGACGTCTATTTTGACACACTTAATAATTTTTGTCGTATCCAGGCTTGCGCCCGGTGATTGAAGATTTAGATGAATTGGACGGGAAAGCAAGGAAGCCAATCTTCGTGACCACCTTCAGGCATGCCTTTAAGTGTCCTGTTAAAGACAGCCGCATGCTCTTGAGCGGTGTCAAATCGGCGCCCTTTAGAACATCTTTCCAGGGCTCTCACCACTCGGCAATGTAGCTGACAAACTTACTAACTAACTAAACTTACTAAAATATATTCAAACGGCATGTTTTTTAACACAAACGAAAACGTTGCTTTTTGCACATTTGCTTTTAGGAGTATTTAAATAAGCGAAAACTTTTTAACTGTTTGCAAATGTCAAAAGTCTTTCACAATCTCATCTCGATATTTATGGTATTATGATTGAAAACATTTGCTACGCCTAGGTCTATTCGAATTTTGACAATCATGTTTTGGCAAAAAATAGTTAATTTTAAAATAAACATTAAAACAAGGTTAAAACTGGATATAAAAAATAGCTTAAGGGTCTAACTATTGAATCGAAGTTTCATGTCCTAGAACCCAGAAAATTGCTACAATTCAGCTTTGTTTAGTTACTCTCAAAAAGTTGCACACTTTCCCCATTTTAGAGGAACGTGTGACTAAGGCTGTACAAAACGAATGTGTACGTTGAAACGATAAACTTAAATTAAACAAACAAGCAAATATTTTAAAATGTTTTTGTTTCAATAATGGTATCTCGAGTGGTTAAATGCTGACCCCCTGTAGACCCACTATTGAGTCAAACCGTAGCCTACCTAATCTGAACAAAAATGGTTAAACAACCAATCTTTGTTTCCAAAAAAAAAAGAGTGAAGCAAGTTTATTACTCTTCGTTTTACTTCAAGTTGAAGTGGTAGTAGTGCTTTTTTACCGATTTTGAGAGCAGAAATGTCAAAATTCTTCCGATTTCTATTCCACGATTGCGACAACCCTATAATACAGAGTGTAGAAGTAGAGCAAGGATCTCATACTCTCGACCCGCGAGGACGTTTTGGTGCGGCCCGCGATGCATTTTTGAAATTTCAAACATTTAACAATTAAAATTCACTCTTATTCACTATTCACTTAACAAGATAAAATTTCACTCTAAAATTGCTCAGAAAATCTGAAAATGTCTATCAAACTTCACCCGGCTTTTTAAGCGCTAGCCTGCTGTGGCGCAACTGTGGCCTTTATTGCGTTCTTACTGTATTATTTTGTTTATTGATTGGGGATGAAGATGAGCTGTTTTATCAGCATCGACAACGCACGGGTAGGCTATAAATAATTGACACGGCGAGACGAGCACAATAAACACAGCTTCAAAGACTTCAAAGAGACCGGCCTGCAACAACCCCTGTGGCAGGGAGCGGCGTGTTTTTGGAGTGGCGTTGCCCCCGGGGAGAAGGTCCATCAGCTTAGGCTGCAGGGGCCAGGTTGGGGAGATGAGGTACCTGTGGAAAGAGAAGAGATTGTAAATCGAAAACTCTGTAGGACGTGTAAACAAAATTAAAAAATCGGAACAGGCCAGGGAGACTGGCTTAACTTTCCGCGATGCAAAAAAGTATTGCGGCCCTCGGGCTAATTAGCCTATACGTATTCAGAGCAATTAGAGTTTGAGACCCTTGGAATAGAGTATAGAACCACACGTTCTAGTCTTTGATTGAAGATATTATTGTGTTTGATTAGCACCAGTTGTTACAATCAACCAAGACTTGACAGTTGTCAAAGGCAATGATTTGACGTTAACCTGTGACTATGATGACGCTTTTCCGGTGGGAGGTACATCAATCATTTATGTTGATGGTGTTGGCAAAGAAATTAAAAAGGTGAGTCATCATCAACCAAAAAGAATTTGGAATTCAAAAGTTTGACATTTGCATTTCAGAACAAATTACAGATTAGTTTCACAAAAAAGTAGAGGAAAAAGTTATCAGAATTGTGATTAGGTCTATAATTTTTTTCAGGGTGAATCGATCATGCGGTTCAGATTGCAGGAAGCGGACAACAATATGCAAGTTTACTGTCAAGCTGTGACGCCATACACGAAAATATACAACGAAAGTGGACGATCTCCCTACTATACGGTTGATGTTTTATGTGAGTGTTAGGCTACAACCTTTGACAAGTGCAACCTGGTAACTTGGTTCAAAAGCGGAAGTACAATATCAACTTCAAAAACGAAGAATGCTGCTGTTTATTAACTTACATAATATCACATGTAGAGCTGTTTTTCCGATTGAAAAAGTTATTCTATTTAACCTGCCTAACTCTTTTTGCAAAGGCGATTGAAGTTCACTTTTTGTCATCTTCAAATTGAATCTTTGATGCAGATTCTCCTTATCAAGATTCTTTCACTCAGTGCAGTTGGTTTTCTAACATGACTGGACTGTGTAAGATTCCATTTCGCTCCAATCCAAAAGCTATATCTGTTGCTTTGCTGAAGAAAAATGTTGGTATGTAGCCTTAGTGTAAGCCAGCTTCTCGTTTCGCTGATAAATAACTGTAATTAACTTAACTTATTTATGCAAATAACTAATATGCTAATAACTAATATATTAACTAATTAACTTAATATGCAATTAATCAATTAACTTATTTCTGCAAAATTTAATACAGTGAACCCTGCTTCATCCGGCCACATCGGAATCAAGCCAAACTTGCCCGCTAAAGCGAGTGGTTTAATTAAACGTGAGCCGATTAAGCTAGGTGGTCTGTATTCTGTATATGATAAAGTTGATAACAAAAACGCCATCGTTCATGAATCTTTGTTGTCCGTGATTTTAGCCTACCCACAAAAACAATTTCTATTCAGAGAGGAACGTATCAAGTTTTACGTTAAGTAGGTCGAATAAACCCTGCAACTTTAATGTTTTTCTACGTTCTATACCTGTTGATAAAATGTTCAAAAAATTGGTCATGCCTGCTGCGATAAAAGTTAAGCTTGTCTCATGCTAGTCCATAGGCTACCATCACCGCTTTATGGATAACTGACAGCACACCAATAATGTAGGTGACTGTAATGGAAAGTTCACTATAATAAAGTACAAAAATTAATCAAATAAAACTTTAATGAAGTATAGACCTACTGAGCTGAGCAAACAGTAGTAAAACAGCAGAGATTTCAGAAAGGCTCTTAGAAGAAGTATTCCATGGTTTGCCAACAGTAATCCGTCTACACTTCACAGTTGAAAATGGAAAGGTCATTGTTATAGTCCAGGGGTGGGGAACTTATTTAGTATTGCGGGCCACATAAAATGAGAAATAACACACACTCGGCCCACTAAAAATTTCGAAATTTTGTCCAATCTTTCTGGAACATTCTGCCTTCATCACCAATCTTTCTTTTCTTTCCATAAGCCATTATAAAACGTAAAATTTTGCTAATTTGAGAAGTAGGCAACTCTGCAAAACACTTTTCACGAATGGCATAACTGACAGATTAACAATAACTGGTCACATTGCGACGTACACAGTGTGACGTACACACTGTTGTTACAATGGCCTTCTAATATGGATTAACTAGTCATAGAAGGCCATTCGCAATATACAGAGAATGCAGAGCCTACTCTTTTTTGAGCTGTTGTTTCAATATATTTTGAGTAAAGAAATTTTGACGCGGGCCACATGGAACAGTCACGCGGGCCGCAGGTTCCTCACCCCTGTTATAGTCCAAGCAGCATTGCATTGCAATACATCGACAGAGCCAAGTTAATATATGCCTGGTATCATCAATATTCCCGGGCCCTCAAAACAACACACTGCTAAAAAATACACCATAGCAAAAATATCTGCAACGTTTTTTTAACATCCTATGGGACTCTTGGAAAGGCTTTGTGCTCCTAAAAGGATCTCCTGCCCGGGTTTAAAAGTACTCCTGGATTTTCCTGCCAACGCTGGCCTACTGTGCATCGACAAATTATCAAGCTGTTGATACAACGTTAGATTACCGGCGATAATAATGATATTATATTTCAGGATTCACAGAAAAAGTTGAGCATGAATATTTTATCAAAGAATTTGGAAATTTGCAAACTTTTTACTTTATAAAGAATCAGGTGAACTTTATCACTAAAGCATTAGTTTCAAAATGTGTAAATAATTTACGAAGTAGCGTATGTCACGTTAGTAGCCTGTGTCGGTAGTTAGGCTACTTCACTGCAATTATTCTAGCGAATCACTTTATGAATATGCTGCCTTTATAGGTTAGCCTACCAGTGAGTTCTTTGCCTAAAGCCAGCTTCAAATATTACTGTTTCTTCTGCTTGTATCTTTGTAAGTTTTATTGTTGTTTATGCCACAACATTTTATGAAAACCAGCATGCCTGTACTCAGGGCCGGATTTAGACCATGAGAGGCCCTAGGCTACTCCATTTGTGAGGCCCCTCCATATTTTTGAGCTCAGAATTTCTCTCTAAACAACATCACATGTCATTGCTTAAATGTTAAAAATATGAGTGCATTAAGCTCTTCGTTCTTTTCATTTTCCACATTCACGGGTGCAAATTTTTAATCAAAAGAATAAAAATTTAGTTAAGGAAGTTTTGCTTTAAATCTCTTTGATCAAACAACCGTTACAATAATTGTAAGGTTTTTTTACAAGGATATAAGAAATAGTTACAGCCATCAAACAAAGAGAGATTTTGCTTTTGTCAAAGCAAAAGTTAATCAAAATTTATCTGTGTGTGTTTGTCACTCTCAATGCACAGAATGCTCGGTGCGGACAACCTTTTTTGACACATTGACATTGTCGATCTCAGTTTATTTTTGATGCTTTTGAGCCTTGAGAAAGATCTCTCTCCTGAGCAGTTAGTGACCATTAAGCTTAGAAACAGTCTTAATATTGCTTCCACATTATGAAAGGCAGGGTTAATTTTTTCCTTGCACATAGTTTCATAAAGTTCTCCATGAGAAGGAAATGGATTGCTCTTCTGTACCGGTAAGCCGTTGGTTTTGTGTTTGCCTCACGTACAAATGAAAATGTAGAAGTTCATCAGTAAGTTTCGGGTCAACATCTTCCAGATACCCTTCCTTTAAAAACTTTTAAACCTTGGTTGTCCATTTTCAGTTTTAGCCAAAACTCTGGTGGGCTGAGGTTATCGCTATCATGGAGAGCATTGCACGCTTGAGGCAAAGCTCGCTATTCTTCTTGCAATTCATCTAAATCTTTTTCGCTAACAACAGAAGGAAAGTTGATGATTCTACTCTCGAAATTAAAAAAAAAAAAAAAACTAGATTCTCGTAATTATTGCCTTTATTGTAATGCAAACGACGCAATAATGACTGTTTACAACGCGGTTGAAACCAGTTGTGTATAGAATTTTTTGCTCTGAAAAGCTTGATATATACAGTATATACTTTAGGTAGGGTTTAAACTTGCCAAGTTTTTAAAAGAATTACAAACTTTGAAACCGAATTTCGAGGCCCATGGACGCTGAGGCCCTGCCTAAGGCCCTGCTTCAGCCTGCTTAGCCTATTGGTAAATCCGGCCCTGCCTGTACTACACCCATATAAAGGTGTATGAAAGTACGGAAAAAGTTAACAGTAAAAAAATTGCATAAGCCTATAGCGTAGCAACGAAAATATAACGAGTATACTTAACTCTTCTGTAGTCTATATAGTTCCGTAACCAAGACTAAACATTAAACCTAATACCTTGTCTGTAAAGTAGCTATCTATTTCACTTATAATAGCCTACCAAGTCCATCTATTATAATCCTTCTAAAAGCAAACTGTCTGTCGGTGCGATCGTTGTACTCAACGTTGCTTTTTATCAAGTCATTCAACATGGTGAATGCATCGTAGGCTACCAGATTTTGATGATCCCTGTATTCTAACGGTCACGTTGGTCGTCTTGATTTGTGTCGAAACGCGCTATCTGACGAGACATCTTCTGGCTTTAAGTTTCTAATTCTGTGATCAGCTATACTTTGTGATGGTTATGATCCTAAAAAGCAACAAATTTATGTCATAATCAAAAATATTAATAAATTACTTCGTGCACAATGTGTTGCCAAGACGACGACGACGACGACGATTACAATTGGTATATCCGCTACTTTTTGAAGCGATGATGATGGAACCACGTATTTTAGAGACAACCAGTTTTTCTGAAACGCTGTGGCTGCACAGCTTCTGCCAATAATATCATCTAACAACTACAATAGACGTAACCGCCTACCAATTAGCAGAGATGTACGTATACGCCACAACTTTTTGTTTACGCTAACGCTTACGGCCACATTTTTTTGGATAGTTGTCGCTTGAGGCTACGCCGTAAAATTTTCGCGGTATTTTAGCGCATAGCATCAACGCATACTTTTTAATGTCTTTTTCGCTACAACACGCCAATACCTTCCAGCGCTGCAGTTGAAAGAATGTTTTCAATGGGCAAAGACATATTGGAACCAAAACGCAGCAAAATGTCAGATAAACACTTTCAGATGCTTGTGTTTCTTCGTGGAAATTCAGAATAAAGCTTGTTTGTTTCGAGTGATTTATACCGTGTGAATGTTTGGCACCTAGCAAACAAAATGAGTTTACGCTAGTGTATGCGCTGACGCTGCCAACTTTTTTTATAAGTTACGTTGACGCATACGGCGTATGGTTTTTCGAACGGTTGCGTTTACGCTGACGGCGTCAATATTTTTTGTATGCGCGTACATCACTGCCAATTAGGCACAACTATATACCAAATGCAAACAGAAATCATGTGCTGTTCAAGACTTGTAAAACTGTGTTGGTGAAACTAGGAACTGTTTAAGTATTACGTGGTGTAATTTTTTTAGTTTTCTGCCAACCCCACATATGACGTCAATGTGACGTTATAACTAATTCAACATGACTAATAGGCAACCTTTCTCAAAGAATCGTATTTCAGTTAAAATTATTCAAAATTACAAAAAGCTACAGTTGGGACGAATGAAATAATAACGATTACTGAGTTGTAATTAACTTGGATTTTCGTGTGGATTTACTTTATATTGTAAAGACGAAAGTCGTAATGGTTTTAAATAACTAATGAAGCATATTCCAGTTACAGTACCGTTACATTTACATATGCAAAAAGTGACAGGTTTTGTACATGAAAACACAAAACATAATTTAGTAGATGCATACTGTACTTTATAGTCGGCTGCGTAGCCGAGTGGAGAAAACGTCTGCGTGACTTTCGAAAGGACGTGGGTTCGACACCGCTTCAGAGCACGCGGCTGTGTCTCTACAAAGACACTAAATGACAAGTCCAAATAAGGGGAGCAGCTGACTCGAAGACTATATGTCACTTCGCTGCTTCCTGTCTTCTGTTGCATCGCATCTGTGATCGCAGTGTACTGTATGACTGTATGTTATCGCAATGGGCGCAAATAAAAGCATGATTATTGTTATAGAATCCCCAAATGCTTTGTTTCAGGTATCGACAAGCGATAGTGGTACGTACGGTTTGATGCTACGGACTGCCCTGCCCCCATTCAACCACACGATCGTGTTCGAGGTTACCGTGCAGAATCAACCACCAGCTGGAATTTTCATTATTGCACTTAGTATTGTTGGATCATTGTCAGCTATATTGATAGTTACCATCTTAGTGATGTGTTTCAAACAAAAATGGAGAAATAACACCGCCACAGGTAACATAGCATGATGGTTGATGGGTCATATTATTTTTCACACTATATAATAAATTTATAATATTGTTGATTATACATTTGTATGTGAAGTGGTAGGTATGCGTGAAATTGTACACATATGTCTTTGCAGGTGAACACACAGTTTTGAAGTTCAACAAAGGAAAAGGTGGTGATCGAGTAAGAATATTTCTTTACTTATGTTGTATTTTTCTTAAATAACTTGCGTTGGATCAATTACATAATTTTCAGTTCAATTACTTTTATTTTCT
Source organism: Aplidium turbinatum (assembly GCF_918807975.1). Lineage (NCBI taxonomy): Eukaryota > Metazoa > Chordata > Ascidiacea > Aplousobranchia > Polyclinidae > Aplidium > Aplidium turbinatum. The sequence goes on along the minus strand of NC_137483.1, from coordinate 6,092,457 downwards.
TACGTTTAAGAACGGTAACCTAGTGATAAATCTTATACAGATTGATACATCTTTGTCTCAAATGAAACGAATAAAACAAAAAGAATAGGCTACATACAAATGGTAGTGGGAAGACCAAGCATAATCAAGAAAACTTTGATAGGCTAATGTTTAGTGTTGTTGTAGTGACTAGTGAGTGTTGTAGTGAGTAGCCCTAATGAGTGAGTAGAGTAGCCTACTGAGTAACTATTTCAATTGTCATTTCAATTTTTTTCTTTTAAGTTTTCGGAAAAAAATCAAAGCAAAACAGTACGACATGTAAAAAGGGTTTTAACCTAAACACAACATATAAATTTATATTTATTTAACTGAAACCTACTTTATTTTTCTCCCTATGCAGAAAGCAATGGCTGAATCCAACATCTATCTTACACCCATCTCAGGTAAAAGTCTTTGTTATGAAAAGAAATATTTTCAACCATGATCAATATGATTAATCATATAATAATCAATTGATTATGTATCTGACTTCTGCATGAAGGATTAAAAAAGTAACTGTAGGCTATAGATTTGCAATGCATTACGCTGTGCATCATTGAATTGTAAGCGTATTTGTAAGCGTAAGCGAATAGAAAGCATCATTGAATAGTAAGCGTATTCTTAGTATAAATAGAAACAAAAACTGGTTGGAGTCATTAGCCTACTTACTTTTTGCGTCTCTCTAGTAGGCTACCTGCTTGACTGAGTATGCAGTTGTTCTCTAATACATCAAATTGCTTAACTTATCTTTTATATTTCATAATTATCCATAATTTGAAACCTTACTAGACATGTATAAAACATATCTAAGACGTATACAAACAATTTTATCTCATAAGATGTAGAGCTATTGATTTCACATGTCTAAATTACGGTAGGTCTTCACCACCAGAAACAAACAATGAAGGGTAACAGTCATTCCCTAAAGAAAAACGCCAACGAGAAGCCACCCCCTTTACCAGTAGCTAGTAAGTTGTCAGTTTTTTTCCTTATTAAAAACAAATTTTGTCTTTTGTTTTGCAAAAAAAAAAAAATTGTGTAATATTGTTGTGTGCCTATATTTAATCTATAAATTGTCTTTGGCGGCGATAAAGGCAATAAGGCGGTAAGCACTATGGATCAAGATACCGTTTCAGAAGATGTGTGTTTGAGAAGAATTTATTGTATTCCATTTCCATTAATACTGAGATACACTTAACTAAGGCTGTCTAGCTGATAGGCTACATTAAATATTTTGTTTTCAGGAAGTACTTCAAAACAAGCCAATTTTCCAGTTGAAGGTACTCTTTGACTTTGTTGTTGGTTTTGTATTGTTTAAAACGAAGAAAATTAAGTAAAGTGTACACTGTACAAGAGTGTACATGCACTACTGTGTGCTGCTGTGCGTTTTTATCTAGCCTTGTATCCATTGCAACTACGTGTTGCTTTCAGCGTTTTACGTCATTTATTTGTTGTTCAGATACAGGTGGGTACATGGAATTTCCTTCTTCTTCGAGAATTGCCAAAGTAAGTTAGAGGCTTTTTATCTTTATTCAGATATAAACTTTTACAGACCATCTACGATGAAAACTTTGGCCAAAATCTATTGATAAATTGACATTTTCAGAATCAATTTCATCTTGCTTCATCAACTGTTTTGTTGTTAAAGTAAGCGTTGGTATAGCTGTAGTAAAGTATAATCCGTAGGCTATGATTACATGTCATCATACCAAAAGCTTGCAATCTGTACCGGTCAAGTTTGATCGATTATAATATCGCACAGGCACCTCTGGCATCCGCGCAGTCCAGGAATTTTGCACCCAATAATGAAGCAGGTAACATCCAACTTCTTTTAGTTCCACAAAAATCTTTAGTTTGGTTTCGTTTCGAACCGCTAATTACCAAACAAAACTTTTGTTCTGCTTCAATAAAAATCCTTCAAATGCATCGAAGGTCAGCAATGCTAAGATGGTAGATGGCTTGCCAACAAAAATAAGAACTGTAACTTTTCAGTAATATTAAAAATTTTGCAACTAATTGCATGGCTGCTGTATCATGCCAATGAATGGGGCATCTATAAAAAGTCTGGGAAGAGAACCATAACTTACGAGCAAAATGGTTGGAAAGCCATCTAATCAAAAAATAAGGAGCTCAAGAACAGGAATTTAGTATCTAAATTTTGGGCTCTTCATTTTTTGATTAAATTTACCATAATTACATTTTGAAAAAACATTACAAGAATGATAGAATGATGAAAGAAGCCATTCAGAGGCTAAACGTTGGCTTTGAGAATCGAACGAGCATGTTTCCAGAAATTGTTGACAGTTTTGCCTTATATGCTTTTAAAAAATATTGTTTTTGTTTGTTTGAAGAGCTCGTCATCATGTACCATTAGATCCGCTATTGTTTGTGATAGTTGCTGAATTTGAGACTTTAATCGTATTATAATGCAATAATTTGATATTGTAGAAAGAATCGAAGCTAAGAAGAATCTAAAAGAAGACAAATGTCAATGAAGACGCAAGATATTATCAACAGGACATTTTTAATATAAATTTGTATATTTTTCTTGGGTAGGCCTGCCCTACAATGTAAACAACAGCATCTGTAGGTGATGATGAAATGGGACAATTACTTATGTTGACAACAACAATAATTGACAATTACTTGACGACAATGACAATACCAACGATGATCCCACACGTCTATAGCTTCCTTCAATGCAAGGGGAGATTTAATGAAATAAAAAAATAAACCAAACGCTTTGTCAATATAACCTTGTTAATATAATCTAAAAATATAATCCAGTTCATATATTATGCTCATGGTAATCTGGCTAGAAAGAAATTTTCATGGGAGGAAAAGCAACTGGTGGAGGGCAAATATTTTAACATTTAAAATGAAGAGTTTGTATAAAAATATAGCTATTGAATGTAGCCAAATATTTATGAAACGTCATTTAATCGATACAATGCCATTTAAACGTTGTAATAGCAAAACGTTTTTTTTGGTAACAAGATAAAATTTGGGTAAAGGAGGTATATCGTCTTTTAACCATGAGAGCTTATGGTTTTTGTTGTATCTGATCTAAAGCGAGAAAGTTTTCAAATCTTGTTTGTTGATTTTTCATAACTGCAATATTTTTTTGTTGCAACAAACATAAGCTAGTACTTTTTGGGTGGGTGGTTGGTTTGGGTTTTGAGTCTTTATCTTCGGGCTGACAATGCCTTTGATTGACAAGGTCTTTCCTGGTAGTTTCGCTTACTTGTAGAGGCTTTTGACGAAGGATCTGTACTATTGTACTTACTGTAATACTGTACTTGTGACAAGGTATTTTATTGTAAGTGATTTAGCAGATTTCATCAGCACTATCAGCAACTTTGAATCTTTTATTTCATGTTTCACAACCACAGCTCGGAAATGACGGTTGACTAACCCGTGGGTTGAAAAGTTAATTAGGTTGAAAAAAATGATTTTTGAACTTTTGTAAACCGATCTGACCAATAGCAGGCAATCTTAATTATCATTAGACTTTCCTTGTATTTGTTACGTCATCTATTTTGTGCAATTGGTACTCCGCCAACGCAATGAGTCATTTTTTGAACTTTGCGTTGAAACAACCCAGACTGCAAATCAATCGTTTTTTACATTGATTCAACGTCTGCAGACATGTAAAAACGGTTGATTTGCTGCCTGTGAAATTTTATTTGCCCTTTAATGTATCATAATCGCTTTATCTTGCGCTTGCATCACCTTCCGTATGTTATTGTAAAAGAAAGTCGATGAATTGAATTTAAATTCAATTAACTTAGTTTTATTTAACTAGTGATATCAAAATAATCACCCGGCATCATTACGGGGTTCCATATGGTGTTTGCGTTCCACTTTTATAACTGCAAAATTAAAAAAAAATTAAAACAATATCTTTTAATCAAGTTTACCGTATAATTATCCTCTTCTAATTTTGTCTTGCTATTTTGTTAAACTTGAATTGTCCTCTGGAGAAGCAAGAAATATTCAAATATTCTGTTCTACTATTTTGCTTACAACCTACATTGCAGTCTTACAGATGTAAAAATATTGTTCGTTTTTTAATGTGAAATGTGGTGGAACGCTTTTTCAAAATCACCCTACCCTTAACGGGAATAGGCCTACTCTTGAAGCCGTAAACAAAAGCTGATGAAGTGAAGTTTCTTTTGGCGAACTTACAAAGCAGCCGTGGTAAAACTCATGTGGCAAGGTCTGGCAACACTGTTTTGTTACTTTTTCTGTCACTAAAATCATCATCATCATTATGCTTCTTCCTCGTTTGGAGAGTTGGAGCCAATGCGATATTGTTCACGATCATTAGGCTTGTCGTCCCACATTTTCATACTTTAGATTAATCCATTTAGAGATGTTTTTTGTCTTCTAAATCATTGATCTGCCTTTGTTTTACTGTACTTATGCTTCAATTAATGATTTTTGTAGAGAGTTTTGCCGTTTTGTGTGTTTGAAATATTTCAATTTTCTTCTTTTAACCATTTTTAAGAGAATTTTGTTTGAATTAAATTTGGATAATACATCATCGTTAGTGATTTTTTGTTTCCATGAAATTTTTGACATTCGCCTATAGTCTACATGTCCAGAGTTCGAAGGCATTGATTCGTTTTTTTCCACTTTTTTTACATTGTGAAAGTGTGAGAATTGTATAAAAGGGTTTACTTGATATAGCTAACATTTATTCACGTTATAATTTTTTATAAACTTTTCAAAGTTTTGACATATTTCCTGTTCATTGACGTACTGGTACTATTGTAGCTAGTAGTACCTTTTTCGTCCTGGACGCGTTAATCACGAAAAAAAATGATATGATATCCTTTCACGAATTGCTAAATTTGAATTTTGTTTAACTTAAAAAAAAAAATTTCGAAATGTAGTTCCTGCAATTTCCACTTGCCTTAGAATTTCATGGTCACACTCACCATGCTCCATCTTCAGTTATTGAAAATTTCACTTTTGTATATTTTCATTATTAATATTATAATTTGAAGTACTGGTGTGTTTGATGATTTTGATATCATCATTGATTTAATCATTTCTACATTAATTTTCATGTTATATTTTTCAACGATTCAATTAACATTGTCCAATATTTCTTGAAGATTTTGGTATCTTGGTTGGTTTTGAATCTTTATCCTCGTCCTGGTAATTTCAAAGACTTGTAAAGGCTCTTGGCGAAGGATAGTTACCGAAATTGACAGAGTGAAAGTTCCATTGTTGAAGTCTTGTTGTCGTGGAATTATTCCATCCACTTGATGCCGCTGAATGGAGAGTGGTCTTCAGAATGGGTTGCTCAAGCACACACCCCTAGAGTCGAACCAGCGCCGTTCGATCTTAAAGCTTCTTCGTTCATGAAGTCACGCGCTAATAACCAACTGAGCTGTCAGGGCGAATGAAGAAAACGTGATCTTGGATAGGATTGTCTAGAGCGGAGTGTCCATTGTCCAATCTTTTTGGCCAAAGGGCCACATGCGGTTTACGAATGATTGCGCCGGCCACTAGAGTGTTTACTGCTAATTCGTAATCTTAGAAACGCCTGTCTTATAATTTCTAGTTAAAGCCCTCGCATCAAAATTTTAATCTTAAAAATGCGTATTATCTTTTTTAAAATTATAAGAACAATATAGACACAGGTTACCAAGATATAGTGAAGTCAACAAAGATTTTACTACACGTCTACATTTCAATGTGAGCTTTGGCAATGTTTTTCTCCAACAAGTTTGGCAATATTCGGTGAGATGCACGACATAGCAATGGGAAGCGAGTTTTCCTTATGGCTGTCAGAAATTAGTGATCCCACAGGGGATTTGACATGGTTCATCCGCGAAAAAGCTTGCTCGTATAAGTAAGTGCTGCCGAATAATGAGGTCTACAAAACTTCCAATCAGCGAGTCCCCTGATGTTTTTCTTCAGAGACATATTTTTCATATTACTGGAGAGTGCAGAAAATATTTTACTGCTACATGCGTTTTGCTCGAGTGTCTGATATCAGATGTACCTCAACCATAGACTCCTTAAGTAAGTTACTTAAGGAGTCTATGACCTCAACGAAGCAAAAAATATTACTGGCTGACTGACTCTCAAAGCACGAGTACGATTGTGTGGAAAGGATGTTAATGTAACAAATGTGCATTGTGATGCAATAAAATTAACTTGAACAGCTGTGCGCCTCTGCACTGGAGACTATTATGCAGTAATAGACAAAGAAAGCAAACAATAAATGCCAATTTCTCGGAATGTAAGTTCGTTCAGGGTACTCCAGGTCATTGACCTATGTCCTTGTTTTGCTTTCATAATGTCGCATTATAGAGTGAATGCAACAGTAGGCCTATACCCGTACGTTAGGTTATAATTCAAATAGAATCTTGTTTGATTTATTACTTATAGTCTTAGATGACCGGTATATAATTTGTTTCCATGGTGGCGCAACATGCAATTGTTACGCCACAATACCTAAACTTGAAACCTTGGAAGAATTTTATTATTATTTTAGCTCTTGACATGATCATACTGAAAATGCTTTGATAGCGAAATCGATCTATGATTAAAAAATAAGGCTAGTACACTGTTTGTTGCATTGAGTAACAGGACTATACTAATGATCCGAGACAGTCAATCGCTTCAAGTTTTACACTTTGCTGGGTTGGTTCACAGAAACAGAAAAGTTTTATTAGTCTATTACGTAATAGAAGGCACAGTTAAGATGGTAGGAGAACCAAAACTGTCATTCAGTGCAGTCACTTGACAGGTCTTAACTTTGATGACAATTATTGTAAAACTGCAACTTTCTTAAAGTATAAAAGTGTTTTTAGTCATTAATAGGCTAGTAATAAGAAAAGTTGCATGTAAGTGGGCTTAGTGGTATGTAGGCTAAGTGAATTTTCGCCTTTGAGTGTCATATCGGCCATTTTCGGATTTGTCATTCAAGCTAGCCTATCCTTGTTTGATTTATCCAGCAATACGAGGTGTAGTAGTGAGTATACTATTAAATAAGCTATAACATTATCAATTTTTTTAGAATCGGGGCATAGCAAGCGTTGGCATTTTCTCACTACCGGTTTCAAAACCTAGAGGTCCTACTGTAAAAGAAACTTTAGTAAATCTCTATCCATGAATAGCCTTTTCTCTGTGCGCTGTATGACTTTGTAGCCTTCAGTGTAACAGAATGATCCAAATTAGGTATTGTTTTTCGAATACTATTGGATTAGTATTTAATTTTTATATTTAAAAAAAAATTGTCTTAAATTATTAAATTGCCATGTCGCACAACAATGTCAGATAAGCTAACTCAGGTTGGTCCAAGAATGAGAGCATGAAGGGCTGCAAAGGGAGTTTTCTGTTCTAATCAACGCATTTTGGTGTGTTTCTGCTGGTTTGAGTCAATTAAAATGATTTTCAAAAACCGCTTCTCCAAAAGTTCTGTAATTTTGATTGTATTTTTTTCTTGTTAGGACAGTTAGGTGCTTAGGTGTTGTAATGCTGCTTTAAACTAAACTCCTACGTAAATGAGTTTTCTTTCTTCCTGGTAGCAGCTATGTATTAACTGCTGCCCAACCTGTCTTCTTCCTAACTTTTGACTCAAGTTCCACATGTGTTGAGTGAAGATTATATATTGTCAACAAGAGACAGGTTCAATTCTTCTTCTTCTTGCTTATGAGGCAGGTTCAATTGAGGCGGGTTCGTTTGTGATGATTGGAGTCCGATAGATTCGCACATCATAAAAAAGACCGAACAACGTTTTCGCGAAGTAGCCAAAACACGAGTTAGTAAAAAAGAAAAAAATAATGAGAGATTGTCGCTCAAGCGTGACAGTGCATCGAACTGATGACGTCACGATTGTGTCACAATCTATGTTACAATACGGGGACAAATAGGGGCAATAATTTCGTGAACACTGATATTGATGAAAAGCACCCAGACTCTGTGATTTGCCATTGCTTTGAAGAAATAATACTTCTCCCACTGCCACATTCGAATTGAACTCTCTGTTTTCTTTCGACATATTGCGACACTATTTTTTTTTGAACGTTGCACATGGCTAAAGATTTCTTCAACAATCCAAAAATGCTATCATACAACTCACTTTTGGAGTCTGTGCTTGTAGCAAAGACGTCAACGTAGGTCTGTGTGGTCGCAAAATATAAAAAAGCTATTGTTGCTTTGTCGTAATTGACCAGCACTTAGACGTTGTAGGTCTATGACATATTAGGGGAAATATTGCATACAAAATTTATTCAGGGGCTGCACAAACCCCGCGAGCTAGGGTTTGGACCACTCTGAGCTAACTCGTCACCTCTAACTATTGCATTTATTGGTATTTTCTTTCTTAAACTAATCCGTTGTTGGTTTCAGAATTTCTAAAAGAGAATTTAGCGTCAACCTACAATGAGTGATGTACATTTGTCCTGGAGTGTATTTTGCTTGATTTTTGGTAAGCACATTATTATTCTATTTGAATAAGGACCTTCTGATGATCCTCTTTTTTGAGTTGAAACAGGCTGTAGAGTTTTTAGAAAGTAGTAACTATATATGATGTTATTATTTTTTGCAATGTTTTGCATTCACTCTATTTTATTGTGCGTAACTGGGCTTGAGTAAGCTATGTTTTTTGTTGTTGTTGTGAAGCATGAACAGGGAAGGGAAATCCAGAATACCGAATCGATTTGATTTCTAAATAGCGTACGGTTTATATCTCATTTGCGATGTTTTTTCACGTCACATTCACGTTATTTATAATTGATAGACTGCCGGGCGCCGGCATGCAGCCCACGAATATGTTGCACTGTAAGCGTACTCATGTTACATGTAGGCTAGTCATGTTGATTGGCATCAACGTTTCCAGTTTCGAGTTTTTCCCCGCAGAACTGCGGTAATCTTGTTTCATTATTTTGAGTATGTGGCCAGTTGCAGCGTTATGATTTGGAATTACTTCGATCGGCAGTTTTGATTCCTTTATCTGATTTAGCATTTTTTTGACTAAATATTCATATGAAAATTTAAAGAGTAGCAGACATACTCGCAGTGGACGTGAACACTAAACAGTCATTTTTTTTCATTGCTAATAAATTAGAGATTATATCATTTTGTATAGATCGAGCGTTTTGGTTCTTCTCAAATTAGATCAGTCCTGTGACTCAACGCTACAAACAGTTTACCAGCCTCATTTTTGCAATCACAAATCGATTTCGCTAATATAGCATCTTCAGTAAGATCTTGTCAAGACAAGTTTTGTCTCTTGAATGCGGACCTTCTGAGTGTTGATATTGGACCTCGGGCTTTGGGAAGAATAACTTCATTGCCACGTTTCTGGGCCTCTTTAAACAGATTTCTACTGGGAGAAAGCGGGGAAAGCATTTTGTGTCTTATGTGATTATCCTAGCAGCTGGGGGCGAGCCCGCCCAACACTTTGTCAACAATACTACTCGTTTTTTGTTTACAATTTTATGCTGGGGGAAAAGTTGCCCGACTTCCCCCTCTCTCGGAGCCCCTGGTTGTAGATCGCGATTTCGGGTATTGAACCCCCCTGAAGTACAACTTTATCGACGGCATGTACAGTAAAATTTACAGTAGTTCACTTTACAAAATGACTAAAATGTTATGTTGCCAAGAAACAAATTAGTCTGCGAGCAGTAATAATGACAATTTTTATGCAAATTATGAAGGTAGTTAGGTCATACATAATTAAAGTGAAGTGACAAATGTTAGGGAAGGGTTCTGGGGACGGCAAGCCATCCTCGCACAAAAGTGACTCAAAATTGTCCTATAACGTGATCCACAAAAGATGCAGTCACTATCAATTAATATGCAAAAAATGGGGTAGGGAATTTATCGTATTAGAGAACAGCTACACGCCCAGTCAAGCTGGTGCAAGAGAGAAGCCCAATTACGGATCAAAAGATACATTGCCTGGAAATTCAATGTTCAAATTAAATGTATGACAAAGTCCAATTTGAAATTCTTGTGTTGCAGATGGCGATTTTTATTTAAATTTTTATTGTTTATCGTTTTGTCTTAAGCCGGAGTCGGAGTCAGCTTTTTTTTTAATGATTCCGAGTCTGGACATGCCAAAACCCTTTCGACTCCACGATTCCGACTCCATAGCTCTGCTTTTTAGTCAATATATCTAATTATTATAAATTTATTGCAAGGTCTCAAACCGATATATTTATTTCTGCAAGATTTACAAAATGCAGTGAGCAGAAGTACAGTGGAATCGGCCGAACTCGACACCGGCTAACTGAACGTTTTGCCTAACTCGACACTTTTTTCTTGAGCTAAACAGAACTCCTAATTTTTTTTTATAATTCTTACATAACCGCCTTGCCGCTAACTCGACACAGCTAGGATATCTCGACATTTCGCCTAACGAAGACAAAAGAGAACAGGTTTTTCATCTAAAACATTAAAATTTTAAAACAAATCTTTAGTTTAAATTGCCCAGTAATGATGGGTACCAAATTTCAGAATTATAGCTTCCAAAAGTTTGAAAAGGTTTAAAAATTTAAGGTGTTAGTTTTTGCACTTGGTTCCGATGTGTTTTGTCGTTTCTTTGATGAAAATTGCAATACCTAAACAGCAAAATCCGTCATATTTACATTGATTCAACGTTCATCTGTAGACATTGAATCAATTATACTCCAGCAATTATGTTATATAGTGATTAAGCAGCATAATATCAGCCTTAAGTTTAATGACTGTATGGAAAATGTTAGTTTGAGATTCATCATGTTCAAAAACGTTCATTGACTTTTTTCTTTATTCAGGAGCCTGCTTTCAATGTACAAAGTCACAAACATTTTCTTCTCTGGGAACATGCGATTTCAATTGTATAGAATCAAGGGGTCTTTTCACCTCCAACATTGTTCCTTCTGCTGGACTCCCGTGGTCTTTCAATTGGGTTTGGGATCCTGATGGTAGAAATGTGAGTAATATTTTGAGAATATTGACACCTAACTCTTATCCGACTCCTAACGAAAAACATAAACCACAATTTACAAATGGTATTAAAGCACCATGCTGTGGAGGTGTTCGTTCTTGATTTATGACTAAACCACAATTCAGATTTTTTTTATAGCCTACTAGCTTAAGTGGGTCTGTTACTATTCGGTGAGTCCGGTTCGGTGAGTCCGATTCGGTGAGTTCCTAACCTCTAACCCCTAACCCTAACCTCTAACCCCTAACCCTAAAACGGCAATGATAATTAGGCTACCGTTACCCGAGAATTAAAAAAAAAATTGAAAAAATCACGAAATAGGGATCGGACTCACCGAAACGGGCCATTTCAAGCTTAAGTATAACACTTTTACTTTCCCTATACCCTGCCATGAAAAGAAAAGCATAACTATTTTTAAATGAAAAAACTGCTGCTTGAAAAATAAAACCATTGAAGTTCACAAAAATAACAACTGCGCCATATAGGCTACAGTGCAAATATTTGTACGCTAAAAATATAAACTGGCAAAAAATCAGATTCTATCTCCACTCCGACTTCGGCCGAAAACCGTAACCCTGTCTCCTAAATGGTTGGTTGGTTTCGAATCTTTATCCTCGGACTGACAAAGCCTTGATAGGTTATTCCTGGTAGTTTCGCATACTTGTAGAGGCTCTTGACGCAGGGCCGGTTACCGAGATTGGCAGAGTGAAGTTTTCCGATTGTTGAAGTGTTGTTGCCGAGAAATTATTCCATTCACTAGGTGCCACTGAATGGAGAGCAGTCCTGAAATGCGTTGCTCAAGCGCACACCCCGAGAGTCGAACCAGCGCCGCGTGATCTTGAGCCGGGCGCGTAACCACTACTCGGCACCACTGAACCACTGAGCTAAATACTCCAAAACTTCAGCTCTTGTACATCTCTGAGATGAATGCTGTGCAAGGAAAGGGATCAAATGGTTGTTTCAAAGTGGCATTCAATCTCCAAGTAAAATTGCCGTGTTACTATTATTATGTTGATTTCTGACGTTTTTACTAGTAATTGTCTTTTCCAAGACCACAACAAGCAAACTTGCCTCCTTTTCTCCACAATGCATTAAAGCTGAAAGTTTAGCAGAGAAGCTATTAAACCTATTTTTTAAAGTCTTTGGTATGATACGGTTAAGGCTTGGTAGGGAATTTTGTGAGCTAACTATGTCTTCGGGTTTTCTGCAAACAACCATCTGCAATGCGCATTCGAAGTAAAAGATCGTTGGTCTGACAGTGCCACTGGTTGCCACAAAATATTTTTCTCTTCTGAGGGTGCTGCAACCCTAAAAAGGTTGGGAACCACTGGACTTTGTCTTTAACCTTTCACCACCTCAGATTTACGATGTTCCCGGGCTATACTGAAAGGCTACTAGAGAGCACCAGTCTTCAGTTTCATCATCCAGAACACGCCGACCTTTCAATCCGTAAGGTGTCTTGAAGCACTCGGCACCACATGTACAAGAGGAAGAAGAGGCCATTCCCCATTGGTGCATTGTTAAACTGAAAAGTCCGACGCTCGCACTAAGACGGTTGAGGTGAGGTGCGCACACTCACGCTTGTCTTTGTAGTGTCGGACCGATGGAGCGTGTGTCGGCGTTGGAGATGAACGAATGGAGTCTGGTGGACTGGTGGTTCTTGACTTTCATTCAGAATTCCATTTATGGTCTCCCGATTAGCCGCAGATGTCTTGTCTATCAGCTTCGTTGATCAGAAGTTGAGCGGAATGGGTGTCTTGACTTCGGTTTAAGTTCAATCCTTTTATGTGGCATCAATATAAGATAACACAGTGTCTTTCTGCAAGAGCCGGCATTTACCTTCAATTAATTATCTAACATTTTATTGACATTTCTAAAATAAATGTCTCTCATCAGGCCTATGCAGCAGTATGCATGCACGTTTTTTTTAAATTTGTAAACAATGCTGTTATATGTTTCAGACCATCATTGCTTCAGTTACCGTTCTTACTGGAAATGCTCCAATGGTTATAACCCCTACAGGGTTATTCCCATATGCATATAATATAAGGTATCCATACAGAATGTTCTTTTTATTTTTGAGATCAGCATCTTCACTAACGTGTTTTGGATGAGTTTGTACTAATAAATATGGTTAATCGCTAAATGGGTTTACCAAGCTTTTTATTGACTAATTGGCTTATTTAATTTTTCATGCATATTAATCTTCGACAATGGTTTGAGATTTTTAATCTCTATAAATGTAATAAATGAGCAATTATCAGGTATTCAAATGACTAGTCTGATCTGATTTTGTAAACATCTATTCATTTTGGCTACGGTAAGTCACTGATCGGGCTGGATTTTAAACATTGGTCTACTACTTTATTAAGAACGGACTGCGCTTCATATCATACCGCTATCGCTTGGAATTTTTTATATCAATCCTGCCAGGCTTAAAAGTAGGCTACCCATGGCTTGCTAATAAACAGATTGCAATCATCATTATCTAAATTAGGTTTTGTCTCCACTAGTTGGATTTGTTGAATCCTTCCTTACAGTGATTGTTTTCATCACTTTTTTCTATCTCATGCTATCGCATCTTCCTTTAGTAACGACATCAACAAAAGCCAATATTAGAGGTGACAGTACCTTGGTGCACCCCAACTTTTACAAAAAAATCGTCTGAATAACAGTCTGATCCAACTTTGCTCTTACACCCTCATAGTCAATTAGTCATGTATCGACATCACAGCTTACACCAGTACCTTGGTGCACCCCAACTTTTACAAAAAAATCGTCTGAATAACAGTCTGATCTAACTTTGTTTTTACACCCTCATAGTCATGTATCGACATGTATCAGCTTTCACCAATACCTCCGATATATCTCTTTTTTTCATTGCCCATTCTATCATTTTTCTAAGTCTACGAAGTACTTGTAGCCTACACTGTAAATTTTTATTGTTTTTTTGGTCTTTTTCTAGCAGCTATTTCAAAACGAACAGTGCGTTTATTGTACCTCTTTACAGCATGAATCCAATGCAACAACCTTTATCAACCTCTCCTCTACTACTCATTTCACAATTCAATTCGTGACTTAAAACAGTTTCACTCCTTTATATGCACTGCAACTTTTCACATCCCCGTTTCCTTGAAAAAGGGCACAACGATGCTTTGCTTTCACTCTTGTGGCATTCCCAATCAACAGCTTTTTGCAAAGTTGTAACATTACTTCAACCCCGAGTTCTCCACTTGCTTTTTTCATTTTTGCACTCACATTTGATGTAGGCTACTATCCACTTCATGCATTCATTTTCTCCGTTGGTTCCATCATTTCTTTTCAAGTAACCTTTTCCACAGGCCTCTTCACTAAATTAGCCATCGAGGTATGATCGCATACATTTTCCTCAACCATAACATTTCTTTTTGTGTTTTTTATGAGTTTTTTTTTTTCGGACAAAAATGCAACTTTTCATCTCTACTCTCTTTATACACCTTCCCCTCGTAATATCTTTTCCATCAAGTTTGATTTGCTGTATCAGCCTGAAAGCATTGTTTTGGCATTGCGATTTACCCATTTTGCTAATTTGTTAATTTTTCGTTTTTGATAACTTTTCTTATACAAACTTTCTAATTTGGTCTGTTTGTTCCAACTGTTAGCTCAGTGGTAAAACGCCCGACTTTGTGCAAAAAGATACCTCAAGATAAAGCGGCGCTGGTTCGGCTCTCGGGGCGTCCGCTTGAGCAACGCATTTCAGAACTGCTTTCCATTCAGCGACACCTAGTGGGTAGATAAACCACAGCAACAGCACTTTGCCTACCATCGAAAACTTCACTCAGCCAGTCGCTGTAACTGGGAATGCGTCAGTGACCAGGCCTGCGTCAGTGGTTCAAAGCATTTACAAGTATGCGAAACTGTTAGGAATAACTTATCACAAGCTTTGTCAGTCCGAGGATGAAGATTCAAACCAACCAACAAAACTTATGACGACTAGGCTATAGATTTTAGTCGCAATTGAGCTTCAAATTTATAAAAAAAATGGCAACACTGTTAAAGTCGCAATCAAATCGGTCAGGCTAACAAAATTGACATAGTAAAACATTAATTGTAATTAGAAATAGGTTTTATAATGGAAAATTTGCTTCCGGCACTTTACCTAAGAAGGGACAGATAAAGCTGATCCAAACGATGTGAATAAAGAAAAATATATAAGAAGACCAGAAGATACGACAGTATAGGCTAGGTGTTTCAATTTCGGCTTTACTGTCGGAGAAAGAGAGGAGGTAAAATACCCATCCACTTTCCTGTTTCTTTGTTCTTTCCACATTTCAGTTCCTTTCCAACACAAATTTCCTATATTTCAACCTCCAAACCGCACTCCTGCAAACTTTTTTCGTATTTCACGCAAAAATATTCCGCAACCAATGGCTGCTGAGGACTAAAAAACAGTTTTTGATGTTCTTCCTGGCGCTAACTACATTTAGGCCTATGGGCTTTATATAAAAAGGTATTTTTCACATGGAAGCAAAATTTTTAACAAGTTCAACCGCCTTACGAGCGCCTTTTTGTTGATTAGTTGCAGTGATCTACTTAGATCGGCCGTTTGGCGGTTTGGCTATCTCACTGACAACTATGTTGAATTGCTAAACTTTCAAGTTTTTCCATTACTTCTATTTAGTAACGTACCCGACAGTGGAGTTGTCTCACCACAGAGTTTTGTATCGAGTCTATCTGTCAATATCAATGGAAGTGACAGTATTGTGCTTGGTATTCCTGGTTCTGCATCGAATCCATGTAACTTTGTTGGTAAGAAGAAACTTGATATTTGATCATCTTTGTACACTACCACAATTTTCTGTTGCTCATGTACAAAGAAGATCATCATGGGGGACGATTGAAACTCGTCAAATCCACAAAACCCAAAAGCAAAAAAGTAGAAAGAACTTAAGCGTCACATTGTTTAGTCTACCGTGGTCAATCAGTGTAGATTGACACTGTTTTTTATCTTATCCAACCTAAATCCCGGTGGTCGAAGATTTGGATTATGGGTAATTGGGTAAGGAAAGGCAAATAAGTCAATCTTTGCATCCACTTTCAAGCTAGTTTTAAGTGTCCTGTCAAGAACAAAACAGTGCGTGCTCTTTAGCGTTGTTGGACAAACGCTGTTTCGTGGGCAGTACAAGTGCTCCAGCCATTCAGCTATGCGGCCAACTATTAACTGTAGGCTACGTTGTTTTATGTTTTGATGCTACTTCTTGTATCATTTCTGTTGATTAAATAAACAGTTTCATACTTTATACAAAGCATCAGAGATAAGAAGAAGAGGTTCTTATTGGACTTGATCTTCGACACTAACGAGAGTAGAGTGGCCAGCAGGGTTTAAACATTTAATCAATCAAACAACAAAAACAAACAGATTGGTCAAATAATGTATTGAGATTTTTAAGCATATCGAGGTTAAAAACTATTTTTAAAGAGATTAATTATGCAGCAATTGGATTTGCTGGTGATATCGGCGTTTTGTCAGAAGTCCTCCACCGACATGCTAAAACTGGACTTTTTACACTAAATCAGGGGTCACCAACTGGCGGCCCGCTGGCCACATGCGGCCCGCCACGCTTTTATGTGCGGCCCGCAAAAGGTATCAACGTACAAGGAGCCTACAACCAAAAATACTTTTCTTGAGAAGTTAATGAGCATGAAAGCAAAAAATACTTCCCGGGAAGCATATTTTCGCTTTGCATACGATTCCACCGACCGACCAATCAGATTGTAGTTCTAGGTGGGGGTCGCTTAAAGTTATTCCAATGCGATAGCCACACTGTCCTAGTGGTTGATTAAAACGTCTGTTTTCGAATTTGTCTGTGAGCATACGGTTGCTTAGTTTAAGTTTATAAATGTCCTGTAAACACTAGTGCCGGTTTCACTGTTATTGTGTTTCACGAGCAGTGTTCCATTTATGCAAGTTTTTGTTGGCAAAATAGGTCGGTGTGCCAACTCAATTTATAATAAATTGGCAAAATATTACATATGAATTTAAAAACATTTTCTGGTTGTAATACGCAAATATTTAGCTTAATTAGTACTGCAAAATGCTGTTAATCAACCATTAATAAGCACCGCAAGTGACAGTTGTCTATAATAATAATAATCAAAGAAAGAGGTTTTAGAGACTCTCACAAGAAAGATGAAAAATCAATTCATTGCTTTTTTAGAGGAAACACTGTTCATCAGTTATCGATAGAAACGTTTTTTTCGGTGATTTCCACAAGCGTTTGTTTCATGGTGCCTGGTTTCTTTCTCCCTGTTATTGGAGCCTATTTTTCACTGATATGTTTGCAAGTCACTATTATTGCCTGCATTGCGATGTGCCAAACATTTCCTTGTTTACTAAAACTGTTAATTGCAAGATATCTTTTGTGAAGCGAAGTGACAACACCACTCTTGCTTGGCGATGAATATTCTGATGAAACCACTCGCCTCGTTGCAAGTGCGCAAAACAAGTAGTCTCGTTTATTAGGCATAGTAGAAATCGAAAGCGTTGTTAAAGGAGCATAGCCTATTGGCCTGGCAGTAGCATTGTTCGACTAATTTTATTGCTGCGTTATTCTAAGATAAATATTAACAACATGTAACGCTGGATACTGGGTACGAAATGCGTTCTTTTCTAGCATAAAAGTCAACCTACCTAAAATTTTATTAGTACGACCCTCCACAGCTCTCCTCAGTGTTAAAGTGGCCCGCATGTAAAAAAGGTTGGTGACCTCTGCACTAAATAAATCATATTACATGCTTCTCCAGCCTCATTCCTTCAGCAACTACATCCACCCAAATGGTTGGTTGATTTTGAATCTTTATCCTCGGACTGACAAAGCCTTGATAGGTTATTCTCGGTAGTTTCGAATACTTGTAGAGGCTCTTGGCGCAGGGCCGGTTACCGAGATTGGCAGAGTGGAGTTTCCGATTGTTGAAGTGTTGTTACTGGGGAATAATTCCATTTACTTGGTGCCGCTGAATGGAGAGCAGTCCTGAAATGCGTTGCTCAAGCGCACACCCCGAGAGTCGAACCAGCGACGCGTGATCTTGAGCCGGCGCGTAACCACTGCGCTAACGGGGCGGACACACTGATGGTAAAAGTGGACGGTTGTGATTCATAAACAAACTAATACATTTTTCTTTGTGCTGCAGATGCTTGTGGTGTAATGTTTGGCCTATCACTCATTTCCCTAATTGGGATTGGCGTCGGTCTTGTCGTCTTCATTGCGTTGATCATTGGAAGCATCGTTTTTATCAAGTATGTAATCCTTTGTTGAAGTTCTTGTGTAAATTATTCCTTGTTTTGATGGCATAAAATTTTTCATGTATTTCGTATTTTTATCTTTTGTTTAATTTTGTAATAAAACTCAATATGACAGCATTCATTAGTTACTAGGGATTTTAGATCAAGGGAATGCGATAGATAGACTATAGGTCTGCTTTTGGTTTAGGCTCTCTGCCACACTAAAAAGGTTACTTTTCTGATTTACAAAATATTGTACTTTTTATAAGTTATGTAGGAGTAGTGAAGCTGGCTGTATCATCAGCATTTCATTTTCAGCCTCTGATAGCCCACTGCTGAGCGAAGGCTTTCCCTTTTTTTTCTAATCTAGTCGATTGTGTGTGGACCAGTTTGTTGCTCCACATTTTTTATTAATCTCGTCTCTCCAGAAGTTGGCTTCAAAGCAGTTTAAGCTTTTGTTGTTGAAAGCAAACTTGTAGCGAGGTGTAAAGAATGTTATATTGAGAATTGACACATTTAATGTGGCCGGAAAGGCGGAGCTTTGCGTCTCGTAATGTAACCACCTTAATTAGTTATTTATTTCCAAAATTGCTTTCTAAAAGATACTAAGTCAAGATAAGGAGTGGTCAGTAGCGCGCTACTTTAAAAAAAATAGAGAGTAGCCTACCACACTAAATTGACAAATTTAAATGTATTGCAGAGCACACAAGTGTGACTCTGTTAGCAAATACATATCTATCTTATCAAAGAAGAAGGTTCATAGCATGATTCAACCTTTTACTTTGATAAGAATGATATGTAAGGGTAGGCTACCGACGAAGCCGTGTTTGTGTGGCAAAAGCTGTATACTATACCTGAATCTATTAATTTAGAGTGATAGCTTACCGTATATTTCTTTAATGCAAAATATATGTAGGCTAGCTATTGAACATGGAAATCTGTATTTGCATAAATCTCGTTACACCCATCACATCTTTTGTGTTTTACGATAAAGCGTAGGCTTGAAAAACTATTTGCTGATCTGTCTTGCAATTTTTTAATGAATTTTATAGCAAAATAGCAAATAATATTTGAACTTTAAATGACATACAAACAAAAAGAGACATAAATACAATGCGAGACAGTTTCGTGCGATGTGAATTGTCCTGCGGAAAAGTAATCTTTGATGTAAGTTGTCAAATAAAAATTTCAACAAAAAATTGTAGCCTATACCAGAGGTCAGAATATCTTTTTACTATTTCCTAAAATCAACGTTAAAGTGGAAAATAAAATTAACATCTCTCCACTTCAGTTCTGCTTACATTGTGTGTGACACGCGTTGTTAAACATTTTGTCCATTCTTCTTATTTGTTTAATTTAGATGCTTAGTCATGTATTGAAATTATCTGACGAAACAAAGTTTCCCGGATTAACTATAGAGCGATTGTTATAGTTCTGTCTGGTCCTCCATAAAACAATATATTGCGTTTACATTCCCATTTAGATTTCTAATTACATCCCAGACAGGACAATCCGTCATTTTTACATTGATTCAAAGTCTGCAGACGTTCAATGAATGCCCCAGTGACGGATTTTGCTGTCAGAAATTGTACTGAGTCGGTGGTGATGAATTATTAACCACAAATTGTAATTCCTCTCTAAGGTTAATATATTTTGTTGTTTAGGAAACATAAAAATCCTGCAAAATCTTCAAGCAATCCTGCTAAGGCACCGGCTCAGGCCGAGACACCGCTAGTAAGTAGTGGATATCTGTTCCTAAAATAGAATTATAATTTTTGATAGATCACAACATACAAATTACGCAATAGAAAAGTTCCAAATACTGGTTTTTGAACTCTTGCAATATATTTTTTTTGTGTGTGAACCAGATCCATCCGAACTAGGTCGAGAGTAGGTTATTGTGTGTTGCTAAACATGATACATTGAAACTGCTTTAATTACAGCTGTCGGAATATGAAGAGGAACTTATTATATCGTAGTTAGAGGTGTTTGTATTTCTTACCCAGTTTTTTCTCATCAGGACAAAATTCAACCAACTAAACTTTTAGAACTGGAAACAAAGTTCGGTTTCATCTGGTTGGGATTGCCTGATGGCTGTTAAAGTTTAACTTTTCCTGTTGTTTACCCTGGCATTTAAATTCAATCAGAGCGATAATAATAATTTAATGGTTTTATCCACTGTTTAGTGATGAAGCGTTGGATGCATTCTGATGACAAAGAATGGGATTTTGCAGTCTGTTTCCAAGTTTTTTGTGTTCTTTGACTGCCCGTTGGAATGTTTTTGTATGAAACAGCTTTGGATTTTTGTCTCGAACTGCCGTCATCCTTTTTCATGTGTGAAGAATCTAAGTGTCGTATCAAGTTTGTGTGCACAACTAACACCTTGTGTTTTAACTAAGATTTCATAATCGCCTGATGCTCCATCAAGACAAATGCGATTCTTCACAACCAATTTGTTTCATGTTAATTTTTCCAATAAAGTAGCAATGCAACTCTTCATGCACGTTACATGATTTTTGTTACGGTAGCGGTAATAAGTTTACATCATAAGCTACAAATGATATTTCAAGCTTATATATATTTGTAAATTGCGAGTAAAATGTTGCTCTTGGTAGCTCGAAGCTTCAGGTTTTCGTCTGACTCTTCAGGAACTATCGTCAGAATAATAATTCGTCCGCCCCGTTAGCTCAGTGGTTACGAGCCCGGGCTCAAGATAACGCTGCGCTGGTTCGACTCTCGGGGTATGCGCTTGAGCAATGCGTTTTCAGGACTGCTCTCCAATCTCCATTCAGCGGCACCTAGTGAATCGAATAATTTCCCGCCAACAACACTTCAACAATCGAAAGACTTCACTCTGTCAATCTCGCTAACCGGCCCTGCGTAACTACCAGGAATAACCTATCAAGGCTTTGTCAGTCCGAGGATAAAGATTCAAAACCAAACCATATAAGCCTTAAAGTGGTGAAGTATTTATAGAAGAAAAACGAAATGTAAATTAGGCTAATCAAATAATTCAAAATGAAATATATTGTTTTTTTTTTCTTATTTAATCAGTACATTGCACCCGCATATCTTTCAGCACCTAGCTTATCAGTCTTTTACAATGAGACATCAAAAACTTTCCTTTCTGATGAAGATTAAACAACTTCGAATAGTCCAAAGCATCGTTCTCGGAGAACAAGTATAAGTTTATTGCAAAACCAAATCTTCAAATCATTAACTCAAAAACGTTGCAACCAAAAAATGCCGAGCTAACAGGACGTGATGAACTGAATCAAATCACGATTCGGAAAATGAAATTACACTACCACCACAACTGAACTGATATCGTGACTGGTAAGAAAAGAATCCGTGGTGAACTGACTGAAAAAATGCACCATCCAATGACTGAGAAAAACAATACTGATTCTGGTTTAACGCTTGACGCGTTGATTTAACAGAAACCCAGTGCTGGAATGCTTTAAGCGATGCACCGAAGCAGAATTGGCATGGGGCAGATGCAAAACGCTAAAAAGACGTAAAACTACGTATAACTTATGTGTATCAAACTGCAGATTGCAAAAGAACGCGCAGTTACTGCTAGCGTTTTAAATTCCTGATAAACGACACAAATTCTTATAGCAAAACCGCAGTGACCCAAAAGGCCTCCAGGTTTCACAACCGCAATAAGATGCAAGGAAACAAGAAAAACCGCAGGATCTACACTTACAGGGTAAATGGACACAGAAACGTCTAAGTGTTTTATTTGAATGAATATCACGGAGCTAATGCGTTTATTGAATTGATATATCAAGGGAAGCGGGACTCTAAACTAAAGGATAAAACGTTCAGTTCAGTTGTTTTTATTTCTGACCATCATATCAAAACAATACACGTCAGCATAGCAAAGGTCGAGAAAAGGGTAGATGCGACAAAACGCGAACGTTAAAACGTGCTTGAGACCGAAGTAAGTTATTGAGTTGAAAGAAATTTGGCACGGTCTCAACACCTTCAGAAAAATTTAAGATATAAAGGGAAAATAAAAAAAGAAAATGTTACAAAACAAAAACAACGGCTTTATTGGCCCACATAGCTTTAGCTGATATATTTAAGATTTGTGTGGACAGTTGCTATGAAGATCGGCCATGGTGCGTTATCAAGAGTGCTGATGGTCGTAAGGGGAACACGTCTTGATGCGTTTAGCTCATAGCAAAGAAGAACAAGGCAGGCAAAGAAATCCTACCACGGGCAAAGCCATTTCAAGCGCAACGCACCATAGGCCTTGTACGACTCACAAAATAGATAGGCTATAACTTGGCGATAATTATAAACGGTCCAGTTTAATAATTTGGTGTCAAACGAACGCTTCATAGCTTCATTGTTTTATAACCCCTAAAGATGACATTGCTGGAGTTTTATATTTAGACGATAAATGAAATACTCATTTTTAAATGAATGTCCGGCTATGATCTGTCAGTAGGGAGGCTAAAGTGGCGCACTCATAGTTTGGCAAACTCAAGCTTTTGCTTTGTTAGCAGCCTTCTTTTGTCTAAAATGTTACAGGACATTTTGATGCCATGCATTTTTCTATATTGCAAGAGGCCATTTTTGTGTGTACGGTAGGTATTTAGTTCAGTTGATTTTATTTCTGACCATCACAACAAAAACAATACACGTCAACATAGCAAAGGTCGAAAAAAAAGTAGAAGCAAATTATGAGAGTTTTAAACTGGTTTCGTCCTGTTGTAGCCTATCTGATGTTTGTTTATTGAAAAATTTGGGCTCCTTTCCAGGACTAATGTTGATGACGTCTTTAATCGCAACCAACTGCCGAGTTTTTAGAACAGTCCTCGTTATCCCAACGCAATTCTTATCTCCCGAGAGCAGAATGCTCAGTAGTTGCAAACGACATCAAAAAGTAGGTACGTTAGTACCCTAACCTAAAGCCACTTCTTTAATGAGTACCAAGCAAGAATGAAGTTTAATATCATTTTAAAAGGTTTTTGATAACTTATGACCGATGGGGAGTCAAACCTACATGCACTCTTGCAGAGGCGAGCACCCAAACTACTAGGCTATTTTACCAGCCATCACTTTCAGAAGCCACGCTGGTAGACAGTAGCGTTGTCAGGGGTCCAGAGAAGGTACTTTGAGGACCTGGCCCGGGATAAATTTAAAGGTCCGAAAACTTGAAAAAAACATTAGGCTAACTTAGCTATTTTTGGATAGGCTATATTGTTTTTTTCTTGGAAGTGTCTTAATTTGGGGCCCTAAAATGTCATTGGTACTAGGCCAAAATTATCTTGTAACTCTCGCGAGCTTTGCACACGTTGCTTTCACGTTTCTGACGTTACCCATTCTTGCTTTCCTTCAAAATTCTGGAATCTGTGAAATTCCGCTGTTTCATTATTCATTCCTTCGTTTCTCGCGACGTTTTGCCTCCCTTCATAACCTTTAGGATAAAATCCCACATAGTGCTTGATTGCCTTCTTATACTGCGTTATATACGTAGTTTTGCGTCATCTTCGCGTGTGCATCTACCGCATTGTAATCTGTGTATCGTTATATTCTGAGCAACACACTTTCAATCAAACTAGGACTTTTAAGCAGCTGAAAACATGGCGTGTGACTTTAGTAGGATAAACCAGCTCAGTTTCCGAGTGGTTTCGTCCTCGCCTCTGATGCTGGTAGGTCTGAGATCGATTCCAGGTCGGGTCAAACCGAAGACTTTAAAAACGGTACCGATTGTGTTCTATCCTGCATAGCGCAGTGAGAATGAGTCGGGTGATAATGTGATAACATCGTAAACCTGAGATAAATGAAAAATGAGCCCTGTTGCTAAAAGACCTTAGCTGTTGTAGAGCGACAATAAATAAAACCATAACATTATTATTATTATTCAGTAGGATAACCTCAATATTACTGGATGTTACCTTTAAAGAAAAGACAGACCTGTTTGCTCAGAAAAAGAAGGATGCAATCAATCAATCAATGTTTTATTTGTCAGTAACAGGAACATAGGTACATGTTTGAAATATGCAATATACACAGTACAAAAGTTACACAAGTTCCCATACCGACAGGGAGACAACGAGACGACCATACGGTCTACTAGTCAATTGCCACCCTACGGAAATTACGATTTTGCCATTTAAAATAAGCTTACAAGAGAAAAATAATAATGGGAAGGGGGAAGGTCGTTATTCCTCACCCCGGATGTTATTCCTCACCCCGGATGCGGGGAAGGTCGTTATTCCTCACCCCCGTTGGTCGACGTAGTCTTACAGTTACAGACGAGAGTGGGAGCTCCCGATGTTGGATTGCTCAGCGAAGGCAAGTCCACCTTTAAGTTCTACCAGAAACAACTTAGGTTTGTGGTAGTCTACCGTACCGAGATAGAGCAAAAACCCGAAAGTGGATTAAACTTTCTGGCTTTTCGTGCCAGCAGTGGCTGAGGGCTGGATTTGCCCGAGACACGCAAAGGTAGAGTGCCCTGAGCTGTATTAAACGTCGGGGTCACCAGTGCGGGGGAAGGTCGCTAGTTCTCAAATATAAATATTACCACAGTATCTAGAACAGAACAATCTACTTCATTTAATTGAATTCAATTTATTTTTCATTGCTGGCGCGATAATACACGAATTTTGCACCAACAAAAGGAAAAGATGACAAAACACTGTTTGGAAAACACTACCCTAAAAATGCACAGCCACCAAACCTAGAAATGATAGAGAAAAAATAAAACTTTTATTTCGTCGGTTGTAACTTGT
This sequence comes from Aplidium turbinatum, assembly GCF_918807975.1. Lineage (NCBI taxonomy): Eukaryota > Metazoa > Chordata > Ascidiacea > Aplousobranchia > Polyclinidae > Aplidium > Aplidium turbinatum. Next base: position 6,067,475 of record NC_137483.1, on the reverse strand, counting down.
AAAAAAAGATCTGGCAGCCTTGCTTCTAAAATACATATTTTTAGGAATAATGTGATGACAAAACAAAAATTAAATAACTACTTTGTACAATTTAAAGTTGTATTTTAGCTGTAGTGGGAATTACCTTGTAGCGGCTGGGGTAATTATCTGACTTTTGTGAGACTTCAGCGACTGCCCCAACCACTACTCTTAGGCCGAGAGATATGGCGACATCTCCGGTAAAGGGTTTCCCTCTTTGCGGGAGATGACCAGGGTGAACTACCTCAAGTGCTCAGTTGATAATAAACACAAGAGATTTCTGTAGGCTACTTGAAAACAACTTGTTAAAATGATGATGAAATATGACACAGACAATAAGAGGAGTCCGCTCAACAAATCACTTGGAAATGAACTGGATACAAAAGCTGGTTTTCATACGCAACATAACAGTATAAGACACACGTCTACTCAGAAAATGTTCGTACTGTATCCCTTAGCTTCCATTCATGCAGGAAAACTTTCGATATTTACGTTGCTTCAACGATGGATGACATTGAATCAACGTAACGAAGGTAAATTCTTCACTGAGAATCGATGGGATATGGTACTTCTACATTAATTACGCCTAACTTGCTTCAAGTCTCACGTCACAATGTCTGGCTTTGATCTCGAATATTGATAAGGCAAGGTTGGTTAAATAATTAAATTAATTAGAATTAGATTATACGAGTAGGCTATTACGGCAAGATGCAGCAAAATTTGTTAAGTTTTGGTATTAAAGTAAGAAAGAAAAAGCCCAGAAAGAAACTGTGAAAGTGAGAATGAGAGCGATTAACCCTACTTCCTCTTCGTCACTTCCGCTCACAAGACGCGCAAAAATAAACCTGAAGAAAAAGCCTAGTGAAACTGAAACTGTGACGCAAGAAGCCACACGACGTCGTTCGGTGGAAGTTAATTAGTTATGCAGTGTATTAAGCAGCTACACGGCGCTTTGACTCTTCAAGCGCAAGTGGTTGGTCTGATGAAAGCCTTTCAGAGTGACTTCGCTGAAATTTAAAAAGCCTTCTAAACCAGGGCTTCCCAAACTTTTTTGCTGGCGACCCGTTTTAATCTCCTAAAAATTGTCTGCGACCCTTTACGGTTAAAAGGATAAATAATGCGAAATATACGCTTGTGATATTTATTGAAAGGTTTAATTTAAACGAAAACTAGAAACAAGCTATCCGTACTCGAATCCTACTACTTTACTACTTGTAGCCTGCTGGAAACAAAACAAAAAAGTAAATACATTTATTCAGTGTGATGGGTGCGACTGCTCTCTGCTACAAAGCATCTAGCCGTCGCTCGATGTTTGTCAATGCTGGTCTCAAGGCGGTTTCATTGTTACTTCCGCTGGAACGGTATTTTATCAACGTTTAAAACGCTGACACGCACATATACGTAGAGAAAACGGCAGGAGTGTGGTTACTGCTAAGCCATATAATGGTGAATAATCCGGCCTCACGTTAGGCTAAGCCGAAAAGTGTGAAATTTTTTTCCAAAAAATTTAAGTCACAACTTAGAGTCAAAAGATAGATCTGCAATTTTTCTTACCTGAGATTTGAAAAAGAGGTGCTCAGTAGACGGTACTTTGTTTTTGCACTACAAATAGGTTTTGGATCCAATCTAAATTGATATTGTCCAATTCTAGAAGAAAATACTTATTTAAACTCTTGCAACAGTCTTGACAAGTGTCAATAACCAGAGGCTTAATATCGTTTGATTCCACGCCATTGTTAGCCAAAAACTTTTTAGTAAATGAGAATATTTCAAATAATTCATTTTCAATGTTTTATTTCTGTTTGTATAATTGATTGTTTTTTTGTTTGTTTGTTTGTTTGTTTATGAACTAATCCCGCAAGTTGTACCAAACTGAAAGAATATCTTAATAAACACCACAATAAATATTTAAAATGTAAAAGCCTACTTTCGCAATTCTGCTTTTGTGGCCTACGCTTCAGTAATAAAAGCGTATTCCAGGCCATGAAATTCATGGCGGACATGTCCGCTGTCATAGCACGTGATGTCCGCGGGAAGTAGGCTACCATCTGGATGGATCATATTTGTCCCCCGAAATATAACACAGGAACTAGCCATATAAATCGTCTTTGCATAGCAGGAACAATTGTTGCGAGAATATAATTTCCCGCGCATCTACAAAATGTTCATACTGTATCCCTTAGCTTCCATTCAAGCAGAAAAACTTTTGATTTTTATGTTGCTGCAACGATGGATGACATTGAATCAACGCATGGCCATGATCAACGTTACAAAGGTAAATTCTTCGCTAAGAATCGATGGAAGTATGATACTTCTACACCAGCGGCGTGGCTAGGGGGAGGCGGGGGGGGGGGGACCGCCCCGGGCGGCACGTCTGGGGGCGGCACTTTCAGACTACGATTTTTTATTTTGATTATAATCTGATAAAAAAACGCATTTTATTTTCACATGCTTTTTCTTGAAGGGGCGGCAAAATCTGAATCCACCCCGGGCGGCACATTCTCTAGCTACGCCACTGTTCTACACTAATCACGCTTGACTTGCATGAAGTCTTAGGTCACAATGTCTGGGTTTGATCTCCGAGTAATATTGGTAAGGCAAGGTTGGGTAAATAATTAGATTATACGAGTAGGCTGTTACGGCAAGATGCAGCAAAATTTGTTAAGTTTTGGTACGTATTACAGTAAAAAAAAAAGGCCCAGAAAAATTATGAAAGTGAGAATAAGAGCGATTAACCTACTTCCTCTTCGTCACTTCCGCTCACAAGACGCGCAAAAATAAACCTAAAGAAAAAAGCCTAGTGAAACTGAACTTGGCACAGCAGAAAATAGTAGCGTTGGTGTACTGTAGACTCAGAGAGGTTTTCCGACTCGTGCCCAGAGCATTGTGACGCAAGAAGCCACACGACCTCGTTCGGTGGAAGTTAATTATAGTTATGCAGAGTATTTAAGCAGCTACACCGCCTTGACTCTTCAAGCGCAAGTGGTTGGTCTGATGAAAGCCTTTCAGGGTGACCTCGCTGAAATTTTAAAAAGGCTTCTAAACCATAGCTATAGTTCTCAAATGACGAAGAATTGTCAAGATAAAGTGATTAAACATGACGATCGACGTTAAAACTGGTGTGTCCGCCGAGATAGCTGCTCAGACAGGACAGGTTTGTCCGCCGTCAACAAAAACTAATTTCGAGGCCTGGTATTCCCAGGGAATATCAAGTCTTTTCGACAGTGTTATTCATAATTACTCACCGGGGACGACATGGACATTGACGCTCAAACTGAAATCCAACAGCCTGCCGCATATGAAGCTTTTTTTGGCGGCGTAAATAATTGCGCGTGCCGATGTATGAGGGGACGACATCGTCGCCACCCAAGTTAGCCTACCCGTATAATCTAATTTTGTAACCAACCTTGCCGTATCAATATTACTTGGAGATCAAAGTCAGACATTGTGATGTAAGACTTGAACTAAATTGCGCTGATTAGTGTAGAAGTACAGTAGGTACTCCAATCCATTCTAATCAAAGAATTCACCTTTGTTACGCTGATTCAATGTCATCAATCGTTGAAGTAACGTAAAAATCCAAAGCTTTTCTGCTTAAATGGAAGCTAAGGGATACAGTATTAACATTTTCTAGATGCGCGCTAGAATGCGCTGGAAATTATATTCTCACTAGTCGCAACAATTATTCGTGCTATGCAATGACTTTAGGGTTAGAAATGTTTATGCCAAGGATTCAACCTATTTCGTCGTCAGAACACTTCGTACCTTGATTTCAGGAGAATTTCAGGGTGATTTCAGTCATGATTCAAGCCATTGCATATATCTGCAATTGCTTTGTTGAAATAATTGATTGTTTGTTTTTAAACTTTAAAAACAGAATTCATCAGCAATAATATTTATCAACTAGTACAGGTTATATTATAATGAATTGTGTACATTTGGCCTTGAGTATATTTTGCATCATTCTTGGTAAGTACATTATAATAATATTCTATTTATATAATGTTTTGTATTCATTCTATTTTATTGTGTGTGACTGAGCTAGAGTATAGGCTATGTTTTGAAAAAGCATGAACGCAAACCTAAATATCCAATGTATCGTAGGCTACAAACAAAACAAGAATTGCTAGCATTATGAACAAGGGTGATGAATTTAAATTAGTGAAACTGTGTTGTTTTAATTGTAATTTGCTATTGTAATTTGTTTTAATTGTAATTTGCTAATTGTAATTTGCAAAACTCTACAACCAGTGGCGCCGGCAGGGGGGGGGGGGCAAGCGGGGCAGCTGCTCCCCCAAACCTTGATGACTAAATTGTACACTAGATAAAAAGATTTTCTACAGAAGCAAAGATATAGACTTTTTAAAGTTTTAACTAACGTCGCATTGATGTAGAAAAATAACAACCTGTTAAATTTTTGATACCTCACACTCCCATGACTTCTTCCGCGCGCATTTTGGCATTGGTTGCTTGCAGTGATTCTTTCACTTAAACAAAACGTTTTGTTTCAGCAGTTTTGAGTTGTTCGATTCTTAAGTTGTAAAGGAGACTCAAATTCTCCAATATTTATCATTTATGTTTCTTCTTTAATCTCAGCAGATTATAAAACTTGTAAAAGTTTTTCATCCATACCGGTACGACGTCATGAATGAAATTATATCTCAAATCGGCGTAATGACGTGACATCATCTAAACATTTTACCGAATAATAAATTAACAAATTCGATCCTCAAAAGTGGTTTGGTGGTGGTAAATATTACGTAATGAAAAAAATGTGATAAGGTTGGAAGACATTACGTCATGTATTTTCAATACAAATATGAAGTTTAAAATTTATTCTTTTCATAGTCGTAATCCACCTTCAAAGCGGTACTACAAAGAACAATTTTCGATAAGGGGGGCATCAAGAATAAGTCGACATGACTTTTAACCCTTAAAAGGTTGGGCTCCTGGAGTCTTGCTCAGTTTGGGGGGGGGGGGCTGTCGATTCTTCTTATGCTTTAGGAGCCAATGCCCTTCACGCTGTGAAACAGTTAGAATTAACGAGACATGGGCCAAATTAATTACTTTTATCCAGCTGGTGGGAAAATGTTTCACAATAGAATATGAAATATTTCAGAGGATGTGCTGAGAAATGCCTTATATCTTTCAATTTATAACTTTTATTCGCTCAAAATTTCAGCTCAATAGAGGTGAATAAAAGTTAGGAAAAGTCAAGAAATCTCGTAGTCGCAGCCTTAGTGGTTTTAGAGATACAACTGTTGATAAAAAAAAGTTGAATTGACAGCCCCCCCCCAACCTTCAAAGGGTTTGCATTGAGTCAACAGATCTATGCCTTAAGGTTTACGTCAGCTCCGGAGATCAGTAAAATATAAGGTTGTCATCTTCAGTGCAACAAGACCATTGATTGATTGGTTTAGTGAGGATTCGTAGTCCCATTGCTTTCATTTTGAGTGATCATACTGATTTTCAATTTATTCCTACAAGACGTTACATAATGAAAAAATATATAACTAAGATTGGAAGACATTACGTCATGTCTTTTCAATTCAAAATAAAGTTTAAAATTTATTCTTTTGTTCATAGTCGTAATCCTCCTTCAAAGCGGTAATACAAAGAACAATTTTCGATAAGGGGGGCATCAGGAATATGTCAACATGACTTTTAAGGTTTACGTCAGCTCCGGAGATCAGTAAAATATAAGGTTCTCATTATCGTGATTGTAAACCGCGGGAAATTTTTTCTCTAAAAAACAGATTCCCGGGAAGCTAAACATTTTTTCCAGCCCTGGTAGAAAACAAGAGAAATTAAATAATATACCACTGTCTTGCATGTCTTGCACCAGTGGCGTAGCCAAGGGAGGGGGGTTCGGGGGTTTCAACCTTTCAAATTGAATTTACGGATGTTAATACATTGTTTACAAGAAAAGTTTTAGCCTATGATGTAATTTCTCGTCAAACTGTGCAAGGATGCAAGCCATCTGCAACTGCTGAGATCGCTTGTTCGATCTAGATTAACATCTAAACAGCTATTCGTTATACAAAACTTGAATATATCAGAAATAGCCTAAAGTAACTTCATTGTCTCAAAGCTTTTTGTTTGACACTCATCAAGATGTATGACCTCTATGACGTTACATTTTCTAAACTTTGGGTTGACTTCAGAGCATAAAAGTTAGTGACTTACCGGAATAAGATCGTTTTTTGAATCAACCAAGGAGAAAATTGATAAATAATAAAACTGTAATAATCTCGCAAAAACAAGCAATCAACCTATGTCTCTAAAACAAAGTTTGCCTAACTTTAAACAAAACTGCATTAAAAGAGCGAGTTTTGCCAATACCAAACATTCAAATATCTCAGTCTGGAATTAGCAACAAGAAAACATAGAGACATAGCTTTATTTGCGAAAAATGCCGAAGATAACATGATCTTATCCTTTTGCTATGCCACCGGACAGCACCATTTTACAGAAATATTCATACCCACAATTTTGTTGAAAATGCTCTCAGAACGCACCAAACTGAAAGTAATTTTTCAAAATTTTCTGGGGGAGGGCCCCCAGACCCCCCGCCGCTAAGTGTCGCCTGCGAACACGCCATCGGGCTTCGCACGCCGGCTGTCAACGCCCCCCCTTTCAAAATTTTGGACTATGCTACTGTCTTGCACTGTCAATATTTTGCCCCCCCAATGTTGAAGGTCTGGCGGCGCCACTGTCTACAACCAAATTAAAGTTTCATGTCAATTTTATGGTTTGTTTGTCGTATCCAGGCTTACACCCGGTGGTTGAAGATTTAGATTAAGTGGACGAGAAGGCAAGGAAGCCAATCTTCATGTCCACTTTCAGGCATGCCTTTAAGTGTCCTGCCAAAGACACAGCCGCATGCTCTTGAGCGGTGTCGCACCGGCGCCCTTTCGATTGCCGTTCCAAGGCTATCACCACTCGGCTATGCAGCCAAATTTATTTTAAAAGTAAATTAGTGACACCGTTAGTCAACTACAGCTGAGTGTACTAAAGTGTGGTTTGTGGGCCCAACTTTGCTCCTCACGGCCCTTGAATGAAACCTTGACGATAACATAAAACTGCTCCACAATTTGCAAACAAAAAAGAAAAGAGCCAAATGCAGCTTGGAGTCTGGGTTTTTGTTTTTGCTGAGACTTTTCGGTCATTTGTCCGAAATGACTTGAAAAATTCGGTCATTTTTTATTTATTTCGGTCATTTTTTCTGATGAAAATATTTCCTTTTAAGTAGCTGATACAAACCAAAATTTTCACTTCCTGACTAGCTACAATATTAAGTTTCGCTGAGAAACGTTGTCGTGTTTTATCTGGGAAAAGTTAGAACAGACAAACGTTTCTTCAACGTTCATCAGCGAAACTCAACCTTGCAACACCCGGCCTCAGACATCTTTTATTGCACACTAACACATGTTCAAAAATAACGCAAAACAAAAATACAGTACAACGGAAACGAATACAAACAAGTAAGAATGACCAAATAAAAAAACAGGTTACGCTCTAATGGTTCGCAATTAAAATGTGATTTAACTTCTCAACAATTTCACCGCTCACGTTGTTGTAGGGTGCTCGCTTCGCGTTACTGTGCCAGTGCGCGTTGCCGCGTCATAATTAAATGTTTTATGTGATGCAGCACTTAACTTCAAATGCATAAGTTTATCTGCAGTCGAACAACGCAAGCGATTTCTTGATGGAGTTCGCAACCGAGAAAGCAAACTGAATCCACGTTCTGCGGTTGCGATCTCTTCATTAAAAGTCAGCAAAGCATTAGCAATAGCTGCCAAACTTGGCCAATCTATGCCACGCTTCGCAGCTATTGTTAAAACTTTCCGCCAATTGTCACCTGGTTCGCAATTACACATTACTTCAAATTTAAAATTTTTCCATTCTTCACCAGCGCTGTCTACATCCAATTTGTAAAACGAGGCCAAAGCGTCGATATTTTCGTTACCATAGCTTACGATGTTAGAGTTTGTTGGAAGGGAAATTATCAGGTATAAAAATTTGAGCAAGGCCAAATATGGAATCTTTTGTAGGCTCGGGAAAGCGGTCACTTAAATTAGCGATGACATCGTCTACAAACTTTTTTAAAGCTTGCTTTGTGTGTTCGAGATTTATTGTGTTTGCGCGTGTACGAAATGGTGATAAGACTTTTTTTTCATCGATGAGTTCATCTAAATGCTTCATCGTTGGTGATTTTCGGACATTTTGACCGAATTGACTATATTTTTTCGGACATTTTGACCGAATTGACTATTTTTTCGGACATTTTGACCGAATTGACTATATTTTTTCGGACATTTTGACCGAATTGACTATATTTTTTCGGACATTTTGACCGAATTGACTATATTTTTTCGGACATTTTGACCGAATTGACTATATTTTTTCGGACATTTTGACCGAATTGACTATATTTTTTCGGACATTTTGACCGAATTGACTATATTTTTTCGGACATTTTGACCGAATTGACCATATTTTTTCGGACATTTTGACCGAATTGACTATATTTTTTCGGACATTTTGACCGAATTGACTATATTTTTTCGGACATTTTGACCGAATTGACTATATTTTTTCGGACATTTTGACCGAATTGACTATATTTTTTCGGACATTTTGACCGAATTGACTATATTTTTTCGGACATTTTGACCGAATTGACTATATTTTTTCGGACATTTTGACCGAATTGACTATATTTTTTCGGACATTTTGACCGAATTGACTATATTTTTTCGGACATTTTGACCGAATTGACTATATTTTTTCGGACATTTTGACCGAATTGACTATATTTTTTCGGACATTTTGACCGAATTGACTATATTTTTTCGGACATTTTGACCGAATTGACTATATTTTTTCGGACATTTTGACCGAATTGACCATATTTTTTCGGACATTTTGACCGAATTGACTATATTTTTTCGGACATTTTGACCGAATTGACCATATTTTTTCGGACATTTTGACCGAATTGACTATATTTTTTCGGACATTTTGACCGAATTGACTATATTTTTTCGGACATTTTGACCGAATTGACCATATTTTTTTCGGACATTTTGACCGACCGACTTGTCGGACATTTTGACCGAATTGACTATATTTTTTTCGGACATTTTGACCGAATTGACTATATTTTTTCGGACATTTTGACCGAATTGACTATATTTTTTCGGACATTTTGACCGAATTGACTATATTTTTTCGGACATTTTGACCGAATTGACTATATTTTTTCGGACATTTTGACCGAATTGACTATATTTTTTCGGACATTTTGACCGAATTGACTATATTTTTTCGGACATTTTGACCGAATTGACTATATTTTTTCGGACATTTTGACCGAATTGACCATATTTTTTCGGACATTTTGACCGAATTGACTATATTTTTTCGGACATTTTGACCGAATTGACCATATTTTTTCGGACATTTTGACCGAATTGACTATATTTTTTCGGACATTTTGACCGAATTGACTATATTTTTTCGGACATTTTGACCGAATTGACCATATTTTTTTCGGACATTTTGACCGACCGACTTGTCGGACATTTTGACCGAATTGACTATATTTTTTTCGGACATTTTGACCGAATTGACTATATTTTTTCGGACATTTTGACCGAATTGACTATATTTTTTTCGGACATTTTGACCGAATTGACTATATTTTTTCGGACATTTTGACCGAATTGACTATATTTTTTCGGACATTTTGACCGAATTGACTATATTTTTTTCGGACATTTTGACCGAATTGACTATATTTTTTTTGGACATTTTGCTAAAAAATCGGTCAATGAACGAAAAAAACCCCAGGCTTGGACTACTCAAAACTAGAACATACCATCCTCTTACTTTGAAATATTGTGTGGGGCATGGCCACCTAAAGATACGGCCTGATTTGTCACATTTTGCAGAAATTTCCAGGTTTTTCTAACTTTGGGCGAACGTTTAAGTAATTTTTTCTAAAAATTAGATTTTTACCCTTTCTTTATTCTTTTCCCCAGATGACACAATAGGTTTTAACATCCTCACACGTTGAAAAACAAAGAAAATTTGATTTTGTAAATTTTAGTCAGACTGTTAATTTTAGATAACAGTCTGATTTTGCGTTTTTCAACTTACTTTTTCTCATTTGCTACTGCTTCCCCAAGGCAACAAAAAAGTTTTTTGTTATTAGGAAACCGCAAAAAGCAAAAACATCTCAAAATATGTCAGTCAAGCACTAGCAGTAGCTGTAATCAAAACCTGCAAAATGTGACAAATCAGGCCGCATCTCCAGGTGGCCATGTGTGGGGCAATAAAAAATTATTATAAGACTTTTAATTTTTCAATTTTATAAAAACTTCATAAATGTACTACAGGGATATCTAAAGAGGGGGGTACGAAGGCTTTTATTGCGTCTGACAATAGAAGGGCTTCTATTTATCGTAAATAATCTCTGTTTATGGTAAATGACAATTGGCACCGATAGTAATTTAATAAACTTTGTTATGACAACCTGCATTGCACTATTACCACCAGGTATGGATGTTCAATAAATGCTCATAATTACTTCTTAATTCAACTACCCGTATACTTGCTAGACACCTAGCCAACCGCAAATGTTAAGTTGTCAAAAAAACAGCTAACTGGTAACCTTTCAACTGTCTTTTCAAACAAGTATTCTTTAAATATGTTCGACATAACACTTGCTAACTGTCTTGTGTAGCTGAGTGTAGCTTACCAGCTGCAGTACAAAACTTTCTGCAATAAAAGAACCTCATGTTTAACGCGGTACCAACTACCGCCCTTCTAGTGTCATGAGAATCAGCAATCGCTCTGATCCTTCGTATCCCCTTCTTTAGATTTTATGACTAAATCTTTCCACAAATTGTCTTTACAGTTTAACATTGTTGAACTCCATTATTTTAAAAATTAACAGTCAAAATGCAGTGACAAACGTAATTTGTAATCAATCAATTAATTGTTTATTTATCAAAAACAAAACACAAACATGACATAAAACAACAATACCGTACATACAATGTTTAGCCTACTGTTTAGGTTTTGTTATTGATAGAGAAACGACCATACGCTCTACTAGTCAGTTGCCACCCAGGAAAGAATAATTTGCAGCACTTGCAGAGATTCTAGAATATTGAACAGTTTTTGATGATTGTGAAGGCCTTGTTTCTAGCCTTTCGTTTATTTGATAACAATTGCTAATTGCTATAGTAGTCGAGTGATCATGTCGTATAATGGTTGAGTAGCATAATATCAGCTCTAAGTTGAATGATTTTATGGAAAATATTAGCTGGGGGACGGGGTTTATCACTTCCAAAACAGTTTGAAACCATTGAAGATGATTAGAAGTTATGCAGATGCATGCAGTGACTTATTTGTAATTCAGGAACCTTCTTTCAATGCGCAAAGTCACAAACATTTTCTTCTCTGGGAACATGCGATTTCCACTGTCCAAACTCAACTGTTGTTTTCAAATCCACCATTGTTCCTTCTGCTGGGCTCCCATGGTCTTTCAATTGGGTTTGGGATCCCGATGGTAGAAATGTAAGTATTCTTGTAGCAACATATTGTACATGTTTTTTGGAAGCCAAATGTTGATTTTTAATTTTAGAACCTGTGTTGTTGGTTTCAGTTAAAACAGGAAGAAGTGTCATTATTTCACTTTTTGGACTGTTGATTTTGAATCTGTAGTCAGTGTTTTTCTGTCATGTGAAGTTCTAATTTACAGAAAACTGAACATTGTGCGTATGCATATGGTACATCATTATATAAAAACGCACATTATTATTTATCATATTTTGGGTTTTTTAATAAGTGGTATTAATATAATATAAGATGGTTTAATTTTATTTCTGCAAAGACCAACATTTTTATGTAAGATTTTATTTGTCAAACATTTAGTTACCAAACATTTCATTGACATTTCTAAAATACATATATACCTCTTGTTGCAAAATTGGGACAAATTTCAGCAGATTTTCATTGATTCATTTCAGTGTTCCCATTAAAGAAAGTGCGAGTGCAACAAAACAAACCTCACAAAACCAAAATATTGAACAAAACTTACCATGATTCAAAAGTTTTTTTTTGCTGTTACGTCAGCATTTAAGTCAATGCACTCAATATCTTTCTGGGGTAGATCATACTCATAGTTGTGTTGGCATTAGTGTTGATCAACAGAAAATCGTGATTATTTTTCACTGAAGCATTTCGACCATTAGTTAAAATTTGCATAAAAATTATTTCATTTGCAATAAAGCGTGTGTTATAGCTAGTTTTTGTTCGGATATCAATAAATTTTATTATACGGATAACGGATATACCCGAATATTTATATTTTAGTTACCGGATAATATATGGTAATCGTCAGATAATCGCTCTTCCAAAATTTACACAAATATATAGTGGTTTAAAAAGTCATCTATCCTTCATAGCCTACAGCTTATTGTGAATGTCCACTCATGCCATGCATATACAGTACTGTAGGCTATATATAAATGAAAAAGTCACGACATTTCAATATTTATTGTATCCGCAACACATTTTATTATGAAGCACAATGCATCGATGGTTAAATCGTGTAAACCAGGGGGTGTCCTGTGCCCAAAGTCCGGCCCGTGATACATTTTTGAATGGCCTGCGTCTGTTGTTGCACAATGTGTCATTTTTTAACCACAGACGCACAGAAATCATATCAATTCAACTTGCACTTTTAAACATTAGTGAAGAGTGGATTTCTCACTGACAAAAGCCATGCGAGAAAAATCGGAATCATTGTTGACTGTTGAGTGTTGAGTCATAATTACGAAATCAACTAATATTTGTTTGGAGAGTACCGGTATTGTAAAAAGTGATACAGTCAAGCATTCATACATATTCGTTCTAGCAATTTTGATGACCACAGAACAACATTTTGCCAATATGTAGCCCATATAACAAAATACTTTACCCTATGCATAGTGCTTTATTGTATGAAAATGACATTTAATAACACCATATTCTTATTATATGTAAATTGTTTTATGCCAAACAAGATTGTCAGAAGTTTCTGTAGATTCAACTTTACAAGAATTTGCATTTTTACAATTTTCCCTATTGTATTGATCATAGAAAGTAGGTCCAAGACAAAGGATTTTTACTTTCAAAATGTCTAAACTTTGTTGCTTTATTTCTGAACTTTAATCAATTCAAAGTGTAGTACACTCGAATTCAAAACTTTGCGACTGAATTTCTGTACAGTTCTCATCTTAGAATTGGCTACATGCATTAACAAAAATTATAATTTCAGTCGTTTGTGTTTCCGTATGAGTTACAAAAACTTACAATTGTCAGGTAAAGATACCAAAACTTGCTCAAAAGGTGTAAAAACGTGTTAGCAGCATTACTTCTATGCTATCTGGTTACCCGACAAAATAACATAAGGATAACAGATAGCAAAATTCATGCCTGTTATCCGGTTAACTTCTATCCGGATAGTTTAACCCCAGTTATAGCTCACATAGCAAGCATGGAGATTGTTTCAAGTTCAAGCAGTAGAATTTCTGTTGCTTTGTGGCTAATGTGCAACAAACTTCAACGAAACTGAAATTTTATATTTCCGACACAACTCAGCATTTTGATCTTATATTCATACTTAGCTCACAAAATGTTCAAAGCGATAGGTTTTATACCAGAAGACTTTTTGAAATGCGTATATCAATGCCGTTTTCTGTAAAGAAGTTGAGTTGCAAACTTGCAAATAGAAGGTTGCTCATGGCTCGAAGCTGCATATTTTTGTCTGATACTTTTCAGGAGCTATCGTCAAAATAAAATAAGTCTAAATGTGGTGAAGTGGCTGCTCGACTAGAAGACCTTCCAGGTCACTTCGCAGCCACCCGTTGCAGTATCCATACATTCTACGTTATCGTTTGTTTTATCTGACTTTGCTGAATATGTGTATTTATACTCGCAAAAAAAAAGTCAATCAATCAAGTATTTATAAAAGAAAAACGAAATGTAAATTTGGCTAATCGGAAGAAATCAAATTAACGAAAGAGCTTTAAAAATTAAGATAAAGTTAAAAAGAAATTACAAGATGTTTTATATTATTCAAATTCTTCTAAAGAAGGATAGTGATTTGTATGTATATTTTTTAAATTTGTAAACAAAGCTGTTATATGTTTCAGACCATCATTGCTTCAATTACCGTGCTTACTGGCGATGCTCCAATGCTTATAACCCATACAGGGTTATTCCCATATGCATATAATATAAGGTGCGGTAGTTTTGGAGAATGTTCTTTTTCATTTTTGTGATTAGCATGACCACTAGTATGTTGGTCAACTCCACGGAAACGACCAATGCTGTGAATGCTATTTAATGCAATGCACGACTTTAAAAGAAGAGCAGTTGGTTGGTTTTGAATCTTTATCCTTAGACTGACAAAGCCTTGATAGGTTTTCCTGGTAGTTTCGCATACTTGTAGAGTAGAAGGCTAGAGGCTCTTGACGCAGGGTGGTTTACGAGATTGGCAGAGTGAAGTTTTCCGATTGTTGAAGTGTTATTGCCGGGGAATTATTCTATTTACTACGTGCCGCTGAACGGAGAGCAGTCCTGAAATGCATTGCTCAAGCACACGCCCCGAGAGTTGAACCAGCGCCCATACGCGCCGACTTCCGGGGGGGCCGGGGGGCGGCGCCCCCCGTAAATTTATGGTTGAGGGGCAACAAAAATGGTTATTACAAGTGGTGTTTCAAAGATAAAACACTTCGCGAAAGAGATTTAGATCATTTAAACGGACTTAATGCCGAAAGCGAAAAATAGCCTACGTTGCTCTTGCCCGCAAAACAGCAGTTGATCGCATGGCTGTCTCATACGGTATGGAAATTTAAACGTAGATGGTAGAGTAACTTACGCTGTAAGTAAACCAGCTAACTTAGACGCGCTATATTCAACAAGGTCTTCCCGCTGTGAGATCAATTCAACAGAACGCATTGTTTTGTTTGCAATGTGTGAGAATTAAATCGAAAACCGATAAAAGAAAAGGTGGCAGTCTGGCAGATATTGCCTGCATTAACGACGTCTCTTACCGCTATTATCACCTAGCCAACCTGACATCATTGTTTTATGCGGCCGCTAAGGTTTGACATCGACTTCAACGATCATGGAATGTTACGTAATTAGAACGATTATATCCTACACGCAAAAATAAAAAAAATGATCTCTTAAAACAGCTCTTTCTGCTGTTTTGTCTCGTAAGCTTTGCATATTGCTCAACAAGTGCATAAAGTTTGAAATTGACAAGAAATTATTAAATTTGAATCACTGCAAATAAACGTATTCAAAACTTTTAGTTCGGCCGACGCCATTACACACTCCGTAATCTACGTCGGCAATGATTTTTCCGCAGCAGTCTATGCCCGTGTATAAGTTGAACCTGTCTTTTTGAGGTGATAATCACTTGCCGAACATCTCGACCTATACTCGAGTATACACGGTACTCGATAAAAGACTATAGAGACTTTCGATAAAAAACAGAAGAGAAAACACTTTGCTGTTGTTAACGTTTTGAAGGTAAGTAATTAGCAAAACGAAGCTAATAGCCTAAAACTGATAGCGGGTTTCCACTCTGCTTGAGATCATGATTTTTTGCGTTTTATTTCGATAACTTCAGTGCTTTGATCGTTACGAAAAGGAAATGGATCGGCTTGTTTTCCAAGTGTTCCAATTATGAGCTAACAATATCAAAAATTTTACTAGGCGTAGGCCTACTGCATGCGTAAAACTAATCGTTTCAAGCAGCGGTTCTAATAAATTCGGTTTGCGACCTATGTGTCAATATAAACAAGACATTAAGCTTAATCAAAGACTATTTTAATTGAGTAAAATAGCGTTATGGTTATGACGTCATCACCTATCTCGCCCCCCAAGGTTTTTTGCAAAGTCGGCGCCTATGCCAGCGCCGTATGATCTAGAGCCGGGCGCGTAACCACTGAGCTAATGGAGCAGAATATTCTTATTCATAACTGACTGTGTATAATTTTAGAAAAAAAAATAACTAAGACGGTGAAACCCAGCAACGACACGACATTTCACATACCGGTACCGGTAATGCAGTAAAGTGAAAATAGTCTATAAATTGCAAATGTTTTCGTCCATGCACATGTTAGCTCTTATCAAGCAAAGGTTGCTAGGTTTTATCGCTCTTATAGTTTAAGAAAGTTATATTCCTCTTTATCAAACTTGTAAAATTTTACTATGCTACAAATGTTTAGGGAGCATAGTGGTTGAGGTTTGTACAGATAAATATTTTTTCTCGTTAAATGGACTTTCCAAACTTCTTACGCTCGTTGCAGATAAACATTTGGCAATAGTTTGGCATTTTCAATGCTTGTGTTTTTTTGTGTTTGTTGTATCCAGGCTTACACCCGGTGGTTGAAGATTTAGATTAAGTGGACGGGAAGGCAAGGAAGCCAATCTTCGTGTCCACCTTCAGGCATGCCTTTAAGTGTCCTGCCAAAGACACAGCCGCATGCTCTTGAGCGGTGTCGCACCGGCGCCCTTTCCATTGCCATTCCAAGGCTATCACCACTCGGCTATGCAGCCGACAATGCTTTGTGATAAAGTGGATTAATATGCGACAAATGAACGATTAGGCCTATCCGGTTTTCAAATAACCAGGCGCACATGATTTCCTAAATGCCATGACCGATTGGGTCCTGTTTCAAAACCTTTTCCTATACAGACTCCACGAGAAATCACAGCATTGTGGAATGTGGGTTTTTGTCTTTATGGCAGCGTTGTAGTTGACTTTATTAAACAAACCTCGGAAATGACGTTTATCCGTGATTTGTGTGGAGTGAGTTGAGCAGTCTTCTTGCGTTTGAGGCCGCCACAGATCACGTTGTTACATCCAGGCGCAGCAGCCAATGGATTGTGTATTCATCGAGCGTTGTTAGGTCCACATGTCTATCTTGTGGTCGGTATACAGGACATTGATAGATAATGTGGTGTGCAGTTTGAAAATCTGAGCCACACGCACAAGATGGTGAATCGGCGAGGCCCCACTGGAACATGTTGCTGCTAAAACGGCCCACTCCAGTCCGCAGGCGATTGAGCTTCACCCATTCCTTCCGGGGTAGTTCTGCTCCAGGTGGGGTGTTGGTATTGGGAAAGTTGAGCAGTGTTTTAGTTTAATTGTATCTTTTATCCACAGTTAGTGATGTTTTAATTTTAGAAGAAAATCAACATTTGCCTGTTCAGAACGGAGAGAGCTCCACGTCAAACAGCTGACGCTTCAGAAGTTTTATATTAATCCTGCAGGGCTTTCAATATCAGCAGTCTTGCAAAAGAAAACAGACCGCATGACGAGTGCCTTTTGTTGATAACTTGCAGTGATGTTCCTAGATAGACCGTGTGGTGCTTTTGTTTGTTTCACTAATAACTGTTCAATAGGTAAACATCCAATTACTTTTATTTCCCGACAGCAATCTACCCGACAGGAAAGTTGTCTCACCACAGACCTTTGTATCGAGTCTAACTGTCTTCAATATGAGCGAAACTGACAACCTTGTGCTTGGTATTCCTGGTTCTGCATCGGATCGATGTGATTTTGGTAAGAAGAGACTTGTTATTTGGTCATGACTTGTGTACTGCTTTCAATTACTCATGCACAAGGGACAGATCATCATGGGGAATACAGAAATTGGTCGATCGATAAGCTTAACCCAAAAGTATAAGAAGTAGATAAAATTCAAGTGCACATGTTATAGTCATGGCGACCTTAATGTACACTGTACAGGCCATGCCAACGTGCGAATCTCAAGTCTGACTAGAGGCCGTTCTGTAACGCTTCATAGCAGTAAAAATCGCTAGTAGCCTATTAGTTAATGGCCTAGTCTGAGTGGTAGATGATAAATAGACTTTGTAGATATTTTGTGTGAATTTGGGCTGCTTTTGTGCAACTTTTACTATATATACAAATGTTGGGCTAAATACTTCTGTTGGAAATCCGAAGAGCGTCTGGCAACACTACTAAAAGTGCAGATTTGTCGTATTGTTAATAATTTAGGAGTTATGTAGTGATATGAGATTCAATGATAACACTACGCAATTTGGATTTTCAAAGCTATCATTTCAAAGAGATTTAAAGACACCTACATTTCGCCTAAAGTTCAAAATCAAAATTGCATAGACCTCCGGTCATTATAATAAGTTAGCACATTGGCAATCCCTGTGCAATTGTGCGTATATTAGCTATGGTTACAATATTACTAGTCTGTAGGTATAGTATATATATTACTATACTATACGTCTGTCATCAAGTGTCCTGTCAAGTGTCAAAGACAACAGCGGTGTGGGCTCTTGAGCGGTGTCGAACCGCCGCCCTTTCGAGTGTCTTACAAGGGCGCTCGCCGTTCAGCTATGCAGCCAACTATTACTGTAACTGCAGACAACATTGTTTTATGTCGTGATGCTACTCTTTGTATCATTTGTTGTTGATTAGAAATAAAGTTTCATATTTGATACCAACCATCGAGAGAAGATTGAATCAGGGTCCAGGTAAGGTTCTCACAGGCGCGGATTTATGGAGGGGGCCCAGAGGGCCCGGCCTCCCCCGAAATTTTGTGAAAAATTGTATGTTTCCGCATCAAATGGTTTGATATGCTTCTAAACAGCTGATAATAGTCCCTCGGCATCACAATTGATGAAAATGGTTGTTTTAATGTCTATTTTTTAGCATATCGTAGCCTATATGTCGTAGTATCATTGTTCATATCTGTTTAGCTTTTTCTTTCTTTTTAATTGATTTTCAAATTTTCTGCCCCCCCCCCCCCCCCGAAAAAAACTCTTAGATTCGCGCCTGGGTTCTCATGATATTTGTCCTGTGGTGGCCTGTTCTTTCACTCGGCCTCTTTTTCTTCAGAAACTGTTCCCACAGAATTTATCACACTCTGCTATAAGTAAGCGGTGATGCTATTTAAAGTAAATTTTTATTTATAAAACAGACTCATGTGGTGGGGAGTCTGGGGACCTAACCTGGGTCATAATTGTGATTGTCGTCGTTATCGTGGTCATCCTTTTGTCGGTAATTGGATGGTTACTTTACGCCAAGTAAGTATTCCTGTAAATATTTTAAAACCTATTTCCTAACAGTAACAACTTATTTAATTTTTTGAAATAAAACTTCGTGTGACTGTATTCTAGATAGCTATAGGCTACTTCGAAACATCTTAAAACTTTTATTCTCTTATTACTTTTAGCTGTCAAAAATAGTGTAGCAAAATGGATGTAATGTTAGTTAAGTTTTGTGAAAAATGTGAGTTTGGTTCTGTGTTGAGTGCTTAGATTTCCAGTGATATCAATCGTCTAATTGCCTTGGAAAACCTGTTTAGTAGAAACCCAAAATGTTGCTTTTTACAAAGCTTTGTGTTTATTAATCGGCTGAAATCAAAAATTTGGCGCTGAATCAAGGCACGTATCAAACAACTTACTAGTTTACTTGTTGATTGGATTAATGCTTGTTGCTGGGCGATGCCGCCGCCGCTGAAGGTTCAACTTGATTGTTTTTTTGTTGGTTATTCTCAGCTGAAGCAGCGATGCCAGAAACCAAAAAAAGAAATCGCAACTTAAGTCTGCTTGACTAGCCAAAATTATTAGCAAGAACAATGAACATAGGCTACTTCTTCTTTTGAGGGTCAACTTGAGGGAATTTCATTTTAGTCTCCTGTTTACAATACATAGGGGAAAGTGGTGTAAATTGGACCCTCGTGTAAAATGGACCCCGGCTGATTTGAGACTAATAGCGGTAGGTGACGTCATGAAGATCACGTGACATGGAAGAGGTTAGCAAGACCACGTGGTAGCAGTTGTGTTTGATCTCATTTCTTTTGTGGCGTAGTTACGAAAACGCAAGTAAACTATTAGGGGTGCTTGATTTTATTTTGGTTCATGCGTTTATTTCGATATAATCGGAGGTCAGAGGCAGGTAGGAAAATAATTTTAACGTTTCGAGACAACTACAACATTCACAGATAGGCTACTGTACCATAACAGTATTAGACTCTCAGTTTGAGATGTTAGTGACGAGCCTGAAAGAAATTTTAGCTTAGGGTTGTGTAAAATGGACCCCGATAAAATGTGTAATTTGGACCCAGGGGTCCAAATTACACGTGGAGGCAGATAACATGAACTATTTTTTTGGGGTATTAAACTTTAGGTAGCCTATGTTAGCAGATATATATCTGTAACAGATGTATCTGTAACATATATGTATCTGTAACAGATATCAGCCCTCTACCAAAGCGATTTCGATGTGTAAATCCTGATACTAAACGGCGAAAATCATCAAAAGCCACAATTTTGACAAGTTCTCCTCATAAAAACCAGGGACCTCAGAATACTTCAGAGATACCTGATAAAAACACTCTGAAAACAAGAGATAGTGATATGACAATTGCAACACCTAAAAGGAAAAGAGGCGGTGCGCAAAAAACTGAATAGAAGAGGGGAAGAAAAACAGACAACAAACAAAATTCCATCTGCCTGGTGTGTGGAGATTCCACAGATGAAGACTGGATTCAGTGTAAAAAATGCAAGGAATGGGCCCATGAAGCGTGTGCTGATATTCGAGATTCCAAGTAGGCTAGCCTATTAATTACTGCGACAACTGTTCATAAATGTGTGTTTCTGTTTTTGTAACAAAAACTTGTGCATGGGATGTTCTATTTTTGTGAGTTATCGATGGGTCCAGTTTGCACAATCACACTGTGTAAATTGGACCCCTTATTTGAAAAAGATGAAATTGACTATTTACCTGCAAGTGCCATTGAATTAGAAACTTGTAGAGTGATGTTAGGTGCTATCCGAATAAAATTGTACATTAAGTTGTATGTTTTGGCCAGGTATGGAAGGGGTCCATTTTACCCAACTGTTGTGTAAATTGGACCCTCACATGAAAAAATTAAATTTGGCAGTGCTACCTGCAGTTTAAATGATTTAAACCCGATACTTCGTTATGTTGTACCTTTCATGTATGTAAATAAACAAGTGAAGTTTGGAAGAAATCGATCAAGGACTTTCGTTATTATCACAGATTTTGCTTAAGGGGTCCAAATTACACGAGTTTCCCCTACCCAGTTCTGTTTACATTGCTGTAGTACGCGATGTTAAGAACTTAGTCCATTGTTTCGATTTTTTTATTTTGAATACTTTATAAGATTGACATTGTCTGACGAAGCAAAGGATTCCGGATCGAAACTAGAGCAGTGGTTTCCAACTTTTTTCGAGCGGTCACCCAAGTAAACGTAGCGATAATGGCGTATTACCCAATATCCTATTCTCTTTATAAAAGAACTAAATCATCATGCTCATATTTATAGGCTATCGCTTTATTTATTACTTTTCAGCAAGTTTTGGATAAGAGATTGCTTAAAACTCACTAATTTAAAAAAAATGCCACAACACAAACAAAACTACTGACTGGCTGTTACCGGCTGTGGTTTTGGTTATCCCCAAACAATCGCTTATTATCCTCTCGGCCCTGGGTGTAAGTTATCCCCAGCTCTAGTTATGAACTAGAGCAGTGCTACTCAAACTTTTTTATGCCGTGTACCGGCTGAGCACCTTCCATCACTTGGCGTCCCGGTCAATTTGCGAAAGAAAAACAAGAGTAAAGTCATTATTACTTTTTTAACAAATACACAAAAAAAACAAGTAAAAAAACACTTTTATTAATGGTCTTTCGAATTTTGATGCGAAGTGTGCGCTTGCTTATTTGCAACCAGCTTATCCAATTGCGGTTCAATGGAACACAATAGTACTCGAAGAGGAGCATGGATATCCAACGCGTTTCTGTGTTTGCCCTTTAAACAGCTCATGGTAGAAAAGCCGGCTTCACATATATATGTAGAAGGGAATGGAAGCAGTATTTTAATAGCCATGGTACACAGTCTCGGATATTCTGCTTTTACTTTGGTCCAGAAGCTTGCAAGGGAGTTTGATTCAAAAGATTTTCGCAACCTTCATCAGCAGATAGATCCAATAGTTTATCTTTTAAATCGACACTTATATTTTACTCTTCTACGTTTACAGTTGGTGCAAATGCAAAGCTGAAACTACTTTTTATAGGCAAATATGGGCTAACAGCTAACTCACTTTCTAAAAAAGAACAAGGTTTATAGCTTCAACAAATCTATGTAAAAACATGCTCAACTCACTACAATCATCTGATATTTTGAAGTCAGAGTGTGGCCGATCGATTGAGCCTCTCACTTCTCTACTCGTTACTGGACTCTGCAGGTATAGTCAAGCACGTGGACACAGCACAAACACACAAAAAGGATGATCATCTCGCATCGAACATTGCGATACTTTGTTGAAATAATGGATAACAATTACGAAATAACATTTCTTTGTGACGTAACGGAAAGTCGTCGTAGTAGTGGGCCACCAAACAGTCTATAGCTGGGAAAGCAGATTGAACATTATCGTTGCCTAAAAATTATTATATAGACGTTTTGATCAACATAAAACAAATTACTCAATTTACAATTTCTCCTAACTGACCGCGTACCAGCAGCCAAGTGCTCGCGTACCGGCACCGGTACGCGTACCGGCGTTTGAGTAGCACTGAACTAGAGCGACTGTCTGATCTCGTTTCATCCATGCAACAATAAATGGCGTTTTAATGCCCAGTTGGATTTCTAATTACATTGTATACATTCAATTGCGCTTGTCGACTGCGTAGCCGAGTGGTGAGAGCCCTGGAACGGCAATCGAAAGAACGCCGGTTCGACACCGCTCAAGAACATGCGCTGTGTTTTTGGCAGGACACTTAAAGGCATGCCTGTAGGTGGACACGAAGATTGGCTTCCTCGCCTTCTCGTCCACTTAATCTAAATCTTCAACCACCAGGTGTCTTCAACCTGGATACGACACACAAAAATTGCGCTTGTAGCCTATACCGCTGCATTGACACTGTCTGCTTTGTAAAGCGCTGAGGAGCAACGCATGTTGCGATGAGTACAGCGCTTTATAAAAGGAAGCATTATTCAGTGGTGAAGATTTATTTACAAATTGTGATTCCTATCTCAAAGCTTGTCATACGCTGTTGTTTAGGAAACTTAAAAGTTGTCAAAAATCTCCAAGCAAACTTGATGGACAGGCCAATCCAATTTTGTGTGAGTAGTGAATATCTGTTCGGAGAATGGCTAATCATAATCAGGGATATTTAATTTTGATTAAGTTTATATTTTGGGTGTACAATATTGTATGTTATAGGCCTATAGTTTCGTAAATCACAACATAATAATTACGCAGTGTGTAAGTTCCAGAACCGGGTTTTTTAGCTGTTTCTGTGCTTGTGTTGATAAACCAGGACCCTCTGAATTTCATCTGGAGTGGACTGTGTGTTACTCAGTTTGTATTTTTACCCATCATGACAAAAATTTCACCAAATCAACTTGTAGAGCTGAAAACTTAGTTTAATTGATTCGGTTGTGATTGCGTAATGGCTGTTACGGTTTAAATTTCCTTGTCGTTTCACCGTGACAAGATCAGATTGATGACAATTGACAATCAATTGATACTTTTATTAATTGTTTAGAATGATGCAGCATTTCATCAATCTTGAAGTCAAGGAATGGGATTCTACGGTTTTCCCAAATCATTAAAAAATTTGCATGTATGCTTGTCTTTGGTATAGCACAGCATCACATTTTTTTGTCAAAGTTTTTGTACCCATCGTTATTTCCATGAACGTAAAAATCAAATGTTGTGTCAACAATCTATTAACAATCAGCACTTTAGTTTTTTCAAGTAACATTTCAGCCCTTCCTGTAGTTCCTGCAGCTTCTTCATAAACCTTTTTCCATGTTAAATCTTCCACTAACTTTCGACTAAAATTCTTCAACGCACACCAGATGATTTTTGTAATCAAGAATGAACGATACTTTAAATATCTATGTATGTCATTTTTTCTTATGAAATCATTGCATTGCGCCAATATATGGTAAGACTTGCTGGCAAAGAATTCTCAAAATCTTGTTTGAAAAGAATGTTGTGAACTTGCGCAGTATCATAGCCAAAGCGGCTTTGAATGAACAAGATGCTCAGTTTGTAATTTTTTCTAACGTTCCGTGTGACGTGCAGTATTCCAAAGTGTTCTTGGTTGACTGATCGATTTATTTTGTTAAAAATCAGATAAAAATGTCATACGTTGTCTGCCACGAACACGTCTCCCGAGAAGGCGACCGCCTTAGACAGAGATCTTCGAACTCTTTTCTGGTGATGTGACCGAGAAATTTAAGTTGCTTTTAAGTTATGCTGTTCAATAATTCTATTGTCAACTAGATTGTAAAAAAAATGGCAAGGGCCACCAGACACCAAAAACGTTCGTAAAGAAGGCACCACCACTTTTTCATCAATATGTTTTTATGTTGTGCCACAGCCAGTTGCTGATAAACAGGTAGTGTTTGCCTGTTTCAGCCTTCATTGATCATCATCATCGGCCATGCCAGGGTTGTCAGATAGCTTTTCAGAAAAAGAGCCAAACAATGTTGAAAAAAGGACCAAACTGGGTAAAAAACAGCCAAATTGTTCAATAACGTTGTTAATAATGCAGAATAACGTCAACAACGTTAATAACATTACAACAACCAAGTCTACATTCTACAAGAACAATTCCAAATCTTAATTTTCTACAGTGTTTCCACTCGAATCTTTGGCATTGGAATAAACATTGTCCAGATAACTTTTGATAAAATACACCAAGCACTGTCTAACAAATCGTAATAACACTTTTCAGTCTCAATTTCCGAAAGGCATTCATTTAATTATCTAGTTTGATAGTATGTGCCAACTGCTTCCAAAAAGAGCCAAATATTGAAAACAAAGGGCCAAGGGGCGAAACAAATTTTTTTTTTGCGCCAACTGCCTCTAAAAAGGGCCAAATTTGGCCCCAAAAGGGCCAATCTGACAACCCTGGGCCATGCCTAAATAAGGCGTCGGCTACCGTGAGTGCTACAAAATTAACTTATGAATGTGCAGTACGCACTGCTCATGGTCGAGAACAATGGCGCATTGTATCCAACCCTCCATACGAGGAAGGAACAAAATGATGATGACCGTGAGTTTCCACAACGATCGATTGTCCATAGTTCTTATTATGTTTTCAAAATTTTGCTTTGTCCATGTTGAAAGATTTTTAAGAGTTTCCAAACGTGGACGCCTCGGTGCCTCTGACCTTTTGAACTTTGATCATGTCAGAAATAAAACATGAAATTTCACATGAGATGTGACTGCTGCGCGTAGGGTAAGGTTGGGACCTATGGTCATAGTGGGAACCATGATCGGCCTCCTTTCTTTGTACATTATGTTTTTTATTGATTATGACGTCATTATGTTTTTATGCTTGGATAACTTTCCATTAATCTTTTTTTAAATTGTACTGAAAGTTAAAAAGCCGTGAGGATTACAGTACTTGTTTTTGTGTTGAGTAAGTAATTTTTTGGGCCAGATGTGTTTTTAGACAATTGATTTGTTGCGCAAGCAATATTTATGATTTTTTTAATGATAGTTAATGCATTTATAAGCTAATTAAACTGGTTTGGTTTAGATAACAATGTTAAGTTTTTTCAGCAGTTTCATTTTCAAAACATTAGGCCCGGGCCCTTGAGCCATCTTGCGTCAGTACCCGCAAGTCGTGATATTTTGATCTCGGTGGTTGTTGTATAAAACAGCTACTGTAGGCTTGTAGTACCACACATTTATTCACACAAACAAAGTTGGTTTTAAGTAACTAAGAAGTTGCATAACCTAAAACACAATAAGGTTAACGCACAAAACTCAACAAACAACATTTCTACTCAGGGCTGCGATTTTTTCTTGTTGAACTATCAAAAATTCTGCGTTTGTTTGTCGAATAGTAATATGACATCACAAGAGTCAGACAAAGCGTTTGGCCGCGATTTACTGCACAAGTTGTGTGGATGTACATCAAAATCACTTACTTAGGTTTTTAATCGCACGCTGTTTGAGTGATTGCAAAGGAGTATCAAGCGCTAAGTTGTGCTTGTGTACCTACCGGACGAGTATATTATTTGTTTTGCCCCAGGAAGAGAACTGTTGTAAACGCGAAACTGAGGATCGCAAAAGAAAAAGGCACTTAGGCTATCGTCGTCGGCTTCAGCTCGTGTCCGAGCATTGGTTTTATCCTCAAGTTGGATTTGGCTTTGGATGGTGAATGGTGATGTCGTATGTGGTTTTGGAGGCCCAGTCTATGATGGAAAAGACGTGGGCAAAAGTCACATAGTGTGGAGGGTGGGGGACATGGCAATCTTAGCTTTTCTTTTCTAGTGTTTCGTTTTTCTTGGGCTTTTTGTATCCTGTTTTTTTTTTGAAAATTACTGTGCCTTCCCTAGTTCTATTTCTCCGGAGTGATCTGTTATTAGCAAGTTTTTCCCCTAAATTCAGATCAATGTTTGTATGGCTGAGGGAGACTTTCAGCTGATCTTTGTATCTCATTTTTAGTCTTCCGGGGGTCTTTTCCCTGTCTCTAATTCACCATAAAGCATTATTCGAGGAAGCCTTGTTGGTCCATTCGCATGACATGTTCTGTCCAGCGGAAGCAGTGCTGCAATATGGTGATTTCTAAATTGGGCAACCTGGCGCGATTAAGGATTGCATCGTTGGTGAGACAATCTTCCCAACGAGTACCTAGAACTTGCCTCAGTTTCCTCTGCTGGAAATTTTCAAGACGTTTGATGTCACGGCGGTATATTGTCCAGGTTTCAAAAGCATAGAGAAGGGTGAATAGAACGACTGACCGGAAGACCATAATTTTTGTGCGGATAGATATAGCATGGTTGTTGAAAACACAGTGGTTAAGTCTTCCATAGGCACAATGTGCTGCTTTTTGTTCAATGTGCTGCTACGATGTTCAATATTCTTTGCACATGTTGGTGCTGTTGAAAGTATGTTACCAAGGTAGGAGAAGTAGGCTAGTCCACTTCACCTAGAGGACAGTATGCACGTACCCTCACGCAAACACAGTTAGGAGCGAAATATGCGAGTTACAAAATGTTTGATGCCAGGAGTTAGAACTTCTACCATTTTCCCGCAGTATTCAAAATGTTCTTCTGAAAGAGAACTTCATTCCATAAAAATAGCGGCTTTTTTCATCTGTAGCCTATTTCTGAACATCTGGTCGGAAACTAGGATGTTTTCCAGATGTGAAAAACTTTCGTAACAAGTATCCAACAGAGTCATTTTAACAGCGCAATATTGTTAATTGGCTCATACGGCGAAATACAAACTAGCATAGACGTTACAACTAAAAGTAGTCTAGGTAATTTCATCTTTAAAAGAAACCCCGTTGTGTCGAATAGCACGAAACGTGTGTTGCGAAATGTTTGATGCCAGGCGGGGCGGACGCCTTGGGAATTTCTCGCGTGAAGCGTCACTTTTAGGCCTTGCCTTGAAGTATCTGGCGGAAGAAAATTGGCGTAAGTCGGCACTCTTATGATTGCATCACGTGATGCTTCCATCCCCCGTTTGTTCCTTGACTTGACGTTCTCTCTCAGTCTTTTTTAATTAAAACGATTTTTTTTTTCTGTAAGGCACGGCGATTGTCGAATAGTGACGGCCCGTGTCGAGCGGCATTGCTGCCGAAAAAGACAAAAATCTCAGCCCTGCTTCTACTAAACGTTAAACTAAACAAAGCAACTGCAGCTCAGTATACAAGACATAACTCAACCGGGGCAAACAAAGTAAGCGTACAAATAATTACCGTAGCGTCAGAGCAAAGTGCTTCAGGACAAACGTCGGAAATCGAGTACCACATTCTTTCCTACTTAAAGTGTTTTCCCAAATTATCACAGTAGTCTTAAAATTACAGCTAATTAAATGAGTTGAATCTATCAGGGTCTTTATGTTCTCAGAGAGCGCTGAAGCTCCGTCTTTTCTTTGGAGTCTTTTTTAACTTGCGTAGTGGTATCTGAGGGACTTCAAACAGTAGGCCCACTTGATGGATTTTCCTTGCTCTCAGAAACTACTTGGTGAATTTTCACCATTACTCGAATGATCAATGCTGTGGTAATAGCGAATTGCAGTTAGCTTTTGAAACACAGTTCCCTCCTCATGTGCTGTGACGAATAGTGTTGAACTCAGTGAGTTATTGTTTAATGCGACTCTTTTGTTTGGCTTGAGGCTGCTGTCTGTTGAGTTTCTGTGTTGTTAGATGTTATTGCTGTGAACTTTGATGAAGTTACGGCAACTTCTGGACCAGTGCGCACTTCCACCAGCTTACTACTTATCGTAGGCTACTCCTATTTATGATATTAAAAAAATTGATAAATGTTGTAAAGTATTCTTTGCATTTTGTTGAGGATCGTCCAGTCCCAATTATGTTCCGTTATATTTATTTTATTCTGAACACTTGCTTAATTGTTTTTACAATGTCGCTTCTACGTTTTTCTCGACCTTTGCTATGTTGACGTGTATTGTTTTTGCTGTGATGGTCAGAAATAAAAACAACTGAACTGAACAATGAGCGCTGGGCGGCCTTATACCATTTGTCCATTTCTAATGTTTTGTGAGGTCATGTTAGGCAAGCGTGTTATAGCGTACAATGAAAGCTATTATTTAGGAATATATATAGGCTGATGAATGAATCAGGTATGAGATAATACGAATATTAAAGCTTGGCTTCGAACAACCTTTTGTTATTGAAACGAATTATCGAAAGGTGGAGCAAAACGGACAACTTGAAAGTGTATTTATGAAAACGAATTATATGTACCTCTATTGTGTTCGTTGAATTCGTATAGTAGCTACCGATACCCAAGGGCGAGTTTAAATGATCGGGGGCCCGGGCACATGGGGTTTTTGCGCCGAGAGCGCGAAATACTTTGCAAGGTAATTTGAAAATCACCCACACCGTTGCAATTGCCTTTACGCAAGACGATCTCTATAACAGGCCTGGACTATGCGCGCCTCCAGTCGAAAACTGAAAACGGATGGTTCAAGCGAGGTTTTTAGCTGTCATGCAAAGTGCTTTTGATTTTTGCGTGTGCAATTGTGATTCAGGGAGCTAAATATGCTTAATAATAACAAATTTAAACTAGGCACTACAGTTTTTTTTAGAAAATTTGAGGTTTTTATGTGTGAAACTAGATTAGCCTGGCAGTAAAGCTGGCTGCTGAGGCCACCAGCCACAGGCTAGTGTGTTATATATGTTTAGTACGGTACATAAATTAAAATTCAACCCAAGCTAATTAGTCTAAATTGTGTGCTTTTGAAAGCGACATATATGTTTCTTTACATCTGTAGTTTAGAGACACTGCTAGCCCTAATGTGATAGCCTAAGTGAAAATGGGCAGAAAATGTTGTGTTATTGGCTGTAGATCTGGTTACGATGGAAATAAACAAATTTCAATGTATGGCTTACCCAAAGATAGTGAAGAGAGAGAGAGAGAGCGCTGGTTAAAATCAGTACCACGAGATAGGCCTAACATAGCAGAAAGCAAAGATACTGTGTAGTGTGTGAGAAGCACTGGGCCTGGCCCATAGGTTGCAAAAAACTTTTGTACAGTAGGCTACTATGGTAAATTAAGGCCAGCAATAGCATCACATCCATCAGTTTTCAATTGTTTTTCAAAAAGTCTTGTTCTTAATAATGTTTGCAAAAAAAAGAGTTGCGGTACGGTACTCAAAGGGCTACAAGTAGTAAAAGAAACTTTTTTGCTGATGAAATAGACCAGTATCACAAAACAGACACAATTACTAGTTTTGATGCAGATACACAGATGAAAAATCTAAACGCCATATCATTCAATCCGCAGTAATTTAATTTGTTAATGAGACGAGCATTGTGATACAGTCTACCGATTTAAGTTGTGGAATCCCATTATTTTTTATAACTTGCACAATAATTTTAAGTTTGATTGTTACCATCTTGGAATTAAACGCTTCTTCTCCTCTTTAGCCAAAAGTAGAATTGTTAAAATGAACAAGTGGTCAGTTGTAGAAGAAGTAGGCTAGTTAATTATCTGTCAAAAGCAGACAAAAGTCGCGGTCAATTGCTAGATGATTACAAAGAAGCAATGTCTTCCACATGATCAGTTTGACGCAAACTTTATTCTCCAGCAATATTGATTCGAACTTTTCAATATTTTACTTGATCCAGAGCAGCATATGAGCTATTTTGAAAGGATTATATCAACCTCCCAGACTAAAAACTCTTACTAGAATTGCATCAAAAGTTAATAACATATGCAAGGTTTTAACTTCTTAAAAACTATTTTATATACATTCCAGAGTGGCCAAAAATAAGTAATTTTTTTGATAAACGAAATATATGTCAAGCCGAGGGGGAAGGTGGGGTTGGTTGAGTCATGTTTCAGATTTTTCCCTATATTTTTTTACCTATTGTAGATACTATAGTTTCGGGAGAGAGTTTGCTTTTTTATACCAAAGACAGGCAAGACACAACAATACCACAGGGTTGAGCATTACAACAGTATATATTTTTTACATATTTACCAAATAGAGCTTCGGTAGAGAGTTTGTCTTGTTGAACCATAGGCATACGAAGCCGAGCAACGTGATCAAGTTTAGCATCTTCAAGTTTATTACATTTACATAAACATAAAACTACGCAACTACGATTACGATTTTACAACTACGATTTACAAAATAGTTTAACATTGAAACGTTTTCGGCTTAACCTAAGCCCTCATCAGGAATCTGAAAATATTGATAAAATGCAATAAGTTTCAACTTCTTGAAGGTAACTAGCTAACTAATTGTAAGCATCAAGAAATACGCAGCGGTTAAGATACACCTATGAAACTCTAAGTGAAACAAAGGTAACGAAGTATGCTTGCTACTGCCCGTTTATCAAAATGCTATGTCATGATGTTTATGATATCATTATGATGTCATAAACAACCTGCGCCACCCCAAATAGTTGCTATTGACCCATGCTTAGCAGAAAATATCTTGACTCTAAAAATATGTAGGCTAGTCTTATTGAGGAAATGCGTATTTATACCATCCGCCTCCAGTTTTTGACTGGGTGCGCGTGGTGTCCAGGCCTGTTATAGAGATCGCCATGCTTTTACGCCAAGCTCAGTCGTCACCTTGTGACTAAAAATTAACCTTGAAGGAAAAAGAAGGCATTTTGCAGAAACCTCAAAGGCTGAGAGAAAATAATAATAACAACACAAAATCACATTTTTCTGCGTCGGGGGCCAGGGGCAACTACACCCTCTTCCCCATAAATCAGGGCCTGTCGATACCAGTAGAAAAAAAATCTTGTATTGGTAATATTTTTTGTTTATAAAAAATGATTTATTCTAGGTGTATCGAGTCTGAATGATTGGAGTCTTGCTCCAAGTAAGCTTATTTTGGGAACATTGCCTTCAAACTCCACGTCGACTCCAAACGTAAGCCACAATCCAGATTCTGTATACCATAACTTATGCCTTTCCTATGCTATCCCCTATCATGCAAAGAAAAGCATATACGGCATTTTGAAAAAAATGAGTGCTTGGAAAATAATCATGAACAACCAAGATCAGCAACGCAAGTGTTCTGCCTTTTTTTACTGCCGGAAAAAAAGTGCCTTCAGAACCAATGCTGCAACGTTTCTCTAGCGCCATACAACGTAGGCTACCGTATATATAAAAGCTGTCTTGCTGTGATGACGCCAAACGACGTCGTTCGACAAATCTTTGGTGCGAAAAAGCAAGAAAAAGCTACGTCATGATCAAGCCACTCGGCATAATCTGTTCTTTAACGAAAAGAGTCAGACAAACAATGAATGCATCCTAGCTTGCAACGGCGCTCATAAAGCAATGAAACTTTTCATGCAGCGGACTCTTCTACATGGCACAAACTCATACATTCTATTTCGGAAGGCGGTAGAACAACGCAGAATCACGTCGGGACACGATACCACAAACACAACACCACATTATTATCACAAACACACACTCAACATACCTATTTTGTGCTATCTCTGTTACCGGTTGTTTCTTACCGTTGTTAACTCCTTAAATTTGAACTTGGCACCCTTTGTTCCAATTTAGTCCAAATCGGAGGAGGGCTCTGTGGCGATCCATTTATTGTGTCAAATAAGTTTTCCATTCTTTAACTATAGTCAGGACCTGATTAAGGCTCATAGGGGCTCGAGGCACAACTAAGTTTAGTGGCCCCTATTTGCAATCTCCTTCGATGCAATGCCATGTAGTCTCTGCGAATGATGAAATATTGGCTAACAAATAGTTCAAGCAAAACTATAACTTCATAAATATTAATTTAACCAATTTACCTACAACTTTCTAACAGTATGAACATTGAACACTCTTATAGGCTACTTGTTGCTTATAGGCTATATGAATATATCCAACCTACGGTATACAGACGATAGGCTACAGTTTTGTTGGCTGAATCAGCAGAAGCTCTCCAAACAATAATAGATAAAGTGAACAATACTGGAAAGGAATATAACATGAAAATCAACACAAACAAGACGAAAACGATAATTATAAGAAAAAAAACTGTATCAAGTTTAAATATTATTATTGACGGAATGCTGGTCGAACAAGTTAAAAGCTTTTCCATGGCCACCTGGAAATGCGGCCTGATTTGTCACATTTTGCAGATTTTGATTACAGCTACTGCTAGTGCTTGACTGACATTTTTTGAGATGTTTTTACTTTTTGCGGTTTCCTAATGACAAAAAACTTTTTTGTTGCCTTGGAGAAGCAGTAGCAAATGAGAAAAAGTAAGTTAAAAAACACTGAATCAGACTGTTATTGAAAATTAACAGTCTAACTAAAATCTACAAAATCAAATTTTCTTTGTTTTTCAACATGTGAGGATGTTAAAACCTATTGTGTCATCTGGGGAAAAGAAAAAAGAAAGCGTAAAAATTTAATTTTTAGAAAAATTCATTTAAACGTTTGCCCAAAGTTAGAAAAACCTGGAAATTTCTGCAAAATGTGACGAATCAGGCCGTATCTTTAGGTGGTCATGGCTTTACCTATCTAGGACACACAATAACTGAAAATGGCAGATGCGATACGGAAATATTGAGACGAATAGAAATAGCAAGAAACAACTTTATAAAATAAAAAAGACATTAACAACACGCAAAATTAATATCAACACTCAAAAACGAATTATGAAATGCTATATATGGACTACGTTACTTTACAATGCAGAAACATGGACAATTGGACAGTGGACACTGTCATCACAAATGGTTAAACGACTTGAGGCATTTGAAATGTGGATTTATAGAAGAATGCTTAAGATTTCATGGAAGAATAAAATGACAAACAAAGGTGTACGATCTAGATCTAGAATACAAACCAACATGGAAATTTTACAAACAATTAAATCAAGAAAATTAAAATATTTTAGCCACATGATTAGCAATAATTCTATTCAAAGACGACTATTACAGTAGAAGCAAAAATGAACGGCAAGCAAAATAGGGGCAGACCACCAAGAGTTTGGACTAATGATATCAAAGACTGGAGAGAACTTGACTACAAAACTGCAGAAGAAAAACCTCACAACAGAAAAACTTGGCGCCTCATTGCCTCCAACCCTCGACGAGAGGAAGAAACTTAAGGAATTGGATGAAAAATCTAACAGATTGGAAATTGAGCGCAATTCATACTAAACACACTAGCAAAATATACACTTGAATTTGAACTAGCAGAGTTTATTAATGGTTTCTTGAAACCTATGAAAGTACGGTATTGACTTTTTTACATACGATAGAAGATTGGCATAAAATGATGTAGCAAGTAGGCCTAGTCTATATATTAGCCTAATTATGGTTGTCGGGTTTGATATTAAACAACACTTAAATTACTAACACCAGTAGAATAATATCTAATACTAATATAAACAAGCTAACAAATTAAAAAGTAAAAGCGATAGTCATTAGAGAAATAAAAAACAATTGTTTTCTCAGAATAATTGTGCCAGGCCCTATTACGTAAACTGTTCAGTCATCATAACTCTTGTTGATATTATTACAATTTACTGTTTTTGAAATGTGAGCTGGTTGACAGCAGGATTCCGGGATAGTACAATAAAAAATACAAAGTAGCCTATTCATAAAAATATTATGGCAGGCTATTCCAGAAATTATTAATAGCCTATGTAACTAAAACTAGTTCCATTTCATTGTGGTATCAGTAATAGAAAGTTAAAACAAACCCACCTCTGTGCAACGTTTTACATGTTTTACTGACACAACAACTTTCACTAGCTACGCCTACGGTACTAATGTAAAAAAAATTGCGGGCCCCAAAACCAGGGGGCCTGAGGCCTGTGCCTCGTGTGCCTCATGGTTAATCGGGCCTTGACTATAGTGAACTAGTTTAACCTACGTAGGCTATATAGGAAAAAGGGTGCAGAGAATAAAATGGTTTCTTCGTATTTGGTGACAGCACAGTCAGACCAGCTCAGCTGAAAAAACATTAAATTGATTGCGTAGTTTTACCTAACAATTTGGACGACTGTTAAAATATAATAGCCTAATTCGTGTTAAGTTTTACTGTCCTGACGTAGTTTCACTATTCTGTAATGTTTAAATTCAACTTGTGTTATAGACCTACAATATTATGCGAACACCTTCTGATAACTTAAAATTATAATTAGAGTTATAATTGTGTGAAAATAGTTAATGAAGTCAGATAGTCAAATTAGTTAGAATATCCGTTAGACAGAAAGACAGCTAATTAACATTTTAAACTACCATTAAAACTATCCCTGCTTACACTTATATAAAAAATTACCACATAACAACATTCTAAGCGACACACTTTCAATCAAACTAGAGATTTTAAGCACTGCAGACATGGCGTGTGACTTCAGTAGGATAATCTCAATATTACTAGATGTTACTTTTAATGAAAATACAGACCTGTTCATTTGGAAAAAAAAGGATGCGGGGGAGGGTCGTTATTTCTCACCCCGTTGGTCGACGTAGCCTTACAGACGAGAGTGGGAGCTCCCGATGTTGGATTGCTCAGCGAAAGCAAGTCAACCTTTAAGTTCTACCAGAAACAACTTAGGTTTGTGGTAGCCTACCGTACCGAGATAGAGCAAAAACCCGAAAGTGGATTAAGCTTTCTGGCTTTTCGTGCAAGCAGTGGCTGAGGGCTGGACTTGTCCGAGAAACGCAAAGCTAGAGTGCCCTGAGCTGTCCTGAACGTCGGGGTCACCACTGCGGGGGAAGGTTGCTAGTCCTCAAATATAAATATTACCACAGTAAGCTACGTATCTAGAACAGAACAATCTACTCCATTTGATTGAATTAAATTTATTTTTCATTGCTGATGTGAACATATAGAAAACAATAAGTTAAATACACGAATTTAAGGAAAAGATGACGCACCAATAAAAGGAAAGATGAGAAAACACTGTTTGGAAAACACTACCCGAAAAATGCACAGCCACCAAACCTAGAAATGATAGAGAAAAAATATAACTTTTATTTCGTCGGTTGTAATTTATAAAAAAAGATCTGGCAGCCTTTCTTCTAAAAATACATATTTGTATGAATAATTTCCTGACAAAAATTAACTTATTATTTATTAATGACTAATTTGCACAATTGAAAGTAGTAGTTTAGCTGTAGGCTTGGGGTAATTATCTGACTTTTGTGAGACTCCAGCAACTGCCCCAACCACTACTCTTAGGCCGAGAGATGGCGACATCTCCGGGAAAGGGTTTCCTTCTTTGCAGGAGATGACCAGGGTAAAAAACTACCTTGCATGCTCAGGGCAGTGGCGTAGCCAGGATTTTTGAAAGGGGGGGTTTTTAACGGCTGGCCAGCGAAGCCCGACGGCGTGTTTGTGTAAGACGACACCCAGCGGCGGGGGTACTGGGGGTCCTCTGTCAGAAAATTTTGAAAAATTACTTTGAATTTGGTGCATTCTGAGAGCATTTTCAACAAAAATGTGGGTATGAATATTCCTGTAAAATGGTGCTGTCCGGTAGCATAGCAAAAGAATAAGATCATGTTTTCTTCGGCATTTTTCAGAAATAAAGCTAAGTCTCTATGTCATAGGCGCCTAACTATTTTTTTGGCCGTGGGTGCGAAAGCGTGTTTCATCAGCAGCAACGTAAATTCAGCAAAATGTCACGCAGATGGATGACGTAATTATGTCCACACTAGGATTGCTTTTATTGCCACACTCGGAGTTATCGCTACGTTTGACCTACCGTTAATTATTATAAACAAAACTCGACCAAAACACATGTCATGCGTCTGCGTTGGCTAGCGGTTGATGGACTGCGACTAGCTAAGCACAACATAAAGTTTAGCAACGAACTAGATTTATCAGCATGAAACAAGAGACGAAAAAGTTTACTAAAAGGTATAATGGAATGCAAATACTAACTTGATTATACGCTTGAAAATAGGGTGCAACCTAGTTCGTACCCTGAACAGTTCGGACCCTCAGTTCGTACCCTGAAAAGATCGAGAGAAAAAATTAAAAAAAGCCGAAGTCGCTGATCGCAGTTTAATAGCACAAAGCCGAAGTCGCTGATCGGAGTTTCCGCAAACAAACTCGAGGGTTAGGGTTAGCGGAAACCGCGAAACTGCGGAAAAATATTTGCGGAAACTGCGATCAGCGAGGGTTAGAGCAGAGCATAGATTACTCGATGATTAGAGTTAGGGTTAGCCGAAACTGCGGTTAGCAAAACTGCTGAAAAATGTTTGCGGAAACTGCGATCAGCGAGGGTTAGGGTTAGAGCATAGATTGCTTTATAGTTAGGGTAAAGGTTAGCGGAAACTGCGGAAAAATGTTTGCGGAAACTGCGATCAGCGAGGGTTAGGGTTAGAACATAGATTAATCTATGGTTAGAGTTAGGGTAAAGGTTAGCAGAAACTGCGGTTAGCGGAATCTACGGAAAATGTTTGCGGAAACTGCGATCAGCGAGGGTTAGGGTTAGAGCATAGATTAGCGGTAGCCTACCTCTAAATACCCATTGTCAGGCATTGTCGGGTATTGTCAGGCATTGTCGGGCATTGTCGGTTTTTTGGGGGTTGTGGAGCACTTCTAGGGGTTGTCGAACGTTTTCAGGGACTGTCAAACATATTCAGGGGTTGTCGAGCATTTTCAGGGGTTGTCAGACATGTAGAGAAGGCTAACTATACTTTCAGGCATATGTTGATAATTTCCAGGCATTGTCTAGGATTTCCAGGCATTGTCCATCATTATCACTGATTGACAGGCTTGTTAGGCATTGTCGAACGTTTTCAGGAATTGTCGAACATATTCAGGGGTTGTCGAGCATTTTCAGGGGTTGTCAGACATTGTAGAGTAGCTACTTTCAGGCATTGTCGATAATTTCTAGGCATTGTCTAGGATTTCCAGGCATTGTCCATCATTATCAGTGATTGACAGGCTTGTTAGGCATTGTCGAACGTTTTCAGGGATTGTCGAACATTTTCAGGGGTTGTCGAGCATTTTCAGGGGTTGTCAGGCATTGTAGAGTAGCTACTTTCAGGCATTGTTGGGAATTTCCAAGCATTGTCTAGGATTTCCAGGCATTGTCGATCATTATCAGTGGTTGACAGGTTTGTTAGGCATTAGGCTATAAAACATTTTCAGGCATTGTCGAGCATTTTCAGGGGTTGTCAGACATTGTAGAGTAGCTACTTTCAGGCATTGTCGAACATTTTCAGGGGTTGTCGAGCATTTTCAGGCCTCGTCAGGCATTGCAGAGTAGATACTTTCATGCATTGTTGATAATTTCCAGGAATGGGGTTGTGCGATCCACTCGGTGGCGCTACAACTGGGTCCTAGCAACACGCTCGCAGTGATTGCTTCAAGCTTTAGCACGCTTTGCGTAACGCGCGTACAGCTGATATGGATGGGATGGGAGTGCAGTGTTGTGTTGATGTGAGGGTAAGAAGGTGCATATTACAAAGTTTGATACATTTAAGGCTTGATTTAACGTTGCTGTGGCTATGAAAGCAAATAAGTAAACAGGCTTTTCGAACACATTGCATGACAAGGTATCGACTTGTGGTGACAGGCAGAGAGGGAGACAGAGCAGTTTTTGTAGCTATAATCCTTTAATAATGTCCTTGAAGTCTATGATTGTGCTGTTTCTTCCTTGTAATAATAAATTGAGATGATTTAACTCTGTGAACATGTCAGTTAAATAAGCAAGATTTTTTTCAAAATTATCAGCATTCATCACATCATCACATATAGGCTAGCATGAACAGTTTTTGCGTTCTATCTGTGAAATGAAGTCACAAACTCGATCCAAACTTGTTGCAACGGGTTTGACTTCTGGAAACAAACTCATCTACGGTTTCGATGAGATCGAGGGCTTCCACATGATCTCAATAAGTACCGTACTTATGATAGCCAGGTCATTTAAACGCTGCTGTGTTTGTGTATACCGCAAATACGTTTACAACCTACGCAAAATAGAAAGGGATCATTCTGCTGCGCATGGAAAATGTTCGACAATGCCTGACAAACGTGTCAAAAACCAATAATGATCGACAATGCCTGGAAATCCTAGATAATGCTAGGAAATGCCCAACTAGGGCCTGAAAGTAGCTTAATCTAGAATGCCTGACTACCCCTGAAAATGCTAGACAACCCCTGAAAATGTTCGACAATGCCTGACAAACCCCTCAACCACTAATAATGATCAACAATGCCTGGAAACCCTAGACAATGCATGGAAATGCCCAACAATGCCTGAAAGTAGCTACTCTACAATGCCTGACAACCCCTGAAAATGTTCGACAATGCCTGAAAATGTTCTATAAAGCCTAATAAGCCTGTCAACCACTGATAATGATCGACAATGCCTAGAAATCATAGACAACGCCTGGAAATTATCGACAATGTCTAAAAGTAGCTACGGTACTCTACAATGCCTGACAACCCCTGAAAATGCTCGACAATCCCTGAAAATGTTCGACAATGCCTGAAAAGGTTCCATAATGACTACCAAACCTGTCAACCACTGATATTGATCGACAATGCCTGGAAATCCTAGACAATGGCTGGAAATTCCCAACAATGCCTGAAAGTATCTACTCTACAATACCTAACAACCCCTGAAAATGCTCAAAAACTCCTGAATATGTTCGATAAGGACTGAAAATGTTCGACAATGCCTCACAAGCCTGTCAACTACTGATAATGATCGACAATGCCTGAAAATCCTAGACAATGCCTAGAAATTCTCAACAATGCCTGAAAGTAGCTACGGTACTCTACAATGCCTGACAACCCCTGAAAATGCTCGACAACCCCTGAAAATGTTCGACAATGCCTGAAAATGTTCTATAACGCCTAATAAATCCGTCAACCATTGATAATGATCGACAATGCCTGGAAATCCTAGACAATGCCTGGAAATTCCTAACATATGCCTGAAAGTAGCTACTCTACCATGCCTGACAACCCCTGAAAATGCTCGACAACCCCTAGAAATGCTCCACAACGCCCCGAAAAGCCGACAATGCCCGACAATGCCCGACAATGCCTGACAATGCCTGACAATGCCTGACAATGCCCGACAATGCCCGACAATGCCTGACAATGCCCGACAATGCCTGACAATGCCTGACAATGGGTATTTATAGAGGTACCCTTCAGGGGGGAAATTTTAAAATGTTTGCGGAAACTGCGATCAGCGACTTCCGCTTTTTTTAATTTTTTCTTTTGATCTTTTTAGGGTACGAACTGAGGGTCCGAACTGTTCAGGGTACGAACTAGGTTCCATCCTTGAAAATATATCTGTTGAAAGCAAAATCATTCATGTTTACATCAATTCAGCAGCACGTCGCCATGAATAAATTTAAAAGTGGCTGACATCCGTAAACAAAACAGCCCTTGAAAAATAGTTACGGAGAGACGTTTGATCAAGTTTTCGACTTGACATTGCTCCCTTTTCTCTACAATATCGCAACTTATGAGTGGCCTGCTTTCAATTCGCTGTAAAACGCCCGTTTTGGTGTTGCAGATGAAACAAAAGATGCGCATATTCCCGCCTTTGATCGGGTTTCTATGGCAACGGTCGTGTGTGCGCCATGCAGCTTGCGCGAGTCCGTTGTTGCATTGATTATGCCGCGTGTGCGCAGTGCGGTTTGTATCAGCCCTTGTTGCGTTGGGTAGTGGTTACCTCGGGCCCAGACTTCAAGTACATTTTCACAGCGAGTGATTCACTGCCGCGACAATTTACTGCAGAGGTTTCGACTTTCGAAAGCGACATCGAGTCTGTTTGCAAGCGCATTAAGCTAAACGCACGCTGCGTCTACGTAGCAAATTATGTTGTTTTTGGGTGCATTCAACATCTGATGACATAGAATCGACGCAAAATGGTAGATTTTTGCTATGTCGCAGGCAGCAAAATCAGTCATTTTACATTGATTCCACGTCTGCAGACGTTAAACCCAGGGATATCTAAAGAAGGGGATACGAAGGCTTTTATTACGTCTGACAATAGAAGGGCTTTTGTTTATCGTAAATAATCTGTGTTTATCGTAAAATGACAATTGGCACCGATAGTAGTTTAATAAATTTTGTTATGATAACTTGCATTGCGCTATTAGCATCAAGCCTGGATATTCACAGCATGCTCATGGTTGCTTGTTAATTCAACTACCCATATACTTGCTTTACATCTAGCCTACTGCGAAGGCTTTGTTCAAAAAAACAGCTTACTGAGTAACTTTTCAACTGTCTTTGTAAGCAAGTATTCTTTAAATATGCTCTACGTAACATTTGTTAACTGTCTCCTGTAGTTCACTGTACCAGCTGCACTACAAAACTTTCTACGATTTTAAAAAGAACCACATATTTAATGCACTACAAACAACCGCCCTGGTAGTGTCACGAGAATAAGGCAATCGCTGCGAGCCTTCATATCCCCTTCTCTAGATATCCCTGGTTAAACCAATGTAACAATGACAGATTTTTTTTGTCTGGGGTGGGATTGTAGTATCGCTACTCGTTCTAGTGATTATTTATCGCAAAACTGTTGCGGTTTCCATTTAAAAAATGTTTTCCTGCTGCCGATCACTACAGTAGTTCATTTATTGTTTTATGTATCAATGCAGCATAAAAAGTTGCTCCCATGCAGAAATATGCGTGGGGGCCTGGCCCCCACGGCTTAGGCGCCTATGCTCTATGTTTTCTTGTTTCTAATTCCTGGCTGAGATGTTTGAATGTTTGATATTGGCAAAATTCGATTTTTTAATGCAGTTTCTTTTAAAATTAGGCAAACTTTGTTTTAGAGACATAAAGAGACTGAAAGCATCATTCTCAATATTGTGACGTCACACGTGTGCCAAAGGGGAGGGGGTTGAAACCCCTAAACTCCCCCCCTTGACTACGTCACTGCATGAGGCCTGAGGGGACATCATCGGCAGAGTATGACATCGTCGCCACCCAACTTAGTTTACTCGTATAATCTAATGTTGTAACCAACCTTGCCTTATCAAAATTACTTGTAGATCAAAGTCAATCTAGTGCAACCTAGTTTGTACCCTGAACAGTTTGTACCCTGAACAGTTCGTACCCTCAGTTCGTACCCTGAAAAGATCGAGAAAAAAAATTAAAAAAAGTCGAAGTTGCTGTTCGGAGTTTCCGCAAACAAACAAACTGAAAAGATTGATAGAAAAAAATAGAACAAAGCCTAAGTCGCTGATCGCAGTTTCCGATTTTCCGCAGTTTCCGCAAACATTTTAAAATTTTTGGTAATGATCCTAAGAGTTTGCTGAAGTCGCTCGCAGTTTTCACAAACATTTTAAAAGGGTTAGAAAAAGATCAAGAGAAAAAATTAAAAAAAGCCGAAGTTGATTGGAGTTTCCGCAAACAAACCATCCCTGAAACAAACAAACTGAAAAGATCGAGAGAAAAAAATAGAACAAAGCCCAGAGCTGGTCTACAAGTTCTCCCACTCCTTGGTAATTCAGGGACTCAACTAAACATATAGGATGAAACTACTTTATCTTTGCTTTACTGTTCACACACTTTAATCCGGATGCAACCTAGTTCGTACCCTAAACAGTTCGTACCCTCAGTTCGTACCCTGAAAAGAACGAGAGAAAAAATTAAAAAAAAGCGGAAGTCGCTGATTGCAGTTTTCGCAAACATTTTAAAATTTCGCCCCTGAAAAGATCAAGAGAAAGAAAGCCGAAGTCGCTGATTGCAGTTTCCGCTAACCCTAACCATAGACTAATCTATGCTCTAACCCTAACCCTCGCTGATCGGAGTTTCCGCAAACATTTTTCCGCACTTTCCGCTAACCCTAACTCTAACCATAGACTAATATATGCTCTAACCCTCGCTGATTGCAGTTTCTGCAAACATTTTTCCGCAGTTTCCGCTAACCGCAGTTTCCGCTAACCCATACCCTAACCGTAGAGTAATCTATGCTCTAACTTTTATCCTCGCTGATTGCAGTTGCGCAAACATTTTTCCGCAGTTTCCGCTAACATTTACCCTAACTCTTACCATAGAGTAATCTATGCTCTAACCCTCGTTGATTGCAGTTTCCGCAAACATTTTTCCGCAGTTTTGCTAACCGCAGCTTCCGCTTACCCTAACCATCGAGTAATCTATGCTCTAACCATAGATATCTTAAATATAGATATGCAACTCAGCAATCGTGGAATTATCGTCACGCTCGACTGGCTTTATGGACACAATCAACAATCAAGGTTGCCAGCTTGGCTAGCGTATCTATGGTAGGCTATTATTGTACGGTTTGGGCTTGGCGAGTGGTGGCTTTTGAGCTCCTTTGGAATATTTTTGATGGCGTATAATTCAAGTTTTTACAGAATAGCATACTATGAAAAATCAAGACAATAATCTTTCTTCACGTAGGTTATGCAACTTCTGTTGCATGATCGTTGGAACTATCATTTAAGCTTATTTCCAGTGACTCATTAAAGCTTGTTGTAGGCAGTTTACAAACCTGAGCTAGAGGGGCGCCGGAACGATTTTAGGGTGAGATATACGGTAGCGATAATTGTTAAACATTTTCAGGGGTTGTCGAGGATTTTCAGGGGTTGTCAGGCATTGTAGAGTAGCTACTTTCAGGTATTGTTGGGAATTTCCAGGCATTGTCGATCAATATCAGTGGTTGACAGGTTTGGTAGTCATTATGGAACATTTTCAGGCATTGTCGAACATTTTCAGGAATTGTCGAGCATTTTCAGGAGTTGTCGAGCATTTTCAGGGGTTGTCAGGCATTGTAGAGTAGCTACTTCCAGGCATTGTCGGTAATTTCAAGGCATTGTCTAGGATTTCCAGGCATTGTCGATCAATATCAATGGTTGACAGGCAGTTGGTTGACAGGCAATGGTTGACAGGCATTTATCAGTCATTGTCGGAAATTTTCAAGAATCGTCGAATATTTTTAGGTGTCAGGGGCTCTCAGGCATTATAAAGTACTTTAGATTCTTTCTGGCAGGCATTGTCGGCAGTGGCGTAGCTAGGGAATGTGCCGCCCGGGGTGGATTCAGATTTTGCCGCCCCTTCAAGAAAAAGCATGTGAAAACAGGCCCGAATTTAGGGGGGGCAGAGGGTGCAGGTACCCCGGAACCCCCGACTTTTAAAGGGCCCCCCTACGTGAAAAAAATGTGATTTTTTTACTATTAGCTTTTGTGGTTTCTGCAAAATGCTGTGCAGTGCTGGATTGATGCTACTGTAGACGTCGAGGGGGTGTTTCGCGCCGTAGGCGAATTTTTTTGCACGGGGGCCCCTGATCTAAAAGTGCCCGGGCCCCCCATTAGCTAAATTCGGCCCTGTGTGAAAATGAAATGCGTTTTTTATCAGATTATAATCAAAATCAAAAATCGTAGTCTGAAAGTGCCGCCCCCAGACGTGCCGCCCGGGGCGGTCCTCCCCTTCTTCCCCCCTCCTAGCTACGCCACTGATTGTCGGACATCTTCAGGCATTGTCTAGGATTTCCAGGCATTGTCGAACATATTCAGTGGTTGATAGGTTTGTTTGGCGTTGTCGAACGTTTTCTTGGGTTGTCGATCATTACCAGGTTTTGACAGGTTTGTCAGGCATTGTCGATACTTATGATAGCCAGGTCATTTAAACGCTGCTGTGTTTGTGTATACCGTAAATACGTTTACAACCTACGCAAAATAGAAAGGGATCATTCTGCTGCGCATGCAAAGCTGGAAATAAAAATGCATGAAAATGTTCGACAATGCCTGACAAACGTGTCAAAAACCAATAATGATCGACAATGCCTGGAAATCTTAGACAATGCTAGGAAATGCCCAACAATGCCTGAAAGTAGCTTAATTTAGAATGCCTGACTACCCCTGAAAATTCTAGACAACCCCTGAAAAT
This sequence comes from Aplidium turbinatum, assembly GCF_918807975.1. Taxonomy (NCBI): domain Eukaryota; kingdom Metazoa; phylum Chordata; class Ascidiacea; order Aplousobranchia; family Polyclinidae; genus Aplidium; species Aplidium turbinatum. The sequence goes on along the minus strand of NC_137483.1, from coordinate 6,023,046 downwards.
GTTCGACAATGCCTGACAAACCCGTCAACCACTAATAATGACCAATGATGCCTGGAAATCCTAGACAATGCCTAGAAATTCCCAACAATGCCTGAAAGTAGCTACTCTACAATGCCTGACAACCCCTGAAAATGCTTGACAATCCCTGAAAATGTTCGACAATGCCTGAAAATGTTCCATAATGACTACCAAACCTGTCAAACACTGATATTGATCGACAATGACTGCAAATCCTAGACAATGCCTAGAAATTCCCAACAATGCCTGAAAGTAGCTACTCTACAATGCCTGACAACCCCTGAAAATGCTCGACAATTCCTGAACATGTTCGACAATGCCTGAAAATGTTCCATAATGACTACCAAACCTGTCAAACACTGATATTGATCGACAATGCCTGGAAATCCTAGACAATGCCTGGAAATTCTCAACAATGCCTGAAAGTAGCTACTCTACAATGCCTGACAACCCCTGAAAATGCTCGACAACCCCTGAGTATGTTCGATAATGCCTGAAAATGTTCGACAATGCCTCACAAGCCTGTCAACCACTGATAATGATCGACAATGCCTGGAAATCTTACACAATGCCTAGAAATTCCCAACAATGCCTGAAAGTAGTTAGCCTACTCTACAATACCTGAAACCCCTGAAAATGTTCGACAACTCCTGAAAATGCTCCACAACCCCCCAAAAAGCCGACAGTGCCCGACAATGCCTGACAATGCCCGACAATGCCTACAATGCCTGACAAAGGGTATTTAGAGGTACCGTACCCTCTGTGACTGTGATTTGTTTTCAATCGCCAGAATCTCCATAAAGCAGTCCATGCGGAACGAGAATGTGACGTCATCACAAGCAATCCATACGTCAACTTGAAAACGAAGAAAGTTTTATTTAAACAAAAACCAAAAAAATGTATTAAAAATAAAGTTGTTTTGCTGTGCCAAGTTTGAAGTCAATGCATACAGCCATAGCTACGATGATGAACTGTTTTATTTTGGTCAACGACGCACGAGTACAAAATAATTGACACGGCGAGAAGAACACAATAAACATAGCCAGGTCAGAGACTTTAAAGAACCGGCCTGCCACGCCCCGTGGAGGCGGGGAGCGGCGTGATTATGGGGTGGCGATGCACCCGGAAGGGAAGTCCACCAGCTTAGGTCGCGGGGGCCAGGCTGGGGAGTCTAGGTACCTGTGGAAGGAAAGTGTGGATCGAGATTTTTGTGCGACTCGTCCGCAAAAGTTAGAATGGCGGAACGGGCCAGGGAGACGGGATTTGCTTTCTGCAAACGCAAAAAGATCAGCTCACGACGGGCCGGGCGACAGAAGTTTTATAAAGCCAGGCAGCGCCCACGTCTCCATCACGTGACCGTAACACAGGTACGTTTGACTCCTATACCCGGTCTGCCCGTAGGCAGAGCGGATAAACTTTGGGGTCTCCCACGAGGAAGAGAAGCTTAGCTACAAGGACGATTTGAATACTCGTGGGAGACGAAAATTATATAAAATCTGGAGCAAAGGCTCAATTAATTGGTGTAAAAAAAAAAGATGGTAAGTGGGAATAATTGTATGTTTTACCTACCGAAAAAGTGTTGACGTTGAACCAACGAGCACGGATGTGCACTGGCCAGACGTTGAGGCAGGTTCGCCCAGATGGGTCGGGGGGACTAGCGATCGAAGCGTAGATATGACTAGGCTACATTACCAGGAAAAATATAGAATAGTGGGATGAAACTTTGGAGGTTGCATCGAGTTGATCGGGAAATCATGATTATCGATGAGTTAAAAGCAACGCGAGGTTGATCCGAGCGGGAAAGAGCAGCATATCGGGTGAAGGTAGTGTGTGATAATCTAAAATATTGAAATATGAAAATACAGATCCAGTGTTGTTAATGATATTACGTCATTGATGATGATATGAGTCCATTCACGATATGCAATATATACTTAATTCATATATTGCTATTTTATTTTATTGATGATGATTGTATTCTTCATTGAGCTGCAGCATGCTGATGAAACGACAATTGTTTACAGGTAAATTGATAATGAAACAATGGATTTAACATAATATGACGTCACACAACTACTGGCGGGTTTTGAGGTTTGCTGTCTTGCGCGCTCGGATGCTTACTGCAGAGCTTCTGCTGTTGGGGAATTGAGCTTCTGATCGCTGGAATCGTCTTTTCTATGACGTAGCCCCTCCACGAGTGAGCCCGGCGTTCCAAGCTTTCCAGACACGGAGGGAACCTTCGATTGAGAGGGAGGCCACTTTTCTAGCCACCTCTGCTACCCCACGAGCAGGAACACCCAAGGCCGCCAAAGCCCGAGAGCTCAACGGAGCATAGCTCCCGAGGGAGCCTACGACGAACGGAAGTGACAGGACGTCCCTGCAAGGGCGCTTCCTGTCTTCCAATATGTTTACACATAACTCGCCGTAGCCTACTTGTCGTGTTTCCTGTCGGCGGCTTTTCGAAGGGAATCCGCGCCGTAGTCGAACGGGCAAGTGACGTCACATACAACCGTGACACCGTCAGGGCGTTGCAGGACAATGTCAGGGCGCAGATCAGCACCGCCCGCTTCCACGTGTTGTGGAACCGTACTATCTATGGTAAGCAAGGGTTGCCATTCGGCAGGTACATGCTTCACGATCTCCCACAATACCGAATTGTGTCGTTCCGTGACAACAGGCATCACGGTAGGGCAGTGATTCAAACATCGTTACGCACCACGGAGATACATATCTATATATAAGATATCTATGCTCTAACCCTCGTTGATCGCAGTTTCCGCTAAACGCAGTTTCCGCTAATCTTAACCTTCGAGTTGTTTGCGGAAACTTCGATCAGCGACTTCGGCTTTGTGCTATTAAACTGCGATCAGCGACTTTGGCTTTTTAATTTTTTCTCTCGATCTTTTCAGGGTACGAACTGAGGGCACGAACTGTTCAGGGTACGAACTAGATTGCATCCCTTTAATCCACATGTTTTGGTCAATTGGCAAACATTTTAATAGGGTGTTTTGGCAAACATTTTAATAGGGTTAGGGTTGAGATCGTAGTTTTCGCAAACATTTTAAAATTTCTGGTAATGATCCTGAGAGTTTTTGTTTGTTTGCGGAAACTGCGATCAGCGACTTCGGCTTTGTGCTATTTTTTCTCTTGATCTTTTTAGAGGGAAAATGTTTGCGGAAACTGCAATCAGCAACTTCGTTTTTTTTTCTCTCGTTCTTATCAGGGTACGAACTGTTCAGGGTACAAACTAGGTTGCATCCAAAGTCAGACATTGTGATGTAAGACTTGGACTAAATTGCGCTGATTAGTGAAGAAGTAGGTACCGGTACTCCTATCCATTCTAAGCAAAGAATTCACCTTTGTTACCCTGATTCAATGTCATCAATCGTTGAAACAACTTAAAAATCCAAAGCTTTTCTGCTTAAATGGAAGCTAAGGGATACAGTATTAACATTTTCTAGATGCGCGCTAGAATGCGCTGGAAATTATATTCTCTCAACAATTATTCGTTTTATGCAAGGGGTTAGAAATGTTTGAGCCAAGGATTCAACCTATTTTGTCCTCAGAACACTTCGTACCCTGATTTCAGTCATGATTCAAGCCATTGCATAGGCCTATATCTGCAATTTCTTTGTTGAAATAATTGATTGTTTGTTTTTAAACTTTAAGAACAGAATTCATCATCAACTAGTACAGGTTATATTATAATGAATTGTGTAGATTTGGCCTTGAGTATTTTTTGCATCATTATTGGTAAGTATATACATTATGATATAATAATATTCTATTTATATAATGTTCTGTATTCACTCAATTTTATTGTGTGTAACTGAGCTAGGCTAGAGTAGGCTATGTTTTGAAAGAGCATGAATAGTATTAAATACAAACATAATAAATATTTTGAATACAAACCTAAATATCCAATGTATCCTACAAACAAAACAAGAATTGCTGGCATTAAGAACAGGGGTGATGAATTTGAAGTAGTAAAACTGGGTTGTTTTAGTCTTATTGTAATTTACAAAACTGTACAACCAACTTATAGTTTCATGTCAACTTTATGTTTTGTTTGTTGTATCCAGGATAACACCTGGGGTTTGAAGATTTAGATTAAGTGGACGAGAAAGCAAGGAAGCCAATCTTCATGTCCACATTCAGGCATGCCTTTAAGTGTCCTGCCAAAGAAGTGTCTTGAGCGGTGTCGAACCGGCGTCCTTTCGATTGCTGTTCCAAGGCCCTCACCACTCGGCTATGCAGCCAACTTTATGTTAAAAGTAAATTAGTGACACCGTTAGTCAACTACAGCTGAGTGTACTAAAGTGTGGTTCTGCTACTATTCGGTGAGTCCGATTCGGTGAGAGCCTTTTTCGGTGAGAGCCCTATTCGGTGATTTTTTTGAATTTTTTTTTGAAAATTATCGGGTACCGTAGCCTAATTAAAACCCCTAACCCCAAAACCCCTAACCCAAAAACCCAAACCCCAAAAACTCCCAAAAAAAAAAAAACCAAAACCCCCAAAAACCCAAACCCCCCAAAAACCCCCAAACCCCAAACCCAAAAAACCCCAAACCTCCAAAAATCCCCAAACCCCCTAACCCCAAAAAAAAACCAAACCCTAAAAACCCCAAAACCGCAAACCCCAACCCCCAAAAAACCCCAAACCCCAAAAATCCCCAAACCCCAAAAACCCTAACCCCAAAAACCCCTAACCCCAAAAACTCCTAACCCCAAAAACCCCTAACCCCATCCCCTAACCATGCCCTAACCCTATAACGGCAATGATAATTAGGCTACGGCGCGCAGTAATTTAAAAAAAAAACTCACCGAATAGGGCTCTCACCGAAAAAGGCTTTCACCGAATAGGGAACTCACCGAATCGGACTCACCAAATCGGACTCACCGAATCGGGCCATTCCGGGTTTGTGGGCCCAACTTTGCCCCTCACGGATCTTGAAACCTTGACGATAACATAAAAATGCTCCATAATTTGCAAACAAAAAAGCAAAGCCAAAGGCAGCTTGGACTACCCAAAACTAGAAAATACCGTACTCTTACTTTGAAATATTGTGTGGGGCAATAAAGAATTATTACTGTATATATAGGTCTTTTAATTTTTTAACTTTATTAAAAACTTCAACAATGTATTATTATAAACTCGATAGGCATATATATACATTATTATGACTAAATCTTTTCACAAACTCTCTGGAAAATTTTAATGTTGATAAACTCCATTAGTTTAAAAATTAACTGTTAAAATACAGTGACGAACGTTATTTGTGAGTCAAATGACAAATTGAAAAGATGATTGTTGTGGCAGCCGGATTGCTGCAAGCTGCTCACAACCTTTCTTTTATCGGAATGGCCCGTTTCGGTGAGTCCGATTCGGTGAGTCCGATTCGGTTAGTCCGATTCGGTGAGTCCGATCCCTTAACGGGGGATTTTTTCAATTTTTTTTTAAATTATCGGGTACCGTAGCCTAATTATCATTGCCGTTTTAGGGTTAGGGTTTAGGGCTTAAGGTTAGGGGTTAGAAGTTAGGAACTCACCGAATCGGACTCACCGAATTTGACTCACCGAATCGGACTCACCGAATAGTAGCAGACCCTTCTTTTATCAATTTTCAAACTTCTTTTTGAAATTATTTTGTCAATTTGCGTCCTTTTGGTCTTTATTAGCTGTAATCTTTCTGCTGTAAACTTTAGCAAGTCCCTAATACCATACTCCATCAGAATGCAACCAGATGATTGAGAAGGTCATTTATCTTTTTAAATGAAACTTGCAGTATAGTTTGAGTTACACTAGGTGTGTGATACTAGTCCTTTGTATTGTTTTGCGCCACACGCTATGAGAATTAGTTTGTGTGTCAAAGTGCCTAGTTGTGATGTGTACCAAAGTTTAGAGTGCAACTGCATGATTGAATTAACATCAATTGGCTAGAATCCATTGCCAAGAATCCATTGCCGGTACGGTACCTGTTAAAAAACTCACATTCTTACAATTGAGGCCCACAGCTGAGAAACCAACCCTTTTCCCACGCTCTCTAGCGATTCTCTCTCTTGCTACCTGGAAGTAGCAAACTCGTCAATGCCACCTAGTGATATGACGTCAGTTGGAGTCAAGCTTAGTGGGTATCAAACTAGCCGAGATAGGCTTGGTTGCTAGTGAATGCGCAAATTTATAAGGCATCCATAATGAAGACGCATCTTTCAGCCAGCATTATACAAATTTAGTTGTTCATACTCGTGTGCCAGGAGTGGTTTGCGAAGCATTTTCTACTGCTTCCCCAAAAAGCAACAGGCAACAGAAAGCTTTTATATTACAGTATTAGGAGAAAGCAAAAAGTAATAAAATCTCAGAAAATGTCAGTCAAACACTAGCAGTTAGCTGTAATCAAAATCTGCAAAATGTGACAAATCAGGCTGCATTTTCAGGTGGCCATGGCTCAAGTAAACTCACTCATTTGACAACTTTCCATCGCGTCCTCTGGGCTTGCCATCTTTTTCCCAATTCTTCCTATCAACCTTGAAGAAAGTTTGTAATACTGCTGGATTGACCATTGCATGGAAGTCGTCCAACACAGTGATGCAACAGGTGCTCTCCACCATGCCATTAAACACCCTTACACACTGCTCGATTTCGTGGTTCGAATGTCACATAACATTGGTTAAGATGTACCGTACTACCTCACATGGGCCTATGACACCTTTGGTCTGTCCTCCAACAATATCAATGGATAAGTTAACAGACCTAGCTTATTTTTTTCAAACTCGAGATTTCAAAGAGCCTATACCACCTGCTTTCACATAAAAAGCACGTGCAACAAGCTGGTTTTTTTTCGTTCATTTATCGGTCATTGACCGATTTTTTAGCAAAATGCCCGAAAAAAAAATAGTCAATTCGGTTAAAATGTCTGAAAAAATATATAGTCAATTGACTATATATGACCAAAAATGACCGAAATAAATAAAATTGACCGAATTTTTTCAAGTCATTATGGACAAATGACCGAAAAGTCTCAGCGAAAAAACCTAGGCAACAAGATTGAAGCAGCGAAAAAAAACCTCCTTCCTCTAGGACAGTGGTCGGCAACCCGTGGCTCCGGAGCCGCATGCGGCTTTTTAGCTCCTCTGAAGCGGATCCCTCCAGATTTGACATGATTTAGTATAGCCTATACCAGTGGTTCTTAACCTTTTTTCTATCAAGCCGAAGCCCCCCTTCAATAATGGTCATGTGCCTCGTGCCCCCCAAAAAAATTGCATTTTTGTCTCTTTATTGTACACATCACAGTCTTCAGGAATCGCAACATGACAATAAAGACCAAAATTAAAGTTTTAAAAGCATATGTAGAATCAATTCTAACCTACGGATGTGAATGCTGGACAATAAGTAAAGATATGAAGAAAAGACTAGAGGCTGCTGAGATGTGGTTTCTCAGAAGGATGTTGAGGATATCTTGGACTGAAAAGAAGAGTAATGACGAAGTTATGAAATTGGCAAATGCAGAAAGGAGATTAATAACAACAGTTAGAAGGCGTCAGATGCAATTTGTAGGTCATATTCACAGACATGGAGATTTGGAAAAATTAGCTCTATTGGGGATGATACAGGGAAAAAGAAGCAGAGGTCGACAAAGATTAACTTATTTAAACAGCTTGAATCAATGGGCCACAAACACAACAGTTAAAACGAACGATTTTATACGAATGGCAAATGACAGAGAAGTTTGGAAGACCATGATCGCCAACGTCTGTATCAGATCAGGCACATAATCATCATCATTGTACACATCAGGAAGATACGTGACACTGCTTCTTAGCGACTAGATTTTTAATGCGAGGTTTAACTCTAGAGAGTGAACAACGTAAGTCTCCTTCAACTCTCAGCCTGTTTCTGTACTTGGTCTTGATAGCAACGAGAGCAGAAAATGCAGCTTCACAAAAGATACGTGGATCCAAACATTGTTAGAATTCGAAGAGCCCGAGTTGCGATAAGAGGGTAAACAGGAAGGTAATTGGCCCAGAACAACTCGAGTTCCAGTTCTTTGAAATCTTCTTTAGCTGTGGAGTTGAACTTCATCTCAAGAAACTCCTCTTGTCCTTCTTCGAAAATATCAACTACTTCACATTGAAACGGGTTTCTGGTGAACTTCCAGGTTTCACGCTTATCATCCAGATCTGGAAAGTATTTGATGAACTCCGCTTTCAATTCATTAAGGTGGGTTTCTATTTGTTTCTTCAACTCAGACTTAAAGTTACCATCTTTGAGAGCAGAATCCAACTTACTGCACTCGCTGGATTTCCTTGTTCAATTCGACTCTTCCAGAGGTCGAGCTTGGCTATAAAAGTTCGAATGATGTCATGATGCTTAATGATGTTGATTTTTTTCCCTTGAAGTTTAAGCATTAAGTATTAAGTAAATAAAGCTGTAAAAAAGCAATTTGAACAAAAAAGTAAAAATGAAGCAGCGTCAAAAATTATATACATCTGAAGGAGTTCAGCGCAAAATAGTTTTGTGAAGTTCTGGTCTAACTAATAAAGCAAGAATTACTGAATACAATATAAAATAAGACAAAATACAAAATATGACGAACAGCATAGGTCCTAGGACATTAAAGTAATTAAAAAAAATAAAATTGTTGTAGAACTCGCGCCACCCCTGAGAGATGCTTCATGCCCCCTTGGGGGGGGGGCGCGCCCTCCGGTTAAGAACCACTGGCCTATACGTTTGACTGTGATAATGAAAAAAAAACGGCATCAAAACGTTGTTTACTAGTTGTGCAAGATGATAGGGTCAAGCGGGGTCAAATGGGACGCGGGGGCAAACGGGCCATTCTGTTACTCTGTTTACTTATCACATTTTTTTCCTACTTATTCTTTTCTAAAATCGGAAGTTAATAGCTCATTTTAAAGCTGCTTTCCCATAGATTTGCATCATGTAAAACAAACACAGATCTACATTTGGAAAATATACTTTAGATGATGCAAAAAGTGGCCAAAAAATGTGAAAATATTAAAATTTGAAAATTTACCAAAAAAACTTTGGTATACCACAAAAACTAATTAAGCTGGAATGAAAATTTACTGAACAGCATACACCCCAGAATGCCGAATTAGTATGTTGAAAATATTAATAGTCCCACTTTTTTACTTTTTGTAATTTTTCTGTTTAAATAAAATGGGGTCAAATGGGCCACATTGGCTTTTTGACAAGTTATAGCTCACTTGCATAACTTTTTTAATTCTATTTAATTTATATGGTATTTTTTAGGTAAACAGGCCTATTATTACTATTAGACTTAGCTGTTGGTTGCATGATTAGCTCTAGACATGCCTTTTCTTCTTGAGCAAAAAGAAAATAGAAAGCATAAAACTGAAAGTGGTAAAGGCTTTGAAAAGTCCAAGATTTGAGAACCCTTCTAAACGTGCCATTGTGGACTTGATGACTGTCAATAGGGAAGAACTGCAGGACTTCATCACAGCAAACAACACACGATTTTAAAAAATTATTGAACTGCATTTTGACTTTTTGAGTCAAGACCCAACTCTTTAGGAACCCAATGACACCTACATTGCTACAAAATCGATTCTACTTGGCATGAGAGTCGTGAATGACATAACTGAATGTGGTGTGGCGAATACAAATTTGAGCATGATGTGCGAATACAATTTTCTGCACACCAATGACAAAGAGCAATTTTAAGCAGTTCCTCCTCATGACAGTCTAAACCTTCAGACAGCTGTATCCAGATAGGAATAAGTCTACACTGATGCAATAACTATAACTAATAACATTCTGGGCATCTGTCAACACTGAACTAATTAATTTTGAGTAATTTTGTCATTATATTCCTATCATGTAATCCCGTGTTGCTATTAGTGTATTCCGTGAAGCTTTCAAAGTAGGTAGCAACCTTAAAAATGTTTTCAGTTTCCCCAAAAATTTGACAGGATTATTTTTTCAGGTATTGACACGATGCGAGAGGGTGTCAGACTTGAATTTCAAACTTTTAACTTTTCCCCAATTTATGAATCACCCTATTGTATAGCATCCTATTTCAATTGTCAACTATAGACCCTGCTGTTTGACTTGGCCCTTTTTACTCTGTTTATGACTGCCCGTTTAAAATTTATCATTTGTAAAATGTTTCCTTTTTCATATCGTTCAATTTTAGTTGCAAAAAAGAGCAGTGCAAATTATGTGTTCTACTTTTATCTGAAAAAGGCGTAGAAGGCCTTTATTGCTAAAATTGTTGAGCATCACTTGAACAAAATACATGCCACCCAACAGGTATGTGGTAAAATAGCAAAATCAAAGTTCTTTCCTTACCATTTAGACGTTTAGAAGTTGTGGCCCATTTGACCCCACAGCTGATGGGGTCAAACGGGCCACACCTACCCCAGCTTAGCCCATTTTTTTATGTTTTTGCAAGTTTTCAATTTTTTTGAAAAATCTCTTATTTCATTGCTGAAAGGTGTAATGCTCTGTGGTAAATATTTTTTTTTAAATTTCATCATAGGTTATATGTGGCATTCAAAAAACTGAAAAAGTGTCCCGTTTGACCCCGCATGACCCTACAGCAATGAGCCAACTCTGATCGAGTGGTGCTCTGTCAGAAAATAATAGACTTTTTTTTACAATTTTTGTTATTCAAATTTTGACTTTATCAGGTCAGTTTAAACTTTAAAGCTTTTGGCATGAACACTGAACAGCATACCCTTTTCTATCAGTAACCATGCACAAATAAAAAGAGAAAAGTTTTAGGCGAAAACAGAGATGTTACTCAGCATGGACAATTGGACATAAACATGAACTTTGCATTCAATGCAAATGGCTCGGGTTCCAAATAGCGACTGTCAGAACAGCGACTGTCAATAGAGCGACTACACGACAGCGATTCATTTAAAACAGCGACTGTCAATAGAGCGACTACACGACAGCGATTCATCAAAAACAGCGACTGCCACAACAGCGACCTCACTTCTTTTATTAAATCCAAGGCTTACGCGCACATGCACTCTTTCACCCCCCGGTCGATTCTGACTCATGACGTTTTTGACCAAGAAGCTGAGCATCTGTACTTCCAATACCTTAGCCTACTAATTCTAACTGTAAACTTGTAAACTAAAACTACCCTAGACTAGGCAATCATTGTCAAGCTGGTGCCATACAGAACCACCCAATTTGGCCTCCAAGTCAAAACTGCCATACAGAACCACCCAATTTGGCGTCCAAGTCAAAACCTGCTGACTGGCATGATATAAATCCAAAAACTTCTCGCTATAGCTAAATTGAAAACTAGTTGTGTTCAAATTTGGCGCCTACAATAAATAAAATTCAAAAATATGCCACATAGGTGCCAGATGGGGCATTTTTATGGCACTTAAAGTGTTAAGTCGCTATCATAACAGTCGCTGTTTTAATGCAGTCGGCATTTATACAATCGCTGTTTGGAATGTCGCTCACTTCATTACGTCGCTATTATGAAGTCGCCATTATGACAGTCGCTGTTTTGACAGTCGCTATCCGGCCTGGATGCCAATGCAAATGATGCTTAATAACCCTATGTGGGAAAAAAATCCCAAAATAAATGACTTCAAAAGGTCCTGTCAGAACAGTCATAGAGCATTAATATTGCTGCACATTATCCCATTTTGGAGATTAGTTAAAGTAGGCAGTATTGGAACTTACGGTATGCAAAGATCCGAGCAGAGTAAGGAAGCTTTCAATAAATGAATAACAACCCCATGCCACACCAATGCTGCTAATTTTGTGGCAGCTCAATAGATTGTTAAGCGAGGAAAGCCGTACAGTCGTACACAGATAGAGATGGCGGCATAAAAAAGAATTGTTCGGTAGCAAAGAAACTGTGGTCTGATCTACTTGAAACACATATTATATTACGTTTTGTGGCTCTCAGCTGGTGATATAGATCTGCCAAAATATGTAACAGAATCCCCCTTTTGTTAAAAAAGATTGCCGACCACTGCTCTAGAACAAACACAACTAAAGGACTTGCAAAAGTGATTGTCGCTTTGGTCTGACTCCAACTGACATCATAATCCATGTGTTGCACAATGCATCCGCCATTGCAGGATTGGGGCCAAAAACACAAGCGTGTGGAAAACCATAGTTTTGATAATTTTTATTGAGATAAATATAGCCTTAAAAAGTAAGGGCCAGGTTGGTATTTAAAGATTGAACATTGCTCTTTCAGATAAAGTGCGGTCACAGTCATCATGCAGTTGCACTTTAGAATCATAGTAAGCCTACTGTATAATATATACTCATATTTTTTGAAATTTTTTTTGCTTTAACAGCTTTTGTATTTTTCAATATTTTAAAATTTTATAGGCTTACCATAGTTTTTTCTGATATAATTTACACCAGTATTGAACATGCAGTGATTCTAGAATATTGAACAGTTTTTGATAATTGTGAAGGCCTTGTTTCTAGCGTTTTTTCTTTATTTATTTGTTAAAAACTGCTATAGCAATCTTGTGATAATGTTATATATATATACAATGAATAAGTAGCATAATATCAGCTCGAGGTTGAAGGATTTTGTGGAAAGTGTTAGCTGGGGGTTAGGGTGATTCAAAAAAAAAAAAAATTTTTTTTCATCACTTTCACCCCTTAGATATGTGATGCATCATGCAAAAACATGTATTCCAAAAGATTTTTGAAATCAGACATCATTTAGAGGTGGCACAGCCCATGCAAAATTTTCGTGGTTTTTCTATATGCGATACACTACAATCGTCTTGACCAAAACCACAGAAATTTTTAGTCAAGATGCTAAGTGTAGAATATGTCAAAAACTGGATAAATATTACAAGTACATGGTAATAATTTTGTAAACCAGAAGAAAGAGTGCCTAAAAAAGTCATCACTTAGTCTTGCAGCTGCGTTAGATCGCATAGGGGTCACTGACTGGAAAGCCGTGTATATATCAGCAGAAACAGTGGCGGGGGTAGGTGGAGACCCTGCTCAATTCAGGCTAAGTTCTTCTACCATAAGACGCCATCAACAAAAGTATCGACTAGACATTGTAAATGAAATAAAAGATCAGTTCCATTCTAAAATCCTAATGAATCATTAGCAGTGCATGGGATGGCAAGTTTCTTGAAGATCTGGTAGGCAATCAGCAGTGTGGACCGTTTACCAATTACCAGTTTCCGGCCACAGCATTTCCAAGCTTCACGGGGTATCAAAACTTGCTTCAGGAACTGGAGACATGATGGCAACTGCTGTTTTTAATGCACTTGAAGAATGGGAAGTTAGTGGGAAAGTGAGGGCCCTGTGCTTTGACACAAACTGCCTCCAACACCGGCCAACACGCTGGTGCTAGCACTCTTTTGGAGCAGAAACTTGGAAAAAGTTTGCTTCACTTTGCTTACAGACATCACATTATGGAACTTATTTTAAAAAGTGCATTTGAAACAAAGTTTGGTATGTCCTCTGTTCCAGACATCAGCCTTTTTAAGCGGTTTCACGAAAAATGGAACTTTATTGATCAATCCAATTACCAGCCAGACCCAACTGATGCACATGTCAATAACTTCATCTAGCCAGTTTGTGCAGATCTGTTGACATTTGCAAATGAACAATTGTCTGCAAGACACCCACGGGATGATTACCGAGACCTGCTGGAATTGCTTATAACTTTTTTAAGAGAACAACCTCACAATGGGGTTGCCTTCCGCTGTCCAGGTGCATTCTACCACTCTGGATGTCCAAGCCCAAGGTATTGTACTGTTACAAGATTTGGCTTTTTCGCAGCCAATTTAAGCCAAGAAAGAAGAGACTGGACTTCGAGATCTATATATATGCCTCTTTGCTTCATTAGTATATGTGAAAGCATAGATTACTTGCATTTTGCCAAGTGAGGCTCCATGACAAGATCTTAATTTAATGAAAGAGCTCTTAGGGTATAAACATATCTGCTCAGGTCTTTCAAAAGCTACTTTAAATAAACTTTCACACCACATATGGTACGTGTCAGAAGAATTAGTGGCTCTGGCTTTTTTGATACCTTAGTGAGCTTGGAAACTTAGAGGAAAATGATGAGCTCTCTCAGAATGGAACAAAACCTGGAGGGCAAGAAACAACTTCCGTCCAGAATCGTTGAAAAAGAGCTGCGGGACTTTGTGTCAAAAGACATTCTTAAACTTTTCCATAAGCTTGACATTCCACATGAGCTCCTTTCATTAGATTCGACTACTTGAGATGACAGAGATGATTATGCCAATGCTAAAACACAGGTGCTGGCTCTAAAAGTGTTTCATGATCATGCCGAACAAGGTGTGACCCTGGTACAGCGATTTAACAAGCTGCTTTCGAAGACTGAAGAGCAATTTCAGTTTCTTCTTCAAGAGGTGACTGAGCAACAAAAAAACTTTCCAGACAGTGTAAGAATACCATTGTGAGCCAGATTGAAAAACAATAATGTGCATAAACTTTATGGTAACGACTGAACACATATCTACATTACAAAAATAACATTTCTGCATTCATTAAATCTTTGTAAATATTTGATGACTTTTAAAGACAGTGTTTTTGATATTTATCAAGTATTATTGATGCAACAAAAATGCGAATTTTTTGTTGTTTGTTTTGTGCGTGTTAATTTGTCAGGTTGTATTCTAGCTTTACATAGTTTTTTTAGCATGTATTTGTGTTTTTGGTGTTGTTCTTCCTTTGTGGAATATTGTGAATCAGTAAATCCACCATTTCAATGGTATAATAATAAATATGTTATTTTTTAACAAATTCATCCGATTTGCAAAAGTTGAAACTGGATGTGCCACCACTAATCCTTTGAGTAGGACAAAAATTTTTTTATGTATCATGTTATTGCTTTACTCATCACACTTTTAGGGGGTGAGAGTTATAAATTTCAAAAAAAAATTTTTTTTCCTCAATTTTGAATCACCCTACTGGGGGTTTTTCATTTTCAAAACAGTTTGAAACCATTGGAGGTGATTCGAAGTTATACAGATGCATGCAGTTACTTAAAATTTGTAATTCAGGAACCTGCTTTCAATGGGCAAACTCACAAACATTTTCTTCTCTGGGAACGTGCAATTTCCACTGTTCAAATTCAACTGTTGTTTTCAAATCCACCATTGTTTCTTCTGCTGGGCTCCCATGGTCTTTCAATTGGGTTTGGGATCCCGATGGTAGGAATGTAAGTATTCTTGTAGCAACATACTGTACATTAGGGTGCATCATCTCTCCCTTATTTTGGAAATTGAATTTGTTCCATTGATAAATGGTGACCATTTAAGGTCAAATGACACCAAAAAAAATTTTGGGGTCAGGGGAATCTTCTTACCTCCACCTCCTGAGTCCTGACCCCTTCAAAATCGACTTTTCGAAAATCGCAGTGCAACTTTTTGAAAATCGAAACTCAAAAACCAAACAAGATAGACATTAGACCTCCCCAATCCCCAGACTTTCTTTTGTTTTTATCTTTATTGTGACTTTTCTGCATGGGTTTTCAATGCTGATTTCAAAAATATGACATAAAATATTATCAATAAATAAGAGCATTTAAACTTTTGTCTTTCGAAATCGAACGAATATGCAAAAATTACTGATAATAGCACACACGGCTAGCATGTTCGGCTCTTTTTGGTTTGATTTCGGTATGTGTCCTGACTGCTGACTTTGATCATAGGGTGACCATGTGATTATAGTCAAGATGTCTTTCTGATTCTAGCTGCGGTGTAAAATTCTTTGCTTACTTATTTCGGACGTTTTAATAACTGATAATAACCTAGGCTTGCCATTTTTTTAAAATGCAAATGAACTTAATGTAGGCCTAATACAAAAGAATTTAATGCAACTAATTAATTAATATAGGCAAATTACCAATTATGTAGGGCCTTATTTCACCAATGAAAACAAACAAACTTAATAATATTTATGAGCAAACGAATCAGGCCTAATGATATTTTTCTGTGCTAAGCACCTTTTTCAAAAGTACAGTGTATGATTTTATCTTTTCTTAAAATAGTGAGGAAAGCTTTAACATTCTGTTCTAGCATCTTTTTATAAAATTCACTACATGTGAGATCAACATTAATTTTGCAAGTGAGGAGAGCTTTGACATTTTGTTCTGGCATTTGGCCTCTGTCATCAGACCACATACATACTGTTTGTAATGGAAAAAATTCGCTCAATTGGTGCTGATGTCCTAGGCCAGTGGTTCCCAACCTGGGGTCCGTGAGAAAGCATTTGGGGTCCGTGTTACCTTGACGAATTTTTGGGGGAAAAAACGAAAAGCGATGTTTTTACTTTTTTTGTCAAACAAAGTTTTGATCGGAAAAAGAAACTTTGTTCCATATGCACGGATGGAGCACCAGCTATGCTTGGGAACAAATCCAGATTTGCTGCTTAAGTAGAAAACAAAGCTCCTCGCGTGGTTGTTACCCATCGTTTCTTATACAGGTACGCTTTAGCAGCAAAAAATTTACTTTAAGAAGCTTTAAAACGACTGCAGCAGCTAAAAAGTGAGGTATCAACTCTTTTGAAAGCAAAAGGAAGTCCCCTTTCAAAATTGTTTGAGAGTAAAGTTTTCTATACGGCATGGCCTACTTAGCCGATATTTTCGGTCATATTAACAATATTAATCGTGGCATTCAAGGACCAGGTGTGACAATAATTGATGCAGCTGAAAAACTGAAATCGTTTTTAGCCAAGTTGCCGGTTTGGAAACGCAGATCGGAAGCAGGTAATTACGCTAACTTTCCAATGTTAGAAGACCTTATCTTGATGGATGAAACTCCAAGAGAATGTACTGTTTTGATCTCTACAAGAGAAAAATTTTGCGCACACTTGGAAACCCTGCAAATCTCATTTCAACGTTATTTTGATTTAGAATACCTGCCGAACGAAGTTGAAACATGGATTCGAAATTCTTTTCTTATTGACTTGAACAACATTAGCGATGACGATCTCAGTAAAGATGACCTAATTGATTTGAGATCAAAAGAGTTTCATTCATTCAAAATTTCATTCAAAAACTGCGGAAGAATTTTGGTGCTCAACTGAAAACCTGCCCGTTTTTGGCAAAGCAAGCGATTTGTTTTGTTACCATTCATAACCACTTACCTTTGCGAGGCAGGATTGTCAGCTCTTGTTACAATAAAAACTAAACATCGAAATCACCTGGACGTTGAGAATGACATGCGTGTTGCATTGTCAAAAACTGAACCATAGTTCAATCGTTTAGTTCATGAAAGGCAACAATTACAGCCCTCTCATTAAATTTGCTTACGTTGAAAAAGTTTCGGCATGGCACTTTGGGTCACCTTGATATTCAAATACTGCTGACATTTCTTGAACAATTTATTCATTTTCTTATTTGCGCAACTGTTTAACCTGATATTTGCCGCAGGAGTCATAGCGGCAATGCAATATGACACAGTACAGTAGTTGAGTAGCATAATTATTATAATAGTCAATAGTATGTTAATTGAGTTTCTAGTGATTGTGTCACAATAGTGATCGTGTCACAAAATCAAACCACTCTCTTCCAACCTGCCATGAGCCAGCATGGAAGCAGTACGGCTCGTGAAATCACATGGAATAATATGTCAACCAATAGTATCGCAACTAAGAGGAGGTTACCTCCGGATCCTCGCATGTCGACCAGGAGGGCACATCAGCAGCCCCGGACTGATGTGACAGTTACGACCAGGGGTTTGCATCAGCAGCCTCGGACTGATGTAAGACAAGTGAACAGAGGAAACAAGAAAAAAAATAAACAAATTTTCAACCTATGCACATACAACCCAAGGACAGTCAATGACTTAAACAGTCACGCACTTGAAACAATGTTCCATGAGCTCGAAAATGTGAATTGGGATGTGGTCGGCCTAGCTGAAACCAAAGTCATGAAAAGCCAAATTACAATTCATAACACCTCTAATCACAAACTGTTCCTATCAAGTATTGAAACCTCTCGATCTAACGGAGTGGGCTTCCTGGTACACAAATCCTATGCTCCCTTTGTAGAAGGATACCAACCTATATCTGACAGACTTGCTGTGTTACGTCTTCAAGGAAAATTCTCAAAACTAGTTCTCATACAGTGCTATTTCCCTACCTCATCCCACCGCGATGAGGAAGTCCAAGAACTATATGACAAAATCCAAGCTATCACTGACAACGTACCAAAAAGAGATCACCTCTTCATTATGGGAGACTTCAACTGCAAACTAGGTCAACTACATAAAACATTCCCGTCATCAATTGAAAAACACACTCTAACGACCGGAAATACAAGAGGCGAACTACTGGGCCAGTTCTGCGTAAAAAACAACCTCCAAGTCACTAACACATGGTTCCAAAAGAAAAAGAAAATGTTGTTTACTTAGACCTCTCCTGATGGGAAGACAAAAAACCAAATAGACTTTATCCTATCACGCACCTCGTCTTCTAGACTAAACGTCCTGAACAGCTCTACCTTGAACACTCCCGACATATCAGACCACAGAATGATACGTACAAAATTCAGAATAAGCTTCTCATGGCCTCAGAAGCAGAAGCGGAAACCAATCCAGAGACCCCACCTTATGAAACAACAAGAAGTCGCTGAACACTTCCAAGTAAATTTACAAAACAGATATGCCACTTTACAGCAAATGACAGACCCAAAGTCCATACAAGAAGCTATAACCGCAGGACTACGGGAAGAATCAGAAGTTGTTCTTCCCAGAAAAATGCACCAAGACCAACCGAACTGGATGTCGCAACAAACTAAAAAAGCCATCCAAGCTAAACATAAAATTAGAAAACAACATGGATCCTCATCTACTCAATACAAAATCGCTAAATCTGAGTCGAAGAAGCTCGTGAAAAAAGACCAAATGAAGCAATTAGAAGATAAAATCGATGAACTCAACACCCTACCTCCACACAAAATCTATTATGCTGCCATAAAGAAACTTAAAACAAAATCTAAAAACATCAGTTGGGGAATTAAAGGTGCAAAAGGAAACATCCTCACGAGCAAAAGCTGTATCCTCGAACGATGGGCAAAATTCTATGAAGAACTCTATCACGACAATCCGCAACAGATACTCATCGATGACTCTGCCTCTGACGAAATCCCATCTATTTTAAGAAGCGAAATATCTAATGCTATAAGCAACTTGAAGTATGACAAATCTCCCGGTATAGACGGCATTTACTCGGAATACCTCAAAGCAGGAGGCGAACCTCTAATCACAGCACTGCTTCATCTCTTCAATTCTATCTTAACAACAAAAAAGATACCCAGCAATTTTAAAGAAGCTCTAATAATTGTAATCTACAAGAAAGGCAATAGACTCGACTGCAGCAACTACCGTCCAATAAGTCTACTCAGTCATGTATACAAACTCTTTATCACTATCATTGCGGCACGCGTAAAAAATGACCTATATGCATCCCCCCTACACAAGCAGCCTACCAACCAGGAAGAGGAACAATCGAGCAAATCTTAGCGCTGGAACAAATCATAGAAAAGTCTATTGAATTCAACAATCCCGTTCATATCACCTTCATTGACTTCAAAAAAGCGTTTGACAGTGTTAAATTACCCTACCTTTGGCAACTTCTGGATAAAACTTCCATCAACAAAAAAATACATCAACCTCTTGAAAGCAACGTACGACGACTCTAAAGCACTAAGCAAAACAGACATCGG
Organism: Aplidium turbinatum; assembly: GCF_918807975.1. Taxonomy (NCBI): domain Eukaryota; kingdom Metazoa; phylum Chordata; class Ascidiacea; order Aplousobranchia; family Polyclinidae; genus Aplidium; species Aplidium turbinatum. Next base: position 6,003,330 of record NC_137483.1, on the reverse strand, counting down.
AACAACCAGACGAATTGATATTATAAAAGGTGTTAAGTAAGGAGATGTCTTGTCTGCTATCCTGTTTTGCATCGTAGCGGCTGCAATAATCTCAGAAACAGAAAATAAGTGTACAACTGGATTCACCATCGGCGGTCATGTAATATCCAACTTACCAACAATGGAAAGACTGCAGTGCAACACCGAATTGGCTTAGGCTGGGCAGCATTTGAAAAGAACAAAAAGATTCTAACATCCAATAGGCTCCCAATCAAACTGAAAGCAAAAATTTTCAACACCTACGTTTTACCAGTCGTGCTGTACGGTCTAGAATGCGTAAATTGGACATCATCAACAATGAAAAAACTCACTACCTTCCAAAATCACATCATGATAAGCATGACCAACAAAAGGTTACTTGATCACACAAAAATAGAAGATCTTCTAACTATGACAAAACTACATCCAATTGCAGCAATAATAAAATCAAAAGTTTTAAAACTGTTTGGCCACACTAAAAGATCACAATTCGGAATCAGCAAAGTTTGCACAGAAGGCAAAGTAGAAGGAAAAAGAAAACGTGGCAGACAACCAAAACGATGGCAAGACAACATTCAATCATGGACTGGACTCCACTTGACGACACTGGGCGAGTTGGCTCAAAATCGCCACTCTTGGAAGCAAATAAGCCATGTTGATGCGCAATCTGCCGCAGGCGGAGATAACGACTGATGATGAGTTTCAGGCAAAATTTAGGTAGGGGTCTGCAGAATTAATAATTTGTCTAAAGGGGTCCGTGACAACAAAAAGGTTGGGAACCACTGTCCTAGGCAAACAAAACATAAAGTCGACTAGTTTTTGAAAGTTTGGAATCGTTATGTTTTTGTTGATAAAAGTTTGGAACAATTGAATCCACTTTTGTTCAAGAGATGCCGTTGCATTTGCCATGATTCTTTCCTGTCACTCTCAGACATGTAATTCTTTATCAAAACATGCTCATCAAAAAGGAAGTTGATTGCTTCTGAAGCATTTTGTTGATATTTTCCGCAGACCCACTTGAGAAAGAATTGCTAAAATGGCTAACTCAAGAATTTTTTTTGCAAATCTCAAATTCCAAGACAAGCCGGTTAACCGGGCGGGACAAAACCTTAAAATTGGGACTGTCCCGGCTAAACCGGGACGTATAGCAAGCCTGTAATAACCTGGAATGGCCTGTTTCGGCTAGTCCGATTTGACTAGTTCATAAGTTTACCAAAGAAAATCGGAGCAACAGAATGCTCACTCCACAGAACAATTAGCCTTGTGAATCATCTAACAAAGATCTTACTCCAAATCATGATGATGAGATTGAGACCAAAACTAAAATCGGAAATTTCAACAGCACAGTTTGGATTTGTTCCAGACAAAGGGACCACAAAAAGGAATTTTTACATTGAAAATAATAACAGAGAGATGTATGTCCGATTCTTCTGTTTATTTAGAGAATTTTGTATTTTATTCCACAATATCGTTTCTTTTACATTCTTGCATTTTATCTAGTGTTTATCTTTGAGTGCCTTCCCAGACGGCAAAATCCGTCATTTTTACATTGATTCAATGTAAGCAGACGCAATGTAAAAATGACAAATTTTGTTGTCTGGGTTTGTTCAAAATAAGTGTTTTACATCAAAACAACATTTTTTATGATTAACAATAGAGGTTAATGAGATAAAGTCTCAGCGAAAATGTGTCAACGAAAAAAAGACAGTTGCCAAATAGCGTTTGACATAAAAGATGAAGTTAAAACCTAAGTGGCAGTTTAGAATAAACCTGGATTTCGACGTTACATGACCTGGAATTCCTTTAGTTACTTCCTTCGTTAGACTCTCAGTTGATGTTACTTTATCATGGCAGAAAAAGACTGTAGCCAAATAGGAAACTAACCGAATCGGACTAGCCGAATAGGGAACTAGCCGAATAGGGAACTAGCCGAATCGGACCAGCCGAATAGTAGCAGACCCATAATAACCACGGAATGGCCCGTTTCGGTGAGTCCGATTCGGTAAGTTTGATCCCTATTAGGTAATTTTTTCAATTTTTTTTTAAATTATTGGTACAGTAGCCTAATTATCATTGCCGTTTTAGGGTTAGAGATTAGGAACTCACCGAATCGGATTCACCGAATAGTAGCAGACCCTAAGCAGTACTGTTAAACTGAGTAGTTGTTTTAGACCTACTAGCCTAGAGTATAAAGTTTTTTACCAGTAGGCTGTCAGAGTGTCAGTGTCACTATGAGTACCGACACTGTTCGTGTATCATCAGATTCGAATGATTGTCAATCAATATCTTACTGATGATGAAAGAATTTCAAAGCAGAGTGTTGCAAAGAAGGCGAAGATTATTAAATAGAAACGAAGTCTTGTCTAAGCATGGGTAACCGACAAAAAGTTTTCTGGATGGCTGGTGAAAAAAGAAGGGAATGCATTTTGCAAACTTTGTGCGACTATCATATATATAATTAATTAAACTACCATTCAACGTTTTATAGGCAGAGAAAACTTTTTCTCGAACCGTAGAAAATTAGTGCCCAATAGTGATAAACACAGAGCTAGTGTTCTTCCAGTAGCAGCTCTCCGACAGACGCAACCTTATTTTCGAGATCACAAACCATGACATCTAGCAATATCGATTCAAGTCATATTTATTGTATAGGCTATAAAATAAGTCAAAATACGGCTGAAATCGGGAAGAAAATCACAGTAAAAATGTGGTAATCTGAGGACAAATGTGGTAATACAAGAATTTAGCTTTGTAAAAGTGGAAGCACTGCCTCGGTGTAGAAATCAAGGGTCTGCTACTATTCGGTGAGTCCGATTCGGTGAGTCCGATTCGGTGAGTTCCTAACTTCTAACCCCTAACCTTAAGCCCTAAACCCTAACCCTAAAACGGCAATGATAATTAGGCTACGGCACCCGATAATTTAAAAAAAAAATTGAAAAAATCCCCCGTTAAGGGATCGGACTCACCGAATCGGACTCACCGAAACGGGCCATTCCGAGAAATCAAGACTTTAGTTTTATCCTTTACATTAACACAACTGTATTTACAAAGGTTCTGGATGTGCTAATTTCTGGTGGAAAAGCAGATAACTTATACAGCCTAACTTTTTACATCCCGTGAGCTTATATAACTAAATACTTCAACCTGCATAGTGCTTTATTGTATGAAAATGACATTAAATAACACCATATCCTCATGTATGCAAATTGTTTTATGCAAAACAAGATTGTCAGAAGCTGTTAGCCCGCGGGCACTTTCAGAGGCCAACAGCCTCTTGACAACAAACAGATGAGGAGTTTTGTTCCTGCAGATTCAACTTTACAAGAATTTGCATTTTTACAATTTTCCCTGTTGCCATTTCTTGATCAGAGAAAGTAGGTCCAAGATACAGAGTTTTTTCTTTCAAAATGTCTGATTCTGTTGCAATATCTCTAAACTTTAGTCAAATCAAAGTGTGAATTTAAAACTTGCGACTGAATCTCTTCACAGTCCTCATCTTAGAATAGGCTACATGCATTAACAAAAATATTAATTTCAGTTGCTTGTTAAAGAACATGATGCGTTCTACTGGTGCAAATTAAGCTAAACTATTACACAATGTATAAAGTGACAATCTGCTTTTATTCCGACGTTTCATCAATAAGACACGATTGACTTTTTCGGTAGCTAGACCAGGTAGTGACTACTTGTCTAACATGGCAAAACACAGGACCGTTTCGGCGTGAGTCACAAAAAACTTACAAATGTCAGACAGAGACAAAGATACTAAAACTTGCACAAAAGATGTAAAAACGTGTTAGCAACTTTACTTTTATGCTATTTGGTTAACCGACAAAATAACATGCGGATAACAGATAGCAAAAAATCATGCCGGTTATCCTGTAACTTCTATCCGGATAGTCTATTAATACTAGTTATAGCTCTCATAACAAGCATGGAAATTGTTTCAAGTTTAAGCAGTAGAATCTTTGTTGCTTTGTGGCTAATGTGCAACAAACTACAACGAAATTGAAATTTTATACTCCTGACGCAACTCAGCATTTTGATCTTATTTTCAGACTTAGCTCATAAAATGTTCAAAGTGGTACGTTTTATACCAAAAGACTTCTCGAAATGCGTTTATTGATGCCGTTTTTCTGTGAAAAAGTTAAGTTGGGAAGTTGCAAAGTTGCGAATAAAAGGTTGCTCATGGCTCAAACCCGCAGATTTTCGTCTGATTCTGTTCAGGAGCTATCGTTAGAATAAAATAAGCCTAAATGTGGTGAAGTATTTATAGAAGAAGAAAAATGAAATGTAAATTTGGTTAATAGGATGAATTCAAATTAACAAAGGAGCTTTAAAAGTTAAAAAGAAATTAAGATGTTTTATATTACTCAAATTCTTCTAAAGAAGGATAATGATATGCAGGTATATTTTTTAAATTTGTAAATAAAGCTGTTATATGTTTCAGATCATCATTGCTTCAGTTACCGTTCTTACTGGCGATGCTCCCATGGTTATTACCCCTACAAGATTATTCCCATATGAATATAATATAAGGTGCAGTATTTTTGGAGAATGTTGTTTTTAATTTTTGAGATTAGCATGACCACTAGTATGTTGGTCAACTCAACATGAACTTGTTGTGGATGCTTTTCAATGCAATGCACGACTTTAAAAATTAACTATAAGACGGTAAAACCCAGCAACGACACGGCAATTAACATACCGGCATAGGCGCCTAACCCGTGGGGGCGTGGGGGCCTGGCCCCCACGCATATTTCTGCGTGGGAGCAACTTTTTATGCTGCATTGATACATAAAACAATAGATGAACTAGCGATCGGCAGCAGAAAAACATTTTTAAATGCAAACCGCAACAGCTTCGCGATAAATAATCACTAGAACGAGTAGCGATGCTACAATCCCACCCCAGACAAAAAAAATTGTCATTTCTACATTAGACGTTAAATCAATGTAAAAATGACTGATTTTGCTGTTTAAGACATAGCAAAAATCTACTATTTTGCGTCGATTCAATGTCATCAGATGTTGAATGCACCCAAAAACAACATAATTTGCTACGGAGACGGAGCGTGCGTTTAGCTTTTCGAAAGTCGAAACCTCTGCACTGCAGTGAATTGCGGTGCCCAGTGAATCGCTCGCTGTGAAAATGAACTTGAAGTCTCGGCCCGAGGTGACCACTAACCAACGTAACAAGGGCTGGTACAAACCGCATTGCGCACACGCGGCATAATCAACACAACAACGGACTTGTGCAAATTGCATGGAGCACACACGACCGTTGCCATAGAAACCCGATCAAAGGCGGGGAATATGCGCGTCTTTTGTTTCATCTGCAACACGGGCGTATTACAGCCAATTGAAACTTGAAAACCGGTCAGCCATAAGTTGCAATATTGTAGTGAAAAGGGAGCAATGTCAAGTCGAAAACTTAATCAAAGGTCTCTCCGTAACTATTTTTCAAGGGCTGTTTACGGTGTCAGCAACTTTTAAATTTATTCAAGTTGACGTGCTGTTGAATTGATGTAAACATGAATGGTTTTGCTTTCAACAGGTATATTTTCAAGCATATGATCAAGTTAGTGTTTTCATTCCATTTACAGTATACCTTTTAGTAAACCTTTTCGTCTCTTGTTTCATGCTAATAAATCTAGTTCGTTGCTAAACTTTATGTTGTGCTTAGCTTAAAGAGTCGCAGTCCATCAACCGCTGGCCAACGCAGACGCATAGCATGTGTTTTGGTCGAGTTTTGTTTATTATAATTAACGGTAGGTCGAACGTAGCGATAACTCCGAGTGTGGCAATAAAAGCGATCCTAGTGTGACGACATAATTACGTCATCCATCTGCGTGACATTTCGCTGAATTTACGTTGCTGCTTATGAAACACGCTTTCGCCCCCACGGCCAAAAAAATAGTTAGGCGCCTATGCATACCGGTAATAGTAAAGTAAAAATAGTCTTTAAATTGCAAATGTTTTTCGTTCATGCACAATGCACATGTTAGCTCTTATCAAGCCAAGGTTGCTAGGTTTTATTGTTCTTATAGTTCAAGAAAATTACATTCTTCTAACTTTACTAAACTTGTAAAATTTTACTATGCTATAAATGTTTAGGGAGCATTATGGCTGAGGTTTGTACAGATGAATATTTTTACTCGTTAAATGGACTTTCCAAACTTTTTGTGCACGTTACAGATAAACATTTGGTAATAGTATTGGACTTTCAATCCTTGTGTTGATAACTTGTGCCAGTGATCAAGAAAATGAAATATCTTCTGATAGGTGTCAAACCCACAACAATGCTTGATATGAACGACTCGATTACATGTCTTGTAATGCAAAGGAATTTATTTTCACACGAGTCTGTTCAATCATATCTAGCTAAAGATCGATTTCGATCAGCTAGCAGCTAGATCATGTTGTTGATCATGCCAGTGATGTTCTTAGATCCGCCGTGTGGCGCTTTTGCTATCTCACTAATAACTGTTCAATATGTAAACATTCAATTTTATTTCCCGACAGCAATGTACCCGACAGAAAAGTTGTCTCACCACGGAATTTTGTATCGAGTCTAACTGTCCTCAATCTGACCGAAACTGACAACCTTGTGCTTGGTATTCCTGGTTCTGCATCGGATCAATGTAAATTTGGTAAGAAGAGACTTGTTATTTGGTCATGACTTGTGTACTACTTTCAATTACTCGTGCACAAGGGAGAGATCATCATGGGGAATACAGAAATTGGTCGATCGATAAGCTTAACCCAAACACATTAGAAGTAGAAGAAATTCAATTGCATGTTATAGTCATGGCGACTTTAATGTACATGCCATGCCAACGTGCGAGCCTCAAGTCTGACTAGAGGCCGATCTGCAACGCTTCGTAGCAGTAAAAATCGCTAGTATAGGTTCATAGTCTGAGTGACAGATGATAAATAGACTTTGTGCATATCTTGTGTGAATTTGTGCTGCTTTTGTGCAACTTTTACTATACATACAAATGTTGGGCTAAATACTTGTGTTGGAAACCCGAAGAGCATCTGGCAACACTATTAAGAGTACAAGGTTTGTCGTATTGTTAATAATAATTTAGGAGTTATGTAGTGATATGAGATTCAATGATCACACCACGCAATTTTGATTTTCAAAACTATCACTTCAAAGAGAGTTAAAGTACCGGTATCTACATTTAGCCTTAAGTTCAAAATCAAAATTACATAGACCTCCGGTCATTATTATAAGTTAACACATTAGCAATCCATGTGCATATATTTACTATGGTTACAATATTACTAGTCTGTAGCCTTTGTAGGTATAGTATATATATTACTATGCTATAGGTCTCAGGCCTCGAAATTCACGGCGGACACGGCGGTCATGTCCGCCGTCACAGCATGTGATGTCCGCGGGAAGTACCATCTAGATCGGTCATATTTGTCCGCCGAGAAATACTACAATACAGGAACTAGCAATACAAATCGTCATTGCATAGCACGAACAATTGTTGCGAGAATATAATTTCCCGCGCATCTAAAAAATGAAAATACTGTAGTGTATGATATCCTTAGCTTCCATTCAAGCAGGAAAACTTTCGATTTTTACGTTGCTTCAACGATTGATGACATCGAATCAGCGTAACAAAGGTGAATTCTTCGCTAAGAATCGATGGGAGTACGGTTTTTCTACAGCAATCACGCGCAACTAAGTTCAAGTCTTACGTCACAATGTCTGGCCTTGATCTCCGAGTAATATTGATAAGGCAAAGTTGGTTACAAAATTTGATTATACGAGTAGGCTATTACAGTAAGATGTAGCAAAATTTGTTAAGCTTTGGTATTACAGTAAGAAAGAAAAGGCCCAGGGAAAATTCACTTTCGCTTACATGACACGCAAATATAAACCTAAAGAAATAATCCTAGTGAAACTTTGCACAGCAGAAAATAGTAGCGTTGCCGTTAATGTAGAAGTTTTCCGACTCGTGCCCAGAGCATTATGACGCAAGAAGCTACACGACCTCGTTCTGTGGAAGTTAATCAGATATGCGGCATATTAAGCAGCTACATGGCGCTTTGATTCTTCAAGCGCACGTCGTTGGTCTTCTCAAATGGCGGAGAATTATCAAGATAAAGTGATTAAGCTTGACGATCGACGCTAAAACTCGTGTGTCCGCCGTGAGACTTAATTTGTCCGCCGAGATAGCTGCTCAGACCGGACACGTTTGTCCGCCGTCAACAAAAACGAATTTCGAGGCCTGGGTCTCATCAAGTGTCCTGTCAAAGACAATCAGCGGTGTGGACTCTTGAGCGGTGTCGAACCGCCGCCCTTTCGAGTGTCATACAAGTGCTCTCGCCATTCAGCTATGCAGCCAACTGTTTACTGCAGGCTACGTTGTTTTATGTTGTGATGCTACTCTTTGTATCATTTCTTGTTGATTAAAAATAAAATTTCATATTTGATACCAACCATCGAGAGAAGATTGGATCAGGGTCTAGATAAGGTTGTCATGATATTTGTCCTGTGGTGACCAGTTCTTTCTCTCGGCCCCTTTTTCTTCAACAACTGTGCGGCTGTGCCCACCGAATTTATCACACTCTGGTATAAGTAAGCGCCGCGGTGATGACATATAAACAAATTAAAGTATTTTTATTTATAAAACAGGCTCATGTGGTGGGCTCCCAATCGGGGTCATAATTGGGATTGTGATTGCCGTTGTTATCGTGGTCATCATTTTGTCGGTAATTGGATGGCTACGTTACGGCAAGTAAGTATTCCTGTGAATATTTTAAAACTTATTTCCTAACAATAACAACCTATTTAAATTTTTGAAATAAAACTCCGTGTGACTTTATTCATTAGATAGCTAGGCTACTTCGAAACTTCTTAAAACTTTTATTCTCTTAATACTTTTAGCTGTCAAAAATAGTGTAGCAAAATGGATGTAATATTATTATTAATTAAGTTTTGTGAAAAATGTGAGTTTGTCTCTGTGTTGAGGGCCCAGATTTCTAGTGATATTCATCGTTTAATTGCCTTGGAAAACCTGTTTAGTAGAAACCCAAAATGTTGCTTTTTATAAAGTTTTGTGTTTATTAATCGACTGAAATCTAAAATTTGGCGCTGAATTAAGACACGTATCAAACAACTTACTAGTTTACTTATTGATTGGATTAATTAAATGCTTGTTGCTGGGCGATGCCTCCGCTGAAGGTTCAACTTGATTGTTTTTTTGTTGGTTATTCTCAGCTGAAGCAGCGATGCCGGTAACCAAGAAAAGAAATCGCAACTTAAGTCTGCTTGACTAGCCAAAATTATTAGCAAGACATTTACGCAAACATACTTCCTCTTTTGAGGGTCAACTTGAGGGAATATCATTGTAGTCTCCTGTTCACAATACATCCCCAGTTCTGTTTACATTGTTGTAATACGCGATGTCAAGAACTTAATCCATTGTTTCGATTTGTTTATTTTGGATACTTTATAAGATTGACATTGTCTGACGAAGCAAAGGATTCCGGATCGGAACTAGAGCAGTGGTTTCCAACTTTCTTCGAGCGGTCACCCAAATAAACGTAGCGACAATGGAGTATTACCCCATTATCCTATTTCACTTTGTAAAAGAACTCAATCATCATGCTCATATTTATAGGCAGGCTATCGTTTTATTTAATACTTTCCAGCAAGTTTTTGGGAAGAGATTGCTTAAAACTCGCTAATTTTAAAAAATACGACTACACAAACAAAACTACTGACTGGTTGTCACTAGCCTAGCGGAACACTGGTGGCAACCATTTGTTAGTAATGCTCGCATTTCAGAGGACATTTTTTTTGGAGTGATCGCTCAATGGAGAACAACATATTTTTTTAACGTGGTTTTGATTATCCCCAAAAAATCGCTTATTATCCTCTCGGCCCTGGGTCTAATTTACCCCTAGGTTAGGAACTACTGAACTGGAGCGACTGTCTGATCTCGTTTCCTCCATGAAACAATAAATGGCGTTTTAATTCCCAGTTGGATTTCTAATTACATTGTATGCATTCAGTTGTGCCTCTATACTGCTGCATTGACACCGTCTGCTTTGTAAAGCGCTTAGGAGCAACGCATTCTGCGATGGATACAGCGCTATTTGAAAGCAAGCAGTCTTATTATTATTACTGAGTCAGTGGTGAAGATTTATTTACAAATTGTGATTCTTATCTTAAAGGTTGTCATATGCTGTTGTTTAGGAAACTAAAAGGTTGTCAAAAATCTCAAAGCAAACTTGATGAACAGGCTGCCGATCCAATGATGTGTGAGTAGTGAATATGTGTTCAGAGAATGTTTAATCATAATCAGGGATATTTAATTTTGATTAAGTTTTTGGTGTACTATATTATGTAATGTATATAATTTTTGTAAATCACGACATACTAAACGCGCTGTGTGAAAGTTTTAGAACCGGGTTTTTTAACTAATTTCATGCTTGCGTTGAGTAAACCATCACGACAAAAATTTTACCAAATCAACTTGTAGAGCTGAAAACATAGTTTGATTGATTCGGTTGTGATTGCCTAATGTCTGTTACGGTTTAAATTTCCGTGTCGTTTCACCGTGACAAGATCAGATTGATGACAATTGACAATAAATTGATGCTTTTATTGATTGTTTAGAATGTTTAGAAAGAATGGAATTCTACGGTTTTCCCAAGTCATCAAAAAGTTTGCATGTATGCATGTCTTTGGTATAGCACAGCATCACATTTCTTGTCTCGAACTTTTTGTATCCGTCATTATTTCCATGAATGTAAAAATCAAATGTTGTATCAACAATCTATTTACAACCAGCACTTTAATTTTTTCAAGTAAGATTTCAGCCCTTCCTGTAGTTCCTGCAGCTTCTTCATAATCCTTTGTGCATGTTAAATGTCCCACTAAAATTCACCAGATGATTTTTGTAATCAATAATTAATGAACGATATTTTAAATATCTATATATCTCATCTTTTCTCATTAAATCATTGCATTACGCCAATCTATGGTAAGACTTGCTGGCGAAGAACTCTCAATATCTTGTTTGAAAAATTGGACCTGGAAAGCGAGAAGGCGACCGCCTTAGACAGAGATCTTCGAACTCTTTTTGGTGACGTGACCGAGAAATTTAAGTTGCTTTTGAGTTATGCTGTTCAATAATTCTATTGTCAATTAGATTGTTAAAAAGATGGCGAGGGTCACCAGACACCAAAAACATTCGTAAAGAAGACACCACTTTTTCATCAATATGTTTTTATGTTGTGTCATTTACGAATGAACAGGTAGTGTTTGCCTGTTTCAACCCTCTTTGATCATGCCAGAAGTGAAACATGAAATTTCACACGAGATGTGACTGCTGCGCGTAGGGGAAGGTCGGGACCTATGATCATAGTGGGAACCATGATCGGCCTCCTTTCTTTGTATATTATGTTTTTTATTGATTATGACGTCATTATGTTTTTATGCTTGGATAACTTTCCATTAATCTTTTTTTAATTTGTACTGAAAGTTAAAGAGCCATGAGGATTACAGTACTTGTTTTTTTATGTTGAGTAAGTAATTTTTTTGAGCCATTAATTTTTACAAGACATAACTCAACTGTGGCAAACAAAGTAAGCGTACAAAGTAATTTATCGTTAGCGCAAAGTGCTTTAGGGCAAACGTCCGAAATCGAGTACCACATTCTTTCCTACCTAAAATGTTTTGCCAAATTATCACGATAGTCTTAAAATTACAGCTAATTAGATGAGTTGAATCGGTCAGGGTCTTTTTGTTCTTTGATAGCGCGGAAGCTCCGTCTTTTCTTTGGAGTCGTTTTTAACTTGCGTAGTAGTATCTGAGGGACTTGAAAGAGTAGGCCCACTTGATGGATTTTCCTTGCTCTCAGAAACTTCTTGGTGAATTTCGCCATTACTCGAGTGATCATCAATGCAGTTTGATGCATCAGCATTCGTATTCTCTGGTTCTGCTATCTCTGCTTCTTCGCCATAGGTTGGGGCCAGGTTTTTAAGAAAAACTGTGTACTCTCTGCCGTTCTGGAATCGGATATGAGCGTACTGGGGGTTTGCATCAATGAGTTCAACTTCCTCTGCCAGTGGATCATACTTTGAGGCTCGAACATGACGTTTCAGTAGGACAGGGCCTGGCGTCGTCAACCATGAAGGTATGGAAGTTCCAGTTGTTGACCTGCGTTGTTAAGCAAAGAGGCGTTCATGTGGCGTTTGACTTGTTGCTGTGCATAACAGCGTGCGGATAGAATGAAGTACATCATCTAGCACGTCTTGCCAACAATTATACGGTAGTCGGCAGACCATGGGTTTTAAGGGCTAAAGTGATCGCTCTCCATATGGTCCCATTCATACGTTAAACTTGGCCGTTTCCAGTGGGTTTATACTCTTGTTTCGGCTTGTGGCGATGCTTTTTTCATGAAAAAAACGTTTTAGTTCTTCACTCATAAACGCTGCTCCTCGGTGCGAATGCACATAAGCTGGCATTCCAAATACAGAAAAACAGTTTTTGAAGGTGAATAATGATGATGCTTTTAGTGCTTGTGTCCTTGCAAGGGAAAGCAAATGGAAATCTGGAGTACTCATCACACATTACTCATAGACAGCAATTTTGATTTATATATGGTAAGGGTCCCTTGAAATCCATGCTCAGTCTTTCATACGGTTTAGCCTTTATCAAATGCATTGCGTTGGATCGATAAAAACGGGGCTTACACTCACAACAAGTTTTGCAGGATCGGATGACATCGCGAATTTGATCGAGGGAGAAAGGTAAATTTTGAATTTTCACAAAGTGGGCCATGCGCGTCTCATGTGGATGGCAAAGAGAATCATGTAAACTTTTCTTTTTCAATACATGATGTATCTTATTGGTCGACAAACCAAATCATGACTTCTGTAGCATTTGTGGCAAGTAGCCTCGTGAGCAGGACACGATGTACGGTACCGGTACAGAGATGATAATCTGAACCACAGCAGAAGCAAGTCCTTTTTGTAAAAGAGTTGATTCCTCGACACTTTCATACGTAAACTCTTCAATCTTCATGGTGTAGCTGCGTTTCAAAGAATTATGGACAATTTTTTTACTGGCGAACATTCACGTGACACTTTTGCGTATTTACATAACGCAACCATTTGTAGTAGTGTAGAGATCAAGCACATCACAATCATAACCTTCACGCTTTCTGGGAGCAGCTAAATGCGAAGTCTGGATTATAAGGAAAAGAAGTGTACGGTATATTTTCCACGACAACTTTAAGCATTCTCGGAAACATAGTTTGTGATTTTTAAATAAAGCCTGGTCCCGATAGATTTTACAAGATCTTCCCCCTCTCTCCAACATGAAAGTCAAAAGCGTGTTATGGGATTATTTGCTTATTGTTCACAGTGGATTACCAATTTTTCTGACAAAGAAGACCTCCTGACTTCTATAGCATTCCGAGCTTTTCCGTGCGACGTCTTGAACCCTCGCTTGATCAAAAGCGTTGGCAAGTGTTAACGTGGTTTTCAAGGAGACGTTGTCGAATACTACTAGTATTTAAAATACAGCTTATAAAAGCATCTCTAATGGCCTCTTCTCAGTGAACAGCGGCAGTTACTTATTGAAAATTGCAATCTTTACTCATGTTCTTCAAAATTTGAAAAAAGTCATCTAAGGACTCTTCTGGAAGCTGTTTACGAGTGGATAAGGCATGTCTGGCAAAAAAAATCCATTCGGTGTTTTAACGAAAGCTGCTTTAAAAACTCTCAAGGCGTCTTTGTAGGTAGTAGCTTCGCTGAACAAGTCGTAAATATCGGCTGCCACGTAATTGATGAGTACATTCAATTTGTTCACGTTCTTTGTCGGCAAAGTAGCAATGAAGTTTTCTAACGTGACAAGCCTGTGTCGCCACATCTTGAGTATTCGGACTCACAGCAAACCTTGCAGGTTTCAGCACTTTATCCATGGCTTTAGCTTTGCCGCTATTCTTAGTTATGACACAATTAATTAAATTGTAGTAGGCTACCACACATTTAGTCACGCAAACAAAGTTGGTTTTAATTAACTATGAAGTTGCATAACCTAAAACACAATAAGGTTAACTCACAAAACTCAACAACACTTCTACTAAATGTTAAACTAAACAAAGCAACTGCAGCTCAGTAGCCTATACAATACAGAACTGAACTGTGGTAAACAAAGTATGCGTACAAAGTAATTAGCGTCAGCGTAAAGCGCTTCAGGACAGAAACGTCCAAAATCGAGTACCACAAGGCTACTCTTGTTCTTTTATGACTTTCTTGCTTATTATTAGGTTACATACAACAATTTTGACAGCTTTTATGGTATTTTATATGACAATTCCGAGGTTTGAAGGCATTGATTTGATACAGAAATAGTAGAATTAATTCTGTGAACTGTTTCTTCAATATGACATACCGTAGTGATTTGTATTGTATGTTAAAATACTTTATTTGTTCATAAAGCAACGGTGTCATGGTCCTACGCGTGTCTCATCGCTCTCTTCTAAATGTTGGGACCGATAAGCCACTTGGAATTTATGTTTTTAAGCGTAACTTAAATAATTACTGAAATGATAGCTTGTGCTTTTGAGGCAAAGTACAGTAGGTTACACCAATCGGCATTGCAAAACCAATTTTCAGAGAAAACGTGGAATATATGCAACAAATAAACAAAAGTGGCATACAGGTCCTGAGCTTCCTCTACATGGCGTGATATTTGATAGAGTGATATTCTACGAAATTGTCTTATTTCAAACTTTCAAATTTGCTTTCTCGGTACATTTTTTAATTTTATAGTTAGTCTACGGTTTTACGCCTCTTGTTCCCCGTATTGCGAGGGTTGTACGTCAATAAATTTCAATCTGGTGTAGCGGTCCAGAAGTTACTGCGGTCCAAGAGTTACCAGGGTTGCCAAACATTTTATTTTTATTTTGGAAAATACTTAAAGTTAGATCCCTTCAAAAAGTCACAGTGACAATTTTAACCATTGTTTAATCTTAACTAAAAAAAGTATGCATCCGTATGAGACCAATAAGTGAACTAAATTTAGTTTTAAAATGTTTTCTTGCAACTCTGCGGTAGCAGTCCAGAGGTTACTACTATTGTAGGCTAAGAGGGCATGCTGATTAGAAATTAGTTTGAGACAATATGCAGTTGAAACTTCTTTTATATTTTAGAACAAGACTACAGAGTAAACTATAAAACTATAACTGCAAATTTATTGGGAATGCGAAAAAGTTTAGAGATTTTATAGACATTATTTTTTCAAAAGAGTTCTTAAAAAAACTAAGTGAGATATGTTCTCATACTTTGTCGACAAGTATGCTACCTTGTCTTTGAGTATACGAAGATACCCAAAATTAATCGAATATACAATAGATTGAATTTAGCTGCATGATCGTTGCTTACTTCGCAATGTAGATACTAACAACCTGTTTTAGCCTGATGCTACAAGTTCAGTGTGGCAAGAAAAGTTTGCACTAGCCTTTGGAACACAGTTCAGTAGTCATGTGCTATCACGAGATGAGTCATCATAGCACATGACCTGGAAACTGTTTCAAAAGCTAGAGCAAATCACTACTGCCACAGCGAACTCGCAGCATCTGGCTAAAACAGATTGTCACTCGTCAGTACAGTATCTACATTGTGATGAAGTTGAACATAGTTTACCTTTTATGAAAAAAAAAAACAATTTTACTTGCAACAGTTTTGTCAGATCACTTCGTGAGTTTAAGCTTCAATCTAGCTAACATTTGGCATGCTGATGATTTTACCAGTGGTGAAAAGGTAGCACAAACTAGCGTAAATTATAGTCAAAGACTGTGTTTTCCAACTGCAACTCAGACAAGCAGATTACTTTTACAACTTGACCTGCCATCAAGCATAAACAACTTCACAATGTTAATATTAACGACCTGCACTAGCTTTTGGAATACAGTTCCCTACTCATGTGCTATGACGAATGGTGTTGAAGTCAGTGAGTCGTTGTTTGATGCGGCTCTTTGGTTTGGCTTGAGGCTGCTGTCTGTTGAGTTTCTGTGTTAGGCGTTGTTGCTGTGAAATTTGTTTTAGTTACGGCAACTTCTGGACACTTTCACCGGCTTATCACGTACCGTACTCCTATTTATGATATTACAAAATTTGATGCATAAATTTACGGGGACGCGCTCCCCCTCCCCCCCCCCGAAAGTTGGCGCGTATGCAGGCCTCGAAATTCACGGCGGACATGTCCGCCGTCACAGCACGTGGTGTCCGCTGGAAGTACCATCTAGATCGGTCATATTTGTCCGCCGAGAAATACACAGGAACTTACAATACAAATCGCCATTGCATAGCACGAACAATTGTTGCGAGAATATCATTTCCCGCGCATCCAGAAAATGTGAATACTGCATCCCTTATTAGCTTGCATTCAAGCAGGAAAAATTTCGATTTTTACGTTGCTTCAACGATTGATGACATTGAATCAGCATAACAAAGGCGACTTCTTCACTAAGATCGAATGGGAGTACTGGTACTTCTACACTAATCCTGCGTAACTTAGTTCAAGTTTTACGTCACAATGTCTGGCTTTGATCTCCGAGTAATATTGATAAGGCAAGGTTGGTTACAAAATTAACTTAGATTATACGATTCGGCTATTACAACAAGGATAGTATGAAAGAAAAAGGCCCAGGGAAAATCCACTTTCGCTCACATGACACGCAAAAATAAACCTAAAGAAAAAAAAAACTAGTAAAACTTTGCACAGCAGAAAATAGTGGCGTTTAGTGCAGAAGTTTTCCGACTCGTGCCCAGAACATTATGACGCAAGAAGCCACACGACCTCGTTCGGTGGAAGTTAATCAGTCATGTGGCGTATTAAGCAGCTACACGGCGCTTTGATTCTTCAAGCGCTCGTCGTTGGTCTGATGAAAGCCTTTCGGAGTGACTTCGCTGAAAATTTAAAAAGCCTTCTAAACCGTAGCTACAGTTCTCAAATGGCGAAGAATTATCAGGTAAAGTGATTAAGCATGACGATCGACGCTAAAACTACTGTGTCCGCCGTGAGGCTTAATTTGTCCACCGAGATAGCTGCTCAGACCGGACACGTTTGTGCGCCGTCAACAAAAACGAATTTCGAGGCCTGATGTATGTTATGTAAGGTATTCTTTGTATTTTGTTGAGGGCCGTCCAGTCCCAATAATGTTCCGTTTAATCAATTTTAATTTATCTCCTAATTAAGCTGTTTTGCGTTCCGTATGTTTCATGAAATGAAACATTTTGGTCATTTATCTTGGATCAATTCGACATCGCCTCAGTTATTGAGAAGTTCCACACCTGAATTGCAAACGTACCATGTTGTGTATCGTTCAGTACTGTAATTGTTTGTTGTAAAGTACAGTATAGCATACCATACGGTGATGCAACCTTCTTTTTCTAATCAACTAGATATTGGGCAATGTCGCTTCTACCTTTTTCTCGACCTTTGCTATGTTGACGTGTATTGTTTTTGCTGTGATGGTCAGAAATAAAAACAACTGAACTGAACAATGGGGGCTGGGCGGCCTTAGGGGAGACTCAGGTAAGTTGGCCCAATGGGCAAGTTGGCCCACTCTAAATAACTTTTTAAGTACAATAGTTATTGTGACGTAACATGCGCATACTGAGAAAATGCTGTTCAAACTACCTTATCACCAGGTTGGGAGGCTCTAGCAAGCAATATAAACATGTGAGCACGATTTTTGTATGAAAAAGTATGATTTTTAAAATTTTTGGATTTTAAAATTTTTTAGATGTCGAATGAGTTTGTTCTTACTGTATAAGAGAGGTTATTATTTAGTGAGTGCAGCGCTAGGGTAGTTATTAAGGCTTACTTTGACGGCGAAATCGTTGTTAGAAGCTCGATAGTTTGACATAAATTTTAGTTTTTACAATATGGCTGCCATGCAGGGAAGTTGGCCCATTTCTTGGGTGGGTATGTTGGCCACCATGGCCAATTTGCCTTCATGAGGTATTGCATAGAAGGATAATTAATACGATGACTTATTTTTGCAAGATTGAAGTATCATCAAGTAGGCTACCCAAAGTAGGTAAATCGCGGCTTTACATCAGCATTAAACGATCAATATTACACTTCCTAACATCGTTTTTATGCCACAGATTGTGACAACGTAATAATAATGGTAAGCAATTATAAAAAGAAAACCGATCGGGGGAATGTGCCTCAGCAGGTGTATGAAGAGGGGCTAAAGATGTTGAGGAATGGTGTGAGTCAAAGAAAAGTATGCAAACACTTCTCAAGCGACGGTTTAAAACGTACCTCATTTCGGAGATACATCAAAAAATGTTCCGATATTGGTACTCATGTAAAAATGGGGTTTCGTTCTGGAGAGCCCAAAATTTTTCCACTGGTGATGGAGAAGGATCTGGTAAAGCATATTTTGGATATGTCAAATCGCTACCATGGTTTATCCAGCAAGACTATAAAAAAACTGGCATATGAGTTTGCCAAAGTAAATCAAGTTAAAATGCCAAATAATTGGAATAGAAAACAACAGGCAGGAAATTTTTGGATGTCATCAATGATGAAACGTCACAAACTTTCTGTACGAAAACCAGAAGCGACATCAATCGCACGTGCAACTGCATTCAACAAACATACTACCTCTCAATTTTATGATAACCTCGCGAAGTTGCTTGAAAAATATAAGTTTACACCGGATAGAATGTGGAACGCCGACGAAACGGGTACAAAAACTGTCCAAGAACCAGTGAGTGTTGTCGATCTTCGAGGAAAGAAGCAAGTTGGAGCGATTGCTTCAGCTGAACGGGGAGAATTGGTGACCACATTGTGCGTGATCAACGCTGCAGGAAACCATTTCCCTCCATTCTTCATTTTTCCCAGAAAGAGATTCAACCAGCAATTTCTTCGAGGTGCCCCGCCTGGTTCTATTGGCGACGTCAGTGATTCTGGCTGGATGTATGAAGATTTGTGGGCTAAATTTTTAAAGCATTTTGTTAAAGGAATTTGCTGCTCCAAAGCAAAACCTCACCTTTTGATGATAGACAACCACGGGTCTCATCTATCAATTGAGGCTCAGCAAATTTGCAAAGAGAATGGGCTCAAAATTTTAACATTTTGGCCGCATACAAGTCACCGGATGCAACCGTTAGATGTCGCTATCTACGCTCCGTTTAAAAGGTATTATAACACGGCGCTTGACAATTGGATGCGTTCACATCCTGGTCAGCGGTTTTCAATATATAACGTCACTGAGGCGGTGACCTTTGCATATAATCGTGCAATAAATCCGCTCAACATTGCAGCTGGCTTCCGCAAACCTGGAATTTTTCCATTCAATCGAGAAGCCTTCACCGATGACGATTTTTTAGCGGCAGATCCCACCGATTTGCCAGAAGATGGTAAAGATCTATCCGGTGATGATCAGCCACTGCTTTGCAGGACGATTCAGGAACAGGGGACCAGCAATGAACAACCGAGCAGTGAACTGGTGAACAATTTTAATGAATGGTTGAACTCCACAGATAATACAGACACCCCTCCATCCCGAAAACATCCGAATCCTGAGTCCATCGTCGCATCCACATCCGTGGAGTTGCAAGATGGAACAAGTTGTGTTGTTTCTACATCGCCAAATCCGAAAAGTACCGGTAATGAGAACCTCCTTTCTACAATCATCGCTTCTGACGTTTATGTGTCGCCTGCGGATATTTTGCCCTTTCCAAAGTCAAAAAAGAAGATCAAGAAACGCTCAACCAAAAAAGGCTACAGCCGGATAATCAGTGACACCCCAGAAAAAAGGACCAATGAAATATCCAAACCAAAACCTGTGTTACAAAAAAATCGTCGTAAAACAACAGAAAAGGCAAGAAAAAAAATAATCCAAACTCTCCACAAAGATGAGACCGAAAGTTCATCCGATGAAGACGACATTACTTTGAAAGCAATGATGCTAAATGAGTTCAAACAACACACGTCTTCCGAGTGTGAAGAGTTTAGCTCCAGCGATGACGAGCCGTTGTGTAAACGCAACCTACCAACACCTTCATGCGAATGCGCCATATGTGGCGATTCCTACAACAACAGTCGCAGCCGAGAACGTTGGATTAAATGTGCACACGCAGACTGCGACAAATGGGCACACAAATTATGTTGCGACGACACACAAGCATTCGTATGCGTTTTTTGTGAGTAAGCTATTTTACTCCCCAGCTATTGAGTAGCCTACCCGCTGCTTATGCATATGTACATGCACATCCTGTAGGATAATAGCACTGCGTTTGAATAAATAGATTCATCGCGCATGTCATTGTTCGTTACTCCTGAAGTGTTCTTTTACAATAAACTTTGTGAAAACTTTTATCTGCTTGTCATACTTGTAGCATTATGGTAACAATGTCCTACACCTACCAGTATCATTAAGGTAATCAAATCGTTAGGAATAAAGGCATGCCGCTCCAACTGCATGATATTTGATACAGCCTTAAAATTAAGGAGAAAGAGAGCTTTTCCACTGTTTAGTATACCGAGAGATGGGCATGTTGGCCACGTGGCCAACTTACCTTCCATGGTGGGCCAAATTACCTGCACATGTGGGCAAGATGGCCCATTTTATTTTTTTTGGAAAACTTGAAAAATTACATACCTAAAAATGTCGGTTTGATGCAAGAATATGTTCACTTCTAGAGTGATAAATTCTCTACTCTTCAATAGCATTCGCTTTAATATATGTTTAGTTACTAGCTCACAAATTCAATTTTACATTTTGCTGGGCCAACTTACCCGAGTCTCCCCTATACCATTTGTCCATTTCTAATGTTTTGTGAGGTCATGTTAGGCAAGCGTGTTTATAGTCTACAATGAAAGCTATTATTTAGGAATAAATATAGGCTGATGACTGAATCATTGAATCAATTATGAAATAATATGAATATTAAAGCTTGGCTTCGAACAACCTTTTGTTAATGAAACGAATTAGGGAAAGGTGGAGCAAAACGGACAACTTGAAAGTGTTTTTATGAGAATGAATTAAACGTAGGCTACATCTATTGTGTTCGTTGAATTCGTATAGTAGCTACCGTTACCCAGGGGCGAGTTTAACTGATGGGGGGGCCCGTGAAAAATTTTTTGCGCCGAGAGCGCGAAATACTTTGCAAGGTAACTTGAAAGTCACCAACAGTGTTGCTAATGCAAAAACCTCAGGCTGAGAGAAAATAATAATACAGTAGAATTCGCCTGTAACGGCACCTCTACGGAATTGCAAAAATTGACTTTATAGCCGAATTGACGTTAGCCTATAGACGAACTACCGCAAACTATTCCTCAAAACTGTCTTTTGATTGAAGAAAGAGGTGTATAATCCAGTCAGGTTTACTGTGCACCACCAAACTGACAAAAGTCACGCAGAAAATACAGTAAACAAAGAAATTGTTTAAAAAAACAAACCTACAGCGAAAGGTACAGGAAATTTGCGCAATACAGATCGTTACATACAGTAGCCTACTGTAGTAGAGAAGTACATTGTTTATTAGCAAAAAAGGCATTGATCTTCAGCTGTTTCAGTTTGGCACGGATTTCTCTACCACATAGCGTTCAGCTTTTGCTAAATAATGTAGGATTTGCTCACTATCGTCGTGACTTCGGAAGTATCGGTGTAGTTTATACAGTACTGCGCGTACAACTGTTGCTTTGAGTTGTTTAAAGGTCAGCTGTTGAGCTGCTTTTTACACGTGATTGTTTTTCACGCGGGAAAAAAGTTAATTAAAGTCCCTGCTGGGAACGACGTAGCAAAATAAAGGAAGACATTTTGCAAGCAGCAGCGCTAACTGGATTAAAAGACTGGCCGTTCGTGGTGAAGGTGATGGCTTAAAGTGACGTTATAAACGAACAAATGACGTCTGGGGACCAATAAAGGGTGCTGTTACATGCGAATTGACGTTATAGGCGATGCTGTTATAGCCGAACTACAAGGTATGTAAACAGTGGCATACGCAATGCTCCCCCCCCCCCCCTTAAAAATGTTTTAGTAGTTAACGACGTAGATTAAGGCATTTAATATGTTTTGCATTGCTCTGTCAAAGCAATTACTGTAACAATGTTGTTTTATAGACTAAGCCAATACGAAATACATGGCCCAATCCACCTACCCCACCCCAGGTATGCCGATGTAGCATAGTGTTCTGTAAGCCTAATTATAGTGATTAGTGAGAGAGAAATGGATAAAGTCTAAACTAAAACCATACTGGGATATCATGAACACGTCTGGGATATCAGTGGCATAGCCAAAGGGGGGGGGGGGTTGGGCCTTGGGGGTTACAACCCCACTTTGGCACGCGTGTGACGTCACGATATTGAGAATGATGCTTTCAGTTTCTTTATGCTTGGGAATGATGGTTTCAGTCTAAAAAAAACTTGCCTAATTTTAAACAAAACTGCATTAAAAGAGCGAGTTTTGCCAATACTGTACCAAACATTCAAACATCTCAGCCAGGAATTAACAACAAGAAAACATAGAGACTTAGCTTTATTTCCGAAAAATGCCGAAGAAAACATGATCTTATCCTTTTGCTATGCCACCTGACAGCACCATTTTACAGGAATATTCATACCCACATTTTTGTTGAAAATGCTCTCAGAATGCACCAAATTCAAAGTAATTTTTCAAAATTTTCTGAGGGAGGCCCCCCCAGAACCCCCGCCGCTGGGTGTCGTCTTAAGCGAAAACGCCGTCGGGCTTCGCCCGCTGGTCGTCAAACCCCCCCCCTTTCAAAATTCCTGGCTACGTTACTCTCAATGCCCCCCCCCCCCCTTGAGGAAATCCTGCGTACGCCACTGTATGTAAAATATAGGAATTCTGCCGGGACCAAGCGAAATGTGACGTAATAGGCGAATTGACGTTATAAACGAAGCCGTTATAGGCGAATTCTACTGTTACACAAAATCACATTTTTCTACACCCTCTCCCCCCTAAATCCGGGCCTGCCGATACCGGTAGAAAATAATCTTGCATTGGTAGGCTGTATTTTTGTTTTATTCTAGGTGTACCGAGTCAGGATGATTGGACTCTCGCTCCAAGTAAGCTTATTTTGGGAACATTGCCTTCAAACTCCACGTCGACTCCAAACGTAAGCCACAATCCAGATTTTGTATACCATAACTTACGCCTTTCCAATGCCATCCCCTATCATGAAAGAAAAGCATATACCGGAACGGTATTTTGAAAAAAATTACTGATTGTTTGATTGAATCTTTATCCTCAGACTGGGAAAGCTTCTTGAAGAGCTTTATCCTGGCAGTTTCGCGTACTTGTAGACTAGAGGCTTTGAATCACTGACGCAGGCCCAGTCACCGAGATTGACAGAGTGAAGTTTCCAATTGTTGAAGTCTTGTTATCGTGGAATTATTCCATCCATTAGATGCCGCTGAATGGAGAGCAGTCCTTAACGTGCGTTGCTCAAGCGCACACCACGAGGGTCGAACTAGCGCCGCTTGATCTTAAAGCTTCTTCATACCAGTAGTCACGCGCTAACCAACTGAGCTATCGGGACCGCTTGGAAAATAAAATCACTGATGGAGGCTACACAACAATTACCTAACAACTGCACCAAGCAGGCTACAGCGTAAATATTTGTAGGCTACGCTAAAAATATAAACCGGCAAAAAGTCAGACTCCGATTTCTGTTTTTGCCAAGAATTTCAGACTCGGGCTCCTATACATAGGCGTAGCCAGGGGGGGGCGAAAGGGGCCATGGTTCCCCCAAATTTTCAAAGTTTGGATTCCGAAGTTGAGCCCTTTGTTGAAAATATAATAAAATTTGTAGAAATTTATAACGTTTTCCAAGACATCTGGCTATTAACACCCCAAGGACTTGTTTTAGACACACAGAAAGACACCAATAAATTTTGCAAATCGTAAATCGCGCAAAATTTACTCGCTTTACGTTTCTTTTAACTAATTTGTGGAAGCAATTTCAGAATGGCTTACTCTGTTGGATTTTTGTGTAGCTGAGTTTTTGGTGTTCTCTAATTTTAGCCGCAGTTTTTGCCCGTTCGTGTGTAAGAGCTACCTTTAATAAGTTAATAGCTGTTTATCTGCTAATAAATTTTATACAAATATTACCCTAAAAGTGTTTCCAGAAAGCGCTATAATCCATTACTTAACTGTAATTTTGCAAAAATTTTCCGGGGGAGCATGCCCCCTGATCCCCTAGAATACGCGTGCCTTCGGCACGCTCTAACCCCACCAGTTTCATTGCTTCCCCTTGCTCAAGCCACCAGGATACGCCACTGCACATCAGGTGGCGATGTTTTAAATCAAACACTTTGTCGTTTTCTTCAATTCATCAAATATTTGCCCCCCCCCCAATTTTTTTCCTGGCTACGCCAGTGCTCCTGTAGACAACTGATCAAAACGAGAGATGGTAGCCTAATCTTCTTGAGCATAAGGATTTGTGATGAATTGCTCAGTTACGCTATCCCTCGTTTTCGAGGATGATGATCTTTGCAATAAAAATATCTTGCGAAGACGCCTGTGCGTGGGTTGATTAACGTGGACTTGATAAGACCATCAGCTTTGTCCAAAGGCAAGAGCTGGTGACATGCTGCAGCCTTCACAGTCGTTGAGTTTGACTTCATCCGCCGTTGGGGACTTGGGCACTTTGGACTACGCTTTGTCTGGCCTCTACCTTTCAACCAACCTGGCATGGGTCACCCTTCTAGGAGTAGTACAGCTCCAGAGGTCACTGAGGCACGGAAACACTTTCACCACAGTGGCCGAGTGGTTAGCGCGTTGAGCTTGCAGTCGAGAGCCTGCCTGTTCGACTCCAGCCACCCGCACTTGCTGTTGTTTCTCTGGGCAAGAAACTTCACGATAATTGCCTCTACCCAGTGATCGATTTCGAGTAATGGGTAGTACCAAATTTAAGTCATAAGTAGAGACTAGACAACCGGAAACACACATTGCCGTCGGCTGCAGCGTAGGACAGGTGTACGTCGGAAGGCGTACACCGATGCATAGCGCTCAAGTCCGCTTTCCGGCAATGCAGGATAAAGATAAGACAAACAAACAACGAACACCACGTTAAGGTAGTAGTCCGATGAGAGAGATGTGTAATTACAACCAGGGATATCTTGACACTACAAGATATCCCTGGTCACAACACTCATACAAACAACCCTTTTGACGCAATTAAGTTAAGGAACTGTGTTATTCACAAGTAGGCTAATACGTGTGGTGCCATGGTTAACACATTTGGGAAATTTGCACCCCGTTTGTGTTTCTGATCTTTCCAGCTAGCAAAAAAGGCTCTGTTTTGTCACTTCAAAATCAAACCACAAGGTGAGACAGAGAGTCAATAAATCATAACCTCGTGTCCGCCCAGCTCGGTTGCACGACAAACTGATGTGCTGTTTTATTACCCACTAAAGTTTATTTGTTTTTTCCAGAACATAAAAACTGGACAGCAAGAAATTGGAAAACCTGCCTTCAGTTGATTGTAGTCATGTGACTCAGCACGTGATATTGTTAGCGTTCTTCTCGAAAGGTTTTTGACACACCAACTAATCTAAGTGAACGAATCGCCATCATCAGCGTAGCCTAGTGGATTAGAGTTTGGGCAAGAGATATTGCCTAGTCATTTCGATTGCTTGGGTTCGATTCCCACCTCCGGTCTTTACTCTCCTTTTTATCAACATTACATCACAACATTGCAATGTGCTCAACTCAACCGGAACGATGGAAATAGCTATATTACCGAAAGCTTATTAATCATTATTGTCTTGACGCGCAGGCTTCATGCATATTTTAACACAGTTGGGAACGGTGTTATAATTTAATTTCGTCTCGAATTTCTGTTTAAGGTTGGAAGTTTTTACGTAGTCTAATGTGGAAAGTAACCGCTCACACATCTTTGCCCAATCTTTAAAACAATGTGTGTTTTATTTTCTCTTGCCTTCTACCGCACTGCAGTAGGTCATGTAACTTTGTAAATTATATTTTGTACGTTATTCGCTCTGAGGATGCGCAATTGCGCATTGTCATGATGCGCGAAACGTCAGTGAAGCAATAAATCAACCTGTTTATTGTTGCTTTTACTTTCATCAGATGAACGTTGCAACCAGAGCTAGAAACGATGCTTATTGATGAACCTGATGAAGAGTTGAACACCCAAGCTTTTCAGTATTCAACTGGACTGAGTACAAAAAGAATGTTTGGCTGCAATCAGGTGGTTTCAAACATCAGTGATGACAGTGATGTCATATGTAATTGCGTTGGGAAAGTGTGATACGTTAAAGTGCCTACCATCCTTGCAGGGCGCATTGCCTACAATCGAAATTTAGGACCTCCCTGTGTTGGGTTGCTCAGCGAAGGCAGGCCAACCCAGGGGCGCCGGAACGATTTTTGACTGGGGAGGGGGGGGCAGGATTATGAAAAAAGGGCACTTTTGTTGTTGAAAGGCCAATTTTTTTTAAGTTTTAACATAAGAAAAAGTGCTCATCTATCAGCTCATTATCGAGTAATGGTGCAAGTGTACGGTATAAAAAGAACAATGGCACGGAAGGGCATCATGTTATGTTATAATGATGAATACTATTTTGAGGCAAAAATGAAAGATTATAATTAGGCTAAAAGCGAATAGCAGAAATTGTTATAACTCAAATTGTGCAGTAGCTTTTTTTTTTCTTTTCGCGCAAGTAGCTTACATGACCTTAAAAAGGCACCATTGCCCCCCTGCCTCACCAGGTCGACCCTTGTGTTCTGTCAGAAACAACTTAGATTTGTGGTACCGAAGTAAAGCAAAATGCCGAAAACGGATTCGGCTTCTTTGAGCCACATCTCCACTACAATACTCTCCCTACAAAAAGTTTGCTTTTTGGTAAAGCAAGAAAACACGCTCAAAAAGGTTTGTCACAGCGAAATGTGAATAGGCTACACTGCAATATATGACTTCATAAAAAGTCCCGAAACGAAAACATTACAGCTCTACGTCGCCTCGGCATTGCAAAACATTTTGTTCTTAGACAATGCAATGCAAAAAAAATCCTTCAAAGATCACACCATGGCTGGGCTTGCAACAAAACATAGGTAGCCATTGTGTTTCCAAACAGAAAATCAACCATTTTTTACATTAATTCAACGTTTGTAGACGTTGAATAAATGGAAAAAACGGTTGATATACTGTTTGATAATTACTGCCGAATACAATTGATTGGATGTCCTCTTTCAAATTGCTTCCGTTCTTTATTTTCAAGCAATTAGCAGACGTTGTCACGGCAAACTATTATTCGAGATTTTTTTTCACGCTCAGAGCAATACAGTTTATTGTATTGTATAAGATGACTTACATGCCATGATAAAATAAAATACATTTGCGAAACAAAACAAAAAACATGATCGAAACAGAAAAAAGTGACGAAAATAGTCTTTCAAAGAAATGTGAACTGGCAAACAACTGAAGGACAAAGGCATTAAAACAGTGCATAAGCATGAAAACGGCGCTATAAAACTCAGCTGCTTCAAACTTCATCAAGCAGCGCGAAACGTTTTATTGGGGGGACTTTATTATGCCATGTTAAACCTAGACTCAACGGTACATGTGAAATCACTCATGCCAACAAGTTTTCAACGTATTTTTGATGAATGTGATAGCAGTGGGTTATGAATAGTGAACAAAGTTTAGCTCAGCCACAACTGTGAGTCACATCTTGATGGGTCTGCTACTATTCGGTGAGTTCCTAACCTCTAACCCTAAAACGGCAATGCCGATAATTTAAAAAAAAATTTAAAAAAATCACCAAATAGGGATCAGACTCACCGAAACGGGCCATTCCGCATCTTGATACTGACAAGCCCAGCCTCATGGGCGAAACACGGTGTCTATCGCTGTTAATTCTTACGACAATCGGCTGCCGAGAAACATATCCTGAGCCTTATTCTGATTACAATTTCAATGAAGAGGTGGTATTCTCGAACTATGGCATATATTTTGATTTGTAAATTATTATTGTTTTGTGAATTGCACTTCACATTTTAATCAGCCTATAGTCAGAGGGCCCGATTTAAGCGATACACGCTTGCTCCCTCGTTTAGAAGCAAGCGCAACCGGTTTTACAGATTACAACTTAAGATGATGAAGCAAAGTCTGAATGTTTATTGGTGTTTTGTTATGTGATGAACGGTTGCCCTTGTCTACAATTTAAAATAAAATCAATGAATTAGACTTTTCAAGGAAGCCGAATCGTGGTTCCACTTCCAACTGTGCAAACACACAGTTCTGGCGCTTTTGTTGGCTGAAAAGTCGCGTCGTAATTAAGTGAAGATAAATACGCTATAAACTTGCTTTGCCAATGATGGTGACTCACTTTGAATAAATAAAACTTAAAACGAAAGTGACCAACCCAATCATGAAAACGACTACCATCACAAAAATGTTTTTCGAAGCTCGTCTTATTGTGCAAATCAAAGTCAGCAAATCATTCTTTTTTGCATTGATAAATTTGAAGTCTGCAGACGTTGAATCGATGTAGAAAAGGACTGATTCGCTGAATGAGAGCTCAATTAATCTATCCGCTTTCGTAAATGACCTAAATGAGATACCACATCCACACAGGAACAAGCTGAGAGCAACAACACAAAGACATGACAAACCTGCTGGGACTATGATGTTGGAAGATATTTACCAGAAACCCAGAAAGCGAAGTCCGTTATTTTAAAAATAATGGGTTTTGTCTGGGAAATGGCCACAAGACGAACGTAGCATTGAGAAATGTTCTTTCGCAACTTTGCGTTTGTCTTGTGACCATATTTGTAACAGAATATGTCATAGCAACATTCGCAAATGTAATCTTTCACAGTCATGTGATATTATTTGTGGTAAACCTTTGTTTCTTTATTTGTATTAGATTGTTTTCCTGATGGAGACATAGTTTAGTCGAAAACGCTTGAGTGGAATTATTAGTTGTATGTCGGTTTGGTGTGTTGTTTAAATAATTAATAACGTTATTTTATTCAAACCCATAAATTGATTGTTTATTACTTGTCTGCGGCATTGTAATATTACTTCTCTTCCAAAGCGACATCAATTGGAGGCAATTTCATTTAGGTTTTGGTTACGTTTCTGACAGGCTGGTTTAATAACCTAAGCACACAATTTTAGTTGATAAGAAATCATCGAATTGTGACGAGGCGCGCTGTCTTCCGCGTTTGTCATGAGTATCGGGTTCATTTCGTCACAACGTTACTTCGTTTTTATAGTTGTGCCTTCAGCGCAGAGGCGAGGTCTTCCGGCTTTAAACCACTCAGGCAACTGTGCCATTCGATGACGTCATTAAATTTATGAACAGCTCTGCCCATATTAACAACATCTGTTCAGTTCAGAATCGCTCGATATTGCAACCAAACACAACAGTCATATCACCAAAAACATCCATTAACTTATTCAATTAACCATGTCCAGAATAACATTCAAGCAAACATCAAAAGCTGAGGGTTTATATTATCAAAAGCACACAGCAAAATCCGTTATTTTTACATTACATAATGTAAAAATAACAGATTTTGATGTCTGGGCAGCTCAATTGCTGTTACAATGCAGTCAGTTGTCTTACAGGCATCAAAACGCACTGCCAACGAGCGCAGGAATAATGTTCACACTGATCTAATAGCGCAGGTGATCTAATAGACGCAGAAAAAATATTGTGATTCGTACCGATTCTTATCAAAAAAGCTGAAAAAGTAAACAGGCATAGTGCACGGAGAATATGGACTCTTTATAACTCATAGACAAAAATTTGGTGTCCGAGCATGGACAATATCCCAGGTGGCAAAATCTATGGTTTTTGCATTCGCCTGTTGGGATTGAATCAATGTAAACAGCATGGATTTTGCAAGCTGGCTTCATCATAACAACATTCTGCATCAAAATACGTAGACTGTTTACTTCCCCTTTTAACGGAAACAAAAAGCACAACTTAGCTGGTTATAAGATGATACATGAAAGTATCCCAGACAGCAAAATGTAATGTTTGAATGTAAAAATGACAAAGATTGCTCTCTGTGTATACTGTATAATACCGTGACACATTATGAAAATAAAGCTGGGTCTAAACATTCTTCAATTGGACATTGTTTAGACTTCAAAGCCGTGCGAAATACGAAGAACTTGTACCCAAACCACTGTTTGTCACCAAAACGATTTTGCATAGTTTGCACACCAGTTTCAGTTTAGTGCTGTACAGTTTAAACAGCAGCTGTCGCTTCCCTACACTGATCGACCAAACGCCCACGTTAATCATTAAAAGCTAAAGAACCTAAAGGACTTATTCCAGATGATCAAATGAATAAACGTTAAATAAACTAACGGTGTGCTACAATGTATGTTAAATTGATGAAAAGCTTTGTCACCATTGATGCTACCTAGACATCAAAATCCGTCAATTTTTACATTGATGTAACAGCACATTGATTTTGTTGTCTGGGCTAGCTTTTGAGCAAACAATTCTTGGTACAAAGGTTCTTGCAGTTACCCAGACAGCAAATCAATCGTTTTTGACATTGATTCGAAATCGTGGCTGCCTATTTGTGACGAAGTGCACCAAGACACCATCTTTTATTCAGAGGAACTATGCCAAGCGCACAGTGTGTATATGGAATCTAAAGAAATTTCTAAACC
Source organism: Aplidium turbinatum (assembly GCF_918807975.1). NCBI lineage: Eukaryota > Metazoa > Chordata > Ascidiacea > Aplousobranchia > Polyclinidae > Aplidium > Aplidium turbinatum. The sequence goes on along the minus strand of NC_137483.1, from coordinate 5,972,623 downwards.
GAAAAAAGGAAACTCATCAAATCGTGTCATTTGACAAGCAACCCAACTGCACAAAAAGTTTTCAGTGAAATACCCACATAGGTTTGTTTTACTTACGATAGGTATGCTGAGACGTCCATATTCTTGCATACGCTCATACATAAAACTTGACAGATTTTGTTAATTTACTCCACAAACAATACACTTCTTTCACGCCGCATTCAATAATAATGGCTTATAAAAAACCAAATATTCTATCATCAATTAAACTCTATTAATCACTCAGAACGATTGAAGAAAAAACATGACATTGCACAACTTACAACTAAGCACGATTAAGTTTGTAAGGAAAAAAGTAAATGCTTGGAAAAGTAAAACCTTGGACATCAACGTTAACAAACATGCCACAGTATGTAACCATGGCGACCTATATACACAGGCCATGCCAATGTCCAAGCTTTAAACTTGACTGGAGGCCCATCTGCTATGCTTGATAGTAGTCAAAATCGCAAGTAAAGTTGATAGTTTGAGTAATAGTTAATAAAAACAGTCTCTCTTTGTGTATAGTTTAAGCTACTTTTGTGCTGGAAAACCGAAAAGCATAAACAAACGGAAAGCGAAAAGCAACACCGGTAACAAGACAGTGTCTTTTTTTAAACGTAAAATTGGGTGCTTTGAGATTCAGTGATCACACTTTGGCTTCTCAAAACTAACATTTCAATGAGATATAAAGTAAATTTAGCTTAGAGTTCAAAATCAAAACTACATCGGCCTTCAGTAAGGCCTCCAGTTCGCATGTTGGCAAAGCCTGTGCAATGTGTGCATGTAGACAATTAATTTCAAGCATTTTTTTCATGCTATAGTAACACTCTCAGCACTGCAATGATGGCTTTAAAATCACGATTAAAATGCACTTAGAGTCGAATTAAAATGAATTATATGGTTGACAAAAGCGATTGCTGAAATCCTTATAGTCGCAGCAGTACATGACCATATGATTCAAGTTAGACAGCAAAGTACAACACAACATGAAAGAAATAAAATACAACACAAAACTGCTTTCTTTCTGGAACACGATTTTCAATATAAATTTAAAAATGAAAAACTAAGTCTTTAATTACTCTGAAAAGTTAATGGATAAAAAATTGATATGGTTGACTTGACCTGATTGAGAGATTGCGCTTCGAAAATGTTTAGTATACGATTACATCCAAATTATGACTTTGCAAATGACTTACGAAAGGCTTTTGCATTGATCTTTTAAAAGCTAAAACATATGTACAAAATTTATACAACAGGTCAATTATAAACATTGACAACGAACCCTATACAACAGGGGTTATCAAACTGTGGCCTTCATCACCCCGGTCTGAGATTCCCAACCTGTGACACCGATTTTTCTACAAATAAATAAAATGGACGTACCTCCTAGAGGGGGGTAAAATTGAATCTTGGGGGGCAAAGACTTGCGGGAGCGTTTGAATGTTCACCACGTTATAGGCCTATAAAGATTGAAACTACCGTACGGGATGTTATGATTGAGACCGTTCGTCAGTATGCAAGGTCAAATTACTTTTCGAAATGCCAGATCCCAGTCAGCAAATCAGTCTTTTTTACATTGATTTAACATCTGCAGACGTTGAATCCATATAAAAAAGGATTGATTTGCTGGCTGGGATGTGAGTTATGTTCAGATTTTTATGAACAATCCAGACAGCAAATCAACCTTTGTTTACATTGATTCAACGTCTGTCATCGACGTTGAATCAATGTAAAAAAAAAAACAGTTGATTTGCGGTCTGGGGAAGAGATTGGGAACTCCTAGCCTAGAGGCACTGGACAGCAAGGCTGTTTTGAAAACATTCCCTAAAAACGAAAAAAACTTTATTATTAAAAAGAGTCACAAAATATCGGTGAACCTCAGGAGATAGGCTACTGAAACAAGCTTCAAATAGCAAATGTTTGGACGTTAATGATGGCTAAATATTCTGCAATAATCTTGGATTTTTTTTAGAGCAATTAGTGTCTTCTGAAAGGGTATTTGATGACAAGGCGAGAAATGGGAAAATTTCACGCCATTGACTAGCAGATACTAGCTACCGATGTCTTGCTACTCTTTCACCTGACTATCCTCCTCTGCATTTGCTTGCAAGCTGTTCAGGAGTGGGAAGAGATGACACAGAAACACTCAATCAAGTATCTGTTTTGGGGAAATCTTTTTGGTTGAACGCTTCCCAAACCTGATAGACATTACAGTTATAAATACATATATTTGAAAAAGCAATTAATTCTGCTACATTGAAGGATTTAAGACTTTAAGTGATTCAAAAATATATGCAATAAATGGTAGTTTTATTTAGTCAAGACACAAATTAGTGCGTTCGACAGGAATAGAACTGCCAACCTTCGGTAGGCTACTCTTGCAATTCGGACATGTAGTGGGGAAAAACTTACTTAAAAATTGAGAAAAGTATTAGTAGCAAGAGTGACGCCATGGCTTCAGCTAAGTTGGTACTATAGACCAGGGCTTCCCAAATTACAGGTTGCGACACCAAATGGGGTCGTAAATCATAATTTGAGGATCGCTTAACAAATTAAAAACGGGCCTACCATGTACACTGTACAGGGTGGTTTACACTGGATAGTGGATACTGCAATTACTGCATACCAAGAGGTCTTATAGAAAATGACTTCCAGACATTGGGTGACGAATTAAAAACGTTTGAGAATCCCTGCTTTAAATTATAACGTTTGGTGTTACTCTACTACACACGGTTAGTACATATACTAGTTGACCTACTCATGCAGTGCTGAGAACTAATGAGCTAAAAGCCAGGTAAGGCACTAACTGCAAAAAAGCTACAGCTGCTTTAGATAGTGTTATTTGCGTAGAAGATGCTTGAAGTTAAATAAAAAAGAACAAATTAGAACAGGTAGTGGTATTTTTCATTCGGATATTACTGTCAAAATCGCTCTGTATCACAGAAAGTCTTAAAAATTTGAAAAGACCAAAGTTAAAAGCTTTTGGCCAAACCAGCTTGAAAGCCCCTGTTATACAGTGCACTTGGTTCGTTATCAAAAATTCCAACAAAATAGGCTACAACCAGCAACCACGCGTTTGACGGACGAATACGGTTAATCGCATAATCAAATCGTCAAACTTTTTAGTACGTTAAATGCATTCGTAATAAACGATCAGCATGGTTCAGATTCACGATGAATCTGGGGTGGTAAATGGATAGACCCTCGGCCCCAGAGGCTCACACGACGACGAGCATGGTTGAAGATTTTCAACCAAACAACTCAAATCAACAATAAAAACAATCATAAAATCACCTGGTACGCAAATACATGGATTCATTATGTCAGGGTTTCCCAAACTGTGTGGTCAGTGGACCACTGGCGATCCGTGACAATATAACAGGATATAAAAAAGTTCACGTAGGTTGGACGGAAAAAATTATGCAAAATGTGGTGGGGTCCACAAAAAGGAGATTCATAAATAGTGGTCTGTGGCTTAAAAAAGTTTGAGAAACCCTGATCTATGTTATAGCAGTGCACATGAGAAATGAACTTTTAGACGCTTGCCAGAAAAGTAAGTAAGTGAGCAGATATTCATTGCAAAGTAGAAAAACATAATCAGGAAACGAGTCAGACATGATCAACATCAGCAACAAGTGCAGTGTTACATCACAATCAATACAACAATATAAGATACCATCAATAGCCGACTAAGTCAAGATATATATTCGTTGCTGCAATACTTCAGAGAATATTCTCATTAAAGGTGTTTTATGGTCAATGGCACAGTTATTGCACCAAGCCCAAAATTAGCAGTTTTGAGTTCGATACCCGGTAACCCTAGCTGTTTTGTGATGAAGATTTTATGATAATTTGAGGGTTAGATCACAGGCCATGGTCAGACGTAATGTAATCTCTGGGAAACACTTGTCTTGGATTCAATTTTTTCCACGTACGCAGTGGCTCCGAGAGGGGGGGGAAGTCGGGCCAGTTTCCCCCCTAGCAAAACATTGTAAAGGAAAAACGAGTAGTTTTTTTGTTTTTGCACTTTTGAGGGGGCCCATTTTTAGTACGGTACTAAAGTAAAAATGTACCAACTATATAATCAACAAATTCTTAAATGAAGTGCGTAGTTCCAAGTATTTCTCAATCATTGTAAATGTCACTCTCGATGCTTCTCATCAAGAACAAATTATTTTCGTGTTAAGGTAGGCGATGTTAACAGCTTCAAGACGTAAAATCTGAAGCTGAAATGATTTCTGTATCACTGAACGGTTTCTATTGTATTGATAGTTTCAACTTGAAAACTGGTGCTGTTTTAGCTAAGCGGGAACTATTTTTGCTTGACAACTGAACCTTAACTTCAAAATCTGCGTTGGCCAGGCATAGGATGTTGTATCCAACATACGTTATCTGGGAAAGTTAAAGGTATCAGTCCAAGCACGATTAAAGAAAGTAAATCCTGTATAGTTTTTGTTTATGAATCATCACCATCATCAGTCATCATCTCCGTCTGCAGCAAATTGCGCATCAACATGAGTTGTTTGCTTCCAAGAGTGGCGATTTTGAGCCAGCTCGCCCAGTGTCGCCAAGTTGAGTCCGGTCCATGATTGGATGTTGTCTTGCCATCGTTTTGGTTGTCTGCCAGGTTTTCTTTTTTCTTCTACTTTTCCTTCTGTGCAAACTTTGCTGATTCCGAATTGTGATCTTTTAGTGTGGCCGAACAGTTTTAAAACTTTTGATTTTATTATTGCTGCAATTGAATGTAATTTTATCATAGTTAAAAGATCTTCTGTTTTCTTGTGGTCAAGTAGCCTTTTGGTGGTCATGCTTTTCATGATGTGATTTTGGAAGGTAGTAATGTATCAAATGTATCAACAAACTCAAACATATCGTCGATGAGTTTGAAGTTCCATGAAAATTTCATCGTATGTCTGTTGTGCAGTTGCGGGCATGTGGGACAAATTTAAACCATTTGTAGGCTACAACAATGACATTTTGGATGAGTTGGTACTTTTGACAGAAAGCCACACAGCAACTTTCAGCTGCAAACCAGAACGAACCACCCCATAACCTCTACACAAGGAATCATTGATTGCAACTTTCGAAAGGTTTTTTCAAATAGTTTTGTTATCATTTTTTTGTGTTCCGGTAGCTACCTCCAACGGTTGCGCTTTGAGAACGTGGTTTTAGCAACTACTGAAATTTGTAAAGAATTGTTTGCGCTCCAGTAGGCCTAGGCCTAGGATTGAAAAGCCTAACTATACTATACCTGTTGTGCATCAATTCAGATGTCGCAAAATTTTATCATTTGATGCTGTGATTTGTAACTTTGAATTGCAAAAAGTCCAGAAAGGGTTGAATTAAATCAGGGATGTCCAAAGTCCAGCCCGCGGGCCAACTCCGACCCACGAGACGTTTTTGTATGGCCCGCGCCTGTTGTTATACAATGTGTTATTTTTGGCCTGCAGAGTGCATACACACAAAAATCATATAAATTCAACTTGCAGTTTTCAGAAAAATTATTGTGGCTGTTGGCCCGCGAACACTTATTATCAAATCTGGCTCGCGTGGGAAAAAGTTTGGACACTCCTGAATTAAATGTTTGGTTGAACTATTTTCGTTGCCTGTATGGTGTGTTTACGAAGCTTTCTAGACAAAATAGTTTGCCTCAATGGCATTTTTGCTGCAAGTGTAATCCAGTGATTATTGATAATTTTTACATTGAACGAAGTTTTTTTCATGCTGAAGAAAGTAGGCTAATTTCAGCTTAACACGAACATGCAACGCAAGATACAAATTAGATGTACATTTGCTAAAAAATAATTATGGGGCCCAATTTTCGTATTGTTTTCCGACCAGTGCTGACTTTTCTCGGAGGCCCTGCACGTACGTTCCGCCTCCATTTGCATATCGCGGCAACCACAGCCAAACTAGTGACGTTTGTCTTTGTGAGTGGATGCTAGCTCAGCTACCAATCAGAATATTCAATACGAAGTGACTATATCTACGGCACTAGTTGCGATCAAAAAGCATTATTTTGTGGCAGGTGTTGCCAGGGTAAAGGCTAGGGTAAGAGTATTGCTCTCTACCCAGGAGTGCCAGAACTTAAAAATTTCCAAAACTTCAAGTTTTTGTCTTCAATGGCTTTAAACTTTTTTCAAATTAGGGCAAAATTTCTTATCTGGCAACACTACAGCCGTAGGTATAGCCACGTCCTATTCTATATGCTTGATAACCTGGTTGAGTGCGGATGCGCGATATGCAAATAAGGACAGGGGCTCCGAAAAAAGTTTTGTGTTCCGGGCACTGGGCATGAGACCATTTGACTTTTTTAGTATATTTGATTTGAACATAAAAAATGAAAAATCAACAAAATAAACAATTGTTTGTATTTCAAATTGTTTGTAATAATTTGTTAATTACAAACATTAGCTGTTTGTAATAATTTTGTAATAATAATATTTCAAATTGTTTGTATATTCAAATATAGTGCTAAAAAGGTGATCTCATACTAAAGGCTGAAACCACATGCTTGCCCGAGACGCTAAAACTTTTTTAGTGGTCTCATAATTTTTTACAGCATGATGTTATTTTCCCCGAAGGTAGGCGTCCACCTCGTAAGAAGAGCTGAAGATTCATAAGACCAACTGCTCTACTCGACAAGGAAGATGGGGATGATTTTTTTTTATTAACTCAGCAGTGTGTCATGATGTTGCTCCGAAGACGATGAGGTTATTGAAAATAGATAAATAAGAACAAAGTCATGAAGTCATTTCTAGTAGTATAGAAGTAGTCCAAAATAGAACATCGCATGAGTGTGAGCTGATTAGTCTTTGTCTCTACAACAATCGCAGCAATCACAAGAACCGCAGCAATTACGAGAATCGCATCAACTGGAAAAAAATAATGCTTAGGTTTGAAACACTACGAAAAACATTTCAATACCGTATGTCAAAGCAATGTGTTGTTCTGTCACCCAGTCAACAGAAATTGTTTTAGCCCAAAAGTAAAGTCTTCTGGACTACCACTACCTGCATGATCTTCTCTCTGTTACTGAATTTTGCATTCGGTCACTCCACACAAGGTGTCCACCTACACACCCGCAGTGATGGGAAACTGTTCAACCTGGCCCGACTGAGAGCCAAGACGAAGGTTCGCACAGTGCTGATCAGAGAACTGCTGTTTGCCGACGACGCAGCACTGTCAGCACACGCCGAGCACGAGCTGCAGCAGTTGCTCAACCAGTTTGCACACGCCTGTAGGGAATTCGCACTGACCATCAGCATCAAGAAAACAGTAGTCATGGGCCAAGATGTCCCCAAGCCACCTGTCATTACCATAGGACCAAAAGTGCTCGAAGTGACAGACCACTTCACCTACCTTGGTTCAACGGTCACCAGCAACCTGTCCTTAGATAAGGAAATCGACAGACGGATAGCCAGGGCTGCAGGAGTGATGACTCAACTCGGGAGGAGAGTGTGGGACAATAATCTTTTGACACTTAACACAAAACTCAAAGTGTACCGTGCGTGTGTTCTTAGTACTCTGCTGTACGGTAGTGAGTCCTGGAACACTTACGCCAGACAAGAAAACCGCCTTAAAAGCTTTCACCTTCGTTGCTTGAGGCGCATTCTTGGTATTTCCTGGAAGGACAGAATACCCAACACCACTGTTCTGGAACGTTCTTGCTCCCTGAGCATACACCTTCTCCTCTGCCAGCGACGTCTACGCTGGTTGGGGCATGTATCCAGAATGAAGGATGGGCGCATTCCAAAGGACATTCTGTACAGTGAACTTGCCACAAGGAAACGCCCAGTAGGACGACCCGCACTGCGTTACAGAGACGTTTGCAAACGAGACCTGAAGCAGACTGACATAGACCCTGCCAGCTGGGAACTGATCGCAGCAAATCGCAACAGATGGCGCTACGAAGTCAGTGCGGGTCTAGCAAAGGGTCAGTCGAGGCGGAGGAAGCAACTAGAGGAAAGAAGACAAAGAAGAAAAGAGAGACAGCAGCCTCAGAACTCCTCTGATTTCATATGTCCAAACTGTGGACGAGACTGCCACGCCAGGATTGGACTTCAGAGCCATATGAGAAGCTGCCGTACCCAGAGTGCTACCATCATCTGAAAAGATGGAAGGATGCCTACTACTACTACTACTACTACTATGGCGGTCTTTTGGGGCTAACTTACAATAAATCCCTTTTTTCTAATTTATGAGCAAGTTAGCCCCAAAAGACCGCCATAATCATGCAGGTAATTGTAGTCCAGAAGATCTTACTTTTGGGCTGAAACAACGTCTGTTGACTGGGTAACAGAACAACACATTTGCGGAGCTACGACCAACACCATATCATTAACACCCTGCGATTTAAGAAGGTATTAAAATCGAAATGATTACAAATATCACTAATCCCTTTTAAAATGCAGATAAGTTTAAGACTATTACACGTATATCAAAATTTCAAGCTGAAAGCCAAGGCAGGCATCACGTGGCTAAACTAATCAACAAAAAGAGGCAAATCCTTCTGTTGGTAAGAAATGAAACAAGAAAAAATTATGAACCTCAAAACTTCAAACAACGTTTGATCCTAATTTTAAACCTTTTCATCACGCCATGCAGGAGTTCAATGTTCTCTTGCAACATCTACAAGAACATTGCGTTTACAGCAATAAAGTGCTTTCCAACAGACCAGTAGGCTAGTGCTGTCATTTCAACAGCTGTTAAGAGAAAGCTTGCACACATTTCTTAATTTTGAAAAAATTACAACAAAACCAAGTTAATCTATCTGCATAGTGAACTGTTCCCAACAATAGAAAAAGAGCACTACTGCAGTTTTGGCGGCAGTTTAAATAATTTACATCATTGCAGGGAGCCGGCTTGGACCTTTGAAGTAACACCAGCAATTCATTGAACAAAGCAAACCGAGTAATAGTTGTATTTTTATGTTTTTGTATAAAATTAATGCAAAAAGAATGAACTTCACCAGCTAGGTAATTTATTTGTATTAAATTATAATGGAAGAAGATAAGCGAGGTTAATCCTAACTATTGATTTACATTCATCACTTCGATTGTAAATGTAAGTCGTTACGCAGAAAATTAATATCATAAAACCCTTTATTTTTTAAAACTGCTTTGCTCTAGCAATAGCATTATCAGTTAGTATATCATGATGGAATCTAGATTTTAGATGTGCTCTTTTAGAGCATAGCTAATATGAATACCTTTTTGTTCTAACCATATTTTGAAATCGAGATAAGTATTTTCTTTTGATAGTGACATACATACATTCTCTGCAAAAATGCCGTTAGCAGAAATACAGTAAAACGCAGAGCACTTACTGCTTGACAAAAAAATAAATCCCAACAATCGCCAAAACAATCCCGGCAATGACTCCGATCACTATACCCACTATAGCTCCGGTGCTCAGAGGACAGTTGTTCATACAAGGTAGATCTGAATGAAAACACAAAATAAAAGTTATGGAAATAGCCATGAACAAAACAAAGAACCACCCAGACAGCAAAACCTGTCGTTTTTATATTCATTCAACGACTGCAGAGTGCAGACGTTGAATCAATGTAGAAACGGGGGATTTTCCTGCCTGGAAAGAAAGTATTACCAATTAAGGCATGTCACGCCGAAGGCGTTCTATGAGTTACAAATATATTTGATTCAGAAGTTAATTGTAAGAAGCGTTTAAACCGGGTAAAAGGAGCTATTTTACCTAGAAATTAAACCACCAAAGCAAAAATGAAACGATTGAATTAAAATATTATGAAGATGACTATATGCATTCAAATATAAAAACTTTTGGAAAAATATGAAATTTACAACTTGTAAATTAAGCTTTTCTTGAAAACTAATCAAAAGCTACAAAAGGGTCGATTCCATAGCAAGCAAATCTTGTGACAAATTACAAGAGCAGATAATCGATTCATGAAACTGCAATAATTTGTTATTTACTTTCCCAAAGCGAAAAATGCTGCTTTTTGCATTTCAAAATAAATTAAGTAAAAATGTTAGTTTTTACTAAAAGTAAAAGCTGAAAATAATTGAGCACATTAAGCATGAAGTCCGTTTATCCATGAATCATGCGTAGTAAGTAAGGTTAAAAGCTGCGGTTTAACAAAGTAACCAAAAAATGTGGTCAAGAAAACATAACGGACAATAATTAATTATGAGAGAGTGTTAAGGAAAAAATTCCTTTAGCGTTAAAAAGAAAATTAGAAATAAATTATGTGAAGAAAAAATTAGTAAACAATTAGTAAACAATCAGTAAATTCAACAATGCAGTTTGATTTCTGCCGCTTCATTGATGGCAGTAGGTTAATTTTTCACTGCGAATGTAAACTCCTCGTAACATCTGAGCCGCAAAAATGTGATTCTACAAGAAAATATTCGTACACAGGTCATGCAACAAAGCAGAAGTTTTAAAACGTGTGCGGTTTGATAATTTGTAAACATAACTTAAAGACGAATGAAATTCCTACTACACACCACTAGAAACGGAAAGTAGGGGCTTTTATGCTGGTGATCTCTCCGTTGAAAGTGTGCTCGTTACTGACAACAAACAAATTTTTTACCTAATTGCCAAAACAAATCAGTTAGCCAACCAAGAACGCTTAGGGATACCGGACAACAACGGAACGCTGACAAAATTCACCAACTTATCAAAGCCTACATCAGGTTCACTAACGATAACATCAGATATGATAAATGAGACGAGAGCAGATTAATGGTAACATGGTCTAGTTATTGTACGGCCTACCGTTACTCCAAATGATGACACACTGTGGCAGCACGGTCGTTTTTTAAATAATACTGACAATAATATACATCTTTCAATTCAATTCCTTTTGTGGATAAGCCTAGATACAAAACATTTTGATTTATGTATATCCAAGCGGTACCCAAGCGAAAATAACGATTGGTGGAAACTGGAAAAACGTGGAAAAATAGAATTATCAGTACCGTTTTGTACGAAAATATTCTTAAGAATTCAGAATAAGATGTTGAATCTGGCTCCATCTAAGCCATTGTTAGGTGTACCACAAGAACAACGATTGAACAAAGATCAATTTCAATATCTCATTTAATAAAACCAACGCGTACGTTTTCAACAAAGCAAATATCGGTACTCAACCCAGGGATGGAGGCACTGGGCACTGTCTGTTCTTTAACGAAAAGACTCAGACAAACAATGAATGCCTCCCAGGACTTGCGACGGCGCCCATAAAGCAATGAAACTTTTCATGCAGCGGACTCAAATACACGGCACAAACTCAGACATTCCTTTGCGGAAGGCAGTGGAACCACGCAGAATCACTTCGCGACACGATATCACAAACACAACACCACATTATTATCATAAACACTAAACATACCTATTTCATACTATGTCTGTTACAATTGTGTTAACGTTTTTAACTCCTTAAATTTGAACTAAACTTGGTACCCTTGGTTCCAATTTAGCCCAAATTTGGGGGGGGGGCCTCTGTAGCGATCCATTATTTCATCATGTAAGTTTTCCTGCCTTTTACTATAGTGAACTAGAGAGAGAGAGAGAGAAACCTTTTATTTTGTCTGTTGCGAGAAAAGTATACGGTACAAAATATAGACAATGCAAATAAAATAGCACCATAACTAGAATCTACAACAGACAGGAAGCAGCGAAAGACTATATTAGTCATCGAGTCAGCTGCTTCCCTGAACTAGTTTAACTTAAATTTATTTCTTAATGTTTCTGTAACTTTCCATGTAATCTGCCCCCCAAGTGAATAAGAAAAAGGGGACTGATAATATAAAATGATTTGTTCGCATTTGGAAAAAGACACAGTCAGACCAGCGCAGCTGAGAAAAACATTAAATTGATTGTTTAGTTAAAAATGTAATAATTCGTAATAACGTTTCCCTGTTTTACAATTTCACTATTCTGTAATGTTTAAATTCAATTTGTGTATAGACCTACAATATTATATGAACGCCTTCTGATAATTTAAAATTATAATTCGAATAACAATAATTGTGTGAAAATTATTTCATGGAGTCAGATAGCCAAACTAGATAAATTAGATAGATAGAAATTTCATCAAGCAGTCAGACAGCCTTATTATAAACAAACATTAGACCTTAAATAACAATAGACCTTACATCTAAAATAAACGTTACCACAACACCACTATTTATAGAAGGTTTTTCAGTATAGTAACTTCAAGAAGGTTACGTAATGTTACATCATAGGACTCATGGTTCTGTCAAGTTGCACTAAATCGTAAACAAGCCGAAGTTTCTAGATTGTCACGTAGGGAAAATGATTCTAGAAAATACATTGCATAATAATGATTTCGTAATCAGAGATCTATTGGTAAACATCCTTGTGACATCATGACAAACGATATTTGGTGATTAAGAAAACAACAGAATGTTCGAGGTTCGCATCTTACAGAATGGTCTAGAACTACGTTACATAACAAAGTTTCGCAATCAAAGGTTACTTCAGGTCATAACCGATAATAACACATCGCACCAAAATTTTACAATCAAAACAACACGCTCTGTCAAGATACAAAGCAGCCCGTCGCGAGACCTCGCACATTGATTGTGACATACGCCCCCCCTTAGAATATTGTTGCAAACAATATAACAACACAATCAATACAAAACACATCACAAAAACAATTAATTACTCAATAAAACAGTTCTCATTAATCCATCGTTGCATGATCTACCAACGACAGCGTTTCTCAAAACAATGATCATTACGTTTACTGTGAAAGTTTTCACCGTCTTCAATGCACCGGCGAGCAAGATGACCCATCTTCTTACATCGGAAACACTTCCTCTCCGGACAATCCTTGGCCAGATAACCTTCTCCGTGACAGTTGTAGCAAGCCTTTTCATCAAAAGGGCAGCTCCTGGCTAAGTGTCCAGTCTCTTCACATCGGTAGCAGTGGTTGTCACGGCAACGTCTGTTTTCCGAATGTCCGCCGTCAGCTATTCTATTTGAATCTTCAGTTCTTATTCAACTAGATTCTATTTGAATAAGAACTGAAGATGCTCATTACTATGTAGTGAAATATATATTCTTTTTAAACATGAGGCTGGTTGAACTTTATTTTAATTCTCAACCTAAAAATAAACTCTAACGTTTTCGACACGTACGTGTGTCCTCATCAGGAATTACATATCTGCAACATAAATAAAACGAAAATTGTAAGGTAAATTTGACTTTGCACTGTAACTGTATAGTACTAACGACACTCCAGACTGAAAAGCACAAACCGAACAAGTGACACAGGAATGATTACGAAAACGTTAGAGTTTAATTTTAATTACGTTATATTTGTGTATGTAATACATCATGTTAAACCCGCTAAAGTTACTTTGTTTTATTTCTCTATGTTTTATAATATGTTGCATGTTTGTAGATACTTGTTACTTTGCCTATACGTTTAAAACTTTCGTAACTTAGCCTAACTAAGTAACTACTTCTTCATTTAGGCTACCACATAAGTAGCCTACGTTTAAAAAGTCACGTAAAGCAGGCCCTAACTTTAGGGCTACCATATGTCCTCTTTTAAGAGGATTTGTCCTCTTTTTTGAAGAAAAGTAAATTGTCCTCCGAGGACACCCAAAAATGCTCAAATGTTCCTCTTTTTTACATTTTCAGTTTTCTTGCTCATATTTTCAACAGGATTTCATTGTTATGTGACTTTTTTGCAATTTTCAATCATTTCTGTAGGCTACCAATGCAACATGTTGATTTATAGAATTTTCGAAAAAACATTGGGGTATTAAGTTATTTGATCTGTTGTTCTGAACAATCTTAGACGTTCATTGAAACAAACTACATTGCTTTGCGATTGTCGTAGGTAGCCAAATGGCGGTTAGTGATGAGTGCGAGCGAACTGCAAATCCACATGTGAGGGAATTGCTTCATTTGAGGAGATCTGATTAACAAATTTATGAAAAAGAAAAATTGGGACAAATTAAAAAAAAATTGAAAAAATAAAAAAAAATGAGTAAATTACAAAAAAATAAAAAAACGCAAAAACTTGCAAAAGAGTTTGACATGTTTACCTTTTAAGGTTCTCACACTTTTACAATAAATTGTTGTTTTATCCAGATCTATTTTATATTGATTCAGCGCTTGTAGACCTTGCTGATTACCAGCTTAATAGTTTGGCTAATTTGTCAAGTGAAGCAAATCGAAAAAATAATCCAATCTGCACTATGCATAACATATAACCTATTTAAAAATAAATCGTGGCATGGATAGTTGGATACTTAGGCTACAACTTATGTGGGTGCAAATGTAGAATAAATTATATCTGTGATGCAGTCACAATGGTGCAAGGAATGAACTAGCCTTTTAGTTGAGTCTGTCCTTAGCATCTCATTAACAGCTGTATACAACTTCAACTATAATTATCTTTAACCTATAAGGAGATGTTGTGATCAATTATAAGACTTGTAACCAAGTGTGGAATTCATAGTTGTTAATTTTTAACAGTGTATAATTTGGACCAGCCATCTCACCTATGCAGCATCGCGTCAGTTCAAAACTCCCAAAGCTGTAGTGTTAAGACGTGTTAATAACAGGCTACCAATAAATATGCTCCACAAGTGTCAAAAACCATTGGTCGACAACTTGATCTTCCCGAAAATATTGAAGATTAACTGGTCAAACATGTTTTGGAAATGGAGTAATGGAGATTTTATGGTTTAAGGACCATAGACTTAAGAAAGCTTGCATATGACATTGCGTCTGCCAATAATATCAATACCCGCTTCAACAGTGAAAAGGGTCTGGCTGAAAAAGATTGGCTCAAGGAATTCTTGAACCGCCATCCATAAATTTCATTGCGAAGACCTCATGCAACTTCAGTTCAAACTACACACTCCAATGGTCCAAAATACACACCCCGATGGTCCAAAATACACACCATATGTGTAATTTGGACCATTTTTTATTGCTTAATTATTCTGTATTTTTTTATTGTACGTGATGTAGGCTATATTTTCTACACTGGTTTGCAAGTACCTAGACTGTATCTGGGTGAAAAATAATACACATTGACCGGAAGTTGGCTGAGTTGTGCTTATTTTTCTTTAAGGGGTTCAAAATACACACCTTTCCCTTACTCCTAGATATTTACGATAATTAAAAAAATAGTACAGTCTTTTCATCATTGACACTTCTTTAGGAATTCTCGAATAGAACTATAATCGCCAACACGTGCCACCTAAATTTTACATGCATCGGATTCAGTATTAAATTACCTTTCCAGGGATGTGCACCTATAGGTGGGCATTTGGAAGGAACTCCCAGAAGAACGGTTCAAAGATAGAGGACATATTTAGGATAATTAAACAAACAATACAACTTTTTCATCATTGACACTTCTTTAAAGGGCGGGGAAACCCAAATTAACTTTTGCGAGTTTTTGTTTAAGCGCGATGTCATTGTGTACAACATGCGTTTTAGAAAAAAAATCCCAATTTTGTTGCCCTCGTCTCGCTAAGGCCGCTTTTGTTTGATCCCCGTTGGCGAGGCCTCGCGCGCATCCAGCTGTGACGCTGTGACGTCACAATGTACATACAGTATTGATCGAATTAATTGAAACTGTCAAGAAAACAGGCTGAAGATAAATGCTTGTAAAATGAAACTTAACAATTCTCGCAAAGACGTTCACTTAACGTTTTTATTAAGGATACGTTAAAGAGCTGCTGAATGTCCTGCTGACAACGGATCCGGAGAATGTCCACCAACCAAAGAAACTGGGAAGCTATTTCTGTTCCAGACATTTGTGTTCTGACTTTTCGCGGCCTGATCTTTGAGATGCTGCAATGTCAGGGTTTTCTACCGAAAAAAAAAAAACCGTTGATTTTTTTACACTGCTGTTCTGTGTTGCAGGCTTTGACCTTGTAACACCTGAAAATTGTTCCAAACCGTGTTCGTGCAATACTGAAAGAAGGTGGAGGCCACATTAGGTATTAAACTATACACATCTGTTAAATTATTGCAATAAACCAAATATACACAAATTCAGCCTGTTTTCTTGACAGTTTCAATTAATTCGAAAAATACTTTATGTACCTTGTGACGTCACAGCGTACAGCGTCACGGCTGGATAAGCACGAGGCCTCGCCAACGGGGATCAAACAAAAGCGGCCTTAGCGAGACGAGGGCAACAAAACTGGGATTTTTTTTTCTAAAACGCATGTTGTACACAATGACATCACGCTGAAACAAAAAACTCGCAAAAGTTAATTTGGGTTTCCGCGCCCTTTAAGAAATTTGGAATAGAATTATAATCCGCAACACGTGCCACTTAAAGTTTAAATGCATCGGATTCAGTATTAAATTACCTTTCCAGGGATGTGCACCAATAGGTGAGTATTTGGAAGGAACTCCCAGCAGAACGGTTCAAAGATGGAGGATAACTTATATTTACGATAAACCATAAAATACGATTTTTGCATAAATGACACCTCACCAATAAATCTTGAATAAAACTATAATTCGCAACATGTGCAACTTAAATGTTACATGAATCGGATTCAGTATTAAATTACTTTGGAAGCAAGTGACTGCTTGCATTATCCTAGTGGTAGGCTACTTACTAGTTTATCAGATTTCGTTGAGATCTACATTATATCCTTACGAAAACATTGAATGACCCAATGCTGTATGCACTGCCACTACTCTACTAACTTAAAAAAGAAGTCTCTCACATAGCTATACATTTCCACTCGATTCAAGGACCTTGCTGGTTACGAAATAAATCCTAAAATAACCCGTGAGAAACCACGCCCTTGTTATACTCGCTGCTGTTAGGTCAAAACGTTAGCATTGTCTCGAGATTTTCTACCATGAGATAAAAGGATGATGAAATATTACACTACTAAAAATGAAATAACTAAGCAAGAACCAATCTGCTGGACTGCCCGTAATAATGTTACGTAACAGGCAGCAGGCAAAGTACGTGAATCACAATAATAACAGCAGCAAAAAAACAAATTTAAAATAAAAGAGAAAACTTTTCAAAAAGCCCGCGCCACTTAATATAATTCATCTTTCAAAACCCGTTTGCCGAATACATAAAAATCAAGAAACATTTTACATAAAAGTGATTTGTAATCTTGTGTAAACAGTAAACATCCAATGAGAATAATAGTTTGCAAGTGCATGGCAAGAAAAATTATTTGCAATGTTTAACATATACAATCAGAGCATACAATCATAAAAACGTTGCATCAAAAGGTTGAAAATTGGTATGACCAATAGCTAAGAGCTGACTCAGCTGAGCAGCTAGCAGGAGAGAAGCTACCCTGTTTACAATAGAGAAACACAAGTGATTTCGATGGCGTGGGTTCGAATCTCACCGCTACTACCATATTAAAAAAGAAAAACACAAAATAATTTGTTCCTGGCATGCCACCATGCAAGGTGCAAGTAAGAGTTGTGGAGTACAACACAAGCAGAAAACACAAGGTTGTCCAATTATGATGTCAGGATAGCTTGCGTTTGATGCCTTTGGTTCAACGGTCCAAAAGGAGTATGGCATGTGTATGAGCTCTTAACTCTTTCTCTAAACAATAACAACAACAGAAGGAACAGCAACTAAAAAAAGATAATGCTTTGCTTTAAAAACTGCATAAACAAAACGTCAGGATAAGCCATTAAAAGCAACATGATGACGTAGGCAGTCCGGTTAATTTTAGGTTAAAAAGAAATATTTGGTAGGATTTCGCAAGCATGTAAAGCTAGGATTCTTTATTCTCCAATGATCATTGATCAGGTATTAAAATCAATTCAACATAATTTCAGTAAATATCTAAATGAACAAACAAATTATTAACACCTGCCATTTAAAGTGCACATAAGCTCAAAATTATTAGCGTATTTAGAAATTTCAAGCTGAAATGAGAAACATCTAGGGCAGACTTCACAACACTATACCACAAACTGTTGTTTATACTGTAAAAACAAATTGACCAAGGAAGGTAGATATTTCCCTGTGGACAAGGAAACAAAGCAAACAACATCCAGGAACACACTGCGTTCACTACATAAACGATTCGATGCCATGTAGGGTCATACCAAAGACTTTTTTAAAGCAGTCTCAAGTCTTTTCTGCTTGGTACTCAACAAAGAAATTAATTCAGGATAGTAGTGTGCTCAGCTGCGCCTCTATACAGCTGTGTCGACACGGTCTGCTTAGTAAAGCGCTGACGGCAACACCTGCGATGGATACTGCACAATATAAAATACACATTATTTTAATGTGTTCAATGAAGTACAGCAAAATATACGGCACTTACAGCGTAACGCAAAAGCAAAGATAATGGTTCAGGAAACCCTTCCAATCAATATATCTTTTTTTGATTTTCCGGAATATCGATAGCTTGGCTTGCGTTCTGTAAAAAGCAAGTGTCTCAAGGTTCGAATGATTACATCAGTGTTAGCTAGGTGAGGCTTTCCTATACCCAAATAAACGCAAGGTGGATAGATATTACCAAAACATAAGTCAGCAAAGCATTAGGCCTACCATGCATTACATAGCCTACAAGGTATGTCACCCTGAAGGCGTTTTTTGTGTATATATTACTAACACAACTGATAGCCTACAAAAGTTAATTACAAACTATTGCAAAAAACGATAACTACTTAAAAAGGGTGTTTTTAGAGGATATTTGCATAAGGTATTTTGATAGGTTTTTTTCTGTTTCAAGTACAAGTTAAAACACACAAAAAAAAATTAAAACCCTAACCAAAATTTAAACCAAATTTTAAAAATTATTTAAAAATTAAAAATTATTTAAAAATTAAAACCCTTCCAAGTCCCAAAAAAAAATTAAATGCATTTATACGTTTGCAGTTTTCTTCCTCTGGTTCAGCGATTCCCAAACTGGGGTTCGCAGACTAATTGGGATCCGTAGCCGTAGGCCTACAGTAGATTCACAGGGTTCGCAAAATAAAAGCTTTTGGCATTTTCTTATTAATTTTGATTCGATGTTTCAACTAGATTTAAACTTAATAGACTATGATATAAACTTCACTTGTTTCAATCACATATTTTGTTTGCGCAATGCTGTAATCTGTAAATACATATCCGAGGAGGGGAGTTAGTGAGGTTAATGGGTAGGCACGTGCAATTGACGAGTGCCACATAGGCCCAGTGGCCGAGTGGTTAGTGCGTTGGGCTCGCAGTCGAAAGCCTGCACGTTCGACTCCAGTCACCCGCACTTGCTGTTGTTTCTCTGGGCAAGAAACTTTACGATAATTGCCTCTACCCAGTGATCGATTTCGAGTAACGGGTAGTACCAAATTTAAGTCATAAGTAGAGTAGACAACCGGAAACAGACATTGCCGTCGGCTGCAGCGTGGGTCAGGTGTACGTCGGAAGGCGTACACCGATGCATAGCGCTCAAGTCCGCTTTCCCGCAATGCAGGATAAAGATATGAAAAACAAAAACAAACAAACAGACTGGACAATGGACATTGGTAACTATCATCCAACTGAGATACCCATTACAAATAAATAGAACCATTTTTATTTTGACCTAAAAAATTTTTTTTAGTTTATTTTTATCAAATTTTTGACTTTATTTTGACCTAACGAAATTGCTTATTTGTAAAGGCCACAGTTCTTCCTTGAATTGTTACCAGTTACCAAAACATAGGCTAATATTTTGTCGATTTCAGACCCAAACGTGTTCAATAAAAGGGGCTTGTTCAATAAAAGTTTGCTTTGATTGCGATACTTGTTGTCGCTCCAATCCAGGTTGATGGTGTTTACTTTTCTTGTGGCTTTCAACAAAATACTTTTTATCACACTTCACTAAAAACTCGCAAAAATTGCACCTTTAATCACCCCCGAGAGTTGCATTAAAGTCATCAGGAAAATCTCAACAAATCTGTCCAACTTTTGCTGAAAACGATTTAGCTTGCTTAGGCATTTTTGCATTACAGAATGTCAGTTAGCTATTCCTAAAACCCAAACTGTGAATCATCGAAAACACTGTTGCCACTCTCTTGTCATGAAAAAGTACTAGATTTGACTGAAAAAAAAAACTAGATTTACAAAAAAAACACTAGTTACCTAGTATCATAAATACACGATCATTTACATGCATAATGTACAAAAATGACAGCCAATGGCGTTAGTGAGTGTTAAAAGTCCTTAAAATTTCAAAATAGAACTGAATTTTTTTGAAAGTGAGAGCCCTGAAGTCATAGCCGTAGGAGAGTAAAACATTTTTTTTTCGGGCGAACAAAATTTGCCGAAATTTTCCTTTGCAAATAAATATATTGTCAAAAACGCAATATTACTCACAATCTATGAGGTAGTGTAGTCTTAAAAAGAACTTCACACTCATCAAAGGCTACGCCACCTACTTTAGTCTACTTTGAACACA
Source organism: Aplidium turbinatum (assembly GCF_918807975.1). Lineage (NCBI taxonomy): Eukaryota > Metazoa > Chordata > Ascidiacea > Aplousobranchia > Polyclinidae > Aplidium > Aplidium turbinatum. The sequence goes on along the minus strand of NC_137483.1, from coordinate 5,952,188 downwards.
TTTTACAGTTATTTGTGTGTATTTTTTAAAGTATTTATGCTAAATATCTCAAATTTGGTCATCATTGGGTGTAACCAAACATTGAAGCAGCCAAACAAAAATTAGGTGGGGCTACTTTGAACCGGAATGGCCCGTTTCGGCTAGTCCGATTGGGCTAGTCCGATTCGGCTATTACCCCTTTCGGCTACAGCCCGATTCGGCTAGTCCGATTTGGCTAGTTCCCTATTTGGCTGCAGTCTATATCGGTTAGTTCGTATTCAGTAATTTTTTGAAAATCAAACGATAATCCTTCTGTAATCCAACAAAATCCTTCTGTAAATCCAATGACGTCTTCTGTTTATTTAGAGAATTTTGTATTTACAAGAAAAACAAATTGAAATGAAATTTAGCAAAAAATGGTTGAACTATTAAATTGAACTGTTTGCTCAATTTATGTTTGAACTGTTAATGTTTGCTCAGATAAAATTGACATGCATCCTGCGTCGCCGTCTGCATGTAAACTTTTCTTGGAATATATTAGAATCTTCAACTATTACAAAATTCTAAACCCAACGACGCCTTTTGTTTATTTAAAGATTTTGTATTTTATTCCACAATTTATCGTTTCTTTTGCCTTTGAATGCCTTCCCAGACGGCAAAATCCGTCATTTTTACAACGATTCAACGTCTGCAGACGTTAAATCAATGTAAAAATGGCGGATCTTACTGTCTGGGTGAGCCGTGCGATAAATTAAAGCCTTTGGTTGCGTCATAATGAATTGCGTAATTACCACTCCCAATTACGCGCGCCGGTATTTAAAAGAGAATAGCGGAGAAAAAAGTGGAAAGTTGTTTACCACAGAAATGCATGTCACCGCACAATAACGAAATTCTGGAAAACCTTTTCGAATGCGTTGATTAATGATTTTAATTGGGAAAGAAAGCCAGAAGTAGACATTTTTTTATTCAGGTTAAAGTGAAACCACTCTACGTTGGACTAAAGCGCAAAGTAACTATCAAGTTGCCTTGCAAAGCGGAAGATCAAAGTTCGCAATACCGGTCGTAAAGTTGATTTTTTCCCAAAAATTAGGTTGTTGAAATCAATTACTCGTAACTTTCGAGTGATATAGGCCTAATTTTTTTTTGTAGTCAGATTGTAAAGATGGAGGTTTGATATTATCGAATTGAATCGCCGGTTAATACTGCCAGTTAGTACTCTAAATTGATGGACCGCGTATTATCATAAAAAAACTGTCGTCCGCTCATTTGCCAGTTTGACTAAACTATTATGATAATATATGACTTTGTTTTAGAGCATCAAATTTATGCTATCTCCGTAATTAATAACTCGTATGTAAGTTTTTACATGTATTTTGAACAATAACACACTCGAACAACTAACAAAACACTTCTATTTATATATCTCATTTACCTCTAATGTTAATAATGAAAAATGTTGCTTTGATGTAAAAAACATATTTTGAACTAACCCAGACAACAAAATTCGTCTGACGGATTTTGCCGTCTGGAAAGGCAGTCAAAGATAAACACTGGATAAAATGCAAGAATGCATAAGAAACGATATTGTAGAATAAAATACAAAATTCTCTAAGTACACAGAAGAATCGGACATACCCTGTTATCATTTTTAATGTAAAAATTCCTTTTGTGGTCCCTTTGTTTTGAACAATTCCAAACTGTGCTGTTAAAATTTCCGGTTTTAGTTTTGGTCTCAATCTCATCAGTAGGGCCATTTTTATATGACCTTAAAAAATCAATAATATGACTTTATTTTTTGGAAAATATGACTTTATGTGAAAATCGTTTATTTTTACATGCGTACAACGTCACTCACGGAACTAAAGAGTAAAACATACGCAACATAACAGTACTACACATCCATTTTTATTTTAAACCACTGTTGTAGACGTTGTAGTACAGTTTCATGTAGTGTGGAATGTTAGAGTCTTTGAAGTTACGATTTGGACGTAAAAATGACTTTAGTAAGGAAAATGAGCGCTCCACAGACACCGATGTGGGTTGACACTTCTGCAGTTTTGCATAAAGCGCTGGTGAAATGTCTTGTCTTTGTAGCTCCATAATTTGTTTCACATCGTTTTTGTCCAATCGCTTCTTAATGTAATTTTTGAGCTCAAGCGGATCTTTTCCGAAATCAAGGGCATTTAGATCAGCATGGGCCTCTTTCATTTGCAACACAATGCAACGTGTGACCTCATAAATTATAGGTCTGTGACTGTAAGTGTTATGTAGGCTAATCCTACAGTTTGCCTTCGTTCAATCAGAAATTTCCTTACTTTCTAGTGCTTAATTGCTTCACCGCTTAAATTGGTACTTTTTATTTAAAGTATACAACGGTATGACTTTATAACTCAAAAATATGACTATATAACTTAAAAAGCTGATTTATGACCTAACCAGGAAAATATGACTTTATATGACTTCATAACTTTCTTAATATACCTCACAGGGATGCGGTTTTTGCGTTAAAATTGATTTCACGACTTACTGATGCATAGAAAAAAATATGACTTTAATGACTTTAAATGGCCCTACTCATCAGTCATCATCATGATTCGAAGTAAGATCTTTGTTAAATGATTCACAAGGCTAATTGTTCTGTGGAGTGAGCATTTTGTTGCTCCGGTTTTCTTTGGTGAAGTTATGAATATGGAACGTACCATATCACTAGAGATGTTTCCGGTGTCATAAATATGATTTAAGGTCTCAGTGGTTAGGTGTAAACCACACTCATCTAAAGCTTCGATTATTTCAAATATAAAAGAAAATATATTGTGGAATAAAATACAACATTCTTTAAATAAACAGAAGGCATCGTTGTCGATTTTATGTGAGCAAACAGTTCAACTTAATAGTTCAAACATTTTTCGCTAAATTTCATTTCAATTTGTTTTTCTTTGTCGGAATGCAAAAGAAACCATATTGTGGAATAAAATACAAAACTCCCTAAATAAACAGAAGGCGTCATTGGATTTGCAGAAGGATTTTGTTGGATTACAGAAGGATTATCGTTTGATTTTCAAAAAATTGCCGAATAGGGAACTAACTGATAAAGACTGTAGCTAAATAGGGAACTAGCCCAATCAGACTAGCCAAATCGGACTAGCCGAATCGGGCTGTAGCCGAAAAGGGAAATAGCCGAATCGGACTAGCCCAATCGGAATAGCCCAATCGGACTAGCCGAATAGTAGCAGACCCACTTTGAACACTGTCCAAACTTATCACTAAAAAAACACTACATAGCAAAAAAAACACTAGAACACTAGATGCAATCCAAAAACACTAGATCTAGTGGAAAAACACTAGGAGTGGCACCACTGATCGAAAAGACCACGTTTGTGAAGTGGAAGAATAAACAATGGACAATTTGCGATAAAAGTTACTTCTGATCCAAGTGGGCATTGTGACATATTTCTTGCTTTTATGGGTTACTATGGTTTAATTGTGTTGTAGTTCCTGATTTACAATGCTTCTACAAAGATTTTGACAAAAATTACTCTAAGAAACACAAAAAGTTTGTCAAAAGCCATAATTTGACAAATTTTGACTTTATTCAAAATTTTGACTTTGTTGTCAATTTTAACTGTTTTGACCTATAAACTTCTTAGAAACAGTAACCTAGGTGCTGAAAACAATTTTATTCTTTGATTGGTGGACAGACGAGGTCGTTAAAAATTTTTGACTTTATTGACTTCTGCGGCCCTACAAATAAATAAAGCTTTTTTGGATGTTTAATGTGCGCCTAATCGTTACGATTAAAATTCTACTGAGCTTTTTTGACATCTCTTGCAACAGACTGATAAATTAACAGAATTAGTAGGCTATCAGGTAGCACACGACACGAAAGTTGCTCAATGCAAAACCAAACTAAACAGTCATGAAATAATTGCACCAAAACAAGTGCAGCTATCCAGTAAACTTCTGATGATACTCGCTAATTTTTGCTTTGCTTTTACTAGCTTGTTTAACAGTAATTTTTACTTTTTGTAGGCTACCGTGTTTTTTTTTCCATGGCGTTCATTAATTTTTTTTGTCTAACTTAGGCCTTCTTCTTCTTCAATTGCCTTGCCTGAACCAGGCATCGACGGCCTCAGATGAATAATTAGACCAAATGTTCCTATTATATGTTGCATGGATGATTGTTTCTGTCTTGTCGTTAAATTGTTCCAGATGTGTTTGTCTTTGTCTGCCAGGTGCCCGCTTTCCAAAAATTTTACCAGTTAAAGAGAGATGCTCCAGTTTTTGTTTTCTTACTACATGGCCGAGAAATTTATATTGTCTGGTTTTCATACTTTTTAACAGAGTTCTGGTTTGGTTCACTTGGTGTAGAATTTCTTTATTTGTTTTCTTTGCCATGCGTTGCATTCTACGGAAGCACCACATTTCAAAAGCATTAATCTTTTCTGCCATTTTTGTTGAAATATTACTTAGGCCTACAGTGCTTATTTATCTAATTATTTTTAAAGGGCTGCAAATCAACAATAAATTCCAAAGGGTCTCCCAAGCAAAATGCTTGGAAACGTTTGGGAACCGCTGCTCTAGCTTGTATTTTGTGTTGCGGTTTCGCTTTCAGTGCCTTTAATCGGAAGTGAGAATGGAGATTATTGTGAGAATGGAGATTCAAACCAACAGCAGTTGTTTCTCAATCTCAGTCATCATCATTATGTTCCTTCCTCGTATTGAGGGTTGGATACAATGTGCCAGTAGCAAACCTTTTTTATTCATTGAAGTAGTGTGCCTGCCTCTGCACACTAGTGTGTATGTATGTGTAGTTAGATTTACTGTTAAGGGGTGGTGGCTGACTAGATGACTGCTTATGGTCTTTCGCTACCATCCAGATTGCGCCATATTTTAACCAACAATAATGCATTGTTTTGGTAATTACATTTATTCTGAAACAAAATAAATTGACTTGAATTGCGTCGCAGACGTTACGTAACCTTGATTTTGAGCAAAAAAGAATTAAAAGCTACAACTTGGCTACAGCTACAGGCTAGAACCAGTAAAAGAAAGATGCCAATGTCCTTGAAAACGCAGCAGGTACTCTCCACGCTATGTTATATAGGTTCAACATTTGCAGAAGTTTATCAGGGCAAAAAAATGATTTGCTTGCCGAGTTAATATACTCAAAGCCTCAATTTTATTCAATCATTTCTGTACTCACAAGATGTTGCCATAAGCAATATATATATATCTCCAATAAGTTTATATTTATTTTGATTGGTTTTGTTGTGTACGTCTGTTAACATTTTTAATCCACTGATAAGACATGTCTTTTTTTGTTCAAAAAGAGTTGCCAATGGTGCCCTGTGGACCACTGCACCTGCAAAAGCACTATTGTTGGAAAGTTTGTAATTTGTAATTCAAGTTGTTTACAAGTTAATTGGTAATTGTGCTTCCAATGCTCATTTTGTTAATAGACCGGAAGAATGTAGATCCTCTGCAAACTTGCATTTCTGTATCAAGCAAACACTGCGGAGACATCAGCACATACAGTTGAACTTGAAACAATCAGGAACAGGACATCCTGTCAAATTAGACACTTTTTACATAGATTCAACGTCTATGGACGTCTGAAGACGTTGAATTAATGTAAAAAGCGACTGATTTGCTGTCTGAGTAAGAACCTCTCACCACAGGATACATTTCACCACTAAACGACTTGACGCAAATTCCTTACTAATTCGATTAACTCTTCCTTATCATAGCATGCCGGTGGCTTGTTTGACTGGAACCTGGGCATCTGTTGATCTATTTTAGAAAACAGCAACAGAGTAATCTTAAAACTTCTAACTCCGATACCGGTTGATTGCTGATGTTTCTAATATTGTTGAACAATAGACAAGAAAAACAAAGTAACCTTAGCGGGATTACATAACGTATTACATACAAAATATATAACATAATGACTCAAACGTTTTCGACACGTGTCCTCATCAGGAATTAAATCTGCAATATACAAAAAATGAAAAACTGTAAAATAAATTTGACTTTGCATTTAACTTGCTTTAATTAGTTTAATTGCAGATTTAATTCCTGATGAGGACACACGTACCTGTCGAAAACGTTTGAGTCATTATGTTATATATTTTGTTTTGTGTGTAATACATATGTTAAACCGCTAAAGTTACTTTGTTTTGCTTGTCTATGGTTTAAAAATGCAAACTCTCTACCAAAGCTTTTAATACTGTATTATTGATCAAAAATAAAAGTACAGTAACATTGTGTTAGTAACTCAGGTTAGTTTTATTGGACACCTTTTTCTTATCTCTTCTGTACACAAACATTGCGTGACTTAAATTTTGTCAACGGCTATATTCGACTTTAATGTAAACCGATTTTTTTGGCATACCTTTAACTAAGCTTTCATGATAAGCTATTTTGGAAAAAACAATGTGGAAACACGAACGTTAAGTTGCAACACAGGTCTACGCCAGGCATGCAAAAACTTTTTTACCGGCGGATGGCGTTCGCATTTTTTACATTGAATTGGTGTTACCGTACCGAACACTATCAAGTATTTTTAGCTTGGAAGTAGAAGGAACACTGTGAAATTATATTAAATTAGTGCTTCCCAACCTTTTTCAGTTTGCGACCCACTTTTAATGCAAGTTTTATTGTGCGACCCACGAGATATGGCATCTTTACTACTGGCGTACGTACTGGCGTACGTTAATGCGACACAACACATATAATTGTTACATTGTTGCATAATTGTTACGTAATGATAATGCAATAATTTGCCGATCTAACAGAAAATAGGGTGCACGATTCATGAAAATTGAAAGTCAACCAATGAAGTGAAGATAAGAGCAGCGATGGCGAAGGCGCAGTACTGTTCAATACCAAACTGTGGCTTGTGAGATCCATAGTAATGTCGGTAATTTTTAGAAAATTTTAACATTCAGTAACATCTAAAAATGCTTTGCGCGACCAACCTGAAATAGCTTCGCGACCCACCAATGGGTCGTGACTCACTGGTATTAGATGCATTAATTTGCATTGGAAAAGCTCACTTGTGCACTTTTTATTTCTCATCCTTTGTGCGGTTTGGATTAGGACGCGGCTTACATTTTCGATCAATATTAAATATTTTTCATCAATAATACAACAATCATTTAAAACATCAGCAATCAACAGGTAATGGAGTTAGAAGTTTTAGGATTACTCTGTAGCTGTTTCATAAAATAGATGTCCAAAGTTCGAATTAAACAAGCCACGGGCATGCTATAAAGAACGTTAATCGGATCAGTAAGGAATTCGCGTCAAGTCGGTTAGTGGTGAGATGTCCTAGACAAATATGGCTTTCCATCTGCAACTCACAGCACGTCCACGCACTCTCTGCGAAGCCCAACACAACACTTCCGCATCACAACAACCAACACTAGAAATTGTAATGTAAGCGCTTTTTTCTTCGGTTTGAGGCTGCTATCGTGACTGTAGTGTAAAGGCATAACACATGTTATGCCCTGAGATGCCACGCAATGGTAATTACGCAGCACTGTGCGCGTACCTGCCGTTGGGCGACGCAAGGACTGCTACGTGAGCGATGACTGAGGTTTTCGTGGTCATTCGAGACTAACCCAACATAGTGTCAGAAGTGGGATTCGAACCCATGCCTCCATTCGGAGAAGAAGCGAATTGTTTTTAGAATTCCCTTTAGAAGCGAATTGTCCGTACACGATGGATTGCTACTTCGAGGAACAAGACTAGTGATTCCCGTTTCATTACGATTGGATATCCTGGAGAAAATCCACGAAGGCCACATGGGAATCGTCAAGTGTCGCCAACGAGCTCGCGATTCAATTTGGTGGCCAGGAATGAGTAAACAAGTCGAGGAAATGGTGAGGAGTTGTGTTTGTTGCGCGGAACATTCCCGCAATCGGTGTGAACCAATGCTGCCCGTGGAGAGACCGAGCAGACCATGGCAAAAAATAGCGAGTGATCTATTTGAGTTCAAAGGTAAGAAGTATCTTTTGCTGATAGACTATTTTTCGAGATGGATCGAATTATCCTTGTTATCGAGTACAACATCTCTTTCCATCATTAATCACATGAAGTCTATGTTTTCTCGTTATGGCATTCCCGAGATACTAGTTTCTGACAACGGCCCGCAGTATAAGAGCCGAGACTTTTCAAACTTTGTAGAAGATTTTAGCATAACTCATGTTACGTCTAGTCCTAGATATCCACAATCTAATGGCGAAGCCGAAAGAGCCGTCAGAACCATGAAGACATTTCTTGACAAATGTAAAGATCCGTACTTGGCAATGTTGGCTTATCGTTCGACGCCATTGAGGAATGGATTTTCTCCATCAGAGTTGATGATGGGCCGCAAGCTCCGGACAAAACTGCCATGTTTTCCCGACAACTTGCTGCCAAATTGGCCAGATTTTACACTTGTCCGTAAACTTGACCTTGAGGATCAAATCAAACAAAAAAAAGACTTTGACCGTCACCATGGAGCGAGACCGCTACCCACCCTCCATCCAGGTGATGAGGTGTTTGTTAGAGACAGCAGTGACACGCAGAAGGGGGTCGTGAGAAACGAGTATGACGCCAAACGGTCATACATCATAGACACCAATCAAGGAACATCAGTTCGTAGAAACCGCAGAGCATTGGTAAAAATACCACAGGCTGGTGAATTTGATATAAGTAGTAGGCCTAGCGTGAAATGTGAAATCTCTCATTCTATTAACAATCACTTAGTTAACAACGAAGCAAATACGGAGACCAGCGACGTCCAATCTACAAGAACAAGATCCGGCAGGATCTCAAAACCACCTGAACGCTTGGCATATTAACTGCTTACGTCTTGTGTTTTTTTTGGGGGGGAGATAATGTAGGACTATAGTTGTGTCTTATTAGTGCATATTGTTTTGATTTACCATATTTCCTTGAAAGTGTCTTACGATAGGAAAGTTGACAACGTTCCGCGAAGTTTCATGATTGTTTAACTTGCATACATGAGACTTGCTCACAAAAGCTTAACTGATCTTATTTAATACCGTACCCTATTATCTTCCCATGAACCGTGTGAAAACTTATTCTGTTTATTGTACTGTATTTGCAATGTGTGGTTATACATCTGTTTCTGTGTGATGTCTTTACAGTACCTCGATGCTTGGGCGGAGATGTAGTGTAAAGGCATAACACATGTTATGCCCTGAGACGCCACGCAATGGTAATTACGCAGCACTGTGCGCGTACCTGCCGTTGGGCGACGCAAGGACTGCTACGTGAGCGATGACTGAGGTTTTCGTGGTCATTCGAGACTAACCCAACAGTGACTGCCACGTGTTGAGTTTGTGTGCTGTTAATTAACTGACAAGTAACTGTGCTGTCATTTAACAATCATGCTGCTAAAAATGAAACTCAATCGATTGCACTGTTTATTTCACTCGGCAAGAGACGCTGCATTGGTGCAGATAGAAAGATAGAGTGTCCAAATCCTTGGACAAGGTGTCCTCCACATATAAATGTTGAACAACACTGGAACGAGAGCAGATTTCTGTGGACTACAATTCCCAGGTGCCTTTCACATTCCCAGGTGCCTTTCACATTAGATGGTTTTAAGGATAAACTAAGTTGGGGATCAACCTAATAATGAACTTGGCCATAGATTGGCCTGGATTATGTTCAATGGTAAAGTCTCTGCCAAACAGTATAGTTCCTGCAGTGACGTAAAGAAGAATTCTTTTGACGTTAAGTTGGTTTCAAACCCATCCTCAATGTTTTGTATTGGCAATGTTACTCAGTTAATCTTTTTCTGCTGAATACCAACCGTTCTAGTAAAAACTGTAGATCAATGAAGGGTTTTATCTATCGATGCAAAAGAAGCTGAGTGACTTAAAGGGTAAAGGATAAAAGTAGGAAATATGTTAAAATTCACAAAAACGGGATCAGGTTTTATTTAGAAGAATAAATACTTTGAAATGTTGCATGGTTGAAAAATTCTGACACGAGTATACTGTAGTTGAGACATGCAAATGAATGACTGCAAGAGAAATGCAGCGTCATTCGAGCCCAAAATATCACAAAAAGATGAACAACAATGAATTTAACTTTTAAAATAGTTTCAATTTTTTCTGCCAAAATGTTAAGTGAGATGGTTTTGCAAGAGTAAAATCCAAGAAGATAAAAAAACATTAAAAAGATTGTTCATACTCAGAGTACTATGTGTCTTAAACCTAAAAATCTCTAGTGCAAATTATTTGAGAGTGTTCAACATTTATTGCAACGTGTCCTCACATACACACACGAGTTCTTCAAAAAAGCCAGGTTCATACTCAGAGTACTACGTGTCTTAAACCTAAAAATCTCCAGCACAAATTATTAAATTGTGGTGCAAATGCCACCAACTTAGAAGCTTACATTGCTTTCTTGGGCTTCTAGATTTTCAGGCATTTCACTTTTGTTTTAGGCTTGCAATGAAATTGAAAATTCTTTTATATCAAGCTTACTTGTATCTTTACACCACAGTACACTCACTAGACTAAAGTTCATCAAACTAGACTTTTAAACTTGATACATATTTTGAAACAAGACAACACAAGTTAATAATGCATGATTTGACATGCTGCTAAGATTCAAACAAAACGAATGATCACTTTTTGTCATCAGCGAATACTGTGGCGAAAGATAAGTACAGCGATTAGCGCTTCATATCATGCCGTATCTAAATGTCACATGCTTGTCAAAGCATAGCATACTTGGGCCAGGAGTTGTGGTCGGTGCAGGTGTAGTCGGAGCAGGTGTAGTTGTAGTCGGTGCAGGTGTAGTTGTAGTCGGTGCAGGTGTAGTTGTAGTCGGTACAGGTGTAGTTGTAGTCGGTGCAGGTGTAGTTGTAATCGGTGCAGGTGTAGTTGTAATCGGTGCAGGTGTAGTTGTAATCGGTGGAGGTGTAGTTGGTGAGGCTGAATGCAGGGAGAAAGCCTGGTTAGTATTTACAAGTGGTAAAAATGCGTTCGCACACAATACATAATTATAAAGTCCTAAAACAAAACAGTTTGAGAAAATTTAAGTCATAAATTGAATTTTTTCAATTAGAAGTTGGATTAAATTGGACTACACTGGCCAAGTGGCCAATAACAACAAAAATTATTTAAAGCCACGGCATGTGAGAATCGATTTGGAGTATTTAGAAGGCGCCCTGATTCGGAAATACACTTATTTTTTTCAAATTGATGCTAATTTTTGAGATAAAGCAAAATTATTTATTCGCAGTTGCGAGTATCCATACATTTAACGTCGTGTCGTTAATTACATGGATATAACTGGAAGTAATCCCTGGCATATATCTGAGTGATACAAACGGCTATTTGGAACCAATCAAGTTGATTACAATTAAACAAACAGTTATTTTACGTTTACTGGCTTAGTAACACTCACAATACGATATAAAGTAAATCTGAGGATGCAAGATGAAGAAGATACTTTAAGTGCCTGTTGACTTCAACGGTAGGCCTATCGGTATTGGAACTAATAAGTAGGTAAGCCAAACTACCAACTGAAAACTAATAATAACAATACTAACTACTAACTAAATGCAGAGTGCACTTTAAATGGTTTTGAACTTTTTAAAATGGCAACCACTTGAAGTAGAAAAACGCAATTATGACATCATAATGGCAAACAATGCCATTTGCTAATTATAAGCTTTTAGGTAACCATTTCAAAAATACTTTCATTGTCCAATATCTCAAACTAGAGTCAATTTAAAAAGTTTAAGTCCATTTTGGGAATCAGGAGCTTGAAATAGTCTGAATCGATTTTTTTTATGCAAAATGGTGATGAATTAGAAGCAATTAGTTCTTGTTATTCAAATGCACGATATAATGTTTTAACATCGTTCGTTTATCTGGTCCTTTTGATCAAAATGACAAGAATTCTAGATTTAAGTGTCAAAACATCAAACTCACTTCAAAATGAAAACAAAACAAAAAGTTAGCATCGAACCAACATATTTTGTTTTAAACAGCCCTTTTTATAAAATTTAAAAGCTTTGAACACAGACTTTAATAAAATCATTTTCGGTTGTATCTTTACAGTTTACACCACAGTACACTCACTAGACTACAGTTCATCAAACTAGACTTTTAAACTTGATACATATTTTGAAACAAGACAACACAAGTTAATAATGCATGATTTGACATGCTGCTAAGATTCAAACAAAACGAATGATCACTTTTTGTCATCAGCGAATACTGTGGCGAAAGATAAGTACAGCGATTAGCGCTTCATATCATGCCGTATCTAAATGTCACATGCTTGTCAAAGCATAGCATACTTGGGCCAGGAGTTGCAGTCGGTTCAGGCATTGTAATTGGTTCAGGCGTTGTAATCAGAGCAGTTGTAGTTGGTGAGGCTGAATGCAGGGAGAAAGCCTTGTTAGTATTTACAAGTGGTAAAAATATGTTCGCACACAATGCAGATAAAGTTCTAAAACAAAACAGTTTTAGAAAATTTAAGTAAGAAATTGAAATTTTTCAATTAGAAACTGAATTAAATTAGACTACACTGGCCAACAACAACAAAAATTGCTTAAGGGCACGGCATGTGAGAATCGATTTGGAGCATTTCGAAGGCGCCCTGATTCCAAAAATATACTTATGTTTTCGAATTGATGCTAGTTTTTGAGATAAAGCAAAATTATTCATTTGCAGTTGCGAGTATCCATGCACCTAACGTTGTGTCGTTAATTACATGGATATAACTGGAAGTAATCCCTGGCATATATCTGAGTGATACAAACGGCTATTTGGAACCAATCACCTTGATTACAATTAAACAAACAGTTATTTTACATTCACTGGCTTAGTAACACTCATAATACGATATAAAGTAAATCTGAGGATGCAAGATGAAGAATATACATTAAGTGCTTGTTGACTTCACCGGTAGGCCTATCGGTATTGGAACTAATAAGTAAGCCAAACTACCAACTGAAAACTAATAATAACAATACTAACTACTAACTAAATGCAGAGTGCACTTTAAATGGTTTTGAACTTTTTAAAATGGCAACCGCTTGAAGTAGAAAAACGCTAATTAAAAGCTTTTAGGTAACCATTTCAAAAATACTTTTATTGTCGAATATCTCAAACTAGAGTAAATTTAAAAAGTTTAAGTCCATTTTGGGAATCAGGAGCTTGAAATGGTCTGAATTGATTTTTTTTTATGCAAAATGGCAAAATGGTGATAAATTAGGAGCATTTAGTTCTTGTTACTCATATGCACGATATAATGTTTTAACATCGTTCGTTTATCTGGTCCTTTTGATCAAAATTACAAGAATTCTAGATTTAAGTGTCAAAACATCAAACTCACTTCAAAATGCAAACAAAACAAAAAGTTAGCATCGAAACAACATATTTTGTTTTAAACAGCCCTTTTTCTAAAAGTTAAAAGCTTTGAACACAGACTTTATAATATAATCATTTTCGGTTGTATCTTTACAGTTTACACCACAGTAAACTCACTAGACTAAAGTTCATCAAACTAGACTTTTAAACTTGACACATATTTTGAAACAAGACAACACAAGTTAATAATGCATTATGATTTGACATGCTGCTAAGATTCAAACAAAAGCAATGATCACTTTATGTCCTTGGCGAATACTGTGGCGAAAGATAAGTACAGCGATTTGCGCTTCATATCATGCTATATCTAAAAGTTACATGCTTGACAAAGCATAGCATACTTGGGCCAAGAGTTGCAGTCGGTTCAGGCATTGTAATCGGTTCAGGCGTTGTAATCGGAGCAGTTGTAGTTGGTGAGGCTGAATGCAGGGAGAAAGCCTTGTTAGTATTTACAAGTGGTAAAAATATGTTCGCACACAATGCAGATAAAGTTCTAAAACAAAACAGTTTTAGAAAATTTAAGTCAGGAATTGAAATTTTTCAATTAGAAACTGAATTAAATTAGACTACACTGGCCAACAACAACAAAAATTGCTCAAGGGCACGGCATGTGAGAATCGATTTGGAGCATTTCGAAGGCGCCCTGATTCCAAAAATATACTTATGTTTTCAAATTGATGCTAGTTTTTGAGATAAAGCAAAATTATTCATTTGCAGTGCGAGTATCCATACACTTAACGTCGTGACGTTAATTACATGGATATAACTGGAAGTAATCCCTGGCATATATCTGAGTTATACAAATGGCTATTTGGAACCAATCAAGTTGATCACAACTAAACAAACAGTTATTTTACGTTTACTGGCCTAGTAACACTCACAATACGATATAAAGTAAATCTGAGGATGCAGGATGAAGAATATACTTTAAGTGCTTGTTCACTTCAACGGTACGCCTATCGGTATTGGAACTACTATTACTAAGTAAGCTAAGCTACTAACTGAATACTAATAATAATAATACTAACTACTAACTAAATACAGAGTGCATTTTAAATGGTTTTGAACTTCTTGCAATGGCAACCACTTGAACTAGGAAAACGCAATTTTGACATCATAATGGTAAACAGTGCTATTTGCTAATTAAAAGCTTTTAGGTAACGATTTTAAAAAACACTTTCATTGTTGACTATCTCAAACTAGAGCCAATTCAAAAAAACTAAGTGCATTTTTGGAATCAGGAGCCTTGAAATACTCTGGATTGATTTTTTTATGCAAAATAGTGATGAATTAGGAGCAATTAGTTCTTGTTATTCAAATGCACTATATAATGTTTTAACAGCGTTCGTTCATCTGGTCCTTTTGAGTAAAATTACAAGAATTCTAGACTTAAGTGTTAAAACATCAAACTTACTTCAAAATGAAAACAAAACAAAAAGTTAGCATCGAAACAACATATTTTGTTTTAAACAGCCCTTTTCCTAAAAGTTAAAAGCTTTGAACACAGAATTTAATAAAATCAGTTTCGTTGGTATCTTTACACCACTGTAAACTCACTAGACTAAAGTTGATCAAAGTAGACTTTTAAACTTGATGATTTTTTTGAAACAAGAAAACACAAGTTAATAAGCATAATTTGACATTGCTGCTAAGATTCAAACAAAACGAATGATCACTTTTTGTCATTGGCGAAAGATAGGTACAGAGATTGCGCTTCATACCATGATGTATCAAAATGTTACATGCTTGACAAAGCATAGCATACTTGGGTCAGGCGTTGTAGTCGGTTCAGGCGGTGTAGTCGGTTCAGGTGTTGTAGTCGGTTCAGGTGTTGTAGTCGGTTCAGGTGTTGTAGTCGGTTCAGGCGTTGTAGTCGGTTCTGGCGTTGTAGTCGGTTCTGGCGTTGTAGTCGGTGAAGGTGTTGTAGTTGGTGAGGCTGAATGCAGGGAGAAAGCCTGGTTAGTATTTACAAGTAGTAAAAATATGTTCGCACACAATACACAATTTACACATAAAGTCCTAAAACAAAACAGTTTTAGAAAATTTAAGTTAGAAATTGAAATTTTTTCTAGAAATTGGATTAAATTAGACTACACTGGCCAACAACAACAAAAAAATATTTAAGGGCACGGCACGTGAGAGTCGATTTGGAGTATTTCGAAGGTGCCTTGATTCCAAAAATATACTTATTTTTCGAATTGATAGTTAGTTTTTAAGATAAAGCAAAATTATACGTCGTGTTGTTAATTACATGGATATAACTGGAAGTAATCCCTGGCATATATCTGAGTTATACAAACGGCTATTTGGAACCAATCAAGTTGATTACAATTAAACAAACAGTTATTTTACGTTCACTAGCCTAGTAACACTCACAATACGATATAAAGTAAATCTGAGGATGCAAGATGAAGAATATACTTTACGTGCTTGTTGACTTCACGGTAGGCCTATCGGTATTGGAACTACTAAGTAAGCTAAGCTACTAACTGCCTACAGAATTCATTTTAAATTGTTTTGTTTTAGTTCATAGACAAGTGTAAGCATAACAATGCTATGGATGAACTATTGTGTTTTGAACTTTTTACAATGGCAACCGCTTGAACTAGGAAATCGCAATTATGACGTCATAATGGTAAACAGTGCTATTTTCTAATCAAAAGCTTTTAGGTAACGATTTCAAAAACACTTTCATTGTCGAATATCTCAAACTAGAGCCAATTCAAAAAAACTAAGCGCATTTTCGGAATCAGGAGCTTGAAATACTCTAGATTTGGATTGAATTTTCTTAAGCAAAACGGTAAAATGGTGATGAATTAGGAGCAATTAGTTCTTGTTATTCAAAAACACTATATAATGTTGTAACATCGTTCGTTTATCTTGTCCTTTTGCATAAAATTACAAGAATGCTAAATTTAAGTGTCAAAACATCAAACTTACTTCAAAATGCAAACAAAACAAAAAATTAGCATCGAAACTAGGTTGTAACATACCCGCACACAATGATATTGTCGAACATTCCTTCTGGAAACAATGAAATATTAAACATAACGCATGCCACAATAATTATTATTGGTCTGATTCTTGCACATTTCAAAAAATCATAAGTGAATTACATGCAATACCAGTCACAGTCACAAAGCAGTTACCGTGCACAAATACCCAACGGCCAAAATTAAACTATATTATAACGTGCATTTGCACTGACAAAATTGTATTGTATCAATAAAGATTTAGTCATAAGCTGAATGGCAGCAAAATAATACAAAATAAGAAAGGCTAGTTCTGGTGGATCTCTCTCTCCATTTTGCTTCAAAGAAGCCTGACACCATACAAAAAATATTTTTAATAGTAGTCACCTAAAAGTTAACCCAAGCATACGAATGTTCGGAGAATCACCTCCGAAACAGCTAAACGTAATAATTAGTAGCGAACAAGTATATATTTTTATAACGTTGCCAGAATTCCTGAAAAATTTCTTCTTTTTCACAAGACAATCTAAAAACGATTTGTGTTTTCTGGGACTTCATTTCGTACTGGTATTTGCGTCAAAAGTACGTTCACGTCACGTTCACGTTTTCTGGGACTTCATTTCGTACTGGTATTTGCGTCAAAAGTACGTTCACGTTTTCTGGGACTTCATTTCGTACTGGTGTTTGCGTCAACAGTAGGTAAATTAAACGTAACTGCGTCAAAAGTACATTCACGTCAAAGTGAAGTACGTCAACAGTACGACACTTGCTTATAACTGTGGATAAGAACTGGGTAAGGCTAAGTTTCTTTCCACCAGTTGCGACCTCAAACAAACAAAGTGAATTAACAAAGCCAGGTTTAATATCTCGTTACGAAATAAATATGTTACATTGAACCCTGCAATGCTACTTGGCTTGTACAAACAACGGTACAAAACGAACTCTCTGCCTAAGATTCAATTGTGACCTCTGGCATGGAGTCAAAAGTTCGATTTCTTGTAAATAAGCAAAAAGTTTGAATATTCTTTACGTGAAGGCAAAGCTTGGTTACATTACTTTAGTAAACTCATCAACGTTTACTGCAACACACGACGTTTTGTATTGTCATAAAATTAAAACGCAGACCCCCCATACAATTCTTCATGGAAAATTCTACATATATAGGCTACTTCTTACCACATTTGAATTCTGGAGAAAATTTTCCGTCTTTGTCGCAAGTAGAAATTGTGCCATCATGACAAGTGGCGGTATTCCCACAAGTCACGTTGGCAGTTGCATTGGAGTTGAAAGTTGGATAGTAAGAACACCCTGCATGAAACAATTTAAATGTGTTGATTCATAAACTGACTGAGCACTACTCTACATAAGTAGAGTAAAATTAATATTGCAATTAGACGCAAGATCAATATAAAGGCTCAATGGATGACATTCCAAATTGGCTTTTTTTATGGCACTAAATATTTAGAACATATAACAGATTAGATTCATGCAGTATAAACATTTTGAATTCACACCTTCATGGACAAGCAAGTATTCACAAATATGTGCATACTTAAGACTTTAGGCTTTGTTGAGAAAAATATTTTTCCTTAGTCAAATTCAAATAACGAAAATATTTTTTATGTTCCTTCTAATCTTGCAAGAACATTTCCATGATAAAAACAAAATCCAGACCATAGCCAGCTACATATTTTTCACTCTGCTAGTAGGTTTGTTATATTGTTTCGTATCAGTAGTTGCAAATAGAAATTGATTGATTTTGATTGGCCTAAAATTCCGCTTAAAAGGTTTTTGTGCTTTCTGACGCGCTCCTTCCGTGGACATACATATATCCCATCACATTCAACAAGCTCCTGAAAGGATCTCAACACAACAGTAATTCGAGCTTTAGTATATCGCGTCTCCAAACAGAAACAGATCTTGCACGAGTTTTAATCGACACACTTGGAAGAAGTTGCTGAACTCGCGACGCACTTATGACGACCGATGGCATTGACGAAGTTATGTTATGAGCTTTATGTTGGAACACAGGATTAAAAATCAATAACTCAGTTATGTTATGAGCTTTATGTTGGAACACAGGATTAAAAATCAATAACTCAACATATATATATATATGTTTTTCTAAATCAAATATAGTTATTACTATCTGAATCCTTAACAGCCTGTTTCACCTATACGGGTCATCAAAAGTTCTTATTCAAATAGAATTTTCTAATTGATTCTATTTGAATAAAAACTTCTGATGATTCGTAAAGGTGAAACAGGCTGTTAAGGATTCAGATAGTAATAACTATATATATTTGATTTAATTCGCTCTGCTTTGCTTTTTTGCTTAGCATTGAGCACTTTTTGTAGTATTAATAGTTTTCATTGTTTTTATATGTTTTTCTATAAATTTTATCTGGACATGTACCGGTACCGGCTAAATTTGGCCGATACTAAAAATGTAAACAATAACGCATTCGCTGAAAATTTTTTGCACTTGCAGTTAACATAGATATAGATTTTTTAAAGTAGTAACTAACTTTACACTGATGTAAAAAATGTCAACCTGTTCACACTTTTGATTCCTCACACTCCCATGACTTCTTGTGTGCACTTTTTGGCATTGTTACTTGCAGTGATTCTTTCATTTAAACAAAAAGGTTTTGTTTTCAGCAGCTTTGCGTTGCTCTATTCTTAAACTGTAAAGGCGACTCAACTTCCCCAATGTGTATCATCTGTGCTTTTATTTTGTGTTTCTTAACGGAGCATAAAAGTAAAACTTTTGAAAGCTTTTCGTCCATGCGACGTCACGGTACGTTACATCATCTCAGTATTAAACTTTAAAACGGTGGAAGTTTTTGCAGACATACTTTTGTCGTATTGACGCAGACCAACAACGCAACAGAAATAGCGAAGAGCAAATTAGTTGGTCAACACAAGTTTTGCGGTATGAACTTTGGAAACTGATTTAGAATAATTTTGGGGTGCTGAATACGAATCTGACCTCAGGTTTTTGAGATATTACTAAAACAAATTGATAACAAAACTGTCAAAATCAAATCACAAAAATTAAAGCAAGCCAATGGCTATGCTTGTCTAATAACCTGATTTAGGCTATTTTGGCCTGTCTAACACTAACCTTTCGTTATGGCACTGCATATATTGGTGGTAAACGCATCACCAAACCTTCTACTTTTGGCAAAACTTATTAAAAAAAAAATATTAAATTTTTTTATTAAAAAAAGTATTTTTGTAATCATATCTCAAAAATCTAATGTGATAGAAGAAATTTCATTACACATGAAGGGAAAAATTAATTCACAAACTGATAGAATCCGCCCACTAAAAACGATCAAATTACATATTTTTTAAACGTCTAGCGATGTAGAAACGATGTAAAATTATACATTTTTGCTGCCTGGGTAATATCAAGCCTGCAAAAACTTCAACCAAGCGATAAGCGCCTCTATGTCGCACACTATTTGTCGTATAGTTTTTGTATGACTACAGAAAGGACCTGGTTTAAATTTTATATCTCATACTAAATTATGATAGCCTATTGGGAGAGATTGTGCAAACCTTTTAGTAATTTGTCAGAAACCCCAATGACGATCGACGTCTGTTTCTTCCTTTTATACCCCAGTCCACAATCATGGTGGTCATCTTCAACTAGACACTACTATTACGACACAACAATGCAGTTGAGATTGAATTGATTGAATTTTTAAAAATAGATATTAATGAATCTTTACAATTTTGATATAGGTGACTTTCTTCAACTTTGGTGTTATCTGTCTGTGGAATCTTTACAAAAAAATTACGCCGATTCAGAGTTTCTTTTAATAGTTTTATTGGCAAAAATATTGGTATTGCAGGCCTCGAAATATCCGGCGGTCATGACCTCGAATGTCTGCCGAAGCCGACTCATTGGTCGATCATAAATGACCGCCGCAAAATTCTTGACAAAAATAGAGCTAATGCAGCAAAAATATATTATAAATTTGAATTGTTACAATTGTTTGTTTAAGGCAAACAAACACGGAGCTGAAACAATAATAGTAGACAATTGCTTTAAAGATCACATTAGAGTGGCGTGGTTAAGGAGCTGATGGCAAAAGTAACCATTTTTACATCATTTCAACGCCTTGCAATATTACCTTGAAATAAAGTTGTCTGTACGTTTCGGCAGGATATGTATTCTAATTTAAACAATGAGGATTATTGCGTTACATTGATCGTTTATTAAAAAGAAACGTCACAGAGAAGCAAGTCTCAGCTGGGTTCCGCAATCCGCACGTGCTTAGGCGAATGTCTGTGGCGACCTTATTTACGCTGATACTGATAGAAATAGGGTCGGTTAATTAAGCCATTAATCATTGCAGAGTTATTCTGTTGTAGAAAATCTTCTTCCACAAACACGGCTACACAATACTGTACTGTGATTTTGTGCAAAATCTACATGCAAAAAATATGTCCGGTTGAGATATTATATGTCCACTGAAACTTTGAAAGGGCCAGTCCGGTAGGACCGGAATGGCCCGTTTCGGTGAGTCCGATCCCTTAACGGGGGATTTTATCAATTTTTTTTTTAAATTATTGGGTACCGTAGCCTAATTATCATTGCCGTTTTAGGGTTATGGGTTCGGGTTAGGGATTAGAGGTTAGGAACTCACCGAATCGGACTCACCGAATTGGACTCACCGAATAGTAGCAGACCCCGGGCCCGGTAGGACATGCTTGTCCGCCAGAAAAAAGTACAAATTTCGAGGCCTAGTATCGGTACATCCCTTCATTGAAAATTTTTTGCGACTTTTACAAAGAATTCTCATTTTTCTCATTTGTAATCACAATCATGGCAAAACTGTGAATGTTAATAGAATGTTGACTAACGTTTGCACCTTTAATTTAAGCATTGATCAACAACTTGCTTTCATGTAATTTTTTTAGTTAGGAAACTGAACCTTCGTGCAACGCTTTTTGAAATTTCAAAAGACGCACCAGGGCATTGTGACGCACGCAAGTCTTAAAGCAGCCGGCGGCCATCGCGGCCAAGGCCGCCAAGTAGAGCTTGAATGACCGCCGGTACTACCTTCTCAGTCGGCCAAGTTTGTCCGCCGGTTTCTTCTAGCCAATTATTTAATTTCGCAATAGAATGATGGTGGATTAACTGCCGAAAATATGTAGTATCAAAGAGTGACGCAGAATTAGGTCAGCACGACATAATCACCACTGTTGTATTGTGCGGAAACATTTGCTATTGTTGGAATATATCCAGCTGCGATCCTCGGCTGTAAGTCTTGTTTGTAATTCTCAACGTTTATTTTTACAGTGTTAATCCGAAGTGCTAATTTACATCGGCTGGTAATATTGTCGACTGTCGTTTTTATGTCGCTTCAATGTTGTCGGACATTGAATCGTTGTTAAAAAGGAGAACTAGGTTAGTTGACATCCGAGGGGAAAACACCTATCTTCATAGTTGAGAAATTTTCCGCGTGTGGGTTAGTGACTTCACACCTGCAATGGTGACATCATAATGGTATAAATGGTCAGGTTTTATGACAGGCGGTATGCAGTTGAAACAATTTACTGAGCAGCAAGCAGTTGAAATAATTCAGTGTCGTTAGATGGTCCCGCAATACCGGATTACAATCCCGACAAAGCAGTTATTGCGTGGTACAACGATTCTATTGCAGGACGTCGCTCAGACTTCAACAACGCTAAGTGATCATTTTAGCATTGTTGCAAGTTTAATTCTATTTACTTGTGCTATCATTATTTGTATTTTGGCCTACAAGCACGCGGATTTGGCCGCCGAGAAGGAGCTCTCGGTAGGCCACGATGGCTGCCGGAAAAAAACACGAGTTTTAAGGCCTGCGCACAGTTTGAGAATCACTTTGTATTTCACACACTTCAAGCATAAACATTAGGGTGACCCAAAAAAAACTAAATTTTGATTTTTAAGCTTTTTCTTGTTTAGACCTCTGCATTATAGTCCTAAATGACACCTTGCCAAGCTTTGTTGAGATTGGCCCTCATTTGACGCCCTAGCAGAAGGCCGGTACCCCCCGCCGGGTCAAAATCGGCCAATCTGGCTGTATCTCAGCAACCGGTAGGCCTAGAATGCTCAAACGTGGCTTTGAAGAAGCAGAATGCATGGTTTCCTATCTAACTTCCAGAGGGTTTTGGGGCCTAAACCAATTAGTTTATGAAAAAAATGCAAAAAACACATTTTTGACCAAATGTGCACCCCATAAACGTGTAATGTTCAACTTTTAGTTCAATATACAACACTAATTGACTAATGACACAAAATTTAAAATACAAGCAACTTTTGTTTAATCATAGACAAGCTTTATTGCTTTACCACTTAACTTTTAACCACTGACCACTGGAACTACCCATTAAATAATTCAAGACAGTTTTTTTTTTCATTTTTCGTATTAGTTTACCACTTAACATTTCTTAAAAATGATTTTGTGGTTATGTCCAGCTTTTTGCTAGACAATGATTTCTCGGCCATATCTCGAAGTTTGGATTGGTAAGCATGAGTGACTTTGATTGCTTTGTCCAACTCTTTCTCACTACTTGGAGCAGAAGCCCTTTCCTCAACATCAGTGACCATGCCCAAAACTCTTTCCACAACATGATTTGTAGCAGGCATGTTCTGCAGCACAGCTTTGAACGATGAAAACTCCTCCATATGGTGCCAAGATCTGGGACTTTCATGAGTCAGACATTCAAACTTGGGAAAAATTCTGATGAGTTCAAAAGAGTCTGGTCCGATCAAGTCCAGCAAGCGAGTGGAGTTTAGAAATGCATTTGAACTAAGTCCTTACCAATAACGGCTCTCTCAGAACTTGATCGAAATGTTTGCATCTTTTGCCACATTTAGACCTGGGTGGATACTGGATATGCTCGCACGATCACTTGTAAAAGCAAACACAACGTGGCACTCATTGAGGTACCACAGGTGCAGGTTGAGTTTCGTGCGTGCAGTAACAGCCATTTCAAGGAAAAGGTCCAGGTAGCCTATGTTGATTCTTTTAGAGGTGAGCTGAATGGCATTTTTGAGAGTGTTCTATATTTCCAAGTCATACGCTGCAGCATTTGTCAAACTTGGGGATGTAAACCAATATTTAACATAAAAAAGTGTTAAAAAAGCAGCCAGTGAATATATATTCCCAAGGCCATAATCTTTTGTAAAAGCTGGATTTTCTGATAACTGCTGCTTGAACAAGGCAATTTGAATGGTATAAATGATCTTCGCCATCATACGTGCTAAACACACTTAGAGCCTTGAACGTACAATATTGTATCCACGCCGGAATGTACCACCAAGAAAAAGAATGGACAATTAGTAGCCAACTTTTTGTAATCTTCTCGTATGTTTATTCCATTTTGAAGCCAACTAAACAAGAAATCTAGAACTGATTCTTTAATTCTATTCAATTTTCTGTTGTTCGTTTGGAAAGTTTCATAAACTTAAACATAATATATTGTTCACCCAAGCTTCTGCAAAGCTTTTAAATACAGCTTCATGTGGTGATTCTGTGTCACCGTAGACCACTGAAGCTGCTCCACCACAAACAAGCTCCATGATATGATGCCTGCAGGCTAGTTGAAGGATACTGTGTCCTATATGGCTTTGAAATTGAACGGTGACGCCACTTTTCTAACCACTGTTTACTGCAGTTGTGTCAAAAACCAGACCCAAGACTATTTTTATGTTGAAATTGACAGCATTCAGTTCTTCAATCACGTTTCTTGTTTCATTCTTTGATCCATTTGGCCGTCATGTTTATCACATCAACCAACACTTCTGCCTCATTATTTAAACATTTCAGTACCACTGCAAGAACTGGCTTCTTCCAGTATGTTCACGCTTTTTTATGTTAAATATTAGTTTACATCCCCAAGTTTGACAAATGCTGAAGTGAATGACTAAGAAATGTGGAACGGTCTCACAAATGCCATTCCTAAAAGAAGCAACATAGGCTACCTGGACTTTTTCCTTGAAATGGCTGTTGGTGCTCGCCTGAAACTCAACCTGCACCTGTGGTACCTCATTGAGCGCCACGTTGCGTTTGCTTTTGCAAGTGATTGTGTGAGCATATCCTCCAAGGTCCGAATGTGGCAAAAGATGCAAACATTTTGATCAAGTTCTGAGAGAGCCGTTACTGGAAAGGGCTTAGTTCAAATGCATACTATTCAAAACTCCACTCGCTTGCTGGACTTGATCGGACCAGACTCTTTTGAACTCATTAGAGTTTTTCCCAAGTTTGAATGTCTGACTCATAAAATCCCAGATCTTGGCACCATATAGAGGAGTTTTCATCATTCAAAACTCTGCTACAGAACATGCCTGCTATAAATCATGTTGTTGAGAGAGTTTTGGGCATGGTCACTGATGTTGAGGAAAGGGCTTCTGCCCCAAGTAGTGAGAAAGAGTTGGACAAAGCAATCAAAGTCACTCATGCTTACCAATCCAAACTTCGAGATATGGCCAAGAAGTCATTGTCTAGCAAAAAGCTGGACACAACCACAAAATCATTTTTAAGAAATGTTAAGTGGTAAACTAATACAAAAAATGAAAAAAAAAACTGTCTTGAATTATTTAATGGGTAACTAATTACTGTGGTCAGTGGTTGAAAGTTAAGTGGTAAACCAAAGTGCAAAAGCAATAAAGCTTGTCTAATGTCTATGATTAAACAAAAGTTGCTTGTATTTTAAATTTTGTGTCATTAGTCAATTAGTGTTGTATACTAAACTAAAAGTTGAACATTACACGTTTATGGGGTGCACATTTGGTCAAAAATGTGTGTTTTGCATTTTTTTCATAAATTAAATGGTTTAGACCCCAAAACCCTCTGGAAGTTAGATAGGAAACCATGCATTCTGCTTCTTCAAAGCCAAGTTTGAGCATTCTAGGCCTACCGGTTGCTGAGATACAGCCAGATTGGTCGATTTTGACCCGGCGGGGGGTACCGGCCCACTGCTTGGGCGTCAAATGTGGACCAATCTCAACAAAACTTGGCAAGGTGTCATTTAGGACTACAATGCAGAGATCTAAACAAGAAAAAGCTTAAAAATCAAAATTTAGTTTTTTTTGGGTCACCCTAATAAACATTAAACAATCTTTAAATGTCGTAATTTATAAATCATGCTATACAATCTGAAACTTTTGCGGACCCTCAGTTGAGAACTGCTGAACTGGATGAATTGTGTTCAGCAAAGATATGTTGGAAATATTCGTAAAAGAAAGTTTCCTTTGTTTATTTCTTTACAATTTAAGAATTTTAATTTAACTTTTACACAGAGTCAAATTATATTTTACTAAAAAAAACAACATGTTTTTAACATATTGAGTACGGTACAAATTAACTCATTGTACCTTCGTTCGTCATGGCAAAAAGTTAACTTTGTTCTTTGTTTTGTTTGTTGCACAGCTTTGTTATTTTCTCAAATTGGAGCAGATCTGGCAACACTAGTTTTGTAGATCCAGCCACGTCCTTTTTTTTAAAAAAACGGGTTTTTTATAACAAAAAAACAAAAAAAACAACCCTGAGTGCAGGACTGCAAGTGCAACTAGAGATGTAAAAAAAAGTTATTTTTTTATTTTAAAAAAAAACGAGCTCGTTTTTTTGTTTTTTATCGTTTTTTTTGTTTTTTATTCTTTTTTTTTGTTTTTTTTTACCAATTTTGACATAAAATGTCACAATATGCAGCAATTAGGGTAAACTCATTGCAATAGCGTCTCTTTCAACAAAAAAACAGTCTCATAACTCGTATAACTTATTTCAAATCAGACTAAATAAATGTCTGGTATATTTTTTCATTGCAATTTTGTAGATCTCAAGTCTCAACACACGAGCCATAAAGATTTCTCATCGTCTCAAATAGTAGTAACAGTGTCCTATGGTTGGCACATCTCAAGTATTGTCTGACACTTGTGTACAGTTTCGAAGCCACCTGGGATTTTGGTTAATAGGCATGTTAGGACCAGGTGGTCAGTGTCCTGTTTCTCTGCTTAACAAAGGCACTTTTGACCAGCACTCCACACCTTCTCCAGTACAACGTCAAGAGGTTGTTCCAGTTGATGTGCATTTAGTGCAAACTTGATGAAAATCACACAGGCGGTGCTCGAGTTATAAGTGAAATAACATTAGCCACTAGGTAGCTTCATAGATAAAGAGCAATAGAAAAACGGCAATATTTCAAGAACCGCTCAACATATTTGGATAATTTTTAGCTTTACCTCCAATCCTCCATGTTTTCTCGGCCGGGCTATCTGTTTATGAACACTAAAACAAACCAATTTTGGCTACTACTTTTTGAGATAAAAAGAAATTGACCTCTTGTCGTTACGCATCAACAAAACCATGATGCGTAACTTAAAAAAAAAAATTCATTGGGTAGAGGAAAGATTGATGAAAAGTTTGGCAAAAGCAGTGTAGTGCTAAAGTCCTAACTTTTAGCCCAAATCACATTTAAATGTAATGAAAGATGCAAAAGTCAGGACTAACAGAAGTTTTAAAACAAAGTGTTGATAGGCAGCCAAATAATAGGCCTAATTTTAAGTGTTTCACACTTCATCTACGGTTGCCAGGTATTCTTCAAATTCTCAGATATATTGCGATAAGCTATTTTAGCTTAATACTTGCAAGTTCAAATTAGGCCAAGAATTCCAAAATTATGATCCATCAATAACAAAACAGTAGCATTGTTCCAAACAAAAACCATGTCAATCGAAGCAAAATTTGTTGTTTTGGATTTGTTTGAAAGTATATTCTTCAGAAAGAGTTCTGTTTCGTTTCATTTCAGCCTAATGAGCTGCATTCGAAAAACTCGTAAACAATAATAATTAAAACTGACTTATGATGCTTCCACATCATATTACTGCACAACAACTTACTACCAGATTGCTTCACTAACCTTTTTAAATACTGTATGTCAAAGAGGTTCACAGCCTGTCTACAAGAAACCATGATAATGATTCTCTAAACATTCCATACTTCTCAAAAATGCTTACTCAACATTCAATAGAATTCACAGGTGCAAAAACATGGAACGAATTTCCTTCTTCAATTAGAAAGACTGATACAAAGTCACTTTTTATTCACAAACTAAAACAACATTTAAGCAAAACGGACACGCAATAGAAAGACAACGTAGAAAGGCTTTCTTGCATTCGTATGAAGATTTTAGTGGAAATCCAAAATTATTTACAAAAGATTAGGCTTACCTAACAATAATATCAGTGACGATCGGTGAGGGAAAGCAAGAAAAGCAGTGCTTACCTGAGCGAAAACTATGCAAAATAATAAATAATGACTGAATTCTAGGTTTAACTTCTTCTTATTTTTATCACGTCTATTTTAACTTGAAAATTACTGTATTTGTGACTAGAATTACTCGTAACGTCCTCACCAAACTGCATGTCTTGCCTATAAATGCCAATTAACACAAACGCTTCTGTCAGAAACAACCACTGAAGCTCCAGGAAAGCAACTACCAAAGTTGCTTTCCCAGGATCAAAAAATGTCAAAAAACGCCTTCGTTTTATCCAAACCTCACTCGTTTTGCAAAACGTCACCAGCTGCTTAGCCAATCAGATGTGTTATGGTTAGAGTTGCTTACCCAGTGATGTCAATGCGTACATTTGCTAGAGCGGCTAGACTAACTCGTCAGTATGGCCTCTCGTCACGGTACACAGCACAGCATCATAATGCCAAAAAGCTTGTTGCTGTTTTTTGATGTCTCCTCGCCATGTACTTTAGCCTATTAGCTTTCATAGTCATGCCTTTGCCCTTTTTACAGCGTTGATATAACGTTACTTCGCCAATGAACGTTCAGGTGCGGACATAGGCGTCGATTTTTTCTTAGAAGAGAGGAATTCTGGGTGGGCGAGAGTTTTCAAACAGATTTCATTGAATGTGTATGTTCGCAAATTCGCAATGGTTAGTCTTTCTCACAAAGAGTGCGTTTAGCGTCGCTGCAGCAATTAAGCTTTAAAGGGATACTAAATGAAATTTTCAAACGGGAATTAAGCATTAAACTGATTATTCAAGAATACATTTTAAAAAAAATTACCGAAAAAAATTGTTTTGAATGGCACTTGGCAAGGCCCAAAGTCCAATGTTTCATTTATTTTTAATTTTTTCAAAATGACTAAAAAGTGGAAACACTGCTCGAGAATACGTCACTATCGACAGCAATAACAAAAGCCACTTTACCACATCTGATGTTTTAACATCAGATGTGATGTTTTGAGCAAACCGTCTGATGTTTTGATGTTGCAATCTGATGTTTTGATGTACACACATACAGTACATAGCCTACGGGAGACTGGGGATAAGTGGGACAAAATTTTAAGGGTTCAGAAAAACGCAAATTACGATTTTTGTGCTTCCCAAGATTTTATTACTAGCGCTTGTATGTTGTGGAGTTTGATGCCCTTCATCATTCTTGGATTGCATGAAATCATAGGTTTAAAGAAAAATGAATGGTTTGAATTTGAAAGCGGTGATTCAAATGGGTATATGTGGGACACGTGCAGGAGAACTGGGACACAGTGTTAGGAGAAGTGGGACACCTTGGGGTAAAATGGGCAGTACAAAAAATGCACACAAATTTTGCTGTTGAAGCTTGTCTTTTAGTTTTATTACAATAATAACAAGCTCAAATAACGAAAAGATGTCAACAGTCAGCACACTATAGAAATGCACTGTTTCAAACATGTTTGTGAAAAAATATCTTCGATCTTTTAGCGAATATCAAGATCTCCAAACTTGACGGCAAATATTATGCTGTCCTTGGTATGAAGTGTTGTTCCTTTCAAAGATGACTTTGAAAGAATGGAGAAATATAATAATACCAAGTGGAGAAACAGGATGGGAGTCAGGGACTTGCGGATAAACAAATTTGTTGTTGAATTTACTAGTTTTCCTTAAAAAGTTAACCATCACCTCTTCATCTTCGCTAGATGCTTCCTCAACTTGAGCCACATAGAATACAGGATTGGGAGCCTTCTCAATTTTAACTTCTGCAAGAACATATGACCCCACTTGCAAGGCATTTAGATTCACACCTTCTAAATAAATTGGATCTAAAGATTCATCTTCACATTCCCAAGCTCGTCATCTTCGCTATCCGCCATGATCATCACAACGTCGTCATCATCTGAGCTTTCATCACCAGCGACGTGCTTCTTCTTTTGCAGACGTTTAGGCTAAGCGACACTACAAAGTTAGACCTTTTCCAGTGTCTTTTCTCAAGATCTAACCCTACGATGAGAACTAGCACTACTATCGGGGAGAACTGGGACTGTCTGTCCCAGTTCTCCCCGCAAGATATTTTTACGCCATTTTGCAGTTCTACCATTTGACTTGCAAAAGGATGACTTCTTTACTACCATCAATGCAAGCTGATACCTGAAGCAACACAGCCAATTCACTAAAACTAATATAACTTTTTAATTCGAGCACCAGTACAAAATAATGCCAAGCCTAAAAAATAACTTTTTCCATTCAAAAACTACTTACAGCCACTGAAGTTGAATAGTTGCTACAACAAAGGCCTCAACTGCACACAAGTGAAAGGAAACTGATGTTTACGTGAACACGTGATCGTTAGCATGACTGGATGTAAAACACGGGAAATATTGCAGGTGTCCCAGTTGTAACGCGTCCCAATTATACCCACTCTCCCCTACAGTTAAATCGCCCGCAGAAAAAAACATTGCTCGATCAGCTGATTGCTAGTCGATAGTGATGTAGACTGTACAGTCGCACGCTTCACTGCTCACGCCCATTCCCGTTTTGAAAGCTCTGACAAAAGCACGCGCGGAATGCTGATCAGACCGCAATGGGGCAAAATTTTATTGAAAATCGTTTTATGGTAGCATGTTAAACACAAAGAACGTGTACAATCACCAAGTCAGGTTTTTTCTTTAGTATCCCTTTAATGTTCTGCTTTCTTGGGCCTTGCGATCATGAGCACTGCTAAACTAAACAAACTTCTTCTATGTTTTCTTTAGCGACCTAAAAAGCTCATGACCTGTTATCTTTGAAGTGGCGCCTTCGGATTTGCCGCACTTTGATTTGTAAAAAGCGATTGTTTCAGTACGTCTTTAGTTTGTATCGGTTATTTTATTATCATGTTCATTATGATGTCATATTCACATTCCCTTACGCTGACCATGAGCTGAAGTTTGATTGTGACAACGAAAGTGAGACCATTCGGAGAAAACATCAAACACGTGTGGTTTTCTCTCACCAGGAATTGCCAGCATGTGGCAGTCGCCGTAGCAACAACAATGCAGTGAGTACCACTTTTTTTCATTGCAGCTTTGTTGCGGAATTGCTTTGTTCTGTCGGATACCTAGCGAGAGACATAGCGTAAAACAAGAAGTTGCGCTGCAGTTAGTTGGATAATTTTTACGTTTAACGTGTTTACGTTTAACAAAAACGGAAATAATTGTAACGAGCACTTCATAAGTGTCATGAAAACAGGGTGGGCGAAACATATTTTGCCCACCCTCGTTTCACGGCCGGGTGGGCGTCGCCCATCCGGCCCACCCTATTTCGACGCCTATGGGCGCGGATGCAATATTTAGTTCCTTAAGCTTCTATACGCAGGAGGCAAACTTATCCAGCTTTTTGTACAAATTGCTTGTGGTTGTAATGTTTAGGCCTAAGTGTTAGTTTTTGTAGTGTAGGCCTAACTGAATATCTGAGAATGAACATTCATGACGAATTAAACATTTAGACAACTATTATTCCATGTCTAACACAGAATTTTGGTCCTGCAACGTTAAAATTAAGATTGCTCATGACTTCTAAACATAAAATGGATGTATGATCACGACATAGGCGAAGCACAATTTGACAGATTTTTATTTTTGATTTGTTTTGGAATTGCTCTCAAAGCACACCAAATTGGAAGTGTTTTTCAAAAATTTCTGGGAGAGGCCCCCCAGACCCCCGCTGGAAGTGTTGCCTTCGGCAACACGCCTTCGGGCTTCGCCCGACGGTTACGCCCTTCGTGCCTACTACCTTGCTGCAGCATATTTCCAAGTTGCTTTCCCAACGGTTTAAGCCACCGAACGTCATTGAATAATATCGATTGCTTGTGCTGTACTTTTACGTTTGTAGATATTAACAGCAAACGCAGTACTCCATAATCAACACGACACGTCGCAAAAGGGGATGAGAGCTTCATCATCAACACCATCATGACATCATCATCTACCAGCTCATCCATTCCATCACCCACCAGGACAAGAAACAATAACTTAAACTGGATATCAAATCTCAATCGTCTTAGGCTACTGTGTAATGTGCAGTCTAACCATAGAAAGAGCTCAACACCTGCTATCCTGGGCCACATTGAAACGGGCTTTAGCCTGAGGATGGGTTTCTTTTATGTCCGGTTTTCTTTCTCCATCCTATTATTATTATTATGACTGCTCATCCACATCAGTATTGGAACTGGCAACTTCAATCCACAACACTTTTCATTAGGCTGTCATTAGTTACTACATGTGTGCTTCTCTCTGTTTTTGTTTTATTTTTTGCTATTTGTTTTTTTGGGTTTTGTAGCCGTGCTAACTACTGATATATAGCCAACTACATAATTTTTCATTCAGGCACGTTTTAAACCTTTCAAGGTTTTGCCACCTTTTCCCATTCGTTAATGTGCTGGTAGGTTTATATCGATTTTTGTAGTTAGTATATTTTTCGTCCCGGACGCGTTAATGACAAAAAATAAAATGACTGATTGATTATCTACAACTCCACAATAATACCTTGCATAAATTGTGCACCTAGCAACTCTACTGCAAGCACAAAGATCACTCTTTCTCGGAGAAATTTTCTTGTCCTGGGAGAAGTGTGAATTGCTTGCTGCTTTCTGATTGGTCAATTTTGCTTATGGTGCTGTCTAACAGTAGGTTTTACAAATACGCGTACCGTACCAGTATACTAACATCGTAGGCTAGCTAACTTCCATAAAAGGAAAAATAAGTTAACTCATTTACATTATGTCATGTATCAAATGGCATTAATTCAATGTTTGTCAGATCTACTGCCCCAAACATGCCAGAGAATGAAGAAGACAGCAAAACAACGTAGGACTATGCAAAAAGTCTTTGCTGCCAAGCACAAACACTTAGGAATTTCAGCTCACCAATAAAACCATTTTTACTAGTTTAATGTTTTTCAAGAGCACTATAATGAAACTAAGCTGCAAATTGTAAAAAATTTACAACTTTTCCTGAAAAATATGAAAAAAAACAAAATTTTTTTGGCCCAAGTTTTTTTTCAAAAAAAAAACACGTTTTTTTAAAAAAAAAACGGTTCGTTTTTTTTGCATTACAACTCTAAGTGCAACTGATCATTGGCAGTTAAGTACCAACAGACATTGACAGCCCTGGATCAATATCAGTTCAGTGCTAAAATCAGCAGAGAAAAAATGACAGGCAAACTGCATTAAAACTTGTCAACAGCCAAATGCGACAACATATTATTATCGGTACACGACAACTGGGCGAGACAAAGTGGGCGATACCCACTTGGGCGAGACCAGGTGGACGACGAGACAAGTGGGCGACGAGTCAAGTGGGCGACGAGCCAAGTGGGCGACGAGTCAGGTGGGCGACAAGCCAAGTGGGCAACGGACCAAGTGGGCGACGAGACAAGTGGCAACGAACCAAGTGGGCGACCAGTCAAGTGGGCGACGAGCCAAGTGGGCGACGGACCAAGTGGGTGACGGACCAAGTAGGCGACGAGCCAAGTGGGCGACGGCCAAAGTGGGCGACGGAAGCGAAAGTTTAGCCGTTCGGAAAAAAAATACGACTTTTAATTTTTACATTAAAATACAATGATTGGTTTGTGGAAGGGAGGCAATGAGAGTTCTCACGCTGAGTTTCACGAAGCATTGGAAGCAACATTTTCATTATTTTTTGTAGTCTAGTAATAGCGCTTGCTGTTTGATGTTAATTTGCATTGTGACATCATCTTGACACATTATTGTGCAATTTGCGGCGTCAAGGTTTATCGTGAAGCTTAAGAGAAACCTCTCAGAAAAGAGACAAACGAATGGCCAAAGAGTGGATTAAGTCAGTTATGAACGCTCCCTAACCGTTATCAAAGCTTGTCAGTATAAAATATGACTTTTAATTTTTGCTTTAAAATACAGTGGTTGATTTGTGGAAGGGAGACAATGAGAGTTCTCACGCTGAGTTTCACGAAGCATTGGAAGCAACATTTTCATTATTTTTTGTAGTCTAATAATAGGATGGATGGTCATTTTATTTTTGTTTGGATGCGAAACGCCGAAACACACATAAAACAAAAACTGACAGTGTGCATCCAATGAGAGAGTGCGAAAGACCGTAGCCCTGAAGGCGTAGGAGGTCGTCGAGTCTGCACTCTCTCATTCAAATAGTTACACAAAAGAAAGTATTGCGTTGATAATATTGTTGCAAATTGACACAAAAAAGAAGGAAGGAAGAACAGAAAAAACAAAACAAATACAGATACTACAAACAATAATAACAATTAACATAGTCAGGTAGTGGATGTCGTTTTTATAGCTCTTGATTATTGAAGAAGTGTATTTTGCACATTTTACTGAAATATTTGAAGCCTTTGTTCATGTTTTTTTTCATATTTTGAGGTAAATTGTCCCATACCTTAATTCCCATGCATTTTAAACTTTTTTGAAATGATTGGATATTTGCCAGTTTAGTATAAAGTGAATTGGAACTTGAACGTCGG
This sequence comes from Aplidium turbinatum, assembly GCF_918807975.1. Taxonomy (NCBI): domain Eukaryota; kingdom Metazoa; phylum Chordata; class Ascidiacea; order Aplousobranchia; family Polyclinidae; genus Aplidium; species Aplidium turbinatum. Next base: position 5,918,063 of record NC_137483.1, on the reverse strand, counting down.
GTGTTATACGAATGAATAGATGATACATGTGTAAAGAAAGTTTTGAAGTTTTCCGGTAGTTTATTATTATAAAATTTGTACATAAATTTGCTTATTTCTAGTTTATAAGTAGAATTAACAGTTAGTATTTTATTTTCTTGATAGAGTGGCAGTAATTTAGTTTTCATTTCAAATGCTCCTGTAACGATTTTAATTATCTTATTTTGTCTAACCTGAATTCTATTCAAGTATTTTGTGGGTGCGCATCCCCAGTTGATAATTCCATATTGTAGGTGCGAGTGTACAATGCTATAATAAATATTGATTAGAACTTTTCTAGTAGTGAATTTTCTAAGTTTGCTGAGTACGCCTGAAGAAGAGGATAGTTTTTTGGAGAGGCTATCAATGTGTTTATTCCAGTTGAGTTTGTTATCTATTGTGATTCCTAAGTAGCGCGTGTGGTCAACTTCTTTAATTATTGTATCATTTAATTTTATTTGCATATCGGAGAGTGTAGTCTTTTTATTGTTAAAGAGTATGTAGTTAGTTTTACTCAAGTTGAGTGTCAACTGATTGTTATCAAGCCAAGTGTAGAGTTTACATAATTCTTTATTCATTATCGGTTGGAGGTTGCTGGTAGTTTTTTGAGCCAAATAGAGAACTGTGTCATCAGCATAGAGTAGAGTTTTCAAATTAGTTGCATCGGGAAGATCGTTTATGTAAACTGAAAACAAAAAGGGGCCAAGTACACTGCCCTGAGGAACTCCAATAGTAATATTTGAGCGAGAAGAGTTGATTTCCCCGCCATGTACATATTGCTGCCTATTGGTTAGATAGGAATGAATAAGGTTTTTAACGTTTCCCCTTACGCCATAATGATTCAACTTGTCGATTAAGATTTCGTGATTAACTGTATCAAATGCTTTTTTGAGATCTATAAATACTGAGCACACAATGTGATTGTTGTTTAATTCATTTATGATATCTTCATGGAAGTGAGTAATTGCTAAATTGGTTGAGTAGTTTTTGCGAAATCCAAATTGCAAAGGGGAGAAGAGTTTATATTTGTCCCAGAAATTAGCCAAGCGTTTGTGAATGATTGTCTCAAATATTTTGTTGAAAGGCGATAAAATCGATATCGGTCTGTAATTCTGAGGTTCCTGCTTGGAGCCTGATTTATAGATAGGTATGACTTTGGCTATTTTCAAAGCTTCAGGATAGTGTCCACTAATCATACAGTTATTAAAGACTCGGGTAAGATAAGGAGCTATTAAGAACTTGGAGCTCTTTATAATGGTCAAGGGAATGTCGTCGTATCCTGGGGACTTGTTATGCTTGAGGTCATCAATTATATTTATTACTTCGTTATTATCTGTTGGTTGCAGGCTGACGGAAGTAACAGGGCTAGACCGTCCATTTTTTAAAGTATTTCTGTAATTTGTGCTTATTTGTTTACCTTTGGCTAGTTTATGACCAATATTCACAAAATAGTTATTCATTTCCTCGCAGATTTCTTCTGGTTTTTCTGTAGTTGTGTGATTGTTAAGCGAGATTTTGGATGGTAATTCATTAGTTTTGTTTTGTTTACGTATTATCTTGTTGATAGTCTTCCAAGTATCTGAGGAACTTCTACCTAATTTGAATATTTCTTTGTAATAAGCCTTTTTCGCTTTGGTTTTTATGCGAGTTAGTTTGTTACGAAATTGCTTATATTCATTGTGTATTGTGGGATCCTTATTTTTGAGAAATTTTCGAAAAAGTTTATTTTGTTTTTTGATAAGCTTCAAGATACGATTAGAAATCCAAGGTTTACCTGATGAGGAATGTTGTTTACGTGTTTGTTTAACTTTAGGAAAATGTAGGTTTGTTAAGAAGATCATTTTAGCAATAAGCCATTCAATACTATTACTGCTTATTGCGGTTGAAGTTTGAAGGTTAGAGTCAAGATCAGCTAGATATTTTTCAAGCCTTTGTGCGGTGATTTTTCTAATCAATGGCCTCGACTGCTCTTTATGTGATGCCGTAAAGTTTGTTTTGACCATAATGGGCAAGTGATCCGATACGTCACTTGAAATTACAAAGGGTTTCATTTTATGGGCGTGTAAACAGTTGGTGTAAATGTGATCAATAATTGTGCTAGTAGTTGTAGTTATTCTAGTTGGTATGTTTATTAGTTGTAACGCACCCGCAGCGGTAACTTCATCAAAGTAAAATTTTAATTTATTGTTTTCTTTATACTTTCCAAAGTCGATGTTGAAATCACCTAGGATCAGATACTTCTGTTTAGGTTTGAATGATTTAATCAAATTAATAAAGCTTTCCTGAAAGGAGCCTATGTCGCTAGAAGGATGGCGGTAAATCGATCCGACGATAAGAAACTCATTGTTAGGCAACGAGATTTCAGCCCAGACGTCTTCGCAGTTTTTTAAATTAAGGCGGAGAGTGTCTAAGTTATTGAAAGTTAATTTATTTGATAAGTAGATACCAGCTCCTCCTGCTTTTGTGCTGGAATTCACGTTAATTAATTCGTACCCAGGAAGCCGAACGAGACTTTCAGTGCTAGTCGTTAGTCGTGTTTCAGTCAAACAGAGTATATCTATTGGTTTTAAAATGTCAGAAAGGAGTTGATCTAGTTTTTCTATGTTTTTATTTAGACTCACAATGTTAACATGACAAACAGTTAGATCTGACGTCGTGTTAGTAAGTAATTCTTTTATGACACTGGTGGTTGTGTGTTTTTCACATACATTTCGATAGTTACTACTAAAGTCTTCATCTATTAATTCCATAAGCATACCGTTGTGGTATTTCCAAAACAGTTAAAAACAGGTAAAAGTAATAAGTAAAGAAAAGACAAGAGGAATAACAAATACACCCACCATCACAGCTTTTTTAGATCGTCTTCTTTGTTAATTATAATTGAATCGAAACCATCACTCTTTCTCACATATATCCGTCCATTTGTAGTCCAAACATATCGGTATTCTTTGCTTTTTGCTTTTTGTTTGCAGAGCCAGAAAAGCCTCTTTCGTTGCTGTGTTAAATTTTCGTTGATATACAGTTCTCTCATTCCTTCTATTGGGAATACTTGGTCTCGAGCAGCTTTTCGATTTTTATAGATGCGGTTGCGCACGTTGCGATTGCTGAAGCGCACAATGACCGCAGGTGGTTTCGCATCATCCTTCTGTTGTAGTCGATGTGCTGCTATAATTTCATCTTCTTTTACTTCAACATCGAGTTTGCTGGCCAGTTGAACAACGATATTGCAAATGTCTTCATTTTTCTTCACTGGTATTCCGACAAACTCAAGATTTTGTTGTCTTTCATATTGTTCTAGATTATCTAATTTGATACATTCTTCGTTTGTTTTGGTTTCTAATTTCTTTGCACTAGTATTTAGTTTTTCAATTTCTGTTTCCTGTACCTTGTTTGATTTAACCACGGCCTCGTATTGTTTCTTCATCTCTTCATATTTGTTGCATATAAAGTTTTGGCTGTCTTTTAGCTGCTCAATTTCAGTTTTAAGTGGTAAAATCTCTTCTTCGTGCTTTTTTACCAGTCTTTCCATTGCTTTGTTTATCAATTCTTCAATTCTAGGCATGCATTTTTCAACCATTTTATCCAAACTGTCTTGATTAGAGCTGTCCGAATTGCCCTCTCTTACAGAAGTACCAGACTTTCTTGATTTTTCACTTGGCATTACGCCCGAAGCCAGAGAGCAGAGAGAAAAGAGAGAAAAAAAAAACACGTCCGTTCAGCAGAACGACAATTTCAGAATAGCAATTTGGCCATTCGTTTGTCTCTTTTCTGAGAGGTTTCTCTTAAGCTTCACGATAAACCCTGACGTCGCAAATTGCAAAATAATGTGTCAAGATGATGTCACAATGCAAATTAACATCAGACAGTAAGCGCTATTACTAGACTACAAAAAATAATGAAAATGTTGCTTGCAATGCTTCGTGAAACTCAGCGTGAGAACTTTCATTGCCTCCCTTCCACAAATCAACCATTGTATTTTAAAGCAAAAATTAAAAGTCATATTTTATACTGACAAGCTTCGATAACGGTTAGGGAGCGTTCATAACTGACTTAAACCACTCTTTGGCCATTCGTTTGTCTCTTTTCTGAGAGGTCTCTCTTAAGCTTCACGACAAACCCTGAGGCCGCAAATTGCAAAATAATGTGTCAAGATGATGTCACAATGCAAATTAACATCAAACAGCAAGCGCTATTACTAGACTACAAAAAATAATGAAAATGTTGCTTCCAATGCTTCTTGAAACTCAGCGTGAGAAGTGAGAACTCTCATTGCCTCCCTTCCACAAACCAATCATTGTATTTTAAAGTAAAAATTAAAAGTCGTATTTTTTTTCCGAACGGCTAAACTTTCGTTTCCGTCGCCCACTTTGGCCGTCGCCCACTTGGCTCGTCGCCCACTTGGTCCGTCGCCCACTCGAATGGTCGCCCACCTGGTCTCGCCCAAGTAGGTATCGCCCACTTTGTCTCGCCCAGTTGTCGTGTACCGTTATTATTACCTAATATATTTTACAACAAGACCGGATGACTACCAACAACGCCATCAACTTACTCTCAAATTCACTGTTATAAATGTCTTTAAGAAGAAGTAAACGTAAAACTGGAAAGCAAAACAAGTTTTAACTTACGTGGTATCACACATTCTTCTGACGCAGAACCAGGAATACCAATGATTAGACCGCGAGTGTCGGTGAGATTACGTACAGTTAGAGTTGATACGAAACTCCTCGGTGAAGCAACACCGCGGTCAGGATCATTGCTGTTGGAAAATAGAAGTTGTTAAATTGTGAAGTTACTGCTGTTGTGGCGGTCAGCCGGTCAACGTTCAAAATAGAAATGTACGTGAAAACCTCCATCAAGTCGGATGGAAACTCGCTGGCGCCCAACCCTCGCAAGGATACACGACTTTATGCCGCGGCCCGAATGATGCCATTTCTAGGCCGTATGGCACGAATGCCGCGAACGCAAATGACGCCATTTTTAGGCAGCAAAGTACGAATGCTGCAAGAACCGAATGACACGTGACTTGGTTATTTATTGATAAAATTAATTGTTTTTTGTTTTTTTTGAATACGGTAATAAATTCATTTGTTATGGTAGCAATTTCCACTGTCATTTTTTACACAAACAAAAATATAAAAATTGTTTTTGCACTAAACAAAATGAAGATGAAACTTGGTGTCACAATTGTTTCTATTTCTTACTTTGGAAAGGTTGATGACGTAGTTTATTGGGATATCAAACGTAAAACAGTCATATAAATGGTCGAATAATTCTACTTGTGTGATGCTAGATGAAATGACGAATGATTCACCACTTTCAGCACGCACAAAAATTAAATTCTGAACAGCAAACGTCTTCGTCGATTTTAAAACAAATATACACTACTACTTGCATCAGCTACTTTACAAGTGACAATAAGTCAGACTTTTACTATCTATTCAATATCGGCTACAACTCTACAATCGTCTTCAACATACTTTTCATTATAACTTCTAATCCCAATAATACACAAACTGATAGAACTCTAATCGTCTCTAAACCATGCGACTAATTATAACAGGTTTACTTGATTAGAAGCTTTCAGAGACTAGGCCTAGGGTAATATTACATCACAAGAACTTATTCTTCTGATCAACAAGTCAAAAAACGCTTCAAGAATCGCACGAACACAAAATCTTCCAGAAGCAAATTTTGCAATGAAAGATTGCTTAATTAAAGCTTACTATAGGACAGGGCAGGGGTCCGCAAATAGTGGGTGGTGACCCAAATTTTGATCTCAAGATCATCCATTGTGGGTCGTTAAACAGTTTAAACTTAGCCTACTATAAAAACAACTTGTTTGGCAAAAAATAAATACAATATATTACTCTTTGATGTGCTAAGTTTCATGGAATTTTGTACTAGAAAATTTATCCTTTCAATGGTACCGTAGTACAGGAGTCCCAGCTTTATTAAGCTTATTAAGAATTTGAATTGTATTGCAGGCCTCGAAATTCGTTTTTGTTGACGGCAGACAAATTAAGTGTCCGGTCTGAGCAGCTATCTCGGCGGACAAATTAAATTTGACGGCGGATACACCAGTTTTAACGCGGATCGTCATACTTAATCACTTTATCTTGATAAGTCTTCGTCATTGGAGAACTATAGCTATGGTTTAGAAGGCTTTTCAAAATTTCAGCGAAGTCACTCTGAAAGGCTTTCATCAGACTAACGACGTGCGCTTGAAGAGTAAAAGCGCCCTATAGCTGTTTAATACGCCGCACAACTGATTAACTTCCACCAAACGAGGTAGAAGTTAAACCACATGCTTCTTAAACACTATGTTACTGGGGAAAGTGATATACATTCTAAAAAATCATACGCAATTTAAAACCTAGTTGTATTGAAACAACAGTTTTAAGTGAGTGTAAAGTAGCGCATTTCGTATTAACTTTTGTGAACATGCCTGAAGAGACATTTTAACAATTAAAACAATCTGACAAACTCTAAGTGTTAGTCTGATTTCGTTCATGCATTTACAGGCTGTGATACATCTTCCAGAATCTTTGGTGTTGGAAAAAAAATCAGTGTTTCAAAAAGTCATCAAGGGAGACTCTGTATTGCGATCATGCTCAAATATTTTTTGTGCACCACACTCTGAACAAAGTGATGTAGAAAGTGCTGGATGTAAGACTGTAGTATCACTATTTAATGGGACAACATCTGACTCGCATCATTACGTTATGGCTATCTTCGCAAAAAGTTGTGACATCAATCACATTTATGACGCCTGAGCAGTTGCCGCAAACAGAATCTGCATTGAAATACTACTCATTACGCTGCTACTTGCAAGTGATGGCATGGATGGGCTTAAGTACCCAAATGGACGCTGAAAAATGGGGTTGAAAAATTCAAGGGGATAAGCTATTACCCGTGATAACGGACAAAAACCCTGCTCCTGACATTCTACTAAAAATGGTTCACCTGTAATTGTTCAACTAGGTGCAATACACTCAGGTGCGGTTGTAAAAAGTATATATAGACTTGAGTGTACAAGGGCATGTGGTCCTTGCGAAGACGGCAACTGTACAAACATTAACAATGCACCCATTCTAGAAGATATTGATGACTGAATTATAACTCACACTTGATAAGACAGTTTTGTGATTTCTGGTATATCAAAGTCTTCTTTGAACGTATTTAGTGATAAAACAGTATGAATATATTATGAATGAAGATATTAACATATTGATTGACGTCATCCGAGATGAGGCAAACTGATTAAGTTTACTGTGAGTATCTTTCGCACGTACGATATTTTATTACAATATCTCCACATACTTTAAAACTGTAAGTATTCGTGTAAATAGGTGAAAACGTCATCATGATGTAATAGATGACGTCAAAAGTGAACGTTAGAGTAACTGTGTTAACTGTTAAGATTACTGGGGTAATGCAGTTTAAGATTAAATTTGCCATTTTTGTAAGTTAAGAATCAGTGTTTTTTTAGATTTTGTATATATATATATAGGAGTATTTCGGTAAAATGGCGGCCATCTTGAATTACGTAATATTTAGACCCTTTGTGACGCTCGAATTTTGGAAAACTTTTGATATGTTGTTCTCTGAACCGAATACTATTGGAAAACACCAAAAAACGTTTTCTTGCAATTTTTTTTCGATGTCAGGAGGAGAGGTAGCACCTTACCCCAGGTCTGGGCTCGTTGGCACCGGAACACGTCCCGCTGGTAGTTCTGGCCCTCACTTCTGACATTGAAGGCCGTGCCAGGCAGGCGGCGGATAGCTACATGCTACAACGGCTACAATGACAACATCTTTCAAGAAGGAAAACTTAAGTCAAACCCAGGTTAGCCGAACTCGTTAGTTGTCGTGCAGAGGCATCCGGTCATCAAGACAACTCCAGTCTTTAAATGGAGGTTGGGGGTAAGCAAGAGCATGCTCCCTGTAGAAAAACATGCACCAAAAAATTCTAATGATAAGTGTTAAAAAAAGAATGGCCCCCAGTCCCCGGCAGCCTTTAAATGGGCAGCAAAAATTCAGGGGTACGACTGGAAAGTCTAAATGTAGGAAGCTTGCGTTGTTGAGGTACTGAGGTGAGTGAAGAACTGAGAATGAGAAAGGTAGATGTTTGCTGTTTACAGGAAGTCCGATGGAAGAACAAAGGAGCAAGGTTTTTGGGTGTCAAAGGAAGGAGATACAAGCTGTGGTGGTCGGGAAATGATATTGGGATCGGAGGAGTTGGGATTTTGGTGAAAGAAGAGCTATGTGAAAATGTTGTTGAGGTTCGTAGACAGAGTGACAGAATAATGGCGATGGTGGTCGAGCACGTAGTAATAAGAGTAATCTGTGCTTATGCACCACAAAGTGGAAGATCCGATGCAGAAAAAGAAAGATTTTATGACGAAATAGCCCATGAATGGAGCACAAGAAGTGATCAGGAAATTGTATTGGGTCTTTTGGACTTCAATGGGCACGTTGGCAAACAAATTGATGGGTTTGAAGGTGTCCATGGAGGGTTTGGCGTGGGAGAAAGGAATCGCGATGGAAGGCGATTAATTGAGTTTTGTGACAAAAAGGACCTGTGTGTTGCAAATACCTGGTTTAAGAAAGAGGAAGGAAGAACAGTACGGTAACTTTCAGTGCAGGTGGCAATGAAACTGAAATTGACTTTGCGTTGGTATGCAGGAAAAACAGAAGACTGATCAAAGATGCGAAAGCGATACCATGCAAACTTCAGCATAGATTGGTGGTTGTCGACTTGGAAAAGATAGGTCTGAAGAAAACTGTAAATAAAAAAAGGGTGATCAAAAGAAAAGTTTGGAAGTTAGAAGATGCCGACACAACAGAAAGGTTTAAAAAGAGAGTTGAAAGTCTTGTTCACAACGATGTGACTGATTTATGGGGATCCTTCAAGAATGGAGTTCTGCAAGCTTGCGATGAAGTTTGTGGGAAAACAAAAGGCAGGATGGATCGAGGAGATACGTGGTGGTGGAATGAAGAGGTGAGGGAAGTAATTGGGGAGAAAAAAGTCGCATACAAGGCTTGGTGCAGAAATAGATCTGAAGAAACTAAGCTCAAGTACAAGCAATTGAAAAATCGGGCAAAGAAAATAGTTCCAAAAGTTATGAAGCAAGAAGCTGAGCAGGAATTGACCAAATTAAAAAACAGTCCCAACGAAGTACGGTATATAAGTTTATGAAGGTTCTGAAGCCGGACGGGAAAGATGTGGATGGTGGACGATGTATTAAAGGAAGGGATGGAAAACTTGGTTTCAGTGAGAAAGATCATGAAAGAATTTGGAAAGAACATATGGAGGTGATAATGAACGAGGAAAACGATTGGGATCAAAATGTGGAAGCTGACGTGGTAGCAGGTCCATTAAAGAGAGTAACTCGAGAGGAGGTGACGCAAGCAATAAAGAAAATGAAATCGGGGAAGGCTCCTGGACTATCTGAAGTCACTGTGGAAATGATACGTGCAAGTGGAGAGACAGGACTGAAAGCAATGCAGGAAATCAGCCAACGTGTGTTAGATGGAAAAGGAATGCCAAATGAATGGAAGACGACCGTGGTGATACCCATCTTCAAGGGAAAGGGTGATGCATTCGATTCATATAGGTCATATAGGGGAATAAAACTGTTGGAGCATGCAATGAAGGTTGGAAAGGGTGTTGGAGAATAGAATAAGATCTGTGGTAAAGCTGGACGAAATGCAGTGTGGATTTATGCCTGGGAAGGGAACAACAGATGCTATTTTTATTTTGAGAAGGTTGCAAGAGGAATATCGGGACAAGGGAAAGAGCTTGTACATGTGCTTTGTGGACATGGAAAAGGCGTTTGATAGAGTTCCAAGAAGAGTGATGGAATGGGCAATTAGAAAGAAAGAAGTACCAGAGGCACTTGTGCAAGCAACAATGAGTCTGTATGACGGTGCAAGGACAAGAGTTCGAGTTGGATCTGCCATTTCAGACGAGTTTTCGGTGAAGGTGGGTGTACAGTGTACACCAGGGTTCTGTCCTCTCTCCTCTAATTTTTGCCATTGTGATTGATGTGATTACCGAATGTGTACGAGAAGATTCATTGATGGAGATACTATACGCGGATGATTTGGTTTTGTTGAGTGACACTATGGAAGACCTGAGAGAGAAATTTGAGATGTGGAAGGAGTCACTTCAATCTAAAGGTATGCACGTGAACATCAAAAAGACAAAAGTCGTAATAAGTGGAACGGAAGGGGAAATCACAATAAGCAAAATTGACCCATGTGGTGTATGTGGAAAAAGAGTGATGGCAAATTCTGTTAGGTATATATACAAAGTGCAGGAAGTGGGTGCATGGGAGATGTGCAAAGATGAAGAGAGTGACATGCAGATCCGGAGATGGTTTTGAATGTGAAAGATGCAGGAAGATTGAGGAAGGAATAGTTGGTCCTGTTGAAAAGCTGAATGACAAAATTGAATCCGTGAATGCCTTTTGCTATCTAGGAGCTAGATTGAATGCAACTGCTTTCAGCTTTTTACAGTTTTCTTAATATTTTAGTTTGTTGTTGTTGTTTTATTCGGAAGCAGGTAAGCATGCGCAGAACTTAAGTTTTGTTTGTTGCAAGAAACGTAGATGTTAAAATGGTTTATTAGCAAATTTAGTTATGGTAAGACTACATGAAGGGTTAGGACAAGACAAACAATCTTTGGGATAATCCCTTTAAAACGGATGGATGTTAGATTATGTGCTTTAAGTACTTCCAGGCCTCGAAACTGAAGGCGGCCATCGCGGCCATGGCCGCGATTAACCTACAAAAACCGACATTTTGTCCGCCGGGTCTAGCCCTTCCGTCGGCCGCATTTGTCCGCCATGAAGTTCCGAGAAAATTTACTCAAGCGGCCTTGTGAATAAAGTACTTTGCCACTTATAATCACAAAGGATTAGAAAGCAGTCAAAGTACATTATTGAGTGACCAAGCAGCTGATGCCTGACTTCCGCAGGATGCAAGTGACATCACAATACATTTTATTGATGCGATATATTCAGTCTTCGAAATTAGCGTCGGCAAATGGCGCATTAGCGTCGGCAATAAAAATGTCGAGGCTACACGAGCGCTTGTAAGGTTAGGGTTAGACATTCCTCCCAGTCGTTATGGCACAGCCATAGATTTGTTCCTTAGTCAACACCCTGATGGATCTCTATGAAAAAGAAAAAGGCGTGTGGATTGGTATCAAAGCCCGAAAGCCGCAAAACGTGGACGCTTCATTGCGAACGGCAAAGGCGTGATGACGCGACAACCTCGTGCTCCGATACAGCATCTGATGATTCCGATTCTGACAGCTAGTTCTTTATCAAACAGACTTTGTGTTGTTCGCAGTATGTATACGTAAATCGATGCAAACTTCTCGGTTCTCGCAGGGAGCTATTAATTTGTTACCGGTACCTGATTGAGCAATTGACATTATTTTATGATAATTCAACGTTGCTAGATGTCGAATTAATGCAAAACAAACGTAACTTTCTTATTGGGCATTGTGAAGAAAGGGGCGTTCTTCCCGGCTATCAGCACAAGGCTGAGCACTCACTAGTACAGCGAGCAGCTGCGATTCGCCAACCATAACGGTGTAGCTTCCACGCTAGCCATTCAGACCATCCAATCAACCATATGTTTCTCAGCAGCCGATTTGTAGCAAGAATTGACAGCGATAGACACATGTTTCGCCCATGAGGCTGGGCTCATCAGTATCGCACCGTATTCTGCCACAAATTTATTCGACCACCGCTTTACCAGTCAGTTTAACTCTTATCTTTGTGGAAACAAAGAAAGAGCCAACAAAACCAGCAGGCGCCAGGGCAGAGGACATTGTGAAGAAAGGGGCGTTCTTCCCGGCTATCAGCACAAGGCATTGTTGTTACGCAATATAACCCGCCGGAAAAATTAAATCGATTTGTGCTGACTCGAACGTTGAATCAACCCAAAATTAACTTACTTTCCCCCCGTGAGTTATTTAACGTGAATTACTATAACAGCGTGCGACGTGCGTATCTTGTTGCTCGCTTTATTGCTACTTTTGGCATTATTACATCACAACAAATCAAACAGTGCGGTCGTGATAGACTACTCTAGTATATTTTTCGCTTCTGCCGAAGTAAAAATGTGCTAATTTCGAAGACTGTATGTTGATGCGTGTCGAAGTTCCGATGGCCGCCATGTGCTTGTGATTGGCCGCCGAACAGCTTGCTTCAGTCGGACACGTTTGGCCGCCGGAAAAAAAAAGTTGTTTCGAGGCCTGTACTTCATTTGCAATCCTGAAGTAAATCTTATGCAATCAGACAAACAACAACAACAACAAGCATGTTGCAGTAAAAACGGTAAAAAAAACAAAAAACAACAAGCATGTTGCAGTAAAAACGGTGAGGAGCAATAAACCAATATATGACTCATCAACAAGTGATGTTGAAAAACAAGCTGAGCTTGCAGAAGTTTAGTTTTTATGATTAAACTGTTTGTTAACCCCTGATAACAGCAGAACCGCTGCTGGCATAACTAAGCTTCGATGACAAAGGTACCGCGATGAGTCTCAAGGAATTGTTTTATTGGCGAGTTTGAATTGCAGAATTTAGAACACCAATGTTTGAATGAATAGATTTTGAATTTGGAAACAAAATAATGTATTATATATGTAAAACTTGTTTGTGTGGAGATATATAAAGCACTTTCAAAAGAAAAGAAAAGACGAGTAATGATGTAATTTAAAATTGAAAATTTCAACAATATGTTTACGATTGTAGAACAACAAGGGTGAACTCATGGTATTAGTAAAGTTTCGTCATAGAGGTGAACTGCGGAGATATTGAATAGTTGTTACTTCACAGCAACTTGAAACTGATGCAATTTCTTAAAAAGTTATTGTTGATGAAATTACCGATTTGACGTCATAATGTAACGTTTTGCTAAAATGGAGAAAATTGAAAGCTATCAATTGCTATCGATTGCTATTAAACAAAATCACTGGTTGAAGCTGTGATGCGATGTTGGGTGGAAAACGATTTATCAATTATTTTTGTTCACAAAACGTGAGTTTTTTTAGGAAACGGAAATATTATAGGAGAAAAACATTTTGCACAAAGTTGAAAACAGTGGATATTCATCACCAGTCCCTACAAGCTTTTCCCGAACAAGCAATTAAGACGTTTTGAGTGTTTTGTGAAAAGTTGTCAAAATATGTTCCTGAATGGTTCAAAAGAATTGCTTGGAAAAAATCATGACAAATGAGCCAAAAGAAAAAAAACAACTCCAATTAAACAAAACTACTTAATGATAACATACGTCATACCTTATAACATATTTGAATGGAAATTTGAATGAAGGAGTTATAACCATTGGATCATTGCCTAAAAGAACTGTAACTGAAGCAATAATGGTCTGAAATATAAAATTATTAACAAATTAGTGAAAATTACAAATAACCAACTAGATCCATTGCAATAGTAATTGAATGATAGTTACATTTTTTCGTGTATATATATAATTGTAGTTATATATCATAATTATAAGTTTTTGTTGTTGTGTAATTGTATAATATTTGTAATTTAAAAAAAATTGGTTTACATTTGGTAAGTTGCACGCATGATATCAGAACTTTTGTTGAGTTGCCAGTTGCGATTAAAAAGGGACTTTTACATTGCAACATAATCTTTATCAAATGCGATTCTACTTGTCTTTGAGAAAATCAAATTTAAAAATTAATATGCACATCAGAGTGGTCCATATTTGCTGACTTTTGAAATGGTAAACGGGCACCATTTAAAATAGTTCCGAATTGGTTAAAATGAAAACCCTCATGTTTTTTTTAAAGTAATCAACATGTAAGGTATGCTCAAAGACCTTGAATTTTCTCCACATTTTCAATTGTCGGCTTCCATTCGAACATGTTTACAGTGCAGAAGTCAATTGTTGTGGTTATTCCATAATCCATGGTTCTCTTTACACCAAGACGCTCCGAATGTCATAGATTTCACCTTCCTTAAGCCCAAAAATTAGTGCGTTGTTTGCATACTTTATGAAGAACCCAAACCTTATCTTATTCTCCCAGCTTCATGTCAAAGTAATAAGCTAGGAAACCTCTTTGATGAAATCACTCAAATTGCGATGCTTTTCTTTCGTCACAAATGCATATAGATTGTTAAGACAGCGCCCTGCACATCATAGGCTTATTTTATTATCTTATATGCCATATATTAGCTGGATAGCTCAGAATAAATTCTCTGCAGAAAAAAATAGGCATAAAAGCAAAAACTTGAAATTACATTTTTGTTGCACAAGTATCAACTTCAGTAGGCTTGGCTTTTCAATACAAAACTGCATTCAAAACCACATGATTTTCAAGCTATTTTTCCTTGTGTTGTAGCCTACCACAATTGTCAACCTTTTTCATTGAACATTTAGGCTCCTTATATTCCTCACATTTCATTTTACCCTCGCTTGTGTTTTGAACTTTTTACAATAACAACCAATTGAACTAGACAAATGCAATTATGACAGCACAGTCATAAACAGAGCTCAAAATGAATAATTTTACTAATAGAGCTTTTGCGGTAATAATTTCAAAATGTCTTAAATGTCGAATATCTTGAAAACTAGAGCCCTTCAAAAAAACTAACTGCATTTTCGGACTCAGGAGCCTCGAAATATTATAAAATGACTCTCACACAATGTGCCAATTTTTTTTTTTTTGTTAGCTGTGAAGGCTAATGGACTGCGGACAAAATCAGAGGAAAAAAGCACAATTTATCCTCCAAATAGTGGCTGAGCGGGTCTGCTACTATTTGGTGAGTCCGATTCGGTGAGTCCGATTCGGTGAGTCCGATTCGGTGAGTCTGATTCGGTGAGTTCCTAACCTCTAGCCCCTAACCCTAACTCCTAACCCCTAACACTAAAACGGCAATGATAATTAGGCCACGGTACCCGATAATTAAAAAAAAAAATTGAAAAAATCCCCCGTTAAGGGATCGGACTCACCGAATCGTACTCACCGAATCGGACTCACCGAATCGGGCCATTCCGGGCTGAGCACCATAAGAAACTGCCTTGCAACGGGTGTGCTACTACTCGGCTAGTCCGATTCGGCTGCAGTCTTTTTTGTCTGGTTTGTTGGATTTACTTAAGGATTTTGTTGGATTCCAGAAGGATTATAGTTGGATTTTCAAAAATTTTCCGAATAGGGAACTAGCCGAGAAAGACTGTAACTGAATAGGGAACTAGCCAAATCGGACCAGCCGAATCGGACCAGCCGAATCGGACTAGCCGAAATGAGCCATTTCGCTTGCAACAAAAGCTGTACTTATTGATAATCAGGTCAGAGTATTGTGAACACGTGATAAGAAATATTCATCATATTGTCATTCTAAAACATTTAATAACCGCTAACATTATAGTTACGGTACTTTTGTGTTATATATAATTTCAATTGGACCCTGCCAGGTAAAATGTTGTTTGCATTGAGCATACATTGAATTGTTATTTAAAACAAAAAATGTTTCACAGGAAGTGTTTTTACATCGACTGGAATCAATGCATAGGGCACCCTTACGATTTCCTCCAACTTAAATTTTTAGCTGCATAAGGACCACCCTAATGCACATAAATATAATGAAACATTTAATTTTTGTAATTTGAAACCTCTGCCCAGTTAACTACATTTGGTAGTAATAGTAATTGTAATTTGAAAAACTTGATGGTGCAATTGTGCTGTAATTGAAACATTTGTGCTGTAATGCATAGGGCACCCTTACGATTTCCTCCAACTTAAATTTTTAGCTGCATAAGGACCACCCTAATGCACATAAATATAATGAAACATTTAATTTTTGTAATTTGAAACCTCTGCCCAGTTAACTACATTTGGTAGTAATAGTAATTGTAATTTGAAAAACTTGATGGTGCAATTGTGCTGTAATTGAACTGAAAACTGTGTAATTGATCCAACTCTGGTCAAATAACTACTAAAAACAATGCAAAACAAACATTAAGCTGCCAAGAAGCATGTATGTTGAGATAAGAATACTTACATTTCTACCGTCGGGATCCCAAACCCAATTGAAAGACCACGGGAGTCCAGCAGAAGGAACAATGGTGGAATTGAAAGAAACCGTTCCATTTTCCATTGTACAATTTATGATAGTACAATTTCCAAGGGAAGAAAATGTTTGCGGCTTTGCACATTGAAAGCAGATTCCTAAATCAATGCAAGCATTACAGTATTAGGTGAATTCATGAAATCGTCCAGCAATAAACCTCATTATGGCAATGTGTTTCTCACACTTCAAGCGTATGGCGTATGCCTTCTAACATAGTTGATTCAACAACTAGAAAAAACAACAATAACATAGAAACCTACATCGGAACAAGCAGCCCGTTTAACTGTCACCTGCACTGCAGGTCCTGCAGCCTACAAACCTATCACAGGCTATACCGCATTGTGAGCTACAGCAATGCAATTTGGTAGGAGAAAAGCAGCTGAAAGAGGTACAGACACAGTACAAGCTAATCATAGTTTAATTTTGAGTATATGTTGTCGATGCAATTAATGTTTCATTAAACATTTTCAACATGCTGAACTGATTAATAATGCACTTACCAAACATCACAAATAATAAACCCCAAGTAAGACGAATGTAGCTCATTGTATTGGGCACCGTCTTATTTTGGCAATTTAAGAAAATCTTTAATGGCTCGGACAAAGAAGCAAGTTATTATAAATACCACAACCTTGATTTACAGTAAAAGTACAATGATTATACATACACATCAAACTGTATTAA
This sequence comes from Aplidium turbinatum, assembly GCF_918807975.1. Taxonomy (NCBI): domain Eukaryota; kingdom Metazoa; phylum Chordata; class Ascidiacea; order Aplousobranchia; family Polyclinidae; genus Aplidium; species Aplidium turbinatum. The sequence continues at coordinate 5,901,240 of NC_137483.1, read as the reverse complement.
AATAAACTCTGCAAAACAATTATTTATGTTTATTGACACGTCATCAAAATCATCTTGGTGATGTGACATAATTGATATGTTATTAAATTATCAACCTAACAAAATGTCCGAAAAAAATATAGTCAATTCGGTCAAAATGTTTCGAAAAAACTGTGCAATAAAAAAGGTCTGCGGCCGGGTGTTGCAAGGTTGAGTTTTGCTGATGAATGTTGAAGAAACGTTTGTCTGTTCTAACTTTTCTCCTATAAAATACCACAACGTTTCTCAGCGAAACTTAATGTTGTAGCTAGTCTAGGGATGGGCAAAATAGAATACCGAATATAGAATAACCGGTTGTGAAGCCTAACCGGTTTCAAAATGCATATGAAATTGGATAATTGAAACCTCTTTAACGATCGACTCCGTAGCGCTCCGCCTCCGTCTGGTTGCAACCAATTCGCTGCAGCGAAAGTAAAATTGTTTACCGATTTAGTGCAATCCGGCATAGGAAAAACGTACGTGTTCGCATTAAAGAGATCTTTCTTGTCAAGCGCAATATTTTTGTGTAACTGCCACATCTGCTTCTTCAGAGAGATGTTTTTAAAGTGCAGGTTAAATTGCCACTAGTGTAGGGCGATAATAATAAAAAAAAACGATACGATATTTGAAAAAATACTCGATATTTCGATACTTTTCAATATTTTTGTTCTAATTAAGAAAAGAGTTTCTCAGTCTTTGAAATTAGCGGCGGCAATAAAAATGCCGAGGCCTTTTTGTATGTTAGTGATTTTTGTATGTTCATTGCTCATGTGATACCAGCTAATTTTTGTAAGTTATTGCAAATTATAGTTTTTATGCTGTGAACAGCAGCTTAGGTTTCACTTAGAACCAGTGTGTCAATTTAGGGGTAATTTTGCATACTTTGTGCAATGGAATTTCTGAAATTTGTGCAGAATTATGGCAAACGTACTAAGTTTAGGCAAAATCTGTGAAGCATACTTTGCAAAAAATTTCAAAAATGGTGTCTTCAGATTGCAAATTCTTTGAATGAATACCCTGTTCAGAACAAACCATAACTGACACTAGAAGATCAGTGTTTTATACTTTTAATGCCGTTTACCACAGTGCTGTGTAAACTTTAACCATAACCAATTTAATATAAGCTCTCCTTTGTTGCTTTTGAGTTAAACTTTAGATATTACGAAGTGACATTCTAACATTTGTGTTTCAGTGCTCTATGATACATAATTACATATCATTTCACCACAGGTTTTCACCTTAAAAAGAATTACTTCACCCACATGGTGCCTACACGCAGCCTAAAGTAAGGGCGACCTATATCTTCTTGAAGTTGTATACAAGCACCAGTTTTAATGCCCTGTATTACAGCTTGTTGTGTCAAAAACAAGAAATGTAACAAAATCTTTGCAATGCCAATCTTCAAGCAACTGCATAGTAACTTGTGACACAAGTGCTCCAGCTGTTTCTGTTGAATGGGTTGGAATTATTGGAACACCCAACAATTTAATGCCACCGATGCCAGATATCAAAACTCGGAACCTATCATCTTGCTTCTACTTGCTGGTTAAAGTCTCCAGAAGCTTCCCATCCCAATGTACAGCACCAACAGCAGGTGGTGACCATGCGGAGAGAATTTTTTATGAGGTATGTTGCGCTGTTTCAACTCTGTATCTGTGTGACTGAGATGGATGAAGATTTAGCTTCAAAGCATCTCCAGAATAGACTTGAACCATAGAATGGAGAGTAAGAGATAAAGCAGTTGGTGTAATGCTGTTTCTGATTGCTGCAGAGACTAATCCTGGAAATTTCATTATGTCATGAGGAATGAACATGGCTATTCCTGATTTTGATCTTCTTTCATGAGAGTGTTTTTCCTCTATCTCACAAATCATTGAATATGTGCATGGCTCGTTGTCCACATCATCCTCAGCTTCTAAATCGATACCATTATTTATGCCATTAACTCGGGTCCCCTCCTTTGCTACTCGTCTATCTTGTTGTTGTGGCCTGGTACTGATCTTTTTAACTTTTGCTTCTAACACTTTATCTTTTCCAGCCATACTTGCTTCCCGGTTGCCTTGTATACTGATAAAAGGAATAGCATGTCTTCTTCATTGCTATTTTTTTTCATTACATTGCGTGGCCAGAAAGGAAAGGCTTTGCTAAGCTTTTTCTGAAGTTCCTGTATGTTTTTTAGTGGTTTGCCTATGTCTCTCTTAATCTTCATTTGAAATTCTTAGCTCACAAGTAAAACGTAAAAACTTGCTCAACTGTACTGTAATTACCTGCCTTCCTGATAAAATTGTTTGAATTAATTTGAAAATCACTTGCTTGTAGGTTGGTAATGGTAACTTGCTACGTTTGATACCTTGATCTGCTTTTGTGGTAACCGTAGCGAGTACAACATACCGAGGGTCATGTTGTGCATAAGAAGACATGGCCTAGCAAACTTTTTTCGATTAAACACTTAAACAGCCTACCAACTGAATACAAACTACACGTATTGATTCTGGACTGCATTTTGCAATTGATAAATACGATTCTAGGCATGTTTCACCACATAGCATACTAAATGTCTAAGGTAATTCACCATTCCTAAGTTGTCACAATTAAAATGGTTAGGAGCCTTGTCTTGATATAGGAGAAGTGCTCTATAACGACTCCTTACATTTAACCTTATTCTGAACCTGGGAACAATGCCTTAGAAATGATCTGCACTTACTAGACTGAAACTGGAGGTATTTGACTGAGCTAAACAGTGGTAAGTCATTTTGAAGGTATTATGACATCACATAGGCATGTTTTCACTTTTAGCGATTCTCAAGGTAAGCTGACAAGTGGTGACCAGGAAGATTTCAGTCACTCACATTTAATAAAAGTTGTGTATTGTACTGGCTAATACACAGACTATGTTGTTCTACTACTTAATACTTGCATTCTCCAGCAATTACATATCAAGCATATTTTGCAATAGGTTGTCACATTATTTCTCAAGATAGTGTTTGGCTGTCTGCTTGCAAAACCTTACTCGTTAAAAAATAATATGGAACATAATAATAGCAAAGGAACAACATACTGTGTGAAACATTGCAACTGTGGAGCCTAGATGACCTTAAATACAGAATTTACCATGATAAATGAAAGACTATGTAGCACTGTAAAACTACACGATTATGGCAATTAAGTACCAAATTTCTCAATTTTCAACTCAAATCTGGACCCCCTAAACATTTATAGATTGGTCTTAAACTTCATAAATATTGTTTTTGTACCAAGTGTCACCTATAAAAAAAAGTTAGGGTGTTTTGCTTCAGGTCGGGGCATCAGCCGCACCCTAGGCCGCATGTATACTATAGTAGCAGCTGTATAGCATCAGCTCAAACAAAACTTTTAACAAACGACCCTGTTCATCTCATTGCTAATGAAAATTTGATGTATATATACTTCAACTTGAAACAATCGATCGTTGTGGAGACTCACGGTAGCCGACGCCTTACTCAGGCATGGCCGATGATGATGATGATACTTCAATAGTTAAATTCTCAAACACACGCAAGTGAAATAAAATTCATGAATAATATGAAGCTGGAAGTAATAAAACATACCAAATAATGTATACTTGAAATGAGGGTTGCAATTACTGTTTTTGCTAATTCTTTCCTCTACATGTTTTTCTCCAAAAATGCTTGCCAAACCAATGAAATTTTTTTAACAGTTGCAGATGATAGCTGATATTGACCTCGTGCTGTTGTAACTTTTGGTGTCTCAATCGGACATAAAATATGATCCACTGGAACACAACAAGTGTCTTGCTGTTTTGGGAAATGAAATGACGTAGCTGGGCCTTTGGGATGCAAGAAATCCACTTTAACATCTCCATTGTCCCGATCCACTTCAGCTACCACCCCAACATACCACTCTCTATCATAAACAGCCACTACATATCCAGTTATCCACACTGCTTGATAATCTCTCTTTCAAGGTTTGGTTTACAAAAATCAGCAATGTATGTGAAGTGTTCATCATTACTTATTCTTTTTGTGGCAATAACCGATTTTGACAAGGGTTTAAAGTGATGGAAACTTCTTGTGCCTTTTATTGTATTTGCCTGTTTAAACCTTGACTGAAGCATCTCTCTTGTTGCTGCCAAGCACTGTTCATCTAATTCTTCGAAATGAATACTCGGCATCGATATCTTGCAGTGTGATAACATATCTTTCACATTTAGAATTTGATTTTGATACGGTCTTCTTAGGCTTTCTAATGCTGTGGAACGCTTTACTGTCCCACCAATACCATCACACGCGGACTTCCCGTGGCTAGTGGCAAAGAAAGACCATATTGCATCAACATCAAAATCTTCTTTGTGATAACACAAGTTGAGGAAGTTCTTGCTGTTTTTGTACTGAGCAGCACAACCATCTGTGAAATATTCTAGTCTTTTTATGTGCTCAAACTTCTGTTTTAAGTAAGCAATTGTTTGATTTTGAATTTGATACACTATACAAACATCATGACTTAAATTTTCAGACAAAAAGCACAAGCTCACATGAGACAGTTCTTGCATTTCCCTGTAGTAGCATACCACTGGATGCATGGTGCAGTTGTTGTGCGTCCAGTGGTAGCCTTGCGCCTCATCCTGGATATGAAATGAATAATTTTCACTGAAATCCATTAAGCATAGAATATCTCCGTTTTCCAGTGTGTCTTTTCTGTTTTTAAGATATATTGACTGCTGCTTTGCAATAAACGAATGAGGTAGAAGCTTGTGAAGTTTGGCTACAAGCAGGTTGAGATACTCAATAACTGACAGTGTTTGTTGGATCATTTCTGTTCGGTCTACTGTTACCCATTGATTGAAAGTAATATTTTCATTTATATAAATCATCAAACTTGCTTTCCAGAAAATTCGTGACAATACTATCACCAGGACAACTTTCACATCGTTGCAGCATGCAATTTGTACTGCCTAGATCACACACCATCATTGCCAGTAGATCATGATATTTCTCTTCAATTTTGGTGGCATTCAGCATTAAAACAACATTTTGATGGATGGTGCATACACAAACTGAATGTGTTCCAGATGATCCCGCAAGCACACACCATTTTGGTCTTAATGTAGCAAAGGTCGAAAAACCAATTTGAACATCTGGATATCTTTGTTTAAACAATTGATAGAGTTCTTTGAGTGTACACAAAATCAACCTTTTTTGTTCATATACATTGGGGGCTACACTTACTCTGTCATGAGCACCAGGCATGATCCTTGCATTTTCGTTATCGCAATAAAAATCTTTAACAACCTTCTTGACATGTTCACTTAAATTTTTACCTTTTCTTGGTTGTGGCATGCTGCAAATACCGTGGGTTTTAACCACTGATTTAGCTGCTCTGACCATATAAACAGGAACTTGAAAATAATCAGCTATTTTATCTCGTGGCCATGAATCCGGAGAGAAAGTCAGCAGCTGTATTTTTTCTGAGCGAGTAGTTCCTTCTTTGTGTATTTTTTCGTTTATCTTTCCCATTAATATGTCAAACTCATTGGCTTTCCTTTGAATATCATCGAAGTCACACTCTTCTTCATCATCAGCTTCAACAACACCAAGTGCAATGGCAACTCTGTTTTTCATTTCTTGAACGAAGGAAAGCTTGTGCTTGGCGGAATGGCCCGTTTCGGCTAGTCCGATCCGATTCGGCTAGTCCGATTCGGCTATTACCCTTTTCGGCTACAGCCCGATTCGGCTAGTCCGATTTGGCTGATCCGATTCGGCTAGTTCCCTATTCGGCAATTTTTTGAAAATCCAACGATAATCCTTCTGTAATCCAACAAAATCCAACATCGTTTCTTTTGCACTCCGACAAATTTAGCGAAAAATGTTTGAATTATTAAACTTCTTTTATATTTGAAATTATCGAAGCTTTAGATGAGTGGGGTTTTGACCTAACCATTGAGATTTTAAAACTAAAATGCGAATTAAATTTATTTTTGAACTATTACTGTTTGCTCAGATGAAATTGACATGTATCATGCGTCGCTGTCTGCATGCAAACTTAGAATATATTAGAATCCTCAACTATTACAAAACTCTAAATCCAACGACGCCTTCTGTTTATTTACAGTAGAGAATTTTGTATTTTGATCTCGAAGCTTTAGATGAGTGGGGTTTAGACCTAACCACTGAGATCATAAATCATATTTATGACACCGGTTACATCCCTAGTGATATGGTACGTTCCATATTCATAACTTTACCAAAGAAAATCGGAGCAACAGAATGCTCACTCCACAGAACAATTAGCCTTGTGAATTACGTAACAAACAGCTTACGGTACTCCAAATCATGATGATGAGATTGAGACCAAAACTACAATCGGAAATTTCAACAGCACATTTTTTATTTGTTCCAGACAAAGGGACCACAAAAGGAATTTTTACATTAAAAATGATAACAGAGAGATGTGTCCGATCTCCAGATCTTATCAACGCTTACAGTGAGATGATTTTGAGAGACATCGAACATATGAATGGAGTAAAGGTTGGGGTAAAAAATGTAACAAGCTTGAGATACGCTGATGAATGATGATACAGTCCTGGTAGCAGAATCTGCAAACGATCTACAGGACTTATTAAATTGTGCTGTCAATAACAGTACACCAATGGGTTTAGAGTTAAATTCAAAAACAGAATGTACGACCGTATCAAAAAAGAAAACTTATCCAAATTGCAACCATACACTCAATGGTGTGTTGCACTCAATGGTGTGAAACAAGTTGATAAATTGAAATATCTTGGGTACACTATAACTTGCAATGGCAAAGTGACACTGAAATTAAAAAGAGAACCGCTATAGCAAAGGATACTTTCAGTAAAATGGGCACAGTCTTCAGGAATCGCAACATGACAACAAAGACCAAAATTAAACTTTTGAAAGCATATGTAGAATCAATTCTAACCTACGGATGTGAATGCTGGACAATAAGTAACGATATGATAATAAGAACAGTTAGATGGCGCCAGATGCAATTTGTAGGTCATATTCACAGACATGGAGATTTGGAAACATTTGGGATGGGTAAAGAAGCAGTGGTCGTCAAAGATTAATTTATTTAAACAGATTGAATCAATGGACCACAAACACAACAGTCAAAACGAACGATTTTATACGAATGGCAAATGACAGAAATGTTTGGAAGACCATGATCGCCAACGTCTGTATCAGATGAGACACATAATCATCATCAATCGTTTCTTTTGCATTCCGACAAAGAAAAATAAATTGAATTGAAATTTAGCGAAACATAAAAAGCGAATTGAATTTATTTTTGGACTATTAAATTATAATGTTGCTCACATAAACTTGACATGTATCCTGCGTCACCGTCTGTATGCAAACTTAGAATATATTCGAATCCTCAACTATTACAAAAATCCAATCCCTAGTTTAACAAGTCAATACAATCAATACGGTACATAACAAGTAGGGTGGGTCGAAACGGACTTTTTCTCCGATTTCATTGCTACAAACTTTCTTTCTTGCGAATAATCATAAAACGACATTCCTGAAAGTTTGAGCTTGATCGAACATCGTCTTCATTTCTAAAAATCGCGATTTAGGCCAGTGTTCACTACCTGTGAAATAAGTAGGGCCAGTAAAAGTCATTAAAGTCATATTTTATTGGTAATGCAGAAAGTTGTCAAACCGATAACAGTGAAACAACGACGTTTCTACGGTGTCTATTTAAGAAGTTGTAAAGTCATAAAAAGTTATATTTTCTGTTTTAGATCATAAAATATGACTTCATTTTTACTTCAAAATACAAAGATTGAGCCGGAGTAACTTTGTAAATGCAGTTCAAACAGCTGCTCTAGACATTGAAATTTGATAATTTGTCAATAAGGGAGGTAATGAGAGTTCTCACGCTGAGTCTCACGAAGCATTGGAAGCAACATTTTTATTACTTTCTGTAGCCTAGTAATAGCACTTGCTGTTTGATGTTAATTTGCATTGTGACATCATCTTGACACATTATTTTGCAACACACAATCCAGTCTCTGAACATTATAAACACTTGCAGTAGGCCACTACGTCGCTAATAAACTGAACCGTCGTAACTTAAAAAATGTAGTTTTGAGAAAATTGAATTTTGAAGTTCACGCTGTGTTTGCTGTACCGTACATTGTTTGATCTTTCTAAAAGTTCTCTAACGGAAAAACATGAAAACTATATATACATTGTTTTTTTTCATGGAGCTTTGTTGTTGAAAAAAAAATACAATTCTTTTTTGCAAAAATTGAACGTTAGAAAAATGATATGGACATATGATAGTTTAACAATAAAAAATTGTCGAAATGTAGTTACAATAAAACAGCAAAATTGTTATGCGAAATAGAAAGAAATATAAGTAAGCCTTAAATATCAACATGCAAAAAACGATTGAAAGAAAAATTAACTAACAGAAAAGGGAGTGTTAACATGAAACGTGTAAAATTACTTTCAGAGCAGAGTATCGTATTCGTAAGTCCCATTTTATTATTTTATTTTTTTGCAAAACTATCGTAACTCCAATTTACGATAGTTCATCGTTCTGTATCATCAAAACTAAAGCAGATGGACTTACGATGCTTTAACAAAATAAACTGTAGTTTATAAAGATATCAAATCAATCAAAAACGCAATTTTGAAAAATTTGGTCTTACGATAGTTCAGCTTATTAACGGCGACTAAGTCAACCAGTGCGGAGACCTCAAGAGTCAAGGGTACTTTTCGACTACAGAGCTTTGACTCTTACTACTAAGTAGCTGGTTTGGTAGGTAGGCCTACACATAGGCGCCGACTTTTATTTTTGCACGGGGTGGCAGATAGCACAATATGGCAACCTATAAACTTTCAAACTGCATGTTTTTGTTTGATTTTTACTAAGCATTCGAAAATTGCATTTTTTTAATGAAATTTGAAAATATATATTCATTTAGGGGGTGGAGCTATCAATCATCGAGATAATTTTATGTCCGAGTATTTTATAGCTGTCATTATTTATAGCGATATTGAGCAGTTTAAAATTTTTCAAAAAAGATTTTTGGGAGAAGCAATGGAAAGATCGTATTTTATTGATTAATAAATCCCATTGTAAACCTAACAAATGTAACAATGACTTATGAAAAGTAACAAATAAAACGATCGCAACAACAACAAGGAAAAAAATCGTAGCCACGTGTTGCGTAACCTTCACGTAGCTTGCTTGATGTTACGCGAGTATCATGCTTACGTGACAAAAACAATCATTTTCTTCGCAATACTGTATTGGTTCCCCTCTTGCTTTACGTGGACTTGAAGCGAAAACCAATGATCAAAAAAAGATTTAAACGTCCGTTCAAATTACATTTATTTGCACTGCAGTAAGTAATGTAACCTAAACGGGGTGGCTGCCATCATGCCATAGAGGTTATGGGGTGGCGTGGCTGGCCACCCCGTAAGTCGGCGCCAGTGGATGCATAAGACATTTGAATTTTTGTAGTGATTTTCCACCGAAATAGAAGTGTTTTGTTAGTTTTTCGAGTGTGTTATTGTTCAAAATACATGTAAAAACTTACATACGAGTTATTAATTAGAGATTAGCATAAATTTGATGCTTTAAAACAAAGTCATATATTATCATATATTTCAAAAAATAAAGTCATATTTTTCAATTTTTTAGGTAAAAAAATGGCCCTAGTAATAAGTAATAGCACAACGTCACTATCAAAGCAGTTGTAATTATTACGGTAGGCCAGTCCGTGGTGCATTCCCAGGTCCAACGTCAATGCAGGTGAAACAATGGTTGCGATTATTACAATTCAAGTACTTGACATTTCTTATCACATTTTCTCAAATGATCAAAATATAGTCATCATAACACACATTATTACCTGATTTGTTGCCGCACAAGTGTGGATGCGAGCCTTGCATTTGTCATCACGTCGAGAACAACGCCAGTATTTCTTAAGCCCGTCTGGACTATATTGAGCTAGTTGAAACATGTAGCCATCATGCAGAAAAACCTCACCTTTGCGCTGCGTAGCCTACTAATCGATTCCTCTGCCATGATCAAGTAACATCAACTGAGATTCTAACGATGAAACTAACCAAAGGCATTTCAGGTCATGTAACGTCGAAACCCAGGTTTACTCTAAACTGCCACTTAGGTTTTAACTTCATCTTTTATGGCAAACGCTATTTGGCAACTGTCTTTTTCGTTGACACGTTTTCGCTGAGACTTTATCTCATTAACCCCTATTGGTAATCATGAAAACTGTTGTAAACACATATTTTGAACGAACCCAGACATCAAAACTCGTCATTTTTACATTGATTCAACGTCTGCAGACGTTGAATGAATGTAAAAATGACGGATTTTGCCGTCTGGGAAGGCCCTCAAAGGTAAACACTGGATAAAATGCAAGAATGCAAAAGATACCATATTGTCGAATTAAAATACAAATTCTCTAAATAAACAGAAGAACCGGACATACATTTCTCTGTTATCATTTTTAATGTAAAAATTCCTTTTGTGGTCCCTTTGTCTGGTACAAACAAAAACTGTGCTGTTGAAATTTCCGATTGTAGTTTTGGTCTCAATCTCATCAACATGATTCGGAGTAAGCTGTTTGTTACGTAATTCACAAGGCTAATTGTTCTGTGGAGTGACCATTCTGTTGCTCCGATTTTCTTTGGTAAAGTTATGAATATGGAACGTACCATATCACTAGGGATGTTTCCGGTGTCATAAATATGATTTATGATCTCAGTGGTTAGGTCTAAACCCCACTCATCTAAAGCTTCGAGATCAAAATACAAAATTCTCTACTGTAAATAAACAGAAGGCGTCGTTGGATTTAGAATTTTGTAATAGTTGAGGATTCTAATATATTCTAAGTTTGCATGCAGACAGCGACGCATGATACACGTCAATTTTATCTGAGCAAACATTGATAGTTCAAAAATAAATTTAATTCGCTTTTTAGTTTTAAGATCTCTATGGTTAGGTCTAAATCCCACTCATCTAAAGCTTCGATGATTTCAACTATAAAAGAAGCGATATTACAACATTCTCTAAATAAACAAAAGACGTCGTTGTCCATTTTATGTGAGCAAACAGTTCAATTTAATAGTTCAAACATTTTTCGCTAAATTTCATTTCAATTTGTTTTTCTTTGTCAGAATGCAAAAGAAACGATGTTGGATTACAGAAGGATTATCGTTGGATTTTCAAAAAATTGCCGAATAGGGAACTAACCGATAAAGACTGTAGCCCAATAGGGAACTAGCCGAATCGGATCAGCCAAATCGGACTAGCCGAATCGGGCTGTAGCCGAAAAGGGTAATAGCCGAATCGGATCAGCCCAATCGGACTAGCCGAATAGTAGCAGACCCGTGCTTGGCATAGATAGGTCTGCTACTGGAGGCGACACCATGTACTTTTATTGGAGACTGCCCAATCTCCACCAAGCTTGTATTTAGGGCACTAGTGGACAATTCAGCATCATAATTGCTTGCTTCGCTGTCGGTACTGTGACCTGTCAATTCAGCGGAAGATGAACTTGAAGCCTCACATATCTGATTTAACCGAATTTTGCAGTTGCCACAAACTTTTTTTCCAGGGATTATTACATAATGTTTTTCTCGTAAAAGCTTGGCAACTTTTGTAGAGATTACTTGTAGCCTTACTTTGATATCTCTCTTGTGGGCTTTAAACGGATCACAGCACTTTCGTTGCTGCATTTCATATTTTTCAATAAATTGTGCTTTGTGGTGTGCACAAACAGTTACAATCTCATCCTTTTTGTTTTCCAGTTGCGTCCGATAGAGAAGTTTTTCTTTATCTTCTTCTTTTATTAATGAAAAGTAAACCAATGCTTTTGTTTGAGCAAATGTGAGCTTGTGACACTCTGTTTCCTTATTGATGAGGATTCCAATACTGCAGCTCTCCAGATCCATGTTCATTTCAAATCAAGTTAGGTAATGTAGATGTTAGTATAGGCTGTTAGTATTAAGAAAGTTTATCTGCAAGGTCGAAAAAGAAAGATGATAAATTATACATGGACAGTAGACAGCAACTTCACTAAAGTGTCATACACTATACGAAGGACCCTATAAAAACTGAAGTTTTAGACAGTGTGTGACAATTCAACTTTTGGCATTCATGTACAATTTTCAGTTTTGGGATGAATTTCTGTCACAGTCTAAATCAGGTATCAGTTTGCAACACATAAATAAAGCAGAAAAACTGCTTGGTGCAATTTCAGTGTACCTAGGAAAATTTTTGTCGAAAATTTGGTAGCTGGTGTTGTGACCCTCATATGATCATCATAACATTTGATATGAGCAATGGGTGAGCAGAAAGTGAAGAAAATGTGAAGAAAGGCGTTCTTCCCTTCCGCTAACCGAAGAAAGGCGTTCTTCGGTTAGCGAAGCGTTACTGCTGCTCGCTGTGCTAGTGAGTAATCAGCCTTGTGCTGATAGCCGGGAAGAACGCCTTTCTTCACATTGACCCACCCCAGGCACCTGCTGGTTTTGTTGGCTCTTTCTTTCCACAAAGATAAGAGTTAAACTGACTGGTAAAGCGGCGGTCGATTACTCAAGTGGCAAGAATACGGTGTGATTCTGATGAGCCCAGCCTCATGGGCGAAACACGTGTCTATCGCTGTCTATTCGATGCTACAATCGGCTGCCAAAATAACTTAAATCGCAACCACTTATATGATTTTGATAAAACAAAGTTTATTTTGCTCAGAATTAAATTTTCTTTCAAACAAATATAATTTCAGCAAAATCTGAGACTTTGGGTTGAATGGCTTGGTTGAGTTGACAGAGAATGACCCTTTTCCGAACTGAAGTCACTGATCGCAGTTTCTGCAAACATTTTAAAAGGGTTAGGGTTGAGATCGGAGTTTCCGCAAACATTTTAAAATTTCCGGTAATGATAATGGTTGATTCAACGTTCGAGTCAGCACAAATCGATTTAATTTTCCCGACCGGTTGTATTTACGTATTGCGTAACAACAACGCCCAATAAGAAATTTACATTAGTTTTACATTAATTCGACATCTAGCGATCTTTGTTTAAGTAAATTTTCAGTAATTTTTGGTATTGTAATTATATAAGTATGCATACTCGAAAGAGTATAGGGACACATGTTAAGCAAAATGTAGCTAGTGAAGAGGGCTACCAGGCAGAAAAGCTGCACAGCTTAAAAAAGACACGGCAGTCTCACTTGGGCCTTCTCACTAGAAGAGAAAGAGATGTCTTGGGTGCCTTAGCTGATGGGATTGGTGTGGATCAAGTGAAACAATTTCGAAGTGAGTACAATAAAGCGTACCAGTCGTGTATAGGGGCATGTTCGCAATACATGCTTGCAATCCCTGTCAAGCAAGAATACCTTGTTGAATTGAAAGATGCTCGCCAGCGATGGGATGAAGTACAGAAGCGCAAAGATAAAATGGATGCCCGCCTTTCTGGGCAAACTAGTCCTAAAATGCCAAGCTCGTCGAGTAATGCCCAAACCTTCCGCCAGTCTTCTGTAGCACCAGCCACTATTGGACAAGTTGTGCAACCTGGAGTGGCTGTCAAACAAAACATACGTGAGAGGGCAATTCGTGTAGCTAGGGAGGCTGCAAATGACTATAATAAGCAAAAAGAAGAGGAGAGGTCTGCTGGTTATCGCCTTTAGTACAGGTCGGAAATGTACCCTCCTCGGCCACCGCCCCCTTCTCAGTCCAGTGATCATTTTCAAAATAGTGAACAGGGTGAGACAGGCAGTCATTATGTAACATACGATAAAGTAGGCCCTTCAGAGCCGTCACTAAATAGGACCAGAGTAGAGGAACGTAGGCCTAGCCGTTTGACTCCCTCCGGCTATACTATGGAACATTCTCCAGTGGAACCTGTTCGCTTAAGCCCGTCTGCTTTCAATTCAATTCCTTCTGTTGGAATTAGATCAACTCAAGACGAAAATTGGACATCCATTTCTCAAGACAGAAGACCTCGTGAACCTGACATCAATGGACTTGTTGACGCATTGTACACTATGACTACTTCCATAAATCGGAACCAATCCAGCATGGAACCGTTTGATGGTGCCCCAGAAGACTATCGGCGTTTCATCCGGCATTTTGAAGCATACACCATTCGGGGAGTTATTGATGCAGCGACAAAACTTGACAAGTTAATTTCTTCCTGTGTTGGTGAAGCAAGAGAAAGCATTGCAGACTGCATCCTCAGCTCTTCTCCAGATTTGGGCTACCTGGAAGCAAGGCGAATTTTGGAAAGCTCTTATGGTCAAATGCACAGCATTGTAAGTGCCTATACTAGAAAGTTAACTGAGGGAGCTCCCATCAAACCTAATGATGCAGAGAGTATTGTTAAGTTAGCTAGAGACATGCGTAGCTGTGAGATTGCTTGCAGTGACTTTCCCAATTCAGGTCTAGACACACAACAAGTCATTGGCTCCATATTTGGCCGACTCCCTATCTATATGCAAGACAAGTTTGTATCTTCTGTCAGGCATAAATTGGAAAGAGGACAAGCTGTGACCTTTTCCCAGCTCTCTCAGTTTGTTCAGAGGAAGGCCCAGGCAGATAGAAGTTTCCTTGGACAGCTCGTTGGAAGAAGAAAAGAAAAGGCATCAGGTACTGTCGCACCCACTGCTAGACAACCACGTAGAGTTTCAACATTCTTGAATCAAACTGTCGTAGCGCAGAATGCAGATGCTGGTCAATCGAAGGGAGTCAGAGATTCTACGAGGTGTTTGGCTTGCAAAGGTGCACATCAAGTCTGGAATTGCCAAACCTTCAAAGACAAGTCTGGACCTGATAGGTGGAAGCTAATTTGGTCCAGCAAGCATTGTCTTAGTTGTCTTGGAAACCATTTTGTCAGAAGGTGCCCTTCGTCCAGGACATGCCAAATTTGTAGACAGAAGCACCACACCTTGCTACATCACTCTAGCCAGGATGGACGTAGAAATCATAGCCCAAGCTCGAATGCCAAGAGTCCTCATGGGGCCGGTGTTGTGTCCAATGCAGCACCAGAGAAGAAAGTGTGTAGTACCACCACTTTGCAACACTCTAGACATGGTGAGGTGAGACTTAAGGTAGTCCCAGTGGCTGTGTGGGGATCTGACTCTCAGAAATGTGTGAACACGTATGCATTTCTGGACGAAGGTTCAAACTCCACTTTGTGCACCATGAGTTTGATGAAGAAGCTTGGAAGCAGTGGCAAGAGAGTTGGGTATTCCCTTTCAACTGTAAATGGGACAACCCAACAAGAAGGATTCAAGCTCAAACTGTCAGCAAGGGGCATTAGAGAACAAAAGGTCATCCCTTTAGCTGATGTGTTAGCAGTACCAAGCTTGCCAGACTTGGAAAGCAGCATCCCCTCCAACGACATTGTAGAGCGTCATGCCCATCTTCATGGTCTGGACTTTCCTATGTTGGACCAAAGGAAAATTGATATCTTAATTGGTGCAGATGTCCAGGCAGCGCACATTGCTACAGAGTTCCGTCAAGGCAGAAGTAACGAGCCAGTAGCATGTCGGTCAGGATTAGGTTGGGCATTAGTTGGTCCCACTGGCATTGAAAATCCAGAATCTATGGTGCACCTAAACTTTGTTAGGAGTGAAAATGTCTTGCTCCATCAACAAATGGAGCAAATGTATAACACAGATTTTAAAGATGCTGGTGTAGTCGAAGTAGCGCCATCAGTTGAAGACAAAGAAGCTCTAGCCATAATGGAGGATTCGGTGTTAAAGGTTGATGGACACTATGAAATTGCCTTGCCCTGGAAGAATGGCCATGTAAATCTTCCATACAATAGATCGCTTGCTGAGAAAAGACTGAACCAGCTGAGACACAGGTTTTTGAAGGACAATGACTTGTTTGAGCTTTACAAGGAAAAGATCCAGGAATATGTAGGAAATGGTCATGCCCGTCCAGTACCAAATGATTTACTTTCTCCCTCATCCAAAACTTGGTACATACCCCACCATTCCACTGGAGGGAAATTTAGAGTGGTTTTTGACTGTGCCGCAAAGTTCAAAGGAACTTCCCTGAATGAGAATCTGCTTCAAGGCCCAGACTTGACTAGCAATTTGGTTGGAGTTCTCCTTCGGTTCAGGCAGCAGCCAGTTGTAGTAGTTGCAGATATTAAAAGTATGTTCCACCAGGTGAGGGTGAAGCCAGATGACTGTGACAGCTTGCGTTTTTTGTGGTGGCCTAATAATGATCTTTCTTTACCTCCTCAAGACCACCAAATGTTGGTACATCTATTTGGTGCAACATCCTCCCCTAGTTGCTGTGGCTTTGCACTCAGGAAGGTGGCAGAAGACAATGAGTTAGGGGCCAGCCAAGAGGCAGTGGATGCCATAAAAGGTAATTTTTATGTTGATGACTTCCTCAAATCCTTTGAGACATCTGAGGATGCTAAAAGAGTCGTCCTGGAAATTAAAGACTTACTGCAGCAAAGTGGTTTTGTGCTTACTAAATTCATTAGTAACTCGGAAGAAGTGGTGCAGTCTTTGCCTGATGAGTGTGTGGTGAAACCTTCTTTAGATCTACATCTAGACGAGGGTCCTGTTGAGCGTACCTTAGGAGTGCAGTGGAACACACATCATGACAATTTTGGAGTGAAGATCAATGTGCAACAAAAGCCAGTGACACGCCGTGGCATTTTATCAATGGTCAGCCAGGTCTACGATCCTTTGGGATTTGTGCAGCCATTCTTGTTGCCTGCAAAACGTATCATGCAGGATTTATGCATCAGTGGCCTGGGTTGGGATGATCCAATACCTGAAATTAAAGCCGTAGCTTGGCAAGAGTGGGTAAGATGTTTGCCAGCACTGCAAGACTTGAAAGTAAGTCGGTGTTTTCGTCCAGCACAGTTCAAACCTATTGTGACAGAATTGCATTGTTTCTGTGATGCAAGTAATATCGGTTATGGCGCAGTTGTGTACTTGAGGATGGTGGACAAGAGTGGAAATGTGCATTGTGCCTTTGTCATGGGGAAGTCACGAGTGACTCCAGTGAAGCCCATGACTGTTCCGAGGTTAGAGCTGTCAGCTGCGGTGATTGGTGTCAATTTGGTTCGCTCAGTGAAAAATGAGCTTGATTTGAAGATTGATAGGACTTTCTTTTGGACTGACTCCACATCTGTACTACAGTACATTAGGAACACTGCTAGAAGGTTTCAAGTTTTTGTGGCAAACAGGGTTGCAGCAATTCATGCTGGGTCAGAACCATCACAGTGGCATCACGTTGGAACCAAAGAAAACCCAGCAGATATTGCGTCTCGTGGTCTTGGTCCAGACAAGCTTTCCAAAGCTGACCTGTGGTTTAAAGCAGTGGTTCCCAACTCGTTTTTAAGGCGACCCATTTTAAAAAAAAATTAAGTTTGGTAAAATCTTGCGACCCAAGCAAACTGTCGTAATATTTTAAAAGCCATACAAGATTGTGTTGCAAACAAACAGCACTACAAAAGCAGTAACTTTTTTCGAAAATAATAATGTTTATCAATTCACTGATAAGATAGCTGTGCTGGCTTGCTGTCAGTGAGTTTTTGAAATCGAGGCGTTATTTTGCTTTGGCATAGCCGTATGTCTGCTTTAACTTCCAGCCGGTTTCGCTGTTCAGTTTTCAATACACACATGGCGCTAAATACAGACTCACAAAGCCAAGTTGTTGCAAATGGAATCAGTTTTTCAATCCCTAATTGTGAAACTGTGGGATACACTTTGTACATGGAAGCCAAAAAGTGCATGTTAGCAGAATCTTTGGGGTATTTGTCTTTGAAGGACGCAGAAGAAATACGGTTTGCTACTTCTGTCGTTATGTCCATAAACTGTTCTGCAACATGGATGGAAAGTTGAGGCAGATCTTTTCCAACAAATGGATCAATTATCCAATCATTTTGGTTATTAAGTGTTAGAGATTCTCCATAGTAGTGCACAAACTTTTTGGCAAACTGTTCCAGGTGTCTAATTATTGTTTGCTATTTCATTGCCACAGATATATTGCGTTAGCTGAGGAAATATATCGTACTCATCTCTGGTGACACAACTTTTCCAGAATATGAGTTTTTTGTGGTAAGCAGAAACTTTTGCGTCACCGTAAAACTGTTGCCTTGCATATATAAATTTAGAGAATTCAATTTAGAGAAAGCATGTTAATTTCAAATATATCGGCAACCGACGGCAAGGTAAGCGACTTTTGCCTTGAAATCTTCTTGCAAAAACTTCTCGGCTAATCTCACACAGTTCTGTTGCCTCAGGAAGATAGCGATCTCCTCTCGCAAATTACAAACTCGCTTTAGGACACGACCTCGTGACAACTATCGCACTTCTGTGTGCAACAGCAATGCTTGATAATAATCAGAATCCACAAAGACGAAAACAAATGCCGATTTAGTGGATTTGTTTTAATGAAGTTTACACACTTCACATCATTCAACACTTCGTGCAGCTCTTGAGACAGCTTTTTTGCAGCAAAGGCCTCTCTGTGTAGAAAGCAATAAGTCCATACAGCACTCGGGGCTTTGTCTTTGATGCGTTTTACCACACCAGACTAGGCTATGCGTGGTCCAACGTGTGGAAAACTTTGTGATAGCTTGTCCGACATAGTGTTCGTGACATATAGTGCACGTTACAATATATATCCCGTAACTTTGTCAAGTTAATTTATGTTTGAGACTGAAATTTTTGTTGGGTTTACATTTAATAATAACAATAATAAAAGCAAAAATTGTTAAAACTTCTTGCACTACGATCATGCTACAAAGCTTTCCGATGTCTCGACATGAAACGCTTCATGACTTGTGTATATATTTTCCAGTTTTGTGATCGATCTCATCACGTTTTAAATTTTTTTTATTGTTATTTTTTTCGCCCAAGATACAATATGCCTGAAAAACAAGCGACCCAAAAAAATTATCAGGCGACCCAACATTGGGTCGCGACCCATGAGTTGGGAACCACTGGTTTAAAGGACCAGACTTCTTGCAACTCAGTGACGAGTTTTGGCCAGCCGGTCCTGAAACTTTGGTTCCTTTACCTGAAGATGACCCTGAGATCAAAAACATGTACCGAGTGAATGCAATTGAAACTGAGGAACCTATTGGAGGGTCCCCTCTCAATCGCTTGTTAAACTATTTCTCTTCGTTTGTTCGTCTAAAGAGGGCAGTTGCTTGGATATTGCGGTTTCTGCGATACCTGAGGTCAAAAACTGAGCTTCCCAATCAATCAGGTGCATCTGTAAATCTCAAGGGCGACTTATCGGTATCTGAGTTAGAAACTGCCACAATTGAGATTGTGAAGGCAGTGCAAAAAGAAGCATTTCCTTTGGAGATGAGTTCGCTCCAGAATTGTAATGAGTTTGGTGTGGGTGGATCCCAAACTGTGTTGAAAACCTCCTCTGTTAAAAGGCTTTCCCCTGTGGTGGTTCATGGTGTGCTTAGAGTTGGTGGCAGATTGCACAAGTCCCCTGTCTCTCAGGATGTTAAACACCCTGTTATTTTGCCTAGTAGGCACCATGTTACGAATTTAATTATTGAGTTTTACCACCAACGTGAGGGTCACATGGGTGCCCTACACACACTTGCTGCCAGTAGAGAGTTATTTTGGATTGTTCGTGGTCACTCTGTAGTTCGACGTGTTTTGCACGCTTGTAGAAAGTGTCGTCTTCGAAACGTTGTTGCTGGTGAGCAGATTATGGCGCCATTGCCCGAGTTTCGTGTTACTCCAGGGAAGCCGGCATTTGCATGTGTGGGTGTCGACTACATGGGTCCAATTATGGTTAAGTTAGGTCGTAGCTGGGTAAAACGTTATGGTTGCATTTTTTCGTGCATGGCCACCCGTGCCATTCACATAGAGATTTCACACTCCCTTTCCACCCATTCATTCCTGCTGGCATATCAACGATTCACCAACCATCGAGGAACACCAGAGAAGATCGTGTCCGATAACGGTACAAACTTTGTCGGTGCGGCCAGAGAACTAAAAGAAGGAATACAACGATGGAATAACAGCATCATCCACAAGAAGTTCAGTCAACACGGTACGCAGTGGAGTTTTAATCCGCCAGGTGCTAGTCACCAAGGAGGTGTCTGGGAGCGTATGATTCGTACCGTCCGCAAGATTATGCTCTCGCTGACTGAAGAACGTTCACTAGATGACGAGAGCCTCATCACATTCATGACCGAGGTCGAGCGCATCATCAATAATCGTCCTTTGACCTCAGTTACTTCTGATCCTGACGACCTGGAAGCTTTGACTCCAAGCTCGTTGTTGACCGGACGATTGGCTGCATCTCTACCTACCGATGTATTTATCGAAGCAGACGGCTACCGTCGTTCGTGGCGTCTGGCAAATTGGTTAGCTGACCAGTTTTGGAGTAGGTGGCTGAAAGACTATTTGCCTACTCTTCAAGTTCGGCAAAAGTGGTTGCAACCCAAGCGCAACTTGCAGGTTGGGGACATTGTACTTGTGAAAGACGAGTGTTTGAAAAGGGGTATGTGGCCCAAAGCCCGAGTAGAGGAGGTATTTCCCGGGTCAGACGGTCATGTTCGAACAGTACGAGTAAAGACCGCGGCATCGTCATACAATAGGGACATCCGCAAACTTTGCCTATTGGAGGCATCGGATTGATCAGGACATTTGTTGAAATCATGCCTTTTGTGTCGACACTCCTGTGTTAGACCTTTCGACAACAACGGAATGAAAAGGACATTTATTTGAAAACCATGCCTTTCGTGTAAACCTTCATAGTCTCGACCTTTCGACGACGGAATGCACAGGACATTTATTTGTAATTACTGTATTATTTGTGTGTACTTTTATGATTCAGACTTTCGGCGAGCGACGGAATCTACAGAACATTTGTCTGCATCAGAACTTTTGAACTTGCTTGCCTTCTGTCTTTTTGTTTGTTTGTGTTGTTTTCTATGTCACATGCCGCATCAAGTTTATTGCTGCAATTGTATCTACTCGTTTTAGGGGTAGCCTTCACATTTTAAATTTTATCGTTTATCTAACCATTCCTCTTCGTGCTCATCGTTAGCTGTTCTCAGTCCTACTTGTCACTGCTGGGGTCGGCCATTGTGTTGTGTCAAGCGTCTTAATATGAATATAATCTGTTTGGTACAGTTATATTGGGGCCGGTGTAGAATCCGCTTGAAGAATTGCCCCTTTTTTGACACTTCGTATTGCTCTCTGCTGCCGCCACTAAAAGCATAACAATTCTCTGGCGTGCAGATTCTGTTGAATCTTTTTTTTTTGTGTGAGCTACCCTAGCGTGAGGGTGTGCTAAAGTTCACTGCATGGCCTGTTCGACTTCCAGCGTGGCTTCTCTCAAAAGGTTTGTGCTAACTATGTTTATTTATTTTGCAGCACTTAAGCTTAATGTTTAAAAATCAGATAACCAGATATAACAGACTTAAAGCATTTGGATAATTGAACTAAGCTCTGAACATTGACTTGCAAGTAATCTGTGGCATAACTCTGGATTGGAGTTGCCATTTTTCCCCTCTTTTTCTTCTGAGCTAGCCTGGGTTGGTTTTTTTGTTAGCTCAGTTAGTTGTAGTATTTTGGGTGGGTTGGGCCTTCTTGATCATAACTTGGGATCATTTGGTTTGGCACTCACATGTGCTATTGTCGGCTACCCCACAAAGTACATTTCCATTTTTTATGTGTATTGTAACTGTCTGCATTTTTAGTGTTATTTGTTAGTGCTTTATTCATTAAATAGAATCACGTTGATATTGGCGTCAACAGCGGCCTTGTTCACGCTGGCTCTATCGGACCCAATGCCTATCAGTCGGCTGTTTTTCAGAAAATCGAAGTTCCCCTTCAATACGCTTCGTTGAATACATCCTTCAAACCTTTCGCATTACGGTCCTCTGGTTCCTCGACAGATAGCACGTGACAGGTAGGTTTTCCCAAAGAACACGTCTTAATGACGAAAACTTCTTTTTGTCCATAGTTTTGGCATTTGACGACCCATCGTACAAAATACTGAAATATTGCTTGCTTTTACTGTTTAAAGGCACAGTAACCTCGTCTTGCATTAATGCGTTGGATAAAAAATGAATCATTTCTCTACAAGCCTTATCAATAGAGTATCCAATTCTCAAGTCAGCATTAAAAACGTTTTTTTCAAATTTATATATATAGTTCTTTGTAAAATTTGAAAGATTTATTGTTCAAAGCCAAGAAATGGGCCATTTGGAACTTTTTCATGAGTTGGTCCCGTTGCTGCAAATTTTGTACTACTTTTTTAACTGGGCCCCGTAGCTTTTCTAATTCCGATTTGTTTCCGTCATAAAATTCTTTACTAATTTTGCAAAATACTACACTAACTTTTCCTTCGGTCCCCTCTGTTTCATAACCTATAGCAGGTAAATTCCACTTTTTAACTGTATCTTCCTTTACCATGATTTATATTGGCAATGACACTGGTAAAGAACAAGCATGCGATGAAACAATAACTTTTGCGTAACAGTTAAGCCAGTATTTATAAGGTTGCAAACTTTTTTTATAATTCACGTGAGCATTGTTAGCGCATAAAATTGCACATGTTGTTGTTATGCAATCAGACATGGACTTCTAAATAGTAGTATATTTAGAAGTCCATGAACCAGACATCTATCACAAACCGTAATTAACAAAGCTCACTCTAAAGGTTAACGCGTTAACCTATTACTTACATGTATTCGACGTCTGTTGATGTTGTGTGGTTCGTTGTGAAAGCGACGCGATCGCTTCTGATACAGCTGGACGAGATAACGGAAGGCGAAGTGCGATAAGGAGTAAATGCTTACAATAATTTGACGTCTACTGGCGTTGAATCAATGCAAATAGGGTGATATTTCTATGAAAGATTCAATTTTCCCAGCTGGGCACGTGTCTAAGCGCCGACGAAGTAGAAAGTAACCCAAATAAAAACATCAAGCAATAGTAAGATTGAATCAACCTCCTAGTCTGGTGTGGTCTAAGAAAATTAGGGTTATTTTTGTAATCTTGTGGTCCTTACAAGCGCTTGTGTGGCCTCGGCATTTTTATTGCCGAGGCTAATGTGCCATTCATACATTTGCTTCGGCAATTGCCGATTGCCGAGGCTAATTTCGAAGACTGATATTCGGTTTCAGTATTCTAGAATATTCTAGAATAGCCAAATATTCTATTTTGCCCATCCCTAAGCTAGTCAGGAAGTTCAAATGTTGGTTTGTATCAGCTACGTGAAAAAAAATATTTTCATCAGAAAAATGGACCGAAATAAATAAAAAATGACCGAATTTTTTCAAGTCATTTCGAACAAATGACCGAATTTTTTCAAGTCATTTTGAACAAATGACCGAAAAGTCTCAGTGAAAAAAAAAACTTAGCGACTTATATACACAGGACATGCTCTCACAAGCTTCAAACTTGATTGGCAAATCTTCTACGCTTGATAACAGTCAGAATTACTGGTATAAAGGGCATTTGCTGATAAATAATAATACTTTAAATATGTATAATATAAGGTGTTTGTTTTGGGCTACTTTTGCGATATTTTTACCAGTCAAATATTGGACTGGATTTGCCACTTGTGGTAGAAATTCAAAGAGCACCAGGCAACACTGGTAACAGGGAACGGAATGGCCCGATTCGGTGAGTCCGATCCCTTAACGGGGGATTTTTTCAATTTTTTTTTTTAATTAATGGGTACCGTGGCCTAATTATCATTGCCGTTTTAGGGTTAGGGGTTAGAGGTTAGGAACTCACCGAATCAGACTCACCGAATCGGACTCACCGAATAGTAGCAGACCCAAAAGGGAAAGCCATTTTTTAAAAGTGAAACTTGTAGTGATTTGAGATTCATTGATCTCACAGAAAAAGCAGGATGCAAATTACGAAAAGATATACAACTATTTAGAATCTCCATTGACTTGAATTGAGCACAATAAATAGCCTAACAAAGTCAGTGGTGGAATAGCAAAGTTGTAATGAAAATCGAAAGGTTGCTGGAAAAGTTATGGACTGCTGTAATACATTAAAGGGCATCGTGCTCTTGAAAAATCATTACATCTTTCCAAATTTGGCCTAGGCTGTCCCGTAGTATCCCATTTGTGGTGGCCTAATGATAAAAACAGAACACCAATCCAACATGTAGGTTGCCTGGTGAAAAAATGAACAAATTCAACATACAACAACGAACTATATGAACAAACAATTTTAACAAAGAAGTCTCAAGTCAATTACACAAAAATGCAAAGCTAGCTTAACAGTTGTAGTGCAGCTGTTATTTCGCAGCACGTGGCGGTGGTGGGCGGCGGGCCGGATGAAATCAGTTCGCGCCGTAGGGTTGCCAGAGGTTAATATAAAAAAGAGCCCAAGCTTATGCAAAAAGTAGCCCAAAAGTAGCCCAATTTTTTGGGTGTTTTTAAAATGGAGCCCAAAATAGAGCCCAAGCAAAGAGATAGGCCATTATACAAAATTCTTCCAGAGCGCTTGATCATCAGTCCCAAATTATAAGTGTTTTTCCAGTTTTTCACACCTTTCAGACAGATTGGCAACCATGCATTCACTCAACTGCTAGTTAAAATAAGTACAAACAAGTACCGGTACCTAAACACAAAAATGGTTTAATTGCTTTTCGTGATAAGACAGTTTTGATAACCCACTAAGGTCGATCAACGTATAAACTATCCCTTTTTTTTTACTCATGTATATTGTTAAAAAAAAATTTACTACCGGTAGCCTTTTTTTTTCATCTTTCTACTTTTGTAACAACTTTAAGGTGTTGCGACCATGCCATAACTGATGGTCCTGCTTTGGCATCATGCTCGTTATAGCGTCCGTATTTTGTCGCTGCTACCTTTTTCTAGACTTCTACTATGTTTAACATATATTGTTTTTCGTTGTGATGGTCAGAAATAGAAACAAACTGAACTGATCACTGATGTCCACTGTATTTTCATGAAAACCTGGAATTCTTTACCACCCAGTGCTTCCACTTTTACAAAGCTAGATTACCACTTGTATTACCACATTTGTCCTCAGATTACCACATTTTTTGCTGTGATTTTCTTCCCGATTTTAACCGTATTTCGACTTACTTTTACATTAACAAAGTGGCTATTTTTACCCACTTGTTGCCATGGTCACAATCAGGTATTGCCAGAGTTAGGATTAAAGTTAGGAAGGGTTAAGGTAATGATTAGACTTAGGAATAAGGTTAGGGTTTTGATCTTTACTCAGAACTAAAAAAAATTCCAAAATGCAAGCTTTTGTTTTCAACAGCTTTAAACTTTTCTCAAATTATGACAGAATTCCTTATCTGGCAACGCTATTACTTGGCTATATTTACACTATATAGTGTGAAATAAGGTCTAAAACAACTACTCAGTTTATTAACAGTAGCCTACCGGTTATTAACAGCTATTAAAACGTCCAAAATAAGTAAGCAAAGTACTGTACCGGTACGGTACTTGACACCGCAGCTAGAATCTGAAAGACATCTTGACTATGAATATGGTCACCCTACGTTCAAAGTCAAAATTCAGGATGCATTCCAAAATCAAACTGAAAACAGCGGAACATGCTAGTCGCATGCTATTATAAGTAGTTTTTTGCATATCTGTTCGATTTCGGAAGACAACAGTTTAAATGCTCTTATTTATTGATAGTATTTTATGTCAAATTTTCAAAATTTACAATTTCCACATTTTGGCAACATTTCCACACAAAATTTCCATATTACCACAAATTTTTCATTACCACATTTTTACCACAAGCATTCGGCTTCGTCGGCTGCATAGCCGAGTGGTGAGAACACTGGAACGGCAATCGAAAGGGCGCCGGTTCGACACCGCTCACGAGCATGCGGTTGTGTCTTTGGCAGGACACTTAAAAGGCATGCCTGAAGGTGGACACGAAGATTGGCTTCCTTGCCTTCCCGTCCACTTAATCTAAATCTTCAACCACCGGGTGTAAGCCTGGATACGACAAACCACAAGCATGATGAAAATTCCACAATTGTGGTAATTACCACAAAAGTGGAAGCGCTGGGACCACCTAAGTTGCCAGGATTGCCAGATATCAAAGCCTAAACACGCACATTTTTGAAAGTTGGCATCTTTATACCAAATTGGTAACCCTGTCTGACCGAGGCCTCCAAAAACGATGCTCCTCAATGAAATAACTACGAATTAGGTAAAAATCCTAAATGTGATAGCCTACAATTTTTACATAAAAAGTTATATTATATTTAGAAAAAAAAGTAGCCCAATTGGGCGCCAGCCAAAAAAGCGCGCCCAACGCAAATTTTTGGCGCCCGGAGAAATCAAAAGTAGCCCAATTGGGCGTAAAAGCGCCCAATCTGGCAACCCTTGTTCGCGGCCGGTTCCGGCCCGCGGGCCGTAATTTGGTGACCTAGGCTGCAAGAAGGGTTGCCAGGTCCACTTATGGAAAAAATGCCAAACAACTGGTCAAAAAATGCCAAATGACCTAAATAAATGCCAAATAGGCAAAACGCTGCAAAATCGAAGGTTTCTTCATTAATAGGTAATGGATACTGTAAAAAATGGATAAAACTGCAACAAAGCTCAGCCTACACTTGCTGCTATTGCACAACCTAGCTATCTTCATTCTTGAGAGTACCGTATTCTTCAGAAAAAAGAATTTAAAAAAATGCCAAACCGGATTTTTTCATGAGAAACAGAAGTGTTAGAAAAATATTGGGAATAAAAAAATTCACATGGCAAAGAACACAAATCACACAGTTCCATGTTCCATCTGCCAGTTCAAGCCAAGTAAACCATGCGCACAGCTTGGTTTTGTGCAGGAAGAAGTAGATCAGCATAGTAGAAGTAGTAGATCTAGACTCCGTTTGTTTTTTGGGTGAGTAAGGTTTGCAATTACGTAACTTTTAGGTAACTGAAAAATTACTGCTTGGTTATAAACTAGTTGTTATTATTCAAATATGGCAGCAAAGTTACCGGTAATAAATATATATATATATATATTTATATATTTATATATATTATTTATATATTTATTACCGGTAACTATGCTGCCATATTTGAAGAATAACAATTAGTTTATAACCAAGCAGTAATTTTTCAGTTACCTAAAAGTTACGTAATTGCAAACCTAGTTTATAACCAAGTCTCGCGCCGTTCGTGCTTTGTGGCATTCAGGCTTTGCGTCATTTATGGATTGTGTCATTCATGACTTTCGGCCTAGAGATGGTGTCATTCGTGTTTGCACTATTCGGACAGCAGCATAAACTATAAAGTCATGTACTGTATCTGATTAGCAGAGTGTAGCCTAGCGACGCAACTTTTGCACTCCTTTGTTTTCTATCAATACCACAGCGAAAAATGTCGATTTGTTCATCTTACAGGAAAAGGTGTCACTGGGCCTTCAGAGGTTTATTGCAAGTGCCAATGCCCATATTTTGTCTAAGCAATATTTTTGAGGAAAGAGACATAAATGGATCAAACTCATCAGCAAGACTTGTTTGTGGAACTCGTCCTACCAAATTTTTATTTGAGAAGTGCAAAAGTATAACCATGACTACAAAGATACGATGATAGTTCTTTGGACTAGGCTTGCCAGATTGGCCTTTTTACGGCCAACTTTGTCAAATTTGGACTTTTTTGAAGTGGTTTGGCCGACAAATTTTTGTTTGGCCTTTTTTAAATTTCCTGATTGCCACCATCATTTTGTTTAGATTTTCTATGAAAACTGCAAGAAAAAATACTCAGGCAATAGGTGTGCTAGAGAGAGGCACGTTGGCAGCCCACTGTGGTGCCATGACATAAAAATGAAAGCAAATAGGACCGTAACAGGTTTTCTTTGATATGAATAATAACAAAAACAAACTATATTGTTCCAGTTTAAAATATATTAGCACTTTTGTCTAATGCTGTGGTAGATCTGTACTTCAGCTAAACTTTTATATGAGATGCCGCCTAAAAAGTAGAAGACCAGTTATGACAGTGGCTGTAAGCAGGAGCGCCGGAACGATTTTTGACTGGGGGGCCAGGATTATGAAAAAAGGGCACTTTTGTAGCTGAAAGGCCAATTTTTTTAAGTTTCAAAATAAAGCAATAATGTTCATCTATCAGCTCATTATCGAGTAATGTTACAAGTGTCAGTATGGTATACAAAGAACAATGGCACAGAAGGGTATCATGCTATGTTATAATGATGTTACCGACTGTGATACAGAATTTTGTGTCGTGAATATTATTTTGAGGCAAAAATGAAAAATTATAATTAGGCTAAAAGCGAATAGCAGAAATTGTTATATTGCAAAATGTGCAGTAGTTTACATGACCTCAAAAGGGCATCATTGCTCCCCTGCCCTCCATCCTCACGCTCACGGTGCCGGCACCCCTGGTCGTAGGTAGGCTATAATTTCAATTGGAATAAAACGTATTTTTGGGTGAAGAAAGCTGCAGGTAGACCGAAAATGCTTATTGCAGGCTTTGGCACATTTCTATAGCACCAAAAGCGAGTAATCTTTTGAGTCATGTAAAATCCAAGAAGGACAAAAAAAAACCCAGATAATTTGCGGATGCTGGGTGTGAGTGGCTTATAATGTAGGTTTCTTCGTTCTGCAAATGATCTAATAACTTTTGTATAATTTTACCAAAAAATCTTTGCTGATGATGTTACTGAATCTTTTCTTGAGCATGTTTGCAAATCTTTGATGATATGTGATAATTACTGTTTTCAAACTGGGTTATTTGCCTCACAAATACTGTTACAATGCTTATTTTATATTGTTTGACTTTGGGTTTTTTTGGCCTTTTTTTCTAACTATTTGGCCTCAAAGTTGGCCTATTTTTTGGTGAGTTGGCCTTTTTTAAAAATGAAAAACCTGGCAACCCTGCTTTGGACATGAAAGCCGAACCTCTATCGAAGTTGGTTTAAAGAAGAAATAACAGTTCGCGCATCAGTAGCCTACTTGCACAAGGAAACGCGAAAGGAAAATGAGAAAATTTGTCCACAACACTGTTAACACGTATTTGTTCTTGGACATTGACGGCATAGGGCCTTTGAAATCTAAACTCAGTCACTCAAACGGTTGGGTAGCTATAACAATAAAGCTGTGCATTAGGTGGTTTATAAAAGTTAGGTTTGATTTCTGCGCATACGCTACAGTTTGCACCGTTTTCCGAACGTTGTCGACAGAATAGGCTAGGTAGATTTTTAATCGAACAAAATGAAGCACACGAGTCATAGCAGGATGGCATAAAGATGCATGAATATCGTGCAGCATATATTATTATGCATCGTAGCAATGTATGCTCTGGACAGTGCATTGGGAGCGGAGTTAGGCCTACATTTTCCAAAGCGGTAAACAGTGTCAAAATTGAACTCACTTAGTTCCATGTGCCATCGTTGCACTTATCGTTTTTAATTTTGCTCTGATTTGTGCTTGAATACATCAATCAATCAATCAATTTTATTTTTTGCTGCTGGCGCAAATATGTACAGAACAACAAAGTAAAAATACGAATTTGACACCAATAAAAGGGAAAGATGGCAAAACCCAAAAGTTTAAAATATACATCGATAAAACAGTACTAGCTAAA
Source organism: Aplidium turbinatum (assembly GCF_918807975.1). Lineage (NCBI taxonomy): Eukaryota > Metazoa > Chordata > Ascidiacea > Aplousobranchia > Polyclinidae > Aplidium > Aplidium turbinatum. The sequence continues at coordinate 5,871,627 of NC_137483.1, read as the reverse complement.
CTACCACTATCTTAAAATTGTACAGCCACCAAACCTATAGCAAAGAGATAGAAAAAATAAAATGTTTTTTGTGATAATAGTCCTACAATTACAATTAACACTTGCAAGTACAAGGGCGATTTAAACTTAATTAGGCTACACAAAAAAGAAATTCAAAAGATAACAAGTTTCCTGAACGTTTGCTTTGAGAGTCTTCAAAGGCATCTTAAAACAAAATTAAATGTGATGTCATAAAAGACTAGCAATTTAAAAGTTACAGAAAACCGGCTCAGTGTGACCGTACGAATTTACAAAAAAGTAATCAAAAGCAAGGATACGATTAAAAAAAAATGCATACACACTACTCTTTTTTTCTCAGATACATTTTGATTATTCAGTTTCAGTTTAATTTTTAATTTTCAGCATACACAGCATCTTGATGATCTTTTAAACTACTGTGCTTAGGTCTCAAGTAGGCTATATCATACTATCTACAGTAGAAAACCGCAAGGACTTAAACTTTGAGGACCAGAAGAAAAAAGGCCAAACAAATGCCAATCGGAAAACTAAAAAAGACCCAGGGATATCTAGAACAACTAGTTGTTTTAGAACAGGGGTGACGAACCTTTTTGCGGTCGCGGGCCACTTTGTCAATTACACATGAGATATCGGGCCACACAACGTTTTAATCGTAACCAACTATGAAATGTTTTAGAAGCGACTCAAGATATTATTCATGAAAAGTCGTCCTCGTTGTGTGAGCTTCTGGGGCCGAGGGTCTATCCTTTTACCACCCCAGATTTACGATGTTCCCGAACTACACTGGAAGGCTACTAGAGAGCACCCAGTCTTTGGTTTCATCATCCATGACGCGCAGACCTTCAACTCCGTTAGGTGGCTTAAAGATGGAGCAGTCATTGATGATGTGGTCTGCGGTCTGTTCCTTGGCACCACATTCACAGGAGGAGGAAGAGGCCATTCCCCATTGGTGCATGGTTGAGCGGAAAAGCCTGACGCCGGTACGAAGACGGTTGAGGCGCACCCATGCCTGTCTTGGTAGTGCTAGACCGATGGGGCGTGTTTCGGCATCGGGGATGAAAGAATAGAGTCTGGTGGCGTTGACTTCCATTCAGAATTCCATTTATGGTCCGCCCAAGCAGCCGCAGAGATGTCTTGTACACCAGCTTCGCAGAAGTTGAGCAGCTGGCACGAATGGGTGTCTTGATTTCAGTCGACGGGGGTGCTCGTTTGGGAGAGCAGAGATCTTGTGGTGGAGAAGTTAGTTAGGCTCCAGTGCCCGTCGACCGAGGGCTTTTTCGCGACGAAGCTCAACGGGTTGGATGCCAGCGAGAATGGGGAGATTGTCCAATGGTGTGGGACGCAGGCATCCGGTCACTGTGCGCAGGGCGCTGTTTATGGCTTTAGCAGAGTACTGTGCACCTGTTTGGTGCCGCAGTGCTCACTGCCATAATATCGACACTGCCATGAAAAGTAACAAACGGCAAATGAAAGTATTAAACCCACACAGTTGAAATTATCTTACGCAGAATCAAAACATACAACAGTAAAAATAAAAACAAATCAACTTGAGCAAAAAGGATAGAGCAACGGTATTTGCACTGAAGACAGTTTAATTTTCTAAGTTTAATTTTCCAGTTTAAGCGTTTGCTTTCATATGAGTATGATTTCTTCTTTTTTTGGCTGTATCCTTTTTGCTCAAGTTGACGAAATGTTTCGACCAATATGCTCCGAAACAACAAATCAGTAATGAAATTTCTTTTTCAAACAACAAACAAAAGCCCATGCGAATCATACAGCTGAAGCTATCTAATGCAGCATTGAAGCATAAAATATTAAAAAATAACATTGAAGCATTGAATTTTTTTGCTTAGTGGGATTTTTAGAAAGTATTTTGCTTGACGAAGCGACAAGCGTTGAATATTAGGTCGAACAAACGTTGTGGCAACTTTCAACTGCACACTAAGATTTTCATCTGTCAGCCTTGACCTGTAGCAAAGGAAAGGTGCACCAGTGAAGGCATAAAAAAGCTTTGAGATGTATTTTGTCTTTAATGCATGAGGAGCGATTGTCAGCTGTTTTGCGGGCCGCACAAAATTCTTTGACGGGCCACAGGTTCGTCACCTCTGTTCTAGAACAACTAGTCGTTCTAGATATCCCTGCGTCCAAACAAAAATAGTCCTGCCAAACATTTTTTAAAAACCACACATTTCTGAAATGGCCTTAAAAAGATCAATCTGGCAACCCTGTCTCGAGATCGTGAATTTTGCTTTGCATGCAATTTCGATTCTGCATGCCTTGGTTCCATTTGCGCCGCGGTGTTGTAAAAAGAGCGGCGAATAGGCAAATTGTATTATCAACGCATGCTGAGCTCTTCTCAGCATGCAGAGTTGCCAAATTTTGAAAACGAACAGTTGTTTCTGTAATATCTGTGCATATATAACTTTTATTAGCACGCAGCCGTTCACTTAGTCATTCACTTACATGAGACAAACTGCCGAATATTGAAATTAAGAGTGCGAGGAGGTTCTGCTATGAACATTTTCAATTTCTACGCATAAATTTGTTGTTTCTGAAAGATTTCTGATTTCATCAAAATTGTAAGGCATGCAGATGCAGTGCATGCCTTGCATGCATGGAGAATACGCCACTGAGACCTATATCCCATAGCCTACATCAGTGCTTCTCAACCTTTATTTTTGGCGACCCAAATATTAAGGTTAAATTAATAGCGAAGATTTGGCGACCCTATTTCCAAAACTACATTTAGCACAACGCTTTGTATGCATGAAAAATGAACCACACTCACATATAACACGATTAAACATAACAACAAAATGTCGAATTTAGTTAATACGAGCCTTGACTTTGTATTGTTTCAAAAAGTTTGTCAAAATTTGGGGTTATCTTGCTCAGTGCCACTCTCATGTCATATTCAGGTTGAAGACAATTTCTCTCCTTTGTTTTGATGTGAGTAAGCGCAGAAAACCCGCTCTCACACAGGCAGGTAGTAACATATGGCAGGAGGGCTTTTACTGCGTGCGTGCCAACAACAGTCTTTTCATTCTTAACCAAGGGTTTCTTTCTTAAAACAGTTCATCAATACACTGACGCACTGAATGTCAATAAATTCCTCTTGAAACCCAAAAATGCTTAGGTAGTTTTCAGGTAAGGTATCAACATCAATAGCAAATGTTAGGGATAATGAAGTCAAATTCTCGTATGAATGAACCCAAATACCCACAAGCTAGACATCGTCAAAGCCTAACTCCGTATCTTCCAGTAATTTCAAAACAGTAGCCTACATGATGCTGTTTCTGGGACGCGATCTTCCTCTTCTACAACTTCAGCTTTTCCGTAAAAGCAATCAGTTTTTCAGATACATTGACCAACATTACAGTAGCCTATGTTTGGTCCTTGCAAAATTTATTCAAGATGTTCAGTTGCAAAAATATATCAGAAAGATATGCCACAAACAAAATTCACTTTTGATCAGCAAACTTCTCTGCCAAGCTATGCTTCTTGTTTATCAAAAATTCCTTCACCTCCTTGTGCAGAGTTACAAATCTCTCTAGTAGGCTACTTTGCCACGAGATAACCATCTCACATTAGAAAAGTACAACAGATGTATGTATACTGCATTAAAAATCTTCGCATAATTTTTGCGAAGATTTTATAATCTTCTTTTGCGAAGATCAAGTTCTTGTGTGGTTTTTGAAGCAATTAATTGTTACAATTCCCTAGTCTAGTGTGTAGCCTACTATTGTGTACACTTCACCACAAAATGTGTGTGGTAAAACAGTCGGGTGAAACTTGCGGCGTAGGTTGAATAGTGGAAATTACGAAAACTAAAGTAGTGGTATAGGCAGTTTAAACTTTGCTCAAGAGACATTATCTTTTATCACCACATCTTACAGCGACCCAGCCAAATGAAACGGCGACCCAGTTTTGGGTCGCCACTCGCCACCCAGAGGTTGAGAAGCACTGCCTACATTGACGGATTGAGTAACTCTCTTCGGGAACGATTCAGTGACAACCCTTCATCTTTTGCGTTGCTATCCATCCTTCCACCAAACAAACCAACCAAGATAGATGAGATTGAGCATTTGTATTTTTTGGATAACCTTGGTTGGTTGGTTTTGAATCTTTATTCTCGCACTGACAAAGCCTTGATAGGTTATTTCTGGTAGTTTCGCATACTTGTAAAGGCTCTTGACGCAGGGACGGTTACCGAGATTGGCAGAGTGAAATTTTCCGATTGTTGAAGTGTTGTTGCCGGGGAATTATTCGCAGCGAAGTAATTCTCTGGAGGTCTTCTCTGACTTCTCAAGTCAACCAGGAAAGTTTACAAGAACTTCTTCTGAGCATGAAGACTGAAGAGGGTCAAGACCTGGCTACTTTCAACTATGACTTCCGATCGCCTCTCAGATTTGTGTGTGCTTCATTGCCATAGCGAAAGGATCAGTAAGGAGAAGATCAATCCGGTTGCTACGAATATGGCTGGCGGGAGGTAACGAATGGACTTTTAATCTCGATGTTGTCATTTTCTGATCATGTAATAAATTGTATTTGCTTTATATTTAAAATTACTTTTTGAATCTCTCAGAAAGTCGATTTTATATTAACAAGGCCAGAGAATGATTGTAAACCATCTTTCTTTTGCTGTACGCCTAGGCCTATATTTGGATGGTTTTGATCAAAACTGTTGATAGGTTTCACCAGTCGAGTTTTTTTTTCTGCGGTTTCAACGTAGCCTAATATGTATTAATGTTTGTGCTGTGTGTTCTGAAATGTGGTAGCAGTACGTAAGCAGTAGGTAGGCAGCAGTGGCCGAGTGGTTAGCGCGTTGGGCTCGCAGTCGAGAGCCTGCATGTTCGACTCCAGCCACCCGCACTTGCTGTTGTTTCTCTGGGCAAGAAACTTTACGATAATTGCCTCTACCCAGTGATCGATTTCGAGTAATGGGTAGTACCAAATTTAAGTCATAAGCAGAGTAGACAACCGGAAACAGACATTGCCGTCGGCTGCAGCGTGGGTCAGATGTACGTCGGAAGGCGTACACCGATGCATAGCGCTCAAGTCCGCTTTCCCGCAATGCAGGATAAAGATAATAAAACAAAAACAAAAAAAAAACCTAATTTGGTTTACATTTTTTCTATAAATCTTTTTATATGGACTGTGCGTCTGAATTGAACAACCAATTAATTTGCAAAAGCTACCAGCTTAGGCTACTTGCCTACTGATCAACCTTTATACGTTTTTGTGTCTGTAGCGGACGCGGTAGTTTAGCTCGCACGCTCATATACAGCCGTCCGTGCTGACGGCGACACTCCTGGGCAGAACCGAGATCAGAACTGGCGAAGAATGACCGGGACACGATAGTCTTCTTCACTGCCTTATCTATGCAGGAACGATGACTAGCTAACTAAGGAAAGGTGGGATGAATGGATGCAGTTTTACGTCATGCCCAGGACGGAGAACTAAACAGTGAATGTGAGGAGAAGCCTAAGGTACCTACAGGCCTCACAGTCCGGTGTCTGGAGGGAGTCGTTCAGACCTGGGCGAAACACATTATCATCGCTGCTATCGAGACGCCCCGATCGCGAGCCACGAGTGAGGCGACGACCAAGGATAGCAGCGGCAAAGGAGATTAAAAGGCCTATAGCCGACACAATAGCATAAAAATAGTGTATACAGCGGCGCAACTAGAAAAAATCAAAGGGGGTCGGCAACGAGAAAGAAAACTAACAATTATTTGTAGAAGTGAATATATCTCAGTTAGATTACAAAGTTAAAATATTAGCCTAGTGTAAATTGACAGCGGAATGATCCAATTCTGGGACGTGCGAAGCGACCTTTTTCGCTCTGTCTGCGCTAGCTACTCACTCTTAGAAAAAGTTTCCCGCGCTTTCGAAAGTAGGCAGCAAATTGTTTGCTCTCCAGGCCCACATTTTAAAAAGTAGTCCACACAAGCTTAGGGCCTGGATACACGTCAAGTTTGACAAGATTGTAAAGAAAATTTAATCGCCGTCTTTTTGATACCAAAATTATAAAATTGGTTTAAGAATGTGTGAAGTTGCAACCATACGAAGATTACAAATCAGACTAGCCTAAAGCCAGCTGCAGTTTCGTTTTGTGGGTTAATAAGATTGCATCCTAGGTAGGGATGTCCAAAGTAGAATTTCGAATCCTTAAGATTCGAATCCATCCAGAATCGAATCTAAAAACCGCTTTTTTTATCGGTTAATTGGATTCGGAAATAATACGGAGAAAGGAAAAAAATTATAAAAAAACGAAAAAAAATGTTTTGAAAAAATGCTCCGTCGTCCACAAAACGCCTGCAAGTCACGTGCGTCGTGCATGCCAATCCGCTTCTGCATGTTTGTTTGTTTGTTTATCTTTATCCTGCATTGCGGGAAAGCGGACTTGAGCGCTATGCATCGGTGTACGCCTTCCGACATACACCTGACCCACGCTGCAGCCGACGGCAATGTCTGTTTTCCGGTTGTCTACTTTACTTATGACTTAAATTTGGTACTACCCATTACTCGAAATCGATCACTAGGTAGAGGCAATTATCGTAAAGTTTCTTGCCCAGAGAAACAACAGCAAGTGCGGGTGGCTGGAGTCGAACATGCAGGCTCTCGACTGCGAGCCCAACGCGCTAACCACTCGGCCACGGCTGCCTGTGATTAACAGAGGTCCCCTACGTGTGTGCGCGCGCGTATGTGTTGTTTTGAGAGAACAAAGGCAAAAAGAAAAAAAACGATTGAACTTGAGAATGAAAACTTGTTAAAATGATGGCTTTGTAAAGCTTCTTTTTCATGCCGTTGTAAGCGTAAAGCTGAGCCGGTTTCCCGCACTTCAAGTTTTACTATCCTGGAAAGTCAGCCATTTTGTTTATATGACATCATATTGCGTGAATAAATGACGGTCTGTTTAATACAGCATTTTGTATTGCGGTTTATGCGACTTGAGCGTGAAACAAGTTTGGTATGCATAGAACGTAGCTTTAACTGACACACGTTAAGTAGTAGGAAAGTCTCAGTCTAGTTAGTAGTCCGTCTTCTTGAAGTTGCAAATCTTAAAGGGGGTTGTCATGCCGACTAGACGACCCCCCTAGTTGCGCCCCGGTGCATAGACATTGTAAATTAACACTTAACTTGAGTCCAGGGGTCCAACTCCAACTTGAACAGGACACAACCGTGATGATAGTTGTCGCAGTCGTTGCTGAAGCGTCCGGTGAAGAGAATCGTACAATACTCCTCAGGAAAGTAATCCAATGTAAGTTTCACGCTAATCCAAAATCACGTCGGGGTCACCATAAATATGTAGCGGACGCGGTAGTTTAGCTCGCGCGCTCATATACAGCCGTCCGTGCTGACGGCGACACTCCTGGGCAGAACCGAGATCAGAACTGGCGAGGAATGACCAGGACACGATAGTCTTCTTCACTGTCTTATCTATCGACTGGCTTGACGGAACAGAATTTGACCACGAGATAGATTTCTTTAAGACTGCATTGTTTATTAACTTGGTTGCTAGTTTCAGAACAGGGATATCTAGAGAAGGGGATATGAAGGCTCGCAGCGATTGCCTTATTCTCATAACACTACCAGGGCGGTAGTTTGTAGTGCTTTAAACATGTGGTTCTTTTTAAAATCATAGAAAGTTTTGTAGTGCAGCTGGTACAATGAGCTACAGAAGACAGTTAGCAAATGTTACGTAGCCTAGAGTATATTTAAGGAATACTTGTTCACAAAGACAGTTGAAAAGTTACCAGTAAGCTGTTTTTATAACAAAGCCTTTGCAGGAGGCTAGATGTAAAGCAAGTATATGGGTAGTTGAATTAACAAGTAACCACGAGCATGCTGTGAATATCCAGGCCTGATGTTAATAGCGCAATGCAAGTTATCATAACAAGATTTATTAAACTACTATCGGTCCAAATTGTCATTTTACGATAAACACAGATTATTTACGATAAACAAAGGCCCTTCTATTGTCAGACGTAATAAAAGCCTTCGTATCCCCTTCTTTAGATATCCCTGTTTCAGAAGAACGGAAATCCAAACATAGCAAAACAAGAACACCAAACTATTGACAATCCCACTACCGAAATACTAGCATGCTCAGGGGCGCCGGAACGGTTTTTGACTGGGGGAGCAGGATTATGAAAAAAGGGCACTTTTATTGCTAAAAGGCCTTTTTTTTAAAGTTTTAAGGTAAGATAAGATATAGCAACAATGCTCATCCATCAGCTCATCATCGAGTAATGATACAAGTGTCTGGTATACAAAGAACAATGGCACGAGAGGGCATCATGCTATGTTATGATGACGTAGGCTAATTACTTACTGTGATACAGAATTTTGTGTGGTGAATATTATTTTGAGGCAAAAATTAAAGATTATAGCAGGCCTCGAAATTCACGGCGGACATGTAACATGTGATGTCCGCGGGAAATACCATCTAGATCGGTCATATTTGTCCGCCGAGTAACACAGGAACTAGCGATACAAATAGTCATTGCATAGCACAAACGATTCTTGCGAGAATATAATTTCCCTCGCATTTAGAAAATGTGAATACTGTACCCCTTAGCTTCCATTCAACAAGGAAAACTTTCGATTTTTACGTTGCTTCAACGATTGATGACATTGAATCAGCGTAACAAAGGTGAATTCTTCGATAAGAATCGATGGGAATACTGGTAATTCTATACTAATCACGCTCAACTTAGTTCAAGTTTTACGTCACAATGTCTGGCTTTGATCTCCAAGTAACATTGATAAGGCAAGGTTGGTTCGTCACCTCCGAGTTATCTCGGAGGTGACGGTTGGTTACAGGAGTAGGCTATATTACAGCAAGATGCAGCAAAAATTGTTAAGTTTTGGTATTAGGCTACAGCAAGAAAGAAAACGCCCAGGGAAAATTCACTTTCGCTCACAAGACACGCAAAAATATACCTGAAGAAAAAAGTCCAATGAAACTTTGGACAGTCGAAAATAGTTGCGTTAGTGTAAAAGTTTTCCGACTCGTGCCCAGAGCATAGTGAAGTAAGAAGCCACACGACCTCGTTGGGTGGAAGTTAATTAGTTATGCGGCGTAGCAGCTACACCGCGCTTTGACTCTTCAAGCGCACGTCGTTGGTCTGATGAAAGCCTTTCAGAGTGACTTCGATGAAATTTTAAAAAGCCTTCTAAACCGTAGCTATAGTTCTCAAATGGCGAAAAACTTTCAACGTAAAGTGATTAAGCATGACGATCGACGCTAAAACTACTGTGTCCGCCGTGAGGCTTAATTTGTCCGCCGAGATAGCTGCTCAGACCGGACACATTTGTCCGCCGTCAACGAATTTCGAGGCCTGCAATGTATGTTATGTAAGGTAGCCTATTCTTTGTATTTTGTTGAGGGCCGTCCAGTCCCAATGATGTTCCGTTTAATCAATTTTAATTTATCTCATAATTAAGTTGTTTTGCGTTCCGTATGTTTCATGAAATGAAGTAGCCTCGGTAACATTTTGGTCATTTATCTTGGATCAATTCGACATCGCCTCAGTTATTGAGAAGTTCCACACCTGAATTGCAAACGTACCATGTTATGTATCGTTCAGTACTGTAATTGTTTGTTGTAAAGTACAGTATAGCCAGTGTTGTACGTTGACGGCGTCAACTTTTTGTTGACGCTGAGGCTATCGCCGTCAATTTATTTTCCAGTTGACGGAAGTGATAGCGCCGTCAACTATTTTGCCGATTTTAAGCGTCAAGCGCTAAGCGTCATTTTTTGTTTTCATGGAAAATCTCGTTTCACAATAAGAGTTTCACAATGTATTCTGGCCAGCGCGACTCATCCGAATTACCGGCTTTTGCGTTGGTTGGAATGGCTCCCTGGAATACATGCGGAAGAAGTTCGCCAAATGGTGATCACCCATGTATTGAGAACGAGGGATCAGAGACAGAAAGCGAAAAATCCATGAATGGCATCGCGGACGTTGAATATACTTTATTTCAAGAGCTCTATGCCCCTGAAAAGAGCGATGTTGGTGCAGTGGACCTCGTTAAAAGATTTATACGTGCTAAACTATCACAGCACGCTTGGAACAGTGATACCTTTCCGACTAAACGTTTTCAACTTGTTTTTGAAATACAACACACCAATACCAACCAGCGCTGCTGTGGAACGCATGTTTTCACTTGGAAAGGACAATATGCGCAGGGGCGCCGGAAGCGGGAGGGAGCAGGGGGAGCGGATGCCCCCCTGCCCTCAAATTTCTGTGGATGGGGAGGGAAGAGGGGGCAATGGTGCCCTTTTAAGGTCATGTAAGCTACTGCACACTTTGCAATATAACAATTTATGCTATTCGCTTTTAGCCTAATTATAAGGTTCTATTTTTGCCTCAAAATAATATTCACGACACAAAATTCTCCATCACAGTAGGCTAAGTTATATTACATCATTATAAAATAGCATAATGCCCTTCCGTGCCATTGTTCTTTGTATAGCGGACACTTGTATCATTACTCGATAATGAGCTGATAGATGAGCATTATCGCTATATCTTATCTTAAAACTTACAAAAAAATTTGGCCTTTCAGCAACAAAAGTGCCCTTTTTTTATACTCCTGCCCATCCAGTCAAAAATCGCTCCGGCGCCCCTGAATATGCGTCCCAAACGCAGCAGATTGTCAGACAAACGTTTTGAAATGCTTGTTTTTCTGCAAGGAAATAACTAATAGGCTGAGCAGCTAATTACAATACAGTCCCAAAACATAATACCTGCTCTTTATTTATACTATAGCTATTGTTAGCCTGAACTTGGTTGAAATATTTCCGTTTTATGAGACGCTGGCAAAAAATAGCGCTAGAAATTAGCGCTGACGCTGTCAATTTCTTTAAGAGCTTACGCAGTCCTTTACGCCGTAAAGTTTTTAGGCAATTCGCGCTGACGCTGACAAATTATTTCAATGACGCGTACAACACTGAGTATAGCCTACCATACGGTGATGCCACCTTCTTTTTCTAATCAACATAGTTATTGGGCAATGTCGCTTCTACCTTTTTCTCGCCCTTTGCTATGTTGACGTGTATTGTTTTTGCTGTGATGGTCAGAAATAAAAACAACTGAACTGAACAATGGGGGCTGGGCGGCCTTATACCATTTGTCCATTTCTAATATTTTGTGAGGTCATGTTAGGCAAGCGTGTCTATAGCCTACAATGAAAGCTATTATTTAGGAATAAATGTAGGCTGATGACTGAATCATTGAATCAATTATGAAATAATATGAATATTAAAGCTTGGCTTCGAACAACCTTTTGTTAATGAAACGAATTAGGGAAAGGTGGAGCAAAACGGACAACTTGAAAGTGTTTTTATGAGAACGAATTAAACGTAGGCTACATCTATTGTGTTCGTTGAATTCGTATAGTAGCTACCGATACCCAGGGGCGAGTTTAACTGATGGGGGCCCCAGTGAAAATTTTTTTGCGCCGAGAGCGCGAAATACTTTGCAAGGTAACTTGAAAGTCACCCACAGTGTTGCTAATGCCTTTTCGCCAAGCTCAGTCGCCACCTTGTGACTAAAAATTATCTTTGAAAGAAAAAGGAGGCATTTTGCAGAAACCTCACAGGCTTCTTCTTCTTCGTCGTATGAGCTGTTCTTCCGGACTATATGTTTGGGCATGATGTCATCAGCCACTCGACAGTCTCGTCATCCAGGGCCTTCAGTCCAAGTGTTCCATGTGGTGGTTGATGGATTGGGCAGTCATGGACGACATGATCTACTGTCTGGTCTGTGGCGCCACACTCGCATCCCGGTGAAGAAGCCAGGCCCCATCTGCACATGTCTGAACGAAAGCGACCGACGCCGGTTCGTAGGCGGTTAAGCCGGACCCACGCAAGTCTTGCGAGGGACATTCCCGGAGGGTGGGGATCGACGTCAGGTAGGAAATCACGGAGTCGGGAGGTGTTGTTTTGCCACTCTATGTTCGTGTAGTTCGTCCAGTGTGCCGCACTTATTCCAAGATCTTCAACGTTGTTCAGAAGCTGTCGTGCGGCGGGCACAAATGGGCGTCTTGATTTCAATCGCTGCTGTTCTCCAGGTAGGCGCTGGAGTGTACTGTGTAGGAGGTGGTCGGGGTCCAGTGCGCGACGAGCAAGGGAAATCATGGCTCCTTTACGGCGAAGATCAGCAGGTTGGATGCCTGCAAGGATGGGAAGGCAGTCCGTTGGAATGGGACGCAACGCAGGCATCCAGTCACAGTGCGTCATTGATGGCGGTGTCAACGTGGCAGGTGTAGGAGCTGCGGCACCACACTGGCGCGCAGTACTCAGCGGTAGAATGGACGAGGGCCAAGGCTGCTGTACGAAGGGTTTTCGCATCAGCTCCCCAGCCGGAACCCGCCAGCCGCCTCAAAAGTGCAACGCGCGCAGATAGTTTTTTGCGCAGTGACTCCAGGTGTCGTCGGTACGTGAGTGACCTGTCCAGGGTAACGCCGAGGTAGGTGGGTTCGGCGCAGTTGGGGAGGTGTTCGTCATCGGTGGTAATGTTCATCTCACGTTTTGCTTTCTTGTTGTTTAGATGGAAGGCCGCCGACACTGTCTTTGCCTTGCTGAGCTGTAGCTTCCATTTCTAGAGATAGCCTATGTTGATCCTAAGGGCACACCGAGCTTCCACTCCGGTCGTTGGAACACTGGCACGAACCCAGACCTGGTTTTCGCAAGTGATGATCCCGATGATCGCCAGCCGTGTGCTAGAGAAGTTCCCAAGGTCTCAACACCGACCCTCGCTAATCACGCCCCCCTTGCTTGCCACACCTATTCCGAGCAAGCCTGTCAAGCGATGGAACTTCAGAAAGGCCGATTGGGAATACTACAGCTTCCTCACAAACGAAGCTACGCAGTACCTTCCATCCTCACACACCATCAAAGTGGATGAAGCCTACCAGGACTTCTGTGATGCAATCATGTCTGCGGCAAAAGACTCCATCCCGCGAGGTCGACGGAAAAACTACATACCTTGCTGGGATGTGGAGTGCGACAGGCTCTACCGCGACTTCCTCCGTTCCCCGCAGGGCACCGCCACCACCAACAGCCCTGCTGGCAAGATTGGATTCAAAGAGGAAGAAGCACTGGACAGAAGCCATAGACTCAATCGACTTCACGCACTCCAGCCGCACAGCATGGAGTACACTCAACAACCTCACTAGCAGATCACATGCCTCTCATCGCCAATGCTCCATTTCAGCAAATGCCATCGCTTCACAACTTGTGGAAAATGGAGTGCACAGAACGAGAGACCGTAAATCAAACAAGTCCGTCCTCAAAGAAATGACGGACCTCTGGAAGGTCCCAACACCTGTCGAGGGCAACATCTCTGGTGAGTTTACCCCAGAAGAATTTGCCTCCGCCCTCCAGCACCTAAAGCCAGGCAAATCCCCGGGCCTTGACCACCTATGCTCGGAACTAATACTCCAAGCTGCATCCTCTATGAGGTCCTGGTTAAAAGACTTCCTTTCCTGCTGCTTGCGTCACCTGCGCATCTGGAGAAGAGCCCTAGTGGTTGCAGTCCCAAAGCCGAAGAGGTCCCCGGGGGGCTGCCGCCCCATCTTTCTGCTCTGTGTCCCCTTCGAGATGCTCGGAAGACTTGTCTGCGCCCGTGTCGAACCGATGGTGGACCTCAAAGGCTGAGAGAAAATAATAACACAAAATTCCATTTTTCTACATCGGGGGCCCGGGGAAACTACACCCTCTCACCTCCTAAATCCGGGCCTGTCGATACCGGTAGTAAAACATCTTGCACTGGTAGGCTATATTTTTGTTTTATTCTAGGTGTACCGAGTCAGGATGATTGGACTCTCGCTCAAAGTAGGCTAAGCTTATTTTGGGAACATTGCCTTCAAAACTCTACATCGACTCAAAACGTAAGCCACAATCTAAAGTTTGTATACCATAACTTACGCCTTTCCAATGCTATCCCCTATCATGAAAAGCATATACCGGAACAGCATTTTGAAAAAAATTACTGATTGTTTGATTGAATCTTTATCCTCAGACTGGGAAAGCTTCTTGAAGAGTTTTATCCTGGCAGTTTCGCATACTTGTAGACTAGAGGCTTTGAATCACTGACGCAGGCCCAGTCACCGAGATTGACAGAGTGAAGTTTCCAATTGTTAAAGTCTTGTTATCGTGGAATTATTCCATCTATTAGATGCCGCTGAATGGAAAGCAGTCCTTAACGTGCGTTGCTCAAGCGCACACCCTGAGAGTCGAACCAGCGTCGCTTGATCTTAAAGCTTCTTCGTACCAGTAGTCACGCGCTATTAAACCAACTGAGCTATCGGGACCGCTTGGAAAATAAAATCACTGATGGAGGCTACACAACAATAACCTAACTGCACCAAGTAGGCTACAGCGTAAGTATTTGTACGCTAAAAATATAAACCGGCAAAAAATCAGACTCCGATTTCTGTTTTTGCCAAGAATTTCAGACTCGGGCTGCTGTAGACAGCTGATCAAAAAGAGAGATGGTAGCCTAATCTTCTTGAGCATAAGGCTTTGTGATGAATTGCTTAGTTACGCTATCCCTCGTCTTCGAGGATGATGATCTTTGCAATAAAAATATCTTGCGAAGACGCTTGCGCGTGGGTTGATTAACGTGGACTTGATAAGACCATCAGCTTTGTCCAAAGGCAAGAGCCGGTGACATGCTGCAGCCTTCACAGTCGTTGAGTTTGACTTCATCCGCCGTTGGGGACTTGGGCACTTTGGACTACGTTTTGTCTGGCCACTACCTTTCAACCAACCTGGCATGGGTACCCTTCTAGGATCAGTACAGCTCTAGAGGTCACTGAGGCACGGAAGCACTCTAACCACAGTGGTTAGCGCGTTGGGCTTGCAGTCGAGAGCCTGCATGTTCGACTCCAGCCACCCGCACTTGCTGTAGTTTCTCTGGGCAAGAAACTTCACGATAATTGCCTCTACCCAGTGATCGATTTCGAGTAATGGGTAGTACCAAATCTAAGTCATAAGTAAAGTAGACAACCGGAAACAGACATTGCCGTCGGCTGCAGCGTGGGTCAGGTGTACGTCGGAAGGCGTACACCGATGCATAGCGATCAAGTCCGCTTTCCCGCAATGCAGGATAAAGATAAGACAAACAAACAACAAACACCACGTTAAAGTAGTAGTCCGATGAGAAGAGATGTTTAATTACAACCAGGGATATCTTGACACTACAAGATATCCCTGGTCACAACACTCATACAAACAACCCTTTTGACGCAATTAAGTTATGGAACTGTGTTATTCACAAGTAATACGTGTGGTGCCATGGTTAACACATTTGGGAAATTTGCACCCCGTTTGTGTTTCTGATCTTTCCAGTTAGCAAAAAAGGCTCTGTTTTGTCACTTCAAAATCACACCACAAGGTGAGACAGAGAGTCAATAAATCATAACCTTGTGTCCGCCCAGCTCGGTTGCACGACAAACTGATGTGCTGTTTTATTACCCACTAAAGTTTATTTGTTTTTTCCAGAACATAAAAACAGGACAGCAAGAAATTGGAAAACATGCCTTCAGCTGATTGCAGTCATGTGACTCAGCAGCACGTAATATTGTTAGCGTTCTTCTCGAAAGGTTTTTGATACACAAACTAATCTAAGTGAACGAATCGCCATTATCAGCGTAGCCTAGTGGATTAGAGTTTGGGCAAGAGCTATTGCCTAGTCATTTCGATTGCTTGGGTTCGATTCCCACCTCCGGTCTTTACTCTCCTTTTTATCAACATTACATCACAACATCGCAATGTACTTAACTCAACCAGAACGATGGAAATAGCTATATTACCGAAAGCTTATTAATCATTATTGTCTTCACACGCAGGCTTCATGCATATTTGAACACAGTTGGGAACGGTGTTATAATTTAATTTCGTCTCGAATTTCTGTTTAAGGTTGGAAGTTTTTACGTAATCTAATGTGGAAAGTAACCGCTCACACAACTTTGCCCAATCTTTAAAACAATGTGTGTTTTATTTTCTCTTGCCTTCTACCCAGGGCCGGACAAGGCGGGGGCTGATGGGGCTGCAGCCCCAGGCCCACCAAGAAAATAGGCCCACTGATAACAACTTACTGAGAGCAACTGGCATGCTCATTATCAGGATCGAAAGAATAAAGGAGGAAAATTATAGAACGAATGCTAACTGTGTAAACCAGTGCTTCTTAGGGGCACGCCCCCCCCAGGGGGCGTCAGCTAATTTCTAAGGGGGGTGCGAGACCTAACGTAACAACTTGAAACGGTTAATTTAATTGAGTTATGGTCGTGCATAATGGAACGGTTTCATAAAACTAGTCGGGCGCTGCAGGATAGCTAAACTACTTTGAATAAGGTAACAAAATTTCTTCATGGTCTACATGACTTTGTTAAAACATTAAGATCCCGATTTCAAGAATTCGAAGAAAAGGGTAGAGTATTAAGGGTCTGTCATCTTTATATTGAAGAAATTTCAAGAAAGAAAAAAAGAAACATATGCTTAGATAGCGGAGGGGGATCTGAAGACACTACACTTGATCCATCCAGCAGATTCAAAGTAGACTCATATTTACCAATCATTGTCCAAATTATTTTGTGTATGAGATCCCGAATTGCAGCATATGATCGTCTTCAAATAAGATTTTCGTTTCTGGCGGAATTAAATACCATGTCTAACTGAAACATGGAAGAGAGTGCAAAAACATTGCTTCACAATTATCCAGATGATCTAGAAGAATTACTGCCTGAAAAGATGATTCATTTTTCTGCACTGCTAAAACAACACCATTTTAACAGCAAATGCAGGAAAGAAACTCAAATGTTTAGATTTATCAATGAAAGTGAGTTGAAGTATGCATTTCCTAACGTAGGCCTATCTGTTGTAGCGTACTAAGAATGTATCTTTGTCTGATGATTTCTAATTGCTCAGGTGCTGAGCGCTCATTTTCAATGCTAAAAAGAGTAAAGAATCAACTGCGCAAGGTTGCATTCCAGAGCTGGTAATAACATCATCGGTGTCTATTTTTTTCCAAACCTTTGTTTTCAATGCAGAGTAGAGCTAAGAAATGTAAAGCTCTTTGCTTTGTCTAAATCCAGCAAACATGTCATTTGAATGTGTTGAATAATATTTCATTTTAATTGTGATAGGTACAATGAGGGGAATGAAATATAAGCCTCAGATTACCATATAGCCCCAGATCCATCAAAACCTTAATCCGGCCCTGCTTCTACCGCACTGCAGTAGGTCATGTAACTTTGTAAATTATATTTTGTACGTTATGCGCTCTGAGGATGCGCAATGGTGCGCGAAACGTCAGTGAAGCAATAAATCAACCTGTTTATTGTTGCTTTTACTTTCATCGGATGAACGTTGCAACCAGTGCTAGAAACGATGATTATTGATGAACCTGATGAACAGTTGAACACCCAAGCTTTTCAGTGTTCAACTGGACTGAGTACAAAAAGAATGTTTGGCTGCAATCAGGTGGTTTCAAACATCAGTGATGACAGTGATGTCATATGTCCTTGCGTTGGGAAAGTGTGATACGTTAAAGTGCCTACCATCCTTGCAGGGCGCGTTGCCTACAATCGAAATTTAGGACCTCCCTGTGTTGGGTTGCTCAGCGAAGGCAGGTCAACCCAGGGGCGCCGGAGCGATTTTTGACTGGGGGGGGGGGGGGGGAGCAGGATTATAAAAAAAAGGGCACTTTTGTTGCTGAAAGGCCAATTTTTTTTTAAGTTTTAACATAAGATATAGTGCTCATCTATCAGCTCATTATCGAGTAATGGTACAAGCGTACGGTATAAAAAGAACAATGGCACGGAAGGGCATCATGTTATGTTATAATGATGAATACTATTTTGAGGCAAAAATGAAAGATTATAGTGAAGAAAGGGGCGTTCTTCCCGGCTATCAGCACAAGGCTGAGCACTCACTAGTACAGCGAGCAGTTGCGATTCGCTAACCATAACGGTGTAGCTTCCACGCTAGCCATTCAGACCATCCAATCAACAATATGTTTCTCGGCAGCCGATTTGTAGCAAGAACGGTGTCTATCGCTGTCAACACGGTGTCTATCGCTGTCAATTCTTGCTACAAATCGGCTGCCGAGAAACATGAAAGATTATAATTAGGCTAAAAGCGAATAGCAGAAATTGTTATAAGTCAATTTGTGCAGTAGCTTACATGACCTTAAAAAGGCACCATTGCCCCCCTGCCTCACCAGGTCGACCCTTGTGTTCTGTCAGAAACAACTTAGGTTAGTGGTACCGAAGTAAAGCAAAATGCCGAAAACGGATTTAGCTTCTTTGAGCCACATCTCCACTACAATACTCTCCCTACAAAAAGTTTGCTTTTTGGTAAAGCAAGAAAACACGCTCAAAAAGGTTTGTCACAGCGAAATGTGAATAGGCTATACTGCAATATATGACTTCATAAAAAGTCCCGAAACGAAAACATTACAGCTCTACGTCGCCTCGGCATTGCAAAACATTTTGTTCTTAGACAATGCACGCACGGTCAAGCACTGTAAAAAAATCCTTCAAAGATCACACCATGGCTGGGCTTGCAACAAAACATAGGTAGCCATTGTGTTTCCAAACAGAAAATCAACCGTTTTTTACATTGATTCAACGTTTGTAGACGTTGAATAAATGGAAAAAACGGTTGATATACTGTTTGATAATTACTGCCGAATACAATTGATTGGATGTCCTCTTTCAAATTGCTTCCGTGCTTTATTTTCAAGCAATTAGCAGACGTTGTCACGGCAAACTATTATTCGAGATCTTTTTTCACGCTCAGAGCAATACAGTTTATTGTATTGTATAAGATGACATACATGCAACGATAAAACAAAATACATTTGCGAAACAAAAAACATGATCGAAACAGAAAAAAACTGACGGAAATAGTCTTTCAAAGAATGTGAACTCGCAAACAACTGAAGGACAAAGGCATTAAAACAACGCATAAGCACGAAAACGCCGCTATAAAACTCAGCTGCTTCAAACTTCATCAAGCAGCGCAAAAAGTTTTATTGGGGGGACTTTATTATGCCATGTTAAAACCTAGACTCAACGGTACATGTGAAATCACTCATGCCAACAAGTTTTCAACGTATTTTTGATGAATGCGATAGCAGTGGGTTATGAATAGTGAACAAAATTTAGCTCAGCCGCATCTTGATAAACTGCACAAAGAACCTGAGCGTGAAGTGGCAAAAATTCGGTGCGATACTGACGAGCCTAGCCTGGGCGAAACACGGTGTCTATCGCTGTTAATTCTTGCTACAATCGGCTGCCGAAAAACATAAAAAACCTGAGCCTTACTTTGACTACAATTTCAAAAAAGAGGTGGTATTCTCGAACCATGACATATATTTTAATTAATAAATTATTATTGTTTAATTATCGGGTACCGTAGCCTAATTATCATTGCCGTTTTAGGGTTAGGGGTTAGGAACTCACCGAATCGGACTCACCGAATAGTAGCAGACCCCAGATTTAAGCGACACACGCTTGCTCCGTAGTTTAGAAGCAAGCGCAACCGGTTTTACAGATTACAACTCAAGATGATGAAGCAAAATCTGAATGTTCATTGGTGTTTTGTTATGTGATGAACGGTTGCCCTTGTCTACAATTTAAAATAAAATCAATGAATTAGATTTTTCAAGGAAGCCGAATCGTGGTTCCACTTCCAACTGTGCAAACACACAGTTCTGGCGTTTTTGTTGGCTGAAAAGTCGCGTCGTAATTAAGTGAAGATAAATACGCCATAAACTTGCTTTGCCAATGATGGTGACTCACTTTGAACAAATAAAACTTAAAACGAAAGTGACCAACCCAATCATGAAAACGACTACCATCACAAAAATGTTTTTCGAAGCTCGTCTTATTGTGCAAATCAAAGTCAGCAAATCATTCTTTTTTGCATTGATAAGTTTGAAGTCTGCAGACGTTGATTCGATGTAGAAAAGGACTGATTCGCTGAATGAGAGCTCAATTAATCTATCCGCTTTCGTAAATGACCTAAATGAGATACCACATCCACACAGGAACAAGCTGAGAGCAACAACACAAAGACATGACAAACCTGCTGGGACTATGATGTTGGAAGATATTTACCAGAAACCCAGAAAGCGAAGTCCGTTATTTTAAAAATAATGGGTTTTGTTGTCTGGGAAATGGCCACAAGACGAACGTAGCATTGAGAAATGTTCTTTCGCAACTTTGCGTTTGTCTTGTGACTATATTTGTAACAGAATATGTCATAGGAACATCCGCAAATGTAATCTTTCACAGTCATGTGATATTATTTGTGGTAAACCTTTGTTTCTTTATAGATGTATTAGATTGTTTTCTTGATGGAGGCATAGTTTAGTCGAAAACGCTTGAGTGGAATTATTAGTTGTATCATTGTATGTCGGTTTGGTGTGTTGTTTAAATAATTAATAACATTATTTTATTCAAACCCATAAATTGATTGTTTATTACTTGTCTGGCATTGTAATACTACTTCTCTTCCAAAACGACATCAATTGGAGGCAATTTCATTTAGGTTTTGGTTACGTTTCTGACAGGCTGGTTTAATAACCTAAGCACACAATTTTAGTTGATAAGAAATCATCGAATTGTGACGCGGCACGCTGTCTTCCGCGTTCGTCATGAGTATCGGGTTCATTTCGTCACAACGTTACTTCGTTTTTATAGTTGTGCCTTCAGTGCAGAGGCGAGGTCTTCCGGTTTTAAACCACTCAGGCAACTGTGCCATTCGATGACGTCATTAAATTTATGAACAGCTCTGCCCATATTAACAACATCTGTTCAGTTCAGAATCGCTCGATATTGCAACCAAACACAACAGTCATGTCACCAAAAACATCCATTAACTTATTCAATTAACCATGTCCAGAATAACATTCAAGCAAACATCATAAGCTGAGGGTTTATATTATCAAAAGCACACAGCAAAATCCGTTATTTTTACATTACATAATGTAAAAATAACAGATTTTGATGTCTGGGCAGCTCAATTGCTGTTACAATGCAGTCAGTTGTCTTACAGGCATGAAAACGCACTGCCAACGAGCGCAGGAATAATGTTCACACTGATCTAATAGACGCAGAAAAAAATATTGTGATTCGTACCGATTCTTATCAAAAAAGCTGAAAGAGTAAACAGGCATAGTGCACGGAGAATATGGACTCTTTATAACTCATAGACAAAAATTTGGAGAGTCCTAGCATGGACAATATCCCAGGTGGCAAAATCTATGGTTTTTGCATTCGCCTGTTGGGATTGAATCAATGTAAACAGCATGGATTTTGCAAGCTGGCTTTATCATAACAACATTCAGCATCAAAATACGTAGACTGTTTACTTCCCCTTTTAACGGAAACAAAAAGCATAGCTTAGCTGGTTATAAGATGATGCATGAAAGTATCCCAGACAGCAAAATGTAATGTTTGAATGTGAAAATGACAAAGATTACTCTCTGTGTATACTGTATAATACCGTGACACATTATGAAAATAAAGCTGGGTCTAAACATTCTTCAATTGGACATTGTTTAGATTTCAAAGCCGTGCGAAATACGAAGAACTTGTACCCAAACCCCTGTTTGTCACCAAAACGATTTTGCACGTTTGCACACCAGTTTCAGTTTAGTACTGTACAGTTTAAACAGCAGTTGTCGCTTCACTGCACTGATCGACCAAACGCCCACGTTAATCATTAAAAGCTAAAGAACCTAAAGGATTTATTTCAGATGATCAAATAAATAAACGCTAAATAAACTAACGATGTGCTACCATGTATGTTAAATTGATGAAAAGCTTTGTCACCATTGATGCTACCTAGACAGCAAAATCCGTCAATTTTTACATTGATGTAACAGCACAATGATTTTGTTGTCTGGGCTAGCTTTTGAGCAGAGTAAACAATTCTTGGTACAAAGGTTCTTGCAGTTACCCAGACAGCAAATCAATCGTTTTTGACATTGATTCGAAATCGTGGCTGCCTATTTGTGACGAAGTGCACCAAGACACCATCTTTTATTCAGAGGAACTATGCCAAGCGCACAATGTGTATATGGAATCTAAGACTTTAAAAGAAATTTCTAAACCGAAAAAAGGAAACTCGTCAAATCGTGTCATTTGACAAGCAACCCAACTGCAAAAAAAGTTTTCAGTGAAATACCCACATAGGTTTGTTTTACTTTCGATAGGTCCATATTCTCGCATACGCTCATACATAAAAACTTGACAGATGTTGTTAATTTACTCCACAAACAATACACTTCCTTCACGCCGCATTCAATAATAATAGCTTATAAAAAACCAAATATTCTATCATCAATCATACTCTATTAATCACTCAAAACGATTAGAGAAAAACAAAAAACATGACATTGCACAGCTTACTACTAAGCACGATTAAGTTTGTAAGGAAAAGTAAATGCTTGAAAAAGTAAAACCTTGGACATCAACGTTAACAAACATGCCACAGTATGTAACCATGGCGACCTATATACACAGGCCATGCCAATGTGCAAGCTTTAAACTTGACTGGAGGCCCATCTGCTACGCTTGATAGTAGTCAAAATCGCAAGTAAAGTTGATAGTTTGAGAATTAGTTAATAAAAACAGTCTCTCTTTGTGTATAGCTTGAGCTACTTTTGTGCTGGAAAACCGAAAAGCATAAACAAACGGAAAACCGAAACCGAAAAGCAACACCGGTGACAAGACTGTCTTTTTTTAAACGTAAAATTAGGTGCTTTGAGATTTAGTGATCACACTTTGGCTTCTCGAAACTAACATTTCAAAGAGATATGAAGTAAATTTAGCCTAAAGTTCAAAATCAAAACTCCATCGGCCTTCAGTCAGGCCTCCAGTTCGCATGTTGGCAAGCCTGTGCAATGTGTGCATGTAGCCAATTAATTTCAAGCATTTTTTCATGCTATAGTAACACTCTCAGCACTGCAATGATGGCTTTAAAATCACGATTAAAAATGCACTTAGGGTCGAATTAAAATGAATTATATGGTTGACAAAAGCGTTTGCTGAAATCTTTACAGTCGCAGCAGTACATGACCATAATATGATTCAAGTTATACAGCAGAGTACAACATAACATGGAAAAAATAAAATACAACACATATTTTAAGCAAAAACTGCTTTCTTTCTGGAACACGATTTTTAATATAAATTTAAAAATGAAAAACTAAGTCATTAATTACTGTGAAAAGTTAATGGATAAAAAATGATATGGTTGACTTGACCTGTTTGTGAGATTGCGCTTCGCAAATGTTTAGTATACGATTACATCCAAATTATGACTTTGCAAATGACTTACGAAAGGCTTTTGCATTGATCTTTTAAAGGCTAAAACATATGTACAAAATTTATACAACAGCCCACTTATAAATATTGACAACGAACCCTATACAACAGGGGTTATCAAACTGTGGCCTTCATCGCCCCGGTCTGTGATTCCCAACCTGTGACACCAATTTTTCTACAAAAAATAAATAAAACGGACGTACCTCCTAGAGGAGGTAAAATTGAATCTTGGGGGGCAAAGACTTGCGGGAGCGGTTGAAGCGTTTGAATGTTCACCACGTTATAGGGCTATAAAGATTAAAACTACCGTACGGGATTTTATGATTAAGACAGGTCAGTGTGCAAGGTCAAATTATTTTCTGAAACGCCAGATCCCAGACAACAAATCAATCCTTTTTTACATTTGACTCAACGTCTGCAGACGTTGAATCCATATAAAAAAGAATTGATTTGCTGGCTGGAATGTTAGTTATGTTCAGAATTTTATGAACAATCCAGAAAGCAAATCAACCTTTATTTACATTGAGTCAACGTCTGCAGTCGACGTTGAATCAATGTAAACAAACAGTTGATTTGCGGTCTGGGGAAGAGATTGGGAACTCCTAGCCAAGAGGCTCAGGCTAGTACTGGACAGCAAGGCTGTTTTGAAAACATTCCCTAAAAACGAAAAAAACTTTATTATTAAAAAAGTCACAAAATATCGGTGAACCTCAGGAGATACTGAAACAAGCCTCAAATAGCAAGTGTTTGGACGTTAATGATGGTTAAATATTCTGCAATAATCTTGGATTTTTTTTTAGAGCAATTAGTGTCTTCTGAAAGGGTATTTGAAGATAAGGCGAGAAATGGGCAAACTTCACGCCATTGACTAGCAGATACTAGCTACTGATGTCTTGCTGCTCTTTCACCTGACTATCCTCCTCTGCATTTGCTTGCAAGCTGTTCAGGAGTGGGAAGAGATGACACAGAAACAATCAATCAAGTGTCTGTTTTGGGGAAATCTTTTTGGTTGAACGCTTGCCAAACCTGATAGACATCACAGTTATGAATACATATTTGAAAAAGCAATTAATTCTGCTACATTGAAGGATTTAAGTGATTCAAAAATATAGGCAATAAATGGTCGTTTTATTTAGTCAAAACACAAATTACCGCTTTCGACAAGAATAGAACTACCAACCTTCGGTAGGCTACTCTTGCAATTCGGACATGTAACAGGGAAAAACTTACTTTAGAGAAAAGTATTACTAGCAAGAGTGACGCCATGGCTTCAGCTAAGTTGGTGCTATAAACCAGGGCTTCCCAAACTACAGGTTGCGACACCAAATGGGGTCGTAAATCGTACTTTGAGGATAGCTTAACAAATTAAAAACGAGCCTACCCTGTACAGGTTGGTTTGCACTGGATACTGCATACCAAGAGGTCTTATAGAAAATGATTTTCAGAGATTGAGTCACAAATTAAAAACGTTTGAGAATCCCTGCTTTAAATTATAACATTTAGTGTTACTCTATTACACACGGTTAGTACATACAGTCTTGTCCATATTAATTGACTCAAGCAGGAAAAAGCATACAATTTCAGTTATTCAACGTTTTTATTATCTATTTTACACAATACATTTCAAAATCGGTGCTAACAACTTGTGTGACCACCTTGGTTCTTCAACACCTCTTTCACACGCTTTGGCATCGATTCAACAAGCTTTTTGCAGTTTTTTTGAATTTCTGGGTTTCTATACCATACTTGAGTAATGGCCTCTATGAGTTTGGTTTTTGTAGTGCAATCGAGTTTTTGCAAACGAGATTTTAAAATTGACCAAAGGTTTTCTATTAGGTTGATGTCAGGAGAGTTTCCAGTCCAATCTAGAACATTTATCTTAGGTTGATGAAAAAGTCTCTTCATTTGCTTGGATGTATGGCATGGAGCAAGAACTTGCTGAAATACCTCTCCACCTACAGAAAATGCCCTTTGCATCTCATGAGTTAAGGTTCGTGTTATCAATTCAGAGTATCGAGCCGAGTTCATCATTCTCTCAATGAGGATGAACTGATGAAATGATGAACTCAGCTCGATACTCTGAATTGATAACACAAACCTTAACTCATGAGATGCAAAAGGGCATTTTCTGAAGGTGGGGAGGTATTTCAGCAAGTTCTTGCTCCATGCCACACATCCAAGCAAATGAAGAGAGTTTTCATCAACTTAAGATAAACGTTCTAGATTGGCCTGGAAACTCTGATGACATCAACCCAATGGAAAACTTTTGAACAACTTTGAAATCTCGTTTGCAAAAACTCGATTGCACTACAGAAACCAAACTCATAGAGGCCATTATTCAAGTATGGAATAAAGACCCAGAATGGCAAAAAAACTGCAAAAAGCTTGTTGAATCGATGCCAAAGCGTGTGAAGGAGGTGCTGAAGAATCGAGGTGGCCACATAAGTTATTAACACCAGGTTTTGAAATGTATTGTGTAAAATAAATAATAAAAACGTTGAATAACTGAAATTGTATGCTTTTTCCTGCTTGAGTCAATTAATATGGACACGACTGTATAGTAGTTGACCTACTCATGCTGGGAACTAATGAGCTAATAGCTAGTTAAGCCACTAACTGCAAAAAAGCCACAGCTGCTGTAGATAGTGTTATTTGCGTAGAAGATGCTTGATGTTAAATAGAAAAGAACAAATTAGATTTAGAACAGGTAGTGGTATATTTCATTCGGATCTTACTGTCAAAATCGCTCTGTATCACAGAAAGTCTTATAAATTTGAAAAGACCAAAGTTAAAAGCTTTTGGCCAAACCAGCTTGAAAGCCCCTGTTATACAGTGCATTTGGTTCGTTATCAAAAATTCCAACAAAATACAACTAGAAACCACGCGTTTGACGGACGAATACGGTTAATCGCATAATTAAATCGTCAAACTTTGTAGTATGTTAAATGCATTCGTAATAAACGATCAGCATGGTTCGGATTCACGATGAATCTGGGGTGGTATAAGAGGGTCTGCTACTATTCGGTGAGTCCGATTCGGTGAGTTCCTAACCTCTAACCCAGTGGTTCTCAAACTGGGGTCCGCGGTCCTTTTGGGGTCCGCGAGACAATTTTCTAGGACCGCGAAGCACCTTCCAACAAAATTAACACGATCCCGAAGAAAAAAATTTTGTGGGAAGTAAAAATTTTCAGGCAACTTATTTTCCAAACCAAACTTAACAGATATATTTTAGTAAGCTGGTTTGTCATCCCTCCACACTGATTTTTAAGCCCGGCCTTTCGTTTGATTGTGATAGCCTTTGTTTCGTTTCTATCGCCTTTGTGACATCAAGGAGTGCATAGTGGTGACGTACTCCTACAACACTCGCGTTTACCAGATCAAGAACAGAATTACGAAATAGCCTATACTTGACTAAAAAGGGGTTAGGCGAAGTTGATTAAGGCTGGTTATTTTTACTGATTTAAGTTTTGAATTGAATGCTTTTCCGAACTTTTAGCTTTTTTAGCCTCAGTCAAACTCAATTTAGCCTAAAATTAAGAACTTTTTTACTTTACTGATTGAATTTTTAAGTTAAATTTGAGTACAAAAAGTGAAAATGGCTCAGCTTCGAAAAAAAATTAAGATTCGATGATTCCTATGTTCAATTTGGTTTCACTGCGATACATTCTGGAGGAGAAAAAAAAGCCGCAGTGCGTGCTGTGCTGTAAAGTTTTAGCAAGTTCTGCTCTAGAACCTAGCAAGCTGAAAAGACATTTGGTAACACATCAAGATCATATTGAACCAAACGGAACCTAACATAGAAGTGATAACACCCAAGCAGGTGCACCCATTTTATTGACGTGTGCATTTTTAATTGCATATAACAAATAAACTATTAATCATTTGCCGTTTTTGCGCTAATTTGCCTTAAGTTTTGGAGGACCGTGAGTCGTTGAAAAAATCGCAAGGGGGCCGTTCAACAATTTTTTTGAAAAAGTTTGAGAACCGCTGCTCTAACCCCTAACCCGAACCCCTAACCCTAAAACGGCAATGAAAATTAGGCTACGGTACCCGATAATTTAAAAAAAAAAATTGAAAAAATTTCCCGTTAAGGGATCGGACTCACCGAATCAGACTCACCGAATCGGACTCACCGAAACGGGCCATTCCGGGTATAAGACATAGTTCACCTTCATCGTGAATCTGGGGTGGTAAATGAATAGACCCTCGGCCCCAGAGGCTCACACGACGACGAAGAGCATGGTTGAAGATATTCAACCCAACAACTCAAATCAACAATAAAAGCAATCATAAAATCACCTGGTACACAAACACATGGATTCATTATATCAGAGTTTCCCAAACTGTGGTCTGTGGACCACTGGCGATCCGTGACAATATAACAGGATATAAAAAGTCCACGTTGGTTGGACGGAAAAAATGATGCAAAATAAGGTTGGGGTCCACAAAAGGAGGTTCATAAATAGTGGTCTGTGGCTTAAAAAAGCTTGGGAAACCCTGATCTATGTTATAGCAGTGCACAAGAGAAATAAACTTTTAGGCGCTTGCCATAAAAGTAAGTAAGTGAGCAGATATCATTGCAAAGTACAAAAACATAATCAGGAAACGAGTGAGACATAATCAACATCAGCAACAAGTGCAGTGTTACATCACAATCAATACAACAATATAAGATACCATCAATAGCCGACTAAGTCAAGATATATATTCGTTGCTGCAGTACTTCAGAGAATATTCTCATTAAAGGTGTTTTATGGTCAATGGCACAGTTATTGCACCAAGCCCAAAATTAACAGTCTTGAGTTCGATACCCGGTAACCCTAGCTGTTTTGTGATGACGACTTTACGATAATTCGAGGGTTAGACCATAGGGTATGGTCAGACGTAATGTAATCTCGGGGAAACACTTGTCTTGGATTCAGTTTTTTCAACGTACGTTCTGCCTCCATTTGCATATCGTGGCAACTGCAGCCAAGCCAGTGACGTTTGTCTTTGTCAATTGGATGCTAGCTTAGCTACCAATCAGAACATTCAATACGAAGTGACTATATTTACGGCACTAGTTGCCATGGTTGCAATCAAAAAGCATTATTTTGTGGCAGGTGTTGCCAGGGTAAAGGCTAGGGTAAGAGTATTGCTCTCTGCCCAGGAGTGCCAGAACTTAAAAATTTCCAAAATCAGTTTTTATCTTCAACTTCAAGTTTTTGTCTTCAACGGCTTTAAACATTTTTCAAATTATGGAAAAATTCCTTATCTGGCAACACTACAGCCGTAGATATAGCTACG
The DNA here is from genome assembly GCF_918807975.1 of Aplidium turbinatum. NCBI lineage: Eukaryota > Metazoa > Chordata > Ascidiacea > Aplousobranchia > Polyclinidae > Aplidium > Aplidium turbinatum. The sequence goes on along the minus strand of NC_137483.1, from coordinate 5,842,966 downwards.
TTCTATTCTATATGCTTGATAACCTGGTTGAGTGCGGATGCGCGATATGCAAATAAGGACAGGGGGCTTCGAAAAAGTTTTGTGACCGGGGCATTGGGCAAGGCCATGAGATCATTTGACTTTTTTTAGTATATTTGATTTAAACATTAAAAATGAAAAATCAACAAACTAAATAATTGTTTGTATTCCATGTTGTAGGAAACAAACAAGTGAACTGCTAAACACATCGCGTTCATTAATATATACGGCATGTGGATTTTGTAAAACAATCAACATCAAAAAAGGTTGTGAACGTCAAATATAGTACTAAAAAGGTGAAGTGATCTCGTATTAAAAGGTGGAACCAGATGCTTGCTCGAGATGCAAAAACTTTTTAAGTGGTCTCATAATTTTTTACAGCATGATGTTCTTTTCCCCGAAGGTAGGCGTCCACCTCGTAAGAAGAGCTGAAGATTCATAAGATCGATAAGGAAGACAGGGATGATAATTTTTTTTTATTAAGTCAGTAGTGTGTCATGATATTGCCCCGAAGACGATGAAGTTATTGAAAATAGATAAATAAGAACAAAGTCATGAAGTCACTCAAAATAATATCTTGCGTTCTTCTGGCGACTGACAATAGAAGTGACCAGAAGAACGCAAGATATTATTTTGTAATTAAATGCTCGGTGAACAGTCTTATTTTATATTCAGTAAAATACAAGGTGAGAATTAATATTAAAAAATTAATTTCTTTTGCAAAGTACTTTGTAATTTTCTTGATACAACCAAATAATAAGGATACAGTCGCTTGCGTACGTAATTGAAAAATAATTTGCAATGTTCAATAACTAACCAACGAAAAATGCTACGTAAAAGTGTTAAGAATTAGTATGCCTCAAATAGCTGGGTTATTTATAGCTAGTAGTAGAGTAGTCCAAAATAGAACATCGCATGAGTGTGACATGATTAGTCTTTGTCTCTACAACAAGCGCAGCAATTAGAAGAATAACAGCAACCGAAGTTCTGTTTTGGAATTTTATTTGGACCCATCGACACTGGAAAAAAAATAATGTTTGGGTTTGAAACACCACGAAAAACATTTCAACACCGTGTGTCTTAAAAAGCAATTGCACATAAATTAGAAAAAAATAATTTATTGCAAGTTAGCCCCAAAAGGCCGCCAAAATCATGCAGCTCCTGGTAGTTCAAACGACCTTACTTTAGGGCTAAAACAATGCCTGTTGACTAGGCTGTACCAAATTTTGGTAACTTTGTCAGATTACTTAGCAAGTTTCCCAAAAGTTGTGGCTTAGGTACCTAATCAAAATGCCATATTTATTTTTTGAAAAAAAATTGGTCTTACGCCTCCTCAATGCTTGTTTCCATGACAACAGGCCCAAAATTAACGAAACAACTACAACTCCGGAACCACTAGAGGTAGAACCAAATTTTTTTTTTCAAAAGATGCAGAACACCCAAGTTCCTATCTGTTGTCAACACATTTTGTAGGTCTATGTGCACCACTTTTCCCAAAATTTACAAAAAACGTGTTTTAGCCTATTTATCAGCAACAACTGCAAACACAAAGCAATGAATTAGTATAATAGCTAAAATCCTATTTAAGCAAATCAACAAAGGTTAAATAGTTTCACACATCAGTTAGCATTTTTCTCTCGTTTGACTTGTAGTACTGTAGTAGCTTAGATTGGCAATGCCTCATCGTGCAGCCATGATACGGTAGTTGGGTCCAGTTTTCGAATACCAATGATTCCACTTGGGGGCCGTAAGATGGGGAATTTGTGGAGTATGTGTTGCATTGTTTGTTCTACCGCTCCGCAGACTCCGCAGGCTCAAGTTGTCAACCTCCACGTGGTGAGCCTTGGATTCGACTGATGACAACAAACCAACAAGTAGCAAAGATCAGTTAGCAAATAACACTTCTCTAAACTTGCACATTTCAGCATGTCTACCTTGAATGAAACATGAAATACTGTACAAACAGTCAGCAACAACTAAACAACAATCGATTGGCCATATTAAGCTGAAACCTCACATTGCAACCAAAAAAGTTTAGCTTTGTACAACTGATATTGACATTTCCAGGCAAAGAACATTACACAGTGCAATAATACCATTATAGAATAGAATTGCAGAATACATTTCAACAACAAACTAAAAAAATTCACAGCAATAACTAGTTTATGCCAGAAAGCACAATGCAACACAACAGGCTGTGGTCCACAGTCAATTGATTGTTTAACTTTAATCCATCACAAGACTCATTCTTGCAACTTCAACAATAGTTTAGGTGCTGGAGTGCTGGTGTTTATGGTCTTGAAAAGACTCTTTTTAGTCACTCTCTCACTAGATGTTGCTGCTCCAAGTTGAACACGTACTGAGACACCATTTTTAGCAATATTTGCTGTTGTTTCGGATTTTTAGTTACTTTGCCGGTGTGGAAGGCAGTCAACAGACCCAATGCCCGTTCTGCTGCATCATTCACAACATTGAGTGACTGTACTTAGGCTTGAGCATGTTTGTATGATGTATTAACATTCCAACACCCTGGATCAGTCTTTAGAAAAGACCAGTCAACATTCAAAATATCAATCAGTGTCCAAGAATCAGGACCAATCAAGTCTGCCAATGTTGTAGTGTCATAAAGAACCGGCATTTGTTGTAATGAAAGTTTGGTTTTGCTATTCTTGCATTCTAAACGAGATTTCACCATAGCTTCTTGTCACCAATGGGTACGACATTACTAAAAACGACTAGTTTTTCTGACAAATATCATAAATGGTAGTCCAGTTTTTTGAGGTATGCTGAAAGCATTGGCATCATCCTTGCAGCTTAATGGGTTGAACTGGAAGAGGTTCTTTCCATGGATGTTAAATCGGTCCTCGGGGTTTGATGCAGTTTCAAATCTGCAGCTGGCGCTAAAGTTGGGTTAGTAAAAGTTAACCAAGGCTTCAAGTGATAAATCACAAGAAACAAATCAATTTTCAATGTATAAATTACTTTGGCCATCCAACGTGCATGGGAAATGGCACCAGGATCATTTATTGAAAAAATTGTGTCTTCAGGTAAGACTCCTAAATAGATCAAGCTTAAGCACAGGAACTCTTTGTGGTCTTTTCTGACTGGGTCAGAAATTTGACCTCTTTTAGGAAAATCTTGTCCGAACAGCAGCACATCATTGCAACAACAGCAAATATTGTTAAAAATGGTCACTCAGTTACGACATGCTCACCTTGGAGCAGCAACATCCAGTGAAAGAGTGACTAAACAAGTATTTTCAAGACCATGAACACCAGCACCTAAACTATTGTTGAAGTTGCAAGGATGAGTTTTGTGATGGATTAAACAATCAATTGACTGTGGACCACAGCCTGTTATGTTGCATTGTGCTTTCTGGCATAAACTAGTTATTGCTATGAATTATTTTAGTTTATTGTTGAAATATATTCAGCAATTCTATTCTATAATGGTATTATTGCACTGTGTAATGTTCTTTGCCTGGGAATGTCAATATCAATTGTATATACAAAGCTGTGATACAAAGCTAAACTTTTTTGGTTGCAATGTGAGATTTTAGCTTAATATTGCCAATCGATTGTTGTTTAGTTGTTGCTGACTGTTTGTACAGTATTTTATGTTTTATTCAAGGTAGACAATGTAGACATGCTGAAATGTGCAAGTTTAGAGAAGTGTTATTTGCTAACTGATGTGTGAAACTATTCAACCTTTGTTGATTTGCTTAAATAGGATGTTAGCTTTTATACTAATTCATTTTCATTGAGCCTTTGTGTTTGCAGTTGTTGCTGATAAATACAGTAGGCTGAAACACGTTTTTTGTAAATTTTGGAAAAGTGGTGCACATAGGTCTACAAAATGTATTGACAACAGATAGGAACTTGGGTGTTCTGCATCTTTTGAAGAAAAAATTTTGGTTCTATCTCTAGTGGTTCCGGAGTTATAGCTGTTTCGTCAATTTTGGGCCTGTCGTCATGGAAACAAGCATTAAGGGTGGCCGAGTGGTTAGCGCGTTGGGTTCGCAGTCGAGAGCCTGTATGTTCGACTCCAGCCACCCGCACTTGCTGTTGTTTCTCTGGGCAAGAAACTTTACGATAATTGCCTCTACCCAGTGGTCGATTTCGAGTAATGGGTAGTACCAAATTTCAGTCATAAATAGAGTAGACAACCGGAAACAGACATTGCAGTCGGCTGCAGCGTGGGTCAGGTGTACGTCGGAAGGCGTACACCAATGCATAGCGCTCAAGTCCGCTTTCCCGCAATGCAGGATAAAGATAAACAAACAAACAAACAAGGAGGCGTAAGACCAATTTTTTTTCAAAAAATTTATATGGCATTTTGATTAGGTACCTAAGCCACAACTTTTGGGAAACTTGCTAAGTAATCCGACAAAGTTACCAAAATTTGGTACAGCCTACTGTTGACTGGGTAACAGAACAACACATTTGCGAAGCTACGACTAACACCCTACGGTTTAAGGTATTTATAAAGATCGAAATGATTATAAATATCACTAATCCCTTTCAAAATGCAAACTATTACAAGTATTTCAAAATTTCAGGCTGAAGGCCAAGGTAGGCACCATACGGCTAATATAAACTAATCAACGAAGAAGAGGCGATCCCTCTAATCAACGAAGAAGAGGCGATCCCTCTGGTGCCAGGCAATAAAACAAGAAAAAATTATGGACCTCACAACTTCAGACAACGTTTGATGCTAATTTTAAACCTTTTCATCATGCCATGCAAGAGTTCCATGTTCTCTTGCAACATCCGCATTGCGGATGTTGCAAGAACACAGCGTTTACAGCAATAGTGTTTTCAAAAAGACCAGTAGGCTAGTGCTGTCATTTCAACAGCTGTTAAGAGAAGGCTTGCACACATTTCTTAATTTTGAAAAAATTGCAACAAAACCAAGTTAATCTATCTGCATAGTGAACTGTTCCCAACAATAGAAAAAAAGCACTGCAGCAGTTTGGCGTGAGTTTAAATAATTTACATCATTGCAGAGAGCCGGCTCGGACGTTTTAAGTAACCCCAGCAATTCATTAAACATAGCAAGCCGAGTAATAGTTGTATTTCTATGCTTTTGTACAAAATTAATGCAAAAGAATGAACTTCACCAGCAAGGTAATTTATTTGTATTAGATTATAATAGATGATAAGCGAGATTAATCCTAATTACTGATTTACATTTATCATTTCGACTATAAATATAAGTCGTTGCAAAGAAAATTAATACCTAAAAATTCTTTATTTTTTAAAATCACTTTGCTCTAGCAATTAGCATTATCAGTTAGTATATATATGATGAAATCTAGATTTTAGATGTGCTCGTTTAGACTCTTTAGAGCACAGCTAAGATGAAAACCTTTTTGTTCTATCCATATTTTGAAATGGAGATGTTTTCTTTTGATAGTGATATATACAAATTTTCCACAAAAAGCCGTTAGCAGTAACACAGTAAAAGGTACAGCACTTACAACTTGAACTTGACGAAAAAACCAACCCCAACCACCAAACCAATCCCGGCAATGACTCCGATCACTATACCCGCTATTGCTCCGCCGCCCAGCCCACATGAAGTCCCACAACCGCCCGCTAAAGAAACACATCAGTGTTAGGTGAAGCTTTCTTACACCAAACACCAAAATAAAAGTAATGGAAATAGCCGTCAACAAAACAGAAAACAACCCAGACAGCAATAGCCGTCATTTTTTATGACAGATAAGAATGTTTCCGTATATATCATTTCCATACATTTATAATGACGGATGTTGCTGTCTGAGAAGCATTATGTCACTCCGAAGGCGTTCTTCGTCTATGAGATACAAAATATATGATTCAGAAGCTTATTATAAAAATTGTAAGAAATATTTGCACCAGATAAAAAGAGCTATTCTACTTAAAAATTAAAGTGCAAAAGCGAAAATTAAACGATTGAATTTAAAAATTGGAAAAAATGAAATCTGTGACTTGTAAATTAACTTTTCTTGAAAATTAAGACTGGTTTCAAATTACTTTTCGTGTGGGGTACCGGGTATTGAATGATATCAAAAGCTACAAAAGAATAGATTTCATAGCAAGCAAGTCTTGTGACAAATTACAAGAGCACATAATAATCGATTCATGAAATTGCAATAATTTGTCGTCCACTTTTCACAAGCTAAAAAAATGCTGGATTTTGTATCTCAAAATAAATTGAATAAAAATGTTAGTTTTTATAAAAAAAAAATGAGCATAATTGAGAACAATAAGTAATTACGGTAAGTATATACAATACTGTCCGTTTATCCATGAATCATGCGTAGTAAGTAAGGTTAAAAGTTGAGGTTTAACAAAGTAACCAAAACATGTGGTCAAGAAAATACAACGGAAAATGATTAATTATAAGTAAGTGTTAAAAAAACATTCATTTAGCGTTAAAAGAAAATTAGAATTAAATTATATGAAGAAAAAAATAGTAAACAACTAGTGAATTCAACAATGTAGCTTGATTTCTGCCGCTTCATTGATGGCCCAGTAGACGAAATATTTGCATGGTTAATTTTTCAGTGCGAATGTAAACTCCTCGTAACATCTGAGCCGCAGAAATGTGATTCTACAAGGGAATATTCTCGAACTCGTACACAAGTCATGCAACAATGCAGAAGTTCTGAAGCGTGTGCGTATTTAGTAAGCAAGATAACTCAAAGACGAATGCAATTCCTACCACACATTAGAAACGAAAAGTAGTAGTAGGTTTTTATCCAGGTGACCACTCCACTGGGAGTGCGCCCGTTACCGACAGCAAACAAAACTTTTACCCAATTGCCAAAACAAATCAGTTAGCCAGCAAAGAACGCTTAGGGATACCGGACAACAACGGAACGCTGACAAAATTCACCAACTTATCAAAGCCTACATCAGGTTCATTAACGATAACATCAGATATGATAAATGAGACGAGCAGATTAACGGTAACACGGTCTAGTTATTGTACGGCCTACTGTTATTCCAAGTGATGACACACTGTGGCAGCACGGTCGTTTTTTAAATAATACTGACAATAATATACATCTTTCAATTCACTTCCTTTTGTGGATAAGCCTAGATACAAAACATTTTGATTTATGTATATCCAAGCGGTACCCAAGCGAAAATAACGATTGGTGAAAAAACATGAGATTATCGTGAGAAAAACGTGAGAAAGTAGGATTATCAGTACTGTTTTGTACGAAAATATTCTTGAGAATTCAGAATAAGATGTTGAATCTGGCTCCATACAATGGCTTAGATTCTAAGCCATTGTTAGGTGTACCACAAGAAAAACGATTGAGTAACATCAATTTCAATATCTCATTTAATAAAACCAACGCGTACGTTTTCAACAAATCAAATATCGGTACTTAACTCAACCTACGAATTTATCATTGATACTTCCAGCTAACCAGCTTTTTTATGCTCAAGCAAACATTTTTAGTGACCCGTGCTCCACTTCGAGGGCGACGAGGGGTAAGTAACCCATAAGGTAACAATAACTGCTCTAGTACAGTTAATTATAAATAGAAATGCGTAGCAGTCAGAACCAACGATACTTGAATCTAAGACACCACTTTCAGTCGCAGTTACTAAGTGAAGACCGGGTGAACAAACTGGATGATTGACATAACGATAAAGATATGACCAAACCAGTATATTTCAATCAGTTCTGTAGTTGTAAAATCTACTATAAAATTACAAGTTGATAAAAAAGCATATCAACGGTAAACTGGGATGAAGAATAAATAACCTCAAGGAGTTGTCATTACAGTAGCACAATATGCAGACACTGTAGCAAGTTGGTTGCTAATACAAATACAAATTTTTGAGTTTAAGAAAACAATCGGTGAAATAAGAAAAAGGACGAGCTGTTTATAGAAAATCTGAAAAATTAACCAGCAATTCTGCCACAATTTGCATAGCTCTAACTAAGCTTTTTCGCATGCAAGAAAACAAGAAATTATAGCAAACCGGTTAGATAAATTACAGTTGAAGCAAAATTAATACTGAAAACGTTTTCACGTGCATGTTAAAATATTGCATGTGAAGGAACATCTCAACAAGCAATGAACGATTCGCAGTGCTTTTTTGAAGACTAAATATCACCAAGTTGTCACAACAATATAACATACGTGGACCAGTAGTATTTGAAGTAGTAGGGGGAGTCACAGTTGTTGGATCTGGATGAAACGTTACAAAATTGTTGTATTAAAACGAAACTGGGAGACAAAGCCGGTGATTGTTCACAGAATAGCTCAAACACGCAATGATGGCCAACTACTTCATTTCAAATTGTTGAACAATCCAAAAAGACTTTTTATTCAGATTTTATGATTCTAGAAAAATATTTAACAATCACCTAACTACTTTCCTAGGCATAATTGCAATGTTCATACGATGAACAAGAAAGTAAAAGCAAAAGCATGTATAATAACTTATTTTATTTTCACTGATGGCTTTCACCAACCATGACAATGCACATCCTAAGAGGAGCAACTTTGAAAATATATGCTGCAGCAACAGTGCAACACATCCATTTTCGAAATGTTCTATACTTCACATCCTAATATCCACTAACAATACTACCATAGTGACATTACAAAACAACTATACTATGTACAAGCACTGTTGAACAAATTAATTATACGAAAGAACCAGGCTATGAGCAAATTAATGCTCTAAAAAAACGTAGAATTTTACAGGTAAATATAATGCGAACCAAACTTAAGAATGCATGTAACGTATCATGGTATCAATACTACAAAAGTGATCAATGCCAAGCATAGCAAATCACATCAAACATAGTTAGTATTAATAGAATTCTATTTGAATAAAGAGCTGATAATTCCCAGTAAGGGTGAAACAGGCTTTAGAGATATTAGAAAGTACTAATTGTGTTTGATGTAAGAATGTATGCATGTTGCACGGCTCTGATTAAATGTGTTGCATAAAATTGTGTGTGAATTTGGCCTCTCAACCACCCTCACACATAAGGACAAGGTTACTTTCCACTTGCATTTAAATGGCTCTTGAGAAAATGACCACAGAAATTGGACACTAAGTTTGCTCGTTGTGTTATTCAACCAAAAGGCTTCGTTTCCCAAAGTCAAAATATAGTAACATTTTGTCTCTTCGAAACTACGCAGTGGTTGCTAAAAAGAAGACTACCTTTGCCCACACGTCAAGAAGTAAGCATGCACTGATACTTCATAAGGATGGTTATATCTGTTGTGTCTCGTGCCGATGTTGAGATGATTGACACCCCGTCCCTAAATAGGGTTTCAGTACTGGCTGTATAGCCGAGAGACAATATCATTGAGTGACAGTATCATCACCGATATCAAGGCAACATTAGCGTGGCAAGAGTGGTCACAAAACCAACTGTGTTCTTATAACTTTATAGACAATCAATGGAAATTAATTTCTAGATTGTAATATGATTGAAATTTGAGAAAAACAACAACAAAAAACACATAACATACTGGTGTTTGGTGGAAACTTCGTTGTTTGGGTGCTGTCTGCATGAAAACATTATTAAACCATAGCTGTATATATTTATTTTGGTCAAACATTACACACTCAAATATTACAATTCAACTCACTACAATTGTAGTAATCTACCAAAGTCGGTAAAAGTACCCAACCTCTCATTTATCGCTTTGAAGATCAGAGTACCCATCAATTGCTCACTACCAAAGTCCTTGTCAATGGAGATCAGGCCTATTGATCGCGAATCGTTGTTATGTGACGTAGTTCTGGAACATTCTGTTGTTTTTACAATTGCCAATATCGTTTGTCATGATGTCACAAGGATGTTTACCAATGGCTCTCTGATTGCGAAATCATTATTATGTAAGAATCTTCTAGAATAATTTTTCCCTACGTGACAATCTAGAGGCTTCGGCTTGTTTACGATTTAATGCAACTTGACAGAACCATAAGTCCTATGATGTAACATTACCTAACCTTCTCGAAGTTACTATACCGAAAAACCTTCTATAAATAGTGGTGTAATTTGCGTACCAGTAATGATTATTATTGTGTGAGTTGATTATGATGAGTTGGTTATTATGATGATGAGAGATCATTGTTGTAGTAGTAGCAGTTGTTAATAGACGCAAAGATTATTGTTGATCGAGAGTTGAAGTATTGAATACGAGTAAAGCAAAGTTGATGCTAATATAATTTCTGATTGAAATTAGAGTCGTATGAGAAGCTGTGAGTGGATCACGTTAAACTCAATCAAAAGCCGCAAGCGTTGGAATCTATTATTGTTTACTGTTACTTTGATTAATTGCTGGAAGTGGTGAACCATTCATTGGAGTCCTTCAAGCGTTTTCATATATATCATTTCACTAGTAGAACTATTCGACATTTAATTGACTGCTTTTCGGTTATAACCCATTAAACTACGTCATTGAACCTTTCCAAGTCTTTTTCCTGGTAAGAGATAGAAAGAAATCATGACAGATAACTTATAAAGTAGCCTTGATAATAAATATGACTTTCCATCTGCAACTCACAGCTCGCACTCTCTGCGAAGCCCCACACAACACTTTTGCACCACAACAACCAACACTAGTGAGAAATTGTAAGCGCTTTTTTCTTCGGTTTGAGGCTGCTATAGTGAATGCTGCGTGTTGAGTTTGTGTGCTGTTAATTAACTGACAATTAACTGTGCTGTCAATTAACAATCATGCTGTTAAAAACGAAACTCAATCTATTGCAGTATTTATTTTACTCAGCAAGAGGCCCCATTGGTGCAGATAGAAAGTAGGAGTGTCCAGATCCTTGGACAAGGTGTCCTCCACATATAAAGGTTAAACAACAATGAGACGAGAGCAGATTCCTGTGGACTACAATTCCCAATTCTCAGTTGTCTTTGTCACCTTTTCCCTCAATAGCAAGTTTTAAGGATAATACCAAGTTGGGGATCAACTCAATAGCTCGGTATGGAATTATTTGCAACAGTAAAGTATCTGCCAAACAGTATCGTTGCTATAGTAAGGTAGAGAAGAATTCTCTTCATATTAAGTTGGTTTCAAACTCATTTTCAATGTTTTGTGTTGGTAATGTTACTCGCTCAACTGTTGATCTTCTTCTGCTGAATACTGCCTGTTCTAGTAGGAGCTGTGGATCAATAAAGGGTTTTATCTATCGGTGCAGAAGTAGCTACGTGACTTAAAGGGTAAAGAATAAATACAGGAAAAATGTTAAAATTCACAAAAACGGGATCAAGTTTTATTCAAAAGAATAAACACTTTAAAGCGTTGTTTGGTTGAAAATTTTTGAAACCAGTCTTGTTGAGACATGCAAATGAATGACTGCAAGAGAACTGCAGCGTCCTTTGAGGCCAAAATATCAAAGACAAACAACAACGAAATTAAATTTTAAAATAGTTTCAATTTTCCCTGGCAAAATGTCAAATGACATAGTTTTGCAATGAGTAAAATCCATCAAGATAGAACATAATTAAAAAAATTGTTCACACCGAGAGTACTATGTGTCTTAAACCCAAAAACCTCTAGTGCATATTATTTGAAAGTTTTCAACATTTATTGCAACGTGTCCTCACATACACACACGAGTTCTTCAAAAAAGCCAGGTAAGCTAAAAGCAACTTGATGATAATTAAACAGATCACCGAGAATCATGTGATTGTAAAAACACAAATAGGTAAGATGAAAGCCTCCTGAAGAAGTCAGTTGTATCTGATTAACGAAACGTCGCATGAACGCAGATTATCACCTTACACATCTTGTGATAGTTCAGCTTAATTTACACCAGAAGAACGTATCTTGTTATTGAACTTAATGTCTGGTGAAAAGCCTTATTGAATTTCTAACATAATACAATATTATACAATTTTTCTTGGACATTTTAATAAGAAAATAACCATGGAAGCTATGGAAGTGACCGTCAGAAGTTACAAAATAATTTAAAACAAACCATCTATGTTATGATGTGTCAAACTTTTTTTTGATGATTTTGATTATGTGCGTTCTATTTTGTGTACAGTTAATTATTGATAAGCTGTCTCATTGTCTGGACACTGTTTGATATATATGCAACAATTCCAACCTTCAGAAAAGATGATACACTACAACTACATGTAAGAAGACTAATCGCTACGCAACCTAGACAAAGTAGAATTACAAAACCGTTTCTATTTCCATTTCAATTTAAGGCTGTTAGATGTCTTTTTTTGCGAAAACAAAGCTACGCTTTTTGTTAAGCGATTCGAGATGAAACGAAATAAGCTATATTTAAAATCAAATCAAAACCAAGCAATTTTGAGCTGAAGCTAAAATTTAGATAGAAACATATTTTTAAGGTTATTGTTTTGAGAATACTTAGTAACCAACCTAGTTTACGTTGCTTTGTTGGGCTTTCAGATGTTCAGGTATTCCACTTTTGTTTTAGGTTTGGAATAAAATTGAAAATTCTTTTATATCAAACTTACCTCACAATGAAAACAAAACAAAAAGTCAGTATCGAAGCAACATATTTTGTTTTAAACAGCACATTTCCTAAAATCGAAAAGCTTTGAACATACCCTTTAATAAAATTATTTCGTTTGTATCTTTACACCACAGTAAACTCACTAGACTAGAGTTGATCAAAGTAGACTTTTAAATTTGATGCGTATCATAATTTAAAAACACAATTTAATAATGCATGATTGGACATGCTGTTAGTATTTATACAAAACGAATGATCACTTTGTGTCCTTGGCGAATACTGTGGCGAAAGATAAGTACAGCGATTTGCGCTTCATATCATGCTGCATCTAAAAGTTACATGCTTGACAAAGCATAGCATACTTGGGCTAGGAGTTGTAGTCGGTGCAGGTGTTGTAGTCGGTGAGGCTGAATACAGGGAGAAAGCCTGGTTAGCATTTACAAGTAGTAAAAATATGTTCGCACACAATACAGGTAAAGTCCTAAAAACAAAACAGTTTTAGAAAATTTAAGTCAAAAATTGAAATTTTTCAATTAGAAATTGGATTAGACCAGTGGTTCTCAAACTTTTTTTTGTTGCGACGCCTCTGGAAAAGTTTTCTGGACTTGCGACGCACCAGCAAATAAAAGTTAATGAGGAAACTTGTGATTAAAGTTTTGTTTATTGATACAACAAAAAGCAATGCATATGATTTTATGTGACGTGTGGGCTTGTTTGTTTTCATAAAGTTTATTGAATCTTGGGAGAATTTTTGAAATTGCCACCCGCATTTCTGTTTCACTGTTTATTCGTGATCGATATTTGGTTTTATCACCGCCAAGGCAGAAAATTTTGCTTCACATAAATACGACGTGGCGAATGGGGTAATAATTCGCAGTGCTTTCTAACCTGGATTGGATAATCGTCATTCATTGAATCCAAAAATATGACGGATTTCCTACTGCGAAAGGATCACGAATCCATTCGTAGTTTGAAAAATTTTCCGGGAAGTATTTTGCAAATTTTGACTCGAGCTTGGACAAGTCAATAAATAGGCCCATACTTCGCAAATTTGAAGGGAAAAAAACGCACTTGCAACCTCAATTCTTCACTGTTTTCAAAATGAAGTTACACCTAGAAAAATGATTTAGATTTTCATTTTTTTGAAGGATAGACATCCAATACTACGTTATGGTATCAGCAGTGGCAAATTGTTTAGTTAATTGCGGTGTAATCGGCTAAATGCATGGGACACATGCGTCCCAGAAGTCCTCAAAGGGTTAATCTCATTTTTATAATCTTATACTGAGTTCAGCCACGAAACGCTATTATTCTGCGACGCCCTTGGAAAAGTGAAACGACGCACCAGGGCGTCGTGACGCACAGTTTGAGAACTACTGGTGTATACGTAAATCGAGGTAATCCTCTCGCAGGAAGCTATGAATTTGTTATCGGTACCTGGTTGAGCAATTAACATTATTTTATGATAAATCAACGTCGCTAGATGTCGAATTAATGTAAAACAAATGTACCGTAAAGTTTTTATTGGGCATTGTTGTTACGCAATATAACCCGCCGGGAAATTAAAACGATTTTTGTTGATTCGAACGTTGAATCAACCCAAACTTAACTTACTTTTCCCCCCATGAGTTATTTAAAGTGAATTACTAATACTGTAACAGCGTGCGTATCGCGTTGCTCACTTATCGCTATTTTTGGAATTATTACATCACACAAATCAAACAGTGCGGTCGTGACTCGTGATAGACTACTCTAGTATATTTTTCGCTTCTCGTTTGACGTGTTTTGGTTAGGGTTGATCGGTTTAAACCGGGCAGTTTTGACCACCTATTGCTGGTCAAAACTGGTCAAAACCCCTTTAGTGTATGAATCAAGTTGCTTTTCAATTGAATTAAAAATATTACCCTCCATGTTTAGCAATGATGTTCAACTATATTTTGTTTTGATCAACAATAGCCTAAATGCTGAATTTGAAACAAAAAATATTCAATTTTTCTGTTTATTTTTGATATTTCAATCAGTTGGTTATTTTAATTATTGAGAAAATTCAAATTCTAAAAATAAGTTTCTGATGAACCAAGAAATGCTTGGTAGAACGATGAACAAATTGCACAGTCAACTAAAGTACAAGAATTTATTCCAACAAATTTTTTTGTTTTTATGAATAGCATTTGACATCAAGTTTTATCCAGTTAAAATAAAACAGTGCGAATGGCGAATGCATACTCTCAGATGCCTTAAAATTAAAGACAGGATAGTTCATGATTCGTTCTTTGAAGCAAAGTACACATCAAGCCAAGAAAGGATTATCGGAAAAGAAATCTGGAATTATTTGCAACAGTAAAGTCTCTGCCAAACAGTATCGTTGCTATAGTAAGGTAAAGAAGAATTCTCTTCATGTTAAGTTGGTTTCAAACTCATTTTCAATGTTTTGTGTTGGTAATGTTACTCGGTCAACTGTTGATCTTCTTCTGCTGAATACTGCCTGTTCTAGTAGGAGCTGTGGATCAATAAAGGGTTTTATCTATCGGTGCAGAAGTAGCTACGTGAATTAAAGGGTAAAGAATAAATACAGGAAAAATGTTAAAATTCACAAAAACGAGATCAGGTTTTATTCAAAAGAATAAACACTTTAAAGCGTTGTTTGGTTGAAATTTTTTGAAACCAGTCTTGTTGAGACATGCAAATGAATGACTGCAAGAGAAATGCAGCGTCCTTTGAGGCCAAAATATCAAAGGAAGACAAACAAAAACGAAATTAAATTTTAAAATAGTTTCAATTTCCCCTGGCAAAATGTCAAGTGAGAAAGTTTTGCAAGAGTAAAATCCATCAAGATAGAAAAAAATTAAAAAGATTGTTCACACCGAGAGTACTATGTGTTTCAAACCCAAAAACCTCGAGTGCAAATTATTTGAGAGTGTTCAACATTTATTGCAACGTGTCCTCACATACACACACAAGTTCTTCAAAAAAGCCAGGTAAGCTAAAAGCTACTTGATGATAATTAAACAGATCACCGAGAATCATGTGATTGTAAAAACACAAATAGGTAAAATGAAAGCCTCCTGAAGAAGTCAGTTGTATCTGATTGACGAAACGTCGCATGAACGCGGATTATCACCTTACACATCTTGTGATAGTTCAGCTTAGTTTACACAATAAGAACGTATCTTGTTATTGAACTTGACGTCTGGTGAACACTGAACAGCGTTGTTGAATTTCTAACCTTAATACAATATTATACAATTTTTCTTGGACATTTTAATAAGAAAATAACCATGGAAGCTATGGAAGTGACCGTCAAAAGTTGAAAGAATTTAAAACAAAACCATCTATCTTATATGTCTTTTTTTTTAATGATCTTGATCATGTGCGTTCTATTTTGTGTACTGTGGATTATTGATAGGCTGTCTCATTGTCTGGACACTGTTTGATATATATGCAACAATTCCAACCTTCAGAAAAGATGATACACAACAACTACATGTAAGAAGACTAATTCCTATGCAACCAAGACAAATTAGAATTACAAAAGACAAAGTAGAATTACAAAACCGTTTCTATTTCCATTCCAATGTAAGGCTGTTAGAAACAAATGTATTTTTTTTTGCGAAAACAAAGCTTTGCTTTATGATAAGCGATTCGAGATGAAACGAAATCAAGCTTTATTTAAAATCAAATCAAAGCCAAGCAATTTTGAGCTGAAACTAAAATTTAAATAGAAACATATTTTTAAGGTTATTGTTTTGAGAATACTTTAGCTCAAATGTAATCGTAATTTTTCTAACCAGTCTACATGGTTTAAAGGTCACCAATTTAGCTTACATTCTTTTGTTGTGCTTTCAGATTTTCAGGTATTCCACTTTTGTGAAGTGAAATTGAAAATTCGTTTATATCAAACTTACCTCACAATGAAAACAAAAAGTCAACATCAAAGCAACATATTTTGCTTTAAACAGTCCAATGCCTAAAAGTTAAAAGCTTTGAACATAGACTTTAATAAAATTATTTCGGTTGTATCTTTACACCACAGTAAACTCACTAGACTAGAGTTGATCAAACTAGACTTTTAAATTTGATCATATTTTGAAACAAGACAACACAAGTTAATAATGCATGATTTGACAATTGACATGCTGTTAGTATTTAAACAAAACGAATGATCACTTTTTGTCATTGGCGAATACTGTGGTGAAAGATTAGTACAGCGATTTGCGCTTCATATCATGCTGTATCTAAAAGTTACATGCTTGACAAAGCATAGCATACTTGGGCTAGGAGTTGTAGTCGGTTCAGGCGTTGTAGTCGGTGAGGCTGAATACAGGGAGAAAGCCTGGTTAGTATTTACAAGTAGTAAAAAAATGTTCGCACACAATACAGATAAAGTCCTAAAAATAAAACAGTTTTAGAAAATTTAAGTCAGAAATTGAGATTTTTCAACTAGAAATTGGATTAGACTACACTGGCCAATAACAACAAAAATTATTTAAGGGCACGGCACGTGAGAATTGATTTGGAGTATTTCGAAGGTGCCTTGATTCCGAAAATACACTTATTTTGTTCCAATTGATACTAGTTTTTGAGATAAAGCAAAGTTATTCATTCGCAGTTGCCAGTATATCTGAGTTATACTAACGGCTATTTGGAACCAATCAAGTTGATTACAACTAAACGAACAGTTATTTTACGTTTACTGACTTAGTAACACTCACAATACGGTATACAGTAAATCTGAGGATGTAAAGTAAGATGAAAAATATACTTTAAGTGCTTGTTGACTTCAACAGTAGGCCTATCGGAAACAGGTTCATTGTCGAATATCTCAAACTAAACCCAATTTAAAAACACTAAGAGTATTTTCGGAATCAGGGGTCTTGAAATACTCTGGATTGATTTTTTTTATGCAAACTGGTGATGAATTAGGAGCAATTAGTTCTTGTTATTCAAATGCACCCGTTTGAACATCGTACGTTCATTTGGTCCTTTTGAATAAAATTACAAGAATGCTAGATTTAAGTGTCAAAACACCGCACAATACGGTTATTTATCTGTTGAAAAGTAAATCCAAACGCGAGGCACATGAAATACTTGAAAATTAAACATATTTGGAGATTTAACATAACACGGAGAAAGTCGAAGCTACGAAAATACAAATAGCCTAAAGAACGGTGCAAGCATGTGGAAATAACTAATGTTCCCAGAGAGCAAAATCCGTCATTTATTGTAAAAATGACGGATATTGTTAACGTCATTTTAAGGTAGATATTGTCAACGACTCAACGTCTGCAGACGTTGAATTAATGTAAAAATTACGAATTTGCTATCTGGAGAATTGTAACATACACCTACACTATTGTATTCTAGAACATTCCTTCTGGAAACAATAAAAATATTAAACATAATGCATGCCACTGAAATTATTTGTCTGATTCTTGTGCATTTCATAAAATCACAAGTGAATTGCATCCTACACTTCAGTCACAAGGCAGTTACCGCGCCCAAATGTCCAACGGCCAATATTAAACTATGTGTGCATTTGCACCGAACAAATTGTATCAATAAAGATTTAACTACAAGCTCAATGGCAACAAAATAATATAAAATAAGAAAAGCTATTTCAAGTAGATCTCTCCATTTTGCTTCAAAGAAGCCTGGCTGTACCAGATCGTACAAAGAATATTTTTAAAAGTAGGTTTGCACCTAAAAATTAACCCAAGCATACGCATGTACGGAGAATCACCTCCAGATCAGCTAAGTGCAATAATTGTACTAAGTAACAAGTTTTTTTTTTTAATGTTGCCAGAATTTCGATAAAAAGATATTTTTCTTCATAAAACAATGTAAAAACCAATTTGCTTTTGCTGGGACTTCATTTAGAACTAAGATTTGCGTCAAAAGTACGTTCACGTCAAAGTCAAGTACGTCAACAGTAGGACACTTGCAGATAAATGTGGATAAGAACTGGGTCAAACTAAGTTTCTTTCTACGAGTTGCAAAGCGACTGCAAAGCGAACAATGCAAAATTTCAAACATGCAAAGCGAATTCACAATACCAGGTTTAATATTTTGTTATTAAAGAAATGCGTTGAATCCTGGAATACTACTCGGCTTTGTATGCTTGAGGTACGGTACAAAAAGACAAACTCTCTGTCTCAGCTCTCGTTGTGACCTCTGACAATCTGACATGGAGTCACGAGTCCGATTTTTGTAAATAAGAAATAAGTTTGAATATTTTATAGTGGAGGCAAAGCTTGGTTAGATTACTTTAGTAAACTCATAAAACACAGACCCATACAATTCTTCATGGGCAAGTTTACATATATAGGCTACTTCTTACCACATGTGTAGTTTGGAGAAAACTTTCCATCAATGCCGCAAGTAAAAGCTGCATTTGTGGGAATACAAGTGGCGTTATTCCCACAAGTCACGCTGTCAGTTGCATCGGGGCTGAAAGTTGGATTGTAAAAACAACCTGCATGAAACAATTTAAGTGTTTTGATTCATAAACTGTCTGAGCATGACTACACAATATACATAGCCTAAGTAGAGTAAAATTAATAAATTGTAATACGTGTTGAACTGTTTTATTCGCATCAGTAGCTCACGGTACAAAAGATTGACACGGTGAGAGAGTACAAACAAACATAGCCAGGTCGAAGACTTTAGTAAACCGGCCTGCCACACCCCGCGGCGGCGGGGAGCGGCGTGATTTATGGGGTGACGATGCACCCGGAGGGTTAAGTCCACCAGCTTAGATCGCGAGGGCCAGGCTGGGGAGTCGAGGTACCTGTGGAGGGAAACTGCAGACAGTGCACACCGTTTCCGGTCTCTTCAGTGCAGTAGGTACACTGGAATGGCCATGCAGATATATCACTCCATGTGACATTTTCCCATTTGTGGTACCTAAACACTAAAAATGGTACTACTGCCAAGTGCCAACCTTGCTAAAGTGCTCAAACTGCAAGCAGTGAGCTTTGCGCAATGCATTTTAGATGCAAGATGAATATTTAGGCTCAATGTATGACATTCCAAAATGGCTTGTTTATTTTTCCATGGCACTAAATATTTAGAACATATAACAGATTGTATGAAGTTTACATAAATACTTTATGTACAAGTAAGTATACACAAATATGTGCGTACTTAAGACTTTAGGTTTTGTTGAGCAAAATAATTTTCATTTGGCAAAGTACTCTCCGTCTATCTCTCTTTGGAAGCTTGTCGTGAAAATGAAGTAGATCCAAATGTCATGATACATCAAAGGAGCCAAAAAAATGAAAATTTTAGACCAGCATTTTTTAAACTGGGGTAAATTTACCCCTGGAGGTAAATTCCTCGTTTTAGAGGGTAAATGAACTAGGCTACCAATCATAATCCACATCAGTTGACGGGACAGAAAAATTGTGCCAGTTATAGTTATTGTAGATAACCTTTCTAGTTCAGATTAACTGCTAATCCGAAGCTAGCCTATAGTAGCTTATTGATTCTTTATCGTCTCGTTCTAATGTTGTTGCTCTTCAGCTGGATGAGAACATCCATGTATCCAATCTCTCACAGCTACAGCCTACAGTACCTGTATATCGTATATGTCAGATATGTTGCAGATGAAAGGATTACTGAGGAATTTATGTTCTGCCAACCGTTGGAAACAACATCAAGGCAGTCAATGTTTTTCAAATGCTAATTGAGTTTTTTGACAAAACCGGATTGAGTGGGAGTAAGCTTGTTGGGTATGAAGTGACGGTGCTCCAGCCATGATTGGTGCAAACTCTGGATTGATTTCCTTGGTAAAGCAGAAAAATCCAGCAATTCAAGGAACACATCGCATCATTCACAGAGCGGCACTTGTTTGCACTTTGTTGCCAAAAAGCAAGCGCATCCGTCGCATTAAATATAACTGATTTAGGCTAATTTTTTTTTTCCCCTTTTTAATAAACGAGTGCTATTTTACATATTGAGGGTAATCTGATAAGCATCTTTGTTAAAAGGGTAAAACATACATAAAAGTTTAAGAACCACTGTTTTAGACCAGGGGTCACCAAACTACGGCCCGCGGGTCAGAACCGGCCCGCAAACTGATTTCATCCGGCCGCCATGTGCTGCGGAGATAACAGCTGCACTACAACTGTTAAGGAAAAAAGTTACCAAACTCTTTGTAAAGGACTGACGTTGCTGTTTATCATTAGGCCACCACAAATGAGGACAGCTTAGGCTAAATTTGGAAAGGTGTAATGTTTTTTCAAGAGCACGATGCCTTGTAGTGTATAACAGCAGGGCTCGCAGGGGATTATTTTTTCAGCAGCCTTTCGATTTTCATCACAACTTTGCTATTCCACCGCTGACTTTGTTATTTATTATGCTCAATTCAAGTCAATGGAGATTCTAAATAGTTGTATATCTTTTCGCAATTTGCATCCGGCCGGCAGCTGTTAATCTCGCAGCAATCCGGCCCTCAGAGAAAAAAGTTTGGTGACCCCTGTTTTAGACCAATCAAACCTAAAAAATTTCAGATAGAAAGACATGCTGATGATAGACTTTTAAGATATAGACAAGCTCTTTCTGAGAAAAAAGTCTGAATGGAAACTTTTGATGTATGTTCCTTCTAATCTTGCAAGAATGCATTAATTTCCATCATGAAAAAAAATCCAGATAGCCAGTGCATATTTTTTCACTCTGCTTGTAAGTTTGTTATATTGTTTCGTATCAGTAGTGTTGATATTGATTGGTTTAAAATTCTGCTTAAAGGCTTTTTTGCTTTCTGATTTGCTACTTCTGTGAATATAGATATAATATCCCATCACATTCAACAAGCTCCTGAAAGGATTTCAACACAACAGTCATTTGAGCAATAAGTCACATTCTCTTCGTCGTTATCAAATTCTTGTCATGGACAGATAAAACCATGCAAGCACACGGCATTTAACATAATACATTAAAGTGAACACAAACTATAAATTACAAACGTTTTGAAACCGAGAGAAAGGAACATTAATTCGCTCTGCTTTGCCTTTTTGCTTAGCATTGAGCACTTTTTGTAGTATTATTATTATTAATAGTTTTCATTGTTTTTAATTCTTTTATATATATAAAAAACGTAAAACTTGAAAGCAAAACAAGTTTCAACTTACGTGGTTTCTCACATATTTCCGACGCAGAACCAGAAATACCAATGATTAGACTGTCATTGTTGGCGAGATTAGTTACAGTCAGAGTTGAGTTGAAACTCCTCGGTGAAAGAACACCGCGGTCAGGATTGTTGCTGTTGGAAAATAGAAGTTATGAAATTGCAAAGTTACTGCTGTTGTGGACGGAATGGCCCGCTTCGGCGAGTTCCCTATTCGGTGATTGTTTGAAATTTTTGAAAGGAAATTATCGGGTACCGTAGCCTAATTATCGTTGCCGTTTTTACATCATTTTAACGTCGCTAAATGTTGAAATAGTGCAGAAAAAAATAAAAATAAAATGTTTGAACTATTAAATTAAAACTCGTCATGTTTATGTCTATAAGTTAGTACTTTTGAATAGTTAAAATGATTAGTTTGGATCAACAAATCTGTGGCCTACAGCTTGGATTGAAAGGAAATTATCGGGTACCGTAGCCTAGTTATCCCGACCAGCAAAAATTTGTTCCAAGAACCTAGTTAGCCTAACAGTTCATTTTTACATTGTAGTAACAGAATGGAAAGGCTAACCAAATGTGTGGCCTACAGCTTGGATTGAAAGGAAATTATCGGGTACCGTAGCCTAGTTATCCCGACCAGCAAAAATTTCTTCCATGAACCCAGTTAGCCTAACAGTTCATTTTTACATTGATTCAACGTCTGAATACATTGAATCATCCAGTTGGCCTATCGTTATTCTTTACACTGATTTCATGTCTGAATAGGTTGAATCTATGTAGAAAAAAAATTCAAAAAGTGACAAGTTTCCCGAAGTTTTTACTTTGAGAGTCTCACATTCAAAAACTTGGTTGTGATGTCATAAAAGACTCAAAAAAATAAAACATTGCAGGAAACCGGCTCAGTGTGACCATGCGGATTCACAAAAAAGTAAATAACAAAAGATATAATTAAATGTAATAAAATACCTGTAGACATACTACTTCTGTTCAAATAAACTTTGTTCAATCAATTTCACTTCTCTAAGTTTTACAAAAATAACAAGTGAAATAATCTCATGGCGATTTATGTGCAATTATACTGTATTTTCACCAAAAAGGTGGTGATAAAAATGCAAAAAAATTGTAGTCAAAAGCAAATTAAGGAGAAAGATTATAGTTGCAACAATTTGTATAAAACATTAAAGCTACAGAAGTAAAGTAGTTTTGATGATACAAATTTTAGAACAAAAAATAGAAAGGTCTGGCAGCACTACTTCTAAAAATATAGTTAGGCTAGGTAATTTGATGACAAAAATAACTAATATATTCTAAGTTTGCATACAAACGGTGACGTAGGATTCAAAAAACCCAATTAGCCTAACAGTTCGTATTTACATTGATTCCATGTCTGAATACTGAATAACATTCAACCATTGGATTTGCAGAAGGCGTCGTTAGAATATCAAAAAATCGCCGAATAGGAAACTCGCCGACTAGCAGCAGAACGTGTTGTGGCGGTCAACGTTTAAAATAGAAATACGTGGAAAGCCGCTATCAAGTCGGATGGAAACTTGCTGATGTCCAACGCATACGCGCCGACTTTCGGGGGGGGGGGAGCGGAGCCCCCGTAAATTTATGGTTGAGGGGCAACAAAAATGGCTATTACAAGTGGTGTTTCAAAGATAAACAATCAATCAAAGATAAACAAGACAAACAATCTTTCGGATAATCCCTTTAAAACTGATGGATATTAGATTCTATGCTCTAAACCAGAGGCGTGCAACATACGGCCTGCGGGCCAGAGCACGGCCCGCGGTACCCATTTACGTGGCCCGCACATTCTTCATCAAGTAGCCCATTAATTTTAAATACTTTTCACTGTTAGATCGGAGGATGTTGTTATTTGTAACGTCATCATTAGCATTATTGACTTTTAGCATTATTACATCATTAGCACTATTTTTGCGTCATTAGTAAGCGTTGTAGAAAACCGCCTTGTTCTTCTTGCAATGACTCAGTGACATAAATCTTACTTTATGGTGCAGTGTGGTGAATATATTGATATTTATTCTACAAAAAGCTTAGCATAGTAAAAATGTCTACAAGTAAGAAAAGGAAGGTTGATTATGAAAGGCGGAAGTTCAACAATGAGTGGTGTATAAATTACTTCGTTGTTCAACACAATCAAGATGTTGTTTGCCTGATTTGTCAAAACACTACAGCAGTCATGAAAGAGTACAGTATCAAGCGAGACTACTGTGCAAAACACTCTGCTAATTATTATAGCATGATAGCATTACATTATGAGAGCAGTTCTTTTCAAAAATGAAGCTGTTCAAGACAAAATGCAGGAATCAGCTTACAGATGAGCACTTGTCAAGTCAACTTCGAGTTGCCCCTTCCTCCGTCAAAGCTGACACTGGCAAGATCTCTGGACAGAGAAGATATTAGACATCTCACTCAATGTGTAACTTGATTGTGTGTACTTTTCCATTAAATAATTTTTTCATATAAATTCATGTGTTATTCGATAGACTGGCCCTCAGCATCATTATAATTGTACGTTGTGGCCCATTGCGATAAACAGTTGCACGCCCCTGCTCTAAACACTTTATTAGCAATCGTTTGAAGGCAATATTATGCAATCAGACAAAAACAAACATGTTGTAGCAAAAACGGTGAGAAGCAACAAACCAACATATGACTCATCAACAAGTGATGTTGATAAACAAGTTGAGCTTATCCGGACGCGAAAATTTTTTCCCACGAACTTTCTGTCTCATTTGCATATTTCTGTAAGTGTAGCCATTACTGGTTACCGCGTGTAACTGTTTTTACCAATTCACTTTTTTCAAGCGGTTTTCAAAGTCAGCAGCCAATTTTCGTCCTCCAGGTCAAAATCTAAACATTGCACATGAAAAAACGTAGCTTGGAGACACACCAAGTCTAGTCAAGTTTTAAAAATTTAAGAAAAGAAATTGATTCTAGTCACTCTAAAAGTAAGATTTTCCGAATTGATTAAGAATTAACCCTAACCCTAAAAATTATATAACCCTAACCCAACTTTTTTTGAAAAGCTTTTTTGCACCGCAAAAATTAATTTAAAGAAAAAAAATTGACTTCAATAGGCATCGAACCGGTGTTCTCGCAAACAAAAGGCACAAGAAGAAACTACAGTACCAAACACGCCAACAAAAAAATCTGCATTCACACGGTATTCATACAAACTCTATGCGAAGTAACAGAAAGTTCGTGGGAAAAAAAACTTTGCATCCCGGACAAGCGATTAAGACGTTTGAAGTGTTTTATGAAAAATTGTCAAAAATGTTCCCGAACGGTTCTAAAAAATAGCTTGCAAACATCATGACAAAGGGGGCAAAAGAAAAAACAACTCAATTGAACAAAACTACTTAAAGGCATATTCAATGAAATTTTCAAACTGGAATTAAGCATTAAAATGCGTAAACTGAACACTCAAGAATACATTTTTAAAAAAATTACCGGAAAAAAATGTTTTTCAATGGCGCTGGCAAGGCCCAAAGTCCAATGTTTCATTTATTTTTTTCAAAATGACCAAAAAGTGGAAACACTGCTAGAGTATACGTCATAAATGCCAAGAGCTCCAGCAATATCAAAAGTCTTTTCGCGCGCTGGGTTGCAAAGTTCGGATGTGTTGCGTTCAAAGGAGTTTTGCAGGATAGTTTTACATGTTTTTTAAGTTTCTAGGATATTTCGTTGAGTAATAGTAGCAATGTTACGAGAAAGGTGAGGTACGGTAGTATAAATCTAGTAGCATTGCTAAAAATTAAATGTCCATAAAATCAATATTGCATCATAGTTTGACTATTGTAGAAACAATATTGCATCATAGCAAATACTATGCCTGACTTTTGTGTTGTGCTTGGGCTGTGACACGACAGCATTGCATAAAGTTAGTATGTTTGGGTTTCCCATTTCCCAAAGACAGTACACAAAAAAAGGAAATGGAATAAATTTGTCAACACCACAACTTGTCATTGGAGTGGACCAAAACCACACCACAGAATTTGTAGTCTGCATTTTCAAGAAGCAGACTTCAAACATTTTCTTCAATTCCAAATGGGATATGCCAAAAGACTTGACTTGAAACCCGGTGCATTTCCATCTTAAATCTTTCCTTCTCCACCAGAAACTAGTGCAACAGCTGAAAGATCACATTTGACTTATTCCTGGCCACCAGCTTATAGAAGACGCCAAGTTAATGAAGTAATGTTGATTTTATGGTTTATTGTATTTATTTAGAATTATAGAATTAGGTTTTGATAACCTGTACGCCGGTACGGTACCCCAGGGCCTAATTTACAACAAGGCCATTAACCTAGTGCAGCGGTTCCTAACATGTGGGTCGCGACTCCAACTGGGGTCGCCTGACAATTTGCCTGGGGTCACCTGAGGCCTTCTGAAAAGTTTAGAATTTCATTAGTTTAGAAACTTTGCCACAAGAATTCCAAGATACAATGAAAAGCGTTGTAAGTGTCGTGAATTTTGTAAAAGCTACGGTAGTGTTTTAAACAGCCGCCTATTTTCAAAAGTTTGCAGTGAATTGGATACATCCAGTAATGTTTTGTTATTTCACACTAGTGTGAGATGATTGTCCAGAGACAAAGTTTGGAAACGTGTTTTTGATCTTCGTGATAAATTAAAAACATTTTTTAATCAAAAATCTAAACCACAGTTTGAAGCCCATTTCGGCGACAAAAACCAACTTCACAAAATTGCTTGGTGTCAAATTGGTATGTTTACTTTGTCATTCTGTACAGTACATGTTTGCGCCAGCAGCAAAAAATAAAATTGAATGAATTGAATTCACTTTAGGCCTATAACATCATTAAAAACAGAGTGAAAGGGTTCACCAGGCATTTGATAATTTAAAGTAACTTGCGTTCTTCTGGTGACGATAGGCTACTAGGTTACCAGAAGACCGCAACCTAGTATGGTAGCCTATAGTCACCAGAAGAACGCAAGTTACTTTAATTATAATATCATTATTGTATGCGTGGTTTATACAGTTGTCAATTTTTAGGTGCTTTAGGTAATTAGGTTACCATAAATTTTTTGTGTCATATTGGAGAATTTTTGACTCATGGTTTCCAATACGAAGAGGAAGATAGTACGGTGGTTGAAGAAGTAAGTGATGAAGAAAAAAGTATGCTAGAACCTGAACCCTATCGTTTTGAGCCTGAGTACACAGAGGCAGAGATCAATCAGCTTTACCTTGCTGATGTGACTGACGTTTCTCAGCAGGAGGATCGAGTGGGAAACACTGATTGGTAAGCAAATTTAGATATTTGGCATCATTATACTGCATTCGTTTAGCTTTACTTAACATAAAGTAATTAAATCACCGACCGTACCGGGATAAGTGCTCAGCTTTGCATTGCATTTCCCTATGGGTTTGTAAGGCCTTGAACCTACAACACGCTAAAAAGGCAAATGTGATCCCATACTTGATTCAAGTTTTGGGTATGAAAAGATAGGTACTCATTGTACTAAGCTTTTGGCACTAAGAAAGTAGGGTGGCCAGTTCCTTTCTCTCGGCCGCCTTTCCTGCAGCAATTATGCCTACCCAATTTATTACACCCTAGCTAGATGTGAGCGATGCTTTCAACAACCAGATTAAGCCGGGAGTCGAACCAGGTTTGGTTGGTTTTGAATCTTTATCCTCGGACTGACAAAGCCTTGATAGGTTATTCCTGGTAGTTTCGCATACTTGTACATGTAGAGGGTCTGCTACTATTCGGTGAGTCCAATTCTTATCCGTTACACCATCCCTCTGCGCCAAAGTAGGCTACAAGGTGTAAAATGAAAAAACTTCACTGACAGTGCAACCTCTACGACACCACGACAATGCAGTTTGTAAATAATTTTGACTTTGTGAACAATTTTGACATTTTTTGATCTAATGCTACAATTTTGATGAATTTTTGTGACAAGTGAAAAAGTAATCACCCTAATTATTACCAATTTTATATCAACAGGTGTTCATGTTGTCACTGTGTGGCAATGGATGAGCAACATCAAGCTTTGTGCTACTGTGAGATAGATACAGCACGGATGAAAGACATGCTAGATGGACAATTGGACATGCATGATTACATTTACTCTGCTTGTTTGTTAATATATGGCGCTGTTGAAACAAAATAAATTGACTTGACTTGCTATCGCCTTAAGCAGCGTTTAGACTACATGCGTTTTTCTTGCGTAACCACTCCGACAAAACGTATCGCCCGATCCATTACACACAAGTAAATGGAAGTGTTTACATTGCGCGTGTATTTCGTGCGTTTGCACTCAGACAATCGCAAGCCGTCGCAAGCGATCCATCTGAATGCAAGCTCAAGCTGTCACAACCGATCCGAGGTCGCGTATTTGCTAAGTCAGTCTAAGGTAGTTTTGCGAAAAAACACCGGGTTTGGTTAGTTTTTTGTGAAGTATTGATAGAAAAATTACTTTTCACATCAAAAGCGACTTGTTGGGCAGATTTTGCTAAAGTTTAGACCTTTTGAAAGGGTTTTATTGTATTTTTAAGCAAGATAGATGCCTCTCAGTAGTGTTTTTCTTGATCAAACTTAATTTACTTTTCATTCTTCATGGTTTAGGCCACCGTTTTGAACTTTATGTTCGATAGATTGTTACACATAAAAAAATCTATGATTATGAAGTACTGTAACAGTGAAGTATGAAGTAAAACTTATGATGAAAGTTATGAAGTAAAACCAACCAACCAGTGATCACCATGCTTATTGCTTATGAGAGGCTACCAGAAGGTGAGTAAAATGACTAGTTGACTATCAAGTTCCTACTACCTAAATGTTATTTTAAAGTATGAAGCTAATGATCATACCAAATACGGTACCTATTTTATATTTGGAAGTGTTGATGATTTCACTTAAAACCAGTATGGTTTTGCCACCTTTTCTTTAGTTGGCTTTATTACTGTATTTTGTTTCTACAATTGGTTTGGTTTTTGAATCTTTATCCTCTGACTGAAAAATCCTTGGTTGGTTAATCCTGGAAGTTTCGCATACTTGTAGAGGCTTTTGATGCAATATCGCTTGATTTGCCTTTCAACAAAGAAAAATGATTTCAATTGAAGGCATATTTAACATTTAAAAGTCATCGCAAACACAAACATGCTTGGCATGTCCAGTGGCGGATCTATAAAAACATTAGGGGGGGGCACCAAAGTTTAAAACAAAGGAAATATGTAATACAACATAGACAATGCAAAATTTGTTAAAAAACAAACAGAGTGGGAGGGATCTGGAATGCTTGCCCCCCATAAAAGTTTACCTTGCTTTGGTGACATTTCGTACGGTACACTTTAAGGCCTAATAATGTAACTTTTATATCAAGAAACACACTTTATATTTTACCAAGTTTATCAAAATTGGAAATCACAGAAGTTTGTGTCACAAATTTTGATTTCAAAATTAAAGCTTTGTTTTAAACATTTTATTTTTATCATGGCCACAAAGAGATTTTAATGATTGATTTGTTGAAGGTTTGTATAGTGCTGTGTTGTCTTTCAATATAATTTTGAAAATTTGCTAATATGGTTCAAACTTCCCTTAGTGTAGACCTACATGGCACATTTCACCTCGTACATTGAAATAGGCCAAATTAATTGTCAACTAGTTGAGTGAGCAATGTGTTTGTATATTACTACTATACCGTTTCTGTTATACAATCTAGTTTACATTGGTTTGTTTTAGGATGGACCCTCGGCCCCAGAACCTCATACGAGGATGATCTTATTCCTGTAAGCATATCTTGATCATAAATACTGTATAAAAACAAAGTGTGCCAGATACAATTGCCATCACCGAACACTGTCATAGCTTGTCCATGTACTTTGTAGACAATATACAGTAATATTCCTTTTCAGAGGTTTATATATAGGCTATGTCTCTCAGTCACATTTGCTATGAGCATAAAAACTGCATTTATGTGTATCTTCGTTGGTTGCAATTTGATTTGTTTTTCAGATATGTTTGTGGTCGTATCGGACGCGTGATGATTCTTCTGCTGTTGAAATTTGAAGTCTTGCACTTTCTACTTCATCAATGCAAAGTCCATGATAAAGAATTTGAACTACATAGTCATTGTACTGTCATGGGCATATACTATATCAGAATTAATGCACTATATACACCTACTCTAGTATGATACAATATTCCAAAAGTATATATACATGTAAACTTTTGCTTATAGCCTATTTCATTGGTACAAAAGAAATTATATAATACCCTTCAATTGTTTTGAAGTTGTGGGTTTTTATGGTTACTTTGACTATGCATTTTATTATAATCACTCTTAAAATGAATTATTCTGAAGTCAGGAGTTTTTATGATTACTTTGGCTGTGCATTTCATTACAATCACCCTTACAAGGAATTTAATGGTAAGAACACACATATAGCATATCATGTTATAATATGTGTTCTTAGGCATTAAGAATTGTTTTGACAAAAGTGTAATATTAACTTACATTATTCCATACGTGTGTCACACAAACATGTTAATATAGAAAATTGTAATTTCCATCATTAGGCAGATTAATGGAAGAGCATTTGTTTGCTGCAAATGATCTGTTGTTGTGAATAACTGCCATTGCACTTGCAGGCCTATAGATTTGTTGATTAACAGCTACAGATTGTCAACTATAATGGTGGTTTATCATTGTCAACATTGTCATTACAAAAAATTAATTGTCCATGTTTTTCATTGTTATGACTTTGCAACCTTTTTAATTCTGTTAGTGCTATTTTATTTGCTTCTACCAAATTTGTAGCATCTGCTTTTTTCATTATTTGTGCATAGCCTATAAACAATTATACAGAAAACTGCCAACATGCAAAAATTCTATCTTTTTGATTCGCTGGTAACAAATAAAATTGAATGAATTCAGTTTTTTTGTATTAGCCAAATAATATTTTATAAAAGCAGAAAATAAACAGCTATTAAACTATAGCCTATCGATCAGAGAATTTAGTCCATCACAAGTGATAGTGATCTTTGAGGTCTCATACGCCTGTACTGTATAATTTTATATTTATCACAAATATGCATTGCTCCGTGGTTTACAATGCAGGCATTTTCAGTGCTCTTTATGCTGAGTGCAAAGTAGGAAAGCACTTTTTCTAAGGTTTTTGATGACCCCAAGGGGTAGGCTATTTGCCATTTTCACTGACTTAGATGTAGGCACTACAGTATATGAGCAAGGCCACATTTATAGTAGTGGGCTTGTGGTATAGTTTTAACGTTTAAATGAAGAAACCAATCCTATTAAAAAGCGAACAAAGAATTCAAAGTTATTTTACAAAGGTCATGAAACAAGGAAGGTTGTTGAACAAAGATACCAAGGTCAGGAGCAAAATGGTTGGAATGCAAAGTTAATCTAATCAAAAAATATATAGCCAAGAAATAGACAGTTTGGTGTTCGAGATGTTTGCTAAACATGAGTTTAAAATTCTAAGTTATTAAAAAAAACATCTAAAAGCATAGCCTGTCCAAAAATTACAATGGTGCAGTCTTGGTGTTGGTCCACAGGCAACAAAGTTTATAATACCGTAACATAAGAACCCACTCGGTGCAATTAAAGGTTTCTGGCAATGGCATTGCTTTAAAAGTCTGGATGCCACTCTGCACTTCATATTGTTAAGCAATTTTTTTTGGGTTTCTCTATTTGCAGTATATGACCCTCAAAAGTGTTCTACTTTGATATCATAGTGTGCTGATAGCTAGTGTAGGCTAGAGTTTCATTACTTGTGTTATAAGCTTGTTTCTTTCTGTGAAAGTCATTTGTGCAGAGGAAGTAAAACTCAAAATGTATTACAATGATCGCATTGACAGAAGATGTCAATTAGATCAGCTGATTGACATCAATGTAGGGGAATACCCTATATTTTCCAAATTACGTAACAGAATACGCAAGAAACCGCAAGTAGTGTAAACGCGAGCTGTTTGAGACAAGACGCACGAAAATCGCAACGCAACAAAGACGGACGGAAAACGCACGTAGTCTAAACCCACCTTTATTTGTTTCCAAGTTATCAATTCCGTTCAGTAAAAATAAAGTAAAAAAGATTTTTTTTAGGTTAAATTAAAATGGCCTTAGTAATATGTAAGTCTGCACCTAGTGAAAAATGCACTAAACTATGAAAAGCCATTCAATGTCCTGTTAAATCTACATAAAATCGCTCATTTTGTTGGTCCAAGAAATGTAGCCTATGTGATCAGACGAGCATGAATTTACACAGTAGCCTATGTAGATTTGGTTGGTTGTGTAAAATCATGTGTATGCCATTTCTTTGAATGCAGTATTTGAACTAGACAAAACATTATTTCATTCTCCAAGTATAAAAACTACCGCTTGTAATCATAGAAACTCTGGTTAATGAGAGAATACATACAGTTAAATCGCCCGCAGTAAGAAATATTGCTCGATCAACTTTTATGACGTAGGCTGTACAGTCGCACGCTTCGCTGCTCACGCAAATTCCCGTTTTGACAGCTCTGACAAAAGCACGCGTGGAATGCTGATCAGACCGCAATGGGGCAAAATTTTATTGAAAATCGTTTTATGGTAGCCTGTTAAACACAAAGAACATGGAAAATCGCCAAGTCAGGTTTTTCCTTTAGTATCCCTTTAATGATAACCATAGGCGTCGAAATAGGGTGGGCAGGATGGGCGACGCCCACCCTGCCGTGAAACGAGGGTGGGCAAAATATGTTTCGCCCACCCTGTTTTCATGACACTTTTGCAGTGTTTGTTACAATTATTTCCGTTTTTCTTAAACGCTGGATTATCCAACCAACTTCTTGTTTTACGCTATGTCTCTCGCTAAGTATCCGACAGAACAAAGCAATTCCGCAACAACGCTGCGTGGAAAAAAAGGGGTACTCAGTACTCACTGCACTGTTGTTGTTACGGCAACTGCCATAGCTGGCAATTCCTGGTGAGAGAAAGCCATGTTTGATCTTTTCTCCGAATGGTCTCACTTTCGTTACGTCACAATCAAACTTCAGTTCCCGGTCAGCGTAAGGGAATGTGAATATGACATCATAATGAACATGACAATAAAATAACCGATACAAACTAAAGACGTACTGAAACAATCGCTTTTACAAATCAAAATGCGGCAAATCCGAAGGCGCCACTTTAAAGATAACAGGTCCCGAGTCAGCGCTTTTTAGGTCACAAAGGAAAACATAACAGAAGTTTGTTTAGTTTAGTAGCGCTCAAAAGATCGCAAGGTGCAAGAAAGAAAACATCCAACCTATTAAAGCTTAAGTGCTGCAGCGACGCTAAACGCAGTCTTTGTGAGAAAGACTAACCAGTAACCACACTCTTCGAAATTGCCGAGGTGATTGTAAGGACCACAAGATTACAAGAAAAAGCTAATTTTCTTAGACTACACCAGACTAGGATGTTGATTCAATCTTAATGTTGCTGGATGTTTTATTTGGGTTACTTCCTACTTCGCCGGCGCTTAGACACGTGCCCAGCTGGGAGAATCTTTTATAGAAATATCACCCTATTTGCATTGATTTAACTCCAGTAGACGTCAAATTATTGTAAGCATCTACTCCTTGTTGCGCCTCGCTTTCCGTTGTCTCGTCCAGCTGATACAGCATCTAATGATACCGATTCTGACTAGTTCATCACACAGACTTTGTGTTGCTCGCAGTGTCCCAATTGTGCCGAAATTATGTTGGCTTATAAGCTTACGTAAATCGAGGCAATCTTCTCGCAGGGAGCTCTTGATATGTTACCTGTACCTGGTTGAGCAATTAACGTTATTTTATAATAATTCAACGTCGCTAGATGTCCAATTTATAATGTAAAACAAACGTAAATTTCTTATTGGGCATTGTTGTTACGCACTATAACCCGCCGGGAAAATTAAATCGATTTGTGCTGACTCGAACGTCGAATCAACTCAAAATTAACTTCCCCCTCCCCGTGAGCTTTTAACGTGAATTACCGTAACAGCGTGCGTATTGCGTTGCTCGGTTTATCACTACTTTTGGTATTATTACATCACAACAAATCAAACAATGCGTTCGTGATAGACTACTCTAGTATATTTTTCGCTTCTCGTTTTACATGTTTTAGTACAATCTCTTCCTACTAAGTGTTCACAGCAATTGCCGAGGCAATTTCAACTTTTGCCGTTTGGCCTCGGCAACGTTTTTGCCGAAGTAAAAATATGCTAATTTCGAAGACTGAACCATTGCGAATTTGCAAACATATACAAAACACATTCAATGAAATCTATTTGAAAACTTTCGCCCACCCAGAATTCCTCTTTTCTAAGAAAAAATTGACGCCTATGATGATAACATACGTCATACCTTATATGATATTCGAATGGAAAAAACTCTGCAGGAGTTATAATCATTGGATCATTGCCTGAAAGAACTGCAACTGAAGCAATAACGGTCTGAAACACAAAGATAAAAATAAATTACAAATAACGAACTAGATCAATTACAATAGTAAATTAGTAACTGAATCTATTAATTACATTTTTTGGGTAATTGTAATTAAGACTTTTTGTTGTTAATTGCATTTGTAATTTCAAATAAATTGGCTTACATTTGGTAAGTTGCATATCATACTTGACATCAGAACTTTTGTTGAGTTGCTAGTTTGGGTTGAATCTTTTACATTGCAACATAATCTTTATCAAATGCAATTCTACTTGTCTGATAAATTCAAACAGTAAAAATCATCGATGCATATCAGAGTGGTCCTTATTTGCTGACTTTTGAATTGGTAAACGGGCACCCTCTAAAATAGCTCCAAATTGGTAAAAATAAAAAATCTCATTTTTCTTTAAAATAATCAACATTAAAGGTATACTGAAAGACCTTGAATTTTCTCCACATTTTCAATTGTCAATTCACATTTTCAATCGTAGAAATTTTCAATTGTCGGCTTCGATTCGAACATGTTTACAGTGCAGAAGTCAATTGTTGTGGTGATTCCATGGTTCTCTTTACGCCAAGACGCTCTGAACGTCATAGCATTTACTTTCCTCAAGCTCAAAAATGGGTTTTAGTGCATTGTTTGCATACTTTATGAAGAACCCAAACCTTATCTTATTCTCTCAGCATGTCAAAGTAATAAGCTTGGAAACCTCTTTAATTTTTAAGGTAGGTAGGCATAAAAGCAAAGTGAATAAAAAGATAACAGTAACCTCTCAAATATATGTAGCTCCAAACGAAGTGAAATTTGTATGACTCCATTTTTATTTCTTTAAAGGCCTACTAAATGAAATTTTCAAACGAAAATTAAGCATTAAAAATAAAATGCATATACTGAACATTCAAAAATACATTTCAAAAAAAATTACCGAAAAAAATTTGTTTTCAATGGCACTGCCAAGGCCCAAAGTTCAATGTTTCATTTATTTTTAATTTTTTCAAAATGACCAAAAAGTGGAAACACTGCTCGAGAATACGTCACTATTGACAGTAATAACAAAACCCACGTTACCACATCTGATGTTTTAACATCAGATCTGATGTTTTGATGTACATACATACAATATACAACATAGCCTACCCTACAGTTCAATCGCCTGCAGTTACAACTATTGCGCATCAGCTGATTGCTAGTCTATAGTGAGGTGAACTGTACAGTCGCACGCTTCGATGCGCACACCCATTCACGTTTTGAAAGCTCTGACAAAAGCATGCGCGGAATGTTGATCAGACCGTAATGGGGCAAAATTTTATTGAAAATCGTTTTATGGTAGCATGTTACATACAAAGAACGTGGAAAATCGCCAAGTCAGGTTTTTCTTTTAGTATCCCTTTAAAAATAATGTCTAAAAAGACATTATTAAAAGTAACTACGGACAGTGGCCAGTGTTTTGATCTTCCGATCACTTCAGCGTAGTAAAATAAAAGTAGAAAGTTGTTTTGAAGTGTTGAGATGATGGTTTCTGAGAGTGATTTTAATACGGTAAGCCAAAGAGAATTGATTTAATTTT
Organism: Aplidium turbinatum; assembly: GCF_918807975.1. Taxonomy (NCBI): domain Eukaryota; kingdom Metazoa; phylum Chordata; class Ascidiacea; order Aplousobranchia; family Polyclinidae; genus Aplidium; species Aplidium turbinatum. The sequence goes on along the minus strand of NC_137483.1, from coordinate 5,807,325 downwards.
TAATTTCGGACTCCAGCGAAACGTAATTGTACCGCCAATTAGAAAGTGTGATTTTTTTGAGAAAAGTTGTGATAAGTAATGATTGAAATTTGTTAAAAATAAAAACAGGAACTTGTCACTAAGCTAGTACATAACAATAGAAATGGATGTAAAATACAAGAAAGTAGATACGGTACTAGCAACACATACTATTCAAAGAAAATGAAGGGGTGCTCCAGCAAACTTCTATAGGATTGGCCCATGATACAAGAAAAGGATCTACAGAGGATACAAACTGATATGCACAAATCAACAAGTGAATAAAAAAGTAACAGTAGGGTCATTTCATTATATTTCAGACACAATTTTAAGACTTTTTGGAAGCATGCAATTTTTTATTGGCTTATTTTATTCCTTTCATTATGCAGAGAAAAATGACACCAATTTTACGAAAATTGGGTCAGCGGTTTTCGAGATACCGGTATCGCATAATTTATATGCTGTCACTAGGTGTCGTCGCCAATAGAAGAGCAACACATTTATGACCATAACTCTACACCCACTGGTCCAATCTTTAAAATTTTTGTGTCCAACCCCATGTTTTCACTGGTGGGCTTTCCAATAATGTTGTGTAAAATGAGCTACGAGCAGTAGCTTTTATGATAACTAGTTTTGACTACTTTTTAATTATCCGCGGCAGATATGACAATGATCTGATCTTTTTTTTGGATTTTTTTTTAATGAATTTGAAGAGGAAGGTTTGATGTGTGTTGTATATCATTTTCAACTAGTTACTCTTTAATAAGAGCATTTTGTAATGCAGCAACTAGGCTCAAACCTGATCAGTATTGTACTCCAAGGTAGGCATTATTGTTTACAGATAAATACCGTTGTTGTACACTTGTCCACTGTACAGTACAGTCACTTAGCCAAAATGAATTAATTTTGAGTTACTTAACTGCAAACTTGTAGTTAACATTCTTTAAATATACACAGAGCAACTCTGAACTTCTGGGCATAAAATATGCTGTATTTTAAGCATCGATTGCTTAACTGTTTTCAATCACATCATCATTTTTAAACTCGCTTAAGGGCACAACCAATGCTGTCAAGCATACACATTACACACAGATTTAATATGCTGAATCAAAAATGTGGGAAAATATGCATTTCAGCATTTTGAACAGTTCCTTCAAACATATTAACAACATGCATTGCAAATTTATTACTTTTTAACCTTGTTAAAGAATCTCTAACTAGAACAGGAGAGTTTCGGTTGTTGTTCATATAAAAGTTCAAAGGAGCTTGTTAATTTCTTTCGCCAATGGAATCTGGGAACATATATGTACGTCCTGTTGATGTAGTTGGTGCCTTTAATGTTATGAGTACAGATGAAATGTCCATAAGACATTTGTCTTCATGACGAGGTCAAATGAAAGAAGGAGATGGTCCACAAGGATGCATAAAGTTAACAGTAATGTCGTCATGTTCTCGATCAACATGGTCAAAGATACCAACCAACCCACCACTTTCCATCATAAACACATGCTACATTATGTTGATATTTTGATTTTTTCAATGTCCAGTGAAGGTGCTTTTGAAAAGAACTGATGTGTTCCAGCAACTTAAACATCATCAGAAAGACGGGTAAAACTGACTGACCCGATTCCATCATAGCAAAAAAATGATACCCTCTGGTATTGGGGACTATGCAACCCTTTGGAAATCTCTCGGAATTAAGATACGATCGACATTCCACTTCATCAGCTTTCATGAATGTAAATCTGATGCCCTTGGTGTTTTCCTTGCAATGTTCGTATGCATCTGAAGCATTTAAAATTTGCTGGCCCCTTGGTCGACGTAAGTTTTCATTGGCCAACTTTCGCTTGACTGTTCCCCCAATACCATCGCAAGGTGACTTTCCATGGCTTGTCGCAAAAAATAAGCAAAAAGATACCCAATAAAAAAAATGACCAGCTTGCTCGAGACCAAAATTGTTGAAATGATAAGAAAGGTTAAGAAAATTTTTGTAATTAATTTATATTGAGCGGCACAGTCATCCAAAAAATATTCAATGAGGGTCAAATGTGGAAAACTATGTTTTAGGTCAGTGCAAATGAAAATTTTGCACGTTGTAAACAAAAGCAGTGTCATGTTTAAGGTCATCAGAGATTATGTAATATGAGATAGGTTTCACGCTATCATCCTGTCGCACATACACCATACAGCAAATTTGTGTATCCTACTTTGGTAATATGTATTATTAGATAAGGCCTAGTGGGAATTAAAAAAGCAAATTAACAAAATATATATATCATCTAGCCTACGGCTCAAAAAAAGCATCTGAAATGGAACCAGCAAAACTGAAGGACCTCTGCACTACTGGACTCTGAGAACGGTTAACTGCAAAATAATCGTATATTCTATTTTTGCTGAAAACTTGAAATACATGAATTTTTTGCTGCTGTATAAGTCAAAGTTGGTGTAGTAACTATCTAAAAATGGCATATAACCTACATGTAACCTTCTTCTTTCTAATGATGAATTTTTTTTCAAAAAAAACTCAGATCATTGTCATTTTGGTCGCGAATTAAAGGTAGTCAAAACTGGTTTATCGTGAAAACTACTGCATGTAACTCATTTTACACAATGTTATTGGAAAGCCCACCAGTGAAAACATGGGGTTGGACACAAATTTTTTTAAGATTGGACCAGTGGGTGTAGAGTTATGGTCATAAACGTGCTGCTCTTCTGTTCGCGACGACACCTAGTGACAGCATATAAATGATGTGATATTTCAAAAACCGCTGACCCAATTTTCATAAAATTGTTGTCAGTTTTCTCAGCATAATAAGAGGAATAAAATAAGCCAATAAAAAATTGAATGGTTCCAATGCCCGTTCTAATTATAATGAAATGACCCAGTACCCTCTCAAGTACATGTAGCTCCACACAAAGTGAAATTTGTATGACTCCATTTTTACGGAATGGCCCGTTTCTGCTAGTCCAATTCGGCTAGCTCCCTATTCGGCAATTTTTTGAAAATCCAACCATAGCCATAATCCTTCTGTAATCCAACAAAATCCTTCTGCAAATCAAACAAACTTTAATTACTAGACGAGTCAATAAACGGTTGAACCCCAAAAAAATTGATACAAAAGGTTTTTCAACGGATTCTGTTACCTATGGGCCTACTAAATAACATACTAAAAGTCTACCAAAATCGGACCTCCAGAAAGGGGTCATTTTCAAGATGGCGTCCAAGATGGCCGCCGAGATGTTATATTGCCTATATCTCAATTGCTATTCAAGCTAGAAAGGCGGTTTAGGTGTCTATCCTTAGGTTTTCGGGGTCAATCAATCGAATTAAGTAGGTTAAATTACGATAGACTGATTATCTACTGAGATACGTATGATTTGAATATAATATACGACCTGGAGGAGCTCGGGGACATTTCGGACGCAGCGATAGGCCAACATCAGACATAGCAGAGCACGATATTAGCAAATTCACTTGAGGTTTGAGATAAACCGCAAACAAAATCATCTTGACTTCCATTATGTAACACAAGCTTGAGAAAAGTGGTTTTCCAACATTCCAGTTTCTATACTTTTGGCAGCTTGATAAGCCGAATAGTGGTAAAATTTTCAGAGACAACTCCTCACTTTTCATCTGAATAAATTCCATATGTATTGGTGCAAAACGGTTTCCAGGACACTTTAAAATAAAACGTTTTTTCGAAAACAAAACATTCGAAAATCCGTCCGTAGTATCCCCAATCTCCCCTAATAAGATGGAATTATCATAACAGCATATTACATGCGGCATAACAGGTAGGCTACTATCAATACAGGCATCTAAGAAAAACTGCAACCAACAGGAGGCTCATACTTGGCCTCCTACAGCAGATGAATACAGGGGATTAATCTGTTCTAAAGAATGGCGTACCATTAAAGTCTGGACACAGACACATTCAGAAAATCATCGGAATTACAACAGTAGGCTACAAAGGTAAATCGTAAACCAGGGTGATCTACCGGTTTGTTGTCTTATTGCCTACGGCTGTCTCTATTCATCATCTTCCGACTCGTCTCTGAGAAGAACCTTGTTATGTGGATTGTCACATTCTTGCAGTTTGCATGGTCCACATGCAGCGGTACATGGTAGTCCGTATCCTCTACAGGAGCAGCGGAGTGTCTTACAGGCAGTGGAGCAGTTGCAATGAATGACCTTCAAGAGACTGTCTGGAGCAGCCTTCATTTTTGACATAAGTGGGATGAGCCGATTCTTTTGCAGGTTCCAAGCCCAATTCATGACATCCATACTCTCTGCTTTTCCCATCCAGACCATTATCTGGTAGTAAACTCGACGACAGTGAAATTGGGTAGCAGATTCAGTTGGTGGCAGACGCTCGGGCGTTACAAATGATGAAGCAGAGACAACTTTCTTGCTGAATGTGTTGTATCGCATTGTCGCAAGGGAATCTGTGCTCTGGCCATCAAAGAAGACAGCCATTACTTATTGAAACTTGGCACCCAAGGTCATCGATTATCTCTGTGGTCTGGTTTGGGGCAGTGAATGCTTTAGCACAAGACCGAAAAACAGGATCTCCATGAACAAGTTTCCGAAAAGCAGTCTTCTTGCAAACACCGAATATCCGAGACGTAGTGTCACAACCAGTCATGGCATGGATAAATATCAACTCAGAACACATGTCATGTCCAAAGATTTTTTTCAAGCGGTTGATGTTGTATACTTTGGTACTGCTATCAGCTTTGGACTTGTCTGACCTGAAATAAAGGCCCTTACTGTCTTGTCCCCGGAGTACATGTCTATCATTGGCAGATACCTTACTAAAGACTGGCCTGGATGTTCCTTTCCCTGATAAATAGTGTGCATCATCCCCTGCCAGCCTGACGTGGCCTGCTTGAACTTGAATGACAACTCCCAAAGCAGATCAACCATGTTGGCACATGCAGTGAGAATCGGAAGTTCTCTGAATGTGATGTCTTGTTGAATATGTTTTGCAAAACGATGCTCAATTATCGCTACCTTGGACGTCTCTACAATGTTCAGTTTTAACGTTTTGTGCCTTGGGATAATCTGGCCTGTTTCCTGTCCTGGTGTCAAGGCGGCTATCATGCCCATCCCGTGAAACGTTCCTTTCCCATCAATTGTGAGAATGTTATGATCTACAATTCTACATTGTCTGCTGCGAATAGCAAGTTGTTGTCCAACACATCAATATCCTTACAAAGCATGCTTGGTGCAGAACAATTTGCGGCATTCATTTCAAACCTCTGCATTTCGCCATACGAAGAGCAGAACCCCATCTGACACAAGCTATCCAAAAGAAACCGCGATCGATTTAGCTGGTGCAGATGCACTGAAAGGCCAATTTGCAAAGGGGCAATAACAGCTCGTGGTCGGACTGCCTATATGATTGCATGACCAATAATAGCAACTTTTCGCTGTGTGCCTTTACCTACAAACAAGGCATTGAACACAACGTAGAGTGATTTGGAATATAATCAAGAGCCGCCTGGATTTTAAGTGTCTCTGTAGTCGGGTACTGGTCGTTAACGGATGGCACATTTGTCTTGATGTCACTCTTTATGAGCCTGGCAGCTGCTTCAAGTAATGCTCTCTTCTGTGATTCTTCATCACCTTCTTGGTTTGTGCTTGCGAAGTATGACCTGAGGATTAGGGTGTTCCATTTCAAAAAAGTTTTTTTGTAATAGTGATTATGAGATGGGATTTTTGGTCAAACGAAGTATCCTTTTTAAATTTTTGACCAACTCCAATTTTTTGAGGTCCCATACCCCCCTTGAAATATAGAGAAATACCCCCTATTAGACATAAAAGTCAAATGTTTGAATGGTCATAACTTCTGGTTAGAATGTAATAAAACCATCATCTTTTCATTAATTCTGCATGATTTTTCATGCTAAACAAGATTACATGGTTTTTAAAGTCGTAAAAAAAAAATATTTTTTTAAAAATTACAAAAAAATTAGATTTTGATATTTTTTTTGAAACGAAACTTGATAATGGCATTCACTACGTAGAAAATAATACAAAGAATTTCAATACACTCCACAGGCAACTTAGAAAATACAAGATAGGAAAACACAAAAGACTAACCAAAGTTAATGTAAAACATTCACGATAACGTAGCCTACTAAATTTTCGTATTAAACTTGTAACATGCTAAACCATAACTAAACATGCATTCTTATTGCATCATTGCAACCACATATTGGCGAATATCATTGTCAGCCTTTTCAATTGTATTTGTATATCATCATCATTGGCATCTGTGCAATCCTTGACTCGTTTTTCGATGACACATCGTTTCAGCAGTCCAATGACTCTTTCATTGTTCATCTGACTGTTTTTGAACGATCTCCATGCAGCCGGTGTGCCCAATGAAAGACATGGAGAACACTGACTGGTGACATCATAAAATGAAATGAGTGCCTTTTTACCTGATAGCGCAAGCATTGACTCAGTTTTTTTGGTTTCTATTGGCTTTGTTGCAATCTTGCTGACGTTTTGTGGCAAAATTGGTGGTTCATCAGAATGAAATGCCAGGGTGACATTTTTGGGGAAACCCACAAGCTTCCATTCCTTATAAAGCTTGGAATCGCATACTTTACAATAGCATGATCAGACGCTGCCATCAAATCTCTATTGGGAAGTGTAATGGCTGGTCCGTTTACAGCACTGGGGTGGAAAAAATTGAAATAAACAATGGACCATACACATCAACTATAAATTGGCTGATAGACCTTAATCTAGCAAGTTGAGTGGCATTGAGTGCAAATGACCTAAAAAGTAGAATACGAAGATAGCCATTGGTCAAACAGCGAGCATGATGGACACTGGACAGCCTCCTGTGCAACGAACAAGTATTGTTTCAACTCATCAGGAATGTCCTGGAATGTTGCACAACTTAGGACTAAGAGTAAAGCTTGGTCAGCTCTCATGAATTTGTTGCCTGGAGTTGATGTTGCTTTCTTTCCCAAAGAAGAATTCTTTTGGTTTTCTCTGATGGCTTAATTAAAGTATCTCTGTAATTTTGTAGTTCATCAACCATTAAGTGATTTTTTGTTAGTTGGCTAATGAAATTAAACAGAGCTCCATTACTTAAAAGATCCGGTGATTTTGTATTGCCATCAATAGCTGTTATGACATCTCCTAACAGCAGCTCAATGCAATGATACAAACATTCAAGCGATATTCAATCTTGGCCGTATTTCAGATTGCAATATTTCACGATTATCGTCACTATTCCTTTTTTTGAGCCTGTGTTAACTGCAGTACTGTCAGAAATTACACACAAGATATTTTGCATGTCATCGATTGCAACAAGCTTTATTTTATAGATGTAAAACTTGCCTCCCCCTAGCACTTTCCTTTTCCCTGAACATTTTGAGGGCAATGAAAAAGCAACCATATATATATAAAATTGGAAATAACAGCCACTGCCAGTCTTTCCCGATTGAATAGCTTTTTTCCATCGAAACAAAGCTGATGGATGACAGCATTCCTCAATTTCAACAAACCATCATCAGTGATCTTCTTTCTATATGCAATGGCATTGCGATGCCATGTTGAATGACTTGTCATTGCTGACGGTGCTGATTGGAATAATAAGACTACCAGTATGCGTTGTGCAATTGTAACTGAGAATCCAAAGTCGGACTTGGTAGAGCTACGTCTTGAAACAGTAAATCAACGTGTAACTCAGCTGGGCAGATAATGGAAATAGTAAGCGGCTGTTCACAGCGGGAAGAACCTATTTAACGAAGGGATTAACCGGGTTTTCATTGGATAAATAGAAGGTGCACGTCCAACAGTGCAATGCCAGGATTTTGCTGTTATGCAATTGTAACATTAATTACGTGAAATACAGCAAAGAAGCGATAAACTTAGAGTAGTATATATCACTAGTGACTTGCAGTGTCACCTACGGCATAGCAACAGATGGAAGTGGGGGGTCGTTTTATCTGGCGAACATACCTTAAATCACAGATTTTTGCTTGTAAAGTCAGGGGTCGTCTTATATGCCGCGAAATACGGTATTGTAATTTTTTTTTAAAACTTGCAAAAAAAAATTTTTTTTTTTAAATTACTCTAACACCTTAAAAACCATGTAATCTTGTTCAGAATGAAAAACCATGCAGAATTAATGAAAAGATAAGGGTTCTACTACATTCTAACCAGAACTTATGATCATTCAAACATTTGAAATTTATGTCTACCGAGGGGGTATTTCTCTAAATTTCAAGGGGGTCATGGGACCTCAAAAAGTTGGAGTTGGTCAAAAATTTAAAAAGGATACTTTGTTTGACCAAAAATCCCATCTCATAATCACTATTACAAGTGTAAGTTCATGGCCAGGTTACAAACAGGTTTGGTAATGGATACGGTAAGCCAGAGCTGCCAGACATTGTTAATGGTAACTCACTGTCATTGTGCTCCTATGCAAATGCCAGCAGCAAAATGTTATTTGAACTTTTGCACATTTCAACAACTTTTCTTGTCAAACACCCAAAAAAGTGGGAAATAGATGATGGCTATGCTTCTGCTAATGGTATCATAAGTGCACTCAAAGTCTGTAAAGATTCAGCAGAGAGAGGGGTAAAAGTGGTATCCGACTTTCTTCATCTAGCAAAACAAGAAAAAAATCTGCAAAACTATATTCAAGTGGTGGAGGAGAATCGAAGATACCAAATCTTAGAAAACGTCATTTATCAACACAATGAAGATGCACAACTGCCTTTGCGGAAATTGTGTTAACTAAGACTCACATTGCCTGTTTGGATTTATTGATATAGTACATGCATGCATGCAGTTTCTTTACAATTGAATAAATTTTGTTGTGCATAAACCATGAAATTGTATTCTTCAGAAGCACAGCTCAAGAAATGCAACAATATCGCCTTTTCACAGGAAAATAGTTCAAAATTAGAACTACCGCCCTCTAGTGGTAATATTTTTCAAAAATATTGCTAAAATCAAACTCCTTACCCATGAAAATGGGGGGGTGCATGCAAGTTCCATAACAATATGATGAGTAGTTTTCAAGATATTTTAATTTTTCTTTTCACCACTAGGAGCAGTATTGTGCAAAAAATGAGTGACAAAACTTGAATATTTTAGAATATACTTATCCCATTTCTCCAATTTTTTTTTAAACAATTCAGAACATCATAGAGCATCCTTTAAATGTACCCCCAATATTGCAAAACTTATACACTGCCCTCTAGTGGCAAAATACATAAAAAAATTCAAAAAGTGGGCCTCAAAATGGCCTCGGCGGTGGAGGTAAACGTCGATGAAAATTTATGAAACTTTATATTTGTGATCTACTGATCTAAACACAGTACCACAAAAAAGGTAAGCAAAATCCAAGAGGGTCGGGGCGCCTGCAACACCCTAGTACGCACACATCTTTGTGAAGGCTTGCTCTTGATCCTCATTCTTTGGCCTTCCAGCTTTCCTACGCTTTGAATCGCGATCAGTCTGAAACTGCAAGGGGACATCACGGCTACACCTGAAATTGCTGCTACATACTTTGTGATATACGCAGTCTGCAGCATGTAGATCACCACAATAGTATTCAATTCTACCTTTGACTTTCAAAGACCACTCATCATGGCGGTTTTCACTGCAATCCAATATTGCCTTTGCGAAGATATCAGTTTTCACATAACTATAGTCTTCACTTCCATCATGAACATTATTTCCGCAGAAAAGGCAATCAGTCTTGCTATTGAACAGACCCTCAAAGTCCCTAGTACCGGTACTTCTTTTATAAGTGCTGGTGGAATAAATCTTTTCGACTTTAACAACGATAACTTTGCTTGCATTGTGATGCAACCATTCACGCATTCATGTGATTATGATGTCACAAACACAAGAACAATAAAAACTTGAATATCACCATCTACCCAATACGCAAAACTATTTACAAATATGCCATACATTTCCTTGAAAATGACCCCTTTCTGGGTGTCCGATTTTGGTAGACTTTTTGGTAGACTTTTATGTTATTTAGTATGCCCATTGGTAACAGAATCCGTTGAAAAACCTTTTGTATCAATTTTTTGGGGTTAGGAGCCTTTTTTCCGTATATTGACTCGTCTATACAAGCTCCAGCGAAACATAATTGTATCGCCCATTAGAAAGTGTGACTTTACTGAATTTTTTTTTTATTACGTATAATATATATATTATATATATATTTTTAAACCATTATTTATTCAACTACAAAAAGTTTGCGCTACCATTGGTTTCATGTACTGCGAGGTACAATCATCAGGCGCATACTGAAAAACACATAAGCAGAAAATTAAAAGCTATATATACGTCAAAGGCAAAATTTTTTATCAAGCAAAATTTAGAACTGTTTTGAAGATGTTACTAAGGAAAAGCGGACAATCATTCATTGTGACGTCTGAATAACAAATTAAATATAATTTTTTGAAAAAGGAAAGGGAGTAAAAAAAGAAAACTAAAGGCAATGGTTAAGAAAAATATGCGTTAAACATATGGTAAATAAATTAAAGCGAATGCAAAAAGCAATAGGCCTGTTCGATAGGAAGCAGCAATTGAGCGTAAGCTAATTGTGAAGATGAAAAAACTGCAATAAACATGAAAAGTGCGTCACAAGCAATACTAACGATAACTTTTTTATTTAAATTTGTTGCGATGTCTACATTTTGATATGATTTCATCTCTCTTGTTGATACAAATTGATTGATCAGCAGTTGCAATTAAAACGTGACGCACTTTTCATGTTCTGGGCTCGGCCTTATAGTGGAGGTGGTCGTAACAATTGTGGCCTATGTTTGGCTGAAAAGCTGGCCATTCTGAAGGCTGATAGTGGTCACCTTTTGAACAAGCGTTCGGAACTGGTCGGCAAATGTCGTCATAGAAACAAATTCAAACTCAAGTACTTCAAAATAAAATGAATTCCTTTTGATTTTCACAGGTTTTTTTAAAAATATTTCATTTCATTTTTACAGGCTATAAATCTCATTTAATTTTTACAGGTTTAAAAACAGATTTTATTTCATTTGTTCAGGTTTCTACAGGTTACATCATCACAATTCTTTGGGATTTTCACAGGTTATAATTTTGAAAAAATTAAATTTCATTTTTACAGGTCATAAATCTCATTTAATTTTTACAGGTTTAAAAACAAATTTCATTCATTTTTGTTCAGGTTACTACAGGTTGCGCTGATCATCACATATGCATTTTGCTTCTTTGTGATGTCACAGATGTTGCCATCAATGTTGCTTGGTTTCCATTTGGACAAATTGATTGAAACTTTGTCGTAACGGATGAAGGTAGCCCTCAGTAATTCTGAGGTTTTTTTTCTGCAGATTGGATTACGGTTATAATATTTAATATCTTTTCATGAATTCAGGTTTAGAGGCTTTTTTGCAGATTAAATTACAGTTGTATCATAATATTTAATATCGTCTCAGGAATTACAGGTTTAGAGATTTTTTTTGGCAGATTAAATTACAGTTGTAATATTTAATATCTTTTCAGAATTATCGATTCATTACGGTTTGCATGTTTTTTCAGACCTTCTGATGATCCGTTAGGTGAAACAATTTGTAAAGGCTTCAGATATTAATAACTATATCACTGGTCTACACAAAATTTCAGGTTTAGGTTTTGACAACTCATTTTAGCTAATTTTGGGGCGCTGAATGCGAAAATTAACTCAGATTTTCTCTATCACATCACGTTTTTGAGATATGAAATATCCCTAATTTTTGAAAAAAATCAATTTTTGCCCCCCCTCTGTTGTCAAAACAAGGAATTCTGATGCAATAAACACTGTTTTACCTGCAATAATCTAGCTTTAATTAGCAAACAAGCATTCTATATTATATTCACACAAATTTGCGTTGTTTTTAATAAAATTTTATGCCTTGAAATAAAAAATAGGCATGCAAAAGAGCAACCATAATAACATTAAACGCTACATTATGCTGACGAACATGTCGATAGGATAGTGACAAGGTATTATCTGAATTATAGCCTATAGTTCACACAATATGCATATAGACATTCCAATGGAGTGCAGAAATTCTGAGGACACACACAGAAATAGCTAAGTGCCAAAATAAAGATTGACTCAAAGGGACTTGGGCAGGGCGAGTTCAGAAACAGTCAGAAAAAGAGCTTTCATAAAATATGAACTCTTCACTTATAAGCTTAAAAATGCTCTTTTGAGGGACTTTCTTTTATGAGCAGCATCTGGAACTTCTCTTTTAAAACTCCAGCAATAGTCGGCCATCATATGACAATCCCACCGACCTTGATAACGTTCCTCCATAATTTTAATATCCTGGTGGAAATGTTGACCCTGTTCTACACTAACTTTCCCAAGGTTTTCTGGAAACTCATCCGCATGGCTCTTCAAACAGTGAACTTTGATGCTCATCCTGCATCCCAAATCTACAAAACTAAGCAGTAGCTCCCTTAGGAGATCTTTATAATTTTCTGCTTTTCTGTTTGTTTCCCAAAAAAATTCTCATAACAGCACTGAAAGCATTCCAAGCTCTAGCCTCGAATGGCAACATTGATTTCACAAAATTTTCATCCTTTAACAATTGCCTGATTTGTGGTCCATTGAAAATCCTAGCTCTTTTTTTCTCTTCACTGAGACCAGGAAAAGCATAACATATATACTTAAAACACTCTCCTTCATGATTCAAAGCTTTTACATATTGTTTCATACTTTCATGAGACCAAGTTTGATGTGAAGAGGAGGCAAGAGGATCTTTTTGATATCAACTAACTGATCACGTATGATATTTTTGTCTCCAGGTGTCAAGGTGAGCCTTGGAGGCCACTCTTCTTTGTTCCAGTGCTGATCCTTGGCCCTGCTGTCCCACTAGCATAGGAAACATGGGTACTTGGTGTAGCCACTTTGTTGCCCAAGCAAAAAGTTCACCATTTTTAAATCTACACAGATGAGCCAACCATGCTCATGGTACTTTAACTTTTCAAGAACGGTTTTGATGTTCTGATACTCTTCTTTCATTGTCACCGAATGTCTTATCGGAATAGAACTGTACACGTTACCATTGTGAAGTAGAACACACTTCAAACTTCGTTTGGAGCTATCAATGAAAAGTCTCCATTCGTCTGCATCATACTGTGGTAATCCCATTTCTAGAAGAAGCCCTTCTATATTGTTGCAATAAACGAAATCATTGTGGTAAGCAAATATGGAAGCAGTTCTTCTTCTCGTTTGCGATAAAATGTCACGCTTGTACCAGCTTGGAGAAGTTTCCTTTCCTGTAGCCTTGATGCCAATAACTCCGCAAATTGCTTACGCAAATACAAATCTCTCACTAAATCATTTAATTCCATCTGATTAAACTGGGACGGCTTTTCTGACAGATCCTCAGGTGCTGGTTGAAAAATTTCACTTTCTCCTTCACTAAACGATGCTTCTGAAGAAGAAATAGCCTCTTCGTGTAGTTCTGGAAGTAATGTAAATACTGGCAGTGGCCTTTCATCACTGTAAGGAACTGGCCGCAATGCCGAATCCAGATTTGGATATTTCAAACGATGTTTACTCTTTTTGTTATACCCTTTCACACTAAGAAGACAAAAATAACAATCGTCAACATGATTTTGTTGCTCTCGCCAAATCATGGGTATTCGAAATTTCATTTGTGAACCTTTTCCTTGCGACCAACTTCTCAGACATTCAACGCATGTCTTGCACACTTTTTGAGGAGCCCAGCTTTTGTCCTGGTCCCCCAACTTGACTTTAAAGTAAGCAAGATATGCCCTTTTTACAAACGTGGTAATATTGCATTGTTGAGACTTCAACATGAAGCATCCACAAATGTAATAAAATATATCCGGATCATTACAACATTTTCCTCTTTTGCTGGAAGCAGACATAGCTTGAGATCAAATATAACCTTTCTTTGTTAGTAGTTTTCTAAGAGCAAGTTTTTCCACAGAAACACCACTATACCAAAAACTCTAACCGACTTGAACTCAAACTAATAAAGTATGAAACTACCTTTTCCTTCTACAAACCACTTTTCAGCTTGAACTCTGATGTTGGTCTGTAGGCTACAATGTAGCCTATTGTGCTTTATTAAACTTCTAAATAAATCTTCATTACTAGGCAAGAATTTATTACTAAGTCAAATCTACTCTCACCCAGGCCCGGATTTAGGGGGGGGGAGCAGAGGGGGCAGTTGCCCCGGGCCCCCCAATGTGGAAAAAATGTGATTTTGTGTTATTTCTTTCTTTTTGGCCTTTAAAATTTCTTCAAAATGCTGTGCAGTACTGGACTGATGCTACTGTAGACATAGAGATGGTTTTTCGCGCCGTAAGCGCAAAACATTTTTTTGCACGGGGGCCCCCCGATCTAAAAGTGCCCCGGCCCCCCATCAGCTAAATCCGGCCCTGCTCTCACCAGCTGTCTTCCTACGATATTCCATCTGCACACTGCACAGGGATAGAAGCTGACCCACAGATAACGCCTGAGAAGCCAAGACAGGGAGTTCAAGCCAGCATGGAAAAACTCAACGCTACCAATCTCCACTATGTCCTATTACGATTATCATAACAGGAATTTTTTTTATTTTAGCGGAAATCTGAACCAATTTATGAATTTAGTGTAAAAATATCTCTATGTTTGAAAGTTTATAGCTGTCAGAAAATAATTATACTTGACATTTTACTGCACTGAAAAGGGTAAAAATTGGTCAATTTCATAAAATAATGGCAACGATAGAAAGAAAACTTGATGTGATAAAGAAAATTTGAGTTCATTTTCGGATTCAGCGCCCCAAAATTAGCCAAAATCAGTTGTCAAAACCCAAACCTGAAAAAAAAAGTTGAAATTTGTAGACCAGTGTATTTGATTTAATTCGCTCTGCTTTGTATTTTTGCTTAGCATTGAGCACTTTTTGTAGTATTAATAGTTTTCATTGTTTTAATTTTGCTCCTGGTACTGTGTCAGTTGAGCACTTTCTTTTGATACTACCATCCAGTTATTATAAATCTGGAAAAGATTAACTACGGTTATTCTTTAAAAAACATTGCTATTCCAAGTAAGGATCGATATTTGAAGACGATGTTAGGTAAGATTGAAAATTTTATTAAACGTTTACGTTGGAAGGCCTATTTTTTCGATCTTAACCAGCAGGATGTTTCTCAGTCTGAGCATTTTAATAACTTTGGCTTTACGACTGAAAGAACACCTCCACATCATGGTGCTTTGATACCATTTGAGAATGGTTTATACGAGATGGTTCGTAATATTAAGTTCAAACTCATTTACAATTCTTTCCAGAGAAAACTAAGTAATGACATTAAGAACATTATTAACTCTCCGGATCTGTTGATATCAGCAGATAAAACTACTAACTTATACAAAGTTAAAACCCAGGATTATAAAAAATTACTTAATGATAATGTATCGGCAAAATACAAAAAGGTGAATCCTACTATCAGTGACACAATCAATACTGAGGCTAACAATATTGCCAAGGCGTTAAAGGTTGATGATCGGGTTGAAAAAGTATCAAGCAACCCAGCGTTTACTACACTAAAAGATCATAAACCTAACTTTACATCGAACCCTAAATGCAGGTTGATTAACCCTTCCAAGTCCCAGATTGGCCGTATAAGTAAACAATACTTGGACTCTATTAACGTAACCATCCGTGATGCATCATGACTGAATCAATGGAAAAACACAGACTCTGTGTTATCCTGGTTTAAGGCTATTCCATCTAAACGTCAATGCACCTTTATGAAATTTGACATTGTTGATTTTTATCCATCCATTACAGAGGAACTTTTGTGTAAAGTAATTGAGTTTGCCAAACCATTTATGGATTTGGATGATTGTATCATACAAACAATTTTCCATGCTAGGAAACCATTGCTTTTTGATGGCGGTGAAACTTGGGCTAAGAAAGATGGTTTGTTCGATGTTACAATGGGCTCATTTGATCGTGCTGAGATTTGTGAGTTGGTCGGCTTGTTTCTTTTGAATGAACTTTCTGCTATTGTTGACAGAGACATGCTTGGATTATATCGTGATGATGGTCTGGCTATTTTGCGTAATTTATCCGGCCCTTAAGTTGATTGTTTGAGGAAAAATGTCATTCACTTATTTAAACAACATGGCTTAAATATTACTATGGACACTGGACTAATTGAAACTGATTTTCTTGACGTCACTTTGAATTTGCTATCTGGTAAATTCTGGCCTTATTGTAAACCCAATAATGATCCAATTTACATCCATGCCCAGTCTAATCACCCACCCAATATTAAGAGACAATCCCGACTATGATTGCAAAGCGATCGTCCGCCACATCATTTGGCCAAAATGAATTTGACAAGACCACATCTGTTTATAATGATGCCCTTTTGAAAAGTGGTTTTGCGGAGAGAGTTTGCTACAACCCTGCTAATAACTTGCAAACATCTAGGAAAAGGAGTCGAAAAATGTTATGGATTAACCCTCCTTACAGCTTGCAGGTTGATAGCAATATTGGTAAGGAATTTTTTAGGCTTGCTTCCATACACTTCCCGCCCCATCATAGATTGCACAAAATATTCAACCGTAATACTATTAAGCTGAGCTACAGTTGTACTCCGAATGTTGCAAGTATTATATCCTCCCACAATAAAGCAATATTGCAGGCTGATAATGAACCATCGCAGCCTGGTTGCAATTGTAGGGTAAAGCCAGATAGTCCTTTGAATGGGCAATGCTTGCAGAAGGCTGTTGTTTGCAAAGCCACCATTGATAACGGCCCGAAGGTTCTTAATTGCATTGGTTGTTGTGAAACTACTTTTAAAAAACGTTTTTCCAACCATAAATGTTCCTTCATGGATAGATCTAAACGAAACAGCACCGAACTATCTAAGGCAGTTTGGGACCTTAAGGACAAGGGTGTTGATCCTAAAATAACTTGGTCCATCCACAGCTGTGCTCGGCCTTATAGTGGAGGTGGTCGTTACAATTGTGGCCTATGTTTGGCTGAAAAGCTGGCCATTCTGAAGGCTGATAGTGGCCACCTTTTGAACAAGCGTTCGGAACTGGTCGGCAAATGTCGTCATAGAAACAAATTCAAACTCAAGTACTTCAAAATAAAATAAATTCCTTTTGATTTTCACAGGTTTTTTTAAAAATATTTCATTTCATTTTTACAGGCTATAAATCTCATTTAATTTTTACAGGTTTAAAAACAGATTTTATTTCATTTGTTCAGGTTTCTACAGGTTACATCATCACGATTCCTTGGGATTTTCACAGGTTATAATTTTGAAAAAATTAAATTTCATTTGATTTTTACAGGTCATAAATCTCATTTACTTTTTACAGGTTTAAAAACAAATTTCATTCATTTTTGTTCAGGTTACTACAGGTTGCGCTGATCATCACATATGCATTTTGCTTCTTTGTGATGTCACAGATGTTGCCATCAATGTTGCTTGGTTTCCATTTGGACAAATTGATTGAAACTTTGTCGTAACGGATGAAGGTAGCCCTCAGTAATTCTGAGGTTTTTTTTCTGCAGATTGGATTACGGTTATAATATTTAATATCTTTTCATGAATTCAGTTGTAATATTTAACATCGTCTCAGGAATTACAGGTTTAGAGATTTTTTTTGGCAGATTAAATTACAGTTGTAATATTTAATATCTTTTCAGACTTATCGATTCATTACTGTTTGCATGTTTTTTCAGACCTTCTGATGATCCGTTAAGTGAAACAATTTGTAAAGGCTTCAGATATTAATAACTATATTTGATTTAGCTTTTAATTTTCTGCTGATGTGTTTTTCAGTATGCGCCTGATGATTGTACCTCGCAGTACATGAAACCAATGGTAGCGCAAACTTTTTGTAGTTGAATAAATAATGGTTTACATTAGCTCTGTCTTTTAAACATTGAGCACTTTTATTTGCAACTGCTGCAATCAATTTCTGGATTATATATATTTTTATTTATTTTATGTTTTATTCACTAGTTGATTTATGCATATCAGTTTGTATCCTCTAGGGATCCTTCTCTTGTATCATGGGACAATCTCACAGATGTTTGCTGGTACAGTGGTACACCTCCCCTTCATTTTACTTGAATTTTAATAAAAGCAAAGGCTTGGAATCACATTTCATCCCTAGCTTGTGTTTTGAACTTTTTACAATAACAACCAATTGAACTAGACTAGATAAATGCAATTATGACATCACAGTCATAAACACAGCTAAAAATGAATGATTTTACTAATAGAAAGCTTAAGGGCAGGGGTGGGCAACCTTTTTAACACAAGGGCCAGTTAGGAAAATGTAATGCTTAAAGGAGGGCCGCACATCAAATAAATCATCATATCACTTCTTAAGCTTCGAAATTGTGTAAATCGAGATGAAAATAGCCTTAATTTAAATAGCCTTATTTGGGGAAAAATAGCTCGAAGATGAAGGGCCTCACAAAAAATGGAAAAGGGCCGCACGTTGCCCACCCCTGCTTTAGGGTAATAATTACAAAATTTCTTTGTCGAATAACTCGAAAACTAGAGCCCGTTCAAAAAAACTAACTGCATTGTCGGACTCAGGAGCCTTGGAATATTATAAAATGACTCTCACAATCTCACACTATGTGCCAATATTTTTTGTTAGCCTGTGAAGGCTAACGGGCTGCGAAAAAAATCTGAGGAAAAAACACAATTTAACACAAACACAAAACACAATGCTCTGTTTATATTGAGAAGAATGCAGAAGGAATACCGAGAGAAGCAGAGAAAACTATATATGTGTTTCATCGACTTAGAAAAGGCATTTGACAGAGTACCAAGGAAAGTGATGGAGTGGGCAATGAGGAAAAGAGGTATACCAGAGGTATTAGTGAGAGCTGTGACGTCTATGTATGAGGATGCAAGAACAAAAGTGAGAGTTGGATCAAATTATTCAAACAAGTTTTTTGTGAAGGTTGGTGTACACCAAAGATCAGTTTTGTCACCTCTGATATTTGCTATTGTGGTTGACGTTGTAACTGAAGGAGTGAGGGAGGGCTTATTGAGTGAAATTTTGTATGCAGACGACCTGGTCTTGACAAGTAATAGTATGGAGGGACTGGAGAGAAAGTTTGAGAAATGGAAAGAAGCATTTGAAACCAAGGGTATGAAGGTGAATCTTGAAAAAACAAAAGTGATGGTGAGTGGAACAGAAGGAACAGTTGTTGAGGGCAAAGTAGATCCCTGTGGAATGTGTGGCAAGAGAGTGGTGAGAAACTCAATGCAATGCAAGGAATGTGGGAAGTGGGTACATGCAAGATGTGCTAATGTCAAGAGAGCCGCAACAAGATTGGCGAAGTGTTTTGTTTGTGGGAAATGCAGTAAAGGAAGGAATGAAGTGGAAGGCCATGATGATGAGTTCTGCCATGGCATCGAAACAGTGACAAACTTCTGTTATCTGGGTGATCGGATAGATGGAAGTGGTGGATGTGAAGCAGCGGTGACAACAAGGGCAAGATTGGGCTGGGCAAAGTTCAGGGAATGTGGGGAAATGTTGTATGGCAGAAAATTTTCACTAAGGATGAAAGGAAAAGTATATCGGAGCTGTGTGCGCCTGCAATGCTATATGGTAGCGAGACATGGGTATTGAGAGAGAGTGAACTGGCAATCCTGAGAAGAACGGAAAGGTCAATGGTGAGAACAATGTGTGGGGTGAAAACGAGAAGGGAAAAAAGGACTGAAGAATTGTTGGATATGCTAGAGATGAGAGAGACCATAGACCAAATGGCAAGGGCAAATGGAGTAAGATGGTATGGACATGTGATAAGGAGGGAGGAAGGAAGTTTTCTTAGAAAGGCACTAGATCTAAAGGTGGATGGGAAGAGGAAACGCGGTCGTCCAAGAAGAACGTGGAAACAACAAGTGAAGGATGAATATAAAGAAGTCGGACTGAAGGAGGAAGATGCAAGGGACAGGGTGAAATGGAGAAGAGGGATAAAAACAATTGCTGCGCGGAAACAATCGGCCACCCCCACTAGTGGGGAACAAACCGACGATGGATTATGATGATGATGATCTTCCAAATAGTACCTGAGCAGTGAGCACCCTAAGAAACTGCCTCATAACTAAAGTTGTACTTGTTGATAATCAGAAGGTCAGAGTATTGTGAACATGTGATAAGAAATGTTCATCATTAAAACAATTGATAACCACTTACATTTTTGTTACCTTTGTGTTATTATATATATAATTTCAATTGGACCCTGCCACGTAAAATGTTGTTTGCATTGAGCATACATTGAATTGTCATTTAAAAGAAAAAATATTTCACAGGAAGTGGTTTACATCAACTGGAACCAAATCCAATGCAAGGGGCGACCGTACAATTTCCTCCAACTTAAATTTTTAGCTGCATATAAGGAGCAGCCTAATAATATTTTGTAATTTGAAACGTATACCTGGCTAACTACATTTGGAAGTAATTGTAATTTAAAAATCTCACAACAATGTAATTGGACTGAAAACTGTGTAATTGATCCAACTCTGATCAAAAAATTACTAAAAATAATGCAAAAAAATCATGTATGTTGAGATAAGAATACTTACATTTCTACCGTCGGGATCCCAAACCCAATTGAAAGACCACGGGAGTCTAGCAGAAGGAACAATGGTGGAGGTGAAAGAAGCCATTCCAAATTCGCTTGAACAATTAACGATAGTACAATTTCCAAGATCAGAAAATGATTGGGACTTTGCACATTGAAAGCAGATTCCTAAATCAATGCAAGCATAACAGTATTAAGTGAATAGCCTACATGAAATCGTCCAGCAATAAAACTCATCATGGCAATGTGTTTCTAACGCTGAGTGTATGGCATATGCCTTCTAACATTTCTAACATTCTAGCATAACATTAAAACAACAATACCATAGAAACCTACATCGTAACAAGTAGGCTAGCCAGTTTAACTGTCACCTGCAGCCTACAAACCTACCACAGGCTATAGGCTACCGTGTTGTGAGCTACACTACAGCAATGCAATTTGGTAGGAGAAAAGCAACTGAAATAGGCACAGACAGTGACACAGTACAAGCTCAGGCCTTAAAACTCGTCTTTTTTTCTGGCCGCCATCCGAGAGCTCCTTCTCGGCGGCCAAATCTGCGTGCTTGGAGGCCATAATACAAATAACGATAGCACAAGTAAATAGAATTGACTTGCAACAATGCTAAAATGATCACATAGCGTTGTTGAAGTCTGGGCGACGTCCTGCAATAGAATCGTTGCACCACGCAAAAACTGCTTTATTGGGATTGTAATCCGGTACTGCGGAACCACCTAATGACGACACTAAATTGTTTCAACTTCTCTCAGCTCAGTAAATTGTTTCAACTACATACCGCCTTTCATAAAACCTGACCATTTATATATTCCATTATGATGTCACCATTAAGGGTATGATGTCACTAACCCACATTTCTCAACTATGAAAACACGTGTTTTCCCCTCGGATGTCAACTAACCTAGTTCTCCTTTTTAACAACGATTCAATGTCCGACAACATTGACATAAAAGCGACAATATAGCCAGGTGATTAAACTGGCTAGCCTACTTGTTACGATGTAGGTTTCTATGGTATTGTTGTTTTAATGTTATGCTAGAGTGTTAGAAATGTTAGAACGCACAATACAACAGTGGTGATTATGACATGCTGACGTAATTCTGCATCTCTGCTTCTAATTCCACGATCATTCTATTGCAAAATTAAATAATTGGCTAGAAGAAACCGCGGCCAAACTTGGCCGACTGAGGACTCGTGAGGAGGTAGCACCGGCGGTTATTCAAGCACTACTTAGCAGCCATGGCCGCTTTATGGCTTGCGAGCTAATCATAGTTTAATTTTAAGTATTATATATAGGCTACTGTCGATGCAATTAACGATTCATTAAACATTTTCAACATGCTGAAGTGCTGAACTGAATAATAATGCACTTACCAAACATCACAAATAATAAACCCCAAGTAAGATGAACGTAGCTCATTGTATTGGGCAACGTCTTACTTTGGCACTAGAAAAAATCTTTGAATGGCTCTGACAAAGAAGCAAGTTATTACAAATACTACAACCTTGATTTACAATAAAAGTACAATGATTACATCAAATAAACTCTGCAAAACAATCATTCGTGTTTATTGAAACGTCATCAAAATCATCTTGGTGATGAGACATAATAGATATATTATATAATATGTTATTAAATCATCAACCTATTAGATTAATCATGGCCACCTGGAGATGCGGCCTGATTTGTCACATTTTGCAGATTTTGATTACAGCTACTGCTAGTGCTTGACTGACATTTTTTAAGATGTTTTTACTTTTTGCGGTTTCCTAATTACATAAAACTTTTTTGTTGCCTTGGGGAAGTAGTACGGTAGCAAATGAGAAAAAGTAAGTTGAAAAACGCAAAATCAGACTGTTATTGAAAATTAACAGTCTGACTAAAATCTTCGAAATCAAATTTTCTTTGTTTTTCAACATGTGAGAATGTTAAAACTTATTGTGTCATCTGGGGAAAAGAATAAAGAAAGCGTAAAAATCTAATTTTTAGAAAAATTTATAACGTTCGCCCACAGTTAGAAAAACCTGGAAATTTCTGCAAAATGTGACAAATCAGGCCGTACCTTTAGGTGGCCATGGATTAATATATTAGAAGCAGGATAAACAATGTTCAAGCTAGGTTTATTTGTACGAAGACCTACATACACAGGGCATGCTCTTGCAAGCTTCAAACTTGATTGGTTGATCTTCTGCGATTGATAACAGTCAGAATCACTAGCATGAATTAATAGTTAGGGCAGTGGTTCCCCACCAGGGGGGAATTTTTCATTCTCTTGACTGCAATGTATGAAAACAGCAAAATTTTGCTTAACATTCAAAAAGTATAGTCAAGTGGGGTAAAAAAAAATAGTGGCCCTGTTGAGTGTTGATGTGGTGTGGTTCGTTGTGAAAGCAGCGCGATCGTTTCTGATACAGCTGGACGAGATAACGGAAGGCGAAGCGCGATAAGGAGTAAATGTCTTTGAACATTAAATGTCTTTGAACATTTTAAATGTCTTTGAACAGAGACTGACGATGTGAGGGCTGCGGCCTCTCATGAAATCGATTTCTAATATAATATTGAGACTGTTGACCGATCCTTTGATACTTAGACAGTGCAGACAGACCAAGGAGTAAATGATTACAATAATTTGACGTCTACTGGCGTTGAATCAACGCAAATAGGGTGATATTTCTATAAAAGATTCAATTCTCCCTGCTGGGCACGTATCTAAGCGCCGGTGAAGTAGAAACTAACTCAAATAAAAACATCAAGCAATAGTAAGATTGAATCAACCTCCTAGTCTGGTGTGGTCTAAGAAAATTAGGGTTATTTTTGTAATCTTGTGGTCTTTACAAGCGCTCGTGTGGCCTCGGCATTTTTATTGCCGAGGCTAATGTGCCATTCATGCATCTGCCTCGGCAATTGCCGATTGCCGAGGCTAATTTCGAAGATTGTATCAGAGGAACACCCCTCCAGTGGTTTCGAAGCTACTTAAATAATCATTATCAGACAGTAGAAATTTCTGGTAGTGTTTCAACTCCATTAGAGACAAAGTGTGGTGTGTTCCAAGGTTCTATTTTAGGCCCCCTATTATTCATAATTTATATACATTAACGACTTCCCAAATTGTTTAAACTGTACTAATTCTATCATTTTTGCGGATGACACAAATCTCCTGATGTCAAGTAAGCGGAATGGCTCGTTTTGGTGAGTCCGATTCGGAGAGTTCCCTATTCGCAGACAGCCTTTTTCGGAGAGTTCCCTATTCGGAGATTTTTTGAAATTTTTTTTCAAGAAATTGTGCAGAAAAAATAGAAATAAAATGTTTGAACAATTAAATGAAAATTCGTTGGTACCGTAACCTAATTACCATTGCCGCTTTTACATCATTTTAACGTCGATAAAAGTTGAAATCGTGCAGAAAAAATAGTCGTAGCTTTAGATGAGTGGGGTTTAGACCTAACCATTGAGATCTTAAGACGAAAAAGCGAATTAAATTTATTTTTGAACTATTAATGTTTGCTCAGATAAAATTGACATGTATCCTGCGTCGCCTTCTGCATGCAAACTTGAACACGATTTATTTATTTTGTAACATCTTCTTTTTTTTATTTTTTTTCATATCTTAAATTTTTCTGAAGGTGTTGCGGCCGTGCCAAATTTCTTTCAACTCAATCACTTACTTCGGTCACAAGCACATTTTAACGTTCGCGTTTTGTCGCTTCTACCTTTGCTATGTTGATGTGTATTGTTTTTGAATATGATGGTCACAAATAAAAACAATTCAACTGAACTGACATGACGAATTTTCATTTAATTGTTCAAACATTTTATTTCTATTTTTTTCTGCACGATTTCAACGTTTAGCGACGTTAAAATGATGTAAAAGCGGCAATGATAATTAGGCTACGGTACCCGATAATTTTCAAAAAAAAATTTCAAAAAATCTCCCAATAGGGAACTCTCCGAAAAAGGCTGTCTCCGAATAGGGAACTCTCCGAATTGTACTCATAGTAGCAGACCCCAAGTAAGAGTGTGGATAAATTGCATGAAGCGGCCAATACAGAAATGTAAGAAGTTGTCAAATGGCTTGTAGCAAATAAATTATCACTCAATGTAAGCAAAACAAAATACATGGTATTTGATACTAACAGTTTACGTGCGAATAAGTGTAAGCAAATCTTAAGTATAAATGATCAACCAATTCAGAGAGTACAAAATATCAGTTTCCTTGGCCTGACTCTGAATGAAAATCTTTCATGGAAACCACACATGCAACATTTGCTGCAAAAGCTTCGACGAAATTTTGGCATAATTACCAAGAAAAGACCCTGTCTTAATTTGTCAAATTTGATCTGCTTATACCATTCTTTAATTGAAAGTAACCTGAGGTATTGCATTATGACTCGGAAATATGGCAACAAAAGACTTATGCAAAAACTTCAAAAAATCTGTGACAAATTTCATCGTATTTTCCGTCCCAACAATGATAGTTGTAGCAAGATCCCGATATCAATTGAGCAATTGTTCAAACTGGAAATTGGTGTTTTCGTGTTTAAACTTCACAACAATTTACTACCAGATTGCTTCACCAACCTTTTTAAATATGTCAAAGAGGTTCACAGCCTGTCTACAAGAAACCATGATAACGATTCTCTAAACATTCCATACTTCTCAAAAACGCTTACTCAACACTCAATAGAATTCACAGGTGCGAAAACATGGAACGAATTTCCTTCTTCAATTAGAAAGACTGATACAAAGTCACTTTTTATTCACAAACTAAAACAACATTTAAAGGGGCAGACAAGTCCATTTTTAAATGCAAATTGAGAGTTGAAATACATAAAGGGGATATTCAAAAACACGTTGCACTTGTTTTTATGAAAAAATACTCATTTGTTCTCGTGCAATCTTAAAACAAAGTTTTGGTTTTGCAATTCCAACACACACCGCTTAAACTGTTGTCGAAATAAAATATTTGCTTACGTGACGTCATAACCAGAGTTCGGCAAAACATTTTGCTGGTTTAAGGTCTGTGGTATGCAGCTGTAGATAAGGTTTGAGGCGTTTGCAGCAGTAGATAAAGTTATCACAAGTAACAATTTTAGCTCAGATTTAGTTTACTGTAGCCTTGATACTAGCTTACATCATTTTTTGCACATTTACACTAGGCCTTGCACTTCAGGAAACAAGCAAATGCCAGTATTTTCCTGCAGTGCTACAGTACGTATGGGATTTTATGATTTGATGGGATTTTAATAACAAGAGGTTTAGAGTTAGACAGTCAAGGGTTGTAGGGGTTTAAATTTATTTATTTTTCATGTTTAGTCATGTTTGTGTTCTCAACAGGCCTATCAGACAGGCTAAACTAGGTAGTATGCCTACCTCAATATATACATGCTTTCCCAGTGCTATACTATTACTGACATCATACATAAATAGATTAAGCTAAACCTGTTACAGTTTTGTACTCATCATGACAAGTCGATGTGTTGTATATGACTGTTCAGTGTTCATCTGGTGGTTCTTCTGTCGATAAAGTTTCTTTGTTCAAATTTCCAAAAAATCATACAAGAAAATTGAAATGGGACAAGTTTTTAAACACCACATGAGAATGGCCAGGAGCAACAGAGACCAGCATAATAATGCCGACTCCATTTCAAGGAAACAGATTTTCAAAATCTTCTTCAATTTGACATGGGACTTGCAACACAGCTTAAATTAAACCGCAATGCATGCCCTTCAATGTTTTTCAAAAAAATCCATTTCAACAATTCTGCAACCTTTGGAGTCAAGGTCCAGTGATGAGACAACTCCACAACAAAATTCCAATCCATCCATACGACAGCCTATCAGGAAACGTCAAGTTCTTGAAGTAATTTTGGCTTAACAATTATGTTAGTACATGTTTGTTATAAAGTACTGTACATAAACTCGGAATGGCCCGTTTCGGTGAGTCCGATTCGGTGAGACCGATCCCTTAACGGGGGATTTTTTTAATTTTTTTTTTAATTATCGGGTACCGTAGCCTAATTATCATTGCCATTTTAGGGTTAGGGGTTAAGGTTAGGGGTGAGAAGTTAGGAACTCACCAAATCAGACTCACCGAATAGTAGCAGACCCCATAAGTTGGGGAATGGGGACTCTGGAGAGTACTGTACCATCCTTGAGAAATTTTTTTTCATATAATTTAGAATATCTTCCGGCTAAGCCTATTACATTTTAGATGCTGCCTGCTGGTACAGCGATTCCTAGCTACATGTAATTTTAAAATGACCCATCTATAACTCACCAAGTGTATTAACAA
Source organism: Aplidium turbinatum (assembly GCF_918807975.1). Classification (NCBI taxonomy): domain Eukaryota; kingdom Metazoa; phylum Chordata; class Ascidiacea; order Aplousobranchia; family Polyclinidae; genus Aplidium; species Aplidium turbinatum. The sequence continues at coordinate 5,780,389 of NC_137483.1, read as the reverse complement.
AAACAAGTCCTTGACCAACTGGTGTTTATTTCATTTACAAGCTAGATCTATATGCAACGGTAATGTAACAGTGCATAAATGGGATGCAACCTACTTTGTACCACGAACAGTTCGTACCATCAAGTCGTACCGAGAAAATTGAAAAAAAAATTTAAAAAAGCCAAAATAGCACACGGATCAGAGTTTTCGCTTAACCCTAACTTTAAAATGTTTGCGTTCTCTCGATCTTTTCATGGTGTGAATTGATCTAGAGATGTACCGATACCAATATTTTGGCCGATACCGATATCACTTTTTTAGGCCGATACTGATACCGATATTTTGGCCGATACTTTAGTGTTACAAAAAGAAGCAATTTTGGTATTTGCAAGGAATTACATCAAATGCTAAGTTTTACCTTATTTGCATAAAACTATTAAAATAAGCCTTCAATCGGCATAATTTATTAAAGATTCAAGAATCCAAGCTCAACCGCATTGTTGTGTCATAATAGTAGGTTCTAGTAATGAAAGGCCACCGTAATTGAGGATTGGGGTATAAGGGAAGAAACATTACATCATAAGTGGGGTTTCTGAAAAAAAAGTGTTTGCGCAAACTCTCCAAATAGGCTATCATAATAGATAACAAGATGTAAAATGTAAACCAAGTGAATTGTGTAGTCGTACAAAAAGGTGGCCGGTCGATTGGTCGACCGACATTTGGTGGACAGTCATTTGGTCGACAGACATTTGGTCGACAGAACGTTTGGTTGACAGAACGTTTGGTCGACAGACATTTGGTCAACAGGAAATCTGGTTGACCAGACATTTTAGTCGACAAGACATTTGGTCGATAAGACATTTGGTCGACAGACATTTGGTCGACATACATTTGGTCGACAAGACATTTGGTCGACAGGACATTTGGGTTAGAGTTAGGTTAGTTAACCCTAAAATGAATCGTTCTGTCGACCAAATGTCCTGTCGACCAAATGTCTGTCGACCAAATGACTGTCGACCAAATGTCTGTCGATCAATTGATCGGGTACCGTACAAAAACTATTCGACATGTAATGTGCAACCTAAGGGCGCTTGTCGTTTGGTTGAAAAGCTTTTGCCTGGCCAAGACTACCCAGGTAGCAAAAATGCACAATTCTGCATCGCTCCCACCCAGTCAAACGCTCAAAAAACTCGTGCAACTCGGCTGCCCCCAGCAAGCCGGCTCCACCAGTCGGCGATTCAACTTCCACCCTTAGCCGCAACAAACTCACCAAGCCCAACCAATGTCACGGCAGAATAAGTAGGCCCAGAAAGAAAAGCAATGGGACCACGAATCCTCACCAAACTAATCAAAATGGTCCCGTTGTGCCCAAGATGACAACCTCATTGCGAAGAAAGGAGCGTCCCCCCGGCACAAGGCTGAGCACTCACCAGCACAGCGAGCTGCCGCGACCCGCCAACCACAAAGGTGCAGCTTCCACACTGGCCATTTCAATTCTTGTCGATATCAATTCTTGCTACAAAACGGCTGCCGAGAAACATAGTTGGCTAGGTAAGGTAAGGCATTTGTTCAGTATTTAATCCCGTTACAACAATCGGCAGTTTGTCCACAGTGTCTTTACCTGTGATATTGCACAGAAGTTTTCCATTCCAATGGATTGTCAATGGCACACGAGGAGAAAACTTTTCATACTCTCCCTCCATTGTATTCTGCCTCACCATATTGAAGACTTGTTGATGGTGAAGTTGTCTATTTCATATCCAAGGCTCTTTGCTGTTTCAGCAAGGACATATGTAGCAGAACGATCATTCACTCTTGTGTGATCTAAAGTAGCAGCTATTGTCGGGGTTACAAGATACATTGGTGCTCTCTTTTGTTTAGGTGAGGACAGATGATCCGATTTCAGTGAATTAGGAGTAAAAGTTGTATTTTTTCAGGTTCAGATTCACTAGAAGCAGTGATGATACCCACTGAAAAAGCCTCACTCGCTCGTCTCTGATATTCTCTAAATGTCCTGTTTGATTCTGCTTCTCTGCGCTTACTCGATCTTTCTTCTTTACGGGCCAAAGTCATATTTTTTCCAGCCATGGTACCTTTTCGCCCTTTCTCTCTTTGAGCAATTAAAAACTCACGGTCTTCTTGAATTTGCATTAGTTCCAAGGCATTTGGATGTGCTTTATCAAACAATCTGTCCAAGTCTTCAGAAAATTTAATTTTCTTGTTTTTTGCAGTATTTGAACGTTTTGCTTTGTTTTCTCCATTTTTCTTCAGTTTCTGCCAGTTGTTCACAAGTTTTTCAATAGTAACAATCATTTTTTTTTTCAATTTACGAGGAATTTTCGCTCTTTCCAGAAATCCAATACCATGTCAGATAGTGTAGAGGAACTCTCTCTAACCTTCTTTTTTTCCACACAATGCAAGTAGAAATAAACTTGCAGAACTTTTCTTTTTGATGGCAGCTTTGCCCCAGTGAGACAACGTTTGTAGTTGCCTACGAGCAATACCTCATCTTGATGACGACCAACTGTCTTTGAAGTCATAAATTTGAAGAATTCAGAACAATGCTAAAAGTACACCTTTTCCTGCAGAAATAATAAAATTCATGTCACATAAATTTGCATTTGAGCCTATTGCTGTTAGCTTGTGCCATTAAAATAACTTCAAAACATTCATAAAAATCGCCAAATTTCTTGAATTTTCCACGATTTTCAAAGTCCGCCAGCAAGCTCATATCATTACCCAGTGATCCCAAAATAGGTTTAAATAGTGTTTAAGACCTTTCATCTGTCATATAAAGTTGTGTTTGAGCATTTGTTATCCATTAGTGGCATTGAAATGTTTTCTAAAAAAATCATGAAAATTGCCAAATTTTTTGAACTTTTTAGATTTTTAATGTGCGGTAGCACGTTCTAAATTTTGTCCGATTCGGATGAAATTTTTTTGTAGGTGTTTTTTCATCATATGTAACAATAATCCGGGGTAGCCCATTCAATTTTCAAAAAAAAAAAATTTTAAGAACCACCCTATTGTGCATGCCATCCTGAATTTTAACTGCAGCTCTAGTTTAAACGTGTGTGCGGGCGATTAAATTTCGTGGATCATAAATCCCCTAAAATCAATCAGCAGTTTGTGAATGAACATACAACTAAAAAACAACAGACAGGAAATTAAACAAGTACAGTTTGTATATATATATGTATGATTGTATGTGTTATGCACAATCAATCGATGGATCACTCTGTGCTCTTAATCTGGTGCTATTGACCGACTAACCCGCAACACTAATCTTAACCTCGGACCCCCAATTCCAACAATTGATTGTGCATAACACATGCATACATTGGCACTGATGCATCCAGAAGTTTGTTTTTGTATCTTTTGGTGATATACTGCTTGGCAGTTGATGTAACACCAATATGAAGCCAAAACATTGCATAAAATGCACTATTTTTTTTTTACCCCAAATCAACGAAATTTATTGGGGTAAAAAAAAACACCTCAATAATAATCTACACAAACATTTGGAGGCCCCAGTCTTTGTTGCATCAAGTAGCCTCACAACATAGTACTCACAATATAACATTTAAACATTCATACTACCTATCACTAAAACTGAGCAAAAAACTTTAAGAAATTCCTCCGAAACTTTTTTTGCACCCGTTGCTGGCCATATTTACTCTATTTAACATATCTCTTCTTTGTCAAATCAATTTTTTTTCTCTACCCCTCAAAGTATTCACTAGAGACCACTTAAACAGAAACTAAAAGAGTTGAGTGAATATCTACTCATTTTAGATGTAAAATGGTTAGTGTTTTTTTTTACCCAATTCCCCCACTGTTTTTTTTACCCCACTTGACTATATATAAAGTATACCTATCAGAGTTCTTGAGAAAATCTTTCTAGTTCTTTATAAACTAATATGGTGCTTGCCTGAAACTAGTTGCTTTCGGTGTTCATTTTATCAACTACTAAGCTGCTTAAAATCGACATAAATAGTTCACTACATTTGCTGGAAACGACACCATAAGCGATCTCTTAGTCTGCATTTCAAATGCATCTTACCTAAACATACGAGCAGGTTGTACCGTTATGACGTCATGTCCGATTATCGCACGGTTCAGTGAGCACGCGTCGCTCTGAAACTAAGGGCTAACTAAAACGGCCCTACAAAGGAAACGCAATGAAATTGAGGGAAAATTTCAACGACAACCACTTATTATACATGTGTAGAGCACTTACGAACAAAAAAATCGAAAAGTATGGTTTGGGGTTCACTGCCCCTTTAAGCAAAACGGACACGCAATAGAAAGACAACGTAGAAAGGCTTTCTTGCATTCTTGTGAAGATTTTAGTGCAAATCCGAAAGTTAAGATAATTAGATTAGGCTTACCTAACAATAATATCGATTGCTTGTGCTGTACTTTTATGTTTGTAGATATTAACAGCAAACGCAACACTCCATAATCAACATGACACGTCACAAAAGGGGATGAGAGCTTCATCAACACCATCAGGACATCATCATCTTATCTACCAGCTCATCCATTCCATCCCCCACCAGGACAAGAAACAATAACTTAAACTGGATATCAAACCTCAATCGTCTTAGGCTACTGTGTGATGTGCATTGTGCAGTCTAACCATAGAAGGTGATATTTCAAAAATAAAATATGGTAACGGACAGACATTGATGCAAAAATCTTTAAATTTAAAGACCACAAGAGCCCCAGCTCCGCAATATTCAGCGTGTTAAAACTACTAAGTATGATAGTTTGTGTAGGAAAAAAAATTGGGTCTGGTTTCAGTATTACCAATTTTACGGACTATTGAAATGAAGTAACGGACAGACAGATAGAATTGGGAAAAACCACTAGTCAGCCTTCACATGCACTTTCTATCTAAATTCAGCTCCCAAACCCAATAGATCAATGTTTTTTTTAATTGGAGATCTACCCCCCATTTTAAAAGTAGTATTTTTTGCTAATCCCTGATGCAGTGTTTGCGCAACAATTAGTTTAAAACCTTGATATAAAGTAACGGACAGACATTAAAAAAAGTAACGGACAGACACTATCTCATTTCTGAAGTTTTTTGCTACACTGAACCAAGGTGATTAAAAAAATGTTTATTTCCCAATAGGAAAAATAATGGTTTGCAATTTCGGAAAATTTTGGTTGAAAAAAAGTTTGTTTTTTTTACAAAAAAATTGTTTTAATATTCATAGGCTACCATTACAATTATACACATAAATTGCATACATTTCCGAGTTTGTTGTCATGCATTTCCAAATAGTTGTGATAGTGTGATACCCTGCTTTTTCCAGCCCTGCTGAACTGTTTTTCTACCCCAGTTTCAATCAATCAATCGTTTATTTATCAAAAAAACAAAACACAAAAGTGACATAAAACAATAATACATACAATGTTTAGGTTTTGTTATTGATAGGGAGACAACGAAACGACCATATGGTCAACTAGTCAGTTGCCACCCTGGAAAGAATAATTTGAGTTATGAAACTAATCAACAATTTAACCAAATTGGTTACAATCAAAAAAGAAAACACAAACAAGACTAATACTTCGACTAGTAGCTTACAATTAATTGTCAGCTTCATAAAATTGTATGCGAGATTTTCCAACAAATAGTAATCATGAAAATCAGTGGACACTGGACACCATGACAATAGACATTGTTGAATGTAAGAGCTTAGGCCAAATGAAGACCCACTTATCAAGTATCATAACTTTGCAAAGCTGATGCTTTGCTATGTTTTTTTAAATCATAAAAAGATAACTTTTTGAGATTGCTTGGAACCTCTGACCACACCACTGGTCCAAATACTTGTATGGATTTTTTGCCAAATTCTGTATTAGTGCATTTAACAAAATAATTATTGTTTGCTTGATATCTAGTGTTATGGTTGTGGATGAGTGAAGAACTTGTGAACAATGCACAGTAGACAGAAGGGTACAAGTTCATGCAGACTCTGAACATGTGTTTTTTTACTTCCAGCGTACATATGTCTTCCAGCTTTAAGATATTCATTTAAAAAAATAATGGACTGGTATGGGCTCTATAATCGCTTTTTGTGATTATTCTTATTATTTTTTTTTGCATTTTTCTGAGAGGGTCTAGAACTTTGTTGCAAGCTTTACCCCAGCTAGTAATGCAATATTGAAGGTGGGAGTAAATTAAAGTATAATAAACGGTTGTCAATGTGTCTGAATTCACATAATCTCTCAGTTTTAATAGTGCCCAAGAACCCTTTGCAACTTTCCCACAGACTTGTTCTATGTGGTGTTTCCACGTTAACTTATTATCAATATAGACACCAAGGTACTTGATTTGATCTATTTGCTGAATTGGTTTACTCCCAATCTTAATGTTAACATTTCTTATTTGTTTTTTGTTTGTAATAAGCATGTATTCTGTTTTTGTAAAATTTATTGATAACCTGTTAAGTTTCATCCAAGTGAGAACCTTTTCGAGTTCTGTGTTCACATTTTGTTGTAAGTCATTCTCACATTTGTCTGCCATCATTAGATTTGTGTCGTCAGCAAATAATTTAACAGTCATTTTTGTTGAGTTTGGCAGATCATTTACCGTATTTTACGGACCATAAGGCGCACTTTAAATTCTTTTTTTTCCTCATAAATTGATCGTGCGCCTTATGGTCCGGTGCGCCTTATGTATGGATCAAGTGCGGTAGTGCTTTATTGCCTACACTCAAAACCAGTACCGATACTACTATTATATAAATAAACCACCGTCCTGCACAATAAACTACGGTAAAAGCAACTAGCAACTGTAATATTCACTAGGCCTATTTTTTCTTTTGCTTATGGTACCCTACTATTGTGACTTGCTTACATTTATTACGCAACAAGTAAACTGTGATATTCACTAGGCCTATTTTTTCTTTTGCTTATTGTGATTTGCTTACATTTATTACGCAACAAGTAAACTGTGATATTCACTAGGCCTATTTTTTCTTTTGCTTATTGTGATTTGCTTACATTTATTACGCAACAAGTAAACTGTGATATTCACTAGGCCTATTTTTTCTTTTGCTTATTGTACTATTGTGATTTGCTTACCGTGCATTTATTACCTGCTGTCCTTAAAATGGCGCCAAGGAGACATGCTTACGAAGCGAGTTTAAAGCTTACAGCAATCGAGTATGCAGTAACCCATGGAAATAGAGCAGCTGCAAGAGAATTTAATGTTAACGAATCGATGGTACGAAAGTGGAAAAAGCAAGAAGATGCCCTGTGCCAGGTAAAAAAGAACCAACTGAGTTTTCGAGGACATAAGGCAAGGTGGCCACGTTTGGAGGAAAGAATTGAGCAGTGGGTTATTGAGCAAAGAAGTGCAAGTAGAAGTGTCTCTACAGTCTCTCTTCGGCTGAAGGCAAAAGCTTTAGCATGCGAGTTGGACATTAAAGACTTTCAAGGTACCCCTTCTTGGTGCTTTCGTTTTATGAAGCGGCGCAATCTTTCCATTCGCACCAGAACTACCGTTTCGCAACAGCTACCAGATGATTACCGAGAAAAGCTGATGGTGTTTCGCACCTACTGCACAAAAAAGATCAATGAACAAAACATCCAGCTAAAGCACATCACAAACATGGATGAGGTTCCCCTAACCTTTGACATCCCTGCAAACCGTACCGTCGAAAGAACAGGAGCCAGTGCTGTTAGTATACGGACCACAGGAAATGAGAAGTCATCCTTGACTGTAGTTCTTGGTTGCCAGGCAAATGGCCAGAAGCTACCGCCCATGGTCTTTTTTAAAAGAAAGACTTTACCAAAAGAAAATTTTCCGGCTGGTGTCATCATCAAGGCCAACCCAAAGGGCTGGATGGACGAAGAGATGATGAGTGATTGGTTACGAGATGTTTACGTGAAGAGACCAGACGGATTTTTTCATAAGTCGCCATCTCTGCTGATTTATGACTCCATGCGCGCTCATCTGACTGATGCAGTTAAAGCTAAAGTTAAGAAAACAAATTCAGAGCTTGCCGTTATTCCGGGTGGGTTAACCAAAGAACTTCAGCCGCTAGATATTGGTATCAACAAACCATTTAAGGCTAAATTACGAGTTGCGTGGGAGCATTGGATGACAGACGGCGAACACACGTTTACCAAGACAGGGAGACAACGACGAGCAAATTACGCAATTATATGCCAATGGATCGTAGATGCGTGGGCAAAAATATCAGTATCCACTATCATGCGATCATTTAGGAAAGCTGGGATAATCACTGAACAATTAAACACTGATAATAGCGACGAGGCAGACTCTCACAGTGACGAGACAGATCCAGGAATGCTTGATGTCGAAATCGCACAACTGCTGAATTCCGACACAGAAGATGAAGAGTTTGATGGATTTCTGGATGAGGAATAAACTATATCATATATACTTGTTTTGATATTTTATTCCACAATATCGCTTTTTAATGTTTGTTCGTTTGAGTTTTTAATTTTTGTTCTTAACCATAAAAAATATTGAGCATTTGATTGATTGAATCTTTATCGTTGGACTAGGAAAGCTTCTTGCAGAGCTTAATCCTGGCAGTTTCGCATTCTTGTAGTGGCTTTGATCCACTAACGCAGGCCCGGTCACCAAGATTGACAGAGTGAAGTTTCCGATTGTTGAAGACTTGTTGCCAGGGAATTATTCCATCCATTAGATACCGCTTAATGGAGAGCAGTCCTTAACGTGCGTTGCTCAAGCGCACACCCTGAGAGTCTAACTAGCGCAGCTTGATCTTGAAGCTTCTTCATTCCAGAAGTGACGCACTAACCAATTGAGCTATCGGGGCGGACAAATGCTATGTTATAATGATGTAACATACTGTGATACCTACAGACTTTTGTGTCGTGAATATTATTTTGAGGCAATAATGAAAGATTACAATTAGGCTAAAAGCGAATAGCAGAAATTGCAAAATGTGCAGTAGCTTACATGACTTTATAGACTGTACAGGCTTTGAATCACTGACGTAGGCCGGGTTACCGAGATTGACAGAGTGAAGTTTCTGATTGTTAGTCTTGTTGTCGTGGAGCTCTTCCATCCATTAGATGCCACTGAATGGAGAGCAGTCCTTAACGTGCGTTGCTCAAGCGCACACCCCGAGAGTCGAACCCGCGCCGCTTGATCTTGAAGCTTCCTTGTTCCAGAAGTCACGCGCAAACTAACTGAGCTATCGGGGCGGAATTTTGTTCAATGAGCTGTATACGGTAACCCATAATCCTTAAAATACGTTGCGTCCTTAAAGTCCGGTGCGCCTTATAGTCCGGTGCGCCTTATGTATGCACAAAAAACTAATCAAAGCAATTTATTGACAGTGCGCCTTATAGTCCGGTGCGCCTTATGGTCCGTAAAATACGGTACATACAACAAAAAGAGGAGAGGTCCTAATGTTGAACCCTGGGGAACTCCACAGGTAACTTTTCTAGAAGTGGACGGTACACCATTAACAACTGTGTATTGTTGACGGTTGCTGATGTAACTTTTTAACAACTGTTGGGAATGGCCTCGAAATCGATATTTTTCTATTTTTTTAATGAGAATAGTATGGTCGACTGTATCAAAAGCCTTAGCAAGATCAAGAAATACCGAACAGGTGGTTTTTTTGTTATCAAGATTTGCTAAAATGTCATCACAAATGTTTGAAACAGCAAGTGAAGTGGAATACTCTGGCCTAAAACCAAATTGGTGAGGTGTAATAAGGTCTTTTTTGCTAGATATTTGTGCATTTGGTCAAACAGGCATTTTTCAAATACTTTTGTAAAAGGTGACAGGATTGATATTGGTCGGTAGTTGCTGCAGCTTTTTTTAGATCCATTTTTATGTATAGGAGTCATTTGAGCAATTTTTAGGATGTCAGGATATTCACCTTGATTAATACATTCATTGAATAGATTAGTGAGGATGGGTGCTATTACTAATGAGGATAACTTTATAAATTTCATAGGTATTCCATTGAAGTCGGTACTTTTAGAGCACGACAAATTGTTCAGATGTTTAAGCACTTCTTCTTCAGTGATGGGTGACAGAAAAAAGAAATATGGAACACTTCGAAAATTTAGTGGAGACCCAGTGGTTGACAAAGGAATCTTCGATGCCATTGAAGGACCAATTTCAGTGAAATAATCATTGAAACAATTGCTCACTTGTGTTGGTTCAGGCAAGATTTCATTATTAAGATTGATTATTTCTTTTGGTATTTTTGCATTTTTCTTTTTGTGTTTAATAATATCATTTATGGTTTCCCATGTCTTTCCAGTGTTGTGTTTGCTCTCTGAAATTAAAAAGTTGTAATGCATCTTTTTTGCTCGTTCCCTAATATGAGTGAGCAAATTTCTATATTTTTTGTAGGCATCATGAGCAGATGTATCAGTTGGTGTTTTTATTTTTAGGGAATATAATTTATTTTTGGTTTTGATAGAGTTTAAGATTGCTTTTGTTATCCATGGTTTAGCCTTGAGCTTTTTTTCTTTTCTTGTCAAGATTCGAGGTGGTGCATGTTTATTAAGTATGTCGTTATATGTATCTATAAAGTCATTAAATTGATTATGGATTGATTGATCTAATGTACAGTGATTTGTAAGAGAATTCTCAAGATCACATAAGAACGTTTCTGCCGAAAAATTTCTTGTATCTCTAATTGTATGAGTATGTTTTCCCTCTTTGGGTTTCATTGACTGTATTGCAATTGTAATTGGAAAATGATCAGAAATGTCATGTAGCAAAGTATGGCACATAATTTTATTTTTTAAGTCATTTGTGTAAAAATGATCAATTAAAGTTGAGCTTTTAGCGGTTACTCGGGTAGGAGTCTCCACTAGTTGCTGACAGCCACAACTGAGAAGTGTATCAGAGTAGGCCTTGACAGATGAGTTAACATCTTTTTTTGAAAGATCAATGTTAATGTCACCACATATATAGTAGTTCCTGTTTAGGTTATTTATTGTGTCAATACATTCACAGAGTTTCATTTGAAACTCATCAAGTTTATGTTGAGGATGTCTGTAAAGAACACCAATTAAACAGTGCCTATTATTTGTTGCTGGTATGTTTACCCACAATTCTTCACAACCTTTTATGTTTAAACCAAAATTGTCCAATTGATTATATGTTATTGAATGGTTTATGTACATTCCCACACCACCTGCTACTGATTTAGTGTCTGCATGTGTACTGTGAGAACAAATAAAATTGTATCCCTGCAACTGGACAAACTGAGTACGATTATCATTAAGCCAGGTTTCTGATACGGCAATTATATCTGGTAGCCTTGGAATTTCAGTGAGCAATGATTCTAGTTTTGCAAGATTAGCAACTAAGCTTCTCATATTCACATGGAGTAATAACAGTTGATTCTTTTCATAGACATTTATCTTTGAAGATAGATCCTTGATTTCACAATAACTTTGGCTTTGATCACGCAAAAGCTCATTTACCTTGTAAGGTTTATCATTATTAAGTGTAGTTAGGTCTAGATTTGATATGTTATTAAAAAAAATAATGCATGACACGCATTTGTTACAGTAGTACGGCTCATCAGAGGCTCCAAGTTTTTTAAATTGTGGCAAAGTTAAAGATATGCACTTCAAGTGTGCCCACTGATCACATATGTCACAGCAAATAGAATTCTGGTTTCTTTTACAAGATTTCTAACATACATGGCATAAGTGAGGTGTCATTTAAGTAAAAACCTTGTTTTGTTTTGCGGTATAAAGAATAGTTTAGAAACACTTAACAGTATCAGAGAGTACTAACTGATTTTTCATCAGTAATATGTAAATAACGTATCATGTCTATCATAAAAAGAAATTTAAAGCTCACAATTTTCAATGTTGAAGGGCATAAAAATTTTCTTACTGCTGTCTTTTGCTTTGGTGTAAAATATTTTCCCATCTGTTGTCCAGTACGAATGGATTTCTTTTTCCTGCCTTTTTGTTTCTAACATTCTGATGCATTTCAGTCTTTGAGTTGTGAGCGACTCAGTGATCAGAAGTTTGGTTCCTTTTAATTTTCGTTTCTGAGAATACACCATATATTTTATGTGATAGTTTGTAAATTTGACAATTAAAGGTCTGCAATGGTTTGGCTTTGCTTTTAGTAGGGGGGTGTGTTAATTGTCGATTCATACCATACGCTGCTAAAAATTTGTGGAGAAGTATCAAAATCTAGAATATTTATGAAAACTCGACATACGATTCCCCTAACCCCCATGTACATGCCCCCTGAATATAAGGTACCCCTATTTTCAGAAAAATATGAGATTGTTGGCCTTTTCACCCACTATACTTGCGTTTTGGTGGTATTTATCTTACTCATATGTGGCTTTTCGGGGTCTGTGTGTTCAAATATGACATTAGAAAATTCCTAAGAATTTTCAATATGGCGGTATTTCAATATGGCGGCCAAAATGGGGCTTGGAATGGGTACTTTTGTAAATTTTGACCAAACATAGTTGTGTGATATGTCGAATTATAAGTTTTCGAGGGCGTAGAATACGAATTTGATCCCAAATGTAGGCTTATTCTTTCCTGGCATGCACAGTGAATATACCTTAGTATTTATACATGTTTATACTGATGAATTATGCTTGTTATTTTGCATTGTGTTTAGCAATATCCTCAGGATATGCAGAGTATCGACAGATCGCGCCAGACGGCTGTCGTAGAAAAATCATACTTGGAAGAAAAAGCAGAGATAAGTGGCTCCTCCGAACAATCAGCTGAAAAAAACGAAGCGAGTATGAAGTAAGTGATTCCGAGGAAGTTTCAAGAGGACACAGAATGAAACAAAAGCTCAATTTTGGTCTCAGTATATCTGATGAACATGATGACATGCCAGCGCAGTATCGTCACATCCGTTTAGGTGAACGAAAAGTGCGTCCAGAGGTTTACGAGGCAATGGACAAATTAAAAAGCGTCAACCACATGTCAGAAACACAGGCGGCAGCGGCCGTTGTGACCATCGGCAATAAGGTTTTTGGTCAAAAATGGAAACTTCATAATGAGTCTCCCGATGAAATAGATAGAGATACGTTGCCTGATAAGCGCAACGTGAAACAGGTGGGGCGAAGTTTAGAAGCTTTGGAGTTAGATGAAATCGTAAAACAGATGATGGACAGCGATGAAAAATCTGCAGTTACGTACGCAGATGACGGATCAAAAAAGCAAGGAGCTGGGTCCTTCTCAGTTCAGGGTGTAACGGTAAATGGCATGTTTCGACCACTACCAACATTGCCAATTGCATCCGAGACTCGTGAAAACCTAGCAGAACTGAAGATTGCCGTGTTAAATGTGTTATCAGCTGCTAGTGGAGTTAGCACCAAACTTCTGTTTGAAAAACTTGACTTCATTCTTACTGATCAGACTTTGCACAATCTAGAGGTAGAGAAATTTGTAGCTGAAAGACTTGAGACTGGGCACATCCCTGATCACCTCTTCTGTAATGTGCATCCAACATTGATGTTCAATAGAATAATCACGAGGTTATCGGCAGAGATAGAGAACGCTCTTGGAAAGGACAAAATCTATTCAAAATTCCTCGTTGAAGCAAGTAGGCTAATACACATTCAAGTGTGACCGAGCAAGCACTCGATTGCATAACAAGGCTCGTAAACCACGACTTCAATCATAAGCCTTGGAACAGAGCAGTGGATTTTGATATCTTCATAGCGCCGAAAAAGAATCTTTCCCTATGTTTAAAAGATGAAAGATTTAATCGGTTGACACTCACTTGCGCTGTAGTTGTTCACCATCTTCAAGACGTGAATAGATTTCTACAAAAATTTGAGCAAGTAACAAACCAGCTCGCTTGTATTGTAAGATGTTTTCTAGAACTAGATTTCATGAGAGTAATGTACGTTGTAGGAGCACTGATTGGATTGCATCTGGTAGAACCTTTTCTATCCCTCACTACGGCAAAAACTACTAAGTATTCAAAGCTAACAGAAGCTTTCCAAACACTGAATAAAAACCTTCGTGAAACCGATGCTCAGGCTTTGTTCAATCTCCAACAGCCTGCACTCAACTTCATTTCCCTGGAACGCTTCAACCAGACAACATACAGCCAAGATATCCGTACGTCACTTAGTAAAGCAATTAAAGACACACGTCCTGTTATTACCAAAACTAGCGGATGGTTTCCAACGCCAGAAAGGGGACCTATTTGGATTTTCAGATGAGGTATCGGAGATTGCTCTGTCAAGAATGGATTCGGAAAAACTAGAAAGTGCCCTTATACACAATCTGGATTCAGAACGGGCGGTAGGATTCATAAATTATGAACTCAAACAACGAGACGCCAAGAACTTAAAGTGTGCGTCGACTGTTCAAGTAAAGGCCAAATCACAGGACTTGATAGAATCCAAATCTTCTGGTTCATTCCGAGAATATGGCAACATTGCAAAGTTTACGATTCCCGTCATAATGAAAGCCTGGGATGAGCAACAGAAGCATTTGCAACAACAGGGCCTCGCCGGCAAAAAAATAGCTAATGTAGCACAATTTGATAAAAGACAAAATAATGATTTAAACAAACTGAAAAAACAAGGCGATCCTTTTACGAAGGACTCTGATGTGGATGAGATTCTAAATAGTAATATAACAGAGATTGAGAAACAGAAGCGGTTATACCTCGAGATCAGATACGCCCGTGACACTGCACTCTCAGTTCCAAAACAAAGTGACATTTTTCGTTTATTGAAAGACCATAAAAAGTTGCCATCTTCTGTTTATGGAGCCAATCTGAAAACTTACCTGAGTAATTTGAGTGGCAAAGCGGATGTTACGATGACTGATTTAAATTCTGTTCTTGACGGCATGAATCTAACAAAGAGCTGAATACTGTGTTTTATACTAAATTACATATACGTCATAAGTTTGAAAATATGCTGTTATCAGCTTATTTTTTGTTTGAAATAATCATGAATTCGTATTCTACGCCCCCGAAAACCTATAATTCGACATATTACATGATTATGTTTGGTTAAACTTTACGAAAGTACCCATTCTAAGCGCCATTTTGGCCGCCATATTGGATTACCATTATATTGGATTTTTGGAGGTAATTTCTAATGCCATATTTGAACTCACAGACCCCGAAAACCCCTATAGGAGCACCATAAATACCGCCAAAATACACGTCGTTTGGTGAAAAGGCTTAAAAACTCATATTTTGGTGAATTTATGGATACCCCCTTTTCAGGGGGCATGTACATGGGGGTTAGGGTGGTCCAATATGATAATTATTTTCATATTCCGGATTTGGATACTACTCCACATATTTTAAGCACCGTACCACGTTGCCATCGTGAAATTCGTCAAATAACACACCCCCCTACTTTTAGCCTATGGCTTCTGTCAATATCTTTTTGTGTGATGGTGATGTCCAATTTTTCTTTTAAAATTTTTTCTACAATCTTGTCAGTATTTTCCTTTGTTTCTTCTGGCATTCCATGTATCAAGATACAATTTCTTCTTGAGTATTGTTCTAATTCTTCTTGTTTTCTTTCAACTTCTTTAAATTTGTTGTCCAGTTGAGCACTTTTTTCTTTGACAGAAGCATTTATTTGATTTTCCATCTGTTGTTGAAATACTTTATTTCCAAGAAGATGTTTTACCAGTTTTTGAGCTATCTCATCCATTAGAGCTTCGTCTTGCTTGATGCATGTTTCAATGGGTAATGTCTTTCTCTCTGATATTACTTCATCTAATATGTTTGTAGTGGCCAGAATCTTTTTGATTTCTTCTTTAACTGTGTTTTGGGCCATTGCCAATTTTAAATTTAGATACAGTTAAGTAATTAAAAAATAAATTAAATCAGCTAGAACTGCAAAAACTCCTAGTGATCCATAAACCTTATTCAAATAGAATAAGGTTCCAGTTCTTTATTCAAACCTTATTCAAGTAGAATAAGGTTTCAGTTCTTTCATTCCTTACAATATTTTTATATGCTTATCAATATTTGCATCATCATAGCGGTCACTTTTCACTAGTGGAAGATAAAAGCAGTTGATTGGATATAAATTCTTGAAATTATCTTTAATTCATGCAAACTTACAACTTTTTCATAGTATCCTTTTGAGTACATTTGTACAGTACATTTGAGTCATAGTATCCCCAAATGTGATGAAGTTCTGGTATGTAAAAGGAAACATTTCTCTCTCCTCCAGGAATAAGGCCTGGAGTGGTTATAGCCTGCACAACATCACTTATCATAGCAGGCCTCGAAATTCGTTTTTGTTGACGGCGGACAAACGTGTCCGATCTGAGCAGCTATCTCGGCGGACAAATTAAGTCTCACGGCGGACACACCAGTTTTAACATCGATCGTCATGCTGAATCACTTTATCTTGATAATTCTTCGCCATTTGAGAACTATAGCTACGGTTTAGAAGGCTTTTTAAACTTTCAGTGGGATCACTCTGAAAGGCTTTCATCAGACCAACGACGAGAAAGCCACCATAAACATACAGAAATTGATTCGACCAACCACTTAAATCCCATGTCATCAGCAACCTCCGACCCCTGTGGTATAGATTCTTCAACTATGCTCATTCACACTTATTCATTTTTGACGCTTTGTCTATGTAAGCTTAAGGCAATGGACTGAAATTAAATTGCGGTTTTCTTTGTATTCGTCTTGTTGAACTGTTGTAATTTACTAGATGGATGCCCATTCACACTTATTCTTTATTGACGTTTTATCAATGTAAACTTACGGCAATGGACTGAAACTAAATTGCGTTTTTCTTTGTATTCGCCTTCTAAAACTGTTGTAATTTACTAGATGGATGATAAGGATAACGTATTTCTTGAGTTTTGTACCAGTATATTGTTGGAAATCGTGGGAGAACACCAGGGGCATTCCATTTATAATCAAACACCTCTTGTAACCACTAGTCACAGATTTTGCTTATTTTGACATATTTTATACATACTGAAAAATGATGAAAATAGAAAAAAAAATTTTTGAAATATCTTCATTGGGGGCCGAGATAGAGCACTTTGAATTTTCGGCCACTAGTAGGATTTTGGGAGCTGAGCACAGCCATTTTTTCATTTTGCGCCTTCATTTTTGGGCAATAGCTCTTTACCTTGAACGATTTTCATAATGAAAACATGCATTTTACCAATTTAAGACCCAAGGAATTCATTTTTGCACTTTAAATTATGCTAAGATGAAAATTTCAAATGGTAATTTAGGTTTAAAGTTTTTCTTATTTTATTTTTGATACGCTAACTTTGGGGGAATATTTCGGAGCGTTGGGAAAAAAGTGCAAAAAAATTTTTTTTTTCTTTGAACAAAGCAATTGAAGTATAATACTTTTACCAAATTTGGTTGATGTAAGTTTTGCATAAACCAAAATAATCAACTTAGAAAATACCAGTAATTTAACTAAAATTGTTATGAAGAAATGGCTATAAAGTTAAAACATAGGACTTAGAGCACATTAAATGCTCTTTGAACATCTTTTGCAAGTGTATTTGAGGACAGTGTATCCCTATTGCCTTAGTTCTAGTCTATTTTATTCCTTTGTCTTAAACTAGAACAGAATGACAAACTCAGTAAACTCATATGTACCATAAACATTGTAAGAGATCTCAATACAAACAACACAAACAGAAATCACTTCATCAACTTTTAAGGCTGGATGCATCAATAGCAGTTTTTTAAGTGGTTGATTAAGCCAATTTTCTGATTGGGTAATTAAGAATCAGTTTTCACAGTACACAAGTATCTACATTCTACAAAAGGTCATTAAAGGTTTGTTCAATTTTCTTCAAGTCTTCTTTTTTGATTACATACTGTAGTTGCGTCCAGATATTGTTACAGGGCTAGGAGATGAAACAACACATAAAGTATGCTCAGAAGGAACACAGCAGAAATCATCCCTCGGCCAATAGAAATATTGAGATGATCCATGAGGTGCCTTGAACTTGATGTTGACATCTCCTTCGTCCCTAAAAACTTCTTGTACCATGCCAAGCCACCAATATAAATCATATGTGAATGCAACATAGTCAAAGAGAGGCAGTAGTTTCAAAGAATTTGTGTATTCCAGTAAATTCTTTATCATCACTAATCCTTTTACATGCAATACTGTGAGAAGATTTTGGTTCAAAATAATGAAAAGATTGTGTATATACCATGTACAGTGGAGCCTTGAACATACCTTTCTATTGTGTCGAATTCTTTGAAGTTCATTGCTTTGAATGTCAAAAAACTGTATGCCTTTTATGTATATACTCTTTACAGAATTTCATTAATGCATCAAAATCGAGAATTTGGTTTGTGTAAGGTCTTTGAAAACTTGCTCTAGTGGCCAATCGTTTCACTGTGCCTCCTATTCCATCACAAGGAGGCTTACCATGACTGGTGGCAAAAAAAGTCTAGGAGCAATCCATTCAAAAATCAGTTTTATGATACCGTAACAGAGGTTAAGCAGGTTTTTGTAGTTTTTGTACTGAGCTGCACATCCATCAGCAAAATATTCGATTTTCTTTATTTTTTCGTTTAGTTGAAGATGTACAAAAGTTGTAATATGTTGAAAAACTTTGTAGACAAATCATGCTGTATCATGGCACAAATCATCTGAAATAAAACACATGGATTGTTGGATCCGGCCACCCTCGGTAATGGGGACATCACCGGATTAAAACTGGACTACTACTACTAACACTACTGTTGGACAAATTTATCTTCAGAATTCTTGTAATGAAATGCCACTGGATGTATTGAGATTGACTTTGATTTCAGTGGAATGATTGCACTTCATCTTGAACAACAAACTTGTAATTTTCTGCAAAATCCAAAATAGCAATGTACAGCTTTCAAAGTTTAGTGTTTGTTTGCGTTCTGACAGATACATAGCTATGAAAGAGTGTGCTGTAAGCTTGTCCACTGCTTGTGTTAGAATGTCTGTGAAAGATGATGAAGAAACTAAGGTTTTTAGAGTTGATCGATCAGTGAACTGCCATTGTGTATAAACAATGTCATCTTCAGATTCACCTCCTAGCTTTTCTGTTAAAAATTGGTGTAAAACTTCTCTTCCAGGACAACTTTCACATCTATGCACCATGCACATCTTATTTTCTGTGTTACATACAATCATGGACATAAAATCTTTGTAATTTTGAGTCATATTAGTAGCATTACATAGTAAGATAGTGTTCTGGTGTTGTGTACACACACAGACTGAGTGTGTACCACTGCGTGAGACGTTAATACACCATTTAGGGCACAAGTGTCACAAAATTTTGATCAGACTAGCTGTGTGATATCAGCTGACTAATAAAACATTGGTAATTTGACACATTAAAAATTTATAAAGAAACGCACGATAATATGGCGAAACCCTACAAATATTGTGACAAAGCATCAGTTATGTTTCAATTATATTCATTTTTTTGATCATATGGGTTGATATTTTCTAAGTTGAATATTTTGGTTTATGCAAAACTTACATCAACCAAATTTAGTAAAAGTATTATACTTCAATTGCTTTGTTCAAAGAAAAAAAAATTTTTTTTGCACCTTTTTCCCAACGCTCCGAAATATTCCCCCAAAGTTAGCGTATCAAAAATAAAATAAGAAAAACTTTAAACCTAAATTACCATTTGAAATCTTCATCTTAGCATAATTTAAAGTGCAAAAATGAATTCCTTGGGTCTTAAATTGGTAAAATGCATGTTTTCATTATGAAAATCGTTCAAGGTAAAGAGTTATTGCCAAAAAATGAAGGCGCGAAATGAAAAAATGGCTGTGCTCAGCTCCCAAAATCCTACTAGTGGCCGAAAATTCAAAGTGCTCTATCTCGGCCCCCAATAAAGATATTTCAAAAAATTTTTTGCTATTTTCATCATTTTTTAGTATGTATAAAATATGTCAAAATAAGCAAAATCTGTGACTAGTGGTTACAAAATTTGAAAAAATCTGATGATTATAAATGGAATGCCCCACCAGTTAAGATTTAGGCTTGCAGGTTTTGATTTTAATATTTTGTAACCATCTATTTAAAATATAATTTTTATGCATGTTGATAACATCGGAGTTTGCTTTATTTGTTCATTTTACGTATATATTTTTCAAATTTTCTTTTTTACATGTGCTAGCTGAAGATGCTATTACTATAGCGAAATCGATTCTTATTAAATAAATAACACTAAGAGGTTAGATTGTTGTGCAAATGCCAGCATTTGATGAATGCAAAATAGCAGCGCTTGAAGAGTCAGAGCGCTGTGTAGCTGCCTAATAAGCCGCATGACTGATTAACTTCCCCCGAACGAGGTCGTGTGGCTTTTTCCGTCACAATGCTCTGGGCACGGGTCGAAAAACTTCTACACTAACGCTACTATTTTCTGCTAAGTTTATTTGCGTGTCATGTGAGCGAAAGTAAATTTTTCCTGGGCTATTTCTTTCTTACTATAATACCAAAACTTAACAAATTTGCTGCATCTTGCTGTAACAGATTACTCGTATAATCTAATTTTGTAACCACCCTTGCCTTATCAATATTGCTCCGAGATCAAAGCCAGACATTGTGACATAAACTTGAACTAAGTTGCACGTGATTCGTGTAGAAGTAGCCTACCAGCAGAGGTGGGCAGTAGCGCGCTACTTTGGTAAAAGTAGCGGTAGCGGCGCTACTTTTTAGTTGGAG
This sequence comes from Aplidium turbinatum, assembly GCF_918807975.1. Taxonomy (NCBI): domain Eukaryota; kingdom Metazoa; phylum Chordata; class Ascidiacea; order Aplousobranchia; family Polyclinidae; genus Aplidium; species Aplidium turbinatum. Next base: position 5,759,717 of record NC_137483.1, on the reverse strand, counting down.
TAGCGGCTGCAGTAGCGACGCTATTTTTATTCCAAAGTAGTGGTACCGGTAGCGGGAGAGGCGCTACTTTTTTTCAGTTGCACTCCCGCTACCCGCTACTTTTTAATTTAAATTGAAAAAAATGCTTGTTTTTTGCAATACTGGCGTGGTCAAGCAGCTATATAATTGGCTTGGTTGCAAAGTTTCGGTCTTTTCTAGCTGACATCAACTTCTTTGGCGAATATTTCCGTGTGATGAAGCCTATCTGCCAGGCTTTAGACATTCTCCAGGGCGAGTCCAAGGCATATTACGGAGTCTTGCTTCCAACCATCACAATTTGCGTGAAGAAGTTGACCGAGATCAGTGATCTTGTGATCTGTGAGGAGTTGAAAGTGAAAGTCCTTGAAGGGGTGAAGAAACGATTCAACAAGTGCTTCAACAACATGAAATGCGTTATGGCATCATGTCTTCATCCCTCCTTCAAGACGTCGTGGCTACAATTTCTGCACTACGTTTCCACAGATGATGCTGACGCACTGCGAAAAAAGTCAAAACAGATGTAATTCGACTGTTGCGGGAGATATCAAGCCAGGTTGATACCGATAAGAGTGACACCAACACCAGTCATGACTCCGAGGATGTATTGTTTGGAGTATTTGCGCCATCTCATGAAACGTCGGTGCAGAAGGAAGCAACAATTGTGGACGCATTTTTTTCGGACAAGAGCAAGTCCTTGAGCTTTTCGAATACTGAGTTAAAACATCTGTTCATTAAATACAACACTCCCTTTCCTTCCAGTGCTGCGATGGAGAGACTTTTCTCTGTTGGAGAAGATGTGCTTAAGCGAAAGCAGGCAGGACTTAGTGACTCTCATTATGAAATGCTCATGTTTTTGAAAGATGCGTAACAATAAATTTCCCTTAGAATGTGTTTTCTATAACGACGTTAAAATGACAGCGTAAATAAATGATAACATTCGTTTTCAAGGTCATTTTTGCGTCACTAGGGACTTGAGTGTTTCCTAGTGTCATTTTAGACTAAAGTAGCAGAAGAAGTAGCGGTAGCGCGTGCTACTTTGGCCCGAGTAGCGGTAGCGGGTAGCACGCTACTTTTGTAAATTGGTAGCGGGGTCATTCCATGTCAACTGCCCAGGCAAGTTAACCCAACCCCTCAGATTTTTATCATGTTTTGTATGTCCATGCAGCTAGTTACACTGATTTCAACAACAAAAAAATTTTCGAAATCGATCAATGCTTGCCGAAGTTATGACATTTTGAAAATATGTCAAATATGTGATCACTGCGGCGACACGCATCAATGGTTTTTGATAATATTGTGTTTAAAATGTCGTATTTCTTTCTAATTTGTATATTGTTGTCATTTTAGCAGGTTAGGTGAACCTTTAAGACATTTTCAATCACCTCATTACAGTTTTTCATGTTTTTGAAATATGGGTCAGTAATTAAAGGGGGTTTAGTTTGGGGGTATGTGCTTGTGCATTCATGCGTAACGATAACTTTAAAAGCTCATATCTTGAAGTGTACACTAGCTAGAAAGTTGAGTAATGGCTCAAATGAAAGCTCTTGCTGAGTACCTTACTTTGTTCTTAATTTTATGCTTGCTTTTTGTAATTTGTTTCGAGCAGGGTGATAATAAAACACAGTTTCATTTTTCAGATATTTTTGTGATCCTGCTTCTATTATCTATACTTTATGTGACCTAATTTGTGATTAAAAGTTGTTAAGATACAAAAGTGTAGTGTTGGTGTCTCACTGGATACTGAATGCCACAAAAAGGCATATCCAACACAAAAACAAGGTATTTTGCCAATTGACACTCTGACAGATGATGAACGAGTGCTTCTGAATATTCGAATTGCTGCTGATAAGGGTAATGAATGTTGTTTGGAGAACGTATGTATTTTCCACAAGTACAATTACATTGATCGGTACTCTTCCTTGCAGAAAAAGTGTTGTGATCCTTTTCAAGTCCACAGTAAACCAGTCAAAAATCGTTATATACGTCCTATCACTTGGGAATGTTACCAAAAATCTAAAAATTACAATTTAAACATTGTACCGGGAAAAAAGGTGTGTGCCAATTGCAGTGCAAGACTTCAAGAAACTCTCTTTCAACATGTATTATCAAGTGAAGAAGCTTCGAATTCGACTGACACTGACAGTGAAATATACGACATTGCATCTACTGTTGAAGCAAACGAATCCTTCAGCAAGCTTAATGAAAGTTTACAGAGCGTTGAAGAATCACCTGTGAAGTTGCATAGTATGCCTTCAAGCAGTAAAATTTCCTATGGAAAAAGGAAATTACATCAAATTCATGATACCTTTCGAGCAAAGATATCCAATGTTCTTAATGTCAGTGATGTAGACCCACAGCAAGACCAACCTGACACTAAAGATGAAGACAAAATGAAAATAAAATCTTTTGACAACATTATCTCAAAAATGAAAAAAAAAATTAACCACATTGACAGTACGAGAGCAGAAAAAATACAAGTCCTTACAATGGCACCAAGCAACTGGTCAAGAGAAAAGACTATGAATGAATTTTCTGTTACTGAAAGAACGGTCAGAGTAGCTCGAACGCTTGAAATTTCAAGTGGCATAGGTGCCTTGCCATTACCTCGAAAGGGAAAATCACTGCCAGAAAATATTATCGAAAAGGTTAAATGCTTTTACCAAAACAATGAAAATACTAGAATAATGCCAGAAATGAAAGACCGTGTTAACATCAAGAAAAATCAATATGAACAAAAAAGGTTGCTTCTGTGCACATTAAAAGAGCTCTATATATCATTCAAAGAACAAAACCAAGAAACAAAAATTGGATTTTCTAAATTTTGTACACTTAGACCTAAATGGTGCGTCAGCGCATCCGGAACACATTCTGTGTGTGTGTGCACAATACACCAAAATGTGGTGCTTTTGTTGCATGCCGCACAGATGGAAGAGTCATACAAAGATCTCATAAGACTTGCAGTCTGTGACATGAACAACAGAGATTGTATGTTACAAAGATGCGACAAATGCCCAGGAATTGCAGGGGTTGAAGCAAAGTTGTGTGAGAAGTTTGAGGACACAAACAAAGATATTACTTTCAGACAGTGGACTACAGTGGACAGAACTGAACTCATATTGCAGCAGTTACCAGTTTCGGACTTCATAAATGTAATTTCTTACAAAATGTCAGCATTAATACCCCATCATTTTATTTCACACTCACAATCTTCATATTTGAGAGAAAATAAGGAAAATTTTGACCGTAATTCAGCTATTATTCTCATGGATTTCGCAGAAAATTTTTCATTTCATGTGCAAGATGAGGCACAAGGTTACCACTGGACTCACCAGACCTGCACTGTCCACCCAGTAGTATGTTACTAATAAAGAAAATGACGAATTGCATCACACATGCATGTGTTTTCTTTCAGAAGAGTTGCAACATGATGTTGTTATGGTGTACTTGATTCAAAAGAAAACTACTGAGTTACTGAAAACGAAAATTTCAAATTTGCATTATGTAGAATACTTCACTGACGGCTGTGCTGCACAGTACAAAAATTGCAAGTCATTTTATAATTTATTCAAACATGAAGTTGATTTTGGTGTACAAGCAGCTTGGTCTTTTTTTGCCACTAGTCACGGAAAATCCCCTTGTGATGGAATTGGTGGCACTGTAAAAAGATCAACTGCAATGGAAAGTCTTAGACGACCATTAGAAAATCAAATAACAACTGTTTCTGCAATGATGACTCACTGCAAAGAAAAACTTCTTATCTCATTTGTTCAACTACTCAAAGAAGATCTAAATGAATTAAGAACAGGTCTCAATAATCGATTCAAAGAAGCATCCACAATTAAGGGGACCTACGGATTTCATTATTTTAAGCCATTTGACTCACACAAACTGGGCATGAAAAGAATTAGCAGTGACACTGAATTTTCTCTAGTAGTATCTTTAAGTTTACAGCCTGGTGCTCAAGATGTTTCATCACAACTTCATGTAACAGAAGGCCAATTCCTATCTGTTGTGTATGACCAAAAATGGTACATTGCTGTAGCTAAAGATGTTGACAAGAATAATGAAGATGTTTCAGTTGATTTTATGCACCCAAATGGTCCTTCTCAATCCTTCTATTGGCCACAACAAGCAGATGTCTGCTGGGTTCCATTTCAGCATATCTTATGCCCTATTGATGTTCCTTCACTCGCCACAACCAGAGGGCAGTACCATCTCAATGTGAAGTGTAAAGAAAAAATCAACAGAAACTGGATACGCTTTCAACATCATTTGTGATCACATATTTTTTTAATATAAGGCAATGATTTAGCTTTGCTTCATTAAAAAAGTAATTTAGCACATACCGTAGAATGACACAATAGAAGCAACCTGTTTATTGGGATTGTAGGACACCAGTACTGTCACTGTTATATTAAAAAGCGGGGCTTTATTAGTTCATTTATACGTTTGAGAGCATTCTATGTAATTTTTTGCCTGAAACTAAAAGAAGCAGCTTTCAGATTTTACAAGCAAATTCTGCTAGTTAAGAGCTTTCAAATGATGTATTACACAAGGTGATCACTCCTGTGCTCTTCAAAATACAGGCATCCAAAATTGTTGTAACGCATGAGTGCACATGAAAACTGGGTCCCAATTCCCCCCCAAAAACCGGGGGAGCCGAGGAGTCAACATTTTTTTACCAGTGAAATATTGTAGAATACATCTGGGTAGCATCATTTTTCAAATAAAGAGATTTATAAACTGATTAAACAACTAGTTATAGTGGTTTAAAGTTTTGCTTGTTCATTTACGATGTATTTCATGAGCAGGTACCCCCTCACAGAACCCAAATTTAAATTGCCGATAACTTTGTCAATTCTCGACCGATATTTCTCAGACTTAGTTTTTCAGAATCGTGGTGAAAAGTTCTGTAAGAATACCAATTTTTAATAAAATCTGAGAGGGTGGGTTAACTTTTGCCATTTTTCTGGGACGTTTGACATGGAATGACCCAGCGGGTAGCGGTAGCGCGCGCTACTTTGACCCAAGTAGCGAGTAACGCGCTACTTTAAAAGTAGCGGGTGCCCAGTGCCCACCTCCGCCTACCAGTACTCCCATCGATTCTTAGCGAAGAATTCACCTTTGTTACGCTGATTCAATGTCATCAATCGTTGAAGCAACATAAAAATCAAAAGTTTTCCTGCTTGAATGGAAGCTAAGGCCGGGTTACAGTATTTACATTTTGTAGATGCGCGGGAAATTGTATTCTCGCAACAATTGTTCGTGCTATGCAATGACGATTTGTAACGCTAGTTCCTGTGCTATTTCTCGGCAGACAAATATGACCGATCTAGATGGTACTTCCCGCAGACATCACATGCTGTGACGGCGGATATGTCCGCCATGAATTTCGAGGCCTGTTATAGGGTAATCATGGAAGTCCTCATCCTTTGGCTATCTCCCAGTTGATCCTGATACGTTGGCTTTGGAATAACATTTTACAGTTACTCTTTCTTCACTTGCAATGAAAACTTGTCAATGACATTTGCAGCGAGTAACCAACAATTGTTATAACAAACATCTTTGATATTTCCCTGACTCAAAACATGATCTTCATTAACGAATCACAATTATAATGGGAATTTTTTTAATAAAAAACATTTATATATATATGACACATATAATTTTTTTTTTACTTCAATTTTTTTTCAATCTATAAAGGTGGATGTAATGCGCTATTGCTAGTTCCCACCTTCCCTTTCTGACTACATACCCAGTCAATTTAGGGTGGAGTGAAAAAAATAAAAATCACTAATTCAAAAAACGTCCCCTCTCAATAGTTGCCTTTGCTCTCAAAACTAAGTTTAAAAGTGGTTTTGGGAAGTTGCCTCGAATACTCAGGTGACAACCTTGACGCAAAGGTCATGCAGGGGTCAAATCCCATAAAAATGCCATAACTCTGTGAGCGATGATGCTAGAGAGCTAATTTTGATGCCAAAAGAAGCAGAATGTGCACTTTCCTATCTGTCTCAGAAGAAGTTTTTTTCGAAATTTTGCTAGATATATGGTTATTTTCACAAAATGTAATTTTCAGGTTAAATATGAATAACACATAGCATTATGCACAGTTTAACATCACCATATGAGTATGATATATCTCTAACCAATGAAACACACATTTGAGTGGTTTTAGAGCAAGCACAAGCACAGGATGGTAACAACAAACAAATATGAAATTGGGTTTCATAATATTACAATAGCCTAGACGACAGTACGTTAAATGCCAGTTTTATGCAGGGGGACATGGTATCGGCAGGAGGACCTAAGATTGAAATCGCTTTTTGGTATTGTATTGCTTCATCAGTTTTCGTGACCGAATCTTTAGCCTGATCAGACCGTCACGTCTGTTGAAACCAGCTTTTGCTGATGAAGCTTCGGTTACAAGCTTTATGTGGCGCTCCACAGCTTGATTGTGGCATGGGTGGCGAATAATGAGCTTTTTTTTTCTGATTTTTTTGATGTCGCAGTTACTCAGCTGTCGATTTGCTGGTGGTTCGTTGGTTTGGTCAGAATTTAAGTTCACAAGTTTGTAGTAAGATTTAACATGATTGAATTTTCTCACATGGACAGCAGGTACGGATTCTTCCCCATCGGATGGCTCGTTTTGTACTGGTGCTGCTTCGCTTTCAGTCACTTCATTTTCGATTGTTTAATGACCCCTCTCAAACTAAGGATTTTGTTCACAGCTAAATGACGAATATTATGGGTACAGAATCTGCATGGCTGTAATGTTGGGCACTGTTGATGAAGATCTCGAGCTTCTTGAAGTTGGAAGACTTTTCCATGCAAGGTAGCTGACCTTGGCCTGTCGCATACCCCGTTTCTATGTTTCTGTACAACGACCAACCACAACATTGGAACAATCATAGAATTTTGCATTAGAGTTTACTTTCCTGCATGGTTTGAAATCAAGCACTACCACACGATCACAGATGGACCGAAAAACTTCTTCAACATGCTACAAAGAGTCATCAAATTTCCGAACAATAAAGTCCAGAAGATTGCACTGGATGCCCTTAAGCGAAATGCATTCTTTGCGCACCAAGAAAACATTCTCTTGGGATGTTGGCAGATGATGATGAGACAGTTTGTCATTTAGCTGTAAACAAAATCCTTAGTTTGAGAGGGGTCATTGAACAATTTTTAATTGAAAATGAAGTGCCTGAAAGCGAAGCAGCACTAGTCCAAAATGAGCCATCTGATGGGGAAGAATATGTAGCTTCTGTCCATGTGAGAAAATTCAATGTTCCAGCAATCAACGTTCATGCTAAATCTTACTACAAACTTGTGAACTTGAATTCTGACCAAACCAACGAACCACCAGAAATTCGACAGCTGAGTAACTGCGACATCGAAAAAATCAGAGGAGAAAAGCTCATTATGCACCACATTGCCACAATCAAGCTGTGGAGCGTCACATAAAGCTTGTAATCGAAGCTTCATCAGCAGTAGCTGGCTTCAACAGACGTGACGGTCTGATCAGGCTAAAGATTCGGTCACGAAAACTGATGAAGCAATACAATACCAAAAAGCGATTTCAATCTTAGGTCCTCCTGCCGATACCATGTCCCCCTGCATAAAACTGGCATTTAACGTCTGTCGTCTAGGCTATTGTAATATTATGAAACCCAATTTCATATTTGTTTGTTGTTACCATCCTGTGTTTGTGCTTGCTCTAAAACCACTCAAATGAGTGTTTCATTGGTTAGAGATATATCATACTCATTATGCTGATTTCTTGTGAAGTGATTATGTTATGGTGATGTTAAACTGTGCATAATGCTATGTGTTATTCATATTTGACCTGAAAATTACATTTTGTGAAAATAACCATTATCTAGCGAAATTTCAAAAAAAACTTCTTTTGAGACAGATAGGAAAGTGCACATTCTGCTTCTTTTGGCATCAAAATTAGCTCTCTAGCATCATCGCTCACAGAGTTATGGCATTTTTATGGGATTTGACCCCTGCATGACCTTTGCATCAAGGTTGTCACCTGAGTATTCGAGGCAACTTCCCAAAACCACTTTTAAACTTAGTTTTGGGACCAAAGGCAACTATTGAGAGGAGACGTTTTTTGAATTAGTGATTTTTATTTTTTTCACTCCACCCTACCAGTCATCTTTGACAGTCTTGGTGTTCAAAGCCTTATTTACAATCTACACAAATTCATGAAAAATATGGTAACGGACAGACACAATATCAAACTTCTATAAATCTAGTGATTTAAATTGGAGGAAAGATAATTGTATAGGGTTGATATGTGCTGCCAAATGTGAGATCGTCAATATATGTTAGAAGTTAAAAAAACATACCCGTAAAACCTCTATTTCACCGCCATGGCGCTCTATTTTTCAACTCTTGTTTAAAAGTGGCGTTCTATTAGAGGTGACGTTCAATTAGAGGTTGGCACTCTATTTTTCGACTAGCTGGTCAGAATTTTGAAATAAAGTTTATTAATGAAAAGAAAAAACATCGTACACATTTACCGGTATATACAGGTAATTTTTAGTTTAAAATTCGTTTGTTTTTAGTTTAAAATTGAAGCAACCTGTCAGGCCCCATGATTGGCAACACGGCAAAGTGCTGTTCTATTGGAGGTGGCGTTCAATTAGAGGGAGGCGCTCTATTTTTCAACCCTTCTTTAAAAGTGGCGTTCTATTAGAGGTGGCGTTCAAATAGAGGTGGCGCTCAAATAGAGGTTTTACGGTATATCATATATCGTCGGAACCCAATGTCACCGCAGTTCATTGGGAGACGATCATCATAGATCCGCCGCCAATGTGTGAGACCGGGCTGGAGGCTTCCAGCTCTACCAAGCCTGCCCCCGTTACCCGTAATATCATCGCCATTGGGCTTTGTTTTGGTCCTGGTCTAAATTGAGACAAAGGCCATTCGCTTGTGTGGTTGTTTAAGGTGGTCATGACTACGCGAGGGCTACGCACACACTCTTGGCCAGCTCCATGTCCACTGCGGTCCAATAAGATCGGAACGTGCAGATACAGGGGAACCGGTTGCAACGGTCTGACGACCTTGCAACCGGTCTGACGGGCAGGCATCATATATAGTTGTTTGTAAAAAAAAACTTTTTTGAGATTTTTTGGTAACGGACAGACATGTGTGGCTTACCAAACTTGCATACCTATTTTCTAAACTATGTATCAAACACTGAGTTAATTTTTTTATAATGTTTCATATATATATATATATGACTTCTCCAGATACATTTAAATTAGAAGAATAGAATAAAACAAAAGTCATTTACACCTTGTACCATACCATTCTATGTGAAATTTTAATGAAAATTTGCTTGTAATCAGGTGGAGATTTCAGAAATTAAGAAAAAGTTTGTCTGTAATGATAAAAACAAAGTAAGGTTAAATATTTGCTGTATAGACTTTACCCTAACATTTGAACCTAATTAGACTTAACTGCGTTACAATTTTATTTTTTCTTACTCTGGCTAGCACACAATTTTGAAATATGCCCAGAAAGAGCTCAACACCTGCTCTGCTGGGCCACATCGAAACGGGCTTTTGCCTGAGGATGGGTTTCTTTTATGTCCGGTTTTCTTTCTCCATCCTATTATTATTATTTTGACTGCTCAATGCTCATCTACATCAATATTGGAACTGGCAAATTCAATCCACAACACTTTTCATTAGGCTGTCATTCATTACTACATGTGTGCTTCTCCCTGTTTTTGTTTATTTTTTGCCATTTGTTTTTTAGGTTTTGTGGCCATGCTAACTACGTACTGATATATAGCCTACTACATAATTTTTCATTCGAGCACGTTTTAAACCTTTCAAGGTTTTGCCACCTTTTCCTGTTCGTTAACGTGCTGGTAGGTCAATATCAATTTTTGTAGTTAGTATCTTTTTTGTCCCGGACGCGTTAATGAGAAAAAATAAAATGATTGATTTAGCATTAATTTCATGCAAAAGGTTTTTCAACTGTTCAAAACCAATGCTTAAGCATTGGCAGTGGCTATTTGACCGGCGCCGGTCTTTGAATCTGAAACACTATTTGACCGGTCATGACGTCACTATGCAGTCACTTTTTTTTCTCTTTCAAAGCAAAAGACAAGAAGCGCGTATACAACTTCTAATTCGACCATTTAATCAACTCGTTACGTGGCGCGAGCGATACGTCGCAGGCTCCTATACTAGAGGGACTGAGTTCGATACTACCCGGAAGCGTTCCTTTTTTTTTATTTATTTATTTTTTTTAACTACATTTTGACCCGAAGTGCACTTTTGTAGTCAATTTTTAATTTGAGTTGCATTACATTTACATGCCATTACCATTTTTTTAAAAGAAGCATTGTATATAACCAGAGGTGGGCAGTAGCGCGCTACTTTTGTAGCGGCGCTATTTTTTTGGTAAAAGTAGCGGTAGCGGCGCTACTTTTTAGTTGGAGTAGCGGCAGCAGTAGCGGCGCTATTTTTATTCCAAAGTAGCGGTAGCGGGAGAGGCGCTACTTTTTTTCAGTCGCACCCCGCTACTTTTTAATTTAAATTGAAAAAAATGCTTGTTTTTTTTACAATACTGGCGTGGTCAAGCAGCTATATAATCGGTTTGGTTGCAAAGTTTCGGTCTTTTCTAGCTGACGTCAACTTCTTCGGCGAATATCTCCGTGTGATGAAGCCTATCTGCCAGGCTTTAGACATTCTCCAGGGCGAGTCCAAGGCATATTACGGAGTCTTGCTTCCAACCATCACAAGTTGCGAGAAGTTGACCGAGATCAGTGATCTTGTGATCTGTGAGGAGTTGAAAGTGAAAGTCCTTGAAGGGGTGAAGAAACGATTCAACAAGTGCTTCAACAACATGAAATGCGTTATGGCATCATGTCTTCATCCCTCCATTAAGACGTCGTGGCTACAATTTCTGCACTACGTTTCCACGGATGATGCTGATGCACTGCGAGAAAAAGTCAAGACAGATGTAATTCGACTGTTGCGGAGACATCAAGCCAGGTTGATACCGATAAGAGTGATACCAACATCAGTCATGACTCCGAGGATGTATTTTTTGAAGTGTTTGCGCCATCTCATGAAACGTCGGTGCAGAAGGAAGCAACAATTGTGGACGCCTTTTTTTCGGACAAGAGCAAGTCCTTGAGCTTTTCGAATACCGAGTTTGTTCATTTGTTCATTAAATACAACACCCCCATTCCTTCTAGTGCTGCGGTGGAGAGACTTTTTTCTGTTGGAAAAGATATGTTTAAGCGAAAGCGGGCAGGACTTAGTGACTCTCATTTTGAAATGCTCGTATTTTTGAAAGATTGTAACAATAAATTTCCCTTAGAATGTGTTTTCCATAACGACTTCAAAATGACAGCGTAAACGAATGATAACATTCGTTTTCAAGATCATTTTTGCGTCACTAGGGACTTGAGTATTTCCTAGTGTCATTTTAGACAAAAGTAGCGGAAGAAGTAGCGGTAGCGCGCGCTACTTTGGCCCGAGTAGCGGTAGCGGGTAGAGCGCTACTTTTGTAAATTGGTAGCGGGTAGCGGTAGCGCGCGCTACTTTGGCCCAAATAGCGGTAGCGCGCTACTTTAAAAGTAGCGGGTGCCCACCTCTGTATATAACTACTTGTTGTTGAGAGCAAAAATGTAATGTGCTTTGTTCGGCAAACACGGTCACATCAATCAATCAAACATTTTATTTTTCGTCATTTACGCGTCCGGGACGAAAAAGATACTAACTACAAAAATCAATATAGACCTACCAGCACGTTAATGAACGGGAAAAGGTGGCAAAACCTTGAAAGGTTTAAAACGTGCCTGAATGAAAAATTATGTAGTAGGCTAGTTAGCACGGCCCCAAACAGAAAAATACCCAGAGAAATTCTCAAACTTCAGCAAATTAAAAAAACTCTATCTTTATTACTCACATTTGAAAAAACATAAAAAATGGCAGTGGCTATTTGACCGGCGCCGGTCTTTGAATCTGAAACACTATTTGACCGGTCATGACGTCACTATACAGTCACTTTTTTTCTTTTTCAAAGCAAAAGACGAGAAACGCGTATATAACTTCTAATTCGACCATTTTATTCAACTCGTTACGTGGCGCGAGCGATACATAGCAGGCTCCCATACTAGAGGGACTGAGTTCGATACTACCCGGAAGCGTTCCATATTTCATTATTTTTTTTTAACTAAATTTTGACCCGAAGTGCATTTTTGTAGTTAATTTTTAATTTGAGTTGTCTACAGCCCAATTTTTTATGTCTTTTCAAATGTGAGTAATAAAGTTAGAGTTTTTTTAATTTATTGAAATTTGAGAATTTCTCTGGGTAATTTTCCGTTTGGGGCCGTGCTAACTATAGCCTACTACATAATTTTTCATTCAGGCACGTTTTAAACCTTTCAAGGTTTTGCCACCTTTTCCCGTTCATTAACGTGCTGGTAGGTCTATATCGATTTTTGTAGTTAGTATCTTTTTCGTCCCGGACGCGTTAATGACGAAAAATAAAATGTTTGATTGATTGATGTGACCGTGTTTGCCGAACGAAGCATTACATTTTGCTCTCAACAACAAGTACGGTAGTTATATACAATGCTTCTTTTAAAAAAATGGTAATGGCATGTAAATGTAATGCAACTCAAATTAAAAATTGACTACAAAAGTGCACTTCGGGTCAAAATGTAATTAAAAAAAAATAAATAAATAAAAAAGAAGGAACGCTTCCGGGTAGTATCGATCTCAGTCCCTTTAGTGTAGGAGCCTGCGACGTATCGCTCGCGCCACGTAACGAGTTGAATAAAATGGTCGAATTAGAAGTCATACACGCGTTTCTCGTCTTTTGCTTTGAAAGAGAAAAAAAGTGACTGTATAGTGACGTAATGACGGTCAAATAGTGTTTCAGATTCAAAGACCGGCACCGGTCAAATAGCCACTGCCATAAAAAATTGGGCTGTAGACAACTCAAATTAAAAATTAACTACAAAAATGCACTTCGGGTCAAAATTTAGTTAAAAAAAAATAACAAAATAAGGAACGCTTCCGGGTAGTATCGAACTCAGTCCCTATAGTACGGTATAGGAACCTGCGACGTATCGCTGGCACCACGTAACGAGTTGAATAAAATGGTCGAATTAGAAGTTATATACGCGCTTCTTGTCTTTTGCTTTGAAAGAGAAAAAGAAAAAAAGTGACTGTATAGTGATGTCATGACCGGTCAAATAGTGTTTCAGATTCAAAGACCGGCGCCGGTCAAATAGCCACTGCGAATGCTTAAAGCTTCCATGGGAGCATCATCAAATTTATCATTAAATAATATCTCAAATTGATCTAACTCTTCAATAGATAAAACTTCCATTTTCCTATAGCCTACAGTATATCGTCTGCTTTTATAATCTTCGTTTTCAAAAACGTGAACTCCGAAATCAAAAATACTGTAGGCTACTGAATAACTGAACTGAGACTGAGTGCCTCGCCCTGGTAGGGTAAGCACTTTAACGGCAAAATTTTATTAACTGTCGAGAAAACCTCGAGCCAATCAGAAGCTACGTTGTCTGTGACGTAAAAACGTCAAAATCATGAATGATCATCATGAAACTCAATAATTTAGCCTACTTGTTTTGTCAGCTACATGGCGTGTGGTTGCACTGTGTTTACTTGCCAGCGCATACAATTATTATTATTATTGTTGTTGTAGTGGTTCACTTCTGTGGAAGATGGCATGAAGTCCACTTAAGACTATGCAGAGAAAACAGCAACAAGACTTCTTGTTGCACAGAAACGAGCATATGGTCGTATATGTCTTCCCGTTCACTTAATCTAAATCAGGGGTGACGAACCTTTTTGCGGTCGCGGGCCACTTTGTCAATTACACATGGTTATCGGGCCACACAACTTAGCGCTTGTCAAAATTCTATGACGTCACATATTGGAATCGACCAAAAATACAAGGTGAAGTTGGTGAATTAGTGTTTTAACAACTTTGCCTTATAGCTTTCCTTTTTCTAACTTTATACCTTGAAAGTTAGTGTTTAGGGCAAGAAAATAGCAAAGGAAAGGTGTACCAGTGAATGCATAAAACTGCTTTGAGATGTCTTTTGTCTTTAATGCATGAGCGATTGTTAAAGAGTTTTGCGGGCCTCACAAAACTCTTTGACGGGCCGCAGGTTCGTCACCTCTGATCTAAATCTTCAACCACCTGGCGTAAGCCTGGATACGACAAAAAAACTGCTCTTCATCTTCGGTACTATAAATCCCAATAACATTGTGAAATTACTTTAATCAAACATATTTCTAGCTGAAATGTGTAAGTCTGCACTCTGCCACATTTAAAAGTTTAGCTCAATTAGCTCCAACTGCCTTTGTCTAAATCTTTTTCTGCCGCTGCGGTACCCAAAATATGTAGTTTTTGTTTAACATTTGCGGTATTACCTTTTTGTAAATAGCCAATGCACTATGGCACTTCCACTATTGTTAGGCCAGATCATCATCCATGTGTCTCTCCTCCCCTTGCCTAGATGAGACCTGCCATTTGTCCTCGCAACCCTTTTTTTCCCGACCAAACTGAGAAGTTTAGAGTTTCGTTATTTGTTGGATGTAAATAGACGCATGCTTACAGTTTTGACCACCTTAACACACTAAACCAGCTTCTGCTCAACATAGCCTACAGTTTTCAATTTTTGTCCCAGGAATTAACTCTTCAAGCAATACTTTCCCTAGTTTGTGTGTGCATTAACACCCTCAATTATATGTCATCGTTAACAATTGCGATATTTGTGAATTCATTTGAGGCTTTGGTCACCGAAATCAATGTATTTGAACTAACAAATTCAGTCCACAACACTTTCCATTAGGCTGTTATTTAACACTAGCACGTTAAGTTAAGCACGCATATGTGCTGCGATTTGTGACCGTGTTAGCAACTGAAATAAACCTTGGTGTGAAGATCACAGAACTGTGCATGCAACTGCACGGTGTTATCAACGTGCAAAACAACTCGGCTCCAGGTCCCTTGCGGTCACAGACACGCATATTATCCCTGAATTGGGGGGTATCGCGTTTGCCAATCGCTCATTGTCGCCTGGTTTGATTGCAAACAAGTCAATTCTATGTAGTTGCTTTCCTCATTGCGTCCAGAGATGTTGCACCATAAGCAGCCCTCATTGCATCCGCATGCTCTCCATAACGGTGAGTGTAGGGGTTTGGTTTCGCACGTTTTTGTGGCAGTGGATCACACGCAACTTTTCTATCTGATCCGCGCTTTCGTTTTGCCTTCAGAGATTTAGGCCGAGTATCCTCCCTTGCGATTGTTAATCCAGCGTCTTGGCAGATTGATAGAACATCAGCTGTCATTGCATCTATCCGAGCGACTGCATCATTTATCAATGTGTGATCGTTAACACGATACAGAACATTACACAATCGATCTAGGTATGGTAGGTGATGCATTGCTCGGTCCAGGGGCGTCGTGGTTTATGGATTCAACATGGGTGGCAAAATCGAAAGACGGTTGCACAACACTTTGTGGAGAATGTGATGGGCAAGGCACCGCTAACTTACCAACCACGTCGGGATCGAGCACAATCAACACAGATTTGGTGTACCACGTTGGAAAGGATTCCCAACGAACATTTGCCACATTATGAATAATGGCAAACATATGTTTGCAAGGAAGAAAATTGAGTTGGAAATCTTGGCATGTGCAGTTTGGCGCACAGTTGCAACTGCCAAAGGTTGTCCTGAGCCTACTTCTGATGAAGTGCTTTTCACAACAAACGTATCTCCATCTTGAACAATGGAGCTTGCGGTGACGTCTTGGGATGAAATGATACGATTCAAACATTCGTGAGTGAAATGTTTGGGCCGATTTTTCAAGTAATCAGGAATCGAAGAGTTATAATTCCGATAAAATTCCGACGAGAACATGTTTTCTTGTTCGTACCTAAACATTGCAAAGATAACAGAATTATTAGCAATTAATTAGCCATTAGCCATGTAATGTGCCTTTCTCCCCTGCTTTGCCATTTCCTTCTTATGTATTTCATTTTTTCAATTCATTGTGTAGACCAGTTATTCATTTTCAATGTGGATGGTGTAAAATTAGTTAATTTTCGTTGCTTCAAAAGGGCTAACATGTGTATTGGGTATGGTCGAAAACGTTTTTTACTTTATAATTTATGTCCAGTTTAATGCATTATGTTAAATGCCGTGTGGTTGCTTAGTTTTATGGTTATTAGTAGCAGACAAACATATAGAAAGTGGCAATATTCAACGATTATTCTGGAAAGTCACTAACCGACGTTTGTTGTCAGGGAGAAATTCCTTGTGGAGAAGCGTTACAAGAGCAGATAACGATTTATCCCTTCTCATGCTGATGTATTCCTTCAGAGTCCTGTTCTGCCGCTCCACTCCATTGTTGGTGTGAAACGTGATGCTGACCTTGTCAGAACGGTAAAACCACACCCAACGCTGAAACCCACCAACAGGCGCTGATTTCGACTATTGAGATGTGTTCTTGAGCAACACATCGAAAAGACAACTGTCCATTCAGCAGAACCTAGTGGATGCTGCACAATCTACTTCATAAAACAATCTGCAAAAAATTCGTGGTATATACATAATGCGGTGATAGTAGCAACACTCAAATCCTGATAAAAGCACTTCTCGTTGACATATTAGCCTACATTTTTATGCCACTTGAAAGTGAAGATACCACTTTTTGAAAAAATTGAGTACTTCTAAAAACGTTACTTCAAAACCAATACATCGAATTGCCGTAAAAAGATAACATTTACACAAGTTATGATAACATTATAGCCTAGCTAAATAAACTTTAAAATTTTGGATGCAACCTAGTTCGTAGGCTACCCTGAAAAAATCGAAAAAGAAATAGCACAAAGCCGACGTTGCTGATCGCAGTTTCCGCAAACAAACAAAAACTCTTAGGATCCTTACCGGAAATTTTAAAATGTTTGCGGAAAAAAGAAAACTCCGATCAGCAAGTTCGGCTTTGTGGTAATTTTTCTCTTGATCTTTTAAGGGGTAAAATTTTAAAATGTTTGCGGAAACTGCGATCAGCGGCTTCAGCTTTTTTTATTTTTTCTCTCGATCTTTTCAGGGTATGAACTGTTCAGGGTACGAACTAGGTTGCACCCAAAATTTCTACTGTCAAAAAAGGTAAACCTCTACAGTTCAGTATGAATTTTGTAGGATATTATGTAGCAAACAACATTCACACCATATGCTCGTTTCTGTGCAACAATAAGTTTTGTTGCTGTTTTCTCTGCATACTCTTCAATGAACTTCATGCCATCTTCCACAGAAGTGAACCACTACAACAACAATAATAATAATTGAATGCGCTGGCAAATAAACACAGTGCAACCACATGCCATGTAGCTGACAACTGTTGAACTTCAAATACCACTACTTTTGTAAAAATATATAGCCTACTCAGTACTCATACTGTAAGATCTTAATCAAATATAAGCACTTTTTGTAGTATTAATAGTTTACCCTGAAGAATAGATCTGACTTAACTGAAACAAACATTACCTGAGTTTCAGGATGATCATTCATGCTGTGGGCTACTTGCGTTTTCCTGCACTACGCTGCCTGCTATGAAGCTAATAATGCAAATGTCTATGTCAGCTAATGCAAATGTCGTCACACCGCCAGCTATGAAACTAATGCAAATTGCAAATGTCGTCCATTGGGTTTTCGCGCGTTTTTTATGATTTCACGTCACAGAGAACGTAGCTTCTGATTGGCTCGAGGTTTTACAAGCTTACCCCCTGGTAGCCTTATCGCCAGTGCTTCCACTTCTGACAATTGATAAATCCTCTTCAATTTCCTTTTTTGTCCTGAAAAATCCCTTTTTTCTCAGTCAGAAATCTTTCAAAATTTCATTTATAAGCGAGGTTATTTTTGACATTATTTAGGTTAAAAAAGGTGCTAATACAACTTTAAAGTTATTATAATCTCAGTTAAAGCCATTGTAATCTCGATTTTATTTAGTAGCACCGGTATGTCGAAGCAACGTTGTTTTATTAGAACAGTAGGCTGCACAAAAGCAGCCCATATTTTACAATAACATGGTTTACTTCCTTTGTTCACTGTCCAGCCAAACAACTGCTTGTCAGTTAGTCGGTTCTGGGACACATAGGCGCCGGGTTTTGAAAATTGCCGGGGGGGCAAACTTTCTAGCCGACCGATTGCTTACATTCAAAATGCTGATGTTTGTTTGTCAGCATTGATGTTTGTTTGCGTCTATCTGCCATTGTATATCGCCAAGCTTTATAATGTAGGCTCAGGCCTCGAAATTCACGGCGGACATGTCCGCCATCACAGCATGTGATGTCCGCGGGAAGTACCATCTAGATCGGTCGTATTTGTCCGCCGAGAAATAACACAGGAACTAGCGATACAGGTCGTCATTGCATAGCACGAACAATTGTTGCAATAATATATTTTCCAGCGCATTCTAGCGCGCATCTAGAAAATGTGAATACTGTATCCCAGGGGTGTGCAACGTGCGGCCCGCGAAGAAAAATAGTGAGGCCCGCGAAGATGTGCCAATTTTGAATTGTGTGCGGCCCGCGAAACGTATTTATAATTTAGTTTAGTCTGGTAGGCTACGTGTGAACAATTTATTGTGGAGTGGATTATTGTAGATTTCGCACCTTCTGTTACTCATTTTAAAACTCCCACCGGCCACCACTAATCCATTGTATTAAATTATTTGGAACGTAAAATGTATGGTCATAAAAGGCATTATGAAGAAATTACGACTTTGGAAAGCTCATGTACAGACAGGAAATCTTTTCCACTTTCCAACTTGGAGAGACTATGTACTGTAATGCATCCTGAGAAAAAAACTGAAATTGCAGACCAACTTAAAAAGTTGTTGTATGAATTTTTGGCTCATTTCAAGGACTTTAATGACTTAAATCTCATGAACGTTTGTTAGGTACGGTATATTCGCTTCGCCATTCAACACAGACATTGGCAAAGCACCAGCAGATGTAATTTGAACTGATTGATCTTCAAGAGAAAACGGATTTGAAAGTAAAGTACGGTAGCCTATTTAGAAATGAATCTTGACGATTTTTATCGAAAACGTCTCAACTAAGATTGACTTTCCACATTTCAAAAAATCCATGGCTTTAAAAATGGCTCTTTTTGGCTCAAGGTATTTGTGCGAAATTTTTTTTTCTAAATTGGGCGTCATGAAATCTCCCTATCAATCGGTTCTGACAGACGAACACTTGAAAAACGGACTTCGAATTGCGAGCACATTTGGAAAAAAGTTGTTGGGAAAAGAAACCAGCTGCAAATTTCGCACTGAACTGCAACTACTAGAAACCATATGTTAAATAAACGTGCGGCCCGCGGTTTCACCCAGTTGTCAGTATCTGGCCCTCCTGCAATAAAGGTTGCACACCCCTGCCGTATCCCTTAGCTTCCATTCAAGGAGGAAAACTTTCGATTTTTACGTTGCTTCATTGATTGATGACATTGAATCAGCGTAACAAAGGTGAATTCTTTGCTAAGAATCGATAGAAGTAGGCTACTGGTACTTCTACACTAATCATGCCCAA
This sequence comes from Aplidium turbinatum, assembly GCF_918807975.1. Lineage (NCBI taxonomy): Eukaryota > Metazoa > Chordata > Ascidiacea > Aplousobranchia > Polyclinidae > Aplidium > Aplidium turbinatum. Next base: position 5,740,084 of record NC_137483.1, on the reverse strand, counting down.
TTTAGTTCAAGATTTACGTCACAAAATCTGGCTTTGATCTCCGAGTAATTATGATACGGCATGATTGGTTATTAAATTAGATTATACGAGTAGTACGAGTACAGCAAGATGCAACAAAATTTGTTAAGTTTTGGTATTACAGTAAGAAAGAAAAGACCTTAGGAAAATTCACTTTCGCTCACATGACAATCAAAAATAAACTTAAAGAAAAAAGCCTGTGAACCTTTGCACAGCAGAAAATATTAGCGTTGGTGAAGAAATTTTCCTACTCCTGCCCAGAGTTTTGTGACGCAATAAGCCACACGACATCGTTCGGGGGAAGTTAATCAGTTATTTGTTTTTGTTTGTTTGTTTATCTTTATCCTGCATTGCGGGAAAGCGGGCTTGAGCGCTATGCATCGGTGTACGCCTTCCGACGTACACCTGACCCACGCTGCAGCCGACGGCAATGTCTGTTTCCTGTTGTCTACTCTACTTATGACTTAAATTTGGTACTACCCATTACTCGAAATCGATCACTGGGTAGAGGCAATTATCGTAAAGTTTCTTGCCCAGAGAAACAACAGCAAGTACTGGTGGCTGGAGTCGAACATGCAGGCTCTCGACTGCGAGCCCAACGCGCTAACCACTCGGCCACTGCTGGCGACTTATTGTGGCGAGTTATGTGACGTATTGACCAGCTACACGGCGCTTTGACTCTTCAAGCGCAAGTCGTTGGTCTGATGAAAGCCTTTCAGAGTGACTTTACTGATTTTTTAAAAAGCCTTCTAAAACCGTAGTTATAGTTCTGAAATGGCGAAGAATTATTATCAAGATAAAGTGATTAAGCATGACGATCGACGGCTAAAACTGGTGTGTCCGCCGTGAGACTTGATTTGTCCACCGAGATAGCTGCTCAGACCGGACACGTTTGTCCGCCGTCAAACGAATTTCGAGGCCTGTAGGCTACTACGAATTATATGCTAGTCACTTTGAACTTTAGCTCTTAATACGCGTAGATACTAAACTGAGCAAACAGCACCTCGTTATTGACACTCCCAAGAAAAAACAAAGCGAAAAAAATCAAGAAAAACGTTTTTCAATCATTGTTAGGCCTACTATGCTTCAACGGCACCATGCTGGCGTTTATCACCTACCGTACTTCTGTTTCTTTGTTATCTTAGGAGCAGCGCTCTTGTTGCAATAAGTAGATCTTTTAATTGAGATCGATCCGCAATGAAGGTCAAACTAACGCAAATTTGAACTTACAAACATTTGCTTTAGGATTTTTTTTAAATAATTTGCGGGAGGGCAGCCACCCCGAGCTAAATTTACGGGGGGGCGCCCTTCCGCCCCCCCGGAGTCGGCGCCTATGCTGGGACATTTACCACCTGGTCGTGGATATCATTTATAATACCTATTACTACTCTCATCATTCCTACCCAGACTACTAACCTATCCCTAACAGCGAAAATGTACAGGTGGTAAATGTCCAGTTTCAACGAATTATCCATCCATTAACAAATTTATTTTTGTGTTTGGTTTTCCTTGATGCGCTAAGCCGCTAACTTAACACTATTGGCTAAGGCTATCTCTTTTTTCTCCTTGTCAGTATAACGTCTTCACAATCATCTAAGACACGAAAAACTCAAGGATACTAGGCCTATTCATGATACTAACTCAGTCTGACTGTGTAGGCTACACTATATAATACATGTTGTATACACACTACATGGCCTAGCCTCTATTATATAACACTATAATCAGTTAGCATAGGCAAAAACTAACTTTTATAAACCGGAAAGATATCACTAGCCTAAGCTTATCATACCTAACTGTACGTCGAATGTCGAACCTCAGTGAACTTTGTCATTGCTACTCAACTTCAACTGTAAATCAACGGATTACCTAATTTTAACTAAAAGAACTGAGAACTAACTCACTCACTGCAGTCTGCAATCACGTCCAATTCCCAAAATGGCGAGAAAAGAAATCAAGCGACAGAAAGGTGAGGATGGGAAATACAGTAAGAGGGGTTCTGGATGTGGAGGGACGACGGAAACCAGCTGTTCATCCTTATTCCAGTCGTTGTTAAAATTTTTGAAAGGGAATATTAAAAAGTTTTTCTTTAAAATTGCTAAAAACAACAATTCCCTTTTTAAGACAAAATTTCCTTGTAAAATTGCTAAAAATCCTTAAAAAATCCTTCCTATCTTCATTTCCCTTTTTTATCCTTCGAAGCGTTGAAAAATTCCGATTTCGGGATAAAATCCTTCAAAGTGGAAGCACTGCTTATCGCTGTTGATCCGTATCCATGCACCGTGACGGTTACGTCATCATTTTTCAACATCGATTTACAAATTGGCCACATTGAGTCTGAGCGTAAAATGCGAATATATAGGGCCGCCTGGAATAAATTGGGACCTTAACAAATTTGGTATCGTTGGAAAGCTTAATTCCTCTAGATTAGGATTATCACTCTCCTCTAACCAGGGACTCTTGGCAAAAAAAGTTATGGCCGTTTTTTAAGCAGTACCTTGCGCCGCTAGTGGCGCAGCTAATCTAGATATGCTTTCAGCAGAAACATGGTTGAAATTGTACTGTACGTACTACGTACTTTGTAGCAGAATGATTAGGCTAACGGCCAGCAAGCTGTGTAAAATTCTGGCAGTCGAAGTTGCTCCGGTGACCTCTGACCAGCTTATTAGCCATGAGGTTTGTGAGCAACTAGGCAGTAGGCTAAATGAGTAGGTTTGGGACAGCAAAGATTCTTGATCTACCACTCTGCACTGGCTGCAGTACTAGCCTAAATATCACAGAACTGAGTACCAGGCAAGCATAGCCTAGTTTAATTTGTTTTGGGAACTGTTTGCAAGAACATCATTATCGGTAAGTTATGTCAGGTTATTCATTTAATTTGGTTTGCAACAGAAGTCAAAACGTTAGGTACGGTACCGGGCAGCAGGAGATACACAGGTGCACTAGGCCTATAATGTGTATGCTAGGCTATGATGAAAGTTAAAGGAAACAGGTCTAAATGTTCTTTACATGCAGCATGTCTAATAGGGTGGATCAAAAGTGGCAAAAAATTTTTTTTTTCTTAATTTTAATTAGCTAGATATGGCAAAAGTTGCCAATATATCACCAAAACACAATGTAAAAAATTGAAGAGGTTTGAACAAGTTTTTGATCTCCCCCCGCGACATTCAAATTTAGTCAATTATACATACAAGAACTGCAAGGCAAATTTTTTTTCGATTTTAACTCGCTTTGCAGACATGGCAAAAGGTTCTAATATAACACCAAATACAATGAAAATGTGCGTAATTAAGAGTTTTGACTTCACCCTCTTTCAGCATATTAATTTTAAAGTAACTTGGTGGATGGACCACCCACGGTTCCAACAGGTAAACGCCTATTAACCATTCACCATCAGATGGCCGACTATAAACTCACAAGCTTAAACTTTATATGATTGGGTTGACAGGTGGCCCATTGGCAAATTCACTTCCTATTAATTTATGCGCTCATGCATACAAAGACTGCAAGCAATATAACAAACAGTTACAAATTGAAGTGAGTAAAGTCACGTTTAGACTCAAATGTTGGCATTAACTGACGAGAAGCAATTCGGGCACGAATGAAGCCGTCTCGATATTTCGGCCTACAACCTGCTTTAGATGCGTCGGTAACCAGCTTCACGAGCCTTTCAACAGCTTGCGTGTCACATGGAAATTTGGGGAAAAAATACATTGGGAGTCACATCTATCATGATGAATTGTCGCAGCTCAGCATCCGTCATTGTTTTAATTACATGAGGCTCCGTGATAGGAAGATCGAATTCGAAGTATTTCACTGCATCAAAATTAAGCTTTGCGGGAACTTTAAATTTTTGTATTTTTCCTCTGGGTTTTGCTGCTCTAGCTTTCATCACTCCACATAGGCCTAGTTCTCGAATATGTGGCTGATGGTAAGTTATCATAGCCAAAATTATAACTTCCGCATGAGCAAAGTATGAGTTGCGGTGTAGCCTATAACTTGGTTGATAATTTTCTTGTGCTTCAGACTAAGATATCGTGATGTGTTTATCATTTGGTGAATGTGTCTAGCTCCATCTTTGCAAGATGAGTGTGATTTTATTGTGAACCACATTGGAGCATAAACACGGATAATGAACATAACCAATGCTTGCAGTTTCTCATACGGACTGTTATCGCTGACATATAATCTAAGGGTTCTATTAATTAGCTGTAGTCAGCCATCGTGAGTGTCTGAGTGATTCAAGTATCCTGGGTTTCGCAGCGCCAGATCAATGCTACTTTCACCAGTGCAGTCAAACTGGAGGCTTATAGTACGATGAATGGTGAAGATTGGTGAAGGGAAGCACCAAGTAATAATAAAACTAGGCCATCGCCCAGTAGGGTTACCCGTACTAGTCTAAGTTAACTGCCTTTTAATCTGTAAGAAGCGTATATAACTTTTATTAAACTTTGTGGAACCTGCAGTGCAAGCAAATTCCAATAATTGTACTGTAAAGCTTCTTTTATATCTAGAATTCTTTGAAGAATCAAATACAGTACTGCATCAGCTAATTGTTGAGATACATAACCAAGTATTTTAGCAATGGTGATCAAACGGTCAATTGTAGCCTATCTGTTTGAACACAAGTCGCTTATTATGACATCATAAAACGCATAAGTGAGTCATACAATATTTATGCCTTTGACCAATTTTGTGGGAGAGTTTCTCCAACCCGATATTAGGGAAATTAAAACCTTGCGGGGGGCGGTCAAAAAATTGTCAAAACCCAAAAAAAATTTGCATGTATGTTATTATGGGTATTTCGCACCTTTTTGACATACTAGCTTAGAAAAATAAAATGTTTGGATTTTTCGATCCACCCTAATGTCTAATCGTCTAGCTTAGGCCTATATTAAATTTTTGGGTTTTCTGTTCTTTTAGCTGAGTTCTCTTTCATTTAACATCTTGGATTTTAAATGACATTGCATGCAGTTGTGAAGTATTTGTACCAATGAATGCAATGTGGTACCGTAGTAGTAGTAGGCCACTGTTATAGGCTACCAGTGCACTGGTGCACAAACTGACAAATGAAGGGTGTTTATTGAGACCTGGTAGCTTCTAGTGATATCTATGCAGTAATGCGTATTCTGGTAATTGCGCACTCTATCAGTTAAATAAGGAGGCCAGCCTACCAGTAGGCCTATGAACTATGGTTCTTGTTACTTCTGAGACCACCTGTAAAGGCTATTTCATATTCATATATAGATTAAGTTTGAAAGAGCAAATGTGCTGTGTGGCCATTTTTTTCCCCTGGTCTGAGGTTAGTTTTCTCTCTTCACAGCTTTACAAAGGTTTTTATGAAATACCGGTAATGATTTCTAAGTTGTATAGCTTAGTTTATTAAACAGTTAGAATTGATAGACTAGTTTTCAGATGTTATGGAGATAATTGAATAATGGAAAATCAGAATCAAGCTTTTTGTAATGAAAGTTTATGCATCAAATGCCAATCTAATAATGTATCAAAGCTACAAGAAGTGAAACGAGGTGGACTGAAGACATTAATCAGCTATGCACAAAACATTGGTGACAGTCATCTTTATCAACATCTAAAAGAAAAAGAAGAGAGCGAAAGTAGTTGTAAGGTGCATGAGGTGTGTCAAAAATTACTTGCTGTTTGCTCATGCTTGGAGTGGATGTGATACAACTTCTGCAATATATCAACAAGGTACCAATATAATTAATCAGCTGTGGTAGCAGTACATTTTAATCTTGCTTTCAGTATTTTCTGGATTTTCCCCACTCTTCATTCCTGGACTGCTTACCATGCTTGTCTGAAAGTACATTTTTACCATTTTTTGATCAGCTTTTAAAAGATATGCAAGAATTCAGGTGGAAGGCATTACCCAATCCACTAAATATTATTCTAATATTGTATTCACTTCTATTTGTAATGCCAATGTATGGAGTGTATGCACACATTATTTGGTGACAATGATTAATTATTTCATCTGTCTTGTTGCTTAGGAAAGCTATAGATGTTCAATTACCTGAAGAAGAAAGAATTTCAACAATCTGCTGATGTATTTGGTAGATTAGATTCTACACGTGAGCAAATACCTGATGCTGAAAGAGATTTGTTATTGAAAAGGTTGGTTACTGGCATAGCCGTAGGAGATGGGGGGGCAGGGGGGGCGGTCGCTCCCCCGTTGAAAAAAAATGTCGCGAATTTGGGCAAAAATGTCAAGTTATTTGGGCAAATCAATCTTACCATGATGTTTCGAAGTCTCACCAGTTTATAGACTTTATATAATTATTATAATTTATGAGATGCATTGATATTTTTCAATGAATGTAAAATGCATTATCATCAATTTTGGAAACAATTGCAATGTCGGCATTTAAATGATAAGTTTCAATTCTAAAACTGCAAAAAGTAACTGTAAAAGAGCACAGTTGGCAAACAAATGTAAGTTTATCACTGATTTTCACTAAAACATAGGCTGCATTAGATATATAAGATTTAAAGGCTTGCTGGGTACTGGTAACTTTTTGAGAGTTTTTTGGGTTTTTTCCTTAATATTCTACTACTGTGATGTGGTTGTTTGTAAAAATCATTTGGGCAAAAATATCTAGTTAATTGGGATCAATTAATTCATGGCTGTGGTTGTATTTACACTATAATAGTGTAAATATAGCCGTAATAGTATTGCCAGATAAGGAATTCTGCCCTAATTTGAGAAAAGTTATTCCTAACTCGGGCAACACCTTTCACAAGCAAGCATGGCAACAAGTGTGTAAAAATAGCCACTTCGTTAACTCTTACCATAAGTTTTCAACATTTTACCAGTTTAGTAACTTTATAGTGTTGCATTTTGTATGAAATACATTAACATTTTTCTTTGAATGTAAATGTAGCATCGACAATTTTGAAAACTTTTGTATATGGTATAGAAATTTGGGCAGAATGTAACTTTCGATTCACTATCTAAAGAAAGTAAATGTAAAATAATGCATTTGGCGAGCTGAGGTAAGCTTATTACAGATATTCAGTAGGATATATACAGTATACACACTAGCTTACATTTCTTCATTGGTAGAATTTTGAAACCCTACTGGATTCTTGTACTAATGTAGTTGTATGAGCAAAATTATCTAGTTATTGGATAAATTATTGGATTAATCTTATCATGAGTTATGCTATGCTCACAAAACTTAACTTAAATACTACAAAGACAGCTCATCATTTTTAGATATGGTGAAACAAGTTAAGCATTTGTTATAAACTCTAAAAATCAACAGTTGTGAGGCCACATATACAGTATACACCACTTTTGTGGGCATTTGATCTCGGCAACTAACTACCGCATAGGCCTGCACAAAGTGAAAAGTATATTAAATGAAAATAATTTGTAAATTTTCCAGCATTTAGTTTCATGTAATTTGTTGGCTACGGTTTAACTGTTTTCTATTATGTAAAGAAGGTTTTTGTTTAAACTGCTGTTTGTCTTTACTAGTCCTGGGGTTGATATGCTCAGCTGTTTAGCTTACTATCTATGATCAGTATTAGAGCAACAACAATCAAATATAAAAACACATGTTATGTTGTTCATGTTTTGTCATCCAATTCATGCAATTGGTGCATCAGGCAATGTAAATAGTGCTGTTGGTAATGAGGTCTGTAATATTTTGTGGCAAGGATTAAGTTGAAGTTACCACCTGGGAGTCGCTTTTCTTCAGTGCTTGCAATTTGAGTAGCTGCTTCATTATGAAGTAAGAATATCAGAATATCATTCTAATGATGTTCTGTAAGACCATTGAGTATGATTTTACACTGTAATATGATATCAATATTTGTGTTATTAAAAGTAGTTTTGTTCAAAGGTGCAAGTTTGATGTGCAATTGTGCACAGCATCATAAACTGTCAAATTCTTTTTAAGCTATAGTGTTTGAAGTAGCATGGATTAAGTAATGTTACTGGTTTGATAAGTAAATAGGTTGTCATTCTAGATTTTTTTCAATGCAAATTTACAAATACTGAGTCTTTGGACTATCTTTATATTGAAGAGATTGAGCTACTTTTTGTCTGGCCTTTTAGTGAAGTTAGGCTGGAGATTTTCAAATAATCTGACGGCAAGGATATTCATCAATTGCTGCCACGCTGTTTTGTGCGGCCCGCGGAAGGCATCAACGCACAAGTAGAACCAAAAATACTTTTCTTGAGAAGTTAAACGGCATGAAGGCAAAAAATACTTTCCAGGAAGCATATTTTCGCTTTGCATACGATTCCACCGACCGACCAATCAGATTGTAGTTCTAGGTTGGTGTCGTTTAAAGTTATGCCAATGTGATGTCCAGCCACACTGTCCCAGTGGTTGATTAAAACGTCTGTTTTCGAATTTTTAAAATGTCTTTTGGCATAGAGTTGCTTATTTTAAGTTTGTAAATGTCCTGTAAACACTAGTTTGCGTTTCACCGTTATTGGGTTTCACGAGCAGTGTTCCTTTATTCAACTTTTTGTTGGTACAAAAGGTCACTGTGCCAACTCAATTTATAATAAATTGGCAAAATATTTACGTATAAATTTAAAGACTTTTTCTGGTATTATGAAAATATTTAGCTTTAGTACAGCAAAATGTTGTTAACTAACCGTTCTTGCCATGCTAATAAGCACCACAAGTGACATTTGTATAATAATCAAGAAAAGACGGTTTTATAGACTCTCACAAAAGGATGAAAAACCAAATCATTGCTTTTTTAGAGGGAACACTGTTCATGAGTTACAATAGAAACGTTTTTTCGGTGATTTCCACAAGCGTTTGTTTCATGGTGCCTGGTTTCTATCTCCCTGTTGTTGGAGCCTTTTTTTCGCTGATATGTTTGCAGGTCACTATTGTTACCTGTATTGCGATGTGTCAAACATTTTCATGTTTACTGAAACTGTTAATGGCAAGATATCTTTTGTGAAGCGAAGTGACAACACCACTCTTGCTTGGCGATGAATATTCTGATGAAATCGCTCGCCTCGCTATAAGTGCGCAAACAAGTGGCCTCGTTTATTAGGCATTGTTAAAGAACTCAAAAGTGTTGTTAAAGGAGCTTGGCCTGGCAGTAGCGTTGTTTGACTAATTTTGTTGCTGAGGCATTCTAAGATAAATATTAACATCATGTAACGCTGGATACTGGGTACGAAATTCGTTCTTTTCTAGCATAAGAGCCAACCTACCTAAAATTTTATTAGTGCGGCCCGCCACAGCTCTCTTAAGTGCCAAAGTGGCCCGCATGCAAAAAAGGTTGGTGACCCCTGGTTTATTTAATTGGGACACAGACAGGTCTATGAATGCACGTTAAAGTTAAGTTAGCCTTGTTTTGCTGTTGTAGCCTATGTTATGTTGCCTGTGTTTTCATACACGGCCAAGTTAATGCCTGTAGAGTTATTAAATGCACTACCTCAGAGATTGTGAGTAATTTTGTGCTTTTGAAATACATACGCAAAGATAAAATTTGGGCAAACTTTGAAAAATTTGGGCAAATTTTGTTCGCCCCCCCAAAATGTTTTACTCTCCTACGGCTATGGTTACTGGGACTGTATTAGTGCTCAGTTGATTAAATAAGAAGAAATGAAAATGTTGCTGAGTACCAGTCTGAATGAGATTTACCAATAATAATGAAAGATTTTGTTGATCTATCAAGCTTTAGTGAAAAACCTGCAGATTCACTTGGCCAACTACGGTACGTCAAGTAGGCTACATGCAGATGGTTGCAACAGCTTCCACTGTTCATCCTGAAAGATTGCCACCCACCGAAGCTGTGATTCGTTTTCATTCCTTCAGAGTACATTTGCAGGTGAAATAATAGTGCGTAGCCTAATGGTATTGTAACACAATACCGGTAATCATTTAGTATAAAAGCGTCTTTGCTCTATAGATTATAGCACTTGAAGATATTTTTCAAGAATTGTTTATTGTCGGTAACTTCAAAATCATCATCATCATCAACCAATTTTGATTATACAGGCCATGAATTAATCCTCATGTCGAGGGTGTGGCCTGTCTGTCTGTCGAGAACGAAGTCTTCCCCTCCACACCTCGCGATTTATTGGGTTGGCAGAGTCCATGTTCAGGGCTACAAGGTCACGTTTCACAAGTTCTTCCCAAGAAAGTTTTGGTCTACCTTGACCCCGCTGTGCTGCGATGTTGACACATCTGACCTGTGAAAAATATTACAGCAAATTGCGCTACAGTATTAAACTGCTGTAAGGGAAAAAATGCAAGTTATAGCAAAACAACTTGCGTCATAACATGACTAGCATAAACAAGTGGTGTACTACAAATCAAAAATTTTGTGGCAGCAAGACTTGATTTATCTGAGTTGATATAAAACTGTTGTTTCAGGTATGTCAGTGGAGGCATCTTGACACTGCAATCTTGGATCTCGCACAGTGGGGATGGAAAGCTGACGCAACAGGAGCAGTTACGCCGATAAAGACCAATTTAGATCCGGCACCAGAATGATTATTGAACGTTGTACGATGTAAAGAAGGAACAACAAATCAATGTGGTATAATGTCTTGCAGCTGCAGAAAACATGGCTTAAAGTGAGTAACAGCATGTGGAGAGTGTCGTGGGGAAACTTGTTGCAATCTCAGTTATGTACAAGAAGACTGCCCTGAGGATTGTGACAGTTTGATCATGTTTCAATAAATGATTTCATAAAAAAATGGAACGTTTTTCCCTTTTGATTTTATGAGCGACCGAGCATAGAAATTCACACCAGTAAAGTGATATAGGAACGTTACTGCAAAGGCTAGACTGAGCCTGAAAATGAGCCTAGAAAACGTATGAATTTTTTTTCTTAAGTTTGCTTATGATAATAAAATATAAAACAATATCAAATGAAAACAATTGTACGGTACCACATAGTTCATGGCGATCTTTATTCTCCTATGGCAGGAAGGCGCCTGCTGCGTTAATACATAGGTTGGTTGCCCAGACCCACGCACGATTTGCCAATTTTTCTTGTTTGATGGATATTTGTGTTTTGCCGAAATTTGGGCTACCCGAATGATTCCACTGGATAGTTGAGCTGTACTCCTCAGACATGGCATATCCATTAGCAGTGTGAGTCGAATTTTCACCGTCGAGAAGAACAATAGTTCCACGCCTTGGGCACTCAACTGTCAACCATTTCCTCGAAGGCATAATTATTGAAGTCAAGTTTTAAAAATTTCGCACTTTTTGTATAATGCCGATAATATACTCTCGCCACTTATAACGCTTAGTTTCGTCATTAAACCGGACCTGGGGTAAAAATGCCCCTTTGAATCATTATACGAAGCTCCGTTCTGTCTAAAAACGATCTTTTAGATCCCACTACTGCATCCCAGCTAGCGATGCCTGTCATTTTTACATTAATTCAACGTTTGCTGACGTTGGATCGGTGTGGAGGTGACGAGTTTAGCTGACTGGGGTGTAACATTATCGCTTTATCAACGCAACTTTATAACAAAGCACGCTTGATACCTTCAAGACATAACTTCTCTGGGTATAATTGGATTTCCGCAGGATGATGATGTTGTTTTTGCTAGTTTGTCTTATTTGTTTTTGTCATTGTTTTCATGTCGTCAAGTTACAGCCTATCTATTTTGTGAGTCGTGCAAGGCATGGTGCGTTGCGCTTGAAATGGCTTTGCCCGTGGTAGGATTTCTTTGTGGGGTTTTCTTTGCCTGCCTTGCTCTTCTTTGCTATGAGCTAAACGCATCAAGACGTGTTCCCCTCACGACCATCAGCACTCTTGATAACGCACCATGGCCGATCGTCATAGCAACTGTCCATACAAATCTTAAATATATCAGCTAAAGCTATGTGGGCTAATAAAGCTATAGCCTAAATATATGTTGTATATTTGTTTTTTTGTAACATTTTTTTTTTTTTATTTTCCCTTTATTTCTTAAAATTTTCTGAAGGTGTTGCGACCGTGCCAATTTTTTTTCAACTCAATAACTTACTTCGGTCACAAGCACGTTTTAACGTTCGCGTTTTGTCGCTTCTACCTTTTTCTCGACCTTTGCTATGTTGACGTGTATTGTTTTTAATATGATGGTCAGAAATAAAAACAACTGAACTGAAATGTATTGGATCTGCAATTATCAATGGGCTGGGAGTAATAGGTAAGCAATTTTAATTTGATGACGTCAGAGTCACGTCATTTAAAAATAAAAAATATTTTTTTAAATGTGAGTTGTCTCTTTCTTATACACGTAGGGAAAAAAGTTGAAAATTAGACCAGAAACTTGCGCAAAAGTAAAATTGCACTTTCGACACTAGCGGCGCAAGGTGCTGCTAAAAAACGGCCATAACTTTTTCGCCAAGGGTCTCTGGTTGGAGGAGAGTGAAAATCTTAATCTAGGGGAGTTAAGCTTTCCAACGATACCTAATTTGCTAAGGTCGCAATTTATTCCGGGTCAATACGTTTTACGCTTAGACTAATTGCCTATCTCTGCATTTATATCTCTGGTTGGATAAAGTTACTTTTTGGATACTTTTTCGCAAAATTAAAGTCACCTTTTTGAGTTTTTTACGTTATAAAAAAATCTTCCTCCCCATTACTATACTCTTTGGAAAAATTATAATTAAATTCGAAATTAAGACGCAATATTGATTTTAATCGATCTTGTATGCATTTTTATTGTCTGTGAAAAAAACGTTGTCTTAATTTTTTTCACAGTGCGAGTTGAATTGGTATGATTTATGTGGGTCGGGTCTGCGGGCCAAAAATAACAAAATGTGAAAGAACAGGCGCGGCCATAGAAAAACTTATCGTGGGCCGAAGTTTGGACACTCCTGGCCTAAGTTATAAAAACTGCACATAAAAGCAATGTGGGATCATTAGTAGAAACTACACTTGCATACAACCTCGCCAACATCAAGTTTAATGTAAATTCTGACTCAATTAATTGGTGGTCTTCATTGTTCTGTCAAAGATTTACTCCAGGCAGGTAGAATATAGCTACTGGCGATAGGTCATGCCTCAACAAAAAACCTAGCGACCGCATGAGGTTGCCTCAATGGCGCGGTAGGAAAACCTTGTAGCCTACTACATCATACCGATAATTCGAGATTTATTGGAGAAGTGTCAATTATGCAAAGTCGTATTATTTTTTTTGATTATCGTAAATAAATCCTCCATCTTTGAACCGTTCTGCTGGACGTTCCTCCCAAATGCCCACCTATTGATGCACATCCCTGGAAAGGTAATTTAATACTGAATCCGATGCATGTAAAACTTAAGTACCACGTAGTGAGGATTATAGTTCTATTCGAAGATGTTTGGAGAGGTGTTTTTTATGCAAAGTCGTATTATTTTTGTTACGGACAATTTTCACCAAATCAAACGTCATATAAAAACCGTTATGGTCTACTTAACCTAGCTGGCATCTTACGTCATGGAAATTGCTAGAAAATGTCCAAATATTGCACCATCGTTCGTAAGACCTGATGAAACATTGCATCACCACCTTTGAACACTTGTTTGAATAGCGTGACAATGTCTTTCATTATTGCGTCACAGTTACTGTTTACGTGAGTTTGAGATATCGAAAATTATTCTAGTCATTCGTAAAATTGTTGCTTGAAAGTTAGTCGCAAACTTAACTGTTTGCTTAGTGCTTGCCAGCTGGATAAAATTTCCGTCTTTTATCCAAGTAATTTGTTCTGTAGTGACAAGTTTTAGTGATGTACGGTGTTGCATTCCAATTTCGACAGCCAGGTGGCTAATTTTACAGAAATACAATTTTGAATAGGCGGTTTCAAAAGAGTGTTTCATCGGTCATTACATACAGACGAACGGATCCAGGAAATTTATGTTACAATTTTCCCACGAAGAGATTATGGTTTACCGCTGTGACCAAAAATAAATAATAAAAAACGGAAATTTTATCCAGCTGGCTTTGGAGCGTCATTTTTTCTAAAAGCACGCCTGATACTTCAGCAATTGGCGATAGACAAGTTTGATTGGGACACCGAGGTCCCTGATAGCTTTGTTAAAGAGTGGGAGTCGTGGCTTCGCCCTTTGGACCTTAAAGATTTTTCGTTACCGAGATGGTATTTTGCAAACTCTGGTGTGTGTAGTCCGGATGATGTTGTTTCTTATCAATTAGGCCTACATGGGTTTAGTGATGCTTCGAATCAAGCTTTCTCTTCTGTTGTTTACTTACGTAGACTGGTTAACGGAGTTCCTAGTGTGTCTTTCGTTTTGGGTAAAACTACCATTGTTGTAAAAAATCAGTTTTCTTGGCCGATAGCTAGGAAAGAGCTTGTTGCCTCTTTGAATACAGCAAGACTCGTGAAGCAGGCCTACGAGGCATTGAAGATGCCTGACTGCCTTAAGTATTTTTGGTGTGATTGTCGTACTGTGTTGCAGTGGGTTAAAAACTCTGATTTACGTTTGAATAAGTTTATTACGCGTCGAGTTGAACATATTTTATTGTTGTCTGGAGCCCAGGATTGGCGTTTTTGCCCTACCGATATGAACCCAGCTGATGTTGGCACACGGCCAAATCTTATTACAAAGAAAGAATTTCGAGAGTTGTGGTTGAATGGTTCTAGTCTTCTCTATCAGTGTGAAGAAATTCCATCTGTAGAAAATGTCACTTCATTACCTGTCCATTGCCTATATCTTCGTGACGAAGAGGAGTCGCTTGACGTTGGACAGGGTGGCCTTCACAGATTGCTCGAGGTTGCACCTTTTTTGTATGTTATGAAAAAGAGAATCGCTTATTTGGTTGCTTTTGTTGAATTTTTGTGCTGTAAAACGAGAAAGCGTAGCTTTGAGAAGCCAAAACTGGACGCCTCTTATCTTAATAGAGCCTTAGACTTAACTGTGAAGTTTGTTCAGAAAAGCGTGTATGGCGATGTGGTACATTTAATGACCAAACGATTGCCGGATGCCCTTGAGGAAGTGATAAAGCGGGGTAGTGTTGGCGCTTCGCAACGTGAGAAGGAACGCTTGAAAGAATTGCGTTCACTTAAAAAGTACAGACCTTGTGTGGATGATGCTGGTGTAATCCGCATTGAAGGGCGCTTAAGTAATTCTCCCGAGATCTCTCTAGAAGCAAAGCATGCGATTGTTTTGCCTTCGAAACACCTCTTCACTAGGCTTGTTGTACTGTCACATCATAATCGAAATGCGCACTGTGGAGTACAGCACACTTTGTTGTCTACGCGACAGAAGTTTTGGATCGCTAATGGTAATGCCTCCGTGAAGAGGTATCTTAATGATTGTGGTGTATGTGCGATTGAGAAAGCGCGGCCTATAAAGCAGCTCATGTCTGATTTACCTTTGTCTCGCACAACTGCGCATAGGAAACCCTTTTTTGATTGCGGCTTAGACTATCTTGGACCTTTAACCTTTGTTGAAGGTAGGAGCCACAAAAAAGCTTGGGGACTCTTGTTCACATGTATGGCATCTCGAGCTATTCATGTTGAGCTGGTTACGTCATTGTCGCTGAGTGATTTTTTACTTGCCTTTACAAGGTTTACAGATTTACGTGGGCAGGTTAATGCTATCTATTCCGATAATGGAAGCACCTTTCAGGCAGCATCAAAGAAGTTACCCGAGTTGATAGAATCAGCTGAATTTCACAACGCCCTGAGACAGAGAGAGATAAACTGGGAATTTATAACTCCGTATGCTCTGGCGCAAGGTGGCGCCTGGGAGGCAATGGTAAAACAATTTAAAATTGCATTTTTTCACATTTTGGACTCTTCAATACGTAAGCCCAATTTTATTGAACTGCTTACGTACACAAGCAGTGCTGTTCGGATCGTGAACGAACACCCTCTGGTACCTTTGAGTGACGACCCTAGGGATTTTACTGTCATCACCCCTGCCTCACTTTTGACCTCATACTTAAACCCATACTGTGCTGTTGGGAAACCACATGATCGTGACCAATTAAGAAGGGATTATCGGTTCAATTTGTCACTTTCTCAGCAGTTTTGGAGTAAATGGATCGATTTTTACTTGCCAGGTCTTCAGGGCCGGAAAAAATTACTAAAAAATGGCCGAGAATTTGGAGCCTGGTCAACTTGTAGTGGTGGGTTCTCTCCAAGACATTGGTAAACGTGGGAAGTATCAACTTGGGAGGGTGCATGAGGTAGTTCCACAAATTAGGAAAGGGAAGCCTGTGGTTCGTAGAGCTAAATTTGCCGTTTGCAACTATGATGATAGTACGGGGAAAGTGAAAGTAGACTACGTGTTGAGGGATATTTCGTGCCTCGCCCCCGTAAAGAACACCTAAGTGTTAGAGTTTGAGCCTGGTTTTGTCTGCGGTGGCCGACACTTGTCTGAACCCAGAACAGTCGGTTATTATCGCAACCATTGTATATAGCGTCATTTTAGCGTGTACCTATGGTACCAATTTCATGTATCGTCGTGTATTATTCGTATTGTTGTTCATTCTTTGCATGCCCTTTGTATTTGCATATTAACTTAAACGTGAGTGATTCAAACAATTTGTGTATATATCGTGTGTTTTTATTCATTGGCTCAAAATTGTCCTTAAATTCTTTTTTAGTTATGCCATGTTAGACTGTCATAACTAGGGACCGCTATGTTACGGACAATTTTCACCAAATCAAACGTCATATAAAAACCGTTATGGTCTACTTAACCTAGCTGGCATCTTACGTCATGGAAATTGCTAGAAAATGTCCAAGTATTGCACTATCGTTCGTAAGACCTGATGAAACATTGCATCACCACCTTTGAACACTTGTTTGAATAGCGTGACAATGTCTTTCATTATTGCGTCACAGTTACTGTTTACGTGAGTTTGAGATATCGAAAATTATTCTAGTCATTCGTAAAATTGTTGCTTGAAAGTTAGTCGCAAATTTAACTGTTTGCTTAGTGCTTGCCAGCTGGATAAAATTTCCGTCTTTTATCCAAGTCATCTGTTCTGTAGTGACAAGTTTTAGTGATGTACGGTGTTGCATTCCAATTTCGACAGCCAGGTGGCTAATTTTACAGAAATACAATCTTATGTTACAATTTTCCCACGAAGAGATTATGGTTTACCGCTGTGACCAATTTTCTTGAATATCGTAAAAATATCCTCTATCTTTGAACCGTTCTGCTGGACGTTTCTCCCAAATGCCCACTTATAGATGCACATCCCTGGAAAGGTAATTTAATACTTAATCCGATGCACGTAAAATTTAAGTGACACGTGTTGAGGATTATAGTTCTATTCGAAGATGTTTGTAGAGGTGTTTTTTATGCAAAAATCGTATTATTTTCTTGAATATCGTAAAAATATCCTCCATCTTTGAACCGTTCTGCTGGACGTTCCTCCCAAATACCCACCTATTGATGCACATCCTTGGAAAGGTAATTTAATACCTAATCCGATGCATGTAAAGTTTAAGTGGCACGTGCTGTAGATTATAGTTTTATTTAAGATTTTTCGAACGTATGTCAGGTCGCGTTTTATGCCTGGCACATATTCAAGGATAACTTTTTTAGGCGGAAAGCGGAAAAATTATTCTGCCAGAATGACGGTGGTGTTTTTGGGGCTGGCTTGTGAGGGAAACTGTACGAGTGTTTTTGGTTAATAGCTGTTACGGAAAATCTATGTACAAATCAAACGTCACATAAAACCGTTGTCTACTGAACCTGACGACTTGCGTCATATGGACTGTTGCTAGAAACAAGCAAAGATTGCATCACCTTTGTCACACCTGTTGAAACATTACATCATCGTTAAATCTTGAATTACGAGATATGGTGTAAGCCAAATTGAACAGGTGCTTGAATAGCTTCATAATTCTTATCATTATTACGTCACAGAAGATGGTTACGTGCGTTTGGAATATTGCAATCTATTCTCGTCATTTTAATATTGTTGCATGAAAAGTTGGTTGCATATTAAAACGGTTTTGCTGGTGCTTAGCAATACCAACTGGACGAAATTTCCGTCTTTATCTCAGTAATTTGTATTGTAGTGACAAGTTTTAGTGGGTACGGTGTTGCCCCCATTCTTCCACAGCAGGGACGTGCAGTCAGGGGAGGCAGGTGAGGGACTGCCTCACCTGCCAACATCTGGCAAAACAAAAGCTATATCAAAAAAATAATTATCACAGAATAAATATTATTTGTTAAAAAGTAGTAAATATTGCACGTTTTTAGGTGCTTTATTTTGTGTGAATTGCTGTAGTCATGCCCCCTATCCCCCAAATTTTACGTTGCTACACCCAATCTGTGCTTTAATTTTTGCCGTTTCTATGGCAATATTCATATCGAGCGTTCACGTGGTCAAAATCATGGAAATACGCGAGGAGAGGCAGCGCCAAGCTGTGCCTCACTTCAGATCAGAAAACTTCCATACACTGCATTATGCGTGCCTTTTTCTTTCGCAAAGTCGCCCAGAAATCATCATGAACGATTTAGCTAGGATTTGAGGCATGCCTCAAATGTGACGTCACAGCTATGAAACCTTTTTCGTCAAACTGGAATGCCCGCATAGCACGTGTCGTGTATGTGACTTCTTGCAGTGTAAAGGATTGTTTCTTATAAAATTTATCTAAAATGGACGAAGATTTAGTATCAAATCTGAGAGATTTTTAAAAACTAAACTTTCAATTCAAAGTTGAAGTCATAAATAAAGGAAGACCTGTTTCTGTTCCAAGTTTATAAGGTTTGCATCAGACGACTGAACAAAAAAAAATAACTCGCAACTTTCAAAGAGATTGGTACTCTGTGACTATGTGACTATGTGATTGACTATGTGATTGACTATGTGTGGCTATGCTTTAAAAATCGCCTTTTCTGCTTTCCCTGTCTCTTGTTTTCTATATCAAGTGATAATGCTTGGACTAAAGAAGTCTCTACAACAAAGTCACAGATGTTTTAGTCCAAAAGGATAGGCGCATGGATTTTATTTTTATTAAATGTGAAAGCATGCTGCTAATTTTTTTGATCAGTAGCCTATGATACCGTTTTTGTTGTTAAAATTTTTTTTTGTAAAAGTGATTTGAAAAAATTAGTGCCTCACCATTTAGGAACCTCACCGCATGTCACTGTTCCACAGCCTTGGGGCTATTTTTACAGAAATACAATTCTTGAATAGACGTTTTCAGAAGAGTGTTTCTTTCGGTCATTGCATACAGACGAACGGATCCAGGAAATTTATGTTACAATTTTCCCAAGAAGAGATTATGGTTTACCTTTGTTACCATATATAATAAAGACGATCTTATTGGTTGGTAGGCTACAGAAGAACTTAACCGTATCTGTTACTGGCGTAGACCTTATGGTCTCGCCCTCTGCTAATTTAGCAATGCAGTGACGCTAAAAACCTGAGACTTCTTGACTTTTACTTTTTTTTCTTGCCCCAAATTTTAATCCCGATTATGTTGGTATCGGATAATTGTGAAGTTCACAATAAACCTTTTGTCACAGCCAGTTATGAAATGCAGGAAAATTTCGGGTTTATTCAATAGCTTGATTGACAGTTTATTATTAGCGTGCGGTTTCATTTTGTGTTAACGCGACGGCGCTAAAATTCCAGGCAGCAAAATCCGTCTTAATACATTGATTCATCGTTGATTTTGCTGTCTGGGTATGGAGTCGGTCTCTGACGCAATATGAGTCATTCTTTGCTGGCAGACAATAATTAGGAAGGTGATTCGTTATTTGCGCAAATTGCTTTGTAGTGCAAAAAGTGCATGTAATACTGTTTGCACAGAAACGGAAAAACAAAATTGATGAAATTCTTTGTTCAATGCAAGATGACTTTTAAAATGAAATGTCAACTAAAAAATTGACCAAGAAATGGCGAAAGTAGGTCTAAAACCCAGTCTTTATCACCTTTTCTACATAAAATACACAATCACGAATATATTTTGCGAAATAAATTGATTGAAGTGATAGATAAGGCTTTTGACCAACGGCATACTTTTTCCCGTTGTTATTTGATATAAGCCGAGGGAGTAATTAGCAATAAGAGAGATGTAGACCTGATGGTCTCGGCCAGTAACTCTTGCCGCCAAAAGGAAGCAGTGACACATACGGTTAAAGCACAAAGAATAATAAAGACGATCTTCTTGGTTGGTAGGCTACAGAAGAACTTAAAGCACAAAAATAATAAAGACGTGTTGTTTTCAGTTCAAGAAGCACAAAAGAAAATTAAAGACTTTTCTTCTCAGTTGGTACTGAAGAACTTCAAGCTAAAAATTAAAAACGTTTTTTTGTTGGTTATCAAGAAAAACAACATTGACATTTATTGGCAACAAAGAAGATTAAAGACAATCGATCTGTGCTTGAAGATTCAAGTGGACGAATCCAAGCAAGTTTTGTGGAACTTTCAATAGCCTCCTACCACTACGGTAGGCTGTGCATTTAAATAATTTTTATATTTTTCTAGTCATTACAGTTACAGTAAGTTTTTTATAACTACAGTAATATTTTGTGTGTTTGTATAACTTAATTTTATTTTTAATTGTTAAATTAAGCCCCAACTTTTAATATGTCTACATTCGGTGGCGACAAGGACTCGACCGCCGTCGACTCGATTGGGCTTAAACCTGGTGATGTTTTGTGCGGTCGGGCAGACCATTCTGGGGAGGTACTCAGTAACGATGAGGCTAAGTCAGTTCGAGACCTCCGGCATCTTAGAAGAGACATTTTGACTCAAATTGGGGAACTTTCTATAGCCCTAGGTTCTTTGAGTGATAAGCAGGAACTGTTAATTTTTCGATCTAACTTATCTACTTTAGAAGAGGAATTACGGCATTTCCATGCTCTTTTGAGTAAAATGTTTAACTCTGCAATTTTGGGAGAGCTTCGTGATAGGGTAGA
The DNA here is from genome assembly GCF_918807975.1 of Aplidium turbinatum. NCBI lineage: Eukaryota > Metazoa > Chordata > Ascidiacea > Aplousobranchia > Polyclinidae > Aplidium > Aplidium turbinatum. The sequence goes on along the minus strand of NC_137483.1, from coordinate 5,719,225 downwards.
TCCCGAATTTAACTCGTTAAAAAATTACTTCGAACAAAAAGAAAGTGAATTCTCAGATATGTTGGATGCTGACATACATGGTAGCCACTTTAACAAGTCGAAATTCTGCCACTGAAATTGACTAGAATGCAACCGCCAACCAATCATAAGCTACGGTTTAAGTGACGTAAAAAATGGCGAAAAGAAGATCATAGAAAGCAAATTAAGTGATGGATTTTTTGTCAGCTGGTTGGCTTAGGGTTAGGGCTAGAAAGTAATCATTTCATTGACGCGTGTTCGATTCTCACCACTGCTATTGCTCTTTTTCTTCTGTAATTACCAAATAAAGTTAAAAACAAGCATTAACTCTCTGGATGAGTGCTAGAAGGGTCACAATTGGACGGTAGCCTCTTATAACACGTTCTGATTGGTTGGCGGTTGCATTGTAGTCAATTTCAGTGGCAGAATTTCGACTTGTTAAAGTGGCTACCGACATACATCCTGAGGATAGCGCCTCAAATGTAAGCACTAGGATGTCTAGAAGCTCGTCACGGAAAGTTGCACAAATTAACCTGCAGTTAAGATGAGAGGAGCTCCAGATACAAGCTGAGGCCGAAGCAAGCGCTGCTGAGGCCATCCCGAGAGCTGAGCCCATATGAGCTGAGGCTGCCGCTAGAGCTGAGGCCGACGCGAAAGCTGCTGAGGCTGACGCGAAAGCCGAAGCGAGAGCTGCTGAGTTCGCACTCAAAGACGCTCAGTTGAGGGCTGAACAACGTAAAGAGGTAGTTTTAGCTGAATATCTATCAGAGTTGGGCTCCCGGCGTAATTCTAAGAAGGGCTCTTCTAGGCATTCCAGAAGTGAACATCAATCACAGTTTAATTTACATAACCTTTTCTAGACGCCTGTTCAATCTGTGGGTGGACCAGTGCAATCCACATGTTTTCAAGCTGTTTCAGGAGGTCTCGGGGCCGCGGCTAAGGGTCTTCCGAAGGCTCTAGAGCCAAGGCCTGCGAATTATAACCAAACTCCTCCCCCAAAGCGTACAGGTCACGGGGCCGCTATCAGAAGTAATGTTTTGCCCCCTTCACAGTTTTCTGCGCCGCTAGGTTTTGCTCGCCCAGCTACACATAATTTGCGTGATTGTGAGAGGCGTGTCGCGTCTCCTGATTTTAACTTGTGTAAGGAGCATGATCGAGCTGTGCATGTGACTGAGCCCCTCAGCCCCTTAAGGAATATAGCTTGTCTTCTCCCGCTAAATCGAGTTCTCAACAACAGGATTGCTTTTTGGAATACCAAAATAGTAGGACGTTTTTTGATAAGGCGGCCTTGATTGGTTACGATGGTAATAATGTGCCATTTGTCTTCTTTAAAAATCGTAATACGGCCTTAATGGCAGCTTTTCCTTTTAAAGGAACTCGTTTGACTTTGTTACAAGCAGCTTCTGTTACAACAGCTGCGCAAACGATTGCTAATTTGGTTTCCGACACTCCTGGCTTGTCAGAGGAAAACAGGATAGAAATGTCGTTAGCTCGCTTGTCCCAACGTTTTGGAGTTTGTGGAGGTCTTTTTGCCGAACCAGTAATTAAGAAGTATCGTTATGGTAGCAAATTAACTTCGATCTCTTCCAGTGATTTGAAAGAGTTTAAAGATGAATTGTCGCAGTGCCTGCTTTACGCGCAAACTTATGGTCAGCGCGATAAATTGGAAGGACGTTTTGTTTTGGATTTGGTTAAGCGACTCCCGTTTTACGCTAAGCAGCGTTATCTTGACTTTTTAGGTAATCAGTATGGTGGTGTAGCGGACGCGTCGGTTAGTGCGCGCGCTCATATGCTGCCGTCCGTGCTGACGGCGACATTCCTGGGCAGAACAAGATGGTAGCTGGCAAGGAATGACCAGGACACGGTGGTCTTCACACTGTCTATTTACTAACTGGCTTGACAGCTAATGCTTGACTACGAGATTGAATTCTCCAAGGCTCCGTCGTTTATTAATCGATCCACTATTTTCAGGAGAACAGAGATTTGAACATAGCGAACTAAGAACACCGAACTTTCAAAGAATAGAACTTCAACTTGCAGAAATCAAATAGCCAACTTGGTTGCAAACAGAAAATAATAGCGAACCTTCTTGAATCGTCTCGAATAGTATAGTATAGTAAAGTCTAGTAAAGTTGAATAGTAATGTACAGTGAAGGATCATGGTTGCCGTTACTTAAAAAGCACTCTAGCTTAATTGGAAAGGCGCAATCTACAGGCATTGCCAATTCTACATACGATCATTTAACATTATATAACGGTGGATCCACTTATCGATGAAATACAGTGGTACTATGATTCAGGCACGGTACAAAGATTGATTACAGGATTGCATTCCGAACGTATGCGGTATTTGTTGATTAGAAACGAAGGTGCTAGAATTCCATATGACGTCAGTATGTGACGTGCGTTACGTCAGAGCTCTCGGGCGCCACATACACCCCCGCAAGAAGGCAAACGGGGTGAACCGTTTGGCTTCTGATGAAGGTGCGTGAAGCAAAACATGTGAGGCGAAAGAAACGTGCAAGTACAAGACACAGCATGTATATGTAACAAAGTGAAGTCTAAATCAAATCAACAATCCGGTATGCACTGAAAACAAGAACGGGGTCGGATGCCCTCCGCACGGCGCGAGAGCTAACAGTTCCTCTGATTCCAGGGAGCGGCTGGTCGGCTCTTGATTGGTTGAAGCAGAGGTCTCGTACGGTGGACATCCGGCCAGTGACAAGACTATTCTGTGCAACGAAAAATGCGGTTAGTGAGAGCGATAACAATCATGAATTACAATTACATACAGGTTACAATTACGACGCTTACAATTAAGTTACAATTACAATTTCAACAAGGTTACAACTACGACAAGGTTATAACTACAACGAGGTTACGATTACAACTACAATAAGGTTACAACTACAACTACATTAAGGGTACAATCTAAACACAACGGTTACAGCAGGTGAGCACTGTGAAAGCATTTAATGTGTGTATGCAGTACTACAGGGACCAAACGATAGATACACTGAAAGCATGATAGCTATGCGAAGCGACTGCGCGGAAAACCGGTCCAACAGGGCAGGAAGCAGTGGACAGATGAATGCGAGTAGCTGTGACGAAACAAGGCCAGTAGGGCAGAAAGCGACGGGCAAGCTAGTCGCAAGCAATATGTCGGCTTATATCCATGGAAGCTGGGTAACGAAAGCAGGACAATGCCTATAGAGCAGAAAGCGACGGGCAAGCTAGCCGCAAGCAACATGTCGGCTTATATCTATGAAAGCTGGGCAACAAAAGCAGGACAATGCCTATAGGGCAGAAAGCGACGGGCAAGCTCGCCGCAAGCAACATGTCGGCTTACATCTATGATAACTAAGCAACGATAGCAGTGGCAGGACAAGGCCAAAAGGCAGAAAGCGACGGGCAAGCTAGTCGCAAGCAGCATGTCGACTTATATCTATTACACCACTTTAACAAGCAAGTTCCTAACAACAGTGACTACAAAGATAAACAACAAGGCGATACGTGAACAAAGCAACGGTGAACAGACAAAGATTATAACAAGTACTATGTACAGGAAGTGTGCTGCGTCGCACGCCTATATGAGGAAGCGCAGCTCCTAAAGACAACTACAGAGCAGGGAACTGCTAAACGAGAGAGTGATTAGCTGAGGCAACTTATGCAGTTCCAAGTCTTACCCAGGACTAAGAAGTGGTTGAGAGCTACTGTAATTAATTCGATAATTGTATGCAAAAACGGTGGCTAAGCTAACTAAGGAAAGGTGGAATGGATGGATAGATGGATGCAGTTTTACGTCGTACCCAGGACGGCGAACTAAACAGTGAACGTGTAACAAAGCCTAAGATACCTACAGGCACCACAGTCCAGACGGGGGCGAAACACATTGTCATCGCTGCTGTCAAGACGCCCCGATCGCGAGCCACGAGTGAGGCGGCCACCAAAGACGACAACGACGAGGGAGATTAAAAGGCTTATGGCCGACACAATAGCATAAAAGTAGTACACAGACATTGTAAATTAACACTTAACTTGAGTCCAGGGATCCAACTCGAACTTGAACTTGATCGAACTCGAACTTGATAGTTGTCGCAATCGTTGTTGAAGCGTCCGGTAAAGAGAATCGTACAATACTCCACAGGAAAGTAATCCAATATAATCCAATGTAAGTTTCACGCTAATCCAAAATCACGTCAGAAAAATCACGTCAGGGTCACCATAAATATGTAGCGGACGGGTCGGTTAGTGCGCGCGCTCATATGCTGCCGTCCGTGCTGACGGCGACATTCCTGGGCAGAACAAGATGGTAGCTGGCAAGGAATGACCAGGACACGGTGGTCTTCACACTGTCTATTTACTAACTGGCTTGACAGCTAATGCTTGACTACGAGATTGAATTCTCCAAGGCTCCGTCGTTTATTAATCGATCCACTATTTTCAGGAGAACAGAGATTTGAACATAGCGAACTAAGAACACCGAACTTTCAAAGAATAGAACTTCAACTTGCAGAAATCAAATAGCCAACTTGGTTGCAAACAGAAAATAATAGCGAACCTTCTTGAATCGTCTCGAATAGTGTAGTATAGTAAAGTCTAGTAAAGTTGAATAGTAATGTTCAGTGAAGGATCATGGTTGCCGTTACTTAAAAAGCACTCTAGCTTAATTGGAAAGGCGCAATCTACAGGCATTGCCAATTCTACATACGATCATTTAACATTATATAACGGTGGATCCACTTATCGATGAAATACAGTGGTACTATGATTCAGGCACGGTACAAAGATTGATTACAGGATTGCATTCCGAACGTATGCGGTATTTGTTGATTGGAAACGAAGGTGCTAGAATTCCATATGACGTCAGTATGTGACGTGCGTTACGTCAGAGCTCTCGGGCGCCACAGTGGCACTAATGAGCCTACTTTTCAGAGTTTGTTCGAATTTATAGTACGGGAGGAAACGCGCAAGTCGACTGATTTTACCATTATGCTAATGGGCGATTCTGGTGAGTAGCAGCATTTTAAAAAGTTCTGTAAAGGAAAATTGCCTTCATGTCCGGTTAGGCAGACGTCGGTAAAACCCCATGATAATGTGATGTCAGGGAGTTCGCAGTACTCGACTGCTGTTGGTGCACCGCGCGGTGGTGAAGCTAGACGTAGAAACCTACCGGCATGCATTTATTGTTCGTCACGTGGTCAAGTCGAACATCATTTTTTGTCTAATTGTAAAGAATTTTTGCGCTTGACACCTAAAGATCGGAGAGATGTTATTGTGAAAGCTGGCAAATGCTTGAAGTGTTTGCGCCAGCATATGGTTAGGGATTGCGTTCATGCAAACAACTGTCATAAGTGTGGGCCTAATAACAATAGGTTGGTTGGCTTGTGGTGGTAAGTCACCCTTAGATGAAAGCGTTGCTAACGTGTGCAGAGTGCAGGCGTCTTCAGAGTCGGATGTCATCTCTGACTTTCAGCGTAAAATTGAGTCTCGTGATATGGAAATAGCAGACCTGAATTAAGTCATTCAGGATTTGACCTTGCAAAATGAAACCTTTGAATTGTCTCGCAATGAAATTTTGGCTAGAGAACTTGTTGAACCGAATATTGAATTGAAAGATGGTCGATTTGAGATACCTGTACCGTTGAAGGAAGATATTGATCTACCTAACAATTTTGTGTTGGCGTCAGATAGAGCTGCTGCTTTAAGAAAGAAGGCATTAAAACAACCTGAATTTCGTGATTTCCTTACTGACACCATGAAAGATCTTAAATCTAATGGTTATATTGAGCGTGCTGGTGAAGCAGGAAATGTAGGTCTACAGCAGGGATGTCCAACCTTTTATTATAGTGGGCCGCATTGTCACTTGAAATAAATCAATGGGCCGCAGGACCTATTAAATTTCAAGAAAAATATGTACATAAAGAAACAATTAAAAACCATTAATTTCATATTTGAAAATAGGAACAAATAACACACACATAGAAAGAAACAAAAATTTATTTCTACAATACAAAGTCAATGAGATTTTTGACATTGTTTTCCAGATAAGAGGTTGTCAACATTTGCATTAAAGGACGTTGTCTTGATTCTTAGGATGTTTGCTAAGTGTTTTTCGGTCAGTCTGATTCTTTTTGCAGTTTTAATATTTTTCATGGATAAAAATAACTGTTCGCAACAATATGTGCTGCCCCACATAAACAATAATTTTCTAGACAAATTAACTAATTTAATAAATTCATTAGATGATACTAATTCTTTATAAAATAAAGGAAGAGTGAGTCAATCAGTTCAAGTTGGAATTCGGGTGGCGCTTTATCACACTGAAATGAAAATGGGTCACTGAATAATTTTAATTCAATTTAAATCTTTTTGAAGTCAGAAAATCTGACTGTAAATTATTCCAGGGATATCTATAACTACGGGATTGGAAACTCTGTGGAACTGAAAACACTTTTATACACCAGTAGGGTCACTGTTCTTTGCGTCGCTGTGATAAAGGTTTACATAAGTTGAGCTTAAAATATAGCAAGTAGTACAGTAAACTGACAAGGAAAAGTGTAACAATCAATGCATCTGCCGTAAACTGTAAAGTATACACTTGCCTTGTTTGTTTAATGTGTTTGTATTCCATTTGTGCAATCCTGTCGTATTTCGTTTGCTGCTAAACAGTTTTAGTTCTTGTGACATCTTAAACGAAAGTTATCGATTTCGTACTATAGGTTCGACTGTGAATAAGTTTATCATAAAAGCCTACGACAACACATTTCACTGATTGTTGAACACTCCTCGTTTACTTCTGATCCAGTTTGCAATACGCAAAAGGCTAAAAAAACAACGGGAAATTTTTGGATTCTTTGCATTCATTTATTTTTTGGGGTCGTGGTTTTAAACTTTTATACATCAAATCAGCTTGATGTGAGAGTACATTTTATGTTGTTATTGCTAAATTGAATTTTATACATTCTTTAGTTGATACAAACAGCGTTTTATTTTAATAATTCTTCAGTAGTTATAGCCTAATATGTTGACCCTACTGATGTATAGCACTGAAAAGAGTTTCCAATCCCATAGTTATAGATATCCCTGAATTCTTCAGCAAATCTTCTCATAACCTAGTATACTTTTCATAGTTTACAGACCAGTCTTGACTCTTGAGCTCTTTCAGATAGACTACGAAAATGTAGGCTACAATTTCGCCAGCTTTCAATTGTGCAATGAAAAGTTTTAATTTCCTGGTAAAGCTACTTCTTCTTTTTCTCTCGTATTGTCGCTATATGTCAGGGCATCCGTTGGTTAGCCACTGCCTGGTGTCGTCATCGATGGAAATTAGGCCTTCCATACCATGGGGTGATCTATATAGCCGGCAATCCTTGATAATGTGGGCTGCCGTCTGCATTTCGCCACACTCACAAGCAGCACTCTCTGCCAAGCCCCAACGCAACATGTCTGCACCATAGCGTCCAACACCAGTGAGCAAACGGTTACGCCTTGATGAGGCAAGTCTAGAGAGGCCATGTCCCAGCTGGTTTTCGGACGGGGATCTGAATACTTGGCGAAGTGGGGACGTGCTGCTTGACCATTGTTCACACCACGCCGCGTGGCACCACTGTTTGCTAGGGCTTCCACCAGAGGCTACCAGAAGGTCTTGTGCAGTGCGTACAAATGGCTTTCTTGATTTTAGCCGCTGCTTTGGTGGATATCTCAGCGTGGTTGTGTGTAGCGGATGGCCAGGGTTTAGGGTTTTACGGCTCAGGGAAAGAACAGCACGTTGGCGCCGTAGTGCAGCTGGCTCAATGTTTGCAAGGACAGGCAAACAGTCAGTTGGAGTTGGGCGGAGGCAACCTGTGACAGTTCGCAGGCAGTTATTGATTGGTGATTGATTATTCACTCGAACATTGAACTGTACACAACTGACCTTTCCCTTGTAAATGAAAATTGAGCTCAGCTAGCACTTCTGTGATGTCAACTAAGAAAGAAAAATCATTCAACCATTCTTCATTTTCTATAAAGTTCACATTTTGTTCCTGTTCTCCATGAAGTTCAAAATACTACTTGGAGTGAAAATGACTAGCGGGCCGCACAAAAAACCCAGGCGGGCCGCAAGTTGGACATCCCTGGTCTACAGGGATTTGAGTAGTTATTACCATACTTTGTGACGTCACATTTAAAAAAGCGCATTGTTTACGATGGCAAGTCTGAATTCCGAGGAACTTGTGTAAATGATGTAATGTTTTCGTGTCCTGATTTGTTAAACCTCTGGCAGATCTCTTGGCTAGATTTAGACTTAGTAGAATTGGTTTCGTGGCCGATATGACTAAGTACTTTTTTCACATTTTGGACACTTCAATACGTAAGGCCAATTTTATTGAACTGCTTACGTACACGAGCAGTGCTGTTAGGATCGTGAACGAACACCCTCTGGTACCTTTGAGTGATGACCCTAGGGATTTTACTGTCATCACCCCTGCCTCACTGTTGACCCCATATTTGGACCCATACTGTGCTGTTGGGCAACCACATGATCGTGACTAACTAAGAAGGGATTATCGGTTCAATTTGGCACTTCCTCAGCAGTTTTGGAGTAAATGGATCGATTTTTACTTGCCAGGGCTTCAGGGCTGGAAAAAATGGTTAAAAATGGCCGAGAATTTGGAGCCTGGTCAACTTGTAGTGGTGGGTTCTCTCCAAGACATTGGTAAACGTGGGAAGTATCAACTTGGAAGGGTGCATGAGGTAGTCCCACAAATTAGGAAAGGGAAGCCTGTGGTTCGGAGAGCTAAATTTGCCGTTTGCAAATATGATGATAGTACGGGGAAGTGAAAGTAGACTACGTGTTGAGAGATATTTCGTGCCTCGCCCCCGTAAAGAACACCTAAGTGTCAGGGTTTGAGCCTAGTTCTGTCTGCCGTGGTCGACCTTTGTCTGAGCCCAGAACAGTCGGTTATTATCGCAACCATTGTATATAGCGTGTACCTATGGTCAGGGCCTCTGAGAGAAATTTTCACTAGGGGTACGAAGAGCCATTCTGGGCCCCCCTCTCACTCCGGGCCCCTTTGTCTTGGGCAAAATGCGTGATGTTTGCGTGGGCGTGTTACACATCATACAACATTTCACTGTAGAATTGGATATCTGTGCGCAATAATAGTATCAGGCGACAAAAAAACTATTATTTAGTGTTTTGTGTTGTGCATATCATGTGATCTGACCATCGCCAATTTGTGTAGCCTGCATTGAACTCGTGTGTCAGTTGTTGATGGTGCTTGTTGAGAGGTGTCGCTTGTATACAGCTTTAATATAAAGTTTTCAAATTTACTTATTTCTCTTAGATGTAGCTTGTAATTATTTCTGATGAGGACACTGTGTGGTGTCGAAAACGTTGGATCTAGCAGTTTTTTTTGTGTGTTTAATAAAAAATGTTAAATCCGTTAACGTTAGGCTACTGAGTGTTACATGTAGCCTATCTGGTACAAGTCAAGCTCTCAACCAAGGCTCAAACATAACATCTTGTTTTTCTTTTTTTTGCCTTTAGTATTATAGTAATTTTAGTACTTAGCCTTTAGTACGTTGCCATTATAATAATGAGCAAAAAAAAAATCTTGTCAAAACATAATCAAATTAATCATCTGACCAATAACCTTTCTTCATTAACTTTTGCATTCACCACATGCCCAGCAGAGGTGAACGAAGTCAGTTTTTTTTTACTTCGTCTCCGCTTCTGCTCCAAAAGTATATTGACTCCAGCTCCTGCTTCAACTCCGAAGTTCATTTGAAGTGAAATAAGCGTGAAACTACCTTTGTCAAATAGTTTTTAAAAAACACAAAACACCCGGGCTTTTCTCAAAATTGCTTTTCCTACACTATACCCCCTCCAGACAGGGAATGACCAACTTTTATGATTTGATTTAATTGAGAGTGCTTTTAACAGAACATTTTTGCACGTAAAGCATTAAATATTACCACTTTGGGTTTCTAATTTGCTCGCAATGCACTCAATTACTTTTTCGGGCCCTTTTACTATATTACGCTCCCTCCCTCCCCGGACTAAAGAATAACAACTTTTATGCTTGAATTTAGTCGTTTAGGATGGTTTTAACCACACATTTTTGCGGGTAAACTATAAAATCACAATTTCGGGCCCCCAAAAAACACAGGCTTGGGCCCTCCGTGCCCCCCTCTCATAGGCCTTGCCTATGGTACCAATTTCATGTATCGTCGCGTATTATTCTTATTGTTGTTCATTCTTTGCATGCCCTTTGTATTTGCGTATTAACTTAAACGTGAGTGATTCGAACAACTTGTGTACCGTATCGTTGTGTACCGTATTGTGTACCATTTTTTCCGGTCTTGAAGCCCTGGCAAGTAAAAATCTATCCATTTGCTCCAAAGCTGCTGAGAAAGTGACAGATTGAACCGATAATCCCTTCTTAATTGGTCACGATTATGTGATTTTGCCCAACAGCACAGTATGGGTCTAAGTATGGGGTCAAAAGTGAGGCAGGGGTGATGACAGTAAAATCCCTAGGGTCGTCACTCAAAGGTACCAAGGGGCGTTCGTACACGATCCGAACAGCACTGCCTGTGTACGTAAGCAGTTCAATAAAATTGGGCTTACGAATTGAAGAGTCCAAAATGTGAAAAAAGTACTTGGTCATATCGGCCACGAAACCAAATCTACTCAGCCGAAATCTAGCCAAGAGATCTGCCAGAGGGTTTAACAAATCAGGACACGAAAACATTACATCATTAACACAAGTTCCTCGAAATTCAGACTTGCCATCGTAGACAATACGCTTTTTTAATTGTGACGTCACAAAGTATGGTAAATACCACTCAAATCCCTTTACATTTTCTGCTTCACCAGCACGCTCAATATAGCCATTAGATGTAAGATCCTTCATGGTGTCAGTAAGGAAATCACGAAGTTCAGGTTGTTTTAAAGCCTTCTTCCTTAAAGCAGCAGCTCTATCTGACGCCAACACAAAATTGTTAGGTAAATCAATATCTTCCTTCAACGGTACAGGTATCTCAAATCGATCATCTTTCAACTCAATATTCGGTTCAACAAGTTCTCTAGCCAAAATGTCATTGCGAGACAATTCACAGGTTTCATTTTGCAAGGTCAAATCCTGAATGACTTTGTTCAGGTCTGCTATTTCCATATCACGAGACTCAATTTTACGCTGAAAGCCAGATATGACATTCGACTCTGAAGCCGCCTGCACGCTGCACACGTTAGCAACGCTTTCATCTAAGGGTGACTTACCACCACAAGCCAACCGACCGAGAGGAGTGAGTAAAGCATGCGGTTCACTACGATTTTCACCAAGACGCTCTTCTTTAGCCCACATCAAATAAGCGTTGTCGTTGCCAATCAGTACATCTACAGTACTACAATCATTCAAATGAAACATATTCACGTCATGAAAATGTGAAAACCCCTTAAATCCTGCTTATGCGGTAAAGTTTTAACATCGTCAGCCCAAGCTGGGTTAACCACCGAAGTTATATCACAAAACAGTTCATCCGTCTCTAACGACTGGATGTTGAGTTTAACAAGGTTAGCACAAGTAGGTTTCTGACCAGCCAGAGTATCCATTTTAAACGACGCTTTATCATACGGTTTAACGCCAAGTTCGCACACCAAATCACTCGAAACAAACGTCAACTGCGAACCAGGATCATGCTGACAATACACCAACTTCGATTTGCCAGTCATTGGATTCAAAACACGAGCAGCAGTAATGCGGTCAAAAGCTGCTTTAACATTTCCAATCTTAACATTACGCACAGGAACTCTGGCACCAGCATCATCTTTGCCGATCGAATCCAGAGAATCACGTGACGTCAAATAAAAATCATGCAGAAGAAAAAAGTGTTTCCTATCGTTGTTAGGCCCACATTGTCGACAGTTGTTTGCGTGATTACAGTCCCTAACCATATGCTGGCGCAAACACTTCAAGCATTTTCCAGCTTTCACAATAACATCTCTCCGATCTTTAGATGTCAAGCGCAAAAAATCTTTACAGTTAGACCAAAAATGATATTCAACTTGACCACGTGACGAACAATAAATACATGCCGGCATGTTTCTACGTCTGGCCACACCACCGCGCGGTGCGCCAACAGCAGTCGAGTACTGCGAACTCCCTGACATCACATCATCATGGGGTTATACCGACGTCTGCCTAACCGGACATGAAGGCAATTTTCCTTTGCCGAACTTTTTAAAATGCTGCTACTCACCAGAATCGCCCATTAGCATAATGCTAAAATCAGTCGACTTGCGCGTTTCCTCCCGTACTACAAAATCAAACAAACTCTGAAAAGTAGGCTCATTAGTGCCACCATACTGATCACCTAAAAAGTCAGATAACGCTGCTTAGCGTCAAACGTGAGTCGCTTATCCAAATCCAAAACAAAACGTCCTTCCAATGTATTGCGCTGACCATAAGCTTGCGCTTAAAGCAGACACTGCGACAATTCATCTTTAAACTCCTTCAAATCACTGGAAGAGATCGAAGTTAATTTGGTACCATAACGATACTTTCTAATTTCTGGTTCGGCAAAAAGACCTCCACAAACTCCAAAACGTTGGGACAAGCGAGCTATCGATATTTCTATCCTGTCTTCCTCTGACAAGCTAGGAGTGTCGGAAACCAAATTAGCAATCGTTTGAGCAGTTGTTCTAAAACAAGCTGCTTGTAACAAAGTCAAACGAGTTCCTTTAAAAGGAGAAGCTGCCATCAAGGCCGTAATACGATTTTAAAAAAAGATAAATGGCATATTATTTCCATCGTAACCAATTAAGGCCGCCTTATCGAAAAACGTCCTACTATTTTGGTATTCCAAAAAGCAATCCTGTTGTTGAGAACTCGATTTAGCAGGAGAAGACAAGCTATATCCCTTAAGGGGCTGAGGGGGCTCAGTCACGTGCACAGCACGATCACGATCCTTACACACGTTAAAATCAGAAGACGCGACACGCCTCTCACAACCACTCAAATTACGTGTAGCTGGGCGAGCAAAACCTAGCGGCACAGAAAACTGTGAAAGGGGCAAAACATTACTTCTGATAGCGGCCCCGTGACTTGTACGATCTGGGGCAAGAATTCGGCTAAAATTCGCTGGCCTTGGCTTTAGATCCTTCGAAAGATCCTTAGCTGCGGCCCCGAGACCTCCTGAAACAGCTTGAAAACATGTGGATTGTACTGGTCCACTTACGGATTGAACAGGCGTCTGGAAAAGGTTATGTAAATTTAACCGCGATTGATGTTCACTTCTGGAATGCCTAGAAGATCCCTTCTCAGAGCTACGCCGGGAGCCCACCTCTGATCGATATTCAGCTAAAACTATCCTCCTTACGTTGTTCATCCCTTAACTAGGCGTCTTTGAGTGCAAACTCAGCAGCTCTCGCTTCGGCCTCAGCTCTCGCGGCAGCCTCAGCTCGAATGGCCTCAGCTCTCCTGGCAGCTTCAGCAGCTCTCGCTTCGGCCTCAGCCCTCACGGCAGCCTCAGTTCGTATGGCGTCAGCTCTCGCGGCGGCCTCAGCTGCTCTCGCTTCGACCTCAGCTCTCGTGGCAGCCTCAGCTCGTATGGCCTTAGCTCTCGCCATGGCCTCAGCAGCTCTCACTTCGGCCTTGGCTTGTATCTGGAGCTCTTCTCGTCTTAGCTGTAGGTTAATTTGTGCAACTATCCGAGACGAACTCCTAGACATCGTAGTGCTTACATTTGAGGCACTATCCTCAGGATGTATGTCAGCATCCAACATATCTGAGAATTCACTTTCTTTTCGAAGTTATTTTTTAACGAGTTAAATTCGGATCTACCCTATCACGAAGTTCTGCCACATTGCAGAGTTGAAAATTTTACTCAAAAGAGCATGGAAATGCCGTAATTCCTCTTCTAAAGTAGATAAGTTAGATCGAAAAATTAACAGTTCCTGCTTATCACTCAAAGAACCTAGGGCTACAGAAAGTTCCCCAATTTGAGTCAAAATGTCCCTTCTAAGATGCCGGGCCTCGAAGTGACTTAGCCTCATCGTTACTGGGTCCCTCCCCAGAATGGCCTGCCCGACCGCAAAGAACATCATCAGGCTTAAACTCAGTCGAGTCGACGGCGGCCGAGTCCTTGTCGCCACCGAATGTAGATCGACATATTAAATGTTGGGGCTAAATTTAACAATTAAAAAATTAAGTTACACAAACACACAAATATTACTGTAGTTATAAAAATTTAACTGCAAAGACCGTAAAAATACAAAAAGAATTTAAATGCACAATACCGTAGTTGTAGGGATATATAGCCTATATGAAGTCCTAAAGTTCCACAAAACTTGCTTGGATTCGTCCACTTGAATCTTCAAGCACAGATCTTTTCTTGCCAATGAATGTCAATGTTGTTTTTCTTGATAACCAACAAAGAAACGTCTTTAATTTTCAGCTTGAAATTTTTCAGTACCAACTGAGAAGAAACGTCTTTATTGTTTTGCTTCTGTAGACTACCAACCAGCAACAAATCGTCTTTATTATTTCTTGTGCTTCTGCAGCCTACCAACCAACAATTTCGTCTTTATTATTCTTTGCTTCTGTAGACTAGAGATGCAGCGAACCCAAAATTTTTATCCGCACACCGCACCGCAACTGAATCACCTATCCGCACACCGCAATTTATCTGGAACTTTAACACTGCACCGCACCGCACACCGCAAATTACAAAATTTTCAAAAAATGTTTTACGCGTTATTTTTTAGAAAGTCAATAGTGGCAAAAAGCACCCAGGGCATATAACTGGTACCGGTAACCTACCGGTACAGTTGTGCACTATAATGACTAGGCTAACCAGATCATATTCTCTTACCAGCAATGCATCTAAGTTCTAAGACATCATGCTTTTTCAAATAGAATGTTCCTGGATCCAGTATCAGGACTTTTGAACAGTTTTTGTAAGCAATAATGCAATTTTAATGTCAGTGGCTGTATGAACTACATACTACACAGACAGACAAGATGTCAAGAGTAAAACTTATAGCCTGAACTCACTAGGCTAACTGTTACAGTAACTAATGCGGTAGTTGCGCTAGGCCTATAGCCTGATAACTGAGCTTATCAGCTAGGCTATTAACCAAAAACACTCGTACAGCTTCCTCACAAGCCAGACCCAAAAACCCTGTCAACTGCAAGCCATTTGCATAGCTTTGAGCTTTCCAGCTTAAGGTTTCCGAAAAAAAAACTGATCCGTGTTTCCAGTTTAAATTTGAAGTTTCATAACTGATTTTCTTAAAAAGTTGAAAGTTCACGAAAGTTTAATTTCTTGAAAGTTTACGCGGCAAGCGGCGCGGCACGGCTTTTCATTTCAACTTTCCACGCGGCGCGGCACGCGGCGAAAAAGTCATAAGCGGCCGCGCACGCGGCGCGGCACGGCGCGGCTTGCATCACTACTGTAGACTACCAACCAGAAACACTGATTGGTTCAAGATGTTTAAATAAGTTAATCTCTGCCGACCTCTGCTTACTTTTTCCTTCTATCGTGCCCATTAGTGCTAATGTTTCCAAATCTCCATGTCTATGAATATGACCTACAACAAGTTGCATCTGGCACCTTCTAATTGTTGTTATTATATATAAATAGTTTTTAATATTAATAATATTGTTTTAATGTTTATTGAAATGTACAACTAGCCTTTATATTTTACATAGAAACTTTTCTCAACATAATATATTCCTCTAAATTTTATCTGTAAGCTTACAGTATACCGGAAATTGGTAGTTGAAGGCTTGCACTTAATAGAAAAATACGTCAAACTTGTGTTTGATAAATTTAAGCTCGAAAATCGTGGTTAAGCTGGATAGCAAATTTAAGCTTTTTGCATTGTTTATGAGATTAAAAAAAAAACTTTCAAGCAAATTACATTATAACTCTTTTACAAACGTGTAAATATAGAATGAGTTTCTACTTAACAGAAACAGATATAGAATGAGTAAATATAGAATGAGTTTCTACTTAAAAGAAAGATATATAATGAACAGTTAATTTAAGTACTCATAGTTTAAGTACTATCAAAATGTTAATACGAAATAATGTTAGGTAGCTTGTTGATTCTAAATCTATTATTAAGCTTTCTCGTTGTTTTGCCTTTGTGTAATAGTAACATGGCTGATGTTTCATTCTTTTCACAAGTTACATACTACATTAATAATATACAAATTTAGAACTACCAAAAAAGTTGTCATATCAGTAATTTAATTAAAAAGCTTTGTTACTGTATAGTTGCTCGGTAAAATTCCAGCGTTAAAAATGTATTTAAGCGAAGACTACTACTGACATCAAAATTATAAAATAAACCGTTTGCGGCAAAAGTTAATAAGTCACAATTTGGTATTGTAAGAAAACGTCGTTCAAAGTTTTCAGATACATGCTAAAAAATTTAAAACATTAAAATGTTTTATTGAGGGTATGTGAGTTTTACAATGATTTTTGAAACATTTTAGGTATGTAAGTTTTAGGTGACTAGGTTTTGTAGTTTTTCTGTATTTTTTAACAAAATGTGGACTTATCAAATTTTCTCTCTAATTTGTGACATCAACTTTTGCCCGAAAATTTCACATCTCAACTTTCTACGTAATAGTTTTTATGCAAAAAGTTGATATAAACCTTTTTTACAAAACAGTTTCCGATAAACATTTAAAATGTACAGAAAATAGTACGAGAAGGATTTGTAAACATTTCAATTTCCCAAAAAATCAAAGTGTCGGTTTGAAATTATAACATTCGCTGATGACGTCTGGTTGTGCTTTTTTGTCACAGATTATGGTAGAGCATAATGAGTGCAATGCTATGATAAGGTATGACACAAACCAACTGCAATGGTTTTAACCGCACGTTTGCCTATTTTAAACTTATATTCCAAAAAATATATAGGCCTACGCAATTGCCACGTACGCTAAGATTGAGATTTATATTGTCTTTGGGCAGGCTGCATAGGCTAGGCAGCCAAGCCTAGCGTTATAACCGATTTAAAGTTTAAAGAACAGAAAAAACAATGGTTATGTCATAACGTAATTTACTACATCACAACTGAGTGCAAATTAGACCATTGGTCACGTCCATTATACATTTAAAAAAGAAGTGGGTAGCAATTTGTTACCATTTTTTTAATATTCTTAATTTTTCTTTGGTAATTGCTAGCGTTTAATATCAAAAGTGCAATAACTTTGGTCAGTTTATGTAAAAAATCCCGTAGGATTCCCTACAGATATCTAATAATCTAAAATTATGTTTGTTTTTTGTTTTGGTGGACCCAGCTATATTAGTTTTTTCTGGGGGCACATCTGTGCACAATGCACATATCGATTTTTTTCCCAAAAATAAATCGACTTTGGCAAAAATGGGTGGCCTCACTTTCGTCGAAGTCAAATGTCTTACTACTTGCAGCTCTGTCAGATCATTCTTTATGCTTTTCTGACGATAAATGTGCACTTAACTCAATTTCGCCAGAATGTGACGAAAATTAACCTTTGCCGCAAACGGTTTCAAATAGTTTTATTCTACAAAAAAATTAATCAAGTTGAAAAGGTTTTCTTTACCCTTATTGAAACTTTGAGGTGTTCCGGTTATTCATTTAAAAAAAAAATATATATAGTATTATGGTGTTTACATTGTTTGCTTTTTTTGGTTATGTGAAATGGTTTTCATCTGCTGCTTTGTTACATTCCATCACAGCAGGTCTTTGATTCCATCACTGTTGTGTCTTCAACCAATAAAAGCTTCAGATTGTACAAACATCAACGTTGTATTGAGCTGCTTTATAACAATACATAACGACTGACACAAGTAATCACTCAAAACATAACGTTAAAACGCCAAATAGTTTGATGCAAAGAAAAAGTAAACTGCAATAATAGGTTGCATCTCATTCTTCAGTGAATAATTTTAATTGGTCGACGTCACTGCAAATATTGCCAATGTAACAAGATTGCGCAGATATGGTAATGTATTAAAACACACTCGCAGTTGTATTGAATACAATGATGAAGATTGTTGCCTTGCTACTAAATTTGTAAAGCGAAACTGGTTTAATCATAAGTCCACAATCACTGATATCCCTGAGTGGACAAAGCAAATTTTTAAGCAAAGAAATTATTTTCGTGGTGTTGGCTGAATGAAGTTTTGAAAATGTTTCAATTATGTTCTTGAATCAGAAAAAGACAGAGATGATTTCGCATTTCCCTTAGGCGACACATTAAATGTCATCTGAACAAAAAAATGATGAAAGTTGTTAAATTGATATCAGTAAAATGTTTAATTTTTTAGGAAACTTAGTAAAGTACTGTAGTCTGGTCACAGTGGTCAGAAACCACTTAATTTGTTAACATTTCTAAGTCTTTATGATGTTGGTGTATTGCATGCAAAGTTTTTTTGTGGTTTTTAATACCACTGAGAATAGTATCTATCTGGTACTATTGTTCTAATATTTTGAAGCAGATTTCTGTTAACGTATCTAGGCTAATGTTTGTTTGGTTTAGGTGAGATGAAAAGCAACCAGTTTTGTGTCCACTTTCAAGCGTATCTTTGTGCGTTGCAAAAGCACCACCGCGTTCTTTCGCTAAGTGCCGAACGGACGTACTTTGAAAAGTTTGATCGTTCGGTCACCACAGCCAATAAGATATTTAACTGATGTTTCCTCAGAAAGGTTAGTTGAAGGGAAAACAGATTAATCGAATATGCTTAATGTTTGTATGAAAGGTTAATCAAACTATGAACAGCCAGAGCATTTGTTGTTGAAACATCACCAACATTTTCTTTGGCAAGTTGCAGTGAACGTTTTTCTTTTTCGTAGCTTTGTAACCAACAAGACAAAACTTTAAAGCTATATTAATATTAACTTGGTCGTCACCTTATTATGATCTATGAAGATTTAGATTAATTGAATGAGAAGGCAATGATGTAAGTTTTCGTGTTTTCATTCTTACATGTCAACAAGGTCTAACCAAGGAAACACTCGCGTTTTCCCAATAGTCAACAATAGTCATCTTTTGGCTATAGATCCTGCTATACAAAAAACCTAACGACTGTATGATGAGACTACCTCCAGGATGCAGTTGGAGGGTCTTGTATATTTTACATTGTTATTGCGTGAATTGTGCTTAGCATGCATGTCTGGTCTCCGGCGTAACGAGCCAAGGGGGTGTCTGGATGCAGGTATTACTTGTTTTGCATGCTTCTGTACGTGGGGGGTAACAAGTTTTCCATGGCTGTGGTTGTGGCAATTGAGACTCTTGGAAATTTTCCCAAGTGGCAGCGTGTTTGGCTGTGTTCTAGTAAGTAGGCCGTGGTATTTCTTTTTCTCGACTCGTATTAGAAAGGCAAATAAACAAATCTCTCTCTCTCAAAAAACCGGCAGGGAAAGGTATTTGAAAATCTATTTCAACCGTTGAAACTACATAAAATGCTTTATGCAAATGTGGGGAATTATAAAGTCATTAAGACCCAGCTAGAACAAAAATGAAAAAAGCCATAGCCGAGTTCCATCCAGTTTGACATCACTATGATTATATCATGATGAAACTTAAGTATATCGAATATCATAAAACTCGAGTATAGCGTCTTTCTTTTTTTGTTTTATCGAGCCCACACTTATCTGAGTCAAGCGTTGTAGCCTATTCTGGCTGGCATGCACAAGCGGATACCAAATTCCAGAGACAATCTATTACAATCTGGGTTGAATCATTTTGGTACTGACTACTGTGCTAGTTTCCATTCACTTAGCCTGAATGTTTTTGGAGGAACTCATTAGAGAGCAAGTGACCATCCTACCCAAGATGTGGTCTTCTTTGCTGCTAGAAACCCTTGGTTTGACAAACCTTTTCCTGTTTTTGAAAATGCTTTCATTTTGGTATGTTATGATTGCATTGTGCATACTGGTTTTGCTAAACTTCACTTGCTTCGCAATTTGACGTAAAAAACGTTTAAATTGCAAAAGTTACAACTTGAGTCCATTTTTCCATGGTGAGTGATGGTTGTTTGCCTATTTTTATGCTTAAATTTTTTAACTAAGTTTGATTACAACTCGCTCTTGCTAATAACTTATTGAGCAGAAAATAAAACTACGTTGTTACACAGAGATTCAATATTAACCCAGTAAAATAATTATGCATGTTAAGCAAAAATACCCATTACTTATCGAGATAGAAGCATTTAAAGCTACATTTTAGGTTTTTGGAAAGTGTCCTTAAACTTTTGTCACAGGCTATAATGTGCCCTGTGAATTATTTAATGTGCATCGACATGCACAGTACAAATCCATCTTCATGTCACTGTACATCATGATATCAATAATACCTTATGATGCGCTTAATGTTTGTAAAGTGCTATTAGATTCCAAGCTTGGAGGATATGCTATGCAAGTTTTTTGCAAGTAGTAAAAAGTTTGTGATTCTTTTAAAAAAAATGTCCACAACCAAGAGCCACCATAAAAACTCCGTTAATGAAAATAAGCTTTAATTACAGTACGGTATATTCAGTGGCGCCGCCAGACCTTCAACATTGGGGGGGCAAAATATTGACAGTGCAAGACAGTAGCATAGTCAAAAATTTTGAAAGGGGGGGTGTTGACAGCCGGCGGGCGAAGCCCGATGGCGTGTTCGCCGAAGGCGACACTTAGCGGCGGGGATCTGGGTGGCCTCCCCCAGAAAATTTTGAAAAATCACTTTCAGTTTGGTGCATTCTGAGAGCATTTTCAACAAAATTGTGGGTATGAATATTTCTGTAAAATGGTGCTGTCCGGTGGCATAGCAAAAGGATAAGATCATGTTTTCTTCGGCATTTTTCGAAAATTTTGAAAATAAAGCTAAGTCTCTATGTTTTCTTGTTGCTAATTCCAGACTGAGATATTTGAATGTTTGGTACTGGCAAAACTCGCTCTTTTAATGCAGTTTCGTTTAAAATTAGGCAAACTTTGCTTTAGAGACATAGGTTGATTGCTTTTTTTTGCGAGATTAATACAGTTTTATTAGGTCAATTTTCTCCTTGGTTGATTCAAAAAACGATCTTATTCCGTTAAGTCACTAACTTTTATGCTCTGAAGTCAACCCAAAGTTTAGAAAATGTAACGTCATAGAGGTCATACATCTTGATGAGTGTCAAACAAAAAACTTTGAGACAATGAAGTTACTTTAGGTTATTTCTGATATATTCAAGTTTTGTATAACGAATAGCTGTTTAGATGTTAATCTAGATCGAACAAGCGATCTCAGCAGTTGCAGATGGCTTGCATCCTTGCACAGTTTGACGAGAAACTACATCATAGGCTACAACTTTTCTTGTAAACAATGTATTAACATCCGTAAATTCAATTTGAAAGGTTGAAACCCCCGAACCCCCTTCCCTTGGCTACGCCACTGGTGCAAGACAGTGGTATATTATTTAATTTCTCTTGTTTTCTACCAGGGCTGGAAAAAAATTTTAACTTTCCGGGAATCTGTTTTTTAGAGAAAAAATTTCCCGCGGCTTACAATCACGATAATGAGAATCTTATATTTTACTAATCTCCGGAGCTGACGTAAACCTTAAAAGTCATGTCAACATATTCTTGATGCCCCTCTTATTGAAAATTGTTCTTTGTAATACCGCTTTGAAGGAGGATTACGACTATGAACAAAAGAATAAATTTTAAACTTCATTTTGAATTGAAAAGACATGACGTAATGTCTTCCAACCTTAGTTATATATTTTTTCATTACGTAACGTCTTGTAGTAATAAATTGAAAATCAGTATGATCACTCAAAATGAAAGCAATGGGACTACGAATCCTCACTAAACCAATCAATCAATGGTCTTGTTGCACTGAAGATGACAACCTTATATTTCACTGATCCCCGGAGCTGACGTAAACCAGGCATAGATCTGTTGACTCAATGCAAACCCTTTGAAGGTTGGGGGGGGGGGGGGCTGTCAATTCAACTTTTTTGTATCAACAGTTGTATCTCTAAAACTACTGAGGCTGCGACTACGAGATTTCTTGACTTTTCCTAACTTTTATTCACCTCTATTGAGCTGAAATTTTGAGCGAATAAAGGGTATAAATTAAAAGATATAAGGCATTTCTCAGCACATCCTTTGAAATATTTCATATTCTATTGTGAAACATTTTCCCACCAGCTGGATGAAAGTAGCCTAATTAATTTGGCCCATGTCTCGTTAATCCTAACTGTTTCACAGCGTGAAGGGCATTGGCTGTATGTAAAATAATGTAAAAAAAATTAATCACAACATTACTATGCAAGTTCTTCATTACTATACCAAAAAATAATGTGTAAACTCACGCTACAAATTACACTCATAAGTGACTTCAACATTTTAACGTCTATGAGCAGTTCTAAAATTCACATAGTTTTAATTTTCGGATATGCTCAGCGTGAATAATTTTACAAAGTGAATCCCAAATTTTGAAACCATGCCAAAATAACCGAGATATCACTCCTAAAGCATAAGAAGATTTGACAGCCCCCCCCAAACTGAGCAAGACTCCAGGAGCCCAACCTTCAAAGGGTTAAAAGTCATGTCGACTTATTCTTGATGCCCCCCTTATCGAAAATTGTTCTTTGTAGTACCGCTTCGAAGGTGGATTACGACTATGAACAAAAGAATAAGTTTTAAACTTCATATTTGTATTGAAAATACATGACGTAATGTCTTTCAACCTTATCACATTTTTTTCATTACGTAATATTTACCACCACCAAACCACTTTTGACGATCGAATTTGTTAATTTATTATTCGGTAAAATGTTTAGAAGATGTCACGTCATTACGCTGATTTGAGATATAATTTCATTCATGACGTCGTATGGATGAAAAACTTTTACAAGTTTTATACTCTGCTGAGATTAAAGAAGAAACATAAATGATAAATATTGGAGAAATTGAGTCTCCTTTACAACTTAAGAATCGGACAACTCAAAACTGCTGAAACACAACGTTTTGTTTAAGTGAAAGAATCACTGCAAGCAACCAATGCCAAAATGCGCGCGGAAGAAGTCATGGGAGTGTGAGGGATCAAAATTTTAACAGGTTGTTATTTTTCTACATCAATGTGACGTTAGTTAAAACTTTAAAAAGTCTATATCTTTGCTTCTGTAGAAAATCTTTTAATCTACTGTACAATTCAGTCATCAAAGTTTTCCATACTTTTTTTTAAAGAGAGAGCTTTTACCCCCCCCCTTGCAACTTGAGTTGACTTACTTGAGGTTGGGATCCAAATATTAAAAAAAAAAATTAATATGTATTAATCAAAAAAAAAAATTAAAAAGATGATGCCCAAAACATTGGGGGGGGCAGCTGCCCCGCCTGCCCCCCCCCTGCCGGCGCCACTGGGTATATTTACATTTTCAAAAGTTCGCTTTTGTCTCTCAAACGTTGATAAATCCTATAACAATGCAATCAAACTTGCAAAGTGAAGTGTTTTATTGAAATTCAAGGAAGCACTATCTGAAGGTATGCAAACAACATACAGTATGGAAATGTTGTGTGAATGACTTGTGCACAAGCGTGAGTAGCGCTGACAAGGAAATTAAACAGAAAGTGGGAAATAACATTAATTTTGCAATTGATCAGACAACGCACAATCGCAAGCAGCACAGTTAGGAAAACAGCAACTTTGATCGTGGCAGTACATACATACAGTAAGAGAAAGCATATTGCTAATTCATCATCATTTTGTTCCTTCCTCGTCTGGAGGGTTGGATACAATGCGCCATTGTTCTCGACCATGAGCTGTGCGTACTGCACATTCATAAGTTAATTTTGTCCATTTTCTGATGTTTGTTGTCCAAATCATTCTTGGTCTGCCTTTACTTCTTTTACCGTTTATCTTCCCTTCTATTAATGATCTTTGTAATGAATTTTGCCTTATTGTGTGTCCGAAATACTTCAATTTTCTTCTTTTGACTGTTTGTAAGAGCATTTTGCTTGAATTGAATTTGGAGAGTACTTCATCGTTAGTGATTTTTTGTTTCCATGAAATTTTTAACATTTGCCTGTATGACCAGAGCTCGAAGGCATCGATCCGTTTCTCCATTTTTTGTGATATTGTCCAAGTTTCAGAACTGTATAGTAGGGTCGACCAGATATAGCATTTTAAGATCCTGAGACGAGTTGATAAATTTAAACGTTGATTGGTTAAAATATTTTTCATTTTTCCAAATGTAGTTTTTGTAATTTCTATCCGTCTAAGAATTTCATGGTCACACCTCCCATCTTCAGTTATTAAATGACCAAGATATGAAAAAGATTTTACTTTTTGTATAATTTTATTGTCAATTATAATTTGGAGTACTGTGGTGTCTGGTGATTTTGAGATTATCATTGATTTGGTCTTTTTAGCGTTAATTTTCATATTAAATTCTTTACCAATTGAGTTAACATTGTCCAATATTTCTTGAAGATCTTCTTGTGATTCAGCCAACAGAACAGTATCATCAGCATAGCGTAAATTTGTTATATTCAAGCCACCAACTTTTACTCCTTTCATATCATCAATTGATCGAAAAATCATTTCTGTATATAAATTAAAAAGACGTGGAGAAAGTACACATCCGTGGCGTATTCCACGCTTGATATCAATTCCTTTAGATAAATCTTTTTCCATGCGAATAAATGCTTTTTGATTCCAGTACAAATTAATAATAAAACGTAAGTCTTTGTCATTCATACCAATATTGGACAAACAATGAATCAGTTTCTCATGGTTAACTCTATCAAATGCTTTCTCATAATCAATAAAACATGCATATACATCTTTATTTACTGCATTGTAACTCTCACAAATTGTTCTGAAGTTAAGTATACCTTCTCGTGTTCCTTTACCAGTTATAAATCCACTTTGAGTCATGCTAACCTCATTCTCAATAGATTTTCGATTTCTTAATAAAATTATTCTCAACAAAATTTTCAGTACATGACTGATCAAACTTAATGTTCTAAAGTCACTGCAGTTCTTTGCTTTGGATTTCTTTGGTAGTCTGACAAAAACAGTTTCATTCATTTCTTTAGGTATAAATCCAGTCATATATATTTCATTACATAATTTGTGTATGCGTTTTAAACTTATGCCATTGAGTGCTTTTAGCATTTCTGGATAAATGTTATCCTTTCCTGCAGCTTTATTACATTTCAGATCTTGAATGGCTTTCTCAACTTCAGATATCAATATTTCTTCTCCTTCGTTATTGGTAATTTCAGGCATACATGTTCTATCATCATCATATAATTCTGTTACATTCTCTTCCCATCTACTCTTTATATCCTCTTCCTGAAATAACATTTTTCCTCCACTATCCATGATGCAGCTGTTTGCTTGTTCAACTTTCTTCAAACATGTTAGCTGTTTAACTTTATTGTGTAATTCAAGTGACTTATGAGATGCTTCTAGATGTTCTATTTCACTGCATTGATTTTCCCACCACCTTTGTTTAGCATCTTTGCATAATTGGGATATTTCCTTATTTAAAGCTTTATATTTCTTGTGATTATTGAATTTGTTTTTCTTTCTCTGTTGCATTAAGTCAAGTATCTTCTCAGTAATCCAAGGCTGTTTAATGTTTTTCCTCTTTGATGGTAAAATATTGGCAGCTGCATCATTTAAGGTTTCTTTAATTTCATTCCAACTTCTATCTATAGTTTCTTGTGTAATTACTTGAGGAATTTCTGTTTGCTGTTATAATTCAAATTTATTGTTTACTGTAATACTGAATTTCTCTCGATATTGTTCATTTTTAAGTATGTTCATGTCCATATGTTCTGACATATTTGTTCTTTTCACTCTTTTTAGCTTTACCGGTATTTGGATTTTCATAACAACTGGATAGTGGTCAGACATTATGTCACATCCTGGATACGTTTTAACTTGTCTTACTGCATTTCTGAACCTATGGTTTATCATAACATAGTCAATTTGATTCCGAAATTGATAACCTGGACTTTGCCATGTATACAACCGCCTAGCAGGCTGTTGAAAAAGAGTGTTCGCTATTACTAAATCATTAAGTTTACAAAACTCCAGCAACCTTCTTCCACGTTCATTTAAATTGCCAAATCCATAACGACCAGTTGTGGGATATTCATGATGATCACCCACTATTGCATTAAAATCGCCCATTACTATATTAACTTCTCCACTTTTAGTATATTTAAGTACATCCTTTATTGACTCATAAAACAACTCAATCTCTTCATCTAGTGCAGTCGTGGGAGGTTTTTTGTGGGAAAAAATTTTTATCAAGCTGATACTTTGTTCAGACCTTCTCTATACTATGCAGATGGCTCAAAAAAAATGCCCTATGAATCGGATGATGGGAAACCTTTTTTTGGGCCCTTTTTCCAAATGACGTCACAATCCCTTTGGGTCCAAAATATGAAAATTTCAAATTTTTCAAAATAGGACATATTATACATCATTTTTTAGCATTTTTCAAGGAGAACAACTTTTTCTATTAACCAAAACCCTGAAAATGTACAGAAAAATAGCTAAAGGGGGTTAAAACTTGCAAATTTCTGTTAAACTTCGAGAAAATTTGATGAAATTTAGTGTGTATAACATCAAACATGAAAGAACCCATTTCATTGCAAAAAAAAATTAGTGAAGAAACATGTAAATTGTATTTTTTTGTTTTGTTTTTATAGATATTACTAAACAATATAACGAAATATATGCTGTAGTAGTCTGTAAATACAAAATAGCTCATACAGTGTTGTAAAGAAGAAGAAGCTTTGTCAATGAACATCTCTGATTGCGATTGTAAATCTGGTGGCAATATAGTAAGTGCTCTAAGACATTTTTTTAAGAAAGTGTTCGTCATATATTTTGTAATAGATCACCTCTATTTTAGGAGCCCACACGATGGAGTCTCCAATTGATATCTGCGTCTTGTGTGGAAAAGATGAAGATTCGCCTAAGAATGTAGTTGGGTCTAAGGGCTTAAAAAGCATGAAGAAAACATGTAAGATGAAAGGAGAAGAAGACCTGCACAAGAAATTGGCACAGCTTGAAGCTTCTGAATCGAACATTGTGGTGCACCATAACTGCAGAAGACGATTTACAGACCCGAGATCGACCGAACGACCAGTACCTGTCAAAAGGCTTCGATCATCCATTGACCATGTGTTTAATTGGAAAAAAGATTGCTTTTTGTGTGAAAAGAGTTGCAACACACGTCGTGCGAAAAACACCTTTAGAGAAGCAATGACACTTTCACTGCGCACGAATGTGCTCAAACGTGCTCAGGAAAGAGGAGATGCATGGGGACAGAAAATCTTCGCAAGAATGGAGAGCTGTACGGACTTGGTTGCTGAGGAAGCTGTTTATCATTCATCATGCATGGCAAACTTTCGCATCAACAAGGAGAATCGAAGATCTTCTGCAGGTAGACCAGCCGACATAGAAATGACTGAGGCATTTGAGAAGTTTTGCGACCACTTTGAAAACTCAATGGATTGTGAAATATATTCTGTTATAGAGCTTTATGAAAAGATGTTAGAGTTTAACAAAAACGGGTATTCATTGAAAGCCTTTCGAGATAAATTGAAGAGTCGCTATAAAGAACATGTCTATTTTGCGAAAAGTGAAGGTTGCCATTCTGAGTTGGTTTGTTTCAAGAATATGACAGACTATATCCTTAGAGAGATGAAAAACAAATTTTCAACGAAAGAAAGTGTTCTGTCAGCTGCAGCTAAAATCATAAAAGCGGATATACGAGAATTGAAAATTTCAAAATCACAATATCCAAACGAACAAGATATTGCTGACATTAACAACGGAAGAAATTGGGTTCCTGAATCGTTGGATCGCTTTATGACGCATTTGGTTGGATCCGAAGTAAAGAAATTGAGCATATGTCAATGCATTGTACAGGCTGCAAGACCGAGGACAGTGATCGCACCAATTTTATTTGGACTTGGTGTTCAGTTAGAGAAGACGTTTGGATCTAAATGGCTGGTCAACCACATTTCCAAACTTGGATTTTCAATTACAGCTGATGAAGTGCTACGATTTAAGCAATGTGCATTCAGAACGTTGACAGTAGTTTTGAAGAGCAGGCACACGCTACACAAGATCACGTATTTGCACAATGGGTCGCAGATAATGTAGACCACAATACTGCTACGTTATCTGGTAAAGGTACATTTCATGGTATGGGGATTATCTGCTCAAGCAATAAACCTTTGCTAGGCCAATTTGGAAATGTACCACGCCTAAGAGAACGCAAGAAAGCAGGCGCATTCGTCGAAAAGAGAGGCGTCGAAATAATCCCGTATTACAAATCATCTGATTTTGGCCTACAAAAGCTCAAACTTTCACCTTTTCAACAACTACTTTCGGTATCAACAATTCCACCTGAAGTAAACTATGACTTTATTTGGCATTGTGGATGGTTTTATCATTCTGAAAGTCGAGCAAGGCCAAATTGGTCTGGCTTTATGCAGTGTGCAACCAGTGTTTCGACACAAACCAAAAGCCAATCAACTGTTCAATTTCTACCAATCATTGACCTTAGCCCATCAAATGAAACTTGCATTTATTCGACACTTTTATTCGTTATCGACCAGGCAAAAAAGATTGCCGTTAAAACACCCTGTGTTACTTTTGATCAGCCTTTGTGGCTTAAAGCAATGGGAATTATTGAAGAAGAGCAGCTTCCGATTGTGTGCAGATTGGGTGGATTTCATACTCTTATGAGTTTTTTAGGTAGCGTTGGAATGCTAATGAAAGGATCTGGCTTGAAGGATTTGTTTGCTGAAGTCTACGCGGAAAATAGCATCCCTCATATCTTGTCAAGCAAAGCAATTGCAAGATCGTTGAGAGCACACCTATCTGTACAGTCTGCTTTAATGACACTTTTAATCCAAAACGCTATAGATGACGGGGACGATGCTTCCGGATTTGAAGAAATCCAAAACTTCCATCACTCAATCTTGGAGCGTAGTCATGATGATGAATCATTTGAGAAGTTAACAACATCAGAGGTCTTCCGTAAAGCGGCAAAAAAGATCGAAGAGTTGAGACACAAGCTTTTCCATCAATCAAGGACTTCACAACTATGGCTCCTCTACATGGACTACATTGATGTTTTAAAGTTGTTCATCTTCGCAGAACGAACATCGAATTGGGAATTACATCTCTTTGCAATCACAAAGATGTTGAATTTGTTTGCATCAACGGGTCATATACATTACGCCAAAAGTGCTCCTCTGTACGTCCAACAAATGAAGAAGCTGCCACAAACACATCCATGGTTGTACGATCAATTTATAAACGAGCAGCACACAGTAAAGAGGACAGCAAAAAGCTTCACCGGAATTTGGACAGATCTTGCAATTGAGCAAACTCTTATGCGTTCAATTAAGTCGCGTGGAGGATTGACGGAAGGAAGAGGTATGACAGAAAGTGTTCGACATCTTTGGGTTTTGAGTCTGAGTCACTCGGCAAGTATTCATGAAGCAATGATGCAACTAAGTAAGGCTCAGTTTCTATCTAGTAACCAGCATGAAGAGTTGGGTGCTTCCAGAAAAAAGAGTGATTACGAAGATTGTGAAAAGTTTCTGGCCTGGTTAACAACGAAAAACCCATTCTTGGTACCAGATGCAAACCTATTTTCTCTTTCAAACGGTCTAGTGTCCATTGCTGAAAAAGATGACGTCAATTGTGAACAAGCGGAGCAAATTGGTCAAAATATTCAGAAAGGTTTAGATGGGGTAGAAATTAATCACGCATCAATCAAACGCAAAGATTTGATCAAACCATTAGAATCCTTAATGGAAGTAAACAAAACGAAAAGTAGTGCAAGTGGTATTGATTCGAAAGTCATGTTCAATAGGATGATTGCTGTTGCTGAAAGAGAGGAAAGCCTTGAGAAATTTTTCGAATTCGAGTTGACTTCAGAGCCAATGTCGATATTCAAGGATGGCATGATGAGAAAACCTGACAAACCCTCCCTTCGAAAAGTTCTTCTGACTGATTCTTTGTCGCATACCTTGGAGGAAATCAACAAGCAAGTGACTTCTATTATCGACGGTGGTGCATTACTACATAAAGTTCGCTGGAAAAAAGGAGTAAAGTTTTTGGAACTTGGAAATTCGTATGTGAAATATATCCAAAACCATTATACCCATGCTGTTGTTGTGTTTGATGGCTATGATGATGAAAGTACTAAAAGTCACGAGCACTTGCGCCGAAATTCCGTTCCACAGAGCACGTTTGTGAAAATTGATCCGAGCAATGCAATTCCTTTTACTCAGGATCGCTACCTCAGCTGCATCGAAAACAAGGCTGAATTCATCAAGTTTGTTTCTACCCTTCTGAGACAATCCGAAATTGAAGTTCACAACTGCTCTGGTGATGCTGACAGTTCCATTGTAGCGAAATCCCTTGATTATGCTTCTCTTCGAAAAGGTCCAGTAAATGTCATTGCTGATGATACTGATATTGTTATTATGTTACTACATCATTGGAAGGCTGACACTCACGATGATATTTACTTCGTCCAGGAGCGCTTCAACAAAGCCTGGAGCATCAAAGAAGCCAATCCAAGTATTGAAGATATTAAACAAGATCTTCTCTTCCTCCATGCATGGTCAGGATGCGACACAACGTCATCGATATTTGGAAAAGGGAAAGGAAGTTTGGTTGCGAGTTTACGAAAATCAGAAACGCTGAAAGAGAATTCTGCAATTATCAGCAATGTCTGGAGTTCCCAAAATGAGGTCGGAGAAGCATCTATAGCTGCATTCAAGATCTTGTATGGTGGCAATGAAGATTCAACGCTTACTACACTCAGGTATGTATTTTTACATAGGGATTATATAATAATATCTACACTTTTAAGATATTGTCCAATTCTAGATACCCTGTAGACCTATG
The DNA here is from genome assembly GCF_918807975.1 of Aplidium turbinatum. NCBI lineage: Eukaryota > Metazoa > Chordata > Ascidiacea > Aplousobranchia > Polyclinidae > Aplidium > Aplidium turbinatum. The sequence continues at coordinate 5,688,293 of NC_137483.1, read as the reverse complement.
TAATACTTATCTTTGTTCACTTTTAGACATGGCAAATACATGCACATGGCATGCAAAGGGATAATTGCACCGGAAAAGCTACCACCAAGCCAAAGAGCAGCCTACTTCCATGGGCTGCGAACTCATCATCAAGTTATGTGCTGGTCTTTACTTGGTGAAGAATTCAAATTTAATGTTTGTGAATGGGGATGGAGAAACAATAACAGCAACAAACTTGTCCCAATAATGACGGATATGCCTATAGCACCAGAAGCATTGACCAAAGTAATTAGATGCAGATGTAAGAAATCAACCAAAAATCCATGTGGAACAAAAACTTGCACCTGTCGCAAGTATGGAATGGCGTGCGTTTCTTCGTGTGGGGAATGCCATGGTGTTGAATGTAATAATATAGTAAGTATGCTTAAAATACAAAAACAGTTTTCAGATCTTTTTCGTATCTAAGTAATATAATTAGAATGAACGACATACTCCAGAGACTAGACGAAAGATTTAAGAATAAAGATTTTTTCACTTATGCAGAACGTCGATGTTGGTAACGAAGAAGAGGAGTGCTCGTACAATGAAGATGAAACGGGACAAGACGAAGAAGACGAGGAGGAAGGCAACATCTTTGACGTTTTTGATGATGATTATTGATAGCTTCGTTTCGCTTACTTTGTTTAATTCTTGTTAAAGAATATAGAAGAATAATCCCAATAGTGACGAATAATTTCAAATTTGCCTGAAATTCATAGATTTATCCTTTTGCTTAATCGGTAATAACTCTTTTTCTGTACATTTTCAGGGTTTTGGTTAATAGAAAAAGTTGTTCTCCATGAAAAATGCTAAAAAATGATGTATAATATGTCCTATTTTGAAAAACTTGAAATTTTCATATTTTGGACCCAAAGGGATTGTGACGTCATTTGGAAAAAGGGCCCAAAAAAAGGTTTCCCATCATCCGATTCATGGGGCATTTTTTTTGAGCCATCTGCATAGTATAGAGAAGGTCTGAACAAAGTATCAGCTTGATAAAAATTTTTTCCCACAAACACCACTTTTTAAGGTCCCACGACTGCACTAATCGGTATGTTCTTGGGTTGGTGCATAGATTTGTAATATATTTACATTAAATGGTGCTGCAGACAATTTAATCATCATAACTCTGTTAGAAATTGGCCAAAATCCAATGACTGAGTTAGCTATTTCTTTTTTCATTATCATACCGACGCCGTACATATGCTGTTCTCCTCCTGAATATACAAAAACAAATCTATCTTCTGTCACTTTACCATCACCTATCCATCTAGTTTCACTTATCCCAATTAAATCAAAGTTCATGACCGACATCTCTTGTTTTAAATTTTCGTATCGACCTGCTTTATAAAGGGTTCTTACCAGTGATGTACGCGCATACAAAAAATATTGACGCCGTCAGCGCAAACGCAAACGTTCGAAAAACTATACGCCGCATGCGTCAACGCAACTTGTAAAAAAAGTTGGCAGCGTCAGCGTTAGCGCATACTCTAGCGCAAACTCATTTTGTTTGCTAGGTGCCCAACATTCACACGGTATAAACCACTCGAAACAACACACTTTTCAAGCCACTTCGCGATTTCTCGTTACAAGAAATTATCTTTTTGGCCGGAAGGCACATCTGGCATTGAAAATATAAGTTTTTGCCTTACGAAAAAGAGCTTAAAATACTTTTCCATGTAGGGCCATGGATTTGTATTATCATGCTCCATTTCACTTGGAGATTAGTATTACCGTAAGTTATTCCCTGAATACAATAGTGTAGTGTAAGAAACTGTAGCATATGCCTATCAAGAAAATTCTAGTAATATACTAACTGTCGCTCCTAGTAATATACTAACTGTCGCTCCCTAAAAATCCATTATAAAAAACACTCTTTTTAAAATAATTCCGTTTGAATAAGACTAATGTTGCTTTTAATACCATAATTCTCTCAGTAAGCTCTAGGCCTATGCTTTTTTCTGATAAGATTTTTAAAAAGTGGGTTAATGGAAGACAAAACTGCCAGACACAAGCAAGTTTAGATTCTGAACTACACAACTCTTTGTTATTAGCATTCAGGGATTAGCATTACGGTACTAGTGTTATTAGCAGTAGGCTACTCAAAAGCCTCTCACAATTGGCCCCTGGATGCATGTTTTGCTAAACTGCTCATCAAGTTACAAAACATATATAATTACATACTTACGCAACAGAATGTATAAATTGTCAAGTAAAAATTACCTTAGCTTAATTGATAGCCTACTGTATGTAGGCCTACACATTACTACGCAGTCTACGCTACATAGCCTACAACAAGAATAACCGGCAAAGTAATGTAGGCCTACTACATATAACATACAGAGTACGGTACAACATTATGCAAGCAATCACGGTTGGAGACCAAATATTTGAGTTTGTTTAGATACATAGGCTGCACTGCTCATTGCCTGAGAAGTTTCTGATTTGCCCCAAAATGCAAGACTTAACTAATATAAATTAAAGTGCTCACAATTGCTTACAAACGCCTTCAACACTGCTTGACTAAAAAAACTTCACACTACGAAGCCAAGTCATTGTTTACATTTTACATGGAGCGGCATTACCAACATACCTACTTGCTTGCTTACATTACATTCCTGTTCTGACCCGTAATTTCTCAGTAGGCCTAAGTTGTTTAAACTAATTCTTTCTTTTTTTCTGCAAGACTTCAGTCTCCACGTGGGACTCTAGCGTCAAAGGCATATATACAAACAAACTCCAGCTGACTGAACAATAGATGACACTGTGACACAACACTAGAACAATGGGCAATTGCAAGACGTTAACATTTCGCAGTTTGACAAAAAAAATTGCAAACAACAACTAAGACATTAAAAAGTATGCGTTGACGCTATGCGCTAAAAAACCGCGAAAACTTTACGGCGCATCCTCAAGCGCAAACTATCCAAAAAAATGTGGCCGCAAGCGTTAGCGCAAACAAAAAGTCTACGCCGCATGTATGCGGTGTAGAATTTGCGGCGCATACGTACATCTCTGGTTCTTACATTCCATGTTCCTATTTTGAGTGCCCTTTTTCTAGTATTCAGCAGTCTACCATCAGACTTATGCCTTCCAGAGGGATTTGGGCATAAGCCATCATCAAGAGCAGCTGTGCACATAGGAGAGGTTCCTCCTTCCCTGTAGCTTTTAGGGGACTTCACAGCAGGGGGCCCTGATCAGTCTCCATGACTCATTTTCGTTTTAATAGCTAGCATTGTTTACTATGGAATATATACTTGGTAAGGCTCCAATCTTTTCCAAGGTGACCAGCCACTGTACTCTAAACGTCAAAAGTGTGCCTAAACGGGTCACATCGTTTTGCTATCATGCCTTCCAAGCCATTGACTATTTATGGTTCTTCTGCCTTTTCAGCCATTCTAGACTTTATGCACTTAAAGGGGTTGACTTCCCTGCCATGTTAAAGCTGTTCTAACATGCGCCTCATTTAGTTTAGCCAGCATTATGCCGTTACCAGGGTGTGGCCGTTGGTGTGCATTACCAACTTCGTGGAGCCATAAATGAGACTTGGGGTTTATATGATGGACCAATGTTACCATTACTCTCATATGAGAAAATGGAAGAACTAGAGGTGCTACCTTTCACACAAACCCCCATAAACCCCAAGTTATTGCTAATTATTGTTCGTATAATCTTCATCATCTACAGCAGGGATCCGCAAATAATTTTTGGCGCGACCCAAAAACAATCGTTTGAAATCTTCGCGGCCCAAACGTTTCAGAAGCATATAATTTTGAGTAAAATATTTTGCAATTTAATATCAACTTCAATACGGTCGTCCTCGCTTAAGCCCACATCGGGACTGGACGATTTCGGGCTTATTAAGCAAGGGACAATTTTCTACCATTCCTAACCTTCAGTAATTCCGGAATGGACCAAATTGGGCTTAATAAGCAGGTGGACCGATTAACCGTGGTCGTCGTGTGAGCCTCTGGGACCGAGGGTCTATCCTTTTACCAGTCCAGATTCACGATGTTCCCGGACTACACTGGAAGGCTACTAGAGAGCAGGCAGTCTTAGGTTTCATCATCTATGACGCGCAACCTTGCACTCCGTTAGGTGGCTTGAAGATGGTAGAATCATTGATGATGTGGTCTGCGATCTGTTCCTCGGTACCTCATTCACAGGAGGAGGAATAGGCCATTCCCCATTGGTGCATGGTTGAGCGGAAATGCCCGACGCCCGTACGAAGACGGTTGAGGCGCACCCATGTTTGTTTTTTTAGTGTCAGGCTGATGGGGCATGTGTCGGCGTCGGAGATGAACGAATGTAGTCTGATGGTACTTGACTTCCATTCAGAATTCCATTTATGGTCTGCCCATTGCCCAAGTAGCCGCAGAGATGTCTTGTTCATCAGCTTCGTTGATCAGTAGTTGAGCGGCTGCCACGAATGGGTGTCTTGATTTTATTCGACAAGGGTGCTCGTTTAGGAGAGCAGAGATCTTGTGGTGGAGAAGATGTTAGGCTCCAGTGCCTGTCGGCCGAGAGACAGAGTAGCTTCTTCGCGACGAAGCTCAGCAGGTTGGATGCCAGCGAAAATGTGGAGATTGTCCAATGGTGTGAGACGCAGGCATCTGGTCACTGTGCGCAGGGCGTTGTTTTTAATGGCAGTTTGGATGTTGTGGCAGAGCACTACGGCATCAAACAGGTGCACAGTAGCCTACTCTGCTGAAGAGTAGACAAGGGCTAAGGCTGCTATACGGAAAGTGTCAGCCCTCGCCCCCAGCTGGGGCCTGCCAGGCGCTTGAGTAGCGCAGCGCCGGATGCCAGTTGCTTGCGCAGTGACACCAAATGGTGGTGGTATGTGAGCGATCTGTCCATTATCACCCCAAGATATTTTGTTTTGAGGCAGAAGGACAAAGGTTTTCCATTGTTTTGAACATGTAGCTCACGATCAGCTTCCAGATTGTGTAGGTGGAAAGCTGCTGCCACAGTTTTGGTTTCGCTGAGCTTCAGTCGCCAGTTCTGGAGATAAGCTGAGAGAGTTTTCATGTCCTGACTCAAGGACAAGGTGTCTTTTAGACTTCATAACCATAGGCTTAATAAGCGGAGACTACTGTACTACAATCGAAGGTATAATTTTTTTTGTACAAAATTGTAGCCTACGAAACTCAGCACATCAAAGAGTGTATGATTGTATTTACTTTTGTCTTACAAGCTATATTGATAGTAAATTTATACTGTTTTGCGACCCACTGTGGATGGTCTCGCCACCCAAATTTGGGTCGCGACCCACTATTTGCGGACCCCTGATCTACAGTACTGTAGTATTAACCAGGATATAACATAGAATGGTAGGTTAATCTAAAACAGGTTTTTGTAAATTTAACCAGAGTTTATAATGGTTTATTAATTACCCAAAGTTTGTTTTCACAATATGTCTCCACATGTAGCGTTATTCAAGCGATTAAATAAGTGCCAGATTTAGATGCTTAGTTGTACTTTTGGTACGAAAATACGAAATGTTGTTAGTTAAATTTTGCTTGTTATTGATTTCGAAGTTCCAAGGTAAGATTTGTTGAATATTCATCACTTGGAGAAACGTTGTAGATGTGGCTTAGTTATTTAAGATTAATTATAATCTGGGGCCTTGTAGGTTATTTCAGAATAACTCTAACTATTAATTTTGAAAAAGGAAGCAAGGAAGCACTATTTGAAGGTATGCAAACAACATATGGGATTGTTGATACAGTATGGAAATTCAAGGAAGCACTACCTGAAGGTATGCAAACAACGTACAGTATAGGAATATTGAGTGAATGACTTGTGCACAAGCGTGAGTAGCGCTGACAAGGAATCTTTAAACAGAAAGTGGGAAATAACATTAGTGTTTCAATTGATCAGACAACGCACAATCGCAAGCAGCACAGTTAGGAAAACAGCAACTTTGATCGTGGCAGTACATACATACAGTAAGAGAAAGCATATTGTTAATTATTTATTGTTCGTATAATCTTCATTATCTACAGTACTGTAGTATTAACCAGATATAATATAGAATGGTAGGTCAATCTAAAACAGGTTTTTGTAAATTTAACCAGAGTTTATAATGGTTTATTAAATACCCAAAGTTTGTTTTCACAATATGTCTCCACATGTAGCGTTATTCAAGCGATTAAATAAGTGCCAGATTTAGATGCTTAGTTGTACTTTTGGTACGAAAATACGAAATGTTGTTAGTTAAATTTTGCACTATTAATTTTGAAAAAAATGGCAAGGCAAAAATATTTGTAAAGACTGCAAGTTCTAATGTGCGTTTTCCACCACTGATTCTACTTTCGTTTCTAGTACGAGTTGCAACGTTCATCTGATGAAAGAGAAAGTAAAAGCAACAACAAACAGGTTGATTTATTGCTTCACTGACGTTTCGCGAACCATGAAAATGCGGATCCCCAGAGCGAATAACATACAACAAAATTTACAAGGATATATATTGCATTGCAGTTAAAAGCAAAAAGAATGAAACGCATATTATTTCAAAGGTTGGCCAAAGATGTGTAAGAGGTCGTCGTCGTCGTCGTGTGAGCCTCTGGAGCCGAGGGTCTATCCTTTCACCACCCCAGATTCACGATGTTCCCGGACTACACTGGAAGGCTTCTAGAGAGCAGCCAGTCTTTGGTTTCATCATCCATGAAACGCAGACCTTCCACTCCGTTAGGTGGCTTGAAGATGGTAGGCTACAGTCATTGATGATGTGGTCTGCGGTCGGTTCCTCGGCACCACATTCACAAGAGGAGGAAAAGGCCATTCCCCATTGGTGCATGGTTTAGCGGAAAAGCCCGACGCCCGTACGAAGACGGTTGAGGCGCACCCATGCCTGTCTTGGTTGTGTCAGGCCGATGGGGCATGTGTTGGTGTCGGGGATGAGCGAGTAGAGTCTGGTGGCGCTTGACTTCCATTCAGAACTCCATTTATGGTCCGCCCAAGTAGCCGCAGAGATGTCTTGTACATCAGATTCGTTGATGAGAAGTTGAGCGGTTGGCACGAATGAGTGTCTTGATTTCAGTCGACAAGGGTGCTCGTTTGGGAGAGCAGAGATCTTGTTGTGGATAAGGTGGTTAGGCTCCAGTGCCCGTCGACCGAGGGACAGAGTGGCTTCTTCGCGACGAAGCTCAGCGAGTTGGATGCCAGCGAGAATGGGGAGATTGTCCAATGGTGTGGGTCTGTGGGACGCAGGCATTCGGTCACCGTGCGCAGGGCGCTGTTTATGGCAGTGAGCACTGCGGCACCAGACAGGTGCACAGTACTCTGCTGAAGAGTAGATAAAGGCTAAGGCTGCTATACGCAAAGTATCAGCCCTTGCCCCCCCAGCTAGAGCCTGCCAGGTGCTTGAGTAGCGCAGCGCGGGATGCCAGTTTCTTGCGCAGTCACACCAAATGGTGGTGGTATGTGAGAGATCTGTCCAGTGTCACCCCAAGATATCTAGGTTCGGGCAAAAGGACAGAGATTTTCCGTTGTTCTGGACGTGTAGCTCACGATCAGCTTCCCGATTGTGTAGGTGGAAAGCTGCTGCCACAGTTTTGGTTTCGCTGAGTTTCAGTCGTCAATTCTGGAGATAAGCTGAGAGAGTTTTCATGTCCTGGCTCAAGGTGTCTTCTAGATTTTCCCACGACTTTGTGGAGTGGAGTATTGCCAGGTCGTCCGCATAAACATATTTTGCGGAGACCATAGTTGGCAAGTCGTGGGTGTACAACTGTACATGTTGAAAAGAAGTGGAACCAGGACCGATCCCTGTGGGACGCCGTTTTTCAGGCGTCTCAGTCTGCTTCGCCGTGAGCTACAGATGGTGAGGGTGAAGCTTCGATTCCTGACGAGTTCCATAATCATAATTATGAACCATATGTCTGTCAGGAAGCAGGCGAAGCAGCTTGCACGTAAGGCCGCAATGCCATAAGTGTCATAGGCAGCTGTGAGATCTAGAAAGACAACGCTGGCCTTCTTTTTTGCCTCAAAGCAATCCTCGATGTCTTGGTATAAGAGTGTGACCTGATCTACAGTGGATTTTCTGCGCCGAAACCCAGCTTGCTCTTTTGGAAGGAGCGGGTCGATGATTGAGTTAACGCGGCATAGATCAGTCTTTCGAGGATCTAGAAAGGAACACAGAGGAGGGATATCGGACGATAATTCCTTGGGTCCTCTGGTGGCTTGTGAGGCTTAGGGATCGCAACTACTAAAGCTCTTCTCCAGATTTTTGGGATTGTGAGGTGGTGCAGGCAGGAAAAGAGGAATATACGTAACCAGGACTTTAGGGCATGGCCAGCATGGAGCACAAGCTAAGGGCAGATCTTATCGGGCCCAGGAGACTTGTGTGGTTTCACTAGGCGGAGGGCGGTGGCGAATTCCTCTGGAGTGAAGTCTCCAGAGATTGTTTCTTCTTGTGATGCTTCCACTCGCCACAGGGCAGATACTTCCTTGGCTACAAGGCGGGATGCCTTGCGGTCCTTTGTCTTGTAGACCCCGTTCTGCACTAACTGGGAAGCGATGGCATTAGCAGAAACGGGGCACTGACAAGGGGAGTTTGCTGAGCGCCCAGTGAGGTTGTTGATGATGCTCCATGCTTTGCGGCTTGAGTGTGAGAAGTCGATGGTTTGGACAGCTTCGTTCCATCGCTCAAGCTTCTTTGTGTCCAGCCGCTCAAGTAGTTTGGTGGCGGCAGCGTTAGAAGCAGCACCACTTGTGGCGCCTAAGTAGGGGCGATAGAGAGCTTCACACTCAGAGTCCCAGCATGGTGTATAGCTGGTTCGATGGCCATGTGGTATTGTGGTCTTTGCTGCAGTTATTATAGCATTGCAGAAGTCCTGGTATGCCTCGTCTGCGTTGCATGTTTTAGTCGATGGTAACTTTGCAGCAGACTCATTGGTCAGGAGGCTATATTGATTACAATCGGCATTTTTGAAGTTCCATCGCTTCACCAGTGAACTCTGGACAGGAGCTACAAGTTTTGGGGCGGTGATGAGGGACGGCCGGTGTTGGGACCGTGGAAACATCTCAAGCACACGTCTGTCTGAAAGAGAGCTGTCGACACTCGCGAAGGCCAAGTCAGGGTTTTTCCCTGTTCCCCAGAGGCCGGAGTGGAAATTGGCTGGTTCCTTTGGATTGAATAGGAGGGCAAGATGGTTTGTAAAGGCCCAGTCAGCCAGCAATTCTCCGTCGCTGCTTGTGTTGCTGTAGCCCCATTCGATGTGCTGGCAGTTGAAATCGCCAGTGTAGAGAGTTGAGGAAGGGAACGTTGGAAGGGATGGTGGCAACATTTGCGAGGGTGGGGGCTTGTAGATGTTGACGATGTTGTAGTCTGAGATACAAATGCACACCCACTCAATCTCGGCATCAGTTGGAGATTGGTCGACAAAGGTCCACTTCAGGCTCTCATGCACAAACTTGGCAATGCCGTGCTTCCTGCGGTAGACCCGGCTAGCGTGTAGTTGGAATAGCTAGCCTATCGGCAGAGGTGCAGTGCCTGCAGTGGGTCTCTTGGAGGAGGATGACGAGTGCCCGGTTGGTATGGGCAAGCTGCTCCACAACTTTGATCTTGCTTGTTGTGTAGCCTTTTATGTTGAGCTGCAGAATGGTGGGGCGTCTGAACTTGTCCATTGCCCCTTGCAGCTGTGCCTTCCGGGTAGAAGTTCTTGGTTGACAAGTTTCGTTTGGCATCTGCTTGGATGCAGATGTTACTCACAGGATGGGGCACGAGAAGCCACTTGTCGTCTATCCCAAAAGGTTACTTTCCAGTTTCCATGTAAGAGGTTACTTTCCACGTTAAATTACATAAAAACTTCCAACATTGAACATAAACTTGAAGCAGTAGAGACCAAAAAAATTCGAGACGACATTCAGTGCGACAAAGAACCTCACCTAAATTCATAGCAAAATGTCAGGACTAAAACCAAAACGTATCAAAAAGCCAGTTCCAGGTGTGAAACTATTGCGATACAATAAAGTGAGACAAAGTACCAAAAATAATTTCATAGCAAAAAGTCAAGACTACAAACCAAAATGTACCAAAAATATCACTAATAGGCCTACTGTGCAGTAGCTATAGCAATGTACAAGACTATAAAAAACTTTGTTAAAAACAACTTTTGGTATTCTTCTGTGATCATGAATAAAATGGTTGAAACTTCAATTCATTATTAAACGAAATCGTTTAGGCTAATTGCAACTTTTCTAGTATTCTAGAAATCTAGTTTTAATTACATAAATTTGAGCAAATACAAAGTGTGCGTTTAAATTGCACTTTAAGTTGCAGTCGAAATTGAAACGGTGGCTTTCAGAAAAGTGACAAAAACAAACCCTTCTTTTTTCTAGTGAAGTTGTAGAGCTCAATAGGGAGAACAAGCAACAATATTTTGAAAAAAAGATTACAAATTATTTTATTGTTTGTCGTTTTGCATCAAGTCGGAGTCGTTTTTTTTAACGACTACGACTACGACTCCAAAGCCCTGATTAAAATAGGAAACAAAAAAAAACATGGTGAAAATTGACTTCCGTTAAAATGACGTTTCGAAATTACGTAATGACATTTTCCAGTCCAATCCACACTTACAGTACATTACGAAAGCGCGTATAGTCTCAAGGTCTATACAAAACTCCTACTGTTTGAAGCGAAGTGTCATTATTTCAAAACTTAATTAAGATGGGTTTCTGTAACCAGTGCATGGCAAAAGAAACAAATTATGATTTTTTTAAGTTGCGTAAACTCGAGCATGCGATCGATGTAAATAAAAATAATAAAAATTACACAATAAATTGACGCCAACATTGGATTTTTTACTCCTAAACCAGCATGCTGGTTAGGACTCAATGATCGCATAGCCCTTTCGAAAACTACACATTATTAGGTAAGATAAATGGGTCCTACACTATACTTGATTTCAAGCGTTGTGGAATGAAAAAGATTATTCCCATACTACAACGATTTCGGCACTAACGTGAAAAAGGTGGCCAGTTGAATTTTTCTACAGCAATTGCGCTCACCCAATTTATTACACCCTGAGTAGAAGTGAGCGGTGTTTATCAACAACCAGCTTAAGCCGGGTATTGAACCAGAGTGGCATGCTTGGAAAACAAGCTCATCCTCTGCGTTATCTCAAGACGAAACACTCGTTTTTAGTGCGCTGGCTGGAAAACTGCTGAATAGTCAATTGTGACAAGTCTAACCGCAAACAACTAAACTTAGAAACTTTCACATAGAAAATTGACAGAATTAGCATTTGCGTTGAAACGGTGAAACTTGTGCCAAGCAATTTGATCAAAACACCAACATCTGCCAAAAAAATTCGCTTGGCTTCATTTTGCAAGTGGTCTTCAAATGTTCACTGGGGAATATTTAAGTTTGCATCAACATGACGATTTTGGATGAAAGTTTTATGTGTAACGTCGTCGTCATCGTTTGTATGAAGCAGAAAGTTTGTGGTCAGCCGAAAGGAAGGACTTGGAGCCAACTTTTGTTTGCCAAGTGTGAGGAAGCCTGTTATTCCGTTGGGAGGGGAATAGATGGGACACCCAAAGATGATGTGGTTGGCTGTTTGGTCTGTCGCACGGCAATGACACGCAGCAAAGTCCTTTATGTCTCAGGGTGTCAAGAAAGTATTGAAGCGGCCATGCGTAAGGTAAATTTGCTTTTCGAATAAATGTTTGATTGACAACGCCTTAAACTTCAAGCAAAAGACAGGCAACAAGAGCACGAGTCACACATTTTTCTGGTTTTATTTTCATACGGTTCTAGCAAGCGTTGCGGTCGATTGCGAGCAATAAAGAAACACATCATTTTGTCCACAAAAAGTAATTTTACGAATTTCAACAAATGCATTTCAAAATGCATACGTTCGTATGAAAAGTAGAAAACATTTTGTGGCCAAATTACTGTACATTGAATTAACAAATGCATTTCAAAATGCATACGTTTGTATGAAAAGTAGAAAATATTTAGTGGCCAAATTACTGTACATTGAATTTTCGCTTGGTAAGACAACGCATAATAATCGCAAGCAGCACCGTTAGGACAACAGCAAGTTTGAACCAATAATAAGTGGAAGTCTACTACAGTGATCAAATCTATTGCATGTTTAATGAAAGAATATAACAGAATATAAATGAATATAACAATAATAATATATAATAAAATATAACATAATATGAAAGAATATAACATAAAGAAAGCACAGAATCTTATATTTATATTCATACTGTCATGCCTATAACAAGCCTTGCCAAGAGACAGGTCTTCACGAAACGATGTGAGAAAACGAGGTTTGATCGATGTCTTGTAAGAGGTGATGCTAATCAATAAACAATCGAAATACCTGGATTTTCATTAACTCGTTTAATTTACATCCAAGCTGTAATGTTGAACAGCAAATTAGCTAAAAAAAAAATTGTTAAAGGGATACTAAAGGAAAAACCTGACTTGGCGATTTTCCACGTTCTTTGTGTTTAACTTGCTACCATAAAACGATTTTAAATAAAATTTTGCCCCATTGCGGTCTGATCAGCGTTCCGCGCGTACTTTTGTCAGAGCTTTCAAAACCAGAATGGGCCTGAGCAGCGAAGCGTACGACTGTACAGTCTACGTCACAAAAGACGAGCAATCAGCTTGCAACTGCAACAGTTATTACTGCCGGCGATTTAACTGTAGGCTATGTATGTATGTACATCAAAACATCAGATTTCAACATTAAAACATCAGACAGTTTGCTCAAAACCTCAGACTGATATTAAAACATCAGATGTGGTAACGTGGCTTTTGTTATTGCTGTCTTTTGTGACGTATTCTCGAGCAGTGTTTGCACTTTTGGTCATTTTAAGACAAAAATGAAAATAAATGAAACATTGGACTTTGGGCCTTGCCAGCGCGATGGAAAACATTTGTTTTTCGGTCATTTTTTTTGAAATGAATTCTTGAATGTTCAGTTTACGCATTTCAATGTTTAATTCCCGTTTGAAAATTTCATTTAGTATGCCTTTAAGTCAATTGTTATTGTTTATCTAAACCTTCATTCATCGAGTATTATCCAGGAAAGAACATATAATTGTAAGTTAGTCTAAACCAGGTTTTTCAAGGTATAAATATTATTGTAGATCTATAACTAGGTTTTATCGTGGTTTATCAATTGCAAAATTTTGTTTTCACAATAGGTCTACACATGGAGTATTATTTAAACGATTAAATAAGTGCAAGACTTAAAAACTCGATGGGTAGCTGTTGGTAAATGCAAATAGAAAATGTTGTTAACTACATTTTGCTTGTTATTGATTTCTAACTTCCAAGGTAAGATTTGTTGAATATTCATCAATTTGAGAAATATTGTAGATGTGGCTCAGTTAATCAAGATTAAATATATTGCATGTTATTTCAAAATAACTTTAATTATTAATTTTGAAAAAATTGAGAAGAAAAAAAATATTTGTGGGAGTTCAAATTCCTTCCAATATGCGTTTTCCGCCCCTATTTGTACTTTGAGCTGTTAAAAAAAGCATGGAACATATGAAACCATTACTGTACAATGAAGCACGACAAAGTATCACACTTAATTTCATAGAAAAAGTCTAAATAACAACTAAAATGTATCAAAAGGCCAGTTCCAGAAAGCGAGGCACAGGCACATGAGGCACAGGCCTCAGGCCCCATGGTTTTGGGGGCTCCTAATTTTTTACATTAGTAGGCCTACTGTAAGCGTAGGTAGTAAAAGTTGTTGTGCCAGTGTGTACACAGTTGTTATTTTAGAGTAACGATTTCAAATTGTGTAACGATTTCATGCTAGCATACACCGAGGCATAACATAATATTATTATTAATGCTTGCATCATAGGCGTAGCCAGGAGGGGCGAAAAGGGCCATGACCCCTCCAAAAAAAAGTTTCAAAGTTTGGATTCCGAAGTTAAACCCTTTGTTGAAAATATAATATAATTTGTATAAATTGTCAGGACTTGTTTTAGACACGCAGAAAGACACCAATAAATTTTGCAAATCGTAAATCGCGCAAAGTTTACGCGATTTACGCTTCTTTTAACTAATCTGTGGAAGCAATTTCAGAATCGCTTACTCTGTTGGACTTTTGTGTAGCTGATTTTTTTGTGTTCTCTAAGTTTAGCCGCATTTTTTGTCCGTTCGTGTGTAACAGCTACCTTTAATAAGTCAATAGCTGTTTATCTGCTCATAAGTTTCATACAAATATTACCCTGAAAGTATTTCCTGAAAGCGCTATAATCCATTATTTGAGTGTAATTTTGCAAAAATTTTCCGGGGGAGCATGCCCCCGGGCCCCTAAAATACGCGTTCTTTCGGCACACTCTAACCCTCCACCAGCTTTATTGCTTCCCTTGCTTAACCTACTAGAATACGCCACTGCATATCAAGTGGTGATGTCTTAAATCAAACACTTTGTCGTTTCAATTCATCAAATATTTGGCCCACCGCCCCAAAAAAAATTTTTCTGGCTACGCCACTGGCTTGTATGGTCTTGGGCACATTTGCTAATGGGAAAGTTACTTGCTATGCTTCAGTTGAGCACTGCTACTCTGCATTGAAAGCGATTGCCGAAGGGGCCCCTAAAAGCTGTGCCTCCGGGCCCCGTGAGCCTTAATCAGGCCCTGCTTGCATCATTTGCGAAACCTGGTAAAAAAGTCACAATTAGGCTACGTTTTATCATTAAACCTAATGATTTAGCATCCACATAATTCCTTGGAATAGGTATTGCACCTCGTGAAAATGCGGGCACATCTTGTTCTGAAGACTCCAATATTATAAAGATAGAAAAGCTTCTATTCGTTATAATAAGTTTGCAAGAAGTACAAAAATAACATCATTTGCTGCGTTGGTTCATAATCTCGTGCTCACTTCTAAATTTTTCGTAATTATTTATATAAATTTTTGTAATTGGTTGGTTTTGAATTTTTATCCTCGGACTGACAAAGCCTTGATTGGTTATTCCTGGTAGTTTCGCATACTTGTAGAGGCTCTTGACGCCGGTTGCCAAGATTGACAGAGTGAAGTTTTCCGATTGTTGAAGTGCTGTTGCCGGGAAATTATTCCATTCAATGATTGCCGCTGAATGGAGAGCAGTCCTGAAATGGATTGCTTAAGCCCACACCCCGAGAGTCCAACTTGCGCCGCGTGATCTTGAGCCCGGCGCGTAACTATTGAGCTAACGGGCGGACAATTCTTGACATAGACTTTGCTTATACAAGGGGTTTTAGAAGATTATGTTGCCCTTTGAAAATAAGCTGTTTACTCCCATTCCCAGCTTTTGCCGCGATGTTGAATGTTATAGTTAGAATTTTCACTTAAAAGCGGGCTTTATGTATGTGTAAATGGGACGCTATTGAGGAAGGCATGCGTTAGCAGGCTGCACTCTTCAATAATTGTTTAATATTTCTGTTGGTATTGTAGGGATAGATAACCGATTGATATCTGATTTGGACCAGGTGGTTAACAAATCAATTCAGATTATTTGCCTGCTGGACTTGTGCAAACTAAAACGACTGCTGGTGATTCTACTCAATGAAATTAATACCCTTTCCACAGTTAACCCATATACTGGCTTATTTTGTGCATCCTAAAAGTTTACGAATTCTGTATATTTAGTCTGTGCTAAACGAGCTCTGTTATTTCCCCATCTGCACACTGCCTGTTCTCGGTGCGGCTAATTCCTGTTAATTATTATTCTTGCACTGTGTGCTTGGTGTCCTTTGTAAATCTCCTGTTTGGTGTACACTGTACAGTATGTATGGTCTGCACAACAAGTCTTGGTTTTCAAGTAAATTCGGTAATTCAACCTGCAGTGGTGTCATGTTTCGTTTTATATATTGTTTTGTTGCTGGAAAAATCTACTTTGTTTAATTATTAAAAGGGAACACAAAGTAGCTTTGTGAATCAAAAAAACCAAAAAAAAAAAAATCACGAAAATATTTAATCGGCTCTTTGCCGTGGAGTCCAATTGATCCCAAAGCTATTTTTTTCCTTCCACTTTTAACAACATATAATAGGCACAACGATGACACACTTATAATTTCAACAACTTTGGTTTGTGAGAATTAAGTATCGCAAATCACAAGCAATTGTTTGTAGCACTCAAAATAATACCATCTTGTGTCGATGGGGTCCTCGGACCCAAAGCCTAATATGTACACAGAGGTCCATTATTTGCAAATTAAACATTTCCTATGGACATGCATAAGTTATTTGCCATCAATTTAATCTCAACTGAACCTTCCAAACGTTATCATGAGCTGTCATGAACCAATCTTGCATAGAAATAGAGCACCACACGATAGTTCCACGAAAAACAATTTTAAATTTGCAATAACACTTTTTTGTCTGATATTGAGAATCCACGTAATCACTAATCAGTCAAAGATATTGTGCCGCATACGTTCAATCGCATGATCAAATCAAGAAACCATTAAACTGCCAAGATATGAAACTGTGAAAATATTAACCTAAAACGTCATATGGAATCAAGGAACCGTCAAACCAAGATTTGGGTGAGTAATATCGTAAACAAAGCCTACGTTAGGCCTGCTTACAGGAAATTCGATTCCTTTTAACACTCAATGAAACCTTGTAGAAAGTAACCACGAAAACTGTTAGCAATAAAGCAAATTTTACAATGTTTATTGCTTCTTTTTGATTTGCAGTACTGTCCAGTTTTAAATATTTATACTTATAAATAAAAGTTATTCTTTATATCATTGTTATTTGACTTTGATTGCAACAAATGGAAAAGCGTCGAAAAGTGGTAATAAGTTACGTAAAACATCTTTATTTTTCAACAATCATAAATTATTATCCATTTTGCAGTATATACAAGTTTTACATGCATTACATGTCACTGAATCTAAACAGAAAATAATCTTGTAGAATGATATTTTTTGTTTAGAAAACATGATGAACCTGACTTGGTAAAAATAAATTGATTTGTATGCAATGTTATTGATCGACTAAATTTCTTTATTTCAAGTCACTACTTTTATTCAGATATTTGCTATGAATAGCTTTGATATTGTTTTGAATTGCTGTCTTCATGACTTTCAAAAACTTAAATTTATATTAAACGAGCAACAACATTAAAGTATAATTTTTTTTAGGTTGATAACACTTCAGAGTAGATCATATTGTTTTAATGGTCAGCTCGAGGTATTGTTGTAGCATATCCATCCTCGTCTTCATCTTTTGTGACCTGTGAAAACATCAGAATAATTAAACAGTGAAGAGGAGTTTTTTAAATAAATCTATAACTTGAAACTGAACACCACCGTTGTAAGTAATCATTAAATGAAGATCTGGTACGAATTAGAAAAAGAGTAAAAATGCATAGCACAAAATGATTGGAACGGCTGTTCCATTTAATCAAAATAAGTTTCAGTTTCAAAAACTTTACGTTTTAAAGTGTTTTAAATTTTACTTTAAGTTTTATTTTAATTCTTTAAGTTATCAGTTTTAAAAAGCTTTAGTTTTTGAAACGTTTGTTGAACGTGAGTTTAGTATCTGCATCTTGAGCTCTCTATTTTTGTTTAGATAAAAACTGGTCCTTCAACAATTCTATTTATTTTGCAAAATATAAAGGTTATAAAAACAAACAATCCAAACATGTCACATTGTTTATATACCGGTACTATGGAATAATATTTACAATTGCGCGATGCTTCATTAAAAACACATCAACGAAGCTGTCTTCGTGAAAGTCATTTGGGAGTATTTTTAAGAAACGATTTGAAATTTATTTTACTGGTGTATGGGCAATCTCATCGTTTGACTTCAGATTGGCATACTTATGGCTTTTGTGGTGTTCGTTTGATGACTAAAAATTGAACAACATGAGGTGTTTTCATTTTTTTGTTAGACATAAAGAAAATATCTGAATAGAAAATAAGTCAGATATAGTTATTACTCTCTAAACCAGGGGTCACCAAACTACGGCCCGCGGGCCGGAACCGGTCCGCGAACTGATTTCATCCGGCCCGCCACGTGCTGCGGAAATAACAGCTGCACTACAACAGTTTTTTATCATTAGGCCACCACAAATGGGGACAGTCTAGGCCAAATTTGGAAAGATGTAATGTTTTTTCAAGAGCACGATGCCCTGTGGTGTATCACAACAGGGGATAACTTTTCCAGCAACCTCTCGATTTTCATCACAACTTTGCTATTCCACCGCTGACTTTGCTATTTATTGTGCTCAATTCAAGTCAATGGAAATTCTAAGTAGCCGTATATCTTTTCGCAATTTGCATCCGGCCCGCAGCTGTTAATCTCGCAGCAATCCAGCCCTCAGAGAAAAAAGTTTGGTGACTCCTGCTCTAAACCCTTGACAACCTGTTTCACCCTAAAAGGTGGTTCATCAGAACGCCCTTATTCGCTCTTCTTTCGTTTTTGTTTGGCATTGAGCACTTTTTGTAGTAATAATAGTATTTATTGTTGAATAGAAAATATGTGGAACCAACACATATCACTGTTTTGCTTAGGCTGTCGTGATTATTAACCGTATCTGTTACTGGCGTAGACCTTATGGTCTCGCCCTCTGCTAATTCAGCAATTTCACATAGAAGCAGTGACGCTAGAAACCTGAGATTTCTTGACTTTTATTTATTTTTCTTGCCCCAACTTTTAATCCCGATTATGTTGGTATCGGATGATTGTGAAGTTCACAATAAACCTTTTGTCACAGCCAGTTATGAAATGCAAGAAACTTGCTGAAATTCAATAGCTTGATTGACAGTTTACTATTAGCGTGCGGTTTCATTTTTTGTTTGTCACTGATAATGATTGAGTTTATTTCCTTAGCTTGCGGAAAGCGCTTTCAGCCATGCAAGTCAATGAATAGGTGACGTTGATTTAGCATCTACTAATGTCAAATTTACCTAAGATGAGATTTTTGACTAAAGAATTTCGCTATCGCCGATCCAAGTCGAAAATGATTGCTACAAGGTTATGAACAATTATTCGACATTACTTGACGTGGAATCGACGTAAATATGGATACCAACCCATTAGTTACTTTCACATATGGCATTTTATGACAGTTCAGACGTTCACGCTGCATGAAGAGAGACCTCGCTTCGAATGAGTCATTCTTTGCTGGCAGACAATAATTAGGAAAGTAATTTGTTATTCGCGCAAATTGCTTTGTAGCGCAAAAAGTGCATGGAATACTGTTTGCACAGAAACGGAAAAATTAAATTGATGAAATTCTGTGTTCAAGGCAAAAAGACTTTCAAAATAAAATGTGAACTGAGAAATTAGACCAAGAAATGGCAAAAATAGGTCAAAAACCGAGTCTTTATCACCTTTTCTACCTAAAATACACAATCACGAATATATTTTGCGAAATAAATTGATTGAAGTGATAGATAAGGCTTTTGACCAATGGCATACTTTTTCCCGTTGTTATTTGATATAAGCCGACGGAGTAATTAGCAATAAGAAAGACGTAGACCCGATGGTCTCGGCCAGTGACTCTTGCCGCCAAAAGGAAGCAGTGACAGATACGGTTAAACCAGAAACAATTTATTCACATGTCTTTGAAGATTATTTAGTTTGAGTAAGAAACAAGCACTGCTTCGAATGCTATGGTTTATTAACCCTTACGAGGTTGGGCTCCCTGGAGTCTTGCTCAGTTTGGGGGGGGGGCTGTCGATTCTTCTTATGCTTTAGGAGTGATATCTCTGTTATTTTTTAAGGTACGGCTTCAAACTTTGGGATTCACTTTGTAAAATTATTCACGCTGAGCATATCCGAAAATTAAACCTATGTGAATTTTAAAACTGCTCATAGACGTTGAAATGTTGAGGTGACTTATGACTTTTGGATTATTTTGCGATTAAAGCAATTGTAGCGTGAGTTTACACATTATTTTTTGGTAGAGTAATGAAGAACATGCATTGCCATGTTGTGATTAAATTTTTTTTACATAATCTTGAAATTACAAGTGGCTGCACATTTACAGTTCGATAATACGAGAAATTGAATACAACGCTAATACAATCATTTCGACGTGGATTCAACATTGCAAGACGATGTAAACATGCGCGGGTTTGCAATTAGATTACTTCTCTTCTGTCCTTGTTTGTATAAAAGTCATAAAATCAGTCGTTGTATCCGTGCTAAAATTCAGCTATGCTCAAACCGCATTATATTGATATTTTCTAAATAGAAAATGGATTTATAAAATATGAATACAATACTGTTTCAGCATATAAAAATGCTGAATTTTACATCGAGTATTACGATTAGTTTTATGACCCACATTTTATACAAAAAAGGATAGATGATTTTGATAAGCAATCTAATTGCAAAACCGCACATGTTTACAAGTATTCAACGTCTTGATATGTTGAATCAACGTAAAAATAGCTATCTGTCTAATAAAAGGAAAAAAGGAAAATCTCTCATTGAGCTCCGCGTTTTATTTAGGCTGTGGTTGAAGCCAAAGTTTATAAAACCGCAATCATTCAAATAGTTTATTCTGCGCAAAAGCAAACTTGACATACTCGTATGGAATGTGCAGGGCATAAAGGCTTTTCACAGCATTGACATTGGCCACGGTTTTTTGGTAGTTTATTTTTTGTGGCTTTGGCACCTTCTCAATAAGTAAACGCAGTAGTTGTCCACCGTGGGGACTTCGCTTTGCACGTGAATGAACCAACCCATCCTTTGGTCGATGATATCGGTGCCACCCTTTGTGAAGTCGTAAAGCTTATACAAGCCTGGCTTCTTTTTGCCGTCATCCTTGGTAATCCCCAATAGAGGTTGCATGGTCGTCAACATCAACACATTCCGCATGCCAGAATTCTTCGTTTTTACTACATAAGAATGTAGGCTGAGATCAGCCTCACTCGTCTGCCAATAAATTTCGTACGAAGATTTCTCCCTACCACTCACTTGCTTCACTTCCAGGGGTATTCCTCTACGTATAGCGTTGAGGGTTCCAGCTGACGTTATACCCCTGTCAAGCAACCACTGCGCGAGTGGTATGGAGGTGTAAAAGCGGTCATACAAAATATTCCGACCTTGAAGGTCACCGTGTTGTTCCAGGCTCATCACCATTCCTTTTACCAGTTCTTCTGCACCACGAACGTAAAAATTAAATGGCTCTTCCTTCGGTTTACCTGAATAGACCGATGCCGCAAATGTGTATGGGAATCTGCTGGCGTTTACCGACTTGAACAGAAGGCCATATTTCGCAGGCTTGTTTGGATTATATTGCTTGAAGGCAATTTGTGTCCTCATGGGGTATAGCGTTTTGTCCAACGACAAGTAGTCACCTGGAATGACATGTTTGCCGCAGTTTTCGTTAAACATTTCGAAAACGACTCGAAATGCGGCCAACCGGTCATTCTTCCAACGTTGCGGCCTAGTATTTTGGTCGTCGAACGAAATGTTCGAAAATAAAAATTTAAAGCGGTTCTTGCTCATTGTTGCACTAAACACGGGGTGTCCTTGCAGATGATTGAACAATACATCCGTGGAATGACCAACCTGTCCTAAAAGCCCCCGAAAATACTCCAATTCAACAAAGGCCAGCATCTCCTCTTTGTTGGTTGGGCCAAAAATAGCAGTACCTGCTGTCATCTAAAATTCTCTCTGGCAATTGAGAAATGAGTGTGGCAATTTTTCTATTTGTTTCTTGAACAATAATGTTCAAAATGTTTAAAGAAAAAAATAGTTCCCATGCTTGCCGAGGGGTCTTGGCTTTTTTGGCTTCTCCTCTAACACCAATCGGGCCAGATATAATGTTAGCCCGGCCCCTTCTCCCATTGTGCACCGGTCTCGCATTAGACCAAGTAATGCTGACGCCGCCCTCTTGTCTGTTCTTTGGCTTTTCTACAAAAGTTGTATAAGACTTCAGTGTGTCAGGAAAACTCAACAGCATCGTAGTTGTTCATGTCGAGATAGGAATCTATACTGTTCACCAGTCTTTTCGATGTTATAATCCGTCCTGATGGCGCAAACTCCGGTTGAACATCGCCCATGGAAGGTAACTGGTCGTCAATCTCGATCGGAATCGCTGTTGCGGAAGTTGACGGAGAAGAATCCGCTTCTTCATCTGAATCGGAGTGCCATAAATCCTCCAAATCATCCGCCTGGCTTTCGTCGTCAGAATCCAGTAAAACATGTTGCAATATTTCTTCAGCACTGAATCCTTGCCTTGCCATGTTTTATTTAAAAGTGAAAAGGACGTAATTTTTTTAATAATGGCGTTGAAATACTAAAGAAAATGTATAATGAAACAAATTGTTAGTCCCATAGAAACTAGTTAGAAAAAAACTGTTACACAGAATTATAAAAATCGAGAATAAATCAAAACTTTGCAATATAATAAATTGTCAGACCGTTGTTAAAAATTGTGAAGTGCACTTTACATATTTACTGATGATGAAACTATATGAATGCTATGGTTATCTATGGTGATTCAGATTAGCTTTTTGAGCAATGCTTCACGTTTATGATAAACTACACGTAGAAGGGAAATCCAACAGGCGTTTGCACAATATCGTCGTTTAGCGACGTAGATTCGACGAAAGCGGCGTAATAATTAGTAGGCCTACCTGGTATCAATATTGGCTGTTTCTGCAATGTTGCGTTATGACCATGAACGCCACGTGGCTTGAAAAACAACATTATAACGCTGAATGAAACCATGTGCATGAAACTGATAATCTATCTAATAAAATTATCTCTGATATAAATTCAACGATTGGGCAATGGTATGTCTCAACAAAATTACCAAATATTCCATCATTTTGACGGCTAGAATGCATTGTTGAACCTAAACCGAAAAATATAGATGCGCTGTTCATGCATAATTTTTGATATTTGTTTATATGTTTAGTGAAAATAAGCTGTCATTCTTGTTATTATATTGAAAACGAAAAGAGCAGTTTGCAAAACGTCTATATTACCATGAATGCGGTTTCATCTATTTTGATTGTCCCTTGCTGTAGGCCTACTCAGGTAAGTTGTAATTATCACAATCTAACTTTTCCAAACTGTGAGCACTATATCTCGATGCGCATTTGTGTATTGTGAGAAAATTTTGATGGTGTCCAAAAATCAAATACTATTTACAAAATAACTCGGTCTCTTACAATATCCTCATATGTCACATCAACAAATACTTTCCTGACTTACCAATAGGCCTAACTAAGGTAATAAAGAAACATTCTACTAACGGACAGTTCAGTGATAAAAAAAATCCAAAAGTTTGATATTTCTTGCAAATGCAAACAATATAAGTTTTTCATAACAAGATGAAGTTCAATAGCATTACAAGAATTCCATCACCATAATTCAAAAAGAACCTTTCCATTACTTGGGTTGACCCTTGCGATTACCCCGCATATGGGTTATGTTATGTACCACTATAGTTCACCGTACTGCCGATTGCCTAAAGCATGAAAAAAGTTGCATCTGTCTGCGGTTATAAGTTATATTTTTTTCTAAATTCAACTAAAACAGCTATTCGCATTATGAAACAGTTGGATAAGTGCCATAAATCAAACTATGGAATAAGTTTGTATCTCTATAAAAACGCCTGCCTGCAAAATGATACCATGTTCATAAAAATTACTAGATGTACATAACGCAATATACTTTATGATATTATATTTTCTGATTATACATTTCCAGTCCTTGTCACAGACTGCATAATGCTTACTCATTCACTTTCAATGTAACTGAAAGTAGTTGTTAGATAAAACCTATATATCACACGCGCTATCAAGTAAAAGCGTTCTATTTTACATTGATTGGATTGGCTCAATATGAGATGGCTACTTCTAAACTACACTTATGAAGGCAGAGTCTGCAATTACTTGAATTTTTGCAGGTGTTACCTACAATAAATAATGCGATTAATCGAATACAATTCTCACACAACTCGTGAATATGTCTAGTCAATCAGCGCTGACATAATGCTGGATGATGCATTATTGTTTATTGAATAATTTAGTAAATATGCGTAACTGTAACTTCATTTGTTTGTTATTGTGAGACGAAACTAGGAAGAATGGAAATAGAAATGGATAAAATAAAGGTATTTTTATTCAATGTAAACGCGCTGCCGCGTGTCATTATCTAACTAAAATATCTCTCGCCGCTAGCCTATGTCGATTCATCGTTTTCTGACGTCACGTCCATTCGATAATAAACGATTTCTTTCATGCATTCTCAGTTCAGTTTGGCAGTTACCCGCCTTTCCGTCGATTCAACGTTGCAAGACGTCGCATAAGTTCATATCTTTAGTTTGGTAAACGGAGATAAGATTTCATTGTGACATTGCTATGCAAACTTATATTTCACATGAGACAACTTGACAAGTAAATACACAAGTTTTCACAATTTATGACGAGTTATAGCACATGGAAATGTTACGCTACAATTGCTTTGCGAGGTACTGCATCGCGGTTTAGTTTATCAGTGACAGTGAACCTGGTACAAGAAGCCTCGAATATATTGATTCAACTAAGCTGCATCACGTATAAACGTGGTGGAACGATCGTCCTTTTCACAAAAGCGTGATGTTCTGGTTTATCCTACACAAATGAGAAGCGTATTGCATTTCAAATCTTTACATGTCGACTTGGAAATAAATGTTTACAAGTATATGTGAGAAGCTTTGAGAACATCGACGCCTTTTCTGCTTTTGATAGTGTGTCGGACAAAAGGAAAGATTTGAAACCAAAATCATAATATGTTACAGAGCAGCTTCTATAGTAGGCAATAACGTTGTAGCCTATGCTTTGTTTGATTGAAAGGACATAATTGTCTGCGAAAAACGATTCTCGCTCTAGATGCATTGGCACCAAGTCTTATGTTTAATTTTACGCAATTTCAACCGCAAGCGACGGTAACTCATCGTATCAAAGTTGAAGCTTTTCTTGTATCGACGTCGCTTATAAGCCGTGGTGAGAACAAAAGGTCCACGCATACTGTCAATTTCCTTCACGCTGTGAAGCAGTTAGGATTAACGAGACATGGGCCAAATTAATTACTTTCATCCAGCTGGTGGGAAAATTTTGAACAATAGAATATGAAATATTTCAGAGGATGTGCTGAGAAATGCCTTATATCTCTCAATTTATAACCTCTATTCACTCAAAATTTCAGCTCCATAGAGGTGAATAAAAGTTAGGAAAAGTCAAGAAATCTCTTAGTCGCAGCCTCAGTGGTTTTAGAGATACAACTGTTAATACAAAAAAGTTGAATTGACACCCCCCCCCCCATCTTTCAAAGGGTTACGTGCAAGTCATCAGTAACTATTATGGGGTATTATTTTCTTTCTCCGGTTTGTGACGGCACAGAGTAGCATTAATATGTATTGTTTGTTGCTACCATAGACTCTCGAATTCAATTGTAAGTTTGCTGCTAACCTACCAATTTAGTCAAGTGAAGAAATTAAGCAATAAAATACGTGTCAAAGAAAACCAGAAACTTTAAGCAAAGTATTTTGCCCATTATATTTTTTGTCGTATCAAGGCTTACGCTCGGTGATAGAACATTTAGATTAAATGGACAGGAAAGCAAGGAAGCCAATTTTCGTGTCCACTTTCAGGCAAGCCTTTTAGTGTATTGTATTTCAATGTCAACAATATTATATTTCACTTGAATGCAGGTTTGTAATATTTGTATTAACTATTTCAGCCTGCATCAGAAATGACATTTTCTCGTCACGCAACCAGTTAATCTCACAAGGAAATTATATCAGTATGTTTAATCACATTGACATGTAGTAATGTTTGTGATGTATATTTTTTAAACTTTCAGCTTTGTCAAACACTACCATTTGCACAAGTGATGTCAAACATGGTATATTTATGAACCCCACTAGAAGTCATACATATTTTGAGACAATAAGTTTAAAAGAGCTCAACGCTTCTCAATACCCAGTTATAGATTTGTTAAGTATTTTTTATTATTTGTTAAAATACTGTACAACTGCGAAATCAGGATTACTTGATAAACTAAACTTGAATGCAGTTTAATTTTATCATATATATACTTTCATACTTCAATGTCGCACATTTTTTATTTCTAAAATGCAATTGCACCTGCGGCTTACCTTAATTTTATCAGTTTAGTAACTTAGTAACTTAGTTTAATTTTATCATACCAAAAAAAGGAGAGACATTCACATGAAAATGGGGTGCCTGCAATGTAAGTTGATGTTTGGTAAAGAAAATCAATAATACAATTTTCTATAATGTTTTAATAATTTGATACAGTAGATTCTGATTCTATTATGCATAATTTATTTTAGTACAACCACCACTGTACAGAGATGAGATGATAATCGCAAAGAATACAATAATAAAATATATTTCATTTTATTTTAGTTTATGTCGTTGACATTAAAACTTGTTTGTTCGCATTATAAATTTCATTATACATTAAATTTACTGTAGTAGAGTGGTCTCCTGAGATAAGGTATTCAATCACCTTTGATCCAAACAGATAAAACGTTAATTTTGCTATAAAGTCGCTAGGATTTAACAGTTATTGTCTCTCGATCTCAATCTTTGCCGAATTTCCCTACAATAATAAAGATTGGAGTTAAAAAATACTAATTTGGATAATATCCATTTGTGAATTTTAATCGTATAAAATGATAAAAAAACAAAACAAAAAAAAACAGAAATATTGCCGAAACAAATGGCCCAAGATTTATTTAAAGAAAGCATCAAAGTTATAATTCAATGTAGTCTAATGTTATTTTGCCTCTAAATGCTAGTTGTAGATGGTCAGTTTCAATCACGATTCAATTGTAATACTCGGTCAAATCAATGACTCAAACTAACAAGTGGATGCGTCATATTACAACTAATTACAAATCTTTGTGCAGCATTCGTAATTGCGTAATTGATCAGTAAATTATTTTTCACTACTTTGTTGATACGTTTCTAGAAAAGACAAACCACTCACAACTATGTCAATGTACAACTTAATACTGAAGGTAGGAATTTGTTATACATTTTATATTCTGTTTATGGAAGACAAAATCCCATATAACCTATCACCTGAATTACAATATCCAAATAATATTTTACTGGAGTAAGAACCTTTTGAAGATCCTTATAAGAGTAAAACAGCTTGTTAAGGTTGTTAGGGTTTATTAACTACTGTATATTTGATGAATTTAGTAGGCGAAATTATTTTGGTTTCGAGCAGGTTGTTATAATCGCGTTTTGCGACTTCCACTTTTCTTTAACTCTTGCTATGTTTGGCAATTTTTTTTTTCGTTTGTTTGTTAAAAATAAAATAAAACTAACTGAACATCATGGAAAGGAAACAAACATCTTCTGACCGATGTTGAACAATGAACATATACTTAGCTTGTAAATAAAGTCTGTCAGATTTGGAAACTTGTATTTTATTGATACAGCTTTCGCCATCGTAAAGGCGGATTTTTCAGTATCTCACCAGCGCCCATTTCATTACATATATTTAGTTTTTGAACAAAATCATCTATTCTTAAAGGCAACAAGAGTGAAATGTTTGTTTCGCTTTGATGAGTATTTGTGTGGTTTGTTTTCAACCTAACTGAAGATGATCTAGCTGCGGCAGATCGAAATAGATTTTTTAGCTGATTACGATTAAACTGACTTGTGTAAATGTAAATTTGTTTGCTTCTGAACATCACGTTAGTTTTTGTAAGGTTGTTTTTTATTGACTTTTGATATTGTTTCTGTTTACTAATGTGTATTTAGACGAACAAGAGAGCGGCTACACATCTATGAAAGCTCAGCGAAATAATGTACGAACTATAGTTTGTATTGAAATATGGTTTATATTTCGTAAAGTTTCATAAACAAAGTAAAACACTCATACCTTACTCCACAAGTACACTGCGTTGAAACAATTGAATAAATAGAATAGCAATGTATACTACTGTATAGTGTATACGGTAAATTTGGGAAAAAGTAATTTTGATAAAACAAATAAAGTGCAGACATCAAAGGGATTAGGTTGAATAGCATTATTTAAGCATACAAAGAAACTCACAAAAAAACAAATTTAAACGTTTTCGACATAAAACCTTTTCCCCCCGTCAGGGAAATAACCAACCACACATGAACCAAATAAAAAATGACTGTAAATTAGATTAAACAACGCGGAAAAATATCACATTTACGCACAACATTTACGCACAACATATCACATATCACTTTAAAATTCTTCCACGTTATCATAGTTTTTTTAGCACACTTTAACAGCAGTAATAATATGCCTAGCAAAAATTTCACATCGATGAAATTCCTTATTTCATCTAAAGATGTTTTGTTTTATATTGATAAGCTCTGATAAACATTCATTTGTGAAGTGCAAAGGAGCTGAGCATGCCAGTGTGGGTACCTTTTATCTAACACTGAAAGAAATTTTACATAAAAATATTTATTTCAAATGTTATGGTTGATCAACTAGATTCATTGGATTTTTCTCATTCAGCAACAGTTTCACTATCAACCATCCAAACAAACCTTTCATCACCAACCAATACATTAGCGGCTGGTTATCTTGGACTACAGTAGTTGTGACGGCTCATTTTGAAAAAGAATCTTTTACAAGTTATCAATGGATAAACACATATGCAGACAACTATGACGTTCCACAGTTTTACGTCTTTGGTGCTGGATGCGTTAACAGAACATCAATCAATGACACGCAATCTTGTGTTGAGAACAAGACAATTGGAGTGATCACTTCTAACTTGACTTATCTTCAACCATTGATGACTAACCTGGATCTTAGTGTTCGAAGTGGCTCATTGGATCCGACTGGAGGCAATGTTCCAGATCTTCCGATCGTAGTAGCACTCCCACTTATAACCGTCCAAGGTAATTTTCCTTTTTAATAAAAGTTTAAGCCAATCGTAAGAAATTAATCCAAGGAAGCAGTAATTTTATATAAAATTGCGTTTGTCTTTTCATATGTAATATAGTAAATAATGAGCATCTTAGTATATTTTTAAAGCATTGATATATTCGCATAGTCGCGCTTCCATTTAGAGTCTTTCAAGTTTTTTTTTTTTTTTTTAAACTAATAAAACTTATTCCTAAACTTAAAAGAGTATTTTAATATACTGCTAAAAGTTTGTCATTGGTGTTTTGGCACTTTTAAAACTTTCTTTGTCTTTGGCACTTTTCTGAACGATATTACTGAAGCTACATTTTGATCTGATTTTATTAATCGTTTAAAAATGCATCAAGGTTCTTATAAAATTTAGAGATTATAGTATAAAAATATTATTTTACAATGCTTTTTTGCCAATACATTCTGTTCATGATTTACATCAATGAATTGTAGGCTACTGTTCTCGCATTAGGAAGTTGGAGATACAATTTGTGTTTTCTGTAATAGATTGCCCACAATCACTTCAAGACAACGTGTATATCCAATACAACTCAGCTGGATACAATGACGTTGGAACATTCAATTGTTCTAACAATGGACGATTGTTCTATTCAAACGGAAGCCAACCTACTTCTGACCGAACTACTTGTCAATATAATGCTGAATGGAGTGGCAAAGATGATCTGCATTGCTGGACAGGTGATTTTGTTTTTCTGCTATTATCGTGACCACAATATGCAACCTCGTTCACTTAGTTAAGTCGAATTGGAACAATTCAGCTAAGTTTTCAAATGAAATCACGGACAGATGATCAATTTCTATCGCAATTTTTTAGCTGTGAAGTAAGTGACACTATCCAAAGTCTCACTTGCGTACGTTTAGCAAATAAAAAAAAGCAATGCTATAATGTGGATAAACTGTTCAACGTTTTTATGCTCCAACCCCCAATACTATGATAACTGCAATGAATGGGGTATCCTACAGTGCACACTTTAGGGAAAAGTGAACATCTTGGACAATTTTCTAAATATTATTGAATGATAACACAATACAATAACTATAGCAACACACAAGGCTACATAAAAAATTACTTAAAAATTAATATGCAGTACAATAGAAAGTGGATGTGCAGTAGGAATAAAATGGTACCAACAAATACCAGAGGTTGTACACATGGATTCTTATCAGATATACACAACATATTGTTTACACATGCCAATCATTCAATCGATAGAATTCTTATTTTATCTACAGATGTTTTCTTTAATATTGATAAGCTCTGATAAACATTTATTTGTGAACTGCAATGGAGTCGAGCATGTCATTGTTGGTATGCTATCTTACACTGAAAGAAATTTCACATAAAAATATTTATTTCAAATTTTATGGTTGATCAACTAGATTAATTGGATTTTTTCATTCAGGAACAGTTTCACTTCCAACCATCCAAACAAACCTTTCATAACCAACCAATGCATTAGCGAATGAATTGTAAGCTACTGTACTCGAATTATGATTTCAGAGATACAATTTGTGTTTTATAATAGATTGTCCAGAATCACTTCAAGACAACGCGTATATCCAATACAACTCAGCTGGACACAATGACGTTGGAACATTCAATTGTTCTAACAATGGACGATTGTTCTATTCAAACGGAAGCCAACCTACTTCTGAACAAACTATTTGTCAAAATAATGCTGAATGGAGTGGTCAGGAAAATCTACAATGCTGGACAGGTGATTTGTCATTTTATTAATATGGTGAACACAACTTGCAACGTCATTCATTTGTTTAAGTCGACTTAGCACAATTCTCAGCTAAATTTTCAATAGAAGTCAAGGACAGATGATCAATTTGTATCGCAGCCTTTTAGATGTCAAGTAAGTGGAATCATCCTCAATCTCACTTGCGTACGTTTAGTGAATTGAAAAATGAAGTTATAACTTACATGATTTGTTTAACGTTTTTATGCTACAGCTCCCAATTCTATGATAACCGCAATGAATTCACTGCAGTTGAAGGAAATAATTTCACTGTCATCTGCGAGTACAATGACGTCACTCCTATTGGAAACCACACTGCATTCTATTTAGATGACAAAGAAGTAAGACGACAACAGGTAATTATTGATACCACAATATTTTACTTTGATGCATGATTGTAGTTTTCTTTGTAATGTAGAATATTCCCTGGAGTTTGAACTCGTCAATTCATGATTGTATCAAAATAAAAAAATGACTTTTTTGTTCCATTGTGTCAAGAACATGACATCAGTAAAGAATATGACATTTGAAGTTTGTTATATGTTTTTATTTACGTTACATATATGTAGTTACATTTTCATTTGCATTCTTTGAAATTACGTTTCAGGCATTTTGTCTTGTTACGACTTACTTCTTAATTCCTTGCAATACACCTTAATCAGCGCCCAGCGGTCTCACTGCACTTGTTTTGGGTCAGCACTTTTCAAAGTAAAATCATTCAGTCCTCAAGTTTAATGATTGATGCTCGGATGGCTTAAGTTGCATTACTCTTATTGTATGAGACGAAAACACAACAAAGCTAATTGCATCTTGACTTGCTCATAGATACCTGAACCAGTCCACACTTTTAGCAACATTTTTTGTATTTTCGTTCAGTTCAGTTTGTTTGTATTTCTGACCATCACAATGAGATACAATATATGGCTAACATAGCAGAGGTCTAGAAAAAAGTAGAATCGGCAAAACGCGGACGTTGTAACGTGCATGATACCAAATCAGGACAATCCGTTTAAAATATGGCACGGTCGCAACACCTTAAATTTTTTTTTTATAAATTCAGAAAAAAGAGAAAAAATAAGCTAATGAATTTATGTGAGTAAAAAAAACAGGACAAAAAGACAGTTGCTATGTTGATCGTCCTTGGTGGGTTATCAAAAGTGTTGATGGTCTTGAGGGGAGCACTCTTGATGCGCTAGCTCATCACGTAAAGCAAGGTAGGCAAAGAAAACCCCTGAAAGAAATCCTACCACGGGCAAACCCATTTCAGAACGCAACGCACCAGGTCTTGCAAGACTAACGAAAGGCCTACAGTAAAAATCGATACAGTAGATATTATTAAAACAACATAGAACTATAAACAACTTGTTGAAATTTTTTTTTAAGTCATGTAGATAATGCTGGTAGTCAGTTAATTGCGTCCCCATTAGTCGTAATCGTTCAGTTCAGTTGTTTTTATTTCTGACCATCATAACAAAAACAATACACGTCAACATAGCAAAGGTCGAGAAAAAGTTAGAAGCGACAAAACGCGAACGTTAAAACGGGCTTGTGACCGAAGTAAGTTATTGAGTTGAGAAATTTGGCACGGTCGCAACACCTTCAGAAAAATTTAAGATATAAAGGGAAAATAAAAAAAGAAGCTGTTACAAAATATAAAAAAAACAACAACATATATTTAGGCTATAGTTTTATTAGCCCAAATAGCTTTAGCTGATATATTTAAGATTTGTATGGACAGTTGCTATGAAGATCGGCCATGGTGCGTTATCAAGAGTGCTGATGGTCGTGAGGGGAACACGTCTTGATGCGTTTAGCTCATAGTAAAGAAGAGCAAGGCAGGCAAAGAAAACCCCACAAAAAAATCCTACCACGGGCAAAGCCATTTCAAGCGCAACGCACCATAGGCCTTGCACGACTCACAAAATAGATAGGCTATAACTTGACGACATTGAAAACAATGACAAAAACAAATAAAACAAACTAGCAAAAACAACAACATCTTGCGGAAATTCAATTATACCCAGAGAAGTTATGTCTTCAAGATATCAAGCGTGCTTTGATATAAAGTTGCGTTGATAAAGCGATAATTTTATACCCCAGTCAGCTAAACTCGTCACCTCCACACCGATCCAACGTTGGCAAACGTTTAATTAATGCAAAAATGACAGGCATCGCTAGCTGGGATGTAGTAGTGGCATGTCGCAGTAATATGAGAAATTTGGGTTACTATATAATGTTTTACACGTTAAACCATAATACAAGTGAAAAAAAATTGACATACCGGTATTACGTTAGAAAAAATAGACAAACAAACAGACAATAGCATGACGATCCAGTCCAAGATATTGATATGAAACACTGGTTGGAGCAAATGGCCATAGTCCAGGAGTTATACGAGTTTATTTACATTTTCATTAGGAAATTTAAGGAAGAACTTTTTAGATGTATTTTTGGACGTAGAATCCAAAAATCGAGTGCTTACACGCCGAAAACTGGACATTTTTGAGATATTAGCAATTTTTAATGTTTGTGGGCTATACTTTCGTTTTTTTATTTTCTAATTTTTTCCTTTACCAATTTGTCATAGAATTAAGACAGCTTCTTAGTTCAAAAAGTGAAATTGGTCAAATTCTGCCAAGACAAAAGGTTGTCTGTCATGGTTTTTGATTAACTGTACCAGTTTTTGTGTTTTTCAAATATGAAACTGTAAAAAAATACAATCTGAAATACAAGATTTAGTTAGATAATGTTAAAATCATTATTCTGACTTTCACTGTCATCTGAATTGTCAGATAAATTCGAATCCTGGTAGTCACTGTCATTGTTATATTGGTCTACTTTCAGAGAATCTGGCAGCTGAGAACCTTCAAACCAATTTGGCACTATCTTGCCGCTATTATCCTCTTTCCACCCACGGTCTAAGGGTGACTCTGTCACAGGCCTGAATTCATTTGCAAGTTTCCACATACAGTACTTGCAACAAAATTTGCTCGCTTAATGTGCTGGATAAACGCTGCCCTGCAAGGAGGCATTGCTGTAGGTTCCAAACCTTTTACTTTTTGCATAGGCCGCTCACTATGTATTGGCGTAAACTTCGTTTCAAATATAACTCTGTGGACTTCATTGACGTCACGAAGTTGCCTTTTCCCGTATTTTGCACATACAAACTCTTCGAGAGCAGCTTCCGTGGCAGAGCTAACACTGATGGAACTGCTTAAATCTCCCAGTGCTTGAAGGAATTGAGGGTACTTTAATGCAATTAAGAGTGGTCTAGTTTTCCCTTTGCCAAAGAAACAGGAATTGTAATCACACCCTGTGATGGCATGGTATCCTGGCAAAGCTGTACAGAATAAGCCATTAATTTCACTGAGCTCTTCCATCATGCTTCTGATGTCAACAATACGCCGAGTATTGTTGTAAGCATGACCCATTTCTAATAAAACTTCTGTTTGCAGGTCCACATCGCTGCAGTAATGCAAGAGAATGATCATTACATATGTGTCATTACAACGCACATGCATTCGCAGAGGATTGTTACTACTTTTGTAGAGCTGAAAGATGTGATGCACCATTCTTGTGTCCGCTTCATTGTGTTCGCAGTCATATACACAGCGGTCCTGTCTTATTACAAGATTGTCACTTTGCACACTAAATTCATAGCACTTTTTTCCCGTTGCCACAATTACTTTCTTGTTCCCGATTACTTCAACATAGGATTTGACTGCCACTTATCAAACAAGAAAGCAAAGAAAGAATCTTTGAACTGTGATGAGGATAGGCACTTTGAAAAGTCTTTAGGTCTTTTTTGGCTAGGACCAGTAATGCTGATGACAGTGTCGGTGTCCCCCCGAATTTCATGAGCCGAATCTTTGATAGTGTTCTGAGTATAATCGTCACATACAAAGTGCACTGCTTCGCTAGTAGCTTTATAAATCATAGTTAAGAAAGCTTTGGCAATTCCACCATAAGTAGAAGAAAGGTTCGTAATCATTCTGATCAAGAACATGCCATCAAAAATACTCACATCGCTTCCTGTATTCAATGGTTCATTAGCTGCCGTCGCAAGTGACTCAAGATGATTAGCCAATTTGGAATTGTTGGTTGTGGTCATACTTCCATCTACATTGCATAGACTAAGGAGAACTACTGACAGTGGGTGAGACAGGACTTTTGTTAAGTCAAGCTTTTTTTGGCAGGACAAGTAAAGAAGTCTGCCAAACATGTCTCTGGAACATTTCAGCTCTTCCACTTTCTTATCTTTTGTTGTGACGAAAACCTTTGCTGCATTGCTAGCGAAATTTCTAACTTTCCTTCTCTTGATGGGCTTTTCAATTCGAGCTGGATCTTCTTTTATTTCACCAAGGGGCTCCTGTTGCCATTCAGAACCTTTGCTAATTGTGTTCAAGAGATCATTTCTGATCTCATCTGGAGCTGTTTTTCCAGACGACAACTTTATCAAGTGATTGCTTTGTTCAACATGTTGAAATGGATTCATGGTCGATTCGATAGTTTCACCAATCTTCATGAAATCAGCATGGTCTATTTTTATTCTGTAGTGTTTTGATTCCTGGTAAACAGTTTCATATTGTTTCATACCAGCCTTCTCCATCGCATAATTTATCACTTGACTCCTTACATACCTCGTGACATTCCATCTTCGTTGGGCAGGAAAACTCTGGGTGAACGCACTTATGCCAGTCATCCTGGATGCAGCATCCACATTCACAGCCATCTCCACTGCTTGATCAACAGGTAATCTGGAGAAGGAACGTCCAGACAACCTCACAGAGAAGCCTCCTTTCTCCAGCTGATCACGTTATGCCAGGGTGTGTGTAGTCCATGTTCAACAGTTTCAGGAAGTACAGTAGCATGTGTCTGGAATAGTTGGGCTTGTTGCATGCAAAAAACTCTGGGTTATTGTTTTCAGAGCATAAGTAAAGAGCTCAATATCATTCGTCTTTACAGCTCTGTTCATAAGTAAAAATCGCTGTACAAGATTAATGTAAATAAACCAGAACTGGGCTGTACCACCATGGTTCCCGTTCCATGTGTCGTCACAGAACTACTCATAATCATTCATAAGACCTTTAAAGGCATCTGATTTCTATACATCTTCAATATGTATACTGTTTCGAAGCATTGCTGTGATGATAGCATGTCTATTCACATTGTCCTTCATCTGCTTTAAGAACGACTCTACATGTTTTTTCCTGAACGCAGTGGCAAGTAAAACATGCAATCGCTTACACCTGTTGTAGTGCTTTCCTGATGTACGTTCAATTGAGTAAGGATGTACGGACCTCCAGAATACTCTATCAGGTAGCCCAAGCAACCAAAGTACCTGAACATGATGTGGAACGGTCCATAGTGGATGAATAACCTATCAAATCTGGGAGCCAGAATGTTCTGGATTTTGGCAGTAGGCTTTGCAATACCAAGATCATATACGTAACATTCATGTAATGTTCCTTGCATTCATCCGCTACTTTCAAGCTTGTTTTCATAGTATCAAGAACTGCATTATGTCTTGTAGGTGGTTTCCCTATATTTGGCATGGATGCAACTGTATGGCGTGGCAGGGAATCTTTTGTTAGTTGAGCATTCTATCCTGACCACATAGGCGTGTCTTTACAGCCAGCAAAGGGGATTGACCAAATCACATCCCTTTTTGTCGCATTTTGTAGATTTTCAGGAGAAGGCATATCGAAAGTTTTGAAATTGTTAGAAACTATCTTCGGCTTTTTTGTTACAGGCTCCAGCTCAATGTGAGGGATTTCAAGACTCCTTTTTCTAATCCAAGACAAACCAGAATTGCTACTATCACTCTGTGATGGGCCTTGTTCCTTTGATCTAACTCTGTTGTCATATTTTGAAAGCATAGGCTATTCCTTGTGTATCATGGAGGGTGCCACTGCCTGAAAGTGTATCTTTATTCTCATCATATTTGTCCCAAGCAATCGCAGTTGCTAAACCTTTTTTTCCAATTATTCCTTCTGGAGAACACTTTAGAAAAATTGTGCAAAGTGAAGTCATCAAACTGAAAATTGTGAAGTAACAATAATATTTATTCTACGAAAGTTGGTTCGAACTGAAACGAAACAACCAGACCACAACCCCCCATCACAGCTAAAATTTTGCCGCTACCAGGAAACAAAACTACCCGAATTCCGAGAGAAAACAGCGGAACTAGCAACTTTGGTTTTGAGCCATGTATTCAAATGCAGCCGCTATCCAACGACCGCGAATTTCTCCTGAGCTCCCAAGCAATGACGTCATTCTCTTGCTAGCCCAAAAAATGCAAATATCTCAAAAATGTCCAGTTTTCGGCATGTAAGCACTCGATTTTTGGATTCTACGTCCAAAAATACATCTAAAAAAGTCATCGTTGAAATTCCTAATGAAAATGTAATTAAAGCCATGTAACTCCTGCTCTACCACCGCTTCACCGAAAGATGGCGATTGGTCAAAGAGGATGAAAAAACTTCTGCAGACTCTGTGGAACTTCTGTGGACAAAAAACACAAGAACCAGAAAGCCAGTAGGAGTATTTACAACCTTACTATTTTGCTAATAAATCTACACACATTGGTCTATCATTGCTGGGCAAAAAAAAAAAAAAAAAATATATATATATATATATAAAAAACAATGAAAACTATTAATACTACAAAAAGTGCTCAATGCCAAGCAAAAAGGCATATCTTGCAGTTTGAGCACTTTGGCAAGGTTGGCAGTAGTACCATTTTTGGTTACTGATTAGGTACCACAAATGGGAAAATGTCACATGGGGATATATATATCTTATATATATAAAAAACAATGAAAACTATTAATACTACAAAAAGTGCTCAATGCCAAGCAAAAAGGCATATCTTGCAGTTTGAGCACTTTGGCAAGGTTGGCAGTAGTACCATTTTTGGTTACTGATTAGGTACCACAAATGGGAAAATGTCACATGGGGATATATATATCTTCATGGCCATTATTCCAGTGTAACTACTGCACTGATGAGACCGGGAGGTCGAAACGGTGTGCACTGTCTGCAGTTATTGACGCTCTTGGTTTACGCCAATTGAGCACTTTACTGGAGGCACCTTGCTATGCATTGCGCAAAGCTCACTGCTTGCAGTTTGAGCACTTTGGCAAGGTTGGCAGTAGTACCATTTTTGGTTACTGATTAGGTACCACAAATGGGAAAATGTCACATGGGGATATATATATCTTCATGGCCATTATTCCAGTGTAACTACTGCACTGATGAGACCGGGAGGTCGAAACGGTGTGCACTGTCTGCAGTTATTGACGCTCTTGGTTTACGCCAATTGAGCACTTTACTGGAGGCACCTTGCTATGCATTGCGCAAAGCTCACTGCTTGCAGTTTGAGCACTTTGGCAAGGTTGGCAGTAGTACCATTTTTGGTTACTGATTAGGTACCACAAATGGGAAAATGTCACATGGGGATATATATATCTTCATGGCCATTATTCCAGTGTAACTACTGCACTGATGAGACCAGGAGGTCGAAACGGTGTGGCAGTAGTACCATTTTTGGTTACTGATTAGGTACCACAAATGGGAAAATGTCACATGGGGATATATATATCTTCATGGCCATTATTCCAGTGTAACTACTGCACTGATGAGACCAGGAGGTCGAAACGGTCGAAACTGTCTGCAGTTATATATATATATATCAAATCAAATATAGTTATTACTATCTGAAGCCTTTACAAATTGTTTCACTTAACGAATCATCAGAAGGTCTTATTCAAATAGAATAGATTTATATAGATTTATATTAATAGATTTATATTATCAAATAGAATATATTATTTAAATAGATTTATATATATATAAGTCAAATATAGTTATTACTATCTGAAGCCTTTACAAATTGTTTCACCTGACGGATCATCAAAAGGTCTGCATAAACATGCAAAAAAAGTAATGAATCGATAATTCCTGAAAAGATATTAAATATTACAACTGTAATTTAATCTGCAAAAAACCTTTAAACCTGTACTTCCTGAAAAGATATTAAATATTATAACCGTAATCCAATCTGCAGAAAAAAACCTCAGAATTGCTAAGGGCTACCTTCATCCATTACTACAAAGTTTCAATGGATTTGTCCATCTGTTTTACAGTTTACATTCATTTCTTATAGTAGTTGGAAGCTTGTTCCAAACTGTTGGCCCCATGTACCGTATTGATTGTTTGCAAATGTTAATTCTGCAATATATAGGAATATAAGGAGAGTTACTTCTTGTTGTTAGGCTACTTGATTCTTTACACATAATTATATCATTGAATGTTGTGGGAAGTAGCTTTTTTGAATATTTGAACATGAAAGTTGCAATCTCTGTATTTTTCATGTGGTAAATTGATTTTAAATTATTGAGTTCCATTACACCTTTTATGCTTTCTCTGCGGTCAATGTCAAATACAATACGAAGAAAGTTATTGCATGTACGTTGCAGTTTTTGCAATGTAGTTTTGTTTCCATGACACCATGTTGAGATACAATATAATATCTGACTCTCAACTAGAGAATGGTAAATGGAGAGAAGTGCTTGTTTGTTTAGGAAAGGCTTGATTTTTATTGTCACGCAGAGTGTTGATCTTATTTTTTGAAGCAAGATTTCCATATGAGATTTCCATGACAAATGTTCGTTTACAATTATTCCCAGAAACTTTATTGAAGCAACTTGTTCTATGGTGTTTTTTCGAATATTCAAGGGTGGGTTGCATGATAGTGACTTGCTTCCTTGACTTGAAAATAATAAATGTTTGGTTTTGGTGACATTTAAAGACAATCGATTTGTTGATAGCCATTGATCTATGCATACAAGCTCTTGATTTGCCATATCATACACAGTAGAAACGGTTTTATTTTTATATATAATGGTGGTGTCATCTGCAAACATAATTGCAGTTCCATGTTTAAGGCAGTTAGGAAAGTCATTTACATAAATCAGAAATAGAAGGGGGCCTAAAATAGGCCCTTGTGGGACACCCAAAGATATGTTGTTAGCATTAGAAGATAGTGTGCCATTGAAAACCACTCTTTGTTTTCTATTACTCAGGTAACTCATGAACCAGTCATAGGCCACGCCTCTTATTCCGAAATGATACAATTTAGCTAGCAAGATTTTATGGTCAATGGTGTCAAATGCTTTAGATAAATCAAGAAAGATTCCTAATGCAAGATGGTTGTCATTGAGTATACTGGTGATACTTTCTATTAGCATTGAAGCAGCATGGCTTGTGGAATGATTTTTCCTGAAACCAAATTGATTGTTATAGAAAAATTTATGTCTAATTAAAAAAGAGTATAATCTGTTGTACATGATTCTTTCTAATATTTTTGAAAAAACAGGTAGAAGGCTGATTGGTCTGTAGTTGTTTGAATCTTTGCACCTACCCTTTTTAAAGATAGGTATCACCTTCCCCAACTTAAATGAATTTATGAATTTTCCACTTGTTAAAGATAAGTTAAATATATGAGTTAAAGCATGCAGTATATTGTTTGGGGTTGACTTTACAACTATGGATGGTATTTCATCGATGCCACTGCTAGTTTTTGTTGGCATAGCATGAATAATA
The DNA here is from genome assembly GCF_918807975.1 of Aplidium turbinatum. NCBI lineage: Eukaryota > Metazoa > Chordata > Ascidiacea > Aplousobranchia > Polyclinidae > Aplidium > Aplidium turbinatum. The sequence goes on along the minus strand of NC_137483.1, from coordinate 5,648,018 downwards.
TTATTTATTTCATTCAAAGTAGTTTGATAAATATAAATTATCTCAGAGCATGGAGAATCAAGATATGTTGAAAATATTGTATTTGATTTGGGAATTTTTCTTGTAAGGGAATGGGCAGCACAGGAAAAGTGATCATTGAAGTGATTTGCAATAGTTAATCTGTCAGTGACTGTACTATCATTTATTTTGATGCCATGGTTAGTCTTAGACTGGGATTTACCTAATAGATTGTTGATTGTTTGCCAGGTAGCTTTCATATTAAACTTTTGCTTTTCAAATTTAGATTTATAAAATTCTTTCTTTTTTCGTTGAACTGTATGAAAGTATAAGTTTCTTGCAGAGGTGTAGTTCTTTTTGGAGTGAATAGTTTTTTTGATATGTGCTTTTTAAACAAACGCTCTTTTCTTCGTAATAGATGTAGTAGTTCTTTATCAAATCAAGAATTAATCTTTTTTAAAGGTGTTTTTGTAGAGGAAAATACTTATAAAATTGACTGGTATAATCTCCTATGAATGACTCATAAGCTTTATCAGCATCAGCTTGATTTAAGCAACAAGTGATGTCCACATTTTCTAGAGCATTTGAGAAATTTTGTATGTTTGAGCATGGCCACCTGAAGATGCGGCCTGGTTTGTCACATTTTGCAGATTTTGATTACAGCTACTGCTAGTGCTTGACTGACATTTTTGGAGATGTTTTTACTGTTTGCGGTTTCCTAATGACATAAAACTTTTTTGTTGCCTTGGGGAAGCAGTAGCAAATGAGAAAAAGCAAGTTGAAAAACGCTAAATCAGACTGTTATTGAAAATTAACAGTCTGACTAAAATCTTCGAAATCAAATTTTCTTTGTTTTTCAACATGTGAGGATGTTAAAACCTATTGTGTCATCTGGGGAAAAGTATAAAGAAAGCGTAAAAATCTAATTTTTAGAAAAATTTATTTAAACGTTCGCCCACAGTTAGAAAAACCTGGAAATTTCTGCAAAATGTGACAAATCAGGCCGTATTTTCAGGTGGCCATGGTTTGAGAGATTAAATGATCTGGTATATTGATGACATGTAACTGAGGGTTTTCCAATGTTTGTACAATGCATAACTGGGAAGTGGCCTGACATTGCATTAATTAGGATTCCACACCAATTTTCATTAGCTGTTTGCACATTGGACCATATTTGATCTAAGACTGTTGCACTGGTATCAGTTATTCTGGTAGGTTTATTAATTAGTGGGTAAAAAGAATTTGAAAACATTAAGTCTGTAAAATTGCCTACGTTGATATTTTCATAGTCCAATAAAATATAATTAAAATCTCCCATTATGTAGCATTGTTTTGATGTACCTATGTTATTAATGCACTCACTAAGCAGATCAAGAAATTCCAAATTTGACTTCGCATCCAATGCAATTGCTCGATCAATGCTACCACAGGTCACTTGTTTACCACCAACGAAAATATCAACAAAAATAGACTCAAATACTTTTTCTTTCATAATGGTTAGCTCATCACGCTTGGTATACATAATATCACTTTTTAAGTATATTCCTACCCCTTCACCGCGACTGTTTATCCGAGCATTTGATATGAATGTATAGCCCGGTAGGTTTAAGTAAGGACCTTTTGAATTAGGCTGAATCCATGTTTCGACTACAGAAATTAAATCAGGACTGATGTTTATAGACATCAGCAGGGCCTCAAGTTTGGTGAAATTTTTTACATTGACAATAGACCGAGCATTGATACATAATGAAGAGAAGACTGGCCCCAGTGAGCAGTCCATTTTTAGTTTGTTGACAGTTGTTGAGTCTACATATGTTTCAGATATGTTAGGCAGATATGTTAGGCAGAATCGTAGACGTATATGCAACCCGTAGGCCGCCGCAGGAGACGGAGTGCCACATGCACGTAATATTGTAAGCGCTCTTGAAACATCAGACAGAAACTACAGTAAGAGAACGTTTAGTCGGAGTTTGTGCAGCCCAGAGGTAGTCTACAGAGTTAGGGAGACAACAACCTTGACGACGTGGGCTCAGTTCACCACGTCTCCTTTTTAATCATCAAAGTACAAAGCAAGAATCAGGAATGCACTTATATGTGCCTTAAGTGTTTAAAAAAAAACTCAATACATGAAGAATTAACCAGGTAATTTATGTACGCAAGTGATATGCAGCATGTTGAACGAAACAATGACATGGTAATCCGCCAATCGTCGAATGGAAGCAGTGGTTGATTGAGAAAGTGACGTCAGCCTCCAGCGTGCTGTGGCAATCTGTCATGCTTGGATGAAAAGATTCCTGCAAAAGAATATAACAACCAGCAAGCCAGTAGATCTGTATATTTTTATTAGCCTATGTTTTAGAAGTTATTATATTATTAATAAATAGTATGTTACAGTAACAGATTTTCCATTTTAGGACCGCTCCTTCACATTTACCTAGCGAGCTGAGGATAATAACAACCAAGTATCATGTAAAGCTGTGACTCCTTACGCGGAAATATTTATGGAAAGTGGAAGGTCACCAAAGTTTACCATCAATGTTCAATGTGAGTTGTAAATTCGTAGGCTTCTTTAGTGCAAACGTATACAACATGAGCTTTGATTTTTTTCACCCAGCAAATGGTTTGGGTGAAATGCGAAGCGCTAACTTCATTTCAAAATGATGATCCACAAAAAAAACTTTGATTTAGCACAATATGCTTAACCCTTAGAAGGTTGGGCTCCTGGAGTCTTGCTCAGTTTGGAGGGGGGGGGGGGCTGTCGATTCTTCTTATGCTTTAGGAGTGATATCTCTGTTATTTTTTAAGGCACGGTTTCAAAATTTAGGATTCACTTTGTAAAATTATTTACGCTGGCATATCCAAAAATTAAAACTATGTGAATTTTAGAACTGCTCATATACGTTGAAATGTTGAGGTGACTTATGACTTTGCAATTAAAGCAATTGTAGCGTGAGTTTACACAATATTTTTTGATAGAGTAATGAAGAACATGCATTGCCATGTTGTGATTAAAATTTTTTACATAATTTTACATACAGCCAATTCACTTCACGCTGCTAAACAGTTAGGATCAACGAGACATGGGTCAAATTAATTACTTTCATCCAGCTGGTGAGAAATTTTGAACAATAGAATATGAAATATTTCAGAAGATGTGTTGAGAAATGCCTTATATCTCACAATTTATAACCTTTATTCGCTCAAAATTTCAGCTCAATAGAGGTGAATATAAGTTAGGAAGAGTCAAGAAATCTCGTAGTCGCAGCCTCAGTCGTTTTAGAGATACAACTGTTGATACAAAAGAGTTGAATTGACAGCCCGCCCCAACCTTCAAAGGGTCAAATTTATTGATTCCATTTAAAATGCGTTGAAAGTACGAGAAATATCAAGGTTGTTGAGAGAAAAAATTAAACATTTTCATTCGTAGGACAGGGGTTTTTAAACCTTTTAAGCTGCTGAAGTGAGTAGTAAAATTTTTTGACCCCTTTTTTCGCTTTAAGTTATAAATTAAAGTCAAACTTGGGACCTTGTGTGTACCCAATTGCAAGTGCAGAAAAGTCAATTTCACACTAAACATCGTCACAAAGAGCCACTGTTACCGAAAAATGAACAAGCAGTGGAAACTAAGGTCAAAACTAGGCTACATCACCACTTAATATTCGTGGCACAAGGTAAAAATTATCTACATTTCTGTTCACAACTTGCACAATTCAGTAGCATATTGGTGCAACAGTCTATCACCTTGCGCTCTCTATCGAGAGTCTTCACGCCTACCAAGTGGTACCTTGCAAATTGCTATAGATTTTTCATCAAATTACTTGTCGTAAACAAAGTTTTGTTGTCACAATTTTTGATCAATTCCAGCAGTGGATATTTGTTGAGTATTGATCTAAATCTTTCAATAAATCGTTCAAGTCAAGACAAGTCAAGTTTAAGTCAATAAAAATTAACATTATTGGAGCGAGAGTTGTAATGCGGCGCTAACTTCAGTGAAGGCCTTCTTTTTAGAAAATGTGTATATTCAATAAGTAAATCTTTTGACAGTAAGTTAACAAAGTTTCACTTTGACAATAAAAGTGGAATATGTTTGATTTGTTTCGTTTCAAAATTTCATTACAACTTTTCCAGATATGTCTTCCAATGTATTCAACAATTTATCTTTGTCACAATACCTTATCGATACCAGCAGTGGATATTTGTTAAGATCTGATGAAACTCTTTCAATGAATTGCACAAGTCAAGGCAATCCTACACCTCAATGTGCATTTACTATTTGCTCTGATGAATGTGAAAACATCACCAACATTCATAACGAATGTTTCATAAGTCAACCTCTCAGTGTTGGAGGTTCGTTGTCTTGCTTGGCTGTTAACAGTGTTGGATCTTATAGAAGTGTCAGAAGGAATATCACAGTCATTCCAACTTTGAGTGAGTGAAACAATATTCTAACCAAAGTTTCTATGAATCACTTTTTCCTTGCACTGCGAAAACCAGCATGACTATTTCAGGAATCACACATATTGTAATAATCATGGGTGGAAAATTAACCGGATTTCTGCAGTGCTTAATGTGTACTTATGTTGTTATAATACTAAGAAACACATTACCCCACGGACATTGCGGGAAAATTTCAAACTGCATGCTTGACTGTGAGTCGATTGGATGATCATTGTTCTGTATAAAAAGTTGAAACGTCTGTACAGTCCCAACTAAATAAGAGGTGATGACGCTGATGTTCTATAAACACAGCTTGTTTGAGAAAGTGATCCCGCATTTATTCATAAATTTCCAGGAAGATTCACTTTACTAATAGGCTACGCCTTTAAATGTACTTGGCATCAGTGATTGTTAAAGCTTTGTCTGTCATGATTCATTTTATTAATATAATTTTCATACAATGACCTCACCTTTAACAAAACATTTATTGTGCCATTTTTATTTTTAAAGTTTTTCAAACCAATAACTCACCAACTTGAATTATTTTGTTTTTAAATCAACAGGAAATGTTACATTGAGTGTTTCCGATAATGTTATTGAAAATAAAACTTTAATTGTTGGACGTGGAGAAGTCTTAGCACTTACTTACAGTATTAGTTATGCCACTGAACTGAACACCACTTTCACATGGACACATCCAAACATGACAAGGTATTCAAACTCGGTTTTGAACATTCGTTCATTGAGTCCATATGACACTGGAAATTACATCTGTAGCACAGATGATGCATTTGGGACATTCAACAACACTGTCTATATTTTTGTTACTTGTAAGTATTGTTTGTTTGGAAGATAATTTATCGTTTGTCTAAACATTAATTTTTTGTAAATTGCACTACAGGAAAACTATCTTACATCAGTGAAACTTTATACAGTTCCACTTTTTAGGAAGCTAGTTGCGTTTATGGCCCTTTCTTGCCATTTAGACAATTCTGAAAGTTCAACTAAATCTTTCAATATTTAAATTTTTGAGAATAGTATTTTAATATTAAAAAGGTAATTTAGAGTTGAACAGAATTTATAACAAAAACTTTTTGCGTTTTCAAACTAAACTTGTAATTAGCAAATTGTACGTTGTCCGTTTTGTCGGCTGTGTGGCCGAATGGTGGGAACGTCGGTGTGACGTTCCAAGGGAAGTCGGTTCGACACCGCTCCAGACCATGCAGCTGTGTCTTGAAAATAACAATTAATGATATACCAAAATAAGAAGAACAACTTGAGTCGATGACTATATTATGTCGCTACGCTATTTTCTGTTGTATGTTGGGTTGCATCTGTTGTTGCAATAAACGCAAAATAAAACGTTATTATTACTTTTTTTTAGAAAGAAGCATACAATATTTGAGTATTTTTAACTCTTTATTCCATCTTGTAGATGCACCTTTCCAAGACGAACCTACTTTTTGTTCGTGGAATTTGAATCAAAGCGAAACTTGTGATGTTGTGTTCATGTCCAATCCTAAAGCAAAATTCTTCCTACTAATGAAAAACAATTCGGGTTGGACTCGTTCAATATTTTTGTTTATTGTGATGTCATACTTTAATATCGTTTCCTCACGGCAAGTTTTTACCATTCAAACACAATCTGTTCAAGCAATTTGAATAAATAAATCTAGATAGAAAGTGCAAAATATCAGTTATAGACAATTTTGAAGTAAAGAAAAATATATATTTGGTAACTACAAAAACGCACTTTGACATCGCGAAAACCATTTCTTGCTCATCTGGAAAAACAGATTGATAGAAAACAGACTGCTGTTAACTAAACAAAGGAATCTTTCTTGATTGGGATCCTAACACGTTTGTAATATTTTTTTTCATTTATTCGCCATACATCAGACAACTGTTAATCAGAAAACTTAAGTCAATGAAAGATTTGTTGCTTAATCGAAAATGCAGGTTTGCAGGAAATTGTTGTGCATCCTAAAATGATCTTTTAATTTCGAAATCTATTGGAAGAATTAGAAAACGTCACTGTTAGATTTTCAACAGGTCCTTGAAAAGCCTGCCTTTCGTTTTACTGCATTACTCCCGTTGATTTGTGTATTCGCCACCTAGCGTCGTTTCCCCTTCATTGTAATGTTATCGCTCTTTGCAAATGGCAACACTCACCACGAGATTGTCTATGGAACTTTCGAGACGTTTTCGTTTTTGCTGCTAGTTTGCCAGCTAGCCGAACTTGTTAGTTACTGTAGTTTGTGACTGAAAGTTGATTGATTGATGTTTATGCTTTGTTAGCTGCTTCTCTGTTATGTACTTCTACAGGACTTAAGTTTGACAACTGCTATGGTAATACTTATTTGCGTGTAGGCTGAATTCCATATTTGCAGCTTGCTATCTCAAAGTTCAACTTACTGGTGAGCGTACTTGTGATGTAATAATGTTTTTTGTAGCTGAATGTTGACTGTCTACCGTAAACAAACGTAACGTATCTCTGATGTGCGTAAATTGTTGTTAGGCTAATACTTCAAACTTAAATATTGCAGAGTCAATCACTATAGAATCCTTCGCGTACAAGTGCATCATTTGGCATTACTGATCCGGTCATACTACCGGTACGTTCATTATTCTGAATTGTATGATTGATTGATTTGTGTCGTGAATTGTGGATTTATGTTTACTACTGAATTATTGACCAATAATTTGTCAGCCTAATGGAAATTAATTCTCGTAAACCTATCTTAACTAGGCCAAGTGAATTGCCACGTTTCTTTGTTTTTTAATGATTATTGACCTAGCGTTATGGTTGTACGGTACGGTAGCCTACGTAATAATTGTGTAAGGTAACATCGCGAATTTATTTATTCAGTGCGTCATTGGCCAACCTGTGGAACTTGTGTACCGTACAGTGGATTGAGAACTGTTTGTCAACAAATTTGGTACGTTTATCAGTTCGACTGTTGTGCTTGCTGAATTGTGACTAGTGTCTTATGTTGTGTTATTTCTTGACAGAAAAACCGTATAAACTTCATTGCTGCGAAGCAGTCATTGGAAACCGAGTGATTTCTTCAAGTTGGCGTGCTTTAACAGTTGCTCAGTCCTGCCGGGTGGATTAGGAAAATCGTGACGTCACCGGCGCAATTAACTACCGCACCTGTTGTGTTCGCGTCGCACACAACATCGTTTTTCAAATTTGACATCAAAGCTTAACCATCTTTGAACTGAAGCTGATTTCGTCAATTGTACCGAACTGCTGATCTTCACCAACCTGACGATCAAATTTGCGTTTACTTACCAAGTTCCCATCAGTGTTACGTGACATCTCTCATTTGCTGAAGTTAGCTTATGCTGTTACGAAGCGGATTTGCATACACAGCTATGGATTCCAAAGCCGAAGCTATTCAACAAGCAGCTGATACTTTGAGAGACAGCTACAAGCGTGGTGAACAACTGATGAGCAAACGTGAAAACCTCACAGAAGTACAGACTATCCTGTTAGAAATTGACAAAAATTATGCCTCTTTAATGGCGCTTTGTGTCGATGTCCCTGACAATGAACAAATTCCAGGAGGTCTTTCAACCAAACGGGATTACATTCAAGGTAAAGAAGAATTTGCTGATAGAGCCAAACAGTGGTTCACGGAATGCGAGAGGACAGACACTAAAACTCCTCCACTACGTTCACATCACTCGTCCTTGCATACCCATTCTCACCGCTCCAAATCCGGAAGCATTCGGTCATCGAGTACAACGTACAGTTTGCGTCAACGTGAAGCACATGCCAAATTGGAACTAGCTCGTTTGACAAAAGAACAGAATGATGCCAGGCGACGAGAGGAAGAAGAACTAGTTCGCATGGAACAGGAGAAAGCTCAGTTGGAACAGGATAAAGCTCGGTTGGAGCAGGATAAAGCTCGCTTTGAACGTGAGAGAGCTGAAGCTGAAGACCTGCGTCAAATTAAAGCTGCCGAAACTGAAGCCGCACTCTGGCAAGATGATTCTTCTTCGGTTATCAATATTGGATCAATGACACCCGTACGATTGCCACAGCAAACCTTCACTCACAAAGACACACACCTGGAACCTCTGCGTCACGGTGATGAGCGGCACAAACAGGAACCAACTGCAACATCTGCAAGAATGCCAGACCAAAAGGTAAATTACCCTTGTTATTATACTAGCCGACAACCTGATCTTTCAGAACGACTTTTACCTAAACCAGATGTTAAGAAATTCTTTGGTGACCCACTCGATTTCTGGGCTTTCTGGCACCGTTTTAAGTCCCATATTTCTGATTGGTTGACACCCGACAGGAAGATGTCTTACCTCATGCAGCACTGCTGTGATGCAGTCTGTGAACAAATAAGGCACCTTGCCGATAGCAGCGAAGGTCACAACTGCTATGATGAAGCGTGGGAAGAATTAAAACGGAGGTATGGCCAACCACACGTTATTGCGCATGCTTGCGAGGAACGCTTGAGAGCTGTTACCAGAATTTCTCACCACGAACCCGAACAATTGGAGAAGTTGTCCGTTCTGTTGAAAAGATGTTGTTCATCATTGAGCTCAAACACCGAAGCTTCGAACTTGGATACCGTGCAGTTTATCACCTGCCTTGCAAATAAGCTGCCAGCGTCTCTGAAAGAAAAGTGGGTAATTGAAGCTCTGAAAATCAATGACGACACTGGAAAAGTGGCTGGATTCCAACATTTTGCTGACTTCATAACGAACGAATCTAGGATTGCCAATTCAATCTATGGCGTGAAACTTTTTTCATCAAATGTCGACAAACTTAACAAGCCTGACACCAAAGGGAAACAAAAGGCTTCACTGTTTAACGTAGTGACAAAACCTACTGAACGATCCGGACAGCTCCGAATTGGCAACAAGCGACTCATACAATGTATCCTGTGCGATAGTACACATTATTTGCAACACTGCAAAGAGTTCAAAGCCAAATCCGTCACTGAACGGGAGCAATTTGTAAGGAAGAACAAACTGTGCTTAAACTGTCTTGGACCAGATCACATACGTGCCGACTGCAGAAGCCGAGGTAAATGCACTGAATGCGGAAGCTCATCACATCATTCTCTGTTACATCGGTATCTGGTCACAACTGGAGAACACGTCCAGAGACGACACCCTAACCCCATTGCTAATAGAAATGATAGCCAGCCAGATGATTCCGGAAGAAGACCATCAGCAAGGAACACAAATGAAGTTGTAGAAACCTTCCATTCCAGAACAAGCAACTCGGCAACTTACTTGGACATCGTTCCCGTACGTGTGACAGGAGAAGGAAAGGTAATACATACTTATGCTCTCCTAGATTCTGGTTCAAACCGCACCTTTTGTGAACAAAAACTTGTAGAGATGCTTGAACTGAAACCTGAGCCATCTGGTGACTTCCAGGTGCAAACACTGTCTTCGAGTGGACCATATTCCTTTAATTCTTCAACTGTATCGTTGAAAGTTCTACCAGTAGTTGGCGGCGAAGTGCAAGAACTGACAGATGTGATCGTCGTTGACAAGATACCTACCAAGCCAACTCCAGCGCCTTCTCCGGAGTATCTGCAAACGCACAAGCACCTCCAAGGCATTGACTTGAAGCAACTGGACCATGGTACAGTTACACTGTTGATCGGAAATGATCATGCTGTCGCCCACCGATGCATTGAAAGCCGCTTTGCACCTAACCCGAAGCAAGGACCTGATGCAGTCAGGACACCCTTAGGCTGGTTGCTTAGAGGTACTCGTCCGAAGGAGAAAGGCTTAGGCAATTTCGATACTGAATCCGACATTTCAAATTTTCTTGTCCGTGACACGAAGCAGAACCCTGCTGACCAAGCTTCAAGGGGCATGACGGCCAAAGCCTTGATGAATTCTGGGATGTGGCTCAATGGTCCAGATTTTCTGAGGAAACCTCCAGAAGAATGGCCCAATCAAACTGCTCAGAAACCACAATTTGAAGATATCTTTGCTGCTTACAAACCAAAGAGGAAAATCGAAACCTTTACCATTTCTACAACTGAAAGCCAAGGAACAAACAGGCTAATCTCCTACTTCTCATCTCTGCGCCGACTGAAACTATCAGTAGCCTGGTTCCTGAGATTCAAATCGTACTTACTGATGCGCATGAAGAACGAAACCCAGATTACACTGAAAGGACCAATCAGTGTGCCAGAACTTGATGAGGCAGAAATTGAGTTAATCAAATACGAGCAGCGTCAGAGTTTTCCAGCCTGGATCAAATCTCTATCCAAAGGAAAACACCCAAACATGCCCAAATCCAAGAGGATCCCACTCGAAAAACTCAGCCCTGTCCTAATGAAAGATGTTCTACGTGTTGGCGGAAGAATCGACAGATCCGACTTACCGTTCGAAACGCGACATCCTGCTATCATAGCTCCAGAGCGCCACTTAACGGACTTGATAATTGAACATTGTCATACTAACGAATCGAAGCACATGGGTGAAAGCCATACACTGAACAATATTAACCGAAAATACTGGATAGTTAATGCCAAAGTTGCGGTTAAAAGGGTACTTGCAAGATGCCTGCCTTGCCGACGAAGGACCGCAAAACCTAGACAACAGCTCATGGCAGAACTGCCAGAAGCAAGGTTACAAATGTCACAGCCACCATTCTCACAGACAGGCGTTGACTTTTTTGGGCCGCTAAATGTCCGAAACAGACGAAGTGACATTAAGAGATACGGCTGCCTTTTCACATGTCTCACAACTAGAGCCATTCACTTGGAGGTGGCACCAGACCTGACAACTGGCGCATTCATAAATGCCTTGCGGCGCTTCATAGCTCGCAGAGGCCCCATCAAGAAAATCTTCTCTGACAATGGAACCAACTTTGTGGGTTGCGAAAGAATCTTGAAGCAAGCCATCGATGAGTGGAATCAGAACCAGATCCACCAGAGCCTTCGACAACAAGGTGTAGAATGGTCATTCAACCCCCCAACAGCCAGCCATATGGGTGGAGCCTGGGAGAGAATGATTCGCACAGTACGTCAAATTCTTATGAACATCTTACCAAAACAACCACTCGATGATGACACATTGCACACGTTACTTCTTGAAGTGGAAGACATCGTCAATTCAAGACCACTCACTGATGTGAAGCTGGAAGTTGATGGCGACTTACCTCTTACACCTAACCACTTGTTGAAGTTGAATTCTTCAGCGAATTTACCGCCAATGTTAAGCTGCGACAGAGATGGCTACCGACCACGTGATCGATACCGCCATGTGCAGTTTCTGGCAGACACCTTTTGGAAGCAGTGGGTTAAGGAATACCCACGATCTGTGATGTCAAGAGCAAAATGGCTTCACAGAAAGGAGAATATCCGAAGAGGAGACATCGTCCTTTTGATTGATGACTCTGCTCCCAGACAACGATGGCCACTAGGCAGAGTAATTGAAACATTTCCTGATCGTCACGGCGTTGTTCGTTCCGTAGAAGTGAAGACTGCAACCGGATCTCTGAAGAGACCAATATCCAAACTTTGTGTAATTGTCCAAAGAGAAGAAGATGATCCAGATGAAGATGAGACACCAATAGACACCGTTGAGATTTTGCTGGAAGATCAGAGCGATGAGGAAGAGACTGAACTGTTACATGACAATAGACTGTTGAAAAACTTTTATTCATGAAAAGAACGAGCCAGTTTGGCCCTTCTTTGGCCCGGGAGTGTTAGATTTTCAACAGGTCCTTGAAAAGCCTGCCTTTCGTTTTACTGCATTACTCCCGTTGATTTGTGTATTCGCCACCTAGCGTCGTTTCCCCTTCATTGTAATGTTATCGCTCTTTGCAAATGGCAACACTCACCACGAGATTGTCTATGGAACTTTCGAGACGTTTTCGTTTTTGCTGCTAGTTTGCCAGCTAGCCGAACTTGTTAGTTACTGTAGTTTGTGACTGAAAGTTGATTGATTGATGTTTATGCTTTGTTAGCTGCTTCTCTGTTATGTACTTCTACAGGACTTAAGTTTGACAACTGCTATGGTAATACTTATTTGCGTGTAGGCTGAATTCCATATTTGCAGCTTGCTATCTCAAAGTTCAACTTACTGGTGAGCGTACTTGTGATGTAATAATGTTTTTTGTAGCTGAATGTTGACTGTCTACCGTAAACAAACGTAACGTATCTCTGATGTGCGTAAATTGTTGTTAGGCTAATACTTCAAACTTAAATATTGCAGAGTCAATCACTATAGAATCCTTCGCGTACAAGTGCATCATTTGGCATTACTGATCCGGTCATACTACCGGTACGTTCATTATTCTGAATTGTATGATTGATTGATTTGTGTCGTGAATTGTGGATTTATGTTTACTACTGAATTATTGACCAATAATTTGTCAGCCTAATGGAAATTAATTCTCGTAAACCTATCTTAACTAGGCCAAGTGAATTGCCACGTTTCTTTGTTTTTTAATGATTATTGACCTAGCGTTATGGTTGTACGGTACGGTAGCCTACGTAATAATTGTGTAAGGTAACATCGCGAATTTATTTATTCAGTGCGTCATTGGCCAACCTGTGGAACTTGTGTACCGTACAGTGGATTGAGAACTGTTTGTCAACAAATTTGGTACGTTTATCAGTTCGACTGTTGTGCTTGCTGAATTGTGACTAGTGTCTTATGTTGTGTTATTTCTTGACAGAAAAACCGTATAAACTTCATTGCTGCGAAGCAGTCATTGGAAACCGAGTGATTTCTTCAAGTTGGCGTGCTTTAACAGTTGCTCAGTCCTGCCGGGTGGATTAGGAAAATCGTGACGTCACCGGCGCAATTAACTACCGCACCTGTTGTGTTCGCGTCGCACACAACAGTCACTCTTGTTAAATGTTATGCTTAAAACTTTGAAATCGGTTTTACTTGAAGCAAGAAACACAAAATGAATATCAGCTGATGCCAGAATCTTTCCATTCGATTTAATTTTCTTAATCATATTAATTAGCATTGCTGCAAAGAGTGCATGGAAAATGCAAATGAATATGATTATATCGAATGAGGTGTTAATGTATAATTGGCACAATCAATATGCGTAGCTTGAACAGCAAGCTGCATTCTTGTTTTGTTTGTTTGTTTGTTTATCTTTATCCTGCATTGCGGGAAAGCGGACTTGAGCGCTATGCATCGGTGTACGCCTTCCGACGTACACCTGACCCACGCTGCAGCCGACTGCAATGTCTGTTTCCGGTTGTCTAATCTATTTATGACTGAAATTTGGTACTACCCATTACTCGAAATCGACCACTGGGTAGAGGCAATTATCGTAAAGTTTCTTGCCCAGAGAAACAACAGCAAGTGCGGGTGGCTGGAGTCGAACATACAGGCTCTCGACTGCGAGCCCAACGCGCTAACCACTCTGAGTTGTTATCATCTAATTTTGTCCTGAACTGACCTTTAACTATAAACTTACTACGAGAAGATTCCGCATTACGTGGAATTCTGGAAACGTTTTTGATTTGTTGACCAGAAGAATGAGTTCTTGTGATGTAATTATCCTAGCCTCTGCAAACTTCTGGTCAAAGCAAACCTGCTATAAGTAGTCTATAAATGATTTGAGTATGATTATTTATTAAAACTTAAGTATTATGTGGATTAGAAGTTGTAATGAATATTATGTTGAAGACGATTGTAACGTTCTAATCGATAGACAGTAGGGGAAAACCTCCTACAGTGCCCAGGCTCCTACAGTGCCCATATTCAAATTTTACCCACAATGCATCATCAATTGCGCGCCTGAATTCATTTTGAGATGTCCACGTGCCCAATGATTTCTAGCATGTAACGTGAAGATGCAATGTGAAGTACTTGGCAAGTGAGAACAGAAATCATTTTTTTAGGAAAATAGAAACTTTTTTTTGGAAGAAAGGAAAGTGTGCATGTGACTTCATTGCTCATGTTACAGTATTGTCAGTTACACTGTGGATAGTTAGTTAATGTAGGCAAGCTTCGATATTGCTTAATGCTTGTAATAATGTAGTTTATAAATATTGCAGCACATTTTGTCCAAAATGGCGACGTCCCCAACAGTGCCCATCAGTGACAGAGCCTACAGTGCCCAGGGGTGGGCACTGTTGGATCTATGTTTTTTTTATTGATAATGAGCAACAATCTTCAGATAGGTTTACTTTTATTGTTCTTGTCCAGACAATAAGTTACAAATCTTCTATATCATATTTTCAAAATGTCCAGCAGCCTACAAAAAAGCTTGTTAGATATCCAGAAAATGTAATGAAGAAAGCATGCATGGAGGTGATTGTAAAAGGGAGATCAAAACAATTTGTATCTGAGGAGTGCGGCATTTCTCGTAGAACAATTCGGCGTTATTTAGCTAAGTGTGAAGGAGATCTAGAGAATATTACCATGACTAATTTCAAGCAAAACTACTCCGTAAACAGAATTTTCAATTACCAGAAAAACAGAAACTTTGTGACTACCTAATAGGGTCTGCAAAGCACCATTTTGGTTTTCCAATAAGAATGTTAGAAAATTGGCATACGAACTTGCTACGTACAAAATATGACAAAAAAATACCGGAAGCGTGGAAGGCAAATAACATGGCTGGAAAAAAATGGTTGAAAAGTATTTTATTTCTTCATCTGCTTCTTTTATTGTTGATTAGTGTCGTTCATTTTATGTATGGCTTGAATTCAACATTTTTGTGTGGTGATTGCTGCAGCCAGAATATTACAACACAAGATAAGTAGGATATGACCTTTTAAGCATTACAATAATGTCATGCTTTGTAAAGTGGGCACTGTAGGTACTCCCCATGGGCATTGTATGGGACCGATACCCTACAGTGCCCACTTTTGAAAACAAGTTTTTAAATGGCTGCCGAACAAAAATTAGTAATCCCAGAATTTAGACAAATAGGCCAAGAAATAGAGAAAACCTCAAAGTATAGAATAAAAATCAAAAGTTCAGTGTTTCTCTGCAACTTTTTTCAAAATTTATGAAAATGTGAAAAAACTGGGCACTGTAGGAGGTTCTCCCCTAGATTGTAAAAGTGGAAGTTATTTCCAATTGTAAAGTAGCTGTTGCAAGTAGTAGTGTATAACTATTTTAAAATCGACGAAGACGTTTGTTGTTCAGAATTTGATTTCTTTAAGTGCTAGAAGTGGTGAACCATTCGTTGGTTGAAAGATTTCATCTATCACCTCACAAGTAGAACTATTCTACCATTTATCTGACAGTTTAACGTTTAATATCCAAATAAACTAAGTCATCAATCTTTCCAAAGTCACTTTACGTGTACGAGATAGAAAGATTTGTGGCAATGATGAATTACACGACGTTTTGCCATTAATGTGTGTTTAATTTCCACACGTTAAAAAACTGTATCTGAAAATAACAAAACTGCAATATAGACTAGGGTTACCATATTTGAAAAAGCAAAATTCCGGACAGTGCATGACTATTTTCATGAGACCATATATGCGCTAGGGAACTATTAGCCATTAGAATTAATCAAGGATTCTAAATCAAAAATTCACTAGGCTTCCTCCTCTAGGACATTTCAAGTAAATCTCTGATTATATGTGCGAAATCGCCTGCTTTTATAGACTGTTGGAATGTTCTAGTAATTTTCGCAGCATGTGATCTATATCTAACCAATTCTTTGTTTGTCGCATCCAGGCTTACACCCGGTGGTTGAAGATTTAGATTAAGTGGACGGGAAGGCAAGTAAGCCAATCTTCGTGTCCACCTTCAGGCATGCCTTTAACTGTCTTGCCACAGACACAGCCGCATGCTCTTGAGCGGTGTCGATGATGATGATAGAAAGCAAATCAAGTGATGGATTTTCTGTCAGCTGGTTGGCTTAGGGGTTAGGGCTAGAAAGTAGTTAGTTCGTTGACGCGGGTTCGATTCCCACCACCGCTATTGCCCTTTTTTCTTCTGTAATTACCAAATAGAGTTCAAAACAAGCATTTAACTCTATGGCTGAGTGCTAGAAAGGTCACAATTGGACGGTAGCCTCTTATAACATGTTCTGATTGGTTGGCGGTTGCATTCTAGTCAATTGCAGTGGCAGAATTTCTACTTGTTAAAGTGGCTACCAAAGTTCTAAGTGGTAAACATCATTGATAAGGAAAACGCTCTGTTACATCATAAAAAATCCGTACAACCTCGTAGTAAAAAAAATGGCAGTGTTGCACAGTACGATTGCAGATGCAGTAAAATGAGCTGGCTGAGCGAATTTTCTAGAAAAAAAAATTCTAATTCCTCCAAAACGCCCATCATAAAATTCCGGACATTTGAGCATTTTTTAAAATTCCTCCCGGACGCAAAATTTAACACTAAATTCCGGACGTATCTGGAATTTTCCGGACGGTATGGCAACCCTAATATAGACTGTCTTATTTGATATGATCATTGTAACGTAAGCTACCAAAGCCCTCTCTAACTTTACTAAATTTATAGATGGCCTTGATGCTACGCGTTGTGATCAAACTAAAATGATTTATTTGGCGCTATGTTTGACAACAGCGAGTATAATGATCCATATTTGTTATTAACTTAAAATGAACACTACCCACGGATCATCATAATATTCTTTTGTAAAATCAACATAATCAATACTTTTAGAAGTGAAAGTGGAAGACAAGAATTTACTCACTGATCGAGTGTCACAAGTTTTTCAATTTATGAGAAATCAGGTACATTGAACTTAACTAATCTTGTGTATAGTCTTATCCTATTAATACTATTTCTATAAGTGACGTACAGTAAGTAAACAAAGCATTTACTTTCATTTTAAGATCACAACGTGTTACTTTGTCTTGAAAAAGCAGATTGCTGCGGTTGTGGTAGGTACAGTGCATACAACACAAAACCATGTAATAATCATTAATAAACCCTTGAAAGTTATTTTTATGAATCAAAAAACGATGATATTTTTTAATATCTGTTTATCTGTCTGGTTCCTCACTGAAACGAAGATTATGCAAAGATCCAACAACTGAAATGCAAACGAATAATTGCAAATATCAAGTAAATAAGTTTAGCCAGTCTCGATAACTTGTATAATTTACTGATCTAGTTTGCGCCGACACAAAAGCAGGTTCTTCAGTACTTCATTTAGAAAAAATCTTTTAATGTAACTTACGTTTGTTTGGTTGGACCTAAATCTAAGAAAAAAAATAATTCTCCATTTCCATTTTCATGCTCTGTTGGTTTAACTGTGTAAAACGTAAAAATTACCCAAGTTGAGTCTGAGCTTGCGCCATAGGCCACTTGTTTGTTACGACACATTGTTGGAAATATGATTCAACACTCGAGTTGTTGCATTTTCAACATTATTGATATACCAAGGTTTTATTACAGTTCAATTATAGTATGAAACATTTTTTTTGTTTTCAATTTACATCGTGTCAGTAACGTTTATAATGGTTTGGTTTTGGTTTGGTTTGGTTTTGAATCTTTATCCTCGGACTGACAAAGCCTTGATAGGTTATTCCTGGTACTTGTTCGCATACTTGTAGAGGTTCTTGACGCAGGGCCGGTTACCGAGATTGGCAGAGTGAAGTTTTCCGATTGTTGAAGTCTTGTTGCCGAGAAATTATTCCATTCATTAGGTGCCGCTGAATGGAGAGCAGTCCTGAAATGCGTTGCTCAAACGCACACCCCGAGAGTCGAACCAGCGCCGCGTGATCTTGAGCCCGGCGCGTAACCAATGAAATACATTTAGCTGTTTGAAGGTTGGGGGGGGGGCTGTCAATTCAACTTTTTTGCATCAACAGTTGTATCTCTAAAACCACTGAGGCTGCGACTATGAGATTTCTTGACTTTTTCTAACTTTCATTCACCTCTATTGAGCTGAAATTTTGAGCGAATAAAGGTTATAAATTGAGAGATATAAGGCATTTCTCAGCACATCCTCTGAAATATTTCATATTCTATTGTTCAAAATTTTCCCACCAGCTGGATGAAAGTAATTAATTTGGCCCATGTCTTGTTAATCCTAACTGCTTCACAGCGTGAAGGAAATTGACAGTATGCGTGGACCTTTTGTTCTCACCACGGCTTATAAGCGACGTCGATACAAGAAAAGCTTCAACTTTGATACGATGAGTTACCGTCGCTTGCGGTTGAAATTGCGTAAAATTAAACATAAGACTTGGTGCCAATGCATCTAGAGCGAGAATAGTTTTTCGCAGACAATTATGTCCTTTCAATCAAACAAAGCATAGGCTACAACGTTATTGCCTACTATAGAAGCTGCTCTGTAACATATTATGATTTTGGTTTCAAATCTTTCCTTTTGTCCGACACACTATCAAAAGCAGAAAAGGCGTCGATGTTCCCAAAGCTTCTCACATATACTTGTAAACATTTATTTCCAAGTCGACATGTAAAGATTTGAAATGCAATACGCTTCTCATTTGTGTAGGATAAACCAGAACATCACGCTTTTGTGAAAAGGACGATCGTTCCACCACGTTTATACGTGATGCAGCTTAGTTGAATCAATATATTCGAGGCTTCTTGTACCAGGTTCACTGTCACTGATAAACTAAACCGCGATGCAGTACCTCGCAAAGCAATTGTAGCGTAACATTTCCATGTGCTGTAACTCGTCATAAATTGTGAAAACTTGTGTATTTACTTGTCAAGTTGTCTCATGTGAAATATAAGTTTGCATAGCAATGTCACAATGAAATCTTATCTCCGTTTACCAAACTAAAGATATGAACTTATGCGACGTCTTGCAACGTTGAATCGACGGAAAGGCGGGTAACTGCCAAACTGAACTGAGAATGCATGAAAGAAATCGTTTATTATCGAATGGACGTGACGTCAGAAAACGATGAATCGACATAGGCTAGCGGCGAGAGATATTTTAGTTAGATAATGACACGCGGCAGCGCGTTTACATTGAATAAAAATACCTTTATTTTATCCATTTCTATTTCCATTCTTCCTAGTTTCGTCTCACAATAACAAACAAATGAAGTTACAGTTACGCATATTTACTAAATTATTCAATAAACAATAATGCATCATCCAGCATTATGTCAGCGCTGATTGACTAGACATATTCACGAGTTGTGTGAGAATTGTATTCGATTAATCGCATTATTTATTGTAGGTAACACCTGCAAAAATTCAAGTAATTGCAGACTCTGCCTTCATAAGTGTAGTTTAGAAGTAGCCATCTCATATTGAGCCAATCCAATCAATGTAAAATAGAACGCTTTTACTTGATAGCGCGTGTGATATATAGGTTTTATCTAACAACTACTTTCAGTTACATTGAAAGTGAATGAGTAAGCATTATGCAGTCTGTGACAAGGACTGGAAATGTATAATCAGAAAATATAATATCATAAAGTATATTGCGTTGTGTACATCTAGTAATTTTTATGAACATGGTATCATTTTGCAGGCAGGCGTTTTTATAGAGATACAAACTTATTCCATAGTTTGATTTATGGCACTTATCCAACTGTTTCATAATGCGAATAGCTGTTTTAGTTGAATTTAGAAAAAAATATAACTTATAACCGCAGACAGATGCAACTTTTTTCATGCTTTAGGCAATCGGCAGTACGGTGAACTATAGTGGTACATAACATAACCCATATGCGGGGTAATCGCAAGGGTCAACCCAAGTAATGGAAAGGTTCTTTTTGAATTATGGTGATGGAATTCTTGTAATGCTATTGAACTTCATCTTGTTATGAAAAACTTATATTGTTTGCATTTGCAAGAAATATCAAACTTTTGGATTTTTTTTATCACTGAACTGTCCGTTAGTAGAATGTTTCTTTATTACCTTAGTTAGGCCTATTGGTAAGTCAGGAAAGTATTTGTTGATGTGACATATGAGGATATTGTAAGAGACCGAGTTATTTTGTAAATAGTATTTGATTTTTGGACACCATCAAAATTTTCTCACAATACACAAATGCGCATCGAGATATAGTGCTCACAGTTTGGAAAAGTTAGATTGTGATAATTACAACTTGCCTGAGTAGGCCTACAGCAAGGGACAATCAAAATAGATGAAACCGCATTCATGGTAATATAGACGTTTTGCAAACTGCTCTTTTCGTTTTCAATATAATAACAAGAATGACAGCTTATTTTCACTAAACATATAAACAAATATCAAAAATTATGCATGAACAGCGCATCTATATTTTTCGGTTTAGGTTCAACAATGCATTCTAGCCGTCAAAATGATGGAATATTTGGTAATTTTGTTGAGACATACCATTGCCCAATCGTTGAATTTACATCAGAGATAATTTTATTAGATAGATTATCAGTTTCATGCACATGGTTTCATTCAGCGTTATAATGTTGTTTTTCAAGCCACGTGGCGTTCATGGTCATAACGCAACATTGCAGAAACAGCCAATATTGATACCAGGTAGGCCTACTAATTATTACGCCGCTTTCGTCGAATCTACGTCGCTAAACGACGATATTGTGCAAACGCCTGTTGGATTTCCCTTCTACGTGTAGTTTATCATAAACGTGAAGCATTGCTCAAAAAGCTAATCTGAATCACCATAGATAACCATAGCATTCATATAGTTTCATCATCAGTAAATATGTAAAGTGCACTTCACAATTTTTAACAACGGTCTGACAATTTATTATATTGCAAAGTTTTGATTTATTCTCGATTTTTATAATTCTGTGTAACAGTTTTTTTCTAACTAGTTTCTATGGGACTAACAATTTGTTTCATTATACATTTTCTTTAGTATTTCAACGCCATTATTAAAAAAATTACGTCCTTTTCACTTTTAAATAAAACATGGCAAGGCAAGGATTCAGTGCTGAAGAAATATTGCAACATGTTTTACTGGATTCTGACGACGAAAGCCAGGCGGATAATTTGGAGGATTTATGGCACTCCGATTCAGATGAAGAAGCGGATTCTTCTCCGTCAACTTCCGCAACAGCGATTCCGATCGAGATTGACGACCAGTTACCTTCCATGGGCGATGTTCAACCGGAGTTTGCGCCATCAGGACGGATTATAACATCGAAAAGACTGGTGAACAGCATAGATTCCTATCTCGACATGAACAACTACGATGCTGTTGAGTTTTCCTGACACACTGAAGTCTTATACAACTTTTGTAGAAAAGCCAAAGAACAGACAAGAGGGCGGCGTCAGCATTACTTGGTCTAATGCGAGACCGGTGCACAATGGGAGAAGGGGCCGGGCTAACATTATATCTGGCCCGATTGGTGTTAGAGGAGAAGCCAAAAAAGCCAAGACCCCTCGGCAAGCATGGGAACTATTTTTTTCTTTAAACATTTTGAACATTATTGTTCAAGAAACAAATAGAAAAATTGCCACACTCATTTCTCAATTGCCAGAGAGAATTTTAGATGACAGCAGGTACTGCTATTTTGGCCCAACCAACAACGAGGAGATGCTGGCCTTTGTTGAATTGGAGTATTTTCGGGGGCTTTTAGGACAGGCTGGTCATTCCACGGATGTATTGTTCAATCAACTGCAAGGACATCCCGTGTTTAGTGCAACAATGAGCAAGAACCGCTTTAAATTTTTATTTTCGAACATTTCGCTTGACGACCAAAATACTAGGCCGTAACGTTGGAAGAATGACCGGTTGGCCGCATTTCGAGTCGTTTTCGAAATGTTTAACGAAAACTGCGGCAAACATGTCATTCCAGGTGACTACTTGTCGTTGGACAAAACGCTATACCCCATGAGGACACAAATTGCCTTCAAGCAATATAATCCAAACAAGCCTGCGAAATATGGCCTTCTGTTCAAGTCGGTAAACGCCAGCAGATTCCCATACACATTTGCGGCATCGGTCTATTCAGGTAAACCGAAGGAAGAGCCATTTAATTTTTACGTTCGTGGTGCAGAAGAACTGGTAAAAGGAATGGTGATGAGCCTGGAACAACACGGTGACCTTCAAGGTCGGAATATTTTGTATGACCGCTTTTACACCTCCATACCACTCGCGCAGTGGTTGCTTGACAGGGGTATAACGTCAGCTGGAACCCTCAACGCTATACGTAGAGGAATACCCCTGGAAGTGAAGCAAGTGAGTGGTAGGGAGAAATCTTCGTACGAAATTTATTGGCAGACGAGTGAGGCTGATCTCAGCCTACATTCTTATGTAGTAAAAACGAAGATTTCTGGCATGCGGAATGTGTTGATGTTGACGACCATGCAACCTCTATTGGGGATTACCAAGGATGACGGCAAAAAGAAGCCAGGCTTGTATAAGCTTTACGACTTCACAAAGGGTGGCACCGATATCATCGACCAAAGGATGGGTTGGTTCATTCACGTGCAAAGCGAAGTTCCCACGGTGGACAACTATTGCGTTTGCTTATTGAGAAGGTGCCAAAGCCACAAAAAATAAACTACCAAAAAACCGTGGCCAATGTCAATGCTGTGAAAAGCCTTTATGCCCTGCACATTCCATACGAGTATGTCAAGTTTGCTTTTGCGCAGAATAAACTATTTGAATGATTGCGGTTTAATAAACTTTGGCTTCAACCACAGCCTAAATAAAACGCGGAGCTCAATGAGAGATTTTCCTTTTTTCCTTTTATTAGACAGATAGCTATTTTTACGTTGATTCAACATATCAAGACGTTGAATACTTGTAAACATGTGCGGTTTTGCAATTAGATTGCTTATCAAAATCATCTATCCTTTTTTGTATAAAAAGTGGGTCATAAAACTAATCGTAATACTCGATGTAAAATTCAGCATTTTTATATGCTGAAACAGTATTGTATTCATATTTTATAAATCCATTTTCTATTTAGAAAATATCAATATAATGCGGTTTGAGCATAGCTGAATTTTAGCACGGATACAACGACTGATTTTATGACTTTTATACAAACAAGGACAGAAGAGAAGTAATCTAATTGCAAACCCGCGCATGTTTACATCGTCTTGCAATGTTGAATCCACGTCGAAATGATTGTATTAGCGTTGTATTCAATTTCTCGTATTATCGAACTGTAAATGTGCAGCCACTTGTAATTTCAATGTGCCTCATTGCATATTCTTAAATATTTCTGAATTTGTGTGTACATAACCTGACAGAACACAGGTTGCTTTACCATTGAATCAAGTTGAAAAACGTTGCTGCAAGAGCCTTGTGCCAATTGCTGCAGTCCGGTATTGCTGTAACCAAATCAAAATACTTATCAATATTTTGCTGCCAAACTGACATTTTTATCGCATAAACGCCCATTAGGCAAAAAAAAGGCAGCTAATTCTTTGTAAAGTATTTCTCCAGGTTCACAATGATTTGACGCATAATAAATACTACTTTGAATAAATCTAAATATTGTTTGGATTTTAGTGTGTGGCATATGAATCTTAGAGAGCTTATTGAATCCACAAGAAAATGACCCGAGGCATTACAGATTTTCCTTTTGATGAAAAGCGTTGTGACGTTCTGTTAATTAATGAACCGTTACTGTTTTATTTTGAATTTCTTTCTGACTTCTGTTTATGTAAAGCATCATCGACTTTATCGGGTAATCTTACTCCTAGTACTAGCCTTGTATGTAGCCGAGTTCACATTGAACTTACATTGAGAGACGCTGTTGCAACTACAATACATTGCATTTAAACCGCTTTTTTTGTTGCATGATTTTCCATTCGTTTCGTGGATTACATAATAGTATTTGATAAACGCCACCCTGCTTCTTCAGCTGGTCTACATTTGTTAATAAAGCGTAGGAGTTGCTGTTCTTGGAACCGAGGTCACAAGATCATAATCCAAATTGGTGTGACACGCGTTCAGAAATCTCATTACTGCATGTAATTGATGAAGCATTGTTCTTTTAGTCAAGAAGCGAGCTTTATTTTGAGCGTGGAAAAAGTTATTATTTTGCATGAAAAATATAGATTCAAATTGAGATTATGTAAAAAAAATTTAATCACAACATGGCAATGCATGTTCTTCCTTACTCTACCAAAAAATAATGTGTAAACTCACGCTACAATTGCTTTAATCGCAAAATAATCCAAAAGTCATAAGTCACCTCAACATTTCAACGTCTATGAGCAGTTCTAAAATTCACATAGGTTTAATTTTCGGATATGCTCAGCGTGAATAATTTTACAAAGTGAATCTCAAAGTTTGAAGCCGTACCTTAAAAAATAACAGAGATATCACTCCTAAAGCATAAGAAGAATCGACAGCCCCCCCCCAAACTGAGCAAGACTCCAGGGAGCCCAACCTCGTAAGGGTTAAGTGACAATGAGTGACAACGGAACTTATACCTTGTATCTGCAATCGTCCATTTCCCCTTATAACCACACAATTAATTTTGATGTCATCGTCAAAGATCCACCTAACGTTTCAAGAGACAACACACTTGTGATTGCATTGTCAGTTACAGTTATCGTGCTCGTGATTGTATTGATTGGTGGTGCTGTGGCTTGGTATAAACTTAAACCAACAAAAAAACAAAACGAAGGTATATCTTCATTTCTCAAATCTTTTTCATTGCACATCTGTGTGATTACATTTATGTTAAAATGTTCTCATTCCAAATTACTCTGCAGTCATTAACAATTATTCAGAATAAAGTAAAACCCTAAAAGTTAACTAGTTATGAGTAAAAACGTATACGTTGATCCTGACACTGTTTTATCTAAATCGCAAATATGTTTTAGAAATTGGACCAAACAATGTTCGTTGCGTTCTGAAAGGTAAGCATGCAGTGCAGTATAATTAAATAGAAAAAAGTGTGGTTGGCTATCCGATGTATTTTAATGCTTAGTTTATTTTGGTTTTGTTTTTTCAGATGAAAATGGATGCGTTGATGTTGGCCAATCTTCAAATCCAGCTGTGGTAATTTGGTGGCTTCGTTGCTTTTAGCGCAGTTCAGTGCTTTGATAAACTGTTTCCTACAATCTAACAGTGGTTCTTAACCTGGGCGCTACCGCCCCCTAGTGGGCGCTGTTAACTTTTAGAGGGGCGGAAATATTCAGGGGGCGTTATAGGGGGCGCTACATTCAGAAGGTGTAACGATATTTTCCTCACTGCAAATTTGCTTTAGTAGTTCTGCTGGGGGTACGAGAATCCACCGAGGATGAGGAGCTATATACAGTATAGAGATTGTGTTTAACAAGGGAAGTAGTGATTCTCTCTTAGAGCATTCTATGTTGGCCTATACAGCACAATGCACAACACCATCCGACAAGCGTGGACGTCGGATGGTGTTGTGCATGGCCTTTGTTGTTGATAATGGGCATTGTTTCCCTTTCCTTGTAGTAAGTAAATGGCATTTTGTGGTCAGCTTTTGGCAGGGACAGCGGGCAGGCAGTGCAAGCAAACCATAAGGACTGATCATAATAATAGTCAGTCAATAATGGTTATTAGTGTAACTCTTACTAACTACTAAAAAATCAGCAGAGATGTGCCTTAAGACTTTTAAGTTAAGAGCCTTAAGGCACATCTGTGCTGATTTTTTAGTATTAAAACTAACATCGGCTTAAACTAGTTTTTTCTTACTAACTAATAACTAATTACTACTGGCTGTAGGCTAGCCTTATAGTCTTGGAAGAAAATGTCATTAGTAGGCTACAGCCCTTATATTATGGTGGGCGCCAGACTATGGAAATCTCTGAAAAGGGGCGCTGGGGAAAAAAAGGTTAAGAATCACTGATCTAAGCTGATATCACGCAACTTGGATGCGTTCGCTCCTATTCTAATTAGAGTAAACTTTGAAAACCTTAAAATTATAAAAAATCGTGTGGTCTCATCAACCAACTTTCATTTGTTAGTCAATTTTTAAAACTTTATTTTTGAAACTGTTCACAACCTAAAACAGAATCTGCTTCTTCTCCATATTTGATACCAATACAAAGAACAGGTAATTTTGATTGAATGGTTAGGCTCACATTCATATAGTGTACGATGATAAGATCGCCTGATTTCTGAGTACATATAATGGCTGTCTACTGTAGATTAAGTTGGCAACAACAATCTAGATTTTTAAAATTCTACAATGAAATGAAAGTATCATTGGAGAATATAGATTTGTATCTTTGCTAATACTATAAGTACAGTCTTATGATTGTTTGGTCTTTCTATTGTTTGCAAACGATGATACCAACCAAACTTACTGTAATAACGTGGTAAGCTATTCGTAATTTCATATTCTTATCATGTCAAACACAATCGAAAGTAGCATATCATGTGATGACAAGTTCATTGCTTAATGAAGCTTGATTTTAGTTTTTAAACATATCTACAGTGTCTACAATGTACCTACATTACCTACAAGGTACCTACAAGATCACCTTATTTGAAGAGCTTTCCACAGGCACTACAATGTTGTTGCCCCAGGAAGCGCCTCAAAGACATCCTAAACAAATCACTGAAATTATGTAACTTAGACACTCGACATCGGATTAACCTTGCAGAAGATAGAGGTGCGTGGAGGCTCACTGTGTATGAGACCGTCTCCAAGTATAAAGAAACGCGTATCACCAACCAAGAGGATAAACGTTGCAATAGACAAAACCGTCGAAAATCTCCACCATCCCTCGTGGCAGGCTTTACATGTTATCGTTGCGGACGCGCCTGCCAGTCACGCATTGGACTTTTTAGCCTTAAGAAGGCTTGCAAAGGACGTGATATTTAAACCGCTATCTTCGTTTCCAGTACTGCCATGTATACTGTAACTAGTAAATCATTATGCCAAATTTTAAGGTAAAACGGTATAGACATCCATTCATTTACTTCAAACGTATAAATTATAATTCACTGAAACAACATTTGTCAAGCAATTAAATTTCCATGCTGTGTAAATGTCTTGTAGGCGAACATGGTTATGAAGAAATAAAGCCACAAGAAAAGACCATGAAACATAGTTATCAAAACGTGGTTGTCAGCGATGTGAGTTACTATTTCAAATTATTTTAATGAATCTCATCTCTTGTCCATTTATTAACTTTTTAAAAGCCTCCACCAACGTAACGTATATTAAACGTGTAATTATTGGTGTTGACGAAACGAGAATTTGGGCCCAATAGGTGGAGATGATGCCAGAATCTACTAACAAGTGACCTTTTATTGAAACAGCGTCAAAAAACACTTAACCCTATCTTAATACGAGCTGTTTTCGTACGAGGAAAGTACGACACGGGATATCTTAGCCCCGTGCTAATTAATCGCTAGTAACGGGAGCTATGAAAATTACAGAGCCAAAATATTTTACAAGATAATAGCCATGTGTATTATGCGTATAAAGATTAAATTTTTTCCAACAAATTTGTTAAAATAAAGTGTTTGAGATGAAAGAACGTCGCTAAGTCGGTTTTCATTCTAATTTCCCGAAAAAGCTTCAAAATTGATCGTTCGTAAGCATATTTTTTAATTATCACATAGAGTAATGCTAAATTAAACAAAAAAATGCTTTTGATCACGATTATAAGTCATTTTAACATTTCAAAGTAATTGCACTAACATTTAATAACTACAATGCACTACAAAGCAGTTTCATGAAAATGTCTAGCCAACTAAGACGAAATGCTTATTGTGACGGGCAGGAAGGTAAAAAATGACCAGTGTGGGTTTAGAAAATTCGCAACGATCAAAAAAACTAAAAGTTCAAAAATTTCACTAAACTGTGTTCAAAATACATACATAATCTCCGGTTAAACAAGCCAGACATATGTCTAGGTGCAAATATTACTTATTTTACTTACTTCTGGTAATGGAAAGATCACAGGTTTATCATAGCTATGATTGTAAGAATTCAGACTAGGTCGTGTAGTCACTTTTTTAGCATGCTATAAAGTATCTTTGCCGAGACACAGCCGCATGCTCTGGAACGGTGTCGAACCCACGTCCTTTCGAACGTCGCGCAAACTTTCTCATCACTCGTCTACGCAGCCGACAAGCAGTCAGCGCTTCTATATTTGTCAGCGCTTTTGGGTATTATTTCAAGATAATGAAAATTTGGGTAGTAGCCTCTACTGTATATGTGGTTACAACAAAAACTGATGATATGCAACCTATTTTTGCAAACTCTTATTACAAAGCGATAACAAAGGTAACGACAACATTTCTTCAACCACAAAGCAACTAAAGAATATCTTATGTATAAGGAAGAGCTTGAAAATACTTGAAATGTAGCTTTTAGTCTTTAGTTGTTTAACCATTTTGTTGCAATTGTGTTCTAGAAAGAGGAAGGCACCGGAAAAAATTATGCTAATATTGAACCAAATTTGGAAGGTAAGAGTTTATTGTTGATTTTGCTATACAGTATGCTGCATTCTGCAGCATATTTCGTGCATGATTGCCACTGAAAGCTTAATTTGTTTTGTGCTTTAAAATTCAATTTTGGTAAAGAGGTCACTTTCTTCAACCACAGACATATACAACCAAGCAACCACACGGCATTTAACATAATCCATTAAAATTGAACATAAACTATAAACTACAAACGGTAGTAAACTATAAGCAAACAAACGGTTTCACGGTAGAAAAAGCCAACCAGACCATTTCCTTTCTCGATGTCGAAACTAAAATTAATAAAAACAAATTTGACACTTGGGTTTGGCGAAAACCAACCAATACCAACCTCCTTCTCAATTTTAATGCTGTATGTCCTTCTACCTACAAATCTTGATTAATTAAATGCTGCCTGCTCAAGCGAGCACAAGATATTTGCTCTAATTTTGATAATTTTAATATTGAAGTCAATCGTTTACGGTCTTATTTTATTGCGAACAACTACCCCACATGGTTTTTCAATAAGATGCTGAGGGGGTTTTTGGATTCACGTTCTACGCACTCTCAAGCGGACGAACGTGAATGGAAAAACTTTCTTACAGTTCCCTTTGTGGGTAAAGCATGGAGACGCTTTGTCAGTAATATGTCAAGTTTTATCAAAATGAAGTTCAACGTGGATATTGTTCCCGTGTATAAAACGTTCAAAGTTGGCTATTATTTTCAGCTTAAATCTAGGACTCCCTCCTACTTGTGTTCAAATGCCGTGTACAAGTTAACTTGTTCGCATGACGCGAATTGTACATACATCGGTATGTCTACGCGGCATTTGGCCACGAGAGTGAGGGAGCACTGAGATTTAATTAATTTGAACCAGCAAAGTACCATTAAAGATCACATATTCGATTGCCAAACATGTTCAAATAACAAACCATCCTTGGAGTCGTTTAGAATTATGCGTAAATGTTCCACCGAATTCGACAATAAAATCCACGAGGCTTTGCTAATAAAATCATCCAATCCTCGCCTCAATACACAGTTGTTTGCCTCAGGCGCTTCTTATTTACTCAACGTCTTTTCTTTTCTTATTTACTCAACGTCTCTTCCTCGCGTAATTTAAACGCCATGTGATGTCTTTTCTTCTTTGCTCTGCGTTTCATTTTGCATTTCGTTTTTCAATTCAGTGTTTAGATCAGTTATTCATTTTCATTGTAGATATGATAAGCAGTTATTTTTTTGTTACTTGATAAGGGCTAACGTGTGTATGACCGAAAACGTTTGTAGCTTATAGTTTATGTTCAATTGTAATGGATTATGTTAAATGCCGTGTGGTTGCTTGGTTGTATATGTCCTTCAAAATTATGCACAAATACTACGTAACTGTACAATATACTGTACTGCAGTAACAAATACTCCAAGTTAAAAACTAAAATGAAAGTTGTTCATACAAAGTTGTGTTTTAATCAACTAACACACATACTAGACCTATGGTACATGAATTAACAAAAAATATATAAACTTCATGCCAGTTTTATATTTTGTTAAGTTCATAGGCATTAATTGATGTAAATTCGTGCAAATATAAGGTTTTTGTATTTAAATGAACATGGGTATCTAACGATAAGTCCTCAAAGAAATACGGTAAAATTGTTTGCTACTGAAATTCGTTTTTTTAAGATTTGTATTAAGTTAATTCGAGTATTTTTTGTTATTAAAAAATCAGTTGGTTAGTATTCACAGTAATCGAAACTGTGGGATGTTCATTTGCTAAGATTAAGCCACACCCTGAAGCATTTAGTCAATTCTTTCTTGCAAAAGGGAACTAAATCTCTGCAAAGCTGTGTTGTTGTTGTTGAATTTCAACTTCATGGTGAGTCATTGTTTTATGTCCTATTGTATTTACAGAATGTCGATGTCGACCAAGATGAACATGGATACCCAACAAGAATTCCTGAAGCCCGAAATCAAGAAGTTTATGTCACTCAACAACGTTATTCAAAATAAAAACACATTTACAATAGTTTAACCGTACCTGTTACTGGCGTAGACCTTATGGTCTCGCCCCCTGCTAATTCAGCAACTTCACATAGAAGCAGTGACGCTAGAAACCTGAGATTTCTTGACTTTTACTTGTTTTTCTTGCCCCAACTTTTAATCCCGATTATGTTGGTATCGGATAATTGTAAAGTTCACAATAAACCTTTTGTCACAGCCAGTTATGAAATGCAAGAAATTTTCTAAAATTCAATAGCTTGATTGACGGTTTATTATTAGCGTGCGGTTTCATTTTGTGTTTGTCACTCATAACGCGACGGCGCTAAAATTCCATTTCTTACCCAGGCGTCAAAATCCGTCATTTTTACGTTGATTCAACGTCGATTTTGCTGTCTGGGTAGGGGGTCGGTCTCTGACGCGATATGAGTCATTCTTTGCTGGCAGACAATAATTAGGAAGGTAATTTGTTATTTGCGCAAATTGCTTTGTATTGCAAAAAGTGCATGGAATACTGTTTGCACAGAAACGGAAAAACAAAATTGATGAAATTCTGTGTTCAATGCAAAAAGACAGTCAAAATAAAATGTGAACTGAGAAATTTGACCAAGAAATGGCGAAAATAGGTCAAAAACCGAGTCATTATCACCTTTTCTACCTAAAATACACAATCACGAGTATATTTTGCGAAATAAATTGATTGAAGTGATAGATAAGGCTTTTGACCAACGGCATACTTTTTCCCGTTGTTATTTGATATAAGCCCACGGAGTAATTAGCAATAAGAGAGACGTAGACCTGATGGTCTCGGCCAGTAACTCTTGCCTCCAAAAGGAAGCAGTAACAGATACGGCTAATAAAACACATGCTATAATTTCTAATAAAAAACATCTAGATGTAAATAATTTAAAACCATGTGAAAGCTGTGTTCAGGCACTTAATAGAACTTTTAAAGCATTCCAGCTTTAAGTATAACCTACATTCTGTGTATCACTTCAACTTGTATGTAGTACACATAAACAACACTGTTTGAATGGAAATTCGTCAAATAAACCGATTCGATAAAAATCGCAAACAAACGCTGGACAGAAACTTTGTAAACCTTTTAGCAATGTTTTTACGCATGCATAGCTATAAGCAGTTACAGAGTATCTGCTTTTAAATGTTGTGTTACTCGGTCGTCAGGTCACTCGGCGTAAGACACCTCAGTAAGTGCTACAACTCAGCAAGTATATTTTAGCTACTGCCAAGTCAGCAAATGAGATTTACTTATTCACGTCGGACTTGCTCGGTCATCGCTTGATAAACTCAGTTTTATGACTTGTGACATTCCAAGTTTCGGCTTACTCGGTGGTTACTTGATCAGATTCATCATTTACTAACTTCACCCACTTGCTGAAATATTGCTAGTTCAGTTTTCACTTGCTCAGTTGTCGCTTGCTCAGTTCAGAACTGCTGACTTGTAGGAGATTTGTGTTACTCCTACTTACAAGAAAAAGAGCCTAATATTATCTTTGGTGAATTCTTTCCGCCAAAACTACAACATAGACAAAATAATACACCTCTTTACCAAAATTGTAAAATTTAAATAACAGCTAAGCTGAATACTGAAAAGCTTGGGTGTTCATCAGGACAATTATCGTTTCTAGAAGTAGTTCTTCTGAAGTAGTTCTCTAGTTGCAATGTTCTTCTGATGAAAGTGAAAGTAAAAGCAACAATAAACTGGTTGATTTTTTGCTTCACTGACGTTTCGCGCACCATGACAATAGTTTACTATGACAATTATAAAAGCTATTATTTTGTATGTTATTCGCACTGAGGATGCGCATTGTCATGGTGCGCGAAACGTCAGTGAAGCAATAAATTAACCAGTTTATTGTTGCTTTTACTTTCATCAGATTAACGTTGCAACTAGTGCCAGAAACAAGAACAGCTAATTTGACTTCTTCCAACAGTCAAGTAGCCTACTCTGTACAATCTGACTTTTTTTATGTGGTGCTATTATGTGTGATCATTACAGTATGTGGGATGTTCATTTGCTAAGATTAAGCCACACCCTGAGGCATTTAGTCAATTCTTTCTTGCAAAAGGGAACTAAATCTCTGCAAAGCTGTGTTGTTGTTGTTGAATTTCAACTTCATGGTGAGTCATTGTTTTATGTCCTATTGTATTTACAGAATGTCGATGTCGACCAAGATGAACATGGATACTCAACAAGAATTCCTGAAGCCCGAAATCAAGAAGTTTATGTCACTCAACAACGTTATTCAAAATAAAAACACATTTACAATAGTTTAACCGTACATGTTACTGGCGTAGACCTTATGGTCTCGCCCCCTGCTAATTCAGCAACTTCACATAGAAGCAGTGACGCTAGAAACCTGAGATTTCTTGACTTTTACTTGTTTTTCTTGCCCCAACTTTTAATCCCGATTATGTTGGTATCGGATAATTGTAAAGTTCACAATAAACCTTTTGTCACAGCCAGTTATGAAATGCAAGAAATTTTCTAAAATTCAATAGCTTGATTGACGGTTTATTATTAGCGTGCGGTTTCATTTTGTGTTTGTCACTCATAACGCGACGGCGCTAAAATTCCATTTCTTACCCAGGCGTCAAAATCCGTCATTTTTACGTTGATTCAACGTCGATTTTGCTGTCTGGGTAGGGGGTCGGTCTCTGACGCGATATGAGCCATTCTTTGCTGGCAGACAATAATTAGGAAGGTAATTTGTTATTTGCGCAAATTGCTTTGTATTGCAAAAAGTGCATGGAATACTGTTTGCACAGAAACGGAAAAACAAAATTGATGAAATTCTGTGTTCAATGCAAAAAGACAGTCAAAATAAAATGTGAACTGAGAAATTTGACCAAGAAATGGCGAAAATAGGTCAAAAACCGAGTCATTATCACCTTTTCTACCTAAAATACACAATCACGAGTATATTTTGCGAAATAAATTGATTGAAGTGATAGATAAGGCTTTTGACCAACGGCATACTTTTTCCCGTTGTTATTTGATATAAGCCCACGGAGTAATTAGCAATAAGAGAGACGTAAACCTGATGGTCTCGGCCAGTAACTCTTGCCTCCAAAAGGAAGCAGTAACAGATACGGCTAATAAAACACATGCTATAATTTCTAATAAAAAACATCTAGATGTAAATAATTTAAAACCATGTGAAAGCTGTGTTCAGGCACTTAATAGAACTTTTAAAGCATTCCATCTTTAAGTATAACCTACATTCTGTGTATCACTTCAACTTGTATGTAGTACACATAAACAACACTGTTTGAATGGAAATTCGTCAAATAAACCGATTCGATAAAAATCGCAAACAAACGCTGGACAGAAACTTTGTAAACCTTTTAGCAATGTTTTTACGCATGTATAGCTATAAGCAGTTACAGAGTATCTGCTTTTAAATGTTGTGTTACTCGGTCGTCAGGTCACTCGGCGTAAGACACCTCAGTAAGTGCTACAACTCAGCAAGTATATTTTAGCTACTGCCAAGTCAGCAAATGAGATTTACTTATTCACGTCGGACTTGCTCGGTCATCGCTTGATAAACTCAGTTTTATGACTTGTGACATTCCAAGTTTCGGCTTACTCGGTGGTTACTTGATCAGATTCATCATTTACTAACTTCACCCACATGCTGAAATATTGCTAGTTCAGTTTTCACTTGCTCAGTTGTCGCTTGCTCAGTTCAGAACTGCTGACTTGTAGGAGATTTGTGTTACTCCTACTTACAAGAAAAAGAGCCTAATATTATCTTTGGTGAATTCTTTCCACCAAAACTACAACATAGACAAAATAATACACCTCTTTACCAAAATTGTAAAATTTAAATAACAGCTAAGCTGAATACTGAAAAGCTTGGGTGTTCATCAGGACAATTATCGTTTCTAGAAGTAGTTCTTCTGAAGTAGTTCTCTAGTTGCAATGTTCTTCTGATGAAAGTGAAAGTAAAAGCAATAATAAACTGGTTGATTTTTTGCTTCACTGACGTTTCGCGCACCATGACAATAGTTTACTATGACAATTATAAAAGCTATTATTTTGTATGTTATTCGCACTGAGGATGCGCATTGTCATGGTGCGCGAAACGTCAGTGAAGCAATAAATTAACCAGTTTATTGTTGCTTTTACTTTCATCAGATTAACGTTGCAACTAGTGCCAGAAACAAGAACAGCTAATTTGACTTCTTCCAACAGTCAAGTAGCCTACTCTGTACAATCTGACTTTTTTTATGTGGTGCTATTATGTGTGATCATTACAGTATCATTTTTATGCTAATTAGCCGACAATCGAAAAACTGGTATGCTTTTAATTTAAAAATCATGTAGATTTAGCACATTTGAATGGATGGTCTATTTATTGATGATGCTCGATGATGTGATAATTTTTTTCATGATGTTGCAGACGAGTTGATGTCGATTTAATTTTTGGTTCCTTTCTTATGTTTTGAATGAATTTCTGTCAAGTAAATCTTGCTTTGCATTTGTTGGTTATACTCTTAATTCACTTTTATCGAGCTTGAATTGAGGATGGAGAATATGGTTTCTAAAGAAGCAGTCTTGCATTTTTACGTCACTATTGTAAATAGCTTTAATTGGAAATTTTAATCATTGTTAACGAACTTGCTTTCTAATTGTGTTTTATATTGAACAATTATAATAATTCTGTTGAAGTCGTGTGTAGACTTGGCAGCATTAACCTAATATGAGGTCGGAGTCGTTGTTGTCTTTTGATGATTAATTATTGCCTCGTAGCCACAGACTGCAAAAATAAAATTTTTAGATGAACCAACTTTAGTTTTTTCACATGTGTAGACAACACGATGATTTGTGTCCACACACTGCATTAGCATTGCTTATCATGAAGTTACAAAAATAGACGTAAATCCAACAAATAGTGAATTTTCGCAACCTTTTCAATTTTCAAGGTTAAGAGTAAGTAAAATTAATAAAAAAAAATCTTGATGGGGCTAGGTCTAGATTTTAAACATAACGGTAACCAGACTAGATCCTTGAAGGTCATCATTTTTAAGGTGTGGTAACCTGGTTAGTTCAGCACTTCTGGCGGTGAAGGTACAAATCCTTCTGTAAGAGAGCTCTGTAATCATGCAGACCAGGTGCTTGTTTGGGA
Organism: Aplidium turbinatum; assembly: GCF_918807975.1. NCBI lineage: Eukaryota > Metazoa > Chordata > Ascidiacea > Aplousobranchia > Polyclinidae > Aplidium > Aplidium turbinatum. The sequence goes on along the minus strand of NC_137483.1, from coordinate 5,612,188 downwards.
ACAGACGAATAGTTTGCAGGTGAGACCATGCATTATGGTGTGGGTGGTGGTTACGGTATGGTGTTGTAAGCGGCAGCGAGGTCGAGAAATACACCATTGGTCTTCTTCTTTGCTTCAAAGTAGTCTTCGATGTCTTGAGTCATAAGAGTGACTTGGCCGATAATAAATGTTTTACGTAAAAAAACAGCTTTCTCTCAGGCAAGTATGGATCAATATCTATTTGTAATAGCAATATTCTGTGTTTCTCGGCAGTCGAGTGTAGCAAGAATTGACAGCGATAGACACGTGTTTCGCCCATGAGGCTGGGCTCATCAGTAAAAGTCTTGATGGCTACTGTGGAGGAATTGGTATGGTTAGCGAAACAGAATGCTCGCTGTTCTATTGTGAGTAGTCAGGTAGTGCGGACGCAAGGAAGGATCGCTCTTTTTCAACAGTAATATTCTTGAGATTTATTTGTAATGAGGTTGTATGTACTTCACATCTTTTTGCCTTGCTTGGTAGTAATAATGTATAGATTACTGTAAAGAAACAACAGTAGGCAATATAAAGTTTGACAACGACTGGTTGAGACAATAACGTTACTAACCCTATCTTAATACGAGCTGTTTTCGTACGCGGAAAGCACGTCAAGGGCTATCTTAGAACTCTGCTAATTTATCCCAAATAACGGGAGCTATGAAAACCACAGAGCCAAAATATTTTACAAGATAATAGCCATGTGTATTGTGCGTATAGAAAATAGATTTTTACCCAACAAATTTATTGGAATAAAATGTTTGAGATGAAAAGACATCAGATAGTCGGTTTTTATTTTACTTTACCAAAAATAGCTTCAAAATTGAAATTTTTGAATTATAACATAAAGTAATGCTAAACGAAACAAAAAATTACTTTTGCTCATAAATATAAGCTATATTTAGGCATTTTTACATTTCAAAGTAATTGCACTAACATTTATATTGAACTTACATTAAATTATACATATATATAGCATTGCATGAAAATGTCTAGCCAACTGAGACAAAATGCTTATTGTGAAGGTAGAAAAATGACCAGTGTAGGTTCAGAAAATTCGCAATGAATAAAAACTAAAAGGCAAGAAATTTCACATTTCTAGCATATTTCCTTCTGTGAAATATTTCACTACTAGAGTGGGGAGTCCTCATAAAGCCCCGTGTCGCTACAGATAGGGTTAATGTGACTTAATTGTCTCATTCAGAAAAAGTTACTCTTCCAACCATTGAAACAAACCTTCCATCACCAACCAATACATTAGCGACTAGTTATCTTGGTCTTGTTGTGACTGCTCAGTTAGAGAAACAAGATTTTACAAGTTATCAAGTTATCATAGATAAACACATACAGAAACTACTTCGGCGTTGCTCCGCAGTTTTACGTAGTTGGTGGCGGATGCGTACGAAGAGAATCATTTAATGAAACACAATCTTGTGTTGAGAACAATGGAATAATCACTTCTAACTTGACTTATCTTCAACCACTGAAAACTAACCTGGATCTCAGTGTTCGCAGTGTTTGCAATGGGTCCTGATGACGACATCTCGTCACTGCCAATTGTAGTCGCGCTTCCATTTATAATTGTTCAAGGTAACTTTTCGCTTTTTATTTCTTTCAATTAATAAAATCAAAACCGAAAGTTTGAAACCATTTTTTTAGTATGATACTTTCGATGTTAATTCTATATGTTGTGCAGTGAGGTAGGTTTCTTCTCGACACTTTTCATAACAATATTACCAAAGACCCCACAGCCAATATCTTTGAAATGGACAGTTTTTCCTTGCATTTATTAAATATGTAATTTGTGTATTTCACTCAAAACATGTTGCTATAGTATTGATTTTGCAGATATTCAGTTACGTAGAATTTTCACAACTTACTAACTTACTCTGAGATTTCAGCTTGGTACTTGCTTTTTCCTTTGCTTTCAAATTATGCAAAACTAATGGGATTATCGAGCGTCGCATTGTTTAGAACTACAATACACATATCTTACTGTATAGACCAAATTCAGTTGCTACTTACTGAAAACAAATCGTAAAGTTTTCAGTAAGTAGTAACTGAATTTGATGTAATTCGCTCTGCTTGTTTTTTTTGCTTGGCATTGAGCACTTTTTATAGTGAACATAGCATTTGTTGTTTTACATTACTGTATAAGTTGTCTTTGTTGTGAAGCCTTTATCATCATCATTCATGATTTTCAGCCTATGGTAGCTCACTGATGAGCGAAGGTCGTTCCCTTTTCTTGCCAATCTACGCGACCGTGTGTTGTGAAGCCTTCAATTACAACAATTTCGCTTTCTGTTTGCAAACTCTTGTTCCGAGTTGAATTGATTAATCTTTAATTGCATCAACGTTCTTTTGAAATTATTAGGGACTACGCGATAAGCCTTGATGTAAAATGATGTAATTTTATATTGTTTTCTTGCTAATACGTTTTGTTAGGATTGTAGAAATGTAATTTATATGTTTTTTGTTTATGTCAGATTGCAACGAAACATTTGAAGACAACGTGATTGTCCAATCCAACTCAGCTGGATACAATGACGTTGGAACATTCACTTGTTCTAACAATGGATGATTGTTCTATTCAAACGTAAGCCAACTTACTGACCAAAACTACTCTGATCAAACTACTTGTCAATATAATGCTGAATGGAGTGGTCAGGATAATCTACAATGCTGGACAGGTTTTTTTTGTCGCATTTGGGCTTACACCCCGTGTTTGAAGTTAAAGATATTGAAAGTTTATTACAAGCGTATATTGCAATTTGTTTAGTGTTCTGAGCCTAATGCAGACAAACTGCTAATGCTATATTAATGAATTTGATTTGTAAAGTGATTCACTTTGTAACGTTGGCTTACAACATCTCTCAGCTAAGCTTTCCAAAAAAATCACGGACATTCAATCTAATGAAAACCATTAGCTGTGAAGCAAGTGGCACTATCCTAAGTTTCGCTTTCGTAAGTATCTCTCTCTCTGTAGGTATCATGGCTGATACAGCCCTCGATGTACAATGATGTTCCAGTTTGATCGATCTCGTGCCTCTTGCCAAATTTTAGTAGGGTTTTTGGTATGTGGTTGAATATGTGGTTGAATTTGAAAGTTTTGTAAGTATAACGAATAAAAAAGCAAGGTTGCCACTTGTGTAAATTGATCGACGTTTTTGTGCTACAGGTCCCAATCCAGTAATAACCTCAATGAGCAGGAACTTCACTGTACTTGAAGGAAATAACTTCACTATTACTTGCGAATACAATAACGTCATTCCTATTGGAGCCAACACTACATTTTATTTGGGTGGCAATGAAGTTGGAAGACAACAGGTCATTTTTTACACACACTAAGTTGCTTTGATACACGGTCATAATTTTTTATATAGGTAAACGATTTCTAAAGTTATTTCACTCAATTCATGAGTGTATCGTATACTTAATAATTTAAATACTTCGTTTTTTCATTGCGTCACGAATATAGCATCTGTAAACTTTTGAATGTTTTTTCAATTGTGTTGCAATTCGTCGTCGTCGTGTGAGCCTCTGGGGCCGAGGGTCTATCCTTTTACCACCCCAGATTCACGATGTTCCCAGACTACACTGGAAGGCTACTAGAGAGCAGCCAGTCCTTGGTTTCATCATCCATGACACGCAGACCTTCCACTCCGTTAGGTGGCTTGAAGATGGAACAGTCATTGATGATGTGGTCTGCGGTCTGTTCCTCGGCACCACATTCACAAAGGAGGAAGAATCCATTCCCAATTGGTGCATGGTTGAGCGGAAAAGCCCGACGCCTGTACGAAGACGGTTGAGGCGCACCCATGCATGTCTTGGTAGTGTTAGACTGATGGGGCGTGTGTCGGCGTCGGGGATGAACGAATAGAGTCTGGTGGCGCTTGACTTCCATTCAGAACTCCATTTATGGTCCGCCCAAGCAGCTGCAGAGATGTCTTGTACATCAGCTTCGTTGATAAGAAGTTGAGCGCCTGGCACGAATGGGTGTCTTGATTTCAGTCGACGGGGGTGCCCGTTTGGGAAGGCAGAGATCTTGTGGTGGAGAAGGTGGTTAGGCTCCAGTGCCCGTCGACCGAGGGACAGAGTGGCTTCTTCGCAACGAAGCTCAGCGGGTTGGATGCCAGCGAGAATGGGGAGATTGTCCAATGGTGTAGGACGCAGGCATCCGGTCACTGTGCGCAGGGCGCTGTTTATGGAAGTGTCGATGTTGTGGAAGTGAGCACTGCGGCACCAAACAGGTGCACAGTACTCTGCTGAAAAGTAGACAAGGGCTAAGGCTGCTATACGCAAAGTGCCATCCCTCGCCCCCCCCCCCAGCTAGAGCCTACCAGGCGTTTGAGTAGCGCTGCGCGGGATGTGAGTTTCTTGCGCAGGGACGCCAAATGGTGTCGGTATGTGAACGATCTGTCCAGTGTCACCCCAAGATATCTTGGTTTGGGGCAGAAGGACAAAGGTTTTCCGTTGTTCTGGAGGTGTAGCTCACGATCAGCTTCCCGATTATGGAGGTGGAAAGCTGCTGCCACAGTTTTGGTTTCGCTGAGTTTCAGTCGCCAGTTCTGAAGATAGGCTGACAGAGTTTTCATGTCCTGGCTCAAGGTGTCTTCTAGATTTTCCCACGACTTTGTGGAGTGGAGAATTGCCAGGTCGTCCGCATAAGCATATTTTGCGGAGACCGTAGTTGGCAGGTCGTGGGTGTAGATGTTGAAAAGAAGTGGAGCCAGGACCGATCCCTGTGGGACGCCGTTTTTTAGGCGTCTCAGTCTGCTTCGCCGTGAGCTATCGGTGGTGAAGGTGAAGCTTAGATTCCTGACAAGTTCCATAATCATATGAACCATATGTCGGTCAGGAAGCAGGCGAAGCAGCTTGCAAGTAAGGCCGCGATGCCATACAGTGTCATAGGCAGCTGTTAGATCTAGAAAGACAGCGCCGGCCTTCTTTTTTGCCTCAAAGCAATCCTCGATGTCTTGGGTTAAGAGTGTAACCTGATCTACAGTGGATTTTCTGCGCCGAAACTCAGCTGGCTCTTTTGGAAGGAGCGGGTCGATGATTGGGTTGACGCGTGTGTAGATCAGTTTTTCGAGGATCTTGAAAGGAACACAGAGAAGGGATATCGGACGATAACTCCTTGGGTCCTCTGGTGGCTTGTGAGGCTTAGGGATCGCAACTACTAAAGCTCTTCTCCAGATTTTGGAGATTGTGAGGTGGTGCAGGCAGGAAGAGAGGAATCTACGTAACCAGGACTTTAGGGCATGGCCAGCATGGAGCACAAGCTAAGGGCAGATCTTATCGGGCCCAGGAGACTTGTGTGGTTTCACTAGGCGGAGGGCGGTGGCGAATTCCTCTGGAGTGAAGTCTCCAGAGATTGTTTCTTCTTGTGATGCTTTCACTCGCCACAGGGCAGATACTTCCTTGGCTACAAGGCGGGATGCCTTGCGGTCCTTTGTCTTGTAGACCCCGTTCTGCACTAACTGGGAAGCGATGGCATTAGCAGAAACGGGGCACTGACAAGGGGAGTTTGCTGAGCGCCCAGTGAGGTTGTTGATGATGCTCCATGCTTTGCGGCTTGAGTGTGAGAAGTCGATGGTTTGGACAGCTTCGTTCCATCGCTCAAGCTTCTTTGTGTCCAGCCGCTCAAGTAGTCTGGTGGAGGCGGTGTTAGAAGCAGCACCACTTGTGGTGCCTAGGTATGAGCGATAGAGAGCTTCACACTCAGAGTCCCAGCATGGTGTATAGCTGGTTCGATGGCCACGTGGTATTGTGGCCTTTGCCGCAGTTATTATGGCATTGCAGAAGTCCTGGTATGCCTCGTCTGCGTTGCATGTTTCAGGTGATGGTAACTTTGCAGCAGACTCATTGGTCAGGAGGCTATATTGATTCCAATCGGCTTTTTTGAAGTTCGATCGCTTCACCGGTGAACTCGGGACAGGAGCCACAAGTTTTTGGGCAATGATGACGGACGGCCGGTGTTGGGACCGCGGGAACTTCTCAAGCACACGTCTGTCTGGAAGAGAGCTGTCGACACTCGCGAAGGCCAAGTCAGGGTTTGTCCAATTGTCCCTGTTCCCCAGCGGCCGGAGTGGAATACCCAGCTAGAAGTTTCACGTGTATTACACGTAGATTCTCCGTACCTTGGGTCGTGTATTATACGTTAATTTTCACGTATAATACACGCATATGTGTAGACACTATTTCACGTGCATTACACGTATATCTGGTGGTGGATTTTACGTGTTTTACGCCCGCATTACACCTAATTTCCTCGTATCTGACAACACTAATACACGTGTTTTCCACGTATATTTGGTAGTGGATTTTACGTGTTTTACACCCGCATTACACCTAATTTCCTCGTATCTGACACGTAGATTCTACGTACCTTGGGTCGTGTATTATACGTTAATTTTCACGTATAATACACGCATATGTGTAGACACTATTTCACGTGCATTACACGTATATTTGGTGGTGGATTTTACGTGTTTTACGCCCGCATTACACCTAATTTCCTCGTATCTGACACGTAGATTCTACGTTCCTTGGGTCGTGTATTATACGTTAATTTTCACGTATAATACACGCATATGTGTAGACACTAATACACGTGCATTACACGTATATTTGGTGGTGGATTTTACGTGTTTTACACCCGCATTACACCTAATTTCCTCGTATCTGACACGTAGATTCTACGTTCCTTGGGTCGTGTATTATACGTTAATTTTCACGTATAATACACGCATATGTGTAGACACTATTTCACGTGCATTACACGTATATTTGGTAGTGGATTTTACGTGTTTTACACCCGCATTACACCTAATTTCCTCGTATCTGACACGTAGATTCTACCTTCCTTGGGTCGTGTATTATACGTTAATTTTCACGTATAATACACGTATAAGTGTCGACACTATTTCACGTGTATTACACGTATATTTGGTGGTGGATTTTACGTGTTTTTACACCCACATTCTACCTAATTTCCGCGTACCGTATCTGAAATCAACACTTTAACACATTTGTATTTATTTAACACATATTGTTATAAGAGGCTACTGTCCAATTGTGACCCTTCTAGCACTCATTCGGAGAGTTAACGCTTGTTTTGAACTTTATTTGGAATTAGAGAAGAAAAAGAGCAATAGCAGTGGTGGGAATCGAACCCGCGTCAATGAAAGCCAACCAGCTGACAAAACCCCTAAGCCAACCAGCTGACAAAAAATCCATCACTTAATTTGCTTTGTATCATCTTCTTTTCGCCATTTTTACGTCACTTAAACCAGAGCTTATGATTGGTTGGCGGTTTCATTCTGGTCATTTTTAGTGGCAGAATTTCGACTTGTTAAAGTGGCTACCGTACCAAACCTTAGTAAGTAATTGTTTAATATCAGTAAGCGAGACCACTTAAATTTACACTAAGAACTATCGTTAAAAGATCACATTAATTTGCGACTAAAAAATGTCATGAAGTTTCCTTTTTACATAACGTAATAAAAACGTGTAAAAATACCTACAAAAACACATAATCTAACTTATATCCTAAAAAATGCGGAGGAGCGTGGTTGACACCAATCCACTTGAGTGGAGAATTCTTTCTGTTTATACCGTCCTTGGGAGGTAGTTTTACCTAACACAGATTAAAAATTGCCCAAATGAACGAAAGAACTTCAACACGTTTAATATACGTGGAAAACACGTGTTACTTTTCAACAGATGGAAACGTGCAATACACGTGGAAACAACATATAATCAACATACAAAAAATTCCGGTAAAACATCCTTCTGCTCGGGTAAACATTTCTTCTCTTTTGTATGCCCTCTTCTGGGTGTAATTTTACCTTATATACCTTAAAAATTAGTCAAATAATCATAGGAATTTGAACACGTGTAATATACGTGGAAAACACGTGTTATTTTTGCAAGAGTTATATTCAAAAAAGAATCCTTGATAAAACTTCTAGAATCATATTTACACACTAGTCATACTAAATGATAGCTAAAATATGTCTCTAAAAAAATGTTTTTTAAACAAGTGAATTTGTGTTGGTGTACACAAACTCCTTAATAACACCTGAATTCTACCTAAGATACCATACTACCTAAAATCAACCAAAAATTCAACGTGTAATATACGTAGCTTTCTAGCTGGGAACTGGCTGGTTCCAATGGGTTGAATAGGAGGGAAAGATGGTTTGTAGAGGCCCAGTCAGCCAGCAATTCTCCGTCGCTGCTTGTGTTGTTGTAGCCCCAGTCGACGTGGTGGCAGTTGAAATCACCAGCGTAGAGAACGTTGGAAGGGATGGTGGCAACATTCGCGAGGGTGGGGGCTGGTAGATGTTGACGATGTTGTAGTCTGATATACAAATGCACACCCACTCAATGGAGATTGGTCGACAAAGGTCCACTTCAGGCTCTCATGCACAAACGTGGCAATGCCGTGTTTCCTGCTTAAGGTAGACCCGGCTAGCGTGTAGTTGGGAATAGCTAGCCTATCGGCAGAGGTGCAGTGGGTCTCTTGGAGGAGGATGACGAGTGCCCGGTTGATATGGGCAAGCTGTTCCACAACTTTGATCTTGCTTGTTGTGTAGCCTTCTATGTTGAGCTGCAGAATGGTGGGGCGTCTGAACTTGTCCATTGCCCCTTGCAGCTGTGCCGTTCGGGTGGAGGCTCTTGGTTGACAAGTTTCGTTTGGTATCTGCTTGGGTGCAGATGTTACTCACAGGATGGGGCACGAGGAGCCACTTGTCGTCCATCACGTGTTGCCATTGTACAGTTATCTCTCCATCTGCTCTTTAACAAAATACCTTTCAGACGTGTTGCCGTGTCTCGATTTGTTTTTCAATTCCTTTTATTGCACCAGCGTTGTTTGTGCACTTTGTATTTCGTTACATTTTGTAATAAAATGATTCACTTTTCAATTTTAGATAGATTGGTTGCTGCTCGGATAGCTTAAGTTGTATGACTTTGATTGTATGAGGCAAAAACACAATAAAACTAATTGCATCTTGACTTTCCCATTGATGCCTGTACCACTCCGAACCATTTTTTTATTTTCCATTTTCAGGAATGCTCATTTACATTTTCATTTCAAGCCGAGGATAACAACAAGCAAGTATGGTGTCAAGCTGTGACTCCATATACGGAAATATTTATGGAAAATGGAAGGTCACCAAACTATACCATGAATGTTCAATGTGAGTTTCAACCTCGGAGTTTCTTATCATGTAACATAAGCTCTGAAAGTGAAATTTATTTTTATTTAACCGTTAGTTTTAAAGATATTGTAATATGTTCGATGCAATTTAGTATTCCAATTATTATGCATATTGTTACATGTCCACTGCAATTGTCATGCCATTGATTTAATAAACACAAATTGGTCACGTTTGAGCAAACAAAATATAATAATTGTGTAGAAAATTACGTCATGTTCAACATGTTTGCACTGTTGAATGAGCCAATATGCTTACAAATGTAGAAAAAACTAAAAAAAATATAAGTTTAAAAACATCTATGATGCAGATATTAATAATGCCATTATGTGCATCATAGCTCGATTGATAATGTTAATAATGTTATTTATTTGATTTCCATTAAGTAAGGCCGGAATTAAAGAACATTAAGGAAGTTTACGAAATGTGTCATAGTTTTATTTATTTATTTAGTGACAGTTTTTAGGTTTTGCTTTCTTATGTTTGCTTTTTAGGCACTAAAGATGCTCTAAAGTTAGAGCGAAATGCATATGCCAATAGGGCTCTGCTGATTTTTCATGTATTTTGTAATAAAGAATGTTAATAATGTTTTAATGTTTCAAATATTGGACGTTTCGTAAGCAAATCGATAAATGATTGTTTGTCAGCTTTTATAGCTTGCATATGTACTATAGCTTGCATCTTTTCATCTTTGCATTTTCACTCAATCGTACATTAGCTGGGAGTACCATTTGCCTCTTTGTGCTGAAGAACAGACTATATCATCAACGACTACATCATCTTCCATATCATATCCACCAACAACTCAAATGTTTATGCGTTTAAGATGATGCGAAATTGACAGGCTGCTCTATGTAGCCTTTCAGTGTGATATGACTGAGAATCATTACTAGACTGGAACGGTAAAAACATAGGCTAACTAGCTCAAACGAAGACGTATCATCATGATCATCAGTCATATCTGTGCATATCAGGGCCGTAGCAACAAAGAACGTGGCCTCATCCGGATATACATCCGGGGCCTCTTACAACACAGAAACTGGAATTTGGTATATATTTTACACAACATGCAGGGTTCATATTATGTATACACAGTAGGGGGCACAGTTATGCTAATTAGCGAAGCTTACGCTTTGGTTAGAGGATTAGCATTTTCGCTAGTATTTAGAAATGTTAGCGGACTCCTTAGCGATAGTAAATTCATTGGGAATCCGCTGCTTTTCTTGTTGAAAGCTAACTTTTACGCTTGCTGCACCCACCACTGTGTATACAATATACATAGGTCTGCAGTGACAGTAGGTAGTCCACATGTATTCCATAATTGCGCAAAGCGCTTCTTTCGAGCCTTGTTCTGCGCAAATGGTTTCATCAATGTGTCATAGTGCAGGCATCTGGCAATCTTGTTTTCCATGGTAATTGCAAGAGCAGAAAGCCTTTCATCTGTCATGGTAGAGCGCAGGATTTTCTTGATCAGTTTCATTCTGCTGAAGGTCCTTTCAGCACTGGCGACAGTAGCCTAACTGGTGTGGTCGGTCAGAAGAATTCTGATGCAAATGTAAAGATTCGGATATATCTCCTGAAATCTGTTCTTGTAACTTACGTTAAAAAATTGCTTGCCGTGACAAGCCTCTCTCTATCTCGATGACCTAAATAAAACGATTCAATTCCATTATTAGTTCGTTGGCATCAATGCTATTTTTATTTTATAATTTTTGCAGTGATTGTCCAATTCTATTGTCTGCCCTGTTAGCTCAGTATTTACGCGGAATAACCAATCAAGGCTTTGTCAGTCCGAGGATAAAGATTCAAAACCAACCAATCCAACCATTTTCTCTGAGGCACTTCTTCAAGCTGCTAGCGTTGCGCAGAAATCCAAACAACTTGTACCACACCACGAGTTGGTCAAAGCGCGAAGAAACAGAAGATATGGTCTGATCAGTGAGAACAAGAAAAAATTGCAATTAGAATTTTTCTTCAGCAGAAAGACGATTCGAATCATCAGCACATTCGTAACCAAACATTTTCTTCCTATGTCGCACAGTGTTTTTTAAAAACACCTGCTCAATACCAATAAGCTCTGCTATTTCGTGTGCATTTGTGACCACGTAGTTATATCCTGTATTTCGATAGTCTTCTAAAAACTTCGGCGGAGGGTACGGAGGGCGGTTGCTACGCCTCTGGGCATATGTATGGTGCTTATTTCATATTAACACTAAGTGAACACACAATTATGGAAGACAATCGTTGTGTCTGCCGTCAAGCATACACTTTAGTGCTTTACCAAAACATATACGCGTGTTTTTCATTCTTGTTTAGCAGACAGTTTTCCAAGTTGTATAGAAGCTCTAGCTAAAATGTGAAGACAATTTTACATAAAGGTTTTTGGTTCTGAAGTGTTTGTAAATCTTAATAAAGGAAAAAAAAGTTTTTTTTATTATAATATTTTCTGGCCACTTTTCTTCATTCGTAATGTTGTCCTTTTGACTATATTTTTTGAAAAGTACTCTTTCATTAATTTTAAAGTCATGTTTCTTTTCAAATATAAATAGCCTAAATACAAAGATCAAAACGCACCTGAAAGGTATAATCTCTAGTTCAACAAGAAATTATTATATTACGTCTATTATGCAGTTTCAAAACTTTTGACATTGACTCTTGACATTGTAGAACTCAAAAATACTTGAATCGATTTTTGTAAAATTTTTGTTGTTGAATTCACATTATTCACATTCACATTTATCGTTTTAAATATTTGATAATTTGTTAATAATGATGTCTTGTTGTCACAATACTTGATCAATAAACATCAAAATTGTTTGGATCGAGAGTTGTAATGTGGTGCTAACTTAGTGAAAGTATTTTTTTACTAGAAAATGTGTAGCCTACAGTATACTCAATAAGCAAATCTTTTGACAGTAAGTTTACAAAGTTACAAATTTGCCAGTCATAGTGTAATAAGTCTGCTTTGTCTAGATTCAAAATTTCTTGACAACTTTTCCAGATATTTCTTCCATTGCCGTCAGCTATGTATCTTTGTCGCAATACCTGATTGATACCGGTAGTGGATATTTGTTAAGATCTGATCAACATCTTTCTGTGCATTGCACAAGTCAAGGCAATCCTACACCTCAATGTGTTGTGCATTCACTATTTGCAAGGGGGAATGTAAAAACATCACCAACATTAACAACGAGTGTTTCATAAGTCAACCTATTAGTGTTGGTGGTTCGTTGTATTGCTTGGCTTTTAATAGTGTTGGATCAACTAGAAGTGCTGCTAGAAACATCACAATCATTCCAGAAAATAGTGAGTGTCAATACATGCTTTTTGGTTATTAAAAGCGGCCTTCACAGAGCTGGTCAAACGAAACAATTTCGGCTAATTTGAGTGGTACATTAGGCAAGTTTGTAGAGTTTAGCTCAAATTGTCAAATGTAAGCATCATTGATTCTTTTTAATTGATTAATAATCTTCCAAAGCCATCATGTTCACAAAAGCATGTGCTTTTCATCTCATGTTTGAGAACTCTTGGTACAAACTGACTTATTGTATTTATTTTTGCAAGTTAGTTGGATGTTTTATGATTAAGTGTTCATGTTCATGTTATTTAAATAAGTTGGACAAGCTAAAAGATTATTTTAGAATCAAGAAAATGAAGTATCTTCTGACAGGTGTCAAACCCACAACAATGATTGATATGAACGACTCGGTTACATGTCTTGTAATGCAATTTACGTTTTGTAATCATTATTTTAGATTTTTAAACATTTTAGTTTTTTCTCAAACTTACTATATTTCAAAACTAATTAGATACTATGTATGATACAGATGCACCTTTTCAAGACAAACATACGTCGGGTCCATGGGTTTTTGGTCAAAGAGGATCGTGTGATGCTACATTCATGTCATATCCTTCATCTGATTTTCTAGCCTTGATAAAGACCAATTCTGGTAAAAATTTATTAATATATCAGGCTAGATATTTATTTATTATTTTTTCAGTAAAAAAACCAAATGTTGCGATTTCGTAAACATTGTCATTTTATTTTCATTTTCTATAGCGAGCAGTTGAACTAGTTTTTGATACACAATACTAAAATTACTGTTTTTCAATTTTATCTCACTTTTTTTAGAACAAAACCATATTTCAAGATGGTTACCTTGAAATTTCTTAACAAACCAATGTTTTCAGATGTGAATTTAGAAGGTGGAAATTTAATAAATGATGGAATTTCACAAACATTCCGGTTTGTGAGAGATACTGTCAGTCTAAATGAACAAGTTGAAAATGCTTTAGAGTATAGAATAACTGCATGACTGAAGTAACAGCACATAATTGCTAGTAAGCTTTGACTTTCACTTGAAAAGAAACAGAACAAAAGTTAAACAAAACTTAGCTCAAGCTACAAAATTCAAGTTTCATATCGCTTAGGTGTTAGGTTTTCATTCTCGTTTTATTGTGGTACCCATCCGATGTTATCGATTCATAGCAAACATGTCATCATAATTAGTGTTATTTATTACATTTTTAATTTTGAAGGATTTCTATAGATTAACCATTTGTTGTAAACTATAAAGTCGTGTTCAGCTACCACTTAACTTAGATTCTAGCCTTAACATTGATGTCATTAAAGCTCAGCTAGAGTGCTCGGAAAATGAATTCATTGAAACTTTTTACATTTAATCTTTTGTTTTTATTTTTTTGCGAAATTTCTACACCTAAACTGGTCATTTTTCTACCTTCCTGCCCTTCACAAAAAGCATTTCGTCTCAGGTGACTAGACAGTTTCGTGCAACGCTAATTATATAGATGTTAATGTTAGTGCAATAGAAATGGTAGTGCAATTACTTTGAAATGAAAAAACGTACAAAAATGCCTTATATTAATGAGCACAAGTAATTTTTTGTTTAGTTTAGTTATAATTCAAATATAATATAATTCAAACCGACTTTCTGACGTTTTTTGATCTCAAACACTTTATTTCAATAAATTTGTTGAATAAAAATTTAATTTCTGTACGCACAATACACATGGCTATTATCTTGTAAAATATTTTGGTTCTGTGATTTTCATAGCTCCCGTTATTAGCGATTAATTAGCACGGGGCTAAGATAGCCCGTGACGTGCTTTCCGCGTACGACTACAAAATCAGCTCGTATTAAACTAAAGGGTTAAGCTACAAAATTCAGGTTTTATATCGCCTAAGTGTTAGGTTTCCATTCTCGTATTACTGTGGTACTCATCCGATGTTATCGAATCATAGCAAACATGACATCATAATTTGTGTTACTTATTAGATTTTTAATTTTGAAGGATTTTCATGGATTAACCCGTATTGTAAACTATATAGTCGTTTAGTTATCAATTAGCGTAGAATCGAGCCTACCACTGACTTCATTGAAGCGCAGCTGGAGTGCTCGGCAAATGAATTTATTGAAACTTCTTACAATTAATCTTTTTTTAGGTGACGATAGATGATAATGGAACTTACACCTTGTACTTACAATCCTCCGTTGAGCCTTACAACCACACTATTATGTTCGATGTCTACGTTAGAGATGTATCACCTAATGGCCAAGGCAGAAATACTCTTGTCATTGCATTGGGAGTCGTTGGTGCTGTGTTGGTAATACTGCTCATTGTGTTGGTTTTGTTTTGTTATAAGCGAAGAAAATTCTTCAGAACATGTAAAGGTTAATGGTATGAACTAGCAATTCTCTGACACAATCGTTTACAATCGTTTACACAATGTGTTTCAGTTTCTTATTGCCAGTGTTAACTTCAACAGTTATATATATTTTTTTTAAGTTTAGCGCAAAATAGTTTTGTAAAGTTCTTGTTTAACTAATAAAGCAAGAATTACTGAATACAATATAAAATAAGATAAAATACAAAATATGACGAACAGCATAGGTCCTAGGACATTAAAATAATTAAAAAAAAAATTGAAATTGTTGTAGAGCTCGCGCCCTCTCTGAGAGATGCTTCACTCCCGCCTGGGGGGCGCCCTCTACAGTTAAGAACCACTGGTCTAGCCACTGCCGCACATTGAAAATTAGTCATAAACTATTTTCAAAGCTGTGTTTAAAAAATGAATCGGTTAATGTTACCTTAACTGCAAATTGTAGGTAACTCAGCCATGTGTATGTGTATTCATGAATCAGAGAAGAAAATTTCATTTTTTCTGGTATAATTATAATGTACTTTACAGAAACTTCTTAAAACAAAGCATTGAGCACTTTTTGTAGTATTCATAGTTTTCATTGTATTATATTTATATAAATGCTTAAAACATAAATAAATGGGTAAATCCAAATATAATAAAATTTACTGTAAATATAAATAATAAATTGCAAGTGCTTTAAACAGAATTACAACTAATACATAATTATGTAATACAATTGCTTGCATATGTTTGTTTCAGCTGAAAGTGGTTACATGGATTCTCCAGAATTCTCAAGAGAACCTTCGGTAATTTGGTGCTCTGCACGTCATTGAATGTTTCCAAAAGTTAAGATATAGTTATTTTTCTAAATCCTGGCGTCAGTTCAATATTTTACCTACTTTTACCAGAATAAATTTAGTTTACTTCTGAGGATGCCCTTGGGACCGCTACGTTTTACACTGGCCTGCATTTTTTTGAGGGTCTAGCAAATTGGTTAAAACTAATCTGAGGTACTGACATCGAATCTGATGTTTTTTTCATGGAAACACAGCAACTTTGTAATATCAAGATTACATGATATGTCGGTATCGGTGAGTAATATCGAAATGCCTAATAGATGTTGGCCTACAACACACTCAATCCGTCAAAAACTGGTTTTGAACAGAATTGTGAAACATGTTTGTCCTTTTATGATCACACAAAAGTAGTTTTTGATATAAGACAACAATATCAAGAGTATTCAGTATAATTATATTTGCAGTATATTTGCTAATTATATTTGCAATAAGTGCAGCAGTTTACTACCCAGAAATGTGCATTTCATTGAAAATGTACGTTTTACGGTTTTTTCACATGAAAAAGTATGCTAGTTGTGCATGTTTAAAAAGTGTGAATTTGTCAATTTGCTAATTTAAAATTGCCCCTGTTAACAGTTTTCTGATTAGATTGAGTAACCATAGCCTACCTGGATGAACACGATATGCTTGCAACATGTTGGGCAAAGTTGTTATTTTGATCAATAAGTTCAATACCAAGTTTCAAAAAGTTAAAAATACGTAACTTGTAGCAAAGTATTCACTTACATAAAATTTCTTGTTCCAAAGCTCAAACAACAGCCTTGACAACATTAACTTCAAAAGGTATGCCAGTGAGATTAATTCAATCATTGATAGTAGACATCTTTAATGATTTCATAGTTAACTGATTATAACGTTAAAACGAGGTGCTACAACTAAGACAAATGACAACAATTACGCAACAATACATCTACGTCTTTTAAATTTAATTGCAAGTACCATTTTAATCAAAAAACGACAATGTAAATTATAAAAAAATCCTGACGTGGTAAAGAAAAACCTACTTCATATTCAAAATCAGCAAAATTAACTTGAAGTCATTTGTTCCATCAGAAAAGATCATGTCGACAAGTGTTATGTGGTTGGTCAGTTGATACCTTTGGTTGCGATGAAGGTTCCTTCTTGTTTTTGTATTGTGGCATTGTTTGTTTTGGAATCGATGAACACAATTTCATTACAACAAACCCACATCATTGCTAGACTGAACGATTTTGATCTCTCGCAATTTCGCGAAGCCAAATTTTTATTTTAAACAACGAAAATATCGTTTGCTTTTAGCACTACTGTACATAAAAATGCTTTCACAATAAGAAATTAATGGTTACTGTGTATGATTAAGCTGTTGCAAAAATTCCTATACGTAAAAGAAAACAAACAGGATGTCATAAACACCTTATTGATGGTTTATGTCTTAAACTTAGCTTTTGTGCGTCCAAGAACACTTCCTGCATGCCGGGTTTTCCAATACAAAGTTCACATGTGTTATTATACCTCTATCTACGTTTTACATAAATACTTTGCATTAGCCACAGCGCTACAGAAATCCCACCTCATTTAACCCTTAGAAGGTTGGGCTCGTGGAGTCTCGCTCAATTTGGGGGGAGGCTGTCGATTCTTCTTATGCTTTAGGAGTGATTTCTCTGTTATTTTTTTAAGGCACGGTTTCAAAATTTGGGATTCACTTTGTAAAATTATTCACGCTGAGCATATCCGAAAATTAAAACTATGTGAATTTTAGAACTGCTCATATACGTTGAAATGTTGAAGTGACTTATGACTGTAATTGTAGCGTGAGTTTACACATTATTTTTTGGTAGAGTAATGAAGAACTGCATTGCAATGTTGTGATTAATTTTTTTTTTACATAATTTTGCATAAACAGTTAGGATTAACGAGACATGGGCCAAATTAATTACTTTCATCTAGCTGGTGGGAAAATTTGAACAATAGAATATGAAATATTTCAGAGGATATGCTGAGAAATGCCTTATATCTCTCAACTATTAACCTCCATTCGCTCAAAATTTCAGCTCAATAGAGGTGAATAAAAGTTAGGAAATGTCAAGAAATCTCGTAGTCGCAGCCTCAGTGGTTTTAGACATACAACTGTTGATACAAAAAAGTTGAATTGACTCCTCCCCCAAACTTTCAAAGGGTTAAGTGCAAGTCAATCAGTAACTATTATGGGGTATTATTTTCTTTCTCTGGTTTGTGACGGCACAGAGTAGCATTAATTTTTATTGTTTGTTGCTACCATAGACTCTCGAGTTCAATTGTAAGTTTGCTGCTAACCTACCAATTTAGTCAAGTGAAGAAATTAAGCAATAAAATACGTGTCACAGAAAACCAGAAACTTTAAGCAAAGTATTTTGCCCATTATATTTTTTGTCGTATCAAGGCTTACGCTCGGTGATAGAACATTTAGATTAAATGGACAGGAAAGCAAGGAAGCCAATTTTCGTGTCCACTTTCAGGCATGCCTTTTAGTGTATTGTATTTCAATGTCAACAATATATTTCACTTGAATGCAGGTTTGTAATATTTGTATTAACTATTTCAGCCTGCATCAGAAATGACATTTTCTCGTCACGCAACCAGTTAATCTCACAAGGAAATTATATCAGTATGTTTACTCACATTGACATGTTGTAATGTTTGTGATGTATATTTTTTAAACTTTCAGCTTTGTCAAACACTACCATTTGCACAAGTGATGTCAAACATGGTATATTTATGAACCCCACTAGAAGTCATACATATATTGAGACAATAAGTTTAAAAGAGCTCAACGCTTCTCAATACCCAGTTATATATTTGTTAAGTATTTTTTATTATTTGTTAAAATACTGTACAACTGCGAAATCAGGATTACTTGATAAACTAAGCTTGAATGCAGTTTAATTTTATCATATATATACTTTCATGTTTCAATGTCTCACATTTTTTATTTCTAAAATGCAATTGCACCTGCGGCTTACCTTAATTTTATCAGTTTAGTAACTTAGTAACTTAGTTTAATTTTATCATACCAAAAAAAGGAGAGACATTCATATGAAAATGTGGTGCCTGCAATTGTAAGTTGATGTTTGGTGAAGAAAATCAATAATACAATTTTCTATAATGTTTTAATAATTTGATGCAGTAGATTCTGATTCTATTATGCATCATTTATTTTAGTACAACCACCACTGTACAGAGATGAGATGATAATCGCAAAGAATACAATAATAAAATATATTTCATTTTATTTTAGTTTATGTCGTTGACATTAAAACTTGTTTGTTCACATTATAAATTTCATTATACATTAAATTTACTGTTGTAGAGTGGTTGCACAAATGCCTGCAGTTAGCATGTTTCCTTGATTACTTTTGCACTCCTTTTGTCACGTGTAGGCTACTCCGCGAGGCAGTACTCTGTTTTATTCATATCATTTCATTCTGGCAGGCCAGCGAACAACAGCTTCTTTTGTTCTAGTACTAGTGTTGAGTTTTAACAATCTTACTGTGATATTATCCTCTATCACTAGGTTCGACCGCAAAGGCAATCCGACTGTTGTCGAATATAAATGGAAATAGTTTATTAAATTGGAGCGAAATTACAATGATACTTGACGTTTTTGTCAACAGTCTCTCAAAACACAATTCTGACAAGAGAAGTCGTTTTCTGAAATAACATAAAAGCACAAATCACGCATTTGCCTAAAACTACAAGGCAATAATGATTAATGTGAGTTTTTACATTGCTACATCCATCGTGAATATGCGTCGACCTTTAGCGCTTTACGGACAGATAGTGTGAATAACAATACATTAAATCAGCAATAAATTTCACATAATTGAAATGTCCATACCAATTTTTGCCAAGTAAGCCGGTGAATTTCGGCAACAGCTACAGTCTGAAATTCTTTACACAGGATTCCAATGCGGTTACAATTCAGCTATAACAAATGAAAATAACGCGTTACGATACGTAGATAATGCGCAATAAAACTGTGTCAGCAAGCCTTCTTTAAGTGAACACAGCGCGTACAAGAATGATTGAAATGTCAGACGTTTCAACACAAAGCAACAGTCAAATTTACAAATAAGCAAACAATTTGTACTCACATGAAAGCAATCTCTTTAAAGCTGCTTGTCCGAATTCTACAAATTTCGACTTACTAAATAAGTCCGAACTGGCTGACAAAACAACCTAAGTTCACAGATGAACAGAACTCTTGCCCCACAATTGGCTACAAACTGTCTGATAATATTTCAGGCACAAGTGCGCCTATTTAAGATAAATTTTTACATGTTTTGAAATTCCCAAATTATAATAAAGAAGCAACAAATCGAACACAATATTTTCGATGACTCATGGAATGTTGTTTCCGTACGCGATAAACTAAGATCCCAAGGGGCGATGATTTCAATAAATTGTTACGTCACAATAAACTTGGAGCCACCGTGTTTTGCAAGGGCATATGAAATCACCAAAATGTTTTCCAAAATAAAGTGTTTTTTCTATATTGTTTTAAGCTAAGCAACTTTCCAGTACATCAATTACGGTTGATCAATCGCCAGGAGAAAGCTACTATGCCGTCAAAGAAGGGCATTTATCAATATATTATCACTCGTAAACACGTGAACTTCAAAACTTAGAAAAGTGAAGAGAAAATATCTTACATTACGTTGTGTATTTTGTTGCAGAAATTGCGATTCGATCATTTTTCTTTTGTTAATACATTGAAGAAAAATAACCGTCTTTGTTCATGATCGAATCGCAATAGGATAAGGTTAATCTAAAGAAATGTGTGGAATGGTGGTGATAACATGCGCCTTTCCCAACTGTAATTTTGAAACAGCCGACGTGCCCGAAGCGGTTGCTTGTGTGGTGCTGCCAAGTCACACGTACAGTCATGCTGCTACGACGCGCAACGTTCCAGCGCCCGTAAACCTTGGTCCGAAGTTTATTCGACCTACTGTAGACATTGGAGTTTCTCCGGAAGAATGGAACGTGTTCACCAGAAGATGGAAGGCTTTCAAAGAAGGTTGCAGAATTTCTGATGAAGCAGCTTCAGCCCAGTTATTCCAATGTAACGGCCAAGCTCTAGGGGACAGCCTTCTCCAAGCTGACGATGAAACAGTGAGTAAACCTGTAGATGAACTTTTGCTTGCAATGCGACAACTGGCCGTTATACCTGTCGCCACAGGGGTGTTACGGACAGAGTTTATGACTATGCACCAAATGCGCGATGAAAAACTTCGCGCTTTTGCAGCTCGTCCTCGAGGAAAAGCGGATATATGTGCATTCACTACTAAATGTTCTTGCGGCCTGAAAGTCAGTTATACAGATCACATAATCCGAGACACACTACTCTGTGGAATTTCTGACAATGAGATTCGTCGCAACATGATGGGAATGGACAAAGTATTGTCGATTCCCATTAACGATATCATCGCCCTTGTCGAGAATAAAGAAATGGCTCTCAATGCGGTACCATCTCTTGACGTTTCGGCAGTGTCGACTTTAAAGCGCAAGAAAAGCCAAAGCCCTATTCCAAGAGACCGTGGACACATCCAGGCAGCACCCTCCTCTCCCAATTGGTCAAAACAAACTCACTGCCCTAAATGCAATAGATTATTCAATCGTTACAGAGAAGGCCCCAGAGGTTGAAACACTTATTTCCTTTGTCTCGAATGCTTTCGGTCATCTCGTCATAAAAACAAATGGGGCGTTTCTCCTAAAGATGCATCAGTCGGAGCACTCTGTGCAGCACCTACTGTAACTCAAATAAGCACATTTGCCTCAACACAAACTGACATCGTAGCCCGAGACCCAATGTGCTCAACAATTCGTGGTCCTCACCACACATTCCAAAAAGGGCATTGGACACCATCCCGCATGCGAAAACATCCCACAGTTCGGGTAGACATATCTATGGATGACTCATGTCATCATGGCAGTTACACTAGCGTGATAGCACAAGTAACAGCAATCGCAGATACTGGTGCCCAAATAAATGTATGGTCACTGAAGAGCTTTGTGCAATCCGGCTTTGGACAAAAGACCCTTGTACCCGCACCAAACCTAATAGCCGCTAATCGCTCTACTATTTCCATTACAGGAGCATTTCGTTCCATCATCCGGGGTACAGCGCACGGCTGCAATGTTGAATGTCGGAGCATGATTTACATCAGTCAAGACGTTGACAAGTTATACTTATCTCATGACACACTATTGCATTTAGGTGCCCTATCTCCGAAGTTCCCAACTCTAGGAGAACATCAGATCAAGCAAGAAATGGCGCACAATCTTATCGAAACAGAAATCAACGTCGTCAGACTTGTTAACGGTGGCTGCACATTACCCAGCAAGCAACTGGATTCGTGCACTTGCCCTTAACGTGGTGCAGTTCCAGCTCCCCCAACCAAGCTTCCGTTCCCGTGCACACCTGAAAACAATGACAAGATGGCAAACTGGCTACTCCAGAGGTACGCCGCATCCACTTTCAACACTTGCCCGCACCGCGCGCTACATTGTATGGCTGGTCCTCCCATAGAAATACATGTTGACCCCAACGTGAAACCAGTGGCCGCCCATACACCAGCGTCTATCCCCTTGCATTGGCAAGAAAAAGTACACGCTGAGCTCCTCCGCGACGAGGCTCTGGGAATCTTTAAAAAAGTCCCCCACGGCGAACCCACCACATGGTGTCATCGCATGGTTATCACACGCAAAAATGATGGCTCACCACGCCGTACTGTCGACCTTTCCCCCTTAAACAAATTCTGCCAGAGAGAAACCTTCGCCTCTGAAGCTCCATTCCAGTTATCCCGTCGTGTCCCCAGAAACACTTGGAAATCGGTGACTGACGCATGGAACGGCTATCATAGTGTTCCACTGCGTCCTTCTGATCGGTACCTCACAACTTTCATCACTCCCTTTGGAAGATGGCGCTACACTAGGGCACCGCAAGGATTCCTATCCTCTGGGGATGGCTACAATCGCCGTTTCAATACCATATTAACTGATTTTGTGCGCAAAGAACGCTGTGTCGACGACACAGTGTTCTATGATAGCGACCTAGAAGAACATTGGTGGCGAACCATAGAATTCCTCACTTTAGTGGGACGGGCGGGCATTGTCCTTAACCCTGACAATTTGCCCAACGCACTGTAGATTTTGCTGGATTCCGTATCTCAGAAGCAATGGTCGAGCCCCTCCCTAAATACTTGCTCGCCATCCAAGAATTTCCAGTCCAGAATAATATCACAGACATACGCAGCTGGTTCGGATTAATCAACCAAGTAGGAAACTATGCTCAACTGCGTGACCTAATGGCACCGTTCAAACCGTTCCTTAGCCCAAAGCATAAGTTCGAATGGTCTCAGGAGCTGGATTCCGCATTTGCCGCCTCCAAATTGGCAATTGTTGACGCTATTCGCCATGGGGTAGAAATCTTTGACCCCAGCCGTCGAACATGTTTGCGCCCTGACTGGTCTAATAAAGGCATCGGATATTTCCTTCTCCAAAAACATTGTGTATGTGCTTCCACTATACCGGACTGCTGCTCATCAGGTTGGAAAGTGACTCTTGCAGGATCCCGATTCCTCTCATCGGCCGAACGACGTTATGCCCCCATAGAAGGCGAAGCCCTAACAGTTGCGTGGGGCCTAGAACAGACAAAGTATTTTACGCAAGGCTGTGACAATTTGGTTATTGTAACGGATCATAAGCCATTGGTAAAAATATTCGGAGACCGTACGTTGGACGACATCACTAACACTCGCCTGTTTCGTTTAAAACAGTGTACACTAATGTGGCGCTTTGATATCGCACACTTACCCGGCACAACCAACTGCGCAGCCGATGCTGCCTCACGTCATCCAGTATCATGCGATCTCATTGCTGTAGCGTCGTGTGCAGAAAATAATGTAGCAGAAATGGCGCTGGTTACTACCATACAGGCAGATGCCGCCCATACCTTTTGCTTGCAATGGTCTGAAATCGTTCGGGAAACAGCCGCCGATCCAAACCTTAGCAAGTTAATGGTAGCTTTTGAAACGGGATTCACCTTTCCCAACACCGGCGACATTCGCCCATATCTCTCCTATCGTGACGGGTTTTTTGTTGAAGACGGCGTTATTCTATATCATGATCGTATTGTTGTACCACCATCGCTTAAGCCTAGAGTACTCTCAACGTTGCATGCTGGCCATCAAGGTGTGTCTGCCATGGAACGCCGGGCACGTGCTATAGTATTTTGGCCCGGTATGACTAATGATATCCATGCTATTCGTGATTCGTGTACATCATGTAATCGTAATGCTCCATCTCAAGCAGCTCCTCCCCCGACGCCATGTGATCCCCCAGCTACACCATTTGAGAAAATTTTTGCAGATTATTTTGACTATAGGGGCCGTCACTTTTTGGTCATTGGGGACAGATTCTCGGGGTGGTCGGATGTATTTGCCACGCCATCAGAATCGAGTGCCGCAGGAGCAGCTGCTTTGACTCAACTCTTGCGCTCGTACTTTGCCACGTTTGGTGTTCCTGAGGAAATATCTACAGATGGGGGTCCCGAATTTACTGCTGCCGTCACTGAACTCTTTCTTAAAAATTGGAGTGTGCAGCACCGCATATCTTCATCTTACTTTCCTCAATCTAATGGTCGAGCTGAGGCGGCTGTCAAAACTGTCAAACGCTTGCTCATGACTAATGTGAGTCCAAACAGAGACCTGATCAACGATTCCTTCTTACGTGCATTGTTACAGTTGCGTAACACACCTGATCCTGACGGTGATATCTCTCCAGCAGAAATCGTGTTCGGTCACCCTCTGCGCGACGCATTCGGTTTTGTAAACCGTCTAGTCAAGTTCTCCAATCGTCACATTCGTCGTACATGGCGGGATACATGGAAGGCAAAGGAAGACGCCCTTCGTCTGCGAGCTGGTCGAACCGATAAGGCGCTGTCTCAGCATACTCGTCCTTTACGTACTTTACAATGTGGAAACCGCGTATTTATCCAAAACCAAAACGGTATAACTATCCTCGAAAATGGGACAAAGTGGGAATGGTTGTCGAAACGTTGCCGCATGACAAATATGTAGTGAAAGTTGACGGGTCGGGCAGAATCACAAAACGGAATCTACGTTTCTTGCGAGTAATTCCACATACTAAAGCATGTGCCGATCCCATCCCTCTTCAACCAAACATCATTGCTCACCCCACAGAGCCTCCCATCACCTTCTTTTGCCCAGCCTCCTGAAACGGACTACTGCCCTCTCCTCCCTCCACATCTCGAGATAGGCCCTAGCCCAAAAATTGGAGAACCACCGATGTTGCCTCTCGATGCAGATCACAGTCCGCTTGCACTCTCCTGCTCCACACCAGCCTCAAGCCCGAAGCTTTGTGAGCCACAGCACTCACCTGAACTTTCAAAGCAGCCACTACCTTTCGATTCAGTGGAACCAACCGAACCCACAAGTGGAGTCCCTCATATTGAAAAATCGCCTGTTTTGCGCCGTTCTACGCGGTCCCGACGGCCGGCATTGGATTTAGACACATCCTCTGGTCAATGGGTAATCAAGGGTTCGAGCTCGTAAGTCTACAGTTTCGCCTTACGAGCTGGGGGGGATGCACAAATGCCTGCAGTTAGCATGCTTCCTTGATTACTTTTGCACTCCTTTTGTCACGTGTACTCCGCGAGGCAGTACTCTGTTTTATTCGTATCATTTCATTCTGGCAGGCTAGCGAACAACAGCTTCTTTTGTGCTAGTTCTAGTGTTGAGTTTGAACAATCTTACGTTGTGTATTTTGTTGCAGAAATTGCGATTCGATCATTTTTCTTTTGTTAATACATTTAAGAAAAATAACCGCCTTTGTTCAGTGGTCTCCTGAGATAAGGTATTCAATCACCTTTGATCCAAACAGATAAAATGTTAATTTTGCTATAAAGTCGCTAGGATTTAACAGTTTTTGTCACTCGATCTCAATCTTTGCCGAATTTCCCTACAATAATAAAGATTGGAGTTAAAAATACTAATTTGGATAATATCCATTTGTGAGTTTTAATCGTATAAAATGATAAAAAAAAAACAAAAAAAAAAACAGAAATATTGCCGAAAGAAATGGCCCAAGATTTATTTTAAAAAAGCATCAAAGTTATAATTCAATGTAGTCTAATGTTATTTTGTCTCTAAATGCTAGTTGTAGATGGTCAGTTTCAATCACGAGTCAATTATAATACTCGGTCAAATCAATGACTCAAACTAACAAGTGGATGCGTCATATTACAACTAATTACAAATGTTTGTGCAGCATTCGTAATTGCGTAATTAATCAGTAAATTATTTTTCACTACTTTGTTGATACGTTTCTAGAAAAGACAAACCGCTCACAACTATGTCAATGTACAACTAAATACTGAAGGTAGGAATTTGTTATACATTTTATATTCTGTTTATGGAAGACAAAATCGCATATAACCTATCACCTGAATTACAATCTCCAAATAATACTTTACTGGAGTAAGAACCTTTTGAAGATCCTTATAAGAGTAAAACAGCTTGTTAAGGTTGTTAGGGTTTATTAACTACTGTATATTTGATGAATTTAGTAGGCAAAATTATTTTGGTTTCGAGCAGGTTGTTATAATCGCGTTTTGCGACTTCCACTTTTCTTTAACTCTTGCTATGTTTTGGCAATTTTTTTTTCGTTTGTTTGTTAAAAATAAAATAAAACTAACTGAACATCATGGAAAGGAAACAAACATCTTCTGACCGATGTCGAACATATACTTAGTTTGTAAATAAAGTCTGTCAGATTTGGAAACTTGTATCATTTATTGATACAGCTTTCGCCATCGTAAAGGCGGATTCTTCAGTATCTCACCAGCGCCCATTTCATTACATATACACTATTTAGTTTTTGAGCAAAATGATCAATTCTTAAAGGCAACAAGAGTGAAATGTTTGTTTCGCTTTGATGAGTATTTGTGTGGTTTGTTTTTAACCTAACTGAAGATGATCTAGCTGCGGCAGATCGAAATAGATTTTTTGGCTGATTACGATTAAACTGACTTGTGTAAATGTAAATTTGTTTGTTTCTGAACATCACGTTATTTTTTGTAAGCTTGTTTTATTATTGACTTTTGATATTGTTTCTGTTTACTAATGTGTATTTAGACGAACAAGAGAGCGGCTACACATCTATGAAAGCTCAGCGAAATAATGTACGAACTATAGTTTGTATTGAAATATGGTATATATTTCGTAAAGTTTCAAAAACACAGTAAAACGCTCATGCCTTACTCCACAAGTACACTGCGTTGAAACAATTGAATAAATAGAATAGCAATGTATACTACTGTATAGTGTAGTACGGTAAATTTGGGAAAAGATAATTTTGATAAAACAAATAGTGCAGACATCAATGGGATTAGGTTGAATAGCATTATTTAAGCATACAAAGAAACTCACAAAAAAACAAATTTAAACGTTTTCGACATACAACCTTTTCCCCTCGTCAGGGAAATAACCAACCACACATGAACCAAATAAAAGATGAGTGTAAATTAGATTAAACAACTCGGAAAAATATCACATTTACGCACAACATTGTGTCATTTAAAATTCTTCCACGTTATCATAGTTTTTTTTAACACACTTTAATAAACCATAACATTCGAAGCAGTGCTTGTTTCTTACGCAAACTAAATAATCTTCAAAGACATGTGAATAAATTGTTTCTGGTTTAATAATAACGGCAGCCTAAGCAAAACAGTGATATGTGTTGGTTCCACATATTTTCTATTCAACAATAAATACTATTAATACTACAAAAAGTGCTCA
Organism: Aplidium turbinatum; assembly: GCF_918807975.1. Classification (NCBI taxonomy): domain Eukaryota; kingdom Metazoa; phylum Chordata; class Ascidiacea; order Aplousobranchia; family Polyclinidae; genus Aplidium; species Aplidium turbinatum. Next base: position 5,584,590 of record NC_137483.1, on the reverse strand, counting down.
ATGCCAAGCAAAAACAAAAGAAGAGCGAATAAGGGCGTTCTGATGAACCACCTTTTAGGGTGAAACAGGTTGTCAAGGGTTTAGACTTTAGAGAGTAATAACTATATTTGATTTATTTTCTATTCAGATATTTTCTTTCTGTCTAACAAAAAAATGAAAACACCTCATGTTGTTCAATTTTTAGTCATCAAACGAACACCACAAAAGCCATAAGTATGCCAATCTGAAGTCAAACGATGAGATTGCCCATACACCAGTAAAATAAATTTCAAATCGTTTCTTAAAAATACTCCCAAATGACTTTCACGAAGACAGCTTCGTTGATGTGTTTTTAATGAAGCATCGCGCAATTGTAAATATTATTCCATAGTACCGGTATATGAACAATGTGACATGTTTGGATTGTTTGTGTTTATAACCTTTATATTTTGCAAAATAAATAGAATTGTTGAAGGACCAGTTTTTATCTAAACAAAAATAGAGAGCTCAAGATGCAGATACTAAACTCACGTTCAACAAACGTTTCAAAAACTAAAGCTTTTTAAAACTGATAACTTAAAGAATTAAAATAAAACTTAAAGTAAAATTTAAAACACTTTAAAACGTAAAGTTTTTGAAACTGAAACTTATTTTGATTAAATGGAACAGCCGTTCCAATCATTTTGTGCTATGCATTTTTACTCTTTTTCTAATTCGTACCAGATCTTCATTTAATGATTACTTACAACGGTGGTGTTCAGTTTCAAGTTATAGATTTATTTAAAAAACTCCTCTTCACTGTTTAATTATTCTGATGTTTTCACAGGTCACAAAAGATGAAGACGAGGATGGATATGCTATAACAATACCTCGAGCTGACCATTAAAACAATATGATCTACTCTGAAGTGTTATCAACCTAAAAAAAATTATATTTTAATGTTGTTGCTCGTTTAATATAAATTTAAGTTTTTGAAAGTCATGAAGACAGCAATTCGAAACAATATCAAAGCTATGCATAGCAAATATCTGAATAAAAGTAGTGACTTGAAATAAAGAAATTTAGTCGATCAATAACATTGCATACAAATCAATTTATTTTTACCATGTCAGGTTCATCATGTTCCCTAAACAAAAAATATCATTCTACAAGATCATTTTCTGTTTAGATTCAGTAACATGTAATGCATGTAAAACTTGTATATACTGCAAAATGAATAATAATTTATGATTGTTGAAAAATAAAGATGTTTTACGTAACTTATTACCACTTTTTGACGCTTTTCCACTCGTTGCAATCAAAGTCAAATAACAATGATGTAAAGAATAAATTTTATTTATAAGTATAAATATTTAAAACTGGACACTACTACAAATCAAAAAGAAGCAGTAAACATTGTAAAATTTGATTTATTGCTAACAGTTTTCATGGTTATACTTTCTACAAGGTTTCATTGAGTGTTAAAAGGAATCGAATTTCCTGTAAGTAGGTGCGCCTAGCATAGGCTTTGTTTACGATATTACTCACCCAAATCTTGGTTTGACGGTTCCTTGATTCCATATGACGTCTTAGGTTAATATTTTCATAGTTTCATATCTTGACAGTTTAATGGTTTCTTGATTTGATCATGCGATTGAACGTATGCGGCACAATATCTTTGACTGATTAGTGATTACGTGGATTCTCAATATCAGACAAAAAAGTGTTATTGCAAATTTAAAATTGTTATTCGTGGAACTATCGTGTGGTGCTCTATTTCTATGCAAGATGGGTTCATGACAGCTCATGATAACGTTTGGAAGGTGCATTTGAGATTAAATTGTTGGCAAATAACTTATGGATGTCCATAGGAAATGTTTAATTTGCAAATAATGGACCTTTGTGTACATATTAGGCTTTGGGTCCGAGGACCCCATCGACACAAGATGCTATTATTTTGGGTGCTACAAACAATTGCTTGTACTTTTTGCGATACTTAATTCTCACAAACCAAAGTTGTTGAAATTATAAGTGGGTCATCGTTGTGCCTATTATATGTTGTTAAAAGTAGAAGGAAAAAATAGCTTTGGGGTCAATTGGACTCCACGGCAAAGAGCCGATTAAAGATTTTCGTGATTTTTTTTTTTTGGTTTTTCGATTCACAAAGCTATTTTGTGTTCCCTTTTAATAAGAAACAAAGTAGATTTTTTCGGCAACAAAACAATATATAAAACGAAACATGACACCACTGCAGGTTGAATTACCGAATTTACTAGACAACCAAAACTTGTTGTGCAGACCATACATACTGTACACTGTACAGTGTACACCAAACAGGAGATTTACAAAGGACACCAAGCACACAGTGCAAGAATAATAATTAACAGGAATTAGCCGCACCGAGAACAGGCAGTGTGCAGATGGGGAAAGAACAGAGCTTGTTTAGCACAGACTAAATATACAGAATTTGTAAACTTTTAGGATGCACAAAATAAGGCAGTATATGGGTTAACTGTGGAAAGGGTATTAATTTCATTGAGTAGAATCACCAGCAGTCGTAGAATCACCAGCAGTCGTTTTAGTTTGCACAAGTCCAGCAGGCAAATAATCTGAATTGATTTGTTAACCACCTGGTCCAAATCAGATGTCAATCAGTTATCTATCCCTACAATACCAACAGAAACATAAAACAATCATTGAAGAGTGCAGCCTGCTAACGTATGCCTTCCTCAATAGCGTCACATTTAAACCTACATGAAGCCCGCTTTTAAGTGAAAATTCTAACTATATCATTCAACATCGCGGCAAAATCTGGGAATGGGAGTAAACAGCTTATTTTCAAAGGGCAACATAATCATCTAAAACTCCTTGTATAAGCAAAGTCTATGTCAAGAATTGTCCGCCCCGTTAGCTCAGCAGTTACGCGCCGGGCTCAAGATCGCACGGCGCAAGTTCGACTCTCGAGGTGTGGGCTTGAGCAACCCATTTCAGGACTGGTCTCCATTAAGCGGCAATCAGTGAATGGAATAATTTCCCGGCACTAACACTTCAACAATTGGAAAACTTCACTCTGTCAATCTCAGTAACCTACCCTGCGTCAAGAGCCTCTACAAGTGTGCGAAACTACCAGGAATAACCAATCAAGGCTTTGTCAGTCCGAGGATAAAAATTCAAAACCAACCAATTACAAAAATCTATATAAATAATTACGAAAAATTTAGAAGTGAGCACGAGATTATGAACCAACCCAGCAAATGATGTTATTTTTGTACTTCTTGCAAACTTATTATAACGAATAGAAGCTTTTCTATCTTTATAATATTGGAGTCTTCTGAACAAGATGTGCCTGCATTTTCACGAGGTGCAATACCTATTCCTAGGAATTATGTGGATGCTAAATCATTAGGTTTAATGATAAAACGTAGCCTAATTGTGACTTTTTTACCAGGTTTCGCAAATGATGCAAGACCTGTTTAGTGATTTCAATGTGAATCTAATAGTGAAAATGGTTGAGAACCATTAAGTTAAAATGAAAAGGAAGTGACATGTTAGCTACTTTAGAAACAATAAAGTGCTACGTCAGCACAGTCAGCTCACTGTAGGCATCCGCGTAGGTTTATTTATCCACTGAATAATAAATGTCTTTTCAGTAATATGTTGGTTCTTCCAAAAGGTTTCCAAACAGTATTATAGAATAGTCATTTAAGTTAATTCTAGGATTTGAAAAGGTTTTACTTCAAGTACAGTGGGCTACAATGCAAGCTTGAAAGTTTAGTAAATGCCATTCCAGAAAACTATGATTTAATTATAGATTTCTTTTTTTAAATGATGAAACACTTTCTTAAAAGGCTCATTAAGTACAACATTTTTTGTAGGAGTAACTGTCATGTAAAAACATAATGAGATTAGTTATTTTAAATTTGTTCTTAGCATGGAACTTCACAGGTAAGATCCATTTATAAGAATCTTAATTAACAGTTTAACTTTGAATGATCTGTACCTTCATTATTGAAATACCAGACTTCTCATTTTATTAAGTAAATCAAATAAATTGAAAATATTTTTATCAATATTTATACTTCCCAAACAACATTGTCACCCTAGTATCATTGGTAATAACATTGCAACCCCTCAAATTACGTGTTCACCCTACTATCATTGGTAATAACATTGCTACCCTCAAATAACAGTGCCACCCTACCATCATTGGTAATAACATTGCAACCCTCAAATAACATTGTCACCCAACCATCATTGGTAATAACATTGCAACCCTCAAATAACGTGTTTACCCTACTATCATTGGTAATAACATTGCTACCCTAAAATAACATTGTCACCCAACCATCATTGGTAATAACATTGCAACCCTCAAATAACGTGTTCACCCTACTATCATTGGTAATAACATTGCTACCCTCAAATAACAGTGCCACCCAACCATCATTGGTAATAACATTGCTACCCTCAAATAACATTGTCACCCAACCATCATTGGTAATAACATTGCTACCCTCAAATAACATTGTCACCCAACCATCATTGGTAATAACATTGCAACCCTCAAATAACATTGTCACTTTAATATTGTTGGTATCTCAGACAATATGTGGTTATAACTAAGCAAGAACATACTATTTAAGCCGCATAGTCAAAGGGAGATTGATTATGATTGGATCATGTTTACATTACTAATACGTATGATCCTACTATTATTTTTAAACAAATTATTAAAAGTGACCTTATTTTTGGTTCAAGATTTATCGTCTATCTTGCTGAAATAATGAAACTAAAATGTCTACTACACTTTTACTTAAAAATAGAAATAAAGGATAATTACAATTCGGTTAGAGGGGTTGTTTTTTACCATAAATAAACAATGCTTAGCAACACCACAACATTATCATAATAACAAAACAAAAACCATTAAAATAGCAAATGTTTTTGCACAATGGGTTAAGTATATGAGAGAGGAAAATGAACTTTAGAAAAGAAGTGCTAAACAGATTGAGCAAGATAAATGGAAGCACAACACTAGATAATCGTACAAACTAAAGCAAAATATGTAAAGAAAAACACGTCATTATTTATTCAGAGACGGTTGAGAGATAGGAGGTTCCGCCGGCAAACAATTGCCTGTAGTCCTGAGTTTGAAGATTTAAAGGTTGGTGTCCCGTGAATCTTCATGTCGAACTCGGACAAACGATTATGAACAATCTTGAAAGACTCCACCGAACATACAAAACTGTCTTCAGTATACAAAAATGTTTCACGAAAAATGGCGCTTGCTTGTTTCCTTTTACCCTTCACACCAAGAATTCAACATCTACCAGTTTCTCAATTCATATTAGGACGATATTATTGTTGTTTTAATATTTTATATTTCTCTAATATTTTTTATACAATCATGTATTTTTTTAACCCTATCTTAATACGAGCTGTTTTCGTACGCGGAAAACACGTCATGGGCAATCTTGACCACGTGCTAATTTATCGCTAATAACGGGAGCTATGAAAATCACAGAGTCAAAATATTTTACAAGATAATAGCCATGTGTATTGTGCGTATAGAAATTAAATTTTAACCAGCATATTTATTGAAATTAATTGTTTGAGATGAAAAAACATCAGAAAGTCGGTTTTTATTCTAATTTCCCGAAAATAGCTTCAAAATTGAAATTTTTGAATTATAACATAAAGTAATACTAAACAAAACTAAAAATTACTTTTTGTATAAATATAAGACCATTTTTACGCGTTTTTACTTTTCAAAGTAATTGCAGTAACATTTATATTGCACTAACATTAAATTATATAGGCTACAACTAGCATTGCACGAAAATGTTTAACCAACTGAGACGAAATGCTTATTGTGAAGGGCAGGAAAGTAGAAAAATGGCCAGTTTAGGTTTAGAAAATTCGCAAAAAATAAAAACTAAAAGTCAAGAAGTTTCACATTTTTAGCATAAATCCTTCTGTGAAATATTTCACTACTAGAGTGGGGCGTCCTCATAAAGCCCGTGTCGCTACAGATAGGGTTAAAGGCTTGGAAAGGTCTATGTAAACAGTTGAAAACGTTAGCTAATTAAATTATTTTGTTCTGTTATAATGTTAAATGTTGTGGTGTTGCTTTTGATTTCGATTTTTTTTATAATTGTGTTTACTTTGTCGTTGTTCAGGAACAGTCTCACTTCCAACCATTGAAACAAACCTGCCATCACCAACCAATACATTAGCGACTGGTTATCTTGGTCTTGTTGTAACAGCTCAGTTTGAAAAAAAAGGTTCTGAAAGTTATCAATGGATAAACACATACCGAAACTACTTTGGCGGTGCTACACAGTTTTACGTGGTTGGTATCGGATGCGTTCCAAGAGAATCAATCAATGAAACACAATCTTGTGTCGAGAACAGAGGACTGATCACTTCTAGCTTGACTTATCTTAGACCACCGACAAGTAACCTGAATGTTAGTGTTCGAAGCGGTGCAGCAGGTGACAATTCCGGTATTCTGCTTTTACCAATCATAGTTGCCCTTCCATTTATAACTGTTCAAGGTGATTTGTCTTAGATTTTTATCAAAGTTAACATATTCTGAGAGATAAATTGAAGCAAGCTATTGCTCTTCTTTTGTTTGCAATACAGTACATTTTGTTGAGACTGATAGAATAATTACATCTAACTTGATTTGCTTCAACCGCCGACCTGGATTTCATTGTTCGAAACGGTGTAGTACCAAGTGGCCGGGCTGTTCGAATTGTTTCATAACGTCGCTTAAAAATGGCATGTTGCTTTCAAATTTAAGAAGAAAAATGCTTTTCCTCAGAAGATGTCACCATCCCACAAAATTTTACCTTGCATTATTTGTAATATGCAATTTTAATATATTGTTGACATCAGCATGTTTTTTTGGCATAGCGGATGTCACAATCAATGTGCAAGGCCTCGCGACGGGCTGCTTTGTATCTTGACCGAACGTGCTGTTTTGATTGTAAAATTCTTATGTGATATGTTATTATCGGTTACTGTCCTGTAGTGACCTCTGATTGCGAAATCTTTATTACGTGACGTATTTCTAGAACATTCTACCCTACGTGAAAATCTGGAAGCTTCTTTTGCTTGCTTCTCATGTTTTTCCAGGTGCAGAGTTGATGACGCCACAAAGATGTTTACGTGTAATGCAACTAGACAGAACAATGAGTTCTCTAACATAACGTAACCTTCTCGAAGTTACTAGACCAAACAACCTTCTATAAATAGTGGTGTAATTTGCGTAATTATTATTAGAGATCATTATTGTAGTAGTGGTAGTTGGCAATAGATGCAAAGATTATTGTTGATCGAGAGTTGAAGTTATTGAATACGATTAAAGCATAGTTGATGATAATATAATTTCTGATTGAAATTAGAATCGTATGAGAAGCTGTGAGTGGATTACGTTAAACTCGATTAATAGTTGTAAGCGTTGGAATCTATTGCTGTTCACTGTTACTATTACATTGATTAGTTGCTAGAAGTGCTGAACCATTCGTTAAAGTTTTTCAAGAATTTTCATTATCATTGCACTAGTAGAATTATTCGACCATTTGATTGACTGCTTTTCGGTTATAACCCATTAAACTACGTCATTGAACCTTTCCAAGTCCCTTTCCTGGTAAGAGATAGAAAGAAATCGTGACAGCGGATAAGGCGCTCGATTTCCAGTCAACATTCCTGGTTCGACTCTCACCTTAAGCAGGTTGTTAAAAAACACCGCTCATAATTATCCAGGGTTGTTGTACTTGAAAAGTGACCGAAAAAAACTGTAGCCAGTCTTGTTAGTACCTAAGGCCGAGTATCGTAGACACAGATGCTTGTGATCAACCACAGGACTACAAATATCGTTTAAAGTCAATTTTTCGATTGAAATACGCATTATCCATATACAATTGCTTTTGATAAAAGCTTTAAGCAATAATTTTAAAAGCATTCCTTAATTAAATTGATATAAAAAAATATTACCTGCTTTGCTGAGAATCAAGCCTATGTTGAAGCATTGTTGGCCAAAGTTGGTTTGTCAACAAAACGTTTTAAATTGTTCGATAAAAATTATTGGCAGACACTAGAATAGCGAAGGCGATTACAGCATAGTTACGTTTTATTGCAGTTAGAATTTCACTTGCAAAGCGACTACTACTTTAAGACACTCAGACAACTTGTTTGTTTAAAACAACTACGCTGGAAACAATAGCCTACTGGCTACTACGTTCGCATTAACATTTAAAATATGCAATTTGTGTTTTCTACAATAGATTGCAACCAAACACTTGAAGACAACGTCACTATTCAATTCAGCTCAGCAGAATACAATGACGTTGGAACATTCACTTGTTCTAACAATGAACTATTGTTGTTCTATTCAAACGGAAGCCAACCTACTTCTAACCAAACTACTTGTCAATATAATGCTGAATGGAGTGGTCAAGATAATCTACAATGTTGGACAGGTAAATACTATAAAGTACTATAAATAGTGTTGTACGGAATGTACGCGTCAATGAAATAAATTGACGGCGTCAGTGTCAGCGTGAATTGCCTAAACACTTTACGGCGTAAAGTACTGCGTAAGCTCTTAAAGAAATTGACGGCGTCAGCGTCAGCGTCAGCGCTAATTTCTAGCGCTATTTTAGCCAGGGTTTTACAAAACGGAAGTATTTCAACCAAGTTTAGGCCAACAATAACTATAAATAATGAGCAGGTTTTATGTTTTGAGACTGTATTGTAACTAGCTGCTTTAGCTTATTAGTTATTTCCTTGTAGCAACACAAGCATTTCAAAACGTTTGTCTGACAATCTGTTGCGTTTGGGACGCATAACGTCCTTTCCAAGTGAAAACATGCGTTCCACAACAGCGCTGAATGGTATTGGTGAGTTGTATTTCAGAAACAAGTCTTGAAAGCATATACTCGGAAAGGTATCACTGTTCCAAGCATGCTGTGATGGCTTAGCATATATAAATCTTTTAGCGAGGTCCACTGCACCGACATCGCTCTTTTCAGGGGCGTAGAGCTCTTGAAATAAAGTACCTTCAACCACCGCGATGACATTCATTGATTTTTCGCTTTCTCTCTGATAACTCGTTCTCGATACTGCTCACCATATGAGGGATCACCATTTGGTAAACTTCTTCCGCTTGTATTCCAGGTACCGGTAACTAATCCAACCAACGCGAAAGCCGGTAATTAGGATAAGTCGCGCTGGCCAGAATACATTGTGAAACTCTTCTTGTGAAACAAGATTTTCCATGAAAACAAAAAATGACGCATAGCGCGTGATGCTTAAAATCGGCAAAATAATTGACGGCACTATCACTTCCGTCAACTATAAAATAAACTGACGGCGCTAGCCTCAGCGTCAACAAAAAGTTGACGCCGTCAACGTACAACACTGACTATAAATGTGTTTGTTCTAGCAATGAACTATTGTTGTTCTATTCCAACGGAAGCCAACCTACTTTCTGACATAACTACTTGTCAATAATGCTGAATGGAGTGGCCAAGATAATTTGCAATGCCGGCAGATAATTACTGCAGGTATTACAGGTACCCGGTCATTTGGTCGACAGACATTTGGTCGACAAGACATTTGGTCGTCACATAGACACCTTAAATAGAAGGACTAGTATCTGCTATGCTCGGTATTTGGAATTTGGGTCCCAAATCCAAACTTGGGTCCATCTAAAATGTGGTATAAATTATTCATAAAACTTTGCTTTTAATGTCTGTTACAGGGTTTTGGGGGGCAAGGATTCCATTTTTCACACTTGTTTTGGGTGTTTTTTTTTACTTAAGTCAATGGAACAAGAATTTGAATTAACATTCAGTATACGTTTAAAACGTATAATATTTAAAACTGCAAACTTGTTCGAGGTACACAAGGACCTCAGGTACATCAATGACATCAGCCTAGTTCAGTGGTTTTCAACCTAATTGGTGGAACGGAACCCAATGAAACATTCCACAAGCTCGAGGAACCCTTGTTCCATGATTTAATTGCCTTATGCAAAAATCATCGTTTAATTAATAAAATAAAATTAAAATACTCATGTTCAGATTTATTTATGTGCAATAAAAATACAAACTGTAAAAAATTACATTTATTCTCATAAAAAATTCAATGAGAAACTTGAGCCTGGTGTTTCTTTCACAAGTCTTTAATATTGGGTCGTGTGTTTAACAGACACACACGAAGTTCATCTTCCACAGACAGCAATTGTGCTCACCTCTTGTACTTGATAGTTGTCAGAGCTGAAAATCCAAACTCACACAAGTAGGAGGTTGAACACAGCATAAGAAGTCGCAGCGCTTTCTGAGCAATTGTAGGATATTCCTTTTCAACCAACAAGCAGAATGCATCCATATAATAATTAAAAAATAGATTCTCGGATTTGAATGTAAACTTTCGGAGCCCTTAGGCTTACTGGCGGAACCTTTGGGTTCCACGGAACCCTGGTTGAAAACCACTGGCCTAGGCTATATCAGAGAAGATGAGTAGCCTATATTCAATAAAGTTATCCGTCAGCTGTAAGCTAATTTAATGCCATATTTTTCTTAAAAAACAGTGTAACTGCATATTACTGGCCTACTTAAGTAGAAAGTTTCTCTCTCTTGCACAAGTAAGTCGCATGTGTCCAGAACAAATCCTTTCAAAAGAATATTGGACATCCGTCATGCAAGCTGCTTTAATTCTAGCCATTGGGCTATTGATATGTGCTAAAATTTGGCTTACGTGAATTCGACAGCAGTGAAAGTTCAACTTCTCAAACATGTGATGTACTGAATAAACAAAATGAACTGTTGAAAGTTTGTGTATCATCAGTCCACCCGGTTCAAATTCTGAAGAAATGGTGAATCAAATTGAAGCATCGCAGAAATTTTCATTTTCAATTCCCGACAAATAAGATCAAATTTTGTGTTCTAAATATCCAACCAGAAAAACAATCTTGTGTTTGATAGAGCCATTATAAGCAATGAGCTCTTCAGTGTGAACAATGTTCAGAAAATCATCGTCAATATGAATGTTAGATTCGCATTCAACATCATCCAGACAGTTTGGGGTAGAATCATTCAAAAGAGCAAGAAGGTTCTTGGTTTCAGCAGCAGCTGCCTTGATGTCTACAGTGTTAATATAGAAATTACCGCCACTACGTTGTCTGGCTTGACCAAAGAACTTTTCAAGCGCTTCATCAGCAAACACACCCTAGGTAGGACATGACTGGAATTATACTCCCTCAGCTATAACTGTGCAGCCTGAATGTTGGTTCTTGTTGACACAACAAATGTATCTGCAGTTGTTTTCGTGTCTTTTCATTCGATCATAACCACCTGTCCAGGCTCAAGGGGACACCATGTCAAATTTTTTACAAAGCTTCTTGAAACTACAGTAGTATAACTTAGTCCTTTATCCAAGGCTGACGACACTCCTCCTGCCTGTTCATAGCAGAATAGCTATCCTTGACATTTATCATGTAGAACCAGTCAGTGATGAGCTTCACAAAAATGATAGTGCCATCACTACAAAATCGAGTATCTTTTTCAAAGTGGAAAGGGAAGCCACAGTCTTTTCGTGAAAACACTTTTTTTCCCCAAAGGCTTGGGGTAGGCCTACACAGCTGTGTATGTGACCTTTGTTAAACGGATCTTAGTTAACTAACCTTAACCCTAACTCTAACTAAAACCTAACCCTAACCCTAACCTAACCCTAACCTAACCCTAACCTAACCCTAACCTAACCCTAACCTAACCCTAACCTAACCCTAACCTAACCCTAACCTAACCCTAACCTAACCCTAACCTAACCCTAACCTAACCCTAACCTAACCCTAACCTAACCCTAACCTAACCCTAACCTAACCCTAACCTAACCCTAACCTAACCCTAACCTAACCCTAACCTAACCCTAACCTAACCCTAACCTAACCCTAACCTAACCCTAACCTAACCCTAACCTAACCCTAACCTAACCCTAACCTAACCCTAACCTAACCCTAACCTAACCCTAACCTAACCCTAACCTAACCCTAACCTAACCCTAACCTAACCCTAACCTAACCCTAACCTAACCCTAACCTAACCCTAACCTAACCCTAACCTAACCCTAACCTAACCCTAACCTAACCCTAACCTAACCCTAACCTAACCCTAACCTAACCCTAACCTAACCCTAACCTAACCCTAACCTAACCCTAACCTAACCCTAACCTAACCCTAACCTAACCCTAACCTAACCCTAACCTAACCCTAACCTAACCCTAACCTAACCCTAACCTAACCCTAACCTAACCCTAACCTAACCCTAACCTAACCCTAACCTAACCCTAACCTAACCCTAACCTAACCCTAACCTAACCCTAACCTAACCCTAACCTAACCCTAACCTAACCCTAACCTAACCCTAACCTAACCCTAACCTAACCCTAACCTAACCCTAACCTAACCCTAACCTAACCCTAACCTAACCCTAACCTAACCCTAACCTAACCCTAACCTAACCCTAACCTAACCCTAACCTAACCCTAACCTAACCCTAACCTAACCCTAACCTAACCCTAACCTAACCCTAACCTAACCCTAACCTAACCCTAACCTAACCCTAACCTAACCCTAACCTAACCCTAACCTAACCCTAACCTAACCCTAACCTAACCCTAACCTAACCCTAACCTAACCCTAACCTAACCCTAACCTAACCCTAACCTAACCCTAACCTAACCCTAACCTAACCCTAACCTAACCCTAACCTAACCCTAACCTAACCCTAACCTAACCCTAACCTAACCCTAACCTAACCCTAACCTAACCTAACCCTAACCTAACCCTAACCTAACCCTAACCTAACCCTAACCTAACCCTAACCTAACCCTAACCTAACCCTAACCTAACCCTAACCTAACCCTAACCTAACCCTAACCTAACCCTAACCTAACCCTAACCTAACCTAACCCTAACCTAACCCTAACCTAACCCTAACCTAACCCTAACCTAACCCTAACCTAACCCTAACCTAACCCTAACCTAACCCTAACCTAACCCTAACCTAACCCTAACCTAACCCTAACCTAACCCTAACCTAACCCTAACCTAACCCTAACCTAACCCTAACCTAACCCTAACCTAACCCTAACCTAACCCTAACCTAACCCTAACCTAACCCTAACCTAACCCTAACCTAACCCTAACCTAACCCTAACCTAACCCTAACCTAACCCTAACCTAACCCTAACCTAACCCTAACCTAACCCTAACCTAACCCTAACCTAACCCTAACCTAACCCTAACCTAACCCTAACCTAACCCTAACCTAACCCTAACCTAACCCTAACCTAACCCTAACCTAACCCTAACCTAACCCTAACCTAACCCTAACCTAACCCTAACCTAACCCTAACCTAACCCTAACCTAACCCTAACCTAACCCTAACCTAACCCTAACCTAACCCTAACCTAACCCTAACCTAACCCTAACCTAACCCTAACCTAACCCTAACCTAACCCTAACCTAACCCTAACCTAACCCTAACCTAACCCTAACCTAACCCTAACCTAACCCTAACCTAACCCTAACCTAACCCTAACCTAACCCTAACCTAACCCTAACCTAACCCTAACCTAACCCTAACCTAACCCTAACCTAACCCTAACCTAACCCTAACCTAACCCTAACCTAACCCTAACCTAACCCTAACCTAACCCTAACCTAACCCTAACCTAACCCTAACCTAACCCTAACCTAACCCTAACCTAACCCTAACCTAACCCTAACCTAACCCTAACCTAACCCTAACCTAACCCTAACCTAACCCTAACCTAACCCTAACCTAACCCTAACCTAACCCTAACCTAACCCTAACCTAACCCTAACCTAACCCTAACCTAACCCTAACCTAACCCTAACCTAACCCTAACCTAACCCTAACCTAACCCTAACCTAACCCTAACCTAACCCTAACCTAACCCTAACCTAACCCTAACCTAACCCTAACCTAACCCTAACCTAACCCTAACCTAACCCTAACCTAACCCTAACCTAACCCTAACCTAACCCTAACCTAACCCTAACCTAACCCTAACCTAACCCTAACCTAACCCTAACCTAACCCTAACCTAACCCTAACCTAACCCTAACCTAACCCTAACCTAACCCTAACCTAACCCTAACCTAACCCTAACCTAACCCTAACCTAACCCTAACCTAACCCTAACCTAACCCTAACCTAACCCTAACCTAACCCTAACCTAACCCTAACCTAACCCTAACCTAACCCTAACCTAACCCTAACCTAACCCTAACCTAACCCTAACCTAACCCTAACCTAACCCTAACCTAACCCTAACCTAACCCTAACCTAACCCTAACCTAACCCTAACCTAACCCTAACCTAACCCTAACCTAACCCTAACCTAACCCTAACCTAACCCTAACCTAACCCTAACCTAACCCTAACCTAACCCTAACCTAACCCTAACCTAACCCTAACCTAACCCTAACCTAACCCTAACCTAACCCTAACCTAACCCTAACCTAACCCTAACCTAACCCTAACCTAACCCTAACCTAACCCTAACCTAACCCTAACCTAACCCTAACCTAACCCTAACCTAACCCTAACCTAACCCTAACCTAACCCTAACCTAACCCTAACGTAACCCTAACCTAACCCTAACCTAACCCTAACCTAACCCTAACCTAACCCTAACCTAACCCTAACCTAACCCTAACCTAACCCTAACCTAACCCTAACCTAACCCTAACCTAACCCTAACTTAACCCTAACCTAACCCTAACCTAACTTAACCCTAACCTAACCTAACCTAACCTAACCTAACCTAACCTAACCTAACCTAGCCCTAACCTAGACCTAACCCTAACCCTAACCCTAACCCTAACTCTAACTCTAGCCCTAACCCTAACTCTAACTCTAACCCTAACCCTAAAATGAATCGTTCTGTCGATCTAACGTCCTGTCGACCAAATGTCTGTCGACCAAATGTCCTGTTGACCAAATGTCTTGTCGACCAAATGTCTGTGGACCAAACGTCCTGTCGACCAAATGTCTGTCGACCAAATGTCTGTCGACCAAATGACTGTCGACCAAATGTCTGTCGACCAAACGACCGGACACCGATATTACATACGTGTCCCACTGAATCTCCTGCAAAAAGATTTAACTCCTAACTAAGCGCACTACCACGTAAACATGCATTACCCATCTCACACCATGGTAAGCTGATACTTACATAGTTCATAGTGCATTGACAGGCTCAAACATGCCGAGCCTATAACATATCAATAAATATCGATGTTGTAGCAAAGCCTTAAAAATTTACATTCATCTACTTTAGGCTTTACTTTTGTGGTGAATATAGATTTGAGCCAAAGGTTGTCCTATGAGGAAGTACTGTATTTAGATTGTTACTTTTTTCTGTTAATTGTCTTTTTTCTCTTAATTAGTTGCCATGTTAACCAAGCTTATTGTTCTACAGCTCCTAATCCAAAGATAACCACAATGAGCGGAGACTTCACTGCAATTGAAGGAAATGACTTTACTGTCACTTGCGAATACGATGACGTCATTCCCTTAGGAACCAACATTGCATTCTATTTAGATGGCAATAAAGTCGGACGACAACAGGTTTTAATGACTGGCAATACTTCACTTTGATGCACGATCATAGCGATTTTATATTGTTATTTGTTAGACGTACTCTGGTGTTGTCCGTCTATACATGACTTCCTTTGTGTCATTGTGATTTTCATTTTCATGGATTTCAGGTGACAATTTGGGCTTTCACATCACCTGGCTTTCAAAAACAAGACATAATAATTCACAAAATTTCAGTGAAATTGTTAGCCGCTTACTTAGATTACTTTTTTTCTTATTTTTTACTGCTTTTCCAAAATAACAAAAGCTTTTATATTATTACGTGTCAGCAAAAAATAAAAAAAACTTTAGTCAGGCACTAGCAGTAGTGGTAATCAAAATGTGAAAACTCATACCGCGTATTCAGATAACCATGGTAACACTATACAGTACAAGACAAGGAAAACTTCGTCAAACAATATTGTATCTACGTATGTGGCCACAAAAAAAAAAAAATTGAAACTTAACCTTAATTTTATTCAAACCTTGTGATTCCAACTTCTACCAAAATCTAGTTTTAATTGGATGAATTTGGTCAATAAAAAATGTGAGTCTTTAACAAAATACAGAATATTCTAGCACAAAATACGCAAACATCTAGCAAAACAAACAGCAATTTAGTGTTCAGATCCTGACAAAATCCAGAAAGTTTTGAATATTAAGCGCAATAATCCATCTTTAAGACAGTTGCTTGTCTGTGGCTCGTCGTTTCTTCTGTGTGTTTTCTAATTTGTGTCAAGTACTGGTATCTCCCTCCTCTTGTGATCTATTTCTCGCAGTATTAGTATGCTTGTGTCAGTTGTTGAGTTTCTGCTGCTGGGTTCAGATTTATGGTTTGTTGTTAATAGTGCTTAGTCAAACCTTAAACTAAACTTCTAACTGTCACTTTCTTTTTTATATGCAAATTGAAGGTTTAAATCAGGCTATTCCTGATGAGAAAACAATGTTCTATTAGAAACGTTTGAATTTTTTTTTATTTATTATTTCCTTTTTTTTTGAGAGCTTGAGCAAACATATAAAATAGTAAACCCATTGAATGTGTTACAACAAAACGAACTCTCCTCGATTTCTTTGAGATTACAAGAAAATACCACATGCAACCTAATTTTAATTATTTCAGAAATTTTTAGATCCATAAGCAGATTAATACACTCTAAATAAAAATATAGTAACAAAAATGATCGTAGAATACCCGCTTTAGTTAATTTTGAGCCTCTCTGCATTTTCAGGAACGCTCATTTACATTTTCCTTGCGAGCCGAGGACAACAACAAGCAAGTATCATGTCTAGCTGTGACTCCATACACGGAAATATTTATGGAAAGTGGAAGGTCACCAAACTATCCCATCAATGTTCAATGTGAGTTTTTATTAACAAACATGCAACAAAAGCAATTTGTTTGGCATAAAAGTTATAAAAACAAGTTTTGTATTTCCAATAAACATTGTATATTCTGTTGCTGATGAAATATCACACATGTACGCTTGGACGTTATAGGATTCGGTACGTATAAGTTTGATGTGTGGTATTGTTGTTGATAACACTGGTCTACAAATTTCAACTTTTTTTTTCAGGTTTGGGTTTTGACAATTGATTTTGGCTAATTTTGGGGCGCTGAATCCGAAAATAAACTCAGATTTTCTCTAGCACATCAAGTTTTTTTTCTATCGTTGCCATTATTTTATGAAATTGACCAATTTTTACCCTTTTTAGTGCAGTAAAATGTCAAATATAATTATTTTCTGACAGCTATAAACTTTCAAACATAGAGATATTTTTACACTAAATTCATGAATTGGTTCAGATTTCCTCTAAAATAAAAAAAATTCCTGTTATGATAATCGTAATAGGACATAGTGGAGATTGGCAACGTTGAATTTTTCCATGCTGGCTTGAACTCCCTGTCTTGGCTTCTCAGGCGTTATCTGTGGGTCAGCTGCTATCTCTGTGCACTGTGCAGATGGAATATCGTAGGAAGATAGCTGGTGGGAGTAGATTTGACGTAGTAATAAATTCTTGCTTAGTAAGGAAGATTTATTTAGAAGTTTCATAAAGCACATGTACATTGTACAGACCAACATCAGAGTTCAAGCTGAAAAGTGGTTTGTAGAAGGAAAAGGTATTTTCATACTTTATAAGTTTGAGTTTAAGTCGGTTAGAGTTTTTGGTATAGTGGTGTTTCTGTGGAAAAACTTGCTCTTAGAAAAGTACTAACAAAGAAAGGTTATACTTGATCTCAAGCTATGTCTGCTTCCAGCAAAAGAAAATGTTGTAATGATCCGAATATATTTTGTTGCATTTGTGGATGCTTCATCTTGAAGTCTCAACAATGCAATATTACCACGTTTGTAAAAAAGGCATATCTTGCTTACTTTGAAGTCAAGTTGGGGGACCAGGACAAAAGCTGGGCTCCTCATAAAGTGTGCAAGACCTGCGTTGAATGTCTGAGAAGTTGGTCGCAAGGAAAAGGTTCACAAATGAAATTTGGAATACCCATGATTTGGCGAGAGCAACGAAATCATGTTGACGGTTGTTATTTTTGTCTTGTTAGTGTGAAAGGGTATAACAAAAAGAGTAAACATCGTTCGAAATATCCAAATCTGGATTCGGCATTGCGGCCAGTTCCTCACAGTGATGAAAAGCCACTGCCAGTATTTACATCACTTCCAGAACTACACGAAGAGGCTATTTCTTCTTCAGAAGCATCGTTTAGTGAAGGAGAAAGTGAACTTTTTCAACCAGCACCCGAGGATCTGTCAGACAAGCCTTCCCAGTTTAATCAGATGGAATTAAATGATTTAGTGAGAGATTTGTATTTTCCTAAGCAATCTGCGGAGTTATTGGCATCAAGGCTACAGGAAAGGAAACTCCTCAAAGCTGGTACAAGCGTGACGTTTTATCGCAAACGAGAAGAGCTGCTTCCATATTTTGCTTCCCACAATGATTTCGTTTATTGCAACAATATAGAAGGGCTTCTTCTAGAAATGGGATTACCACAGTATGATGCAGACGAATGGAGACTTTTCATTGATAGCTCCAAACGAAGTTTGAAGTGTGTTCTACTTCACAATGGTAACGTGTACGGTTCTATTCCGATAGGACATTCGGTGACAATGAAAGAAGAGTATCAGAACATCAAAACCGTTCTTGAAAAGTTAAAGTACCATGAGCAATGAGCATGGTTGGCTCATCTGTGTAGATTTAAAAATGGTGAACTTTTTGCTGGGGCAACTAAGTGGCTACACCAAATACCCATGTTTCCTATTCTACTGGGACAGCAGGGCCAAGGATCAGCACTGGAACAAAGAAGAGTGGCCTCCAAGGCTCACCTTGACACCTGGAGACAAAAATATCATACGTGATCAGTTAGTTGATATCAAAAAGATCCTCTTGCCTCCTCTTCACATCAAACTTGGTCTCATGAAACAATATGTAAAAGCTTTGGATCATGAAGGAGAGTGTTTTAAGTATATATGTTATGCTTTTCCTGGTCTCAGTGAAGAGAAAAAAATAGCTGGGATTTTCAATGGACCACAAATCAGGCAATTGTTAAAGGATGAAAATTTTGTAAAATCAATGTTGCCATTCGAGGCTAAAGCTTGGAATGCTTTCGGTGCTGTTGTGAGAAATTTTTTGGGAAACAGAAAAGCAGAAAATTATAAAGATCTCTTAAGGGAGCTACTGCTTAGTTTTGAAGATTTAGGATGCAGGATGAGCATCAAAGTTCACTATTTGAAGAGCCATGCGGATGAGTTTCCAGAAAACCTTGGGAAAGTTAGTGAAGAACAGGGTGAACGTTTCCACCAGGATATTAAAATTATGGAGGAACGTTATCAAGGTCGGTGGGATTGTCATATGATGGCCGACTATTGCTGGAGTTTTAAAAGAGAAATTCCAGATGCTGCTCATAAAAGAAAGTCCCTCAAAAGAGCATTTTTAAGCTTACAAGTGAAGAGTTCATATTTTATGAAAGCTCTTTTTTGACTGTTTCTGAACTCGCCCTGCTCAAGTCCCTTTGAGTCAATCTTTATTTTGGTACTTTGCTATTTCTGTGTGTGTCTTCAGAATTTCTGCACTCCATTGGAATGTCAATGTGCATATTGTGTGAACTGTAGGCTATAATTCAGATAATACCTTGTCGCTGTCCTATCGACATGTTCGTCAGCATAATGTAGCGTTTGATGTTATAATGGTTGCTCTTTTGCATGCCTATTTTTTACTCCAAGGCATGAAATTTTAATAAAGACAACGCAAATTTGTGTGAATATAATATAGAATGCTTGTTTGCTAATTAAAGCTAGATTATTGCAGGTAAAACAGTGTTTATTGCATCAGAATTCCTTGTTTTGACAACAGAGGGGGGCAAAAGTTAATTTTTTTCAAAAATTAGGGATATTTCTTATCTCAAAAACGTGATGTGATAGAGAAAATCTGAGTTCATTTTCGGATTCAGCTCCCCAAAATTAGCTAAAATGAGTTGTCAAAACCCAAACCTGAAATTTTGTGTAGACCAGTGTAATCATTCTATTGCTCAAACTTTCAGTTTGATTGGCTTATATGTCTGTCCAAAAAACAAATGCATTGCTTCAAAATGCTCAAGAATGATGGGTAAAGTAATAAAATAAAAATGAATACCAATAAGATGATTATGAAATATTCAAGTAAATATCGTTTATCAAGATCAAAAATAAAGTTTCAATTTATACTTTTAAACTAACCAACTAAAGTACACAATAAATAATTAACATTCACTGTGACATTATTCTTCAGATATTTCTCCATTTGTTGTCAACAACCTCTTTGCATCAAACTATCTGATTGAAATTAGCAGTGGATATTTGTTGAGATCTGATCAAAATCTTTCTATGAATTGCACACGTCAAGGCAATCCTACACCTCAATGTGCATTCACTTTTTGTTCTTATAAATGTGTAAATATCACTAACATTAACAACGAATGCTTGATCAGTCAACCTTTCAGTGCTGGTGGTTGGTTGTCTTGCTTGGTTTATAACAGTGTTGGATCACATAGAAGTTCGACAAGGAACATTGTAGTCATTCCAGCTTTGAGTGAGTTAAGAATTTACAATAGGCTATATCAAAAATACATTATTGTAAATCCTATCAACTCAGTAAAACGTTCGTATTTATCTTTGGGTTTGTTAACCTCTGGTTTGACACCAAACCGTGTGATAACGAAAACTTTACACATGGTAGTTCTGATTGTGCTGTTCTTGCATTGATCTGTAATAATACAGTAAATCGAGGTAATTATGTGGTACCCTAATGATATATAAGCAATACGCATTTTCCAAAATTAAACGCTGAGAATCGCTATTGACCTGCCAGTAGTAACAGCACAAGGAGTAGACCAAGCTATTTTACTCCTATTAACACTACAACTACCAAAATTTTCACAACCTAGCACCAGGGATGGAGGAACCATTTTAAAAGTAGGTGGGCCTAAAGGCGCAGGAGTCAAAGTCAATCCAACTTCTTGGGGGCGATGCCCCCCAGACCCCTTTTGGCATTGTTGCATTCCTAATACTTTATATCATTTACACATTGAGTTTTCATGATTGCCTTTCCTACCAACAAGCGAAAGGTTTCCATTTTGGGGCCCAATTTGGCCAAAGCATTTACAAATTAGGTAAATTGCTTTATAGTGATAAAGCTTTGGAAGAGAGTTTGCTTTGTTAAACCATAGAGAAATAAAACATAGTAACCTTAGCTGGTTTAACATAGCCTACTTTATTACACTTGAAATTTTTTCCTAAAAAAGTTAATAATACGATCATTGAAAGCAATAAATTGTTGGGCAAATTGAGATGAGATCAACCTGATCGATCAAGTTTTTGTGAATGTGTTCAACTGTTCATCCTATAGTTCAAGTGCTCTTGGGTTAATCTGCTTTTTAAAGTCATACTAAAGGAAAAACCTGACTTCGCGATTTTCCACATTCTTTGTGTTTAACATGCTACCATAAAACGATTTTGAAAACAATTTGGCCCCATTGCGGTCTGATCACCATTGCGCGCGTGCTTTTGTCAGAGGTTTCAAAACCGGAATGGGCTTGAGCAGCGAAGCGTGCGATCATACAGTCTACATCACAAGCGACTAGAAATCAGCTGATCGGGCAAGAGTTTTTACTGCGTGACTTTCAAATTGCAGATCTTGTTCTTCAAACAGTAAATCAGCTTCTTTTACATAGATTCAACGTATTCAGGCCTTCAATCAATGTAAAATGAAAATGTAAAAAAACAAATTTTTGAAGGCAAATTCCACAAATGCATGTGAAACAATTTCAGTTAGGCAATTCAGAAGGCGTGGAGTAATCAGCATCTTTTACATGGATTCAACGTTTCCAGGCCTTGAATCAATGTGAAAATTCTTGGAACGCAACACGTTTGAACTTTCCAACCCAACGCGGGAAAACACTTTTGATAATGCTACTGGAGTCGCTTGTGACGTAATTCTCGAGCAGTTTTTCCACTTTCCTAACCCTAACCTAACCCAATCTAACCTAACCTAACTTAACCCTAACCTAACTCTAACTTAACCCTAACCCTAACCCTAACCCTAACCCTAACCTAACCCTAACCTAACCCTAACCTAACCCTAACCTAACCCTAACCTAACCCTAACCTAACCCTAACCTAACCCTAACCTAACCCTAACCTAACCCTAACCTAACCCCAACCTAACCCCAACCTAACCCCAACCTAACCCTAACCTAACCCTAACCTAACCCTAACCTAACCCTAACCTAACCCTAACCTAACCCTAACCTAACCCTAACCTAACCCTAACCTAACCCTAACCTAACCCTAACCTAACCCTAACCTAACCCTAACCTAACCCTAACCTAACCCTAACCTAACCCTAACCTAACCCTAACCTAACCCTAACCTAACCCTAACCTAACCCTAACCTAACCCTAACCTAACCCTAACCTAACCCTAACCTACCCCTAACCTAACCCTAACCTAACCCTAACCTAACCCTAACCTAACCCTAACCTAACCCTAACCTAACCCTAACCTAACCCTAACCTAACCCTAACCTAACCCTAACCTAACCCTAACCTAACCCTAACCTAACCCTAACCTAACCCTAACCTAACCCTAACCTAACCCTAACCTAACCCTAACCTAACCCTAACCTAACCCTAACCTAACCCTAACCTAACCCTAACCTAACCCTAACCTAACCCTAACCTAACCCTAACCTAACCCTAACCTAACCCTAACCTAACCCTAACCTAACCCTAACCTAACCCTAACCTAACCCTAACCTAACCCTAACCTAACCCTAACCTAACCCTAACCTAACCCTAACCTAACCCTAACCTAACCCTAACCTAACCCTAACCTAACCCTAACCTAACCCTAACCTAACCCTAACCTAACCCTAACCTAACCCTAACCTAACCCTAACCTAACCCTAACCTAACCCTAACCTAACCCTAACCTAACCCTAACCTAACCCTAACCTAACCCTAACCTAACCCTAACCTAACCCTAACCTAACCCTAACCTAACCCTAACCTAACCCTAACCTAACCCTAACCTAACCCTAACCTAACCCTAACCTAACCCTAACCTAACCCTAACCAAACCCTAACCTAACCTAACCTAATCCTAACCTAACCCTAACCTAACCCTAACCTAAC
Source organism: Aplidium turbinatum (assembly GCF_918807975.1). Lineage (NCBI taxonomy): Eukaryota > Metazoa > Chordata > Ascidiacea > Aplousobranchia > Polyclinidae > Aplidium > Aplidium turbinatum. Next base: position 5,561,281 of record NC_137483.1, on the reverse strand, counting down.
CCTAACCTAACTCTAACCTAACCCTAACCTAACCCTAACCTAACCCTAACCTAACCCTAACCTAACCCTAACCTAACCCTAACCTAACCCTAACCTAACCCTAACCTAACCCTAACCTAACCCTAACCTAACCCTAACCTAACCCTAACCTAACCCTAACCTAACCCTAACCTAACCCTAACCTAACCCTAACCTAACCCTAACCTAACCCTAACCCTAACCCTAACCCTAACCTAACCCTAACCCTAACCTAACCCTAACCTAACCCTAACCCTAACCTAACCCTAACCTAACCTAACCCTAACCCTAACCCTAACCCTAACCCTAACCCTAACCTAACCCTAACCCTAACCCTTACCCTAACCCTAACCTAACCCTAACTCTAACCCTAACCCTAAAATGAATCGTTCTGTCGATCTAACGTCCTGTCGACCAAATGTGTGTCGACGAAATGTCCGGTCGACCGAATGTCTGTCGACCAAGTGACTGTCGACCAAATGTCTGTCGACCAAACGACCGGACACCAGAAATAAACGGTAGCTTCTTATAACATGTTCTGATTGGTTGGCGGTATCATCGGGATCTAGCAGAATTTTTTCATCTTAAAGTGGCTTCCATTTTGTTTATGTGTACAATATGTAATAGTGTTTCGATTGCGTAAACTTATTAAACATAAACGTTACTGACTCTATTGCGAACTTCAAAATGAACTAAATGCCATCATCTTGAAAATGACCATTCGATATTTCTAGCGTTAATTCAGTTTTATTGAGAAATGTTTTCAAAAGAAAGATTTCTGTTTCCTATCATTATTTGGTGAAAAATAGTAAAACATACTTATAAATTACTAAAAAATAACTTAGAAAAAAACAACCTAGGCCTACTTTTTCGATTGGTTTATTTTACACTGGCAAAATTTCAACAATCAAATTCAAACTTTTAAAACTATGGTTCCAGTGTGATTCTATTGCTTCTATCTCATTGTTGCATAAAATATTTTGATACAAGTCAGTTAACCACTGCCTGGTATCTTTATCAATGGTGTTGTATTGAATAATCAAATTTTGCCACCATTTCTGAATATAGTCGTTGGTTAAGAGCCCTCCTTTTTCTACACCCTTGATTCACTGACCATCATAGCAACTTTAAATTGTTTTTAAATCAACAGGAAAAGTGATTTTGACTGTTGCTGAAAGCGTTATTGAAAATAAAACTATCGCTTTTGGACGAGGTGAAGCCTTAACATTTACCTGCACTATTGATTATGCCATTGAACTGGGTTCTAAGTATACGTGGACTCATCCAAACATGACAACATATACGAGTTCGGTTTTGAACCTTTCATTATTGAGTCCATTTGACACTGGAAATTATACTTGTAATTCGGATGATGCATTTGGGGCATTTATGAGCAGTGTTTACATAGACGTTGTTTGTAAGTCTTCTTTTCTTGAATAAATAACATCTATCCTGCACATTAGTTTTAAGTATGTTTGTTTTTAACAACCTGTAAAAACTTTTAAAAACAGGAATAAAAACGTTAATTGTAATTTAAGTATGTTTTTCACTTACGTAAATATATTCACTGATGTCGAGTACTCTGAACTAAACTGGGAAATGTAACATCCTATCTTTTACGTGCAAGTAAAAATCATACTTTATTCTTTATTAAAATTGTAATTCATTCAAAAAATTGTTTAAATCGGTGTTTAAAAAGTATTGTGGCGTTTTGATAGCAGTTAAAATACCAAATCATGCAGCTGTATTCAATAGCTTCGAAAAATTTGCATTTTGTTATGATTTTTACGTCTGACATTATCGACAAGTATAGAAAAAAAATGCTTAATAATTCAATTTCTATAAATTAAGCCATTGGACCTTTAATTAAAGTTCAGATTGCTCCTGAGCGTATAGTAATGTTGAAAAAACATTCAAGTACGATTTATTTCAAAGGGAGAAGTTAATACTAAATAAACGTTTATTAGATACAATGTAGAATATTGGAAAAATATTTCTAACATACAATTGATCAATAAAATTTCAGATGCACCTTTCCAAGACAATCCTACTTCGTGCTCATGGCTTTTTGGTCAAAGCGGATCATGTAATGTTACATTTATATCAAATCCTCAGGCTGAATTTCTTGCTTTGATCAAAAACGCTTCTGGTAAGTTTGTGTCCACAAAATATAGAAAAAAGTCTTGATCTATTTCAAATCATGAGCTCTAGAAATAATTTACTTATCCATCTTTCACTGAAAATTCAGTTACATATACTGTGAATGGATCCCTTTTTTGTTGCTATGCCTTTTGGATAGTTGAGTATTAAACTTGCATCTGTTGTAGGCCTATCATTGTAAACCATATCCTTCAATGGTAATGGAACGTTCGTCATATTCCTTGTCTGACGTCGAATTTGGAAAATAAGTTAATTAATATTCAGTATTTCCGGCATAAAACAGCTCAGCTTATGTTTACAAAACTTACCGTTGATTGACAAGAGCGGTAGCATACATACTGTAAGTTAGATTCCAAGTTGTTATAGCCAAATTTTTAAAAGTTTGTTATAATACAATTTTAGTAAAGAGGGAATTTTCTTGAACCATATACAAAGAAAACCTAGCAACGACACAGTATATTACATAATACATTCAGTAAAAGTAAGAGTAAATTATAAATGGGCAAAACGCTCGGAACTTATACTATATTTTCACTTTGCTGTTTTATGCTAAATGCTTGGTTTATCAGTTTGTATTAAGTAATTTAAGAAAATGTTGTACCAACTATAAAAATCATTTGAGCGGATGTAGCCTATGGCTGGTACAAACTCATAGTTTTTCGATTTTGTGAATGACTTGTTGACGTGTTTATGGAATAGACAGATAAAACCAAGCAACCACACGGCATTTAACATCATACATTACAGTGAACATAAAACTAAAAACTACGAACGTTTTCGGCCATACTCAAGTAACGAAAATAACTGATTTTACAATTACATCTAAATTGAAAATAACTGATCTACCATGTCACGCCATGTGATGTGCCTTTCTCCTCTGCTTTGCAGTTTCATTCTTATGCATTTCGTTTTTCAATTCATTGTGTAGATCAGTTATTTTTAATGTAGATGTTATTGTAAAATCAGTTATTTTCGTTACTTGAGAAGGACTAACTTGAATATGGCTGAAAACGTTCGTAGTTTATAGTTTTATGTTCACTCTAATCTAATGTATGATGTTGAATGCCGTGTGGTTGCTTGGTTTTATCTGTCTATGGTTAAAGAAAGTCACCTCTCTACCAAAATTGTTTAATGAATATTTTCAAATTTTAGAAGTGAAAATGAAAGACAGAAAGATCGCAATTGTCAATTATGATCAAATATTTCAATTCATGAGAGATCAGGTACACTGGCGTAGCTAATTTTTGTATAGCACATTGATGCTGATACTTTTTTTTGAAAGGTAAAGTGAATAGAGATTTGTACTTTGAATTTACAGGCTATAATCTGCCATTTAGGGTAAGTCAATGAATCTTAAATGTCATAAGTGTACTTTATTTTTCGCATTGATTATGTTGTACCATGGCCACCTGGAGATGCGGCCTGATTTGTCACATTTTGCAGATTTTGATTACAGCTACTGCTAGTGCTTGACTGACATTTTTTGAGATGTTTTTACTTTTTGCGGTTTCCTAATGATATAAAACTTTTTTGTTCCCTTGGGAAAGTAGTAGCAAATGAGAAAAAGTAAGTTGAAAAACGCAAAACCAGACTGTTATGGAAAATTAATAGTCTGACTAAAATCTTCGAAATCGAATTTTCTTTGTTTTTCAACATGTGAGAATGTTAAAACCTATTGTGTCATCTGGGGAAAGAATAAAGAAAGCGTAAAAATCTAATTTTTAGAAAAATTTATTTAAACGTTCGCCCAAAGTTAGAAAAACCTGGAAATTTCTGCAAAATGTGACAAATGAGGCCGTATCTTTAGGTGGCCATGGTTGTACCTTCCCATCTATAAAATGCATTTAGGTGAGTGATCTTGACAATGGAACTTACACTTTATATTTAAAATCTTCCCTCTCACCATATAACCATACCATCACGTTCGATATCATTGTGAATTCACCTGATGGTCCAACAAGCTACACTCTTGTGGTTGCTCTATCAGTGACTGGTGCTGTGATACTAGTATTCTTGATTACTGTTGCTGCGTTGTACTGCAAAAGAAACCCTACCAACCAAACGAAAGGTAACGAGATTGCATTGGTCAATATTTGTTTTTCAATTCCCTTGTTATGTGTAGTAATGTTCTTATATCTAATCTAAGTCATTCATAAATAATTTTTAAATAATATTTATTAAAAATCATACAATAAGTCATCAATAATAATTTGCTAAATAATGTTTCAGAAAATGGAACGGGTAACGTTGCTTACAACGTGGAAGGTAAGCATTATATTGAGAAGCTTTAGTAAAAGCATCACAAAGACGTAATATGGTGTGTTGGTTTGGAGTCACGGCGTAACTATCACAACATTTTGGCAAGGGGGCCAAACAAGTACTTTGCACATGTAAGTAAGCCTGGATACAAATCGCGGAAGGCGGAGCACCTACAGGCATCACCAAAGAAAAAGATAAATTAAAATTAAGCGTTTAGAAGACATCTTTTAGACTAAATCTATAACAGTGTTTTGTCATATGATGATGAGTGTAAAATTTTTATTTGAAATGTTTCGGGGGATGGGGGAAATGCCTCCTTTGTTCCCTCCTGACTACGCTCCTGTGTAGAGTAAAATAGTAATGGAATAGAAGGACTACAACCTTATGTGACTTCAAATTAAATCAATGCATCTATTAAGAAACCGTTTTTTGTTTTAAAGAATGACGTAGAGTGGACACTTTGCTTCCATACGCGTTTAAACGTAGTTACGTAGGATTAATGCTTGTAACACGTTTTTACTCATACAAACAATAAATAATATTAATATTACAAAAAGTGCTCAATGCCAAGCAAAAAAGCCAACCAGAGCAAATTACATCAAATACAGTTATTTCTTTTTAAAACCTTTACAGCCTGTTTCACACTAAAAGGCAATCATCGGAAGGTCTTGAAAAATAAGCATAGACATTAAATTGGCAATACCTGAAAAGATATTAAACGTTACCTAATATCATACCGATCTTTACTTGTTATTGCAATATATTTCAAAGAATAGTCGTAATTAATCTTTTCTAGATCCATAATGCATTACTGTAGATAATGGAAATAGGTTATAGATCTGTTCATACTACTGCAAAAAAGCTATTGATTTGATGACGCGTAGGCGCTGTATGTTGACATACGTAATGACAATGCAGAAATCGCTTTTATCAAAACGCAAAATAAAGTTATTTTGCGTAAAAGTTTAAAACTAATTACAAATTTGTATGAGTGTAAAGTCCATAAAACAGAAACAAAAAATGTTGCTGCTGTGTTTGTGTTACTTGGACATGGTTGAGTTGCATTAAAACCGTTAAAGTTGAAGGTAATTATTTCAAATCGACACGTCAACAATGTTGAAGATCTGCTACAAGATACAAGATTCCAAACTACGACAAGCTGGCTGTCTAACTTGATTCCAATGTATCCTGCTAACCAAAGCATCAAAAAGCTAAGACAATCAAACATTTTATTAAAACAATTTATTCGTAAAGTTTAACTTCACACCGGTCTTCTTTGTTTCAGATGAAAATGGTTACGTTGAGTTCTTCAAATCTTCAAAACTGGGTTCAGCAAGAAAGAGTTCTCAATGCGTGGTATGTTATTTATAAAATAAAATGTTCACTGATCTGGTAGTAAGTCGAATTGTACCCATAGCTTATCATCTACCACGGTGGGTCCCTTCGGTTAGAGTAAGTCCCTCGTCTCCTTAGTAGGTATCCTCCATGTAAGTATGGTGTGTCTGCTGAGTGTTTGGGTGTTTGAACGGCTCCCGGAGCGGACGCATTAATGATGAGTCAGGAAACAAATCCATTTTATATGGAAAATTGTAAACCTCCAAGGTGCAGTTGTATCCATCTTGAACTCTGAGCGTTGCGCGAGAAAAAAAAAACGAATTGTAGTTATAAGTCATAAACTTTGCTTATTCTTTTAATAAAATAACATAATTAGCAAATAAAAAACTAAAGTAGTAATTTTAAAAAGTGTAATGTCAGAGAATTAACAATATTTGAATAAACTCTTACAGCCTCCAGCCGTATCTACGTTTTCTCGTTATGTAAAATCCATACAAGGAACAGGTGATATTTAACAAAAACAAAAATTGTTGTCTTAACTCAATTAATTAAACAAATACTAATTAATTTATTTTTTATTTTATTATAACTTATTTTTGTCTAATGCATGTACTGGATTTATAATGTAATAAACTATTTTTTTAAGCTTTGTGCTGTATTGTTGAGGAGCGATCTTCCTGTCGTCAGCACTACTCGATTACTCACTATAGAACAGCGAGCATTGCCTTTCGCAAACAATACCGGTGTAGCCTCCACACCTACCATCAAGACTTTTCCAAAAACACATGTCTCTGCATGTTTCAACATGTGTGTCTGCAATATGCGATACTGATGAGCCCAGCCCCATGGGTGAAACACGTGCCTATCGCTGTCAATTCTTGTTACACTCTACTGCAGAGAAACACATGTTTTGTGCTGTATGTTAGGCAAAATAAACTTTGTATGGGCTTCACACAAACTTAACGTTCATCTTATTCATATCTTAGTCAGCTACAATCATTGCGTTATTTAAAAACATCGCTTCTAGGTGAACATGGTTATGAAGACATCAAATTGCAACAAAAACGAATAGAAGATCCTTATCAAAACGTGATGACTTCAGATGTGAGTTGTTATTATAAAATATTTTCACAAACCACTATTTCAGTCTTGATTATGCAGTGGTTTAACTTATTTGTACATTACACAAAAACATATCCGAGACAGATTGAATGTACAAAAGTTTTTATGATCAATGATTTCGTTTATTAATTTTAGTAACTTTTAATAGGTAGCCCTGAGTTCGATTCCACGTCGAGTCATACCAAAGACTTTAAAAAGGGTACCGATTGTGTTCTTTCTTGCATAACGCAGTAAAGATAAGTCGGGTAATAATCTGGTGACATATCACCCTCTTCCAATTTGACTTGAGCCGGCATGGAAGCAGTACGGCTCATAAAATCACATAGGACCCTGTCAAGTAACCCATGTTGATGTGCAATCTGCTGCAAGCAGAGATAGCGAATGATTATTAACTTTTAATAACACACGTCACGTATTTTATTGTGAATCTATGTCACCATGATATGGCCGTGATAGGTAATGGGCTGAGGAAGTTGTAGGCACTACATATTCTACAGGTCTACCATTTACCATTTTACCCTGTTTTTGTAGCTATAGATTGAAAATCTTGAAATAATATCCAAAAATTGAATGTGTTTTAACGTAGTCAGTCTTTTAAAATATATTTATTTGTGTATTAGCATTTTAAATTTGTCCATTTATCTAAAGTATTACATAAATTAGTATGAGATACTCCTAGTATTTATCTCACAAACTTTATTTATATATAGTATAATTATGCAATACTAAGTTTATTTAGTCCCTAACCTAAATGAACTGCGACTATTTTTCGCAGGCTAAAGGGTGGCTGTGCATGACTAAACAAAAACATTTACTTAACTTTAACCGCTTGTTAACGCATGTATTTTTAGAAAGGATCAAATAACGACCCCAACTACGCCAATGATTCCAAAAATACTCAAGGTAACAATGTGTTGCTTAAATCAATCATAAGCTTACGATTTATGTCAGTAGAATATTGCTTTTAATGACAAATATTTTGATATGTATTTTATGTTGCCTTTTATACTATTTAGTTCTGGTTAAGCTTTGTGCCAATGCCAAATCAGTCTGGTTGTTGGCCAGGCGTTGGCCAAACTACATAGCCAAGTTATGAGAGCAACCAACTCATCATTCAGACATGCAGACTGCTTTCACTATTTACTGAGCAAACATGGTGTAGTCGTTGATTGGTTGGTCAAAGTCGGTGATCTGGGTTTAGCGTTATATTAGCTAGAAAACGAAGATACTACTTCCAATGGTGTTTGGTCGAAGTTCTCAAGACAAGTGGAGAAATCTTTGTGACGCAATCACGCTTTTCTCAGTAGACATCCGTTTCAACAAAAAAAAAGAAACAAGGCAAAAGAAACAACAATTCGAAAGTGACCCATCATGAAGGTTCTAGAATCAAAGTTCCTTCTCCCAGGAGCAAACGCCTCTTTGGCAAAAGTGAAATACCTTGAATTGACTCCGAATCGGTGTTGGTCGTACTAACTCTGCAATGGGGCTACCACACGGGCCCAGTTGCATGTATTTGTGATACCAAGCCGCAAACAGCGGACCATTTTCTTATGTGTTCCCTACTTACTACCCAGTACAGCAAGTGGGATCTTTCAGTATACAACTCCGTCGCAAAAGAATGTGTCGATCTATGGTGTATCAACAAAATTTAGAAGACATGATTGAAGAAAAAGTAGACACAGTCTAAGTTGATGACGCAGCTGTTGCCGTCAGTGAAAAAGTGGAGTCATGGCGAACTACAGATGAGGCCAGATTTGTCACATTTTGCAGCATTTTATTAACAGGCTGACTGAAATTATCAAAACAATGGAGGTTCTACAACTAAAGTTCTTTCAGAAAATATTGTAAGAGGTAGACAAAAATTTCCTTTATTGATAATAAGTATTTAAAGCTTTGTACAATAATCGTGCGCTTTCTCTGGGTTGATTGGGAGTTATTAATCGTCATGAATGCCAGTTATAATACGAAATGAAACCTCTATCGGCAGTAGTTTTCTCCAAACTACCAACATTAACGTAAACGGAGGAAATACACATTTTCTACTATGCAGTAGATTGTTTCTAATCTTTACTCTATGTAGTATGCACATTATGAAAAAAATAGTCTTGGGAGGGCCGTTGAGTGCATAATTGGGGCCCGCTACCAAGCCAAACTCCGGTCCCCCTAAAAGTTTCAATTGCCAATGCACTAATAAATATACGTAAAACCTGAATTTCTTTTTCACAAGTTTACTTTAAGTTCTGCATAATTAGTGCTAACTATTATCTTTTACATATGTCCTCACAAATAGTACAGTACGTGGTAAAAATAATAATCAAATTTTTAAAGATCATAAAAATACTAATCGTTATACGTTTGCCTGTAGAAATGGCAAACTTTAGAAAAGACCCTGAATACTTGGTGCAAAAATAACATACATCTTTAGCATACATACAACACGACTATACGAAAGTAATTGCCAATGTAGCAGCCGAAAGAAAGACCGTTGAATTGTAATGATAAATGTTTATGTTTAGTGGTAAAAAGACAAGGATTATCATGAACATGAAAAACTCTAAGACAAACTCTTTTCTTTTTTCAGCTTCGAAATGTAACACAAAAGCATGTTCCTGTTCGAAATCGAAAATTGGCTGTACTGATTTTTGTATATGCAGCTATTGCGAAAATGAATGGAATGTTGGCAATAGTCTGAGTGAGAGTGACAGCGACGAAGAACTTTTATCTGCTAAAGAATAACTATGTATTTTGTTAAATAAAAAGAAGAGTTCAGCAGATTTTCAACATAACGCTTCTCCAAATCCCTCTTCTTCTTACGATTTTTTATAAAAAAAAAAAAAATCGAGAATTGTTAATTTAAATAACTTAAATTCAAAGTGATTAGAACTTTTAAGACCTCAATATTATTAATCTGGACAAAAAATCTTTTAAAATGACATATAGCATGCCTATGTTTGGACCAATTGAGGTTTTTTCAAAATTTTGCCTTGGCGGATTTTCCCGATTTTACTGACTTTGGAAACCGAACGAAATCGGGATGTTGCCCAAGGTTTGGAAGGTGGCAACATCTCTAATATTGTTCCAATAGGACCCCTCTAATTATTTCTACAAAAAAGTTCCACTCAGTATTCCAGTATAGGTTGACTTTAAAAACCCACTTTCAGCCCCGGACTATAAATAATTCATCATTGTTCATCGCGATGTTCAGCACTTCTAGTTCTTACAGCATTTTTATAACAAAAGTATATTCATTCCTAATGCAGTAAGCCACATACTCAACATGGCACTTACGTTTGACACCAAGGTCTACTGAAATCTGTACATGCCAACAATACCAGGTCTACTAGTCACTCTACCAACGGATAATGAGAGAGGTGTTAGACAAAAACTTTCTAATTACTTTTATGTTAATACTTGTCACTTAAATACTTTTGTAGTATTTCAACTTTGTCTCTTGTTTTGAAGTTGTTCTTGAACTATTTGTGTTTTTTCTTCTTGCTTTTGTATGTATCAAAGCTTAATGAAGTCAAACCTGGTCAAATGCTGAGCCATTTGCAAACAACTAATATTTTATAACTTAGTTTGAATGCCTTTTTGCCACCAGAAAGTAGTCCGTCACCATGAATATGCTTAAAAGCATCTTCATTCATTTGTTCAACATCACACAACTGAACTTCGCTTCTATTTTCTTGTTTTTCCTTTTTTCGATGAATGAAATTTCCAAGAAAGGACACAGTCAATTAAATACAAAATTATAACTTTCAAAATTGTTTTAATGACCCTGATTAACTGTAACAGCAAAAATTCTGTAGCTAAATGGTGATTGCTATGAATTACATGGATAAAACTAGATAAAAGTATTCGCTAAGCACCTTGTTATAAGGAGGATTCTATAAGTAGGCTACCCCACTTTCGAAACTATGTTTCAGTCTTACACTTACCAGCAAAAAATAAATTTGTTGCTTCACGATGTTCGAAAACGCGTTTAATTAAAAAAAGCGATGACATTTAAAACTGTTTTTTTTCAATAGACCCACTTTTTAACATTTTTATCATGCATTTTTGTTTTTAAAAACATAGCTTCTGATTGTCAAGAAGCTGTTTATGGTTAATATGACACAGTGGTACCTTGTTTAGCAATTTTTGACGCAAAAGTGTTGTCACTGGTAAATTTGTTAGATTTGTTTCAATGTTAATATAATGTTAAGATTGACTTGATTTAGCAGTCTTTGACCCATTGTCGATTTGAAAGCATTTCTAACTCCTTCAAGCCTATTTATTGCTAGTAGATTAAAAAAAATTAAATAATGATGAAAGCTTTGTATAATTGTTTAAAAAGTCTTTTATTCTCAATTATTTTCTTTGCTCGACTTTTCATAATGATAGGATATAACTGATAGATAACCAATCTCCTTAATGATACCGTGTTATTAAGCTTAGCGATCTTTACTGATGCAAAAATCATATTGATATATCTTTAACGATTGAAAGGATGTCACTATAGGCTGTTACCAATGAGTTCAAATACATTTCTGAACTATGAATAAGTCTAACTATACTGTAGCAATGTCTGGAAATTTTATATTCACGGTAAATGTAAGACAAAGTCCAATTCTAAATAATCATTTCGTATATATAAAACTCCTCTTCAGTACAACTCTATAATCATTAATCAGCACATTAAAATTTGCAGCAGTTCAGTTAATGTAGTTGTTCAGTTTAGAAAAATGTTAAACAAAAATGACTGTGGCTATTATTCCCATACAAGGGTTGCCAAACATAGAATTCTTCACAATTTTGAGAAAATACTATAGGTTAAATTGCCTACTCCATTTTTTTATAAAGTGTAGCACACTGCAAAAACTTCATCCAAATGCAGTCAAGTTACCACAATTTTTCATAGATATTACAAAGTATTTGACTTGCGAAAACTTGAAAAGATCCAGTGTCTAAATATACTTGGAACAAAACTAAAGTACTTGTTATTTTTTATTACAGTGCAGTGTTAAACACTTGGCGTGCAGCAATTTAAAAAAAATGGGCATAAAAAGATCTGGGGCCTTGATTTGATTCTTTCAATTTTTATCATTTTCACAAAAACACTGGCTAACAAAACGTACTAGATAAGAGACAATTCTAATTTTGAATAAACCAAGTCATAATAGCAACCACAAAAATGACTGCAATCATGAATGACTGCAGTCAAGATAAAACATTCCTACTTGTTTGACATATCATTGGGCCATGTTAGCTAAAGCAGTAGACAAGGCACTCTAACAGCTGCAAGGTGTTACCGTATCTGCTAATCATACCCAAAGATTAAATTGGTGAATACCTAACCTATTCTGATATACCCGTTGAACTTCCCAGGTACTTTTCAATTTCAACTATCAACTAAGCAGCTTCAAAAAGAAAACAGACCCATTACTAGTGTTTTGAACTGCTGGACTTGGCAAATAGCCAGTTGAGTATGCGGGAGTGGCAAATAAATCATGTTTAGTTAACTCAAAGTTAAAATAACAATAATGCATGAGATTTTTATCAATCAACTGCTTTTAATTTTTTTTTAGCAATCGGTATCTGTTCAAGTATCCTGCCACATTTTGCCAGCAACTCAGACTGTTAATGATTAAAAAAAAGTGATAAATCAGGCCAGACACTAGAGTGGGCCATGGTGGAGCTTAGTTGTATCATCGTTCAGAGTTAGACTGTTTAAACCAAAGAACAACATAAGTTTTTCATCATTTGTTTGAAGAAACTAAAATAAGGGCAAGTATAAGTATATCAATTGCAAGGTGAAGCAATAACTGTGTTTTTTTTAACTTCTATTTGTGTAGACCTAGTATTGTAAAGTTTAAAGTCTATTTCGGCTTAATTCTTTATAAAGATAAATTAATTTTTATTTAGATGAACATGGTTACATGTCAATGGATGCTCACAAAGCTAAGGTAAAGACGAATGTTCTGCCTTTGTCATAATATTTAATTTCTGAGCTTTGTTTATTTGGTTGGTACACGGAGTTGCATATCTTATTATAGCCTATTTGTTAATGGCAACTTACGTTTATTTCAATATCATATGAGTAAATTGAGGAAATGTCACTACCTTAACTTTCGTAGTGCATGAAGTAGCCTACTCATTTGTCAAACTATACTTTGTTTTATCCATTAAAACTATGTGCTCCGCAACAATTTGTTCTGTCTCCCTAACATGTTTCATCTGACTAGACCGATCATCTAGACTGATCATCAACCGATAACCCAGCTATAGGGTGTTATTGCACGTAACCGGGCTTTGTCACTCGTAATTATCTGTTTAAGGTCTTCAACATATTATAATTTTTTTGCTTTGCTGCGGTGTTTTTACAGAATGCTCCACCTGTGAAAATAGAGACAAAGTATGAAACAATGACGCCTCAACCCGGATGCCAAAACATTAAAAGTTCCCAATCTCAAGAATGATGTTTACAAATCAAAAGTAATTGCCTCCGGAATGGTAGTCATTGATATATTAATCACTTTAAGAAAATTGCTGCGTAAACCAAAAAAAAACCTAAGTTTGAACTTGTTCAATTTTATTTCAAGTTAAAGTATATATTTTTGTTCTTGGAGATGCTTGAACGGTTCGTGTCAGTTACTTAATAACCGAAATCCTTGTAAAAATAGTTGTTTTTTTTCCTTTTTTACTCTTTCTTGTAGTAAAATGCCTACCTACAAGTTTCATCTTGCAATTTTTTGAATGGAATGTAAGCAACTTTAAATCAAAGATGCTAAAGTTGTTGATAAGAGAATTCCGTGACGTGACAGTTTATCGAACGACAATTTATCGAAACGACAGTTCATCGAAACGACTGTTTATCGAAACGACAGTTCATCGAACGACAGTTTATCGAAACAACAGTTTATCGAACGACGAAGCACATATGCAATGGAATACTCAAGGGTTAGGGGTTAAGGATTAGGGGTTAGGGGCTAGGGGCTAGGGGTTAGGGGTTAAGGGTTAGGGTTAGGGCTAGGGTTAGTTGTTATGGTTACGATTAGGGTTAGGGGTTGTGGTTAGGGGTTAGGGCTAGGGTTAGGATTAAGGTTAGGGGTTAAGGTTAGGGGTTAGGGGTTAGGGTTAGGGTTAGGGTTAGGGGTTAAGGTTAGGGTTAGGGTTAGAGGTTAGGGTTAGGGGTTAGGGTTAGGAGTTAAGGTTAGGGGTTAGGGTTAGGGGTTAGGGGTTAGGGTTAGGGGTTAGTGGTTAGTCAGAGTTAGGGTTTAGGTTAGGGGTTAGGTTTTCGATAAACTGTCGTTCGATAAATTGTCGTTCGATGAACAGTCATTTCGATAAACTGTCGTTTCGATAAACAGTCGTTCGTTTAATTGTCGTTCGATAAACTGTCGTTTCGATAAACTGTCGTTCGATCAAGAGTCGTTCGATAAACTGTCGTTCGATAAACTGTCGTAGTACCGAGAATTCAGGATCCCTTGTGTAGTTGTGGTCTTTCGCTGTTTACGTTTACATTATGTTGTAGAAACCATTACAACTCTTTCGTGTAGTTGAAAAAGAAAATTCTAATTAATGTCATAGTGATGATTCAATGCTGATGAGGAGGCTTTGCATTGAAAGAGTGATCACTTCAGTTATGATGGCAGTGTTTTTCAAGATAATGTTTTAATCACTTTTTAGCAACCATAACAATTTTGTTACTAAGTTACTCTGATTAGCATGAGTATATTATGTTATCATGTATTACACTTGTTATGAAGACGTTACTGATTGATACAAGCTTATATAATAGGCCTACAAAGCCATTGTATACATTTGATATTACTCAATGTTGTAAATTATCATTTTATTGATCAATATCGTTTTGTTACTTAACAAAACTATTAAGATGACGAAATTTGCGACAACACACAAAACATGCAATATACATGCAAACAGAATCAAAGATGCAGTGCTACAGAACGGGTAGCTAGGTAGCTAAAGCAGCAAAGGCAAAGTAATCATCAAGTCAGCTGCTCCTTGCGTTGTTGACAGAAGCAGAACCTTCGTCATAACTTTTCTGTTGTTCTTTATGACTTATGATGTCCAAATAATAATTAACTTAGTGTATATTTCTGAACCCATCCGTTATCGATTCCTATTATAAAAATGCAGCACTGTCATTACTGCGTGCGAACACTACACTTCATTTTACTTAAAAACAAAACACTGTACATAGTTTTTTTGTATAATAAGCTCACCGTACATTTATTCTTAAATGCTCGTGTTTTTTATTTTTATTTTTTTTGTATTGGTTGTAAGGTTCAGTTGTCCCCGCATGGCTTCATCAACTGCCAGACCTCCAGTTGCTTTATGTATGTAGATGCAACTGATTCTTTCAACTAATTTATCTATTTTAAACTCTTAGGTTTGGTGGCCGTGCTTAAATTTACTTTCATCAACGTATCCTTTAAATTTACATCGCATGCACGTTTTAAACTTCTTTGGTTTTGCCGCCGTTTACTTCTGTTGGTTTTATTCCCGTAAACTATTGGTAACTTCATCATTGCTGTTGTTTTCCGACAAAGAAAAATAAATTGAATTGAATGACACAAGAATGAAAAACTGCAATATCTCCCGGGCCTCCCAACAACATTTGTAGTTGTAATATATCTCCTAATGTGCAAGTTATTTTCAAAACATGAACAAGACCATTTCCATAATGTATTTATTTTGTAACTACTTTTTCATGTCTTTACTCAAAGTTAGACTAATATTTCGTATTGCAACGTCCTATATACTTCAATAAACATTTGCTGGTTGAAACAACTGTTTTAAATAGTTTGTTTATTCTATTTATATCGCAGACTACTATTTTTCGTGGAACTAATAATGAAAAAAGTACAATGTTATTCTAAGAAAAAAGTCTAAGTGTTGATTGGATGAATTCGTCCAAATTCAAAGTGGGCATTTTAAGCAAAAAAAGCACCAAAAGGGACGAAAATAAGTTAAGAAATGCCAAAAGATTCTGTAAAGCAAATGGCTTGTCAGTTTTTTTGTGTTTCAAAATTTACATTGTTGATTTGCATCGGATTTTTTGTTGATAATTTTTTAGAGCAACATCATTAATTAATATGAATGATTTTAAACCAAAACGATTTAAGCAAGTCCAATGAGTGAGAACTACAACCCAAACCGAAACTGACTGGCTTTGCTGTACAAGAGATGAGTATTGTGTATGGCATAAACATGGCATAAACAAAACAAAATTAAAAATTGGCATTGGTTTGGTTTACCTGGTGCGTAAACACTACGATACAATAAACGCATGCATCATCATCCAAGAATAAACTCTATGAGGAAATAGAGTGCCTGAACAGAGCAAACATCACTCTATAAAAGGTTGTCGCGTCAAACAAACTAGAAACCACAGTTTTAAAATTACCTACTGCAGTATAAGCCTAGTAGTAATTTGAATGGTTGGAAGAAACTGGAGTTTTTGTAAATCCTAAATAAAAACAAACTTCAAACCATGCCACCTAGAGTATTTTTTTAATTTCCTTGAACTTCTTAGCACATATATACCGAAAGCTATATATCATAGCAGATATAGCCGGTTTGTGATATGAAATCTATCAGGTTAGACTAAAACGAAACTACAGTAACGTGGCAGTTATTTAACACTAGAACGACGAGAAAACGGTCCATAGCCTACAGTATATTGTTAACGACGGAAGGTGTCAAAATCGACACTCTTACTAGAAGTCACGTTTAAAACGCTTATTTGAGGAGATAGTTTAGTGAGTTTTAAACTAAGCCAGGACAACAAAGTATGAGTTTTTAAAACTAAACATGCAGTTTTGTTGATAGAATCTTGACAGTGATTATTGCTGCGCTGCGCGTTGCTTACATTCAGTAAGTTTCTCATCACCAGTAGGCTACCACGTTTTCGGCAGGTTGGCTTCCAGAAGTGCTGGAAAATGGTTACAGTGTTATTGTTACCAGCTCAGTGGCCCAGTGGTTTCGCCTTGGACTTCGGTGCTGGTAGATCTGAGATCGATTCCATGTCGAGTCAAACCGAAGACTTTAAAAGCAGTACCGATTGTGTTCTTTCTTGCATAACGCAGTGAGAATGAGTCGGGTAATGATGTAATGACATCCTAAACCTGATATTAAATTGAAAATGAGCCCTGTGGCTAAAAGACCTTAGCTGTTGTAGAGCGACAATAAATAAAACCATAACATCATCATCAGTGTTATTGTTGCCCATCATATTTCTGTCGCCTTCTGGAAGATCTGGGAAGTTTTTCATAATTATGCTTTGTTATGTCTAATTTTTGCACTTTTGTCAAGTTGCAAGATAAACTCTTGATGGTTAATTTTGCTGCCAAAGGCAAGCAACTGCAAACGTACGTAGATCAGACTTTTTCTAAAATTCAAATTGCATGCCAGATTTGTCTGGTTCATTTGGCATAAAGCGAATAAATGCGCATATATTTTTCGTTGAAAACAACTAACTGTTCATCAATGGTTTGGCTTCATCCCAGTGTGTAGTTGCAAAGGGTGTTAGAAAGAAAGACTTGAAAAGTCTTTCGAATATTCACAAACTTGTTTGTTGCCAATCTCTAACTTTGTTGTCAAGTTTCAGAAATTTATTTTATTTCCACAAAAAAATCCCTTGGCATTGTGTCATAGGTATTTTAAACCATATTTCTTCTTCCACAAAAACTCAACCGGATAATTTTTGACGTATTACATATTGCAAAGCTATGAATGCTTCTAGTTTTTTCCTAAGACAATAAAGTTCTAGATTACCTTGGTTTCTCTTGTGGTTTGTTGATGTATATTTTTAGCATTGCATGATCATCGAACAATTCCCAGCTTTTCTAAGAAAGGAGCTTTAGCAATCCTAAATTGAAGAGCAGAGATGGTTGATCCAAGGATTTACATGCAAATGTTAGGTTGGTTAGGGCGGATGACTCTGGCAGACCACAGAATAATCCAACCCAGATAACAATTTTATCCGGTCCAGATCTTTATTAGATCAGGTACAAATCTGGACGAGATTCGGGAACTTTCTTTGTTTTTGAACATTGCACTGAACCTTTATACGTTCCTTCATCTTCATCAGACGAGCTTGACTCGTTAGGTTGTTATGGTTTTTCTTCACCATTTTATCATTTTATTTCACAAAGTTTCATTTAATGTGTAGGCTACCCTAATTTATTACAAAATTTCCGAATTTTAAAAATGGTCGAGATAAGTATAGTTTCCTAAATATGTTGCATCCAATACTCATGTCTTTCTGTTCAATAGGTTGAATAAGTGAAAAAAACATGTATCAGTTATCTTGTGATGTAAGCTACCTCCAACTTATTTTGACAAGAGTCTACATATTTTTCAAGTGTTGAACGTTCGCAGTGTACATATTTTGTGAAGTGCCTGTTTAAATTTCTCTGCTTATAAAACGCCTTGCAACCAAAAAATTACTCCAAATCGATCTATTTTCTATTCATCTGTTGTCATTCTTTTGTGATGTCATCAAAACACAATCTGAGTCCCAGTAATGTTACTAAAATACAGTTGGTGTCGATTTTTACACCTCCGTTGTTAGAACTATATCTTATACAATAACAATGTTTATCAACATACTTTAAAAGTTAAGCTAGTGCAATTACACGAAGCTGCTGAAGCTCTTATGGCGATCTTTTTTTTTAATGTACTACCTGATCCAAGCATTGACTGCCTCTTGTATAAACAGTTTCCAAGATGCACGGTTTTTGTTATTTGTTTTAGGTGTATGTTGGTGTTGGTTTTGTTCGTTTGTTGGTAAAAGTAGGTTAGGCTTATGGCGATAGGAAAACAAATAAATACAAAATTCAGAAGCTGAAAATAAAAAAGCGTTAATTTCGACACCTCTGTTGTTTTAGTGTTATGCTTTTATACGTTGTTTATCTATCACAATACCTTCCTTGTAGACATCCCGATGGCGTTATTTCTCTGTTGTAGCCTACAGAATGATATGTATTTAGAAAATCAATGACTTTGCATAGTAAGTAGAACAGAATTAATAAGACAGGACGACAAATTATAGTCAAACAAACAAGAAAGTTTCATCTAATGTGAGGCTATTCTAACTTATCACAAAATTTCCGAATTTTAAAACTGTTAGGGATAAGTAGAATTTTTAAACAGCAATATTTCCTCCAATACACATGACTTTCTGTTTAATAGGTTTAATCAGTGAAACAATATGTATCAGTTATCAGTCTTTAAAAATAGGTGTTACTTTTGTGGAAACAAAACAAAGTTTATGATTTTTACTTTGTTTTTCATAGCAGCATTGAAAGGTAAGTCTATTTAAAAACCTAACATTAGTTTATTTGTACTGGTTTGCCGTTAAAATAATAGATTGCTGAGTGGCCAAAAAAATGCCATTTTGATATTTTTTCGTTTTTGTAATTTTTTACCTCATGTAAGATTATCACTCTATCATCAGTTTTATTTTTGGCATGGTACGGACATAATCTAGTGAACATGCAATGGGTAAAACTACGTAGATGATTGTGGGATAACTTCCAACCTTAGGTCAATAAGACTATACAGTACCTTATGTATTTAGAAATAGTTTTAACAGTCGAACGTTTTTAGGTTAACTTAAGCCCTAATTAGAAAATTGAAGATATTTGTAAGGAATGCAATAAATTTCAACTTCTTAAACGTAACTGGCTAACTCACCAAACATTGAGATAAATTCGTAAAAAAAAACGATTGCCCTACTTTCACTACTACTTCTGCTTGAAATGCTGATTAGGCTACATAATAAGTCTAACTCTGTCCGCGCTATCACTAGCATACAATTCCAAAAATCAGTATTCAAGGAGGGTGACCTTATCGACCCATTTACACAGGTCTTGCCAAAGTGCAGGCCTCTCGTAGGCCTATTTACTGAAAACCGATAAAATTTTAATTTTAAACACTAAACAGAATTTACTTTACATCTCTCTGCGACACACTAAACAGTCAATGTGTGATCATTGAATCTGAAATCACAGCAAAAGTTCTGATTACAGCTTAGAAAATTACAATCCTTTCCCGTTGTTAGTGTTACTAGTCCAATATATGCATGATAGCAGTAGATCAAATGTAGCTTAATATCCCACAAAATGTACTGTAAATATGGACTATATTTATCAACTACTGATCTCATTATCAGTTTTTTTTATCTTAATTATGATTTATATAAGACTATTATACTAAAGATTTTGACAGCCGACAAGCGTAGCAGATCTGACTTCAATCAAGTTTAGAGCTGATATGTTGGCACAGCCTGTGTGTACAAGCCCCACAAGGAAAACCATGGACGTTTTTAAAATGTTGAAGCATAGCTTAACAGAAACGTAAATTTGATCAAAATAATTGAACTTCAAAAATACTTTTTTTCAAAAGGAATGGTGGACAAAGACGAAACATTTTCGTCAAGAAAAATTGTCAGGCATCCCTTTGTTTTGAAAGTTTACACTACTGCCTACAGCAAAAAGTAATAAATTAAAAATTAGCAATTTCGAGTGTGAAAATACAAAAATTGAAAATGAAAATATGGAAATTCATTTCAGACTTGTTAATGCTTTACAAACAAAAAATAAAGTTGGACTTTAACAACGTTTTATTGCATTTTCAAAGATAGACGCTGCTTGGTTATTTAAGCTCCATCGTAGCAACAAAATGAGTTTTGGAACGTAACTGTCATGTAAATGTCACGTTAATGTTAAGCCCACATCTGATTCTGTTGAGGCTGTGCCAAATTTAAAACTGGCTGTCTTATTTTGGCTTCAAGCACTTTACCAATTTTGATTTTTGTTGTTTCTACTTTTTTCTAAACCTCTCCTATCTTTAAAATATTACATTGTTTACGTTGTGATCGTCTGAAATAATAACAAATTAAATTGAACTAGGACGTAGTCAGAGCTGGGCAAAGTTAGGCAATTGCCCACTTCAAAATTTTACAAATAAGAATTTCACACTCTGTTACAGGATCATTTGACAGAGTTTTACTTTCAGAATACTTACTATTCAGAATGCCATAACCCAATTTTATGATATCTTTTTCAAATTATTCTGGGGATACTCTCATGAAGGCTCCACTTTGTTGCTCGTTGCCAGGCTTAATTACACGTGCAAAAATACTTATTTTCCTTCCTCCGAAATTTTGTGCTAAGTACAACCCTGAATTGAACACATCAATGCAGCACAGCCACCAATGTAGCTATCACGTTTTTTGAAGTACAAATTGCAAATGTAAATAGTTTGTTCACCACAATCATGAACTTGGTTTTCATGTAGACAGCATTTTGTTAGCTGAAAAGCTGCCACGCTTTCCTGCGATATACAGTATTTCAGCGGTCTCATTCTTCTCGTAGTTATGCTTGTTTTGATACCATATTTTTGCAACAGAATGTTCTGAGCTTTGACCACATGTCTTTCTTTGTGGATTGTTCACTTGTTGGAGTTTGATTCAAATTTTGATGCATCTTTTTCATAATTGTTTAATATTAATCGTAATTAACAGTTGTTTTCCACGGACGCAGCTAAAAACTGTTTTGAAGATGGCATAGAGTTTCGTCGAAAACGTTTAAAGTGTTGTTTGGTTACTTTTGTTATTTCTTTGAATAATCTGATCAATCCAATTATTCTGTTGTTATTTGAAATTTGCAAACAAATTTAGTTAACATTTACTGCATTAATTTTCAGCAGTACTTAATGCATGCGCGGTATGGTTTTGCACATATTTTATTTCCAACTAGAAGATATTTAATATATTAAGGCGTCTAAAGTTTTACTGCTTTTCTCAAAAACATGCATCATCACAAAATTAATTAATAATAGTAATAATGCAAATAATAATTACAATCAATCACCCAAACAATACCATTACTTTATTTTAGGAACGGTTTCACTTCCAACTATTGAAACAAATCTTCCATCACCAACCAATACATTGGCGACTGGTTATCTTGGTCTTGTTGTGACAGCTCAGTTCGAGAAAGAAGAGGTTACAAGTTATCAATGGATCAACACATATGCAGACAACAGCAACGTCCCACAGTTTTACGTCAGTGGTGCCGGATGCGTACCAAGAGAATCAATCAATGAAACAATATCTTGTGTTGAGAACAATGGAGTGGTCACTTCTAACTGGACTTTCCTTAATCCACTGACAACTAACCTGGATCTTAGTGTTCGAACGGGCGTATTGGCTGATGGAGTATTCGTGGTCAAGCTTTCACTTCTAACTATTCAAGGTCTGTTTTTTTATTACTTTCAGCATGTGCCTGTTGCATGTTTTCGAATTGATAATCCTTGAAGAATGTGCGTTTTTTTTTGTTTTTTTTTGTAGTATATCATTATTGATAGTTTGAAGGAATTGTGATCTCATGTGTCACCATACGTCAAACTTTTATATTATAGGTCACTTAAAGTGTGTTTATTCAAAAAATATTACATGAAATAATTAAAAATTAAATTTTATGTAATTGAATAGTGCTGAGTTTGTCATTTAAATATAAATCTCAAAGACAAATGAAGCTTAGCTTGGTTTGTCAATAAAACAACTCCATTCAGATTAATTATTTGTTTATTTTTAAGATAAATAACGAATTTTCTTTTAGCCCGACTTATAAATAAAGAACTTCGCCAATTTGTCTTTGAGGTATATCTTTGTGAAGCACACTAAACTCCAAAGTAACACCTCTAAATACAGAATGAAAAACAAAACAAAAAAGAATTGTACAATAGGGTGGAGTGAAAAAAGAAAATTTTGATTTTTGCTCTGTAATAGCAATTAAAAGTTGTAGTGTGGCTTGACTATTAAGCTTTGAAAATTTCAGCGTTTTAAAATAAAGTTTTCGTCTGCCGCAAGCAAGTTCAAGATTACAAGGGATGTGCTGATTAAATATCACAATTTGCTTCAGATTTTTTTCCGCAACAAAACCATCGCATGTGACGTCATAGAGGATATTTCTTACGATTCAATTAGTCCATTTAAGCAACATAATCGGAAATATGCAATTCTTAAAAAGGGCCTGAAAAAGCCATTGCAGCGGTTTGTATGTCTGTTGCATTTTAATGAATTACCACTGAGACACTTGATGCATTATCTTGATGGAGTTACATCTGGTCCACTAAGTTTTTCTGGCTCCATTGGTAAAAAACTTGAAGACTGTGACAGTTTACCAGTCACAGAGTTTGAGGCTGTTGATATTCAACTGCCTTCAATTGACGTGAGCTTAAGCACAGACCAGCAGTAGCCTACTGTACTTGTATGGCATCTGTAAAGCAATTAGCTCAGGGCGTTGTGATGCCAAGCTTGCCTATTGTAATCCAAGAAAGATGAATCACTCCAGATGGCTGACAACAACCAATCGCATTTTGAAGCTTTATGTTTCACGAAACAATCCCTGTAAAATCTGAGAGCGTTGGTCTTCTTCATCGTGTATCACACGGCCGTAGCCCAGAGCATCACGCAGGCTCTTGCTCTATCGTTGAACTCGGCCAAATCCTGTGCAGAGCACCTTGCTTTTAGGTCAGGGCATTCGAGTAGATGTTGCATCGTTTGCTCCTGTCCGCATTTGCAACTTGTGCTCCCCATGGAATACCCCCAGTGTCTCATCAAGGTTTTACACCTGCCAATACCAGTTCTTAAGCGGTTGAGGCATCGCCAATACTTCCACGGTTCACGTTTTCTGGGAGGAAGGCTCTCCATGGGTGTGAGCTCCATATTGGCCAATGTCGGTCCGGCTGCCAGTCTCTCCTGCCATAGTTGAACCCGCACATTGGCGGCGACATCGTCATGACCTAATGGGACAACTGAAGCAAGGAAACTTTTGGTGGAGTAGCCTACATTGCCAAGTTATACGCTCCAACGTGGTTTGCAGTGAAAACGCAACCTTCCTGTACTACTTACTGTAAAGGAGCTAAACACTTTGTTTCACGTAGTTAAAAAGTCGCGCTGTCTTAGCGCTGAACTAAAAGCAATAGTTGTCCCTGGTATCAACCGAAATGCCTTTTTTGCTCACCAAGAGAACCTATTGCTGTGGATGTTGGTAGATGAACGTCTGTACAACAGAAAATTAGCACTGAGAAGGATACTTTCCAGAAAACAAGGTCATGGAGATTCCATTCGTCTCTTTAAAGTTCCACTCTTGATCTTTGAAGCAAACGAATACTTTGAACTGATTGATTGGCAGCATACAGAGAGATATGAACCACCACTAACTCGAGACATACCGGACAGTCAGTTAATGTCCTTCATTCAAGATGCTGCAGCTCCAGAGCTTGAATTTCCTAGCTATCCGTGTCACACGCAAGCCATGGAAGGTGGCCTTGCCCCTCGTTATTGAAGCAGCATCTGCGGAGTGTGGGCAGAAACAACGGGAGGGATTTATTCGAAGTAGACTGCAGTCAAAATTAGAAATGACTGTATTCAATACAAAACGAGAGTTTTTGGCAAATGGAGTGCTTAATGAGATTTAAACTCATGGGAGTCGGCAGAGAGGGGCACTTGTCCCCCTGGATTTGGGTTTTATAAACGTTTCTTTCCTTATGAAAACGATACTTTCAAAAATGTTTCTTACCTTTGGGCGATAATATCTTTTTCATCCAATTTTCTTCGAAGTAAACCAACATTTTTCCAGGACTATTTTTTCGCGCTTTCGGAAACTATCGCTAAGTAAGCCTTGGAAATATCTTTAATTGTAACGTTTTCGCTCGTGCCGTCCAAATTTACGTTACATTTCATCAATACACTTAGCTACGTTGCACTCGTTGTAGCTCACAAGATGAAATTTGGCTTAAAAGATGTTTGCCCCCTCCCCCTGCAATATTTCTGCCAACGCCCATGTACTGTATAAGCTGATGATTTAAAAAGCGTTTACAATATTTATATGGGATCAAAAGTAAACAGGCAACCGAAATCTCAATAATGTCATATTAAGAAAAACACTTTTCTACTGTAGTTTGCTTTACCTTCATTGCACATACTTGCTTAAACTGTGGTGATGAACTTGTGAAAGGAACAGAAATTTGAAGAAAATAGCTTAAAATCCGTGTTTTTTCTTATCAGTTGATCATATACATGCAACAAGCGTTCTAAAAGACGTATTTTCCACTGCATTGCAACGATTTATGTGTAATTTACAACTCTGATATTGTTAGATAGAAGTACCGAAGGTAGAAGTTAGATAAAAGTGACGATCTGCTAATTGTGATGACGTCATAGCTCCAAAATACCAGTGAAAACTTCAATGGACTTGCGGCAGACGTAAACGTTGATCAAAATCAAAAATATTTCAGCATGTGAATACATTTACCACATCACAACTTTTAGTAACTATTACAGATTGATTCTATCAACTTTCATTTTTAACCTATGTTTCACTCTACCCTATTGTACAATACTAAGTTGTATTTATTACATTAGATTGCTTACTGTACCTATTCTTGGAGATAACGCTAACTTGGAATAAACTCGAAATCAACCTAAACTTAATTGACGTAAACTCGGAAGATAACGTTAATTTTATCACTTTTATTAAAGGATTGATATCCATGTTAAAAAAATTACAATGCAGAAAAAATTATTTAGAGAAATCTAAACTAAGATGATTCATGAAAATGTACAAAGGTGTTTGTTTGCTTAAGATTGCAACGAAACACTTGAAGACAACGTCACTGTCCAAGCCACTTCAGCTGGTTACAATGACGTTGGAACATTCACTTGTTCTAACAATGGACGATTGTTCTATTTAAACGGAAGCCAACCAACTTCTGACCGAACTAAGTGTCAATATAATGCTGAATGGAGTGGTCAAGATAATCTGCAATGTCGGGCAGGTAAGAAAAAAATTACGAACCTTGAAAGGTTACGCTCACGTAAAAGCATCCTTATTTTTTGTCCAAACGTTCCTCCTGGACTTCCATCTCAGCGCTCCATATGATGATGCTGCAAATTGTGTACAACAGAATCGTTGACATGACAAGCGAAGGTAGAAAGCAACAGGGTTCTATCGAATTTTTAATATACTTCATTTAAAAAACTTTTGAGAAGTTATTTGTGAAAAATTTCGAGATCAGTAAAGTTCTGTCAACAGCAACGTTTTGTCCAATACACATGGCTTGCTGTTATTAAGTTGAATCCATGTACAAACTATCTGTTAAGAATCATTTTTATAAATAGGTGTTGGTTTTATGGACACATAAAATGTAATTCCTAACTTTCACTTTTTTTTTATATTAACATCGGCATTTATTTTGAAAAACTACCATAGGTTTCTCTACACTGGGTATCTGTTTATTGAGTACGGTAGTTTGTTGAATAGGCTAATATACGGCTAATATAGGCTAAAACATTCTGCTCAAGATTTTTGCAAGAAGATATGTAGCTTGAAATTATGTTCAAAAAGAGTAAAAACGAATGACATCGATTTTTCACACGTGTTGTATTTGAAGGTCACCATCTTTAATTGCAAGTTTCGCATCTGCGGTTGGTCAAGTTGAGCAATTTGTTTTTGTTTCTCACTGTCGCAATTGCTTCATGCAAGATTTCATCCATAAGTAAACTAATTAAGACAAAGTAAACCTTCTAGATTGCAACTTTTAAATACACAGCTTTTTGCTCATAGCAAAATAAACGAATGAAACTAAACTGTTAAAAGCTTCAAACCAGTTAAAATTCAGTTAAAACCTTCAAAATCGAATTCTTTTCATTATTCTGAGGAGATCAAAACAGTTAGCCTCTGTCGAAAATTTCTATTTAGTAATGCCTTATTACTAGGGCCATTTTGATTTTGACCTAAAATTAAAAAAAATTTACTTTATTTTTATCAAATTT
Organism: Aplidium turbinatum; assembly: GCF_918807975.1. Taxonomy (NCBI): domain Eukaryota; kingdom Metazoa; phylum Chordata; class Ascidiacea; order Aplousobranchia; family Polyclinidae; genus Aplidium; species Aplidium turbinatum. The sequence goes on along the minus strand of NC_137483.1, from coordinate 5,534,532 downwards.
TGCTTTGTTTTGACCTAACGAAATTGCTTGTTTGTAGAGGCCACAGTTCTTCCTTGAATTGATACCAGTCACTCAAACATAATACCTTGTCGATTTCAGACCCAAACGTGTTCAATAAAAGTTTGCCTTGACTGCGATGCTTGTTGTCGCTCCAATCCAGCTTGATGGTGCTTACTTTTCCTGTGGCTTAAATCAACAAAATAGGTTTTCTTGCACTGCACTATAAACTCGCAAAAATCGCACCTTAAATCACTCCAGGGAGTTGCATTACATTCACCAGGAAAATCTCGACAAATCTATCTAACTTTTGCTGAAGACGATGTAGCTTGCTTAGGCATTTTTGTATTACAGAATGTCAGTAAGCCATTCCTAAAATCCAAATTCCAAACTGTCGATCTTCGAAAAAACCACGCTTGTGAAAAGAAAGTGTTTTATAAGAATTATTTAAATACGTAATAATGAATAAACAATGGACAATTTGCGATAAAAGTTACTGCTATCCAAGTGGGCATTGTGATATATTAATATGGTTTAATTGTGTCGCAGTTCCTGATTTGCAATGTTTCTATGAGGATTTTGACAAAAACTACTCTCAAGAAACGCAAAAAGCTTGACAAAAGCCATAATTTGACAAATTTTGACTTAATTAAAAATTTTGACTTTATTCTAAATTTGACTTTATTTTGACGTATAAACTTCTTAGAAACAGTCCCTAGGTGCTGAAAACAACTTTATTCTTTGATTCGTGGATAAACGAAATCCTTAAAAAAATTTGATTTAATTAACTTGAGCGGGCCCTACTTATTAGTCTTTTTTTTTTTTTTCTAATCATAAAAGAAAGTACCAAAGTCATGTAATTTTTATTTTGTAAGGAGCTACATGTTGTTGAGAAGTTGCTGATCTTTTTGTTTTAATTGTTGAACGTTGAACTTATTTAAATCACTTTGTATCCTTTACGGATCCTTCTGTTGTTTTGTTAGCCTATCTGACAGATGTCTTTTAAAGTTTATGCATTTTAAGAGAACACATACAAAAAAACAACAATACAATACTATTTGCCAGTCAGTTTAATACTCAGTTTCAGTTTAAAAATAATTAGTCAGTTTAATATTAATATATTTATACTAGTAATATTACGCAGTGTTGTACGCGTCATTGAAATAATTTGACGCGTCAGCGTCAGCGCGAATTGCCTAAAAACTTTACGGCGTAAAGGACTGCGTAAGCTCTTAAAGAAATTGACAGCGTCAGCGTCAGCGCTAATTTCTAGCGCTATTTTTTGCCAGCGTCTCATAAAACGGAAATATTTCAACCAAGTTCAGCCTAACAATAGCTATAAATAAAGAGCAGGTATTATGTTTTGAGACTGTATTGTAATTAACTGCTCAGCCTATTAGTTATTTCCTTGCAGAAAAACAAGCATTTTAAAACGTTTGTCTGACAATCTGCTGCGTTTGGAACGCATATTCAGGGGCGCCGGAGCGATTTTTGACTGGATGGGCAGGAGTATGAAAAAAGGGCACTTTTGTTGCTAAAAGGCCAATTTTTTTTGTAAGTTTTAAGATAAGATATAGCGATAATGCTCATCTATCCGCTCATTGTCGAGTAATGATACAAGTGTCCGCTATACAAAGAACAATGGCACGGAAGGGCATAATGCTATTTTATAATGATGTAATATAACTTACTGTGATGGAGAATTTTGTGTCGTGAATATTATTTTGAGGCAAAAATAGAACATTATAATTAGGCTAATAGCGAATAGCATAAACTGTTATAATGCAAAGTGTGCAGTAGCTTACATGACCTTAAAAGGGCACCATTGCCCCCTCTTCCCTCCCCATCCAAAGAAATTTGAGGGCAGAGGGGCATTCGCTCCCCCTGCTCCCCCCCGCTTCCGGCGCCCCTGCGCATATTGTCCTTTCCAAGTGAAAACATGCGTTCCACAGCAGCGCTGGTTGGTATTGGTGTGTTGTATTTCAAAAACAAGTTGAAAACGTTTAGTTGGAAAGGTATCACTGTTCCAAGCGTGCTGTGATAGTTTAGCATGTAGGCCTATAAATCTTTTAACGAGGTCCACTGCACCAACATCGCTCTTTTCAGGGGCATAGAGCTCTTGAAATAAAGTAGGCTATATTCAACGTCCGCGATGCCATTCATAGATTTTTCGCTTTCTGTCTCTGATCCCTCATCGTTCTCAATACATGGGTGATCACCATTTGGCGAAGTTCTTCCGCATGTATTCCAGGGAGCCATTCCAACCAACGCAAAAGCCGGTAATTCGGATGAGTCGCGCTGGCCAGAATACATTGTGAAACTCTTATTGTGAAACGAGATTTTCCATGAAAACAAAAAATGACGCTTAGCGCTTGACGCTTAAAATCGGCAAAATAGTTGACGACGCTATCACTTCCGTCAACTGAAAAATAATTTGACGGCGCTAGCCTCAGCGTCAACAAAAAGTTGACGCCGTTAAATGACGCCGTCAAATTGACGGTGTTAACGTACAACACTGAATATTAGTTCAATATCAGTCAGTTTAAAACATTACCTAAAATATTCAAAATTCATTAAATTAAAAAAAAGGGAAAAAATTGCTTAATGTCTTCCATTACGTTTAGTCGTTAAGCGATATATGGATTCCTTATTTTATACATGAAATAAAACGCGCGTTTATCGAATAACTGAGATAAAACCATTACAACTCACACATTGTTTTTAATCGTATACTTTAGAAAATTCATTCTACAATTCTACCTTCTAATAAATCTTCACTTTACATGTTTTGCTTAGATTGTCCACATGCCCTTAAAAACAACGTAAGTATCCAATTCAATTCATCTGGATACAATGACGTTGGAACATTCACTTGTTCTAACAATGGACGATTGTTCTATTCAAACGGAAGCCAACTTATTTCAAATCGAACTAAATGTCAATATATTGAATGGAGTGGCCAGAAAAATCTACAATGTTGGACAGGTGTACAAAATTTATCATAACAGAAATCGAATGCATGGTGATCAATGCGGTGATTTATGACTTTTTACTACCAAGGTTTGGTGAATGAACTATATGGCAAAAGCGGCATATTGCACTACAGTAATTTCATTAAAATCAAATTCTATGTTCTGCAGCTCCCAATCCCGTAATAACAGTAATGACTGGGAGCTTCACTGTAGCTGAAAATAATGACTTCACTGTCATCTGCGAGTACGATGACGTCACTCCTATTGGAACCAACACTGCATTCTATTTAGATGGCAATGAAGTCGGACGACAACAGGTAATTGCACATGAGACGTGCAGAGAAGTCATTTTTGACAGTTTGTTATTTTCAAGTGAATATTATTTTGGTCGTTTTAAAATCTGGATCTAGATCTGCTCATTCTTGTTATTCAATGTGCTTCTATAACCGATCTATTTTTTGTTAGATTATTACTGCACAAAGAATGAAATTATACATTTGCGTAAGAAATTGGCCAATTCTTACAAGCATAAAATGATTACACTAGCCGACAAAAAAAGAAAAATTTTGTGGTGCCGGCGGTTTTTGAACTGATTTAGACTAACTTTGGGGCGCTGAATCCGAAAATGCAATCAGTTATTCTCCATCAGGTCAACTTTTTAAGTTACAGTGATTCCATTGCATGAGTGAACTTGTGCATAAGGGCCATTCCGTGTCGATTCACACAGTCAAGAGATTCAACCTTTCGATTTTCTTTAAATTTTACGCACCTTTTTACTATTCTATATGATGAACACTTGCAAAATTTGAGTGAAATACAGTAGAACTCGGTTAATCCGGATTCGATTTGACCGGCGATTCCATCCGGATTAGGCGAAGATCCGGATTAACCGATGACAGTTCTATCAAGACTTGTTCATTTGTACTTCCAGTTTTATCCGGATTAGGCAAAGATCCGGATTAACCGAATCCGGATTAACCGAGTTCTACTGTATATTGAGAAACACGAGAGTTATGAACCATTTAGTTTGGGGTCTGCTGAGGGGGCACAATTTTTTTTATTTTTGGCCATGTTTGAGGCCCTATTACTGCTAAACTAAACTAGGTAACAACCCAATTTTTTACAGGTGATAGTACTTCTGCCAAATATTGAAAAAACAACATCGTTCACTTTGTCACTCTAAAAGGTCAAAGGTCATAGACTCCCAAAGTTGGTCGTTTTCAGCTCTCGGCTCAAATTTTCCAAAATTTGAAAAGCGCACCAAGACCCCATTTCTGATTGATTTTGGCTGAAATTTGGTGGAAGTGTTGTTTACAGGATTCTCTATGAACTAAAAAAATTTTAGTACAAAATATTAAATAGGTTGGGAGATATTTTATATGAAACATGGGTCAAAATGGAAAAAAAGCAAAAAGTGGGGTCCTTTTAATATCCCGGTTACCCATGACCCCAGAGAAAATTTGCCCTGAAACTTTATCCACATATTCACTAAGACATGACAAGTCTACCATGCAAAATTGATCCATGGTTCTCAATGTTTTATAGAAAGTATGCGTCAAAGTAAATCCAATTGTGGCAACCCTTCAAAAACAGGAACAGGAAGTTCTTCACTGTGTACAAGTGTGTAGCACTGGCCTGATTGCTGAAGCTAGGTTTGGATATTGCAAGAAAGTCCTATTTTCCTGTTTATGCCTTTTGTGTTTACTGCACAAAAACAGCAGTCGCTATTATGATATTTTAGCTCATGCCACAGCATTAGACTTCTTTTGTTTCGTCCATTGACGTAAATGTTCTTTCAAAGTTTTGCAAACAATGTGGAGAGCCCAAGACTTATCTTGATCCTCAACTTCACTTTACAGTAAAGTAAAGGTGTGGAGTCTGAAGGTGTTGTAAAGTTTTCTTGCTTACTTTACTGTAAAGTGAAGTTGGGAATCAAGATAAGTCTTGGGCTCCCCACATTGTTTGCAAAACTTAAGAACATTTACGTCAATGGACGAAACAAAAGAAGTCTAATGGTGTGGCATGAGCCAAAATATCATAATAGCGACTGCTGTTTTTGTGCAGTAAACACAAAAGGCATAAACAGGAAAAATAGGACTTTCTTGCAATATCCAAACCTAGCTTCAGCAATCAGGCCAGTGCTACACACTTGTACGCAGTGAAGAACGGTAGGCACTTTAGCATTACCACTCGTCGAAAAGCGTACTCGCGATTCAGCTGATTTCAGTCATGTGACTCGACACGTGATATTCTGATCGAAAAATTTCTATACAAAGAAATTTAACTGAATGCTTCGCTACAACCAGCGTTGCCTAATGGTTAGGGCAGAGGAGTAGTAATTTCGTGGGTTCGATTCCCACCCTCTGCTAATACTATTTTTTCTTCTGCAACTGAACTGAGTGCAAGAAGACTGCAATCAATGAAGTTTATAAGGAAAATTGTGACTAAAACACAAAGCAATTTCACATTGAAAAGCAGGCACTCTTCGACGAGTGGGTGATGTTAAAGTGCCTACCGTGAAGAACTTCCTGTTCCTGTTATTGAAGGGTTGCCACAATTGGATTTAATTTGACGCATACTTTCTATAAATCATTGAGAACCATGGATCAATTTTTCATGGTGGACTTGTCATATCTTAGTGAATATGTGGATAAAATTTCAGGGCAAATTTTCTCTGGGGTCATGGGTAACCGGGATATTAAAAGGACCCCACTTTTAGCTTTTTTTCCATTTTGACCCATGTTTCATATAAAATATCTCCCAACCTATTTAATATTTTGTACTAAAATTTTTGTAGTTCATAGAGAATCCTGTAAACAACACTTCCACCAAATTTCAGCCAAAATCAATCAGAAATGGGGTCTTGGTGCGCTTTTCAAATTTTGGAAAATTTGAGCCGAGAGCTGGAAACGGCCAACTTTGGGAGTCTATGACCTTTGACCTTTTAGAGTGACAAAGTGAACGATGTTGTTTTTTCAATATTTGGCAAAAGTACTATCACCTGTAAAAAAATTGGGTTGTTACCTAGTTTAGTTTAGCAGTAATAGGGCCTCAAACATAGCCAAAAAAAAAATTGTGCCCCTCAGCAGACCCTACCCAAACTAAATGGTTCATAACTCTCGTGTTTCTCAATATATTTCACTCAAATTTTGCAAGTGTTCATCATATAGAATAGTAAAAAGGTGCGTAAAATTTAAAGAAAATCGAAAGGTTGAATCTCTTGACTGTGTGAATCGACACGGAATGGCCCTTATGCACAAGTTCACTCATGCAATGGAATCACTGTAACTTAAAAAGTTGACTTGATGGAGAAAAACTGATTGCATTTTCGGATTCAGCTCCCCAAAGTTAGTCTAAATCAGTTCAAAAACCGCCGGCACCAAAAATTGTGTCGGCCAGTGTTATTTGTTGGTTTTAGCTGTAGTCCTTACATTCTACTCTATTGCTGTAAAATTGCCGAGAAGACAAAGTTTACTGTTAAGCATTTTCAAGTGGATGGTATTTCGTTCGTTTCAACAACTGTACTTTGAGCTTCCAATACTGTACTTACATCATTGTTGTTAAAGATTATGTTAGTGAGTTAATACATGGGAAGCACTTTTACATAATGCATACAATAAATAAAATTGGTATTTTAAAGCAGCTACCATAAATAACCGAATGTTTTTAGGTTGTGAAAATTCCAGGAAATTTTAATGTTTATTAGTGACTTTTACACTAGACAAATATACGAAATGCAATCTATTTCCAATTCATCTTTTTTTTTAGAACCATATCTATTTATGTGATTCAATATAGGTAAAAATGTTATTTTTAAAAATATTGCAAAATAAATGTACCATCTCAAAGACTTCTAAGCCACTCTTATTCAGAGTCGAACATTCACATTGTTTTTACGAGCCGAAGACAACAACAAGCATGTATCATGTCAAGCTGTTACTCCATATACGGAAATATTTATGGAAAGTGGAAAGTCACGAAGCTATACAATCAATGTTCAATGTGAGTTATCACTAACAGATGTACAACAAAAGGCAGCAAAATAAAATTTCATAAAAAAAATAGGAATTTGTAATTTCATGAATTCGATACATCCCACTGCTGTTGTGCTGTTATATGTAGCAGAGATTTTTTCCAAGATTGTTGCTCATTGTTAACTTTAAAGGTGTTTTTTTTTTTATATTAGATCTGCGTTTGGGTGTCAAAAAAAGAATATGTTTACTTTACAACCATTGCTGTTTGGTATAAGCAAGATGTACATTGTGACGGTTAGTATTGATTCAAGTTTGATTGATCGTGGAAATCAATCCTCAGACAGAGAAGCATATTTGTAGTCTGTGCACGCTTTGATTGAAACAATAATGCAGGTCCCATCATCGACCTTGACAAATCAAAGTCTTCCTTGTTAAAGTGTGATTCTCTGTAAATTATTTCATACACAAGGTGTCACTGAATGTGGAAATGTTCTTGGAGTGTTTGCTTGAGCTCACACCCTGATGAAATAGTCTGCCATCGTTTCGTAATCTTGCTGCATTTTTGTTGACCAAGTCGTACGCTCAAGCGTATACGATATGACATCGGACGATGTTATAGTGCATGTTCAATTGTTTAGATGTCTGACTAATAGAACAAATGTAATGCTCTCTAAAGCACAGCAGAATCACACATGTGAATAATTTCTAGAAACCAGCAGGACTGTTATAAAAATACTTACCCTCATGTTTTTTTGATGCCTCCTTGGATTAGCTTAATAAAAGTAATATGTTATGTTTTATGGCATTGTACATTGAAATGAACACGGGGCTTTACTGAAAATAAAGTTGATTGATAGGTCATAATTGTATGTAAAAGTTTATAAATCTTTATTTTTAACGAACTAACTAAGATATAGTATCTTACCGTATTCATTAGTTAAATTTTAATTTTTTTGAAAAGGACTGACGTAGGGGACTGTAATACCGATATTTTTTAGACACTCCTCCACTTGTTGTCCACAACCTCTTTGCATCAAACTATCTGGTTGAAATCAGCAGTGGGTATTTGTTGAGATCTGATCAAAATCTTTCAATGAATTGTTCAAGTCAAGGCAATCTTACACCACAATGTGTATTCACCATTTGCTCTGGGGAATGTGAAAACATCACCAACATTAACAACGAATGTTTCATAAGTCAACCTCTCAGTGTTGGTGGTTATTTGTCTTGCTTGACTGTTAACAGTCTTGGATCGTATAGAAGTGCAGCAAGAAACATTGCAATCGTTCCAACCAGGAGTGAGTAAAACTACAAATAAAGTGCGTTTATAAAGCGCTGTATCCATCGCAACTGCTCGTTGCTTATTAAAAATAGTAATTTTTTTCACACCATGTGACTTTTTCAAGTTAATTAACGCATTTTGAGAATTTTTTTTTCCTTTTGCAATTAGCAATTTGTTCTGATGTACGCAAACTGCCTTCGATTTTATTTGGGTTTATAAGGACCTAATTCAATTTCAAGTAGAGTGAAATCAACAAGTTTGATTTTTTTAACCACGATACGTTGTTGTGTATTGATCAGTAAAAGATAATAATGTACGCAATATGTATTAACGCAACTCCAAAATCGGAAGCCAAGACATTGCTATCAATCTATATCGTAATAGGACACAAAAAGTGTGTGATGTTAATACTCTTATTACTCCAGTTTGTTTAGACACAGCTCTTTGGTGGGGACACTTTCCACACTGCAGTGGATTGTTGTTTTACATAGTTTTTCAACTGTTTTCGAATCAACAGGAAAGGTGATTTTGATTGATGCTGAAAGACTTATCAAAAATGAAACTATAGCTATTGGACGTGAGAAAGCTTTATCATTTACCTGCAGTATTAGTTATGCCAATGAACTGAGCACTACTTTCACGTGGACTCACCCAAACATGACAAAGTATCCAAGTTCAGTATTGAACCTTACTTCATTGAGTCCATTTGACACCGGAAATTATACTTGTAATACGGATGATGCATTTGGAACGTTTATGAGTAGTATTTACATAGACGTTGTTTGTAAGTCTTACTGATTTGAGTAAATTAATGGAAGATAGTACATACTAATATTTTTATTTTATATGTAAAAAAGAAAATACAAATGTTGTCTGAAAATGGAAATAAAGTATCTAATAAACACGAAAGACAATAAACACACTACCGTTGGTTTGTAGTATGTCAAGACTAAAGTGAGGAATATAACAATGTATATCTCTTCTATAAGACAAAATCAGTCTTAAGTCTTCTTTGATTAAGAATATAAATATTTGAATAACTTATAATTAAATGTTCGAATTGGTGTTTAAAATGAGTGTGTTGCCGTTTCGATAGCAGTGACAAGACTAATCAAGGCGTTAAATTTAATAACTTTGAAAGTGTTTCATTGCCTGTGTTTCCTGTGAATAAAATCAAGGACAACCAAAAGACATTAATATTTAAATATGCATAATGTAACGTTTTTTAAAGGTAATTTTAGTACAACCTTTCTTTTAAAATTAAGCCATTTGGCCTGTACAAACTGTTCATTATCAATGAAATTAACAATATACTGGATTGTAACGAGTTTTAAATGTAATGTTAATACAACCTTTATCTCATACCTTTACAAAAAGGAAAACCATTCGGAAACATGTAAACAGGTTTCTAGCATGTAACTTGTCAATGAAATTTCAGACGCACCTTTCCAAGACAATCCTACTTCATGCTCGTGGATTTTAAATCAAACAGGATTATGTAACGTTCATTTTATGTCCAATCCTAAATCTGAATTTCTTGCTTTGATCAAGAACAGTTCAGGTAACCCTATGTTCACAATAGTTTTTAAAAAATCTTGATTGTGCTATAAACTCTTTAATAATGATTACACATCAAACCCATTGATAACTCATTGAAAAACAATTACCTAGACGTGGTTCCTTTCTGTTGTTAACAAGTCTTTTTTATTGACACGTGGTACTGTAATCCATTGCACCTAACCCTTTCACTTCTAGAGGGTAAAATAAATTCTCATTTTCTGATGTTTTATGAACTTGGGTTGGGCAAATAGCTACATGTACAATTGTACATTACTGTTCAGTATTAGCTACAGTATGTGGCTTATAATAAATCATCCCATTGAGTCACAGTTGTCCAATTTTCACATCAACTTGCCCTTGATCGATAAGAGCTGCAGTATTTGGAGTCAAAATCATTACTGCAATACATACCAGCTGTGAAAAATCCATTTTTATAAAGTCATTTTATTAAAAAACGCAAAACATTTACAAGCTACAGTAGTGTGCAAATTAATTGGGACAAACCGAGAAATACCACACATTTCGAAAAAGAATGAAATTTAATATGTAAAAACATTTCATATTGCAAACAATAGTTTCAATAGCTAATATGTCCTCCTTTAGCTTGAATGAGCATGGAAATCCGCTTTGACATGGAATCAACAAGGTTTGAGCAAATGTTGTTGATTTCGTCATCATGGCGCCAAAATCGTATTATTGCATCTATCAGTTTGGTTTTGGTGGAGCAATAAGACTTTTGAAGACGTTTTTTAATGATAGCCCACAAGTTTTCAATCGGGTTCAGGTCTGGTGAATTGCCGGACCATCCTAAAACATTCATTTTGGTTGTTTTAAAAAAATTTTGCATTGCTTTTGGCGTGTATCAAGGTGCAAGATCCTGTTGGAAAATACCGCTTCCATCTGGGAATGCTTCTTTCATCGTTGGAAGCAAGTTCTTCTTTAAAATTTCTTCATATTTAACAGAATTTATCATTCCTTCAACCGGACATAATCTTCCAGTGCCTTTGAATGTAAAACAACCCCAAAACATCTTCTTTGGGGGGTGTTTCGGAGCTTGGTCAATGTGTGAAGCATTTAAGGGTACATCTACACTTCGCCTCACATATTACGATCTGTAACTATGCACTTCAAAATGGCTTTCATCTGAAAAAATAACTTTGCGGTACTCTTCTTTCCCCCATTTTTTTATATTTTTTGACCCATGCCAGTCGCTTCTTCTTCATAGCAGTTGTTAGCAACTGCTTCTTTTGAAGTCTTCTGGCTTTCCTTCCTGCTTGAAGAAGTCTTCTTCTTATTGTTAATGAGTCAATGTTGACTCCTGCGGTTGCCAAATCCCGCCAGAGTTTCCAGTTTTCTTTTTAAATTTGAAGAACCAACATAAAGGGATCTTGTAAGAAAATTTCGCCGGGAAACGACTAGATAATTGGCAGTTATTGACAAATACACGAAAGGGACTAAAATATGTGAAAATTTCTCTTTGTCCCAATTAATTTGCACACTACTGTATGTTTGTAAATGTAGCCTATAACTTAATGTAGAACTTATATTTTTATTGGATAAGATGCTATGCATTGATGCAAAGTTTTTAAATTTTAGATGTAAAAGTGGCAAACAAAACTATCACGATTGCCAACTATTTCCAAACATTTCAATTCATGAAAGAGCAGGTACATTGACGTAGCTATTTTTAACATGCTGTACAGCAATATTATTTTATTGAAAGGATTGGTTAAAACTACGACTTGTACATTCAATTCTATCAAAAGATAACTTCATAAATTATTCTGTGATATGATGCCTACTTGATTGTCTGCATCAATTCTTTTTTAATGTTCACAGTATACAGTATATAACAAAATTGTTTAGGTTACAGAAACAGACAATGGGACATACACATTATATTTGCAATCCTCCTTTTCGTCTTATAACCACACCATCACGTTTGATATCATTGTAAAGTCACCTGATGTTTCAAGCTACACTCTTCTAATTGCTGTAGCAGGATCTGGTGCTGTGTTATTGGTATTGTTGATTATTGTTACTGTGTTGTGCTACAAAAAAAGAATAACCAACAATCCAAAAGGTAAGAAGAATATGTTTACCATTCCTTATTTTAGCACTCATTATGGATTTAAACAAGTTTTGGTTACGTTTACAAGTTACTCGTTAATAATTTCAGCATAGCATTGACCAGGAAACAATACAAAAAGTCATTAGTAAATTCTTAGCAATATTTCAGGAAATGGAACATACAATGCTGCTTACAATGTGGCAGGTAAGTATCGAAATAAAACAAAATCAGTAAATACATCACGTGGATCTATAGTAAACAAATATTATTGTTTATAAAGTTGTTGTTGTTTCGTATGACGCTATAAGTTTAAGTGGTTTTTATTTAGCCAATCCAAGAGGACGTTGCTGCATTAGTGGGCTGTGAAGTGTCCTCATTGAAGCCTGGTTACTGGGCACTCCAATATGAGATGTTCATAAAGTAGAAATCTTTAGGAAAATTGAAAAGAATAAATACCATTTGTGCATGATTAATAAAGGAATCAATAAATCTAAACAAACAATAAAAAGAGTTTCTTGCTTCAAAGAATCGTGGGTGCTGAAAGATTCGTTTCCTTGAATGTTCAAATTTAGTTAATTAGACTTGAGTATTTGAGGCATACCTTTAACCATAACAATGCAGTACAATGACAAGCCTAACTGTGTTATGGAACCCCGTACGCCCCTTGTAATCACTCAATTGCGTAGGCTACTGTAACAGCGCCAATGATGCGTAGGTAATCATACTTCCAAAAATGCAAAATTTGCTTTTTAAAATGCACAGCAACTTTAAGCTACGTTACTTACAACTTTTGTGAGAGAGATTGCGCAGAAAATAAGGTGCTCGCTTTCTAATCATATACAATCCTGGTTCGACTCCCGGCTCAAGCTGGTTGTTGAAAAATACCGCTCACCTCTACTCAGGGCGTAATATTGAGTGGGCATAGTTGCTGAAGGAAAGGCAGCCGAGAGAAAGCAACTGGCCATCTAACTTTCGTTAGTACCGATGGTTTAATACAATGCGAACTTTATTTTCTCATCTCCTGATGCTTGGATCAAGTATAGAGCTAACCTTTACCTTTTACTTTCCGGTTTAAATCTAATTGTAAGTTTGTACTGTTGTAAACCAAATAAAAGATCAAAACAAAACAGCGACGTGGCAGCAATTGTGCTACCTGGATCAAAAGCTGAAGCTTCTTTCTAAAGCAGATACGTTCATAAAGTGAGATTCCACTACAAGCAAAAGATTCCAAACTACAAAAAATATATATATAACTTGACTTTTTGGCAATCGTAATCCAATGCATCGAACCAACAAGTTGCAACCACCGCAAAAAAATAACCTAATACATTGTGAAAACAAATTGTTTATCAAATTTAATTTATAGCAGTTGATTTGTTTCAGATGAAAATGGTTACGTTGAGTTCATCAAATCTTCAAAACTACCTGCAGGAAGAAAGAGTTCTCAATGCTTGGTATTTAGTTATAAACAAGAAAAAAATAACACTGCAAAATGTTCACTAAGCTACTTATAATTCAACCTGTAGTTGTAAGATATAAGAAATAAACACTCTTCTCAATGCACTATCACAATAATCACAAAAAGCGAATAGCAAATGTGAAGTTATTGTAAAAAGTTTCAACAACTTACTGTCGTCGACTTACACAATCTTTTCATTCTTGTTGGCATCCAACCCGCTGAGCTTCGTCGCAAAAAAGACACTCTGTCTCTCCGTCGATGGGCATTGGAGCTCAACCGTCTTCTCCATTCCAAGTTCTCTGCTTCTCCAAGAGAGCAACCCCGTCGACCAGAATCAAGACTCATCAATTCGTGCCAGCCGTTCAACTTCTGATCAACGAAGCTGATGGACAAAAACATCTCTGCAGCTAATTGAGCCGACCACAAATGGAACTCCTATAGAAGTTAAACACCACCAACCTCTATTCGTTCATTCCCGATAACGACGCCTGACATTACAAAAACAGGCGTGGGTGCGCCTCAACCGTCTCCATAGGCTTCAGGCTTTTCTAATCAATTGTGCACCAATGGGGAATGGTTTGTTTCTCTACTTGTGAACTACTGTAAACTGAGGAACAGATCGCAAATCCCATCATCAGCGATTGCACCATCTTCAAACTACCTCATGGAGTGGAAGGTTTGCGTGTCTTGGATGATGAAACAAAACCTGGCTGCTCTCTATTAACCTTCCAGCTTATTCCGAGAACATCGTGAATCTGGGGTGGTAAAACCATAAACCTAGGCCCCAGAGGCTCACATGACGATGACGACGAACTTACTGTAACAAAATTTGTAGATATACTCGTCGCCTCCAACCGATACGAAAATAGAAAAATTAAGAAATTTTAACAACTTGTGTTTGTATCAATTTTAGCAGCCTCCAACAGAAGCTCCATCTTCTCGTTATGTAACACCAGTACAAGGAACAGGTGATGCTGATAACTATAAATAGTGCTATTGTTATAAGGCGATTTGTTCACGAAACAATTAATAAGTTAATTTATAATTTGACTTTAGCTATGTTACTTCAATGCCTTAAACATATATTATTAAAAAAATAATTTAGTGCTTCATATAAACAAACTTTTTGTTGGCGGCAAACAACTTTACTGTTCATCTTAACCAATTTTTCCTAAGCTGGCGTCATTGTATTGATAGAAATACAACTTTTAGATAAAGAAAACTATGAGGAAACCGAATTACAAGAAAAAATAAAGAACTCTCATCAAAATTTGATGGCTTCAGATGTGAGTCGTAATTTGTAAACACCTCCATAATTATGTAGGTTTTCAATTTAGAAAACTAATTTACTCAACCACGTACAGCAAAACAATCCAAGTTCGCCGCAGCTTGAATGCATAAGGCTTTATATTCATTCCATTCATTCAACATTTTTATAATTTTCTACAGTATACTGTATAATAATACTAATAATGTGTGTTTTTATATTACGCTATATCCACTCCAGATATGCCCATATTGCTCCTCAGCGCTTTACAAACAAATAATCTTAGTAATGCCGTATAGAGGCGCAGCTGAATTATCCTGAAGATCATTACTTTTTCCAACCAAACAGAAGATTTAGCACAACTTTCAAAAGCTTTTGGTATGACCTAACAGGGCATCGAACCCATAGATACCGATTCTGCGACGGATGCACTGATCTTACATCATTCAATGTAGATTTATGCTTCCACGATAAACCAAGACAATGGATAGTCTTGGGAGGTTGTTAGCTAAAGGTGCCAATTACTACATTCGGTATTAATCAGTCACTATAAACACAGTTTAGCATAAACTTGTTGCCAACTACATAGCCGAGTTGTGAGAAGCCTGGTATGGCACTCGAAAGTTTGTAGGTTCAATGCAAAGCAAGCGATTGTGTCTTTGGCAAGACACTTACAGGAGCCTGAAAGTGGTCATGAAGATTGGCCTCTTTGTCTTCCCACGTACTTAATGCAAATTTTCAACTATCGGGCGTAATCCCGTACACAACGATTGTCAACACAAATATAAACTTAAGTTTTACCAGGATATTTGGAGAAACGGTCTTGAATTAGTGTCTTGAAATTGAATGTATATTAAATGTGTTTAGTTCCTTTTCAATACGTTTGTCTTATCAGCTTGTATATTTGTTCATGTGAACGTGTTCAGAGCAGAGATAGCGTAGACGTATTTGTAATCTGTATGTAAGGTGGCTGCAGCAGATGGAGTGTTTCATGCGGTAGACACTTTAACAAGTCGAAATTCTGCCACTGAAATTGACTAGAATGCAACCGCCAACCAATCATAAGCTACGGTTTAAGTGACGTAAAAATGGCGAAAAGAAGATCATAGAAAGCAAATTAGGTGATGGATTTTTTGTCAGCTGGTTGGCTTAGGGGTTAGGGCTAGAAAGTAGTCATTTCATTGACGCATGTTCGATTCTCACCACTGCTATTGCTCTTTTTCTTCTGTAATTACCAAATAAAGTTCAAAACAAGCATTAACTCTCTGGATGAGTGCTAGAAGGATCACAATTGGACGGTAGCCTCTTATAACACGTTCTGATTGGTTGGCGGTTGCATTGTAGTCAATTTCAGTGGCAGAATTTCGACTTGTTAAAGTGGCTACCGTTTCATGCACGTGATGTTGAGAGCGTTATTCTCGAAACATTTCTGATAAAAACTAAATTAAGTTAAAGTTTTGCCAACGGCAGCGTATACTAGCGGTTTGAGAGTTAGGGTTATGGAGGTAGTAACTTCGATCACGTGTGTTCGGTTCCCACCCTTGCCAATACTTTTTTTTTCTTTTATTATTAAACGAAGTTCAAAACAAGATGAAAAATTTTCATACGAAAAATTGTCCTATGTTTAAACTATGCTAAAATTAGCTACTCTACCAAGTCAAAACACTTCAACTGCTATAGCGCCCTACAGACTACCAATACGTAAACCATAGTGGGTATAGAACTGGTTCGTAATTTTATGCTATCAACCAGTTGGTTACTGCTTGTGCTTGACAAACGCTTTTATTAACATTTTTGCAAGACAAAATTCATTAAATTTCGATATGCTTTTTTTGTTTCGTCTGTGAAAACACGGCGATTAGTCTCCTTGGTTCAATGCGTTACCAACCACCTGTTACTACTAAATCGCCACTAAACATTTTGCTACTTATTTTAGATTGAACCAAGCAACAGCAACAACTACGTCAATGTTGAACTAAACCCTGAAAGTAAGAATTTGCTGCTTTCAATTTGCAAGATATATCTCCCCCGTTTAAGAAAAGCATTTTAATATTCTTTTCAAGTTGCTCTTTCTGTTATTTTGTTCGGAATTAATTTGTGGATAGACACAAACCGTTCTAGTCTCTTTTTTTTTGCGTCTTTGAAACCGGAAAATTTATCTATTTACAACACAGGTTATCAGGTGTCGCCAGAAGTACACAGACATATTATTGGAGAGCAGCTTACTCATATTTAGTCATGTAGACTTTTTGCTTTGTTTGAAGAATAAAATAAATGCAGTCGTTGATTGATATGGTCTACAATTCGTTCCTCGTTCCTGTACGAGAAGGATATTGCCATTGTCACTCTTCGTTGATGCTTCGTTAAAACAAAAATCTTAAATTCTTTTCAAGATTTCAAGAACGTTTACAACGAAATAATGATGTTCTCAGCATATTGAGGCACTCGTTAACGTCAGTGAACAGTGGAATCTTGATGTATTAATACGTCTCTATTTTGTTTACGACATTGGTTCTTCCCACTAGCTAGAGGGATTCCTTGATCAGCTTTACTGTCTTTATTAAATTTGACTGAAATATTCATGTGGGAAGGCACGACCTTTGGAGTGAATAATGGATGTCACAATTCTTTCTAGTTTTTTTTTACCTGAAGAGACTTTGGAAAGATTGATGACGTAGTTAATTGGGATATCAAACGTTAAACAGTCAAATAAATGATCAAATAGTTCTATTTGTAATATGATAAACAAAAATGCTTGTACTTGCGAATAGTTCACCACTTCCAGCACATAACGAAATCAAATTCTGAACATCAAAAGATCTTCGTTGGTTTTAAAATCAATATACAGTTATACACTATTACTTGCAACATATACTTTACAATTGGCAATAACTTCCACTTCTACAATTACTTCACTAGCGGATACAACTCCACAACCTTTTTCAATATACCTATCATTACAACTTCTAATCACCATAATATACAACTCTCAACACAACTCTAATCATAATGAAAATCAAACTACGCCGCTATTTATCACAAGTTGCTTGGACTAGACGCTTCAAGGGGCAAGGGTAATATTACATCACAAAAATTCATTCTTTTGGTCAACAAGTCAAAGAAGTTTCCAGAATGTTATGTACACAGAAACATTCTAGAAGCAGATTTCACAATAAAAGATTGCGTAATCGTCAAAACACTACTACAAAATTGCGCAATAAAATAGCTCACACATTCTAGAACAAACATGTAGCCTACCACAGGACTACGCACAGTGATTGTGACAATGTGGCTTGAATCCAAAGCCCATAGATCAAACGCCAGACAGAGGTTTTTATTTGACGAATGTCTATAGCTTCAATGACTGCAAAGGTAGCGCAACTGTCCAACGTTAAGGGAGTCGTTGATTACAAACATGAATTCTAGTGTAAACCAAACAAACAACATACGGTAAGTTTTATTGCATTTTTTTTTTGAAAGACCACAATGCATTCAAAAATAATTTTTGCAACTTTTTTCTTTGCTCTTGCGCAATATGTATGGAGTATAATTGTTTCAAACTTCAAAATTTTCACAAACAATTATTATTTTGATTTAGATGAACAATGTTACACGTCGATGACTGGTCAAATACCTAAGGTAAGAACGAATGTGATTCCTTTATTAATTGCATGATTCTTTCACGTTAAACTTGCAATGAAAAGGATCAGTCATACTATTTAGGGCATGATTGAAGAAAAAAACTTTTTAGGATGTGGTGTGACGTTTGGCTTCGATCACCGCAAGCCCGCGCGAGAAACTAAATTAGTCTCGCGCTTGCCTTCAGATGATCTCACATTTTTTGTAAGTTACACGTTTCATTTTTTGACTAGGTTGAGAAAAATGCAGAGTTTTAAGTTGGTTGAGTTACAGGACGGTTATTCATTTTTTGCTTATCACGAGAGAGAAGAAACTGAATTAATAAAACAAAAGTGCACAATTATTGTTTCTCTTCATTTTGCAAGTCGTTGAAAACTGAGACCGAAGAAAGAAAGGTGAACCAGTAGACCAGCTCGCGCACATTGGTGACCCCGACGTGATTTCAGTTTATAACAGAATTGCGATCGATTGCGATATACTGGCAGGAAGTAAGGAATAGCAATCCTGGCGGCATCACACCAGTCAGATTTATAATTCCAGATCGCTGTGGCACATCCAGAAAGAATGGATTTGTGGCCGATGAGATCTGAGCTGACAAATAAAAACATTCGAGGGTTGTCTTCGACAGTCTCTTTGATTTCGTTTTCTCTTTCTGCAGGAAAGTTGCATGGCCGTTCTTAGTTGGTGGATCAATTTGTCTGGTAAACCCCGATAACAACGAAACATTCTATCTTTATTCATTCTATTGGTAATCAAGAGTTGATAAATTTGTTTAGTTTTTTCTTTAAAATTCAAGAGTTCAGGCCTCAAATGTCTTTTATAACCATTCCTGATGGTTTTGATGGATATGCATGTGATTTATTTTAGATTTATGCTTTAAAATGTTTACCATACTGTACTGTAATTGGAGATGTTATGGCAATATTTATGCTAGTTTCAAATGGAAATCTTCTACATAAAGCAATGTCATCCAACTTGCATGTTGCTGATCAAAACTGATGCTTTGTGATTAGATTTTGTTGAAAAATTCATTGTTATATGTACGCACTGACACAAACACATTTTAACAAAGTAAAGTTCAGAGAAAATAGTTTTTTTTTTTGAAAAAGGATTTACTTCAATGATTGAAGATGCTTTTTGATGTCAGTGCTATTTTGTGTCACAGTAGTTATATATATTGCGTTGGTTTTTGTTTTACATTGTGTTCTGCGTCCTTCGCATAGCATGTTAGCTAAAGTAAGAATTGTGTAGTTAGATTTCATGTTGACTTAGTGTAATCTTATGTTGTCTGAAGGTTTTTGCGTTTTTTGGCAAAAGCTCATGTAGTTCATCATTATTTTTGTAATATGAGATTGTTACTTTTTAGTGATTATTTAAAGTCATGGGTTTTGATAGAAATACTGTATCTTTTAGCATGTGTTAATTAAACATCAATTTCTTGCTGATTCGCAGGACAAAAAACGTTCTCAAAAGTGATTTATGTAATTCGCCCAAGAAACCAATTTGTCCGTAGCAAAAAAAAGTGATATGTAATGGAAGTACTTTGTTCTTTCGTGCAAAAGTACCATGGTCATCTCTTCTGTTCATCCAGTGATTTCATTTGTGCACATCACATATGTTTTGTCGATTCACCATTTTTGTTTGGAATATCACATGGTTCATCTGGGGGAGGGCTGGTGTGACGTTTGGCTTCGATCACCGCAAGCCCGCGCGAGAAACTAAATTAGTCTCGCGCTTGCCTTCAGATGATCTCACATTTTTTGTAAGTTACACGTTTCATTTTTTGACTAGGTTGAGAAAAATGCAGAGTTTTAAGTTGGTTGAGTTACAGGACGGTTATTCATTTTTTGCTTATCACGAGAGAGAAGAAACTGAATTAATAAAACAAAAGTGCACAATTATTGTTTCTCTTCATTTTGCAAGTCGTTGAAAACTGAGACCGAAGAAAGAAAAGTGAACAAGTAGCCCGTTCGCGCACAGTGGAAGCTGAACTGAAAAAACAAAGTTATAGCGTTTAAACCACTGACTTAGTTTAGTTTAGTTACGTAGTGCTTTTGTAATGCTTGCTCTTTACCAAGAATGGATTTGTTGCATCCGGCATATGATTGCATAGCTTAATCATGTTGATTAAGCAGCGCCTACGTCTAGGTTTATATTTATACTGTATCATATGAAATTACACTGTATAAACACTGTGTCATGAAAATTTCCAAAATAAAAACACAGCAGCCTCCATTTTCCATACAGTAGTTTCCGCATGTTTTCATATAAACTTAGCTTTAGCCATTACAAATACTTGCCCCCGCATAACTTTGTTTTTCCTCCTTACAATGTGTTCTCTCTAGTTATGTCAATGAGTGAACGGGTATTCCAGAAGTAAGGTTAGAATAGTATTTACCTTGTTTGTAGCTCAGCTTTTATCTTCATCATACAAATCTGATTGTAGATTGTAATCATACTTCCGTGTTAATCTATTTCTGCGTGTTGTTGTCTTCACAGAGTGATACCCCTGCAAAAAGTGAGGGAGAGTACATGACAATGAAGCCTCAAGCTGGATATCAAAAATGTAAAATTGTCTGCCCTTGAGATACGTTTACAAATCTAAAACATTTGCAAATTGTTCAATGCTTATTTTAATAGTTAAATAAATACAATACGTCAAGAAATTGCTGATTAATCAAAAGAAAAATCATGTCTACGTCTGGACACCTTTTATGTTTACTCAGATTGCAGTAATATTGTTTAATAAAACTTATTTGAAATTGTTGATTAAAGTAATCCAAAACTGAAAGCCTTGTTAAAAAATAATAAAGTGTTTTTTTTGCCCCAATGCTGCCATGTAACTTTTTTGCAACACGATAATTTGGTGTAAATTGGACTTGTACATTTTCCTTGAATATACAGGTAAAATTACCAAGCATTGCATCCTGTAGATTCATAATTAAACTTCTCTCTAGCACTAGCTTGCTGGACGTGCAGTTGTTCTCTAATATGTTATATTGCATATACCTCATAACTTTTGCATAAACAAAAAAAATAATTCGAAAGAAAAAACAGGATAAAGATGCCAGAATCTGATATTCGAAATCGCGATCTGCATTACGATAGTTTGGTGTAATTGGGACTTGTCGAATAGTTTCCTTGAATATTGAATTACTAGGCATGGCATCCTGTGAATTCCTGATTGGACTTCTCTCTAGCACCAGCTTGCTGGACGTGAAGTTGTTCTCTAATATGTTACATTGCATACCTCATAACTTTTGCATAAAAAAATAATAATTCGAAATAAAACCAGGATAAATACACCAGAACCTGATATTCGAAACCACGATCTGCAACACGATAGTTTGGTGTAATTTGGATCCTGTGGATTCATATTTGGACTTTTCTCTAGCACCATCTTGCTCGGCGTGCAGTTGTTCTCTTACGTCATATTGCCTACCTCGTTATTTTAGTTTTTTAGCCTCATGCTTCCATGTAATTATCATTGTGTAATTTATGAAGTTTAATATAAGCTACTTTAATCCGGTAAAAAAATTGAGTTCTTAGGTTTAGTTATGGTCTTTTATATATTGCGTTTCGTTGCAGAAACCAATAGAATTCTTTCGTGAAGTCGAAGATTGAAAGCCGAATCGCAAGTCATCATGACAGTTCAATGTCATTCAGAATGTTTGTGCTGACTGCAGAATTCTTTTACGTGTGATTGAAGTGTTTGTAAAGATGATATTTTAACCACCAATTAGCAAAAAAATGTTTTTGCTACAAGTTTGTTTTAATTATTGTGACTATTTTATCACACTGACTATGAAGCCTTTTACCGCTTGTTTCCAAAAAAACTTGAAATCAAACAGCTGTTTAATAATTTTTTACTCGTTGTTGTAATGTATTGGTTGGTTTTGAATCTTTATCCTCGGACTGAAAAAGCCTTGATAGGTTATTCATGGTAGTTTCGCGTACTTGTAGAGACTTTTGACAAAGGGCCGGTTACCGAGATTGACAGTGTGAATTTTCCGATTGTTGAAGTCTTGTTGCCGGAGTATTATTCCATCCATTAGGTGCCGCTGAATAGGGAGCAGTCCTTAGAATGCGTTTCTCAAGCCTACACCCAGAGTGTCGAACCAGCGTCGCTTGATCTTGAAGCTTCACGAAGTCACGCGCTAACCAACTGAGCTATCGAGGCTTTTGATTAATCGATTTAGATCACATGTTAACAAAGATAAAACTTGAAACATTATGGCGCATACGACAGCATGCTGTAGCATGATAACGACGAAATAATGTTTTCTTCAAATACTGTATTGCAACAGATTTCATACTTACAAACAGTTTCCTAAACAATACAAAACTTCTTTTTAGGCTTGGTAAAGGCTATATGTATAGGCGAAATCGTTTTCTCTTTGATTTTGTTTGTTATGTTGTGATGTTGCGAAGTTATGTTTTTTATAGTTAAAAAGAAATGATGTTATGAAATAAGATGATCTTGGTGAAACGCAACAATCTTTGTTCTTTGTACGCAAACCAATGTAACATTTTTATCGCCTATGTGTTTCTGCAACCGCATTGTTTTTTGTTTTTTTTGACTTAGCATTGCAGAAACCCATTTAAAAAATGCAGGAAAAATTATAGCTTTGGGCCATTACTATATTTTAAAACCAAATTTCTTTAGCGAGTGTTGCACCCGATGCTCGGGTTGTTCAGTCAACCATGACGATCAGATTACTGGAGGCATTCTTTCGTAAATATACGTTCTCAGCCATTGTACTGTACCGCAATAGATGAAGCAGCTAATGTTTTTTGTAACTTTTGTATCTACAAGTTTGTCATTGTAAAACAGATGTAAATAAATTTTCAGATTGTGACATAATGATGACCAAAGCGAAATAATTGAATAAAGATAGACAAAAAAGCAAAATATAAAGTAGTCCTAAACAGGGGTGCATTCCTAAAATTTTTTTGGGGGGGGCTCTAACACTTAGCTGTGTTGTTATAGACAAAGTATGTATAAGTAATCGGTGTAGGTTAGCCAACAATGTTTACCTTTTTTGAAAGGAAACACTGTTCAGTTTGGTTTTACTTCTGAACATCATGTCGAAAAACAACCCATGTTAAAACATAGCTTAAAGTACAGAAAAAGGTAAAAGCAACAAAACGTGAAAACGTGGTTGAATCCGATATAAAATTATAAGTTTGAAATTTGGCTTGGTTGCTACACTGCAATCTCCGTTGCTTTTAGGACTCCTAAAGGTATCATTATAAACAAGATGTACTCATTTACAATGATTTTGTGCAAAGTTCATTTCTTTCAGTCACACATAAATAGTGTAGTTTCAATAAACAAAAGGTCATTAGAATGGACAAGAACTAATGTCGTTATTGTGTATTGTTTGAATACCGTACTGAAAAGTTTGAATGCTTATCAGTAGTATTACTTTTTCTAGCATTAGTTTGTATATCGGTCTTGTTCCAGACAAGATGAATAGATAGCCAATAACAGTGGCATATAACAACCTTAACATACTCATTATAAAATGTTGAAGTAAACAGTACAACGAATCACCTAACTTACGTTCTGACATGCTCACACTAACTTTGATGAAGACCTGCAGAGTGCAGAAGCATAAAACCATATATCGACCGTATCAAATCAGTGTGTAGCTACTGTATCTTTTTTGTTTTGTTATGCGTTTAAATCTATCAAATTTGCCTTGCTTTGGGCATTTAATGCCATCCTTTTGCTTTTAAATTGACAAAGTGGTTGTTAGGCCAGGATTAATTTTATTTTGAACTGTATATTTAGCCGCCACGTTTTTATGCTATTGTTGTTTTGCCACTTAATAAAATTTGATCAACATTAGACGACTTAGTTTGCAGGTGCAATGTGATGGCGGTCGATTTTAGTGTTGTGGGTCGACAAAAACCTGTTTTAGAAGGAGTGATCTTCTTGGTGTCAGCATAAGACTGACTATTCACCATAGAACAAGCAACACAAATCAATGTACAATGTCCATTTAAGGCTTAAAATGTGCTTCCCACACTTTATCGTGATAAAATCAGTTATACAATTTCCGCTGTTAAAGGAAGAAAACTGCTCGTAAGCATGTATGTGGCCCATTCTTAAAGACTTTTTCATTTATAGTGCTGTTTATCTAGCCCAAACATGTTGTCAAACATGTTGGAAACTATTGGTGTAAAGCCACTGCAGTCTGTGTTGCTGATTTTCAGATTAATTTTTTAAACTTTTGTAAAAGATATTCAGTGAAGAAATAACATGGTTTTATTCAATAGGTTTACAACTTGAGAAAGACTTTTTAAAAACCAACTATAGCTAAACTTAACCCTATTATCCCTAGGTTCTGAGTTCCACCGAATCCCCAGGTGGTGCTGATTCAGCACCCAGTTTAAGCGCTTATAACTCTTTTATTACGAGTCTCATCATTACCATCTTTTGACAACAGATAGAAAATTTATCTGGGGTTATGAAAATTGTAAAATTGTCATTCAATTGCTTAAAATACTCTTGATTCAAAGCAATACACAAGCAGTACTTTTTTTACCACATTTAAAATAAAGAAACACTGCAATCAAGAAAAAATGTTCGTTTTTTCCCACTCTTTGACGTCATCACGGTTTGCGGTTTCCATTCTCTCGAGAGACTGAAGGCTGACAATGATTTTAAGATTTTTTCTGTCTGCGGTTTTTCTTGCCGACGTATTTGTCAGCGCTCAATGTAGCTGTTCATTTTAAAGGATTTTAACGTCCGAAGACGTTAGTCTGATTTTGAATAACGCAATAGTAGAATTGCTTTTCTTGAAAAGGTTTCACTGTTGTCTTTCAGGATAGTCAGAAACAATTCAAGCTGTTTCGTCTATAGCCTATGGTTCACACAATTTTGTATTGTTGAGAAGTATCTTGTTCTGTGCGAGTCAAACGAATCTTCACGACACTCTGGACACTTTTTTTTTATAAAAACGTCTTGCAGTTTGTTCCACTCACCAGAATGAAAATATTTGTTTTTGATTTATTCTATGGTGTTGTCAAGTTTTGTTTAACTTAGTAAAAGAAACTGTATTGAGTAGGACCGTTTGTCACAAAGTAGATTGTAATAGCAAAAAACAGTTGAATTTTTTGCAGCATCACAGAAGTTAAAAAAATGCACGAATAAACCTCAAATAAGTTTTGAAGTCCATGCCGACTTGCCTAGCACTACCCGGCAAGAAAAATTTGTGCATTTTGCATTGATTCAATGTCTGTAGACTTTTTTCTCAGTACTAAAAATACATCGTTTTAGTAGCTGGGTAAATCCTCATAAAAACGGCAACGTCACTGCAACTACATCGATTTCATAGTCCAGCCACAATTATTTATTCAATCAAAAATAAGATCAGAGAATTATTAAATTTTGTGTTGCAATGCAGCACAAGCAGTTTATAATATTGTGCATTTAAAATTTTCTATTGTATGCCTGTTTTATTTTGCATTGCAAGAAATTGCCCAATGACGACTAAATAAAATCCTGCTTGAGACTCGCGGCAGATTGAACATAGCGACTTTGGAAGGAAAATACATTTTGAAGCCAAAGCGAGCTGGGCTAAGCGATCAACATTTTGAAATGCTGTTGTTTCTGAAAGGAAATTGATGTTGTGCTTCTTCGCTCATTTTAGATACCGGTATAAAAGTATTGACACGGCCTTCTGCTTATAAGTACGGAGTGTCCTTGGCATGTCGTTTTTTCAATTTTTTATTTTTTTATTTTTGGTAGGCGTACGTTTTGGGCTTGGATTATGGATTTTTAGAAGCATTATAATATGTGGAGAGCTAGCAGAGTGGTCGCTGTTTTGTAGTTAGGCAACAGCTACGAACAAAGTATCG
Organism: Aplidium turbinatum; assembly: GCF_918807975.1. Lineage (NCBI taxonomy): Eukaryota > Metazoa > Chordata > Ascidiacea > Aplousobranchia > Polyclinidae > Aplidium > Aplidium turbinatum. The sequence continues at coordinate 5,508,442 of NC_137483.1, read as the reverse complement.
TCTTGCCCTTTATCATGTATTTTTCAACTTGTACTTCATGCAAAGAAGAGTAGTTGTACGTCAGTACACATCCATTTCTTTGAAAAGTAACTGTAACAAGTTACTTTTAACAAAACGGTAACTGTAACTGAAACAAGTTACTTTTTGAGCGAAGTAACTGTAACTCAATCACTTTGAAAGTAACCAGTGCCCACAACTGGAAGTTATGCTTCGCTCTAAAAGCCACTCGGCTGACGTCACCTATGTATACAGTCTATTTTCTAAAGTATAGCGTAGTTGTCTAAATCTTTAGAAAGTTAAAGGCATAAAAGATGTTAGAAATTGTTGCCCACATTCGATAAATGGATTCATAATTATCAAAATAACTTATAAAATGAGACCCTGATTGTGACTTTAAAAAAAAAAAAATTTACATGAACATGAAAGACCAGCCACCAAATTAATCCTTTTTAGCTTTGGTTCAACGTCTGCAAATGTCTGTCTGGGCGATGCTTAGGAAAAAGAGGGTAGCTTCATTCCTAAATCCTAATGGATATAGGCGTCAGCCCTCCTCGATTTACAAGAAGGTATCTACGCTCACTTCAAATGCTTCCTTCTCAGCACTTATGTAAAAGTTGGCGCCTTTTCGTTGACATTAATGTTTAATCAGTGGAAGAAAGGTTTAAAAATATTGACAAAGGTTTAAAAATATTTGGAAGATTTTACTGTGATGAATTTTATAGCCGGTGCATTATGACGGCAACAAATTATGATCTTCTTTGAGTTACGTAACCTAAAGCAGATGATCGATGCAAAAAAATAATAATAACAAGCACGTACACAGCAAAGAGTGATCAATGTTCTGATCTAATACTTCGAAAACCGTACGTTATTAGAGTAAATGCTCGTTTTTTTTCTAGGTATGGCAGAGCGAACAAATTCGCTCTCATGACGTTGATTCATTGTCTACAAACGCAAACAAAAGAAATTGCGGACTTGGTAGATTGACCGAATCAGCATTTGCGTTGAAACGATGAAACTCTCACAAAACACTTTCATGAAAAATTGAGATCTGTCCAGAAAATGTGGATAGCCTACATTTTGCAAGTGGCATTTGAACATTTAGGCGACTGGAGAAAATTCAAGTTTGCAGTGATATGACGTTTTTGAATGAAAGCTCTTTGTATTGTCATCGCCACTTTCCAGTTTTGAAGGTAAAATAGATAAATATGTACAGTTTTGTTGTTAGAAAAGAAATTCATAGATTGCGTTTGAAGATCAAGGAATTGTGAGGTCATAAGTTACAACTGCTATGAATCACACAGCAAACAAAAAGATTTTTTATTTAGCAAATTGACTAAAGATCAGCGTTGCGTTCAAACGATGAAATTAGTAGCAAGTGTTTTGATAAAAAAATTGAAATCTACCAAGAAAATTTACTTCGGTTTTTCACGCCGCTTCTAAACATTTCCTGGGGATGTTACATTTACTGCAGCAATATGATGTTATTGGATGAAAGGTTTGTGAATGAAGTAAAATCCTGCGTCAGCACAAATCTTTGATTGACAACGCTAAAGCAGAAACCACCAACCAGAAAATGAGTCATACATTTTTGCGGTTTTGTTTTCAGACAGTTCTGGGCCAGCGCGACGCTCCATATGAGCAATAAAGAAACACACAGTCTTCTCTGAAAAGAGCAATTTAGCAAAATTTTACCAATTGCATTTCAAAATGCATATGTTTGCATGAAAAGTATAAGACATTGGAGGCCCAAATTTACACACAATAAAATTCGATGATATTTAGGAAAAGTCAAAAAAATCTGGATGCATGGAGCCAGTGGTTAAGCCGCGACAGCACATTTGAAGTGCTTGGTGCTGATTCAGCACCACCTGGGCAATATAGGGTTAAGTGACAACCTATAGCTAAAATGTGGTTTACTTCCTTTTATTTGATATTGACATGGAACTTGAAAGGTAAGGTTTACTTAAATTCTTTCAACAATAATAAACCAATACCTTTCTTTACAATAGCCTAGTTAATTTCAAAATAGCGTACATGAAATATTTAACATCGAAACTGGATAAAACCTATTATTTCTAAATCTAAACTAACAATACTTTTTTTATGTTGGTTGTTCTGCAAGTGAATTTTCAAACAGTTTTGTACAAAAAGTTAATAACAATTACTTTGAATTGATTTGGCATAGTTTTCAAAAATCAAGAAACATTGTTATGCTGTTCCGTTTTATTTTGGCATTGTGTTGGTCATCCCTCAGGCTATTTTCAGAACTTACTGATGCAAAACTTTTGACTTATGGCCAAGGGCTACAATTGTTTGAGAATTGCTTGCATTCTTGACAAGTTTTTAAAAATACTTATAAACTTATCAGTCAAATATTAATAAACTTATTGAATGGAATAGGAGAGATTAATACTTCAACGTTCAGCAAATTTGTTAAAATGCTATTGATAAAGGCCACCCTATATCATTTCCATGAAACTATTCCGACCCACCTAAGCAAATGCATTCATCATTTACATACCTTGATTAGGCCTACTGCATTTAGTTGCATGATAAAACCCCGTCTAGTTGACCAGCTACGTCAACAGTCGTATCATGTGTTTTCTTACCGAAACAAGCTAAACACTCCGAAATGTTATCGGAAAAGATATTTATACTTCATTTGAAATTCTTAAAATGGCACGTGGAACTGGAACCACTTTAGTAAAGGTTAACTAAAGAAACCAAAAGCCTTGCAATTAGTTATGATAGGTTTTTATCATAAAATTGGTATTTGCAGATCATAATAATCTACGTCTTCGTAACGTCTTCGTCTACGTCTTCGAATAGGGATAACTGCCTCTGCACTTTGTTCTTAATAAGACACGTGATGACCTATTTGTAAATGGACACAAAGATTAGGTTTCGTGCCTTTTCGTCAGCTTAATCTTCAACCGACAGCCATTACTGTACTGTATGTAGCTGAATTTGACAACAGAAACCAATTTCACTTTTTCCATCCAATCTTTAAGTTATCCATCTATCAGGCATAATTAAATGTTTCACGATCCATTTATTGGTATATTTCATGTAATTGTGAATTATTATTTGAACATTCACGTCAATAATTCACACTTTCAAGCATTTTTTATTGGTTTATAATTACTTTCCCATCGTAATTTCAATAACCACTTATGATCAATCATTTTTGTAAAAGAATTGATTCCTTCAAGTTAATGTAAACATAGACTACTACGCATACAATACGTATTGTAGTAAGTATTTTAGGCAGCAGAATGTTTAGCACAATTATGTGCTGTTTCGTTCGAGCGATAAACTTGTTTGAAATAAATAAAAAATAATTGCAAATGGGTATGATACACTGTAAGCATTGATTAGTTACGAAGCAGAAGCTTTGACACCAATTGGCTATTATCAGACTTCCAAATCACATATAGAAGACACAAGATGAAGGTTCACAGACAGGCAACATGATGAGCTGTGAATTATAGCTTAGTCGTGTAAGCTCAACAATCCATGTGGATGCGAAACATGAACGAAGGTAGATTATAAAAATATAAAACACCTTACAAAACGTCAAAAATCCACAATGGATAAAAAGCTACATAATAGCTCATAACTTATGCGTAATACACCGTTTCTTCTTAATACTATATCTATACAGTACATCCATGTTGTTGTTTCTGAACAGTGCAACAAAAATAAGGCTACAGTTAAATTAATGATCACTAGGGCCCGCTCAAGTCAATAAAGTCACAATTTTTTAAGGACTTCGTTTATCCACGAATCGAAGAATAAAGTTGTTTACAGCACCTAGGGGACTGTTCAGGAACTGCGACAGGAACTGCGATCAGGAACTGCGACACAATTAAATCATATTAACCCATAAAAACAGGAAATATGTCACAATGCCCACTTAGAACAGCAGTAACTTTTATCGCAAATTGTCCATTGTTTATTCATTGTTACGCATTTAGATAATTTTTATAATACTCTTCTTCTTCACAAACGTGGTCTTTTCGAAGATCAACAGCTTGGATTTTAGGAATAGCCTAATGTCATTCTGTAATACAAAAATACCTAAGCAAGCTAAATCGTCTTCAGCAAAAGTTATACCGATCTGTCGAGATTTTTCTATCGCCAAAAACACGACGCACTTTTTATAATTCATAAAACAGCTTGACTTTTCAACAAAATATTACGTTTGGGTCTGAAATCGACAAAAATTGTACATTGATGCTATAGCCTATTAAGTAGTGAAATTTTATTCTCAAAGTTTTGTTTAGCAATTAGCTGGTGTGTAATATTTCGTATACTAATTTAATATTGTGAAAGGACATGTGCCTAATTTTTTGTGTTTTTCTTTAGAGATTAGCTATGGCCTATCCTTTTTAGCTATGGCTTGTGCTTATACGTATGTTCTGCTCTACGACTAATACTGATGATATTCTGATATATACTGATATTCTTAAGCTATTTAGGTCATGCACATTGCACAACCTGCAATATTTTCACACCACCATTGTGCACTTATTGTTCACTTTTAACTCATCAAATACTTGTAGATAGTCATTTTGCATTTAACTTTAATTTAAAATTTCAACCTGACGATGACAAATCAAATCTACTTGAATGACAACTAGGTAATTATATTATACTTTTGTCGTTCAACTTTTTATGGCATAACATTTTTTTCTTCTTTTGCCAGTTTACCAAGTAAAATGTTATTCAAATATTATCATTTTATTTTAGGTTCTGTCTCGTTTTCAATCATTAATACAAACCTCCCATCACCAACTGATACCTTAGCGATTGGTTATGAAGGTCTTGTTGTGACAGCTCAATTTGAAAAGGATTATTTCACAAGTTATGTGTGGATAAACGCATTTAACACTAGCAATGTTCAGCAATTTTACGTCAGTGGTTTCGGATGCGTTCCAAGGTCATCCAATCATGCAAACATCACTTGTGTCGAGAACAATGGAGTGATTACGTCTAACTTGATTTATCTTCAACCTCTGATAACTGACCTGGATCTTAGTGTTAGGGCCGGCTCACTAATTGTCGATAATATACAGAAAATGCCAATCACAGTCGCTATCCAATTATAAGTGTTAAAGGTTAGTAGATCTACAGTAGTGCATTGTAAGTCCAGAACATTGTCCAGAACATTTTAAGTCCAAAAGATTGAAGTAGTATTGTACTCAATTACATTTCAGGGAAAATATTAGCAATAGGTCTACTTATGTCTATTTAATTTGCTTCATAACACTTAAATTATTGAAAAATACTTGCATTATTTGGTATTGGCGATCGTTTGACCCCAACAGTCTAAAATTTGAAAATTTCACCACATTGTGTTCAAACTTTCAATTTTTTAGTTCATAGTAGCGTAAAACACATCAATCTTTGTCTCGCTTAAATGGTTTTTACACTTGCAATAAACAAATGTTAACCAACACTGAAAGTTAAGAACCAAAATTGACACGGAAGTAAAAGAACACTAAAAATATCTTGTGCACTTCACTGTGCAAGTTCACTTCACTGCATCACCGAAACAGTCTATGACAATTATGATAGTGGTGCTGGAATGATCTCTAAAGACGCTCTTCAGACACTTGCAACAGATCGTTTTGCATTTTCGATCTCTATACTTTTCATAAATTTAACAACTTGCTTATTTTTAAAGGGGAACATATCCAGTTATCCACGTTTGTACAAATTATCACTTTTGGGCATCTTGTTACTTGCTAGTTTTAGTATGAATTTCAGGTATCAAATCTGCCAATTTCTTGGCAAGATTTATTAAAAAATATCTTGTTCGTTTAATTGTTACTCTGCTATCCCTGCTATTAAGTTTGAAGTTATTAAGAATAAATAAAGTACTGGGAGGAGACTTGTCAACGCCAACCGTGTTGAAAAAAGTGTAAGAAACCATCATCTATTCATTCTCTTGACTCTATACGCTTTCACTATTTTGTCAACAATGTCGATTCTAGTGTTGGTTTTGTTACAAAACAAGATAACACCGGGATTGTTTCATCCGAGTTGGCTTTGAAATTCAAACAAAGTGCTTGTTACTTCGCTACTCCTTGCTTTTGTGAACTATGGTGGTACCCAAGTAGCAAAGATTGGCGTCTTGCCAGCTCCACGCTAGCGAAGTTATTGGCGACGCGCCAGCGATAATCGCCAGCCAGCCGCCACCGATCTGCTCATCGTTTAACCGGCGTAACGCTGGCGAAAATCGACAATAAAGTTGGCGGCGCGTAAACGCCCAGAACACGAAAGTCGCTCAAGTCAGTTAACGGCGCGCTGTCTGTATGTCAACGAATTTCGCTAAACTTACTGGCACGTTTTTCCGGCTGCGCGCGCTGTCGCTTGGCTGACGAATGCCGCCCTGCTGAAGCCCTTTTTTTCGGCCACCATCAGCAGCTGTTGTTTTGCGAAATTACCAAAACAAAACACTAAAACTTTTGGAAGCATTTTGTGTATTAATTGTCTTTTTGTGGTTAAAGCGAGACGCAATTCAAGAATGTAAAACAACGAAAACAATGAAGATTTTTAATACACAGTCTTCCAACAGCTCCATTTTCGTAACACAATGCTAAGAAATGTTTCAGTAATTAATGAATGGCGGTTTTTATGATCATTTGTAATACAAATAACAAAACAATTTACAAGTCCAAGCCATGTGAGAGCAAAGCTAGACTATAAACATGAGGTTATTTCATAAAAGCCCAACAGCTGTTAAGTGAATTTTGACAGTTATCGCGCAAACAATAATTTTTAAGGAAGAAATTCTATTAAAAAAACTTTCTTGGTTTTCGAAACTATAATGGGTGTGAATGTGATTCAAATTTTTGCTTGCACGATTTACCCTAGGGTAAGGGTAAGTAAAATTTACTCCCGATTATAAACGAATTGTGTACTACATACTACAGTATCATAACTATAGTTATACAACTATATATAGTTATATTTAGTTATATATCGTAATATATAACTATAGTATATATAGTAATGTATAACTGTATAGTTATACATCTAGTTTCGAAAACCAAGAAAATTTTTTTTAATAGAATTTCTTCCTTAAAAATTATTGTTTGCGCGATAACCGTCAAAATTCACTTAACAGCTGTTGGGCTTTTATTAAATGTTATTATTATTATTTCCTTAAAAATTATTGTTTGCGCGAAAACTGTCAAAATTCACTTAACAGCTGTGGGGCTTTTACAAATAAGCAATAAGCATATATGGTAGGTATTCCAATACGTCAAAATCACAGCACTGGAAGAAAATACACAGCAACATCAAGAACACTATTGGCATTGCTTCCACTGTACTCTATGATGTAATAAAGATTAATACACAGCCAGCAGAGAAATTCAAATTAATGAGTTTTTCGTGCTATCTGGCTTTGATGGTTGCCAACACGGCAACCACAATTATAGGGAAGGGCCGCCTGAACGACGACCACAACGCATTTTTGTTTGCACATTTGTTGTGGCTGTCATGCTGGTAACCTTCAAAGCCAGATAACACAAAATTCAAACCCTCATAACATAAAAATTCAAAGAAAATGAAGGGGTGTACCAGCAAACATCTATAGGATTGGCCCATGATACAAGAGAAGGATCCCCAGAAGATACAAACTGATATGAATGAATCAACAAGTGAATAAAAAAATAACAGTTAACCTCTCAAGTACATGTAGCTCCACACAGAGTGAAATTTACATGCCTTTTGACTCTTTTTTATTTCTTTAAAAGTATTATTGACTCAAACAGAATGTCTAAAAAGACATTACAAAAAGTAACTACGGACAAAGGCCAGTGTTTCGATCTTCAGATCTCTTCAGCGTAGTAAAGTAAAAGTAGAAAGTTGTCTTGAAGCGTTGGTTGAGATGATGATTTGAAACTTGAGTGATTGTTGTGAGACAATAAGACTGGATTTAAGTTTTAACTTTGGACCTCAGCGAAACGTAGTTTTACAGCCTATTAAAAGGTGTGATTTTTTTTAAGAGAATTTGTGCTAAGAAATGGCAGGAATTTGTTAAAAATAAAAACTAGAAAAAAAGACAAGAATTTGCAACTGAGCTAGGACAAAACAATCATCTGAGATGGATCTAAAATACAAGAAATTAGATTCTAGCGGCACATATAAGTATTAAAATTCAAAAAAAATGAAGGGGTGTACCAGCAAACATCTATAGGATTGGCCCATGATACAAGAGAAGGATCCCCAGAAGATACAAACTGATATGAATGAATCAACAAGTGAATAAAAAAATAACAGTTAACCTCTCAAGTACATGTAGCTCCACACAGAGTGAAATTTACATGCCTTTTGACTCTTTTTTATTTCTTTAAAAGTATTATTGATTCAAAAAGAATGTCTAAAAATACATTACGAAAAGTAACTACGGACAAAGGCCAGTGTTTCGATCTTCAGATCTCTTCAGCGTAGTAAAGTGAAAGTAGAAGGTTGTCTTGAAGCGTTGGTTGAGATGATGATTTGAAACTTGAGTGATTGTTGTGAGACAATGAGACTGGATTTAAGTTTTAACTTTGGACCTCAGCGAAACGTAGTTTTACAGCCTATTAAAAGGTGTGATTTTTTTAAGAGAATTTGTGCTAAGAGTTTCCTCATAACATAGCCTACCATTGCATGAAAAAATCGTAAACCCACGTAGGATATATGCAGTATATCAACAATCACTAGTGATTATTGCGTTTCGACATCCATTAGGTAAATATGAAAAAAAAACTGGGAACAGGTCGTTTTGACGTCAAAAAGCTTGGGTTCGGGGCAATGTTAGGGATTAGGACTGGCGGCAAAACATCCCTCCGAAAACACGTTTGAATAACAACAGTAAACATATTAAAAGTGAACACTAAAAGGTCAACAAACAATCAAAAAACAGATAGCGTTCATGTATTGTCGGAATTTTTATCTGCGCCGGAAGTTTTGTTTGCCCAGTTCTTTTTTTTTCGTTTCTGTCACCAGCCGCCTTCAAATATCGCTTCATTGCAGATTCGATATCTTTGTCCGTCGCCTTGGCTTGCCTTCGAATCACATCTGCAATAATATGATACAAAATGAGCTCTCTGTGAAAACAATTTCGCTCACAACAACTTAGTTTCACTACTAACTCACAATTAAATGTACTGTATATTGGTATAAACCTCCAATGACGTAGCAAGACGGGTAGTAATATAAAAAATAGGTCAAAAAATTGTAATTAGGGAACGTTCAAATATTACGTAACGCCTTCGACGGGGGGGGAGGTTATGAAAAGCGTTACGTTAGCGTCACATTGGGGGGAGGAGGTTCAAGCAAAACGTTACGTAACGCTTTCGATAACATAAGTGATATATACAATATACCGGTAATTCATCAGTGATAAACTCAGCATTATTGAAACATCTTTTGTGATAAGGTACTGCTGAAACCCGTGTTTTATCCAGCAACAACAACCACGCATGTGATATTGGGAAGGCAGGGCTAAATAGTAGAAGCTGATCTAATACTGGACGTTGTCACATTTTAACGTTTATATTACAGAAAAATATTCCATTCCTTGATAAAACTTCCAATTTGTCAATCCTTAGTTGATTTGATTTATATTTAACTTGCATTCATAAAAACAAAGAGGCCTGGCATTTTCCACCATCGTACTGTAGTATGCATGGTGTTAGCATTGGCAGCACTTATTACTGACGATAGCTCGTAAAACTACGTAAATATACAATTATATAAATACAAACTTACCAAATAACACTTTTTTTATTTTCAGATCAAGAAAGGCAGTTTTACATTTTTTTCAGTCCATTAATCTGAGCGGCCAGATCGTCATTCATTAAAAGTCGCATAACTCTCCACACAGTTTCGGTACAATCGTTTCCTCCAACCGTTGTTATTTTCCATCGCTGTTAAAATTTGTGTTGTTTTAGAAATAGTTCACAAGGAATAGATGCAATCAGATCATAGTGTGATGTGTATCCCATGTCCTGCTTGCACGCTTAGGCGTTTAGTAGTTTACTTATATTTCATTTAGCAACTTTTAATCTTAATCTCAGACAAAAATAATTTTGAAAACAAATTTCATTTTTTGTAAACAATTAAGCTGCTGCCAAATATGATGGGGGCAACCGCTGCAATCAAACAAAAGCATAATTTGCACTGAATAGATCTTTATTCACTCACTTAGTTATTTTTTAAAACCATTCTACAGGACAATGAAACGCTTCAAATTAAACCAAGAAAGTTGTATGTTGCAGACGCTCCCTTCTAAGGCAATCCTACTTCATGCTCATGGGTTTTTGGTCAAAGAGGATCTTGCGATGTTACGTTCATGTCAAATCCTCCATCTAAAATTCTAACCTTGATGAAAACCAATTCAGGCAATGATATTGTCAAGTTACTTGATTTTACAAGCAAGTTTTAAACTAAATAATATTATTCGTTTGTAGAATTGAAGTTGTTTTCGATAACAATAAAAAAAAATATAATTTCAATGACACAAATTGTATACTAAAGAATATAAGAGCGCATTTTCAAGTGCAAAAGTTTCGTAGAAAACAATAACAAATCATGGTTGGCTTAACATCAAACAAGTTATAGTTTGAAAGCAATAAATACGCAATTTGAATATTCATAACGATGTCTTCGCAAATCTAAATGTTTATGTCAAACTAATTTTATTGAAGTGTTTTTAATCATCTTCTTAAATTATTTCATTAAGCCGCGAAATAAATCTCATCTTGTTAATGGTTATCGAAACAAGTCTCGAAACTTCTTTTGTTAGAAACATTTCTGCAGTTTTTGATGTAAATCAAATAACTATCCATGAAGTTCTAATATTATTCTTTGTGAATCATGCCTGTTCCAAGCTTAGGCGTCCATGCATTGTTCTTTCCACTTATCCCAGTATTTGACTGTATTAAAAATCGTTGTGGTTGTAACGTGAAGATGATCCTAGAGGGTATTGAAAAAAGTGAGGCGCTGTTTATCACGAGCTCGTATCGAGCATGTTTGGGTTGTTTCTTTGCATTATGGTGATAGTGGAGATTTGGTATGACTCTCAAATCTTTGTCGTTGAGAATCTTCAAACTTTTAATACAGGCGTTAATTCTAACAATGTATTCAGATTTAAAAATGGAAGATGGAAATTTGAGAACGGATGGAATGTTCCAAAGTTTTACGTTCATGAAAGCAAATGTAAGTGCAAATGTAAGTTGAAAGATGTGTAGACATAACTTTTTGTTGCATTGGCTTTAATAAACTTGAAACACGATTACGCAAAGAAACTAATCACTTCAACAAAAGTAAAAAAGCACTTCGGTGTTACGTGCTGAAGTACTTGATCATTCACAGAACACTTTTATTTTATTTAACAGGTTTTATTTAACAATTTTTATTTGGAAAGTCTTTAAAATCCTTTGCCTTTTACATGGTTTTATAATTATTTTTTCAAACATGTTTTATGTGATGATAACGTTGGTCATTTGCAGATACGTTAGTGTTTTTTACTGTCAACATGAGTAGGGCTTGAAAATCAGGATCCCAGTTTCGGAAATTCCCGGGATTTAGTAGGCTGTTTAATTTCCTTTTACCGGTTTTCTCGATATACAAGATTTTTTTTAAGCAAAAGGCAGGGTGATTATAATCAAATCCAGCTGGCTCACAGCAATCAAAAAAGTGATAACTTTTCTGAATAGTTTCAAGCACGTATTATCAGGCATTCCACACACTCACACATACAGTCCGACACAATGTAATGATAGAAGCCGTTCCAAGCCATCACAAAGCAAGAGATAGGATTACTGGAAGCTGCTTGATAAAGACCAAGTAAACTAGAGCAGCTTTTCAACGTTTTACTGAGCATCCATCCGACTTTAGTGGAGGCAGAACGAGCATTTCTACAACAGGATTGTTTGCCATGAAGCTGCGATCATGTCGAAGTGACAAATCTATCAGTGCCCTGTGTTTTAACACCTAGTATTCTACAGCCATTAGCCTACATGAATAATAAATAAAACAAGCTTGAATGCATTTTTCGTTTAGTTGATTCGATATACGTTTTACTGTGTTTTCATGTTGTTGATTTACTGTTATTAGAAGGCTACCGGTAAAATCTCAGGCGGCGATGAAACATTTTATGTAGGTTCTTTCTGGTCTTTAAGTGATTTACTGCTAATTTTTTCTAATAATTTCCGAATTCTTTTAAAACGTGGAAATCGGAAACTCTCATCCAGAGCAAACTATTAAAAAATATTATGTGCGAAATTATGATAAAGTTGCTAAAAATTTGATTAACCGTTTGCATGAAATATAAAATATATATTTGGTCCATTCAGTCGTTTCTGAATTCTGCGAAGATAAATACTTATTAAATGCAAAGGTGAGTTGTTGGGTCTATAAACGAACAGAAATAAAACGGTCTCTTTTGAAACCGAATGATGCTTATTTTATCCATAAAAAGTAACAGTTTGATGAATGGGAAGAAAATTTCCAATCTTTTCGGGAGTTGTTTAGATGCGTTAGTTTGCTCAGGTAACTCAATGGTTCGGAGCGTCCCATTCAACATCACACGACGCTGGCTCGGCTCTTGAGGTGTGCCCTTAAGCAACGCATTTTAGGACTGCTATCCTTTCAGCGGCACCAACTAAATAGAATAATTGATAGATAAGAACACCTCAACAAATATTCGTAACTTTACTTTGCCAATCCTGGTAACTGACTCTGGGTCTGTGGTTCAAAGCCTGTACAAGTATGAAAAACTGCCAGGAATAACCTATCTAAAGCTTTGTCAGGCCCAGAATAAACATTCGAAACTAAACCAACCATTTTTACATTCGACTATTTTACATTTTCCTTATCAATGATTTTTATAATGAAACTACATTTAGGTGACAATGAATGACAACGGAAGTTATACCTTGTACTTGCAATCCTCCATTGAACCCTACAACCACATCATCAAGTTCGATGTTATTGTGGAAGAGGATTCATCTGATGGGCTTCCATTCAACAACACTCTTGTGATTGCAGTTGCAACAAGTTGTGGCTGCAGTGATAACATTATTGATTGCTCTACTGGTGCAAATTGAGCTAAACTATCACAAGATGTATACAGTGACAATTTGCTTTTATTCCGACGTTTCGTCAATCAGACACGACTGACTTCTTCAGGGGCTAGACCAGGTAGTGACTACCTGTCTAGCATGGCAAAACACAGGACCATGTTGTTGAAACCAACTAAACACGCAAAATGAAAATTCAACTCTAGACAAAATTACCGCGCGCAAAGTTTGAATTAAGTTAGAAAAAAGGAAAGATTTAAATTTTAACAATTAACAACCCAGACAAAAATCTGTCATTTTTACATCTACCCAACGTCCGCAGACGTTGAATCAATTTTTGCCGTCTTTAAAAGACCCCTTGAAACAAAGCGAAATCTCGGGTTTGGTGTACCAAGTTTCTTGTGATGATTGTAATTTAATTTATGTTGGCCAAACAAAACGAGATCTTAAATCTCGCATTAATGAACACAAAAGAGCTTTCAAATATCAACGCCCGGAACATTCTGCTCCTTGCATGCATGCCATAACTTCAGACCATAGAATAACTTGGAGCAATTCTAAAATTCTAAAAGTTAAAAGTGATTATAGAAAGCGAAAGTTTTCTGAAAGTTGGTTCATCAATCAAAAGCCTCATGTAATGAATCGCAATGATGGCATCTCTTTTCCTGCTATCTACAAAAAACTATTGTAAGTGGTTATTTTACGTTTTTAAATTGGTTTCACGCTGATTGTAAAACTGTGCAGTAGTGCGTTTTTTAAACTCGTTTCATCATGACTCATGCCGTTCATCCTCCTCTCTTGTCAGTATTTCAGTTTCTTCCCTGACAGCAGAATCCATCATTTTTACATTGATTCAACGTCTGCGGACGTTGGGTAGATGTAAAAATGATAGATTTTTGTCTGGGTTGTTAATTGTTAAAATTTAAATCTTTCCTTTTTTTCTAACTTAATTCAAACTTTGCGCGCGGTAATTTTGTCTAGAGTTGAATTTTCATTTTGCGTGTTTAGTTGGTTTCAACAACATGGTCCTGTGTTTTGCCATGCTAGACAGGTAGTCACTACCTGGTCTAGCCCCTGAAGAAGTCAGTCGTGTCTGATTGACGAAACGTCGGAATAAAAGCAAATTGTCACTGTATACATCTTGTGATAGTTTAGCTCAATTTGCACCAGTAGAACATCTCCTATTATTTAATTTAATGCCTGGTGAACAGCCTCATTCAATTTTCAGCATTATTGATTGCAGTGATTGTTTTCTACTACAAGCAACACAAAGCTTCTGGAAAGAATAAAGGTTTGAACTTCCTACTTTAATAAACCTTTATTCCAAATGGTAATATAGTACATTTTATACTCAGTCTACATTAAAACCGAGCCGGTTGGTAAAGTAATCGATTTTACACACCATGAACCTGGATAATCAATCAGCGCTGGTTTGGTTCTTGAGGTGTGCACTTGAGCAACGCAGTTTAACTCTATCATATCTGGGCTTTTTGAGACGATGTTTTTCTGGGCATGGGCACAAAGTGCCTTAAAGTTTAACCGCTTATAACTTCTTTCAGTTATGAACTAGAATCTTTTACCGCTGGCGAAACAATCGCAAGGCCTTTGAGCGTTCAATGATATTAACATGTTTGTAATACATATTATTAAAGTTTGTTAATAAACGTGTTTATGAATGAGGGTCAAATTTGAAAGCTGCCTGATTTTTATAATAAAGAAACAAATCTTTCGTTTTTCCCACTCTCGTATCATTTGCCTTTTTCTAGACCTCTTTTTCGCTGTGATGGTCAGAAATAAAAACAAAACTCGACTGAACTGTGAAGACGTATTGTCACCTGATTAGTTACGCTTGGCCGGCCAACAAACAAACTATGTCAATTCGGTGATTACGACGACGTTTGACAGCAATAGATTTGTAGGGAATCTCGCGATCTTTTGTGGACGCACATATCAAATCTATATGCTCTGGTGAAAGATTATCTGCACTAATTATGTTCCTTATACCTTCACACTTGAAACGAAAGTATAATTTATTGCCAAGTCGTGTATTTTGACAAAACTTTGATTTTTGTGCAGTGTTTTTCTTTAGCGTGCGCAAACTTCAAGGTTACCTTAGTTCAGCTAGAACACAAAAACTGTGGTTTAGAAAAAGGTCCCACGTTACTTATGAGATTACCAAGCCTAACAATAAAATGCGACTAAATGATAGCACGAAATGTGAGGGAATTTAGACATTTCAGTCTGAAATCTTTTGCAAAAATTTCTAGATTGTGCCACCACAGTGTCAAAGTTATATTAGGAACACTGGTACAAAGGTTGCAGTAAAAATCGATCAACCAGACATCTCTCACCAACCACAATTTACAAAGCTCACTCTAAACTATTACTTACATACGTTCAACGTCTGTTGATATTGTGTATGTCTTGTAAAAGCGGCGCGATCATTTTAGTTACAGCTGCACAAGCTAACGCAAGGCGAGGCCGAGGCACGAAAAGGAGATGCTCATAATAATTTGACGTCTACTGGCGTTGAATCAATGCAAATAGGGTGATGTTTCTATAAAAGATTCAATTCTGCAAGCTGGGCACGTGCTATGCGCCGGCGCGTAACACCAGTGAATAAGGAAACAACGGGAGAAAATTTCTGCTCCTAAAAAGAGCAAACTGCAAACAATCTGTCATAAACCACGTTGTATTTCAAAAAGTATCTGAGATACAAATTTTTGAGTAGCATTTCCAATATGCGTATGAACTTTGTGACAAAGTCATAAAATTTCAGCTTTTTAGAATAGTTTTATCGTATGGTTCTCAGCGTTTAAAATTTCGTAAGGCATGAGATGCCCCCGCCAGGCATGAAAGTGTTAAGAACAACTCTCTATTCAGCTGTATACAGTTGATGGAATAGTTCACATACCAAACAACACTTCAACAAACGAAAAAAACACTCAGTTAATCTCAGTGACCAGGCCTATGGTTCAAAACCTCTACAATACAAGCCTGCGAAATTGCTCACAAGGAAGATTTTTCAGTCCAAAAATAAAAGTTTTCACAATGTATGAATCACAATCACTCAATCTATCTGATGGTCCAAAAACCAACAGTTTCGTTATTGCAGTATCCATGACTGCTATTTGGTAGCCTAGCCTAATGTATACTATTATTATTCGCAGCTACTTGGCAGATCGAAAACGAAGCATAAATGACAGAAACCAAGGTGACAAGTAAGTTTGGCATTTTTGTTTTTTTACTGTGAATTTGTTTACACAACAATCAGTCATTAGTAAACGTGATGTTTCAGGAGATGGAACTAACAATGTCGCTATGCTGTGGAAGGTAAGCATGCTGACATAACACCTCACTAACCAACCAACCAATACGACTAACTTCACAATGTAGACAATGACGACCTGCTTTAGCCTGATGCTGTGAGTTTGCTGTGGTAATAGCGAATTGCACTAGCTTTTGAAACACAGTTCCCTAGTCATGTGCTATCACGAATGATGTTGAAGTCAGTGAGTCGTTGTTTAAGTGCGGCTCTTTTTTTTGGCTTGAAACTGCTGGCTGTTCAGTTTTTGTGTTGTTAGGCGTTTTTGCTGTGAAATTTTGTTGAATCAGTTGATTAATAGATTAGGTGACGTAGTTCTTCCCTTTCGGTACGGTTGTTGACTTTTGGACTCTGTCTACTTATGAAAATGGCCTCTTTTAAACGAAATTTAATCTATTGCAATAGGACAAACAAATGCTTATGTGCAGGGTTAGTGAATATACAAAGAAGCAACTTATAATAAAAAACAGAAGGTTCCTTTACTAATCCGATATGTAGGCAATGCTGAAGTTTTGCTGCATGCTAAACATTTTAAAGAAGCAGACTGTTGAAACTGGATGTTTAACGTCACTATTCGTCAAATGTCGCTCCATGTCGTGAATCAAAACAAACTATAACTTTGTGCTATTCTTTTGTTTCAAATAATTGCTATCTTGTACTTTTGCAAAATCAAGAAAAAAGAAATACAAATCGACGCTGCTGAAGTTGTGTCAATTGGGATAAAAAGCAGGAAGTTCTGTTTGTAACAATCCTTGTTGTGCTGTTCATGAGCATTGTTGTCGTACAAGAATTACTCAAAACCTGAAAATGCAACAATTTATTCAAAGAAGTTCCACAGATTTATAAAACACTTTTTTTTGTTTCAGAAGAAAAAGGTTATGTTGCTTTTCGTTGATCTTTTAAAAAATCTGCGGTAAGCAAGAGTTTACAAGCCTTGGTTTACAACTTTAAAAATGCGAAAGTTACAACACTAAATATTTGCAAGTTGCAATTCGACTTACAACTGTAAATATCAGTTATTGCTTAGGATTGATAACTTGAACAAGAAGCTGAGTTTTCTTTTAACTTTTACAGCCTACAACAAAATCTGGATCTTTTCATTATCTGACACCAATACAAGGAACAGGTGATGCTGGTAAAAATAATTTTTTTATTGTTATAACAAAATTAGCTCTAGGAAACATTTGTGACAACATTAATGACCTAACTTCAAAAGAACAAAAATTTTCACAAGAAAGCTAAAACAAACTAATTTTATGTCATGTAACATAGCAAGATAATTGCAGTAAATGCTGCCATAGCTTGTTGGTCTTTTAATTTAAGCCATATTTTCTACTCTCAGTCATGCTTGTATTCAGTTGCGAATTCCACTTTTTGACATTTTTTGATCAGCTACATGAATTAATGGTAGAAATATCTTTAGACGTTTTAGCAGAATTCGCAGCTACTACTGTGTAGCGTGCTGACAGAGATCGCAGAGTCAACGCTTCTACTTCTACTAAGTAACTTATAATTTGATTTAAGGTTTAATTTCTTAATTCCGATGTTTATTATGCAATGAACATATTTTAATAGAATAAGTTTCTCTTACACAATCAAAAGTTTGTTGTGTTTCAGCATTTGCAATTCTTTTTAAGCAGCTGTAAATCTTTCATTTAACTTTAGTTAAGCTATTATCAGATTATTTTATGCAATTACGTTTTTCAGAGGAACATGGCTACGCAGAAATCAACTCAGATTCAACGACAAGCAAACGTTATCAAAACGTAGTTGTAGCGGATGTGAGTTGTAGACTAAGATCTCGTTATGCAAAATAATTGGTATTATTAATGCTCGTTTCATAAGGAATTCCAGCATTAATGATTCAAGACGTGTATGCCTTATTGTTCAACCCGCAAGTTGGTTGAAAGATCAGTTTGGGTGATTTACCATGTGTTGGATGGTGTTAAATGTGGCTTCATGTAAATCTTCTTTCTTAAAGCAACTTAGCAAACAGCTTCCATTGTATAGCCTACATTTTCAATATTGAGTGTGTAGGAAAGATTAGAAACGAAAAACCGTGGATAACCATTCAGGTAAAAATCAATGGTTCCTAGTAGGCCTAGTTTGTTTTTCTGTAACTTCAATATTCAGTTTTCTGAAACCGACCGTAAAGAAACCTTGATCTGCAAATAAACAAACTACAGGGAAAGGCAAGTGTATGCACTATGCAGCCTACTCAATATGCAATTGATCTATTACCATCTTGTTCTCAACACGGAAACACATGACTAAACTAAACTGTTGGTTACGTTATTTTGACTTTGACTGCTTTGCTACTTGTGTATTTCCAGAAAGGACCAAGCAACAGTTGAAGCTACGTTAACATCGATCAAAACACTGAACGTAAGAATTAGTTTGTTGCTGACAAACCTTGATCCTTGGCTACAATCGCGATAAATTATAAGCTTCTAGTACAGACATGCGTATGTTATGCGCATTTAATAATTTTATGGTCTATATTTGTAGTTAAATGTTGTAAAACCTTCATGCTGCTGTAAAACATTGTTGTCACAAATTCTGCTATATGATGATTTTGTCAAATGCAGGTTGTTTATGTGTAGAAGGAGCCATCAACCTGGCGTCAGCATATACTGTAGCTGAGTAGGCTACATTCATTAAAGTTTTTTTTGTTTTTTACACCACAGCAATTGAATTCCTACCTTGTATTATACGCAAACCAAAGGTTGTTTGTATTTAGATAAACACGGCTTCATTTTGATGGGTCCTCAAGCTACTCAGATGAGCCGATAATGCTCTTCGATAGGTTAAATATCAATTTTGATTTTTGTTACAACAATATGATGCAATATTGCATATAGATAATTAAAAATATATTTCCAATTGGAAACAACAAAAATACAGATTATTGCTTTTGCGAAATATTCAAGAAGCCTAACATTCTTTTGTAAGGCATTGACAACTAAACTCCTAAATTTGAACAATAAAAATACTTAAGCCAACATCTATTGGGAAAATAAATTATCAAGACTAATTTTAGTTTAAGATAAAATTTTCTTATGAAAGATATTCAATTATTCAGGTTTGCTTGAACTTGTGTTGCAACTCAAGACTTTGAATTATAAAAATATGCAAACGAGGCCATTGAGAACAACATAGCACAAAACGCTATAAAGTACTGTAATATGAGAAATTCATTAAACTGTAGCTTATGTCGTGACTCATTTGTCTACACTTTGGTGAAGTTTAATATGCTTTATTCCCATTAAACTTTCTTCTCAATTGGAGCCACACATTGAACTGCCAATTCAAATTTTCGTGAAATTGACATGATCGGATGCCAGTTTTCAAATTGCATCTTCACATTATCGTTTTAAGTTTGTGACGTTTTTCAGAATGCAACAGAACAAATTGATGGAGAATATGAAACAATGATGTCTCAAAAAACAAAATAAGTAATGTATTTATAGTGTATTTATCAAAATAAAGTTTAATCTTCAAAGAAAATGAAGGGGTGTACCAGCAAACATCTATAGGATTGGCCCGTGATACAAGAGAAGGATCCACAGAGGATATAAACTGATATGAATGAATCAACACGTGAATAAAAAAATAACAGTTAACTCCTCAAGTACATGTAGCTCCACACAGAGTGAAATTTACATGACTTATGACTCTTTTTTATTTCTTTAAAAGTAATGTCTAAAAAGACATTATTGACCCAAAAAGAATGTATAAAAAGACATTATGAAAAGTAACTACGGACAAAGTCATGTCTTGTAGTCATGTAAATTTCACTCTGTGTGGAGCTACATGTACTTGAGAGGTTAACTGTTTTTTTTTATTCAAAAGTTTAATGTTTTATCGTTTTGCTGTATGGCAAATACGCTCTTATGTTTAATGAAGTTGAACACAAGTTCTGATGTCCTCTATGATTTTGTACTGTTTTTGAATCTCCAAAAATTGGTTACATTTATATCCATTTTTTGTTGCAGAAGACAACAGGTTCTTTGGTGAAGAAAATACAAGCAAATTTTCATTAATGTGGTTATGACGGCATAATCCTACTAAAATTTTTTGTGTCAAACCAAAAACCACTTCAGCTATGATTTTAATGTTTATTAGAATGATGATCAATTTATAAGATATGTCTTACCAATAACAAACCACATGTCATTTGTAGCAGTGTGGTAACTATGTCTATTCATGTTTGATTCCAATTGATATCAATTTGTGTTTGATTCTCATTCATGCAAGCAAACATACAGTGGAAAATGTATAAAATATTCTCTCTTGGAGGTAGTCTTTATTTTCTACACTCCATTCATTGTAACGTGGATATTGCCACCACAAACGATGGATAATGAGAGCTTCCCAGACAGAGTGGAAGCAGCTTCAAACTTTCTATAGCAGTGATGATTTATGTCGTAAAAAATTCATAATATTTTATTCCATATTCCGTAATAATAGAAAAATTAATCGCTTTCATTATACATGACTACATTTTGTTGTAAGGCAAGTGATTAAAATGTTTATCAACCAGATTGTTGTGTTTGACAATCAGAAAGACGAATTCAAACATAGATATCTGTTGAAAAGAAATTTATTCTCACACGAGTCAGTTCAATCATAGGCTATATAGCTAAAAATCGATTTCGATCAATTAGAAGCTAGATCATCTTCAGTTAAGCTGGCAGCAAACAGCACAAAAATCAAATGATGAAAGTGCGAAAGAATGAAAAATATCAGTTGTTATCATTTGTTGTGTAATTGTAAATCTGAAATAGTATTCTTAATTTGATGTATTGTAAAAACTTGACTTGGTTACTACGACAGTTTATTGATTGAAACTAGAATTCATGGAACGACAAACAGATTTGAGGGATAAAGTATTCGGGTTATGATTTTATGAAATATTCTCCCAAATTCAAAACCCACAAAAGTATTCAACCATCCAACCCATCCATTTCCCAATTTTTAAATCTGTCTATTCAAAAATCAATCAATCTATAACTTACAAATCTCAATATTCACCAACAAAAAATGAACTACATGTATAAATGTGTAATTCCGCAAAACCATTATTCCAAAAGACTTTTAAGAAAACCAAGAATTAAATCCATTCATTTTTGCACTTTAAATTTGGCAGGTAAGCAGCAACTTTTTCTGGCAACTATTTGCAATGATTTTGTAACACAACAAGCGCAAACTATTGTCTGTGCTTTTTCCTGACTTAAATATGGTAATGAAATGTCGATAAACAGTACAAGGTTTCCCACATTCATTCTTCTACGACCTACAAAATACAACAAATAACTTATCTCACAACAGTTCACACTAGTAAAGGCTAAATATTGGTTTACTTAATACAGATGAATGGGCAATGGTTTTACTTCGGAATATTGCTTATTTAATAAATTATCTGTGATTGACACATCACCAAACTACTAATCCTTATATTTTGCAGATGGTTACAATCTTTAAAACACACATATTTTTGTAAGAAAGCTGAGTGTATCAGCTTTCGCTGATATTCTATAAAAATGAGGTTGAGTAAGCAAAGCGAGCTAGAATTTTATGACTTAGTAACTTATTATGACTTAGTTACAATGGCATAATTTAAAAATCACTTCACACAAAACCTACCTAATTAACCAGTCGTTTTCTGAAAGCTGATCTTATGGGTGACTTGATATTTTGACTTTGAGTTGACTTGCTATTACTGGTGTCTGAAGGATGCGCAGATAGTTTCGAAGGTGATTTTTCAGGCAAGATGGAAGGATATACTTTAGATTTCAATTTTAAGCACTTGCAAAATCCCAAATTGAATTGAACAAGATTTTCAAAGTCAGTTTCTTGAAAATGCAAACTGTATATGCGACTTGATGATGTTGGTCCAAGCCATTTTCTTCTTCTGTTTACAAATTTTACCCAAATTTTTTTCAATTTTTTATCTTTCGTTGGGAAACCAAAGAAAGAAATTTTGTCACAATTATCTCGCCGTGAGGCACAGCCATACACGACACATTGTTTTACCATGACAAGAGTTTAACCCAATATCTGTGTAATATATACCGGTATATCAAGTTAAAATACTACTAGATCTACAGTATATAGGACAGTCCTCAGGGCCTAACCTGTCTATGCACTTCAACTGAGGATTAGCTTAGTGACTGTTAGTCCAGGTTTAGCTATTTAGTCCTTACTACTTGGTAACTTCAACCTAAATTGAAGACTTATGCAAAAACATCAACAGAATGCTGAACCCTTGTACCTTGTTAACTAGGCCTAGTCTAGTTGACTGGTGAACTCTTATACCAGTATACCCAGTAGAAGTGTGGTACAGTAGCTGTTCAAGCTAAGCTATAGCCGAACCCTCATCAGTTTACTTCACACGTGACATGGTGGAACAAGCTTTACAACGCAACAACCTAGCCCAACCAGCCAAACACAACGAAAATTGGAATTACAATATGAAGGACTGTACCTCGTGACGTCATAGCGCAAGTGGTGTATTTCAACAACGTTTCATGTAACAGGAGTGAGAAATGACAGTGCGCACTTTGCCCCTTGCTGGGGCGGTTGCATATGATTGTTTTTTTGTAAAAGATAGTAAAACGTGTTCAAAAATGCGTAATTTACGCATTCCAATCGTTTATTTGCGTTTTCAATTTTCATTCCCCGCTCTTTAACTGACGAGAAGCAATTCGGGCACGAATGAAGCCGTCTCGATATTTTGATCCTTAAACTGCTTTAGATGCGTCGGTAACCAACTTCACGAGCCTTTCAACAGCCTGCGTGTGACATGGAAATTTGGGAGAAAATACAATGGGAGTCTTGTGCTTCTGAGTGAGATATCGTGATGTGGTTATCATTTGATGAATGTGTCTAGCTCCATCTTTGCAAGATGAGTGAGTTGAGATGAATATAATTCAAATAGATTCCGTTTGAATAAGGACTTTCTGATGATCCTCCTTTAGGTGAAACAGGCTGTCAAGGGTTTAGATCAGTGGTTCTTACACTGGAAAGAGCGCCCCCCTTGGAGGGCATGTGAGGCTCACAAGGGGGGCGCAAGAAATTGAAAAACTCTGCCCGAATTATAACTAAACGTATCTTCACAACTATGCTGGACTACTATTGCCAAGAAACTTCTTTTTGCCATACAAGGAAGTAAAACCCACCCATACAGAAGTGAGATTTTCCACATGCCATAGCTTACAAATGTTACAATAGCGAGCGTAGTAGCTATATTTAGATCGCAAATGCGAGGACATTGTCAATGAGTGAGCCATATACGTTCCATCAACTATCCCTTATCTTTCAACAATATTTTAAAACCCTTCCTTCTATTCAACATTGCAATTTAAGTTTGTAGAATACTACCAAGAAATTGAATGGAAAATAAGCAAAACAAATCAGACAGAAACACACAAAGCTGCATTCAGTTTGTTGTTGATTTATTGAAAGGTTGCTTCCATAAATTATGTGCGAATGAAAAATTCTCTGTGACAGCGTTTAATTAAGTTGTGAAATAAATTGGAAAATGTGCGTTATCTGCTACTAATCCCCAAATTAAACATTTGGTATCCACTAAAAAGTTACACTCTTCGCATTAATGCAACTACCTGGAAATGAATTGCTGTTCTGCTTAGTGTTTTTTATTTTGAAACGAGGTGGGGCACGAATTTTATTAGAGCTGTAAAAGGGAGGCGTGTCTCAAAAAGTTTAAGAACCACTGGTTTAGATAGTAATAACTATATTTGATTTAATCTATGAGTTCTATTAATTAGCTGTAGTCAGCCATCGTGAGTGTCTGAGTGATTCAACCATTGTGGGTTGCGCATCGCCAGATCAATGCTACATTCACTAGTGCAGTCAAACTGGTACGCTGAATGGTGAAGATTGATGAAGGAAAGCACCAAGTAATAATAAAACTAGGCCATCACCCAGTAGGGTTACCGGTACTAGTCTGTATCTTTAGTCTAAGTGACCTGTCTTTTAATCTGTAAGAAGCGCAGATAACTTTTGTAGCGATCCATTATTTCAACATATAAGTTTTCCTGCCTTTTACTAAAGTTTCTGTAATTTTCCATGCAACTGCTCCCAAAGAAAATAGAAAAAAGGGCGCACACAATAAAATGGTTTGTTCGTCCTTTGACGAGAGCTCTATCACACGAAACCAGCTCACATCAAACGAGCTCAGTTAGACCAGCTCAGCTCTCAGAAAAACATTAAATTGATTGTTTAATTAAAATGCAATAACTCGTTCACTATCCTGTAATTTCATTATTCTGTACTGCTTAAATTCAAATTGTGTTATAGACCTACAACATTATATGAACACCTTCTGATAACTTAAAATAATTATAATTCGAATAACAATTGTGTGGAAATCAGTTCATGGAGTCAGATAGCCAAACTAGATAAATTAGATAGATAGAAATTTCATCAGGCAGTTAAACAGCCTACATCTTAATTCAAAATATAAACTATCCTTACACTTAAATAAGCTAAATAATATATTACCACATTGATGACCCCGTACGTCAGTAGGTTTTAAAACAGAGCATTGGTAAGTACTTGTTTTCCTTATTTCTATATTAAAATTGTCGCAATATCTCTTGTTGTAGATCTTTGCAACAGAAAAAGTCAGACAAACAATGAATGCCTACTACGGTTTGCAACGGCGCTCACAAACAAAACAACCAATTCTTTTATGCGGTGGACTCTTCTTATACGGCACAAACTCAGACATTCCTTTGCGGAAGGCGGTGAAATCACGCAGAATCACGTCGCGACACGATACCTCAATCACAACACCACATCATTATCATAAACACTAAACATACTTAATTCATACTATGTCTGTTAAAATTGTGTTAACGTTTTTAACTCCTTAAATTTGAGCTAAACTTGGTACCCTTGGTTCCAATTTAGCCCAAATTTGGGGGGGCCTCTGTAGCGATCCATTATTTCAACATATAAGTTTTCCTGCCTTTTACTAAAGTTTCTGTAATTTTCCATGCAACTGCTCCCAAAGAAAATAGAAAAAAGGGCGCACACAATAAAATGGTTTGTTCGTCCTTTGACGAGAGCTCTATCACACGAAACCAGCTCACATCAAACGAGCTCAGTTAGACCAGCTCAGCTCTCAGAAAAACATTAAATTGATTGTTTAATTAAAATGCAATAACTCGTTCACTATCCTGTAATTTCATTATTCTGTACTGCTTAAATTCAAATTGTGTTATAGACCTACAACATTATATGAACACCTTCTGATAACTTAAAATAATTATAATTCGAATAACAATTGTGTGGAAATCAGTTCATGGAGTCAGATAGCCAAACTAGATAAATTAGATAGATAGAAATTTCATCAGGCAGTTAAACAGCCTACATCTTAATTCAAAATATAAACTATCCTTACACTTAAATAAGCTAAATAATATATTACCACACTTTTATTAAACTTTGTGGAACCTGCAGTGCAAGCAAATTCCAATAATTGTACTATAAAGCTCCTTTTATAATATCAAGAATTCTTTTGAAGAATTAAATGCTGAATCAGCAGCTAATTGCTGAGATACACAAACAAGCAGTGGCATACCGTGACCACTTTGACAGGGTGTTCAGTGACGGCAAAGCAACAGCGGGGGGTCTGGGGAGCCTCCCCCAGAAAATTTTTAAAATTAACATTAAGTTTGGTGCGTTCTGAGAGCATTTTCAGCACAAATTCTGAACATGAACAGAACTGACAAAAATAATGTTGTCGGAATGGAGAAGAATACAAAATAGATATTTATTTGGCAGCGCCTATTGAATGAAAGACTTAATAATATCAAACATTAACACTTTGCTCCTCAAAGGGAGGCCAGATTTGGCCCCCCCTCGTATTTCCTTTAATTATTTGAAGCACAGTAACGCCATGCACTTGGTTTTTCTTGACTTTTCCTAAAATTGCCAGGCGGATCTGATGATATTAAATTTGATGCTAAAAGTTGTGTAGTTTTCTTGTAAATTCAAAATTTTAGTGAATTTTTGCTATTTCTAGCTCACTTCCAGCAAAGTGTGAAATGGATTACATTGCGATGACAAGCCATAAGCTCATAATTGCTTCGTGCATCGATATGCGCGAGCAGAGAGAAGCATCCTCTTGCTTTCTTTTGTTTGGTTTGACCTCAATAATACAAAGCGCGTTATTTCTTATGCTACAAAGAAAAGCCAGTGATCGCAAAGCTGTTAATTAGAAACATTAATAGCAAACGTTTTTTGCGTTATCAGCTCTACAAAGAAGAATAGCAATCCACGATCAAAATAGTAGGCTATGGAGGCCACAAACTATTCAAAACAGTTGTTTCAAGCAGATAATATTCATTGACGAATAAAAAACGTTACAATAAGAAATCTTCTCTTGGATAAAGACACGAAAACCTAGTTTCGAAATAAACGTTCTATGGAAATGCTCTCATTGACAAAACTTGCAATTGAGGAAATGTATCACTGCAAATGCTTTTGGGAGAAGCCGGAGAAATAGCGTTTTTGCAAACAGTAATTGTGAGATACACTCAAAATTATGAGATAGGCTCCATTTACACGTATCAGCTAACTCGATGGCGTCCCTTCACTGCTTTATGTCGCCTACTTGTTGTTATGTCCTGTATTTTTGTTTCACAGTGCACTGTGTTTTGTTCCAAAGAGCGCAAAATAAAGATGATAATGCCTCATCTACATTACAAAATATTTTGTAATGTAGGCCTACAAACAAAATGTACAATGTACACAATGTACATTACAAAATATTTTGTACTGTAGACGAGGTATAAAGTTAGGCGTCACATAAGACAAACAACAAATCAGCTTTCTTCATTATTGATTCAACATCTGAATACGTTGCGCCAATGTATAAGAGGCCGGCTATTGTGAAGACCCGCCATTTATAAACGATCCGATTATACCAAAAGTGGGACAAACTAGTGGATCAAAGAATGAATAAACAATGCTGAGAAAACTAAATCTAGGTGACGAACAATACCGATGTCTTCATTTATCTTGGAAAAATGCTGCCTAAACTTATCAACAAAAAATACCGTAAATAACGGCAGGGATCCGGAAAGCAGAATTTGCTCGACTTTGGCATGAATTTAGACAGACATCTACAGTAATAATTCCACACATACAATAACGGGCTCTCAACGGCTGTAAGATACATAATAATCAACCTGGTTCTGGGCGATTTGTGTAACAGTTTAGGGGAAGACACTACTTGAAATGATGCACCACACAAAAGATTTTCAATGAAGACTGAGTCTAAAAACCGATGTGGATTGTGCTGCACAATAACTTCAAGTTTAGGACAGAAGAGGCACAAAATATCACGATAAAAATAAAGACCTTGTGGGAAATTTTCGAGAATCATAACACGATGCAAATACCATAAACGCTTAGTTTGCATGCTGCTCTAAGCTGGCCGGCAACTACAAAGGTAGACAATAGCCTACAGGCAGTTTATAATTCGATAACAGCGCAACAAACATTATAAATACGTAAACCGACAATTTTCTTTTACAAACGTTTTACGTCTAATAGTAAATTTTCTCCCAACAATTTTTTGTGAAGCACTTGCAAACCACGGTTTTGTAAAATAATTCATCATTATTATTTTTTACTTCTCGGATATTGTAAAACGTCATCAGCAAAATCACAAAAAAAGTTTCATTACTTTAATGTAGTAGGCCTAAGAATTTTTTATAGAATTGCAGCCACGTTGTTTCAACAAAGAAGCCATTTTTTAGCAATATAAAGTTATGGAAAATAATTTGCAATCCTGCAAATGGTTGGAAAGAATCTAGGAAGTCTTCTCACAATCTGGCACAAAATGAATATGTTTATTGTATCTCTGTAAAATGTGTTACGACAAACTTTGAAGCTTCGTTATAATCATTTTTATCTTTGAAGTCAAAAGTTATTTTTTTTTGGCCAGAAACATAATCACTGGATTGCTGATGTTGTCGCTTTTACGCGCATTTTTAGTGCTTCAAACAATAAGGACCCAGTCAGCAATCCAGTCCTTTTACATTGATTCAACATTTGTAAACGTTAAATTTATGTAGATTTGCTGACTGTGGGTTATTTCACATTTCCTTTGTTTACGCATGTTCCTCAATTCGCTGTTGCATTATTTCGACGCTGGCGGACTAAAAATGTATTTTCAAATTGATTGACACAATCTTCAATAAAAAGTGAGCTTCGAACTTAGCTTTGTTGATGTAAATGCTGTATTTTTTGTGGATGTAATTTATGAGTCATGTTTATAAACACCCGTAAGCGAATTGACTTATGATTTGGCCTGCATGATATTTGTGATGCGACTTGACACAAATCCACAATTTCACAAGCACCTAATCTGAACTTAGAAATTTCGGATAATTTCAACAACATGTTCAATTGTCTTCTCTCTACTAAAAATATTCATACTACAAACTCAATTGTAGACCTAAAATACACAAACGAAGATGTAAACAGCTATTCAAGCAGGCTAAGGTATTACTTATGAGAAATTTGGTTCCTTAAAACTAGAAGCTAGCCATGAGTTTCGGAATGCATTAGTTCAGGATAAAAATGTAAGACAACAAACGCAGTTTTGTTTTTTTTTCAAATTCGTGTAACAATGTTACTCTGATTGTAACTATTTTAGAATCAGTGAGTAGCTTACAATAAGATTTGCTCGCAAGTCGTAAATTCTAATCAATGCAATGATTTGGCACACCGCACACACACTTCGTGCGTTCGATCGAGCTCTTTGTTATTTAGAAGTTTGCATGAAATCGGATTAGCACGGTAATTAAATAGCGGCAAGTTAAATCAAAATTGTCGTTTTTGGGTACCTTTGCAAAAATTGAAATATCAAGTTTAACATATAAAATTTTAAAATAATGGCTTTTCAAACTTATAGACAAATGATTTGTTTTCACACCAGTGCAACTTCTGTTGAAATAGCATCAGCGGATAACACGTAACAGCTGATTGAATTTGATCCAAAAACGCCCCCCCCCCCCCCTTGAGCAGTTAACTTCCAAAAAAACGTTGAAAAGCAAAGGGTTAAGTTGCATTTCTAAAGTCACATACTTCAGTTCAGTTTTTATTTCCGACCATCAAAACGAACAATATTACTTGCCATAACACAGCAAGAGTCTGAAAAAACGCAAAAGTTAAAGCGTGCTCGAGATGGAAATGATTTACTTCATGCAAGGATTAGGCACGGTCGCAACACCTTGAGAAATGTACAAGCGAATTAAAAACAAACATGTAGTAAAAACGGATGTAGTCTAAACGCAGCTTTAGCCACTAGCCAATTTTTTTATTATCAGTACCGGTATCATTTTGTTCATTGGCTTCACATTTTAATATATATATTATATACCGTACCGGTGGTACACCCAAGACGAAACAAACATAGGCAATAATGTGAGACAAACCAGGAGACACAGAAAGCGACTTTGAGTCAACTGGGACCTGCTACATAATTAAGGTGTTTCAGCAATAAGGTACAATACCAGTAACATACAAACACTCTAATTACAAAACGATTAGATGTGTTGTTTTAGAATGGTGCATCAATGATATTGGCTGTTGCCATAAGCTTTGTTGCAGATTCAGACAAGCTAGTCCTAATTTACTGGCACTTGGTGCATAAAAAACATTTTATCTTATCTTGTTTCCAACTCTGATCACCTCAAACTCTAATCCAACAAGCTAAAACTTGCTATTGCCTAGGATTCCCCCAATGACGCGCCAAGGTGTGCAGATCAGCAAGTGCACAGCCTGGCTGACCTAAAACCATTGCTGTTTTTGCTGCCTTGTGACGTCATTTTTCTTAATTGTTTATTTTAAATAGCACTCGCCAAGCTGTCAGTGCACACCCAGCTTAACCCTATTCGGACTAAGCTATTTTTGTGAGGTAATGGCCTGACGTGTGGACTTATTCCATCCACACTTTCATTTGCTAATAACTTTTGATATAAAAACGTTACGAGGTTGCTTTTTTCGCAAAGTTAAAGCAAAATTATTGAGAAACTGGTTAAAATTTTAAGTGGACAGTGGACACACATACTCTACCAGTTATTTGCTATTGCTTTTTTGCTAAAAGTAGTTATTTTTTTTTTTTTTTTTTCTGATGTCTCCGTTATAATCTCTTGAAATCGTTAATATCTTCGTAAAAGGCACACGTTCCAGTCATGCATGTAATCCGAAATGGTCAGTAGTCATGTAGGTCACGCAGTAAATTTTGGAAGGCACAAAACAATACAAATGTTTGCTAACTTGCTTGTACAAGATGATAAAGTTTTTCAGATGACCTGGCAATTTTAGGAGTAGGGTGTCAAAAACTGCTGATAACTAAAAAACTATACCACATAAAAATGTCATTTTATTACTAAAACAAAGATGAATAATTTTTAGAAAAAGTCATAAAACTTCAGCTAATTTGAGCCAGTAACTTTTATGTAATCGATGAAAGTTTTAGGTATGGACGGAACCCGTCCACCCGTTAGTCCGAATAGGGTTAAAGGTAATGACCGAAAAAAATTAAAGGCAATGACCTCACACGTTGGAGCATTAAAATTAGAAGGGGACGAGTTTTGCAATTGAAAAGAAAGCAATCAGCATGCAGCAAGATGTTAGAATATCATGAAAGTAAAGAACATCGACAACCGATGGAAGTTTTCTTTTTTTTCTGGATTTCTTGGGGTGTTCAGTGCACACCTTGAACACCCTGAATATACGCCACTGCAAACAAGTATTTTAGCCATGGTGATAAAACGGCAAATTGTATCTGTTTGAACACAAGTCGCTTATTGTGACACCATAAAGCTGTTCTTTCTTTTTGATAACCGCTATGTATGAGTTGCTATCCAACCTGTCTTCTTCCTAACTTTCGACTCAAGTTCCACATGTGTTGAGTGAAGATTGATGGTATATTGTTAACAAGAGACGGGTTCAATTGTGATGTGGAATAGTCACTTCACACTCTTATTACATCCGTCCGTTAGATTCACACATCGTAAAAGAAAGACGCAACACGTTTGGAAAACACAAGTTAGAAAATTAGAGAAAGAATGACGAGAGATTGTCGCTCAAGCGTGACAGTGCATCGCAATGATGACGTCACGATTGCGCGACAATCTATGTCACAATACGGAGACAGATAACTTGGCCATAATTTCGTGAACATAGCAGCCTCCAAGATGAATATTACAATATCCATCTTCCAGAAGATTATTTTTACCTAAACGAAATTACTCAACATTGGCCATACCTAACACACATTAAACATAATTGCAATGTCGCATAATATTGTCGTATAAATAACATACATACGACACAGTCATGTAGATGAACCTGTAGTCCCGCACTGCTGTCTGAAGGTATTTAAAACGGACCATGCTCACACGACATTACAGTACTAACACACAATACACCTAAAGTTATACAAAAACAAAGTTGTCATATGAAGATACGAAATTAAATGTGAAAGAATGAATAAGATGCTCAGCTTAAGTCACAGGTATCCCAAGCAAATTTGCTGTAAGCGATATTGGCGTAACTCAAAGTGACAATTTTATGTACTTGATAAATACATACGGTTCCAGCCAGACTGTATCTATTTAATTTGTAAACAGCCAGCATTAAGCATCATACATCACACAAGTCATAAACAATTAAACATTAATAATAAAGTGAACACATTTTCTATGAGTGATGTCCCTTAACGTCCATCTGGGGGGCCCGAACCAACTGGAGCAAGCACAGCAGTGCGTGTCCGCGCGCCCTCCACCGGAGCAACGCAAGAAATATCACGAAGCACGGTTTCAACGTGCGACTTATTTGTGTTAGTGTCCCATGCTACCACAGCCACCCTCACCCTTCTCACAAACTCTTTACCCTTTCGATGCTGCGGTAAAATTTCAACCACTCTGCCGATTCGGTAGTCCCCTCGTTTAGGCCGATCATTCATATCCCATACCAGGACCAAGTCTCCGGGTTCTAAATTGCGACAGATGTCACTCCATTTTCTTCGACCCGCAACTTAGGTAGGCAGAAATCTGTCCAGTGACCCCAAAACTTATCAGCGAGTGACATGCTCTGCCGCGAATCTGCCAGCGTGGCCTCTTTTAACTCCTGCCTTAATTCATCCACCATGCGGTCGCGCGTCAAATTTTCACGTTTCAACCAGTTCACGTTCTCAAGATCATCGCAAACCTGTACTTTCCTGACTGTAGCACGACTGTCCGAACAAAGAGGAGACCGCCCCCTACCGGCTAGCCATCCCAACGGTGTGTTGATCGCGTGCGGCTCATACAACGTTTTACCAACTCGCTCTTCAAGCACAGTTAACAAGAATGGACAGTCATCGCCTATCAAAATGTCCACAGTCTGACGATTTTCTAATTCAAACACACTAATATCATCAAAATGTCTGTAACCACTCAATTCTTGCTTATGAGGCAAGATTTCAATGTCATCGCTCCATGGCGTCGAACACACAACATTATCTATGTTAAAACTTTCACCAGTCGACAACGATTTTACCACAAATTTGACCCAACCAGTATCAACTTTCGCGTCACCGTTCAAGGTTTTCATGGTAAAGGATATGTTTTCATAGGGCTGTAACCCCAACTCTGCACACAATGATTTTGATACCAGGGTTATCTGGGATCCATAATCAAGCTGACAGTACACCAACTTTTCTAAGCCAGTTGCCGGGTTTATGACCTTCACAGCAACTGTTCGGTTTAAAACTTTACAAGGTGTCACTTTCACATTGCTCAAAGAGACTGATTTTTCTCTACCTTGAACTCCAGTTTTATTAACCGCAGACTTGTCAACTTTGTCCACAGCGGACTCGCGTACCTTCTTTGGAACTGGTTTGTTTGCTGGCCTATCATTAACGACCCATTTATGCAACATAGCGAAATGCTTCGGCGTTTTATAGTTAGCATCCTGACACTGATCACAGTTCATGGCACAGCGACAATCTCTAGCCCGATGCTTTCCTCCACAATTATCACAGAGCCAATGTTTGTAGAAAAACTCTTCACGCTTTGCCACAGTCATACCCTGCAAACGATGACATACCTCCAAACCATGATCCACATTCACACCAAACGAAAGGCAACACTCACACAACGAGACACTCGTTTTTGACGTTGCGGAATTTATATTACCATAGCCGTCAACCTTGGCCGCCGTATGTTTCACTTGAAATGCACCCGCGTCCCTTTTACTCTCCGACTTACCAAAAGAATGGTTATTGCTCGACTAATGGTCCTCACTCATTAACCAAACGCCAAAGTCGGTTGATTTCGCATATTCTTCCGCAATAACAAACTGCAACAAACTATCAAAGGAAGGGTCCGCCGTCCAACCAAATTTATCACCTAAGAAATCAATGAAGCGTTGACGCGCATAAACGGGCAAACGTTTAGCTAGATCACAGACAAATGTCCCTTCAAGGTAGTCCAACCGCTTGTATGCTGCCGCATATATTTGGCAATCTAGTAATTCTGCCAGAAACTTGCGCCAACCGGTAATGTCAGCCCCCGACACACGCGGCCCAAATCGGATACTTTTAACACAAGCCTCAGAATTAAAACCGCCGCGAACGGAAAATCTTAAAGACAAACGCTCCAATGCCATATTAGCACGCATTGCTTCGTTGTAACCTGGGGTGCTACTGATCACCAAGCTTATGTCTTGAGCAGCAGTTTTAATACATGCTGCTCTAATCAAGCTCAGTCTCATATCCTCATATGGGCATTTTTCTAACAAAGCATTTATCTCGTTTTTAAAAACAATAAAGAGCATAGAAAACTCGTCATATTTTATGAGCGAGGCCATGTCAAGATAGTCCTTCCTTGACGCCTTTTCGCACGCTCCGTCGTAGGCTAGGGGCGGTTGCTGTTCTCTCCTTGCCATCACGTCACTTTCATGCAGGGGTAAGCCATAATACCCATCATGGACTGCACTACCCTTAGGGATATACCTAGTAGTATCAGTAACTCCTGGCGGAGGTCTAATAGGTCTCTCATAGACAGGTACATTTAAGCTAGGGGCCATTAACTTGTCTGCTTTGTTAGCAGCCTCCATATGGGCACAGAATTTAGACAACACTGAGTGAGGGGCTTTTTTTGGTTTCTCGCTTTCCTTGAGATGAGGACCATCCCAGCTAGAAAGCTACGTATATTACACGTTGAATTTTTGGTTGATTTTAGGTAGTATGGTATCTTAGGTAGAATTCAGGTGTTATTAAGGAGTTTGTGTACACCAACACAAATTCACTTGTTTAAAAAACATTTTTTTAGAGACATATTTTAGCTATCATTTAGTATGACTAGTGTGTAAATATGATTCTAGAAGTTTTATCAAGGATTCTTTTTTGAATATAACTCTTGCAAAAATAACACGTGTTTTCCACGTATATTACACGTGTTCAAATTCCTATGATTATTTGACTAATTTTTAAGGTATATAAGGTAAAATTACACCCAGAAGAGGGCATACAAAAGAGAAGAAATGTTTACCCGAGCAGAAGGATGTTTTACCGGAATTTTTTGTATGTTGATTATATGTTGTTTCCACGTGTATTGCACGTTTCCATCTGTTGAAAAGTAACACGTGTTTTCCACGTATATTAAACGTGTTGAAGTTCTTTCGTTCATTTGGGCAATTTTTAATCTGTGTTAGGTAAAACTACCTCCCAAGGACGGTATAAACAGAAAGAATTCTCCACTCAAGTGGATTGGTGTCAACCACGCTCCTCCGCATTTTTTAGGATATAAGTTAGATTATGTGTTTTTGTAGGTATTTTTACACGTTTTTATTACGTTATGTAAAAAGGAAACTTCATGACATTTTTTAGTCGCAAATTAATGTGATCTTTTAACGATAGTTCTTAGTGTAAATTTAAGTGGTCTCGCTTACTGATATTAAACAATTACTTACTAAGGTTTGGTACGGTAGCCACTTTAACAAGTCGAAATTCTGCCACTAAAAATGACCAGAATGAAACCGCCAACCAATCATAAGCTCTGGTTTAAGTGACGTAAAAATGGCGAAAAGAAGATGATACAAAGCAAATTAAGTGATGGATTTTTTGTCAGCTGGTTGGCTTAGGGGTTTTGTCAGCTGGTTGGCTTTCATTGACGCGGGTTCGATTCCCACCACTGCTATTGCTCTTTTTCTTCTCTAATTCCAAATAAAGTTCAAAACAAGCGTTAACTCTCCGAATGAGTGCTAGAAGGGTCACAATTGGACAGTAGCCTCTTATAACAATATGTGTTAAATAAATACAAATGTGTTAAAGTGTTGATTTCAGATACGGTACGCGGAAATTAGGTAGAATGTGGGTGTAAAAACACGTAAAATCCACCACCAAATATACGTGTAATACACGTGAAATAGTGTCGACACTTATACGTGTATTATACGTGAAAATTAACGTATAATACACGACCCAAGGAAGGTAGAATCTACGTGTCAGATACGAGGAAATTAGGTGTAATGCGGGTGTAAAACACGTAAAATCCACTACCAAATATACGTGTAATGCACGTGAAATAGTGTCTACACATATGCGTGTATTATACGTGAAAATTAACGTATAATACACGACCCAAGGAACGTAGAATCTACGTGTCAGATACGAGGAAATTAGGTGTAATGCGGGTGTAAAACACGTAAAATCCACCACCAAATATACGTGTAATGCACGTGTATTAGTGTCTACACATATGCGTGTATTATACGTGAAAATTAACGTATAATACACGACCCAAGGAACGTAGAATCTACGTGTCAGATACGAGGAAATTAGGTGTAATGCGGGCGTAAAACACGTAAAATCCACCACCAAATATACGTGTAATGCACGTGAAATAGTGTCTACACATATGCGTGTATTATACGTGAAAATTAACGTATAATACACGACCCAAGGTACGTAGAATCTACGTGTCAGATACGAGGAAATTAGGTGTAATGCGGGTGTAAAACACGTAAAATCCACTACCAAATATACGTGGAAAACACGTGTATTAGTGTTGTCAGATACGAGGAAATTAGGTGTAATGCGGGCGTAAAACACGTAAAATCCACCACCAGATATACGTGTAATGCACGTGAAATAGTGTCTACACATATGCGTGTATTATACGTGAAAATTAACGTATAATACACGACCCAAGGTACGGAGAATCTACGTGTAATACACGTGAAACTTCTAGCTGGGATCTTTCACCTGGGCGCTCGTCTTGGAATCCCGCGTGCGATAACTCCTCAAGCTATGTGTCTTCTCTGTATAGCATTCCGACATGGCCATCTGCTTCTGCAAGCTTGCACGTACTTGTAACTCCCTAAGCTCTCTGGCCAGCTTACGCTCTTCTCGGGCTTCCTGTTCCCGGGCCTCCTTAAGCTCTCTGGCCAGCTTACGCTCTTCTCGGGCTTCCTTAAGCTCTTCTCGGACTTCCTGTTCTCGGGCCTCCTTCAATTTCCTTGTCTCTCGCGCCTCATCTAAGCGGTTCTCAATTTGAATCTGTTGTAATTGAGTTTCCAGATCAATCTGAGCTAGAATATGCGCAGACCTTCTGCTTTTCCCTGCAGATGAGGGAGGGACCCCAATGGTTGTGTTTGACAGGGAAGCTGAATTTACTGGGGGCGAGTCTGTTAGCTCCTCCCATTGTTCTTTACATCTCCTCACCAACATTTCAAACTCGGGGGCAACTCGAGGTTCGGAGTCCTCTTTCTGCGTAATGGCACAAAAGTCTCTAACCCTCCAATCTAGAGCCTTGACATGCTGTGATTCAAATTCCATGACTTCGTTTCTGCTTCTTAGTTCCCCAAGCTGTCTCGTGGCCGCACTGATGTCACTAAGTAGCTGACGCCTTCGTTGACGGGCTTCCCTGTCATTCTGTAGCCCTAACACTTCCTGGTGAACCTCCTCTCTACCGACCTCTGAGGGCAGTTGTGATTGTACTACTGGTCCTATCACCGGAAGCCGCGCTACGGTGGCCCCACTCTTCACGACAGATCCACCTCGCCCCACCAAAGAGCGGCGGACCGGCTCCTGTACACTCCCCAGCCCGCCCGAGACCCACAGACAGTCCTCAAGGGAAGCGGCACTCATAGTTATATCAGTAACTTATTAAATGGAATATGTACGGTAATCAACAAATTATCTTTTACTACTAAATTGCAGTAGGCTACACAAATTTGCTATAAAAGCTCGATAACATACACAATCAAATAAGTAGCACACTGACCAGAGGCAGGAAATAGTCCTCGCACCACTGCCCTTACGAGAAGCGTCGCACTCTTTGTCCACGTGATCCAGTTTCAAAATGGCGTCGCGCGCTTCGTCTTGTGGTCGGTGAAATAACACAGTTTCTTGCTCTCCTCGGACAGTTCGATCGTCGACGGATTGTTGGTCTGGTGACTGTTCCCCAGCCGCTTCAGGCAGTATAAAGTAACCGTGCTTATACTGCCCCACAGTAGAATTTAGTGACTTCTCTAGCTGGAGATCTGGTTTCGCTTTTTCGATTGCTGTTCTTTGGTTGGCCAGCAATATGCGTTTTACAACATCAGCAAAAAACAATTCTTGTAGCTTCACGATTGAAGTGACCAGAGCCACACAATTGAAGATGGGTACGGTAACTACAGACTCACGATTGAAGTGACATCCCGTTTAACACAATTGAAGATGTTCTTTCTTTTTGATAACCGCTATGTATGAGCTGCTATCCAACCTGTCTTCTTCCTAACTTTCGACTCAAGTTCCACATGTGTTGAGTGAAGATTGATGGTATATTGTTAACAAGAGACGGGTTCAATTGTGATGTGGAATAGTCACTTCACACTCTTATTACATCCGTCCGTTAGATTCACACATCGTAAAAGAAAGACGCAACACGTTTGGAAAACACAAGTTAGAAAATTAGAGAAAGAATGACGAGAGATTGTCGCTCAAGCGTGACAGTGCATCGCAATGATGACGTCACGATTGCGCGACAATCTATGTCACAATACGGAGACAGATAACTTGGCCATAATTTCGTGAACAAAAGCGCATAAGTGAGTCACACAGTGTTTATGCTTTTGACCAATTTTGTGGGAGACTTTCTCGAACCCAATATTAGGAAATTAAAACCTTGCGGGGGCGATCAAAAACTTGTCAAAACCAAACAAAAATTTGCATATATGTTATTATGGGTATTTCGCACTTTTTTGATATACTAGCTTAAAAAAATAAAAATTTTGTATTTTTCGACCACCCTACTACACACCCTGTAACAACGTGAGTCACTTCTGAAAACTGGGGGATATTTGTCACATAGAAAATACATGTCTCAGACCAGTCCACTTATTTTCACATTTACTCAAACTTTATTGCAAGCGCGTGTAATAGGTTCCCAGCAAACATTGTACTTCGGCCCAACGTAGTGTGACAGTTGGTAAAATAATGCTCCTCCGTTGGCACTACGTTGTGGCCGAAGTTGACCCAACGTATCTTGCACCATTCGTCGCAGTTGGGACAACTTCTTCAAAATGTTTGGGCCAACGTTATCCCAACTCTGCACCCAACGTAGTTCATCGTTGGTACCCTACGATGGCCCAACGTATTTTGCACCATTCATCGCAGTTGGGACAACTTCTTTAAAATGTTTGGACCAACGTTATCCCAACTCTGCACCCAACGTAGTTCATCGTTGGTACCCTACGATGGCCCAACGTATTTTGCACCATTCATCGCAGTTGGGACAACTTCTTTAAAATGTTTGGACCAACGTTATCCCAACTCTGCACCCAACGTAGTTGATCGTTGGTACCCTACGATGGCCCAACGTATTTTGCACCATTCGTCGCAGTTGAGCCGACTTATTTTAAAATCTTTGGGCCTACGTAATCCCAACTCTACTGCCAACGTAGTTCATCGTTGGTACCTACGCTGGCCAAACGCACTTTGCACTTTTCGTCGCAGTTGGCCATACATATTTTGCACTAATCGTTGTAGTTGAGCAACGTTGGTTAAACTTAACCTGCAATTTCAAGTTGACACTGTCCTGATGATCCAATATGCCAATACGATGACCATCTTCTTATACTGAGCAAATTTAAGTCAATGATGTAAACAAACGTAAAGTTGTTGAAAAATACATTTATTCGAATGGTAAAATGCACCACCCATGCACAATTCACAGCTACGACAAGACATGCATAAAAGTCTAAAAACACAGTGGACTGAGGTACTTCATGCCTCATCAGAAGACTGCGCCTGGATGTAACAACGTGATCTGTGGCGGCTCAAACGCAAGTACCTATAAAACAATATGCAACATTTGTAAAGAAAGCAGGGATGAAAGAAAATATACTGTACAGTGCAAATTAGGTCGTGTTTACAGCACCGTGAAAGAACAGACTCTAATTGCTACATATCCCATGGATATGTGTATGCAACACCCGGTTATGTTACAATAACAAGCATTTTTTTAATACATCCTAACATTCCTCAGTATGTTTTAATTCTGTAATTCGTAGCCTATACGATGGGGTGGGGAATGGGTATACCGTTATGTTCTATCAACCTCTAACATTAATGCACATTCGTTAATCGTGTTAATGCGGTTTGCCTTCTCTAACCAGTGCAAATTATTATTGTTATCGTTTGATAGATCTTCGAAGTCAAGTCTTAAAATGTGTGTATATTTCTTGAAGTTCTGCTCCAGCAATAAACTAATCGCTGGTTAAGTAAATGAAAATGCTTTTATTGCCCTTATTGAGAGAATAGTAACGATTTGTCAGTGACGGAGAGAACAAATGAACATACCCGCAGTACTTTTTGTAGCAAGACGTTTAAGCCGGCCCCCATCGCGGTCTTCCCACGTCTTAAACCAGTCGCCCAGTTTGTGGTCGATTTCTTGTAGAGTGCATGATTTCGTATTGCTCTGGACAACATCTATAAGTAAAGCAGTTTTGTAAACAAATAATGTTACATCGATTTTATTTTTACACAATCATCTACAGCAGTGGCCAGCGGCTCTTAACCTGTGGGTAATTACTCAATCTGGGGAAGTTTGAGGTCTTCCAGAGGGCAATGAGCAGGACAGTGCAAATTATTACCAATTTTTAATCAAACTTAAATCATTGTTGGGTTTGGCTTTGGCTATTCCATTCAATTGATTGCCAAAGACTAATAAAATTGGTACGAATGGAATTAATTTTATGCTGCTGTTTGGAAGTCTTCACGAGAAGATGCAGAACAACGTGTTCTTGTCGAAGGTTGCTTATTTGTGCGACTTTTTCTCTGACATAAACGCCTTGAACTGCTTGCAGGGCAAATGGACAAGGTTATGGGATTTAATAGACAAATAATAGATTTAAGATGCCCAACATGCTTAATTGCTTAAAGTGGGGTAACGGGTCAGAAAAGGTTAAGAACGTTGCTCTACAGAGTCTACAGTCTGTTTCACGTGCGTGGCACGATCATCAGGAGAGCTGTAATGAAAATAAAAGCGAGGACATCACCATAAGCATAGCCCCCGAACCCAGGAAGGTCGGCCTTCCTGACCTTTTCGCAGAGAAGGCCACCCTTCCCTGCGAAATCGGCCAGATCAACTTTCTAATCTCATCTTTTTTACTGCACACAAGTAAACAGCAGGTGTTTTTCAACTAGATCTAGACTGAGGCATTAATCAGGGATAGTAAACAGCAAATTGACAAAAAAGATTACGAAAAAGGTAAACTTCAGATGCTGCAAAACTTATGATATATCCAAGGTTGTTATTTCATTGAAAATTAATCATTAACAGTAAGTATTCTTTCTGGAGACGATATCATACCAACAAGAGGTGAATACAAAACTTAAACAAACACTTACCTACGACCATGTTTTTTAAGTTTTGCATGGAATCAAAAGAAAACTTTTTCTCTCCACTTAATGTATTTTCCCCTTCCCGGTCCGCGAGACGTAACTTGCGACTTCGTTTAACATCACCTGAGGCATCAATCGATTAACCGTGTCGTATAGGCTTTTTCCTCCTAGATACGACACAGTTGTTTGAACTGCAATAGAACAGATGGATGTTGAAATGCATAAGCCGAGATCGTTAAAACAGCATAGAAAGCAGTCCCATCAAACAGTCGCGGTGCGTACCAGGCTACCAGCGTACATAGGTGTCGAAATAGGGTGGGCCGGGTGGGCTTTATTTTAACAAAATATGTTTTGCCCACCATGTTTTCATGACACCTATGAAGTGTTCGTTACAATTATTTCCGTTTTTGTTTTTAGCTGAATTATCCAACCAACTGCAGTGTAACCTCTGAAGACTTGCAATAAACAAGATCACAGATATGCGTAAATCAAACGCACAATACCACATTCCAATTGACAACTTTGAAGGTGGGTATGTAAATGAACCCAAACCTCCAAACAGTAACATTGATACCAACATCAGATTGTTCCAAATTCCAGTTATTAACATCAAGGCTAAATATTTTCACCAAGTTGTCAACTTAAACCTCAAAGATATCAAGCATCTGCTCATGTACCGTATTTGGATTAAAACGTAGAGATGGCCTCATCACTATCAGACAAAAACTAAAGTCCCGAAAGCTGACGAAATTCTTCAATACCAAACACGATTTTAATGTTTGTGCAGACTAATACTGTGTGATGCTGAAACCAGCTTTGAAATTTTTGTGTTTTCAATATGGAGTTGTGTGATACAAACCATACAACAGCATGTCTGTAAGAATGTGAAGGACTGATTCACACTAAGCGTTTTGACTCCAATATGACATTTGAAATACAAATTAAATATGCACACAATGAATTCAGTTTATTTAAGAATTTCTAAAACAAAACTATATTCTGCCTCATTGAAGCCGAACTGTGACAGTGTGAATCAGCCATAAAAATAGTGGGTTACTCGAAGTCCACTTTGAAACTAGACTGTTTTATTGATTCTTTGATTGCTAAGATCAAGTGTATTTATACTAGAAGAGGACTTCATTTGTTTGAGTAAGTTTTTAAAAGTAGTTCTACTTGATGGGGTATGTTTCACAGTCATAAGATCAATCATTATACACTTTTGACATCGCACCCACTGCA
This sequence comes from Aplidium turbinatum, assembly GCF_918807975.1. Taxonomy (NCBI): domain Eukaryota; kingdom Metazoa; phylum Chordata; class Ascidiacea; order Aplousobranchia; family Polyclinidae; genus Aplidium; species Aplidium turbinatum. Next base: position 5,465,865 of record NC_137483.1, on the reverse strand, counting down.
TCAGTGCTTGATTTTACTTTAAAAAATCAGTAATTTGCTTGTAACTTTTTTCTGTACATTTTTAAGAGAAAGTTCTTTGGAAATAAGATAGAAACATGTTACTTCTGCAGCATTTAAGCCAAAAACTAACTTTCTAGTATAATATAAGCAGTTATCAAGATATGGCAAAATTAGCTATTTTCAGCTCGTTTGGTGAAATTGCACGGCCACTAGAGGGTGCAAGAACCCAAAATTATGATAGAAGTATTTCATTTGGTATTTGGGGCCATATATCAAGACCACTTTTTGAAATTCAATTTTTTTTATTTTTCACTCCACCCTAATGAACAATTCGTACCCTCAGTTACCTTGAAAAGATCAAGAGAAAAAATTAAAAAAGCAGTCGCTGATCGTAGTTTCCGCAAACATTTTAAAAGGATTAGATATCGATTAGCTAGGCATCGGCATCCGCAAACAAACAAACTGAAAAGATCGAGAGAAAAAAATAGAACATTGCTGATCGCAGTTTCCGTTTTTCCGCAAACATTTTAAAATTTCCGGTAATGCAAACATTTTAAAATTTCCGGTAATGCAAACATTTTAAAGTTTCCGGTAATGATTCTAAGAGTTTGCCGAAGTCGCTGAACGCAGTTTCCGCAAACATTTTAAAAGGGTTAAGGTTTAGGGTGTTTCCGCAAACAAACAAACTGAAAAGATCGAGTGAAAAAAAAATAGAACAAAGCCGAAGTTGCTGATCGCAGTTTCCATTTTTCCACAGTTTCTGCAAACATTTTAAAATTTCTGGTAATGCTCCTAAGAGCTTGCTGAAGTCGCCGATCGCACTCGCAGTTTCCGCAAACATTTAAAAAGAGGTACCTCTAAATACCCATTGTCAGGCATTAGACAAATCCTAGACAATGCCTTGAAATTACCGACAATGCCTGAAAGTAGCTACTCTACAATGCCTGACAACCCCTGAAAATGCTATAATGCCTAACAAACCCGTCAACCACTGATAATGATCGACAATGCCTGGAAATTCCCAACAATGCCTGAAAGTAGTTAGCCTACTCCACAATACCTGACAACCCCTGAAAATGCTCCACAAACCCCCAAAAAGCCTACTATGCCTGACAATGGGTATTTAGAGGTAGGCCTACCGTTTTAAAAGGGTTAGGCTTGATTAGAGTTTCCGCAAACATTTTAAAAGGGTTCGGGATTAGGGTTGATCAAAGTTTCCGCAAACATTTAAAAATTTCTTTAAATGATCCTAAGAGTTTTTGTTTGTTTGCGGAAAAATTTTAAAATATTTGCAGAAACTGTGATCAGCGACTTCGGCTTTTTTTAATTTTTTTTTCGATCTTTTCAAGGTACGAACTGACGGTACGAATTGTTCATGGTGGTACTAATTAGGTTGCATCCGATGCTGCGCAATCTACTTCATAAAACAATCTGCAAAAAACTTGTGGTATATAATATACATAATGCGGTGATAGTAGCAACATTCAAATCCTGATAAAAAACTTCTCGTTGACATAATAGTCATTTTTATGCCACTTGAAAGTGAAGATACCACTTTTTGTAAAATCGAGTAGGCTACTTCTAAAAATGTTACTTCAAAACCAATAAACAGGTCACGTAATTGCCGTAAAAAGTATTAAATAGTTTACCCTGAAGAATAGATTAGAGTCAACTGCAATAAACCTTACCTGAGTTTCATGATGATCATTCATTTGGGCAGTGCTCTCATAAATGAAAACCTGAAAGTCCCCAAAGCTACGTCTAAAAATTCTTAGATTACATCAAAGTTCCCTAAATCATTATTACATTCAAACAGTTTCACGTTCTGAAACAAAAAGCAAGAGTTAAGCGGTTTAAACAACAACACTAGCAAAAACCATTCTACATAACTTTGTTGTATTAGTGGGCAAAGTCTCACAGCAAAAAGCAGTACGGTATGTTAAATTACAGTGATGTTTAACATTACAGGGATACAGTGAAGATTTCCCAATGCTTATCACATGCTAAAAATGACATAAACTGTGCACGACTATCGACTTATTCATGAGAGCTAATTCGACTAGTAATTAGTTGATTAGTTCATGTGCTTTAGCATCTGTAGCTGAACTCTTCATGAGCCCTTGCCAACTGCAACAATTTAGCTCGATCCCTTAATCCCAGTTTGTCAGCTGACTTCATACCTTGGGTGTGTAGCAAACCAACTAAACTTTCTGACTTTAAACTGTTCCTGTAGTCAGTTTTAATGTTCTTCAAGCTATCCGTACTAAAAAGTCATTCAACTGGGGCATTTAAACATGGTAGGGACATTAGGCAAGTGACTACTTTGCTATGAACTCAAATACGGAAGAAAACTTGACAAATAAACTTCCATTGATTCTGCAAGCGAACAAGACAAAACTGCAAATGCAAATGGCATCCAACTCCATTTGGGTTTTCGCGCGTTTTTTACGATTCACGTCACAGACAATTGTAGTTTCTGACTGCGCATGCGCATCGTCATCTCTTTTTAGCGAATTTTGAAAAAGCACGTTCAGATGTCCGCCATTTTTTACAATGTACCAATTACTCGCGTTTGTCAATGCTTTAGATATGGTGTGCTGTGCATATGGATGTAGAAAACGAAGAAAATACAATTCAGATGATAAAAGGAGTAAATATTATTCCAAGATATTTACCAATCTCTCGGATCATGTGTTTGAATGCACCGTTACCAATAATCATATTTTTACACTAGTCAAAACTGTGTACAAATGTTATTTAAAAATTAGGTTTTACCGCATTGGTAAGAAAACTTGCAAGCAAATACAAGCTAAATTGGTTCGTAAAACGCTTAACAAAAATTCTGTCTTAACAAACGTCTGTAGACGTTGAATCAGTGTAAAAATGACAGATTTTGTTGTATGGCTTGGCTGTAACAGCGCAGCTTTCACGCAAATTTGAGACAGTAACAATGGCGAATGCCTTTTTTTAATTTCTTCAATCGAGATGCGCTGTCTAGTTGTTATAAGATGTTTATGGTTTTTTAAAGTGCTTGCCTGAAACACATGGTACGGGAAACTGTGTCCAATTATTCAGCTCAGTGTTGTCATAATTTTTTTCGAAAATAAAATGAAAACTTCGAAAACAAAAATGAACGGAGCACGTAAAAATTGCGAGATGAAACTACAGCCCTGATCAATTTTAAGAAGGCAGAGTATAGTTATATAGAGCCATAGTAGAACACTAAAAAAACTAGCTGCTGCTAACAAACTTGAAAAACTGCAGCTAAATTTGCAAATTAGTGTTTTTTTTTCAGAATTAGTGATCCTCATAGAGATGCATGATTTAGAAAAACATTTCAAATTTTTTTTTTACTTATAGCAATAACGTAAAAAAATTGAGGGGTTACCGTAGTTCGCCCGCAAATAATGACGTTGGCCCAACGTTCTGTACAACTGCACACCAACATTGGAAAAACCGACTTTCTAATTCTAAGTTTTTTTGCATTTTCATTGTCCCATTACAATTGTAAAAGGAATACGATGAAGCAAACTTAAACAATTCTTCGAAGGTATCTTCAATTAAAATATTTCAAAAGTTGGCAAAGTTGGCAAAACTACACTACCCTCAGCCAACCCGAACAACCGTCAGCCAACGTTGGGCCAAGGAAAAATGTTTACTGGGTTTGGTTTTAAACTCATTAGAATAAAAAGGAACTGACGTAGTAGATACTTTAGTTTCAATACAATGTTACACGTCATAGTGCTCTTATTACAGACGTCCGTGTGGGCTCATTTTTCTACTCTGTGATAACTATTCAGTGATGTAATTCGAAAGTTCCGAATTGCAAGAGTAGTGAGAAATGTGCCATGCCACAGCAAAGTGCTTAAATGGCGTGCGCCAACAACATTGCAAACTGCAGACAGGGCACCATCGTGTGATCTTGAAGTCGCATTAATTCTGCAAAGTAAATCCAGTGGAATCGATGCGATGTACGATAGTTGAATAAACAAGAGTGTTTCAACTGATGTTTCATGTAAAAGACTATTCCTAATATTTCAGATCAGTTATATGTAAAATTTAAGACAAGTAAGGCTTCTAAAAGTCATAGTTTTGCCTGACACAAATGACTTGTTCTTCAATAAGTTGAATCAGTAAATAGTTTTACAACAAAGAAATCACTTTTTTGGTGGAAAAAAATGTGGTTGTTATTCTTTAACTTGTTTTTAGGATCAACATTAAAAGGTAAGATACTTTAAAAGTTTAACAATTTAACTTTAAGCTTTTTGCACGGGTTAATAGTTAAATAGTAATTTCCTAAATATGAATTATACTGGTTTATGCATTTTTTAAACTTTTAAATTCAGCATCAGTTTTGTTTTAAAAGTTATAAAGGTTTAACACACCGTGGCTGGGTCGCAAGCTATGTGCCATAGTTATTGCAAAAAATAATTACGTGATAAATTTGATTTTCTTTGACTTTTGCGCTTCTTTAAATTTTCTCAGCATTGCTTTCTTCAGATTTTGAGACAGTCAAAGGATAGAACATTGTTTATATAAATTAAGTTCCAAGTCCCAGTCGCTCATCATTTTGAAACCCAAAGCTAGCTGTTGTTGGCAGTTAATCAACAGTTTATGGAAACATAGACTACCGTTGTCTTCATATGGCATTGCAGTGTCTTGTTTGTTTTATTATAAAATCTTGAGTAGACCAAAGTACGCGTAAGCGACTAATTCCCCAAGTAATGTTAAATTTAAATAAATTTTGATCTTTACACTGAGAATAAAATACCAATATACTGCAGTTCTAACATTAGTTTTCCAAGATGTTCCAAACGATATCCAAATATATATATTTTTCTATTTTTGCCAACAAACTTATTCAAAATATTGTTTTTATACGGAACATTGAGGACTTAGGATAATGAATGTAGTTTACTTGTTTACGCTTAGTATGCTCTTGCAGCTCATTTCAAACTACATGTGAATTGTGAAATGATCGGGTTGGTCCTTTTAAGTACTTTTAAGTAAACACGGCCCTGTTCGCAACTGCTGACTTTGTCAAACAAAAATGCGAATAATCGTTTTCGGTTGTTTTTTTAACCTGGATTTTTATCGGTAATTTTTTTTTTTTTTTTGAAACACAACAAATACGGCTGATATGAAAAAAGCAATGCTTTCGGTACACTAGCCTATGCTTTTTAATATATCTGTTGTGAAATAAATGTTAGCTGCATAGTTGCGTGCTGAAAACATCGGTACGGCATTCGAAAGAGCACCGGTTCGACACCACTCAAGAGCATGGACTGTGTCTTTGGAAGGACACTTAAAGACATTCCTGAAGGTGGACACGAAGATTGGCTTCCTTGTTTTCCAATCCATTTAATCTAAATCGTCAACTACGGGCGTAAGTCTGGATACAACAAAAAATGAAATAAATTTTGTAGCCTAAGCTTTCTTTTTGCCGTAGTAAAACCCCTGAACAGAGCAAACATTACACGATAGAGTATAGATGGTGCCACGTCACACAAGATTGGAAACCACTGTTTTAAAATGACTCACTGCAAGCTTTGTAATAGCTTAAATAACTGAAAGAAATTAAAACTTTTTGTTTCTTTTTTGTTTGTTTTTTTGTTTTCTTTGATTATAGACAACTGTCACTTGCGGGGCTTATCAGCATGGCAAGAATTGTTGATAAACAACATTTTGCAGTAGCCTACTAAGCTAAATATTTTCATAATACAACAAGAAAAAGTCTTTAAATTTATATATAATATTTTGCCAATTTTTTTATAAATTGAGTTGGCACACCGAACTATTTTTCCAACAAAAACTTGCATAAAGGGAACACTGCTTGTGAAACACAATAACGGTGAAACGCACACTAGTGTTTGCGTGACATTTGCAAACTTAAAATAAGCAACCCTATGCTCACAGACAATTTCGAAATTCGAAAACAGACGTTTTAATAACCACTAGGACAGTGTGGCTGGACATCGCATTGGAATAACTTTAAGCGACCCCCACTTAGAACTATAATCTGATTGGTCGGTCGGTGGAATCGTATGCAAAGCAAAAACATGCTTCGCGTAAAGTATTTTTTGCCTTCATGCTCTTTAACTTCTCAAGAAAATATTTTTGGTTATACTTGTACGCTGATACCTTCCGCGGGCCGCACATAACAGCGTGGAGGGCCGCATGCGGCCCGATGGCTGCCAGTTGGTGACCCCTGCTATAGAGTATAGATGGTGCCACGTCACACAAGATGCACACTGCTATGAGAAAATATTTTTTATAGAGGAGTTTGATGCACTCTAATATCCACTTACTGGGTTCTTAGCAGAGGTGTACGAAGTCAGGTTTTATGGACTTTTGCTCCACTTCAACTCCGAAGTGTACGACTCCAAACGCAAACCATAAACTATAATCCAGAATTTTATAGCTTTCTAAGTATAACACTAATATCTAATAGTATAACACTAATAGCTCACGATTGTGCGACAGCATAACGTAACTATCACGTTTTTTTGAAACACACGCTACACAGCACACATGCACGTGGAAAAAGCGTGGTATTCATATCCTGTAACTTGATTTTCATGAGATTTGATAGGATTTTGTTGACTGGAGGAATAGCACTTTTTTCTGTGGTAAACCCAACAGTTCTTGCTTTGTATCTTCTTTTACACAATTTCTTGTTACCGCTCGTCTTATCTTTTCCATCGCTACATTTGAGTTGTTATGACATTCTCGCAGCAGAATAGTTCTTGTTCGTTCCATTCGTGTTTCTAGTTGTTTTAATTTTAAATGATATACGCTTGCTGGACGCCAGGGCTGCCTAGCGCGTCATAAAGTTTTACCAGGGCCGCCGCGTGAATGTGTGAAAATTGTTACGTTTATGTTTTATTTGCATAAAAAAGAACTCTATTCTAAGCGTGATCAGGTCACAAGATTAATTTGTCAAAACACAAGTCATTCACGCCGTGCATAGATTTGTTTAGTAAGAGAACAAACGTTTTATGTTACATAACAAAAGACTCCACATTTATCCTCTAGATGTTAGTATACCTATTTCGTAAGAAAGACAATCACCTTATCTTGTCAAGAATATAGTTTACAGATTTGTCAGTTCCGTAATTTTTCAGCGGATTTTGTTTTTAAACCGCAAGAAATTTTTAGCAGTTGCTGTTTGTTGGTACATTTGTTTGGTTTCTTTTCGAACCAACATTCAGAGAACAAGTATCACTTTTACTTGATACTATTCGTTTTTGATGTTTTACTTTGAGCGAATTTGACTGGGGCGCCATGAGTGTCTGTAAATTTTTGACAAGCGCTGTTAGCATTAAAACTTTGCGAAGCACCATTTTCCAAATTTTTGCATAATAGTTTCAAATTCGGTCAGCCTATCGTCTTTTTCATGTAGTTTTACATTTGAAGAGCTTATTTCCAAAACCGCTTACATCCACTTTCGGTGATTTCGAGAAAACCACGAAACACGTTTATGACAGTTTCGCTTGGTAAATGTAATGCACTTTTGCTTTCTGACGATGTATAACTACCTACTGAATTGAGATGACGTTTGCCCATATCTAAGGAATATTGGATTGCTTAGAATCGCCTTCTTATAAAATTGGAAATGTGGATGTAAGTGGTTTTGGAAATAAACTGGAAAATAAAATGCACCAGAATGAAAGAAACCAATTCGTTTATTCACCAAACCAACGAAAGTAATCACAAAACAAACGAAATAAAAAAACAAAGAGTTTTTCGTAATAAAAATGTCACATTTGTGATTTTTTACCACCTATCTTCATTGAAATTCGATTGCATCATCACAGTCACTCTCATTTGCTTCACTTCGAGTTGTTTCACATACAGCCTAGTAAAAATCTACTACTGGAGTTTCCCATTCTGCCCCATTGCATGCAAAAGCTAAAGAACATCTCGCTTTTTCACCGCTTTGACGTTGTTCGTTGAAGGAAGTTCTTCCACTCAGCCTCGTTTCTTTTTCTTTTTTTGTATTTTCCAAGTTGACGACCACAAATTCATCACCACAATCCAAATCCATTTTAAACAAAGCAAAAACACAACTATAAAGCTCAAGTAGGCTACTAAGCACCGTTGGCAACTGCAACAGTAGGCTACAAGTCTACAACACTGTTTATCAGTGATGCCAGATAGTGGATGCTTCAAACCTTTCGAATTCTACCAAATTTACTGCCAACTCACCAAAAAAATTTGCCAAAATTCTGCTAACTCAAAATCTTACTGCCAAACAACATGAAATTCTGCCAAATTTTTCGAATTTGGCAGTGAAACTTGCCAAATGGTAACACTGCTGCTTATCACGAAATTATGAGAAAAACTGTTTAACGATCAGCGATATGTCACGTGACACAATGGCTTAATATGATTGGTTAATATGGGTACAAATGGTTTTGGAAACAAAGTGTCATGGCGCGTAAGTGGTTTTGGAAACAAACGCAATTTTTAGAGTCGAATTTGAAGCAGATAGAAAAGATTTTGGAAAGAAAGGAATGGATGGTAAGTACCTATGGTAATACTCTACCTAATGACACTCTAAACTCAATTTTGATAAAAGTGGCGCCTAAGCGGTTTTGGAATTGAGCTCTTCATTTCCATATATCTGGCGAGGCTACAGAGTTGTGTCAAATTTGTTTTTTGTTAGTGAGTTTCAGTTGTTTATGTTAGTTTTATTTTAGGAACAGTTTCGCTTCCAATCATTGAAACAAGCCTTCCATCGCCAATCAATACATTAGCGACTGGTTATCGTGGCCTTGTTGTGACAGCTCAGTTTGAGAAAGAAAATCTTAAAAATTATCAATGGATAAACACATATGAAGACAACAGCAACGTTGCACAGTTTTACGTCGGTGGTTTCGGATGCTATCCCAGGGAATCAATCAATGAAACAATATCTTGTGTTGAGAACAATGGAGTGATCACTTCTAACTTGACTTATCTTCAACCACTGACAACTAACCTGAATGTTAGTGTTCGAAGTGGTAATCCGAATGGTGGCGATATCTCTGACCTGGATGTTGTGGTTGCCCTTCCATCTGAAATTATTATTCAAAGTAAGTTTATGCATTATGGCATCATTTGCATCGAAGTGATGACAGTTAGTGTCAATTCATACCAATGTTGCAAGTGTTGGGATCAATGTAAAAGCTTTGTTTTAGACTGCCGGAGTTGATTGTGGGAAATGATAAAAATAAATAACCTTTTAAACAAACGTGAAAGCTTTCATGATATTTTGATGGTGCCAATCGTCCTCAGTCTTCCACTTATAACTTTTCAAGGTGTTTATTTATTATATCAATATGCTATATCGCAAAATATTCATAAATTATCATATCTTTTAACGAGCAGTGTTTTTTAATTACAGACAACATTTCTTCAATGTCCAGTTTGTTTTTGCATACCAAGTAAACATTTAATCTTATCATTATCAAAATAAATTATTGTTACAGGTAGTTTGCTTATATTTTAGATATTATTTTATGATATTTTGTTTGATTTGTGTCTATTCGTACGTGGCTTGTTTAAATGAATGGAATGAAACCATTTAAGTTAATTATAGTAAAACTAGTTTTTAACCATTTTATCTGTGGTGCCGTACTTCACTCAGCAAATGAATCTACACTTAAAATGTTTTTGGCGAAACCAAGTCAAATCTACAGTACATCAATGACATCGATCATGTTATAAAAGAACGCCAAAGGCCAACGCAATGTCCATCGTTTTACAGTGTACTCACCCAGCATTTTGTCCATTGTGTCTACCACACCTTTGTTGTTTTGTTATAATACTTGATAATTAACTCTGGTTTATTTGATTGCGTCGCTTCCACTTCTCCAGTCATGCGCATGCATGATAGAAGCACAACTGATTTTTTTTCTTTGGCACATATGAACAGACTGTTGCATCTTGAATAGTTGGCGAAATTGGCTGAGTAAACACTAAACAGCCCTTTCTTTGGAAGACTGCATGTTGCTAGGCAAGAAAGTTTTGTATTTTTCTGATTGTCCCAACTAAAGTCAGGTCCCATGTCTTACTTCAGATAGCTACATACCTGTGAAGAAATTATCGGTGATAACATTTATTCCAGAATCTTTATACAAAGAGACCAGGTCCAGAACTGTTCGCTCACCAACTTTTACCTGTCTTGGACCATCTATTGGTTTTCCAGTATAAAGCTGACTATGTGGGGGGTAGGACTTTGATGCATAAAAAGCCCAGAAAACCTTGATGCCGTATGTAGCCGGTTTAAATGATATACTGTATACTGTGTAAATTTAATATGTCCTCGATAAGGAAACAAAAAATTATTCATTTATGATTATGCATTCCTGTGGTTTGTAGGCTCTCTTCAAATTTTTATTCTGCATGAGCCAATATCTCGTGTTTGTGCAGCTTCATCTTTATGCACACGCTCTGCTCGGATATTTTCTTTGTCAAATCTAATAAATCTGAGCATCATCTTCAAGTCACGAGACATAGCTGCTCGTATAAGAGGCATAGCATCTACTTTTCACATATATTCCAGATTCTCTTTATTATTTCTGTGTACACCAGCAACAATAAAGATGCCAATAAATGCACTGAGCTCAACTTCAATAAATGGCTTGAATGTTCATTGTGGTGGTCGTTCAGAAGCATTAGGAAAACTTTCTGCAAGATTACTGTTGCAAGCTCACAAATTCTTCTTCCCTTTCGATTTGTTTCTCTTAATATAATGTCACAAATCTTTGGACTCATGATTGATTTGAAAAGCTCTTTGTTTTGTAAACAGATTACTTGTTGCTGCAGGTCCACCTTTTTGTCATAGAATGTTACGAGGTCTTGTTTATGCATTTGGCAGTGGATTTCTAAGCCATTAAGTTTCATCTTTAGCAATCTAAATGCTACCAACATTGTGAGACAGAAAAGGGTCATCTTCAATACTTTTGCCTGAGTCGTATTTTTCTTGTTTTATCACAATTTCTTCTTCAATGTCGGACGCTTTTCCAATGCCACCATCCGCTTCTGGTAAATAATTTTCGTCATCAGATGCAACATATGTGCCTTCCTCATATTCAGAATCAGATTCTTCAAGCATATGTCTTACTTCATTGGCTGTATAACTGAAAGGCAAAAAATCAAATCAAATGTGAATAATATTTATTCGTTAAAGGCATACTAAATGAAACTTTCAACACGGAATTAAGCATTAAAATGCGTAAACTGAACATTCAGGAATACATTTCAAAAAAATTACCGAAAAAAAATTGTTTTGAATGGCGCTGGCAAGGCCCAAAGTCCAATATTTCATTTATTTTTGTTTTTTTTTCAAAATGGCCAAACGTGAAAACACTGCTCAAGAATACGTCACAAAAAACAGCAATAACAAAAGCCACGTTACCACATCTGATGTTTTAACATCAGATCTGAGGTTTTGAGCAAACTGTCTGATGTTTTGATGTTGAAATCTGATGTTTTGATGTACATACATACATAGCCTACAGTTAAATCGCCGGCAGTAACAACCGTTGCGTGATCAGCTGATTGCTCGTCTTTTGTGACATAGACTGTACAGTCGCACGCTTTGCTGCTCAGGCCCATTCTGGTTTTGAAAGCTCTGACAATAGTACGGCCGGAATGCTGATCAGACCGCAATGGGGCAAAATTTTATTGAAAATCGTTTTATGGTAGCAAGTTAAACACAAAGAACGTGGAAAATCGCCAAGTTAGGTTTTTCCTTTAGTATCCCTTTAAATACGACAAGAGAATAGGCTGGATACAAAATTATACTAACCTCAATCGATGTGTTCTTTCGTTATCGTAAATGCTAAATCCAGCATCACTATCACCCATAATCTGTCAAAAAATGAACCACACATCAAAAGGTCAATTTTTCTTCTAACTGACTCTGTAACTATAAACCACTACCAGCAAGCAACAACGTAGATCAGAGATTTCTACCCACCTATCTCATTTGAAATCGATGCTAAATTACAACTGTGTGAGATGCCATGCAATATCAGCAGAAATTTATAGGAGTTGAGTACAGCAGAAAAATTAGCTGTTTGTCTGAGTATAGTCGCGTCACAAAGATGACATACCATATAGCCTTGTCCAATGTCCATTGTCTATGTGGCCTAACAACAAGTGTGATACTTTCGTAGACCACAGTATTTAAACGTTTGGACCAACAAATATGGCACACCGTACAAAAATATAACTAGCTTGGGAATTTCAATAAAAAATGTAGCCTATGTGGGTACAATTGTACCTATACCGCTTGTTAGCGGTGTAATATAATGCAGTCGGGCAAAGGTTAAAAAACGTTTTAAAATACCAAAAGTAGAATTAATAAAACTCAGCAGTAATTATTCAATAAACAACTTTCAATTTACGCATTTTTGCATCAGATTGTCCACAAACACTTGAAGACAACTTGTATGTTCAATTCAACTCAGCTGGATACAATGACGTTGGAACATTCACTTGTTCTAACAATGGAGGATTGTTCTATTCAAATGGAAGCCAACCTACTTCTAACCGAACTACTTGCCAATATAATGCTGAATGGAGTGGCCAAGATAATCTACAATGTTGGACAGGTGTTGCAAAGTGATTAAAACAATAAAAAAACGTTTATTTTTGTCAATATAACAACTAATTCAATAAATATTTTTATAAAACACTAGAATAAAAAATGCATGTTCTTCTCCGTCAAAACATTAGCAACCTTTAGAGCACAAGTAATTTCAAACGAAGGGAAAATTACATGACTTTTAAAACTATTTTTTTGTGATTTCAAAGAAAATGCCTGGTGAGACATGATAAAATACTTTTTGCAGACAGAGGCCAGCTTTGTCGATCTCAGAGATCTCATCAGTGCGGTGAAAGACAGTTGATTTTGATGGCTTTAGTTTTTAACTTTTCCGACTAATTTAGGTTTAATTTTTTATTCTTCGGATTGGTTAGTTGTTTGGGGACGTAAGTGATCAAGATGATAAGTGAGACGAGTTTTAATTTTGAAATTCAAACTTTAGAGAAACGTAATTTTTTTGCTAATCAGTGAAGGTTGGGTTTTTTTTGAAGTTGTGCTAAGAAATGATTGGAATATGCCAAATTTGAAAAATTAATTAATAAAACAAGAATTTTTCATTAGAGAGAAAATACAATCAACAAAGATGGATTCAAAATACATAAGTTGGATGCTAGTAGAACATTATTGGATTGCTGCAGTTTTTTCTGTTTTGGATTAATGTAACTTTAATTTTTGTTTCGCTTTTTTTGTATTCTATGTCTAAGTAAGGTGCCTCTAAGAAGATGCCTCAAACGCATTGTAAACCATAACTGTCGTAACATCACAACCAAGTACGAAATTCGAAATTTTACATGCAAATAAGGCAGAATAAGGATAAATTGGTGGAAGCTTGGAATGAGCACTGGCATTTATTCAGTAAATACTGAATAAAAAAAACACGTTTGTTTGATTTTATTTTGTCATATCCAACTTGTCCAACCAGATTATATCAAACGTCTAAAAAACTTCTAAAGCATTAAACGGTTTTAATCTCAAACTTGCCATGTTTTAAATATGTAACATTTACAAATGATATGATTTGTTTTCAATAACTGCATATGATAGTTGGATCACACAACCAGATCTTCGACGTGATGTTCCAATACTCGTTTGGAAATCTCGTTCTGCGTTATAGTGCCCATCATATTCATGTGAGGTTTTTGTATGTTTGATGACATGAAAATTAAACTCAATGTTCTGCAGCACCCAATCCCATGATATCCACAATGAACGGGGACTTCACTGCTGTTGAAGGAAATGACTTCACAGTCACCTGCGAGTACAATGACGTCATTCCTATTGGAACCAACACTGCTTTCTATTTAGATGGCAATGAAGTCAGACGACAACAGGTAGTTGTGAAAAAGTGATTGTGCGTTGTGCCATTATGCCTTTGTGACTTTTATTCCATTATTCTATTTTCAGAAACGCTCATTCACATTTTCCTTGCGAGCCGAGGACAATAACAAGCAAGTATCATGTCAAGCTGTGACTCCATATACGGAGATATTCATGGAAAATGGAAGGTCATCAAACTACACCATCAATGTTCAATGTGAGTTGTAAACTTGTCAAACTTCACAATGTTGTAATTCACGGCGCTAAGTTCAGTACTTCAAATATACACATGACAGCACTGCTGTGTACTGTTGATGATAAGCTGCGCGAAATAGCCTTCCTTAGAATAATCTCGACAATGCAAGACTCAAACTTGCTCTCATTACGTTTGAAGCGCTATAACATTCAGCATGTTTATATCTAATAAAGCGTTGTTGCGTTATAATAACTTTTTCTAAATGAAATATTCGGTTAAGGTTTCAATTCAAATTGTTTTAACCTTTGATTTAAAGAAATACCTATATTCGAAGGCACAGCATGACTCTGGTAAACAACAGAACAGAAAAAAATTTATCGATGATGAGAATGTTTATCCAATGACAAAAATAGTGTCTTTAAGAGCTCAATCCTGGAACTTTTGCATACTTGTAGAGGCTTTGAACCACTGACGCAGGCCGGCCACCTAGACTGAGAATCAAGATTTCACTTGTAGGAAGTGTTGCAGTTTACAAATACATTAGATTTCACTGAATAAGGACACATATAGAAACAAAACATTCATATTCTAAAACAAAGCATATATTCCAACATATAATAGCTTGCATTAACCTCCTCCAATACTGTACATTAAAAAAATACATATATTTTCATTAACATCTTATAAAGTTTTTATGGTTGCATAGATTCTATTATTGCACCAATGGTTTCAGATATTTCTCCAAGTGTTGTCAATACAATCTTGGTATCGAAATACTTGATTGCTACTAGCAGTGAATATTTGTTGAGATCGGATCACTATCTTTCAATGAATTGTTCAAGTCAAGGCAATCCTACACCTCAATGTACATTCACTATTTGCTCTGACGAATGTGAAAATATTACCAACATTAACAACGAATGTTTCATAAGTCAACCTCTCGGTGTTGGTGGTTCGTTGTCCTGCTTGGCTGCTAACAATGCTGGATCGTATAGAAGTGTCTCGAAAAACATTACAGTCATTCGAGCTATCAGTGAGTTTCAACGATTTTTCTTTCAGCAACTCTTTTCTTTTTTTCCTTATTTTGCGTTTTAATTGTTTTGAGGTTATAAATGAATGGAGTGCACTGAATAAAAGTAACCACTTTTTCCATTCTGAAAAGTTTTCGATACGCAGAAACTGTTATCACATCTACTATACTGTGAATATAAAAGTGCAGAATGACAATATCTGAGTATGAAAAGAAGACTTCAAATAACCACTCATTTTGCACTGAAAGGTTGTTGTTACTCACTCGGTTTACATCACATAAATATGACTTACTGTGAGTGTGTAGTTACAAAATGGCAACATCGTTAAATGAAGAAAATGTTATAAAACAGTTTGTTACACAGAATACAACACGGAGGGAATAAAAGAGGACATCTTATATTAAAATTGGTGTATCTGCAATGTATTTTACTTAATTCTAAGTGCACACAACAACCTACTTTCCACTGGTTATACGATTGAAAATGGTATTGCTACATTGCAGTGATGGAAAAAATGTATTTCAAGCTTTAATTTTCAAATAGGTTACATCAATTTTCCACGTCGGCTGCATAGTAGGGTGGAGTGAAAAAAATTTTTTTTTTCAAATCAAAAAATCAGATTAACCAAAATTGGCGTATGGACCTAAAACCAACTTCTGAGAAGGTTTTGGGTTTGTGCCACCTACACCGAGGTGGCCCATAGTTTTTAAAGGTCATCTGAGGGTCAAATTTCATGAAAATCCCATAACTTGGAAACCGGTTAAGCTAGAATTTTGGTTTTTGGCTTAAAAGTTCCAGAAGGACCATGTTTATATATGCTCTAATTCAACTTTTGTCTCTATTTTAACTATATAAGCTGATAATAATAAAAAATGACGTTTTAGTTTGAAAGCTATGTAACGTGAAGAATTGAAAATGCTATATTTGAACTATTTGCACCCATAGTTATGTGTTAAAGCATAATAGGTACAAACTGACTAAGTACTGCTTAAAATACTTTCTAAGTAGTTAGTACAAAGGATATGCAAGCAACAATCATGGATATGTGACAAACAAACTCAATGACAAAAATAATGTAGCAAAGACTTATATGCAATAATGTTGCAATGCTATTTGACATTAAGTTTCAAAATTTACATCTTTGGTTTCCATGAAGTTTATTAGAAACTACTTACAATCAGGGTCACATTATAAAAAATATCATGTGGTGAAAAAATATTGAAAACCTGAACCAACTCAACCTGAAAACATCAGCACTATCAAAGTCAGAAAAAATATATTTCGACTTTAATCCATTGCAAATTTGGGCAAGGCTGACTCTGCTTTGGGAAAGACCCTTGCCAACCTTAATCCACCACTGTTTGCAATGAGTGTTACAGAAACCATGACATCAACTCATTTATAATTACACATATCCAATGGCAATACACAGCCAGGGGCTCCGAGAGGGGGAAAGTCGGGCAACTTTCCCCCCTAGCATAATATTGTGAAGGAAAAACGAGTAGTTTTTCGTTTTTGCACGTTTGAGGGGGCCCATTTTTGCCACTAAAATGATAGTGTAACAACTTTAAAAAAAACAACTTTTGAATAAAATAGGCAGTTCCAAGTATTTTTCGATTATAGCATATGCAACTTCAAATGTATCTCATCAAGAACGAATCATTCTTGTATTAAGGTAGGCATTGTTAAACTGTTTCAAGAGGTAAAATTTGATGCCTGTTAAGCCTACTGATTTACTGCATTATCAATTTTCTATTGTTTTAACTTGAAAACTGGTGCTGCTGCGATTGGCTAAGCGTGTAGCCTACTATTTTTGCTTAACCAACGGAACCTTGACTTCAAAAACTGCATTGGCCAGGCGTAAGTCCACCGGTGTTAGCTCAGTGGTTATGCGCCCGGCTCGAGATCATGCAGCGCTGTTAAGCCTACTGATTTACTGCATTATCAATTTTCTATTGTTTTAACTTGAAAACTGGTGCTGCTGCGATTGGCTAAGCGTGTAGCCTACTATTTTTGCTTAACCAACGGAACCTTGACTTCAAAAACTGCATTGGCCAGGCGTAAGTCCACCGGTGTTAGCTCAGTGGTTATGCGCCCGGCTCGAGATCATGCAGCGCTGGTTTGACTCTCGTGGTTAAATCATTTTTGGAGTAAGTGATCAACTGTAGCTTGTGTCATTTTCAAGTGTAACCAGGCCAGATAGGAAATTCAAAATAAAGCTGCCTCATTCAAGAAGCCTACTTGAGCAGTTTCAAATCCATCCTCCTCTGCATTTGTTTTTCCTTTACAATATTATGCTAGGGGGAAAAGTTGCCCGACTCCCCCCTTCTCGGAGCCCCTGGCTGTGTATTGTTATTGGATATGTGTAATTATAAATGAGTTGATGTCACACTTTCTGTAACACTCATTGCAAACAGTGGTGGATTAAGGTTGGTCTTTACCAAAGGTCTTTACCAAAGCAGAGTCAGCCTTGCCCAAATTTGCAATGGATTAAAGTCGAAATATATTTCTTCTGACTTTGATAGTGCTGATGTTTTCAGGTTGAAGGTTTTCAATATTTTTTCACCACATGATAATTTTTATAATACGACCCTGATTGTAAGTAGTTTCTTATAAATTTCATGGAAACCAAAGATGTAAATTTTGAAACTTGATGTCAAATAGCATTGCAACAATATTGCATATGAGTCTTTGCTACATTATTTTTGTCATTGAGTTTGTTTGTCACATATCCATGATTGTTGCTTGCATATCCTTTGTACCAACTACTTAGAAAGTATTTTAAGCAGTACTTAGTCAGTTTGTACCTATTATGCCTTAACACACAACTATGGGTGCAAATAGTTCAAATATAGCATTTTCACTTCTTTGTTGCATAGCTTTCAAACTAAAACGTCATTTTTTATTATTATCAGCTTATATAGTTAAAATAGAGACAAAAGTTGAATTAGAGCATATATAAACATGGACCTTCTGGAACTTTTAAGCCAAAAACCAACATTCTAGCTTAACCGGTTTCCAAGTTATGGGATTTTTATAAAATTTGACCCTCGGATGATCTTTAAAAATTATGGGCCACCTCGGTGTAGGTGGCACAAACCCAAAACCTTCTCAGAAGTTGGTTTTAGGTCCATACGCCACTTTTGGTTAATCTGATTTTTTGATTTGAAAAAAAAATTTTTTTCACTCCACCCTACTGCATAGCCGAGTGGTGAGAGCCCTGGAACGACGTTCGAAAGGGCGCCAGTTCGACACCGCTCAAGAGCATGCGGCTGTGTCTTTGGCAGGACACAAGGCATGCCTGAAAGTTGACACGAATATTGGCTTCCTTGCCTTCCCTTCCACTTAATCTAAACATTCAACCACCAGGTGTAAGCCTGGTAACGACAAACAAATATTTCCCATCAATTGAAGTAATTATACAAAATGATTTTTTTAAATAATACATTTTCATTCATGTAACTGATTTGGTGTTATTGATACTTTCTTGTTATTGCTTGATTGGTTGTCACTTTTTGTCATATTTACGTTACCGAATTTTTTTATTTCAAGAAATAATGAAAAGAAGACAAGATTTTCAAATTTGCAGGAAATGTAACTTTAAATTATTCTGAGAAAAATAAAACTACGACGATTGAACGTGGGGAAGCCTTGATACTCACCTGCAGTATTGGTTATGCCGCTATGTTAAGCACCACCTTCACATGGACTCACCCAAACATGACAACATATCCAAGTGCGGTGTTGAACCTTCCTTCATTGAGTCCATTTGACACTGGAAATTATACCTGTAAAACTGATGATGAATTTGGGAAGTTTATGAACAGTATCTACATTGATGTTATTTGTAAGTAAAGCATTACAACTTGTAGTTCTGTCTTTTTTTATTTAAAACTAGTTCACAAGGAATAGATGCAATTAAACCATAGTAGGATTTGTATCCTATGTTCTGCCTAAACGCTTAGGCGCTTAGTAGTCAACTTACATTTTATTTAGCCATTTTTATTGTTAATCTTACAGGTAAATACATTCAAAAACAAAATTATATATTTTTTGAAAATAATTAAGCTGCTGCCAAATATGACAGTTCTAACCTTTGCAATCAAACAGAAGTATATTTTGCACTGAATTGATCCTTATTCACTCACCTTGCTATCAGTTAAAACCATCCGCTCCCATAGCTCAGTTGGTTAGCGCGTGACTTCTGGAACAAAAAAGCTTCAAGATTAATTGGCGCTGGTTCGACTCTCGGGGTGTGCGCTTGAGCAACGCACGTTAAGGACTGCTCTCCAATCAGCGGCATCTAATGGACGGAAGCACCACTCTGTCAATCTCGGTGACCAAGCCTGCGTCAGTGATTCAAAGCCATCAACAAGTATGCGAAACTGCCAGGATTAAGCTCTGCAAGAAGCTTTCCCAGTCCGAGGATAAAGATTCAATCAATCAATTCTACAGGACAATGAAACGCTTTAAATCAAACCAACACAGTTCTATGTTACAGATGCACCCTTCCAATACACCCTTACTTCATGCTCATGGGTTTTTGATCAAAGTGGATCATGCAATGTTACGTTCATGTCAAATCCTTCATCTGATTTTCTTGTTTTAATCAAAAACAGTTCTGGTAATACTCAATCAATGATATTATTAAGTTATTTGATTTTAGCTGCAAGTTTTAAACCAGATAACATTAGTCGGTTGCAGAGTTTAAGTTGTTTTCAATAAACAAATAACTCTATATGCTCTAGGACAGGGGTCACCAAACTTTTTTCTCTGAGGGCCGGTTGCTGCGAGATTAACAGCTGCGGGCCGGAATGCCGGATGCAAATTTCGAAAAGATATACAACTATTTAGAATCTCCATTGACTTGAATTGAGCACAAAAAATAACAAATTCAGCGGTGAAATAGCAAAGTTGTGATGAAAATCGAAAGGTTGCTGGAAAAGTTATCCCCTGTTGTGATACACTACAGGGCATCGTGCTCTTGAAAAAACATTACATCTTTCCAAACTTGGCCTTGGCTGTCCCCATTTGTGGTGGCCTAATGATAAACAGCAACGTCAGTCCTTTACAAAAAGTTTAGTAACTTTTTTCCTTATTAGTTGTAGTGCAGCTGTTATTTCCGCAGCACGTGGCGGCCGGATGAAATAAGTTCGCGGGCCGTAGTTTGGTGACCCCTGCTCTAGGACGTCAGTGTATTTTTAAGTAAATAAACTCGGTAATAAACAATATGAAATTATGGCTAGTTTATTATATTAAGCCAGTTAAAACTGGAGAGCAATAAAAAAGCAATTTGAGATGCCTTTGTAAATCTAATTGTTTATATCAAATTGCTTTGATTGTTTTTAATCCTGTCAAATGATTTCAACAAGCAGCGAAACAAACCTCATCTTGTCAATGATCATCGAAACCTCTTTTGCTGGAAATGCTTCTGCACTTCTTGATGTAAATCAAATAATTGTATTCGTTAATTCAAACAATATTTACAGAAGTAAATATAGAAGATGGAAATTTATCTACTAACGGAATATTCCAAACTTTTATGTTGATGAAAGCAAATGTAAGTGTTAGATAAATCAATAGATTATGTAGACATGATGTGGTTTTACTGAAAAGAAAAATTTTCAAAATAAATAATCACACTACAATGAAACTTTAAGTTAACCATAATAAACCAGCAAGCAAAACACTTCCTCTTCAACTTGCACAAACTCAAACTGCAAACAGAAACTGAATTCACCAACAAAAAACAGTGAATCAAGACGTCGGATTCAGGTACTAGAAGACTGATCATTCAAGGAGCAATTTTATTAACCTGTTAACCTGTTGCAATAATAACATTTGTCATTTTCTGATAGAATAAAAATTATTTTCTGTCATCATGAGTAAACTATTAAAAATACTGTGTGCGTACTTATAGTAGAGTTTGTAAAAATATATAATTAATTGTTTGCATGAAGAAGTAGTAAAAAAGTTTATTTTATATATTGAATCATTTCTGTATTTCTACAAAAATAAATACTTTCTCAATGCAAAGTTGATTTGAGGGTCTAACGACTTTTGAAAGCGAATGATGTTTATTTTTCGCAGAGACTGTATAGGATATGAAGACAAGTCGGTAGATTATTTTCCAACAACATGAACTTAAGGAATTTATAACAATTGCATTATTTACAAAACGATTTACCACCAAAAAAGTGCAGTATATTGTATCAAAGTGACAAATGATTTGTATCTCACTTTTTCTAACAGTTTACAGTCACCAGATCATACAACGTGGTTTACTTTAAATCGTAAATAAATAGATCTTACAAGCCAAAGCAGGTCACGAGACAAAACATTGATACTTATTGTACTTTACTAAATATCTTTTAGATGCAAAATAAAATATAATAAATTGTGAAAAATAAATAGCAAATTGATGACTGGGAAAATAATTGCCAACGATTTTCAAGAGTTGTTCAGATAGGTCAGTATACCGCTCTTGCAAAACTTTGTTTCTTATTTCCTTATCATTAAGCTTCTATAGTGAAATTACATTTAGGTGACAATAAAAGACAACGGAAATTATGCCTTGTACTTGCAATCCTCCGTTGAACCTTACAACCACATCATCAAGTTCAATGTTAGTGTGATAGAGGAGGACTCATCTGATGGTCTTCCATTCAACAACACTCTTGTCATTGTAATTGTAACAATTGGAGTTGCAGTCATAATAATGTTAGTTGCAGTAACAGTTTTTTACTTCAAGCGACGAAAAGCTTCTGAAAATAGGAAAGGTATGACTTTACCATTTAAATCCTCTCCAATAGTTCAGTTTATTAATCGATTGACTTTATGCACTATGAAGTCACAAATTCAAGCAGCGCTAGTTCGGCTGTCGGAGTATGCGCTTGAGCAACGCATTTAAGATCTGCTCTCCATTCAGTGACACATAGTAGATGGAATAGTTCACGCACATCAACACTTCAACAAGCGGAAAAATCACTCTGACAATCTCTGTCGGTGGGTAAAAGCTTTTACTCCACGAACATGCGAATCTGCTAGGACCAAGCGCACAAAAAAGATTTCTCAATCCGAAGATAAATATTTTCACAATCAAGCAATCTGGTGGTTCAACAGGCAACTGTCTTGTTGCAATATCAGTGAGCTGTTTAGTACTACAGTAAAGCGTTTGATTCAATACAGATTCCTGCAGTGCTACAAGCCATCAGAAACCAAGCATTTGACCAGACATATATCAATATCCTTCAACACATCTATCAAAATTGCTTTTCCTTCATCAGACTACACAAAGACTCAGCCAAATTTGAACTTAAACGAGGTGTTAGGCAAGGAGACACCATCTCTCCTAAGCTTTTCACAGCATGCTTAGAAGAAATTTTCAAAACTTTAAATTGGGAAGAAAAAGGTATCAAAGTAGATGGCGAATGCCTATCTAATCTCAGGTTTGCTGATGACATCATTTTGATATCTTCAACACCCAATGAACTCCAAACAATGTTGACTAAATTCGACGAGACAAGCAAAGAGGTCGGTCACAAAATGAATTTGACTAAAACCCAAGTTATGTTCAATCACCATGTCAAAGGAAACCAAAACATCACATTAGATCAGCGGTTCTCAACCAGTGGGCCATGGCTCACAGATGGGCCATAGAAGTATTTTGAGGTGGGCCACAGACATATTTGAAAAATTTATTGAAACATTGTGTTTCATTTTTGTCACTATAGTTAATTTTACACTTGTGTGTTTGTTTAGTTACAATGAATGATGCTGCTGTTTCCAGCTACAAAGTGGCAATCATCATTCTAATTATTGCAACTGTCACGATTTCTTTCTATCTCTTACCAGGAAAAAGACTTGGAAAGATTCAATGACGTAGTTTAATGGGTCAACCGAAAAGAAGTCAATTAAATGTCGAATAATTCTACTAGTGAAATGATAATCTGACTTCTTGAAGAACTTTAACGAACGGCTTCTCAAATAACTCTAATTTCTGCATCAACTACCCATCCACAACTCATAGCACAACTCTCATAATCAACTCATAATAAACACCATAATAATAATCTCAGAATCTCAGAATAATCAGAATAAACATTACACAAACTACACCACTATTTATAGTTGGCTGTTCAGTCCAGTAACTTCGAGAAGGTTACATCATAAAGAACCATCGTTCGGTCACGTAGCATTTAAATGTAAACAACAGAAGTCTCTAGAAGGTCACGTAGGGAAAATGATTCCAGAAAACACGTTACATAATACAGATTTCGTCATCAGAGGTTACTTCAGGTCATAACCGATAATAACACATCGCAGCAGAATTCTACTACCAAAACAACACATTCGTTGAAGATACAAAGCAAACCATCGCGAGTCATTGCACCTTGATTGTGACATACGCCCCCCCTTAGAATATTGTTGCAAACAATATAACAACACAATCAATACAAAACACATTACAAAACAATTAATTACACGATAAATCAATTCTCATAATTATGTTCAACGACTCAATAGTCCATCGTTGCATAAACTACCAAGGACAGCTTTTCTCAAAACAATAGTCACGTTTACTGCGAAAGTTTCCATCGTCCTCAATATCTTCAGTGCACCGGCGAGCGAGATGACCCATCTTCCTACATCGGAAACACCTCCTCTCCGGACAGTCCTTGGCGAGATGACCTTCTTTGTGACAGTTGTAGCAAGCCTTTTCATCAAAAGGGCAGCTCCTAGCTATATGTCCAATCTCCCCACATCGGTAGCAGTGGTTGTCACGGCAACGTCTGTTTTCCGAATGTCCGCCGTCAGCAACGCACTCCCTGGCGAAGTGTCCGCGTCTACCGCATCTATAGCAAACTCCAAATGGTCGTCGCCTGCCTCTTCTCCTCGGTTCATCGCGCTCATTGTATCCATCATCGTGAGATCGTTGCTGATTATCTACAGAACAATCTCGAGCAAAGTGACCATTCTTGCCACAAGAATAACAAGTAACTTCAGAATTTCTCTCAATAACATTTCCGATTATAAGATCAACTAAAGAGTTTTGTAAACATAACGCTTTCACAGTCCCACTACAATATGGTGTTTCGATGTCTATCATCGCTAACGGTCCTTGAATTGAAGTGTTATTAATCTTTATCACATGGCCAGTTTTTCCCGTTAACTGACTGTCTTTAACCAAATCTCTCCTCACTATTATACCCGTAGAACCAGAATCACGTAAAACTTTTACCTTTTTGTTTCCAACTGTTCCATCCACTACTGGCAGGTAATCTTCAGGTATTATTTTTCCGCAAACATCTTCATCCGGTTTCTCCTCCCCAAGCGTGGGTTCCGGAATCATTAATGCACAACCGCATCGATAAACGTCTGTGTCTTTATCTTTTCCAGACTGATTGGATAAGGAAAACGACTTGTCCTTGCATTCCTTCGCTTCGTGTCTTTGCCTATTGCAACGATTGCACCACTTCCTCGATTCCTGATGATTTCTGTTAGTCTTCCTCCGGCAGTTAACAGACTTATGACCTAAGCCATTACAATTAAAACAACGTACTTCTCTTGGAACCGCACCTCCTTTAAAATTATTTGTTTGCTCCTCGTCATCATCGCATGACAACGTCTTTTCAGTCGACAACTTCTCATCATGAGCAACTAAGTACTGTTCTGCCACACTGGCTATTTCTTCTAGATTCTTTGGACTTCTCTCCATTAGATAAACAGACAGATCTTTTGAACATGAATCTGTGAATTGTTCCTTAACTATAAGGTTTGCCAATCCATCCAATGATTGGTCAGCCCCCGAAAGTTCAAACCATTTTAACAAAAGGTTTCTTAAACGTTCAATAAATTGACCTGGGCTTTCGTGTCGTTCAGGCTTTGCCTCACGGAATCTTTGACGGTATCCATGCTCGGTAAAATTGTATCGCTTTAACAGAGCTAACTTCAATCTGTCGTAGTTCATGGCTTCTTCTTGCGAAAGTCTTGAATATACATCAAGAGCTTGTCCCGATAATAACATGCTTAGCTGGGTAGCCCACGTCGACTTCTCCAATTTGGCTATTGTAGCATATCTTTCAAATCTTAACAAATAACTATCCAACTCATCTTTTTCTTCAACAAATGATGGCAAATCTGGACGTCTAACTTGCGCCACAAAAACATCTCGAGCATTATCATTAGTAGAATTAGATCGCTCACTAATGTCCAGCTTTTGTCTTTCTAATTCAAGTTTTAACATTTCCAATTCATATTGCGCTCTTCTTTCTTCAGCTTCTGCTTCGCGCTGCGCTCTTCTTTCTTCAGCTTCTGCTTCGTACTGCCGTTGAGCACGTTTTTCTTCAGCTTCTCGTTGTGCTTGGTTTTCTTCAGCTTGAGCTTCGCGCTGCGCCCGCTTCTCCTCTGCTTCAGCTTCAAGTTGTGCTCGCTTTTCCTCAGCTTCAAGTTGTGCAGCTTCAGCCTCACGCTGTGCTCGTTTTTCTTCAGCTTCAAGTTCTGCTTTCCGTATTTCACGAGCAGCTCTTCTATCTTCTCTTTCGTCAGCTTCTCGCTGAGCTTTTTGGTCCATTATCTTGTGATACTCTTCCATCACAAACTGAGACTTCTCATTACCAGTCAGCCCCATTCGTTCAGCCATGCTCCCTAAGTCTTCAATCATCTCATGTTTGACAGTATCCGCCATCTTGACATTAATTTATTATTCTTTCAATAAATCTTCGGTATTCTTCGGTTTTTCGGTTAAAATCCTTTTCGGTTTATCCCGGACGAGCCCCCAGAATGTCACGATTTCTTTCTATCTCTTACCAGGAAAAAGACTTGGAAAGATTCAATGACGTAGTTTAATGGGTCAACCGAAAAGAAGTCAATTAAATGTCGAATAATTCTACTAGTGAAATGATAATCTGACTTCTTGAAGAACTTTAACGAACGGCTTCTCAAATAACTCTAATTTCTGCATCAACTACCCATCCACAACTCATAGCACAACTCTCATAATCAACTCATAATAAACACCATAATAATAATCTCAGAATCTCAGAATAATCAGAATAAACATTACACAAACTACACCACTATTTATAGTTGGCTGTTCAGTCCAGTAACTTCGAGAAGGTTACATCATAAAGAACCATCGTTCGGTCACGTAGCATTTAAATGTAAACAACAGAAGTCTCTAGAAGGTCACGTAGGGAAAATGATTCCAGAAAACACGTTACATAATACAGATTTCGTCATCAGAGGTTACTTCAGGTCATAACCGATAATAACACATCGCAGCAGAATTCTACTACCAAAACAACACATTCGTTGAAGATACAAAGCAAACCATCGCGAGTCATTGCACCTTGATTGTGACAGCAACATACAGGGTTTTACATCAACTCAGTTTATACAACACTTTATGAGGTAGTAGACTAGTTTGTGATTACAATTAAGCCATCTTTATAAGCGGTAGCTTAGTTGAACTTAAAAGGACATTGTGTATAATTTTGTAAAGTTCTTAGTCATTATTCATTGAGGCCATCAAAACTGAAATTTCACCTCGAAAAAGTTCATCCAATTTACAAGGATGAAGATGTGAACTTTTTTTAACGAAAAAAAGATAGTGTGAAGCGTCAGCGCCTGGATACAACAAGGGGATTCTAGCAACATTCCAAAGGCAATGTTCTGCTGCTTTTTGTTTATAAACCTTTTTTGTAATTTTTTTCTTACATAAAAACTGAATGGGCCACAGAACTTTTATACAAACAAAAATGGGCCACGAAAGAAAAAAGGTTGAGAACCACTGCATTAGATGGAGCCAATCTCCAAAACGTAAACAAATACACATACCTTGGCCAAATAGTAACCACATCACCTGATAAAGAAGAAAAAATTAAAAGAAAAATTACACTTGGTTGGCAGGCATTAGGAAGAGCGAGCTCAATATTTAAAAGTAAATTACCAATCTCAATGAAAGTATATAATCAATGCATTCTCCCAACAATGACATACGGAGCAGAAACATGGAACTTAACGAAAGCACTAACACTCAAACTACGCACTGCGCAAAGATCACATGAAAAAGTACTCTTAGGCATTACATGGAAAGACAGGAAACCAGCCAAAGGGATACGACAACAAACACAAATCAAAGATATCATTCAAACAATAAAAAGTTTACAGTCGAATATAGTATCTGAATATATCCGAATATAATATTATCTGTCGCTGCTATTATGGCATATTGCAAACAAAGCCTAAATGACAAAAGGAAACAAAGCATAAATTACAAAATTAATTTTGCATTTTTTATTTTCTTCCTACTGTGAATCTGCGCATCAATATTGTTACAAAACAAACCAGTTATGACTCATGAGTAAAAGTGATGTTTCAGGAGATGGAACTAACAATGTCGCCTATGCTGTAGAAGGTAAGCATGCCATAAGGCTGAGACAACATCTCAAAACCCAAACAACTAATAAGTCTGAATCAAATGTTTTTGTACAGCGTTAGTGAATGAACGAAGAAACAGCATAGAAAAAAAATGGGACCCTCTTCTTCAAAATCGATTTATACGCAATTCTGACGTTCTGCTGCATGCTAAAAATTGTAAAGAAGTAGACTGTCGAAAGCATACGTTTAACCTCAGTGTTTTTCAAATATCTCTAATGTCGTGAGTTAAAATACGCCATAATTTTTTCAATACCAACGAGTTTCAAATTAATTACAAGCTTGAACTTCTTCAAAGGCAAGGAAACTTGGAACACATAGTGACGCGACTAGGGTTGTGGTAATTGAGACAAAAAGAAAAAAAACAGGAGGCTGTGTTCTTTACAATCCTTGTGCCGATAATGTTGAAACTTTATTGCATCTGTAAAGTTAAAAATGTTTTGCCCATAAAAGCCGTTATCCAGCCAGGCTGTTCATGAATAATTGCAGTCCCACGAGAATGTATCAAAACCTGAAAATGAAACTATTTATTCCAAAAAAAGTCCACAAATTTTAAAACTATTTATTTTGTTCCAGATGAAAATGGTTATGTGGATTTTCGCCCATCTTTCAAAAAACCTGGGGTAAGCAACTGTTTCCAATCCTTGGTATGTACAAAAAGTAAAAGTTACAACGTATTATGTTTGCAAATTGAAATTCAACTTAAATAGCAAGCTTTAAGTCACTGCTCTGACAATAAATAACTTGAAAAATCAACAGATATTTATTTTAACTCTTACAGCCTCTAAAAGAATCTCCTTCTCATTCTCCGACAACAGTTCAAGAAACAGGTGATGCTTGTAAAAATAAATATTGTTATAACAAAATTAGTTCTGGAAAACCCTTTAAAATGACATCTTTTCAAAAGAAAAAAAGGTTTTCACAAGCAAGCCCAAAACAAACTGATTCTGTACATTGTAATACAGCGCAAGATAATTGCAGTTAATGTTGCCATAGATTTTAGTCTTTTAATTTAAGCGATAGTTTCTGCTCTCAGTTATGTCTGTACTCAGTTTCGGATGCAAAAGTATGAGATTATTTTATTAGCTATTTCAAAGGTTTTCAATCTTACTTTCAGTCATAGCTGTATGCAGTTGCGAATTTCATTTCATGAAATTATTTGATCATAATTCGACTAAATTTGCAGTTTTCTAATTTATATATTTATTATGAAACAAACATATTTTAATAAAATAAGTTTCTCATATACAATTATTTTTTTTGCGTTTCAGCAGTTATAACTCTTTGAAGTCGCTCTAACGTTTCAAGCACCTGTAAATACGTTGAGCTCACCGTCATAAGACTTTATGCAATGATATTTTTTTAGAAGAACATGGCTACGCAGAAATCAACCCACATTCAACGACAAGCAAACGTTATCAAAATTTAGTTGTAGAAGATGTGAGTTGCAGACTACGATCTTGTTATAATATTTGCTTGATTTCATTAACATTCGTTTTTAAAGGAATTCCAGCATTAATGATTCAGGTCTTGTATGTCCATTGTCCGACCAGCAGCTCCGATGAAAGATCAGTTTGAATGTTAAATATACCATGTATTTAGCTTCATGTCAAAAATTTTTATGATAGCGACTCAGCAAAATGTTACTATTGCATACATTTTCAATAAAGTGATGGAGTGTGTAGGAGGAATTGACAACTGGGGAATTGACAACTGAAAACCGTGGGTAGCCCATCATTTAGACATATATCAATGGTTTTCAGTAGTTTGTTTTTCTATAACGTTAATATTCTGTTTTCTGGAAACTGACAATCTATAAACCCTGCGTACAAACAAATATTGAAATTTTTGTAAAAGTAAAGGGCAATCGTACGCCTACATACTCAATATGCAATGAATCTGTTATGATTTTTGTCTCAACTCGAAAATGCGGTACTAGCATGAACTGTTGGTTACGTTATCTCGACTTTGACTACTTTGCTACTTGTGCATTTTTAGAAAGGGCCAAGTAACAGCCACAACTACGTCAACACTGATCAATGCACTGAAAGTAAGATTTGTTTTATTCTTGTAAACAAAATTTGATTGTCGGCTACCATTGCGACAAGTATCAAGCTCTTAAAACAAACATGCTTTAAACCTATACTCATTTCGAAAAACCTTTTCGATGATAAATTTCTTGTTTGTGCTTATACAAAAAAATTCATACTTTAAACTGTGCTATAAGATGATTGTTTCAAATGCCGAATCCACTGTATTTTGTAATTTGCGAGGTTTCTTATTTTTGTAGTTATTTTTAATGACAAACTAAAGTAAATTAAATTATTTTCTCGTATAACATGCAAACGAAACGTTGTTTTTATTCAGATGAACATGGCTACATCCCGATGACAGTTCAAACAGCTAAAGTGAGTGATCAATCATCCTGTTTAGATTAAATTAATATTGCTTTTGCACAGCACTATAGAAGCGAGAGGTTCTTTAATAAAGCATTATTTGTTAAAAATTTTAACATGAATAGAAAGGGGCTTAAAAGCTTCAACAGTTGATAAAGACTGATGTTAAGTTATAAACCACATGAAATTTTTTTGTCAATACTATTCAGTATTCACGTTTGTTTTTTCTTCGGTTGCAACCATGACGTAAGCTCAAGACTTTGAACTATAAAAATATGCAATCAAAGTCATTCTGAACGACAGTGTACCAAACGGTATGAAATAATTTGAGAAATTCATTAAACTGTAATTTATGTTGTGTCTCATTTTGCTACATTATAGTGAAGTATAATACTTTTTTTTTTCATCTAACTACACCCATCTCAATTGAAGCCACACATAGGACTACCACATCAAACTTTCGTTACATTGATATGATCTTAAGGGTGCCAGTGAGGTGTGCTCATGACGTCTGTTCTCTCTGGAGTGACTTCCATCTTGTTTGCGGCCAAGTTCTACATCACCACGCGCGTGGTTGCTGAAGGCAATGTGTGCGGTGTCTGATTTCTTGTCGAACCCCAGGGCTGCCACACAAGCTGATTAATTCAAATTAAATCTTCACATTCTTGTTTTTTTATTTGCTCCGTTTTACAGAATGCAGCGATGCAAAAGGAGGGAGAATATGAAACAATGAAGTCTCAACAAACAAAATAAGTAAATGTAATAATGGAGTATTGTAAGCTACATTTAAAATTTCTAAAATGTTTTTTTGCATCAATTTATCTTAGATAGGCCAGTGTATGTTGTGAATGGTGGGTAATCTAAAGCAATGAATCTTTTTAGTCGGAATGTGTACTTCAAGTTAAGTCTGGAACAGTTTAAAATAGTTTAGTAATTTAATCAGAAAATTTGTTTAAAACTCAACAATTAAATGCACAATTTATTTCAATTGTTAGTGCTACTAAAAGTGAGTTCAACTGTTCTTGGCATTTTTTACAACATTTTGGAAGCGTACCAATAATTTTCGAAATAAATTTTAACGTTTTATCGTTTTGGTCTATTGCAAATACGCTCCTATATAACATCTCAAGCTTAACAGATATAACATTAAAAATCTCAAGTGTAAACTTGCGCAAACGCTAATGGCCTATATGACATTGTTATGTTTTTTACTTTCTGAAAATTGATTACAGTTATATCCACTTCTTATTGCAGAAACCAACAGATTTGTCGCTGAAGGAAAAACGAAGTTTAACCAATATTATGACGTCATATTCCTATAAAAACATTTTGTGTCAGCACAACACAATTTCAACAGTGATTTTCAAGTTTATTAAGATGATGTAACTTACGTTTTGTAATTTATGACACCCAAGATGCGTCACACTAATAACAAACCAATTGTGAATTGTAGCAGTGTTGTAATTATATCTATTGATGTTTAATTCTCATTAATGTTTCGTGCAAAAAAATAGTGTAAAATGTAGAAATTTACACTCTTTGTTTTCCACACTCCATCCTTGTGAAGTGTATATTTCCACGGTAACATGTGGATAATCTTAGTTTACTAAAACCAGTGGTAACAGCTTCAAACACTCAACTGCAGTGATGATTTATGTGATGAAAAAGCGTAATGTATTATTGCCTATTCCGCAATAATAGAACGATTAATAACTGTGATCATACGTAATCACATTTTGTTGTAAATCAAGTAATTGAAACTTTTATCGACCAAATTGTTGTACTCTTTAACTAGAAAAAAGAAATCAATCAGAGATACCAGATCAAGCAGAGATCCCAGATGTTATTTGTTGTGTAATTGTAATCTGAAATCGCATTCTTACTTTTATGTATTGTAAAAAGTTGACTTGGTTACTACGACATTTCATTGATTGAAACTAGAATTCATGGAACGACAAAATTTTGACGGATGAAGTATTCAAATTATGATTTCATGAAATCTTTTTCCCAAATTCAAAATCAACAAAACTATTCAATCTTCAAATCCTTTTTCCAACTCCTCTAGATCTGCCAAACCCAGAATCCTAAATCTACCAATTATCAATTTCATAACCCACAAATCCTAAAATCAACCAATTCCAAAACCAATTAACTCCCAAAACTTTAATGCTAAAAATCGTTGAAGAAAATAAACAATTACTGCTGTTTGTTTTTACAGTTTGAGTTTGGTAGAAAAGCTGCAACTTTCTCAGCATATTATTTTTGCAATGATTTTGTAGCCCATGCTTTACATGATTTAATGACGTAAAGAATTTCGAAAACCAGTGCTACGTGTCATTCTTCTTCGATCTATACCTTCAATACAAAATAAATATAACTTAATATTATTAATTGTTGTTTGTTGTTTGTCGTATCCAGGCTTACACCCGGTGGTTGAGATTTAGATTAAGAGAACAGGAAGGCAAGTAAGCCAATCTTCGTGACCAGCTTCAGGCATTCCTTTCAGTGTCCTGCCAAACTAAGATACCTGAGTATCTGTTTTCTCTGATATTCTACCTTAATGCGGTTGAGTAAGCAGAGCAAGCGAGAAATTTTTCAAAGCTGGTCTTGAGGTTTTGGGGCGCACATAATTAATTGACCTTCTACTAACTACAGTAGCTACAGTAGTTAACACAATCCATATAACTGTTTTTGTACAACTGATTAATCTACTATTTTTTTGATTAGCCTTCAGTAAATGTCATCCAAGTCTATAAGTATTGCAACTTGGTATTTATATATAAAAGGATTTTTTTATTTACGGATATTACAACTATCAAGATATTTTACCACCAAACAAAACCATTAATTAATCATACGATTAGCTTAATCAGCCGCTTAAACGATACTTTGTTGGTTTATCCAGCATTTAATAAAATATTATTTGAGGAGGTATCATCTTCTGGAGAGAACTTGGTTTTTAGTAGGTTATAGTTAACACATGACAATAGTAAATATTTCAAATGTAATAGAAGAGGCAGGAGATTGATTGTGACGTTGAACCAAGTTTCAGGAGAATGAAGTGAATTGAACTTTGATTCGATTTTTATAGAAAGGAGGAATTAATGAGAATAAAAATGAAAATTCAGATCATTCAAAGTTTAATTTAAAATAATTTCAGACTAAAACTAAACAATAAAAAATAGCTATTACAAATTTTAGACGGGATCAAACATAATTCAATTATTTAATCGTGGATTACAAAAGTTAAAATGTCCTGGAATTTGTTTGGGGTATCGCAATCTTTGATGAAGCATTCCTATTTGAGCTGTGATGTATAAAATCAACTGTGAACTATTAATATCATACTAGGATGAATTGAAAGAATAACTTGTATCGGTTTATGACACGCTCAAACGAAGCAAAAAACTTATTGAGGTAACACGCCACCTCCTTTGGAATCACCGCTTTGCTACGCCGTGTATTAACATTAGTCACCTCTGAAAACTCGAGATTCTTTCTCGCATGTCAAAAGCATGTCTCAGTTCATCTACTCAAACGTTACTTCAAACACATACTGCACAGCACATTTGGTCATGAACTCATGTTAGAGCACGAAGAAACTGACGTGGTAGCTACTTCAGTTTCAATTCAATGCTAGACTGTCACAACGCTCTTGTCATGGATGATTGGACATCCGTGTAAGTTCATTTTTCACTCCATGATAGTGCTCGAATTGCAGGAACAGCAAGAAATGTGCAAGTGATTACAACAGAATCGATGAGATGACAAACGATAGTTGAACAAATAAGAAGGTTCATGTTCATGCACTTTTTATATTAAGTTATTCACAACAGCTGTTTGCAGAGTATAAAAAAATATAATTTGTTACTTGAAAAACAAAGTTTTGTCTGACACAAATACCGTGCTGTTTAATAAGTTAAATCGCTAAACAATTTTACAATACAATTTTACATTATTTGTCATGGACATCCGTGTGGGTTCATTTTTTACTCCAAGATAGTGCTCGAATGGCAGGAACAGCAAGAAATGTGCAAGTGATTGCAACAGAATCGATGAGGTGACAAACGATAGTTGAACAAATAAGAAGGTTCATGTTCATGTACTTTTTATAAGTTACTTCACAACAATTGTTTGCAGAGTGTAAAAAAATATAATTTGTTTCTTGAAAGACAAAGTTTTGCCTGACACAAATACCTTGCTGTATAATAAGTTAAATCAGCAAACAGTTTTAGAATATAATTGCATTTTGCTTTTTTATAAACTAAAAATGCAGTTTTTTAATACTGGATTTTTATTTAGCATCGATATTGAAAGGTAAAGTAATTAGGGGAATAACAATTTAGCTTCAAGCTAATTACACGTATTGTTTGTTAACCCTATTCGGACTAAGCGATTTTTGTAAGGTAATGGCCTGACGTGTGGACTTATTCCATCCACACTTTCATTTGCTAATAACTTTTGATATAAAAACGTTACGAGGTTGCTTTTTTCGCACAGTTAAAGCACAATTATTGACAAACTGGTTAAAATTTTAAGTGGACACACATACTCTACCAGTTTTTTGCTATTGCTTTTTTGCTAAAAGTAATCATTTTTTTTAATTTTTTTGATGTCTCCGTCATAATCTCCTGAAATCGTTAATATCTTCGTTAAAGGCACACGGTCCAGTCATGCATGTAATCCGAAATGGTCTGTAGTCATGTAGGTCACGTAGTAAATCTTGGAAGGCACAAAACAATACAGATGTTTGCTAACTTGCTTGTGCAAGATGATAACGTTTTTCAGATGACCTGGCAATTTTAGGAGTAGGGTGTCAAAAACTGCTGATAATTAAAAAACTATACCACATAAAAATGTCATTTTATTACTAAAACAAAGATGAATAATTTTTAGGAAAAGTCATAAAATTTCAGCTAATTTGAGCCAGTAACTTTTATGTAATCGATGAAAGTTTTAGGTATGGACGGAACCCGTCCACCCGTTAGTCCGAATAGGGTTAAAATAGTAACTTGGTTAATATAAAACATGTCTTTTAAACTCAACAAATATTTCCTTTACTTTATTATCAGTTTTACTTTCGAAATTGTAAAGGTACAACCCATCCAACATAGCCGGTTTAACCAAGTGAATAAATTCGCTATAGTTTTGTAAAAGCTAGGTAAATAACGTTGCAAGAATGAACCCACTCTATTTGGCACATCATTTTTTCTTCATTTTGAAACCTCAACTTGTGATTTTCAAAAATAGTGAGCAATCCAGAAAATTATGGGGATCACTAGACTCCCCACACCCTTTGGTTTAGTAAACTTGTTCTAACTTAAAAACTCAACAAGATAACCACATATTGTAACCACAAGTTTATTGTAATTACTCCATTTTATTCAAATATGCATAGAAAATATTTTTTACATACTTCTATAGACAAAAAGTCTAAAAGAGAGTTTGAGAAAGCAAGGACAAATAACGATATTAAAACTTTGTCATACCGAAATATTAACCAAAAATAAATATAAACTGCTTTAACAACTAAGCAATAAGCATGTGGACTTTTCCAAAATTAAGGCATGCGACAGTTACGTTTTTTCATCGCCTGACGAGTAGGTGTTGTTAATGCAATTAGCAGTTATCTTGCTTATTACTTTGATATGACAAAGTCTCAATTTCTTTATGATTACATGATTATTTATTTTTCAAAGGAAATGGAAAATACACACTTCACGCTATAGTCGCAGCATTAGTTTTGTGATTTTTTTTGTATTTTTTTTTTTTGTTATTTAACCCAATTACAGTGTTTTTAATACCTGTAGGGCTATTCAACAGTTAAATCTATCCATTTTTTTAATTACAATTATTATCAATTCAGAGTTTGACATATTCCCTACATGCATGGATGGAGAGTCCTTCAAAGCGGCGGATAAAGGACAGCTTTGCGTTTTGCTGTGTAAAAGCTTGCAGACTACCTGCCTCTTTCCTGACAGATATATCGAGCCATCATCAACTTTGCTTGTAATCAGAATCGAAGTGCAGTTGACCGAGATTCAAAGTTGACTTTTTCAAAACCAATCTTCAACAATGTAAAACC
The DNA here is from genome assembly GCF_918807975.1 of Aplidium turbinatum. Taxonomy (NCBI): domain Eukaryota; kingdom Metazoa; phylum Chordata; class Ascidiacea; order Aplousobranchia; family Polyclinidae; genus Aplidium; species Aplidium turbinatum. The sequence goes on along the minus strand of NC_137483.1, from coordinate 5,429,804 downwards.
TTCAAAACGGCATTTTACACCAAGCAAAGCTGGGAAGAAAAACATTGTTTTTCGTCATGCATTCCGAAGAGAGGCATTTTTCAATATGCAGAAACGGTAACAAATGATGACCCAATCATCACACTACGAGTCCATAAGCAGCTCTGGTGTTACGTAACAGGCAGTTGAGAATGACGTAACAGGCGATTGAACCTACGAAGCGATGATAGGCTATAACAAGTCACAGTATAATATTCTTGTCAATGTTTTCTCATAAAGTATAAGTAATACTTGTACATGTAGTTTATCATCTTATACAGTACGGAAATTTAATACATTAACTTATTTAAATGTTACAAAGCAGTTTTTGGGTCGGCTGCATAAGCATAAGTCGGCTGCAAAGTCGGCTGCATAAGTTGGTTGCAAATGTCGGCTGCAAAAGCGGTGATTTCAAACGAGGTGGCGTGTTTCCTCAAAAGGCTTTTTGCATCTTTCCGGTTTCTCATAACCGATACCAGTTATTTTTGTATTTCATCCTAGTGTGATGTTGTAATGGTTCACAATTGATTTTATGCGTCACAGCTCAAATAGGAATGCTTCCTGAAAGATTTCGACACCACAAACAAATTCTAGAATATTTTAATTTTTGTAGTCCACCATTAAATAATTGAATTATGTTTGATGTCGTCTACACGTTGTACTAGTTATTTTTATATTATTTAGTTTTAGTCTGAAATTATTTAATATTGAACTTTGAATGATTTGAATTTTCATTTTAATTCTCATTGATTCCTCTATTTTATGAAAATCACATCAAACCTCAATTCACTTCATTCTCATTCTTCTGAAACTCGGTTTAACGTCCCGATCTATATCTTACCGCTTCTATTACATTTGAAATATTCACTATTTTTATGTGTTAACTATAACCTACTAATACAGAATATTTTACTACCCGAAATAATATTTCACTAAATGTTTTTGTAGGAATATGACGTTGTAACAACGTTGAGTAAACTTTTCTTTTATTTCCTTAACGACAAATCTGTTGGTTTCTGCAATAAAAAGTGGATTTATGTCTGCACAATCATATATGTTGATGTGCTAGCTAGGTTGTTTCAGTTTCAATACAATGCTGCGCGTCACAATATTCTCATCGTACTGTTGACATCCGTGTGGGTTAGTTTTTCTATTTTCATATCTATTCCGCGATATAATTTGGGTAGAGAGGTAACTCTTTTAAACCATAAACAGACATAACTCAGCAACAACACTACATTTAACATTATAAAAACAAAAAACAAAAAGCGAACGTTTTCGGCTAGTCATATAGCCCTTTTCAAGCCTATAAGAAAATACATTATTAAAAGAAATGCTAAAGAATCATATAGTATCACAGCAAAAATATGGTCAAAGCTAAACATTTGAGAAACTGCCTCGCTCACACAAAATGATAACTGTATCACAGCAAAAATATGGTCAAAGCTAAACATTTGAGAAACTGCCTCGCTCACACAAAATGATAACAGTTATCATTTTGTGTGAGCGAGGCAGTTTCTCAAATGTTTAGCTTTGACCATATTTTTGCTGTGATACTATATGATTCTTTAGCATTTCTTTTAATAATGTATTTTCTTATAGGCTTGAAAAGGGCTATATGACTAGCCGAAAACGTTCGCTTTTTGTTCTTTGTTTTTATAATGTTAAATGTAGTGTTGTTGCTGAGTTATGTCTGTTTATGATTCCGCGATATAGCTACTATAATGCAAAAGCGATCAAATTGCAGGAACAGTGAGATACGAGAAATGCCACAGCAATGTGTTTTTAGCAAAGTGCTCAAGTGGCTTGTGCCAATAGCATCGCAAACTGCAAACAGGGCACCATGTCCTGGTCTTGAGGTCGCGTTAATTGTGCAAAGTGACCGCAGTGAAGTTGATGAGATGTCAAACAATAGTTGAACAAATAAGATTTTAACGAATGTTCCATGTATTTCCAATACCATAGAACAGTACTATGCAAAGTTCAAAATACCTAATGCTTGCTAAAATCCTAGTTTTGTTTGATGCAAATGCCTTGTTGTTTAATAAGTTGAAGCAGTATAGTTTTACAAAATAGGTACTATTGCTTTTGTGGTGGCAGAAAATGCGATTTGTAATCTTTAGCTTGTTTTTACCATGTACATTAAAAGGTAAGGTACTTCAAAACTGTAACAATTTAAGTTTAAGCAATTCATACCGTTGCAAAATACTAATTTTCTACATAAAAAATATACTTGTTCATGCATTTTTTAATCTTTTAAGCTTATCAAAGGATTTTGTCATTCTATCATTAGTTTCACTTTGGAAATTACAAGGACACATCTAACACATCAAACATACCATAGCTGAACCGCGTTGTCTAATGTGGTATAATTTTCTACATGCCAGGTCATTATCGTTGCAATATATAACCACTGTACGGTGTTTACACAACTGCAGCTGTTGAACACTAGGACGACCACGGTTTTATTTCAACTAGAAAAACCAAGCCAATTAGTTGACCGAAAACAGTTATTCGCCCTTAAATTTGAAAAATAAATTCTCCATTTAAAAAACATGCTAAGTACTGTGTCTCAGCCGTATGCTGCAGCTATTTACCAGCGTTGATCACGTGATATGTTTGAATTTCTTTGGCTTTCGCGCATCTGTTTGCTTTCTCAAACTTATTTTACTGGACTCTGGGAACCAGTCAATGGATAGAGCAATGTCTCTTAACGTTTTTTACCTCAGGGCGAACCAATATAGACCTCTGAAAATATGGTGGCGCATGGCGCACTACTTGTGAATAACGCATTTTTGCAATAAAGATATAACTGAAGACTATTTTCGATTCTCCTTGTGTATCTAAGTAGTATAGTAAGTGTAACATAGGGCAAAATTGCAGTTTGTTTGAAACCTGATAAAAAAATTTCCCGGGTTTTGGTTTTTCAACAACATGCATCAGAAACTCCTGGCTTTGGAATTTTGTCTTAAATTGAAAACACTGAAACACTACTCAGTATCGCAAAAATTTAAACTCAAACTGAATGTTGAATTAAACGACTATCCACTGCGTTTTAATTTTATCTAACTGTTACGTTTTCATTCAAGTATCAAACTAGCAACAGAATAGCTTTATGAAGGGATTATCACACTCACACTTATGTGACAGAACAACGTATCTATGACGTTTTCGTAACTATGACACACTACAAAATAGTGTGGTCATCGTATTCTCCAACTTGATTTCCATGAAAATTTGATAAGATTTTGTTGGCTGGAGAGCTATCACTCTTTCCTGTGATAAACTTCAGCAGTTCTTGTCTTGTATCATCTTTTACTGTACAAGATTTCTTGACCACTCGATCATTTTATCTTTCCAATGGCAACTTTTGCCTTCTTGTTACATTCTTGTAGTAGAATATTTTTGGTTTATTTCGTGTGAGTTTCTAGGTGTTTAATCTAAATAATTTACGCCGTGGTACCCAACCTGGGTGCGGTCGGGCTAGCGCGCTACAAGGCTTTACCGATCGAAGTAGGCTATTCGGCGTAAAAGTGTGAAAACGGTTACGTTTATGTTTTATTTGTATAAACAAGATCTTTGATTTAAGTGTAGTTAAGTCATAGTGTTAATTGTCAAAACACAAGTAATTGACACAGTGCATAGGTATGTTTTGTGAAAGAATGAACGCTCTTTGTTATGTAATAATATGACTCCACATTTATCCACTAGATGTTACTATACTTATGTTGTAACAAAGAAAATCACCTTATTTTTTCAAGAAAATATTTTTCAGATTTACCAGTTTTGCAATATTTCCGAGGAGTTAGGCTGGGTTAGTTTCCAACTCGGGAAAAATTTTAGCAGTTGCAGTTTATGGATATTGGTTTCGTTTCGCTTCGACTCGACTTTCATAGAATAAATATCATTTTTACTTGAAGCTGTTCGCTTGTGATGATATTACTAAAGCGAAATTGACTCGAGTGCAATGAGTTTTCTTAAAGTTTTCAAGGAAGCTGTCAGCATTAAAAGCTTTTGAATCACTGTTTTACGGAATTTCTAACAGTTGTTTCAAACCAATTAAGGTTGTCCTCCTTTAATGTAGGTTATTATCATATTTTTGGCAAGGTTACAGAGCTGCGCTAAAATCAAATAAATTTGTTTTTTGTTAATTATTCCTAAAAATGTCATTACACACAATCACTCAGCTGTTCATGTTTGTTTAATTTTAGGAACAATCTCACTTCCAACTATTGAAACAAACCTTCCATCACCAACCAACACATTAGCGACTGGTTATCGTGGTCTTGTTGTGACAGCTCAGTTTAAGAAAGAAGGGTTTATAAGTTATTTTTGGAGCAACGCATATTCAAACAACATCGACGTTCTGCAGTTTTACGTCTTTCCTTTTGGGTGCCAACCAAGAGAATCAATCAATGAAACACAATCTTGTGTTGAGAACAATGGAGTGATCACTTCTAACTTGACTTATCTTCAACCACTGACAACCAACCTAGATCTTAGTGTTCGAAATGGTTCATTGGAAGCAGATGGCGGCGAAGTTCTACCTCTTCACATCGTAGTCACGCTCCCACTTATAACCATTGAAGGTAATTCTTTGTTTATTCAAATTTTCATTTAATATTTTGTTTTTAAACCATAGACAAGCAAACCAAAGTAACCTTAGCGGGTTTAACATAATGTATTACACACTAAACAAAATATATAACATAATAATTCAAACGTTTTCGACACGTATGTGCGTCCTCATCAAGAATTAAATATGCAATATACATGCAATTAAAAATTGTAAGAGAAATCTTACAACTTTTCTTCTTATTCTTAATCTCACAACTTCTCTTCTTACAATTCTTCTACCTATACCTGCTGTTCAAGTTGTTTGTTTATTTTATCAATGCTACTGTATTTGCTTAATTTTCGTAAATTATTATATCAAAAAAAAGTCTTTCTTTAATGTCCACTTTTTCTGCTTAATAAGTAAGAATTTAATTTAACTATTGTCGAAATATGTCAAACGTTTGTTGATACTTCAATTTGTGTGTGCTTTGTTTAAATGAATGGAATGAAACATTTTAAATTAATCAAAATTTAACTGATATGTCTTAGGTTCCGTACACACTCAACAAATGAAGCTCAACTTTAAATGTTTTGCTGAAATTAAAATAAAATCCACCTCACTTTATCAACAAAACAATTCTATTCAGTTCATTTGTTTCAAAAACAATAACATACACTTGTTTAGCCAAGATTAAAAATGAAAATGTTCGTAATCTCGCTGCAAGTTCTTTAAAATAACGTTTTATAGTACTACAAAAGTGAATTAAAAAAAAGATTAAAATTTTAATTGAACAAATAGATTTCAATAAAATGCATTTTGCATCAGATTGTCCGCAAACACTTGAAGACAACATCACTGTCCAATCCACTTCAGCTGGATACAATGACGTTGGAACATTTACTTGTTCTAACAATGGACGATTGTTCTATTCAAGTGGAACCCAACCTACTTCTGACCAAACTACTTGTCAATACAATGCTAAATGGAGTGGTCAAGATAATCTACTATGCTGGACAGGTTTTAATCTGTTTTTAAATACTAAAATAAAATTATTCTTTTTCAGTTTAATTATAACTTCAACAAAAAATATAAACAAAACAAAAATGGAATCGGATCACACATTCGACTGTATGTTTGAAATTTTGCAAAAAGGAAAAGCATGCTAATACGTAACCAAGAAAGAAGTGAAAACATGCAGTTATTTGAATCGAGATGTAGCAAACGAATTGCAACTTGTTAGTTGTCAAAAAGTTGTAATCAAAGATGAACCTTCTCAACAAGCAAATTAAGCAAAACACGATCAAAGACAAACAAGCACAAAGAACCTTTTGTTTTCAATCATTGCCTTTGTCAGACCAATGCCATCGTTTCTATGAACTTATCTGTTCAGGCAAGACTTGAAAATCAAATTCAATTGTATACAGTTCCTTATCCTGTGATAACCACAATGAATGGAGACTTCACTGTAGTCGAAGGAAATGACTTCACTGTTACCTGCGAGTACAATGACGTCATTCCTATTGCAACCAACACTGCATTTTATTTGGATGGCAATGAAGTCGGACGACAACAGGTTTTAATGACTGGCAATATTTTACTTTTATGTGTCACCATAGTTTCCATACATGTTGGTGTACGTTCGCATTCTATCAATTAATAAAATTATGTCTTCACAATAAACTTAAACGTTTAATAAATACTTTTTTGCAACAAAAACTTTTTTTTACTTTATTCTTATGTTTTATTAGAGACACGCGCATTTATTTAATTAATGGTATGTAAAACAAAATTGCTACAAAAATGATTAAACCTTGTAGCCTACCATCAAACAATTTAAGTGACTTTCAATCAATTTTCCACTTTCAGGATCGCTCATTCACATTTTTCTTGCAAGCCGAAGACAACAACAAGCAAGTATCATGTCAAGCTGTGACTCCATATACGGAAATATTTATGAAAAGTGGAAAGTCACCAAACTATCCCATCGATGTTCTATGTGAGTTATAAACTCGATAAACAACATGGCAGCGGTGTAAAGTCTTGACAATAGAAAACAAAATTGTTATTTGGAACGATATATCCCAGCGCTGCAAATACCCAAATTTCAGCACTGCTACTTATAACATATTATTGAAAAAATTTCCTTTCCAGTCGGAAGCGTCCATACACACAGCGCGTGTCTGTGCATGGCTGATATTGCTGACGGAAAGCGCCTATGCACGCAATTTTTTCTTGGCGTTACAACGGAAGGCGTGTATGGCTGCATACAACTTGTACAATATTGTTTCGGTAAATTCCCTAAAGGTTTTATTAGGTTTCAAAATTAGTTTGGCATTAATGAATCATCGTTATGCTGAAAATTGAATGAAGCTGCTCACCAGGCATTTAGATAAACAATATGATGTGTTCTACTGGTGCAAATTAAGCTAAATTGTCATAAGATGTATAAAGTGACAATCTGCTTTAATTCCGACGTTTCGTCAATCAGACACGACTGACTTCTTCAGGGAAGTAGACCAGGTAGTGACTACCTGTCTTGCATGGCAAAACGTAGGACCATGTTGCTGAAATCAACTAAACATGCAAAATCAAAATTCAACTTCTAAACAAAAAATTATCGCGCGCAAACTTTCAACCAAAAAAAGGAGAAACTTAAATAACAGCAGAGAAGACAGCAGAGGAGAGTGAACGATATGAGTCATGATGAATCGAATTGTGTACGCACTACTGCACAGTTTACAATCAGCATGAAACCAATTGCATGCGATTAATTACATGAAGCTTTTGATGGAGCAGATTGTTCCGGGCGTTGATATTAAAAAGCGCTTTTGTGTTCAAACATCTCGTTTTGTTTGGCCAACATAAATTACCATTATGTTGCTGCTTTCACGGCGAAAAGTAAAAGCATGTTTATGACCAGTTTTGTTCGCTTTTCAATGGACTTTTTACATTGATTCAAGGCCTAAATACGTTGAATCCACGTAAAAAAGGCTGATTTACTGGCTGAAATACAAAATGACCTGGAGTCATTACGCATCGAGTTTATAGGCGCTTCACAAAGCCCTACAGCCAGCAAAAGTTTTCGCAAAAAGATGCCATTCATACGTCAGAATGACGAAAATCCAGCAGGAAAGTGGTAGCAAATCTATCATAATAAATTTTCATAACTGAAATATAAATTCATTCTAACAATGACGAATTTTGCTCAATAAATATTGCCTTTCAACGACGTTCTAACAGCAATGCTCATACTTAGTTTACTTGCAATTTTGAGATTTGAAAGAATTTATTAAACGTAATTGATCGATAAAATTTCAGATGCACCCTTCCAAGACAATCCTATTTCATGCTCATGGGTTTTAAGCCAAAACGGGACATGCAAAGTTACGTTTATGTCCAATCCCCACGCTCATTTTCTTGCATTAATCAAGAACAACTCCGGTAATATCACTTGATAAAACACAGAAGAATGACTTAGTTCCAGACTTAAGTTTAATTTTAATTTCATCGTTTATATAAAAAAATATTTTTTTATTAAAACAATATATCTACTCTCATTCTTGGTCACTTGAATTAAATTGGTAATAAATTGGGTAAAAACGTGTCTGAAGATAACCACAACTGTGTAGACTCTACCGTCTAGTTATGAGTAAAGTCTATGAGTAACGAAGAATCAACGGAAGACGAAAAATGATTTAGCGTTTTTTTTTTTGAATATCTCAAATAGTCTACTACATGAAAAACTTGCAAAAAATCGTTGGCTTTTTTTAAGGTATCGATGCTTGTATCTGATTTGTGGAAAGGATTTTCTAATCTTGTTGAAATCAAGTCAAAAAACAGAAACTCTTAGCAACTCTTAACTTAATCATTGGTTTCTAACATACGTGATGGAAGTTGTGAAGTAAATTCTAACACCAGGTTACATTCAAAATGTATTAGGTAGTGAAATTACAGACCTTTAGTTCCGATATTTTCTCCTCATTATAATAATTATTTACAGATGTAGAAGTAGGTGATGGAAATTTCATGACAGATGGCACTTTCCAGACATTTCGATTTATGAGAGATCAGGTACATCGAAATAGATTAACTTCTTTACAGTTTTCTTCGTTTGAATCTTTTTTTCACAAGTCCAAAGTTTAGGAGCTATGCTTTTTATCACCCTGGAGCATTGGAGATGACTCTGGCAGGCTGTTTGGGCAGGTGTCGAACAGCCATTGTATTGATTGGACATCCATTCCACATCAAGCAGACCATGCACACCGTTCGGCACGCGATAGATAAGCGCAGCTGATGGTGTCGGCCAGAGGCGTAGCAACCGCCCTCCGAACCCTCCGATCGGAGGGGGCCCCGCAAGGAATAAGGGCCCCTCCGCCGAAGTTTTTGGAAGACTATCGAAATGCAGGATATAGGCTAATAGTGTGGGCACATTTGTCATGAAAAAAGGTTTCGTGTTTTTTTTTTGTTAAAAGCAAAAACTTTCTTGATTTTGTCAGATGATACTATAAAGATGAAAAAAAATTAGGGTGGCATTTTTTCTGTGCACTCTAATGACCTGAAATCCCCTATCAAAATGGCCAAAATGAAATTTTGGCCCCATTCATTTACAGTAAAAAAATATGCAAAAGTGCTTTATGACGTAAATACTTTGTAACAAAGTTACTTTGTGACGCACATACAGCAAACTTATTTAATCATTTTAATCAGCTGTTTTTTATAACTTGTGACGTCATAGATGAATGACAGTAGGCTACCAGAGAGAACCCAAGCTTGGACAGGTATAACGGTTTTTACAGGTTTACTCAGGCTGCTGGATAAAAATAACGAAGAAGTGATACGGTACTGGAGTAAAGGGCGAAGCAGCCTGTTAAAGCCAGGGACATCTTCCAAAACATTAAACAATCGCAAAGCACTGCAAACAAGATTCAGCGATGAAACAGTTCGAGACTATCCTCCAATTTGTTCGAGTCACCAAACAACTAGACATATCGCTGCACATGCAGAGTTTGGAATCACTCATAAAGTACTTCTTTGCCCATGATCATTTAAATTATGCACGCCTTTTACCACTTTACATTTCTACAATGCAGCAAGCAGAAAAGGAGCACCCAGAGATCTGGGCAGAATTCATGAAAGGGAATTTCTGCGTATCGGTAACCAAAGGTGTTGTTGGATTCACATCAATAGGTGCAGACCACGGGATGGAACAAGAAAACGTGAACTTAAGGTTATTGGAGGCATAGTTCGAATTACATAGAATAAAAAGTCACTGGACTAATACTTTCTCATCGCACCCGAAGTCTCAAATTTGCAGCATGACTTTGAGAAAAAGTACTACTCTGGTAGCAAGGCAAAGAGAAGGCAGCGCCACGAGCTTACAGGAGGAAAACTCTCCCGAATGACGCAAAATGCTATCAAACTCAGCGTAGTATTTCACGAGCATGGAAACCCATGTGAATCCTCTGACGAAGATGAAATTTACAATTTGCTCACCAAAGCAGTTATGAATGAAACTGCTACCAACGACATCCTTCGGCGTGACGAGATTGGGCAACAGATTTTCGAAAGTTTCGTCACTGAACATCTTGTAGAAGAAAAACTTTCCGTGTGGTACAAAATGACCAGGAAGAAACTGTCTACATTCAAAAGTGCCAATGCACTTGCAAAAATCAGCATGGGAGACAAGGTAATCAAAATTAAAGAAGAGCGAAGACTGTTGCAGCGGTTCATTGTAATATCAAGAAGTCGACCAGAGCTCAAGGAATGCATCGGAACGTATGAGTTTGGTGTGGTGCCTCGATCACTGTTTGCTTCAGATGGATCTCTCCTGCTGGCATATGATAAGGCATCAATACTTCGCCATCTTGAGAAGCTGGATACCGGTAGTAACAGACAACGGGTAGGCTACAAGTTGACAGGAATGAGGTAACTGTTACTCAGCTGTCCGATCACCATTCATTCTAAGTACCTTTGACACAGCAGTTGAATATACCACTGTAAACCCACCAGATGAACTGACAACTCACCGAGTGATCATCATTGATGGGATGGCTATGGTAAACGCAGTTGCCAAAACGGAACAAATGAAAACGTGCCAAAACTTTGCCGAAGCCTTTCTTCAGATAATTTGTAACATGGGTAGTGGGTACACAGTATGACGAGATCAGGTTGGTGTTTGACCGGCACATGGAAACATCACTCAAGCAACAGATGCGGACAAACAGGACCAAGGGAAAGTCAGCATAGCCTATTACCACGTGAAAGACAACACTTTAATCCAGAATATTTCCTTGGAGGACTTTCTCTCAGATATCCGCACCAAAGGATAACTGACCGACTATATAGATGAAAAGGTTGTACATCACAGCAAGAGCTCCAACAACAGACTGAAAAAAATACTGGTGACATCGGAAACACAAACCAAGGTCAATGTTAATATTCCAGACTTGCTCCTGACTCACAGCCAAGAAGAGGCAGACACTTTGATTGTTCTGCACGCTCATGACTGGGAGATTTGCTGGCAGAACCAAAGACTTATGCTTCAAGGCATTTATGTCTTGTGATGATGAGATCTTGGATGCACTTGCACATAGGCGTAGCCAGGGAGGAGCGAAAGAGGCCATGGCCCCCACCAAATTTTCAAAGTTTGGATTCCGAAGTTGAACCCTTTGTTGAAAATATAATATAATTTGTATAAATTTATATCGTTTTCCAAGACATCTGGCTATTTACACCGCCCAGGACTTGTTTTAGACACACAGAAAGACACCAATAAATTTTGCAAATCGTAAATCGCGCAAAGTTTACACGATTTACGCTTGTTTTAACTAATCTGTGGAAGCAATTTCAGAATCGCTTACTCTGTTTGGTTTTTGTGTAGCTGAGTTTCTTGTGTTCTCTAATTTTAGCCGCAGTTTTTGCCCGTTCGTGTGTAACCAGCTACCTTTAATAAGTTAATAGCTGTTTATCTGCTAATAAATTTAATATAAATATTACCCTGAAAGTGTTCCCAGAAAGCGCTATAATCCATTATTTGAGTGTAATTTTGCAAAAAATTTTGTTTGTTTTATTGCTTCCCTTGCCTAACCCAATAGGATATGCGACTGCACATCAGATGGCGATGTCTTAAATCAAACACTTTGTCGTTCTCTTCAATTCATCAAATATTTGCTTCCCCCCCCCCAAATTTTTTTTCTGGCTACGCCACTGCACTTGCAATGCTCGGGAATGACACTGATCTTCCTGCTGATGTATGCTCGCAGGTGGAACGCTTTGTATTTATTTTGTATCGATCCAAAATCTACACGAAAGTGAATGACCTCCGTTGGTTCCTCTTCTCCAATCGTGCAGCCGAAGGAGAAGACTTCCCATCAACTTCTGGTTCACTAGATTTGCGCATTCGCCGGGCTCATTATGTATGCATGATTTGGAGAAAAACTAGCAAAGCCCATTCCTGCCTTCCAGCATCAACTGCATTTGGTTGGACGTTTGATGCATGTTCAAGTCACGTCACGCCAGATCGTTGTTTAAATCCACCAATTGCAACTCATAAAGTGCGGGTGTAAACGTGGATGCGAAGGAAGGTGCAACTGCCACAAGAACAATATTCCATGTAGGCTACAGAAGTCTGGGGCTCTGGTCTCAGCTGTAAAAACAAAACTATCCAACCAGTGATAACTGAAGACTGAAAATTTTGAAGATGAATTGCTTTCTTTGACATTCAATAAATATTATAAATTCCGTAGATGTCGGTTGTTATAACGATAACTGCCATTTAATCAAACGGCCTAAGACTTCTTACATCTTTCGCGTGTAATACGACTTAAAGGATCGAACATTAATTCAAGTTTTATTGTATTTAGATCTGTTCATTGACTTTCTAGTTGCGTATTCTTTGTGAAAAATGCATGCATTTAAGTTAATACAGTCTTTGGTGCAAAATTACGTAGGTAGCTTAGCATACGTTTCGGCTGCGCGGGGGTATTTTAAATAACATTTTTAAATTTGGCACTTGTATGTCATATATGTAACCTAAATTCGATGATTCCATTAGATTTCCTGTCTCAGAAAACATATATTTAGATATTTTATTTGTAATTGTAGCCTATATACTTGCGAAAATATTGCTTAATCATTGTTATGCCCCATTTTGGACGCCATCTTGGATTTCGTGCCCCAAAAATGTTCAGAAAAAATGCCACCCTAATTTTTTTTTAAACTTGTCATGTTTTCTTTCAAAAAGAAGTGAGTTTTTGCTTTTAACAAAAAAAAAACACGAAATTACAAATATGCCTACACTATAACCACGTGGTCACAAACGCACGCGAATTAGCAGAGTTTATTGGTATTGAGCAGGTGTTTTCAAAAAACACGGTACGACGTAGGAAGAGAATGTTTGGATACGAATGTGCTGATGATTCGAGTCGTCTTTCTGCTGAAGGAAAATTCAAATCGTAATTTTTTCTTGTTCTCACTGATCAGGCCATGTCTTCTGTTCCTTTGCGCTTTGACCAACTCGTGGAGTGGTAGGCTACGACGCTACAAGTTGTTTGGATTTATGTGCAACGCTGGCAGCCTGAAGAAGTGTCTCAGAGAAAATGGTTGGGTTGGTTGGTTTTGAATCTTTATCCTCGGACTGACAAAGCCTTGATTGGTTATTCCTGGTAGTTTCGCATAGCCTACTTGACTACTTGTAGAGCAGTGGTTCCCGACCTGGGGTCCGCGGACCCCTTGGGGGTCCGTGAGAAAGAATTTGGGGATCCGTGATTACCTTGATTTTGGAATAAAAATTTTGGAAAATTTTGGAAAAAAAAAAACGAGAAGCGATCGTTTTACTTTCATTTCTCTCATTAAGTCTGCTTACGTTAATAAAGTTTCGGCATGGCACTTTGGGTCACCTAAATATTCAAATACTGCTGACATTTCTTGAACAATTCATTCATAGGCGAGTAAGAAGTGACATTGGACCCGGACATTTTTGATAACAACCATTTTTTGGTTGCAGGAGGCTTGTCTGGTAGTTAGACCGACGATTCCAAAATTCGGCAAAAATCGGACCTAAGGAACTGCCCAAAACCGCATTTTAAATTTACATTGCGCGCCACCTAGCGGTTGTAAATATTTGCTCTAAATAAAATGCAACTTATGACGCATATACAATTATTTACCAGTCACTACTATAATCATTTACCAGTAATTACCTGTCACAAGTAGATAAGCGTATTAAAACTATTTAAAAAGGTTGTGGTCATAGGTATCGGCAGGGAAGGGGCACTTAACCCTCCCCGGATTATGATTTTGCATGTAATTTGCTTGCAAGAGTGCAATTTTCCAAAATCGGATTCGCCTTCCAGGCAAACACTTTTCCATCAGGTTTTCAACCAATTCTATTTTATTTTTTTGATTTCTCTAAATATTTTTCCGCCGTAGGCACAACAACCCCTTACATCAAACCTTAACAGTAGTTTTTTTCACAATTCTCGCACCTCACCACTCAAATGTTACTTTAAATTTAGAACCTTTCTTACCTAAGTTGCAGCTTACAAGATGAATTTGGCTTTAAAAATTGTGTCTTTGCAACCCCTGCCTCTTCCCACCCCTGCATTTTTTCTGCCGACACCCATGTTTGTGACGTATTTGGTCATTTATTACAGTTTAATGATTTTCACGTAATTATAATCGCCTACGTTAAATTGTAATTTAATGTAGGCTATATGACACTTCAAGAACATTAGCAACTGAAACAAATGGTGATACAGCGTTGGCATATGTAGAATCAGCGTATAATAAAAAGATGAACATCAGCGATTTGAGCAATTAATGTTTATCTGAAGACAATTTAATGTCGTTTATTCAGTACTATTTCTTTGCTTCAACAGAAAAGCCAGCGTATATTTAATTTATGCGTTCACTTTCATTTACAAATCTTTCAGTGCAAAAAATATTTTACTTGCAAAAACTACCACACTTAACAATTTGAGGTCCCGTTTTGGAGCTACAACTATTTTTATTAAAGTAAATATACTTCTACACTCACAGCTCTTGGGTATCTAACACTCTAAAAATGATGGATTTTCACACTGAGCTTCACAAACACAGTGAATACTGCGCTTAAAGCCTTTCTTAGAGCAACCACAAGATGTGCATAAACGTTTAGCGCTCCTGCAATTACACCTAATTTCTTTCAAAAATGATTTGGCTGCACATTCATTATTTGTCATTATTGAGACCAAACCAGAAGCTGTTTCCTTGTATCCATAGAAAGTAAGATTCAGCACAATTTTTAAATGGCGCCATGTTGACACTTGATGATGCACACGAAGGCTGTGAAAGTAGCATGCTCTACTTGTTGGAGGCATTCTTTCAACTGATATATATTTTGGGGATACAGCGTAATTCTAGCGGAATAATTTCAAAGTATTCATGAAAAACCCTTGCTTGTACAGAATTTGGGCAAAATCTTCTCTAATTCCGGAAATGTCTTCTTTTAAAGCTTCCTTGTTTCCGACGGCGGCACATTTACGTTGCACTTAGTCCAGACCTTTTAAGATTTTAAAAACTTTTACTTTTCCCGTTTCGTAAAAGCAGGATGTTGTATCGCGTCCAGAGAACGCGTGGCAAAATAGCAACGATGGGCACATATTTTCTCCGAGAGCAAGCTGAGCTCGACGAATGGAAATTTCCGCGTTAGACGTTTTCATATAAATGCTGTTTTCGCATGGTGCGTGATAAAGCAAAAGGATGAGTATATCAGTATCGTCAACAGTTACTTGACCATAGGTTTCATGTTCTTCCAGCACCTTACGGACGATAACAACATCAGCGTCTACTTCTCCTTCAGCCTTGTCAACAGTAATGCCATTACTACTAAGATTATCCGAAAATAAGTTTATAAAATTTTGCTTGTTACGTTTACTTGATAAAAACGCGGATTTATTTGCCGGGATGGGTGTGTCTAAGCGAATTGCTACGTCGGGACAAGATGTGTTCAGCTTTCTGCGCTTTTGTTCTGCTCCTTTGGTTGTTTCAATATCATTTGTTAGAAACAACGCTGATATTGGTATTTTCCCCGTGTAGAAGATATAGAATGAAGATTTCAAGCAAATTTTTCATATTCCCAACTTTTAGCCAGGAAAGTCGGTGAATGAGAGCACAGCAGCCATCAAATACATGCGAAAACAAGATAATTGACATTTAGTGCACAAAATATCCTCATTTTGCAAGATTATGTATTTGAACAACGCTGATTTCTGAGATTTCAGCGTACTTCCGTCATCTGAGAAAAGTGATGGTGGAACATTGGCAAATTCATACGAAAACATGTCTGGTTCCAGCGGCCCCTGCAAACAAGCTATAGACAGTAGGCTAATCTGTGAAAGATTTCGGTGGATGACATGTGTATATTTCTTCATCTCTACATTTTAAGGCTTTTCGCATAACGGCAAAGGTACTTGCTTGGTCAGATCTATTTAGAGAAATCTCTTTCAGCTTCTTTCCACATATTTTGCTAATAATATCGTTACCAATAATTAAGGCGTTATCCACATTTACACAAGTATCAGCGATAAAGCTTGTTGAAATGTTGTGCAAATCTTCTCTCTTTGTATGAAATGGCTTGTGGCTTTGCAAAAATAACAAAAACTTATTTAAATGTAAACAGTTAAGCTTAATATTTCCATCTCGAAGATCTAGATGTTGGTGGCACCAAGTGCCAGAAAATTTCATTGTGAGTAATCGGATTGCTTCGGTGTACTGCGACAGGATGTGTGCAGTTAAAAGCCATTTCCCCTTTGACGATTCCCTGTGAGTTTATGTTAATTAATCCACCGGATGCTTTCCTTGATCTCATCAACGTTTGCTCAATCATCATATCACTCCATGTTCCGCTTCAGTACAAATTTTTGTTTCTCCTGATAGTGAATAGACCGTTCTCCATTGTAGATTGAAGACAATGGCATATGTTTTCATTATCTTGAAGATACAAAATACAGCATTTCAAATAAGGGTTGTGTACAGCAGCTGCAAAATAGGGAAGCATGTTCTTGGTAGCCTTTAAATGCAGGGCCCAATCTCCGATGCGTTCAGATCTCACATACATTCGAATAATAGACAAAATTTCATAAAGATCACCCACAGTTTTCTGCTATAGTTTGGTTATTTGAGATTGAAAGTCAAGTAAAACTTGATTGTCAGTAATTTTATCTAATCCAATTTTGTCTGATGAGACATCTTTGTACAACTTCTCCAACTGCTTCCATTGTAAATCACTCGCAAAAGCATCTCCTTGTTTAATAAGCATAACGGTGCATAAATAACAGAATCTTAGGATACCATTCAAAAGAGCTTCTATGTGGTTTTGTACATAACAACTAGAACATTTGTTCTGGTCATTTTCTGAAATCTTTTCTTTGTGAAAGTTCAAGGTATAAATCATTACCAAATTTTATGTGCCCATAATTTTCATGTTGGTCAGATACGTTGTAACAGACGAAATTTACATTTTCCGAAATCAGGTTTAGTTAATTAGCATTTTGCAGAATTTTACAACCACTGCACTATCATTGCAGCCTAGTTTCTGTTACATGAGGCACTCAACAAACAAAATAGCAAATTCTGCAGAAGGGTAATTTTAGACACTATGTTAATCATCCTTGTTTCACTTGAATTTCGCGAATTAGCACAACGAAAAATACTTATATTTTTTTTCCGCTAGATGGCGCGCCGATCAATAATTGCTCCCCTCAAAAAGGACTTTCCTTAAGTCTGAATTTTGCCGAATTTTAGATTTGGGGTCTCAAACAGGTAACCCATCTTTTTATGAAGAAAAATGGTTGTTATCAAAAATGTCCGGGTCCAGCTATTTTTATGTCAATTCTTACTCGCCTATCATTTTCTTATTTGAGCAACTATTTAACCTGATATTTGCCGCAGGAGTCATAGCGGCAATGCAATATGACACAGTGCAGTAATTGAGTAGCATAATTATTACAATAGTCAATAGTATGATAATTGAGTTTCAGGCAAAATTTAGGTAGGGGTCCGCAGATTTAATAATTTGTCTAAAGGGGTCCGTGGCAACAAAAAGGTTGAGAATCACTGTTGTAGAGGCTCTTGACGCAGGGCCGGTTACCGAGATTGGCAGAGTGAAGTTTTCCGATTATTGAAGTGTTGCTGCCAGGAAAATATTCTATTCACTAGGTGCCGCTGAATGGAGAGCAGTCCTGAAATGCGTTGCACACACCCCGAGAGTCAAACTTGTGCCGCGTGGTCTTGAGCGGGCAGGTAACCACTGAGCTAATGGGGCGGACAATGGAAGTGGACAATCACTGCAAAAAAAAAAGAAAAATGGGAGACATTGATGCCAACGAACTAATAATGGAATTGAATCGTTTTATTTATGTCATCGAGAAAGAGAGAGGACTTGTCACGGCAAGCATTTTTTTAACGTACAAGAACAGCCTTCAGGAGATCTATCCGAATCTTCGCATTTGCACCAGAATTCTTCTAACCGACCACACCAGTTACTGTCGCCAGTGCTGAAAGGACCTTCAGCAGAATGAAACTGATCAGAATATTATGCGCTTAACCGTGGCAGATGACAGGCTTTCTGCTCTAGCAATTATCTCCATCGAAAACAAGAATCCCTGGACTATGACCCATAACAATTTGCGCAGAACAAGACTCGAAAGAAGCGCTTTGCGTAATTATGGAACATAACTTATGTCCACACTGTCACTGTAGACCTATGTATACTAGGGTGGCTCATTTTCCTTGATGTTCTTTAAAATTTTTGTCAGTTTGGAATAATGTTCCATTTTGCTCACTGATGTTTGCAAACTAAAAATTTTTGTTGGAGGTTGACCTTTGACCCTGGTTCACCCAAGGAGAAATTCTAAATTTTTCTGAAAAAATGGTAAATTTCGAAGTGGTTTAGCAGTATCTGAAGAGGGGATTTCTCAAAATTTAACCACGTGATTTTGACGTTACTTCCTCTGTTAACTTCCACATGGAACATCTTCACCCTTCTCCAAGTCTGAAAGTCACTACTAGTGCGTGCTTTTAGTGTCATTTTAGTTGATTTTACAGCCTTTTCGCAGTCAGTGAATCTATAACAAATACACCAACAAAAATTTTTGGCACAAAAGATGAGAGTCATTTTAGAGTATTTCAGGGCCCCTGATTCCGAAAATGCACTTAGTTTTTTCGAATTGGCTCTAGTTTTCGAGATATTCGACAATGAACATATTTTTGAAATCGTTACTCAAAAGCTGTCAATTAACAAATTACTTATTTTCAGCCCTGTTTACCATTATGATGTCATAATTGCACTTGTCTAGTTCAATTGGTTCATATTGCATGAAAGTTTAAAACGCAAGCAAAGGTTGAAATGAACTGTGTTTAATGTAAAGGAGACATAAATACTCAATGAAAACAGTTGTGAATCAGTAGGCCTACATCACAAGAAAAATATCCCGAAAGTCATGTGTTTATGAATGCAGCTTTATATTGAAAAGGTAGGCCTACTGAAATGGATACTGTACAAATGAAATTTTATTCTAAGCCTTTGCTAAGGCCAAGTCTTTGCTGCACGAAGTTTTTTTCTGGTCTATAGGCTAAATAAATGACATATAGGCTAATAAAATACGCCTTTGACAAGTAGGATGCTGTACAAACAACCCAGATATATTTTGCTGCATGAGGCAACGCATTCTGCTATAGATGCAGCGCTATATAAAAACAAGCATTATTATTATTATTACTTTGACATGAAGCTGGGTGATCAAGATAAGTCCGGGGTTCCTCCTAAAGTATGCATACATTGCACTCAAACCCGTTTCTGGGCTCAAGGCTAAGAAGTTCAGAGTGCCATGGCATAAAGAGAGCCGTGGAATTACCATGAAATTGATACTTCTGTTCTGTACGGTGAGTATGTTCGAAGGAAGTTGGAACATCATGTTTACATGGAATGTGCAAGACAGTCATTGCGTGGACGTTGCTATTTCTGTTTTTTGTTTGCCCTCTCTTGTTTCAAGTGGCGATTTGCTTGAAACAATAGGAAAACGGGCATGACTGAGAGTAATCTCAATGCCTTCAGTAATGTTTTGGAGCAAGGTCAAGCTTTTTTCTCAAAACCATTTCTACCACCTACTGTAGGCTAGTAGTTAAAGATTTAGTTATCAAAAGTGGTAGCTGGAATCTTGGCTAACTCAAAAACTAGAGCCAATTCGATAAAACTTAGTGCATTTTCAGAATCAGGGGCCTCGAAATACCTTAAAATGACTCTCACATGTCCTGCCTTTATAAAAAAAATTTTTGTTGGCCTGTGAAAATCAATAAACATCGTCAAGTGATTCAAGAAACTGAAAGCAGTAGATATTTACTACAGTGAACGGTGCACAAAAAAAATCATGTCTGAAATGTGGTAGAATTCGACTTTTTGAAAGTAATACACGTGTCAGTGTTCATGGAGTTGCTAATTAAACCACTTTGCTTGCTACAAGTTTGTGTTACTGCCTCTTTAAGCGAAAATTCGATATTTTGAAAAAATTCAAACCAGGTGAACCAGGGTCAAACGTTAATATTTTTTTGTGAAATTTGGTATAGGAAATACATTTACCAAAAGGAACAATATTCCAAACTGACGAAAAATTTAAAAGAAAAAAATGTTTTTTTCGAGATTTTGCGCCAGCCTAATGTATACACAGTGGTAGGCGCAGCTGATGTAGAAATTAGCTTTCAACAAAGAAATCAGTGGATTTTCAATAAATTTACTTTCGCTAACGAGTCCGCTAAAATTTCTGAATATTAGCGAAAATACTAATCCACTAACCAAAGCGTTAGCTTTGCTCATTAGCGGAACTGCGCCCTCTACTGAGTATACATAATATGAACCCTACATGTTGTGTAAAATAAATACCACATTCCAGTTTCTGCGTTGGAAGGGGCCCCAGACTTATGTTCGGAGGAGGCCACGTTCTTTGTTGCTACGGCCCTGGTGTTGGCCAGCAGTTTGTTCTTTTTTAGAAAACGCACACTGCAGATCACGGAAGATGCCATCTTTCATGTTACAGATGAAAAATACGAAGCCAATGCGCAGGCGGATGAGCCGCAACCAGAGTTTTGTCCCCTTTTTTATCATATTAAGTTGCATGTTAAAATATGTAAACAATGTAATCATTTTAGGCAAAAGAACTCGATAATGGAACTTACACATTGTACGTGCAATCCTCCGTTGAACCATATAACCACACTATTATGTTCGATGTCATTGTAGAAGTTGATTCATTTGCTAGTCCAACAAGTAACACAATCGTTGTTGCAATATCAGTGACTATTGTCTTGGTAATAATACTATCCATCGTTGCTGCTGTGGCACACTACAAACGAAGATTAAATGACAAAAAAAAAGGTAACACCATGGCCACCTAAAGATACGGCCTGATTTGTTACATTTTGCAGAAATTTTCGGTTTTCCTAACTTTGGGCGAACGTTTAAATAAATTTTTCTAAAAATTAGATTTTTACGCTTTCTTTACTGCTTTCCCCAGATGACACAATAGGTTTTATCATCCTCACATGTTGAAAAACAAAGAAAATTTGATTTCTAAGATTTTAGTCAGACTGTTAATTTTCAATAACAGTCTGATTTTGCGTTTTTCAACTTGCTTTTTCTCATTTGCTACTGCTTCCCCAAGGCAACAAAAAAGTTTTATGTCATTAGGAAACCGCAAAAAGTAAAAACATCTCAAAAAATATCAGCCAAGCACTAGCAGTAGCTGTAATCAAAATCTGCAAAATGTGACAAATCAGGCCGCATCTCCAGGTGGCCATGGTAACACATAAAGACGTTTTGTTTTTCTTCTTATTGTAAATATCTTTATCAAATTTATCGCAACACAAATCATTAATTAGTTAAAAATCATTCAGTAAACAAAATATTATTTCAGAAAACGGGACAGACAATGTCGCCTACGCTGTAGAAGGTAAGCAAACATGAGATCTCACTAACGTTAACATAACATGGGACCAGAAAAATATTTACTGTACGTAGCCTATTGGGTTATTGAAATAGCAAGGTATAGCAATCTAATATGATATAAATCAGCGGCAACAACACTTCAACAATCGGAAACTTCACTCTGTTACTCTCGGTGACCGGGCCTGGGTCAGTGATTCAAAGCCTCTACAAGTATCCGAAACTGCCAGGAATAATCTTTACAAGAAGCTTTCCCAGTCCAAGGATAAATATTCAATCAATCAATCAAAATTTGTTAGTTGATTTTAATCTTCATTCTTGTATTAAGAAAACCTCGAACTGGTTTCTCTTGGCAGTTTCGCATAGGTCTACTTATATATTGGCTGACAGGCTTGAACCACTGAAGCAGACCATGTTGCAGAGATTGGCAGAGTGAAGTTTACGATTGTTGAAATGTTGTTGTCTGTGAATTATTCCATCCACTAAATCGAGAGCAGTCTTTGAAATGCGTTGTACAAGCGCATTCTCCAAGAGTCGGTCGAACCAGTGTGACTTAATCTTGAAGTTTCTCAGTGCACGAAGTTGGGAGCATAACCAACTGAGCTATCGAAGTTCAATAAACTTTGCAATTAAACCCGTTATTCAAAAAAATACTATTCGAGTTTTATAAGCACGAGTGATTACGAAAATCCATTGCAGACTTGGGTAGGCTACCTCAAGAAATGATTGAAATTTTATCATACTCGAAAACGTTTTGTAAGCCGCAGGTCGCTGAAGCGGATTAGGTTTGTTAATCAATCAGAAGGCTAGATTAAAATCATCTGATTACAGTCGTGTGACTTATGAACGTTCGAAAGTAAATTAAGTGATTGTTTCGCCGTTGGCAGCGTGGTCTTGCAGTTTAAGGATTAAGGAAGTAGTCATTTCGATGACTTGGGTTTGATTCCCACTCCTTCCATTACTCTTTCTTTTTTATTACCAAACAAAGTTCAAAGTATCGATCAACGCTCTGGCTGAGTGCTGTGTAATGTTGCACAGACTTCGACAACTACAACATGACTCCGACACTAAGTCGATTGAACTTTATTGTATTAACGTAATAAATGTAAGAAACAGGCGCAACACTGTCAAGGAAGCCTATTTAAAGGCAACCAATTGTGACGTCATGAAAAGCTCGTAAAGCAAAATGCGAGACGCTGGTGAGGGCGAATTCCCACACAAAATTAAGAGTGCAACGGTGCAGTTCCAATACATTACATCCCCCTTTGCCTGAAGAAAGAAAAGAACTATCTAACGATACACAAACAGATTAAAATTATGGATTGGGGTACACTATCAAATGCAGATGCAATAACAATGTCACGTTTGCTACACAATTTTCCAGTGACTCAAAGTGAACAGCAAGCATTAAACTTATAGTTCGTATACTCTCGTTGTGCAAACTCCGACAACAGCACAAGTCTGCATTATATGCATGATGCACAGCACGAAATCTCCACGTATCACTACACAGTACGATTAAAGTTACACAAACACTTTATTAGGGTGTACCTTAAAAAAAGGTTGGATAATTTATGCTCTCACCTCCTAAATTTGTGCCATTTGACCTAAAAACAAGGTCTGTTAAATTTGAGACAGATCCATTAATATTTAGAGGTCAACCTGGAACTTTGAATTTTTATACTATAATGTCATAATAGACATGTACAAAGTAAATTGTGACAATACAATTAATATGCACAAAATTCTTTGCCAAGAATGATTTTTAAAAGTATAAACCTGTTTAGGTACTTCCCTGTTATTGCCCCACCAGACCACATTTGCTTTTTGACTACTCCGGCTCGGAGCCTCTGGTTCGAACCCCCTACATAGAGTTAAGGGGCAGATATGTAAAAAAAAAACGTTAGAACAATACAAGATTTATTGAGGTAGAGGAGTAATGGGTGGTGGGGTGATAACAGGAATGTATCCCTATTTAGCTAGAAAATACTTCTGATATTATCAGGATTAAATGATTTAAATATTAACCATCATCTGTATTTTTTTAAATATTTTGTCGCAGAATTGCCAGTTTTATTATCTTTTTTTCTTTTTCAGATATTTGATTTTAACTATGACTACTACTAAAAGAAAGGTATATCTTGTGAAAATTTATGAAAATGAACTGATGGGATCAAAGCTCCCTAGCAATGGACAGGTAATTGGACGTTTCCTTCACTTCCACCAGAACATGAAGAAAACGATGAGAATCAGCAGCTAAAGTTATCAATGAGGTGAATGGATTTTGGTTAAAAGCTCATATTCCAGTGAAGGCTTCCCAGCACTCAAAAAAGAAGGTGGAGAAGCTGTTCGAGGAATGGAAGAGTCTCAAGAGTCACAGAATGAGGACTATAGCTGGGCACAAGGAGAAGGAACAGACATTTGTCAACAATTTAAAAGACTTGTTTGACTTTGCCAGAATTCAAGAGGACATCGAATTTCTTCTTGCACAACGGGAGAAGGGGCGACGAGGTTGCATGGGTTCATTGGACAAAGTATTTGCCAAGAAAGAAGAACGTGTTAACAGGAGAGGTAACAGAGACTACAGTCGATTGAAAAAGAGGGAGGCCAAAAAGAAGGCAAGTACCAGCCAAGTTGTTCTGACCAGAAGCAGTAGCAGCACCAGTGCCAGTGAAGACAGTGATAATGACATCATGCCATGTGCAGAGAAAGGAACTCCTCCTTCATCTCATCCTAAACGGGCAAGAACTAATATTGTAAGCCCTGGACTGGCTGCAGCTCTGGACCGTACAAAGGTGTCATCCAGGAGTGCCACCTTCATACTTACAGAAGCTGCTCAAAGCTTTGGACATAATGTTGCAGAGTTTAATATCAACCACATGTCAATTCATCGCAGGCGAGAAGAACATCGCGCACAGGTGGTACATAATTTACAGAAAGAGTTCAAGGGAGATGAGGCACTTATTGTCCACTGGGATGGAAAGTTAATGAAAGATCTAACAACAAACGAGTATGTTGACCGCCTTCCAGTTCTTGTTTCTGGTGGTGGAGAGATTCAACTCCTTGGTGTCCCAAAGATGGAGTCAGAAACAGGAGAAGCACAAGCTTCAGCTGTATTGTCTTGTCTTAATGATTGGTGTATCTGTGACCGTGTCCAGGGTCTATGCTGGTCCATCCGTTTTACTTTTCCAAAGGTTTCAAAAGCAGTGGGAATATATTGATAAGAAAAATTTTCAAGCTGCCAATACAGATGAATTTGTGGCTAATGCAGTCTCCTCAAAGAAAACAAAGCCTTTGCAAAATCTCATCTCATGTCAGTGCAGCCTCGAGATGATTACCGTGAATTTTTGAGCTTGCCATCATTTTTCTTGGAGAATCTCCTGACCGAGGGGTTCATTTCATGGCCCCAGGGGCAATGCACCATGCCAGGTGGATGGCAAAGGTCATCTATGTGATAAAACACCCGTTCATTTTCGTTCATTTTTTATGTACACCCCTTCATTTTCTTTGAATTTTTATGTGATAAAACTCTGGTTATTTCGTTATCAATTCCAGTTGACCAACAAGGAGCTTCAAGACACTCGTGACTTAGCTCTTTTTGCTGTCCTGGTTCATCTCAAAGCTTGGAACACTGCCCAGGTAGCAGTGGCTGCTCCATGGAATGATCTCCAACTTTTGAGTGAACTTTTCAATTACCCACACCACCAGGAAATCGCCACTGCTACAAGCAAGAAGATGGCAAACCATACCTGGTACCTCTCAGAAGAGTTGGTGGGTCTGGCATTCTTTGAATCCTCTGTCCCATACTCAACCAAGAAAGAGATGGTTCTGCGTCTTCAAGAGGAAGGTAGTAATTATATTTTGAAGCGGCCAAAGGTGGATGTTACATCTGTGGGTGGTTTGGAATACTTTGTAACTTTCAACACCCGAGGCCTTTTTTATGAAATTAAAGATTGAGACTCATTTCATAGAAGACCTGGATCCAGAAAGTTGGGATGTCTGCCCCAGTTTCAAGTCAGCACAGGCCAAGTTGAAAAACCTTGCAGTGGTGAATTACCATGCAGAACGTGGGGTTGCCCTGATCCAGGACTTCAGTGGACATTTGACAAAGGGGGAAGAACAACTCCAATTCCTCCTTCAAGTCATTTCTAAACATCGAAAGAAGTTTCCCGATACCAGGAAGGAAACCTTGATGGTAGCAACCAAACCAGGCAAGACCAGGCAGATAATACCTATCCCTATAGGTGGGGGGGGGGCTGGGGACCTGGTGTCATCTAAAAATCATAAATATTGTCGAGAAAGATGTACCTTAAATGTACAATCCAAGATATGTGTAAACCTATTGTGTTAATGGCAAATATTTACTCAATGCTAATGCATTGGTGAAACATCAAACTCAGAGGTTGACCTCTAAACCTTGTTCAATGTGTCTGCAACTTTATAGGATTTGTTTTTAGGTAAAATGGCACAAATGTAGGGGGTGAGAGCTTCAACTTTTCAAAAAAAATTTTTCCCTATGTAGCTAAGGTACACCCTACACTTTATCTATCAAGCGGTTTCACTATCTGGTCAGAACGAGTCGTACACGGTGCTGGCATATTATTTCACATGGCACATTGGACTCGTCATTAAAATCATCAACAGTAACGTTTTCATCAGCCACAACGCTTTCATCAGCAACAACACTTTCATCAGCAACAACGTTTCCATCAGCAGCAACGCTTTCTTCAGCAACAAGTAACTGCATTTCTCGACATTTGACTGCGGGTATAGTGGGCTCCAGTGGTTCTTAAACTTTTTGAGACACGCCTACCTTTTACAATTTTAACAAAATTCGCGCCCCATCTTATTTCAAAATCAAAAAACATTAAGCAGAACAGCATTCGTTTCCAGGCAAGTTGCATTAATGCATAGGATGTAACTGTTTTTTGGATACTAAATGTTTAATTCGAGGTTTAGTAACAGAAAATGCACATCAGATCGGCTTCACAGTCAAGTTTATGTGTAGATTTTGTCTTTATTTTCATGAGAGTAGACAAAACATTTTCGCACAAGTAAGTGGATGAAAATGGAAGAGGTATGCGTATAGCCACAGCACCCACACTCTTGTAAATGTCTGTACATGTCTCACCCAAAACTCAGTTAGTGACATTGCTTCAAAATCGTCCCTTTCAGTAGAATTTCATGTTAGCTCCAAGAATTCCTCTTGTAAATTGTCTGTGGTTTAAGGGGTTTATTCGCCGGAGCTATCATGTGAGCAATTCCGAAAGAGGCTTCTACAACTTCCGCCGACGACGATTGGCGAAAGCACTCGCTACTTACAATCTTTATTTTTTTAAGGAGTCTTTCTTGCATTGGAAAAAAGCTAAAGGTTTAATTTGATGGTGAAAGTTTTTTTTTTCAAGATCACGCTGCGAACGAGTTGGTCTCAAAGTGTCGTTGCTCATATTTTAAAAACATGTAACGCATTGTGGTACAAGTTGGTCATTTACTATGGCATTTAAAAAGTCAAAATTCAAATAATCTTTGTCATACTTTCTTTTTTTTCCACTCATTTTATGTCAATAGAATTGATTAATTAAAAATAAACCTAAATAAATCAATGTTAAAAAAAAGTTGACCCATGGTACTGTTGTAGAGTTTGGGATAGTGCTGCACTTCTAGCCGCTGTCAATTTATCAGGCAGTCGTTGCCATTAGTACGCCTATTACAATTAGAGCTCGAGGCTGCTGTGCCAGAAAACCGTTGTGTTACGAGAGTTAAGATGTCGCAGAAACATTTAGCAACGTCTAAAACATCACAAAGAATGCGAGATGTGACAACAACACGCTCTACAAACACTGGTACTGTTGTAACACAAAGCTTCATCTTCAGTAATCGACTGTCCAACGTAGTTGTGAAGACATGTTTAGCTATAACTCATGCAGAGTTTTTCAATTTCTTGTGCCCCCCTTGTAAGCCTCACACGCCCCCCAGTTTAAGAACCACTGGGCTAGACGTTCGGTGATTAGTTTTTCTACCATCACAAAAATTCGCAAATTCAAACGTTAACTCGGCCATCTGCCTCCACTTTTCAAAATTTTCTACAACATTTTCATGTTGGAAATTCATCTCTGACTTTGTTGCTTGCATCGAATCCATCTCTGACACCATGTAATGTTGCATAGACTTAGGGTCGAATGCAGAAAGGTAGCTCAAAATAAGCCTAGCTTAACGCCAAGCTCTTCTCAGGCAAGCGGAGTTTTAGTCAAGCTCGGTTTAAAACTTGAGCGCAATGCAGAAACTAATTTGCAAGGTCGCTTGGCCAAGCCACTCTTTGAGCTGCGCTTCATAATAAAACTGGTTTTAAGCCACGTTTTTGACGCAAAGTGTGACGTCACTCGACTTGCCATGGTGATTTTTGACAAAGCATGTTGACAGCAACTAGCAAGCATGTAGTGATAGACAACAATTTGTAGGCTACAAGTAGCAGTTGTTTTTTAACAACATTGTAACTGAAAAATAGCAGTGAACCAAAACTATCTGGAGGTTTGTCAAGGGGCTAAATAGGGAGGGGTAGGCTATTAATAAAAATTAAAAGTATTATTGAAGTCTACAAAATGGCGAGAGAGAGATGATTCTTTATGAGAGCCAAAAAATCAACTAGCAAGTATGAACAAACAGCAACTTGTACAAGTACTGTAGAGTTTTTTCTTTTATATCTACAGAACTTCGTTGATACAAAATGGTTGTAGAAAGGCAGAGCCTCATCTTACTGAATGTATAGCCATAAAATAGCTTACCTGCATGCTGTACTACAGCCTCTGCAGGTATACTTCGGAAATAGTTTTTACAACAAAAACATAAAATTGCCGAAGTGATAAGCATTGGTTAATCATGCATCCAATATTTTGTTTTCTAGCAAGAGGAGGATAACAAACGTTTGTTTATTTTTTACCAGAAAACGGTTTACTTTTTAGCAATAACATACGGTACTTTATGGATACATTAGACTTGCTTGAAAGATTCATTGAAGATGAAGAACCAACGGTTAACTTATCACGCAGGATGATTAGGGATGCACAAAATCCATTTGATTATTACGATGATGACCAGCTTCATGCACGCTACAGATTTAGCAAAGCTGTTGTAGTAGAACTGTGCCAGCAACTATCCGATAGTTTCACAGAGCGAAGTCAATCCCTTTCACCAATGCTACAGTTGCTTGTTACCTTAAGATTCTATGCAACTGGACATTTTAAACTGAGTGATGGTGACTTGATTCAATGTCACCAAACGACTGTATGCCGTACAGTCAGGCCCGTAGCCAGCCGGGGGCCAGGGGGGCCTTGCCCCCCTGGCAAAATCCAAACATTCTCGAGCAACAGCTACAGATATAATAACTTTGCCCATTTAAATTTTTTCGCCCCCCCCCCTAAAAAATTTTGGGCCCCCCTTGCTCTGCAGTCTGGCTACGGCCCTGCGTACCGGTACAGTAAAAAAAAGTTTCAGCGTACATTGTTGCAAGGAAAAACACATACATAAAGTTTCCATCATCGCCAGCAGAAATTCTAAATACCAAACAGAAGTTTTATGGTATTGCCTATTTTCCTTGTGTGATAGATGCAATTGGTGAAAACGCTGAAATTTTCTGGAACAGGAAAGGCTATTTCTCAATAAATACCCAGTGCATTGTTGATGCAGAATTACGCATTACAAATATTTTCGCATCATGGCCAGGAACTTCCACCGAACACACAACTTCACCGGAATCCTTTGAAATCCAGTTTGCAAAAATGCTTAAGTCAAGATCTGCCGCTGTTAAGTCGCCATTTTTGGCGACTTAAATTGGTGGCTCAAAACCTGAAATGAAACGAGTTTTAAGCTAAGCTTAAAGTAAGAATAGTTTCTGCAGCGCAAAACTCGGCTCAAGCCACTATTTAAGCCCGGCTTGCTTAAAACTAGTTTTGAGCTACCTTTCTGCATTCGACCCTTAGAAAACTACAACATGACTCCGACACTAAGTCGATTGAACTTATAATTATAATAACGTATAGGCACAACACTTTCAAGGAAGCCTATTTAAACGCGACCAATTGTGACGTCATGAAAAGCGCGAAAAGCAAAATACGAGACGCTGGTAAGGGAAAATTCCCACACAAAATTGAGATTGCAACGGTGCACATCCAATACATTACATGCTGGAAGGGTCACAATGACTGCAGTCAGCTGATTCACAAAAAAAATCCTATGTTAAGCTGTTTACCGGTCAAAATACCATGCTGCTGCAAAATAATCTGCTGCAGCGACTGACAGATCACAAGTGTGCGTTAACTATCGTCTGCTATTGCAAATTAAAACAAAGTGAGAAGCGACGTGGCAATAACAAGCAGTTACGTTCCTTAAAACCAGTGTACCTGCAGTGCTGTAATTCTTTGCACGCGAAAACATAAAACAATTCCTGACAAATGAAAACCAGTTGTCGGGCTCGGCTGATACGTAAATAATTACGGTCTGAATGTAATGAATCAAAAGTTGAGAGCAAAACTATTAGATCAAAGCAAGCTCAAAGTATCTGAAATAATGTATTTTGTTCCAGACGAAAATGGGTATGTTGAGTTTCGTCCATCTTTTAAAAAACCTGCTACAATGAAAAGTTCGCAACCCTTGGTATGTAACTTTAAACAAAAGGAAAATTGCAATACTATATGTTCGCAAATCGTAACTTGACTTGCAAAAGTAACCTTAAGGCTTCGTTTTTTAACCTTTTCTGACTCTAGCACCCCTGTAAATAGGCCTGAACAGTCTAGCACCCCCTAACTATCGTTGGCATACGACTAGGCTACTACAGTGCCGACCAAAAGTTTAGTAGAGGCCAAAATTTTGACATTCCTTCAGATCGCTGGCGATATATTTTGTAATGAAGTCTCTTGTTGTTTAACAAACTGTGCCATTGTTTTAACGAAATTGATTCAAGATTTGGTATTTGGCTTTCATTCACCAACAGAAATTCAATTATAACCATATGTAAGCGAATCAACTCTCTTAAAACAACTGCACAGTTTGTTAGGCGACAAAAAATACAAAATGTACCGCAAGCGATCAAAAAGCATGTCAAAATTTCGGCGTCGCTATTAAACTTCAGCCTGCACTATCGAAAGAAAAGTGAAGTACAAACTGATCATTTTGTTTATTCTTCAAAACTGCTGTCATCATTGGTGAAAAAAGAAATAGGAAAACCCGAAAATAGTGAAAGAACATGGACAAACTTAAGCATACTCACAGGGCCGGATTTAGCTGATGGGGGGCCCGGGGCACTTTTAGATCGGGGGGCCCCGTGCAAAAAAATTTTTCGCGTCTACGGCGCAAAAAAACATCTCTACGTCTACAGTAGCATCAGTCCAGTACTGCACAGCATTTTGCAGAAACTTTAAAGGCCAAAAGGAAAAAAATAACACAAAATCACCTGTTTTTCCACATAGGAGGGCCCTTCAAAAGTCGGGGGGCCCAGGGCAACTGCCCCCTCTGCCCCCCCTAAATCCGGACCTGCATACTCAAGTTACCCAGCTGGGTAACTAGTTACGCAATCATGTATCAATGTGATTTCTGTTGTTGCTTATGTGTGACCAATTTCTCTATTCGAGGCTTCGTGTTGGTCAAAGCCACTCTCATATTGTGGAGCAACCCATGTTGAAGGCGGTTCCTGCCAATTGTTTTGATTTGGAGTATGGTGGAGAACGCCTTTTCACACAAGTAGGTAGTCGGAAATGGAACGATCAATTCCAATGCTGCTCCATGCCAATGCAGGATATGCTGTTAACTGATCACACTAGAAATCAGCATGCGGAAGGACGAAATTTCGTGCGACAACTCTGATTCACCTGCATGTCAATCAGCTCCTCCTTTAGTCTATTATCATCACTCATGTACTGCCTAGAAGGGCTGCTGTATTTACTCTGGATATGAGTGATTTGTGGGAATGTATTTTGCCATGGTGGTTTTTGGAAGTGAAAGGTGAGCAAGAATATTACAACAAAGCACCCACCAAGTAAGTTTGCACAATCTACTCGATCAGGATCAATTTAAGTACTTGACTAGGAGATGACTGCAATAACAGCAACTCATGTGACAACGGCTGATACTGGCAAAAAGACGAAAAAATGCAGAAAAGTAAAATGGCATTTTTTGATATTATATTGCATGCATTTAGCACCCCCTACAGTCTATTCCAGCACCCCTAAGGGGTGCTAGCACCCCTGGTTAAGAAACGCTGCCTTAAGCCATTGCTCAAGACTTTAGTCTCATAACGGCTTATTTTCAATTTTTCTCGCTACCTGTACTCTATTGTTTTTCTTTTTTAAAAGTAGTATGCTCGTCTCTGTACATCTGTATGTACAAATAAGTAATTATAATGTAGAGTGTAGATTCATTGTTATGGGATGGTGGCTAACTAAATGACGCTTACAATCTTTCACTATCATCTTGATTGCGTCATAATCTAACCTGCTGAAATACAATGTAGGCCATAGTTTTAACAGATTTATTCACTGTCTATATTTGCAATGTGGCGCTATCAAAACAAATGCAATGACTTAGGCTAGCTAAAGAAAAAAGATGATTTTTAATCCTTTTAATGTCACAGTCTCCGACAGAAGCTGCATCTTCTTATTATCTGCCACGAATGCAAGGAACAGGTAAGTCTATTGCTGGTGAAACAAACATCGTTTTCATTATGAAGCAATTAGATATGAGAAACCTACCAAATGGTTAACTCTCAAAAACTATGAAAACATTTACAAGAACAGTAAAAACAAAATGAAGCTAGTTCGTGTCCACGTTTTTTGTGCAATGTAATATAACATAACCAAAATCAAGATAACCAAAGATAACAAGATAATAGTAATAGCAAGATAACCAAAATCAACATTGCAGTGTTTTTTTCTCTTTCAATTTTATGGCAAAACATTTCATGCGTTAGTCCTTTCTCTCAGTAATCCCATATCCAGTCTCAAATCCCTGTACGATATCCCTGAACTAATTAAATAAATTGGTGGTAACTAAGTTATATTTTTTATTTCAGCTCTAATTTTTTTAAAGTTCTAGTTTATCATACATTGAAGATATTTTTATAAAATATTGCATATTTTTCCGTTACGATTTTGTTACACATAAGTAATTCTAACACTTTAATTCCTAATCTTTAAATTTAAATCCTTTAAATCTTTAAATGAACTTTTCAAAACTAATTAAAAAAATGTTAAAACAACATAAAATCTTTAAATCAGCTCTTTTAATCAACATCAGTTAAGCGAGGATTGTTACATTTTAATCAATCACGGTCTTTAGATGAACATGGCTACGTAGAAATCAACCCGCATTCAACGGCAAGCAAACGTTATCAAAACGTAGTTGCATTAGATGTAAGTTGCAAACTTTGTTAATTTTTTCTTCTTAGGTAAATTAATTTTTGTAGTTAAGAATCAACCCATTTATGTCCAACCTTGGCTCGATTGAAAAAGATCAGTTAAATTCATTTCAAATGTCAATGTGTATGTTCATATGTTGATATCTTGCATTCGGCTTTATCAGTTGAAATCTTTTGAAAATAGATTTAGCTACGACAACTGCTACAGCTGCTGGTACATCTTGTATAAAATGACGATGTGAGTAGGAGTAATTGAAGCGGAAACTTGTAGGCAACCAACCATTTCAACTGTGTCAGTAAATACATTGAATAAGAACCTTACCAGCAAACAAAATACGGAAACATTGTATTTGAGTGAAACGCAACCAAATGCACTTAAATACAGTAGGTCTATGCAATTAATTTGTTACAAAATGTTTTGGAGTAGCCTACATCCAAGCTTACATCTGGTGGTTAAAGATGTAGAATTAAATGGATGGGAACAGTGGTGTAACAGCACTTTCAGCACAAACTGCCGTCTTCAACTAAGAAAATCTGAAATAACAGAAATGAGAACACATATTTAGTATAATCGGAAAAAAAGATAGGTTGTCCTCCCGTTTTAAGAAAATTGATCACCAGAAAGACGTTTCATAATGACAGGATTAGGCGAGATTCACATCGAACATACAAAACTGTATTCAGCATACACAAACGTCGCACAATAAATGGAGCATGTTTGTTTCCTTTTTCCATTCACTCCAGGAATACAATTTATGGTGTTAACACTTTCTTCTCAAAGGGAGGCCAGATTCGCCCCCCCTCATATTTCCTTTGATTACTTGAAGCATAGTAACGCCCTGCACTTGACTTTTTCTTGACTTTTCCAAAAATTTCCAGGCGGATCTGATGACATTAAATTTGATGCTAAAAGTTGTGTAGTTTTCTTGTAAATTTAAGATTCTAGTTAATTTTTGCTGTTCCTAGCTAACTTCCAGCAAAGTGTGAAATGGATTTCATTGCGATAACAAGCCATAAGCTCATAATTGCTTCGTGCATCGATATGCGCGAGCAGAGAGCAACATCCTCTTGTTTTCCATTGTTTGGTTTTACCTCAACAACACAAAACGCGTTATTTCTTATGCTACAAAAGAAAAGCCAGTGATCACAAAGTTGTTAGTTAGAAACAATAATGGCAAACGTTTTTTGCGTTAGAAGAATAGCAATCTACGATGACAATAGTAGGATATGTAGGCCAAAAACTATTCAAAACAGTTGTTTCAACCAAATAATATTCATTGACGAATAAAAAACGTTACAATAAGAAATCTTCCCTTGGGCAAAGACACGAAAAACCTGGTTTCGAAACAAACGTTCTATGGAAATGTTACTAGAAATGATGCACCACATAAAAGATTTTCAATAATGACTGAGTCTAAAAACCGATGTGGATTGTGCTGCACAGTGACTTTAAGTTTAGGACAGAAAAAGCACAAAAATATCACGATAAAAACAAAGACCTTGTGGGAAATTTGCTGGAATTATAACAGGATACAAATACCATAAACACGTATTTTGCATGCTGCTCTAAGCTGGCCGGCAACCACAAAGGTAGACAATACAGGCAGTTTATAATTCGATAACTGCGCAATGAACATTATAAATACGTAAACCGACAATTTTCTTTTACAAACGTTTTACGTCTAATAGTAAATTTTCCCCCAACAATTTTTTGTGAAACGTTTACAAACCACGGTTTTATAAAATAATAATTCATCAATATTATTTTTTACTTCTCGGATGTTGTAAAACGTCATTAGAAATAAAAACCACAAAACAATTTCATTACTTCAATGTAGTTGGCCTAAAAATTTTTTATAGAATTGTAGGCAAGTTGTTTCAACAAAGAAGTCATTTTTGGCAATATAAAGTTATAGAAAATAATTTGCAATCATGCAAATGTTTGGAAAGAATCTAGGAAGTCTTCTCACAATCTGGCACAAAATGATTATGTTTATTGTATCTCTGCAGTATTTTTTACGACAAACTTTGAAGCTTCGTTATAACATGGCCACCTGGAGATGCGGCCTGATTTGTCACATTTTGCAGATTTTGATTACAGCTACTGCTAGTGCTTGGCTGACATTTTTTGAGATGTTTTTACTTTTTGCGGTTTCCTGATGACATAAAACTTTTTTGTTGCCTTGGGGAAGCAGTAGCAAATGAGAAAAAATAAGTTGAAAAACGCAAAATCAGACTGTTATTGAAAATTAACAGTCTGACTAAAATCTTCGAAATCAAATTTTCTTTGTTTTTCAACATGTGAGAATGTTAAAACCTATTGTGTCATCTGGAGAAAAGAATAAAAAAAGCGTAAAAATCTAATTTTTAGAAAAATTTATTTAAACGTTCGCCCAAAGTTAGAAAAACATGGAAATTTCTGCAAAATGTGACAAATCAGGCCGTATTTTTAGGTGGCCATGGTTATAATTATTTTTATCTTTGAAGTCAAAATTTATTTTTTTTTGCCAGAAACATAATCGCTGCCTTGCTAATGTATCGTGTTGTCGCCTTTACGCGTATTTTTTGTGCTTCAAACAATAAGGACCCAGTCAGCAATTCAGTCCTTTGACATTGATTCAACATTTGTAAACGTTAACTTTATGTAGATTTGCTGACTGTGGGTTATTTCACATTTCCTTTGTTTACGCATGTTCCTCACTTCGCTGTTGCATAGCTCTCCCGTGATTTGTCACAACCTAATATCCGCCATTTTCAAGTTTTCGAGATAAACGACTTTTTGTGTTTGTAGCTGTAAAATTAACAAGGTAAAACACTCGAAGTTGACTTTTGGAAGGCTGGAACGGACAACCAAACAAAATTTTTAAAAATGAAATTTGAGCCAGGTTTTTGTTTGTTTATTAAAATATGGCTTATATTTGGTTTTGTCAGATAACTAGTTAAAAAAAGTATTAGGTTTGTATGATAAAATCTAATATATACGCTCGATATTGACTTTAACCGCCTTATTGGCTTATTTAATGTTATGTTTTTGTATGATAAAGCCTTTCATATGAGCTAAATATTGACTTTGACCACACTATGTTGGCTTTGTAAGCCTAAATCAAACCTAAAGCACCGGTAAGCCTCTGGATTTCTCCCAGAACTGTGTATCATTTCATCACTGTAATCTCTAGATGACTTTGCTGATATCACAAAAGCCTGCTAGGTTAAAGGCTATCGCTGACTCAAAATTAGTTGCTGGTAGCCTACTTAATAACCATGCCTTCATTTAAGGCAGAGGTGACGAACCTGCCGGCCGCATGCGGCCCGTCAAAGAGTTTTGTGAGGCCCGCAAAACGATTTGACAATCGCTCATGCATTAAAGACAAAAGACATCTCAAAGCTGTTTTATGCATTCACTGGTACACCTTTCCTTTGCTATTTTCTTGCCCTAAACACTAACTTTCAAAGTTTAAAGTTAGAAAATAGGAAAGCTATAAGGCAAAGTTGTTAACACTATTCACCAACTTCACCTTGTGTTTTTGGTCGATTCCAATCTATGACGTCATAGAATTTTGACAAGCGCTAAGTTGTGTGGCCCGATAACTCATGTGTAATTGACAAAGTGGCCCGCGACCGCACAAAGGTTCGTCACCCCTGATTTAAGGCTACCGTACTATATTGGCTCATTGGCTGCACAGCATCTGGGACGATTGATTAAAAATGAGCAAACACACTGAGTGGCGTACTCCCGGGCCTCTGCTTTAAAATCTTCATAATCATTTGCAAGCTAAGCTATGTAGCGTACCGTAAAGTCAACTAAGCCATCGGTACACCAGTAGGCTACGAAAAATCAAACTGATCGGCGAGACGTAAATGATACGGCATTTAATGAAAAGAAAAGCTAGTGTGTTCGGATGAACATTTTTAAGCTAGCCTACATAATTAAGCTTACTTAGTGCTTGACAACATTTTCGCCCAATCTACTTTATTAAACGCTTTTAAATCCGCTTCATGCAACTCAAGAGATGTAAGATGTTGTGAAATAGCCTGTTGCAATTGCTTCTGAAATTATGGCTGTCACGTGACGATATCCTGTTACGTGATTGGAGTAGATGAATATGTTAGGTTTCAGAAAATTATTCTTGCACAGATTAGAATATGTTAGGTTTTACCCACCAATTATCTCGAAAACCATACATTAGGGCACAAATTTTTGTCAGGAGATGCATGAAGTCTTTAAACGTAGAAAAATGCAAAAAAGTCATTTTTGACAAAATGGCGCATATTAGGTCTACCAAAATCACGGAAGAGCTGGCGAACTAAGAATGTATTATCAAATTGATTGACACAATTTTCAATATGAAGTGTGCTTCGAAATTAGCTTTGTTGATGTAAATGCTGTATTTTTTGTGGATGTAATTTATGAGTCATGTTTATAAACACCCGTTAGCGAAACGACTTATGATGTAGCCTGCATGATATTCGTGATGCCACTTGACACAAATCCACAATTTCAAAAGCACCTAATTTGAATTTAGAAATTTCAGATCATTTCAGCAGCTTGTTCAATCGTCTTCTCTCAACTAAAAATATTCATACTACAAACTCAATTGTACAGTAGATCTAAAATACACAAAAGAAGATGTAAACAGCTATTCAAGTAGGCTAAGGTGTTACTTATGAGAAGTTTGGTTCCATAAAACTAGAAGCTAGCCATGAGTTTCGGAAAGCATTAGTTTAGAACAAAAATATAAAACAACAAACGCAGTTTTCTTTTTTCAAACTTGTGTAACAATATTACTCTGATTGGAACTATTTTAGAATTAATGACTAGCCTGTTTAATAAGTTACCTTTTATTCGTGAAAACTGAGGGAAAAGAACTACACGTGTGCTCTCTACCAGTGCATAAGTCGAACTGATTAAACTTAACATAAACACGTTGCAGTCAGCGCAAGAATGTAGCTTCGGGAGAATCGGACATTCCTCGCGCTGATTGCAACAAGCAGTGCTTCCAGCACAGGCCCGTAGCCAGCCGGGGGCTAGGGGGGGCCTCGCCCCCCCTGAAAAAAATTTTGCCCCCCCTGGCAAAATCCCAACATTCTCGAGCAACAGCTACAATTATAATGATTTTGACCATCTTTCCCGTTGCAGAGCTCCAACCTAGGCCCAATTAACTACAATTGTTTTGTTTAGTTAACAGCTAAGATGATTAAACAATATCGCCCCCCCTCCTTTGGCATCCTCAACATGTTCAATTCAACCAAGGCCAACACGTGTTAGGTTGGTAGAAAAATTGTCAGAAACTGTGCAAAATAAAAATCTTTTAGGAAAGAATAGGCTAATAACCTAACAAAGAGGGAATGATTTTCCAGCAGGCCTACAAACCGGTACAAATTAGGCTATTTGATATCAGTTGTCGCTATTCTCGGTACCAGTTGCATAGCCAAGGGGGGGTTTTGGGGGTTACAACCCCCCTTTGGCGCGCGTTTGACGTCACAATATTGAGAATGGTGCTTTCAGTCTCTATGTCTGTAAAACAAAGTTGGCCTAATTTTAAACGAAACTTTAAAAGAGCGTGTCTTTCCAATACCAAACATTCAAATATCTCAGCAAGGAATTAGCAACAAGAAAACACAGAACTTAGCTTTATTACCGAAATATGCCGAAGAAAACATGATCTTATCCTTTTGCTATGCCACCGGACAGCACCATTTTACAGTAATATTCATACTCAAGTTTTTGTTGAAAATGCTCTCAGAATGCACCAAATTCAAAGTAATTTTTCAAAATTTTCTGGGGGAGGACCCCCAGACCCCCCGCAGCTGGGTGTCAACCACCCCCCTCCGCTTTCAAAATTACTGGCTACGCTACTGCTCAGTACCATACCTAAATGCTAAGGATCAGTGATAACCAATTTGTGCAGTGATAAAACAAATTTGTGCAGTGATAAATTGCAAAAATGTGCAGTGGTAAAACGAGTGGTTTTTGAATGCAACACATACAAAATATAAACCCGTAATCTTTTAAGCAGTGTTCATTTTTTTTTCTTCAATCCAATCAGTGGAAATCAAATTTGTTTCTAATTTTCTGATCTGTGAAGTGTTCATCCTTGAAGCAGATAAATTGCTACATTTGGATCTAGCACTGCCGTTTGTGAGTGTGGATTCTCAGTGTTAACAAGGGTTGACGCTCCCACTAGACGGAGCATGTTACAACCAAGACAGGCAAACTTGGTGCTTATGGCCTTTGAACATTCTGTATCGAAATCTATCGATTTAGACTTGTTTGTGAGACGGTTTGCATCCAAACATCGGCGACTGCAATTGCAATAGACTAGCTCACGGGTGTATAGGCAGAATGTAATCATATATACCAAAATCCTCGGCACTACTTTCTTCGAGTCAGTTAAAGTTTTTTCTCGTAACAAGTACCGCTATTTATACAACAAGTCAACAATTGCTGTGATGTTGGTCATTGTAATATGGTTGCCGTGATTTAACTAGCGGATAAAATAAGAGACCAGTGTTGGTCTTAACACTAATCTGATATATTGCAATTTTGTGGATACCGGTATTTAAAAGGTTAAAATGCCAAAATCATTTAAATTTTTTTGGCCCCCCCCTAACAAAAAGTTGGGCCCCCTTTGCTCTGCGGTCTGGCTACGGCCCTGTTCCAGCATATTATTGCAAATACTACAACACCTCTCCCTTAAGTTCAATGACACTACAAAATACAACACCAAAATTAATACATTCCACCAGGCAGGTTAAGGCCAACTCGGATCTTCAATAAGTCGATTCGGTCTCTTAACCTGTCTGCGCGGTCGAGCAGGCAAGTCCACGTTGATACTAGCGGAAGGTCTGACATTGTCCGGCGGCACGATGGGCCAGGGGATAGACGCAGATACTCTCCGTCGAATGAATCTGCGGTTTCTAATTAACAATCGGCCGCTAGCAGTTTTAACAGTGTATTTCCGGTAGTCGTCCACAGCGACTATTTTCCCATAAATGTCCCACACTCCGGTGTTCGAATTTTGTACTGCGACGTGAGTTCCGATCGAGAATTCAGAAAGACGATGAGCACAATTGTCGTAGTAGGCTTTGGTGTCTTCAATGGACATCTCTTTTCGCGTTTCAGCTTGTTGCATCTCGCTCTTCCATTTATGAGAGAAAGCCCGATGATGTACTGGAAGGGTATCTTGAGTCGGTCGTCCGTACAGTTTCTGCGCAGGTGACAATCCGTCCTTCCTGCATGGCGTATTTCGATACTTCATCAAAGCTTTTGCTAGTTGATCTTCGTCAAGGTAGCGATGCGTCCATGAACGACGAATTAACTTTTTCATGCTCTTTACGGTTGCTTCAACTTTCCCATTAGATTGCGGATAGGTTGGAGTAGAAGTACGATGCCGCACGCCCCCTTCATGAAGAAATTTGGAGAATTTCTCAGACTTGAATTGAGGTCCGTTGTCAGACCAAATAACATCTGGTATTGCAGTGCGAGTAAAATAATCACGTAAAGCTTTGATGACTACAATAGACGTAGTGTTA
Organism: Aplidium turbinatum; assembly: GCF_918807975.1. NCBI lineage: Eukaryota > Metazoa > Chordata > Ascidiacea > Aplousobranchia > Polyclinidae > Aplidium > Aplidium turbinatum. The sequence continues at coordinate 5,389,316 of NC_137483.1, read as the reverse complement.
TGCCTCATGAAATATATTGACGGCCAATCTATAAAACAATCTACCAAGCCAACGTTGGCAAGATGCAGAAGCCAGCGTTGGCAAAATGCAGACGCCAACGCTGGCCAGATGCATCCAAATGGTGCATAAAACATTTTGCCCCCGTTGGCAAGATGCATAATCCAATTTTGGCAAGATGCAGAAGCCAACGGTGGCAAGATGCAAACGCCAACGCTGGCCAGATGCATCCAAATGGTGCATAAAACATCTTGCCAATGTTGGCGTCTGCATCTTGCCAATGTTGCGGCCAACTTCTTGCCAATGTTGCCCCAACAATCAATGTTTACTGGGATGAGACTCTTTTATTTTATACTGCAGTACGATGGCTTTCGAAAGGAAATGTTGTTGCTCGCTTCTTCGAGCTTAGAGTCGAAATCAAGCTGTTTTTGGAAATGAAAAAGAAAGATACCTTCATCAACCTCTTCCGTGAGGAAACATGGTTGCAGGGTCTGGCTTATTTGGCTGACATTACGGAACAGTTGAATAAGTTTAACTTGAGACTACAAGGGCCTGATACAAACATTTTGCAATTCAAAGACATTTTGTGTGGATTTGTGAAAAAGATACAAAATTGGAATCGCAAAGTTAATCAGGGCAACTTCGCAATGTTTGAAAAGCTCTCTGAATTTGAATCTGCAAGTCTCAGTGCACAAATAAAACCGGAAATTAGTGAGCATTTACAATCGCTTGAAAAAGAATTTCAGAAGTATTTTCCTGATCTGACAGAAGGGGTTGGAGCATTTCAACGGAATCCATTTTCTCCTGTGATAAACATGGCAACTGTTCCGGAGGAAATTCAAGATGAACTACTAGATTTAAGGAATGATTCAGCCAGTCATGAAATGTTCCTGGAAAAATCACTTTCTCAGTTTTGGTGCGCCATTGTGTCGTCGTACCCAAAAGTATCGATGGAAGCATTACGTGTTATTGTTCCATTCGCCTCCACTTACCTTTGTGAAAGTGGATTTTCTGCTCTCGTTCATATCAAATCCAAGGCTCGTAACCAACTAAACGTCGAAGACGATATGCGTCTAGCGTTATCAAAAACACGACCACGTAGGCCTATTTCAAGACTTGCTTCTGTTACGCAACAGCAGAAATCCCATTAACCCTTTCTGGTATTCGTGTCAAAGACACGCGAAAAGCACGAGACGGGACCATTTGGCCACGCCCTGATTAATGGGTTATAACTCAGCCGCTAAATATCGCACATTTGAGAAAATTGGCATGCACATAGTCAAATGCTTTTATTTTATATTGTAATTATTTGTTTTCGAAATAAATGCTTAGTTTGTGTATTCTAAAGACATTTTATGTTGCAAAAAAGCTCTAAAAACGCGAATTTTGCTGGCATTTAGTCATTTTATGTCCGATTTTCTTCGTTCGAATTTTAATTTTGATGATTTTGTGACCATTCAAAAAAATACTTTGAAACAAATTATTTTTTCCTACAATAAATACAGAATTTTTCATATTCATACTACATCAAGCGATTTTGAGTTTATTGTGATGAATTGCACTGATAGGTTCTCCACATGTGGTCATGGCTGCTTAGCATCGCAGTATCTCTCATGACAAATCAAGATGAATGAAAGCATAAAATAGTTGTCGCGCGTCCCAGCCAGCAAATCATTTTTTTACATTGATTCAACCTTCGCAGATTGATTTTCTGGTTGAAAGAACTCTAGGTTATCACATTCTTTCCCAGCCAGCAAAATTGGTCCTTTTTACATTTATTTAACGTCTGCAGACGTCGAATCATTGTTGAAAGTGGTTGATTTACTGGCTGGGTTAGAAGTATAGGTAACACGATTTCCAGTCAGCTGTTTTTTCAGGCGTTTCATTTCATAACATAAAGTGTAGCTTTCATTTCAACCTGCCAAAATGTTTTAGAATCAGAAAAAAAGCTTCTTTTTGATACTTTTCAATGTAGCTAAACGTTGAAACGATATAAAAGCCAACTTTTCTGCCTGGGCTGCTGCTTTTAGCTAAATTTCCCAGACAGCAAAACCCGTCATTTTTCAGACGTTGAATCAATGTAAAAATGACTGGTTTTTCTGTCTGGGTTGTTTAACTTGAGTCTGGCAATGTCGAGACAATGTAAGAATAGTTAATTTTACTTTTACATAATTAAAAATGAAATGTACCACAATTCTGGTTCAACACACAAATGATCGTGGAGTTATGAAAAATTCAGTTTACAAGCATTTAGAGAAACACAATGCTCGCTGTTCTATTGTGAGTAGTCAGGTAGTGCTTACGCCGGGAAGATCGCTCCTTCTCAACTGTAGCCTACATGTCATGAATGGCATGACATACATAGTTTCAATATGTGCTTTGTGCAAAAAGGCATATTGCATTTGGAGCGACGATCAGAAACTTTGCCGAGATTATTTCTTTTTTTGGAATAACCCGTTCCTCTGATGTCGTCTACACATAATGGTACAACGCTTTGTGGATAACTGTGGTTGATGATTTGGTTGTGATTAGCCCTGTTTTTCTTTTCAGAAGTAGCAAAGTGTAAATACTAAACTAAAGTAACGGATTATTCCTAGTAGCCAAAGTTTGCTTTTCATGTTTTGAACACGTCGAATCTTCGTAAAAACTGGTCAACTTCACTTGCCGAGATTGTGCAATGACGCAACAAAAACTGCCTGGGATTTAGATAAAACGATAAATTATACTATGAGTTCCATTGCGTTTAGTTCTAAGTTTAAATGTGTGATTGATGACTTGACTAGCGGTTGACTGCGGCCACTGTGTACACAATAGCAGAAGCGATGAGTCATTTCGAGGCCGATTGCCAAAATATAGGAATTTAGACAAAATTTATGAACAACCTGTGACAAAATGCTTATTGTGAACCACATAATGTTCCAAAAATAACCAAATTAGGTTTAAACAATGCTCAAATGATAAAAAGTAAAAGTCAAGAAATATCAGCGCTTTAGGAGAATTTCTTCTATATAAAATTTCAAAACTAGTGAAGGGCGGGACCATCAGGTCCCGGCTGATAACAGGTCGAGTTAAGTGTATTCGATTTGACAAAATAAATGAAAATGTCCACTAGTTTTGTGTTATTTTTGACTTGGTTAAATCTGTGTGGAACATTAGGTTGCCGTTTAAGCTATAAACTAAAATTTTAAATAAAAAACTTTTGAGGGGTCCGCGACCGCTTTGAGAGCACCAAAAGGGTCTGCCAAGACAAAAAGGTTGAGAACCACTGATCTAAACGCTTGTGGTTTAAAATCGAAATTAAAGGGTTATGATCAGTTATGACGTTAAAATGAGGCAGGCCTGCAAGAAATTTGTGGCATTTTTTTATCGCCCAGGTGACACCCAGCATTTCTTTTTCGACTGTGGTATACCTAGTTCCTGTATCCGTCAGAAAGCGCGATCCGGCTTGAACCGTACGCCAGTTGCTGTCACTGCATTGTTGAAGTAAAAAGCCTAGACCACTGTTCGAGCTGTCCGTCTGTAATTGCGTTGGTTTGTTAACGTCGTAAAAAGCAAGAAGTGGGATTTCAGACAACGCTTTTCTCGCTTGTTTAAAACTTTCAATAAATTCCGGACTCCAGATAAATTCGTTTTTACTGCTAAGCAGAGGTCTTAAAGGCAATAAGTACTTGCTTACAGTTTTGCTGTTGCTAGACAACTGGTTAGCGAGACCAAAATACGAACGTAAGTCAGTGACGTTAGCATGTATTGGGAAGTCACTAAGTGCATTACACAAGGAGCTATCAATTTTATAGCCTTCCTGGGATAGTTCGAATCCAGCAAACTTGATGCGTTGTTGACAAAATTTAAACTTTTCCTTATGAAGAGAGATCCCTCGTTCAGCACATCTTTGAAGAAATTTTCATACTCTATTGATGTGATCGGTTACGTTAAATATAATATAATAACGTCATCTACTACCTTTCGACAGTTGTCTAATCCAGAGAAAGCTTTATCCATTCTTCGATTGTAATGTTCAGAGATTGAGCAAATACCAAACAGAGCACGTAGAAATTTGTACCGGCCAAATGGAGTGATGAAGGTTGTTAGCAGTTGGCTATTGTTTTCTAAAGGACACTGATAGTAACCCTTTAACTGTTTGAAGGTTGGGGGGGGGCTGTCAATTCAACTTTTTTGCATCAACAGTTGTATCTCTAAAACCACTGAGGCTGCGACTATGAGACTTCTTGACTTTTCCTAACTTTCATTCACCTCTATTGAGCTGAAATTTTGAGCGAATAAAGGTTATAAATTGAGAGATATAAGGCATTTCTCAGCACATCCTCTGAAATATTTCATATTCTATTGTTCAAAATTTTCCCACCAGCTGGATGAAAGTAATTAATTTGGCCCATGTCTCGTTAATCCTAACTGCTTCACAGCGTGAAGGAAATTGACAGTATGCGTGGACCTTTTGTTCTCACCACGGCTTATAAGCGACGTCGATACAAGAAAAGCTTCAACTTTGATACGATGAGTTACCGTCGCTTGCGGTTGAAATTGCGTAAAATTAAACATAAGACTTGGTGCCAATGCATCTAAAGCGAGAATAGTTTTTTGCAGACAATTATGTCCTTTCAATCAAACAAAGCATAGGCTACAACGTTATTGCCTACTATAGAAGCTGCTCTGTAACATATTATGATTTTGGTTTCAAATCTTTCCTTTTGTCCGACACACTATCAAAAGCAGAAAAGGCGTCGATGTTCCCAAAGCTTCTCACATATACTTGTAAACATTTATTTCCAAGTCGACATGTAAAGATTTGAAATGCAATACGCTTCTCATTTGTGTAGGATAAACCAGAACATCACGCTTTTGTGAAAAGGACGATCGTTCCACCACGTTTATACGTGATGCAGCTTAGTTGAATCAATATATTCGAGGCTTCTTGTACCAGGTTCACTGTCACTGATAAACTAAACCGCGATGCAGTACCTCGCAAAGCAATTGGAGCGTAACATTTCCATGTGCTGTAACTCGTCATAAATTGTGAAAACTTGTGTATTTACTTGTCAAGTTGTCTCATGTGAAATATAAGTTTGCATAACAATGTCACAATGAAATCTTATCTCCGTTTACCAAACTAAAGATATGAACTTATGCGACGTCTTGCAACGTTGAATCGACGGAAAGGCGGGTAACTGCCAAACTGAACTGAGAATGCATGAAAGAAATCGTTTATTATCGAATGGACGTGACGTCAGAAAACGATGAATCGACATAGGCTAGCGGCGAGAGATATTTTAGTTAGATAATGACACGCGGCAGCGCGTTTACATTGAATAAAAATACCTTTATTTTATCCATTTCTATTTCCATTCTTCCTAGTTTCGTCTCACAATAACAAACAAATGAAGTTACGCATATTTACTAAATTATTCAATAAACAATAATGCATCATCCAGCATTATGTCAGCGCTGATTGACTAGACATATTCACGAGTTGTGTGAGAATTGTATTCGATTAATCGCATTATTTATTGTAGGTAACACCTGCAAAAAATCAAGTAATTGCAGACTCTGCCTTCATAAGTGTAGTTCAGAAGTAGCCATCTCATATTGAGCCAATCCAATCAATGTAAAATAGAACGCTTTTACTTGATAGCGCGTGTGATATATAGGTTTTATCTAACAACTACTTTCAGTTACATTGAAAGTGAATGAGTAAGCATTATGCAGTCTGTGACAAGGACTGGAAATGTATAATCAGAAAATATAATATCATAAAGTATATTGCGTTATGTACATCTAGTAATTTTTATTAACATGGTATCATTTTGCAGGCAGGCGTTTTTATAGAGATACAAACTTATTCCATAGTTTGATTTATGGCACTTATCCAACTGTTTCATAATGCGAATAACTGTTTTAGTTGAATTTAGAAAAAAATATAACTTATAACCGCAGACAGATGCAACTTTTTTCATGCTTTAGGCAATCGGCAGTACGGTGAACTATAGTGGTACATAACATAACCCATATGCGGGGTAATCGCAAGGGTCAACCCAAGTAATGGAAAGGTTCTTTTTGAATTATGGTGATGGAATTCTTGTAATGCTATTGAACTTCATCTTTTTATGAAAAACTTATATTGTTTGCATTTGCAAGAAATATCAAACTTTTGGATTTTTTTTATCACTGAACTGTCCGTTAGTAGAATGTTTCTTTATTACCTTAGTTAGGTCTATTGGTAAGTCAGGAAAGTATTTGTTGATGTGACATATGAGGATATTGTAAGAGACCGAGTTATTTTGTAAATGGTATTTGATTTTTGGACACCATCAAAATTTTCTCACAATACACAAATGCGCATCGAGATATAGTGCTCACAGTTTGGAAAAGTTAGATTGTGATAATTACAACTTGCCTGAGTAGGCCTACAGCAAGGGACAATCAAAATAGATGAAACCGCATTCATGGTAATATAGACGTTTTGCAAACTGCTCTTTTCGTTTTCAATATAATAACAAGAATGACAGCTTATTTTCACTAAACATATAAACAAATATCAAAAATTATGAATGAACAGCGCATCTATATTTTTCGGTTTAGGTTCAACAATGCATCCTAGCCGTCAAAATGATGGAATATTTGGTAATTTTGTTGAGACATACCATTGCCCAATCGTTGAATTTACATCAGAGATAATTTTATTAGATAGATTATCAGTTTCATGCACATGGTTTCATTCAGCGTTATAATGTTGTTTTTCAAGCCACGTGGCGTTCATGGTCATAACGCAACATTGCAGAAACAGCCAATATTGATACCAGGTAGGCCTACTAATTATTACCCCGCTTTCGTCGAATCTACGTCGCTAAACGACGATATTGTGCAAACGCCTGTTGGATTTCCCTTCTACGTGTAGTTTATCATAAACGTGAAGCATTGCTCAAAAAGCTAATCTGAATCACCATAGATAACCATAGCATTCATATAGTTTCATCATCAGTAAATATGTAAAGTGCACTTCACAATTTTTAACAACGGTCTGACAATTTATTATATTGCAAAGTTTTGATTTATTCTCGATTTTTATAATTCTGTGTAACAGTTTTTTTCTAACTAGTTTCTATGGGACTAACAATTTGTTTCATTATACATTTTCTTTAGTATTTCAACGCCATTATTAAAAAAATTACGTCCTTTTCACTTTTAAATAAAACATGGCAAGGCAAGGATTCAGTGCTGAAGAAATATTGCAACATGTTTTACTGGATTCTGACGACGAAAGCCAGGCGGATGATTTGGAGGATTTATGGCACTCCGATTCAGATGAAGAAGCGGATTCTTCTCCGTCAACTTCCGCAACAGCGATTCCGATCGAGATTGACGACCAGTTACCTTCCATGGGCGATGTTCAACCGGAGTTTGCGCCATCAGGACGGATTATAACATCGAAAAGACTGGTGAACAGCATAGATTCCTATCTCGACATGAACAACTACGATGCTGTTGAGTTTTCCTGACACACTGAAGTCTTATACAACTTTTGTAGAAAAGCCAAAGAACAGACAAGAGGGCGGCGTCAGCATTACTTGGTCTAATGCGAGACCGGTGCACAATGGGAGAAGGGGCCGGGCTAACATTATATCTGGCCCGATTGGTGTTAGAGGAGAAGCCAAAGAAGCCAAGACCCCTCGGCAAGCATGGGAACTATTTTTTTCTTTAAACATTTTGAACATTATTGTTCAAGAAACAAATAGAAAAATTGCCACACTCATTTCTCAATTGCCAGAGAGAATTTTAGATGACAGCAGGTACTGCTATTTTGGCCCAACCAACAACGAGGAGATGCTGGCCTTTGTTGAATTGGAGTATTTTCGGGGGCTTTTAGGACAGGCTGGTCATTCCACGGATGTAATTGTTCAATCAACTGCAAGGACATCCCGTGTTTAGTGCAACAATGAGCAAGAACCGCTTTAAATTTTTATTTTCGAACATTTCGTTCGACGACCAAAATACTAGGCCGCAACGTTGGAAGAATGACCGGTTGGCCGCATTTCGAGTCGTGTTCGAAATGTTTAACGAAAACTGCGGCAAACATGTCATTCCAGGTGACTACTTGTCGTTGGACAAAACGCTATACCCCATGAGGACACAAATTGCCTTCAAGCAATATAATCCAAACAAGCCTGCGAAATATGGCCTTCTGTTCAAGTCGGTAAACGCCAGCAGATTCCCATACACATTTGCGGCATCGGTCTATTCAGGTAAACCGAAGGAAGAGCCATTTAATTTTTACGTTCGTGGAACAGAAGAACTGGTAAAAGGAATGGTGATGAACCTGGAACAACACGGTGACCTTCAAGGTCGGAATATTTTGTATGACCGCTTTTACACCTCCATACCACTCGCGCAGTGGTTGCTTGACAGGGGTATAATGTCAGCTGGAACCCTCAACGCTATACGTAGAGGAATACCCCTGGAAGTGAAGCAAGTGAGTGGTAGGGAGAAATCTTCGTACGAAATTTATTGGCAGACGAGTGAGGCTGATCTCAGCCTACATTCTTATGTAGTAAAAACGAAGAATTCTGGCATGCGGAATGTGTTGATGTTGACGACCATGCAACCTCTATTGGGGATTACCAAGGATGACGGCATAAAGAAGCCAGGCTTGTATAAGCTTTACGACTTCACAAAGGGTGGCACCGATATCATCGACCAAAGGATGGGTTGGTTCATTCACGTGCAAAGCGAAGTCCCCACGGTGGACAACTACTGCGTTTGCTTATTGAGAAGGTGCCAAAGCCACAAAAAATAAACTACCAAAAAACCGTGGCCAATGTCAATGCTGTGAAAAGCCTTTGTGCCCTGCACATTCCATACGAGTATGTCAAGTTTGCTTTTGCGCAGAATAAACTATTTGAATGATTGCGGTTTTATAAACTTTGGCTTCAACCACAGCCTAAATAAAACGCGGAGCTCAATGAGAGATTTTCCTTTTATTAGACAGATAGCTATTTTTACGTTGATTCAACATATCAAGACGTTGAATACTTGTAAACATGTGCGGTTTTGCAATTAGATTGCTTATCGAAATCATCTATCCTTTTTTGTATAAAAAGTGGGTCATAAAACTAATCGTAATACTCGATGTAAAATTCAGCATTTTTATATGCTGAAACAGTATTGTATTCATATTTTATAAATCCATTTTCTATTTAGAAAATATCAATATAATGCGGTTTGAGCATAGCTGAATTTTAGCACGGATACAACGACTGATTTTATGACTTTTATACAAACAAGGACAGAAGAGAAGTAATCTAATTGCAAACCCGCGCATGTTTACATCGTCTTGCAATGTTGAATCCACGTCGAAATGATTGTATTAGCGTTGTATTCAATTTCTCGTATTATCGAACTGTAAATGTGCAGCCACTTGTAATTTCAATGTGCCTCATTGCATATTCTTAAATATTTCTGAATTTGTGTGTACATAACCTGACAGAACACAGGTTGCTTTACCATTGAATCAAGTTGAAAAACGTTGCTGCAAGAGCCTTGTGCCAATTGCTGCAGTCCGGTATTGCTGTAACCAAATCAAAATACTTATCAATATTTTGCTGCCAAACTGACATTTTTATCGCATAAACGCCCATTAGGCAAAAAAAAAAAAGGCAGCTAATTTTTTGTAAAGTATTTCTCCAGGTTCACAATGATTTGACGCATAATAAATACTACTTTGAATAAATCTAAATATTGTTTGGATTTTAGTGTGTGGCATATGAATCTTAGAGAGCTTATTGAATCCACAAGAAAATGACCCGAGGCATTACAGATTTTCCTTTTGATGAAAAGCGTTGTGACGTTCTGTTAATTAATAAACCGTAACTGTTTTATTTTGAATTTCTTTCTGACTTCTGTTTATGTAAAGCATCATCGACTTTATCGGGTAATCTTACTCCTAGTACTAGCCTTGTATGTAGCCGAGTTCACATTGAACTTACATTGAGAGACGCTGTTGCAACTACAATACATTGCATTTAAACCGCTTTTTTTGTTGCATGATCTTCCATTCGTTTCGTGGATTACATAATAGTATTTGATAAACGCCACCCTGCTTCTTCAGCTGGTCTACATTTGTTAATAAAGCGTAGGAGTTGCTGTTCTTGGAACCGAGGTCACAAGATCATAATCCAAATTGGTGTGACACGCGTTCAGAAATCTCATTACTGCATGTAATTGATGAAGCATTGTTCTTTTAGTCAAGAAGCGAGCTTTATTTTGAGCGTGGGAAAAGTTATTATTTTGCATGAAAAATATAGATTCAAATTGAGATTATGTAAAAAAAATTTAATCACAACATGGCAATGCATGTTCTTCATTACTCTACCAAAAAATAATGTGTAAACTCACGCTACAATTGCTTTAATCGCAAAATAATCCAAAAGTCATAAGTCACCTCAACATTTCAACGTCTATGAGCAGTTCTAAAATTCACATAGGTTTAATTTTCGGATATGCTCACCGTGAATAATTTTACAAAGTGAATCCCAAAGTTTGAAGCCGTACCTTAAAAAATAACAGAGATATCACTCCTAAAGCATAAGAAGAATCGACAGCCCCCCCCCCAAACATGAGCAAGACTCCAGGGAGCCCAACCTCGTAAGGGTTAAAGCATTAAATGTTGTGAAAAAAACGTGCTTGCGCTGCATCAATGTCGGCTACAGCTTCAGCCGGCGAGGAAGATGTATAACGTTCACGTCGCACAAATTTATTTAACTTGGAGAAATCAACGCACAATCTAATATTATCCGAATTCTTTTTTGGTGCAACCACGATAGGTGCACACCATTCTGTAGGTTCCGTCACGGTCTTTATAATGCCTTGAGATTCCAAAAGCTCTAACTCTTTTTTTAATTTATCTCTATAAGCATAAGGCACCACCCTATGGGTACTCACACAAAATGGTTGCGCTTGATCCATTAAGTCGATGTAAAATTCTTCTCCTTTCATTACCCGGAGTCCCGGATCTTTCCATCGAAGACGGTTGGAAATTATTCGGCCAAGTCTTCCAGTGTGGTGCTCGTCGTTGCTTTCCGTGATACACTATTAATCTGCTTAGGATAAAACGATGGGAGAATTCGTAAAGTTTTAGCTGTTCTCCACGAGATTAACATGCCGCTTGGAATACAAGGAAAAATGTGTAAAATGTCTTCAGTAGTTACCTCACCCAGCGTCAGCTGTACCTTGAGCTGTCCAATCTCCTTCAGTGGTGATCCATCGACTGTGTATATAGTTCTTGGTGCTGTGGCACGGCCCATGTTCGGTGCGTCTTCTCCGAGCAAACGTAAGGTCGTTTCATCGGCGGCCGAGATATCTGCTCCTGAGTCCGGCAGCACGGTGATTTTCGCCGATCTATTAGGTGACCTAACTTCCAAATTTACTCGTGGTGCGCTACCGATTCCACGTAGTGAACGCGTCGTTTCTTCAAACGTCATCAATTTTAGTGCTTTATTAGCCTTACTACTATTAGTGCTTAGTAACTGCAATTTATTACCAGATCTTGCGTTGTGGTTCTTACATTGAGCCGAGAAATGGTTAAGTTTGCCGCACTTAAAGCAGGTTTTATTGCGAGCTGGACAGTCTTTTAAAGTTTTATGCCACGGGCGGCCACACATGCTACAAGTTGAGCTTTTTTTACTCGCCGTTGTCCTTTTAGCCGTCTGAGTAAAATTTATTTTGTTCCGCTTGTAGACCGAAGCGTGGTTTACTCGATCTACTGTAAGGTCTGCTCTTTGCCGACGGGCAGATTCGCGAGCTCGACAAATTACTACGCATCTGTCCAATGTTAAAGGCTTCTCTCTCAATAACTCTTCGACGGTCTCTTCAGCGTGAGTTCCTTCCACGATTTGATCCCTCAAGGCTTTGTTTGCGCATTCTTCATTGCAGTAATTACAGGTTTTCACTAAGTCACGTAACGATACTAAATAGTCATCAAAAGACTCTTGCGGTCCCTGCAGGCATTTTTTTAAATTTCTGCGCTCCACAGTTTCGTTTATAGACCCCTTTACATAGGCTTTCAATGCTTCTATGATACGTCTAGGGTTTTTCTCTTCGTCTTCTCTCAACCCCAAGTTGCTAACGACGTTGGCGGTTTCCCTTGAGAACGAAAGTCTTATTACATTGTAAACTGTAAGATTATCTTTGGCGGCTAACCCAGACACTGCTACATAAGCGTTCCATTCTTTCTTCCAAGCGTTGAAGGAAGCGCCTCTGTCAACTTCCAGGTCTAGCCTAGGGACGTCGCTTTTCGCGTTTCTAGACGTGTAAATCATTTCACTTTATTTTTTAAAAGGATCTTTATCCTATTCGCAGCGCCATGTTTAATACCTTTTATTCGTGAAAACTGAGGGAAAAGAACTACACGTGTGCTCTCTACCAGTGCATAAGTCGAACTGATTAAACTTAACATACACACGGCAGCAGTGTCCGAGTGGTTGGCGCGTTGGGCTCGCAGTCGAGAGCCTGCATGTTCGACTCCAGCCACCCGCACTTGCTGTTGTTTCTCTGGGCAAGAAACTTTACGATAATTGCCTCTACCTAGTAATCGATTTCGAGTAATGGGTAGTACCAAATTTAAGTCATAAGTAGAGTAGACAACCGGAAACAGACATTGCAGTCGGCTGCAGCGTGGGTCAGGTGTACGTCGGAAGGCGTACACCGATGTATAGCGCTCAAGTCCGCTTTCCCGCAATGCAGGATAAAGATAATAAAAAAATAAAAAAAAACACGTTGCAGTAAGCGCAAGAATGTAGCTTCGGGAGAATCGGACATTCCTCGCGCTGATTGCAACAAGCAGTGCTTCCAGCATATTATTGCAAATACTACAACATAGCCTACAATAATATTTGCTTGCAAGTCGTAAATCTTTATCAATGCAATGAGTCGGCACACCGCACCGCATACACTTTGTGCGGTTGATCGAGCTTTCTGTTCTTCAGAACTTTCCATGAAATCGGATTAGCACGATAATTAAACGGCGGCAAGATAAAGCGAAATTATCGTTTTTGGGTACCTTTGCAAAAATTGAAATACCAAGTTTAACATATAAAATTTTAAAATAATGACTTTTCAAACTTATAGACAAATTTATAGATTTTTTGTCACACCAGAGCAACTTCTGTTGAAATAGCACCAGCGGATAACATGTAACAGCTGATTGAATTTGATCTAAAAACGGCTGCCCTTGAGCAGTTAACTTCCAAAAAAAAGTTGAAAAGCAAAGAGTTAAAGAGAATTGCCCGTCGGATAATTGCCCGACAGAAAATTGCCCGTGTGGGAAGATTGCCGTCGAAAAAATTGCCACCCGGAAAATTGTCCGTCTTTGAGTACGAAATAGCTGCGAAAAAAGTCAAGCTGTAAGTCTGTATTGAACCTTTGTTCCTCTAATAGTTTAAACTTAGCACCCAGCTGTGATAAAAAGTGTGATAAATTTTAATCTGAAAATGCCAAACTAAATGAAAAAATGCTTCTGGAGAATATAAATATAAACTCTCTATCTTATACCGACAAAAGTATACAGCTTCACTGAGTTCTGAGGACAGTCTTCTTTCAGATTCCTTTCAGATACAAATTAAAGTAGGCTACTTCATGAATTTCGCTTAATACATGACAAAGATCAATATCAAAACGTGCTAATTAAATCTCGTCGCACCAATCTGGTTGCAAGGGTGCTAAGTTTAGACTATTTGAGGAACAATGGTTCAATACAGAAAATTTGCAGATTAAAATTTATCACACCTTTTATCACAGCTGTGTGGTAAGTTTAAACTATTAGAGGAACAATGGTTTAATACAGACCCACAGCTGGATTTTTTTCGCAGCTATTTCTTACTCAAAGACGGGCAATTTTCCGGGTGGCAATTTTCTCGACGCAATCTTCCCACACGGGCAAGTTCCCACACGGGCAATTTTCCGACGGGCAATTTTCCGACGGGCAATCTTCCTGTCACGTGATTATATATCAGTCTGATAAAATTTTATGAATTTTTCTTTGTTTTTCAACGCCTGATGATGTTAAAAATCACTCTGTCACCTGAGAAAAACAGTAGAGAAGACGTTAAAATATGATTTATAAAAAAATTATTCAGACAGTTACCAAAAGTGGCCAAAATTTGGAAAATTCTGAAGAATGTGACAAATCAGTTTGTATCTTTAGGTAGCAATGCTGGTTATTTTTGGAATCACTGCAAGTCTTACAAAAGCATACGAGTAGCAGTATATCGCCGTACCCAGGGCCTTGCCTTCGTTTTCTATGTCTACAATATCAGAAGGGGTTGCTATGCCATCGAAAGAAAGCCAACCATCCTGTCTACTTTTATGCAAGTCATCACTTAAATCTTATAACTTCAATTTGCACCACAAGATTATTTTGACTGTTTATGCTCCATTACAACTCTTTTCTGCTTGTGTATTTCTAGAAAGGACCAAACAACACCCGCAGCTACGTTAATATTGAGCAAGATGTTGGAAGTAAGCATATTTTGTTATTGTTATTGACACTCTTCTGCAAATATTCAGCTCTCAACAAATACGTTTTCTTATATAAATTTTCAATGTGTGTTTCTACGTCTACAATAAAGTAAATAAACACAAAAATAGTTCAGTTTATGTTGTGAGCTACTCATTCATACCAAAAGATGATGTTGTCAATGGAAGAAGGTTTCTTTTAATCTTTATGTTATACTTTTTATGCAACTTTACATTGTAAAAACGGAAAATGAAAACGTTTGATAATTTCCTCAACACGTTTTTTGAAGCTAGTTTTAATGGTGAACTACAGCAACTGAATTCTTCATTCATATTACTTGTAAATAAAACGCTATTTCTGTTTAGATGAGCATGGCTACATAACGATGGATGGTCAAAATGTTAAGCTGATCACCCTGCTTATGCTACTGCTTATAATTTCTTTCATAAAGAAGATTGAAATGTGCTCATGATAGTAGTTAAGAATAAATAGCTAAGTTGGTTAAGCGGCCAACTTCATGAACGAAGAAACATGAAACAAGAGGCTTTGTTTCCATTTTTGGGGTGTGCGCTTGAGCAACGAGTTTCAAGGGACAGCTTTTCATTCTGCAACACCTGGTGGATGGAATAATTCACGGACAACAACACTTCAACAATAGGACACTTCAGTATGTCAAATTCGGTTACCAGACCTACATCCGTGGTTCAAAGCCTTTACAAGTATTCGAAACTGCCAAGGTTAAGCTGGCAAAGAAGCTTTCTAAGCCCGAGTAGGCTATAAAGATTCCCTTATTCATTCAATTTAGCGACACCGATGCAATTTAACACCACCCATGTCTACGTCTGTACTCTTTTTGCATAGTTCGCCGCACAGATCAGTTGGTTTAACGCTTGACCTTCTGCACAAACAATCTTCAAGGTGGCACTGGTTCGAGTCTCGGGGTGTGCGCTTGAGCAACGCATTTCAAGGACTGCTTTACATTCAGCGGCACATAGTGGATCGAATACTTCACTCTGTCAATTTCGGTAACCAGGCTTAAGTTAAGCAGTTCAAAGCCTCTACTAATGAAAGCAAAACTTCCACAAATGATTTTTGTTGAGTCAGAGACAACACCACCCATGTCTACGTTTGTAGGCCTACTCTTTTGCATAGTTCGCCCACACAGATCATTTGGTTTAGCCAAATAATATAATATTTCTTTCTAGCTACATTACTGGTATTCCAAGTCCTTTGTCACCTGAAGCCACACGAATAGATACCACATCAAACTTTTTTGAAATTAAAATGATCTTAATCGTAGAATACCTGATAATTTATCTACATTATATTTTCGCATTGTTTTCTGTGACGTTTACAGAGTGAAACGGAACTAAAAAATGGAGAATATGAGATAATGATGTTTCCACAAAAAAATAGAAAATTTACTATTTGTGTAGATGGTAAGTTACATTTACGGTATCTGAGAATAAATTAAATCTAAGCTTCGAAAAAACGAGCAAGGGCAAAGTACAGTAAACTAATGCTTTAATTTCACAAATAGCCCCATATCAAATGCATGCCAAGTGGTATAGAAATTATTAGTCATGGAAGGGGCCGTGCGCCTCGTGACTGAAGCAGCATCTGCGGTGTGTGGGCAAAAACAACGGGAGGGATTCATTCGAAGTAGACTGCAGTCAAAATTAGAAATGCCTGTATTCAATACAAAACGAGAGTTTTTGGCAAATGGAGTGCTTAATGAGATTTAAACTCATGGGAGTCGGCAGAGAGGGGCACTTGTCCCCCTGGATTTGGGTTTTATAAACGTTTCTTTCCTTATGAAAACGATACTTTCAAAAATGTTTCTTACCTTTGGGCGATAATATCTTTTTCATCCAATTTTCTTCGAAGTAAACCAACATTTTTCCAGGACTATTTTTTCGCGCTTTCGGAAACTATCGCTAAGTATGCCTTGGAAATATCTTTAATTGTAACGTTTTCGCTCGTGCCGTCCAAATTTACGTTACATTTCATCAATACACTTAGCTACGTTGCACTCGTTGTAGCTCACAAGATGAAATTTGGCTTAAAAGATGTTTGCCCCCTCCCCCTGCAATATTTCTGCCAACGCCCATGTACTGTATAAGCTGATGATTTAAAAAGCGTTTACAATATTTATATGGGATCAAAAGTAAACAGGCAACCGAAATCTCAATATTGTCATATTAAGAAAAACACTTTTCTACTGTAGTTTGCTTTACCTTCATTGCACATACTTGCTTAAACTGTGGTGATGAACTTGTGAAAGGAACAGAAATTTGAAGAAAATAGCTTAAAATCCGTGTTTTTTCTTATCAGTTGA
The DNA here is from genome assembly GCF_918807975.1 of Aplidium turbinatum. Classification (NCBI taxonomy): domain Eukaryota; kingdom Metazoa; phylum Chordata; class Ascidiacea; order Aplousobranchia; family Polyclinidae; genus Aplidium; species Aplidium turbinatum. Next base: position 5,372,460 of record NC_137483.1, on the reverse strand, counting down.
TCATATACATGCAACAAGCGTTCTAAAAGACGTATTTTCCACTGCATTGCAACGATTTATGTGTAATTTACAACTCTGATATTGTTAGATAGAAGTACCGAAGGTAGAAGTTAGATAAAAGTGACGATCTGCTAATTGTGATGACGTCATAGCTCCAAAATACCAGTGAAAACTTCAATGGACTTGCGGCAGACGTAAACGTTGATCAAAATCAAAAATATTTCAGCATGTGAATACATTTACCACATCACAACTTTTAGTAACTATTACAGATTGATTCTATCAACTTTCATTTTTAACCTATGTTTCACTCCACCCTAGTGTTTAGGGTCGACATTAAAGGGTAAGGTACTTTAAAAATTTAACAATTTAACTTAACGCTATTTACACTGGAAACTTATTAAATTCTAATTTTCTAAACATGAAATATACTTGTTCCTGCACTTTTTAATATTTAGAACTCATAAAATGATTTGTCACTTTTTGATCTTTGTTGTTTTAGAATTGTAGGTGTTTAACACGCCAAACATACCATGGCTGAATCACGTTACTGACTATGGCATAACTTTTGTAAATGCAATGTCATTAGCGTTGCAAGAATGTACCTATTGTGAGGTACTGTATTTACACTACTTTAGTTGGTAAACCGTATATTATGGTGACCAGGATCTTTTTATCCAAACCTAGAGAGACCAAGCCAATCAGTTGACCAAAAAATGTTATTCGCCAATAACCTCTAAAATAAATTCGCTATTAAAAATACGCTAAGTACTATGTCGCAAGCTATGTGCTGTAGTTATTTCAAATGTTGATCAAGTGATATAATTGATTTTCTTTAGCTTTCGTGCTTCTTTTTGCTTTCTCGGTGTTGATTTTACCGGCCTTCAAGCCAGTCAATGAATAGACCAGTGTTTTCTAATCTTTTTCACTTCAGGGCGAACCTACAGACCTCTGAAAATGTGGTAACGCACCATTTGCAAACAACGTATTTTTGCGAAAAACATTTAAATAAAATGTAGTTTCTTTTGTTTTTCGTTTACTTTAAGTAATCATATGTTTAATAACGGGTCAAACGGCAGTTTGTTTAAAACACGAAGAAATTGAGTTTCCCTGGTTTTTGTTTTTCAAAGCCCCAAAACCCCGGTTTTGAAATTTTATCTTAAATTGGAAACACTACTAATCATCGCAAAACTAGAAACTTAACCTGGATGTTGAATTGAATGATTATTATCTACTGCATTCTCAATCTTAAAAACTTTGTTATTCAATCTTCAACGTAGGCTAGCAACTTAATGGCTTCGTAACGTGGCTGTCACGCTCACGCATATCCGACAGAACAACGTAACAATGACAGGTTTATATTGTTATATGCACACAGTAGGCATGCAAGTGAAAATACCTTAGTCGCTATATTCTGTAACTTGATTTCCATAAAATCTAGATAGGATTTTGTTGGATGGAAAGCTATCACTCTTTCCTATGATAAACCTCAACAGTTTTTGTTTTGTATCTTCTTTTACAAGATTTTAGCTAGTTTTATCTTTTTAATCACTACATTTGCATTGTTTTTACGTTCTTTTGTAGCAGAATAGTTCTTGCTTGTTCCATGTCTTTTTCTAATTTAATCAACTTGATAGTACTTCAGTTGAATATTTTGCGGCACTGGTTCCCAACCTAAGTGCCTCGGCACCGTGGTGCGCTGCAAGGCTAAAAGGTTAATTTGTGGTGTTAAGGTATCTTTTGAGAGAAAACAAAGATTGCAGAGCTGCGACAAATTCGATTTAATTTGATTTTTTTTTTTTTATAATGTTATTGACCCAATCACTTAGTTGTTCATGTTTTTTTAATTTCAGGAATAGTCTCACTACCAACCATTGAAACAAACCTTCCATCACCAACCAACACATTAGCGACTGGTTATCTTGGTCTTGTTGTGGCCGCTCAGTTTGAGAAAGAAGCTTTTACAAGTTATCAATGGATAAACACATATGCAGACAACAGCAACTTTGCACAGTTTTACGTCAGCCTTATCGGATGCGTTCCTAGAACATCAATCAATGAAACACAATCTTGTGTTGAGAACAATGGAGTGGTCACTTCTAACTTGACTTATCTTCAACCACTGACAACTAACCTGGATCTTAGTGTTCGAAGTGGTTCAGTGGATCCTGATGGCGATATTTCGTCAATACCAATCGTAGTCGCTCTTCCTCTTATAACTATTCAACGTAAGTTTATAAATTATGTATTTGCTTCATTTTAAAATATTTATAACTCCATAAAACTTCAAAAACGTGGAATATTTTCTTTTTTCATCTTTCGGTTTAACCTACACCGATATGGTTAGCGAAACACAATGCTCGCTGTTTTATAGTGAGTAGTCAGGTAGTGCTGACGCCAGGAAGATCGTTCCTTCCCAACAGTGCATATCCTTGGCAACAGTTAGTTTAGTGTCCACAAGGGTAAGGATTAAATTAACTGACTGAGGCAGCGGTTGAGAACTATGTGGCATGAATTGGTGGTGCGATACTAATGAGCCCAGCTTCATGGGCGAAACACGTGTCTATCGCTGTCAATTATCGACTGCCGGGAAACAAACACCATACAGTCAATTAAATGTCGAATAGTTCTACTTTTGAGAATACTTCCAGAAATCCTTGAAGGGTTAAATAAATGGCTCAGCACTATCCAGTACGTAAAGAAATCAAATTCTGAACGGCAAATTTTTCGTTGATTTCAAAATAAATATACGTTACTACTTTCAATAGCAACTTAACAAACGGATACGTGCGTGGTTGTTCAAATAAATGAAATGAAGTCATTTTAGTCAGAACAACACATTTTAGTCAGAACAACACATTTTAGTCAGAACAACACATTTTAGTCAGAACAACAACAACAACAGACATCATATTAGTCAGAACAAGTGTGAATTATTAATTTAACCCTTTATCCTGTGACGTATTTTGGCTAGTTGACTTGCGGACGGGGGGGTCGGTTCGACACTACCACTTTGAGCTCGTGTAACTTCAAAACTACGCAAGATACATCAATCAAATTTTCACATGGTGTAGATACTTTATCTGACAATATAACATCAAAACTCTTTTGCAATTTGTTCAATAGCGCAACTTGAAAAATCAAATAATTTGATGGTTGGTCATATTTTTTTATTTGGCTTGAGAAATTGCTTCGTAATTAACTTATAATTGAGTGTGACGGGTTAATTCCATTGTGTAGATTTTAATCTCTTACGCGGAGACGTCGTCCACGCTTCAATGAAATCGTAATTGGCGTCCGACTCGCGTTTGCTTGTTGTTTTGCCGGAGGCATTGTAAAAAAAAATTGCTTTGTTTCAACATTTGCAGAGAATGAGACAAAGTCACAACAAAAAAACTATTTCAAGTTCTTTTTGAGCCACATGTTTATAGTCTACACTTTTTCAAACGTACTGTCATTACTTGATATTGAAACTAAATCAAGCAAATTTTTTTTCACATTCACACTGTCGAATTTGGTTATGCATGATCAAGAAATACTTTGTATTTCACAGCACATCTCAGGAAGCTATTTATTCGTTTTTAACATTATTTCAACGTCTAAAGACTTTGAATCGATGTAAAAAGTGTCTGATTTGCTGCTGTCTGGGTAGCGGTTGAATACAGAAAAGTAAGGTAGCCTAATGGTGTCACGTGGTATTTGAACAACAACCTATCCAAAGGTAATGACTTGCTTCGATAGGAGCTTGTTCCATTTTAGGCCATCATGCACTCCAAAAACAAAGAGCGTCTAAAACTCCTGACTGATAAACTATGTCACGATGCATTCCAAAGTGAAATGTTTCAATACTTACCAACAATGATCACTTTGAATGAAACAATTTTGCAAACAGTTGTGACAAAATGTAGTGATAATAATCGTTTAGTCAAATCGTGTTGGTAGGCTTTCGAAGAGGTCGTTTGCCAAATGGAACTCCCGTTCTGCGTGACAAACTCAAAGTCGTGGCATAACGATACGAAAAATAGAAAAAAAATCTTTTTCAGGCCGAGTGCTATTGTCGTAAAAAAACAAAAAATCACTAAAGTGTTGACTTTTTCCTTGGGCAAAATTGAAGGTTATTGATATTTTAAAAATGCACGTTTGTGTCAAAATGATTGAAGTGTTTTTTTCATGTTGTTAACTAGATTTGCAAAATAACGTTTTCTACATTTTTTTTCTAATTTGTTGGACATGCATTTTGTGTCAAGTTATTTATTACGTATTAGAAGATTTCTTTCTTTTCAAATTTTGAAATAACATTTTAGATGCAGTTTGCGGTTGATGGCGTTACTGCAAAAGCCATCTTTTGTAATTGACACACTTCCAAAAACAAAAGACGCATAAACTACTGCTGACTGATAGACCACGTCACAATACATCATAATGATGTTTTTCCGAACCGAAGACCCAGAAAACCAATTTTGTCGTATATTAGATTAGACGTCTGCAGACGTTGAACCAATGACAAAAAGTGATTTGCTGATTTGAAACAAAGTGATTGCTGTTTCCAATGTGCAAACATTTTGATAAAAAGTAATCAAGTTTAGGCCACAGCTTTCTGGTCCATTTAGGCTACTATGGTCAATCAACTCACGTTGCAAATAACTTGTTTTGTGTAAAGTCTTGCTTGTGAAAAAGTCGAAGTAAAAACACAAAAATGAAATAAGCTATATTTACAAAGTATTATATTCTTGAATGAACCATAGTTTTTAAAAAAAATAGTTTGAAGAGGTTTCATCTGATAGAAACTATAATTTATATCATCGCGAAGGATCAAATAGCTGCGAAAATCACTTCAAGCAATTCTTTGGGGTGATTTTCATTATGCAAACCAAGGTGAACCTCAATATACATATTTTTATGCCAAACGATAAAAATCGTTCTTTCTTTTTTTCAAGGACAAGGAAAACGATCCGTATAAAATATAATTCAATTCAACATATTTCACTTCTTTTGTCAGATATGCATTTTGTGTAACAATGCTTTAGAAAAATTGCTGAGTATGGTATAGCGTTTGAGATGCAGTCAGAGAATACAACTTTATGGTTGATGGCGTTGTTACAAAAGCCAATCTTTTGTCACAGAGATGTATTCGAAAACAAAAAGGCACAAAAGCGCTGACTGATAGATTACGTTACGATACGTTACAGTAACGAGGCATTGATTTCAGAATCTTTCAACCCAACAAACAACTTTGCTCCAAATGACACAAACGTCCAAATTTATGGAGAAAAAGATATAGGCCTACACCGTTTTGTGAAAATAAGCTTTTGAAGACCAACATTTCAATGAAAAGTTTGAAATTATTGAGTTGGTCCTAATAGTGTTTCTGCTGAGATATATCAAAACTTTTCAATCCTCGTATTTTGTAATCTCTCAAGCAACTGCAAAATTACCATTTAGGTAAAGATTCAGTGATGATACAATATGCACAATGCTTGTCAAAGCACAATAATTTAGCTGCGCGTGTTTTTCACAAAAGCCAAGCAGTTTAGATAGTCTGTGTCAAGTTCTTTTCACTATTCATCAATCTCTGTTTTCATAAAACATTTTCACAACATCCATAAATATTCATGTGAATATAAGTGTACAGGTACATGCAAAAATTTATTGGCGGGTCAAGAACGCACTCCTTGCTTTCCGACAAGAAATCAAGAAACTTACTACATCAGTCTGTTTGTTTTATGAGATAAACAGAGTTTTGTCAAGAATTTTCCTACTGCTTCTTGTTATAAGTTAGAAACAAAATGTATTGGCCATAGAAAACAACGTAAAATTACATTTTTTTTAGCATAGCTTATCGGATGCTCTCTGATAATTTCAAAGCAACTCAGATGTAATTAAAAGATTAATCAAAGCAACTCAAAACTCGAGTTTGCAAACAAAAGACGGAATCATCACGGTTGAATGCTTTACAACAAAGCCAACTCATGAGATATCTGCGTCGCAGTTCCACGCACGGCGGCGCTCAGTAATCCTATTAATCCGTATAATTTGAAAACAAAAGGGCTAGCTAGTAGCTAGCTAAAATATCAGAGTATGTTATGAAAATCATGCCATATCTCTAAAACTATAGACAATAGCAACGTCATTTAAAGCGGAATAAATAGTTGAATAATTTTTAGGAAAAGTCAAGAAATTTTAAAGCTGTGGATTGCGTAGTTCTTTAATGATATTGTATTGAAAAGTACCAAGTCCCCACCGACCCCCCCCCCACAGGAAATAGGGTTAAAAACAAAAAAGCTGAATGTAATTACATTGTTAAAATTTGTTAAATCTACACTAGCGTTTTGCTGACTGCCAAATCAAACCTAGTTGGGTTCGTTAACAATACAATTACATTCAGCTTTTCTGTTTTAAAACTAATAGTGGAAACTTGTTTAATGTTTATCCAAATTCATAAATTAATATTTTATTTCATGGTTAAGATATCTTTTTACAAAGCACTCTTCAGTCCAACGTAACAGTCTACAACACAAAATAAGTTGAATAAACAACTCAATGAAAATATTCAATACAAGAATCTTTCAAAATACGCATATTTTTGCAACAGTTTGCCCACAAACACTTGCAGACAACGTTATTGTCCAATCCACTTCAGCTGGATACAATGACGTTGGAACGTTCACTTGTTCTAACAATGGACGATGGTTCTATTCAAACGGAAGCCAACCTACTTCCGACCCAACTACTTCTCAATATTATACTGAATGGAGTAGTCAAGATGATCTACAGTGCTGGACAGGTTAAGTTTAAAAGTATGTACAATACAATATAATGCTAAATGGAGTAACCAGGATAATCTACAAGGTTGGACAAGTTTTGAAAAAAGTTGTTTACAACAAGAAAGAAACACATTGATTTTTTCAAGATACCCATGACTTCAATTAATACAATACAATAAAAATTTGCAAACTGAAAACACTCTAATGCTGCACCAAGGAAGAATAAAAACGAAGTTATGTGAGTCGATATACCTAGGTGCAATAATACGGTGGCCGGTCGATTGGTCGAAAGACATTTGGTGGACAGTCAATTGGTCGACAAGACATTTGGTCGACAGGACGTTTGGTCGACAGACAATTGGTCGACAGACATTTGGTCGACAGGACATTTGGTCGACAAGACATTTGGTCGACAAGACATTTGGTCGACAGACATTTGGTCGACAAGACATTTGGTCGACAGACATTTGATCGACAAGACGTTTGGTCGACAGGACATTTGGGTTAGAGTTAGGGTTAGGTTAGGGTTAGGTTAGGGTTAAGGTTAGGGATAGGTTAGGGTTAGTTAACCCTAAAATGAATCGTTCTGTCGACCAAATGTCCTGTCGACCAAATGTCTGTCGACCAAACGTCCTGTCGACCAAATGTCCTGTCGACCAAATGTCTTGTCGACCAAATGTCTGTCGACCAAACGTCCTGTCGACCAAATGTCTGTCGACCAAATGACTGTCGACCAAATGTCTTTCGACCAATTGACCGGGTACCAATAATACCTAGGTGGTTGGAGATATTGTCGTTGGCACGCATATATCACTCCTTTTCTTGATTAACTAATCAGCCGATTTGATAATTTGATACTTTGATACCGCTTGAATGATACTTTGTTGGTGCATCCAGCCCTCAGCGAAATAATTATTTCAGAAAGATAGTCGTTTAGAGCGAAGAAGTCGGTCAATAGTTGGTGGTTAATAAACAAGAATAGTTCAACTTTAAATACGAGAGGAAGTAGATATGTCGTGGCGTCAAAACGCGTTTCAGGAGCTTGAGAATGAAGTGAAGCAAACTCAGATGGGTATTCATAGAGAGAAGAAATTCAATCGCAAAAAGGAAATCAAAAATTTTGTCCAATCAAAGCTAAATATTGAATAATTTCAGAGTAAATCGAAGCAACTATAAATTGTAGACGGGATAGAAACGTAATACGATTGCTTAATGGTGGATAAGACGAATTGAAGAATTGTAGATTTTGTTTATGGAGTACAAATCTTTCTCGAAGCATTCTTATATGTTCCGAGATGTATTGCCAACTGTGAACTATTACAACAGCATAAAAGAATGAAGTGCAAGAATAAACTTTCTAGGGTTACCAGACCCCTGCAAAGGGCGCATTGGCTTAACGCTTCAATGGCCTTGTAACAACGTGAGTCACTTCATAAAGCTCTACGTTCCTTTTCACATATCTCAATAAAAGCTTTTTGTTATCTTGATATAAAAGCTTTTTGTTGATATAAAAGCTTTTGCTCTATCTGATATAAAAGCTTTTTGTTGTCTTGGGGAAACTGTAGCAAATAAGAAAAAATAAGTGGAAAAACGCTCAATCAGACTGTTATTGCAAATTAACAGTGTGACTAAAACCTTCTAAATCAAATTTTCTTTGTTTTTCAACGTCTAATGATGTTAAAACCTATTGTGTCATCTGGATAAAACAGTAAAGAAGGCGAAAAAATATAATTAAAAAAAAAATTATTTAAACACTCCCCAAAGTTAACAAAATCTGGAAATTTGGGCAAATTGTGACAAATCAAGCCGTATCTTTAGGCGGCCCTGATTAAACAAATGTTTATTGTTTCATTGATAGCAACTTGAATTGTGCATGCGTTTGTTGAACATTAATTGGAAAATTAAGATTTCATTTTGACCCAAAAATCCTGCGCAAACTCTTCTACGTCAAAACACTTTTTTTAAATTTAAAATCTTTTGATTAATCAAGCTCTACCTAAATTTTAAAGATAGTTACTTGCTTTCGCGTTGATGGTAGTCGTACAAAAAAACTATGTGACGATGTTACCAATGTTCTTCCAAGATCGAAGTCTTTGCACACCATTCATCGTTTGTCATTCCACATGACATTTTAATATGTTTGGTGACCTACACATCAAATTCAATGTTTTGCAGCTCCCAATCCGGTAATAACTACAATGAATGGGGACTTCACTGTAGTTGAAAGTAATGACTTCACAGTGACCTGCAAGTACAGTGACGTCATTCCTATTGGAACCAGCACTGCATTCTATTTGGATGGCAATGAAGTCGCACGACAACAGGTTTTAATGACTCATGACATTTTGTGTTTATGCGCCATCATAGTTTCCATTCATGTTGGTATACATCCGCATTCTATCAATTACTCAATTTATGCCTTCACACAAAGGTTTTGTGTGAAGGCACAAATGCATGCACAAATGCATGCACAAATGCATGCACAAATGCATGCGCAAATGCACAAAGGCTTTGTGTGAAGGCATCACCACTAAACTTGATTTGAATACGTGCGTCGTCAAAACGAGTAAGGTATTTGAAAAGCAATTATCCAATTCATCCTTCTTATTAGAGACATGTACATTAGTTTAATCAATGCTAGGTCAAAATGTTAGCCATAAAACATAATCTTAGTATTGAAGAATCATACTGTTTAAAATGACTTCAATTTCGTTTTCTGTGTCCAGGATATGTCATTGAGTGATTTTCATTTTTCTACTTTATATTCAAAATCGCTCCTTCAAATTTTTCTTGCGAGCTGAGGACAACAACAAGCATGTATCATGTCAAGCTATCACTCCATATATCGAAATATTTATGGAAAGTGGAAGGTCACCAAACTACCCCATCAACGTTCAATGTGAGTTATGAACTCGATAAGCAACATGGCAGTGGTGTAAGTCTTGACAATAGAAAACAAAATTGTAATTTGGAACAATATATCCCAGCGCTGCAAATACCCAAATCTCAGCATTCCTACCTATGACATGCAGTGCATAATATTCTTCACAAAAATACCTTCAACACTATGAAATTTAAACTTGCTTTTATTGTGTTCAATGCATACTTGAGCAATCTAGCACTCAATATCCTTATATTTAGTGTCTGACGTTTTCTTCGTAAACAGTTTTTCGTAAAACAATTGTTCGTAAGCAATTGTTCGTAAAATTAATTGTTCGTAAAGCAATTCTTCGTAAAGCAATTCTTCGGGCATGCAATTGACTGTAATACTAATTGTTCGTAAACAAATGTTCATAAAAGTTAGGCTAGAGCTTTTTTTTAAAAAAACAGTTACAATTGTTTACGAACAATCAATTAGGGTAGCCTATATGCTGGAGATGTGCTAATTGTGCTTAAAGACGTTCTGTACCTGTAGAGTGTAGACGAGCAGACAGAGTGTAGAGTCCCTGATTCAGAATGGCATTACAGTTTGTGAGCAGCGAAAAAGGAAAGCCAAAACTTTTGTATAGTGGCCAGCTTTATTACAAAGATTATAGTGCACTTTACGCACAAGGGCAAGAAACTACTTATTGGAAATGTGAGCATTTTAATAAGAAATGTCCTGCACGAGTAGCAACTGCTATGGCAGCCATTGTACAATCCAGAGGTGAGCACAATCATGCTGGAGATGCTGGTCATGTCGAAGCAGCAAAGGTTATGGAAAATATTCGTTGTGCAGCAAAAGACAGTCGTGATGCCCCAAGTTACCTCGTCTCAGCAAAAACTATTGGACTCAGTCAAGCCACGGCAGCAAAACTGCCAAGTGTGCAGAGCATGAAGAGGGCAGTCACCCAAGTGCGATTGAAGGAAAATGCAGGCCCGCAATCCCACATTCTCTCCGTGACATTGTGCTTCCAGTAGAGTACAAGCAAACGTTTGCTGGTGTAACATTCTTGGCCTATGATTCTGGGCCTGGAGATAACCGTATGGTCCTCTTTGCCACTGAAAGAAATCTGCAGCTCCTTGCCCGTTCAAAGCACTGGTATGCTGACGGCACCTTCAAGACAGTGCCTTCACTGTTTGAACAGCTTTACACAATACACGGACTGAAGAAAAACACTTCAGTGCCTCTGGTGTATGCCCTGCTTGGGGACAAAAGGAGAGGGACATACATTCATCTGCTGCAAAAGATCAAGGAGTTGTTACCTACTGTTGCTGTTCCAGAGACAATCATGACTGACGTTGAGATGGCCATGGTCAATGCAGTAAGCAGAGAGTACCCACTTTCAACTCACCGTGGCTGTTTCTTCCATTTGTGCCAGTGCATTTGGAGAAATACGCAATCAAGTGGCCTGAAGGAGCAGTACTAGACAAGTGAAGAGTTTGCTCTGATGCTGCGCATGTTGTCGTCTCTGGCCTTTGTGCCTATTGATGAAGTCAGCCGGGCCTTTGACATTCTCATTGATGGGAATGTATTACCAGATGTTGCCCAGCCAGTAAATGACTACTTTGAAGACACTTGGGATGGGCGCCCAGATCGTCGTCAAGGGCGCCGTCCTTCAATGTGTGCAATTCAAATGTGTAACTGCTATGATGGCGTCCTCAGTTGCCTTCCCAAAACTAATAACAGCATTGAAGGATGGCACAGGGGGTTCATGTTCCAGGTATCTGCAAATCATCCAGATATTTAGAAGATCATATCTGCAATCAAGCGAGAGCAAAACCTAAATGAGGTTCGCATTGAACAGTATGTCAGTGGCCAGGCAGGACCCCCTGCAAAGAAGAAGTACAAGGACAGAGCAGAAAGACTAACTAGAGTCGTCCGAACTTGGCGTCAAGACTTTCAAGATGATGAAATTTGTGATTACTTGCGTGGAATTGCACACAATACTTCATAATAAACTTGGCTCGTGGACAATTTGTACGAAGTTACTCAAAGTAGTATTGGTAGTGTAAGCAAAGAATTGCTAAACACAGACAATTGTTGTATTCCAATAAATAACAAAAAATGCGCTTTTTCATTGTGCTTATTTCTTTGTGTCGTCGTAACTTGGTTATTCAGGAAAATTTGCATTACGCACCTTCATCGGAAATCGCAAGACAAACCTTGCTGTTGCGAAAAATTGTTCACGAACAATTCACCTATCACCTGTTTACGAACAATTCACCTATACGAAGAATTGATGTATACGAAGAATTGCTTTACGAAGAATTGATTTTACGAACAATTGTTTTCGAACAATTGCTTTACGAACAACTGTTTACGAACAATTCACCTACAACCCTTATATTTTAAGCACTGCTACTTCCTATGAATAACTTTTTCGATTAAAAAATAGTTTAGTTTTTAATTCAATTCATTGTAAGTTAATTTTGATTTGAGGAAATATAATAATAATAATAATAACAATATTTATATAGCGCCACATCCACAGTCAAACTATGCTCCTGGGCGCTGTACATGACAATGGTGATAATTAATACGGTAATTTCAGTCATAATGTTCATTGAAGTAGAACGTTTTTAAGCGAGCTTTGAATTCATTTAAATTTTCTGCTTCTTTCACACAAATAGGCAAACAGTTCCAGTAACTGGGAAGGTACGATTTCCATATTGTGTCTTATATGAAGGGTTGCACAAGAGCAATTGATGTTGAGAACATAAAGTTCTGGCAGGTTTATAATGAACAAGCAAAGTGTCCAGATAGTTCGGAGCAAAAACAAGGTTATTTAACAATGAATTTGAATAATCAAGCCTGGATGTCACAAGTGCTTGAGTTAAAGTTTTACAAGCATCAACATTAATAAACTGTCTGATGGAACCAATATTTCTAAGATGAAAAAAGCAAGATTTAACAGTGGAAATGACAAAGTTTTCCTAACACAAATGTTGATTTAATGTTACACCAAGCAATTTAATTGAGTTAGAAGAAGAAAGATTGATATTACTCAGGGTAAGGGTCATGTCATTAAACTTTGAAATACACCGTTTCGGAGAAAATACAATAAACTCACATTTTTCTTGATTCAGTTTCAACATATTATAAGACATCCAATTTGAGATATCAACCATACATTTTTGGAATTTTGACTTAATACAACACAATGAATCTTCATCAGTAACACGCAAATACAATTGTATATCATCAGCATATGAGTGGTATGAAAACCCATGTCGCTTTATGATGCCAAACAGAGGTTTTATGTAGAGGCAAAACAGGACAGGGCCGAGAACAGAACCCTGAGCAAATCCAGAAGAAAGGAATGTTGCAGAAGACATTGAGTTTTCAATTGCTACAGATTGAGTTCGATCATAAAGATAAGAAGAGAACCAGTCAAGTGCCATTCCTGTAATGCCAAAATCTGATTTGAGACGATTAAAAGAATTTTGTGATCAATGGTATCAAAAGCAGCTGAAAGATCAAGAGAAAGTAGAACAACGCTGTGATTACAGTCAAGTACGGTAGCAATATCATTATGGATTTTTAGTAAAACTGTTTCTGTGGAGTGATGTTGACGATAAGCAGATTGATTGATATCAAATAAATTTTGCACGTTTAAGAAATCATTTAACTGTCTGCCAACTACTTTTTCCAATATTTTTGACACAAAAGATAGATTGGACACAGGGCGATAGTTCTTGAACTCTTCCTTGTCTAGACTAGGCTTTTTTAAGTGTGGACGAACAATGGCATGTCTAAATTTTGGGGGGACAAGACCACTTGTCAAGGATTTGTTTACGATGGAGGTCAGAATAGACAGAAAATATGATGAATGCTTTTTGAGGAGCCATGAGGGTACTGGATCTAGTTCACACGATGCAGATGATAATGCAGTTAAAATGTTAAGAATTTCAGTCTTGTCTGTTTCAAGAAAACTAGAAAATGAAAAATCAATGTGAATATGGTTACAAGGATCTGCTGACTGAGTTCCTCCAGCTATATGGTCAAGACATGGAAGAGTGTTCCTAATTAAACTAATTTTGTTTGAAAAGTATTGGTTAAATGATTCAGCAATTTCTTGAGCAGACTTTCCAGTTGGATGAACGCTTCTGTTATCTTTGCCCATCAATGTTTTAGAAAATTTGAAGAATTGTTTTGGAGTTTTGCTTTCACTGATTTGCTTAAGATAGTAATTTTTCTTGGCCTTAAGTACTAACATGTTCACATATTTGCATTGTTTTTTGTAAATATCTCGATGAATAGATAATTTAGTTTTTCTTCATTTGTGTTCAAGCTTTTTTCGAATTTGTTTTTCTTTCTTGAGTTCCATAGTAAACCAGAGAGAATTTGTTCTGAGTGTGAGCAATTGGGAGCAGATGGGAGCATGATCATTAGAAATAGATTTATGAGTTGAATTATACAATTTTAGAAGTTCTTCACAAGAACAGTTCAATTTTAAAGATTGAAAAGCAAGACAGACATCGGAAGCAAAATCTTTATCAATACTGTAATGTTCTTCCATTTGCGAAATTTTACTTCCTTCTTGGGACGAGGTGGTTTGTATAGATTTGTTTTTAGTATTAATGCAAAATGGTCAGAAGAGAAAATACCCTGAACATTGGTCAGACATGGATCAATGACTAGTGGTTTATCAACAACAATGTTTGCATGACATCGCACTAACATAAAGTCTAGTGTGTGACCTTTTGCATGAGTTGGATCATTGACCAATTGTTTCAAACCAAATGTAGATGAAATATTGTTAAATGGCACAACATCCACTGAACCAATATTATCAAGATGCAAATTTATATCTCCAGTAACAATAATTTCATTATTACATAAAGACAATTGTTCCAAATAGTTAAGCCACTCATTAAAAAATATGCTTGTTTTAAATCCATTCTTTATGGAGGGAGGAGGTCGATAAATTACACAAATTAATACTGGAATATTACCATGCTTTGAAATACATTCCATATGTTCAAACTGAGAAAACTGATAGCTAGCAAAAATTTTACTCTTGTTAAGTTTGGCAGAGACATTGTATAAGAAACCTACACCACCACCACGCTTTCCTTGAGATCTGGGAACATGCAAAATGTCATAACCTTTGGCAGTGATGTTACTTAACACATGACCATCAATTGAACTTCCTAACCAAGTTTCAGTCAGGGCACACACATCAATTTTGGAGTCAAAAATAAAGTCAGTTAAGGAAAGTGATTTATTATTGATTGATCTTATATTTAAACATCCAATAATTAAGGGGGAGTGAAATTTACTAGAAGTGGGAAAACGTTGGACTGGAATTAGATTAATTAAGTTCAAGTTACTTTGTTTTCGATGAAAAGTTATAGGCCTACCAGATGACTTTGTACATACAACTGAAATTGGTCTTCTGAAACACTTTCCTGCTTTCTTTCCTCTCCTGGTTGGCTTAATCCTGTTGATTTTCAATTTTAATAACTCATTCCAAGCTGTTTTCTCTAAACTGTACTTTCCACTTGATAGATTTTTTACTTGTAACAAACTGCATCCTGAATAAGTGTACTGCTGCTTTCTTGATTTTAATTTTCCAAGCTCAAGGTCTGCTGCAGCCATAAGATAGCGCAAAAACAGAAACCAAAAGTTAAGTCCAAGAAATCCATAGGATTTTTCAGAACAGCTTCATAAACTTTAACATTTTAAACCACACTACATTATATTATTTAATTCCTTAAACCTTATTCAAATAAAATGTCTTTTTAAATAAATAGTCTTTTTTAAAATAGTTTTTTTTAATAATTTTTTAATAATAATTTTTTTAAATAGATTTTTTTAAATAAATAGTCTTTTTTAATAAATTAGTCTTTTTAAATATAACACTTTCAAAAGCACAGCAGGAAACTGGTAAATATCAGGGTAGACACAATTGCGTTTATTACAAGGATTTTTATCTGCAGTTGAAAAAAACTTTACAAGCTTAATCCTGGCAGTTTCGCTTACTTGCAGAAGTTTTGAACCACTGGTGCAGGTCCGGTCAGCGTGATTGATAAAATAAAGTTTTCGCTAGCTGTTGTTGAAGCGTTGTTGTTTACGAATTATTTCATTCCCTTTTGTTGCTGAATAGAGAGCTGTCCCCCTCTGTCTACCGAAAAAACAATTTGCAAGTCTTACCGTTGGGGTCCAATAGACCCCAAATTTTATATACTTGTTTTGGACCAAAAATCAGCTCCGATGATAAAATTAAAGCCTAATGTGAAACGACATAACTCATAAACACTGCAGAAAAAACAAAAATACACGAAATTAACGAACAAGTCATACAGTAGCCCATGCACAAATCAGGCTGATACGCAATTGATCTAACTTATTCTTGTTGAGTAATGGTCAAACTATTCCTAGTTTCTTGTGTGGGTTTCGTTGGTCTGTTCTCAGTTCTGATATTGTTAGTGTAGTTGTTGATGGCTACTTTTGAGAATGGTTGTGGCATATGTTAGATGTTAAGTTGGCGAACTCTCACTTTGACTTTTGTTCTCTGAATTTCTTTCTAAATGCTGATATGTTTGCCACCATCGTGCCCAGAGGTGTTGTCGTCACTCTGACGGCTACGAATGAGAAGGCGTTTAACTTTTAATACGCCACGTCTGCTACAGTAGTCTTTTTAAAGTCAGAGTGAAACTGTCAACCAGACATTTGATGAATAAAGTGATTTGCGTTCTTCTGGTGACCATAGGCTACTAGGTTACCTCCTGATGTTAATGATGATACCTCGCTTTTATTACCGACCTTTGGTCAGTCAGCACGACTGATTTTATCAAGTAGGCTGAAACAGGTAAACACAAACTGTTCAATAACTAATAACACAACACAAAAACACTGTAAAGTAGCAGGACTACGCTGACGGACAGTAATCTACAGTTAGGCATCACTGCGTTATCAATTAAACTGAGCGGTAATCCTGTTGTGTTTTGTTACCTCTAATTCTTGCTACTTTATTCATTTTTGAGTTGTGCCATTTGTTACTGAACAGTTTGTGTTTACCTATTTCAGATCACTTGATAAAGTCAGTCGTGCTGACTGACGAAACGTCGGTAATAAAAGCTAGGTATCATCCTTAACATGACGAAGTCACTTAGTAGCCTATAGTCACCAGAAGAAGGCAAGTCACTTTATTTGTCTTCCTAAAGTTTACTTTGTCATTTTTATTTTTATATCACAGATAAATAATTTTTGAAACAAAATTGTAGTTATAGTAAACAATTAACCCATTAGTGCCCGCGCGTCCCTACAAGGACGTGAAAATTGGGTATTTTAGATTCTGAATTGCTTTCTTCAGATTCCTGATAATAACGTTTTTTTTTCTGCTGAGGTTAGAATAACATTATAGCTATTGAAGCAGCGCAAGAGTATTTTCTTAAACAAATTTTAGTGTTCACTCTACAACGTTCAAGGTAGACCTTTTGTGAGATATGGACAGTGCCGGATTAAGCATTAGGCAAAGTAGGCACGTGCCTACAAGGCCAGTCAGAAATCCAGGCCACTTTAAAATCAGTAAAAATTTAGTCATGTTAAAATTTAAAATCAACACGTTTTATGTGATCATCGACCAACTGAAGAGTGCACTACAGAAACGTATCGATGCATATTCCATGGTGCTGCAGAGGTTTGGAGTTTTGACTGAGTACGACTCCATGTCTGTTGAAGACATCGATGTTGCTGTTGCAGGTCTGGTTGGTGTGTATCCAAAGGACCTGTCTTCCGACTTCCTATCAGAATTTCGTCAGTTTATGTGCTGGTATAAAGAGCAAAGACGCGATGAAACAACAGCAACAGGAAGTGCCCAGTAGATGTATAAAATGCTGCACACTACTGGTGTTTATAATGCATTTCCGAACATTGAAATAGCACTTAGAATGTACTTGTCTCTAATGGCTACGAATTGCTCGGGGAACGCTCATTTTCACAACTGAAACGAATTAAAGCCGTTAAACGATCAACAATGTGTCAACAACGTCTTAGTACACTGGCACTTTTGTGTATTGAAAGCGATCTACCGTACTCCGTAAAATTGACCTCCAAAAACTAGTTAACGAGTTTTCAATCGCAAAAACGTGCAAAGGTGCTATTTAGTTAGGCATATGAAAAAGTTTTTGCACGGTAGCCTACCCTGTGTTATAATTGCAGCCATAGGCGTAGCCAGGGGGGGCGAAAGGGGCCATTGGCCCCCCCAAATTTTCAAAGTTTGGATTCCGAAGTTGAACCCTTTGTGGAAGATATAATATAATGTGTATAAATTTATATCGTTTTCCAAGTCATCTGCCTATTAACACCCCCCAGGACTTGTTTTAGACACACAAAAAGACACCAATAAATTTTGCAAACCGTAAATTGCGCAAAGTTTACGCGATTTACGCTTCTTTTAACTAATCTGTGGAAGCAATTTCAGAATCGCTTGCTCTGTTGGGTTTTTGTGTAGCTGAGTTTTTTTGTGTTCTCTAATTTTAGCCGCAGTTTTTGCCCGTTCGTGTGTATAACAGCTACCTTTAATAAGTTAATAGCTGTTTATTTGCTAATAAATTTCATACAAATATTACCCTGAAAGTGTTTCCAGGAAGAGCTATAATCCATTAATTGTTTGAGTGTAATTTTGCAAAAATTTTCCGGGGGAGCATGTCCCCAGACTCCCTTAGAATACGCGTGCCTCCAGCACGCTCTAACCCCCACCACCTTTATTGCTTCCCTTGCTTAACCCACCAGGATACGCCACTGTATATAAGGTGGCGATGTCTTAAATCAAACACTTTGTCGTTCTCTCCAATTCATCAAATATGTGGCCCCCCCAATTTTTTTTTCTGGCTACGCCACTGGTTGCAACAACGATCTTTGTGACAATGATTTGGCAACACTGATAATTCTAATTTTTTAGTTGGCAACCCTGATTTTCGGGCCATTTATAAAATGTGCCTACAGGCAGTGATGGGCATTATCGGCGATAATTTATCGGCGATAATTATCGGCGATAAATTTTTATCGCTTATCGTTATCGCTCAATTATTTTTTCAGTTATCGTTTATCGTTATCGCCAAAGGCAATATTTGATTATCGCCGATAATTAATCGCCGATAAATTTTATTTCGGATCAACGCACAAGTGGAAAGACCATGAAAAGTAATATTTTTACTAGCCACCTAGTTAATGAAACTAAAATTAAAACCAGTTCTTCTTCAGTGCCTGAAGTGTATGTGCACAGGTCGTTGTCAAGGGAAGGGGCACGCCCCCTGCAGCGACGGCCCTGACAACACAATAATTTTTAGAGTTGCAAATTGCAATGCAATGAAATGCATGCAATAAGTCTCTTGTTGTTTTGCTGCAATCGGCAATCGCGAGTGAATTTTACAATTAAAATGTAAGCGCACAGGCGGTAGGCTACAGATTCCTTTGAAACGAAGCGAAAGAAATTGGCAAGTGGTTTGTGAAAGTGTCGCAATACAAGGCCGCTTTTACATCGGAAATATGGTCTTTCGCGCCACCTCACGATCAACTATTTTATTCTTGTGTTTTCTTTTTTCGTTGAAAGTGTTAGTTTCTAGTAATTGTCGTAAAAAATAAAATCCCTCTCGTCAAAACATGAAACTTACTGTTTTAAGCGCATTAAATCTTTAGATGAGTAGATTAACTAAAATTGCAAGAACTTGCCTTGAGACGTGCGGTTACGTCACAAACTCAGTTTAAAAGACAAAATTCACACACAATAACAACACAAGATCGGTTATAGACTATAAGATCGATTTTTTTCTAGCTTGGCGATATAACTTTAATCCAAAAATAATAACCAAATTCGTAAGTGCCATTTAACTTATAAAGTTAACCCATTTGTGCCGAAAGTGAAAGTAGGCCTACTTAAAAAAATTTTCGGAAAATTTAAATATTGCATAATTATGACCTAAAGAACATATCACAATTATTTTTTTCCTAATGGTGTTTGTACTTTTTGAGAAAAAAACCGTCCTATAGATAAGACGTTAGGCAAATCCGTTGTCAAATTTCACAAGTTTCTTGTGCGTAATGCTTAAGCGTTATTACATTTTACTTATCGCTCAAAGTGATAAATGGGAAATGTCTTGTTCATGTCTTGTCATGTCATTATTGTCATCGAGCATTTTATTGAAATGAAAGTTCAAAAAATATGAAGATGAAAATTAGCAAAGTAACACAACATCACTGAAACAAGTCGCGGAATATGATATTGCTTGAAGCATTTGACATGCAGACCGACATCACATTTTTTGCATCTTGTAGTAGTTTTTGCATGACAATAGGCGCATCGAGTTGCGTGGTAAAATTATGCTAAATACAGTATAACCTTTCTCATTTACCTATGCGACCTAGCCTACAGTACCTCAATCAAATATTTTTATTCCCACTAATACAGTGCCTATATTGCAATTCTTATCTCAACAACTCAGCGTTCTGTTATTGCTTTAATGAAGGTGTTCACAAAGAAAACAAAAAAAATTATCTGAAATTATCAGTAAATTACGATAATTATGTTATTGTTCTTAAACAAACACGACCAATTTGACAAGCTTGATGGATTTCACAGTATGCACATTTTTACTACCAATAACGCTTAAGATTACTGATAAAGTTTCAAGCATTTTGCGTTTTTTGGAATTTTTTCAATTATTGCTAACTTTGCTGTAAACAGCCCTTTAAGCAGAAAGCAAAATACAAAGTTTGGAATTTTTTATGGTATTTTCATTTGATTTAATTATTTTTCCTACTGCACGTAAGCGGCAGTGTAACTCAATTGATAAAAGCATCCAACTGGTTTCTGAAGGTATAATTATAAGCACGGCGGTTACCTCAGTGGTTTGATTCTGGATCAAGAGGTTGAAGATTCGATACCTACTGCCGCTGTTGCGATTCTATCTATGCATAACTTACAAAAAGTTTTGTCCCTTCACAGTATATTATGTTCGATTTATCGTCATTTTGATGAAAACAGTTCGTGCTGCATGGGATGGGGCAGCGCTAATCAAGAAAAAAAATTATCGTTATCGGACATTATCGGCGATAATTTATCGCTTATCGTTATCGCTTAACTTTTTTTTGATTTATCGTTTATCGTTATCGCTTTAGGCATTTTTCGTTTATCGATTATCGTTATCGCTTAACTGAAAAATGAGTTATCGCGCCCAACACTGCCTACAGGCCAGCAGACCCTTAATCCGGCACTGGATATGGAGCCAGCACATGGTACACAAACTGTGACCTACAAATCGAGGTATGTAACATTGCGTTTTTATCAACTTTGTGTTTTGATAAATCTATAAATATGTTTAGCTACGTGCCCAAAGCGAAATATTTTATTTTTCTCTTATACTTTTTTCTAAATATAAGTTAGAAGTTAGGTGAGTCCTTGTAGGGACGCTTGGGCACTCGCCCGGACGCGAGATGTTTTTTCTCACAAACTTTTTGTTACTTCGCATAGAGTTTGTGTTTATAGCATGTGAATGCACACGATTTTTTCGTTGGCGTGTTTGGTTCAGTGGTTTTGTTTTTGCCTTATATTCGTGAGGACACCGGTTCGACGCCCAACGAAGTCAATTTTTTTTTACATTATTCTTTTGCGGTGCACAAAAGCTTTTCAAAAATGTAGGGTTAGGGTTAATTCTTAATCAATTCGTAAAAACTTACTTTTAGACTAGTGACCACAATCAATTTTTTTTCTCAACTTTTTTAAACTAACTTAGGTGTGTCTCCAGGCTACGTTTTTTTTAAGTTCAATGTTTAGATTTGGACCTGGAGGGCGAAAATCGTTAAAAACAGTTACGCGCGCCGCGCGGTTACCAGTAATGGCTACACTTACAGAAATATGCAAATGAGACAAAAAGTTCGTGGAAAAAATTAATGCTATAGGAATTCGTACATTTTCATGTTTGGTGCAAAAACGAACGTTATTTGTAACCTGCTGATATTTAATTTTCAAAACCATGCCTTTTAGTTGGGGTAGGCCTAGTAGGTTAGGTCATCATTTTCGTGTGCAGACGGTTGTGCTTCAGAATCTATTCTGGGCGCTTTCACTATTATTGCACTGTAAATTGAGGTCTTGCTGTAAATGTTCATGTATCTTTAATTTATTTTTTGTACTCTTTATAGGAAAATTCATTTCACTGTTCAAGAAATTTGGGAATTTTAGAAGAGGATCCACCCAATGAGCCCACAGACATTGTAATTTTTCCTCCTGATGAATCCGGCAACGTGAGCGATGAGGACAGTGCAAATGAAGATGAGGGTGTCAAAAACGTTAACAATGTCGGAAAAGGAATCCTGAACCAGAAAGGTGAATTAGTGATTCATCACAATGAAGACACTCAGGACATGGATCTTGTTGAAGATAAGGAGAGGCCTACATTTGATAACGATGAGACAGAGTCGCTACCGGGACCATCTAAAGTCAACCCATTGCGTTGGAACCCAAGAAGAAATGTAAAGAAAGTAGGCCTACTGGGAGCACAAGAAATTGGGTCAACGCCCGTTGCGTTAAATGACCTGGAAGAAGAACTATCGTACAATAAACCTGCCAAGAGAAAGTTTGCAGAATCACCCAAACTAACTGGAAAAGTAACACTTGTAACTAAAAAAAGAAAGGGCCGTCCACGAAAAATTGTGTTTCCTGGCTCATCATCAAGTGAAGAAGAGTTAACAGAAGAAAAGATACCACTTGTACGCGTCAGAAACAAAGATAGGATCCAGTCTACCGCCCAAAATCAACTAGGGAAAAACATTCCTCCTTTTCCTGAAGCTGAGAAATTCAGCCATGATAATTTACCCATTGATCCTGATAATGTGAAAACGCCGTATGATGTTATGAAACTCTTCATCTCTGATGATTTTGTGAACAAAGTAGTGAAAGAGACCAAGAGGTATGCAGCGCAACAAAACAAATTGGCCTTCCAGTCAAAGGTGGATAATTCTTTAATAAGAGCAAGTCATGCAATAATGTTTATGACAGGATACATCACCCCTTCCACACGCAGGATGTATTGGGAGAGAAGAGATGATACAAACAATGTGATGGCAAGAAGAGCCATGTCAAGGAATCTGTTTGATGAGGTAATGCGCTATACCCATTTCGCCAATTCAAACCACCCGAAAGACGACCCATTTTGGAAAGTTGCCCTTCTTTTTGAGACTTTGAATGAGACAGCAGCCAAATTTGTTGAAAAAACTGAGTACGTAGCTGTAGACGAATCAATGATCCGTTATTTTGGCCCCCACCCTCTGAAGCAATTTATAAAGGGCAAGCCAACCAGATTCGGGTTTAAAATTTGGTCTATGTGCACCCCCTCTGGAGAGCTAATCCACTGTGTCCCCTACGCTGGAGCAAAAACAAACATCTTCAAGTATGGATTGAGTCAGGGGCCTGACGTTGTTTATGGTCTTGTGGAAAGTGCTCGACTGATTCCTGGATCGAAGGTTGTGTGCGACAATCTTTTCACGAGCCTGGATTTGACAGATCATTTGTCTAAGAAAGGGATAGGTGTTTTGGGGACAATGAGGCAAAATCGAATGAACAATCTATCTTTACCATCAAAAAAAAAGACCAATAATATGAAGAGGGGAGATATGAAGCAACTGTACCTTGGAGATGATCAAACCATTGTTGTGTGGAAAGATTCTGGACCAGTAGGCTATACGTTGCATCTAACTTTGTGGACAAGGAACCTTTGGGAAAATGTGCTAGGTGAGTAAAAAACATCTAACAAAGGCGGTGGAGTTATTTCGTTGTAATATAGCACAGCGGGATTGCAGGCTGGTAGAATATATGACACATGTTATTATTCAGCAGTGGCGCGTTTACTTAACTTGAGGCGGACTCAAACTGCTGGTTTGGGCGACCGCAAGGCAACACACCAGTAAGAACCTTATGGTAGTATGCATATTTCTTTATCGTATGGCCCCTTGGCCTGATGGGTTTCCTTAGATCGTGGGTATGGAGCCCCAAAACGGTACTGTCTTTCAGTTATAGTCGGTTATCATTTTACCAAATTTTAGATACCTTCGTGATGCAAAAAAGAAACTGGACGTGGATCAGCCTTACTTGCTCAAGGTCTACAATAACAACATGGGAGGTGTGGAACTGTTGGACAATCTCAGTTCCTGTTATTCCATCCGCTCAAGAAACCGCAAATGGTACTGGGGTGTGTACAATTGGTTTCTAAATGTCAGTATGGTGCAAGCTTGGAGGTTTTATAGAAAAATTGGAGCAATCACAGAAGAGAGAGAGATGGAAAAGATTAGCCTCCTTGACTTTATCCGATCATGTGCAGAAATGACAATTATGATCCATGGGAACAATACATTTTCTCTCTTACCATCGACACATGCCCTTGCCAACGACGAAGAGATCAGAAGGGATCAGGGCAATCACCTGATCATCAAGACGGACAAAAAAGGTGTCTGCAAACACTGTCACAAACGTACGTCATACAGATGCCGTCGGTGTGATGTTGGACTGCACCCAGATTGCTTCGAAATGTATCATGAGTGAAAGAAATTTGTAATATTATCTGTTTAGATCCAGTTTCGTTTGTTCGTTTCTTAATAAATCTAATGGAAAAGCGATGTATTTTTATTAGAAATTAGTTTTTAACGCATCTTAGAGCAGTACTGTTGCTTTTTACGACTTCAAAAATATCCATTACCGGAAAATGCTAATTTATTTTATTTTACATCAAGCCTTCGTACGAGTGCCCAAGCGTCCATACAGGGACGTACCATTTTCTACATTCCTGGTACAGATATCAGATTTTTTTTTTGAATATTCATATTCAACCTATAAGGACCTTACAAAAAAATTTTTGTAAAAATATTCCAACTAGAACGATGACCGGGCACTAATGGGTTAAGGTAGGCTACTGCCAAATATGGTAGTGCTGACCGGTACAATCAAACAGAAGCATAATTTGCACTGAATAGATCTTTATCCATTCACCTTGCTATTAGTTAAACCCATTCTATAAGAAAATGAAACATTTCAAATTAGACCAACAAAGTTGCATGTTACAGACGCACCTTCCAAGACAATCCTACTTCATGCTCATGGGTCTTTGGTCAAAGAGGATCATGCAATGTCACGTTCATGTCAAATCCTCCATCTGATTTTCTTGTTTTAATTAAAAAACATTCTGTTAATGTTTAATCAATAGTATTACCGATTTATTTTATTTTGACTGAGTTTTGAATCAGATTATATTGATCGGTTGCAGAATTTAAATTGTTTTCAATAAACAAGAAACTATCTAATTTCAATGTCACAAAATGTATGCTAGATGATATAAATGCATTTTCAAGTGAGAGAATTTGGAAATAAACAACGACAAATCATCGTTGAATTATTGTCAAGCAAGTCACAGTTGAAAAGCAATAAAAACGCAATTTGAATATTTAGTATGATGCCTTTGTAAATCTAAATGTTTATATCAAATTGACGTGTTTTTAATTCTGTCAAATTTTTTCAACAAGCAGCAAAATAAATTTCATCGTGTTGATGGTCAATGAAATAAGTTTCGAAACATCTTTTGCTGGACAATTTCTGCAATTGGTGTAAATCCAACAACTATTGCATGATGTTCTGAGACAATCGTTAATTCAAACAATATTTCCAGATGTGAAAATAGAAGATGGAAACTTGATAACTTATGAAATGATCTAAACTTTTACGTTCTTGAAAGCAAATGTAAGCTCTAGAGAAATCAACAGATATGTTGACATAAGTTTTTGTTGTATCTGTGCTTTGGCTTTGTTCAACTAATTACCGCACGCAAATTTGCAAAGCGAATGATCACACTGCAATCAAACTCAAGGCTAACGATAAACCAACTACATCAACACCTTTTTACAACTTGCACTAACTCAAACTGCAAGTAGAAACTGAATTTTAGTAACAGTGAACAGGAAAAGAACACATCGGCTTCAGGCACTGAAGGACTTGACCATTCACAACTTACTTTAATCAATAGATTGAGTTACGCTTTTAGCAGCATGATTGTTGCTTACTTCACAATGTAGATATTAACGACCTGTGTTTAGCCTGATGCTGCGATTTCTCTGTGGTTATAGCGAATTGCACTAGCTTTCGGAACACAGTTTTCTTGTCATGTGCTATCACTTTATTTAATTAAACAAGTAACATTCGCTTAACATCAAACAAATTGAAAGCAATTTAATATAAAATTTGGTGGCATGTTTTTGAAATGTTTACTTCATATAATTCGTTTCCCAATTGCTTTTCACAACCATGATTTATGCAATAATGGCGTTTTTTTATTGTATATTCTGAAGTAATACTTCACTGTTATCATGAATAAACTATTAAATGTATAGTGTGCGTACCTATGGTGGTGTGAAACAGGGGTGAGTAGTCTCACCTGATCTTTTCTCACTCTATACGGCAAAATGATCTCGCAACATCTAAATGGCCACAAAGGCATCTCGGTAGGCAAACATTTAACTAACATAAGAAGCGCAGAGGACACCGTACTAATCGCCACATCAAACTCAAGTTTACAAAATTTTCTCGACATAATTATTAAGCAAAACGAAAAGTATGGACTTAACTTGAACTCAACGTAAGCCTTCTGCATAACAATTTCAGCAAAGGAAATAATTCCTGTATGCACAATCGAAATACAGAATACACCAGTCTCACGAGTAAATAATTTCAACTATCGGCTCTACAGTTACTTCGGATGGACGATGCTAGGACCAGGTCAAACCAATAATTGTACAATCTAAACAAGCTTTCATCAAAATGACCAAAATACTGAAATTAAACTCAGTCTCTCTGAAGACTAGAATAAGAATTTTATAGGTGTACGTTTGGTCAGTTTTATTATGTGGCTTTGAATCCGGACTAAATGTCAGCAGATAGAAAAGAAGATTAACAGTGTTGAAACTTGGTTCAACAGTCTCGTTATTGCAATATCTTTGACTGCTGTTTGGTAGCCGAATATATACTATTATGAATCACTGCTTGCTGTGGCATACAGTATTGCAAAATCGATGTTTCAGGTATTGGAATGGACAATGTCGCTTATGCTGTAGAAAGTAAGCATGCTAACATCAGACCTCATTAACCCAAACAACCAATACGACTAAAACGAATATTTATGTACATAGTGAATAAACAAAGAAATAACTTAGAATGAAAAACGGTAGTCTTTCTAAACCCACTTTTACAATGCAGAGGGCGCAAGTCGACTCTCGGGGTACGCTTGAGCAAGTTTGACTCTCGGTGTGCGCTTGAGCAACCCACGTTAAGGACTGCTTTCCATTCAGCGGCACCTAGTGAATGGAATAATTCCCCGGCAACAAAACTTCAACAATAGTAAAACTTCACTCTGTCAATCTCGATAACCGGCCATGCGTCAAAAGCCTTTACAAGTATGCTAAACTACCAGGAGTAACCAATCTAGGCTTTGTCAGTCCGAGGATAGAGAGGTTTTCCTGCATTCTAAAAATTTTGAAGTAGGCTGTTGAAACTGGATGTCTAAGGTTACTTTGTGTCAAACGTTATCTCCATGTCGTGAATCAAAATACATTATAACTTTTCAATACTGACTAGTTTCAATTTAATTATATCAATTTGTATTTTTGCAAAGCCAAGGAAACTGGGAAAACAAACCTACAGTATTAAGGTTGTGGAAATTGAGATGCAAAGCATGAAGTAGTTCAAGTCCGCCCCAATAGCTCAGTAGACTAGCGCATGACTTCGTGAACGAAGAAGCTTCTAGATCAACAGGCGCTGGTTCGACTTTCGAGGTGTGCGCTTGAACAATGCATTTTAAAGACTGCTTTTTATTAGAATTTACATTTTAAAGAATTCAGCGGCACTTTGTGGATGGGATCATTCACAGACAAGAACATTTCAACAAGCGTACACTTCACTTTTTCAATCTCGGCAACCGGCCCTGCGTTAAAAGACTCTACAAGTATGCTAAACCACCAGGAATGACCTATCAAGGCTTTGTCAGTAGGAGGATAAAGATTCAAAACTAGCATTCATAATCCTTGAGCTGACAATGCTGAGATTTCCTTACCATGCAAAACGTTAACAAATTTTACGCCATAATTTCATAAGCAGTTATCTAAGTTATTCAGTTATCTAACTTGAATGTTTATGATAATCCCACTTCCACAGAAATGAATCAAAAGCTAAAACTGCAACAATGTGTTTAAAAAAACCCACAAATATATACAACGAAGAATTTTATTCCAGATGAAAACGGTTATGTGGATTTTCGCCCATCGTTTAAAAAATCTGAAGTAAGCAAGTGTTTCCATTCATTGTTATGCAACTTTAAAAAGTAAAAAGAAAAATGTTTGCTAGTTGAAACTCGACTTGCGAATGCAAACTTAAATTATTGCTAACCATAAATAACTTGAACAAGCACTTGATATTTTTATTTAACTCTTACAGGCTCCAAAAGAATCTGCATCTTCTCATTGTCTGACACCAACACAAGGAATAGGTGATGCTGGTAAAAATAAATCTTGTTATTGTTTTTTGTTCATCTTTATCCTGCATTGCGGGAAAGCGGAGTTGAGTGCTATGCATCGGTGTACGCCTTCCGACATACACCTGACCCACGCTGCAGCCGATGGCAATGTCTGTTTCCGGTTGTCTACTCTACTTATGACTTAAATTTGGTACTACCCATTACTCCAAATCGATCACTGGGTAGAGGCAATTATCGTAAAGTTTCTTGCCCAGAGAAATAACAGCAAGCGTGGGTGGCTGGAGTCAAACATGCAGGCTCTCGACTGCGAGCCCAACGCGCTAACCACTCGGCCACTGCTGCCGACACTCGACCACTGCTGCCACTGCAAACACAATTAGCTTCGGAAAACCCTTACATTGACCTCGTGTCAAAGGAAAACCATTTTCACAAGAAAGCTGCACACAAACCGATTTTGTGTAATGTAACAAATCAAGATAGTTGCAATAAATGCTGCCATGGTTTGTTAGTCTTTTAATTTTAGCGATAGTCTTTACTTTTAGTCACGCCTGTATTCAGTTGCGAATTCCACTTTTTGAAATTCTTTGATCAGCTGTATGAATTGATGGCATACTTTGATTACAAATTTAGTTTTCTATTTCAGATTTTATTTTGAAATGAACAGACAGTATTTTAATAAAATCAGTTCCTCCTATACAATCAACTTTTTGTTGCGTTTCAGCAGTTGCAACGCTTACGCAGCACTTACTTTTTAAACCAACTGTAAATGAAAAATCCCCCATCATAATACTTTATGCGTCTTTAGATGAACATGGCTACGCAGAAATCAACCCACATTCAACGGCAAGCAAATGTTATCAAAACGTCAATGTATCGAATGTAAGTTGCAGACTGAGATTTAATTATAAAATATATTTGATTCAATAATAATGATTTCATGATGAATCAGCAGTTCAATTGAAAGATCAAATTGAATGTTAAATATACAAAAATTTTAAAGCAACTTAGGAAATTGGTACCATTGTATACATTTTCAATAAAATGTGTAGGAGGAATAGTCAACACAAAACCGTGAGTAGCCAATCATTTCAGTTATGCATCAATGATTTTCAGTAATTTTTTTTTCCGAAACTTCAATATTCCGTTTTATGGAAATGACAATATAAAAACCCTACTTGCAAACAACAACTGAAAATTATTGTAGAAGAGAAAAGTAATTCAGATGTATATATGCTCAAGATGCAATTAGTCTGTTACGATTTTGTCTTAACTCAAAACTACACTGTCAGAATAAGCTGATGGCTATGTAATCTCGACTTTGACCACTTTGTTCCTGTGTATTTCTAGAAAGGACCCAGCCACGGCCGCAACTACGTCAACATCGATCAAAACACTGAAAGTAATAATTGATTTGTTGTTGACAAACTTTGATTCTTGGCTACAATTGTGACAAATATTAAGTTCTTAGAACAAACATGCCTAGACCTATGCTCATTCGGAAAAATCCTTTCGATGATAATTTTATTGTGTCTTTGTACGAAAAAATTCATGTTTGGAGCTCAGCTATAAAACAATTTTGTCAAATGTCAAATGTGTTTTATTATTTTGTAAAGTTTCTTATTTTTTTGTAGTTATTTCGAATAACAGACAAAAGTAAATTAAATTCCTTTTTGGTATAACATGAAAATTAAACTTTATTTCTATTCAGATAAATATGGCTACATCTCGATGAATGTTCAAACACCTAAAGTGAGTGATCAATCATCCTGTTTAAGTTAAATAAATATTGCTTTTGCACAATACTATTCAAGAAGCGAGAGGTTCTTTAATAAAGCATTATTTTTTTTTAAATTTAACATGAACAGAAAGGGGCTTGAAAGCTTCAGTAGTTGATAAACACTGATGTTAAGTTATAAATCACATGAAATTTTTTTGTCAAAACTATTCACGTTTGTTTTTTCATTGGTTGCAACCATGACGTAGGCTCATGAACTTTGAATTAGTAGACTTTGAATTATAAAAATATGCAAACAAAGTCATTCTGAACGACACTGTACTAAACGGTATGAAATAATATGAGAAATTCATTAAACTGTAATTTATGTTGTGTCTCATTTTGCTACATTTTAGTGAAGTTTAATACAATTTTTTTCATCTAACTACTCCCATCTTAATTGAAGCCACACATAGGACTGCCATATCAAACTTTTGTTACAATGATATGATCTTAAGGGTGCCAATGAGGTGTGCTCGTTCCGTCTGTTCTCTCTGGAGTGACTTCCATCTTGTTTGCGGTCGAGTTCTATATCACCACGAGCGTGGTTGCTGAAGGCAATATGTGCGGTGTCTGATGGCGTATGGAACCCCAGGGTTGCCACACAAGCTTATTAATTCAAATTAAATCTTCACATTATTGTTTTTTTATTTGTTGCGTTTTACAGAATGCAGCGATGCAAAAGGAGGGAGAATATGAAACAATGAAGTCTCAATAGACAAAATAAGAAAATGTAATAATGGTGTATTGTAAGTTACATTTACAATTTCTAGAATGTTTTTTTACATACATTTAACTTTCTAATGTCAAAAACAAGCAACAACAAGCAAACTAAATGGCCTCCTTCAATTTATCTTTGATAGGCCAGTGTATATTGTGAACGGTAGGTGGTGATCTAAAATAACAAAAAATTTTTAGTTGGAATGCGTTTAAACTTTAAGTTAAGTCTGGAACGGTTTAATATAGCTTAATCACAGACATTTTTAAAACTCAACAATTAATTGCACAATCTATTCCAATTGTTATTGTTACTGAAAGTGAGTTGAACTATTCTTGGCAGTTTTTTACAACATTTTGGAAACGTACCAATACTTCTCGAAATAAAGTTTTACGTTTTATTGTTCTAGTTTATTGCAAATACGCTCCTATATAATATCTCACGTTAAACAGACATGAAATTTAAAATATGAAGCTTAAATTTGTGCAAACTCTAATGGCCTGTATGACTGTTATGTTATTTACTTTCTGAAAATTGGTTACAGTTATATCCACTTTTTATTGCAGAAACCAACAGATTTGTCGTTGAGTTAATAAAACCAAAGTTTAATCAATGTTGTTATTACGGCATATTCCTATAAAAACATTTTGTGTTGGCACTACTTCAACTGTGATTTTCAAGTTTATTAAGATATTGTAACTTACGTTTTGTAATTTATGATAACCAAGATGCGTCACACCAATAACAAACCAATTGTGATTTGGAGCAGTGTTGTAATTATATCTACTGATGTTTAATTCTCATTAATGTTTCATGCAAACAAATAGTGAAAAATGTATAAGTAATAATTTATAATGTAATAGTTTTCCCAAACTTAAAATCAACAAAACTATTCAATCTTCAAACACATCCTCCAATTCCTCTAAATCTTCTAAACCTAGCAATCCAAAATCTACCTATTATCAATTCCATAACCCACAAATCCTAAAATCATCCAATTCCAAAATCAATTAAATCCCCAAACTTTAATGCTAAAAATCGTTGAAGAAAATAAACAATTACAGGTGTTTGTTTTTACACTTTGAGTTTGGTAGAAAAGCTGCAACTTTCTCTGCATATCATTTTTGCAATGATTTTGTAACCCATGCTGTTCATGATTTAATGGAGTAAAGAATTTCGAAAACCAGTGCTACGTGTCTCCACGTTCAATCTTCTTCGATCTGTAACACCTTCAACACACAATAAATATAACTTAATATTATTAATTGTTGTTTGTTGTTTGTCGTATCCAGGCTTACACCCGGTGGTTGAAGATTTAGATTAAGAGAACAGGAAGGCAAGTAAGCCAATCTTCGTGACCAGCTTCAGGCATTCCTTTCAGTGTCCTGCCAAACTAAGATACCTGAGTATCTGTTTTCTCTGATATTCTACCTTAATGCGGTTAAGTAAGCAGAGCAAGCGACAAATTTTTCAAAGCTGGTCTTGAGGTTTTGGGGTGCACATAACTATCTGACCCTCTACTAACAGCTACAGTAGTTAACACAACCCATATAACCGTTTTTGTACAACTGATTAATGTACTATTTTTTTGATTAGCCTTCAGTAAATGTCATCCAAGTCTCTAAGTATTGCAACTTTGTATTTATTAATAAAAGGATTTTTTTATTTATGGATATTACAACTATCAAGATATTTTACCACCACACAAAACCATTAATAAATCATACGATTAGCTTAATCAGCCGCTTAAACGATACTTTGTTGGTTTATCCAGCATTTAATAAAATTTTATTTGAGGAGGTATCATCTTCTGGAGAGAACTTGGTGATTAGTAGGTTATTGTTAACACATAACAATAGTAAATATTTCAAATGTAATAGAAGAGGTAGGAGATAGATTGTGACCAAGTTTCAGGAGAATGAAGTGAATTGAACTTTGATGCGATTTTCATAGAAAGGAGGAATTAATGAGAATAAAAATGAAAATTCAGATCATTCAAAGTTCAATATAAAATAATTTCAGACTAAAACTAAACAATAAAAAATAACTATTACAAATTTTAGACGGGATCAATCATAATTCAATTATTTAATCGTGGATTACAAAAGTTAAAATGCCCTGAAATTTGTTTGGGGTATCGCAATCTTTCATGAAGCATTCCTATTTGAGCTGTGATGTGTAAAATCAACTGTGAACTATTAATATCACACTAGGATGAATTGCAAGAATAACTTGTATCGGTTTATGACACACCCAAACGAAGCAAAAAACTAGATAACACGCCACCTCCTTTGGAATCACCGCTTTGCTACGCCGTGTATTAACATTAGTCACTTCTGAAAACCCGAGATTCTTTCTTGCATATCAAAAGCATGTCTCAGTCCATCTACTCAAACGTTACTACAAGCACATACTGCACAGCACATTTGGCCATGAACTCATGGTAGAGTAAGAAGAAACTGACGTGGTAGCTACTTCAGTTTCAATGCAATGCTAGACTGTCACAACGCTCTTGTCATGGATGATTGGACATCTGTGTAAGTTCATTTTTCACTCCATGATAGTGCTCGAATTGCAGGAACAGCAAGAAATGCACAAGTGATTACAACAGAATCGATGAGATCACAAACGATAGTTGAACAAATAAGAAGGTTCATGTTCATGCACTTTTATATTAAGTTATTCACAACAGCTGTTTGCAGAGTATAAAAAAATATAATTTGTTTCTTGAAAGACAAAGTTTTGCCTGACACAAATACCGTGCTGTTTAATAAGTTAAATCGCTAAACAATTTTACAATACAATTTTACATTATTTGTCATGGACATCTGTGTGGGTTCATTTTTTACTCCAAGATAGTGCTCGAATTGCAGGAACAGCAAGAAATGTGCAAGTGATTGCAACAGAATCGATGAGGTGACAAACGATAGTTGAACAAATAAGAAGGTTTATGTTCGTGTATTTTTTATAAGTTACTTCACAACAGTTGTTTGCAGAGTGTAAAAAAATATAATTTGTTTCTTGAAAGACAAAGTTTTGCCTGACACAAATACCTTGCTGTTTAATAGGTTAAATCAGTAAACAATTTTAGAATATAATTGCATTTTGCTTTTTTATAAACTAAAAATGCAGTTTTTTAATACTGGGTTTTTATTTAGCATCGATATTGAAAAGTAAGGTAATTAGGAAAATAACAATTTAGTTTCAAGCTAATTACACGTATTGTTTGTTAAAATAGTAACTTGGTTAATATAAAACATCTCTTTTAAATTCAACAAATACTTCTTTACTTTATTATCAGTTTTACTTTCGAAATTGTAAAGGTACAACCCATCCAACATAAACGATTTAACCAAGTAAATGAATTCGGTTTAGTTTTGTAAAAGCTAAGTCAACACCGTTGCAAGAAAGAACCCACTGTATTGGGCACATCAGTTTCTCTTCATTTTGAAAACTTAGCTTGTGCTTTTGAAAAAATGTGACCAATCCAGGAAATTATGGTTATCACTGGATTCCCCACACACTTTGGTTTAGTAAACTTGTTCTAACTTAAAAACTCAACAAGATAACCACATATTGTTTGGTTGAAAGTTTATTGTAATTCTTCGATTTAGTACAAATATGCATAGAAAATATTTTTTACATACTTCTATAAACAAAAAGTGTAAAAAAGAGTTATAGAAAGCAAGGACAAATAACGATATTGAAACTTTGTCATACCGAAATAATAACCAAAAGTAAGTACAAACTGCTCAAATAAGCATGTGGACTTTTCCTAAATTTAGGCATGCGACAGTTACGTTTTTTCATCACCTGAAGAGTAGGTTGTTGTTAATGCAATTCGCAGTTATTTTGCTTATTACTTTGATATGACAAAATTTCAATTTCGTTAAGATTCCATATTTATTTTTCAAAGGAAATGGAAAATACAGACCTCACGCTATAGTCGCAAACGTTAGTTTTGTGATTTTTTTTTTGATTTGTGTTATATAACCCAATTACATTGGTTTTAATACCAGTAGGCCTATTCAACAATTAAATCTATCCAATTTTTTTTAATTACACTTATCAATTCAGAGTTTGACATATTCCCTGCA
Source organism: Aplidium turbinatum (assembly GCF_918807975.1). Lineage (NCBI taxonomy): Eukaryota > Metazoa > Chordata > Ascidiacea > Aplousobranchia > Polyclinidae > Aplidium > Aplidium turbinatum. The sequence goes on along the minus strand of NC_137483.1, from coordinate 5,337,675 downwards.
TGCATGCATGCATGGAGAGTCCTTTAAAGCGACAGCTAAAGGACAGCTATGCGTTTTACTGTATAAAAGCTTGCAGACTACCTGCCTCTTTCCTGGAAGATATATCAAGCCATCATCAACCTTGCTGTAATCAGAATCGAAGTGCAGGTGATCGAGATTCAAAGTTGACTTTTTCAAAACCAATCTTCCGATCAAATAGCAAACAATGTAATGTAAAACCGTCAAAAAGGCATTTTACACCAAGCAAATCTGGGAAGAAAAACAGTGTTTTTCATCATGCATCCCGATGAGAGGCATTTTTCAATAATTACGTCGAAACGCTAACAAATGATGACCCAATCATCACACTACCAGTCCATAAGAAACTCTGGTGCTACGTAACATGCAGTTGAGAATGACGTAAAAGGCAATTGAACCTACGAAGCGATGGTAGGCTATAACAAGTCACAGTATAATATTCTTGTATACGTAATATTAAACTGGTACATGTATTTTATCATCATATACATTACGGAATTTTATTACATTAACTTATTTAAATGTTACAAAGCTGTTTTTGGGTCGGCTGCATAAGCATTAGTCGGCTGCATAAGTCGGCTGCAAAAGTCGGCTGCAAAAGTCGGCTGCAAAGCGGTGATTCCAACACCACAAACAAATTGCAGAATATTTTTAGTCTTTGTAATCCACCATTAAATAATTGAATTATGTTTCATCCCGTCTACAAGTTGTACTAGTTAGTTTTTATTATTTAGTTTTAGTGGGAAATTATTTAAAATTGAACTTTGAGTGATCTTAATTTTCATTTTTATTCTCATTGATTCCTCCTTTTAATGAATATCACATCTAACTTCAATTCACTTCATTCTGCTGAAACGCGCTTCAACCCTACGAGCTATCTCTTACCTCTTCTATTACATTTGAAATATTTACTATTTTATTTGTTAACTATAACCTACTAATAACCAAGTTCTCTCCAGAATATTACACTTCCTGAAATAATATTTTACTAAAGGCTAGATGTCCCAACAAAGTATCGTTTAAACGGCTGAAGCTAATCGTTTGGTTAGTTCATGGTTCTGTTTAGTGGTAAAACATCTTGGTAGTTTTAATGTCAATAAATAAATAAAATCCTTTTATTAATAAATAGAAAGTTGCAATGCTTATAGATTGGGTGACATTTACTGAAAGCTATTAAAAACAATAGTAGATTAAGAAGTTGAAAAACAGTTATATGAGCCATTGTAGTCAGTAGAGGGTCAATTAGTTATGTGCGCTCCAAAACCTCGACTTGCTTGCAAACATTTCTCGCTCGCTCGCTTACTCAACCGCATTATGATAGATTATCAGCAAAAACAGATACTCAGCTATCTTACATGAATATTAGGGTGCCACAGGTGCCCTCATGTGGCCGAAATCACCTAAACTTTTTTTCTGGTGTGACATTTCACATATTAAGGCACTTTGCAAAGTTTGATTGAGATTGGACAAAAATTGGATGTGCAGATTGAAAATGAAAGTCTAAACTGAAATACAGTAAAATTAGGGGATTTCCCTAGTTTGAACATCAGTTTTTTTGCTATTTCTCATCTTTTTCTCCACATTGAAACAAGGTAAATTCAAGAATTAGGTTAGGAGACCAGTGCCAGTATGTCAAGATCTCAATTGAGGTCAAGCATGACAGCTCCGCGCCTGTTACATTGATTCACCATCTTGCAACATTGAATCAAAATAGCTGGCTTGACCTCACCCAGGGTCTTGAAATAAAGGCTTCCGATATTACTATCAGGTATTGGAGGCTCAAAACTGCTTGGTGTTCCTTATTTGCCTGCACAAACATCCGATCCAAACGAAAAGCAAATAGCCAATGCAAGCATAGAATTGTTAAACAATTGGAACTGTACTGCATGTCTTGCTGCAATGGTGTTTGACACCACAAGTAGCAATACGGGCCACAAAACTGCGGCCTGTATCCAGTGCTGTATTTGTAAAAAAAGCACAGGGTATACTGTCAGATTTTCCAAAATGATAAATAATACACAACTTACAAAATAGTCTTTATTCTACCATAACATGAATTATCAACATCAAAATTATACGAGTACGGAATTAAGTTCATGGTACACCCAGGTACCATTGGTCCTCAAATGGTTAAGTAGTTAGTTAGTAGTTGTCAAGAATCAGTAAGGATAGCATAAGCACTCTCTTTGGAAAACCAGAGGGTATACCATAATTGCTCGAAAAAACAGAGAGTATACTGCGTATACCGCCGTATACCCTCAAATACAGCAATGCCTGTATCCAAATACAAGATCATCTTGGAAAAGGCCTACTTTGGGCAGCATGCAGGCATCATATTGGGGAGATAATACTGACGCATGTTTGGGAAGAACTCAAAATAGAAAGCAGCAGTGGACCCAACATTTCCATATTTCAACGCTTTAAAAGCAATTTTCAAACTCTTTCTGATAGCGCATCAGGTTGTTTTCATATGTAACATGTACCATGTTTTTAACTAACAAAATTATATTTTAACATTTAACCGAAAATTATCAGTATTGCAAAATGCATTTCAATGCTGCAAATTCAAAACCTAGCGTTCTCACAGAACATAAGTCAAGCTTCCTGTAACAAATGCCACTCACACAAAATCTAGCTCAACACATCTGTATTTCTAAAGCGACATAACTATGAAACCGGTATAGCTTTTCCCTTGATTCTTACGATAGCTGTTATTGATGAAAAGGCTCTACCGGTATATTATGAAGTAAGCGGGGAATTGAAAATGACAGGCATTCGAAATTAGACTGGCAAAACGAACGGACTGAATTTTAGAACGAGAAGGTTAAATTCACGCCGGGAGAATGTCACTCATCCGACACCCGTCTCAATAAACTAGATTAGTTAGTCAATTTTCTCAACTCCCCGAATACTAAAACTTGTAATATTGATAAACAATAAAATGTATGATTCTATTTAATTCGTTTGCTTTTTGTAGGAAGTCATACCCCTAGACTAGACAGCCAGAAGCCTAAATTATCCTTTTTTAATTAGAGACTTAGAGTCTCTCAATATTCTTTTAAATTATCCTTTTATTTTATAACCAAATTACGACAGTAAGTTAGGCAAAACCCTACACATACATCAAAATCGCACGAGGAAATTGATCTGCTTGCCAGCAAGCGGGAAGAATTGTCTGAGCTGATAAATCAGATGAAGCTCCATCCAGAATCATCCAAATTTTTAAGAAGCGACTAATTAGAACTTTTGAATTTGTATCAATTGTACTTGAACATTGAGCCATCTACCAGTAAGGATATGTCTCTTCAAAGACCTGGTGCATTACACAGAGCCAGGTGGATGAGCAAACTCATATATTCACTGAAAATTGTGCTCTTACAAGACGAAATTCATAAATTGCCCCAAAAAAATGCCATCATGAAAGCATCTCAACTCGAAAAGTTAAAGAGGTTTCTACAATTTACAGCTTATTTCTATGTATCATGGTGGTTTACATATGTTGAGGCGAAAAAGAAAGTTGATGCTTTCAGAGTCGTTCATGATGCCGCTGAGCAAGGCGTCAAGTTGGCCCATGTGACTTCTTGTAAACTTCAAACCTTGAAGAACGCTACCAAAGCATTCTCCAAGTAGTCGAAAATGCGAGGAAGGTATTACCTAATCAACGTACTCGACAACTACAGTCTGAGGGCACATGGTTTTTAACCATGTAATTGTCAAAGTACTGACTGTATAACTCCATAAAGTGTTGTCAGCTTACACAACGTTGCAATCAGCATTATTTGCAGCCTGTCATAGCATAGGCTACCAGTAGCCTATTATGCTGCATTTTACTTTGTAATTAGATACTAGATAGTTGTGTGTTATTAATTGCCATTTTACCTTACCATTTCACTATAATTGCAAGCGTTAAAATAAATGTAGGCCTCCATAGATTTTACGCTATTGTGATTTTGTTGTTAAGTAGTGGATGTCTGGACTCTAAGCATTGTGCTTTGTGTTTATCTTTCTGTGTTACGTTTTGACTGACTATGTTTAGTGTGTAAAGATCCAAATTTTTGTTTTTGAGTCCAAGTTCCGTACAAACATAACTGAGATTTTGATCTTCAAAGACCAAAAAGTTTTCAATAAACAAAAACGATTAGTTAATGAATGTACTTTTGATTCTTCAAATGCTGTAGTAATTTCATCTCAATAGGCATTTTCTTTACATGGATCCTTTTTTATAATGCATGAAACCTCATATTTTTAGGCATTTTTCATAAATTGTTGAACATATACAATTGACACATGGTCTGTACGATTGTAAATTAGTAAGTAAGTTCACCAGAAAGTGTTCGAAGTTCAAATACTCCGTAACTGAGAAGAAATGTCTGAGTTTTGATGATCTAGAGAAGGTTTTACTATTGAAATTGTAAAAATTTACCTTTAACAACTTTAAACTTAATCTGCACGTCCAAATTTTATCAAAACTTATTGAAATTTCTCACATATTCTTTTTTTACTAAGTGTCACATATAAAAAAAAGTTCAGGTGTATCGGACGCAATTTTAATTTTTGAGGGGCGCCTGTGGCACCCTAATGAATATACGTGTTTTCAACCATTAGAAAATATAAGATTTGAAATTTGGTCATGTGTCACTCAAAGATAGTTAAAAGTATCCTACAATATTCCGAATTAAATTTATTGTTCATTCACCTCTGTTAAGTTAACAAGTAATTATATTAAGTTGTATTTATTGTGTATTGAAAGTGTTACAGATCGAAGAAGAATGAACGTGGAGACACGTAGCACTGGTTTTCAAAATTCTTTACTCCATTAAATCATGAAAAGCATATGTTACAAAATCATTGCAAAAATAATAAGCAGAGAAAGTTGCAGCTTTTCTACCAAACTCAAAATGCAAAAACAAACACTAGTAATTATTTGTTTTCTTCAGCGATTTTTTGGATTAAAGTTTTGGGAATTAATTGATTTTGAAATTGGTGGATTTTGGCCTTTTAGGTTATACGATTGATTGCTTTTAAAATCAGTAGATTTTGGGCGGCTGGGTATGGCAGATTTAGAGGAATTGGAGGATGGGTTTGAAGATTGAATAGTTTTGTAGATTTTGAATTCGGTTAAAATATTTCACAAAATCATAATTTAAATAGCCTACTTCACATTTTTTCGTCGTTCCATGAATTCTAGTTTCAATCAATAAACTGTCGTAGTAACCAAGTCAAGTGTTTACAATACATAAAATTAAAATGCGATTTCAGATTTCAATAACACAACCAAGGATAACATCTGATGTCTATTTCTGATTTCTTCTTCCTAATTGAAGTGCACAACAATTTGATCGACAAAAGTTTCAATCACTTACCTTACTACAAAATGTGGTTATGTATGATCACAGTTATTAATCGTTTTATTATAACGGATTAGGTAATAATACATTATGCTTTTTTCACCACATAAATCATCACTGCAGTTGAGTGTTTGAAACTGTTACCAGTGTGTTTAGTAATCTAAAATTTTACGGTGGAAATATGCACTTTGCAAGGATGCAGTGTGGAAAACAGACTACCTCCAAGAGTGAATACTTATACATTTTCGACTATTTGTTTGCATGAAACATTAATGGGAATTAAACATCAATAGATATAATTACAACACTGCTACAAATGACAATTTTTTTTTTCGTTGCTGCGAACACTTTATTTCTGTATGAAATCTGTAAATAGTCCTTGTTTTGATAGTCCGTTATGTAATTTCAATATGTGTGTGTAACTGTGTATATTAGTTTGTTTTTGTGATGTTGGGTTCAGTCGTGTTCTCATTGCTTTAAGAATTGGCGCTCCAGTTGTTCCAGGAACGAGGAGGCGACTGATTCTTAACTAATTCATCAACTTATTTTAAAGTATCAGGTTTGGTGGCCGTGCTTAACTATATTTATTGATGCATATACCGCAATATTAGATCCTTTCACGCACGTCTTAAACCATTAAGGTTTTGCCACCTTTTCCTTTTGTTAGTTTTGTTACTGTATTTCTTTTTCTCAATATCATTTCTTTTGCATTCTGACAAAGAAAAATAAATTGAATATTGAATATTGAATATTATTAGTGTGACGCATCTTGGGTGTCATAAATTACAAAACGTAAGTTACATTATCTTAATAAACTTAAAAATCACAGTTGAAATTGTGTTGTGCTAACACAAAACGATTTTATTGGAATATGCCGTTGTAACAACGTGGAGTAAAGTTTGCTTTTATTTCCTTAACGACAAATCTGTTGGTTTTTGCAATAAAAAGTGGATATATAATGTTGCTTGCAGTTTGAGCACTTTGGCAAGGTTGGCAGTAGTAGCCTACTACTGTACTACAGTCAGTGTTGGGCGCGATAACTCATTTTTCAGTTAAGCGATAACGATAATCGATAAACGAAAAATGCCTAAAGCGATAACGATAAACGATAAATCAAAAAAAAGTTAAGCGATAACGATAAACGATAAATTATCGCCGATAATGTCCGATAACGATAATTTTTTTTTCTTGATTAGCGCTGCCCCATCCCATGCAGCACGAACTGTTTTCATCAACATGACGAAAAATCGAACATAATATACTGTAAAGGGACAAAACTTTTTGTAAGTTATGCATGAATAGAATCGCAACAGCGGCAGTAGGTATCGAATCTTCAACCTCTTGATCCAGAATCAAACCACTGAGGTAACCGCCGTGCTTATAATTATACCTTCAGATACCAGTTGGATGCTTTTATCAATTGAGTTACACTGCCGCTTACGTGCAGTAGGCAAAATAATTAAATCAAATGAAAATACCATAAAAAATTCCAAACTTTGTATTTTGCTTTCTACGGGCTGTTTACAGCAAAGTCAGCAATAATTGAAAAAATTCCAAAAACGCAAAATGCTTGAAAATTTATCAGTAATCTTAAGCGTTATTGGTAGTAAAAATGTGCATACTGTGAAATCCATCAAGCTTGTCAAATTGGTCGTGTTTGTTCAAGAACAATAACATAATTATCGTAATTTACTGATAATTTCAGATAAATTTTTTTGTTTTCTATGTGAACACCATCATAAAAGCAATGGCAGAACGATGAGTTGTTGAGATAAGAATTACAATATAGGCACTGTATTATTAGTGGAAATAAAAATATTTGATTGAGCGTTGGCTATGTCGCATAGGTAAATCGTCGTCGTATCCAGGCTTACGCCCGGTGGTTGAAGATTTAGATTAAGTGGACGGGAAGGCAAGGAAGCCAATCTTCATGTCCACCTTCAGACATGCCTTTAAGTGTCCTGCGAAAGACAGTGACCTGCCCTTTCGATTGTCGTTCCAGCGCTCTCACCACTCGGCTATGCAGCATAGGTAAATGAGAAAGGTGGATAGGTAAATGAGATAGCCTACTGTATTTAGCATAATTTTACCACGCAACTCGATGCGCAACTGTATGCTCATGAGCGGTGTCGAACCGGCGCCCTTTCGATTGCCGTTCCAGCGCTCTCACCACTCGGCTATGCAGCATAGGTAAATGAGAAAGGTAAATGAAAACCTATGCTGCATAGCCTACTGTATTTAGCATAATTTTACCACGCAACTCGATGCGCCTATTGTCATGCAAAAACTGCTACAAGATGCAAAAAGTGTGATGTCGGTCTGCATGTCAAATGCTTCAAGCAATATCATATTCTGCAATGACTTGTTTCAGTGATGGTGGCGCGAAAGACCATGTTTCCGATGTAAAAGCGGCCTCGTATTGCAACACTTTCATAAAACACTTGCCAATTTCTTTCGCTTCGCTTCAAAGGAATCTGTAGCCTACCGCCTGTGCGCTTACATTTTAATTGTAAAATTCACTCGCGATTGCCGATTGCAGCAAAACAACAAGAGACTTGTTGCATGCATGTCATTGCATTGCAATTTGCAACTCTAAAAATTATTGTGTTGTCAGGGCCGCCGCAGCAGGGGGCGTGCCCCTCCCATGACAACGACCTGTGCACACACACTTCAGGTACTGAAGAAGAACTGGTTTTAATTTTAGTTTCATGAACTAGGTGGCTAGTAAAAATATTACTTTTCATGTTCTTTCCACTTGTGTGTTGATCCGAAATAAAATTTATCGGCGATTAATTATCGGCGATAATCAAATATTGCCTTTGGCGATAACGATAAACGATAACTGAAAAAATAATTAAGCGATAACGATAAGCGATACAAATTTATCGCCGATAATTATCGCCGATAAATTATCGCCGATAATGCCCATCACTGACTACAGTAACTGATGATGAGACCAGGAGGTCGAAACGGTGTGCACTGTTTGACGCTCTTGGTTTATGCCAATTGAGCACTTTACTGGAGGCACCTTGCTATGCATTGCGCAAAGCTCACTGCTTGCAGTTTGAGCACTTTGGCAAGGTTGGCAGTAGTACCATTTTTGGTTACTGATTAGGTACCACAAATGGGAAAATGTCACATGGAGATATATATATATATCTGCATGGCCATTATTATGTTTGTTTGTGCTCTCTCGCCGTGTCGCTGCCTTCGCCTTGTAACGCTATTCTTGCCCGCTCGAATCAACCTCGCTCTGCTTTCAACGCATTGATCAACACGATCCCCTGATCAACTCGATGCAGCCTCAAAATTTCTACCCCAATTTTCTACTTTTTCCTGGTAATGTAGCCTATCAGTGCCTCTGGTTTCAATCGCTAGCCTCCCCGACCCAGCTGGGCGAACCTGCCTCAACGTCTGGCCAGTGCACATCTGTGCTCGCCGAATCAAAGCTTACTCTTCTCCAGTAAGTATGTATTACATTCCCACCTATATTTTTTGTTTCTATTGATTAATCGAGCCTCTGCTCCACATTTTTATTTGAATTTTGTTTGCCACGAGAGCCAAACTATCCTTAAATAGTTGACTCTCTTTCTCGTGGTAGACCCCAATTTTATCCGCTCTGCCTACTGGCAGACCGGGTATAAGAGTCAAGTACCTGCGCCGAGGTCGCGTGAGGGAGACGTGGGCGCCGCCCGGCGGTCAATTATTGCCGGTTTTAGCATCCACACGCGACGGGTCGCCCGGCCCGTCGCAGGCCATCTTTCTGGGCAATGCAGAAAGAGCCTGTCTCCCTGGCCCGCTCTGCCATTCTAAATTTGCGGACGGGTCATGTAACGTTTCGATCCACACTCTCCCTCCACAGGTACCTCGACTCCCCAGCCTGGCCCCCGCGACCTAAGCTGGTGGACTTACCCCTCCGGGTGTATCGTCACCCCTAAATCACGCCGCTCCCCGCCGCCGCGGGGTGTGGCAGGCCGGTTTCTGAAAATCTTCGACCTGGCTATGTTTGTTTGTGTTCTCTCGCCGTGTCAATTATTTGTACCCGTGCGCTGTTGATGCAAATAAAACAGTTTAACACTATTTGTACCCGTGCGCTTATGTCATCACCTTATTTCTATAAACCTGCGCCATTTCTTTTATTATGGTACTCCAGGTATCCCTATCTTTTCCCCCGAAGAAAAAGGTTTAAGAAGAAAAGGAAAAACATTTCACAAGAAAGGAATCATATAAAACTGTAATTATTTATGTCGTGTTAATTGTGTACTACAGTAATTGCTATATGTTCATTGTTTAACCTAAATTTAGCTTTATCGAGTTTTAAATTAATTCCTAGCCTATTTTTCCATTTCACTTTGTTGTTTCATTTTTAACCTTAATTCTAATCAGTTAGTATCTTGCTACTTAAATTAATTAATTCGTAGACTTGTGCCTCTATTGCAATAATAAATCCATCCGAAAATCCTTTTTTTACCCAAATTAAACACCCTTGTTCAGTTAATTTTCGAAATCTCGGCATTCAAACTCCTGCATTGGTAATCTAGTGTTGCCAGTTGTCTGCCAAATCTTCCTTTTCTTGCATCTGAAACACGCATCTTCCATAACTTCCTTTCTCCTTGAAGTGTTCACTTGAACCATAACCTTATCTTGTTAAAATTCTATACCGTATAATTTGAACAATAATCCTCTCTTTATCTTTAAAGTCTTTTGAACAATTATTTATATCGATCCTAACTAATCGTACTTCAAATCAAAGGGTCACCCTATTTGTTGGTTTAAGTTTTCAGTAGTGACGTCACAATTGACTTTTTAGTCAATTGTTCTCAAAGCATTTTTTTAACCTCCTAGCTCATCAAACTTATTTGCAGTACCGTAATTAACTGATATTCAAAGCCTAATGCATTTAGTAACGTTGAGTCAATGTAAAAAAAATAATTATCAAATTTTAAGTAGTAACCTCTGATTAAACCCTCTTGTAATCCCCCAGTAGTTCTTTGTTTTTGTAATCCGTTACTTTAAATTTCTAAACTTTGAGCTGTCGCTGTAAACTCCGAAACATCTTAAACTTAACCAACTTTTTATATATTATATTTATACATTTTCTACTGAATATGTCACGCCCTTTAAGTCGCACAGGTTCAAAGACTTTTCAAGATAACCTGGCCGGTGTTGATTTTACCATCCCGTTTGCTGAGTCCACTAGATTAGGCTGGCCGACAAGGAAGCAGGTTCCTGTGAGTGGGCACTCAGTCCCACTCAACCCAGATGGTGAAGCCTCACCGGTAGACTCTATTGCTTTCACGAACTCGTTGCTTCGTCGTGGCGACGAGTGTCCGATCCGTGATCCCACACCACACAATGGCTTACCTGTCGCATGCCACGAGTCAGCTCCCCTATATCTGAGGTCGAATAGACTGCAGTCCGTCTGCCCTATTCGCCTCACCCTCCCCAATCTATTCCCCCTTCTCTGTCCTTTCTCCACTTGCAGGAGGGCATCTCGACCTTACCGAGATGGACAGGCGTATCAGGACCATATGCGAGCATTCCATGGTTCGCGCGCCGAGTTCCTGATCACCTGTAGCAGGTGCTGCCGTGTTCTCCCTCGAGCTTACAAGCTGGAAGGGGCCTTAGAGCACTGGCGATCCTGCCCCAAGGGCCTTCAATTGCCAACCTGCCTTCCCTGGCCGAGCAATGACCCGACGCCGTCGGAGAGCCAAACCAGGCTCCCTATGATGACCAACCATGGGCCTTCCTACGCCTCTGTTGTTAGGCATGGAAGGCGCCGGCCCTCGACTGCAGGCGCATCGGTCGAGGGGTCATCCCTTCCTTCCTCTTCCTCTGTCATCCGCTCTCAAGTCTTCTGGCGCCAAGGCCTGGATAGCACTTCCACTTTGCCCCCCCCCCCCCCACCTGACTTTATACCAGAACTTTTCCGTACTGTTCTATCCCATTCAGGTAAGACTTCGCTCAGCCCAGCTGATGCTGACAGCTTGCCTGATCTAGATGTGCTGTTTCTTCCTCGCCTGTCTTCGGCCGGACCTGGGTCGGAAAGTGGGGACTCTTCCGACTCGTCGAACAGCAAATCTCTTTCCTCTTCCTCCACTTCCTCGCCTGATTGCCCAACCACGGACGGTTACGGCCCTACTGTCAGTGCGAATCCTTTTCTATATGCACCTCTGCGCAAGCCGACCTCCACCGGAGCCGTGGCAGTGGACTCGCTCGGTTTATCCAAGCTGGCTTCGCGCCCATCTTCTCTGCCTCGGACGGCTACCACCGGAGCTGAAGCTGGGGACTCAATCAGCTCTTCCAAGCCGCCCATGCAGACCTCTTCTTCCAAGTCTCTCCAACACTACCCATCTCACTCCTCCTTATCTTTTAAACCTGTTTCCATCTGTCCTATACAATCTTGTACCTCGACGCAGTCTGCCGAAGCCCAACCCTTTACCTCACCTACCCAAACCACCCACAATGAATTCCATTCAACTATCTCTTCCCAAACCTTGACTCGACCCCGAAGCGACACCATGGCATGTAACCAAGCCACGCATGACCCCGGACTCCCACAGACTACTCCAGGGATGTCCATCACACCCAACACTCAACGATCCATCCAAAACCCTGTTGAACCGGTCAGGGAAAGTAAGACGAAGAGCTCCAGGCGGGCTCTTTGCAGTTTAGTGAACCTTACTTTAGCGGGTGGCATAAATTTCGACCGGTTCTGCATTGAATTGGAAGAGTGGACCGCTGGCACTTCGCCGCCCAAGAGGACACGTCCTCGCAAACCACGCTTCAATCGTGGCGCCCGGGCTCGCGCGGCTCGCCGTCGTTCGAACGGGGGTTCTCCTCGGTCGGACGGCGGGGGTTCGCGCGGGAACGGAGCCCGATATCGTAGGGGAGTGGAGTTGCGAGCCGCCTTCTCGCGGGACGCGAAGGGAACGGTCCGTCGGATTGTTGAAGGAAAAAACTGCGACCTTCACTGCGAAATTCCCCCTCAAGAAATTAAGGAGAGATTTCGACGTGACATGACCGCTCCTAAAGCTGGGAGTTGCTCGCGGATGCCTGAGTGGATGAACGCCCACCGTTACGAGTATGGCAATGTAAACCTCTCCCTCATCGATGACGGTGAAGGTCCCATTACGGCCCGGGAGGTGGAGGCAGTCCTCCAGTCGCTTGATGTCGGTTCCGCCCCTGGTTCTGACGGATTGTCCTACGGTTTCTGGAAGACCCTGGACCCAAGAGGGGGACTCTTGGCCAGCCTTTTTGAGACCTGCCGGATCAACCGTCGTGTACCGCACCAGTGGAGAACCAGCAGGATCACACTCATATGCAAAGACCCTGAGGGTGATCTGCACGACGTCAGCAACTGGCGGCCCATCTCCATCTGCCGAAACATATATAAGATTTACGCCGCCGTATTGGCCCGACGCCTGCAGCGATGGGCGGTGGAGGGGAATGTTATTAGCCGAGAGCAAAAGGGATTCATGCCCACAGAGGGCGTCTACGAGCATGTGTTCATGCTCGACACCATCCTCTCGGATGCACAGTCACGCACAAGGCCTCTGTCGGTTGCGTTTCTGGACATTCGAAACGCCTTTGGCAGTGTCCGGCACGAATGCATAGCCGAGGTCCTGCGTCATTTCGACGCCCCCACAGACCTTATTGAGTGCATCTCCGACATATACGTCGCTTACACCTGCACCGTCCGCTGTGGCAATGGTGAAACCGACCGTATCCCTGTGGGGCGGGGAGTCCGTCAGGGCTGCCCGTTGTTTGGGCTGCTATTCAATTTGGTCATCGAGGTGCTCCTCAGGGGCGTCCGTGACAAAACGGATTGCGGCTACAACCTTCCTGCTAAAGAAGACATCAAAGTACGTTGTATGGCATATGCGGACGACATCTGTCTCGTTTCTTCCGATCGCGAGCAGATGATCTCCCTCTTATCTACTACTAATCCCTTCTCTTCCTGGTCCGGGCTACGGTTCAACCCACGCAAGTGTGGCACCTTATCCTATAGGAAAGCGTCGGCGTCCCGTCTGCGGGTCGACCTGGAACCTTTCTCCCTAGCCGGGGAGGAAATCCATGTCATCTCCAAAGGCGATACGTACAAATATCTTGGCGCTCGAACCGGTTACGCCTCGGATGCGTCCCTTACCCAACCTTTCATCTCCACCCTGGAGAAACACATTTCCTCTTTAATGAAATCTTTCCTTACTCCAAGCCAGAAACTTCTGGCACTTAATTCTATCATTCTTCCGTCCGCGTCATACCATCTGCGAGTGCGGCGCTTCAGACAGTATGAGCTTCTGAAGCTCGATCGACTGGTATTGCAGTGTTTGAAGGTGGCGTGGCGCCTTCCCAGGTGGGCGTGCAGCGCTTTCTTTTACTGTAAGCCTGCATTGGGGGGCTTTGGTGTGTTAAATCTGTGTCGCGAAAGCGACACGCTTTCGATAGCCCAGGCCTTCAAGATGCTGACGTCTCCTGACGACCGTGTCTCTGCCATCGCTTTCGGGCAGCTTAGGCGTTGTGCCAGTCTGAGGTTCGGCACTCCAGATCCTACCCCGTGCCAGCTAGCCAGTTACTTGAATAAGGACCCCCCCCTGAAGGTGCCCGTTCTCGACCGTGCCCAACAGGCGAAAGCTTGTGGGGCCGCGTCCCGGCGGCTACCCGTCGTCTAAATGTACGTTGGTCCGCACGCCCGGATGGCGGTCTCGAGTTGACCGCGGGGAGCTCCAAAATCACCCCTCCCCTAAGAAAAAAAGTGGATCCGACCCTCCACCAACACAATGACTTGTGGTGGAGGAGACAGTGGGAATCCAAACCTGACCAAGGCAAGACGGTCAGTGCCCACTGTCTGTCCGGATTTTCGAATTCTTGGACTCGGCGACCGGAGCTCCTGGATCACGCGAACCGTGCATTTGCTTATAAAGCCCGCCTAAACCTACTTCCCTTGAAATCAAAACCAAGCCATGGCCACCCATATAAACCTGCCATATGTCGCGCGTGTGGGAAAGCGGAAGAGACTCTCCCTCATATATTGAACCACCGCCCTACCGTGATGCCTGTTGTCACGGAACGACACAATTCAGTATTGTGGGAGATCGTGAAGCATGTACCTGCTGAATGGCAACCCTTGCTTACCATAGATAGTACGGTTCCACAACACGTGGAAGCGGGCGGTGCTGATCTGCGCCCTGACATTGTCCTGCAACGCCCTGACGGTGTCACGGTTGTATGTGACGTCAGTTGCCCGTTCGACTACGGCGCGGATTCCCTTCGAAAAGCCGCCGACAGGAAACACGTCAAGTACGGCGAGTTATGTGTAAACATATTGGAAGACAGGAAGCGCCCTTGCAGGGACGTCCTGTCACTTCCGTTCGTCGTAGGCTCCCTCGGGAGCTATGCTCCGTTGAGCTCTCGGGCTTTGGCGGCCTTGGGTGTTCCTGCTCGTGGGGTAGCAGAGGTGGCTAGAAAAGTGGTCTCCCTCTCAATCGAAGGTTCCCTCCGTGTCTGGAAAGCTTGGAACGCCGGCTCACTCGTGGAGGGGCGACGTCATAGAAAAGACAATTCCAGCGATCAGAAGCTCAATTCCCCAACAGCAGAAGCTCTGCAGTAAGCATCCGAGTGCGCAAGACAGCAAACCTCAAAACCCGCCAGTAATTGTGTGACGTCATAGTATGTTAAATCCATTGTTTCATTATCAATTTACCTGTAAACAATTGTCGTTTCATCAGCATGCTGCAGCTCAATGAAGAATACAATCATCATCAATAAAATAAAATAGCAATATATGAATTAGGTATATATTGCATATCGTGAATGGACTCATATCATCTATCAATGACGTAATATCATTAACAACACTGGATCTGTATTTTCATATTTCAATATTTTAGATTATCACACACTACCTTCTCCCGATATGCTGCTCTTTCCCGCTCGGATCAACCTCGCGTTGCTTTTAACTCATCGATAAACATGATTTCCCGATCAACTCGATGCAACCTCCAAAGTTTCATCCCACTATTCTATATTTTTCCTGGTAACGTAGCCTAGTCATATCTACGCTTCGATCGCTAGTCCCCCCGACCCATCTGGGCGAACCTGCCTCAACGTCTGGCCAGTGCACATCCGTGCTCGTTGGTTCAACGTCAACACTTTTTCGGTAGGTAAAGCATACAATATATTCCCACTTACCATCTTTTTTTTTTACACCAATTAATTGAGCCTTTGCTCCAGATTTTATATAACTTTCGTTTCCCACGAGTTTTCAAATCGTCCTTGTAGCTAAGCTTCACTTCCTCGTGGGAGACCCCAAAGTTTATCCGCTCTGCCTACGGGCAGACCGGGTATAGGAGTCAAACGTACCTGTGTTACGGTCACGTGATGGAGACGTGGGCGCTGCCTGGCTTTATAAAACTTCTGTCGCCCGGCCCGTCGGGAGCTGACCTTTTAGCGTTTGCAGTAAGCAAAGCCCGTCTCCCTGGCCCGTTCCGCCATTCTAACTTTTGCGGACGAGTCGCACAAAATTCTCGATCCACACTTTCCTTCCACAGGTACCTAGACTCCCCAGCCTGGCCCCCGCGACCTAAGCTGATGGACTTCCCTTCCGGGTGCATCGCCACCCCATAAT
This sequence comes from Aplidium turbinatum, assembly GCF_918807975.1. Classification (NCBI taxonomy): domain Eukaryota; kingdom Metazoa; phylum Chordata; class Ascidiacea; order Aplousobranchia; family Polyclinidae; genus Aplidium; species Aplidium turbinatum. Next base: position 5,321,682 of record NC_137483.1, on the reverse strand, counting down.
CACGCCGCTCCCCGCCTCCACGGGGCGTGTCAGGCTGGTTCTTTAAAGTCTCTGACCTGGCTATGTTCATTGTGTTCTTCTCTCCGTGTCAATTATTTTGTACTCGTGCGTCGTTGATTAAAATAAAACAGTTCATCATCTCAAAAACGAAGGAAATAAAATACCTCATGTACATTGTGACTTGAGACTGGTTTAATAGCAATTAAGCAATTTCAATCATCACTAGATTCTCTATGTACTAATCAATCAATTGTTTCGAACTGTCATACGCTGCTTTCGCCTTGTAACGCTGTTCTTGCCCGCTCGGATCAACATCGCTCTGCTTTCAATGCATTGATCAACACGATCCCCTGATCAACTCGATGCAGCCCCAAAACTTCTACCCCGATTTTCTATTTTTACCGGTAATGTAGCCTATCAGTGCCTCTGGTTTCAATCGCTAGCCTCCCCGACCCAGCTGGGCGAACCTGCCTCAACGTCTGGCCAGTGCACATCCGTGCTCGCCGAATGAAAGCTTACTCTTCTCCAGTGAGTATTAATTACACTCCCACCTATATATATATATTTTTTTTTGATTACAGTATATTGATTCATCGAGCCTCTGCTCCACATTTTTATTGAATATTCGTCTGCCACGAGAGCCAAATTATCCTTAAATGGTTCGACTCTCTTCCTCGTGGGAGGCCCCAATTTTATCCGCTCTGCCTACTGGCAGACCGGGTATAAGAGTCAAAGTACCTGCGCGAGGACGCGTGAAGGAGACGTGGGCGCTGCCCGGCGGTCAATTACTGCCGGTTCCAGCGTTCACACGCGACGGGTCGCCCGGTCCGTCGCAGGGTTTCTTTCTGGGCTATGCAGAAAGTACCTGTCTCCCTGGCCCGCTCCGCCATTCTAAATTTGCGAGCGGGCCATATAGTGTTTCGATCCACACTTTCCCTCCACAGGTACCTCGACTCCCCAGCCTGGCCCTCGCGACCTAAGCTGGTGGACTTAACCCTCCGGGTGCATCGTCACCCCATAAATCACGCCGCTCCCCGCCGCCGCGGGGTGTGGCAGGCCGGTTTCCTAAAGTCTTCGACCTGGCTATGTTTGTTTGTACTCTCTCATCGTGTCAATCTTTTGTACCGTGAGCTACTGATGCGAGTAAAACAGTTCAACACTAAACAGTTTAACACCTAACTACTGCACTGATGAGACCGGGAGGTCGAAACGGTGTGCACTGTCTGCAGTTAATGTTGCACATATATGTTGGTGTGGTAGCTAGGCTGTTTCAATTTCAATACAATGCTGCGCGTCACAACACTCCCATCGTACTGTAGACATCCGTGTGGGTTAGTTTTTCTATTTTGACATCTATTCTGCGATATAGCCACTGTGATGCAAAAGCAGTCAAATTGTAGGAACAGTGAGTTACGTGCAATACCACAGCAAGGTGTTTTTAGCAAATTGCTCAAGTGGCTTGTGTCAATAGCATCGCAAATTGCAAACAGGGCACCATGTTTTGATCTTAAGGTCGCGTTAATTCTGTAAAGTGGCTGCAGTAAAGTTGATGAGATGTCAAAAGATAGTTGAACCAATAAGAAGATTTTAACAAATGTTCCATGTATTTCCAATAGCTTAGAACAGTACTATCCAAAGTTTAAAATACCAAATGCTTGCTAAAAGTTCTAGTCCTAGTTTTGTTTGGTACAAATAACTTGTTGTTTAAGAAGTTGAATTAGTAAAGAGTTTTACAAAATAGGTAGTATTGCTTTTGTGGTGGCAGAAAATGCGGTGTGTAATCTTTAGCTTGTTTATAGCATCGACAATCAAAGGTAAGGTACTTTAAAAATGTAACAATTTAAGTTGAAGTTGTTTACACTGTTACTAAAATACTAATTTTCTAAATAAGAAAAATACTTGTTCATGCATTTTTTATTCTTTTAAGGTGATCAAATGATTTTTTCATTTTACCATTATATTTACTTTCGAAATTGCAAGGACACATCTAACACATGAAACATACCATAACTGAACCCCTTTGCATAATGTGGTATAATTTTGTAAATACTAGGTCATTATCGTTGCAAGATATATCCACTGTACGGTGTTAACACAACTGCAGCTGTTGAACACTAGGATGAACATGGTTTTATCTTGACTAGAAGGACCAAGCCAATCAGTTGACCGAAAACAGTTCTTCGTCTTTAACCTTGAAAAGTAAATTCGCCATTTTAAAAACATGCTAAGTACTGTGTCTCAGCCATATGCTGCAGTTAGGTGATTTGCAAAAGTTGATCACGTGATATGTTAAATTTTTTTGACTCCCTAGCTTCTTTTTGCTTTCTCAAAGTTGATTTGCCTGTCTCTGAGAGCCAGTCAATAGATTGAGCAATGTTTCATAACGCTTTTTACATCAATGCAAATCTAGACTTTGAAGATACGGTGGCGCTTGCCGCATTACTTGCACACAACGTATTTTCGTGACAAACATATAACTGGTGTATTTTCTATTGTCCAGGTGTATTTTAAGTAATAATAAGTTTAGTATCGGGCTAAGTCGCAGTTTGTTTAAAACCAGATCAAAAGGATTTCCGGGTTTTGGTATTTCAACAGCATGTATCAGAAACTCCTGGCTATATAGAATTTATTTTTAATTGGAAACACTGAAACACTACTCAGTATTGAAAAAATATAAAATCAAACTGAATGTTGATTTAAATGACAATCTACTGCGTTGTAATTTTATCTAACTGCTACTTTTTCATTCAAGCTTCAAAGTAGCAACAGAATAGCTTTATAACGTGAATATCACACTCACGGTTATGCGACAGAACAATGTATCTATGATTCTGTCATAATTATGACACATTACACATTAGAGTGGAGTACAAAAAAACTTTTTTTTTAAATTCAAAAAAAGGGGATCTAAATGCCTGACCTGAAAAATTGGAAAAAAACAATAACAAAACTGGTTTCGGGGAGTTGCACCCCCTATTGGCCGTTCTAGCCCCCATTTTATGTGGGAATACCTCTTTGTAATACACATGCAAGTGAAAATAGCGCTATCGTCGTATTCTCTAACTTGATTTCCATACAAATTTTCCATAAAATTTTTTCGCTGCGGTACCAAAACTAGGCGCGTCAGGATAGCGCGCTACAAGGCTTTACCAATTGAAGTACGCTATTCGGCGTAATTGTGTGAAATCTGTTACGTTTATGTTTTATTTGTATAAACAAGAACTTTGATCTAAGTGTAATTAAGTCGGTTTTCGGGGCCTTCCATTACAATTGTTAAAAAGCTATATCAGCAATCGTCTACAGCACACGGTCGTCAATGGAATCTCTTCAAACTCAAGACAGGTTACCTGCGGTGTGCCCCAAGGATCGACATTGGGACCCCTTCTTTTCTTACTGTATATAAATGACTTACCAAATTCAACAAACATGAATGTTAAACTATTTGCTGACGACAACAATCTTACGATGAGCGACAAATGTGAAATAAATTTGCAGAACAATGTGAATGCCGAAATGCAAAAAGTTTACAACTGGTTGAAGCTTAATAGATTATCATTAAATTTCTCAAAAACTGAATACATGCTAATAACAAATAAAAAACACATAAAAAATTTTAACATTAACATTGGTAACACAAGCATTCAACAAAAAGATCAAATAAAATACCTTGGCGTTTACATAGATAACAAATTAACATGGAAATATCACATAGATAAAATTTGCGGAAAAGTAGCAAAAGGTTCATGGGCGTTGCTTAAACTCAGAAATTATGTCAACACAGACACTTTAAAAGATGTGTATCACGCTTTGATTTACTGCAGGGGTCACCAACTGGCGGCCCGCCACGCTGTATCGCTGCGGCCCGCGGAAGGTATCAGCGTACAAGTATAACCAAACATAGTTTTCTTGAGGAGTTAAAGAGCACGAAGGCAAAAATACTTTCCGGGAAGTATATTTTCGCTTTGCATGCCATTCCACCGACCGACCAATCAGATTGTAGTTCTAGGTGGGGGTTGCTTAAAGTTATTCCAATGTGATGTCCAGCCACACTGTCCCAGTGGTTGATTAAAACGTCTGTTTTCGAATTTCGAAAATGTCTGTGAGCATAGGGTTGCTTATTTTAAGTTGGCAAATGTCAAGTAAGCACTAGTGTGCGTTTCACTGTTATTGTGATTCACGAGCAGTGCTCTCTTTATGCAAGTTTTTGTTGGCAAAATAGGTAGGTGTGCCAACTCAATTTGTAATAAATTGGCAAAATATTATATATACATTTAAAGACTTTTTTTGATTGTATTATGAAAATATCTAGCTTAGTAGCCTACTGCAAACTGTTTTTTTTTTAAGAAATATGGAACGATTTTACGTGTCATCCTTGCGCAGAGACCATGCTAATCTTCTCTGTATCGTTCCAATTTTAGTATATGTACTGCCGAAGCGGTGGGATGGCGTAACGGATAAGGCGTTGGCTTTCCAATCATGCAATCCTGGTTCGACTACCTGCTTATGCTGGTTGTTGAAAAACACCGCTCACCTCTACCCAGGTTGTAATAAATTGGGTGGGCGTAGTTGCTGAAGTAAAGGCGGCCAAGAGAAAGGAACTGGCCACCCTACTCTCCTTAGTGCCGAAGGCTTAGTACAATGAGAACCTTTATCTTCTCATACCCGACACTTGAATCAAGTATGGGACCACCTTTACCTTTACCTTACTGCCGAAGCAAGTACTGCAAAATGTTGTTAATCAACAAATTCTTGCCACGCTGATGAGCATCGCAAGTGACAGTTGTCTATAATAAAAGAAAGACGGTTTTATAGACTCTCACAAAAAGGATGAACAACCAACTCATTGCTTTTTTAGAAAGAAGACTGTTCATGAATTGCGATTTTCGGTGATTTCCACAAGCGTTTGTTTCATGGTGCCTAGTTTCTTTTTCCCTGTTATTGGAGCCTATTTTTCGCTGATATATTAGCAGGTCACTATTGTTGCCTGTATTGTGATGTGTCAAGCATTTTCTTGTTTACTGAAACTGTTGATGGCAAGATATCTTTAGTGAAGCGAAGTGACAACACCACTCTTGCTGGGCTATGAATATTCTGATGAAACCGCTGGCCTCGCTATAAATGCGCAAAACAAGTGACCTCGTTTATCAGGCATTGTTAAAAAAGACAAAAGTGTTGTAAAAGAAGCTTGGCCTAGCAGTAGCGTTGTTCGATTAATTTTGTTGCTGCGGTATTCTAACATAAATATGAACAACATGTAACGCTGGATACTGGGTAGGAAATGCGTTATTTTTTAGCATAAGAGTCAACCTACCTAAAATTCTATTAGTGCGGCCCGCCACAGCTCTCCTTAGTGCCAAAGTGGCCCGCATGTAAAAAAGGTTGGTGACCTCTGATTTACTGTCATTTGCAATATTGTATTTCAAGCTGGGGAAAGGCCTGTGACAGTGCACTGGATCCATTAATAAAATTACAAAAAAGGTTATAAGAATAATTACGAAACAAAATTACTATGCTCACACTAATTTTTTATTTTTCAAAATGAACATCTTGAAACTAAAAGACATACATAACATTGAAATAAAAAAACATATGTACAAAGTTCATATGAATCAGTATCCGTCTACGTATTGTGATTTATTTACAAATGCTTCATCTATTCATCAGCATAACACAAGATATCAAACAGGCAACAATTATTTTATAAACAGATCAAACACAGAATTTGGCAAGAAGTCCATGCAGGTATTGGGACCAATGCTCTGGTCAGAGGTTCCAAGTAGGCTAAAAAACTTATCATTTCATTGTTTCAAAAAAGAGATCAAAACGTTAATTTTACAAAGCTACAGTGCATCGTAAGTGATATGTTATGGAAACCAAGTTGTCAGTTGCTTCGGAAACTTTATTATTCTCTGCTTGCTTCATGGAATTTTGTGTTTTGGCCTACGTTATCATCAATATGTTTTTTTTTTATGCGTATGCTGTTGTTGAAGCGCGGGAACGTTTCAATTATTATTTTTCTCTTGTAAGCGTATTTTAAATGGCAAAATCGTAATTTCCGTAGGGTGGCAATTGACTAGTAGACCGTATGGTCGTCTCGTTGTCTCCCTGTCGGTATGGGAACTTGTGTAACTTTTGTACTGTGTATATTGCATATTTCAAACATGTACCTATGTTCCTGTTACTGACAAATAAAACATTGATTGATTGATTGAAGTCATAATGTTAATTGTCAAAACTCAACTCATTGACACAGTGCATAGGTATGTTTTGTGAACGAATGAACGCTCTTTGTTCGGTAATAACATGACTCCACATTTATCCGTTAGATGTTATTGTACTTATTGGTTGGTTGGTTTTGAATATTTATCCTCGGTCTGACAAAGCCTGGATAGAATATTCCTGGTAGTTTTGCATACTTGTAGAGGCTTTTGACGCAGGGCCGGTTACCGAGATTGGCAGAGTGAAGTTTTCCGATTCTTGAAGTGTTATTGCCGGGGAATTATTTCATTCCCTTGGTGCCACTGAATGGAGAGCAATCCTGAAATGCGTTGCTCAAGTGCACACCCGGAGAGTCGAACCAGCGCCGCGTGGTCTTGAGCGGCGCGTAATCACTGAGCTATCAGGGCGAACAAATGTTGTAACAAAAGGCCAACTTATCTTGTAACAAAGAAAATTACCTTATTTTTTCAAGAAAATGGTTTTCAGAGTTTCCGGTTTTGTAATTTTGCCGAGGTGTTAGGCTCAGTTTGTTTCCAACTCGTGGAAAATTTTCAGCAGTTGCGGTTTATTGATAATGGTTTCGTTTCGCTTCGACTCGACTTTCATAGAATAAATATCATTTTTACTTGAAACTGTTCGCTTGCGATGATATTACTAAAGATAAATTGACAAGGGTGTTATGAGTCTTTTTAAATTTTCAAGGAGCTATCAACATTAAAAGCTTTTGAACCACTGTTTAACGGAATTTTTACTAGTTGTTTCAAATTAATTACGGTCGTTCTCTTTTTTTTAACATAGGTTATTATCATATCTTTGGCGAGGTTACAGAGCTGAGCTAAAATCGATTAAATGTGTTGCTTTTTTGTTAGTTATTCTTAATAATTTCATTAAACTCAATCACTCAGTTGCTCATGTTTGTTTAATTTTAGGAACAGTCTCACTACCAACCATTGAAACAAACCTTCCATCACCAACCAACACATTGGCGACTGGTTATTTTGGTCTTGTTGTGACAGCTCAGTTTGAGAAAGAAGCGAGTTTAAGTTATCAATGGATAAACACATATGCAGATAACAGCAACGTTCCACAGTTTTACGTCGGTGGTTTCAGATGCGCACCAAGAGAATCAATCAATGAAGTACATTCTTGTGTTGAGAGCAATGGAGTGATCACTTCTAACTTGACTTATCTTCAACCACTGACGACAAGCCTGGATCTTAGTGTTCGAAACAACCTACCGGTTCTAGGCGATGTTTCAGCAAACGAGATCATAATTGCTCTTACACCTATAGCTGTTCAAGGTGTTTGTTTATTATATCAATGCTGCTTGCTAAATCTTCATTGTGTAGATTAGTGTATTAAAAAAAGTATTTTTTTAATGTCCAGTTTCTTTATGCTTAACAAGCAAAAATTTGGATCTAGGACAAATACCCCCGGACAACTGCCCCCCGGACAATTTCCTTCATAGGACAATTGCCCTCTGGCAATTTCTTCCATCGAAGTACGGTAAAGTTTGTTCTTAATAAGCGCTAACAGTTTGATTCTTATTTGGGACAGAAAAATAAGCTTATACAGGGTGTTTCAAAAAATTGACATCATTTGAGACTTAAATATCTCAAAAAGTATGTACTCCAAGCCAATGAAACTTGATAAGTAGGCTACAAGGGTAAACATATTAAATTTCATTTCAAATTATCAAACAAACATTATGTCTGTTCACTTTACCACTTGTGTGAAAAGTGGCCTCGTCACTGAAAACCAATTTTTCATGAAACTGGTCTTCTTCCAGTTTTGGTTAAATCTCAATAAAGAACTGTTTACGTTTTACCTTGTTGTCTGTTTTTAACGCTTGAACGAGTTGCAGCTTGTAGTGTCTAATGTACAATCGGTTCCTCAGAATACGCCAAATTGTTGTTGCAGGAATTTGAACTTGAAAACTCGCTCTTCTTATAGACTTTGTTGGACTGTTTACAAGATTTCTGCGACCCTTCTTTACTGGCATTTACTTCCACCCAGATCATGTTACTCTGCACAACCAACCTTCTTGTTCGAACTTTTTATGCTATGTCCAAATCTGCTTTCCATCTGGCCCTTTTCTTCCAAATCGTTGCGCAAATGCATGCTGCACAGTCTTCTTCAACTGTGTATTAGCATTCTCCAGCACACAAAATGGTTTTTCTACATCTAAAACGTAAGACGCCTGAAAATTAAAAGATAAAATTTTATGTTGTATCTGTGCATACTGTTAAAATTTGAGATCGTATAAACGCTAATTGGCAAAGTTACAAGACTGTACATTACAATGATGTTAAATTATTTGAAACACCCAGTATAAACATCGCCACTTCAAATGTCAATTATGAGCGATTTCTCTTAAAATGTCAAGTACATTGCAATTTTCATAGTTTTCGACAATGGTTGCAATGCGAGTTGTTCTGGGGGCAATTGTCCGGGAGTCAGTTGTCCGGGTACCAAAAATTCAACTTAACTGTCAAAATATGTCAAACATTTTTGGTACGTCGATTCTGTGTGTGGTTTGTTCAAATGAATGGAAAGAAATGATTTAAGTTAATTGCAATAAAACTGATATTTCTTAGGTGCCGTACACACTCAACTAATGAAGCTCAACTTTAAATGTTTTGCTGAAATTAAAATTAAATCCACCTCAGTTTATCAACTAAACAACTCCATTCAGTTCATTTGTTTCAAAAACAATAACAAACACTTGTATCTCTCAATGCTCGCTGTTCTATAGTGATAAGTCAGGTGGTGCTGACTCCAGAAAGATCGCTCCTTCTCAACTGAACATACACTTGTTCAACCAAGCTTATAAATGAAAATATTCCTAATCTCGCCGGTTAGGTATTTCAAATAACGTTTTATAGTACTTAAAAAGTGAATTAAAAAAACTCAACACTGATTAATATTAAACAAAAAACTTTTAATAAAATGCATTTTTGCGTCAGATTGTCCACAAACACTTGAAGACAACGTCACTATCCAATCCAACACATCTGGATACAATGACGTTGGAACATTCACTTGTTCTAACAATGGACGATTGTTCTATTCAAACGGAAGCCAACCTGCTTCTGACCGAACTACTTGTCAATACAATGCTGAATGGAGCGGTCAAGATAGTCTACAATGTTGGACAGGTTTTAAACTGATGTTTAATAACTAGAATAGAATACGTTTATTTTTTCAGTTTAATCATAACTTTAGCAAAAAATAAAAAACAAAAAATTGAATGGAAATACATATTCGACTATATGTCTGAAATTATGAAAGAACAAAAAACATGCTAATGCTAAATAAACCAAGGAAGGATTAAAAAAATGCAGCTACTTATATCCATTTTGAACTCTGAGCGTTGCGCGAAAAGAAAAAAAAAAGAAATACTTGAATCAAGATGTATCAAACGAATTGCAACTATTTAGTTGTCAAAAAGTTCTGATCAATGATGAACCATTTCAACAAGCAAATAAAGCAAAACACGATCAAAACCAAACAACCACGAACAACCTTTGCTTTCAATCATTGCGTTCGTCAGACCAACGCCACCATCTCTTTGAACACACATCTATTCAGGCGAGACTTGAAAATCGAATACAATTATATACAGCTCCCAATCCCGTAATAACCACAAAGAACCGGAACTTCACTGTAGTTGAAGGAAATGACTTCATTGTTACCTGCGAGTACAATGACGTCATTCCTATTGGAACCAACACTGCATTCTATTTGGATGGCAATGAAGTCGGACTACAACAGGTTTTAATGACTAACAACATTTTACTTTTATGCGTCATCATAGTTTCCATACATGTTGTTGTACGTTCGTATTCCATCAATTAAATCAATTTATATAGCTTCACAATAAACTTCAACATTTAATAAATGCTTTGTTACTACAAAAACATTAAAAACATGTTTCTACTTTATTCTGATGTTTTGTTAGAGACATGCGCATTCATTTAATCCATGCTAAGTAAAACAAAATTGCTACAAAAATGATCGAACCTTGTAACCTACCATCAATCTATTTATGTGACTTCCAATCAGTTTGCCACTTTCAGGATCGCTCCTTCACATTTACCTTGCAAGCCGAGGACAATAACAAACAAGTATCATGTGAAGCTGTGACTCCATATACGGAAATCTTTATGGAAAATGGAAGGTCACCAAACTACCCCATCAATGTTCAATGTGAGTTATAAACTCGATAAAGAACATGGCAGTGATGTAAAATCTTTACAATAGAAAAAAAAATTGTAATTTGGAACTATACATCCAAGAGCTGCAAATACCCAAATCTCAGCGCTGCGCTACCTATGACATGCAGTGCAAAATAGTCTTCGTGAAAATACCTTCAACACTACGAAATTTAAACTTGTTTTTATTTTGTTCAAAGCATAGGCTACTTGAGCAATCCAGCGCTCAATATCTTTATAATTCAAGCACTGTTACTTCCTATGAAAAACTTTTTTCGAGTAAAAAAATAGTTTAGTTTTTAATTCAATTCATTGCAAGTTTTGACTTTAGGAAATAGAACACTTTCAAAATCACAGCAGGAAACTGGTAAATATCAGGGTAGACACAATTGCATTTATTACGAGGATTTTTATCTTCAGCCGAAAAAAACTTTGCAAGCTTAATCCTGGCAGCTTCGCACACTTGCAGAGGCTTTGAACCACTGGCGCAGGTCCAGTCAGCGTGATTATTAAAAAAAAAAATTTCGCTAGTTGTTGAAGCGTTGTTGTTTACGAATTTTTCCATTCCCTTTTGTTGCTGAATAGAGAGCTGTCCCCCTCTGTCTTCCGAAAAAAATATGCAAGTTTTACTGTTGGGGTCCAATAGACCCCAAATTTTAAATACTTGTTGTGGACAAAAACGAAAACTTAACCCCATCTTAATACGAGCTGTTTTCGTACGCGGAAAGTACGTCACGGGCTATCTTAGCCTCGTGCTAATTAATCGCTAATAATGAAAGCTATGAAAATCACAGAGCTAAAATATTTTACAAGATAATAGCCATGTGTATTGTGCGTATAGAAATTAAATTTTCACTCAACAATTTTATTGAAATAAAGTGTTTGAGATGAAAAGACGTCAGAAAGTCGGTTTTTATTCTACTTTCCCAAAAATTGCTTTAAAATTGAAAGTGTTGAATTATAACATATGATCATGCTAAACTAAACAAAACATTACTTTTGCTCATAAATATAAGGCATTTTTGGGCGTTTTTACATTTCAAAGTAACTGCACTAACATTTATATTGCACTTACATTAAATTATATATATTTAGCATTGCACGAAAATGTCCAGCCACCTGAGACGAAATGCTTATTGTGAAGGGCAGGAAGGTAGAAAAATGACCAGTGTAGGTTTAAAAAATTCTCAAAGAAAACAAACTAAAAGTCAAGAAATTTCACATTTCTAGCATGTTTCCTTCTGAGAAATATTTCACTACTAGAGTGGGGCGTTCTCATTAAACCCCGTGTCGCTACAGGTAGGGTTAAACGCGTAAGCGCGTTGTAGTTCTAGCGAGCTTTTTCTGACGTCACCCACTCTTGTTTCGCTTTAGAATTCTAGAATCTATTTAATCTGTGCAACACCGTAGGGCGTAAAGCGCACGCTCGAGTTTCGCAATGCAATTCAAAGCACTGGATTTTCAAGAATGCTTAATTGCACTCTGCCAATTACATCACTCAATCAATCAATGTTTTATTTGTCAGTAACAGGAACATAGGTACGTGTTTGAAATATGCAATATGTACAATGCAAAAGTTACACAAGTTCCCATACCGACAGGGAGACAACCATACGGTCTACTAGTCAATTGCGACCCCACGGAAATAACGATTATATCGTTTAAAATAAGCTTACAAGAGAAAAAAATAAAATAAAACGTTGAAACGTTTTAACAGGTCTCGAGCCGACTACGTGTATACGCGTAGTGGGCACAAGCATTGTGATGTCATTTGATAAATAGATAAATCTGGTCATTTTGTTTGCCAAACTGCATGAGTCTGACTGTTTTAGAAAGAGGAAGACTTGTATTGTCTAAAAGTTGAAAGAAATTACTAGGTTTGTATTTAAATTTTTTCTGCAATTATCAATTATTTACAAAAAACTGTCATTTTTTGTGTAAAGTGAAGTATATCCAGTTCTTTCTTCGCAAAACGCGTCAATATCTCCGTGACAACCTTTGTGCGACAAGCGTAGTACTTGCCTGACATCTACCGGTGAAGTTTATCGCAGTTTGAAATTTTTTTTCAGATATAGACAGACAATCGATAACAACTTAATAACATTGAATTGCATAATTCAAAATTAATACAGAAATGAAATAGATACATAATTTCGAACGTTTTCGGCAAAACTTTCTGCCCTCTTCAGGAAAATATCTTAATTCATCTAAACAAAACAGTTATTCGTGAAATGTTAATAATAAATGACTGAAATTCAATAAAACTGCACTGACCTGCGTACAAGCAACAACTGACGAACAAACACAAAAGGTGGTAGCAATCTGTCATAATTATGCGGGAGTGTGGTCATGAGACGAGATAGTGAGCGGACAACATAACATAAAATAAACGTAAGCTAATACAAATTCAACAAAAAAGATGCCCCTCCAGCGAATAATTGTTTGTTGAGCCTGGGGTTGTGCTGCTTTATTTCAGATATTTTCTTATATTCAGATATCTAAACGGAAGCGAAAAAAAGTTAAAAAAACGCAGAATTTTTGTAGTTTGTCAGAAATTTTAGTAATTTAAGGCATTTTAAAAAGAAAATACACAAAATTTGTAAACATAGTGTAAAAGACTGTTGAAAATGCAACAACTTTCATGTTTTGATTGTTTTTCTAGCAGTTACGGTTCTCAAAATACAGCAGTTGAAAATCAAAGCCTTTGCTCAAGCTAAATCTTTTGTGGTCACCTTACATTGTGTGTTTGTGAATAGTGATTTTAATGTTCTTAGCAGTACATTTCCAATCAAAATTAGGGTTTCTTTTCAAGTGGCTGCAACCATGGTACGTGACTTCAGCAACACAGAATGGTAGTGCTGTTTTTATTCCTAGTTTCTTGTGCGGGTTTCGTTGGTCTGTCCTCAGTTCTGATGTTGTTAGTGTAGTTGTTGATGGTTACTTTTGAGAATGGTTGTGGCATAATATGTTAGACGTTAGGTTGGCCAACCCTTACTTTGCCTTTTGTTCTCTGAATTTCGTTCTACATGCTGTATTGCCTCGCCTTCATTTTTACATTCAAGAATAAACCAGACGTGGAAGACCGTGCGTCTTGATCACCCCTCGCCGCCACCATCGTGCTTAGGGGTGTTGTCGTCACTCTGAAAGCTACGAATGAGAGGGCGTTTAACTTTTAATGCGCCACGTCTGCTTCAGTGGTCTTCTTAAAGACAGAGTGAAACTGTTCACCAGGCATTTGATGAATAAAGTGACTTGGGTTCTTCTGGTGACTATAGGCCACTAGGTTACCTCCTGATGTTAAGGATGATACCTAGCTTTTATTACCAACGTTTCGTCAGTCAGCACGACTGATTTTATCAAGTGGACTGAAACAGGTAAACACAAACTGTTCAGTAACAAATGGCACAACACAAAAACATACTGACGAAATGAAAAAAGTAGCAGGAATACGCTGCCGGATAGTAATCTACTGTTTTTCGGTATCAATGCGTTATCAATATTAAACTGAGCGGTAATCGTGTTGCGTTTTGTAAGTCTGATTCTTGCTAATTTATTCATTTCGTCAGTATGTTTTTGAGTTGTGCCATTTGTTACTGAACAGGTTGTGTTTACTTGTTTCAGCCCACTTGATAAAGTCAGTCGTTCTGACCGACGAAACGTCGGTAATAAAAGCTAAGTATCATCCTTAAAATCACGAAGTCACCTAGTAGCCTATAGTCACTAGAAGAACGCAAGTCACTTTATTTGTCTGCTTAACGTTTACTTTGACATTTTTATTTTTATCTCACAGATAAATAATTTTTGAAACAAAATTGTATTTATTGTAAACAATTAAGATGCTGCCAAATATGGTGATGCTAACCGTTCCAATCAAACAGAAGTATATTTTGCACTGAATAATTCTTTATCCATGCACCTTGTTATTTGTGGGAACTATTTAATAGGAAGATGAAACGTTACAAATTAGATCAACAATGTTGTATGTTGCAGACGCACCCTTCCAATACAACTTTACTTCATGCTCATGGGTTTTTGCTCAAAGGGGATCTTGCAATGTCACCTTCATGTCAAATCCTCCATCTGATTTTCTTGTTTTAATCAAGAACAATTCTGGTATTGTTTACTCAATAGTATTACCGATTTATTTGATTTTGACTGAGTTTTGAATCAGATTATATTGATCGGTTGCAAAATTTAAGTTGTTTTCAATAAACAAGAAATTATCTAATTTCAATGTCACAAAATGTATGCTAGGTGATATAAACGCATTTTCAAGTCAGAGAATTTCAAAATAAATAACAACAAATCATCGTTGAATTATTGTCAAGCAAGTTACAGTTGAAGAGCAAAAGAAACGCAATTTGAATATTTAATATGACACCTTTGTAAATCTAAATATTTATATCAAACTAACGTGTTTTTAATTCTATTAAACAGTTTCAATAAGCAGCAAAATAAATTTCATCTTGTTGATGGTCAATGAAACAAGTCTCGAAATCTCTTTTGCTGGACAATTTCTGCAATTGGTGTAAATCCAACAACTATTGCATGATGTTCTGAGACAATCGTTAATTTAAACAATATTTCCAGATGTGAAAATAGAAGATGGAAACTTGATAACTTATGAAATGATCCAAACTTTTACGTTCTTGAAAGCAAATGTAAGCTCTAGATAAATCAACAGACATGTTGACATAAGTTTTTGTTGTATCTATGCTTTGGCTTTGTTCAACTTATTACCGCACGCAAATTTGCAAAACGAATGATCACACTGCAATCAAACTCAAGGCTAACGATATACCAACTACATCAACACATTTTTACAACTTGCACTAACTCAAACTGCAAGTAGAAACTGAATTTCACTGACAGTGAACAGGAAAAGAACACATCGGCTTCAGGCACTGAAGGACTTGGCCATTCACAACTTACTTAATCAATAGATTGAGCATGGACTTCTAAATAGTAGCATCTGGACTGGAAACTCAGTGGGCAACATGAGTCTAAACAGTTGGTACAACAGTTGGCCAACAGTGGACCAACAGGGTTAGTTCCTTGGCTGTTGGCCCACTGTTGGCCAACTGTTGTACCAACTGCTTGGCCTCATGTTGCCCACTGAGTTTCCAGTCCAGATGCTACTATTTAGAAGTCCATGGATTGAGTTACGCTTTTAGCAGCATGATTGTTGCTTACTTCATAATGTAGATATTAACGACCTGTGTTTAGCCTGATGCTACGATTTCTCTGTGGTTATAGCGAATTGCACTAGCTTTCGGAACACAGTTTTCTAGTCATGTGCTATCACTTTATTTAATTAAACAAGTAACATTCGCTTAACATCAAACAAATTGAAAGCAATTTAATATAACATTTGGTGGCATGTTTTTGAAATGTTTACTTCATATAATTTGTTTCCCAATTGCTTTTCAAAACCATGATTTATGCAATAATGGCGTTTGTTAATTGTATATTCTGAAGTAATACTTCACCGTTATCATGAATAAACTATTAAATGTATAGTGTGCGTACCTATGGTGGTGTGAAACAGGGGTGCGTAGTCTCACCTGATCTTTTCTCACTCTATACGGCAAAATGATCTCGCAACATCTAAATGGCAACAAAGGCATCTCGGTAGGCAAACATTTAACTAACATAAGAAGCGCAGAGGACACCGTACTAATCGCCACATCAAACTCAAGTTTACAACATTTGCTCGACATAATTATTAAGCAAAACGAAAAGTATGGACTTAACTTGAACTCAACGTAAGCCTTCTGCATAACAATTTCAGCAAAGGAAATAATTCCTGTATGCACAATCGAAATACAGAATACACCAGTCTCACGAGTAAATAATTTCAACTATCGGCTCTACAGTTACTTCGGATGGACGATGCTAGGACCAGGTCAAACCAATAATTGTACAATCTAAACAAGCTTTCATCAAAATGACCAAAATACTGAAATTAAACTCAGTCTCTCTGAAGACTAGAATAAGAATTTTATAGGTGTGGTCAGTTTTATTATATGGCTTTGAATCCGGACTAAATGTCAGCAGATAGAAAAGAAGATTAACAGTGTTGAAACTTGGTTCATACGAAGAATGATGGGCACACTTGGTGTACCCCTGGCGTCCTCATTAGAACTGTTATAAAAAGGAAAATGACATTTCTTGGGCACGTCTATCGTAAGCGCGAAATTGAGCACTCAGTAATGATGGAGCGGCTTCCTGGTCAAAGGCATCATCTTCACGTTCGGAAATTTTTAAAAATCTTTCAACATGGACAAACCAAGATTTTGTAAATTAAATAAGAACAATGAACGATCGATCGTTATGGAAAATCATAGTAGCTGACCCCTTATTCAGGCATACCGATGATAATGACTTATGGTAAAGTTTGTCAAAAAAAATATTAACTATTTGCATGAAAAAAAGTAAATATATATTTTGTACATTCAGTCATCTGTGAATGTAAACACTTATTAATTGTAATGCTCTTGGTTCGCCAATTGAGCACTCTGCTAGCAGACACCTTTCTGTTGCATTGCGCATAGCTCACCGCTCCTGCAGTTTGAGCACTCTGGCAGCGTGGGTGAAAGTATGGTACCTAAAGTACCACAAATGGAAAAACCACCACTCTAAATTACTTATATAGTAACAAGCCGTTCAAGTCTAGTGTACGTTTACTACACTGATGAAACCTTTAAGGTCCAAACAGTGACGTCCTGTCTGCAGTTAAATACTTATTAAATGGAAAGTTGACTTGTTAGGTCTGAATAAATGACATGATATCAGTGCAGTATACGTACATAAGCACACTTGAACACCTCATTACTATATAAGTAATTCAGCGCGGTGATTTTTCCATTTGTGGGACCCAAGGATACTTTCATTCGAATACTTTCGCCCACCTTGCCAGTAAATGCAAAGTTGATTTGGTCGGTCCAAATAAATAGTGATAAAACAATCATGTTTGAAACCAAATGGTGCTTATTCCATCTACGAAAAGTGGTAGATTGTTGTCTAGGAAGACAATTTTCAACAGTTTTGAAGAGTTTTTTTTTATGAAGATTACGTCAGTTTGTTTGTCGTATCCGGGATTACGCCCGGTGAATGAAGATTTAGGTTAAGTGGACGGGAAGGCAAGGAAACCAATCTTCGTGTCCACCTTCAGGCATGCCTTTAAGTGTCTTGCCAAAGACACAGTCGCATGCTCTTGAGCGGTGTCGAACCGGCGCCCTTTCGAACGTCGTTTCACTGCTCTCACCACTTGGCAATACAATCGACTATGTACGTCAGTTAACCATGCTTATGCATCAGTTTATTTGTCATTTTCTTATCAATAAGCTTTTATAATGAAAACTGCATTTAGGTGACAATGGATGACAACGGAACTTACATCTTGTACTTGCAATCCTCCGTTGAACCCTACAACCACACCATTATGTTCGATGTTATTGTGGAAGAGGAGGACTCATCTAATGATCTTCCATCCAACAACACTTTTGTGATTTCAGTTGCAACAAGTGTGGCTGCAGTGATAATATTATTGATTGCAGTGATTGTTGTCTACTACAAGCGTCGAAAAGGCTCTGATAAAAAAGAAGGTTTGAATTTTTCAATTAAAAAACCACTGTTTAATTTACAGTAATAATGTGTCTCACACTTTAAATTTAAATTCGCTCCGATAACTCAATTTTTTTTTAAGCCATCAAATTCATGCACAAAGAAATCACAAAATCAAATAACGCTGGTTCGGTTCTCGGAGTATACGCTTGAGCAACGCAGTGACTGCTCTTCAGCAGTAAGATTCAGAAGCACCCAGTGGATGGAATCGTTAACACACAACAACACGTCAACAAGTGAAAATATCACTCTGGAAATCTTTTCGACCGGGCTTATGTCAATAATTCAAAGCCTTACAAGCATTCGAAATTTTCAGGAACAAGCTTACAGAAATTCCTTAGTGAGAGAAAAGATTTCACAATCAATCAATTACATTCACTTTATCCATCTGATGGTCCAACAGGCAACAGTCTCGTTATTGCAATATCTTTGACTGCTGTTTTGTAGCCGAATATATATTATTATCAATCACTGCTGTTGTGGCATACAGTATTACAAACGAAGCCTAAATAACAAAACAAAAGGCAACAAACCGATCGGCATTTTTTTATCATCTTTGTCAATTTGTATGTCAGTAGTATCACAGTACAAACCAGTTATCAGTGAAATCGATGTTTCAGGTGTTGGAATGGACAATGTCGCCTATGCTGTAGAAAGTAAGCATGCTAACATCAGACCTCATTGACCCAAACAACCCACAAGACCAAAATAAATATTCATGAACATAGTGAATAAACAAAGAAACAACTTAGCATAAAAAATGGTAGTCTCTCTAAATCCACTTTTGCAATGCAGACGGTGCTGAGGTTGTTCTGCATGCTAAAAATTTTGAATTAGGCTGTTGAAACTGGATGTCTAAGTTTACTTTGTGTCAACGTTATCTCCATGTCGTGAATCAAAATACATTATAACTTTTCATTACTCACTAGTTTTAAGTTAATTATCAGCTTGTACTTTTGCAAATTGTCATGAAACTAAAAATGATTTTATTCATAAAGTTTTAACCAACTTAAAATGCGGCCACCCCAACTCAAAACATACTAAAAATGAAGGCAGGTAGCTCACAACAACAAGCAACACAAAATAGAGAACAGCCAGAAGGACAAAACACACCAACGAAGTAATCATTAGAACAAGGAGCAGTACAGAAACAAAGTACGTAGAAATAACGTAAAACAATATATTATAACATTTACCCACTCTAAAAGATAATGGGATCCCCATATCTAACGGGAGGAGCCCCTTTGGTGGACCTAGACGATCCTCTTGGATTTTCATTGGAAAGGCTTGATCGGGTTAGGTCACCAGTCGTTGTTGATTGCGGATTGATTGCTGGATCGCAGTCGATCGCTTGGTCGCGAACAACTTCTTCGACTTGATTGAAATTATTTCCCGGTGAAGCGCCACTGCAAGGCAACCTATCACTCGGTGTGAATGACTTTTCCTCTGTGTCCGATGATTGAGGAGAATCCACAATATATTCCGATGATTGAGGAGAATCCACAATATCCCCGTAAGGGGTATTATTAGCAGGATGCGGGGCTAAGTCTCTTAGACACACGTTAGACTCTCGGCCGTCGCTGTATTTGATCCGAGCGTATACCGGGTTGGCTTCGGTTAAAAACACTTTCGTGACTTGATCGTCGTGTTTGCTAGACCTGTTAAACTTTCTCAGTAGGATTGGGGCAGGAGTGCTTAACCAATCAGGAAGGGACTTCCCGTGTGACGACCGTCTAGAGAAGTTGAAGCATCGCTCATGCGGGGCAGAGTTTGTTGATGTACACAGTAGCGATCTCAATACGTGTAAGGCGTTCGGAAGGACATTTTCCCATTTGCTTATAGGCAGGCCGAATGACTTGAGGTTACATTGTATCGCCTTCCATATTACTCCGTTGTAACGTTCAACTTGCGAATTGCCTTGCGGGTGATAGGGTGTTGAGTGGCTCACAGCTACACCCCTTGTGAAAGATAATTGCAAACCCGTAGCGACTAAATCTCGGAGGTACAGTCACAATGACTTAAAATTTATCGATTCATAAGTTAACAATTGGCTTGCTGAAGGAATCGTTTAGCCGAGTAATTCGCCATGGCGTGCTCAAGTAGTCGTAGTAACAAATCCTGAGTCTGGACGTAAAAGACTTTGCGTCGATTACTCGCAAACAATTAATCTATTTACTGAACTCGACGCTTACCCCATTCCCCGCATCGAGGACATCGTGAACAGTCTTGCACAGTACAATAGTTTTGCGACTTATGATCTTAAATCAGCATACCACCAGATTCCTTTGCTTGACTAAGATAAACCTTATACTGCCTTTCAAGCTGGTGGAAGATTATTTGAATTTAATCGCATGCCATTTGGTGTTAAAAATGGTGGCCCAGTATTCCAACGCATAATGGACAAGGTTGTTGCTTCGGACAAACTCGAAAACACGTACGTGTACTTTGACAACGTCATCATTGGCGGTCGTAATTCTGAAGAACTAGAGAAGACCGCTGCAAAATTTCTACAATCCATGAAACGACGTAATATGACGCTCAATAATAACAAAACCGTCTATGGTGTGGAGAACATTAACATCCTGGGTTACTGCGTAGGAAATAGACAAATTAAGCCCGATCCTGAGCGTTTAAAAGCTCTTTGGGATTTACCACCACCCACTTCTAAAAAATCGCTACAGAGAACAATTGGGTTGTTTGCCTATTACGCTAAGTGAGTTCCGGGCTTCTCTGACAAAATACAAAGGCTAAAGAGAGTTGATGCCTTTCCTTTAAGCACGTTACAAATAAGCAACTTTCAATTCCTCAAAGAAGCTATTGCTAATGCATCCCTTCAAGCAATTGATGAGAACTCACCGTTTAGGCTACCGTAGAATGTGACGCATCAGATGTAGCAATATCGGCTACTCTAAATCAAAGTGGGCGACCGGTAGCATTTATGTCTCGGTCATTACAAGGGAGCGAGCTACACTACCCTGCCATGGAAAAGGAGGCTACGAGTATTGTTGAAGCCGTAAGAAAATGGTCCCATTTTCTGATTCGAAGGCATTTTACATTAATTACAGACCAAAAATCAGTAGCTTTCATGTTTGACAGCAAGAAGCGGACCAAAGTCAAAAACAATAAAGTGCTATGTTGGCGCCTCGAACTGGCATCCTTTTCTTATACTATTCGTTACCGTCCCGGCAAAGACAATACAGCACCCGACGCTTTATCGAGAGCATTTTGCGCAACGGTACCTGCTCGAAACATTAAATGTTTGATGGATATTCATAAAGAATTGTGTTGCCCGGGTTTAACTCGTTTGTTGCATTATGTGCGTTCGAAAAATTTGCCTTACTGGAAAACTGATGTTAAAAGAATATGTGAATCATGCAATGTATGCGCTGAAGTTAAGCCACGTTTCTTTAAACCCGTCCAGAGTAACTTAATCAAAGCGACTCAGCCCATGGAAAGGCTAAACTTAGATTTTAAGGGCCCCTTACCATCATGTTCTCGTAATATATATATATTGTATGTCATTGATGAGTATTCACGATTTCCGTTTTGTTTTCCCTGTGTTGATACGTCGT
The DNA here is from genome assembly GCF_918807975.1 of Aplidium turbinatum. Lineage (NCBI taxonomy): Eukaryota > Metazoa > Chordata > Ascidiacea > Aplousobranchia > Polyclinidae > Aplidium > Aplidium turbinatum. The sequence goes on along the minus strand of NC_137483.1, from coordinate 5,300,051 downwards.
CTGGCACAGTAATCAAGTGCCTTTCTCAACTGTTTGCAATGTTCGGTACTTGTAGTTTTATTCACACTGATCGAGCCCAAAGTTTCATGTCTAGGGATGTTAAACAATTCTTGTTGGAAAGGGTTGTAGCTGTGAGCCACTATATCACCCGCAGTGAGCAACACCCTATCACCCGCAAGGCAATTCGCAAGTTGAACGTTACAACGGAGTAATATGGAAGGCGATACAATGTAATCTCAAGTCATTGTTCACAGTTTTTGCTGAACAGACATTACCTTGAGAGGGCGTACCGGTACTGGTCGCTGGACATTGAATATCAATCGATGCTGCCGCCGTGTTATTTGCTTGATGGCCAGAGCTGTTCCCGTTCTTTCGACAGACTATTGCCCAATGTCCTTTCTTGTTGCACTTAAAACAAACTGATGAACGCGCTACACAGTTCTTGCGGTTATGAGAACGCTTACTCCCACAGAAGTAACATTGATGTTGAGTATAAGTGGCTGTGGCCTTCATTTTTAGTGGCCTTCATTTTTAGTATGTTTTGAGTTGGGGTGGCTGCATTTTAAGTTGGTTAAATTGTCATGAAACTAAAGATGATTTTATTCATAAAGTTTTAACCAACTTAAAATGCGGCCACCCCAACTCAAAACATATTAAAAATGAAGGCAGGTAGCTCACAACAACAAGCAACACAAAATAGAGAACAGCCAGAAGGACAAAACACGCCAACGAAGTAATCATTAGAACAAGGAACAGTACAGAAACAAAGTACGTAGAAATAACGTAAAACAATATATTATAACACAAAGCCACGGAAAATTGGAAAACAAACCAACAGTATTAAGGTTGTGGAAATTGAGATGCAAAACATGAAGTAGTTCAATCCGCCCCAATAGCTCAGTTGATTAGCGCATGACTTCGTGAACGAAGCAGCTTCAAGATCAAGAAACGCTAGTTCGACTCTCAAGGTGTGCGCTTGAACAATACATTTTAAAGACTGCTCTCCATTCAGCGGCACTTGTAGATGGGATCATTCACAGACAGAAACATTTCAACAAGCGGAAACTTCACTTTGTCAATCTCGGTAACCGGCCCTGCGTCAAAAGCCTCTACAAATATGCGAAACTACCAGGAATAACCATAAGCTAAACCTGCAACAATATGTTTAAAAAACCCAACAAGTTTATACAACGATGTATTTTATTCCAGATAAAAACGGTTATGTGGATTTTCGCCCATCTTTTAAAAAAACTGTGGTAAGCAAGTGTTTCCATTCATTGATATAAAACTTTAAAAAGTGAAAGTTACAATACAAATTTTTGCTAGTTGAAAGTCGACTTGCGAATGCAAACTTAAATTGTTGCTAATGATAAATAACTTGAACAAGCAATTGATATTTTTATTTAACTCTTACAGCTTCCAAAAGAATCTGCATCTTCTCATTGTCTGACACCAACACAAGGAACAGGCGACGCTGGTAAAAATAAATCTTGTTATTGTTATAACACAGTTAGTGTCGGAAAACCACTACATTGACCTCATGTCAAAGGAAAACCATTTTCACAAAAAAGCTGCACACAAACCAATTTTGTGTAATGTACAAATGAAGATAGTTGAAATAACTGCTGCCATGGTTTGTTAGTCTTTTAATTTAAGCGATACCGTAGTCTTTACTTTTAGTCACGCCTGTATTCAGTTGCGAACTCCACTTTTTGAAATTCTTTGATCAGCTGTATGAATTGATAGCATACTTTGATTGCAAATTTAGTTTTCTAATTCAGATTTTATTTTGAAATGAACAGACAGTATTTTAATAAAATCAGTTCCTCCTATACAATCAACTTTTTGTTTGTTTCAGCAGTTGTAACGCTTACGCAGCTCTTACTTTTTAAACCAACTGTAAATGAAAAAGCCCCCATCATAATATTTTATGCGTCTTTAGATGAACATGGCTACCCACATTCAACGAAATCAACCCACATTCAACGGCAAGCAAACGTTATCAAAATGTAAATGTATCGAATGTAAGTTGCAGACTGAGATTTAATTATAAAACATATTTGATTCAATAATAATGATTTCATGATGAATCAGCAGTTCAATTGAAAGATCAAATTGAATGTTAAATATACCATGTATTTAGCTTCATGCCAAAAATTTTAAAGCAACTTAGGAAATTGGTACCATTGTATACATTTTCAATCAAATGTGCAGGAAAAATTGTCAACAGAAAACCGTGAGTAACCCATCATTTCAGTTATGCATCAATGATTTTCTGTAATTTTTTTTCCGAATCTTCGATATTCCGTTTTATGGAAATGACAATATAGAAACCCTACTTGCAAACAACAACTGAAAATTATTGTAGAAAAGAAAAGTAATTCAGATCTATATGCTCAATATGCAATTAGTCTGTTACGATTTTGTCTTAACTCAAAAATACACTACCAGACTGAGCTGATGGCAATGTAATCTCGACTTTGATCACTTGGTTCTTGTGTATTTCTAGAAAGGACCCAGCCACGGCCGCAACTACGTCAACATCGATCAAAACACGGAAAGTAATAATTGATTTGTTGTTGACAAACTTTGATTCTTGGCTACAATTGTGACAAATATTAAGTTCTTAGAACAAACATACTTAGACCTATGCTCATTTGAAAAAATTCTTTCAATGATAATTGTCACGGTTTCTTTCTATCTCTTACCAGGAAAAAGACTTGGAAAGGCTCAATGACGTAGTTTAATGGGTATAACCGAAAAGCAGTCAATTAAATGTCGAATAAGTTCTACTGGTGAAATGATAATAAAAATTCTTGAAAGACTTTAACGAACGGCTTCTCAAATAACTCTAATTTCGAACACAATTTATATCAGCACCAATTCTCATCTACTTGTATTCAATTACTTCAAGTCTCAATCACCAATAATTTCTGCACCAACTACCAATCCACAACTCATAACACAACTCTCATAATCAACTCAAATACATACAACTCTCATCAATTCACACCACTATTTATAGCAGATCTACTGGTAAACATCCTTATGACGTCATGACAAACGTCACTCGGCAATTGTGAAAAACAACAGAACATTCCAGATTTGTTCTGAATGAATATCCCGAATGCTCTGGAAACACGTTACATAATACTACAGACTTCGCAATCAAAGGTTACTTCAGGTCAGTAACCGATAATAACACATCGCTCAAAAATTCCATAATGAAAACAACACGTTCTGTCAAAATACAAAGCAGCCGTCGCGAGACCTTGCACATTGATTGTGACAATAATTTTATTGTGTCTTTGTACAAAAAATTTCATGTTCGGAGCTCAGCTATAAAACAATTTTGTCAAATGTGTTTTATTATTTTGTAAAGTTTCTTATCTTTTTGTAGTTATTTCGAATAACAGACAAAAGTAAATTAAATTCCTTTTTGGTATAACATGAAAATTAAACTTTATTTTTATTCAGATAAATATGGCTACATCTCGATGAATGCTCAAACACCTAAAGTGAGTGATCAATCATCCTGTTTAGGTTAAATAAATATTGCTTTTGCACAATACTATTCAAGAAGCGAGAGGTTCTTTAATAAAGCATTATTTTTTAAAAATTTTAACATGAACAGAAAGGGGCTTAAAAGCTTCAATAGTCGATAAAGACTGATGTTAAGTTATAAATCACATGAAATTTTTTTGTCAAAACTATTCACGTTTGTTTTTTCTTCGGTTGCAACCATAACGTAAGCTCAAGACTTTGAATTAGTAGACTTTGAATTACAAAAATATGCAAACAAAGGCATTCTGAACGATACTGTACTAAACGGTATGTAATAATATGAGAAATTCATTAAACTGTAATTTATGTTGTGTCTCATTTTGCTACATTTTAGTGAAGTTTAATACAATTTTTTTTCATCTAACTACTCCCATCTTAATTGAAGCCACACATAGGGCTACCATATCAAACTTTTGTTACAATGATATGAACTTAAGGGTGCCAATGAGGTGTGCTCGTTCCGTTTGTTCTCTCTGGAGTGACTTCCCTCTTGTTTGCGGTCGAGTTCTATATCACCACGAGCGTAGTTGCTGAAGGCAATTTTGTGGTGTCTGAAGACGTATGGAGCTCTAGGGCTGCCACACAAGCTTATTAATTCAAATTAAATCTTCACATTATTGTATTTTATTTGTTGCGTTTTACAGTATACAGCGATGCAAAAGGAGGGAGAATATGAAACAATGAAGTCTCAATAGACAAAATAAGAAAATGTAATAATGGTGTATTGTAAGTTACATTTACAATTTCTAGAATGTTTTTTTACATACATTTAACTTTCTAATGTCAAAAACAAGCAACAACAAGCAAACTAAATGGCTTCCTTCAATTTATCTTTGATAGGCCAGTGTATATTGTGAATGGTAGGTGATCTAAAGTAACAATTTTTTTTAGCTGGAATGCGTTTAAACTTCAAGTTAAGTCTGGAACGTTTAATATAGCTTAATCACAGATTTTTTTTAAACTCAACAATTAATTGCACAATTTATTTCAATTGTTATTGCTACTAAAAGTGAGTTGAACTATTCTTGACAGTTTTTTACAACATTTTGGAAACGTACCAATACTTTTCGAAATAAAGTTTTACGTTTTATTGTTCTAGTTTATTGCAAATACGCTCCTATATAATATCTCACGTTGAACAGACATGAAATTTCAAATCTGAAGCTTAAATTTGTGCAAACTCTAATGGCCTGTATGACTGTTATGTTATTTACTTTCTGAAAATTGGTTACAGTTATATCCACTTTTTATTGCAGAAATCAACAGATTTGTCGTTGAGGGAATAAAACCAAAGTTTAATCAATGTTGTTATTACGGCATATTCCTATAAAAACATTTTGTGTTGGCACTACTTCAACTGTGATTTTCAAGTTTATTAAGATAATGTAACTTACGTTTTATAATTTATGACACCCAAGATACTTCACACCAATAACAAACCAATTGTGATTTGAAGCAGTGTTGTAATTATATCTATTTATGTTTAATTTTTATTACTGTTTCATGCAAACAAATAGTGGAAAATGTATAAGTCTTCACTCTTGGAGGTAGTCTTTGTTTTCCACACTCCATCCTTGTAAAGTGAATATTTCCACAATAAAATGCGGATAAATTCAGCTTACTAAACACAAAGGTAACAGTGCAGCTTCATACACTCAACTGCAGTGATGATTTATGTGGTGAAAAAGTATAGTGTAGTTTATTATTGCCTGTTCCGTAATAATAAAAGATTAATAACTGTGATCACCAGCAACCACATTATGTTGTAAGGCAAGTAATTGAAACTCTGATCGACCAAATTGTTGTACTCTTCAAATAGAAAAAGGAAATCAAGCAGACATACCGGATCAAAATCTGGATCGCATTCTTACTTTTATGTATTGTAGAAAGTTGACTTGGTTGCTACGACATTTCATTGATTGAAATTATAATTTATGGAACGCCAAAAAATTTGAAGGAGCAAGTATTCAGATTATGATTTCGTGAAATCTTTTCTCCAAACTCAAAATCAACAAAACTATTCAATCTTCAAACCCATCCTCCAATTCCTCTAAATCTTCTAAACCCAGCAATCCAAAATCTACCAATTATCAATCCTATGGGATGTACTTGGATGTAAAGGGATGTACGCACAAATCCTAAAATCAACCAATTCCAAAATCAATTAACTCCCCAAACTTTAATGCTAAAAATCATTGAAGAAAACAAACAATTACTGCTGTTTGTTTTTACACTTTGAGTTTGGTAGAAAAGCTGCAACTTTCTCTGCATGTTATTTTTGCAATGATTTTGTAACCCATGATTTTCATGATTTAATTGAGTAAAGATTTTCGAAAACCAGTGCTACGTGTCACCAGGTTCATTCTTCTTCGATCTATACCTACAACACACAATAAATATAACTTGATATTATTACTTGTTGTTTGCTGTTTGTCGTATCCAGGCTTACACCAGGTGGTTGATGATTTACAATAAATGAACAGGAAGGCAAGGAAGCCAATCTTCGTGTCCACCTTCAGACATGCAGTCACATCCTTTCAGTGTCCTGTCAAAGACACAGCCGCTTGCTTTTGAGCGGTATCGAACCGACGCCCTTTCGATTGCCGTTCCAGGGCTCTCACCACTCGGCTATGCAGCCGACATATAATTGTTACCTTAACATAGGTGAATGAGCAATAAATTTGCTTCGGAATATTGTATTTTAATCATCTTTGAGTGACACATGACCAAATTTCAAACCTTATATTATCTGATGGTTGAAAACACGTATATCCATGTAAGATAGCTGAGTATCTGCTTTCGCTGATATTCTATCATAATGCAGTTGAGTAAGCAGAGCAAGCGAGAAATTTTTCAAAGCTGGTCTTGAGGTTTTGGGCGCACATAACTAATTGACCTTCTACTAACTACAGTAGCTCATATAGGCTAACTGTTTTTGTACAACTGATTAATCTACTATTTTTTTTGATTAGCCTTCACTAAATGTCATCCAAGTCTATAAGCATTGCAACTTTCTATTTATTAATAAAAAGAATTTTTTATTTATGGACATTACAACTATCAAGATATTTTACCACCAAACAAAACCACTAATTAGTCATACGATTAGCTTAATCAGCCGCTTAAACCATACTTTGTAGGCTCATCCAGCATTTAATGAAATAATACTTCAGGAGGTATCATCTCCTCGAGAGAACTTGGTTATTAGTAGGTTATAGTTGACACATAAAAATTGTAAATATTTCAAATATAATAGAAGAGGTAAAAGATAGATCGTGAAGTTGAAGCGCGTTTCAGGAGACTGAGAAGAAATTGAATTGAACTTTGATTCGATTTTCATAAAAAGGAGGAATCAATGAGAATAAAAATGAAAATTCAGATCATTCAAAGTTCAATGTTAAATAATTTCTGACTAAAACTAAATAATAAAAAGTCACTACAACAAATTGTAGACGGGATCAAACATAATTCAATTATTTAATGGTGGATTACAAAACTTACAATATTCTAGAGTTTGTTTGTGGTGTCGAAATCTTTCATGAAGCATTCCTATTTGATCCGTGACGTATAAAATCAACTGTGAACTATTACAACATCACACTAGGATGAATTACAAGAATAACTTGTATCGGTTTATGAGACACCCAAACGAAGCAAAAGGCCTGCTGAGGTAACACGCCACCTCCTTTGGAATCACCGCTTTGCTACGGCCGTGTATTAACATTAGTCACTTTTGAAAACTGGAGATTCATTTTTACATATCAAAAGCATATCTCAGTCCATTTAATCAAACCTTACTACAAGCACATACTGCACAGCCGATTTGGTGTTAAACTCATGTTAGAATAGGAAGAAACTGACGTGGTAGCTACTTCAGTTTCAATGCAATGCTAGACTGTCACAACGCTCTTGTCATGGACATCTGTGTGGGTTCATTTTTTACTCCATGATACTGCTCGAATTGCAGGAACAGCAAGAAATGTGCAAGTGATTGCAACAGAATCAATGAGATGACAAACGATAGTTGAACAAATAAGAAGGTTCATGTTCATTTATTTTTTATACTTCAGAACAGTTGTTTGAAGAGTGTAAAAAAATAGAATTTGTTTCTTGAAAGACAAAGTTTTGCCTGACACAAATATTTTGTTGTTTAATAAGTTAAATCACTAAACAGTTTTACAATATAATTGCCTTTTTGCATTTTTATAACTATATTGCTTTTATATAAACTGAAAATGCAGTTTTTAATTTTGGGTTTTTATTTAGCATTGATATTGAAAGGTAAGGTAATTAAGTGTATAACAATTTAACTTTGAGCTGATTACACATATCGTTTGTTAAAATAGTAACTTGGTTAATATAAGACATGTCTTTTTAACTCATCAAATATTTTTTTACTTTATTATCAGTTTTACTTTCGAAATTGTAAAGGTACAACCCATCCAACATAGCCGAGATAAGTTTGAAAAAGCTAGGTCAATAACGTTGCAAGAATGAACCCACTGTAGTGGGCACATCAGTTTCTCTTCATTTTGAAAACTCAACTTTTGCTTAAAATAGCGACCATTCCAAACATTATGGGGATCACTGGACTTCCCACACCCTTTGGTTTAGTTTTAAAGGTCCCATACTCAGGTACTGAGCTTTGGTGAACGAGAAGATAAGCCTTCGGCACTAAGGAGAGTAGGGTGGCCAGTTCCTTTCTCTCGGCCGCCTTTACTTCAGCAACTTCGCCCACCCAATTTATTACACCCTGGGTAGAGGTGAGCGGTGTTTTTCAACAACCAGCTGAAGCCGGGAGTCGAACCAGGTTTGCATATTTGGAAAGCCAAGGCCTTATCCGTTGCGCCATCCCACCGCATTTTTTGGTTTAGTAAACTTGCTATAACTTAAAAACTAAATAAGATAACCAATTCTTGTTTAGTATTAAGTTTATTGCAATTACTGACCAAAGGAGTAAAACCAAGTTATAAAAAGCAAGGACAAATCACGACATTGAAACTTTTTCATACCTAAATAATAGCCAAAAATAAGTACAAGCAACTACGTAAGTGGGCTTTTTCTTAACTTAGACATGCGACAGTTACGTTTTTTCATCACCCAAAAAGTAGGTTGTCGTTAATGCAATTCAAAGTCACCTTTACTTGTTAGTTTGATATGAAAAAGTTTCAATTTCGTTATGATTCCATGTTTACTTTTCAAAGAAAATGGAAAATGCAGACTTCACACTACATAATCCACTTAGATTGTTCTTAATACCTGTAGGCCTAATTAAAAATTGAATGTATTCATTTTTTTTAATTACAATTATCAGTTCAGAGTTTGACATAATTATTCCCTGGATGCCGGCATGGAGCGTTCGTTAAAGTGACGACTACAGGATAGCTTTATACTGGCAGATATATCAAGTCATCATCAACCTTGCTTGTAGTCAGAATTAAAATGCAGTTGACCAAGATCCAAAGTTGACTTTTTCAAAACCAATTTTCCATTCAAATAGCAAAAAATACGATGTAAAACCGTCAAAACGGCATTTTACACCAAGCAAATCTGGGAAGAAAAACGTTGTTTATCATCATACATTCCGAAAAGAGGCATTTTTCAATATGCAGAAACGCTAAAAAATGATAACCCAATCATCATACCACGAGTCCACAAGCAGCTCTAGTAGTAGGCTACTTATAACAAGTCACAGTATAATATTCTTGTTAAGTTTTCTCATAAAGTATTACGTAATATTAAACTTGTACATGTATTTTTATCATCTTACACAGTACAGTACAGAATTTTAATCCATTAACTTATGTAAATGTTACAAAGCTGTCTTTGGGTCGGCTGAATAAGCATAAGTCGGCTGCAAAGTCGGCTGCATAATTCGGCTGCATAAGTCGGCTGCAAAAGTCGACTGCAAAGCGGTGATTCGAAACGAGGTGGCGTGTTACCTCAACAGGCCTTTTGCTTCGTTTGGGTGTCTCATAAACCGATACAAGTTATTCTTGCAATTCATCCTAATATGATGTTGTAATGGTTCACAAGTTGATTTTATACGTCACAGCTCAAATAGGAATGCTTCATGAAAGATTATGAAAAGATCATGATAGACACCACAAACAAATTGTAGAATATTTTTAGTCTTTCTAATCCACGATTAAATAATTAAATTATGTTTGATCCCGTCTACAAGTTGTACTAGTTACTTTTTATTATTTAGTTTTAGTCGGAATTTATTTAACATTGAACTTTAAATTATCTGAATTTTTATTTTTATTCTCATTGATTCCTCCTTTTAATGAATATCACATCAAACTTCAATTCGCTTCATTCTGCTGAAACGCGGTTCTACCCTACGAGCTATCAATTACCTCTTAGTAGTATAGAAAGTATGATCCAACAAGTAAATGTAATAACCAAAAGTAATAACCTGCCACAAGCACATTTGATTTTATACCACATTTGATTTTATATAGTTATGAATATGAATGAACTTGTAAATGTAATAACCCTAAGTAGTGACGCACATTTGATTTTATGTGAGAAAGGTGAATCGCAAAGTACAAAGTCCGATTTATGTGCAACAAGGATACTGATAATAAGACACCTTATTATGAAATAAGCGGGGAATTGAAAAATGAATCTTCCCTAGCAAAAACATATGATGCTATCAACAGGCATACGTCATCCAAGCATCAAAAAGTGGTGACGCAAAGTACTAACGGTAAGTGTAGTGACGTTAACCAGAGCCAAAATGATGTGAGCATATTTTTCTGGGACAATGTTGTGAGCATATTTTTTTTTCGGACAATACTGTAAGCGTATTTTTCAAGTACTCACACATTGGACATTTGAACTTCCTGCACATTGTGAGCGGGACATAGTCCGTAATGACTTTAAAGATTTGACTTCATTTATAATTCAAACAAACAAGCAATTTATGGACGCAACAACAAAAATGACGTCGAAGCTGTGGTTTATGCAATCCAAATGCATCATGATTTTGGTTAGAGATAAGGTGGATGCAATAACTTTAAGATAGGACACTAAAAATACTTTAAAACTTAACCAACATATTTTTAGTAATTCACAAAGCAACTTTTTAACCTTAAATTAAAGTTAACAAAGTCATACTTGATTTATCATCATAATGCTGTTTAAATTTTATAACTGTAAACACACAGCTGGGGACCACTGCCATAAAGTTTATAGATCGGTTAATATGCAGGGTTTAATTAAGTTAATTTTATAAAAGTTTAGTTCATTTTTTTGTCGGTTTGGGTCTAGCCATGTATTTTCGCAAAGGTGTTCTGTTTGTAAGAATAGAGTTTTAAGTATTGATTCTGGTAAGTAGGTCTATCGGTTCGATTCCAGATCTTTCCAAATGCTGGGTTTTGTTCTTGCTGAGTATATGTTATATTGGTAAATCAATGAGGTTTCCCTGCTTTTTGGTTTGTATAGGTTAGTGAATTTCGTTACATTTTGGTTCTTTTAATCAGTGACTTGTTTTTAGTTTATTGTAAGGTAACTGGTCAAAGGCGTGCTTAGTCGCTTCTTAGTTGGTTATATATATTATAATCTATGACTTGTTCAAAAGCTTAATAATACTGCATTTTGTCATCTTCATTTCAGTTAATCTTCGTTTCGGTTTATTTTGGTTGTGATAAACCTTTATTTCGTTAGGTATACGTTTCGCTAAAACATTTGTTTTTAACTAAAACCTTATGGTCATGTTTTATAAATGTAACTAATCTGGAAAATTAATTTTGTTGATATAATATCATTTAATGGTTGTAAGAATAATAGCTTGGACAAAATGACCTAACTTTAAGCTTGTTATGTAAGAAGAACATTTACGGTTTTGTTTTATGATGCTTACAACAACTGCACTACTCTGTGATATTAACATAAAGGTACAACTCAACACACAAGCAGGAAATTGAGACATAGAACCTCCTGCTTTAGTTATGTTCAGTTTGAACCCATTTACCTTATCATGTTTATCATTTTGCTAAATGTAATTAACTTGGAAATTATTTTTGTTGATATAATATCACTTAAGATTGTAAGAATAATGGCTTGGTCAAAACAATGTAACTTTTGTCATTGGTGTTTGCAGAAATAAATTTTACGTTTTTTAAATGGTGCTAATTCCAGTTAAACATTTAACGTGCTTTTTTATGCAATGAGAACACCCAAATTACCAGCTATAGAACAAATTGTTGTAACATAAACGTCAAACTTTGCAACACGCAATGACACCTGATGAATAAAAACAAACAAACAAATCTCCGAACACAGATTTTATCGTTACAAATTATACAACAGAAACTTGTGATACTTTGTTGTAGTTTCTTAAGCTTGTAAAAAATAAAATTGTAATTTGCTGAAAATATTTTTAATTTAATTTTGTAAAAGAAAATAATTTTTCATGTGCATATTTTTCAGAGGTAAACTTTCAGATTTCAATTTGTTGAAACTTTTTTTATTTTCAGTTTGTAAGTGATGGAACTTATAAGTTTGTTGTTTGTTAAAACTATTTTTTCAGTTGTAAATTATGGAACTTAAAATTATGGAACTTAAAAGTCAGTTAATTTTTGTTTTGATTTGTCAATCATACAACTTAAAAAGTTTGTAGTTTGTTAAAAAATATTTATAGTTGTTGGTTTTTACAATGAAAGCATTATGATTTATTAAAATTAGTTTTAATTTTTGCAAATAACAGAACTAACATTTTCAATTTCTTAATATAATTTTTTCGAGTCAATAATTTTAGAGCAAAAAATTTCAGTTTACAGTTTGTTGAAATAATTCTTTTATTTCTCTCAAGGATAATTCATCTTCTTATTTTATTTTTTTTCTTAGGTTGTTGAAATAATTCTTTTATTCCTCTCAAGGATAATACATCTGCTTATTTATTTGTTTATTTTTTATATGCTACACAATTCAGTTTGTATCGTTTTTGCATAGAAAATCAAGATGCGGTATTTCCAGCAACTTAAAGCACACTTATCATTTGCAAACCTCTAAATTGTTTTTTATAATCTTCATCCAAAAAATAATAAAACACTTTGAATGTGTCACATGAGACTTTTTAAACGGCAACACGGTTTACGGTTTCACTCCATTCTGTTCTGAAAGTTTGTTGAGCTGTTGGATCCGTGATCGATCCGCGCTTACATTTGTAAAAAGGATTAGTGTCAAGTAGTTTTTTTCACATATAAACACACGCATGGTTTACTTTGTAGATGCTAAAATTTTTATACTAGTAGTTTTATCAAGCATATTACTTAAAGCATGGCCACCTAAAGATACGGCCTGATTTGTCACATTTTGCAGAAATTTCCAGGTTTTTGTAACTTTGGGCGAACGTTTAAATACATTTTTCTAAAAATTAGATTTTTACGCTTTCTTTAGTCTTTTTCCCAGATGTCACAATAGGTTTTAACATCCTCACATGTTGAAAAACAAAGAAAATTTGATTTCGAAGATTTTAGTCAGACTGTTAATTTTCAATAACAGTCTGATTTTGCGTTTTTCAACTTACTTTTTCTCATTTGCTACTGCTTCCTCAAAGCAAAAAAAAGCTTTTATATTATTTGGAGACAGCAAAAAGTAAAAAAAATCTCAGAAAATGTCACTAGCAGTAGCTGTAATCAAAATCTGCAAAATGTGACAAATCAGGCCGCATCTCCAAGTGGCCATGCTTAAAGTGATAGTTTCTACCTGCTGCAACTGCAATTTAATTTCACATTCATTCTTAGCCATTCAGAGATTACTTATGTATACTCTTCCTATTCCGTAAGCACAATTCATCTGTAAAGATAGTGATTACCTATAACATACTGTTTTAAAATAAGGGAAAGTTAACGAGCCAGCTGCCTATCTCTCTTATATTGTCGATGAAAAAGTGAATGTGAAGGTTTATCATGAAGCATGTCCCTTGCCAACTCCAGAAGATCGACACCAATTACAAGAAATTTTGAAATATTTAAAAGTCCTAAAGGATCAAACACCCAGCGCTTTTCGACCTCAAAAACGTATTAAATTAGATTCTATTCTGTGATTGTTGTGTATAATTTGAAAATGAAACATGCATCAGAAACAACGTTATCTATTTTTTGTATATTGATATAATAAAAAAACAATAGAAAAAAGGCGTTCTTCCGTTCACTTTCCAGGTCTTCGTTTTAACACATTTGAATATACGTCCACCATGGCCACCTAAAGATACGGCCTGATTTGTCACATTTTGCAGAAATTTCCAGGTTATTCTAACTTTGGGCAAACCCTTAAATAACTTTTTCTAAAAATTAGATTTTTACGCTTTTTTATTCTTTTCCCTCAAGACACAATAGGTTTTAACATCCTCACATGTTGAAAAACAAAGAAAATTTGATTTCGTAGATTTTAGTCAGACTGTTCATTTTCAATAACAGTCTGATTTTGCGTTTTTCAACTTACTTTTTCTCATTTGCTACTGCTTCCCTAAGGCAACAAAAAAGTTTTTTGTCATCAGGAAACCGCAAAAAGTAAAAACATCTCAAAAAATGTCAGTCAAGCACTAGCAGTGGCTGTAATCAAAATCTGCAAAATGTGACAAATCAGGCCGCATCTCCAGGTGGCCATGCGTCCACAAGGAATTTGTGGGTGGATGCCAGAATACTCTCGCCCTTCTCCTGAAAAAGATAAAATATTTAAATAAATTAATTTCAAAAAGTAGGAATTTTCCACCACCACCCTCGCCATCAAATCGAACGTATTAAACAAACAAAAAAATATATATAATTGGTTACAAGAGTAGGTGCTCACTGTCTTCCTACAATCCCTCCTCTGTCTGCCTCAACCATACTTGCAATTGTTTCTTGTTGCTTTTTGATTTATTGAGTTAGTGAGTTGGGATAAAAACTTGATTTTGTATAAACTTATAATGGCTTTAACAACGATAACTTAAATCCGTGGTACACATTGGCATTCCTCTAACTTGCTATTTCGATAATGAAATGAAACCTAACATAATGGCAAATAGTCTCCAGAAACCACGGCTCCCGGCACGCGGCAAAGGCAACAATCAGAGATTAAACGTCTTGGTCATCAGGCGGGCCACGTGACATAGAACAGTGAAAGAACGCAAATTCAACATTGCTTAATTCAGCCAGCCAAGGTACAAATTTATCACAATTTCAATTCTAATCAAGAGGGCAATTGACCCGCCGGAACATTAATTAACTATAATAAAATAATTATAATAAAATAATAATAATAAATATACTTTCTTTATAAACTTACAGTTCCTATCAACGAGATTAGGACCCGACGCCTTTCATTAACATCTCTTATGAGATCCTCTAGCCCTTTATGCAAAAGCAAAATTTACATTAGAAAAAAAAAAGAGAGATTATGATTTTATTTTATTTTTTTATTTTAAAAGAGCTCACGGCCTCATCCTCCCAAGCGATCTCCCTGAACACGGTGTCCAGACGCTCCAAAATCCAATCAAGTTCTACTATAGCAATTTCCATTTTTATAGTTAACTTCTTTTTTTTTTAAAAACTTTAAAAAACTACTTTTTTTTTTTTTTCTATAAAATTTCTGAAAAAACAAAACAAACAGAAAGCTGTAAATTCACAAAAAAGATGCACGTGAACCTGATCCTCACAAACGAAAATAATAATAATAACAAAAAAAATAAACAAAACGTGGAGTGTTAGTAAACTATTTCCCATTACAATTCTTGAGTTAAGAAACAAGCATAATACACACACAAATTAACACAAATATATCATAAAAACAAAAACGAAACAAATAATACATTGAATCATATTCGCAGAGGTTTGTGGAAAGTCCATCCTCCTGCACAACACGGTTGATGTAAAATAATTTAAACCAATTCGTTCCTGGAGGTATGTATACATCCTATGGTTGTGAACTCTAAACCCGGTGTTTTTTCCTGTCATCGAGAGTTTACTTCTTCAAAACACTAAGGTCATCATCTTTTGAGAGTGAGTTTTGACGGATGGTGATCCTTTTGCTCGTCTGCTTATTTTTCTCCCCAAAACAATAATAACATTTGGAACCTAATGCTACTGCGCGTCTCCTTCATATTAGCTCGAAAAATAGAAAATTATTAGAAGATGGGTGAAAATAACGGAGTTCGTTAGAAATCTTGTGTTTTGAAAAAAAAAAACGAAACTTATGTTCACTTTAAACTTAGTCTTTTGTCGCAAAAAAAATACTACAGATAAAATTCTGGTGAAATTCGTTGATTATTCTTTGGGCATTTCCAGGTTGAAGAAGGAAATTCAATCGATCTTTGCTGGGGTTGTTCAGGACTTGGTGCGTGCGAACACTCCTCCAATATCGACTGTACATCTGCCTACCACAGCCAAGAAAAATCAAACTCTTCAGTAACCGTCCTTAAACAAAAAAGGCATACCTATTAAAGTGCAACTGCACGATCGAATTAACATAGGCTAGAATCCATTGCCAAGACATCGGGAACCTGTTGAAAAACTCACTTCCTTACAATTGAGGCCCACAGCCGAGAAAACGACCCTTTTCCCACGCTCTCTAGCGCTTCTCTCTCATGCTACCTGGAAGTAGCAAACTCGTCAACGCCACCTAGCGATATGACGTCAGTTGGAGTCGAGCTTAGTGGATACCAAACTAGCTGAGATAGGCTTGGTTGCTAGTGAATACGCAAATTTATGGCATCCATAGTGAAGACACATCTTTCAGCTAGCATTATACAAATTTAGTTGTTCATGCCTGTGTGCCAGGAGTGGTTTGCGAAGCCCATCGCCGAAGGCTAGTTTCGTAGATTACAACAGCCAAACTTGGTTATATCGAAAATATTTTGTATTGTGCGGTATTGCAGAACATAGTACAGTCGACTATCATACGATAACGCTTTAGCACTCATTGGGACTGTCTTCGGCAGTGTTGACATCTACGTTCTTTAAAAATAATCTAGATGAAGCTAAAAAAAGAC
Organism: Aplidium turbinatum; assembly: GCF_918807975.1. Classification (NCBI taxonomy): domain Eukaryota; kingdom Metazoa; phylum Chordata; class Ascidiacea; order Aplousobranchia; family Polyclinidae; genus Aplidium; species Aplidium turbinatum. The sequence goes on along the minus strand of NC_137483.1, from coordinate 5,283,505 downwards.
CAGAATAAACCAAATTGAAGCAGAAATTAACTAAAAAATAAACCAACATACAATACTAATGACAAATCGCTTTACGACACACAAATCGAAAACAAACCAAACCAAAAAAACACCAAATCGAAAAATAAAAACAAACCAAACGGTTGCAAATAAACCAGACTTCGTTTTAAAAAGACTAAAATGTTAACACTGGTCTTCGGAACCCAGCATAGTCTCCATCGTCACTGGGATACTTTTTGCGGATAAGAGACAATGCAGGATGGCAGCACGACTCTGTTGGACTTGCCCAGAACTTCTCTATCCAACAGCCACTCCAACATGTGCTTATAGGCGACCAGCCTGAATTGCCTGGTAGATGTAACAGCAAGTCGTTTAATAATGAATGGAACAAATACGCAACCAGCTCTTGAAAGGCTGTAGTAAACAAGCTCAAGTGAACTCACTCATTTGACAACTTTCCATCGCGTCCTCTAGGCTTGCCATCTTTTTTCCAATTCTTTCTGTCAACCCTGAAGAAGGTTTTTAGGACTGCTGGATTGACCATTGCATGGAAGTCGTCTAACACAGTGATGCAAGAGATGCTCTCCGCCATGCATCCTCCGTTAAGCATCCTTACACACTGCTCGATTTCGTGGCAGCAAACACATTCTTCCGCACCCAACACAACACAACGGGTACAACGACACCACTCCATTGTGAGGCGGTTTTCCGGAGAGTCTCGTCTTCCAGCATCAACCTAAACAATGTATAAAAAAATATCAATAGGGCCTACGGGTATTACAAAAATTGGTTAATCTTGCTTGTATACAATGCACTGCATGTTGACATTATTATAGCTTCTTCAATGAGGCTGCTGACTTGATGACCCAGGTCACTTCTTGAGACGCGTGTAGTTCATATGCGAAACTAATTATATATAGCTCCTTGGCATGCACGAGCATTATCGAGTTCACGGTAGCCTACCAGTAAATAATCATTTTCTTACCGCCAATAGACTGGTACGAGTAGTTGTAAATCTGCAAAATGAAATATTTTAACACTGACTGCAGAATCAATCAAACTTAAATAAAAGATTGCAGATAAGCACTTATTTATAGGTGACTCACCAACAGATCGCTTTGTAGTCTGCTCCTGTTTTAATGAAACCTGACAAGCCTTGGATTGGAAAGATGCTGTTTCACACTGGGTGGAAATATCAGAATGACTCTCACTTGAGAACTCGCAGCTAACCATTTGTTTGTCTTGCACCCATTTCATCATTCATGGCCTACAAAAAATTGACAATTGCATAGCCTATCAGATTACTGTATGTCTCACACACCTCCTGAACACATATGAAGACTTGGGTAGCACAATTGTAGTTTGGGCAACGTTGAATTATGATCAGATTATGAATCCCACTAGCCACATTCTGTAAAAGTTAGGAAAGAAAAAAATCTGGACATCAAATTTGTATAAAAAATTGCTAAGCCACATATTCTGAGCCAAAAGTTGTTAATCCCAATTTAGAAATAAAAGATGTTACCGTATGTCAAAGTAAGTAAGCAACACAGTAAGTTTTTGCAACCTTGCTGTTTTGCAAGATTGTTGTGATCTGTTGTTATTAGACTATAGCAGTAGTACCGGTATTACATAACTACTTAATCGGTTTGAGCAGATGGCACATTGTATGTTCATAAAATTTAAAACAAGTAGGCCTAAAAACATTACATAGGATATGCATTATGCAGCCTATAGCTTCTATTGTGTAACTACAAACCTTCACTAATATTGTCCGCTTTTGCATTCGATGATCTCTATCCAGCTTAGAAGCATCAGACATAGCAGAAGTACATTTTATGGTGGGAACAGCAGATTTCTTCAGAACGTAACGTTTGCAAAATCCCATATTATCTTTAAAATAATTTTCAAAATCCTGCTCAAGAAAGTGATTTGAGCAGATAACACTGGTAAGAAAGGGTCCATTCCATTTGCGGACTTGATGAGCAAACTTGCACCAGTTATTTGTATAAAAAATTGCTAAGCCACATATATTCTGAGCCAAAAGTTGTTAATCCCAATTTAGAGATAAAAGGTGTTACCGTATGTCAAAGTAAGTAAGCAACAGAGTAAGTTTTGCAACCTTGCTGTTTTTTTGCAAGGTTGTTGTGATCTGTTGTAATTAGACTATAGCAGTAGTACCGGTATTACATAACTACTTAATCGTTTTGAGCAGATGGCACATTGTATGTTCATAAAATTTAAAACAAGTAGGCCTAAAAACATTACATAGGATATGCATTATGCAGCCTATAGCTTCTATTGTGTAACTACTAACCATGGCGCCCTCTAGTAGAGGCCACGTCATCGCGCGTACTTCAAACTGACTGACGGCCTATTCGAATCGAAACTGAATCAGTTGGGAGGAAGATGTTTCATCTATAGTCTGTTCTTTATGCTAAGGTTCTAGTTTTACTGAACTTATTTTTTATATTTTCCTTAACTTGTTCACTAACTATGCATCTTTGCCAGAAAGTAAAAGTTTAGTTACAACTTACAAACTTTATGAAAAGCTGAAGCAGTTACAGTTATGCAGCTTAGTTTAACAAAATTAGGTAGGCTATAAGCTACAATGTTTTCGTTTCAAGGAGCTTTTATCTGTTCATGAAGTCATAGATTACACAGAAAATTCACAACAAACTGCCATTACCAATCTGTTTCCTTTAAGTTTCTGCCCAGTTTCCTTGAAGCATGTTGTGGGTAAAGTAGGCAGAAAATTGTATTTCTTCCAGGTTTATTAAAGTTAGCAAATAGAGTAGGCCTATTTAATAAATCTCCATTTATATGTTCAGTTGTATGCAATGTTACTCACTACTGGTAAGTTAGTTTAACAGCTTCAGTCAATTTTGAATGTTGATACTACCTGTAGCCTACTTTATATTACAAATCTTCAATCATGTATTTTTTTGCTTGCCAGCAACATGTCTTCTGTCCACTCACCATTTTCTTGTAGATAACATAAGATATCAATATTCACAAAAAATTACTTCACTGATATGATATTTATTTTCTTAAATACCAGTACCAAAGCTAATCTTTGTAGAATGTAATGTTATTAATATGTGTGGATTACTTACTGTTTAGATAACTAACAAATCTTAACTAACTTAAATACCGTACTAACTTTCAATAGGCTATACTGGTACTGGTAGTACAACAATTTTTAATAGATTGACTGCCCAGTTTCAACAACTGTTTAGTTTTGTAGCATCTTTATTTAATACATGCATGATGGGGGATCTTTATTTGTTATGCTTTGATTTATTTCTCGAGATGTTTTGATTTTTGCAATACATACCATACATCTTGAGAATTCATGATCTGCATGTCAGTACAAAGTAGTTAACATGCGGATACTGCCAACTTCTTGTATCATATATGCCATGGTTTTGTAGATCTAGCAAAGTATTTACTTTCATGTGGAAATGATTTTGTAATCTTTGGCTGGTTTACAACAGACCCATTAGAAAAGTGCTTCAGTAAACTTCGACAAGGGTCTGGAGGTACCTATTTCATTACTGCTCAGTCAGTTTTGGAAAAGGTAAGAATTCAACACGCGAAGCTCTCACTGCAATTAGATTTATATAAAGTTTGATGTTGCCGAAGGTCATGCTTGTGCCGCTTGTAATCGTGATCTTGTAGAAAGTGAGCTTGAAGTTTTGGATAGCTTATGTGCTTTGGAAGGGAAAGTTTCAGAAGAGGTTTTAATTGCAATGGTTTATATATATTGCTGGGTATGTTGAGTTGAAGAATGGATGTGCTATTGCAGAAGACACATACTTCTATTATGAAAAATTTGGTTCATATGTTGATAAATTAAATCAAGGTGGTCTGACACGTCTGAAGGATAGTGTTGTACAGTGGTGTGTATTTTGTTTCATCTTTTTTACAAGTGTTGTTGGTGAAATGTGTCGAAAATTTATTTCCTGTAACTTTCTATCCATATATATCTGAACGACATTGCTTTTTCATGACATTGTCTCATTGTCGCACATTGGCTAATGTATTTTTAAAGAACTATGCCCTGTTGCAGTCTCCCAGATGCTCAAAAGAAAGTGCATTGAAGGTGCTAAAACTTTTATAGAATATAGTCTATACATGTTGATAGCTAAAGGCATAATGCTTCTTTGAATCTTTATTTAGCTGATCTGATATAAAAATGCCTTGTAGTTTATTTGTATATTTTTCCAGGTAAGCTTTTACTTTCCATGCAACTTTTAATGTTTTTAAACAACACTTCTACTGTATCTATTTAGTAAGTATTTTCTACTTCGTTATATGGCTGCATTTATCAGTAGTAATCATTTACCATCTAAAATTAACCACTTCTATAGTTCTATTGTAGTAAATCACAATATATATAATTGTGACTCATCATTTGACTTTCTCTCCTACTCGTTCATTTTGTAAAATTACAGCTTTATATTCTATTTAACCTTATTGTTTTTGCACTTTAGGCAGTCACTCTAGGGCTAGGCAGACTGGCTTCATTGATTAATTTGTTGACTTGATATTTGAAGAGTTGAGCTTAAAGTTTTGAAGTATAGCTCTGTCTGTCAGATGAATATGAAAACAGAACTTCACCATTTATAAGTGAGTACTGAGAATATGGCAGAAGAACATTGCACTATCAATGGTATGAACTACAGAGACCAACGCCGATCCTGATCAACCAACACCAGGTGCCTCTCCCTCCATCAACTGATGACTCAGAGATAACCATGTATCAGATTCAGAGGGTGAACACTGACTCATTTTGATGTGACTAGAACTGCTTACATGCTTATTGTTTTGTGTATATGTCTAAACTCAAAACTATTCTTGGATAAAATCACCAGTAGGCATATTTTTGTTTACTAGTTTCTACTGGTCTAATCTCACTGTATTTTCTGATTGTATAGGAGAGTTGGATGTAATATCTGTCTAGAAGGCCAACACATAAGATCTTTTGCAGCGCGATCTAACGAACGGTATAGTTTGAGCCAGGCGCGGATCTATGGGGGGCCCGGGCCCCCCCCCGAAATTTTGTGAGAAATTGTTGAATGGTTTGATATGCTTCTAAATAGCTGATATTAGTCCCACATCGGACTTACAGACCTCCCTTTGGCACGCGTGTGACGTCACGATATTGAAATTGATGCTTTCAGTCTCTATGTCTCTAAAACAAAGTTTGCCTAATTTTAAGCGAGTTTTGCCAATACCAAACATTTAAACATCTCAGCCAGAAATTAGCAACAAAAAAACATAGAGACTTAGCTTTATTACCGAAAAAATACCAAAGAAAACATGATATTATTCTTTTGCCATGCCACCGGAGAGCACCATTTTACAGGAATACTTATACCCATATTTTTGTTGAAAATGCTCTCAGAATGCACCAAATTCAAAGTAATTTTTCAAAATTTTCTGGGGGAGGCTCCCCGCCGCTGGGTGTCGCCTGTAGCGAACACGCCGTCGGGCTTCGCCTGCCGGCCGGCAAAACCCCCCAAATTCCTGGCTACGCCACTGATTGTTCATATCTGTATTATCTTTTTATTGCTTTTTAATTCATTTTTAAATTTTCTGGCCCCCCCCAAAAACAACTCCTAGATCCGCACCTGGTTTGAGCAACCTCCGGCTCACCTGCATTATACTGTGAAGGCATGATTCAATTGAAAACTATTGATCAGCACGATTTTGTTTAAATTGCTATTAATGTTGCATGGAAATTAGTTGCAGATATGTATGATGCTCAGTACTTTATTTCTACCATGTTTAAATTTTTCTGTGCTTTTATACTGTTAATGGTTTTATATTTTATGCATCCAGTACTTGAATTTTTTGAATTACAGTACGTACTGTTTAAAGTCAATAGGGGAAATGCAGAAAACTGATTCGTAGAAATTGTTGTCTATCAACATTATGCAGCGATTCCACTGTCATTTGCTTACCTAAACTACTAAAACTGCTGCTATTACTAAATGCTATTTGTAATAAAGTAAAACATATGACGATCAACTTATATCCATGTGATATTGTTTGTATGTATATTAATTACAATAATTAATAAATTTAGACGAAACATCACCTAACTATCAATAACGTTCCAGGAAAGTGACAAAATCGTGTTTTTTTACACAAAGCATATCGGCCGTCAGTCAGATCTCGTGCGTGCACGATGCGCTGGCCTCTATTATAGCTCGCCGTGCTACTAACCTTCACTATTGTCCGCTTTTGCATTCGATGATCTCTATCCAGCTTAGAAGCATCAGACATAGCAGAAGTACATTTTATGGTGGGAACAGCAGATTTCTTCAGAATGTAACGTTTGCAAAATCCCATATTAACTTCAAAATAATTTTCAAAATCCTGCTCAAGAAAGTGATTTGAGCAGATAACACTGGTAGGGAAGGGTCCATTCCATTTGCGGACTTGATGAGCAAACTTGCACCAGAAACAAATTTTGTGTGACAGATAGAGCAAATTTTCACCATTTTAAATGTTTGGCTCAGAACTACAATAATCTAAGAAACGAAGTTGCAAGAGAAATGTTTTGTTTTAAAAGTTTTATATATTTGAACGAAAGACTTGAAGCTCACAAGAATGTCACATAACATTGGTCAAGATGTACCGTAACCGTACCTTACCTCGCATGGCCTATGACAGCTTTGGTCTGTCTCTTAACCAACAATTTCAATGGATATAAGTCAACAGACCTGGCTTATTTTTTTAAACTCGAGATTGCAAAGAGCCTATACTACCTGCCTTCACATATTAAATTTTTCTGAAGGTGTTGTGACCGTGCCAAATTTCTTTCAACTCAATAACTTACTTCGGTCTCGAGCACGTTTTAACGTTCGCATTTTGTCGCTTCTACCTTTTTCTCGACCTTTGCTATGCTGACGTGTATTGTTTTGATAGTCAGAAATAAAAACAATTGAACTGAACTGAAGATCGAAGCAGCGAAAAAAAAACTCCTTCCTTTAGGACAAACACAACTAAAAAGACTTGCAAAACCAATTGTCGCTTCGATCTGACTGACTCCAACTGACGTCATAATCCGCTTGTTGCGCAATGCAATCCGCTATTGCAGGAACGTGGCCAAAAATACAAGCGCGTGGAAAACCAGAGTTTTGATAATTTTTATTGCGATAAATATAGCCTTAAAAAGTAAGGGCGAGGTTGGTACTTATAGATTGAAACATGCTCTTTCAGATAAAGTCCGGTCAAAGTCATCGTGCAGTTGCACTTTAAAGGTTTCATTTGCTACAATATTTAAAAACGCAATACTTTTTTTCAGTATAACTATTTGAATGAGAGAGTGCAGACTCGACGACCTTCTACGCTTTCAGGGCTACGGTTTTTCGGACTCTCTCATTGGATGCACACTGTCAGTTTTTGTTTTATTTATGTTTCTGCGTTTCGCATCCAAACAAAAATAAAATGACCATCCATCCATTCTCATTGTGTGAATCATAGACAAACTGATTTTTGATTTTATGTCCGAATTCAAAACCTTTATTCTGTTCTCATGGACCTTAGGTCACGCTTCCCCATAAATGGCAATCTCACGGAAATTAGTTAACCATATTCATATTTCTGAAGCAATATAATTGTGTAACCGGGTTCGCTTCATAATTCTCACGAAAGGATAGGCATCATATTATGAAATAAGCTGGGAATTGAAAAATGCTCATAACATATATAAAACAGAAATTTTACATAGAGGCGGGCAGAGTCCACAAGCACCTTTCAATTCTAATCAGGCGGGTAGGGTCCACAAGCACCTTTGATTTTATGTCAAAATTCAAAACTTAAATTCTGTTCTCACGGAAATTAGCTTACCACAATCGTATTTCTGAAGCGATATAATTGTGTAACCGGGTTCTATTCTCACGATAGGATACTGATAAAAACGCATCATATTATGAAATAAGCGGGGAATTGAAAAAATGCTCATAACATATATAAAACAGAGATAGAGGCGGGCAGAACAAAGCTTGTGTTCTATAAAAAGTGAGCAGATTATTTTTTTTTAATCTGATGTTTGTATTTGAACACAAAAGGAGTACTTGGTAAAAGCACAGTAGGTGTAGAATTATGGAATCAATCCAAATTGTTTAACAGGTGAGTTGCATTATTATTTTTCTCTGCATTTGAATTCAGTATATTTTTAAAAATTCATTTCGTTAGATTTTTAGATGAATTCTCGCGAAATTTTGAATGTGGAAAGTGTTATAAGACATTTAAAGAAGAGAGATCTCTCCAGTCCCATGTGGAGTTATCGTGTCTTTTCTGTCGTGTTTGTGGGGTAATGTTCGGAAGGTATTTATTTTCCTTGTTTTGATGTGTGTTGTGACTAGGAGTGTGAATTAATATATTTTTTAATTCTTCTAAATTTCCCTCAATTTCAATCTTTTTTCATGAAAAATAAAATTGTGGGTAGCATTGGCGCCGATCCCTATAGGACAGTGGGGACATGTCCCCACCATCTTTTTACATGTCCCCACCATCTTTTTAAATTATTTTTTATAACGTAGTGGGTTTCTTTGAAATTCAAGCATCTGTAGCCTACCTGAATCTTTATTCTGAAGAGTCTTTGCCTAAGGCGGCATCAAAACTGAAACCAATTAGTCCCAACAAGATGGCTCACACGTGCAGCTGCTGTAAAAACAGTGCTTGATACATATAAGTCAGTATTGGAAGTCTTGGAAGTAGCCGTGAGTCAATTTATCATTTAAATGTAGCGACAGCTACTAGTTGGTTTTGAAATCTTTTTCTCGTGGGTCGAGTGTGATTAGGTTATTAGCGGCAGTGTCTGCATTCAGTGTCTGGAGCGTTTTAACAAAAGCCTTGCAAGGTTGCACGGTGATTGTGGCTGGCATGCTTAACCCTTAGGCGGTTGGGCTCCTGGAGTCTTGCTCAGTTTGGGGGGGGGCTGTCGATTCTTCTTATGCTTTAGGAGTGATATCTCTGTTATTTTTTAAGGCACGGTTTCAAAATTTGGGATTCACTTTGTAAAACTATTCACGCAGAGCATATCCGAAAATTAAAACTATGTAAATTTTAGAACTGCTTATATACGTTGAAATGTTGATGTGACTTATGACGTTTGAATTATTTGGTATGTTTTGATAGAGTAAAGAAAAACATGCATTGCAATGTTGTGATGAAATTTTTTTACATAATCTCAATTTAAATCATTTGATTAACGAGACATGGGCCAAATTAATTGCTTTCATCCAGCTGTTGGGAAAATTTTGAACAATAGAATATGAAATATTTCAGAGGATGTGCTGAGAAATGCCTTATATCTCTCAATTTATAACCATTATTCGCTCAAAATTTCAGCTCAATAGAGGTGAATAAAAGTTAGGAAAAGTCAAGAAACCTCGTAGTCGCAGCCTCAGTGGTTTTAGAGATACAACTGTTGATACAAAAAAGTTGAATTGACAGCCCCCCCCCCAACCTTCAAAGGGTTAAAGGTGCTGAACTTTGTAGTGCTAAACCCCGCCATCGACGCAGTGAAGAAGAATTTCATCGTGTCTTTGTAAATGCTGAAAGACTTGAGTTATTGAACCTGTCACGTCCCAAAAAGGTCCCAAATCGTCTCCAGCATGGACATGGCCATGGTCATTGGTCAACCTCCTCAACTTCAAACACCTGAGACAAAATATCGGTCAGAGTATTTTGCAGTCATTCACAGCGCGCAGCAAAATCTTACTGACTATTTGAAGTCAACCAATCTTGAGCACTACAATCTTTCTGACTTCTACAAAAATCTCTCTTTAGTGGAAAGCTACGATCACATGTGGTAGAGTAGGTAGACGATTATCCTGAGTTCTTTCATCCGCCGTTCGACAAATGTTTCCGCAAGTGGAACATTTTGTGCGACTTTTGCTCATTTCACCAGCCAGCTCGTGTTCAACTGAACGATTATTTTCAACTTTACGATGTGTCAAAACTTGGTTACGATCTACCATCACACAGAAACGGCTAAATCATGCAATGGTCTGCCATGTACACAACACAGTTTTCAATTCCATCAACATCCATGGTCTCTCCGAGGACTTCGTTTTTAACTCGCCGGAGACTCGTTGCCGAGTGTTTGGACGTCTGCTGTCCAATGCTGACCAGTGGCGTACCGTGACTACTTTGACAGGGTGTTCAGTGACGTCAAAGCAACAGCGGGGATCTGGGGGGCCTCCCCCAGAAAATTTTTAAAATTACCATTGAATTTGGTGCGTTCTGAGAGCATTTTCAGCACAAATTCTGAACATGAACAGAACTGACAAAAATAATGTTGTCGGAATGGAGAAGAATACAAAATAGATATTTATTTGACAGCGCATTGAATGAAAGACTTAATAATATCAAACATTAAGTTGCATTTCTAAAGTCACATACTTCAGTTCACTTTTTATTTCCGACCATCAAAACGAACAATATTGCTTGCCATAACACAGCAGAAGTCTGAAAAAACGCGAAAGTTAAAGCGTGCTCGAGATAGAAATGATTTACTTCATGCAAGGATTAAGCACGGTTGCAACACCTTGAGAAATGTACAAGCGAATTAAAAACAAACAGGTGAAAGTTAAAACAAAAAACAATAGCAAAGCAACTCGATAATAAACAAGAAAAGAAAGTCGATTGCTATGTTGGTCGGCTGTACTTTTATCCGCCGTAGGCTACTACTTAGTAAAAACGAAAATGTTTAGGCAGCAGTGGCCGAGTGGTTAGCTCGTTGGGCTCGCAGTCGAGAGCCTGCATGTTCGACTCCAGCCACCCGTACTTGCTGTTGTTTCTCTGGGCAAGAAACTTCACGATAATTGCCTCTACCCAGTGATCGATTTGGAGTAATGGGTAGTACCAAATTTAAGTCATAAGTAGAGTAGACAACCGGAAACAGACATTGCCATCGGCTGCAGCGTGGGTCAGGTGTACGTCGGAAGGCGTACACCGATGCATAGCGCTCAAGTCCGCTTTCCCGCAATGCAGGATAAAGATAAACAAACAAACAAACCTCGACTACAGAAGGAAAATTCATCTATAACATAATTCGATTCTTCTTGTTTGTGCAATAAATTTTTGAATTACATCGTCGTAGAAAGCTTGCTTTTGCCTCAGTTCTAGCAAAAGTTGTTTCCAACGCTGATCACCTCAAACTCTAATCCAACAAGCTAAAACTTGCTATTGCCTGGGATTCCCCAATGACACGCCAAGGTGTGCAGATCAGCGAGTGCACAGCCTGGCTGACCTAAAACCATTGCTGTTTTCGCTGCCTTGTGACGTCATTTTTCTTAATTGTTTATTTTAAATAGCACTCGCAAAGCTGTCAGTGCACACCCAGCTTAAAGGTAATGACCGAAAAAAATTAAAGGCAATGACCTCAAACGTTAGAGTATTAAAATTAGAAGGGGAAGAGTTTTGCAATTGAAAAGAAAGCAATCAGCATGCAGCAAGATGTTAGAATATCATGAAAGTAAAGAACATCGACAACCGATGGAAATTTTCTTTTTTTCTTGATTTCTTGGGGTGTGCAGTGCACACCTTGAACACCCTGAATATACGCCACTGATGCTGACACTGACAATTAAAATATATTTGTCCGGCCGACGAGCTCAGTTGTTACGCGCCCTGCTCAAGTTCGACTCTCGGGGTGTGCTCTTGAGCAACGCATTTTCATGACTGCTCTCCATTCCGCGGCACCTAGTGAATGGAATAATAATTCCTCGGCAACAACACTTCAACAATCGGAAAACTTCACTTTGCCAATCTCGGTAACTGGCCCTGTGTCAAGAGCCTCTACAAGTATGCAAAACTACCAGGAATAACCAATCAAGGCTTTGTCAGTTCGAGGATAAAGATTCAAAACCAACCAATCAAATACAGCAGGTGTGGCCAACACGTCGATCGCGATCGACCGGTCGATCGCCAAGTCTCAATTGGTCGATCGCGTTGGGTTTTGTGTTGAAGTTACAAGATTCCTAAAAAGCACATTTTTCAATCAAAGTGAGAAATATTGTCGATCAACTCAAACAAAATTCGATCAGGTTTTTTTTTTAAGTATGAAAACAGAATAAGCTACCTGTCAGTCATACTCATACACACTTATACAACACACTTTCTTCCCACACATCTTATGGTGTCACAAAAATTGCTCAGTGACTTCATCACCGACCGGTCGATCGCTAGTAAATAAGAAATTTTTTAGTCGATCCCATTCGACAAGAAGTTGGCCACCCCTGAATACAGTATAGGCTACACCGCATTAGACTTGTACCTACTGTATTTGTTTGTTTGTCAGAACAGACCCCCAATCTTTCTAGCACGCTTCGCTCGTCGCCCCTTCCTACCTTTCCTAGTAAATGTCCCCACCAATTTTACAGAGCGATTGGCGCCCATGGTGGGTAGGCTAGTTGATAATATATTTTTTTGCCTTGATAGTGTGAAAAGCAAAGAGTTGCACAACCACTCGCGTTTCAAGTGTCGGTTCTGTTCTAAAAACCATGCTTCAAATTGGAGAGCGAAACGGCACGAAAAAGCATGCGGGGTGTGTCACAAATGTGATATTTCTTTCCAAAGGCTGGTTGTGTGTTTACATAGGTTTATCATTAAACTCATTGATCGCGTTTCGCGTTTGTTTTGTTTTTAAGTCGAGAGGAGAAACTTTTGCATAAGCACAGACAGTGTTTTTTTTAAGGTGTTTTGGGGGACCGAAACGATCCCTCAAATTTCTCCAGCGGTTTTCCAAAATTTGGACTTGCAACTACAGTAAAAAAGTAATGGTTGTTTCTCGCTATGTCTTGTCGATAATACGAATATAGCCTACGATCAATAGTTCACGTCCGGAAAAAAGAATAAGTGGAGGTACAGCTAACAGCTGAATCAAAGAGTTATTCACAAAAGAAGTGCACCTTCGATACTCGTCAATGTTTATTTCTGATTTATGGCGCATAATGATCAGTTTTTACGTGTGGAAACATGACAAGCAGAAGCCAACAAGCACGGTAGGCACTTTAACAAGCAGATTTCTAATAATCCACACGCGTATCCAATCCAACCACGAACCAATGAGATGCTACGTTATCTGTACGTTACGCATTTATTAGCATTTGATGAATGCAAATTAGCGTTATCTACGTTATCTGCTATTGTGACCATTCCAGCATTCAGCCAGAGAATTAATAATTACTTTGAACTTTGTTTGGTAATTACAGAAGAAAAAAGAGCTATAGCAGAGGTGGGAATCAAACCCACGTCATTGTAATGACTACTACCGCCCTAACCCAATGCGCCAAGCCAACCGATGGCAAAGCGATGATTTAATTTAGCTAGAATTTGTGTTTTTCCTTTATTCTTCCTAAACGCAATCTTGATGACGTCATGAAAAGCGTAGCTTCTGATTGGTTCGTGCTGGATTGGATATCTGCATGTTAAAGTGCCTACCACAAGCACGGTAGGCACTTTAACATGCAGATATCCAATCCAGCACGAACCAATCAGAAGCTACGCTTTTCATGACGTCATCAAGATTGCGTTTAGGAAGAATAAAGGAAAAACGCAAATTCTAGCTAAATTAAATCATCGCTTTGCCATCGGTTGGCTTGGCGCATTGGGTTAGGGCGGTAGTAGTCATTACAATGACGTGGGTTTGATTCCCACCTCTGCTATAGCTCTTGTTTCTTCTGTAATTACCAAACAAAGTTCAAAGTAATTATTAATTCTCTGGTTGAATGCTGGAATGGTCACAATAGCAGATAACGTAGCATCTCATTGGTTCGTGGTTGGATTGGATACGCGCGTGGATTATTAGAAATCTGCTTGTTAAAGTGCCTACCAACAAGCACACGTTGTTTGATTGTGCAGCAAATTTGTTTGGCGGCCGTGTTGGGCAGGCTGTTTGGTCGCTGTCACAATCATTTAAGCTGTGCCTTGTCGAATAATTCATTTTATGTTGCGTTGATTGTATGTAGTTATGGCTATTTTTTGGTATTTAAATGAAACACTTGCGGTTTCTTAAAACTACTTAGCGGTCACCCAAACCAAACCTTAAAAAAAAACCTGAGCACAGATCATCTAACCACCCATGTCCGACTTGTGGTTGTTCATTCAAAACTAAATGGGGAGTGATCCGCTTGAAATAATTTACTATTACATTTGAAATATTTACTATTCTATTTGTTAACTATAACCTACTAATAACCAAGTTCTCTCCAGAATATTACACTTCCTGAAGTAATATTTAACTAAAGGCTGGATGCGCCAACAGAGCATTGTCTAAGCGGCTGATTAAGCTAATCGTTTTATTAATTAATGTTTTTGTTTAGTGGTAAAACATCTTGGTAGTTTTAATGTCAATAAATAAAAAAAAAATTTTTATTAATAAAAAAAAAGTTGCAACGCTTATAGACTTGGATGACATTTACTGAAAGCTATTAAAAACATGAGTAGATTAAGCAGTTAAACAAAAACAGTTATATGAGCTACTGTAGTTAATAGAAGGTTAACTAGTTATGTGCGTTCCGAAACCTCAAGTCCTACTTGCAAATTTTTTTTTTAAGTTTTGGGAATTAATTGATTGTGGAATTGGTGGATTTTTGGATTTAAAGGTTATGGGATTGATTGGTTTTAAAATCGGTAGATTCTGGTATGCTGGGTTTGGCAGATTTAGACGAATTGGAGGATGGGTTTGAAGATTGAATAGTTTTGTGGATTTTTAGTTTGGGGAAAAGATTTCACGAAATCATAATCTGAATACTTCATCCTTCAAATTTTTTGTTGTTTCATGAATTCTAATTTCAATCAATAAAATGTCGTAGTAACCAAGTCAAGTGTTTACAATACGCAAATTAAAAAATAATAATAATAATAATCATGCTTTTATTTGCACCCATTGCGATAACATACAGTACACTGCAATCACAGATGCGATACAACAGACGACCGGAAGCAGCGATGAATGCTATTTCAAATTCATAATTACACAACAAATGATAACATCTGATATCTATGCTTGAATTCTTCTTTTTGATTGAAGAGCACAACAATTTGGTCGATAAAAGTTTCAATCACTTGCCTTACAACAAAATGTGGTTACGTATGATCACAGTTATTAATCGTTTTATTATTACGAAACAGGCAATAACACATTATGCTTTTATCACCACATAAAGTAAGATTTACGATAGGCTACTAGATAGCAAAAGCTTTCGAAATCATTTAAGTTGTAAAGAGCTGCGACAACTATCTTTGAGAGGGTAAGTACTGTACAACGTATATGTGTGACTTTTTAATTTCTTGTCATATCGCCACGGACCACCTGCGCAGTCGTTGCGGACCACCAATGGTCCACGGACCACAGTTTGGGAAACCCTGCTTTACAAGGATCGAGTGTGGAAAACAACGATCACCTCCAAGAGTAAAAATTTATACATTTTACATTTTCCACTATATTTTTGCATGAAACATTAATGAGAATTAAACATCAATAGATATAATTACAACATTGCCACAAATCACAATTGGTTTATTATTGGTGTAATGTATCTTGGGTGTCATAAATTACAAAACGTAAGTTACAATATCTTAATAAACTTGAAAATCACAGTTGAAGTAGTGCCAACACAAAATGTTTTTATAGGAATATGCCGTAATAACAACATTGATTAAACTTTGGTTTTATTCCCTCAACGACAAATCTGTTTCTGCAATAAAAGGTGGATATAACTTTACACATATATGTTGATGTGGATGTGTTAGAATAAAAATGAACTGACTTGATAGCTAGGCTGTTTCAGTTACAATACAAAACTGCGAGTCACAACACTCTCATCGCACTGTAGACATCCGTGTGGGTTTGTTTTTTCTATTTTGATATATATTCCGCGATATACTTACTGTAATGCAAAAGCGATCAAATTGCAGGAACAGTGAGAAACGTGCAATGCCACTGCAAGGTAATTTTAGCAAAGTGCTCTAGTGGCTTGTGCCAATAGCATCGCAAACTACAAACAGAGCACCATTTGATCTCAATGTCGAGTTAATTCTGCATAGTGACAGCAGTAAAATTGATGAGATGTCAAACGATGGTTGAACAAATAAGAAGGTTTCAATAAATGTCCCATACATTTCTAATACCTTAGAACAGTAATATGCAAAGTTTAAAATACCTAATGATTGCTAAAAGTCCTAGTTTTGTTTGATACAAATGGCTTGTTGTTTAATAAGTTGAATCAAAAAATAGGTAGTATTGCTTTTGTGGTGTCAGAAAATGCGGTGTGTAATCTTTAGCTTGTTTTTAACATCGACATTAAAAGGTAAAGTACCGTACTTTAAAAATGTAACAATTTAAGTTTAAGCTATTCACACTGTTACTAAAATACTAATTTTCTAAGGAAAATACTTGTTTGTGCATTATTTAATCTTTTAAGCTTATCAAATGACTTTGTCATTGTATTATTAGTTTTACTTTCGAAATTTCAAAGACACATCTAACACATTAAACAAACCATGGCTGAGCCGCGCTGCCTAATGTGGAATAATTTTGTAAATGCCAGGTTATTATCGTTGCAAGATATACACACTGTACGGTGTTTACACCACTGCAGCTGTTGAACATTAGGATGACCACGGTTTCATGTTGACTAGAGAGACCAAGCCAATCAGTTGATCGGAAACAGTTATTCTTCCTTAACCTTGAAAAATAAACTCACCCTTTAAAAAAAACATGCTATGTACTATGGCTGAGCCATACGCTGCAGTTATTTACAAAGGTTGATCACGTGACATGTTCGATTTCATTGACTTTTGCGCTTTCTTTACCTCAATGCAAACCTACAGACCTCTAAAAATATGGTGACGCATGGCGCACTACTTGTGAACAACGTATTTACGCATTAAATATTTAACTGAAGTGTATTTTCTATTGTACTTGTGTATCTAAGTCGTAATAAGTGTAATATAAGGCCAAGTCGCAGTTTGTTTAAAATCCAATAAAAAGGATTTTCTGGGTTTTGGTTTTTTCAAGCACTGTACATGTATCAGAATCTTTTTACTTTGAGATTTTGTCCTAACTTGGAAACACTGAAGCACTACTCAATACTCAGTATCGCAAAATATAAACTCAAACTGGATGTTGAATTGAACGACTATAACTGCGTTTTAATTTTATCTAACTGTTACTTTTTCATTCAAGTATCAAAGTAGCGACAGAATGGCTTTATGACGTGAATATCAAGCTCACACTTGTGCAATAGAACAACGTATCTATGACGTTTTTATAACTATGACACACTACACATGCACGTAAAAATAGCGTGTAATTTACGCCGCGGTACCAAAACCGGGCGCTACCGGGCTAGCGCGCTACAGGGCTTTACTAATCGAAGTTGGCTATTCGGCATAAATGTGTGAAAACTGCTATGTTTATGTTCTATTTGCACAAACAAGAACTTTGATCTTAGTGTAATTAATCATAATGTTACTTGTCAAAACCACAAGTCATTGACACAGCGCATAGGTATGTTTAGTGAGAGTAAAAGAATGAACGCTCTTTGTTAGGTAATAATATGACTTCACACTTATCCGTTAGATGTTATTATACTTATGTTGTAACAAAGACAATCACCTTATTTTTTCAAGAAAATGTTTTTCAGATTTTCCAGTTTTGTAATTTCTCCAAGGAGTTAGGCTAAGTTTGTTTTCAACTCGTGAGAAATTTTAGCAGTTGCGGTTTATTGATAATGGTTTCGTTTCACTTCGACTCGACTTTCATAGAATAAATACCATTTGTACTTGAAACTGTTTGCTTGTGATGATATTACTAAAGCGAAATTGACTGGGGTGCAAACAGTCTTTTTTAATTTTTCAAGGAAGCTGTCAGCATTAAAAGCTTTTGAACCACTGCTTTACGAAATTATTAACAGTTGTTTCAAGTCAATTAGCCTACGGTGGTTCTCTTTTAATGTAGGTTATTATCATATTTTTGGCAAAGTTGCAGAGCTGCGGTGAAATCAATTAAATTTGTTTTTTTGTTAGTTATTCCTAATAATGTCGTTAAACCCAATCAGTTAGTTGTTCATGTTTGTTTAATTTTAGGAGCATTTTCACTACCAACCATTGAAACAAATCTTCCATCACCAACCAATGCATTAGCGACTGGTTATCTTGGTCTTGTTGTGACGGCTCAGTTTGAGAAAGAAGTTGGGCAAAGTTACCAATGGATAAACACATTTGCAAACAACAGCGACGTTTCACAGTTTTACGTCGGTGGTCTTACCGGATGCTATCCAAGAGAATCAATTTATGAAACACAATCTTGTGTTGAGAATAATGGAGTGATCACTTCTAACTTGACTTATCTTCAACCATTGACAACTAATCTGAATCTTAGTGTTCGAAGTGGTTCAGTGAATACTGCATCCGATATTTCAAAGGTGCCGATCATAGTCGCCTTGCCACTGATAGCTTTTCAAGGTGTTTGTTTATTATATCAATGCTACTTGCTGAATTTTCATAAATTACTATATTAAAAGTCTTTCTTCAATGTCCAGTTTTTTCTGCTTAACAAGCACAAAATCAACCTCTTTATTGTCAAGCTTTCTTTGATATCTCGATTCGTCCGTGGTTTGTTCAAATAAATGGAATGAAACTATTTAAGTTAATCGCAACAATACTGATATTTCTTTGGTGCCGTATACACTCAACAAATGAAGCTCAACTTTAAATGTTTTGCTGAAAGTAAAATTAAATCCACCTCAGTTTACAACAAAACAACTCCATTCAGCTCATTTGTTTCAAAAACAATATTATACACTTGTGCTTCTCGACGATTGCTGTTCTATAGTGATTATTCAGGTGCTGCTGACGCCAGGAAGATCGCTCCTTCTCAACTGAACATACACTTGTTTAGCCAAGCTTATAAATGAAACTTTTCGTAATCTCGCCTGTAAGTTCTTCAAAATAACGTTTTATAGTACTAAAAAAGTAAATTTAAAAAAAGGTCAAGATTATAATTGAACAAATAGATTTCAACAAAATTTTGCATCAGATTGTCCACAATCACTTGAAGACACCGTCACAGTCCAATCCAACTTTGCTGGATACAATAACGTTGGGACATTCACTTGTTCTAACAATGGACGATTGTTCTATTCAAACGGAAGCCAACCTACTTCTGACCGAACTACTTGTCAATATAATGCTGAATGGAGTGGTCAAGAAAATCTACAATGCTGGACAGGTTTTAATATTTTGTTTAGTAACTAGATAGGAATACGTTTATTTTTTTCAGTTTAATCATAACTTCAACAAAAAATTAAATGGAAATACACATTCGATTGTATGTCTAAAATTACGCAAAAACAAAAAGTGCTAATGTCGCACCAAGGAAGAATTGAAAGCATGCGGTTATTTAAATCGAGATCGAGCAAACGAATTGTAACTTGTTAAAACCAAAAACCTTTTGGTTCAATCATTGTCTTTATCAGACCAACGCCACCACCTCCACGAACAAATATCTATTCAGGCGAGACTTGAAAATCAAATTCAATTATATACAGCTCCCAATCCTATGATGGTCACAAAGAACGGAGACTTTTCGGTAATTGAAGAAATGAACTTCACTGTTACCTGCGAGTACAATGACGTCATTCCTATTGGAACCAGCACTGCATTTTATTTGGATGGAAATGAAGTCGGACGACAACAGGTTTCAATAATTCACAACATTTTACTTTTATGTGTCATAATAGTTTCCATTCATATTGGTGTACGTTTGCATTCTATCAACCAATAAATTTATACCTTCACCATAAACTTAAGCATTTAATAAATGCTTTGTTGCAACAAAAACATTGAAAACATTTTTCTACTTTATTCTGATGTTTTATTGGGGACATGCGCATTCATTTAATCCATGCTAAGTAAAACGAAAGAGCTACAAAAATGATTGATCCTTGTAACCTACCATCAAACTATTTATGTGACTTCCAATCAGTTTGCCACTTTCATTCCACTTTTTTTTTCAGGAACGCTCTTTCACATTTTCCTTGCAAACCGAGAACAACAACAAGCAAATATCATGTCAAGCTGTAACTCCATATACAGAAATATTTGTGGAAAGTGGAAGGTCGCCAAGCTATACCATCAATGTTCAATGTGAGTTGTAAACGCAATAAAGAACATGGCAGTGGTGTAAAGTCTTGACAATAGAAAAAAATGTAATTTGGAACAAAATATCCCAGCGCTGCAAATTCCCATATCTCAGCACTTCTACCTACGATATGCAGTGCAAAATACAGTGCAGTGCTATGATATGCAATGTAGTTTTCACAAAAATACGTTCAACATTACGAAATTTAAACTTGTTTTTATTTCGTTCAATGCATACTTGAGCAATGTTGCACTCAATATCTTTATATTTCAAGCACTGTTACTTCCTATGAAAAATTTTTTCGAGTAATCAATATTTTAGTTTTTAGTTTAATTCATTGTAAGTTTTGCCCTGAGGAAATGTAACACTTTCAAAAGCGCAGCAGGAAACTGCTAAATAACAGAATAGACAAAATTGCTCAGGATTTCTATCTTCAAACAAAAAATAAAATTACGAGCTTAATCCTGGAAGTTTCGCATACCTGCAGAAGCTTTGCAGCACTGACACACGCTCGGTCACCGAGATTGATAAAATCAAGTTTCCGATAGTTGTTCAATTCAATTTTTTTTATTTGTTTTATTTTTTGCTGCTGGCGCAAACATTTACAGAAAGGCAAAGTAAACATACAAATTTGACGCCAACAGAAGGGAAAGATGGCAAAACCCAAGAGTTTGAAATATACATTAATAAAACAGTGTTACCACTATCTTAAAACTACACAGCCACCAAACCTAGAAGTGTTAAGTGTTGTTCTTTACGAATTATTCCATCCTTAAAATGCGTTGATGAAGCGCACACCCAGAAAGTCATAACAGCGACGTTTGATCTTGCCGCTTTTTTGGTCACACAGTCAAAACTTTTACCAACAGATATATGTCGCAGAAGAACAATATTGTTTTGACATAATCCGACAGAAATGGCATAATATTACAGTAAATTCAAAAAAAAAAATTTTTCAAAGCGAACCATTTACTTCAACATACTTTTACCCCATTAATCAATTACAATAAAGCACAATATCCAGCTAACTTGTATTTATCTTCATTTTGCGAATTTACAGAATGTTAAAAATTGTATTGTTAGTAGTTTCATAAGTTCTATTGTTGTACCAACGATTTCAGATGTTTCTCCAAATGTTGTCAGCACAATCCTTGTATCAAAATACTTGATCGATACCAGCAATGGATATTTGTTGAGATCTGATCAAAATCTTTCAATGAATTGCACAAGTCAAGGTAATCCTACACCTCAATGTGCATTTACTATTTGCTCTGATGAATGTGAAAACATCACCAACATGAACAACGAATGTTTCATAAATCAACCTCTCAGTGTTGGTGGCTCGTTGTCCTGCTTGGCTCTTAACAATGCTGGATCGTATAGAAGTGCGACAAGAAACATCACAGTCATTCCAGCTTTGAGTGAGTTAAACATTTAAAATACGTTACTGCAAATTTCTGTTTTTGTGGTAACTTTTTGTCATGTCAGTTCAAGTTAGCATTTCAAATTTCACTTGTGCAAGCAAATCTTTCCAGTTAAGAATATAATTAATTTGCTGCAAGTCATGCTTGACATTTGCTGGTATAAGGATAATATTTTTTTACATTCTTCTACTTTGTTTGTGAAGGATTGGTGAGAGATGTGACTTCTCGTTTTGGTAGACTTTGGTTTGATTTCAGATGTGATCAAACCTAACTACAAATATCATAATTCCTTTACAACAAATTAAATTTTCAAATTGTTTAGACTTGAGATGATAAGAAGTCAAATGCGACAAAATACGATAAGACGTACTTGTACAAAAATAAAACAAAATCCGATATTGTATATTTAATTTTACAAATGACATAGCTGGGTTATGGTCAATTGTTGAGGAAGCAAAAAAATGCCACACTAACGTTAGTATATTCAAGCTAAATAATAAGTATTAAAACTAATCCAAAAAGGCCTATACTCGTTTTTCATATTTTTGTAAAACAAAAAAATTAAAATGCAACGTCAAAATTCTGCCGGAATAAAAATTTTCAAATTCCTATTCAATCAAAATTGACTCCCCATCTTGAAATAGCTGCTCAGGCTTTCTAGTACTATAATTTCACCCACACTTTGCGCACCACTTAATTTCATGTCGTATTCTAAATATTTGATAATCAGCAGGAAAAGTAGCTTGAATTCATGAGGAGAATGTGACTAAAAAAAACTATGATTGTTCGGCGTATAGAATCTTCAACTATGACCTGCATTCGTACAGCTACCCTAGCCCTTGTTCATTTCACTACTGCGCACCAGTCTTGTGTCGTACTGTAGTTCTCACACCCACCGCATTGATACCGCCATCAACGACGCACTGCGTACTGTGACCGGATGCCTGTGTCCAACTCCGACGGACTACCTATCCATACTAGCAGGCAGCCAACTCGCTGAGCTACGCCGTAAAGGAGCCACGACTTCTCTCGCTCGACGCGATCTGGGCCCCGACTATCTCCTCCATGCAACATTCAAGCGACCACCACCTATAAAGCAGCTGTTGAAATCAAGACGCCCCTTTGTGCATGCTGCACAACAACTACTTAAGAACGCAAAATAACTTGGTTTAGTGCGGATCACTGGAAAAACCACATGTAGAAAACGGAGTGGCAAAACCACATCACACCTTTGTGACTTCATACCCGACGCCTATCCCCGTCCACCAGGGATGTCCCTCGCAAGGCTTGCGTGGGTCAGGCTTAACCGCCTGCGAACTGGCGTCGGCCGCTTTCATTCGGACATGCACAAGTGAGGCCTGGCTCTTTCATCAGAATGCGAGTGTGGTGCCACTGAACAGACCGCAGACCATGTCATCCACCACTGCCTAACCCACCGGCCTCCATACGGTGCGCATGGTCTGAGGGTCCTGGACGAAGAGACTGCTGAGTGGCTGCTGATTTCTTGCCTCCATTGCCTTGCAGGGTTAGGGTTTTCTTGCCTTTCTTGCCTTGCATTTCTTGCAAGGTTAGGGTTTCCTTGCATTTCTTGCCTTGCAGTCTCACACAGTTAACGTTACGTCATCTGCAGTATTAGTTTGGTTTTCATTGAGTCCATTTTCTAATGGGAATGATCCTTGTGAGACTGATGATACGTTTGGAAATTCATGAACAGTATTTACATTGATGTGATTTGTAAATCTGATTTCTTTATTTTACAGGAAGTCTAATTTTAAGTTATTCTAAGAAAAATGGAATTACGACAGTTAGACGTGGAGAAGACTTAACACTCACCTGCAGTATTAGTCATGCCGATAAATTGAACACCACTTTCACATGGACTCATCCAAACATGACAACATATCCAAGTGCGGCGTTGAACCTTCCTTCATTGAGTCCATTTGATACTGGAGAATATATTTGTAGAACTGATGATGTATATGGGAAGTTTATAAACAGTATCTACATTGATGTTATTTGTAAGTAGTAATTATTATGACATAATTATTGAAAAAATCTATTGATAACATTTCTATTATAATAAATTTTAATAATTGAAATATAATTCCCCCTAGCTATAACGAATTTTTCTCAATAAATATTGCCTTTCAGCGACGTTCTAACGACAATTCTCATACTTAGTTTACTTGCATTTGAAGATTTGAAAGAATTTATTAAACGCAATTGATTGATAAAATTTCAGATGCACCCTTTCAAGACAATCCTACCTTATGCTCGTGGGTTTTAAGAGAAAAAGGAACATGCAACGTCACGTTTATGTCCAACCCCCACACTCATTTTCTTGCATTGATCAAGAACAACTCTGGTAATACTTCATAAAACACAGAGGAATGACTTAGTTCCAGGCTTAAGTTTTATTTTTAATCTCATTATTTATATATAATATTTTTGAATATTATTATAAATATATTATAATATATTTATAATATTTGTAATTTTATTGAAAACAACATATCTACTCTCATTCTTGGTCACTTGAACCATGGCCACCTGGAGATGCGGCCTGATTTGTCACATTTTGCAGATTTTGATTACAGCTACTGCTAGCGCTTGACTGACATTTTTTGAGATGTTATTACTTTTTGCGGTTTCCTAATGACATAAAACTTTTTTGTTGCCTTGGAGAAGCAGTAGCAAATGAGAAAAAGTAAGTTGAAAAACGCAAAATCAGACTGTTATTGAAAAATTAACAGTCTGACTAAAATCTTCGAAATCAATTTTTTATTGTTTTTCGACATGTGAGAATGTTAAAACTTATTGTGTCATCTGGGGAAAAGAGAAAAGAAAGCGTAAAAACCTAATTTTTAGAAAAATTTATTTAAACATTCGCCCAAAGTTACAAAAACCTGGAAATTTCTGCAAAATGTGACAAATCAGGCCATATCTTTAGGTGGCCATGCTTGAACTAAATTGGTATTAAATTGGGTAAAAATGTGTGTAAAGATAACCACAACTGTGTAGACCCTACAGTCTAGTTACTAGTAAACTCATGGATTATGCAGTTATGAGTAATGAAGAGTCAACAGAAGGCGAAAAATGATTTAGCGTTTTTCTTTTTACATATCTCAAATAATCTAAAAACAATAAAATATATCTCAAATATCAAAATATCAAATTTCAAATATCAAATATCTCAAATAGTCTACATGCAAAACTTGCAAAAAAACGTTGGCTTTCTAATAACTTATCGATGTTTGTATCTAATTTGTGAAAAAGATTTTCTAGTCTTGTTGAAACTAAGTCAAAATAGAGAAACTCTTAGCAACTCTTCAATCATTGGTTTCTAACATACGTGATGGAAGCTGTGAAGTAAATTCGAACACCAGGTTACATTCAAAATGTATTAGGTAGTGAAATTACTGACCTTTAGTTCTGAAGTTTTCTTCTAATTAAAATAAATGTTTACAGATGTAGAAGTAGGTGATGGAAACTTCATGACAGATGGCACTTTTCAGACATTCCGATTTATGAAAGATCAGGTACATCGAAATAGATTAACTTCTTTATAGTTTTCTTCGTTTGAATCTTTTTTTCACAAGACCAAAGTTTAGGAGCTCTGCTTTTGATCACCCTGGAGCATTGGCGGTGACTCGGGTTAGTTGTTTGGGCAGGTGTCGAACAACCATTGTATTGATTGGACATCCACATCAAGCAGACCATGCACACCGTTCGGCACGTGATAGATAAGCGCAGCTGATGGTGCTGGCCAGCAGTTTGTTCTTCCTTAGAAAACTCACTCTGTAGATCGCGGAAGATGCCATCTTTCATGTGCGCATGTTACAGAGGAAAAATACGACGCCAATGAGCAGGCGGATGAGCCGCATCCAGAGTTTTCTCTTTTTTTATCATATTAGGTTGCATGTTAAAATATGTGAACACTGTGATCATTTTAGGCAAAAGAACTCGATAACGGAACTTACATATTGTACCTGCAATCCTCTGTTGAACCTTATAACCACACCATTATGTTCGATGTCATTGTGGAGGTTGATTCATTTGCTAGTCCAGCAAGTAACACACTCGTTGTTGCAATATCAGTGACTGTTGTCTTGGTAATAATACTATCGATTGCTGCTGCTGTAGCATACTACAAACGAAACTTAAATGACAAAAAGAAAGGTAACACATAAGGACATTTTGATTTTCTTATTATTGTGAATATATTTGTCAAGTTTATCACAACACAAATCATTAATTAGATAAAAATCATTCAGTAAAAACAAATATTATTTCAGAAAATGGGACAGACAATGTCGCCTACGCTGTAGAAGGTAAGCATGCAAGCATAAGATCTCAATAAAGTAAACAAACCATGGAACTAGGAAAATATTTACTGTACGTTGACTACAGGGTTATTGAAATAACGAGGTAGCAATCTAATATGATTGTCACAGTTTCTTTCTATCTCTTACCAGGAAAAAGACTTGGAAAGGTTCAATGACGTAGTTTAATGGATATAACCGAAAAGCAGTCAATTAAATGTCGAATAAGTTCTACTGGTGAAATGATAATAAAAATTCTTGAAGGACTTTAACGAACGGCTTCTCAAATAACTCTAATTTCGAACACAATTGATATCAGCACCAATTCTCATCTACTTGTATTCAATTACTTCAAATCTCAATCACCAATAGTCTCTGCACCTTTTACCAATCCACAACTCATAACACAACTCTCATCATCAACTCATAGTCAACTCATCATAATCAACTCATAATAATAATTCATCAATTTACACCACTATTTATAGAAGATTGTTCGGTCTAGTAACTTCGAGAAGGGTACGTAATGTTACATCATAAAGACCTATTGTTTTGTCAAGCTGCATTAAACGTAAACAACCAAGTTTACAGAAGCTTCTAGATCAGAGGTGACGAACCTGCGGCCCGCGGGCCTCATGCGGCCCGTCAAAGAATTTTGTGCGGCCCGCAAAACAATTTGACAATCGCTCATGCATTAAAGACAAAAGACATCTTAAAGCTGTTTTATGCCTTCACTTCTAAAATGCACTTTACAAAAAGTCGTTACAGGTCGAGGCTGACAGATGAAAATCTTAGTAGGCTATGCAGTTGAGAGTTGCCACATCGTCTGTTCGACCACATCGTCTGTTGTTGCCACATCGTCTGTTCATCGTCTGTTTGTTTGTTGTTTGAAAAAGAAATTTCATTATCTGATTTGTAGTTTCGGAGCATAATGGTCGAAACATTTAGTCAAGTTGAGTAAAAAGGATAGAGCCAAAAAAAAAGAAATCATACTCATATGAAAGCAAACGCTTCGAAAATTAAACTGTCTTTATAATCAGTGCAAGTGCTGTTACTCTATCCTTTTTGGTCAAGTTGATTTGTTTTTATTTTTACTGTTGTATGTTTCGATGCTGCGTAAGATACTTTCAACTGTGTGGGTTTTATTACTTTCATCTGCCGTTTGTTACTTTTCATGAATAATATCTTGAGTCTCTTCTAAAAGATTTCATAGTAGGTTACGATTAAAACGTTGTGTGGCCCGATAACTCATGTGTAATTGACAAAGTGGCCCGCGACCGCAAAAAAGTTCGTCACCCCTGTTCTAGATTTTCACGTAGCAGTAAAATGATCTAGAAATACATTACATAATAAAGATTTCGCAATCAGACATCTACTGGTAAACATCCTTATGACGTCATGAAAAACTTCACTCGGCAATTGTGAAAAACAACATAAATTTCCAAATTTGTTCTGAATGAATGTCCCGAATGCTCTGGAAACACGTTACATAATACTACAAACTTCGCAATCAAAGGTTACTTCAGGTCAGTAACCGATAATAACACATCGCTCAAAAATTCCATAATGAAAACAGCACGTTCGATCAAGATACAAAGCAGCCGGTCGCGAGACCTCGCACATTGATTGTGACGTACGCCCTCCCTTAGAATATTGTTGCAAACAATATAACAACACAATCAATACAAATCACATTACAAAAACAATTAATTACTCAATAAAACAGTTCTCATTAGTCCATCGTTGCATGATCTACCAACGACAGCGTTTCTCAAAACAATAATTATCACGTTTACTGTGAGTTTCCAACGTCCTCAATGTCTTCAATGCACCTGCGAGCAAGATGACCCATCTTCATACATCGGAAACACTTCCTCTCCGGACAGTCCTTGGCCAGATGACCTTCTCTTTGACAGTTGTAGCAAGCCTTTTCATCAAAAGGGCAGCTCCTGGCTATGTGTCCAATCTCCCCACACCGGTAGCAATGGTTGTCACGGCAACGTCTGTTTTCCGAATGTCCGCCGTCAGCAACGCACTCCTTGGCGAAGTGTCCGCGTCTACCGCATCTATAGCAAACTCCAAGTGGTCGTCGCCTGCCTCCTCTCCTTGGTTCTTCCATGGCCACCTTTTTGTTTCCAACCGCTCCATTCACTACTGGCAGGTAATCTTCAGGTATTATTTTTTAGCAAGCATATTTTTTCGTTTTCTTTACCGTTTTCTTCTCCACATGATCATCTTCATCCGGTCTCTCCTCCTCAAGCGCTGGTTCATGAATCATTATCGCACAACCGCATCGATAAACGTCCGTGTCTGTTTCATTCTTCCCAGACTGATTGGATAGGGAAAACGACTTGTCCTTGCATTCCTTCGCTTCGTGTCCTTGCCTATTGCAACGATTACACCACTTCCTCGATTCCTGATGATTTCTGTTAGTCTTCCTCCGGCAGTTAACAGCCTTATGACCTAAGCTATTACAATTAAAACAACGTACTTCTCTTGGAACCGCACCTCCTTTAAAATTATTTGTTTGCTCCTCATCATTATCGCATGACAACGTCTCTTTGGTCGACAACTTCTCATCATGGGCAACTAAATAGGCTACTGTTCCGCCACACTGGCTATATCTTCTAGAGTCTTTGGACTTCTCTCCATCTTCTTCTTTTCTCTTTGCTACTTGTCGGTTTGTTGTCATTAGTCGAATCCAGGGCTCACCACGTGGAGGTTGACAACTTGAGCCCCAACTTCTCTCCATTAAATAAACTGAAAGAATCTTTGAACATGAATCTGTGAATTGTTCCTTAACTATAAGATTTGCCAATCCGTCCAATGATTGTTCGGCCCCCGAAAGTTCAAACCATTGTAACAAAAGGTTTCTTAGACGTTCAATAAATTGACCTGGGCTTTCGTGTCGTTCAGGCTTTGCCTCACGAAATCTTTGACGGTATCCATGCTCGGTAAAATTGTATCGCTTTAACAAAGCTACAGTAACTTCAATCTGTCGTAGTCCATCGCATCTTCTTGTGAAAGTCTTAAATATACATCAAGGTCTTGCCCCGACAACAACATGCTTAATTGAGTAGCCCATGCTGTCTTCTCCAATTTGGCTACTGTAGTCAAATCTTAACAAATAACTATCTAAATCACCTTTTTCCTCAACAAATGATGGAAAATCTGGACGTCTAACTTGCGCCACAATAACATCTCGAACAGTATCGTTAGTAGAATTAGATCGTTCACCAATGTCCAGATTTGCTATCATTAAAACTTTCACAAGAAGATGCCCAGAATGTCATAGTTTCTTTCTATCTCTTACCAGGAAAAAGACTTGGAAAGGTTCAATGACGTAGTTTAATGGGTATAACCGAAAAGCAGTCAATTAAATGTCGAATAAGTTCTACTGGTGAAATGATGATAAAAATTCTTGAAGGACTTTACCGAACGGCTTCTCAAATAACTCTAATTTCGATTACAATTGATATCAGCACCAATTCTCATCTACTTGTATTCAATTACTTCAAATCTCAATCACCAATAGTCTCTCCACCTATTACCAATCCACAACTCATAACACTGATCTCTCTCAGTAATTTTTCCGATTATAAGATCAACTAAAGGGTATTGTAAACATAACGCTTTCACAGTCTCACTACAATACGGAGTTTCGATGTATATCTTCGCTAACGGCCCTTGGATTGAAGTGTTATTTATCGACATCACATGGCCAGTTTTTCCGTTAACTGACTGTCTTTTACTAAATCTCTCCTCACCATTATACTCGTAGAACCAGAATCACGTAAAACTTTTACCTTTGGTGCAACGTGATATTCTGGGGGCTCGTCCGGGATCAACCAGAATGTCACAGTTCCTTCCTATCTCTTACCAGGAAAAAGACTTGGAAAGGTTCTACGTAGTTTAATGGGTATAACAGAAAAGCAGTTAATTAAATGTCGAATAAGTTCTACTGGTGAAATGATAATGAAAATTCTTGAAGGACTTTAACGAACGGCTTCTCAAATAACAGCACGTAAATCAGCGGCAACAACACTTCAACAATCAGAAACTTCACTCTGTTACTCTCGGTGACCGGGCCGCGAAATTTTTTTTCCCACGAGATTTCTGTCTCATTTGCATATTTTGGTAAAAGTTTGTATTAAAGCCGTGTAAATGCAACATTTTCTCGTTGGCACAGCTGGTTCAGTGGCTTCATCCTCTTCCTAGTACTCGTGAGAACAAGGGTTCGACGCCTGTCGAAGTCAACTTTTTTTTCTTTAAATTAATTTTGGCGGTGAACAAGAGCTTTTCAAAAAAAGTAGGGTTAGGGAAAGCTTATATTTTATTATCATTGCAGAATTTTATTGGCAAATAGTTATTTCGCAATCTGAATCAACCAATCTCTCAAAACACTTTCGGAAAATCTTACTTTTAGAGTGACTAGAATCAATGAGACAGAAAGCTCGTGGGAAAAAAATTTCGCGGCCTGGCCTGGGTCAGCGATTCAAACTCTCCACAAGTATGCAAAACTGCCAGGATTGAACTCTACAAGAAGCTTTCCCAGTCCAAGGATAAAACTTCAATCAATCAATCAAAATTAGTTAGATGATTTTAATCTTCATCTTTAGACTGAGAAAACCTCAAACTGGTTTCTCTTGGCAGTTTCGCACAGGCCTGCTTGTAGATTAACTGACATGCTTGAATGACTGGAGCAGGCCCGATTACCGAGATTGGCAGAGTGAAGTTTCCGATTATCGAAATGTTGTTGTCTACAAATTATTTCATCCACTAAATGTGCCACTGAATGGAGAGCAGTCCTTAAAATGCGTTGTACAAACGCATATCCCAAGAATCGGTCGAACCAGTGTCATTTGATTTTGAAGTTTCTTAGTGCGTGAAATTGGGTGCATACTGCATAAGCAACTGAGCTATCGGAGTTCAATAAATCTTGTTATAAGTTTGAGTGATTACGAAAATCGTTTGCAGACTTGAATAGGCTACCTCATGGACTTCTAAATAGTAGCATCTGGACTGGAAACGCAGTGACCAACAAAAGGCCAAACAGTTGGTACAACAGTTGGCCAACAGTGGGCCAACAGGGTTAGTTACTTGGCTGTTGGCCCACTGTTGGCCAACTGTTGTACCAACTGTTTGGCCTTTTGTTGGTCACTGCGTTTCCAGTCCAGATGCTACTATTTAGAAGTCCATGGCTACCTCAATAAACGATTACAATTTTATCATATACTCGAAAACGTATTTGTAAGCCGCAGGTCGCTGCAGCGGATTAGGTTTGACAAGCAGAAGGCAAGATTAAAATCAGGTGATGATTCCCACCCCCAGTGGCGGCGAGTGGTGTTTGTGAGCAGTGGGGCTGCAATAAATAGTCCAGGGGGGAAAGCTCGTCACTGAGATCGTTCGCCTTCGCAGGATGGTCTGGGGGGTCTCCCCCAAAAAATCGAATAATACCATTAAATTTGGAGCGTTCTAAACATGTTTTCACCCCAAATTTTTAAAAAATGCGTTCAAACTTTGTTTAAAAGTTGATGTATTCCTAAGCTATAATTTAAAAAAACTACCAGTATTGCTTTGAAGACAAACTTTACTAGTATTGACTTGAGCTTAGTCTTGACTAGCCTAGCCGTTGCATAAGGTTCAAATGATTTTGAAATGCCCTAGGCTGGACTAGCACTTCCTATAACCTGTTGAATACCCTAACTCTACAGCCATCACTTCTACATTCATGGCTCATCGCAAGTCTGCGAAATAAAAACTAACTTTAAAAAGTATATAAAGTTATTCGGTTAGGTGGGGCTGTTTTCTATGCAGCTCCAACAGATTCAAAAATTGCTGTAAAATACCAAAAGAGGTGGAGCTTCAAGGATAATTTTTAGCCAATTAGAGCGCTTGAAATCCAGAATCTGGGGCTGCAGAGCAGTTTGCCCAATATCGGTGTTGCCAAACGAAACTTTTAATATTTCAATTTTCGATCCGCAATTCGTAACTGAAAAAAGTAACTGGGTGAGACAAAAACCGAGGAAAACATAATTTCCTTCTTCTTGTTCTTTTAGTTGGGGCTGCAGCCCTGCAGCCTCATGGCACGAGCCGCCACTGCCCCCCCTGCCGTTACTCTTTCTTTTCTGTTAACAAACAAAGTTCAAAGTATGAATTAACACTCTGGCTGAATGCTGGAAGGGTCACAATGGCTGCAGTCAGCTGGTTCACAAAAAAATTGTCATATGTTAATATATCTACCAGTTAAAATACTCCATCTTAAGCGACTTACAGATCACAAATACGCTAACCACAGGCTGCTATTGCAAATCAAAACAAAATCAAAAGCGACGTGGCAATTGGTCACAGCGGTAAACCATAATCTCTTCGTGGGAAAATTGTAACATAAAGTTCCCGGATCCGTTCGTGTGCATGTAATGACCGAAAAAGAAACACTCCTTCGAAACGTCTATTCAAATTTGTATTTCTGTAAAATTAGCCACCTGGCTGTCGAAATTGGATGCAACGCCGTACACCACTAAAACTTGTCACTACAGAACAGATTACTTAGATAAAAGACGGAAATTTTATCCAGCTGGCAAGCACTAAGCAAACAGTTAAATGTGCGACTAACTCTCAAGCAACCATTTCACGAATGACTAGAATAATTTGCGATATCTCAAATGCACGTAGACAGTAACTGTGACGCAATAATGAAAGACATTGTCACGCAATTCAAACCGGTGTTCAAAGGTAGTGATGCAATATTTCATCAGGTCTTACGACCGATGGTGCAATATTTGGACATTTTCTAGCAATTTCCATGACGTAAGATGCCAGCTAGGTTAAGTAGACCATAACGGTTTTTATATGACGTTTGATTTGGTCAAAATTGTCGGGAACAGCAATAACAAGCAGTTACGTTCCTTAAAACCAGTGTACCTGCAATGCTGTAGTTCTTGGCACGCAAAAATATAAAACAATTCCTGATAAATGAAAATTAATTGTCTAGCTTGGCTGTTCATAAATAATTACGGTCTGAATGTATAATGAATCAAGAGTTAAGAAGAAAACCATTTGATCAAAGTAAGCTTAACAAGTCTGATATAATGTATTTTGTTTCAGATGAAAATGGTTATGTTGATTTTCGCCCATCTTTTAAAAAACCTGCCACCATGAAAAGTTCCCAACCCTTGGTATGTAACTTAAAAAAAAAAAAAAAAAAAATTACAATACAATATGTTCGCAAATCGTAACTTGACTTGCAAAAGTAACCTTAAGCCATTGCTCAAGTCTTTAGTCTCATAACGGCTTATTTTCAATTTTACTGGCTACTCTTTTGTTTTTCTGTTTTTAAAGTAGTATGCTCGCCTCTGTAAATCTGTATGTATAAATAAGTAATTATACTGTAGAGCAGTGGTTCTCAAACGGTGTGCCCGGGCGCACTGGTGCGCCCCAGAGGTTATCTAGGTGTGCCCAACAGCATTCCTAAAAAAGTATTCTAATAAGAAAAACAAAAAGAATAGTTACCATATTAGATCAATTTTCTTACCTGCTCCTTCCATTTAACATCATTATTACGATAATTTCAGGCACGGGCAGACATTCGGTAAAACTTGTATTTGTTGCTCACAATAGCAATTGTCTATGTGTGTTTTTTGCTGTTGGAGTAGATTCAGAATGTAATTGTAAAGCAGAAAGAAATTGCTAGTTGCTGAGTTAGTGTTCATAGAAAAGGTGGTAGAGGTGTTAATAGTAGTGTACTGTAGGTAGTCATTAATGAAGTATAGTAGTAAATAACTGTAATGCGGATTTTATAGTTAAGAATAAATTTCGTTGATGTAAATATCTTTTTTTTTAGAAAAATTTACTCTTACATATGGATAAGTTTCTTAAGAGAAAGCGTGACATTGATGAAGTTGACGCCGAAAGTGACCAAAATTTAAGCGTAAAAAAATGTACTAGTAAGAAAGCAAAACCACGACCGACTCGTAAATATGATGATAGCTATCTAAGTTTTGGGTTTTCCTGGATCGGAAGTCATGATGATCCTTTGCCTGTATGTTTAGTTTGCGGAATGAAGATGGCCAATGAATCAATGGTCCCTAGTAAACTTGCTAAACATTTTAAAAAGAAACACTTTTATCTACAAGATAAACCCATAAGCTATTTTCAGAGAATGTCTGAGCAACAACAAAAAACAGCAAGTTCCTTTAAGAGTATAGTGACTGTTTCTGATAAAGCTCAAATTGCTTCTTACCAAGTCTCTGAACTGATTGCTCAAAATATGAAAGCTCATACTTTAGGTGAATCAATTATTTTGCCTGCTTGCAAAAAGATTGTCAGTACGATGTTAGGAAACGAAGCAGCATTAAAAATAAGCAAGATACCTCTGTCAGACGATACTGTTCGCAGGCGTATTCTGGAAATGTCTTCTGATATTGAGAAAAATGTAAGTGGTAATAAACTCCACTCTTCAGATTTTGCTCTGCAAGTTGATGAAACTACCGACATTACCAACAAGGCACAACTCATAGCATTCATTCGTTTTATTAACGAAAACGAAATAACAAACCAGTTTCTTTTTTGCAAAGAATTAAGTGTGACTACTAAAGGTGAGGACGTTTTTAACATTCTGAATGACTACCTTGATAAGTGGCAGTTATCGTGGAAATCGTGTGTAGGCATTTGCACAGATGGAGCACCTTCTATGGTAGGTTGTATCAAGGGACTTGTATCTTTTATAAAGAAGAAAAACGAGAATGTTATTGTAACTCACTGCTTTCTGCATAGAGAGGCTTTGATGTCAAAAACCTTAGGAGAGAATTTAAGAGAGGTCTTAGATGAAGTTGTTAAGATGGTAAACTTTATAAAAGTAAGACCTGCAAAATCGCGGCTATTTGAAAAAATCTGTACCAATATGGAATCTCAACACAAACGATTACTTTTACATACCGAGGTGAGGTGGCTATCAAGAGGCAAAGTGCTTACTCGTGTACACGAGTTAAGACAAGAACTTCTTGTATTTTTTGAAGCAATGAAGCAGTCACATTTTTGTGACCTCTTGCAGTGTAAATTTTGGATTGCTAAATTACAATATTTGGCAGATATATTTCAGCATCTCAATATTTTGAACACCAGTATGCAAGGGAAAGGGCAAAACGTTCTTACATCCACTGACAAGATAAAAGCGTTTCAGAAAAAATTACACGTTTGGAAAAGTGCAGCGATTAAAGGTAGTTTAGAAATGTTCCCATTGGTAACTAATACTTGCAAAACTGAAATCCTTCCACTTGTAATTGAACATTTATCAACTTTAGAAGAAAAAATGAATTTTTACTTTCCATCACTTAACACTGCGCAATATGACTGGATTAGAAATCCTTTTTTAGAAAGTACCTCTGAATATAGTTTAACACTGACAGAAGAAGAAGAACTGGCAGCTGTGTCCACAGATCGTGGATTGATGATGAAATACAAAGAGTGGTCTCTTGAAGCTTTTTGGATTTCTATCAGAAAAGAGCATGTCGCGATATCTAAAAAAGCACTGACTGTTTTATTGCAATTCTCAACGTCATATTTATGTGAACTTGGCTTTTCTACCCTCGCCACAATTAAGTGTAAAAAGAGAGGAACTCTGCAATGCATCGATGAGGACATGAGAGTTTGCCTCTCAAACATAAGACCAAACATTGAGAAAATCTCACAGGCTCATCAAGCACATGTTTCCCATTAATAAAAAGATAATTTCTTTATTTTTGCGTTTTATTTATTTGACTTAATTATGACATTTTAGTGCATTTTTATATAAAGTGTGCCCAGAATTATTTGTAGTATTGTAAGTGCGCTTAGACTGTAAAAAGTTTGAGAACCACTGCTGTAGAGTGTAGATTCATTGTTATGGGATGGTGGCTAACGAAAAGACGCTTACAACCTTTCACTATCACCCTGACTGCGTCATAGTCTAATCTGCTGAAATATAATGTAGGCCATAGTTTTAACAGATTTATTTACTGTCTTTATTTGTAATATGACGCTATGGAAGCACATACATTGACCAAGGCTTGCTAAAGATAAATAATGGTTTAACAACGTGTTGATATTTGTATCAATTGTCACAGCCTCGGACAGAAGCTGCATTTTCTCATTATCTGGAACCAATGCAAGGAACAGGTAAGTCTATTGCTGACGAAATAAACATCGCTTTCATTATGAAGTAATTAGTTTTGGGAAACCTATCAAGCGGTTAACTCTCAAAAACTATAAAAATATTCACAAGAACAGTAAAAACAAACTGAATCTAGTTCGTGTCCACGATTTTGTTTTTTATGCAATGTAATCAGAATGTAATAAAGGAAGATAATCAAAATCAATATTGCAATGTTTCTTCATCGTTCAATTTTATTACAAAACGTTTCATGCGTTAGTCTCTTCTCTCGGTCATCCCATATCCAGTCTTTTTCAGCTCTAGTTTTTTCGAAGTTCTAATTAATCATACATTGAAAATATTTTGATAAACTATAGTATATTTTGCCGATACAATTTTATTGCACATAAGTAATTCCAACACTTTAAATCCTTGAAATCTTTAAAGTGCCTCTGACAGGAAAATAAATTTGCTAAATTTACCTAAGATACCAAAGAGATGACACTAACAAACTTCCCTGACTAGCAAATCGTAAAAAATATCAATAGGTTACTAAGTTACACGCTTGCAAATTTTCGTTCACTTTCGGCAAATCTGGCACTCATTCAATTGCGAAAATAAAAACGGCAACCTCGCTGTGACGTCACCATGGGTGGGAAGGATACATTCTTTCTCTGTGGGGAGTTAGTAAGGTATGGTACGACTGCTCCAAAGCGTCAATGTGTGGGGGTCTATTAGTCTAAAGCATGTGCAAAATGAGAATTACCGAAATGAAAAAGTCAACTTATTATTAGTATTACTATCAGGTTTAGATCAAATAGATTGAGTTTGTTTTATCAAACAGCATCTCAATTCAATTGAAATTGCATTTTTTCTAAACTCTTGTAGGGCTACAATTTGGATAATTTTTTATTTGTTTTAATCTGGCTATAGCCATTTGCAGTGTAACAGCAAAATCTCACAGACAGTACCCTTAATTTATGGTTGAGGTAATGCCTGAAAATTGCTGTTTATGTGACAGAGTCAGTGACAAAAATGTGTGCTATCTTTTCATGCTTTCAAACAAAACAAGGTGCTGAGAAGAAAATAGTCAAAGTTTTCTTCAAGTGTTCAAACGTGGGATGGACCATACAAAACTAGTCGTATATGTTCTCTTCACTTCAATGGAGATGATTTTGTTAACACCACCAACCCGATTTGGATCTTCTCAGCAATGAGTGGCGTGCTGGAAACTGTAGGTGGTGCATTTGTCACAAGTGCGAGTCTATGTCCCAGCCCAATGAATATGTATGTTGCCATGAAGTGCCACAGACAAAAGAACTTTTGAAGAAAGGCGCATCTAGCTGTGTTACCAAGTTGACCGATTTTGAGGCACATTTACATCCTGCAGTTCTGAGGACTTTTTTTTATAAGGAGCAGGAAGAACTGGAGAAAAAACAATAAACTGAAAGAAGAAAACGGAGACCTATCAAAAGAGTAAAGATGCTACAGTAGGCTAAAAATACCCTAAACACCAAAGAATACACACTAAACGAAGTGATTTTATTTCCTTGAGAGCAGTATCGGTAATTAGTTGCTTACAGGCATGTATTGGAGTGGATACTACCAGGGCCGGATTTAGCTGATGGAGGGCCCGGGGCACTTTTAGATCGGGGGGCTCCCGTGCAAAATAATTTTTCGGGCCTTCGGCGCGAAAAACCATCTCTACGTCTACAGTAGCATCAGTCCAGTACTGCACAGCATTTTGCAAAAACTTTAAAGGCCAAAAGGAAAAAAATCACATTTTTTTTCCACATAGGGGGCCTTTGAAAAGTCGGGGGGCCCGGGGCAACTGCCCCTCTGCCCCCCCCCTCTAAATCCGGGCCTGGATACTACAAGGTGGTGCTCTCAGAAGCAACAATCGGATTGTGCTGCCGTCATGCATTGTTTGGCGAATCCGAAACAATTTTCAAGTCCAGATGGCCGTTACACCGGATTTCAATGGCCAACTGAAGGCACATTATGAGAGAGAGAACTTTTATTTATTTATGAATAGTGATGAATGATTATGAATTAAATATGAATGATGATTCGTACGATTTCTTCATTTTTTACTTCAAGTATATTTTAGGGTTTGTAGGAACGTATCCAGTACAGTTTTATTAAACTGCAGAAACAATAAATCTTCGAAAAAAGCAACCGCTTGTACCAACTCCGACCAAACTGTGATCCACCAATTACATCTAGAAAGCATTTGTTTTATCCGTCGCTAACGACGCCCACCCAGGATGACGTAACACCACCAAAATCGTCCCAGAGCAGTAAAATATGGAGTTTTGCCTGTGGTGGCGCTGCGGAACTGTCGTTTTGTATCAATTTTGCCCTAACCAATCGAGCTTCGAGGTTAAGATTAAAAAGTTCGCTAAGCATAATTCTGCGCTAGAAAATGCTTAGAAAAGTTATTATACTTGGGTCCAACCTGTCAGGGGCACTTTAAATGAACTCTTCAAAACCAATTCAAAATAATAAAAAAAAATGTTAAAACAACATAAAGTCTTTAAATCAGCTCTTTTAATCAAAATCAGTTCAGCGAAGATTGTTACATTTTACTCAATTATGTTCTTTAGATGAACATGGCTACGTAGAAAGCAACCCGTATTCAACGGCAAGCAAACGATATCAAAACGTAATTGCATCAGATGTAAGTTGCAGAAGAAGATCTCCTTATTCGGTTTTATTAATTTTTGCTTCTTAAATTAATTTTTGTAGTTTAGAGTCATCTCATCTATGTGCAACCTTGGCTCGATTGAAAAATATCAGGTTAAATTTAGTTCAAGAGTCAAAGTGTATGTTCAAATGTTGCTTGCATCTTGCAATCGATTTTATCAGCTAAACTCTTTTGAAAATATATTTAGCAAACTGCTACCGCTGCTGGTACATCTTCTATAAAATGACGATGTGAGTAGGAGTCATTGAAGCGGAAACCTGTAGGCAACCTACCATTTCAACTATGAGTTAATAGTTTTCAGTAGATGATTTATAATCTAATAGCAGTATATCGCCGCTTCCAGGACCTTGCCTCCCTTTGTCTATAACATCAAGTGGGTTGCTGTGTCATTGGAAGGAAGTCGGCCTTCATGTCTAATTTTATGCATTTAAATCTTATAACTTCAACTTGCACCACAAAAAATTTTTGACTGTTTATGCTCCATTACAACTCTTTTCTGTTTGTGTATTTCTAGAAAGGACAAAACAACAGCGGCAGCTACGTTAATATTGAGCAAGATATTGAAAGTAAGAGTATTTTGTTATTGTTATTGACGCTTTTCTACAAATATTCAGCTCTCAACAAATAAGTTTTCTCATGTACATTTTCTATGTAGATTTCTACGTCTACAATGAAGTAAATAAACACTAAAAAAGTTCAGTTTATGTTGTGAACTACTCATTCATACTAAAAGATTATGTTGTCAATTGAAGAAGGTTTCTTTTAATCTTTATGTTATAGTTTTTATGCAACTTTACATTGTAAAAACGGAAAATTAAAGCGTTTGATAATTTTCCTTAACCTGTTATGTGAAGCTAGTTTTAATGGTGAACTACAGCAACTTAATTCTTCATTCATATTACTTGTAAATAAAACGCTACTTCCATTTAGATGAGCATGGCTACAAAACGATGGATGGTCAAAATGTTAAGGTGATCACCCTTGCATAGTGCATAGGCTATGCTACTGCTTATAAGTTGTTGTATAAAAGAGATTGAATTGTGCTTATGATACTAGTTAAGCATCAATAGCTTAGTTGGTTAAGCGCCCAACTTCTCATGAACAAAGAAACGGCAGCAACATGAAACGTTGTTTCGATTTTTGGAGTGTGCTCTTGAGCAATACATTTCAAGGGACAACTCTTCATTCTGCAACACCTGGAGGATGGAATAATTCACAGACAACAACACTTCAACAATAGGACACTTCAGTATGTCAAATTCAGTTACCGGACCTACGTCCGTGGTTCAAAGCCTTTGCAAGTATGCGGCACTGTCAAGGTTAAGCTTACAAAGAAGCTTTCTCAGCCCGAGTAAGCTATAAAGATTTTCTTATTCATTCAACTTAGCTATAACGATGCACTTTTACACCACCCATGCCTACGTCTGTACACTTTTGCGTAGTTTTCCCACACAGATCAGTTGGTTTAGTGCTTGACATTCTGCACAAAAAATCTTCAAGAACAAGTGGCACTGGTTCCAGTCTCGGCGTGTGCGCTTAAGCAACTCATTTCAAAGACTGCTCTCCATTCAGCGGCACATAGTGGATCGAATACTTCACTCTGCCAATTCCGATAACCAGGCTTGAGTTAAGCAGTTCAAAGCCTCTACAAAAGTAAGCAAAACTTCCATAAATGACTTTTTTTTTTCAGTCCGCGAATAAACATGATGTGTACGAGTTTGTTTTTGTTTGGTATTTTATTTGACACAAATCCATATAGATCGCAGCTAGAAAAATTGATCATTTTTACGTGGTTTTAATGTCTGCATATATTGAAACAATGTAAAAGTGGTCAATTTTGCCAGCTGGGAATGTGTAGGCCTACCATAAAAAAGAGCTTGTGAAATGTGCATATTTGAAGCAAATAAATAAAATTAAATAATGAAATAAGGAACATGATTCAATATTTAGAATTAATTCGATGAATGTAGTTTTTGTTTGAACATTAGCTTATGGCATTTTATAAAGACACTTCAGTCTATTTTTTACTTTAAAGCAACCAAAAAAATAACTATTGCTTATGGATCATTTTTAATAGTCACGTAATTTTTCAATAAGCGCTTTTGCCACTAAAACCTCAACTTGGCCATAAATAGAAAAAAGTTTAATTTCTAATTTTGCTGCAAACAAAAATGATGAAAACAAATTTCAAGTTTTAACAAAATAGTGTAAATGTTTGTTGTTGAAATTATTCAACCTGTCTGTTCTTGCTTAATTGCCAACCAAGAAACTCGAACAAAATGTGCAAAGAAAAACATTCATGATCATTTCTACTGCATCAGCCATAAAGTTACATGAAATTCATCAAAATTTCTTTTTCTGTTGTGTCTTATTGCATTAATTTTAATTTGAGTGACATTTAACATACTCATCACTATTCTACGGGGACTACATGGGCATGGGAGAGCAATTGCACACAAAAATTTTATCTTGCTTTCTCCAAAAATTAGGTTTTTAATGCTTATACAACGTTTAAATAACATTGCATTACATTTTGAATAACGTTTAATACATTTTATGCTTTATTTTATTTAGCCACACGAATAGATGCCACATCAAACTGTTTTGATTAAAATGATCTTAACGTAGACTACCGGTACTACGGTAGCCTACCTGATCATTTTTCCAAAATATATTTTCACATTATTTACATTATTTTTACAGAGTGTAACGGAACTAAAGGATGGAGAATATGAAATAATGATGTTTCCACACAAAAATTGAAAATTTACTATTGGTATACTGTAGATGGTAAGTTACATTAGCGGTATCTGGGGATAAATTCAATCTAAGCTTCGAAAAAACGAGCAAGGGCAAAGTATAATATGTTATGTAGTTGTAGGCCTACATATTTCTAATCTAAAACATTAAAACGTAAGAAACCGTAGCCTTCAGTTTAGAGTTTAAACAAGCTCTTTTATTTTCTCATTGATTACGTTCACTTCCACTCTTTGTTGCAGAATCTAATAAATTTCCTGTTGAAGAAAATAAACGCAAAGTTCAATCAATGTCTCCATGGCGACCCAATCCTGTGAAAACATTTTGTTTCAAACAAAGACTACTTCATCTGTGATTTGTTAACATAAGCTAGCGACGTAGGCTTCTCAAAAGGGGGCAATGTACGGTAGTGATATTTCTGTAAGCATAATTTTACTTGAAATTAAATGTAGCTTACCGGTAGGCTGCTGTAAATATAACTTAAGGATATTAAAGTGTTGCTCTTTGTCAAAGAATTTCAAATTGAATCAAATGCTCTCTTCCTTGATTACAACAGTCTACAATGTTAACAGTGACTGAAATGTAGGCTTGCTCAGTGGAAGCATTGATAGAATTTTGAATTTGAAAAGTAAGAATTATCGTAATTAGGCCTATTATGTTATACTATATTAAATGTAAAATTTGTTTCTGCGGAGAAATATAAAGCACTTTCAAAATAAAAGAAAAAGCAAGCAATTACGTAATTTACAATTGGAAAATTACAACAATATAATTGCGATTGTAGAACAGCAAAGGTGAAATCACGTTAAGATCTCGTCATGGAGGTGAATTGCGGAGATATTAAATGGTTGTTATTTCACAGCAACAACTTGAAACTGAAGCTATTTCTTTAAAAGTTATTGTTGATGAAATCACACGAATTTACGTCATAACGCAACGTTTTGTTACAACGGAGAAAATTGAGCCATCAATCGCTATTGAACAGGATCACTGGTGAAAGGCTGCGGTTGGGTCGTTGCGTAGAAAACGATCCATCAACCACTTTTTGCTCAAAACAAGTTACCTTCCAAAAAAACGCAAATATTATGGGAGAATTACATTTTGTAGAAAGTTAAAAAACAATGGAAATTTATCACGGTCCCTACAGTTCGATTACAGGCGTAAAAGCATGAGATATTTCTGGATGACAGCCCACTTGCTTTTTTTCACCAATTTCGAATAAAGCTAAAACAAAAACTTGCAGTCGAAATGAAAAACTTTGAAAACTGTTTGTTGAGAATAGGAACAGTGGAATACCGGGACGACTCATTTTAACCTAAGCTTAATTAATAATTTTTCTTGCGATATGGACAGCTGGAAGTCACGGCGGAATTAAAAAATTGGCAAAACTGCAAAACGTTTTCTTTGCTTTTACTTAAATTCATTTTTAGCGAATGAAACGCTGTATTTTGCTTAAAACTTTGGGTGCTAGAACATCGGCAGAACCTTACTACTACAGTGTGAGGTTAACTACCATTACCACTGTAGCGTGAAATCCATCGCTACATTAATATAACTGGAAATAAACATGATATCACATATTTCCATACATTCATTTTGGTAATACACACTTTGTACACACGCAGCCAGGTCATATATGGTGCACCTGAATATGCAACACATAGCGTAGACATAAAGCTGCAGCTGCACCAAATTTTGTCATTACACTATGACCCTCCAGTTGTCCATCTTCAGTTTGAGTGAGCAATCCCCTACTTCTACTATCCCTAGTTGAAAATAATCCAGGTAGCCATTCAACAGTCCTTGATAAGTTGATGTGTTGTATTTCTGTATATGTTGGGTTTACAAGTCATTTGATTGATTGATTGAATTTTTATCCTCGGACTGGGAAAGCTTCTTGCAGAGCTTAATCCTGGCAGTTTCGCATACTTGTAGAGGCTTTGAATCACTGACGCAGGCCCGGTCACCGAGATTGACAGAGTGAAGTTTCCGATTGTTGAAGTCTTGTTGCCGGGAAACTATTCTATCCATTAGATGCCGCTGAATGGAGAGCAGTCCTTAACGTGCGTTGCTCAAGCGCACACCCCGAGAGTCGAACCAGCGCCACTTGATCTTGAAGCTTCTTCGTTCCAGAAGTGACGCGCTAACCAATTGAGCTATCGGGGCTAACCAAATTTAATCAGGGCTGTAAAGTCGAAGGGACTTTGGCTTGTCGAGATCGTTGAGAAAATGCCGAATCCACTTGATACAAAACGTTGTACCTGCAGTCTACTATAAAAAAAGCGAATCTGCTTGCATATGACATTACTTCCATTTTAAACTGCTTGCAATGTCGTAAATGTCGGCAGCAGTGGCCGAATGGTTAGCGCGTTGGGCTCGTAATCAAGAGCCTGCATGTTCGACTCCAGCCACCCGCACTTGCTGTTGTTTCTCTGGGCAAGAAACTTCACGATAATTGCCTCTACCCACTACCCAGTGATGATTTCGAGTAATGGGTAGTAGCCTACCAAAGTTAAGTCATAAGTAGAGTAGACAACCGGAAACAGACATTGCCGTCGGTTGCAGCGTGGGTCAGGTGTAGGCTATGTCGGAAGGCGTACACCGATGCATAGCGCTCAAGTCCGCTTTCCGCAATGCAGGATAAAGATAAACAATAAGACAATACTTCCATTTTAAACTGCTTGCAATGTCGTAAATGTCCGCCCCGATAGCTTAGTTGGTTAGCGCGTGACTTCTGGAACGAAGAAGCTTCAAGATCAAGCGGCGCTGGTTCGACTCTCGGGATTTGCGCTTGAGCAACGCATGTTGAGGACTGCTCTCCATTCAGCGGCATCAGTGACGTTCGGTGGCTTAAACCGTTGGGAAAGCAACTTGGAAATATGCTGCAGCAAGGTA
Source organism: Aplidium turbinatum (assembly GCF_918807975.1). Lineage (NCBI taxonomy): Eukaryota > Metazoa > Chordata > Ascidiacea > Aplousobranchia > Polyclinidae > Aplidium > Aplidium turbinatum. The sequence goes on along the minus strand of NC_137483.1, from coordinate 5,239,098 downwards.
GTAGGCACGAAGGGCGTAACCGTCGGGCGAAGCCCGAAGGCGTGTTGCCGAAGGCAACACTTCCAGCGGGGGGTCTGGAGGGCTTCCTCCCGAATTTTTTGAAAAACACTTCCAATTTGGTGCGCTCTGAGAGCATTTCCAAAACAAATCAAAAATAAAAATCTGTCAAATTGTGTTTCGCCTATGTCGTGATCATACATCCATTTAATGTTTAGAAGTCATGAACAATCTTAATTTTAACGTTGCAGGACCAAAATCCAGTGTTAGACATGGAATAATAGTTGTCTAAATATTTAAATCGTCATGAATGTTCATTCTCAGATATTCAGTTAGGCCATGGATCACGGAATTAGAAGGATTGGAGTGTCTGCTTTTCCGCTTAAAGGATTTTTCAGCAGTACCGTAGTCCAGAAGTTCCATTGCTTGTGATTCATGACCATGTGCAACCAGATACAGTGGTTTAGGTTTAGGTTATCCAAGTGCTTGCATGCAATGTACCGTACAGCCAGGCAGTAGGGTAGTTTTTTACATTATTTTAAGAAATATATTTTAGTAGATTTGTAATGAAGCAATGTTTTTATTTTAACCAAGCTGAACACTGAGGGGTTAAGGTCTTCATTTAGGTTACTATATTTGCATATGATATTTTATATTTGCATATGCATATTTTATATTTGCATATGCATATTTTTTTCTGCTAACCAATGATATAGGCTAGGCAATAAAATTATTTCTTCCAGAACTAGTGTAACTTAGGCTGACTTTGTGATTTAAAAATGCCATGTTGCTTCTCAGCACTAAATTGTAAAACTGGTCATGGATCTCCAAAATTTAATGATAATGAACTTCAATGATATAGGCAATTAAAGTTATTTCTTTATTCCAGAACTAGTGTAACTTAGGCTTACTTTGTGATTCAAAAATGCCATATTGTTGCTCAGCACTACATTGTAAAATTGGTCATGGAACTCCATTATTAAATGATAATGAACTTCAATGATATACCGTAGGCAATAAAGTTATTTCTTTATTCCATTTCCAGAACTAGTGTAACATAGGCTGACTTTGTGATTCAAAAATGCCATATTGCTGCTCAGCACTAAATTGTAAAATTGGTTATGGAATTTCAAAAATTTCTTCTGGGGTTTCAATTCATAGGTATCCGATAAACAATTCAAGTTTGTTGAAGTTGTGGTTGAAGAATATCAGTCGTGAGAATTTTGCTCCTACCAAAAGTAGTCGCATATGTTCATTGCACTTTCTACCCAGTGATTTCATTTCAACCAGTGTAGATAAAAATGTTACAAGGCAGAAAAAACTTAAGAAGAACTTAGTTTGCAAAATATTGAAACCTTGCGCCATTCCAACTGTGTTTGAAAATCTTCCTAAATATATTGTGTCTTCTCCATCAACTTCAAAATCAGGGAATTCTACCTCTACATCTAGACTTAATATAATGGAACAACGTCACATATAATCTATTGCTGAAATGTTTGAGAAGGATCGTGTCTTTACCTTAAGTGAGATTGAAGCAGGACTCAACAAAGAGAAAACACCTAAAGGTTAGCTAAAGCATTTTATCATTTTAGGTTTATCAAAAGGCAGTGGCTATTTGACCGGCTCCGGTCTTTGAATCTGAAACACTATTTGACCGGTCATGACGTCACTACATACGTAAGCACTTTTTTCTCTTTCAAAGCAAAAAATGAGAAGCGCCAATAAAAGTTCTAAATTCGACAAGTTCCATTCAACTCGATTCGTGGCACGTACGATACATCTCCGGCTGCTATTGAGTTCGATCGACGATGAGTTCGACGGAATGAGTTCGATACTACCCGAAGCGTTCTTTTCTTTTTTTTAACTTAATTTTGACCCGAAGTGCATTTTTGTGGTCAGTTTTTAATTTGAGTAGCCCTTAATTCTCGTCTTTTGCTTTAAAAGAGAAAAAGAAAAAAGTGCTTATGTAGTGACGTCATGACCGGTCAAATAGTGCTTCAGATTCAAAGACCGGAGCCGGTCAAATAGCCACTGCCTTATCAAAATGGATCCTTGTCAGGGCAATGGCATATTAATTCTGACATTTTATTCAAACTAAAAATTGTTTTTTAATGCAGTGGTAAAGGAGGTGGCAATACTTGTGATGCCGTGCATACTGCATATAAGCCTCATTGGTCACATATCAATTAGTTTAAAAATTATTCAACACATCATTGGCACTTTACTATAACTCTGCAAAAATACTTGTAGCCTATATTGTTGGCTTAAATTTTACATTTAATATTTTAATTGTGCCTTTTAGGATTTCATGGCTGGTTGGAAGATAACATTCTCTATGTGTGCTACATTCAATTGAATGATGTTTTGATGCCATCTATTTCTGCAATTGTTATTATAGAGGAAAGTATGCAATTGAAAGTTTTTGTTGATAGCAATCCAATCAGTTCCAAAGATTTTAAGCACTTAATTACTGACAAATGGAAGAATTGAAACATTATCTCAAGTGATCAATATAATGTCTTTAATCAAAATATAAAGTATTGACTAGAACTGTTTAAAGCATGCAAACACTGTTTGTATGTTTATTTTTACAAATTCTGTATTTCTTGTATTCAGTGTAATATTTTATACGCTTTGACCCTTGTTGGCTACTATGTATTAATTTGAGTAACCAAAGGTGCTCGTTGACAAGCCTACCGGTAACAGGCTATTTGATGATTTTAAAAAATACATTACTAACATAGTGTTTTCATGTGCATTTTTCAGCTATTGTAACTGACAATTTTGCTGTGAATGGAAGGTTTATGGTAAATTTGAGTGGGACGAAACATCTTTAACCAGTTATTGCAAATCCAGCCAATCCTGAAAAAATTCACTGTTGTTTTCATTCGCCGTATCCCAAAAATTTAACTGTTGCTTTGTTTCGGTGACTCGTTTCACATATGATGGAACGCTCATTGTTTACTTTCATTTAGTCTATTTTTTTCGAAACAGCAAATAAAAACAAAACAGCAAAATGTTGCTTCTGGCGTATTCATATGCTTATGAAATATGATGCATTTAATTAACAGGCTGACAATGAAAGGAAAATAAACATTTTCTGTCATGGTGACACTCTTTTATGTGGTTCCAGCTGTCTACTGCAGTGCATCTGTTATTATACTGTAGATCAAATGTGAAATAAAAATCTGGTATTATTACAGTTTTTGCACTTTTTTGAAATTGCGTGCATCGTTGACTATATATATATATTGTGACGTCACAGTTGCAATGCATCCTTTATGACGTCACCTAATGACTGACGTAAAACAACTCTGAATTTCAGGGTTTGAATATTGTATCAATTTTAAAATCTTGAACGATTTTAAACACCAGTAGTTAGCCGAGGTTACGAAAGCAAAAGTTGCACCACTCATGAAAAGCAGCATTTAAAGACTCCAATCTTTCTAATTCAGTAATCCATGGTTAGGCCTACACTACAAACACTAACACTTAGGCCTAAACATTACAACCGCAAGCAATTTGTACAAAAAGCTGGATAAGTTTGCCTCCTGCGTATAGAAGCTTACCGAACTAAATATTGCATCCGCACCTGAACGTTCATTGGCGAAGTAACGTTATATCAACGCTGTAAAAAGGGCAAAGGCATGACTATGAAAGCTAGTAGGCTAAAGTACATGGCGAGGAGACATCAAAAAACAGCAACAAGCTTTTTGGCATTATGATGCTGTGCTGTGTACCGTGACGAGAGACTATTCTGACGAGTTAGTCTAGCCGCTCTAGCGAATGTACGCATTGACGTCACTGGGAAAGCAAGTCTCACCATACCATAATTATAACACATCTGATTGGCTAAGCAGCTGGTGACGTTTTGCAGAACGAGTGAGGATTGGATAAAACGAAGGCGTTTTTTGACATTTTGAACTGGGAAAGTAACTTTGATAGTTGCTTCCCTGGAGCTTCAGTGGTTGTTTCTGACAGAAGCGTTTGCGTTAATTGGCATTTATAGGCAAGACATGCGGTTTGGTGAGGACTTAGACTACTCACAAGCGTTACGAGTAATTCTAGTCACGAATACAGTAATTTTCAAGTTAAAATAGACGTGATAAAAATAATAAGAAGTTAAACCTAGAAATCAGTCATTATATTTTGCATAGTTTTCGCTCAGGTAAGCACTGCTTTCCTTGCTTTCCCTCACCGATCGTCACTGAGCGGCATTCAATGGATGGAATAACTCCTGGCAACAAGACTTCAACAATCGGAAACTTCGGTCTGTCAATCTCGATAACCGGCCTGCGTCAATGATTCAAAACCTATCTAGCTATAGCCTACCAGTATGCGAAACTGCAAGGATCTAGTCTAGCCTATATGTTCTGCAAAAAGCTTTCCCAGTCCAAGGATACAGATTCAATCAAATCAAATAACACAAACTTTTTGATTCAAAAGCCGATTCAAAAGTTTGGAAAAATTTGGCTTTACTAAAGTCGGGGTCGGCCTGTAGGCTAAACACTAGAACCTGACCGTAGAATCGATAAGGATGAAAGTAAAGCATAAGCTGTTGCCTAAGAGAAAAAGTGTTGGTTTCGAAAAAGTAGACCATTACACAATTATTAAGGAAAAAAGATATATGAAAAAAGTATGAGTTTCAAAAACTGAAAATTAAAATGTCTTCCTTGTCGATTCTATGGTCAGCTTCTAGCAGCCCATTTACCGAGTCGCGGCCACTAGTCAGAAATATATATGCACAAACTGTAGCCTACCACTCTTGATTCGGCTATTCTAAAAGCACCAAATATCCGGATCTTCTCCGGATATTTGGTCCGGAAGAAAAGAAGACCCGGATATTTGGCGCTTTTAGAATAGCCAAATCAAGAGTGGTACATTTTTATAAAAACAAGAACCAAATCAGAAGTTATTTTTAAACAAATTTGTCAATACAACTAAATTGAAAATAGCAGAAAGAATTACAGTAGGCTATTGACAGTATTTTCACTTTTACGGAATCATTCATGAAAGAAATCTTAAAAATTTAATTTCAAGTTGGCAACTCCGTTTTAACAATCTTTGGTTTGCATTCTTTGCAACTTTGCATCAGCGTTGCCAGATGGAGAAATGTGATACCAAATAAAAAAAATCTGGTGAAATTTAGAGGTCTTTGGTACCACGCTTTTTGACTTTGGAACCAGACAACGTTTTGGTGAAATCTGGTGAAATATTCACAACTCAAGGTATTTCAAAATTTTTTAAACTTTTTAGCAAAAAAATCTCTGCTCGTGCATAAAACGTTTTGCAAGAGGTTTTGCGCTCTTCAAGCAATCTTTTGAATCTGACAACAGCACTGTACCAGCAATCGTGTAGCTTTTGCCACTGGCATGGTTGCAGGCAGTGGCAAGACAATGCTTTTTGGAGAGTTCTTTTTACTAAAAAACTTGTCAAAAATGCAAGTTTTATATTTAAAATTAGTGAAGGAGGTTGTTTTTTGCCCCAAAACTAGAAGTTTATCAACATCAGTGACCTTACATAGGCTACACATGCATACAGTGGCCACTTAATTGTTTCATTTTTATGGATATCCTGTGCAGGATATGCATAAGTCTTTCAAATTTTTTCATCGGGATGTTATTGCATCTCGGAGTGCATTTTAACCCTGCAAGTAACAGTTTCCGCTTTTAAAGTAAAAACAACAACTTTTTTTGGTTAAGAACTTTTGATGTTTATACTGATAATTATGACTGCTACAGTTATAATCCGTGTATGCAATGTGTGACAAAACATATGTTTTGCATATTTGTTTCATTTTAGTCTTATGTCTCAAAAACTATTTGTATTTTTAGGCCAAATTGCTTGATGTAAGGTGTTTTAAATATCTGGTGAAATTGAATGCAATCTGGTGATATTTTAGTTACTTTTTGGTGCCAAGCAGCTTCCAGCATCTGGCAACGCTGCTTTGCATTTTTGCGAAGCAGTTCTTTTTTACATTGATTGTTTGATTCATAACTGCAAAGCAAACGAATGAAAAGGACCAAAAAAAATTAAAATTTTGACAATATCAAGCAAATTACAGGAATGAGAAGCATGCTGGAATTAATGACAAACATATTGTGGACCCTATATATAAGACAGAACAAAATGGAGGGAGGTCATGCTCATCAATTTGTTGCAGAACAAGCTCAGGTTAAGCAAATCAAGTGTGAGTTCAGTTTATTTTGTTCTGTTGGCGAATAAACACAAATAATTTGCGCACTAGGATGGCAATGAAAGAATAAAGATCACCAAAGATAACTGCCACCCAATATTTAAAGTGAAGCCTCCTATAAAATCTTGTAAAAATTCGAAAAGAAGTGTGAAATGATGAAAGTAAATAACTGCAGACAACCAGACAGTAGCGCACCCAGCATGGGGCTAAGGGGGCTCAAGCCCCCCCCAAACTCGCCACAAAAAATAAACTTTTTGTATGTTCCCTATACCTTTTGCTTACAGGTGGTCACAGCGGTAAACCATAATCTCTTCGTGGGAAAATTGTAACATAAAGTTCCCGGATCCGTTTGTCTGCATGTAGTGACCGAAAAAGAAACACTCCTCGAAACGTCTATTCAATAAGTGTATTCCTGTAAAATTAGCCCGCGGCTATCGAAATCGAGATGCAACGCCGTACACCTCTAAAAAAACTGTCACTACGATACAGATTACTTGGATAAAAGACGGAGAATTTGTCCAGCTAGCAAGCACCAAATAAACCAGTTAAATGTGCGACCGACTTCCAACAAACAACTTAGAGAATGAATCAGAAAAATTTGTGATAACTCAAAGGCACGTCAGCAGTTCGTGACGCAATATTTCATGTTTAAACAAACAGGTTTGACACAAGTCTTACGAACGATGGTGCAATTTTGGCACATGTTTTAGGAATTTCCATGACGTAATATTCAGTAGACTTGAACGGTTTTTATATGACGTTTGATTAGGTGAACAATTGTCTGGAACAACAGGTTAGATATGAATAAGACACAACAATACAACAGGGCTGAGCATTATAACAATATATTTTACATAATTACAAATAGTTTTAACAGTCGAACGTTTTCGGCTTAATTTTATGCCCTAATCAAGAATCAGAATATAATTAATAAATGCAATAAATTTCAACTTCTTGAAGGTAAATTTACATTAGGAAAAGGCAACTACATAAATAACTACAAACAAATTTGGGTGCAAGTATAGAATCCGCCACCCTGGTCAACATGACGTCACAAAACGGACGCAACTACTACATATGGGGTGAAAAAAAGGATGCTGAAAAGAGGCGGAATGAAGGTGATAAAGCGGAATGGATATGGATTTTTTGACAACTTTACTGTGTTTTTACAATAAAAACATTAAACCAACGTCGAGTGTTGAATATAACTACCTAGAATGACATAAAATTTACCCAATTAAAGTTTAAAAATAAAAATATGAAACGTTTGCAACTAAATGTGTTGTAGCTATCTAATTTCTGCTCGCATTTTAAACGTTTGCAACTAAATGTGTTGTAGCTATCTAATTTCTGCTCGCATTTTAATTTTTACAATAAAAGTACCAATCTAACGCAACTGCAAAGAGCATGTCTTGCTTTATGCACGTGGAAAGTTTCAGGTTTATATCTTGTAAAGGCGAATCGATCCTTATTCCGTATACGCCACCCCTTGTTTGCTGTGATCGGTAAATAGTGCTTCCACTAAACTTGCTGTACTTTTCTCGTTTTTGCTCGGATTTTAACAATTTTGCCATCGCTGGAAAGCACGATCATACATCTACACGAATCAATTAGACAGTAGCCCAAAATAAGTACTAGCTTTATCTTGTGATAACTTAAACTTCACCAACTTGTAACGATTCTCAGCAACTTAATTTTGCAATCAAATCATTAAATCTTTGCAAACTAAAAGAATATGTCTTGCTTTATGCACCTGGAAAGTTTGAGGTTTATATCTTATCCATAAAACGGGCAATCGTCGTTCAAACGTAGCCGCTCAGCGACACTTTTTTTCAGTGCATTGCAAAGGCGAATCGATCCTTTTTTTGTTTTTTTTTATTATCTTTATCCTGCATTGCGGGAAAGCGGACTTGAGCGCTATGCATCGGTGTACGCCTTCCGGCGTACACCTGACCCACGCTGCAGCCGACTGCAATGTCTGTTTCCGGTTGTCTACTCTACTTAAGACTTAAATTTGGTACTACCCATTACTCGAAATCGATCACTGGGTAGAGGCAATTATCGTAAAGTTTCTTGCCCAGAGAAACAACAGCAAGTGCGGGTGGCTGGAGTCGAACACGCAGGCTCTCGACTGCGAGCCCAACGCGCTAACCACTCGGCCACTCCTGCCGACTATTCACTATAAGCCACCCCCTGTTGACAGTGATCGGTAAACAGTGCTTCTATTAAACTTGCTGTAGTTTTCTCGTTTCTGCTCGGATTTTAACAATTTTGCCATCGTTGGAAAGTACGATTATGTATCAACACGAATCAATTAAATGCAAGCACAAAGTAAGTACAAGATTTATCTTGTGATAACTTAAACTTCACCAATTTGTACCGATTCTCAGCAATTTATTTTTTACAAGAAAATCATTAATATTTTACAAATTAAAAGAGTATGTCTTGCTTTATTCACCTGAAAAGTTTCAGGTTTATATCTCATCTACCAAACGAGCAATCGTCGTTCAAACTTAACCGCCCAGCGAAGCGTTTTTTCAATGCATTGTAAAGGCAAATCGATCCTTATTCAGTATACGCCACCCCCTGTTTGCTGTGATCGGTAAATAGTCCTTCCACTGAAAGTGCTGTAGCTTTCTCATTTCTGCTCGGATTTTAACAATTTTGCCATCGTTAGAAAGTACAAGTATATATCTACCCGAATCAATTAAATGCAAGCACAAAGTAAGTATTAGATTTATCTTGTGATAACTTAAACTTCACCAATTTGTACCGATTCTCAGCAATTTAATTTTTACAAGAAAATCATTAATCCTTTACAAATTGAAAGAGTATGTCTTGCTTTATTCACCTGAAAAGTTTCAGGTTTATATCTCATCTACCAAACGAGCAATCGTCGTTCAAACTTAACCGCCCAGCGAAGCGTTTTTTCAATGCATTGTAAAGGCGAATCGATCCTTATTCAGTAGGCCTATACGCCACCCCCTGTTTGCTGTGATCGGTAAATAGTTCTTCCACTGAAAGTGCTGTAGCTTTCTGATTTCTGCTCGGATTTTAACAATTTTGCCATCGTTGGAAAGTAAAATGATATATCTACACGAATCGATTAAACACAAGCACAAAATAAGTATTAGATATAGCTTGTGATAACTTAAACTTCACCAATTTGTACCGATTCTCAGCAATATAATTTTTACAATAAAATCATTAATCCTTTGCAATTGGAAAGAGTATGTCTTGCTTTATGCACCTGAAAAGTTTCAGATTTATATCTCATCTACCAAACGAGCAATCGTCGTTCAAGCTTAACCGCCCAGGGAAGCTTTTTTTCAATGCATTGTAAAGGCGAATCGATCCTTATTCAGTATACGCCACACCCTGTTTGCTGTGATCGGTAAATAGTGCTTCCACTAAACTTGCTGTAGTTTTCTCGTTTCTGCTCGGATTTTAACAATTTTGCCATCGTTGGAAAGCACGATTATACATCTACACGAATCAATTAAATGCAAGCTCAAAATAGGGTACTAGATTTAGCTTGTGATAACTTAAACTTCACCAATTTCTACCGATTCTCAGCAATTTAATTTTTACAATAAAATTATTACGTTTTTGCTAATTGAAAAAGTATGTCTTGCTTTATTTACCTAAAAAGTTTCAAGTTTATATCTTATCTACCAAACGAGCAATCGTCGTTCAAACTTAACCGCCCAGCGAAGCTTTTTTTCAATGCATTGTGAAGGCGTATCGATCCTTATTCAGTATACGCCACACCCTGTTTGCAGTGATCGGTAAATAGTGCTTCTACTAAACTTGCTGTAGTTTTCTCGTTTCTGCTCGGAGTTTAACAATTTTGCCATCGTTGGAAAGCACGATCATACATCTACACGAATCAATTAAAAGGTAGCACAAAATAAGTACTAGCTTCATCTTGTGATAACTTAAACTTCACCAACATGTAACGTTTCCCAGCAACTTAATTTTTGCAGTAAAATCATTAAATCTATGCAAAGTAAAAGAATTTGTTCTGCTTTATGCACCTGGAAAGTTTCAGGTTTATATCTTACCCACAAAACTGGCAATCGTCGTTCAAACGTATTTTATTGTAAAAATTAAGTTGCTGAGAATTGTTACAAGTTGGTGAAGTTTAAGTTATCACAAGATAAAGCTAGTACTTATTTTGTGCTATTGTTTAATTGATTCCTGTAGATATATGATCGTGCTTTCCAACGATGGCAAAATTGTTAAAATCCGAGCAGAAACGAGAAAACTACAGCAAGTTTAGTAGAAGCACTATTTACCGATCACTGCAAACAGGGGGTGGCGTATACTGAATAAGGATCGATTCGCCTTTACAATGCATTGGAAAAAAGTGTCGCCGAGCGGCTACGTTTGAACGACGATTGCCAGTTTTGTGGATAAGATATAAACCTGAAACTTTTCAGGTGCATACAGCAGAACAAATTCTTTTACTTTGCATGGATTTAATGATTTTACTGCAAAAATTAAATTGCTGGGAAACGTTACAAGTTGGTAAAGTTTAAGTTATCACAAGATGAAGCTAGTACTTATTTTGTGCTACTGTTTAATTAATTCGTGTAGATGTATGATCGTGCTTTCCAACGATGGCAAAATTGTTAAAATCCGAGCAGAAACGAGAAAACTACAGCAAGTTTAGTAGAAGCACTATTTACCGATCACTGCAAACAGGGGGTGGCGTATACTGAATAAGGATCGATACGCCTTCACAATGCATTGAAAAAAAGCTTCACTGGGCGGTTAAGTTTGAACGACGATTGCTCGTTTGGTAGATAAGATATAAACTTGAAACTTTTCAGGTAAATAAAGCAAGACATACTTTTTCCAATTGCAAAGGATTAATGATTTTATTGTAAAAATTATATTGCTGAGAATCGGTACAAATTGGTGAAGTTTAAGTTATCACAAGCTATATCTAATACTTATTTTGTGCTTGTGTTTAATCGATTCGTGTAGATATATCATTTTACTTTCCAACGATGGCAAAATTGTTAAAATCCGAGCAGAAATCAGAAAGCTACAGCACTTTCAGTGGAAGAACTATTTACCGATCACAGCAAACAGGGGGTGGCGTATAGGCCTACTGAATAAGGATCGATTCGCCTTTACAATGCATTGAAAAAACGCTTCGCTGGGCGGTTAAGTTTGAACGACGATTGCTCGTTTGGTAGATGAGATATAAACCTGAAACTTTTCAGGTGAATAAAGCAAGACATACTCTTTCAATTTGTAAAGGATTAATGATTTTCTTGTAAAAATTAAATTGCTGAGAATCGGTACAAATTGGTGAAGTTTAAGTTATCACAAGATAAATCTAATACTTACTTTGTGCTTGCATTTAATTGATTCGGGTAGATATATACTTGTACTTTCTAACGATGGCAAAATTGTTAAAATCCGAGCAAAAACGAGAAAACTACAGCAAGTTTAGTGGAAGCACTATTCACCGATCACTGCAAACAGGGGGTGGCGTATACTGAATAAGGATCAATTCGCTTTTACAATGCATTGAAAAAAAGCTTCGCTGGGCGGTTAAGTTTGAACGACAATTGCTCGTTTGGTAGGATATAAACCTCAAACTTTTTAGGTGAATAAAGCAAGACAAAAGTTTAATTGGGTAAATTTTTAGTTGAATTGATGCAATTTGGTAAATTTTATAGTTATATTCAACACTCGACGTTGGTTTAATGTTTTTATTGTAAAAACACAGTAAAAATGTCAAAAAATCCATGTCCATTCCGCTTTATCACTTCCATTCCGCCTCTTTTCAGCATCCTTTTTTTCACCCCATATGTAGCAGTTGCGTCCGTTTTGTGACGTCATGTTGACCAGGGTGGCGGATTCTATACTTGCACCCAAATTTGCACCACAGGTTTGGTTTGGTTTTTGAATCTTTATCCTCGGACTGACAAAGCCTTGATAGGTTATTCCTGGTACTTGTTTGCATACTTGTAGAGGCTCTTGACGCAGGGCCGGTTACCGAGATTGGCAGAGTGAAGTTTTCCGATTGTTGAAGTCTTGTTGCCGAGAAATTATTCCATTCACTAGGTGCCGCTGAATGGAGAGCAGTCCTGAAATGCGTTGCTCAAACGCACACCCCGAGAGTCGAACCAGCGCCGCGTGATCTTGAACCTGGCGCGTAACCACTGAGCTAACGGGGCGGACTAACAGGGAACGTGATACATCAAGTAAATGTTGAGGAGAATGGACGCGCCTTCAGCAAATAATTGTTTGTTTAAATTTGGGTTGTAGCGCATGGCGTTAACAGTGCTTCCTGAATTTTGATGTCAAATTGGGATTTTCCTTTGCGTAAAATTATAAATGAGTCAGCAGAGAATTTTTGATCTGTGCAAAAAGAACACTCCATGATATGGTCTTTGATGGCACCTTTCTTTAACTCCCTAAAGCTCATATGCTCCCGTACTCTCGTGGTCAAATGTCTGGTGGACAACTGGACATACCGATGTACCATGGCATCATAGCCTACGTTAGGGTGCATCAAGCCCCCCTCATGAAAAAATTTTCTCATGGCAGTATATTAAAGTTGTGCTACCTAGAGCTAGAAAAAATCAATTGTGTAAAATATTACCAAATTTGGATGAACTCTACCGGGTCTACATCGAGCTTGAAAAAAACGAGAAATAGGGTCATTTCACATGAAAACAGGCAATATAAAGATATCTCGAATATGATACCTCTCAGATTTGGTGAAAAGTTGTCATAATATGCCTTAGACTACCAAACGAAAGAATCCCAAGTTTTAGATCAATATCTCAAAGGGTTTGTCCATGGCGGTCATTTAAATTTCGAGAACCACCCTCGTTTTTGACTTGTGGGGGGAGCGTATAGCAAATTTTGCTATTTTCAGTGCACCACAACTTCTATTGCAAAACGTAATTTGGAAAACTAATATTGCTATGCTACGTCATTATAAACTATAGGCTACTATACAATTCAACAATAAAAAACAACATTTCTGAATGCATGGGTAGGCCTATTAGGTGGGTCACTAAAATCCTAATATTTTGCCCCGTATAAAGGTGTTTTTTTCAATTTTTGAATGCTTCTGACATCCAAACCAATCAGAATATTTTTATAAAACATGATTATTTGTAATACTTGGAAACTTTGTTTCTGTCAAATCAAGTTTGAGGGTTGTGGTGCCATTAACAGAGATCTTTTGAGGATCTGAAAACCCCATCAGGCAGAAATGGCCCTTTTAGAGCTCTAAATAACCATGTGGGCATTTTATAGTCATATGGTCGTCCAACTGCCTGTTGTAGAGTAACACAAGATTAAAGTATTTTATTCACTGCTGGACGATCATGGTCACTTTCATCCTTGCCACCCAACATTACAAGGAACACACCTACATGATGAGCAAGATATGCATTTCTTTGAAGATCCTTAACCTAATAGCAACCTCCAGAACATTATTTCTTGAAAACCACTTCACTCATTCAACAATATTAAAAAGTTCTTTGAATCATCAATAGACCTAATCTTGTTTGATTTGAAACCAGCTGGAAAACAAACTTTATTCCAGAGGTAGCACAACTTTAATATACTGCCATGAGAAAATTTTTTCATGAGGAGGGCTTGATGCACCCTAGCCTACGTCAATGCCGAATCACACAGACATGTAAAACTGTATAGGCCTACGACATTTGAGCAGAGAGACGAAAGCGTTTGGGACTTTAATTGAAAATACGAACTAATTTTGAATATTTTGTAAATAGGAAAAACGTCCACATCAAATTTACTGTTTACAAAATGATTGTTTTGTTTCAAACTGTTTTCGTGCTAGTTGTTGGTTTCGCACTTATCTGTGTTGGCAAACGGAAAGCTAATTTTATCTTGTCATAGGCCTAGATGACGAAAAGTCGAGATCTATAGAAGATTGCGAGAGTGGACGTAGGAATGAGAGTGTTGATGGTTTTAATAGCGTGGGGTTCACTAGGCCAACTTCTAATCTGATTTGAGAGAACGAATCCTGATGTATCGGCAAACCGGTGGGTAGTGGGCCGTGAGAACCTTTAAATATTAATCAAAGGGATGGGCACAGTGACGGCGTCATCGCCGAAGGCCACCTTGTGGCGGAAGGTCTGGGGGTCTTCCCCTAGACAAATTTTAAAAAATTATATACTTTGAATTTGGGGCATTCTGAGAGCATGTTCAACAAAAATTTGGGTATGAATATTACTGTAAAATGATGCTGTCCGGTGGCATAGCAAAAGGATAAGATCATGCTTTCCTCAGCATTTTTCGGAAATATAAAGCTATGTCTCTATGTTGATTTGGATGCAACCTATTTCGTCCCCTAAAAAATTCTTACCCTGATTCCGTACCCTGAAATCAGAGTAACAAAATCAAATTTCGACCTAATTCGTCCCCTGAAAAGACCAAGAGAAACTTTGAAATGTTTGCGGCAATTCCGATCAGCGACTTCGGCTCTGTTGTTTTTTTCTCGATCTTTTCAGGATACGGAATGTTCAGGGGACAAAATAGGTTGCACCCGTTAAGTCTCTATGTTTTCTTGTTGCTAATTCCTTTGTTGAATTCACTTTCTTGAATTTTTCCATTGGAAATAACAAAATTATTGCATTTTTTGAGTAAATTGCGGGCCCTGTGCGATCGCATGGTTTGCACACTCCAAAGACCGGCACTGATGGGCATTGGCCTACTGTCACTATTATTGCAAATCACTCGGCCGACATTTCTGAATTAGCCCCCCCCTAATTTTTTTCTGGGTGCGCTACTGCAACCAGACATAGCTTCTGTTTTGACCTTCAGGTCTCATCAGTGTAGCAATATAGTGACTAGGCACTTAACACATTCAATAAAGAAGAATCTGTGTGTTTTAATGGATGCTAGAGATATTCACCATGGGTGCAACCATGGCTACCTAAAGATACGGCCTGATTTGTCACATTTTGCAGAAATTTCTAGATTTTGTTAACTTTTGGGCGAATGTTTAAGTAAATTTTCATAAAAATTATATTTTTACGCATTCTTTACTGTTTTCCCTATATGACACAATAGGTTTTAACATCATCAGATGTTGAAAAACAAAGAAAATTTGATTTCGAAAATTTTAGTCAGACTGTTAATTTTTCAATAACAGTGACAGTCTGATTCAGCATTTTTAACTTACTTTTTCTCATATGCTACTGCTTCCCCAAGGCAACAAAAAGCTTTTATATGTATCCTTAGGAGACAACAAAAAGTAAAAAAATCTCAGAAAATGTCATTCAAACAGTAGCAGTAGCTGTAATCAAAATGTGACAAATCAGGCCGCATCTCCAGGTGGCCATGGTGATAACTATTCCGTCCTCGGAAGGCTGAACACCTCGTCTCCCAATTTTGTCTCCTGTTTCTGTTTGTAGAAACTGTGATCAGCGACATCGGCTTAGTTCTATTTTTTTCTTGATCTTTTTAGGGACAAAGTGTTCAGGGGACGGAATTGATTACATCCCTCACCATGATGGCAAAATGCAAAAGGTTAACAAGTGTACCATTGACGTTTTAATGAGTTGAATCAAATATGTTATCAGTTGAGATGTTCAGTACAGCTGATAGTGATTAGTGATATGCCAGAGTGTTTCTTTGGCACATAGGCTATTGTTGAATATTTATATTTTCAGTGTAACATTAGCGTAATTAGTAAGAAAAACAAAAATATTAAAGATATATCATACCTGTAGTGTACACTGTACAGCATGTTATTGTTATTATCTAGGAAGTGGCTATGCTTATGGCACCGTAAACACAGCCGTTCCATGCCTTTTTTTCATCTTTACGTTACTTTTACTGCGCATGTGCGCTGTTGTTGCGTTTGCACGCTTGCTGCGTATGTTTTCCTTCTTTCATCTTCTCTTTCAAAGCAAAAGACAAAAGAACAAATAAAAAAAGTGCATATAAGTTATAACTTCTAAATTCAACTGTTTTTGCCAAGTGAAACAGTGGTGCGTGCGATCTTTGTCTGGCTTGTACTCCCAAGGATATGAGTTCGATACCACCAGGAGGTGATTTTTTTTAAACTACATTCTAACCCGAAGTGACTCAGTCGTTAGGCTACGCATTTTTGTGGCCGTTCAGTTTAGTTTGTTTTTATTAAAAAACAGTATAATACAGTACAGCAACAGTGCAACACCTTAATAACATTTTTATAAATTCATATTAATTGTTAAAGAAAAAAAACTCACTAGCCTTTTTTTTCTAAATTTATAAAAAAATTTACACAGTATAATGCACAAGAACATTTTTAAAAATACTGCAAACTGCATAATGTAGGCTGCAGTGTTGCTTGTAAAGTACCGATCGTAACCTAAAAGTTTTGGGCACCAGATGTTTTATCCCTGAGATCTTTCGGCCCTCAGCACTTCGGAGATGATTACCCCATTTTCCAGTTGTGCGGATGAACGATCACTGTGGTTTGGATTATATTTTATTCAAAGTCAACATGGGACAAATGTAATATTTATTTTGCAATGATAAATTGTGATGAATTTTTTTCTTGTTTTCATAAAGATATAGCTTATGTGTAAACATTCTTGATACAATATTTATACAATAAAAATACAATGGACGTCATTAAAAAAGCAAAGTCAAGAGAAAAACGTAAAGCTGAAAGAAGAATTCAGAAAGAAAAATTAAAAGCTATGAGAATGGAAAGAGATATTCTGCGAATGAGGAATGCTGAAAAGAAAAAAGATTATTCCAAAAGCCAAAATTTGAAAAAGACAGGAGATGAAAAATCTACCAATAATTCAAAAGGGCGCTCTTATACTGTTAGTGTTGCAGTACCAGGTTCAATACTTGATAATGCACAGTCTCCAGAGTTACGGACATACCTAGCAGGACAAATTGCTAGAGCTTGTGTGATTTTTCAAGTAAGTTGATTTAATAGGGTGCAACCTAGTTTGTACCCTGAACAGTTCGTACCCTGAAAATATTGAGAGAAAAATTTTTAAAAAAAGCCGAAGTCGCTGACCGCAGTTTAATAGCGCAAAGCCAAACTCGCTGATCGGAGCTTTCGCAAACAAACTCGAGGGTTAGGGTTAGCGGAAACTGCGGAAAAATGAAATTGTGGAAAATATTTGCGAAAACTGTGATCAGCGAGGGTTGGGGTTGGAGCATAGATTACTCTATGGTTAGGGTAAAGGTAGGGACGGTAGATATTCTACTGTCCCCAGGGTAAAGGTTACCGGGAACTGCAGTTAGTGGAAACTACAAAAAAATGTTTGCGGAAACTGCGATCAGCAAGGGTTACGGTTAGAGCAGGGGCGGGCAACTTCTCCAGTCGGCGGGCCAGATATGGGAAAATAAAGTACTTGGCGGGCCGGATTCACGAATTGCTACATTAATCGCGTATTTATCTACTTAGACAAGAAATAAATCGTATGTAATGTAAACTTGAAGTTTAAAGCATAGAGATCAAAAACAGTATTTAATGAATTTATCAACAATTAGCGTAATGTTCTTCAATAGCTGCTGAAGTTAGTGAGACATATATGGTCGATTTCGGTAACACTTTCACTGCAAAGCAAACATAAGGCATACTGCTTACGTTTCTTGGCAAAATCAATGGGAAAATATTTATTGTAAATTCATAATCTAATTTCAAATGAAAACAAAGAATCTAAAAACACAAAGAACTGAAGAATAGCGAACAATCACTATTATTTGCATACGTTCTCCGTTTAATTATTACACTAATTAGCCAAATTTTACTTTGATTTATTTTTTCGGCTTGAGGCGAGGTTTGAGACTGAAGAAGATTCTTACAAGAGACAAAGAAAAAGGATGGAAGGGCCCGTTTATGACGTAACATAATATGCTTGTCAGTTGACTAAAAACCGAAAACAAAGAGTCAAAAAACACAAAGAACTAAAGAATAACTAAGAGTCAAGTATAAGAGTCAGTATTATTTGACGTAGTAAGCAAGTAGTGAGTGATTGCGGCAGAGTGTGGCCGCGGGCCACATTATCATGTAAAGAGAGGGAACTGTCTGCGGCCGCTCAAAATCCCGTCGCGGGCCGTATGTTGCCCGTCCCTGGGTTA
The DNA here is from genome assembly GCF_918807975.1 of Aplidium turbinatum. Lineage (NCBI taxonomy): Eukaryota > Metazoa > Chordata > Ascidiacea > Aplousobranchia > Polyclinidae > Aplidium > Aplidium turbinatum. The sequence continues at coordinate 5,220,806 of NC_137483.1, read as the reverse complement.
GAGCATAGATTACTCTATGGTTAGAGTAAAGGTTAGCGGAAATTGCGGAAAATTGTTTGCGGAAACTGCGATCAGCGAGGGTTAGGGTTAGAGCATAGATTACTCTATGGTTAGAGACTTAGGGTAAGGGTTAGCGGAAACTATGGAAAAATGTTTGCGGAAACTGCGATCAGCGAAGGTTAAGGTTAGAGCATAGATTAGTCTATGGTTAGGGTTAGCGGAAACTGCGGAAAAATGTTTGCAGAAACTGCGATGAGCGAGGGTTAGCGGAAACTGCAATCAGCGACTTTGTGCTATCTTTCTCTCGATCTTTTCAATGGGAAAATTTTAAAATGTTTGCGGAAACTGCGATCAGCGACTTCCGCTTTTTTTAATGTTTTCTCTCGATCTTTTCAGGGTACGAACTGTTCAGGGTACGAACTAGTTTGCATCCGTTTTAATATATGTAAGCTGTAGAGTTGGTACAATATTTTGAATTATTGTGGTACAGTATATTTGATTACTTCTGTCTTTCTCATATGTCTAATGCTTGTATTTATTAAAAACATATATCATATACAATATATATACATAGTATATTCTTAAAATGTGTCACAGAAAATGAAAATATAGTAAAAGCATGCATCAAACAGGGTTTAGCACATTTCTGTACTGTGTGTTGACATGCTGTAATATCACCCATAATCATTAATCATAGTGGGCTTTTTATCATAGACACTTAATATTTCATGTTTCTAACATCGCTCTTGTGCTTAATGTCATCAGGTTGATGAAATAGTTGTTTATGATGAATCGGCTGGCTCAACTAAGAATTCAACTGATGGAAATTTTGCTGGCATTGGTAAGAAAGGAAATTGTAATGTTCAGCTTGCTCGCATTCTTCAATACCTCGAGTGTCCGCAATATCTTCGAAAGAAATTTTTTCCTAAACACCCTGACTTACAATTTGCTGGAATCTTGAATCCACTGGACTGCCCTCATCATATGCGAATTGATGACTTTATGCCATTTAGAGAAGGGGTTGTATTGGACAGGCCAATAAAAGATGGCTGTGGTTCATTTGTTGATTGTGGGGTACGAAACAGCGTTCAAATTGACAAAAAGCTGCAACCGAATGTTAGAGTAACTGTTCAAATGATTAAAGGGCAAAATAGAAAGCATGAACAAGGCTGTGTTGTTTCACCTGATACACCAAGGACTAAAAAAGGTTTGTATTGGGGATACACTGTGCGTTTGGCAAGTTCTCTTAGCAAGGCTTTAGTAGAATGCCCTTACACGGACACTGAAAAATATGATTTAACACTTGGTACTTCAGAACGGGGTGATTCTATAGATGTTTTCAGTTTTCCTTCTTTTAAACATGCGCTGGTAGTGTTTGGTGGTTTGCAGGGGCTGGAAGCTGGTTTAGAGTCAGATGAGACTCTTGTTGGCATTGATGATCCCAGTACTGTGTTTGATGAATATTTAAATGCATGTCCTAATCAAGGCAGTCGCACCATAAGAACTGAGGAAGCCATTTTTGTAACCATGGCAGCATTAAGGCCTAAACTTGATAAGCTCGCGAATGAAGTATTGCTTTGATCAACCGTTTATTTTTCAATTCGATAATTCTATTGAAACTAAAACGCAACAATTGAGTTGGCAATGTACCTTGTGGCATTTCTTGTATATGGATTTGATCACATCAATAACTTGATCATACCGAAACTAAGACCGAACGGTTTTTAATATTATCTTCTACATGTAATAAAAAATCATACCAGTGCATCGTAGTTTTTGCTGCTGTTTATTTGTAACGTATCTGTATTAGCTGCGTGATTCACCACTTGCTATTTGGGCAGAACAATTAATCGTGTAGTATTAACACAGTAGCGTACACTAAAAAGTTGATGGAAAAATGCATTGCGAGAAAAACTTATTGTTGTGTGACTGTGTGTGATAAACATTGAGCATCTTATGCTCTACAGTCTACACAAAGACAGTGTCAACTGTCCATCAGCGTGTTCTGAACCAATTTATTCTCTACTGCAGTTGTTTCAAACGTTGCAGTTTCAGAAGCGCTCAAAAGTTGACAGTTTGAGCAGTGAGGGTCTGGAGCAGTAGTTTTCGACCAGGGTTCCGCGGAACCGCAAGGTTCCGCCAGTAAGTCTAGGGGTTCCGCAAGTTTACATTCAAATCCGAGAGTCTATTTTATCATTGTATGCATATTGTTTAAATATAATCAAATATTGATTAGGTTTGCCACTATTAATAAATTAAGTACACTTGAACACGTTCGCTGCGATCCCGAATTTTCGTTATTTTCTTGTGGTGCGATTACCTTTAACTTTCTGTTTTCCCGCCAAATTTCGTCGACTTGTTTCCTTCGCTTCAAGGAGTTCTTTCAGACAGTTTAATCGTTTGTACACCAGTGGGTCAAATTGCAGTGAACGTGTTCGAAATGGGGTTCCTCGAGCTTTTGAAATGTTTCATTGGGTTCCGTTCCACCAAGAAGGTTGAAAACCACTGGTCTGGAGACTAAAGTACAATACTTTTGCCAACATTTTTTGTATTAATTTTTCAATAAACTATATAAAATTGATACGGCACTTAAATAACCTTTTTTTATAGTTGTACCTTCAGGTAGTATTTGTGTCAGAGCGCTCAGAGGTCCTCGCTGTCGCCTACAAACCAACGAAGTTGTGAGCCACCTTTTGAATTCCTATCTCTGGTTTGCTGATAATTTTGTGCTCTTTGTGTTGCTTGATTGTAGCAGCCTTTCCTCAACAGGCCTGTTTGGAAGCTTATTCCTAAGCCTTTCTATTCCTTATCTAAGCCTAATCGGTAGACAGGAGTGGATTACTCCTAAGAGTTGTTCTATTATCGCTTGGCTATAACGTGTCATCTCATTATTCGCATACATAACCTGGTTTTATCCACCAAGATATCGTAGATACCTGTATATGAAAGGGACCGTTCAAATATTACGTAACGCTATCGAGGGGGAGGGAGGGTTATGAAAAGCGTTACGTTAGCGTCACATCGGGGGTGAGGGGGTTCAAGCAAAACGTTACGTAACGCTTACGAGTACGGTATGGTAGTTTATTTGTGCTGGCTGGTATCGTTTGGATACTAAATTAAGCTGAAATCATATCCAACAGCACCAACAAAATCTCTATCAAGTATCAACTACGGTACTGTAATTCCCGTAATTCCATACAGGTTCTAAGTGCTCAAAACCTCGCATTGCGAAATTGCAAGGCAGCATTCTTACATTCCGCCCCGATAGCTCAATTGGTTAGCGCGTCACTTCTGGAATGAAGAAGCTTCAAGATCAAGCGGCGCTGGTTCGACTCTCGGGGTGTGCGCTTGAGCAACGCACGTTAAGGACTGCTCTCCATTCAGCGGCATCTAATGGATGGAATAGTTCCCCGGCAACAAGACTTCAACAATCGGAAACTTCACTCTGTCAATCTCGGTGACCGGGCCTGCGTTAGTGATTCAAAGCCTCTACAAGTATGCGAAACTGCCAGGATTAAGCTCTGCAAGAAGCTTTCCCAGTCCGAGGATAAAGATTCAATCAATCACAAAGTTTGCTTTGAATGTTTGATGTGAGTGAAGGTAACGCCTAGAACATCACACAACTAAGGCGAAAGAGCCATGTCCATTGAGTCCTGTCTTTATCATGAGTTACCAAGGGGGGTGGGGGGGACTTGTTTACCTGGGACTGGTATATAAGTCCCACCCCCCTTGGTAACTCATGACAAAGGCAAGACTCAATTCAATTTTCTCTTTCGCCTTAGTTGTGTGATGTTCTAGGTTTTTCCGTGAGTGAACAACATTAGGGTTGCCAGATGGCCTTTTTTAGGCCAAATTCCAAAAATCTGGCCTTTTTAAATTGCAGTTGGGTTAAAAAAAATTGATGCAGAAAATCTGGCCTTGTTTGGCCCTTTTATGGCTGCAAATTTTGACCGGTTTAGAAAGTATTATTTTAAGTAAATTGCAAATGAAAGTATCACTTATCATCACTTAAAGCAGTGGTTTTCAACGTTTTTGGTGGAACGGAACCCAATGAAACATTCCAAAAGATCGAGGAACCCCTGTCCAATAATTTAATTACCTTACGCAAAAAACATCATTTGATTAATAAAATTAAATTAAAATACTCATGTTCAGATTTATTTATGTACAATAGAAATACAAACTGTAAAAAACCCAATAGCCTATTGCCACAACAAAATGATCTCTAACACGTTCACGGCAATTTGACCCACCGGTGTACAAACGAACTGTCTGAAAGAACTCCTTGAAGCGAAGAAAACATGTCGACAAAATTTGGCGGGAAAGCAGAAAGTTAAAGGTTATCGCACCACAAGAAAACAACGAAAATTCGGGATCGCAGCGAACGTGTTCAAGTGTAGAAAATTTATTAGTAGTGGCAAACCTAATCAATATTTGATTATATTTAAACAATATTATATGCATATAATATAATAGACTCTCGGATTTAAATGTAAACTTGCGGAACCCCTAGACTTACTGGCGGAACCTTGCGGTTCCGCGGAACCCTGGTTGAAAACCACTGACTTAAAGCCTGAACTATATCCGTTTTAATTACTAAGTAGAGAATGTGTTAGCTGTGGCCAGGGTGGTTCTATTGAGTTGAACCGGGTGGGCTACTAAACGTTTTCAGTAGGTAGGCTACATAACGTTTTAATTCCAAAATAAGAATATAGCTAAAATTTCATGTCTCAAACGTAAGCTTTAGGTGCATACAAACCAAGATATTTTATCAACACGTGTTTCCACGTCATAATTTTGATATAAACTGGCAAAACGGGCTTTGTAATGGAAAAGCGTCACGTGGGGGAGGTTGACAAAAACGTTACGTTGGCGTCACATGGGGGAGGGGGGGTCAAAAATTCGGAAAAACAGCGTTACGTAATATTTGAACGGTCCCAAAGGATAACGCTTGAAAGCTTTAATTAAAAACAACTGTAGATTATTGCAGATCTAACTATTACTACTTTTCACAACTCGTATTAAAAGTCCATCAAACCAAGTCGAATTTGCAGTTTAGCTTTATTCTCATCGAAATAGCTTTTGACATTGAAATCATATGATGCTCTATGTAAAGGAGGTTTGTTTGCATAGACAAGGCAGAATGAATGCTAAATCTACAACTCTGATAACCTCGGGCAAAACTAATGTTAAAACACACATTTAGAGTCCACGGATGAAAATAAAAGTTAACGTTGCAGTCAAAAGCTTGAAATACAAGTGTGGCCCAATAACAAAAAACATCATAGCAACAACAAAAAATACTCAATCAGGCATGGACTAAATGAAGCGTTCATAGTATGCACACATAATTACGAGGCCTTCGGTGAGGAGGTTGCCAAATGGGGATGGCAAAATTATCTTTTGAGGACAATGAAACGAGTGACTAGCACCTAAGCAAACACCATTGCAAAAGCCTACACAGCCTTCAAGCTATAGTGCCATAGGTAGGGCGCAGAGAACATAACACTGATGAAAAACTGAAACATGCTAACGTTCGGTATCTGATATTAAACAATCGTGATATTTCTAATATCTGAAAACAATTTGATGTTGAAAACAAGGCAACAAACGAAAGCAACGTTTTAACAACTAATTACACTGGTCAACAAACATTTTTTTTTTTTGCATGGGCTTTGAGAACTAATTTTGGGTAACTTTGGGGTGCTGAATCCGAATCTGACCTCAGATTTATCCTATCACGTCAGGTTTGTGAGATATGATAACAGCAAATTGTTACTTTTGTCAAAAGTGGAAGATTTGGCGTTGCGTTTACCACCAATATATGCAGTGCTATAACGAAAGGTTAGTGTTAGACAGGCCAAAACAGCTTAAATAAGGTTACTGAACAAGCATTGCCATAAGCCTGTTTAAATCTTTGTGGTTTCATGCAAAGCATTGATGGGGGTGGGGGTCAGGTATACTTTTAGCCTCCCTTTTAGCTTGTTACCACTGCATGGTTAATAATGTTGCTTAGAAAACAAATTGGTATCAAAATTATAGTTGGTGGGTGTATTTCAGCTACTTATGTACTACATGGCCTGGATTTTTAAATATAACACAATGTGTATGTGCAATAAACGCAACGTCAAATCTTCCACTTTTGACAAAAGTAACAATTTTCTGTTATCATATCTCACAAACCTGACGTGATAGGATAAATCTGAGGTCAGATTCGGATTCAGCACACCAAAATTACCCTAAATCCATTGAAAAACTCCATGCAAGAAAAGTTGTGTTGACCAGTGTTATTTTCGTATCAACGTTGGTAAAAGCACAAGATCAATGTGTGAGATATATACGATTGTTTCATCGTATCTGTGTGTTGAGTAGCCAGTTAATTCCTTTTTCGCCCACGGAATTTCTACAAAACGTATGGAAGTTCACTTTGCAAAACGTTTAATTATCTCGTTAACACAAAAATGATCGAAACTCAAAATATTTCTAACGTACCAAGATAATACACCAACATGAGAGTACGGTAACTTTTCAGAGAGCTTTCAAAATGGAAAGGTTTGATCGTCCTCATACAAAAACAGGAATGTATTTTTAATCAGTAAAGATTGAAAATGACGTTTTAGTAGCAAGGGCATCGAACCGTGGTTGTTGCGGCTAAGGGGAGAAGTTGAATCGCCAACTGGTGGAGCCGGCTTGCTGGGGGCAGCCGAGTTGCACGGGTTTTTTGAGCGCTTGGCCGGGTGGGAGCGATGCAGAATTGTGCATTTTTGCTGTCTGGGTGGTCTTGGCCTGGCAAAAGCTTTTCAACCAAACGACAAGCACCCTTAGGTTGCACATTACTTGTCGAACAGTTTTTGTACGACGACACAAATCACTTGGTTTACATTACATCTTATTATCAATTATGATAGCCTATTTGGAGAGTTTGCGCAAACACTTTATTAATTTTTCAGAAACCCCACTTATGATGTAATGTTTCTTCCCTTATACCCCAATCCTCAATTACGGTGGCCTTTCATTACTAAAACCTACTATTATGAGTAATGAGTATGACACAACAATGTGGTTGAGATTGGATTCTTGAATCTTTAATGAATTATGCCAATTGAAGGCTTATTTTAATAGTTTTATGCAAATAAGGTAAAACTTAACATTTGATATAATTCCTTGCAAATACCAAAATTGCTTCTTTTTGTAACACCAAAGTATCGGCCAAAATATCGGTTTCAGTATCGGTATCGGCCTAAAAAAGTGATATCGGTATCGGCCAAAATATTGGTATCGGTACATCTCTAATCGAAACTATCAAAATACTTCTAATGTACCAAAATAATACACCAACATGAGAGTACGGTAACTTTTCAGAGAGCTTTCAAAATGGAAAGGTTTAATCGTCCTCTTACAAATACAGGAATGTATTTTGAATCAGTAAAGATTGAAAATGACGTTTTAGTGGCAAGGGCATCGAACCGTGGTTGTATGGTTTTCGGGTCTATTACTATTGGGAGAATCCGATTCGGAGAAATCCCTATTCGCAGACAGCCCTTTTCTGATAATAATTGTAAAAGCACAGAGGCATTGCATATTGAAAGGAATTAGCTTACAATAGAGAAATGAATGATCACCCAATTTAAAAGTTAGTTTTAACAATCTTGCTTTCTGTTGCTTAAGATTAAGGTGTTTTATAGCCTACCTGCTAGCATTCGATACGGTGATAGACCGCCACGAAAGTTCAAAAAATATAGAGATGCTGACGACCGCATTAAGAAACTTGTCGTTCGCTTCGATGGGCATAGCAATGTTTTACCTCCGTCCATGTGGGACTTCCTATGTGGTATCAGCCGTAATTTCCAAATGGACGCATGAACTGTTATTTTTTGTTTGTTTTGTTATTTGACATCGATTGAATCATCTGCGGTGTTTTTGTATTGACTTGTTAAACTAAGGATTGAAATTTTCTAATAGCTGAGGATTCGAATACATTCTAAGTTTGCATACAGACGGCGACGCAGGATACACGTCAATTTTATGTGAGCAAACATTTTAATTTAATAATTCAAAAATAAATTTAATTCGCTTTTTATTTTTCGCTAAATTTCGATTTAATTTACTTTTCTTCGTCGGAATGCAAAAGAAACGATATTGTGGCATAAAATACAAAATTCTCCAATAAACAGAAGGCGTCGTTGGATTTTGAAAAAATCTCCGAAAAAGGTTGTCTTCGAAACGGGCCATTTCGATGGTTTTCTAATAGCGAGACAATAAGCGGTCTTAGCACTTCATTACTTTTTCGACTTCATCCGTTTACGGCGTAAAGCTTGAAGTCTTTTTTGCTCAATTTCAGCGACAGAGCATTTTTGTGGTTGTAATGACGATGGTGGACGACTGGAAGGCTTAAATATAAAAGTACGGGATTGCGGCGACATTTTCGTCGTAGGTGCAGTTTTGCAACTTGAAGTAGCCACTGCAAGAGTTAATTCAGGAATAGGCAGAGTAGGTGGTAACTCAGGTAAATTTTGTGTATGCCCGTTGTGAGCACTGAAATCAGGGCATGTGACAAGATTTGGCTTTGTGCTTGACGAAGTAGAAGAATCATTTTTTCTCATACTATTTTCTTTCACCTCTTTTGTAGTCAAATTGGAAGATGGTGTTGCGTTTGTTGGGCAACAACTTGACCAGCTATCGTCCTTCATCAGCTGAACCAAAATACTGTCAAACTGTGGTTGTTCAGCGATTGGTTCACAATTTTTTGGCGACTTTTTCACATCGTTTGTACATGATACTGTCCAGCTGTCATCCATGACCAACTGTGATAAAATTTCATCAGAAATAGTAATGTCATTCTCTTTTGTTGCGCCATGTATCGTAGAAACCTTTGTCGACAATCTATCAGACCGCGCATGTTTGCCACTGCGCTTGAGAGTAGGGCGCCGTTTAGGAGAGTTAAACGATAAAAGAAAGTCCGCACAAGTGTTTGCGTTGTGGGAAGCGGAATTGCCAGATTTTGAGTCAACTCCACCTGGTCTCTTACCACAGGGGCTAAACGGAAATACACCGAGCATACTGTCGTCCTCATTGCTCAAGTCTTCATCTAAGCAATGAAGCTTTTTGTTGCAAGTTCTTGCTGTAACGTCTTTACCAGCTTTCTTAGAGTGCTTTCGTTTCAGACTAAGTGTTGTCTTAGTTTCGGCCAAAGGGGTGCTTGTCGATCGCTGCAAACCGACCTGAAATGTACATGTTTGAATATTACGCCATTCGTGTGATGCCAATGCAACGTACAACAGTTCTAACCAGCCCAACGACATCATGGTATTTAAAAAGTTTGTAACTTAATGCAAATATAATACTGTTGAAAATTAGAGCTTTCAAGTTATTAAACGAGTGTGCTAATCTTGTGCTAATCTAATGCTAATACTGTATTCAAATAAAAGGTGCTGAGTTGTATGTCTATAAAATCGGCCACTTGCATTTATTAAAAAGTTTTCATATCGAACACCGCATTAGTCTACACACAATATAGACTTAGTATATGAGAAAATATGTCACAAAGCACGTAGTACCGTGAGTGTATCTTTCGTATCGTCACTAAACGCATCTTCAGTCCAAAACTCTGAAGGAATCGCTTCGAACTTGTCTGTTGATAGGTTGAATGGTATGGATAAGCAACAATGCTACCGTTTTCACTCTATAACGCTTAATAATAGACGACATACACAACCCAACCATAAAGGTCATCCTTTCGCCGCAATATTTATAAATTGCTTGCTTTTAGTCAAGTTCTTTCACTTTTAGTCAAATTCTTTCGCTGGTTACAATAAGCCTATCTGTACAATACAGAACATATCAGTTTGAAAATTTGCTTGAGAAATTAAAATTCTTTCCCACACACAGCAGCTTTACCACAGAGTTTTAATTTTAACTAGGTTTTGCCAAAACTGCATGAAATCATTGAGTCCGTTATTCACCAAAAATTACCTGGGGTTGCTGCTTGACGACGGTCTACTGAGGGAAGAGTTGATACAGAAGAAGGCAACTCCTCATTTCCACCCGATTGATCAAACAACATGTCATACGATGAATTGCCTGCTTGTACGTCTAATGATATATATAAAAAGATATACGGTACTGGTAAAAACAAATATGGTAGAAATACAGTAGGCTATGTTGCACTTTGAGATGTTTGTCATTGGCTATATACTTTATCGATAACTCCTGCCATTTTCAAAGCTTTGCCGTTATGAGCTTGAAACAGGAATCCAATGTATAATAATCATGCCTTTTTGTCACTGCAAAGGTAAATTGTGCCTATAAGAATTATTAAATATTTTGGGGGTAATCTGTGGAGTGCAGTTGAAACCATAGCCGTACGAGCCAGGGGGGCAGGGGGGGCAGCCGCCCCCCCTGTTGTTTCAAAACGTCGCGAATTCGGGCAAAATCTTGAAATTATTAGGGCAAAAATTGCTATATAAAAAGCTACAAAATTGCATGAGTTAAGAAAAACTATAAATTAGTAACTTTTACCTATCAAACTAAGTACAGCCTCTTATTTGCACAAGAAATGTGCCGCAAAATTGTCATTTGACACACCCGTATTGATGTATTGTATTCCATGGTGATCAAATTGTAATACGAAATGCATTTAACCAACTGCATCATGCCAATTTGGGCAGCCACCAAAATATGTCTCTAATACTTTTGTGAAACTGCCCAAATCAAATGGCAAAATTTGCCATATAGCTAATTTTATTAATTTTCACAAATGCATCATGTTGATTTGGGCAGCTGAAAACATGAATTTAGGCTATTTGATGAAACTGATTTGTCTGTTTATGCAACTGCCCAAATTAGCGTGAGGCAGTTTCTACAAAATGAACAAATTCATTCATTTTTCCCATTTACATAACTGTATCGTTTAGATTTGGGCAACAACAAAAATATGAAATTATCTGATCATAGTCTATTTATAAAACTGCCCAAATTGGCATGATGCAGTTGCCTCGGCATCAAAATTTACTAAGTCTTTAATTTTTTTCATAATATCAATAAATGCATCATCTTGATTTGGGCAACTACAAAATATGAATTTATATAAATCTGGTGAATAGCCTACTTTTATAAAACAATTCGGGTTGGGAGGTCACTGTACTTTTTCAACCATAAACAGACATAGGTAAGCAACACCACAATCCACAACATTTAACAAAAACATGTTATACCTGTTAAAAGTACCGGTAATGTTAAGGTGTTGCTTAGCTTTGTTTATTTACTTTTATAAAAGGTTCTGCTACTATTCGGCGAGTTCCCTATTCGGCAAGAGCCTTTTTCGACAAGTTGCCTATTCGGCAATTTTTTGAAAATCTAACGACGCCTTCTGCAAATCCGATGATTGAATATTATTCAATATTCAGACATTGAATCAATGTAAATACGTACTGTTAGGCTAATTAGGTTCTTTGAATCCTACGTCATCGTCTGTATGCAAACTTAGAATACTGTATATTAGTTATTTTTGTCATCAAATTACCTAGCCTAACTATATTTTTAGAAGTAGTGCTGCCAGACCTTTTTATTTTTGTACTAAAATTCGTATCATCAAAACTACTTTAATTGATTGAACAAAGTTTATTTGAACAGAAGTAGTATGTCTGTGTTTTATTACATTTAATTATAACTTATCTATTGTTATGTAGTTTTTTTCTCCATCCGCATGGTCACCCTGAGCCGGTTTCCTGCAATGTTTATTATTTTGAGTCTTTTATGACATCACAACTGAATATTTAAGTGGCATTGTTTATTATTTGTGGTGTGTAAAACAATATTTGTTACTCTTACTTATTATGCCAAAGTGCAGAAGCATCGAGCAATGCACAAGCAAGGTATCTTCAAAGATGAATTCAGTTGTTCTATCTTGATTAGCCTACTTTGGTAAGAAATTCTAGCTAGCTGGTGATCAGTGGCGTAGCCAGGGGGGGGGGGGGGGGGTATTGCAAAAAGCGAGTTTTGCCATTACCAAACATTCAAATATCTCAGCCAGGAATTAGCAACAAGAAAACATAGAGACTTGTAGCTTTATTTCCGAAACATGCCGAAGAAAACATGATCTTATTCTTTTGCTATGCCACCGGACAGCACCCTTTTACAGGAATATTCATAACCACATTTTTGTTGAAAATACTCTCAGAATGCACCAAATTCAAAGTAATTTTTCAAAATTTTCTGGGGGAGGCCCCCCAGACCCCCCACTGCTGGGTGATCTTGTTATGTTAGTTTTTCACTGTTATCATGCACCGCGTACATTATGTTTGGGCAATTTCTATAAAAGCGTGCACATTTGGGCAAATTTACGTTCTGCCCCCCCCCCAAAGTGGTTTGGTCTCGTACGGCTATGGGTGAAATTATATTTGTTCCACCTCTTTACAGGAAGTAAACTTCTGTACATTGTCTATGGTACACACAGAACTTGCACTTAACACAAGTTTGTTTCTCATATTTCACTCCTTTAAATCATGGTTGTAGTGGGTACACTGGGCTTTTTATTAAAAAACCTTGTTTTTTACAAACCTGTTTAAATAGAAAGTTACCTTTTTCTCTAATATTAAAATTTTAGTAAACTAACCACATTAAGCACTTCGTCAACATGTCTTTAACCAATGTATATTTCTATACAAATGATGGACAATAGTTTGGGAATTACAATCCTTGTGTAATAAAAACTAACTACAAAATGTGCAATTACCAACAAAACATAGCAAACCAGTATTTTATATTTAAATAGACTGAGAAGATTGTTGTAAAAATGTGTTAATAATGTTGAAATTAATAATTCAAAACAGTCCTAAAGTAAATAAAAAAAACATCCATCCAATCTTACCAGTGTTAGTAGCTTGAAACTGAGCAATGATCGCCCGGGCTTTATCAAGGCTTTTTGAATTGATGTGAAACGCATTTTTCTGCCTCTGAAAAACAAGGGATATATGCATCTTAGTTTCAGAGAGTATAAAATTATTAGTGCAACATATTGACTTCAGTTATGAGAAGGGGATCCGGGGGGGAAATGCCACCCTTGGCCTTAAAACACAGAAAAGTAAGTTTATTCATGGTATATTTGCAAGGTTGGATACATTTTGACCCACACATTGTTGTGTTTTCTTGAAATCCCCCCTCCTTTCTAAACATACCTTGTCAGGTATACAATCGCCACACACATTCATATAGGAGATGCACATTGCACACACAAGTGTATGAGATGTATAGAAAGTATCTGAGCAATGAGCATATCACTGAATGTGAATGGAATACATTCAATAATATAAAGTTTTGTAACAGATTACTATGAATACATGACCACATTTCATTCATTTTTGTAAAATGGTTTATAGGTAACCGCATAAAATTTTAAATGTTAAAGAGCTTTAGCTTGTACCAATCGAAGTGTTTTAAAGTTGATACAACTTACTTTTTTCTCTGCAATATTTTTTTGCAATGATGCCAAAGGTTTTCCTTTTTCTGAACTAGTGTTAGATAAGGATACTGCAAAACACAAATATCATAAACGGACATTTATGAGCTTTGATATCATGTAAGAGTAACAGGAGCCTCAAATATATTTGTCTTTTGTAAATGTTCCATTATTGTTGAGTGTTGACTTCTTATTGGATATTGCATTCCCGTTTTGTGTTACCAAAACTCCAGAGGAATTACAGTTTGAGATCTCTGGGATATTAGGCAATAACCTATGTTTGTATGACTTTGCCATTCTTGCAAGTAAAAAATACAAAATATTTGGAACTTTAACATGCATTTTTTAGTTCTCATAATTTCTAAAAGCATGCTAGTTTTCTGCACCTACCCTGACAGCTTCTCCAAGCACTTGGACTAGGTGAACCACAATCCCAAAACACTTCAGCCACTTGAGAATTCACGGTAGTATCCTCCATACTGCTACATCACTATATTAACCTTACCACATAATTTGTGTGTTTATTTAAGACTAGAATTTTTATGAAAAAATATCTTGACATCAAGAAAAGATAAATTTAAGGTTTTATAGCAGTGGCTGAATTTACTGTATGTATATGGTGATTATGGCCTCAGCCTTCACTATATATATATTATATGTATTTATTGTATGTATTATATGTATTTATTGTATATATTACACACTCAACATAGGTGAAGATTATTGCACGTAATTTTCACCTCAAAACATAGGGGTTGACCTAAGGACAGATTTTATCTCCTACTCTGATAGTGTTTCTCAACCTTTTATGGTTCATGACCCATTTTAGGTGTTTAATACAGCCTGCAACCCCCTTCATGTTTTTTATAGATATACAAATTAGCACTAAATACATTTCAACATTTAATTTCAAAGAACTGCTGAATATCACAACTTTTAATGCAACGGTTGACTCTGCAACTGCTTGGCCAACTTCGAAATTAGTGGTTGAGTGCTTGATAACGCCAGTCTCATACCATCTTCAACTTTCCTTCGATTTCTTGCCTTTGTTTTGATATGGACAAGAGCTGAAAAACTACTTTCGCAGAGGTATGTTGTGGCAAATGGAAATAATATTCAAAAAGCTAGTTTAGATAGTTGTGGGTAGGATTTACGCATAGCACACCAGAACTGAGAGAGTGGCATTTCATGAAAAACGTCACATGCATGAAGAATCATTTTGAAGATCATAAAATTGGTCTTGAATTTCATCTGGAATATCAGCAACATCCAAAGCAGTAGAAAATGGATTTCGTACAAATGCGGCATGTCTTTCTTTGAGCTCAAAGAAATATTGTTCTACTTGAACAAACGATGATAAACTGGCCTACAACCGAGCTATGTATTCTCTTTCGTAACAGACAGTGCCACCAATTAGTCACTTGCTATGACATTACTATATACTAAAGTGATTGCTGCAAAGATTTTTCATTTATGCGGAAATTTTTGTGATTTTGAAAATCTTTTATGAATATCAAACTGCAACCCCCATGAAATGACCTTCGCGCCCCCCAGGTTGAGAAACGTTGTCCTACTCTGTTGCTTGCTCCCAAAAACCATTCTTATAACAAGTAGCCTACCCTAACCTATTAATTCTTGCCACTAATTTATCATACCCTAAAAACTTTAATTACCTTGAATGACTGCATGAAATAATAAAAAAATTGCCTTCAAATGAAACAAATAATAAATATATTGTTGAGTAGTAATGGAAATTTTGAACACCTCATAGCCCAGGCAACAGCCATCGCCCATCTAATAACAACGCTTTACAATGTTTTCTTTTCACTAGTATCGGTAATTCGTTATTACCATTCACCACATTCATTTCCCGGCAGCCGATTGTTGGAATGGCCCGTTTCGGTGAGTCCGATTCGGTTAGTCCAATTCGGTGAGTCCGATCCCTAAAGGGGGGATTTTTTAATTTTTTTTTTAAATTATCGGGTACCGTAGCCTAATTATCATTGCCGTTTTAGGGTTAGGGGTTAGAAGTTAGGAACTCACCGAATCAGACTCACCGAATAGTAGCAGACCCGCCGATTGTAGCAATAATTGAAAGCAATAGACACCATGTTTTGCCCATGAGGTTGGGTTCATAAGCATTGCACCAATATAGCCTGCACTTGTTGCAAGAATTAGTGGTGCGATACTGACGAGCCCAGCCTCATGGGCGAAACACGGTGTCTATGATTGTCAATTCTTGCTACAATTGGTTGCCGAGAAACATATAGGCTAGTTATTAGGATGGTATAATGCGGAAGCTACGTGCTGAGTGCTCAGCTTTGTGCTTCTTCTTCTTCTTTGAGACTAGATCAAATTTCAGGGCAGGTGGTGGAGAGCCAGGTGAGTGTAGCTTCGTCCAGCGTTGCTATACCATGCGTTCCATTTGGTGCCTTGTAGATGGGACATTCGAGAACGACATGGTCAGCAGTTTGTTCCTCCGCGCCGCATTCGCAGGCCGATGAGGGAGCCAGACCCCACTTGTGCATGTTGGAATGGAAGCGACCGACTCCGGTTCGGATTCTGTTGAGCTTGACCCAAGTCGGCCGAGGAAGGTCCATACCAGGGGGGCGCGCCACCGGGTGGGGCCATAAAACCATGTAGTTTGGTGTCGGTGGCGCACCATGCTGCATTCCAAGTGTCTTCCATGAAGTGTGCTGCGCTGATGGCACGATCGCTGAATGGTTGTAGTAATTCAACAGCAGCTGGCACAAAGGGGTGTCTTGACTTTAGTTGCCGGGGAGATTCCTGAGGTGGGATGTTGAGTTTTGCATGGAGCAAGTGGTCAGGATCCCCCGCCCGGCGAGCCAGGTGTATAATGGCTCCCTTTCGGCGAAGCTCAGCAGGTTGGATGCCTGCAAGGATTGGTAAATACTCTGTTGGAGTTGGGCGCAGGCATCCAGTCACAATTCGCAATGCGTCGTTGATTGGGCTGTCGATGAGGCGGGTGTGGGCACTGCGGCACCAGGCAGGGGTGCAGTATTCAGCAGTGGAGTGAACCAAAGCCAGGGTTGCAGTGCGCAAGGTGTCAGCACCTGCGCCCCAAGTTGTGCCTGCCAAACGTCTCAGCAGGGCGACGCGAGATGTCAGCTTTTTGCGTAGTGACTGTAAATGGTGACGGTATGTGAGTGACCTGTCAAGTGTAACCCCAAGGTATGTTGGTTCTGGGCAGGGCGGCAGAATTTTGCCGCTAACGGTCACTTTCAGATCACGTTTTGCCTCCCTGTTGTTGAGATGGAAGGCTGCCGTCACAGTTTTACTTTCGCTGAGCTTCAGTTTCCATTGATGGAGGTATCCAGATATGGTCGTCATGTCTTGGCTCAACGTCGTTTGTAATGATTGCCAGTCTTTCGCAGCGTGCAAGATGGCCAAGTCATCAGCATATGCATATTTGTGAGATGTTGTTGATGGTAGGTCATGCGTATAGACGTTGAAAAGGAGGGGAGCCAAGACTAATCCCTGTGGGACACCGTTTTTGAGTCGCCGCAGTCTACTTGGTTTTCCGCTTCCGGTGGTAAGGGTAAAACTCCTGTTGTGGATGAGTTCCATGATCATTTTGACCATGTGCCTGTCAGGGAGTAGGCGGAGTAGCTTGTAGACTAGGCCACGGTGCCAAACAGTGTCATAGGCTGCTGTTAGGTCGATAAAAACAGCCCCCGCTTTCTTTTTTGCCGAGAAACTCTCCTCAATATCCTGAGTTAGTAGTGTGACTTGGTCTACAGTTGACCTCCCGTGTCGGAATCCAGCTTGTTCGTTGGGAAGCAGTGGGTCAATTATTGGTTCGACACGGGCGTAGATCAGTCTCTCAAGGATCTTGAAAGGGATGCAGAGCAAGGAGATGGGGCGATAGCTCTTTGCATCGTCTAGTGGTTTGTTTGGCTTAGGGATCGCGACGACCAGAGATCTTCTCCATACTTTAGGAATCTTGAGGCGGCGCAGGCAGGACGACAGGAAATCGCATAACCAGGACTTTAGAATATAACCAGCGTGGATGATAAGCTCTGGACATATCCTATCTGGACCAGGGGCCTTACCAGGTTTTAGGTGCTTGAGGGCAGCATTGAATTCGCTCCGTGAGAAGGAGCTAGAAATGCTCTCCTGGTCAGGTGTGTTGATCTTCCAAAGCTTTGTCACTTCTTTGGTAACAAACCGATCGGAGGTACGATCACACGGCTTATATATCCCATTTTTTATTACCTGTGATGCGATCTTATTAGCAGGAATGGGACATTGTCGGGGTGATTGTCTTGATCGTCCCGTAAGGTTATTGAGTGTGCTCCACGCTGTACGGCTTGAGTGCGAGAGATCGATAGATTGGATGGTCTCTGTCCAGCGTTCTTTTCTTTTTGCATCGAGTCTTTCCAGAAGAGCCTTGGCGGCTGAGGGTGCTGTTTGACCATCTGAAGAGCTAACAAAAGATTGATAGAGGCGCTTGCACTCTGCATCCCAGCACGGAGTGTAGTTACTTCTACGACCGCGAGGGATGGCTTGCTTGGCACATGTTAAGATGGTGTTGCAAAAGTCCTGGTAGGCCTCGTCCACATTGTGACAGTTAGGTGGAGGTAACTCATTTGTAAACTTGTTGGTAAGGAGGCTAAAGCGATTCCAGTCGGCTTTACGAAAGTTCCACCGCTTGACTGGTTCACTCGGAATTGGTGTCTTGAGCGGTATTGCGGTAATGAGAGAAGGTCGGTGTTGGGACCGAGGGAACTTCTGTAGCACACGTCTGTCCGGAAGCTGATTGTCGTTGCCAGTGCTAGCAAAGGCCATGTCTGGGTTTGTTCCAGTGCCCCATCGCCCGGATGTGAAACTGGCTTCGTCTTTGGGGTTGTACAGTGGGGCATAGTTGTTATTTGATGCCCAGTTAGCCAGACATGCACCAGAAGGACTGGTAATGCGGTATCCCCAGTCGACGTGCTGGCAATTAAAATCGCCAGCATAGAGGCAGGGGTAGAGGCATAGAGGCATAGAGGCAGCAAGCTTTGTGCTGACTGAGACTGATAGCCAGGAAGAACGCTCCCTTCACAAGTTACCACTTTCCTTGGTCTATAGCAGTGGTTCTCAACGGGGGGCGGTACCGCTCCGTGGGGGGGAGGGCATTTTGATTTTGCAGGGGGGGCAGTATGATTACCCAGACTTAATGGGGGCGTTTTGTTTATTAGGAGCATTCTGGTTTAACCCATCTACCGACCAGCGTAACGACTTAGTCACATCATTTTCTGGATAATCTACTCTACATGCTCGCACGATAGCCAAACAATTTCTCTTACACCACCGTTGTATTTGATTGACCAACCGTTTTGTTTACGAATGCTATGTATTTAAAATTTAAATTTAGTAATTTTTCGGATGCAACCTAATTCATAGGCTACCATGAACAATTCGTACCGTCAGTTCGTACCTTGCAAAGATCGAGAGAAAAAATTAAAAAAGCCGAAGTCGCTGATCGCAGTTTCCGCAAACAAACAAAAACTCTTAGGATCACTACCAGAAATTTTTAAATGTTTGCGGAAACTCCGATCAACACTAACCCTTTTAAAATGTTTGCGGAAACTGCGATCAGCGACTTGCCGACTTCGGCAAACTCTTAGGATCATTACCGGAAATTTTATCGGAGATTTTAAAATAGTTTTGGAATTGCGGAAAAACGGAAACTGCGATCAGCGACTTCGGCGTTGTTCTATTTTTTTCTCTTGATCTTTTCAGTTTCCATTTTGCAGAAACACCTTAACCTTTTTAAAATGTTTACGGAAACTCCGATCAAACCCTAACCCTTTAAAATGTTTGCGGAAACTGCGATCAGCGACTTTGGCAAACTTTTAGGATCATTACCGGAAATTTTAAAATGTTTGCGGAAACTGCGGAAAAACGGAATCTGCGATCAGCAATGTTCTATTTTTTTCTCTCGATCTTTTCAGTTTGTTTATTTGCGGATACCGATACTCTGATGCCCTCATCCTAACTACCGATATTCCGATACCCTAACCTTGCGGAAACTGCGATCAGCGACTTCGGCATTTTTAAGTGTTTCTCTCGATCTTTTAAAGGTACGAATTAGGTTGCACCCGGCTTACATATTTTAAACCTTTTGGTTTTGCCATCTTTCCCTTTTGTTGGTGCTAAATTCGTGAGTTTACTTTGCCGTTTTCTACATGTTCGCACCAGCAATGAAAAATAAATTGAATTGAATTAGACTATGGACAAGCTCACCATTACTTGCTAGTTCAGTTTATATTGATTCAGTATTATATTTGATTCTATTTGTAATCAAGGTGAATTAAGAGTGAAATTTAATTAAAATTTGTTGTAATGATAATAATTGAAGTAAAAAGTGAATTTGAATACGTCTAAACAACATGAAGGAAGTAATAATCAACTCCTTGCTGTGGTTTGTGTACAATCGTATGAGCATGGTTGATAGTGACACTATCATCAAGCTTGTGAGTGACCATTATGAGGAAAATATCATAGCAGAAGCAAAATCAGTACTGCATGAAAAGGTCTACAAAGATGAGAGCAATAAAAGACTGGTGACTAGAAAAGGCCCCTCAAAGCTGGAAAAATCTGTGAAAGATATTCTTGAAGTTTTGCATGAAATGTCAGGTCATGATGATCAGTCTAAAACTCCAATTTTTGTCACAGCCACATGTGACTTCCCATCTGTTGATGTTCACAATGTAGATGCAGCAAGCATGGTTCATGACATCCTCACACTGAAAAATGACATGAGGCAGTTGAAACATTCCAAGGAATCTGAAGGCTCTTTCATTGATGCATTGACCAGCTCCATATCTGATTTGAAAGCAATGGTTAATGAAATCAAACCCTTACATGAAAAAGCAGTGGCTGTAAGTGTGTCTCCAACTACTGAACAACCAGCTACACTGTTACTACCTGACCCTGCTAAACAGTCATAATCCAATGTAGTGAAAAGACACAACTCCATGATTACAGTGGATAATCATACTAAGTATCCCCACAAGATTACCTCTGATAAAGTCCAAACTGAATCTAATGTCAGAAAGGATAATTGGGTTACAGTCAAGAAAAGACGGCGCAAGCCCCGTCTAGGTAGGGATGCACAATACAGAATACCTGGCTATTCTAGAATATTCTAGAATACTTAATTTCGAATCCAGAATTTCGAATAATATTCTGAAATTACGCGGCAATTTTTTCCAAATAATATTAAACCAATAATTTAATTGATGCTTGTGTTACTGTGAATCTATGATTTTTATCAAATTTTTCAAAAAAGTTTTAAACGGGAATCAAGCATTAAAATGCATAAACTGAACATTCAAGAATACATTTAAAAAAAAATTACCGAAAACAATTTGTTTTCAATGGCACTGGCAAGGCCCAAAGTCCAATGTTTCATTTATTTTTATTTTTTTCCAAATGACTAAAAAGTGGAAACACTGCTCGAGAATATATCACTATCGACAGCAATAACAAAAGCCACGTTACCACATCTGATGTTTTGATATTGAAATCTGATGTTTTGATGTACATACTACATACATAGCTGACAGTTAAATCGCCCGCAGTAACAACTATTGCTCGATCAGCTGATTGCTAGTCTATAGTGACGTAGACTGTACACTGTACAGTCGCACGCTTCGCTGCTCACGCGCACGCCCATTCCCGTTTTGAAAGCTCTGACAAAAGCAGGCGCGGAATGCTGATCAGACCGCAATGAGGAAAAAATTTATTGAAAATCTCTCAATCAGCTGATTCGATTTGTAGCAGGCCTCGAAATTTGTTTTTGTTGACGGCGGACAAACGTGTCCGGTCTGAGCAGCTATATCGGCGGTCAAATTAAGTTTCACGGCGGACACACCAGTTTTAGCGTCAATCGTAATGCTTAATTACTTTATCTTGATAATTCTTCGCCATTTAAGAACTATAGCTACGGTTTAGAAAGCGTTTTAAAATTTCAGCAAAGTCACTCTGAAAGGTTTTCATCAGACCAACGACGTGCGCTTGAAGAGCCAAAGCGCCGTATAGCAGCTAAATACGCCGCAAAACTGGTTAACTTCCACCGAACGAGGTCGTGTGGCTTCTTGCGTCACTATGCTCTTTGTTACACTGATTCAATGTCATCAATCGTTGAAGCAACGTAAAAATCGAAAGTTTTCCTCCTTGAATAGAAGTTAATGGATACAGTATTCACATTTTCTAGATGCGCGCTAGAATGCTCAGAAAATTATATTCTTGCAACAGTTGTTCGTGTTATGCAGTGACGATTTGTATCGCTAGTTCAGGACTGCGTTATTTCTCGACGGACAAATTTGACCGATCTAGACGGTACTTCCCGCGGACATCACATGCTGTGACGGCGGACATGTCCGGTCCGCTGTGAATTTATTTACTCATACGGGAACGCACTGCGTATCTGCAGTTCTGATAACTGCGTGAACCCTATGAAAGAAGAAAAAAGGCGCTTGGAACAAACAGTCCATGAAGAGAAAAGTCGGCGCGCAAGGCGGAAACTTTCAACTTTACATTTGTTTAACGTCGCACACTGTTCATTTAACAGATTTATTTTCGAATCCTGATATCCGAAAAGAAAATGCAAATGCGATTCGAATACATTGAGATTCGAATCTCTAAGATTCGATATTCTGTATTGTGCATCCCTACGTCTAGGCCAGCTTGATTCCTCATCAAGTTTAAAAGCCATACACACACATGCCTGTACACATCTTTGTATCAAGGCTTCAGCCAAACACAACTTCAGAAACCATCACATCTTTTGCATCGAAGCAATTTCCTGAAGCCACTGATATAAGCTGCATGAAGTTGCAAACAAAATTTGATCACTACTGTTCTTTTAAAGTTTCTGTCTCAGGAATCCTAATGAAAACATGTCTGGATACTGCCTACTGGTATCTTAGTAAAACGTTTCTTCAATGCTTCTAAGAATTTTAGGATAGAGCCTACAACCACACAAACTCCTGATGGAAGGTAACAATAAAGAACAATTAAAGGCTGTTTCATACAACTGCAGAGGTGTGGCATCATCTCTGCATGATGTTCAGTTACTATGCAAGGATTATGATATCATACTGCTGCAGGAAACCTGGTTGGCTAAGCAAAACCTGGCCTTCCTTTCTACAATTAGCAAAAATCATTATGCATATGGTTATTCTGCAATGGACTTTTCTGATAAGATGAATACAGGTAGACCTTATGGTGGCACTGCCATCCTATGGAGTAAAAGTATTCCTGCTTCTGTTTTTCAAAGTGATGATTCATCTATTATTGGCCTTAAAGTTGCAATTGCAATAGGGGAAGCAGACATGGTCCTTATAAATGTCTATCTACCTTACTGCTGTGATAACAATGAGGACAAATACTTAGAATACTTGGGTAAATTAGAAAGTATGCTTTTTGACTGCCCAAGCAACAACACTTGTATCCTAGGTGACTTTAATGCAAGTGACAAAAATATGTTTGGAAGCATGTTCAAAAGCTTCTGTGCAGATCAGGACCTGATTATTTCTGACATGGTCCTGTTACCTGCTGAATCATTTACCTACATCAGTGATGCTCATGGGACATGTAGCTGGATTGACCATTGTGTCACTTCCACTGCTCTACACCAATCCATCTGTAAGGTAGAAGTTCTCAATGACTATATTATATCCGACCATCGACCCTTATCGGTTAATTTCAACTGTAAGTCGCTTCCAAAATTGGATTTCATTGATCCCAAATATACCAATTCAAATACTTTCTCTTGGAAAGCAGCATCTCAGCTGCAATTAGAACGCTATGCTCAAGAAACCAAACACAGGTTAGCTCATATTTCTTTGCAAGCTGATTCTGTCATATGTCAAAACTCTCTCTGCTGTGATAAATCTCATTTAAAGGAGATTGACAAGTTTTATGACAGTATCGTAGAGGTCCTCCTAGATGCCTCAAGAAAAGTTCTTTTAGTTAAAAACAAGAAAATATCTACTTATTCAACTCCTGGTTGGAACAATACTGTCAAGTCCCTCCACAAGCAAGCCAGAGCTAAGTACCTGGACTGGGTTGAAGGTGGCAAACCTAAAACTGGCAGCATACACAAGTAGAGCTCGACCGATATCACTTTTTCAGGCCGATACCGATACCGATATTTATGAAATTTTTAGGCCGATACCGATATATATCGGCCGATATATATCAATTACGAAAAATTTGTTACCAACAAGGTTATTAAGCAACAAACCAGTCCAAGAAAGTTTATGCATTGGTTGCTGTCATAGGCGCCGAGTTTTCAAAATAGCTGGGCGGGCGAACACATACTGTCACGTCACGTCGTGATCACCAATAATAATGTAGAACTCCACTGTTGTTTTCCTGCCACCAAGGTCCAAGATCTAGGCTTCCTAGTGCCTACTACTATAAATTGCAAATATCTAGCGATAAACTGCGCTATTGAACCGAGCTTACATTGAATCTACAATAGAACAGTTAACGAAGGAGCTGAATTGCAACTAATGAGTGACAACCAACGGTTTCATCCGGCCAAACCAACACGTGTGCACTGTTCAGTAGTGCACAGTTTAATATCAGTGACGTAACAGACGCAACTGTGATGGTTGAGACGACAGCATAGAGCATTTTAGCAGCAGAGTTAATTGATGACGTCGTTTGAGAGAAAATTACTCCTTTGAAGAACAATGCTACAGTTTTTACACCGATTTAACATCTGGCAATGTTAAAACGATGTAACAGCAGTGGAAATTGCGGTCAGACTTTTGCTGCGAATGAACCCAGACAGCAAAATCTGTCATTTTTACATTGGTTCAATGTCCGCAGACGTCACAGCAATGTAAAAATGACGGATTTTGCTGTCTGGAAAGTTCCTCACAGGTTTGCGCAATTTACTTGATTTATAGCACTGGGCTTAGGGAACGTTCAAATATTACGTAACGCCTTCGAGGGGGAGGGGGGGTTTATGCAAAGCGTTACGATAGCGTCACATCGGGGGGGAGGGGGTTCAAGCAAAACGTTACGTAACGCTTTCGAGTACGGAATGGTAGTTTTTTATGCTGAATTCGTAGTGAAAAAGCGTTACATGGGGGAGGGGGGAATTGAAAAAAGCGTTATGTTGGCGTTACATGGGGGAGGGGGGAATTGAAAAAAGCGTTATGTTGGCGTTACATGGGGGAGGGGGGGGTCAAAAATTCGGAAAAAAAGCGTTACGTAATATTTGAACGTTCCCTAATACGAGTGGCAGAGTGGAGACAAACGGCGCGGCTGGACACTTTGCTCGTTTAACGACGAATCAACGTTGTTTAACGTTGCATGAATGTAACATGGCAATAATTGACGAAAACTAATCGCTTAATTAGTAGGTCTAGTAGGGCCTATCATATGGCGACAAAACCTTGCGAATAAGGTAAGTAGGCTAGTATTAGAAGGTGGCAGATGGTTACAGAAATTTTTGGACTTAAAATTGAATTAATTTTTTTTTTAATTCCTGAAATGTCCGGCGGGCGCGGCCCACCCGCCCGGGACTCGGCGCAGGTGGTTGCTTGCTTAATTACGCCGCATAACTTCCACCGAAAGAGGTCGTGTGGCTTCTTGCGTCACAATGCTCTGGGCACGAATCGGAAAACTTCTATAATGACGCTACTATTTTCTTCTGTGCAAAGTTTCACTAGGCTTTTTTCTTGGGTTTATTTTTGCAACTTCTACAATGACGCTACTATTTTCTTCTGTGCAAAGTTTCACCAGGATTTTTTCTTTATTTTTGCAACTTCTACAATGACGCTACTATTTTCTTCTGTGCAAAGTTTCACTGGGATTTTTTCTTCGGGTTTATTTTTGCGTGTCATGTGAACAAAAGTTAATTTTCCCTGGACCTTTTCTTTCTTACTGTAATACCAAAACTTGACAAATTTTGCGGCATCTTGCTGCGATAGCCTACTCGTATGATCTCATTTTGTAACGAATCTTGCCTTATCAATATCACTCGGAGATCAAAGCCAGGCATTGTGACGTAAGACTTGAAATAAGCTGTGCGTGGTTAGTGTAGAAGTACACCCGCACTCCCAACGATTCTTAGCGAAAAATTCACCTTTGTTACACTGATTCAATGTCTTCAATCGTTGAAGCAACGTAAAACTCGAAATTTTTCCTGCTTGAATTGAAGCTAAGGGATACAGTATTAACATTTTCTAGATGCTCGCACTAGAATGGGCGGGAAATTTTATTCTCACAGCAATTGTTTGTGCTATTGTACCGACTGCTGTCTCGTATTCGTCATCAGCCATATCTGCAGTGCAGTTATCATAATTCTACTGTTTAGTCTACTTTCAAGTTTTTATATTATTAGCATAATTCAACTGTTTCAAGTTTTATTAATTCATTTCCAATGCGCCTGGCAGCACTCGATTCTTGCATAAAACACGCTAGCATGGAAATATTCGTCCCTTTTAAAATTGACACAACTTGGTGTAGCTCGGCGTTGTCTCGGCTATCTGATGACATCCACTTGCATGCTGGGTAGTCAATAAAGAAACCCTTTTGAGAAGCAACAGTAGTGCTTTGTCTATGTATACAGAATGTTAGCTTAGCCACTTCTGTTACAATGGTGACCCCGAGTACATTTTTCGAATTCACGACCTTCAACAACGACATCAACGCCACCTGGTAATGTACCACGTTTTTGCAAATTTTTTTTTAACTTTTTGAAATTATCTCTAACTGTAGTCTACATGCATAGTGTCTAACTTCTATTCCTAGATACCTTATCCTTGTGGTTGCCATAGAAACCACCGCTTGCCAAATTTTTTTAACTTTTGTAATTATCTCCTGTAGTCTACATGCATAGTTTCTAACTTCTATTTCTACGGTACCTTAACCTTGTGGTTGCCATACAAACCACTGCATGCTAAAATTTTTAACCTTATGTAATTATCTACGGTAGTCTGTATGCATCGTTTATAACTTCCATTTTTTTCTACGGTACCTTATCTTTACTGTTGCTATAAAACCATTGCATAATTTTTTTTTAACTAATTGCAAGTAGCTTATTGCCGCCCTTATTCCTCTTTCATTTTCCCACTATGCCTCGTTTTCCTACAGTTTCTCGTGGCGTCACTCCCATACAACGGTATTCGTCATACTTACATTGCTTCAACGTTTGCTGACGTTGCATCAATGTAAGGGTGACGGATCCACCTCTGTGTCTTTATAATCAAGTTTATCGCCTTCATGACGTAGCCTAACCACTGCAATGTCAACTAACTACGTCATGATGTCTCATTGCGCGCTGGTCAACTGCCAGCGCAAATATTTCTGTGTTTACATTGTAGCTTAAGGAATGTGTGTATGAGAAAACACTTACTGATGGGCTTAGGTATTAGACTCTAACTTAGACCAAGTAGGGTAAAGCTCTGTCTAACTGTTCACACTGTCAGGCACTACAACTTCAGCACAACAATATTATGTCCAAATGACTTGTAATGCACTGAGTTTAAACACTAACAACAGCATGCAACACAAACAAATAAGAGAGCACTTACCACACCTTGATTACAAAACTTACCAACTGGTTAAAACATAATCCAGAATTAGAGTCCACATACAACGCACCATTTGTAAAAAATATTTTCCCTCACAGCAAATTTCTGCCTGTCGAGTCGCGCACACATTCCAAAAGAACGAAATTTAAAGAGCGCTACGGTTCAATGATAAATTTAGACTCGAGGCAGTCGCATTACAATTTAAATAAAACGGGGACAAATTATCGTTTGTTACACACCCACCCCCAAAGGCGACAGTCAAATAACGGGAGCCTTTAATAATAAAACAAACCTACTTAATTTTCTCACCTACGTAAAAAAAAAATGAAGTCAAATACACAATAGCGGTGATCGGTATAAACCGCAAGCAACAGATAACACAAATAATAGATTTCGCACGATATCGTGCGCACAACAAAAGGAGCACCAAGTTAATTAAAGCAAAGTTGGTACTGCACAGTCTTACAAACATTAGTGCCGTACAAGCATTAACTAAATTGCACACACATTACGGACACTCTCATTCATGTGCATGTCGCAAAGGCAACAAATTGGACAACGCATTACAGCAGCGACATCTGTTGTCATGAAACCATATCTACTGACGTACACAAAACAATAAGCAAAAAAATTGGGACCAGTGGTTTGTGGAGCAAATAATACAAACACACAATATAATTCACTCAAGCAAATATTAAAAGAAATGTAACACAAGGCAACCGAGCATGCAAATCGATCACCACTTACTGCGGCTGGCCGCTTCGACTATGAGTGAACAAGCAAAGGTTTATTTAATTAACTAACACTAAAACAGATTTTCATTATTAGACATAAGCCACCTGCATTTATTAGAGTTACTACCGCGATTACGACGGCACGATGATGGCATCAAGATACAAATCACAAACTAAAAATAAAAGCCAAATAAATCGAGGGCGCGCGAATCCCTGAATAAATTCGCGTGGAGTAATAACAGTCTGTAAACAGTCCTTCAAGAGTCCTTTTGTTCATCGACACTGCCCTCAAGCAAGCAAATCTTTCGAATATCTCGCACCAAAGTCGTAGCATCGGCAGTTCTCAAGCGCACTCGTCTCACCAGCCCGTTACGGTCAGGCATTGCCTCTACAACAATAGCTTTGGGCCATTGTCCTCGTTTTGTTGCTTCATCTGCCACAAGCACCAAGTCTCCAGTCTTGAGATTGGGCGCCGTGGCAAACCATTTTTGACGTCGTTGGAGCAGCGGGAGATACTGTTTCAACCAGCGTTCCCAGAAAATGTCTGCCAAGAACTGGGTCTTTCTCCAAGATTTACGATATCCGTCGGCCTTAGCAAATTCATCAATCGCACACGCGTCTGCTATGGAGCCTGTGAGAATCATGCTCGGTGTTAGCGCAGCCAAATCATCAGGCGAAGAAGGAAAGTCTGTTATTGGTCGATCATTTAAAATTCGTTCAATTTCTGTTACAAGGGTCAGCAGGTCGTACTCGTCCAGCGTAGTATCGCCGACTAGAGATCTTGTCAATTGGCGTACAATGCGAAAGAAACGTTCATAAAATCCTCCTTGGTGAGATGCTCTCGGAGGATTGAAGCGCCAAGTAATCTCGTCCTTGACCAAGGCATCACTGACAGTTTTGCTGTTTAAATTTCGGATACCTTCACGGAGTTCACGATCAGCGGCGACAAAGTTGCCACCGTTATCACTATAGACGGTAGTAGGTTTTACATTCCTACGGTTGCAAAACCTCCGAAAGGCTTGCAAAAAGGCGGAAGCTTCCAATGACTGGACAACTTCAAAATGGACGGCTCTAGTCGAAAGGCAACTGAAGATACACACGTATCGCTTCAACGAATTGCGTCCACTTCTAACAGACAGAGGTCCCATCAGATCGGTACCGACAGCTGAAAAGGCAGGCTTCTTGTTGACACGCTCCGCTGGCAGATTTCCCATCTGTTGTCTGCCGACAGGTGCTTTCCAATAGCGGCAACTTACACATGATTGCACAACTCTTCTCACAACCGATCTTCCTTTGATGATCCAATACTGGTGGTTCATTGCTGCTAGGACTTGTGAACAGCCCATGTGTCCCTCTTTTTCGTGAAAGGACATGATTAGGAGATCTGTTACTGGATGCTGTGGAGGAAGTACGATGGGGTGCTTACATTCAGCTGATAATGACGAGGCTTCCAGCCGGCCCCCAACTCTAAGCACACCTTTGACAAGATAAGGGTTCAATGTTTGTAGCTCCTTTAGAGCTGGTGTCACGCGCAGTTGCTGCTCCGTTAGCAGTGACACAGGCTCATCGAAACCAAGGTGATCCACTAACGAACTGAATGCCGCAGGATAAGACTGGTGCTGGGTAACCTTCACTATGGCGAGTCGAGCTTCTTTCAATTCTTCTGCAAGAAGGGGACCAACACGAGGAGCAGAAAAACCTGTCCTAAATTTCCAATTTTGAAACTGCAGATAGCGAAGTAACCAGGCTACTGACCGCTGCAGGGCGTAGAAGTCTGAATGCCGAGAGAAAAGCCGATACAACACATCATCCGACCGGTGCATTTGGGCAGAACATGTCTTGATTTTCTTTACCTCTGGATCTTCAACGAATTCTTCTACGAAGTCCGGTTGCTTAGGCCACTCAACCTTCTTCTTTCTCAAAAAATCAGGGCCGCAAAACCACAAGTTCGCTGAGGCGGCCTGATCCGGCCACACACCCCTGGATGCAAGATCAGCAGGGTTTTCGGCCGATGGCACGTAATGCCATTGTTCGACAGAGGAGAGCGTGTGCAGCACCTCCAAACGATTAGCAACAAACGTGGTGAACCGTGTTGATGTATTGTTCAGATACCGCAGAACCACGGTGGCATCAGTCCAAAAAACAATTTTTGATAAATTAAGTTCGATTTCACGAACAACAAAATTACTTAGTTTAGCCGCCAAAACGGCAGCAACAAGCTCAAGCCGTGGCACACTTACAGGCTTTATGGGGGCAACATGAGCCTTCCCCATTACAAACGCACAAGATACAGTGAAATCAGCATGTAAAACACGTAAATACGAACACGCTCCATAACCACTGGTGCTCGCATCAGAGAAGGTGTGCAGTTCGAAATTTAGCACCTTCTTTCCCAATTTAGTAAAACTTCTCTGCAGCTTCACATGTTCTAAATGTGGCAGAGCTTGGGCCCACTTATCCCATTCTACCCCAACCCCAGGAATTGATGTTATGTCGTCATCCCAGCCTAAAGCGGCAGAACAGGCCTTCTGCAGCAGCTGCTTAGCTGGCAGTAAAAATGGTTGAAGCAGACCAAGGGGGTCATAAGTTTGCCCTATCATGGAAGCCAAACCTCTCCGAGAGCACGATTTTTGGGTGACGTTCACACGTACTCTCATTTCATCCGATTCAGGTTCCCAGAAGACCCCAAGGGTCTTCTGCACTGGTAACTGGGGACACTCCAACTCCACATTTGAAGCAAGGTCCTTCTCAGGCAATGAACGGAGTACCTGTTTCTCATTGGAGCAAAATTTTGTTAAGTAAAAACCACCAGTCATTAACAAAGTACGTAGTTGATCAACTAGGTTAATTGCTGCATCAATGGAAACACATGATTTGCACAAATCGTCAACATAGATATTACGCATTACCGTGTTGAGAGTCTCAGCATCTGCTCCAGTCGCATTCTCCGATGCTGTTGTCCGAAGAGCATATGCCGCACAGGTTGGAGATGACTTTGCTCCGAATACATGTGTACGCATGCGATAATCAACCGGCTCTGCATGGACATCGTTGTTTGGGAACCATAAGAACCGAAAGGCATCTTGGTCCTTCTCATCAACCCGAACCTGTGAAAACATTGCCTTTATGTCACCGATTACTGCAATAGGATGCTGTCTAAATCGCAGCAACACTCCGACCAGATTATTCATTAAATCTGGTCCCTGTAAGAGCATGTCATTCAGGGATTGACCATTACATTTTGCGCTACAATCGAACACAACCCTAAACTTTGTGTGAATGGCCGTGCAATGATGCGGCACATAACAAACTCTTCCCTCAGGACCAGGAGAATCTTCAGGAACACGAATGGCATAACCTGAATCAATATAGTCCGACATTTTGGCGCAGTACTTTTCGAACAAGCTTGGGTCTGCAATAAACCGCTTTTTCAGGTTGTTTAGTCTCTTTAATGCCATAAAACGATTATTAGGGAGAGAGGGATTTTCCTCTTTCCACAAAAGCCCAACCGAGTAATGGCCATCAACCCTTTTGATAGTTTGTTCAAGAATACCCAAGGCACGTTTGTCCTCGATAGATGGGCATTCTACTTGAGGAAGCTCTACATCCTTAAATTCTTGATCAAGTATTTGTAGAATATCTCTACAAGAATTGTCTTCGACATCATTGTGATGAACAAAATTAACCATCACACGTCGGCACCCACCTTGCATTTCCTGATCACTTACATTCTTACCGTAGATGGTCCATCCAAGTGCAGTGTGCAAGCCACATGGCTCACCAGGTGCACCCTTTTTAATATCCTGTAACAAATATGCTTGGTGAAGGTCACTTCCCAGCAAGAGGTCAATTTTCCTATCCTGCAAGTGGGGAAAATCTAAATCTTTTAAGTGCGGATAAGGACGTACAAGATCCTCCGTGGGAATACTTGCACTGACGTCAACGATCTCATCAAGGACTAATGCATCACGTACCACAAAGGCCGCTGACTCTGCGAAACCTTGTATACCTATACATTTTACCTTTTTATTTACCACTGTTGATGCATTAGTCGTGACGAGTTCAACATTCGTCTCCGCGACTGGAACACCAAGCTTTTCTGCTAATCTAGCAGAACACATGTTCACACTGGACCCCTCATCGATGAAGGCATAGGTAAAAACACAGTTGCCCGGGTCACCAGACCATACTTTAACTGGCACGACCTTGAAGATAGTTGGCGAATTGTCATTTATGTGTGGGATCACAGTTGAACATGATGTTCCCACAACAGAGTCTGCGTTCCCTGCCACACTATGCCTTTCTGCATGTCCTTTCTGTTCTGCATTTCTGGTACTATCTGTCGCATGAAGAAGAGTGTTATGATCTCCTTTGCACCTTTGGCAATGAAACTTGCTCCGGCACAGTGCAGCTCGGTGGCCTGGTCGAAGGCATTTGAAGCACAACCGATGTTCTCTGGCCAGCTTTCTTTTTACCTCCACACTATGCCCCTGAAATGTACCGCACTTCCAGATGTCATGCGACTCCTGGCACACACAACATACCCTTTGTGTGGATTCTGACCCCTTGGGCAACATGGTCTGCTGAGTAGCAAACACACTTGCTTTACCATGTGTCTGCATACTTCTACCACTAGGTTGACCCTTAGGCTTTCTTTCACTTATATTTTGAGACAGAAGTTGGCCAAACTCACTGTCTGCCTCTGATGCTGCATTCTCTACCAGCTCACGCAGGTCTGTAAATGAACCATACCCTTTACGGTTGCTGATGGTGACAAATTGGGACCGTACCTTGTATGGAAGACGATGAAAAAGCTTCTGTAGAAGGTCATCGCTGTTGAGTAACCCAGCCTTGTCCCAACTGGCAAAACTTGTTTCACAGCGATACATTTTATCGCACAACTCTAGTAAGGCCTCTGAATCCCAATCCTTGAGAGTTGGTCCATCTACTAGGTCTTGCTTTACCTTGGCCATGAGCTTACCAGGGTTGCCAAATCTTTTTTCTAATCTTTCCCATGCCATCCTGTATGCCTGTTCTCGATCACCCAAACAGCTCAGACCAGCAATGACATCTTTGGCTTTCCCACGGCAATACTCTTCCAAGAAAGCCATTCGCACATGACTGTCATAGTATACACTCTCTACATACTCTGAGAAACGCCTTTTAAAGTTCCCAAACTCTAAGATGTCGCCGGTGAAAGGGGTTAAACTTAAACGAGGACCAGAAGGAAAACCGGGAGGAGCACTCGTGCCTTGGAGAAAGGGAGAGAACCCGTGAGGATTTCCTACATGTGGGTACATAGCAGGTGGCGCACAATTGAATTGTTGTGCATTTGGATCTAATCCTGACCAGCCTGGTAAGTTTCCTTGATGTATCTTAGCACGTTCCGATGAAACTTCCACGTGACTATCATTTCCTCCACTATTACTACCAGACTGATGCAATAACACTTCCTTCTTAGGCACCTGCAACTCATGCTGCTGCAATTCTGTCTTCACCTGACTAGTGGTAGGCTTTGGCTCAATCAGAAGGGAAGTTTCAGGTTGATTTAAATTTGGTGATTTGTGCATAGGAGGCATTGGTAAACTCATTGAGTGAATTGCTTTTAAGTTGTTAGCTGGCTTAGCCTGTTGCAAAGCCCTACACCTATCCAACAAACTATATGCAACATCTTCTAATTGGCTAATTCGTTTTTCTAATGGTGTTTCCACTATCTGATCAGCCTCCAAAACTTCAAGATGGAGCTCGGACAGTGCCTCGACAAGATCCAAGCACTGATCATACGCTGCGTCACTATGCATATCTAAGCCCTTCCTCTCTAAAATAGACAACTGCACTTGCAGTTTGGCCAACTGCCTTTTGGTGCGCAAGGCTGCAGATTGATTGGTGACAGAAACTAGGTGGATAGCTGAAGAAGTGGCACCTTCATGTTGATCTAATTTTACATGGGAAGGTGGCTCTGCTGAAGAATTTGAATCTTCAGTGTGACTACTTTCACCTTCATCTATCGAAGTTTCTAAATCACTATCCGCATGTGTGGTATTATCAACCACTGTCACCTTAACCTTCTTATTATCTACTTTCTTGGGAGGCATGTTAATTGTTAATTACAAAAAATAAATAAAAACAAACTATGCAACTGTACCAGCACTAAGAAAATTAATATCTGCACCCAGTAGGATAGCTCGGCCTACTGCCAACTTAAAACTACAGTACAGTTGTACGTCAACACACAGTACTATAGTATAATATGCTAGTAACCACTTAATCTAGCACAGTCTGAAGCACACTAACCCACTCACACTTCCAGGTAAGGGGATAAGGCAACCAAATGCTGTAGCACAATACAACAATGAAATGAATATTTTTTACAAATCTAACGTAGCTTAAGGAATGTGTGTATGAGAAAACACTTACTGATGGGCTTAGGTATTAGACTCTAACTTAGACCAAGTAGGGTAAAGCTCTGTCTAACTGTTCACACTGTCAGGCACTACAACTTCAGCACAACAATATTATGTCCAAATGACTTGTAATGCACTGAGTTTAAACACTAACAACAGCATGCAACACAAACAAATAAGAGAGCACTTACCACACCTTGATTACAAAACTTACCAACTGGTTAAAACATAATCCAGAATTAGAGTCCACATACAACGCACCATTTGTAAAAAATATTTTCCCTCACAGCAAATTTCTGCCTGTCGAGTCGCGCACACATTCCAAAAGAACGAAATTTAAAGAGCGCTACGGTTCAATGATAAATTTAGACTCGAGGCAGTCGCATTACAATTTAAATAAAACGGGGACAAATTATCGTTTGTTACATACATAAGCAACCGCCATACACCTACTGTATTGTTTCACATGCTGCAAACCCACTTGTCAGCCTACCGATTGTATCTCGGTATGTAGCCTACATCACAGCCTCGCACACGGTTTCAGCTTGCCCTTGTCGCTACTTTTATCACAGCAATTTCCCGTCCTGAGCAAGACGTCAAAACTGCATCCATTCTGTAGCTTACCGTCCTGAGCAAAAAAACTGCATCCATTCATTCATTTTATAATCACTCGCTTAACTACAGTCATGTGACGTTGTAACTACTTTTTATGCTCGTGTTTGTCGCTCTTTTTTTAATGAGTGCTGAGCCTACTCCGTACTTATACTACGACTCTCATAGTTTCTTGTCTCGTTTCCTACCTATCCAGCCGGCATTGCCTTGCCATGCCTTACCAATTTAATAACTTGTATCCCTGCATGTATCGCTATTCTTTTTTCATTATGTGTCCCATCATCAGCCGGCGTCTGCCGCCTATGGCACTGCCATATTGCAACTACTTGTATCCCTGCATGTATCGCTATTCTTTTTCATTATGTGTCCCATCATCAGCCGGCGTCTGCCGCCTATGGCACTGCCATATTGTAACTACTTGTATCCCCGCATGTATCGCTTTTTTTAATGTGTCTGAACTGCTTATGTGTAACTTTCTAGCGGTCGCTACTTTGTATCAATTTCGTTTCAGACCTGCCTATCAACACGGTTGCTGCGAGAGGTTGATGCGAGACTTCAAGGAACTTCAATTCAACACCACGATGATGACACGACAAGCTCACTGATGAGACCACTTCAACATGGCACCACAGCACCCCATGTTCTTCACGACTTGCACTGAGTTGAACAGTCCCTCATCACATTCCTCACCATGAGATGCCTCCACGGAGATGACCCTCAATACGGCTATTCACAGCCACCGACGCAACCAATATGGTTAACCCCATATCTGTCGCTACTCCCTGCGACACACCTTCGACGTGCAATTGCTGCATCGTTCATCATTCAAGCCTTCTCTGCGTCAGAAGCACACCGCGCCGTCAACCCAACCAGTGCCGCTATTTTGCGCCACTTTCGACATGCAATGGCTGCATGTCACACAGCTTGCAACTATA
Source organism: Aplidium turbinatum (assembly GCF_918807975.1). Lineage (NCBI taxonomy): Eukaryota > Metazoa > Chordata > Ascidiacea > Aplousobranchia > Polyclinidae > Aplidium > Aplidium turbinatum. Next base: position 5,185,100 of record NC_137483.1, on the reverse strand, counting down.
CAAGCTGGCCTCTTTTCTGTCATATTCGTCCCATATCGACTGACTCACAACTCAACAGCTGTCGTGCTCGTCATCCATCAATGGACTACTAACTGAACTGCTTATCACCTGCTGTCGTGCTCATCATATACATCACCGAACTTCCAAATCAACTGCTGTCGTCTCGTCCTCCCTCATCGAAATACTCGAACTAATAGTATGACTTTAGAACATTCTGTCTCGCACAACCACACGCGTACACCGTTAGGTTACATACAATTTTTTTTACTATTCTGGTTTGCTTCCATGGGTGTCCGGTCCTATCTCTTCGGAGGCAGGACATGGACAGCCATGGACGCTTACCTGTTTGTATACATGCTTAATTTTTTTTCTCTGAAAACGCTTGTAAATAGTTTTCTCATGGCTGATTTTACAGTTGTGCCCCAGTATTCAATTTCAGTTTCTAACCCTCAATCATAACTTAATTTGTTTTCGTCATTCACGACGTTTCATCTACGTTTCAACGTCGTTTTGACTGGGGCCAACGTATGTACCGACTGCTGTCTCGTATTCGTCATCAGCCATATCTGCAGTGCAGTTATCATAATTCTACTGTTTAGTCTACTTTCAAGTTTTTATATTATTAGCATAATTCAACTGTTTCAAGTTTTATTAATTCATTTCCAATGCGCCTGGCAGCACTCGATTCTTGCATAAAACACGCTAGCATGGCAATATTCGTCCCTTTTAAAATTGACACAACTTGGTGTAGCTCGGCGTTGTCTCGGCTATCTGATGACATCCACTTGCATGCTGGGTAATCAATAAAGAAACCCTTTTGAGAAGCAACAGTAGTGCTTTGTCTATGTATACAGAATGTTAGCTTAGCCACATCTGCTTTAGCCTCTTCTGTTACACTATGTAAGCACGTTTGAGAAACTTGTGTTTCTTCTGAAGGCATGCATGGATGGTTTTGAGTGTGCTTTTGCTGGCCGATGTTTATCGGCGAAAAATAGCCGATACGATATATCGGCTAACACCTGATATCGGCCGATACATATCGGCTGACCGATATATCGGTCGAGCTCTATACACAAGGCCATGTCTGCTACTCGTAAAATATTCAAATCTTCTCTACGAAAGTGCAAAAGTAACAGAGATCAGCATGAAGCAGATGCCGTTGCCAAAGCATTTCATGCAGACTCCTCGTTTAAAACATTTTGGGATAAAATTAGACAGTCTGGATCACAAAGATGTTCATTACCTACCTCTGTCGGAAGTGCTGTTGGAAGTAAAAACATTTCGAACATGTGGATGTGTCACTTTAATCAATTGCTAAACTCGACTGGTAAAAAAGTTGTCAATGAAGAATTTGTTTCATCTCACTTAAATGATATACATGGCTATCACAATACTAATCAATTTCTGACCTCTGCTGACACAGTTTCTTCTTTGCTTCATAAATTGCCATTAAATTGCTCTGTTGGTTGTGATAAAATATCTTCTGAGCACATTGCTTATGCAGATTCCAGTATCAGTGTATATCTTTCATCATTTTTTAATATGTGCCTTGTTCATGGGTATGTGCCAAATGCTTGTCTTAAAACTGAATTAGTTCCCATTGTTAAAAACAAATCTGGTGACGTTGAGACATCGCAAACTACAGACCTATTGCTCTTGCTACTGTCATTTCTAAACTATTTGAACATGTTGTACTTTTTTATATTAATGACTATCTCACAACAAACGATAATCAATTTGGCTTTAAACCTAAGCATAGCACAGATATGTGCATTTTTGTACTTAAGCAAGCTGTGTCTTACTACAGAAAACGTGGAAGTCCTGTTTTTTCTGTATTCTTAGATGCTTCGAAAGCATTTGATAGGGTAAACCACAACCTCCTATTCAAGAAACTAATTCAACGAGGAGTGCCGATGTGCCTTGTTCGTCTAATAGTTTATTGGTATACCCATCAGCGGATGTACATACGCTGGGGTTGTCATTACTCACAGTCTTTTTCTGTCAGCAATGGTGTCAAACAGGGTGGTGTTCTCAGTCCTTACTTATTTGCCGTGTATATGGATGATCTATCGACTGTGTTAAGCAAAACCAAGGCAGGCTGTTACATAGGTAATACATTGTTAATCATCTCATGTATGCTGATGATATTTGTTGTATTTCTCCAAGTGTTCATGGTCTGCAGAGTATCTTGAATGTGTGTGAAGATTATGCGCTTTCTAACGATGTCATTTTTAACTGCAAAAAGTCATTTGCTATGTACTTCCAAACCAAACACTTAAAGTTAAATTTGAATCCAATTGTACGGCTCAATGGAAGTGAGATCAAATTCGTAGACAGTGTCAAATATTTGGGTGTTTTTCTTGACACGGCAATGTGTGACGACAAGGATATAAATCGACAAGTGCGATCAATCTACTGTTCTGCCAACAAATTAAAATCAAAATTTTACAAGTGCTCCAGTGATATTAAAAATGTTCTATTCCGTTCTTATTGTACTCCAATGTATGCATGTCAGCTGTGGGAAAATTATCATCAACGTGACATTAATCGTCTGCGTGTTGCCTTCAATAATGCGTTTAGAATTATACACAATTTGCCTAAACACTATAGCGTACGTGAACATCAAGTCTTGTGTAACATCATAACATTTGATGCATTACTTCGTAAATATGTTTTTTCTTTTGTTGGAAGATGCGAAGTATCGTCTAACTCTATTGTTGCCTCCCTGATGAGGTCTGATTGCCATCGTATATCAAATTACCGTCTTCATTATAATAATTCTATGTATGCTATTATCTAGTTTTGATGGCTGCCATGTCATCTGATTGTTTTTATCGTTCTCAATACTTTCAGTTCTTCTAACTTGTAACGCTACCGTACCATTGTCTGTAAACTTGTAACAGTAGATAGGCCTAGCCTATTTATTGAGATTTTGTGCATTTGCAGTTTGTGTATGTCACGATTTCTTTCTATCTCTTACCAGGAAAAAGACTTGGAAAGGTTCAATGACGTAGTTTAATGGGTCAACCGAAAAGCAGTCAATTAAATGTCGAATAATTCTACTTAGCGAAATGATAATCTGACTTCTTGAAGAACTTTAACGAACGGCTTCTCAAATAACTCTAATTTCTGCATCAACTATACCAATTCACAACTCATAGCACAACTCTCATAATCAACTCGTAACAATCACCATAATAATAATCTCAGAATCTCAGAATTACAAACTACACCACTATTTATAGTTGGCTGTTCAGTCCAGTAACTTCGAGAAGGTTACATCATAAAGAACCATCGTTCGGTCACGTAGCATTTAAAAGGTAAACAACAGAAGTCTCTAGAAGGTCACGTTCGCAAGAAGATTCTTACATAATAACGATTTCGCAATCGGACATTTACTGATAAACAACCTTATGACGTCATGACAAACGACGCTCAGAAATCATGAAAAACAACAGAACCTTCTAGATTTGCATGCTTACAGATGATTCTAGAAATACGTTACATAATACAAATTTCTCAATCAGAGGTTACTTCAGGTCATAACCGATAATAACACAACGCACCAGAATTCCATAATGAAAATAGCACATTCGTTGAAGATACAAAGCAAGCCATCGCGAGGCATTTGCACCTTGATTGTGACAGTGTATTATTTTGTTATTTTTTGATGTTATTTCGTTGTTGTTATTCGTTATTTGTGCATTTGCAGTTTGTGTATTATTTTGTTGTTTTGTTTTGGATATGGACAGCTTTGTCTGATGCAAATAAATTATTATTATATTGTTGGTAGCAAAGAAACAAAAATATACAAAACACATGTAATTCGCACAAGGATGGCAGCGAAAGAATAAGGGGTTACTAAATTCAGTTGCCATTCAAACAATTAAAGTTTTAAGCAAACAACCAAAAAGTGATTGGCACATAATATGTAACTGTATTTTGCAAGCATGGTAAACCTGGTAACCATGCTGATTATGGATATAAATAAGTATACAAAATAATGTTTGATTTTGTATAAATTGCCTTATTATTACTATTAAATGTTTATTATTTCAGACCTTGCAATCCTTATGAAAGTGAAAAGAACAATTTAACAAATTCACTTTCAAGCTACAGTACATGTACTCTCAGACAGTATATGTCAGCATAACAAGTACCGTAACCACATTAAGCATAATTATAGGCCAGTGGTTGGGAACCTTTTTGAGTAGGAGAGCCATTTGTTCCAGACAATTGTTCACCTAATCAAACGTCATATAAAAACCGTTCAGGTCTACTGAATCTTAGCGTATTACGTCATGGAATTTTTCCTAAAAATGAGCCAAAATTGCACCATCGTTCGTAAGACTTGTATCAAACCTGTTTAAACATGAAACATGGCATCACCACCTTTGAACACCTGTTTGAATTGCGTGACAATGTCTTTCACTATTACGTCACAGTACTGCGTACGTGAGTTTGAGATATTGATATCTATTCTGGTCATTCGTAAAATTGTTGCTTGAAGTTAGTCGCAAATTTAAGTGTTTTGCTTAGTGCTGCTAGATGGACAAAATTTCCGTCTTTTATCCAAGTAATCTGTTCTGTAGTGACAAGTTTTAGTGGTGTACGGCGTTGCATCCCATTTTCGACAGCCAGGTGGCTAATTTTACAGAAATACAATTTTGAATAGACGTTTCAAAGGAGTGTTTCTTTTTCGGTCATTACATGCAGACGAACGGATTCGGGAATCTTATGTTACAATTTTCCCACGAAGAGATTATGGCAGTGGCGTATCCTGGTTGGTTGAGCAAGGGAAGCAATAAAACTCGTGGGGGAATAGAGCGTGCCGAAGGCACGTGTTTTCTAGGGGGGTCTGGGGGCATGCTCCCCCGGAAAATTTTTGCAAAATTACACTCAAATAATGAATTATACTGCTTTCTGGAAACACTTTTAGGGTAATTTTTGTATGAAATTTATTAGCAGATAAACAGCTATTAACTTATTAAAGGTAGCTCTTACACACGAACGGGCAAAAATGCGACTATAATTAGAGAACACCAAAAACTCAGCTACAAAGTCAAGTCTAGCTTAGACCTCACATATCCTGTCTTATTCCAAAGTCTATCCAGCCAGGATAACAGTGTAAAGCCAACATTTGGCTCAAACTTTTGCTTACAATGCCGATATTATAACCATAACAGTGCCCTAGATTTTCTCATTACAGAGCTCACTGGCACAACATCCAACAGAGCAGAGTTGCCAGAATATAAAAAAGTCTTAAAGCCAAAATAATACAAAAAAAGCCCAAAACAAGGAAAATATTAGACAAAAAAGGCCAAATGGATATATTTACCTGTTTCTATCAAAAATAATAAAATTTACATATATATTTTATAACTTGTAGTGGATTTTAATAAATTGTAGCAAAAATCATTCTGAAAGTAACCCAAAAAATAGCAAGTTAGCCTATAAAAGTAGCGGTTGAGTTTTGATCCGCCACATTACGAGTATTAAGAAAGTATAGAACATGTATTGAACAATGTTGAATATGGTTTCATCTGGTAAGGTTACAATATTAGAGAAATGAAGAGCCCAGTTCCAAAACCGCTTAGGCGCCACTTTTACCAAAATTGAGTTTAGAGTGTCATTAGGTAGAGTATTACCATAGGTACCTACTATCCATTCCTTTTTTTCCAAAACCTTCTCTTTCTGCTTCAAATTCGACACTAAATATTGCGTTTTCTTCCAAAACCGCTTACGCGCCATCACACTTTGTTTCCAAAACCACTTGTATCCACAATTAACCAATCATATTAAGCCATTGTATCACGTGACATATCGCTGATTGTTAAACCGTTTTCGTCATCGTTTCGTGATAAGCAGCAGTGTTACCATTTGGTAAATTTCACTACCAAATTCGAGATTTGGCAGAATTTTACGTTGTTTGGCAGTAAAATTTTGAGTTGGCAGAATTTTGGAAAACATTTTTGGTGAGTTGACAGTCAGTCTCTGGTCAGTTTGGAAAAATTTGAAATGTGTTTGGTAGTTTGAAGCATCTACTATCTGGCAACACTGATAAGCAGTGTTGTAGGCTTGCAGCCTATTGTTGCAGTTACCAACGGTGCTTAGTAGCCTACTTGAGCTTTATAACTGTGTTTTTTTGCTTTGTTTAAAGTGGATTTGGGTTGTGGTGATGAATTAGTGGCGGTCAGCTTGGAAAAATGGTTTCAAAAATTGGTTTCTTTCATTCTGGCAAAATTTTATTCTCCAGTTTATTTCCAAAACCGCTTATATCCACATTTCTAATTTTATAAAAAGGCGATTCTAAGCATTCTAATATTCCTTAGATCTGGACAAACGTCATGGCTCAATTCAGTAGGTAGTTATACATCGTCAGAAATCAAAAGCGCATTACATTTACCAAGCGAAACTGTCATAAACGTTTTTCGTGGTTTTCTCGAAATCACCGAAAGTGGATGTAAGCGGTTTTGGAAACAAGCTCTTCAAATATTGATTATTATGCATTTTGAAAAGTTATTTTAAAAAAAAACTAATTCGCGGAATTTGGCTAATCTGGCAACTCCGCGACTGGAAGCAATTTTTAAATCGCTTCCAGCGATTAGTTAAAAGAAACGTAAATTGCGAAAACTTTGCGCTGCTTTTTTCCTTTCTTTCAAACTTGTTTCTTCTTATTGCAAAAACGAGAGCAACGGATGCAATACGAATCTTCGCTTCCGTTGGCTTCCAACTTTTTTTAAATTAAAACCGAGTTCAAAATCATACGGGGGGGGGGCATGAGTTAAAAACCGTTCTAAATCGCATTTAGGTAAAGAAATCACAAAATCGTTTTACTGAAAAATATCAGCTTCTCTTTTTTCAATTTTGACAGGGGAAGCAATGCTTCCCTTGCTTCCATTGAGGATACGCCCCTGGATTATGGTTTACCGCTGTGACCACCATTAAAGCTACATTTTTGGAAATACATTTCCGTAAGAGCCATAGGTTATACTGTAGGCTAATGTTTTAAAGGCATATTCAATGAAATTTTCAAACTGGAATTAAGCATTAAAATGCGTAAACTGAACACTCAAGAATATATTTTTAAAAAAATTACCGAAAAAAAATATTTTCAAAGGCGCTGGCAAAGCCCAAAGTCCAATGTTTCATTTATTTTTTTCAAAATGACCAAAAAGTGGAAACACTGCTAGAGTATACGCCATAAATGCCTAGAGCTCCAGCAATATCAAAAGCCTTTTCGCGCTCTGGGTTGCAAAGTTCGGACTTGTTGCGTTCAAAGGAGTTTTGCAGGATAGTTTTACATATTTTTTAAGTTTCTAGGATATTTCGTTGAGTAATAGTAGCAATGTTACGAGAAAGGTGAGGTACTGTAGTATAATTCTAGTAGCTAACTGCTCTTGGCTGATGCTGAGCTGCGTCGGAGTCTGCCTCGCTTTCTGACCTAGTCTTATTCTGAAACGATCCCTGTTCCATATCTAGAAAGCTAAAACCTCAATTGCTAAGGTAACAGGGATCAGTTGTCAGTAGATGTTACAGAAAATATATTTCGCACTTATTCAGTGCATCGTCAGTTCTGATCTAGTAGCAAATAATTCTAGTAGCATTGCTAAAAATTAAATATCCATAAAATCAATATTGCATCATTGTTTGACTATTGTAGTAGGCTAACAATATTGCATCATAGCAAATACCATGCCCGACTTTTGTGTTGTGCTTGGCTGTGACACGACAGCATTGCATAAAGTTAGTATGTTTGGGTTTCCCAAAGACAGTAGCCTACACAAAAAAAGGAAATGGAATAATTTTGTCAACACCACAACTTGTTATTGGAGTGGACCAAAACCACACCACAGAATTTGTAGTCTGCATTTTCAAGAAACAGACTTCAAAAATTTTCTTCAATTCCAAATGGACAACACTAAAAGGCGGAAATGCGGAAGGCGGAAATAAGCCGGGCGTGGAATGGCGTATTGTCCGCAGAAGTATCGACTTAATGCCGATGTAGAAAAGGCGGAAGTACGATCTTGGCGTCCATATTGTTTAACATAGCGATAACTTTATCATGAAAGAATGAAATGTTGCAACAATTGCATTTTGCTTCTAAAAAATAAAAAGGATGGTGCAATATTTCAAATGCAGTCCTCAATGACAATTTTGTGAATATACTTTATGACAAAAACACCATTTACAGTCAGTCACATACCGTCACCATTTACAGTCACTACGCAAAAAGCTGACATCTCGCGTCGCCCTGCTGAGACGTTTGGCAGGCACAACTTGGGGCGCAGGTGCTGACACCTTGCGCACTGCAACCCTGGCTTTGGTTCACTCCACTGCTGAATACTGCACCCCTGCCTGGTGCCGCAGTGCCCACACCCGCCTCATCGACAGCCCAATCAACGACGCATTGCGAATTGTGACTGGATGCCTGCGCCCAACTCCAACAGAGTATTTACCAATCCTTGCAGGCATCCAACCTGCTGAGCTTCGCCGAAAGGGAGCCATTATACACCTGGCTCGCCGGGCGGGGGATCCTGACCACTTGCTCCATGCAAAACTCAACATCCCACCTCAGGAATCTCCCCGGCAACTAAAGTCAAGACACCCCTTTGTGCCAGCTGCTGTTGAATTACTACAACCATTCAGCGATCGTGCCATCAGCGCAGCACATGCACTTCATGGAAGACACTTGGAATGCAGCATGGTGCGCCACCGACACCAAACTACATGGTTTTATGGCCCCACCCGGTGGCGCGCCCCCCTGGTATGGACCTTCCTCGGCCGACTTGGGTCAAGCTCAACAGAATCCGAACCGGAGTCGGTCGCTTCCATTCCAACATGCACAAGTGGGGTCTGGCTCCCTCATCGGCCTGCGAATGCGGCGCGGAGGAACAAACTGCTGACCATGTCGTTCTCGAATGTCCCATCTACAAGGCACCAAATGGAACGCATGGTATAGCAACGCTGGACGAAGCTACAATCACCTGGCTCTCCACCACCTGCCCTGAAATTTGATCTAGTCTCAAACGAAAGAAGAAGAAGAAGATGACAAAAAGCAAATATATGAGATTTCATAATTGTATACATATTTTTATTTGGTTGAGTTTATTGCTTACTCAAAAGCCTGCCTAATGTGACGCATTTGAAAGTGTTGTTTTGTCATAATAAATTAAAATCGTTGTTTAACTCTACTTGTACTTTACTATCGTTTCAACTTTATAAAATATCTCCTCTCTGGCTATGACGACCATTCTTTTGTACTGTACACTGTAACACTGCACATGCCAAATTTGTGTTTTCACCATTGCATTTAGTGCATGCTTGCGTCAACAGTATAAAAAAAAACTGAATCGAACTGCCACAAAGAAAAGAAATGTAATTCTGCATTTTCTCTCCGCTCAAATTTGAAAACAATACCGCACTTCAAACAAAATGCAATTAAAACAACCAAAGCTATCATTGACGTCACAATTGCTTCTAAATCATACTTTTAATAATAATTATGGTATTACCAGAATTAAACAATTTAATCACCTCAAAATTGCTTTCAAACAATATCTTTCAATGATATTTCAACATAAGAAATACTTCACTGTTGACTTGTGGCTAAAATTCGCAATTTCGCATTTTTCCTATATTAAAGAATTCCTTCAAATATTCGAAATTTACTCCAATAACTGTGGAATTAAAACAATTAAAATATTTAATAACATCACAATTTCTTCTAAATAATATTTTTCAATGATATTTCAACGTAAGAAAATGTTCGGTATTGAGTTGTGGCTAAAAATCGCATTTCCGCCTTTTTCCTATTTCAATGGATTTTCTTTAAACTTTCGAAATTTACTCCAATAACTCTAGAATTAAAACAGTCAAAGTATTTAATGATCTCACAATTGCTTCTAAACAATATCTTTCAATGATATTTCAACATAAGAAAATGTTCGGTATTGCGTTGTGGCTAAAAATCGCACTTCCGCCTTTTTCCTGTTTCAATGAATTCTCTTTAAACTTTCGAAATTTACTCCAATAACTCTAGAATTAAAACAGTCAAAGTATTTAATGACCTCACAATTGCTTCTAAACAATATCTTTCAATGATATTTCAACATAAGAAAATGTTCGGTATTGCGTTGTGGCTAAAAATCGCACTTCCGCCTTTTCCTGTTTCAATGAATTCTCTTTAAACTTTCGAAATTTACTCCAATAACTCTAAATTAAAACAGTCAAAGTATTTAATGACCTCACAATTCCTTCTAAACAATATCTTTCAATGATATTTCAACATAAGAAAATGTTCGGTATTGAGTTGTGGCTAAAAATCGCACTTCCGCCTTTTTCCTGTTTCGATGAATTCTCTTTAAACTTTCGAAATTTACTCCAATAACTCTAGAATTAAAACAGTCAAAGTATTTAATGACCTCACAATTGCTTCTAAATAATATCTTTCAATGATATTTCAACATAAGAAAATGTTCGGTATTGAGTTGTGGCTAAAAATCGCACTTCCGCCTTTTCCTGTTTAAATAAGTTGCTTTCAATTTTCGAAATTTACTCCAATAACTCTAGAATTAAAACAACTAAAATATTTAATAACCTCACAATTGCTTCTAAACAATGTCTTTCAATGATATTTCAACAAAAGAAAATGTTCGGTATTGAGTTGTGGCTAAAAATCGCACTTCCGCCTTTTTCCTGTTTCAATAAATTCTCTTTAAACTTTCGAAATTTACTCCAATAACTGTAGAATTAAAATAGTCAAAGTATTTAATGACCTCACAATTGCTTCTAAACAATATCTTTCAATGATATTTCAACATAAGAAAATGTTCGGTATTGCGTTGTGGCTAAAAATCGCACTTCCGCCTTTTTACTGTTTCAATGAATTCTCTTTAAACTTTCGAAATTTACTCCAATAACTCTAGAATTAAAACAGTCAAAGTATTTAATGACCTCACAATTGCTTCTAAATAATATCTTTCAATGATATTTCAACATAAAAAAATGTTCGGTATTGAGTTGTGGCTAAAAATCGCACTTCCGCCTTTTCCTGTTTAAATAAATTCCTTTCAATTTTCGAAATTTACTCCAAAAACTGTGGAATTAAAACAATTAAAATATTTAATAACCTCACAATTGCTTCTAAACAATATCTTTCAATGATATTTCAACATAAGAAAATGTTCGGTATTGAGTTGTGGCTAAAAATCGCACTTCCGCCTTTTTCCTGTTTCAATGAATTCTCTTTAAACTTTCAAAATTTACTCCAATAACTCTAGAATTAAAACAGTCAAAGTATTTATTGACCTCACTATTGCTTCTAAACAATATCTTTCAATGATATTTCAACATAAGAAAATGTTCGGTATTGCGTTGTAGCTAAAAATCGCACTTCCGCCTTTTTCCTGTTTCAATGAATTCTTTTTAAACTTTCGAAATTTACTCCAATAACTCTAGAATTAAAACAGTCAAAGTATTTAATGACCTCACAATTGCTTCTAAACAATATCTTTCAATGATATTTCAACATAAGAAAATGTTCGGTATTGCGTTGTGGCTAAAAATCGCACTTCCGCCTTTTTCCTGTTTCAATGAATTCTCTTTAAACTTTCGAAACTTACTCCAATAACTCTAGAATTAAAACAGTCAAAGTATTTAATGACCTCACAATTGCTTCTAAACAATATCTTTCAATGATATTTCAACATAAGAAAGTGTTCGGTATTGCGTTGTGGCTAAAAATCGCACTTCCGCCTTTTTCCTGTTTCAATGAATTCTCTTTAAACTTTCGAAACTTACTCCAATAACTCTAGAATTAAAACAGTCAAAGTATTTAATGACCTCACAATTGCTTCTAAACAATATCTTTCAATGATATTTCAACATAAGAAAATGTTCGGTATTGCGTTGTGGCTAAAAATCGCACTTCCGCCTTTTTCCTGTTTCAATGAATTCTCTTTAAACTTTCGAAATTTACTCCAATAACTCTAGAATTAAAACAACTAAAATATTTGATAACCTCACAATTGCTTCTAAACAATGTTTTTCAATGATATTTCAACATAAGAAAATGTTCGGTATTGAGTTGTGGCTAAAAATCGCACTTCCGCCTTTTTCCTGTTTCAATAAATTCTCTTTAAACTTTCGAAATTTACTCCAATAACTCTAGAATTAAAACAGTCAAAGTATTTAATGACCTCACAATTGCTTCTAAACAATATCTTTCAATGATATTTCAACATAAGAAAATGTTCGGTATTGCGTTGTGGCTAAAAATCGCACTTCCGCCTTTTTCCTGTTTCAATGAATTCTTTTTAAACTTTCGAAATTTACTCCAATAACTCTAGAATTAAAACAGTCAAAGTATTTAATGACCTCACAATTGCTTCTAAATAATATCTTTCAATGATATTTCAACATAAAAAAATGTTCGGTATTGAGTTGTGGCTAAAAATCGCACTTCCGTCTTTTCCTGTTTAAATAAATTCCTTTCAATTTTCGAAATTTACTCCTATAACTGTTGAATTAAAACAATTAAAATATTTAATAACCTCACAATTGCTTCTAAACAATATCTTTCAATGATATTTCAACAAAAGAAAATGTTCGGTATTGAGTTGTGGCTAAAAATCGCACTTCCGCCTTTTTCCGTGTTTCAATGAATTCTCTTTAAACTTTCGAAATTTACTCCAATAACTCTAGAATAACAGTCAAAGTATTTATTGACCTCACAATTGCTTCTAAACAATATCTTTCAATGATATTTCAACATAAGAAAATGTTCGGTATTGAGTTGTGGCTAAAAATCGCACTTCCGCCTTTTTCCGTGTTTCAATGAATTCTCTTTAAACTTTCGAAATTTACTCCAATAACTCTAGAATTAAAACAGTCAAAGTATTTAATGACCTCACAATTGCTTCTAAATAATATCTTTCAATGATATTTCAACATAAAAAAATGTTCAGTATTGAGTTGTGGCTAAAAATCGCACTTCCGCCTTTTTCCTGTTTAAACAAATTCCTTTCAATTTTCGAAATTGACTCCAATAACTGCGGAATTAAAACAATTAAAGTATTTAATGACCTTACAATTGCTTCTAAACAATATCTTTCAATGATATTTCAACAAAAGAAAATGTTCGGTATTGAGTTGTGGCTAAAAATCGCACTTCCGCCTTTTTACTGTTTCAATGAATTCTCTTTAAACTTTCGAAATTTACTCCAATAACTCTAGAATTAAAACAGTCAAAGTATTTATTGACCTCACAATTGCTTCTAAACAATATCTTTCAATGATATTTCAACATAAGAAAATGTTCGGTATTGAGTTGTGGCTAAAAATCGCACTTCCGCCTTTTTCCTGTTTCAATGAATTCTCTTTAACCTTTCGAAATTTACTCCAATAACTCTAGAATTAAAACAGTCAAAGTATTTATTGACCTCACAATTGCTTCTAAACAATATCTTTCAATGATATTTCAACATAAGAAAATGTTCGGTATTGCGTTGTGGCTAAAAATCGCACTTCCGCCTTTTCCTGTTTAAATAAATTCCTTTCAATTTTCGAAATTTACTCCTATAACTGTGGAATTAAAACAGTCAAAGTATTTAATGACCTCACAATTGCTTCTAAACAATACCTTTCAATGATATTTCAACATAAAGGCATTTGGTGAATGCAAAAGTTAATGAAGAAAGGAAGGATTGGTCAGATGATTAACTTGATTATGTTTTAACAAGATGTTATGTTTGAGCTTTGGTAGCCTAGATCGAGAGCTTGGCTTGTGCCAGATAGCCTATATATCACACTCAGTAACGTTAACGGATTTAACATTAAACACACAAAAAAGCATGAAAAAACTACTAAATCCAACGTTTTCGACACCACATAGTGTCGTCTTCAAAAATAATTATAAGCTACATCTGAGAGAAATAAAAAAATGAATTGAAAAATTTTACATTGAAGATGCACAAGCGACACCTCTCAACAGCACCATCAACAACTGACACACGAATTTAATGCAGGATACACAAATTGGCGAGGGACAGATCACATGATATGCGCAAAACACTAAATAATAGTTTTATTGCGCACAGATGTCCAATTCTGCAGTAAAATGTTGTGTGGTGTGCACTGTGCAATACGCTTAAGCAAACATCACACTTTTTGCCCAAGACAAAGGGGCCCGGAGTGAGAGGGAAGCCCGGAATGACTCTTCGTACCCCTAGTGAAAATTCCTCTCAGAGGCCCTTGCAGCGTGTCACAATAACGTTTCGAGGGATTCGTTTAAATTTATATCCATGGGCCGAAATCTTTTTCATATCCAACATCAATCAAAAATTTTTGAAGTCATACGTTTGAAGTCATAGCTTACGTTTATCATAAGAAAAATAACTTCTTATAAACGAACAATATAGCTCAGGGTGGTCCAAGACTGCGAACATGAAGGGCCACATTAGGGTCTGAGAAAAACTTCACGGGCCGCATAGTGAGAAATAACGCGTTGCTGAAAGTAGAAACGTTGTTAAATAAAAACTTAACTAGGTTGCGATTTTGAACTTCTTTTCCATATATAGATTTCGATCTGTTTTATCGACATTCTTACTGTTCGCAGGCTATGCACATTAACAAATCTTGTCGCTGACAAAATACAGTTGCAATGAAAGGGCTGAGTTTGCTGTTCTAATCGACCTAATGTTTTGCTGCACGCCTAAATCACTTTTTAATCTCTGCTTGCGACTCAAAAAGTGATTTTCAGCCAGTAAAAAAGATACGATAGCCTACATAACACATCAACAAATTAGCAAACCAAAACAATTTATTGTTTTTTGCTTTTGCATATAGTGTCGATCTCTGGTTTAAATTCAGTGGTCGACAGACGTAAGCAGGCTTGCAGGGTTTCATCAGCCGTTCTGTTCCGTGTGTCGCTTCATAGCTGAGAAAGTGCTAGCAACAAAAGCAAAATATCAATGCACGTTTGTGTCGTCACAAACCGACATTGTTCCCTCATAGTTACCTATTGACCCGATTATGCGCGACTTATTTAGGGTTGTGGCGAATGCAATGTATTTATAAAACGTAGGTGTATTTTTAAACCTTGGATTTAGCTCTGATAATTCCGACATGCACAAAGTGTAAGCGGGCCGCACAAAAGCTTCACGCGGGCCGCATGCGGCCCGAGTGCTAGGGGTTGGACCACCCTGATATAGCTAATGAAGAAGATAAAGTATTACATCAGTTTTGTAGATTAGCGCATGCAAAATAGGTTCCGGTAAAAGATACTTCTCCTGGCAAACATGATTCGTGGAACCACTGTCGGCAAGTGACGCAAAACGCTTGTTTTTCTTCTGGCAAATTTCCACAGCAGTGAACCGCTGCGCAGCATGACCAAGCCAGAATGTTGCTAGGTGTGTCAAAAATACTTTTGCGCATTTCTTGTGCAATTTCTGTTAACTGATAATTCTCGTACCAAATTTTTTCAACGTCTCGTTTTGCTTTCCAACGTAAAGCTTTAGATTTAGGAATGACGTCACTAACTTGCTCTATAAGAAGACTTTTTACCCAGTCTCTACTTGCAGTAGATGGAATGTTTGTTGGCAGTGGAAGTTTATTTAAAATGCAATAAACATTTATGATCAGATGAATTCCACAATCAAAAGAGTTGTTTTGTCTTGGAACGTCAGAGCAAGAACACAATTTCCAATCATTTGCACATGTACTTTTCCCCGCTACCGCAAAGCTCGCTCGAACTATGTCGAAAGTTTGTTTCATAATGACTTTTAATGCAGAAATGTCTGTTGACAGAGAGTCTATTGAAGCAATTAACTTTTCTTTATATTTAACGACAATGATGAACCAGTGGAAGCCGGGATTGGCAACTAAAAGAAGATTATCATAATTCAACGCTTCGTTGTTGCAAATGAAGCTGGCAATTTGTTCATGCATATTTCTCGAAGCGCATGACAATAAAAAGCTGTCACACAATAGAAATGTTTCACACTTACTAGATGGCTGCTGCGTATACTGTTGTAGGATGACTTTTAGGGCTCGATCAATAGTTTCGTCTACTAGCCACTTCTCATTATTTAAACATTGGAACAAAGGCAAAGAACTCCTTTCTTTAGGGACTTTGGTGACACGTTCTTTGTCCCACGGATATCCTGAGACTTGTGGCGCATGTTTGACTGTGTCCGCATGTTCCTCGTCACTTGTTTCGGAAAATGATGCAACATCGTGTTCTACGATGGAGGATAGATTCAAAATATCATTGGTTGAGACACTTTCTGACTTTTTTGGAGTGGACGATTTTCTGATAACTTTCAATGACTTACGATTAGCCGGGCATTTAGCGTCAGGGGCAGCAGAAACGGTATAGTCAAAATCGGAACGTCTTGGACGTTTGCGTCCAGATTTCACACCTTTGCCTCGATTTTGTTTTAACATTGTCGACAAAGAATAGCGAGCGCAATCCTGAGGAGTATCCGCACTTGGAATCTCCAGCGACATTTCAACAGCTATCAAGTGAAAACATTTTCCAGTACTTGGACAGCTGCATTTTGATGGTAGAGGATACAATTTCACACTATGCACTTTTCCGTGGTAAGGATTTACCACGGAAAACGACGATGTGGATGCATAGAAACCTACAAGGCCTCGCTTGATGCATAGATGAGCCATAGCTGTTTGTGTCATTCGATAATGCTTTCCTTTTTCGATTCCTTTTGGCTGTGGACAATCATTAGATAAAATTTCGTGAATAATGTTATCTATAGTGGTGATCTCTGGCAAAACAACGTTTTGTCTGGATACAGATAAATGATCAAATTGTTTTTTTAGCTGATAGTTTCCAAATCCTGTTTTACCACGCAAGAACTCGTAACAGCATGTATCTTGAACTTGCTTTATGATTAGTATCATAACATCAATTGGCAGTTCTTTATGGTCAGTAAGTGCCTTTAACATGTTATTCATCGATTCACTTACATTGTTTGTCACCACATGGTCATTGAAAGCAGCAAATTTTTTGGTAATGAAAGCGCATGAGTGATGTAAGATATCACCTTTCACATTAGCAGCAAAATATTGTTTAAAGTCATTTGTCCATGTGCTGGAAATAACTGTATAAATTTTCAAAAAAATTTCCGGAGAGTCCGCACCTATTAACTGCCTAACATCGTCGGACAAAACCTTTAAGTCATCTTTTTTGCCACCATGTTGCTTCACCCATCTCTCCACATCTCGAATAATGTGATTTGTGCAAAAGATGTTTGTTAGCATTGGAAAACATTTTTTAAGGCATTTGGTTATGCCCTTTTCTCGGTCAGTTACAATCGGTACGTTGGAAGACATGTTTAAGCCAACGAGATCGAAGATTTCCGTTAAAAAAAATTTGTGATCTTTGAAGTACTTTTTTGTGTGCAGTAAAAAAGCAATTGGAAAAATAGGATCACCTTCAAACAAAACATTTCTTGCAACTAACACTGATAAATAAAAATCTCCCAAACAAAATGTCGTGTCATAGCATACCATTTGACGGAGGTCGCTGTTCTTGTTCGAAATTGAAATCAATGATTTGGTTTCTGCAATAATTTCATCTGTAGCCATATGAATCACCACGTTCGGATAAACCGTAAAATTTTTAACAAAGTTGTCTGTTTGAATACAAAGTTCAATTGCACTAAAGATTTCGTCATTGGTCAGTTTTCTTTTTATTGATTCAGCATTCTTCACGTTTTCGCATTGTTTCAGGTTGCGTGGTCGATCAACAGCCATTCTACTTTGATTTTTTGCTTGGCTCATGGTGGCCTGTATGTCATTATACACTCGGGTGGCACTTTTTTTCTGTGTTTGTTCAACGACGGTGTCCACTACTGCTTTCAGCGTTGGAAGATATATCCCCGTCTTTTTGTTGGAGTTTCCGTGTTTGGTATCTTGATGACATTTTGAATCGCCCAAATAATGTATTAAGCACAGTGGACATTCATCTGTGGTCGAACGAAATGTGAAAACATGGCGTTGAAACTGTGCCAGCTTTTCCTTGCCTTTTCCTAATGGGTTTTTGATTTTATAATATCTTTTTTCGATATTGATGCTTGGGTGTTTGTAACATCCATCATAAATAAAACGGTACTGATCACATTTAAAATCATTTTTTGATGCTAACGAAATACCTTTAAAAAATATCCATATCCTCCCGGTGGTTGAACAGCAGGTAGGTGACAGATGTTCGTGGGGTTTTGTAGAAGCTGCAAGGCGTGCTCATATGCAAGAGGGGCGTTTCCAAGATGGAGGAGGTGTTTTTCTTTATCTTCCATATCCAACTTCGTTTGATATTAAGTATTTTTATCCGACCATAAAATATTTCACTGCCAGCTTATTTCATTGCATCTCAACTTCACACACAAATTGTAAACTGCTACCACCACTCAAACTGTTCTGATCAATGCGTTTGGATTTAGACAGAGACATGTGAGCTTACGATAATTAATTGAAGCGTAGAAATTACGTTAGTAGACGACACAATGATTCCTTTAGTTGTAGAAAAAGCAGGGGCGGCGCCAGCCAAAAATGAGTGGGGTGGATAAAAATATTTCGAGGTAATATACTACCGTAAAGTATGGTCACTAAGATTACCGATTGCGATGTGATTCACTGCAGCTCGGTTGTGAAATTTATTGAAAAATAAACAAAAGAAATTGCAAGGGGGCAAAAGCTCGTTTTCCATTGAGAGCACTCTGAATTATGTACAATAGAATAGATAAAACGGAAATGATCCGTTTTATAAAGTACGAAGGTATCAAAAATTACCAAAATCTTGGTGACATATCAAAATTCAGTTTTCGGTGGTTATAACCAGTGTCTTCTAAGGCGTTTTATGGGGCCAAACGCTGCCATACATTTCCTCTGCGGTCTATAGAATTGTCGACTTTTCGATGTTGATGTTAGCAAGCATCTCGTCATTTCATATGATAGAGCTGCTGCAATGATAGGCGGCCTCATAAAAACTTATTGGGTGACCTCTTAAACAGCATTTTAAAATACCTCGCTATTACCCAATAATACCTATAGCCATGGGGAATCACTGAATTCGCACTTAAGTCTACTACTGCTACTACTTTATATGTGAATAATAATAGCAATATTAAACCATTTAAATTAGGCTAACATGTGCAAGGTTTAAATTTCTTCGACGACTAAAATAAAAATTTCCAGCTTCACTTTCATGACTTTTAAAATGTTAAATGCATTTATACGCTATTCCGATATTATAATGCTTTACAGTTTCCTATCATTAGTTTGTTCTATTAAATTTCAGGTAGGAAGGTTGGCCTACCGATAAATTGAAACTCGAGCAAAAGAATGCTGCTGCATAAACTGTAACATTACTGTAGGTAGCCTATAGCCTAACTGGGATAACTCAATGCCATAGCGATCAGAAAGCGATAAACTTACCAAGCGTGCCAAAACATCGGCAAATAAAACAAAATGCAGCATCTTTCGAAGTCAAGTATACTCCACCCACCCAAACCCTGAGTCTGAATACCATTTCTTATGAAATCGGTAATTCTTATTGCACTGCTCCGACTGCGGAAAAACTATCAGTGGCTGAATCGGGCCAGATTTAACAACAAATTTGCGATTATCGCTGTGTATCACTTCAGACGCCGGTTCCCTTTCAGACATTTCGATAAATAACAAGACAGCAATATTCCAATTACCTCTTCGAGCCAAATAAAATTGACCTTCACTTAAACTTAACTCATGAATGATTACTGATTTCACTGTTGCCACTCTCTTGTCATGGAAAAGTACTAGATTTGACTAAAAAAAACACTAGATTCAAAAAAAAACACTAGCATCATAAATACACAATTATTTTCATGCATAATGTACAAAAATGACAGCCAATGGCGTTAGTGAGTGTTAAAAGTCCTTAAAATTTCAAATTAGACCTGAATTTCCTTGAAAGTGAGAGCCCTGAAGTCATAGCCGTAGGAGAGTAAAACAGTTTGGGGGGCGAACGAAATTTTCCCAAATTTGGCCTTTGCAATTATATTGTCAAAAACGCATTATTACTCACAATCATCTCTGAGGTAGTGTAGTCTAAGAACTCCACAGTCCACACTCATCAAATGTAAGCCTCCGGTAGCCTACTATATGGTAGGCTACGCTACCTACATTAGTCTACTTTGAACACTTTTCACAGTCATTTGTGTGTATTTTTTAAAGTATTTATGCTATATATCTCAAATTTGGTCACCATTGGGTGTAACCAGACAAAAAACTCGAGTCCACTTTGAAAAGCACTACAAACACATTGATGCAGTCAAACAAACATAGGTGGGGCTACTTTGAACACTGTCCAAACTTATGCACACCGGCATAGTGGTAAATCGCTAAAAAACACTAGATAGCAAAAAAGAACACTAGATGCAACCCCAAAACACTAGATCTAGTGGAAAAACACTGGGAGTGGCACCACTGACTGATTTAGATTTTGACTTCTGAGGGTGGCCAGCATCGACTCTTTCCATTAATTCTATATTTTGATTGTTACGTCACAATTACGGAACAAAAAAAAAACGTGGTGAACTAGCAAATACCACAAAAGCTTGTGTCTCAGCTGTGACGTGACATAAGCCATCACCTCCAAATGGTAAAATTAGACTACATAATCATCAATCAATACAACAGAGAGATAACAATAAAGATTCTCCATTTCTTCGTATAAGCCAATGCTGCAAAAGTAATAGTAATTCATACGAAAGAATTGAAATTAATTTATGACGCTGTCACTAGGCTCCCCTAACCCCACGCATACACCCCCCAAGTTTTCTCATCGGATCTCGACAAATTAGAAAATGACTCTAAACATGAGTGGGGTGAACATGTCCACCCCAGTCCACCCCGTGGCGCCGCTACTGAGAAGTAGAGAAGGAAAAGCTTTCCAAGCGACGTTTTCGAGCTCGACTAAGCGACGACACAAATTAACGAAAACGCGTAAACGACGACACAAATTAATGAAAACGCGTAATTACAAATACAACTCGTAACACACTGTAAACGAGATGTAACATGTACGATAAACAGGCTCACATTTAGGAGCAAAATGGTTGGAACGCCTGGTTAATCTAATCAAAAAATAAAGAGCCCAAAATGTAGATACCAAACTCATGTTCAGCAAACAAACATTTATTACACTGAAGATGAAGAGAGTGGAGCTTTTGAAAAGTTTGTTTGCTGAACATGAGTTTGGAATCAACAATGGGCTCTTTATTTTTTGATTAGATTAACCAGGCTTACATTTGTTGATTGAAAGTCTTACGACTAGCATGGAAGCTACTCCAATATGGCTAGTGAAACCTAATAACTGGAATTTTAGACAGTTTTCAATTGTGATGTCGTTATATAATTGAACTGTCATTTTTAGCCACAACTTAACACCAAACATTTTCTTATGTTGAAATATCATTGAAAGATATTGTTTAGAAGCAATTGTGAGGTCATTAAATATTTTGACTGTTTTAATTCTAGAGTTATTGGAGTAAATTTCGAAAGTTTAAAGAGAATTCATTGAAACAGGAAAAACGCGGAAGTGCGATTTTTAGCCACAACTCAATACCGAACATTTTTTTTTGTTGAAATATCATTGAAAGACATTGTTTAGAAGCAATTGTGAGGTTATTAAATATTTTAGTTGTTTTAATTCTAGAGTTATTGGTCTTCCGGGGGGTCTCTTTCCTGTCTCTGTCTCTAGTCTCTAGTCTCTAGTCTCTAGTTTCCTGTGTCTGTTCCTGTATTCCGAGACGGTGTTTTCCTTCCAGAAAAGTCATGACGAAAATGTCTCTGGGTCAAGATTACAGATTTTGTCGAAAAGTAATGTTCAATGATTTTTGTCCGCTCCGCCAAAATTGATATCCCGGCTCCATACTGCTGCACATAAAACTTATAGCTGTACTCTATAACTAACCTGAAAATCAAGAGGTAGAATTAATTTTTATGGAAATGACAGATAAACAAAATATGTCACATTTTTGTGGACCACCCGTATTTGCTTTTTGTCATAAAGTATATTCACAAAATTGTCATTGAGAACTGCATTCTTATTTTGTAGAAGCAAAATGCAAATGTTGCAACATTTCATTCTTTCATGATGGAGTTATCGCTATGTTAAACCATATGGACGCCAAGATCGTATTTCCACGTTTTTTACATCGGTGTTAAAGCGCTACTTCTGCGGACAATACGCCGTTTCACGCCCTTATGTTGAAATATCATTGAAAGATATTGTTTAGAAGCAATTGTGAGGTCATTAAATACTTTGACTGTTTTAATTCTAGAGTTATTGGAGTAAATTTCGAAAGTTTAAAGAGAATTCATTGAAACAGGAAAAAGGCGGAAGTGCGATTTTTAGCCACAACTCAATACCGAACAGTTTCTTTTGTTGAAATATCATTGAAAGATATTGTTTAGAAGCAATTGTGAGGTTATTAAATACTTTAATTGTTTTAATTCCACAGTTATTGGAGTCAATTTCGAAAATTGAAAGGAATTTATTTAAACAGGAAAAGGCGGAAGTGCGATTTTTAGCCACAACTCAATACCGAACATTTTCTTATGTTGAAATATCATTGAAAGATATTATTTAGAAGCAATTGTGAGGTCATTAAATACTTTGACTGTTTTAATTTTAGAGTTATTGGAGTAAATTTCGAAAGTTTAAAGAGAATTCATTGAAACAGGAAAAAGGCGGAAGTGCGATTTTTAGCCACAACGCAATACCGAACATTTTCTTATGTTGAAATATCATTGAAAGATATTGTTTAGAAACAATTGTGAGGTCATTAAATACTTTGACTGTTTTAATTCTAGAGTTATTGGAGTAAATTTCGAAATTTTAAAGAGAATTCATTGAAACAGGAAAAAGGCGGAAGTGCGATTTTTAGCCACAACGCAATATCGAACATTTTTTTATGTTGAAATATCATTGAAAGATATAGTTTAGAAGCACTTGTGAGGTCAATAAATACTTTGACTGTTTTAATTCTAGAGTTATTGGAGTAAATTTCGAAAGTTTAAAGAGAATTCATTGAAACAGGAAAAAGGCGGAAGTGCGATTTTTAGCCACAACTCAATACCAAACATTTTCTTTTGTTGAAATATCATTGAAAGATATTGTTTAGAAGCAATTGTGAGGTTATTAAATATTTTAATTGTTTTAATTCCACAGTTATTGGAGTAAATTTCGAAAATTGAAAGGAATTCATTTAAACAGGAAAAGGCGGAAGTGCGATTTTTAGCCACAACTCAATACCGAACATTTTTTTATGTTGAAATATCATTAAAAGATATTATTTAGAAGCAATTGTGAGGTCATTAAATACTTTGACTGTTTTAATTCTAGAGTTATTGGAGTAAATTTCGAAAGTTTAAAGAGAATTCATTGAAACAGGAAAAAGGCGGAAGTGCGATTTTTAGCCACAACGCAATACCGAACATTTTCTTATGTTGAAATATCATTGAAAGATATTGTTTAGAAGCAATTGTGAGGTCATTAAATACTTTGACTGTTTTAATTCTACAGTTATTGGAGTAAATTTCGAAAGTTTAAAGAGAATTTATTTAAACAGGAAAAAGGCGGAAGTACGATTTTTAGCCACAACTCAATACCGAACATTTTCTTTTGTTGAAATATCATTGAAAGACATTGTTTAGAAGCAATTGTGAGGTTATTAAATATTTTAGTTGTTTTAATTCTAGAGTTATTGGAGTAAATTTCGAAAATTGAAAGGAATTTATTTAAACAGGAAAAGGCGGAAGTGCGATTTTTAGCCACAACTCAATACCGAACATTTTCTTATGTTGAAATATCATTGAAAGATATTGTTTAGAAGCAATTGTGAGGTCATTAAATACTTAGACTGTTTTAATTCTACAGTTATTGGAGTAAATTTCGAAAGTTTAAAGAGAATTTATTGAAACAGGAAAAAGGCGGAAGTGCGATTTTTAGCCACAACTCAATACCGAACATTTTCATTTGTTGAATTATCATTGAAAGATATTGTTTAGAAGCAATTGTGAGGTTATTAAATATTTTAATTGTTTTAATTCCACAGTTATTGGAGTAAATTTCGAAAATTGAAAGGAATTTATTTAAACAGGAAAAGGCGGAAGTGCGATTTTTAGCCACAACGCAATACCGAACATTTTTTTATGTTGAAATATCATTGAAAGATATTATTTAGAAGCAATTGTGAGGTCATTAAATACTTTGACTGTTTTAATTCTAGAGTTATTGGAGTAAATTTCGAAAGTTTAAAGAGAATTCATTGAAACAGGAAAAAGGCGGAAGTGCGATTTTTAGCCACAACGCAATACCGAACATTTTCTTATGTTGAAATATCATTGAAAGATATTCTTCTTCGTCGTATGAGCTGTTCTTCGTATGAGCTGTTCAATACCGAACATTTTCTTTTGTTGAAATATCATTGAAAGATATTATTTAGAAGCAATTGTGAGGTCATTAAATACTTTGACTGTTTTAATTCTAGAGTTATTGGAGTAAATTTCGAAAGTTTAAAGAGAATTCATTGAAACAGGAAAAAGGCGGAAGTGCGATTTTTAGCCACAACGCAATACCGAACATTTTCTTATGTTGAAATATCATTGAAAGATATTGTTTAGAAGCAATTGTGAGGTCATTAAATACTTTGACTGTTTTAATTCTAGAGTTATTGGAGTAAATTTCGAAAGTTTAAAGAGAATTCATTGAAACAGGAAAAAGGCGGAAGTGCGATTTTTAGCCACAACGCAATACCGAACGTTTTCTTATGTTGAAATATCATTGAAAGATATTGTTTAGAAGCAATTGTGAGGTCAATAAATACTTTGACTGTTTTAATTCTACAGTTATTGGAGTAAATTTCGAAAGTTTAAAGAGAATCCATTGAAATAGGAAAAAGGCGGAAATGCGATTTTTAGCCGCAACTCAATACCGAACATTTTCTTTTGTTGAAATATCATTGAAAAATATTGTTTAGAAGCAATTGTGAGGTTATTAAATATTTTAATTGTTTTAATTCCACAGTTATTGGAGTAAATTTCGAATATTTGAAGGAATTCTTTAATATAGGAAAAATGCGAAATTGCGAATTTTAGCCACAAGTCAACAGTGAAGTATTTCTTATGTTGAAATATCATTGAAAGATATTGTTTGAAAGCAATTTTGAGGTGATTAAATTGTTTGATTCTGGTAATACCATAATTATTATTAAAAGTATGATTTAGAAGCAATTGTGACGTCAATGATAGCTTTGGTTGTTTTAATTGCATTTTGTTTGAAGTGCGGTATTGTTTTCAAATTTGAGCGGAGAGAAAATGCAGAATTACATTTCTTTTCTTTGTGGCAGTTCGATTCAGTTTTTTTTTATACTGTTGACGCAAGCATGCACTAAATGCAATGGTGAAAACACAAATTTGGCATGTGCAGTGTTACAGTGTACAGTACAAAAGAATGGTCGTCATAGCCAGAGAGAAGATATTTTATAAAGTTGAAACGATAGTAAAGTACAAGTAGAGTTAAACAACGATTTTAATTTATTATGACAAAACAACACTTTCAAATGCGTCACATTAGGCAGGCTTTTGAGTAAGCAATAAACTCAACCAAATAAAAATATGTATACAATTATGAAATCTCATATATTTGCTTTTTGTCATAAAGTATATTCACAAATTGTCATTGAGGACTGCATTTGAAATATTGCACCATCCTTTTTATTTTTTAGAAGCAAAATGCAATTGTTGCAACATTTCATTCTTTCATGATAAAGTTATCGCTATGTTAAACAATATGGACGCCAAGATCGTACTTCCGCCTTTTCTACATCGGCATTAAGTCGATACCTCTGCGGACAATACGCCATTCCACGCCCGGCTTATTTCCGCCTTCCGCATTTCCGCCTTTTAGTGTTGTCCATTCCAAATGGGATATGCCAAAAGACTTGACTTGAAACCCGGTGCATGTCCATCAATCTTTTCTTTTCCACCAGAAACTAGTGCAACAGCTGAAAGATCACATTTGACTTCTTCCTGGCGACCAGCTTATAGAAGACGCCAAGTTAATGAAGTAATGTTGATTTTATGGTTTATTGTATTTATTTAGAATTACAGTATTAGGTTTTGATAACCTGTACGGTACCCCAGGGCCTAATTTACAACAAGGCCATTAACCTAGTGCAGGGGTTCCCGACATGTGGGTCGCGACCCCAACTGGGGTCGCCTGACAATTTGCCTGGGGTCACCTGAGGCCTTCTGAAAAGTTTAGAATTTCATTAGTTTAGAAACTTTGCCACAAGAATTCCAAGATACAATGAAAAGCATTGTAAGTGTCGTGAATTTTGTAAAAGCTAGTGCTTTAAACAGCCGCCTATTTTCAAAAGTTTGCAGTGAATTGGATACATCCAGTAATCTGGGTTTTTTTTTTCGGTTATTTATCGGCCATTGACCAATTTTTTAACAAAATGTCCGAAAAAAATATAGTCAATTTGGTCAAAATGTCCGAAAAATATATAGTCAAATCGGGTGTTGCAAGGTTGAGTTTCGCTGATGAATGTTGAAGAAAGTTTTCTCAGATAAAACACGACAACGTTTCTCAGCGAAACTTAATGTTGTAGCTCATAGGCGCCTAACTATTTTTTTGGCCGCGGTGGTGAAAGCGTGTTTCATCAGCAGCAACGTAAATTCAGCAAAATGTCACGCAGATGGATGACATAATTATGTCGTCACACTAGGATTGTTTTTATTGCTTCACTTGGAGTTATCGCTACGTTCGACCTACCGTTAATTATTATAAACAAAACTCGACCACTTCGGTTTTAAAGCAAACACATGCCATGCGTTTGCGTAGGCTAGCGGTTGATGGACTGCGACTCTTTAAGCTAAGCACAACATGAAGTTTAGCAACGAATTAGATTTATTACCATGAAACAAGAGACGAAAAGGTTTACTAAAAAGTAAAAGGTATACTGTAAATGGAATGACAATGTCTTGAAAATGGAATGCAAGTACTAACTTGATTATACGCTTGAAAATGTACCTGTTGAAAGTAAAATCATTCACGTTTAGGCCTACATCAATTCAACAACACGTCACCTTGAATAAATTTAAAAGTTGCTGACATCCGTAAACAGCCCTTGAAAAATAGTTACGGAGAGACGTTTGATTAAGTTTTCGACTTGACATAGCTCCCTTTTGACTACAATATCTCAACTTATGACTGACCTGTATTCGTGTTGCAGATGAAACAAAAGGTGCGCATATTCCCCAGCTTTGATCGGGTTTCTATGGCAACAGTCGTGTGTGCGCCATGCAATTTGCGCGAGTCCGTTACTGCGTTGATTATGTCGTGTGTGCGCAATGCGGTTTGAACTAGCCCTTGTTGCGTTGGTTGGTGGTTACGTCGTGCCGAGACTTCAAGTTCATTTTCACAGCGAGCGATTCACTGCCGCGACAATTCACTGCAGAGTAGGGTGCCACAGGCGCCCTCATGTGGCCGAAATCACCTGAACTTTTTTTCTGGTGTGACATTTCACATATTAAGGCACTTTGCAAAGTTTGATTGAGATTGGACAAAAATTGGATGTGCAGATTGAAAACGAAAGTCTAAACTGAAATACAGTAAAATTAGAGGATTTCCCTAGTTTGAACATCAGTTTTTTTGCTATTTCTCATCTTTTTCTCCACATTGAAACAAGGTAAATTGAAGAATTAGGTTAGGAGACCAGTGCCAGTAGGTCAAGATCTCAATTGAGGTCAAGCATGACAGTTCCGCGCCTGTTACATTGATTCACCATCTTGCAACATTGAATCAACATAGCTGGCTTGACCTCACCCAGGGTCTTGGAATAAAGGCTTCCGATATTACTATCAGGTATCGGAGGCTCAAAACTGCTTGGTGTTCCTTATTTGCCTGCACAAACATCCGATTCAAACGGAAAGCAAATAGCCAATGCAAGCATGGAATTGTTAAACAATTGGAACTGTACTGCATGTCTTGCTGCAATGGTGTTTGACACCACAAGTAGCAATACGGGCCACAAAACTGCGGCTTGTATCCAGTGCTGTATTCGTAAAAAAAGCACAGGGTATACTGTCAGATTTTCCAAAATGATAAATAATACACAACTTACAAAATAGTCTTTATTTTACTATAACATGAATTATCAACATCAAAATTATACGAGTACGGAATTAAGTTCATGGTACACCCAGGTACCATTGGTCCTCAAATGGTTGAGTAGTTAGTTAGTAGTTGTCAAGAATCAGTAAGGATAGCATAAGCACTCTCTTTGGAAAACCAGAGGGTATACCATAATTGCTCGAAAAAGCAGAGAGTATTATATACTGCGTATACCGCCGTATACCCTCAAATACAGCACTGCCTGTATCCAAATACAAGATCATCTTGGAAAAGGCCTACTTTGGGTAGCATGCAGGCATCATATTGGGGAGATAATACTGACGCATGTTTGGGAAGAACTCAAAATAGAAAGCAGCAGTGGACCCAACATTTCCATATTTCAACGCTTTAAAAGCAATTTTCAAACTCTTTCTGATAGCGCATCAGGTTGTTTTCATACATCAAAATCGCATGAGGAAATTGATCTGCTTGCCAGCAAGCGGGAAGAATTGTCTGAACTGATAAATCAGATGAAGCTCCATCCAGAATCATCCAAATTTTTAAGAAGCGACTAATTAGAACTTTTGAATTTGTATCAATTGTACTCATTGGCGTAATTTTTTTTTTAAATTTGACGAAATTAGGGGTGCTCTAAGCTATCTTATGAAAATTGTCAATATAGGCTAATCAATTGAAAACCTGACCGATGGAAAATGTTAAAACAAATGACTCAATCTAATAGTAATTTCAACCATGTTTAGCCTACGTCATGAAACGTCGAATCAACATAAAAGAAGATAATTTTGTCGTATGTGTAATCGAATAGACTGCAGCGGTATGTCAAACGATCAGATAGAAATGAAAACAAGTATTACATGCGAGGCGAAAGTGATCTTACATTGAATATTGAAATATATTTGACTTTAATTTGTTCACATCTGCCTTATAATGCGGCTTGCTATAAATTAATCACATCCAAATTTGTTTCTGCGGGTCGTTGTCTTGGAAACAAACGCCGTGACAAGTTCTTCCATGCTTAATTTCTCCGCCAATTCGCGATAACTACCTATAACGGCCAAATTGTTCAGTCGTTGTTGCGTTTGAGTGCTGCGAAGGTAGGTCTTTAAGCGTCGTAATAACGAAAAGGAACGTTTGGCTTCACAGGAAGAAGTCGGCATAACAATGTAAGTTACCAAAGCTGCATATATATTTGGCATTATATCGACCATTGACGGCTGTGCAATGAATTTCTGACGTAGCGTATTCACTGTCACAACATCACCGTCACGTTTGCAACAAGCGAACCACTGTTTGCGTTCACGCAGCAAATCCTTGCGTTCCCAGTCACCATCATAAAATTTGCTTACTTTCGTAACATCAGCTTCTTTCATTGTGGGATTCTCTAGCAGCTCTCGTAGCAAGTCTGCCATTCGGTATGATGAAGAAGGGAAACGGCCAACGATTGCATCTGACGCCGTTTGCAGAATGTTTTTGTAGACGTTTGCGTAGAAAACAGCAATTTTCTTGGAGCCAGACAAATTGTTTTCTCTCGAACGGCACTTCTTGACGCAGTGCGCGTGTTTGTGCTTAATTGTTACGCAATAGTACAATCATGTCTGCCTTTGATATGCGTGCCACCCACAAATGTAAAACACTGAAAATATCGCGCTTTGGTGAAACGACTTTTAAGAAAGAAAAAAAAACGTTATTTAGCAATGCAAATTTCCATTTGAATCGGCGTATTTTGTATGCAAACCAGGGCCCAGGGGTGCTCTCGCATTTATGTTGTTACCTCAGATTTTCATTTTGGGGTGCTCAAGCACCCTTTGCACCCCTGAAATGACGCCTATGATTGTACTTAAACATTGAGCCACCTACCAGTAAGGATGTGTCTCTCCAAAGACCTGGTGCATTACACAGAGCCAGGTGGATGAGCAAACTTATATATTCACTGAAAATTGTGCTCTTACAATACGAAATTCATAAATTGCCCCAAAAAAATGCCATCATGAAAGCATCTCAACTCGAAAAGTTAAAGAGGTTTCTACAATTTACAGTTTATTTCTATGTATCATGGTGGTTTACATATGTTGAGGCGAAAAAGAAAGTTGATCGATGCTTTCAGAGTCGTTAATGATGCCGCTGAGCGAGGCGTCAAGTTGGCCCATGACTTCTTGTCAACTTCAAACCTTGAAGAACGCTACCAAAACATTCTCCAAGTAGTCGAAAATGCGAGGAAGGTAGCCTATTACCTAATCAACGTACTCGACAACTACAGTCTGAGGGCACATGGTTTTTAACCATGTAATTGTCAAAGTACTGACTGTATAACTCCATAAAGTGTTGTCAGCTTACACAACGTTGCAATCAGCATTATTTGCAATCTGTCATAGCATAGCCTACCAGTAGCCTATTATGCTGCATTTTACTTTGTAATTAGATACTAGATAGTTGTGTGTTATTAATTGCCATTTTACCTTACCATTTCACTATTATTGCAAGAGTTAAAATAAATGTAGGCCTCCATAAATTTTACGCTATTGTGGTTTTGTTGTTAAGTACTGGATGTCTGGACTCTAAGCATTGTGCTTTGTGTTTATCTTTCTGTGTTACGTTGTTACTGACTATGTTTAGTGTGTAAAGATCCAAATTTTTGTTTTTGAGTCCAAGTTCCGTACAAACATAGCTGAGATTTTGATCTTCAAAGACCAAAAAGTTTTCAATAAACAAAAACGATTAGTTAATGATTAATGAATGTAGCCTACTTTTGATTCTTCAAATGCTGTAGTAATTTCATCTCAATAGGCATTTTCTTTACATGGATCCTTTTTTATATCATAATGCATGAAACCTCATATTTTTAGGCATTTTTCATAAATTGTTGAACATATACAACTGACACATGGTATGTACGATTGTAAATTAGTAAGTAAGTTCACCAGAAAGTGTTCGAAGTTCAAATACTCCGTAACTGAAAAGAAATGTCTGAGTTTTGATGATCTAGAGAGGGTTTTACTATTGAAATTGTGAAAATTTACCTTTAACAACTTTAAACCTAATCTGCACGTCCAAATTTTATCAAAACTTATTGAAATTTCTCACACATGCTTTTTTTACTAAGTGTCACATATAAAAAAAAGTTCAGGTGTACAGCCCTCGAAATTAGCTTCCATCTACGACGGCAAAAACATTGCCGCCGCCAAATCAGCAAACCTTGGATTGCGGCGGCAATTGCCGTATGCTTTAAAGTTTAAACAAACGAAATTTTATGCGCTTATTCTTCGTGTTTCATACGGCGGTAGCGGAGAGCATCACGCAAGCTATTTTATGCGCTGACAATGCTCTTGTGAACTGTAAAAAGTTTGCAACGTTGTAAATACTGGCTTAATTGTTACGAAAAAGTTATTCTTTCATAGAATGCTTATTGTTTACCGGTGTCGTTGCCAATATAAATCATGGTGAAGGATACAGTTAAAAAGTGGAATTTACCTGCTATAGGTTATCAAACAAAGGAAACAGAAGGAAAAGTTAGCGTGGTATTTTGCAAAATTTATAAAGAATTTTATGACGGAAACAAATCGGAATTAGAAAAGCTACGGGGTCAAGTTAAAAAAGTAGAACAAAATTGGATAAATGGTTTTTCGGCAGTAAAATAATGCTTCCGATCATATGGCATCGCGCGTTCACGAACGGGCAGTTTTGCGTCTTCAATTATTCCAGTGACGACGCGACAACCTCATCCTCCGATATAGCATTTGATGATTCCGATTCTGACTAGTTCTTTATCCAACAGACTTTGTGTTGCTCGCACGCAGTATCCCAATTGTGCCGAAATTATGTTAGTATAAACGTAAATCGAGCCAATCTTCTCGCAGGGAGCTATTAATTTGTTACCGGTACCTGTTTGAGCAATTAACGTTATTTTATGATGGTTCAACGTCGCTAGATGTCGAAAAACAAACATAATTTCTTCTTGGGCATTGTTGTTACCCAAGCAGCAAAATTCGTTATTTTTGCATTGATTTTGCATCTGTAGACGTTAAATCGATGTAGAAATGATGGTTTTGCTGTCTGGGTGCGCAATATAACCCGCCGGGAAAATTAAATCGATTTGTGCTGACTCGAACGTTGAATCAACCCAAAATTAACTTACTTTCCCCCTGAGTTATTTGACATGAATTAACGTAACAGCGTGCGTATTGCGTTGCTCGCTTTATCGCTACTTTTAGTATAATTACATCACAACAAATCAAACGATGCGGTCGTGATAGACTACTCTAGTATATTTTTCGCTTCTCGTTTTACATGTTTTGGTACAATTTTGTCGTAGCAAACGTTCACAGCAATTGCCGACGCAATTTCAACTTTGGCCGTTTGGCCTCGGCAAAGTTTTTGGCTAGATTTTCGAAGACTGCGTGAGTGTTCACAGCAAGTAAAGTGGTCCGAGGTGAGGTCTTGGTACGATGTTTCTGCTGATTAAACTCCCGCTGCGAGTAAATAACACAGGAAGAAATTTTGAACAATTTTTGTCTTAATTAAGTGCTCATTTTGCGGCGGCATTTTTAATGCCGTAGCAGAATGGCCATTATGACATTTACGGCGGCTTTTACCACGGCAATTGCCGAGTGCCGCCGCTAATTTCGAGGACTGGGTGTATCGGACGCAATTTTAATTTTTGAGGGGCGCCTGTGGCACCCTACTGCAGAGGTTTCGACTTTCGAAAGCAACATCGAGTCTGTTTGCAAGCGCATAAAGCTAAACGCACGCTCCGTTTACGTAGCAAATTATGTTGTTTTTGGATGCATTCAACATCTGATGACATTGAATCGACACAAAATGGTAGATTTTTGCTATGTCGCAGGCAGCAAAATCAGTCATTTTTACATTGATTCAACGTCTGCAGACGTTAAATCAATGTAAAAATGACAGATTCTGTCTGGTGTGGAATTGTAGCATCCTACTCGTTCTAGTGATTACTTATCGCGAAGCTGTTGCGGTTTGCTTTCAAAAAATGTTGTCCTGCTGCCGATCGCTAGTTCATCTATTGTTTTATGTATCAATACAGCATAAAAAGTTGGCGCCTATGTTGTAGCTAGTCAGGAAGTGCAAATTTTGGTTTGTATCAGCTACTTGAAAGGAAATATTTTCATCAGAAAAAATGACCGAAATAAATAAAAAATGACCGAATTTTTTCAAGTCATTTCGGACAAATGACCGAAAAGTGTCAGCGAAAAAAAAAACCCAGCCAGTAATGTTCTGTTATTTCACACTAGTGTGAGATGGTTGTCCAGAGGCAAAGTTTGGAAACGTGTTTTTGATCTTCGTGATAAATTAAAAACATTTTTTAATCAAAAATCTAAATCACAGTTTGAAGCACTTTTCGGCGACAAAAACCAACTTCACAAACTTGCTTAAATTGCTTGGTGTCAAACTCGTATATGTTTACTTTGTCATTCTGTACTTGTTTGCGCCAGCAGCAAAAAATAAAATTCAATGAATTAAATTCACTTTAGGCCTATAACATCGTTGAAAACAGTGAAATGGTTCACCAGGCATTTGATAATTAAAGTAACTTGCGTTCTTCTAGGCTACTAGGTTACCAGAAGAACGCAACCTAGTATGGTAGCCTATAGTCACCAGAAGAACGCAAGTTACTTTAATTATAACATCATTATTGTATGTGTGGTTTATATAGTTGTCAATTTTTAGGTGCTTTAGGTTATTATAAATTTTTTGTGTCATATTGTAAAATTTCTGCCTCTTGGTTTCCAATACAAAGAGGAAGATAGTACGGTGGTTGAAGAAGTAAGTGATGATGAAGAAGAAAGTATGCTAGAACCTGAACCCTATTGTTTTGAGCCTGAGTAGACAGTAGGGATGCACAATACAGAATATTGAATCTTAGAGATTCGAATCTCAATGTATTCGAATCGCATTTGCATTTTCTTTTCGGATATCAGGATTCGAAAATAAATCTGTTAAATGAACAGTGTGCGACGTTAAACAAATGTAAAGTTGAAAGTTTCCGCCTTGCGCGCCGACTTTTCTCTTCATGGACTGTTTGTTCCAAGCGCCTTTTTTCTTCTTTCATAGGGTTCACGCAGTTATCAGAACTGCAGATACGCAGTGCGTTCCCGTATGAGTGAATAAATTCACAGCGGACCGGACATGTCCGCCGTCACAGCATGTGATGTCCGCGGGAAGTACCGTCTAGATCGGTCAAATTTGTCCGTCGAGAAATAACGCAGTCCTGAACTAGCGATACAAATCGTCACTGCATAACACGAACAACTGTTGCAAGAATATAATTTTCCGAGCATTCTAGCGCGCATCTAGAAAATGTGAATACTGTATCCATTAACTTCTATTCAAGGAGGAAAACTTTCGATTTTTACGTTGCTTCAACGATTGATGACATTGAATCAGTGTAACAAAGAGCATAGTGACGCAAGAAGCCACACGACCTCGTTCGGTGGAAGTTAACCAGTTTTGCGGCGTATTTAGCTGCTATACGGCGCTTTGGCTCTTCAAGCGCACGTCGTTGGTCTGATGAAAACCTTTCAGAGTGACTTTGCTGAAATTTTAAAACGCTTTCTAAACCGTAGCTATAGTTCTTAAATGGCGAAGAATTATCAAGATAAAGTAATTAAGCATTACGATTGACGCTAAAACTGGTGTGTCCGCCGTGAAACTTAATTTGACCGCCGATATAGCTGCTCAGACCGGACACGTTTGTCCGCCGTCAACAAAAACAAATTTCGAGGCCTGCTACAAATCGAATCAGCTGATTGAGAGATTTTCAATAAATTTTTTCCTCATTGCGGTCTGATCAGCATTCCGCGCCTGCTTTTGTCAGAGCTTTCAAAACGGGAATGGGCGTGCGCGTGAGCAGCGAAGCGTGCGACTGTACAGTGTACAGTCTACGTCACTATAGACTAGCAATCAGCTGATCGAGCAATAGTTGTTACTGCGGGCGATTTAACTGTCAGCTATGTATGTAGTATGTACATCAAAACATCAGATTTCAATATCAAAACATCAGATGTGGTAACGTGGCTTTTGTTATTGCTGTCGATAGTGATATATTCTCGAGCAGTGTTTCCACTTTTTGGTCATTTGGAAAAAAATAAAAATAAATGAAACATTGGACTTTGGGCCTTGCCAGTGCCATTGAAAACAAATTGTTTTCGGTAATTTTTTTTTAAATGTATTCTTGAATGTTCAGTTTATGCATTTTAATGCTTGATTCCCGTTTAAAACTTTTTTGAAAAATTTGATAAAAATCATAGATTCACAGTAACACAAGCATCAATTAAATTATTGGTTTAATATTATTTGGAAAAAATTGCCGCGTAATTTCAGAATATTATTCGAAATTCTGGATTCGAAATTAAGTATTCTAGAATAGCCAGGTATTCTGTATTGTGCATCCCTAGTACACAGAGGCAGAGATCAATCAGCTTTATCTTGCTGATGTGACTGACGTTTCTCAGCAGGAGGATCGAGTGGGGAACACTGATTGGTAAGCAAATTTAGATATTTGACAACATACTGCATTTGTTTAGCTTTACTTAACATAAAATAATTAAATCACCGACCGTAGCGGGATAAGTGCTCACTGCTCAGCTTTGCATTGTATTTCCCTATGGGTTTGTAAGACCTTGAACCTACAACACGTTGAAAACAACTTTACAAATGCAACTGAAATTATAAGAAAATGAAATCTTAACGCTCTTAAGTTTACCTTGCCTAATACTAGTTATATTGCAAAGTTGAATTTTCCCGTCCCGGCAGCCTATGCAATGAATTATTACTAGGACAATTATTTTTTGGCCTAAAAATTGAAACTATTAACATTAAAATCTGTTTTGACAAAGTTTCATGTATGAAGAACTCAAGTAGTTAAATTACGCATCATTGTACAAAATGCTGTACAACACAGCTGCCGCAAAACGACATACCAAAAAATTTACATATTTTGAGGTGTGTTGAGCGCCACACCATATTAACCTAATTATTTCACCTAATGGCTTATGATTCACAATAAGTAGACAATGGGCCATTTACACCAGTATAAAGTAAGCTAAAAAGGCAAATGTGATCCCATACTTGATTCAACTTCAAGTGTTAGGTATGTGAAGATAGGTACTCATTGTACTAAGCCTTTGGCACTAAGAAAGTAGGGTGGCCAGTTCCTTTCTCTCAGTTGCCTTTCCTGCAGCAATTATGCCCACCCAATTTATTACACCCTAGCTACAGGTGAGCGATG
Source organism: Aplidium turbinatum (assembly GCF_918807975.1). NCBI lineage: Eukaryota > Metazoa > Chordata > Ascidiacea > Aplousobranchia > Polyclinidae > Aplidium > Aplidium turbinatum. The sequence goes on along the minus strand of NC_137483.1, from coordinate 5,148,648 downwards.
TTCTCAACAACCAGCTGAAGCTGGGAGGCGAACCAGGTTTGGTTGGTTTTGAATCTTTATCCTTGAACTAACAAAGCCTTGATAGGTTATTCCTGGTAGTTTCGCATACATGTAGATTGTAGAGGGTCTGCTACAATTCGGTGAGTCCAATTCTTATCCGTTACAGTACACCATCCCTCTGCGCCAAAGTAGGCTACTCTACAAGTTGTAAAATGAAAAAACTTCACTGACAGTGCAACCTCTATGACACCACAACAATGCAGTTTGTAAACAATTTTAATTTTGTGAACAACTTTTGATCCAACGCTACAATTTTGATAAATTTTTGACTTTTTTTGACAAGTAAAAGAGTAATCACCCTAATTATTACCAATTTTATATCAACAGGTGTTCATGTTGTCACTGTGTGGCAATGGTTGAGCAACATCAAGCTTTGTGCTACTGTGAGATAGATACAGCACGGATGAAAGACATGCTAGATGGACAATTGGACATGCATCATTACATTTACTCTGCTTGTTTGTTAATATATGGCGCTGTTGAAACAAAATAAATTGACTTGACTTGCTATCGCCTTATTGTTTCCAAGTTAGCAATTCCGTTCAGTAAAAATAAAGTAAAAAAGAATTTTTTTACGTTAAATTAAAATGGCCTTAGTAATATATAAGTGTGCATCGAGTGAAAAATGCACTAAACTATGAAAAGCAATTCAATGTTCTGTTAAATCTACATAAAATCGCTCATTTTGTTGGTCCAAGAAATGTAGCCTATGTGATCAGACGAGCGTGACTTTACACAGTAGCCTATGTAGAGTTGGTGGATTGTGTAAAATCATGTGTATGCCATTTCTTTGAATGCAGTATTTGAACTAGACAAAACATTATTTAATTCTCCAAGTATAAAAACTACCGCTTGTAATCATAGAAACTCTGGTTAATGAGAGAATACATACAGTTAAATCGCCCGCAGTAAGAAATATTGCTCGATCAGCTTTTGTGACGTAGGCTGTACAGTCGCACGCTTCGCTGCTCACACAAATTCCCGTTTTGACAGCTCTGACAAAACCACGCGTGCAATGGTGGTCAGACCGCAATGGGGCAAAATTTTATTGAAAATCGTTTTATGGTAGCATGTTAAACACAAAGAACATGGAAAGTCGCCAAGTCAGGTTTTTCCTTTACTACCCCTTTAACACTTAATACAATTAACACGTGGTGGCACTAGTGAAGTTTTGAAAGTGGGAATGTGTCTTAGCAAGAGGAGAACAACAGCGGGGGGGGGGGGGTTTGGGAGTTCTCTCCCACCAAAAAAAATGAATCATGACAGTTAATTTGATGTATTCTGAGAGCATTTTCAGCTCTAAATTTTAGCTCAAACTTATAGTGAGTTATAATTTTATGTCTTTTTGAACAGATATTACTACAGGCATTTGAAGTTATAGGTTACGGTAATTTTATGTTAAAATGGATAATTTAGGCTTATTTCAAATGTTGTGTTTATTTTGCTGCATCTACTTTGTGCAATCATACAAACTAGAAGGGAGAGTTCATTTGGGAAGAGACAATTCGCTTTCCCATGCTAAAGTAATTGTTGATGATGGACTTTATAAAGCATTTGTAAGGTACGGTAACTAGTTTTGCTAATATCACAATATGAAACAAGTTTATATTTCATCATTTGATAACTCTATGTATATACAAAAGCAAGGTGCAACTTATTCCGTCCCCTGAACACTTCGTCTCCTAAAAAGAACATGAAAAAAATACAACAGAGCCAAAGTTGCTGATTGGAGTTGCCCCAAACATTTCAAAAATTTTCCTTTGAAAAGATTGAGAGAAAAAATGCAGAAGCGCCGAAGTCGGAGTTGCCGAAACAGTTGACTACGCTAAGTATCTTGAAACAATAGTTGATATACTGAACCTCATGTTAGGGTTATCAAATTAAGATTAGAGTTAGGGTTAATCACACTTATTTTGTGGTGGCCTTTAAAAATTCAATAATTAATTCAAGGGGAAAATTTTAAAATGTTTGAGGAAACTTCGATCAGCGACATCGGCTTTGTTCTACTTTTTTCTCTACCTTTTCAGGGGACAAAATTGGGGGACGAAGTGTTCAGGGGACGGAATAGGTTGTATCCCATAAACTTTAATGAGAAACAAGTGATTTGTAAAATTATTTTCAAATCGCTATTAACGCTACTTTCTTCTTATAAGGTGCATTTACATAAATAGGGTGCTATCACCTTCTCAAGTTTGAGCACTTTTGACCAGCTGATGGTGAGCACCAAATATGGTCATTAGTTATTACAAATAGGTAATCGCCATGCTAGACTATTCTAAATAATAAGGTGTTCTATCCACTAGTGGTGGTGGCCCTACCATCTGTCACTCTTGCATTTTTGATTGAAATTCTTAAACCATCACTTCAAGTCAACAGTATGTTTTGAATGATATTGATATTACATACCAAAAAATGCCAGTATATATCATATACAAGATATTTCAAAGCTACATAAACAAAACACAGCCCATGCTACATGTTTATTGAGTTAGTTATCATATAATTTTGTGTGATTAGGTCAGTCTTGATAAAAAATTCAGGGGTCTATTCGTCAAGCCTTTACAGTTAAGCAAAAATACTACTGTTGTATGATATAGTTTTACATTGAAAAATAGTTTTTGAACAAACTTATTTTCCATATGAAAGGTTGATATTATCGACAATCTGCTTTTTGTAACTGGGCTATGATTTTGCGAACTTGACGCTTTGAAAACTTTTGTGCAAATTGAAATGGAAAACTAATCAGTTGTGATATAAAAATTTTAAAATAAGCACAGTATTTAGAATCACATAAACAGAGGTGGGCAGTAGCACGCTAATTTTTGTAGCTTTTTTGGTAAAAGTAGCGGCGCTACTTTTTAATTGGAGTAGCGGTTGCAGTAGCGGCGCTATTTTTTTCCCAAAGTAGCGGGAGAGGCGCTACTTTTTTTCAGTCGCACTCCCGCTACCCACTACTTTTTAATTTAAATTTTAAAAAATGCCTGTTTTTTTGCAATACTGGCGTGGTAAAGCAGCTATATAATCGGCTTAGTTGCAAAGTTTCAGTCTTTTCCAGCTGACGTCAACTTCTTCGGTGAATATCTCCGTGTGATGAAGCCTATCTGCCAGGCTTTAGACATTCTCCAAGGCGTATTACGGGGTCTTGCTTCCAACCATCACAATTTAGGAGAAGAAGTTGACCGAGATCAGTGATCTTGTGACCTGTGAGGAGTTAAAAAGTGAAAGTCCTTGAAGGGGTGAAGGAACGATTCAACAAGTGCTTGAACGACATGAAATGCGTTATGGCATCATGTCTTCATCCCTTCTTCAAGGCTACAATTTCTGCTATACGTTTCCATGGATAATGCTGCGAGAAAAAGCCAAGACAGATGTAATTCGACTGTTGCTGGAGACATCAAGCCAGGTTGATACCGAGAAGAGTGACACCAACACCAGTCATGACTTCAAGGATGTATTTTTTGGAGTGCTTGCGCCATCCCGTGAAACGTTGGTGCAGAAGGAAGCAGCAATTGTGGATGCCTTTTTTTCGGACAAGAGCAAGACCTTGAACTTTTCGAATACCGAGTTAAAACATCTGTTCATTAAATACAACACCCCCATTCCTTCCAGTGCTGCGGTGGAGAGACTTTTCTCTGTTGGAAAAGATGTGCTTAAGCGAAAGCGAGCATTACTTAATGATTCTCATTTTGAAATGCTCGTGTTTTTGAAAGATGCGTAACAATAAATTTCCCTTAGAATGTGTTTTTTATAACGACGTTAAAATGACAGCATAAACGAATGATACAACATTTGTTTTCAAGGTCATTTTTGCGTCACTAGGGACTTGAGTGTTTCTTAGTGTCATTTTAGACAGAATTAGCGGAAGAAGTAGCGGTAGCGCGCTACTTTTGTAAATTGGTAGCAGTAGCGCGCTACTTTGGCCCAAGTAGCGGTAGCGCGCTACTTTAAAAGTAGCGGGTGCCCACCTCTGCACATAAACAACATTTTGTAAACCATAAAGTGCCTTAGGTGCTGGGACATTGCTTTGTAATTCTGCTTAGAATTGGTCATTTCAATCTAACAATTTCTCCTGAAAACAAATAATATTCAAAGCATTTCACAATTCACATGCTCTTGAGATTGCTTCCGCTTCGTAATACAGTACACCTAATACCGGAATTTAAGAATTGAAATGTTTTGATAGCTAATTCATTTAAGAATGCTTAGACAGCATTAAATCATTGGTGTTTTTTTGCAGATCAGATGGATCGTTCACAGTGCACAACGTACCAACTGGTTCCTATGTTGTTGAAGTTGTCACGCCGATGTACATGTTTGAACCAGTCCGTCTAGATGTATCAACTAAAGGAAATATTCGAGCACGAAAATTAAATCATATGAAACCCAGCGCAGTTTCTATCATACGTTACCCACTAGATATGAAACCACTAGGCCTTGTCAATTATTTTCAAAAAGTGGATAAGTTCAGCATTTTGGATATGTTGAAGAGTCCCATGGTGATTTACTGTTATTTTTTAAAGATATTGTAACATATCACATATGTCATCCAATGGTTCTCTAAAGCAACAGTTTTTTGTGCCACCACTGTATGATACACACTATAAATCTTGTGACATAAAATGTCTAAAATTAATCAATTGTGGTGTTTAAAAAATACTGTAGTTTTTACTACATTTTTTTCTCCATAAAACAGTCATGGTAAAGATAATATTTGTTACACCTCCAGATAAAATGTCTTTCAACTTTGTCTTCAAATGTGTTTAATCCATTGTTTGAAAGTCATAAATCCCAAAATTAAGCATAATGAAACATTCATGTATTTCTTGGTCTATCGCTTACATTATATATTTTTGTGCATACATGTAGTTATATATTCTATTATTTATTAAAATACCGTATTTCAATGTGATCATTTATCCATATAGTGGTTTGCCATCTTGCATTTTTTGGTACAGAAGACAAGCCTAACTAATAATACTGTAGTACGAGCGTATGGTCTTTTACAGTCCAGAAAAAAGTTGAAGATACTGTATAAATATTCTTTTCGTGCTTGAGCGCTCTAATATATTTGTTATTTCCAGGTGATTATGATGTTGCTACCTCTATTTATGTTGGTTGTCCTACCAAAGATGATGAACGCTTCGGACCCTGAGACCAGGAAGGAAATGGAAAATTCCATGACAATGTTCAATCAGAATTCCTCGCAGATGCCGGACATGGCTGAAGTGATGTCCAACTGGTTTGGTGGTTCAAAAAAGAAGCCTCCTAAAGCTGTGACCTCAGGCAAGACAGGAAAGCCGCAAAAGCGGCGAAAAGCTGAGTAGATAATTTCAGCACAGAAATATCATACTTTTGTTGCATCTTTTAGCTAAAATGTGTTGTGTGTGAAGATTTCTTTGTAATGTTTGTACTGCATTTAGTGAAATGTATCCTCCTTTACTATAAACGTGGACACTTATTATGCGAAAAGGTTATAGTAAAAAGTTGTATGATTTCAACCCGTAATTTCAGCTTATGTACTGAGTGGTAACTGTTGGATGTCAGAATATGTGACCAGTTCATGACCCAAAATGTACTAAAGAAATATGTCTATAAACTAAACAAAGTAACGCTGCAGCGTGGTTAAGAAATAATGAGTTTTCTTGGTCTGATTGTGTGCAAAGAGATTATTTCATGGACAGTTTGGATAAAAATAAAAACCGCTTCCATTCGTCTTACTTCCTACTCGAAAGTTTGCAAAAGTAGTTTTATGCAGGGCTGTGGAGTCGGGGCGAAAAATATACGACTCCGACTCCTCAGTTTATATCTGGCCGACTCCGGCTTCAGTGTGGCCAGATTTCACAGCCCTGGTTTTTTGAGTTTCGGTGGGCAATGATAAAACAACTTTCGTTGACTGCAAATTTATTTTAAAATTTAAGATTAGTTTCTGTCTCCAGCACGTTATAACATTCGCGTTTTGTCGCTTTTACTTTTTTCTGAACCTCTGCCATGTTTGGCATGCATTGTTTTCGTTGGGATGGTCAGAAATGAACTGAAATGTTGGTAAAGAGACAGAAAAGGCTACATGTTTTTCTTGCATGACGTGTATGTGTAAATTGTGTATCTCCTTGTAATATTGTTGTCATTTTGAATGCTTTGTTTTTGAAAACTAATCTTTTCTGTAAACGTTTCTGTACATGATCTTGAAAGCCCCTTGTGGGAAATTGGCCTACTGAAGCAATGCAGCAGCCTGTACGCTATGCTTGTTTCTAGAAAGGAATCCATTTTTGGATTGATACATCAAAATTAGTTACTAGTTCACTAAAAGCCGAAACAGCTGTTTCCCCGTAATAGGATGATCAGAAGGAACTTATGTATCATATGAATCCCTTGGTTAGAAGCTGTTGCAAGAAACGTTATAGCATAATATAGCTTATATGGGAATCGTGTGTCAAGTCCAGCCTATGTTTGAACAGCCCTTGAGGTAGGCTTCGGGTATCATTAAAATTCAATCTCAGTAGTTTGTATTCATAGCTATTTGTGTTGTGTTTTCAAAACCATAAAATAAATAGAATCAGTTTAGGCATAGGCGCCGACTTTTCAAAAAACCTTGGGGGGGGGGCGAGAAATGTGATGACGTCACAACCGTAACGCTATTTTACTCAATTAAAATAGTCTTTGATTAAGCTTAGTGTTTTGTTTATATTGACAAATAGGTCACAAACCGAATTTATTAGAACCGCTGCTTGAAAGGATTAGTTTTACGCATGCAGTACGCCCTGTCGTAAAAATTTTGATATTGTTAGCTCATAATTGGAACAGTTGGAAAACAAGACGATTCGTTCCCTTTTCGTGCGAGTAAATTAACAACGATCAAGACAGTGAAGTTATCGATATAAATCGCAAAAAATCATGATCTCAAGCAGAGTGAAAACCCGCTATCAGTTTTATTAACCTAGTTTCGCTAATTACTTACAGGCCTTAAAACTCGTGTTTTTTTCCGGCAGCCATCGTGGCCTACCGAGAGCTCCTTCTCGGCGGCCAAATCTGCGTGCTTGGAGGTCAAAATACAATAACGATAGCACAAGTAAATGGCATTAAACTTGCAACAATGTTAAAATGATCACTTAGCGTTGTTGAAGTCTGGGCGACGTCCTGCAATAGAATCGTTGTACCACGCATTAAATGCTTTATCGGGATTGTAATCCGGTATTGCGGGACGATCTAACGACCCTAAATTGTTTTGACTGCGCAGCTCAGTAAATTGTTTCAACTGCATACCGCCTTTCATAAAACCTGACCATTTATTCCATTATGATGTCACCATTGAGGGTGTGAAGTCACTAACCCACAGCGTTCTCAGCTATGAAGACACGTGTTTTACCCACGGATGTCAACTAACCTAGTTCTCCTTTTTAACAACGATTCAATGTCCGACAACTTTGAAGCCGATGTAAATTAGCACTTCGGATTAACACTTCGTTAAAATAAACATCGGAAATTGCAAACAAGACTTACAGCTTTGGTGATCGCAGCTGGATATATTCAATAGGCTACAACAGTAGTCACTATGATGCGCTGACCTAATGCTGCATCACTCTTTGATACAACATATTTTCGACATTTAATCCACGATCATTCCATTGCGAAATTAAATACTGTAATTGGCTAGAAGAAACCGGCGGCCAAACTTGGCCGACTGAGGAGGTAGCACAGGCGGTCATTCAAGCACTACTTAGCGGCCATGGCCGCCGGCTGCTTTAAGGCTTGACTTACTTTCAAAGCGTTGACAACGGCGAAGTGTTTTCTTTTCTGTTTTTTTTATCGAAAGTCTTTGTAGTCTTTTATTGAATACAGTAGGCTATATACTCGAGTAAAGGTCGAGATGTTCGCAAGTGATTTTCACCTCAAAAAGGCAAGTTCAACTAACACGGGACATGCTGTTGTCTCCAGCTCGGCAGTTTTCAAAATGAACGTACTAAAAATCATTGTCGACGTAGATTACGGAGTGTGAAATCGCGTCGGCCTAAGTAAAAGTTTTGAATACGTTTATTTGCAGTGATTCAAACTTGATTTTCAAATGCAATGATTTCTTGTCAATTCTAAAACTTTATGCACTTGTTGAGCAATATGCAAAGCTCACGAGACAGAACAGAAAGAGCTGTTTTAAGAGATCATTTTTTTTATTTTTGCGTGTAGGATATAATCGTTCTTATTATTACGTAACATTCCATGACATTACTATACTCCATAACATTATTACGTAACATTAACGTCGATGTCAAACCTTAGCGGCCGCATAAAACGATGATGTCAGGTTGGCTAGGTGATAATAGCGGTAAGAGACGTCGTTAATGCAGGCAATATCTGCGACCAAGAGCCAAGACCGTTAAACACCTTTTCTTTTATCAGTTTTCGATTTAATTCTCACACATTGCGAAGAAAACATTGCGTTCTGTTGAATCATAATTGATCTCACAGCGGGAAGACCTCGTTGAAAATAGCGCGTCTAATTTAGCTGGTTTACTGAATATTGCCGTGAATAGTTACGTGACTACGTATTCCAGCAGCGTAAGTTACTCTACCATCTACTTTGAAATTTCGATACCGTAATACCGTATGAGAAAGCCATTCGATCAGCTGCTGTTTTGCGGGCAAAAGCAACGTAGGCTTTTCTTGCTTTCGGCATTCTTTAAGTCCGTTTAAATTATCTAAATCTCTTTCGCGAAGTGTTTTATCTTTAAAACACCACCTGTAATCACCATTTTTGTTGCCCCTCAACCATAAATTTACGGGGGGCGCCGGCCCCCCCGGAAGTCGGCGCGTATGAGTTTAGGCCAAGGGTGTCCATACTGTCCAAGGTCCAACCGACTAAAGTTGCTAGCGACTTATTGCTATTCACTTCTTTCTGTTTGAACCCTGATGAAGCTCCAGCTCACCTGGAACTAATTGAGCTGCGACGCAGAAGTTGACAACAACATATTTGTAAGATCTTATAGTGGTGCAGGTAGCTTTATGTTAAACACCCAACCAATTCGTACGACAATTGACCATAACTCGGTCACTTATCGTACGAATTTTTTTTAACATCAAATTACGTATGGTAGGAATTTAACATCGAAAACCGCTTGTTTTTTATCTTGAATTGACAGTGTTAAGACTCTGACATTGCATCATCTGGTGTCGTGTATTAATTTGATTTGTAGATCATAATTACATATTATTTTAAAGTGGCATGACTGAAAGGGAAATTCACCCCTGGTAGCTGCTCTTCTGGTTATACCCTTGATGACGTCGTTTTTGCGTCATACTGTATACTGGAAATATTGTTATTGCTTGCAATTGTAAAATTTTAAGCATTTGCAAAACTTAGGCCAATAATGAATGTATTTGATCGCTTTTTTCGAAATAAACTTACCTTTGAGAAATAATTAATTAAACTACCATTCAACGTTTTGTAGGCAGAGAAACCTTTTTCTCAAACCGTAGAAAATTTCATTATCAGATCACCGCTTCAATGCGTGATGGAAATCTACAGATAAATCTGCATCAAGCATTGCAGAGTGCATTGCAGATTGATGCAGATTTATCTGTAGATTTCCATCACGCATTGAAGCGGTGATCTGATAATGAAATTTTCTACGGTTTGAGAAAAAGTTTTCTCTGCCTATAAAACGTTGAATGGTAGTTTAATTAATTATTTCTGAAAGTTCCTTGGTTTCATATTATCTGAACTTACCTTTGGTTCCTGAATTTCATAATGACGTCATCAATCAAATTATTTTGTGTTTATTTTGTCTCACATATTTGTATGTGCTTTTTAAGTTAAAATGTGCAAAAATCAAATATGTAATTGCACAAAAATGCCGTAAAAAGAGCTGAAACGTGATTTCTGGAAAAATCTCCGATTTGGGGGTGATCACGTGACCCAAAAAGTTGCGGCACCCACTAAAGTCAAAGTTAGGTTGACCAGCTGCAAAAAAAACAACATGTAACACGTTTAGCCTTTCCCCTAAGGGCCTGCACTAACGTGTAGAACTAAAGCTGAGCTATTCATGCTGAATCAACAAACCATGCAATGTTCTGCATGCGAACTAACGTTTTCTTTGCAAATCAAAACGTCAGTTTCGCCTGTCATATTCAACACAGCTGTGTTTTACAAAATTTTTGGATTTTTGAATTTATAATAAAAAAGCAGATAGCCTAACTTATCACAACCGATGATATGTAGCCTAACTTATATAACAAAATAATTAACCTGCATATTGCTTTGTTGTATGAAAATGATATTAAAACACAATGTAGCTGTATAGGCTAATGCACCTTTAAGCAAAACAAGATTATCAGATAATCAACTGAGCCTACTCGATCTTTGATACCTCTGACTTGCAGTCGTTTTCTAATAATTTCGTTTCTCCCTCGCTTCTGCTTGATCTTTAGGATCAGATGTTTTTGGTGATCTTGATCTCCATGATCAGATATTCTAGGCAGGGAGTCGAACCGTTTGATTTTTCGGGTCCGGTTCTGGTTCAAAGATTGTTTCAAAATTTGGTTCAGTTCCGGTTTGGGTTCGAAGAAACTTAAGAGTTCCGGTTCAACAACAATGATTTGTGGTACGGTTCGGTTTCGACAAAAATAGTCTTAACACCGGTTTTATAAGTTCCGGTTCGGGTCCTGCTTTGAGACCCGACCAAAAATAATCTCAACACTGCTTTGCTCAATTAACTTGCCTTTGTTGTTTGTTGCACAAGTTACAATCAAACTATATTGTCTACGATGTCACAGAACAGAAGTTGCTTACCTCAAAAAATTCCTCTCCAAAGCATCGATGATAGTGGATCGTGTGTTACGGAATAGGCTATAATTCATCCGTACAATGTGGCCTCCAAGATAACAACATGCTACGTACAACTTCACTTACCACAATGACGTAATGCTGGAGTGAAGCGCTTTTTTCAACCGATTAGGGTTTAAGCCAGGCGTGCACAACCTTTTTGCTATTGCCGGCCGCATTCAGATTTATTCTACAAAGCACGGCCGCTACGGAGTTTTAAATAATTTTTTTTTAATTTGCGTTATTTAAGAGAAGAATTTATCCGTTAATATCTAGCCTACTAAACTTATCATGCTTATACCTAATAGTGCCATGAAATATCAAACACTTTTTGAAATGAATTTATTCCGTCTGCGACATTGCAACTAGTGATTCCCTTGATTTTGCATACGAGCAGATAAAATTGCTAATTTGGGAATCTCGCGAGATACAGTCTTTGTTGAAACTCCAGCTTTCCCTCCAACAATCGCGTTCGGTAGGCTACTCGTTTTTCAGGTACCTACTTCTTTTGTGAAATAGCAGACTCGCACACATAAGTGCTTCCAAAAAGAACAAGAGTTTTTGTCAATTCTCGCAACGTTGGATAATCAAGTGCACTTTTCCACATTTTCGACACAGATTTTCCTCGACTCGCCTTCCAAATTTGCGTAATTGTGTGACATATGACGACGAAAATGCTGCTTTGCATTATCTCCTTAAACAGTTTTAACTAGGTACTTGACTGCATATTAGACACATCATAGCCAACTATGCACTTCCGTCTCGATCATAAAATAATCCAACTCCCATTTGGAATTGAATAGTGAATACCCTTTTCTCCTCTGTTCGTGTTTTTTTTTCTTTTTAAGGACATAATGCAATGTATGCTAATGTTACAATGAAATTGGGTCGAGGAAAAACTTTTGTCTCTAAACGATTTTAACAATATACAACCTAGCCTACAAAAACTTATGATGAAAATGTTTTTTAAGCTCTAAAATTTGAAATATTATATAGCCCTATAATTACAAGGGTATCCAGTGGTTCTAGATATCCCTGTAGCCTATAATATTTATAATACATTTCATTTTTTTAATGAAATAATTTTTTCATTTCAACAACAGGGCACGCCCGCCAACACATGTTTATAAAATTACGCGTTAACGGCCGCACAATTATTCATCGACGGCCGCAGGTTGAACACTGTTGGTTTTTAAGCTAACTCAAATTTTCGGTTCAGACAAAATCGCACCAAAACCGGTTTACAAAAATCGGGTTCGGTTCGACTCCCTGATTCTAGGTGATCTTATCTTCTAGAACATCAAAACTGGTTATTTTGCCCACCTCTGTGTGCGACTGACATGAGTAGGCCTAATTAAGGCCAGGATTTATAATTATCTGCTGCTCCGTATTTTTATTTCTTTCAGACTAGAATGTCCATATTCAAATCACAGAAGAAGAAAAAATAAAGACATAGGCTTGTAGCGCTAGAGAGCTCTGTCATCTCTGACGTCACACGTACACGTCACTAGATTTGTCCAGAAGGATCCGCCTTGAGCGCACAACTGCACGTCTCGGGAATTCAATCCAGTAATCGGGAATGCAACTTCAGTAATCAACTTCACTATGCCGAATTCCTACCTTGGTTCATCATTATGTAGATTTGCAGTCGTGTTGCGCTGTGTGATCGCATGTAAAACTCGCAATCCCACACTAGAACCTTCTTAAAGAAGTTTAGCTCATGATTCTAAATCAGAGTTATCAGAGTTTGTTCAGTTTTGCGATATGAAAAATCAGAGTTGGTTTAATATGGAATCAGTTTGTTGAGTTTTTGTTCAATATGAAAAGTCGTTTCTTTCAATATGAAAATCAGTTGAATCAACGAGATATAACACAATGAGTGGAAACTCCTCTTTTTGCTCCGTTTTACGTGTCGGCCGTCACGCTTCACTACAGACACTTGCGCAGTAGATTAAACGGACATCACAAAAGTTTTAGATGGGATGTTCCTTCGATTTTATGTGCGTTGAGCTCTACCACTGAGCTATCTCACCGCCTAAGGTGCTTGGGTAATTAGTAATATAGTTTTGTACCATGGGTAAGGTACTATCCACATTTTAGGCTATTTTCAACCTATTATTTAACATTATGTTATTGTCAGAAGCCTAAAATTAAACTCTAGTGCAGCCCTAAAGTTAACCCAGCCAGGCTACTGTTAGCCTGTCAGCAACTTAATCAATTTTGAAGGACCTGAATTTCTAATAAGCCGTCTAGACTAGCGTCGTAAGTCTTACAATGTTTTTAAAACCTTAGGCTATAGTCTTGCACTGTTGCTAGTTAAACCGTGAAATTATAATAATAATGATAGCATTTATATCCCGCTCAGATTAATGAATGATTGATATCAGAGCGGCTCTCAATTTAATGTTTAGGTATTAGTTGTTAGGTATTTATTGTAAAACAACGAGCAATATTCCGTACATTAGTGTCTTTACTGTAACGCTTTACGCAGACTGATGTTGTTTTTCTGAACATCACCAATGACTTTGAGCTTTAAAATCTTCGTTTTTTGATAGGTAGGCCTACGAATTTTAAAATATAGCTTGCAAATGTAGTTTACAATATATGACACAATGTCCCAGTCGTTGGTTAATAAATACAAACTGTTTATATCAATCTCCTTAAAGACAGTCTGCATTGTATTACAAAAGCTGAAATGTTTTCGAAAATCCACTTCCAGCCTCAGCAAAATTTTTATCAGAGTAGGACTTGGCTTCAGTAATGTTCCGTATTCGTCGTTTTGTAGTGTGTCAATCATAGATGAACCCGCTGTGCAACTGGTGTCACTTTCTAGTTTAGACAAAATGCCTTGTTGTTCATCTGTGGCACTGCGCTTCAATTTTCGTAACACGTATCCCCCAATATATTCTATTATGTGTATTTCATCAGTTGTAAGCACCGTATTAGTCGTTTGTTGTTGTTGTGAAACTTTGCTATTTTCATCTCTGAAATGTAAATTTCCAAACGTTAATGTTTGTGTATTGAACATAGATGCTGGCAAGAGTATTTAATGGTATACAAATCGTAGATTCGTGCTATTTTTTACGGTAATGTAGGCAAAGTTAAAATATGCATCTTGCCCAGTTTTATGCATCTTGAGTATGTCTCATTTACTGGCTGGTATAGACAATTGCGTTATCTATTTGGCGACTTTATATGAAGTTTTTGGATATCGACCAATAAATACAGACTGAATTAAGACAAGTTTCGTACTTGAAGATAAGACGGAGAGATTGGGATTGGCTCAGTCAACAGCAATCCCACGAGATCACTGGATAAGCATATGATTCATTGAAGGCAGTTTCTGAAATCTGGCAGAACTGTCGTTCGTCGTACCAGACATGATTGAAATAAATGTAAATCGCTGTTGATAAGCTACATTGGTTAAACAAGCTATAGCATCGGTATAGAATGAAAATGCCACTATATGTTTGGTTTTTACCTCAGAAACACATCAAACAATTTTCTTGTTTGCTCCACTGCTTCCATACGTTAATGTTTTCCGTGAAATAAACCTGGGATCACTTCAATTGCATCACAGCTAAACTTGTGAAAAAGTTCGCTCCCATTTGTGCTGGATTCGAATCAGGGATATCTAGAACAACGGGATTGCTGACTCTGTTTTGAAGTGGACAATAGGAGGGTTACTGCATCATTACTGCACAAACTAAAATGTGGATTTCTCAACATACAACCCATTTCTTGTTTTTAAAATGATGCTTGAAGATGAAATAATTTAAAAAAAGCAAAAAAATTTTGAAAATGTAGCCGTTTTTCCCAAAACCGCCACCAAGTGGTGAAAAATACACAAATTTTAAACACAAATATTTTTAATACTACTTACTGGATTTGAATCAAATTTGAACAGAATGTTTATAAGTATCAAGACTGAAGCTCCATGGAAGGAAATGAAGATGTTTTATGAAAATAAAAAGTTATTCGAATTATTGCATTTTTTCAAAAATTTTTGATCCTCGGACATGAAACAAATGGGTGCCGACAGCATCATGGACAAAATTTCCAAAATTCTTTGACCAGAGGCTTTGCATGTTTACTCTGTCTGATAGTGTTAAAAATTTGAAAGCGATTGGCAAATAAATGAAAGAGATATTTGGGATTAAATTTTGGTACTTGGTCAAAAATCACATTTTACAAAAAACAACAATAAACATTTTCAACGCCTTAAAGCCTCCTTTATCATAATTAGACCCTTTTTTTGCCTCTGCTTGGGTTTGTAATTTTTTCTTAAGTGCTTTTAATGTTTTTCTCCTGGCCTTGGATGTGTCAAAGCTTATTTTTCTTGATTTGTCAAGTCAAAACTTGTTGAGTATTTGGCAGATTTCTGAATATGCAGATTTTGCCACTGTCTTGTTTTCCTAATTTTTTTTGCTGAAGTAGAAGGTTGGCAAAAAGGGCTTTGGTCTTCTGTTGTTGGATGGCTTTCTGGTGTTACAGGAAAGGTTACACTTGTGTTTCAGTAACAGTTCATCAAGTCTACCACCATTGTTAGACATACAACCAACCTTATCCAACTTTCTTTGTTTAGCAATACCACGAAATTGAATTTTTCTTACTTCTTTTTATGTTTTTTTTATTTCCTATTTTTGATGACTAAAACTTGCCCAAAAGTGATGCAATAATCAATTAAATATTAAAACTAAAGCTGTGTTCAATACTCAATAGTCTTGGATGACTAACAGCAAAAGTTTGCTTTAAAATGATGATCTTAACTTATAGACAAGGCCAGCCATTAGTTGTTGCTATGGGCGTTGCTAGGGAAGATGTCTAGGAGTGCCCATTTTCAAGACCTTATTTTAGCTTCACAGCAGGGATATCTAGAAAAGGCGACTTCTCAACAGCGTAATTGACACGCGCTTTCGCCTATTTCATTTTCGGGCGTTAACAGCGCTGACCCTTCTAGTGTCCATCGCTTTATCGAAATTTGCAAAGTCGGCAATCCCGTTGTTCTAGATATCCCTGATTCGAATGCACGAATGTAATATTGAAGAGCTGCATCAGTGAAGTTATCAAGTGAACCACCAATTTGTAACCACATCTTCTGTACTGTTGATTCAGACACTAAAAAAATACAAAGTGTGTAATGAATACTACATGTAGTGGCGGATGTCCCGGTAGCACCTTTTGAAAGTGTACCACAATACGTTTCCTAAAAGGAAACTTGTCTACAAATTCCCAAATCAAAGACATCTTAACCAAAATAGAGGATTCAAACCAACGACCTCCAGTCTTCTGGCCAATAGCATACTCTCTACGCCATGTTGGTTGGTCGAAAACTCGATCTTAGCAACTATATTATTACTATCCTTTTCCCTAACCCTCTGATTGGTCCATTCTCTCTATACACCTATGTAATGGTACATTTTCAAAAGATGCGTCCCGGTAGCTTATGTTTCCATTATATATTGGTGTCGTCGTCGTCGTCGTCTGAGCTTCTGGGGCCGAGGGTCTATCCTTTTACCACCCCAGATTCACGATGTTCCCGGACTACACTGGAAGGCTGCTAGAGAGCAGCCAGTCTTTAGTTTCATCATCCATGACGCGCAGACTTTCCACTCTGTTAGGTGGCTTGAAGATGGTACAGTCATTGATGATGTGGTCTGCGGTCTGTTCCTCGGCACCACATTCACAGGAGGAGGAAGAAGCCATTCCCCATTGGTGCATGGTTGAGCGGAAAAGGCCGACGCCCGTACGGAGACGGTTGAGGCGCACCCACGCCTGTCTCTGTAGTGTCAGGCCGATTGGGCGTGTGTCGGCGTCGGGGATGAATGAATGGAGTCTGGTGGTGCTTGACCTCCATTCAGAATTCCATTTATGGTCCGCCCAAGTAGCCGCAGAGATGTCTTGTTCATCAGCTTCGTTGATCAGAAGCCGAGCGGCTGGCACGAATGGGTGTCTTGATTTCAGTCGGCGGGGGTGCCCGTTTGGTAAGGCAGAGATCTTGTGGTTAAGAAGATGATTAGGCTCCAGTGCCCGTCGACCGAGGGACAGAGTTGCTTCTTCGCGACGAAGCTCAGCAGGTTGGATGCCAGCGAGAATGGGGAGATTGTCCAATGGTGTGGGACGCAGGCATCCGATCACTGTGCGCAGGGCGCTGTTTATGGCAGTGTCGATGTTGTGGCAGTGAGCACTGCGGCACCAGACAGGTGCACAGTACTCTGCTGAAGAGTAGACAAGGGCTAAGGCTGCTATTCGCAAAGTGTCAGCCCTCGCCCCCCAGCTAGAGCCTGCCAGGCGCTTCAGTAATGCAGCGCGGGATGTCAGTTTCTTGCGCAGTGACACCAAATGGTGGCGGTATGTGAGCGATCTGTCTATTGTCACCCCAAGGTACCTTGGCTCGGGGCAGAAGGACAGAGGTTTTCCGTTGTTATGGACATGTAGCTCACGATCAGTTTCCCGATTGTGTAGGTGGAAAGCTGCCGCCACAGTTTTGGTTTCGCTGAGTTTCAGTCGCCAGTTCTGGAGATAAGCTGAGATGGTTTGCATGTCCTGGCTCAAGGTGTCTTCTAGATTTTCCCACGACTTTGTGGAGTGGAGAATTGCCAGATCGTCCGCATAAGCGTATTTTGCGGAGACCGTGGTTGGCAGGTCGTGGGTGTAGATGTTGAAAAGAAGTGGAGCCAGGACCGATCCCTGTGGGACGCCGTTTTTCAGGCGTCTCAGTCTGCTTCGCCGTGGGTTGCCGGTGGTGAGGGTGAAGCTTCGATTCCTGACAAGTTCCATAATCATATCAGGAAGCAGGCGAAGCAGCTTGAAAGTAAGGCCGCGATGCCATACGGTATCGTAGGCAGCTGTGAGATCTAGAAAGACAGCGCCGGCCTTCTTTTTTGCTTCAAAGCAGTCCTCGATGTCTTGGGTCAACAGTGTGACCTGATCTACAGTGGATTTTCCGCGCCGAAACCCAGCTTGCACTTTTGGAAGGAGCGGGTCGATGATTGGGTTGACGCGGGCATAGATCAGTCTTTCGAGGATCTTGAAAGGAACACAGAGGAGGGATATCGGACGATAACTCCTTGGGTCCTCTGGTGGCTTGTGAGGCTTAGGGATCGCAACTACTAAAGCTCTTCTCCAGATTTTTGGGATTGTGAGGTGGTGCAGGCAGGAAGAGAGGAATCTACGTAACCAGGACTTTAGGGCATGGCCAGCATGGAGCACAAGCTCAGGGCAGATCTTATCGGGCCCTGGAGACTTGTGTGGTTTCACTAGGCGGAGGGCGGTGGCGAATTCCTCTGGAGTGAAGTCTCCAGAGATTGTTTCTTCTGGTGGTGTTTCCACTCGCCATAGGGCAGACACTTCCTTGGCAACAAGGCGGGATGCCTTGCGGTCCTTTGTCTTGTACACCCCGTTCTGCACTAGCTGGGAAGCGATGGCATTAGCAGAAACGGGGCACTGACGAGGGGAGTTTGCTGAGCGCCCAGTGAGGTTGTTGATGATGCTCCATGCTTTGCGGCTTGAGTGTGAGAAGTCGATGGTTTGGACAGCTTCGTTCCACCGCTCAAGCTTCTTTGTGTCCAGCCGCTCAAGTCTGGTGGCGGCGGTGTTTGAAGCAGCACCACTTGTGGCGGCTAGGTATGAGCGGTAGAGAGTTTCACACTCAGAGTCCCAGCATGGTTTATAGCTGGTTCGATGGCCACGTGGTATTGTGGCCTTTGCCGCAGTTATTATGGCATTGCAGAAGTCCTGGTATGCCTCGTCTGCGTTGCATGTTTCAGTCGGTGGTAACTTTGCAGCAGACTCATTGGTCAGGAGGCTGTATTGATTCCAATCGGCTTTTTTGAAGTTCCATCGCTTCACCGGTGAACTCGGGACAGGAGCCACACGTTTTGGGGCGGTGATGAGGGACGGCCGGTGTTGGGACCGCGGGAACTTCTCAAGCACACGTCTGTCTGGAAGAGAGCTGTCGACACTCGCGAAGGCCAAGTCAGGGTTTGTCCCTGTTCCCCAGCGGCCGGAGTGAAAACTGGCTGGTTCCTTTGGATTGAATAGGAGGGCAAGATGGTTTGTAGAGGCCCAGTCAACCAGCAATTCTCCGTCGCTGCTTGTGTTGTTGTATATTGTATATTGGTGTAATGACGCTATTCAGTAGAATCAGGGCTCCCGAGAGGGGGGTCAGGGGGACCAATGCCCCCTCTACAAACGAAAACGCGATATATGATGTCTTAGTTGCAACCTGAAGGGGGTATGAGCCTCCGTTTCAAGAAATTAGGGGCCTCATTTTGCTATTTTGACGTCTGGAATGTGGTCTAACAATTTCCCCTTTTTACGTCGATTCGACGTAGGCAGGTGTTGAATAGATGCAATATTTGCGATATGTTTTAATTTGGCAGACTGGATATGCCTACCACAGCAATTGTTACACACAAGTGGCTGACTGCAGTCAGATTTTAACGTTGATCCGTCGTCGCCAGACGTAGAAACAATGTGTAAATGGACGATTCAGGCTATAAAGTTGTCTTGCCGGTCTACAGGCAGGTAATATGCGGAACTGTAGTACCATACCTTTTCTGGTGTTATTACATGTGCTTCCAGCGTGCTTTGACTTGACATGAAAACGCAATCCCCCGTTGGTTTTGTAAGTTTTCGGACATAAGTGACATCTGCAAAAATACCGGATAATATATCCAAACAATTTTATTCAGCTTTCAACACACAACTGCACAATTTAATTAGAGGTGCGAGGTCCTTTGAAACGCTTTCTTACCCAAATTCACGTTGCACTGTAGACGCGCTCGTTGAAATGGGAATACTTTGCAATTCTTCATCTTCGATTATTTCCACAAGATACTCGACGGTTAAATTATCAGAACTGTTTTCCATTGCACTGTTATAAAAAGCCAAACTTCTTCTAGCCCTGTTGGTTGTTTATAGCTGAATAAGATAAACTTTGATAACCATATAGCCTACAGTCAGTCGTTTTGTATCGTATTTCGTAGACCTTTGCTACCCTATACTAATTTAATATTGTTGTTAGCAAGAGCCTATGTATTTACCCTGCTTATTGACCTGTAACATCCTGATTAACCTACTTCAAAATTTCACACAATAATCTGAAAAGACAAGCGGTAACGAAAATAAACTTTTAAACCACCTAACAATAATACTATGGTCGGAACAGTCCAATTGCTTCGTGGTATTCGCCGTCACTTTAGCCTTGCTTTAGTGCATTCTTAGCACGCCGTACACCCGTACGGTCGCAGTCTGTAGCCTTCCATGTGCAAGCAGTGAACCATGAAACGAACGACGTAAGGAAACGAGAGAGATAAAAGAGAAACACTAAGAGAAGAGTGAGTTTCCACTCATTGTGTTATATCTCGTTGGTTGAATGCAATATCTAAAATCCGAACTTAAAACCAGTATCAAGAAATCAGTCTTGGTGATTCTAAAGCAATATATCAGTTTTGTTGTTGCTACTGTTTCTATATTTTTTGGCACTGCCAGGATGACGTTTGGATCAGTTTATTGTTAATAATGTAGCAGCGACAACATTTCGTATCCAGTTGTTGGTGGTGGAGCTTTAATGATTCCGGTGTTTTCCATTACTTTCTGTGTTGCTGGATCGAAGATTAAAACCTATAAACAATTACGTTGTGTGCAAGCATCGATCTTCTGAGTTTGAATTAGCAACAATACAGCAGCGTAGTCAACCTCGTGTCCTATCATTCCTTGCCGACTTCGCCCAGGAATGTTGCCATCCCACTGATGGCTGTGTATGGGTGGATATGCTGAGAGCAGCGTCCGCTACAGGCTACAGTAAGCTAGGAATAGGATACAGGCAAGGGTGGCCTAATTGAAATAAAATTGCGAGTTCATTTGTTCAAATAACTAACCAGTAAGATTTAACATTAGCAAACGATGACTGATGATCTTTGTGCCATGGCTGCCAACAAGGCTAAGTAACAGCATGCATAGTCTTATTCAGTACGGTACCGTATTTATAACAGTAATTCGATTTACGATATCAGGGAGGCAACAATAAAGTTAGACGACAATTTGCATCTTCCAGCAAAATTAAAAACGTATTTCCGTACCAATGCATCAGATGTAATAATGTTACACAAGACGTGATGTTCACGAACACCATATTGTTTGGGCAAATTGTGAAAAACTCTAAATGCATTTTTGAAGGCAACACGCAAGCGATGTCACGTTGACGGTAATTTTCCCACAGATGACATGCATACATTGAGGTACAATATGAAGGGAACGTATTGACATCGGCTGTTGCGTACGTCTGCCTATTTACAAGCTCTGGTTGAAATAATTTGGTACAAAATACATCTTTGTATGATGAGGAAAAAACAATAAAGGACAATGTTCACATCTTTATTGTCACACTGAGCACTGATGAGGTTACTATCCCAATAGGGATTGACACCTGTTCTGTTAAATTTTTACTGTGGAAGCTCTGGAAATGAAGCATGGCGAATTTATGATTTTTCTGTGGTAGTTTGCCAACTCAGCATAGCAGAGTATAAATTGCGAGATTTATCTGAGAATGCATTTGCACTGTCTCTTATTGAACGTTATTGTTTTTGCTGAAAGGAGGATAAGATATATTTATACATTGTTTGGCAAAACTACTTATTTGTATACAATTTGCTCATGCAATGGTCGAAACAAGTCTAGTAAAGAAAGGCTTGTCAGAAATTACTTTCATAAATGCCCTTGGCTAATCTTGACAGGCCAACGTCAATATTGCGACCTTGTTAGAGTTCAGCTTAATTTAATTGTCATTTCAGCTTAAATAAATTAATAGCCATTATCGAGAGAGAAATTAATGTGCCAAAAGTAAATTGAACTATAGCCCAGTCAATTTCAAATGGCCTGCGCAATAAAACTTGTTATAGATGTGGTCCATTTGGGATGCAACCTAATTTGTACCATCAGTTCGTACCTTGAAAAGATTAAGAGAAAAAATTAAAAAAAGCCGAAGTCGCTGATTGCAGTTTCCGCAAACATTTTAAACTTTTCCGCATAGAAACAAAAACTCTTAGGATCATTACCGGTACCAGAAATTTTAAAATGTTTGCAGAAACTCCGATCAACCCTAACAGGTGCAACGTAGTTCGTACCTTGAACCATTCATACAGTCAGTTCGTACCCTAAAAAGATCGAGAGAAAAAATTTAAAAAAACCGAAGTCGCTGATCGCAGTTTAATAGCACAAAGCCAAAGTCGCTGATCGGAGTTTCCCCAAACAATTTGAAACAAACTCGAGGGTTAGCGGAAACTGCGGAAAAATGTTTGCGGAAACTGCGATCAGCAAGGGTTAGGGTTAGAGAGCATAGATTAGCCTACTCTATGGTTAGAGTTATGGTAAGCGGAAACTACGATTAGCGGGAAAATGTTTGCGGAAACTGCGATCAGCGAGGGTCAGAGCTTCTCTAGTTAGAGCATAGATTACTCTATGGTTAGGGTAAAGGTTAGCGGAAACTGCAGAAAAATGTGTGCTGAACCTGTGGAAAAATGTTGCGGAAACTGCGATCAGCGAGGGTTAGGGTTAGAGCATAGATTACTCTATGGTTAGAATTAGGGTAAGGGTTAACGGAAACTGTGGTTAGCGGAAAATGTTTTGCGGAAACTGCGATCAGCGAGGGTAAAGGTTAGAGTTAGCGGAAACTGCGGAAAATGTTTGCGGAAACTACGATCAGCGGACTTCGGCTTTGAGCTATTTTTTCTCGATTTTTTCAGGGGGAAAATTTTAAAATGATTGCGGAAACTGCAATCAGCAACTTCAGCCCTCGAAATTAGCTTCCATCTACGACGGCAAAAACATTGCCGTCGCCACATCAACAAACCTTGGATTGCGGCGGCAATTGCCGTATGCTTTAATCAAACGAAATTTTATGCGCTTCTTCTTCATCGTCTGTCACACGGCGGTAGCCAAGAGCATCACGCAAGCTATTTTATGCGCTGACAATGCTCTTGTGAACTGTAAAAAGTTTGCAAGTTCCTTATAAATACTGGCTTAATTGTTACGCAAAAGTTATTCTTTCATCGAAGGGAATGCTTATTTTTGACCGGTGTCGTTGCGAATATAAAAAGTGGTACAAAATTGGATAAATGGTTCTTCGGCAGTAAAGAAAAGTAATGCTTCCGATCATGTGGCATCGCGCGTTCATGAACGGCCAGTTTTACGTCTTCAAGTATTCCAGTGACGACGCGACAACCTCATCCTCCGATTCTGACTAGTTTATCAAACAGACTTTGTGTTGCTCGCAGTATCCTAATTGTGCCGAAATTATGTTAGTGTACTGTATACGTAAATCGAGGCAATCTTCTCGCAGGGAGCTATTGATTTGTTATCGGTACCTGATTGAGCAATTAACGTTAATTCATGATAATTTAACGTCGCTAGATGTCGAATTAATGTAAAACAAACGTAAATTTCTTATTGGGCATTGTTGTTGCGCGATATAACTCGCTGGGAAAATTAAATCGATTTGTCCTGACTCGAACGTTGAATCAACCCAAAATTAACTTACTTTTTCCCCCCAATGAGTTATAACGTTTTTTACCACGGTAAACAACGTTTTTTACCACGTTTTTTACCACCGTAACAGCGTGCGTATCGCGTTGATCGCTACTTTTGGTATTATTACATCACAACTAATCAAACAGTGCGGTCGTGATAAACTATTCGATTATTTTTTTCTCTTCTCGTTTTACATGTTTTGGTACAATTTTTTCGTAATAAACGTTCACAGCAATTGCCGAGGCAATTTCAACTTTTGCCGTTTGGCCTCATCAACGTTTTTGCGAAGTAGAAATATGCTAATTTTGAAGACTGAGTGAGTGTTCACAGCAAGTAAAATAGACCGAGGTGAGGTCTTGGTGCGATGTTTCTGCTGATTAAACTCACGCTGCGAGTAAATCAAACAGGAAGAAGTTTTGAACAATTTTTGTCCGAATTAAATGCTCATTTTGCGACGGCATTTGTATTGCCGTAGCAGAATGGCCATTATGACGTTTGCGACGGCATTTACCACGGCAATTGCCGTGTGCCGCCGCTAATTTCAAGGACTGCAACTTTGGCTTTTTTTAATTTTTTTTTCTCAATCTTTTCAACGTCCGAACTGTTCATGGTACAAACTAGGTTGCATCCAACCCTAACCCTTTTAAAATGTTTGCGGAAACTCTGATCAATCCTAACCCTATCCCTAACTCTTTTAAAATGTTTGCGGAAAGTGCGATCAGGGACTTCGGCAAACTCTTAGGGTCATTACCGGAAATTTTAAAATGTTTGCGTGAAAAACGGAAACTGCGATCAGCGACTTTGGCTTTGTTCTATTTTTTTCTCTTAATCTTTTCAGTTTGTTTGTTTGCGGAAACACCCTAACCCTTTTAAAATGTTTGCGGAAACTACGTACGATCAGCGACTTCGGTAAACTCTTAAGATCGTTACCGGAAATTTTGAAATGTTTGCAGAAACTGCGGAAAAATGGAAACTGCAATCAGCGATGTTCTATTTTTTCTCTCCATCTTTTCAGTTTGTTTGTTTGCAGATACCGATACCTAACCGATATTCCGATACTCTAACTAGTAACTAACCCTAACCCTTTTGAAATGTTTGCAGAAACTGCTGAAAAACGGAAACTGCGATCAGCGATGTTCTATTTTTTTCTGTCGATCTTTTCAGTTTGTTTGATTGCGAATAGCGATACTCTGATACCCTAACCCTTTTAAAATGTTTGCGGAAATTGCGATCAGCGACTTCGGCTTTTTTTAATTTTTTCTCTCGATCTTTTCAAGGTATGAACTGACGGTACAAATTGTTCATGGTACGAATTAGGTTGCACCCGTCCATTTGTGACCACTATAGGCCTACTCACAGTTTCTATTAGTACGGTATGTAAATGCTTATGCACGTAGTCGTACCCGCAGTCTGCACGCAAACACAGTTAGGAACGAAATATGCAAGTTACCAAATGTTTGATGCCAGGCGTTAGAACTTCGATCAAAGTATTTTCCCGCAGTGTTCAAAATGGCAGCATGGACGGTCCCACGAATTACCCATAAGTACCCATAAGCACCATAAGCCCCATAAGTCGCGTCGAATTACCCATAAGTATCCATAAGTCGCGTCGAATTACCCATAAGCCCCATAAGTCGCGTCGAATTACCCATAAGCCCCATAAGTCGCGTCGAATTACCCATAAGCCCCATAAGTCGCGTCGAATTACCCATAAGCCCCATAAGTCGCGTCAAATTACCCATAAACTTCGTAAGTCGCGTCGAATTACCCATAGCCACCATAAGTAGCATTGAATTACCTAGAAGTAACGTCAAATTACCCATAAGCCTGTATAGTGTAGTCTATAGCCGTCTAGAAGCCTATAGTAGTCGGCTGCATAGCCGAGTGGTGAAAAGCACTGGCTGGGCGTTCCAAAATATAGTTCGACACCGCTCAAGAGCAGGACACTTGAAGGCATGCCTAAAGGTGGACACGAAGATTGGCTTCGTTACCTTCCCGTCTGCTTATGTGCAATCTGCAGTTTGCTGCAGCAGATGGAGTGTTTTGTCCGATAAAACACCTTAACATTGGACAATTTTCCCTATGAACCAGGTGACTGCAGCATAGCAATCGTTCTCGCACTCAGCCAGAGACTTAATTCTTGCTTTAAACTTGATAATTAAAGAAAAAAAATAATGGCAAGGGTGGGAATCAAACCCGTGTCACCAAAATTCAATAGCCCTATGACTAAACCACTCCGCCACGCAAGCACTCGTGAAATCTTCACTTAATTTGGTTTATATGGGTAATGTTTCGAGAACGCTTACAACATTATCAGTTTAGTTTGTTTTTATTTCTGACCATCACAACGAAAAAACAATATACGACAAACTTAGCACAGATCTATAAAAGGTAGAAGCGACAAAACGCGGACGTTATAACGTGCATGATACCAAAGCAGGACAATCAGTTTAACATATGACACGGTCGCAGGTCGCAACAGCAACCTGCAGATTACATATACGCTGACATGAAGCGTAAGTAATTTCACGTTGCTTATGGGTAATTCGACGCGACTTATGGGGCATTTGGGTAATTCGACGCCACTTATGGAGCTTATGGGTAATTCGACACAACTTATGGGGCTTATGGGTAATTCGACTCGCGTCGAATTACCCATAAGTCGCGTCGAATTACCCATAAGCAACGTGGAATTACTTACGCCTTCATGTCAGCGTATATGTAATCTGCAAGTCGCTGTTGCGACTTGCGATCGTGTCACTTAAACTGATTGTCCTGCTTTGGTATCATGCACGTTATAACATCCGCGTTTTGTCGCTTTTACCTTTTATAGATCTGTGCTAAGTTTGTCGTATATTGTTTTTTCGTTGTGATGGTCAGAAATAAAAACAAACTAAACTGATAATATTGTAAGCGTTCTCGAAACATTACCGATATAAACCAAATTAAGCGAAAATTTTGCGAGCGATTGCGTGGCGGAGTGGTTTAGTCAAAGGGTTATTGAATTTTGGTGACACGGGTTTGATTCCCACCCTTGCCATTATTTTTTTTCTTTAATTATCATTTTCAAAGCAAGAATTAAGTCTCTAGCTGAGTGCGAGAACGATTGCTATGCTGCAGTCACCTGGTTCATAGGGAAAATTGTCCAATGTTAAGGTGTTTCATCAGACAAAACACTCCATCTGCTGCAGCAAACTGCAGATTACACATAAGCGGACGGGAAGGCAACGAAGCCAATCTTCGTGTCCACCTTTAGGCATGCCTTCAAGTGTCCTGCTCTTGAGCGGTGTCGAACTATATTTTGGAACGCCCAGCCAGTGCTTTTCACCACTCGGCTATGCAGCCGACTACTAGGCTTCTAGACGGCTATAGACTACACTCTACACTATACAGGCTTGTGGTTAATTCGACGTTACTTCTAGGGAATTCAATGCTACTTATGGTGCCTATGGGTAATTCGACGTGACTTATGGGGCTTATGGGTAATTCGACGCGACTTACGAGGCTTATGGGTAGTTCGACGCGACTTATGGGGCTTATGGGTAATTCGACGCGACTTATGGGGCTTATGGGTAGTTTGACGCGACTTATGGGTAATTCGACGCGACTTATGGTGCTTATGGGTACTTATGGGGCTTATGGGTAATTCGTGGGACCCAGCATGGATGCCTTGGGAATTTCTTGCATGAAGCGTCGTTTTTAGGCCTTGTCTTGAAGTACCTAGCGTAAGAAAATTTACGTAAGTCGGCACTCTTATGATTGCATCATGTGATGCTCCTCCCCCCCGATTGTTCCTCGGCCTGACTTGACGTCCTCCCTCAGTTTTTTTCCTCGTTTTTTTTTTCCGTTACGGCGCGTGTCGAGCGGTATTGCCGCCGAAAAAGACAAAAATCCCAGCCCTGGGTGTGACTAATGGATGCAACCTAGTTCGTACCCTCAGTAAGGTGTAACACTTTACACACTTTTTTTACAAATTGCTGCTGGCTAGTTATTGAATAAAACATCACTGTTCTTATACAGCTTACAAGTTTGATTTAAAGGTTATGTTTAATGACTGAATGACAATCGTGCAAGCCAAGATCTGAAATACAAGCATTTTGCTTCAAAAATGACAGATTTTACTCTCAAAACAGTTTTTCTCAATTATAGAAAGAAGTAAAGGTTTTAGGGCTATAGCATGTTCATAAGTCGGATAGAAACTTTGGTAGTCTGCATCTTTTGGTGGCAAAAGCAGCTCTCTATCTCCACCAGGATACGAGATATAGCAGATTGAGGGGTAATGGGGATTTTGCGACAAAAACGGGGAGCGTGGCCTGCTTAAACAATATTTTTTTTTCAAATTTTTTTTTCCATCGATCAAGTTAGGTCATTTTGCAAACCACAATAACTAGCCAACAAGTAAGTTGGTCGGAGTGTTACACCCTAACCCTCAGTTGGTATCCTGAAAAGATTGAGAGAAAAAATTTAAAAAAGCCGAAGTTGCTGATCGCAGTTTCCGCAAACAAACAAAAACTCTTAGGATCATTACCGGAAATTTTAAAATGTTTGCGGAAACTGCGATCAGCGACTTCGACAAACTCTTAGGATCATTACCAGAAATTTTTAAATGTTTGCGGAAAAACGGAAACTGCGAGCAGCGACTTCGGCTATTTTTAATTTTGTCTTCTCGATCTTTTTCTAACCCTAACCCTTTTAAAATGTTTGCTGAATCTGTGATCAGCGACTTCGGCAAACTCTTAGGATCATTACCAGAAATTTAAAAATGTTTGCGGAAAAACGGAAACTCCGATCAGTGACTTCGGCTTTGTTCTATTTTTTTCTCTTGATCTTTTCAAGGGGAAAATTTTAAAAGGTTTGCGGAAACTGCGATCAGCGACTTCGGCTTTTTTTAATGTTTTCTCTCGATTTTTTTCAGGGTACGAACTAGGTTGCTTCCATGACTAATACACAAATAATTTCAAATTGCAACTAAGAAATCTTTGAATCATTTAACTAGCCTAAGTTTGTTGTGACTTATTCACGAATGAATATGGTACAGATGTTTGACTACTTTTCAGCTCGTTTTGACAGCTAAGCAATAAGCATTTGGTTCACTGTTACAGAAAGATATGTTTTCAAGCATATGGTATTTTAAATTTATTTGATGTTTTTGCAATGAAACGTTTTTTTCCAGTTGTACTTTCTCGAGAAAAAATTAAAACTATTTGTGTTTTGTAAGCTTAGCAAATGTAATGTCATTTAATAAAAACTGCCTGTCATCATTTGCCAATAATAAAAGATTGGCATTCTGTTCATCAGATGGCATCCTACATGTGTGGGATACCAAAACTGGTGAAGAGAAACAGCAGTATCTGCCATCCAGCCATCTCACAGCTATGTTTACTTGTTTGGCTTGGAAAGAAGAAAACGTGAATTCTATTCAGGTGTGTTGAAATAAAGTATACCGTACCTTTGTTCCTGACAACTTCATACTTCTTTTATTGCCACACTTGATTCCAAGCATTGACTGCCTCTTGCATGAAAAGTTTCCAAGATTCTGTGTTGGTAGCTGTATGTATTAGGTGTATGTTGGATTGTTGGTGTTGGTTTTGTCGGTTGAAAACTTCATACTATTTTGCAATTTACTTTCAAACTATGTTGTATATACCGTATTATACGGTACAAGTTTGTAAAAACTAAAAAAACATTTCATGCAATCAGTCACTTGAAGTTCTCTTATTTTTTAAAGAGTGCTGTAAATTCTAAAAAGAAGAAATCTCGTCTTTCAAAAGTTCAATCCCCGCCATCCGAATACATAGCTATCGGTACAGCTGTTGGTGACATTGTCTTATTCAATGCTCTTAATGGAGAACTTGTGTATAAGTTTGTAAGTACTTCTGCTGTGATTACTTGTATCAACTATTTTTTAAATGCATTTGTGCTTGTTCTTTTGTGAGCCAATAACAACAATCTGTATAATAGCCCTCCAGATCCAGAGAGTTGTGTGGTTTTTCACATAAAAATTGTACGCCCAATCTGAAATCAACCATTGTTTGAAAATCTCAATTTTCAATTGTATTTTAATTTACCACATATAATATATGCCTATTGCCTGTTTGTTGTTCAGTCATATTCATCACATTATAACCATGCAATTGACGTGTTAAAACAGCGTTCTCGTACAGTAGTTTACACCTATGAAGTTTATTTATGCATTAAAACACTGCAACAGTTAGATTTTAAAATGACTGAAGCTAGACTAAATAAGAGATTAAAGTGAAAAGATTTTGGTAAATAAAGATCTCAAATTGTAATATGTAACATTATTGTAACTGAAATATCACAAAGTTCATAAAGTGTAAGGTATTACAGCCACGCATGTCAAAACTTTTGAATGTTTATTTAATATACGTCATCAAAACATAAAATACATTCAACAAACCTTTATGAGTTATACACTCTCATTAACAAACAACATTTTTTCAGTCTTGCATTTCAAAAAAACTCTTATTTTAATGTTATTAGTTATCATACATGATCATTTATCTTAAAAGTTAAAACTATGTATATCTTATACATTTCTTAATATATAAGATATTTGCATTGTTTACTGTAGCCTATAGTAAGATAAATTGGAAATAGCTCATGTCATAAAACACAAATTATTTAATTTCAACACTTATTTTTGAGTAGTTTGTACATTACTACCGTTTCTAAAAGCAATGGTCAAACATAATTATGTTATAACAACAGAGTGCCGGCCACAGCGGTCAAGTCAACTGTATCTCATGGGCAAAGGGCAGCACATTCTATAGCTGCTCCAATGATCAGCACGTTGTTGAATGGTCTGTTGGTGATTCTGTTCACAAATGGTAAGCAACCAACTTAAGTGTAACCATAGATTGCCAATTCCTTGACTTGCATAGAGAGAGAGATGTTTTTTTATTTGTCTTTTCAACATTAAAAAGATCGGGTAGTTACACATTAGCATTAATGAAATGTATAAAACAAACAGATAACTTTTGTTGCAGTAAATGGAAAGCAGAAAAAAGAGAAGTTTACAGCGTTGCCGTCGGTCCTCATTCAAAATCTATTTTATCTGCAGGAAAAATGATAAAATTATGGGATTTAAAAACCAAACTTCTTTTAAGGGTACGGTACTTACTTTGTATGTACAGTACATGCTGGTGCGATTTTATTTAGTCTTGTTATGCTTAATTATGTGGGTCTGCTACTATTCGGCGAGTTCCCTATTCGGCGAGAGCCCTTTACGGCGAGTGCCCTATTCGGCGAGTTCTTGAAATTTTTTAAATGAAATTATCGGGCACCGTAGCCTAATTATAATTGCCGGTTTTACATCGTTTTAACGTCGCTAAACCTTGAAATCGTGCAGAAAGGAATAAAAATAAAATGTTTGAACTATTAAATTAAAATTCGTCATGTCAGTTCAGTTGTTTTTATTTCTGACCATCACATCAAAAACAATACACGTCAACATAGCAAAGGTAGAAGCGACAAAACGTGAACGTTAAAACGTGCTTGAATTCGTAATGTCAGTAGAGTTGTTTTTATTTCTGATCATGATATCAAAAACAATACACGTCAACATAGCAAAGGTGTAGAAAAAGGTAGAAGCGACAAAACGCGAACGTTATAATGTGCTTGTGACCGAAGTAAGTTATTGAGTTGAATAGTTACTTTTGAATAGTTAAAATGATTAGTTTGGATCAACAAATGTGTGGCCTACAGCTTAGCTTGGATTGAAAGGAAATTATCGGGTACCGTAGCCTAGTTATCCCAACCAGCAAAAATTTGTTCCAAGAACCTAGTTAGCCTAACAGTTCATTTCTACATTGTAGTAACAGAATGAAAAGGTCAAATAGCTAACCAAATGTGTGGCCTATCGTTTTAACGTTGCTAAACGTTGGAATCGTGTAGAAAAGGGTGCTTTTGCTGACTAGGATACGTTGAAACTGAGAAACATTCACAGAAGCCCTTCGATTTGTTCCAAGAACCCAGTTAGCCTAATGTTACTACAATCTAAAAATGAACTGTTCTGTTAGGCTAACTGGGTTCTTGGAACAAACTTTTGCTGGTTGGGATAACTAGGCTACGGTACCCGATAATTTCCTTTCAATCCAAGCTGTAGGCCACACATTTGTTGATCCAAACTAATCAATCATTACATGATTTATTTATTTTGTTTGCTACATTTTTGTTTTTTTTATTTTTCCTTCACGTTGTGTCGCTTCTACCTTTTTCTACACCTTTGGTATGTTGTCGTATATTGTTTTTGATGTTATGATCAGAAATAAAAAAACAACTCTACTGACATGACGAATTCAAGCACGTTTTAACGTTCGCGTTTTGTCACTTCTACCTTTGCTATGTTGACGTGTATTGTTTTTGATATGATGGTCAGAAATAAAAACAACTGAACTGACATGACGAATTTTAATTTAATAGTTCAAACATTTTATTTTTATTCCATTCTGCACGATTTCAAGGTTTAGCGACGTTAAAACGATGTAAAAACGGCAATTATAATTAGGCTACGGTGCCCAATAATTTTATTTAAAAAAGTTCAAAAACTTGCCGAATACGGCACTCGCCGAAAAAGGCTCTCGCCGAATAGGGAACTCGCCGAATCGGACTAGCCGAATCGGACTCGCCGAATTGGACTCGCCGAATTGGACTTGCCGAAACGGGCCATTCCGTAATTATGTTGTCAAACGTTCTTTCTGAAATGGCTAGCTACTTTTTGTACAATTGAACATAAGACTCGTTATTGGCATAAGACTTAACGTATATATACTGTACTATTGCCTTTGTGTGCCATCATTGAAAGTTCATCTGTAGCTTCCGCATCAAAACATGTTGTCATGTACATTTTGGGCTGATTGGTTTTGAATCTTTATCCTCGGACTGACATGGCCTTGATAAGTTATTCCTGGTAGTTTCGCTAACTTTGTAGAGGCCTTTTGATGCAGGGCCGTTTATCGAGATTGACAGAGTGAATTTCCGATTGTTGGTGTGTTGTTACCAGGGAATTATTTCATCCACTAGTTGTCTCTGAATGGAAAGCAGTCCTTAGAATGCATTATAGGTTAATATAGGATTAACCTTATAAAGGGTTAATACATCTTCGGAATGGCCCGTTTCGGCTAGTCCGATTGGGCTGATCCGATTCGGCTAGTCCGATTCGGCTATTACCCTTTTCGGCTACAGCCCGATTCGGCTAGTCGGATTTGGCTGATCCGATTCGGCTAGTTCCCTATTGGGCTACAGTCTTTAGCGGTTAGTTCCCTATTCGGCATTTTTTTGAAAATCCAACGATAATCCTTCTGTAATCCAACAAAATCCAACATCGTTTCTTTTGCATTCCGACAAATTTAGCGAAAAATGTTTGAATTATTAAATTTCTTTTATAGTTGAAATTATCGAAGCTTTAGATGAGTGGGGTTTTGACCTAACCATTGAGATCTTAAAACTAAAAAGCGAATTAAATTTATTTTTGAACTATTACTGTTTGCTCAGATGAAATTGACATGTATCATGCGTCGCCGTCTGCATGCAAACTTAGAATATATTAGAATCCTCAACTATTACAAAATTCTAAATCCAACGACGCCTTCTGTTTATTTACAGTAGAGAATTTTGTATTTTGATCTCGAAGCTTTAGATGAGTGGGGTTTAGACCTAACCACTGAGATCATAAATCATATTTATGACACCGGCATAGGCGCCGACTTTTAATTTTGCACGGGGTGGCGGATAGCACAATATGGCAACCTAAAAACTTTCAAACTGCATGTTTTTGTTTTTTTACTAAGCGTGTTTCGTAGATGCAATTGTCTTTTCACACCTGATTTGTAGCTCGATTATTTACAAAGCAACTTTACAACAAATCACAGGAAGTATGTCGTGAATTTTATTGTTACGTTGTCGCTCCGACATTTAACATTTGGCAAAAGTATTTTTGCGAACAGCAGCTCTGTCAATCCAACTGTTAATCAACTGGTCAAGTTGTAACCGTTAAGCTTCAGCTTGATAAACATTTAAAATTAGGATGTGGTTCTATCGCTGTTGCGTCATGGTAGATCACAAGTAGGTTTTTATGCGCCTGAGTGCACTAAACGATCGCTCCGCCTCGCAGGTGGTGGAAGGCAACGATAAGTATATTTTCACAATGCAGACCACGTTTGGAAGCATTAATGATCTTGTTTCATTGCTTGCAAATAGATCAAACAGTTGCGACAGTTGAACGCTTTTTCGGTGGCATCTTTAAGCTAAATAAAACTGGAATGTCGGGGAAAACTTTTACTGGACGACTTTTTGTAATTTTTTCTATGATATAACAAGCAACTCCTAACTTATGTCAGAACAATAATTCCCTCCTCAAACTTTTACAGGACAACTTTTCGTAATTTTTTCTATGATGTAACAAGCAACTCCTATGTAAAACCAATAAATTCCCGCCTCACAATTTGTCACGCATTGACACGCAATATTACATTATTACTGCATGAAGTAGATAACAAAGTAGAAATTAAAGCAAGAAGTAGATGACAGTACACTCCAATTGAAATCGGAAAATAATTCAAAATGCAAAATCTTGACTAATTGAAAAAGGTTGCTTTCATTATTGGGAATTGGCAGGGGGTGTAGCTTTCCTCGAATAGAATCATGTAAACGTGTAAATTTGCAGAACGTTAAAACTGCTACTTTACTAGGTGCACTTTTTAAATAAAACTCAAAAAGTTTTGAAAATTGCATTTTTTTTAATAAAATTTGAAAATAGATATTCATTTAGGAGGTGGAGCTATAAATCATCGAGGTAATTTTATTTCCAAGTATTTTATAGCTGGCATAATTTATAGCGATATTATGAGCAGTTTAAAATTTTTCAAAAAAGATTTTTGAGGGAGGCAATGGAAAGATCGTATTTTATTGATTAATAAATCCCATTGTAAACCTAACAATTGTAACAATGACTTATGAAAAGTAACAAATAAAACGATCGCAACAACAACAAGGAAAAAACTCGTAGCCACGTGTTGCGTAATCTTCACGTAGCTTGCTTGATGTTACGCGAGTATCATGCTTGTGACAAAAGCAATCATTTTCTTCGCAATACTGTATTGGTTCACCTCTTGCTTTACGTTGACTTGAAGCGAAAACCAATGATCAAAAAAAGATTTAAACGTCCGTTTAAATTACATTTATTTGCAGTAAGTAATGTAACCTAAACGGGGTGGCTGCCATCATGCCATAGAGGTCGGCGCCAGTGGATGCATTAGATATTTGCATTTTTGTAATGATTTTCAAGCGAAACAGAAGTGTTTTGTTAGTTGTTCGAGTGTGTTATTGTTCAAAATACATGTAAAAACTTACATACGAGTTATTAATTAGAGATTAGCATAAATTTGATGCTTTAAAACAAAGTCATATATTATCATATATTTCAAAAAATAGTCATATTGTTCAATTTTTTAGGTAAAAAAAATGGCCCTAGTAATAAGTAATAGCACAACGTCACTATC
The DNA here is from genome assembly GCF_918807975.1 of Aplidium turbinatum. Taxonomy (NCBI): domain Eukaryota; kingdom Metazoa; phylum Chordata; class Ascidiacea; order Aplousobranchia; family Polyclinidae; genus Aplidium; species Aplidium turbinatum. Next base: position 5,113,722 of record NC_137483.1, on the reverse strand, counting down.
AAAGCAGTTGTAATTATTAGGGTAGGCCAGTCCGTGGTGCATTCCCAGGTCCAACGTCAATGCAGGTGAACAATGGTTGCGATTATTACAATTCAAGTACTTGACATTTCTTGGCACATTTTCTCAAATGATCAAAATATAGTCATCATAACACACATTATTACCTGATTTGTTGCCACACAAGTGTGGATGCGAGCCTTGCATTTCTCATCGCCAGTATTTCTTAAGCCCGTCTGGACTATATTGAGCTAGTTGAAACATGTAGCCATCATGTAGAAAAACCTCACCTTTGCGCTGCGTACTAATCGATTCCTCTGCCATGATCAAGTAACATCAACTGAGAGTCTAACGAAGGAACTAACCAAAGGAATTTCAGGTGATGTAACGCCGAAACCCAGGTTTACTCTAAACTGCCACTTAGGTTTTAACTTCATCTTTTATGGCAATTTTACGCTATTTGGCAACTGTCTTTTTTTCGTTGACACGTTTTGGCTGAGACTTCATCTCATTAACCCCTATTGGTAATCATGAAAACTGTTATTTTCATGTAAAACACATATTTTGAACGAACCCAGACATCAAAACTCGTCATTTTTACATTGATTCAACGTCTGCAGACGTTGAATGAATGTAAAAATGACGGATTTTGTCGTTTGGGAACGCACTCAAAGGTAAACACTGGATAAAATGCAAGAATGCAAAAGATACCATATTGTCGAATTAAAATACAAAATCCTCCAAATAAACAGAAGAACCGGACATACATTTCTCTGTTATCATTTTTAATGTAAAAATTCCTTTTGTGGTCCCTTTGTCTGGAACAAATAAAAACTGTGCTGTTGAAATTTCCGATTGTAGTTTTGGTCTCAATCTCATCAACATGATTCGGAGTAAGCTGTTTGTTACGTAATTCACAAGGCTAATTGTTCTGTGGAGTGACCATTCTGTTGCTCCGGTTTTTTTTGGTAAAGTTATGAATATAGAACGTACCATATCACTAGGGATGTAACCGGTGTCATAAATATGATTTATGATACTCCACTCATCTAAAGCTTCGAGATCAACTATTGTGGAATAAAATACAAAATTCTCTACTGCAAATAAACAGAAGGCGTCGTTGGATTTAGAATTTTGTAATAGTTGAGGATTCTAATATATTCTAAGTTTGCATGCAGACGGCGATGCATGATACACGTCAATTTTATCTGAGCAAACATTGATAGTTCAAAAATAAATTTAATTCGTTTTTTAGTTTTAAGATCTCAATGGTTAGGTCTAAACCCCACTCATCTAAAGCTTCGATGATTTCAACTATAAAAGAAGCGATATTACAACATTCTCTAAATAAACAGAAGACGTCGTTGTCCATTTTATGTGAGCAAACAGTTAAATTTAATAGTTCAAACATTTTTCGCTAAATTTCATTTCAATTTGTTTTTCTTTGTCGGAATGCAAAAGAAACGATGTTGGATTACAGAAGGATTATGTATATCGTTGGATTTTCAAAAAAATTGCCAAATAGGGAACTAGCCGAATCGGATCAGCCAAATCGGACTAGCCGAATCGGGCTGTAGCCGAAAAGGGTAATAGCCGAATCGGACTAGCCGAATCGGATCAGCCCAATCGGACTAGCCGAATAGGAGCAGACCCATACATCTTAGTCCTCTGAGTACGCCCTGCTTATGCTCATTCTTATGCCAATACTTAGCTAATTTTTTGCACAGTTTTTTCAATTTATGAAAGCAACAACATTTAAGATTTTCTTTGTTTGGATGTACCTTCCAATTGTAGTGATGATGCCAACAATGTTTTTTTTTTAAACTACCCTAGTTACTACATGTACCAATATTGTTTTCATTTCCAGAAATACGCCGGCCATACCTCTCCCGTGTTTGCACTTCGTTTTCTAATAATTCCTTCAATGTTATCTCATCAAGACGAAAGTTTAACTGAAACGTTAGATGGAATGCATTTCTTATCTGCTGCATTAGACGACAGAGCAGTCAGCGCTTGGTATGTCACAAATTCATTCATACTTGTACAAATTGGGCAGGTTTTCTGCTCAATTTTTTGCAGTATGTTATGTAATACGAAAATATGACAAAATTTGAATTGAAGCATTACTCACTAGGCTACTGCAGCACATACTGTTAAAGTGCGCAACAGCTCATTTTGTGTTTAGTCAGTGGTGCCTTTGATACACTGTTCTGAAGATATTTTTAGGTTTTTGAATTGAATGTGCGGATTACTGATAGACCAACCTGCTTGTGACTTCTTTGAGGAACAAACTATCAGCTGCTTGAGATATTTCCATCTGACTTTTGTTTAAATGAAGTCTCCTACTGACTACTCTTCCATTTTCAGGCGAATAAAAGATAAAAAACATAAGAAAACCGCGACCTGTTCGTTCGCTCTTCCATCTGAACCTTGTATGTTCGATTTGCTCCCTCCTCAGACACTAAAGGATCCTGCTCAACTTCTGGTGGTTACAGAAGATGACCAAGTTATAATATTTTCCCACACATTGAATGGGTATGATATGTTACTATGAATTCTCATTTATTTTATGCTGTAAAGTTGTATTTTTTTTTCCGCAATCGCTTCTTCATTATTTCATTGCATTTCCTTTCTTTTCAGACACGTGAAAAAACCTTTGATTCAAACAAAATCAATCAAAATAGTCACAGAAGAAGCCATCTCATTAAAAATCATTTGTGCAACGTTCAAGAAAGACACGAAAGATAACAGCGCTATTATAATTATAGCGTATGGTTCTTCAGCTAAAGTAGCATTTGAGCAAGTGGTAAGCAAGTGGTCATTACTTTAAAATAGTATTTGGTTTAAAGGGGTATTAAAGGAAAAACCTGACTTGGCGATTTTCCACGTTCTTTGTGTTTAACATGCTACCATAAAACGATTTTCAATAAAATTTTGCCCGATTGCGGTCTGACCACCATTGTGCGCGTGCTTTTGTCAGAGCTTTCAAAACGAGATTGGCCTGAGCAACGAAGCGTGCGACTGTAAAGAACGTCATAAAGTCTACGTCATAAAGTCTAGCAATCAACCGATCACGCAATAATTGTTACTGCGGGCGATTTGACTGTAGGCTATGTATGTATTTACATCAAAACAGCAAACAGTTTGCTCAAATCATCAGATTGGTAACGTGGCTTTTGTTATTGCTGGACTTTATGACGTATTCTTGAGCTGTGTTTGCACGTTTTGGTCATTTTGAAAAAAATGAAAATAAATGAAACACTGGACTTTGGGCCTTGCCAGCGCCATTGAAAACAAATTTTTTTGGGTAATTGTTTTTGAAATGTATTCTTGAATGTTCAGTTTACTCATTTTAATGCTTAATTCCGGTTTGAAATTTTCCTTTAGTATGCCTTTAATGTTCAGATACTAGTCGTTCAACCTACAGACTGTTCTAGCTACCACTCTGCTTTAGTACGTCATGTGTGCAATGTCTTTGGCATTGTTATAGCCTTTATGGAACACTTCCTCTCGTAAATAGCTCTCCTCAGGCTGGATGTAACAAGCAGTTGTAGGCTTGTAGCACTCACACTCCGTGCATTCGTATGACAACGTCAATCCTGTTTTTGCATTTAATGCCTAGTACTAACCTATGAAGCTGATAACCCCTGTAGTTCCTGCTGAACTTTTCTCTTTTACTGTTCAGAATCTAAACGATCATACTGAGCCAGATGTCATCTTCATTCGGAAGGATCCTTCAAAAAGTGAAGTGTATATGGAGCAGGATAAACTCAAAGTAAGGTCGTATTGGATGGCTAATGTCATAGACTATTTTATTTTCAACTGCGAGAAAAGTATATTTTCAATATACCAAATAATTATTTTTTAGTTCATGAACACTGCAAGTGGTTTCTACGTTCACTTGAAAAGGAATTGAGAAAAAGTATTTTATATACTGTATAATTAAACGAGCGTAAATACGGAAATTTAATTATTATTTTTTCCTTGTTGTAAAAGAAACGATGCTGATAAAATGAAACGCAAGAGGAAAAGGTAGCAAAACTACACAGGTTTAAAGCGTGCATTTAATGTGGATCTAAAGCTTTCGTGCAGGCGAAACGGAACAAGCATATACATAGGGATCTGTCTGTACATTTGTGTTGGAAAAACGCTTTACCAGAATGTTTCCTTCCAGTTACGGGAGCCTATCAAGAGCAAAAAGGTTTCTTCCATTGTTCCTGGACTCATAGAGCATTCTGGAGAAAAGATTACTGGGAAAAAAAGGAAGAAACAGACTTCTCTTGGAGAGGCGCAGGTTGGTTTTTCTGTTGATGTTGCATTCACCAATTGATCAAGAACGTAGTGAGGTGGTTGCGAGTATCTGGACTCGTTCTAGCGAGACTTTTAGGAAAAACACATGGGGCTAATGCATCACGATAGCAAGTAGTATAACTAAATTTGGGTTCATACGAATCGAGATATCAAAAGACTCATATCTTACTCATTGACCAGCTTTTGTCGTTACCCTTTCTCTCAGTTGACAATGGAAGAAAGGATTCAGGCTCTCAGTGTGGAGAAACTCTCTTCAAGCGAAGATCCTCCCCGTGCGGACTCGTTTTCCATCTTGTTATCACAAGGATTGCAGAGTGATGACAAGGAAGTTTTGAATGTGAGTAATGAGGAAATTGTTTACTTGTAGAATATTCTCAAATCACAGGGTATCATTTTGCTTCTGATTGGAAAAAAATGATTGATCCGTGCGCATTGTAAGGACCACTGAATCCCGTGCTCCGTCACATTTTCCTGAACACTACAAAAGCCAAATTCAAGTTGGCTTGAATGTGTTACCATCATTTTTAATATTGCGCAAACCACTTAGTGTGCGAAATTAAGTTCAGGACATGTGGTTGAAACCCAGTGCTGCAATGTGACAAATCTGCTGGACTTTCGAAGATGACGTGGCTTATTCCACTGTATTAGAATCTGTCTGAGATTAAACAAATGTGTCGTTATGCGTGGAATGTTTTTGTTGCACAAAATGTATTTAAAACGAATTGTCTTCGCAGTTTTCTTCGGTTTGAGATGATGAAGAGATGTAACATGAACAGTAGGATTAGTAAGCTTTACTTTCTTTTTTTACAAAACAAAGTAACGTTTAAATTACGTTTTTTTTTCAGCAAGTTCTTCAACACGGCAATGAAACCCTGATACGTAACACAGTACGTCAGCTTTCAATCACCTACGTCATCCCTCTTATTAAAGAATTAACTACAAGACTGCAAGGCGGTCCAGAAAAGTAAGTTGCTGCGTTGCTCATGAAGTTTGCTTGTTTTGCCCTGCTCCATTGGTTCTTCATTTTACGCATTTACCCGGAATTATGCCAGGCGGCTTCAGAAATCCATCAAAATGATCAGAGGAGTACAAATCCGATCTTCGTTCCTATTCACGCATGTCATTTGGTGTCTTGACATAGCACAGGCTTGTAGGTAACCTACCAACCACACTGCCGGGTGGTAAGGAACATTCATAGCTTCGGTTGCTGAGAAGCAGTCTACTTGGTTCTATTGTCTTTTTTGAGTTTTGCGGGAAGATTGCGTGATGTGCTGCTGCATGTTATTGAATTCTATTTTGGGCTCAGGATGCATGATTGCATGTATGACTCTGAAAGAATTGCAAGGGTAAACCTAGATGATTGTCATGATCCAAGCATGAAATCTATTATTTGAAACTCACCGCAACTTGAATGCATACTTGCATAGTAGTGTTACCATGCTGTTGTTCCATCATTCCAGCCTATGCAAACATTTCTTCATTTTCCAGGTGCTTGATATTCATCAAATGGATGAAAGCCACTATCCACTGCCATTCCTCCTATTTAATGACGGTAAGCTGGACGGTCAAAATAGCGAAACAAGATCGGTTTTACTTGCAAATATTAATTGCTGTGGTCGGAAAAGAAAACGTTTACCAAGTTTGAGTAAACTTCAGTTCATTGCTTTTCTAACAGCCAAGCACTCATCATCTTCGATACAAATAATTCAATTCACTTGACAGCAGGGCTGCAGTGTATACGACTCCGAATTTTCGGTTTGTAACTAGCCGAGTCTTTTGACTGCACAGTGCACAGCTTTGCGTGGACATGATGCTACCAACCTGGAATCCACTGTTTAGTCTTGTCCGAAAGGTGGCCAAGTTTATTCCTTTGATTCGTCGTTAACTTCTGTTTGCTTTTCTAGTTTCCGGATGTCATCCCCCTGCTTAGTCAACTTTACCAGCTGATGAATGTGCGAACACTGACGCACAGTCGCGTCTGCAATCTGGAAGGGAAGCTAGAACTTGTCACCAGCCAAACCTCGTCCAGGCAGGACCAAACCACCACCACAAGCACAGGGCAAGCAGAGGCCTTGTTTGTCTTTGAAGAAGGTGAGTGTTTCATAACTCGTAGCAAACGTGAACTACTGACTTGTGTTTGAGCCGCAGCTGGTATTGGTGCTTGTGTAATGAGAAGGATATTAGCGCATTGACAGTGCGATGTTAATGGATTTTTATGACTTTGTATCTCATGTAGAATTCATCCATGCCTGTTTGGATATCGACGCTGTTGCATGTGTGCTGGAAAATGACCATTGGAGTTACAGTGAATGTTTTCCAATTTTGGCGGTACACCCAACAATCATTTTATTTGATTATTGTGTTTTCTAGATTCATCCGATGATCAGGAAGAAATGGAAGGCATCACCATTGATAACGCTGATCTATTAAACGTGAGATCATTTTCAAACGCATTGTTTCTGGGCAGGAAAGGCTCAAAGTTACTTTTCTTCAAAGTGTTTCACGTCACGTTAATTTTAGTGCTGCCATCAACACATATGATTACATTGTTGTGCTTCTTAGCTTTAGATTTTTTTTTGAGAAACAATCAAGCATAATGTCTATCTGTGATTTCGGGTTTCTCCAAAGAGGCGTCACTGGTCAGATTATTTTCTATACTTCGACACCGTTTCACTAATGTGGGCTCTTGCGCAAACAACTGGAGTATGTTAAACAGCTGTGTTTCTTTTCACTTCCCGCCTTCGCTATCACAAATAAATAACATCACGAACGTTGATATGGAGAAGCTTGCAGGTCTTTCTAAATCAAATCTCACTGAGCAATCAATTCTAGGATGAATGTCCCCACATGCACTTGCTAAGAAGCTAAACAAATGCATTCAGAATAATACGAATGAAGAAGTCGATGCAGAGTTATCTAGGATTTTTTATTTCAATGCTGGAATGGATTATAAGCTAATATTAGAAGTCAGCACTTGTGGGAACTGGGATTGATGAAAAAAATGTGTGAGATTTCAAATTCTCTCCTTGGAATGCTTATTTGTTAACATTTTTTCCCTTTGTAGGACTGGGACGAGCTCAGCGACTCTGCCGACAAGCATATGCCAGACTCCGATCATTCATTGAGTGGTGATGAAATTGACGAGACATAATCTCATTTGCTACCTAGTTTCTTATTTAAATTCATTGTTTGAGCGAGAATGTGGTCGAAAAGAAAGTTGACCGCCTGCTGCTGACCTTAACTTTCAAACCGCCAAGAAGTTTGGGTTGCTCAAATTCTTTTTTTACCATTACTGTTTCAAATACCAATTGAGTATCTAACTTTGCATTGTCATGTGTGGATTATTGGCGAAACTTGACAACATACAGTTTCTCTTCTAGTACATAACTCTTGTTTTTATGTGAAAGCTGCTCACATGTTTGTGAAGTTGGGCAGCTTACCAACACATTTAACGAAACGTATTTTCTGCTCCTGAGCGGTTTTTCATTTGGTAAACAATTTTATTGGCAGCAACCCTTTTCATTGCCGTACAGCTTTATAGTTTGGTGCTTATCCTTGATATACCTACAGCTGTTCTTGTGTTTGTTCAGCAAAACGATTGACCGTGGTTGGGTGTGGGATTTTTCCAAACCAACGTTTTTTAATTAGTTGTATTTCAAGAACAATTATGCTTGCAAATTGTTTAGCCTACAATATTCTTTCTGTGAATTTCAATGTTCTGAACTTTCAACCAACTGTTAAATAATTGAGTTTTTTTCACTGTGCTCTACTCGGCTACATCTTGATGCGGCTGCACTAAGAGCGACGCATATCTGCTTTGGATAAGATTCTAACACAGCGTCACTTGTTTGTTACAATTTGTCACAGTATGGATGGAAAATTTATAGCTGGTTTACAACGTTAATTCGCCTTGATAGAACAGGAATGAGTAAAAAATAAACTGCTTTTCGCAGTGTCATTACTTTGACCACATCATGAGCAATTCCTTATGGCCCAGACTTTAAACGTTAATCATTTTTCTCGGCATTTGTGAGTGTTGATAGATTTCACTGCCATGAAATGTACGTGGTGGCCTCTTTACAGTGCGTTTTAAAGGATCTGAACTGTCTTCTGCACATTGCTTAGTGTTTACTCACGTCGAGAATAACAGGAAGAATGCGTTTGTTGTGTCTAAGGATACGCTGGTAGTTGAATATTTAAATGAATGAAATAAGAAGGCAATTTTGGTGTCTACCTTCAAGCATACTTAAGTGTCCTGCCTAAGACACATACCCATAACCCATGGTCTTTGGGCGGTGTCGAATCGGGCCCTTTCGCACGTCGAATCAGGGCTCTCAACATTTGCCTCGGTAGTTAGTGAGCTTTCTTGTCAACCCTTACATTGTACCAAGAGCTAGATCAATGTTTAGCATGTGTTTGAGGCGTCATCACCGGTGACAAATGGCAAAGTTGATGCAGGCAGCCGCTCAAACAGATCTTCGACATTAAGACCGGTCTTTGAATCAAAATGAAACTAAAAAATGCAAGGCGACATCACCAAAAAATAATAGTAAATTAAGATTAATAGATTTTGTCCATTTTCGGGGCAATTAGGACCGTTGCGATTAGGACTGTGTGTGGTTAGGACAGCATAGAGCAGTCCATGGATAATATTCGAACAACACGCATTTTGTCTTCTTACATTCCATTGATCTTTGGCTAAGGGAACGTTCAAATATTACGTAACGCCTTCGAGGGGGAGGGGGGGTTTATGCAAAGCGTTACGTTAGCGTCACATCGGGGGGGAGGGGTTTCAAGCAAAACGTTATGTAACGCTTTCGAGTAGCCTACGGAATGGTAGTTTTTTGTGCTGAATTCGTAGTGAAAAAGCGTTACATGGGAGAGGGGGGTCAAAATTCGGAAAAAAGGCGTTACGTAATATTTGAACGTTCCCTAGACGAATTAGATTTCAGTAGGGCCTACAAGGCAGAGGCTAACTTAGTTCTTGGACATCACTGATCTAAAATTTCTATTTATTTTTTGTTGCTAGCGCAAACATGTATAGAGAACGGAAAAGTAAACAACGAATTTGACCCCAACAAAAGCGAAAGACGACAAAACCCAAAGGTTAATATACATCGATAAAACAGGCATCCAGGCCGGATAGCGACTGTCATAATGGCGACTTCATAATAGCGACGTAATGAAGTGAGCGACATTCCAAACAGCGATTGTATAAATGCCGACTGCATTAAAACAGCGACTGTTATGATAGCGACTTAACACTTTAAACCGAACCCAGCTACTACAAGGCAGAGACCTGACTCAGCGAATGAAAAGATACGTGGCCAGTATGATCTGCGGCAGTTCCTTCGAGCCCTTGCTCACAATTTAGAAATAAACGTGGCTTGATTTTTATTGCAAGACTTTTGGTTGTTTTAAAGTCCCTTTTGGTTTCAATCTTTTTCTAGACCCTGAATTTTATTGCAAGGCTTGACGACTTTCTGTTGTTTGGCTTGACTAGCCTATTTCTTTTTAAATCATGTGACTTCTATGGATAGTCCAAATAAAATGTTGTTTTAAAGTCCCTTTTGGTTTCAATCTTTCACTACGCAGTGTTTGCCTATTTGTGCGTGCATACGTGTGTAGAGAGGTGTGGGGGATGGAAGGTATGTGTGGAGGGGGTGAAAGAGTGCGCGTAAGCCTTGGATTTAATAAAAGAAGTGAGGTCGCTGTTGTGGCAGTCGCTGTTTTTGATGAATCGCTGTCGTGTAGTCGCTCTATTGACAGTCGCTGTTTTAAATGAATCGCTGTCGTGTGGTCGCTCTATTGACAGTCGCTGTTCTGACAGTCGCTATTTGGAACCCGAGCCGATAAAACACTATCTTAAAATTGCACAGCCACCAAATCTTGAAGGGAAAAAGAAAACTTTTTACAATTAACGCTTGCAAGGGCGATTTAAACTTTATTAGACACAAAAAAGTTCAATGGGTTACTTACAAGTTTCCTGAGCTTAACATTAAGAGCAGCTGACTCGATGACTGATATAGTCTTTCGCTGCTTCATGTCTGTTGTGGTGTCTAGATTGCTACCGTATGATTCTATTCATATTGTGTATAATTGTACCTTGCTATTCTCGCAACAGACGAAATAAAAGTTTTCTCAGTTGTTACTTTCAGAGTCTTCAAAAGCATTTTTTTAAATAGGTCTATTAATGAGGAAACTATATTCCCAAAAAGAGTACGGTAAGAGTTGTGTCAAAGATAAAATAGTCGTGTTGCAATAATTGCATCACCGGAAGGCTATTGGAAGTTTCCTTCAATTTGTAATTCTACCTTTTCTAGACCTCTTGCTATGTTTGGCATAAAATGTTTTTTAGTTGTGATGGCCAGAAATAAACTGAACTGAATTTTGACACCTTGTCTCAACTTACTTGAACAGCCGTCTTGGTTTCTTCGGTGGCTAAATACTTGATTTGACGCCCTTGAATTGACAAAGAAGATTTCACAGTCCTTGGATTGGAGTTGAACTTTTTAGCTTTTGTTTTCCGTCCATTCACCCAACTTGGTGAAGGCATGTCCAGTCTTGGAGGTCAAGCTACTGTGGTGATTAATGAAGCCGCAGAATGTGATGATCGTTTGTAGGCCTGCACCTTAGTCATTCTTCTGCATTGTTTTCATTCTGCTTCAAATAAAAATATTATGAAGAAACCGTAATCTACGTTACTAAAATGTTGCATGACAGAACCAAAACCAACATTGTAGTTTTCAGTTTAAGAGGTGGATAGATAAGTTACATCTGGCCCACGTCAAGTCACGTGCACTATGCCTACTAATCTATTATAAGTTAATTATCATTGTAGAAAAATGTGTGGATATGTAGGCTATGTCTAATATTGCGTATTTTCATGTGGGCTCCGTGTATTCAGCAATTATACAAAAGCACAGCTTCTAAAGCAAGTCTGGTAGCCTTCAGTGTACAAGTTGTTTTTTTTTGCAAAAGTAAGGATTCAATTGACTGACAAAAGCAGCGGTTAATAACTATGTGGCATGAATTAGTGGTACGATACTGATGATCCTAGCTTTATGTGCGAAACACATATCTATCGCTGTCAATTCTTGCTACACTCGACTGCAGAGAAACCGTATAGGTCTACAAAGTTGTATGTGAAAACATTCTCTCCAACAAGCTTCGCAATTATTCAATTCAATTTATTTTTTGCTGCTGGCGCAAACATGTACAAAACGGCAAAGTAAACATACGAATTTGACACCAACAAAAGGGAAAGATGGCAAAACCCAAAAGTTTAAAATATACATCGATAAAACAGTGTTACCACTATCTTAAAATTGCACAGCCACCAAACCTAGAAGCGAAATAGAAAAAAAAACTTTATTTTTTGGGAAAATAGTCCTACAATTAACACTTACAAGTGCAAGGGCGATTAAACTTTTTAACACAAAGAAAAAAATCCAAAAGGTGACAAGTTTCCTGAACTTTCGCTTTGTGAGTCATCAAAAGCATTTAAAAAAAAGTGATGCTATAAGAGACTTCAGACTAAGGCAAAATTACAGGAAACCGGCTCAGAGTGACCACACAAATTTAGAAAAAAAAGTAAAAAAAAAAAAAATACGATTAAATGTTTAAAAACAACATAGGCTACATAGCCCTATTAGGCTACATTTTTTTCTTAGTTTTACAAGAAAACAAAAACGTGCATACTGTACAATTTTATTAAGTTATTAACACTTGCAACAAGGGCGATTTAAACTTTACCAAATTCAAGACGTGAAAAGTTCCCCAAGCGTTTAAATTATGAAGTCTCAAGACAATTAACAAAATGAAAGTGTGATCTGTGATGTCATAAAGGAATGAGTGAGAGTGACAAAAAGTTACATAAAACCGGCTCAGTGTGACCATATGAATTCAGAAAAACAAAATAATAAAAAGTGAGATATAATTAAGCGTAATAAAAAAAAACATAGGTGCTATTTACTTTTTTTTGGATAAAGTTGGATTAATCAAATTCAATTCAAAATTTCCAAAGCTTTATGAAAATCACAAATAAAACAAGTTTTTTGCAATTTAAATCGATTTACTATGTCACCAAAAGGTAGCCTTAAGCGATGAAAAGTTAAAAACAAGTATTTAAAAGCAAATTAAGAAGAAAGATTATTGTTCTAACAGCTTGCACAAAAATTTAAGGCTACAAAAAACAGTTACGATGATACGAATTTCAGTACATTATAATTGATCTAACTATAATTGATTTAACATGGAGAGATAAAAAGACTGCCGAATGGATCAGAAATCAAACGAAATTACGAGATATATTAAGCACAATCAAGAAACTAAAATGGTCCTGGGCAGGTCATATAGCAAGATATCAGGACAATAGATGGACTAAAAAATTAACAACATGGACACCACGAGAAACCAAAAGAAAAAAAGGAAAACCAAAAGTGAGATGGAGGGACGACATTGACAAACAATGCAATACAACCAATTGGTACCAACTAGCACATAATCATGTAAATTGGCATGAAAAGGGGAAGGCTTACGCTCTGCAGTGGGCTCTCACAGGCTGAAAATGATGATGATGATGATGATAATTGATCTAATCACGTCTGGCAACACTACTTTCAAAACACAGGAGGCTAGTAATGAACCTTTGTTTAGTGACAGTTTAATAATAAAAATTTAGTATAATTTAAAGTTCTATTTTAATCATAATGAATTGCAAATTTGTCTTGAACAGTTTACTTTTTACAAGAGTCAAATTTCCATCTGTAAGCCTTTAAATCGCTTTTTCTTCAACAATTCTTGATCAATTTTGAAAATTTTTTCTTCGCTGTAACCACAAACAAATCCTTTTATCAAAATTTTCCAACTTAATGTGTCTCCAGGCCTTGATTATTTATTAGTCTATTTTTTAAACTTGCACCTGGAGAGCATAAATTCAGCTGCCCACGTTGAAAAGTGCGGGAAAAAATAAAAAAGATTCATCACTTGCTTGCAAAAAGCAGACCATTACCCTTCAAGTATTATCTTCAAGAAGTATTATCTTCAACATTATCTTCAACAAGTATTATCTTCACTATTATCTTCAAGAAGCTTCGCAATATTGTGGTTACCTGTTCAAAAAGCTCCGAGAATATTTAATAAATCACTGAATATAGTGTGTTCCATTAAAATTTAAAATAGTATTTCTTCTAAAGTTCCAACTTTTATGAATACTTTTTATTTTTTACCCTGACCAATGAAAATAATCTTTCAATCATTGTACGTAGCGCCACCTAGAATAATCATTTTGCATGGACACGAGATTTGCATCAAATCTTCTTTTCATTTTCTGTGGCAAGGCAGAGGTTTGAAAATGGTTCAACGTTTGACCCTTAGGCGAAGATTGCCATACAATACCCAGTCCAACCGACGGCGTATTTCCAAAACACCGGGTAAACATGTGTTTTCTTATTCCGAATAAGTGGTAACTAGAATTGAGCAGGGAAAGTACACCAATTTTCTGTTTTTTTGCACTTGCTCAAATACAAGAATTGCTTGTCTTGTTGTTGCAACTAAAGTTTGATGAAGTGGCCTAGCTTTAACTTTGTTTAGATTTTTAATGTCACTCTTTAGAGTAAGCTTAGCAGCTAAGCGATATTATGTGGGCAGAGGATATTGTTTTGTGCAATGTTGTAATTATGCTTTGTTCGAGCTTGTCGTTTTGTGATTAAATTTGAGTTTCTACTGGTCATACAGTTGCACAACTACATGCCTTGGTTCAATACAAGTTTAGCATTTTGTGGTTGGCCTATTGTTTGTGATAGAACCAAGTTAAATTGAAGGTGATAATAACTTTGTCCTTAATGCTGTAATTGTATTTTCTTTAACATTGACACCAGCTTGTTTTTATAACTGAGTGAGTGTAAGCAGTTCATATCTTACAATTTTTATTTGACCAATTACAGTAATTTGTTTTTAGACTATATTAACACCATATAGTGTAATAATAGCCTCAATAGTGTTGCCAGATAAGGAATTCTGCCCTAAATTGAAAAAAGGTTTAAAGCTGTTGAAAATAAAAACTTGTATTTAGGAAATTTGTTTAGTCCTGGGCAAATATCAAAACCCTAATTTTATTCCTAACTCTAACCCTTACCTCAACCCTTTCTAACTTTAATCCTAACTCTGGCAACACCTGATTGTAACCATGGCATTAAGTGTGGAAAAATAGCCACAGCCTTGTTTTTAGTGGCCTGTTTTTAACCAGTCAATAATTATTATAACCATAGGCATACGAAGCCAAGCAGCGTTATCAAGTTTTTCAAGTTTATTACATTTACAGAAACACAAAAAAACTACGCAACAAATTAAATATCGAACATTCTCGACATCACAAGAACGCTCAATATTTCATTTTTTGTGTAGATTTTTGTGTTTCTGTTAAATGTAATAAACTTAAACATTTGTTAAACGGAACTTGGATATCGTTGCTACTTGCTAGGCTTCGTATGCCTATGGTTCAACAAGACAAACTCTCTGCCGAAACTCAATCATTATAAACTTTTGGAAAAAAGTTCTGTCTGAAAAAAGGTGTCCACATTTGACTTTTCTTACTGTATGATACTGTTTATGTGATGCCACCAACACACCAAAAAATTTATCCTTGGAATTATGCTTGGTGTGCTTGTCGCTCTTGTCGATATCACCATCGCTTGATGTTTCTTGCAATACTAGAAGGATTTGTGCCTTGATCTTGCCGGCAACCTATTTTGTCCCCTAAAAAGATCGAGAGAAAAATGCAACAGAGCCGAATTCGCTGCGCAAACATTTGAAAAATGAAAAAACTTGTTCTTTTTTACATTTTTTATTTCATTTGTTTAAGTGCCATATTTTGATTGCAATTTTCATGCTCTTTCCGAAGTTATGTAATATGTAGGGTTTTCTACAAATTAAGCACGTTTTTTTACCAATTTATCAAGGGCAGTGCTGAAGTTGATGTTCCATCAGGAGTGTCCCCTTACGATAACCCATCAATCGTGACATAGGTTACTGTTTTCAGCTGGATCAAAGAAAGCAGATGTGTTTAACCAAATACAGTAGAACTCGGTTAATCCGGATCTTCGACTAATCCGGATAAAACTGGAAGTACAAATGATTTGTAATCCTTTTCTTGAGAAACAGCTTCGGATTATCCGGATTATTTAATCCGGATCTTCGCCTATTCCGGACAAAAGTTGCGCTTTCTCTATCACTTTATCCGGATTTGCCCCACAGTTTTGCCATTTTATGCTAAAATGCAACTTGGCTTATTGCGAGAAATTGCTTATCTATTGTTCCGTTAATGTGACGCAATAAATTATTACGGATTTCAAGCCTTAAAGCAACTGGCGGACATGGCCGCTAAGTAGTGCTTGAATGACCGCCGGTGCTACCTCCTCAGTCGGCCAATTTGGCCGCTGATTTCTTCAGCTAATTATTTAATTTTGCAATAGAATGATTGTGGATTGTGCGGAAACATTTGGTATTGTATCGAAAATATCCAGCTGCGATCACCCGCTATAAGTCTTGTTTGTAATTCCCTGCTTTTATTTTAACAAAGTGTTAATCCGAAGTGCTAATTTACATTCGCTGGCAATATTGTCGTTTTTATGTTGATTCAATGTTGTCGGAAATCGTTGTTAAAAAGAAGAATTACCCAGACAACAAAATTCGTCATTTTTACCCTGATTTAACCACTGCAAACGTAGAATCAATGTAAAAATGACGGATTTTGTTGTCTGGGAAGGTTAGTTGACATCCGAGGGGAAAACACACGTGTCTTCAGAGTTGAGAAATGTTTCGGCTGTGGGTTAGTGACTTCACAGTTCACACCCTAAATGGTGACATCATAACGGTATAAATGGTCAGGTTTTATGAAAGGCGGTATGCAGTTGAAACAATTTAGTGTCGTTAGATGGTCCCGCAATAGGCTACCGGATTACAACCCCGATAAAGCAGTTATTGCGTGTTACAACGATTCTATAGCAGGACGCCCAGACTTCAATAACACTAGTCACTAAGTGATCATTTTGGCATTGTTGCAAGTTTAATTCTATTTACTTGTGCTATCGTTATTTTGGCCTCCAAGCACGCAGATTTGGCCGCCGAGAAGGAGCTCTCGGTAGGCCACGATGGCTGCCGGACAAAAACACGAGTTTTAAGGCCTGGATTTCTTCCGTTCATGAACAGTATTCCCTACTAACGCAAAATTTGTACACAAATGCCCAAACTCGTAGGCCTACTGTAACTTGAAAAGGTGTCGGAGGAATTTTCGGTCGTAATGTCGGTGACATTTTTCTAATAGAAGACTTCGTTTGACCGTGATTTTTTGTAAGGTTTCCATAGAAAGTCGTCTTCCGTAACTGTTATCAAAAGATTTGCGTGACTACCACTACAGATTATTCCGACACGCATGTCTGAAGATATAACTTTTGCTAGTGTGTTCTTGCGTTAGACGCAGAGTCTACAAATACATTCATTTTACATGCATACTGCATTTCAAAAGAATTCTATCGCTAATGTGGTGATCGCGCGTCTCGGAATTGGCAGATGACCACACTATTGTGTTCAATTTCGGTGATGTTTACCGATACCCTTCTATCTAGGCAACGTCAGGCTTGATAGAGTTGTCATCGGTTAATCCGGATGGAATCGCCGGTCAAATCGAATCTGGATTAACCGAGTTCTACTGTATGGTTAAATTAGGCGAGCTAATGTAGCCTGCTGAATTATGAAATACGGTAATTCTAATCGACAACTGTGTGTGACTGTTTGATATACCGGTATTCAACTTGTTTGCTACAATAAGCATTGTACCAATGGGTGTGATTGCAGTTGAGATGTGAATGCTGCCAAAAGATATTGTCAAATCACAACTAGAATGGTTCAGCGATGCCAAGAAACCTGTAACGTTTTACAAAGTGTTATACTGTACAATTTGTCACATGTTTGTTTCACGGTGGCATAATTCATAAGGTTGACCATAATTTGTCACTTTTTTCTAATCCCCTTGAAGTGACGAATTAGGTAAATTCTAGTGCACATACATGCGCTAATCAGCATCATAGTAGTCACAGGTTTTTGTGCAGTATTGGTCTAGGAAGTAATGGTGCTAAACAGGTAGAGCTTCCATTTGTGGTTTAATTTATTGTACCTGCTGACTCCTTCATTTTGGTTTTTGACTAAATTAATCCAAGCAAGCTTTAATATTCTAGATTTGGTTCAACTATTCTAAGTTTTAATTGTCTTCTATTCCAAAAATAGCTCACAGAATTGTTGCAATTTATTTCTCATACTATTTAATATTGTTAGGTGGACGGCTCGTGTATTTGCACTTGAAGAAACGTGGATCAATCCCAAAATGCGCTGACACCAAGAAGAAGTTGCAGGGTATCAAGTCCGCCCGACCCAAGGAGCTGATGTCAAGGTCGAAGCGTCAGAAACATGTCACCAGAGCCTATGGAGGTTGCCTGAGTGCCGGTGCATTGCGGAAGCGAATCGTCAGAGCTTTCCTTGTTGAAGAGCAGAAGATCGTGGTCAAAGTCCTCAAAGCACAAGCTCGTAAATAAGCTTTTTGGCAATAAATAAATTTATAAACATTCTCATGCTTTTGTTGGATTTGAGGTTTAAATTTACAACAAAACTACTGGCAACATTGCGTAAATTTCTACTGAATCACTTCATTTTTAGCAGCAAATACAGTTGAAAATTATGTACAGATCAAACAACTTCACAAATTTCAATACGTACTACCGGTTTAGGCCAGGTGGAATGTCATACCAGTAAAACCTGATTTTTTTTAGTTCACTTGTGGAGCGATTTGTTAAAAAACATGTGTGCGAATAGTTCGGCTAGATCTGACATTATTTCACATAAAAAGATGCCTATTCAAAAACATTATAATTATGAAACAACCCTTTAAACTGGACTGTGCAATTCGAAGCTACGTAAGTAAAAAGGAGTGTGAATATAGTTGAACCGTGGTTTCCCGATCTCGTCGTTTATTCGTTCGCAAGCCCCGCATTTTCCGAGTAAGATTTAGACAGGTTAGTTGTTGAGCAGTTAGCTGAGAGATAAGCCTAAACGTCATTTTTGGAACTGGAAAGAAATTTTGTCGGGGAATTCTCCATCCATTTGATTGTTTTTATTTTTTAATATCGCAGCGAAAAACAACACTTTCCAAAATGGGAAAACGTCCGGACAAACTTTTACCTTTAAGGTAAAAGTGATAAAACGCGAATGTTATAGAGTCAAATTACGATAACAGTTTTAGTAAGCATTTTTAACAAAGGCGTTGCATCAAGTTTTTCCAAAAGCTTTCTGATCGTCAAATTGATCTTTCGTTTCGCCATTCTTTCGGAGATTAAGCTCAAATAATGAAATGGTTTCATCGGTTTAAACATGTTCGAATATCAGTGGAGAGGGCGGGGGCAATGGTGTCCTTTTGAGGTCATGTAAGCTACTGCACATTTTGCAATATAGCCTAACAGTTCCTGCTAATCGCTTTTAGCCTATTTTTGCTTCAAAATACCTAATATTCACGACACAAGATTCTGTATCACAGTAGGTTACATCATTATAACATAGTAGCCTACGATGCCCTTTCGTGCCATTGTTTTTGTGTATTGAACAACTGTACCATTACTCGATAATGAGGTGATAGATATCGCTATATCTTATTTTAAGACTTTAAAAATGGCCTTTCCGCAATAAAAGTGCCCTTTTTTCATAATCCTTCCCCCCGGTCAAAAATTGTTCCGGCGCCTCTGAATTTGCACCTGCGGAGAGTGTCGGCGAAATTGGTTGACGAAGTACCAGAATGTTGCAAATCATGACCAAAAATTTGTGAAAACTATAATCACTGGAGGTTAGAAGTAGCCTATGTGGAATCTACATGGCCTAAAAAAAACGGTTAAGTTTCCAGACTTGGTGTTGGTACCATGTTATTTCTTGCTTTTCCCCAAGTTAAAAACTATTCTAAAAGGGACACGATTTCAGTTACAAGAAAACATTGACGGAATTCAAGTGATGTTTTCAGAAATGAAAGAAGTTCTGGGAAAAGTGTGAAGACCTCCAATAGGACTATTTTGAGAAAGGTTAAATAAAATTTGTGAAATCAATTGAGTTTTATTCCAAAAAGTCGGATATTTTCTCAACAGACCTCGTGCAGGCTATGCAATTTTTCATGTTTTATTTAAATAAATTATGAAAAAGCACTTGTTCAGTTCAGTTGTTTTTATTTCTGACCATCACAACGAAAACAAAGCCTACACGTCCGCCACGTTAGCTCAGTAGTCACGCGCCCGGTCAAGATCACGCGGCGCTGGTTCGGTTCACGGGGTGTGCGCTTGAGCAACGCATTTCAGGACTGCTGTCCATTCAGCGACACCTAGTGAATGGAATAATTCCACTTCAACAATCGGAAAACTTCACTCTGCCAATCTTGGTAACCGGCCCTGTGTCAAGAGCCTCTACAAGTATGCGAAACTACCGATTGTGTTCTTTCTTGCAAAACTCAGTGAAAACACCGTAGGCTAATAATAATTTGTTTCTCACCGAGTTGGGTGCAAATAGCGTCAGTGAGACTGAGCTGCATCGGCTAATAATGTGATAATATCGTAAACCGGATAGGCCCATAAGTTCAAAAATGAGCCCTGTCGCTAAAAGCCCTAGCAATTATAGAGCTACCGAGTGGTTTCGCATTTGGCTCTCGTGCTGCTAGATCTGACTTCGATTCCAGGTCGGGTCAAGCAGAAGACTTGGAAAAAAACGGATCGATTGTGTTCTTGCTTGCATAACGCAGTAAGGGAAGTTGGAGAATAATGTGATGACATCGTAAATCAGACACCATTCGTTTATCCCTGACGCTGACACACTCCTAATCGGCCTGACACCATATAGCTCCTGGCTCCTGCGAGCTTTACGTACATCGTTTCCACGTTCTCTGACGTCACCTATTATTCCTCCTAGAATCTGTGTAATCATGCAGGCTCTTCATAATTCATTCCTGAGTTTTTCTCACGGCACTTTTTTTTACAACCCTTAAGATTGGAATTCCACAAAGTGTTGGCAGCATTCTTGCAATTGCATACCTGAATTCAAAAAGGGCCCAATTTCTTTTTTTTTTAATTTCACTTTTGATGTTTTTCCGATTCTTGTCATTGTCCTGTAAAATGTAAATGATAGCTAAAAAAGGGCAACTTCTTCAAGCCTAAACATAAATATAACTACCTCAATATTTCCATTGGTTTTTAAACAGGCCCAACTCCAGCAATTCAGCCACAACTTTCCCATAGTTTCTCAACAGAATTTTCACCGAATGACCGTTTCAGGCATTGCCTATACTAGCCTACTTCTTACCGGTATAATAAGCATATCCTCATTATCGAAGTTCCACAATAAAAGTAAATGACCAAAATAAATAATTCCCATTTATCTCAAAAACACCTTTGTGTGAATTGGGCCCTTCTGGTATTCACTTATTCAAGTGCGTTACATGTGGTGCCATACTATACGCTGCATAGTTTTGCGTCCTCCAAGTTGTTAGTTTGTTACGTGCCTCTTATAACAATCAATGCATCGTGGCCACGCGTCTTTAATCAAGACGAGTTTCTTAAGCTGGAGGAACCCAGCGTTTAGTTTCACAATAATTCAATTCACTATGCAGCAATATGCATCGATAAAACTTATACCAGAGAGTAACCTATACTTTAAGCCTATCTGAATGGCAGTAGGCCTATATGACCGTACAAATATGAGCATACCAGCATCCTTTGGCATGGATATCACTTTTTAAGTTTGATTTCTATCAGCGTTCTGCCTTTCTGTGCTACATTCTACTTGTAGTTTGATTTTGGACGTCAGACTGGTCAGTTCTACAACTACCGTGCTCGGAATGCCGCTGCATAGGCGTAGCCAGGGGGGGGGGGGCGAAATGGGCCATGGCCCCCCAAATTTTCAAAGTTTGAATTCCAAAGTTGAGCCCTTTGTTGAAAGTGTAATAAAATTTGTAGAAATTTATAACGTTTTCCAAGACATCTGGCTATTAACATCTCCAAGGACTTGTTTTAGACAAACAGAAAGACACCAATAAATTTTTGCAAATCGTAAATCGCGCAAAATTTACGCGATTTATGTTTCTTTAATTCTTTGAACTAATTTGTGGAAGCAATTTCAGAATGGCTTACTCTGGTGGGTTTTTGTGTAGTTATTGAGTTTTTGTTTAGCTGAGTTTTTGGTGTTCTCTAATTTTAGCCGCAGTTTTTACCCGTTCGTGTGTAAGAGCTACCTTTAATAATTTAATAGCTGTTTATCTGCTAATAAATTTCATACAAATATTACCCTAAAAGTGTTTCCAGAAAGCGCTATAATCCATTATTTGAGTGCGATTTTTCAAAAATTTTCCGAGGGACCATGCCCCGGACCCCCTAAAATACGCGTGCCTTTGGCACGCTTTAACCCCCCACCAGTTTTATTGCTACCCTTGCTCAACCCACCAGGATACGCCACTGCACATCAAGTGGCGATGGCTAAAATCAGGGGTCACCAAACTACGGCCCGCGGGCCGGAACCGGCCCGCTACGTGCTGCCGAAATAACATCTGCACTACAACTGTTAAGGAAAAAAGTTACCAAATTTTTTGTAAATGACTGACGTTGCTGTTTATGATTAGGCCACCACAAATGGGGACAGCCTAGGCCAAATTTGGAAAGATATAATGCTTTTTCAAGAGCACGATGCCCTGTAGTGTATCACAGCAGGGGATAACTTTTCCAGCAACCTTTCGATTTTCATCACAACTTTGCTATTCCACCGCTGACTTTGTTATTTATTGTGCTCAATTCAAGTCAATGGAGCTAATAGTTGTATGTCTTTTCGCAATTTGCACTCGGCCCGCAGCTGTTAATCTCGCAGCAATCCGGCCCTCTGAGAAAAAAGTTTGGTGACCCCTGGCGTTAAATCAAACACTTTGTTGTTCTCTTCAATTTATCAAATATTTGCCCCCCCCCAATTTTTTTTTTGGCTACGCCACTGTGCCGCTGTAGGCTACTAACTGCAGTCCGCCCCGATAGCTCAGTGGTTACGCGCCGGGCTCAAGATCACACGGCGCTGGTTCGACTCTCGGGGTGTGCGCTTGAGCAACGCATTTCAGGACTGCTTTCCATTCAGCGGCACCTAGTGAATGGAATAATTTCTCGGCAACAAGACTTCAACAATCGGAAAACTTCACTCTGCCAATCTCGGTAACCGGCCCTGCGTCAAGTGCCTCTACAAGTATGCGAACAAGTACCAGGAATAACCTATCAAGGCTTTGTCAGTCCGAGGATAAAGATTCAAAACCAAACCAAACCAAAAACCAAATCTATATGGATGGATTAGGCAACTACTGCCGATACAGCTACAAAGACAAACGTGTGTGCTCCTTAACCGTTTTCACACGAGCATCGGAATTTTTTGTTCAACGATTCACTAATCGGGAATAGCCTCTTCCTTCTCCTGTGAATGTGGTGCCGAGGAACCACATCATCAACGACTGTAGCTACCATCTTCAAGCTACCAAACAGAGTGGAAGATTTGCGCGTCTTGGATGATGAAACCAAAGACTGGCTGCTCTTTAATAACATTTCAGTGTAGTCCGGAACTGTGTGAATCTGGGGTGGTAAAAAGACAGATTCTCGGCACCAGAGGCTCACACGACAAAGAAAAATCGGAAATCTGGCATGAAATTAAAAATGGGCCCGTTAAAAAACATCTGCTGTTGTAGAGCGACACTGTTTTTGACTTATCTTGTCTTTTGGTACATAGCCTACAAGTCTAGTAAAAACATAACAATTGTACTGAAATCAAAAACTAGGCCTACACTCAGTAGCGTATTTAGGGGAGGATAAAAGGCGATGGCCCCCCCTAATGATCAGGTAAAAAATACTAATTTTGCAAAAAAAAAATGTAGCGCAAGACATAATTGCTTGGATGATTCATCTTAGCGCGCGGGAGGGGGAGGGTATACTTTTTGCGATGCAATTTATCAATAATATTCTGAGTTTTCACTTACACAACAACAACGAACTGACATTCCGGCTGAAACTGTGGAGATCTATATTAAACGAACAGTTTTTCTTCTATTTCTTGACAATTGCATCGCACAAATTCACGAGAGATTGAATGAGCACTGCTCGCTAGCTTTTAAAGTCAGCACACTTCTGCCTTCATTGATTCATGAAGATGAGGACTGCCCGATCGACGAGATTTTTGACTTCTACCATGAAATGCTGGATGTTGAACCAAGCAATTGCTTTGCAGCTGCTAGTCAGTTTCAGTTCAGTTTATTTTTTGTTTCGTTGGCGAAAAAGAAAGACACAAAAAGCAAAAACACAATAAACACAAATAATTCGCACAACAAGGATGGCAGCGAAAGACCAAAAGGCCACCAAAGTCAGCTGCCACCCAAACATTTAAAAAAAAGACCCAAAATTAAGAACATTAACACATACGGTATATAATATATAGCACAATACCAGCACTTTAATTTGTAAAAATTAACAATGGAATTAACAATAGGCTACATTAACAATGGAATAACACAGGGCAACATAAAAAAAAAACATTGTGTAGAGCAGTGGTTCCCAACCTGGGGTTCGCGGACCCCTTGGGGGTCCGTGGGAAAGCATTTGGGGGTCCGTGATTACCTTGATGAATTTTGGAAAAAAAACTTTGTTCTATATGCACGGATAGAACACCAGCTATGCTCGGGAACAAATCCGGATTTGCTGCTTTAGTAAAAAACGAAGCTCCTCGCGTGGTTGTTACCCATTGCTTCTTGCACAGGTACGCCTTAGCAGCAAAAACTTTCCCAGCAAGTCTCTAAGAAATTCTGACGAATTGTGTGAAAGTTGTTAATTTCATCAAAAGCAGAGCTGTAGGGGAAGGTGGGGCAAGATGGGACGTGGGGTAGGACGGGACACCGGGGATATTTTTAAAAGTATTAGCTTTAGCGTCCTCTACCCATTTAGATGTTAAAGGACACCATGATTCTCGATGACTTGCAAAAACAAGAGATGTTCAGAGAAAAAACGTGGTCGTGGCAACAAGATAACTGATTAGAGGCTAGTTGCTATAAGAAATCTTATCAAACTTTTCACATTTTAGCATGATTTCAGAAAAATTTGGAAGATGATACGTGGTCTGGAGATACAGTAATAAAAGTGCTTTTTGGGGCATCTGACGTTTTAGATGTGAGTTGCATATATAATAAACAAACAGAAAATTTCAAAATGTCAATCATTGGGGCAAAACGGGACAGAGCTGCTTGGGGCAGGATGGGACATCTGTTCTGCTTATAATGGGCGTGGCAATTTTGTATGTGATTTTTATGGAAAAAAGTAGTCTGTCATTTTGCCATGATGTAATTACGTGTGCTGTAAATGCAAGTCATTTTGGAAATTACAAGATATTATCAGTAGATTTGTGGTTTTACAGGTGATTCCTCATATGAACAATACGCGTCCCGTCCTGCCCCAGGTGTGGGGCAAGATGGGACAAATTATTTTTTTTTGTTTTTGTTAATTATAAGGTCATGCGATACTAACTGAGTCTTTGAATCTTGCTGGTTGGTAGTGGTGTGCAATAGAAATAACACGATACCAAAGTTACCGATATTGATAAAAAGGAATTCTGCAAAACACCGATTAAAGTTAAGTGTCCCGTCCTGCCCCACCTTCCCTAAACCACCGTACTTTTAAAGCGTTCTGTCAAGTAGTAGGGTCAGATTACGAAGTACTTTTGTATCATTCTGAGGTACGTTGGTTATCTAGAGCAGGGGTCCGCAAATACTGGGTCGCGACCCAAATTTGGGTCGCGAGACCATTCACAGTGGGTCGCAAAACGGTTTAAAATTACCATAAATATAACTTGTATGGCAAAAATAAATACAATCATATAGTCTTTGATGTGCTGAGTTTCGTACAATTTGGTAGGCTACAAGAAAATTTATACTTTCGATTGTAGTACAGTAGTTAAGCCCACGGTTATATATATAGCCTGGAAGGCAGCTTGAGCCAGGGCATGAAAACTCTCTCAGCTTAGGCTATCTCCAGAACTGGCGACTGAAACTTAGCGAAAACAAAACTTTGGCGGCAGCCCTCCACCTATAGCCTCCAGTCGGGAAGTTGATCGTGAGCTACATGTTCAGAACAATGGAAAACCTCTGACCTTCTGCCAGGGACCTCAGAATACCGGGACCGCTCACTGGAGAATTTCGGTGCTTTAGTGGCCACTAGTAGGGTAAAAAAAACACACACGTTTTTGAGAATTATGAATGTGATTCTTTGAGGTCGATAGTGGTCTGTTTTTTGCAAGCAAGTGATGAATCCTCATGATGTGTAATTTTATTATAACAGATGGTATTCCTGACATATGAGTACAAGCAATAACGTGGTGGTTCTTGGTTTAAGAGACTTAGCTGAAGACTAATTGCTACCCTACTGACTGAGAGATGACTTTTAAGCTTATGATTTTCAAGCTAACTTAAATCTGTTTCTAGCTGTTTCAGTGGCAAGTACTATTATTACTTCACTAACTGGTACAAACAGGTTATTTTAAGCATAGATTGTAGTCATGGTCATCCCTTTTACATCAGCAATAAACATGTGTTGGGGTGGGTACCGGTACCGTACTGTTTCTCCAGTTCTGGTAAACTTCCTAATAATTTTGTAAACTTTTGATCAGCAATGTTGCCTTTCACCTATCAGGCTACATACCTTAGAAGTTTTACTCCAGTAGACTATACTTTTTTTGCAGGTTCTCATAATGGTAAAGTGATTTTTTTTTGTACTGTAGTCAACTTATATTTAATTGCAAGGTTTTAGCTGTTTTTTTGGTTGAACTATCAATGTCGCTGTGTAACAATAGCAATATCAAGTGAATTTAAGCATTACAGTTAGGCTACACACTACAAGATAAAAACAGTGCACTTTTTTTTTCTCCTCCCGTCCTTTGCTTTAAAAGAGAAAAAGAATACGTCATAACCAGTCAAATAGTGTTTCAGATTAAAAGACCGGAGCCGGTCAAATAGCCACTGCCTTCAATATGCGTTATATCACTAGCCTATCAGTTACTTTACATGATTTTATTAGGTTAATAATTTGGAAGTGGCTATTTTTCCACAATCAGGTGTTGCCAGAGTTAGGATTAAAGTTAGGAAGAGTTAAGGTAAGGGTTAGAGTTAGGAATAAGATTAGGGTTTTGATCTTCCCAGGACTAAAAAAATTTCCAAAATACAAGTAGCCTATTTGTTTTCAACAGCTTTAAACTTTTTTCAAATTAGGGCAGAATTACTTATCTGGCAACACTATTGAGGCTATTATTACACTATATAGTGTAAATATAGCCACAGCCTAATAATTTTTGCTTAATGTCTAAATAAATGTATACAACTAAGGATAGTGCTGTTATGCCAGTGTTTAGATACCATGATGTATTGGTGTTTACTTGCTGTATTCCAAAATGTAAAACTGGATGTAAAACAACTAAACCAACCACCACTGAAAAAATCACATTGTTCAAATTTCCAGCTGGTAAAATTCTACAATGAAAGTGGATTAGAGCAATTCCTCGTCAAGATTGGAATCCAACAGAAAAACATAGAGTGTGTGCAAAACATTTCAATAATGATGATTTCATTACCACTTCTCATGATACAAAAAAGAGTCGAAAGATTACTCGCAAATCTGATAAACTGCAACGGATACGTTTTTAACCTACGGTTGTTCCACATGTTTTTCTGTGTCTTCCTAAGTATTTATCTACGCCTGGGATCCCATCTCAACCTGCATCTGCAAGACTTAACTTAGGAAATGCAGCAATAACAAAAATGAGTGAAGATCAGTTATATACAACAGGAAACATTTAATGATTTTGCATAATTCCAGCAGAAAGTAAAAGATGAACCATTGATAAGTGGGTACATTACAATAAAGAAAGACAATTGTATGCAATTTCATTACATGAAATGCTCAGGGAACTTCGTTGATGCTCCACAGTTGCTGGCATCAGTAATTATTACTGATAGTATGGAAATTAAAGCATGTAGCTGTATGTGCAGATAATCATGTTTGCAACAGGTAAGCTAAAATATGTTCTTATATTGATACATGTGCAGCATAGGAAATTGTTGTTTAGGCAATTGACATTTTTC
Organism: Aplidium turbinatum; assembly: GCF_918807975.1. Lineage (NCBI taxonomy): Eukaryota > Metazoa > Chordata > Ascidiacea > Aplousobranchia > Polyclinidae > Aplidium > Aplidium turbinatum. The sequence continues at coordinate 5,086,202 of NC_137483.1, read as the reverse complement.
GTGTGCAAGAAATTAGCTTGCTTTGGCAGCTAATGACAGTTAGTTGTCGCTAATCTCACCACACTCTTTGTCTTTAATCTCAATGTAGAGTTTGAAATTTTTTGCTTGTTATTGCTGTTTTGAGCTTGTTAGTGACACTGCATTTGTATATTATATATATACATAATGTATATACAGTATGTGAAAAGATTTGGAGTTTTAAATAGCAAATGTGGAGTTAAAAAGTTTAATTGCATCTAGAATTTCTATCCTCTAGAGTATGGTGTTCATGTGGTATGATTTCAGTGTGGTTTGGCATTTTGGTTTTGTCAAAGCAGTGTGTTGCACTGCTTTTAATATTTGGTGCATACATAGCATCATCCGATGATAACAGTTATAAGCATAATTTTAATGCTCTTTTTCGCTGTGTGGGTTAGTTTGTTGTGTTATGGTAATTTATAAACTGTACTAACTACTGGTACTGGTGTATGTATATTATATATATATTTTTAGGAAGCTTTTTGTGGACCTTTGTGATGGGAAGTTGTCACACAACATTGATCACCCAACACGAAATGGAGAACGTTTGTTTATTTTATTCGACTTTACACACAACTTCAAAAACATGTACAACAACTTTCTTAACAGGAAAATAATGTATCTTCCCACTGTTGGCCATGAACAAATATTGGGTGAAGCCTGTTGTGCTGAATTCTCAAACACCAAGAAGCTGTAGGCCTATGCTCTGGAAGAAAATAATACTCAGAAAATAGCCCACAGCTTGAAGAAAGTATCATTAAATCCAAGCAGTATAGCACGAACTTCTCAACATGCTCTGGGTAAGTAGATATGTTTGTTATACCTTGGTTACCTGTTTATTTCACTAATAATTATGGATATAACAAACTTTATATTGTACATAGACATAATTTAATGTATTGTTAGTTAAAATAGCGGTTACTGTGTTATACAGTACCAGTGCTGTATTTCCATAAAAACAGCAAATTTTTGTAAGATAGCAGCTTGATGTCAAGCCTTCTTGGTAAATGACAACCTCTGGTTATATGAACAGGTTTGTGCTCTTTTTACTGCATGATTAATTATTGAATGACTATATAATTATTAATTAGTTTATCATTAAATTCCTTATCCATTAAGTTTGTTGTGAACAATTCAAAAGAGCTTCATGAATGAAAGTATATTATACCACAATGTACTTTCCAGATGTATTCAGTGAATCCACTGCCAGAGGTTTGGAATACTATCCCAGCACCTACCCTCCATTCATGCAGACTGCTCGGTACGTGAAATTTGTGCACAACATAATTATGGAAAATCATGTCAGTAAAAGCACCATATAAAGGTAAGTCTTGTTTCTGAATTAAATAGGTACTGTCGCTAAGAACAGTCACACAATAGTTATGGTTTTTAAGCATTTTTTTAATCTGGCCAGAACTCAAAATCCAGGTCTGGTATATCCCTAATAGTGTCTACTAAAGTATATTATACACAAAATAATTCTGGCTATGTTTTGGTAGATTTAAGAAAAAGAGACCAAATGCATATGGAGATGAAGGTAGTAGATGGTGAAAATGATGCAGCAATGACATACTTGCAAGAAGCAACACAACTCTTAAAAGAATGGCAAGCATGACTTACAACCGAAACCTTCACAGCGTGCATACAAACTATGGGGGCACTCCCTGAATTAACTCGGCATTTGCAAGATATACACAGTTTCCAGTATGTTCTGTCTGGCAAACTAATATCGGATCCTTTGCAATCATCAGTTTAAGCAGAGCCACAATAGTGGGTAGATTGCTTGACCTACGTGCTCCGTTGAATTCTGTTGTTTGTACTTTGTATGCTTGTGATATTTGATGCTTTGGATGCTTGTGATATTTGTCTGCTTTGCTACCGCTTATTGGTAATATAGGCTACTTGTGATAATCTCTAAAATGTGGTCTGACGAAGTGAGTTAAGTTGCCCTCAAAACATCAAAAAATAAATGCGGTGGATCAGCGTTATGTATTGACCTCTTAGAACATCAATTTAAGAGAACATTAACAAGTTTGCTGGGTTTCGAAAATCTACCCTACTAGTGTCCGGGGCAAAAACAAGTGAGCCATCCCGTACTTCAGAGATCCCTGCCTTCTGCCCCGAACCAGAATATCTTGGGGTGACACTAGACAGATCGTACACATACCGCCACCATTTGGTGTCACTGCGAAAGAAAATGACATCCCACGCTGCACTACTCAAGCGCCTGGCAGGCCACAGCTGGGGGGCGAGGGCTGACACTTTGCGTATAGCAGCCTTAGCCCTTGTCTACTCTTCAGCAGAGTACTGTGCACTTGTTTGGTGCTGCAGTGCACACTGCCATAACATCGGCACTGCCATAAACAGCACCCTGCGCACAGTTACCGGATGCATGCGCCCCACATCATTGGATAATTTTGCCATTCTCGCTGGCATCCAACTTTCTGAGCTTCGTCACGAAGAAGCCAGCACTCTGTTTCTTAGCCGACGGGCACTAAAGCCTAACCATCTACTCCACCACAAGATCTCTGCTTCCCCAAACCAGCACCCCAGTCGACTAAAGTCAAGACAACCATTCGTGCCAGCCGCTCAACTTCTGATCAACGCAGCAGATGAACTTCATCTCTGCGGCTACTTGGGAGGACTATAAATGGAATTCTGAAAGGAAGTCAAGTACCACCGGACTTCATTCGTTCATCCCCAACGCCGACACATGCCCCATCCGCCTGACACTACAAAGACAAGCATGGGTGCGCCTTAACCGTCTTCGTACGTGCGTCGGGCTTTTCCGGTCAACCATGCGCCATTGGGGAATTAGCCTCTTCCTCCTCCTGTGAATGTGGTGCCGAGGAACAGACTGCAGACCACATCATCAATAACTGTACCATCTTCAAGCCACCTAACGGAGTGGAAGGTCTGCGTGTCATGGGTGATGAAACTAAATACTGGCTGCTCTCTAATAGCCTTCCAGTGTAGTCTGAGAACATCTTGAGTCTGGGCTGGTAAAAGGATAGAGTAGACCTTCGGCCCCAGAGGCTTGCACGACGACGAAGCGCACGGTTAATAGGTCTACCCGCTTATTAAGCCCAATTTGGTCCATTCCGGAATTACTGAAGGTATAGGAGTGGTAGAAAATTGTCTCCCGCAGCCAAAATCGTCCGGTCCCGATGTGGCCTTAATAAGTGGGGACGACCGTATTGGAATTAATATTAATTTGCAAAGTGTTTTGCGCAAAATTATATGCTTCCGAAACGTTTGGGTCGCGAAGACTTCGAACGATTGCTTTTTGGGTCGCACCAAAAAGTATTTGCGGACCCCTGATCTAGAGGAGAAGTTTTAAAACGACTGCAGCAGCTAAAAAATGAGGTATCAGCTCTTTTGAAAGCAAAAGGAAGTCTGTAGATTTCCATCACGCATTTAAGCGGTGATCTGATAATGAAATTTTCTACGGTTCGAGAAAAAGTTTTCTCTGCCCATGAAACGTTGAATGGTAGTTTAATTAATTAAAAGGAAGTCCCCTCTCAAAATTGTTTGAGAATACAGCTTTCGGTCATATTAACAATGTTAATTGTGGCATTCAAGAACCAGGTGTGACAATAATTGATGCAGCTGAAAAACTGATAACGTTTTTAGCCAAGTTGCCGGTTTTGAAACGCAGATTGGAAGCAGGTAATTACGCTAACTTTCCAATGTTAGAAGATCTTATCTTGATGGATGAAACTCAAAGAGAATGTAGTATTTTGATTTCTATGAGAGAAAAATTTTGCGCACACTTGAAACCTTGCAAATCTCATTTCAACGTTATTTTAATTTAGAACACCTGCCGCACGAAGTTGAAACATGGATTCGAAATCCTTTTCTTTTTGACTTGAGCAACATTAGCGATGACGATCTCAATAAAGATGACCTAATTGATTTAAGATCAATAGAGTTATTACGCATTGAATTTCATTCAAAAACTGTGGAAGAATTTTGGTGCTCACAACTGCAAACCTACCCATTCTTGGCAAAGCAAGCAATTATTGTTTTGTTACCATACATAACCACTTACCTTTGCGAGGCAAGATTCTCAGCTCTTGTTACAATAAAAACTAAACATCAAAATTGCCTGGACGTTGAAGATGACATGCGTGTTGCATTGTCAAAAACTCAAGCACAGTTTAGTCGTTTAGTTCAGGAAAGGCAACAACAGCCCTTTCATTAAATTTGCTTACGTTGAAAAAAGTTTCGGCATGGCACTTTGGGTCACCTTAATATTCAAATAGGCCTACTGCTGACATTGCTTGAACAATTCATTCATTTTCTTATTTGAGCAACTGTTTAACCTGATATTTGCCGCAGGAGTCATAGCGGCAATGCAACATGACACAGTACAGTAGGTGAGTAGCATAATCATTACAATAGTCAATAGTATGTTAATTGAGTTTCAGGCAAAATTTAGGTAGGAGTCCGCAGAATTAATAATTTGTCTAAAGGGCTCCGTGACAACAAAAAGGTTGGGAACCACTGGTGTAGAGAAATAAGCGGATGATACGTTTCAGGAGTGATCATTGTACAAATTCTTTAAACCTTTGACCGCCACCAAAAATTTACCCTACCGTCACGCATGAGTGATCACGAGTTTGTTGGCCTTAAATACCTCATGTATGAATCCCCCTCAATAACCTTCACATGAATGTCGAAGAGCAATTCTTTTTCTTTTTAAAAATGTAAAAAGATTCTTTTATACAGTTATATTAATTAATTTTTGACCTCGCAAAGTTATCTGCATTTTTTTTCATACTTTTCTCACTTCAGCCCCAAATAAAAGCTAAATTTTCAGCTCTTTTGGTGTTGAAATTTAATAAAATGTTTGAAATATTATCGGCAACACTGAAAAAACAGTTTCTAGCGCGACGGTAACGCTCTCTCGTTTGAAGCGGGCGCGGAAAATCCAAGCAAAAATTTTTGTCCAAGTTTGGCAGTAAAAATCTCAAAAAGTCTAAATACAAACCATATTTTTTTAATATATATTTTACTTCTCCATTGCTTTATCTTTGATTTAAAAGGTCAACGAGCATCAACGATGCCACCGTTTGCAAGATGTTGTGGTTTTTAGACTTGCACTCAAATATGAGTGCTGGCGGTCAAAGGGTAAATAAACATCTATAATTAAATTTAAAAACATTGTAAGACTTTTCTTTTATTTCTTTTGGTACTTGATTCCATAGCTTCACTCCATTAAAACATAGCATCTTCTTACCAGAGTTTGACGTTGTAGAAGGCAAATATAAATCATTTTTTTGGTTCTGACGGGTTTTATGATGATGAATTTCATTTACAAAAATAAAGCAGCCAGCAAAGGCCCGGGGCAGCATTTTGTGCACATATTTGTACAAAAATTTTGCAGTCTCTAATTTAATAATATCGTCAATTCTGAGCACATTAAATTGGTTATAAAGAACAGTTGTATTTGTTGACCTCGGCAAAAATAAGCAGGATCGAATAAACTTGTTTTGTAACACTTGTAGTGGAGCAATTGCTATTGAATTGTGAAGATGGAGAGCGAATTGGCTTGCAGTTTCTGTGGATAAACGACCTGCGACTCTTGTAGATGCGTGTCAAGCTGCTGAACAACTTGGCACTTATCCGATATCCATAAATTACTTCGAATCTTTGCTACCCTTCCAGTTACAACTGCCTCCAATAACTATGAGCAATGTTTCAGTTCACTAAAGTAGGCTACCTGAAAAATTATTACCGCACGAGGCACGACCATGACCGAGCCACGTTTGGATGGTCTATAGCTCAGATGTATTTAAACAAGGATTTTGTACTCGAGTATGATGCAGTCATTGCTATAGCCTATTTGCCAAGCGCAGCCATCGCATTAAACTGTAAATTGTCATTGCGAATCGCGGAGAATGTTCAAAAGGTATTCGAGGTTGGAAGGACTAACTTATTGTTTATGTTCTGAAGTGTTTGATATCTTTTGTTGGTTCATTGATTGGAACAGTAACTTACTTCTGCGGATTTGCTCTTGATTTTGGACCCCTTCCCCCTATCTGACGGTATCAGCTAACCCCCTGTTCTGACGCATCATATGACATTTTTGGTATACCAGCCCCCTATTTAAAGGGTCAAACAAGTCTAATTTTAACCCAAGTAGAAAAGTTTAAACCAATTAACAGCCATTTTCACCAAAATTGAGCTTTCTGTGCACTACCCCAATTGGCCTCCAGCCGCCGAATCAGCCGCTGCGTGGCTGACTGACACAATGTCTTGCCCCCCCTAACAAACTTTCTGAATACGCCACTGCCTATAGGTCTATGTATTCGTTTGGAAAAAGGTTTGTCGGATGGAATTAACATTAATGTGTCGAGTAGGCCTATGGCCTACGCAGTGGTCTCCAGCCTGTGGGTCGCGACCCCAAGTGGGGTCGCCTTAACTTTTACTGGGGTTGCCATAACTCACCATATTCAATTTATTACCAAAAAAACGACTGATACTTTTTTTGTTCTAGTTTACAACCTTTGCCTGTGGTTTGGAGTAGGCCTAATAGGCTACAGCTTGCTACCTCATGTCACTTATGGTGCCATAGCCGTAGGAGATGGGGGGGCAGGGGGGGCAATCGCTCCCCCGCTGAAAAAAAAACGTCGCGAATTTGGGCAAAAATGTCAAGTTATTTGGGCAAATCAATCTTACCATTATGTTTCGAAGTCTCACCAGTTTATAGACTTTTTTCAATGATTATAATTTATGAGATGCATTGACATTTTTCAATGAATGTAAAATGCATTATCATCGATTTTGGAAACAATTGCATGTAGTATTGCAATCTGGGCATTTAAATGATAAGTTTCGATTCCAAAACTGCAAAAAGTAACTGTAAAAGAGCACAGTTAGCACTGTACGCTTAGCACTGATTTTCACTAAAACATAGGCTGCATTAGTTAGATATATAAGATTGGTTTAAAAGCTTGCTGGGTACTGGTAACTTTATGAGGTTTTTTTTGTTTTTTTCCACAATATCCTACTAGGCCTACTGTGATGTAGTTGTTTGCAAAATTGATTTGGGCAAAAATATCTAGGTATTTGAATAAATTAATTCTTGGCTGTGGTTATATTTACACTATAATAGTGTGAATATAGCCGTAATAGTGTTGCCAGATAAGGAATTCTGCCCTAATTTGAGAAAAGTTAATCCTAACTCTGGCAACACCTTTCACAAGCAACCATGGCAACAAGTGTGTAAAAATAGCCACTTCGTTAATTCTTACCATGAGTTTTCAACATTTTACCAGTTTAGTAACTTTTTAGTGTTGCATTTTGTAGTAGGCCTACATTAACATTTTTCTTTAAATGTAAATGTAGCATCAACAATTTTGAAAACTTTTGTGTATGGTATAGAAATTTGGGCAGAATGTAACTTTCGATTCACTATCTGAAGAAAGTAAATGTAAAATAGTGCATTTGGCGAGCTGAGGTAAGCTTATTACAGATATTCATTAGGATATATACACACTAGCTTTCATTTCTTCATTGGTAGAATTTTGAAACCCTCCTGGATTCTCGTAACCTTATGAGGTTTTGTTTTTCGGATAAATTAATCTTATCATGAGTTATGCTATGTTCACAAAACTTAACTTAAATACTACAAAGATAGCTTGTCATTTTTAGATATGGCCAAACAAGTTAAGCATTTGTTATAAACTTTAAAAATCAACAGTTGTGAGGCCACATATAGCCTACACCACTTTTGTGAACATTTGATCTCGGCAACGAACTACCGCATAGGCCTGCACAAAGTGAAAAAGTATATTAAATGAAAATAATTTGTAAATTTTCCAGCATACGGTAGTTTTATGTAATTTGTGGGCTACGGTTTAACTGTTTTCTATAATTATGTAAAGAAGTTTTTTGTTTAAACTGCTGTTTGTCTTTGCTAGTCCTGGGGTTGATATGCTCAGCTATATACTATCTATGATACAGTATTAGAGCAACAACAATCAAATATAAAAACACATGTTATGTTGTTTATGTTCTGTCATCCAATTCATACAGTTGATGCATCAGGCAATGCAAATAGTGCTATTGGTAATGAGGTCTGTAATATTTTGTGGCAAGGATTAAGTTTGAAGTTACTACCTGGGAGTTGCTTTTCTTCAGTGCTTGCGATTTGAGTAGCTGCTTCATTATGAAGTAAGAATATCAGAATATCATTCTAATTATGTTCTGTAAGAACATCGAGTATGATTTCATTGTAATATGATTTTGATATCAATATTTGTGATATTAAAAGTAATTTTGTTCAAAGGTGCAAGTTTGATGTGCATAGCATCATAAACTGTCAAATTCTTTTTAGGCTATAGTATTTGAAGTAGCATGGATATTGGATAAAGTAATGTTACTAGTATGATAAGTAAATAGGTTGTCATTCTAGATTTTTTTTTAATGCAATTTACAAATACTGAGTCTTTGGACTATCTTTATATTGTAAAGATTTAGCTATTTTTTGTCTGGCCTTTTAGTGAAGTTAGGCTGGAGATTTTCAAATAATCTGATGACAAGGATATTCATCAATTGTTACCCGGTTATTGCTGAAGTCAGTTTAAATTGTTGTTGAATCCAGCTTGGCTTAATATATATTTTTGTGCCACACAAGAGTGTTTCAATTTGATCGTTTATTTAATTGGGACACAGACAGGTCTATATGAATGCACGTTAAAGTTAAGTTAGCCTTGTTTTGCTGTTGTAGCCTACGTTATGTTGCCTGTGTTTTCGTACACGGCCAAGTTGATGCCTGTAGAGTTATTAAATGCACTACTGTACCTCAGAGATTGTGAGTAATTTTGTGCTTTTGAAATATACACGCAAAGATAAAATTTGGGCAAACTTTGAAAAATTTGGGCAAATTTTGTTCGCCCCCCCAAAATGTTTTACTCTCCTACGGCTATGTATGGTGCAATAATCAAAAACCGAATAGTTGCGACAAGGAGGCGCAATTCACGATGCTAGTTAAGTTAAGACTAACTTTTTATTCAAGGTGACTCCAGAACGAGCGAATAGCGAATAGTTTATTTATTTAAAACTCGTGAACAGTATGCAGGCGCAACCATCGCATTAACAGTGCAAATTAAATGTTGAAACAAATTGACAATTTTGTGTTCGTGAAATTAAGTTCATGTTTTAATTAAGCTTAAATTGAAACTTCTTAAAAACAATTATTTTGGAATACTTTTGTGTAGCCATATTTCTCTGTAATTGTTTCATACTTGCTCGTATTATTTACTTTCAGCATGACTTGAAATATTTTTCTCCATTTTGTTTTACAAAGTGGTGTCGCATGTAAATGCTGATTTTAATTTCAATTAAATTGGGGTCGTTTCTTAAAAAGGTTGGAGACCAAACCTACGCCAAGGATGTGTAGCAGTAGGTTTTTTCACTTTATGTGCAGAAATGATTTTTTGACGCATTGATAATGTGAAAGAGTAAAAGATGGAGATTTAAACATAGCTTATACGGTAACAAACTTTGGTAGTCCGCTATGCTTACAATAACCTATAGCCTACTTATAGGGCCTACCGTTCTGTTGGCTGAATCTCGGGATTTTTCTCAAAGTGTCAAATTGTTGATTTTAGTTGTCCCAAAGAAAAGAACAGAAAAAACACGGCTTATCTTGTTTTGGAGTGCTATTATGGTAGTATAGGCTATATAGGCTAATGCGTTTGCACAAAGCTATTTCGAGGGTAGGCTACGGAAAAATAATAGCCTATTAGCACGCGGCAAACTAATAGATTCTCTAAATAGTTGCGCTATCTAATTGTTGCCTACTTTTGTGCACGTTTGCGTTTTTTAAACACCCATTATATTATGGTAAGTACTAAGTAGTAAAATCGTGATGAGTAGTTAGGAGTAGTCAGGGATATCTAAAGAAGGGGATACGAAGGTTTTTATTACGTCTGACAATAGAAGGGCTTTTGTTTATCGTAAATAATCTCTGTTTATCGTAAAATACATAACAATTGGCACCGATAGTATAGTTACTAGTTTAACAAATCTTGTTATGCTAACTTGCATTGCGCTATTAACATCAGGCCTGGATATTCACAGCATGCTCGTGGTTGCTTGTTGTTAATTCAACTACCCATATACGGTACTTGCTTTACATCTAGCCTCCTGCAAAGGCTTTGTTATAACTTTAAAAAAACAGCTTACTGGTAACTTTTCAATTGTCTTTGTAAACAAGTAGCCTATTCTTTAAATATACTCTAGGTAACATTTGCTAACTGTCTTCTGTAGCTCATTGTACCAGCTGCACTACAAAACTTTCTACGATTTTAAAAAGAACCACATGTTTAAAGCACTACAAACTACCACCCTGGTAGTGTCATGAGAATAAGGCAATCGCTGCGAGCCTTCATATCCCCTTCTCTAGATATCCCTGGGAGTAGTTTATCTAACTCTTTTTATTTTTAGTTTCAGGAATAAATTGAAACTCAATCAAAAAACTTAGAAACATTGTGAGTCTCTAGATACAGTATAGCCTACTCAAGCCAAGACCTCCCAAGCCAACATCTCCCATGCTAAGCCTTTTTGATCTTTCAATCTTTTTTTCCTATATTTGTTATTGCTAGGCTACACTATGCTACATTCGAATAACAAACAGTATCAGCCCCCAATGTTTTTTCAAAATCATTTTCTGAATCTACATTCTTAGGGCTAGGTTACCATACGTCCTCTTTTAAGAGAATTTGTCCTCTTTTTTTCAAGAAAAATGAATTGTCCTCCGAGGACACCAAAAAATGCTCAAATGTCCTCTTTTTTGACAGTTTGGGATTTCATGCTTAGGCTGTATGATATATTTTCAACCGGATTAGGCTATATTGCTTGATGACGTTTCAGGGACGGCTAGTAGGCTATTTGTTTTCTAAACATTTTGTATAGCCTACCAATGTAACATGCTGATTTATAAATTTTACAAGAAATTGGCGCATTTTATGGAACTATTGTTGAACGTTCATTGTAAGATATAAAACGACATTGTAACGGCCATGCTCACACTTTCGCAAAAAAATTATTCTTTTATCTAGATAGCCTACGTTTTATATTGATACAAGGCTTGTAGACGTTGTACATTACCAACTGAGTTTAGCTCGTTTGTTACTTGAAACAAATCGAAAGGAATGTCTAAAAGTGCTCCACTCCAACGCTGTTCGTTCAGGAGCAACTCATGAGTGAACGAATTCACAGACCTTTCCAGTTCTACAAGCAGAAACTTAACTCTGTCAACCTCAGTGACGGGGTCTGTGTGTTTTAATCATATTTCTTGCAAATAATTTAACAATTTCGTTTAGGCTGACCATTCCTTGTTTTAAAAGGTTAAGGCTTGACCTGGAGTCTTTGGGGTGTGAAAACCGTGCGATTGCACAGGGCCACAAATTAGGGAGCCTGCAATTTACTCAGAAAATGCAGTAATTTTGTCATTTCCAATGGAAAATTTCAACAAAAGAATTAGCAACAAGAAAACACAGAGACTCAACGGGTGCAACCTATTTCGTCCCCTAAAAAGATCGAGAAAAAAACAACAGAGCCGGAGTCGCTGATCGGAGTTGCCGCAAACATTTCAAAATTTCTCTCAATCTTTTCAGGGGACGAAATAGGTCGAAATTTGATTTTGTTGACAGCGGACAAACGTATCCAGTCTGAGCAGCTATTTCGGCGGACAAATTAAGTCTCACGGCGGACACACTACATTTAACTTTGATCGTCATGCTTAATCGCTTTTATGTTGATAATTTTTCACTCTGAAAGACTTTCATCAGACTAGACCATTGAAGAGTAAAAGCGCCCTGCCCAATACACAACATGACTGACGCCGAACGAGGTCGTGTGACTTCTTGCGTCACAATGCTCTGGGCACGAGTCGGAAAACTTCTGCACTAGCGTTACTGTTTTCTGCTGTGCAACGTTTCACTAGGCGTTTGTTATCCTTAGGTTAATTTTTGTGTGTCATGTGAGCGAAAGTGATGGAGAGCAAGTAGGTTCATCGTATTTATTTTCACTTAAAGAATTTTCGCTGGCCCTTTTCTTTCTTACTGTAATCCCAAAACTTAGCCTACTCGTATAATTTAATTTTGTAACTTAACCTTGCCTTATCAATATTACTCAGAGATCAAAGCCAGACATTGTGATGTATGCCTAAGCCTTCCCATCCATTCTTAGCGAAGATCTCACCGTTATTACGCCGATTCAATGTTATCAATCGTTGAAGCAACCTATAAATCCAAAGCTTATCTGCTTAAATGGAAGCTAAGGGATACAGTATTAACATTTTCTAGATGCGCCCTATGCTAGAATGCGCTGGAAATTATATTTTCTCAGTCTCAAAGATTGTTCGTGCTATGCGATAACGTCAGGGTTAGAAATGTTTAAGGATTCAACCTACTTCGTACCCCGATTTCAGGGTACGAAATCGAGGTACGAATTTTTCACGGGACGAAATAGGTTACATCCAGACTCAACATAGAGACATAGCCTACGGTAGCTTATTTCGGAAAAATGCCAAAAGAAAACATGATCTTATCTTTTTACTATGCCACCGGACAGCACCATTTTACAGTAATATTCATACCCAAATTTTTGTTGAACATGCTCTCAGAATGCCCCAAATTTAAATTAATTTGTCAAAATTTTCTGGGAGCCCCCAGACCCCGCCGCTGGGTGTCGCCGAACACGCCGTCGCCCGTCAGGCTTCGCCCGCCGACCGTCAATCCACCCCCCCCCCCCTTTCAAAATAGCCTACCTAGCTATGCTACTTTGTTTGTTTGACTGAAATTTGGTACTACCCATTACTCGAAATCGATCACTGGGTAGAGGTAGTTATCGTAAAGTTTCTTGCCCAGAGAAACAACAGCAAGTGCGGGTGGCTGGAGTCAAACATGCAGGCTCTCGACTGCGAGCCCAACGCGCTAACCACTCGGCCACTGCTGCTGCTACTGAATTAAATCATTGTGATTGGGGTCCGCACAGGGATATCTAAAGAAGGGGATACGAAGGCTTTTATTACGTCTGACAATAGAAGGGCTTTTGTTTATTGTAAAATGACAATTGGCACCGATAGTAGTTTAGTAAATCTTGTTATGATAACTTGCATTGCGCTATTAGCATCAGGCCTGGATACTCACAGCATGCTCATGGTTGCTTGATAATTCAAGTACCTATCGTCCTATATACTTGTTTTACATTTAGCCTACTGCAAAGGCTTTGTTAAGAAAAACAGCTTACTGGTAACTTTTCAACTGTCTTTGTAAACAAGTATTCTTTAAATATGCTCTACGTAACAAACAAGCTTCCCCCTACTATAAGAAATGAATGCAAAACTGTAAAAGGCTTTAAATCAAAAATGAACAAGCTAAATCTTTCTTAAAATGATCCTATCTAAGTATTAGGCTACATGCACCAAACATACTAATATATATATATATATATATTTTTTTTATGCCCAGAAATGATAGGCCAATGTGTGTAGATTCATTAGCAAAATAGTAAGGTTGTAAGTACTCCTACTGGCCTTCTGGTTCTTGTGTTTTTTTGTCCACAGAAGTTCTACAGAATCTTCAGAAGTTTTTCCATCCTCTTCGACCAATCGCCATCTTTCGTTGAAGCGGTGGCCATGTGCTCCAACCAGTTGTTTTTTATATCAATATCTTGGACTGGATCGTCATGCTATTGTCTGATTATTTATCTATTTTTCTAACATGCCAAATTGGATTTCTTTATCACTTTTGTTATGGTTTAACGTGTAAAACATATACACGGTAACCCAAATTTATCATATTACTGTGACATGCCACTACTACATCCCAGCTGGCGATGCCTGTCGTTCTTGCATTAATTCAACGTTTGCTAACGTTGGATCAGTGTGGAAGTGACGAGTTTAGCTGACTGGGGTCTAAAATTATCGCTATATCAAAGCACGCTTGATATCTTCAAGACATAACTTTCCCTGGGTAAAATTGAATTTCCGAAAGATGATGATGTTGTTTTTGCTAGTTTGTTTTATTTGTTTTCGTCATTGTTTTCAGTGTCGTCAAGTTATAGCCTATCTATTTTGTGAGTCGTGCAAGGCCTATGGTGCGTTGCGCTTGAAATGGCTTTGCCCGTGGTAGGATTTCTTTGTGGGGTTTTCTTTGCCTGCCTTGCTCTTCTTGCTATGAAGTAAACGCATCAAGACGTGTTCCCCTTAAGACCATCAGCACTCTTGATAACGCACCATGGCCGATCTTCATAGCAACTGTCCATACAAATCTTAAATATATCAGCTAAAGCTATGCGGGCTAATAAAGCTATAGCCTAAATTTACTTGTTTTTGTTTTTTACCATTTTCTTTTTTTTCTTTTCCCTTTATATCTTAAATTTTTCTGAAGGTGTTGCGACCGTGCCAAATTTTTTTCAACTCAATAACTTACTTCGGTCACAAGCACGTTTTAACGTTCGCGTTTTGTCGCTTCTACCTTTTTCTCGACCTCTGCTATGTTGACGTGTATTGTTTTGATATGATGGTCAGAAATAAAAAAACAACTGAACTGAACTGAACTGTCTTCTGTAGCTCATAGTACCAGCTGCACTACAAAACTTTCTACGATTTTAAAAAGAACCACATGTTTAAAGCACTACCAACTACCGCCCTGGTAGCAGAGTCACTATATACATAGTCTGGAAAGTCATGTTTTGAGGTTGTTGTTTACAGCGCCACCTAGGAGAGCTATGGTTAAATCACAGAATCTGCTTGGAAGGTATGCAAATACAGGCATATTGTCTACTATCAACGGTGAAACTGTGCATGATATTGTGGTTGCAGACTTGTTTTAAACTATTGTAGAATGTTTAGGATGTTAGTTACAGTTATTATTTAGAAAAATTCGTTTGGTCTACTTTTCTGAGGCTTAGTTTAGCATGACTACAAGTAGTTAAAAGATGATGTGACTTTTCAAATTACTAAGGGATTGATTAGTTCATAGTTTGAAGTAGTGGTATTTAAAGTTCATAAGTTTCAATGTACCAAGTATATACATCAGCTTACTAATGGAAGGGTTTAATTAGTAAATATTTGTGGAAGCTTTAAGCTGAAGTAGGCTTGAAATTAGTACCGTAATTGGCAGATGCTACTTAGCCAGCATCATTTCCAAAAACATTGATTGATCAACTAATTCAGTTGACAGTTATTTAAAAAAAGTGTATAAAGATACAACAAAAAGTTGATAGGTTTCAATCTGCGGCACTCAAAATAGCCACTCCCAAAAATAATTTGTGAACA
This sequence comes from Aplidium turbinatum, assembly GCF_918807975.1. NCBI lineage: Eukaryota > Metazoa > Chordata > Ascidiacea > Aplousobranchia > Polyclinidae > Aplidium > Aplidium turbinatum. The sequence goes on along the minus strand of NC_137483.1, from coordinate 5,070,886 downwards.
AAGAGCATTAACAAGACAATTTTGAGTAGGCTACTGTACCGGTAACCTAAGCCTCAGAAAAGTAAACCAAACGAATTTTTCTAGATAATAACTGTAACTAACATCCTAAACATTCTACAATAGTTTAAAACAAGTCTGCAACCACAATATCATGCACAGTTTCACCGTTGATAGTAGACAATATGCCTGTATTTGCATACCTTCCAAGCAGATTCTGTGATTTAACCATAGCTCTCCTAGGTGGCGCTGTAAACAACATCCTCAGGCAGATTTGCCATTGACTTTCCAGACTATGTATATAGTGACTCTGCTGGTAGTGTCATGAGAATAACGCAGTCGGTGCGAGCCTTCATATCCCCTTCTCTAGATATCCCTGGGTCCGCAAAGCATATTCCGCACAGGGCCCGAAATGCCCTAAGACCGGCACTGCCAGGAGATCGTGCCTGATTTGTCACATGTTGAAGATTTTTTGCGATCATGGCTGTCTGACTGAAACTGTCTTAAAATTAGGTCTTTTTTTCACTTTTTGCTGACTGTTAAAAATATAAAATCATTTACTGTCTTAAGAAAGCACTAAAAATGAGAAAAACTAAGTTAGCCTAAACGTTCAGTCAATCTGTTTTCTTGTTTTTTTTTTTGTAACTTTTGCCGCGTAGGAATATACTGTAGGCCCTATGGATCTAAAAACATGTAAAAGATTCTTGAAGCGTAAAATTCTACTTGCTGGTGAAACGTGTCGATGAAAATATGAAAATATGGTAGGCTTACATTCTGGCCTACACAGACCTAATTTTTTTTATACTTTTGGTGAGGCAAATGTCAAATTACTGCATATTTCCCCATTCATTAGAAAGAAACTGTCCATCAAGAGCGTGTCGTCCGTCCATCAAGACTCGGTTCATAGCAATAGGGAAAATCCCTGTGCATATTACACGCTTTTCCTTTGAACTTGAATAAACATTTGTCTCAGAAAAACGCGGGAAAGTTTTTAATCAATGCTGTTTTTCGATCGCTTTTTTTATATGATCAATTTTTATATTTATATGTTATGGACTTTTCAATGCTTCTAACGTAGCACATGATTCCAAAAAAATTATGTGTCTTCTACAGATTAATCTTATAATTTGTTTGATGCAGTTTATGAATGTTAGTGCTAATCAACGGAGCGTGCGATTATCGACTAATCACCAATGGCGACGTTGAGCGATTAGTTGTGGCTGTAGTTCGAAAAACCAGTTGCTTTGGTTTTCCGCCATTTTGTTTATATTGTTTGAGACAGTCTAATTGTGATTTTGAGTTTTTGTATCATCTTTCTGTTTCAAAACGTGTTTATTGTGGACTAACGGTATATACTGTTTCAAGAAAACTATTATTTTGTGTGGTTACAAAAAAATACTGTACTATAACTTCTGTAGTGCGTGTGTAGAACTGTTTTTTACTGAGAAAGGTACCGGTACACCACACCTTTTAGTCTCATGGGTTATGTTATAGACAAGACTTAAGCTACAAATAGGCTACTGAAATCAGGGGAAAGTTTATTTTATAAACATTACTTTCTTTTAGTTAACAGTATTTCAGTAAGCAGACTTTATAAAAGCAAACTGAACTGTTTTAAGGTTAAACTCCAGTGAAACCGTAGGGTCAGTCGTAGGCTAGGTTTTGGTCATTCATTTTTGGTGATTAGAAATTACAAACATGTTGCCAACTGCACGTAGTTTTTTTTTATGCAGACATCAAAATAAAAAAAACGTTAAGTTGTTTGTACAATTGAATGCAGGACCACGCAAAGCTGTCACATAAGCAGATATTTTTCATGGAGCTGACTAAATTTACGGTGTTATGGACAAAGTCACTTCAAATTTATTACTTAAAAAGGAACCCCAGTTTTGATTGGAAATGTACGGTACTGCTGGGAAAAATGCAATCACTATTCATTAACACACAATGTAAGGAGATTGCAAAATTTCATATGTATGACGCAATTGCACGGTGCAATTAAGCATTTTTAAAAATCCAGTGCTTTGAATTTTATTGCAAAACGCGAGTGTGCTTAATGCCTATGGTGTTGCACAGATTACATAGATTCCAGAATGATAAAACGAACAAGAGTGGGTGACCTCAGAGAAAGCTCGCTAGAGCTACAATTGCAAAAGATGATTGTATTATGTTCAATATCAGGTGCTGGTTTAGGATCGGCCGCCTTGGTTAGTGACGTCACAAAAATCTGTGACGTCATGCAAAAAAACGCAACTACTTTTAGGAAGGGTGCAAAAACGCGGAATAGAAGTAAAAGCGGAATGCCTATTGATTTTTAAATATTTGTAGGCATTATTATTGATCTAGAATACTGCCTCCACCAAACATGGTGTAGCTTTCTCATTTCTGCTCGGATTTTAACAATTTTACTATCGTTGGATGGCATTATGCTTCATCTACCCGAATGGATTAATTGCCAATCTAAAGTAGGCACTATATTTATGTAGCGCTAACTTAAACTTTACTATTTTGTAACAATTCTCAGCAATTCAATTTTAACAATAAAAATACCAAACCAACACAAATTAAAAGAGTATGTCTTGTTTTATTAACCTAACAACTTTCACGTTTATATGTTATCTACAAAACGAGCAATCGTTGTTCAAACGTAACCGCTCGACGAAGCTTTTTTCCAATGCATTTTTCAAGGCGATTCGATCGTGGTTCAGTATAAGCCGCCCACAGTTTGCTGTGATCGATGAATACTGCCTCCACCAAATATGCTGTAGCTTTCTCATTTCTGCTCGGATTTGAGAAATTTTACCATCGTTGGAATGCACGATACTGCATCTATCCGAATTCATTAGATGCAAGTTTAAAGTAGGCATTATATTGATCTAGCGCTAACTTAAACTTTACTATTTTGTACCAATTCTCAGCAATTCATTTTTTACAATAAAAATACCAAACCAACACAAATTAAAAGAGTATGTCTTGGTTTATTCATATGTTAACTTTCACATTTATATCTAATCCACAAAACGAGCAATCGTTGTTCAAACGTGACCGCTCGACGAAGCTTTTTACCAAAACAATGCAAACACAAAGCGATCAGTTTCGAGTGTTCATTACAAGCCGCCCACAGTTTGATGCGATCGGTGAATAGTGCCTCCACTAAATATGCTGTAGTTTTCTCATTTCTGCTCGGATTCTAACAATTTTACTATCGTTGGATGGCATTATGCTTCATCTACCCGAATGGATTAATTGCCAATCTAAAGTAGGCACTACATTTATGTAGCGCTAACTTAAACTTTATTATTTTGTACCAATTCTCAGCAATTCAATTTTAACAATAAAAATACCAAACTAACACAAATTAAAAGAGTATGTCTTGGTTTATTCAAATGTTAACTTTCACATTTATATCTAATCCACAAAACGAGCAATCGTTGTTCAAACGTAACCGCTCGACGAAGCTTTTTACCAAAACAATGCAAACACAAAGCGATCAGTTTCCAGTGTTCATTACAAGCCGCCCACAGTTTGCTGTGATCAGTGAATACTGCCTCCACCAAATGCGCTGTAGCTTTCTCATTTCTGCTAGGATTTGAGAAATTTTACCATCGTTGGAATGCACGATACTGCATCTATCCAAGTTTATTGGTTACAAGTTTAAAGTATGCATTATATTGATCTAGCGCTAACTTAAACTTTACTATTTTGTACCAATTCTCAGCAATTCATTTTTTACAATAAAAATACCAAACCAACACAAATTAAAAGAGTATTATATGTCTTGGTTTATTCATATGTTAACTTTCACATTTATATCTAATCCACAAAACGAGCAATCGTTGTTCAAACGTAACCGCTCGACGAAGCTTTTTACCAAAACAATGCAAACACAAAGCGATCAGTTTCGAGTGTTCATTACAAGCCGCCCACAGTTTGATGCGATCGGTGAATAGTGCCTCCACCAAATATGCTGTAGCTTTCTCATTTCTGCTCGGATTCTAACAATTTTACCATCGTTGGATGGCATTATGCTTCATCTACTCGAATGGATTAATTGCCAGTCTAAAGTAGGCAATACATTTATGTAGCGCTAACTTAAACTTTACTATTTTGTACCAATTCTCAGCAATTCATTTTTTACAATAAAAATATCAAACCAACACAAATTAAAAGAGTATGTCTTGGTTTATTCATATGTTAACTTTCACATTTATATCTAATCCACAAAACGAACAATCGTTGTTCAAACGTAACCGCTCGACGAAGCTTTTTTCCAATGCATTTTTCATGGCGATTCGATCGTGGTTCAGTATAAGCCGCCCACAGTTTGCTGTGATCGATGAATACTGCCTCCACCAAATATGCTGTAGCTTTCTCATTTCTGCTCGGATTCTAACAATTTTACTATCGTTGGATGGCATTATGCTTCATCTACTCGAATGGATTAATTGCCAATCTAAAATAGGCATTACATTTATGTAGCGCTAACTTAAACTTTACTATTTTGTACCAATTCTCAGCAATTCATTTTTTACAATAAAAATACCAAACCAACACAAATTAAAAGAGTATGTCTTGCTTTATTTACCTAACAACTTTCACGTTTATATGTTATCTAAAAAACGAGAAATCGTTGTTCAAACGTAACCGCTCGACGAAGCTTTTTACCAAAACAATGCAAACACAAAGCGATCAGTTTCGCGTGTTCATTACAAGCCGCCCCCAGTTTGATGCGATCGGTGATAGTGCCTCCACCAAATATGCTGTAGCTTTCTCATTTCTGCTCGGATTTTAACAATTTTACCATCGTTGGATGGCATTATGCTTCATCTACCCGAATGGATTAATTGCCAGTCTAAAGTAGGCACTATATTTATGTAGCGCTAACTTAAACTTTACTATTTTGTACCAATTCTCAGCAATTCATTTTTTACAATAAAAATACCAAACCAACACAAATTAAAAGAGTAGCCTATGTCTTGCTTTATTCAAATGTTAACTTTCACATTTATATCTAATTCACAAAACGAGAAATCGTTGTTCAAACGTAGCCGCTCGATGAAGCTTTTTTGACAATTTTACTGACGTTGGAAAGCATGATACTGCATCTACCCGAATCAATTGGTTGCATGTCAATTGTTCAACTCCAAGCTATACAGTACATTTATCTAACGCTACTTTAAACTTTACTATTATAACATCAATTACTCCAAAAGTGATATGACATTTGGACAACACCATGAACTCCAAACAAACTTAAGCAATGATATCCATATGCAGACAATAGGCAAAAAGTGTTTACTAATTCCTTTTAATTGAATCTTGCTTGAACATTTTTAATTATTCCAGACATGTTGGATCAATGTGCTTGGCCTACGCAGTTTTTGAAGTCAAGATTCAGTTGGTCAAGCAAAAATAGTAGGCTACACATTTAGCCAAACGCAGCAGCACCACTTTTCAAGATTAAACAATAGAAACCCGTTAATGATGCAGAAATCAGTAGTCTTAACAGCATCAAATTTTACGTCTTGAAGCAGTTTAACATCGCCTGTCTTAATACGAGAAGTAGAATGGGGTGACTTTGGTCCAGTTATGAGACACCGCTTACTTTAGTTTTACAATGGTTCTGGGAGAAAACTTTAATTAACCCATGTTGAGGGCTATCAAGAGCCCTTACATGTTACCAAGTTTGAAGTCATTTGATCCATGCGTAGAGTTAGAAAAAAAAAACAAACTGTAAGTGGTTTTCACTCCAGTGTTTTAAAAAAACTATAAGCAGTCATCTTTTTTCAAGACATGCTCATTGCCAACCCCAAAAAGGGGTGTCACTGGCCCCTTTCAGAGTTTTTAAAATACTTTCAACAATCAGCACTCGTGATTACGTATCAAATATCAAGTTAATCGAATGAAAATGTACCACTAATATATTATATGGCCTAGCACCTGGTTTCCGTTTGTATTTCCTATAGGCATGTCAATTTTTGAAATATTAATCTGCACTCCATCAAGCCAAAATTGATGAAAATGGATCACTAACACAACTAAAATCCTGTAATAAACGACAAAAAGTGGATTAACATCATACAAAAGTGGCCAAAGTCACACCATATTTTCTACATGTCAAGGGGTGACTATAGCCACCTAGGTGAAAGAAGCAAATGCTCAGCAGCCAAATTACATAATTAATACTGAACCTAGAGCTAAGACCTACTTTCTGTCAATGCTTGGCATACCCAGTATGGTCAGAAACTGGCGTGCCAGGTAAAAGTTTGCAAAGTTATTTTTTGGTGTTATTTGGCGGCCATATTGGATCCTCCAGAGTGAACAACTGAATTCACATTTTTCTTAAAAAATTCTGAAAACACACAAAAGAGGATATTTACAAACCTATGCAAATGACCAAAATATTGCAGAAATATTTTAAGTTGCTCAAGTTAACCAGTAACCTTTTTTTTGTTTGGTATAAAGTCGCCCTTGATGGCCAATGTCAACCCATTTTACGGAATGATTTGTTCTTGATGAGAAACATCTGAAGTAGCATCTATCCATGATCGAAAAACGATAGTAAAATTGTTAGAATCCGAGCAGAAATGAGAAAGCTACAGCATATTTGGTGGAGGCACTATTCACTGATCACAGCAAACTGTGGGCGGCTTGTACTGAACCACGATCGAATCGCCTTGAAAAATGCATTGGAAAAAAGCTTCGTCGAGCGGTTACGTTTGAACAACGATTGTTCGTTTTGTGGATTAGATATAAATGTGAAAGTTAACATATGAATAAACCAAGACATACTCTTTTAATTTGTGTTGGTTTGATATTTTTATTGTAAAAAATGAATTGCTGAGAATTGGTACAAAATAGTAAAGTTTAAGTTAGCGCTACATAAATGTATTGCCTACTTTAGACTGGCAATTAATCCATTCGAGTAGATGAAGCATAATGCCATCCAACGATGGTAAAATTGTTAGAATCCGAGCAGAAATGAGAAAGCTACAGCATATTTGGTGGAGGCACTATTCACCGATCGCATCAAACTGTGGGCGGCTTGTAATGAACACTCGAAACTGATCGCTTTGTGTTTGCATTGTTTTGGTAAAAAGCTTCGTCGAGCGGTTACGTTTGAACAACGATTGCTCGTTTTGTGGATTAGATATAAATGTGAAAGTTAACATATGAATAAACCAAGACATATAATACTCTTTTAATTTGTGTTGGTTTGGTATTTTTATTGTAAAAAATGAATTGCTGAGAATTGGTACAAAATAGTAAAGTTTAAACCATCAGTTAATGGCTCCAGTGTTTATTTGTGAATTAGGGTTAACTGATTCGTATAGATGAAGCATAATGCCTTCCAACGATAGTAAAATTGTTAGAATCCGAGCAGAAATGAGAAAGCTACAGCATATTTGGTGGAGGCACTATTCACCGATCACATCAAACTGTGGGCGGCTTATACTGGACCACGATCGAATCGCCTTGAAAAATGCATTGGAAAAAAGCTTCGTCGAGCGGTTACGTTTGAACAACGATTTCTCGTTTTGTAGATAACATATGAACGTGAAAGTTGTTAGGTTAATAAAACAAGACATACTCTTTTAATTTGTGTTGGTTTGGTATTTTTATTGTAAAAATTGAATTGCTGAGAATTGGTACAAAATAGTAAAGTTTAAGTTAGCGCTACATAAATATAGTGCCTACTTTAGATTGGCAATTAATCCATTCGGGTAGATGAAGCATAATGCCATCCAACGATAGTAAAATTGTTAAAATCCGAGCAGAAATGAGAAAGCTACAGCATATTTGGTGGAGGCAGTATTCATCGATCACAGCAAACTGTGGGCGGCTTATACTGAACCACGATTGCTCGTTTTGTAGATAACATTGCTCGTTTTGTAGATAACATATAAACGTGAAAGTTGTTACGTTAATAAAGCAAGTATTTTTATTGTAAAAATGAATTGCTGAAAGTTGTTACGTTAATAAAGCAAGTATTTTTATTGTAAAAATGAATTGCTGAGAATTGGTACAAAATAGTAACAGTTTAAGTTAGCGCTAGATCAATAATAATGCCTACAAATATTTAAAAATCAATAGGCATTCCGCTTTTACTTCTATTCCGCGTTTTTGCACCCTTCCTAAAAGTAGTTGCGTTTTTTTGCATGACGTCACAGATTTTCGTGACGTCACTAACCAAGGCGGCCGATCCTAAACCAGCACCCAATATCATTGGTGCTGACTGCTGATGTGATGTGTATGATGCTGGACTACTATACCTTTGCACTTGAAGTACGGTACCTAGATTAAATGCATATTTTTTTAATCAAATTCATGCAGTTGCTTGATAAATTGACTTTGCAATTAACCCAATTTGACACTACATGTGTCTGGAATCCACTTTCACGGAAAAGCTATTTTTGACAAAATTTAGCATTGAAGTGAATTTGTCTTAATATCAGACTTTGTTAAAATAATAACCATCTGATGGTGACAAATGGTAGTCTAAGCTTGTTTTACCAGGGTATGCATTACCCGTAGTTTTAAACTTGTATGACTGCATGGTATGTTCTATTTCAGACTTGGACAATTTATTGGCTAGTAGATTTTTTAATCTCATCTTATTGGATTTATAATAGTATTTTGAATAACTGTGGATTAACATTTTGGGATGTATGATCAGAAATTTTGAATCAGCGTTATGGGATAACCATGCATAAGATAGGTTAGTATCAATGTTATTGTGTTACCGTACTACAATTGGTTTCGTAAAACTGATGAACAAAAAGTTTTCATAACATATTGTAGGCTATGTTTTTATGCGTATACACCAGTCAATACACAAGGTTTTATGCAAACTTATGTATGGTATCAATGTTTTTAGGTAAAGTTATATTAGCAGGCTGCTTGTATATTATGCAAGCAGCCTGCTAATATAACTTGACACTGATAATAATAACTTGACACTGATAATATAACTTGACACTGATAATAATAACTTGACACTGCTAATATAACTTGACAATAATGTGTGTATACAAGACATGAGCACTATTTTGTATTACCAGTCACACTACTGTACTGTTAGACCATGGTTGCCAACTGCCAACATGCTCTCAATTAATCCTTGTATTCTTTACGTCATGTGTACCATATATTACAGCCCTCGAAATTAGCTTCCATCTACGACGGCAAAAACATTGCCGTCGCCAAATCAACAAACCTTGGATTGCGGCGGCAATTGCTGTATGCTTTAATCAAAAGAAATTTTATGCGCTTCTTCTTCATCGTGTGTCACACGGCGGTAGCCCAGAGCATTAGGCAAGCTATTTTATGCGCTGACAATGCTCTTGTGAACTGTAAAAAGTCTGCAACCTTATAAATACTGGCTTAATTGTTACGCAAAAGTTATTCTTTCATCGAATGCTTATTTTTGACCAGTGTCGTTGCGAATATAAAAAGTGGCACAAAATTGGATAAATGGTTCTTCGGCAGTAAAGAAAAGTAATGCTTCCGATCATATGGCATCGCGCGTTCATGAACGGGCAGTTTTGCGTCTTCAAGTATTCCAGTGACGACGCGACAACCTCATCCTCCGATACAGCATCCGATGATTCCGATTCTGACTAGTTCTTTATCCAACAGACTTTGTGTTGCTCGCAGTATCCTAATTGTGCCAAAATTATGTTAGTGTACTGTATACGTAAATCGAGGCAATCTTCTCGCAGGGAGCTATTGATTTGTTACCGGTACCTGATTGAGCAATTAACGTTATTTCATGATAATTCAACGTCGCTAGATGTCGAATTAATGTAAAACAAACGTAAATTTCTTATTGGGCATTGTTGTTACGCAATATAACTCGCCGGGAAAATTAAATCGATTTGTGCTGACTCGAACGTTGAATCAACCCAAAGTTAACTTACTTTTTCCCCCAATGAGTTGTAACGTCAATCACCGTAACAGCGTGCGTATCGCGTTGATCGCTACTTTTGATATTATTACATCACAACAAATCAAACAGTGCGGTCGTGATAGACTATTCGATTATTTTTTTCGTTTTACATGTTTTGGTACGGTACTATTTTTTCGTAATAAATGTTCACAGCAATTTCCGAGGCAACTTCAACTTTTGCCGTTTGGCCTCGTCATTAAATGCTCATTTTGCGACGGCATTTTTATTGCCGTAGCAGAATGGCCATTATGACGTTTGCGGCAGCATTTACCACGGCAATTGCCACGTGCCGCCGCTAATTTCAAGGACTGTATATTATGCATACTATGCTTTATATTTATTGCAAATTCAATAAGCAAAAGTATCCAAGTCATGTAACCTGCATATGCAGTACAGCATGTGCATTTACCCATTACCTTGTGCTTGCGCTACCGTTTTTGTCCAAAACATGGTAAAATATACGTTTTTTGTCAAAACTTTTTTTCTAGTGAAATTAAGGCCAAAAGTTCTGTTAAAGAGCAGATAGTTACATTGTGATTCTGCATCATTTGATATCAAACTCATGTTCCTAGCACTTCAGCAGTTCCAAAGTTACAGCCAATTTGATAATTTTGGGGGTATTCCTCCATAAAATGTGGGGTAGCACGGCCAATAGGGGGTGCAACTCCTCAAAAATAGTTTTGTTGTTATTTATTGCCAATTTGTCAGGGATCTAGACCCCCCTTTTTTGAATTTCAAAAAAAAGTTTTTTTCACTTCACCCTATGCATTGCATACCGTATATACTCGAGTATGAGATTTTCACAAGTGACTTTCACCTCAAACAGACAGGTTCAACCTACATGGGACATCGGGACAAGCTGTTGTCTCCAGCTCGGCAGCCTTCAAAATTAACACGTTTTTGCTGCAGCAAAGTCATTGCCGATGTAGATTACAGATTGTGAAATGGTGTCGGCCAAAGTAAAAGTTTTGAATACGTTTATTTGCAGTCATTCAAACTTAATTTTCAAATTTAATGATTTCTTGTCAATTCTAAACTCTATACACTTGTTGAGCAATATGCAAAGCTCACGAGACAAAACTGCAAAAAGAGCTGTTTTAAGCGATCATTTTTTATATTTTTGCGTTGTTCTTATTATGTGGGCTAACATTCCATGGGCGTTGAAGTCGATGTCAAACCTTATCGGCCGCATAAAACAGTGATGTCAGGTTGGCTAATGGCTAGGTGATAATAGCATTGAGAGACGTCGTTAATGCAGGCAATATCTGTGACCAAGACCATTAAATACAGGATGGCCAAGTGCTAATTCTCATGTGTTAGTTAGCGGATTTCGATTCTTGTTGTTTGTCTGATAACAAAACAATGCGTTCTGTTGAATCATAAATGATCTCACTGCAGGAAAAATATACGGTAGCGCATCTAGTTTAGCTGGTTTAGCGTTGCATGACCATTCCAGCAGCATAAGTTACTCTATGCTCTACTTTGAAATTTCCTCACTAAATGCTACTTGTTTTTCACATTACAGTACCACAATTGTTAGTTAAATATATAAACAACACTCTGACAAACTTTTTTCACTTTTAACCAGATTGGTAACAATGAAACAAACTCTGACTAAGCCCTTTTTATAAACACCAAAGGTATGCCTTGTAGCTCCAGTGTATGTGTAAGCAATTAGCATACTTATGACATCTATTGATGATATTCAATACCTTGAAAACAAAAGTTACCTGATGGAGATAAAACTGCCAAAGTCAAGTCTACTTTTACCCTTAGATAGACCCTTTTATATGACCCTAAAGGTTGCTCTAAATCACGTATGGGTCATGGGATGTTTGGTTACCACCTTACTGCTTGATTACAGTGCCGTATCAACATCCCATCAATTGCAGTGCTTGAAGCACTGAAGCAGCCATAACCCCAGCTTTAAGCTCCAGCTTTCAATTTAATTTATCCATTGAAACTTCTGGCCTCCTGCCAAAAGATTGTCTCTGGTGCATCACTCCAGTTTATACAAATATGTGTGACACACACATTGTGTGTTTACAAAATGTTTAATGCTGAAAATATAAGTATGATAGTTTTTGTTTTTCCCTGCGGTACCGTACTTCTATTGTGAAAAAAGAAATCTCTTGCCAATTGGTGTGCTTTATAAATTTCACTGTGGTGTGGGATTTTCTCATTTTTGTTTAACTGGGAAATTACTTTTAGGCAAAGCATACTGAAATGAAACATATTATATATAAACATGTTTTATTTGATCTATGGAGTTGAGGTTTAATTCTAGTGTTACAGAGGTAAAGGCACATGAAAGCAAATAAAACATGCAGTACTAAGGTTACAGTCTAAAGTAGGCTACATTCCATTTATATATGCGTGTATTCGTGTATTTTATAAGTACACAACCACACTAAAACTTTAAGCAAATATTTTGATTTTGCAATTTGCCGCTTGTAAAGAATTTGTTTGCAATTTACCAAAATATTTTGTCAAATCATTCCTACTAAATTCTTGGTTCAGTGTAATGACTTAATTTTAACTTTTTAGGTCATGCATAAAGACTGTCAATGGAGAAGAGGAGTTGATCCCAATATTTTTGCACCTATTGTTTCAAAGCTTGTCTGGGTCTAGACCACAGGTAATATTATTTTCTTCAACAGATTGATCAGATGTAACCTCTCTCCATTTTATTCTGTCTTGTTTTATTTGTAATTCTGGAATGCTTTTCCTAATTCCAGCACCCCCATAATTTGCTTAATATTATATTGTAAAAAATATTTCATTGTCATCCTTTTATTGATTTACCTTGCACCATTAAAGACTTAAAGAGCTGTCAACAAAATAACATTGATGAAGTTTTGGTAGAGAGTTTGCTTTGTTGAACCATAGGCAGACAAAACAAAGTAAGTTTAGCGGGTTTAACATGTTTTATTACAAAAATATTTTATTTCAAGTTTTCTACTCCGTTGCTCTTCGAATGTTGTGTATAAGTTTAGTTGTTTGCGTGATGCCAACCAGAAATAAAAATTGGTATGTCAACCAGGCATTTGTTGACAAGAGCTGGGGAGCACTTAAACTTAATCAAACTTAAAAACCAAAAGTGCAATTAAAGAGCACATCGCCTCGCCCTTTTGTGTAACGTGCACTGACAATGTCGCGATCGACCAATTTAAAATCATCTCTTGAGCCAGATGTGAATTTCAGACTAAGATCATGGAAGCCTTATGAATGAAACTTAATAATTCCGTCTCTCAACAGGCAGTTATTCTTTTTCTCCTGTGGCTCATTGTTCCTTTTGTGTGTGTTGTAATTGTTCGTCACATTCATGTACTTTACACCTTATGTGATCTGTTTCTCGCCTTACAATTTACTTGTAATCATTCTTATATCACTTGTTCAGGTTGTGCTTTTCAGTCCGGAGTGTTGTTACAGTTATAATGCTTTGTCAAATTTACCTTATAAGTTTTATTTTATGTATATTGCAAGCAGATTTATGTAATTCCAAATGAGGACACACCTAACGGGCATTGGAGCCTAACCACCTTCTCCACTACAAGATCTCTGCTCTCCCAAACAAGCACCCTGTCGACTGAAATCAAGACACCCATTCGTGCCAGCCGCTCAACTTCTTATAAGACATCTTTGCGGCTGCTTGGGCGAACCATAATTGGAGTTTTGAATGGAAGTCAACCGCCACCAGACTCTATTCGTTCATCCCCGACGCCGACACACTCCCCATCGGTCTAACACTACCAAGACAGGCATGGGTGCGCCTCAACCGTCTCCGTATGGGCGTTGGGCTTTTCCGCTCAACCATGCACCAATGGAGAATGGCCTCTTCCTCCTGTGAATGTGGTGCCGAGGAACAGACTGCAGACCACATCATCAATGACTGCTCCATCTTCAAGCCACCTTACGGAGTGGAAGGTAGGGTGGAGTGAAAATTTTTTTTTTCTCAAATCAAAAAAGAGGGGTTCTAAAAACTTGTCATTTGACCCAAAATCACCATTAAAATTGATTTTGGGGTGTGGCACTTTTAATTGGCCGTGCCACCCGACCCTAGGGGTCGCGACGAGGTTAAATTTCATGAAATCCGCATAACTTTACAACCGTACATGCTAGAAACTTGAAATTGGTCTTAAAAGATTCAGAAGCAACATGTTTCTATCTGCTCTAAGAGCAATTTTTACCCTAAGTGCAACAGAAAACGTTTTATCAAAAGAAAACTGATATTTGTATTGAACAAGCATCAAGCATTGTGAGTCGATGAAATGCATGCAAAAAAAGCACTTTTAGAAATAGGAGAGTGGGAATTAAACAAATTTCTTGACCTAACATTGTAAATGAATGTATAGCCCAGTCAAGAATATAGAACACAGCCATTTGACACTTCAGGCATGTTGATGAACTGAAATTCAAAGCCATAAACAGACATAACTCAGCAACAACACTACATTTAACATTATGAAAACAAAAAGCGAAAAGAAAATTTTCTGAACAATTAATTAATTTTACCTCTCAAATACTTGACCCGTTGTGCTGTGTAATTTTAAGTTATCAATTTGTGTGAGCGAGGCAGTTTCTCAAATGTTTAGATTTGACCATATTTTTGCTGTGATACTGTATGATTCTTTAGCATTTCTTTTAAAATGTATTTTTCTTATAGGGTTGAAAAGGGCTGTATGACTGGCCGAAAACGTTCGCTTTTTGTTTTTTTATAATGTTAAATGTAATGTTGTTGCTGAGTTATGTCTATTTATGGTTTAAAAGAGTTACCTCTCTACCCAAATTGTATGAAACTCAAAGGTACAGCAACAATAAGTAACTCTGTATGGTCACTGCTCAGTATTCTATGCCTGTTCAATGTTCATGAAGCAATTGTTTCTCTGTGTCAAAACGTTTCATCAGACGTCTAAATTTAATTTTCTATCTGATCAAACTGTCACGCCTGTCATACCTTGCTACAGAGGATGATGCATCTGTCACCAACTTAATGTGCCGTTCAACTCTTTGATTGTGGCAAGGATGCTGAAGTCGCAATGGACTATCTCAAATCTCCTCAAGTGTGGATCGACTTAGAGCTTTGATCAGTGGAGGTTCACAAGTCCCAGGGTCATTTAGATTGATAAGCTTGTAATACTCCTTCGCCTTGATGTTGATTTTAGGAACAAGAAACCAACGCACACTGGAACTAACATTTGTACCAGTCTTCTCATCTGATTGTTCCAGGTCACCTCCTTCAAAGTTGTCATTCGGTGAAATGTTGACTCCATGTTGCTGTAAACAATGTAAACATCCTCTCATCGCCAATATTTTGTTCACAGCAATTCTGCAAATTTCTTCACTGTCGTCCCACCAGAATATTCTCCGGATGTGCAAAGAATGCATTTTTTTGCACAACCTTTAACAAAATTCCCCTCACTTTTTTGGATGGGAACTGGACGATTCAACTCTGGACAAGATCGAACAGAGTCTTTGGCCCATCAGATATTTTATCTTTGTGCTTGATTTGAAACCATGTGGAAGTATATATATATACATTTAAGCAAAATTCAGCCAAAGTATGCCGGTTTGCGGACGGCTTTGATATTGAAGTATAATACCGCAGGATTCGGCATGCAAGTGTGAGCCACCTCGAGTGGAAAATTGGCCCTATCTCCAACATTGCTAAATCATCATCCACATGACCAAGGAGAGTTTTCCAAAAAATCCTGTAAGCATAATGCTGGTCTATGCTGAGGTTAGCGACAACCTTATTGGGCAGTAATGGAAAGTTCTGGTTTGAAATTGGTTTCATCATAATCATCATAATCCATCGTTGGTTTGTTCCCCACTAGTGGGGGTGGCCGATTGTTTCCGCGCAGCAATTGTTTTAATCCCTTTTCTCCATATCACCCTGTCCCTTGCATCGTTCTCCTTCAGTCCGACTTTTTTAAATTCATCCTTCCCTTGTTGTTTCCACGTTCTTCTTGGACGACCGCGTTTCCTCTTCCCATCCACCTTTAGATCTAGTGCCTTTCTAAGAAAACTTCCTTCCTCCCTCCTTATCACATGTCCATACCATCTTACTCCATTTGCCTTTGCCAGTTGGTCTATGGTCTTTCTCATCTCCAGCATATCCAACAATTCTTCAGTCCTTTTTTTCCTTCTCGTTTTCACCTCACACATTGCTCTCACCATTGACCTTTCCGTTCTTCTCAGGATTGCCAGGTTTCAATTTTTGAATTGGCCAATCCGAAACACAACCACTTAGTTTTGATCCAATCTTTCCTTGGAAAGTATTATGTGTTGTCCCATCTATAGTTACAAGCACATGTCGCAATGGCAGTTCATTGCAGTGTAGAAGGCATATCAGTATCACCCACTGCAATGGATGTTCTACCTTCTTTTCCAATGCTCTGATTAAGCCATTGTATGATCCGGTCATTGCTGCCGTGCCATCAGTTCCTACAACTACAAGTTTGTCGCCCAGTTCAGTGTACTTTATGGCATCATTGACGGTATTTGCAGTTGTTCTTCCTTTCCCATCTTCAGGTGTGACATGGGTCAAATAATACTCGCCTGGTACTCCAACAATGACATAGTGCTCTTCCAGGATTGATTGTGATTGTGAATGGATTTTGAAATATAGTCTATTATGTTGTTCCTCTATGTAATAGATTCTAAAATGGACGATTCCACAATGCACACAGTACATACTTATTATGGTTGAGAGCGAAATGATAAAATATCAGTTTTTTTCATTTAAATTATTTTCTGTTGCATTTATGGTTAAAATTGCTTTTAGAGCAGATAGAAACATGTAGCTTCTGAATCTTTTAAGACCAATTTCAAGTTTCTAGCATGTACGGTTGTAAAGTTATGCGGATTTCATGAAATTTAACCTCGTCGTGACCCCTAGGGTCGGGTGGCACGGCCAATTAAAAGTGCCACACCCTAAAATCAATTTTAATGGTGATTTTGGGTCAAATGACAAGTTTTTAGAACCCCTCTTTTTTGATTTGAGAAAAAAAATTTTTCACTCCACCCTAGTGGAAGGTCTGCATTTCATGGATGATAAAACCAAAGACTGGCTGCTCTCTAGCAGCCTTCCAGTGTAGTCTGGGAACATCGTGAATTTGGGGTGGTAAAAGGATAGACCCTCGACCCCAGAGGCTCACACGACGACGACGAGGACACACCACTATCACAATGAGAGCTTGAAATACTAGGATAAATTTATTTATTTATTTATTTTCAATGTGGCCGCCCTTCACTTGGATAAATCTCTTAATTCTTTGTAGGAAGTTTTTGACTGAGACATGTAGCTCATCCTGGGGTATTTTGGCCCATTTCCGCAAAAGTGCTGGCTTAAGAGTATCAACACTTGGGCGAGCCATAGAACAGGTCGTTGCCTCCAATAATGACCACACTTAAAGTTCATGGTATTCGAATCAGGCGATGAGAGAGACCACATTTCCTTGCTTTAAAATCTTAAAAGTTGACATGAGCACTAGTCCTGAGTTTTCTTGGGGTGTGGTATGGTGTACTATCTTGTTGTAATGTGAAGGGTTGATCTTGTAGTGTTTCTTCATTACTTCAAGGGCTGGAACCAAAATACTGTTGATGCATTGATCTGAATTGATTTTATTCCCACAATCTATGAAAACAGAGAAGATCTTCAAGTTTTGGAGGTGGCGACCCACACCATGATAGAAGACGGTTTTTGATAGCGGTAAACTGTTCTCACAGAATCTTTCATAAATATCTGCTAAAGACTTTGCATAAATTCTATCAATGTGAACTGAGCTTCAACCTTTTGAAGAGGTGTAAGGAACTGGTGTTTTCTCATCTACAACTGAAGATCCTTTTCCACAATGGTTCGTATTGAAGTGTTGCTCACATTCATGTCTTTGGCCATTTGACGGATGGATCTGTTTGGATTTCTCCTCACTCTTTCTTGAACAGCCTTGACCACTTTTTTTGTGCGAGCCGAGGTCTTCCACTCCTAGGACGATCTTCAGATGTACTAAGTTCTTTAAATCTATTTACAACATGGTAAATGGTGAATTTGGCAACTTTTAAGAGCTTAATGATCTCAGAGTTGGTTTTTCCTGCCCAATGGAGTTGAATGATGGCTTCTCTTTGGCTCATTTTAGACCTTCAATTTAATACTTACAATCAGACTTAAGTTTTAAGAGAGTTTAGCAAGATATTTAGCATATATATAATCATAGGCGTCGATTTTTTCTTACAAGAGAGGAATTCTGGGTGGGCGAGAGTTTTCAAACAGATTTCATTGAATGTGTATGTTTGCAAATTCGCAATGGTTCAGTCTTCGAAATGAGCATATTTTTACTTCGGCAAAAACGTTGCTGAGGCCAAACGGCAAAATTTGAAATTGCCTCGGCAATTACTGTGAATATTTATTAGGAAAAGATTGTACTAAAACATGTAAAACGAGAAGCGAAAAATATACTAGAGTAGTCTATTACGAACGCATTGTTTGATTTGTTGTGATGTAATAATACCAAAAGTAGTGATAAAGCGAGCAACGCGATACGCACGCTGTTACGGTAATTCACGTTAAAAAAACTCACTTGGAGGGGAAAGTAAGTTAATTTTGGGTTGATTCAACGTTCGAGTCAGTACAAATCGATTTAATTTTTCCGGCTGGTTATATTGCGTAACAACAATGCCCAATTAGAAATTTACGTTTGTTTTACATTAATTCGACATCTAGCGATGTTGAATTATCATAAAATAACGTTAATTACTCAACCAGGTACAGGTAACATATTAATAGCTCCCTGCGAGAAGATCGCCTCGATTTACGTAAGCTTATAAGCCAACATAATTTCGGCACAATTGGGACACTGCGAGCAACACAAAGTCTGTTTGATGAACTAGTCAGAATCGGTATTATCAGATGCTGTATCAGCTGGACGAGATAACGGAAAGCGAGGCGCAACAAGGAGTAGATGCTTACAATAATTTGACGTCTACTGGAGTTAAATCAATGCAAATAGCAGGCCTTGAAACAACTTTTTTTTCCGGCTGCCAAACGTGTCCGACTGAAGCAAGCTGTTCGGCGGCCAATCACAAGCACATGGCGGCCATCGGAACTTCGACACGCATCAACATACAGTCTTCGAAATTAGCACATTTTTACTTCGGCAGAAGCGAAAAATATACTAGAGTAGTCTATTGCGACCGCACTGTTTGATTTGTTGTGATGTAATAATGCCAAAAGTAGCGATAAAGCGAGCTACAAGATACGCACGTGGCACGCTGTTGCAGGAATTCACGTTGAATAACTCACGGGGAAAAGTAAGTTAATTTTGGGTTGATTCAACGTTCGAGTCAGCACAAATCGATTTAATTTTTCCGCTCGGTTATATTGCGTAACAACAATGCCCAATAAGAAAGTTACGTTTGTTTTACATTAATTCGACATCTAGCAACGTTGAATTATCATAAAATAACGTCAATTGCTCAACCAGGTACAGGTAACAAATTAATAGCTCCCTGCGAGAAGATTGCCTCGATTTACGTATACACTACACTAACATAATTTCGGCACAATTGGGATACTGCGAACAACACAAAGTCTGTTTGATAAAGAACTAGCTGTCAGAATCATCAGATGCTGTATCGGAGCACGAGGTTGTCGCGTAATCACTGGAATCAGACACATCAAGAGGCTCATCGCTTGGCTGTAAATCTATACCGTCTTTGCCGTTCGCAATGAAGCGTCCACGTTTTGCGGCTTTCGGGCTTTGATACCACTCCACAGGCCTCTTTCTTTTTCATAAAGATCCATCAGGGTGTTGACTAGGGAACAAATCTATGCTGTGCCATAACGACTGGGAGGAATGTTTAACCCTAACGTTACAAGCGCTCGTGTGGCCTCGGCATTTTTATTGCCGACGCCACGGCCTACTAGAACACGGCCAAATATGTTGCTATTTGAGGAAATTTCTAAGAGTCTGAATTGTTACAATCATAGCTATGACAAACCTATTATCTTCCCATTTCCAGAAGTAAGTAAAATAAGCAATATTTGCACCTAGACATATGTTTGGCTTGTTTTTCCAGAGATTAGATATGTATGTTAAGCACAACTTATGCAATAATAATGTAAAATATGTAAATTTTCCAACTACATCCTGGAGGTAGTCTCATCATACAGGCGTTAGGTTTTTTGTATAGCAGGATTTTTTGCCAATAGCCACATTTTACTTGCAAAATGAAACTTGGTGGAAACAAAACAAACTAAAATTTAAATTAGCACATCAAATGAACCGCTTACAACATAGAATTCACAAAAAATCCTTGATATTTTAAATGCAACATGCAATTTCACTAAAAGCGACACACCAAACGATACTACCTCCAGGTTGCAGTTGGAAAATCTTACATATTTTACATTGTTATTGCATAAGTTGTGCTTAACATACATACCTAATCTCCGGTTACACAAGCCAAACATATGTCTAAGTACAAATATTGCTTATTTTACTTACTTCTGGAAATGGTAAGCTGACAGGTTTGTCATAGCTATAATTGTAACAATTCAGACTCTTAGAAATTCCCTCAAATAGCAACATATTTGGCCGTGTTCTAGTAGGCCGTGCCGACGCTAATGCGCCATTTGCCGACGTTAATTTCGAAGACTGAATTTATCGCATTAATAAAGTGTATTGTGGTGTCACTTGCATCCAGCTTATCGTCAGACATCAGCTGCTTGATCACTCAATAATGTTAACAATTCAAGCATATACAGGGTGTATTGTGATTTATCGAGTACTTTAACTCTTTTCTAGTCCTTTGTGATTATAAGTGGCAAAGTACTACAGTACTACTTTATTTACAAGGCCGCTTGTGTAAAATTTTCTCGGAACTTCATGGCGGATAAATGCGGCCGACGGAAGGGCGAGACCCGGTGGACAAAATGTCGGTTTTTGTAGGTTAATCGCGGCGATGGCCGCCTTCAGTTTCAAGGCCTGAATTATAGGGTGATATTTTTATAAAAGATTCTCTCAGCTGGGCACGTGTCTAAGCGCCGGCGAAGTAGGAAGTAACCCAAATAAAACATCCAGCAATAGTAAGATTGAATCAACATTTTAGTCTGGTGTAGTCTAAGAAAATTAGTTTTTTCTTGTAATCTTGTTGTCCTTACAATTGCCGACGCTAATTTCGAAAAGTTTGGTTAGTCTTTCTCACAAAGACTGCGTTTAGCGTCGCTGCAGCAATTAAGCTTTAATAGGTTGGATGTTTTCTTTCTTGCATCTTACGATCTTATGAGCGCTGCTAAACTAAACAAACTTCTTTTATGTTTTCCTTTGCAACCTAAAAAGCGCGTGACTCGTGACCTGTTATCTTTAAAGTGGCGCCTTCGGATTTGTTGCATTTGTAAAAGCGATTGTTTTTAGTACGTCTTTAGTTTGTATCGGTTATTTTATTGTCATGTTCATTATGATGTCATATTCACATTCCCTTACGATGACCGGGAACTGAAGTTTGATTGTGACGTAACGAAAGTGAGACCATTCGGAGAAAAGATCAACTTGCCGACGCAAATTTGGAGAAAAGATCAAACGTGGCTTTCTCTCACCAGGAATTGCCAGCTGTGGCAGTTGCCGTAGCAACAACAATGCAGTGCGTACCGCCGTTTTTCCACGCAGCGTTGTTATGGAATTGCTTTGTTCTGTCGGATACCTAGCGAGAGACATAGCGTAAAACAAGAAGTTGCGCTGCAGTTGGTTGGATAGTCCACTAATTAGTCTAGCGTTTAAGAAAAACGGAAATAATTGTAACGAACACTTCATAAGTGGCATGAAAACAGGGTGGGCGAAACATATTTTGCCCACCCTCGTTTCACGGCAGGGTGGGCGTCGCCCACCCTGCCCACCCTATTTCGACGCCTATGTATATAATTGTATATTTAAGCTGGGTTTTATTTTCGCTGATACTTTTCGGTCATTTGTCCGAAATGACTTGAAATAATTCAGTCAATTTTATTTATTTCGGTCATTTTTAGTCATTTTTGGTCATATATAGTCAATTGACTATAAAACAATGAAAACTATTAATACTACAAAAAGTGCTCAATGCTAAGCAAAAAGGCAAAGCAGAGCAAATTAAATCAAATATAGTTATTACCGTTCCATCTGAAGCCTATTCGTTAGGTGAAACAATTTGTAAAGGCTTCAGATGGTAATAACTATATTTGAGTCAATTGACTATATATTTTTTTCGGACATTTTGACCGAATTGACTATATTTTTTTTGGACATTTTGCTAAAAAATAGGTCAATGACCGATACATGACCGAAAAAACAACCCCAGTAATAAGTGACATTCAATATATATGTGTAATCATAAAATGAAATAAGTCCAAAGACTTTCTGTTCACCCTGTAGTGTATACCGGTATGTTCTTAGACTGTGAATGTTGCTTAAAGACAACTACAAACCTTGCTTCACTTTACCGTGTTTAGAATACCGGTGGTAAGCTACTGAGTGAGTTGATGTGACCAAGGAGACATTTCAAATTTGAATACAGCTTAGTCAAACAATAAGCTATAGTGTTTTGTCTTTTCTGTGATGAAGCAAAAGCTTTTTTAGAAGTTGTAAACTTCAACAAGCTTCCCTCCTTTTATATTATCTTTCCATGCAATTGTATGCTACACTAGATGGGAGTGGTAGGCTGTTGTAAATTGATCAGAAAATCATCATCTCAAATTCTTTTGACCTTTGTCATTTCCTGAGCTGATTCATTGTTGCTATTCCGCTGAGAATGAGGTGCAGCTATTGCTAAGCTTTTTGTTATTTATTAAGTGGTGCAGCAGTAACCAGTTGTTTGTTCAGTCTCAGCCAGCTGGTAGATTTACTTATATATATACTTGTAGTTTTGTAAATTATACCTCACACCATCAGCTAGGTTGGTGCAATAGTGCTGTGTAGAAGATATTTACTCAGATAGCAGAACTCGTTATTTTTACATTGATTGAACGTCTGCAGACGGAGTATTGTAACTGAGGTTTCTAAACTAAATTTCCATAATAGGTCAATTGTATTCTTGCTTTTCGCTCCCTTTTTATTAGAGATGTACCGATACCAATATTTTGGCCGATCCCGATACCGATATCACTTTTTTAGGCCAATACTGATACCGATATTTTGGCCGATACTTTGGTGTTACAAAAAGAAGCAATTTTGGTATTTGCAAGGAATTATATCAAATGCTAAGTTTTACCTTATTTGCATAAAAAACTATTAAAAAAAGCTTTCAATTGACATAATTTATTAAAGATTCAAGAATCCAATTTCAACCGCATTGTTGTGTCATAATAGTAGGTTTTAGTTATGAAAGGCCACTGTAATTGAAGACTGGGGTATAAGGGAAGAAACATTACATCATAATTGGGGTTTCTGAAAAATTAATAAACTGTTTGCGCAAACTCTCCAAATAGGCTATCATAATGGGTAATAAGATGTAAAATGTAAACCAAGTCATTTGTGTAGTCGTACAAAAACTATTCGACAAGTAATGTGCAACCTAAGGGCGCTTTTCGTTTGGGTGAAAAGCTTTTGCCAGGCCAAGACTACCCAGGTAGCAAAAATGTATAATTTTGCATCGTTTTTACTTTGCTAAGCGTTTAAAAAACCTGTGTAACTTGGTTGTTTTTAGTAAGCTGATTCTATCAGTCTGTGATTTAATTTCCACCAATTTCGTTGTAATAAACTCACCAAGCTTAAACAATGTCATGGCAGAATAAGTAGGCTCAAAATGAAAGCAATGGGACTACGAATCCTCACTAAACTAATCAAAATGACTTGTTGCGCCTAAGATGACAACCTCATTGTGAAGAAAGGAGTGTTCTTCCCGGCTATCAGCACAAGGTTGAGCACTCACTAGTACAGCGAGCAGTTGCGATTTGCTAACCACAATGGTGTAGCTTCCACACTAGCCATTTCAATTCTTGTTGATGTCAATTCTTGCTACAACACGGCTGCCGAGAAACATATAAGTACCGGTAGTTGATTGGATGGTCTAAATGGCTAGCGTGGAAGCTACACCGTTGTGGTTAGCAAATCGCAACAGCTCGCTGTACTAGTGAGTGCTCAGCCTTGTGCTGATAGCCGGGAAGAACGCTCCTTTCTTCACAATGAGGTTGTCATCTTACGCGCAACAAGACCATTTATTGATTAGTTTAGTGAGGATTCGTAGTCCCATTGCTTTCATTTTGAGCCTACTTACTCTGCCATGACATTGTTTAAGCTTGGTGAGTTTATTACAACGAAAGGAAAATTTAAAACTGTTATCACAATGTTCAACTTTCAGAGTTACAGTACCAGTACGTTACTTCAAAATTTTATGAGAACTCACTACAAGTATTGCTTTTTTACCCAGTCTTTTGACAGTTGTTCATTTTCACCTATATAATCTGATATGTTTAGTTTTATTTGTTATTTGGTTTATTCTACACAGCTTCTACTTCCACTTGCATGAAAATGTAATGTTTTGCATGTTTGATTGTTCAGAAAATTTAATTTTAATATGCCAAGCATTGACGGTTTCGCAGAGCTTCATTATGGAGATGTGAAACATGAGTTTTTATAAAGATGATGTTATTATTTTAAGTAGGTTATTGCGTTAAGATGAAACAAACCTTTATTGAATAACAAAAGTTTGTTGGCAAGTTTCAAAGTCAAACTCAAAATTTATAGTTACGGAGAATTGATATATTCAAATTATTTATGTACACTGTATAGCTTAATATAGATCTCATTGTGCTGGAGTGAAATCCAATCATCTGAGTTTTGGCATGCACTGTTCAGTATTACATGCATTGGCCTTGCTGGTGTATATATATATGGGAAAACTAGTGAACTTTGAGGCAACAAATGACCCTTGCAAGGTTATCAGGGAATTAGGCAGATATGGCCACATGACAACTTTAATAAATGAATGTCCATAATACCCTGTAAAGTTTTAGAAAGCATACCAATTGTATATTTGAAGCATAACAATCTATGTATGCAGGCCTTGACAACGTGCAAACTGGAGGCCTGACAAGGGCGATGTATAATTTGTATATTATTTTGATTTTGAAATCTAAGCTAAATTTACTTTATACTCTTTGAAATGATGGTTTTGAGGATCTAAACTGCCAAAGTGTGATCGATCACTGAATCTCAAATCACTGCAGAACTCCTTATTTTATGTTTAACAAATAACAGTTTATCTCAATTACCAATGTTGCCAGACATTTTTTTGATTTTTAGGACACATGCCAAAGTCTAGTGTTATTTGAATGGTAACAATTAGCAAAAAAAGTGACTCAAAATCAAACAAAATATCCACAAAGACTATTTATTAACTACCGTACCGTATTGTAATATTCAAATTATGAACTATACTAGTGATTTTAGCTACTGACAGACCAGCCTTCAGTCAAACTTTAATCTGCACGTTGGCATTGCCAGTGTATAAAGGTCGCCTATAGCAGTTCATTTTAAAAGGAAGAATTTGGTGAATATTGAGTAAAAGTAGACCATTTTGCAATGTACAGGGGATGGCCAATTGTAATTTAAACGCTTGTTATGAGTTGTGTTTTGAACTTTGATTTTAATTTTCACGTTATGTTGGCGCGAAACTGATGGCGCAGTGTCGTCGTGATATTCATAGAGTGCTTGGCGAGAGGAATATTGATTTTTGTGACTAGGGCTTACCTAACTTGTGCTTGAGCTAGCTGACAAAACTTTTGAGCTGTTCAATGATTCAGCATCACCAAATGTTAACTTCATGGAAAAGTAGTCGATGTCTGTGCAATGTTTTCATACAGATACAGATCTTATTTTTTCCTCTACGCTTGATTCAATGTTACTCCTAAATGCTTTTGTAGTAGTGCACTGTTAAAAAGAAAGATAAATCTAGTCTAGTTTGTTTTGCTGTTAGCTGGTATTGGAAATTTGCGTATTAAAAAACTATCATGTCATGGACCTGGTGTTCTTTGCTATCTTGCATCTTGATATGGACAGCTTTGCTACCACTTTTTTACATTTCCTCTGTTATAGACCATAGAGCAGGGGTTCTTAACCTTTTTTGTCTCGTTTACCCCTTGCCGAATGAAAACAGTAAAATTTACCCCCACCGTTTTGGTGGCCCCTTGTGATGTCCGTGTCCAGATTTCGAGGTCAGAAATCTCGTTGCGACTTCTACTGACTTTCCAAGCATCAAATGTTGGAAAATTTGCCTAAATTCCTTTTTGAACTCTTCTACTCCACAGATCTAATTTTGTCTGAAAGCCCTGAATTTTATCATGATTATACATCTATAATGGTATCGCTTTTTTCTTGCATTTGCGTATTGAGCTGGTTCAAACTTGAAAAAATGTCTGTCAACAGTGTCAAGTAAGCCAATGCACCAATAAATTTGCTGTTGCCAAAGTGCTTACTCAACGGGGATTTGCGTTCTCGAAGAAAAATCTCGATTTCACCATGTAGTTCGAAAACTCGAGACAAAACAAGACCCCCAGAGAGCCACCGAACTTCGGTGTGATAAAGGAGAACAGAGTGTTCTGATCCCATCTGATCACAAACCACTTTGAAAAGACGATGATTAAGAGCACATGCCCTGATAAAATTCACACATTTAACCATATGCTTCAATACTGCTTTCAAATATTCTGGAAGGGTTTCACTTGCCAGTGCATGTCGATGAAGGGCACAGTGAGTACCGGTAGAAATGATGTTAGGTGCGCGTTTTTTCACCAGAGTTGTAAAGCCAGACTTAGCACCGAGCATAGAAGGGGCACCGTCCGACGTCCGTGCAAAGTGAACCCACATAATTCCAGGATATATTATTTTGCTGAAATAAATTATCTATTTTTGCCAGAACATTAACCGCTTTGGTAGTCGTCTCTAAACTTTCGCACATCAAGAATTCCTTTTTCAACTCACCAGCATGCACATATCGACAGTAAACCAACAAATATGCACAGTTCGACAAGTCAGTTGACTCGTCTAGCTGAAGACTAATTCTTGCCTCACTAGCTCAAATTTCGTCTTTGTGGTCGAAGTCCTAATTAGGTTGTGTACAGTGAAAATGTAGCACACATACGCTGCTGAAGTGAAACTGGTAGTCTACTTCCGTGGAGATAAAAGAGACGAAAACTTACAATAAGCATAAATTTGAATCAAAATTGAGTGCAACACTACCAGTTTTTTAATAACTGAAAAAAAATGAAGTTTACCTTAATTTATGATTTAGTAAATTTACCCCCTTGGTAGGTGAAATTTACCCCCAGGGGGTAAATTTACCCCCGGTTAAGAACCCCTGCCATAGAGCGTCATGCTTACTTGTTTTCTTTTATTATTAGTCCAGTTTAGCTATAACTTTGTCTTTATTAGTTAGTGCACGGTTTTACGTCTTTTGCTCCCTGTATTGCGAGGGTTGGACGTCAGAAAATTTCGATTGCTTTCTATGTACTCCTGTTTTGAATGTTGACCGCCACAAGGCCCCCTTTCGGAAGTCGTTCCGCACGTTATCGCACCACCTCTTCTTTGGTCGTCCACGTGGACTACGCCTTTCTACTTCCAGCGACTGAACCTTCCTAGGCCAGGAGCCCTCCTCCATTCGTTGTACGTAGCCGCACCAACGAAGTCTCCTCCACCGTACGACCTCTTCTACTTGGTGGGTGCTAAGCCTTCAATCTTTACTTGATACTCTGTCCGCCACTCGCTTTGAGCCTATCCAGTATCCACTTCACAATAGCCTTGTCATTATCGCTCAAACGCTTGATGTCCTCTGCAGAGACTGGCCATGTCTCACTGGCATAAAGCATGAGGCTGTATGATTGTTGTATGCTATTTGACTATAGTGATCAACGAGGCGTGGAGCACTGCAAGACAGTGTTTATCAGATAGGAAGGATTGTTGTTTTATTGCATGAGTATGAAGTGTTAACTTGTATATAAGTACGGTACTTTAATTAATTGTCATCGGATAAATATGGCTAAACAAGTAAAGTTTTGAAGGCCAGCAATTCGAGGAGGCAATGAAGCATTAACTTTTTCTGTTGTGAGATTTTTCTATTGCAATTTTGTAGTCAAATCCTGTTCAAGCCTTTTTCGGCTGCGTAGCCGAGTGGTGGGAACGTCTGTGCGGCGTTCGAAAGGACGTGCGTTCGACACCGCTCCAGAGCACGCGGCTGTGTCTCAGCAAAGGCACTTAATGGCAAGCCAAAATAAGGGGAGCAGCTGACTCGAATATGTCATTTCGTTGCTTCCTGTCGTCTGTTGTATCGCATCTGTGATCGCAGTGTACTGTATGTTATCGCAATGGGCGCAAATAAAAACACGATTATTATTATTATCATTAGTCCAACTTGGTTGTATGTCCCTATTTTGTTCTCTAATCATGTTTTCTTCCAGTGGTTGAATAGAATTATTCCGAATCATCTGGCCAAAATATTTCGGTTTCATTATTTCGATTGGTTGTAGAATATCCGTGCGCAACTGCGCATTCTCAATAGTATATACATTTTTGTACTTTTTTCCTTGCATTTCCATGAATTTTTAAGCATTCTTCCATGCGTCCACTTGTCACATGCCTCAATTTGAATTGAGGTGAGGTGTCAAGTTTAACTTAAATGCTTTCGTCCTCTGTGTATTTTTGGAATTTTTTATGCACTGCTATAATACCAGAATGAACACAGCGGTTAGTAAATTGCTGCGAAACAGAGCAGATGAAGACAATACAGTCTGGCCGGATGTGTTGTTATGAAGCTCCTTTTTTCTTCTTGTGTTCATTTCTGATCAGCTGTGAACTCACATGAAAGTGGCGTTATTTTGTTTCATGTTGGTCTTGTGGGAGCATCTGTGTTCAATTGTTATAATTTGACGTAGCCTAGTTAAGCTTGCAAATCGGCCTACGTGACAACACAATTCGGCTGTTTGTAAACATTTGCTTATTGCTTTTGAAGTCTGCTGGTGTATTTGATGGTACAAACAGTGGGTAATATTTGCACTGTTTAAATTTTTGTAAGATGAGCGCAGAAAGTTAGATCAGTTCTGCTTTAACAAGCAAGGCGTTCAGGTTCCAACTTCGTGATTCCTGACTTTCAAGCTTGGCAAACGACATTTTATTCTCGACAGTTGCATTGGCATTGACTGGGCTGTTTCAGTCAGCATAGTCAACCTCACCTTTTTGTTGCTTGGCGTGTTGTTGCTCGTGCGCGCGCATTTTCATTGGACCTGTTTAACTTGATGACGTCGTGTGAGTTTTTACGTCATCTTGAAATCTCCCGCCTTTTTTCTTTTCTCGCTGCTCACCATATTCTATTTGCTTTGTTTGCGCAACAGTTTCTCGCTATCCGACCGCGCGTGCACACACACCAGTAATGCACGAGAGCAGGTAGTTGGTGAGTGTGTTTGTTCGGCTGTCTGCATTTTTCACGAACAGGGCGGGATGTATTCGTTGTATTGTGCAGGTTTTGCTTATCTAGATTCCTACTTTGCTGTTTTCGATATTCAAATCAATTAACTTGTGTGATTTTTAATCAAATGGTTAAGCAGTCGTTCAGTAAAGTAAGGCAGCAAATGAAAGTAGGAAGCGGTAGATGTCATTGAGTTTTGTTGCATGAGTCACTTTGAGGTCACGTATGTATGCGGGAAGGTTGTCTGTTCGCTATCACCTGAAATTTGTCACGTGTACGAACGATTAACGATAATGGTAGCGATACAGTAGACTAGCTGCGCTTTTAGTTTCGCAAGACGAGCAGTTTTCAGTCTATATTACTTGTATTGTAGTCCTAATTTTTCAAAGCGATAATTTTTCTTAGGCCAAGCTATCGTTACTACCTGTGGCCTGATCAATTTTTTTAGTCGGGTAGTTTTCCATTCATTTTGTAAATTGTTGTGATTGAATTGTTGTTGTGATGAATTTTGCGGTGGAGCGTTTGCCGAAAATGAAAACAGTCTTAAATGTAAATGATTAAGTTTGGTAACTGCTGCGTGGGGTAAGCGATATCCCGTTGTGTTTATTTTTGAGTTGACGTCATCCATTTGATAATCGCATGAATCGGTTGCATGTGATACGCTGAGGTTGAAGCTGAGAAAACGATCAGCTGTTCATGCGATGACATCTGTTGCACACTGTCAATCACTGGGCTATTAACAGTTTCCAGCCAGTAGATCAACCGTTTTTTATATTGATTCAACGTCTGCAGGTGTTAAATCAACATAAAAAACAATTGATTTGCTATCTGGGGTTATCAATGTAAAAAAATCGGGAATTAGTATTTTATGCACTGGATGGTAGTCACATGTTTACTGTCAGGTTTTCTATAGATTTAAAGAAGTGATATAGATTATCTTATTGGTGGTGTCAATATTGCATGGACTTCAAAGGAAACGGCTGATCACTTGCACATATCATATTACTAAGGTTACTTTTAGCATTGTGGGTTTGGCAGCAAATAGGATTGCAAGTTGAAAGCGTTGCTTGATGGTTATTTATACCAATTGTCAGGTGCAGTTATGTGATCCTGTGATGTTCTTGCTTTATCATACTGGTCCTCTTACTCTTATTAAACTGATGAACATAAAGCTGTGAATTAAAACTACGAAAAAATATATGAAAAATTGAGATTGTACTGTACACATTCTCTGGTAGAAAGTGGCAAGTGATATAAATTTTCTAACGCCTAAGTTATCTTTGAGTTGATTTTGTTCTCTTTAAAATGGAGTGACCTCTTGCTTGCACTGAGCCAGCCCAGATACATTTCAGCAGTGTGATTGATTTAATTGAGAAAAATATGTGAGAAGCTTGCAAACGAACGAAGGCTTGTTTTTCAACACTGTTGTTGCGCAACATCGCATTGTCTGCCAGTTAACAAAGTTTATGTGGCTTCCGGTTGTGCCTCAGTGCAAACTGATCGCAACTCAGCTTCTGTGGGTACAGTCAATGCAGTTATTTCATGGTTTTCCGGGTGGGTCTATCGCCTGCATGTTGTATCTGGTCTTGGTTTCCTGTTAATGATACAACGATAGCAACGCGATTATGGAAACTTCGTTCGCCTCAGGCTTGCGCTTGTTTAATTATGGCTTGTTAGCTGCTTACCTCGCACACGCTCCTTGTCTGTGACGTGTCATCGTCACGCTTCAATAATAACTTGTATCTCTTTATGCTTTCATGCGTTGTGAGCCTGTACATGATAAGTTAACATGCACAGTGCCGATTCCATCCGTGATTCGGTATTTCTTCAAAAATTCAACATTTGTCAGATGTAATAGCATAATGTTGGAGACAGTTGGGCGTTTGTTCCATATTTTTCAACTTAAACTTGCTTATTCTGTTGAGCATACATGAAACCAAAATTTACTGTGTTTACCTTGTTCAATCACAGCCACTTACATGACAATATAAAGATTGATTTTAATTTGATTTGATTAACAGGCTTCAAAGTTCAAACACTCATACTGTAGTTTCATGTTATCTTTTCTGTTAAAAATGCTATCGAATCTATGCACCAGGTCCAACGCATTAATCTGTGTGAAAAAGCGTTGTTGATAAACCATGTTGATATTTTCATTGTATTTTTTTTGTGTTTTACACCAAGGTTTTTGTAATCGTGGGAATTTAAATTATTAAACCTTATCATTTCCATAAATTTTACTCATGAGAACTGCCTTGTAGCCTTCTGTTGTTTTCTAGCTTTGCTGGCACACATCGTGAGAACTGTAGGAGTGAACTACAATTGTGATTATGCCTTGGTGCTTTTGAGGAATCTCGGGCTCCAAGCAACGCCATTTAGTAGCAATTTTTCAGCAAAAGGTTTCTACCTTTGATTTATCCTCGGTTTGAATTGATTTTATATTCTTTCCCAATGAATCTATGCTGTTGATTTGGTGCAATGACGTTGCAATGAATTTGCGAAATGATAATAATGCGAACATCTGTTGTCCAACTAGCAGTATCGGGGTTATATTTTGTGTATGTCTATTTTTGGTGGGTTTTTGATAATTGCTACAGCGATCGTCGGAGTTAATGTATTTTGCCTGCGTACTGCGTAGTTTCATTTTAACGTAATGAGACTGGTAATAAATGTAATTTGAATGTAAATCTCACAGTGCAATACAGTCCTCCATCTCATGTCATTTGTATTTATTTCATTCACTTGTGGTCAGAAAATACATTTTTTAATGTGTGGTGGAATCAAACAAGTTCAGAATCTAAACAATACAGTGCCACTATTGACAAGCTTACGTTGTTTGAAACCTTTTCAGTATGTGGCGCGGGTGATAATCAATTTTTACACGCATTTGTGAATGAGCAAGTAACTGTTATATGAGGTCATACTCATTTAACGCGGTCGTGTCACTATTTGTGTGTTTAGATGCTGTGGTGATCTGCAAACCTCGTTAACAGCTGATTCAAACCATAGCATTAAAATGTTGCTGCCGTCTCTCCAGCTTGTAATAAATTTCTTGCAATTTTTCAGCTACACCACATCATTTTTTAGTGTTAGAAAACGTAATAGCGTAAGTAGTTTTTGTATACAAGTCAGTTTTAGCATTTGTTATGGGCAAAAAGTCTGTCTATTTGGTGCTAAAGATACCACATCTGATGCAAACAAGCTTTGAATGATTGTGGAACAAAAAGTTTGCCCTATTGGAGGTCTCCTATCATCATGCGACAATAATTCGAAACGAGGTTGTGACTTAAGTCGTTCCCCTTCGGATTTATCACAGGTTATAATGTGGAGTTCAACCGTCGATGATGTGCCTCCTTATGACAACCACGCCTCCTGGAACGCTTTATCGTCGTGCAGAATTGACTGGTTCAATAATAAATCAGTTCGTGAAGGTCGCCACGCTCGTGTTTCTAAGACGAATACAACAACTGTTTGCGGAATACCTACTCCGGAAATTCAGCAAAGACCCGATAATAATGTCGGCTTTGATAGACTTGGCGTGAATTACAGCTATAAGGATGTTGATACTTTGTCTGACAGCAGCGCTCATACAAGAGGTGAGACAAGGTTTGAAGTCTTGGTTCTCACATGACCCCAGTGGGAGTTTTTTTTATGTTGATTTGAAAGTGTTTGTTTCATTAGTTTATTTAGATTGGGGTGATGGTGCCATTGTAGGAGTATTGTAAAAAATGCAGAAAAAATTACATTTAACTAAAGTTACAGTTGTTAAGAGAATACAGTTGTTACTAAAGTTCACAGACGAGAGTCACACGTCTGGGTTACATCTTGCAAAATTTAAAGAAATTTTCCTGTGCAGAAGCGACTTTGTTTCTTGCTCAAAAAGGATGGTTAGATTACTGCAAATCCTTCTTTTGCTTTGGTTTTATCTCTTCGTGCGAGTTTGAGTAACAGAGTTCCAGCAATCCAGTGTTTGCTTAAAGTCACACTGATATGAATCACCGTTAACGTTGTTGGTTTCATGTCAGCGATACAAACTGGACGCTACTTTTTTCTTTCCGTGGTTGTGGTTTTACTGGCACTACTCGAAACTTTCCGTTTGGCTTTGGCATATTTGACATACCATCAATGCCTGGCAACGCTCGTTTCTCTTAACCAAACACCACTCTTTGAAAGAATGTCGTAGCGTAGACTTGATACCACTTCACGTGGGTGGTTTTTTCAGCCGTTTTGGTGTTCTAATGTTCTTCTACAGACTACTCCACACTGTGAACTAAGCTACCGTTTTTTACGAATGAACTGTGCATTGTGCAACCAGTAAATGAAATGTATATATGTCAGCTTCTGTTATCTCTGATTCCATCTCTTCCCACAATACAGGCATTTGCGTTCTTAAATTGAGAATTATTTTTGTTTTTTTGGTAATGTGTTTGATTCTTGCTTTTTGTTAACGTTGATTATTTTTCAGGTTCACGTGGTGTGCCCAGTGTCAATAGTAAAAACCCGTTCACGGCTCTCCTTTCTCCTTTGGAATCAATAGGTGGGTTGTAACTTGCATGACTTGGTTTATGAATGTTCTATCTGCTTTTTGTGGTCTAATATTACGCCTGATATTTTATTGGACAACTCCTAATTTAACTGGTGTATGCTTTGTGACATAAACATTAAACTGTTTTCACCTCCACCTCACTGCAGCATTAAACGAAAAAAGTTGTGGAGATTGTACTCGTCTGCGAGGGTCCAAGCATCTTCACTACCATCACATGATGGCGCAAGGGGGACAAGACATGCAGCAACAGTTTTTTGCTCAACAGCAGAAGGTTTGTATGCATTGTAGTTGATTACAACTTATCATTTGTCCTCAAATGCCACATACTACCAGGCCTCGAAATTCATGGCGGACACCGCGGACATGTCCGCCGTCACAGCATGTGATGTCCGCGGGAAGTACCATCTAGATCGGTCATATTTGTCCACTGAGATATAACACAAAAACGAGCGATACAAATCGTCATTGCATAGCACGAACAATTGTTGCAAGAATATAATTTCCCTCGCATTCTAGCGCTCATCTAGAAAATGTGAATACTGTATCCCTTGGCTTCAATTCAAGGAGGAAAACTTTCGATATTTACGTTGCTTCAACGATTGAATCAGCGTAACAAAGGTGAATTCTTCGCTAAGAATCGATGGGAGTAAGGGCACTTCTACACGAATCAGCGCAACTTAGTTCAAGTTTTACATCACAATGTCTGGCTTTGATCTCCAAGTAATATTGGTAAGGCAAGGTTGCTTACAAAATTAGATTATACGAGTAATCTATTACAGCAAGATGCAGCAAATTTGTTAAGTTTTGGTATTACAGTAAGAAAGAAAAGGTCCAGGGAAAATTCACTTTCGCTCACATGACACGCAAAAATAAACTTGAAGAAAAGAGCCTGTGAAACTTTGTACAGCAGAAAATAGTAGCGTTAGTGTACTGTAGAAGCTTTCCGACTCGTGCCCAGAGCATTGTGACGCAAGAAGCCACACGACCTCGTTCGGTAGAAGTTAATCAGTTATGCGACGTATTGAGCAGCTACACGGCGCTTTGACTTTTCAACCGCACGCAGTTGGTCTAAGGAAAGCCTTTCAGAGTGACTTTGCTGAAATTTTTAAAAGCTTTCAAAACCGTAGCTATAGTTCTGAAATGGTGAAGAATTATCAAGATAAAGTGATTAAGCATGACGATCGACGATAAAACTGGTGTGTCCGCCGTGAGACTTAATTTGTCCGCCGAGATAGCTGCTCAGACCGGACACGTTTGTCCGCCGTCAACAAAAACGAATTTCGAGGCCTGTACTACACTGAGACAATACATATTGACGACTTCTAAGTTTGATTATATATTGCCGCTGTTGAAAGTTTTTGTGAAACTTTACTAAACAGATCTTGGCAAAACGTGTATGCACCACTTTTTTTGTCTAATTTGTTCTTGCTATGATAGTTGCTAACCGTTAGTAGCCATATGCAATTGCAAGTGTGATTTCTCACATGATGCATCACAATATATAATACTTCATATTGTACCAATTGTAGGAGCAGATGGCTAGAATCCCTGGATCTTTTCGAGAGGCCCATACAGCTCCCACAAGAAAGCTATCAGTCGATCTTATAAAGACCTATAAACACATCAATGAGGTACTGTAGTGAGATTTATTTGTAGTGTAACTCGTCTGCAAATTTATGCTAACTTTTTGCATATGGATAGATGAAGGACGACTGAAGTTTCATAATTTCTTTGTATTCTTGCTTTATTTTGGTATTTGCTAAGCAGGAAATAGACTGAATATGGTCAGAAACAGTTTGATAGATTACAGGCTGTATATCAATACAAATGTTTGCGGCTAGTTGGCATGCTTGGTTATGTGGTGACTAACGACAGATGTGCTGTAGCCTTAACCATACATAAGTGTGTTTGTGACTTTCTGTAAATAGAAAAGGATACTATTCCCAACAATTCCTTTAGCTCAGTAATCAGCTTGTCAGTTTGGTTTAACGTAAATACCGATAGAGAGAAGAGGATTGTAAATCATCTGACTTGGCAGGAAAGCTGCCCAGTTGAGAAGTTGCTTGGCAGATTATCAATATTTTATGTGGTCGTGTTTTTGTCATAAAGTTGCAGAAAAACTCATTAAAATTACCTGAACAAACCTTCAGTTTTTTTAATTGAATGAGACTCGCAAAACCAATGTCCTTTTAAAAATACATGACAAGCCGGTTTTGTTCAGTTATAAGAAGTAACTTGTGGCAGGCTGAGTAAGTGCAGAACAAGAATTTGCTACAATGGACAGAATATTTTGTTGTTGTCCTAGTCGACAAAAAGTTGGGGTAAGAGTTGTTATACACAAAGTGTATACATAAGCAGACCTTAGCCTGGTATATTTGCAGCTTCGTCTATGGCTCCATAGCATGCCTATTGCTGATGCATGGCAGTCTATCTGGTTTCGGTTTCTTCTGAAATTTATGTTTGAAGAAGCTGGCGAATTTCATCACGTCATACGTTTGTGATGTGAGCAATAGTTCCGTTGCTTAAGCTTATGGATCACTGCCACAACTCACAGGTTGTCTTTCACTGCACCGAGATAGATAAGATACTTATTTACTTTTATCATATAAGCGACGACGGATCGACACCACGACGTCATAATTATTTGTGACGCAGGTTTATTATGCAAAGAAGAAGCGTCGCGCGCAACAAGCCGCCCAAGAGGATGCTCGGCCTCAGAAGGAACGACGAGTGTTCAACGACGGCTACGATGATAGTAATTATGATTACATCATTAAGAATGGTGAAACATGGAACGATCGGTACGAAATAGATTCCCTCATTGGAAAAGGTTCTTTTGGCCAGGTACGTTATTCGCCATGCATGATACAAACAAACTGTTTTTAGTGTTGGAGTAAGGTAAAGGACCCATACTCAGTTGTTGAGCTTTGGGGAATGAGAAGATAAGGTTCTAATTATACTCAGCCTTCGGCACTAACCAGAGTGGGGTGGCAAGTTTGTTCATTACACCCTGGGTAGAGGTGAGCGGTGTTTTTCAACAACCAGCTTGAGCCGGGAGTCGAACCAGGTTTGCATAATTGTAAATCCAACGCTTTATCCGCTGTGCCATCCTACCAATTTTGGAGTAGCGGCTTAGAAAGAACATTGAAAGAAATTTGATTAAATCAATCGAATAAAACCACCACTTCTCGATAGTTTTTTTTATCCAGGCACAGCAATTTAAATTAATCCCAAAATGTTTGATATGATCATATTCGTTGCATTTCTGATGTCTGCTGGGTTGGAAAAAATCATAATTTTTTTAAAAAAAATCGGATTTTTTTGATTTAAATCAGATTTTTTTGATTTTTTTTATATAAAAAAGCGTCGAATCTACTTTGGGGAAGAGATCATTTTAGTAAGATGGCAGAATTATTTTTAACCCCTTAATTGATTGAAAGGCTTTGCTTTGCAAGTGTTTAATCATTTTTATTATCATATTGTAGGCTAGCCTGTCTAGTGTCTATTGCACATATTTTTAGGTAGGTGTGATATGTTGCTTTATACTAAATCATAATGTGCATATTGAGATTGAGGTACGTCTTAGACTGTCATCTCACTACACTAAGATCTTTCCTTACGTTTGAGCACACATTACTTTGCTTTTTTGCTCAACTGATGCATAGCCTACAACCAGACTTTTTGCAAAGAAAGTTTAACTGTGTAATATAATTATGTTACCGACGTACCATATCAAAACAATAAAAGTTCAGATGACACAAAATTGCAGTTTATTTTGCATTGAGAAAAGGGATTAAAACAATTGCTGCGCGGAAACAATCGGCCACCCCCACTAGTGGGGAACAAACCGACGATGGGTTATGATGATGATGAGAAGTTTGTACATAAATACAAGCTCGCCAGCTTTTGCAGTGCCCAATCGATTTCGAACTTCTGATTGAACCAGACCAAAAGTGGAAAAAACTCGCTCACAAACTATGTTTAGTGAACAACACTGTTTGTGAACTGCCAAGTAAACTAAGTTGCCTTTCAAAACATGCATAGCCTATAGCCTTAAGTATTTAAATATAACTTTTGTATTACAGAGAAGCAGTGAAACGTTTGTTGATGTATTTATTTTTATTTTAGCAAATAAAAAATCATTTGATTTTTTTAATTGATTTTTTTGATTTTTATTGTTTGATTTAAATCATGATTTAAATCAATGATTTAAATCAACCAACCCTGGATGTCTGTTCCATCTTTCCATGTGTTCAACAAAACCTCCACACATCTGTTTATTTGCTATACAAAACCGATATGGAGGTGTATTAATTTTGCATATGCTGTGAATGCAACTTCCTTTTGTAGCCCCGACAATTTCATTTCAGGTTGCCAAAGCTTACGACCGCGAAGAACAGGAGTTTGTTGCCATCAAGATTATTAAAAACAAAAAGGCATTTTACAAACAAGCCCTCATAGAAGTCCGTCTACTTGAGTTAATGAATCGTTATGATGCAGACAACAAGTACTATGTTGGTATGTATGACGTCATTGTCAATTGAAGTTATCATCATTTTGGGTTAATTAGACATTATTGTTGTATTATAAACCACTTCACTCTGATCAGAGCAATTATGATTTGCCGTGGTTTGGTGTTATAATCATAGAGAAAGCACCGGTTTTCAATATGAAAATTGCTAAGTTTCATAGCTTTTGCTACGATCTGTATGAAGTGATTCCCCCAAACACGAATTTTTGGTAAAATTACCTCAAACACGAATTTCAAAATAAACAGGCTAATATTTGTTCAAACTCAAAAACTGAAATGGCACAGGCAAGAAGATTGCTATCCCTATTTCTGCACTAAAAATTAGGCCAAAACCGCTTTTCAGATTTTAGCAATCAGCAAATGTTTGACCTAGTCCCAAAACCCTTCCCCTAATAAAATTCAAACTTTCTGACCGTCTGCACTAACTTTGCTGTTAAATCTCTTCTGGTGAACCTAGAATGACCATTGAAACATCAATAAAATTGGAAAAGAATACTCTAGCGCCATGTGGCAAATAAAAGTTCAAAACGGCAACCGCTAGATGGCGATAGTAATTATCGCGCATTCAGGAAATTTTACCAATGCGCAAGAGCGGCCATGTTTTTATTATATCCGTTTTGATCTGGTCATGGAAAAGGTAAGAAAGTGTAATGAAGAGTTAGCCTTTGCCTAGGATGCAGATATAATTCAGATATATGCATTAGAGAATGTAGAAACTTATTTAAACATGTTCATTATACAGGCTAGTGTGGGGGTGTTCAGAGCCGGAGACAAATTTACAAATGTCAATCAATCAATGGTTTATTTGTCAATAACAGGAACATAGTACATGTTTGAAATATGCAAAGTGTCCCGGATCATTTAAATCCGGACATCTCCATTTTCCCAGCATGTGACGTAATATCTGTTGCATCCATGCTGCCTCTTAACGTTTTCGCAACCGCCGAGGTTGAGACGTTTAATCTAAATAACCAGACATTTTTCACAAAAATCTTTTGTATTTACACCGTAATAACATCTCATATGAACAAGGTAGACGCACAATCTTGACATGAAATGAAAGCATACATCTTCAGCTACCCGAAGATGCAACGCTTTACCGTAAAATTTAAAACATTCAATGTACAATTAGCAACTTTCCAAACGATATTTTTTCTAATTTCTAAAAAAATTTAAAATTGGCAGAAAAGTGTACTTCATTATAATCTTTGCTACCCAAGCATGATGCAATAATATGAAAATATACGTATGACGTATGGATACGACCTTGGTCATCATGGCAAAAATCCTAAGACTAGTATATACGTCCGTGGCCGAGAAAGAGTTAAAGGCAACAAATGGCAATGCACTAACTATGATGCCATAGTACGTCCTGAATAAAGATTCAATCAATCGATTGATGAGTAATGTCATTACTGCTATTGTGTTCTCAAGTGTTTAAAATGTTTGGATTGATATTTTTTCAATAAATAAATAAGAATTAGGAAAATTGCGGATCCGCGGGAATTTATACATATTTTCCTATAGACCAACATCGTTTTCGGGATCCATTACGCCAAGGTTTGTTTTTTTTTTTGGATGAAACTATGTGAAAATAATCAGTAGGTATGCAGGAGCTAACCATGTCAAATGGAAGCAAATTCATTCCAAAATAAACGTGCAATTGAAAGATTAGTTGTATCTGTTACTGCCAATTTTCTTAAGTTAAGCCCTCTGCGTTCATTTGTGACTCGTTTGTTAATATTTGGATTTTTTCTCTTTTGCCGACCACTGTACTAAAAAAGCCACCTGTTTTTGTTTCTCTTTTATATTGTTTGGCCTCTTTCGCATATGCGTTTGGCACCTGTGGTCTGTTTTCGTTAAATCAGTAACTTATTAGTCGACGATACAACGTCAGTTTTCATTGAATTATACAACCATTATGACCTATTCGTTTTTCAATAATTGTCAATCCTTGAGAAAGGGAATTCGTAAATTGTACTGTAAATCGATTTGTTTCATTCTACAAAATTGCTTTTCTCTGGACGGTCGCAAATTAAGAAATCTCAAAGTTACCTGTGTTTAAAAGATTGTCTAAAAACGCACATTAAAAGAACACGTGAAAACCAATTCAAATTCATGTGTCGTGTTGTTGGAAGCAATCTAGACAGAAGAAACTGACCAGGCAGTTCAATAGAGCAAAGGTCAACGACAAACAAAATACGTCACTGTAACGTAGCAATCAAATAGACAAAGCGGACGTTACATTCAGTTTTTAGACATTTCAATCAAGAAAGTCGTCGTTGTTGACAGTGAGCGAAGTTGAATGTCAAGAAAATGGCAACAAATTCTGTAAAGGAGACAGACGTGGCAGATAAATCAAATGCCGAAGAATCAACAAATCCAGAACCCCAAACATCAAAGGTGACAACAAGATCACAATCAAAAATGCTCTACCAAGCAGAAAATGGCAGTCTGCACCCAAGCGACAGCACCAGCAAAGTTTCCAGCAAAAGCCGCTCCTCTACAATGAGCGCTAAAATTAAGAAGGCGGTAATATTAGCTCGATTGGAATCACAAAAAAGGATCTGCGAGTTGGAACAAGAGCAAGCGAAAGCAAGGGCAGAATTTGAAACAATGGTCCTAAAACAAAGTCAGCTACGTGAAGAACAAGAAAGAAAATTCCTGCAACAAGTCCAGGAAGCTAAACTAAAGGCAGAGCTCCAAGAGACAATTGCCCAACTTTCGGAAGAATCGGAAGAAGATGCTGGTGAGCGCTATAAAATGTCTAAAGACAATGTTGATATAAACGGACAATTTCAATCGAATTTAGCAACTAATGTAAACAATAATTCTGTGTATCCTATGTTATCCCAATTAACGTTGAGTGGCGTAGAAGCCAGGTCTAACATTCACGAATCTATTGTCGTTTCAAACAAAATTAATCCTTCACAAACAGTAACAAATAAATCGTTTGTGAGACATGAGCCGAGTACGTCGTATGCCCAGACCCCTGTACTAAATCAAATAAACAATAATCAATCAGTAAACTCGAAACAAATTCCAAATATTACTATCAACCCGTCCCCACTGTTGTCTGTAGAACCCCCAATCTTTGATGGAAATTCTGCTGAATACTGTGGTTTTATAGACGCATTTGATACGTTAATTGATTGTAATTTCACAGAGCCTAAACGTAAACTTTTTTATCTGTTGCAATACACCAAAGGCTCTGCGCACACTTTGGTAAAAGGGTGTCAATACATGCTTCCCCACGAAGGTTACACAAAAGCAAGAGCTTTGCTACAACAAACCTTCGGTCAAAAATTTCAAATAGCTCGCGCATGTGTTGATTCCGTCATAAACGGCCCATCTCTTCAAAATTCTAACAAGGATTCTCTAATCAAGTTCTCTTCGGAACTAACTTCCTGCATATGTACTTTGTCTGGCATGAATTACTTACAGAAAATGGACAACATGGATACCATAACAAAAATAATAAGACGCTTGCCAAGTGGCTGGTATTCTAGCTGGTTACGCGAAGTTGACGTAATTTTGCATGAAAGAAATCAAGAAATAAGCCTTTCAGATCTCTCACGGTACGTCTCGCGCAAAACGAGAGAAACGACCAATTTGGCATGCGATATTCTAAAATCTACTAAAAAACAATTCGATGATTCCAACTCCAAACGTAGGAGCAGCGTAACCTTTGCAACGCAAATAAAATCGTCGAACCATGAAAGGACATGCCATCTGTGCAGAGATAAACATTTTCTCAATCAATGCAAACAATTTCGAATGATGAATATTGACCAAAGGCTTAAATTTGTAATCGACAACAAACTCTGCAAGTGCTGTTTAAATGCTGGTCACTGGGCATATCAATGTAAAAGGAAGGACCCTTGCATAAAACTAGGATGCACTGAACGCCACACTACTCTCTTGCATCCCCCAGATGCAACACAAATCACCACAAATATCACACCTAAAGACACAACTCAAAAAATTAATATCAATCAACCTACACAAGCAATACGCAATGGGTTTGTCAACACACGAACAAATTCTCGCAGTCTGCTTCCCATAATCCCAGTAAAGGTTCGCCTGCAAGGAAGTAATCAAACTATCACTACACAAGCGTTTTTGGACAGTGGAAGTACAACATCTTTCATAACAAATGATTTGATAGAAAAGTTGCAAATTGCCGACTGTCAAGAAACTAATATTTGTACCATCACGCTAAACAACACTGGCAAACGTAACAAGGTAAAGGTGGTCACAAATGTCGAAATGTCAGATTTTGACGAAAACAAATACATTTCTCTAAGCTCTCTTTACTCCACCTTTCAAATTCCTGTTTCAAATACAGATATTCCTACCCTAGAAGACACTAAACACTTTCCAGAATTTGCAAACATCTCGATTCCCGATGTTGACGCAGAGGTAGGACTCCTTATCGGCAATGACAATCCGTACGTTCTCCAACCACAAGAAGTAATACAAGCAAAAGGTGGCTATTATGCCATCAAAACGGCCGTTGGTTGGCTAGTGAATTGTCCTAACAGCAAACAGGATCAAAGTAGAACTAAAAATTTCTTTACCAAAACTTCTACCCATCCAATGTGCGACATGTGCTTTGACGCTGTTGACTCAATTGTTAACTGTAAACCCGAATTATCTGTTCAACAAGCTCAATTCATGAAATCTGTTAACTCTAGTATCAAACTTTTGGAAGACTCGCACTACCAAATCGACTTGCCCGTTCGAAATCCGGACCTAAAATTACCCTTTAACAAATCTCAAGCTCTCCAAAGAATTAATTGCTTAAAACGAAAGTTTGAAAGGGACGCTAATTTCTACATGGACTATAAAAGGTCTGTTGATGACATGATCATGAATCAATACGCCGAAAACGTTACTGATGTCCCTGGAATACATGGAAAAACGTGGTATATTCCACATCATGGTGTATATCATCCAGAAAAACCTGAGAAACTCAGAGTAGTATTTGATTGCTCTGCCAAATACAAAGGTATCTGTCTCAATGATACTCAATTACAAGGCCCAGACATCACAAATAACCTGGTCGGCGTTCTTCTTCG
Source organism: Aplidium turbinatum (assembly GCF_918807975.1). NCBI lineage: Eukaryota > Metazoa > Chordata > Ascidiacea > Aplousobranchia > Polyclinidae > Aplidium > Aplidium turbinatum. The sequence goes on along the minus strand of NC_137483.1, from coordinate 5,027,357 downwards.
TTTCCGCCGTGAAACAATTGCTATTCAAGGAGACATACAGTCTATGTTTCATCAAGTAAAGGTTCCTCAACAAGACCGTGATCAATTCCGATTCTTATGGTGGAAAGATGGGAATCTAGAAGCGCCTCTACAAGAATACCGAATGAACGTGTATATATTTGGCACTGTCTGCTCCCCAAGTTCTGCAAACTTTGCTTTAAAACGCATAGCTGAGGACAACTCATCTCTTTTTAGTGCAACTACTGTAGATACAGTAAAAGAGTCTTTCTACGTAGACGATTGCTTGGCTTCAACAGCAAATGTTTCAGAAGCAGCTAAATGTAATCATGCTTCAAGGGGTCTCTCAATTCCAAACTTTCTTCAATGCAATCAATGGAAAAACGGCCCTGAATTTCTATGGAAACCACAATCTCAATGGCCTAAGCAACCAAAATTTCTCGAAGTCGTGGACAATGACCCAGAAATTAAACAACCAAAGCAAACGTGTTTTGCAACCCAAAGCGAATCCCACTTTCTGGAAGATCTTTTGGGTAAGTATTCTTCTTGGTACAAGCTGAAAAGAATCGTTGCTTGGCTTTTCCGTTGTAAGCATAAATTTCTGACTTTAAGACTGACTAACCTTGCAAATAAACAAAATGCCCCAGCACACAATCTTTGCTTGTCTCCAGATGAGCTCACAAAGGCACAAGACTTTATTTTTACCTTTGTTCAGTCAAAACACTTTGCCAACGAAATCAGCCAACTGAAAGCACAAAAGCCATTAAACAACTGCAGTAGCTTAATAAAATTCGACCCTTTCTTAGAAAACAATTTACTAAGAATTGGTGGCCGCATCAAAGCTGCACCTCTCAAACACGATGCAAAACATCAAATTATCCTTCCAAATCGCTCCCAAATAGTTCCTCTCATCATTCAAGAAATGCACGACACATTTGGTCACAGTGGCAGGGAACACGTCCTGTCTGCCCTGCGCGAAAATCTATGGATTATAAAAGCCAATTCAGCAGTCCGCAAGGTTTTATCCAAATGTGTTGATTGCCGCAAAAGAAGCGGAAAACTCAGCACACAAAAAATGGCTGATCTTCCTAAAAACAGATTGACACCAGACAAACCTCCATTCACCTATGTTGGTGTAGACTATTTTGGCCCATTTATTATTAAAAAGGGTAGAACAGAACATAAAAGATACGGTGTCATTTTTACTTGCCTTGTAATAAGAGCCGTACACATTGAAATCGCAAACTCTCTTGACACTTCATCTTTTATACTCGCTCTACGACGATTCATCGCAAGAAGAGGGCAAGTAGAAGAAATTAGATCTGACAATGGTTCAAACTTTGTTGGCGGTGAACGAGAAATGAGAGAAGCCATCAAATCATGGAACAACAGTCAGATCGAAGATGCTTTAACACAGAAAAGCATCAAATGGATCTTTAACTCTCCAAGTGCATCCCATCATGGTGGTGTGTGGGAAAGACAAATCAGATCCATTAGGAAAATCTTATCAGCTATCTGTAAAGGCCAAACTTTAACAGATGAAACGCTGACTACCTTCATGTGTGAAGTAGAAAACATTACTAACAGTCGCCCACTTACAAAATCGTCAGACGATCCTAATGACATGGAGGCTCTCACACCGAACCATTTGCTTCTTCTAAAACAGCAAATAAACCTTCCTCCAGGCTCATTCACAAACAAAAAAGAGCTTTACTCTCGAAAACGCTGGAGACAAATCCAATACATGGCCGACGTCTTTTGGACACGGTGGGTAAAAGAGTACTTACCTTTGCTCCAGCAAAAACAAAGGTGGACCAAAAATCTCCTAATCTGACTGTGGGGGACATAGTTTTAATCGCAGATAACACACCCCGAAACAATTGGCTCATGGGTCGCGTAATTCAAACGTTTCCCGACAAAAATGGCATTGTCCGTAGCGTTAGCGTTCAAACTAAACAGTCCTTGATTGTCAGACCAATTCAAAAGTTATGCTTGATCGTTCCTGCAAAACCAATGTAAATTTGTGCTGATTTTGTTTTCTCATGTTGTTTATACCTGTGTATTTGAACAAATGTACGAGGCCTTAAAGGGGAGGGAATGTTACTGCCAAATTTCTTACTTAAGCCCTCTGCATTCATTTGTGACTCGTTTGTTAATATTTGGCTTTTTTCTCTTTTGCAGACCACTGTACTAAAAAAGCCACCTGTTTTTGTTTCTCTTTTATAATGTTTGGCCTCTGTCACATCTGCGTTTGGCACCTGTGGTCTGTTTTCGTTAAATCAGTAACTTATTAGTCGACGATACAACGTCAGTTTTCATTGAATTATACAACCATTATGACCTATTCGTTTTTCAATAATTGTCAATCCTTGAGAAAGGGAATTCGTAAATTGTACTGTAAATCGATTTGTTTCATGCTACAAAATTGCTTTTCTCTGGACGGTCGCAAATTAAGAAATCTCAAAGTTACCTGTGTTTAAAAGATTGTCTAAAAACGCACATTAAAAGAACACGTGAAAACCAATTCAAATTCATGTGTCGTGTTGTTGGAAGCAATCTAGACAGAAGAAACTGACCAGGCAGTTCAATAGAGCAAAGGTCAACGACAAACAAAATACGTCACTGTAACGTAGCAATCAAATAGACAAAGCGGACGTTACAGTATCCACGAATTTTCCCAATTGCGCATTTACGCATTAGGGATTTTTCCCCTTCCACGAAAACCCTGCTCCCAATTCACGATCTTCTTCCGTATTTCCGAAGTTGATGGAATTTTCGCCTGAAATAAATTGTTTTGTAAGGTAGACGCAAGTAGCTAGAAGTGGATTACCACCAAAAAAAAAAATTTTCAGAATTAAAGAGTGGGTGATGAAAAATATTTCGTGTTTCAGAAAAAAAATTCGTGGTTAGGGGATTCACCTATGTTTTATTTTAACAAAGATACCATTTAATTATGTTGTAACCTTTTAAACTTTCATGGTTCTGGAATATGACGGACTTGTTTCGACCGAGTACGTGCAGTAATTGATTTATATGTTTTCTAGTTCGGTTAAAGCGGCATTTCCATTTTCGCAACCATTTGTGCTTGGTCTTCGAACTTCTCTCCTACAACCTTTATGACCTTCTACGAAATACAAATTACCGAGGAGTGTCACTAAACCTCACAAGAAAGTTTGCACAGCAAGTAAGATTGAACTACACATTATAGAGAGTTCTGTATTACACTAAATAGAACGTGCAGCTGCTCGTGTCATTGCCAAAGTCGCTTTGGAAACTTTTGTTAGATTTCAAGTGGACTTCGGACTCGTACCAAAGTCCTTCAATACAAACAAACATTAACAATGATAAACAATGTCTGCGCGTGCGATTCAGTTTCGGCAGCCATCATTTTTTGTGGCATGTTGCTTTCTAGATGACTGGCTTTTTACTTCGTGACGTTTTCAGCTACTTTCGTCTGATTACTTTATTCCATCAGAATGTGAAGCGTTGTTTTAAGTACTTCTTTGTCACATTCATTTCGTTGGTATTTATTTGTTGGTATATTCGTTGCCTATCTAGCAAATTCTCTTTAGACGTTAAATCAATGTCAAAACAACGGGTTTTGTTGTTTGGGTAATGAGAGTATTTTGTTGATGCCTTTTAGATTTCTCGTTATTCGGTCCAGTGCTAGTTTTTGGTTGTTCGTATATGAATCATGTCTGTCAGCTATTGCGCTTTGACATGAAAGCTGGTTAATTTTACCTCTAAAGTTGTGCAACATTCTTGACTAATTAATTCTAATGTTAAATGAGAACGAAAGAGAAACTGTTCCGGGAAATGTTGACGTTTGTTGTAAGTAACTAACAAAACCCAAAGGTATAAAACCAGCTGAGCTGAAAATGTTAAAACGATTTCATAATTCACAAGCGACACAAAGGGAAATCACAATGATGTTATGACTAAGTCGTCTAAAAGTTGTTCCAGCAATTCCCTTTTGGTTTACAAAAAAGCTGTGCTTGCGAGCTGCATCTTTCATTGAGTACACTTGTCTGTATTGCCGGTTCAACAGCGAGTAAAGCCTGGGTTAAACTCTTTCGCATTTTTGTTTGCACATTGACCTCTATACATTTCGCAATGTTGTCCTTATGACGTTTGCTGGTTAAACAAGTATATACTGCTTACCAAGTTCGTGTGGAGATAAGTTATTGCGTTGTCAGGCTACGTTACAGATTATATGCTATTAAGTCTCTCATGTCGGTTTCTTTTTGATTGAATTGACCAGCATCGCTTTTTTGTTACTGCACAGCCAGCCAAATCAGTTCCTTTTTTACATTTGGTTTATTCACCGTCTGCAGACGTTGAGTCAATGTGAAAAAAGATTGATTTGCTGACTGAGTGGTTATTTTCCCGAACCTATGCTGATTAAGGTTGATCAATTGAAACAACCTTTCTTACGATCTAAAACTAAACACTTGCTATTTGAAAACTTGTTTTAATATCGAGGTTGTATGTCAAGCGCTAACTATACTTGTTTTCTTCACAGCTATGCACCGCCTTGTTGTTTCTGTCCACGCCCGAAATAAACATTATTCATTGTGACTTGAAGCCAGAGAACATATTGTTATGTAACCCGAAGCGAAGCGCTATCAAGATCATCGACTTCGGAAGCTCGTGTCGTCTGGGCGAGAGGGTATGTTGCGTCACAATATGACAAGTCATCACGAGACAAGTTGTTCCTTTTCATCAATGACTAGCATGCGCGATAAGAAAAAGGCGCGCTTTACATTGTGACGCTACGCATTAAAACAGAATTTCGAGTTGAAGTATCTATGGAGCTTAAACGTAACCATTTGCACGTTGATTTCTTGATGCGAATGATATAAGTTATTTTCTTCATGCACTTTTTCAGTAAACATATGTCTGGTTTCTCAAGATCTTACGATCGTGCCGAATCCTTTTTACTTTACATGCATTCAGGCCCGTACGTACAGTCGTACACCCTTCAGCGTTTTCGTTTTGTCGCTTCTATCTTGTTCTAGGCCTATGTTATGATGTGACTGTGAGTTATGATAAGTATTATAAAATTAATTTGGATGTACCAAAAACAACATGTCTTATTACAGATATACCAATATATTCAATCCCGCTTTTACCGTTCGCCCGAAGTTCTTCTGGGAATTCCTTACGACACGGCCATTGACATGTGGTCATTGGGTTGTATATTAGTTGAAATGCATACTGGCGAACCCATCTTCGCTGGTTCAAACGAGGTTAGTGGCTCTGTGGCTGCACACGCTTCGTCAATTTCAATCGATTTTCATGGCTTTTATGAAAACCTTTTATACCGTGGCCATATGTTGCAACAATTAAAACATTGTCGTGATGATAACCATTTGTATGCAACATCTTATGCAAGGTCTGTCGAAATAACTATTGCATGACAATATTGACAACAGTCAATACACTCTGTACTTAATCTGTCAAGAAATTTGGAAAACCATGCAATTACATGGCTACCTAGTACCTACTCTTAAGTTTAACTGCGGATTAGTTGTCACGTGTTTATGAAGTGGTTTGCCATTGCCATTTGATTTATTAAATGAATGTAAAATCAAAACCGCGTTTTGTAGTAAACCAGAACTCTCGTTTGTAAACAATACATATTGTAATGTTTCTCGCCATTTATATAACGGCATGTCAAATGTAGCATGCAGTACATGTTTCTCGGCGGTCGAATGTTGCAAGAATTGAAAGCGATAGACATGTGTTTCGCCCACTAGGCTGGGCTCATCAGCATCGCACCACTAATTTGTGCCACTGAGCTCTCGACCATCATACGTGTCGTATATGACGTGATGCGACCATCATACGTGTCGTATATGACGTAATGCGACCACCATACGTGTCGTATATGACATTATACGACGATTTTGACAACTTTCTCTAAATGGGTGATTCTATATTGAAATGTTAAGTTGATAATGTTTTTCTGATGCGCAGGAGGACCAGATGAATAAGATCGTTGAGGTTCTCGGTATCCCACCACAGAACATTCTCGATAGCGCTTCCCCTCAGAAGGTGCGAAAGCTCTTCGACCGGCAACAAGATGGCACTTGGAGGGTGAAGAAACAAAGTAAAAAGGTGAGGTTTCATTTGTAATGGTTCATCAAACAGGCTCGTTGTTGACAATTTCCGCTTTGACAATGTTCGTAATGGGATTGATGAAGTTATAGATGTCATATGAATCACGTCACTCGTTGAAGTTCTGTCGTCTTTACTTGAATAACACACGAAATAGCGTTCCGCCGATGCACCAATATTAATATTTGTGACTTTACAGTATAATGAACCCGGTACAAGAAAGCTCAGTGGTATATTGGGGGTTGAGAGTGGTGGGCCAGGTGGCAGGAGAGCTAATGAAGCCGGACATTCAGAGCAAGACTACTTAAAGTTTAAAGGTACTTATTCTTCCTTCCGTTGTGTTGTTTTCGTTTATAAAACGTGGTTTCGGTGTGTAGTGGTGTTCAAATTTCGCGTGATGCTAGTCCGTTGTTGAATTAAAAAAGCAGTAATCTGTTGGCGGGGATGCAAAAAGATACTTGTGTGGTAATTTTGTAAACAGTTCATTGGATACAGAATTTACTTGTGTAATTTCTTTGCTTACTGAACATGATGAGTCGTTTACTTGAGTGAAGTATTTGACAAATCTAACTTCTACCCGTAGACAAAATTATTTTACCAAACTCATTTTCAATTAAGTTCCATATCTTCTAGATTTAATTCTTCAAATGCTAAAGTACGACCCGAAGGAACGCTTGACCCCTTTCTACGCATTGCAACATAATTTCTTTAAGAAGACTGCAGACGGTTCCACCAACACTAGTTCGAGTCCAGCCCAAGACCTCAGTAGTTCATCAGGTATGTGTAGTCTGATTTAGTGAATTGGTGAGAATGTTTTGATAGACATTTTTGCTACCACTGCACCATTCAGATCCGTACAACCAGGATCAGAAGAGAAAACAATGTGATCTATGAAAAGGAAGTGTTTGAGAGGTGGAGTGTTTGAAACAAAAATTTTCAAGGTCCAAGTTTGCTGACCTTTTCTGGAAAGATGTTTTATGTGTGCTTGACGTTGGAAACCAAACAACATATAAAGAATCAGATAACAATCGTATAAGTGTAACAGTTTTAAGGTTTTACTGAAATCCAAGTGACCTGCTTTAATACTGGGTTAATGCTTTTCTAGCGGGTAGTAATTCCTCCAGTAGCCGTGCGCGATCAGACCCGGGAGCCCATCAGTCTTTTAGCACAACCGCCGAAGTGTATTGTGGGGAGACTACTGTTACCTATGCCTCACCTGGTGAGTGGTGTTTCTAATCATACCGGTGCTGCTTCGTCCACTAAATATAGCAAGGGATGACAGTGTACTTTGGATATTATCTGCTGGTAAATTTTTATGTTGCTTTTACCTTTTTCCATTGCTTTGTTATGGCAAGTATTGTTTTTTGCTTTGGTGAATGATTGAATCTTTATTCTCAGACTGGGAAAGCTTCTTACAGCTTTAATCCTGGCAGTTTCGCATACTTGTAGAGGCTTTGAATCACTGACGCAGGACCGGTCGCAAAATTTTTTTTCACACGAACTTTTTGTTACTTCGCATAGAGTTTGTATTTATACCGTGTGCAATTGTGCATGCAAACATTTTTCGTTGGCGCGTTTGGTTCAGTGGTTTCGTCTTTTGCCTCACATTCGTGAGGACATCGGTTCGACGCCTATCGAAGTCAATTTTTTTCTTTACATTAATTTTTGCGGTGCATGAAAGCTTTTCAAAATAAGTAAGGTTAGGGTTAATTCTTAATCAATTCGGAAAATCTTACTTATAGACTAGTGACCAGAATCAATTTCTTTTTTAAACTTGGCTAGACTAGGTATGTCTCCACTCTCCAGGCTACGTTTTTTTTCAAGTTCAATGTTTAGAATAGGACCGGGAGGGCGAAAATCGGTAAAAACAGTTACGCGCGCCGCGCGGTAACCAGTAATGACTTGGAAAAAAATTTTGCGGCCCGGTCACCGAGATTGACAGATTTAAGTTTCCGATTGTTGAAGTCGGGGAATGGTTTCATTGTTGCCAGGGAATTATATATCTAAACCTGACCCTTTTTGCTTCAAAAACCGACGTTTTTCAGGCGTTTTTGAACCAAGCGTATTGTTTTAGACTCAGGTTTTTTCAAATACAGTAGAATTCGCCTATAACGGCACCTCTAGGGGATTGCAAAAACTGACGTTATAGCCGAATTGACGTTATAGACGAACTACCGCAATCTTCCAAAACTGTCTTTTGAATAAAGAAAGAAGTATATAATCCAGTCAGGATTACTGTGTACCTCCAAACTGACAAAAGTCACGCAGAAAATACGTTTGTTTGGCATTTTGCTTCAGAGATCTCTTTTGACAACAGTTGTCCTAAGTACAGTTACTGTAGGCTAATGTGTAACACTGCGGCTTCTAGTTTATACAGTACTGCACGTACAACTGTTATTTAAAGGTCAGCTGAAGAGCTGCTTTTTACACGTGATAGTTTTTCACGCGGGAAAAAAGTTAATTAAAGTCCCTGCTGCGAACGACGCAGCAAAATAAAGGGAAGACATTTTGCAAGCAGCAGCGCTAACTGGATTAAAAGACTGACCGTTCGTGGTGAAGGTGATGGCTTAAAGTGACGTTATAAACGAACAAAAGACGTCTGGGGACCAATAAAGGGTGCTGTTACATGCGAATTGACGTTATAGGCGATGCTGTTGTAGCCGAACTACAATGTACGTAAAAGATAGGAATTCTGCCGGGACCGAGCGAAATGTGACGTAATAGGCGAATTGACGTTATAAACGAAGCCGTTATAGGCGAATTCTACTTTTATCAGTGCAGAATTATATAATGTACTTTTGAACAGCCTTAAAAACAAAATGTTACTTTGATCCTTGCAGGTTATCCGTCGAGTTCTTATGTCTCTCCGTCCACCGCAACCAGCTCAAAGCTGACACAAGTGAGATCACCGCAAGGCGCCAGCAACCTATCCAACTTCGCCACATCTACTTATCCACAAACCGCGTCACATCTACCTGCTGGCTCCTACTCCTCAAGAACTCCTCCGAGACAAAATCGAATTCCTAACGATTCATCCACCTCTCACCCCTCGTCTACGCAATCCCATTACCTGATTGGTGGTGTGGGTGTCACACCAACCTATGGGGCGCTGGCTGCTGGCGCAGTGCCGTTTAACACCCATTTCGGTGGCGCATCATCCCCGCTTCAAGTGGGCACTACTGGGTACTACCAGCCCCCCGGAGGCTCTGGTGACATGATGCCCATGGCGCTACAGCAATCCTCGTTGTTATTACCTCAGCACCCTGGGTTCGGTGTTCTTCCCCCGATGGTGCGCCCTCTCGTACCCATGGACTTCGTGCAACAACCCTTTACAAGGGGCAACGCTGCCGGACAGTCAAGCTACCACCAAGCAAGAACTCATTCCCAACCGGACTCCCCGATGGCGGGAGTCCAGGTTCAGCAGTCCCCCGTACCATCGTCGTGACGGCGGCCATGACCACGTAGGTCAAATGCTTTCTTGTTAGCGGATTGTCTCGACCGAGAGATGCTCGCCAGGGGTGTGTCAGCGAAGGGCTAAATTATTATCTAACTGCTGCTAATGTCTGTATGGAGTTGAACGTTACCACGCAGAAACTGCTTTTCGTACGGAACGAAATGCCAAGAGTGGATACCAAAAGCAAGGACAATTTGAAACAGCGTTATAACGAGGTTCTTTACTCTGTGTATAAATGCTCTTCTGTTTTCTTTACATGTGCACGTTTTCTGCACATGCACAAGTGAAATAAATTTTTCTTAAATTTCTGCTAAAAAACTGGGTGGTTTAAGTTTACTCAATAGGCAGTAACACAATCACAACATCTGTTTTTTGGCTGTAGCCCTGTTCAGGAAAATTGTGCGCATTTGCGATACTGTACCACGAAAAACATACAATAAGGGAAATTTCAAGTCTAAAACATGATCGTGATTCTTTTCAAACTAGACTGTTCAACAGGGTAGGCACTTTTACATCACCCACTCGTCGAAGAGCGCCTGCTTTTCAATGTGAAATTGCTTTGTGTTTTGTTTAGTCACAATTTTCCTTATAAACTCCATTGATTGCAGTCATTAAGATCCTTCTTGCACTCAGTTCAGTTGCAGAAGAAAAAATAGTATTAGCAGAGGGTGGGAATCGAACCCACGAAATCGAAATTACTACTCCTCTGCCCTAACCATGAGGCAACGGTGGTTGTGGCAAAGCATTCAGTTAAATTTCTTAGTATCAAAATTTTTCGATCAGAATATCACGTGTCGAGTCACATGACTGAAATCAGCTGAATCTCGAGTGAACATGCCACGCATGATTGCGTACCTCTTCGACGAGTGGGTAATGTTAAAGTGCCTACCGTTCAACAGGCCGCATTTCTGGTTGTGACCACCTAGAGGTGCGAATGTCCCACTTCCTCGACGGTACATGTTGGTTCGACAACCCGTTGGTTCATGCCTTTTAAAATGGTACTAAATTCATTGCTTAGCGTTCAGAAATGAACTGATTAAATCTACAGTTTTAGCTCGGTTTAGTGATTGAATCAGCTATTCAAAAACAAAAAGGTTTGAAAACCGGTCTAGCCCTTTCGGATCAAAGAAAATCAGTACCGGTACACAAATGACATATGACCTGTGTACTAAATTGACCGAATGACTTACACAAATGACCCGAATTCGTGAGGAAAGTCGCGAAGACCAGTGGTCCACTTTTTAGCCAGACTAAGCGTGCACTTTTAGTTTGAGTGAAAATATCTAAAAATAAAAGTTGTTTGTTTATCTTTATCCTGCATTGCGGGAAAGCGGACTTGAGCGCTATGCATCGGTGTACGCCTTCCGACGTACACCTGACCCACGCTGCAGCCGACTGCAATGTCTGTTTCCGGTTGTCTACTCTATTTATGACTGAAATTTGGTACTACCCATTACTCGAAATCGATCACTGGGTAGAGGCAATTATCGTAAAGTTTCTTGCCCAGCGAAACAACAGCAAGTGCGGGTGGCTGGAGTCGAACATACAGGCTCTCGACTGCGAGCCCAACGCGCTAACCACTCGGCCACTGCTGCCTGTTACTATACGTAGGCTAATTAAATCTTATGTATGATTCTTATACGACTATAGTCAATACGACTTTACCCTAGATAGCAAAGGTGCAAACAACAACACTAAGTGGTCAGCGGTTTTTAAGAGCACCTTTAAGATGATATCAGCCATTAGCTATAGACAAGCTGCCACAAACGAATTACACAGCTCAATCACGAATGATACTTTGCTGGCCTAAGGCACATTTGTATTAAGTTCCCTGGAAGCACAAATAGAAAATGTGGGAGATTAGACCTACTGCACACGGCTTTGTTTACACTGTATATCACACCAATATCTTGCAAAATAGAACGTATATCAAGCTTGCCATAGGTATTTGCTCCAACGCAGCGTTGGTAAATACACCAAAAGCGCACCTAGCTATAAAATAACGAAAATAAACGGAACTTAATCTCAATACAAGTCTGGCTCTGTTTGCTGCATGGTCTGCGATCACAGTGGGTGGCAATGGCAAACTGTTCGTTATATGAGCCCGAACCCTGTCGCTCCTTCGGTTATGGCAATCTTCAACATTCTGTGAAGTTCTTCGTAAGAATCGTAGAGTGGCAAACACAATTCGTTAAAGCTGGAACAAAAATCTTACTTTAGAAGTTCAATACGTACCAGGTGGATGAAGATGCTGTCAAAAAGTGATTTTTGCATCAGATTAAAACACCCTTTCTGGAAAAAATAGGTTTAGTAGGTTTGCAAAAACATCCCAGCAGGTGCTTCAGACCTATGTTATAAAGTGCAACAGTGTGAATTACAACACATCATCCAGATTTTACTGATGAGATGCAGTCTTCGATACAACTACGTTTGAGAACGTTGATCTACAACAACAACAGTAGGCTATTGAAAATCGACCATACCAAGTGTGAGAAGTAGGTAAGCCACCGGGATTGTAATCTGCCAAAGATATTTTAAACTGAGGCTCAAGTGCATTAAATCCGTCAGGTGGCAGCTGCGAGCAACCAGTTGTGAACTGGAGTAACCTTGCGAGGTCATCTTGAGTAAAACTGGAAACAACCGCCCAATACCAAGAGTGCAACTGAAAAACATGAAAATCGATCGTGTGTCCTGCACGGCACTGAGTAAATTTAGATGTTGAAACATGCAAACTTTGCATGACAATATTAATTCTTGATGTTCACTAAAAACTCGGACTCCAGAAATCAAGGCAATATTATATTTTTTATATATCGTCGTTTGGATACTAAATTAAGCTGAAATCATATCCAACAGCACCAACAAAATCTCTATCAAGTATCAACTACGGTACTGTAATTCCCGTAATTCCATACAGTTTCTAAGTGCTTAAAACCTCGCATTGCAAAATTGCAAGGCAGCATTCTTACATCACAAAGCTTGCTTTGATGTGAGTGAACAACATCAGGGTTGCCAGATGGCCTTTTTTAGGCCAAATTCCAAAAATCTGGTCTTTTTAAATAGCAGTTGGCTTAAAAAATTGATGCAAATAAGGCCAGACTGGCCTTATTTGGCCCTTTTTATGGTTGCAAATTTTGACCGGTTTAGAAAGTATTATTTTAAGTAAATTGCAAATAAAAGTATCACTTATCATCACTTAAAGCCTGAACTATATCCGTTTTAATTACTAAGTAGAGACGGTTATAGGTGAATTGTTCGTAAGCAGTTGTTCGTAAAACAATTGTTCGTAAACAGTTGTTCGTAAAATTAATTCTTCGTAAAACAATTCTTCGTAAATAGGTGATAGGTCAATTGTTTGTCAACAATTTTTCAGTTGTTACTCAGGGGCGCCGGAAGCGGGGGGAATCATGGATGGACAGGGGGGCAATGGTGCCCTTTTAAAGTCATGTGAGCTACTGCACATTTTGCAATATAACAACTTGTGCTACTTGCTTTTAGCCTAATTATAACACAGGCCAACAAAATTTTTTTGGCACAAATAAAGGTAAGAGTCATTTTAAAGTATTTCAAGGCCCCTGATTCCGAAAATGCACTTAATTTTTTCAAATTGGCTCTAGTTTTCGAGATATTCGACAATGAAAATATTTTTGAAATCGTTAATCAAAAGCTCAAAATAATATTCACAGCACAAATTCTGCAACACAGTAGGTTATATCATTATAACATAGCATGATGTCCTTCTTTGTATACTGGACACTTGTATCATTACTCGATAGTGAGCTGATAGATGAACATTATCGCTATATCTTATCTTAAAAGTTAAAAAAAAAATTGGTTTTTCAGCAACAATAGTGCCCTTTTTCATAATCCTGCCCCCCGCAGTCAAAAATTGTTTCGGCGCACCTGTTGTTACTCGTGCAGGACATTTCCTTTGAAAATGCTCAAATTTTCAATAAGTAGTTTCTTGCCCTTGTGCGTTAAGTACACTGTAATCTTTGTAATGAAGCTGGCCACCATACAAAAGTTTTGGCTTTCCTTTTTCGCTGCCATTGTGAATCAGGGACTCTACACTCTGTCTGCTCGTCTACAGCACGTCACATCTAGCACATCTCTAGCATATACGCTACCCTAATTAATTGTTCTTAAAGAATTGTAACTGTTTTACGAACAATTAGTACTGTATTACGCTCAATTGCACGCACGAAGAAATGCTTTACAAAGAATTGTGTTACGAAGAATTAACTTTACGAACAACTGTTTACGAAAAAACGTCGGACACCGTAGAGACATAGAGAGTAGAGAATGTGTTAGCTGTAGACAGGGAGGTTCTATTGAGTTGACCGGGTGGGGTACTAAACGTTTTCAGTAGGTACATAACGTTTTAATTCCAAAAAAGAATATAGCTAAAATTTCATGTCTCAAACGTAAGCTTTAGGTGCATACAAACCAAGATATTTTATCAGCACGTGTTTCCACGTCATAATTTTGATATAAACTGGCAAAACGGGCTTTGTAATGGAAAAGCGTCACGTAGGGGAGTTGACAAAAACGTTACGTTGGCGTCGCATGGGGGAGGGGGGGTCAAAAATTCGGAAAAACAGCGTTACGTAATATTTGAACGCTCCCATATCAAACGTTTTCTTCGTGGTAGTTTGAACTACTTTTTTAAGGTTAACGTTGCTTGTCCTTTCAATAAATTCACAAACTTGTTCTCTACGTGATACACCATTATTCTTTCGAAACTATGTGATCACAGTCTTACATTTTTGGTTAAAGAGCTTGAACAGGAATGCAATTTCATGTCATCCACACTGATCTCGCTGGAACCGCACATAACCAGTTCCAACTCGTTTTCATCAAAGACGCTCAGTAAGTGATCAGGCACGATAGAGGTTAAACCTACCCAGAGATAGTTTATAAAATAATTTTACAAAATTTAGCTTCTACACAGCAGTAGCATGCACTGTAAGTTACGTTTTCTTACAGAGACGTATATGCCACATCAAAATCTCTTCCACATGATTTGTAATCAGTTCAGTTGTTTTTATTTCTGACCATCATAACAAAATGTGGCACGGTCGAAAAACCTTCAAATTAATCATAATAAGTAACCACTATAAAGTCATTCATTTTGCCGGTAACAGTTCGAACATCATCACGATCGCAACATATATATAACGGCTAAAATTTATCTGGGGAAGGGGCGCTGGAATAGACTTTAAGTGGTGCTGTAAAGTGCTAAGTACATAGCAGAAAATCGTCCATCGTGAAAATTTCAATGAAACGACATTCACAGAAGTAGTCGGGTGTTAAGGTTAGTTAGGTGATGCTAAGCTGTCCCGACCTGTTTAAAGGGGGTGCTAAAGTCAGAAAAGGTTGAGAAAACGCTCGTACAAGAAACAAAAGACTATTAAGAAAAAAAATAACGATAGCGCTATGTGGACGCTGCCTAGTAGGTTGTACAAGTTTGATATATTTACTCTTGCAATATATTTTTTCTTCCCACTTGACTGGGTGGTGAACCGAAGAAAACACAATGCAAACGGAACTAATCAACTCACCTTTAACAAAATGTTCTATTTCGCTTTTAATACATTCACTCAATCTGTACTGCGCAACACGGTTGAGATATTTCCGTTTGTTAGAGTTGGTCACAGCAATATTGGCTCCGTGAGGTAGGAGTTCAATTTCCTGTTCATCAAAATAATGATCGGCTTTGCAAAATTTCTCAACAGCCATAAATTTTTACCACGGTTATGGGTTATTGCTGATTGATTCAATGACAGTTAGCTTTAAAGTTTATCAATCATGCTGAGATAGTTTTATTTTCGCACGACACACTTATTTAATTGTTGACAAAATTAGTAGGAATAATTTTGCAATATTTTAACGTTTGTGGACGATAAAACAATGTTAGTAGCCTACGCATATTCGTTCTTCTTCGTATGAACGTTTATATTATTCGCCACTCCGAGGGTGGAGGAGCACTGCTTTTATCACCCTTGAGCAGTGGCGGCGACTGGGACTAGAGTTTGGGTAGGTATCGAGCAGCCACTGAATTGATCCGTCATCCAGTTCACGCATACCATTTGGCGTATGGTAGGTGGCGCAGGCGCAGTTACATATGCGTTTAGTAGCCGCTTAATTATGCGCTATTTTCTTTTCAGCCCCACATAATATGATGTTAGTGAACGTCGACAGTCTGAGCTCTCTCTTGTAGCAGCGGTGTAGTAATTTTACACTCAGTAGACCACTTGTGGAGGCCACCATGGACACAATACGCACAAAACAACTTGATTCACCTTGCCTAACGTTCCACTGCTGGTGTATACTTCTTCAGTAAATGTCAGTTCCATGTCGGCGACGTCATTTTTGGCAATGTATTGAACTTTCGTCACAAACAGATCGGGATCGTCGCTTTCGAAATACTGCGATGACGTAAGTGAAGCTAGTTGACTTTATCGTTCGCAACACAGCGAGTGATAGAACTTGCCAGCTGAGATGGTGACATGTGAAATGCCGCTATGTTAGCCTATGCTTCAGTTTGGCGTATGTGAAACTCTTCGAACCATGAACACACCAGGAAACAAGTCTCTACAGAAACTAATGCAATGCTAGAAAACATCCAAGAGTAAGCAATTTCACAACTTGTTTATGTAAACTGCTCAATCTGCACCACCATTCACCAACTTTCCCAGCCAGCAAATTAGTTTTTAGATTGATTCAACGTCATAACGTAAAAAGTGACCGATTGCTGTCTGTGCTGCTACCACATGTAATCACTTAAGCGGTAAACTGCAAACATACTCACGGCATACGTGACAGGTAGGCCGATTATTTGTGCAAGGAATGAGCGGGAAAATCTTGCGGTAACCTGCCGCCGATATTCACCACCGATGGCACTCTCGAGCACGCACTTGCCGACGACCTTTCCGGCAAACTCGTAATATTTGTCCTTGAAACCTGACGCGTTAGAGGGCGATGGCAATACCTGAAAGCAAAGAAGCAACAGTCAACGGAAACTACCAGTTCATGGACTCGCATCATTACTGATGCGTTTCCATCATTTGTGACGTCACACAATCAAACATGCATTAGCCATGTTTCCTGAAGAATGACGGCGACCAAGCAATAAGTAGATTGATATGAAACTTTTAAAACAGTTTTTTATCGTATCCAGACTAACGGCAGTTGGTTCACAAGTTAGGTTAAGCGTACGGGGAGGACAGAAAGTCATTCTTTATATTCATCATCAAGTAAGCCATGAGATCTCTTGTCCAAGACCCAGCCACTTGTTATCGATAGATGTTAAAGCAATATCATTCGCCAAAACACATGGAAGATGCGAATACTGAAGAATGAATATGCAATGTACACTTCTGCAAAATCTTCAACCGGGGACCACACTTGCACCAAAACAATGGAATAGAAACTAGATAGTTGGGCGAAAAATACTTTCCAAGGTTTGACAAAAAAAAGTATTTCCTCAAGCGTTAAGTGAACTTAATTGTTTGTTTCGATAGGAAGTAGAAATATATATATTTTTAAATTTCCACTTAAAATAGGAAAGGGAACCCTTAAATAATAAGTTGTCACACTTACACCTCCATCGATATATGCATAGTTGTGCAATGTGCATTGAACACTCGAATAGTGATAAACGACAAATATATCGTCCGCCCTGTCAGCTCAGTGGTTACGCGCCCGACTCAAGATAACGCGGCGCTAGTTCGGTTCTCGGGGTATGCGCTTGAGCAACGCATTTCAGGACTGCACTAAAGTTCAGCGGCACCTGATGAATGGCATAATTCTCCGACAACAACCCTTCAACAATCGGAAACTTCACTCTGCCAGTCTCAGTAACCGGCCCTGTGTCAAAAGCCTCTACAAGTATACGAAACTACCAGGAATAACCTATCAAGGCTTTGTCAGTCCGAGGACAAAGATTCAAAACCAACCAATTATATAGTTCTAATCGATTTATAAGTTGCGTGAGATGTTCGATGGAAAGGAAATCATTGAAGACAACTTACCAAGGCTTGTGCGTCATTCTTCATCTTCCTAAACAAGCCGCACCCTCCAGCTATTGCATCACCAGTTTCACTCCTTGCATCAAACAAAGCTTTGCAAAGTAAGTGAATCCACTCCCTATTCACTCCACCCCAGTCTAATCCATTCTCATTCTTAAACGCGACAACGAACTGACGAGTCCAATCTGAGGCGCTGAGATGCCTCGTTTGTTTGTACGACTGAAAGAGATGTTTGAAAAAGTTAAATTACATAGATTAAACAACATAAGATACGCATCACAGCAGCAAAACTATGCTGAATCTCATTCATGATAAAAAATAAAATAAAAACAATTAATAAAGATAATACATCAACGAGCAACAGACAGTCAAAGTTTTCACGAACAAAATTGCTTATTGAAGATTATAATATTTGCTAAAATCAATTAAATAAAAAAATAACAAAGATAATACACTAAATAACGGTAGATAAAATTAATACATATACAAAAAAATTGCAAGAGAAGTTGATTGGCAGAAATCGGTAGTAAATCTTCTCGTAACACAAGAGATTGATGACAGGGGAATTGCTCGGCTATTGTGTGGTAATAGTAGCAGCATAAGTCTTTCTAGCACTGACAAAGTTTTAAAACCGAGTACAATGCACATATTCCTGGAGACATTCCTCCTAGCTGTCAGCACAGGGCTGAGTTGGTTCATGTCAGTGAGCATGAAAACTGTGCTATTGAAGCACACATGCATCTTCACAGTCAATGTAAATCAAAGGGCAATCCATCACAAACAACGTACCGAAGCTAAGAAGTCACTTCTGTCAATGCACAGATCAATCTTGGGTCGCGATCTTGAGTTGGCTTCAAGTTTATGGTGATCAAGCAGTTGCTTGTTGAAATGACTCACCTTGGCTTCGAAAGTATCAGACTGGCCTGCGTGGAAGGTAGAGACTTTAGTTATGTTTGCAACATCTCTAAAAATCATTCGAACAAGGTTATTACAATTTAAGCAGAACACTACATTTAACTGATGCTGAAATAATATACAACATTTCAGACCACAAAGCCGTTTCTCTTCAACAAACGGTTGAGCGTGCGAGCATGAGCTGACTTTCTGGTGTCTCTTGAACGAGTGTTACAATGAATTTCCGCCACTACAAAACGCAGACTAACCTTGCATTGTGTATCATATCGGAACTTTTATTTCGAAGCACCACCACTATGTTATGGGACACGATAATTTGAAACAACATTATTTTGAAAGGTTTTGTTTCTTCCAACACTTACCCATGTTTGAATGGAGGATTCCAACAAAAGTAGCTGCGAGAACATTTCTTCGTTTGCATGCGAGAATAACTTTCGGTTGAGTACCGTCGTTGATCATTAAGGCGGGAAGCCCGCACAGCTCGCTGGTGTCCCCACAGAGGACCTAACGACAGACACAAATAATAACAAGTTGGTTTATTTGTGGTGTGACATAACAAAATAGTTGTTGCATTTCACGCTGAAAATGAAAAGTACCGTACAGACAAAAATTCAAAACTTTAAATTTTTTTTTAGCTCATTATTTATCAGTGGAATAATATTGAACTTTTACTTTTCTATTAAACTACCGTACGGCTTAAAAAAAACTCGACTGAATGGCGGTCAATCAAGAATGAAATAAACTTTCAAAACGGTTAATACGTGATTACTATGATTGCAGTAACGTTACAAAACATGTCACACAATATTAGGGGGAGTTTAATTTCAACTTCAGCCCTGATTTTAGGATGCAACAGTGTATTCTAAGTCCTCTGGGAAAAAAGTTTGAAATTTCCGTCAATCTACGTGATTAAACTGAAACCAGTACATAAAATAGACAGATCGATGGAAATAGATTGAGCGGAGAATCTCAGAATAAGGACTTGAATCGAAAATGCAAAGCAAAGTAGATTTTGGCAAACAGAACCGAAAGACGTTTTATGAGTTAAATCAGCTATCATAACAAAACAAGCTAAAAGTGATGTTTTGAAAAGCAGTTTTTGAAAACAGGTTTTGGTGATTTTCCGGCGGCTCAACTACAACCAGCTTCATAAAAGCAGTTTGCATTAATGTCACGTTTTTGCGCATGCACGACTGCACGTAGTCATGCGCACAAATCGAAATGACCACTTTCTCGTGTTTTATGATGAAACCAAGACCAGAAAAAATGCTTACGATGGTCTTGCAGCATATCTACAGCAGCAAATGTGATTTTGGGACAAAATTAAAAAAAAAAAACTTGCCAGAGGTCTTAAAATGTCCTGTTGTATTCTAAAACCAGGGATAAAGTTGGGTTTGAGAAAAAAGCCGATTACCCCCCCCCCCCCCCCCCCCCCCCCTTACAATATGGCACGTGAACATCTGAGGTTTTCATACCCTCGTCTATTGCGTACAAAAGCAACGAACACACAACTTTCCATCAGCATCTCACCTTCGTTGTCGGGCTGACTCGAAACGTAAACATCCTCTTCGGAAAAACTTTGAAGAAGAACTCTTTGATGATAAGTTGCTGCCAAATGAAATTAAGAACTTTATTTAAGGCGTCAAGTATTGAAGCAATGTAAAAATACATTATATAATATACATATACATTTTACTTTCAGCACAGTATTGAGACTCACTAAAATCGTGATATGAAGCAGGAATTCATGTTTATCGGAACTAAATTCAAAGCCTGACTGTATTGTATTCTTCTTTCATGGTAAGTCGTAAAAACCGCGCAGTGTTCATGACAGTGACATGCACAGGAATTTTAACGCAAAGCTGAAGAGAAGGTAACCCAAATGAGCAAGTAACACATGGGACTATCAGAAAAAAAGGTTAAAACATCACGATATGAGCCATCAGAATGTCGAAGCTACAACTGTAGATGCGAGTAGCAAGAAGAGGAAAGACGAAAGAACATAATTAAACATCGAAATGACTATTGATTCATTCTTTATCCTCGGACTGGGAAAGCTTCTTGGAGAGCTTAATCCTGGCAGTTTCACATACTTGTAGAGCAGTGGTTCTTAACCAGGGTTTGATCGAACCCCTGGGGTTCGACGAAGCTGTTTCAGGGGTTCGGTGCGAACGTCTTCTGAAACATTAACACATGGCCTACTGAATGGTATATCAGAGAATATTTTTGGAAAATATTGTCCAGCCGAAACTTGATTGCGGCTTACAGGATGGTAAATAAACTTCATTTTCTCAAAACATGAATTTCCTCACGTTTGCTTTTTGCATGGAACGGCAGCAGAGCTCTCACTTTTGAGAAAATTTCCTTAGTTTAAGGAATTTCCTTAGTTTCCTTAGTTTAAAGAAATTTAGTTCTATTTTCATTTTTTTTTCAACAACAGCCGATATAAACAGTCCATAGGCTATTTGGATTACATTATCGAGCTTCAAGAAAGCAAGATGCTAAAAAAAAAACCAAAACAACAAATTTTCAAACTTTTTGGTGCCAACAAATACAAAGTTAGGCTATCTTTTTATTACAATATTTGCCCTTGAAGTTCTCATGCCATTCGTAACTACTTATTTATGCAAGCATGCGTTTTCTATTCTGGTGGATGTTAAAGCAAAAAAAAAAACGAAACCGGCTTGCAGGCGAAAATGACATGAGAATTGCTGTTTCCGAGACAAAGCCTCGAATCTCACTATTGGTCATAGAAAAACAACAACCGAAGTCTCATTGATACGGTAATGTATTACTATTAAATGTGGTAAATTTTTTTTTGTGATTCAGCAAAAATTTGGGGTTCAACGAAAGCTTGCAGATTAGCGTAAGGGTTCGGAAGGTTAGTAAAGGTTATGAACCACTGTTGTAGAGGCTTTGAATCACTGACGCAGGCCCGGTCGCGAAATTTTTTTCCCACGAGCTTTCTGTCTCATTGATTCTAGTCACTCTAAAAGTAAGATTTTTCGAAAGTGTTTTGAGAGATTGGTTGATTCAGATCGCGAAATAACTATTTGCCAATGAAATTCTGCAATGATAATAAAATATAAGCTTTCCCTAACTCTACTTTTTTTGAAAAGCTCTTGTGCACCGCAAAAATTAATTTAAAGAAAAATAAAGTTTGACTTCGACGGGCGTCGAACCCTCGTTCTCACGTACACTAGGCAGAGGATAAAACCACTGAACCAACCGTGCCAACGAAAAACTGTTGCATTCACACGGTTTTAATACAAACTTTTACTAAAATATGTAAATGAGACAGAAAGTACGTGGGAAAAAAATTTCGCGGCCCGGTTACCGAGATTGACAGAGTGAAGTTTCCGATTGTTGAAGTCTTGATGCCGGGGAACTATTCCATCCATTAGATGCCGCTGAATAGAGAGCAGTCCTTAACGTGCGTTGCTCAAGCGCACACCCCGTGAGTCGAACCAGCGCCGCTTGATTCCACAACGGACCATGGGGATTGGTTACGAGAACACCAAATCATACAACAGCAGAAATGATTCCAAGCCCCAAAAATCCCAATCCCGCATCTAAATCTCCAAACACTACAACCGTTCGACTGACAGTTGGTCGAACGACAGCTCTTAAACAACAATCCGTGATGATCACGTGACTACCACGTGCTATCTGTCGCATAGGTTCCAATCAGTGCGTTCACGTGGCTGCACCACGCACAGTCGCACAAAAGCTGGTCCGCCACCACATTGCAGCAACAAATAACACCCGATAACGGCATGCTGCATTGTTAGCTTGACTCAAACTGTTAAAACAAGAGCTTGAAACACGGATAACGTACACCGTACATTCATCATTAATACTTGTTGAAACAATGTACGGTACCAGTAAACAATTTTAAATAATATGACAAACATGACTAGGCTAGAAGACACTCACAATAAGATGCAACAACTGTGAGACTTTATATCAGTGGTTCCCAACCAGGGTGCCGCGGCACCCTGGGGTGCCAATTGCAATGCTCAAGGGTGCCGCGAGATATTGCAATACTGCGGCCCATTCTCTATTTTAACTTTAACCCATTAAGTGTAGAATTTATTTATTTATTTTAACTCTAATCCACGGTAAGCCTTTGTTTTCTCGCCCAGAGAAAACAGCGCGAAAGAGATTTTAACTCGTTGCTGCTTTTTTCCATAAAAACGTTTGAAACGCATCATTATTGCCAGGTTTCATGATTTTATTTTGCTTTTTACGGAGCACATAGTCAAATTGCAGTGATGGATTATCGGATTGTGTGACCCAGCACGATTATAAAATTGCACGATTGTTTGAGAACCATTATAAAATAGAAACTTTTGCATGAGGGATACCTGCGCATACAAACACGATACATAGCTAATCGAGAAAAGGCTAAGTTATAATTGATTTGTTCTTTATAGCCTACTTATGAATATATTTTGTGAATTGCTTTGCGCTTACAATTGGGTCTCCAAATTAGTGGATTTTCCGTACAAACGAACATTAAAACTAAAAAACGAGAACGACTGCTTGTAGTCGAGGAAGAAATGTGGGTGGCTTTGTCGAATGTGCCTTGAGATATTAAGGGACTTTGTGCAAGAAGTCAAGCCCAAGTTCCACACTAACTTTTGAATAAATACATTTATTTACGCGCGTTATACTGTACAACTCATTCTGTGTTATTTCATACAGTTATTTGAAATACAGAAATCTCATAAAATTGACCCAGTTTTGCCAGGGTGCCGCAAACTATTTATCTCTTTGATAGGGTGCCGCAAGGTCAAAAAGGTTGGGAACCACTGCTTTATATTATTAGCTTGTAGGCCACTTATTATATGAACAATAATATTTTCAAATGAAACAGAAAGCAAGTAAGAAAGCACGGGAGGCCTACGGCCCTACGTATACTAAACCACTTCCAACAGCAAGACTCATTGACACACGTGATCAACTGATCACTGATCACAGTGAAGCACACAGAAACTAAAATATTATTAGAATTTAAAAAGCGTGTAACTCATATTTAGACCACCATGCTGTGCGAAAAAATCAATAACTCCCATATACCTACCTTGGGTGTTATGTAGCAGTAAACTTTCCGCAGCTTGGTAGTGCTCCCTGAATGCGACTTGACTCTGTGCACTGACTTCCGAGCGGAGGGAAAGACAAACATGTCTCCTGTTGATTTCAAACGACTTCGCCCCGGCAACGATCCCTCCTGTTCGTCACAATGACGTCACAAGACAAATTGATTAGTTTGAAAAATAAATTATGTTGTCACAAGTACAGGGTTACCACTTTTATTTTAAAATAAACAATTTTTGTTTGAAAGTTGTTTTTACTTATTTTTTATGTTATGTTGGCATATTATTCAAGTGAACATAATAATTAAACAAAAAACCATTGACGCTGCGCAGTTTTGTATGTTTGTGGACTTTATGATACAAATAAATCGATTAAAATCATTAAAGTAAAGCAGCGACGCGTTGGAACTCTCGTCACTTGTATCATTGTTAATTCCAGACGAACTTCCAAAGACCTGAAAGCCTAAACGTCTTGGTCGAGAATAATGGCGCATTGTATCTAATCCTCAATACGAAGAAGGAACTTAATGACGATTATTTAAAACCAAAGTCAATTGCCATGCTGTTTCAGCATCACTTGCAAGCAGTGGAACACGCCCGCCTACCAAAGGAACGTCTTGATCATCTTCTGCAACTTCTATCTCAGCATCATTTAGAAGGCGACATTCAAACCATTCATTGAGGTTCCTCTTGTCAAGGAACCGCTGAACTTCGTCAGACTCCGTTGCTACAAAATAACAAAGAAACATAGGTAATTTCAAACAAGATAAAAAAAACGTCGGTTAGGGTGAACCCACAAGGCGAAGTTATTCTGGCACATTTATTATTCGACTTTTGTTGTTACACAAAACCCTCATAACGTGTCGATAATGCGAAAGGAAATAGCAAATTTACTTTCTCAGTGGATTCACCACAAACAAAACTGCGAAGTCTGAAAGACCTTTTTTATGTCCGGAGCCGGTGAAAAGTATGACTCCAATGCGGTAAAAGCGACCAACATAGAAAATTTTATTTGAATTTTTTTATACGCTGTCTCTCTACTCGTAGGGCATCTTCCACAGCCCAATAAATGTTCAAAAGTTCAACGCAGTACACCTGCAAACAAACAGCTTAATAGTAAGATAACGGTGCAACTTACGGTTCAAAACAAGAACGTCAAACTTTCCATTCATAATCTCCTCCCCGTCATAGGTGAGACTCGCTTTAAAGCAGCCAGGTTCATACACGAGCATGTCGAGTGCGAGTTGGGATCTGAAGCCGCTTTTTATTTCCCAGGTGAAGGCCGGATAGGCGGTTGGATCGGCTGCCTGCATGCATCGAATGTTCTCATGCGCGTCACAATAATTCAACAACTCAGTGCAGAACCTTGTAGGCGTCACAAATTATTATTAAACATAACGTTGCAACAGTGACGATCGGTGAGGGAAAGCAAGGAAAGCAGTGCTTACCTGAGCGAAAACTATGCAAAGTAGGTTATAATGACTGAATTCTAGGTTTAACTTCTTATTATTTTTATCATGTTTATTTTAACTTGAAAATTACTGTATTCGTGACTAGAATTACTCGTAACGCTTGTGAGTAGTCTAAATCCTCACCAAACCGCATGTCTTGCCTATAAATGCCAATTAACGCAAACGCTTCTGTCAGAAACAATCACTGAGGCTCTAGGTAAGCAACTATCAAAGTTGCTTAACCAGATTCAAAAATGTCAAAAAACGCCTTCGTTTTATCCAATCATCACTCGTTTTGCAAAACGTCACCAGCTGCTTAGCCAATCAGATGTGTTATGGTGAGACCAGGTGAGTCTTGCTTTCCCAGTGACGTCAATGCATACATTCGCTAGAGCGGCTAGACTAACTCGTCAGAATGGTGCTCGTCACGGTACACAGCACAAGCATCATAATGCCGAAATAATTGTTGCTGTTTTTTGATGTCTCCTCGCCATGTACTGTACTTTAGCCTACTAACTTTCATAGTCATGCCTTTGCCCTTTTTACAGCGTTGATATAACGTTACTTCGCCAATGAACGTTCAGGTGCGGCTGCAATATTTAGTTTGTTAAGCTTCTATACTCAGGAGGCAAACTTATCCAGCTTTTTGTACAAATTGCTTGCGGTTGTAATGTTTAGACCTAAGTGTTAGTTTTTGTAGTGTAGGCCTAACTGAATATCTGAGAATGAATGAACATTCATGACGAATTAAATATTTAGACAACTATTATTCCATGTTTAACACTGGATTTTGGTCCTGCAACGTTAAAATTAAGATTGTTCATGACTTCTAAACATTAAATGGATGTATGATCACGACATAGGCGAAGCACAATTTGACAAATTTTTATGTTTGATTTGTTTTAAAAATGCTCTCAGAGCGCACCAAATTGGAAGTGTTTTTCAAAAATTTCTGGGGGAGGCCCCCCAGACCCCCCGCTGGAAGTGTTGCCGTCGGCAACACGCCTTCGGGCTTCGCCCGACGGTTACGCCCTTCGTGCCTAGGCCTACTACCTTGCTGCAGCATATTTACAAGTTGCTTTCCCAACGGTTTAAGCCACCGAACGTCACTGCGTTGCAACATCGTAGCGTTGTGCGGCATACCATAGTGTTTAAGACTTAAAAAGATTATATATTACTTTGCTTCATTAACCATTACAAGGTTTGGGTGGTAAATCCACGTAAAATCTCACTATATCCCTTTATTGTAATTGTTTTGATGCAGGACTCGTTTTTTTACAGATCTAAACCTCTTATCATACATGCATATATCGTATTTATCTTATGCAAATACACCTATTAGGAAAATACAATTCATCACATTGGAAAAATTAGCAAACTTAAGCAATGTGAGAAAGGGACGTTCTTCCCGGCTATCAGCACAAGGCTGAGCACTCACTAGTACAAATAAGAGGGAAAAAACAAGACTCGACATGTCACCAAGATTTCCGATGAAGAAATTCGATAAATTGCACATAAAAGTCGCAGGTTAGAAAGATCAATATTTTAGTCGCAACGATGAACATAAAAATATCTCACTTGTAATAATATTTTCGAGCAGCAGAAAATCGATTTTCAAATTTAATAATACTGGTAAATAGATATTTGTAATGAAATCTTGAACGAAGCAAATCAATCATCGTGGAAAATTCACCATGAACAGCTTAAATCGCAAACATGAAAAGTGTACCTAAGCAAATTGCCAAGGCACACAAGCGAAAATACGCAGTTACAGATGTTTTTCTCACTGATTATAAAGTTGAAAGAATTACAAGTACTTCTGTAATCTGAAGATCAAAGCGATTTTCAAAGTCGTTTTTCCCGAGCCTGTCACAGCATTTGTTGTCGTACTCGTCTCTTGCATCGATCATCAAACGGTTGTTCCTGTCCGCTGTCATGGTAACCACGGATAGAAAGGCGTGGCTTGTACGTGCGAGCAATGTGTGGCCAGGTGACAATGGACCTTGCAAACGGACAACCAAGTCAATGAAAGCGACAACACGCACATGATGTTTCCGATGATGCAATATCAAAGTAACGTAAGTCCTGCCAGCTCGAACAGATTCAGCCAGCAGACGTTGACTTTTTTTTACATTGTATGACGTTAAAATGACGTAAAAAGCAGGTTTTCCTCAATATGCGAAAACATATTGAGGGAAGGAAGAGACGAAAAATCCAATAGCGCGTATTGTTGCTGTTATGTTTACATATTCCAATACATATGCCAATAATAGACTGAATAAACTAACCAACAGCAGCAAAGAACTCATGTCTTATTTATGAAAGTGATTAATTATTCAAAAGCTACACACAAAGTAATCAACATCTTGAGGAGTTGAAATTTATTCAACCCAATACACCGAGCCGAGTACAGTCTACAAACAAAAACTAACCAGCTGAACAACATGCACGCTTCATTAACACAAGTTAGTTGAGTGCGTTATAAAATGTTCGATAATAATTATTCTTACGAAATCAAACAAGATGTGAAATTTTTACCAGGGATGAAAACTTTTTTGAAGGGACTATTCAAAATAGGAGTTCCGTTTTGTTTCACAGAAATTTCATACACTCCACTCTTGTTGACGGTAAAAGACACTTTCATTTCGTTTGAATGACCTGCCCACACGAAAACAAAAGCGATATTATGCATCCGTACACTTAAAATATTAATAAGTTTTTTCAATATCACACTACGATGGTGAAACAAGATATAAGTCGTAATTGTTAGTGTGACGTGACTAAAATGTAGAATTAAAGTTTGAAATATCAAAACCCCACAACACCGACTTTATTTAGACTAAAACTATGGAAAAGGTGCAATATTTCCATCTTTACTTATAAGCATTTTGAAAAATATGATCACAATTGAAACAAGCCGCAATTTCATACTTGGCTCCGTATGCCGATCATCACCAACAAATTCAATCACAGACACAACGTTGGAGAGAGAAGGCATTGTGATGTCAACGGTGACACAGCTTTCTCCGGACACTGCATGTGGCACTCCGTTGTTTGAAAAGAACTGAAACGTACAAAAATTGGTCACGATATTTGTCAACAATCTCAAATCTGAAGATAAATTGAACTTGAAAACTTAAAAATTAATAAAGGCCACGATGAGGTGATCGGCTGAGATGTGGATTCTCAGAAGGATGCTAAGGATTTTGTAGAAAGAAAGAAGAATAAGAGTGAACTTCTAAAATTGGCAAAAACAGAAAGAAGCTTAAAGTGCCCCTGACAGGTAAATAAATTTGCGAAATTTACCTAAGATACCAAAAAGGTGACACTAACAAACTTCCCTGACCAGAAAATTGTAAAAAATATCAACAGGCTACTAAGTTACACGCTTGCAAACTTTCGTTGACATCGGCGAATCTGACACTCATTCTATTGCGAAAATAAAAACGGCAACATCGCTGTGACGTCACCGTAAGCTGGAAGGATACAATCTGTGGTGACTGGTGACTTGGTTAGGTATAGTACGGCTACTGCAAAACGTGAATGTGTGGGGCTCTGTTGGTGTAAAGCATGTGCAAATTAAGAATTACCGAAATAGAAAAGTGAACTTACTATTACTACCAGGTTTTGATCAAATTGGTTGAGTTTATTTTTATCAAACAGCATCTCAATTCAATTGAAATTGCAGTTTCATAGGGCTACAATTTTGATACTTTTTTATTTGTCCTAATCTGGCTATAGCCATTGGCAGTGTAACAACAGTATATCACAAACAGTAGGCTACCTTTAATTTATGGTTGAGGCAATGCTTAAAAATTGCTGTTCATGTGTATTGTTGTATTTAAAAATATCTATCCAAAATTTCCTTGCCAACTGAAAGTATTAAATGCAATAATTCTCATTGTTCAGATGCTTCTCATGTTGCCTCAATAGACTCTTTCTATAATATTATAACTGATGCTCTCAAAGCAGCTTCTGATAAAATCTTTGTTGGTGTAAAGAAGAAATGTAACATATTTTCTGTTCCTGGTTGGAATAATCATGTTAAGCAAGCTCATGCTACTGCCAGAGAAAGTTACATCATGTAGCTGAAAAATGGGAAACAGTGAAATGGTTACCTATATGAGTTGATGCAGAGCAAACGAAAGGAGTTTAAAAAAGCCTTTCGCCGTTGTAATCATGCCTCTGAACAACATAGAGCAAATGTGCTTGCCTCAGCACTCAACTTGGACAGCTCACATAAGTCATTTTGGCAGAAAGTAAAAAAGTCTACTTGCAAAAAGAGTTCTCTTCCTGTAAATGTTGGTGGAGCACAAGGTCCTGAAGCAATTGCTGAGATGTGAAAACATCATTACAGCTCCTTGCTAAATTCTAGCAAAACCAACACTGAAAAAGAATTTGTTAACTCATGTATTTCTTCTAGGGATATATAAATATTACAACTTTTGTTGCAACATGGACACAATTGGTTCCTTGCTTGTCAAACTGCCATAAACCGCGCTGCTGGTGCTGACAAAATTTCAGCTGAACATATTGTTTATGCTGATTATTTGTTTTTATATTAGTGTACTTTTTAATATGTGTCTTAGTCATGGCACTGTATTAAATTCTTGCTTGAACACTGTCTTAGTCCCGATTGTAAAGAATTTGAATGGCGACATTCAAGATTCAGGTAACTATAGACTTATTGCTCTAGCCACAGTAATCTCAAAACTGTTTGAACGTTTTATGTGAATCATCTATTGCCTTTCTGAAATACCAGTGACAATCAATTTGGGTTTAAGTCTGGTCATAGTACTGAAATGAGTGTTTTTTAATAAAACAACCAGTGTCCTCTTATATCAGTCATGACACTCCTGTATATTCTGTCTTTTTGGATGCTTCAAAAGCCTTCGACAAAGTCAATCATCATTTATTGTTTAAAACGCTTATCACACGTAACGTGCCTACTGCCTATCTATTTTGTTCGCTTATTGGAATACTGGTGACCTTTGTGCCTTTATAGTAAAAAAACCATGCAAGTGAGGTGGGAAGGTCACCTGTGCCAATCATTTACTGTGTCCAGCGGAGTCTGACAAGGTGGGGTGTTAAGCCCATATCTTTTTGCCGTATATGTATTGATCAGCTTTCTTATCTCAATAAAACTAAAGTTGGTTGTTATGTTAGCAACTTTTGTCTAAATCATATTATGTTTTCTGATGACATTTGCTGCATCTCGCCTAGTTTGTGTGGCTTACAAAATTTGTTAGATGTTTGCCACAAGTATGCTGTTGAACATGAAATTACTTACAATTCTAAAAAGTCATTTGGTATGTTATTCTCCCCAAAAAACTTTTATCTTTTACGTGCTCCTCTGCTACATCTAGGTAAATCTGAAATTGTGTTCACAGACTCTGTAAAATATCTGGGTGTATTTATTGATAGTTCTCATATGAAAATTATATTTCAAGGCAAGTACGCTCTCAGTACTGTGCTGCAAATAATGCAAAATCTCAATTTTTCTAAATGCTCACCCGCTGTAAAAAACAGTTTATTTCGTTCTTATTGTATGTCGTTTTACTTACCCCAGTTGTGGAACAAGTTTAGATCTTCTAGTATAAAACGATTACGTGTTGCTTACAATGATTCTTTCAGAATACTGTATTGCACAATTTGCCTCGTTAGGTCAGTGCCCGTGAATATCAAGTAATGAATAATGTAACTACGTTTGATGCTTTATTTAGGAAAAATGTTTTTGTAACTTATTAACCGATTGCATACACTCCTCAAATCGCTTTATATCAGACATGATGTCATCTGATTATTTTTATCGTTCTGAATGCTTTCAATTCTTCCAACGCTCATTATATGTAAATTTGTGACAGTAGATAGCCTATTTAGTGAGCTTTTAAACCGACGGCATCCAAGGTGGCTCTCTGTGATCTTTGTGCATTTTCAGTTTGTGTATTACAGTATTTCGTTGTTTTGTTTTCGATGTGGACAGCTTTGTCTGACGCAAATAAATAATAAATAAATATGTGACAATGTCAGTGACAAAGACCCTGTGGTTTCTTTTTACGCTTTCCCACAAAACAAGGTGCTGAGAAGAAAATGGTAGAAGTTTTCTTCAAGTGTTCGAAAGTAGGATGGGCCATACAAAACTAGTCATATCTGTTCTCTTCACTTCACTGAAGACGATTTTGTTAATACTACTCAAGTAAAAATGGGCTTGAGCAAACTTTACATTTTGAAGGAATCTGCCATAGGCTACCATCTATAACAGCAAAGATGCAACCAGTTGCTGATGATGATTTCAACACTTCTAAACAATCAACGTTTACAAAAATGTACCCTTGTACAAGTAAACTAGGCTTTTACATGTATAGACTCTGCTATGTACGTACTGAGGGCACATTATGAGAGAGAGAGAGTACTTTTATTTATTATAAATAGTGATGATGAATTAAATATGAATGATGATTCGTACAATTTCTTCATTTTTCACTTCAAGTATATTTTAGGTTTTGTAGGAACAAATCCAGTACAGTTTTATTAAACTGTAAAAAACAACAGATCTTTGAAAAAAGCAACCGCTTGTACCAACTCCGACTAAACTGTGATCCAGCAATCACATCTAGGAAACGTATGTTTCATCCGTCGCTAAGAACGCCGACTTACAATGACGTAATACCACCAAAGTCGTCCCAGAGCAGTGAAATAAGGAGTTTCGCCTGTGGTGGCGCTGCGGAGCCGTCGTTTGATGTAAATTACGCCCTAACCAGTCGAGCTACGAGGTTAAGGTTAAAAAGTTCGCTAAGTATGATTCTGCGCAAGGAAATGCTTTAAAAAGTTACTATACTTGGATCCAACCTGTCAGGGTAGGCTGGCCCCTTTTTGGGTGATTTTGGAAATTGATTAGGCCTGGGTGTTAAATTTTTGTTTTGACCCAAAAAAATGAGATTCCCAAAATTTTTTTGAAGTTGAACCATGTTTAGACCCTGCCCCGGGCCCCGGTCCGTCTCGCCAGTTGACGAAATTTAAAACAGCCGTAACTTTTACAATATCCATGTTAACCAGGTCATGTAAGTACTCATTTTCATTGGTTTTTCATGGAGAACAAGTATGTACAGGTTTATGATAGGTTTGGCTTAATTTTGGAAGTTTCGTTTTTTAGTGTACAAGTAATACGTTGGCATATCGGTGCAGGTATTGCATACTACAGTCTACATGTTGTGCTACTTCCAGTTTGTCCTTGAATAGTACAGGTTTATCACATGCTTGTATTTCACAATCACTTTTTTTAATGAAATTTTACTGTGTATTCTCAAGCACTAAGATGTAGCAAGAAGTACAACAACAAGGTTTGCAACTTGGGTGGTGCATGAATACCACAGATTATTGCAACCATGCAATTTTCACTGCAATGGAGGACCAACAAACGGTACACAATAACAACTATACACTGAATGGCACTTGAAAATACACATTACATTATAGTAACCATACAGTTGGGTTGCATGTAAAAGCACACATCATGACAACCATAATCTGGTATCAATGAACCCTTGTTATTCTCGCAATGCAGCCTTTCTGGTTACACAGTAGTGTGGACCATTCCACTTCTTGCTTCTGCCAGAAACCTTGCATAGTGCTTCTCCAACTTGTCGGCCTTTGCCAGTGATGCGGCTTGTTGACTCTGTAGTTAGCTTAACTGCTCGCTCAACTGACTGTGTATGATTAGGGTAATTGAACTGAACTGGGAAGTTAATACACTGCTTGATGTCACAGTTTTGCAGGAGTGGCGGCTCATGTATTTGCTGGTATCCTTCGGTTTGTTTTTTGTCAGGTATGTTGGTGCAGCTCTTCCATCACATGCCATTGTTATCATTTTGATATAACATGTGGCATCAAAATTTAATTTCGGAAGGTAGAATTCTCGAAGTTTACCTTGTGATTTGGTTCGTCGGATTTTTAGAATGATCTTCACAGCTTCTGAACGAATAGCTTTATTGTCATCCCCCAGCATTCCAAGTAGAAGATTTTCAGGGTGAGCAAAGTAGCAGTTATTCTGAACACAAGTTTGCAAAACATTGAGATCACCATCATCTAAAAGTAAATCTCTCTGAGTTGCTATTTCTTGGTATAAAAGCAAGGGACCTTGTTGAATTGAACTTCTATGTTTTATGTTGATGCGCAGTTTCCAGTATACACCAACAATATATGTTGCCAGCTTTTTCACAGCAGGATAGGATGGAGATTCAGGTGTAATGGAAACATACATCCTGAGCAAGCGAGATGCTAAAGTTAACCATCGTGCATGTGATACCGGACCAATTTCTTTTGTCTCCGTGCTTTTTCCTTCTGACCACAAACTTTCTTTCTCGTTACCACTGCTTGGTAACCAATGTCTTGGTTATAAGCAGTTAAAATTTTGGCTACCTGCTCTTCACCAACATTGATCTGCGCTGCAACAACAGCTGTCTTTTGCAGTGATTGTGTGAAGTATGAAGAGCTAGAAGCTGACTGGTGTTCCTTCCTCATTTTTTCTAGTTCTTGCATTTCGGCTATTATTCTGGTCTTACTTTTTATTACTGGAATGGATGCAGCTGTGTAGATTTTACAAATGCAGTCATAAACTTCATTGTAGAGCACAGTTTGTCCTACATCATTTGTGTACTTAATATTTTGCAGATACAGATAATGCCTCAGGACAGCTAGCTTAAGCGGAAGCATTGACTGACTCATGGGTTGGTACGTACCAATATCAAGCGGATCTTTTGCAATTTTTCTTCTTTTTCTCTCATCCATATTAAAAATTTGACAAACCTTACAATACTATGCTGAAATCAAGAGAATAAATACAGTAAACACAAAGGCAGTTGCTTCAGACATTGCTATGCAAAATGAGGCTAATAAGCGTAATAACAGTAATTTTTCAAATAATTACAAAAACAAGATTTCTAAATCATGCCATATGTATCAAAAACCTTCAGATTCTTGTTCTCCATGAAAAACCAATGAAAATGAGTACTTACATGACATTATTAACATGAATATTGTAAAAGTTACGGCTGTTTTAAATTTCGTCAACTGGCGAGACGGACCGGGGCCCGGGGCAGGGTCTAGACATGGTTCAAATCCAAAAAAATTTTGGGAATCTCATTTTTTTGGGTCAAAACAAAAATTTAACACCCAGGCCTAATCAATTTCCAAAATCACCCAAAAAGGGGCCAGCCTACTGTCAGGGGCACTTTAATAACAATAATTAGAAGATCGTTGGTGCAATTTGTCAGGCACAACTACAGAAACAAGAATTTGCACAAGCCAATACCATTAGCCATGGTTCATGGAAAACAAAGCAGAAATTAAACAATACCAACATACCACAATTGAACCGTTCACATCATTGGGCATATAACCAACTAGAGATGTACCGATACCAATATTTTGGCCGATACCGATCCCGATACCGATATCACTTTTTTAGGCCAATACTGATACCGATATTTTGGCCGATACTTTGGTGTTACAAAAAGAAGCAATTTTGGTATTTGCAAGGAATTATATCAAATGCTAAGTTTTACCTTATTTGCATAAAAAACTATTAAAAAAAGCTTTCAATTGACATAATTTATTAAAGATTCAAGAATCCAATTTCAACCGCATTGTTGTGTCATAATAGTAGGTTTTAGTTATGAAAGGCCACTGTAATTGAAGACTGGGGTATAAGGGAAGAAACATTACATCATAATTGGGGTTTCTGAAAAATTAATAAACTGTTTGCGCAAACTCTCCAAATAGGCTATCATAATGGATAATAAGATGTAAAATGTAAACCAAGTCATTTGTGTAGTCCAGGCCTCGAAACTGAAGGCGGCCATCGCGGCCATGGCCGCGATTAACCTACAAAAACCGACATTTTGTCCGCCGGGTCTCGCCCTTCCGTCGGCCGCATTTGTCCGCCATGAAGTTCCGAGAAAATTTACGCAAGCGGCCTTGTGAATAAAGTACTTTGCCACTTATAATCACAAAGGATTAGAAAGCAGTCAAAGTATCCGATAAATCACAATACACCCTGTCTATGCTTGAATTGTTAACATTATTGAGTGACCAAGCAGCTGATGTCTGACCTCCGCAGGATGCAAGTGACATCACAATACATTTTATTGATGCGATATATTCAGTCTTCGAAATTAGCGTCGGCAAATGGTGCATTAGCGTCGGCAATAAAAATGCCGAGGCTACACGAGCGCTTGTAAGGTTAGGGTTAGATATTCCTCTCAGTCGTTATGGCACAGCCATAGATTTGTTCCTTAGTCAACACCCTGATGGATCTCTATGAAAAAGAAAGAGGCGTGTGGATGGGTATCAAAGCCTGAAAGCCGCAAAACGTGGACGCTTTATTGCGAACGGCAAAGGCGTGATGACGCGACAACCTCGTGCTCCGATACAGCATCTGATGATTCCGATTCTGACAGCTAGTTCTTTATCAAACAGACTTTGTGTTGTTCGCAGTATCCCAATTGTGCCAAAATTATGTTAGTGTATACGTAAATCGATGCAAACTTCTCGCAGGGAGCTATTAATTTGTTACCGGTACCTGATTGAGCAATTGACATTATTTTATGATAATTCAACGTTGCTAGATGTCGAACTAATGCAAAACAAACGTAACTTTCTTATTGGGCATTGTTGTTACGCAATATAACCCGCCGGAAAAATTAAATCGATTTGTGCTGACTCGAACGTTGAATCAACCCAAAATTAACTTACTTTCCCCCCCGTGAGTTATTTAACGTGAATTACTATAACACCGTGCGACGTGCATATCTTGTTGCTCGCTTTATCGCTACTTTTGGCATTATTACATCACAACAAATCAAACAGTACGGTCGTGATAGACTACTCTAGTATATTTGTCGCTTCTGCCGAAGTAAAAATGTGCTAATTTCGAAGACTGTATGTTGATGCGTGTCGAAGTTCCGATGGCCGCCATGTGCTTGTGATTGGCCGCCGAACAGCTTGCTTCAGTCGGACACGTTTGGCCGCCGGAAAAAAAAAGTTGTTTCGAGGCCTGTAGTCGTACAAAAACTATTCGACAAGTAATGTGCAACCTAAGGGCGCTTTTCGTTTGGGTTCTTTTCATTTCAATTCTTGTTGATGTCAATTCTTGCTACAACACGGCTGCCGAGAAACATATAAGTACCGGTAGTTGATTGGATGGTCTAAATGGCTAGCGTGGAAGCTACACCGTTGTGGTTAGCAAATCGCAACAGCTCGCTGTACTAGTGAGTGCTCAGCCTTGTGCTGATAGCCGGGAAGAACGCTCCTTTCTTCACAATGAGGTTGTCATCTTACGCGCAACAAGACCATTTATGTATATTGATTAGTTTAGTGAGGATTCGTAGTCCCATTGCTTTCATTTTGAGCCTACTTACTCTGCCATGACATTGTTTAAGCTTGGTGAGTTTATTACAACGAAAGGTGGAAATTAAATCACAAACTGAAAGAACCAGCTTACTAAAAACAACCAAGTTACACGTTTTTTTTTAAACGTTTAGCAACGTAAAAACGATGCAAAATCATACATTTTTTCTACCTGGGTAGTCTTGGCCTGGTTTTATCCTCTGTTGAGAGTAAAAAAGAAACACAAATGATAAATATTGGAGAAATTGAGTCTCCTTCACAACTTAAGAATCAAACAACGCAAAACTGCTGAAACAAAACGTTGTGTTTGAGTGAAAAAATCACTTTAAGCAAACAATGGCAAAAGGTGCGCGCATGAAGTCATGGGAGTGTGAGGTATCAAAAATTTAAACAGGTTGTTATTTTTTTACATCAATGTGACGTTAGTTATTACTTTAAAAAATCTATATCTTTGCTTCTGCAGAAAATCCGCAGCAAACGCATTTTTTTACATGTTTAGTATCGGCCAAATTTTGCCGATACCGATACTCAAAAAATGGCCGATATCACCGATACCGATATATCGGTACATCTCTATAACAAACACAATTAAAACTAATGGCTTTATATCGATGACAAATGAAAGAGATCACCAATGTCTATCTTGATCAACAACCACGCAATCACCATGCAGGCAAAACAAATCTTTCGTGACTAACTAAATTCTGAACACAAATAAAAATACAACAATTATGTAGAGCCATTACAGATTCTTTGAAGAATGATGTGGCTTGTTAACATGGACAAGTTAGGAGGAACAACATATAAATCCAGAATCAAAACATCTGAACCAGTTTGTATCTACACTTCACTTTCTTTAAATTTGTCTAATTGTAATGTTGTTGCAGTTTATAACAAAATACAGTACTTGCAAATTGCTTACCAACACATTAAAAGACACAGTTTGGCCAACTTCTACAGGTTCTTTCCAGCCCCATTCAATTCTAGTTTTCTTTGGATCAAGAAAATCCCCGCGAATATACCTGGATGCAGTAGATAGAATATCGAAGAATAATTAACATAGTTTAGGGAGAGAGTTTTCTTTCTAGTACCAAAGACAGGAAAGACACAATACAATATTTTATACATTTACAAATAGTTTTCCACACTAGGCTTATAGCTTTTAATCGCTGCGTATTTCTTGATGCTTATTAGCAGTTAGCTAGTTACCTTCAAGAAGTTAAAATTTATTGCATTTTTAATCTTTTCAGATTCCTGATGAGGGCTTAAAGTGCCTCTGACAGGTAAATAAATTCGCTAAATTTACTTAAGATACCAAAAAGATGACACTAACAAACTTCCCTGACCAGCAAATTGTAAAAAATATCAACAGGCTACTAAGTTACACGCTTGCAAACTTTCGTTGACATCGGCGAATCTGGCACTCATTCAATTGCGAAAATAAAAATGGCAACACTGCTGTGACGTCACAGTAAGCGGGAAGAATACATTCTTTCTCTGTGATGACTTGGTAAAGTATGGTATGGCTACTGCAAAACGTGAATGTGTGGGGCTCTGTTGGTCTAAAGCATGTGCAAATTAAGAATTATCGAAATGAAAAAGTGAACTTATTATTACTATCAGGTTTCGATCAACTTTTATCAAACAGCATTTCAAATCAATTGAAATTGCAGTTTCACAGGGCTACAATTTTTATACTTTTTTATTTGTCCTAATCTGGCTATAGCCATTTGCAGTGTAACAACAGTA
The DNA here is from genome assembly GCF_918807975.1 of Aplidium turbinatum. Classification (NCBI taxonomy): domain Eukaryota; kingdom Metazoa; phylum Chordata; class Ascidiacea; order Aplousobranchia; family Polyclinidae; genus Aplidium; species Aplidium turbinatum. The sequence goes on along the minus strand of NC_137483.1, from coordinate 4,989,136 downwards.
TTTCACAAACAGTACCTTTAATTTATGGTTGAGGCAATGCCTACAAATTGCTGTTTATGTGACATTGTCAGTGACAAAGACCGTGTGCTTTCTTTTCCCACAAAACGAGGTACTGAGAAGAAAATGGTCAAAGTTTTCTTCAAGTGTTCGAAAGTGGGATGGGCCATACAAAACTAGTCGTATATATATGTTCACTTCACTGAAGATGATTTTGTTAATACCACTCAAGTAAAAATGCCTACAGGCATGTGTTGGAGTGTATTAGGGTGGCCAAAAAAAATTGAAATTTTTTATTTTTGTTTGCACACCCTCTCATTTGAGGAGGATTCATGAAAAAATGACACTGTGAAAATTTGAAGTGAATCCGACAAGAGGAAGTGCTCTCCCACCGACCTCAAAGTTTGGTTTTATTGGCATAATTCGTCAAAATTCCTTGAATATGTGACGTAATTCTTTTTTGACTTATATACATTGCAGTTGCAGCATTTTTGTTTTAACCATTGTTTTACTCTGAATTTATGATACAATAAGTGTTTCCACATGCAGCAAAACATAAATAATGCACAAAATAGATCACATTAACAAGCGTTTGGTATGAAATTAAATGCACTAAACTTTAGCGAAAACCGCATAAAAGTACGTTCACCAGTCACGATCGCAACGCTTCAGGTGACAACACATTGCCCAGAAAAAGCAAACGAAACGTTTGTAAAAAGTCAAGCCATTGATTTTATTTAATGGAGCTGTTGGCATGTTGGCTTTTACTTGCACTTGTTGGAAGCAGCTTTCTGTGGTGCTCGACCACCTGACAGAGGAGCTGGCGCTGCTGTTTATTTTCCGTAAGGACTTCATTGAAGTGAGTAGCTAATTTGACTGCCCAGTGCCCGCTCTGCACAATCATTGACGGCTTTGAGGCGACGGCATGCAAGAAGTAGCAGCCTTCAATTAAATGCCTGCTGCACGACAGTGATAGCTCCAGTGTGGATTCTCATATTGTTTGATGTTGTGTCAAAACAAAGTGCAGCTAAATGCTCTGCTACAAGTCGTGTATGAATTCCACTACTTTTTGGCCCATTAGTGATCCCGTTCCAATAGGCAGCTTTGGAATGCCAAGCAGTATTTCAACATGCATACCAGAAACTACAATGGCCAAAGAGTCGCGCTTTGTGCCAGTGGCATTAGTCAAATGGTACCATGAAAATGAGCAACAAGTGGAACTGTTGGTTTAAATTTTTTCCGCACTGCAGCTGCCAGGCTTTCACGTGAGGTGTTTTGAGCATTCATGACAGAGGAATGTGACATTGTCAATTCATTTATATCAATTCCAGCTGCAGCAAGATCAGGAGTGATGATCATCATTGCTTGACGACTTGATGTTATAGTTCTGTTCAGTGCTGCATTAAACAGTGGATTATCAATAATGCAGTGTTTTGGTAATGGCTGCTCCTACTGATTTTTTTGTTTTGTTTTGCTGTTATTTGGATTTGTGGTGCAAATAGTGGGTCACTGGAAGAATCTTCATCATCTGCTGATCATTTTCAGATGAGAAAGAAGCAGCACTTGATGGTACTGGATCAATGCGATTTCTGTTGCGTCTCTGTTCATCATCTTTGCGCTTTTTATACTTTGCAGCAGCTTTGCAATGCATTGGGTCCTCTGTTGTCATCAGTATCTGTCATGCACCACGTTGGTCTATCAAAAACTGGCAGTCTTCTGGTATTGTTGTGCGGCATTCCCAGTTAGCATATGCAATATCAAATAATGCACTTAAGCTCTGGGTGAAGTCAGCTTCTGAGGTCAGCTAGGAAGCTGAATTTCGCCTCCCTTTGTGCTTTGATTTTCCTATATGCTCTTGATGGATGTGTTTTAGTTTGGTAACAACGTGAGTCTTTGCAGTGGTAGCGATATTAGCTTTCACCCACAAGAACTGCACTGCAAGCAAGTGGCAGTGTAACCTTATTGATCTTCATCTCGTAGTAGAGGTGGTGAAGAACCACACCCCATACAGGCAGCTGACATGGCCCCTCAAGAGAGTCAACACTAGAGAGTGGGTGTCCATTTGTTGACTGTCTTGAGGGGCCATGTCAGCTGCCTGTATGGGGTGTGGTTCTTCGCCGGCTCTACTACGAGATGAAGATCAATAAGATTACACTGCCACTTGCAGTGCAGTACAGTTGCAGATGAAGGAATATTAACTACTACCATCTATGCCACTTTTTGGTTTGCAGCACCTTCATCAATATCTGCCCCTACAAATGACCTAGCAATGTTACAGCTCACAGAGGATTATAAAGAGGTTGACAATGCAATTTCTCAAGTGGCAGAAAAAAGTTGAGGTTGCGCTTGTGGTACATCAGTAAGGATCTTGCTGCACTACGGTACCTTTATTCAATGATAATAACACAGATGATGAAAAGAAAGCAATCGTTAATGCTCTTAAGAAAGACCCATTTCCCGAAGATGTTTGTCGATCGTCGTGTTGCCCCAAACAAAATTGTCAAGTTTCAACGTCTCTCTTTGGCACAGTTTGTAACACAGCATTCCCTTAACCTTTTCGAGTCACTGCTTCTGTCGACACATGGCGTGATTGTGATGATTACAAAGAAGCCTGCAAAGTTTGGCGTCATCTCAAAGCCGTCAATGATTGTGCAGAGCGAGCACTGGGCAGTCAAATTAGCTACTGACTTCAATGAAGTTCTTACAAAAAATGAATAACAGCGCCAGCTTCTCTATCAAGTGGTTGAACACCACAGAAAGCTGCTTCCAACAAGTGCAATAAAGTCAACCAATGGCTTGACTCTTTACAAACATTTCTCTTGCAATTTCTGGGCAATGTGTTGTCACCTAAAGCGTTGCGATCGTGACTAGTGAACGTACTTTTATGCGGTTTTCGCTAAAGTTTAGTGCATTTAATTTCATACCAAACGCTTGTTAATGTGATCTATTTTGTGCATTATTTATGTTTTTCTGCATGTGGAAACACTTATTGTATCATAAATTCAGAGTAAAACAATGGTTAAAACAAAAATGCTGCAACTGCAATGTAGATAAATCAAAAAAGAATTACGTCACATATTCAAGGAATTTTGACGGATTATGCCAATAAAACCAAACTTTGAGGTCGGTGGGAGAGCACTTCCTCTTGTCGGATTCACTTCAAATTTTCACAGTGTCATTTTTTCATGAATCCTCCTCAAATGAGAGGGTGTGCAAACAAAAATAAAAAATTTCAATTTTTTTTGGCCACCCTAGAGTGTATACTACAAGGTGGTGCTCTCGGAAGCAACAATCGGATTGTGATGCCGTCATGCATTGTTTGGCGAATCCAAAACAATTTTTCAGATTCAGATGGCAGTTACACAGGATTTCAATGGCCATCTGAAGGCACATTATGAACTTTTATTTTTTTTAGAGAACTTTTATTTATTTTTGAATAGTGATGATGAATTAAATATGAATGATGATTCGTACGATTTCTTCATTTTTCACTTCAAGTATATTTTAGGTTTTGTAGGAACGTATCCAGTAGGCTACAGTTTTATTAAACTGCAAAAAACAATAAATCTTCGAAAAAAGCAACCTCTTGTACCAACTCCGACCAAACTGTGATCCACCAATTACATCTAGGAAGCGTTTGTTTTATCCGTTGCTAACGACGTCCACTTAGGATGATGTAATACCACTAAAGTCGTCCCAGAGCAGTGAAATATGGAGTTTCGCCTGTGGTGGTGCTGCGGAGCAGCCGTTTGATTAAATTACGCCCTAACCAGTCGAGCTACGAGGTTAAGATTAAAAAGTTCGCTAAGTGTAATTCTGCGTTAGGAAATGCTTTAAAAAGTTACTATACTTGGATCCAACCTGTCAGGGGCACTTTAAGTTAAGCGGAAAACGTTTGATTATCAAAACTATTTATTTGTAAATAAGTAAAAGATATTGTTATATATAATGCTCAACTCTATTCTACTGTTGTGTCTTGCCTATCCTTGGTACAAGTATAAATAAGTTTTGTTAGTATTAAAAAAACAAACATTGTTGACATCAAAATAGCCATTTTAACGTTTTCGTACGTAATCAAGTTATAAAAGTCAAAATACTTTCAAAGTTGATTTTAAAGTATGGTAATGGAAGTCTGACTGTCACAGGATCTTTGCATTCTTACTGTCAAACTTCATCATAAAATGGCAGTACCGGTAGATAATATGATACCTTATCACATCTCCTTCAGTCTTAGACCTTGCTTCAGACTGCCACCGCCGGGCAATGGAATGGAACCATCTTAACATGCATATGCTTGATACAATGCCAATGAACAGAAAAACGCCTGGACAAAATGAACATCTTTTACATTACAAACATTCACCACAGCAGAAACATTTTTGTCATAACCTTTAATATCACTGACCAAAGCAACCATTGGATGAAAAAAATATTTTACACTACACATTATGAAATGCTAGGCAAACTATCACATAGTTACTATACCATTAATGTGTTTATACAACTTTTAAAAATGCTTACCCATTTAAAAGCTCTGAAGTCACAAGTCACTGCTAAAGTTCAGCAATTGTATTTGTAGGCTAGTCTACATAGTAGCCTAGCTATTCCAATTAAAACAATTTTTTAATCTTTTATTATGGTGTTTAGCTATTCCACCTAGTTTGCAAAAAAAAGTCACAGCCAACCCATTTGAAAAAGATAAAGTAAATGGCACAGGTTTTCATACACTAGGCCTACTACTCGTAAATCTGTGGCACTAAATTTTCTGCCAATAATCTGGCCGTTCATGTTGTATTTTTTAGGATATGATTGATTTTACAGGTGATAGAACATCATAGAATATAATATATCAATCTTAGATAAACATCAACATTCAGCAAAGTGCAAACTTGGGGATTTTCAGAGTCTAAGCAATATCTAATATGAAAATCTAGGGATGGTAGAAGTAGGGGATTGCTCACTCAAAATGAAGGTGGACAACTGGAGGGTCATAGTGTTATGACAAAATTTGGTGCAATTGCAGCTTGAGCCTTGAAGTCTATCGCCATATGTCGTATACCCAGATGCAGCATGTCATCTGGCTGCATGTATAGAAAGTGTGTATTGCCAAAATAAATGTATGAAAATAGGTGATATCATGTTTATAAATGCAATACCGTACTATAGGCTAATAGTCATTACAAGACAGCAATAGACTTCACGCTACAGTAGTTTAACAGTTAGTAACAGTAGTAGTAACAGTACTGCAATTAGTAAGGTTCTGCCGATGTTCTAGCATCCCAAACCTCACGCAAAATATAGCATTTCGTTTGATAAAATTGAATTTACGTGAAAGCAAACAAAACTTTTTACAGTTCTCCAATTTTTAAATTTTGCAGTGACCCTCCAGCTGTCCATATTGCAAGAAAAATCAATAAAGCGAGTCGTCCCGATCCACTGTCCTATAAAAATCATACACATTTTGTCTCAATAGAGCATCAATTCAACAGTTAGTACATTACAACGAAGTTGGAGAGTGCTTGATGAGACTAGACAAATTTGAGAATTTTTCAAGTCATCTGGAAATTTTATTGTGATTGTTGACATGACAATGTAACATATTTTGGACTATGTAATTGTACACTGACAAATTTCAGAATCTATTGTGGCACATTGATATACCATGTAAAAGTTGCTAAAAAGTACCTTCATTTCAATTAATGAACTTCAGTTAGGAGCAGTCAGATGACCATGTGATATGCAACTGTAAGATCATTTACTTTTAACTGCAGTCCATGCTTTTGTATAACCAATAGTCTTGATACCAGTTAAGTGTGGTCTGCTAACCATACGTGGTACCTATAGACAATAAACTGTCAGTCTATGCTCTCTTGTAAACTAATTAGACACTTTGCGTTACAGCTGCATGATTTAAATTAGCAGATTTTTGCCACACTTGCAACCCTCTCACAGCACTCTTTGGAAAGCACTGATCTAGGCCAGTGATTTCCAACCTTTTTTCAAAGCGACCCAAATTTTCTAAAAAACAAAGTTTAGAAAATTTTGAAACCCAAGCATAATCTCACATCTTACTTTAATGGCATTCAGGAAAAAAAAACATGATGGCAACACTACGTCTTGATAACGTTTTATGTCGGCCAAAAGCAATATTATGTAATACGGTAAGAATGAGAGGAGGTAGCCTACCTGCAATAGGCTATAAGAACGATCGGTAAATGTAGCTTCACTTGCAAGATTAAGATTTTACTTTACAACTATAAACCATCATATACCAACAGTTACTTTATACTAAACGATTATCTTGTTTGAAGAAAAAAACAAGTGATCTAGAAAACTTTTATAGCAACCCAACTTTGGGTCAAGACAGTCCTATAGGCTCAGAACAACTCATCTCGGTTGTACTTTTAGACTACATTTATCTCTCTCCATTTGGTTTCAAAGAAGCCTGGTTTTCATCACAAAACTTTAGGATTGACAAATTGTCTTCAGAGATTGTCCAATTTTTAAGTTCTTTCACAGTACTGATTGAATCTTTATCCTCGGACTGGGAAAGCTTCTTGCAGAGCTTAATCTTGGCAGTTTCGCATACTTGTAGAGTACAGTGGAGGCTTTTGAATCACTGACACAGGCCCGGTCACCGAGATTGACAGAGTGAAGTTTCCGATTGTTGAAGTCTTGTTGCTGGGGAACTATTCCATCCATTAGATGCCGCTGAATGGAGAGCAGTCCTTAACGTGCGCTGCTCAAGCGCACACCCCGAGAGTCGAACCAGCGCCCCTTGATCTTGAAGCTTCTTCGTTCCAGAAGTGACGCGCTAACCAACTGTAGACCTAGCGTACTACGTCATATTTTGTAAACCATACCTGTTTTTCAAATCACATTTGGGTCTTTCGTTTTATGCCTGTGTGCTGCGTCACACCATTATTTTTTATCTAACAAGTAGTTTCTTTTCAGAACACTGGTTGTAGTTGTTCTGTCACTTCTGCGTTTTGCTTAAAAATGATGAATATTTTGATGTTATTTTTGGCTGCAGCAACGTTGCCAGACAAATGAAATTTAATAATGGTCCTAATGTCGCATAAAAAACTCCCAATAGACTACCATTTCCATAGCTCTTTTCCCAATGAAATGCATTTGCAGATTTATTTCGAAAAATAGTTCTAAATTTCTTCCTAAATTAAATAGCTTTTGTTCCTCTTTACACCCAGTGTTTAGGGTTGCCAGAGGGTAATATAAAAAAGAGCCCAAGCTTATGCAAAAAGTAGCCCAATTTTTTGGGGGGTTCTAAAATAGAGCCCAAAATGGAGCCCAAGCAAAGAGATAAGCTAATATACAAAATTATTCCGAAGCGCTTGATCATCAGTCCCAAATTTTAAGTGTTTTTCCAGTTCTTCACATCTTTCAAACAGATTGGCAGCCATGCATTCACCCGATAGCTCAAGATGATACTTGGTTAGCGCATAGCGCGTGACTTCAAAAACGAAGAAGCTTCAAGATCAAGCGGCGCTAGTTTGACTCTCGGGGTGTGCGCTTGAGCAACTCATTTTCAGGACTGCTCTCCATTCAGTGGCACCTAATGGATGGGATAATTCCCCGGCGACAACACTTCAACAATCGACAACTTCACTCTGTCAATCTCGGTTATCGGGCCTGCGTCAGTAATTTAAAGCCTCTACAAGTATGCGAAACTGCCAGGATTAAGCTATTCAAGAAGCTTTCCTAGGCCGAGGATAAAGATTCAATCAATCAACTGTTTGTTAAAATAGCTACAAACAGGTACCGGTACCTAAACACAAAAAATGCCTTCACTAACCATTTTTTTCTCATCTTTCTACATTTTGTAAAAACTTTATTAAAGTGTTGCGACCATGCCATAACTGATTGTCCTGCTTTGGCATCATGCACGTTATAGCGTCCGTGTTTTGTCGTTTCTACCTTTTTCTAGACCCCTGCTATGTTGACATACCGTAGCCTACATTGTTTTTCGTTGTGACGGTCAGAAATAAAAACAAATCTGAACTGATGTCCACTCACTGCATTTTCATGATAACATGGATCACTTAAGTTGCCAGGATTGCCAGACATTAAAGCCTAAACATGCACATTTTTGAAAATTGGCATCTTTATAGCCTACCAAATTGGTGACTCTGCCTGATCGAGGCCTCCAAAAATGCTCCTCCTCAATGAAATAACTACGAATTAGGTAAAAATCTTAAACATGACACAATTTTTACATAAAAAGTCCAAATTTGACCACGTGATTTTGACGTCACTTCCTCTGTTAACTTCCACGTGGAACATCTTCACCCTACTCCAAGTCTGAGAGTCACTAATAGTGCATGCTTTTAGTGTCCATTTAGTTGATTTTACAGCCTTTTTGCAGTCAGTGAATCTACAGTATAACATAATAGACCAACAAAAATTTTTGGCACAAAAGATGAGCGTCATTTTAGAGTACTTCAGGGCCCCTGATTCCGAAAATGCACTTAGTTTTTTCGAATTGGCTCTAGTTTTCGAGATATTCGACAATGAAAATATTTTTGAAATCGTTACTCAAAAGCTTTGAATTACTTATTTTCAGCCCTGTTTACCACTATGATGTCATAATTGCACTTGTCTAGTTCAATTGGTTCATATTGCGCGAAAGTTCAAAACGCAAGCAAAGGTTGAAATGAACTGTGTTTAACGTAAGGAACCATAAATATTTAATGAAAACAGTTGTGAATCAGTAGGCCTACATGACCAAGTCTTTGCTGCAAAGTTTTTTTCTGGTCTATAGGCTAAATAAATGGCATATAGGCTAATAAAATATGCTTGACAAGTATAATGCTGTACAAACAACCCAGATATATGTTACTGCATGAGGCAACGCAGAGGAGCAACGCATTCTGCGATAGACACAGCGCTATATAAAAACAAGCATTATTATTATTACTTTGACATGAAGCTGGGTGATCAAGATAAGTCCTGGGTTCCTCCGAAAGTATGCAAACATTGCACTCAAACCCGTTTCTGGGCTCAAGGCTAAGAAGTTCAGAGTACCATGGCATAAAGAGAGCCGTGGAATCACCATGAAAATTGATACTTCTGTACGGTGAGCATGTTCGAAGGAAGTTGGAACATCATATTTACATGGAGTGTGCAAGGCAGTCATTGCGTGGACGTTGCTATTTCTGTTTTTTGTCTGCCCTCTCTTGTTTCAAGTAGTGACTTGCTTGAAACAATAGGAAACGGACATGACTGAGAGTAACGTCAATACCTTCAGTAATGTTTTGGAGCAAGGTCAAGCTTTTTTCTCAAAACCATTTCTACCACCTACTGTAGTAGTTAAAGATTTAGTTATCAAAAGTGGTAGCTGGAATCTTTGCCAACTCAAAAACTAGAGTCAATTCGATAAAACTTAGTGCATTTTCAGAATCAGGGGCCTCGAAATACCCTTGAATCTCATATTATAAAATTGAATTGAATATGAAAATATGAAATGAAATTTCATAATAAAAGCATGTTTCTAGTGCTTGTTGCTTATGTTGTTGTGTTGTTTGTATGTTGTTCGTGTATTAAATAGTCCAAAATAAGCACCAGTGCATCAGCTTTTTGTCAAGTAGAAGTGACCCGTTGGTCGAATAGCAGTGGCCCGTTGGTCGTATAGGGGTTTGACCAACGGGGCACTTTTTATTATCATTTAAAAGTTATTTTTCGGCAGTTAGTAGTTGGAAAATTAAAAAACTTTTTTGGCTAAGTATACCAGGGCATGTAACCTACTGTTATGCCAAAAAAGGAGGATGCATGACCTTTGTATGGAGAGAAAATAACAAATATGTGAAAAATGACCCGTTGTTGACACATCTCCCTACACATGTCAGTGTTCATGGAGCTGCTAATTAAACCACTTTGCTTGCTACAAATTTGTGTTATTGCCTCTTATTGTGTCCATTAAGATGCTAGAGTGCATTAGAAGATAGCGAGTGAGCAGTTTCAGGGATAAGCGAAAATTCGATATTTTGAAAAAATTCAAACCAGGTGAACCAGGGTCAAACGTTAATATTTTTTTGTGAAATTTGGTATAGGAGATACATTTACCAAAAGGAACAATATTCCAAACTGACGAAAATTTTAAACAAAAAAAAATTTTTTTTCGAGATTTTGCGCCAGCCTAAGCAACAGTCACTAACTTATTACATTATTCTTAGGCCAGCGATCGAGTAGTTAAAAGTTAGCAATACCAACTATATACCTTTACCCAGGTTGCTTATAGTAATTATTTTATGCAACATCATTGATCAAAAACTTGATTTTTTTTTCAAGTAGGCTACACAAAAAGTGATCTTGAAAGTGATCTTCTCTTCAAGATCACGATCTTGATCTTCAAGATCACATAGTTTGGTGATCTTGATCTTCAAGATCACCTATTCTTGGTGATCTTGATCTTCAAGATCACCAATACTGGTGATCTTGCCCATCTCTGCCTATAACTCATATTAATATGACTTCAAACAAATCTATTATGACAAACTAAGATATCAACATCGGCGGAGTCCTTCACTGGTGGCTCATTGCAATTGAATTCAGTTATGCCAAGAATACGCATGTTTAAAGACGCTTCATATTATGAGGACAGCTAGATCACAGCGACAGCCTAGGGGCTGGTAACGCCGAAAAGTACAAAAATACCACTTGTCAACATCTGATTAATGGCTGCAGTGACATCATCAAAGTCTTAAAGAACCATTTGATCCAGTCATAAAAAACGTGTCTTAAGCAAGAGGTCCAGCAAATAACTTCTTTGTGGGCAAAGATGGTGATCTATCCTCTTCCATATCTGAAAAGTATGTGAGCTTTAACGTTGGTAGACAGCAGTCACAAAATTTAAGTTCTCGCGAGCAAATCAGGCTTGCATTGATATGAAGTTTGAACTACTGGGTGAGCGGCAACAATAGTCCGCCCCGTCAGCTCAGTGGTTAAGCGCCTAAGATCAAGCGGCACTGGTTCGGCTCTCGGAGTGGGCACTTGAGCAACGCATTTCAGGACTGCTCTCCATTCAGCGGCACTCAGTGAATGGAATAACTTCCCGGAAACAACACTTCTATAACTATCGGTAACTTCTCTCGGTCAATCTCGGTAACCGAACCCTAGTTTAATCCTCAACAAGTGAAGTAGGCTATGCGAAACTGCCAGAAATAGCCTATCAGAGGCTTTGTCAGACCGAGGATAAAGATTTAAAAACTAACCAACCAATAGGTCAAGTGAAAATTTACAACGCTTCACAGCAGCCTACAATAAGTTCAGTAGGTCTTGCATAGGCAAAGTGACACCATGGGTGAAGAGTTGGGTTGCCGAGTGGTGATTCGATACCTTTCAAAGCCACACACGCAAGTTTTAGCAAGATAGGCTACTACTTGAAGGCAGAGAGGAAAATTGTTACTTCAGACCACGCAACCTAAATTTTGACTCATTACGACGCATGCATAGACACGATGATAGTAGCCTAATGGTCGAAGCAGTGCATAGATTTACTTGACAATCATTCTAAATACAATAAAAAAAAAACATCTTACAACTGTTACAAGATCCATAACGTGTACTGATGTCATCTCTGCTGTAAAACTGGTGACGAGAAGAATTCTGAATATTTGATATAATTACGTATTTGAAAGATAACTTAGATAAGAAAGATTCTTTTTAAACACGTTAATGTAGCCAAAAGTCGGTCAGATCGGTGCCCGATATAGTAAAGGTTTGAACCAAATGAAGTAGCTGTTTCGGTTTGTTGACTGATGGTCGGCATCGCATAATCTGATTTAGTCTTGAATCTTTGGCAACAGTAGAAAACTCAATCGCTATAAGACCAGTCCATAGGTATAGGCTGAGAATAAAAACCATGCAAACAAAACGTTTTGTTTGAAATGCAATCAACGTACAAGATAGCCTACAGATGCGATCATTTATAAATAATAATCATTCTTCTCTCGTATTGCATTGCCCGGTGTACAAACCACCTCATGGTATGAAAGGACTAGGCTCCATTGACGACGACACCAGATAGTGATAAACCGACGGGTGTTCGGATATATAAAGACAATACGAGAGAGAAATAATCAATTTAATCATGTTTTTAAAGATCTGTTTGTCGGCTGCATACCCGAGTGGTGAGAGCCCTGGAATGGCAATCGAAAGAGCACCGGTTGGACACCGCTCAAGAGCATGCAGCTGTGTCTTCGGCAGGACACTTAAAGGGCATGTCTGAAGGTGGACACGAAGATTGGCTTCCTTGCCTTCCCATCCACTTAATGTAAATCTTCAACCACCAGGTAAGCCTGGATACGACAAACAGTTTAATGAAACTGAATCCACAGAAAAGATCTGTTTGCGTTACAGCGTATAATTTATTGGATTTGATCGTGGGCCTTAGTTTGTCAATGTTTTGTAGCCTAAAGGTTGTGTAAAAAAAACAAAATAAAAAAAACGACAATTTCACATTTGTACAGTTTATGTCAGTTCAAACCTTGCCTTCTGCAATTTAGTTCAATTTGTTTTTATATCTGACCATTACAATAAAAAATAATATATACCAAACATAGCAGAGATCTAGAAAAAGTAGAAGCGACAAAATGCAACGTTATAACGTGCTTGATACCGAAACGGGATAATCAGTTTAAAATTTGGCACGGTCGCAACACCACATAACACCAATTCACGTGAATACTTACGTTGTCTGGAATAGCAAAAGTGACGCTCTTAGATTTTGCAACTGAAATAATAAACATGATAAACTTTAGCCTCAAAAAAAATTTTTTTTATAAAGGAGGAATTACTGCTAGAAATCAAACAATCGTAACAATGCTTAAACAGCATTTCAGTTACAATAAACAGTTGATGACAAAGTAAAAGAAATATCGAATCAGAAATGCTTTTCAATGTTGAATAACTTGTATAGACATAACTGTGTGGCAAAGATTGCGGTAAATCAGATTCAAACAGTGAAACATCAATAAATTTATGTCAATGCTTAGAATCACCATTTTAAGTGAACTTTTCTAAAATGTAGAAAAAGCACATGCGTTTTTCTAGGTTTCGGGGGTGCTCCCTAGATCCGCTCAAAGGCTTGCTGCACTACTTTGTTGATACTTATCTGTGGGCATTCATTTATAAAAATTGTGATCAATATAGGCATACCTGGTCTCTGCGGAGAATTCTTTTTATTTTTGAAGCGATCAAAAACAAAATCTTTCATCTGAAACAAAGAACTGGTTTAAAAATAAACAAAATTGGCACATGAAAGCTATTCGTCAAAAAGTTATAGAAAAAGATGCAAGGAAATGTTTGTTCAACGTAATTATCTGACGGACTTTAATAATTAAAGTTAACTTTAAAGGGGTATTAAAGGAAAAACCTGACTTGGCGATTTTCCACCTTCTTTGTGTTTAACATGCTACCATAAAACGATTTTCAATAAAATTTTGCCCCATTGCGGTCTGACCACCATTGTGCGCGTGCTTTTGTCAGAGCTTTCAAAACGAGATTGGCCTGAGCAACGAAGCGTGCGACTGTAAAGAACGTCATAAAGTCTAGCAATCAACCGATCACGCAATAATTGTTACTGCGGGCGATTTGACTGTAGGCTATGTAGCCTATGTATTTACATCAAAACAGCAGACAGTTTGCTCAAAACATCAGATTGGTAACGTGGCTTTTGTTATTGCTGGACTTTATGACGTATTCTTGAGCTGTGTTTGCATGTTTTGGTCATTTTGAAAAAAATGAAAATAAATGAAACACTGGACTTTGGGCCTTGCCAGCGCCATTGAAAACAATTTTTTTTGGGTAATTGTTTTTGAAATGTATTCTTGAATGTTCAGTTTACTCATTTTAATGCTTAATTCCGGTTTGAAATTTTCCTTTAGTATGCCTTTAATATGACCGACTTTAATATTAATAACAATAGAACTATTCTATTGTAGCCCCAAGCGATCTTAAAATTGCTAAACGAAATAATTAGGAGAGCTGGCTTCCTACACAGACCGTACAAGATCTTGCGATGGTGACGAGTTCACCTAATTTCAGACATCCTAAATTATTTTTTTCTCTACACACTCTACAATCCTCTGCCCGGTCGCATTCTGAATTCACTGAAAAAAAAAATGTGACGTTAACAGAAATGTTACCGTGTTGTACTGCGAGTGGACTTCTTTGTTTACATCTGAAACGCAAAAAGATCGGCATTTGAAGTATATCGGCTAAGCTGCTGTAGCAAGATATGAAAGCCAATCAAATCTGAGAAACGCAAACATTTGGTCTTGAAACAACATCGTGCAATTTGCTTTCCAATCAATTAGTACTGTAACTTGTGGTGAGAGCGATTGAATGACGGCCAGCCAGAAAAACCAGTCCTTTTTTACATCGATTCAATTCAAAAGGCGTCTCCAGAGACGCCTTTTGTTAATCTGAACTTTATTCAACAAAGTAGTTTCTCGAGTCGTAGCCTACAGAACAGATCAAATAATATCTAGGCAACATGACCTTTGACTGCTTTGCATAACTTTCTTAAAGCTTGAAAGATAACACTTTATGCTACCTGCAAATATCACGGACTTTGCTTCACGTTTTTGCACTGGCTGATCTGAAAATAGGGCAATAGTAATTTTGTTAGTTTAACGTTTTAGCTGTAGTTGTCTACATACTTCAACAAACATAAACGACAGTGAAAGTTTCATTAAAAGTTAGAATAAAGTATTGCCTACCAATAAATGTACAGACACGGGTGGTCTAAACTAGACAATAAACCAACGTAAAAGTCTCTGGGTTTGTGACATAGCAGGCGATAAAACAAATTATTTACTGTATTGTGAAGACAAAACAAGCATAACCTACTTAACAAGTTCACAGTAAGTTACTTTTAGAAAATATATTAGCCTATGAAGTGCTGTATATCAGAACCCACCGACAAGCAGTTATGCTACACCCGTGCCGAAGAGCCAGACAAACATTTCAACTCATGAATGTTACAACTGCTGATACATAGGTTACTTAAAACTGGCGCTAGAAAGAGAGATACATTACACTGGTCTACAAAAAAAGAATTTTTTTTGCTCCATAAACTTTGAAGACTGATTTAGAGTAATTTTGGGGTGCTGAATCCGAATCTGACCTCAGATTTATCCTATCACGTCAGGTTTGTGAAATATGATAACAACAAATTGTTACTTTCGTCAAAAGTGAAAGATTTGGCGTTGCGTTTACCACCAACATAATGCAGTGCTGTAACGAAAGGTTAGTGTTAGACAGGCCAAAACAGCTTAAATAAGGTTACTGGACAAGCATTGCCATAGGCCTGTTTAAATCTTTGTGGTTTCATGCAAAACATTGACGGGGGAGGGAGTCAGTTACACTTATAGCCTCCCTTTTAGCTTGTTATTACTGCCTTGTTAATAATGTTGCTTAGAAAACAAATTGGTATCAAAATTATAATTGGTAGGTGTATTTCAGCTGCTTATGCACTACATGGCCTGGATTTCTGGATCTTGCACAATGTGTATGTGCAATAAACGCAACGTCAAATTTTCCACTTTTGACAAAAGTGACAATATGCTGTTATCATATCTCACAAATCTGACGTGATAGCATAAATCTGAGGTTAGATTCGGAATCAGCACCCCAAAATTACTTTAAATCAGTTTTCAAAGTTTATAAAGCAAAAATTGTGTAGACCAGTGTTATCTATCAACTTATATTACTACAATTATAATTTTATTTTACACCAGTTTGGTGCAAAATAGTGGCAATAAAAAAAACTTCTATAATTGGCATTTTTCATCCAATTCTCGCAGTTCTTCTGAGCTGTGCTCTGTAGCCTAATGGTAAGGAATAGAACTCTTCGCATAAAAGTTTGAGCTGGTCCCCCATGCGAAGAATTCAATTCTTTACAGAACACAGCCCAAAACAGCTACGGAAATATCCAGTTACGGACATTACTAGAAACTACCACTAAATCAGTTACAAACAACCACCTGTGCCGGATGTTGGACTTGCGCGTATCTTTTCCACAAACAGAGCAACAGTAACCAAGAAAAAGATGATTGAAAGAAATAGCAGTGTAAGAAATGTGGCAGACTGACCGAACAAAAAGCTGACGTCAAAGAATGAATGCTCGAAAACCACGACTTCAAATAGAATTCTATGTACTCCCTCGAATTGAGAAGATCGCAGCACCAAATCGTAAAAGCCTCTGTCTGAAACCCTCACCTTCAACAAGAGAAAACGTTTATGAAACTGAAAAGGCTAAAGAAACAAAATAATTATAAAATTATCGTCATATTTCCCGTCGCTTTATCATGTCTCACAGCTTTAGCAACAGCATAACTTTTAGATTATATTCAGTAAACAACTGTTTTGAAAAAATACAACTCCACAATTGCATCTCTCCTTTATGCTAGAAGCGCATGGCCCTTTCTGTTGGCAGTACATTCCTATATCTGACAGAGGAAACCAGTTCCGGATTAGCACTCTTCTAGAATCTTTTTTTTGCCTCATACATTTTATTCTGTTACCAGTCTCCTTATCTCACAACAGAGAAACCCCATCGCCTCCAACCCTCGACGAGAGGAAGGAACTTAATGATGATGATCTCATTCCGAGGATCAAGGATACAGTTGTAACAACGCACGTGGTACATTTGTATGGGGCGCCGTTTGGAAAAACACAATTTAGCAATTTTGCAACACCAATTTAGCAATTTTGCAACACATTTAGCTATATTGCAACAATTTAACTAAATTGCAAAAATACGATTTAGTTATATTGCAACGATTTAGCTAAATTGCAACAATTTAGCTAAATTGCAAAATACGATTTAGCTAAATTGCAACAATTTAGCTAAATTGCAACATACGATTTAGCTAAATTGCAACAATTTAGCTAAATTGCAAAATACGATTTAGCTAAATTGTTGCAATTTAGCTAAATTGCAAAATACGATTTAGCTAAATTGCAACAATTTAGCTAAATTGCAAAATACGATTTAGCTAAATTGCAACAATTTAGCTAAATTGCAAAATACGATTTAGCTAAATTGCAAAATACGATTTAGCTAAATTGCAACAATTTAGCTAAATTGCAAAATACGATTTAGCTATATTGCAACAATTTAGCTAAATCGTTGTTGTAATATGCTAATGAGGACAGCCGCGTTTCCATCTGTAATTTAAAGAATTGCCAAAGTCGAATGGGACGGTTTTTGCTGTTTAGGCTAGGCCTATTCTGTTTTGCATCTGGTGCGGTACCTGTAGATAAGTAACGCGTCGTTTCTTACAGTTTGATATGTTTTAGAGCCCTAAATCAGTTGCGGCAGTTTTGGGATGTGGATTAACAATTGCTTTGGAGAACCAAGCTTAACTCAGTAGGCCTAACTGTCTGACTATTAACCGTCGAATGTCTTTCAGGCTAAAATTGACTGCTTGGACAAGGCATACCGTACCGGTGCAGAAATAAGTTGTGTGGCAAGTGTGTCTGGCTATTACAGTTTAGTGTGCTGCATATTGGTTAGCAAGATACCAGTAGTACCGGCAGGTTGCCATTTTGTATCGGTAGGTACAAGTAAGGTGGGTGCTCTTCCACAAGACGCCCTGTTGGTCAACCGGACAAAATGATGACGTCACACACATTGGAATGGACTATTATGAAGGAGGAAGTGCGGGGTGGAAATGCAATGAAACACACCAGAAGGAAATTGTCTCCCATTTATTGATTTGTTGTTCAATTTCAACAGATTTGCTATCGTTGAAAAGCACAAGCATAGATCTAACCAACTAAGTTAATACCAAGTCCCAAAATAGTTAATGCTTACATACATGATCAATGGGACAAGGGGCTATGTCCCAGGGGACACTTTGCTAGATACATCAATTGATTGTCAAGGGTATGATGGAATGAAAGAGACTCAAGAGAAAAAGAAGCAGAACTTGTTTTCTTGGTTTTCATCAATAAATAGACCCGCTTTTCTTTTCAGACATGATAAAATAGGACACTTTAAATGTTCAATGAATTGAAATCTAAAAAGGTATATACTTTTGCCATGATCTATAGCAAAGTGTAGTGTAATAAGGCTTTTCAAGATTGTACAAAATAAAGCAGTAGCTCTTATTTACATCCCTAGTGAAAAATACTTTTTAAGTGAAAAAAATTCCTTTTTATCATTGCAAATAAACTTTTGATAATGGTTTGAATTTGGTCAAGTTTAGGTGGCCACCAGATGGAGCTAGTACTATTTTGGGACTTGGTATTAACTTAGTTGGTTAGATCTATGCTTGTGCTTTTCAACGATAGCAAATCTGTTGAAATTGAACAACAAATCAATAAATGGGAGACAATTTCCTTCTGGTGTGTTTCATTGCATTTCCACCCCGCACTTCCTCCTTCATAATAGTCCATTCCAATGTGTGTGACGTCATCATTTTGTCCGGTTGACCAACAGGGCGTCTTGTGGAAGAGCACCCACCTTACTTGTACCTACCGATACAAAATGGCAACCTGCCGGTACTACTGGTATCTTGCTAACCAATATGCAGCACACTAAACTGTAATAGCCAGACACACTTGCCACACAACTTATTTCTGCACCGGTACGGTATGCCTCGTCCAAGCAGTCAATTTTAGCCTGAAAGACATTCGACGGTTAATAGTCAGACAGTTAGGCCTACTGAGTTAAGCTTGGTTCTCCAAAGCAATTGTTAATCCACATCCCAATACTGCCGCAACTGATCTAGGGCTCTAAAACATATCAAACTGTAAGAAACGACGCGTTACTTATCTACAGGTACCGCACCAGATGCAAAACAGAATAGGCCTAGCCTAAACAGCAAAAGCCGTCCCATTCGACTTTGGCAATTCTTTAAATTACAGATGGAAACGCGGCTGTCCTCATTAGCATATTACAACAACGATTTAGCTAAATTGTTGCAATTTAGCTAAATTGCAAAATACGATTTAGCTAAATTGCAACAATTTAGCTAAATTGCAAAATACGATTTAGCCAAATTGCAAAATACGATTTAGCTAAATTGCAACAATTTAGCTAAATCGTATTTTGCAATTTAGCTAAATTGCAACAATTTAGCTAAATCGTATTTTGCAATTTAGCTAAATTGTTGCAATTTAGCTAAATCGTATTTTGCAATTTGGCTAAATCGTATTTTGCAATTTAGCTAAATTGTTGCAATTTAGCTAAATCGTATTTTGCAATTTAGCTAAATTGTTGCAATTTAGCTAAATTGCAAAATACGATTTAGCTAAATTGTTGCAATATAACTAAATCGTATTTTTGCAATTTAGTTAAATTGTTGCAATATAGCTAAATGTGTTGCAAAATTGCTAAATTGGTGTTGCAAAATTGCTAAATTGTGTTTTTCCAAACGGCGCCCCATACATTTGTTAACTTGATTCATGAGTACAAATACTGTTGCTTGCATGGTATAAACACATTTACATCATTCATCACGAAATGAAAGGTTTGTCTCTCATCCACGTTGCTGATTATGGTTGGTCCTTGCTTCGAAAACCTGTGGGTTTGTAGACCTGAAAGACAATAACAACTTGAATAATAACGCAGCTCAATTCCTCAGGTGAATCTTAACAAAATAATTGACTCTTTGTGGAGTGTTGATTGTGTGAAAGATCGACCGAGTACCTAGAGCGCAGAGCTCAAAAAGAACGAAGAAAATATGAAAAGTCTGAAGTCGCATAAGCAATGCATTAGACTCAAAGTAGTTTTGTAGCCAACTAAAGACGACGTTTCACTTAATGTTCGATGAAACTTCAGCAACACAGTGTACAAAGCTTTGGCTTGTGTACAGTGTGGTTGCCTGTAAATTATTCCTTTCCCTCTAAGTGTCATTTAATAATCTGCTACTGATGTGCGTTGCTTGTAGGCTACACACACACCGAAAAACTTGCACAACTGTTGCTCAATCACTCGTTTCTTGTTTCATACAGCTAGGTATCAAATGAGCTATTAAGGTGGGGTACAAACCAAATTACCAACCTGCTTTCACAATATCAACGTACTCAGCGAGAGGATGTGCCCAGACAGTGACGTTACACCAGTGAGACTGGCTGACAGTCCAATTACATGTGGTCATTAGGTCGCTATAAGGTTTGTCTATGACAACATAAAATATTTTTGAAGATATGCCAGACCATAGGCGTCGAAATAGGGTGGGCCGGGTGGGCGACGCCCACCCTGTCGTGAAACGAGGGTGGGCAAAATATGTTTCGCCCACCCTGTTTTCATGACACTTATGAGGTGTTCGTTACAATTATTTCCGGTTTTCTTAAACGCTGGACTATCCAACCAACTGCAGCGCAACTTCTTGTTTTACGCTAGCCTATGTCTCTCGCTAGGTATCCGACAGAACAAAGCAATTCCGCAACAACGCTGCGTGGAAAAAAATGTGGTACTCACTGCATTGTTGTTGCTACGGCAACTGCCACAGCTGGCAATTCCTGGTGGGAGAAAGCCACGTTTGATCTTTTCTCCGAATGGTCTAACTTTCGTTACGTCACAATCAAACTTCAGTTCCCGGTCAGCGTAAGGGAATGTGAATATGACATCATAATGAACATGACAATAATATAACCGATACAAACTAGAGACGTACTAAAACAATCGCTTTTACAAATGCGGCAAATCCGAAGGCGCCACTTTAAAGATAACAGATCACGAGTCACGCGCTTTTTAGGTCGCAAAGGAAAACATAAAAGAAGTTTGTTTAGTTTAGCAGCGCTCATAAGATCGCAAGATGCAAGAAAGAAAACATCCAACCTATTAAAGCTTAATTGCTGCAGCGACGCTAAACGCAGTCTTTGTGAGAAAGATTAAGCACACTTTTCGAAATTAGCGTCGGCAATTGCCGAGGTGATTGTAAGGACAACAAGATTACAAGAAAAAACTAATTTTCTTAGACTACACCAGACTAGAATGTTGATTCAATCTTACTATTGCTGGATGTTTTATTTGGGTTACTTCCTACTTCGCCGGCACTTAGACACGTGCCCAGCTGGGAGAATCTTTTATAAAAATATCACCCTATTAGTATTTGCATTGATTTAACTCCAGTAGACGTCAAATTATTGTAAGTATCCACTTCTTGTTGCGCCTCGCTTTCCGTTATCTCGTCCAGCTGATACAGCATCTGATGATACCGATTCTGACTAGTTCATCAAACAGACTTTGTGTTGCTCGCAGTGTCCCAATTGTGCCGAAATTATGTTGGCTTATAAGCTTACGTAAATCGAGGCGATCTTCTCGCAGGGAGCTATTAATATGTTACCCGTACCTGGTTGAGCAATTAACGTTATTTTATGATAATTCAACGTCGCTAAATGTCGAATTAATGTAAAACAAACGTAAATTTCTTATTGGGCATTGTTGTTACGCAGTATAACCTGCCGGAAAAATTAAATCGATTTGTGCTGACTCGAACGTTGAATCAACCCAAAATTAACTTACTTTTCCCTCCCGGTGAGTTTTTTAACGTGAATTACCGTAACAGCGTGCGTATCGCGTTGCTCGCTTTATCACTACTTTTGGTATTACATCACAACAAATCAAACAATGCGTTCGTAATAGACTAGGCCTACTCTAGGATATTTTTCGCTTCTCGTTTTACATGTTTTAGTACAATCTTTCTAATAAATATTCACAGTAATTGCCGAGGCAATTTCAACTTTTGCCGTTTGGCCTCGGCAACGTTTTTGCCGAAGTAAAAATATGCTCATTTTGAAGACCGAACCATTGCGAATTTGCAAACATATACATTCAATGAAATCTGTTTGAAAATTCTCGCCCACCCAGAATTCCTCTTTTCTAAGAAAAAATCGACGCCTATGTGCCAGACCATGCAATATTCCTCCGCAAGCTCATAAGTAAATCTTCAGGTGAAAGCACAAGGGTGAGAGCAAATAAGCACAAACTTTTAAAAACATAGTCCACCAAATAGTATAATTCCAAGGAGCCTACTGCCCCAGAATTATGTTGAAGCTTTTCATACTAGGTTGGTTGACTCGTTGAAAAAACACATTCACAACAGATCATATCAGTGATAATCCGTACTGGCCCGATCAACCAGGTGGAAAGATAACAAAAAGGAAAAAATAGTACACAAAAGTATTTTCTGAACAAATGAAAAACAGGCCGATGAAATGTGGCCGACTTAATGCGGCTAACTGCACTATATTTATCTGCAGACTAAAGTCCCACTCGGTCAGCTTAAGTTAGGGATATATCCGTGGCTTAAGTTTGAAGTGTTGTGGCAAGTAATTACATTCGATTTCAGTAAAAACAAACTTAACTTTGTGTTTCTCGGCAGTCGAGTGTAGCTAGAATTGACAGCGATATTTACGTGTTTCGTCCATGAGACTGGGCTCATCAGTATCGCACCACTAATTCATACCACACAGTTCTCAACCGCTGCTTTTGTCAGTCAATAGAATCCTTACAAATCAACTTAAGTTTGTGGGCAGCTTGAGCATCTTCTCCTGATGAAGCAACTTTTCAGTTCAATTAACGCAAAATCTTTACGTACTAACTTAAGACATTCAGCGTAAAATTTGATGACTTCCCAGTGCTGTACTCTTCAGTGTAACCAGTCAGTGCTTGACAGAATACAACTTTTTTGTTATCGGTTGGACGAAGCGATACCAGCATCAGTGGTTGTGTCTGGAAAATATTATACCTCTATTCTGTTATAAAACAGCCTTCCCAGACAGCAAATCAGTCGTTTTTTTACATCTCCGTCAACCTCTATAAACGTTAAATCCATGTTAAAAACGACTGATTTTCTGTCTTTTTTTTTTCTCATAAAAAATGGCCTTTACGACGCGAAAGTTTTATTAAAAAATAACACCAGTTCCGGAACCTGGTGAGTTTATGCGTATATCCGATCAATCGATTACTTCCTTGTATTATTCCTTGTACAAAATAATTCTACCACATAACATAAATCGACCTAATGACATTGAACAGAATCATTGTTTTGTTTATGCTTAAATTGAAACAAATATTAGTATATGATATTTTGTTATGTTCTTCTGGTGCGCAAGAGACATCACAAAATGTTGTCAATGATGAACTAGGTCACGTAGCCTAACGACTAATCCATCACTGCAAGTCTGCAACATAAAACGGTTAAATAGAGTCATTGAAAGTAACAAAATAACTTGAACAACATTTCGTGCAAATGAGAGAAACAAAGATGAATGGGCATAATAAAGGCTGCTGGTATTATTCACATAATTACATGACCATAGTAACAGATGACAACAGGGAAGCATGGCAAAAGGGCCGCAAAAAGTGGCAGACCCTTGCTAGCGGGGATAAACGCCAGGTCTCCTCTACTTAAAGAAACAAACGGATGATGATGACCATTGTTGCAGATCCACAAAGAATCGTATTTCAATATTTCGTCAAAATGAACCTTCTCGCCTGACTGATAAAATGCCAGATTTCTTTAATAGTAGACTACAATAATTGACGCTAAACTACCTTCGGTAAATGTATTCCAAGATTTCCAACATTAAACAAGGTGTAGTTGCCATATGGAATCACTTCATCATAATTGCAATGTAAATCTAAACTTCCTCCTTCCTTAGCGGTCAAATTGCCTGTTAAGTTCACAGCTGGAGCTGCAAAAACAATTTGATTAAAAAGCAAGCTAAGGTTTATCAACTTCTTTTCTCTTACACCTCGGTTAGCCAATGTCCAGTGTCGTCGTCAATGGAAACTAGACCCTCCATACCATGGGGGAGGGGTTGTACAGCGGAAGTCACCAAATGGCCTACAGTGAGCAGTTCACCGTATTCACAGGTAGCACTCTCGGCCAAGCCCCAATGCAACATATATATCTGCACCAAAGCGTCCAACATTGGTGAGCAGGCAAATACGCCTTGATAAGGCAAGTCTGGAAAGACTATGGCCTAACTGGCTCTCATATGAAGATTCCATCACTTGACGAAGTGGAGATGTGCTATCTGACACCATTGTTTACTAGAGTATCCACCAGTGGCTGTCAAAAGGTTAAGTGCAGAGTGTACAAATGGCTTTCTTGATCTCAGTCGTTGCTTTGGTAAATGAAAACAATAAAACAAAATAGTTGCACAATACAAAGGTCACATAAAAACAAAATATACTTAGTTGCACAGTGCATAGGCTAGGTTACATTGCTGAAGAAATATTCTCCGTAGATATAAAACATACTGTCAATCTATGCCACTAGAAATAAAATACATTATCAAACAGAAACATAATGAGCAATTGAGCATGAATAAGCTAAAAGGCGCGGTAAGCAAAGAACTGAAAACGCAAATTAATGGCACGGAGACCTAGCAAGATTCAGTTGAAGCATCAAGCTCATATTCAGTTTCATCAGGGCTGCGGAGTCGGAAGGATTTTGGTGTGTCCAGAGTCGGACAGTTATAAACAGAGTAGTCGGAGTGGTAGGATATATTTTTCGCCCGACTCCACAGCCCTGGATGGGATTATTTTTATTGCTGGATTCCATCCGAGAAAACATGTTGATAGAGCAAACATCTTCTCAAAGATTACTCGGACACACCCCAACCTGTTGAAATAGGCAACTGATGCGGAAATGATTTGTAAGTTTCACTATCTTTTGTTTGTGTTTCACGTTTTGCTTAAAAAAAGACGATCCTACTACCACTGCAAATAAATTTGCAAAAATCATTTTTTAAGTTCTTTCAACTATGTAGGCTAGCAGCATACACATATCAGTGTGTAACTCTAGATTTCTATATATAGATTGTATTTGAATAAGGACCTTCTGATGATCCAAGTAAGGGTGAAAGAGGCTGCAGAGGTTTTTAGAGAGTAGTGCTGAACTTGATGTACTGTAATTTGCTCTGCTTGCTATTAAACACTTTTTGTAGTATTAATAACATTTATTGCATGCAACTCTATAAGTACAAAAATGTTTGTCATAAACTCGCTTGAAAATATTAATTATTTTTCTGAACATTATGACTGAAAGAACGGTGTCATTTCATTACCATGTACAAAGTTCAAGAGCATAGTTTGCACTGTGGTTGTGGCGCTATATAAATGCTGTTATTATCAAGATATGTTATATTAACCTGCCCAGCATTCCAAGCCATCCTGGCCTGTCCACTTGGCTGATACAGAACAGGTGGTGTCTCTAGTTGCTGGAGCAGAACCATCAGAATATGACAATTGCTTGTTCAAACAAGCGTAAGTTCCAGACGACCCATAACTATTTGAAGACGAAACCACAACAACAGAGTTAGAGAAACTGAAAGGACAATCTGTGAAGAAAAAGTATGTTTGATTTGCTTGAGACGCGTTCCAATTAGAAAAGTATGCATAGAAAGATGCACTGAAATTTGAGAAGTAAGATACATATTAGGTTGCACAAACTCTTTATTTCCAATGATCTACAAAAACTATTGTTGATCACATTTGTATAAAATCTTCGCGTAATGTTTTATATAAGATTCATCAAATCAATTCAGTGTCAATGCCACTTCTTCATACTCTTCGGTGGAGCTTTTCAAGTAGGGTTGCAAATCGTAACTTAACTTTAGGGTCGGTAAACAAATTAAAAGTAGGTCTAAAGTAGGTAAGAACTGTAGACTGTCAATGAAGCCTTAGGGTTCGCACAGAAAATTATTTTCGGAAATGGGGTCGTACAATAAAAAGTTTGAGAAGCAAGCGTTGAGGTAAATAATATTTCAATACTCGGCGACCAAAGGTCACGAATAAAAAGGTTCTAAGGGTTCTGAAAGTTCTTACGTTACGCCAAGTGAGTTGAATCAGAAATGAAGGTTGAGTGACAGCTCCGTTCTGTAACTGCGAGCTCCTCGGCAGCCGAGGCTATACCAAGTTTCATGCACTCCATGTTGAGTGATAACTTCATCATTAATTTCTGTTTGGCTTATCATCGTTTATTCACTGTTTGGAAATGAGTGACCGAACCAAGACAATCTTTATCGTGCAAACATGTTAGCAAAAGTTGCGATCTGCACTAAACAGAATTTTGTTTAAATTACCTCTTACTTTTATCTTGGGTAATGGAATGAGAAAACCGTTGTCACATCTGACGACAACATTCAAAACACGAATAATAAGATCAGGAATCGGTCTAAACAGTGTGAGGTCAGAAAGGACAAACACAACACCATCGATAGTTTGTTCGACGCAGCTAATATTGGCCGACTGTCCCATTCGGGGGAAACAGCCTCCAAATCCCGCCACATAAAATTGAGACCAATCTAACTCCCCTCCATATATCCACACGCATATTTTAATGTCCCGTTTTTGCAATTTTGATTTGATGACCAGACCAGGGTACCCGGTAGCTATTACATTGTCTGGCAACAATGGTACAGTTTCAATAGAAGAGGTTCCTGTTGGCTCTGTAAACACAAAAAAATGATCTCTTGAGTGTCCACAAATAACATAGAAAAAGTTGGTAATCTTGAACAGTTCAAAAATAGCGCTCTTAAAACAACTCATAATGGTTCAGGAAAGCAGGCAACAACCAAATCCACTTTTTGAAACAAAAGCGGAATATTTGAATTGTTTTTCTTCTTTATTGTCATAAGGGATGATTAAAAACGTTTTTTTAGTCGTCGTTTTTTTAATCGTTTTTTATCCGTTTTTTATACTATTTTCAATCGTTTCAAACATTTTTTCAAGTAGGCCTAACAACTGTTTTTATTTATCATAACAAAAAACTGCAAAAGATAATGTTGAATTATAGCTGCTGAGTGCAGAATAACATATTATAAAATAGTTTGCTGCAGTTTGGACTAAGTTCTGTAAGTCAGAAGTCGGAATGGCCCGTTTCGGTGAGTCCGATTCGGTGAGTCCGATTCAAGTGCTACCAATGATGAGACTGTTCGGTCCCAGTGGTGACCATGCTAACAGTCAACCTCCTTTGTTGCTTTTCTTAATTTCTTTTATTAGTTTGCTTATTTCTTTTATTCTTATCACTTCTTTCGTTGCATATAGCCTATTATGATGAGTATTTGGGTGTTCTTTAAAGTCTAACTGGTGAATCTACAGTCTAGTCGACTGATACAAGCTAACTTATCGATAAAAAAGTAGACAGCTCCACACTAATTTGACAAATTTGAGCTCTTTCAATATAAATTTAACAAACTGAAATTTGCCAATTTTAGCGTGATACACTATACCTTTTTTGATTGCTTTATCACACTAGAGGCTACGCATTGTATTGAATCTTTGGTGAAACAAAAGAAGATTTCAATAAAAAGTTTAGAGACAAAGTTTCATATTTTGGTAACTTATCGATGTCTTGATTATTTCAGAGAAGCAAAAGTAAAAATTTTGTTCCAACATAGAAGTTTTAAATAGAATGTTGGTGTATAAAAAACGACCATTTCAAAAATAAAAACGACTTAGCCTACATGGTTAGGGCAATATATGACAATATATGACCTTACCCCAAAAAAAATGCAACAAAAGGTTTTTCAACTGATTTGATTAGTATTGGGTGTCAGTATTGACATATTAAAAATCTTAAGCGATCCAACTTCCGGAAAGTGGTTATTTTCAAGATGGCCACCAAACCGTTAAAATAACAGTAAATTGACCATAACTCGATCATCATAATATGACCAAAACATGTAGTTTTGGTGTCTATATCTAGGTTTTTATACCCTGTGAAGTCAATGAGACCATTCTCAGAATTGTTGAATTATCTGATAGCCTATAAATTCAATATGGCAATCCAAGATGGCCGCCAAACCAATAAAATAACAGTAAATTGACCATAACTCGGTCATCATATGACTAAAACATGTAGTTTTGGTGTCTATATCTAGGTTTTTATACCCTGCGAAGTCAATGAGACAATTCTCAGAATTGTTGAATTATCTGAGAGCCTGTAAATTCAATATGGCAATCCAAGATGGCCGCCAAACCAATAAAATAACAGTAAATTGACCATAACTCGGTGATCATATAACCAAAACATGTAGTTTTGTTGTCTATATCTAGGTTTTTATACCCTGTGAAGTCAATCAGACCATTCTCAGAATTGTTGAATTATCTGATAGCCTATAAATTCAATATGGCAATCCAAGATGGCCACCAAACCAATAAAATAACAGTAAATTGACCATAACTTGGTCATCATATGACCAAAACATGCAGTTTTGGTGTCTATATCTAGGTTTTTATACCCTGTGAAGTCAATGAGACCATTCTCAGAATTGTTAAATTGTCTGATAGCCTATAAATTCAATATGGCAATCCAAGATGGCTGCCAAAACAATTAATAATGAACAATAACAATGTATTGGTAATGGTTATTAAAAAACCCGGTAAATTTCTATATATATTTGAGTAAACTAAGCAAGCATAAAGAGTTCATACGATGTGGTTATGTACAGTAGACTCTTGACATAATCAGCAATTCAGCATAAAGAAAGCATATGGATCAAGTACTACTAAAGCTCATCGCTGTCACTCTTGATGTCATCGTCTGTAATTATGTGATTGCTGTATGGGTTGACACATGAACCAGTTTGGCATGGTCCACATCCAGCATGACATGGTAGCCCATATCTCCGGCAACTACACTGAAGTGGACACGATACCAAATATCCTTGACGTTGAATCACAACCGGTGAATGTATGAATGAAGAGGAGCTGTGAGCAATGAGCATAGGCTATTATCTGGCCCGATGATTGCTTTCAGTTTGGTGATGTCGTGTATCTTGGTTGAGTAAGCTTTGTCGGAGCGGAAGTAAAGGTCTTTAATGTGTGGGTCAGTGTTAGCATAGCATAGTAACAATATTAAAAGAGCCGTGTCTTCACCAATTAAAGTCGTACCATGTCGATGAGGGCTGTCCATCTGCCGTCTTGACGATGTCAACATCTGCATCACCTGGTGCGTTGATCACATTGCAGCTTTTATTCCTCAATTGAGCAGAAATTAGAGAAATTAATCCATCCTTGTTGGAAGCTCGAGATAAGAACTGCTCCTTCTTTCCAATGAACTTGGTGTCTGCAGTAAAGTGAACAACCCGGTGGACGTTCATGCCGCGTCTTTGATGGGTATTGTCTTTGATAGACGGACCACCATATCCATCAAAGACCACCGTTGCTAAGCGATAATGACGAATGGTATAATCTGCATACGACTGTACAAGTGTACAATAGACCCACAACTGTCTCCAGCTTTCCATAGCACTCGATGCAACAAGAACCCCCCATCAAGAACGAGTGATCGGTTTTCGGGGCAGATTTTTTCACTACTTCATAATCGCCTGACATCACACTGCTGGCATGTTCTGTGATGGCGGGAGCTATTTGAGACTTATCGGCTTCTTGGAAAAAATGTCTAGCTTCAAACAAGGCGGGTTGGCATGTACTGAGCTCGTGCTTCATCACTTCCTGCATGGAGAGATCACCTGTTTGATTAAGGATCTTGGAAACAAAGCTATGACCGTTATGTTTGGCAACGATGGCAGTAGTAACCTGGAAACACAGCGCTGCAATACATTGGTCAAGAAAATCACAACATCAAAGTCCTTTGTTCACCCTGAACATTTGCCACCTACACCATCCTCTACCAAATTCCACTGCCTCAGAGTTTACTACCAGATTATGGTCTGGATGGGTAGGCTACTGACGATGGTGTGGATGCTCTAGACTGGGGATGGAAAGTAGACAATAATCAGATGGTTCCAATCATGACGGACATGAAAGCTGCCCCGGACATGGCCGGACAACCTACTGAAAATGATACACTGCAATTGCGAATCGTGTCCTCCTCACTGCAGTTGCCGGTGATATGGGCTACCATGTCATGCTGAATGTGGACCATGCCAAACTGGTTCATGTGTCAACCCAATATACAGCAATCACCATGGCTACCTGAAGATGCGGCCTGATTTGTCACATTTTGCAGATGTTGATTACAGCTACTGCTAGTGCTTGACTGATATTTTTTGAGATGTTTTTACTTTTTGCGGTTTCCTAATGACATAAAACTTTTTTGTTACCTTAGGGGAAGCAATAGCAAACGAGGAAAAGTAAGTTGAAAAACGCAAAATCAGACTGTTATTGACAATTAACAGTCTGACTAAAATCTTCGAAATCAAATTTTCTTTGTTTTTCAACATGTGAGGATGTTAAAACCTATTGTGTCATCTGAGGAAAAGAATAAAGAAAGCATAAAAATCTAATTTTTAGAAAAATTTATTTAAACGTTCGCCCAAAGTTAGAAAAACCTGGAAATTTCTGCAAAATTTGACAAATCAGGCTGTATCTTTAGGTGGCCATGCAATCACATAATTACAGACGATGACATGGAGAGTGACAACGATGAAATTTAGTAATACTTGATCCATGTGCTTTCTTTACGCTGATTATGTCAAGAGTCTGCTGATGTACATGACCACATCGTATGTACTCTTTATGCCTGCTTAGTTTACCCAAATATATATAGAAATTCACCGGGTTTTTAATAACCAATAGCCTACATTGTTATTGTTCATTTTTAATTGTTTTGCCAGCCATCTTGGATTGCCATATTGAATTTATAAGCTATCAGATAATTTAACAATTCTGAGAATGGTCTCATTGACTTCACAGGGTATAAAAACCTAGATATAGACACCAAAACTACATGTTTTAGTCATATGATGATCGAGTTATGGTCAATTTACTGTTATTTTATTGGTTTGGCGGCCATCTTGGATTGCCATATTGAATTTAAAGGCTCTCAGATAATTCAACAATTCTGAGAATGGTCTCATTGACTTCACAGGGTATAAAAACCTAGATATAGACACCAAAACTACATGTTTTTGTCATATTATGACCGAGTTATGGTCAATTTACTGTTATTTTGTTGATTTGGCGGCCATCTTGGATTGCCATATTGAAGTTATAGGCTATCAGATAATTCAACAATTCTGAAAATGGTCTCATTGACTTCACAGGGTATAAAAACCTAGATATAGCAGGCCTCGAAATTCACGGCGGACATGTCCGCCGTCACAGCATGTGATGTCCGCGGGAAGTACCATCTAGATCGGTCATATTTGTCCGCCGAGAAATAACACAGGAACTACGGATACAAATCGTCATTGCATAGCACAAACAATTGTTGCAAGAATATAATTTCCCGCGCATCTAGAAAATGTGAATACTGTATCTCCTAGCTTCCATTCAAGAAGGAAAACTTTCGAGTTTTACGTTGCTTCAACGATTGATAACATTGAATCAGCGTAACAAAGGCGAATTCTTCGCTAAGAATCGATGGGAATACCAGTACTTCTACACTACACCAATCACACGCAACTTAGTTCAAGTCTTACGTCACAATGTCTGGCTTTGATCGAGTAATATTGATAACACGCAAGGTTGGTTACAAAATTAGATTATACGAGTAGGCTATATTACAGCAAGATGCAGCAAAATTTGTTAAGTTTTGGTATTACAGTAACAAAGAAAACGCCCAGGAAAAGTAAACTTCGCTCACAAGACACGCAAAAATAAACCTAAAGAAAAAATCCCAATGAAACTTTGCACAGCAGAAAATAGTGACATTAGTGTAGAAGTTTTCCGACTTGTGCCCAGAGCATTGTGACGCAAGAAGCCACACGACCTCGTTCGGTGAAAGTTAGTCAGTTATGCGTCGTATTAAGCATCTACACGGCGCTTTGACTCTTTGAGCGCACATCGTTGGTCTGATGACATGACGATCAACGCTAAAACTGGTGTGTCCGCCGTGAGACTTAATTTGTCCGCCGAGATAGCTGCTCAGACCGGACACGTTTGTCCGCCGTCAACAAAAACGAATTTCGAGGCCTGTATAGACACCAAAACTCCATGTTTTGGTCATATGATGACCGAGTTATGGTCAATTTACTGTTATTTTAATGGTTTGGTGGCCATCTTGAAAATAACCACTTTCCGGAAGTTGGATCGCTTAAGATTTTGAATATGTCAATACTGACACCCAAAACTAATCAAATCAGTTGAAAAACCTTTTGTTGCAATTTTTTTGGGGTCAAACCATATATTGCCCAAACTAACATCTCTAATTGGCATTCATTTCTACAACTAAGTTACACAGTAGGTACATTGGAACGTTTGGTATGCAAAATATGTAGCCTATTACAAACATTTACAAAAACAGTTTATCTAGAGCAGGGGTTCTTAACCTTTTTCTTTCATTACCCACTTCCGCTACTTAATAAACCTATATTCCCCACATACTTTTAAAACTGACTGAAAAATCAAAATGAATCCTAGTGACCTGTGTGACATATCCCAAAGCACAATGGTATTTAACAAAAAGAACAATTTCAATGAGAAGAATAACATTAAAGAACGTTTACGTAGTTTCAAACAACGTCAATGCGATTTTTGTTCTTGCTTTTCAGCGACGATCGAGCCAATGTCAGGCTCTATTTTTGAGATTGCACAACGCAAATCTGATTCCAGATTTAACAGTGTGTTTCGTGCTTTTGTTTTTATGGTGACAACGTTTGAAAATGCTGATTCACACAGGTATGTTGATGAGAAAGCAGTCAGCAATAATAATGGTTTTGCAGCAACTTTTGGGTATGTATTCATCATAATTGCCCAAAATTTATCCAAGGTATTATCTTCAAATGAAGCTTTGGCAGCTGAATCATAAATCAATTCCAAAAACTGTTCTTGTGTGTTTTCTTCATCCTCTTGAACACCTGCAACAGGGAATCGAAATGGATTCTTTGTTAATGCCATTACTGGAGTGTCAGCTTCAAATGATGGAAAATAACGATGAAATTCAGAAATAAGCTTGTCAAAATGTTCAACAACGTCACCTTGAATAACGGAACAAATACCATTCATTTTATGTAAAGTTGGAAATGCCGCAACACTATGACCACTCTGTATTTTCCCTTTCCACAATTCCAGCTTTGCAATAAATGCAGCTATCTTGTCCCGTTGTACAATTATGTTCGAACCCACTCCTTGTAACTTGCGATTTAGTTCATTCAAATGACCGAATATGTCTGCAAGATATGCCAATCTCTTCTGAAATATATTGTCAGTAATAATCGACTTCAATTCTATTTTCTTTTGAATTTCAAGAAATTCAATAACCTCTTGCAGTAAAAGCACAAGGCAATTTAACATGTTTCCCTTGGAAAGCCAGCGAACAGAAGTATGATACAGCAAATTTTGATGTTCTGATTCCATGTCCTTACATAGTTTTCGGAAGAGCCGGGTATTCAATGCACTCGCTTTTATGTAGTTTATGATCTTGATTGAAGAATCCAATGTTTTCTTGAGTGCCTCAGGCATTGTCCTTGAGGCCAATGCCTCTCGATGTATGGTGCAGTGCATTGCAATAATAAACGGATTCTTCCTTTTCACCAGTTCAACAAAACCAGACCGCGCACCCAACATAGCAGGTGCCCCATCTGTGCATACACCACCGAGTTTATCCCAATCCAATTTTTCAGTCTCAAAAAATTCTTCCACCAGTTTGAGCACATCGCTGGCCTTTGTGGTTGTTTCCAATGGCCGACAAAAAAGAAAGTCCTCCTCAATGGCTTGATTGTGAACATACCGGACAAACACCATCAGTTGAGAGAGATTTGCAACGTCAACCGACTCATCGAGCTGAATTGCAAATACAGGTGAAGCTTTGATATTAGCGATGAGTTTAGATTTGATATTGCATGCCATATCATCAATGCGTGACTTAACAGTGTCATTGGACAAGGACACCTGCTTAACCTTGGAAACAGCATTTGAGCCAAGCAAAATATTAGCACACGCTACGAGACACGGCTTTATCAGTGTCTCGCCGAATCCGATGTTATGTGGCTTTTTGGCTTTTGCCACTTGCAAGGAAACTGCATAAGATGCTGTCAGAATTGCCTTTGAAGTGGTTTGAAACTGACCGGTAGCATCCAATCACATTTTCTTTACTTGATTTGCTTTTAGTTCAAAGTAGCTCTGGTTTTTTTCGACTAACTGTGGGTGGACTTTTAATTGGTGTTGTTTCAGTTGATAGGGCTTCATGGAAGCGTTTGAAAAAGTTTTAAGACATATGATATAACACATTGTGGTAACTGCTCATTACCTTTATCCACAAATGTGAATCCATAATTCAGATAATCATCGTCATATTTTCGTTTAACTTTAGTCATAATGATCAACTAAATCTAGACTAGAGAATCTTTCTAGAAATCTAGATAACTCCTAGAAATCTAGAATCTACCAGATAACTGCTAAAAGTTATTTACCATAACGTTGCTAGCTTATATCGAGTACAAGTAACCTAATCCTCACCTAAATCTAACTTCAATTTAACCATAATTAATTAAAATCAGCTTTCAGAAATCAGAAACTTAACTCCTCGCACCTCGTGGCCAATCGTTGAGCGGTGACAGGTGTCTGTGACGTAACAATGCAACGAGGATTGCGCCATCAGTAGAAATCGAGGCAAATCATTACAAATTGTAAAACAATGCACTAGGACTCGGTGTTTGTTAAAAAAAATTACTTTTGTGACTAACTAATCAGATTTACTTCCTTGGATATTCGAGTAAAACTTAAAACAATTTCCCACTTCCAGACCAGAAAGAATTTCCCACTGCATGGATATTCAGTAATTTCCCACTGGTGGGAAATTTCTCACCGGTTAAGAACCACTGGAGTACACATAGAACAACAAACCCAACTTCAAATTACCCACTTGAAATCCTCAAATTCCCCACTAGTGGGTAATTACCCACAGGTTAAGAACCCCTGATCTAGAGGTAAGAAGGTCATGATTCAGCGCTTATTACTTGAATAATCCCTAAAAACGATTTCAAATTTTAGAACCGGAATCGGAAACGCGTCAACAATTTTCCGCTGCTGCTCTGGATTTTCTTTTCATCAGGCTACACCATTTCATTTAATTTTTTTAGTTGATTTGAGCGCTTAAATTTTTCCTTTGATTTATATTAAATGTTCTCTCTCTCCATTTTGCTTCAAAGAAGCCTGGTCTGTAACCTGAAACATCAGGGTGGACCAATTGTCTGCAGCGACTCCTCCGCTTTTCTCTATCGTTAATACGTTAAATTATTAGTTTGTGCAAGTGGACTGCATGGGACATGATCTCACGTGATACACAAGAAAAAGCAGGAAGAAACGTTCCATCCAGCTGACAAATACCACTCGAAGACTTGGCAACACCAGGTGGACAAAATAAAGAGAGATCAGCTCTGCACCCGGTCAGGCAAGGATAGGCAGACTGACTCGATATAGTATAAGTTCCGTTACTGCACTCTAAAGATAAAAAATTTCCAAGATTTCAGATAACAAGTTTCATGCATGGGTAATAATTAGGTTTGTATTTTAAGTACACGATAAAACTAGTCAAATTCTTTATTACAACTATCAAACAAATAAGAAACATAGCTTTTAGTTTTGTTCACAACAAGCAGTTTGCATTCCGAAACTGAAAAATGACAATTTATAAATATTAATATCTTCCGTCAAAATAAAAATATTTAGAAGACATTGAAATTAAAGTAATGACGATGAGTCAACAAATTAAAATTCTTGATCAGGCTAGAAAGACAACAACAACAACTTCTAAGAGACTAATTCATCAACAACGCAAACCACCATACATCAGCATTCAGCACAACAAAAATGACTTTGGGCTTTTATGAAATCAAGGGCAAAAAGCTAAAAATAATACAAATATATACCTTGATAACAACAAACGATTTATCCTAATTACCGTAATCATGTAATTTCGCACCAAAGCTAATGACATGCTACATTTGTATTTAATAAAAAAAAAGTATTACCAGAGATATCTAAACTATTTGATACAGATAACCGATTGTTGACAAAGGCAGTAACCATTAACCCAACATCTGCAAGAGAAAGGGATTCGATTCGCAATTCAGAAGTAAATGTATAACCAACTACACCAGCCACACTTTTGGGATGATTGCTGTAAACCAAGTTAAATAAATTAGAAGCAATACCGACATATTCCGGAATGGCCCGTTTCGGTGAGTCCGATTCGGTGAGTCCGATTCGGTTAGTCCGATTCGGTGAGTCCGATCCCTTAACGGGGGATTTTTTCAATTTTTTTTTTAAATTATCGGGTACCGTAGCCTAATTATCATTGCCGTTTTAGGGTTAGGGGTTAGGAGTTAAGGTTAGGGGTTAGAAGTTAGGAACTCACCGAATCAGACTCACCGAATCGGACTCACCGAATAGTAGCAGACCCGACATATTCAGTACACTAATAAGCCAATGTATGTTGAAATTAGGCATTGATGCTTTATATTTTACTTTGATAAAGTAATCAAAATCAAGAATAGGTTACAAGATAAAAAAGCAGCGTGCCCACACATAGCCTACAAAGGTTGACAAATATAAATCAAACTTTAAACAACTTGCAAATAAATAAAAATATTATAAACCTTGACAAGGAAACTTACGTCACTAATGTACGATTAGAGTATGGATGGTCAGGTCCAGGTGTAGTGAAAGTGCGCAAACTCCGAAGGATGCCGGCGGTAGCAATTTGTTCCTGGAAAAATATAAACAGCTAAACTACGATATGCAAAAAAACTGGAATCATGTAGACCAAGCCTGAAATTAAGGCAATGTCTGTGACATTAAAAAAATAAATTAAATCGTTACACGAAGTGATTTTTATTGTAATTTGTATGAAACACAACACAGATATTTAATAGTTTTGTACAAAAAAGTGCATCAACTTTATAATTTAGCAAATCAAAGAGTAACCCCATTATATCTCCATGAGAAAAACCAAGGAAAGGAAGGTAATGCACTAGGAGGAGTCACAGTTAAACTGGCAACAACGGAATTGTTCTCATAATACATGAAGCTTAAGCCAGAAAGGTTCAGTGCTTCCGATGGTAATATGAAACAGCTCACTGAAAGAAAAATATAAATTAGTCCTGAAAATTAGCATGTTTAATTTTCCTTCTGAATTCTGGTTGTGCCACAACAATCAAGTTTTTGTTTTCATTATTCATTGTTGAAAAACTTTTCTAAAAAAAGCTATGTACAGCCGCAGCAATCATGGCTTAGAGCCTTAGGCTACTATATTAATATGGAAAGCAACAGTACCACGGAATGGCCCGTTTCGGCGAGTCCGATTCAGCTGGTCCGATTCGGCGAGAGCCCTTTTCGGCGAGTTCCCTATTCGGCGATTTTTTGATTTTTTTTTTAAATTATCGGGTACCGTAGCCTAATTATCATTGCCGTTTTAGAGTTAGGGTTGGAGTTAGGGGGTTAAGGGTTAGGGTGTTAAGTGTTGAGGGAGTTGAGGGGTTAAGAGTTAGGGATTAGGGGTTAGGAGGTAAAGGGTTAGGAGGTTAAGAGTTAGGGGGTTAAGGGTTAGGAGGTTAATGGTTAGGGGGTTAAGAGTTAGGGGGTTAAGGATTAGGGGATTAAGGATTAGGGAGTTAAGGGTTAGGGGGTTAAGGGTTAGGGGGTAAGGGTTAGGGGGTTAAGAGTTATGGGGTTAAGGGTTAGGGGGTTAGGGGGTTAAGGGTTAGGGGGTTAAGGGTTAGGGGGGTAAGGGTTAGGGGGTTAAGGGTTATGAGGTTAAGGCTCAGGGGGTTAAGAGTTAGGGGGTTAAGAGTTAGGGGATTAAGGGTTAGGAGGTTAAGGGTTAGGGGGTTATTTGAACGTTTAGCGACGTTAAAACGATGTAAAAACGGCAATAATTAGGCTACGGTACCCAATAATTTAAAAAAAATTTTTCGAAAAATCGCTGAATAGGGCACTCGCCGAAAAGGGCTCTCGCCGAATAGGGCACTCGCCGAATCGGACTAGCCGAATCGGACTCGCCGAATCGGACTCGCCGAATCGGACTCGCCGAATCGGACTCGCCGAATCGGACTCGCCGAATCGGACTCGCCGAATCGGACTCGCCGAATAGTAGCAGACCCACAGTACCAACGTATTCATAAAGGAACAAATGTTAGCCAATTTTGAGACATTACAAACTACTTTGATAACCAAAATGTTTTATTTATCAAAATTAATACTGAAGATTGCTTAATTTTATTTGATGACAGATTTGGCATTTGATTTCTTATTCCACTGCACATTAGACCCGTATTAAAAATTAAAGTAATTTAGATGAAACATCTCTGATTGGAACAAGCATTTACAAAATAAATATTTAAACACGCGACTTGCGTACTAGTTTATATGACAACTTCATAAGCTTAATACACGTAGCCTAAGGTACATTGTTGGATTTGATATTTTTTTTACATTTTTACATAGTATTTTGTGATAGAGTGTTATTAAAATGTTAGGTTCAATACTCATTAACATCTCTCAAACATCGGCCTTTACCTGATATTACAACAACCCTGCAGTACATTTGATAACTTGAAAACATGAAGGGTTGAAGGCATGGAATAAACAATGGAAGTGTATCAACATCAGTGGTTACATTATGACAAACATACAAACCACACTAGCAACAATACAATGACTTGACTTGTCATTATGCTGTAACATAAGCTGTAGGGGTTTGAGGTAGTAATATTGTCAGTTTTCACATTAAAGATAGCAAAAGGGAGAGTAACAAAGCTTTGAAGGACAAAAATAAAAGTGTAAACCTCAAACTACTTTCATTTCCATTATTTATAACTTTATGAAATAAAATCAATTAAAACAGAATACAGTTGTAAGAAAAATTTTAATTATGAATTTATAAACAAAACATTTTGTCTCCCAATTATTTAAATAACTCCAAGATAAAACAAGATTTCAACATATATAAATGAAGTGTCACATCATATTTAAACTATATAATATAGGATATGTTTGCCCAACAAAACTTAGATTACTACCAAGCGAGTTTAAAAGATGGAAAAGATAAACATTATGAGCAGTAAACTCAAAAGTACACTAGTGACCTGGTCATAGGCGCCTAAGCCGTGGGGGCCAGGCCCCCACGCATATTTCTGCGTGGGAGCAACTCTTTATGCTGCATTGATATATAAAACAATAGATGAACTCGCGATCGGCAGCAGGAAAACATTTTTAAATGCAAACCGCAACAGCTTCGCGATAAATAATCACTAGAACGAGTAGCGATGCTACAATCCCACCCCAGACAAAAAAATCTGTCATTTTCACATTGAAAATGAAAATAAAAATGACAAAAATGACATCAGATGTTGAATGCACCCAAAAACAACATAATTTGCTACGTGGACGCAGCGTGCGTTTAGCTTAATGCGCTTGCAAACAGACTTGATGTCGCTTTCGAAAGTCGAAACCTCTGCAGAGAATTGTCGCGGCAGTGAATCGCTTGCTGTGAAATTGAACTTGAAGTCTCGGGGCCCGAGGTAACCACTAACACTAACCAACGTAACAAGGGCTGGTACAAACCGCATTGCGCACACGCGGCATAATCAACACAACAACGGACTCGCGCAAACTGCATGGCGCACACACGACCGTTGCCATAGAAACCCGATCAAAGGCGGGTAATATGCGCATTTTTTGTTTCATCTGCAACACGAAAACGGGCGTATTACAGCGAATTGAAACTTGAAAGCTGGTCAGCGATAAGTTGCGATATTGTAGTGAAAAGGGAGCAATGTCAAGTCGAAAACTTAATCAAACGTCTCTCCGTAACTATTTTTCAAGGGCTGTTTACGGATGTCAGAAACTTTTAAATTTATTCAAGGTGACGTGCTGTTCGCTGTTGAATTGATGTAAACATGAATGATTTTGCTTTCAACAGGTATATTTTCAAGCGTATGATCAAGTTAGTACTTTCATTCCATTTACAGACAATACCTTTTAGTAAACCTTTTCGTCTCTTGTTTCATGCTAATAAATCTAGTTCGTTGCTAAACTTTATGTTGTGCTTAGCTTAAAGAGTCGCAGTCCATCAACCGCTAGCCAACGCAGACGCATAGCATGTGTTTGTTAATAATAATTAACGTTAGGTCGAACGTAGCGATAACTCCGAGTGTGGCAATAAAAGCAATCCTAGTGTGACGACATACTGTAATTACGTCATCCATCTGCGTGACATTTCGCTGAATTTACGTTGCTGCTGATGAAACACGCGTTCGCCCCCAGGGCCAAAAAAATAGTTAGGCGCCTATGGACCTGGTACAGATCAACAAATTGTGAAGTCATTGTTTATTGATTCTATTTGAATACAAGGTTATAAGGCTATTTGAATAAGGCTTGTAAGTTTGTAAATAAGTTGCTATATATTTGTTGTGATAATTAAACGTCAAGTGGTAATTAAACATTTATTGAATCTGTATGTGAAAATTACTGATTTTGCCTCACGGAGTAATGGCACAAGAAGTTGTTGTCAACTCAATCCTGTGGTTTACGTTTAACCGCATGAACTTTGTGAAGACTGACCTACTTGTGAAGCTAGTTATTGATCACTATAATGCTGGGGATATAGTGAAAGCTAAAGATACCCTTTTTGGATATTTGTCTACAGTGCGCAAAGTGAGAAGACAAAGTGACAACAAGGATGAAGTGAACATCAAGGACATTATAGAAGTGCTTCACAAGGTTGGCCACCAAGATGACATTCCTGATTTATTATTTGTTACCTCTACATGTGACTTTCCAAGTCTCGAAGTAAAAAATATTGATGTATCTGCGTGGATGCAAAGTCTATGCAACCTCCGCAAAGAAGTGCATGAACTGAAAAAGGAAGTTTCTGAACAGAATTCCCTCTCAGCCCAGATGCAGGAGCTAAGGGATATGGTGTCTGAGACTTCTGCACTAATTAGGAAGGGTAACAATGTCTCCCTAGAACAACAAGTACCCAACATTCTACCTGGAAACCACCCTGTACCTGGGTCTAATCATGCACCAGAAATTAATGGTAGCATTGTTGAAAATGTCATGTCCCGAAAACATTCAACAGTGTTGATGGCCCAGCCAGTGTCAAAAAATAGTATCACTGGCACCTCATTCACCAGCAGAAATGGCCATCAAGAAGATTTGGAGGACAGCCCACAAGGCAATATGAGCACCAATAGCTGGACAGTTGTCCGAAAAAGAAAGAAACCTAAACCTCGAGTTGGAACATTGGCAAGCATGTTCCTTAAAGTTGTTGAGAAGAAGAAACGTCCTGCTGAGGTATTTGTGTCTAGGCTTGATCCAGATACCACTGCTGAAGATATGAAAAACTTCGTCAAAGACCAATTTGCAAATGCCTCAAAGATCACCTGTGATAAACTCCAGTCAAGGTATGATAGATACTCATCTTTTCACATAAGTATCCATGATGTAACAATTAAAGAATCACTGAATCCAGGATGCTGGCCTTCCGGCATTCTGTTAAAGAGATTTTTTTCAAAGATGCCAGTGTCAACGGGCACTCCTGGTAATTAATACATTAAACAGCAACACAAACCTGTCTGTTGTCTCATATAACTGCAGAGGTTTATCCTCCTCTGCTGGTGATATACGCATACTCTGTGAAAATTTTGACATCATCTTGCTTCAAGAGACTTGGATATCAAAGCAAAGATTACCTGAGTTATCCCAATTGAGCAACAACCATCATGTCATTGGTTACTCTCCCATGGATGACAGCCATGGCATTAGGCTGGGAAGACCATTCGGAGGAACAGCTATACTATGGCATAAAAGCCTAAAGGCTACAAGTTTAACCAGTCATGATGACTCTATTATTGGTCTTGAGCTCCATATGGATTGTGCTAGTTTTGTTTTTTTAAATGTATATATGCCTTATTGCTCTGATGCCAACATGGATGAGTATGTGAATTATCTTAGTAATTTGAATGTTATGTCTTCTTCTTGCGTTTGAGGCCGCCACAGATCACGTTGTTACATCCAGGCACAGCAGCCAATGGATTGTGTATTCATCGAGCATTGTTAGGTCCACATGTCTATCTTGTGGTCGGTATACAGGACATTGATAGATAATGTGGTGTGCAGTTTGAAAGTCTGAGCCACACGCACAAGATGGTGAATCGGCGAGGCTCCACTGGAACCTGTTGCTGCTGAAACGGCCCACTCCAGTCCGCAGGCGATTGAGCTTCACCCATTCTTTCCGGGGTAGTTCTGCTCCAGGTGGGGTGTTGGTATTGGGAAGGACTGTGAATTGGGTTGGTCTCGCAACTTCTCTCCATTCACGGTTCCAAACTTCGGAAATGTGGAAGTTTGATTTGCAGATAGCTGCAGCATGTCGGGAGAACGGGCGTCGAGATTTCAAGCGCTGGGGCTTTTGGGAGTGCGAGTTTAGGACAATCTGGTTGAGGAGGTGGTCATCCCTTGACATAGCTTGTAGGACCAGGCTATGTACGTGGTTTTCCCTACGAAGTCTACCTGGGGCGATGCCTGATAGCACCGGCAGAAAGTCAGTGGGAGTTGGAAGCAGGCAACCGGTGATTATTCTCATGGTGGTGTTGAGGGCAGTGTCAATTTTGGAAGTGTGTACGCTGCGGCACCAAGTGGGGGAAGCATATTCGGAGGTGCTGTAAACAAGTGCAAGAGCACTTGTACGGAGTGTGGATGTACTAGCACCCCAGGATGTTCCAGCTAGGCATCTCAGCAAGTTGTTGCGTGCTGATAGCTTAGCATGAAGGGCTTCAGCATGGTGTTTGTACGTTAATTGTCGGTCGAGCTTCACTCCTAGGTAGGTGGGACACGGGTTGTGTGGGAGTGGGTTTGAGAGAGACTGACAATTGGCGCGTTGATTCCATGTTGCAAAGGTGAAAGAATGTTATGTTGCAATGTTATGTTCCATGTTGCAAAGAATGTTATGTGCCACACAGTAAACAACCCTAACTTGTATATCATGGGGGACTTCAATGCAAGTAATACTAATAGTTTTGGTGAGGTACTGGAGTGTTTTTGTAATGATCATAGCTTCATAATGTCAGATACTCTTAATTTACCTGCTGATACTTTCACTTATGTCAGTGAACAGTGATGCTCATGGAACAACCAGTTGGCTAGATCACTGCCTATCAACTGCTGCTGCACATGCTGCCATTACCAAAATTGAAGTGTTGCATAGCTACCTGATCTCTGATCACCGACCACTTCTGTTTGAAATAGCATGCAATTCATTGGCTAGATCCGAACCTGAATCACATGAGAAAGCTGACCGAATTAACTGGGACAGGATTTCCCCTCCTGAAAAAGCTGCCTATTATCGTGCAACTGAGCACATGGTTTCACACATACCTGTACCTACCTCTATTACTTGTAGGAATCCTATGAGTAACAATCCTTCACACTTGGAGGATATAACTATGCTTTATGACTGCATTGTCAACGCCATGCTGGATGCATCTAGCTGCTTTGTTACCTCTCAAAGACACAGTCAAAATGTGGTTCCCGGATGGAATGAAACAGTCAGGCAAGCACATGATAGCTACCCTTGTGGGTGGACCACAGGAGGCCACGCAATGGCCCAATTTATTCTCGTATGACCTGCAGTAGAAAGGACTTCAAGTATGCACTACGGCGGTGTAAAAGGAAAGAAGACTGCATAAAAGCTGATAACTTAGCTAATAAGTTAATTGCAGGTTGTCCAACAAACAAATTCTGAAAGCACATAAATCGTTCCAAAGGAAAACCTCCTTTACCACTTTCAGTAGGTGGGGCTACAGGTAGCTCAGATATAGCTCATATGTGGGAAAATTATTATAGAACACTGCTCAACTCTGTTGAGTCCAGTAGTCAACCCAAAGATTTTGTTCATTCCTATGTAATCAATTCGTC
Organism: Aplidium turbinatum; assembly: GCF_918807975.1. NCBI lineage: Eukaryota > Metazoa > Chordata > Ascidiacea > Aplousobranchia > Polyclinidae > Aplidium > Aplidium turbinatum. The sequence goes on along the minus strand of NC_137483.1, from coordinate 4,945,326 downwards.
CAATTATGCTGATAGCAGCAGGTATTTGTGTACCATTGATACTGTACTTATGTTGTGTCGAAAGTTGTCTCTGAACTGCTCTGCTGGCCCAGATAATATTTTTGCTAAGCATACTATTCACTCTCACCCAGTTACTGCTTTGTACATAAGTTTATTTTTTAATATGTTTTTTTTTCATGGGTTTGTACCAAACAGTTGCCTGAAGACTGTGTTGGTACCTATTGTTAAAAATAGCAGATCTGATATCAGTGACACTGGAAAGTTTAGACCAATAGAGATTGCTAGTGTCATTTCTAAGTTGTTTGAACATTTCATTTTGTATCACATTGAGCATTTTCTATACACTACTGACAACCAATTTGGCTTTAAATCGAAACACAGTACTGACATGTGTGTACACATGCTTAAGCAGGCTATTTCCAACTATGTCAGTCATGGTAGCCCTATGTTTGCGGTATTTCTTGATGCTTCCAAAGCATTCGATCGTGTAAACAGTGCTTCCACTTTTACAAAGCTAGATTACCACTTGTATTACCACATTTGTCCTCAGATTACCACATTTTTTACTGTGAATTTTTACCCGATCTTAACCGTATTTCGACTTACTTTTACATTAACACAGTGGCTATTTTTACCTACTTGTTGCCATAGTTACTATCAGGTGTTGTCAGAGTTAGGATTAAAGTTAGTAAGGGTTAAGGTAAGACTTAGGAATAAGGTTAGGGTTTTGATCTTTATCCAGAACTAAAAACTTTTCTAAAATGCAAGTTTTTGTTTTCAACAGCTTTAAACTTTCCTCAAATTACGACAGAATTCCTTATCCGGCAACGCTATTATTTGGTTATATTTACACTATATAGTGTAAGATAAGGCCTAAAACGACTACCGTACTCAGTTTATTAACAGAACGTCCGAATTAAGAAAGCAAAGTACCAGTAGCTAAGCCAGGAATTTTAAAAGGGGGGGTTTTGACGCCCGTCGGCTTCTTCGCCAAAGGTGACACCCAGCGGCGGGGGGTCTGGGGGCCTCTCCAGAAAATTTTGAAAAACTACTTTAAATTTGGTGCATTCTGAGAGCATTTTCAACAAAAATGTGGGTATAAATATTCCTGTAAAATGGTGCTGTCTGGTGGCATAGCAAAAGAATAAGATCATGTTTTCTTGGGCATTTTTCGGTTATAAAGCTAATCTCTATGTTTTCTTGTTGCTAATTCCTGGCTGAGATATTTGAATGTTTAGCATTCGAAAAACTCGCTCTTTTAATGCAGTTTCGTTTAAAATTAGGCAAACTTTGTTTTAGAGACATAGAGACTAAAAGCATCATTCTCAATACCGTGACGTCACACGCGTGCCAAAGGGGGGGTTGTAACCTCCCCCCTGGCTACGCCACTGCAAAGTACTGTACTTGACACAGCAGCTAGAATCTGAAAGACATATTGACTATGAATATGATCACATGGTCACCATACCTTCAAAGCCAAAAGTCAGGACGCATTCCAAAATCAAACCGAAAACAGCGGAACATGCTAGTCACATGCCATTATAAGTAGTTTTTTGCATATCTGTTCGATTTTGGAGGACAACAGTTTAAATGCTCTTATTTATTGATAGTATTTTATGTCAAATTTTCAAAATTTATAATTTCCACACAAAATTTCCATATTACCACATTTTTACCACAAATTTTTCATTACCACATTTTTACCACAAGCATGATGAAAATTCCACAATTGTGGTGAATATCAGCCTGTCTCTTCAGTGCCTGATGCAAATAAATAATAATGATAATAAAATAATATTCAACAAACAACTTCAAAGCATTATGCAATTTCGATTTAATCAAAAAACAATATTTAAAAAAAAAACTATTGAGTAAAGGATCTCAAATTTATTGGCGTTTGAGATGTTAAAATCGTCTATGACTTTATGGCACGATCCAAAGGCCGCAAGGCACAAATGATGCAAGACATGACCCATGACCCGAATGAAGCAATGCATGCATGCCGCAAATCCCAAATGCCGCAGAGCATGAATGACCCGAGATTTGATTACTTCGTACTAAAATTAATTGTTCTTTTGAATACGGTAGTAATTATGTTTGTCACGAATGTCACGGTAGCAGTTTCAATTTTACTTTCTTATACAAACAAAAGTATAAGAATTGTTTTTGCATATAACAAAATAAAGATGACATTTGATTATTTCTCACTAAAACTAATTGTTGTTTTTTTAATACGGTAAATTATCAATGAAACTTGGACAATGTCACAAAAAATGGAGAAACGGATCGATGCCTTCGAGCTCTAGACATACAGGCACATGTTAAAAATTTCATGGAAACAAAAGATCACTAACGATGAAGTAGGCTACTCCCCAAATTCAATTCAGATTAAATTCTCTTACAAATAGGGTGATTCCATGCCAAATGAGCAAATGGGTTACACCACATGTCATAGATTTTATCGAAATTTGGCATACTTGTAAATGTCAAAGAAATATTAAGAATGCAAAAAAGAATTTTGGAAAATTTTAAATATTAGTAGAGTTATGGTCATTAGAAAAATCACCGTTTTTGCCTGTTCCGCTTCAGTGATTTTGTCCAATTTCTTATTATCTTTCTAATTTCTTAACCTGTGATCAAACAAAATGGCTGAAAATTGCTAGACAGACATTTTAAGACCCAAGGAATCCAAAAATGTAAATTAAAACGTTGACAGAGAACTTCTTGATATGATTATAAAGGTATCAATTTGCTACATGCATTTTTTGGAGGCCAAACTTTGGGGGCCTATAAAAAAATGGGTATAAAAATTAAGAACTGAAATTCAGATATTTTATACTTATATCAATACTCTTTCATGTCAAATAAAAAATATAAATTAATTTTGATAACTGCTATGATAAAAGCTAAATTTTCTGACTGGCAAATTTTGTACTTTTTTACACTCATTGTTCAAGACTTTTGTCTATGACATCACAATTTACATTATTGCTTGTTGATGACATCACAATTTACATATTTGTCATGACAATTGTTATGTAGCTCATGAATGAATTGAATGCTGGTAATGCATTTAGGTTTAGTGTTCAATTTTAGGTTGTCCTATTAGTACTACATTAGTTTTACTTCTACAATAACACAATTATTCATCACAGCAATGCAACATTGCAAAAAATGGAGAAATTGTGCTGTAAAATTCACTTTGCTAGAAGCAGTGGGTTTGTGGACATTGGTGGACTTGCGGAAACAGATCAACATGTTTATTATAAACATTGACATTTCTCTGCTTCAAGCAGATAGATGGGGAGCAAGTCTTTTAGGCGCTGGTCTAATAGGCGCGCACACTGTGGCGTCTGGATATTTAGGTGCGGAGCCCGGTCATTTAGGTGCTATTCCTAGTAAAGTCTGTAGATTGTAACAGCTTGGCAGCTTGCCAGAAAATTATATCATGGCTTCCGTGAGTGAAGCTGCTTAAACCGGCAATGCTTTTCACATAAAATGTTATATTGAACAGAAAAATATATTGTTGTTTTATTGATTTATTATTGTTTTATTTGTTGTTAGTCCAGGTTTGCGTTGGTGAAAGCTTTATCAATAAATTATTCAAGCTTCCGAACATTATTGGAAGTAATCCTACGGAAGTATTCCTACGTCGTAAATCATGGCAGATCCATGGTCTTTGCCTGTCCTTTTTTGGCTACGGTAATAATATAATATTTTGTGTGAAAATCATTGCCGGTTCAAGCAGCTTCACCCATATATTTTTCTGTTTAATATAATATTTTGTGTGAAAAAGCATTGCCGGTTTAAGCAGCTTCATTCACTGAAGCCATGACCAACAACGCACACGCATTAACAAAAGAACATATTTTTCTGTTCAATATAATATTTTGTGTGAAAAGCATTGCCCTACGCCCCTACCTGCCAAGCTGATACAATCTGCAGACTTTACTAGGAATAGCACCTAAATGACCGGGCGCCACAGTGCTCCGCACCTAAATATCCAGACGCCACAGTGTGCGCGCCTATTAGACCAGCGCCTAACTGTCAGCGCCTAATAGACGTGGACCCGATAGATGGGCTTTGAACACTTGAACAGTGGGAAAAGTATATTTCCTGGTTGCAAGATCTGTCGAGTATGTTAGGAAAAATACATTACTAATAGGACAACCTAAAAGTGAAATCACAATTAAAAGAGTACGGTAATTAACTCTACAAGTTACCACTAATGTTACTATGGTGCATGGCCTACAACACTAAACCTAAGTGCATTATATACCAGTATTCAATTCATTGAAGAGCTACATAACAATTGTCATGACAAACAATATGTTAATTGTGATGTCATCAACAAGCAATAATGTAAATTGTGATGTCATAGACAAAAATCTTGTACAATGAGTGTAAAAAAGTACAAAATTTGCAAGTCAGAAAATTTAGCTTTTATAATAGTAGCTATCAAAATTAATTCATATTTTTTATTTGACATGAAAGAGTATTGGTATAAGCATAGATATCTTACATATAGATATGCAACTCAGCAATCGTGGAATTATCGTCACGCTCGAATGACTTTATGGAAACTATCAACAATCCAGGCTGTCAGCTTGGCAAGCGTATCTATGGTAGGCTATTATTGTACGGTTTGGGCTTGGCGAGGCTAGTGGCGGCTTTTGAGCTCCTTTGCAATATTTTGTTTGGCATATATTTCAAGTTTTCACAGAATAGCCTACTATAAAAAATCAAGACAATAATCTTTCTTCACGTAGGCTATGCAACTTCTGTTTCATGATCGTTGGAAAGCTATCATTTAAGCTTATCTCCAGTGACTCATTACAGCTTGTTGTAGGTAGTTTATAAACCTGATATAGTGGGGCGCCGGAACTATTTTAATCTCCCCCTGGGGGGAGGGGGAGATTATGAAGAAAGGGCACTTTTGTTGCTGAAAGGCCAATTTCTTTTAAAGTTTTAGGATGAGATATAGCGACAATGCTGGGCAACTCGTTCGTTTTCCTGCTATTAGCCATGAAAGTCGAAATGTGAGACAGATGAATGATTGAAATAGCTTGAAATAAAAAATGGTCAGAAATATGGTGGTCAGAAATAAAAAACAACTGAACTGAACAAGAAGAAACAAAAGATAAATTTCACATTCATAGCATCACAATCTGCTGCAAACTATAAAATGTGTCCACAGGATAATTTGTGTAGGCCTACTGTATAGGCCCTATAATTAGGCTAAAAGCGAATAGCAGAAGTTGTTAGCCTATATTGCAAAATGTGCAGTAGCTTACATGACCTTAAAAGGGCACCATTGCCCCCATCCAAAGAAAATTTGAGGGCAGAGGGCATTCGCCCCCCTGCTTCCGGCGCCCCTGCTGAGACAGCTTCATTAGCATCACGTAGGCTATCCAACTGCCAAACCAAGACAATTTTAATGTTTGGTACGCACCGTAACTAGGCTATCCAATAGCTATAGCACAGCTTTCGGTAGCCTGCAGTAACTTTCAACCGGGTAAAGACATTTGCTTGAAACAGCTACTGTGCAGCCAAAACATGTCTTCAACCAAAAATCTTCTTTCCGTAGATGAACACTTTTGAAGTTCATAATTTGCTAGCTTTCAATAAATCATTTGCAATTTTTATTTTGTTTATTAGAAAGTTTTAAGATTCGATTTGTAAGTTTTACGCAAATAGATTTCGCCAAACATTAGTGGTCAAAATGTGGCAAGAATGGGAAATGCTGTCATTAGAAGAAGTGGAAACCTGTTTCGCTGAAGTTCAGTATCATACTATGTTATGCAAGTCATGTAACGCTACATTTGCTACAGTGCAAGAACTGAGGCAACATCACACTGCTGAGCATAAAGTAAGAAGAATACAAAAGGTGGCTACGGATGAAGACGCTAAAAACCTTCTTCACAAAGCAATTGCACTGGCAGAAAACCGCGGAATAAACATCACACTACCGAACCCACCACTGGCATTCATAAAACAATTACTAGTCGATTATTGGACAAACCACAACAACAACAACATGCTGTACTCAAAATACGCTCACGTAGTAGGTGATGCAGCAAGTATATTTGGACTACAACAAAGCCATGCTGCACTCGTTTTGTTAAAAATTTTTGATGCCGTTGTAGATTTCGAAGAGGTTTCCAAAGAAACAACTTGCGTGTCAGGAATAGATGTAAGAGAAACAGGTAAGCCACCGAAGTCTATTCTCACGTGACGTTTGTACGCAAACTTAATTAGGCTATACAGCATTAAATTTACTTTATGTATCTATTCAGAAATCATAGAGTACATCACCGGTTATGTCATTCATAAAGCAAAAAGGAAATTCCCGGGAGATCGCGCTTTACTTGACTTGATGTCTTCACCAAGTCCAAAAGGTGAATTTTCGAAATTGATGCAAAAACAGGAAGCATTTCAAGGCCTCACGAATCCGAACGCCGAAATGCTTCACATTTTCTGCCGCATTTATTATATCTTTAATAAAGAAAGAAGCAAATCACTGAAAGATGTGAACTTTGTTTGTGTGATGGATGAACTGCAAAATGACTCGTCATACCAGCAATATGTAGACTCCATAGCCAATGATCATGCTGTTGGGACTGAACTGGTAGCTTCGGTGATGGAGTACATGGCAGTGTTGTTCATCAAAATGCTTGGACACAACTTAGCCAAATTCATTACAAAGAATATTCAAAAACACAATTGTAGTAAATCTCGTGGATTACGCGGTGAATTAAAACGTGCAAACGCTAAATAAATCTGTATGATAATATCATAGATATCTTACATAATAAGATATCTATGATTACATCAATCCAGTTACTTAGAAATCCATTGTACGTTAATCCTGTATAGCTGTTACAACGACAAGTCTAGCACACTTTCAGCAACACATCCATTTTTCTGAATACTTTTCGTTTTCACTGTTGCCTGCTGCGACGTTTTCAATAACAATGTGTCACAAAAAATAAGGCATGTCGGGAACTGGGAAATGTTATAGTGCAAAACTGAGTTTAAATGCAGAATCAGAGCCCAAAATTAAATCTGGGATAGATATTCATACATCAGTTCCCGATGTGCCACATTTTTGGTGACACAATGTAGTTGTTTCATTTTTGGAGTTCAGTGCTGTTTTGAATGTTCTTCGCTTTTCTTCTTTTTAAAGGTTCATTGCAAACCTCAGTCCACGCGTTCTTCTTGCCGAAAGTGGTGTTTCCACCGTGAATTTGCTTTACCGATTTTCGATGAGATAAAGCAGTGATATTACTAGTTACTTGATTGATGTCGGGATTACTGCATCGTCGGTTTGATGCTCTCTGTGAATAAAACAAAAGTCATGTGTCGTATCAATTTGTAAAGTGCCGAATGTTTCCATACAAAATTGTTTTGGTTGGTTTTTGAATCTTTATCCTCGGACTGACAAAGCCTTGATAGGTTATTGCTGGTAGTTTCGCATACTTGTAGAGGCTATTGACGCAGGGCCGGTTACCAAGATTGGCAGAGTGAAATTTTCCGATTGTTGAAGTCTTGTTGCCGGGGAACTATTCCATTCACTAGGTGCCGCTGAATAGAGAGCAGTCCTGAAATGCGTTGTTCAAGCGCACACTCAGTGAGACGAACCAACGAAGCGTGGTCTTGAGCCGGGCGCGTAACCACTGAGCTAACGGGGCAGACAAAATTGCTTACCAGATTACCAAACGTTGCCTCCAGCACGTCTTGAGTAAGGATGCCCATGGAAACATATTCATATCCACGATTAAGCAAGCGCTTGCACAATGCAACCATGTTCAGGGTAGTAAAGATTAACCCTTCCAAAGTTGATTTTGCAAGCACTCGCTTCTCCTCACCAGGATGAGCGGATACTTCATTCTAAACAAAAAAACAAGTTTAGTTACTCAACGATAGCATACTTTCAAAAATGCGGTTCCTGTACTGTCGCTATTCTCTACTGAACTGTCCATACTGAACTGAACTATTCTCTACTGAACTGTCCATACTTGTCCAAAATTAAGTTTCGGCATTTTACCTTCCATTCCAACAGATACTGGAGGAAATCACCCTCCAACCACTTCAAACGTTCATCGTCACATGAACGAATGGGATTTATGGCCCGGCAAGTCACAGTTTCAAACCACCTATAAACATTGCACATGAAATGAACGTGAAGCCACTTTCTTGATATGCACGATATCGACACAAGCAAAACACGACATACTTGCTAAAAAGAAATACAAAGTTCGCTGTTCCTTGTGAACCTTGGACATCCTGCATCAACGCGTTTCCAACTGCCCAACTCAATGTTTCCCGAGCGTAAGATACTTTCATCTGAAATCAAGCATAGCAGTGGGCAACAAATTTTCAAAGGAGAGACTTTCATTTCAAAATTCAAAACACTTTTTAAATTGACCTATTGCAGATGAAATGAAACAAAACTTACTTTGCTGAAAGACGTCAATTGCATATGGCAGTCAGAAAGACGTGTTTTCCGTAAAACTGTCAAACTTTCGATTTTATACAAGTCTTGTATGTGTGTCCATAGCAAGTCATGGCCTGCTTTGTGGAAGTACTTGGTTCCATTAGGCTTAGAACTGTACAAACCATTCCGAACACACTGAAAATTATGCAACACAGCCCTTCAATTAAACGTATATTTCAACACACTTTTAGTTTATCATCCCCTTACAAAAAGTGTAGTGCAGGAAATGTAAGTTTTGTAAAAATACAATATCATTACTTGCCACAAAAAGTTACCTTCAGTAAATGACTGGTGTCCAAACACATATATATTGTCTGGTCCAATCGACAAGGATTGGGGCAAGTGAAGCTACATGTAATGTTTAACGGCTTGCCATGGAGAATTTCAAAAAACTTTCTATTTGTAGACGCTCCATCTGCCACAACTGCATTTATGTGAACGCCTTCATTTTCGCAGGTGATAACAGCATCCAAGAACATGGAAGTCAGCTTATGAGGTGGTGTGGAATTTGCCGTTGGCCACCATGCCAACGGAATAGAAATTTCCTTTTTGAACGAACGCAGGTAGAACACTGCAAGCCAAAAAAGCTATGTTTAGTTTCCTCACATTCTGTATTCAATCCAGAAATTGTCAAGAAAGTTCTCCAATAACTCACTGCAAATGTGTGTAGCCAGTTTTTCCTCGCATTTCCTGTCACCGTAATCCACCAACCCAACAAATCCACCATTTTTCATCACCAAGTTTTCTCTGACTGGAAAACAGCAAATATGATATGTACTGGCAAAAACAAACATTGAGAAGTCGTTCGTGAACTATCTATTGAATATTGTAAAAACTATGTAAAAACTATCAACAACGTACTGCTTGCAGACAATTTATTATTGTATTGCATTAAAAGTACCGTACATAGAATAAGCATATCATCATACGGTAGTACCTTTCATTTCATCCAATGTAATGTATGCTTCAACAGGACTTGATAACTTGCGCATTGCATCAAGAGCTACAGGGTTTATTCCTGGATTAGACACCAGAGAGTTCCTTCAAACACAACACATTGGTACAATATGTATGTGGATATGTAGACATTTAATGTTCACTTACGATTGAATGATGTGTATGATAATTGCTAGACCGCAAACATAACTCAAAGGAAACTAACTTGTAAAGATAAAGGGTTTTCGAAGAAGGAAGTGTGAGTACAGCTGAAGTCCGTATGTGCTCATATGCCGCAGGCGACCTTGCGTAGAGCTCCAAGGCCCATCGTACAACATCAGGATGGTACCGGCGCCCATTGCTGCATTTGCACACTGTTCTTCGAAGAACATTCGTTGCCATTCATTCATCCCGTCTTCTTCTTGTCTATACAGTTCCTGCAAAACAAAAGATTACAGCAAAACACGTTTCACACAAAACAAAGTTTCACACAAAAAGGCAATGAGTATTTACCACAACATCATTATGAAAATCTTCTTGAACTTCTACAAGCTCTTGCTTCGAAGAAATGGTTTCCTTAGAGAACTCCCTGTTACGTTTTGTTCTTGCATCGTAGCAACTGCACTGGCGGCAAACACCACCAATGCTACTGCAAAGAACTGAAGCAAAAATAAATTAAAAGATAAATAATTTTGTTGTTGACGCATTGAGCAACACTGCAAATAGTGCATATAATAATCTAAACACTTACCTATGCAACTACATTTTGGAGATCGGTTTATACACACCACCTCCATATGATCACCTGACCATGTTTGCAAATAATGGGGAGTAGTGTTTTTTGTTGTAGCTACAACTCCTTTGCATAGTTCATGTCTTTCCAAATCACCTTTTAGAAGAAAACAATTAAGAGTACAGTAGGCTTGTAATGCTTGTTTGCCAAGTTAATGTTGAAGTAGTAGTATAAAGTTCATAGCGCTTTTTACAACACAGTTAATGAAATAATAAGTCATGATGAAATAATATTTTTCGTAAAATATTGCAAAACCACATTGTGTTCCTATCAGAGTAAACATGACTGTTGCTTAAGAACATATCTGGCTTCGCAGCCAAAGCTGTATCAATTTGAGATGCACACATGCTACCCATCATTGACAGAAATAATTGCTAAATCAAGCAGGTGGAATTTTTTTGTAACCAGTGCTTGTGAGTAACCACTTACTAAGATATTCAAATAATGTGGAGTGACATAAATCTGTGTTCAACTGAGACAAATCTGAACATCTCCAACCACTGTATGCCACATACATTGTCTCCAGATTTTCATTAATTGACACACTGCAGAAAAATATGCTTAAGTAACCAAGCAGTTAGGTTTCATATGGAAGTTGATTGGATCAAACCATAATTAACCACCCAAGTCTTTGTAATGATAATAACAACAGTATTTTTTACAGCACCATGTCCACAATGCAAAATATGCTCCCAGTAAAATAGAATGTATCAAGCAAGCTTTGACTTTGTGAAAGTCTTTAGCTTTCACCATACCACAAAAATGTATGACATTGATACCTGATGCTAGGTTCTGCTTTCTCTTCTGATTTATTACAAAGAAAAAGCAATGAATTTTCTTTTCTATGTAGAACCCATCTATCTGAAATAAAGTATATATATGTATACAATTTAGAATATCCCACATACGGTACCATATAGCTTCAATTCATAAACAATTGCAAGTAAGCTTGGTATGGCACTACCTTTCATTTGAGGTGACAGTTTTGAATAAGAAGTTTCCAGATTGTGTAAAGTTAAATGTCGAACACGTCTTGCAGGTAAAGCCTTGCGTTTGACTGGGGACTTTCGTTGCAGCACCTATATCCAAACATAAGCAAATTAGATTTTATATGTAATGCATCATTGCATTTTTTATCAAAACTAAGTATAGAAGCATAAAATGAACAGTAATCACAGACTGTAGCCTGCCTTTATACTTCTGCACTTCACCGGCAAAAATTTGGTAGGAAGAGCTCCAGAAATAAGTTTTGCTGATGAGTTTGATCGATTTATGTCCCTCTCTTCAAAGTGCTTTTCACATATTAATGCCCTGTTAGCACACAGCAAGTTAAAATACCTAGATAAAAATTCTTGAACTACAACATTAAGATACAGCTCACAACTTTGTGGCTCACGTTTCTTTATGAAGAAGTTCTTTGATTCTATCACCCTTGCTTGCATCACGTATGGACGAAATAAACTTTGTCAAATCGGATCGATGCTTTCTTTCTTCTGCAGTCCTGCCAAGATCTGGACGTCTTATAGAAAACAGTGAACGTTTGTGTGCACTTGAATATTCATAAGTACATCCAGGAATGCAGCAATTTGGCATAGCCTATTTAATATTTATATTGAAATACAGCAACCGAGCTACTGCAAAAAGGTAAACTTCTCAAGTGGTTGTAACTTAGACGAGCCTATTGGAAACCTTAAGCCGATGCCGTAACGATAACGAACTCTGCGCTAGTTTACTAGTCCATGCTACGATTTGATGCTATCCCTTGATTTTGATGCAGCTGCCAGAAAGTTAGTCTGTTGTGACTGTGATTTGTTTTCAATTGCCAGAATCTCCATAAAGCAGTCCATGCGGAACGAGAATGTGACGTCATCACAAACAAACCATACGTCAACTTGAAAACGAAGAAAGTTTTATTTAAACAAAAAACAAAAAAATACATTAAAAATAAAGTTGTTTTGCTGTGCCAAGTTTGAAGTAAATGCATACAGCCATAGCTACGCTGTTAGCCTTCAAACGTTGTTACGCACCACTGAGTTGCCTGAGTTGCATATCTATATGTAAGATATCTATGGTATAAGTATAAAATATGTGAATTTCAGCTCTTAATTTTTATACCCATATTTTTATAGGCCCCCAAAGTTTGGCCTCCAAAAAATGCATGTAGCAAATTGATACCTTTATAATCATATCAAGAAGTTCTCCGTCAACGTTTTAATTTACATTTTTGGATTCCTTGGGTAACCTAACATCGTCTTCAAATATCGATCCTTACTTGGGATAGCAATGTTTTTTAAAGAATAACCGTAGTTAATCTTTTCCAGATTCATAATAACTGGATGGTAGTATCAAAATAAAGTGCTCAACTGACTCAGTGCAGGAGCAATATTAAAACAATGAAAACTATCAATACTACAAAAAAGTGCTCAATGCTAAGCAAAAAAGCAAAGCAGAGCAAATTAAATCAAATATAGTTATTACTATCTGAAGCCTTTACAAATTGTATAATATAAATCAATAATAAATCAAATATAGTTATTACTATCTGAAGCCTTTACAAATTGTTTCACCTAACGGATCATCAGAAGGTCTGCAAAAACATGCAAAAAAGTAAAGAATCGATAATTCCTGAAAAGATATTAAATAATTACAACTGTAATTTAATCTGCAAAAAAAACCTTTTAAACCTGTACTTCCTGAAAAGATATTAAATATTATAACCGTAATCCAATCTGCAGTAAAAAAACCTCAGAATTACTAAGGGCTACCTTCATCCATTACTACAAAGTTTCAATGGATTTGTCCATCTGAAAACCAAGCAACATGATGGCAACCTCTATGACATCACAAAAAAGCAAATGCAGTTTGATGATCAATGCAACCCGTAGTAATCTGAAAAAAATAAATGGAAATTGTTTGTTTAAAAACCTGTAAAAACTAAATGAGATTTATAACCTGTAAGAATCAAATGAAATTTAATTTTTTCAAAACTATAACCTGTGAAAATCACAAGGAACTGTGATGATGCAACCTGTAGCAACCTGAATAAATGAAATAAAATCTGTTTATAAACCTGTGAAAATTAAATGAGATTTATAACCTGTAAAAATCAAATGAAATTTTTTTTAAAAATAACCTGTGAAAATCAAAAGGAATTTATTTTATTTTGAAGTACTTGAGTTTAAATTTGTTTCTATGACGACATTTACCCACCAGTTCGGAACGCTTGTTCAAAAGGTGGCCACTATCAGCCTTCAGAATGGCCAGCTTTTCAGCCAAACATAGGCCACAATTATTACGACCACCTCCACTGTAAGGTCGAGCATAGCTGTGGATGGACCAAGATATTTTAGGATCAACACCCTTGTCCTTAAGGTCCCAAACTGCCTTAGATAGTTCGGTGCTGTTTCGTTTAGAACTATCATTAAAGGTACATTTATGGTTGGAAAAACGTTTTTTAAAAGTAGTTTCACAACAACCAATGTAATTAAGGACCTTCGGGCCGTTATCAATGGTAGCTTTGTAAACAACGGCCTTCTGCAAGCATTGCCCATTCAAAGGACAATCTGGCTTCACCCTGCAATTGCAACCAGGCTGCGATGGTTCATTATCAGTCTGCAATATTGCTTTATTGTGGGAGGATATGATGCTTGCAACATTCGGAGTACAACTGTAGCTCAGCTTAATAGTGTTACGGTTGAATATTTTATGCAATCTATGATGGGGCGGAAAGTGTATGGAAACAAGTTTGAAAAATTCCTTACCAATATTGCTATCAACCTGCAAGCTAAAAGGAGGGTTAAACCATAAAATTTTTCGACTCCTTTTCCTAGATGTTCGTAAGTTATTAGCAGGGTTGTAGCAAACTCTCTCCGCAAAACCACTTTTCAATAGGGCATCATTATAAACAGATGCGGTCTTATCAAATTCATATTGGCCAAATGATGTGGCGGACAATCGCTTAGCAATCATAGTCGGGATTTGTTTCTTAATGTTGGGTGGGTGATTGGACTGGGCATGGATGTAAATGGGATCATTATTGGGTTTTCGATAAGGCCAGAATTTACCAGATAGCAAATTCAAAGTGACGTCAAGAAAATCAGTTTCAATTAGACCAGTATCCACAGTAATATTTAAGCCATGTTGTTTAAATAATTGAATGACATTTTTTCTCAAACTATTAACTTTAGGGCCAGATAAATTACGCAAAATAGCCAGACCATCATCACGATATAACCCAAGCATGTCTCTGTCAACAATAGCAGAAAGTTCGTTCAAAAGAAACAAGCCGACCAACTCACAAATCTCAGCACCATCAAATGAGCCCATTGTAACATCGAACAAACCATCTTTCTTAGCCCAAGTTTCACCACCATCAAAAAGCAACGATTTCCTAGCATGGAAAATTGTTTGTATGATACAATCATCCAAATCCATAAATGGTTTGGCAAACTCAATTGCTTTACACAAAAGCTCCTCCGTAATGGATGGGTAAAAATCAACAATGTCAAATTTCAAAAAGGTGCATTGACGTTTAGATGGAATAGCCTTAAACCAGGATAACACAGAGTCTGTGTTTTTCCATTGATTCAGTCGTGATGCATCACGGATGGTTACGTTAATAGAGTCCAAGTATTGTTTACTTATACGGCCAATCTGGGACTTGGAAGGGTTAATCAACCTGCATTTAGGGTTCGATGTAAAGTTAGGTTTATGATCTTTTAGTGTAATAAACGCTGGGTTGCTTGATACTTTTTCAACCCGATCATCAACCTTTAACGCCTTGGCAATCTTTTTAGCCTCAGTATTGATTGTGTCACTGATAGCAGGATTCACCTTTTTGTATTTTGCCGATACATTATCATTAAGTAATTTTTTATAATCCTGGGTTTTAACTTTGTACAAGTTAGTAGTTTTATCTGCTGATATCAACAGATCCGGAGAGTTAATAATGTTCTTAATGTCATTAGTTAGTTTTCTCTGAAAAGAATTGTAAATGGGTTTGAACTTAATAATATTACGAACCATCTCGTATAGACCATTCTCAAATGGTATCAAAGCACCATGCTGTGGAGGTGTTCTTTCAGTCGTAAAGCCAAAGTTATTAAAATGCTCAGACTGAGAAACATCCTGCTGGTTAAGATCGAAAAAATAGGCCTTCCAACGTAAACGTTTAATAAAATTTTCAATCTTACCTAACATCGTCTTCAAATATCGATCCTTACTTGGGATAGCAATGTTTTTTAAAGAATAACCGTAGTTAATCTTTTCCAGATTCATAATAACTGGATGGTAGTATCAAAATAAAGTGCTCAACTGACTCAGTGCCAGGAGCAGAATTAAAACAATGAAAACTATCAATACTACAAAAAAGTGCTCAATGCTAAGCAAAAAAGCAAAGCAGAGCAAATTAAATCAAATATAGTTATTACTATCTGAAGCCTTTACAAATTGTTTCACCTAACGGATCATCAGAAGGTCTGCAAAAACATGCAAAAAAGTAAAGAATCGATAATTCCTGAAAAGATATTAAATAATTACAATTGTAATTTAATCTGCAAAAAAAACCTTTTAAACCTGTACTTCCTGAAAAGATATTAAATATTATAACCGTAATCCAATCTGCAGTAAAAAAACCTCAGAATTACTAAGGGCTACCTTCATCCATTACTACAAAGTTTCAATGGATTTGTCCATCTGAAAACCAAGCAACATGATGGCAACCTCTATGACATCACAAAAAAGCAAATGCAGTTTGATGATCAATTGAAATAGTTTGACCCTATTGAAAAGTGGTTTTGCGGAGAGAGTTTGCTACAACCCTGCTAATAACTTACGAACATCTAGGAAAAGGAGTCGAAAAATTTTATGGTTTAACCCTCCTTTTAGCTTGCAGGTTGATAGCAATATTGGTAAGGAATTTTTCAAACTTGTTTCCATACACTTTCCGCCCCATCATAGATTGCATAAAATATTCAACCGTAACACTATTAAGCTGAGCTACAGTTGTACTCCGAATGTTGCAAGCATCATATCCTCCCACAATAAAGCAATATTGCAGACTGATAATGAACCGGTGCTCTTCCACAAGACGCCCTGTTGGTCAACCAGACAAAATGATGACGTCACACACATTGGAATGGACTATTATGAAGGAGGAAGTGCGGGGTGGAAATGCAATGAAACACACCAGAAGGAAATTGTCTCCCATTTATTGATTTGTTGTTCAATTTAATGAAATTTGCAATCGTTGAAAAGCACAAGCATAGATCTAACTAACTAAGTTAATACCAAGTCCCAAAATACTACTAGCTCCATCTGGTGGCCACCTAAACTTGACCAAATTCAAACCATTATCAAAAGTTTATTTGCAATGATAAAAACATTAAACGACAACAATTAAAAGAACATGTTACTGTTTATTGAAGTGCTAACATTCATTTTTATATCTTATTCAATATGCGCGCAATCGTTGTTCGAAGAAAGCCCCCAACGAAGCTTTTGCCCAATGCATTTCAATGGCGAATCGATCGTCTTCCAGTTCACGCCCTGCCTGATCACGATTCTTCTTCTTGCGTTTGAGATCACGATAATTAATTGTCTCCCATTTATTCATTTCTTGCTCAATTTCAACAGATTTGCTATTGTTGAAAAGCACAAGCATAGATCTAACCAACTAAGTTATTACCAAGTCTTAAAATACTACTAGCTCCATCTGGTGGCCACTTAAACTTGACCAAATTCAAACCATTATCAAAAGTTTATTTGCAGTGATAAACACATTAAACGACAACCAATTAAAAGAACATGTTACTGTTTATTGAAGTGCTAACTTTCATTTTTATATCTTATTCAATATGCGCGCAATCGTTGTTCGAAGACAGCCCTCCCAACGAAGCTTTTGCCCAATGCATTTCAATGGCGAATCGATCGTCTTCCAGTTCACGCCCTGCATGTTCACGATAATTAATTGTCTCCCATTTATTCATTTCTTGCTCAATTTCAACAGATTTGCTATCGTTGAAAAGCACAAGCATAGATCTAACCAACTAAGTTAATACCAAGTCCCAAAACGAGTCCCATTAGTCCCATTAAACGACAACCAATTAATAATACCAAGTCCCATTAATACCAAGTCCCATTAAACGACAACCAATTAAAAGAACATGTTACTGTTTATTGAAGGGCTAACTTTCATTTTTATACTTTATTTAATATATGAGCAATCGTTGTTCGAAGACAGCCCCCCAACAAAGCTTTTGCCCTATGCATTTCAATGGCGAATCGATCGTCTTCCAGTTCGCGCCCTGCCTGATCACGACAATTAATTGTCTCCCATTTATTCATTTCTTGCTCAATTTCAACAGATTTGCTATCGTTGAAAAGCACAAGCATAGATCTAACCGACTAAATTAATACCAAGTCCCAAAATACTACTAGCTCCATCTGGTGGCCACCTAAACTTGACCAAATTCAAACCATTATCAAAAGTTTATTTGCAATGATAAAAACATTAAACGACAACCAATTAAAAGAACATGTTACTGTTTATTGAAGAGCTAACTTTCATTTTTATATCTTATTCAATATGTGCGCAATCGTTGTTCGAAGACAGCCCCCCGACGAAGCTTTTGCCCAATGCATTTCAATGGCGAATCGATCGTCTTCCAGTTTACGCCCTGCCTGATCACGATTCTTCTTCTTGCGTTTAAGATCACGATAATTAATTGTCTCCCATTTATTCATTTCTTGCTCAATTTCAACAGATTTGCGATCATTGAAAAGCACAAGCATAGATCTAACCAACTAAATTAATACCAAGTCCCAAAAAATACTACTAGCTCCATCTGGTGGCCACCTAAACTTGACCAAATTCAAACCATTATCAAAAGTTTATTTGCAATGATAAAAACATTAAACGACAACCAATTAAAAGAACATGTTACTGTTTATTGAAGTGCTAACTTTCATTTTTATACCTCATTTAATATAGGAGCAATCGTTGTTCGAAGACAGCCCTCCAACGAAGCTTTTGCACAATGCATTTCAATGGCGAATCGATCGTCTTCCAGTTCACGCCCTGCGTGATCAATGGCGAATCGATCGTCTTCCAGTTCACGCCCTGCGTGATCAATGGCGAATCGATCGTCTTCCAGTTCACGCCCTGCGTGATCAATGGCGAATCGATCGTCTTCTAGTTCACGCCCTGCATGTTCACGATAATTAATTGTCTCCCATTTATTCATTTCTTGCTCAATTTCAACAGATTTGCTATCGTTGAAAAGCACAAGCATAGATCTAACCAACTAAATTAATACCAAGTCCCAAAAAATACTACTAGCTCCATCTGGTGGCCACCTAAACTTGACCAAATTCAAACCATTATCAAAAGTTTATTTGCAATGATAAAAACATTAAACGACAACCAATTAAAAGAACATGTTACTGGTTATTGAAGGGCTAATTTTCATTTTTATACTTTGTTTAATGCATGAGCAATCGTTGTTCGAAGACAGTCTCCCAACGAAGCTTTTGCACAATGCATTTCAATGACGAATCGATCGTCTGTCTGGATTCACATTGCGTGATCGCGATGATTAATTGTCTCCCATTTATATAGAAAAAATGCTAAAGTCATAGAAAGGATTAGGATCAGGCACACAAATAGCCTAATTGGTGGTGTAATGGCTTGTCCGAATCAAGTAATGTAACAAACACTGATCAATAGGAAAGCGATGTGTGCTCTAGAGCGGTGTAGAACTTTGATCCTTTGGGAGGTCGTGGAAGAATTGTTGTCACTCGGCCCGCAGTCGACATCAACTGGAAAAGCTCGGTTGAGGAAGCAAGTGATGTCAGCTCTAAGTGCAGGAGTCAGAAAATTGTTCCTATTTGGATGGAGAAACCTCTGCAAATAATAAAAAGCAACAACAACCAGCGAGACAGTGGGTGCGGATACTTATGTTTTGTTCAATGCTTAGCCAAGAAATTTTTTCACAACACTTAGGCTAAGCCTAATAAACCTAGGCTTAAATATGGATCAAAGGTAAGTAACGAAACCGTAATGAAATGACTTGGGCTTGCATTCTCGTGTTCTTTCAATACCACACGAAGTCTTTTTCCTAAAGGCATCCGTGTGTGTAAACAAAATGATTCATAGGTCCAAACCTTAAACGTTGACACACAAAAATCACTTTACAAACGTAAGTTAAAAAAATTATTTTGTTTCATCTAACATTGCACTTTTGTTAGCCTAGTTTGTTTGTTATAGAATAAATATCACAAAGTATGTGGGCAGCAACCAGGGGCGCCGGAAGCGGGGGACGGGGGGGGCAATGGTGCCCTTTTAAAGTCATGTTAGCTACTGCACATTTTGCAATATAACAATTTCTGCTATTCGCTTTTAGCCTAATTGTAATCTTTCATTTTTGCCTCAAAATAATATTTACGGCACAAAATTTTGCAACACAGTACAGGCCTTAAAACTCGTTTTTTTTCGACAGCCATCGTGGCCTAACGGGAGCTCCTTCTCGGCGGCCAAATCTGCGTGCTTGGAGGCCAAAATACAAAATAAAAATAACGATAGCACAAGTAAATCGAATTAAACTTGCAACAATGCTAAAATGTTGTTGAAGTCTGGGCCTGGGCGACGTCCTAAAATAGAATCGCTGCACCACGCAATAACTGCTTTATCGGGATTGTAATCCAGTACTATTCAAACGACACTCGCACGAGTGTCTCCAATGTGGCTGATTTTATAAAAGTTCGCTACTCCCCTAGAATTCTTTTTAGCAACGAAAAACAACGTTCGACATGTGTTGACGATGACGGCAAGGTAATAAAATAAGTATTTCAATGATTAAAGCATTACTTGTAGGCTTTAACTGCCCTTTATCAGAACTGACGATGCACTAGCAAGTGCGAAATATTTTTTCTGTTAAATCCACTGACATCTGATCCTGTTGCCTTAGCAATTGAGGTTTTAGCTATTTCAATGATGTACATTACTAAAAGAAGCATAATTTTTGCAAAATATGATCAAAAAATGTTTTCCCATTGACGTCAACTAACTTTGTTCTCCTTTTTAACAACGGTTCAATGTCCGACAACATCGAATCGACATAAAAACGACAATATTGCCAGCCGATGTAAATTAGCAATTCGGATTAAGACTTTGTTAAAATAAACGTCGGGAATTACAAACAAGACTTACAGCGCTGGCGATCGCAGATGGATATTCCATCAATAACAAATATTCCCCACACAATGCAACAGTGGCGATTATGACGCGCTGATCTAACTTTGCGTCACTCTTTGATACTGCATGTTTTCGACAGTTAATCCACGATCATTGTATTGCGAAATTAAATAATTGGCTAGGAGAGACCGGCGGCCAAACTTGGCCGATTGAGAAGGTAGCACCTGCGGTTCATTCAAGCACTACGTAGCGGCCATGGCCGCAGGCTGCTTTAAGGCTTGACAGTAGGTTACATCATTATAAAATAGCATGATGCCCTTCTTTGTATACCGGACACTTGTAGGCTATCATTACTCAATACATAATGAGCTGACATGGTCATTATCGCTATGTCTTATCTTAAAACTTGAAAAAAAATTGGCCTTTCAGTAAACAAAAGTGCCCTTTTTTCGTAATCTTGCCCCCCCAGTCAAAAATCGTTCCGGCGCCCCTAGCAGCAACTGTTTTTTATCATTAGGTAGCCCTGAAAAGGGCTGTTTTTTTGGCAAATGGACGATGTGGCGGCTACAGTAAGGGGTAGGACTCCCTGTTCTCGACAATTTTCACCAAATCAAACGTCATATAAAAACCGTTCAAGTCTACTGAATATTACGTCATGGAAATTCCTAAAGAATGTGCCAAAATTGCACCATCGTTCATAAGACCTGTTTGGACCTGTTTGGGCCTGTTTAAACAGGAAATATTACATCAGCTTAAACACCTGTTGGAATGACTTCATAATTGTCTTTCATTTATTGCGTCACAGTTACTTTCTACGTGAATTTGAGATATTGATATCTATTCTGGTCATTCGTAAAATGATTGTTTGAAAGTTGGCCGCACATTTAACTGTTGGCTTAGTGCTTGCTAGCTGGACAAAGGTTCCGTCTTTTATCCAATTAATCTGTATTGTAGTGACAGTTTTTTTAGAGGTGTAGGCGTTACACCTATTTTCGATAGCCTCTGGCTAATTTTACTGGAATACACTGTTTGAATAGACGTTTCGAAAGTGTGTTTATTTTTGGGTCATTGCATGCAGACGAACGGATTTGGGAATCTTACGTTACAATTTTCCCACGAAGAGATTATGGTTTACCGCTGTGACCATAAAAAATAAAAGACGAGTTCTTGTTAGCTGGTAGGCCAAGAAGCACTAAAAGCATAAAAAATAAAAGACGAAGTTAGTTAGTTGGTAGGCCAAGAAGCACTTAGAAGCAAAGAAATAATAAAAGAAGATCTTATTGGTTGGTAGTCTAAAGAAGCAAAGAAAATTAAAGACATTTCTTCTCGGTAGGCAACTGAAGAACTTTAAGCAAAAAAGTAAAGACATTTCTTCTCAGTTTGGTACAGAAGAAAAATAACTTTGACATTCATTGGCAAGAAAGAAGATTAAAGGCAATCCATCTGTGCTTGAAGATTCAAGTGGAAGAATCCAAGCAAGTTTTGTGGACGTTTGGACTTCACATACTCGTACAGCTACGGTATCGTGCATTTAAATTCTTTTTTGTATTTTTTACGGTCTTTGCAGTTAAGTTTTTTATAACTACTGTAATTTTGTGTGTTTGTGTAACTTAATTTTTTAATTGTTAAATTTAGCCCTAACATTTAATATGTCTACACTCGGTGGTGACAAGGACTCGACCGCCGTAGACTCGACTGAGTTTAAGCCTGATGATGTTCTTTGCGGTCGGGCAGGCCATTCTGGGGAGGGACCCAATAACGATGAGGCTAAGTCAGTTCGAGAGGCCCGGCATCTTAGACGGGATATTTTGACTCAAATTGGGAAACGTTCTGTGGCCCTAGGTTCTTTGAGTGATAAGCAGGAACTGTTAATTTTTCGATCTAACTTATCTACTTTAGAAGAGGAATTACGGCATTTCCATGCTCTCTTGAGTAAAATTTTTAACTCTGCAATCTTAGCAGAACTTCGTGATAGGGTAGATCCCGAATTTAACTCGTTAAAAAATAACTTCCAACAAAAAGAAAGTGAGTTCTCAGATAGGTTGGATGCTGACATACATCCTGAAGATAGCGCCTCAAATGTAAGCACTAGGATGTCTGAGAGCTCGTCACGGATAGTGGCACAAATTAACTTACAGCTAAGACGAGAGGAGCTCCAGATACAAGCCGAAGCCGAAGCGAGAGCTGCTGAGGCTGCCATGAGAGCTGAGGCCATACGAACTGAAGCTGCCGCGAGAGCTGAGGCCATACGAGCTGAGGCTGCCGCGAGAGCTGAGGCCGAAGCGAGAGCTGCTGAGGCCGCCGCGAGAGCTGAGGCCGTACGAACTGAGGCTGCCGCTAAAGCCGAAGCGAGAGCTGCTGAGTTCGCACTCAAAGACGCTCAGTTGAGGGCTGAACAACGTAAGGAAGTGGCATTAGCTGAATATCGATCAGAGGTGGGCTCCCGGCGTAGCTCTAAGAAGGGATCTTCTAGGCATTCCAGAAGTGAACATCAATCACAGTTTAATTTACCTAACCTTTTCCAGACGCCTGTTCAATCTGTAAGTGGACCTGTACAATCCACATGTTTTCCAGCTGTTTCAGGAGGTCTCGGGGCCGCGGCTAAGGGTCTTCCGAAGGCTGTAGAGCCAAGGTCTGCAAATTACAACCGAACTCCTCCCCCAGAGCGTACAGGTCACGGGGCCGCCATTAGCAGTAATGCTTTGCCCCCTTCAAAGTTTTCTGCGCCGCTAGTTTTTGATCGCCCAGCTACACGTAATTTAGGTGGTTGTGAGAGGCGTATCGTGTCTCCTGATTTTAACGTGTTTGAGGATCGTGATCAGGCTGTGCATGTGACTGAGCCCACTCAGCCCCTTAAGGGATATAGCTTGTCTTCTCCCGCTAAATCGAGTTCTCAACAGCAGGATTGCTTTTTTGAATACCAAAATAGTAGGACGTTCTTCGATAAGGCGGCCTTGATTGGTTACGATGGTAATAATATGCCATTTGTCTTCTTTAAAAATCGTGTTATGGCCTTGATGGCAGCTTCGCCCTTTAAGGGAACTCGTTTGACTTTGTTGCAAGCAGCTTGTGTTAGAACAGCTGCACAAACGATTGCTAATTTGGTTTCCGACACTCCTGGCTTGTCAGAGGAAGACAGGATAGAAATGTCGTTATCTCGCTTGTCCCAACGTTTTGGAGTTCGTGGAGGTCTTTTCGCAGAACCAGAAATTAGAAAGTATCGCTATGGTAGCAAATTGACTTCTATCTCTTCCAGTGATTTGAAAGAGTTTAAAGATGAATTGTCGCAGTGTTTGCTTTACGCGAAAGCTTATGGTCAGCGTGATAAATTAGAAGGACGTTTTGTTTTGGATTTGGCTAAGCGACTCCCGTTTGACGCTAAGCAGCGTTATCTTGACTTTTTAGGTGATCAGTATGGTAGCACTGAGGAACCTACCTTTCAGAGTTTGTTTGATTTTGTAGTACGGGAGGAAACGCGCAAGTCGACTGATTTTAGCATTATGCTAATGGGCGATTCTGGTGAGTCGCAGCATTTTAAAAAGTTTGGCAAAGGAAAATTGCCTTCATGTCCGGTTAGGCAGACGTCGGTAAAGCCCCATGATAATGTGATTTCAGGGAGTTCGCAGTACTCGACTGCTGTTGGCGCACCGCGCGGCGGTGTGGCCAGACATAGTGACATACCGGCGTGTTTTTGTTGTTCGTCACGTGGTCAAGTTGAATATCATTTTTTGTCTAATTGTAAAGAATTTTTGCGCTTGACACCTAAAGGTCGGAGAGATGTCATTGTGAAAGCTGGAAAATGCTTGAACTGTTTGCGCCAGCATATGGTTAAGGACTGTAATCATGCAAACAACTGTCGTCAGTGTGGGCCTAACAACGATAGGAAACACTATTTTCTTCTGCATGATTTTTATGTGACGTCACGTGATTCTCTGGATTCGGTCGGTAAAGATGATGCTGGTGCCAGAGTTCCTGTGCGTAATGTTAAGATTGGAAATGTTAAAGCAGCCTTTAACCGCGTTACTGCTGCTCGTGTTTTGAATCCAATGACTGGCAAATCGAAGTTGGTGTATTGTCAGCATGATCCTGGTTCGCAGTTGACCTTTGTTTCGAGTGACTTGGTGTGCGAACTTGGCCTTAAACCGTATGATAAAGCGTCGTTTAAAATGGATACTCTGGCTGGTCAGAAACCTACTTGTGCTGACCTTGTTAAACTCAACATCCAGTCGTTAGAGACTGATGAACTGTTTTGTGATATAACCTCGGTGGTTAACCCAGCTTGGGCTGACGATGTTAAAACTTTACCTCATAAACAAGATTTAAGTGGTTTCCGTCATTTTCATGACGTGAATATGTTTCATTTGAATGATTGTAGTACTGTAGATGTACTGATTGGCAATGACAACGCTTATTTGATGTGGGCAAAAGAAGAGCGTGTTGGTGACAATCGTAGTGAACCGCATGCTTTGCTCACTCCTCTCGGTTGGTTGGCTTGTGGTGGTAAGTCACCCTTAGTTGAAAGCGTTGCTAAAGTGTGCAGAGTGCAGACGTCTTCAGAGTCGGATGTCATCTCTGGCTTTCAGCGTAAAATTGAGTCTCGTGATATGGAAATAGCAGACCTGAATAAAGTCATTCAGGATTTGACTTTGCAAAATGAAACCTGTGAATTGTCTCGCAATGATATTTTGGCTAGAGAACTTGTCGAACCGAATATTGAGTTGAAAGATGGTCGATTTGAGATACCTGTTCCGTTGAAGGAAGATATTGATCTACCTAACAAATTTGTGTTGGCGTCAGATAGAGCTGCTGCTTTAAGAAAGAAAGCTTTAAAACAACCTGAACTTCGTGATTTCCTTACTGACACCATGAAAGATCTTAAATCTAATGGCTATATTGAGCGTGCTGGTGAAGCAGGAAATGTCAAGGGATTTGAATGGTATTTACCATACTTTGTGACGTCACAATTAAAAAAGCGCATTGTTTACTATGGCAAGTCTGAATTTCGAGGAACTTGTGTTAATGATTTAATGTCTTCTTGTCTTGACTTGTCTGACTTGCTAAACCCTCTGGCAGATGTCTTGGCTAGATTTCGGCTTGAAAGATTTGGTTTCGTGGCCGATATGACCAAATAATTCTTTCACATTTTGGACTCTTCAATTCGTAAGCCCAATTTCATTGAATTGCTTACGTACTCCAGCAGTGCCGTTCGGATCGTGAACGAACGCCCTTTGGTACCTTTGAGTGACGACCCTAGGGATTTTACTGTCATCACCCCTGCCTCACTTTTGACCCCATACTTAGACCCATACTGTGCTGTTGGGCAACCACATGATCGTGACCAATTAAGAAGGGATTATCGGTTCAATTTGTCACTTTCTCAGCAGTTTTGGAGTAAATGGATCGATTTTTACTTGCCAGGTCTTCAGGGCCGGAAAAAATGGCTAAAAATGGCCGAGAATTTGGAGCCTGGTCAACTTGTAGTGGTAGGTTCTCTCCAAGACATTGGTAAACGTGGGAAGTATCAACTTGGGAGGGTGCATGAGGTAGTTCCACAAATTAGGAAAGGGAAGCCTGTGGTTCGTAGAGCCAAAGTTGCCGTCTGCAACTATGATGAGAGTACGGGGAAAGTGAAAGTAGACTACGTGTTGAGGGATATTTCGTGCCTCGCCCCCGTAAAGAACACCTAAGTGTTAGGGTTTGAGCCTGGTTTTGTCTGCGGTGGCCGATACTTGTCTGAGCCCAGAACAGTCGGTTATTATCGCAACAATTGTATATAGCGTCATTTTAGCGTGTACCTATGGTACCAATTTCATGTATCGTCGTGTTTATTCTTATTGCTGTTCATTCTTTGCAAGCCCTTTGTATTTACGTATTAACTTAAACGTGAGTGATTCAAAAAATTTGTATATCATGTGTTTTTATTCATTGGCTCACAATTGTCGTCATTTCTTTTTAGTTATGCCATGTCAGACTGTCATAACTAGGGGCCGCTATGTTCCCGACAATTTTCACCAAATCAAACGTCATATAAAAACCGTTCAAGTCTACTGAATATTACGTCATGGAAATTCCTAAAGAATGTGCCAAAATTGCACCATCGTTCATAAGACCTGTTTGGACCTGTTTGGGCCTGTTTAAACAGGAAATATTACATCAGCTTAAACACCTGTTGGAATGACTTCATAATTGTCTTTCATTTATTGCGTCACAGTTACTTTCTACGTGAATTTGAGATATTGATATCTATTCTGGTCATTCGTAAAATGATTGTTTGAAAGTTGGCCGCACATTTAACTGTTGGCTTAGTGCTTGCTAGCTGGACAAAGGTTCCGTCTTTTATCCAATTAATCTGTATTGTAGTGACAGTTTTTTTAGAGGTGTAGGCGTTACACCTATTTTCGATAGCCTCGGGCTAATTTTACTGGAATACACTGTTTGAATAGACGTTTCGAAAGTGTGTTTATTTTTGGGTCATTGCATGCAGACGAACGGATTTGGGAATCTTACGTTACAATTTTCCCACGAAGAGATTATGGTTTACCGCTGTGACCACTCCCTTATGGCGCGGAGAACTTCCGGAAAAAGTCGTCCCCGTGGAAGCTGATGTCGCCACATAAATTCATCAAGATACCCAGGTATCATGTGCCTTGTGGTGCCACCCATTCTTTTAAATTTCCGTTTACAATTCAGCCACAGGTTTTCAATGTGGTTCGTATGAACCCCTGTGGCCGAAACATAATGATGGTGATGGTTGTCCGTTTGGTGGCGATATCCAAGATCTAAAAAAATACGAAAGCAACTTTAAATAAATTTCAGCGCAAAATGCTTGCTGCAACGGTTTCCAAATAGAAATAACAAAAACATGTTAAATTGGTAAATTTATTTTTAGTGGATGCATAATTCTTTTGACATGAGCCATCGTGCGTTTTGAAAAGGAGCTTTGCAGTTTAGTGGCGAGGTAAGTTGATTGTTTTTTCTTATCCCAAAGTAACTTTAATGGGTTAACTGTTGTCAACAGTTTCTACACTATGAATAAGTTGTATCAAGTGGGACCTGGCATGACAGTTTAAGCCATATGGTTGGGTCTGATGCTATCACAACAGAAAAGTACACATTGTACTGTGATATGTCTTCAGACAAGCTAAACACAAACTGGTGGTTAAATGAGCAATGGGACTGTGCAAGCAATCATTTAATTGGTTGTCGTTTAATGTTTTTATCATTGCAAATAAACTTTTGATAATGGTTTGAATTTGGTCAAGTTTAGGTGGCCACCAGATGGAGCTAGTAGTATTTTGGGACTTGGTATTAACTTAGTTGGTTAGATCTATGCTTGTGCTTTTCAACGATCGCAAATCTGTTGAAATTGAGCAAGAAATGAATAAATGGGAGACAATTAATTATCGTGATCTCAAACGCAAGAAGAAGAATCGTGATCAGGCAGGGCGTAAACTGGAAGACGATCGATTCGCCATTGAAATGCATTGGGCAAAAGCTTCGTTGGGGGGCTGTCTTCGAACAACGATTGCGCGCATATTGAATAAGATATAAAAATGAAAGTTAGCTCTTCAATAAACAGTAACATGTTCTTTTAATTGGTTGTCGTTTAATGTTTTTGTCATTGCAAATAAACTTTTGATAATGGTTTGAATTTGGTCAAGCTTAGGTGGCCACCAGATAGAGCTAGTAGTATTTTGGGACTTGGTATTAATTTAGTCGGTTAGATCTATGCTTGTGCTTTTCAACGATAGCAAATCTGTTGAAATTGAGCAAGAAATGAATAAATGGGAGACATTTAATTGTCGTGATCACGCAGGGCGTGAACTAGAAGACGATCGATTCGCCATTGAAATGCATTGTGCAAAAGCTTCGTTGGGGGGCTGTCTTCGAACAACGATTGCTCATATATTAAATAAAGTATAAAAATAAAAGTTAGCCCTTCAATAAACAGTAACATGTTCTTTTAATTGGTTGTCGTTTAATGTGTTTATCATTGCAAATAAACTTTTGATAATGGTTTGAATTTGGTCAAGTTTAGGTGGCCACCAGATGGAGCTAGTAGTATTTTGGGACTTGGTATTAACTTAGTTAGTTAGATCTATGCTTGTGCTTTTCAACGATAGCAAATCTGTTAAAATTGAGCAAGAAATGAATAAATGGGAAACAATTAATTATCGTGATCTTAAACGCAAGAAGAAGAATCGTGATCAGGCAGGGCGTAAACTGGAAGACGATCGATTCGCCATTGAAATGCATTGGGCAAAAGCTTCGTTGGGGGGCTGTCTTCGAACAACGATTGCGCGCATATTGAATAAGATATAAAAATGAAAGTTAGCACTTCAATAAACAGTAACATGTTCTTTTAATTGGTTGTCGTTTAATGTTTTTATCACTGCAAATAAACTTTTGATAATGGTTTGAATTTGGTCAAGTTTAAGTGGCCACCAGATGGAGCTAGTAGTATTTTGGGACTTGGTATTAACTTAGTTAGTTAGATCTATGCTTGTGCTTTTCAACGATTGCAAATTTCTTTAAATTGAACAACAAATCAATAAATGGGAGACAATTTCCTTCTGGTGTGTTTCTTTGCATTTCCACCCCGCACTTCCTCCTTCATAATAGTCCATTCCAATGTGTGTGACGTCATCATTTAGTCTGGTTGACCAACAGGGCGTCTTGTGGAAGAGCACCGGCCGTTGTTTACAAAGCTACCATTGATAACGGCCCGAAGGTCCTTAATTACATTGGTTGTTGTGAAACTACTTTTAAAAAACGTTTTTCCAACCATAAATGTACCTTTAATGATAGTTCTAAACGAAACAGCACCGAACTATCTAAGGCAGTTTGGGACCTTAAGGACAAGGGTGTTGATCCTAAAATATCTTGGTCCATCCACAGCTATGCTCGACCTTACAGTGGAGGTGGTCGTAATAATTGTGGCCTATGTTTGGCTGAAAAGCTGGCCATTCTGAAGGCTGATAGTGGCCACCTTTTGAACAAGCGTTCCGAACTGGTGGGTAAATGTCGTCATAGAAACAAATTTAAACTCAAGTACTTCAAAATAAAATAAATTCCTTTTGATTTTCACAGGTTATTTTTAAAAAAAATTTCATTTGATTTTTACAGGTTATAAATCTCATTTAATTTTCACAGGTTTATAAACAGATTTTATTTCATTTATTCAGGTTGCTACAGGTTGCATCATCACAGTTCCTTGTGATTTTCACAGGTTATAGTTTTGAAAAAATTAAATTTCATTTGATTCTTACAGGTTATAAATCTCATTTAGTTTTTACAGGTTTTTAAACAAACAATTTCCATTTATTTTTTTCAGATTACTACGGGTTGCATTGATCATCAAACTGCATTTGCTTTTTTGTGATGTCATAGAGGTTGCCATCATGTTGCTTGGTTTTCAGATGGACAAATCCATTGAAACTTTGTAGTAATGGATGAAGGTAGCCCTTAGTAATTCTGAGGTTTTTTTACTGCAGATTGGATTACGGTTATAATATTTAATATCTTTTCAGGAAGTACAGGTTTAAAAGGTTTTTTTTGCAGATTAAATTACAGTTGTAATTATTTAATATCTTTTCAGGAATTATCGATTCTTTACTTTTTTGCATGTTTTTGCAGACCTTCTGATGATCCGTTAGGTGAAACAATTTGTAAAGGCTTCAGATAGTAATAACTATATTTGATTTAATTTGCTCTGCTTTGCTTTTTTGCTTAGCATTGAGCACTTTTTTGTAGTATTGATAGTTTTCATTGTTTTAATTCTGCTCCTGGCACTGAGTCAGTTGAGCACTTTATTTTGATACTACCATCCAGTTATTATGAATCTGGAAAAGATTAACTACGGTTATTCTTTAAAAAACATTGCTATCCCAAGTAAGGATCGATATTTGAAGACGATGTTAGGTAAGATTGAAAATTTTATTAAACGTTTACGTTGGAAGGCCTATTTTTTCGATCTTAACCAGCAGGATGTTTCTCAGTCTGAGCATTTTAATAACTTTGGCTTTACGACTGAAAGAACACCTCCACAGCATGGTGCTTTGATACCATTTGAGAATGGTCTATACGAGATGGTTCGTAATATTAAGTTCAAACCCATTTACAATTCTTTTCAGAGAAAACTAACTAATGACATTAAGAACATTATTAACTCTCCGGATCTGTTGATATCAGCAGATAAAACTACTAACTTGTACAAAGTTAAAACCCAGGATTATAAAAAATTACTTAATGATAATGTATCGGCAAAATACAAAAAGGTGAATCCTGCTATCAGTGACACAATCAATACTGAGGCTAAAAAGATTGCCAAGGCGTTAAAGGTTGATGATCGGGTTGAAAAAGTATCAAGCAACCCAGCGTTTATTACACTAAAAGATCATAAACCTAACTTTACATCGAACCCTAAATGCAGGTTGATTAACCCTTCCAAGTCCCAGATTGGCCGTATAAGTAAACAATACTTGGACTCTATTAACGTAACCATCCGTGATGCATCACGACTGAATCAATGGAAAAACACAGACTCTGTGTTATCCTGGTTTAAGGCTATTCCATCTAAACGTCAATGCACCTTTTTGAAATTTGACATTGTTGATTTTTACCCATCCATTACGGAGGAGCTTTTGTGTAAAGCAATTGAGTTTGCCAAACCATTTATGGATTTGGATGATTGTATCATACAAACAATTTTCCATGCTAGGAAATCGTTGCTTTTTGATGGTGGTGAAACTTGGGCTAAGAAAGATGGTTTGTTCGATGTTACAATGGGCTCATTTGATGGTGCTGAGATTTGTGAGTTGGTCGGCTTGTTTCTTTTGAACGAACTTTCTGCTATTGTTGACAGAGACATGCTTGGGTTATATCGTGATGATGGTCTGGCTATTTTGCGTAATTTATCTGGCCCTAAAGTTAATAGTTTGAGAAAAAATGTCATTCAATTATTTAAACAACATGGCTTAAATATTACTGTGGATACTGGTCTAATTGAAACTGATTTTCTTGACGTCACTTTGAATTTGCTATCTGGTAAATTCTGGCCTTATCGAAAACCCAATAATGATCCCATTTACATCCATGCCCAGTCCAATCACCCACCCAACATTAAGAAACAAATCCCGACTATGATTGCTAAGCGATTGTCCGCCACATCATTTGGCCAATATGAATTTGATAAGACCGCATCTGTTTATAATGATGCCCTATTGAAAAGTGGTTTTGCGGAGAGAGTTTGCTACAACCCTGCTAATAACTTACGAACATCTAGGAAAAGGAGTCGAAAAATTTTATGGTTTAACCCTCCTTTTAGCTTGCAGGTTGATAGCAATATTGGTAAGGAATTTTTCAAACTTGTTTCCATACACTTTCCGCCCCATCACAGATTGCATAAAATATTCAACCGTAACACTATTAAGCTGAGCTACAGTTGTACTCCGAATGTTGCAAGCATCATATCCTCCCACAATAAAGCAATATTGCAGACTGATAATGAACCATCGCAGCCTGGTTGCAATTGCAGGGTGAAGCCAGATTGTCCTTTGAATGGGCAATGCTTGCAGAAGGCCGTTGTTTACAAAGCTACCATTGATAACGGCCCGAAGGTCCTTAATTACATTGGTTGTTGTGAAACTACTTTTAAAAAACGTTTTTCCAACCATAAATGTACCTTTAATGATAGTTCTAAACGAAACAGCACCGAACTATCTAAGGCAGTTTGGGACCTTAAGGACAAGGGTGTTGATCCTAAAATATCTTGGTCCATTCACAGCTATGCTCGACCTTACAGTGGAGGTGGTCGTAATAATTGTGGCCTATGTTTGGCTGAAAAGCTGGCCATTCTGAAGGCTGATAGTGGCCACCTTTTGAACAAGCGTTCCGAACTGGTGGGTAAATGTCGTCATAGAAACAAATTTAAACTCAAGGACTTCAAAATAAAATAAATTCCTTTTGATTTTCACAGGTTATTTTTAAAAAAAATTTCATTTGATTTTTACAGGTTATAAATCTCATTTAATTTTCACAGGTTTATAAACAGATTTTATTTCATTTATTCAGGTTGCTACAGGTTGCATCATCACAGTTCCTTGTGATTTTCACAGGTTATAGTTTTGAAAAAATTAAATTTCATTTGATTCTTACAGGTTATAAATCTCATTTAGTTTTTACAGGTTTTTAAACAAACAATTTCCATTTATTTTTTTCAGATTACTACGGGTTGCATTGATCATCAAACTGCATTTGCTTTTTTGTGATGTCATAGAGGTTGCCATCATGTTGCTTGGTTTTCAGATGGACAAATCCATTGAAACTTTGTAGTAATGGATGAAGGTAGCCCTTAGTAATTCTGAGGTTTTTTTACTGCAGATTGGATTACGGTTATAATATTTAATATCTTTTCAGGAAGTACAGGTTTAAAAGGTTTTTTTTGCAGATTAAATTACAGTTGTAATTATTTAATATCTTTTCAGGAATTATCGATTCTTTACTTTTTTGCATGTTTTTGCAGACCTTCTGATGATCCGTTAGGTGAAACAATTTGTAAAGGCTTCAGATAGTAATAACTATATTTGATTTAATTTGCTCTGCTTTGCTTTTTTGCTTAGCATTGAGCACTTTTTTGTAGTATTGATAGTTTTCATTGTTTTAAATCAATAATATATATATATAATATAAAATCAAATATAGTTATTACTATCTGAAGCCTTTACAAATTGTTTCACCTGACGGATCATCAGAAGGTCTGCAAAAACATGCAAAAAAAGTAATGAATCGATAATTCCTGAAAAGATATTAAATATTACAACTGTAATTTAATCTGCAAAAAAAACCTTTAAACCTGTACTTCCTGAAAAGATATTAAATATTATAACTGTAATCCAATCTGCAGAAAAAAAACCTCAGAATTACTAAGGGCTACCTTCATCCATTACTACAAAGTTTCAATTAATTTGTCCATCTGGAAACCAAGCAACTTGATGGCAACCTCTATGACATCACAAAAAAGCAAAATGCAGTTTGATGATCAATGCAACCTGTAGTAATCTGAAAAAAATAAATGGAAATTGTTTGTTTAAAAACCTGTAAAAATTAAATGAGATTTATAACCTGTAAGAATCAAATGAAATTTAATTTTTTCAAAATTATAACCTGTGAAAATCACAAAGAATTGTGATGATGTAACCTGTAGTAATCTGAACAAATGAAATGAAATCTGTTTCTAAACCTGTGAAAATTAAATGAGATTTATAACCTGTAAAAATCAAATGAAATTTTTTTTTTAAATAACCTGTGAAAATCAAAAGGAATTTATTTTATTTTGAAGTACTTGAGTTTAAATTTGTTTCTATGTCGACATTTACCCACCATTTCGGAACGCTTGTTCAAAAGGTGGCCACTATCAGCCTTCAGAATGGCCAGCTTTTCAGCCAAACATAGGCCACAATTATTACGACCACCTCCACTATAAGGCCGAGCACAGCTGTGGATGGACCAAGTTATTTTAGGATCAACACCCTTGTCCTTAAGGTCCCAAACTGCCTTAGATAGTTCGGTGCTGTTTCGTTTAGACCTATCATTGAAGGTACATTTATGGTTGGAAAAACGTTTTTTAAAAGTAGTTTCACAACAACCAATGTAATTAAGGACCTTAGGGCCGTTATCAATGGTAGCTTTGTAAACAACGGCCTTCTGCAAGCATTGCCCATTCAAAAGACAATCTGGCTTCACCCTGCAATTACAACCAGGCTGCAATGGTTCATTATCAGTCTGCAATATTGCTTTATTGTGGGAAGATATGATGCTTGCAACATTCGGAGTACAACTGTAGCTCAGCTTAATAGTGTTACGGTTGAATATTTTATGCAATCTGTGATGGGGCGGAAAGTGTATGGAAACAAGTTTGAAAAATTCCTTACCAATATTGCTATCAACCTGCAAGCTAAAAGGAGGGTTAAACCATAAAATTTTCCGACTCCTTTTCCTAGATGTTCGTAAGTTATTAGCAGGGTTGTAGCAAACTCTCTCCGCAAAACCACTTTTCAATAGGGCATCATTATAAACAGATGCGGTCTTATCAAATTCATTTTGGCCAAATGATGTGGCGGACAATTGCTTTGCAATCATAATCGGGATTTGTCTCTTAATGTTGGGTGGGTGATTGGACTGGGCATGGATGTAAATGGGATCATTATTGGGTTTTCGATAAGGCCAGAATTTACCAGATAGCAAATTCAAAGTGACGTCAAGAAAATCAGTTTCAATTAGACCAGTATCCACAGTAATATTTAAGCCATGTTGTTTACATAATTGAATGACATTTTTTCTCAAACGATCAACTTTAGGACCAGATAAATTACGCAAAATAGGCACTTTCTCACCAAGCCCAAGTTTCACACTGACTACCAGTAGGCCTGTATTGGTTTCATGCTCGCAAATATATATTTGCTTTTCATCAAATATAGTTACTAGTCTCTAAAATCGTTACAGCCTATTTCACCCTAAAAGGGGCATCATCAAAAGGTCCTTATTCTAATATAAATATAATTCTATTTGAATAAGGATCTTCTGATGATCCCCCTTTTTAGGGTAAAACAGGCTGTAAGGGTTTTAGAGACTGATAACTAGCCTATATTTGATGCAATTCACTCTGCTTGGCATTTAAGCACTTTTGTAGTATTACTTTTTTTTGTTTTTTGTAATTAATCGTTTTTGTTGAAGGGCGCTAAAATTTTGCTGGTTCATGAAAGGGGCGTTGGGCCAAAAAAGGTTGAGAAACACTGGTCTAAACGAAACAGCACCGAGCTATCTAAGGCGGTTTGGGACCTTAAGGATAAGGGTGTTGACCCTAAAATAACTTGGTCCATCCACAGCTGTGCTCGGCCTTATAGTGGAGGTGGTCGTAACAATTGTGGCCTATGTTTGGCTGAAAAGCTGGCCATTCTGAAGGCTGATAGTGGCCACCTTTTGAACAAGCGTTCGGAACTGGTCGGCAAATGTCGTCATAGAAACAAATTTAAACTCAAGTACTTCAAAATAAAATAAATTTCTTTTGATTTTCACAGGTTTTTTTAAAAAAATTTCATTTGATTTTTACAGGCTATAAATCTCATTTAATTTTTACAGGTTTATAAACAGATTTTATTTCATTTGTTCGGGTTACTACAGGTTACATCATCACAATTCCTTGGGATTTTCACAGGTTATAATTTTGAAAAAATTAAATTTCATTTGATTTTTACAGGTTATAAATCTCATTTAATTTTTACAGGTTTAAAAACAATTTCCATTCATTTTGTTCAGATTACTACAGATTGCGCTGATCATCACATATGCATTTTGCTTCTTTGTGATGTCATAGATGTTGCCATCATGTTGTTTGGTTTCCATTGGGACAAATTGATTGAAGCTTTGTCGTGGCGGATGGATGTTGTCCTTAGTGATTCTGAGGTTTTTTTTCTGCAGATTGGATTACGGTTATAATATTTAATATTTTTTCAGGAATTCAGGTTTAGAGGTTTTTTTTGCAGATTAAATTACAGTTGCAATATTTAATATCTTCTCAGAAAGTACAGGTTTAGAGATTTTTTGGGCAGATTAAATTACAGTTGTAATATTTAATATCTTTTCAGAATTACCGATTCTTTATTGTTTGCATGTTTTTGTCAGACCTTCTGATGATCCGTTAGGTGAAACAATTTGTAAAGGATGATGAACTGTTTTATTTTGGTCAACGACGCACGAGTACAAAATAATTGACACGGCGAGAAGAACACAATAAACATAGCCAGGTCAGAGACTTTAAAGAACCGGCCTGCCACGCCCCGTGGAGGCGGGGAGCGGCGTGATTATGGGGTGGCGATGCACCCGGAAGGGAAATCCACCAGCTTAGGTCGCGGGGGCCAGGCTGGGGAGTCTAGGTACCTGTGGAAGGAAAGTGTGGATCGAGATTTTTGTGCGACTCGTCCGCAAAAGTTAGAATGGCGGAACGGGCCAGGGAGACGGGATTTGCTTTCTGCAAACGCAAAAAGGTCAGCTCACGACGGGCCGGGCGACAGAAGTTTTATAAAGCCAGGCAGCGCCCACGTCTCCATCACGTGACCGTAACACAGGTACGTTTGACTCCTATACCCGGTCTGCCCGTAGGCAGAGCGGATAAACTTTGGGGTCTCCCACGAGGAAGAGAAGCTTAGCTACAAGGACGATTTGAATACTCGTGGGAGACGAAAATTATTTAAAATCTGGAGCAAAGGCTCAATTAATTGGTGTAAAAAAAAAGATGGTAAGTGGGAATATATTGTATGCTTTACCTACCGAAAAAGTGTTGACGTTGAACCAACGAGCACGGATGTGCACTGGCCAGACGTTGAGGCAGGTTCGCCCAGATGGGTCGGGGGGACTAGCGATCGAAGCGTAGATATGACTAGGCTTCGTTACCAGGAAAAATATATAATAGTGGGATGAAACTTTGGAGGTTGCATCGAGTTGATCGGGAAATCATGATTATCGATGAGTTAAAAGCAACGCGAGGTTGATCCGAGCGGGAAAGAGCAGCATATCGGGAGAAGGTAGTGTGTGATAATCTAAAATATTGAAATATGAAAATACAGATCCAGTGTTGTTAATGATATTACGTCATTGATGATGATATGAGTCCATTCACGATATGCAATATATACTTAATTCATATACAGTGTATTGCTATTTTATTTTATTGATGATGATTGTATTCTTCATTGAGCTGCAGCATGCTGATGAAACGACAATTGTTTACAGGTAAATTGATAATGAAACAATGGATTTAACATACTATGACGTCACACAATTACTGGCGGGTTTTGAGGTTTGCTGTCTTGCGCGCTCGGATGCTTACTGCAGAGCTTCTGCTGTTGGGGAATTGAGCTTCTGATCGCTGGAATCGTCTTTTCTATGACGTAGCCCCTCCACGAGTGAGCCCGGCGTTCCAAGCTTTCCAGACACGGAGGGAACCTTCGATTGAGAGGGAGGCCACTTTTCTAGCCACCTCTGCTACCCCACGAGCAGGAACACCCAAGGCCGCCAAAGCCCGAGAGCTCAACGGAGCATAGCTCCCGAGAGAGCCTACGACGAACGGAAGTGACAGGACGTCCCTGCAAGGGCGCTTCCTGTCTTCCAATATGTTTACACATAACTCGCCGTACTTGTCGTGTTTCCTGTCGGCGGCTTTTCGAAGGGAATCCGCGCCGTAATCGAACGGGCAAGTGACGTCACATACAACCGTGACACCGTCAGGGCGTTGCAGGACAATGTCAGGGCGCAGATCAGCACCGCCCGCTTCCACGTGTTGTGGAACCGTACTATCTATGGTAAGCAAGGGTTGCCATTCGGCAGGTACATGCTTCACGATCTCCCACAATACCGAATTGTGTCGTTCCGTGACAACAGGCATCACGGTAGGGCAGTGATTCAATATATGAGGGAGAGTCTCTTCCGCTTTCCCACACGCGCGACATATGGCAGGTTTATATGGGTGGCCATGGCTTGGTTTTGATTTCAAGGGAAGTAGGTTTAGGCGGGCTTTATAAGCAAATGCACGGTTCGCGTGATCCAGGAGCTCCGGTCGCCGAGTCCAAGAATTCGAAAATCCGGACAGACAGTGGGCACTGACCGTCTTGCCTTGGTCAGGTTTGGATTCCCACCGTCTCCTCCACCACAAGTCATTGTGTTGGTGGAGGGTCGGAACCACTTTTTTTCTTAGGGGAGGGGTGATTTTGTAGCTCCCCGCGGTCAACTCAAGACCGCCATCCGGGCGTGCGGACCAACGTACATTTAGACGACGGGTAGCCGCCGGGACGCGGCCCCACAAGCTTTCGCCTGTTGGGCACGGTCGAGAACGGGCACCTTCAGGTGGGGGGTCCTTATTCAAGTAACTGGCTAGCTGGCACGGGGTAGGATCTGGAGTGCCGAACCTCAGACTGGCACAACGCCTAAGCTGCCCGAAAGCGATGGCAGAGACACGGTCGTCAGGAGACGTCAGCATCTTGAAGGCCTGGGCTATCAAAAGCGTGTCGCTTTCGCGACACAGATTCAACACACCAAAGCCCCCCAATGCAGGCTTACAGTAAAAGAAAGCGCTGCACGCCCACCTGGGAAGACGCCACGCCACCTTCAAACACTGCAATACCAGTCGATCGAGCTTCAGAAGCTCATACTGTCTGAAGCGCCGCACTCGCAGATGGTATGACGCGGACGGAAGAATGATAGAATTAAGTGCCAGAAGTTTCTGGCTTGGAGTAAGGAAAGATTTCATTAAAGAGGAAATGTGTTTCTCCAGGGTGGAGATGAAAGGTTGGGTAAGGGACGCATCCGAGGCGTAACCGGTTCGAGCGCCAAGATATTTGTACGTTTCGCCTTTGGGGATGACTCGGATTTCCTCCCCGGCTAGGGAGAAAGGTTCCGGGTCGACCCGCAGACGAGACGCCGACGCCTTCCTATAGAATAAGGTGCCACACTTGCGTGGGTTGAACCGTAGCCCGGACCAGGAAGAGAAGGGATCAGTAGTAGATAAGAGGGAGATCATCTGCTCGCGATCGGAAGAAACGAGACAGATGTCGTCCGCATATGCCATACAACGTACTTTGACGTCTTCTTTAGCAGGAAGGTTGTAGCCGCAATCCGTTTTGTCACGGACGCCCCTGAGGAGCACCTCGATGACCAAATTGAATAGCAGCCCAGACAACGGGCAGCCCTGACGGACTCCCCGCCCCACAGGGATACGGTCGGTTTCACCATTGCCACAGCGGACGGTGCAGGTGTTAGCGACGTATATGTCGGAGATGCACTCAATAAGGTCTGTATGGGCGTCGAAATGACGCAGGACCTCGGCTATGCATTCGTGCCGGACACTGCCAAAGGCGTTTCGAATGTCCAGAAACGCAACCGACACAGGCCTTTTGCGTGACTGTGCATCCGAGAGGATGGTGTCGAGCATGAACACATGCTCGTAGACGCCCTCCGTGGGCATGAATCCCTTTTGCTCTCGGCTGATAACATTCCCCTCCACCG
The DNA here is from genome assembly GCF_918807975.1 of Aplidium turbinatum. NCBI lineage: Eukaryota > Metazoa > Chordata > Ascidiacea > Aplousobranchia > Polyclinidae > Aplidium > Aplidium turbinatum. Next base: position 4,905,852 of record NC_137483.1, on the reverse strand, counting down.
CCCATCGCTGCAGGCGTCGGGCCAATACGGCGGCGTAAATCTTATATATGTTTCGGCAGATGGAGATGGGCCGCCAGTTGCTGACGTCGTGCAGATCACCCTCAGGGTCTTTGCATATGAGTGTGATCCTGCTGGTTCTCCACTGGTCCGGTACACGACGGTTGATCCGGCAGGTCTCGAAAAGGCTGGCCAAGAGTCCCCCTCTTGGGTCCAGGGTCTTCCAGAAACCGTAGGACAATCCGTCAGAACCAGGGGCGGAACCGACATCAAGCGACTGGAGGACCGCCTCCACCTCCCGGGCCGTAATGGGACCTTCACCGTCATCGATGAGGGAGAGGTTTACATTGCCATACTCGTAACGGTGGGCGTTCATCCACTCAGGCATCTGCGAGCAACTCCCAGCTTTAGGAGCGGCCATGTCACGTCGAAATCTCTCCTCAATTTCTTGAGGGGGAATTTCGCAGTGAAGGTCGCAGTTTTTTCCTTCAACGATCCGACGGACCGTTCCCTTCGCATCCCGCGAGAAGGCGGCTCGCAACTCCACTCCCCTACGATATCGGGCTCCGTTCCCGCGCGAACCCCTGCCGTCCGACCGAGGAGAACCCCCGTTCGAACGACGGCGAGCCGCGCGAGCCCGGGCGCCACGATTGAAGCGTGGTTTGCGAGGACGTGTCCTCTTGGGCGGCGAAGTGCCAGCGGTCCACTCTTCCAATTCAATGCAGAACTGGTCGAAATTTATGCCACCCGCTAAAGTAAGGTTCACTAAACTGCAAAGAGCCCGCCTGGAGCTCTTCGTCTTACTTTCCCTGACCGGTTCAACAGGGTCTTGGATGGATCGTTGAGTGTTGGGTGTGATGGACATCCCTGGGGTAGTCTGTGGGAGTCCGGGGTCATGCATGGCTTGGTTGCATGCCATGGTGTCGCTTCGGGGTCGAGTCAAGGTTTGGGAAGAGATAGTGGAATGGAATTCATTGTGGGTGGTTTGGGTAGGTGGGGTAAAGGGTCGGGCTTCGGCAGACAGCGTCGAGGTACAGGATTGTATAGGACAGATGGAAACAGGATTAAAAGATAAGGAGGAGTGAGATGGGTAGTGTTGGAGAGACTTGGAAGAAGAGGTCTGCATGGGCGGCTTGGAAGAGCTGATTGAGTCCCCAGCTTCAGCTCCGGTGGTAGCCGTCCGAGGCAGAGAAGATGGGCGCGAAGCCGGCTTGGATAAACCGAGCGAGTCCACTGCCACGGCTCCGGTGGAGGTCGGCTTGCGTAGAGGTGCATATAGAAAAGGATTCGCACTGACAGTAGGGCCGTAACCGTTCGTGGTTGGGCTATCAGGCGAGGAAGAGGAAAGAGATTTGCTGTTCGACGAGTCGGACGAGTCGGAAGAGTCCCCACTTTCCGACCCAGGTCCGGCCGAAGACAGGCGAGGAAGAAACAGCACATCTAGATCAGGCAAGCTGTCAGCATCAGCTGGGCTGAGCGAAGTCTTGCCTGAATGGGATAGAACAGTACGGAAAAGTTCTGGTATAAAGTCAGGTGGGGGGGGCAAAGTGGAAGTGCTTTCCAGGTCTTGGCGCCAGAAGACTTGAGAGCGGATGACAGAGGAAGAGGAAGGAAGGGATGACCCCTCGACCGATGCGCCTGCAGTCGAGGGCCGGCGCCTTCCATGCCTAACAACAGAGGCGTAGGAAGGCCCAGGCTTGGTCATCATAGGGGGCCTGGTTTGGCTCTCCGACGGCGTCGGGTCATTGCTCGGCCAGGGAAGGCAGGTTGGCAATTGAAGGCCCTTGGGGCAGGATGGCCAGTGCTCTAAGGCCCCATCCAGCTTGTAAGCTCGAGGGAGAACACGGCAGCACCTGCTACAGGTGATCAGGAACTCGGCGCGCGAACCATGGAATGCTCGCATATGGTCCTGATACGCCTGTACATCTCGGTAAGGTCGAGATGCCCTCCTGCAAGTGGAGAAAGGACAGAGAAGGGGGAATAGATTGGGGAGGGTGAGGCGAATAGGGCAGACGGACTGCAGTCTATTCGACCTCAGATATAGTGGAGCTGACTCGTGGCATGCGACAGGTAAGCCACTGTGTGGTGTGGGATCACGGATCGGACACTCGTCGCCACGACGAAGCAACGAGTTCGTGAAAGCAATAGAGTCTACCGGTGAGGCTTCACCATCTGGGTTGAGTGGGACTGAGTGCCCACTCACAGGAACCTGCTTCCTCGTCGGCCAGCCTAAACTAGTGGACTCAGCAGACGGGGAGGTAAAATCAACACCGGCCAGGTTATCTTGAAAAGTCTTTGAACCTGTGCGACTTAAATGGCGTGACATATTCAGTAGAAAATGTATAAATATAATATATAAAAAGTTGGTTAAGTTTAAGATGTTTCGGAATTTACAGCGACAGCTCAAAGTTTAGAAATTGAAAGTAACGGATTACAAAAATAAAGAACTACTGGCGGATTACAAGAGGGTTGAATCAGAGGTTACTACTTAAAATTTGATAATTATTTTTTTTTTACATAGACTCAACGTTACTAAATGCAATTAGAATTAGGCTTTGAATATCAGTTAATTACGGTACTGCAAATAAGTTTGATGAGCTAGGAGGTTAAAAAATGCTTTGAGAACAATTGACTAAAAAGTCAATTGTGACGTCACTACTGAAAACTTAAACCAACAAATAGGGTGACCCTTTGATTTGAAGTACGATTAGTTAGGATCGATATAAATAATTGTTCAAAAGACTTTAAAGATAAAGAGAGGATTATTGTTCAAATTATACGGTATAGAATATTAACAAGATAAGGTTATGATTCAAGTGAACACTTCAAGGAGAAAGGAAGTTATGGAAGATGCGTGTTTCAGATGCAAGAAAAGGAAGATTTGGCAGACAACTGGCAACACCAGATTACCAATGCAGGAGTTTGAATGCCGAGATTTCGAAAATTAACTGAACAAGGGTGTTCAAATTGGGCAAAAAAAGGATTTTCGGATGGATCCACTACTGCAACAGAGGCACAAGTCCACGAATTAACCAATTTAAGCAGCAAGATACTAACTGATTAGAATTAAGGTTAAAAATGAAACAACAAAGTGAAATGGAAAAATAGGCTAGGAATTAATTTAAAACTCGATAAAGCTAAATTTAGGTTAAATAATGAACATATAGCAATTACTGTAGTATACAATTAACACGACATCAATAATTACAGTTTTATATGATTCCTTTCTTGTGAAATGTTTTTCCTTTTCTTCTTAAACCTTGTTCTTCGGGGGAAAAGATAGGGATACCAAGCCCGGGCTGGAATTGCAGATCCCAGGGTTTGATTGGGGTGGAAATAGTTAACTAGGATGGGGGTGGGGATAAAAAAAAGGGGGGGGTTTTCAGAACTCACTTTTTCTTTAAATTCTTTCTTTTCTTGACTGAGATTTAGAACTAAGCATCCGCACGACAGAACGGTGATCTGAATCTAACTTTAAGCTTTCTTTGTAGCCTTTTCTTTATTTATTTCAGCACTTTCGCAATAAATCACCTGGTTCACTTACTAATCTCTTCACTTTTTCTTTAAATTCTTTCTTTAGTCTCCTCAGTTTTGTCATTGATTTGCAATATGAAGATGATGAACTGTTTTATTTTGATCAACGACGCACGAGTACAAAATAATTGACACGGCGAGAAGAACACAATAAACATAGCCAGGTCAGAGACTTTAAAGAACCGGCCTGCCACGCCCCGTGGAGGCGGGGAGCGGCGTGATTATGGGGTGGCGATGCACCCGGAAGGGAAGTCCACCAGCTTAGGTCGCGGGGGCCAGGCTGGGGAGTCTAGGTACCTGTGGAAGGAAAGTGTGGATCGAGAATTTTGTGCGACTCGTCCGCAAAAGTTAGAATGGCGGAACGGGCCAGGGAGACGGGCTTTGCTTTCTGCAAACGCAAAAAGGTCAGCTCACGACGGGCCGGGCGACAGAAGTTTTATAAAGCCAGGCAGCGCCCACGTCTCCATCACGTGACCGTAACACAGGTACGTTTAACTCCTATACCCGGTCTGCCCGTAGGCAGAGCGGATAAACTTTGGGGTCTCCCACGAGGAAGAGAAGCTTAGCTACAAGGACGATTTGAATACTCGTGGGAGACGAAAATTATATAAAATCTGGAGCAAGGGCTCAATTAATTGGTGTAAAAAAAAAGATGGTAAGTGGGAATATATTGTATGCTTTACCTACCGAAAAAGTGTTGACGTAGAACCAACGAGCACGGATGTGCACTGGCCAGACGTTGAGGCAGGTTCGCCCAGATGGGTCGGGGGGACTAGCGATCGAAGCGTAGATATGACTAGGCTACGTTACCAGGAAAAATATAGGATAGTGGGATGAAACTTTGGAGGTTGCATCGAGTTGATCAGGAAATCATGTTTGTCGATGAGTTAAAAGCAACGCGAGGTTGATCCGAGCGGGAAAGAGCAGCATATCGGGAGAAGGTAGTGTGTGATAATCTAAAATATTGAAATATGAAAATACAGATCCAGTGTTGTTAATGATATTACGTCATTGATAGATAATATGAGTCCATTCACGATATGCAATATATACTTTATTCATATATTGCTATTTTATTTTATTGATGATGATTGTATTCTTCATTGAGCTGCATCATGCTGATGAAACAACAATTGTTTACAGGTAAATTGATAATGAAACAATGGATTTAACATACTATGACGTCACACAATTACTGGTGGGTTTTGAGGTTTGCTGTCTTGCGCGCTCGGATGCTTACTGCAGAGCTTCTGTTGTTGGGGAATTGAGCTTCTGATCGCTGGAATCGTCTTTTCTATGACGTAGCCCCTCCACGAGTGAGCCCGGCGTTCCAAGCTTTCCAGACACGGAGGGAACCTTCGATTGAGAGGGAGGCCACTTTTCTAGCCACCTCTGCTACCCCACGAGCAGGAACACCCAAGGCCGCCAAAGCCCGAGAGCTCAACGGAGCATAGCTCCCGAGGGAGCCTACGACGAACGGAAGTGACAGGACGTCCCTGCAAGGGCGCTTCCTGTCTTCCAATATGTTTACACATAACTCGCCGTACTTGTCGTGTTTCCTGTCGGCGGCTTTTCGAAGGGAATCCGCGCCGTAATCGAACGGGCAAGTGACGTCACATACAACCGTGACACCGTCAGGGCGTTGCAGGACAATGTCAGGGCGCAGATCAGCACCGCCCGCTTCCACGTGTTGTGGAACCGTACTATCTATGGTAAGCAAGGGTTGCCATTCAGCAGGTACATGCTTCACGATCTCCCACAATACCGAATTGTGTCGTTCCGTGACAACAGGCATCACGGTAGGGCAGTGGTTCAATATATGAGGGAGAGTCTCTTCCGCTTTCCCACACGCGCGACATATGGCAGGTTTATATGGGTGGCCATGGCTTGGTTTTGATTTCAAGGGAAGTAGGTTTAGGCGGGCTTTATAAGCAAATGCACGGTTCGCGTGATCCAGGAGCTCCGGTCGCCGAGTCCAAGAGTTCGAAAATCCGGACAGACAGTGGGCACTGACCGTCTTGCCTTGGTCAGGTTTGGATTCCCACTGTCTCCTCCACCACAAGTCATTGTGTTGGTGGAGGGTCGGAACCACTTTTTTTCTTAGGGGAGGGGTGATTTTGGAGCTCCCCGCGGTCAACTCGAGACCGCCATCCGGGCGTGCGGACCAACGTACATTTAGACGACGGGTAGCCGCCGGGACGCGGCCCCACAAGCTTTCGCCTGTTGGGCACGGTCGAGAACGGGCACCTTCAGGGGGGGGGTCCTTATTCAAGTAACTGGCTAGCTGGCACGGGGTAGGATCTGGAGTGCCGAACCTCAGACTGGCACAACGCCTAAGCTGCCCGAAAGCGATGGCAGAGACACAGTCGTCAGGAGGCGTTAGCATCTTGAAGGCCTGGGCTATCGAAAGCGTGTCGCTTTCGCGACACAGATTCAACACACCAAAGCCCCCCAATGCAGGCTTACAGTAAAAGAAAGCGCTGCACGCCCACCTGGGAAGACGCCACGCCACCTTCAAACACTGCAATACCAGTCGATCGAGCTTCAGAAGCTCATACTGTCTGAAGCGCCGCACTCGCAGATGGTATGACGCGGACGGAAGAATGATAGCTGTTTTCAGTCTGCTGTTTTCTGTCTGATCGTAAATATACAGAAGTGAAGAGAGTAGCCTACGTCAGCTGGATAGAGTAATAACTATATTTGATATAATATATAACTGCAGACAGTGCACACCGTTTCGACATCCCGGTCTCATCAGTGCAGTAGTTACACTGGATAGAGTAATAACTATATTTGATATAATATATAACTGCAGACAGTGCACACCGTTTCGACCTCCCGGTCTCATCAGTGCAGTAGTTACACTGGAATAATGGCCATGAAGATATATATATCTCCATGTGACATTTTCCCATTTGTGGTACCTAATCAGTAACCAAAAATGGTACTACTGCCAACCTTGCCAAAGTGCTCAAACTGCAAGCAGTGAGCTTTGCGCAATGCATAGCAAGGTGCCTCCAGTAAAGTGCTCAATTGGCGTAAACCAAGAGCGTCAATAACTAATATATATATATATAATAATATATATGATATATATATATATATATATATATATAATAATATATATGATATAATATATATATATATATAAATAATAAAAAATATTTAAACATGATGGCATAAATGCTCCTTGCCTTCAAATCTAAAGCACATGATGCAATAATGTGATTTCTACTAAGGTAGCATCAACTTGGTATAGAAAATCAGCTGATGATACAACATCCAACTTGATCTTCTTCTTCTCTCGTATTGTCTCTATAGGCTATGTCAGGGCATCCGTTGGTTAGCCACTTAGCAACTTGATCTTGAATTAACCCTTTGAAGGTTGGGGGGGGGCTGTCAATTCAACTTTTTTGTATCAACAGTTGTATCTCTAAAACCACTGAGGCTGCGACTACGAGATTTCTTGACTTTTCCTAACTTTTATTCACCTCTATTGAGCTGAAATTTTGAGCGAATAAAGGTTATAAATTGAGAGATATAAGGCATTTCTCAGCACATCCTCTGAATTATTTCATATTCTATTGTTCAAAATTTTCCCACCAGCTGGATGAAAGCAATTAATTTGGCCCATGTCTCGTTAATCAAATGATTTAAATTGAAATTATGTAAAAAAAAATTAATCACAACGTTGCAATGCATGTTTTTCATTACTCTATCAAAAAATACCAAATAATTCAAACGTCATAAGTCACATCAACATTTCAACGTATATAAGCAGTTCTAAAATTCACATAGTTTTAATTTTCGGATATGCTCTGCATGAATAGTTTTACAAAGTGAATCCCAAATTTTGAAACCGTGCCTTAAAAAATAACAGAGATATCACTCTTAAAGCATAAGAAGAATCGACAGCCCCCCCCAAACTGAGCAAGACTCCAGGAGCCCAACCGCCTAAGGGTTAATGGATGATGCAACATTCAAGCAGCAACAGCCCTAGTAGTAGTGCATTATTTTATTGAGTTACGCAAGCATGTACTGTGAGCACCGGCGCCGAGTCCCGGGCGGGCGGGCCGTGCCCGCCGGACATTTCAAAAATTAAAAAAAAAATTAATGCAATTTTAAGTCCCAAAATTTCTGTAACCATCTGCCACCTTCTGATACTAGCCTACTTACCTTATTCGCAGGGTTAATTAAGTGATAAGTTTTCGTCAATTATTGCCATTGTTACATTCATGCAACGTTGATTCGTCGTTAAACGAGCAAAAGTGTCCGGCCGCACCGTTTGTCTCCACTCTGCCACTCGTAGCCCAGTGCTATAAATCAAGCAAATTGCGCAAACCTGCGAGGAACTTTATTCGTAGCAAAAGTCTGACCGCAATTTCCGCTGCTTTTACATTGTTTTAACATCGCCAGGTGTTAAATCGGTGTAAAAACTGTAGCATTGTTCTTCAAAGGAGTAATTTTCTGTCAAACGACGTTATCAATTAACTCTGCTGCCAAAATGCTCTCTTTTGTCGTCTCAATCATCACAGTTGCTTCTGTTACGTCACTGATTGTGCACACTTGTTGGTTTGGCCGGATGAAACCGTTGGTTGTCATTAGTTGCAATTTAGCTCTTTCGTTATATAACTGTTCTTATTGTAGATTCAATGTAAGCTCGGTTCAATAGCGCAGTTTATCGCTAGATGGCTTCTCGGGAGCTGAATTGCCGTTAACTCGCTTCTGCGTTGCATTATAACATCTTGTTTCTTATCTGTGCGCCCGCTCGGAGCGACTTATCGTTTGAACCCACCGATGCATTGTGTGTGTGTTATCGTGTTGTATCAACAATAGTAATGTAATTATGGAACTAGCACAGTATTGCAGTTTTCGTCTCGCAACCCGCACATACCAATCACAAAAAATATGCGGAACTGAATTACCAGGACCAGATGTTGTTGCGTACCAATTATATTTATTACTTGTTTCCAAATCGTGTTAGAGGAGACATAGACTTAAATGTAAAACTAGGCTAGCCCAACAACCTAGCAAAATCGCCCTTTTGAAAAACGCACAAAATAACCTTTATGACGTGACAGTATGTGTTTGCCCGCCCAGCTATTTTGAAAACTCGGCGCGTATGACTGTAAGTGAAAGGCACTTCATTGGTAAAAAGTATTTTTGAGGTGAAATAAGCATGAATCTACCTTTTTTTCATCTTTTTAAAAAAAAAACTAAAAAAACCCGGGCGGGTTGGGCTTTTTTAAAAAAACCCGGGTTTTTCTTGACATGACCTACATTGAAACCAACAAACTCATTTCAGTAAAGTAGGCTTTAATAAACTTAAAACGTGATTATCCTGCAATTGAAAACTAGCTTTAAAGAATGTTAGCAGAAAGTATTAAATGACAAACTAAAACAAGACTCTACTTAAAGTGCCAATTGCACTGCTACACTGTTAACTGAAAACTAGAGAATGAACCAACACGAAAGAAACCAAGAGAAGCCAAGCCAGGCAATCGGCAAACTCACACTGCGCTGTCGGCAAGAGAGGTGTGGTGCGTGACGACACGCGCTACACCACATTCTCCCCCGCCAAATAGATTTCGAAAAAGACCAGACAAGATGTTGACTCAGAAGCCATATCTTTCTGGTGACTTTCGAATTCTAGTAGAACGTCTCAAGATAGGTGTACTGTTGTCGGTAAACCCTTCATTAGTTGATGTGATCGGGTTTGTAATATCACAAGTAGGCCTATACTGTCTTTGCGAACGTCAGTAGTTAAATTCGAAGGAGCGTCTGTTGAAGGCGTGTTATAATCGTTTGTTAGTATGTTATGGATTTCAGGTTTTTCCGGCGCATTTAAGGTAAGATCCGTCGTTGTAGAAAGGCGTTCTTTTGCATCAGCCTCAGTTTGAGGAGAGGGTGGCAAATCCGAAACAGGCGCCTCTCTTCCACTTTGATATCGTACACGAGCATAAGTAGGATTCGCATTGAGTAATATTACCGGATCACAGACAGGTTCATCTTTATTACGCACAAAGCGTCGCAATAAAACTGTTTTACCGGAGTCCAAAAGCCACGAAGGCATCGCCATGCCATAGGCTACATGGCTCGTCGTGCAAATGAGAATAACCTCTCGTGGGGTGTTTGATTAGTCGAGACACATAGCAATGACCTAATAGAATGTAAAGGCTGTGGCAGGACTTTCTCCCAATCGTCCTCCAGAACATGGTGCGTTCTCAAAAGAAGTTTTATTGTTTTCCATACCGTTTGGTTTGTCCTTTCGCACTGTCCATTTCCTTGAGGATGGTAAGATGATGAGCAACTAGTAGCTATTCCACGCGTAGAAAGAAAATCTTTGATCTCTCGGCTAGTAAAAGCAGTTCCTCGATCGTTGTGGATGTAAGCAGGGAAACCAAACAGGCAAAATACGTTAGTTAAACAATCAATGACAGACTCGGAAGACATTCTTTTGCATGGAAACACAAATGGGTAGCGACTATATTCATCTACAATCATTCCCATGGGTGCGTAGCTTTGATAAGAGTTCCTCTTGGTGGTTTGTAAAAACGTGGTTTGAGTTCAGCACAAGTTTGGCATTGGTTGCAAAATGCTTTTGTCTCTTCGCTGGTGTACGGCAAGTTGCGGGATCGAATATTTAAGTGATACAATCTAACATATCCAGGATGTCCAAGTGATTCATGTAAAGAAAGCAAGTCTTTCCCAGGGCTCAGACTTGCAGACACTCTTGATACTGTATCAGGGGCTATGTTTTCTTTTCCGGGCTTGTGACGGATTTTGTAATGAAACTGGCTTAGCTCTAGACGCCACAACAAAATTTTGTTATTTTTGATTTTCCCACGGTTGCGTCTATCAAACATATACGAGATCGATTGCTGATTGGTGACAAGTGAAAAGGTGCGACCCTTTAAAAAATGGGCCCATTTTCGAACGGCTTCAATGATTGCTGTAGCTTCTTTTTCGATAGCCGGATACTTCTGTTCGGAGCTACTCAGGGTGCGGGACATAAAAGCGACAGGGCGACCGCCTTGGGAGAGGATTGCGGCTATAGCGTAGTCAGAAGCGTCACTTTCGATGTCGAAACTTAGGTCATCACGAATAGTTCCCAGACTAGCAGCCACCAATTCTTCCTTTAGTGTTTTAAAAGAATTCAAAGCATTTTTGTCCGAAGGTATAACAGCCTTTAAGAGTGGACCAGCCTTCAATGAAAATCTTTCAATCCATTTGGCATAGTATGCAAACATACCACAAATCCTTTTCAATTCTTTCAGAGTTTTGGAGGAGGCATTTCCAACAGTGGTCGGAGTCGTTCAGCGTCTGGTTTCTTTTGGTTGTGCGAGATTTGGTAGCCAAGTAAATTGATTGTAGATTGCCTAATGTTCGATTTGTCTTTATTAAAAGTAAATCCACTCTTCTCTGCAGCATCAAGCAAGGGATTCAAGTTTTCATCATGTTCTTGTGTAGTTTCCCCTGTAACGGTCAGATCATCTAAATAGGCGTAAACTTTCTTCGGATTGTATCTTTTGATGAAGTCATCCATAACTCTCTGAAAGGCAGCAACTCCATTTGTTACACCAAAAGGCAGTCTTTTGTATTGATACAAATGGCCGAGAGCTTCGAATGCTGTAAATGGTCTTTCTTCTTGCAAGAGGGAAACTTTGTGGTAAGCGGACCGAAGATCAAGAGAGCTGTAGATTTTATCCTTTGCAACCTTGTTGACAATGTCTTCAATTCGCGGAAGGGGATACGCGTCCAAAAGCGAGTCCAAAATCAGCAGCAGTGGCCGAGTGGTTAGCGCGTTGGGCTCGCAGTCGAGAACCTGCATGTTCGACTCCAGCCACTCGCACTTGCTGTTGTTTCTCTGGGCAAGAAACTTTACGATAATTGCCCCTACCCAGTGATCGATTTCGAGTAATGGGTAGTACCAAATTTAATTCATAAGTAGAGTAGATAACCGGAAACAGACATTGCAGTCGGCTGCAGCGTGGGTCAGGTGTACGTCGGAAGGCGTACACCGATGCATAGCGCTCAAGTCCGCTTTCCCGCAATGCAGGATAAAGATAATAAAACAAAACAAAAACAAAACAAAAGTGTAAAACGGTTGACGGTCTGTGAATAATCGATCACAAGGCGGCATTTATGTTGATTCCGGACAACAAGCACCTGCGATCTCCACGGAGATCTTGAAGGTTCAATTATGTCTTCGGCTAATAGCCTTTCCACCGCCTTTTCAATATATGCGACGTCATCTTTTGAATAAGAACGAGAAAGGGCTGCAACAGGTTTATAATTAGGTTGCATGTATTGGAAAAGACTTGGTGGATCCACGCGAGCTGAGGTAAGTGCTACGAGCTTCAGTGTTGCTGAGGAAATTACAAGCGGTTTTTCGGGGCCACAAAACTGAAAGGTGACTTTCTCGTGTTTTTGAAAGAAATTTTGGCTTAAAATCACATCAGCACAAGTGTATCAGCTTCGCGCACAGCGCCGTGGAGCGTGACGCTCGCGTTCTGATAAGATTCTCTTTTTTGTGAGTAAACGCGACCTGGCAACACTCAGTAGATTTTTGCAGGACGGTTTACTGTGGAATAATAATACAACGAACATAAATACATAAAACAACGAATTAAGCGGTTACCACCAAACATGCCAGTGCACTTACCAAACTTTTATGTGCTCCACACGTACTGATCACAATCATTGAATCACATGACAACTCACAGCCTAATTGTCTTGAAATACATGAATACAAAACAATTAGGCTAACTGTACAGTGCACTGAAACCGAACACACACGGATTTCACTAACAAAAACTACTGTACAATACGTTCACTATACACTTAAGAATTCCCTTACTACCTCAAATCGGCTGCTGATATTTACAAATAAAAAACTGCACATAAAAATATTAGCTAACTTGCTTACAAAACAATTCTGTCACGGTAAACTTCGGAAGGTTTCGCAACAGCAAACGACGACTAAAATGTGGTAACCGCAACTACGAAACAATAATAAAAAATAAAGGGCGTAAAATCTCATACACTCCCCCACCAAAATGGGGACTGCAGAATCAGTACACATTTTTACAAACACGATACACAAGATTTTACGATCACATACCGCATCACAATGACTAAACGACAGAGAAAGCGGATCGTGTAGCAAGAGCATTGCAATACAATAGAAAAAACGATGACATCAACACTACTCTTTAGCAGGAATTAGTACGGAGTACGGACAGTTTCACAATAGTTCGTTCACGTACACCCTTTTGTGTAAGTACAGAACAGCTACGAACGACGCCATGTTTATCATGATTAACACTAATTACTCTACCCAGAGGCTATCACTGTAGAATTTTGACGCGAATTCTACGTTAAAGAATATCTTTCTCACTGGCGCCAAACAGTGGATTGGATTATTATATGCGTCGCTCAGTTAATACGGTTATGCGCCTACAACAGACAGAAAAACAAGCCAAGTAGATTGAATCTGAACGTGGTCTTGAGTTCTGTTAGTTTATTGTGGCAGATAGGTTGCAAGATTACAAGTCAGAAGATCACAAGGTCACAAGATCACAAGTTGCAAGTCGAAGGTTCAGTCACATAGGTTGCAGGTCGCAAAGTCGGCCACAAGGTTGCAGGTCGCAAGGTCGTTTAACAAACTTAGTGGGCAGATATAGGCTACTTCAATTCTAGATAGAGCTGGTGATTATAGTTCAGACTCACCGAGACAGCAATCAGGGCTTGAAGTGATAATCCGTACAAACAATAATCCAATAATAATAGTCGTAACAGTCATACAGCAATTGATTCTACTAGTGCATCTTATTCAAATAGAATTCAAAATTTACAGTTAGTAAATGGTCAAGAAATATTTAACATAAAGTTTCTCAATTTATGCTTTAAGAGTTAAGATTTAAACATCTCGTTTTACCAAATGCAGCTAATACAAAACTCAAAGAGAATCGCTCGTCTATGCTTTCACAAGTAAACAGACTTCGCTTTGCTAAGCTTTTATGCTGATTGTAGCAAAACGCAGAGGATGTGCGTTATATGAAGACAACGATAAGAAAAAATACCTTCAATAATATGCCTTGGTTGAAGAAAGCAAGCGGATAACAATCGTTCGCTGACGTTCATACAACATCTTTCAAGGTGCGGCGAAAGCTTCGAAGAAATGTTGTGCTACACCAAGTATTTACAATTCACATACAGACAACGACATTTAGACGTTGAATTACCGTTGGCCGTGCTATGCCAACGTTTAAATGGATGATGAAAAACAACGATTAATTTTCAGCCCACAAGATGACATAAATTGTTTTTTAGAGCAATAGAAGTTAAAAATAGCATTTTAAAACAACACACTACAGAGATTCTGGTGCCGTTTCATGAGTCACAATCCCTGCAAGCCCAGTCTCTTGTCTAGAAACTGACAGCAATTATTTAACTTGTTTTTTCGGGAAGAATAAGGAATTGCTAAAAATGTAAATTGTTTTTGTACAATTCGATAGACAACTAACTCCGTGGAGAGAGATATATGGATTTAAGTAAACACAAGCTTTATGTCTGTAAAAGTAACGTAATAATTCTATCAACACGAAAACACGATTGACGTTTTAGAGGTTTTCTTAAAACAACAAAGAATAGAGTGGCTGCTACTTGACATGTTATTCAAGTCGATTATAAAATTAACAATCACACCTAGCGGAATCCTAACTAGCAATTAAAACAATGTCGCCCAGTACAGGAATTTGGCTTCAGATTATCCAATGGCTTAGGCCAACTCTCTGGGTTTAATTTTAAAAAGTGAGGGCCTTCCAACCACATACCAGGCTTTAACATGGCTTCAGCAGTGAGTCCACGAGAAGCTTGATCAGCTGGATTCAACTCTGTGGGGACATATCGCCAGTTGTATACACATGTATGTGCTTGAATTTTTGACAAACGATTTCGGGTGTAAACATGAAAACTTTTACAATCTGCCAACAAGCTACGCAACACTGCGGCAGAATCAGACCAAAACATACAGGTGCAATCATTTAACTGTAACTGGCGTTTAACGTTTTGCGCCATTCTTACGGCATCCAATGCAGCTTCAAGTTCAAGCTGTGGAATCGTGCGTTTCTCGGAGTCGGCTAAAAAGGATTTTGCAGTCACAATGTTACACTGAGCCCTTCCGTCCGAATATATTGCACGCAAATAGCAAACACAACCTCTGGTATTATTAGAAGCATCAGCGAATATGTGCAGTTGCTTCCCAACAATAGGCGTGTTGTCAGACTTCATCTCATAAAAACGTGGTATGCGTACATCACTCACTGTGCTAGACTTTGAACCCAAGTTTCCCATTTCTTGCTAATAGAAATGGGCACTCTTTCATCCCAGTCCAAAGCCAGCCTACATGTCTCACGAAACAACAATCGTGCGGCTAGAACTACTGGAACGACCAAACCTAAGGGGTCAAACAGGGAATTCATAATAGACAACATTGAACGTCGTGTCAGAATTCTATCAGGAGGGTTTACGGAAAAGCGAAAGTCATCATCAACTACATTCCAAACTATCCCTAACACTCTCTCTTGCTTGCCGGCAAAGTTCAATTCTTGCATAGGTTTCGGCGCATCTGGTTCTTGAAGGGAGTTAGTCACTTCATTACAAGTGGACACCCATTTTGTGAGATTGAAGCCGCTCAGATATAAGAGCTGTTTTGTATCACTGGCCAATTTTATAGCAGCATCTTTGTTGTTAGCGCCGGAAAGAAAATCGTCCACGTAAAAAGAATTCAACACGTTCTGTGCAACATTAGGGTCAAAAAATTTACCATACTCTCGAGCACATGTGCGCAAGCTAAAGGCGGCACAACGAGGCGATGAACGAGCACCAAACAAGTGCACTCGCATTCGATAAGGGACAGGATTTTGCTTGATGTCGCCATGAGGCCACCATAAGAATCTGAGAGCATCACGGTCTCGCACTGTCACTTTCACTTGGTGAAACATCGCTTGTATATCAGCAACAATTGCAACACGGTGGCTGCGAAACCTCATCAGCACACCTACCAAAGAATTGACAAGATCGGGACCTTTCATCAAATAATCATTTAAAGATTGATCATGTGATTTTGCAGCACAGTCAAACACAATGCGCGTCTTATCCGGCTTTTTTGGATTTATGACTGGGTGGTGTGGCAGATACCATGTTTTATTTTTGGTGTTAATTTCATTTTCAGGCACAATTTCAGCATGAGCTTTCTCAACGTAATCTTCCATCTGCTTCACATAACGTTTGCAAAGCTCATCATCTCGCAATAGCCGTTTTTTTTTTAATGTGGATAGACGTTTTTCAGCCATGCTTTTACTTTCAGGCATTTTAACGGCATCATTTTTCCAGGGAAGAGGTAGCTCATAATGCCCATCAGAATGGACAATATGGCGTTTCATCATGTCATGAGCAATTACATCTTCTTTTGAGTATTTCAACCCAAACTCTGCTGCTTCTTTGTTGTTACCAATCCATGTGAGCAAATCTTCAACATGGGGTATGTCATGTTCCAACGGTGAAGGATACATAGTTCCTTCATCATCAATTTTTTTTTTTTTTTTTGTTTGTTTTAAACCCAGAGAGTTGGCCTAAGCCATTGGATAATCTGAAGCCAAATTCCTGTACTGGGCGACATTGTTTTAATTGCTAGTTAGGATTCCGCTAGGTGTGATTGTTAATTTTATAATCGACTTGAATAACATGTCAAGTAGCAGCCACTCTATTCTTTGTTGTTTTAAGAAAATCTCTAAAACGTCAATCGTGTTTTCGTGTTGATAGAATTATTACGTTACTTTTACAGACATAAAGCTTGTGTTTACTTAAATCCATATATCTCTCTCCACGGAGTTAGTTGTCTATCGAATTGTACAAAAACAATTTACATTTTTAGCAATTCCTTATTCTTCCCGAAAAAACAAGTTAAATAATTGCTGTCAGTTTCTAGACAAGAGACTGGGCTTGCAGGGATTGTGACTCATGAAACGGCACCAGAATCTCTGTAGTGTGTTGTTTTAAAATGCTATTTTTAACTTCTATTGCTCTAAAAAACAATTTATGTCATCTTGTGGGCTGAAAATTAATCGTTGTTTTTCATCATCCATTTAAACGTTGGCATAGCACGGCCAACGGTAATTCAACGTCTAAATGTCGTTGTCTGTATGTGAATTGTAAATACTTGGTGTAGCACAACATTTCTTCGAAGCTTTCGCCGCACCTTGAAAGATGTTGTATGAACGTCAGCGAACGATTGTTATCCGCTTGCTTTCTTCAACCAAGGCATATTATTGAAGGTATTTTTTCTTATCGTTGTCTTCATATAACGCACATCCTCTGCGTTTTGCTACAATCAGCATAAAAGCTTAGCAAAGCGAAGTCTGTTTACTTGTGAAAGCATAGACGAGCGATTCTCTTTGAGTTTTGTATTAGCTGCATTTGGTAAAACGAGATGTTTAAATCTTAACTCTTAAAGCATAAATTGAGAAACTTTATGTTAAATATTTCTTGACCATTTACTAACTGTAAATTTTGAATTCTATTTGAATAAGATGCACTAGTAGAATCAATTGCTGTATGACTGTTACGACTATTATTATTGGATTATTGTTTGTACGGATTATCACTTCAAGCCCTGATTGCTGTCTCGGTGAGTCTGAACTATAATCACCAGCTCTATCTAGAATTGAAGTAGCCTATATCTGCCCACTAAGTTTGTTAAACGACCTTGCGACCTGCAACCTTGTGGCCGACTTTGCGACCTGCAACCTATGTGACTGAACATTCGACTTGCAACTTGTGATCTTGTGACCTTGTGATCTTCTGACTTGTAATCTTGCAACCTATCTGCCACAATAAACTAACAGAACTCAAGACCACGTTCAGATTCAATCTACTTGGCTTGTTTTTCTGTCTGTTGTAGGCGCATAACCGTATTAACTGAGCGACGCATATAATAATCCAATCCACTGTTTGGCGCCAGTGAGAAAGATATTCTTTAACGTAGAATTCGCGTCAAAATTCTACACGGTTTAACAAACTTAACCAGCAAATTCTCGCTTGGTTTTCTATCTTTTCTGCCTTCAAACGCGTTGTATGCTAAGAAGCGGAAAACTCTACAGCAAAATGGCCGCTGAAAATCTTTCTGATGCGGCCAAGCAATTAAGCGATTTCTATTTAGAAATCAACAACTTAATGAAAAGTTCCAATTGTGCAACAACAGTGCGTGCCCGGCTTCGTGACCTAGACAGGTTATTTAGCGCCCTGATGGATCTCTGCACTGACATGCCCGATGACACGCCTTTGCTCGAATCTTCCTCTCTTACAAAGGATGATTACATTCGAGGTAAAGGCGAGTTCATGGTCCAAGTCGATAGCTGGCTACAAGAACAGGACGAACACGAGAGTAGTCAGGCTCACTCCTTGCATCTTTTAAATGTCTCCCACCATTCGAAATCGGGCTCCAGAACTGGAAGCCGCAGAACGACGACAACAAGCTCCAACAGAAGCTCTAAGCAAAGGGCGTTGCAAGCTAAATTAGAACTTGCACGACTAGCAGTGCAGCATAATGAGCAGCGTCGTCTTGAAGAAGAGCGTGAGAGGCAACAAGAAGCACGTGAGAGGCAATCGAAACTGGAACAAGAAGAACGTGAAAGGCAATTAAAACTGGAACAAGAAGAGCGTGAGAGGCAACTCAAGCTGGAGAAAGCGAAATTGAAAGCAGACCGAGCCGCAGCCGAAGACCTTCGCCTTTTAGAAGCAGCTAGGGTCGAAGCAGATGTGTGGGAAGTAAATTCTCAGGAAGGTTCTGTAAGAAGCGTTCGTCACTTGTCAATTCCGCCCCAAGTCTCAAACCCTAAACAAATAATTAATGTTTCACAAAATCATGATAATTTGCGACCAAATGATCAAACTTTAGTTTTATCTCAACAAAATGAACGAAGCTATAATGATAATGTAACTCAAGAAAGAGCCAAAGTCACGTTTTCCACAAGCCCGTCACGCCCAAATAACTTCGAACTTAATGACGAACCCCACTTCGGACATCCAAGCTACAGTAGCCGGGATATGAGGTACTCAAACCCCGACATCGATGTTTCTCAATCTCGACGTATTAACCCATATCTTCTTCTTCGTTTGAACCTTGTTCTTCGCCACTTCAAGGGTCGAGGGGCTCTGCCTTTTACCACCCTTGGGCAGTGGCGGCGACGCGGTTTAAATGTTTGGGCAGGTGTCGAGCAGCCATTGAATTGATTCGTCATCCAGTTCACGCAGTCCACGCACACCATTTGGCGCATGGTAGATGGCGCAGTTACAGATGGTGTGGTCTGCGGTTTGTTCCTCCATGCCACACTCACAGATCGCGGATGGAGCCATCCCCCATTTGTGCATGTTGAAGCGAAATAGTCCGACGCCAGTACGAAGGCGGTTGAGCCGCACCCAGGCCTTCCTGGGCAAATGCATTCCGGTTGGATGGTGGCTGGTGTCGGAGATGAAACTTTGGAGTCTTGAGGAGTTCTTCTTCCACTCCGAGCTCCATTGGTGGTCCGCCCAGGTTGCCGCACTGATGGATTGGTCTTCAGCACTTTTCATCAGGAGTTGTGCGGCACGTACAAATGGGTGTCTCGATTTCAGTCGCCGAGGTTTCTCGTTCACAGACTCGTAGAGACTTGAGTAGAGTAAGTGGTTGGGGTTCGTAGCTCGACGAGAGAGAGACAAGATGGCTTCTTCACCCATATGAACTTCAGGCCGAAGTCAGCGAGCGACTACTTCCCAAGCCTGACATAAGAAAGTTTGAAGGAGACCCTATGGACTTTCGTGCCTTTCAACACCGGTTTGAAACTCATGTTGGCAGTTGGCTTCCCTCAGAAAAGAAGCTGTCATTTCTATTGCAACATTGCGGCAGGGGTGTTCAGGAACAAATCCAGCACTTTGCAGACTGTCCTGACCGCAGAAATAACTACCAGTTAGCAATAGAAGAACTTCGTCACAGGTATGGTGAGCCACATATTATAGCCCAGGCCTGTGAAGAAGTTCTTACTAACGTACCGAAATTTACGCGGTACGACCCAGAACGTCTCACAAAACTGTCTGTGCTGTTAAATCGCTGCAGTGCTTCTTTATTCCGAACGCCTGATGGCAAGGTGTCTGCCGTCAGCTTAGACAGCGTCAATTTTATCACGATGTTGGTGGAAAAATTGCCACACACCATGCAATTAGATTGGATAAAGAAATCATGTGTGATAATAGAAAACAATGAAGGCAAGAAACCACCTGGATTTCTTGACTTCGTAGCATTCATAGAAGAGAATTCTATGAATGCAAACTCCGTCTACGGTCGAAAGCTACTATCGAGTAATCCACACAAGTCCAGTGTACCACAATCTGGAAAAAATAAGGTATCTTCATTTAGCACTAACTTCGTACAAAACCCAAAACCTCCTTTAACTAAGCCTAACAAACGGCAGGAGGATTGGAAGTGTGCATGCTGCTTAGATGCCTTTCATAGTGTGTTTCGATGTAAAAAATTCCGTACTCTGTCTTATCGACAACGAGTACGCCTTGTCGAAGAAAAAGACTTATGTAAACAATGCCTAAGCCCAAACCATTTAAGTTCAGCGTGTACTTCAAGGTTTTCGTGCCAGATAGACCGTTGCGGAAGCAGACAACACAACACTCTCCTACATTCACCTAATCTTTCAGAGCAAGGTGCGTCAGGACCTGCAATACGGACAAAAGACGATACCTTCCGTCGCAATGACCACCATTGGAATTCTAAAGTTATGAGCGACCAATGGCACCGTAATCCTCGCAGTCGCCATGACAACACATTTGTAAAAGCGCCTAACTTCGCCGTGCGCTCAGAACCGGAAGAGCTGGCTAGCCAAAACTCGTACCTGGACATCGTTCCCGTAAAGGTAACTTGTGGCGAAAAAACTGTCGAAACCTATGCGCTGCTAGACTCTGGTTCTGACCGTACGTTCTGCGAAGAAGAATTAATAAAACTTCTGGATACCAAACCAGAGTGTGAGCGTAGTTTTGCTCTCCAGACGCTATCGTCTGAAAGTCCTCAACGTCTGGAAGCCCCCATCGTCTCCTTTATAGTGTCATCTTTAGATGAAAAACAAGACTTCGAGCTACAAGAAGTCGTAGTAGTCAACAAAATCCCTGTTGATCCGCAACTGAGCCCAAAGCCGAAAACGCTGCAAGCATATCAATATCTGCAAGGTATTGATTTGCCTGCAGTCGAAAATTGCTCAGTAATGTTATTGATTGGCAATAACTATGCAGTTACCCATCGATGTCTGGAAAGCAGATTCTCGCCACGTCCGAACGAAAGTCCAGATGCCATCCGCACTCCACTAGGTTGGCTTCTCCGTGGCTCACACTTCAAAGATGCCCCTTGTCCAAAGGAAAATAGCACAAGCCTTCTTGTTAGAGGCGTTAAGTGGCCCGTAGACACCGAAGACATCCAGGACTTAATCATAACCGACGAAGGAGAAACAATTTCACCTTCAGTCGACACAGACTTATTCGACATGGAAAGCCTTATGAAATTCTTGCAATCTCATAGAGAACTACAAGAATTTGGTTTTAAATTTTCTCGTGAGGACCCAATTGCCTACGACATGATGTGCAGACGGTTAACCCGCTCTGATGGTCACTATCAGCTGCCACTTTTATGGCGCAATGACTGTGCTAAGCTTCCTGACAGCCGCGAGATGGCGCAAAAGCGCCTGAAAAGCTTAAAGAAACGTCTGCTTGCAGACAATTCTCTTTTAGAAAAATACATTGATCAAATGGAGTCAAATCTAGAGAAGGGCTACACTGAAGAAATACCAGAAGACGACATCGACAACACTAATCGGAAATGGTATATACCGCATCACCCAGTTATCAACCCAAAAAAGCCAGACAAGGTACGTGTCGTGTTTGACTGGGCTGCTACCTCTCACAATCGATGTTTAAACGATTACCTCATGTCTGGTCCCGACCTAAACAATTCTTTGGTCGGTGCATTAATGCGATTTCGCAAGGGCCGAATTGCAATAGTCTCTGACATTGAAGCAATGTTTCACCAAGTAAAAGTTTCACCATGTGACCGCGATGCATTGCGTTTTTATTGGTGGAAGGGCAGCGATCTAACGCGTGAACCCACCGTGTACAGAACAAAGGTACACTTGTTTGGAGCAAAATGCTCTCCTTCTGTAGCAACATTCTGCTTGCGTGAAACCGCTCGAGAGCATGGAAAGTTGTTCGACCCTCATGTCGCTCAAACCTTACTGACGTCATTTTACGTCGATGATGCGCTGCTAACAGCTGAAAACGATGAAAGTGCATGTAAGCTCGTAAAAGACTTACGAGCAATCCTTGGCATGTCTGGGTTCAAACTAACAAAATGGCTATCCACCAGCGATAAGGTAATGAATTCTATCCCTGATGAAGAAAAGTCCAAATCGATAAAGAATCAGCTGCCTGGAGAAGGGCCAAAGCAACGCGTCCTGGGCATGGAATGGGACGTACAAACCGACGAATTTCGATTCAACGTAGAGCCGTCTACAAAACCATTGACTAAAAGGCAAGTGCTATCAGTAACAAATGCATTGTTTGATCCATTGGGATTAGTAGCCCCAGTAGTTCTTGAAGCTAGACTCATATACAGTGAACTTTGTCTAGCAAAGGTAGGGTGGGACGACCCTGCTGAACCAAATACTCTAAAAAGGTGGAGATCGTGGGAAAACACTTTAGAACGTCTAAAAGAGATTCGTATACCTCGCTGCTACAAGCTGAAGTCCACCACTGCGACCCCGGAAGTTCAACTCCACTTCTTCTCCGACGCTTCAACATTAGCTACGGGATCTGTGTGTTATCTACGTTCAATATTACCTGATTCAACCGTTCTTTGCAGTCTTGTTACAGGAAAATCCCTTCTACCCGGCGCTGGAAGACACACGATCCCGCGCCTAGAACTAGAAGCTGCTTTGGACACCGTCAACCTGGCTCGGACCGTTAAACAAGAGCTTGAGCTAAGTGATTGTCCATGCATTTTTTGGACAGATTCCATGATTGTCCTGCAAAGCTTGTACGCTGATACGAAACGTTTTCCAACCTTCACTCGCAATCGCCTGCAAAAAATTCTAGGTCATACCAAAGTGTACGACTGGCATCATGTACCAACGGCCCTCAACCCAGCAGATCAGGCGTCTCGAGGTATGACGGCTGAAGCCCTACTGGAATCTGGTCATTGGCTAAATGGGCCAGACTTTTTAAAGAAGCCGCCAACCGAATGGCCTCAACAATCCGTTAAGCCACCACAACACGACGATATCTACACCAAGTTTCAACCTGAACGGCGCCAGAAGGTAACTTCGTTCACTATTGGTACAAATAACAAATCTTCAACAGGAACTGATGTACTCATCTCCCACTTTTCGTCACTGCATCACCTAAAGCTTGCTACAGCATGGTTACTACGAGTCAAGGCTTACCTGCTTGCTCGAATACGTGGCGACGAAATCACTTCAAACCTCACCCAAAATCCGATCCAAGTGTCTGAACTCCAGTTTGCTGAAAATGAGTTAGTGCGTTACGAACAACGCCAAGCCTTTCCAGCATGGTTCTTGTCACTGCCAAAAGGACAACGACCAAAACAAACAAAGACTCAACTCGCGCCGATGGAGAAGTTAAACCCAATCCTGGACGGTAACACTCTTCGAGTCGGAGGTAGACTTGACAAGGCAAACTTACCTTACGAATCGAAACATCCGGCCATTCTTGCTCCGGGTCGACACCTAACGGATTTGATCATCGACTACTTTCACGCTGAAAAGCCGAAGCACTTTGGTGCATCTCACACAATTAAAAAATACCGCGTCATTGTTCCATTTGAAGGTGAGGACGAGAACGCCGTCTAGATCAAGATGATGAGATGCAAAAGGACGATAAATGAACTGCGGAGTTCCAGAACTTTTTTTGATGTATTGTAACTATTATTGTAACTAACTGTATGTGCTTATTGTAATATGTATATTGTATACTGTAGCCTAATGCCAAGCAATCCGAAGTCCAGCATTTTACTAATGGATTGATAAAATTTACTTTTCATGAGAAGAAGGCCTATATGCCCTTCTTCGGGCCGGGAGTGTGTTAATTTTATAATCGACTTGAATAACATGTCAAGTAGCAGCCACTCTATTCTTTGTTGTTTTAAGAAAACCTCTAAAACGTCAATCGTGTTTTCGTGTTGATAGAATTATTACGTTACTTTTACAGACATAAAGCTTGTGTTTACTTAAATCCATATATCTCTCTCCACGGAGTTAGTTGTCTATCGAATTGTACAAAAACAATTTACATTTTTAGCAATTCCTTATTCTTCCCGAAAAAACAAGTTAAATAATTGCTGTCAGTTTCTAGACAAGAGACTGGGCTTGCAGGGATTGTGACTCATGAAACGGCACCAGAATCTCTGTAGTGTGTTGTTTTAAAATGCTATTTTTAACTTCTATTGCTCTAAAAAACAATTTATGTCATCTTGTGGGCTGAAAATTAATCGTTGTTTTTCATCATCCATTTAAACGTTGGCATAGCACGGCCAACGGTAATTCAACGTCTAAATGTCGTTGTCTGTATGTGAATTGTAAATACTTGGTGTAGCACAACATTTCTTCGAAGCTTTCGCCGCACCTTGAAAGATGTTGTATGAACGTCAGCGAACGATTGTTATCCGCTTGCTTTCTTCAACCAAGGCATATTATTGAAGGTATTTTTTCTTATCGTTGTCTTCATATAACGCACATCCTCTGCGTTTTGCTACAATCAGCATAAAAGCTTAGCAAAGCGAAGTCTGTTTACTTGTGAAAGCATAGACGAGCGATTCTCTTTGAGTTTTGTATTAGCTGCATTTGGTAAAACGAGATGTTTAAATCTTAACTCTTAAAGCATAAATTGAGAAACTTTATGTTAAATATTTCTTGACCATTTACTAACTGTAAATTTTGAATTCTATTTGAATAAGATGCACTAGTAGAATCAATTGCTGTATGACTGTTACGACTATTATTATTGGATTATTGTTTGTACGGATTATCACTTCAAGCCCTGATTGCTGTCTCGGTGAGTCTGAACTATAATCACCAGCTCTATCTAGAATTGAAGTAGCCTATATCTGCCCACTAAGTTTGTTAAACGACCTTGCGACCTGCAACCTTGTGGCCGACTTTGCGACCTGCAACCTATGTGACTGAACCTTCGACTTGCAACTTGTGATCTTGTGACCTTGTGATCTTCTGACTTGTAATCTTGCAACCTATCTGCCACAATAAACTAACAGAACTCAAGACCACGTTCAGATTCAATCTACTTGGCTTGTTTTTCTGTCTGTTGTAGGCGCATAACCGTATTAACTGAGCGACGCATATAATAATCCAATCCACTGTTTGGCGCCAGTGAGAAAGATATTCTTTAACGTAGAATTCGCGTCAAAATTCTACAGTGATAGCCTCTGGGTAGAGTAATTAGTGTTAATCATGATAAACATGGCGTCGTTCGTAGCTGTTCTGTACTTACACAAAAGGGTGTACGTGAACGAACTATTGTGAAACTGTCCGTACTCCGTACTAATTCCTGCTAAAGAGTAGTGTTGATGTCATCGTTTTTTCTATTGTATTGCAATGCTCTTGCTACACGATCCGCTTTCTCTGTCGTTTAGTCATTGTGATGCGGTATGTGATCGTAAAATCTTGTGTATCGTGTTTGTAAAAATGTGTACTGATTCTGCAGTCCCCATTTTGGTGGGGGAGTGTATGAGATTTTACGCCCTTTATTTTTTATTATTGTTTCGTAGTTGCGGTTACCACATTTTAGTCGTCGTTTGCTGTTGCGAAACCTTCCGAAGTTTACCGTGACAGAATTGTTTTGTAAGCAAGTTAGCTAATATTTTTATGTGCAGTTTTTTATTTGTAAATATCAGCAGCCGATTTGAGGTAGTAAGGGAATTCTTAAGTGTATAGTGAACGTATTGTACAGTAGTTTTTGTTAGTGAAATCCGTGTGTGTTCGGTTTCAGTGCACTGTACAGTTAGCCTAATTGTTTTGTATTCATGTATTTCAAGACAATTAGGCTGTGAGTTGTCATGTGATTCAATGATTGTGATCAGTACGTGTGGAGCACATAAAAGTTTGGTAAGTGCACTGGCATGTTTGGTGGTAACCGCTTAATTCGTTGTTTTATGTATTTATGTTCGTTGTATTATTATTCCACAGTAAACCGTCCTGCAAAAATCTACTGAGTGTTGCCAGGTCGCGTTTACTCACAAAAAAGAGAATCTTATCAGAACGCGAGCGTCACGCTCCACGGCGCTGTGCGCGAAGCTGATACACTTGTGCTGATGTGATTTTAAGCCAAAATTTCTTTCAAAAACACGAGAAAGTCACCTTTCAGTTTTGTGGCCCCGAAAAACCGCTTGTAATTTCCTCAGCAACACTGAAGCTCGTAGCACTTACCTCAGCTCGCGTGGATCCACCAAGTCTTTTCCAATACATGCAACCTAATTATAAACCTGTTGCAGCCCTTTCTCGTTCTTATTCAAAAGATGACGTCGCATATATTGAAAAGGCGGTGGAAAGGCTATTAGCCGAAGACATAATTGAACCTTCAAGATCTCCGTGGAGATCGCAGGTGCTTGTTGTCCGGAATCAACATAAATGCCGCCTTGTGATCGATTATTCACAGACCGTCAACCGTTTTACACTTTTGTTTTGTTTTTGTTTTGTTTTATTATCTTTATCCTGCATTGCGGGAAAGCGGACTTGAGCGCTATGCATCGGTGTACGCCTTCCGACGTACACCTGACCCACGCTGCAGCCGACTGCAATGTCTGTTTCCGGTTATCTACTCTACTTATGAATTAAATTTGGTACTACCCATTACTCGAAATCGATCACTGGGTAGGGGCAATTATCGTAAAGTTTCTTGCCCAGAGAAACAACAGCAAGTGCGAGTGGCTGGAGTCGAACATGCAGGTTCTCGACTGCGAGCCCAACGCGCTAACCACTCGGCCACTGCTGCTGATTTTGGACTCGCTTTTGGACGCGTATCCCCTTCCGCGAATTGAAGACATTGTCAACAAGGTTGCAAAGGATAAAATCTACAGCTCTCTTGATCTTCGGTCCGCTTACCACAAAGTTTCCCTCTTGCAAGAAGAAAGACCATTTACAGCATTCGAAGCTCTCGGCCATTTGTATCAATACAAAAGACTGCCTTTTGGTGTAACAAATGGAGTTGCTGCCTTTCAGAGAGTTATGGATGACTTCATCAAAAGATACAATCCGAAGAAAGTTTACGCCTATTTAGATGATCTGACCGTTACAGGGGAAACTACACAAGAACATGATGAAAACTTGAATCCCTTGCTTGATGCTGCAGAGAAGAGTGGATTTACTTTTAATAAAGACAAATCGAACATTAGGCAATCTACAATCAATTTACTTGGCTACCAAATCTCGCACAACCAAAAGAAACCAGACGCTGAACGACTCCGACCACTGTTGGAAATGCCTCCTCCAAAACTCTGAAAGAATTGAAAAGGATTTGTGGTATGTTTGCATACTATGCCAAATGGATTGAAAGATTTTCATTGAAGGCTGGTCCACTCTTAAAGGCTGTTATACCTTCGGACAAAAATGCTTTGAATTCTTTTAAAACACTAAAGGAAGAATTGGTGGCTGCTAGTCTGGGAACTATTCGTGATGACCTAAGTTTCGACATCGAAAGTGACGCTTCTGACTACGCTATAGCCGCAATCCTCTCCCAAGGCGGTCGCCCTGTCGCTTTTATGTCCCGCACCCTGAGTAGCTCCGAACAGAAGTATCCGGCTATCGAAAAAGAAGCTACAGCAATCATTGAAGCCGTTCGAAAATGGGCCCATTTTTTAAAGGGTCGCACCTTTTCACTTGTCACCAATCAGCAATCGATCTCGTATATGTTTGATAGACGCAACCGTGGGAAAATCAAAAATAACAAAATTTTGTTGTGGCGTCTAGAGCTAAGCCAGTTTCATTACAAAATCCGTC
Organism: Aplidium turbinatum; assembly: GCF_918807975.1. NCBI lineage: Eukaryota > Metazoa > Chordata > Ascidiacea > Aplousobranchia > Polyclinidae > Aplidium > Aplidium turbinatum. The sequence continues at coordinate 4,878,205 of NC_137483.1, read as the reverse complement.
ACAAGCCCGGAAAAGAAAACATAGCCCCTGATACAGTATCAAGAGTGTCTGCAAGTCTGAGCCCTGGGAAAGACTTGCTTTCTTTACATGAATCACTTGGACATCCTGGATATGTTAGATTGTATCACTTAAATATTCGATCCCGCAACTTGCCGTACACCAGCGAAGAGACAAAAGCATTTTGCAACCAATGCCAAACTTGTGCTGAACTCAAACCACGTTTTTACAAACCACCAAGAGGAACTCTTATCAAAGCTACGCACCCATGGGAATGATTGTAGATGAATATAGTCGCTACCCATTTGTGTTTCCATGCAAAAGAATGTCTTCCGAGTCTGTCATTGATTGTTTAACTAACGTATTTTGCCTGTTTGGTTTCCCTGCTTACATCCACAACGATCGAGGAACTGCTTTTACTAGCCGAGAGATCAAAGATTTTCTTTCTACGCGTGGAATAGCTACTAGTTGCTCATCATCTTACCATCCTCAAGGAAATGGACAGTGCGAAAGGACAAACCAAACGGTATGGAAAACAATAAAACTTCTTTTGAGAACGCACCATGTTCTGGAGGACGATTGGGAGAAAGTCCTGCCACAGCCTTTACATTCTATTAGGTCATTGCTATGTGTCTCGACTAATCAAACACCCCACGAGAGGTTATTCTCATTTGCACGACGAGCCATGTAGCCTATGGCATGGCGATGCCTTCGTGGCTTTTGGACTCCGGTAAAACAGTTTTATTGCGACGCTTTGTGCGTAATAAAGATGAACCTGTCTGTGATCCGGTAATATTACTCAATGCGAATCCTACTTATGCTCGTGTACGATATCAAAGTGGAAGAGAGGCGCCTGTTTCGGATTTGCCACCCTCTCCTCAAACTGAGGCTGATGCAAAAGAACGCCTTTCTACAACGACGGATCTTACCTTAAATGCGCCGGAAAAACCTGAAATCCATAACATACTAACAAACGATTATAACACGCCTTCAACAGACGCTCCTTCGAATTTAACTACTGACGTTCGCAAAGACAGTATAGGCCTACTTGTGATATTACAAACCCGATCACATCAACTAATGAAGGGTTTACCGACAACAGTACACCTATCTTGAGACGTTCTACTAGAATTCGAAAGTCACCAGAAAGATATGGCTTCTGAGTCAACATCTTGTCTGGTCTTTTTCGAAATCTATTTGGCGGGGGAGAATGTGGTGTAGCGCGTGTCGTCACGCACCACACCTCTCTTGCCGACAGCGCAGTGTGAGTTTGCCGATTGCCTGGCTTGGCTTCTCTTGGTTTCTTTCGTGTTGGTTCATTCTCTAGTTTTCAGTTAACAGTGTAGCAGTGCAATTGGCACTTTAAGTAGAGTCTTGTTTTAGTTTGTCATTTAATACTTTCTGCTAACATTCTTTAAAGCTAGTTTTCAATTGCAGGATAATCACGTTTTAAGTTTATTAAAGCCTACTTTACTGAAATGAGTTTGTTGGTTTCAATGTAGGTCATGTCAAGAAAAACCCGGGTTTTTTTAAAAAAGCCCAACCCGCCCGGGTTTTTTTAGTTTTTTTTTTAAAAAGATGAAAAAAAGGTAGATTCATGCTTATTTCACCTCAAAAATACTTTTTACCAATGAAGTGCCTTTCACTTACAGTCATACGCGCCGAGTTTTCAAAATAGCTGGGCGGGCAAACACATACTGTCACGTCATAAAGGTTATTTTGTGCGTTTTTCAAAAGGGCGATTTTGCTAGGTTGTTGGGCTAGCCTAGTTTTACATTTAAGTCTATGTCTCCTCTAACACGATTTGGAAACAAGTAATAAATATAATTGGTACGCAACAACATCTGGTCCTGGTAATTCAGTTCCGCATATTTTTTGTGATTGGTATGTGCGGGTTGCGAGACGAAAACTGCAATACTGTGCTAGTTCCATAATTACATTACTATTGTTGATACAACACGATAACACACACACAATGCATCGGTGGGTTCAAACGATAAGTCGCTCCGAGCGGGCGCACAGATAAGAAACAAGATGTTATAATGCAACGCAGAAGCGAGTTAACGGCAATTCAGCTCCCGAGAAGCCATCTAGCGATAAACTGCGCTATTGAACCGAGCTTACATTGAATCTACAATAAGAACAGTTATATAACGAAAGAGCTAAATTGCAACTAATGACAACCAACGGTTTCATCCGGCCAAACCAACAAGTGTGCACAATCAGTGACGTAACAGAAGCAACTGTGATGATTGAGACGACAAAAGAGAGCATTTTGGCAGCAGAGTTAATTGATAACGTCGTTTGACAGAAAATTACTCCTTTGAAGAACAATGCTACAGTTTTTACACCGATTTAACACCTGGCGATGTTAAAACAATGTAAAAGCAGCGGAAATTGCGGTCAGACTTTTGCTACGAATAAAGTTCCTCGCAGGTTTGCGCAATTTGCTTGATTTATAGCACTGGGCTACGAGTGGCAGAGTGGAGACAAACGGTGCGGCCGGACACTTTTGCTCGTTTAACGACGAATCAACGTTGCATGAATGTAACAATGGCAATAATTGACGAAAACTTATCACTTAATTAACCCTGCGAATAAGGTAAGTAGGCTAGTATCAGAAGGTGGCAGATGGTTACAGAAATTTTGGGACTTAAAATTGCATTAATTTTTTTTTTAATTTTTGAAATGTCCGGCGGGCACGGCCCGCCCGCCCGGGACTCGGCGCCGGTGCTCACAGTACATGCTTGCGTAACTCAATAAAATAATGCACTACTACTAGGGCTGTTGCTGCTTGAATGTTGCATCATCCATTAATTCAAGATCAAGTTGCTAAGTGGCTAACCAACGGATGCCCTGACATAGCCTATAGAGACAATACGAGAGAAGAAGAAGATCAAGTTGGATGTTGTATCATCCGCTGATTTTCTATACCAAGTTGATGCTACCTTAGTAGAAATCACATTATTGCATCATGTGCTTTAGATTTGAAGGCAAGGAGCATTTATGCCATCATGTTTAAATATTTTTTATTATTTATATATATATATATATTATATCATATATATTATTATATATATATATATATATATATATATATATCATATATATTATTATATATATATATATTAGTTATTGACGCTCTTGGTTTACGCCAATTGAGCACTTTACTGGAGGCACCTTGCTATGCATTGCGCAAAGCTCACTGCTTGCAGTTTGAGCACTTTGGCAAGGTTGGCAGTAGTACCATTTTTGGTTACTGATTAGGTACCACAAATGGGAAAATGTCACATGGAGATATATATATCTTCATGGCCATTATTCCAGTGTAACTACTGCACTGATGAGACCGGGAGGTCGAAACGGTGTGCACTGTCTGCAGTTATATATTATATCAAATATAGTTATTACTCTATCCAGCTGACGTAGGCTACTCTCTTCACTTCTGTATATTTACGATCAGACAGAAAACAGCAGACTGAAAACAGCTATCATTCTTCCGTCCGCGTCATACCATCTGCGAGTGCGGCGCTTCAGACAGTATGAGCTTCTGAAGCTCGATCGACTGGTATTGCAGTGTTTGAAGGTGGCGTGGCGTCTTCCCAGGTGGGCGTGCAGCGCTTTCTTTTACTGTAAGCCTGCATTGGGGGGCTTTGGTGTGTTGAATCTGTGTCGCGAAAGCGACACGCTTTCGATAGCCCAGGCCTTCAAGATGCTAACGCCTCCTGACGACTGTGTCTCTGCCATCGCTTTCGGGCAGCTTAGGCGTTGTGCCAGTCTGAGGTTCGGCACTCCAGATCCTACCCCGTGCCAGCTAGCCAGTTACTTGAATAAGGACCCCCCCCCTGAAAGTGCCCGTTCTCGACCGTGCCCAACAGGCGAAAGCTTGTGGGGCCGCGTCCCGGCGGCTACCCGTCGTCTAAATGTACGTTGGTCCGCACGCCCGGATGGCGGTCTCGAGTTGACCGCGGGGAGCTCCAAAATCACCCCTCCCCTAAGAAAAAAAGTGGTTCCGACCCTCCACCAACACAATGACTTGTGGTGGAGGAAACAGTGGGAATCCAAACCTGACCAAGGCAAGACGGTCAGTGCCCACTGTCTGTCCGGATTTTCGAACTCTTGGACTCGGCGACCGGAGCTCCTGGATCACGCGAACCGTGCATTTGCTTATAAAGCCCGCCTAAACCTACTTCCCTTGAAATCAAAACCAAGCCATGGCCACCCATATAAACCTGCCATATGTCGCGCGTGTGGGAAAGCGGAAGAGACTCTCCCTCATATATTGAACCACTGCCCTACCGTGATGCCTGTTGTCACGGAACGACACAATTCAGTATTGTGGGAGATCGTGAAGCATGTACCTGCTGAATGGCAACCCTTGCTTACCATAGATAGTACGGTTCCACAACACGTGGAAGCGGGCGGTGCTGATCTGCGCCCTGACATTGTCCTGCAACGCCCTGACGGTGTCACGGTTGTATGTGACGTCACTTGCCCGTTCGATTACGGCGCGGATTCCCTTCGAAAAGCCGCCGACAGGAAACACGACAAGTACGGCGAGTTATGTGTAAACATATTGGAAGACAGGAAGCGCCCTTGCAGGGACGTCCTGTCACTTCCGTTCGTCGTAGGCTCTCTCGGGAGCTATGCTCCGTTGAGCTCTCGGGCTTTGGCGGCCTTGGGTGTTCCTGCTCGTGGGGTAGCAGAGGTGGCTAGAAAAGTGGCCTCCCTCTCAATCGAAGGTTCCCTCCGTGTCTGGAAAGCTTGGAACGCCGGGCTCACTCGTGGAGGGGCTACGTCATAGAAAAGACGATTCCAGCGATCAGAAGCTCAATTCCCCAACAACAGAAGCTCTGCAGTAAGCATCCGAGCGCGCAAGACAGCAAACCTCAAAACCCACCAGTAATTGTGTGACGTCATAGTATGTTAAATCCATTGTTTCATTATCAATTTACCTGTAAACAATTGTTGTTTCATCAGCATGATGCAGCTCAATGAAGAATACAATCATCATCAATAAAATAAAATAGCAATATATGAATAAAGTATATATTGCATATCGTGAATGGACTCATATTATCTATCAATGACGTAATATCATTAACAACACTGGATCTGTATTCTCATATTTCAATATTTTAGATTATCACACACTACCTTCTCCCGATATGCTGCTCTTTCCCGCTCGGATCAACCTCGCGTTGCTTTTAACTCATCGATAAACATGATTTCCTGATCAACTCGATGCAACCTCCAAAGTTTCATCCCACTATCCTATATTTTTCCTGGTAACGTAGCCTAGTCATATCTACGCTTCGATCGCTAGTCCCCCCGACCCATCTGGGCGAACCTGCCTCAACGTCTGGCCAGTGCACATCCGTGCTCGTTGGTTCTACGTCAACACTTTTTCGGTAGGTAAAGCATACAATATATTCCCACTTACCATCTTTTTTTTTACACCAATTAATTGAGCCCTTGCTCCAGATTTTATATAATTTTCGTCTCCCACGAGTATTCAAATCGTCCTTGTAGCTAAGCTTCTCTTCCTCGTGGGAGACCCCAAAGTTTATCCGCTCTGCCTACGGGCAGACCGGGTATAGGAGTCAAACGTACCTGTGTTACGGTCACGTGATGGAGACGTGGGCGCTGCCTGGCTTTATAAAACTTCTGTCGCCCGGCCCGTCGTGAGCTGACCTTTTTGCGTTTGCAGAAAGCAAATCCCGTCTCCCTGGCCCGTTCCGCCATTCTAACTTTTGCGGACGAGTCGCACAAAATTCTCGATCCACACTTTCCTTCCACAGGTACCTAGACTCCCCAGCCTGGCCCCCGCGACCTAAGCTGGTGGACTTCCCTTCCGGGTGCATCGCCACCCCATAATCACGCCGCTCCCCGCCTCCACGGGGCGTGGCAGGCCGGTTCTTTAAAGTCTCTGACCTGGCTATGTTTATTGTGTTCTTCTCGCCGTGTCAATTATTTTGTACTCGTGCGTCGTTGATCAAAATAAAACAGTTCATCATCTTCATATTGCAAATCAATGACAAAACTGAGGAGACTAAAGAAAGAATTTAAAGAAAAAGTGAAGACATTAGTAAGTGAACCAGGTGATTTATTGCGAAAGTGCTGAAATAAATAAAGAAAAGGCTACAAAGAAAGCTTAAAGTTAGATTCAGATCACCGTTCTGTCGTGCGGATGCTTAGTTCTAAATCTCAGTCAAGAAAAGAAAGAATTTAAAGAAAAAGTGAGTTCTGAAAACCCCCCCTTTTTTTTTATCCCCACCCCCATCCTAGTTAACTATTTCCACCCCAATCAAACCCTGGGATCTGCAATTCCAGCCCGGGCTTGGTATCCCTATCTTTTCCCCCGAAGAACAAGGTTTAAGAAGAAAAGGAAAAACATTTCACAAGAAAGGAATCATATAAAACTGTAATTATTGATGTCGTGTTAATTGTATACTACAGTAATTGCTATATGTTCATTATTTAACCTAAATTTAGCTTTATCGAGTTTTAAATTAATTCCTAGCCTATTTTTCCATTTCACTTTGTTGTTTCATTTTTAACCTTAATTCTAATCAGTTAGTATCTTGCTGCTTAAATTGGTTAATTCGTGGACTTGTGCCTCTGTTGCAGTAGTGGATCCATCCGAAAATCCTTTTTTTGCCCAATTTGAACACCCTTGTTCAGTTAATTTTCGAAATCTCGGCATTCAAACTCCTGCATTGGTAATCTAGTGTTGCCAGTTGTCTGCCAAATCTTCCTTTTCTTGCATCTGAAACACGCATCTTCCATAACTTCCTTTCTCCTTGAAGTGTTCACTTGAATCATAACCTTATCTTGTTAATATTCTATACCGTATAATTTGAACAATAATCCTCTCTTTATCTTTAAAGTCTTTTGAACAATTATTTATATCGATCCTAACTAATCGTACTTCAAATCAAAGGGTCACCCTATTTGTTGGTTTAAGTTTTCAGTAGTGACGTCACAATTGACTTTTTAGTCAATTGTTCTCAAAGCATTTTTTAACCTCCTAGCTCATCAAACTTATTTGCAGTACCGTAATTAACTGATATTCAAAGCCTAATTCTAATTGCATTTAGTAACGTTGAGTCTATGTAAAAAAAAATAATTATCAAATTTTAAGTAGTAACCTCTGATTCAACCCTCTTGTAATCCGCCAGTAGTTCTTTATTTTTGTAATCCGTTACTTTCAATTTCTAAACTTTGAGCTGTCGCTGTAAATTCCGAAACATCTTAAACTTAACCAACTTTTTATATATTATATTTATACATTTTCTACTGAATATGTCACGCCATTTAAGTCGCACAGGTTCAAAGACTTTTCAAGATAACCTGGCCGGTGTTGATTTTACCTCCCCGTCTGCTGAGTCCACTAGTTTAGGCTGGCCGACGAGGAAGCAGGTTCCTGTGAGTGGGCACTCAGTCCCACTCAACCCAGATGGTGAAGCCTCACCGGTAGACTCTATTGCTTTCACGAACTCGTTGCTTCGTCGTGGCGACGAGTGTCCGATCCGTGATCCCACACCACACAGTGGCTTACCTGTCGCATGCCACGAGTCAGCTCCACTATATCTGAGGTCGAATAGACTGCAGTCCGTCTGCCCTATTCGCCTCACCCTCCCCAATCTATTCCCCCTTCTCTGTCCTTTCTCCACTTGCAGGAGGGCATCTCGACCTTACCGAGATGTACAGGCGTATCAGGACCATATGCGAGCATTCCATGGTTCGCGCGCCGAGTTCCTGATCACCTGTAGCAGGTGCTGCCGTGTTCTCCCTCGAGCTTACAAGCTGGATGGGGCCTTAGAGCACTGGCGATCCTGCCCCAAGGGCCTTCAATTGCCAACCTGCCTTCCCTGGCCGAGCAATGACCCGACGCCGTCGGAGAGCCAAACCAGGCCCCCTATGATGACCAAGCCTGGGCCTTCCTACGCCTCTGTTGTTAGGCATGGAAGGCGCCGGCCCTCGACTGCAGGCGCATCGGTCGAGGGGTCATCCCTTCCTTCCTCTTCCTCTGTCATCCGCTCTCAAGTCTTCTGGCGCCAAGACCTGGAAAGCACTTCCACTTTGCCCCCCCCACCTGACTTTATACCAGAACTTTTCCGTACTGTTCTATCCCATTCAGGCAAGACTTCGCTCAGCCCAGCTGATGCTGACAGCTTGCCTGATCTAGATGTGCTGTTTCTTCCTCGCCTGTCTTCGGCCGGACCTGGGTCGGAAAGTGGGGACTCTTCCGACTCGTCCGACTCGTCGAACAGCAAATCTCTTTCCTCTTCCTCGCCTGATAGCCCAACCACGAACGGTTACGGCCCTACTGTCAGTGCGAATCCTTTTCTATATGCACCTCTACGCAAGCCGACCTCCACCGGAGCCGTGGCAGTGGACTCGCTCGGTTTATCCAAGCCGGCTTCGCGCCCATCTTCTCTGCCTCGGACGGCTACCACCGGAGCTGAAGCTGGGGACTCAATCAGCTCTTCCAAGCCGCCCATGCAGACCTCTTCTTCCAAGTCTCTCCAACACTACCCATCTCACTCCTCCTTATCTTTTAATCCTGTTTCCATCTGTCCTATACAATCCTGTACCTCGACGCTGTCTGCCGAAGCCCGACCCTTTACCCCACCTACCCAAACCACCCACAATGAATTCCATTCCACTATCTCTTCCCAAACCTTGACTCGACCCCGAAGCGACACCATGGCATGCAACCAAGCCATGCATGACCCCGGACTCCCACAGACTACCCCAGGGATGTCCATCACACCCAACACTCAACGATCCATCCAAGACCCTGTTGAACCGGTCAGGGAAAGTAAGACGAAGAGCTCCAGGCGGGCTCTTTGCAGTTTAGTGAACCTTACTTTAGCGGGTGGCATAAATTTCGACCAGTTCTGCATTGAATTGGAAGAGTGGACCGCTGGCACTTCGCCGCCCAAGAGGACACGTCCTCGCAAACCACGCTTCAATCGTGGCGCCCGGGCTCGCGCGGCTCGCCGTCGTTCGAACGGGGGTTCTCCTCGGTCGGACGGCAGGGGTTCGCGCGGGAACGGAGCCCGATATCGTAGGGGAGTGGAGTTGCGAGCCGCCTTCTCGCGGGATGCGAAGGGAACGGTCCGTCGGATCGTTGAAGGAAAAAACTGCGACCTTCACTGCGAAATTCCCCCTCAAGAAATTGAGGAGAGATTTCGACGTGACATGGCCGCTCCTAAAGCTGGGAGTTGCTCGCAGATGCCTGAGTGGATGAACGCCCACCGTTACGAGTATGGCAATGTAAACCTCTCCCTCATCGATGACGGTGAAGGTCCCATTACGGCCCGGGAGGTGGAGGCGGTCCTCCAGTCGCTTGATGTCGGTTCCGCCCCTGGTTCTGACGGATTGTCCTACGGTTTCTGGAAGACCCTGGACCCAAGAGGGGGACTCTTGGCCAGCCTTTTCGAGACCTGCCGGATCAACCGTCGTGTACCGGACCAGTGGAGAACCAGCAGGATCACACTCATATGCAAAGACCCTGAGGGTGATCTGCACGACGTCAGCAACTGGCGGCCCATCTCCATCTGCCGAAACATATATAAGATTTACGCCGCCGTATTGGCCCGACGCCTGCAGCGATGGGCGGTGGAGGGGAATGTTATCAGCCGAGAGCAAAAGGGATTCATGCCCACGGAGGGCGTCTACGAGCATGTGTTCATGCTCGACACCATCCTCTCGGATGCACAGTCACGCAAAAGGCCTGTGTCGGTTGCGTTTCTGGACATTCGAAACGCCTTTGGCAGTGTCCGGCACGAATGCATAGCCGAGGTCCTGCGTCATTTCGACGCCCCCACAGACCTTATTGAGTGCATCTCCGACATATACGTCGCTAACACCTGCACCGTCCGCTGTGGCAATGGTGAAACCGACCGTATCCCTGTGGGGCGGGGAGTCCGTCAGGGCTGCCCGTTGTCTGGGCTGCTATTCAATTTGGTCATCGAGGTGCTCCTCAGGGGCGTCCGTGACAAAACGGATTGCGGCTACAACCTTCCTGCTAAAGAAGACGTCAAAGTACGTTGTATGGCATGTGCGGACGACATCTGTCTCGTTTCTTCCGATCGCGAGCAGACGATCTCCCTCTTATCTACTACTGATCCCTTCTCTTCCTGGTCCGGGCTACGGTTCAACCCACGCAAGTGTGGCACCTTATTCTATAGGAAGGCGTCGGCGTCTCGTCTGCGGGTCGACCCGGAACCTTTCTCCCTAGCCGGGGAGGAAATCCGAGTCATCCCCAAAGGCGAAACGTACAAATATCTTGGCGCTCGAACCGGTTACGCCTCGGATGCGTCCCTTACCCAACCTTTCATCTCCACCCTGGAGAAACACATTTCCTCTTTAATGAAATCTTTCCTTACTCCAAGCCAGAAACTTCTGGCACTTAATTCTATCATTCTTCCGTCCGCGTCATACCATCTGCGAGTGCGGCGCTTCAGACAGTATGAGCTTCTGAAGCTCGATCGACTGGTATTGCAGTGTTTGAAGGTGGCGTGGCGTCTTCCCAGGTGGGCGTGCAGCGCTTTCTTTTACTGTAAGCCTGCATTGGGGGGCTTTGGTGTGTTGAATCTGTGTCGCGAAAGCGACACGCTTTTGATAGCCCAGGCCTTCAAGATGCTGACGTCTCCTGACGACCGTGTCTCTGCCATCGCTTTCGGGCAGCTTAGGCGTTGTGCCAGTCTGAGGTTCGGCACTCCAGATCCTACCCCGTGCCAGCTAGCCAGTTACTTGAATAAGGACCCCCCACCTGAAGGTGCCCGTTCTCGACCGTGCCCAACAGGCGAAAGCTTGTGGGGCCGCGTCCCGGCGGCTACCCGTCGTCTAAATGTACGTTGGTCCGCACGCCCGGATGGCGGTCTTGAGTTGACCGCGGAGAGCTCCAAAATCACCCCTCCCCTAAGAAAAAAAGTGGTTCCGACCCTCCACCAACACAATGACTTGTGGTGGAGGAGACAGTGGGAATCCAAACCTGACCAAGGCAAGACGGTCAGTGCCCACTGTCTGTCCGGATTTTCGAATTCTTGGACTCGGCGACCGGAGCTCCTGGATCACGCGAACCGTGCATTTGCTTATAAAGCCCGCCTAAACCTACTTCCCTTGAAATCAAAACCAAGCCATGGCCACCCATATAAACCTGCCATATGTCGCGCGTGTGGGAAAGCGGAAGAGACTCTCCCTCATATATTGAATCACTGCCCTACCGTGATGCCTGTTGTCACGGAACGACACAATTCAGTATTGTGGGAGATCGTGAAGCATGTACCTGCCGAATGGCAACCCTTGCTTACCATAGATAGTACGGTTCCACAACACGTGGAAGCGGGCGGTGCTGATCTGCGCCCTGACATTGTCCTGCAACGCCCTGACGGTGTCACGGTTGTATGTGACGTCACTTGCCCGTTCGATTACGGCGCGGATTCCCTTCGAAAAGCCGCCGACAGGAAACACGACAAGTACGGCGAGTTATGTGTAAACATATTGGAAGACAGGAAGCGCCCTTGCAGGGACGTCCTGTCACTTCCGTTCGTCGTAGGCTCCCTCGGGAGCTATGCTCCGTTGAGCTCTCGGGCTTTGGCGGCCTTGGGTGTTCCTGCTCGTGGGGTAGCAGAGGTGGCTAGAAAAGTGGCCTCCCTCTCAATCGAAGGTTCCCTCCGTGTCTGGAAAGCTTGGAACGCCGGGCTCACTCGTGGAGGGGCTACGTCATAGAAAAGACGATTCCAGCGATCAGAAGCTCAATTCCCCAACAGCAGAAGCTCTGCAGTAAGCATCCGAGCGCGCAAGACAGCAAACCTCAAAACCCGCCAGTAATTGTGTGACGTCATAGTATGTTAAATCCATTGTTTCATTACACTGGTCTACAAATTTCAACTTTTTTTTTCAGGTTTGGGTTTTGACAACTGATTTTGGCTAACTTTGGGGCGCTGAATCCGAAAATGAACTCAGATTTTCTCTATCACATCAAGTTTTCTTTCTATCGTTGCCATTATTAATGAAATTGACCAATTTTTACCCTTTTTAGTGCAGTAAAATGTCAAATATAATTATTTTCTGACAGCTATAAACTTTCAAACATAGAGATATTTTTACACTAAACTCATAAATTGGTTCAGATTTCCTTTAAAATAAAAAAAATTCCTGTTATGATAATAATCGTAATAGGACATAGTGGAGATTGGTAGCGTTGAGTTTTTCCATGCTGGCTTGAACTCCCTGTCTTGGCTTCTCAGGCGTTATCTGTGGGTCAGCTGCTATCTCTGTGCAGCAGGGTTACCAGATGTAAATTTGGCAAGGAGCCAACTGCACGTTCAAAAAGGGCCAAAAAAGAGCCAACTTTTTAAACAAGGGGCCAATTTCGTTTAATGCAACAATATAGAAGGGCTTCTTCTAGAAATGGGATTACCACAGTATGATGCAGACCAATGGAGACTTTTCATTGATAGCTCCAAACGAAGTTTGAAGTGTGTTCTACTTCACAATGGTAACGTGTACGGTTCTATTCCGATAGGACATTCGGTGACAATGAAAGAAGAGTATCAGAACATCAAAACCGTTCTTGAAAAGTTAAAGTACCACGAGCATGGTTGGCTCATCTGTGTAGATTTAAAAATGGTGAACTTTTTGCTGGGGCAACAAAGTGGCTACACCAAATACCCATGTTTCCTATGCTACTGGGACAGCAGGGCCAAGGATCAGCAATGGAACAAAGAAGAGTGACCTCCAAGGCTCACCTTGACACCTGGAGACAAAAATATCATACGTGATCAGTTAGTTGATATCAAAAAGATCCTCTTGCCTCCTCTTCACATCAAATTTGGTCTCATGAAACAATATGTAAAAGCTTTGGATCATGAAGGAGAGTGTTTTAAGTATATATGTTATGCTTTTCCTGGTCTCAGTGAAGAGAAAAAAAGAGCTGGGATTTTCAATGGACCACAAATCAGGCAATTGTTAAAGGATAAAAATTTTGTAAAATCAATGTTGCCATTCGAGGCTAAAGCTTGGAATGCTTTCGGTGCTGTTGTGAGAAATTTTTTGGGAAACAGAAAAGCAGAAAATTATAAAGATCTCTTAAGGGAGCTACTGCTTAGCTTTGAAGATTTGGGATGCAGGATGAGCATCAAAGTTCACTATTTGAAAAGCCATGCGGATGAGTTTCTAGAAAACCTTGAGAAAGTTAGTGAAGAACAGGGTGAACGTTTCCACCAGGATATTAAAATTATGCAGGAACGTTATCAAGGTCGGTGGGATTGTCATGATGACCGACTATTGTTGTAGTTTTAAAAGAGAAATTCCAGATGCTGCTCATAAAAGAAAGTCCCTCAAAAGAGCCTTTTTAAGCTTATAAGTGAAGAGTTCATATTTATGAAAGCTCTTTTTTTGACTGTTTCTGAACTCGCCCTGCCCAAGTCCCTTTGAGTCAATCTTTATTTTGGCACTTTGCTATTTTTGTGTGTGTCTTCAGAATTTCTGCACTCCATTGGAATGTCTATGTGCATATTGTGTGAACTGTAGGCTATAATTCAGATAATACCTTGTCACTGTCCTATCGACATGTTCGTCAGCATAATGTAGCGTTTGATGTTATTATGGTTGCTCTTTTGCATGCCTATTTTTTATTCCAAGGCATGAAATTTTAATAAAGACAACGCAAATTCGTGTGAATATAATATAGAATGCTTGTTTGTTAATTAAAGCTAGATTATTGCAGGTAAAACAGTGTTTATTGCATCAGAATTCCTTGTTTTGACAACAGAGGGGGGGCAAAAATTGATTTTTTTCAAAAATTAGGGATATTTCATATCTCAAAAACGTGATGTGATAGAGAAAATCTGAGTTCATTTTCGGATTCAGCGCCCCAAAATTAGCTAAAATGGGTTGTCAAAACCCAAACCTGAAATTTTGTGTAGACCAGTGTTATCAATTTACCTGTAAACAATTGTCGTTTCATCAGCATGCTGCAGCTCAATGAAGAATACAATCATCATCAATAAAATAAAATAGCAATACACTGTATATGAATTAAGTATATATTGCATATCGTGAATGGACTCATATCATCATCAATGACGTAATATCATTAACAACACTGGATCTGTATTTTCATATTTCAATATTTTAGATTATCACACACTACCTTCTCCCGATATGCTGCTCTTTCCCGCTCGGATCAACCTCGCGTTGCTTTTAACTCATCGATAATCATGATTTCCCGATCAACTCGATGCAACCTCCAAAGTTTCATCCCACTATTATATATTTTTCCTGGTAACGAAGCCTAGTCATATCTACGCTTCGATCGCTAGTCCCCCCGACCCATCTGGGCGAACCTGCCTCAACGTCTGGCCAGTGCACATCCGTGCTCGTTGGTTCAACGTCAACACTTTTTCGGTAGGTAAAGCATACAATATATTCCCACTTACCATCTTTTTTTTTACACCAATTAATTGAGCCTTTGCTCCAGATTTTAAATAATTTTCGTCTCCAACGAGTATTCAAATCGTCCTTGTAGCTAAGCTTCTCTTCCTCGTGGGAGACCCCAAAGTTTATCCGCTCTGCCTACGGGCAGACCGGGTATAGGAGTCAAACGTACCTGTGTTACGGTCACGTGATGGAGACGTGGGCGCTGCCTGGCTTTATAAAACTTCTGTCGCCCGGCCCGTCGTGAGCTGACCTTTTTGCGTTTGCAGAAAGCAAATCCCGTCTCCCTGGCCCGTTCCGCCATTCTAACTTTTGCGGACGAGTCGCACAAAAATCTCGATCCACACTTTCCTTCCACAGGTACCTAGACTCCCCAGCCTGGCCCCCGCGACCTAAGCTGGTGGACTTCCCTTCCGGGTGCATCGCCACCCCATAATCACGCCGCTCCCCGCCTCCACGGGGCGTGGCAGGCCGGTTCTTTAAAGTCTCTGACCTGGCTATGTTTATTGTGTTCTTCTCGCCGTGTCAATTATTTTGTACTCGTGCGTCGTTGACCAAAATAAAACAGTTCATCATCCTTTACAAATTGTTTCACCTAACGGATCATCAGAAGGTCTGACAAAAACATGCAAACAATAAAGAATCGGTAATTCTGAAAAGATATTAAATATTACAACTGTAATTTAATCTGCCCAAAAAATCTCTAAACCTGTACTTTCTGAGAAGATATTAAATATTGCAACTGTAATTTAATCTGCAAAAAAAACCTCTAAACCTGAATTCCTGAAAAAATATTAAATATTATAACCGTAATCCAATCTGCAGAAAAAAAACCTCAGAATCACTAAGGACAACATCCATCCGCCACGACAAAGCTTCAATCAATTTGTCCCAATGGAAACCAAACAACATGATGGCAACATCTATGACATCACAAAGAAGCAAAATGCATATGTGATGATCAGCGCAATCTGTAGTAATCTGAACAAAATGAATGGAAATTGTTTTTAAACCTGTAAAAATTAAATGAGATTTATAACCTGTAAAAATCAAATGAAATTTAATTTTTTCAAAATTATAACCTGTGAAAATCCCAAGGAATTGTGATGATGTAACCTGTAGTAACCCGAACAAATGAAATAAAATCTGTTTATAAACCTGTAAAAATTAAATGAGATTTATAGCCTGTAAAAATCAAATGAAATTTTTTTAAAAAAACCTGTGAAAATCAAAAGAAATTTATTTTATTTTGAAGTACTTGAGTTTAAATTTGTTTCTATGACGACATTTGCCGACCAGTTCCGAACGCTTGTTCAAAAGGTGGCCACTATCAGCCTTCAGAATGGCCAGCTTTTCAGCCAAACATAGGCCACAATTGTTACGACCACCTCCACTATAAGGCCGAGCACAGCTGTGGATGGACCAAGTTATTTTAGGGTCAACACCCTTATCCTTAAGGTCCCAAACCGCCTTAGATAGCTCGGTGCTGTTTCGTTTAGACCAGTGTTTCTCAACCTTTTTTGGCCCAACGCCCCTTTCATGAACCAGCAAAATTTTAGCGCCCCCCAACAAAAACGATTAATTACAAAAAACAAAAAAAAGTAATACTACAAAAGTGCTTAAATGCCAAGCAGAGTGAATTGCATCAAATATAGGCTAGTTATCAGTCTCTAAAACCCTTACAGCCTGTTTTACCCTAAAAAGGGGGATCATCAGAAGATCCTTATTCAAATAGAATTATATTTAAATTAGAATAAGGACCTTTTGATGATGCCCCTTTTAGGGTGAAATAGGCTGTAACGATTTTAGAGACTAGTAACTATATTTGATGAAAAGCAAATATATATTTGCGAGCATGAAACCAATACAGGCCTACTGGTAGTCAGTGTGAAACTTGGGCTTGGTGAGAAAGTGCCTATTTTGCGTAATTTATCTGGTCCTAAAGTTGATCGTTTGAGAAAAAATGTCATTCAATTATGTAAACAACATGGCTTAAATATTACTGTGGATACTGGTCTAATTGAAACTGATTTTCTTGACGTCACTTTGAATTTGCTATCTGGTAAATTCTGGCCTTATCGAAAACCCAATAATGATCCCATTTACATCCATGCCCAGTCCAATCACCCACCCAACATTAAGAGACAAATCCCGATTATGATTGCAAAGCAATTGTCCGCCACATCATTTGGCCAAAATGAATTTGATAAGACCGCATCTGTTTATAATGATGCCCTATTGAAAAGTGGTTTTGCGGAGAGAGTTTGCTACAACCCTGCTAATAACTTACGAACATCTAGGAAAAGGAGTCGGAAAATTTTATGGTTTAACCCTCCTTTTAGCTTGCAGGTTGATAGCAATATTGGTAAGGAATTTTTCAAACTTGTTTCCATACACTTTCCGCCCCATCACAGATTGCATAAAATATTTAACCGTAACACTATTAAGCTGAGCTACAGTTGTACTCCGAATGTTGCAAGCATCATATCTTCCCACAATAAAGCAATATTGCAGACTGATAATGAACCATTGCAGCCTGGTTGTAATTGCAGGGTGAAGCCAGATTGTCTTTTGAATGGGCAATGCTTGCAGAAGGCCGTTGTTTACAAAGCTACCATTGATAACGGCCCTAAGGTCCTTAATTACATTGGTTGTTGTGAAACTACTTTTAAAAAACGTTTTTCCAACCATAAATGTACCTTCAATGATAGGTCTAAACGAAACAGCACCGAACTATCTAAGGCAGTTTGGGACCTTAAGGACAAGGGTGTTGATCCTAAAATAACTTGGTCCATCCACAGCTGTGCTCGGCCTTATAGTGGAGGTGGTCGTAATAATTGTGGCCTATGTTTGGCTGAAAAGCTGGCCATTCTGAAGGCTGATAGTGGCCACCTTTTGAACAAGCGTTCCGAAATGGTGGGTAAATGTCGACATAGAAACAAATTTAAACTCAAGTACTTCAAAATAAAATAAATTCCTTTTGATTTTCACAGGTTATTTAAAAAAAAAATTTCATTTGATTTTTACAGGTTATAAATCTCATTTAATTTTCACAGGTTTAGAAACAGATTTCATTTCATTTGTTCAGATTACTACAGGTTACATCATCACAATTCTTTGTGATTTTCACAGGTTATAATTTTGAAAAAATTAAATTTCATTTGATTCTTACAGGTTATAAATCTCATTTAATTTTTACAGGTTTTTAAACAAACAATTTCCATTTATTTTTTTCAGATTACTACGGGTTGCATTGATCATCAAACTGCATTTTGCTTTTTTGTGATGTCATAGAGGTTGCCATCAAGTTGCTTGGTTTCCAGATGGACAAATTAATTGAAACTTTGTAGTAATGGATGAAGGTAGCCCTTAGTAATTCTGAGGTTTTTTTTCTGCAGATTGGATTACAGTTATAATATTTAATATCTTTTCAGGAAGTACAGGTTTAAAGGTTTTTTTTTGCAGATTAAATTACAGTTGTAATATTTAATATCTTTTCAGGAATTATCGATTCATTACTTTTTTTGCATGTTTTTGCAAACCTTCTGATGATCCGTCAGGTGAAACAATTTGTAAAGGCTTCAGATAGTAATAACTATATTTGATTTTATATTATATATATATATTATTGATTTAAAACAATGAAAACTATCAATACTACAAAAAAGTGCTCAATGCTAAGCAAAAAAGCAAAGCAGAGCAAATTAAATCAAATATAGTTATTACTATCTGAAGCCTTTACAAATTGTTTCACCTAACGGATCATCAGATGGTCTGCAAAAACATGCAAAAAAGTAAAGAATCGATAATTCCTGAAAAGATATTAAATAATTACAACTGTAATTTAATCTGCAAAAAAAACCTTTTAAACCTGTACTTCCTGAAAAGATATTAAATATTATAACCGTAATCCAATCTGCAGTAAAAAAACCTCAGAATTACTAAGGGCTACCTTCATCCATTACTACAAAGTTTCAATGGATTTGTCCATCTGAAAACCAAGCAACATGATGGCAACCTCTATGACATCACAAAAAAGCAAATGCAGTTTGATGATCAATGCAACCCGTAGTAATCTGAAAAAAATAAATGGAAATTGTTTGTTTAAAAACCTGTAAAAACTAAATGAGATTTATAACCTGTAAGAATCAAATGAAATTGAATTTTTTCAAAACTATAACCTGTGAAAATCACAAGGAACTGTGATGATGCAACCTGTAGCAACCTGAATAAATGAAATAAAATCTGTTTATAAACCTGTGAAAATTAAATGAGATTTATAACCTGTAAAAATCAAATGAAATTTTTTTTAAAAATAACCTGTGAAAATCAAAAGGAATTTATTTTATTTTGAAGTACTTGAGTTTAAATTTGTTTCTATGACGACATTTACCCACCAGTTCGGAACGCTTGTTCAAAAGGTGGCCACTATCAGCCTTCAGAATGGCCAGCTTTTCAGCCAAACATAGGCCACAATTATTACGACCACCTCCACTGTAAGGTCGAGCATAGCTGTGAATGGACCAAGATATTTTAGGATCAACACCCTTGTCCTTAAGGTCCCAAACTGCCTTAGATAGTTCGGTGCTGTTTCGTTTAGAACTATCATTAAAGGTACATTTATGGTTGGAAAAACGTTTTTTAAAAGTAGTTTCACAACAACCAATGTAATTAAGGACTTTCGGGCCGTTATCAATGGTAGCTTTGTAAACAACGGCCTTCTGCAAGCATTGCCCATTCAAAGGACAATCTGGCTTCACCCTGCAATTGCAACCAGGCTGCGATGGTTCATTATCAGTCTGCAATATTGCTTTATTGTGGGAGGATATGATGCTTGCAACATTCGGAGTACAACTGTAGCTCAGCTTAATAGTGTTACGGTTGAATATTTTATGCAATCTGTGATGGGGCGGAAAGTGTATGGAAACAAGTTTGAAAAATTCCTTACCAATATTGCTATCAACCTGCAAGCTAAAAGGAGGGTTAAACCATAAAATTTTTCGACTCCTTTTCCTAGATGTTCGTAAGTTATTAGCAGGGTTGTAGCAAACTCTCTCCGCAAAACCACTTTTCAATAGGGCATCATTATAAACAGATGCGGTCTTATCAAATTCATATTGGCCAAATGATGTGGCGGACAATCGCTTAGCAATCATAGTCGGGATTTGTTTCTTAATGTTGGGTGGGTGATTGGACTGGGCATGGATGTAAATGGGATCATTATTGGGTTTTCGATAGGGCCAGAATTTACCAGATAGCAAATTCAAAGTGACGTCAAGAAAATCAGTTTCAATTAGACCAGTATCCACAGTAATATTTAAGCCATGTTGTTTAAATAATTGAATGACATTTTTTCTCAAACTATTAACTTTAGGGCCAGATAAATTACGCAAAATAGCCAGACCATCATCACGATATAACCCAAGCATGTCTCTGTCAACAATAGCAGAAAGTTCGTTCAAAAGAAACAAGCCGACCAACTCACAAATCTCAGCACCATCAAATGAGCCCATTGTAACATCGAACAAACCATCTTTCTTAGCCCAAGTTTCACCACCATCAAAAAGCAACGATTTCCTAGCATGGAAAATTGTTTGTATGATACAATCATCCAAATCCATAAATGGTTTGGCAAACTCAATTGCTTTACACAAAAGCTCCTCCGTAATGGATGGGTAAAAATCAACAATGTCAAATTTCAAAAAGGTGCATTGACGTTTAGATGGAATAGCCTTAAACCAGGATAACACAGAGTCTGTGTTTTTCCATTGATTCAGTCGTGATGCATCACGGATGGTTACGTTAATAGAGTCCAAGTATTGTTTACTTATACGGCCAATCTGGGACTTGGAAGGGTTAATCAACCTGCATTTAGGGTTCGATGTAAAGTTAGGTTTATGATCTTTTAGTGTAATAAACGCTGGGTTGCTTGATACTTTTTCAACCCGATCATCAACCTTTAACGCCTTGGCAATCTTTTTAGCCTCAGTATTGATTGTGTCACTGATAGCAGGATTCACCTTTTTGTATTTTGCCGATACATTATCATTAAGTAATTTTTTATAATCCTGGGTTTTAACTTTGTACAAGTTAGTAGTTTTATCTGCTGATATCAACAGATCCGGAGAGTTAATAATGTTCTTAATGTCATTAGTTAGTTTTCTCTGAAAAGAATTGTAAATGGGTTTGAACTTAATATTACGAACCATCTCGTATAGACCATTCTCAAATGGTATCAAAGCACCATGCTGTGGAGGTGTTCTTTCAGTCGTAAAGCCAAAGTTATTAAAATGCTCAGACTGAGAAACATCCTGCTGGTTAAGATCGAAAAAATAGGCCTTCCAACGTAAACGTTTAATAAAATTTTCAATCATACCTAACATCGTCTTCAAATATCGATCCTTACTTGGGATAGCAATGTTTTTTAAAGAATAACCGTAGTTAATCTTTTCCAGATTCATAATAACTGGATGGTAGTATCAAAATAAAGTGCTCAACTGACTCAGTGCCAGGAGCAGAATTAAAACAATGAAAACTATCAATACTACAAAAAAGTGCTCAATGCTAAGCAAAAAAGCAAAGCAGAGCAAATTAAATCAAATATAGTTATTACTATCTGAAGCCTTTACAAATTGTTTCACCTAACGGATCATCAGAAGGTCTGCAAAAACATGCAAAAAAGTAAAGAATCGATAATTCCTGAAAAGATATTAAATAATTACAACTGTAATTTAATCTGCAAAAAAAACCTTTTAAACCTGTACTTCCTGAAAAGATATTAAATATTATAACCGTAATCCAATCTGCAGTAAAAAAACCTCAGAATTACTAAGGGCTACCTTCATCCATTACTACAAAGTTTCAATGGATTTGTCCATCTGAAAACCAAGCAACATGATGGCAACCTCTATGACATCACAAAAAAGCAAATGCAGTTTGATGATCAATGCAACCCGTAGTAATCTGAAAAAAATAAATGGAAATTGTTTGTTTAAAAACCTGTAAAAACTAAATGAGATTTATAACCTGTAAGAATCAAATGAAATTTAATTTTTTCAAAACTATAACCTGTGAAAATCACAAGGAACTGTGATGATGCAACCTGTAGCAACCTGAATAAATGAAATAAAATCTGTTTATAAACCTGTGAAAATTAAATGAGATTTATAACCTGTAAAAATCAAATGAAATTTTTTTTAAAAATAACCTGTGAAAATCAAAAGGAATTTATTTTATTTTGAAGTACTTGAGTTTAAATTTGTTTCTATGACGACATTTACCCACCAGTTCGGAACGCTTGTTCAAAAGGTGGCCACTATCAGCCTTCAGAATGGCCAGCTTTTCAGCCAAACATAGGCCACAATTATTACGACCACCTCCACTGTAAGGTCGAGCATAGCTGTGGATGGACCAAGATATTTTAGGATCAACACCCTTGTCCTTAAGGTCCCAAACTGCCTTAGATAGTTCGGTGCTGTTTCGTTTAGAACTATCATTAAAGGTACATTTATGGTTGGAAAAACGTTTTTTAAAAGTAGTTTCACAACAACCAATGTAATTAAGGACCTTCGGGCCGTTATCAATGGTAGCTTTGTAAACAACGGCCGGTGCTCTTCCACAAGACGCCCTGTTGGTCAACCAGACTAAATGATGACGTCACACACATTGGAATGGACTATTATGAAGGAGGAAGTGCGGGGTGGAAATGCAAAGAAACACACCAGAAGGAAATTGTCTCCCATTTATTGATTTGTTGTTCAATTTAAAGAAATTTGCAATCGTTGAAAAGCACAAGCATAGATCTAACTAACTAAGTTAATACCAAGTCCCAAAATACTACTAGCTCCATCTGGTGGCCACTTAAACTTGACCAAATTCAAACCATTATCAAAAGTTTATTTGCAGTGATAAAAACATTAAACGACAACCAATTAAAAGAACATGTTACTGTTTATTGAAGTGCTAACTTTCATTTTTATATCTTATTCAATATGCGCGCAATCGTTGTTCGAAGACAGCCCCCCAACGAAGCTTTTGCCCAATGCATTTCAATGGCGAATCGATCGTCTTCCAGTTTACGCCCTGCCTGATCACGATTCTTCTTCTTGCGTTTAAGATCACGATAATTAATTGTTTCCCATTTATTCATTTCTTGCTCAATTTTAACAGATTTGCTATCGTTAAAAAGCACAAGCATAGATCTAACTAACTAAGTTAATACCAAGTCCCAAAATACTACTAGCTCCATCTGGTGGCCACCTAAACTTGACCAAATTCAAACCATTATCAAAAGTTTATTTGCAATGATAAACACATTAAACGACAACCAATTAAAAGAACATGTTACTGTTTATTGAAGGGCTAACTTTTATTTTTATACTTTATTTAATATATGAGCAATCGTTGTTCGAAGACAGCCCCCCAACGAAGCTTTTGCACAATGCATTTCAATGGCGAATCGATCGTCTTCTAGTTCACGCCCTGCGTGATCACGACAATTAAATGTCTCCCATTTATTCATTTCTTGCTCAATTTCAACAGATTTGCTATCGTTGAAAAGCACAAGCATAGATCTAACCGACTAAATTAATACCAAGTCCCAAAATACTACTAGCTCTATCTGGTGGCCACCTAAGCTTGACCAAATTCAAACCATTATCAAAAGTTTATTTGCAATGATAAAAACATTAAACGACAACCAATTAAAAGAACATGTTACTGTTTATTGAAGGGCTAACTTTCATTTTTATATCTTATTCAATATGCGCGCAATCGTTGTTCGAAGACAGCCCCCCAACGAAGCTTTTGCCCAATGCATTTCAATGGCGAATCGATCGTCTTCCAGTTTACGCCCTGCCTGATCACGATTCTTCTTCTTGCGTTTGAGATCACGATAATTAATTGTCTCCCATTTATTCATTTCTTGCTCAATTTCAACAGATTTGCGATCGTTGAAAAGCACAAGCATAGATCTAACCAACTAAGTTAATACCAAGTCCCAAAATACTACTAGCTCCATCTGGTGGCCACCTAAACTTGACCAAATTCAAACCATTATCAAAAGTTTATTTGCAATGATAAAAACATTAAACGACAACCAATTAAATGATTGCTTGCACAGTCCCATTGCTCATTTAACCACCAGTTTGTGTTTAGCTTGTCTGAAGACATATCACAGTACAATGTGTACTTTTCTGTTGTGATAGCATCAGACCCAACCATATGGCTTAAACTGTCATGCCAGGTCCCACTTGATACAACTTATTCATAGTGTAGAAACTGTTGACAACAGTTAACCCATTAAAGTTACTTTGGGATAAGAAAAAACAATCAACTTACCTCGCCACTAAACTGCAAAGCTCCTTTTCAAAACGCACGATGGCTCATGTCAAAAGAATTATGCATCCACTAAAAATAAATTTACCAATTTAACATGTTTTTGTTATTTCTATTTGGAAACCGTTGCAGCAAGCATTTTACGCTGAAATTTATTTAAAGTTGCTTTCGTATTTTTTTAGATCTTGGATATCGCCACCAAACGGACAACCATCACCATCATTATGTTTCGGCCACAGGGGTTCATACGAACCACATTGAAAACCTGTGGCTGAATTGTAAACGGAAATTTAAAAGAATGGGTGGCACCACAAGGCACATGATACCTGGGTATCTTGATGAATTTATGTGGCGACATCAGTTTCCACGGGGACGACATTTTCCGGAAGTTCTCCGCGCCATAAGGGAGTGGTCACAGCGGTAAACCATAATCTCTTCGTGGGAAAATTGTAACGTAAGATTCCCAAATCCGTTCGTCTGCATGCAATGACCCAAAAATAAACACACTTTCGAAACGTCTATTCAAACAGTGTATTCCAGTAAAATTAGCCCGAGGCTATCGAAAATAGGTGTAACGCCTACACCTCTAAAAAAACTGTCACTACAATACAGATTAATTGGATAAAAGACGGAACCTTTGTCCAGCTAGCAAGCACTAAGCCAACAGTTAAATGTGCGGCCAACTTTCAAACAATCATTTTACGAATGACCAGAATAGATATCAATATCTCAAATTCACGTAGAAAGTAACTGTGACGCAATAAATGAAAGACAATTATGAAGTCATTCCAACAGGTGTTTAAGCTGATGTAATATTTCCTGTTTAAACAGGCCCAAACAGGTCCAAACAGGTCTTATGAACGATGGTGCAATTTTGGCACATTCTTTAGGAATTTCCATGACGTAATATTCAGTAGACTTGAACGGTTTTTATATGACGTTTGATTTGGTGAAAATTGTCGGGAACATAGCGGCCCCTAGTTATGACAGTCTGACATGGCATAACTAAAAAGAAATGACGACAATTGTGAGCCAATGAATAAAAACACATGATACACAAATTTTTTGAATCACTCACGTTTAAGTTAATACGTAAATACAAAGGGCTTGCAAAGAATGTACAGCAATAAGAATAAACACGACGATACATGAAATTGGTACCATAGGTACACGCTAAAATGACGCTATATACAATTGTTGCGATAATAACCGACTGTTCTGGGCTCAGACAAGTATCGGCCACCGCAGACAAAACCAGGCTCAAACCCTAACACTTAGGTGTTCTTTACGGGGGCGAGGCACGAAATATCCCTCAACACGTAGTCTACTTTCACTTTCCCCGTACTCTCATCATAGTTGCAGACGGCAACTTTGGCTCTACGAACCACAGGCTTCCCTTTCCTAATTTGTGGAACTACCTCATGCACCCTCCCAAGTTGATACTTCCCACGTTTACCAATGTCTTGGAGAGAACCTACCACTACAAGTTGACCAGGCTCCAAATTCTCGGCCATTTTTAGCCATTTTTTCCGGCCCTGAAGACCTGGCAAGTAAAAATCGATCCATTTACTCCAAAACTGCTGAGAAAGTGACAAATTGAACCGATAATCCCTTCTTAATTGGTCACGATCATGTGGTTGCCCAACAGCACAGTATGGGTCTAAGTATGGGGTCAAAAGTGAGGCAGGGGTGATGACAGTAAAATCCCTAGGGTCGTCACTCAAAGGTACCAAAGGGCGTTCGTTCACGATCCGAACGGCACTGCTGGAGTACGTAAGCAATTCAATGAAATTGGGCTTACGAATTGAAGAGTCCAAAATGTGAAAGAAGTATTTGGTCATATCGGCCACGAAACCAAATCTTTCAAGCCGAAATCTAGCCAAGACATCTGCCAGAGGGTTTAGCAAGTCAGACAAGTCAAGACAAGAAGACATTAAATCATTAACACAAGTTCCTCGAAATTCAGACTTGCCATAGTAAACAATGCGCTTTTTTAATTGTGACGTCACAAAGTATGGTAAATACCATTCAAATCCCTTGACATTTCCTGCTTCACCAGCACGCTCAATATAGCCATTAGATTTAAGATCTTTCATGGTGTCAGTAAGGAAATCACGAAGTTCAGGTTGTTTTAAAGCTTTCTTTCTTAAAGCAGCAGCTCTATCTGACGCCAACACAAATTTGTTAGGTAGATCAATATCTTCCTTCAACGGAACAGGTATCTCAAATCGACCATCTTTCAACTCAATATTCGGTTCGACAAGTTCTCTAGCCAAAATATCATTGCGAGACAATTCACAGGTTTCATTTTGCAAAGTCAAATCCTGAATGACTTTATTCAGGTCTGCTATTTCCATATCACGAGACTCAATTTTACGCTGAAAGCCAGAGATGACATCCGACTCTGAAGACGTCTGCACTCTGCACACTTTAGCAACGCTTTCAACTAAGGGTGACTTACCACCACAAGCCAACCAACCGAGAGGAGTGAGCAAAGCATGCGGTTCACTACGATTGTCACCAACACGCTCTTCTTTTGCCCACATCAAATAAGCGTTGTCATTGCCAATCAGTACATCTACAGTACTACAATCATTCAAATGAAACATATTCACGTCATGAAAATGACGGAAACCACTTAAATCTTGTTTATGAGGTAAAGTTTTAACATCGTCAGCCCAAGCTGGGTTAACCACCGAGGTTATATCACAAAACAGTTCATCAGTCTCTAACGACTGGATGTTGAGTTTAACAAGGTCAGCACAAGTAGGTTTCTGACCAGCCAGAGTATCCATTTTAAACGACGCTTTATCATACGGTTTAAGGCCAAGTTCGCACACCAAGTCACTCGAAACAAAGGTCAACTGCGAACCAGGATCATGCTGACAATACACCAACTTCGATTTGCCAGTCATTGGATTCAAAACACGAGCAGCAGTAACGCGGTTAAAGGCTGCTTTAACATTTCCAATCTTAACATTACGCACAGGAACTCTGGCACCAGCATCATCTTTACCGACCGAATCCAGAGAATCACGTGACGTCACATAAAAATCATGCAGAAGAAAATAGTGTTTCCTATCGTTGTTAGGCCCACACTGACGACAGTTGTTTGCATGATTACAGTCCTTAACCATATGCTGGCGCAAACAGTTCAAGCATTTTCCAGCTTTCACAATGACATCTCTCCGACCTTTAGGTGTCAAGCGCAAAAATTCTTTACAATTAGACAAAAAATGATATTCAACTTGACCACGTGACGAACAACAAAAACACGCCGGTATGTCACTATGTCTGGCCACACCGCCGCGCGGTGCGCCAACAGCAGTCGAGTACTGCGAACTCCCTGAAATCACATTATCATGGGGCTTTACCGACGTCTGCCTAACCGGACATGAAGGCAATTTTCCTTTGCCAAACTTTTTAAAATGCTGCGACTCACCAGAATCGCCCATTAGCATAATGCTAAAATCAGTCGACTTGCGCGTTTCCTCCCGTACTACAAAATCAAACAAACTCTGAAAGGTAGGTTCCTCAGTGCTACCATACTGATCACCTAAAAAGTCAAGATAACGCTGCTTAGCGTCAAACGGGAGTCGCTTAGCCAAATCCAAAACAAAACGTCCTTCTAATTTATCACGCTGACCATAAGCTTTCGCGTAAAGCAAACACTGCGACAATTCATCTTTAAACTCTTTCAAATCACTGGAAGAGATAGAAGTCAATTTGCTACCATAGCGATACTTTCTAATTTCTGGTTCTGCGAAAAGACCTCCACGAACTCCAAAACGTTGGGACAAGCGAGATAACGACATTTCTATCCTGTCTTCCTCTGACAAGCCAGGAGTGTCGGAAACCAAATTAGCAATCGTTTGTGCAGCTGTTCTAACCCATAGCTGCTTGCAACAAAGTCAAACGAGTTCCCTTAAAGGGCGAAGCTGCCATCAAGGCCATAACACGATTTTTAAAGAAGACAAATGGCATATTATTACCATCGTAACCAATCAAGGCCGCCTTATCGAAGAACGTCCTACTATTTTGGTATTCAAAAAAGCAATCCTGCTGTTGAGAACTCGATTTAGCGGGAGAAGACAAGCTATATCCCTTAAGGGGCTGAGTGGGCTCAGTCACATGCACAGCCTGATCACGATCCTCAAACACGTTAAAATCAGGAGACACGATACGCCTCTCACAACCACCTAAATTACGTGTAGCTGGGCGATCAAAAACTAGCGGCGCAGAAAACTTTGAAGGGGGCAAAGCATTACTGCTAATGGCGGCCCCGTGACCTGTACGCTCTGGGGGAGGAGTTCGGTTGTAATTTGCAGACCTTGGCTCTACAGCCTTCGGAAGACCCTTAGCCGCGGCCCCGAGACCTCCTGAAACAGCTGGAAAACATGTGGATTGTACAGGTCCACTTACAGATTGAACAGGCGTCTGGAAAAGGTTAGGTAAATTAAACTGTGATTGATGTTCACTTCTGGAATGCCTAGAAGATCCCTTCTTAGAGCTACGCCGGGAGCCCACCTCTGATCGATATTCAGCTAATGCCACTTCCTTACGTTGTTCAGCCCTCAACTGAGCGTCTTTGAGTGCGAACTCAGCAGCTCTCGCTTCGGCTTTAGCGGCAGCCTCAGTTCGTACGGCCTCAGCTCTCGCGGCGGCCTCAGCAGCTCTCGCTTCGGCCTCAGCTCTCGCGGCAGCCTCAGCTCGTATGGCCTCAGCTCTCGCGGCAGCTTCAGTTCGTATGGCCTCAGCTCTCATGGCAGCCTCAGCAGCTCTCGCTTCGGCTTCGGCTTGTATCTGGAGCTCCTCTCGTCTTAGCTGTAAGTTAATTTGTGCCACTATCCGTGACGAGCTCTCAGACATCCTAGTGCTTACATTTGAGGCGCTATCTTCAGGATGTATGTCAGCATCCAACCTATCTGAGAACTCACTTTCTTTTTGTTGGAAGTTATTTTTTAACGAGTTAAATTCGGGATCTACCCTATCACGAAGTTCTGCTAAGATTGCAGAGTTAAAAATTTTACTCAAGAGAGCATGGAAATGCCGTAATTCCTCTTCTAAAGTAGATAAGTTAGATCGAAAAATTAACAGTTCCTGCTTATCACTCAAAGAACCTAGGGCCACAGAAAGTTTCCCAATTTGAGTCAAAATATCCCGTCTAAGATGCCGGGCCTCTCGAACTGACTTAGCCTCATCGTTATTGGGTCCCTCCCCAGAATGGCCTGCCCGACCGCAAAGAACATCATCAGGCTTAAACTCAGTCGAGTCTACGGCGGTCGAGTCCTTGTCACCACCGAGTGTAGACATATTAAATGTTAGGGCTAAATTTAACAATTAAAAAATTAAGTTACACAAACACACAAAATTACAGTAGTTATAAAAAACTTAACTGCAAAGACCGTAAAAAATACAAAAAAGAATTTAAATGCACGATACCGTAGCTGTACGAGTATGTGAAGTCCAAACGTCCACAAAACTTGCTTGGATTCTTCCACTTGAATCTTCAAGCACAGATGGATTGCCTTTAATCTTCTTTCTTGCCAATGAATGTCAAAGTTATTTTTCTTCTGTACCAAACTGAGAAGAAATGTCTTTACTTTTTTGCTTAAAGTTCTTCAGTTGCCTACCGAGAAGAAATGTCTTTAATTTTCTTTGCTTCTTTAGACTACCAACCAATAAGATCTTCTTTTATTATTTCTTTGCTTCTAAGTGCTTCTTGGCCTACCAACTAACTAACTTCGTCTTTTATTTTTTATGCTTTTAGTGCTTCTTGGCCTACCAGCTAACAAGAACTCGTCTTTTATTTTTTATGGTCACAGCGGTAAACCATAATCTCTTCGTGGGAAAATTGTAACGTAAGATTCCCAAATCCGTTCGTCTGCATGCAATGACCCAAAAATAAACACACTTTCGAAACGTCTATTCAAACAGTGTATTCCAGTAAAATTAGCCAGAGGCTATCGAAAATAGGTGTAACGCCTACACCTCTAAAAAAACTGTCACTACAATACAGATTAATTGGATAAAAGACGGAACCTTTGTCCAGCTAGCAAGCACTAAGCCAACAGTTAAATGTGCGGCCAACTTTCAAACAATCATTTTACGAATGACCAGAATAGATATCAATATCTCAAATTCACGTAGAAAGTAACTGTGACGCAATAAATGAAAGACAATTATGAAGTCATTCCAACAGGTGTTTAAGCTGATGTAATATTTCCTGTTTAAACAGGCCCAAACAGGTCCAAACAGGTCTTATGAACGATGGTGCAATTTTGGCACATTCTTTAGGAATTTCCATGACGTAATATTCAGTAGACTTGAACGGTTTTTATATGACGTTTGATTTGGTGAAAATTGTCGAGAACAGGGAGTCCTACCCCTTACTGTAGCCGCCACATCGTCCATTTGCCAAAAAAACAGCCCTTTTCAGGGCTACCTAATGATAAAAAACAGTTGCTGCTAGGGGCGCCGGAACGATTTTTGACTGGGGGGGCAAGATTACGAAAAAAGGGCACTTTTGTTTACTGAAAGGCCAATTTTTTTTCAAGTTTTAAGATAAGACATAGCGATAATGACCATGTCAGCTCATTATGTATTGAGTAATGATAGCCTACAAGTGTCCGGTATACAAAGAAGGGCATCATGCTATTTTATAATGATGTAACCTACTGTCAAGCCTTAAAGCAGCCTGCGGCCATGGCCGCTACGTAGTGCTTGAATGAACCGCAGGTGCTACCTTCTCAATCGGCCAAGTTTGGCCGCCGGTCTCTCCTAGCCAATTATTTAATTTCGCAATACAATGATCGTGGATTAACTGTCGAAAACATGCAGTATCAAAGAGTGACGCAAAGTTAGATCAGCGCGTCATAATCGCCACTGTTGCATTGTGTGGGGAATATTTGTTATTGATGGAATATCCATCTGCGATCGCCAGCGCTGTAAGTCTTGTTTGTAATTCCCGACGTTTATTTTAACAAAGTCTTAATCCGAATTGCTAATTTACATCGGCTGGCAATATTGTCGTTTTTATGTCGATTCGATGTTGTCGGACATTGAACCGTTGTTAAAAAGGAGAACAAAGTTAGTTGACGTCAATGGGAAAACATTTTTTGATCATATTTTGCAAAAATTATGCTTCTTTTAGTAATGTACATCATTGAAATAGCTAAAACCTCAATTGCTAAGGCAACAGGATCAGATGTCAGTGGATTTAACAGAAAAAATATTTCGCACTTGCTAGTGCATCGTCAGTTCTGATAAAGGGCAGTTAAAGCCTACAAGTAATGCTTTAATCATTGAAATACTTATTTTATTACCTTGCCGTCATCGTCAACACATGTCGAACGTTGTTTTTCGTTGCTAAAAAGAATTCTAGGGGAGTAGCGAACTTTTATAAAATCAGCCACATTGGAGACACTCGTGCGAGTGTCGTTTGAATAGTACTGGATTACAATCCCGATAAAGCAGTTATTGCGTGGTGCAGCGATTCTATTTTAGGACGTCGCCCAGGCCCAGACTTCAACAACATTTTAGCATTGTTGCAAGTTTAATTCGATTTACTTGTGCTATCGTTATTTTTATTTTGTATTTTGGCCTCCAAGCACGCAGATTTGGCCGCCGAGAAGGAGCTCCCGTTAGGCCACGATGGCTGTCGAAAAAAAACGAGTTTTAAGGCCTGTACTGTGTTGCAAAATTTTGTGCCGTAAATATTATTTTGAGGCAAAAATGAAAGATTACAATTAGGCTAAAAGCGAATAGCAGAAATTGTTATATTGCAAAATGTGCAGTAGCTAACATGACTTTAAAAGGGCACCATTGCCCCCCCCGTCCCCCGCTTCCGGCGCCCCTGGTTGCTGCCCACATACTTTGTGATATTTATTCTATAACAAACAAACTAGGCTAACAAAAGTGCAATGTTAGATGAAACAAAATAATTTTTTTAACTTACGTTTGTAACGTGATTTTTGTGTGTCAACGTTTAAGGTTTGGACCTATGAATCATTTTGTTTACACACACGGATGCCTTTAGGAAAAAGACTTCGTGTGGTATTGAAAGAACACGAGAATGCAAGCCCAAGTCATTTCATTACGGTTTCGTTACTTACCTTTGATCCATATTTAAGCCTAGGTTTATTAGGCTTAGCCTAAGTGTTGTGAAAAAATTTCTTGGCTAAGCATTGAACAAAACATAAGTATCCGCACCCACTGTCTCGCTGGTTGTTGTTGCTTTTTATTATTTGCAGAGGTTTCTCCATCCAAATAGGAACAATTTTCTGACTCCTGCACTTAGAGCTGACATCACTTGCTTCCTCAACCGAGCTTTTCCAGTTGATGTCGACTGCGGGCCGAGTGACAATTCCACGACCTCCCAAAGGATCAAAGTTCTACACCGCTCTAGAGCACACATCGCTTTCCTATTGATCAGTGTTTGTTACATTACTTGATTCGGACAAGCCATTACACCACCAATTAGGCTATTTGTGTGCCTGATCCTAATCCTTTCTATGACTTTAGCATTTTTTCTATATAAATGGGAGACAATTAATCATCGCGATCACGCAATGTGAATCCAGACAGACGATCGATTCGTCATTGAAATGCATTGTGCAAAAGCTTCGTTGGGAGACTGTCTTCGAACAACGATTGCTCATGCATTAAACAAAGTATAAAAATGAAAATTAGCCCTTCAATAACCAGTAACATGTTCTTTTAATTGGTTGTCGTTTAATGTTTTTATCATTGCAAATAAACTTTTGATAATGGTTTGAATTTGGTCAAGTTTAGGTGGCCACCAGATGGAGCTAGTAGTATTTTTTGGGACTTGGTATTAATTTAGTTGGTTAGATCTATGCTTGTGCTTTTCAACGATAGCAAATCTGTTGAAATTGAGCAAGAAATGAATAAATGGGAGACAATTAATTATCGTGAACATGCAGGGCGTGAACTGGAAGACGATCGATTCGCCATTGATCACGCAGGGCGTGAACTGGAAGACGATCGATTCGCCATTGATCACGCAGGGCGTGAACTGGAAGACGATCGATTCGCCATTGATCACGCAGGGCGTGAACTGGAAGACGATCGATTCGCCATTGAAATGCATTGTGCAAAAGCTTCGTTGGAGGGCTGTCTTCGAACAACGATTGCTCCTATATTAAATGAGGTATAAAAATGAAAGTTAGCACTTCAATAAACAGTAACATGTTCTTTTAATTGGTTGTCGTTTAATGTTTTTATCATTGCAAATAAACTTTTGATAATGGTTTGAATTTGGTCAAGTTTAGGTGGCCACCAGATGGAGCTAGTAGTATTTTTTGGGACTTGGTATTAATTTAGTTGGTTAGATCTATGCTTGTGCTTTTCAATGATCGCAAATCTGTTGAAATTGAGCAAGAAATGAATAAATGGGAGACAATTAATTATCGTGATCTTAAACGCAAGAAGAAGAATCGTGATCAGGCAGGGCGTAAACTGGAAGACGATCGATTCGCCATTGAAATGCATTGGGCAAAAGCTTCGTCGGGGGGCTGTCTTCGAACAACGATTGCGCACATATTGAATAAGATATAAAAATGAAAGTTAGCTCTTCAATAAACAGTAACATGTTCTTTTAATTGGTTGTCGTTTAATGTTTTTATCATTGCAAATAAACTTTTGATAATGGTTTGAATTTGGTCAAGTTTAGGTGGCCACCAGATGGAGCTAGTAGTATTTTGGGACTTGGTATTAATTTAGTCGGTTAGATCTATGCTTGTGCTTTTCAACGATAGCAAATCTGTTGAAATTGAGCAAGAAATGAATAAATGGGAGACAATTAATTGTCGTGATCAGGCAGGGCGCGAACTGGAAGACGATCGATTCGCCATTGAAATGCATAGGGCAAAAGCTTTGTTGGGGGGCTGTCTTCGAACAACGATTGCTCATATATTAAATAAAGTATAAAAATGAAAGTTAGCCCTTCAATAAACAGTAACATGTTCTTTTAATTGGTTGTCGTTTAATGGGACTTGGTATTAATGGGACTTGGTATTATTAATTGGTTGTCGTTTAATGGGACTAATGGGACTCGTTTTGGGACTTGGTATTAACTTAGTTGGTTAGATCTATGCTTGTGCTTTTCAACGATAGCAAATCTGTTGAAATTGAGCAAGAAATGAATAAATGGGAGACAATTAATTATCGTGAACATGCAGGGCGTGAACTGGAAGACGATCGATTCGCCATTGAAATGCATTGGGCAAAAGCTTCGTTGGAGGGCTGTCTTCGAACAACGATTGCGCGCATATTGAATAAGATATAAAAATGAAAGTTAGCACTTCAATAAACAGTAACATGTTCTTTTAATTGGTTGTCGTTTAATGTGTTTATCACTGCAAATAAACTTTTGATAATGGTTTGAATTTGGTCAAGCTTAAGTGGCCACCAGATGGAGCTAGTAGTATTTTAAGACTTGGTAATAACTTAGTTGGTTAGATCTATGCTTGTGCTTTTCAACAATAGCAAATCTGTTGAAATTGAGCAAGAAATGAATAAATGGGAGACAATTAATTATCGTGATCTCAAACGCAAGAAGAAGAATCGTGATCAGGCAGGGCGTGAACTGGAAGACGATCGATTCGCCATTGAAATGCATTGGGCAAAAGCTTCGTTGGGGGCTTTCTTCGAACAACGATTGCGCGCATATTGAATAAGATATAAAAATGAATGTTAGCACTTCAATAAACAGTAACATGTTCTTTTAATTGTTGTCGTTTAATGTTTTTATCATTGCAAATAAACTTTTGATAATGGTTTGAATTTGGTCAAGTTTAGGTGGCCACCAGATGGAGCTAGTAGTATTTTGGGACTTGGTATTAACTTAGTTAGTTAGATCTATGCTTGTGCTTTTCAACGATTGCAAATTTCATTAAATTGAACAACAAATCAATAAATGGGAGACAATTTCCTTCTGGTGTGTTTCATTGCATTTCCACCCCGCACTTCCTCCTTCATAATAGTCCATTCCAATGTGTGTGACGTCATCATTTTGTCTGGTTGACCAACAGGGCGTCTTGTGGAAGAGCACCGGTTCATTATCAGTCTGCAATATTGCTTTATTGTGGGAGGATATGATGCTTGCAACATTCGGAGTACAACTGTAGCTCAGCTTAATAGTGTTACGGTTGAATATTTTATGCAATCTATGATGGGGCGGAAAGTGTATGGAAACAAGTTTGAAAAATTCCTTACCAATATTGCTATCAACCTGCAAGCTAAAAGGAGGGTTAAACCATAAAATTTTTCGACTCCTTTTCCTAGATGTTCGTAAGTTATTAGCAGGGTTGTAGCAAACTCTCTCCGCAAAACCACTTTTCAATAGGGTCAAACTATTTCAATTGATCATCAAACTGCATTTGCTTTTTTGTGATGTCATAGAGGTTGCCATCATGTTGCTTGGTTTTCAGATGGACAAATCCATTGAAACTTTGTAGTAATGGATGAAGGTAGCCCTTAGTAATTCTGAGGTTTTTTTACTGCAGATTGGATTACGGTTATAATATTTAATATCTTTTCAGGAAGTACAGGTTTAAAAGGTTTTTTTTGCAGATTAAATTACAGTTGTAATTATTTAATATCTTTTCAGGAATTATCGATTCTTTACTTTTTTGCATGTTTTTGCAGACCTTCTGATGATCCGTTAGGTGAAACAATTTGTAAAGGCTTCAGATAGTAATAACTATATTTGATTTAATTTGCTCTGCTTTGCTTTTTTGCTTAGCATTGAGCACTTTTTTGTAGTATTGATAGTTTTCATTGTAAAGACGTTGGCGTATGACAGGAGACTGTAAGCCATTTATGAAAGAATCCCGAATAAGCTGCTCTTTATACGTTTGGGCAGAAACGTCCCCAAAAGTGCAGTCCTTAGAGAGTAGTTTCAGCGCTCTAAGGTATTCCAAGACCGTTTCCCCACTGGCTTGTTTCGGCTGATTAGTAAATGCCTGGCGTAGACATTGTTCTTCTTCTTTACGTATGTTCTCTTGAGAGTGTCTACAATTGCATCATAATCGTCAACTTCCTCGACATAGAGGTATAGCCTACCTCTGGGGACAAGAAGCTACGTATTATTCTAGTTTTGTTGATATTAGGAGTTCCTTCATGGCGAACCTCTTCAAGTGTAGCGATGTAGTCAGTGACAGTCTGAAACCAGAACTTGAAAATGGTAGGAGCGTCAGCGGAGTTAGGATCAACTGAAAGGTTTTTAGGACAAGGAATATGTCTGTCCATCTTTCTGATACTTGCTTAAATAAGTTTATTAAATTGACATGACCTACATTGAAACCAACAAACTCATTTCAGTAAAGTAGGCTTTAATAAACTTAAAACGTGATTATCCTGCAATTGAAAACTAGCTTTAAAGAATGTTAGCAGAAAGTATTAAATGACAAACTATAACAAGACTTTACTTAAACTGCCAATTGCACTGCTACACTGTTAACTGAAAACTAGAGAATGAACCAACACGAAAGAAACCAAGAGAAGCCAAGCCAGGCAATCGGCAAACTCACACTGCGCTGTCGGCAAGAGAGATGTGGTGCGTGACGACACGCGCTACATCACATTTCTCAACCCTGGTTATCGGTATATATATTTCTATGAAATCTAAACATCATCCTTATCTATAGGCGCCGGGTTTTGAAAATCGCCGGGGGGGGAACTTTCTAGCCGACTGATTGCTTACATTCAAAATGCTGATGTTTGTTTGTCACCATTGATGTTTTTTGCGTCTATATGCCATTGCATATCGCCAAGCTTTATAATGTAGGCTCAGGCCTCGAAATTCACGGCGGACATGTCCGCCGTCACAGCATGTGATGTCTGCGGAAAGTACCATCTGAATGGGTCATATTTGTCCACCGAGAAATAACACAGGAACTAGCGATACAAATCGTCATTGCATAGCACGAACAACTGTTGCGATAATATAATTTCCAGCGCATTCTAGCGCGCATCTAGAAAATGTGAATACTGTGTCCCTTAGCTTCCATTCAAGGAGGATAACTTTCGATTTTTACGTTGCTTCAACGATTGATGACATTGAATCAGCGTAACAAAGGTGGATTCTTCGCTAAGAATCAATAGGAGTACAGGTACTTCTACAGTCTACTCTACACTAATCACGCGCAATTTAGTTCAAGTTTTACGTCACAATGTCTGGATTTGATCTCTGAGTAATAATGATACGGCAAGGTTGGTTACTAAATTAGATTATAGGAGTAGGCTATTACAGCAAGATGCAACAAAATTTGTTAAGTCTTGGTATTACAGTAAGAAAGAAAAGACCCAAGGAAAATTCATTTTCGCTCACATTACACGCAAAAATAAACTTAAAGAAAAAAGCCTGTGAAACTTTGCACAGCAGAAAATAGTAGCGATAGTGTAGAAATTTTCCGACTCATGCCCAGAGCATTGTGACGCAATAAGCCACACGACCTCGTTCGATGGAAGTTAATCAGTTATGTGACGTATTGACCAGCTACACGACGCTTTGACTCTTCAAGCGCAAGTCGTTGGTCTGATGAAAGCCTTTCAGACCCTTTCAGAGTGACTGTACTAAACTGTTAAAAAGCCTTCTAAAACCGTACTTATATAGTTCTGAAATAGCGAAGAATTATTATCAAGATAAAGTAATTAAGCATGACGATCGACGGCTAAAACTGGTGTGTCAGCCGTGAGACTTAATTTGTCCGCCGAGATAGCTGCTCAGACCGGACACGTTTGTCCGCCGTCAACAAAAACGAATTTCGAGGCCTGTAGGCTACTTCGAATTTAATGCTGGTCAGTGGTCACTTTGAACTTTAGCTCTTAATACGCGTAGATACTAAACTGAGCAAACCGCACCTCGTCATTGACACTCCCAAGAAAAGATAAAGCAGAAGACGGCACCATGCTGGCGTTTATCAGCTACCATACTTCTGTTTTTTTGTTATCTTAGGAGCAGCGCTCTTGTTGCAACAAGTAGATCTTTTAATTGAGATCGATCCGCAATGAAGGTCAAACTAACGCAAATGTAAATTTAGAAACATTTGATTTAGGATTTTTTTAAATAATTTGCGGAGGGGCAGCCCCCCGAGCTAAATTCACGGGGGGGCGCTGCCCCCTCCGCCCACCTGGAGTCGGCACCTATGTCCTCATCTGTTCAATCGATTTCAATCCTCGGTCACTCTATAAACCTTCTCTCTTCCCAGCTATCGATTCCTCACAAACTCCTTCAGCTCTTCCATGTCCATCCCGCTGTCATTTGTCACAGCATCGAGCGATCTTGTTTTGGGATGACCCTTCCTCCTCTGACCAAACAAACCACTGTCCAGTTTAATTTGATCAAAAATTTTTTTTTGTTTTTGCTGTCCAAGGATCCTTCTCCAACACTGTAATTCAAAAGCGTCAACCTTTTTTCTGTCTGCTTTGTTCATTGTTCATGTTTCATATCTGTAAGTTGTAATTAAAAATGTTATACCGGTACTTTTGATCAGCTTCTGTTTTGTTTCCGGTTTGACATCTTTGCTCTTTTAAATCCTATTCATTCCAACCAAAGCATTTCTTTCCAGTGTGATTGTTCTCTTTACCTCTGTTAAGATGTTAGAGTCCCAGCTTATTTTTGATCCTAAAAATATAGTCCATCACTGTTCAAATTTCTTTGTTGTCAACTTTGATATTTGTGTTATCTGCTTTTTTACTTATCATAATTTTTGTCGTTTTGAAGTTGAGTTGATTCATTTTACAAAGTTTTCTTTTATTTTGATGTAAAAATTAAATGTCAATCACTGACAATGTTTGCTTTTATACAAGACTCTACTTTTTGTATAAGAGGCCGAGTGGTTAGCGCGTTGGGCTCGCAGTCGAGAGAGTGCGTGTTCTACTCCAGCCACCCGCACTTGCTGTTGTTTCTCTGGGCAAGAAACTTTACGATAATTGCCTCTACCCAGTGATCGATTTCGAGTAATGGGTAGTACCAAATTTAAGTCATAAATAGAGTAGACAACCAGAAACAGACATTGCAGTCGGCTGCAGCGTGGGTCAGGTGTACGTCGGAAGACGTACACCGATGCATAGCGCTCAAGTCTGCTTTCCCGCAATGCAGAATAAAGATAATAAAACAAACAAACAGTGCAAAATGCAGAAACGCGAGAAAAAAGAAAAAATG
Organism: Aplidium turbinatum; assembly: GCF_918807975.1. Classification (NCBI taxonomy): domain Eukaryota; kingdom Metazoa; phylum Chordata; class Ascidiacea; order Aplousobranchia; family Polyclinidae; genus Aplidium; species Aplidium turbinatum. The sequence goes on along the minus strand of NC_137483.1, from coordinate 4,839,225 downwards.
CCGTTTACCGCGTCACGATCGCGTCACGCGAATACCGATGGGAAGTGGCTAGTATAGAAATTAGTGGATTGTTTTTTTTTTTGTTTGTTTTATTATCTTTATCCTGCATTCCGGGAAAGCGGACTTGAGCGCTATGCATCGGTGTACGCCTTCCGACGTAGGCCTACACCTGACCCACGCTGCAGCCGACTGCAACGCCTGTTTCCGGTTGTCTACTCTACTTATGACTTAAATTTGGTACTACCCATTACTCGAAATCGATCACTGGGTAGAGGCATTTATCGTAAAGTTTCTTGCCCAAAGAAACAACAGCAAGTGCGGGTGGCTGGAGTCGAACATGCAGGCTCTCGACTGCGAGCCCAACGCGCTAACCACTCGGCCTGCTGCCGACAAATCGACAATACTATAAAATTAAATCTTGTAGCCTACATGCACATCTTAAATTATTGCGGTGTTGCCCCTTTTTGTTTTTGTTGCGATATCTTATTTCCACAGTATCGTTTCTTTTTCGTTCCAAAGAAGAAAAATAAATTGAATTAAAAATGCGATGTTTGGAATGTCAAATCAAGATTGGAAAAACTGCCAGAACATTAATTTTTTTCGGCAACTCTATTTGTCATAACGACACATTTCTGTTGTTTGTTGGAGTTCCTCTTCTGTCAATTCTATTTTTTTCATGCCATTTTATTTTTTTCATTGACCTGTCCGGAACGAAAAAGATAGTGGTATCTACAATAAGCGATATATCACCACGCTAATGAACGGAAAAAGACGGCAAAACCTTAAAAGATTTGAAACGTTCCTGAAAGTGGTGGTGAAAATCAGTGGTGTAGCGTGACCAACTGACCATTGTTTGAGCGTTTACATTTTTCAAGAAAGGTACTTGTATATAAAATGCTGTGGATGCGGTTCAACCAAGCCACCACTACCTTTTTTTTTAAATTACAAGTAGGTTAAATTATATACTTGTAATTTTAAAAAAAGGTAGTGGTGGCTTGGTTGAACCGCATCGCGTTAAATTATATAGGCTACTTATAATTTGCTGAAGAAGTACGATAAACACCCAAATAATGGTCACGTTATGCCACTGGTGAAAATATTAAATGTGCCAACTTGATACCAACAAAATAAAAATTTTGATAATATGAACTGGCTCTTATAAAACATTCATAAAATCCGTGTTATCCTTTTACAGTCAACAAGTCTATTATTGTTGACAGCTGAAAATATTGAGTTCGCACCAAAGTCAGGAAGCAGGTTCAGTTCTTGTTTTGCAACAGGTTAATGATGTTTGATTAGCTGTGGCCTCCCACATGAAATTTATATTTCATCTGTAAGTTTTTTTCAATTCTGACATTCTTTTTAGACTTGGCACTTTACTTAATGTCAAATTTATTCATCATTTTTTTCTTTGTTTTTCTTACTTTGATAGAGCTTCGGTAGAGAGTTTGTCTTGTTGAACCAAAGGCATACGAAGCCGAGCAACGTTATCAAGTTTAGCATATTAATGTTTATTATATTTACAGAAACACAAAAAAAAAAAAAACGCAACAATTAAATGAACGTCTTCGATCTTGTGATATTGAAAACGTTCGTTTAATTTGTTGCGTAGTTTTTTTGTGTTTCTGTAAACATAATAAACATTAATATGTTAAACTTGATAACGTTGCTCGGCTTCGTATGTCTTACTTTGATCCTATAATTCCCCATAAGTCATGTTGAATTATATTATCTATAAGTTAAGTCAAATTTATACGTACCATAGAGGCCTTGTACACGTGCGGCTGGAGGCAAAGACTGGAGGCGATTGATTAAATATGACAGTTAGCAGAAACTGTGGTGTTTTCACTCAGTTTTCAGCTGTGGTTGTACTTTTATTGTATATAGCATAAAACAGGATTGAAAAGTGTTGTAATTTATTAAATAGGTATCACTTATCTTTGTATTAAGTTATTAACTCTTAGTGTTTTATAATTATCTTTCAAACTGTAAAAGATAACGTCGGAAACAAAATAATGGATCGTAGATATTTTCTTATCGCTCTTTTTTGCTTCATGGGTAAGTGTTACATGTGACCATTAAACTAGCATGATCAGTTTTTTACTTGACGCTCTTGGCTTATGCCGATTGAGCACTTTACTGGAGGCACCTTGCTATGCATTGCGCAAAGTTCACTGCTTGCAGTTTGAGCACTTTGGCAAGGTTGGCAGTAGTACCATTTTTGGTTACTGTTTAGGTACCACAAATGGGAAAATGTCACATGGAGGTATATAGATACATCTCCATTGCCATTATTCCGGTGTAACTACTGCACTAATGAGACCAGGAGGTCGAAACGGTGTGCACTAGGGTGGGGTGAACCAAAAATTTTGCTTTGTCTCGTTGATATTTCTTGTGGAACAACATAAAACGACTAGAAACCGAATTTGAGGAAATTTTGACCTTGGGAACCTACCCACTTTTTGGGTTGAAAATTCTGCCTTTTTCGAAAAATATGCGAAACATGCTCATGAAAATAGAACTTTAAAGACACTTTTTTTGGCTAGATCTTCAATATACTATTTTGCATTGCACTAATACTGACTTGGACTAGCTTCTAATACAAGTTTTTTTTAGGTTTTGAGATTCGATTGCTTTAATTTTTTTGCAAAAACATGCAATTTTTTCCAAAAATCGAATTGCCTACCATTGCATTTTAAAATCAGTTTTGGGAATATAAAATGATAGACATGCAAAATCAACTGGATTCAATAGTCACTAATTCAATTGTAACACAAATATACTAGCACTTGATTTTAGTGTTAACAGTATCTACAAATGTGCTTGGCTGTAGTGCGCCTCTGTGTCTGCAACAGGAATCAGATTCCTGGAAGCTATACCAGCACAGATGAATCCATGTCTTCTATCAAACCCACACACTTTGTGCGATGCATCAGTCACCAATTTCACAATTCTTTCTACTGATTGCGAGTGGTTTGAATAGCTTTTCACTTCTATTTTGCTTTCACGACATGAGATGATGTCATCAGATGTAACTGTGGTTGTGAAGATAGGTTCATAACATAAATATACGGTGATGTCGGAATAATGGTTGGCCTCATAATTTATCGTTGGAACAACAAACTTCCGAACGGATCTATCACCAATATTTGCCTCATTGCGAATTTTCATATAGCCATGACTGCATTTTCTCGAACTTCTCTGGAGTCGTCAGCAAGCATTGCCATTATCACATTTTCAGAGTGTGCTGCGGTCGTAGAAGTAACTACACTTCGTGCTGGGATGCAGAGTGCGAGCGCCTCTACCAATCTTTTGTTAGCTCTTCAGATGGTCAAACAACACCCTCAGCCGCCAAGGCTCTTCTGGAAAGACTCGATGCAAAAAGAAAAGAACGCTGGACAGAGACCATTCAATCTCTCGCACTCAAGCCGTACAGCGTGGAGCACACTCAATAGCCTAACCTTACGGGACGATCAAGACAATCACCCCGACAATGTCCCATTCCTGCTAATAAGATCGCATCGCAGGTAATAAAAAATGGGAGATATAAGCCGTGTGACCGTACCTCCAATCGGTTTGTTACCAAAGAAGTGACAAAGCTTTGGAAGATCAACACACCCAACCAGGAGAGCATTTCTAGCTCCTTCTCACGGAGCGAATTCAATGCTGCCCTCAAGCACCTAAAACCTGGTAAGGCCCCTGGTCCAGGTAGGATATGTCCAGAGCTTATCATGCAAGCTGGTTATGTTCTAAAGTCCTGGTTATGCGATTTCCTGTCGTCCTGCCTGCGCCGCCTCAAGATTCCTAAAGTATGGAGAAGATCTCTGGTCGTCGCAATCTCTAAGCCAAACAAACCACTAGATGATGCAAAGAGCTATCGCCCCATCTCCTAGCTCTGCATCCCTTTCAAGATCCTTGAGAGACTGATCTACGCCCGTGTCGAACCAATAATCGACCCACTGCTTCCCAAAGAACAAGCTGGTTTCCGACACGAAAGGTCAACTGCAGACCAAGTCACACTACTAACTCAGGATATTGAGGAGAATTTCTCGGCATAAAAGAAAGCGGGGGCTGTTTTTATCGACCTAACAGCAGCCTATGACACTGTTTGGCACCGTGGCCTAGTCTACAAGCTACTCCGCCTACTCCCTGACAGGCACATGGTCAAAATGATCATGGAACTCATCCACAACAGGAGTTTTATCCTTACCACCGGAAGCGGAAAACCAAGTAGACTGTGGCGACTCAAAAACGGTGTCCAACAGGGATCAGCCCTGGCTCCCCTTCTTTTCAACGTCTATACGCACGACCTACCATCAACAACATCTGACAAATATGCATATGCTGATGACTTGGCCATCTTGTACTCTGCGAAAGACTGGCAATCATTACAAACGACGTTGAGCCAAGACATGACGACCATATCTGGATACCTTCATCAATAGAAACTGAACGTGACCTGAAAGTGACCGTTAACGGCAAAATTCTGCCGCCCTGCCCAGAACCAACATACATTGGGGTTACACTTGACAGGTCACTCACATACCATTTACAGTCACTGTGCAAAAAGCTGACATCTCGCGTCGCCCTGCTGAGATTTCTGGTAGGCAAAACTTGGGGTGCAGGTGCTGACACCTTGCGCACTGCAACCCTGGCTCTGGTTCACTCCACTGCTGAATACTGCGCCCCTGCCTGGTGCCGCAGTACCCACACCCGCTTCATCGACAGCCCAATCAACGACGCATTGCGAACTGTGACTGAAGACTGAATGCCTGCGCCCAACTCCAACAGAGTAGCCTACTTACCAATCCTTGCAGGCATCCAACCTGCTGAGCTCCGCCGAAAGGGAGCCATCATACACCTGGCTCGCTTGGCAGGGGATCCTAACCACTTGCTCCATGCAAAACTCAACATCTCACCTCAGGAATCTCCCTGGCAACTAAAGTCAAGACACCCCTTTGTGCCAGCTGCTGTTGAATTACTATACATCCATTCAGCGATCATGCCATCAGCGCAGCACACTTCATGGAAGATACTTGGAAAGCAGCGTGGTGCGCCACCGACACCAAACTACATGGTTTTATACCCCACCCGGTGGCGCGCCCCCCTGGTAGGCCTATGGACCTGCTTCGGCCGACTTGGGTCAAGCTCAACAGAATCCGAACCGGAGTCTGTCGCTTCCATTCCAACATGCACGAGTGAGGTCTGGCTCCCTCATCGGCCTGCAAATGCGGTGCGAAGGAACAAACTGCTGACCATGTCGTTCTCGAATGTCCCATCTACAAGGCACCAAATGGAACGCATGGCATAGCAACGCTGGACGAATCTACACTCACCTGGCTCTCCACCACATGCCCTGAAATTTGATCTAGTCTCAAACGAAAGAAGAAGACCGTCTCTATCAAATTGTCAGACAATCACGAAAGGGTAAACGACTATTCGACGCAGAAACTATTGACTGCGGGAATTATTGGCCTATACAAAATTAGATACTGTAACTTTTGACTTTGGTAAATTTTTAGAAAAAATCCGATTTTTACACTTTTTGTGATTCATTTCCCTACTTTATTTTGCATCTATTGGCCCGATATTGGGAAAAACACATAAGTAAACTAATAGTTTTAGGTATAAAAGAAATATTACAATATTATATCAACTTTAAATAATGCGAAAAAAACTTTGAAATTTTAGAGATTTTTTGAAATATTATGAAATTTCAACTCAAAAAGTGGGTAGGTTCCTGTTGTTAAAAATCGCTGAAATTTTTTGTGTGATGTTTTCTCAAACCTCCACAAGAAATATCTGCGAGAGAATGCTCAAATCCAAAATTAGTACTTTTTCACCCCACCCTAGTGTGCACTGTCTGCAGTTATATATCGTCAGACTAATAAAATAATGGCGTAACTCACTTTTTGACGAAATTGAGATATTAGTGTTTTGTAGGTCCCTAAAATGTAGCGCATCTGCCACATAATTTTCTAAGACCTACGTTAACGGGAAAGCGGTATTTTCGTAAAAATGTCAAATGGCCTAACTCAAACGCATGACTTAGGCCATTTTACCAATCTTTTTAATCGTTTTCTGGAAGTAAAGCTTTCCTCTAACAGAGCAGATGGTCAGAAGACGACGATCTAAATTGTATAGAAATAGAGCTTCCACTTTATCACAAGTCAAGACGATTAATATAACACAAAATAATTATGTTTTTTCTATTCTATGTATCGTAATCTTAGCCATTTTCAAGTAACCACCCTACTTAAATCTATCTGTTTTCTCTCTGTTCCTTTGAGAAGCTTCATTTTTCTAGCACTCTGGTAGTGCGACTTATCACCTCACACTGTGATACTGTTCAGATCTTCTCAATGCGCCGTTTCTCGGAGTCTTCTCGCACCCATGGCAGGTTTTTGTAGCAAGTCATTGTTGGATACGGTACCTAATTAATTCTCAGCTTAATATCACACTTAGCGACTTCATAAGCTCGTTGCTGAGTTCTTCGCCATCATTCTTGAGTTTCACAGATGGGAGAAGGAGAACATAGGAAAACATAGATTTTAAAACGTTTGAATTGACTTTTATGTGTAGGTAGCTTAAATGTGCCAAAGTGGGAAAAGAGGAAAGTCACTTTTTGGCGAAATTTCTCAATGACTTGCCTACTGTAGATTCCCATTACTGTAGAAAGGTCACAATGTACAGAAAGAAGAAATTCTTGTACCCTGGAACTATACCATAACCCAACTTCATCGGCAATACAAAGAGCTTGCTTCTTCTTCTCTCGTTTGACCTGTAGTAGCTTAGATTGGCAATGCCTCATCGTGCAGCCATGATGCGGTAGTTGCGTCCAGTTGTCGAATACCAATGATTTCACTTGGGGGCCGTAAGATGGGACATTCGTGGAGTATGTGTTGCATTGTTTGTTCTGCCGCTCCGCAGACACATATCGGCGTATTATGCAACCCCCACCTAAGCAGATTAGCTCCAGTGCAGCCAACGTCACATCTGATCCTGTTCAATGTGACCCATGCCTTTCTTGAGAGGTCTGCTCCAGGAGGGATGGAGAGTGCTGGTATAACTGAAAACTGGGGAGGGATATGTGGCAGCTCGTTCCATTCCTGGGCCCATATCTCCATGCAGCTGAAGTTCTTATCCACAAGCTAAAGAGCTTGCTGAATCATCAGGAATACTACCATTGAGCACAGCCTTTTTTAGGGAAGTATTTCATAATGAGAACTTATACGTTTTCATCGTCGGCTCCAGCTCGTGTCCGAGCATTGGTTGATCTTCAAATTGAGTTTAGATGGTGATGTCGTATGTGGCTTTGGAGGCCCAGTCTGTGATGGAAAAGACGTGGGCAAAAGGCACTGGGAGACGATCATCATATATCCGCCGCCAATATGTGAAACCAGGCTGGAGGTTTCCAACTCTACCAAGCCTGTCCCCGTTACCCGTGATATCATCGCCATTGGGCTTTGCTTGGTCCAGGTCCAAATTGAAACAATTTAGGCCATTTGCTTGTATGTTTATATACGGTGGTCGTAACTACGCGAGGGCCACGCACACACTCTTGGCCAGCTCCATGTCCACTGCGGCCCAATAATATCGAAACGTGCAGCTTCAGGGGAACTGGTTGCGACGGGCTGCCGGGTGCTTTGTTCATACCACGTAAGGGTCAGTGCGACGTGTGTGTTTCATTCAAATACAGTGTTATTACCAAGAAACAATACGATGACTATATCAAGTTGAAGATTGAAGCTTGAGATGAGAAGACGAAGACAAAGAGTCCGCTAGCACAGTAAAATCCGTATGGACAATGGATTTACAGGCTCTACTTCTGTGTCCTAAAACTAAGGCAAGCAGTAGCCTATTTATGTAGCCTACTATAAAACCAAGCTGCAGGTACACAATTTTACACTATTCAATCTTGAATCAAAAGACGCTTATTGCTCTATTTGGAATGAAACAGAAAGTGATTTTCGCTGTGAAGTATTCGCTTTCTTGCAGTTTAATCATTTCGGGTGGGTAATTTGTGTAAGCCCCGGTCTGGAGGAGATAGTTATTTGGAGTGACGAGTGTGCATATCAAAATAGAAACTCTAATGTCTCTAGTGCCTAATGTACCCTTGCATGGAAGCATGGCATCACTATTACTCAGAAGGACCTCGTGGCTGGTCTCACTCAAATGGAGTGCGATAGCATGCACAGTACTATCAAGCGAAAATTGGTAAACAACATTTTTACGACGAGAGATTACGAAATTATCATCCAGAATGCCAGGATCAGACCGCATTCCAACAATGTACAGAGGATGCAACACAGTGATTTTATGACAATCGATGGATGATGCTTGTTGAGTATTAGGCCTGGAAAGAAAGCTGGAGATCCCACGGTTCATGATCTTAGAGGCCGAAATCATGAAAGCAGTGAAAAGGCATTGTACAAGGTCCCATTATGTGAGGCTGCACAGTGGGAGGATCTGCCACAGCGGTCAAAAACAAACTTAGACGACACTACATGGATTCCTATTTTTTCAAGCCATCTTCCAATCAAATTGAGGAAATACAATGATCTCGAATCTATGAAACATGTTATGCCAACATTGTGCCACTCCTTTTTTGATAATTTGCCTCATTACTGATAATTTATTCAGCTTGTCTTGCCAACTCTAAACTGTTTTTGGGTGAAATATGCAGTCTAGCATGAAATATAACTCCTATCGCTAGATTGGAGTTGCTATTAGGGATTTTTCCGTTAATTCTAGTCGTATTATCACTGTTATTATGTCACCGTTAAAAAACTCATATTGATAAAGTCAAAATATTAAATGGCCTAAGTCATGTCAGTGCATTCAGAAAATGGCCTAAGTCAGGGGTCACCAAATGGCGGCCCGCGGGCCGCATGCGGCCCGCCACGCTGTATCGCTGCGGCCCGCGGAAGGTATCAGCGTACAAGTATAACCAAAAATACTTTTTTTGAGGAGTTAAAGAGCACACAGGCAAAAAAATACTTTCCGAGAAGCATATTTTCGCTTTGCATACGATTCCACCGACCGACCAATCAGATTATAGTTCTAGGTGAGAGTTGCTTAAAGCTATTCCAATGCGATGTCCAGCCACACTGTCCCAGTGGTTGATTAAAACGTCTGTTTTCGAATTTCGAAAATGTCGAGCATAGGGTTGCTTATTTTAAGTTTGCAAATGTCATGTAAACACTAGTGTGCGTTTCACCGTTATTGTGTTTCACGACCAGTGTTCTCTTTATGCAAGTTTTTGTTGGCAAAATAGGTCGGTGTGCCAACTCAATTTATAATAAATTGGCCAAATTTAAAGACTTTTTCTGATTGTATTATGAAAATATTTAGCTTAGTAGGCTACTGCAAAATGTTTTTTTTTTTTTTTTTAAGAAATATGGAACGCTTCACGATTTCGCGTGTCATCCTTGCGCAGGGGCCATGCTGATCTTCTCTATCGTTCCAATTTTAGTATATCTACTGCCGAAGCAAGTTCTGCAAAATGTTGTTAATCAACAAATTCTTGCCACGCTGATAAGCACCGCAAGTGACAGTTGTCTGTAACAAAAGAAAGACGGTTTTATAGACTCTCACAAAAAGGATGAAAAAGCAACTCATTGCTTTTTTAAAGGGAAGACTGTTCATGAATTACGATAGAATTACAATTTTTGGGTGATTTCTACAAACATTTGTTTCATGGTGCCTGGTTTCTTTTTCCCTGTTATTGGAGCCTATTTTTCGCTGATATGTTTGTAGGTCACTATTGTTGCCTGTAGCCTATTGCGCAGGGTTGGCTGATTTAAATCAAATGATTTAAATCATTGATTTAAATCATGATTTAAATCAAACAATAAAAATCAAAAAAATCAATTAAAAAAATCAAATGATTTTTTATTTGCTAAAATAAAAATAAATACATCAACAAACGTTTCACTGCTTCTCTGTAATACAAAAGTTATATTTAAATACTTAAGGCTATGCATGTTTCGAAAGGCAACTTAGTTTACTTGGCAGTTCACAAACAGTGTTGTTCACTAAACATAGTTTTTGAGCAAGTTTTTTCCACTTTTGGTCTGGTTCAATCAGAAGTTCGAAATCGATTAAGCACTGCAAAAGCTGGCGAGCTTGTATTTATGTACAAACTTCTCAATGCAAAATAAACTGCAATTTTGTGTCATCTGAACTTTTATTGTTTTGGTATGGTACGTCGGTAACATAATTATATTACACAGTTAAACTTTCTTTGCAAAAAGTCTGGTTGTAGGCTATGCATCAGTTGAGTAACAAAGTAATGTGTGCTCAAACGTAAGGAAAGATTTTAGTGTAGTGAGATGACAGTCTGAGACGTACCTCAATCTCGATATGCACATTATGATTTAGTATAAAGCAACATATCACACCTACTTAAAAATATGTGCAATAGCGTGACGCGACAATTTATTGAAAGACAATTTATCGAACGACAGTTCATAGAACGACAGTTTATCGAAAGACAGTTCATCGAACGACAATTCATCGAAACGACAGTTCATCGAACGACTGTTTATCAAAACGACTGTTTATCGAAACGACAGTTTATCGAATGACGAAGCACATATGCAATGGAATAGTTAGGGGCTAGGGGATAACGGTCAGGGGCTAGGGTTACTGGTTAGTGCTTAGGGGTTAGGTTTTCGATTAACTGTCGTTCGGTAAATTGTCGTTCGATGAACTGTTGTTCGATTAACTGTCGTTTCGATAAACTGTCGTTCAATTAATTGTCGTTCGATAAACCGTCGTTTCGATAAACTGTCGTTCGATAAACTGTCGTAGTACCGTGCAATAGACACTAGACAGGCTAGCCTACAATGTGATAATAAAAATGATTAAACATTTGCAAAGCAAAGCCTTTCAATCAATCAAGGGGTTAAAAATAATTCTGCTATCTTACTAAAATGATCTCTTCCCCCAAGTAGACTCGACGCTTTTTTATATAAAAAAAATCAAAAAAATCTGATTTAAATCAAAAAAATCCGATTTAAATCAAAAAAATCCGATTTTTTTGATTTTTTTAAAAAAATCATGATTTTTTCCAACCCTGCGGTATTGCGATGTGTCAAACATTTCCTTGTTTACTAAAATTGTTAATTGCAAGATATCTTTTGTGAAGCGAAGTGACTACACCACTCTTGCTTGGCGATGAATATTCTGATGAAACCGCTCGCCTCGCTATAAGTGCGCAAAACAAGTGGCCTCGTTTATTAGGCATTGTTAAAAAAAGTCAAAAATGTTGTAAAAGGAGCTTGGCCTGGCAGTAGCGTTGTTCAATTAATTTTGTTGCTGCGGTATTCTAAAATAAATATGAACAACATGTAACGTTGAATACAAGGTACGAAATGCATTCTTTTTTAGCATAAGAGTCAACCTACCTAACATTTTATTAGTGCGGCCCGCCACAGCTCTCCTTAGTGCCAAAGTGGCCCGCATGCAAAAAAGGTTGGTGACCCCTGGCCTAAGTCATGTCAGCCCATTATGGGATGCAAAATGAAACAAATCAAAGTATACATGCTCATTGTACTTGCATCGACATGCTATTTTCGTTTAACTGTACAATAAATATGATGAAAACAACCGTGTAGACAGTTTTTTTCGATTATCTCAAAACAAGAAAAAATGAGTTACGCCATTATTTTATTAGTCTGACGATATATATATATATATATATATATACTGTAGTATTTTTTACTTAAAATAAAGTGTCCACTGCCCACAGTAAAGGTTTTTAGAATTTTATGCAATAATACATTTTTTGTATTGAACCAATAGGCTATGCGATTAGATAATTTGTTTATGAGTGAAAATTATGTTCATTTTAAAATTTTATTTAATCTACAGTTTTGAAGTTTTGTATCATAGTATTTAAGTTACGGACATGCTTCTAAGTTTACACGTCAAAGATTTGTGCAAACCTTTTGATGTTGCGCCATTATAGACCACATGCTAACTTAAAAACATGTTTTTAATTGTTTTTTATAGAAATTTTTTCACCTTGAATTACTGCATTTAGGTGCTTACTTCCAAGATGTGAATGCACAATCATTTAGTTCTCTGGAAAGTTGTAATTGCATGAACAATGTGTGTACCATCAGCTCTACGATCGTCCCATCAGCTAGTCTTCCATGGTCCTTCAATTGGGTTTTGTTCCCCAGTACAACTAATGTAAAGAATAATTTGTAGTTTTTCATGAACTGGTGTATGTAATGGATCAGGGGTCAGGAACAAATGGCTTACGAGCAATATAAATCTAAAGTTCAAAATGCCAAAGTTTTATCTTAACTTTTCATCTTAATTTAAAGCTGAGAATACCCTCAAAATGCACTAAATTAAATTTAATTCTTCGAATTTTCCTGGAGTCCCCCCAGAACCGCTGCTTTTTTTGCTTTTAAGGAAAATATGTCACTTTCACAACTCACCAGTTGCCACTACATGTTAGTTGTACTAAGCGTTAAACATATTTCATGGCTCTCACGGAAATACAGTTCCAAATGTGTACCTTTCACAGCTCGTTTAATTCAAAAGGTTCCCGACCCCTGCATTAGATGGTCAATTCTCTATTAGTTGGCATTTAAATTTAGATTATACTAACCATTAATGGGACAAATGATATTTTAATTTGTTTTGAAAAATGTGAGTGCTACTATTGTGTGAATATAGTGATTCATTGTTAATCATAGTACGGTAGTGTGAATAATCATCACAATGAATCAGTGAACCATGTTTTCTTTTAATCATAGGAATTAAGTGCTGAGGCGCCACACCACTCAAAAGTACCTCCATACTGAGCCATATTTAAGGCCAAAAGTGGGTCAAGTTAGCTGTAGGCCTGGGGCTAAGTTACTACATAAATCATACAAACTTTGCATTCCAAATTATACATTCCAAATTCCTTTCCAGTGTCTGGTGTTATCATAGTTGAACTGCTGACCATGTCGTTCTCGAATGTCCGATCTATAAGGTACCAAATGGAACGCATGGTATAGCAACGCTGGACGAAGCTACACTCACCTGGCTCTCCATCACCTGCCCTGAAATTTGATTTGATCTAGTCTCAAACGAAAGAAGAAGACAGCTGAATGATTGTATCAGTTTAATAGCTAAGCTGGTGCTGTTCCGGAGGTCATTCGCCTTACGCGCTGAGTCAAAACTGTTGTGTACACGTTTGTCGTTTAGACATAATTTGTTGTGTGCTCCAATGTCATGTAATTTTTTGTTAATTTAAATTCTGCATTCTACTTTTATGTTCTATGTAAAAATCTACTTTTAATCCTAGTTTGATAGGAAATGCAAAATAAATAAATTGGTGATGGTTTGAAGTCTGGCAGACAGGATAGGGGGACTTACTGGACAAGCTCCCTGAACACAGCAATTGTCTTTCGACAGCCTTGAGTGATGCTCCAGGTGCCAAGAATTTTTTGACTTCCATCACTTGGGAAGTTTTTGAGGTGGCATGTGGAGTTTTGTATGGAGCAAGTATTAGGGATCATACAGATAATATGCAACCATACAAACCACTGTATCGCATAATGGTCTTGATTTTCATGGATTGAAACACTGTTGCAATTCAACAGATTCCATGGTATTGGATGCAGCATTACGAGAGAGAGAGAGAGAAAGTAGTTGTATTTTATTAGTGGTCATGGTCACGTTATAGCATTTTTTTCGAGCAGTCAATGCTAGGTGAACATGGTGTGGTGCCACTGAATTCAGAAACATATGGATGTTCTCTTGATTTTGTACAGAAATGGACTAATCACAAGATAAAATATATATAATCAAACAATCCATCCATTTGTACACGTTTTTGTATCTTTACTTTCTAACTTTTTCGAGTAGTTGTTTTGACCCAACTATATTATTAGCATAATGATGCCATTTGACCTAAAGAGAATCACTCCCACCCATAAATCGGGATATTTTATAGTTCCAATATCACACTGTTTTTCATCAGCTGTGTGGCACACAGAAATGTACTTATAATTTATGTTTAAAATGTTTTCTTTTGAAAGGTAGTTTTAGGTGATTTTATTTTAACTTTTCTATTGTCTCTATTCCAACTCTTCCAGTATTGCAAACTTATGTTGTTAATTTAGTTGGTTTTACTGTTTTTGTCATTATTTTATTACTAAAATATCTATTGAATTTGATCCGAACCAAGTTTATTTATTTTGTACCACAGTAATATTATACTATGCATTATAATATATATCTTTTATTTTAGGTTGTTATAGCATCAGTAACCGTTAACACTGGTGGTGCGGCAACAACTATTACACCATCTAGTTTTGATCTTGGCGTATACACATTTCAGATAAGGTATGAAGTCTTTTTAACTGGTCTTGCTCTATTATTAAAGTTAAGACTTGTGTTGCTTCTTCGCCATCCCACCAAAATAATCTACCTTCACTTAGCATGTTTTTTTTAAAATTTTATTTAAAAATGCTGTTTTCACTTCATAAAATGTTTTAAACACAATCATTCGCATATGGTAGGCTACCGTATGACGAGAGCAATCACACGGTGTAGTAGGTGAAAACAACGTTGTTTGTACGCTACAATTGGCAGAAGTTGGATGTTCAAGTCAGGTTTCACGCTTAACCTGTCTTATTTATAAGTGTTGCCAGATAATGTTCAAAGTTTCAACAGAAAGGTCAATTTCAAGTACAGGTAACTGAAAGCTCCACCATTTCAACTTAAAATCCCTAATTTACAAGCAGAGATGGGCAAGATCACCAGTATTGGTGATCTTGAAGATCAAGATCACCAAGAATAGGTGATCTTGAAGATCAAGATCAAGATCACCAAACTAAGTGATCTTGAAGATCAAGATCAAGATCGTGATCTTGAAGATCAAGATCACTTTTTGTGTACTTGAAAAAAAATGAAGTTTTTGGTCAATGATGTTGCAAAAAATAGTTACTATACTGTATATAAGCAACCCGGGTAAAGGTATATAGTTGGTATTGCTAACTTTTACTTTTAACTACTCGATCGCTGGCCTAAGAATTGTAATGAGTTAGTGGCTGTTGCTATTAGGCCTATCAATTGTTGACGTAGTTTGCGTAGAATCGCAACGTCACCCCAAGGCCGAGGTTAATTACAATAGTAGCCTACTGAAAAAGCAATTAGTTTTATGCTTTTTATTTATAATAAATAAATAATAATAAAGTTTAACTGCATCATTTTTTACCAAATTTTTGTCTGGTTTATGTTGGAGTTTTTATTCGTGTTACTAAGTTGTTTTAACTTTCACTGTGTTATGTCAATGTTTATTGCACCATTTACCCATCTGGCAACCTTGATACTGTTGTCTGCTATCAAAAAAGTTCCAGAGGTTTGCGGTCAAACAAACCGCTCCATACTCAGACCGTAAACAAGTCTTAGTCTGGTTGATTTGCTGCAATAAACCACTTTACATGACCAAAGTCGGCTAGAGTCCAGATTTTTTAACACCGCCATTCTACACTTTTGAAACATCTAAAATTGGGTCAAAGAAAGCAAACATTTCTTTAAAATTCACACATGGAAATTGTGAACAAAGTTAAATCATTTTTTATTATACGTCAACATAAAGTACACGGAAGTTAACTTATTTATTATGACCAACACCGAAAACTTTTTCAATTTTGAAATGGCAACACTGACCAGATTAGATGGAGATTTTAAATCGTCTTTTGTTCGACACATACCAGATTAGCAGTGGCTTAATGTTAGTAGTCGCCACTAACTACTTTGTACAGTACAAGTTTTAAAAAAATGCCTCTATCTAGGAAGTAAAGTTTAATTTTAAAGTGATCTTGATCTTATTGTTCTTCAAGATCAAGATCACACAAAAAAAAGTGATCTTAGATCAAGATCAAGATCACCAAAAAAAAAGTGATCTTGAAGATCAAGATCAAGATCACGATCTTGATCTTCAAGATCACTTGTGATCTTCAAGATCAAGATCACGCCCATCTCTGTTTACAAGACCGCCCGAACTTAACCTGACAAGATTCCTTATGAACTCACCCATGCAATAGCGTATGTAATTGACTTATAAAACTAATAACTTGAAAATAAATTCCATATTCATCAATCATATCACTGACAGTTGACACTGAAAGGACATCATGAAAGATTGTTTTTCTCCTGATCCATGGCGATCTATACTACTGGCCTTCCCAACGTGGCAACAGCCAAACAATGTGGGGGCCTATTAAGTTTTGGCAACTAACAAATCATTAGGCGTAAAAAAGGCGTTTTTGCATGAATTATTGCTAAAAACTAATACTTCTGGATTAGAAAACGAATTTTTTAACATATATACTGAGTGTTTTGAAAGTTGGGTCACTCTTGATTTCGTGTACCTTGATTCTGTTGATATCTTGATTCTCATGGGTATTCTTCACATGTAGCTATTGTCCAGCTTTCTTGCCATTTATTTAATAATATTACATCTTAATTACTTTTTGGCATTGTATTTACAATTTTTAGGCTAAAAAACATTACTTCACCAATGAAAATTGCTGATTTCATGTTGTAACACTTATCTCAGTCGGTAAATTGAAATTTTGTATAGGTCCCCAGCCCCCCAGTCCCCACATTATTTGGCTGTTGCCACGTTGGGATGGCCAGTAGTATAGATCGCCATGTCCTGATCTCTTTACTTTGGTCATTGAGTTGGACATATTTTGTGTCTAAATCCATTGCTTTATTTATTTTGTAGTTTATGACGATTGTAGAATACCCAACATTGAGCCTCAACACACACCACTTTACGGCCTCCTTTACATCATCTATTCTCGTCAGTTATCAAAATCAATGATAATACTAATGGGTACAACAGAAAATTACTAAGCTACATTTTTGTTGCATCAAACCGATTTCTTGATAATAACAAAGATAAACTTTTTTTGAACAAAAAAGTTAAATCAGAAATCTTGGTATAAAGCAAAAATAAATGAAGCTGTGAACTGGCAGTCCTGAGAAGAATAGAAAGAGCAATGTTTGAGGTAAATACAAAGGAGAAAAAACTACCGGTACCGTAAGAATTGATGGATTGTATATGCTAAAGATGAAGGAGACTATAGACTTGACCAACAAATAGAGTAAGACGATGTGGGTACTGGGTAGCCTATGTGCTAGAGCAATTTTTTTTATGAACGTGTAGGGTTTTTACGCGTCTGAAGCCCCTAGTGTAGGGTTTTGCTTAACTTAGTTCCCCAGTGTAGGGTTTGGCTGTCTAGTTGTCGTAAATTTTGTTTATAAAAAGAAAATAAAAAGGAGAATTTACAAGAATATTGAGAGACTCTAAGTCTCTAATTAAAAAGGATAATAAAAAGGATAATTTAGGCTTCTGGCTGTCTAGTCTAGGGGTATGACTTCCTACAAAAACGCAAACGAATTAAATAGAATGAATCATTTTTTATTAAATCAAAGTTTCAAATTTGCTATTCGGGAATTGAAAAATATCTCTAATCAATATAATTTAGTGCGACCGGTGTCAGAAGAGCGACATTCCCCAGTCGTGAATTTAACCTTCTTGTTCTAAAGTTCAGTCCGTTCGCTTGCAAGTCTATTTTTTTGAATGCCAAGTCTGAGTGTTTGCATTTTTCAATTCCCCGCTTACTTCATAATATACCGGTAGAGCCTTTTCATCAATAATAGCTATCGTAAGAATCAAGGGAAACGCTATACCGGTTTCATAGTTATGTCGCATTAGAAATACAGATGTGTTGAGCTAGATTCCGTGTGAGTGGCGTTTGTTACAGGAAGCTTGACTTATGTTCTGTGAGAACATTAGGTTTTGAATTTGCAGCATTAAAATGCACTTTGCAATAATGATGAATTTCGGTTAAATGTTGAAATATAAATTTGTTATTTAAAAACATGGTACATGTTACACACTTCCCTCCTTACGGCAAAATAACAGATAAATAATATTACAATATCTCGGTTATACATGATGCAATAGTAGGTATAGGTGTGTGGTTGTAAGATATGTATTTTACAAAGAAAATTGACAATTGTAGGCTAACAATTGCTAGGGAAGACAGTTGACCCCCCTCCTTTCGTGGGATGAGGAGATTAAACGCACACAAGTTAATAAGTAGTCGATAACGTGATTGCAGGGATAACAGTCGTTTATCATAAGAGATAAGGCGATGTCTTAAGTTCCCTGGGAGCCATTTTGGCTTAGTAGGCTACGATATACAATAATTGCAGGACTGTAATAGGCTACAGTAATTGCGGTTACAGGGGTAACAGTAGTTTATCATAAGAGATAAGGCGATGTCGTATGTTCCCTGGAAGCCCTTTGGCTTAGAACGATATAGGCCTAGAGTAATTGCGGTTGCAGGGTAAACAATCGATTATCATAAGAGATAAGGTGATGTCTTAATTCCCTGGGAGCCCTTTTGGCTTGGTAGGCTACGATATAGGTTACAATAATTGCAGGACTGTAATAGGCTACAGTAGTTGCGGTTACAGGGGTAACAGTCGTTTATCATAAGAGATAAGGCGATGTCTTAAGCTCCCTGGGAGCCATTTTGGCTTATTTAGGCAAGGCTGCAGTGGCTTAACTAATGGCTTGGGTACAGTTTTACCTCTTGTCCAGGAGGGATGCAGTTTCACCTCATGCTCAGGAGGATTTATGGTTTGGCAGCTGCTACGTTGCTGCGTCATTCTTGAGTAAGTATTACGAATAAATGTAAAAATAAAATGCACAAATATCGTAGGCTGTATAGGCAGCTGAGTGTCCTTGATTGTTCATGCACCGCGTCCGGGGAGATAGGCTTGACACTCATGTGCTAACTAGACTGAGATGGCGTTCATACGAGTAATGTCTTTGAGGACCAGATATGCTATGTATACAGTTCAAGCATGTTGAGTTCGAGACTATGACAAGCAGTGCTGTTGAGCAGTTCAGTTTATGTCTGTTGACGGATAATGAGCACGACATGGGAGTGGCCAGCTTGTAAGGTCGCAAGCTGTAAAGCAGACGTCTTGGGCAGCTGAATGCTGGATAGACAGTGCAACTGTAGTGCAAGTCTGTGTATCTCAAATAGCAGTGCTTCTTGTGTGAAGAAGGCTTGAGTGCGTAACAATGCAACTACGCGTGGTGTCGCAATGTAGCAGTGGACATGGGATTGACCGTGTTGAAAGGTAACGATGCAGCTTCGGTGCATGTTGGCGGCTATGAGGTTAGCCGAGTTGACGTCTGCGCAGAGCTTCTTTAAGTAAAGGCATCTCTGAATAGAGGCATCTCACGTGGAGGTAAGTTGATGGGGGCCACAGTGTGGTGGCGATAGAGAATTCTGTCGTGTCATCCGTCATAGTGCTGTAGTCTCTCAAGGTCTCTCGCATCTCATCTAACTTAGCAGCAACAGTGTGGTGAGGGGTGCATCTGAAAAAAAGCGATACAGAGTAGCATCCGCAAGATACATGTAATAACTAAGGTACGTACATGGTAGTATAACACAATAACAAAAAATATAGCATAAAATTGTTGAAACCACTAGGCGACATGATTTAGTCATGGTAGCAAATGCCAGCTGATGAGGTTCTAGAAGCTGTTCAAGTGTGAAAACAGGCAGGAAAAATTGATAGACTGATGTAAGTGTGTAGGCTAAAATGTGATACAATACAGGGGATGCAATGTCAGTGAATGAGCGAAGTCGTTGAGAACGAATAGCTTAGTTAACGTAGGCTAGGTGAAATGATGAGCACCTAAAATTGTAATAAAATGCAGTGAAAAACAGGTGGTGATGCGATATCAGTGAATGAACAATGTCAGTGAGACATGGCGTAGTTTAAAGTACGGTATGTAAAAGCGGTAAATAATAGCATAGGGTGAATGGAAATACTACGTAACATGACAGTGTCATAGCGTAGGCTAAGCTTACGGCTAATAGGGTGTATGTAACAGGAAACAGTACTGGTTCAATAGAACATACCGAGATAAAATCGTTAGGTCTAAAGCGGCTAGTATGTGTTTTAGTGGTTAATCAACGTTTGAACGACGTGTGATGAATGGTGCTGTTTAATCGATCTAAGTAAGCTACGTGGCAGCGCTTTTGCGTTATCAAGAGATAAGAGAATTTACATGGCCAAATGCCAACCAAGCCTTTACACACAAAGTTCCATATTCAGGGTAAATAACTGTGCATATACTGCAATTCCAAAAAAAAAAAAAAACAGCGGCTAAAATAACTAAACAAAGTTTCTCAAATCATGTTAGCTCCTAATAATACTAAAAAAATGGGGGGAACGATAACAACCTTATGTGTCCAGGCGGTTTCGCATGATTTCCCTTATCCTTTGCTCCAGAAGTTGCACGAACTGATTGCTTCAGCTGAGAACGTAAGTTATAAGGGTACCAAAGTGTTTCCTAGCCGGAGTAAAAAGACGCACAAAAATTACGATGGTTGCTTGGGAGCGAAACCACAACGCTTTGCAGAGCGGTGCCTGCACGTCTGTATAAAATAAGATTGGGACGAGGTGTCCTGCAATCTGCGATGCCGAGTAAGGCAAAATAAAAGGAATATGAGCTAAAAATTCAAGTTACATTTGACACTGCAATTTTTCAACAAAAAATTACATGGTTATGTTTCCCTGAAAAGGCAACTTGTTGGTAATTATTAATCAGTTAATCTAATTATTCTAATGTGAACGTCTAAAAATATTACAACTGGCAAATGGCGCTTCGGTATGTAAATAAATTGTTGACATCGGCGTCTAAATGGGCTGTCTGCCGCTGAACAATTCGCTTTATTACTTTCCATGAGCAAACAACAAAAATCAGTTACGTTTGACAAGCAATAAATTGCCGGCGTTGCGCTTAAAAAGTACAGTAGGCTACACAAAATTTATTGTCGAACTAACGTGTGAAATGTTATCAAGTAACATGTTTTTCAAATATACTTATCAGTACGTGCTTTTTTTACCTCAGAAATAAAACATTGTAGCATAGCGTACTTACCAGATTTTTTTATACCTAGTTTGGAGAAAAATCTCTCTAAACTTACTTGTCTGAGTGTCACCAATGTGGTAGGCTAATATTTATATTACATATGTTAAATTAAAGGTTTAATAAGTTAATTATATTAAGACTGTCTGACTACCTGATAAATATTCTGTCTAATTTGGCTACACTAAAAATTTTTTCACAAACTAAAATTTTTTTACTTTGTTTGGACGAGCCCCCAGTGTAGGGTTTTTAGCTTTCTTAAGTCCCCTAGTGTAGGGTTTTGCTGTCTAGTTGTCGTAAATTTTGTTTATAAAAAGAAAATAAAAAGGAGAATTTACAAAAATATTGAGAGACTCTAAGTCTCTAATTAAAAAGGATAATTTAGGCTTCTGGCTGTCTAGTCTAGGGGTATGACTTCCTACAAAAAAGCAAACGAATTAAATAGAATGAATCATTTTTTATTAAATCAAAGTTTCAAATTTGCTATTCGAAAATTGAAAAATATCTCTAATCAATATAATTTAGTGCGACCGGTGTCAGAAGAGCGACATTCCCCAGTCGTGAATTTAACCTTCTTGTTCTAAAGTTCAGTCCGTTCGCTTGCAAGTCTATTTTTTTGAATGCCAAGTCTGAGTGTTTGCATTTTTCAATTCCCCGCTTACTTCATAATATACCGGTAGAGCCTTTTCATCAATAATAGCTATCGTAAGAATCAAGGGAAACGCTATACCGGTTTCATAGTTATGTCGCATTAGAAATACAGATGTGTTGAGCTAGATTCCGTGTGAGTGGCGTTTGTTACAGGAAGCTTGACTTATGTTCTGTGAGAACGTTAGGTTTTGAATTTGCAGCATTGAAATGCACTTTGCAATAATGATGAATTTCGGTTAAATGTTAAAATATAAATTTGTTATTTAAAAACATGGTACATGTTACAAACGCATCAATTTTAGATTTCAATGCAAAATATTGATGTTTTCTCCTAGGAGAGACAAATTAAATTCGTTAAGTTTTTCAAGCAAATGTGACATTTGACATACTGTAATTTGAAAAGCTAGATGTTATTGAGAAAATGATGGGCCAAGACTGAATTTCATTCTGTTGAAAAAATCACAATTTTCAACGTTATTTGGCTAGCCTTTTTAAAGCTTTGACTTTTGAAAACCACCTCACTTTACGATGCAGTAAAAGAGTTTTTAACTCCGATTCCATTTTACTTCATAAATTTTTAAAAATACGGGCAGCCTATTGAGTGCTCGACTCTTAAAGGCATATTCAATGAAATTTTCAAACTGGAATTAAGCATTAAAATGCGTAAACTGAACACTCAAGAATACATTTTTAAAAAAATTACCGAAAAAAAAATGTTTTCAAGGGCGCTGGCAAGGCCCAAAGTCCAATGTTTCATTTATTTTTTTCAAAATGACCAAAAAGTGGAAACACTGCTAGAGTATACGTCATAAATGCCAAGAGCTCCAGCAATATCAAAAGTGTTTTCGCGCGCTGGGTTGCTAAGTTCGGACATGTTGCGTTCAAAGGAGTTTTGCAGGATATTGTTTTACACGTTTTTTAAGTTTCTAGGATATTTCGTTGAGTAATAGTAGCAATGTTACGAGAAAGGTGAGGTACGGTAGTATAAATCTAGTAGCATTGCTAAAAATTAAATGTCCATAAAATCAATATTGCATCATAGTTTGACTATTGTAGAAACAATATTGCATCATAGCAAATACTATGCCTGACTTTTGTGTTGTGCTTGGCTGTGACACGACAGCATTGCATAAAGTTAGTATGTTTGGGTTTCCCAAAGACAGTACACAAAAAAAGGAAATGGAATAAATTTGTCAACACCACAACTTGTCATTGGAGTGGACCAAAACCACACCACAGAATTTGTAGTCTGCATTTTCAAGAAGCAGACTTCAAAAATTTTCTTCAATTCCAAATGGGATATGCCAAAAGACTTGACTTGAAACCCGGTGCATGTCCATCTTAAATCTTTCCTTCTCCACCAGAAACTAGTACAACAGCTGAAAGATCACATTTGACTTCTTTCTGGCGACCAGCTTATAGAAGACGCCAAGTTAATGAAGTAATGTTGATTTTATGGTTTATTGTATTTATTTAGAATTACAGTATTAGGTTTTGATAACCTGTACGGTACCCCAGGGCCTAATTTACAACATGGCCATTAACCTAGTGCAGCGGTTCCAACCTGTGGGTCGCGACCCCAACTGGGGTCGCCTGACAATTTGCCTGGGGTCACCTGAGGCCTTCTGAAAAGTTTAGAATTTCATTAGTTTAGAAACTTTGCCACAAGAATTCCAGATACAATGAAAAGCGTTGTAAGTGTCGTGAATTTTGTAAAAGCTAGTGCTTTAAACAGCCGCCTATTTTCAAAAGTTTGCAGTGAATTGGATACATCCAGTAATGTTCTGTTATTTCACACTAGTGTGAGATGGTTGTCCAGAGGCAAAGTTTGGAAACGTGTTTTTGATCTTCGTGATGAATTAAAAACATTTTTTAATCAAAAATTTAAACCACAGTTTGAAGCACTTTTCGGCGACAAAAACCAACTTCACAAAATTGCTTAAATTGCTTGGTGTCAAACTCGTATGTTTACTTTGTCATTCTGTACTTGTTTGCGCCAGCAGCAAAAAATAAAATTGAATGAAATGAGTTCACTTTAGGCCTATAACATCATTAAAAACAGAGTGAAATAGTTCACCAGGCATTTGATAATTAAAGTAACTTGCGTTCTTCTAGGCTACTAGGTTACCAGAAGAACGCAACCTAGTATGGTAGCCTATAGTCACCAGAAGAACGCAAGTTACTTTAATTATAACATCATTATTGTATGCGTGGTTTATATAGTTGTCAATTTTTAGGTGCTTTAGGTTACTATAAATGTTTTGTGTCATATTGGAGAATTTCTGCCTCTTGGTTTCCAATACGAAGAGGAAGATAGTACGGTGGTTGAAGTGAAAGTGATGATGAAGAACAAAGTATGCTAGAACCTGAACCCTATTGTTTTGAGCCTGAGTACACAGAGGCAGACATCAATCAGCTTTACCTTGCTGATGTGACTGACGTTTCTCAGCAGGAGGATCGAGTGGGGAACACCAATGGGTAAGCAAATTTAGATATTTGACAACATATACTGCATTTGTTTAGCTTTACTTAACATAAAATAATTAAATCACCAACCGTAGCGGGATAAGTGCTCACTGCTCAGCTTTGCATTGTATTTCCCTATGGGTTTGTAAGGCCTTGAACCTACAACACAACACATCATTGTACAAAATGCTGTACAACACAGCTGCCGCAAAACGACCTATCAAAAATTTTACACATTTTGAGGTGTGTTGAGCACCACACCATATTAACCTAATTATTTCACCTAATGGCTTATGATTCACAATAAGTAGACAATGGGCCATTTACACCAGTATAAAGTAAGCTAAAAAGGCAAATGTGATCCCATACTTGATTCAACTTCAAGTGTTGGGTATGAGAAGATAGGTACTCATTGTGCTAAGCCTTTGGCACTAAGAAAGTAGGGTGGCCAGTTCCTTTCTCTCAGCCGCCTTTCCTGCAGCAATTATGCCCACCCAATTTATTACACCCTAGCTAGAGGTGAGCGATGTTATCAACAACCAGCTGAAGCTGGGAGTCGAACCAGGTTTGGTTGGTTTTGAATCTTTATCCTCGGACTAACAAAGCCTTGATAGGTTATTCCTGGTAGTTTCGCGTACATGTAGATTGTAGAGGGTCTGCTACAATTCGGTGAGTCCAATTCTTATCCGTTACACCATCCCTCTGCGCCAAAGTAGGCTACAAGGTGTAAAATGAAAAAAATTCACTGACAGTGCAACCTCTACGACACCACAACAATGCAGTTTGTAAACAATTTTAACTTTGTGAACAATTTTGACAATTTTTGATCTAACGCTACAATTTTGATAAATTTTTCACTTTTTTTGACAAGTAAAAAAGTAATCACCCTAATTATTACCAATTTTGTATCAACAGGTGTTCATGTTGTCACTGTGTGGCAATGGATGAGCAACATCAAGCTTTGTGCTACTGTGAGATGGATACAGCACGGATGAAAGACATGCTAGATGGACAATTGGACATGCATGATTACATTTACTCTGCTTGTTTGTTAATATATGGCGCTGTTGAAACAAAATAAATTGACTTGACTTGCTATCGCCTTATTTGTTTCCAAGTTATCAATTCCGTTCAGTAAAAATAAAGTAAAAAAGAATTTTTTTTAGGTTAAATTAAAATGGCCTTAGTAATATGTAAGTCTGCACCGAGTGAAAAATGCACTAAACTATGAAAAGCAATTCAGTGTCCTGTTAAATCTACATAAAATCGCTCATTTTGTTGGTCCAAGAAATGTAGGCTATGTGATCAGAAATCCTATGTAATGTGATCCTATGTAAAATCATGTGTATGCCATTTCTTTGAATGCAGTATTTGAACTAGACAAAACATTATTTAATTCTCCAAGTATAAAAACTACCGCTTGTAATCATAGAAACTCTGGTTAATGAGAGAATACATACAGTTAAATCGCCCGCAGTAAGAAATATTGCTCGATCAGCTTTTATGACGTAGGCTGTACAGTCGCACGCTTCGCTGCTCACGCAAATTCCCGTTTTGACAGCTCTGACAAAACCGCGCGCGCAATGGTGGTCAGACCGCAATGGGGCAAAATTTTATTGAAAATCGTTTTATGGTAGCATGTTAAACACAAAGAACATGGAAAGTCGCCAAGTCAGGTTTTTCCTTTAGTATCCCTTTAATAAAGTTAATAACTGTCACAGCATCTCGCACAGAAGTGCTAATATGCAGCACCTTGTGCAAATTGTTATACTTTCTGCGACCCCTGAAGTTCGTTACGCGACCCCCAGTTTGGGAAGCCCTGTTCTAGAGGAAAGAAGAAAAATTTCTCTGAAAGGCATTATCTTTGAAGATGGATGGGAAGATGAAGCAGTGACGTCACAAAAACGTGAAAAGAGCAGGTGAAGAATAAGGTAGATAAGATCGGACTGAAGAAAGATGATTGCGAGGGACAGAATGAGATGGAAAAATGGGTGAAGATGATAGCTGCGAGAAAAGAATCGCCCACCTCCAATAGTGGGAACAAAACCGAATTTGAATGACAATGAAGATACCAACTACCACCCGTTTGCGCCGCTGCGCGTAGCCTACAATAAATTCTAATTATTTAGCGTTGATTATGGCAACTTTTAAGCAGAGAAAGCTTGATTTTATTCTTGCTGCCAGCTTGATATTGCAACTGACAGCATTAAATGTTGAGCATTGTCACAAAATCCGATTTTACTCTTTTATTCTGAGCCTTACACGACATCGATTTGAGGCGTTATCGAGTTTTTTTACCAACGTTTTTGTTTTACAGGTTCAAACATTCTTTATACTGTGTATATAAAAATTTTAAACTGTACAATTTAAAATTGTTTTTAAGAGAAAAAAACTTCATAGAGCGTTTTGTATTTACCGCAGTATTGTATTATAAATTTCCTTATGCTAATATTTATCTTCTTTTCCAACAGCAACACTCCTGACTCAGGAGTTGTCTCACCGAACAATTTTGTATCAACTATAACTACCCCTGTCGTGGATGGCTATTGTTCAAATGGTGGACCTGTGATTGGGATTTCAGGATCTGCATCAGTTACGTGTCTACCATGTAAGTAATGCTGATGACTTTGGCTGTTTATCAAGATTATTTACTTTTCCAGTAGCTCTCATGCAATAGTAAAAGCAGTTTTAATGCTTCACTGATGCGCGAAGTTTGGTGATGCACTAAAACGCTTTTGTAACGAGAAAACTTTTTCCATGGGCATTCATGAGGAAAACTTTCCATCAGGTAACAGCTACATCACAGTAGGTTCATTTTTGATGAGTTTATTGATTTCATTCACCGTTGTGGAATTTTTTCAGAATTTTCAATTCAATGCTAGGTTTTATGGCAGCATCAAGACACAAAACTATTTTGTTCTTTTCAGCATGTGACTTCCCTATGGATTTCAACGAAACTGTTTCTCGCAGCTTAAGCTCCTTGTATTGTGGGGCCCAGACACCTTTGCAATCTTCACAACTCTTATGTGGCGAATTGGTTACCTTGTCGTGCCCTCCTGGTCAGGCCAGCATAAACTCATCATGTCTAGAGTCCGGAAGCCTAAGCTTGTCGGCTTGTGCGGGTGAGATATTGAGTTGAAATAAATGGAACAAATTATCAAAATTGAGCGATTTCTGTTGAACCATGATATTTCAACAGTGAACAAAATTTTTTATTGATAATTATGGCGAATTCATGTATATATACCAAAGGCAGGCAAGACACAACAATACCACAGGGTTGAGCATTACAACAGTATATTTTACACATTTACAAATAGTTTAACAGTCAAACATTTTCGGCTTAACTTAAGCCCTCATCAGGAATCTGCAAATATTGATAAAATACAATAAATTTCAACTTCTTTGAAGGTAACTAACTAGCTGGCAAGAAACACGCAACGATTAAAAGCAATAGTGTGGAAAACATACATTCCGTCTGGGTTCATGTACAATTGCACACTAATGCAAAAAGTAAACAATTGCACATTCACGCATAGTGAAGAACACTAGGTCTAAAATATATAAGTCAACCGTAAAAATGCCAAGGCAATTTTGCCAAGTCAAAATTCAGATCTGGCTAAAAACGCCCTTAACCAACGAACCAGCCATCCGTAAAATAACTCTAACAGCAAACCATGTCGGCTACAGTGTGTTTTTACCTTTTTTGGGTCTTGTCAGCATGACGTAGCCAACAAGGGAAGACGATCTGAACAAAAGCCTCTGCAAACCAAGTCAAGCTTATTTAAAATGACCTTTTCCCAAAAATCTTTAACTGATTCTGCAATCAAAAGAACGGGAGAAATAACAAACTATAAATGAAGTTGTTTTTTTTTCGCTGTTTTAGACGAAATGAACTGGGCTGCAAACTTGTTTGAACCGTTGGCTTGCTTGAAACTTAAAAAACTGCCAACCTTGCCAAAGTACTCAAACTGCAAGCAGTGAGCTTTGCGCAATGCACACATACATACATACATACACTTAAGGTCCGCATCGTATTATGCAGTATGCACGTCTTAAACCATCGTGATTTTACCCCCTTTTGTTTTTATTGTTGTAATCTATTTTAACTGTATCGTTTCTTTTGCATTCGTCAAAAGAATTTATACTCGCGATAACCAAACATCCAACTATTGTTCTTGAATGTAACAATAAATACGCTATTGCCGGATATCAGGAAAATAAGATGCTGTATTTACACTAACCTTACCATTTCCTCGATGTTTGCTGCTGTTCTGGTTTAAGTTCAACTATTTTTGGTTTGTTTCAGCCGTTACTCCATCATTTCGTCCAGACCAGATGGCCATTGTCGTCCTGAACGTCCTTCTCGTCGTCGTGCTCGTCATCGCTTTCATATGGGCGCTTAGTAAGTGTTGTTGTTGTTTTCATTTTGTCCTGAATGTGTGTCCACTTCATCCACTTACTTACGTGCGAAAATGGTTTTTCTACTCTCGTCAACATAAAGACAAAATCTAGAAACAAACTTGACTGTAAAGCCGATCTGAAATGTGCTTTATCTGCTACTAGCCTAATCCTCGAATTAAACATTTGGTATCCAAAAACAGTTTCATCCTTCGCACTAATGCAACTTACCTGGAAACGAATTGCTGTTCTGCTTAATGTTTTTTGATTTTAAAACAAGGTGGGACGCGAATTTTGTTATAATTGTAAAACGGAGGCCTGTCTCAAAAATACAATTTGGGTAGAGAGGTAACTCTTTTAAACCATAAACAAACATAACTCAGCAACAACACTACATTTAACATTATAAAAAACAAAAAACAAAAAGCGAACGTTTTCGGCTAGTCATACGTTTTCGGCTAGTCATACTAGTCATACATACATTCTTATAGGCTTGAAAAGGGCTGTATGACTAGCCGAAAACGTTCGCTTTTTGTTTTTTGTTTTTTATAATGTTAAATGTAGTGTTGTTGCTGAGTTATGTCTGTCTCAAAAAGTTTACGAACCACTGGTTTAGAGCGTTTTCGTTCATTTTGCCGGTTTTGTTGCTTGTCTCTTCGAGTAACTTTTTCCGAATTTTTTTTTTGGTCTTAGCATCTTTTGGACAGTCCACTCTCCACTCCAGCGCTCCTTCAGATTCCTCATCACTCCTCAGAACATGCCCAATTAGTATTAAAACAATAACGATCAGATATAATGATTAATAAAAATAAAAAAAATAAAAATATAATTATAAAATTAAAATGAAAGCAATACAAAATGATAATTTAATATAAAATACATTTTAATGCAAATACAAGAACGTTAATTTTCTTCGTATATTTCTATGTATTAAGCAATAACCTGATGCAATATAATTATTAATTTAAAAATATAATTATCGCTTTAACTTTTCAGTGAACCGACAATAGTGAGCCATTTTACAGAGGAGAGTTTATACCTGGTACTTATGCCGGTTTGTATAAAAAGGACTTTTTTGACTGTAAAACATTTTGTACAATGGTATTGTTTTTGATGTTTTCATGTAGTTTTTCTTTATAATTATCTGATAGTGACGAAAGCTTGTCAAGTAGTAGGCTAGTGCTTTTTATCATTGACCATTAGTTTGTGCTGTATTTTTGTTGAATCATTTTTGAAATTAGTAGGGCCGGAAAGTCAACGCTCAAACGTGAACCATTTTCTTTATTTACACGCAGTTTTTATCAAAATGGATTACAATGTTCCTTTTATATAAAAATTACTAGGCTATCCGTAACTAATGAGACATTGTCAGAGAATAGTATTTGCCTCAGCTATCAGTAATCGATGCTATCATGATTTTATTCAGTTTTAATCGGCTTTCTTCAACTGTTTGCTTCATGCAACTTTTCAAATTTCGATAAATGTGATAAAAATATTAATATTCGTATTACCTCAAGTAATGATCAGCATACGATGAATTGAGTGTTGGTTTACGTGTGTGACTAAATAAGGTTTTGCTGTTTTTCTTGTTGAAGTTAAAATCGTGTCAAGTTACTTTTTCAATAGATATATTGATCAAGAGGAAATATTAACGAAAGTATTTAATAAGTAATAATAGAAGTACTGTTAAGTATGATATATTTTCGCCAACAACAACATCTTGCATGGTTGAAATATAGGCTACGTAACTGTGCGCCGTGCTTTGATGAATTGTAGAAACATAAGTTCATCATTTGCTTCATGTTCAACGTCTAACAAGGATTGTGTTTTATTGTTTGATAATTATTGCATGTCTGTTGCTACTTGTTGCTTTACCTATATACGTTTAAAACTTTTCTAACTTAACTACCTTTCATATACTACAAAGGTATTTTTATGTTTAAAATCGCATAAAGCAGGCCCTAACTTACACTGAAGAAAACTACATCGCTTTTTCCATCTTAACGCTTTTAACTGTTTTGCAAAATTGTGTTTTTTAATTTCACCTGTTGTTATAACTTTTTACCGTATCCTATGATATTTTTAGCAGTGGATGGTAAAAGTAAAAAGTGCTCACTCAAATTGACAAGGGCAGGATCATAGGATTACACGGCATCGATAACTTTTGTGTGGTCAAAAACTACACATGACGTGGTTCATTCGTTGAACTAACGTATGTGTCGCTGAAAATCGAGTATTATCAGTAGAGACTAATGCAGCATTGGTAACCTACTCTCCATGCGTTGATTCGTTTTCTTTAATGTTGTGGCATTTCTACAACGTTGTAGTTACATATTGTTTGGAATTTGTGTAGCTAATTGTGTGTAGTTTTTGAACCGTTATTTAACTTAAACTTGAACTTTTTCATGCTATGACCTTCTGGCTACCATTTCACTTTGAGTCAACAATGCTCGTAGCGTACATCCATCATGCTGAAATTTCCGCAATCCCATGCAAACATTGTTCAGCTTTGGCTTATGGCTTTGTGACCGAGTTGTGAGAGCTCTTGTCTCGAAGTGACATCAGTTCGAAGCTTATTGGGAGCACTAAGTTGTGTCGATGGCAAGTTGTGTCAATGGCGACTTAATCTTACCAGATACTCAAAGGTTTGCATGAAAATGGGCATTTTTACCATCCCGTACACTTAATCTAAATCTTCAACCAACCGGCATATAAGCATTTCTTTCTCACATTCTATCCATCGCATGAGATGAATTAGTAGGAATTGTTTGGTCATTTTATCATATATGCATGTGTGCGTTGTATTTCTGACAAGGTTTAAATTGTTTTTCTATATTTTGTAGCGTTGACTTATTTGATAGCACGAAATGTTTGCAAAACATCAGTTGTTGTCATTTTGATTAGTTTCTATTTTAAAAAACGTGTCACTCTCTGCATTTAAGATCTATGCCTACCTTCGCCTTCAGAAAAATACGAACAATATATTTCAAGTGGTTAGGCTTCAAACAACCACGATAGGGGAAGGGAAGGTAATTTGATACACTTTTAACATTTTTGCCTGTTAACTGAAAATTACGTGACACAAACTATTGATTTTAAGCTGAAATGAAAGTCTGATCCCTTACACACTTTTTAAAAACATTTTCACTTTTCTATTTTTGTTACTTTTTTTTAATTAAAATTTCAAAAACGTCACTCAAATGTATCAATTTACCTTCCACGGAAGGTAAATTGATACACCCGGAAGGTAATTTGATACAGTAAAACTAATACAGAAATCCCCTTTGACAACAAAGCAATAAATGAAAATTTAAAACGCGGTTGGCTTGCTTGGGTGCAAGGATGACTGTTGAGACCTAGTGTGCGGCAAAGCTTCTGCAGCGGGATGGACATGGGAAGGATCATTGGCTGGAGTTCTTATTCAAGGGGGGTGCTTTGCGCTTTTCTCATTTTTTGAAAGCAGATAGCGTGTAGGCCTACGAAAGCCCATATAATGGTTGTTTCCCAAAGTAGCAGGTCATGTTAACAAAGAATAACTTATTTAAATCAACTAGATCAATAACAACATTTATTACAGTCACAAAAAGAATTTAATATACTGTATCAATTTACCTTCTCTACATGTATCAATTTACCTTTTTCAAAAAAAGTTATAAAATTCTGATTTTTGTATGCTTGGATGCACATTGCAGAAAAAACGTGACATGCCCTTGAAGCCTTATTAATGAACTGTCAAATGAGTTTGGTTTCATCTTTCAGAAACTTTTCTTTAATTTTCCAGACGAAAATAATCATGAGTTAAAATTTTTACGAAAATACTTAAAAAGCACACTATTACAATTTTATGCCATAAAAGCACGAGTTAGCTGCATGGTGCAATTTTTGTAGGCATTATTTTCACAGATCTTCCACCTAATGACAGTATTTTTGACTAATATTTTTTGTACATTTCTGTAGGGGGGGTGTATCAAATTACCTTCCGTATCAAATTACCTTCCCTTCCCCTACGTTACTGTTGAAACAAACTGTGCCCTGAAGTGTATTTATCATAGGCCCACCATCGGTGGCGGCTGGTGCTGTTTGTGAGCAGTGGGGCTGCAAACGATTTCGCAGGGGAGTCTGTCTCCCTCCAGAAAAATTTGAAAAATCGCATGAAATTTGGTGCGTTCTGAGCATGTTTTTACCCCAAATTTTGAAAAAATGCATTCAAACTTTGTTGAAAAGTTGATGTATTCCTAAGCTGTATTCAAAAAAAAAACTAACAGTACCGGTAGGCTATTGCTTTGGAGACAAACTTTACTAGTATTGAGCTTACTCTTGACTAGCCTAGCCGTTGCATACAATGTTCAAGTGATTTTGAGATGCCCTAGCACTTCTTATAACCTGTTGAATACCCTAACTCTACAGCTAACACTTCTACATTCATGGCTCATCGCTACTCTGCGAAATAAAATCTATAACTTTAAAAAGTCCGTAAAGTTAGTCGGTTAGGTGGGGCTGTTTTCCATGCAGCCCCAACAGATTCAAAAATTGCTGTAAAATACCAAAAGAGGTGGAGCTTCAAGGATAAATTTTAGCCAATCAGAGCGCTTGAAATCCAGAAAATCAGGCTGCAAAGAAGTTTGCCCAAAATCCGTGTTGCCAAACGAAACTTTTAATATTTTAATTTTCGATCCGCAATTCTTAAGTTAAAAAGTAACCGGGTCAGCCAAACACAGAGGAAAACATATTTTCCTTCTTCTCTTTCTTTCAGATGGGACTGCAGCCCCATGGCACGAGCCGCCAATGCCTACCATATTTTCATCACCCAAAAAGAGGACATGTTTAGTGAGCAAGTAAAATGCCAGTGGATTTTTACGTTTAAACAATTTTTACATCTTAGATAATTATATACTATATAGCCTAGGCCTATGTAGCAAAAGTGACAAATAAAAAACATAACACATTTATTTGTCAGATTCAGTCAATGAACATTTTGCTGTTCATTTAATTTTTTCCACAGAAAACATGCGTTTTACATTTGCATTTTGAGCCATAGCTTATTGCGGATGAAGAATTGCTCGATTTTTAACAATTCTTTTAAAAAAATCTATGGTTCTGCAATATTTGAACTATTCTGTCCATTTTCGAATGTGTCATCATTTAAACAAAGCTAATGCAAGCTAGCTATCAGGTTTAAGACGCCTTTGCACTAGCTTTGGTATAGATCAGGGCTAGGCTACTCAACTGGCGGACTGCGGTCCGAATCCGGACCTTCTGGGTGTTGATGGTGGACCTCGGGCTTCCGGAAGAATAACCTCATTGCCACATTTTATGGCCTCTTTAAACAGATTTCAATTATAGAAAAGCAATTTTTTGTGATTGTCCAAGGAGCTGGGGGCTTCGCCCCCAGACCCCCCAACGCTTTGCCGTCTTCTCTGATGTGCGATCCACACAGCTACACTACAAAGAAACACAATACATTTTTTCCTTTTTTATTTCTTTGTTCGTGTCAGACAAAAATCCAAGTCGTGTCACATAGGCTACTACCTGAAAAGTGTTTCTGTGCTCGTAGGCTACTGGTTGGTAACACTTTTCTTAAACAAGGATAGCCTACTTCTGCCACAGCTCACAGAAAACATAGCCTACTTTTCCTTTTTGATTGAATCTTTATCCTCGGACTGGGAAAACTTCTTGCAGAGCTTGATCCTGGCAGTGTCGCATACTTGTAGAGGGTTTGAATCATTGACGCAGGCCCGGTCGCAAAATTTTTTTCCCACAAACCACGTGGTTTCGTCTTTTGCCTTGTATTCGTGAGGACATCGGTTCGACGCCCATCGAAGTCATTTTTCTTTACATTAATTTTTGCGGTGCACAAAAGCTTTTCATAAAAAGTAGGGTTAATGGGTTAGGGTTAATTCTTAATCAATTCGGAAAATCTTACTTTTAGACTAGTAATCAGAATCAATTTCTTTTCTCAACTTTTTTAAACTTGACGAGCCTATATAGGAGGTGTGTTCCCAGGTTACGTTTTTTTTTTCAAGTTCAATGTTTAGATTTGAACCTGGAGGGCAAAAATCGGTAAAAACAGTTACACTCGCCGCGCGGTAACCAGCAGTAATGGCTACACTTACAGAAATATGCACATGATGGTACAAAAAGTTCGTGGGAAAAAAGTTTTCGCGGCCCGGTCACCGAGATTGAAAGAGTGAAGTTTCCGATTGTTGAAGTCTTGTTGGCGGGGAACTATTCCATCCATTATATAGGCTAGATGCCGCTGAATGGAGAGCAGTCCTTAACGTGCGTTGGTCAAGCGCACACCCTGAGAGTCGAACCAGCGCCGCTTGATCTAGAAGCTTCTTCGTTCCAGAAGTCACGCGCTAACCAACTGAGCTATCGGGGCGGGTTGGCATTTGGTATCGTTGCTTAGCCTTATTTAGCTTTTGCCAAGGCCGCATAAAATAAGTTTAAACCTTGTAGAAAATAGAAAAAAAAAAGGACATTTGAGCATTTTCAAGTGTCCTCGGAGGACAATGCATTTTTTTATGAAAAAAGAGAACATATGGTAGCCCTAATTTATCACCACCAGTAGCGTTGACAGGGAAGGGGCACTATTAAACCCGGGCCGGGATGATTTTAGGTGCCCGGAAACTTGAAGAAACCACAGCGTACTCTTAGGATGCAGTGCGTTTATCTTAAATGTGTCTTGATTTAAGTCCCGAAGATCTCATTGATACCGCGCCCAAATTATCTTCTAGGTCAGTGTTTCTTAACCGGGGGTGCTAGCACTCCTTGGGGGTGCTGGAATAGACTGTAGGGGGTGCTAAATGCATGCAGTATATCAAAAAATGCCATTTTACTTTTTTCCATTTTTTTGTCTTTCTGCCAGTATCAGCAGTTGTCATATCAATGATTGCTGTTTCGAAGTAGCCTACATGGTTTGCTGTTATTGTAGTCATCTCCCAGTCAAGTACCGTACTCAAATTGATCCTGAGTAGATTGTGCGAACTTACTTGGTGGGTGCTTTGTTGTAATATTGTCGCTCACCTTTCGCTTCTAGAAATCCCCATGGAAAAATACGTTCCCACAAATCACTCATATTCAGAGTGGATACAGCAGCCCTTCTTGGCAGACATGAGTGATGTTAATAGATTAAAGAAGGAGCTGATTGACATGCAGGTGAATCAGAGTTGCCGGACAAAATTTTGTCCTTCCGCTTGCTGATTTCTGGTGTGATCAGTTGACGCAGTAGCGTATTCTCCATGCATGCAAAGCATGCACTGCATGCCTTACAATTCTGATGAAATCAGAAATCTTTCAAAAACAACGAATTCATGCGTAGAAATTGAAAACGTTAATAGCAGAACCACCTCGCTCTCTTAATTTCAATATTCGAAACAACTGTTTGTTTTCAAAATTTGGAAACTTTGCTGACCCTGGCAACTCTGCATGCTGAGACGAGCTCAGCATGCGTTGATATTACAATTTGCCTATTCGCCGCTCTTTTACAACAGCGTAGAGCAGGGGTCACCAAATGGCGGCCCGCCACGCTGTATCGCTGCGGCCCGCGGAAGGTATCAGCGTACAAGTATAACCAAAAATACTTTTCTTGAGGAGTTAAAGAGCACGAAGGCAAAAAATACTTTCCGGGAAGCATATTTTCGCTTTGCATACGATTCCACCGACCTACCAATCAGATTATAGTTCTAGATGGGGGTTGCTTAAAGTTATTTCCAATGCGATGTCCAGCCACACTGTTCCAGTGGTTGATTAAAACGTCTGTTTTCGAATTTCGAAATTGTCTGTGAGCAAAAGGTTGCTTATTTTAAGCTTGCAAATGTCATGTAAACACTAGTGTGCGTTTCACCGTTATTGTCAGTGGCGTACGCAGGATTTTCTCAAGGGGGGGGGGGGGGGGCATTGAGAGTAGCGTAGCCAAGAATTTTGAAAGGGGAGGTTTTGACGACCGGCGGGCGAAGCCCGACGGCATTTTCGCTTAAGACGACACCCAGCGGCGGGGGGTCTGGAGGGCCTCCCCCAGAAAATTTTGAAAAATTACTTTGAATTTGGTGCATTCTGAGAGCGTTTTCAACAAAAATGTGGGTATGAATATTCCTGTAAAATGGTGCTGTCAGGTGGCATAGCAAAAGGATAAGATCATGTTTTCTTCGGCATTTTTCGGAAATAAAGCTAAGTCTCTATGTTTTCTTGTTGTTAATTCCTGGCTGAGATGTTTGGTATTGGCAAAACTCGCTCTTTTAATGCAGTTTTGTTTAAAATTAGGCAAGTTTTTTTTAGACTGAAACTATCATTCCCAAGCATAAAGAGACTGAAAGCATCATTCTCAATATCGTGACGTCACACGCGTGCCAAAGGGGGGTTGTAACCCTCAAGGCCCAACCCCCCCCCCCCCCTTGGCTATGCCACTGGCCATTGATATCCCTAGTTTAGACTTTATCCATTTCTCTCTCACTAATCACTATAATAGGCTTACAGAACACTATGCTACATTGGCATACCTGGGGTGGGGTAGGTGGATTGGGCTATGTATTTCGTATTGGCTTAGTCTATAAAACAACATTGTTACAGTAATTGCTTTGACAGAGCAATGCAAAACATATTAAATGCCTTAATCTACGTCGTTAACTACTAAAACATTTTTAAGGGGGGGGGCATGGCCCAATGCCCCCCCCTGCGTACGCCACTGGTTATTGTGTTTCACGAGCAGTGTTCTCTTTATGCAAGGTTTTGTTGGAAAATTAGGTCTGTGTGCCAACTCAATTTATAATAAATTGGCAAAATATTATATATGAATTTAAAGACTTTTTTCTGATTGTATTATGAAAATATTTAGCTTAGTATTGCAAAATGTTTTTTTTTAAAGAAATATGAAACGCTTCATGATTTTGCGTGTCATCCTTGCGCAGGAGCCATGCTAATCTTCTCTGTATCGTTCCAATTTTAGTATATGTTCTGCCGAAGCAAGTCCTGCAAAATGTTGTTAATCAACAATTCTTGCCACGCTGATAAGCACCGCAAGTGACAGTTGTCAATAATCAAAGAAAGACGGTTTTATAGACTCTCACAAAAAGGATAAAAACCAGCTCATTGCTTTTTTAGAGGGAAGACTGTTCAAGAATTACGATAGAATTACAATTTTTCGGTGATTTCTACAAGCGTTTGTTTCATGGTTGCCTGGTTTCTTTTTCCCTGTTATTGGAGCCTATTTTTCGCTGATATGTTTGCAGGTCACTATTGTTGCCTATATTGCGATGTGTCAAACATTTCCTTGTTTACTGAAATTGCTAATTGCAAGATATCTTTTGTGAAGCGAAGTGACAACTCCACTCTTGCTTGGCGATGAATATTCTGATTTTTTTATTTGTCGTATCCAGGTTTACACCTGGTAGTTGAAGATTTAGATTAAGTGGACGGGAAGGTAAGGAAGCCAATCTGGGTACGAAATGCGTTCTTTTCTAGCATAAGAGTCAACCTACCTAACATTTTATTAGTGCGGCCCGCCACAGCTCTCCTTAGTGCCAAAGTGGCCCGCATGCAAAAAAGGTTGGTGACCCCTGGCGTAGAGCAAATGGAACCAAGGCATGCATATTTGAAATTGCATGCAGTGCTTAGTAGTCTTAAAAGTATGTCTCAACCCTTTTATGTAATAACCCAAAGTAATAACCTGCAATAGGACAATATTGTGAGCACATTTTTCTGCCGATTTGAGAAGGTGGTTAATTCGTAGTGACAAAATGTCGTGCGGCTAGATTGGGAGCACAATTTTCTGCCGATTTGAGCGGGTAATAACGGTTGATTTGAACCAGGAAGAGACAAAGTGTAGTTCGGCTAGATTGTGAGCACATTTTTCTACCGATTTGAGCGGGCGGTTGATTTGAACCAGGAAGTGACAAAGTGTAGTTCGGCTAGATTGTGAGTACATTTTTCTGCCGATTTTTCTGCCAATGACCCGCTCATTTAAGGAGGATGAAACTCTACCTCAATCACCAATCGATTTGTTTAGTGATAAATTTTGGAGTGTTGATTAATCGTGTCAATAAATATTATACCGTCGTTGTTGTGTTCTGTATTCTCGAAATATACCACACACAAATTGTCAACAGTTTGTTTTATTGCACTGCACAAGCGAAGAAATTGTAAGCGAAGTTACACAGCAATTAAATCCTTTTTATTGATCCAAGTGTTGAATTCAGGTGGATAACCCAACCATTTCACTTGTACTTGTTTATTCCTTCCTCGTTTTCGTTCTCCGACAATAGCTTCAATTAGATACTCATCATCATTCTTTATGACTTTTTGAAGTTCTTGAGGGTAAAAACGACTTTGGAGTTCTTCGTTGTTGTAGTCTTTTAGTGTGTAAAGAGTAGGATTTCCAATCAAGCGTTTCGAAACGTTAAAAATTTCTTCAGTAAAGTTAGGCATATAACCTTTCTCAAACAGTTGCTTCACCTTGCTGATGCGAACCTTATCTCCAACCTGAAATTTGGAACCTTTATGGGGTCGTTGCTTTCCATATAGAACTTGCCAAACTTCTTCTTGATTGTGTTCATTAACCGAGGCTGGAGTCCGTTTAATTGAGCGATGATAACTGTGATTGTAGCTCCACAATAAATCATTCAGAATATTAATGTAGGTTAGAGTGTTTTTCGCGGTGAAGTATCGCCACATCTTTGTTTTTAACGTTCTGTTGAATCTTTCTACAATGCTAGCTTTAGTCTCATTTCTTGTTGTGAAAAAATGTATGTTGTTCTCTTTTAGAAAAGCTTGAAATAGACGATTGGTGAATTCTTTCCCTTCATCGGTTTGTAGACTATCGCATTTTCGATCTTGGATGATGTGAGAGAAAGCTTCTACTAGGCTCTTTCCAGTTTTATCTTTCAAAGGAACAGCAAAGGCTTATTTTGAAAGCACATCAATACATGTCAACAAATATTTATAATCTTTGTTGTATTTTTTCAGCTTTGACAAATCACACAGGTCTGCTTGAAACTGTTGGTTGATGCTTCCAACAATCACTTGCCTTCTCGTGAATTTTCTTTTGATTGGTTTATGTAATGTGTAGGCGTCTTGTCCCATTAACCATTCTTTCACTTTCTTTATAGGCTTTTTTGAACTTTTTTGCAAAGCACTGACTCCACCAAAACTCCCAGGGTTACGGGGGTTGTAGTAAATTTCCTTTAAAGACATGTTTTAATATGGTGACCAAACGAGTTGTTTCAATTTCTGTTCAGTATTTTTTCTCCTTGATCGTCTAGGTGTTGTTTTAGGTTTGGTTTGCTTTTGTACTCGTCCCAGAGAGCTGCTTGGTACAGAAGGGTGCAATTAGTCCCACCGTTCTTTATTTCCAACTAGCGTTTGTGGGGTGTTGATCTGTTTTAAAGCGTTTCCAAATTCTCTCCAACCTATCGGTTCAAAATTTTTTCTTTTTCTTAATACATCATTGATTAAATCCAGTACATTTGAACCAGAGAGTAATTTATCCTTTATTTTCACCTCGCCCAACTCATTCCAGCTTATGGTGTCAGAGCTTTTCATTAATTGAAGAAGATCTTGAGCTGATTTTCGTTTTGAATTTGGGACGCTATCCAATATTCTCAGCTCAATTGGTGGAGTGGTTGTATGGTTTGATTTTGGTAGTTCTTCTTCAACTCGAATCCGGATTGGTTGATTTCTCTTTTCTTGGTAGGTTAAGTAACGTTGCGAAACTTGCTGATATAATTTCGCTTTTTCATCGTCCGGTGAATCACTGCTTAAGATGGTATTCATTTCCTCGTCTAAATTTGAAAGCATTTTTGAGGTGGGGTTGGAGGCAGGGTTGTTCAAAACTCGGGGATCAACCAAAACCATCTTTTTTGCATGCATCATCACTTCCTTGTGAAAAGACTTGTTATAGCAGGAATGACAGCCCCAATGAGTGGTGCAGCCGTGGCCGAGTGGTTAGCGCGTTGGGCTCGCAGTCGAGAGCCTGCATGTTCGACTCCAGCCA
Source organism: Aplidium turbinatum (assembly GCF_918807975.1). Lineage (NCBI taxonomy): Eukaryota > Metazoa > Chordata > Ascidiacea > Aplousobranchia > Polyclinidae > Aplidium > Aplidium turbinatum. Next base: position 4,798,732 of record NC_137483.1, on the reverse strand, counting down.
CCCGCACTTGCTGTTGTTTCTCTGGGCAAGAAACTTAACGATAATTGCCTATACCTAGTGATCGATTTCGAGTAATGGGTAGTACCAAATTTAAGTCATAAGTAGAGTAGACAACCGGAAACAGACATTGCCGTCGGCTGCAGCGTGGGTCAGGTGTATGTCGGAAGGCGTACACCGATGCATAGCGCTCAAGTCCGCTTTCCCGCAATGCAGGATAAAGATAAACAAACAAACAAACAAACAATTAAACTTCCGAGAAAACCACCGTTTTGTAAAATTTTCCTTTTTTTTGGAAAGTGCTGTGCGTTTGCTTGCAAGAGTTCTCAAGTTCTTTCTATGACGAAAGAGTTTTTGCTTCTGGTTTGGTGTGAGAGTCACGTTCCCTTTTAAAATTTTGAGAGCGCACTCACAGAAAGTATTTACCAAGTCTTTGTCCGCGCTTTTGATGATTGCCTTCCGTAAACTGGGTTTCGCTTTTGTAAGAACGTGAAACGTTCTAGCGTGACGTCTAACCCTCGCTGACATCATGAGAAAATGAATCGAAAAGTGTTCACTCTGCTCTTTTTATCACTTTGGAACATAAACAGTTTGTTGCTCCCCAGAAAAAATAGACGTTCTTAATCGTAAATTATCCGGTGTGCCTTGCTTGAGGTCAACAAGTAAATATCCGTGTGGTGGAGCTGTTGCATCACAAAACGCTTCAACCATGAATTTCGACTTTGAAGGGTACATTTGGCTTGCTAAATGTCGAATCTGTGTGACATCGCGTGGGTTTTTGAAAAGAACCAAGTAATGAGCATTTAAGCTCACAGTCCTATGACCCTTTCCTTTATGAAATAAGTTTTGCACAATGTGGATCACGCTTAAATTTTTATGGTGAGACTTCTTAGTAAAAATTTCAGAAATCGCTTCATCGTGGTTTCCCATCAAATCATCAATGATGAGCAGTGTTCTTTTAGAAGTATCAAGTCCGGACAGATCTGGAAGCCCCTCAACAAACTCCACATTCTTTATAGTTTCGTATAATGGTTGCCATTCTGAAAAGCACCATATCACTCTGTCTGGGGGAGGGTTGACTAAATGAGATGATTCTTTAATAAATTTGCTTGTAAAGAAGGATTTTCCAGACCCACTTGGACCTGCTATTAAGCAACTGAACGGGTGCTTCCAGCGCGAATCCATTACTATAACTGTCAAAATTTTTCATAACAACACAATATAAATCACATTCGAAAGACTTTTATTTTGCGCTCAATATCTTGTCTACAAATAGGACACGTTGTTAAAGCAAAACCACAAGACGTACAACAGCATAAATGAGCACATGGTAAAAAGAACGTATCAACATGAGCAGTCAGACAGACACTACACTCTCCTCTGTCATGAACTTCTTCAATGTCTTCTCTCGGACTCTGTGCTCTGAAATCCGAAAGTCCCGTGGTTTTCTGTTGTGGTATGACTTGTCCTCTCATCAAAACCTCCCCAGCCGAAGTGTCCATGTGAATCAAATTCATGATTCTTCGTGTTAGATTAGAGATGTGTGGGTTTCGAATCCGCAATCGCTCTATAGAAGGAGTTTGAGAAACCACTTGGTAAACATATTCAGGGCCTTTACAGCATAGTATGTACTCGCATAAAGGAAAGTGCCTTGCATGCTCCTCCCAAGGGTTATCAGTCACAAGCCAATTCTTCAATCTCCACTGCAATACCAACATTTTGTACGATCGCGATCTCCAGTGTAATATAAACCAGCTTCTGCGAGGGAGAGACAAGAAGGGCTAACGCCATGACTGAACCAAGCTCTTCCACCTCTATAAAATGTTTGCAAGCGATCTCCTACATGGCGCATAGACGGATAGCCGGGTTCTTGACATGCAAATACCTCTCGATTGTCGGTTTCACCAGTGCTCGTCATGATTTTATTTTTCTATACAGTTACTGCCTTTTATAGACTACCACCACTTTTTTTCTTTCATTTTATTTTTCAACACTTTATCAAGCGGAATAATCAAACATCACATTTCGATTTTTATCAACCTCCAACACATTATCAAACTCAGCATATACAATAACATTGATAGAATGGGCAAGGGCGTCAGCGAACTTAACATCCAAACGAAGTGTGCCGTGCCTCACAAGATCAAAGTGACCACCATCACTCAAATCTGGGCTTAAATCAAAAACAAATAGAGAATAACCCTTGGCATAATCGGTGTAGTCAATACAATTGCCCAAATCTTTAAAAAAAGATCCTGTTCCAGTGAAAAGGGTGCTGTACGAACGAACATACTGTGGTGGGTCAGAGAATTTTGGAGTTAGAGGCTTTGAAGGAATCTGTTCTCCATTCAAATACAACGATAAAAAATTGATATTGAAATGTTCAAAATGAAATGGGTTTTGATCGTAAGCACCATTATAATCCGTATTTTTAACAAACCCAATCACAACACGTTTCGGCATCTGACCCATGAAAACATTCTCATGCGTTGAACTCATATCTCCACGTGGAATACTAAACGTTTTAGTAACAACACAACGAATAGGATATTTGGCATTTGAAACTTGCAATGCTTTTGTATGTCCTGTGATGACAGCTGGGCTTAAATTCACTTGTCGAATAAAGAGAGATACTTCTTTTATGACAGTTTTAAACTCGGCATCAGCAGCTGCCATCAAATTGAAAGCATGTTTAGAACGAATGAGACGCAATTTCATATTAACACCACTCAGTAAATATCGGTTTTGAAAGAAAACGTCCAAATGAAGTTTTCCCAGCATTCCGACTTGACGGCTAGTGGCAGTCAAGCCTTTTCTTTTTGTGAAACCGGTATTGTGCTGATCAAGATCTGACATGTGTGATGGGGTATCTTTACTCCACATTGATGAGGAGAGTTGAGAGTCTTTGGCAGCTGGTCCAAAGCTGAGTAATGTCTCGAGATAAGATCTATAGGGATAAGTGTTGTCTGAAGCTGTAATGAGTTTATCATTGAGATAAAGATCCACTTGAGAAAACATTGAATGCATCCAATAATTTGTACCAGCCACAGCCGCCTGTGCGGCTATATTCGTCCCATCTCCTTTAACGATTTGCGCTTTCACAAAAAGCATGGAATTGGACAAATCAAAATAAGTGTTTCCAGAGGAATTCACGTTAAATTCAATAGAACCGCGTTCAGATATGTTGTTTAATGGTTGAAATTCTATCCATTTTCCATCTTCAACGCTTGTTTGCGTCAGATTCACACTGAAAAGATTCAACTCTGACTTCAAACACTCACAAGACAACGGATGAACTAACGCCATTTAAGAAAATATATCTCTTGCTTTCCTCTTTGCTTTCTTTGATTTGAATGTCTTTGAGGGTCGCTTGCGCTTTTTATTTGTGTGATTCATCATGGAGTGAAGAAGGCTAGAGCCAGCTTCTCTACTTCTTTTCACCACTGCCTGCTTTGCGTTTTTTCCTTCTAAAACATCTCCTAGAAACTCTGAGCCGGAACGGATTGCTTGATGGGCAATGGCTTTTCCTGTCTTTTTGAGGAAGGGCATCACCATTTTTGCAGCTGAAGAGAATATATTTGCAAGACCATGACCTCGTTGAAATTTGGCTCCATGAAACACCGGGAGACCGTTTCCCGCTTGATCAATAAAATATTTTTCATAAGATACTGGATCAGACTGATGCATCATGTTGTTTTCTGAGATGAACAATCACGACAACACGTCCTGGAAGGAATGGCATCTTTTCTCCAGTGTCTGTTCTTAAATCCAATTCTATGATATCAAAACTTTTGTGTTGTAATGGGTAGTACTGCGCTTTTTCATATTGTTTTGATGCACATTCTCCCCATTTTCGATCAAGTGGAATCACACGCAGAAGCGGGGCATAAACACCTCCAACCATGCTTGGTTTAAGCAAATCACAATAAACATACATTGAATATAAACCCGACTTGAGGTTCACAGGGTTTTCGAGTGTGTGGTTCCCAGGTAAGAGAAAATTTCCAGCGATACCAAGTATTGTGCACAAGCGCGGAGAGAAACGGATGGTGGTTCGTTCCATGATTTCAATTGTAAGTTTTCTTGTTAAATTATTATAATAATAAGCTTGAAATACGTGACCTGGTTGCACGCAAAGAGCATCAATATCATCATGCAAAACTCCTCTGTCAATTGTTGACCGATAAATTTGCTGGCTTAACGCATTCAAAATCGAAACAAGCTGTTTAGGATCATAGTGTCCATCAGGGAGAGCGGGGTGAAACTGTTCACCCATGCAATTTATCACCATAGTGCAGGATTTTGCAGAGATGTTGTTGAAGTTGATTGGGAAGTGGATTTCTGATAAACCCATCTCCCATCCCCCTTCCAGTCGCACTTGATGGGGAAGCTTCACTTTGAAGTTTGCGAGTGTGTTGTCTGGAAATTCATTCATGGACGCATTCGAAGGGAGAGTAATATACATTTTCACTTGATGACTGGATTCGGTAACAAATAACCTAAGCAAGAGCTGAGCAGGGAAATCCAAAGATCTTTTTGTTCAACATTAGTCGAGAGATTATAAATGCTTGCTATGATGACAGCATACACAATGATAACTTGTAAATGAACACAATTTCGTTGCGTGGAACTTTTTTTCCAAACAAACCCCAAGATCTCTCAGAGGATGGACGTTCACTCTCTTCAGGATTCATTTTCCTTCTGAAATATAAATAGCCTGGCATTTGCTTATAAAACACGATTGAACCGTGAAGTGATAAACTTTTTTGCCAGTTCATCGTTCTTTGATAAATCATCAGAGTAGATTTTCAAGATCTCTTTCAACTTATACCCTCTTGCAGATAGCATACCGAACAGCAAAACGTGATGTCCGCAAGATGTCGCCATTAAACCTTGCACTGTCTGTTCATTAAACTCGGTTGAGATTGCGTTTATTCGGAGGAAGAGATAGATTTCTCGATACATTGGATGGAGTCCTAAAGGATCAAAATAAGTCGCTTTGTGGTTTTCATCAATGAAAATCCCTACCCAATGTGAGCCAGGTTGATCGGACCTGTCAAGATTGATAACACAGAAGCTAGGGTTTTTAAAGTCAACTTCAATCAATTGATCCCTCGCGAAAACTCTTTTAAAGACTGTCCTTGCATATGGATCGGTCTGTAAAACATTTGCCAGTTGCTGAGTATCCATGATTCATTTATGATACTAATTCAAAAAAACACAACAACATTTCTCTTTATGTAGCACTTAAACGTGCTACAGCAAAAGTTGTTGACATCGCCAGGACTTTCAATGTGAAGCATGAAATTGGATTCAATCCTCACTTAAGACGAGCTTCATTATCTGTTCGCGTTGGAAGAAAAGCGTTTCATCCTGAACAACTATGCAAAGTCGCGAAAAAGCTAATTGTGAAACAACCGTTTTTTGCTTTCCCCTCCACCAAAAATATCTTACAAATTTTATACTGGAGCAAAGAAGAATATTTAAATTATTGTCCTCATAGCGAGCATATCCAGCGTGTGAAAGAGGAGCTCCTACCTCAACAAATTGATTTGAATTTTAACAGTGGGAAAGTTTACGCGCCAGCTGCCTATCTCTCTTATATTATCGACGGTAAAGTGAATGTGAAGGTTTATCATGAAGCGTATCCCTTGCCAACTCCAGAAGACCAACACCAACTACAAGAAATTTTTAAATATTTAAAAGTCCTAAAGGATCAATCACCAAGTGCTTTTCGACCTCAAAAACGAATCAAGTTAGATTCTATTCTGTGATTGTTTTGTACAATTTGTCAATAAAGTATGATTGAAACTGCACTGTCTTGTTTCTTTTGTCAGTCAGCACATAAGTTTTATTAGAAAACAAGATTTCCAGTAAAAAAAACACAGCAAAAAAACTTAAAACACAGTAAAAAAAAAAAAGTCGTAAAGCACGTACACAAAGAAACATACACAGATTATATAGATAACGGTAAAGTAGTGACATCATCAGAACAAACGACACGTTTCGCATAAAAATATGCCAATCCTTTTTTAGTTTGATGATACGTGTAAATTTTGTTGTCTCTGATACGAAAGGAAACATTAACCCCTTGGCCACTTTCATGTGAACTCAATACATTTAGATAGGAATTTTTGTCAAATTTGTTTTTTGTAGTACTCAAACCTTTAGAGACTTGCTTGTCCACAGCACCAAAGCAATAATATGTTTTAGAACACAATCCCACAAAACCTGTACCGGCCCATTCTTCCTTAAACAAACCAGGAGTACGCGTATCAAATTTTTGTTGGGCAATACAACATTCCTGGGGAACAAATTCACTGCCATTACACTTCATTGAAAAGAAATCTGCTCATGTACAGGACAGGCAATAGATGGAAACCAAAGATGATAACAACTAAAAAACTCAAAACGCTTTTCGGGCTTCACGACTTGTTCCAATGATGAAGCAGATAAAGCAAAATACAACGAGTCAGTGTCCATTTCGAGACACTGAAAATCACTCCGATCAACAAATTTATCTAAGAAGTCGTAATAAAACTCTAGCATTCTGAGTTTGGCATAACCGTAGACAAAAAATCCAATTTGGAGGGGGAGGTCAAACTTGATGGATTTTTTAAAACTTTCTACTTCAAACAGATTTTCATGGACAGGGTTCAAATGATGAAAAAAGGGTTTATTAATTTCTTTTGCCACTGTGTCACTATCAAAAAACTTAATTTTCTTATGTTTTTGTTTGTTGGTGATTGTTTTACCATAAGCCGAGTTTCCCCACAATTTAAATGTATCAGCCAAGATTTTCTTGTCAGGATTAGAATCACCTCTTCGCCTTGCATCGGATACCTGGTCTGCAAATTTTTGAAAGCATTTGTTTGGTTGGAATTGAATGACTTCGTAGATTTTTTTAACAACAAGGCCGTGTTCTAAATACCATTTTACCAAGGGTGTGATCAACAAAATTTTCGAACCAAAATAACTTGAAATGAGCATGCGTCTTGGCTTGGATAAAATTTGATTTTTTTCTGCAAACTCCTGCATGTATTCGCCTATGTCTTCTCTAGAAACTTCAACGTTTTTAAAAATAGGGCAAAATTCAGAAAAATGTTTTTTTAGATTGTCAGGAGTCTCAATATCACATAAAACAAGACCGAATAATGTCCCATCTAAAATGGAAGAAAGAAATGTGTCCTGAGTCATATTGTACATCGGTTTAAGCACATTCAGAGTTTTCAAAAATTGTTTCACACTGCACACTTTTTTTTGCACAAGCCACTCACATTCATACATTTGCACCACACGATAACCTAGATCCTGCAAATATTTACAATTTTTTTCTGTATTTTCCCTGAGTTGTTCCATCGAAAGTCCATTACAAGAGTTTGTGTCCTTCATTAACCCTGTAGAACGATCGATGTTAAGCCGACACGAGTGTCCATGCCAAAAGCATCCCTGGAATTGGTACATGGTTTGAGATTCTTTACAGAATCCATCCACAAAGAGTTTTCCAACTTTGATTTCCCCACCATTAAAATCATGCTGAATATAGCAACCTTCTTGAAAAGAAACAAATTCCAACCATTCCATGGCAAGGTAGCCGTACTTGTGAGAACAAATGGGTTTAAAATTCTCAGCCTCCTTATAGCGGATGAATCGACCTGTAGGAGCTGGTTGAGCTATCGATCCCAAGTAAAGCGCGTTTGCATCCAGACCAAGAACACTTTAGCATAATTTAGCATTGTCACCGAATTCATGCTCTCGAAGTCGCGTGACACCTTTCTCGTGGTGGCGATGAAAAATAATAGAAGGACCACCAACAATATTACTCTTTAACAGTTCATGGATATCTTTGTTCTTTTCATCTATTAATGAAAAATTGACACCACGCTCGAGAGTAGAAAATAGATACTTTAGAGTTAACCCAGGAACAGAAAGTCCATCTTTAAAGAGATCTAAAGATTTTGATTTATAAAATTGAAAGCACTTTTCAATGGCAATTAAAAACGGAACAACATCTAAATTATTATAATACACTAAAAAATCTTTCATAGTTTTCATTCTTTTTTCTTTCCAAGTTTTTTGACATAGTGAATAGTCTTCATCCGATATGTTACAACCTTTCAGGTGACTGTAAAAACATTCGTGCTCTGGAAGAAACGTTTGATTTAACTGTGACAAGTCTGTTAACCACTCGTAAAGAAAAAAAAAAATTGGTTTTCTCCACTCCATAAGCTTTAATAAATTTGTCATAAGAAAATCCAGGCGCAATATAATTCATTATGTCAAGAAATTTAAAATTTTCCGTTTTAATACACATGTAATTATTGTTTCGCTTCACGACAAACTCAATGTCTTTCTGGATCTGGCTAAAAAATTCTCTCTTCACCAAATTCAAATCGTAGCGACCACCATTGAACCCAATAACTGGCATTTCTTTCAAGTACAAGCGAAAACGTGCTGTTAATTTTTTGAAAGGTTTGTTTTTTGGGTCTTTTTCATCTGTTGAGCATCGATTTTCAAGTTCTTGAAACACATAACTAAATTTATCGACAAGAATCTGATATGCAGCAGCTGAAATTTCACCTAAATAGTCTAACTTTTTTTCTCACAAGATCGTTCACATCACCTTCATCCACAAAACACACAGGATTTTCAAACCCACGTACATTACTGCACACACTCACAGAACAAGCTTTATGTTCCGCTTCCCAATGAATCGTGTCAGAATTGTTTGGTAATTGATCTTTTGAAAAAAGGCACTCGAAATCATACGTAGCCCTATAGGGGAAATAACGTTGATTTTTAGGAACAATTATATTAACATCCTCCAAACGTTCAAAAATGGTTTTAGGAATGTTGTACACCCCACCTACAAATTTGTTTTTGACATTCTCGTCGCATGTTTTCGTATGTCTGTTAAATGTGAACCTCTGGGCCCAAATTTTTTGACACTTTGGACACACAAATGTTTTGGAGTACAGGGATAAATTGCAAATATAACTAAAATGGTTATCATACAAGTTTAAATACATAGTTTCAGAAAAGCGATTGGCACTTCGTTGAACTAAAGAAGCAACAATTTGTTCTTTTTTTTCTAACTTGTATACGGAAATATTGATTTGAAATAATTTTTCGATTTTATCTAAATCAAATAATGACACACCTGAAAATTGAATCGGATCAACATTAAATTTCGAGCAATAAACATGAAACTTTTCCTTTGCTACTTTTTCTAAGTTATGAGGTATAGAACCAGCTTGCAAGGCCAAGCAACGAAACAGACACAAGTGATCAGTATAATCCCGGCCAGTCTGTTCACTTTTTATAAGTGCATTTAAACCAAAATTGTTTAAAATAAAATCAGGTAATGCTAGCGAATGACCAATGGGATGATTTGGTAACTTGTTAACATAAAAGCAAACATTTGTGACATTAACAACAGTCCAGCTTGAATCAGGGCGTTGAAGTCGTGCAAATTCCCAAATATCTTGATGTATAACGTTTTTTAGAAAATCATCGAAATCATGCGAGTTTGAAATTAAAGGAGAAATTTGTAGAACACGGTCCGCTCCGTGCGATGGGTGAAAAAACCTCAGATCGCCATGAACACGGTGACGTAAAATAAACCCGAAACTATAATTAATTTTAAAAGCAGAATTTTGTGATTGAAATATGACACGTCGGAATTCGTCTCTTCGTGACAGCAAATCATTATTGTTTAATGCAAAATTAAACCGATCTTGCACTCTTTGGTGTGTGATGTGTTTGGCATGGATGCTTCCTGAATGTCGCCTCAAAAACTGTCTGCAATACAAACCCTCTTGAAAATGTTTGACAAAAAAATTAACAACTAGACCAAGTGAAGCATAGTGTTAAACAGATTAAAATTTAACAACAACTCACTGAATATCCTGTTCTGCAGGGGGTTGTTCAGCACCATTTCGATTATCCAAAATCTGCGACCATTGTATATCTCTAAAAAAAAATTTGACTATAATTCTGACCAACATGTTGCTATTTTGTTAAAAAAATCATCACACAAATCAGTGATAGAAAAGTTGTTTGAATGTCTACTAAAAATTATTATTATTGTTCAACACAATCAGACCATATAAAACAGAAAATGCTTGAAAGCTTCTATTAAAAAAACATTTGAAATGCTATTCAACCGATATGTTGCTATTGTTTCAAGACCATCACCATGTAAAAGATAATATGTTAACATTCAACTTACCCCCATAAATCAGGGTTTTTCAAGTCTTGTTCGACTTCGTGTTGTGCTTCCCAATTAATGTCTCTACAAAGGAAAGTAAAGTTTCAAAAAAAATCCCTGTTTTGTAATCATTTTAACTAACTCCAAACTAAACAGTTTAGAAATAATTTTGCTTTGAATTTGTTCATTTTGTAACACTTTTAATTTACATTCTCAATTTTAAATGAGATCTTATTGCAGAATTCTTACCCCCATAAGTTTGGATTCATCAATTCCTCAATTTCATTCTCTCTGGGGACCTTTTCCCTTTCATTGTTATTGCCTTCGACCACTCTGAAATTGTAATCAGTCAGACAACTAAAATTAAACAATTACTTGATTCCCTTCAACCACTCTGAAATTGTAATCAGTCAAACAACTAAAATTAAACAATTTCATAATTACGTGAACAATCAAACTCACTTGTGAAACCTCCGCTCATGTCGATTTCTTGACACCCCTTGCGAAAACGTCCTTGCACAAAACCTACAAGCATAACGAATGCTTCTATGTTTTCGCATATGCAATCATCTCCCAGTCTTTGACTTGAATTGGGCATGGCATATTTCACAATTATACATTTTGCTATGTTTTTTTCTTATCAACCTGAAAAAATATTCAGTTCATAATCGAAATAGTAGACATAACTTCCTGCTAGTTCAAACAGAACTTTTCATAACTCGACTGGCTCCTCAAGCATAAACCTCATAAACTTTGGTGCGAACTCTGATTAGCCTGCAGTTAAAGCTATTGAGGATAACAATGTGACGTCATGAGCAAGTATTTCTTTCGTGTTTATATACAAATATCAGAGTAAAAAAAAGGTAGAGTGATGTCATGCGATCAACAAATGATAAATCCAGAAAAATGTACTCACAATATTGTCCCAAAAAAAAAATCCGTTCACAATGCGCAGGAAGTTCAAAATGAGCTGAACCCAGAAAAATATGCTCACAATCTAGCCGAACTACACTTTGTTACTTCCTGGTTCAAATCAACCGTTATTACCCGCTCAAATCGGCAGAAAATTGTGCTCCCAATCTAGCCGCACGACATTTTGTCACTACAAATTAACCACCTTCTCAAATCGGCAGAAAAATGTGCTCACAATATTGTCCTATTGCAGGTTATTACTTTGGGTTATTACATAAAAGGGTTGAGACATACTTTTAAGACTACTGTGCTTCCACTTTTACAAAGCTAGATTACCACTTGTATTACCACATTTGTCCTCAGATTACCACATTTTTTACTATGATTTTTTATCCGATCTTAACCGTATTTCGACTTACTTTTACATTAACACAGTGACTATTTTACCCACTTGTTGCCATAGTTACTATCAGGTGTTGTCAGAGTTAGGATTAAAGTTAGTAAGGGTTAAGGTAAGACTTAGGAATAAGGTTAGGGCTTTGATCTTTACCCAGAACTAAAATTTTTTCTAAAATGCAAGTTTTTGTTTTCAACAGCTTTAAACTTTTTTCAAATTACGACAGAATTCCTTATCCGGCAACGCTATTATTTGGTTATATTTACACTATATAGTGTAAAATAAGGCCCAAAACAACTACCGTACTCAGTTTATTAACAGAACGTCCAAATTAAGAAAGCAACTAGTACTAGTAGCTAAGCCAGGAATTTTGAAAGGGGGGGTTTTGACGGCCGCCGGCCTCTTCGCCAAAGGCGACACCCAGCGGCGGGGGATCTTTGGGGCCTCCCCAGAAAATTTTGAAAAGTTACTTTAAATTTGGTGCATTCTGAGAGCATTTTCAACAAAAGTGTGGGTATAAATATTCCTGTAAAATGGTGCTGTCTGGTGGCATAGCAAAAGAATAAGATCATGTTTTCTTAGTAATTTTTCGGTAATAAAGCTAATTCTCTATGTTTTCTTGTTGCTAATTCCTGGCTGAGATATTTGAATGTTTATCATTCGAAAAACTCGCTCTTTTAATGCAGTTTCGTTTAAAATTAGGCAAACTTTGTTTTAGAGACGTAGAGAGTAGAGACTGAAAGCATCATTCTCAATATCGTGACGTCACACGCGTGCCAAAGGGGGGTTGTAACCCCCCCCTGGCTACGCCACTGCAAAGTACTGTACTTGACACCGCAGCTAGAATCTGAAAGACATATTGACTATGAATATGATCACATGGTCACCCTACCTTCAAAGTCAAAAGTCAGGACGCATTCCAAAATCAAAACCGAAAACAGCGGAACATGCTAATCACATGCTATTATAAGTAGTTTTTTGCATATCTGTTCGATTTTAGGGGACAACAGTTAAAATGCTCTTATTTATTGATAATATTTTATGTCAAATTTTCAAAATTTATAATTTCCACATTTTGGCAACATTTCCACACAAAATTTCCATATTACCACATTTTTACCACACATTTTTCATTACCACATTTTTACCACAAGCATGATGAAAATTCCACAATTGTGGTAATTACCACAAAAGTGGAAGCGCTGATTGCATGCAAAGCAAAAGTCACGATCTCGAGACAGGGTTGCCAGATTGGTCTTTTTAGGGCCAAATTTCAGAAATTCAGGGTTTTTAAAAAGTGCTTGGCTGGACTATTTCAGTTTGGACGCTTGGTCTTTTTTAGTTTTCCGATTGGCATTTGTTTGGCATTTTTTCTTTTGGTCTTCATAGTTTAAGTCCTTGCGGTTTTCTACTGTAGATAGTATGACATACTTGAGACCTAAGCACAGTAGTTTAAAAGATCATGAAGAAAACGGGTCGGGTGTATGCTGAAGGCCATACACGTACCGCTGCATAGCGCTTCAAGTCCGCTTTCCTGCAATGCATGATAAAGATATAAAGTTAAGACATTGGATTCATGGTGCCTTCCAAACCTCATTTTTTGCAAAACAGCTCAAACAATTATCAATAGGTTTGTTTTGTTTTTCATATGTTTACCCTGCATTGCGGGAAAGCGGACTTGAGCGCTATGCATCGGTGTACGCCTTCCGACGTACACCTGACCCACGCTGCAGCCGACGGCAATGTCTGTTTCCGGTTGTCTACTCTACTTATGACTTAAATTTGGTACTACCCATTACTCGAAATCGATCACTGGGTAGAGGCAATTATCGTAAAGTTTCTTGCCCAGAGAAACAACAGCAAGTGCGGGTGGCTTGAGTCGAACATGCAGGCTCTCGACTGCGAGCCCAACGCGCTAACCACTCGGCCATTGCTGCCGACTTGGTTAGCGCGTCACTTCTGGAACGAAGAAACTTCAAGATCAACAGCGGCGCTGGTTCGACTCTCGGGGTGTGCGCTTGAGCAACGCACGTTAAGGACTGCTCTCCATTCAGCGGCATCCAATGGATGGAATAATTCACCAGCAACAAGGCTTCAACAATCGGAAACTTCACTCTGTCAATCTCGGTGACCGAGCCTGCGTCAGTGATTCAAAGCCTCTACATGCGAAACTGCCAGGATTAAGCTCTGCAAGAAGCTTTCCCAGTCTGAGGATAAAGATTCAATCAATCAATCAGCAAAGTCAGGCTCAGATTGCAAGAAAAGCTATAAAACGTAAAGCAAATTTGAAAAATTTTCCTGGGGGAGGCATGCCCCCAGACCCCCCTACACTGGCTATGACCCTCTTTCCATTGCATGCCTACGAAAATCAACCAGGATACGCCACTGGTTGACAGCATATCCTGCATTGGCACGAGCAGCATTGGAATTGATCGTTCTATTTCCGACTACCTACCTGTGTGAAAAGGCGTTCTCCACCATGCTCCAAATCAAAACAATTGGCCGGAGCCGCCTTCAACACGGGTTGCTCCACGATATGAGAGTGGCTTTGACCAACATAAAGCCTCGAATAGAAAAATTGGTTATACATAAGTGTTCCCGACAATTTTCACCAAATCAAACGTCATATAAAAACCGTTCAAGTCTACTGAATATTACGTCATGGAAATTCCTAAAGCATGTGCCAAAATTGCACCAGCGTTCATAAGACTTGTGTCAAACTTGTTTGGACTTGTTTGGGCCTGTTTAAACAGGAAATATTACATCAGCTTTAAACACCTGTTGGAATGACTTCATAATTGTCTTTCATTTATTGCGTCACAGTTACTTTCTACGTGAATTTGAGATATTGATATCTATTCTGGTCATTCGTAAAATGATTGTTTGAAAGTTGGCCGCACATTTAACTGTTGGCTTAGTGCTTGCTAGCTGGACAAAAGTTCCGTCTTTTATCCAAGTAATCTGTTGTGTAGTGACAGTTTAAGTGGTGTAGGCGTTGCACCCCCTCGTTTTCGGTAGCCTCGGGCTAATTTTACAGGAATACACTGTTTGAAAAGAAGTTCAAGTGTGTGTTTCTTCGGTCATTATATACAGACGAACGGATTAGGGAACTTTATGTTAAAATTTTCCCAAGAAGAGATTATGGTTTACCGCTGTGACCAATAAGCAACAACAGAAATCACATTGATACATGTGTAACTAGTTACCCAGCTGGGTAACTTAAGTATGCTTAAGTTTGTCCATATTCTTTCACTATTTTCGGATTTTCCTATTTCTTTTATCACCAATGACGACAGTAGTTGTGAAGAATAAACAAGATGATCAATTTGTACATCGCTTTCCTTTCAATAGTGCAGGACAAAGTTTAATGGCGACGCCGAAATTTTAACATGCTTTTTGATCGCTTACGGTATATTGTTTTGAAGTTTTTTTGTAGCCTAACAAACTGTGCTGTTGTTTCAAGAGAGTTGATTCACTGATTCACTGGGGGGGAAGAACAAGCACCTTCTCGTGGTCCCTCCCGTCAGTACCATATCTTTGAGAAAAGATATGCGAAACGAAGCTTGTCACACTCGAGCAAACCAGGCCCAGGTTCAGCCCAGGGTGGATAGGGAAACGCCCTTCTCAGGGCGCGGCAGCTCCTCTGTCGAAAAGTACCGACGACCCACCGTACTGCAGCTGAACACCGAGGGCATTACTGCCAGCAAGCTCAGCATCATCGAGTATCTGGCCACAAAACATCAGGCCCTCGTTATTCTCCTCCAGGAGACCCACTGCACATCTGTGGATAAGTTGGTATTACCCAACTTCACACTCGCAGGCGCAACCATCAGCAGGAAACACGGCCTCGCCACGTTTGTCCATGAGCAACTGAGCTGGACGCCAATAGACCAGTCCAGTGCCCAATCGGAGATAGAGTGGTTATGCATCGACATATCAGGCTATCACATCATCAATGTCTATAAGCCACCACCCTCACGCTTAACACCAACAGCCATCCCAGTGTTCCCCCAACCCAGCCTCTATGCTGGCGATTTTAATTGCCACCACGTCGACTGGGGCTACAACACCACCAACACCGACGGAGAAAGCCTGGCCTCATGGTCAGCCAATAACAACCTCACCCTACTGCACGATCCCAAGGATGCAGCGAGCTTCTTCTCCGGACGCTGGAACACTGGTACAAACCCCGATCTGGCTTTCGCAAGTGATGACCCCGATAATTGCCAACCGGACAGACGTGTGCTAGAGAAGTTCCCCAGGTCCCAACATCGACCCTCGATTATCACGGCTCCAACGCTCATAATGCCTGTCCCGAGCAAGCCTGTTAATCGATGGAACTTCAGAATGGCTAACTGGGAGTACTACAGCCTCCTCACCAATGAAGCCACACAGTATCTCCCATCCCCTCACACCAACAACGTGGAAGAAGCCTACCAGGACTTTTGTGATGCAATAACATCAGCGGCAAAACAATCCATCTCCCGCGGCCGACGAAAGACCTACATACCGTGCTGGGACAAGGAGTGCGAAAGCCTCTACTCCGACTTCCTCCACGCCCCTCAGGGCAATGACACCAACAGCTCAGCCACAGCTCTGCTGGCAAGGCTGGACTCAAAGAGGAAGGAGCGCTGGACAGAAGCCGTTGAATCAATCGACTTCACGCACTCCAGCCGCATAGCATGGAGTACACTGAACAACCTAACTGGCAGATCACGTGCCTCTCGTCAACAATGTCCCGTTTCAGCAAATTCCATCGCCTCACAACTTGTGGAGAACGGGAAATACAAATCGAGAGACCGTGAATCCGATAGATCCGTCTTGCAAGAAATGACGGACCTCTGGAGGGTAACAACCCCAGACGGGGACAACATCTCGGGTGAGTTCACCCCGGAAGAATTTTCCGCCGCCCTCCAGCGCATAAAGCCAGGTAAAGCCCCGGGCCCTGACCACCTATGCCCGGAGTTGATACTCCATGCTGCTGCCTCCTTAAAGTCCTGGTTAAAAGACTTCCTTTCCTGCTGTTTGCGCCACCTGAGAATTCCCAGAATCTGGAGAAGAGCCCTTGTGGTTGCAGTCCCTAAGCCGAAGAAGCCCCCAGGGGACCCGAAGAGTTACCGTCCAATCTCACTGCTCTGCATCCCCTTCAAGATCCTCGAGAGACTCATCTACGCCCGTGTCGAACCAATAATAGATCCGCAGCTCCCCCGTGAACAAGCTGGTTTCCGACACGGACGATCAACCGTAGATCAGGTCACACTTATGACCCAAGACATTGAGGACAGCTTCTCAGCTAAGAAGAAGGCTGGCGCCGTGTTTGTTGATCTCACGGCTGCCTATGACACC
Organism: Aplidium turbinatum; assembly: GCF_918807975.1. Classification (NCBI taxonomy): domain Eukaryota; kingdom Metazoa; phylum Chordata; class Ascidiacea; order Aplousobranchia; family Polyclinidae; genus Aplidium; species Aplidium turbinatum. Next base: position 4,781,870 of record NC_137483.1, on the reverse strand, counting down.
GTATGGCATAGCGGCCTTACCTGCAAGTTACTCCGTCTGCTCCCTGACAGACACATGGTCCATATGATGATGGAACTTGTGCAAAACCGCAGTTTTACCCTCACAACCGGTAGCGGTCGTCGAAGCAGACTACGCCGACTTAAAAACGGCGTCCCACAGGGCTCAGTCTTGGCTCCTCTCCTGTTCAACATATACACCTACGACTTGCCCCCCACCATCTCCAGGAAATATGCTTACGCAGACGACCTGGCACTCCTGCACTCAGCAGGAAACTGGCAGTCAGTGGAGAGGAACCTCAGCCAAGACATGCAAACACTATCAGCGTACCTCCAGAAATGGAAGCTACAGCTCAGCAAGTCAAAGACAGTGTCGGCGGCCTTCCACATTAACAACCGGGAGGCACAGCGTGAGGTAAACATCAAGATTGATGGGGAACGCCTGCCCTACTGTGCCGAACCTACATACCTCGGCATAACCCTGGACAGGTCACTCACGTACCGCCGGCACTTGAAGTCACTGCGCAAAAAACTATCTACACGCGTCGCACTTTTGAGGCGATTGGCGGGTTCCGGCTGGGGAGCTGGTGCTAAAACTCTTCGTACAGCTACCCTAGCCCTTGTTCATTCCACCGCTGAGTACTGCGCGCCGGTCTGGTGTCGTAGTTCTCACACCCACCAGATTGATACCGCCATCAACGACGCACTGCGTACTGTGACTGGATGCCTGCGTCCCACTCCAACGGACTGTCTACCCATCCTAGCAGGCATCCAACCCGCTGAGCTACGCCGTAAAGGAGCCACGATTTCTCTCGCTCGCCGCGCTTTGGACCCCGACCATCTCCTCCATGCAACACTCAAGAGACCACCACCTATAAAGCAGCGGTTGAAATCAAGACGCCCCTTTGTGCCTGCCGCACAACAACTCCTTAAGAACGCAGAAGAACTTGATTTAAGTGCGGCACACTGGACGAACCACATGTGGAACACGGAGTGGCAAAATCACACCTCCACGCTCCGTGACTTCATACCCGACGCCGATCCCCGTCCACCAGGGATGTCCCTCGCAAGGCTTGCGTGGGTCAGGCTTAACCGCCTGCGAACTGGCGTCGGCCGCTTTCGTTCGGACATGCACAAGTGGGGCCTGGCTCCTTCATCAGAATGCGAGTGTGGTGCCACGGAACAGACCGCAGACCATGTCATCCACCACTGCCTAATCCACCGGCCTCCACACGGTGCGCATGGTCTGAGAATCCTGGACGACGAAACTGCTGAGTGGCTGAAGATTTCCTGCCCTCCAATCTAGCCTGGAAACATCGCTCATACGCCATCATCATCATCATTCACTGACATAACCATATTATGGTTATAATTGAATTTCTGTTGGTGAATGAAAGCCAAATATCAAATCCTGAATCAACTTCGTTAAAACAACTGCACAGTTTGTTAAACAACAAGAGACTTCATTAAAAAATATATCGCCAGCGATATGAAGGCATGTCAAAATTTCGGCCTCTACTAAACTTTTGGTCGGCACTGTAGTAGTCTTATGTCAACGATAGTTAGGGGGTGCTAGACTGTTCAGGCCTGTTAGAGTCAGAAAAGGTTAAGAAACACTGTTCTAGGTGGTCCTGATCACCGCTACAGTAGCTTTTCATTTTGCATTATCATTTTTTTAAAAGGAAGATGGTCTGTGTTCTTTCATCATAAAGGCGATGTTGTTTCTAAAAAAACGGAAAGGCATAAAAGGCTAAGTAATAATGCAACGTGCAAGAATTCAGTTTGTCTGGAGGCCGATCCACTAACCTTTATTGCAGTCAGAATCGCTAGTAGGACTATCTATGCCAAAAAATCTCTATATTTAAAGAATGGAAGCAGAAACTGAAAACCGAACCCAATATCCCAGCATTGTTTGTTTGGAGTGTAGGTTAATATGCTAGCCTACCTTTCCCTAATTATGTTTTTGACTGTTCCAAACACATATGAAGTCCGACGCTATCTGCCGCAGTTTTCTTTCCTTCGGTAAAAGCCGTTAAAAGAGTCTTTCTACTTTTACAATCTACCCCGATTATGACCTGACACCCAGGTGACGCCACAGCATGCAAAGAAACCACGAATGACTCCGGAGTCACACAGATTCCCACACACACTTCGCCGTCATTCAAACGCAGATTCTCTTCGGTGGGGCGAGTATTGGCGCGAGATAAAAGCCCGATATCTATAGTAGGAGCGAAAACTTGCGAGCCACCTTCTTGCGGCACGCGAAGAGAACGGTCCGCGGATCGTTGAAGGCAAAAATAGGGACCGTCATGACGAAAACCCACCTCAAGGAATTGAGGAGAGATTTCGCTGCGACATGACAGCTTTTGAAGCTGAGAGTTGCCCGCAGATGCTTGAACGTCCACTGGTACGAACATGACAACCAGGGCCTCCGAGAGAAATCATAACTGGTCGGGAAACAATACGAAAAATGGGCCCCCAAAACAATTTCTAGCAAAAATAAAAGCAACAAAGTTATATTATGCATTTTATCATATTTTTTATGCTGAACTTGGCCTACTTTCCTCAGTGTGAACTTGAATTTCTTTGAAGTTTTACAGCGTACCGTTATGAAAAGAAACTACTTTCAATATGAAACTCAACTACACTTGCTGCAAAATTACCATCGTTTCTCACTATTTTGTCTAGAAAAATTGTAGTGGGCCTATAATCGTATGGTGTGTAGCCTACATCGCATATGCGGTGCTTTTGACGCTTTAATCCGTGTTTAAAAACATCGTCACATGCGTGTATGCTACTGCTCCATTTCCGCCTCTGATGTTGGTGGATGGGCAATCCTTGACCTGGTGATTGACTTCCTGAATGTTAGATTCGTAGTGTGAGCATTCAGGGCTGCTGAGAGTAAAGGAGAATGGGGTTGGTTGAATCATTTTAAGGTTTTATTCCGCTTGTGGGCGCCACAGACTAGGGATCATGGTGAAAATTGGTCTGCTGATACTTGGACATACACTCTACCAGATGAAAATGGTTTCATATAGATACTACAAAGCAGTAAAAATTGATGCCAATTTCAAAAAAGGTACTATTTTTTGAGACAACGGGGTTGGTTGAATCACATGGTGGGGTTAGTTGAATAATTCATAAAATCATTTAAAAAAATTCTTTGTTGTGTTGTATATCATAACACATTATTTCGAATAACTACAAACTAACTTAATGGCAAAATATTTATAGCATTCCACAAAAACAAGCAAAATAGTTTAACATATTTTGTGCAGATAAACAGCCCATCTGTACAGAGCTCATGAGCCCATTACGATACATTTCAAGGAAATCAACAAAGAACTAGCCATCTACCAGACGATGTCCGGCCAGAAAGTGAACCAGGGAAAGACCCAGATCCTGGCGTCCAAACCTGACCTGGCCCAAAGAGCTCAGCAACTCTTTCCAGAAGCTGCGATCTTGAACAACGTCAAGATCCTGGGCATCTGGCTAGGCACAAACAAAACACAACTTGACAAGATGAACTGGCAGACCGCCATCAAGAAAACTCAAACGATCGCCAACATCCACAAACCACGAAGACTCTCCCTCTATGGAAAGATCTCCATCATCAACACTCTCTTGGTACCCGTCACTCTGCATCTGAGTAGAGTCCTGATGCCAACACAACAACACATCAAAGAACTCAACAAAATCCTTTTCAACTTCCTCTGGTATCCTTCACCATTCGAACAGCTCCAGAGAAGCAAGACGTTTCCTCCTGTCAAAGATGGAGGCATCAACATGGTGGACATCCAATCAAAATTTCAAACAAGCCGCATCGACAGAATTCGCCACCTCTTCTCACTAGAAGACGCCACCGAAATCTGGCACGAATGGGCCATGTTCAATTTGAGCTACAGAATGAGACACATTAATCCTCATCTGTTCTCCAACAGCATTCCGCATGCCCCAAATCCAAACGAAATGTATGCGGACATCTTCAAGTCCTTTTGCAAACTCAAAGGCTTGAAACACGACTGGGAAAATACTTCCTACAAAAATATCTATCTCAATCTGAAAACGCAATATGAAAAGAAAATTGACAAGATTGATCAAAACGGAAAGAAGATTCCTTGGAATGAGATCCTCTTGAAAAACAAGGGAATCAAATTCCTCCTTCCACCTTACCTATCCTCCATGTCCTTTCGGATTGCACATGGAGGATACAAATGGGGAGACTTTAATAGATCAATACATTCCGACAGAATAACAAATTGCAAATTCTGCAGAAAACCAGAAGACAATGTTGCTCACGTCCTCACCAAATGCTCTTTTGCGCTAGGAATATGGGAGCGCCTGAAACAACAATATCTTGGCCTAACCAAAGAAGACATGGAGATAACAAAAGACATGATCCTCTACAACCAAATCCCTGACGGACAGAACAACTCGATTCTTTTGACCATAATGAATGTCGCCAAGCACACCATCATCCAAAAGAAGATATCTCTGGACATCGGCGACACATATATACAGGACACAAAACGGTCCACCATTCAAGCCCTGTGGGTGATCATGACAAAAACGAAAGACATAACACAAAAACATAACATTCCTTTGTCATCTGACATTTCTACTCCTTCTAAACCTCCTCCTACGGTCAGAAGAAAAAAGAACCAGTCGTGATCCACTCTTCAACCGCCCTCTCAGTCGTCCTCGGTGGTAGGGATGACTGATTGCAGCGGTGGATCTCACTAGCACAGTACGGTCGTAGATCATCTTTGAAGAAGCTTAGACAGCCAAGGGCGTAACAACCCACCTTTAACCCGTCCCTCTCACTCATCTGCAACGGCCTGATGCCGGAAGAGTGATTGCAGCGGGAGATCTTTAACCGTCCCTCTCCGTTGTCCCACTCGCCATGGGATGACAGGATTGCAGCGGCCCATTCCAAGATGACTCTGGGGTCAGCGAAAGCTACCCTCCCTCTGGCCGCTCCTCTCTGGCATCTCCGCCAAATGAGATGTCAGACTGCAGTGGCCCGTTTTCTACAAACATGTGCCCTTCTTCAAGCGGGAAAAAAGAAGATACACACACACACAAACAAACTCAAATAAAATAAAAATTAACTCTCTACCAAAACGCGCTAGTTCTCAATGCTTGACCCGCCATCTCCTAATCTGCTCCAAGATCAGCAAGAGAAAGGTCGAAACAGGAAGATCAGCTTGAGGCAGCCACTAACCAAACATTTACATCCACAGATTACCATCTACCGCAGTAGGTCCCTTCGGTCGGAGTAAGTCCCTCGCCTCCCTGGTAGGTATTTTCCATGTAAGTATGGTGTGCCTGCTGAGTGTTTGGGTGTGTGGACGGCTCCCGGAGCGGACGCACTAATGATGAGACAGGAAACAAATCCATTCTATATGGAAAGTTTGTAAACCTGCAAGATGTAGTGGTGGTATCCATCTTGAACTCTGAGCGTTGCGCGAAAAAAAAAAAAAAAAAAAAAAAAAAAGAAGATACATTTCACCTAAGCTTCTCTGTCAACACTCTTATTGTAATTTTCTCCACATTGGTTGCATAGCCATGCTCTTTCATCTGCAGTAGCTGCTGAACCTCTTTTTCTTGTGATTGAATCTTGCTCTTCTTTTGAGGCTTCTTAGCAGTCCTATGCTCAATTGCTTCTTTTTCTGGCGTGTACGTCAGTAGCCTATCGCACACTTGAGGCGTTTTCTTCCTCCATTTCTTTTACCTGTTTTGACAGGGGCCTTGGGGAACGCACGTACCATTTCAGGGCTGAATGGCATTGAATTAACTCCGGGACTTGTCAATACGAGTCTTTTCCGACATGAATGAGAGGTTGAAGGTGTATTGACCGGTTCCTCATCGCTTGTGGCGGCCAACAGGCCTTGCATCTCAGAAATTGAGCTTTCGTTCGAGGCTGGTGGCTCATCAGCAACGCCAATGCTCTGTGACATCACAGCCGTTTGAATATGATCACATTGGTTAGTGGATTCATTTGGCGGATTATTTGACTCATCTCTGATTAATGATTTCATCAGGTTAAATTATAACGGGGTTGTTTGAATCACGTGATTCAACCAACCCCACCAAGATATCACAGAAAATAAGAGTAAAAGCTATTTTACACTGAGTTTGAACTTGGCCGTCATTACTGATTTCTTAACACTTAGCTGACTGGCTACAAAAATAACTTCCACCTTCTCATCTGCACACTATCTAACTAACGCTAAACAAAAAATACTAACAACACTGAAATGTTACAAACAGCTATAAAATATGGGGGTACTCAAAAACGCCAACTAAACACCAACTTCGAAACTCGTGCGTTGCAGCATGCTGAAATGATGGCCATGCCTTGCGAAACAAGTCATCTGATTCAGTTCAATAATTTTAGTCTCAGCGCAGTCGACCGTGATTCAACCAACCCCCGATTCAACCAACCCCCGATTCAACCAACCCCACTCTCCCCTACCCCATCTATGTAGAGTTTTGAGTAGTGCGGGTGTGTTTGCTGATGATCCTGTTAACTGTTACCCATTCTTGTCTGTTGTGTAAAATCCTGGAAGAGACGTTGTTTGGTCAGTGATAACGTGTCCTCCCCTTAAAAAGTCTGCGTACCAGGCCAGTATTGGTTCCAAACATGGTGTGAATCAAAATTGTTGTAGGTAGTAATTCTAGTATAGCCTAGAATCTAGGCCCTAGATTGAAGAAAAATTTGTGAGTACACAATACGCTGCAGGCAATAACAATATAGCTCAACAAAGCATTCAATCCAGTCCTGACCTTTAGCAATGCAAAGTTACGGATCACAGCATCAAAATGCAACGTCTGGTTTGGTGCACAACATGTAGGCTAGGCCTACTGGCTGTTCAATCGGTTTTGATTCATGGTTTACAAGCAATTCTTTACAAATTTCAATCTTTTCTAGATCTCTGCTATTTATGTATTTGTATCAGACTCAAGATGGTCCATATTACAATCACATTGCTCTTTTATACCTCATTAGAAAGATAATTGAATGCTGAATCGCTTTCACATAAGAACTATGGTAAAAAAACACACACATTTGAAGTATTCACATTTGTTGTGATACACACATTTTAGAAGCAATTTGCTTTTCAACTAAGTTTCAAACGGTAACTATGGCTGATCTAGCGCATTTTCTAGCCCATTTTTGGGCCATGAAAAATGCTCCCCATTCCTACACCCAGCAGACTTCCAGATTAAGAGTACCCATATACCACCGGACATCGCTGTATGAATAGAAATTGGTAACTTTTTCACCTAGAGTGTATGTGGCGGGCTCCTGGTATAATCGGATTCAGTATTAAATTACCTTTCCAGGGATGTGCACTAATAGGTGGGCATTTAGAAGGAACTCCCACAACAGTTCAAAGATGGAGGACACATTTACGATAAACAAAATAATAATATAATTTTTGCATAATGGACAACTCTTTCAAAAATCCAAAATAGAACTATAATTCGTAACACGTGCCACTTAAAGTTTGCATGCATCGGATTCAGTATTAAGTTCAGTGATGTACGCGCATACAAAAAATATTGACGCCGTCAGCGCAAACGCAAACGTTCGAAAAACTATACGCCGCATGCGTCAACGCGACTTGTAAAAAAAATTGGCGGCGTCAGCGTTAGCGCATACTCTAGCGCAAACTCATTTTGTTTGCTAGGTGCCAAACATTCACACGGTATAAACCATTCGAAACAGCACACTTTTCAAGCCACTTCGCGATTTCTCGTTGCAAGAAATTATCTTTTTGGCCGGAAGGCACATTTGGCATTGAAAATATAAGTTTTTGCCTTTCGAAGAAGAGAGCTTAAAATACTTTTCCATGTAGGGCCATGGATTTGTATTATCATGCTCCATTTCACTTGGAGATTAGTATTACCGTAAGTTATTCCCTGAATACAATAGTGTAGTGTAAGAAACTGTAGCATATGCCTATCAAGAAAATTCTAGTAGCCTATTATACTAACTGTCGCTTTTAGTAATATACTAACTGTCGCTCCCTAAAAATCCATTATAAAAACACTATTTTTAAAATGATTCCGTTTGAATAAGACTAATGTTGCTTTTAATGCCATAATTCTCTGAGTAAGCTCTATGCTTTTTTCTGATAAGATTTTTAAAAAGTGGGTTAATGGAAGACAAAACTGCCAGACACAAGCAAGTTTAGATTCTGAACTGCACAACTCTTTGTTATTAGCATTCAGGGATAGTTAGCATTACTAGTGTTATTAGCAGTAGGCTACTCAAAAGCCTCTCACAATTGGCCCCTGGATGCATGTTTTGCTAAGTTTCTTTTACACTTTTACAGTTTCTTGCTCTCCTCGGACAGTTCGATCGTCGACGGATTGTTGGTCTGGTGACCGTTCCCCAGCCGCTTCAGGCAGTATAAAGTAACTGTGCTTATACTGCCCTCGAGTAGAATTAGTGACTTCTCTACCTGGAGATCTGGTTTCGCTTTTTCGATTGCTGTTCTTTGGCCGCTTCGGTTGGCCAACAATATGCGTTTTACAACACCAGCAAAAAACAATTCTTGTAGCTTCACGATTGAAGGGACCAGCGTAGTACAATTGAAGATGGGTACGGTAACTACAGACTCACGATTGAAGTGAACTCCCGTTTAACACAATTGAAGATGTTCTTTCTTTTTGATAACCGCTATGTATGAGCTGCTATCCAACCTGTCTTCTTCCTAACTTTCGACTCAAGTTCCACATGTGTTGAGTGAAGATTGATGGTATATTGTTAACAAGAGACGGGTTCAATTGTGATGTGGAATAGTCACTTCACACTCTTATTACGTCCGTCCGTTACATTCACACATCGTAAAAGAAAGACGAAACACGTTTGTAAAACACAAGTTAGAAAAAATAGAGAAAGAATGACGAGAGATTGTCGCTCAAGCGTGGCAGTGCATCGCAATGATGACGTCACGATTGCGCGACAATCTATGTCACAATACGGAGACAGATAACTTGGCCATAATTTCGTGAACACAGGGTTAAGATAGCCGTGACGTGCTTTCCACGAAACGAAAACAGCTCGTATTTAGACAGGGTTAAAAAGTCAGTAACATTCAAAAACAAAAAAATAACTTTTGTTTGAATAAAGTTGACACTGATTTGAATAAAAAATTAATATCTTCAACAACATGCAAAATAGTTTGTAAAACAAGCATTGTAATCCATCAAACAAAGTTTTGCTTTCGTTAGAGTAGGCTACTTTAATTTCTAAATTCGTTTTTTAATCCGTTCCTTCTACATCGGTTTTACATTTGTGGTCACAGCGGTAAACCATAATCTCTTCGTGGGAAAATTGTAACATAAGATTCCCAGATCCGTTCGTCTGTATGTAATGACCGAAAAGAAACACTCTTCTGGAAACGTCTATTCGAGAACTGTATTTCTGTAAAAATAGCCTCAAAGCTGTCGAAAATGGGATGCAACGCGATACACCACTAAAAACTTGTCACTACAGAACAGATTACTTGGATAAAAGACGGAAATTTTCGTCCAGCTGACAAGCATTAAGCAAAACAGTTAAACATGCGACCAACCTCTTCAAGCAACAATTTTAAAATGACTAGAATAATTTGCGATATCTCAAACTCACGTGAACAGTAACTGTGACCCAATAATGAAAGACATTGTCACGCAATTCAAACAGGTGTTCAAAGGTGATGATGCAATATTTCATGTTTAAACAGGTTTGACACAAGTCTTACGAACGATGGTGCAATTTTGGCTCATTTTTAGGAAAAATTCCATGACGTAAGATTCAGTAGACCTGAACGGTTTTATATGACGTTTGATTTGTATAGAGATTGGCCGTAAAATAGCGGCCCCTAGTTATGACAGTCTAACATGGCATAACTAAAAAAGAATTTAAGGACAATCGTGAGCCAATGAATAAAACACACGATACACAAATTGTTTGAATCACTCACGTTTAAGTTAATACGCAAATACAAAGGGCATGCAACGAATGAACAGCAATACGAATAATACACGACGATGCATGAAATTGGTACCATAGGTACACGCTAAAATGACGCTATGTACAATGGTTGCGATAATAACCGACTGTTCTGGGCTCAGACAAGTATCGGCCACCGCAGACAAAACCAGGCTCAAACCCTAACACTTAGGTGTTCTTTACGGGTGCGAGGCACGAAATATCCCTCAACACGTAGTCTACTTTCACTTTCCCTGTACTCTCATCATAGTTGCAGACGGCAACGTTAGCTCTACGAACCACAGGCTTCCCTTTCCTAATTTGTGGAACTACCTCATGCACCCTCCCAAGTTGATACTTCCCACGTTTACCAATGTCTTGGAGAGAACCGACCACTACAAGTTGACCAGGCTCCAAATTCTCGGCCATTTTTAACCATTTTTTCCGGCCCTGAAGCCCTGGCAAGTAAAAACCGATCCATTTACTCCAAAACTGCTGAGAAAGTGACAAATTGAACCGATAATCCCTTCTTAATTGGTCACGATCATGTGGTTTCCCAACAGCACAGTATGGGTCTAAGTATGGGGTCAAAAGTGAGGCAGGGGTGATGACAGTAAAATCCCTAGGGTCGTCACTCAAAGGTACCAAAGGGCGTTCGTTCACGATCCGAACAGCACTGCTTGTGTACGTAAGCAGTTCAATGAAATTGGGCTTGCGTATTGAAAAGTCCAAAATGTGAAAAAAGTACTTGGTCATATCGGCCACGAAACCAAATCTACTCAGCCGAAATCTAGCCAAGAAATCTGCCAGAGGATTTAACAAATCAGGACACGAAAACATTACATCATTAACACAAGTTCCTCGAAATTCAGACTTGCCATCGTAAACAATACGCTTTTTAATTGTGACGTCACAAGGTATGGTAAATACCATTCAAATCCCTTTACATTTTCTGCTTCACCAGCACGCTCAAAATAGCCATTAGATTTAAGATCCTTCATGGTGTCAGTAAGGAAATTACGAAGTTCAGGTTGTTTTAAAGCCTTCTTCCTTAAAGCAGCAGCTCTATCTGACGCCAACACAAAATTTTTAGGTAAATCAATATCTTCCTTCAACGGAACAGGTATCTCAAATCGACCATCTTTCAACTCAATATTCGGTTCGACAAGTTCTCTAGCCAAAATATCATTGCGAGACAATTCACAGGTTTCATTTTGCAAGGTCAAATCCTGAATGACTTTATTCAGGTCTGCTATTTCCTTATCACGAGACTCAATTTTACTCTGAAAGCCAGAGATGACATCCGACTCTGAAGACGTCTGCACTCTGCACACATTTGCAACGCTTTCATCTAAGGGTGACTTACCACCACAAGCCAACCAACCGAGAGGATTGAGTAAAGCATGCGGTTCACTACGATTTTCACCAACACGTTCTTCTTTTGCCCACATCAAATAAGCGTTGTCGTTGCCACTCAGTACATCTACAGTACTACAATCATTCAAATGAAACATATTCACGTCATGAAATGACAGAAACCACTTAAATCCTGCTTATGGGGTAAAGTTTTAACATCGTCAGCCCAAGCTGAGTTAACCACCGAAGTTATATCACAAAACAATTCATCTGTCTCTAACGACTGGATGTTGAGTTTAACAAGGTTAGCACAAGTAGGTTTCTGACCAGCCAGAGTATCCATTTTAAACGACGCTTTATCATACGGTTTAAGGCCAAGTTCACACGCCAAATCACTCGAAACAAAAGTCAACTGCGAACCAGGATCATGCTGACAATACACCAACTTCGATTTGCCAGTCATTGGATTCAAAACACGAGCAGCAGTAACGCGGTTAAAAGCTGCTTTAACATTTCCAATCTTAACATTAAGCACAGGAACTCTGGCACCAGCATCACCTTTGCCGATCGAATCCAGAGAATCACGTGACGTCACATAAAAATCATGCAGAAGAAAATAGTGTTTCCTATCGTTGTTAGGGCCACACTTACGACAGTTGTTTGCATGAACGCAATCCCTAACCATATGCTGGCGCAAACAATTCAAGCATTTGCCAGCTTTCACAATGACATCTCTCCGATCTTTAGGTGTCAAGCTCAAAAATTCTTTACAATTAGACAAAAATGATATTCAACTTGACCACGTGACGAACAACAAATGCATGCCGGCATGTCTCTACGTCTGGCCACACCACCGCGCGGTGCGCCAACAGCAGTCGAGTACTGCGAACTCCCTGACATCACATCATCATGCGGTTTTACCGACGTCTGCCTAACCGGACATGAAGGCAATTTTCCTTTGCCAAACTTTTTAAAATGCTGCGACTCACCAGAATCGCCCATTAGCATAATGCTAAAATCAGTCGACTTGCGCGTTTCCTCACGTACAACAAATTCAAACAAACTCTGAAAAGTAGGCTCATTAGTGCCACCATACTGATCACCTAAAAAGTCAAGATAACGCTGCTTAGCGTCAAACGGGAGTCGCTTAGCCAAATCCAAAACAAAACGTCCTTCCAATTTATCACGCTGACCATAAGATTGCGCGTAAAGCAGACACTGCGACAATTCATCTTTAAACTCTTTCAAATCACTGGAAGAGATCGAAGTCAATTTGCTACCATAGCGATACTTTCTAATTTCCGGTTCGGCGAAAAGACCTCCACGAACTCCAAAACGTTGAGACAAGCGAGCTAATGACATTTCTATCCTGTCTTCCTCTGACAAGCCAGGAGTGTCGGAAACCAAATTAGCAATCGTTTGCGCAGCTGTTCTAACACAAGCTGCTTGTAACAAAGTCAAACGAGTTCCTTTAAAGGGTGAAGCTGCCATTAAGGCCGTAACACGATTTTTAAAGAAGATAAATGGCATATTATTACCATCGTAACCAATCAAGGCCGCCTTATCGAAAAACGTCCTACTATTTTGGTATTCAAAAAAGCTATCCTGTTGTTGAGAACTCGATTTAGCGGGAGAAGACAAGCTATATCCCTTAAGGGGCTGAGGGGGCTCAGTCACGTGCACAGCACGATCAAGATCCTCACAAACGTTAAAATCAGTAGACGCGACACGCCTCTCACAACCACCCAAATTACTTGTAGCTGGGCGATTAAAACGTAGCGGCGCAGAAAACTGTGAAGAGGGCAAAGCATTACTGCTAATGGCGGCCCCGTGAACTATACGCTCTGGGGGAGGAGTTCTGTTGTAATTCGCAGGCCTTGGCTCTACAGCCTTCGGAAGACCCTTAGCCGCGGCCCCGAGACCTCCTGAAACAGCTGGAAAACATGTGGATTGGACTGGACCACTTACGGATTGAACAGGTGTCTGCAAAAGGTTATCTAAATTTAACCGAGATCGATGTTCACTTCTGGAATGCCTAGAAGATCCCTTCTTAGAACTACGCCGGGAGCCCGCCTCTGATCGATATTCAGCTAAAGCTACCTCCTTACGTTGTTCAGCCCTCAACTGAGCGTCTTTGAGTGCGAACTCAGCAGCTCTCGTGGCAGCATCAACTCGTATGGCCTCAGCTCTCGCGGCGGCCTCGGCTTGTATCTGGAGCTCTTCTCTTCTGAGCTGTAGGTTAATTTGTGCAACTATCCGTGACGAGCTCTCAGACATCCTAGTGCTTACATTTGAAACGCTATCCTCAGGATGTATGTCAGCGTCCAACTTATCTGAGAACTCACCTACTTTTTCTTCGAAGTTATTTTTTAACGAGTTAAATTCGGGATCTACCCTATCACGAAGTTCTGCCAAGATTGCAGAGTTAAAAATTTTAGTCAAAAGAGCATGGAAATGCCGTAAATCCTCTTCCAAAGTAGAGAATTTAGATTTAAAAATTAACAGTTCCTGCTTATCACTCAAAGAACCTAGGGCTACAGAAAGCTTCCCAATTTGAGTCAAAATATCCCTTCTAAGATGCCGGACCTCTCGAACTGACTTAGCCTCATCGTTACTGGGTCCCTCCCCAGAATGGCCTGCCCGATCACAAAGAACATCATCAGGCTTAAACTCAGTCGAGTCGACGGCGGTCGAGTCCTTGTCGCCACCGAGGGTAGACATATTAAATGTTGGGGCTAAATTTAACAATTAAAAAAATTAAGTTACACAAACACACAAAATATTAAGTTATAAAAAACTTAACTGCAAAGACCGTAAAAATACAAAAAGAATTTAAATGCACAATACCGTAGTTGTACGGGTATATGAAGTCCTAAAGTTCCACAAAACTTGCTTGGATTCTTCGACTTGAATCTTCAAGCACAGATCGATTGTCTTTAATCTTTTATCTTGCCAATGAATGTCAATGTAGTTTTTTCTTCAGAACCGACAAAGAAACGCCTTTAATTTTTAGCTTGAAGTTCTTCAGTACCAACTGAGAAGAAATGTCTTTAATTTTCTTTTGCTTCTGCACCAAACACTAGACAGAGTAACGTCTTTTATTTCTTATGTGCTTCTAGTGCTTCTTGGCCTACCAGCTAACAAGTCACGTCTTTTACTTTTTATGGTCACAGCGGTAAACCATAATCTCTTCGTGGGAAAATTGTAACATAAGATTCCCAAATCCGTTCGTCTGTATGTAATGACCGAAAAGAAACACTCTTCAGGAAACGTCTATTCGAGAATTGTATTTCTGTAAAAATAGCCTCAAAGCTGTCGAAAATGGAATGCAACGCGATACACCACTAAAAACTTGTCACTACAGAACAGATTACTTGGATAAAAGACGGAAATTTTCGTCATGTATTAACGATGGTGCAATTTTGGCTCATTTTTAGGAAAAATTCCATGACGTAAGATTCAGTAGACCTGAACGGTTTTATATGACGTTTGATTTGTATAGAGATTGGCCGTAACAATTTGTCATTCCGAAACAAGGTCAGCTGAAAAGTGTTTTCATTTCATCGTTTTATTCTCCAGTTGTTTGGCCTGAATCAAGCGTTGGCGGTCTGATTTGAACAGATATACTGTCAAACATTATTCGAGTTTTGTTGATAGTTTCTCCTTGTCATTGGATTGTTTTCGATAAGTTTGTCATTGTTTGCTAGGTGAATGCTTTTCTGGTTTTGAGCTGGTACTGGACGTTATCGATTTTGAAAAACCCTCTTTAAGTTTCTAACGTCTTATTCCACCATTGTAAGCGCTACTTTGCTACTTATTCTGATAGATTGAGGTTCGCTTTTTCCAGCAGCATGATCCTTGTTTATTTCATAAGTGTACAGTAGATACGAACAACCAATTGTATTTGCACTGTTGAAACTCTTATTCTAAGTTTGTGACATTATACCAATTCTAATTTATTCTACCATTGTAACCGATGCTTAGCTAATCCTTCTGAGTGCTTTTTAAGCATAAAAAACGCTTGTGCAATAAATCAAAGTTAAAAAACTTTTCAAACAATGCTTGCTGTCTACTGACATTGCAATCTTAAGGAAACCACCACGCTAACAACTAAACTGAAACAACAACTAAGTTTAGTTGTTTGCGTGATGCAAACCAGACATACACAGGAATGTGAACCAGAGATTTGTTGACAAGGGCCGAGGAGAACTAAAACACGAATTAAACAACTGAAAGTGAAATTAAACAGCACATCGCCTCTTATGTAATGTGCCCTGACAATGCCTCTTATGTAATGTGCCCTGACAATGAGCCCTGACGATTGAGCAATTCAAAATCATCTTTCGAAGCAGATCTGCATGCAATAATAAAAGCATGGAAGCCCTGAATCATAAAAACACATGTGCATTAAATCAAACTTCAAAGTATATTTCAACGAAGGCTTGCTGTCTACTGACATTCTAATCTCAGGGAAACCACTACACTGAGCATTTTCTTTGGCATGGTCTTAACGCAAACCCACGCATATGCCCACCGTACCTATGATGATACATGAACGACACGTAATGCAGAGACACAACTTTAATCATTTAGGTTTCATCAACATAGTCAGCTTATATTAGACACAACGCTGTCATATTATGTATAATAGTCAATGATAAAAATCAAACTATTTTGAATCAATCATGGAATCATTATATTTCAATTAATTGACAGCAGTCAATCAATGCGAGTAAAACACCAATGTGATACTAAACTTAACGTATCGTCGTAAAGATGTGACCTACAAATTTTAATATTTAAAGCAATAGTTTATGCTCAAGTCATTACAAAATAAATGCAGTCATGACATGTGACAATGTTTTCTATTGTATTCATGATTGAAAATCAACGTATGTAGAGAACACAGTAAATTTTTATGTTTATACAATACGAATTTGAATTGCACTTAACGAAAGGACTCTGCACATGCAAAAAAACATTTTAAGGAACGAAACATATAAAACCCCACTCCAGATCATTAAAAGCCACAAAAATTGTATTTCTAATTCCACTATGTTTATATATTTGCCTTTACCATTCATTAAAATTAGTCATTTTACAGTATAGCCAATCTAACATCTAGGCTACTAACTAAATTTTCTCCTAATATTACGGAAGATCTAACCTCTTGACGTTAAAAAATCATAACTTTGTAAAAAAAATATTCCATGATATAAAGTAAGAAAACATTTCTATATCTTAATATTGGGTTAGATAGGTTTTAACAGCTGACAATCAAGTTGTTAAGAGTGTTCCAGACAATTGGTCACCTAATCAAACGTCATATAAAAACCTATGTTGTTCTGCTTGAACTAGGGAAAAGTGAGTTTGGCAAAACGTTGTGTTAACCGGCGTCAAATTGTCAAATTAGGCAAGTGTCACTTCAACGTTTGTGTTTTAAATTCGTTTAATTTAGAAACCAAACGTTGGAAGTCAGTTACAGAAGTTGCAACGCACAATTTGAGAACCACTCCATGCACCATTTAGGCTACCATGTGCCCAATGGTGTGCATGAGCTGAGTGAATTGGATAACGAAACAATTCAGTGGCTGTTCGACACTTGCCCAAACACCTAGATTCTAAACCGAGTCGCCGCGATCAAGGGTGGTAAAAGGAAGAGGCCCTCGACCCTTGGAGTGGCGAAGAAGAAAAACTGGGAGTGTGCACTTGAGCAACACATTTCAGGATTGCTTTCCATTCAGCGGTACCTAGTAGATGGAATAATTCCTCGGCAATAACACTTCAACAACAAGCGAAAACCTCACTCTGTCAATCTGGTGACCAGTTCCGTGTCAGTGGTTTAAAGCCTGTAGCCTACAAATATGCTAAACTGCCAAGATTAAGCTCTCAAAAGAAGATTTCCCAGTCCGAGGATAAAGATCAAATCAATCAATCACTCAATCTAGCAACAAAAATTTGTGGAGAGTGTATAAACTTTGAGAAGTAGGATGAATGAAGAACAAGAGACAAAAACATGCTTTTAATTGACCCTTTACAGTCCAATCTTACTAACTTGTAATCGGAGCGCCCTGCAGCTCCCTGCAGTGTTAAATATTTTGTTAGTTGGACTACACGTTTCCAAAATAAGGATTTTAAAACTTGATTTGAGTGTTGGGCGCTCCGGGTTTAAGATGACTTTGTAGGCCTACTGTAGGCCAAAGCAACAAAACTATAGTCGACAAGCATGAGACGTAACTGAGCAGCAGGCTGCAGAACATTAGTTTTTACGATATTTGCGTTAATGTAAAATCAAAGTAGGTAAGGTGATAAACACCCAAATCCTGGTCCGACTGTAGGCTATCTGGTTGGGTAATTTTTTTACAATCGAAACGAAAATGAAATTAAAGTAGAACGGCTAAGAATCTCTTGAGGAAGCATACTCGATATTTCTCTAGTGACTTCACATACAGTAGCACAAAACTTTTCTTCTTTTGTAATGACTCAATATTTTGCGAAAGTAAAATTCACATGTTTGCATTTGACGCCTAGAACACTCATGGCAACGTATACGGATAGTTTTGTTGGAAACGTTGCTACGTGCGTGTTTTCCTGTCAGCATATTTACAACAACACAGCAGTGATGTGGTAGTTTCTCTTGCCAACAAAACATCTTACATCAACAGTTAAAGGCGAACACAATTGGCAACCCTGTTTTGTGATCTTAGTTGGAGAATCAAGGCGAAAAATCTGAAACAAATGTAAGGAGGTGTAATCATCAACGGCTTTATATTAAAGGTCATATAAAAACTAAGTCAAAAAAGGAATTGAAAACTGCATCGGAGGGGACAGGCTTGGATGCAGGATGCTTATTAGACAAATGAGGTTAGTTCAGGATGACAAAATATAATACTACTTGAAAGTTTTAAAACCGAAAGAATTTAAAACACACAAGATAGATATCGAATGGCACTAAATTGTTCTTAGGTAGCTATATTATGTCAAAAGCGGTCACCTAACAGAAGAGTTTGTCTTTACTAGGGTAGCTATGAGAATCACTCATGTTATTTCATCAGCAGTAAAGTTTTAGCCAAAAGAAGCAGCCTAAAGTTTTGCCATTACGTAAAGGTTTGCCCAAAGATTTTACAAAAAGAGTTTGGCAGTTAATTATACTTGGCAGCCTATCAAGGCCGACCCCATGCATTTCCAGGGTTGGAAGTCGTTAGTCGAAAAGCAATGACTATTTCACTATTCGATAGTGCCCAAAAAAGCAATGACTTTCCACTATCGATACTGAAAAAAAGCAATGAATAGCAATTACTAAAAATTGACTGGCCAAAAAACAAGCCCACAAACAAGCAACCCGCAAACTAAAAAAAATACGAAAATTCGAAAAAAAAAACAAGCCCAAACTTGCGGGAAAACCGCATTCACTGTTAACGACTCTCACTAGCATGGTTTTTCTGAACTGTGTTGCGGAAAAATTTGATTAGTGAAAAACGAATAATGATTTCTTTGCTTGCATAAAAAAGCAGTGAATAACGCGCATTCGATATTTACTTTTAAAAGGAATGGGTATAAGCATTCGATATTCAGAAAGCAACGAATAACGCTATCGAATAGTGGCAACTAGTCGTTACTTCCAATCCTGACTATATCAAAATGTATGCACAATCTTG
This sequence comes from Aplidium turbinatum, assembly GCF_918807975.1. Classification (NCBI taxonomy): domain Eukaryota; kingdom Metazoa; phylum Chordata; class Ascidiacea; order Aplousobranchia; family Polyclinidae; genus Aplidium; species Aplidium turbinatum. The sequence continues at coordinate 4,762,872 of NC_137483.1, read as the reverse complement.
TACAGTTCTTCTTGGTTCTTTACCCTATTGCGGTGTTTGCTTATTTAGCTTCAATGGCTTGTCCACGAGTTATTGACGTTAGTAATAAGTAGGTTATGGGTTGTTTGTTAAAAATTTAATCGTGAAAATTTCATCTTTTGTTAAATAATTCTCTTTTTGTGCATTTTTACCCCCAATAATGGTGTTTTGATGAATTCAAGACGAACACTTAATTTATCAAATTAAAACTGGATTTCCACATTACATTTTGGTTTTGAGTTGAATTTACCTTTTGAGCGTTTTTTTTTCACTACCACGGAAGGATTTCAATGATTGATTTGTTGAGAGCTGGCATGCTGTAGTGTTGTGTAGCGTTTAGGTACAATTTTGAAAGTCGGTCTGTGAGCAGCCTTCTCTTACTATAGGTCTATATGGGCGCATTTCACCTCATACTTCTATAAACAATAAAACAGGTCAATTTAACTATTAACTGGTTGCATGGTTAATAAGTTTACTTCCAAGCAATGCATTATTTTCTTAGTTTTTAAAAACCACATATAACAAACATTTCTAAGACTCTTAAAATTCCGCCAGTTAGGTTAGAATGGGCTTGAGTGCAGCGAGTCAGAAAATATTGGAAAAAAGGAATTTGCTGCATGTTACTTGAGTGTTTTTTTCGATTATTATTATCATTATTTGTTTGGGAGAGCACGTGACCAAGCGACCTCTTAGATTTGTTGGTGGGTGAGGATGATAAATGAGTGCTACTGTCTGCATTGCTGGTCTCTTGCGTCAGACAGTTTGTGTGTATCAAGCACAGTTTATTGTTTGATGCAAGTAAATGTTGGGTTTGTATAAATTCCCTAAAACTAAAGTTTCCAAAAATGACTGTGTAATCGGTACTTTTGCTTTGGAACGATGTCACTCGAAATCTCAGCTCAGTAAAATTTCCTCCAACAACTTCAAGTTAACTAATAGTGCTGCAAGTTTTGAAAACCAAAATGTAACAAAGCTTACGTCATAGTAAGCAGCATTACGTCATTACGATTCCTGACACACTTTTAAATTTGCAAGCGCTGCATAATCTACTGTTGTTAGCCTTTCAGCACAAAACCAACTGTTTAGTTGCTAAACAATTTATTGAAGAAACTTATCATGAACAACATTACCCACAATGCAACGCTGAGAATTTCCGAAAAAGCAAGCGTCTTTACAACAGCGTTTCCACATATAAATTTTACAAGTTCAACCAATTCAAGCAACCTATCCACGGATGCAGGAAGGACCGATTTGTTGTCTCCATGCCCTCGAGACATGTGGGAGCTAGGAGTTGGACTAACCTTTGCTGTCGCAATCATTGGATCTAACATTGCTTGCATAAAAGTGAAGATTAAACAAGAATGTCTCCACCATCCAGAAAATCGTTATTACATGATCAATCTTGCTGTCAGCAACATTATTTGTGGCGTGGCCTTATTCATCACTAATCTTTTGGACGTAGTGGCAATAATTTACGCAAACCAGCTAAATCTGCAAATTTGCTATGTTATGTGCATGGTTTGGGGCCCGATGTATATTTACTGTGTCATGTTACCGTATGTTGCTTTGGCAACACTCGGAATCGACATTGCTCATTACTGCCACTATTCGATCGATTACCGACGAAGACTGACACGATGCAGAATATACGTCACCGTTGCATCCGGATGGGTATACACTCTCTTGGTGGTGGGAATAACAGTGGCAAGTCAACCTAGAGTCTTATGCGACAAGTCCAGTTGGAAAGTAAGTTGTCAATAAGCATTGATTGTGTGTTGGTTAATACAAATAGCGGAAAGAAAGTTAGTCGCGTTCATGCAGGGTTGTGAACTCGACGAATTTTTATTCAATTTTGAGAATTTTTTTTATTTGTGCAAATTTGTGTTTTTCAGCTTTTACTACAAACAAAACATGCTTAAAATAATATAAATCAAGTGTGTTCCTTTGGGCTGTGAACTCGACCAATTTGTGGGAGATTGTGTTGATTGTTGTTAAAGTTTTGCTAAGTTTTACTAGTTCAGTGGTTTTTCATCAATGTCAAGAGTAGGCGTTCCGCTAAATACGAAATTTTTCGCGAAAGTTTATGTTGATTTTCTTTAAGTTAACTTATCGACTGTAAGAAAACAAAAGTTATAGTTATTTCTAAGCAAACCTTAGAGCAGGGGTTCCCAACCTGGGGGCCATGGCCCCCTAGTTGGCCATGAGCCTTTTTCAAGGGAGCCATGGAAAAATTTGAATAATAATAATTTTATTAATTTTTCATCTCTAAGTCTACTCCAACTGACAAAATAAATAAATTAAAATTTAATAAAAGTACTGTAAAAACAAGCTCAACCATCTAACTACCGCTTACTGTATAAACAAGTTTTTTAATTAAAATGACGTTTCTTAATTTTTTCAAAAGGTTGAAAAAAATAGGGGAGACATTGATTTTTAAAATTTTCAAAGGGGGCCACGGTGTAAAGAAGGTTGGAACCCCTCCTTTAGAGATAAAATGTAACACTTCATTTCGCATCCGTCAGATAGTCTACCAAGCAAGAAAAATTTCTCCAAAATTGAAGGTTTATATATTACGAATCATAGATGTAAGATTGTAAAAAGAACTCAGGCAAAGCAGATCTTAAATACTGCAATCTTCAGTCAAACAGCAAAGCGTAAATAATACTATCTGTTCATATAGTAGGCTCGTTTCAGTCCTATGATATCTAAACTAAATCTAATGTGAGTATGTCTTAAAAAATTAGATCTTCAAACCGAAATTAAGGGTGAGAATAAATCAAATTTATGGTTCAGTTGAGGACAACAGAGATGCTTTAAATTTATCATTATCTTTCCAGTTGAGTCTTCTCTTCATTGCCTTTCCCATTCTTTTGATATTCCTTCCTGCGGTTTTCGTGATCCTCCTTTTCACTTTCATTTTTCGAAAGTACTGGATCAAGACTCAAAAACTTAACAAAAGGATCGTCGCGACCAAAATAAATGGAAATGGAACCGAAACCAAAACCAGGCTTGTCCGTAAATTCATCCAAAAATTTTCTCACCTCATTATTTTCTCAATCATATGCAGCGTCGTCTATACAACCTTGACCATTGTTGAAGTGGTGGTGGAAACAAAAGATGATGAAAGGTGAGGTTTATTTACATAGAAAATAAAAACCAACATAAATAGTAATCTAGCCTAACATGTAAAACAAAAAATATTATGTGGCCCCTAGAATGTTCCATAAGAAAATATTAAATTATTGTATAATTTTACTATCAATAATTATGCAATAAATTTTGAAGCTTGCATTAAGAAATTACTTAAAATGATAAACATTGCATGTCATTGTTGACCATGTGCTTAACCTGGCCGCGCCAGCGCATGATTGGTAAAATATGAGGGAAAGTGCTGCAGTCCACCTATAGTGAATATTCTGTACTTTTGCTAACAATATAACAAAACTTAAAATAGCAAAAACACATAGTTTCATCGAGGCTTACTTGGTATTTTATTTTTATTATTTTTTATTATGGTATTTTATTTTTACTTAGTATCGATATTTGAAGACGATGTTAGGTAAGTGAACAAAGACGGTTATTTTTCTTGAATGTATTAACAAAAGAAAAATGATCGAATCGCAATTTCTGCAACAAAATACACAACGTAAGATTGTTAAACTCAACACTAGAACTAGAACAAAAGAAGCTGTTGTTCGCTAGCCTGCCAGAATGAAATGATACGAATAAAACAGAGTACTGCCTCGCGGAGTACACGTGACAAAAGGAGTGCAGCAGTAATCAAGGAAGCATGCTAACTGCAGGCATTTGTGCATCCCCCCCAGCTCGTAAGGCGAAACTGTAGACTTACGAGCTCGACCCCTTGATTACCCATTGACCAGAGGATGCGTCTAAATCCAATGCCGGCCGTCGGGACCGCGTGGAACGGCGCAAAACAGGCGATTTTTCAATGTGAGGGACTCCACTTGTAGGTTCGGTTGGTTCCACTGAATCGAAAGGTAGCGGCTGCTTTGGAGGTTCAGGTGAGTGCTGTGGCTCACAAAGCTTCGGGCTTGAGGCTGGTGTCGGGCAGGTGAGTGCGGGCGGACTGTGATCTGCATCGAGAAGCAACATCGGAGATTCTCCAATTTCTGGGCTAGGGCCTATTTCGTGATGCGGAGGGTGGGGAGGGCAGTAGTCCGTTTCAGGAGGCTGGGCAAAAGAAGATGATGGGAGGCTCTGTGGGTGAGCAATGATGTTTGGTTGAGGAGGGATGGGATCGGCACATGCTTTAGTATGTGGAATTACTCGCAAGAAACGTCGATTCCGTTTTGTGATTCTGCCCGACCCGTCAACTTTCACTACATATTTGTCATGCGGCAACGTTTCGACAACCATTCCCACTTTGTCCCATTTTCGAGGATAGTTGCCGTTTTGGTTTTGGATAAATACGCGTTTTCCACATTGTAAGGTACGTAAAGGACGAGTATGCTGAGACAGCGCCTTATCGGTTCGACCAGCTCGCAGGCGAAGGGCGTCTTCCTTTGCCTTCCATGTATCCCGCCATGTACGACGAATGTGACGATTGGAGAACTTGACTAGGCGGTTTACAAAACCGAATGCGTCGCGCAGAGGGTGACCGAACACGATCTCTGCTGGAGAGATGTCACAGTCAGGATCAGGTGTGTTTCGCAACTGTAACAATGCACGTAAGAAGGAATCGTTGTTCAGGTCTCCGTTTGGGCTCACATTAGTCATGAGCAAGCGTTTTACAGTTTTGACAGCCACCTCAGCTCGACCATTAGATTGAGGGAAGTAAGATGACGATATGCGGTGCTGCACACCCCAATTTTTAAGAAAGAGTTCAGTGACGGCAGCCGTAAATTCGGGACCCCCATCTGTAGATATTTCCTCAGGAACACCAAACGTGGCAAAGTACGAGCGCAAGAGTTGAGTCAAAGCAGCTGCTCCTGCGGCACTCGATCCTGATGGCGTGGCAAATACATCCGACCACCCAGAGAATCTGTCCCCAATGACCAAAAAGTGACGGCCCCCATAGTCAAAATAATCTGCAAAAATTTTCTCAAACGGTGTAGCTGGGGGATCACATGGCGTCGGGGGAGGAGCTGCTTGAGATGGAGCATTACGATTACATGAAGTATACACGAGTCACGAATAGCATGGATATCATTAGTCATACCGGGCCAAAATACTATAGCACGTGCCCGGCGTTCCATGGCAGACACACCTTGATGACCAGCATGCAACGTTGAGAGTACTCTAGGCCTAAGCGATGGTGGTACAACAATACGATCATGATATAGAATAACGTCGTCTTCAACAAAGAACCCGTCACGATAGGGGAGATATGGGCGAATGTCGCCGGTGTTGGGAAAGGTGAATCCCGTTTCAATAGCTACCATTAACTTGCTAAGGTTTGGATCGGCGGCTGTTTCCCGAACGATTTCAGGCCATTGCAAGCAAAAGGCATGGGCGGCATCTGCCTGTATGGCAGTAACCAGCGCCATTTCTGCTACATTATTTTCTGCACACGACGCTACAGCAATGAGATCGCATGATACTGGGTGACGTGAGGCAGCATCGGCTGCGCAGTTGGTTGTGCCAGGTAAGTGTGCGATATCAAAGCGCCACATTAGTGTACGCTGTTTTAAACGAAACAGGCGAGTGTTAGTGATTTCGTCCAACGTACGGTCACCGAATATTTTTACCAATGGCTTATGATCCGTTACAATAACCAAATTATCACAGCCTTGCGTAAAATACTTTGTCTGTTCTAGGCCCCACGCAACTGCTAGGGCTTCGCCTTCTATGGGAGCATAACGTCGTTCGGCCGATGAGAGGAATCGGGATCCTGCAAGAGTCACTTTCCAACCTGATGAGCAGCAGTCCGGTATAGTGGAAGCACATACGCAATGTTTTTGGAGAAGGAAATATCCGATGCCTTTGTTGGACCAGTCAGGGCGCAAACATGTTCGACGGCAGGGGTCAAAGATTTCTACCCCATGGCGAATAGCATCAACGATTGCCGATTTGGAGGCGGCAAATGCGGAATCCAGCTCCTGAGACCATTCGAACTTATGCTTTGGGCTAAGGAACGGCTTGAACGGTGCCATTAGGTCACGCAGTTGAGCATAGTTTCCTACTTGGTTGATTAATCCGAACCAGCTGCGTATGTCTGTGATATTATTCGGGACTGGAAATTCTTGGATGGCGAGCAAGTATTTAGGGAGGGGCTCGACCATTGCTTCTGAGATACGGAATCCAGCGAAATCTACGGTGCGTTGGGCAAATTGAAACTTGTCCGGGTTAAGGACAATGCCCGCCCGTCCCACTAAAGTGAGGAATTTTATGGTTCGCCACCAATGTTCCTCCAGTTGGCTATCATAGAACACTGTGTCGTCGACACAGCGTTCTTTGCGCACAAAATCGGTTAATATGGTATTGAAACGGCGATTGTAGCCATCCCCAGAGGATAGGAATCCTTGCGGTGCCCTAGTGTAGCGCCATCTTCCAAAGGGAGTGATGAAAGTTGTGAGATGCCGATCAGAAGGACGCAGTGGAACACTGTGACAGCCGTTCCATGCGTCAGTCACCGATTTCCAAGTGTTTCCGGGGACACGACGGGACAGCTGGAATGGAGCTTCGGAGGCGAAGGTTTCTCTCTGGCAGAATTTGTTTAAGGGGGACAGGTCGACAGTACGGCGTGGTGAGCCATCATTTTTGCGTGTGATAACCATGCGATGACACCATGTGGTGGGTTCGCCGTGGGGGACTTTTTCAAGGATTCCCAGAGCCTCGTCGCGGAGGAGATCAGCGTGTACTTTTTCTTGCCAATGCAAGGGGATAGACGCTGGTGTATGAACGGCCACTGGTTTCGCGTTGGGGTCAACATGTATTTCTATGGGAGGACCAGCCATACAATGTAGCGCGCGGTGCGGGCAAGTGTTGAAAGTGGATGCGGCGTACCTCTGGAGTAGCCAGTTTGCCATCTTGTCATTGTTTTCAGGTGTGCATGGGAACGGAAGCTTGGTTGGGGGAGCTGGAACTGCACCACGTTGAGGGCAAGTGCACGACTCCAGTTGCTTGCTGGGTACTGTGCATCCACCGTTGACAAGTCTGACGACGTTGATTTCTGGTTCGATAAGATTGTGCGCCATTTCTTGCTTGATCTGATGTTCCCCTAGAGTTGGGAACTTCGGGGATAGGGCACCTAAATGCAATAGTGTGTCATGAGATAAGTATAACTTGTCAACGTCTGGACTGATGTAAATCATGCACCGACGTTCAACATTGCAGCCGTGCGCTGTACCCCGAATGATGGCACGAAATGCTCCTGTAATGGAAATAGTAGAGCGATTTGCAGCTATTAGGTTTGGTGCGGGTACAAGGGTCTCTTGTCCAAAGCCGGATTGCACAAAGTTCTTCAGTGACCATACATTTATTTGGGCACCAGTATCTGCGATTGCTGTTACTTGTGCTATCACGCTAGTGTACCTGCCTTGATGACATGAGTCATCCATAGATATGTCTACCCGAACTGTGGGATGTTCTCGCATGCGGGATGGTGTCCAATGCCCTTTTTGGAATGTGTGGTGAGGACCACGAATTGTTGAGAACATTGGGTCTCGGGCTGCGATGTCAGTTTGTGTTGAGGCAAATGTGCCTATTTGAGGTACAGTAGGTGCTACACAGAGTGCTCCGACTGATGCATCTTTAGGAGGAGCGCCCCATTTGTTTTTATGACGAGATGACCGAAAGCATTCGAGACAAAGGGAATAAGGCGTAGTGTTCCAACCTCTGGGGCCTTCTCTGTAACGATTGAATAATCTATTGCATTTAGGGCAGTGAGTTTTTTGTGACCAATTGGGAGGGGAAGGTGCTGCCTGGGTGTGTCCACGGTCTCTTGGAATAGGGCTTTGGCTTTTCTTGCGCTTGAACGTCGACACTGCCGAAACGTCATGAGATGGTACCGCATTGCGAGCCATTTCTTTAATCTCGACAAGGGCGATGATATCGTTGATGGGAATCGACAATACTTTGTCCATTCCCATCATTTCGCGACGAATCTCACTGTCCGAAATTCCACTGAGTAGTGTGTCGCGGATCATGTGATCTGTATAACTAACTTTCAGCCCGCAGGAACATTTCGTAGTGAACGCACATATATCCGCTTTTCCTCGAGCACGAGCTGCAAAAGCGCGAAATTTTTCGTCGCGCATTTGGTGCATCGCCATAAACTCCGACCGTAACACCCCTGTGGCGACAGGTATAACGGCCAGTTGTCGCATTGCAAGCAAAAGTTCATCTACAGGTTTGCTCACTGTCTCAGCGTCAGCTTGGAGAAGGCTGTCCCCTAGGGCTTGGCCGGTACATTGAAATAACTGGACTGAAGCTGCTTCATCAGGAATGCTGCAACCTTCTTTAAAAGCCTTCCATCTTCTGGTGAACACGCTCCATTCTTCTGGAGAAACTCCAATATCTACAGTAGGTCGATTTAGCTTCGGGCCAAGGTTTACGGGCGCTGGAGCGTTGCGCGTCGTAGCAGCATGACTGTACGTGTGACTTTGCAGCACCACACAAGCAACCGCTTCGGGCACGTCGGCTGTTTCAAAATTACAGTTGGGAAAGGCGCATGTTATCACCACCATTCCACAAATTTCTTTAAATTAACCTTATCCTATTGCGATTCGATCATGAACAAAGACGGTTATTTTTCTTGAATGTATTAACAAAAGAAAAATGATCGAATCGCAATTTCTGCAACAAAATACACAACGTAAGATTGTTAAACTCAACACTAGAACTAGAACAAAAGAAGCTGTTGTTCGCTAGCCTGCCAGAATGAAATGATACGAATAAAACAGAGTACTGCCTCGCGGAGTACACGTGACAAAAGGAGTGCAGCAGTAATCAAGGAAGCATGCTAACTGCAGGCATTTGTGCAGTAAGATTGAAAATTTCTTTTGATAGTTTCATCGAGGAATATATGACATTTCAAAACGTACATCTGATTTAGAAAGCATACAAAACTCTGTGATGCATTTATTGATGTGTCGTTGAAAGACTTTTTTATTTTCAGATTATGTGTCCTGTATCGTCTTGACAGGTTGTTCATATCACTCAACTCTTTACTGTCTCCTTGGATACATTGCCTAGCTACCAAGGAAGTTCGTTCGAAGCTGTTACGAAAGTATGCCCACTGGTGGTGTGCCAAAGATCAAGTAGTGCCAACTCATTCTTCCGTTTACGGATCAAGAAGAGATACAAATAAGAGTTTGACGCTCCAGAAGATTAACAGGAGGAAAGAAAGCTGCAAAGTGTCGACACTTAATTACAAACAAACAAGAACTGAGAACGTGAAAGAGAGCTCCTCCAAGCACTGTACACTGTGATAAAGTTGGAACGAAAAACACGTATTCTTGCTCAGTCGTTGAGCAATTGCTGTGCCACATATTTTGATATAAAATGTTTACAGCTCAATATGAACTTGCTAACTGCCAAAGGCCTATTGTTATGTTTGATTGATATTTTATGGCAAATTGTTCGCGCAGTCTTGTTTGACACATTCATGATTGGTCGGTGCTAGGCATTGTAGCGAATTTCGATGGAAAAAATGTTGTAAGTTGTTTTTGTAACAAAGCGACGTAACTGAAAATACTATGACCGCGTTGTGTTTTCAAATCCCAAAATTAATTTTTTGTTTTTCAAAACTTTATTGGAGAATTTTATTTTCTTTCATTCAGATTAATCCAATTAAGAATTTTTTTTTCTAGGATATCTTCCGGAGTAATTTGAATTCAAGTGATGCTGCCAATAATGATGAACATGGGTTGTATCGGTTGAAAAATTTTAAAGTATTTCACATGGTAGTCTAAATAGCTACTTACTGTCACTATCAGCGACTATTGTTAAGATATTTAACTGGTTTACAACCATCACTCAATTAACTGGTTGAGTTTAAGATATTAAAAAAAAAATAATAATTCAAGTCTGCATTTGAACTTTACACAACCATCGCTAGACATAACCTGCATCATCGCGAAGTTACGCAACGAATTGTCGCTGGTTGAAAGTGTAGGAATAAACACTAAATCTTAAGCCATTTCAATGAACACTTTGTTGAAACATTATCCCTAATTGAAACGTCGTAGCCAACGTAGAAAACTATTCTTCAGAAAAACGCAGCCGCAAGCCACGCAGGATTCAGAACAACTCTTCACATTTGGTGGTAATGCATTGGGGGAAGGCTGTTCTTTTGCCATTCGAAAATATTTTATTTTTGACCAATCTACGGTTATCTAAAATACGAAAATATTTTGTAAATTCTTGGCGGCATTTGGGTTGATAAAACGTTCAATGACGTTGAATGCACGTCATGAGTATCAACTTGCTAAATAGCCAGTAGTTCATTGAATTAAATTTGTACTTTAATTGATTGTTTTGCTTTATTTTTATGTTGCAATTTCATCATGCAATGCAATATGTTGTTTGGCAAAACATCCACAATGATGGTGGCTGTAGAGGAATTGGTGTAAATGCCTCAGAAAACTTGATAAATCGTTTCCACAACAAAGTTGGGGTTAAAAGCTGAGATCGAATTGAGAACATGCTCAAAGTCAACTCCTGTGCTCACAAATATTTCGATTACTAGGGTGCTCACAAATATTTCGATTACTTCTTCCCAACATGTGTGAAGCCATTGCATGGTGATATTGTTAACTCACATGGGGATTGGAGGTAGGGGGGTGTAATAGTCACTATTTTACCATTCATGTCAAAGATAAATTTAGCCAACAATTAATATGAAGTTGCAGTATTTGGGAGAGTGCTTTGGAGGATACGATTTCTATTACGTTTGGTGCATGACAAAAGTGTCATATTATTTTTAAAATGAAACAATCTGTGAAGATTGTTCTCGCTCGCCCAACTTTTATCAATGTTAAGTCCAAACATATTTGTGCACTGATGTAAAATATCGTGTTAATATTTGTATTTGTTGTTAGAAAGTTTATTTCTATCGTTTTATTGCCTTTACTCTGGATTAAACTATTGCCAGAAAGGAGATTGTCCTTGTTTTGTGCAAGGTGTACTAGAACGATTTCTGACACCTGTATTTTTAAAGAAAAACGAGATATATATTGAATAGTGATTAGATATACAAGAATGTGATTTGCTTTCAAATCCACCTTGTGATGGCATAATCCATTGTTCCACTGAATACTAAACAAACGTTCTTATCTTTTGCTTAATGTCTGCTCGGTTAACCCATGTATTACTTTACCAGAGGGTAAAGTACAAATTTCCCGTAGCTGCATTTAGTTTCATAATACAGTATTTCCATTTCGTCAATGTTTTTATTTGTTTCAAAGTTGATAATACACAAGTAAGCTGCGCTCAATATTTTACAAACCAGATAATTTTTGTTGTTTGACATTGCCAGCCTTTGTACTGAGAAAAGGTCACTGGGCCCACTAGGTAGCAATCAAACATTTTGAGTGTTTGAACGATTTTAAATTTTCAAACTTCTTTCAGCATTATTGCATTGCGAAATAGGGCTAAGCTTTGCTCTTATTTATAATTGCATAGCTGCAAGGTGATTTAATGTTTCTGAAATCCAAACGTAGCAATTGTATTTTTCAACATCTTCAAATAGAATGAAACATGTTTGTTGTGGAAAATGTTCGAAAAGCATTAGCTATTCTAAGGTCAACCGCAAACAAAATGCTTTTGCAGCGACATCTTTCTTCAACCATCTAACATTTAAATATCCGCTTGGTGGAAGCCTTACATTGAAGGGATAAAACTAAAGCTCAATCTTTATTTGCCGATCTCCTTCATTGATTTTTAAAGATTATTTTTTATTATTTCATTTTTAACACAGTAAGTATGTTGAACTGTCATTGTTTATACAAAGACTGAACGTGAACAGCCATTGACACTCCACAACATAGTTAGATCAAAAAGTCATTAAATAACGGACATGCCGCATTGGTCGGGCGTGGCATGAAGGTGGGTGCAGCCGGACTAGGGGCAGCGCTTGGCTTCTGGGAAGCAGAATCTACCAGCGTGATGCTGGGCCATGCGTGGGAGATTTTGAGACAAGGCTAACCCAAATCTGGGCTTTAATTCTTTGACAAGGATTGGGCGCGATCAATCAACAAGTGGCGCCCATGCGGTAGCCTAAGTTTTACTATATTGGTTGGTTTGGTTTTGAATCTTTATCTTCCGACTGACAAAGCCTTGATAGGTTATTCCTGGTAGTTTTGCATACTCTTAGAGGCTTTTGACGCAGGGCCGGTTTCCGAGATCGGCAGAGTGAAGTTTTTCCGATTGATGAAGTGTTGTTGCCGGGGAATTGTTCCATTCACTAGGTGCCACTAAATGAAGAGCCGTCCTGAAATGCGTTGGTCAAGCGCACCCATCGAGAGTCGAACCAGCGCCGCTTGATCTTGAGTTGGGCGCGTAACCACTGAGCTAACGGGCGGACTTCATCTGAGGCCGTTGATGCCTGGTTCAGGCAAGGCAATTGAAAAAGAAGAAACAGTTCATTAATAATATCTAACGTTATAATAACCGGTAAGCTTTCGTTCGCCACTGCCTTCGATACGCCTTGTCAGTGCCAAGCATGTTGCGATGTTGGTTGGTGGAAAACGGAGTTTCCAGAATTGCAAAACGTTTCAAAACCACAATAAAGACGAAAGCCAAATAACAATACTGTCTTTTTGACCTAATCTCACTTTTTGTCTTAATGTCACTTTTTGTTTAAGTGCAATATACACCATTGTTTTAAATGACCGAGGAAGGCTTGATTTCAACCGAAAACGTTCCCAGATTTATTTTTCGTTTAACAAGATAAATGATGTGGCTTGGTTTTGTGGATTTAATATTATTGTAACTTTGACTGCAAATTTTGCATTCAACAAATCACACTTGGTTTAATTAGGTCGGAGTTGTGATTTGTCTTGTGCTCCAATAGCTAGTTGGATCAGGAAATCATTCATTGAATGGAGTCATTTTGTGTTTAGTCGAATCTTTTAGGGAGACTGGTACTCGACAGTTGTCGAAGTGGACCGCCAAGCGCCAACAATTTGTCTATAGCCAGCAGGCAATTTAATCCTTAAAAATATTAAAAATTTTGAAGTATTTTAACATGCTCACAGCCTTGACAACATTCATTGAGAGAAACCTGTGTGGCGGCAAGGATAATACTGTGCAACTTTCCATAATATCAAATCTGTCAACAGTAATAAAAGAGTCATTACACCCTCGTCGTTGCAAAATCTTGACAACTTATTTCCTGGGTTGTCACTCAATTGACACGAACTTGCATTTGACGAAATGACGTGGATTGGTAGGCTTTTGCAATCAGTCAAGCGTAAAATCTACCTTGGGATAAAACAGTCTCAAAAAATTTCAATTCAAATTCTTTTTCATACCGGAATGCAAACACAAACATGGTTTACACAAATGCCATTAACACAACTGCTGCAATGTTTGGTATGGGGAGCTGAATGAGGTTTGGTTTGAATCACTCAGTATTCTGATATCACAAATAATTAAGTCTACTCACATCAGGGTGTGCCATGAAAGGGAAATTTGCTATATTTCGTACAGTAGAAACTTAAAAAATTTTCCATTTCCTATGCCATAGTTTTCCCGTTGTTTCTTCAATCAATATGAGCCTAAAACTTGGCGCATTAAAAATTGAAAATCACTTAAGCATTAGTGCTGAAGACAATTCGAAAGTTAGCCCTCCTCTAAATCAAGGGTCTCAAACTCAAATTGCTCTGAGGGCCAAATGAACACTTGTAAATCGACTCGAGGGCCGCACCACACAATAAGAAGTCAATTGTCTCTCCGTTAGCTCAGTGGTTACGCGCTCCACTTAAGATCAAGCGGCGCTGGTTCGGCTCTTGTGGTGTGCACTTGAGCAACACATTTCAGGACTGCTCTACATTCAGCGGCACCTAATGGATGGAATAATTCCCGACAACAACACTTCAACAATCGGAAAACTTCACTCTGCTAATCTCGGTAACCGGCCCTACGTCAAAGAGCCTCTACAAGTATGCGAAACTACCAGGAATAACCTATCAAGGCTTTGTCAGTCCAAGGGTAAAGATTCAAAACAAACCAATAAACAAAATAACACAGTGAAAACGCAATAAAAAAGATACCTACTTTACAGTAGTAAGAACACACCAAGAACGTTAGATTGCAAGAAAAATTAGTAAGAACAAAGAGATAGAAAAACACTGTACCAACGCAAAAAAACGAAAACGAAAAACAAAAAACACACAAACGAAACGACGGACTTGGAGAGCTAAAATCTTGCATTCGACTTTCAAAAACGCGGAAAAAAACTAAACTGTTGAAGAATTGACTTCAGCAAGTGCCAAAGTTACTACAGTATTGCAATTGTGAGACAATGAGTGAATAAGCAATGTGATTGAGATGTAACAATACGAGTTTCCCGTATGCAAAAATGGTGCGACAGTAGTGTTAAAAAGTCGTCTGAAATTTGATAGGCATTTTCAGGTTTTTTGAGCATTTTATCTTCCTATATAGAAAAATATGTAAGTTACTGTGATTATAAATTATTTCAAAGTTTAAAAAGGCATCGCGGGCCGCACCAAAAGTCCTATGCGCCCTCGGGCCGCGTGTTTGAGACCCTTGCTCTAAATTAAACGACAAGTGGCTGCATAATATTGTCATGCTAAAGTCAAATACTCAAATTTGCCTTGAACATTTACACTGCACTCACACCAGAGCTTAGTTAAACCGTTTATTTTGCTGACAACACACAGATAAATCTAAAATTGTTTTTTTATTCTAACACAAAACAAGTGGGCTACTGCTAATTTGCACTCATCCACCGCTTGCATGTGCACAACAATCTAATTTCGACGTAGTTTATTCAAGAGTCGGTTTTGCTACAATATGTAGCATTTTCAGCACAAGCATTCAAACCACCCAATAAAAGCAACAACACAAAATTAGTTTTGAACGTTTTTAACTTTTATGGGGCCGTCATCGGAAGCTCAAAAAATATGCCTACAATAAAAGTTACAATTAGAAACCAAACTTTTTCTATCAGCAAAGGATTCTTCAAAAACTGAACAACTCAACTTTATATTGGTCCACAGATAGGATAGGACGAATTTATGCCGCAGTTGGAGAGTGAAAGAAATAAGTGCAGAAATATCTGCACAAAGATAACGTTAAAATGAGCAAGTTCTGTGGATGAATAAAACTACGAAATATTTTTTTTATTTCAACCCTTCATTCCATACTTGACAATTGACAAACCCCATGTTAAATTGTACATCTGCTCACAGAACTCGCCCAGTCCATGCCATCCATTCCATTCATAACATGCTCTGGCACAACGACTAACGAGTAATATTCATTTTCTCTGGAACTTTGAAGCGTTTCTACCAAGCGCAACATGGCGGTAGACGTGCAATGTGCCGTCCAGAGCAGCTAGTGTTGTTTGCAAAAAGCGTTTCAGCTGTCTCGTCCACTCAGCCAACACCGGCGACGCGTGGGAGCTACTGCGAGACATGTGAGTCACCAAATCTTTGTTTTTGACCATGAACAAGTAGATCAAACGCATTTTAGTCTTCATCATTCATATTTTGTAATTAGTCATAATAAGAGACACGATGCAATTTCTGTTCTTGATGTGATAACAATCATTTTGTCATATTTCGAATAGGTGTCAAGGGATAGTGTTGCGTTTCAAAAACTATGAATCAAAAAAAATTCACGACTTATTGTTCGTGTTTATAAGCAATGATTCAACTCAACAATACTGCACATGACTTGCTATTTTAATTATCACAATCCCATCGACGACGACGACGACGATCCGATGATTTCGTGGTAAGTTTTATTTGTACTTTAAAGTTTCGTTTTTCATCTTTCGTTGATTGAACATTCTGGAGGGCAAAACTGTGGTCATAAAGTTAATGGTCGGATTGAAAAAAACATGTTTCCCTTCACATTCAAATTTGTGAAATTGTGCAAAATAAAAAAAATATCATCAATTGACAATTTCGTGGCAAACTTTGAAAAGAAAAACTTCTAAAAACTCGACCTGAAATCGATGAAGGAAACCAGACAGCAAGTCAGTCCTTTTTACATTGATTCAACGTTTGCTGGCGTTGAATCAACAAAAAAAGGGGTCAATTTTTAGGCTAGATAGTAGACCTACTTGTTGAGCAGCAGCGTCATTTAAAAGTTAACAAATTATCACGTTTCCAAGCAAAGTATCTGCGGTTTGTTTGTTAACACTTCCTTTATAGTGATAGAAGATATCGCTTTTCAATCGTGCATGGCTGAATGGAAGAATGATGAGAAACAATTTGCACTTCCTATGATTCCTGCTTTAATTAGCTGAAGGGATGTTGGTTTAGAATTCGATAAAAGATTGGAAGAAAAAAATTGACTCGCAATCGGTGTAGTCAACATGATCGCAGCTGAACGGGGTTTCGAACCTTTCTATTTGAAGGTATGACGACAGTTCGCACCAACCCTAGGTATCAATCGAAAGTTTCACTACGATGGTGGTGAGAAAGTATTTGACAACAAGTTGCCCTTTTTGATTTAGCTTAAGGCGATGACAAGTGGTAATTAAAAACGTGAAATAGTTTGACTGTGTTTAACAAATAGAATTAACAACAACGAAAAAGGTCAAAAAACATTGTAATAAAATTTTCCTCGTCCAAAAATGAAATCCTGCAACCTTGCAAATACAGTGGGTTTACTTTTTGATGATGACATATTTATGTTGAACACAGACCACTCAAATACGTTACACACAAAACAATATGCATACCTGCATTTTAAATATTTTACATTCTGGTTACTTTTTGCAAATTTGGTTGTTGTTAGCTTCATATTGTCCTGGCATTACCCAGGCAGCAAATTCCGTCATTGTTACATTGATTCAACAGACGCTGTATATTTATTGCATATTTGCATGGTCTGGGTTGCATATTTGTTTTTTGTTTGATGTTATCGTGGTCGGAATAGACGCAAAGTTAAAGCCGGGACTAAATATTATGCTCTTTGTACGAACACGAATATTCGTGATTCGTCAATTCGGTGAAGGCCTGTCCATTTTTCAAGATCATTCAAATGGTCAAGCAAGACACTTTTTTAAGTTTTACAAAGGTTTTTGGTCTGCATGCTAAGTAGATTTTATCACACAGTAAGCAGGGCTTCTTCAAACAGATTCCTACTGGAAGGAAGTAATTTTTACGGTGATTATCCTTGTTACTGGTGGGGGGGGGGTTCGACTCCCAAACTTCCCAACACTTTCTCAGATATCCAATTCGAGTTACATTAACCTAAAAAGGTGGTTTGGTAAAGATAGTTTAACTTTCGTGGTTGCGTGTGAAATAACTTATTCACCGAACCACTAAAAATATTCAACTTGTCAAACTGGATCTTTATTAAGATTAGTAAACTCTGTTATAGGGCATCCAAGTAAAAAATGCTCATAGAACTAACAGTATATACAGTGACATAAAAGATATCACCAAATAGTGCAGTGCCGACCTACACTTGGGTCTACATACTTCTTGGGGGTCCTTGGAAAGTTTTTAGTGGAGAAGAAAGCTTTGATTTTGAGAAAAAATACTCAAATTTACTCATCAAAATTACATCTATTCAGAAGTAATTTAAAAACATTATACTCAGAGTTTTTCTTACAATTACTACAATTATTCTTACAACTATTTAATGTTTATAAGCTTTTTTGAAAATTTTATGAAAAAAAGAGCTTGGCTACATAATACGTTTAATACGTTACTGACATGAAAACTACTCGAGGAAACTTGAGATTGCACATTGATCATTGATAGAGCATTGGAGCTGTTTTGAACAAAAAAATGCAAATATATGTAGGTAACTACAAAGCAAGGGTTTGATCTCTGGGGGTATTTCACCAGGAAATATCATAACCAACTCCAAAAACTCTGTAATCACCTTTTTACAGATAATAAACATGATGATATAATTTTTACAATCAGCTATTGTTGCAGTAATGTGCTCATTGGTAGATGCACATGTAGATTGTAGAGGCAAAAATTGATGGCTAGATATGTTCACCAAACTGGCTAGGTGGAAAACAATATTTTGATTGGTTGCATTGTCAAATAGATTGGAAATTGCACTTTTTGATTATCATTTCGCAAACTCAAATCCGTGTATTGTATAAAAGCAGTAGCTCGTCACTTTGGTGCGATTGATTTATGTTGATATCACTAATGTGTTATGAATATCAGTACTTTCTTCTGTTTTGATAAAAAATGTATTTTTTCACCTAACTTGAAATCTAGATCAGCTAGAGCTATATGGTGCATTAAACTTGGATAGGAAACCGTTCAAGTCTACTGAATATTACGTCATGGAAATTCCTAAAACATGTGCCAAAATTGCACCATCGTTCGTAAGACTTGTGTCAAACCTGTTTAAACCGGTTTAAACCTGTTTCAGTTTGAAACCTGTTTAAACATGAAATATTGCGTCACACTACTGCTGACGTGCCTTTGAGTTATCACAAATTTTTCTGATTCATTCTCGAAGTTGTTTGTTGGAAGTCGGTCGCACATTTAACTGGCTTATTTGGTGCTTGCTAGCTGGACAAATTCTCCGTCTTTTATCCAAGTAATCTGTATCGTAGTAACAGTTTTTAGAGGTGTAAGGCGTTGCATCTCGATTTCGATAGCCGCGGGCTAATTTTACAGGAATACACTTATTGAATAGACGTTTCAAGGAGTGTTTCTTTTTCGGTCGATACATACAGACGAACGGATTCGGGAACCTTATGTTACAATTTTCCCACGAAGAGATTATGGTTTACCGCTGTGACCATAAAAAATAAAAGACGATTTTTGTTAGCTGGTAGGCCAAGAAGCACTTGAAGGCATAAAAAAATAAAAGACGATTTTTGTCAGTTGGTAGGTCAAGAAGAAATTAAAGCAAAAAAAATAAAAGACGATTTTTGTTAGCTGGTAGGCCAAGAAGCACTTGAAGGCATAAAAAATAAACGACGTGTTTGTTGTCAGCTAGTGCAGAAGAACTACTTAGAAGTGCAAGAAATAATAAAAGAAGATTTGTTGGTTGGTAGTCTACACTCTTACAGAAGCAAAGAAAAGTAAAGACATTTCTTCTCAGTTTAGTACAGAAGAAAAATAACTTTGACATTCATTGGCAAGAAAGAAGATTAAAAGACAATCCATCTGTGCTTGTAGATTCAAGTGGAAGAATCCAAGCAAGTTTTGTGGACTTTAGGACTTCATACCCGTACAGCTACGGTATCGTGCATTTAAATTCTTTTTTGTATTTTTACGGTCTTTGCAGTTAAGTTTTTTATAACTACTGTAGCCTAATAATTTGTGTGTTTGTGTAACTTAATTTTTTTAATTGTTTTAATTTAGCCCCAACATTTAATATGTCTACACTCGGTGGCGACAGGGACTCGACCGCCGTAGACTCGACTGAGTTTAAGCCTGATGATGTTCTTTGCGGTCGGGCAGGCCATTCTGGGGAGGGACCCATTAACGATGAGGCTAAGTCAGTTCGAGAGGCCCGGCATCTTAGAAGGGATATTTTGACTGAAATTGGAGAACTTTCTGTAGCCCTAGGTTCTTTGAGTGATAAGCAGGAACTGTTAATTTTTAGATCTAAGTTATCTACTTTAGAAGAGGAATTACGGCATTTCCATGCTCTTTTGACTAAAATCTTTAACTCTGCAATCTTGGCAGAAATTCGTGATAGGGTAGATCCCGAATTTAACTCGTTAAAAAATAACTTTGAACAAAAAGAAAGTGAGTTCTCAGATATGTTGGATGCTGACATACATCCTGAGGATAGCGCCTCAAATGTAAGCACTAGGATGTCTAGGACTTCGTCTCGGATAGTTGCACAAATTAACCTGCAGCTAAGACGAGAGGAGCTCCAGATACAAGCTGAGGCCGAAGCGAGAGCTGTTGAGGCTGCCGCGAGAGCTGAGGCCATACGAACTGAGGCTGCCGCGAGAGCTGAGGCCGAAGCGAGAGCTGCTGAGGCTGCCGCGAGAGCTGAGGCCATTCGAGCTGAGGCTGCCGCGAGAGCTGAGGCCGCCGCGGGAGCTGCTGAGTTCGCACTCAAAGACGCTCAGTTGAGGGCTGAACAACGTAAAGAGGTAGTTTTAGCTGAATATCGATCAGAGGTGGGCTCTCGGCGTAGCTCTAAGAAGGGCTCTTCTAGGCATTCCAGAAATGAACATCAATCGCAGTTTAATTTACATAACCTTTTCCAAACGCCCGTTCAACCTGTGAGTGGACCAGGGCAATCCACACGTTTTCCAGCTGTTTCAGGAGGTCTCGGGGCCGCGGCTAAGGGTCTTCCGAATGCTGTAGAGCCAAGGTCTGCGAATTACAACCGAACTCCTCCCCCAGAGCGTACAGGTCACGGGGCCGCCATTAGTAGTAATGCTTTGCCCCCTTCACAGTTTTCTGCGCCGCTAGGTTTTGATCGCCCAGCTACACGTAATTTGGGTGGTTGTGAGAAGCGTATCGCGTCTCCTGATTTTAACGTGTGTGAGGATCGTGATTGGGCTGTGCATGTGACTGAGCCCACTCAGCCCCTTAAGGGATATAGCTTGTCTTCTCCCGCTAAATCGAGTTCTCAACAGCAGGATTGCTTTTTTGAATACCAAAATAGTAGGACGTTTTTCGATAAGGCGGCCTTGATTGGTTACGATGGTAATAATATGCCATTTATCTTCTTTAAAAATCGTGTTACGGCCTTGATGGCAGCTTCGCCCTTTAAGGGGACTTGTTTGACTTTGTTACAAGCAGCTTGTGTTAGAACAGCTGCGCAAACGATTGCTAATTTGGTTTCTGACACCCCTGGCTTGTCAAAGGAAGACAGGATAGAAATGTCGTTAGCTCGCTTGTCCCGACCGTTTTGGGGTTCGTGGAGGTCTTTTTGCAGAACCAGAAATTAGAAAGTATCGCTATGGTAGCAAATTGACTTCTATCTCTTCCAGTGATTTGAAAGAGTTTAAAGATGAATTGTCGCAGTGTTTGCTTTACGCGCAATCTTATGGTCAGCGTGATAAATTAGAAGGACGTTTTGTTTTGGATTTGGCTAAGCGACTCCCGTTTGACGCTAAGCAGCGTTATCTTGACTTTTTAGGTGATCAGTATGGTGGCACTAATGAGCCTACTTTTCAGAGTTTGTTTGAATTTGTTGTACGAGAGGAAACGCGTAAGTCGACTGATTTTAGCATTATGCTAATGGGCGATTCTGGTGAGTCGCAGCATTTTAAAAAGTTTGGCAAAGGAAAATTGCCTTCATGTCCGGTTAGGCAGACGTCCGTAAAACCCCATGATGATGTGATGTCAGGGAGTTCGCAGTACTCGACTGTTGTTGGCGCACCGCGCGGTGGCGAGGCTAGATGTAAAGACCTGCCGGCATGCATTTGTTGTTCGTCACGTGGTCAAGTTGAATATCATTTTTTGTCTAATTGTAAAGAATTTTTGAGCTTGACACCTAAAGATCGGAGAGATGTCATTGTGAAAGCTGGCAAATGCTTGAATTGTTTGCGCCAGCATATGGTTAGGGATTGCGTTCATGCAAATAACTGTCGTAAGTGTGGGCCTAACAACGATAGGAAACACTATTTTCTTCTGCATGATTTTTATGTGACGTCACGTGATTCTCTGGATTCGGTTGGGAAAGATGATGCTCGTGCCAGAGTTCCTGTGCGTAATGTTAAGATTGGAAATGTTAAAGCAGCCTTTAACCGCGTTACTGCTGCTCGTGTTTTGAATCCAATGACTGGCAAATCGAAGTTGGTGTATTGTCAGCATGATCCTGGCTCGCAGTTGACGTTTGTTTCGAGTGATTTGGTGTGTGAACTTGATCTTAAACCGTACGATAAAGCGTCGTTTAAAATGGATACCCTGGCTGGTCAGAAAGCTACTTGTGCTGACCTTGTCAAACTCAACATCCAGTCGTTAGAGACAGATGAACTGTTTTGTGATATAACTTCGGTGGTTAACCCAGCTTGGGCTGACGATGTTAAAACTTTACCGCATAAACAAGATTTAAATGGTTTCCGTCATTTTCATGACGTGAATATGTTTCATTTGAATGATTGTAGTACTGTAGATGTACTGATTGGCAACGACAACGCTTATTTGATGTGTGCAAAAGAAGAGCGTGTTGGTGAAAATCGTAGTGAACAGCATGCTTTACTCACTCCTCTCGGCTGGTTGGCTTGTGGTGGTAAAGCACCCTTAGATGAAAGCGTTGCTAACGTGTGCAGAGTGCAGACGTCTTCAGAGTCGGATGTCATCTCTGGCTTTCAGCGTAAAATTGAGTCTCGCGATATGGAAATAGCAGACCTGAATAAAGTCATTCAGGATTTGACCTTGCAAAATGAAACCTGTGAATTGTCTCGCAATGACATTTTGGCTAGAGAACTTGTTGAACCGAATATTGAGTTGAAAGATGGTCGATTTGAGATACCTGTTCCGTTGAAGGAAGATATTGATCTACCTAACAATTTTGTGTTGGCGTCAGATAGAGTTGCTGCTTTAAGGAAGAAGGCTTTAAAACAACCTGAACTTCGTGATTTCCTTACTGACACCATGAAAGATCTTAAAGTGCCCCTGACAGGTTGGACCCAAGTATAGTAACTTTTCTAAGCATTTTCTAGCGCAGAATTATGCTTAACGAACTTTTTAATCTTAACCTCGAAGCTCGACTGGTAAGGGCGAAATTTATACAAAACGACAGTTTCACAGCGCCACCACAGGCGAAACTCCATGTTTCACTGCTCTGCGACGACTTGGTGGTATTACGTCATCGTGGGTGGGCGTCGTTAGCGACGAATAAAACAAATGCTTTCTAGATGTAATTGGTGGATCACAGTTTGGTCGGAGTTGGTACAAGCGGTTGCTTTTTTCGAATATTTATTCTTTTTTGCAGTTTAATAAAACTGTACTGGATACGTTCCTACAAAACCTAAAATATACTTGAAGTGAAAAATGAAGAAATCGTACGAATCATCATTCATATTTATTTCATCATCACTATTCATAAATAAATAAAAGTTCTCTCTCTCTCTCTCATAATGTGCCTTCAGTTGGCCATTGAAAAACCGGTGTAATAGCCATCTGGACTTTAAAATTGTTTCGGATTTGCCAAACAATGCATGATGGCAGCACAATCCGATTGTTGCTTCCGAGAGTACCACCTTGTAGTATCCACTCCAATACATGCCTGTAAGCGACTAATTACCGATACTGCCTGCAAGGAAATAAAATCACTTTGTTTAGTGTGCAATCTTTAGCGTTTAGGGTATTTTTAGCCTAATGTAGCATCCTTACTTCTTCGATAGGTCTCCGTTTTCTCCTTTCGGTTTATTGCTTTTTCTCCAGTTCTTCCTGCTCCTCATAAAAAAAGTCCTCAGAACTGCAGGATGTAAGTGTGCCTCAAAATGGGTCAAATTGGTAACACAGCTAGATGGGTCTTTCTTCAAAAGTGCTTTCGTCTGTGGCACTTCATGGCAACATACACATTCATTGGGCTTAGACATAGACTCGCACTTGTGGCAAACGCACCACCTACAGTTTCCAGCACGCCACTCATTGCTGAGAAGATCCAAATCGGGTTTGTGGTGTTAACAAAATCATCTCCATTGAAGTAAAGAGAACATATACGACTAGTTTTGTATGGTCTATCCCACTTTCGAAGACTTGAAGAAGACTTTGACTATTTTCTTCTCAGCACCTTGTTTTGTTTGAAAGCATGAAAAGATAGCACACGTCTTTGTCAGTGACTCTGTAACAGACAAAAATAGACAGCAATTTCCAGGCATTACCTCAACCATAAATTAAGGGTACTGTCTGTGAGATACTGCTGTTTCACTGCAAACGGCTATAGCCAGATTAGGACAAACAAAAAAATTATCCAAATTGTAGCCCTACAAGAGTTTAGAAAAACTGCAATTTCAATTGAATTGAGATGCTGTTTGATAAAAATAAACTCAATCTATTTGATCTAAACCTGATAGTAATAATAAGTTGACTTTTTCATTTCGGTAATTCTCATTTTGCACATGCTTTAGACCAATAGAGCCCCACACATTGACGTTTTGGAGCAGTCGTACCATACCTTACCAACTCACCACAGAGAAAGAATGTATCCTTCCCACCCACGGTGACGTCACAGCGGTGTTGCCGTTTTTATTTTCGTAATTGACTGATTGCCAGATTTGCCGAAAATGAACGAAAGTTTGCAAGCGTGTAACTTAGTAGCCTGTTGATATTTTTTACGATTTGCTGGTCAGGAAAGTTTGTTAGTGTCATCTCTTTGGTATCTTAGGTAAATTTAGCAAATTTATTTTCCTGTCAGAGGCACTTTAAATCAAATGGCTATATTGAGCGTACTGGTGAAGCAGGAAATGTCAAGGGATTTGAATGGTATTTACCATACTTTGTTACGTCACAATTAAAAAAGCGCATTGTTTACGATGGCAAGTCTGAATTTCGAGGAACTTGTGTTAATGATGTAATGTTTTCGGGTCCTGACTTGTTAAACCCTCTGGTAGATGTCTTGGCTAGATTTCGGCTTGGTAGATTTGGTCTCATGGCTGATGTGACTAAATGCTTCTTTCAAATAAAGTTACCTGAGTCGCAAAGGGATTTGTTTCGTATATTGTGGTTTGAAGATGATGACCTTGAAAATGGTAGGATGGTACCATTTCGTTTTTGTGTACACCCTTGGGGAATAAAGAGTAGCCCGTATATCGCTTGCTTGGCTATAAAGAAAATGATCGAGCAGAATCCCAGCAATGCTGGTGAATTGACTCTCTGCAATATTGCAACTAATATGTACATGGATGATTTTATATTTTCGGCTGATAGCTTAGAGGAAGCTCAGCAAATCACTCATGAATCAATTGCTTTGTTTGATAGCCGTGGGTTTAAACTTGGTAAGTGGAGTGCTAACAAGGAGGCTATGATTGTCTTGTCAAATTTGGATAATGAGATGCTTTCACCTTTGATTCGTGACATTGACTTTCAGACTGAAAATATGACTTTGCCATCAGCGAAGACATTGGGTTGTGTGTGGCAAACCGAGTCTGACGAGATGCGTATCGCATGTTCCTTAAAGCCCTTAGCTAAACACACGCGCCGAAGTATGCTCAGTCAGCTTGGACAAAAATTTCATCCGCTAGGCTTTGGAGCGCCATTTTTTCTAAAAGCACGCCTTATACTTCAGCAATTGGCGATAGACAAGTTTGATTGGGACACCGAGGTCCCTGATAGCTTTGTTAAAGAGTGGGAGTCGTGGCTTCGCTCTTTGGACCTGCTTAAGGATTTTTCGTTACCGAGATGGTATTTTGCAAACTCTGGTGTGTGCAGTCCGGATGATATTGTTTCATATCAATTGCATGGGTTTAGTGATGCTTCGAATCAAGCTTTCTCTTCTGTTGTTTACTTACGTAGACTGGTTAACGGAGTTCCGAGTGTGTCTTTCGTTCTGGGTAAATCTACCATTGTTGTAAAAAATCAGTTTTCTTGGCCGATAGCTAAGAAAGAGCTTGTTGCCGCTTTGAATACAGCAAGACTCGTGAAGCAGGCTTACGAGGCATTGAAGATGCCCGACTGCCTTAAGTATTTTTGGTGTGATTCTCGTACTGTGTTGCAGTGGGTTAAAAACCCTGATTTACGTTTGAATAAGTTTATTACGCGTCGAGTTGAGCATATTTTATTGTTGTCTGGAGCCCAGGATTGGCGTTTTTGCCCTACCGATATGAACCCAGCTGATGTTGGCACAAGGCCAAATCTTATTTCAAAGAAAGAATTTCGAGAGTTGTGGTTAAATGGTTCTAGTCTTCTCTACCAGTGTGAGGAAATTCCATCTGTAGAAAATGCCACTCCAGTACCTGTCCATAGCCTATATCTTCGTGACGAAGAGGAGTCGCTTGACGTTGGACAGGGCGGTCTTCACAGATTGATCGAGGCCGCACCTTATTTGTATGTTATGAAAAAGAGAATCGCTTATTTGGTTGCTTTTGTTGAATTTTTGTGCTGTAAAACGAGAAAGCGTAGCTTTGTGAAGCCAAAACTGGACGCCTCTTATCTTAATAGAGCCCTAGACTTGACTGTGAAGTTTGTTCAGAAAAGCGTGTATGGCGATGTGGTACATTTAATGACCAAACGATCGCCGGATGCACTTGAGGAAGTGATAAAGCGGGGTAATGTTGGCGCTTCGCAACGTGAGAAGGAACGCTTGAAAGAATTGCGTTCACTTAAAAAGTACAGACCTTGTGTAGATGACGCTGGTGTAATCCGCATTGAAGGGCGCTTAAGTAATTCTCCCGAAATCTCTCTAGAAGCAAAGCATCCGATTGTTTTGCCTTCGAAACACCCCTTCACTAGGCTTGTTGTACTGTCGCATCATAATGGAAATGCGCACTGTGGAGTACAGCACACTTTGTTGTCTACGCGACAGAAGTTCGCTAATGGTAATGCCTCAGTGAAGAGGTATCTTAATGACTGTGGTGTATGCGCGATTGAGAAAGCTCGACCTATAAGGCAGCTCATGTCTGATTTACCTTTGTCTCGCACAACTGCGCATAGGAAACCCTTTTTTGATTGCGGCTTAGACTATCTTGGACCTTTAACTTTTGTTGAAGGTAGAAGTCACAAAAAAGCTTGGGGACTCTTGTTCACATGTATGGCATCTCGCGCTATTCATGTTGAGCTGGTTACGTCATTGTCGCTGAGTGATTTTTTACTTGCCTTTACAAGGTTTACAGATTTACGTGGGCAGGTTAATGCTATCTATTCCGACAATGGAAGTACCTTTCAGGCAGCATCTAAGAAGTTACCCAAGTTGATAGGATCAGCTGAATTTCACAACGCCCTGAGACAGAGAGAGATAAACTGGGAATTTATACCTCCGTATGCTCCGGCGCAAGGTGGCGCCTGGGAGGCAATGGTTAAACAATTTAAAATTGCATTTTTTCACATTTTGGACTCTTCAATTCGTAAGCCCAAATTTATTGAACTGCTTACGTACACAGGCAGTGCCGTTCGGATCGTGAACGAACGCCCTTTGGTACCTTTGAGTGACGACCCTAGGGATTTTACTTTCATCACCCCTGCCTCACTTTTGACCCCATACTTAGACCCATACTGTGCTGTTGGGCAACCACATGATCGTGACCAATTAAGAAGGGATTATCGGTTCAATTTGTCACTTTCTCAGCAGTTTTGGAGTAAATGGATCGATTTTTACTTGCCAGGTCTTCAGGGCCGGAAAAAATGGCTAAAAATGGCCGAGAATTTGGAGCCTGGTCAACTTGTAGTGGTAGGTTCTCTCCAAGACATTGGTAAACGTGGGAAGTATCAACTTGGGAGGGTGCATGAGGTAGTTCCACAAATTAGGAAAGGGAAGCCTGTGGTTCGTAGAGCTAAAGTTGCCGTCTGCAACTATGATGAGAGTACAGGGAAAGTGAAAGTAGACTATGTGTTGAGGGATATTTCGTGCCTCGCCCCCGTAAAGAACACCTAAGTGTTAGGGTTTGAGCCTGGGTTTGTCTGCGGTGGCCGACACTTGTCTGAGCCCAGAACAGTCGGTTATTATCGCAACCATTGTATATAGCGTCATTTTTTGCGTGTACCTGCTACCTATGGTACCAATTTCATGTATCGTCGTGTTTATTCTTATTGCTGTTCACTCTTTGCATGCCCTTTGTATTTGCGTATTAACTTAAACGTGAGTGATTCAAACAATTTGTGTATCATGTGTTTTTATTCATTGGCTCACAATTGTCGTCAATTCTTTTTTAGTTATGCCATGTCAGACTGTCATAACTAGGGGCCGCTATGTTCCAGACAATTGTTCACCTAATCAAACGTCATATAAAAACCGTTCAAGTCTACTGAATATTACGTCATGGAAATTCCTAAAACGTGCCAAAATTGCACCATCGTTCGTAAGACTTGTGTCAAACCTGTTTAAACCGGTTTAAACCTGTTTCAGTTTGAAACCTGTTTAAACATGAAATATTGCGTCACACTACTGCTGACGTGCCTTTGAGTTATCACAAATTTTTCTGATTTATTCTCGAAGATGTTTGTTGGAAGTCGGTCGCACATTTAACTGGTTTATTTGGTGCTTGCTAGCTGGACAAATTCTCCGTCTTTTATCCAAGTAATCTGTATCGTAGTGACAGTTTTTAGAGGTGTAAGGCGTTGCATCTCGATTTCGATAGCCGCGGGCTAATTTTACAGGAATACACTTATTGAATAGACGTTTCAAGGAGTGTTTCTTTTTCGGTCGATACATACAGACGAACGGATTCGGGAATCTTATGTTACAATTTTCCCACGAAGAGATTATGGTTTACCGCTGTGACCAAAGAGCAATAGCGTAATTGGAACAATAACCTTATAAATATATGTGAATTAAAGTAACATGGAACAAAGTTTCTAAAATCAACACTAAATACTATTACTGAAAACATTTTATCGTTATAACTATTAATCTTTCGGTTGCACTGCCGAGTGGTGTGAAAGCCTCTGTAAGACGTCTGGAAGTGTAAAGGTTCGATACCCGTCTAGAAAATGCATGCCTCTCCTGGCAAGACACTTAGTGGTGCACATAAAGGCAAAGACGAAGAATTGCTTGCCTTTCGATCGACTTGAGCCAAGCCTTTAACCATCGAGCTTTAACCATAAGTCTGCATATGACGGCAATTATTTGTTCAATTCAAACATTTTTTATGCAAGTATCTGCTGTTGTACATACTGTAGGTTTAACATTGTTTCAAATAGCTGCCTCCATAACTTTCAAAAACCTAAATTTAAAAAAGATTTACAAAACGTTTATTATATTAAGTATAGTTATTACTTTTCAAAATCTCTACAGCCTGCTTCACTTTTAAAGGGTAAAAGGGGGATCATCAGAAGGTCCTTATTCAAATAGATTAAAAAACACTTTTTATATAGTTTTTGATTTCGTAAAAGTTCAGAGTCGATCATATATTTGAATTTTCGACTCGAGGTATAGTTGTAGCATATCCATCCTCGTCTTCATCCGCTGCAATCTATGAAAACATCAGAATAATAAAACAGTGAAGAATTAGCTATTAGCTTAATTATAAACTTGAAATTGGTTTTGGTTTGGTTTTGATTATTTATCTTTGAATTGACAGAGTCTTGATAGGTCATTCCTGGCATTTTCGCATACTTGTAGACGTAGAGGCTTTGAACCACTGATGCAGGACCGGTTACCGAAATTGTTCGAGCAACGTTTCCGGTTGTTAAACAACATAGAGATCGGCTACAAATAAGAACAATTAAAAAGACATAGAAGGTTGGAAAACAGCTGCAACACCTCTTCAATCTAGCTGAAAAGTTTCAGTTTTAAAAACATCCAACAGGTTAAGTTTTAAAACATCTTATACTGTATCGTCGGCTCCAGCTCGTGTCCGAGCATTGGTTTGTCTTCAAAATGAATTTGGCTTTGGATGGTGATGTCGTATGTGGCTTTGGAGGCCCAGTCTATGATGGAAAAGACGTGGGCAAAAGGCACATTGTATGGTGGGTGGGGAAAACATCTTTGTATAACTTTGATATTAAATTGTTTATTTAAGTTTTTGTTTCGAAAAGCTTTAACTTTGGAAACGTTTGCTGAACACAAATTTAGTATAAACATTTTGATCTTTATTTTTTGATTCGAATGAAAAAAAAAAATTAACAATTATTCTAGTTATTTTTGCAAATTATAAAAGTTATAACGAAAAACTACTTAAAATGACACATTTCTTTACAACGAAATATAATTCATAATTGCGCATTGTTTTATTAAAATGCATCATCGAAACTAAACTTAATTAGTGAAAGTAATTCTTGAGCATTTGTATGAAACTGATTTGAATTTATTTTACTGCTGTAAGCGCAATGTTATTTTTTGACTTCAGATTGGCACATTTATTGCATTTGTGGTGTTAGTTTGATGACAAAAAAATGAACAACATGAGGTCTTTTCAATATTTGTTTAGACAAAAAGAAACGATGTGTAGCACTAACAATATATGGCTGTGTTTCAAACGCTGCCATTGTTATATTAACAGAAATAATCTATCTGCATGTTCTTCAAAGAATATTCAGTTTGAGTTAGAAACAAGCAATGCTTCGAATGTTACGGTTTATTGAATTGTGGAAAAGGAGTATGATAGAGTAGAAAAATTTCAAACTGCACAAAGTTGTGCGTAAAAGTGATATTCTTCCGAGTTGCTAAAATTATTTACAGTTATCTTTTGTTTGATTCATATGCAAGTAAGTTGGTTATTTTTTTGACGAGGGCATAGGTTTGTGTCGAAAAAGTTTCCTTTGTTGCGAGTTTCATTGTACGCTTGAATAATATTACTTAAATGAAGCGCTGTTATGTCTGTCATCTCTTTATGTTTTACCAAATCATTTTTTCTCAAGTTTACAGCATACATATTATTCTATTTATTCAATTGTTTTGAACCACTGTACTTAGTATACAGAGTAAGGTATGAGTTTTTTACTGTGTATAATTTTCTGTACAAAATAAACCACATTTCAATAAGAAACTATAGTTCTTACAATATTTCTTTGAGTTTTCATGGATATGTAGCCGCTCCCATTTTCCTCTAAATACATGTAAAACAATCGCAAAAATCAATAATACAAGAACGTCCAATAAATAACATGATGTTCAGAAACAAACAAACGTACTGTACAGTTCAATCATAAACAAAAATCGATTTCAATCAGCTAGCAGCTAGATCATCTTCAGTATGGCTGATAGCAAACAACACAAATACTAATAAAACGATGGAGCGAAAGAAATAAACGTTTCACTTCGGGTGCCATAAAGAATTAAGGGATATTTTCAAAATGTCCGACACTTGTCAACAAGTATTTTGTTTATTTCTATGATGTTCGGAAGGTTTTATTTTATTTCTAATAATCAAACGAAAAAAATACTTGCCAAAACATAACAAGAGTAAAAAAAAAATAGAAGTGGCAAAACGCAAATAATACAACGTGCTAGAGATCGAAATAATATAGGCTACTAAATGTGTTAAACAAAGTTACTATTTACTAAAAACCTTAACAGGCAGTTTCACTCTCATTGGGATCATCCGAAGGTTCTTATTCAATAAAATTTCTATTGGAATGTTGTAGTTTACGTGACATATACAGTACGGTTTTAGTCTGCTATAACACTAAAATTACCAAGGTGTCCTATAGGACACCGGGTCTTCTTTAATCTGCAATTGCCGCTTCAGATTAAGAACTTTTTTTCTGAAATTTCTTGACTTTTAACAAAATTTAGTTGACATAATGTTACCGTGTTGCCCGAATTTCAAAAATATTTTTTCAAGAAATTATACCGCATTGTTGATTTTATACCCTAGAATTACCACGGTGTCCTATAGGGCACCAGAAAGCATTTTGCACTGTATTGGCTTAATAACTTTATTTTATATCTAAATCTCTTTTGCTATCAATAGCTGCCTGTCGAAACTCACTCATTATGACGCAACAGCAAGTCTTTGATTTGTAACACAGCAACAGTAAGGTTTTTACGTTTACATTTCACACACTATAGTAGCCTACCTATGTAAAGTAGGCTACCAACCAAAAGTCTGTCTGTTATCCACCATGCATTCTACGCCAGATGTGGACACCACCACGGCTGCCAAAAAGCCATGTATGATCGGTTTCTACAATGAGAACAAAGTCGGCGTCGACGATTTTGATCAAATGGCTCGTTTGTACAGTACGTGATCAGTTTCCAGGAGGTGGCCATTAGCTGTATGGGGTAACATCCTCGATATAGCGGCAATCAAAGCATGTGCCCTTTTTATAAAGTCGACTGGAAACCATATATCACGAAGAGACTTTATACTCAAGCTCATTGAATGTTTGTGCCACCAACTACAAAACAAAACTATTGTCATGACACCTGGGTCAAGAAAACGCAGGGAATGCTATAGAAGATGCTGTAACAATGCAACGATATTTACGCGTTTCAAGTGTCAGAATCCTACCCGTGGAAAGTGTTTGCAGAATGATTCAAAAGTTGTATTTGTGAATTTCAACGGGTTTTGCAAATTATGGTGTGATGCATTATATATATGGCTGGTCAAAAGTGTATTCATTTATGTTTCTTTTACATCTGTAGGCTAGTCTAAGATTGTTAAACCGTGTCCCATAAAGTGATTATTTCTTATGCTTTTTTGTTCGAAATAGGTCTTCAACATACCACTTGCATGCAAATGTGTTTCTTAGGAAACTGCTTTAATTTATAATGCATGATAATAGTTAAAACACTAGCAGTTAGACAGAAAAACGCTGCATTACTGAAGATGTCCTACAGGACACCGTGGTAATTCTAGGGTGTAAAAAATCCTGGTATTTCTAGTGATAAACAGAATTAGAATGCATAATGAATTCTTACCTTCAGTATTTAGTTGTACATTGACATATGTGTGAGCGGATTTTGAATTTTTCTAGAAACATGTCAGTAACAAAACAGTCAAAACATAAATTAAAGTGGTCACTGGTCAATAGTGTATGTTGCAGAGAAATTTTTTAGTTAGTTTCAAGATGATGAATTAGTTTGTGAGTTTGAAATACTGATTTACAACACACGTTATTAAATATATTATGAGCTTTTTTCAGTAATTTCTTTGGTATCCCTACCATTTTATACGATAATAACTCACAAATGGATATTGTCCACATTGGTTTATTTTACGCAAGTCGGTGTTATTATATTTAAAGCCTTTAACGATTGAAACAGAGATGCAAAAACAATTGTTTCCTAGCAACTTAAAAACAAAACTGGCATTCCGTCTCTTTAGATAAAAGGTGATCAAGTAGCTTATTTTAGGAGGCCACTCAACAACGGTGTTTTTGATATACTTTTTTAATGTCAAACGTGTAAACTACAAAATCATAAAATAGTTGTTTATTATATCAGCTACCTTGCGATTAATTATCATTTAACCATTGTGGCGTGGTAGTTGTAAAGAAATCAATTATGCAAAGGAGTCAATATCTACTGCATCAAATGATGAAAAGATTATATTATTTATTTTCTTTACATACATCAACTTACATCTGCGGGCACCACATTTTGATATGACGGTCTCTTCAGCTCTTGTTTCGGAATGATTTCGTCATACATATGTTCGTCTAGAAGCCACATTTGTGCGTGATAAAATTAAAATACATTCAAGTTTAGTTCATCAAGTGAAAATGATTTTGTATGCAGTAGTGAGATTGCCAAGCTCTTTTAACTAATTGTCTTGAAATGTGTATGACTGCCGGTGATGTTCATGAATATACGATGTTTGGCAACGCTTGTGCAACCTTTATGAATGACAAAGCTAAAAATTTAAAAGACATCACAAACATTACTATATGTCAATGTGAGCAAACATACTGATATGGTTTGCTTGGTGAGATTACCTGTTTCTTATGTAGTTGTTGTGTGACGAGAAAATGTCATTTCTGATGAAGGCTGAAATAATTAATACAAATACTACGAACCTGCATTCAAGTAAAATATATTGTTGAGATTGTAATACAGTACCCTTAAAGGCATGCCTGAAGGTGGTCACGGAGATTAGCTTTCTTGCGTTCCTGTCCATTTAATCTATATCTTCAATCACCGAGGGTAAGTCTTGATACGACAAAAAAATGTCATGGGCAAAATACTCTGCCTCTAAATAGAATTGAAGTTTCTTGTTTCCTTTGCCATCTATTTTATTAATAAATTTCTTCACTTGACTAAATTGGTAGGTCAGCAGCAAACTTACAACTACAGTAAATTCTAGAGTTTATGCTGGCAACAAACAATCAAAATTAATGCAACTCTGTGCCGTCACAAACCGGAGAAAGAAAATATACTCAATTTTAGTCAATTCGAAAAGGACCTGTAAGAGTCACGAATAACTGTTTGAGGTAATTTGGCTCTTTCTTTTTTCATATTACCCTTCAGCGATTCCAAATTTTGGTGGTGTTTAGTCGAAACCTTGCTCTCCAGGTAAGACCAGATTCCAAAGTCTAGAAAGTTCAGGTCTGGGGATGAAGGAGGCCATTCTTCCTTGAAAATGAAAAATAGCACATTGGCTGAAAGCCAGTTTGCGTTTTCTTGGATCCATGTAAAGGGTCAGAATCTTGTTGGATTGGCCTAAAACGTTTTTTTAATTGTTTCTTTTCCCAAGGCAACAATGGACCCTCTGGAGTATCATTTCGGTAGTTTTCTTGATTCAATTTCACTCCTTGGTCCAGAAAAATTAATGGACTTCGTGATTCGTTGACTGCGGCCCACACCATCACTGATGCCACCCCTGGTCTCCGAGTGACTACCCTGGTTTCCATGTCACAATCTCTTGACCAAACACGACCATTCTGACTGTTAAAATGATGCTGGACACCAAATTTATTCTCATCGCTGAACACAAGGTTTGGCAGCGTGCCTCCTCTTTCAATGCGTGAGAGCAGAATTCTGGCTCTGGAGAGACATTTCTCAATGGTATTGGCATTTACCAACTGTTTCTTCATGTGTTTGATTGGGCTCATCTTCAAATCTTTCTTGAGCACTGTGAACATGGTACCATAGGCTACATTCGCCTCCTTTGCCAATTTTTGAATTGGATCTCTTGGATCTATTGGTTTGTAACGTTAAATATTGATGACCCTGTAGATTAAGCGGACGGGAAGGCATGCAAGGAAGCCAATCTTCGTGACCACCTTTAAGTGTCTTACAGTATTGTTCCAATTAATTGAAACTATCAAGAAAACAGGCTGAGTTTGTGTATGTTCGATTTATTGTGATAATTTAACAGATGTGTATAGTTTAATACCTAATGTGGCCCCCATCTTCTTTCAATATTCCACGAACACGGTTTAGCATGGATTCGATTAGTTTTTTTCAGTTTTCTGCAATTTTTGGGTCCCGCAACCACACCTGAATGATAGCCTCCATGAGCTTCCTTGTGATGGTGCAGTCTTTCTTGCTTAATCGTGCCTTGATTATGCTCCACAAATTTTCGATGGGATTTAAATCCGGAGAATTGCCAGGCCAATCTAACGTGATAATCTTGTTTTTTTCAAAAAATTAGTATTTTTTTTTAAAAGAATGGCATGGTGTGAGGTCCTGCTGAAAAATGCCTCCATCTTCAAGAAATGCCTTTCCCAGGTGTGGGATAACTTTTCTGTGATCACATCGATGTATCGTTCAGAATTCATTATTCCTTCTACTGGAAACAGTGATCCAACACCTCTGTGGCTAAACTTTCCCAGAACATCTTTTTGGGGGCAATTTTCCACATTGATTGAAATTGCAGGGCTTCAACGTCTCTCCAACAGTCCTTCTCACAAACCTCGCACCATGCCATTCTTCTAGAAAAACCAATAATTTTTTGAAGAAAAACAAGATTACCATATTAGATTGGCCTGGCAATTTTCCGGATTTTAATCCTATCGAAAATTTGTGGAGCATAATCAAGGAACGGTTACGCAAGAAGGACTGCACCATCATAAGGAAGCTGATGGAGGCCATCATTCAGGTGTGGTTTTGGGACACAAAAATTGCAGAAAACTGCAAAAAACTTATCGAATCCATGCCAAACCGTGTTCGTGCAATATTGAAAGAAAGTGGAGGCACTTTAGGTACTAAACTATGCACACATCTGTTAAATTATCACAATAAACCAAATATGCACAATTTCAGCCTGTTTTCTTGACAGTTTCAATTAATTCAAACAATACTGTACCAAAGACACCGCCGAATGCCTTAGAGGGGTGTCAAACCGGCGCCCGTTCGAACGTTGTTCCAGGGCTCTCACCACTCTACAATAGGGTGGCTCGTTTTTGAACTTTTTTTTTGAATTCTTTCGGGGTAGTGGGGAAATGGTGCCAATGAGTGAGAAAACGCTCATGACAAAATTTGAGATTTGTAAAAATTGTCTTCAGCCTCCTCATGGGGCCCAAAAATCGAAAAATGGGGTCAAAAACGCATTTTTATTCAAAAATATTTTTAGTTTGGGTAGATACAATATTGTTTAGATATATCTAATTAGCCTAAGAAAAAAAATTGGAGTCATTTGAACTATTCCTTCAGCTTCCTCACAGCTTCTGAAAATTTCCATTTTGCTGAAAATTTCGCATTTTTGTGGGTGGTTACATGATACATAATTGCGTTAGACATTTTACCAGCTATAAAACGTCATTGTATTTCTCTTTATAGACCTGCTGCCCTGAGCTGTTGCGTCATTTTTTAATGAAATTGGGTTAATTTGGTAGGAAAAAGTGACGTCTTTTATTTGAATTTACGTCACTGACGAAGTTTGTAGTTATGTAACCATAAACAAAAATGCAAAATTTTCAGCAAAATGAAAATTTTCAGAAACTGTGAGGAAGCTGAAGGAATAGTTCAAATGACTCTAATTTTTTTTCTTAGGCCAATTAGATATATCTAAACAATATGGTATCTACCCAAACTAATACTCACTGGAGAAGAGCAAGATTTGATTCGGCGAGCACGGATGTGCACTGACCAGACGTTGAGGCAGGTTCGCCCAGCTGGGTCGGGGAGGCTAGCGATCGAAACCAGAGGCACTGATAGGCTACATTACCGGTAAAAGTAGAAAATAGGAGTGAAAATTTTGAGGCTGCATCGAGTTGATCAGGGGATCGTGTTGATCAATGCGTTGAAAGCAAAGCGAGGTTGATCCGAGCGGGCAAGAACAGCGTCAGGCGAAGGCAGCGTGTGATAATTCGAAACAATTAATTGATTAATACATAGAGATCTAGTGATGATTGAAGTTACTTAATTGCTGTTAAACCAGTCTCGATTCACAATGCACATGAGTCATTTTATTCCTTTCCTTTGTTCATTTCTGAATGTTTGGATTTGATGAGACTGGAGCATTATAAAAATAATGACACTGGTTTATAGGCATAAGGTGATGATATAAGGTGATGAATTTTAGACAATTGATATAAGGTTATAAAATCCAAACGGTTTGCTGTCTTGCACGCTCGGATACTTACTGCAACGTTTCTGTTATTTGGGAATAAGTTTCTGATCGCTGAAGTCGTCTTTTCTATGACGTAGCCCCTCCACAAGTGAGCCTGGCGTTCCAAGCTTTCCAGACGCGAAAGGATCCTTCGATTGAGAGGGAGGCCACTTTTCTAGCCACCTCTGCTACCCCACGAGCAGGAACGCCCAAGGCCGTCAGAGGTCGAGAGCTCGTCGGGGCATAGCTCTCGAGGGAGCCTACGACGAACGGAAGTGACAGGACGTCCCTGCAAGGGCGCTTCCTGTCTTCCTTTATGTTGACACATAACTCGCCGTACTTGTCCTGTTTCCTGTCGGTGGCTTTTCGAAGAGAATCCGCGTCGTAGTCGAACGGGCATGTGACGTCACATACGACCGTGACACCGTCAGGGCGTTGCAAGACGATGTCAGGACGCAGATCAGCACCGCCCACTTCCACGTGCTGTGGAACCGTACTAAAGCTTGCTCTTCTCCAGTGAATATTTATTACACTCCCACCTATATATATATTTTTTGTTTCTATTGATTAATCGAGCCTCTGCTCCACATTTTTATTCGAATTTTGTCTGCCACGAGAACCAAATTATCCTTAAATAGTTCGACTCTCTTCCTCGTGGTAGACCACAATTTTATCCGCTCTGCCTACTGGCAGACCAGATATAAGAGTCAAAGTACCTGTGCCGAGGACGCGTGAAGGAGACGTGGGCGCCGCCGGCGGTCAATTACTGCCGGTTCCAGCGTCCACACGCGACGGGTCGCCCGGCCCGTCGCAGGTCATCTTCCTGGGCTGTTCAGAAAGAGCCTGTCTCCCTGGCCCGATCCGTCATTGTAAATCTGTGGACGGGTCATGTAACGTTTTCGATCTACACTCTCCCTCCACAGGTACCTCGACTCCCCAGCCTGGCCCCCGCGACCTAAGCTGGTGGACTTACCCCTGCGGGTGAATTGTCACCCCTAAATCACGCCGCTCCCCGCCGCCGCGGGGTGTGGCAGGCCGGTTTTTTAAAGTCTTCGACCTGGCTATGTTTGTTTGTGCTCTCTCGCCGTGTCAATCCTTTGTATCCGTGCGCTGTTGATGCGAATAAAACAGTTGAACAATATTTTTGAAAAAAATGCGTTTTTGACCCCCATGAGGAGACTGAAGACAATTTTTTACGAATCTCAAATTTGTCATGAGCGTTTTCTCACTCATTGGCATCTTTTCCCCACTACCCCGAGAGAATTTAAAAAAAAAGTTCAAAAACGAGCCACCCTACAAATAAAAAAAAGTTCAAATAACTACAAACTTCGTCAGTGACGTAAATTCAAATAAAAGACGTCACTTTTTCCTACCAAATTAACAAAGTTTCATTAAAAAATGACGTAACAGCTCAGGGCAGCAGGTCTATAAAGAGAAATACAATGACGTTTTATAGCTGGTAAAATGTCTAACGCAATTATGTATCATGTAACCACCCACAAAAATGCAAAATTTTCAGCAAAATGGAAATTTTCAGAAGCTGTGAGGAAGCTGAAGGAATAGTTCAAATGACTCCAATTTTTTTTTCTTAGGCTAATAAGATATATCTAAACAATATTGTATCTACCCAAGCTAAAAATATTTTTGAACAAAAATGCGTTTTTGACCCCATTTTTCGATTTTTGGGCCCCATGAGGAGGCTGAAGACAATTTTTTACAAATCTCAAATTTTGTCATGAGCATTTTCTCACTCATTGGCACCATTTCCCCACTACCCCGAGAGAATTTAAAAAAAAAGTTCAAAAACGAGCCACCCTACTCTACAATGTAGCCGGAAATCTTAGTTGTAGCACTTCGTTTTAACGTTGTAATCATTTAAATATGAAATCACTAAAGAGGTTTACTATCAATATTTAAATTTATCTCTTTGGCACTCGTTTTGCAGTTAATGTTGTTAAGGCTGTTATTTGAGCTTTGGAACAAGAAATTTTATGTTAGAGAAAACATTGTTATAAGTTTCGTATTTTTAATTGTTTCAAAACTTGATATTAAATTTATTGATCAAGATAACAACTTTTCCCAACATGTTGCTTGCATATTGTGTTCATCAAGGTAGGTTACGGTTACTGAATCTAATCAGAGGACTGTTAATAGGGACAGATTTCAAATTAGTAAATTGACAAGTTTACACTTTTTAAACTTGGACAACTAGCGTACTTTTCCACGTGAAAAGCAGTAAAACGTGCATTTTAAGTGAAATAGACATCTCTGTTGAGTAAACTGCTGTATTTATTGTTGTAAATATAATTGTATTGAATATTCTTGATATTGTTGTCTTATATCCAAAACTACTTTTGTGTGATTATAAAAGGACAAACGTTTTTTGACGGATTGAGTGTGTTGTATATCTATGAGGCGCTTCGATATTACTCACCGATACTGAAATATCATGCAAGCTTGATTTCGAGAACTTGTTGCGTTTAAATAAAAAACATCAGGTTCGGTGTCAGCACCTCAAATTAATTACAACCATTTTTCTTGATACAAAAAAAGAATTGCAGGCCAATGTAAAACAAAGCGGTCCCAAGGGCATCCTTAAAAGTTAACTAAATTAATTCTGCTAAAAGTAGATAAAATGTTGAACTAACGCCAAAATTTAGAAAAAATAACACTCATCATTACTACACTTTAACTTTTAGAAAATTTGGTTATCACTAAACGTAGAAACCGCGAAAGGAATATTGATCTTTAAGCAAAATACATTCAATGACGTGCAGAGCACTACAATACCGAAGGTTCTCTTGAGAATTCTGGAGAATCCATGTAACCACTTTCAGCTGAAATAAACATATCCATGCAATTGTATTTATGTATTAGTTTTATGTATGTTAAATGCATTTGCAATTTATTATTTATATTTCCAGTATATTTTATTATACGTATTCTTTATTGGCATTTAATTATTTATAGTTATACTTCATACATTTACATAAATATCTTTATATTTAGTTGAAGAAGTTTCTGCAAAGTAAAACTATAGGCCTACCAGAAAAAATGAAATTTTCTTCATTGATTAATGGATACACCTACACATGGCTGAGTTACCATCCATTTGCAGTAAAGGTAACATCAACCGATCCATTTTTTAAATACAGTTTCGAAAATAGTTTATGGCTAATCTACAATGTGTGGCAGTGACTAGACGGTATCACAATATATCAAATCAGTTGGGTCCATTGTAAACAAGACAAAATTGGGTCCATAATAATTCATGGTTATTTTCATTTGCTCTTGTATGTTACTTTTAGAATAATAATAGCTTTGTTTGATTTGTGTTTGTTCGTAAGTTCAGCACTCAGCAGTGGCAGTAACACTGTCTGATTTACTTTCTGAAATGTGTTCTTGTAGATTAAGTTTGGTCATGGAAAAGAGCCACTCTGTAATCTCACATTTAACAAAGTCTGAGGAGTGTGCTTACTTTTGTTTGAAGCATGTACTTACTAGAGTTATCAGAACCATGCGTGGCAAGAGCAATACAAAAGACTCTAACATAAAAAGCCAGCAAACAAAAAATAAAAAATTACAACAGTCAATAAAAAGTTCATTCAAACGAATAATTTGAACTTTTACTACTTTATCATTTGCTTAAAACTGTTGAAGTTACCACTTGTTTCTAGCACTAGTTCTAACGTTCATCTGATGAAATTGAAAGTAAAAGCAACAACAAACAAGATGGTTATTGCTTCACTGACGTTTCGTGCACCATGACAATGCGCATGCTCAGAGCGAATAACATACAAAATAAAATTTCACAAGGTTATATATTGCAGTGCGATTGAAGGCAAGAAAAAATAAAACACGCAATATTTTAAAAATTTGGCCAATGATATGTGAGCGGTTACTTTCTACGTTAAATTACGTAAAAACTTCCAACAATAAACATAAAAATTCGAAGCAGAGACGACCAACAGAATTTTTATGTTTATTGTTGGAAGTTTTTATGTAATTTAACGTGGAAATAACCACTTACACATCATTGTCTAAATTTTTAAAATATTGCGTGTTGTTTTTTTTTCTTGCCTTCAATCGCACTGCAGTATATAACCTTGTGAAAGTTTATTTTGTATGCCATTCGCTCTGAGGATGCGCATTTTCATGTTGCGCGAAACGTCAGTGAAGCAATAAACCATCTTGTTTGTTGTTGCTTTTACTTTCAATTTCATCAGATGAACTTTGCAACTAGTGCTAGAAACGATAATTGTCCTGATGAACACTCAAACTTTTCAGTATGAAATTAACACTGGCAATGAGAATCTGAAACAATGACAACGATTTCGTTGAAAATAGCTGGTTCATACCTTTACTTGTTCGGAACGATTCTCTTCGCTTGTAACAATACAAACCCAAACTAATCAGCAGAATTCCCAACACAGCACCAACGACTCCCAACGCTATAGCAATAGTATTGCTGCCTTCAACACCAGTTGATGCATCTCTAACGTTGACATCGAACATAATGGTGTGGTTGTAATGCTCAACGGAGGATTGCAAGTACAAGGTATAAGTTCCATTATCATCTAATGTTACCTATAAAAAAGATTAAATATAAAAAGTTTCGATGAATTCATTTGCCGAGCACTCCAGCTGAGCTTTAAAGAAGTCAGTGGTATAGGCCCGACTCTTAGCTAATTGATAGCTGA
The DNA here is from genome assembly GCF_918807975.1 of Aplidium turbinatum. Classification (NCBI taxonomy): domain Eukaryota; kingdom Metazoa; phylum Chordata; class Ascidiacea; order Aplousobranchia; family Polyclinidae; genus Aplidium; species Aplidium turbinatum. Next base: position 4,721,061 of record NC_137483.1, on the reverse strand, counting down.
ACGACTTTATAGTTTACAATACGGGTTAATCCATGAAAGTCCTTCAAAATTAAAAATGTAATAAGTAACACAAATTATGATGACATGTTTGCTATGATTCGATAACATCGGATGGGTACCACAGTAATACGAGAATGGAAACCTAACACTTAGGCGATATAAAACCTGAATTTTGTAGCTTCACCCTATCTTAATACGAGCTGTTTTCGTACGCGAAAAGCACGTCACGGGCTATCTTAGCCTCGTGCTAATTAATCGCTAATAACGGGACCTATTAAAATCACAGAGCGAAATATTTTACAAGATAATAGCCATGTGTATTGTGCGTATAGAAATAAAATTTTTACCCAACAAATTTATTTAAATAAAGTGTTTGAGATGAAAAGACGTCAGAAAGTCGGTTTTTATTCTACTTTCCCAAAAAAAGCTTCAAAATTGAAATTTTTGAATTATAACATAGAGTAATGCTAAACTAAACAAAAAATACTTTTGCTCATAAATGTAAGCCATTTTTGGGCGTTTTTACACTTCAAAGTAATTTCACTAACAATAATATTTCACTTACATTAAATATTATATATCTAGCATTGCAATAAAAATGTCTAGTCACCTGAAACGAAATGCTTATTGTGAAGCGCAGGAAGGTAGAAAAATGACCAGTGTAGGTTTAGAAAATTCGCAAAGAACAAAAACTAAAAGTCAAGAAAATTCACATTTCTAGCTTATTTCCTTCTGAGAAATATTTCACTACTAGAGTGGGGCGTCCTCATAAAACTCCGTGTCGCTACAGATAGGGTTAAGCTAAGTTTTTTTTTTCTTTAAAGTGAAAGTCAAAGCTTACTAGCAATTATGTGCTGTTACTTTAGTCATGCAGTCATTCTATACTCCTAAAGCATATTCAACTTGTTCATTTAGACTTACATTATCTCTCACAAATCGGAATGTTTGTGAAATTCCATTATTTATTAAATTTCCGCCTTCGACTTTCATATCTGAAAACATTTGTTTGTTAAGCAATTGCAAGGTAACCATCTTGAAACATGGCCTTGCTCTAAAAAAGTGAGATAAAATTGAAAAAAAGAAGTTTTTATATTGTATATTATGAAAAACTCCTTTAACTGCTCACTATAGATAATGAAAATAGATTGACAGTGATTACGAAATCGCAACATTTTATTTTTCATTGTGTAAAAAAAATACATATATATACTGGATAACTGCACACTGTGGCACGCCGTTTCGGCCTTCCGGCCTCCTCAGTGCAGTAGGTACACTGAGTATGGCCACGTAGATTTATACCTCCTATATATCATATATACTGTATACATTTCTAGCCTGAGATTTTAATAAACTTTTACCAGAATTAGCCTTTATCAAGGCTAGAAAATTAGATGGAGGATTGGACATAAACGTAATATCACAAGATCCTCTTTGACCAAAAATCCACGAACAAGACGTAGGATTGTCTTGAAAAGGTGCATCTGCATCATACGTAGTATCTAATTAGGTTTGAAATACACTAAATATGAGAAAAAAACTAAAATGTTTAAAAAATCTAAAATAGTTATTACAAAACGTAAATGAAATTTTTCCTATTTGGTTATTATCAGGGCAAACCGATTGGCCATTAGTAATAAGACGTTATTAAGAAAAACAAAACACACGATATTCATTAAATCGATTTCAAACTATCAATTGCTGTGGTATCGAATGAGTTGAAGTTTTTGTTGTCATCAAATAATAAGTAGAAACTAATGATTTATAAAATCTTGATCTACTTGTCCATGCATTTTAACATTTACTGTACTACACTTGTTTAAACTCACACTTTGGGAAGTGTGGAATCGGTACATAATTGAGTGATATACAGCTAACTAATCATGATATACCTTTTGAAATTTATTATAAATGAAAGAATGTACGATGAGAAGACAAGGTTTTTAATAATTAATCTGTACTATGCCATCGGGACTAATCAAGGTAAGATGAACAGTTTCTTTCTCACGCACGCTTCCCACCGTATGTATTACACCCTCTGTAGAGATAAGCGGTATTTTTTGCACAAACTGTTTAATCCGAGTGTCGAATCAGGATAGTATTATTGAAAAGCAAGTTGACTAAAATTAGACTAAGAGTCTACAATAATTGTATGATACACAACATGCCATAATCTGATTGGAAGAGCTATCTACGATTGATTTCAAAACAAAACACGTCTACACAATTTGGTGTTCTACTCACAAATAACATCAACATAGACAGTGTTGGAAAATGTTCCAAATGTGTCATCTGTATTGCAATTATAGCTTCCAGTATCAAATGGACTTAATGAAGAAACGTTCAAATAAAAACTTGAAGTTGTCATGTTTTGATGAGTCCATGTGAAAGTGGTTTTCAGTTCAGTGGCATAACTAATACTGCAGGAAAGTGCTAAGGCTTCTCCACGTCCAACGATCATAGTTTCATTTTCAATAACTTTTTCAGCATCACTCAAAGTTACATTTCCTGGTAAGAGAAACAAACTTAGCTGTAATCTTTGTCAAAAAATACTAAACAAATATTTTCTACCAGACCCACTAATCAATCTACAAACGTTGATGGATTTTCTAATTATAGAAGAACTGAAATAATATTTTTGCTTGTCCGCTTGATTTAAACAAAATGAAATATAATCACAGAACATCCACCTAACTTGCAAAAGAAAATGGAATAAGTCGTTATACAGTACTAAGAGTTCTCCAACATGAGATGAAAAGCACATGCATTTGCAAACATGATTGCTTTGGAAGATTATTAATTAACTAAAAAAGATTAATTATGTTTACATTTCACGTTTTGAACTAAACTCTACCGACTTGCCTAATGTGTCACTCAAAATAGCCGAAATAGTTTCGTTTGACCAATCCTGTGAAGTTTGATAACCAAAAAGAGTTTACTGACAAACTTACTATTTTCTGGAATGACTGTGATGTTTCTAGCCGCACTTCTAATTGATCCAACACTATTAACAGCCAAGCAAGACAATAAACCACCAACACTGATAGGTTGACTTATGAAACATTCGTTGTTAATGTTAGTGATGTTTTCACATTCACCAGAGCAAATAGTGAATGCGCATTGAGGTGTAGGATTGCCTTGACATGTGCAATGTACAGAAAGGTTTTGATCAGATCTTAACAAATATCCACCGCTGGTATCAATCAGGTATTGCGACAACGATACATTGCTGACGACAGCTGAAGAAATATCTGGAAAAGTTGTCATGAAATTTTGAAACTAAACAAAGCAAACACAGTACACTATAATGGACAAATTTGTAACTTTGTTACATTAAATGGGTTTTGCAAACTGTATACACATATTTTTCATAAAATACTTTCACTAAAGTTAGGATCGCAGTTTAATTTCCTCTTCAACAATATTGCTGTTGAATATTTTGTAACTCAAGAAAGACATTCCGAACAGCCCAATTACTGAATAGTAATATCAAAGGTAAAAGTAAAGGTGGTCCAATACTTGATTCACGTGTCGAGTAGAAGAAGATAAGGCACTCATTGTACTATAAGCCATCGGCACTAAGAACAGTAGGTTGGCCAGTTCCTTTATCTCGGCCGCCTTTTTTTCAGTTATTAGGCCCACCCAATTTATTACAACCTAGAGAAAGATGAGCAGTGTTTTCAACAACCAGCGTAGCCGGTAGTCCAACCAGGTTTGTATTATTGGAAAGCCAACGCCTTATCCGCTGCGCCATCCCTCCATAGTAATATTACTGTGCAGAAAATTAAAAGACGTAGTATATCAGATGATAAATTAGCTGGTTGAGAAAGATGAAACAAATACAAGCTGCAAGTATAAGATGAGCGTGAATTAGGCTACACAGTTGAAAAAGAATCTCAATAGCAAAGCCAACTGCACACATGCTATTTTAATAGAGAAAGCGAAATATCCAATTCTTGTTGCATACCAAGGTTTATTTCGTAATGTTTTTCTTTGCAAAAGAATCGTGATGATAGAAAAGCTGATATTTGTTTTGAAAACTGTGCTTTCCAATCAGAAACCAGCTATTATTTGCATTGAACCAACGTTTTCGGTAGGTGAATCAATGTAAACGAAACTGATAAGTTCATTCAAGAACTGCTCATGTACTATGTCATGTATGACTCACATGACTCAGATTCCTGAATATGTTGGTTTACTAGTAGCATTGTAATGTAAAATATTAAATGTTCCACAGGCAGCCATGTGCAATTTCTCGCAAATCAACTATTCAAATCACAATGATAGAATTCCTGCAGTCTCTTGGATTATTCGGCTTGTTTCTAATTCAATAATTGTAAGTTTTCACTTGCTACAATCGGCTGCCTTCCCTTTTGTTACTTTTTTTTTTGTAATAAATTTGTCGTTTAAGCAAGGGGTTGCAGTACACTGCTTTTTTATCATCATTGTTCACTGTTGTTTCTTTGTAATAAACTCCAGTGACGTCAGCCGTATTAAAATTCAAAGTTTGGCGGTAGCCTACTATAAGAAATAATTTTATAATTCATTTAACCCTATATTAGTACGAGCTGTTTTCGTACGCGGAAAGCACGTCACGGGCTATCTTAGCCCTGTGCTAATTAATCGCTAATAACGGGACCTATGAAAATCACAGAACCAAAATATTTTACAAGGTAATAGCCATGTGTAAATTGTGTATTGTGTGTATAGAAATTATATTTTTACTTATCAAATTTATTGAAATTAAGTAGTTGAGATGAAAAAACGTCAGAAAGTCGGTTTTTATTCTAATTTCCCAAAAATAGCTTCAAAATTGAAATTTTTGAATTATAACTAAACTGAACAAAAAATTACTTGTACTCATTAAAATAAGGCATTTTGAACGTTTCTACATTTCAATGTAATTGCACTAGCCTACCATTTATATTGCACTAACATTAATTTATATATAACTACCATTGCACGAAAATGTCTAGCCACCTGAGACGAAATGCTTATTGTGAAGGGAAGTAAGGTAGAAAAATGACCAGTGTAGGTGTAGAAAATTTGCAAAGAATTAATACTAAAAGTCAAGAAATTTCCTATTTCTGTCCTCTCTCCAGTAAGAAAACCTTCCAAAAAAAAAGCCCAGAAGAGAATTTGATTACAGAACAGACGGCACTGTAATTTGTGCCAGATGGAACGATAATTGTGCTGTCACTGTTACAAGTAATTACTACGGTGTAGCACCAACTCAAACATTTCAACGAAGAGTGAAACATGAGAAGAAAAAATCAATAACACAACCATTTCTGATTGCTATGTACAATCAGGGAATCGGGGGTGCTGATGTATGTGACAGGGGCTATCTTCCTACCGGCCACGACTTCGATCGAAAAAATGATGATGGAATATTTTTGCCCATGTTGTCAACTTTTCAATTGTAGCTGCCTTCTGTTTTTATGTTTACGTAAATCAATGTTCTGAAAACCACCTTCAGTTCAGGCACGAAATTATTCGGTCATTGGTGAAAGTGGAGAAACCTAGGCGTCGACTTGGGGGAACCTACTGCACCTCCGTTTGCAACAGTGCGATTAAACTATTTGAACCATTTTCTTGTATCATCGTCACAAGGAAGATATGTATAGTGTGCATGAAAAATACAAGGTTGCAATGCACATAGCACAAAATGTAAAAAAACGGATACATAAGTTATGCAGTGACGCATACCAACTAAAATAACGTGAATGACACTTGGGTAAAGAGCGTATTTGTTGTTTGTGGATCTCTTAAATTTGTATACTTTTATTTATTGTCTTTTTCAATGCTATTGTATAGAATAAAGTAGGCTACCCAAGTGTATATCGTATTCAAATACATAACTCGATACGATACTTTTGGTACCTTTACATGCCAACGTTCCCATTATGGAAACATAATAAAAAACAAATAAAGCAATAAAAATTTTTAATTTTTTTATATAAAAAATTCTTAGTTAGACTAAAAACTACAATAATACAAAAAATCACAATCAAATCACAAGAGGTAGTCTTCGTCGCCTGTAAAAGGTTAATGAAGCTGGTGTCAGTGCGGCAGCATGCAGTAAGGGTGCAACCGAGTAATTATAGCTTTGATTTTATTCCAAGAGTATTAAGTGGGACCTGCAATTATCTAGCTACCAAATCAATTGTTTTTACAATGATTCAACGTCTGCAGACTATTACAATACGTATTATTCAGACATTTTTTGAATACGGTTCAACGTCTGATTGTAAAATCAATGTAAAATATGACTTGATAGATGAGTTAATTCAGTGCTATTTATTAAATAATTTGCTTGATGAGTCTATGTGGCCCATATACACCAACGCAAAACGGATATTGTTACTACAAGACCAGTCAGCCGGTGATACTGTGGTTTGGCAATTTGTAAAATTCATAAAATTGCTGCCACTCATGACACTGCACCTCTGTTTTGTAACTCACATTGAACATCGATGGAATAATCTGGCGACCTTCCACTTTCCGTAAATATTTCCGTGTATGGAGTCACAGCTTGACATGAAACTTCCTTTTTATTGTCCTCAGCTCGTGAGGAAAATGTAAATGAGCGGTTCTAAAAAAACAACTATGTTGCAAAGAAATATTTTAATTAGCTATTGTAAGCTGCATCATATGTACGTAATACTGATTATTCGAAAAACTTTTTGAATCGTATTGCAATAAATAGCATTGATAAGACAGCAAGAAACTCCGATGCAACACCAGCTTTTTAGGAAATAGTGTATATACAAAACAGCGACTCTTAACGAAAATATATGCACAATGTGTAGCACATATATCGATAAGATTGTGCTACATCATTATATTTTTACTGAATACAGTAAAGGTTCTATGATTTTTCAACGAAGGTATGATTAAAACAGTAATCCTTACTTAAGCATGTTTTAAAGAAGGAATTTGTTCGTAAATGCTTTCATGCTTAGTATGAGCATTTATTAAAGTTGTTTAGAGTTGGCAGTTACGACAATGTTACATGTGCTATAGAGGCTAATAAATTTGTAGAAAATGCAGGTATAGGTAGGTAGGTAGGTAAAAAAATGTTCTTCTTTACAGTATTAAAATAGCTGTATTTATAAAAAACACCTTAAAAGTATAGAAGCAGTTTAGCTAGGTAGAATAATTTTGACACTTGAGCGGATTGCATGATAAAAATAGATTCGCGTTTGACAATTAAAAAAATACGACTTTCAGCCACGCATAAAGTTTTGTCGTTTAAATGAGGCACCTGTCGTTGATTGCTTTATTGAATGTACGTCCATTCACATCAGAATGCACAACAATTTATAATCATGCACAATTGTAAGATGGCAATGATACCAATATCTTTATTCTCATTACTCGCGATCTAGAGAGGCTCTGGTAATGTCAGTAAGTGAAGCACCACACAGCCATTTATCGCAACCGAGTAACTAACAGGTATGTTCAAAGGTGATTTTACAAGAAAAACAACTCGGTCTCTTTGCAATGCCATCTAAATACAATGCAGCGTTGGGTTCAGTAGGAATGACGTCATTGTACTCGCTGGAAACAGTGAATTTATTTTCTTCAACTACTGTACAGTGAACTCGCCGCTCATTGCGTTTATAACAGGTGAACCAAAAAGGAAATCATGATCGCTTGTGAGTAGTTTTATGCAACAACTACCTGTTGTCGCCCGACTTCATTGCCATCTAAATAGAATGAAGTGTTGGTTCCAATAGGAATGACGTCATCGTACTCGCAGGTAACAATGAAGTCATTTCCTTCAACTACAGTGAAGTTCCCGTTCATTGTAGTTATCACAGGATTGGGAGCTGCGTAACAATAGGAAGTTGACCATCATTGCAATATAAATGAAGTAAAATAAAGGTAATTACCCTAATGATGTACATGTCACTGCAATAGCGTGAAATTAAGTAGATATTAGGCTGCAAATCAGGGTGGAATACTAGTGTACTTGATTTTACTTATACATAATGATTTTTCCATTAATTGTAGCCTATTATCGATAATGTACTTTGAACTGTAACTTTTATTTTTTAAACCGATGCATGGGCTATACGTTAAAATAAAAGTGACATTACTTTCACAAAAAAACGATCATTGTGACGTCCAACCTTCTTGTTTTATGAAATGTAAGCCACAATTAAAAAAATAACCATTTGTCATTCCCATATAAAACGCACATAAATTTGTAACACAAACACGTAATCAGGCAGACTTGCTTTGTTCTTTATAGACTTTTGCATAAAAGTTCTTTGTCAACTTTGGCAGAATACCATTGTTAGAATTTATTATTTAGGCTACTGGATAACGTAAATACCAACAACAGCTGCAATCTAAATTGCTTTGTTCGTACTATAGACCCTTCTTTGAAAAAGAGAAAGATGTGTTTTATGTAAAAATTTCTGTTTTGTCAACTTTTTTGGAAACATTACTTCGTTGTGTCTTAATTTTTACTTTAGTGAAATTGAAAGACTAAAATGAGCATGATAAATTTCCACTGTAAAATCTAACATCCGGGCTGGCGATCCCACATTGTCAGATCAAGGTCAGAAGAAGAAAAATATAGGGGATCAAGTTCAAATTAATAGCCAAACTTTTTTTCAGTCGGCTATACAAAGAAAGAGGTATTGCTATCTGGAAAACATTGTGTAGGTGTCTCGACCTAATTGAAGACATAAATATAATATTACCTGTCCAACATTGTAGATTATCCTGACCACTCCATTCAGCATTATATTGACAAGTAGTTCGGTCAGAAGTTGGTTGGTTTCCGTTTGAATAGAACAATCGTCCATCGTTAGAACAAGTGAAATTTCCAACGTCATTGTATCCACCTGAAGTGAATTGGACAGTGACGTTGTCCTCAAGTGTTTTGTTGCAATCTAAACGCATTCACCATTTTTTGTTTGTGCACTGTCGCTACCTTTGCACACAGCACCTGTGTGCGCTATGAGCGGGGAGCACATATTGCATGTAAATAATATAGTTCAGGAGAGAAGTTAATTTTACTTACAACACATTTAAACAATTTCTCTATTTTGTGAACTTTATTTTGTGGTAGTTTCTAACAAACACAAACAGCAGAAAAGAAACTATCGAATTTTTATTGATAAAATTGCTGACGCTTTGTCAGTTAATAAAGTAAACCTTTCAAGAAAATGCAATATCTAGCTTAAATCATCTTGTACAATAAGGGATTAAACCAAGAGTATAGACTGACTCGTTTTTATTCTCAAGTTGACCATGCTTTTTTTACTTTGTATTAGACTAAAAAAAAAACACCTAGCAGCTATTTTCAGATCAAAGATTGAAGATGATTTATGCAGGTTCGTTTTTCTGATTCAAATATCAGCTAATAAGTTCTCATCTGGTGCATGATATTTAATTAACCAGGAAATGACCCAACTGACCCTGATAGTTTTGGTCCTATATCTTTGCTGTGTCATTTGTTCAAGTTCTTTGAAAGGCTGATATTTAACCGATTGCAATCTCTCATAGAAGACCAACTCATTAACGAACAAGCAGGTTTCCGACTTAGTAAATCCTCCACAGGACAACTGCTGAATCCGAATCAGCATATAGAAAATGGGTTTAAAGAGGGTTCTGTTACTGGAGCTGTCTTTGTATGCTTTCTGCAGCCTATGACACTGTCAACCATCGTCTCCTAATTTCAAAGATCCACAACATCACTGAGAATCTTCAGTTCACAAACCTGATACAACCGTTGCACTGGCCGACACAATTTTTGGAGCCAGCGGTTTTTGAACTGATTTAGACTAACTTTGGGGCGCTGATTCCGAAAATGCAATCAGTTTTTCTCCATCAGGTCAATTTTTAAGTTGCAGTGATTTTGACTTTTTTTACAATTGCCCTACAAAGTATCACAAATACAATACCTTTTAATGCTGTTATTATGGGATTACAACCTTTTTATTACTCTTGTATTACATTTTAAATCAAACAATGAAAGCAGACAGTGCCAAGACAATTGTTGTCTGTGTTTAATGCTAGTAGGTGCAAAGCAAGACAGCATAATGGTGCTTTTTCAGAAATTTGTTTTATGGTTGTCATCTTCCATCCATCAGTGTTCTTGACTGTGGTAACAGTATTACTGTTGGATGTGAAATGATTGCTCTGCAAGTAGACACTTGTAAAAGTATGAGATACTAAAATTTAGAAGTTGTTTCATTTGGTAAGGACTTCATTCAAGCTTTACTTCAGGGCAAGTGTTGACTAGCAAGGATCTCGAGTCTTTATCAAGTTTGTTTTCTATTTTGAGTGTTCATTATATGAACTTTTTTAAATTTTCTTTTCTGGTTTAAATACGACGAGAAAACATTTCCCTCGGCACCAAATTCTCAGCTCAGTACAATGGTGAAATGAATTTACGCTAGGCATACAATCACTTGAATACTACTTTTATTTTAAATCAAACTTGAATACCTCTGTACTAGACCTATGGTTTATTAAAGATGTTAACAGAGCTCATTCAAACTAGCCAACACATTTCTTTCTTCACTGAAAAGAAAAACTTGTACCATAAACAAATTAATGTTTTGGTTTAGTTTATTGACAATTCAATTGAATATGGCAAGAGTGGTATTAATTAAAAACGTCGCTGCACATATCAGGACAACCCTGGTAAGTCAGGATGATCACCAGGTTGCTTTCTTAAAAGAAAATTATTGGAGAGGTAAGCAGTTGAATGAATATGAATGAACTTTTGGAAAGATTTCTTTTCCAATTCACTTTTGAAGAAACTTCATTAAAATGTACAACCAAAGTTGATAGCAATTTTCTTGTTACGCCAGTGAAAATATTACTGAAATCTGCAATTCAGAGCAAAATCAGATTAATGAAATTGAATTGTAAAACCTAAATGTTGGATACGCACAAAATATTAAGCTACTAACAGTACTTTACATGTGAAAGAACTCTGCCATGGCCACCTAAAGATACGGCCTGATTTGTCACATTTTGCAGAAATTTCCAGGTTTTTCTAACTTTGGGCAAACGTTTAAATAAATTTTTTCTAAAAATTAGATTTTTAGGCTTTCTTTATTCTTTTCCCCAGATGACACAATAGGTTTTAACATCCTCATATGTTAAAAAACAAAAAAAATTTGATTTTGTAGATTTTAGTCAGACTGTTAATTTTCAATAACAGTCTGATTTTGCGTTTTTTAACTTACTTTTTCTCATTTGCTACTGCTTCCCCAAGGCAACAAAAAAGTTTTTTGTCATTTAGGAAACCGCAAAAAGTAAAAACATCTCAAAAAATGTCAGTCAAACACTAGCAGTAGCTGTAATCAAAATCTGCAAAATGTGACAAATCAGGCCGCATCTCCAGGTGGCCATGACTCTGCAAACCTAAATTCTAAGTGTTCATTCAAAATTACACCTGAAATAATAAATTGCAATCAAAGAGTTTCTACTCTAACGCAAATGTTTTCATGATAATAAGTTGAAATATCAGCAGCCAAAGCATTGCAAAATATGTTTGTTTTATTTTGCGGCCATTGCGACAACAGGAAGCAGCGAAGTGATATATATAGTCTTCAAGTCAGCTGTTTCCCTTATTTTGGCATGCTATTAGGTTTCGTTGTCGAGACACAGCCGAGTGCTCTGGAGCGGTGTCGAACCCACGTTCTTTCGAACATTGCGGAAACGTTCTTATCAATTGGCCACGCAGCCGACCAATAATATAAGACAATTGTTTTGAAAAAATGATGCAATAAAATCCTTACCTCGAAGATAAATATCTGGAAGCGCTACTACAACAGGCAACCTCAATCTGTCGCCTCCAATCGCTACTGCACCGCTTCGAACACTGAGATTCAGGTTGATCGTCAGCGGAAGTAGATAAGTCAAGTTAGAAGTGATCACTCCATTGTTCTCAACACAAGATTGTGTTTCATAGATTGATTCTCTTGGTACGCATCCAGCACCAACGACGTAAAACTGTACAACGTTGCTGTTGTCTGCATATGTGTTTATCCATTGATAGCTTTGCCCAATTTCTTTCTCAAACTGAGCTCTCACAACAAGACCAAGATAACCAGTTGCTAATGTGTTGGTTGGTAATGGAAGGTTTGTTCCAATGGCTGGAAGTGAAACTATCCCTGAACAAAATATATTTAAGTATTTATTTTTTATTTTTTTCAAAACTGATCAGCCATTAATAGGCTACTCTTGTTATTGGAAGACGGCTTTTATTTTGGTTATTGCTGAATTATGTAGTAGAAGAACATGTAGCCTAACTTCCAGCGCTTTGATTGCCTTTTTTTGCTGTAACGTTTATAGTTTCACAAAGTAATAACACTATGCAACACAAAAAAAATCTAAACAACAACAAAAAATTTCTTGTTAGGCTATTTCAGGTGTGCTGAGCACGAATATGAACTCTATTTTTTTCCATCACCTTCCACTTTTACAAATTTTAATTATAAATGTTTGTGTTTGCCTTATCGCAGCTCCTTTGAAGTACTAGTTACTTTAGACATAATTTTGTCAATCATGTTTGCCACGGACCTTAGTAGTGGTAACCTATATTACAATCTTTATTCACTTAGTTTTTCCCAGACAGCCACATTATCAGGTCCAAATCTGATGAAGATCTGGTCAGATCTGTACCCGATCTGGTAAAGGTTTGGACTAGATAAAATGGTTGTTCGGGTTGCTTTGTGCGTTTGCAACCCGTACTATTGCAGTAGTGGATCTACAAAAAATGCTGGGAGAAGGTCATCAGAATTTCAACGATATAAAAAATCAAGAGAGTTGAGCAACGTAAACGTTGTGGTTAAAAAATTATTTAAAACTTGATAGGGGTTTGAGAGGCTGGCTTCCCAGAAGAATTTAAGAAATGTTATGTTGTTTTGATGGCTTTTTGAGCATGCTGTGATCCAATATTCTTTCTTTTGATTCAAAGTGACACTTTGCAGCCTACAGTATTTTACTAAATTCGTACAACCAAAAAGTAAATTTCTGTAGAAGTAAAAGGCACAAGATTTGATTTAAAATTGAAGTTAAGTTTACAAATTTATTTCGTGGCCGCAGAAGGTTTTCCACAACTTAATTTTTGCAAAGTTTTTGCTTTTTTTATATGCCATACAGTAGTATTATAAAGTCTCAAAGTAATTACGAATATCTGACAGCAGTGGCCCCATTTTATCACATGGTAGGTACACAAGACACATTTCACCATATATATATATCCCCTTTGCTTTTCAACCTTTTTTTGCAAGTTAACTGCTCAAGGGAGAGGGAGCGTTTTTGGATTAAATTCGATCCGGTGGTGCTATTTTAACAGAAGCAGCACTGGTGTGTAGAAAAATCATTTGTCTATAACAGTGGTTCTCAAACTGGGGTCCGCAAGACAATTTTCTAGGACCGCGAAGCACCTTCGAAAAAATTAAAACGATCCCGAAGAAAATTTTTTGTACAAATTATTTTCCAAACCAAACTTAAAAGATATAATTTCGTAAGCTGGCTTGGCATCCCTCCACACAGTTTTTTAAGCCTGGCCTTTCGTTTGATTGTGACAGCCTTTGTTTCGTTTCCATCGCCTTTGTGACATCAAGGAGTGCATAGTGGTGACGTACTCCTACAACACTCGTGTTTACCAGATCAAAAACAGAATTACGAAATATACGTGACTAAAAAGGAAGCAGGAGCGTTGACAGGGGGGTCTAGGTGGTACTTTTGGAACCGGGCCTGGAATATTTAAGGGGCCCGAATTTAAAAAATTCTCCGCGACTTCAAACATTATCAAAATCTTATCAGATCTAAAAGAATTGCCATCAGAGGTTAAAACAGCCCTTTCAGCCGTCAGATGGTAAAGTACCGGGCCCCTTTCTGGGTACCGGGCCCACTTCGGCTTTCTGGTGGTAAAATAGCCACTTCTTCCATCAAACCGTAAAGTAAGAATTTAGTCTAGTATAGTGATTTTCCTAACCGCGCATATTACCCGAAACACGAATTTCAAAATAAACAGACTAATATTTGTTCAAACTCAAAACTAAAATGCCACAGGTAAGAAGATTACGGTGCACGGTCGTTTGGTCGACAGGACGTTTGGTCGACAAGACATTTGGTCGACAGGACGTTAGGTTGACAGAACGATTCATTTTTGAGTTAGGTTTAGGGTTAGGGTCAGGGTTAGATCAGGGTTATGGTTAGTTAACTAACCCTAACCCTAAAATAAATCGTTCTGTCGACCTAACGTCCTGTCGACCAAACGTCCTGTCGACCAAATGTCTGTCGACCAAACGTCCTGTCGACCAAATGACCGGGTACCGAAGATTACTATCCCTATTTCTGCAATAAAAATTAGACCAAAACCCCTTTTCCGATTGCAGCAATCAGGAAATGTTTGACCTAGGCCCAAACACCCTTCCGAAATAAAATTGAAAACTTTCTGACTGTCTATAGTGCTGTAAATTCTCTTCTGGTGACTGGTGAGCCTAGAATGACCAGTGAAACATGAATAGAATCGGAAAGTAATACTCTAGCGCCATGTGACAAATAAACGTTCAAAAAAGCAACCGCTAGATGGAGATAGTAAGTTTTGCAGTTCAAGAAATTTTAAGATTGCGCAAGATTTGTTAAATGACCATGCTCAAACGACATCAATAAAAGTTTGTACACAACCTTTATATTCATAACTTTGGCGATGAAGGGGGCCCGAAAATAAATTGGTACCGGACCCGTGAAATCCTGTCAACGGCCCTGAAAGGAAGTAGGCGAAGTTGGTTAAGGCTAGTTATTTTTACTGATTTAAGTTTTGAATTGAATGCTTTTCCGAAATTTTATCTTTTTTAGCCTTAGTCAAATTAGCTTAAAATCAAGAACTTTTTAATTTTACTAATTGAATTTTTAACTTAAATTTGAGTACAAAAAGTGAAAATGGCTCAGCTTCGTAAAAAATTAACATCCAATGATTCCTGTGTTCAATTTTTTTTTCCCACTGTGATACATTCTGGAGAAGAAAGCCGCAGTGCGTATGCTATGCTGTAAACTTTTAACAAGTTCTGCTCTAAAACCTAGCAAGCTGAAAAGACATTTGGTAACACATCATCCAGAATTTCAAAACAAAGATGCAGATTTTTTTAAGCGGCAAGCTGATTTGTTAGTTAGGTCAAGATTTGATAGCACTGGTGATCAATGGAAGGAAAATACTGCAAGATCAAGGGCCTCCTACAAAGTTGCTAGAAAAATAGCTATCGTTAAGAAGCCTCACACCATCGGAGAACAAGTGATCTTGCCTTGCTGCCAAGTTACTGTATCAAACGTTTTGGGAAAATCTGAAATTCAAAAGCTGAAGCAAGTGTCTCCGTCAAAAGACACTGTCAGTAGGAGAATATCTGAGCTACCGGAAAGCATTT
This sequence comes from Aplidium turbinatum, assembly GCF_918807975.1. NCBI lineage: Eukaryota > Metazoa > Chordata > Ascidiacea > Aplousobranchia > Polyclinidae > Aplidium > Aplidium turbinatum. The sequence goes on along the minus strand of NC_137483.1, from coordinate 4,705,654 downwards.
TGTCGCAGTGGGTGTCAAAGATACAGTTAAGTCAATGTCACATTGATACCTAGCTCTAAACATGTTAGATGTAATGCATAATATCGAGATCATATTGAACTAAACGGAACCTAACATAGAACTGATAATACCCAAGCAAGTGCACCCATTTTATTGACGTGTGCATTTTTAATTGCATGGAGGTAACAAATAAATAATTATTTACCGTTTTTGCGCTAATTTGCCTTAAGTTTAGGAGGACCGTGAGTCGTTGAAAAAATCGCAATCGCAACCGTTCAACAAATTTTTTGAAAAAGTTTGAGAACCACTGGTCTATAAGTTTAAAAAGTCAATATTTAAAACTTTTACATGCTAGACTTAATATTCTAACTTAATATTCTTAATATTCTAATCTTTGCAAAGATACCTAAAAACGACAATTTTGCTTTATGTCGCCTCCGTTTAAATTACCGCGTTAATCTAATTTCATGCAAAGTTCTGGAGAACAATAGTCTGGAACAAAAAAAACAAGACTAATGAGAAACAAGAGTCTGATCAACGCTGTTAACAAGTTGAAACTTTGAAGCTGGATCTACTATAAAGCTATTCCAAACTAATGTAAAATTTTCAAAATACATTTCGAAGTTTTGTTTCGATAATTCGTTCCGAAGCGAAATTATTAATCTTATTTTTGTTTCATTGTAAAATATATTTTTTCGTAAATAATTTTGTTTTGTTTCGTTTTAAGTTTCAAACCATGTTGTTTCGTTATGCATTTTGAAACTGAAATAAAACATAAGAATTGAAGAATGAAGAAAGCACCTAAAATTCACACTCCAAAGCGATATTGACCACTGTTCTTACAAAATTTATAATTAAACATCGCAGAATAAGGAAACACAGAATACGCCTATGCGGTGTCACGACCCAGGAGTTATCGCAGACTAGAATTTAATAGGCTTGTCCAAATATTTACTTGATTGATTTTCAGATGTACAATAAGAGTGACGAAACATAAAGTAAAACAAGGCTATTCAATTTAAATAAAAATGTGCAATCGACAGAGAATTTTAGGTTTTTTCATGTAAGTCTGTAGTAATGTGATCGTAAATGCGTTGGGAAACTACAGTATGCTATACCAGAGATGCACAAAGCCAGAGTTGAAGATCAAACAGCCTGAAGTTTTAAAACTTTGTTAGCCATTCCACCATTCCTAAGAAAAAATATTCGATGGAGAATTGTTATTTAGACTGTTTGTTAGAGATAACAAAATGGGAGCTTAGTTTTTTTTGATATTGACAAAATTATCCGAAAAACTCATATCTTTTAGACGACAGTAGCTCCTAAGCCAATGCATTGGCCCTACTTTTCCTTTTTACTATAATCATGTTTCATGGGGGGTTTAAAACAAAGAAAGGAAACAATGTGTCTGGAAGAAGCACCAATGGCAACCTTTACTGTAAGCAAATAACCCAGGAACTTAATAGCAGGAAAGGGGATCTTAATGTAACCTTTAAAATAACATATAATTTATTCTATACATTAAATCATCATCATTTGTTCTTTAGGGGTACCCAATACCCATACACCACTAAAAAATTTACCAAACATTCTTGTCCATACATCCATGTAGCAAACACCACAATGATGAAATGAGAAAAAATGTGATTTAAAGCAACTGTCTTCCCCATTGGCTCAGTGGTTACGCGACCGGCTCAAGATCACGCGGCGCTGGTTCGACTCTCGGTGTGTGCGCTGGAGCAACGCATTTCAGGACTGCTCTCCATTCAACGGCACCTAGTGAATGGAATAATTCCCGGCAACACCACTTCAACGATCGGAAAACTTATCTTTGTCAGTCTGGGTAACCGGACCTGCGTCAAGAGCCTCTACAAGTATGCGCAACTACTAGGAATAACCTATCATGGCTTTGTCAGTCCGAGGATAAAGATTCAAAACTAACCAACCAACTGATAGTCCTATTCAATGAAATTACATTTGGTAAATTACAACAAAAGTGCGATTGATTGCTCAAAGTGCAAATTTTTGAAGGCACTTACCTTCTATTTTCCATGTTACAAACAAGCATACAATTACAAACTGCATTTTACAACAAAAGCACCAATAGCAAATCGTTCCAGATGATTTACCTTTCAAAAAAAGAAATGGTAGAAATATCACCAGCAGTTGTTTGTTATAATGCTTTCTATCTTATATTTATATCGCTGCAACATCTTTTTAAATATCAATTGATATAACTTTTTACACAAAAAGTCGAGAACATGAGACGACTCAATTTGTTTTCATTCAGCAAGCTTTTATAAAATTTGATTCTGCGATGAAATCTGCAATAGGTTATCTGCTTTAGCCAAACAGTGAGCACGTTACAAAGGACGCCAGTTCGAAACCCATCAAGCGCTGGAAATTATGTTTTTGACAAAAACATAAAAGACATGGTAGAAAATGGACGCAAAAGATTATTTTCCTTTCTACTTTTCCTGACTTAATCTTAATCGTTCACCAATCGGACATTAGCTTTGATGCATCAAAAGTTTGCTATATATGCAAAATAGTACCGTGCTGTATAGATATTACTCTCATTTGGGAAATACACTCACAAGAAAGCTCAACTTGTAGCTCACAGAGAATGTTTATAACTTAATTGTTTTTTTGTCAGACAACTTTCCTACGACTAACAAAAATATTAACACTCATCTGATTATTGTATGTGCTCAAGAAAGCTGTCATTTATAGCCTGCACTGTGTAGCTAACGTTTGCATGTCATTTGAATAACAAATCGAAGTAACCTTTTATGGGTTTTTCAGCTGACTATGAATCACTGCAACGTGTTTGCACAAAGTTATTCAGCCTACATGAAGGTAGTTATTTACATTGTTATGACAAGCTTTGCTAACTCATTCATTTTAATGATTGTGTACATTGGTCCGAATTCAGTCAATAAAGATTCATTCAATCAAGCGAATCGAATTATGGATTGAATAAAACACTTTCACTTTACAAATTTAAAATCAATGCGTGCAGTGAAAAGTGATAGCTTATTAGCTAACTCTCAAAATTAAACGATGAAGCCAACATAACTAATGAAATTAAACAGGTCGTATTTTGAGGTACTTTATTGCACGTTTGTGTCATTTTAAATGCATTGCGTGCAATTTGTAAAAAATGCAATACGACTTCTTCAAGTAAGCTTGCTTAAGCCTGAAAATCCCAAACTACAATATTTCAAACAATGATTCTACCTACAGCTGATCCGAACATCGTGATGCATACAACACGATATTGACTACTGCAGAAATGATTCTTTGCTTTTATTAGGCTATTACTGAATAAAACATTGAAAAAAATTATGTATTGCCAATGACCTATCCCTACGTGCTAGAGTGGTTGTAATACAGTTTCAACTGTCTTTGGATATGCATAGCTGCCATAAGTAGTTGTTACTTGTGCAACTTTTATATTATTATGATTGTATAAGCGTTTCAAATGCATACCAAATGGTTTCATTTTCTTTGACGTGTTCTGTCAACCTTACAACAAAACTAAACATAATCAAAAAATAAAGAACTCAAAATGTAGATACCAAACTCATGTTCAGCAAACAAACGTTTCGAAAACTATAATGTCTTCATCTTCAGTGGTATAAATGTAAGCAATCCCTGATGTCGCTTAGATTTAAATTAAATTGCGGCTGACGTCACAAAGACTAATCAACAAGCTATTATGAGAGCGAAAAACGTAATAGAAGTCAGGTTTTTTCATGAAATGATGCGTAATAGAAGTCAGTATTTTACGATGAGATTTAACGAAAAAACAAATTACAATTTACTGGATCAACGAGATGGGTTTGACAAGTCAGAATAAGTGCTATACGGTAATCAGTTCAACAATTAAATAAATATAATGGTGCAGATGCCAAGTCCAAGTTCAATTGAGGAGATTTTTCTTTGATAGACAACGTTTCCAGAATTTTCAATTTCCTTGAGTCCTCTCCTCTCCATATAGTATTTCAACTTCTTCAAAATTAATCTTGTGGTATGCATTGGTGCGAAAATGGTTTGCAACCTCAGATTCTTTTGAATTTTGATGATCCGATTTGTGTTCTAAATTCTTGTGTATAGATTCCTTTTTGTTTCTCCAATGTAATTTGCTCCACACGAACAAGACAGTTGGTACACTACATTGGAGCTTGATAATTTGGATTGGCGGTCTTTAAAATTAAAACGTTTCGAAAGATCTGTGGTTTTGATTCGATAGTATCGGTAGTACGAAAGATTCGGTAGTACGAAGTAAAGTAAAGCTTTACTTCGTACTACCGAAATGGAAAAACCAACCTTAATTTGCCGCTATGTGGATGATATCTTCTTAATTTTTCTAACTTCCTCTTCTTCGTCAAAGTTTTTCAAATTAATTAACTCCTTAAAAAAAGAAATATCTTTTACAAACCAAGCAGAAGTTGACAAGTGTCTACCTTTCTTAGACGTTCTTGTTAGTAGAACGGGTGAAGGTGACGTCAACACCAATGTGTATCGAAAGCCTACACACACTGGACATTATTCCCTTTGGTCAAGCTTTGTTCCTTTTCGCTACAAACGTAATCTTGCTAATTCTCTTCTTTCCCGAGCTTACCGCATCTGCAATTCATATTCTTTCATACACAAAGAATTCGAAATCATTGAAAAGATGCTTGGGCATAATGGCTACCCCAGAAAATTCGTAAATAAATGTATTGCAACTTTTTTGAACAAAGTACACATCACTTCATCCAGTCAAAAATTATAGTTCAAACTCGATTTTTAATCTTTAAAATGACATTTCTCGGTGACATGTCATACCAAATACGCAAAGAACTTCAACATTTAACATTTCAACTAACCAAAGGAAAATTATCTATTCGTTTCGTCCACAAAACCACAGATCTTTCAAAACGTTTCAATTTTAAATACCGCCAATCCAAATTATCAAGCTAAATGTAGTGTACCAACTGACTTGTTTGTGTGGAGAAAATTACATTGGAGAAACAAAAAGGAATCTATACACAAGAATTTAGAACACAAATCGGATCATCAAAATTCAAAAGAATTTGAGGTTGCAAACCATTTTCGCACCAATGCATACCACAAGATTAATTTTGAAGAAGTTGAAATACTAGGGAGAGAAGAGAACTCAAGGAAATTGAAAATTCTGGAAACGTTATTTATCAAAGAAAAATCTCCTCAATTGAACTTGGACTTGGCATCTGCACCATTATATTTATTTAATTGTTGAACTGATATACCGTATAGCACTTATTCTGACTTGTCAAACCCATCGTTGATCCAGTAAATTGTAATTTGTTTTTTTCGTAAAGTCTTGTCGTAAAATACTGACTTCTATTACGCATCATTTCATGAAAAAACCTGACTTCTAGTACGTTTTTCACTCTCATAATAGCTTGTTGATTAGTCTTTGTGACGTCAGCCGCAATTTAATTTAAATCTAAGCGGACGTCAGGGATTGCCTACATTTATACCACTGAAGATGAAGACAGTATAGTTTTCGAAACGTTTGTTTGCTGAACATGAGTTTGGTATCTACGTTTTGGGTTCTTTGTTTTTTGATTAGATTAACCAGGCGTTCCAACCATTTTGTCCTAAAACTAAACATGTTTGCAGTATTTAATTAACCTCAGCTTTCAAGTGTTTAATCTGCTAAGTACGAAGTTTAAATACAATTTTGGTTTCTTGTACACAGAATCAGATATCGAACTTAGACAAAGATCCCACACAACAAAAAATATGCATTATAAAAGAATAACAGGTTAGAGGTATAATACCTATCGTTAATTTGCTGCAAGTGACATCGTTCCGTCACTGCTCGTATGAAAGAGTAAGCTACGGTTATATTGCATCAGTGTGATCATTGTCATTTCCTCAACTCTTTCATATTATCTTGATTTGTCTTCGCTATTTACACAAGAATGAAAATTAAAAAAACAACATATTTAGGCTAACAGCACTACTGTAGCGATGTCACTACCATTTTATAGAGATTTAGCTAGATTATCTTTTAAACCAATATGCAATGTTTGTTACATTGATTCAAGTGGCAAATAAAAATCACTTTTAACAACATTTCAGTTTATTTCATTTATTGCTTTGCTGGCGACTCAACACAGCACAATATACAAAAATAGTTCGCACAGCAAGGATGGTAGCAAAAGACCAAAAGGTCGCCAAAGTCACCTGCCAACTGAAAATATAAGCAAAACACTAAAATTAAGGAACGTACTACCGGTACTTAACATAATACAGTGAGACAACAAAAACAAATTAACATAAAGACTATGTACAAGGAGAGAACCAGATGATATGTTTTAGAAGTGATTACTGTACAATTTTTTTGAGAAAAATTTATATTTAAATATAAAAGTACTGTAAGAAGTTTCTTTTAGTTAATTTGGATTTTGATTTCATAGTAACACTCTATTGAAACATAGCATCTTTTTATCAAAGTTTGATTTTATAGATTGCAAATATAAATCATTACTTTTGTTATGACGTGAGCTATGCTGGTGAACTTAATTCATACGATCAAAGCAGCCAGCAAAGACCCATGACAATGTTTTGTGCACATATTTGTGCATGAACTTTGTAATCTCTAATTTAAATATATGTTTTATTCTGAGCACATTAATTCTATCATAAAGAATAGTTGTACTTGTTGATCTTGGAAAAACTAGACACGATCGGACGAACTTGCTCTGTAACACTTGAATTGGAGCACGTAGATTTTTCCTTTCCCCAGTTTATAACCGAGTGTTGAATTTTGGATTGAAACAAAGCATAACATAAAGTTTGTAGTGTTGTTATTGGAGCAACATATTTTAGCCTAAATGCTATACTACAGACCTTTGCAGGTTGCTTTCTAAGATCAGTAATATGATTATTCCATTGAAATCGTTCATAGTTAGTCCAAGAAAGTTAGACCAAGAAAATTTCTACTTTTGTTCTAGTCAATATTTTGGCCACTGAATGACAAACTAAAATTTTCTGCTGCACTTTGTTTGCACTTTGTTAACAGCGAAAATATGACCTTACATCGTAACTACACTTTTCATACAGCTGTTTTCTAGATAACGGACTACCGAATAGGCCTACTTTACAATGTATCAACGACCTGTTTTAGTTTGATGGTGCGAGTTTGCTGTGGTAATAGCAAATTGCACTAGATTTCGGAACACAATGTGCTTTTTGTCGCAACATGACATGGGAACTGTGTTCCAAAAGCTAGTGCAATTCGCTATTAATCTACCACAGCGAGCTCTCAGCATCAGGCATGAATAGATCATTAATATCTACATTGTGAAGTAAGCAACGATCATGCTGGTAAAAGCGAAACTCAATCTATGACTACCGAATATCTTCACGCCACATGTATGCACATTTCAATTTTACTGAACAAACATGCTGCTTGGTGTGGCCCATTATTACTAGTTATCCATACTAGGCACTGATCATTGGTAAGTTGCTGCACTGTTTCCGTGAAGTGCAAAGACATACACTCTACACAGCTTTTGTATAGGGTTTTATTTTTCTTACACTCGACAAATAAACAAATTTAACTTCAATAAGTATCTTCATGTAGCCAACATTATTTTAACTGCAGTCCAGAAAATAAATAAGAGAAAGAAAACGTTTTTCATATTTGTAATTGCAAGTCTAACGAACCTTTAATGTTTGAGATTAAGTTGGAAAATATTTGAATTCATGCGCAAAACATTTGCGAACTCTGAAAATTTATACGTTTTTATAGAAACCAGTTTTTTTTTAAATTCAACTTAATTTTACCACGAAATACAAGAAACGTTTGTACATTTTGGTCTTCAAATAGATTTTAGTGTAGCCTACTGTACACTGAAGGAACTTATAGGATTGAGACTTATATTAATTTTCGGGTTCTGGTAGAGGAAAACTAGGGTTGACTGATAAAGATTTTAGCTGAAAACATTTGTGAAAAAAATTCTTTGTGACCTTTTGTCAAGATTGTCTACCACGGTTGAACATTAACCATTCAATAGCAAATGATCTCTTGAATACACCACCCAAACATCGAGTTGTTAAAATTTTTATATACATTATAGCGCACATGCAAAACAAATATAAAAGAACAATCGAGTAAAAGTAACACATTTTTCTCATCTTTATCTTATCACTAACTTATTTGTGTGCAATGGTTTATTGCGTCACATACGAAAGTATTACTAAATAGCTTACAGATCCATGAGTTATAATGACGTGACAAAGATTGATTTGCTGTTTAAATATGTTCTACAGAGCTAAAACAACCGATTGGTTTTACTTCAAAATATTGCTTTTCTATCGCTGATTCTAAAATGAAGAAATGGGAGATGTTGTTCACACAACTAAGATGTTTAACTGTTCGATTTATACCAAATGAGATTCTTATCATCATCGGCACAATTTCATGCATAAGTAAGTGACACAATTGTAACGTTACTGATTAGTAAGAGTGGAAAAGAGCTTCTGCTTTGAATACAAGTGATATCATACGGAGATTTTAAACATTTCTTTTTTCCAGGATTTACCAAAGAAAATTAAGAAAAACAAAATTCAAATTAGAAAGGAACCAATGATTTTATGTATCAATCCGCCAATACTTGTTTTGCACAAGGCACACTGGATTGGTCAGCGGAGGAATAGGGAAAGGTTGTCCCAAAACAAGATGGCTCGATACTGTGATGAATGACAGCGTGATGGGCTTGGAAGAGCTGAAGAAGGTTGTGAGGAGTCCAGAACTGAGAAAGGAGAAGATTTATAGAATGACCCAGAGTCGAAACAGAGTGGACATTGATGATGATGATACCAGGCACACTGTTGAAAGTTAGTACCCTAGAAAGTTCATTTCATTGTTTAGTTCACTGAAACAGAAGTGCTAAAGTAAATGTATTTTGCAAAAGGAGTGGTCATCTTACAGACTAAATATTTCATTCCTTCATTATGATTCTGTTAAACAATAAACAATAAACATTATTAATACTATAAATATTACTCTCAAACCTTTACAATCTGTTTTACACTAAAAGGGAGATCAGAAGTTCCTTCAAGAACTAAGTAATAACTATTTTTGATGTTTGTCTGTTGTGCAGTTTTTGCTGCTGAACATCTAGTTTTAACTTGTACCAGCTCCCTTGGTTAAGTCAGGCCTGCTGACTGACAACACATAGGAAATAAAGCTGGTTATAATTGTCAAAATATTAGGGTAAGTTAGTCCAGTTTGCAGTCCATAGAAAAAAGCAAGATACTATTTTATAATCTTACAAATGTTGTTCTCATCTTGTTTATTGAGCTGTTGCTTCCATTGAAACATATTCATTTTCATCTGAATTTGAAACAAAATAATTCACAGTAATATCATAAGCAGGAGTTGGCAACATGATTGTGTAACTAAAAGTTGTGTATAAATAGCAATTATTAATCTTTATTTAGTGGGTTTCAAGTGAAAATAGTCCTCCCGTTAGCACAGTGGTTAAGCGCCTGGCTCAAGATCAAGCAGCGCTGGTTCGGCTCTCTGGGTGTGCGCTTGAGCAATACATTACAGAACTGCTGTCCGTTTAGTGGCACCAATGAATTAAATAATTCTCCGGCAACACCACTTCAGCAGCATGCGGAAACTACGCTCTCAATCTCGCTGATCGGGCTTCCGTCAGTGATTCAAAGCCTCTTTCTACAATTAGTGTTCGAACGACAAGGATTAAGCTCTCAAATAAGCTTTTCCAGTCCAAAGACAAAGATATACAATTGAACAATATTAAGTTGGTGTCTGCTTTGTTTTCTGAAATTTCATTTTTTCAAACAAGTTTTGTTTGCAAAACACCTATGTAAGCACTTTCTGACAACCCAAAGCATTCAGTGTATCAAAATTTAATGGTAATTTACACAGAGATATAATCGTCTGAAATATCATTTTATCTTTTACCAACAGTGTGGTTTTCTTGCTACACAACACAAAACTTGATGAATGTCATACATGACAGCTAACGTTGGCGATCTACTACATCTTAAAAAGTAATATGATTTAGGGATGTATAGTTTGAAACAAAAAAAAGATTTGGAATTATTTAATCTTAACTGAACCGGTTGCATGCAACATAATGATTTGTATGGTAAAAAACTGTCCATTATAATGCTTACCTTCAATGCATTCTTGAGTGTTAACATAAGTCTTGTTGTTCATTACGTCTTCCTGATATGAACACAAGTAAAAAAAAAACTTTAATACACTTTATGAAAGGTCAACAGGTATTTGCTTCAAACGAAGTAGTTCCACGATAAAATCAAGTAATTTCAAATTATTAATGTAAAAGAATAGTTATTAAAATATTAAAGTAAAGTGAAGATTCCCAGTGTTGCGGTTGAAGAGATAAGTTTCTAATTTTTGTAAGCCTTCGGAACCATTAGAAAGGGGTTAAGGTGGCCAGTTCCTTTCTTTCACCCGCCTTTTCTTAAGCAATTATGCCCACCCACTTGTTACATCCTTGGTAAAAGGAGTTGTGTTTTCAACAATGACCTTAAGCGGGAGTTCAACTATTTTTGACTTATTAGAAGGCCAACGCCTATTCCACTTCGCTATCTCCAAATTACTTTATTCTTCAATATATTGCAAAAAATTGTAACTTACATTTGTTACGTCCACATTTTGATAAGTTGACACGTTTCTTGTTTGCTGGGTATCGACATCCTCATACCTATGTTCATCTACAAAGTGAAAATACCGCTAAATTTACTGCATTAGATATCATATGACTGCCAAGCACTGGAAATCCAAAAATGTTAACGTCAAGTAATATAGTCGACTGGAAAATTTGCAGCTGCACTGACAATGATTTCACTAATCGTTTCAAGCTTGATGTAAATTTACGTGTTACACTATTTTGTATAATTCATACGATAATACGTAGGCAACGAAATAATAAATGGAAATTAATATAAATGCAATAAAAGTTATGTTTCTATATATCAAGGAAACTTAAGTAGCCTATACCGCGTATCCACTTCGTTATCTACAGCGTATGATACAAGGTAATGTAAATTTGAAGAATAAAAATTTTTAAATTTGAAATTACTTTTGCTTCTACCTATCCCAATTCATTTACAACCACAGGTCTATCACATAATTTATGTGTTTTAACTGTTTTTCTCTAAAATGTAAACTGTGGTGAATAACTAGCCTTTTACTACAAACATTGGAATACGCTCCAAGTACAGTAAAAACATAAACCGCTTCTTTCTATTAATTCTTGAAAGTGGTTGTTACAGTATCATAGTAGCGTTAACCCTGGACTCCTGATCTGTAGTTTAACTTTTGACTGAGTACAGTAATTTTGAAAGCCACAAAGCTTACAACTCTCAAAGATTTTTTGTTGATTTGAATCAAGGCAATTTTCAAAATCAAACACAGAAACACTCCAAGCTATTGTTACATTAAACTTTTTAAGCACGTTGCCATCTAAGATTTCGCATTGAACAGAATACCAAAAATGCCAAGGATTTGAATTGCTGCATGTGATGTGTAAAGTGGTAGGCGTATGTATTGTTGACATCTGTTGTTTATAAGGGTTGCTCATCAGTTTATGCATCGATTGTCAATTGTTGTATTGCTATTTACGAAATCTATGAAAGTCTTGAGATTAGAAAAGTAAGTTTTGTGATAAGGTATCTTTGAAAACTTTGTTTATTTGCAACCAACAAAGTTGTATTTATAAGTCTGATTTGCTAGTTTGCCACTGTCTAATTTTCTACTAAAACTATATTGAATGCGTGTAAGTAGGTTTATTAGTAATATAGATAAATTTGTGGAGTCGGTTTTTAAACGTTTTAGTTTTTAGCACCATGCTGTAGGTTTCAATTTCTCACCATTTGCTTGAATCGGAGTAAGATAATGGGAAGATGATGCAGATGTTGAAGGCTGAAAAATATAAATACATTTAATGTGTTATATTCACTTTTTGCATGCAGATTGAATGTTGTAGAAGATTTGATACAGATAGCAGAAAGACAAGCCTACCGATTTTAATATGATCTTCCGATGATCTGTGTATTACCTATAAACACTAGCATGCTTTGCATGTACGTAAAATGAAGGCTGTTTTGTTTTTAACTAGAAATTCAAAAAATACCCAGCTTTTGATGCATTACACAAAAATATTCATGAATATTCTTTAATTGTTGAGCAGAATTTCAGGTTTTCACTATGATCAGTCCCGTGCAACTCAATTTAATGCAAGACCACATTTGTAGAAGATTTAGAGCAGTTCATGTAACATTTCAAATTTAACTTAACATAGGTATGCTGCAAGATTAATCTATGAATACCAGTCAAGTAGGCACGTAACACTGCTCAAGATCTTGTAGTTTAGAAACACCCATATTATAACTCAGAGTTCTTTTTTTTTTTACATCAAGGTGTAGCCTATTCAGCACTGCCAAAGTTAGCAACTCACCAACGCATTGTTCGATGGTTTGCGGAAGTTAACGTACCCAACTTCTTCTGAAAGAACACGAAGTGTGTGTTGAAACGTTATGGTTATAGAAGCATATTCTAAAATTTTATCTACCATAATGTCATGATGAGTCGCCCGCTCATATACAGCCGTCGTTAGGACGACAAAACCTCTTGGCAGGATAGTGGCGAGAGGTGATCAGAACACGGTAGTTTTCAGTATTACATTTATTCTACTGTAAATCTAGGTATATGGGAACGAATGTGCAACACAGCAAGCATAACGAAATCCAAAAACTAGAACAAGAAACAGAAAACACTAGAACTAAAGTCTGACAGTCACGAAACCAGAAACTAATAATACAAACGCCATGCTGCACTACATTTCATGCTACACTACAGCATGAAATGTAGTGCAACTGAAGTTATGTAGTGTTATTAAGTTATATAGTTCATGACCACACAATGCAAAGAGACCGCAAAAGTGCGTATGTGTGATGCAATTGCCAGGGTGCAACTGAGCATTATTAAAAATCCCGTGTTTTGAGTTCCATTGCGCAACGCAAGAGTGCGCTTTACGCCTACGGTGTTGCACAGATTACATACGGTAGATTCCAGAATTCTAGCAAAAACAAGAGTAGGTGACATCAGAGAAAGCTCGCGGGAGCTACAATAGCTTACCTTCTGTTGCGCGAGCGGCAGAATTGTTTGAACCATTTTCTGTAGGAAAAGAAGAACGCTTGATCAAATTTGAATCACAGCAAAAGATAGCCGCTATGTAAGTTTACTGCAATTTGAAATCAAATTACAGTATGCATAGCCTACTGTAGGTTTGTCTATAGTGTAATTGTCACTATGTGAAATATATCTAAATCGATATAGAAAAATTCTTAGCTTTTAAATAAAAAAAAATTATTGGTGATGCTTGTAATTATAGAGGCGAGTAATTAGACGCGAACTATCGATGCCAGTCATTATTGGTGCGCCCCATCTACTTTGCTACTCATAGTATCTAAATAACCCAATAATTAAAAAAAATTCATTAAAGACAAATCCCATCAAATCGATGTTTTAACAACACAACAGGGACTTTAATTGACACGGATTTTGTGAAAGTTTTACAAAAAATGCATTGATAACTTTCCCTCTCTTTGACTATCGGTTCCTCTTCGATTCTATTTGTGATCTTTGTTTGATTCTCTTGGACCGTGGGTATGTTTTTATCGTCCCACATTGGTATGACAGTTTGCTTTGGGTCTACTGCTTGGTGATACCTTGTTTTGGTAAAACTTGAAACAAGGGTCATTTTCGATGACCGAGGTTTGAATGAACTGTCGTTCGATACATTTTCTGGTCACAGATACATTATTTGGTCATAGATACATCATTTGATCACATAATTATAGCAACAGTAGGTTTGTTGGAAATTTCTTTCAAGATGACCATTTGCTGTAAAATGTTGCAGGAAAAAGACAACGCTTTTTCTTTTCTTTGTTTTAATAATGGTTGCTACCATAGAGACCATGGCGAAAATAATTTCCACTATAGGCTACCAGTATACAGTACAATGTCATGTTGCAAACGATTTTGCTTTTTGTAGTATTTCTTTAAAATAAGTGAGATTCATTTTTTTAATGCTGCATATCATTCAGACTGACATTAGGTGCTGGCAGTTGCATTTTGGCTAAAATGGGAGCATCCAAAGTGATAACTGCACAATATTTTGCTGCTTCCAGCTGTCTATTGTACTGCTTATAGTATTGGGATTTTACAGTAGGCTACCATGCATTGTATGTTGCAAATGGAAGATAGCTTACATGTCCTCAGCTAGCTGCAGAGTGCAACCAAAGTTGTAAATAATTTCATGTTTAAACAACTTTAAAAAATAATTTCAGGTTTAAATCTACATATTTGCTATACAGTTATATGGACCAGTAAACTTTTAAACAACTTTTCAGAAGATTGCTAACAAAAATTAAATAATATAACAAGAATCTCGTCAATTACCTGAGGCTTTAGAACGATTTTCCGCATTTCTTTTGTGGTATAATACCACCACTACAACAATTGATATTATTACCAACGCAGCACCGACCACACCCAGTGCTATTGCAAGTGTGTTACTGGTTGGATAAATTGGAACAGTGGGTGGATACTCAACGATGACATCAAATTTAATGGTGTGGTTAAAAGGTCCAACGGGGGATATCGAGTACACGATGTAAGTTCCATTGTCTTCCAGTGTCACCTAATAAAGTTTTATTAATTCTTGGGGTCGCATTTTGTTGTAACTTATATTGTTAACCTGGATAAGTAAACAAGCGAAATATTGCTGCCATTGCAAAATAAGAGCCATACAATCCATCAGCAATGCTCTAAAGTAAATTCTTCAGAAACCAAACCGCAACAAAATTTCACACCAGCTTTATAAATGCAGTCAATTTTTTTACGCACACCGTTTTATGCCAACAAAACCTACTATTGTAAAATATTTCAATTTTTGTCAAATAAAACTTTCTATAAAGTTCATTTCATTGTAATACTATGCAAATTTGAGTTTCAAGTTACCAAATCAAGAGAGTGTTTCTGTGTTAGTAGCTTGAATACCAAGTGCAAGTAGAAGTTTCACTGCACAGATAATCTTCACCAGTCATCTACGCACCCATGCACACCAATCAAATATTACTAAAGCTTGATTCAGTCTCGTTGGCCATCTTCGAAAAACGAAAGGCGAACATCACTATATTTTATTTCGAAATTTTTGTATTGAAATAATATCTACTATACAGCAACTGCTGTCTTGGAATCTTTTTAAACTTATACACGAAATACATTTATTGCTTAGACAAATAAGGTTATTTTGCTTTATGTAAAAAAATTTGTTTCATGCCAGACATGAATCAACGGACTTTAGAGATATTAGCTTTGAAATAGAGTACATTACATAGCAATTTTCAACAGTTTGTGTGAGCAACGGTTTGTGTGAGATCAAACATAGTCTGCACATTTTGAGAAATCCAAGCAGATAAAAAAGGGCATTTTAAGAATCAATTGTTTACTTTGTGTTAGACGAGATTAAAACTGCTTCATTATCACTCTACAGTAAACTTATATATAGCCAGGGCCGGATTTACCAATAAGCTAGGCAGGCTGAAGCCTAAGGCCTCAACGTCCAGAGGCCTCGAAATTCAATTTCGAAGATGGTAATTCTTTTAAAAACTTGACAAATTTAAACCCTAAGTATAAAGTATATATAATTATATCCAGTGATGTACAAGTATACAAAAAATATTGACTCCGTCAGCATAACGCAAACGTTCGAAAAACCATACGCCGTATGCGTCAACGTAACTTGTAAAAAAAAGTTGGCGGCGTCAGCGCATACACTAGCGTAAACTAATTTTGTTTGCTAGGTGCCAAACATTCACACGGTATAAACCACTCGAAACAAACAAGTTTTATTTTGAATTTCCACGAAGAAACACAAGCATCCAAAAGTGTTCATCTGACATTTTGCTGTGTTTTGGTTCCAATATGTCTTTGCCCATTGAAAATATTCTTTCAACTGCAGCGCTGGAGGTATTGGCGTGTTGTAGCGAAAAAAATACATTAAAAAGTATGCGTTGACGCTATGCGCTAAAAAACCGCAAAAATTTTACGGCGTAGCCTCAAGTGCAAACTATCCAAAAAAATGTGGCCGTAAGCGTTAGCGTAAACAAAAAGTCTACGCCGCAAGCTTGCGGCGTAGATTTTGCGGCGTATACGTACATCTCTGATTGTATCAAGCTTTTCAGAGTAGAAAATTTTATACACAACTGGTTTCAACGTTGTAAACAGTCATTATTACATCGTTTGCATCATAATAGGCTAAAGGCAATTATTACGCGCATTCTGCTGGAAGCTTTTATGTTAAAGTACCGTAATCTTCTCTGCAAAATCTTTCTCAAGGCTCAAAAGCATCAAAAATAAACTGAGATCGACAATGTCTCAAGAAAGGTTGTCCGCACTGAGTATTCTGTGTATTGAGAGTAACAAACTTAAACAGATAAATTTTGATGAACTTTTGCATGATTTTGCTTTGACGAAAGCTAGAAAAAAAAATTTGGTAGCTTAGTCTTACTCTATTTTGATGGCTGTAATTATTTTATATGTCCCGTAAATAAAATTTTACAATCATTGTAACGGTTGTTTGATCAAAGAAATTAAAAATAAAAGCAAAACTGCCTTAACTAAATTTTTATTTTTTTAATTAAAAATCTGCACCCATGAATGCGGAAAATGAAAAGAACGAAGAGTTTAATGCACTCATATTTTAACATTAAGCAATGACCTGTGATGTTGTTTAAAGAGAAATTCTGAGCTCAAAAATTGGGAGAGGCCTCACAAATGGAATAGCCTAGGGCCTCTCATGGTCTAAATCCGGCCCTGTATATAGCCTATCATGAACAATCTGAAAGTAGCTAACAAATTGGTGGCCATTTTACTTTTTGATGAGGTAGTAGTGGGAACTCCATGAAACAAAATATCGATAGCCGGATACTTTTAGTCCTTATTTTTGTACTTACATTGTCTTTCACCAACCGGAATGTTTGTGAAATTCCATTAGTTATTATATTTCCGCCTTCCGATTTTAAATCTGAAAATAATAAAAATATGTCATTCTAATGTTTACACAACATATTAAAACGTAATATCAAATTCCTGGACTTGTTTAGGCACATTTACTTTACTGAAGCATTTTTTTTTTGATTAATTCAATCTTTATCCTTAGACTGCGAATTGACTTCATAGTTTAATCCTGTCAGTTTTGAATACTTGTAGAGACTTTAAATCATTGTCGCAAGCTAGGTTACCGAGATGGACAAAATAAAATTCCATTTGTTGTTGAAGTGTTCTCTGTAAATTATTTCATCCACTAGATGCCGCTGAATGTGGTGCACTCAATTTCTTCAGGTATTGTGAAGATGCTCTCACAGTTTTGCTAAGTACCCGAGCGATGGTTAGCATATGTAAATTGTTTGGTTGGCTTGAAGTCGTGTTCTCGGACTGACAAAATCCACGGCAGGCTATTTCTCACAGTTTTAAAAACTTGTAGATAAAGGCTTTGAACCACTGACGCAGGGCCAGCCACCAAGATTGAAAGAGTGAAGTTTCCGATTGTTGTTGAAGTGTTTTGCTGAGAAATTATTCCATCTAGTAGGTGCCGGTGAATGGAAAATAGTCCTAAAATGCGTTGCTCAAACGCACACTATAAGAATCGAACCAGCGCCGCTTGATCTTGAGTCGGGCGCTGAACTTTTGAGCTAACGGAACGGAGTTGGAGATGTTGAAACTTCTAGTGATTGCAGTAAATTTCGCAATATACAAATTAAACATTTGTCCCAAAATTTAACTACAGTTAATTGTCAGCATGTGCTTTAATCATACTTTGGTTTATATAGTATTTTGGTGGTTCTTGAACCATAGCTATTAATTTTTAAGTTCACCAGAATTGCTCTTTGTCAAGGCTAGAAATTCAGATGGAGGATTGGACATAAACGTAACATCGCAAGATCCTCTTTGACCAAAAATCCACGAACAAGACGTAGGATTGTCTTGAAAAGGTGCATCTGGAACATACAAATTTGTTGGTCTGTGTTGAAGCGTTTCGCTTTTCTTTAAAACCTGCAGCGCAGAATTATGTTGCCTTTATGGCTACAAAAACACTTTGATCTGATGCATTAATCAAGTATTAATATTTAAGTTATTTTGGCAGCCGATTGCAGCATCGAATACACAGCGATAGACACGTGTTTCGCCCATGAGGCTGGGCTCATCAGTATCGCACCGTATTCTTGCCACTTGAGTAATCGACCGCCGCTTTACCAGTCAGTTTAACTCTAATCAGCCTTGTGCTGATAGCCGGGAAGAACGCCTTTCTTCACAAGTATTAATATATATTATTAGCGTACTGAGATGGTTATAACAAAACATACAGTATTTTTCTTACACACATACTATAGTTTTAATTCTATTCTTAGTAATAACTTATTTTCAGGTGTAGCAAATTAAATTAGTTCAATATTTTCTATAAACTAGATCAATCTGACAACTTTTATAAAGTATTATGGTAAATTAATAAACATGAAGGACATATCAATAAAAGATTGAAATAGAGAACTTAAAAGCAAACCCCATGAAACAAGTGTAGCTACGTAAACAATATTGCTGTAGCCTACTGTAGATGAAGCAACTTTTTCATTACATTCTCACCAATTCATTCAAAACATCAAAAAAATTGGCTTTACGACTCATCAGTAACGGATCTAGGCCCATAATAGTTCAGTGTCATGAACATCTTCTATCTTTTTTATGTGATTCCACATAATGTTGTTGTTCAGTTATTAGGTTATTAAAAAATAGTGACTGAATTTGATGCAATTTGATGGTTTTTGCTTGGCATTAAGCACTTTTTGTAGTATTAATAGCATTAATTGTTGGAATTGCTCAGTTTGCTCCGAAAGTTCAGTTGGTTAGCGCGTGACTTCGTGATCGAAGAAGCTTCAAGATCAAGTGGCGCTGTTTCGACTCTCGAGGTGTGCGGTTGAGCAACACATTCTAAGGACTGCTCTTCATTCATTGGCACCTAATGGATGGAATAATTCTCCGGCAACAAGACTTCAACAATCGGAAAGCTTCACTCTGTCAATCTCGGTAACTGGCCCTACGTCAAAAGCTTCAAGGCTTTGTCAGTCCGAGGATAATGATTCAAAACCAAACCAAGTTTGTAATGACAATAAAAAGTGCAAAAACTGTTTTCATCCTACTTTACTCAGCCACAGTATCTTCCTGCCCTACTGCCTTACTAGGTTACTGGGAAGAATGGTATAAACGAAACCCATCAGTACTCTACAACTCACATTGAACATTGATGGTATAGCTTGGTGACCTTCCACTTTCCATAAATATTTCCGTATATGGGGTCACAGCTTGACATGATACTTGTTTGTTATTGTCTTCAGCTCGCAAGGAAAATGTAAACGAGCGTTCCTAAATATGGAAAATAAGTTTAATTAAAAAATACATGATAAAGTAATGTCACTAAGTTATTTTGTGATCCTAAACTTACATCGGTACTAATAGCAGTTTAAGGCATATAAGGTATTGAGTGAGTACTTACTAAAGAGTAAAGTTAAGTTAATTTGCTTTGAGTAGTATCAACATTTCAATGTTAGAAAACTGCAAACATTAAACCTAAGAAACTAACCTATAGAAATTAAATTTAGGAAACATTAAGCCTTTTCAAATCTTCTTTAACAGATTTTATAGTTTTATTCTTACAATTGATGGATATAGTTTCAAGCCTGGATACGTACACATTTTGCTTCAACTGTTTGAAATGAAAAAAAGGAAAATACTTAATATTTAAGCGTCCTCAAAAATAAAACATTTTAGATTAAAATGGCCTACAAAAAGAGGACGTATGGCAAGCTTAATTTGAATGTTACATGCATAAACATTTATAGTACATATGTAACATTTCATAGAAAACAAATGTAAGAGTGGCCCCTAAAATGTGCTGTACAAACCCCTTAATATTGTCGTGGCCGTTAAGTTGGGAAGCCCTGATTTATATTAATGCATGGAGATGACAATTGAATGGATTATATGTCTTACAGACCTACACAATTAGCCTATATTTAAAGTGAAACTGTATCACACAAAATACGTAAATGCTACAGCGTATAACAACAATTACTCCTTGTCGTCTGACTTCTTTGCCATCTAAATAGAATGCAGTGTTGGTTCCATTAGGAATGACGTCGTTGTACTCGCAGGTGACAGTGAAGTCATTTCCTTCAACTACAGTGAAGTTTTCATTCATTGTGCTTAACAGAGTGCTTGGAGCTAAGGAACATTAAATTAAATGATGTGCCGGTACTAAACATACAAAAAAAAAAGAAGCTAATATGCATTTAACATCGTAAAAACCATAAAAACCTTGGGTTAACTCACCACTTGTCAAAAAAATATGTCTACTAGTTTAACCCTCTGTCTACCGTGGGGTCCAATGGACCCCAAAACAAATTTCTCTTTGCGGTTTCTCAGGACATATAGCAGATGCGATATTGATATACCTTGACTTTTCACAGCTTTGCTTGATCTTTAGGACAATATAATAATCATTGATCTCAAACAAAATTTGGTAACATAGAAAAAAATAATAGCATCTTGTACCGTGGGGTCTAACGGACCCCAAGCCTGCTGCATTCAAAGTAATTTTGTATCACAACAGCACTAAAAGAGTAGTCGACACTATTGACAGCATTTTTAAAAAATACAGTTCCAAAATAATGACGATAAGATGGCCGATAGCTCTATTTTACAATAGAATCGATGTCACTGCTGTCAATGCTTTTATGATATGGCATCACTTGCAAGGCGAAAATAGCAGCACAACATTGAAGCATGCATGTGTGAAAGAGAAGAAAATTTTAAATCCAACTAGGAAAAGAGCTTGCTGGATTACCAGCTTCGACTTCAATATCAACAAGACATCTAAATCCGCAACAAAATAAAAGAAACAGCTGTTGAACATCAGGCGCCAAAATCAAAGAAGGCTAGATGTTATTTTTGGGAAAGACACAAAGCCAAAAATGCAGACAATCCTGTACTACTTGCAAACTCAACGTTTGCCAAGAACATTCGCAATTCATTTGCAATGAATGCAATAATACATAAACTCACAATATTTCTTGTGACCTAATATGTAGGCCTAATATGCATTTTTTAGCCAAATCTAAAAGCCAAATCTCTCAATAGTGTGACCATTGCTCAAGAATAGATCAATTCCGTATCAGCTTGGTTTGTGCATGGGCTACTATATGATTTGTTTGTTAAATTTCGAGTGTTTTTGGTTTTTCTACAGTGTTTATAAGTTATGATTTTTGAAGTCTGTTACGTCCTTTCCTATTGAGCTTTAATTTCATCATCGAAGCTGATTTATTTTGTCCAAAACAAGTTACTTGGAAATTTGTGGTCCAATGGAACCCAACGGTAAAACTTGTATATTTTTTTTTTCGGTAGACAGAGGGTTAATCAAAAAATAAAGGTACAAAAATTTATAATAAAGCAAATCATACTTTATTGAAATAGAAATGACAATGATTTGAGTTACAAATAAAAGATACTTTCAAATAGCTGTAATGGTTAAACAATATGATGATGATTATGTGCCTGATCTGATACAGACGTTGGCGATCATGGTCTTCTAAACTTCTCTGTCATTTGCCATTCGTATAAAATCGTTCGTTTTAACTGTTGTGTTTGTGGCCCATTGATTCAAGCTGTTTAAATAAGTTAATCTTTGTCGACCTCTGCTTCTTTTTCTCTGTATCATCCCCAATAGAGCTAATTTTTCCAAATCTCCATGTCTGTGAATATGACCTACAAATTGCATCTGACGACTTCTAACTGTTGTTATTAATCTCCTTTCTGCATTTGCCAATTTCATAATTTCGTCATTACTCTTCTTTTCAGTCCAAGATATCCTCAACATCCTTCTGAGAAACCACATCTCAACAGCCTCTAGTCTTTTCTTCATATCTTTACTTAGGCTATTGTCCAGCATTCACATCCGTAGGTTAGAATTGATTCTACATATGCTTTTAAAACTTTAATTTTGGTCTTTATTGTCATGTTGGGATTCCTGAAGACTGTGCTCATTTTACTGAAAGTATCCTTTGCTATGGCGATTCTCTTCTTAATTTCAGTGTCACTTTTGCCATCGGAAGTTATAATGTATTCAAGATATTTAAATTTATCAACTTGTTTCACTGTAACACCATTGAGTGTTAGGTTGCAATTTGGATAAGCTTTCTTATTTGATATCGTCATGCATTCTGTTTTTCTTGAATTTAACTCTAAACCTATTGCTTTACTGTTATTGACAACAGAGTTTAATAAGTCCTGTAGATTGTTTGCAGATTCTGCTATCAAGACTGTATCATCAGCGTATCTCAAGTTTGTTATATTTTGTCCTCCAACCTTTACTCCATTCATATTTTCGATGTCTCTCAAAATCATCTCACTGTAAACGTTGAAAAGGTCTGGAGATAGGACACATCCTTGTCTGACGCCACGTTGTATCGGTTTGAATTCGCTAAGATCGTTATTTATACGTATTGCAGCCGTTTTTTCCCAATAGAGGTTTCGTATGACTCTGAAATCTTTACCGTCGATATCTAAAGAATGCAGTATATGGAATAATTTGGCATGTTGAACTTTATCAAAAGCTTTAGAAAAGTCTATGAAACATAGATAAAGATCTTTGTTCTTTTCTATACATCTCTCTGTTAACATTTTTAATTTAAAAATTCCATTTCTGGTCCCTTTGTCTGGGACAAATCCAAACTGTGCTGTTGAAATTTCCGGTTTTAGTTTTGGTCTCAATCTCATCATCACGATTCGGAGTAGGATCTTTGTTAGGTCACTCATAAGGATAATTGTTCTGTGGAGTGAGCATTCTGTTGCTCCAGTTTTCTTTGGTAAAGCTATGAATATGGAACGTACCATATCACTAGGGATGTTTCCGGTGTCATAAATATGATTTAAGATCTCAGTGGTTAGGTCTAAACCCCACTCATCTAAAGCTTCGATAATTCAACTGAGATATTATCTGGTCCAACTGCTCTTCCATGTTTTGTTTTGTTCATAGCGATTCTTACTTCTTCTTTCATAATAGCAGGACCTTCCATGGGTTTGGAGATGCCTGGCTTGTTTCCGCGTTCGTCGAAAAACAGCTCTTCAATGTATTCACACCAACGCTGCAGAATATCTTTTTGGTCCATCAGAATAGTTCCATCATTTGCCTTGATGCATCCTGCTTGTGAGAAATACCTCTTCTTCCCTGTTACCTCTTTCAACTTCTTGTGTATATATTTACTATCTTTGATTTTAACATTTTCGATTTCTTCACATTGAGTATTTATCCAGGTTTCTTTAGCATCAACACACATCTTTTTAATTTTCTTGTTCAAAATTTTGTATCTTTGTTTATTATTCTTTGCTTTTCTTCTTTCTTCCATGAGGTCAAGAATTTCAGATGTCATCCATTTCTTTTGTTTTTCAGTTTTGACTAGTGGTATGAACTCTTCCAGTGATTCCGACACGCTATTTTTAAATTGTTCCAGTATTTTATCTGTTGTTGTTAGCCTTTCAAACGACTCGTATTTGTTTTTGACTGAGACGGAAGATTTTGTACGTAATTCGAGATTTCTACGTAGTAGATCAATTTCATATTTCGGGTTTGGCTTAGTTTTCTTGCATCTCTTTAGCTTGACCCTCAGAGAGCAGACAACTGGAACATGGTCACTATCACAGTCTGAACCAGGCATTGATTTAGATGATAGAATGGCGTTACAAAACCGCTTTTGAGCAAAGATATAATTGATCTGATTCTTGGATCTATCACCCGGGCTTCTCCAAGTCCATTTTCTTCGTGGGTGGTTTTCCGACCATGTATTAGTGATTAGATATTCATTGTCTCTGCACCATTCAATGAGTCGTTCTCCTCTGTCGTTCATTTTACCAAGACCGTGTGGGCCACAATGTCTTCAATTCGTTCGTTTCCCACTTTTGCATTAAAATCCCCCATAATAATTTTGACGTCTTGTGATTTTAATTGTCTGATGGCACGCTCAACGTCCCCATAAAATGTTTCTGTATTATCCTAATCATGACTTGATGTTGGGGCGTATGTTTGAACTATTCCAATGTCAAAAGGTTTAGCTTTTAGTTTAACGACCATTACCCGGTCTGATACAGGCCAAAATTCTTTGAAAGTTGCAGATGTAGCAGAATCAAGTATTATACCAACACCTCTTTGATGTTGATCACCTCCGGAATATAAGATTTTGCAGCCATCCAATGTGATTGTACCTGTACCAGTCCAACGAATTTCTGCTAAGCCAAGAATATTTATACTCATTCGTTTCATTTCCTGCATAACATTAGCAAGTTTCCCTTTTTGATACAAAGTACGCACATTCCACGTTCCTATGCGTTTTGGTTTAACTTTGCTGACAGTCGCATTATGACGATCGGGTGCCACCTGTCGCACATGGCAATCTCTTCCGAGCGAAGCGTTTACCTTGTAAACCCCATTTACGCTGTTCATTTGACTTCTTTTTATTTGTCTGACCATAATTTTCTTCGCAATAAGATAGCACACAGTGGTTTGCAGTTGCCTTCTGTGTGGGCAGTGTCCTTACAGGACGAGGGTCCTAGCCATTGTACCTTGTTCGGTATCTTCTGCCTAGCACCGTGAGAAATCAAACCAGTTCTGAAACCATTTCAGCTGCCTTTACTCCTCATTTGTCACCTGCTTACCATGACTTCCGTGTCCCTGATCGGGGGGCAAGGGGTTTCTCATACGTGCTCATGGTACGACCCCAGACTGCAGAAAGAAGGAGCGTCTTACACCATCCTCCATGGGTAGTCCACAGGACAGTGTAGCATACCCATGCCGCAACCATAGGTAAAGGGGGATCCCATATGTCACGATTTCTTTCTATCTCTTACCAGGAAAAAGACTTGGAAAGGTTCAATGACGTAGTTTAATGGGTCAAACCGAAAAGCAGTTAATTAAATGTCGAATGGTTCTACTAGTGAAATGATAATCTAACTTCTTGAAGGACTTTAACGAACGGCTTCTCAAACAACTCTAATTTCGAACACAATTTATATCAGCACCAATTCTCATCTACTTGTATTCGATTACTTCAACTCTCAATCAACAATAATTTCTGCACCAACTACCAATCCACAACCCATAACACAACTCTCATAATCAACTCATAATACAACTCCCATAATAATCAACTCAATAAATTACACCACTATTTATAGAAGGTTTCTCGGTATAGTAACTTCGAGAAGGTTACGCAATATTACATCACTCATTGTTCTGACAAGTTGCATAAAATGTAAACAAGCAGAAGCTCAAAGAAGTTTAAAGAATATCACGTGGTGTAGAAGATTCTTACATAATAAATATTTCGCAATCGGACATTTACTGATAAACATCCTTACGACGTCATGACAAACGACGCTCAAAAATCATGAAAAACAACAGAACATTCCAGAGTTGCATACTTACAGACGATTCTAGAAATACGTTACATAATACAGATTTTTCATTCAAAGGTTACTTCAGGTCATAACCGATAATAACACATCGCTCAAAATTTCATAATGAAAACAGCACATTCTGTCAAGACACAGAGTAGCCCGACGCGACGCCTTGCACATTGATTGTGACACCATACTTGATTCAAGCGTCGGGTATGAGAAGATAAGGTTCTCATTGTACTAAGGTTCTCATTGTACTCATTGTACCATTGTACTAAACTAAGGTTAAACAATATATAGAACATTAAAGACATTGTTGGTGCATAATATGTTTAAAAATTAAACAAAGTAATTTAAAAAAAATCAATGACACTACTCAGCAGGCAGTGAGATAAATAACATGACATACGTTCTTCTGGTGCAAACTAAGCTGAACTTAGTACTGTAATTACCTGTCCAACATTGTAGATTATCCTGATTACTCCATTCAGCATTATATTGACAAGTAGTTCGGTTAAAAGCAGGTTGGCTTCCGTTTGAATAGAACAATCGTCCATTGTTAGAACAAGTGAATGTTCCAACGTCATCGTATTCAGCTGAATTGGATTGAACATTGACGTCTTTAAGTGTTTCGTTGCAATCTAAAGCAAAAAAAAATGTTACATTTTAATAAATCAATTTGTTTGAATCAAAAAATCAATCAAACTGTTTAGAAATAAGTTTAAATTGGAAGTGTAAGATGTGTTTTAGCTTGTGTCATGGTAAGTGAAATTCTAGCAAAAATAGTTTGCTTTGATTAACTTCTCGCAATGGCTTATATTTAACAAACTTCAAGGTAAATTGTCCTGAAGAGTAAGCTAACATAAAGAATGGCAACAGATAATGATTGGCAGTGCTGAAGCATTGCCACTATTACTGAGTACTGGTCGATCGATGAAATTCAGCAAAATAAGTCTTATAACAAACAAACTTGCTTTGAACAGTTATACGTGGAAGCGCGTTTACGACCAGAAGAGAGGAAACGTCGCCATCCGGACTCAATGAACCACTTCGAACACTAAGATTCAGGTTAGTTGTCAGTGATTGAAGATAAGTCAAGTTAGAAGTGATCATTCTATTGTTCTCAACACAAGATTGTGTTGTATTAATTGATGATCTTGGTACGCATCCGTGAGGAAAGACGTAAAACTGCTGAACGTTGCTGTTGTCTTCATATGTGTTTATCCATTGATAGCTTCTAAAATCTTCTTTCTCAAACTGAGCTGTCACAACAAGACCAAGATAACCAGTCGCTAATCTGTCGGTTGGTGATGGAAGGTTTGTTTCAATGGTTGAAAGCGAAATTCCTCCTGAAAAATATAACAATACTTAAAACGATCAATACTTGTATAGCCTACCACGTTAATTGGTTATCTGAGGAGATGGCGCAAAACATTAGGGCAGTTCGAAACATAATCTTTAAGTCGAAACGAAACGAAATGTTCCACCACAAAATTTCAATCGAACCAAATCGAACTGAAACCAAAAGAAACAGATTTTTTTCGAAATATTTCAAATTTTCAATTTTATTTAAATTAAAAATAAGGAACTCGATAGTGTAAAATAATTCATTGAACTCACACTGTATGAAAACAAGAGATTTAGGATCACTGTCACAATCAATGTGCAAAGCCTCGCGTCGGGCTGCTTTGCGTCTTGACAGAATGTGCTGTTTTCATTATGGAATTCTTGAGCGATGTGTTATTATCGGGTATTGACCTAAAGTAACCTCTGATGACGAAATCTGTATTATGTAACGTGTTTTCTACAACCTTCGGCCCTATGTGACATTCTAGAGACTTCTGTTGTTTACATTTAAATGCTACGTGACCGACGATGAGTTCGTGTGATGCAACACTACGTTACCTTCTCGAAGTTACTGGACTGAACAACCAACTATATAAATAGTGGTGTAGTTTGTGTAATGTAGTATTATTATTATGATGATTATTATTGTGTTGGTTATGAGAGTTGTGCTATGAGTTGTGGATTGGTAGTTGATGCAGAAATTAGAGTTATTTGAGAAGCCGTTCGTTAAAGTTCTTCAAGAAGTCAGATTGTCATTTCACTAGTAGAATTATTCGACATTCAATTGACTGCTTTTCGGTTTGACCCATTAAACTACGTCATTGAACCTTTCCAAGTCTTTTTCCTGGTAAGAGATAAAAAGAAATCGTAACATTCTGGGGGCTCGTCCGGGAATAAACCGAAAAAGAAAAACCGAAGAATACCGAAAGATTTATTGAAAGAATAATAAATTAACAACAAGCTGTCAAAATGGCGGATGCCGTCAAACATGAGATGATTGAAGACTTACGGAGCATGGCTGAACGAATGGGGCTGAGTGCCAATGAAAAGTCTCAGTTCGTGATGGAAGAGTATCACAAGATAATGGCCCAAAAAGCTCAGCGAGAAGCTGACGAAAGAGAAGATAGAAGAGCTGCTCGTGAAATAAGGAAAGCAGAACTTGAAGCTGAGGAAAAGCGAGCACAACTTGAAGCTGAGGAAAAGCGAGCACAACTTGAAGCAGAGGAGAAGCGGGCGCAGCGCGAAGCAGAAGAGAAGCGACCGCAGCGTGAAGCTGAAGCAGAAGAGAAGCGGGCGCAGCGCGAAGCAGAAGCCGAAGAGAATCGGGCGCAACGCGAAGCAGAAGCTGAAGAAAGAAGAGCGCAATATGAATTGGAAAAGTTAAAACTTGAATTAGAAAGACAAAAGCTGGACATTGGTGAGCGATCTAATTCTACTAATGATAATGCTCGAGATGTTATTGTGGCGCAAGTTAGACGTCCAGATTTGCCATCATTTGTTGAAGAAAAAGATGAGTTGGATAGTTATTTGTTAAGATTTGAAAGATATGCTACAATAGCCAAGTTAGAGAAGTCGACGTGGGCTACCCAGCTAAGCATGTTATTATCGGGACAAGCTCTTGATGTATATTCAAGACTTTCGCAAGAAGAAGCCATGAACTACGACAGATTGAAGTTAGCTCTGTTAAAGCGATACAATTTTACCGAGCATGGATACCGTCAAAGATTCCGTGAGGCAAAGCCTGAACAACACGAAAGCCCAGGTCAAATTATTGAACGTTTAAGAAACCTTTTGTTAAAATGGTTTGAACTTTCGGGGGCCGAACAATCATTGGACGGATTGGCAAACCTTATAGTTAAGGAACAATTCACAGATTCATGTTCAAAAGATCTGTCTGTTTATTTAATGGAGAGAAGTCCAAAGAATCTAGAAGAAATAGCCAGTGTGGCAGAACAGTACTTAGTTGCTCATGATGAGAAGTTGTCGACTGAAGAAACGTTGTCATGCGATAATGACGAAGAGCAAACAAATAATTTTAAAGGAGGTGCGGTTCCAAGAGAAGTACGTTGTTTTAATTGTAATGGCTTAGGTCACAAGTCTGTTAACTGCCGGAAGAAGACTAACAGAAATCATCAGGAATCGAGGAAGTGGTGCAATCGTTGCAATAGGCAAGGACACGAAGCGAAGGAATGCAAGGACAAGTCGTTTTCCCGATCCATTCAGTCTGGAAAGGATAAAGACACGGACGTTTATCGATGCGGTTGTGCGTTAATGATTCCTGAACCCACGCTTGGGGAGGAGAAACCGGATGAAGATGTTTGCGGAAAAATAATACCTGAAGATTACCTGCCAGTAGTGGATGGAAAAGTTGGAAACAAAAAGGTAAAAGTTTTACGTGATTCTGGTTCTACTGGTATAATAGTGAGGAGAGATTTGGTTAAAGATAGTCAATTAACGGGAAAAACTGGAATTGTGATGTCAATAAATAACACTTCAATCCAAGGACCGTTAGCGAAGATATATATCGAAACTCCATATTGTGGTGGGACTGTGAAAGCGTTATGTTTACAAAACTCTTTAGTTGATCTTATAATCGGAAATGTTATTGAGAGAAATTCTGAAGTTACTTGTTATTCTTGTGGCAAGAATGGTCACTTTGCTCGAGATTGTTCTGCAGATAATCAGCAACGATCTCACGATGACGGATATTACGAGCGCGATGAACCGAGGAGAAGAGGCAGGCGACGACCATTTGGAGTTTGCTATAGAAGCGGTAGACGCGGACACTTCGCCAGGGAGTGCGTTGCTGACGGCGGACATTCGGAAAACAGACGTTGCCGTGACAACCACTGCTACCGATGTGGAGAGATTGGACACATAGCCAGGAGCTGCCCTTTTGATGAAAAGGCTTGCTACAACTGTCATAAAGAAGGTCATCTCGCCAAGGACTGTCCGGAGAGGAGGTGGTTCCGATGCCAGAAGATGGGTCATCTTGCTCGCCGATGCACTGAAGTTGTTGAGGACGTTGAAAACTTTCACAGAAAACGTGACTATTGTTTTGAGAAAGCTATCGTTGGTAGATCATGCAAAGATAGACTTATGAGAACTGATTATTGAGTAATTAATTGTTTTGTGGTGTGTTTTGTATTGATTGTGTTGTTATATTGTTTGCAACAATATTCTAAGGGGGGGGGGCGTATGTCACAATCAATGTGCAAAGCCTCGCGTCGGGCTGCTTTGCGTCTTGACAGAATGTGCTGTTTTCATTATGGAATTCTTGAGCGATGTGTTATTATCGGGTATTGACCTAAAGTAACCTCTGATGACGAAATCTGTATTATGTAACGTGTTTTCTACAACCTTCGGCCCTACGTGACATTCTAGAGACTTCTGTTGTTTACATTTAAATGCTACGTGACCGACGATGAGTTCGTGTGATGCAACACTACGTTACCTTCTCGAAGTTACTGGACTGAACAACCAACTATATAAATAGTGGTGTAGTTTGTGTAATGTAGTATTATTATTTGATGATTATTATTGTGTTGGTTATGAGAGTTGTGCTATGAGTTGTGGATTGGTAGTTGATGCAGAAATTAGAGTTATTTGAGAAGCCGTTCGTTAAAGTTCTTCAAGAAGTCAGATTGTCATTTCACTAGTAGAATTATTCGACATTCAATTGACTGCTTTTCGGTTTGACCCATTAAACTATGTCATTGAACCTTTCCAAGTCTTTTTCCTGGTAAGAGATAGAAAGAAATCGTGACAATCACAATCCTTCTTTGAGACTCCTATTACGTCACAATAATTAAAATTTACTCAAAAAAGTGCATAATTAAAGAGACTTTGTGCAAATACCATAATGTATGTACAGTATGACATTTCTCAAAATCCCATTATCGTGGTAACGTATGCTTTAGCATTATTTACAGTTTTTTGCAGTTTTTAACTTTATTGGAACAGGCCTAGTGTCAGTTGTCTAAATAATGTAAAAATCTAGTTGTTGAAAAAAAAAAATGGTATTGAAGTCATATGGTATAACAGACCTGCAGCAATAAGCTACAACTTTAATGAATCGTAAGATATCGTATTTTGTAGTCAGTGGTTTTCTGCACAATTTTATCTGCCATCTTTGAGACCTTGTTTTTTGCACGATATTACCTGCAGTCCATCTACAGTCTACACGTCATTAAAGGCTGCTCAAACATTGTGGCACTACGTTTAAAAATAGGATAACATTTCTTGAGTTTTGCTAACTCTCTTCTCAAAGCAACATCCCAATAATAATGTTTGCCGTTTATTTCCTCCGTCCTTATAGGGTAACACCTTTAAAGCGAAAATGAAAATATTGTGCGTTTCATTTATTTGCCTTCAACCGCACTTCCAGTATAATACTATGTAAATTGTATTTTGTATGTTATTCGCTGTGTTAATGCACATTGTCATGGTGCGCGAAACGTCAGTGAAGTAATAAATCAACTTGTTTATTGTTGCTTTTACTTTCACTTTCATCGGATGAACTTTGCAGCTAGTCTAGAAATATCAGTATAGCTGCTTTGACTAACCACTTTTTTCACAGCGTCAAATTATTAACAAACGATTTCAGTGCATGATCGTACAAAAAACTGCAAGCCTTGGAATATGTTTAATGTTAAACAATTTTATAATACATTGATATAAAATTGTTTTTTAAAACATAAAATTTTTAAAATTTATAAAATTGATAGCCTACAAAAATAAACATTAAAAAGGTAAAAAATCCATTGTTTTTTATTTCGTTAAATGCTTTGTTGCAGCGTAGCTTTGTTTCTACTTCTTCAATTGCCTTGCTTGAACCAGACATCGTCGGCCTTACATAAATAATTATACCAAATATTCCTATTATGTTGCATGGATGATTTTTTCTGTCTTGTCGTTAAATTGTTTTGGATGAGTTTGTATTTGTCTGCCAGGTGCCCGCTTTCCAAACAATTTACCAGTTAAAAAGAGATGCTCTGTTTTTGCTTTCTTATTACATGGCCGAGAAGTTTATATGGTCTGGTTTTGATATTTTTTAACAGAGATCTGGTTTGGTTCACTTGTTGTAAAACGTCTTTATTTGTCTTATGTTTGTAGTTTTGTTTTGTTAAAATTAAAAATTAACTTCCTTATCCAAATTGTAAACTGTAGTTTCAAACAAATATCTACTTTCTAATATCAAAAAAGTTTATCCATTCTTCATAGATAACATTGAGGCCCTCCATATTCCAAAGTCTTCTCTGTGTTTTTCCACAAAAGTTTGTTAATGTTACTCTGGGGAAAAGCATAATTATTATACACCCCGAAAAGTTTAATATTGTATAATTTGGTAGCCTACGACAATGTTTTCTGCGGCCTGAAACCTACGCTAGCTTTGCCAACTTAAAACATTCTTTTTTAATTGTTCTTTATTTTGAAACTGCGATATCCATGAGCATAATAATGAAAGAAATATAACTGATGCTGTGGTGCAGGAATTGATGTTTTTTTTTTGAAGTCATTGACAAATTAATTTTCTTTAACTGCAAAAAAACGGTCAAATTAATAATTAGGCTATTCTTATTCAACAATCGTGTTTAAAAAATACATTTCATTATAGAATTTGTAAAAAGCCTAACTAAACTTTCAAAACGTTATGTTGCTTGAGTTTAGATATTGATATCAATTTTTGGAGATTGATATCAATTTTTTTTCTAAAGAAAACTGCAGTATTTTGAACAAAACGAAAAAAAAAAAACTTATGAAAACAAAGTATTTTCAAATTGGTTTTGTTTAGGACAACCGTTCTAAAGAGTTAATACGGTTGCTATTGTGGCCGCATGCAGGCTCCAAATTTTGTGACACCTTTTGTTGATTGTCGGAATCTTTATCATTCAAGTAAGAAATCTTCGTTGAAAGCTTAGTTTTGAAAGTTTTGCATACTTTTAGAGGCTTTGAACCACAGACAATT
The DNA here is from genome assembly GCF_918807975.1 of Aplidium turbinatum. Lineage (NCBI taxonomy): Eukaryota > Metazoa > Chordata > Ascidiacea > Aplousobranchia > Polyclinidae > Aplidium > Aplidium turbinatum. Next base: position 4,672,730 of record NC_137483.1, on the reverse strand, counting down.
TCTGATTGTTGTCGAAGTGTTGTCTGTGATATATTTTTCATTCACTACGTGCTTCTGAATCAAAACCAGTCCTTGAAACGCGTTGTTGAAGCTCATACCTCAAAGGTGATGCAGTGCCGCTTAATTTTACTGGTTCGCCGTATAGCCTACATATCGAGCGCTTTACAAACTGAGGTACCAAGCTTTTAAGTATCATAATATGGCATGTAGATGAGTTTCAACTGCATCGTATGTTTTTATAGAGCAGTTACCTAGCTCAATAGGTGTGGAAACCAGGACAAGATTTTTCTAAGCTGGAGCTATCAAACACTGCGTTTTCGAATATCATGCAGACTACTCAACTTTGCAGACTCAGATTTACTGTTGATAAGATTATACTTTCATGTAATTTTGCTATTCGGTAATAAATAAATTTTATGCATGTTTTTACGAAAAAGTTACAATCGTACAAAATAGGACCAAAGTCATTAGCCCAAAAAATAAGTTTCTAAAACTGTAGCTTTATTTTTTTTAAGCACTGTATGATAATACAATTTTTGTAGAGAAGTATCTATATAGAACCATAGCCAGATAAAACCCAACGGTACATGAGGTATAACACATTATAAGTTAGTCAAAAACTAAACACCGAATTTGCATTCTTTAATTTAAATCTATATGTCATGTCAAATACAAAGTCATTTCTTGGTTTCATCTCTCTATAGCATTATAAGTTGTTAATAACTATAAATAATAAATTGTATAAACAATAAAACGTAGTGTTGGATCAACAATAGTATATCTACCATGCAATACATTTTATCATTCGTCCAGTATTCTTTCTACTCATGATTAAAAACAAAGTTTTCGGTCGTTTCGTGATAGCTTGTTATAAAAATTTGACTAGTTCAGGTTGTAACAAGGAAGCTCACCTTTAAAGTTTGATATTAAAAACAAGATGCAAATGATTGACCGCATAATGGATTTCTGTGACAGCATCAACAACAATTTAGAACTACATTTGAAAGTTTAGAAGAAGAATATATTTGGGGTTTGCTTGACATTAGATAATAATTGGTACTATTAGGCTAGACCAGACATGTGGATGACCTAAGTACTATTCGTAAGACATTTTCAGCAATTATTTGACTAGCACAGGCCATTGCTAGTACCCCTCGTGAAGATTTTGGTATCTTAGTTGGTATCTTATTTTACCAGCTCTCGTGATCTCGCTTGGAGCTACAATATTGATATCAAAATTTTGTAGTTTACAAGCAATGATAACATTTTGTCTTTCTGGTGTGTCTGAGCTGAAATAATCCATGTATACTGCTACAGTATCATAGCCGATGCTACCTTTGATGAACTAGTTGCTCAGTTCGTAATCGTTTCCAGCTTTTCCTATGTTGGCAGTATCCCAAAGTGTTCTTGGTTGGCTGATTGATGTATGTTTTGTTAAAAATTTGATAAAAATTTCATTCGTTGTTTGCCACGAACCTGTCTCCTTAGAATGCGACCACTTAGACAAAGATCTTCGGACTCTTTTTTTCTGATGACGAAACCGCAATATGTGCGGTGTCTTTGAGTTATGCTGTCCAATTATTCCTTTTCTTCATGCACTCATGCACTTGGTTTAAAACGAGTGATCCATTAACTCGGGATATTTCAGGTACCAAATCTTATAGTTATGTTTCTCAACTGCAGTAAGGTAAACCCTTTAAATTTGTCTTCTCAGACAGGTTGCTATAAAACAGTCTATGATTGGAGCATCTTTTCTATTCCTTTTCCTATCTGTGGCAAGCAGTGTGTATCCTAATGATTACTGTCAAGTTGTGATGACTGCTGTAAAACAGCTTTCTCACTTTCTTCGAACAATAATGCGACTAAATCAAATTACTATAACTAACGTCTCAAGTCCTCATTATGAAACTCCACTTTCGTTTGACTAGCCTGGGATAGCTGGCCCTCTGGAAGCAGTAAACGGTCATTACAGCTCTAGAGGTCACTGAGGCACGGAAATTTTGTCACCACGTTAAGGTAGTAGTCCGTTTTCAAAGTTTTTGGGATGTTTCAATCAAAAATCAAAGTTAAACCTGCAAATCAAAGTAAAACACAAAAGCCGGAGGCATTATCATCTATCATTGAACTGGTAATCTTGTTTTGCTCAAACCAGGCATTGACAGCCTCATACGAACATGCGATCCAAGTTTTCTTTTCAAAGAAATGTTATCGTTTCTGCCTTGTTATTTGTCGTGGTCGTCGTGTGAGCCTCGAGAGTCCATTCTTTTACAACCACAGATTCACGATGTTCCCGGACTATGCTAGAAGGCTACTAGAGAGCAGCCGGTCTCTGGTTGCATCATCTAAGATACGCAGACCATCCACTTCATTAGGTTGAATTAGTTTAAATTATGTTTGTCATTATTTGCTAGGCACGCATTTCTTCAGTATTGAGCTAACACTGGATCTTGCAAGTTAGTAAAAATCTTTCAGCTACATTTGCAACGTTTGAATGTATGATAAGTTCTAGTGATGTACACTTATAACATGCCATGTTTTTGATTAAAATGCCTGGTAAACAGTCTCATTCAATTATTGTAAGCTCTAATTAGCTGTTATTTTGGATAATTTTTCCATGATTTTAACATAGCACTGATGCATTAAGCAGAAACTCACAGAACATTTTAACAATTCGTTTTAGTTTCCTGTCTATCCACACTGTGATCTGCAAACCTAATGAGGAAATTACCACACTAGGATTTTTGTGTGGCATGGACTTAACTTAAATTAGTCTCTACGCGAATGCCTGCAATAATTGCGCTGATTCAACGAAAAGTATTGAAGCTTAACTACAGACAGGATACGTTTCCAACGTTCAGCATTTATCAGTGCAGTCGCCATTTACCGGATAGAAGGCTTCCTGTACATAACAGTAAGTAATAATCTTTTTTTTTTTTTGCTCCAGTTCCAACAGCATGCAATAGCCTGTATTGCGAATTACAAGTGAAACACAACAGACGGCTGGAAACTTCAAAAGCAAGTACAGTCAAAGAGTCAACAGCTTCAATTTTTTACATGCCAATTGCCAACCAATATCTTGTTAATACACAGACGTGTTCACTGGAAGTGGTGTTGAAAATAATCCTTTCATGTATCAAAAACACACTCTCATATCTCGATCTCTCAACTGACTTATGATTTAGTTACGTGAGGAAATTTTCTACTTGTGCTAGATACCAAACCTGTGTCTACGTATGCGTCATATGGTATTATCACCTGACTGGCTAAGAATGCTTGAACTGCGTCAGCAGCAGTGAGTAATGAAACAGCAAAGTATCTCCAGCAAGATAGTACTACACACTACAGTAATGTATTGAGTCGGGAATGTTGCTTAGAGGCAGAAGCAGCTGACAGTGTCGCATATTATTCTAACTTGCGTGTCTCATTACCTTATTGACGTGTGAGTACCTAACAATTCTATATAAACTGATTTACATCAAATTTGCAACTTGCGACCCTTGCAGGCAATAATTTTTAGAAGTATGATTTTTGTATTTTACTTTAGGAAGATTCTAGTTAGGCTTCGTGAGCACGAAATCCACTGAAGGTTCTGACTTCAGCCGTATAATAATGACATTCAACTGATCAAACTTGAAAAATGGGGTTTAAACAATTGTAACTGCTTTGTTGGTTTCATAAAATAAGGCCCTGTTGTTAAACCAATTACATCACTACTTTTGACTCTGATTGACAGTCTAGGTCTGTTTAACTCTAAATATTTTTTCTCCATGGAGCAGATTAAAACAGCTGTTGCAGCAGACCTGGTATTATACTGGTATCTGCCTGGTTAAATGTGGCATGCCAAGAGAACGTTGCGCAGGTCATTACTGCACTGTGATATTAAACAGACATCTTCGAAATTTTTAAAACTCGTAGTTTCGTATGGTAGTTTCATAAGTTAAGGCTTGTGATTTTAAGACAGTTTTTAAAGCATTTCCGCATTGGTGCAATGTATTGTAGAAACTAGTATACAGTCTGATATCAAAGCTTGAAAAGTTAGTTTAATGCTTTTGCAGTTTGAAAAATTTCCGTGTATGACCTTATCGTATGACCTCATCGTAAAAGAGAAGCAGCAGTTGCAGCTATTTCTCTCTTATCTGTTTGTTATGAAAAAACAATAAAAAATAATGTGGGATCATCAATAACATATTTGCACTACCGTGTGTTAGATGTCACTATTCGTCCAGCATTTTGTTCTATTCATGATTAAAATCATACTCTTCAGTTGTTTCATTATAGCTTTTTTCTAAAAGGCCGTTATTTGAATCAAGGAGTTCTATATTAGTAATCAGTTGGTCATCAATTTCCCAACGACAATATTTGGCATTGTGTGTGAATAAATCACGTGTCTGAAAAAACGCGTTCTAAAATGATCGTGCAAAACTGCAACTTCCGTTAAAAATACATGCTTTTTCTCACTTGTTGCTGCAATCAAATTTTTTTTCAGTAATGGTACATAAACATACACTTCAAAGCAACATAAGCCGTTTACCGGTTTCTTTGTAAACGTGGTGATAATACAATAGCCTACATTATTAACTTCTTTTTTAACTTAATGAAAAATTCCAATTTTCAAAAAAAGTTTTTTAGTAGCCTACATTATGTCAATGTTGACAGCTTTGTCAATCTTGATAATTTTACTAAATTTGCTTTGTTTAGAAATACAAACTCTCTTTCAGTAGTTTCTAACGTCTCTTGTCTATTTCCCCCTTTGCTCTAGTTTGAGCTTATCGCTCTTTCCTTTACTACCTTGAATAAGCAGCACATGACTGGAAGAATTGACGCACTTCTTTTTACGATTACTCAGTTGGCACGTTCTGCGTGGAACGGGCCTACCATCGGAATCAAGTTGTCACGTCATTCGATAAGCGTCTGTACTATAGTCATAACATGGGTTGTCTTTTTTACAAAAGTTGAAGCATCAAATCTGTTGTAAACAAAAATGATTTTGTAGTAGCGATTGTCTTTATTTTCGGAGAGAAAAGTTCCTTTTTTTGCGGCAACAAAGTTACTTGTTGCCAAGACGACTTCGACTTTATTGCAATTGTAAGTTATAGAGTTTTCTTTATCTTATCGTCTTTATACGATTTTAGTGGTAACATACTTACACTCAAAAGCTTTTATTTCTCTTAGTGTTATCGTTATTTAATTTTTTAGGGAAGTGGGTGTATCCTTTTCTCACATTTGTTGCTAAATATTTTCTACAAAATATTAAGTACCACCTAACAATACTTTTTATCATAATTATCGAGGTTTTTATGTTGTAGAACACCAAACGTCTGACATACCAGCTAACATTATTTTTAAAGTAATAGTTTTATGTGTCGTATCCAGGCATACGCCTGGTGGTTGAAGATATAGATTAAGCGGACGGGCAGGGAAGCCAATCTTCGTGACCACATTCGGGCATGCCTTTGGGTGTCCTGCCAAAGATACAACCGCATGCTCTTGAGCAGTGTCAAACCGGTGTCCTTTCGATTGCTGTTCCAGGGCTTTCACCAATCTGCTATACAACCGGTATATAAAGTAATATAATTGCATAACACAGCACAATTTTATTTTTTTAATATTTAAGTTACTGGGTTTTGACATGCCCAAACTATGAATCAAACAAAACCGGAAGCCATCTGATTGGGTTGGAAATGAAAATTGGTCGTCTGTATTTGTTTTGATTTATACTTTAGTCAAGCCAAGTATAGCAAGATCACTTTGAAGAAACCAACCAAACATTTGCTTGAAGTTGCGAGTAACTATTTGTATTTATACTTTTAAGAAGCTAGTCATGCCTGATTGACAAAAATATAAGTGGTAGAAGTAGGGGGATTGCTCCTTCAAACAGAAGATGGACAACTGGAAGGTCATATAGTGTTGTGACAAAATTTGCTGCCAATACAGCTTAAGGTCCGCAACCATACGTCGCATGCCCAGGTGTAGAGTAGCCTATGTAATCTGTCCACGTAAGTATGTTATTACAAAAATAGCTTTATAGAAATCCGTGATATCTTGTTTATTTAATACTATTCAAGTCATGATAATGCAGCAGTAGACTTCACACTAAATTGATGAAGTATTGATTGGAACGGTAAGTAGCATCATACTGCTGCAGGAACGTTATGCATATGTTCTAGGACCCAAAATTTCAAGCAAAATATAAGAGGTCATTTGATGAGAATGAAGTTAAGCAAGAGCAAAGGAAAACTTTTTGTATTTCTTCCAATTTTTGAATTTTGCAGTGACCTTCCAGCTGTCTATATTGCAAGAAAAATCAGTAAAGTGAGTCGTTCCTGTATTTCACTGTCCCAAGACGAAACGTCTAAATAAATGCGAATTATCACTTGCAATATCTTGTAAAGGTTTAGCTTGTTTTACACCAAAAAAGTGTACTAGGTTTTCAAAAAAGGCCATCAAGCTGCCAGTAGAATTCATAACATGAGGTTTGAGCCATTTTAAGACAGAGGGGTTGGTGAAGAAAGCAGCTGCTCTAAATTGGCAAACTCGAGATCACAAAAGAGAAAGACGTCGAAACAAATTCGAACATCATTGTCAAACTAAGTTACTCATTATGCTAACAAAAGTTACACAACGTGAATCAGCATGACAACGGAGAATTAAAATGCGAAGTTGGGTGGTGCAAAATAACTCAATATTTACAAGGTCAAAGAAAAATTAAACTTAATTTAGAACAAATTGCAGATGATTCTCAGTTTTCACTTAACCGCAATAATAAATTGATTAATCATTATTCCATTGGATTTACTTAATTTTGTTACATGTATTTCAAAGTATATAGTTATTTACACGAAAAACATACTAAAGTTTCAAGGAACTAAAATGCAAGCATTCATCAGCAATTTACAACGAGTCACAAACACATCTTTGTTACAGGTTTGTTCATAAAAAAAAATACATATCACGTTACTTGTTTGTCTCATGGATGGAGAGTTCTTCAATCTGTTTCGTTTCCTCGCAAAGTCAAAAACCTCTGCTCATACAATCCAGGAGCTGCAGTTTGCCAATGACTATGCCACACCTGCTCGTGACTATGCCACACCAATAGCCACCACATAGATCAACTCTTATGAGCACTTTGGAATGGAAGTAAACACAGATAAAAGTAAGATAATAAATAAATCGCTACCAGATCACACTTCTCCGGAGATCAATATCAATAAATGACCTTTGAGTCAAGTAGACTACATTTCCTACCTTAATAGTATATTAGTAGCAACACCAACATGTACAAAGAATATCGAACACCGCATAAACATGTAAAACTTATCCATCGCGTTTTCAACAGCTATGCCATATCGATCCGCACAAAAGGTATGGTCTTCCTGGCAGTCTTTACACTCTTGTCCATGCTTGTAAAATCCGGATATTTCCGTCGTTACATTAAAGGTTTTGAAAACTTCTGGCAGAGGAAACTGAGGGAAATACTAGGCATTTATTGGGAGGACCATCTTGTTAACGATCAAATCCTCGGTCGTGCTAAGTTGCCTAGTCTTGAAAAGCCACCATGCTAAAACACCACCTGCGCTGGACAAGACATGTCGTGCGGATAGATCCAACGAGGCTTCCTCGATCAATGATTTATGGAGATTGGAGAACTGGAGACAGGGAAATGACCCCATGAAAGTTTAAAAATGCAGCATAAAATCAGCTGAAGGTCTCCCTACACCAATCGAACATTAGTCTAGAATAGTGGGAACAACTTGAACGGAACAACAATTCCATTCCATCCTAAAGACTGGACATTCAAAGCCACATCCAACATTATCATTTACAAAAGCATTGTTCGCACAGGAGCTGGACCCGAAGACGACAAGTGCTGAACCTTGTTACTTAACTTTTGAAATTAAGCAAATGTCAACAAATTATGACCATCACTGTGACTAACTAACTTTTCAATAAAATGGTGGTTTTGAATTCTAAGGAATAAACAGAAAAGCGAGAACATCTCGTTACAACTATAACTTAAAGCAATAACAGGCTACACAAAATTAAATGCATTTGTTAGTTAATAATAATCTATTCAGACATTTAAATCACTTTTGCACAAATAGATAACGGTTTCAGCAAAGAAAAGTTAAACGTAATTACTGAAACATTGCCAAACGATACGACTACAACACAATAAACAGAATAACAAAGAAATTTAAGAACTAGACCAAAATAAAGTTTATGTTATACTCTGAAATAGTGTTCAGATTGTTCTAGATTATTATAGTACAAAGAAAACAGGGTCAAAATTCAACTTTTTTAACATCATCATTATCATGATGATCAGTTAGAACAGGGGTTCCCAACCTTTCTTACACTGTGGCCCTTTTTGAAAATTTTGAAAAATCAATGGCCCCCCCTATTTTTTTCAACCTTTTGAAAAAAATAAGAAATGTTATTTTAATTAAACAAATTGTTTATACAGTAACCGGTACTTAGAATGATAAAATGATATAAATACAACACACAATAAACATGATATATTAGATATTACATAGCCTATGCAGCTAATTTATAGTATTTATATTAAATTTTAATTTAATTATTTTGTTATATAGTGTTGGAGTGGACTTAGAGATGATAAATTAAAAAAAATATTTTTTTCAAATCTTTCCATGGTCTCCTTGAAAAAGGCTCATGGCCCACTAGGAGGCCATGGACCAGGTTGGAAACCCCTGAATTAGAAAACTAAATAAAACAAAAACAAAATCTTCAGAGATGATTGCAAATTTAATCATATGTGACTTTATAAAAAAGTCACGAGCAATATAATGCTTTATGAATCAGTTTAAAGTACGAAAGTTTTCAGTACTGCAACGAAAAACATTTCATGACTTTGTCATGCTGGTAAATAAACGATGTATGTTTAGGATATTATACTGTAGTAGAACTTCAATCCATCAACATCAAGCTGTGGATTGATATAAAAATGTAGAACGGAAAGAATTTTCTTTTGCTTGCTTCGCAGTGGTAAGATTTTTCTTGTAGTTGTTTCAATAGAATGGAGTGGGCCAGAGGAGTATCAATCTAACATAAAAAAAGAAGAAAAATACTTTATTGTATACTTGGTGCTGGAAAAATTAGTTTTATTGCAAAAAAGAACACATTACAAAGATTACTTGAAAAAAAAAATTCGGTAAAAATTTTATTAAAGGTAACCGAAAGTTGCACACAGACGATAAAAAATACAAGTTGAATGGTGCTATGTTTTTGCAAATTTATTTAAATTGGAATTACATTAATTGAAATTGGAAATTGAAATAGGATTTCCAAGTAGAATGTACACTTAAAACAAGTTTATAGAAAACTAATCTTCTAATGGAAATAGAGAAGAATCTATGTGTTGCTTGAGAAATATACTATACAAGACCAAACTTGCAAGGAAATAAAAAATATCTTTGAAGAAACGACAAATATTTAATTCTCCTGTTTTCTCCTACATTCGGCTCATAATTTATTGTCATCAAAAATTACTCGTTTGTTCAAAATGAAGTCGTAATCTTCTGATCAGAAGTTCCATGCAACACCACAACACTTGGTGTATTTTGAGCTAAAAAATTGTATATTCTTGTTGTAATTGCTTGTATAGTCAACATTGTTTTATGAGAACAAAAATATTTCCGTTGAATCAACGTATTTTGAAATGATATTAACGCAGTTTACATATCTTAACTAAATTTATTTAATTTCAAAGTGTACAATATAAAGGTACTGCTAAATCTAATAGTTCCATCAAAATATCCTACTTCAGCTTATAAATTTATTAACTTTATAATTTATTGCGTTAGCTACCCAACGGATTGGAAGTTCGGTCGATGTTGGATTATAAAACCAAAGACTGGTTGTTTTCACGAAAGAATTCTTACACAGCCACTGCAACCTCGAACCAATCAACCAATGACAAGTTATGTGTTCTGTGATGTGTAAAAACGCGAAAAGCAGATGATGTAACGTAAAATAAGTGAAGGTTTCAACCTCGACAGCATGGCGTAACGATTAGGGTTCAGGAAGTAGGTGTTTCGATGACGTGCGTTCGATTCCCACCCTGCTATAGCTTTTGTTATATAATTACCAAGACAGCTCAAAGCAAGGATTGGTAGCTACTTCCAGGTAGCCACTTTAACAAGTCGAAATTCTGCCACTGGAATTGACTAGAATGCAACCGCCAACCAATCAGAACGTGTTATAAAAGGCTACCGTCCAATTGTGACCCTTCTAGCACTCATCCAGAGTGTTAATGCTTGTTTTGAACTTTATTTGGTAATTACAGAAGAACAAGATCATTAGCAGTGGTGAGAATCGAACACGCGTCAATGAAATGACTACTTTCTAGCCCTAACCCTAACCCCTAAGCCAACCAGCTGACAAAAAATCCATCACTTAATTTGCTTTCTATGATCTTCTTTTCGCCATTTTTTACGTCACTTAAACCGTAGCTTATGATTGGTTGGCGGTTTCATTTTAGTCAATTTCAGTGGCAGAATTTCGACTTGTTGAAGTGGCTGCCCTACTTCCAAGTCATGGACACCGTAGCTTCTGATTGGTTCCAACTTTCAGTAAATGCGGCAGCATTCATTTGTGTTAAAGAGTTTACAACTCTCTAGCAGCCTTTCAATGTAGTCTCGGAACATCGTGAATTGAGGGTGGCAAAAAATAGACCCTCGGCTCCAGAGTCCAGAGGCTCACAGGACGATAAAAATTTGTGTGCAAGTGTGCCACTAGTTTACTGCAAGAGAAAGCCACTACTAATTTTTCTTTGTGACCTTTTGGTTTGTGAATGACTTCAGAATAAGCTTCTTCCACGTAATCTCCAGCAGTAGATGGCCCACCAACGTTTTTGTTTGGTTTCTTCACTGTACAAGAAAGTGATTTATGTTCCTCAAGATTTTGTAAAAGCCAAACGAAAATCCACATAACTTAAACACAGCGAAATGAAAAAAACAGAAGAAAAACTTAGATTTTATTTTACAACTAAACACAATGCAAAGCCACATCGTCCGAAGTTACATTTATTGTCAATAAATATTGTTTGAAATATTGGTGAAATGACTATTGTATTAGTTTTTTGTCCTTGCTTTTTCAAAATTATCATTTGCTGTTGTCTTCAATTTTATTGTGAATCGAGAGTTCTTTGTGGAAATAATTATAGCAACAGATTCTTCGTGGAATCAACGCCTTTAACATACCACCAACACCTTTGTAATAAGAGGAACATTTATTCCAATACACCATAGGATTGCACAAAATATCTCAAACAAAGCAATCATGGTTGTCAATTACAGAGGACTACTACTTTATCTAATACTTCAAAACTTTTTGTAAAACAACCTTTGTTCTTCTTTTTATTGACAACTCCATATTCAGGTTTCAATCTAGCAGGCTGGTCTGAGGGTACATAGAGGGGATTCACTTTTTCTTCCTTGTCAGGATTTCCTAAAAATTGGTAGGGAAACAATTGTCGGTTAGCGGGCTACGCGGGAGCTATTAATACTATTCATACGATCAACAAAAAATAATTTCAAGCTCACATTTTTTATGCTCGAAACATCATTTCGTTCTTGTGAGAGATTTTTATGCAAAAAAAAAATAGGTAAGCTTTGCAACTAGACAACTAACCTTTATTTTTATTGACAACACTATAAGCAGCTTCAACTCCAACAGGTTGATCAGAAGATACATAGAGAGGGTTAATCTTTTCCTCCTTTTCACACCCACCTATACCAGTGTGCAAATTGTGCATATTGCAGGTTAAAAATGATTTGAAATATAAAATATTAATATTTAGTTACAGATTGATCATAGCAACCTCAACATACATGCCACGTTATTCAGGTAACGCAATTACTTGGTTCAAGAACAAACCAGTGTGACCGTGTTGTTAAGGCAATATCACTATTGACAGTTATAAACCATACATATCTAAAATACTGACCGGTAAACGAACATTTTGGCGAAATGAAACAATGTTTCTTAAACTGTCAAATGATAGAGAAATATTTAGCAGAACATTACGCAGATCTGTATGAAGTAATAGCCAGTGCAACTCGTGCAGAGCTATAGTTTCCAATGGAGTCTAAACAATAGAGCGATAGACAGCGCTGATTTAACCCTTACGAGGTTGGGCTCCCTGGAGTCTTGCTCAGTTTGGGGGGGGGCTGTCGATTCTTCTTATGCTTTAGGAGTGATATCTCTGTTATTTTTTAAGGTACGGCTTCAAACTTTGGGATTCATTTTGTAAAATTATTCACGCTGAGCATATCCGAAAATTAAACCTATGTGAATTTTAGAACTGCTCATAGACGTTGAAATGTTGAGGTGACTTATGACTTTTGGATTATTTTGCGATTAAAGCAATTGTAGCGTGAGTTTACACATTATTTTTTGGTAGAGTAATGAAGAACATGCATTGCCATGTTGTGATTAAATTTTTTTTACATAATCTCAATTTGAATCTATATTTTTCATGCAAAATAATAACTTTTCCCACGCTCAAAATAAAGCTCGCTTCTTGACTAAAAGAACAATGCTTCATCAATTACATGCAGTAATGAGATTTCTGAACGCGTGTCACACCAATTTGGATTATGATCTTGTGACCTCGGTTCCAAGAACAGCAACTCCTACGCTTTATTAACAAATGTAGACCAGCTGAAGAAGCAGGGTGGCGTTTATCAAATACTATTATGTAATCCACGAAACGAATGGAAGATCATGCAACAAAAAAAGCGGTTTAAATGCAATGTATTGTAGTTGCAACAGCGTCTCTCAATGTAAGTTCAATGTGAACTCGGCTACATACAAGGCTAGTACTAGGAGTAAGATTACCCGATAAAGTCGATGATGCTTTACATAAACAGAAGTCAGAAAGAAATTCAAAATAAAACAGTTACGGTTCATTAATTAACAGAACGTCACAACGCTTTTCATCAAAAGGAAAATCTGTAATGCCTCGGGTCATTTTCTTGTGGATTCAATAAGCTCTCTAAGATTCATATGCCACACACTAAAATCCAAACAATATTTAGATTTATTCAAAGTAGTATTTATTATGCGTCAAATCATTGTGAACCTGGAGAAATACTTTACAAAGAATTAGCTGCCTTTTTTTTTTGCCTAATGGGCGTTTATGCGATAAAAATGTCAGTTTGGCAGCAAAATATTGATAAGTATTTTGATTTGGTTACAGCAATACCGGACTGCAGCAATTAGCACAAGGCTCTTGCAGCAACGTTTTTCAACTTGATTCAATGGTAAAGCAACCTGTGTTCTGTCAGGTTATGTACACACAAATTCAGAAATATTTAAGAATATGCAATGAGGCACATTGAAATTACAAGTGGCTGCACATTTACAGTTCGATAATACGAGAAATTGAATACAACGCTAATACAATCATTTCGACGTGGATTCAACATTGCAAGACGATGTAAACATGCGCGGGTTTGCAATTAGATTACTTCTCTTCTGTCCTTGTTTGTATAAAAGTCATAAAATCAGTCGTTGTATCCGTGCTAAAATTCAGCTATGCTCAAACCGCATTATATTGATATTTTCTAAATAGAAAATGGATTTATAAAATATGAATACAATACTGTTTCAGCATATAAAAATGCTGAATTTTACATCGAGTATTACGATTAGTTTTATGACCCACTTTTTATACAAAAAAGATAGATGATTTTGATAAGCAATCTAATTGCAAAACCGCACATGTTTACAAGTATTCAACGTCTTGATATGTTGAATCAACGTAAAAATAGCTATCTGTCTAATAAAAGGAAAAAAGGAAAATCTCTCATTGAGCTTCGCGTTTTATTTAGGCTGTGGTTGAAGCCAAAGTTTATAAAACCGCAATCATTCAAATAGTTTATTCTGCGCAAAAGCAAACTTGACATACTCGTATGGAATGTGCAGGGCATAAAGGCTTTTCACAGCATTGACATTGGCCACGGTTTTTTGGTAGTTTATTTTTTGTGGCTTTGGCACCTTCTCAATAAGCAAACGCAGTAGTTGTCCACCGTGGGGACTTCGCTTTGCACGTGAATGAACCAACCCATCCTTTGGTCGATGATATCGGTGCCACCCTTTGTGAAGTCGTAAAGCTTATACAAGCCTGGCTTCTTTTTGCCGTCATCCTTGGTAATCCCCAATAGAGGTTGCATGGTCGTCAACATCAACACATTCCGCATGCCAGAATTCTTCGTTTTTACTACATAAGAATGTAGGCTGAGATCAGCCTCACTCGTCTGCCAATAAATTTCGTACGAAGATTTCTCCCTACCACTCACTTGCTTCACTTCCAGGGGTATTCCTCTACGTATAGCGTTGAGGGTTCCAGCTGACGTTATACCCCTGTCAAGCAACCACTGCGCGAGTGGTATGGAGGTGTAAAAGCGGTCATACAAAATATTCCGACCTTGAAGGTCACCGTGTTGTTCCAGGCTCATCACCATTCCTTTTACCAGTTCTTCTGTTCCACGAACGTAAAAATTAAATGGCTCTTCCTTCGGTTTACCTGAATAGACCGATGCCGCAAATGTGTATGGGAATCTGCTGGCGTTTACCGACTTGAACAGAAGGCCATATTTCGCAGGCTTGTTTGGATTATATTGCTTGAAGGCAATTTGTGTCCTCATGGGGTATAGCGTTTTGTCCAACGACAAGTAGTCACCTGGAATGACATGTTTGCCGCAGTTTTCGTTAAACATTTCGAAAACGACTCGAAATGCGGCCAACCGGTCATTCTTCCAACGATGCGGCCTAGTATTTTGGTCGTCGAACGAAATGTTCGAAAATAAAAATTTAAAGCGGTTCTTGCTCATTGTTGCACTAAACACGGGATGTCCTTGCAGCTGATTGAACAATACATCCGTGGAATGACCAGCCTGTTTTAAAAGCCCCCGAAAATACTCCAATTCAACAAAGGCCAGCATCTCCTCGTTGTTGGTTGGGCCAAAATAGCAGTACCTGCTGTCATCTAAAATTCTCTCTGGCATTTGAGAAATGAGTGTGGCAATTTTTCTATTTGTTTCTTGAACAATAATGTTCAAAATGTTTAAAGAAAAAAATAGTTCCCATGCTTGCCGAGGGGTCTTGGCTTCTTTGGCTTCTCCTCTAACACCAATCGGGCCAGATATAATGTTAGCCCGGCCCCTTCTCCCATTGTGCACCGGTCTCGCATTAGACCAAGTAATGCTGACGCCGCCCTCTTGTCTGTTCTTTGGCTTTTCTACAAAAGTTGTATAAGACTTCAGTGTGTCAGGAAAACTCAACAGCATCGTAGTTGTTCATGTCGAGATAGGAATCTATGCTGTTCACCAGTCTTTTCGATGTTATGATCCGTCCTGATGGCGCAAACTCCGGTTGAACATCGCCCATGGAAGGTAACTGGTCGTCAATCTCGATCGGAATCGCTGTTGCGGAAGTTGACGGAGAAGAATCCGCTTCTTCATCTGAATCGGAGTGCCATAAATCCTCCAAATCATCCACCTGGCTTTCGTCGTCAGAATCCAGTAAAACATGTTGCAATATTTCTTCAGCACTGAATCCTTGCCTTGCCATGTTTTATTTAAAAGTGAAAAGGACGTAATTTTTTTAATAATGGCGTTGAAATACTAAAGAAAATGTATAATGAAACAAATTGTTAGTCCCATAGAAACTAGTTAAAAAAAAACTGTTACACAGAATTATAAAAATCGAGAATAAATCAAAACTTTGCAATATAATAAATTGTCAGACCGTTGTTAAAAATTGTGAAGTGCACTTTACATATTTACTGATGATGAAACTATATGAATGCTATGGTTATCTATGGTGATTCAGATTAGCTTTTTAAGCAATGCTTCACGTTTATGATAAACTACACGTAGAAGGGAAATCCAACAGGCGTTTGCACAATATCGTCGTTTAGCGACGTAGATTCGACAAAAGCGGCGTAATAATTAGTAGGCCTACCTGGTATCAATATTGGCTGTTTCTGCAATGTTGCGTTATGACCATGAACGCCACGTGGCTTGAAAAACAACATTATAACGCTGAATGAAACCATGTGCATGAAACTGATAATCTATCTAATAAAATTATCTCTGATGTAAATTCAACGATTGGGCAATGGTATGTCTCAACAAAATTACCAAATATTCCATCATTTTGACGGCTAGAATGCATTGTTGAACCTAAACCGAAAAATATAGATGCGCTGTTCATTCATAATTTTTGATATTTGTTTATATGTTTAGTGAAAATAAGCTGTCATTCTTGTTATTATATTGAAAACGAAAAGAGCAGTTTGCAAAACGTCTATATTACAATGAATGCGGTTTCATCTATTTTGATTGTCCCTTGCTGTAGGCCTACTCAGGCAAGTTGTAATTATCACAATCTAACTTTTCCAAACTGTGAGCACTATATCTCGATGCGCATTTGTGTATTGTGAGAAAATTTTGATGGTGTCCAAAAATCAAATACTATTTACAAAATAACTCGGTCTCTTACAATATCCTCATATGTCACATCAACAAATACTTTCCTGACTTACCAATAGGCCTAACTAAGGTAATAAAGAAACATTCTACTAACGGACAGTTCAGTGATAAAAAAAATCCAAAAGTTTGATATTTCTTGCAAATGCAAACAATATAAGTTTTTCATAAAAAGATGAAGTTCAATAGCATTACAAGAATTCCATCACCATAATTCAAAAAGAACCTTTCCATTACTTGGGTTGACCCTTGCGATTACCCCGCATATGGGTTATGTTATGTACCACTATAGTTCACCGTACTGCCGATTGCCTAAAGCATGAAAAAAGTTGCATCTGTCTGCGGTTATAAGTTATATTTTTTTCTAAATTCAACTAAAACAGCAATTCGCATTATGAAACAGTTGGATAAGTGCCATAAATCAAACTATGGAATCTCTATAAAAACGCCTGCCTGCAAAATGATACCATGTTAATAAAAATTACTAGATGTACATAACGCAATATACTTTATGATATTATATTTTCTGATTATACATTTCCAGTCCTTGTCACAGACTGCATAATGCTTACTCATTCACTTTCAATGTAACTGAAAGTAGTTGTTAGATAAAACCTATATATCACACGCGCTATCAAGTAAAAGCGTTCTATTTTACATTGATTGGATTGGCTCAATATGAGATGGCTACTTCTAAACTACACTTATGAAGGCAGAGTCTGCAATTACTTGAATTTTTGCAGGTGCTACCTACAATAAATAATGCGATTAATCGAATACAATTCTCACACAACTCGTGAATATGTCTAGTCAATCAGCGCTGACATAATGCTGGATGATGCATTATTGTTTATTGAATAATTTAGTAAATATGCGTAACTTCATTTGTTTGTTATTGTGAGACGAAACTAGGAAGAATGGAAATAGAAATGGATAAAATAAAGGTATTTTTATTCAATGTAAACGCGCTGCCGCGTGTCATTATCTAACTAAAATATCTCTCGCCGCTAGCCTATGTCGATTCATCGTTTTCTGACGTCACGTCCATTCGATAATAAACGATTTCTTTCATGCATTCTCAGTTCAGTTTGGCAGTTACCCGCCTTTCCGTCGATTCAACGTTGCAAGACGTCGCATAAGTTCATATCTTTAGTTTGGTAAACGGAGATAAGATTTCATTGTGACATTGCTATGCAAACTTATATTTCACATGAGACAACTTGACAAGTAAATACACAAGTTTTCACAATTTATGACGAGTTATAGCACATGGAAATGTTACGCTACAATTGCTTTGCGAGGTACTGCATCGCGGTTTAGTTTATCAGTGACAGTGAACCTGGTACAAGAAGCCTCGAATATATTGATTCAACTAAGCTGCATCACGTATAAACGTGGTGGAACGATCGTCCTTTTCACAAAAGCGTGATGTTCTGGTTTATCCTACACAAATGAGAAGCGTATTGCATTTCAAATCTTTACATGTCGACTTGGAAATAAATGTTTACAAGTATATGTGAGAAGCTTTGGGAACATCGACGCCTTTTCTGCTTTTGATAGTGTGTCGGACAAAAGGAAAGATTTGAAACCAAAATCATAATATGTTACAGAGCAGCTTCTATAGTAGGCAATAACGTTGTAGCCTATGCTTTGTTTGATTGAAAGGACATAATTGTCTGCGAAAAACTATTCTCGCTCTAGATGCATTGGCACCAAGTCTTATGTTTAATTTTACGCAATTTCAACCGCAAGCGACGGTAACTCATCGTATCAAAGTTGAAGCTTTTCTTGTATCGACGTCGCTTATAAGCCGTGGTGAGAACAAAAGGTCCACGCATACTGTCAATTTCCTTCACGCTGTGAAGCAGTTAGGATTAACGAGACATGGGCCAAATTAATTACTTTCATCCAGCTGGTGGGAAAATTTTGAACAATAGAATATGAAATATTTCAGAGGATGTGCTGAGAAATGCCTTATATCTCTCAATTTATAACCTTTATTCGCTCAAAATTTCAGCTCAATAGAGGTGAATGAAAGTTAGGAAAAGTCAAGAAATCTCATAGTCGCAGCCTCAGTGGTTTTAGAGATACAACTGTTGATGCAAAAAAGTTGAATTGACAGCCCCCCCCCAACCTTCAAACAGTTGGTCTACTAAAAAACGCGGTTATTCTAAACACGTAACCCAGAAGCTGTAGCAGCGCAGCAAACAACTTCACTCTTTCACTTCGACTGCCAGGATGCGTTTTTGTGTATATTGTATTTTGATGAAGATTTCACAGCTGATATGAAGACTGATCGCTGCGGCAAGTGACATACAGCTACGTGGTCAGGTCAGGGTCACAATTCAGACAGAGATCATCTTAAATCAAAACACAATCTGACCAAGCTTCAAGGAGAATATCACACTGTCTGCCAATGCAAGAATGACTTAAAATATTTGGTGATTAATACCTTTAGTTTATAATTAAACGTATACTTGGGATCATAAAAAAACAACAGCAATAACTGCATCAAGTATGACGAAATCGAATATACCATTTGGAAGTCAGACTTGACACAGGGCAACAAAATTATTTTAAATATATGTCGGAATTGCATGAATTATGTAGAGCTTAAGGCTAGTAGTCAGCAGTACACCCACAAACCTTTATTTTGCTTCTTTTTGTTGACAACTGCATAAGCACTTGTTTGATCTGCTGACACGTAAAGGGGGTTCACCTTGACTTCCTTGTCAGGATCTCCTTCTACAATTTTCCAAAACACAGGGAGTAAAATATTTAAGTGTCATAACTAGGCTACTCTTCTAATATTGTGACAAAGCAACATTTCCATAAAAAAAGCAAAATATCGATCGACCAGTTTAGAAATCTTGCTTGATTTGCATCCTATAATGCTGTTAGGACATAGTATACCTAAGTATTTAAAAGTAATTGTTAACTATTGCAGTAATCCAACCTTTCTTCTTTCTTTTATTCACAACACTATAGGCAGGTTCCACTGTAGCAGATTGATCCCAGGATACATACAGAGGATTAACTTTTTCTTCTTTTTGCGAAACTCCTAAAATTTCCCAATATTTCATACATCAGATGTTATGAAAGTAATATTTCCGTACGCAAGTCATACATTGAATTTACAATTCAACTCACACGACTAATTCTATTACACGTTTATAAACTTGAAGATCCTAGATAACTAATTAAATGAGAAAAGGGGGGCTAAAATTTATTCTTAACTAGTATTAAACTAGTCATTCTATTTTATTAAGATTCGACAGAAGCCGAATTTACGGTGGCGAAAGCTTTATCAATAAATTATACAAACTTCCGAACCTGACTGATTTTGTTTACTTATTATGTTTAATTGTTCGGTTGCATTCTAAATGAAGGATCCTTGTATAACTTTTCATCCACAACAACAGAACAGAGGTTGAGAGACATCTGCATCTAGTTCATTACTTAACTCTTATGTTGTCATATAAACTATTTTTAAAATATAACTTCGTTATTTTTGCCACTCAAGTGTCCAAGACAAACAAGTACCAATTATGGTGTGCGGTATACCAATATGTCAATGAATGGGGAAACACCATAAGCTCTCGACGGTTAAACCTTCACAAAATGTTATTTGGGTAACAGAATGTTTCTTTATAATTAACACACCCATAAAAATAAATCATGGTAAAGCATCATGAAGTGGCTTAGCAAGTTATTGGTCTGCTGATCTAAGAGTGACGTTCAGAGAAGTCTCTTCCAGCATTTATATCTCATAACGTATATATCACATTCTCATCAAAATCAAAACATATTTTACTCATTTTTTTTCACTTTAGAGTTTAGACAAAGCGTACCTTGATCATTGCCTTCAAATACTTCGTTGTTGTGCGTAGAAGGTCCACCTGTAGTATTAGAACATACTTAAAGCTTTACAGCAAAACATTCACTTTCAGCGATATATGATAAATGGTGTCGGTTACATGGACAAGTGAATGAGCCAAGCAAGTGTCACTTGGTGAACGCACACACGCTTGTCGTCATTTGATACCCTCTTTATGACATGCTTGAACGAGAACGCAAAGGTTTGTATCACTACTCACTTTAGAACTTCAAATAGAGTTTGAAACTGGACTTAAAAGTCTTTTCAGTTAATTACTATGTTTGATTTTTCTTTTATAAGAATTAATGTTCACCTTCCATCTTTCCAGAGGCTTTTCGTCGCTTGCAGCAGAAAACAATCACTACAATCAATAATATCATCACTGCTGCTCCACTTGCTGCAACCACAATCACGAGAGTGTTGTTGTATGAATTTTCTTCCACAATGACATTGAACTTGATGGTGTGGTTATAAGGTTTAACGGAGGATTTCAAGTACAAGATGTAAGTTCCGTTATCTTTCATTGTCACCTTAACGTAATAAATGCTACATTATTGAAACTGTTTGAAACAAAAGTTAAGTTGTAAAGGAAAAGTTTACTGATGTGTTTGGAAAGCTCTTGAAATTTACGGTTGGCAATTATGTTGCCAATGTTTATACCATCACTTGTTATAGTCCACAACTATTCTATTATTTTAAATAGCAAAAAACAAAGGAACCCAGCCAGTGACTAATGACCTCCTGCCCTGGTTTACAGTATAAGTTTCATTTATTTTCGATTTAAACTAAGCGATATTGTATGATCTGGTGAGAGTTAAATTTGAACAGGAAAAAAATGTAAAGTGAGATAGTAAATAGATTTGTAAATCATGTAGTCGCTATACATTCCAATCACTTTTGTTGTTAGAAAAATTTTATACTAATTTATCTGTATATAAGCAGTATTTGCGTAACACAAATATCATCAGGTCACAAACGTGATCGTTTCACCACTGTTTTTATAGACCTAATAACGTAACATTTCAAAATAAAAACGCTGTCATTGATCTTTTAATTAAAATCTTCCTTTGAATTCTTGAATGTTTCATATTAAAGAATGCGTAGTGTAATAAAAATAATCAAAAAAGTATACAGTACAACAAAAAATTGGCAAATTCAATTTTTTTTTAACAAGATTTTAGCCAATTTATGAAACTAGACTTGTGCGGTGAAAGCTTTCTATTAAATTTGACTTTGCCAATTTAGTGTGATACTGTCTACTTTCTCCTTTTTTCGAACAGCATAACTTTGCACTTAAGAAATGTTTAACTTTGCAAAAAAAAAAGAAATAGCTTAACATATGAAATACACATTTACTACTCCTGAATACAACCTGTCAATATATTTTCTACCAACTCCACCATAAATACGAATATAATAGTTTTTAAAGCTTGCTCATGATGAGAATAAAGAACTTCTTCAATATCTACAAATGATAAACGTTATTATTGCATAAAGTATGCTCTTGAGAAGGTAATTATGAAAACAAGCTGCATGAAGCAAAGCATTTCAAACATTTGTAAAATCTAGTTTCATAAGAAACATTTTGCATAGAATTTCTTTGCTTAATGTTGATCGTCTGTTATCTGTTAAAAAAAACAGAAGTTATGTCTTTTCGTATTTCAATTTATAACTGAAGCTTACGTTTGCTTTCGTCAACTGAAAAGTTTGTTCTATTCCCTCTGTTGTTAAATTTCCATCTTCCATTTTCACTTCTAGAAATATTTCTTAATTTAAAGAATGTTTCCATGGAACAGTCATTTGATTTTTATCGTGAGATGCATAAACGTTTCCAACAAAGCAAGTTTAAAAACCTGTTTCGATCACTACAACATGACAAGACTTACATTGTGGTTTATTTAAATCATCTTAAAAGATAAAAAAATGTGCAAAAGACAGTTTTCCATCTACAACTTTCTAATAAGCCCCCAATAGTTTTGCATTATTGGCTACAAAAATTACTTCGCCCCCCTCCTCTAGAAAATGAACTTTGTTTGCTAATAATGTGTGTGTTAGCATAAATTTGCGCCATGGAAAAGTCGTAATAAAAACACAATCAGTTATTCGTGTAT
Source organism: Aplidium turbinatum (assembly GCF_918807975.1). Classification (NCBI taxonomy): domain Eukaryota; kingdom Metazoa; phylum Chordata; class Ascidiacea; order Aplousobranchia; family Polyclinidae; genus Aplidium; species Aplidium turbinatum. The sequence goes on along the minus strand of NC_137483.1, from coordinate 4,650,222 downwards.
CGGGCATTTTAACGGCCGAGTGGCTTTCATTTCAGGTCGAGTCATACCGACAACTATAAAACCGGTACGGTACCAATTGTGTTTTTCTTGTATAATGCAGTGAGGAATGAGGATAAGTCCGGTTATAATGTGGTGACATCATAAACCTGATACAAAATTGAAAAAGTCGCTAAAAAACCTTAGCAATTGTTGAGCAACAATAAATAAACCATAACATCATCCTCGTTGTTTTCAGTTAGCTTACATAGAGCCTTGCTTAATTTCATTGCATACTATATGACTTGAATGTGCTCATTAGTTAGTACAGCTATAATATGTGGTAATGCTAGTTAAACGTTATTCAAATACGTTTAAAGTTTTATCTGATTCATGTTATCCGGTTTAATATGTGTATAATCAGAATCGCCTAAATCAAATTTATCGTTGATTATCACCAGAATCAAAATTATTACCAGAATTTTCTTTGATTAAAGCAAGAAATTCAGATGGAGGATTTGTCAAAAAACTGACATTGCATGTTCCTTTGTTATTTAAAACCCATGAGCATGAAGTAGGGTCGTTTTGAAAAGGTGCATCTGCAACGTGCATCTTTGTTGGTCAAATAGCAACAAATATCAACATTATTCAATCTTTTAAACATCTACTATTCAGTGTAAATTATGTTTCAGTTTAGTCTAAATCATTTTCCAAAACACATAGTAGCCTACACGTTGTACAGCTCTTCTAATCATTTGCAAAGTATAAACTTTCATGCATTTAATGTCATAAAAATTATTGACAGAATAAATTCAACGCAGAACATTAAACACTAGTCATACTGTGATCTGATTGCATCTATTTCTTGTGATTTATTAAAAAAACAAAAAAAAAAACAATACAGACAGAGCTGCAAATTTGACTGCTTCACTGTACTTACAAATAACATCAATGTAAATACTGTTCACAAACTTCCCAAATACATCATCAGTTTTACAGGTATAATTTCCAGCGTCAAATGGACTCAATGAAGTAAGGTTCAACTCCGCACTTGGATATGTTGTCATGTTTGAACGAGTCCATGTGAAGGTAGTGTTCAATTCAGCGGCATAACTAATACTGCAAGTAAGTATTAAAGCTTCTCCACGTCGAAGTGTCATAGTTTCATTCTTAATTGCCGTAGCTCCATTTTTCTCAGAATAGCTTAAAGTGAGATTTCCTGAAAATTTGAAAAAACACATTAACTTTTCACTTATTGATAAGATAAAATGAAAAATGAGTCACAAATATTACCTAATATACCTCTGAGCTACAAGAAGTTATCACACCATAACTTAAAATCAGCTACATGAACAAACTTGTATTGTTAAGAAAAATATTTCGTGTATCTAATTTAATTGATGAAAAAATAATTGGCTACAACTTAATTGTTGATTAAACTTTAAAATACATTTTTTTATTACTGCAACGCAGCAGCAGCAGCAGCAGCAGCAGCAGCAGCAGCAGCAGCAGCAGCAGCAGCAGCATTTTCAGTTATTTTAATAGAGAAAAGTAGATTATGCGCTTCGAATGAAGTAAAAATGCGTTGTAGAATGAAGCAAAATATAATAAAAAGATGCTCCCTTTCGTTCACTCTGTATTGTCTACAAAATACTATTTTAAAGTTTTGTTTTCTTTTTCCTATATTACTATTTTTACCAACATAGTCACAGGGTATCATATTTATATGATACTAATAGTGTGTGTGACAAGAACTTTTTGTGATAAAAAGTAGTTGTTTTATTCAGTGCACTTTGTACTGGTGATTAAAATGCTTGTAAGACTAAAAACTCACTGATAGCTGGAATGACTGTGATGTTTCTTGTCGCGCTTTTATGCGATCCAACATTGTTAGCAGCCACGCAGGACAACGAACCAGCACCAACACTGAGAGGTTGACTTATGAAACATTCGTTGTTAATGTTGGTGATGTTTTCACAGTCATCAGAGCAAATAGTGAATGCACATTGAGGCGTAGGATTGCCTTGACTTGAACAATTCATTGAAATATATTGATCAGATCTCAACAAATATTCGCTGCCGGCATCGATAAAGTAGTTCGAAGCAAATATAGTGCTGACAACATTTGGAGAAATATCTAAAAGCAATACTTTGTGACCACATAAAACAATAACATCCGCCAGTATATTATATTTTTATTTTAAAGCTGTGGCAATCGTCAATCATCTCGTGCGCTGTTGCTGTGTCACTGCGCAGACAGCAATAACTTTATAAACAGCATTATGATTCAACACTATTGAAAGTCGGTATTTGCTTAGTGCAATACCCTTACATAGGCTTACTACATGGTCTAATAGTTACAAAAAATAACAAAGCCCAACAAAACAATTGTTTTTAACGCCAGAGATATTTCAACGGTTTTTGGGTTTTCTTAGGTCGCTAAAGTGGAATATGGCATTAGTTTTTTCGAATTGGCACTACTTTTTGAGATACGTCAATATATTGTTAATAGACTTATATAAAGGATAGATACGTAAGTACCTATGTTTTAATTTTACAAATACTGGATAATCGCATACATATAGACGTTTCAAGGAGTATAGTAAATTCATAATATTGTGATAAAGTTGGTACAAAACAATTCCAAAAGGAACATAAATTTCATTGCAACAAGGAAATTATAAACTTTATCTTCATATCACTCATCAAAACCACATGCTTAGTTGGAAGCAAAACAACAACAGACACTTTTGTGACTAATGTGTTTTACAGCAAGATGAGCCTAAGAAATGTTATGCAAAGCATGTGCAAAGGTAGGTCTACTGATGTTTCAGAAAATAAAAAAAAGAAAATCCTGAACCTATGGCTTGGAAGGAACCAGAAAATTATCATAATGACTGTCTCTTTTGTATAAAGAATTTAACACGTTTTAAACACTACACGAACAAAAGGAAGTGTCTTCACTTGGAATTAGCGAGGCGTTCTTGTTGTACCAAATTTGACTTGAGATAGAGTGTACTAAAGCTAAATGTTGCAACTATTACGGCGAGAGTTCTTCAATTCGCACATTGTATACTCAAGGATAAATTTGTGACCTCATGGGATATCCAAACATGTCAAAACAAAAATTTAAACAGTCAGTATTGAAGCGGAAAGAAAAAAATATCTTGATGAAAAAGCTAAAGCTACAGTTTACGGAAAAGGATATCTTCTTTCCCACTTCAGTAAAAATGAAAATCTGATATATTGTAATGACATTACTGTACTCGGACTTTTGCTCAAAATAAAAGTATTAGATTACAGAACAGAAGATTGACGAATTTTTATAGATAGCTCTACAGGAAGCCTGCACTGTGTGCTGTCCTATATCGGCAACCGTTGTGCATCCTTTCCTATTGCTCACTTTCTCAAACTGAAAAAATACTATATCAAACTGCTTTTGCAAAAGATCTAGTACGATGAACAGCAGTGCTCAATTTACGTAGATCTGAAGATGGTGATCCTATTGCTTTGACAGCCAGACGTGTACTCAAAATACTCTTATTTTAAGTGATTGTAGAGCAGCAGAGCAAACCAACAACATTGGATAAGAAATACATAGTCTGCCAGAGAACTTATGAAACTGGTTGAAGCGAATATCATTGGAGATTCGATGCTTGAAAGAAAATATATCATTTTGTCACCTCTTTTTTTAAACTAGGCTTAATGAAAAGATTTGTTAAAGTATTGAACACAGATAATGATTGCTTTAAGTTCCCTTCAACATTTCCCTTGTTTTGAACACTAAAAAACTTACAGCAAGAATATTTGATAACCCACATATTCGTATTGTAAGTTCATGGTAAACCCAAATTTCTCCACACATATCATTGATACTGAGCTGACTGTTTGGTCCAGTAAGTTACGGTCAAAAATAAATTCTAAAGAAACCACAAACCAGAAAACTAAACATATAGAATCTGCAGTACGCGTATGCTGAACAACGTTCACGAACTAAGAGAAAATATGGACATCAAGGTCTCTTTCTTGTATAGACACTTAGGTGCATTTTCTGAAAATCTGTGTAGTTCATCAGAAGAACATGGTTATAGGTTTCGCTAGAATATAAAGGTCAAGATGGAAAGGTACCAAGTGAGGTGAGACAACTCATGATGGGAAATTACTGCCGGGGCCTTCAACGTGATTGTTCTGATGTTAGCTATACAAGCAGTCATTTATAAAGTGCTCAATTTTAATGTGTTAATATTTTTCCATTTTGTGCCGCTTTGCATTTCACTAATCAATGCATTGTGCCTCTACAAAACGGGTGTGGATGAACAACCTTCTGTTACTAAGCCAATTCGACTTAACAGCAATCTCTTGTTGACAACAAAAAATGTGTTTTGTGCGCCGATAGTTAAGCAGATAACTTTTGATTTCTCGTAAAATACTTCATTTGGTGACACAAGCATGAAAATTGGCATATATGTACCTTAGACCATGTAGATTTCAAAAGTTTAATTAACCAAACGAAAATTCAAAGCGGCGGCCGGTGACGTCAAAATTCAAAATGGCCGCCATTTCGGTCCTGGACTGACGTAGGAAAGTTGTTTTATGAGAGCAATTTAGGTGTTTTTCATCTCTTACTATCTTGAAAATGTTTTTTGTGACATTTTTAGGTAGTGTTTATGATTTCAGATTGTACATCTCATTAAAAATCTTCACAAAAACGGGAAAAAAAACGTTTTTTAGTGTTTTTAGCGAAAAAAGGGTGGTCATATGTTACTTAAAAAATGATAGCCTCAGCAAAATCCCTCGTTACTGTTCACCCTCAAATTCAGTGTATTTAAAAAGAGACAGAAGTAGGGGTCCAACTCGAGAATCACCAGAGTAAATTTTTCAAGAAAACAGAGGTGATATTTGTAGTAAAATCTGATTGTTGGTTTGTCAATTATTACAAATAATTATGTTTCGCGGGCGTCAGAAATGAAGTAGCTGCCAAGAGTAACGCACAAAATTTCCTTTCTGACGCTGCCGAAACGACAATGTTAACCATGACCAATAGCAACGCACAATCACGTATATACTGTATATATTGACATATTTTATTTATTAATAAATAAAACTTTGATGCTGAGTACATGGAATCATGTGTACCGCCAGAGGTTGCACAATTTGTATCCAGTATTTCACATGGAGCAGGCATCAAGTCGCATATGGAAAATGGGACTTCAAAAGCCGATGTTGCTATAGCACAGCTCATACAATTTAACTGTTTTTCAACTTACAATGCAGATGCAATGCAGGCTACCACAGACATACAAAGAACAGAGAGCCTGCCTTTCCTGTTTTCCTCGGATTGTCAGTATATTTTAAAACACGAAAGAGACAACTTATTGATACACTCTTTGAGAATGGACTCAGTATCAGCTATGACAGAGTTTTAGAGATCTCAACCCAACTCGGAGAAGCAACAGTCAACAGATTTGTAAAGATAGGTGTTGTTCGCCCTCCAAAGCTGAAGTTTGTTACTTTTACTGTGTCGGCAGTTGACAACATTGACCATAATCCTTCGGCGACAACAGCAACAAGCTCATTCCACGGAACAAGTATTTCACATTTTCAAAGCCAGATTGGTGGAATACCACAGAACAAACTAGAAGTTATCCGAGGTGTAAAGAAGATACCAGATTTGCCTGACTCGTACACGGTTGTCAAACCTGCATTTTTCGCTAAACAACCACTTCCACATGCGTATGACATACAGAAAATACCTAGCCCATCTTTATTCCTGATTGACAGACAGTTCAACTGGCTAGACCACGTACTTCTCACTGAAGAATATGATGACAAGGTGCAAGCAACGTGGTCCGCGTTCAATGCCTCACAGATGCAAAATCACAAATTCGACGTCAGCTTTTCGTGCATTTCACCACTTTTGAGAGATAAAGTAGACAGTGTGTCTACAATAAAGCATGTTATGGATCAAGTCCAGCAAACTATGTCGTATCTTAATCCGTCTTAAACACCAGTCATTACAGCTGACCAACCTCTTTTTGCACTATCTAAACAAGTGCAATGGTATTGGCCTGATGAATGCGGTAAATTGGTCATCATCATGGGTGGTCTTCACATTGAAATGGCTGCATTAAAACTATTAGGTACATTTCTGAAAGGTAGTGGCTGGACAACTGCTCTTAAAGAAGCCAAGGTAGCATCATCAGGTACAGCAAAATCTTTCATTTCTGCACCCAATGTAGCAAAGACTAGACGTATCCACCAGGTCACAGCGTGTAGTTTATATGCATTGATGCGTTCTGCGAAAGAAGTGGAGACACCAGGCTGGATTTACAATGAGGTGGAATTCAAAGAATGGTGCGCCAGGAGAGCGGATGATTTTCCAATGTTCAACTACTGGTACACTGCATTCAATCTGGAACTCTCATTGCTGGGTTTTGTGGGCACTCTCCGGGAAAGAAATTTTCCAGGATACAAGGAGGCTCTGGCAATACTCCTTCCAAAATTTTTTAGTGATGACAGAACTCACTACTCAAGGTGGCTGACCATACACCTACTTGACATGTTGTCATTGAAAGATAAATTTCCTGATGTTTATGAGCAGTTCATGAAAGGGAAGTTTGTGATTCAGAAGACCAACAGAGAATATTCTGCGCTTGCTATTGACCAAGCTCATGAACAGAATAATGCTATTATGAAAGGAGATGGAGGGATAATTGGAATCACAGAACACAAATCAGCCTTGCTACGATGGACGGTAGCAGGCCCTGAAGTCTGTAGAATTATACAGGAATATGAATGTGTTTCTAAAAGTCGAGAGAAAGTATCCCTAAGTCATCATGAAGCAACACCATCAGCACAGAAAGTATTTCTCAAAGACGTCATTTCTCTCACCCGAACCATTGAAGAGATGGGCAATCCCTATCTTGAGGAGTCAACTTCAGTTCTGCTAACTCTTAATACAAAAAACGTCATGGAGCAAAAGGTAACAGAAATGCTAAAAGACTATGATACAAAAGGTAAAAATCAGTTGGAAAACTTCACATCAGAATTAGACAAAGTCTACTCACCAATTGCTCGGAACAAATTCACACTGTTTTGTTTAACTCAAAAAAGACAACAACACGAAAAGGGAATCAGAGCACATTGAAGGGTGACTGCAGCCTTTTTTCAAAGCTCTTTATTTCATGCAAGATCCGACAAGTTGATCTGACTGAATTTTGTAGCCATGAAAACCAACGATTCCCAGCAGCTTTAAGTTCAGGAGGTGATCTTTACCAAACACAGAAAGCAGATTTAATGGGTTACCTAGAGAATGTGGTACCTGCACAACCTGCTTTACTGGACGATGTAGACATGATGGTGATAGATGGAGCATGTTTAGTACACTCTACTACACCAAAACATCATACGTTTGGTGAATATGCCCAGAATGACTTCATGGAGAAAATTAAGCCATATGCCAGAAAGCACAAACGAACGGATGTTGTGTTTGACACTTACAAGGACGGAAGCATCAAGTCTCATGCTCGTATAGAGAGGGGTAATGGTAGCAGGCGGAGAGTTACTCAAGATGGGAGAGTCCCAAAGAACTGGCCAAACTTTTTGCAAAATACAGACAATAAAAAAGAACTTTATCCATTCTTAGCTGATTCCATCTAAGAATTCATGCCACCGGATGATATCGTTTACGCTTCCAAGAATGAAAAAGCTGTTATTAATAATGACAATCCCGCTTTAGTCAATTTGAGCTCAAACCAAGAAGAAGCCGATACCAAAATGTTTGTTCATCTTCATCATGGTCTCAAGTATGAAACTATACAAAAAGCAGCCATCCTGGCTAATGACATTGATGTGGTCGTTATTGGAATTGGCTTGTTTGAAAACTTGAGCAAGGATGGACTTCACGAACTCTGGATATCTTTCGGGAGAGGAAACAAAAGAAGATGGATTCCTATTCATCAGATGTTTTCTGTCCTGGGTCCACAGAAATGCAAAGGGCTGTTGTTCTTTCATGCCTTTAGTGGCTGTGACTCTTGTTCAGGCATGAAAGGAAAGGGGAAGAAGTCGTTCATTGCAACGTGGTCAGTGTATCCAGATGTGACGCCAACATTTCAAAAGCTCAGTCAGTGTCCAGAGGAAATAAATGCAGAAGATTTTGTAATCCTTCAAAAATTCACGGTATATCTTTATGATAAAAGTAGCACTGATGATAAGGTAGAGAAGACACTGCTAGAATGACTTTGTTTACACCTAAAAATAAACAATATAATAATATTCCACCAACAGAAGATGCGCTGAAATTGCATGCACTTCGGGCAGCATATCAGGCCGGACACATTTGGGGACAAGCGCTTGAAAGGATTCCGGAATTGCCATCTCCAAGTAACTGGGGGTGGAAATCTGGAGATGGGGGAACATGGGACATTATGTGGACAAGAAAAGACCCCGTAGCCGAAGCATGTAAAGAACTAAGACGATGCAATTGTAAAAAAGAATGCAAAAGCTGTAAATGTAAAAATGCAAATTTACCATGCACTTCACTATGTTCCTGTCCTTGTGACCATGAATAGATATTATTTACATGTGAATCATTGTCATGAACATGATTTACGTATTCAGTAGTAATAACTGATAACAGAAATGTTGACTGTACATGAATTGTCTTTTTAAGAAAGTATTTTAAGTCTGTTTGGGTGGAAGTATCAAAGTTTAGACTATTCTGCACACCTGACTGTCAAATTTGTGAAACCCTTTCTCTGTCCATAGTACATTACACACTTTTTTTTGTTGAATACCATCTTAAATCATTCATACTGTCTTAAAAGTAACATTTTCAAGGTAGTAAGAAATGAGACACATCTACAACATTGCTTTCATAAAGCAACTTTCCTACGTCAGTCCAGTACCTGAATGGCGGCCATTTTGAATTTTGACGTCACGGGCGCCATTTTGAATTTTCGTTTAGTTAATTAAATTTTTGAAATCTACATGGTCCAAAGTGCATGTGTGCCAATTTTCATGCTTGTGTCACCAAATGAAGTATTTTCACGGTTATCTACCTCACTACGATTGTGACCGAGAGACCTTTTTTTTCATACTTGTAGCCTATAGAGCAATAATTGCTGTGCTTTTATACTTATTATCTTCGCTACCATTTGTAACTCAAATTCAATTGCCGCAATTTTTTTCGATTTCTGTTATTTGTGATCAACATTAACATAAACGATCATGGAACATGTGACGATGTTTCAACATCAGTTTCATGATTTGAGAGTAATAGTGCATAAATAAAACAAAATTGTATCAATTGGCCCTTTGAGTTCTGTGCATCATGATATAAAAAAAAAATATACAAAACGCTAATTTCGATCATTTATACTCATTTTTTTATCCTAAAATTTGCAAATATATCAAAAACTAGAGCCAGTTCATAACAAAACAATCACTTTTGGATTCAGCTTTCCAAATATCCACCAAAAGCGATGAAACATTTCATGCATAAAAAATGGTGTTGATCAGTGTAATCATATCATGATAACTTGCTACAACTGTTACTTACAAATAACCTCAATGTAGATACTGTTTGTGAAATTCCCGAATACATCATCAGTGTTACAAGTGTAATTTCCTGAGTCGGATAAATTCAATGAAGGAAGCTGCAATGCCGAATTTGAATATGTTGTCGTGTTTGGATAAGTCCACGTATATGTAGTACCCAGTTCAGTGGCATAGTCAATACTGCAGATGAGTGTTAAAGCTGTTCCTCGTGGAAAAGACATAGTTTTCTCGTTAATAACATGCTCACCATACCTCAAAATCACGTTTCCTGTTAGTTAAAAAAAATGGAAAGCATTATGAGGGTAGGCTACATTGTATGCAAGATATGAGTAAAACTATGTTAAGCACAAAAAGTTACTAATTAAAACACAAACATACGTTAACACATTTTAGATGCATTTGTTTAACTCACTCAAAGCTGGAACAATTGTAATATTCCTTGCCGTACTTTTACGTGATCCAACACTGTTTACAGCCAAGCAAGACAACGAACCACCAACAATGAGAGGTTGACTTATGAAGCATTCGTTGTTGATGTTGGTGATGTTTTCACATTTATCAGAGCAAATAGTGAATACACATTGAGGTGTAGGATTGCCTTGACTTGTGCAATCCACTGAAAGAATTTGATCAGATCTCAACAAATATCCACTGCTGGCAGCCATCAAGTATTTTGATGCAAAGATTGTGCTGACCACATTTGGAGAAATATCTAAAAACATTTTTTAAATTACATGAAATGATAATTACTTCAAAATAACGAGCAAACTTCGCTACATGAGACAAATAAATCTATACATGGCTTCCTAAAGATACGGCCTGATTTGTCACATTTTGCAGAAATTTCCAGGTTTTGCTAACTTTTTGCGAATGGTTTATTAAATTTTTCTAAAAATCATATTTTTATGCTTTATGTACTGTTTTCCCTAGATGACACAATAGGTTTTAACATCTTCATATGTTGAAAAACAAAGAAAATTCGATTTCAAAGATTTTAGTCCGGCTGTTAATTTTCAATAACAGTCTGATTCAGCGTTTTTCAACTTACTTTTTCTCATTTTCTATTGCTTCCCCAAGGCAACAAAAAGCATTTATATCATTAGGAGACAGCAAAAAGTAAAAAAATCTCAGAAAATGTCAGACAAACACTAGCAGTAGCTGTAATCAAAATCTGAAAAATGTGACAAATCAGGCCGCATCTTCAGGTGGCCATGATCTATATAAACAATAAAATCAATATTTTTTAACTAACTGCTGTAAAATTCCAAAAACAAAACTTCGTTATTAAACTTTTTATCTAATCTTATGATTTAACTGATCATCCAATAGGATGCGTAGTGTAATAAAATATTTGAAACAGACTATAATAGGCAGTATCACACTCAATCAGAAAAATCAACTTTTATATAGAGCTTTTGCCACACAAGTGTGGCTTCTTCAGTATAGTCTTATTCAAGTAGAATATTTGAATAAGATTTATTTCAGTTATAATAATAAGATTATTTATTTTATTTATTAAGATTTATTTTCATTCTGCTTGAATAGGAATATACTGAAGAATCCACACTTGTGTGGCGAAAGCTTTATAAATACATTGATTTTTCTGATTTAGTGTGATACTGTCTACTTTATCTGCCGTAGCCTAAGTCTGCAGACATTTCTATGTTTGGGTTCAGTAACTGTCATCATTGAGCATTTTTTTTAAATAACAAATTGGCTCCATTGTGAAATTAAGTTAAGTTACTGTGATTTTTTATTTAACAAAAAGCAGATAAAATATTTTGAAAAAGATATTGTAAATAAAACAGTTGATGACCTCAGCATTACTTAATAACCACAAGTAGCTACGACATGCACTGTTAAGTAAAAGGTATATAAATTTCCACCCCTAAGGGTGGTCTCTGTTTTCCACCCTATGCTTCTGTAGGGTGGATTTTTCCACCAAAAATGGTGGATATTTCCACCCTTGAGCAATGGTGGAAATTTCCACCCCCAGCAAAATCCACCCTAAATTGTGGAAATTTCCACCCTAGTCTCTGTTTTCCACCCTAGGCTTATACACTCATAGGGTGGATTTTTCCACCACAAAAAGTGTAAAATTCCACCCTTCATCTGAGGTGGAAATTTCCACCTCAGTAGCATTTACTCTCAGGCTGTCTAAATTTCCACCCTTTAGGATGGTTCTAATTTTTACCTTATTACTTTTGCTTGAGTTGGAAATGTCCACTTTACAATTCAGACTGTTTTTTTTATCGCATTAATTCGTGTTCCTGTTTTTTTGTTGCACTTTCTGCCTCCCTATCCGTCAGGTTGCGTAAAAAGTGTTCCTTGCACAAGTGTTTTTCAACCTTTCTTGAGCCACGGAACACTTTATGCATTAAAATAATGTTGCGGAACACCAAATCGGATTTTATAATATGGGCTAATCCATAATGCAATAAAATAAACAATACAACAACAGTTTATTCACTTTCAGCTTTTCTCAATGCGATATCTTGGCCTGTTTGGATGAGCACAATTGCACAAAGGCAAACGCAAAGCAGTTGTGATTTTAATTTTCTACCTGTGTTCCATAGAACGCTAGTTCATTTTAACAATTTCTTGCGGAACACCTGACAATCTTTTACGGAACGATATAGTGTACCGAGAAACACAATCATGTTAAAAATCACTGCCTTACACCAGCACTACCAAATTGTTATTCAAAACTGATTTATTAAAGCTTGCACAGGTGTGCTAATATCAACGGAAACCGGGAAATGTCACACAGGTAATTTAATAGTTGTAGCGTTTCGGCGACTTCTTGGGGAAAGTTAATATCAAATATCCAATACGTGTGCAGAAGCAGTGCAGTTTCAGGCTCCTCGATGTGGCATAGCAGTTGCCTTTGCACGTGTAGAGAAAATCCCTCGGATGTGCTCCAGATAAGGAGTTGTGACTTTTGTCAAGCTGAAACTGTCATCCTGTAAAACAATATGTAACATTAGCATTGATCCAACCTTATAAGAATTATAGGCCTATGGTAAAACTGATTATACTTGGAAAAGGTATAGATTTATACGATGCTAACGAATTGTGTTGTTGTGACACACTACCATCTCTATGGCACACAAATATGCTATACAGAGTTATTGGCAATGTAACAATTTCGCACCAATATAAAAATGGCAGGCAAATGAAATATTCAGCAGCAAAAAGTGACCCTCGAAAAACTGTTTATGATCTGATTAATAAAATATTTATCCAATAGAATTCAAATTTCAATTCAATTTTGATCATCTCATCTGCATTTCATTTCACTTTTAATTGCATCTTCGATCAGGCAAAACAAAACGCTATTTTTAAGAGCTGTAACTTTAGTTCTCATTTCGTATGTGTGCAAGATATAGCAGTTTCTCAATTGTTTAGATTAGACCATAGTTTTGTTGTTATCCTGTATATTTTTGTCTAATCTTTAGTATTTCTTATTCAAGGTATAAGGTGTTTTAAAGGCTTGATGAAGACTACTAGATGCAAATTGCATAACCGAGAACGATTGTTATGTCGTTTTTGTTTTTACAATGTTAAATGTTGTCTCGTTGCTTAGTTATGTCTATTTATGGTTAAAAAAAACTCCTTTAACATGAACACTTTGACTTTTTTGCAGAATTTGTGCATAAAAAAACAAAACAGAAATTCGTCATGACACGGTTTTGTTTTCAAACGCACTTACGTTTCTAGAAAATAGGGCAAACCGAACACTTCGAATTGCAACATTGGCGGATTTCGAAACGAACCTAAGACAAAGAAGTAAAAAAACATAAAAATAAATTGCTTTTTTTAAATTAATCTTAAAGCTACTTGAAATTATTGGTTCGTTTCAGTTTCAATTCTTTTATTTAGTTTTGCTTCTCACCACGATTCTTGAAATTTCATTTGCTCAAATAAAATTCTTTTAAAACATCCAAAGCTTTAATGTGTCAAAACGAGAGCTGTGGAGTTGGGCGAAAAATATACGACTTCGACTCCTCGATTTATAACTGGCTGACTCCGGCTTCAGTGTTGTAAGGTTTTTTAGGGCCTCCAGATTGTTTTTTGGAGTATTCAAAAAGAATAATAATCAGTGGTTCTATGAAACGTTGTGCGTTAAAGTTGTGTTGTTGTAAGTAATAGAAGCTTGGTCTTATACATCTAATTGCATGCAGTTTAAAATTGCAAACATTGTTTATCGTTTTGTATGCAGCCGGAGTTGCAGTCTTGCCTTTTTTTTAAAAAACTCCTATTCCAGAGCCCCGATAAAAACCATGCGCATTTTTGCAAGCAAAAAAATGGAAAAAAAATTCTCTCTCTTTTATTTGTGACGTCAGTGGACTTAGAGCCCGTGATCTCACCTCTTTTTTAACGCTCTGTGTTGGAGAGTGCACTATTGCGAAGAAAATAAAGTTGGCATTCCGCTGATATACGGTTTAACAATTTTGACCACTAGGTGCGGAATTAGCGGAATCATCATCTGTAAATGATGATGATTCCGCTGATGTACGGTTTAACAATTTTGACCACTAGGTGTGAGTAATGAGTTGTGAGGCATTTTCCGACAAATTTCGTTTCATTAAGCAAGCGCTTAATGTGAATGCGAGATATAAAATGAGATATAACTTTTACTAATATTGCAAGACAGTCATACACATTCTACGATGATCATCATTTTTCCATTTTGTTTTTATTTTGATACATTCTAATAGGTGAAGTAGTGCCTCCTACCTTACATAGTGTTTACGTGCATTATGATACGGATACTGCGAGGTAACAGCATCAAACCGTTTAAGTAAAAAATGTAATTGTAATCAATTATAGCTAGCGGTAGACTGATGACTTACAGCGCCAATTATCACAAAATGCTGTATTCCCTCTTTGAATACAAGTGGTAAGCACAGCAGAGCTCTCCAGCGATCTGCAAATACAAAATAACTATGAGCTGTGCATAATTAATAGATAAGGTAAATGTGGTGCCAAACTCAGTTACTAAGTTTCGGGAATGAGAAGATAAGGTTGTCATCACACTAGGTCTTCGGCACTAACGAAAGGAGAGTGGCCAGTTACTTTCTCTTGGCTTTGATATGTACTTAGAACAGTAGACACAACAAAACCATCGTGCAAGACATGACAAGTTGCCAGAAAATATTAAGTATTCTCACGCTAAATAATTCACAATAGAATATTATCAGACAATTCTATGCAATGTAAGTTGCTTCACCTATTTAATCAAATTAAATAAAGAGTTACCGGTATGGGTTCGTGGTTTAACTGCTTCTTCTAGTCAAATGACAAAACTAGAGTCCTGTTTTTTTTTCGGTCATTCATCGGTCATTGACCTATTTTTTAGCAAAATGTCCGAAAAAAATATAGTCAATTCGGTCAATTGCGGCCGGATGTTGCAAGGTTGAGTTTCGCTGATGAACGTTGAAGAAACGTTTGTCTGTTCTAACTTTTCTCAGATAAAACACGACAACGTTTCTCAGCGAAACTTGATGTTGTAGCTAGTCAGGAAGTGCAAATTTTGGTTTGGAGCAGCTACTTGAAAGGAAATATTTTCATCAGAAAAAAATGACCGAAATAAATAAAAAATGACCGAATTTTTTCAAGTCATTTCGGACAAATTACCAAAAAGTCTCAGCGAAAAACAAATACCCAGAATTTTCTAGACATTGGGCTATCTGAAAGCACGCTCCATCAAGTATGAGCTGGGAAAGGCAATAATAAAAACTTTGACCCGATTCCACACGTGAGAGTATGTCTCTTTGATTTGGTTCTGCAGCCAGAACGATTGATACGAGATCTTGAACTTTGGTTTGAGTGCAAAATCGTTTTACAATGTTATTAGTTCCTCCTTAAAAATTCCATGTTCGGAAATATCACAGAATAGGTCGATTATTCAATCATAGATTTCTAACTGGAATACATCCTGGAATCGAACTCCCATGTCTTTGCGTACTTCTTGAAGGTGATTAGATATGCCTTTGCCACTGGTATCAAGTTGATGCAAGCTTGAGAAGTGGAAAAATTCTCGTCTAGCTAAATTTCGCTGATACAACACGAGCTTATTTCGTTACGCTGAAAGGATAAATTCAATTTATTAAATTAGGAAAATAGCCTATGTTTGACAAGTAGGCGATATCACTTTTCACAACCAGGACGTCATTTGCAAGGGCAGGATCACAACTCTGCAGAAATTCCTTGATAGTTTCAAACAGCGAATAAAATCGTGAATCAATTTCTCTGGGAAAGCCAACGTACTTCGGTGTGGAGTAGTATGCGCTCAAAAGCTTCATCATTCTCATTGCACAATCATTTGAATAAGCGTGTATTCAAAGCGTGCGCTATAATTTTATTCACTGCTTTGATGACAGTCTTCAAAGATAGATTAAGACGAACGCTAGATCAAAATACTCTCGGATTGAAAGATCGGATTTGCGTAATCGCAGTGCTTCAAAGTAAGTCACGTGTTACGACCTCAACAAACTTGTAAGGCACTGTGAAGCGACTTTGCCAACATAATTGCCACAAAATCTGCCACAGAGCTCTTATAGTCACCGTCTTCTTTTGTATTTCCTTGAAGCGAAACATGACAAAAATGCTTTGCTATCATCTTCTTGTAACTGCCCCGATTTACTCTCAGCGCTCCCCAATCGCCCACTTTATAGCCAGCGCCCCCTTCATGATTGCAAACGCCCACAGGGGGGCGCTGGCGCCCACTTTGGAAACCACTGGTTTAAATGGATAACTGGTCAAATGTTTTAGACTTAACCTTGACAGCATTTGGTTTTATAAGTTGTGACAAAAACAAACAGTGTAAACAAAAAATACACAGATTACAGAATATATATAATAATCTGCTACGACCTACATGTTTTTTGTTGTTACAATTTAGACTGGTGTTACACCATATATACACAACATAAAGAATACTACTGTAGATAGACAAAAAGTCAATAACTTTGGTTTAATTAGTTTGACAATTATAGTACGGTACTAGAAAAAAGTCACAATGTTACTTACCAAACTATTTCGTGTCCAAGGTGCAGATCGTCCAAAGTAACGCAATTACGTAGTTGATTTCAATATTCTACTTCAAGGGGAAATTCATGTATATGAACAACTTAGTTCACTAGTTGTTGATAATCCACGATGAAGTCACAGCGACAAACAAAACAATACCACTATCCCCTACAGTAGGTTTCATACAAAGTTTTGCTGTGAATTAAACAAATAACATAACTTCATTTTAAATCGTGCTTTTCTCTGCATTATGACTACCTCTAGCTCTGCCATTGGAACTAAACTAAACAAAACAAGTAGCCTACCCCTCCTGCACATAAAAACTTGGTCAGCGAAAAGAATTTACAACATACAAACAACGCTTTCGTTTAACACTTTAACATTTCTGACTTCTGAGGCATCTGTCAATCCTCGCCACACTCGACCGCACAGAGATACCAGTAAATTAGGTCAGCGTCTCTTCGTAGACGAAGCGAAAATAATTCTTTCGCCATCCAATTCACGCTTCATTTATCTGACCAGCGATGCTGTCGCACACAAAATACAGCACAAACAAAAATGTTAAAATATTCTACCCTCCACCCAAAATATGCTACTACGTTTAACACTTTGATCCTGCGGCCTGATCTGGCTCCCATAATCGCATAGCCAAAGGCCACAGAGAACCACTTTGGATGTCGTCAGTTTAAACTTATTTTTGTGAAAAGACTCATAATGGCGCTTGACGTTATACTCTTTAGCAGCTGAAACTGTTTTTTTTTTTTTGGCAAACTAGACAGAGTGGTTTTCCTGAATTTTCTGCAAATAAATCATCTTCTTCCTCTTTATTTTAAAATGATCTTTCTTCCACCTTTCTTTTTTTTACAAGTAGTCTACTCATTATCTTGACCCTTAGGTTTTGCGAAACTGGTAAGTTTTAGGCTAGGACAACAAGGCGAGTAACTAAAAACATTGTTATGCATCACAAAGGATCGTTCACAAAGTTTTTTGTCAATTACAATAACAAAGAAACAAAAATTGAAGTGATATTGCTAGATTGAAGCAAAGCTGACTATCAGTTCTCTGGGCAAAAAAAAGGAGCTCGCGGCCAAATTTGGCTCGCGGGCCTGCACTTGGACCACACTGTCATAATTGAGATTGATTAGTTGTCTACTCTATGGTACAACAAAATAACTTCTCTTTCAAGTAACCAACAAAACGTAATTTTCAGCTTTTATAACAAGAGACTACAATACACAGATTACACCTCACACAGATGATAGACCGATGGGTAATTGGGTTTCAATAGCGTCATTCAAACCCAATTGATTTGTTTTGCTTCTGTCTATGGTACAGCAAAATTACTTCTTTACAACATGACTAATAAACGGTGACAGCTTTATTCTATCAATCCTGTGCGGTATCTAAAGGTTTGAAAAATTTGAAGAAGGGTAATAATCGGGTAGCCTACAAATTAATTGTTTTTTATTGTAGCTCCATGTCAACTATTACCATAAATTTTGAAACTACGGTGAAATCACTTCTTTTGTTGAAACCATATGACAATTTCTTTGTTCTTGTTAAAAACTATTCCTAGAAAGAAAACTTTGTCATTTTTACGTTTTTTAACGTCTGAAGACGATCAACGTAAAGGATGGATCTTGTGTCTGAGATAATGGCTGCTTTGCTTGTACTCATTGTTTTACCACTTTCAGGTAATAGTTTCTGTCCAACTGTATTTTCTTTTTGTGTCTTTTATGTTGTCTTTGTTAGTTGTTACTTACGACGGAGCAAGTAAACTGTCTGGTAGAAATAGACAATAAAAGAAGTAATCCAACCTAGCGTTATTTATAATTGTATTTTAGTGAGTATCCCACATGGTTAGTCATAAACGTGCTACAGTGCAACTGGAACGGCTTTTGCTTTTTTGTTAGACGCTGTCGTGAAAATCAATAATTTAAACAACAACAAGTTTGCAAATGAGAAATTTCATATAATTTCAATAGTAGGCTGCTCTTCTCACATCGAAATATTTACATGCGATTGTACGGCAAAACAACACAAACAAAAAAGGCAATACTTTAGGTACTATTGATAAGGGATGCTTGTTTCCATGAAAACTAGACATTATGAGTTTCGGAAAGCATTGGCTTGTGAAAAGCAAATGCAACTTTTGTTTCAATTTGATGTTGAAAACGATAGAAACCATTGATATCCGGCCGATATAGTTAGTCATTTTTGCATTGCACAACAATGTAAACCGTCATTATTTACTGAAAATTTTAGTCATTGTTTACATTGTAACATAATGTAACAATGCCAGATTTTCCAACCAGTAAAATATCTATGGGCTTCTAGCATCGAAGATTTCAGAAGTAAAGCACGATGTAAGATTCGCACGTAAAGCTATATAATATAATACACCAGCACACACACTACACATTGCGTTGGAGCTGGCTCATTGTTTTTCAGTGCTTTGCATAAAGTTGGATGAGCACAGATGCGAACATAATAGCAGCTGTCGGATTAGCGGTTTCACAAAAGATACCGGTACATTAAAATTGCAGCTGACTTACTGTTTACGTTTTCTTGTTACTCGAAACTCGAATGCCCACCGAGCAGTGAGCACCAATTAGAAGACAAAAACGTTCATATAAACATAATAGAAGCCGCCTTCGAATAGAAGCCACACAAAACGTTCAAAAAATAAAAATAAAAGTAGCCGCGGTTTCTATTCAAGAAAATACGGTACATAATTTCAACGTGTGCTTTGAGCACAAATCATCATCACCATCATTATGTTTCTTCCTTGTATTGACGGTTGGATACAATGCGCCATTGTTCTCGACCATGAGCTGTTCGTACTGCATTTTCATAAGTTAATTTTGTCCATTTAGTGATGTTTGATGTCCAAATCATTCTTGGTCTGCCTTTGTTTCTTTTACCGTTTATCTTCCCTTCTATTAATGATCTTTGTAACGAGTTTTGCCTTATTGTGTGTCCGAAATACTTCAATTTTATTTTTTTGACTATTTGTAAAAGAATTTGCTTGAATTGAATTTGGATAATACTTCATCGTTAGTGATCTTTTGATTCCATGAAATTTTTAACATTTGCCTGTATGACCAGCTGAGTACAAAGGCATATTGCATTTGAAGAAACGATGAGAAACTTTGATGAGATTATTTCATTTTTTGGAATATCCCGTTCCTCTGATGTCGTCTACACATTTGGCACAACGCTTTTTGAATGGCTGTGGCTGATAATTTGGTTGTGGTTGTATTGTAGGCTACTAGCAGTAGGCTACTTCTCCCCAGGAATCCCATTATTGACTTGCGTAGCAGCGTAGGTGATTATTGAGTTGAGGAGTGTTGTCGAGACGGTGCACCGCGGCTCCTGCGTAGCCTACGCCACATGGCATCGTCATAAGAAGCACCACTTCAAACGCACGGAAATCTCCAAGTAAAAGCACAATAAAAAATTAGAAGCCACATTTGAAACATATTAGAAATACCAGTTGTCAACAGTGTAATTTCGGTGAAAATCAACAAAGCAATTTTTGTCCTTGGTAATGCAAAATGCACTTTGCCTTTTTTGCAGTAAAACACAGGGGCTGCCTTACAATTGGGGTTCTTGCATCTTCCTCTTGTCATCACTACTGGAAAGGGATGGTACTCATCAGTTCGGATTTCAACAGGAGGTATTGCTTTGGTTGCAGCACCTAATTTCTTTTTTTATGAATTGTGAAGTCGTTGTCTGTGATAGCAGCTCTCTTTTACGAGGTGTCGTAGGTTTTCCTTCAAGAGGCAGAGCTTCAGCAATACAAAGCTTGAATTCTTGAAGCATCATTGTTTTCTCAGAACCACTGACAGCGAAAGAGTCCTTTCTATACAACAGCCAGCAGATTATTATAGTTAGATCTAAAAAAAGGATTTATTTTGATTCGATATAAAGCCATGAGAGAGTCCATGAGATCAACGCCTCCCATAAACTGATTGTACTCCTTCACAATTGCAGGGTAAGGTACGGTACCGTTTTAGAACATTTTTTCTTTTTGTCAAACCGTTTACACTCTCCCATTGGTTGAGCAGCAGCAAAGGTGGACAATAAAGCGACAGATTTGTTGCCTATCCATTTTACCGCACGCACTTCCGTGCCATCAACCACAACTTTCTTTTCATCATGAGCACCTCTTTTGTCACCGGAAAATGTGATCCCTGGTAGCCGATTAACTGCCACAAGTCCCTAAACAGTGTATATTTGATTTTTCCAGATGGTTTAGAAGAGGAATAGATGTAAACCATCTGTCAAAGTAAAGCAAATGATCAAGACCCCTTGAAACAGATCTGCATAAATTTATTACCACATTGAAGCTGGCTCCAAAATCTGGTTGATCAGGCAATGATTTGATTTTTCCTGAATACACAAAAAAATCGTGTACAAATCCAATTTTTCGACTATACAGTAGCTACCAAAGCTGTTCTGCAGGATGTTGTTCCTCTTGGACGTCTGATTGCTTGTTAGGTGGTTAATATCTTTATCAATGCTTGAAAAAAGAAATGGGCCAACTGCGAAGTATAGCCTACTGCTGAAAATTGAATGAGTTTGTTCACCAGGCATTTAGTTAAATAACATGATGCGTTCTAGTGGTGCAAATTAAGATAAACTATCACACGATGTATAAAGTGACAATCTGCTTTTCTTCCGACGTTTCGTCAATCAGACACGATTTACTTCTTCAAGGAGCGAGACCAGGTAGTGGTTACCTGTCTAACACGGCAAAACACAGGACCATGTTGCTGAAATCAACTATACATGCAAGAAATATATATAGGATCTGTATTTGCATATTGTGTGAAAATGTTATCTAGAATTTTAAGTCGAGTAAAAACACAAGATTGTCGTTAGACTAGATAGCCACAACATCAAAATTTACCGTAGGCTATTTCTGCATTGCAACGTATATACTAAAAGTAAAATCATGTCAATCATACACAAGATGCAACCATTGCCTTTAAGGCTACATTTTTACACTTCTAAGGACATACAGTCACCAAACTAAGTAGGCCTAAGCATTGAGAAAGCTGTTACTGTTGACATAGAAGTGAAAAGGCTTGTGAAGTTTCATTATTTTTTTTTTTATCAACGCTTTGCTGATTTGTGTTTGAAACCGATTAGTTTTGCTCAGGAGACATGACAATGATGACAGATCTGTCATATACTCTCCAGAAAGCGGTTGTGAACGCTTAGGTAATGATAAAGGTGTAACAGAGGATACTAGACAAGAACTTGCACTTTTCGATGACAGCATTGTCAGCACCGATATTATCTGGAATAGCCTTCAACTCCGACTGAAGTTGCTGAAGGATTATTTTTTCTGGCGATAACGGACGAAGTATTATTAGCAACCCACCAACCCCACCATCGATGTTAAGTTTAAAAGACTCCAAAAATGTCTATGACAGTGGTTTTCAAACGTTTTTTTGTTGCGACGCCTCTGGATAAGTTTTCTGGACTTGCGGCGTACAAGCAAATAAAAGCTAACGAGAAAACTTATTTTTGAAGTTGTGTTTATTGATACAACAACATAAAGCAATGCATATTATTCAATGTGACTTGTTGGCTGGTTTGTTTTTACAAAGTTCATTGAATCTTGGGAGAATGTTTGAAATTGCCATTCGCATTTCTGTTTCGGTGTTTATTCGTGATCGATATTTGGTTTTCATCACCACCAAGACAGAAAATCCTGCTTCACATAATTACGACATGGCGAATGGGATAATAGTTCGTAGTGCTTTCTTCACCAAAGCTGGATAATCGTCATACATTGAAAATCAACGCCTCCCATAAATTGATTGTACTCCTTCACAATCACCGTTTGCAATCTCCTATTGATTGAGCAGAGGCAAAGGTGGACAATGAAATGACAGATCTTTTGCCCATCCATTTTACCACACGCACTTCCGTGCCATCAACCACAAATTTCTTTTCTTCATGAGCACCCCTTCCAGACTTCAAAAGATTTTGTCACCGGAAAATGTGATCCCTGGCCGCCGATTAACTGCCACAAGTCCCTAAACAGTGTATTTTTGATTTTTCCAGATGGGTCACAAGAGGAATAGATGTAAACCATCTGTCAAAGTAAAGCAAATGGTCAAGACCCCTTGAAACAGATCTGCATAAATTTATTACCACATTGGAGCTGGCTCCAAAGTCTGGCTGATCAGGCAATGATTCGATTTTTCCTGAATACACAAAGAAATTGTGTACAAATCCAATTTTTCGACTATACAGTAGCTACCAAAGCTGTTCTGCAGGATATTGTTCCTCTTGAACGTCTGATTGCTTGTTAGGTGGTTAATATCTTTATCAATGCTTGAAAAAAAAAATGGTCCAACTGCGAAGTATAGGCTGCTGTTGAAAATTGAATGAGTCTGTTCACCAGGCATTTAGTTAAATAACATGATGCGTTCTAGTGGTGCAAATTAAGATAAACTACCACACGATGACGATGTATAAAGTGACAATCTGCTTTTCTTCCGACGTTTCGTCAATCAGACACGACTGACTTCTTTAGGGAGCGAGACCAGGTAGTGGCTACCTGTCTAACATGGCAAAACACAGGACCATGTTGCTGAAATCAACTAAACACGCAAGAAATATATATAGGATACTGTACAGTATTTGCATATTGTGTGAAAATGTTATCTAAAATTTTAAGTCGAGTAAAAACACAAGATTGTCCTTAGACTAGATAGCCACGACCTCAAAATTTACCGTAGGCTATTTCTGCATTGCAATGTATATACCAAAATCATGTCAATCATACACAAGATGCAACCATTGCCTTTAAGGCTACATTTTTACACTTCTAAGGACATACAGTCACCAAACTAAGTAGGCCTAAGCATTGAGAAAGCTGTTACTGTTGACACAGAAGTGAAAAGGCTTATGAAATTTCATTATTTTTTTTATCAACGCTTTGCTGATTTGTGTTTGAAACCGATTAGTTTTGACCAGGAGACATGACAGATCTGTCATATACTCTCCAGAAAGCGGTTGTGAACGCTTAGGTAATGATAAAGGTGTAACAGAGGATACTAGACAAGAACTTGCACTTTTCGATGACAGCATTGTCAGCACCGATATTATCTGGAATAGCCTTCAACTCCGACTGAAGTTGCTGAAGGATTATTTTTTCTGGCGATAACGGACGAAGTATTATTAGCAACCGCCAACCCCTCCTTCGATGAAAAACACGTTTTCAAAAATGTTTCAACAAAGTTTATACTGGTTTGGTCTGTGATGAAAGTCAAGATGAGGATCGGATCCAACGCTTAGATTCATGAATTATAAGCAATGGGTCCATAAAGAATTTCCAGAGACAACCATGGCCATGAGACAACAAAGTCCAACTCTTAACTTTATGAAAGATATGTGTAACAAGCTTATTGCATGTTGGCAATAGCATTGACAGGGGGGTCCAGAAAATACTTTTGGACGCCCGAGATGATTTTAGGGGCCTGTAACCTACCTAAGGGCCTGAGAACTTGAAGAAACCACCGAGATTTGTTCGGATACAGTGCACTTTGTTTCTTAGAAGTGTCCTGATTTGGGGATTAAGGATCTCATTGGTACCAGGCCTCAATTATTCCTCTCAACGGCCCTGCAGTTGATGTCAGTTTTTGTTTTATTTCTACTTTTTGTTTTGCATGCGATGTGTTGTTCTGTCGCAGGCTATTACTTATATTTGTGAATGCAGTTATATTACAAATATTATCCAATACTACCTATATAATGCAATATTACCTATATTAGCTTCACAATTTGTTGTTTGTAAGCTAACTGGGGCTATTAGAAACAAAACTACAACATTTCAAGAAACGTTAGATCGAGCAGAATTTGTTTCCTCTCCCCTACTATATTATGTACGAAAAACGCAAACAAGTCCAACCAAGCTATTTCGTTTTGTCAAGTTATCAGTTCGAAACGATAATGCAAATCATGAGAAAGGTCTGAAAAATACGAAATCGTTGTAAATTGTGATTTGTTGTTTTTGGAGACCCCTGATGTCGAAGTAAGTAAAAACAACTGAACAGAACTGAAGTTAAAACAACAGCCTTCCAAGCCATCTGTGATTACCAGCTAGCTCAATACGACGATACAATTAAAACACGTTATAAAACGTAATTACTTTGTATACGAGCCTTACTCTGTATACGAGCGAACAGAAAGTAAGGAAAAGCAGAAAGCAAAAGAGATTATAATGATCACGCCCCAGATAGCAAAGTCCGTCGTTTTTACATTCCACGTTTACAGACTTTGAATCAATGTAAAAACGACGGATTTTGCTGTCTGGGGCAAGAGCTGTTTTGGCGAAAAGCTGATAGATCGATTCGCTCTGGGAGGGTTCTCAGTGTGTTATGAAAACAATGAATTAGCTAAAATGATTACAAAGTCTACCAATCCTTTGTAAAAACATGAAAAGAATCCAGTAGTCAAATATCGAAAAAGAAATGAGGTCCACTTTTGAAGGAAAAGTAGGGTAGGAGGTATTATTAAAGTTAATCGTGACGCTGTTGGCATGCTTTGTAGGATTTCGTCTCATTGAAAACTTAATCGTTATTCCTTTTTTCGAAATTTCTTTTCGTTTTAGAAGAATGTCGTTTTCAGGTATTCTGAAAATACTCTGTTCAAAATCAATTCTTTGAAGCGATGTTTATCAAAATGTTGATGGTTCAAATCAAAATTTTCATGTTGCAGATAGAAACATTTAACTTGTAGTATTTCTTGCAACACATAAAGCTCGACTAACATAAATCTGTTTCAGTCTGATTGTATCTTATGCAGTGTGCGTGAAGAATTCAATAAGGTGATATGTCATGACCTTCTTCTTTTTGCAATTAGTAAACCTAATATATTCTTGGGTATGGATTAACGTTTAGAGTCGTTTTTTTTTCGATTCTTTCAAATTTATGAGAGATCTCGTGTTTCGGAGTTTGTAATCGCTGATCGTCATTTTGCAAATGAAAAATTGTTCGCAACATCATTCTTCATGTCGTGCATGTCCTATGGGGAAATCGTTATAACAAATGTATATTATTTTCTTTGTAAAAACTTTCTTCCCCAGTCTAAAGGTCGGAGGTCTGCTTCTTTTCATCTTTGTTGCTTGGATTAAATGTCAAGGTAAATGTTTAACAGCTGTTATGTTGTTCTGTGATAAAAATCACGGGCTCTGGGGCAAAAAAGATTACTGACAACATTTTGTAAGATTTGAGCTGATGTGTTTCAGAAGAACATGGTTTTCCATAGGGATGGTGAGCAATAGGCTTTGGTAATCAATATTTGTTTTGGTCTTGATTCTGTAATTTCAAAGTTAGTCATTCGATATTTACATAAATTCACAATCCTTATATTTGTTTCTCTAAGTTCGTTTCGATCACTCCTCATTTCTAAAACTATTAAGCTGCCCAGTTTCTACAATTGTTCACAAACGTACAGTAAATTTGAGTACTGCTTAAAACAAACTTATTTTAAAAAGACATTCCAGTGAAAAAAAGTTTTTTCATAGAATAAAATTTGTTTTGAACATTTCTCATAAATTTGTTATAGTTGAACTCGTTTGTTTGCTCCGACAATACTTTGGAAATAGTTTAGCAAACTCAAATTTCTCGAAATCAAAGAGCGATGATTCAGCTGTCGGAACACGTCTTTGAGCATTGCGCTACACGAACAGCTTTCTTTAGCGGCACCAAGAGGATGAAATAATTTACAGGCAACAACACAATAAAAGTGGCAATTCATACTTTTGACCCTGGTGACGTCCTGTCTTTGTGATTGAAAATATTTGTAACTGTGAAGTACTGCTAGGAAGGAGTTTCCAACAAGTTTTCTCACTCAGATAAGATTTTCAATGAAATTATTGCTTGTGTTTGTTTTTGCCAACATTTTGATTGGATATGATTACATTGCATGCCCACTAATTTTTAATTTTGATTACTTTTAGCAGGTTCTTTCTCATTGAATCGTATTTCCAAAACGGTAATTTCGATAAACATGCTTGTTTTTTTTTAGATATTAGTTCAGTCTCAACTGCAAAGCAGTAAACAAGAACTAATATTTTGTTTAAGCAATGCAAAAAGCGTTTGGTGCGGTATATGCCATTATTCATAGTGTTTTAACACTTAGCTATTGTCAACACAATATTTTATGGGGTGACGTTCTGATTAGGACGTCGAAATGAAAAATAAGTTGATATTGTTTGTACATCGTTTTCAACTTTCTGGAAAAAAATCCTTTTTTTGAAATCCATGCCCCAGCCCACAAAACTGGTCTTTTTTACATTGATTCAACATCTGTAGACATTGAATCAATGTGAATAGAACCAGTTTTGCTGGTTGGGTAGGCCTACTTTTGTTATTTGTATTAGCTTGAATTATTAGTGGAACTCATCAGCACCGTTAAACATAGAAAGTACATCGCTCAATGAATGAATAGTCTATAAGGTCTTTCATAATCAAACTTTGTTTTAAAATAAATTTTTAATTTTATTTTTTCCCTTTATTCTTTGGTATTAGCCTAATGTTTACAGATATTTCAATTCAAACTGCAGATTATGGAATAAAGCTTCTTTTCATTCAAAGAAATTCATTTCAAATACGCTTTAAGCTTATAAGCTATAGCCTACACCAGCAATCTAAGCATTTTTAACAACACACATGTTATGCCACAGACGCTACAAGTAAATAATCTTCAACCTACAGTACCATCTGTATTTATCTTTGGGTTAATGAGTTGGTTTAGCTTATTGCAGAAACAATGCACTGAATTTGGCTACAAAGGCAATTGAAAAAGCTTTTGCAACTTTTTCAAATTAAACAGTGTAGAAAGCTTCTCTTCCTACCATACCGCAAAGCTACTGATGCTATACGCTAATTATCTCTATTTTGAGATTTGAACAAATTTGAGATGGGTGGAACAATCCACCCTTTCCTTCGTTCCACCCTTGCCGCGAGAAATAACCACCCTCAATAATTTCCAACTCAACCTTTCCACCCTCCTTGTTAACAACGTGTGTATTTCCACAGTTTAGGGTGGATTAAATTCTAGATGGTGGAAATATCCACCATTCTTTTCGCTTTCCACCCTTGCCGCGAGAGATTTCCACCCATGGAAATTTCCACCCCAAGGTTTCCACCCTTTTGATTAACAGTGTGCTGCTTTGAAACTACATACGTAAAAATCTCCTACAGAGAATGTCAAAGTTTAAAGATCAGCTTTTTTAACCCTTACGAGATTGGGCTCCCTGGAGTCTTGCTCAGTTTGGGGGGGGGCTGTCGATTCTTCTTATGCTTTAGGAGTGATATCTCTGTTATTTTTTAAGGTACGGCTTCAAACTTTGGGATTCATTTTGTAAAATTATTCACGCTGAGCATATCCGAAAATTAAACCTATGTGAATTTTAGAACTGCTCATAGACGTTGAAATGTTGAGGTGACTTATGACTTTTGGATTATTTTGCGATTAAAGCAATTGTAGCGTGAGTTTACACATTATTTTTTGGTAGAGTAATGAAGAACATGCATTGCCATGTTGTGATTAAATTTTTTTTACATAATCTCAATTTGAATCTATATTTTTCATGCAAAATAATAACTTTTCCCACGCTCAAAATAAAGCTCGCTTCTTGACTAAAAGAACAATGCTTCATCAATTACATGCAGTAATGAGATTTCTGAACGCGTGTCACACCAATTTGGATTATGATCTTGTGACCTCGGTTCCAAGAACAGCAACTCCTACGCTTTATTAACAAATGTAGACCAGCTGAAGAAGCAGGGTGGCGTTTATCAAATACTATTATGTAATCCACGAAACGAATGGAAGATCATGCAACAAAAAAAGCGGTTTAAATGCAATGTATTGTAGTTGCAACAGCGTCTCTCAATGTAAGTTCAATGTGAACTCGGCTACATACAAGGCTAGTACTAGGAGTAAGATTACCCGATAAAGTCGATGATGCTTTACATAAACAGAAGTCAGAAAGAAATTCAAAATAAAACAGTTACGGTTCATTAATTAACAGAACGTCACAACGCTTTTCATCAAAAGGAAAATCTGTAATGCCTCGGGTCATTTTCTTGTGGATTCAATAAGCTCTCTAAGATTCATATGCCACACACTAAAATCCAAACAATATTTAGATTTATTCAAAGTAGTATTTATTATGCGTCAAATCATTGTGAACCTGGAGAAATACTTTACAAAGAATTAGCTGCCTTTTTTTTTTGCCTAATGGGCGTTTATGCGATAAAAATGTCAGTTTGGCAGCAAAATATTGATAAGTATTTTGATTTGGTTACAGCAATACCGGACTGCAGCAATTGGCACAAGGCTCTTGCAGCAACGTTTTTCAACTTGATTCAATGGTAAAGCAACCTGTGTTCTGTCAGGTTATGTACACACAAATTCAGAAATATTTAAGAATATGCAATGAGGCACATTGAAATTACAAGTGGCTGCACATTTACAGTTCGATAATACGAGAAATTGAATACAACGCTAATACAATCATTTCGACGTGGATTCAACATTGCAAGACGATGTAAACATGCGCGGGTTTGCAATTAGATTACTTCTCTTCTGTCCTTGTTTGTATAAAAGTCATAAAATCAGTCGTTGTTCCGTGCTAAAATTCAGCTATGCTCAAACCGCATTATATTGATATTTTCTAAATAGAAAATGGATTTATAAAATATGAATACAATACTGTTTCAGCATATAAAAATGCTGAATTTTACATCGAGTATTACGATTAGTTTTATGACCCACTTTTTATACAAAAAAGGATAGATGATTTTGATAAGCAATCTAATTGCAAAACCGCACATGTTTACAAGTATTCAACGTCTTGATATGTTGAATCAACGTAAAAATAGCTATCTGTCTAATAAAAGGAAAAAAGGAAAATCTCTCATTGAGCTCCGCGTTTTATTTAGGCTGTGGTTGAAGCCAAAGTTTATAAAACCGCAATCATTCAAATAGTTTATTCTGCGCAAAAGCAAACTTGACATACTCGTATGGAATGTGCAGGGCATAAAGGCTTTTCACAGCATTGACATTGGCCACGGTTTTTTGGTAGTTTATTTTTTGTGGCTTTGGCACCTTCTCAATAAGCAAACGCAGTAGTTGTCCACCGTGGGGACTTCGCTTTGCACGTGAATGAACCAACCCATCCTTTGGTCGATGATATCGGTGCCACCCTTTGTGAAGTCGTAAAGCTTATACAAGCCTGGCTTCTTTTTGCCGTCATCCTTGGTAATCCCCAATAGAGGTTGCATGGTCGTCAACATCAACACATTCCGCATGCCAGAATTCTTCGTTTTTACTACATAAGAATGTAGGCTGAGATCAGCCTCACTCGTCTGCCAATAAATTTCGTACGAAGATTTCTCCCTACCACTCACTTGCTTCACTTCCAGGGGTATTCCTCTACGTATAGCGTTGAGGGTTCCAGCTGACGTTATACCCCTGTCAAGCAACCACTGCGCGAGTGGTATGGAGGTGTAAAAGCGGTCATACAAAATATTCCGACCTTGAAGGTCACCGTGTTGTTCCAGGCTCATCACCATTCCTTTTACCAGTTCTTCTGTTCCACGAACGTAAAAATTAAATGGCTCTTCCTTCGGTTTACCTGAATAGACCGATGCCGCAAATGTGTATGGGAATCTGCTGGCGTTTACCGACTTGAACAGAAGGCCATATTTCGCAGGCTTGTTTGGATTATATTGCTTGAAGGCAATTTGTGTCCTCATGGGGTATAGCGTTTTGTCCAACGACAAGTAGTCACCTGGAATGACATGTTTGCCGCAGTTTTCGTTAAACATTTCGAAAACGACTCGAAATGCGGCCAACCGGTCATTCTTCCAACGATGCGGCCTAGTATTTTGGTCGTCGAACGAAATGTTCGAAAATAAAAATTTAAAGCGGTTCTTGCTCATTGTTGCACTAAACACGGGATGTCCTTGCAGCTGATTGAACAATACATCCGTGGAATGACCAGCCTGTTTTAAAAGCCCCCGAAAATACTCCAATTCAATAAAGGCCAGCATCTCCTCGTTGTTGGTTGGGCCAAAATAGCAGTACCTGCTGTCATCTAAAATTCTCTCTGGCATTTGAGAAATGAGTGTGGCAATTTTTCTATTTGTTTCTTGAACAATAATGTTCAAAATGTTTAAAGAAAAAAATAGTTCCCATGCTTGCCGAGGGGTCTTGGCTTCTTTGGCTTCTCCTCTAACACCAATCGGGCCAGATATAATGTTAGCCCGGCCCCTTCTCCCATTGTGCACCGGTCTCGCATTAGACCAAGTAATGCTGACGCCGCCCTCTTGTCTGTTCTTTGGCTTTTCTACAAAAGTTGTATAAGACTTCAGTGTGTCAGGAAAACTCAACAGCATCGTAGTTGTTCATGTCGAGATAGGAATCTATGCTGTTCACCAGTCTTTTCGATGTTATGATCCGTCCTGATGGCGCAAACTCCGGTTGAACATCGCCCATGGAAGGTAACTGGTCGTCAATCTCGATCGGAATCGCTGTTGCGGAAGTTGACGGAGAAGAATCCGCTTCTTCATCTGAATCGGAGTGCCATAAATCCTCCAAATCATCCACCTGGCTTTCGTCGTCAGAATCCAGTAAAACATGTTGCAATATTTCTTCAGCACTGAATCCTTGCCTTGCCATGTTTTATTTAAAAGTGAAAAGGACGTAATTTTTTTAATAATGGCGTTGAAATACTAAAGAAAATGTATAATGAAACAAATTGTTAGTCCCATAGAAACTAGTTAGAAAAAAACTGTTACACAGAATTATAAAAATCGAGAATAAATCAAAACTTTGCAATATAATAAATTGTCAGACCGTTGTTAAAAATTGTGAAGTGCACTTTACATATTTACTGATGATGAAACTATATGAATGCTATGGTTATCTATGGTGATTCAGATTAGCTTTTTAAGCAATGCTTCACGTTTATGATAAACTACACGTAGAAGGGAAATCCAACAGGCGTTTGCACAATATCGTCGTTTAGCGACGTAGATTCGACGAAAGCGGCGTAATAATTAGTAGGCCTACCTGGTATCAA
This sequence comes from Aplidium turbinatum, assembly GCF_918807975.1. Classification (NCBI taxonomy): domain Eukaryota; kingdom Metazoa; phylum Chordata; class Ascidiacea; order Aplousobranchia; family Polyclinidae; genus Aplidium; species Aplidium turbinatum. Next base: position 4,618,532 of record NC_137483.1, on the reverse strand, counting down.
TATTGGCTGTTTCTGCAATGTTACGTTATGACCATGAACGCCACGTGGCTTGAAAAACAACATTATAACGCTGAATGAAACCATGTGCATGAAACTGATAATCTATCTAATAAAATTATCTCTGATGTAAATTCAACGATTGGGCAATGGTATGTCTCAACAAAATTACCAAATATTCCATCATTTTGACGGCTAGAATGCATTGTTGAACCTAAACCGAAAAATATAGATGCGCTGTTCATTCATAATTTTTGATATTTGTTTATATGTTTAGTGAAAATAAGCTGTCATTCTTGTTATTATATTGAAAACGAAAAGAGCAGTTTGCAAAACGTCTATATTACCATGAATGCGGTTTCATCTATTTTGATTGTCCCTTGCTGTAGGCCTACTCAGGCAAGTTGTAATTATCACTTCACATGAGACAACTTGACAAGTAAATACACAAGTTTTCACAATTTATGACGAGTTATAGCACATGGAAATGTTACGCTACAATTGCTTTGCGAGGTACTGCATCGCGGTTTAGTTTATCAGTGACAGTGAACCTGGTACAAGAAGCCTCGAATATATTGATTCAACTAAGCTGCATCACGTATAAACGTGGTGGAACGATCGTCCTTTTCACAAAAGCGTGATGTTCTGGTTTATCCTACACAAATGAGAAGCGTATTGCATTTCAAATCTTTACATGTCGACTTGGAAATAAATGTTTACAAGTATATGTGAGAAGCTTTGGGAACATCGACGCCTTTTCTGCTTTTGATAGTGTGTCGGACAAAAGGAAAGATTTGAAACCAAAATCATAATATGTTACAGAGCAGCTTCTATAGTAGGCAATAACGTTGTAGCCTATGCTTTGTTTGATTGAAAGGACATAATTGTCTGCGAAAAACTATTCTCGCTCTAGATGCATTGGCACCAAGTCTTATGTTTAATTTTACGCAATTTCAACCGCAAGCGACGGTAACTCATCGTATCAAAGTTGAAGCTTTTCTTGTATCGACGTCGCTTATAAGCCGTGGTGAGAACAAAAAGTCCACGCATACTGTCAATTTCCTTCACGCTGTGAAGCAGTTAGGATTAACGAGACATGGGCCAAATTAATTACTTTCATCCAGCTGGTGGGAAAATTTTGAACAATAGAATATGAAATATTTCAGAGGATGTGCTGAGAAATGCCTTATATCTCTCAATTTATAACCTTTATTCGCTCAAAATTTCAGCTCAATAGAGGTGAATGAAAGTTAGGAAAAGTCAAGAAATCTCATAGTCGCAGCCTCAGTGGTTTTAGAGATACAACTGTTGATGCAAAAAAGTTGAATTGACAGCCCCCCCCCAACCTTCAAACAGTTAAATTGTTCACAAATGTGATCAAATCAAAACCACTAAAAACATTTCGCTAGCGTTCATAAAACATAAACTTATGAAAACTAGATTTCATTTTACACTAATTTTGATTCTTTTATATTTCAACACAGAGTAAAAGAGGTTGAAAATTTTGCGTTTGTGTTGCCATTTGCCAAATATTTCAAAAATTTTGAAACGCAAACTTACACCTCAGAATGGAAACAAAACATAAAACATTGCATTACACATCAATTAACCCGAAACGTCAATATTTTGTTATAAGTTTTTGCAAACCCAATAAAATGCAGTAATAGAAAATGCAAAAAAAATAATGAAAAACTTAAATTTTTGACACTGCGTGGTTGATATTTGTATAAACTGCTTATTATGTTAAAGCTTATTTTGCAACTTTTAGAAACTATACGTTTCTAGAAAAACAATATCTTGTGATTTGAGCTTATATTTCTTGTGTGGTTTTGTTGGTTGGTTGGTTTTGAATCTTTATTCTAGGACTGACAAAGCCTTGATTGGTTATTCCTGGTAGTTTCGCATATTTGTAGAGGCTTTTGAAGCAGGGCCGGTTACCGAGATTTCCGATTGTAGAATTCTTGTTGCCAGAGAATTATTCCATCTATCAGGTACCGCTGAATGGACAGCAGTCCTTGGAATGCGTTGCTCAAGTGCACACCCCGAGAGTCGAACCAGCGCCGCTTGATCTTGAAGCTTTTTCGTTCACGAGGTCACGCGCTAACCAACTGAGCTATCGGGATGCACACTAAACCCTTTCAACATGATGTCACACTTGAAAACACCGCTATATTTTGGTTGTGACTCACATTGAACATTGATCGTATGGCTTGGTGACCTTCCACTTTCCATAAATATTTTCGTATATGGAGTCACAGCTTGACATGATACTTGCTTGCTGTTGTCCTCGGCTTGGAATGAAAATGTAAATGAGCGTTCCTGTAGGTAGAGCATCACAAAATGGTAAAGCTTAAGTTTAATCCGTACACAGAAGCCAACTGTGATCTGGTTATTTAAATCATACTCAACATTAGTATCACAAGTGTATAAATAAATAGGCAATGCAGGTCAACCAAAAAGAAAATGATGGTTGCTTACGCTAAAATATTTTCATTCAGCAACTACCTGTTGTCGTCTGACTTCGTTGCCATCCAGATAGAAAGCAGTGTTGGTTCCAATAGGAATGACGTCATTGTACTCGCAGGTAACAATGAAGTCATTTCCTTCAACTACAGTGAAGTCCCCGTTCATTGGGGTAATCATGGGATTGGGTGCTGCAAGGAAGTTATGTTAAGAAATGAAGATGATTGGATTAATAAAATGGCATTGTAACGTCACGATGTGTTTTGCATTTCCTACAAAGCGAATCGATTTATAAAAGACGTTGTGATTAGTTTTCAATAAACTCACTCAGTTTATCAATGCCGATTAAATGGTCTCAAACATATGTGCCATGAAAGCCGTGCTTATCAATTACAGTAGGTTAGAAGCGAAGAAGTCAAAGTAAAGAATTTTGGCATCAAAACCAAACAAAATGTGTATTCGTTTCAAAAACATTGTGTTTAAATAGTTTTAAGCTTTTTCTTCGTATTGACTAAGAAATCTTTCAAAGCATGAAGTCCATCCAACACAATATTCTTTCTAAATTCTTTTATGCTTTACGACTCTTCATGCCACGACCAATACAATTTTTGATACAGCCAAATACCGGGATAATTAAAGAGAAGTGTGCACGGAGTTTTTAAGATTAGAGTAGGCATGTCATGCAAATAAAAATACACCAAACATAAATTTTTATTTTTGAACTCTCACAGAAGCACAATTGTTTGAAATAGAACACACAAAAACAACATATCTTGCCTGTGTAGAATCAAAATCCTGTTTTGTTAAAAAAAAACATTAGAAAAAAATAATCTTTACGTACTATCACTTAAAGAAAAGCCGCAAGTATTTCCTTCATGATCATTATCTTTAATGGACGGTAAGTCCAGCTATATCACCTTCTCTCAAAATGTATAACAATTAAAATTTCTAGTGTGTCGACCGTTCTGTGCTGTACAATATTGATAGACCAGTATGTTTTTTTATTATTACATACTATGCCCCAAGTAAGCTAAAGTTTAAACTGTTTCAAAGCATTCTAGTTTTCTTTTTTTTCATATAAAACAAATTTGCAAGGAAAGATACCAACATTGCAATGTTTTGAAAATCGCTACTAAGATAAACAGAATCTCATCCCAAAGTTTTAACTGATGTGCTGTATAACTCGTTCTACTGTATGTATATTAGGGTGGATCGATTTAGGTAGGTACAACACTTTTTTCCTCATTTTGCTTAGCTTGGGTAGCCAAAACTTACCATTGGGTATATAGAACACTGTGTAAAAAGTTTCTTTCGATTAAACAAATTTTTGATCTGCCACCAGCCACTTAAAAATTTACTATTTCCTTCTATATTATAGGGTGGATCAATTTAGGGGGGTGTAAAACTTTTTTCCTCATTTTGCTTAGCTTGGGTAGCCAAAACTTACCATCGGGTATATAGAACACTGTGCTAAAAGTATATTTCTATAGAACAAATTTTTGATCTGCAACCAGGCCATTACGTATCGACTAAAAACGCAAAAATACATTCAAATGTATTTGAATTTGACGTTAGCATAGAGATTTATTGCAATGCAATAGAAATGATAATATGTATCAAACTTCCTCGCTTTAGATGAAATAGTCACGTTTCGATTCGAACTTGGGCATTTCTTGTCGTGATTCAATGCGTGAGCGTATAAATCCATATCGCGAATTAACCCCGCACACCGCCACTGAAGCTTCCATCACCAACTTGAGGCACCTTTCCACCACCTGCGTGTGACACGGAAATCGAGGGAATAAAAGTTCTAGAGTGTCCTTAGCTGCAATCATGTCTCGATATTTTTGGTCCCTCATATTTCTTGTTACAGGAGGCTCGGTGAGATCGAGAGCCTGCCAGTCAACCATATCGTAGTATTCGTTGGCGTCAAACTTTAAGGGCGGATTGCAGAATCGTCGCATTGCTCTCTGTTCGCGATGCATTGATCGAGCTTTCTGAATTCACTTAAGTCCAAGCTCACGGATTATTTGCTTCTCATCTGTGATCATGGCCAACGTAATGTTTTTTGAGTGTGCGAAGTATCAATTTCTCTGGAGAACAGTATCCTGTATCTGCATGAGACACACGTGAATTTTCCGGTCCTCTTGGAAAAGATCTTGCTTCGTGTATGGAGCATCTTCCCAAAAGTTCGAGAAGATTCTTCTTCTTGCGTTTGAGACCGCGGCAGATCACGTTGTTACATCCAGGCACAGAAACCAATGGATTGTGTGTTCATCGAGCGTTGTGAGGTCCACATTCCATATATCTGTCCTAGGGTCGATATACAGGACATTGATAGATAATGTGTTTTGCAGTCTGAGATTCTGAGGCTCATGCACAAGATGGTGAGTGGGTGAGGTCCCATTGAAAGATGTTGCTGTTGAAGCGGCCCACCCCAGTCAGCAAGAGTTGGACTTGCAGATATCTGCTGCATGTCGAGAAAAGGGGCGCCGAGATTTCAAGCTCTGGGGCTTTTGAGGGTGCGAATTTAGGACAATCTGGTTGAGGAAGTGGTCATCCCTTGACATAGCTTGTAAAGCTAGACTGCGTACGGGATTTTCCCTACTCAGTCTACCTGGGGCGATGCCGGATAGCACCGGCAAAAAGTCGGTGGGAGTTAGAAGCAGGCAACCAGTGATTATTCTCATGGTGGTGTTGAGGGCAGTGCCACTTTTGCTAGTGTGTGCGCTGCGGCACCAAGTGGGGGAAGCATATTCCGAGGTGCTGTAAGCAAGTGCAAAAGCACTTGTACCGAGTGCAGATGTACTAGAACCCCAAGATGTTCCAGCTAAGCATCTCAGCAAGTTGTTGCGTGCTGATAGCTTAGCATGGAGGGCTTCAGCATGATGTTTATAGATTAATTGTCGGTCGAGATTCACTTCTAGGTCGGTGGGGCATGGGTTGTGTGGGAGTGGTTTTCTGTTGAGACTGACAATTGGCGCGTAGATTCCATGCTGCAAAGGTGAAAAGGTGTGACAGTGATCTTTGCCAGGCTCAGGTTCAGCATCCAAAGCTTCAGGTAGTCTGCGATTTGGGCCATGTCATCTGTAAGTGCTTCCTCTACCACATGCCAGTACTTGTCAGAATGGAGTAGTGCCAGATCATCAGCATAGCCGTACTGGCGTGACGTAGTCTCTGGCATGTCACTGATGTAGATGCTAAATAATAGAAGTCATAAGCATGATCCCTGAGGAACACCATTTCTTAAGCGGCTGGGCCGGCTGCACTGCCCATCAATCGTCTTCAGCAAAAAGGTCCGAGGAGCGTTAGGGTTAGCACTTGATGCTTCACAGTATCATAGGCAGCTGTGAAGTCTACCAAGATAACTCCAGCTTTGTGGTCCTTCTCGAAACTTTCCTCAATATCCTCGGTCAGCTTGACTGCTTGATGAGTCGTACAGCGTCCGTGCCGAAATCCAGCTTGTTCTTGTGGTAGCTGGGGATCAACAACGGGCTCGAGTCTAGTCAGCAGGAGCCGTACCAGGATCTTATATGGAACGCAGAGTAGTGATATTGGACGATAGCTCTTGGGATCATGAGCTGGCTTGTTTGGTTTAAGTAGGCTAATGCTACTACACTTGAAGCGTTTAGAACGAAAAGTGACTAAGTCACATTTTCACTCGAATTGAGTTAAGTACAAAAACGTATTGCTTTCATTGTCCTTTGTCACCAGACACAAAAATATTTTGGTATAAAGGTTGCTAAGCCATCATTTTTGAATACAGGTTTTGAGCGGAAAGGTAATTTTTTCTTCTAAAAGTAACTAAGTCCGTTCTGAACTTCTGACCAATAGTGTCGAGTCATTTAACCACGTGACATGATTTTTATTTTGCTTTTTGATCGGGTTCCATTTTAGAGGATATAAAGTCATTAGCTGGTTACAGGTTATTTAGACTGGGACACTGCCTCTGGTTTAGGTAGGGTAGGTGAAGGATTAGGATCATTGGTAATGTTAAAAACGGTAGTGTTTTTATATCAGCTTTTAATTGTAGATATTTTGCAAATAAGTGATCAAATAGCCTACCGGTAGTATTTATAGGCCTACTGGTTTCGAATCAAATTCAGCAGTCCACAGGTCCAGTTTGCAAGAAGTTTAGCAGTGCAGACTTCAATATTCATGGGACATGATTAGGCTATTCGATGGAGTGTTGGTGCCAGCAGATAACGAAATGAAGTACACTTAACCTAAGATTAAGTTGCCTATTGGATTGGACTATTATTTTTATAACTTATTCTGTAAAGGTCCTAGCCTATCTACCAGTCTTCTTTACTTCTATACTACACTACTAATGAAGGGAAGAAGGTTTTGAGAGTGTACCCAATTATTATTATGTAGTCTAGTAGGCCTAACCCAATTATTATTCTACTGTACATTGCCAATGAAGGTGGGGAAGTCTCTGTATTTTACCTGTTTTTTACCCCATTAATTACCAGTAGGCTAACAGTTATTATGTGCTACCAGCCTAATTTTTTCAAGATATTTCTAGCCCAAAATAATTCTTTGCAGATTATTCCAATGTCATATTAGTACAAGGTTTGAAGAAATATATTTAAATAGCTTACTTTACAGTAGTATCTGGAGTAAGAGATGGCAAATTCTGTTAGGCCTATAGAACACTTAAAAGTGCTTAAGTCCATCATTTGTGTCTAAAAGTGTCTAAGTCCAGCAATTTTGAAGAAAAGTGCATAAGTCCAAAAAAGAATATTATCAATATTTTTTGACAAGTTCAACTAAAAAATCAATTAATAGTACAATCAGAACTAGGTTGGGGTTGTAGACACTGACATATGGTAAAAACAAAAAAATCTTTTAAATCTTGATTTTACAATGCAATTGAAAACTGTACATGTCAATATCTCCTTAGTAGTATTTTGTGACTTAGTCACTTTTCGTTCTAAACGCTTCACTTGCTTTTCGCCAGATTTTAGGTATGGCCTGGACGGTCAGCCAAGCAGAGTAGAAGCTTTTCAACCATGCCAAACATTTGGGACCACAGTGCCTTAAGAATTTTGGGGGGATATTATCGAGCCCTTGTGCTTTCCCACTTTTAACTTGTTTAATGACAGATGCAAGTTCTCTGTTGCTGAAGGGGGCTAACAAATGACCATCTGCGCTTGGGGCGTTCCAGAGCCACCTGCATTCTTGCTTCACTGCAAGGGCGTGTTTCTTATTTGCCACTTTAAATTTGCCATTGGTAATGATAATCCGTGAGCTTGGACTTAAGCGAATTCAGAAAGCTCGATCAAGCCATCGTGAATAGAGAGCAATGCGACGATTCTGCATTCCGCCAGGGCCGGATTAAGGCGGGGGCTGATGGGGCTGCAGCCCCAGGCCCACCAAAAATATAGGCCCACCGATAACAACTCACTAAGAGCAACTGACATGCTTATTATCAGGATCGATAGAATAAAGGACTAAAATCATAGAACGAATGCTAACTGTACAAACCAGTGGTTCTTGACCATGGGGCATGCCTCCCCAGGGAGGCGTCAGCTAATTTCTAAGGGGCGCGAGATCTACTTAAACCACTTCATTTGCCAACAATTAAGGCTTTGTCTGATACACGTTGGGAGGCACGATGCGTTGAGAGGCGCGATACATGCACTAAGAAAAGGTTGTCAAGCAGTTCTTCAAGTCTTGAAAGCAATGTCTAATGACAATGACGAACAATCACAGACTAAAGAAACAGCCAAGGGGTTTATCTTGTCAATGGAAACGCTTGAAACCGTTATTTTAATTGAGTTATGGTCGTGCATAATGGAACGGTTTCATAAAACTAGTCGGGCGCTGCAGGATAGCAAAATTACTTTGAATAAGGCAACAAATTTGCTTCAGGGTCTACATGACTTTGTTTAAACATTAAGGTACCAATTTCAAGAATTAGTAGAAAAGGGTAGGATATTACAGTAAGTGGCTGTCATCATTATATTGAAGAAATCTCAAGAAAGAAGAGAAGAAAAGTTGCTTGGATAGCGAAGGTGGAGCTGAAGACACATCACTTGATCCATCGAACAGATTCAAAGTGGACTCATATTTACCAATCATTGACCAAATTATATATTTTGTGTTTGAAATCCCGAATTGTACCATACGATCGTCTTCAAATAAGATTTTCGTTTGCTTCACATATCCAGATGATCTAGAAGAATCACTGCCTGAAGAGGTGATTCATTTTCCTCACTGCTAAAACAACACCATTTTAACACCGAATGCACCAAAGCAATTCAAATGTTTAGATTCATCAATGAAAATGAATTTATGTAGCCTATGCAACTATGCATTTCCTGACGTATCTGTTGTTGGCCTACTAAGAATGTATCCTTGCTTGAGGATTTATAATTGCTGAGTTGAGCGCTCATTTTCAGTGCTTAAAAGAGTAAAGAATCAACTGCGTTCATCCATGGGCCAGAAAAGGTTGCATTTCCTAGCTCTACTCTGCATTGAAAACAAGTTTATGGAAAAAAATTGACACTGATGATGCTATTAACAGCTTTGCTTTGTCTAAATTCAGAAAACATGTCAGTCGAATGTGCTTAATAAGTCAATACTGTACTTCGGGTATAATTCTTGTTCTTCATTTTAATTGTGATTGGTACAATGAGGGGAATGAAATATAGGCCTCACATTACCATGTAGCCCCAGGTCCATCAAAACCTTAATCCGGCTCTGCATTCCGCCCTTAAAGTTTGACGCCAACGAATACTACGATATGGTTGACTGGCAAGCTCTTGATCTCACCGAGCCTCCTGTAACAAGAAACATGGGGGACCAAAAATTACGAGACATGATTGCAGCTAAGGACACTCCAGAACTTTTATTCCCTCGATTTCCGTGTCACACACAGGTGGTGGAAAGGTGCGTCAAGTTGGTGATGGCAGCTTCAGTGGCGGTGTGCGGGGTTAATTCGCGATATGGATTTATACGCTCACGCATTGAATCACGACAAGAAATGCCCAAATTCGAATCGAAACGTGACTATTTCATCTAAAGCGAGGAAGTTTGATACATATTACCATTTCTATTGCATTGCAATAAATCTCTATGCTAACGTCAAATTCAAATACATTTGAATGTATTTTTGCGTTTTTAGTCGATACGTAATGGCCTGGTTGCAGATCAAAAATTTGTTCTATAGAAATATACTTTTAGCACAGTGTTCTATATACCCAATGGTAAGTTTTGGCTACCCAAGCTAAGCAAAATGAGGAAAAAAGTTTTACACCCCCCTAAATTGATCCACCCTAATATAGAAGGAATTAGTAAATTTTCAAGTGGCTGGTGGCAGATCAAGATGTCGTCATTTACATTCTAATTTTGCACAACTGTTTTTAGTAGTAATTGGCAAGTTTTTCAACCCCAAGCTAATAAAAATTTTATAAAAAGTGTTTTCACTCCACCCTAATGTATATACAAATGTATAAATTTCAACCAGGGCTCAACTTTCATTGTCTGCATTTGTCAGTCAACTATCAGAAGATTTCTCATTTTAGCGACATTTCAGGAGCAAAAACATTACCATTCTAAGAGCAAGCGCAAACTTTTCATTGGTGACATCAGAAATCGGTGTCGACTTTGAGAAAAGGGTTCAGAAATTCTGCTCTAGGAGTATGCAAAACTTCTCGGATTAAACTTTGGCAGCGTATTATAGTGTGAAAAAGCTTATCAAGGATCAATCAAATAACCTATAGGTCATACTACCTGTCCAGCATTGTAGATTATCCTGACCACTCCATTCAGCATTATATTGACAAGTAGTTTGGTCAGAAGCAAGTTGGCTTCCGTTTGAATAGAACAATCGTCCATTGTTAGAACAATAGAATATTCCTTTGTCATTGTATCTTTTTGAAGAGGATTGGATGAAAATGTTGTTTTGAAATGTTTGTGGGCAATCTAAAAATAAAAGATACCACGATATTTATTAAGAGCAACAATTTTTGGGCTACTGTTTAAGGGGATTGTTAATCAGCAAAAAAACTTCACAATACCAATTTGATTAAAAGCATCTCTTCAACCCCAAATTCACCAATGGGTCAAGCATGCCAAAACATGTTTGGTTTATCCAGGTCAACGTGAGTACTTTGTAAAAATTTTATATTACCATTAAAGGTTGTTTGTAAAATTTGTAGCCATGTTTGATTTTCATAAACACGAGTTTTAAAAGTAAGTCTTGTAAGCCAGCCTATCTGAAGCTTCGTAATACGTCATCGATAGTGTAACTTTTACTTTTCCTTTGTATGGCAATTTTATTAAAGCAGCACTTCACTAATATGACTAAATATCTCCACTGCTGCTACATGCTATTTAAAAGAAAAACCAAAAAAGGAAATATCTCCACCAACAAAAAGCACGTCGTGAAATTGCTGATATGGTGCAGAACACTAAATATAACGTCATAACATTTTGATTTTTTTGTAATAACGGATTGCGTTCGCTTGTACTGAAATCAAACCAGACTGTTTAATGTACTATTAAAGTTTTGAAGATGTTCATGTTTACATCAAAATCTATGAAATAACAGAAAAATAACTCAACAAAGACATGAAAAAATCTAATTAGTTATCATTTAAATACACAGGTGCAATTCGTTTATATTTAAACGTTCTTTGCAGTAGATCTACTGCAATTTTCAAATTTCCAAAACCTGTCAAGAACATGACCTTTGGAAATGATCAGTTAAAACAAAAACAACAATGTGTGCTGTTGGCGTTTGTATCTTTTTTAGCTTGATAAAATTCCTTAAAACCTTCAACCAAATTTGCAAAAATCTCTGTATCCATCAGCAAAAACCAGTCACAGCAAACCTAGGTGAGTGTACAGCACCATAAACAGATTTTTGAACACAGACTACAAAGGGAGTGCACCAACGCATAAAATCAATCACAGAGTTCACAACTCGCATTGCTCCACAGTGCAGTGGTTTGTAGTGTAATCTTCTGAACACTGCCAAGTGCTCTACATTACACGCCGAAACTGTGGTTACACATGACGTTTAAAATTTTCACCTATCATGTTTTCAAATTCACCAATTTCATTTTTCTTGAAGGTTCGTTCTTCTACGAACCAAACGTTTGTGCGAGTGATATTTCCTAAGTGATCTGATTGTACGAATGAAAATTTTACTTGCGCATTTGCACAACAGCTACTTGAAAAACTCAAATAAAACGTAACTTGCTTTCTTTGAAAAGATTTTATTTTTCGATATACAAGTTACACAAACCATGCTCTCATAAACTGTACACACGAGTACACAACAATATTCTCAAGAAACTTCATTGCCACCATAATCTACGCTTAACATGTCTGCTGCTTATTCCGTCAGTATCCACAATCAAAGCAGGGAACAAGTAATCCTCCATTTAAAGCAACAGTTTCAAGTTTCAGTATAACAAGTAAGAAATCTTTCTCATTTTTTACTTTAATATAAAGCTGTGTAACAACCGCCCAATCAATTTCCAGCCTACTATCACTAGCTTCAATTATTTTCTAATGAAGCAAGTTTTCGCAGAAGCAAGCAACGGTTGTGCACACAAAGAACACTCTGCAGTTTACAGTATTTCATAAACTTTCGTCCAACTTTCTGTCAAAGATGTACGTTCAAACACTGTTTACCAACATTGAACAACAACAACGTTTGACTGGTTTGATAAGGAAGTAAGCTAGAAAATGAAAAATTCTCCAGTATAGTCTTGGCAGCTGTGAAATTTGAACCGTTGACTTAAGCTAGTTGTCGACAGTAAGGATTCGAAACTTCCGCTTGCTGTATGAAGCTACTACTATCCTGGCTTGCACTTTTCACTTTGTATTTTTTACTTGTAGAATACACAGTGATGCCTCATTCCGCACCGTTGATTTCAAATTTGCAATTAATGTTTACTAGTTGTACCATCAAACGAGTGCGTTAGAACTTTTTGGATCTCATATGCCCATACTTTGTATCTCCTACGATCATTTTTGTTTCTCCTTAGCCAATGGTTTGAATCTGCTATACCAACAATTAGTATCTCTTATGACCATGTTTTGGATTTGCTATGCACACGTGTTGGTTCGCCTGTGCCTATGATTTGGAACTCTGATGCCCATGTTTTGGATCTCCTCCTTTAACCAAGCTTTGGATCTTGTATGCTTATGTTTTGGATGTACTATGCACATTAGGGTGCGGCTGATGCCCCGACCTGAAGCAAAACACCCTAACTTTTTTTTATAGGTGACACTTGATACAAAAACAAGATAGATGAAGTTTAAGACCAATCTATTAATGTTTAGGGGGTCCAGATTTGAATTGAAAATTAAGAAATTTGGTGCTTAACCAGGTATTTTTACAGTGGTACATAGTCCTTCATTTATCATGGTAAATTCTGTATTTAAGGTCATCTAGGCTTCACAGTTGCAATGTTTGACACAGTATTATTATGTTCCATACTATTTTTAACAAGTAGGGTTTTGCAAGCAGACAGCCAAATACTATTTTGAGAAGTAATGTGACAACCCATTGCAAAATATGCTTGTGTAATTGCTGGAGAATGCAAGTATGAAGCAGTAGAACAACATAGTCTGTGTATTAACCAGTACAACACACAACTTTTATTAAATGTGAATGACTGAAGTCTTCCTGGTCACTACTTGTCAGCTTTACCTTGAGAATCGCTAAAAGTGAAAACATGCCTCTGTGATGTCATTATACCGTACCTTCCAAATGACTTACCACTATTTAGCTCAGTCAAATACCTCCAGTTTCAGTCTAGTAAGTGCAGATCATTTCTAAGACATTGTTCCCAGGTTCAGAATAAGGTTAAATGTAAGGAGTCATCACAGAGCACTTCTCCTATATCAAGACAAGGCTCCTAACCATTTTAATTGTGACAACTCAGGAATTGGTAATTACCTTAGACATTTAGTATGCTATGTGGTGAAACATTCATAGAATCGTATTTATCAACTGCAGATCAGAATTAATAGAATACGTGTAGTTTGTATTCAGTTGGTAGGCTATTTAATCGAAAAAAGTTTGCTAGGCTATGTCTTCTCACGCACAACATGACCCTTGGTATGTTCTACTCGCTACGGTTCCCACAAAAGCAGATCAAGATATCAAACGTAGCAAGTTACCAACCTACCAGCAAGTGATTTTCAAATTAATTCAAACAAGGTTATCAGGAAGGCAGGTAATTACAGTACAGTTGAGCAATTTTTTACGATTTACTTGTGAGCTAACATTTCTACAGTTGCAAAGCAAAAAATGTCAGAAAAAATAATTTCTTTTTACAAGCAAGAATTTCAATTGAAGATCAAGAGAGGTAAAGGCAAACCACTAAAATATATACAGGAATTTCAGAAAAGGCTTAGCGAAACCTTTCCTTTCTGGCCACGCAATGTAATGGGAAAAAAATAGCAATGTGCTAGAAGAAAAAGTTAAAAATATCAGTACCAGGCAACATCAGCAAGATAGACGAGTAGCAAAGGAGGAGGCCGAGTTAATGACATAAATAATGCTATTGATTTAGAAGCTGAGGATGATGTGGACAACGAGCCATGCACATCTTGAATGATTTGTGAGATAGAGGAAAAACGCTCTCATGAAAGAAGATCAAAAACAGGAACAGCCATCTTCATTCCTCATGACATCATGAAATCTCCAGGATTAGTCTCTGCAGCAATCAGTAACAGCATTACACCAACTGCCTTATATCTGTTACTCTTCATTCTATGATTCAAGCCTGTTCTTGAGATGCTTCGAAGCTAAATCTTCATCCATCTCAGTCACACAGATACAGAGTTGAAACAGCGTAACGTATTTCAGAAAAAATTCTTTCCGCGTGGTCACCACCTGCTGTTGGTGCTTTACATTGGGATGGAAAACTTCTGGAGACTTTAACCAGCAAGTAAAAGCAAGATGAAAAGCTCCGAGTTTTGATATCTGGCATCAGTGGCTTAAAATTGTTGGGTGTTCCAATAATCCCAACCCATTGAACAGAAACAGCTGGAGCACTTGTGTCCAAAGTTACTAGGCCCATGCAGTTGCTTAAAGATTGGCATTTCAAAGATTTTGTTACATCTCTTGTTTTTTACACAACAAGCTGTAATACAGGGCATAAAACTGGTGCTTGTATACAACTTCAAGAAGATATAGGTCGCCCCTTACTTTAGGCTGCTTGTAGGCACTATGTGGGTGAAGTAATTATTTTTAGGGTTAAAACCTGTAGTGAAATGATATGTAATTATGTATCATAGAGTACTAAAACACAAATGTTAGAATGTCACTTCGTCATATCTAAATTTTAACTCAAAAGCAACAAAGGAGTGCTTATATTAAATTTATTATGGCTAAAGCCTACACAGCGCTGCGGTAGCCTAGATGGCATTAAAAGTATAAAACACTGATTTTGAAGTGTCAGTTATGGTATGTTCTAAACAGGGTATGTATAAAATTCATTCAAAGAATTTGCAATTCGAAGACACCATTTTTGAAAGTTTTTGCCAAGTATGCTCCACAGATTTTGCCTAAACTTAGAAAGTTTGCCATAATTCTGCAAAAATTTCAGAAATTCCATTGCACGAATTATGCAAAATTACCCCTAAATTGACACACTGGCTTTAAGTGAAACCTAAGTTGCTGTTCACAGCATAAAAACTATAATTTGCAATGATTTACAAAAATTAGCTGGTATCACATGAACATATAAAAATCACTCAAATTTTTTGAACATAAATCACTAAATTTAATGTCAAAATTGAAATTTGGGAAAATCGATAATCCTATAAAAGTTTGATTGCAATCTGGTCCCCCTAGACTTTATTTAATTTTGCTGAAATTTCATATTTAAGCTTTGTACACTAAACCTCACTTCCAAAAAAAAGTTAGGGTTGCTACAATCAAGTTTTAAATTTTACAGGGCATCAGCCGCACCCTAATGCACATATTTTGGATTTCTTAGGCACATACTTTTTATCTCCTATGCCTAAGTTTTAGATCTCCCATGGCTATGTTTTATATCTCTTATGTACTCGTTTTTGCATCTCTTGGGCCTATTTTTTGCATTTCACATTGCTATATTTTGTTCTCTTATGCCCAAGTTTTAGATCTCCTTGGCAATTGTTTTAAATCTCTTGTGATCATGTTTTGAGGATTTTTGATCTCCATTTTTTAGATATGTTATACCAATGTTTTGGATTTGATCAACACATTTTTTTGATCTTCTATTCCCATATTTTGTATCTCATTTGCCGATGTTTTGAATCTCTTTTACTCAAGTTTTAGATTCCCTATGAACATGTTTTAAATCTCCTATTCCCATACATTGTATCTCCTATGATAATTTTTTTAATCTTTTCAGTCTATGTTTTAGATTTCTTATGTTCAAGTTTTGCATCTCTTATGCCCATGGTTTGAATTTCTTATGCCTATGTATTGAATCTTCTATGCCCATGATTTTAATCTCTTGTGCCCATGAATTGAACTTATGCCCATACTTTATATCTCCTATGACCTATACCCATGGTGAAGATCTTCTTTGCACAAATATTGGATCTCCTATTCCCATGGTTGGATTTCCTATTACCAAGTTTTGGATCGCTTATACCAATTTTTTGTATCTTATATGCCCATTTTTTGATACCTTACGGCCATGGTCCATATCTCCTATGCCTATGGTTTAGATCTACTATGCCCAAGATTTGGATCTTTTATGCCCATACTTTATATCTCCTGTGATTAGTTGTTTTTTTTGAAGCCCATTTCTTAGATCTAGTTTTTTCTCTCTTATATCCTTGGTTTAGATTTCTTATGCCTATATTTTGGATCTGCTATGCAAAAGCTTTGGATGTCCCATGCCTATGTTTTGGATCTCTCAGGCCCATGTTTTAGATCTCCTTTACCCAAGTTTTGAATTTTCTATATCCATGTTTTGGATCTCCTATGCCAATACCTTGTTTCTCCTATGATCATTGTTTTCTTGGCTTGCCTTTTCCGTTTAATCTGTGAGGGCAATTGATGTCTTATGCTATACTTTGGACAACCTAGGTCCACAGTTTAAACCTCCTATGCCCAGATTTTGGATCTCCTATACATAATTATTTACATAATTTGTAAACATATTTTGGATGGATTTTCTATATGCCCATGTCTTGAAATTTCTATGCTTATGTTTTAGATCTCTAATATCCGTGTTTTGGATCTTCTATGCCCAAGTTTTGGATCTCTGATTCCCATTTTTTACATCTCTTATTCCAACACTTTGTGTTTTTCTATTGATCTTTTTTTTGTTCCTGCTGTGACGTCTTTTGCGTTCAATCCGTGAGTCCAATTGATGTATTGTTGTGCGTTGTGCAATTCGGCCATTTTTCATATTTCATAAAAACATCAAAACTTTTTCAATAGATTTTTTACTTTAGTTTTCGCTTTTTACTCATGTTTTATGCAACGTTCTTGGGCAAAAATGATATTGTAAGCACTGAGTTTTTCATGGTACTATTATTAATGATAACAATTTATTGAGTTGAGCACTGATGAGGAAGATGTAGTCCCCCTTGATCATGAAAAATAAAATAAACTTTAATTTTTGTAAAGAAAAACACCATCTTTTTAATTGCTTTGTGTTTGACTGGAAACTACTGTACTGTTGTTTCTGTTTTAACATGGTTATAGAGGTTTAACCTCGTTTGAGATAACAAGACATGAATCAAAATTTTGAAACAACAAGATCTTCTGCATCATTGTGATCGTTTTCACTTGAAACTGATGAATGAACGATTATTGCATTTAACGGGTGTCGATTTGTTTTTTTATTCATTCTTTGTTCCTTTTGCCTGCAAATTAATATATGATTTCCAACGTGACATTTTCCTTTCACAGTACAATATTAAATAACAGTATTTGGTTAGTCATAATACTATTATTAAAAAAATAATTGTTTGTTGTCAGCAATTGCAACAAATTCAATTGATAGTGCAGGCCCTTAGGGGCAAAAATGAGCATCTTGAGGCTAAACGTGTTACACGTTGTTTCTTTGCATTTCTTTGTAGTTGATGAATCTAACTTCAATTTTAGTGGGTGCCGCAACTTTTTGGGTCACGTGATCACCCCCAAATCGGAGATTCCCCCCAAGTCAATTTTGAGCTCTTTTCACGGCATTTTTATACAATTAGATACGTTATTTTTTTACATTTGGACTGACTGCCACTACAAAATACACGAGATAAAAATGACACAAAATTATGTTATTAATGACGTCATTGTAACGTCATGTATTAATTTTTTGCTTGTTTTTTTCTTATTGTAGTCGCTTGGTTGTTGTTGGTGTTACTTTTTTGGTTACAATAAGTTACCAATGGTTTTTCAACTGATTTGATTAGTATTGAGTGTCAGTACTAACATATTCAAAATCTTAAGGAATCCAACTTCCAGAAAGTGGTTATTTTCAAGATAGCTTCCAAGATGGCCGCCAAACCATTGAACAAAACAGTAAATTGACCATAACTCGGTCATCATATGACCAAAACATGTAGTTTTGGTGTCTATATCTAGGTTTTTATACCCTGTGAAGTCAATGAGACTATTCTCAGAATTGTTGAATTATCTGATAGCCTATAAATTCAATATGGCCATCCAAGATGGCCGCCAAACCATTAAAATAACAGTAAATTGACCATAACTCGGTCATCCTATGACCAAAGTATGTAGTTTTAGTGTCTATATCTAGGTTTTTATACCCTGTAAAGTCAATGAAACCATTCTCAGAATTGTTAAATCATCTGATAGCCTATAAATTCAATATGGCAATCCAAGATGGCCGCTAAACCATTAAAATAACATAGTAAATTGACCATAACTAGGTCATCATATGACCAAAACATGTAGCTTTGGTGTCTATATCTAGGTTTTTATACCCTGTGAAGTCAATGAGACTATTCTCAGAATTGTTGAAATATCTGATAGCCTATAAATTCAATATGGCAAACCAAGATGGCCGCCAAACCATTAAAATAACAGTAAATTGACCATAACTAGGTTATCATATGACCAAAACGTGTAGTTTTGGTGTCTATATCTAGGTTTTTATACCTTGTGAAGTCAATGAGACCATTCTCAGAATTGTTAAATTATCTGATAGCCTATAAATTCAATATGGCAATCCAAGATGGCTGCCAAAACAATTAAAAATGTACAATAACAATGTATTGTTTATTAAAAAACCCGGTAAATTTTTATCACAGGGATTTCTATATATATTTGGGTTAACTGAGCAGGCATAAAGAGCTCATACGATGTGGGTGGTCATGTAGACTCTTGACATAATCAGCGTAAAGAAAGCAAATGGATCAAGTATTACTAATGCTCATCGCTGTCACTCTCGATGTCATCGTCTGTAATTATGTGATTGCTGTATGGAAACATGAACCAGTTTGGCATGGTCCACATCCAGCATGGTATGGTAGCACATATCTCCGACAACTACAGTGAGGTGAACACGATTCGCAATTGCAGTGATCATTTTTAGTAGGTTGTCCGGGGCGCGAAATTTTTTTTCCCACGAGATTTCTGTCTCATTTATTGTAGTCAGTGGCGTAGCCAGAAAATTTTTTTAGGGGGGGCCAATTATTTGATGAATTGAAGAGAACGACAAAATGTTTGATTTAAGACATCACCACCTGATGTGCAGTGGCGCATCCTGGTGGGTTAATCAAGGGAAGCAATAAAGCTGGCGGGGGGGTTAGAGCGTGCCGAAGGCACGCGTATTCTAGGGGGGTCCGGGGGCATGCTCCCCCGGAAAATTTTTGCAAAATTACACATAAATAATGGATTATAACGCTTTCTGGAAACACTTTCAGGGTAATATTTGTATGAAACTTATTAGCAGATAAACAGCTATTAACTTATTAAAGGTAGCTCTTATCTACACACAAACGGGCAAAAACTGCGGCTAAAATTAGAGAACACAAAAAACTCAGCTACACAAAAACCCTACAGAGTAAGCGATTCTGAAATTGCTTCCACAGATTAGTTAAAAGAAGCGTAAATCGCGTAAACTTTGCGCGATTTACGATTTGCAAAATTTATTGGTGTCTTTTTGTGTGTCTAAAACAAGTCCTGGGGGGTGTTAATAGTCAGATGTCTTGGAAAACAGTATAAATTTATACAAATTATATTATATTTTCAACAAAGAGTTCAACTTCGGAATCCAAACTTTGAAAATTTGGGGGGGGCCATGGCCCCGTTCGCCCTCCCCTGGCTACGCCTATGATTGTAGTCACTCTAAAAGTAAGATTTTCCGAAAGTGTTTTGAGAGATTGGTTGATTCAGATTGCGAAATAACTATTTGCCAATGAAATTCTGCAATGATAATAAAATATAAGCTTTCCCTAACCCTACTTTTTTTGAAAAGCTCTTGTGCACCGCAAAAATTAATTTAAAGAAAAAAAAAGTGTGACTACGACGGGCGTCGAACCCCCGTTCTCCCGATCAGTAGGCAGAGGATGAAACCACTGAACCAACCGTGCCAATGAGAAAATGTTGCATTCACACGGATTTAATACAAACTTTTACCAAAATATGTAAATGAGACAAAAATCTCGTGGAAAAAAAAAATTCGCGTCCGGGGCAGCTTTCATGTCCGTCATGATTGGAACCATCTGATTATTGTCTACTTTCCATCCCCAGTCTAGAGCATCCATACCATCGTCAGTAGCCTACCCATCCTGACCATAATCTGGTAGTAAACTCTGAGGCAGTGGAATTTGGTAAAGGATGATGTAGGTGGCAAACGTTCAGGGTGAACAAAGGATTTAGTGGGGTTCCCTGCCAATGCTTTTTTTCAATTTCATTTCAACTTGATGCAAAAGTTTTGTTCTTACTACCAAATTGAAGCTAAGGGCCTATGGAACATTTCTGGTTCGAGTGTCAAGCTGTCAGATGAAAAAAAAAAATGGCCGCCAAAATCCAAGATGGCTGCCAATTTCCAGATTTTTTCACATTATGCCTCGTAACTTTTATAGCCTACAATTGAACCTAGAATGCTGATTTTGGTCTCGAAACCTAGGTTTGCATGTATGAGTAATTCAGTTAAAATAAAATAAACACGATTGGAGCAATATGTTTGCTTATGTTGAGTTAACTTCCAAATAAATGTGTAACAATCTTGTTAGTTCTGCGTTAGAAGTACGAATGACTGCGAAATAGCGAAGCAATGCAGAGCAGACCAGACAGTTAGTCAAAGGCACGCAAGAATGCAAAATTTGTACATCAATACAGATTCAGCTCGTATAGTTTAGGGCAGTTAAGGCAAAACTGTCCGCACCAAAAAGATGTTTAGCACGCGAATAAGTCATTAACATTAGCACATAGCCACATAATTCGCAAACTGGCAGGCTGCGTTCAAAAGGTTGCCAATCCCTGGTTTGGGGTCATAAAGCAAACTCAATCATAACAAAAGACTTGCAAAATTGCTCGAAAAAGCTCTTCGAAGCAATACATTCAATAAGAAAATGGCTAACAAATTAACGAAGGCTCATATATTGAAATAATTGTATATTTTATATACTGTACATGTCAATATTGAAAATTATTGTGAATGTGTAGTCCAGCTATTTCTTGCATGTGCACTTGCACTGGCGTGTGCATTTTAACTTAGTCTTTACGCATTTGCACCGAGGGCAGGTAACTGTGCAAGTGCACTTCACATCTAGATGGAACACATCCTTGGCGAGGGGAAGCGTGGTCCAAATGGGAAGCAGCTTGCCGTCCTCTTCCGTCCACTCATGGTCAATCGGTTTGATGACAGGCATCATGGACATGTAGGCTGTTGCCCAGATGCTTGCTTGGAAGACACTTCTTTTAAGATGTTGATCCAAAGCATCACTAGTTAGGGGAATTCTCTCCACGTCCCTAGTTGTCTGTGAGAACAACTTCATTCGGAGAAGGCCAACATCATTCTCCTCATTTGAGTAGGCTACAGTCTACAGACAAAGCTTTTTGCCACTTCCTTCAACCTTTGGGATGTTTGGAATGGAGTGTCGGCAATAGTTGCAAATTGCTCCATAAGGGATGGAACTTCGTGCATCAACGTGCAGCAGGATCGCTTACCCTTGAACTTGAAGGAAGAAGTGCTGTCTGATCCAGTGATTGCATGGAAAAGGGCCATGGCTTTGCATATTGTCGTGCCTAGGTTTATGGCAATAGTATTAAGGGAGATCATTTTCGTTCTCTTTCCCGCTTTGAATGAGATCCAAATTTCTGCTCCCGGGTTCAGAGCCTTTATGTGATGAAAGTTACTCAGAAGGATTACGACAACATCTGTGTCTCCAGTTTACACCATCCCAATTGACGAAGATTGAGGGCGTGGAGGAGATGTAGGCTACTAAGACACGCGTGTCAGCTTCCTCATGGTTGCATTGATTCATTGGTGGACCTTTCCCACATGGTGGACTTGATCACCTGCAGTGATGTAGACATTCTTGTCAGTTGGGAACTCTTCTTCTGATATCTTCGACAGGAATGTGAACAGTTCCTTCTTGTTATCAACATTCGCTAGAAACTTCGGCCAATTTCCTGGGATTTTGGCAGTACCAGATACGCGCTGTCGGATGCTTGTTCCTCGTTTTTCCCTTGTGCTTCCTTTGATCGTCAGTGCACGATACTGGTCCCAGACAATGTCTACTCTTGTCGATCGGTTCAAGTCATGGTGAACTCTTGGGCAAAATACCTTGTCGAAGTATGAATCAAATGTCTTGCCTTGGACCGTTGTACCAGGAAGAGAGTGTATTAGTACTCCACTGTCAATAATAATGAAGTCGTAATCATCTGGCGCAAGTAACTCCTCGTCGACAGAAATTGCGCTACTTGCACTGGCTTCCGTGATATATACCAGCAAATATGACTTGGTACAAAAGTTGAGGGACTCTTCAAAAGACAACGCAGGTGGGTATAGGGAAGATTCATGCTGAAAAAACTTCTCCAAGTTCCCCCCGCGGCTGTCTAATACAAGAAAAGCTTGCCCAAAAAGCTCTGCGTGACATTTAAAGTGCTGCATTTTCAGCTTAATTGCTGACTTTTTTGTGTGTTCTTCTCATGGAAGAACACTAAGTTGTTGCGCTTGATCGGCGCTGTAAAAGGTGTGTCATTGGAGTCAAACACATTCTGTCTGAAGTTATTGTACTGTTCTTGTCTCAAAGACTTGACTTTATGGACAGATACAGCAGCAACCACCGACTCACACATCTTGTCATCTAATGTAACCATGTCTCCACTGAACTCCTCAAAAGGATTCCCACTGCTCAGCAACACCTCCATCAGGTCTTAAACATGGCGTAGAAATCGGTGCTGAGATGCACATCCTTCTTCATGATGAGGGATTTCTTCTTCGTCATCGTCGTGAGCATTTACACCACTGAACTCCTCAATGACACGGCTGATTTCTGGGCCAGTCAATATCCAGCGTTCCAATATGTCACGATTCTCAGTGAGACCAATAATGCCACCAACTCCTTTCACCCTTTTGTTGGCTTGCTCGTGTGCTTGATTGATAGGTAAGGATGAGAAACGGTGATTGCTTTAAGTTATTGTCCAGTGTCCCATATTAAACTCTTCCTGGATGCTAAGTGGAAGACCTTCCAGGTCTCGGATAAAGATTGGAATCCACCTTGCGTAATTGTGGTGGTCCAGAGCAAAGAACAGAGGCGCAAGTTTCTGCAAGGTATTAACCATGAGTTCTAACTTCCTCTCCCGATGTGCCCGGATGAACATGAATATGATCTGTCGGTACTTGTGTATGAGTAGCCAGAATTTGAACGTTGGACTCTGTTGGGAAGCTACAATGACCCAATCCTCAAGAGCCATCTCGGTTCCACTGTCTTCGTATGCTCGTTTTAGAAGGCTGTTAAGTACCACAACAGTAACTTGATGGGCATATCTTGTTTTCGTTGCATTGGATGCTTTCAGAAAAGCTGTGGCTGCTGCTTCTGTCTTCACTAGCCCAGATTTTCTCAGGGTTTCCGGCCATCCAGATCCACGCAGAAGATCTCCCATGGTGCTCCACAAAGCCATCTCAATGTGGAGCCCACCTAGCACAATCACAACCTTTTCTTCCCCAAAAATGTCAGGGAAGGTCAACTGCATTTTTTTGGCAATGTCATAGAATGGTTGATCCACTACCAACACAGGGACTTGGTATGGGTTGAGGTGCTCAGTTGTTTTTTTCACCAGTTCCATTCCATGTCGAATCATTTCTGGAGTGGCGACTTTTTCGTGGAAAAGGGGCAAGAGGGCTTTAATGCATTTTTCCGGTTGTCCAACAGAATCTGATCGAGAAGCGTGGTAGGAAGACCACATCGCTGGAGTGTGCATTTCTGCATCGCAATCTGTTATAGTCGTCATCTACGTTGAATATATGTAACTCGTGACCAGCGTCACTACATAATCACCGTTCAGCGTTTTCTGGTACAGACGTTGGAATTGATTACCACCGCACTGCGCGTGTAATCAATTGAGCGTTCTGTACCACGTTCCTTAGTTGATTGTTTTGCGTTTCTTTCTTACTATATATTGCGTTGATTTTATACACTGAATCAGTAAGTAACAAGAGGTAAATGGTTTTCTTACTTGGTTGGCTATCGCTACAATTATTATTGTTTATTTTATATTAAACGTCTGGAAATACAACAGACATTTAACTGGCGTCGCCGGCAGGATTCTTTACAGAATTTCTACAGGATTTTAGAAACATGGAGAAACTGATCGAAGTCCTGCAACAACAAATTGCCAACCAAGAACGCCAGACGAAGGAGCAAATTGCCAGGCAAGAAGAACGTCACCAAGAACAAGTACAACGTCACCAAGAACAAGTACAACGTCACCAAGAACAAGAACAACGTCATCAAGATCAAATTGCCAACCAAGAAAAGCGCCACCTTGAACAACTACGAGAAATACGAGCCCAAACTTCAAGACCACAACCAACAACAATACAACAACAGGTATCTTTACCTAAGTTCGTAACGTTCGATGCCACCACTGAACTGTGGGCAGACTATTGGAAGAGGTTTAACACCTTTGTAGCAGCACATTCAGTCGCACAAGACAAAATGCCGCAGGTTTTTCTCACCAATCAATCACCTACAATCTACAAAATGTTAACAAATTTGGCTGCGCAGGAAACAAACCCAAAAGAAGTCAACGATCTCACCATGACGGAAATTACAAATTACATGGCTCAACAATTCGACCCAAAACGCTTCATCGTGAGGGAGCGATTCCGTTTCTGGAGCGAAATGAAGCGCAAGCCCGGTGAAACAGCTCAAGAACTAGCCATCCGCATACGCCAGGCAGCTGCCACCTGTGACTTCTCGTCCATTTCAAATCCATTGGACGAAGCTTTACGTACTCGTTTTATTTGTTCAATAGGTAACGAGGCGGTGCTTAAGGCGTTATTCAAAATCAGAGCTGATGAACTTACTTTCAAACGTGCGGTGGAGGTTGCATCAGAAACCGAAGAGGCAGCCAAGGTGGCCAAAGAAACTGTTTACGGCACTCCACCAGCACCAGTTGCGAAAGTAAGGACCATCAGCAAACCTCCAAAAACTAGGCAACTTACAGGTACTTTCTTTTCTTCTAAAAATAAAGAATGCTATCGCTGTGGTAATTCCAACCACAACGCCAATGACTGTAGGTTTAAGAAAGCCACTTGCCATTTCTGCAATATTACGGGACACTTACAGAGTGTTTGTCGAAAGAAAGCTAGACAGTTCAAACCTTCTAAGGTAAATTGTATTAAGGAAATTAACATGCTTTCTAGTTCTTGCAGAAAACCTCGAAATTCAAAGTTGGAAGTACCGATCTCCATTAATTCGGTAACCACACACTTAGAACTGGACACTGCTACAAATGGAAATTTCCTTTCCAGCGACGTCTGGACTCGGGTAGGCGCACCTCAATTGCAAGCACCAGTGTCGCAGTTCCAATCTGCTACCAAGCATCTAGTACCAATCACGGGTTCTTTCACGGCCCAGGTAACTTGTCCTTCCACGGGAAGGTCAGATAATTTTTCTTTTGTAGTCACGACAGTCAAAGGACTAAACTTGCTAGGTCGTGATGCAATCTCGTCTTTAGGAATTTCTATCGATAAATTCCTTCTGTCTAACTGTTCTACCTTACAGAGTATCCAGTCATACGACAAGCCTGATAAGAGTCTGGAGAAAGCATGCTCCCTTTTATGTGACGAGTTCAAAGATGTTTTTAAGCCTGAACTCGGGTGCTTACGAGATTATGAACTAGACATAGATTTTAAGTCTGATGTTAAACCTGTTTTTCTCAAACCTAGGCCTGTACCTTTCGCGTTAAAGGAGGACTTAGCGCAAGCCTATGATTCGGGAATTGCACGTGGTGTATGGACACCAGTTCAGTTTTGCGATTGGGGCACACCGGTTGTTCCAGTCCGTAAGCCTTCAAACACTTCAAAAGCGAAGGCCAAGTTACGCATATGTGGCGATTATTCAGTCACGGTGAACCCTTCCCTGGAGACCCATCGTCACCCGTTACCCTTACCAGAAGACTTAATGCAAAAGTTGGGTGGTGGGTATGGTTTCAGCAAGATAGACTTGGCTGATGCCTACAATCAGATTCGACTTGGTCCTGACAGTCGAAAACGACTCGCATTAAGCACTCACCGTGGCGTACTTTTACAAAATGTTTTACCTTTTGGCATATCTTCTGCTCCAGGTTATTTTCAGAAGATCATGGACGACCTTACAGCCGACCTTCCAGGGGTCGCAGTCTACCTAGACGACATTCTTGTCAGTGGCACTACTGCTGAGGAGCATCTCCAGAATCTTAGACGGCTCCTCGATCGACTTCACTCAAAAGGCCTGAGGTGTAGGAAAGACAAGTGTAAGTTTGCACAACCTCAGGTAGAGTATCTCGGACACATTTTGTCCAGGCAGGGCATCTCCAAAGGTCCCAAGGTAAACGCCGTACTGGAGATGTCTGCCCCCACTGACGTATCTTCTCTTCGTTCGTTTTTAGGTTCCTTACAATTTTATTCGAAGTTTCTACCGTTGAACGCTTCTACTGTAGCAGAACCACTATACCATCTCACGAAAAAGGACATTCCTTGGAGATGGGGAAAACAAGAGGAAAACTCTTTTGCTCAGCTGAAGCATCATCTATCTACTGATGAGGTTCTTACACATTTCAATGCGTCACTTCCGGTAGGTATCGCATGTGATGCTTCTAGTGTGGGCATCGGTGCTACTTTGTTTCACCGTTACCCAGATGGCACAGAACGGCCTATAGCAAACGTTTCAAAGATATTAACAGCTTCGCAGAGAAACTATAGTCAAATTCAGAAAGAGGCTTTGTCGATAATTTTTGCGCTAAAGAAATTCTATCAATATCTTTTTGGTAGATCCTTCATTTTGGTCACAGATCATAAACCATTGCTTAGTCTTTTTGGCCCGACTAAATCGACACCTTCTTTGGCAGCAAATCGTTTGGCTCGTTGGGCACTCTTTTTGTCGCAATTTACATACACTATTGAGTACAGGAAGACGAAGGATCATCAAAACGCTGATGCTTTGAGTCGCTTACCAGCAGGAGGGGATAAAGTCTTCGATGAAGAGGAAAGTGCGGATGACATTGATATCGTCTGCGCTATCGATGCTTTGGATTTACAGGTCCAGACCCCAAATGCTGCCTCACTGCGTAAAGAATCTTCTAAAGATCCTACCATTTCCACGGTAATGCGTTTCATTCATGAAGGATGGCCGGCCAAGTCTTCTCCACAAGACCCGGTCGAACCGTTTCGTAAGTACGCAGACTCTCTTTCTACTTGTTACGGATGTCTACTTTACGGTTCCAGAGTGGTCATCCCGTCCAAACTTCGTCCTTCCGTCCTTCAATTGCTTCATGAAGGACATTTCGGCATTGAGAGAATGAAGCAGTTGGCAAGAACGTCCGTCTACTGGCCAAACATTGACCGAGACATAGCGGAACTTTGTCACAAGTGCAGTACCTGTGGCGAATATCAACCGCAATCTAAAACCCAGGTCCAATCATGGACGGTTCCAGAAGCACCGTGGAGTCGCTTGCACATAGATCATGCGGTAGAATTCATGGGTTACCATTGGTTACTCAGCATTGATGCTTTTTCTAAATACCCATGTATTCATGCTACTACTTCTTTATCTTCAACAGCTACTATCAACCTGCTAGAAGAAGATTTTGCTCATTTCGGCTATCCCCATACTATAGTTACCGATAATGCTACTACTTTTAAATCCACAGAATTTCAAACTTTCTGTAAGGAGAGGGGTATGGTACACATCACGGGTGCACCTTACCATCCGGAAACTAATGGAGCGGCGGAGCGCCTCGTACGTACGTTCAAGCAAGCACTTCGCAAATCTTCCCTACCCCCGAAGCAGGCCGTCTTGGAATTCCTACAGCAATATCGACGCACGCCCACTCCGAGTGGCTACTCTCCAAGCCAATTACTCAACAATCGTCAGATTCGAACCAAGATCGACACGCTTCTCCCTACACCGTCTCAAGTGGTACCCCGACAAAACCCTCACAACACCGACGCCTCCGAAGGTACCAAACGACATTTCAAACCGGGAGATCCCTGTTACGCGCTATCATTCACTCCACGACGGAGCCAGGATCCTCGTTGGGTTCCAGCCGAGGTGATCAAGCGACAGGGTAGCCGAATCTTCCTGGTACGTCTGCTGCCACATGGTCCGACGTGGAGGCGCCATATGGACCAACTGCAACCTCGCTATGCATCATCGGAGGACCAGGAGCCGGGAGATACTCCTGCACCAACAATCGACTCTTCCGCTGTCTCCACCTCAGCCCGAACGAATTCGGACGACACACCGACTGTACCGGAATTCGGGCCACACAACCCACGAAGGTCGAGCCGTCGCCGCAGACCTCCGGCTCGTTTCGGACTTTGAGTTTTATTGTTAATTCGGTGTCTTGTTCATTTTTTATGTTTGTGTATAAAAATTATCGGGGAGGTGTTATAGTCGTCATCTACGTTGAATATATGTAACTCGTGACCAGCGTCACTACATAATCACCGTTCAGCGTTTTCTGGTACAGACGTTGGAATTGATTACCACCGCACTGCGCGTGTAATCAATTGAGCGTTCTGTACCACGTTCCTTAGTTGATTGTTTTGCGTTTCTTTCTTACTATATATTGCGTTGATTTTATACACTGAATCAGTAAGTAACAAGAGGTAAATGGTTTTCTCACTTGGTTGGCTATCGCTACAATTATTATTGTTTATTTTATATTAAACGTCTGGAAATACAACATGATGTTATTTAACATCCATCAATAGGATGTTATTTACTGCAGCCATCCATGCCTGTTCGTGATGTTTCTCCTCATCGAATGAACTCGTTATCACTAGTTGCGAATATTTTCTCGGAGGTTGGTTGACAAGATTTTGGCCCACTGGTGGTGGTACACGCATACGAACGAGGCAGAATGGGTTCACTGTTGCGGGTTCCTGTTTTCTGTGAATTGATTTGTAGATATTCTTGGTTCAATCCAGGCGTCTGTGACGAAGGAAATTAAAATATTAAAATATCAGTTCCATGAAATGATGAGCTTGCAGTGCGTGATGTGGGATTGTGATCCAAGTTATCCAGAGCTGCTACCGTGAAAATGCCCTGACGTAAGTTTGTTGGACAAACTATATCAGAGTTGTTCCTTGCATGATCTGCAATCGCCTGTGCAAATCTAGATTCAATGCTGAGGACTTTCTTATATGACACGCTCAGAGCATAGCTGTGTAGCAGTTGTACCAGCTTCCTGGTTCTTGTTTGGGAATGCAATTTCAGGGTCAGAAACACTGCAAGTGGAGGCTCACAATTCAAGTTCGCAGAAAGAGAAGTCATATTTAACAAAGCCAACTGACTCACAGAGAGAATCTTCCTAGAAGTCTCTTGTACTGGAAATGATTTGGGTTCTTCGAGAATTAAGTTGACAGAAAAAATACTTCATATGTTGTGGAACAGATGATTCTTCGCAACCATTGGGAAATGAGCCATCAAACCTGAATGCAGTGTCGTGATCCAAAACACCTTTATGGAGAATCGATGCTCAAAAGGTACAAGCTGTCTTTGCCGGCGCAAACTTCTAACTACGTTGGTTCAACGTCAAGAAACACAGAGTCGACAAATTGTAAGATTTTGCTGACTCACAAATAAACGACCAAACGAAGCGACGTTCACAAATAACAACACAATATGGGCATTACGTAGCTCGTCGTCAGTCAGTTAAGGTCGGTTGCCTAAAAAAGTCTCTTTAAGGCACAAATTATCCACAGGGGTTATCAATCAGTGGGGACATTCTCTTTAAATGCTAGAAACAAAGGAAATAATTTGTTTTCCTTGCTATGAGTCGGAGTTACTTAGACATCGACTTCCGATTTCGAAACTAAAAAACAATGATATAATAAGGGTGCGAACAGTGAACGTAACATTGACATAGAGACCTAAATCACCACTCAGTGCTCCAATCATGTTTATTTTATTTTTATCGAATTACTCATACATACAAACCTACGTTTAGAGACCACAACGACCACTCTAGGTTCAATAGAACAAAAGTTACCAAGCACAATGTGAAAAAATCGGGAAATTAGCCACCATCTTGAATTTTGGCGGCCATTTTGTATTTTTTTATCTGACAGCTTGACACTCGAACCAAAATTGTTTTATAAGACCTTACATTCAAACTGGTACTGAAAACGAAACTTTTGCATCAAGTTGAAATGACTGAGTGCCTGGGAACCCCACTAATTTGGCTGTTTTAATTTTCTTGACCAATGTATTGTATCGCTGTGTTTCTAGGTTACTACTGCCATCGTTGCCAAACATAACGGTCATAGCTTTGTTTCCAAGATCCTTAATGATGTGGTCAGTCTGATTTGGGAGAATAAAGCAATTTGCACATTCTTTGATTATTGGTTGACTTTTCACTAGTTTCTTGAAAGCGTCTTCTTCCCGATACCAAATATCTTTGACGTTGAATCACAACCGGTGAATGCATGAATGAAGAGGAGCTGTAAGCATAATTATGTCTGGTCCGATGATTGCTTTAAGTTTGTTGATGTCGTGTATCTTGGTTGCGTCAGCCTTTTCGGAGCGGAAGTAGAGGTCTTTAATGTCTGGGTCAGTGTCAGCATAGCGTAGTATCAATATTAAAAGGTCCGTGTCTTCACGAATTAAAGTCGTAGGCTACTATGTCGATGAGGGCTGCCCATCTGCCGTCTTGACGATGTCAACATCTGCATCACCTGGAGCGTTCATCACATTGCAGCTTCTATTCCTCAGTTGAGCAGAAATTAATCCTTCCTTGTTGGAAACTCGAGGCAAGAACTGCTCCTTCTTTCCAATGAACTTGGTGTCTACAGTAAAGTGAACAACCGGGTTGACGTTCATGCCGCGTCTTTGATGGGTATTGTCTTTGATAGACGGACCACCATATCCATCAAAGACCACCGTTGCTAAGCGATAATGACGAATGGTAAAATCTGCATACGACTGTGCAATAGACCCATAACTGTCTCCAGTTTCAATGGCACTCGATGCAA
Organism: Aplidium turbinatum; assembly: GCF_918807975.1. Taxonomy (NCBI): domain Eukaryota; kingdom Metazoa; phylum Chordata; class Ascidiacea; order Aplousobranchia; family Polyclinidae; genus Aplidium; species Aplidium turbinatum. Next base: position 4,587,435 of record NC_137483.1, on the reverse strand, counting down.
CAAGAACCCTCCATCAAGGACGTAGTGATCGGTTTTCGAGGCAGATTCTTTCACTACTTCATAATCGGCTGACATCACACTGCTGGCATGTTCTGTGATGGCAGTAGCTATTTGAGGCTTATCTTCTGCAAGAAACAGGGTCTGGATGTTACGTGGCTGTCACAAGTAATACTCGTCTTCCTCTCAACTGGTCTGAGTTTTTGGGAAATGACAGCAACAAAACTGCGTTATATCAACTGGATCAACAAGCTGTGATAACTTCAGTCGATCCAAACTTGTTTACGATTGTTGTAACATCGTTAGATACAGCTCTTAACAATCAAACATTGGACATGTCTGAGCTTTCCCCATGTGATCACGAAGAGGCAGACACCCGTATGTTTCTCCATGTGAAACATGGAAAATCCGATGCCATAGTCAAAACAATAGATACTGATGTGGTAATTATTGCAATTTCGTGTTTTGACAAGTTAGAAATCTGTAAACTATGGGTTGAATTTGAAGTTGGAGAAAAAAAATCGCTTTATTCCAATCCATGATATTGTTTCATCTTTACCTCAATCTCCGATGATTTGCGCTTCTTCACCTTTGTCTTATGCTATCACAATCTGTGATACTGTTTCGTCTTTGGAAAAAAAGGCTTGGGATTGTTGGATGCTTAATCTTACCGCAATGTGTGGCTTATTTAACTCTCTGAATTCCTCAAGCTCACCTAGTTCTATAAATGACATACAAAATTATGTCATAGCTTTTTATGGCAATGGTCCTACTATCACGGATGTAGACGAATGCCGTTATATGATGTTTACCAATGGTTGCACTATTGAAAAGCTGCCACCAACGTCAGCTGCTCTGATGCAACATACACGCAGAGCGATACATCAAGCTGAAATACGGAAATCAAGCCTCGTAGCCTAAATGTTCAGCAACTACCTTCTCCTTTAGCTTGGGGTTGGAAACATAATGATGCAAATCAGCTTGTTCCGTTTTGTCAGTCTACTTGTGGCTCTCAATGTTCCTGTAAGAAAAAATCCATAAAATGCACAAGTCTTTGTTCATGCGAGTACGAAACATGCAATTCGACCACAAAATATCCAATCCTCTCTGATGTTTCATCTTCAATCCACATTGACGTTTCATCTCCAATCGGCAGCAGTGGCCGAGTTGTTAGCGCGTTGGGCTCGCAGTCGAGAGCCTGCATGTTCGACTCCAGCCACCCGCACTTGCTGTTGTTTCTCTGGGCAAGAAATTTTACGATAATTGCCTCTACCCAGTGATCGATTTCGAGTAATGGGTTGTACCAAATTTAAGTCATAAGTAGAGTAGACTACCGGAAACATACATTGCAGTCTGCTGCAGCGTGGGTCAGGTGTACGTCGGAAGGCGTACACCGATGCATAGCGCTCAAGTCCGCTTTCCCGCAATGCAGGATAAAGATAATAAAACAACACAAAACACACTGATCATTCAAGAAATGCTTTTGACTTTCTAAACTCTATCTTGTAACTTGAAAAAACTTGTCGTACACGAATTTTTTTAACATCAAATTACGTATGGTAGGAATTTAGTTGCGGCACCCACTAAAATCAAAGTTGGGTTGATCAACTGCAAAAATATGCAAAAAAACAACGTGTAACCCATTTAGCCTAAAGATTCCTCTAAGGGCCTGCACTATGAATTTTTGTCTAAAAATGATCAAATACAGTACATACTGTACAACAAATTCTTTGTCGTATTTGGTCATTTTTAGGCCAAAATTTCATAGAAGTTGCCAGCTTGTCGAAAACCGCTTTAATATTTGGATAATTTTTTTTTTCTTTATGTTATGGTTAATGTTGCTCAACTTTTCCTATCTTTCAATTGCTTTTATTAATAGTTGTTAATACTGGGGTAGTAATTCTTTTCATTACAAGGTTTGTTGTAAAGGCATGCCAATTTTGTGTTTCTATTTTTTCGTACCTCCAAAAAGGCCATGTACTAGACAATAACATCAAAATGAGTTGGACGTTTAGAACTATAGGTATGTATTTAACTTTAATGGTGTTCAATGACAAACATTTCAACAAATAATATGAAACGAATGTCAAAATTGATTATACCAATCATACAAATCTTGTCGTTCTTTTTATACAGATCTTGTGACCATATTTTTTATAAGGTAGCCTACATTACAATACAACCAAAATTACACCAAATAAAATGAAAATATTGTAAAAAGAAATTCTTGAAATAAGTTAGACTGTTATGGTTAGTATTACCATTATCCTATGATCATTTTTTAGCCTTGTAATTCATTATGAGGCCAATTGAAATTTTAAATTTATTTGGGAGTTTCTCAAACTTTTTTTTATTAAAACTGTTAAACGGAAAGGTATTTCTAGGACTAAAATGGCATTATTAGAAGAAAAGGTTTTGCTTTTCTAAAACTTTCCTGAGGTATTTTTAAAAAAAACCGCCGCCTGAAAAAGGCAAATTGTTTTACTTCCCTTTGCGTCGCCTGCAACAACATTTAGAGACTTTAACTTTAAACAACAAAAATTGTTTAATATTTTTTAATTTTGCGCATATGTAGATAGCTATATATTTTATCATCAAGGCGATTTTAGCGTCTAAAACTTCCTAAAATTGATCTTTAACAGCTTAAATTTTGAGAAAACGGAGTTTATTAATTTTCGTTGGAAATATATGGCAAGAAAAAATTGAACCAAGACTAAAAGTTGACTTACGCTTCCTTTAGAACTGTTAAACGCAAGAACATAAATTATTTGATATAAAAGCTCGATATTTAGTCCTGGTTACGGTAAATTTACCCAAAATGAATTAGACTTTGAACTGTGGTGTTTTTTTACAAAACCATTACAGAAACAATCATAAGCGTTTGATGCGATCGGACCAAGTTAATTTTTTTCATGGGCGCCGACAACACCTTCATAATGATACATTTACTTTAATACTTAAATTTCACTTACTTGTGATCGAAATTAAAACGGCGACTGTTACCAAAACTGACATGACCAAACACTTCTATTTTTAGTAAACTTTTAGAGCGCAATACGGAGAACGAGATACAGTATTATGAAAAAAATTGCAAACAAAATTTTGTTGTTCATCGTTTTTGCATCATGTCGTAGTTGATGTCAGGCATTGTTTTAAGGTAGGCACTTAAACATACAATGTTTTGAAAACCAGTGAAACATCGCACCAATCAGAAGTTACAGGGAAAACAGAGAAAAACGCAAAAAATTCTGATATAAATTAATTTAAGTCAAAGTTCCAACGTCCACAGCTTACCGTAGAGGGTTGAAGCAGTGGTAGTCATTTCTATGATCTGTTTTCGATTCTCATTCACAATATAGCTCTGTTTCTTCTGTAATTACCAAACAAAGTTCAAAGTAGGATCATCTCTCTGGCTGAATGCTAAAAGGACGGTAGTCACTTAAACAAGTTCTGATTCGTTCTGATTCATTGGTTGGCGGTGCCATCGGGTTTTGCAGGGAATTGTCCTGTTTAAATGGCTACTTCGCTTTAACGACTCCGACTCTGGACACGCCAAAAGCTTCCGACTCCGACTCCACAGCCCTAATACTACAAAGGTTATGAATAATTGTGTAGCTGAATGATTTTATGCTTTACAGTAGTGGTTTCGGGATTTTTGTCATTCAGCTATTGCCACACATGATCAACAAAATCTGATTATCATACACGCTACGTAAAAGAGCTAGGCTAATTAGTACAAATGTAAACGGCAACAAAGTAATCAACTAAAGTTTAAGTGCTGGCAAAGATATCAGTCGATTTCGATTCCATCAAGGTAAAAAATTAAAGGGCTAGTAGCCTAAATAATTATTGTGTAGAGAGGTTACTTTTTTAAATCATCAACAGCAAGAATTGCATTACTATTGTTATTACAAAAAAGTATATCATTTTCATTAGGCTACTTGAAGTTGTATATGTACTGGCACATAAAAGAAACCGAGACCAAGTTAATAGGTTTGAGTAAATGGTAGGTAATGCTTTGCCTTCACTTAACCGCGGCAAAAACTCCATTAAATTATTAATCTTTTAGATCTACTTAAATTTTGTTACATTTACTTTAAAGTGTATAATAAGAAATTATTTACACGAACAACATACTACAATTTCAAGAAAATTAAAATGCAAGCATTTGTCAGCGATTTTAAACAATTAATAAACACATCTTAACAACGTCTGTGATACAATGTTGTTTTGTCAACAGAAAGCTACAAAGAACCTCTTGCGCATCAATAAGTAGGCAATAAAAATAAAAACATAGATCATTTTCTTGACCAATGCAGAGCAAATATGACATCATCTAAACAGGTTTGTGGAACCAAAATATGCCTGTGTGTGTTTACAGCACTGCTGGTGACATATGATCTTCTGAAAGAAAATACATGTCACGTTATTTGTTTGATTTTAAAGCTCATGTTGTCAACCTTCTTGCGGTAAACCTTGACAAAAAATTCTTGCGCTTAAGCCAATGATTAAACCAAGTCAGCCATTATAGCTAACCAGCCTTTAAAAAGCCTTTGAACAGAAAGCTTCTTTTGACTTCTAGCGATAAAACAGTAAAGCTAAAACAAATCTTTATGAAGCTCGTGCAAATTGAACAGTGACAACAACAGGTTAAACTAAATATACACCAAGCAAAGCGCTTTGTTAAATACAATAATCTAATCGCTTTTGCACAAAGAGATAACAGTTTCAGCAAACGAAACTTAGTAGTTACTGAAACATTTCCAAACGACACTACTACAGTAAGATAAAGTAGCAAACAACTATAAAAACTGAACCAATATAAAGTTCGTGTAATACTTTCAGACACTGTTCAGATTGTTCTGGATTATTATAATACAAAGACAACAGCGTCAAATTTCAGTCTTTGTGACATCATTGTGATATAACATCAATACTCCACAGTATTAGAAGACGACAGAAAGGCAAAATCTTAAAATATGATGCAAATTAAATCATGACTTCATGAAGAAGTCTGGCCTAATAAAATACTTACTTCAAAGTTTGAAGGTTCACCGAAATGCAATAAAAAATATTGCACAATTCTATATTGCTGGATGAGCAAATGGTATTAATTTGAAATGTTATATTGTAGTAAAACTTAAGTCTAACAACACCAAACTATAGATTGATTAAAGCAAAGGTCAAACTCAAAAACTTTTCTTCATTTTCTTTGCAGCAATGAGATTTCTTTTGTAGTTGTTTCAATAAAGTGGAGGTCCAGACTATTCAATCTAATAGAAATAAAAACTTTGTTAACTATTGGGTATTATTAAACTGACAAAATAACTTTTTAAAAAAATTACTTCACCGCGGTTACTGGAAAAAAAGGAAGTTATGTAATGTAAACTTTAACTTAATTATTTAATTTAACTAGTTAATTAATTTAATCAAATCAAACATTTTAACTTAATTTAATTAAATAATAATTTTTTACCGAAATTGTGAACACATAGGCAATATTAAATTCAAATTGAATGGTGAAGAAGAATCATTGTTAACTTAGTAATTTTTGCGAAATTTTCAACACAAATCGTAATTAAATCTTTCGGATATTCAAGTACAATGCACAATTAGAACATGTTTCTTTAAAATTATACATCTGAATGGAAATAGAGAAAAAACTATACATTGCTTGTAAGTGACGACAAATAAATCGAAACTAGCAAGGGAACAAAATATAACTTTCGGAAAACGACAAATACTTAATTCCAGTTTTTCTTCTCACCAGAGGCTTTTATGCAGCTGTCGTCAAAAGTTATTTGTTTTGTTTACAACAACGGCGAGCTCACCTGATCAGAAACTCCATGCAGCACCACTCCACTTTGTGCATTTGGATCTGAAAAAAAAAGGTGTATGTTCTTGTTATTATTTGTATAATCTGCGTCATTTTGTATATTCAGCGTCAAAAGCCTCTACAAGTATGCGAAACCAATAGGAATGGAATAACATATCAAAGGCTTTGTTAGTCCGAAAACAAAGATTCAAGACCATCTAACCTCCTGTTGCTGTAGTACAATTTTCATAGTACCATTCCTGTATATTCTTGTTACTTGATTTTATAGTTAACATTCTGTTGATATTCAGAATATGTGCGTTGATTCAACGTAGCAGTTTAATCAATGCAGTTTATACACTTGAACATGTGCTGGAAAGCAGTTTCTAAAAGCCATTTGCTTAATTCAGTTTAAAGTGCCCCTGACAGGTTGGATCCAAGTATAGTAACTTTTTAAAGCATTTCCTAGCGCAGAATTACACTTAGCGAACTTTTTAATCTTAACCTCGTAGCTCGACTGGTTAGGGCGTAATTTAATCAAACGACTGCTCCGCAGCGCCACCACAGGCGAAACTCCATATTTCACTGCTCTAGGACGACTTTGATGGGATTACGTCATCCTAAGTGGACGTCGTTAGCAACGGATGAAACACACGCTTCCTAGATGTAATTGGTGGATCACAGTTTGGTCGGAGTTGGTACAAGCGGTTGCTTTTTTCGAAGATTTGTTGTTTTTTGCAGTTTAATAAAACTGTACTGGATACGTTCCTACAAAACTTTAAATATACTTTAAGTGAAAAATGAAGAAATCGTACGAATCATCATTCATATTTAATTCATCATCACTATTCAAAAATAAATAAAAGTTCTCTCTCTCTCTCATAATGTGCCTTCAGTTGGCCATTGAAATCCTGCGTAATGGCCATCTGGATCTGGAAAATTGTTTCGGATTCGCCAAACAATGCATGACGGCATCACAATCCGATTGTTGCTTCCGAGAGCATCACCTTGTAGTATACACTCCAACACATGCCTGTAGGCATTTTTACTTTAGTGGTATTAACAAAATCATCTTCAGTGAAGTGAACATATACGACTAGTTTTGTATGGCCCATCCCACTTTCGAACACTTGAAGAAAACTTTGATCATTTTCTTCTCACTAGCCTACCTTGTTTTGTGGGAAAGTGGGAAAAGAAAGCACACGGTCTTTGTCACTGACAATGTCACATAAACAGCAATTTGTAGGCATTGCCTCAACCATAAATTAAAGCTAGGTACTGTTTCTGAGATACTGTTGTTACACTGCAAATGGCTATAGCCAGATTAGGACAAATAAAAAAGTATGAAAATTGTAGCCCTATGAAACTGCGATTTCAATTGAATTGAAATGCTGTTTGAGAAACGTAAACTCAACCTATTTGATCGAAACCTGATAGTAATAATAAGTTCACTTTTTCACATCATTAATTCTTAATTTGCACATGCTTTAGACCAACAGAGCCCCACACATTCACGTTTTGCAGTAGCCGTACCATACTTTACCAAGTCATCACAGAGAAAGAATGTATCCTTCCCACTTACTGTGACGTCACAGCGTTGTTGCCGTTTTTATTTTCGCAATTGAATGATTGCCAGATTCGCCGATGTCAACCAAAGTTTGCAAGCGTGTAACTTAGTAGCTTGTTGATATTTTTTACGATTTGCTGGTCAGGGAAGTTTGTTAGTGTCATCTTTTTGGTATCTTAGATAAATTTAGCGAATTTATTTACCTGTCAGAGGCACTTTAAGTGATCAACATTCTCACTGACTCGTCAGTGCAAATTATATTATATTCGTCAGTGCGTGTTATAAGCAAAACTAAAGTAACAAAACATTATGATCACATCCTGCTGTCTTTGAAATGTACATCCTGAAACGCGTAAACTCTAAGTGGGAGGACATGTGTATCACAATACTGCATGAAATGACGTGACCCAAGAAAATTCAAAAGATCTAAATCATTCCTTGGTGTTGCAATCAGTACACGTTATAAAAATGTTAAAAGACGATAATGATAAAGCAAATTATATTTATACATCCTCCTTCATCCGGACTGGGTTGCGGAGGTGGTGGTTTCTTTTTCTTTTTGGGCTTCTTAACTTCCGCATATGTCGAGTCTCTCTTTGCTTCTTTTTGTCCATGCCCTGTGGTATGTACATCATTAAAATGTAGTTACTTGTGTGTGAAGGCCAATTAAAATATTGCTACCATTGTATATCGGCTAAATCAAAGTAAGAAGCACAAGCTCAACTTATTTATAAGTGCAAATGACTATATTCTAAAATGAAACTGAAACACGAATCACACAAATTACTGGCTGTTTGATTTTTTTTTTAAATTGTGTGTATTTTTTTTCCATAAGCAATCGTTTAGTCACAAAACCTTACATGAAAAATTACTTTGTTTAGCGCCAAATGTACTGTACAATATGAAGCGGATGCAAAATCAAACATCCGTATCAAAGTACTCCAGCTTGTAAGTAGATTGATTTTATACGATACTGCTTTCAGCTGTACCGCTAGTAAACGGCTGTAGGAGAAAACAAATGCTATTTTTTTCTGACCTTTTGGTTTGAAGTTGACGTCAGAATATGCTTCTTCCACATAATCTCCACCAGTAGAAACGTTTTTGTTTGATTTCTTCACTGTACAAGATAATTATTTATGTCCTTTATGTTTTTGTAAAAGCCAAACGAAAATTCAATAGGACTTAAATACAACTAAACAGATAAAAACAAAAAAAATTTTCAAAACAAAACACAATGCATACGCATACGCAAATCAGTAAGAAGCATATACATTTTTTATTAAATAACTTTTGAAATATAAAATTTTAATTTCTTGCCTGCACTGTTGCAAAAATATACTCTTTAGATGGTATTTTCAATAGTATCAACAGCTCATTGTGGACAAAATAAGAGCAACAAATCATTGCTTGGGTCAAAAAGGTTTGGATCGTATCTGTCACTGATAGTTAAATGACAAAATGTAAAATTACAGGAACTATTTTAGACATTTTAGAGAAAGTAATTTTTTTATGTTGAATTTTCCCACCGAGTTGGAATAAACCGAGTACCACTGCTGTGATGCAGCAAATGTGTATATGATCACACTCACTACTTTTAAAGGACACTGTATTTAGAGCATTTCCGGAATTAACTTAATTGTATCACAAAATCCTAACAATGTTGAGAAGGAAAGAACGAAAAGTATTTAAGTCACGTTTGAATAAAATCAACTCCGAGCACTTTAAGCATCTGTGCCATGAACACTTAACACATTTTCAACATATCTGAACCTAAACATGGTACCTAAGTCTCCAATGGCACCTTTTCTTGTGTAGATACCTTGCCAGAGTATTTAAGGTTCATGGTATGATTGCTTAAACAGTTCTGAGTTGTTGTTTTTTTCGCATGTGACTTAAGTACTTTTCGTTCTCACCGCTTTAGTTTATGCTATTACTGTAAGCAAATACCAGAAACTTTCTTTCGCTTTTTCTTTTTCTCAACCGCAGCATAAGGATTGTCTTCTAAACCTGGCTGGACGGAAGGCACATAAAGTGGGTTTGTCTTTTCTTCTTTCTCGGTAGATACTTTGCAACAAAATAACAACACTTCATAAGGAGATTTAAAATGCAAAAACGTTACAAACAACGAAGACAATGGTAGCTAAATAAGATTTATTCCAATACACCAGATAATAACACAAATAATTCCAAGTAAAGAAAAAAACATTGTTATCAAGCGCAGAGAACTATTATGTTCTGGTTACACACGGGTAAGTAACTGATAAAATTTATTTAGAAACATTGGATTTATTTATGATTATTTTATCTTCCAAATTTACTTTTTAAAATGTGGTATTAAAAAGGCTCAAATATCTTAATTGCTGTTGATAAGTTTCACATCCTTCTGCAAAACAACATTATCAAAAAGTACACATTTTTATTGGCGTTAGGGCTAACTTATACTTTAACCCTATTTCCTGTGGGGGCGGTCGGTGGGGACTTGGTACTTTTCAAAGCAATCTCATTAAAGAACTACGCAATCCACAGCTTTAAAATTTCTTGACTTTTCCTAAAAATTATTCAAGTATTTATTCCGCTTTAAATGACGTTGCTATTGTCTATAGTTTTAGAGATATGGCATGATTTTCATAACATACTCTGATATTTTAGCTAGCTACTAGCTAGCCCTTTTGTTTTCAAATTATACGGATTAATAGGATTACTGAGCGCCGCCGTGCGTGGAACTGCAACGCAGATATCTCATGAGTTGGCTTTGTTGTAAAGCATTCAACCGTAATGATTCCGCCTTTTGTTTGCAAACTCGAGTTTTGAGTTGCTTTGATTAATCTTTTAATTACATCTGAGTTGCTTTGAAATTATCAGAGAGCATCCGATAAGCTATACTGAAAAAAATGTAATTTTACGTTGTTTTCTAGGGCGAATACATTTTGTTTCTAAATTACAACAAGAAGCAGTAGGAAAATTCTTACCAAAACTCTGTTTATCTCATAAAACAAACAGACTGATGTGGTAAGTTTCTTGATTTCTTGTCGGAAAGCAATGAGTGCGTTTTTGACCCGCCAATAAACTTTTCCATGTACCTGTACACTTATATTCACATGAATATTTATGAACGTTGTGAAAATGTTTTATGAAAACGAGAGATTGATGGATACTGAAAAGAACTTGACACAGACTATCTAAACTGCTTGGCTTTTGTGGAAAAACACGCGCAGCTAAATTATTGTGCTTTGACAAGCATTGTACATATTGTATCATCACTGAATCTTTACCTAAATGGTAATTTTGCAGTTGCTTGAGAGATTACAAAATTATTTTTTTATACGAGGATTGAAAAGTTTTGATATATGTCAGCAGAAACACTATTGGGACCAACTCAATAATTTCAAACTTTTCATTCAAATGTTGGTCTTCAAAAGCTTATTTTCACAAAACGGTGTAGGCCTACATCTTTTTCTCCATAAATTTAGACGTTTGTGTCATTTGGAGCAAAGTTGTTTGTTGGGTTGAAAAAATCTGAAATCAATGCCTCGTTTGTGTAACGTATCGTAACGTAATCTATCAGTCAGCGCTTTTGTGCCTTTTTGTTTTCGAATACATTTCCGTGACAAAAGATTGGCTTTTGTAATAACGCCATCAACCATAGAGTTGTATTCTCTGACTGCATCTCAAACGCTATACCATACTCAGCAATTTTTCTAAAGCATTGTTACACAAAATACATATTTGACAAAAGAAGGGAAAAATGTTGAATTGAATTATATTTTATACGGATGGTTTTCCTTGTCCTTGAAAAAAAGAAAGAACGATTTTTATCGTTTGGCATAAAAATATGTATATTGAGGTTCACCTTGGTTTGCATAATGAAAATCACCCCAAAGAATTGCTTGAAGTGATTTTTGCAGCTATTTGATCCTTCGCGATGATATCAATTATAGTTTCTATCAGATGAAACCTGTTCAAACTATTTTTTTAAAACTATGGTTCATTCAAGAATATAATACTTTGTAAATATAGCTTACTTCATTATTGCGTTTTTACTTCGATTTTTTCACAAGCAAGACTTTACACAAAACAAGTTATTTGCAACGTGAGCTGATTGACCATAGTAGCCTAAATGGACCAAAAAGCTGTGGCCAAAACTTGATTACTTTTTATCAAAATTTTTGCACATTGGAAACAGCAATCACTTTGTTTCAAATCTGCAAATCACTTTTTGTCATTGGTTCAACGTCTGCAGACGTCTAATCTAATATACGACAAAATTGGTTTTCTGGGTCTTCGGTTCGGAAAAACATCATTATGATGTATTGTGACGTGATCTATCAGCCAGCAGTAGTTTATGCGTCTTTTGTTTTTGGATGTGTGTCAATTACAAAAGATGGTTTTTGCAGTAACGCCATCAACCGCAAACTGCATCTAAAATGCTATTTCAAAATTTTAACAGAAAGAAATCTTCTAATGCGTAATAAATAACTTGACACAAAATGCATGTCCAACAAATCAGAAAAAAAATGTAGAAAACGTTATTTTGCAAATCTAGTTAACAACATGAAAAAAAACACTTCAATCATTTTGACACAAACGTGCATTGTTAAAATATCAATAACCTTCAATTTTGCCCAAGGAAAAAGTCAACACTTCTGTGATTTTTTGTTTTTTTACGACAATAGCACTCGGTCTGAAAAAGATTTTTTTTCTATTTTTCGTATCATTATGCCACGACTTTGAAGTTGTCACGCAGAACGGGAGTTCCATTTGGAAAACGACCTGTTCTATAGCCTACCAACACGATTTGACTAAACGATTATTATCACTACATTTTGTCACAACTGTTTGCAAAATTGTTTCATTCAAAGTGATCATTGTTGGTAAGTATTGAAACATTTCACTTTGGAATGCATCGTGACATAGTTTATCAGTAAGGAGTTTTAGACGCTCTTTGTTTTTGGAGTGCATGATGGCCTAAAATGGACCAAGCTCCTATCGAAGCAAGTCACTACCTTTTGATAGGTTGTTGTTCAAATACTACGTGACACCATAGGCTACCTTACTTTTCTGTATTCAACCGCTACCCAGACAGCAAATCAGACACTTTTTACATCGATTCAACGTCTTTAGACGTTGAACTAATGGTAAAAACGAATAAATAGCTTCCTGAGATGTGCTGTGAAATACAAAGTGTTTCTTGATCATGCATAACCAAATTCGACAGTGTGAATGTGAAAAAAAATTTGCTTGATTTAGTTCCAATATCAAGTGATGACAGTACGTTTGAAAAAGTGTAGACTATAAACATGTGGCTCAAAAAGAACTTGAAATAGTTTTTTTGTGGTGATTTTGTCTCATTGTATGCAAATGTTGAAACAAAGCAAATTTTTTTTACAATGCCTCCGGCAAAACAACAGGCAAACGCGAGTCGGACGCCAATTACGATTTCATTGAAGCGTGGACGACGTCTCCGCGTAAGGGATTAAAATCTACACAATGGAATTAACCCGTCACACTCAATTATAAGTTAATTACGAAGCAATTTTTCAAGTCAAATAAAAAAATATGACCAACTATCAAATTATTTGATTTTTCAAGTTGCGCTGTTGAACAAATTGCAAAAGAGTTTCGTTGTTATGTTGTCAGATAAATTATCTACACCATGTGAAAATTTGATTGATCTATCTTGCGTAGTTTTTGAGTTACACGAGCTCAAAAAGATAGTGTCGAACCGACCCCCCCGTCCGCAAGTCAACTGGCCAAAATACGTCACAGGAAAAAGGGTTAAAACCAGGGATATCTAGAGAAGGGGATATGAAGGCTTTTATTACGTCTGAAAATAGAAGGGCTTCTATATATCTTAAATAATCTCTGTTTATGGTAAAATGACAATTGGCACATATAGTAATTTAATAAACTTTGTTATGACAACCTGCATTGCACTATTACAACCAGGTATGGATATTCAATGAATGCTCATAATCAATTGTTAAAGTGCAACTGCACGATGACTTTGACCGCACTTTATCTGAAAGAGCATGTTTCAATCTATAAATACCAACCTCGCCCTTACTTTTTAAGGCTATATTTATCTCAATAAAAATTATCAAAACTATGATTTTCCACGCGCTTGTATTTTTGGCCACGTTCCTGCAATGGCGGATTGCATTGCGCAACATGCGGATTATGACGTCAGTTGGAGTCAGACCGAAGCGACAATCGCTTTTGCAAGTCCTTTAGTTGTGTTTGTCCTAGAGGAAGGAGGTTTTTTTTTCGCTGCTTTGATCTTGTTGCACGTGCTTTTTATGTGAAGGCAGGTAGTATAGGCTCTTTGCAATCTTGAGTTTGAAAAAAATAAGCCAGGTCTGTTGACTTATCCATTGAAATTGTTGGTTAAACTCAAAGGACAGACCAAAGCTGTCATAGGCCCATGCGAGGTACGGTACGTCTTAACCAATGTTATGTGACATTCTTGTAAGCTTCAAGTCTTTCGTTCAAATATATCTGTACGAACTTTTAAAACAAAACATTTCTTATGCAACTTCGTTTCTTGCAACTTCTTTCTCTGTTGTGTTGGGTGTGGAGGAATGTGTTTGCTGCCACGAAATCGAGCAGTGTGTAAGAGTGCTTAACGGCATGGCGGAGAGCACCTCTTGCATCACTGTGTTGGACGACTTCCATGCAATGGTCAATCCAGCAGTCCTACAAACCTTCTTCAGGGTTGATAGGAAGAATTGGGAAAAAGATGGCAAGCCCAGAGGAGGCGATGGAAAGTTGTAAATGAGTGAGTTTACTTGAGCTTGTTTACTGTTCAACAGCCTTTCAAGAGCTGGTTGCGTAATTGTTCCATTTATTACCAAACGAAGCTGTTATATCTCCCAGGCAATTCAGGCTGGTCGCTTAGCCTATAGGCACGTGCTGGAGTGGCTGTTGGATGGAGAAGTTCTAGGCAAGTCGAACAGAGTCGTGTTGTCATCCTGCATTGTCTCTTTCATCCGCAGAAAGTACCTCCGCGACGATGGAGATTATGCTGGGTTCCGAAGACCAGTGTTACCATTTTAGTCCTTTTAAAACCAAATTTGGTTTATTTGCAACCGTTTGGTTTATTTTTTTTCGATTTGGTGTGTTTTTTTGGTTTGTTTTCGATTTGTGTGTCATGATGCGATTTGTCATCAGTAGCCTATTGTAGGCTATGTTGGTTTATTCTTTTAGTTTATTTCTGCTTCAATTTGGTTTATTCTGGTCTTTTTTGTAGCTTTATCTAGATTTTTTTTAAACCTAGATGTCAGCACTGCCGAAGACAGCCCCAATGAATGGTAAAGCGTTATCGCATGATAGTCGACTGTATTATGTCCTACAATACAATACAAAATGTTTTTGATATAACCAAGTTTGGCTGCTGTAATCTACGAAACTAGTCTTCGGCGATGGGCTTCGCAAACCACTCCTAGCACACAGGCATGAACAACTAAATTTGGGGTGCAACCTAGTTCGTACCTTGAACCATTTGTACAGTCAGTTCGTACCCTAAAAAGATCAAGAAAAAAAATTAAAAAAAGCCGAAGTCGCTGATCGCAGTTTAATAGCACAAAGCCGAAGTCGCTGATCGGAGTTTCCCCAAACAATTTGAAACAAACTCGAGGGTTAGGGTTAGCGGAAACTGCAAAACTGCGGAAAAATGTTTGTGGAAACTGCGATCAGCGAGGGTTAGGGTTAGAGCATAGATTACTCTATGGTTAGGGTAAGCGGAAACTGCGGAAAAATGTTTGCAGAAACTGCGATCAGCGAGAGTTAGGGTTAGAGCATAGGGGAAGGGCGGGACCTACGAGCCGATTTTTACAAAATCTCATATATTTTTTGTTTTGTGTCTAAGATTCGTCTAAAAGTTTACGTATATCTTCCTGCCTACAGTCTCCATAATTTCATGGATTTTAAGCGATTTTAAGGTGGAAGCGGAAGTCCCTAGAGCGAAAAATGTAGCGTCCTCCAAAGTGGTTCATAGGACCCGCAAGTGAGGGTCCTACGACCATATGTGGAGGGTCCTCTAAGCCGCTTGAAAAAAACATGCAGTATTTTCGATTTTCCATTTATTTAACAGTTTTATGTTGTGCTGTTGTCCTGCTGCTACAAGAAATGTCAAATGGGAAACACTGAACGTATGCGCTCATCGGAAAATCTCTCTGATTGATCTCCCTGGTCTCACAGATGATCTTACTGTCAGCACAAAATAGTCCGTGGACCAAGTTTAATTCGCAATTCCCAAATTGGACAAACATGACTGTACTTCATCACCACAAACTTGTTTATTAAAAATTATACACAGAGAAGTCAACAGGTATCAATTAATTTCTTTGGATGGTGTTGTTGACCCAGAGCAAGGTGGCTTGCAGGTCGCTCGAACAGGGAGGTTCACAGGTCACGCACCACGTGACCGATAATTTTTTTGCTCCCAGCCTAAAACCTGAACTTTTAGTCTCACTCAACATTGCTAAAAACAATACTAATTTATCGTACATTAACCACTTATCATTGAAAGCCAAGACATCACTCAAGTTAAAAAACTAGAAAACATGTTGTACGACCTCAAAAATTTTACAAAATTATGTCAAAATCAGCAATGAGGTCTCCTGTCCACAAATCAGCTCAAAAAATTACGTTACTTCCTAGGAAAACCTAACGAAGCGTGTCAAAGCCAACAATATCCACATTTGGCACTAAATAGTGGTATAAAAAAAATTACGGGGGGTGGTTCGCAGGTCACCCTTGTTCACAGGTCCCGCTCTTCCCCTACATTACTCTATGGTTAGAATTAGGGTAAGGATTAACGGAAACTGCGGAAAAAATTTTGCGGACACTGCGATCAGCGAGGGTTATGGTTAGAGCATAGATTATTCTATAGTTAGAGTTAGCGGAAACTGCGGAAAAATGTTTGCGGAAACTGCGATCAGCGGACTTCGGCTTTGAGCTATTTTTTTCTCTCGATCTTTTCAGGGGGAAAATTTTGAAATGATTGCGGAAACTGCGATCAGCAAATTCCGCTTTTTTTAATTTTGTTTCTCGATCTTTTCAAGGTACGAACTGACGGTCCGAACTGTTCATGGTACGAACTAGGTTGCATCCCTAAATTTGTATAATGCTGGCTGAAATATGCGTCTTCATTATGGATGCCTTATAAATTTGCGCATTCACTAGCAACCAAGCCTATCTCGGCTAGTTTGGTCTCCACAAAGTTCGACTCCAACTGACGTCATATCACTAGGTGGCGTTAACGAGTTTGCCACTTCCAGGTAGCGTGAGAGAGAAGCGCTAGAGAGCGTGGGAAAAGGGTCAGTTTCTCGGCTGTGGGTCTCAATTGTAAGGAAGTGAGTTTTTTAACAGGTACCGGATGTCTTGGCAATGGATTCTAGCCATCAACTACCCGTATACTTGCTTTACACCTAGCCAAATGCAAAGGTTTTGTCAAATAAACAGCTAGCTGGTAACCTTTCAACTGTCTTTTCAAACAAGTATTCTTTAAATATGTTCTACATAACACTTGCTAACTGTCTTGTGTAGCTGAGTGTACCAGCTGCACTACAAAACTTTCTGCAATTTTAAAAAGAGCCGCATGTTTAACGCGGTACCAACTACCGCCCTTCTAGTGTCATGAGAATCAGCAATCGCTCTGAGCCTTCGTATCCCCTTGTTTAAATATCCCTGTTTAAAACGCATCCTAAAACAACCTTTCTTCTTCTTTTTGTTGACAACTCCATAGGCAGGCTCCACAGCACTTGGTTGATCCGAGGACACATAGAGAGGATTCACCTTTTCTTCCTTGTCTGTATTTACTAAACGTTGAAAGGTAAAAATCGTCGGTTGGTACGTGAGAGATGTAAATATTATTCATACGATTAAAAAATCTTTCTAAAAGTCAGAGTTTTCTCCATATTTTAAAAAACATATTATTTCGTGGTAGATTGACATGTAAATCAAAACAGGCAAGCTGCTTTTTAACAAGACAACCAACCTTTCTTTTTCTTTTTATTGACGACACCATAAGCAGGTTCAACTCCAGCAGGTTGATCAGAAGCTACATAGAGAGGGTTAACCTTTTCTTCCTTTTCAGAAACACCTACCAATGTTGATATTGCAGGTAAACAATGACTTGAAATAAAAAATATAAATTGCAGAATGATTAAGGCAACCTCATCAAATATGCCAGTATGTAGTTCAAGCAACGAAATCAATATCTACGTACATCAGTTACCTCAATATAATTGTTGACTTTTAAACTCAATATTTATCAACAATAGTGAATTGTGAATGAAGATATGGCAACATGAAGCAATGACAATTAAACTATAAAAGTGCAGCAAACACTCTAGCAAAGCACTAAATAGACTTTTACAAAGTTTAAAATTTGAACAAACTACATTATATAAAGTAACAGACAATTCAATTAAACAGCGCAGTGGACTGCTTCATTCTTTTCACAGTCGACTGCCAGGACGTGTATATTATTTTGATAAAGCTGCTATATATAGCGTCGAGATGGGTTGCTGTGTTGAGTGACTCACAGTAACCTATGTACTGCTATGCTAGGTAGTCAGGTCAACGCAACAGACCGCACCTAGATCATTGTATTTCAAAATGCACAGTAACCCAGCTTCAGGGAGAATATCACACTGTCAACTAACGCAACAATCACCTCAACGATTTGGCAAATCGACACCCTTTAGATTTATCACTAAACATGTATTTAGCATCACACAAAACAGCAACAACAACCGGCTCAATCGCGCAGCTGGTTTGAATGTCTCCCTTTACGTCGGTAGATGTAGGTTTGATTCACCAACAAGTCATAGCATAGATTGTTTCTAATGGTTGTTAATGTCAGTCTCGCTTGGTACTCAGCAGAGAAGTGGGTTTAAAGTATTAACGGACACCTCGACATCGTTGGCAACCGCTGCGTTGTCTACTCTTGTTGTCGTGGGATAAGACCGTTACCCCACGGGGTGAACGGATTGCATTAGGACAACAAGGAAGGCTTTTACAAAAAATGACAATTGATTGCAATTCAAGAGCTCTCAAATTTAGTCCTGGGACGGAGCCCAAATTGCTCAACAAACAAGCAGCAATAACAGCTATATCAAGTTAGTGCTAGCAGGTAGAAAGCATCAATAAAAAAATTAACACAATCACCATCATCATCTTTACGGCATTGACAAAATCGAATAATTATTTTGAGAATCATACTTAACACAGGAAAATAACCCTACTTGGCTACATATGTCAGATTTGCATAAAATGTTATGAGCTAAATGTTAGCAGTCTGCAATGTACCCACAAACCTTTCTTTTTCTTCTTCTTTTTGTTGACAACTCCATAGGCAGGTTCCACTGCACTTGGTTGATCCAAGGACACATATAGTGGATTCACCTTTTCTTCCTTGTCAGAATTTGCTATGATTTCACAAAATAGGCCTAGTTTAATTTTTAAATGTCAAAAACAACTTTTCTGATATTGTGTCAAAATCACATTTCGGTAGAAAATAACAAAAAAAAAACATGCACAACATCGATCAACCAACTTGGAACTCAGTATCGATACATCGCAACAACATTACAAAAATATATGTTTGATTTGAATAAAAGATAATGAGATTAAGGTTGGCAGTGAACAAAAACCCCACAAACCTTTCTTTTTCTTCTCTTTGTTGACAACTCCATAGGCAGGTTCCACTGCACTTGGTTGATCCGAGGACACATAGAGTGGATTCACCTTATCTTCCTTGTCAGGATTTACTATGATTTCACAAAATAGTTTAATTTTTAAATGTCAAAAACAACTTTTCTGAAATTGTGTCAAAATTACATTTCGGTAGAAAATAACAATAAAAACATGCACAACATTGATCAACCAATTTGGAACTCAGACTCGATACATCGCAACAACATTACAAAAATGTATGTTAGATTTGAATAAAATATAATGAGATTAAGGTAGGCAGTGAACAAAAAAACCACAAACCTTTCTTTTTCTTCTTCTCTTTGTTGACAACTCCATAGGCAGGTTCAACTGCACTTGGTTGATCTGCTGACACGTGGAGAGGATTCACCTTATCTTCCTTGTCAGGATTTACTACAATTTTACAAAATAATTCCTAATATTCAAGTGTCAAAACCAATATAGGCTACTGTAGGCTATAAAAGCAATATTTGGATAGGACGAAAACATGCAAAACATTTATCGACAAATTTGTAAAACCAAACTCGACTTTAAGTCCGATAATGCTGTTTCAAATTTTAACACATGTCACTACATGTCTAAAAATAAACTGGCAATCACTGCATGCAATGGACCAACCTTTCTTCTTTTTATTGACAACACCATACGCAGCTTCCACTGTAGCAGGTTGATCTGAGGATATGTAAAGTGAATAAAATTTGTCTTCCTTCTTAAAACTCTTAAAAGTTCCCACTGTTCAACGGACCAGACGTTTAAAATAGATATTTTCGTATGTATGTCTTGCATCGAATTTATAAATCAATTTCAAAGATTAGCTCTACTTCACGTTTATAAATTCATCGATAAAAAGTTGTTGCTACGTTGATGTCTGCAAACGTTGACGCAATGTAAATAAAGTCCGATTTTCCTACTGATATTTTGTCTTGCGTCCCATCTGTTGCAACACATATTCGCTACTTTGAGTTCACAACTGTTAATATTGGGATTAAATGTTGTTACACTATTATAAAAAAAAACTTTTGCATTACGGTACAATGCGTACCTTGATTATTATTGATTCCAAACGCTTCGTTGTTGTGCGTAGAATATCCACCTGCAATATCACAAAATAAAGTACTTCAAGCTCTATGGTAAGGTAGTTTTGCGACATACAGCAATCATGGTGTCGGTTGCATGGCCAAGAGAATGCGCCAAGCACATATGCTTCTCGACCTGATATCTGACTGGGAAAAGATTCCCGTCCCTTACTTGCTTTAAAATTTTACGTCGAAGGAATCTTTTAAAACGCTAATTTTCTTGACTTTTACTTTTTATTAATAGAGTGTCGTTTAAACTTGAGTTGGTTATTTTTGAAACATTGTGTGCTTCACAATAAGCATTTTGTCACAGGTTGTGAAGAAGTTTTGTCTAAATTCCTACATTTTGGTAATCGATGTTAAAATGACTCATATTGTTTTTTTCTTCGTTTGCACAGTGACTACACTCAACCGCGAGTCAGACACATTAATCAAACTAAAAATTTTTGTCCTGTCGAGTGCTAATCTCAGTGGAACCATAAGTACACTTCAGTACAGATCCATGATTTAGTTCAACTTATCGTTTCTTACTCAATCTAGGCACTTTTTGTTTGCACGATTTCAGCTAGTAAAGTTGACTAGTCTTTACAATAATTTGACGTGTCCCGAAACATGAAAAGCAAAGTTTGGCAATTCGGAATGATCCTGTATCATGAACTTTGTTGCTTTTCAAAAAAGAAAACACAGTTGACAAAAATAATAAAATAATAGTTATACAATTCAATGAGAAACTTTTTCGTCAAATTTTTGCAAGCGCCATTCAAGTTAGTGTAAAAGATGCGTTATTGACATATACAATGTTGCAGTGTCCAGAATAAATACGAACTAGGGCTCTATATTAGAGTGGATCGTTTTTTAACTTGTTTTCTTGATCGCTTATTAATAGTGCGGAAAGTTGTCCACTGACATTTTAAGCACAACACAAAAAAAAATTCAAAAATGTTAATATCTTGGGTTGCCTCAGAGAAGTTGAAATATTAGAAAAAGTGGAAAATTTCCAAAATTTTTATTTTTTGCTTCATTTTTAATCGCTTAGACAGAGCGGAAAAGTTGTGCATTGAAATTGTAAGCACAATGCAAAAATAAATTTCCAAACAAATTAATATCTTGGGGTGCCCAACAAAGCTTAAAATTCAAAAAGAATCGCAAATTTTTAAAAATTCAATTTTTACACATTTGTAACTGCCCTATCTCCCGCGAATCATTGTAAATTACACAGAAAATCAATATTTACAAGTAGAATTACAAGTACATGTAGGATACGCAAACCTTTTAAGAACATAATCTAAAATCTTGTTTTGTATTGAGACGCGGCATGTCTTTCCTGGATTGGAGCGGACTTCTGATGAATCCATCGCGGTTAGCGGCACAACATACTGCAACAGAGGCCTCCGTGACAACCTTGACCAGGGCCTCTGAGAAAATTTTTCACTAGGGGTACGAAGAGTCATTCCGGGCCCCCCTCTCACTCTGGGCCCCTTTTATCTTGGGCAACAAATGTGATGTTTGCTTAGGCGTATTGCACACCACACAACATTTTACTACAGAATTGGACATCTGTGCGTAATAATAGTATCAAGCTGCAATAAAACTATTATTTTGTGTTGTGCATTAGGGAGGGCCGTCAATGCACTTTTTTTGTCAAGTCACTTAGCAACTCGGCTTAGGTAGGAGGCTTAGGTCACAGACAAATAATCTGAAAACCTTTTTTAGATAGGGACGCGGGAAAACGCCGCACAAAAAAGTCAATATCACCCAAATAAAATAAAAAACATTTTTTCTTCAAAAAAAAATTGAATAAATAATAAACAAAAATACACAAAACGACGAAAACAGTCAAAAACAATCACAGAACATAATCCTTCTTTGACTCAAATCGTGAACGCTGTGAGCAAGCGGCAGTTCGCGTCAGCAAGTTCATGTCTGCTGTCATGGCCGATGACTTCATCGCTCACTTAGGTGACGAGTTTTATTGCGCGCAACTACTTATGTGCAGCACGCGTAACTGTCAATCCATGTAGGAACATCGGTTTCGACGAAAAGCTCTGTGATCTGTTGGATGCTGAAAGCGCGTAGAAAGAATTGGTGGCTCAGTGAGTTTCTGCTCCACCGGAGCAACGAGTTTGTTGTCA
Organism: Aplidium turbinatum; assembly: GCF_918807975.1. Lineage (NCBI taxonomy): Eukaryota > Metazoa > Chordata > Ascidiacea > Aplousobranchia > Polyclinidae > Aplidium > Aplidium turbinatum. The sequence continues at coordinate 4,565,130 of NC_137483.1, read as the reverse complement.
AATCTGTGTACTTAAAGTTTAGTTTAGAAATTTCGAAACGACATATCCCACCGGTGTAGGCCCTACTCATTCCTTGCTTTTTGGATCCGATGAACTGCGAGCTTACGCATTGGCCTAGACTCGTCATGCAGAAGGGCCAACTACATTCTCCAGATGCGCAGCGAAGGGGTTTGTTTGTAGGCAACTGTTGACGACTTTTTTTAATTGGCCTGTCAGATAGCGAGTCAGCTTAACCAACCGAAGGAAGGACCGAGCAGCGAAGTGAATTTTCTTGTTTCGCTTGGTAGTAAACCACATGGGAGCGTAAACTATAACGATGTACGTTGTCATTTCTATCAGCGCCTCTGTTGGTTTTGGCTCCGAAATATAAAGTCGGCATATCCTTGAAGCGAGAATGAGCCATCGTGCATAACCCTGTTTTCCTGGATCACGGAATCGAATGCTTTCTGGAGGCATACTTCCCTCGATAACCAACACAATATCGAACAGATACTTTTGATCGCCGCTAATTTCCATCGCCTCATCGACTTCAGTCAGATTGGATTTTATCTTCTCGAACTCGACGACTGCAAATTCTCTTATTTTGCACTTATCATTAGCGACGACACGGCCGATAAATCCTTTTACGGTTTGCGGTCCTGATGATTATTTTCCGTCAAGCTCGCCGAAGAGATGCCAAAGCAGAAGTTCGATGAAGAGAAACTGGCAAATCGATCATTGCACCGCAGGCTACTCCCGATATGTTGCTCAATGATGGTGATGGCTCCTGTGTGCTTACCTGTATTGACGGCAGTTCCGTCGCAGCCAACCACTCGATGCTTTTCACGTCTGTTCTCTTGACTTCAAGAGTAGCCAACATCGTTTTGGCAATGTTGTTCCCAGTTGAACGCCCTTGAATGGGAACGTGGTTGATATATTTCAGATCCTGGGTATTTCAACATCACGTAGGGGGCTTCGATTGATTTTTGACGATAGCCAGTTATGTCATTCATGTATGGGTTTTATCCTTTCTGTCGTCAAAGTAAAGGTCTTCAGCTATTGTGCCGAGCGTACTGGAAGCGAAGTGATTCATCTCTAAACGAAGCCGTTTTCGTGCACGAACGTGCTTGATTTTCTCGACTACCATCGTCGGATTTAAATCACCTTTTGTTTCCAGTGATGTTGCGGTTGCGAGGGCAGCTGCTGCTAGATTCGGAATTCCATACATTTCCGCCTCACGCGCAACTGTGTGAAGATCAAAAGTGCATCGCTCCTGCTCTTCTTCGAGTTCTTCTCTGCCGATCGAGCACTTTGAAGGGAAGCGCCTTCTGGGAGTTTCTTCTGTATTGGCATCCGAGTCGTGAGTACATTCTTCGCGTTCTTCCACTCGTTTTCTGGCTTTTCTCTCAAAAGCAGTTGCTCCTTCCGCTCGTCCTTCTTCTTTTCAGATTTCACCGATTCCCAATCGACGTTTCCAAAGAAACCAATGCGTGCTCCGCGTTGATCCTTAACGAAATCAACCTCGCGTGAGTGCAGCAATTTGTCGTCAACGACGTTGAAAAGTGTGTGGAGGCAAAGACTGGGCTTCAATGAAGTTTTCAATTGAGCCGTCTTTCTCGCTGTGGAGGTTTTATTCTTCATCTTAACCATGGCCCATTCCTTCAAAATCTTCTTGATTACTCCTTCACGCGTAATGATCGTCACCGTGTCGAAATTGTAGACACTTGTTTAGTCGCCACTGCTTTCCCCAATTTGCGCAGCTCCATTTCCTTCTTGTAACCTCCGGTGTCCTCCTTCTTCATGATTTTATATTCTTCTTTCATTCGGGCGCAATTTCGGAGAACGTCACCACTGGTGGAGATGATATCCCTGAAATGGGGTGATTTACTCATTAGTTGGACCGTGTTGTGTACAGGCCGGATTTAGGGAGGGCAGAGGGTGCAGTTGCCCCAGGCCTCCCTTTTGAAGGGCCTTCCGACGTGAAAAAATGTGATTTTGTGTTATTATAACTATTTTCTCCCAGCCTTTGAAGTTTCTAAAACATGCCTCCTTTTTCTTTCAAGGTTAATTTTTAGTCACAAGGTTGCGACTGAGCTTCGCATAAAGGCATTAGCAACGGTGAGGGTGACTTTCATGTTAGGCTACTTTGTAAAGTTTTTGCGCCTTTGGCGCCAAAAAACTTTGTTGCACGGGTTCCCCGATCTAAGAGTGCCCCAGGCCTCCATCAGTTAAACTTGCCCCTGGTTGTGCACCGTCTTCCTGGCGTTCAATTAAAAAATGGTTTTCGATTTCTCCATTTACTCGACGAACCTCCTAAGAAGCTCGAGTTGCTAAGCGATCTGTTTCCGACGTCCCTCCCTATTGTGCATATCATGTGATTTGTTTCCCGCCAATTTGTGTATCCTGCATTGAATTCGTGCGTCGGTTGTTGACGGTGCTGTTGAAAGGTGTCACTTGTACAGCTTTAATGTTAATTTTTTTAATTTATTGTTTTATTTCTCTTAGATATAGCTTATAATTATTTCTGAAGAGGACACTATGTGGTGTCGAAAACGTTGAATTTAGTAGTTTTTTTGTGTGTTTAGTGTTAAATCCGTTAACGTTACTGAGTGTTATATGTATCTGGTACAAGCCAAGCTCTATCAAGGCTCCAACATAACTTCTTGTTAAAACATAATCAAGTTAATCATCTGACCAATCCTAACCTTTCTTCATTAACTTTTACATTCACCGCATGCCCAGCACCAGAGGTGAACGAGAGAAATCACTTTTTTTGACTCCGGCCCCGGTCCTGCTCTGAAAGTATTCTCCTGCTCTATTTCCGAAATTCATTTTGAAGTGAAATAAGTGTGAAACTACCTTTGTCAAATAGTTTTTAAAAAACACACAAAAAAACAAAAACACCCGGGCTTTTGCCCGGGTTTTTCTCAAACCTGCTTTTGCTACACTATGCCCCACCCCCCCCCCCCCCGGACAGGAGAATAACTAACTTTTATGATTTAATTTAGGGGCTTTTAACAGAAAATTTTTGTGCGTAAAGCAATAAATTACCACTTTGGGACCCTAATTTGCTCGCAAAGCACTCGATTACCTTTCTGGGCTCTTTTGCTAGATTACGGGCCCCTCAAGACTAAAGAATAACAACTTTTATGCTTGAATTTAGTCGTTTAAGATGGTTTTAACCAAACATTTTTGCGCGTAAACTATAAAAGCACAAATTCTGGCCCCCCAACAAACACAAGCCTGGGCCCTCAAAGGTACGCCGTACCCTAAGTACCCCCCTCTCATAGGCCTTGACCTTGACACCTCGCTCGACTACTTGCGTGTGGTAGGGAAAATTGAGAGAATGTTGGCTTGTGTTGATGTTTTTGAACGACCAAAGTTCTTCTGTTGCTATTTGCATAGTTATTGAAGGTTCGGTTTTGTGGTTATCGATTTGCCAGCATATCTTATCAATATAACTGACAGCATTGAAATTGAATTTTGGCAGTTTGAAGCGCCGGATTTCAGTGCAAACGGGAGTTTCTCGTGTAGGCAGTATACGACGTATTCTAAGCTCACGCACATGCGATTCTTTGTCAAATAGCATTATAAAAGTATGTTTTTGCTGTGGCTAAAAAAAGCATTTCTTTGAATAACAGGGTCGACAATGGCCTTTAGTTTATCCGACAGGTAGCGAGATTTGCTGATGGTTTGCCATAGATGAACAGCACCGCTGATACAGAGTGGATTGCACTTTATTTCGAACCACATAGGAGCATATACCTTCATGACAAAGGTAGCCAGCGTTTTTAAGTTATCAGAGGGTTCTGTGGTCCCTATATACAACCGCAGAATGCGATTCCCAGCAGTTAGCCAGCGTGAGTGATTAAGCTTACCTGGACTTCTTGTGGCGAGTGAATTGGGAATTTCTCATGCACAAACGCAATGACAAATGTCCCGGAGGTATCTTTGGTCCGTGCTTAAATTGGTCACATCCATATGACGAAAATTACTTGGTATTGATTCACATCGTCGGATAGGCATTTTATCACATGTAAGTAAAGCCTTTCCAATCTGTCCGGAATACCCACGGGGACCAGTTGTACTGCTAATCAAAAACTCAAAAAAATTCCGCCGGGTTAATTCGTTTGCGTGGAGTTGACATACCAACCATTGCAGCGGTTTTCGAAACTCTAATTCCAACAGTCGAATAACATCGCCTGCATGACCCGTATTTACCACAGTACCATCACACCTCACGGCTGTTATTAAGCTGGGTGTCTGTTCCTCTATCATGAACTGCTGATATTATGTAGTCGGCAATGCTTCTGGCTGTTCCCGCGGTTGGACTTACGTGGCCAAAATACTGAGATCCAGGTTCGGCGATAATACACACATGCTATTCAACAACAGATCTTCTGTGAGACACCCCATGATCGTCTACTAAGGGGAAGACACCCCATGATCGTCTACTAAAGGCCCGCACTAAGGGGAAGAAAGCAAACGTTGGTGAATGTTTATGTTGTTAAACAGGATACAGACAACCATGAGATCAGCAATGCGAAGTAAATATTGATTTTCGGAAATTTTCTGAAGCGATTAAAAACTAAAACAAACAATAAAATTTTTGGAAATTTTCCACTTTTTCTAATATTTCAACTTCTTTGGGGCAACCCAAGATATTAAAATTTTTGAAATTTTTTTGTGTTGTGCTTACAATGTCAGTGCACAACTTTTCCGCACTATTAATAAGCGATTAAGAAAAAAAAATTGAAAAACGATCCACCCTACTCTATATGCTTTTGTGTGCTACATTTTTCAAGCTTAACTATCATTAATAAATATATGTTGCCACGAACTTGTAGTAAGATAAATTTAGAAACTTGAAAAGTGAAATCAACCAACTATACTTCATAAGTTGGGTAATAATGTGATGACGTCTCAAATTTAATGCAAAAATTAAAAAATGAGCCCTGTGACTAAAAACCCTTTGTAGTTGTAAAGCGACAATGAATAAAAACATAAATTATCGTTACCGCGTGGACATTGCCAGATTATGTCTATTTTACGTCGTTTTTCAATCAGTTTTTTTTTTCAATTCAGCAAATTTTGTAAAGAACTGCAGCCCAGCAAGCCAAAGTTGGCTTTTTACAGTATATTGTTTCAACGTTTAGCTATGTAAAATATTTTCGACAGTTTGAGAGCTACATTCTGTGAAAGGACTGACGAAACAGGTGATTGGAGCCTACCTACTTCAAAAGAATGTGATAAAACTATTTCCAAAGAGAAAATCGATCTTTAAGTACTGAATAAATGTAAAAAAATGATTTGCTGGCTGAGTAAGCGATAGTTGCTGTATATATTTGTCCTGAGAGATACTGCAGTAGGTACAAGCCAACCTGTGATGACTGCCCGCGGAAACCTGTTAGTGCAATTATCACAATCATCTCAAAACCGTTTTATGTAGTATCAACATGAAAAATACTGTTTTAATAAAAAGAAAAAGAAATTGTTTCGAAATACTGTTTTTGCATGTTTACAAATTGTCAAAAACGAAATTTGAACGAATAAAATCGGAGTAAATGCCAGAATGCCTAAATGCCAGCAAAATTCATGCTTGTAGCCTAAAGCTGAAGTGTAAACTAACAAATTTTACCTAACAATTTTTTCGGGAAAATTAATGGTCCTCAAAGGGTTAAAAAAAACGCCTCGTGCTTTTCGAGCAAGTTTGAAACGAATACCAGATAACGTTAAGCGTGGACACAAAAGTTGTTTTAACAGTCACTTTAAGTACCACACAGTAAGCATATACAGTATGAAGCAACACTTGTGGAAAGAACTGTTGACTCCGTTTTATTACTTTTGTGTCGGGGTAGAAAGCAAATGTTTTTTTTCGGAATGGCGTTTGCAAATGCTACTGCTAAACGAGTTCAAAGATAAATCATTAAAATTTGTGTATAAATTGCGGCTTTCAAAAGTATAACTTTTTTAAAATAGTTAATTCATACTTTTCATTTTTCCAGAATGTTTTCGTCGCTTGCAGCAGAAAACAATCACTGCAATCAATAATACCATCACTGCAGCCCCACTTGCTGCAACCACAATCACAAGAGTGTTGCTGAATGGATCTGGAAGACCATCAGATGAGTCCTCCTCTTCCACAATGACATCGAACATAATGGTGTGGTTGTAAGGTTCAACGGAAGATTGCAGGTACAATATGTAAGTTCCATTGTCATCCATTGTTACCTAAATGATGTTTCACTGTAAGTGCTTGTTGAAAAAACTTTCAAGAGATCTAAGAAAAGTTTATTGACGTATATGAAAAACTCCTAAAATTTACTATTAGCAGTGATTTTCCCAATTATCAAACCACCACGTTTTATAGTTTACAATTATTTCATTAGTTTGCATGCTAAACACCGCGATAACACGATGAATCAGTCTTCGACTCGAGGCTGTCTGCTACATGTGGTTTATACGATTCAATCATTTACGACGTAAAGTAAATCACCTTGTGTGAGCTGGTGATTGGAAACAGTTAGAACAGAGTGAAATAGTCGAAATAATTTTGCGTTTTGATACCAAATATTTTAGGTTTCCAATAATGCATAACTGGTTCAACATCCAGCTTAAGATGGTTATTGATAAACAGCGTGAACCTTGTCTTCTCATTTTCTAAAGCTTAATAACTGAGCATGGGACCCACCCTTAACTTTATACATGCTGTGTGAAGTGCGGTAGGAAATCGTGTTTTTAAATTATTCAATTATTATTGCAAATCCCATGCACTCATGTTGTTGGAAAATTATATACCAATTATTATTTTGTAGAGTATTTGCGTGTGAAAAAAGCACCATTCTGTCCCAAAAGTCATCGTTTTATTGCTGTTTTGTTATGCTCAACAATTAAACTTTAGACTCAATCATAAAATCAAAGCATTTTAATAATTGCAAAATTGAATTTTATATTGAATTAAATGCATTAAACAACGACTTCAACACCATTCGTCATACAGTAGCTTATGACTAAGGAACAGTACATTGTGAAGTAAGCAATGATGATGCTGCTAAAAGCGAAAATCAATCTATTCATATTAAATATTTCACATACAGGTACAATTTGTTGGCTTGATATTAATTCAATGTCATCTATTTAATCGAATAATAGTTATGTATAAAATAAATTTTAATTCAACCAAGTCTTACATTTGCTTTCATCAACGTAACACTTTGGAATATTCCGTTTGTTGTTAAGTTTCCATCTTCTATTTTCACATCTGGAAATATAGTTTTAATTAACAAATGTCTTATTAACCCATGCAACTGTTATTCGATACACATCAAGAGGTCAGCTAATTTTCGAGGAAAGAAAGTTTAAATACGTAGTTTCGCTTACTACAACATTCTGATACATATTTCGCTGATTATGTACTATTTGACAAGATTATACTCGCGTAACAAAGAGCTTTATGCAAATATTTTCGTCTAAACAGCCATAATAATTAGTATTCAAAGAACGTTTTGAATGTTTTTTCTCTATAACTGTCCCAATATTATGCTAACAATGGTTTTTCTAGTGATAGTTACAAAAGTTATTTGCCTAAAGGAAATACATTTTTTTTGTTACTAATTTGTTTTCCATATCATACAATATTTAATAAAACTACCATTCAACGTTTTATAGGCAGAGAAAACTTTTTTTTCTCTACATTGAGAAATTCCAAGTCTGACTACTTAGATTGCTGGAAGATGGAGACTTCCGTTTCTTCGACTTGTTGTTTTTCTTTAGTCATTGCCAACAAACTGTATTTAATCAGAAATGTTTGCAAATAAGCAGGCACTAACCGATCAATGCAATAAACAAAGAAAAACGAAACACATGATCATACACTGCTTCCATGCGTGACGGAAAGTTTTCTCTGCCTATAAAACGTTGAATGGTAGTTTTATTAAACATTTCTGGAAACTTCCTTGGTTTCATATTATCTTAATTTTCTCAACTATAGCTACTCTCCAAGGCGTATATGATCAATCAGAGTTGACTCTGTCAAGAAAACAATCAAAGATGGTCCTGTAACCGGTGGTGTAAATCTTCTAAAATGACTGAGACTTTTGATAAATTCTTATTTCTTTTCGAATTAACGTGTGCTTTAAAAGGTCGTCGCTAATTAATTAGATACTCTACTATATTACATTGTATTATAATCACTGAAATCATATTGAATTGATATTAATAACAATGCCGTCTATTAATTTTCATTGCTTATCTAAGTACTGTAAATTAGTATACTTCGGTAGATGTTCATTGTGATGGCTGTTTTTTGCTTTGAACATTAAGTCTGTCTTAACGAAAAAAAAAACTTAAGCGAGTAATGTCGGTCTGGAATTGCATGAGGGAAGTGATTTTCTGATGTCTCTGGATTTAATAATATTCAATTGAACACTGAGAATATGTCCTTATAATCTTTGTAATGTGTTGTATTGAGTTTAAATTTATCCGCTGTTACTGTGTTCATAAATGTAGTTGCACTGATGAGAATTTAATATTCGAAAACGCGTTCTGCAACATTGCTTTGCACGCTCCAATGCCTGATGGTAATTTCTGGTAAGTTTCCGTCACGCGTTGAAGCAGTGTATGATCATGTGTTTCGTTTTTCTTTGTTTATTGCATTGATCGGTTAGTGCCTGCTTATTTGCAGACATTTCTGAATAAATACAGTTTGTTGGCAATGACTAAAGAAAAACAACAAGTCGAAGAAACGGAAGTCTCCATCTTCCAGCAATCTAAGTAGTCAAACTTGGAATTTCTCAATGTAGAGAGAAAAAAGTTTTCTCTGCATATAAAACGTTAAATGGTAGTTTTATAAAATATTTCTGGAAACTTCCTTGGTTTCATATTATCCTACAATTTCCACAATAGCATATTTGTAACAAAAATATAATCAGTTACTTATGCATTTGTAACTTGATCTATAAATCCGATTAATGTTATCAGGTTTAATTTTTGTAGTCAGAATGTGATAAATCAAAAATATTATTGATTTAATATTACCAGAAGTGTTCTTGATTATAGCAAGAAAATGAGATGAAGGATTTGACATGAACGTGACATTGCATGATCCTCTTTGACCGAAAACCCATGAGCATGACGTAGGATTGTCTGGGAAGGGTGCGTCTGCAATATACAACTTTGTTGGTCGATATTGAAGCATTTCGCTCCTATAAAATAGTTTCAACTTACAAGCACGTGAATGTACAAAAGTTTAATTAGTATGTAAATTCTATTTTTGTTTAAATACATCGGTTTGCATTATCATTTCAAAACACACAGCCTTGCTTATGCACATTTCCAGCTCCCCAATTGTCTGCAAAAATAATGTATATGCATTTTCTTTCGAAAATTTTAATCGGTAGGATAAAACGTAGAACTAGAATAAAATAAGCGCTAAATATAAAGTATCTCAGCGCTTAAGCTGAGCACATGATGCAAGTTATAACATGATCTGATTGCATCTACTCCCTGTGAGATATTTCACAGACAAGCCAGACCTAACTGCAAATTTTAATGCTTTACTTACAAATAACATCAATGTAGATACTGTTCATAAACTTTCCAAACGCATCATCAGTTTTACAAGTATAATTTCCAGCGTCATATGGACTCAATGAAGGAAGGTTCAACGCTGCACTTGGATATGTTGTCATGTTTGGATGAGTCCATGTGAAAGTGGTGTTCAATTTAGCGGCATAAATAATACTGCAGGTAAGTGTTAAGGCTTCTCTACTTCCAATTGTCGTACTTTTATTTTTCTTAGGATAATTTAAAGTTACATTTCCTGCAAATTAGAAAGGATTATCAACTTTTTATCAACAAATAATGAAATTAAAAAAAATAGATTCGGAAATATCAAAAAAGTGGCGACCAATCAACCAATACAACAAGGTATGGCACAATGACACCAAATCGGCTGAGATGATAAACTTGTATCATTTGTAAAATGCATTTTGCTAAACTATTGTACTTCACTTGATGGAATATATCTTACAAATTATTCGTTGATTAAACGTTTAAATATTGTATATGTTTTCTATTCCTGCAATAACGCACCACTATTTTTAATTGTACAACCAGATGACTATGTGCTCATTATTATGTGCTCAAAATGAAATGACATGTTTGTTGCTTAAAGAATCACGCCATTACATTAAAAAAATGCTTTCTTGTATTAAATCTGTGGGGTGTTTAATAACTTTGTCTTCATTTAATGACAGGCCTATTGCCATTTTGCACCCACATACTCTAAGCACATCATATTTATGTGTTACAAACAGTTTGTGTAGTGGCAACCTTTCCGAATGAAACAAGTGATTACTTTAAGTCAGTGCACTCCATTCAGTCAAATTTCTATAAAAGAAAATTAAAATGTAAAATGAAGAAAAAAAAGTTGCTTAAAGAGTAATGGTTCAAACTCACTCAAAGCTGGAATGACTGTGATGTTTTTCGAGACACTTCTGTTCGATCCAGCATTGTTAATAGCCAAGCAAGACAACGAACCACCAGCACTGAGAGGTTGACTTATGAAACATGCGTTGGTAATGTTGGTGATGTTTTCACATTCATCAGAGCAAATAATGAAAGCACATTGAGGTGGAGGATTGCCTTGACTTGTACAATTCATTGAAAGATTTTGATCCGATCTTAACAAATATCCAGCGCTGGTATCGATCAAGTATTTCGATGCAAAAATGGTGCTGACAACATTTCGAGAAATATCTAGAAATTTTTTTTAAACTACATGAAACGATCATTACTTCAAAATAGCGAGTAAACACGGTTAAAAGTTACAAGAAATAATAAAATTAAAGCTTCAAAATCGTGTAATTCAAGCGATGCATATTATGAGTTGTAGCCTATGGTTTATTGACTGGTATAGTTATGGAATGTATATTAAGCGTAACGTGGATAGCATTTAGAAATAAAGCAGAGTAAATGTGATTTTCGATTTATTTGTACATAAAGTAGATATTAAATCGAAAACAAATCGTGCCATAATAACATCATTGACTGTATGGTGTCATTATGGTAGGTTAGTCTTTATGTCATAGAGACTAATACATTAAAAAGCTTGTTCATCACAATGGAAGATCTGAGTTGAAGAACGATTCGAGTCACAGTTTTGAGATTATAAATTAACGGTTGATTTACATGTGCAAAATTTAAATCCCTTTTTTCTCAAGAACGTTTTCCACATCAAAAAATTTGTGTAATCCTGTGCTTTGTTATCGCATTCACAGGCAGCTTTTACGGTTTGTTCTGACAAACACCAACTTTGTGGCTTATTGGGCAATGTTGCCTCTGTTGATTTTGATACCGGTCGATTTTGATAGTGGTCGCTTTTGATACCGGTTGCTTTTGGTCTCGATCGCTTTTGATACCGGTCGGTTTTGATACCAAGTCTGGTCTTGTCGAAATTTAGAAAGGGTACTGCAGTACTGGAAATTTATTATGGATTTTTTTTTTGGCCCATTTTACAGCAAATCTCAATTTTTTGTTTTTCCGATAACTGAGAGCTTGGAAATAATTGTAATGGTGGCCCAAAGCAAACAAGCTGCCATTCTACACAATCAGTATTCAACAGCATCACATTATGACGTCATAACGGACGTCACAAAGGCTCAACTGAACTGCTGGCATAGTAGTAGAGACTTGCGCCATTATGACGTCACATCCGGCATTATTACATGATATTGAATACCGATGTTGGAGAATTGCAGCTTCTTTGCTTTGAACCACCATTACATTTATTGTAGTGCTCTCAGTTATAAAAAAAATCTGAAATTTGCTGCAAAATTGCCCAAAAAAAAATAAAATCCATAATAAATTGTCCAGTACTCTATGCTTAAAGCAAAGCAGCAAGGCAAAGGCTCGTTAAGTCAATAACTTTCGCATAAAACAATACACAAAATGGAAAAAAAGTGCATATTTAAAACATGTGGTAAAATGATAATGATAACAATATTTTTATTTAAATACAAATGGTATTTATGTACTGCATTGACATTTGTATAACTCAGTTTAGTGTGGCTCTTTTTTTTGCAACACTTTCTTAGCATTTTAATGCGACCAAAATTAACCACAAGACTATTATCACTTCAAAAAGTTAGCTCAGCAAGCTTATTTCAAAATAGCATTTCGATTAAATTATTCTTTTACTATTTTCTATTGTGCAGCGTATTTATTTTTAGAAGAACACATCGCTGTGTCCAAACGTAGCTCGCTTTTAGATAACAATGTTGCCTTGTTTTTTTATGTCCTTGATTTTAGAATACATTTTGAGATGTATCTAAAACCAAATTGTGATGCTAAATTGGTGCTTTCAACTTGTGAGCACATCAATGAAAAACACCTGCGAATAGGTATGAGTGGTATATTTTTCAGCCTACAGCCCTAGGAAAAGAACATTAATTACTCTGTGGCTGTGTTGGTGCGTAAGTGTATTTGATGTTAGTTCGAAGTCAAGTTAACTTGTTGTCTTTTAATATTATTTGAACATTTTAGTGTACGATATGGTCGTCGGATCACTGGCATGTGACAACTCAGCAAGTGCTTCAACTCAGCAAGTAGCCTATATTTCAGCTACTACTAAGTCAGCAAATGAAATTTAGGTGCTCACGTCTTGTTAAACTTATTTTTCTGACTTATGACATGGAAAATTATAGTTTGCTCAGTAGTTGCTACTTGCTCAGTTTCACCATTCACCAATTTCAGCTAATTGCTCAAACGTGTACATGTAAACCACAGCCAAATTTAAATTTTTGCACATAAATCAACCAAAAGAATTAACATCTTCTAGCTTACAACATGTATATAATATTTAAAAATGAATCACATTCCGTTTAAACTACAGATGTAAAATTATTCAATCGATTATGTTAAAGGTTCATGATTAGTGGTCAAATAGCTTGACAAATAGTTTGACAAATAAAACCGAACAACCACACGGCATTTATCATAATATAATAACACGAAAATAAATTAGAAATTAAAAACGTTTTCGGCCATACTCATGTTAGCATTTTTCAAATAACCAACTGACTGATGTTCTACATAAATTGAAATTACAATATTGATCTAAATACACAGAAATCGAAAAAAGCAATCAATAAGAATGAAATGTGTGTGTGTTTTTTTTTTTCCTTGCGCAATTAAGCGTCATGTGATTTCGATTCTCTTCTGCTTGGCCGTTTCATTCTTGTGCGTTTTTTTATCGATTTCTGTGTATGTAGATCAGTTTTGTAATTTCAATTTATGTACAACATCAGTCAGTTGGTTACTTGAAAAGGGCCAACATGAGTATGGCCGAAAACGTTTGTAATTATTCATTTATTTTCATTTTATTATATTATGTTAAATGCCGTCTGGTTGTTAGGTTCTATTTGTCTATGGTTCAAGAAAATCACTTTATTAAAAATGAATTAATAGTATAACATGTGATTGGTCAGCTGTTAAAAGTTTTGAAAGTTTGTTTAAATAACAAAACGCATGTAGCTTATCCCAAACAATGGAAACAACAAAACAAATACAAAATAACACATCACAAAGATAGAAGATGAAATATCTTCTGACAGGTGTCCAACCCACAGCAATGATTGATATGAACGACTCGGTTACATGTCTTGTAATACAAAGGAATGTATTTTCACACAAGTCAGTAAAAATCGATTTCAATCAGCTAGCAGCTAGCATCATCTTCAGTTAAGCTTATTCAAGTAAAATTTATTAATTAATTTTAATAGAAGAAGCTTAACGAAGACAGCTGCTAGCTGAACGAAATCGATTTTTAGCTATTTATGATTGCACTGACTCGTGTGAAAATAAATTCCTTTGTATTACACAAAGATATAAACATCATTATTAACTTGTTATAGTCTTTTTTCCAAAAGCTTTCGGTCTACTGCATGCAATAATATTACATTGCACGAATCTAAATGACAATTTTTTGAATGGAAAAATACAGTATTATTGGCAAAATTTAGCACTCGCAACACTGAGTGGTTTATGAAGCGGTTCACATCTGTATATTCTGAAATGTTGAGAACTATTTAACCACGTTAAAATAACATAGGCTAAGCTTAAAAAAAACAGCAATACGTTGGTCGTATGATGCTGTTTCAACAACAAAGACATAACAAATTACTGCCATTCCTTAAAAAGCAGCTACTTGTTAGTAATAACTCACATTGAACATTGATGGTATAGTTCGGTGATCTTCCACTTTCCATAAATATTTTCGTATATGGGGTCACAGCTTGACATGATACTTGTTTGTTATTGCCTTCAGCTTGTAAGGAAAATGTGAAGGAGCGATTCTGAAAATAAAAAGTGATTTGTTGTGATCGTCGTCGTGTGAGCCTCTTGGGCTAAGATTCTATAAATTTACTACTGCAGATTCACGATGTTCACGATGATGAATATACTGGAAGACTTCTAGAGAGCAGCCAGACTTTTGCAAAGCTAATGCCAATGGGTACACTTTCGAGAATAAACGAAAACAAAAACTTTTAAGATTTTATTAAAAGCATGTTTGCCCAGATTTACTTTTGCGCGAAAATTTTATTTCGGCGAAGTTAATCACACTTAGCAATGAACATGTTTCGTGGAAAATTGTAAAATTTCATCGAGCTTTGTTTGTTTGACGTGTTATACAGGAGTAACATTTACAATAAGCAATCGTGATCATTTGTGCGTGACATTGAATAGGCTACATTATGGAAAGTTTGTAGTTTATCGTGTCGGGTTTGAGATCACTGTGGTGCAAGTTTATGTAAATACGAAGTCACTGCTACATTGCATTTAACAGGTTTACACAGAGAAACCAAAGGTTTTAAAATCTATTACATATCATTGATCACCAAAACCCACATTTTAAAATGTCAAAATTGTCTCAATTAGAAGAGCATTGTCAAAATGTTTCATTTAATACTTCGAAAAATCGTACTTCAATTAATTTTCAAACCTTCTTTGTTTTGTATGTTTTTCAGATAAAAGACTCTACAGATTTCCTTAAGTAATATGGTGGTAAACTGTACTCATTGCAAACTGCCAAGAATCATGTAAAGTTGCAATTTTAGTGCTTTTGAAAATACTGGTTAGTGGCATTATTCTGTGCAATTATAGAGCAAGTTTATATGGTTGTTTATATGGTTGCAGTGTGGCATGGTTGTGACCTGCTAAAATAACTGTTAGTGTTATAACTCTGTTGCATTGTGTTTGTCACTATCATATTAATCCGACAACAACAATAATAAGAAAAAAATATAATTTGAATCAATATTTTGTTACCTGTTGTTGTCTGACTTCATTGCCATCTAAATAGAATGCAGTATTGGTTCCAATAGGAATGACGTCATTGTACTTGCAGGTGACAGTGAAGTCATTTCCTTCGACTACAGTGAAATTCCCGTTCATTGTGGTTATCACGGGATTGGGAGCTGCAAGGAAACTATGTTGATAAATGAAGATAATACGATAATTAAATTAATAAAACGGCATATGATGTCACAATGTGTATTGCATTTTCCCACAAAACGAGTTGATTTATGAAAGATGTTGTGATTAATTGTTATGAATTCACTCACTTCAAACTTCTCGGATACAACAGTAATTCTGTGCAGTAATTGACGATTAAGGAAGAAGCTTTCAAATGAATATCACCTGTCCAACATTGTAGATTATCCTGACCACTCCATTCAGCATTATATTGACAAGTAGTTCGGTTAGAAGTAGGTTGGCTTCCGTTGGAATAGAACAATCGTCCATTGTTAGAACAATTAAATGTTCCAACGTCATTGTATCCAGCTGAGTTGAACAGAACAATGACGCTGTCTTCAAGTGTTTGTGAACAATCTAGAAATGAAAGATGAAACAATAATTATTAGGACCAACACATATTTCTGCAAGTCACCTTAAGTTATTATTTTGTTAATCAACGAAAATAGTGCAGTAATTTAGTTCACCAATTTTTCAAAACGCCCTTTCAGATCTCAGTTTAAAGATTGGCCAATAGCCCCATTTGTAATGTTGTGGCTATAAAACTTCAAAAATTTTGCAAAATCAACATTTTGTTGCCTTGTCAAACGGTTTGTGAAATGCAAGTTCAAATTTGTTTTTTTTTAAAAGATGATTCATGAACTTCAATATATTTTTAATTTGTAACAAAGGATAGACAGTGTAACTTACACTTTTGTTTCTCATAACAACACTTTTATTTAAGCAGCACTTTAGGAATAAGATTAAATGTGCAAAAAAAACAAAAAAAAACGCAAGCGTGAAAATCTATATTTTTTTTAAAGTAGCAACATTTACACAAAAATATTCTTCTATATTCCTGAAACACGGTACAATAAAACAACAAAACAGCAGCAAGAAAATAATACTCGTCATTGACATACACAAGTGTAACTAATCTTAAACAAGCTTTGCAGTATGTCAATTTTCTAAAAAAAATTTCCAACATTTTTTTTCAAGGAGTTATCCATAGGTTTTAATAAATGCATAAGGCAATCATAAAATATGTGTTTTCATGTTTCATATCTTCTATGACATAAAAGATAAAATTGGTGTGTTTCTC
The DNA here is from genome assembly GCF_918807975.1 of Aplidium turbinatum. Lineage (NCBI taxonomy): Eukaryota > Metazoa > Chordata > Ascidiacea > Aplousobranchia > Polyclinidae > Aplidium > Aplidium turbinatum. The sequence continues at coordinate 4,548,536 of NC_137483.1, read as the reverse complement.
ATTTTAATTAAAAACAAATAGTTAAACAGAAAAATCCATTTCTGTTTTAACTAATGCGTTTTTTTTTCTGTTTGGCAAATGTCGTTATCCATTTATAGAAACAATTTCTTTAATAAGTAACAATTCCCCTAGTGAAACAAATAGTTATAATTAAAAAAAATGTAACATACCATAGTTGTTAAAAATTAGATTTTGTTCATCTGTATGCAATGTTATGCTATTTTGTGTTACAGATGCTAAAAAATGTCTAATGCTTAAAAGAATTATCTGAAAAACAACTCCACCAAACTAAGCTTATTAAATCAATGGCAACCACAACACAACCATAAATTCACCGAGAAGATAATCTACCTCACAATGCTTCTCAGTTCAATACCATATAAACTTCAGAACATTGTCTGGTGTTCAAGAACGACAAAAAATTGCAAATGATAGATGATTAGAGTCAAATCACTGAAATTAAGACACCCATTCGTGCCAGCCGCTTAACTTCTAATCAACGAAGCTGATGGACAAAACATCTCTGCGGCTAATTGGGCGGACCATAAATGGAACTCTCAATGGAAGTCTAACACCACCTAGACTCATGGGAATGACTTTTTCCTTCACTTGTGAATGTGGTGCTGAGGAACAGACCGCAGACCATATTATTAACGATTGAACCATTTTCAAGCCACCTAATGGAGTTGACGGTCTGCGTGTCTTGAATGATGAAACATAAGACTGGCTGCTCTCTAGTAGCCTTCCAGCTTAGTCCGAGAATATCGTGAATCTGACGTGGTAAAAGGTTAGACCCTCAGCCCCAGAAGCTGGCACGACGACGGCGAGAGTCTAATCCACTTGCCCTTATGTTTTATAATGAAACCGGTTGATAAATAAAAACTGTTTCAAAACGACACATCTTAAGATGTGTTTCATAGACACTTTTTTGGGTTAGAACGAATGACCGAAGAATATGCATGAACAAGCCAGCCATATATCTTACACTTTTGGAATGGAATGTAACATTCCGAAAGCTAAAACAACATTTTTTTAAAAATTTTAAGTTTAGCTGTGTAATAACACAACATCAGAGCAATCATATGCGAGAAGTTCGATTTTTTTAAACTCATTTACAGTACTGTCTATGTTTGTGCATGTTTGAAATAGTTTGTAGTCGATATCACACAACCTTTGCATGAAAATTCTGCAGTTATGCATTTCATGCACATAAAAAGCCTAGTGTAAAATTTAACGCGTATAAATCATGTGATGAAAAAGTTCACATGTAGCCTATATATCGAGGGATACGTTTCGCGCACCGTCACCCTATCAAGAAGCCCTACCAATCAATCAACTTGCACAAGAAACAACCAAAATACATTTTACACTGGTGCTGTGCTTAACTAGCATTATAGTATAATACTGCTCAATACAATTGACTAATACCAAAAACTGAAAGATATCTTCCAATTTTGAGAAGTTTTGCTTTACTGGCATACAAAAATGAATTCTTGTCATTGAAAACTGGCTTTTAGAAGATTTAAGTTTATCAAATTCAACATGCCTACAACTAAGTGTGGGCCTGTCCAAACGTTATTTCAGAATGTTTGCATGAAAAATTGATCCCTTGATATGTACAAAAGCTTCTTGAATTGTAGCAACCACATGTACCGCTCTTGCTTTGAAATAATTTTATTAATCAATATATAAACTACACAAATCATGTTTTCATAAACTGTACATACGAGCGCACAAAAAATCTCATAAAACATCATTGCCACAATAATCTTCTCTTTAGATGTTTGCTGCATATTCCGCCAGTATCCACAATCAAAGCAACGAACAACAAATCATCCATTTTAGGCTGCAGACTCAAAATCAATTGCAGAAAAATAAATCATTTGACTTAAAATATTCTGTAATTTAACATGAACCTTGTATCAGCCGTCAAATGAATTGCCAATCTATTATGATGAGCTCCAATTATTCTGTGATGAAACAAACCTACGCGGAAGCATGCCACTATGTGCACACGAAGAACACTTTGTAGATATTTTGATACGTTTTCTTCAGTCTTCTCAGACAAAGGTGTACGTTTAAACACCGCTTATCATCGGTGAAAAGAAGTAACTTTTAGCTGATTTAATACGGAAGTAGACTAATCTATTCACGAAGAATCCCCAGGCATAGTCTTGGCAGGTTTGAAAGTTGAACCATTGACGTAAGCCGAATTGTTTAACAGTTTAAAATTTCCACTCATTGTCAAACTATTTACTTGGTTTGCATTTTTGACTGATAACTTGACTGACTTTTGACGGTTTTTCACAGATACCGTGCAATACTAGCCTATCTAATTTCGAAATATCTATTCGACACTTTCAATCCTTTTTTCTCTAGTGGTTGTGCCTAGTAGCATTGACAGGGGGTCCCGTAGCGGCGATGAGGGTATGTAGAAGTGTATTTGGACAAGCAACCAGAAACTTTTCAAAAGAAATCTTAAAGTCTCAAAGAAAACACCCCATGTTTTATTGCCATAATGTGCTAGCATTAATTTTTTTGCTAGAAGCTTTGGAATATACTGCTGTATCTTAAAATTAGGGCTAAATTGGATTTAAAAAAGGCCAAATGATCCATTTCCCATACTTGTTATAGATACTTATACCCCACAGTATTAGAAATAATAAAAAATAACTCAGATCAGATCAAGTTAACTATCATGGTTTTGCCTTAAAATAGTCCTCAAGTTTGTTCTTGGGCTTACCATATAATTATTTTCGTTGGTGGAGAGTTTGCTTACACAAAAAACATAACATAATTAACAATAAGCTCAAACGTTTTTGACACGTAAAAGGTGAAGGTGGTCCCATACTTGATTCAAGTGTAGCGTATGAGAATATAAGGTTCTCATTGTAAGGCACTAATGAGAGTAGGGTGTCCAGTCCCTTTCTCTCGGCCGCCTTTCTTGCAGCAATTATGCACACCCAATTTATTACACCCTAGGTCAGTGATTCCCAACCTTTTTGTTGTCACGGACCCATTTAGACAAATTATTAATTCTGCGGACCCCTACCTAAATTTTGCCTGAAACTCAATTAACATACTATTGACTATTGTAATAATTATGCTACTCATCTACTCTACTGTGTCATATTGCATTGCCGCTATGACTCCTGCGGCAAATATCTCTGCCTTATTCCTCATATCTATTTAACTCCATCCTGGTGTTTTCATTCAAATTGTCGGCAGCACTGGCCGAGTGGTTAGCGCGTCGGGCTCGCAGTCGAGAGCCTGCATGTTCGACTCCAGCCACCCGCACTTGCTGTTGTTTCTCTGGGCGAGAAACTTTACGATAATTGCCTCTACCCAGTGATCGATTTCGAGTAATGGGTAGTACCAAATTTAAGTCATAGGTAGAGTAGACCACCGGAAACAGACATTGCCGTCGGCTGCAGCGTGGGTCAGGTGTATGTAGGAAGGCGTACACCGATGCACAGCGCTCAAGTCCGCTTTCCGCAATGCAGGATAAAGATAACAAAACAAACAAAACAAACTATGACTACGCATACCACTCACCTATCTGCTTACCAGTACATATATACTGGCCTACCAGTACAGCGTAGTCTCCAACTGCAAGCAGTGGTGTTGTTCCCGCCACTACGAGGTAAACTTGTGTTGCACTGCATGCTTTCTATTACGTAATAGACGAGCCAATCCTGATTTGACTGTAATCGACATGCGTTGTGGTAGATGTAGTTTTAGGTTAATGTACACTGTAAGCAGCAGACACTGTAGGCAGCAGCATAGATTTATTTTAATGCATTTTGGTACAGTTTATTTTCGCGGGCTTGAGCTTGACACATTTGCATTTAAAGAGAGAAATGAAAGTAAAAAGATCGCTTTTCGTTTTGTTTCCAAAATTCATCAAGGTAATCACGGACCCCCAAATGCTTTCTCACGGACCCCCAAGGAGTTTGCGGACCCCAGGTTGGAAACCACTGCCCTAGGTAGAGGTGAGCGGTGTTTTCAACAACCAGCTAAAGCCGGGAGTTGAGCCAGGTTTGCATATTTGAAAAGCCAACTCCTTATCCGTTATATCATGCCAACGCATTTGACACGCACTTGTGTCGAAAACGTTTGAGTTTATTTTTCATTATGTTATATTTTTTGTGTGATAAAATATGTTAAACCTATTGAAGTTACTTCTTTTGTCTGTCTGTTATTTTCTTTATCAACTCTAAATGTATGCAAAGTAGACTAGCTGTTTCATTTTCAAATGTCAGTTTGGTCAATGAGGGTGGTGACACCTAGTCAGGAAATCAATTATTTTTTACGTTGATTCAAAGTTTGTGAACGTTGAATCCATGTAAAAAAGTCTGGTTTGCTGGCTTGGAGCGACGCACGACGACGCTCGAATAACAATCAGTTCGACATCGCTTGAGAGCACACAGCTGTGTTTCAGCAAGGCACTCTATGATATGCCGAAATAATGGGAACAGCTGACTTAATTACTACTGAACAATGAACATGTCCTTTCGCTGCTTATTATGTTACATTAGCCTATTATTCACAGTGTCCTGTATGTGTCGCAATAAGCGTAAAATAAAACATGGACATTGTTGGAATTACATTTAGTAACGACCTTTGGCGCATCCAAGCGGCAAGGGAGTTTATGTCTACTCCAAACGTTTATTTAAAAAATGGACTGCTGTCTATGATAAAAGCATTTCTTTTTAAAAGATCAAACAAAACTGACTGACCCTAAGCTGCTGGAAGCAGTTGTAAATTTTTGAAAAACTTAATTCAACTTTATGTTCAATTTAACGTTGACAATCCAATTTGCAGACTTGCAAAAACAAATTAGCTTGGGTCCCTAAAAATATTTTTACGTCTTACGTTGAACCGCTCTTGTGAAAGTACCGGCATTGGCAATGCAGGAAATGCTATGATTGTTTTATCCAAACAGTCTGAGTATTTAACGCTCTAACCGAGTACCGTAGTTGAATTGCTATTTTTAGCTAATTTACATCAATATTAAGCAGACGATAATGTTTTAATTTAACTCCCACCTCAGTAGCCGCCTTTGATAAGATAGTTCGCTATTTTATTTTCCTGGTATTGCGCCTTGGTAAGGCCTATGCTTGATAAGCAGCAAAGATAACGAAACAGTGGCGAGACTACTTCAAAAAGTCTAAATTCATTTTATGGGCAGAGTCATTGTCACAGCAGAATCAAAATAACTTATGACGTTTGTGATAGAAGCAAAAGCACCAATTAACATGTTAATAAAAAACAACTGCATTTCTGATATCTCCCTTCTCCCCATTATAGCATCGTGACTTGAAAGCACCTGAAAACTTTTGGACATATTGCTGAAAATGCTCATTGAAATTAATTATTCGTTTCTACGTATTGGTGGGCCTGGCAACTGCTTTTTTATAAAAGATATAGCTTTGAATGGAGAATCTATCAATGAAGAACAAGTTTGCAGCATTGCTGGTTGATATGTTACTGTTATCGGCTTTAATGTTGTTCACTGCGATATTGCTTGACATAAAAAGATAGACTAATGCTGAGATTTAGTGTTTACGTTACTGCTTTAGCAATACTAAAACAAGTTTTTCCTGCCTCTACCTGAACCCTTACAAGCTGAAAGCCTAGAAATAGTTTTTCATTTCTTCTATAGTATACTTGTTGAAGTGCTTGTAATTATTTGAATTTAAATGTTTTTTAGGTACCGTACTAATTACTGTAAAAGTTCTCCTTTGCGGTGCTAAGTATGGAACTAAACAGAACTCTGGTTTATTTTCACTATGAGGCATTGTTAATTGTTGTCAAGTTCGAAACAGCAATTAGTAATAGCACTTAGTAATCAGTAATTATCAGTAGTAATTAAGCTTACTGTAAAACACATAACTTACTTCCGTACGTTCATGTTCTACCCACCGATCAGGCAAATAATGTTTATAAGATCCTGTATCTTTTCGTAGATAAACCGTAATGTTGAGCTGCATTGTTGTTAAAAAAGCACAACTTGTTTGGCATTAGTTTTAAATAAAAGGTTTTTGCCCGATAATCTTTTTCAGTATTGAGTTTCTTGTCTACAATAAAAATTGGTTTAGTGGATAAATCTGTTTTCACTGTTATGGACTGCTGGTAATTAATGGCTAAATAAGCAATAGAAAGACGCTGATCATGTGATTAAGTGACACTATCAAAATACAAGGTGCCGTTACAAAAAAAAGGATAACTTTTGCTGCTATCGGCTACAGTCAACCAATCCACAAATCAGAATAACCCTGAACAGTTATCCGGGAAGTAGTGAGCTAACTGTAGTCAATCTACAAAAATACTTCAAAACCAAAAATCAGTATCAGATTCAAAATAATAGGTGAGTCAACTAGAGAAAAGTAACTTAGAATGTTGCTTTGCACATAGCTGGTTCACCAAACACTGTTCGTCCGACCTTGCATGAGAAGCTAGAGAGAATGTAGCCTGCGAGACGTTGCTTGGATGAATATGCTGGAATGATACGACATTTACTATAAAAATATAAGGTCAAAAATGGATTTGAGGAACTCTTGAAGTAGAAAAGCTCAATGGACAATACTTCACAACTTGCAAGAGCAAAGACTGATAACAAATACGCTTTTATTCCGCAATCAAGCGAGTGCAATTATTTGAAATAACTCAATACATGGTATGTTGATTTCCGCATTCAAACACACAACTGAAATAATTAGACTTTTACATGTCATTTAAAGTTTACGAAATGATGCAGTCTATACAGCAAATTATCAAAACATATAGAAATTTACTGTAAAATGAATGAATTTTTAAGCGAAATGTAAAGCTTAAAAATAATTAGACTATGAAAAGCCACAAGGAAAGAACACAATGTAAGAACATAGCCATTCGTCATAGCACATGACTAGGGAACTGTGTTCCGAAAGCAAGTGCAATTCGCTATTACCAAAGCGAATTCGCAGCATCAGGCTAAAACAAGTCGTTAATATCTACATTGTGACGTAAACAAATTGACCACATAAACGCAATCTACCAAACCTGATCTTGTCAGGATGGTTAGACATTGGAGATCGGCAAAAACAAAGTATCAAATCATAGGGCAGCCAGAGCAGTTACATGAGAAGTGACCGTTTTTGTTTGACTGAGTAAGAGAAGCAATCATACCAGCTTCTTTGTTTTTCATTCAAATCGGTGATTGTTATACTGTATCCATTCATATCTAACTTTCAGCTGATTTAGGGGAGCACTGAGTAACATTTACTCCCAAAAATTGCAAAGTTTTCAATCAATCAATCAATCAATCAATCGTTTATTTATCAAAAAACAAAACACAAAAGTGACATAAAACAATAATAGGCTACATACAATGTTTAGGTTTTGTTATTGATAGGGAGACAACGAAACGACCATACGGTCAACTAGTCAGTTGCCACCCTGGAAAGAATAATTTGAGTTATAAAACTAATCAACAATTTAACCAAATTGGTTACAATCAAAAAAGAAAACACAAACAAGACTAATACTTCGACTAGTAGCTTACAATTAATTGTCAGCTTCATAAAATTGTGTGCGAGATTTTCCAACAAATAGTAATCATGAAAATCAGTGGACACTGGACACCATGACAATAGACATTGTTGAATGTAAGAGCTTAGGCCAAATGAAGACCCACTTATCAAGTATCATAACTTTGCAAAGCTGATGCTTTGCTATGTTTTTTGAAATCATAAAAAGATAACTTTTTGAGATTGCTTGGAACCTCTGACCACACCACTGGTCCAAATACTTGTATGGATTTTTTGCCAAATTCTGTATTAGTGCGTTTAACAAAATAATTATTGTTTGCTTGATATCTAGTGTTATGGTTGTGGATGAGTGAAGAACTTGTGAACAATGCACAGTAGGCAGAAGGGTACAAGTTCATGCAGACTCTGAACATGTGTTTTTTTACTTCCAGTGTACATATGTCTTCCAGCTTTAAGATATTCATTTTAAAAAATAATGGACTGGTATGGGCTCTATAATCGCTTTTTGTGATTATTCTTATTATTCTTTTGTGACAAACTAACACACCTCTATCAAACGTTTGTGGAGACGCTTACGAAACTCGTCCATTTAAAACTTAACTCATTGAAACTACGTGAAATTTTTTTTCTATTTTCCATTCAGGAACAGATTGTAGTGCTCGCACAAGAATTGTGTTTAGATCCGCTAGTGCTGCCAGGTGTAGTCGCAAGGGTGGTGTGTAAAATCTATCCTTTTTCAGACGGTTGTGACGTCACTATATATGGATCAGTAACAATGATCTTAGTGTTTGTTAGAAACGATAATTGTCCTGATGAACACCCAAACTTTTCAGTATTCAATGATCTTATTAGCATTGATACAATGATTGTGACGTCACAAACGTCTGAAACACAAGAGTTGGAGCTCATAGCCCTACTTGTCTACGTCACTGCTGCCATTAACAACAAATCAAGTTTTACAAGAATTTGTGCACAGTAGATGCAACTAGAATTAAATTAAGCAGTTGCACTGGAAAATTATTATTGTTACACATTTGCAGCGGAATTATAATTTAGCCGACTCATAGCCAAATTACTAAACGCAACATTGAACATTCTTGCCAACATGCCTGTACACAAATGTTATACAATAAACGTAGTAAAAAGATGAAAGTATAAAGACAACGATTACAGATTTCATTTCAAGTGAAAGCAATAATGCATATGTCATGGAAATGTATCTACAAAAACAAAGTTGATTTTATAACAAAGTTAAAAACACTGTAGGCTAATAGATTGTTTACACATAGCATTGAAGTACACAGGTTAGTTATAATGCTTCGAAGTTTTTGAAATTGCAAAACAAATGAAGAATGAAAGTATGCTTGCGTGAAAAATGCTTCTGTTAGTTATTTTATCGCAAACGTTATTATAATTTACACCGGCATAAAAAATTATAATCACATAAAAAGTTTGCATAAGTATTGTCGCTAGATGGAACAATAGAGCGTGATAACCAACAAACTAGCAGCAAGCTTTCTTCAGCGAAATAGCTTTTTTCAATTTACAGAATGTCTCATCAGAAAGCTTGCTGAAGGAAATGCTCTGTTGACAAAATTTAAATAATTCGCGGTTTGCAAAACAATAAACTGAAGTGCTTCTTTTCATGGAGTATAATCAGTTCAACCTCTCAGCCGTTAAACCAATTATAATTTATATTGATTCAACGTCTGCAGACGTTTAGTTAATGTACAAAAGAACTGATCTTCTGGTTGGGAAGTTACTGGTATGACGAACGTGCGTGAAAAGCGATCATGCATTCATACATGAATCTATTTTTGGAAAAAAGTTGTGTTGGTCTTGGTAGACTTCGTTAAGGCTTGAAATTATGAGCTGTGCACGAAATCGTGTATTTTCGCTTTGCCTTTAACGCAAGCCAATGACGAATATCAACAAAAAAAATAGTGACAGCAACTGCAGCTGCTTCCCTAGCTGTCGTTTTAACGTTCAATGCAGTGGAACGAAGCACAAGTCAATGATTAACAGTGGCGTTAACGTGATTTGATTTACTGTAAGTGCATGAACAACAGTCAGTCGGAATCATAAAACAAGCTACAAAAATGGAAATTTTCATTCTCAATGACACCAAGAAACCGAATCAGAGGTTAAAAGACACCAGCGCCTACTTTAGCACTTAAAAAATCTGTTGCGAATCTGCAACTGACATGGCACGTTTGGTCAAACGACAAGCAAGTATTGATGGCCAATAAACACTGTCTTTCTACTTGTCCATTAACAGTAAACGAACATATTCAGGGTTAACCTACTCAGTAAACTTTTACGTCATGCCAAAGCCGTGTCATCAATACTGACGTAATTACAACATTCATATATAGTAACAATAATAAAGATTATTCATTTCCTGTGGTAGAAATCATGTGGTTACTTCATTTCACTGATGCCAATGACGAATTACTAAGATGGATTATATCATGTTATACATGAATCTATGTTAGCGAATTCAACCTCTGTTGTGACTGAGAGTAGTAAAAAAATTGAACAAAACATGAAAGTTCTATGAAATCAAACGGAAACATTAACCGAGTTTTATTATGTCAAATACTAGAAGGTCCTTTGGAAGTTAAATATACATTTGAAATGTGACAAAATCTCAAAGATTTCTAAAAGCAACATAACTTGGAATGGTAAGTTGTGAGTGTGATGAAGTGAACAAGCGTAATCCAGTTAGTACCTCAGCCAACAATGAAATGTAGGCTGACTTGTTGATTTCTATTCCTCTGCTGAATGACAATAGTAATAAGTAATTGGAATAAACAAATGGGCAAGAAGTCCTACGTTCAGTAGGCTGTAAAACAGCGGAAAAAATCGCGGAGTGGGATTTTGCATTGGCAGATTTCTGTGCTAGACATTCAAGCAGTAACCCAAGTGTTTTTAGCCGTGAGTAATAACCCAGACAGTAAAATCTACAATTTTTGCATTGATTCAACGTCTACAGACGTGAAATCAATGCAAAAATGACGGATTTTGTTGTCTGGGAAGCAACCTTCACAAAAATCCACCTACCAGAAGTAAATTTTTAAGTTTGATTACCAAATGGAATAATTCGGGTTCTCACGAATAGCAAACCAAAAACAAACAATGAAACGAAAGTAATTCAAATGGGAATCCCTACGCAACTGGGAAAAGAACATTGGAATACAAAAGCAAATATGCATAGAGTGATTCGCTTTGTTAGCTTACCCAAAATAAAACTACTTTCATTTCAACGCAAAGCGATGACAATAAAGGCAAGTTCAGCAAAGCTAGAAAATACAATCGGTCTGATACAAACATGTTATCCATTAACTGAAAAGCACTCGGTTGTGAAAAACCTCCAAGACACAAAGATCATTGCATAAGCAACCTTTTTATAGTTAGTTTACCGTTTCACAATGTGAACAACTGAACATGAACAAAGTAGACGAGTTATGTGACAAATAAAAACGAGATTAGAATCTTTTCCGCAGTCAAGATAAGAAATTGTTCCGACAAACATCAAGTGATTCACATATCACGGAACGCAATCACCGCAAATAATTCGAAAATCAATCTGCTGTAGAATGTTGAATCACAGCTTTCCGGTTGTGGCTGCCAGTTGCTAGAGTTGTTCGCCTATTTGTATAAAGGCAGCAGAAAATTTGAACAAATTCAAAACTAGCTTCAATCATTCCATTTCACTGAAAATTATAACTGAATGTATTATTTTATCACAATTGTCATATACAGCGCCCAGGGGCATAGTTTGCACTGTGGATGAGTGGGTGTGGCGCTGTGTAGTGTAAATGCTGTTTTTATTATTATTGTGGAGATTTAAAACAATTGATGGCGAACATACTGTAAAACCACAAGAATTTACAGAAATCTTGGCAGTTCATCTGCACATTCTCAATTTAAATTATGTCTATTGCAAATGGACATCTACTGTATTGTATCGAAAAGAAACTTAGAAATTACAAAGTTGACATAATGGCGAAAAACAGCAACATGAAATGCATTTACAACGTTTTAACCATAAACTGGAATAAATATGTGATACTGCCAGCAGTAGAAGATGGTTGATAACATCACATCAGTAATTGTGATGTCACAGCGATGCTTTCCTGTTGAGACAATGACAGGACATTAGGCGCTTTAGAAGAAGCGATCTAGATATAATAGTCTACTGTATGTAGATAAAACCGGTAAAGTAAAGCATTTTGCTGATAATCTGGAGTACAATATGATAGTATAACTTATGATTATATTTACACAAAAATACTACATTTATGTGATTTTTGACTTCGTTAACTCACCATGACACTTAACATACAGAATATGTGACAATAAAAAAAGCTCACAGTAGCTGTACAAAAAATAACACTTTCGCCTACTTAGAAGACGTGAGATTCATACCTTGCTGGTTCTAAGATGACGAATCTCCGATTTGGTCAACCTGAAACAATAAAATTTTTGGCTGAGACGATAACATAAGTGGTGATCTTTGACAACTCAAACGTATAAAATGTACAAATAGCTGATAATTTAATGTCAGTTGCATAAAGAAAAAGTAAGTTGCAAAAACACAACTTTAACTGTAAAAAAGAATGTTTTGAAATCAATGTGACCATAAAATAAAAATAAAAAGATTACTAAAGATGTGTTTAATGCTGATAGGTCTGTCCTAATTCTACAACCTTGCGTATGATAATAAAATACTGTGATGTCAGTATGCTATCATTGATTGATCATAAGGCGATGTAGCTCACCTTGCTGGAGCCTCCATGCACTACTACGCCATTGTGTGCATCTGGATCTGAAAAATTCGTTTCTTTGTCAAGGGTTTACATAAATAGTGCTTGACAAAAACCTATACATTCAAAAATATGAAAGATTTATTTGAACTACAAGGTTTGAAACACCTAGGTTGTTAACAAAGCAGAATTACCAACAGGAAAGGGTGAGAAAAGCTTTGGAGTTGGGAAATCATTTTATCCAGATACAGTATTGCCACATCCATTCACTGTCAATGTGATGAAATATAATCCGAAACAATAAGCATTGTTCCATTCTTTTACATCACATACGCACATCCTGTGAAATCTGAATGGTACGTAGGAGGACAGGCATTTCACAACATATCATGAAACGTTGCTAAATTCAACTGGTGTCAATGTGGCAACCAAGTAAATTTTACGATCATTATGCGTTGAATAAACGCTAAATATTTTAAGGCAGTAACATGAGCCAACTGAGCATTACTTCCTCCGCTTTCCGGGCTACGTTGTGTGGGAGCTGTTTTTTTTTTCTTTTTTGGCTTATTTACTTCCGCGTACGTCGGGTGCTGGTTTACTTCCTGGTTGCCATCAACTGCAGTAAGCACAAAATAATAAAACTGGTCTGTTCTGTTGATAAAATGCTATAACAGAAACCTTGCTATTCTGGCCATACTATTAAGCCACCTCAGATTAAATCAGGTCGAACAAATCGATAAAACACAATGAGATTTCATCCAACAGATTTGAACGTTTGTTGCGAAGAGGTACAATATTCATCATTTATTGTATTTTAAAATTTATGATATTGATTGTTTGCTTAAACACAGAAACATAAGCTTGACAACAAGGCAAGCTTGCTTTGGTAATTTACAAAGCTATAAACTGGAAACTAAACGAGAACGTCATAAACGTATTTTGAATTCAGCTTAGGACTTAAACTGCTGTCATGAATCATATTCCACCGTCACATAGAGCGGTGTCGCTAGTGGGTTGAGATGATAAGGGACTGTGCTTAAAATACCTTCCAGACCTTTATTCGCGTGTTTTACTTCAGAATAAGCTTCTTCAATGACATCTTTTGAACCAGATGTACCAGCAGCATTGTTGTTAGCTGTTTTTCCTGGGTAAAAAAATAATTGTCATGCTTAATCAGTGGAACTTTTAAATCACTTCGATTAAAAATTAGTAGAAGCCACGGTAGAAACAAAAATATGAACAAGTCGACTACCCAGAAAGAAAATAAGCCGATTTTAACATTGATTTAACGTTTGTAGACGTATAATCAGTGTAAAAACAACCGACTTGCTGTCTAGATAACAACTGTATAATAATTAACCAGTTTCGTCATTCTGTCACCAGCAGAATGGCTAAAGATGTTGCCAACTGACATGCAGGCTACACGTGCTGTCCACAAATTGTGTTGTAATTGCTTTTTTGAAGCAAAATATAGCCTTGCAAAAAGAAATGCATTGTTTACAACTAAGCCTGCCCTAAAGTAATTTGCCTTACAGCCTAGAACTTCAGTGAAATATGTTCCTGGTTCATCACGCAGAAGTTAGAGTGAAGAAAATTTAAGGGCACTGTGTATTTCTGTGCAACCTTTGAATATGTAGGTTGTGTGCCTATCTTGATATAAAGTCAGAGAGGTAACATGGTTTCTTGCTTTCTTTGCAACTTTAGCAATCATCAATAGATCTTTCCACCTATATCTAAAGTAGGTCTGGGATTTTGTGGATTGAAGATCTACGAATAACGCACCATGGCCGATACTTCATGGTCAAGAATAACGCACCATGGCCAATCTTCATAACAACTGTCCATACAAATCTTTAAAATATCAGCTAAAGCTATATGGGCTAATAAAGCTATAGCCTGAATATAAGTTGTTTATTTTTTCTTTTTTGTAACATTTTCTTTTTTTATTTTCCCTTTATATCTTAAATTTTGCTGAAGGTGTTGCGACCGTGCTAAATTTCTTTCAACCCAATAACTTATTTTGGTCACAGCACGTTTTAACGTTCGCGTTTTGTCGCTTCTACCTTTTTCTCGGCCTTTGCTATGTTGACGTGTATTGTTTTTGATATGATGGTCAGAAATAAAAAACAAATGAACTGAACTGAACTGAAGTCCCATCTTTAATGTAAACTTTAGTATGTATTTACATTTTTTTGGTTTTATAAAATAAAACCTGGACTTACCAGAAGTCTTGCTTCGTTTTTTCTTTTTGTCGACTTCAGCATAAGCGTTGTTCGCTGAGTTGGATTGGTCGGATGATACGTAAAGTGGATTTATCTTTTCTTCTTTCTCGGAAGATCCTGTAAAATGAGAGTACGACTAATTTGAAGTGGTTTGCAATAATGAAGCACAAATATTGAAAACCAAGTAGAAACGATATGTTCCAAACTAACTGTATCACTAGCCATGAGCTAAGCTTATCATTAGCAATGAGCCAGTGCAAAAAATAAATTTTAGGAACCAAAAACGAATGTGGTCGAATGCAGTAAGTTTCCTATGATTCACATTTGGCATGCCGGTATGGTATACAGTATACACTTGTGTGCACTCTGTTTTTCATTATTCAACCAAGAAACCAAGTCATACGTGTGCAACTTCCTTGCATTCAGTGACACATTGTGACGTAATAGGCTACGTTGAGACTTTGTGAAACGTTGTGGCGTGATTCAATGAATCGAATCTCTCAACTAACATTTCGTAAGTTTTGGCAGTTACTTTTGCACCAAAACAGCTAATCGAAACATAACTTTCGAAAAAGTAATCTTGCAACTTTTACACTTTCGTTTACAAAGAAAAGGTTATTTTTTTGTGAAACAAAAGACAAATGATTGACAAAATAATTATAAACGTTTTGTAGTGAACAAACAAACCCTTGTTTTTCTTCTCCTTTTTGTCAATCATTTCGTAAGCAGATTCTATGATCGGTGGTTCCGAAGATACATACAAAGGGTTCACCTTCTCCTCCTTTTCAGAAGTGCCTGGAATTATACAAAATTTAAGGGAGTTGAAAAATATTTAAAGATAGTGCTAGAATGATGATGATCACCCTACGTATCCGAGCATGGCCGACAAATCTGAATGAGGCAATGATATGTTGTTCGTGAATAGATAGTTGCAAAGATGACTGACAAGGCCTTTTTGTGAGATGGAACTTTTGCTGCAGGATGAACACGAAAAAGATAATTAGTTGGAGTTATTAATTGGGATTCAGCAACTGCATACGCTGTTTCTTTGCTGTTATATTTAAATATAGTGCTAGAAAACGGGAGAAAGCAAAAGACACACACAGTAGGCCTACATCGGTTGGTGTCCCCTCCGGTGATTATAATTTTTTAGGCAATTTCGGTTGATAAATATTAAGTATCGTTACGATACTGTAACCTTCAGCTAAACATAAATATTTGACATAAATTGGATGTGAAATATGCGTAGTCCCTTGTGTTTCAATGCTTCAGTCAGGTTTCTTGCAAGCGCTACCACATTGTTATACATTCAAACTAAGAAGCTTTAGGATGTGGGTTCAGCCTTTCTATACTGTAATTTATTTGGTTCGGTGCATTGGTTGTATAATGTATACACCCTGAGAATCTAGTTTAAATATTTATAGTGATTTAAACTACAAAATAATGAATGAAATAAAAAAGTATTGAGCAAGAAAGTAATCCACAAATACCATTTATGTTTCATTCAGACTGCTTTTGTAGCCTAAACCAACACTAGGTGGCATTAAGCTAGCAGCAACTAATAATGCTACATTGAAAGAGACTGGTGACTTGCCAACAGGAAGTAAGTGTTAACGCTCTGTGCAAAGCAGCTCTTGCTTACTATGTAATTCACTGTGCATCTGGTTAGTGAATATTCTGCATTTTTAAAAGCAAATGGATCAACACAAAACACGGTTTCGTTTTGCAGATATTTTGACATCACACAACCAAGTGATTACATTATAACGATGTCTACTTGAACAGATCGCATGAAGATGGTGCCAGCATATAAAACACTTCCTTTTTTAAACGAGGATACGTCAAAACAATGACACACTGTTATCGAGTGAGCAATGATTGAATACTACCAAGGTAAATAAACAAGTTAGAGAAAAAAATATGGAATAGATAGATTGTTTATTTACTTTCCAATATTATAAGTCAAATAAACTGGCAAGATTATGTGATATAGTGCTTTGACAAATCGAGTGATGGAAAAAAAAGTAATTTGAGCAACTTTCACAATAGCCTACATTTACAAACCTTTATTCTTCTTTTCTTTTTTCACCTCTGCATAGGCTGTTTCAACTCCAGCTGGTTGACCAGAGGATGCATAAAGTGGGTTAACTCTTTCTTCCTTTTCAGAAGTTCCTGCAAGTTACACAACATTGTTTTCATTTTATTTTTCATGTAAAATCAATAAAACGAACGCTCAAATACGCATTAAGCAGGGAGGGTTGATACTACAAACGATCTGTGAATGCTAACAACAAGAAAAAAACGTCAAACACATTGCCCACGGCACCACATATCGCGCGCCGAACGGTGTTGATGATTGATGCAAACTGGAATACTGGATCAGCAATGAATATAATGACTGCTTGATATATGCACCAACATCTAGTCCGAGTTACTCTCTCTGTCCAAAGGCGATATAAAAAAAAGATGAACAGGTGAAGTAAGAAATTTTCATACAAAGAATAAGAACAAGAGGTAACTGGTGCAAAAATTTCACCAATTAATATTGATCTATGCTAACAAAATCATTTGGGTAAGTTTATTAGGTATCTCAATGGGCGTTAATTCTTAGACCGATGTGTTTATCACTCTCCTTTAAAATATGATCTGAAACCTACATAGAAATGTAGGCTGCATAGACTTTGTCATTGACATATGCAGCGGATGGAAACATATCACTAGTTGACCAAGCATGTAAGCTAGACAATATTACTAAATGTTGCATTAGCAATATGTGGATCCCATATCTCCAGCTCAAAGCTTCATATTGTCTATAGTTCTCTTGCAATGAGCAACTTGTTAAAATGATATTAATCTATGATTTATCAAAACAAAACAAAATGTTTGGACTGGAGCAAAAAATTCTCAACCTTTTTGTTCTTTTCCACCTCGTCCACTTTTGAAAAATAAATCTACTCTCACCCATTGTTTTTGGAACAGAATGTGGTCGTTTGTCATGCGGTCTATATTTTTTGCAAAAGTAACCTTCTTGAAAGATGAAATTTACCCCGAAAAGTTAATGAACCCCGGATGGGAAGCTCTCAACTTCTGCAAGCATTGAAATTAAGCACCCAATAATATTTTTTTCGTGGAAACGCAATATACCTGTCCCGTTGTTCCTGCCTACGCCGGAGAAAGCTGAACTAGGGGACTCCACATTTCCTGTGAAAAGAAAACGGTGAAAATCCAAGTATTGGAAACGTGTAAGCTCTGATACATTATTTAAGATCACTGGTTCTGTTAAACTAGGCCTACATTACGACGCTGACACCACCTCGTTGGCCAGACTTTACAAAAATACGCGCAACTGCGTCTCAAACGTCTCCGTACGGGCGTCAGGCTTTTACGCTCAACCATGCACCAATACAGAAGAGCCTCTTTTACATCTTGTGGTTGTGGTGCTGAGGAACAGACCACAAACCACATCAACGTCAAAAACGTCATCAACGACAGTACCAATTTCAAGCCACATAATGGAGTGCAACGACTGCTCGTCTTGGATGAAGAAACCAAAGACTGGCTGCTCCCTAGCGCCCTAGCAGTCCTTGAATCTGGGGTGGTGAAAGGATAGACTTTCGTCCCGCAGAGGCTCACACAACAAACAACTTTAAAATCTTGCACAAATCTGAACGCCCTTTCAATATATTGCAAGTAGTTGTTTCAGTTATGCGTTGGCAACTAAACTGCAAATACAAAGCTTATTTTTAACTTGAACGTTTGCAAAGTTATGTTATTACATAATCTGGCAGTACCTCAGTAATCAGCAATAGCTTGTGTGGGAAGAAATAAAATATAATTGAAAAAAATTTTTTTATCTTGTTTGTTCAATGTATCAACAAAAATAAAATTCAACTTAAAGAACGACCGTACCTTTATGTTTACAAGCTGATGCCCATCGACATGCTTTCGAAGAGCGATAACACAACCCCAAAAAGTAAAGGTGTGGAGTCTGAAGTTGTTGTGTGTCCACACCTTTACTACTGTTTACTTTAAAGTTTACTTTAAAGTTTTCTTGCTTACTTTACTGTAAAGTGAAGTTGGGGATCAAGATAAGTCTTGGGCTCCCCACATTGTTTGCAAAACTTTGAAAGAACATTTACGTCAATGGACGAAACACAAGAAGTCTAATGGTGTGGCATGAGCTAAAATATCATCATAGCGACTGCTGTTTTTGTGCAGTAAACACAAAATGCATAAACAGGAAAAATAGGATTTTCTTGCAATATCCAAACCTAGCTTTAGCAATCAGGCCAGTGCTACACACTTGTACACAGTGAAGAACTTCCTGTTCATGTTTTTGAAGGGTTGCCACAGTTGGATTTACTTTGATGCATACTTTCTATAAAACATTGAGAACCATGGATCAATTTTGCATGGTAGACTTGTCATATCTTAATAGTGAATATGTGGATAAAATTTCAGTGCAAATTTTCTCTGGGGTGATGGGTAACCGGGATATTAAAAGGACCCCACTTTTAGCTTTTTTTCATTTTGACCCATGTTTCATATAAAATATCTCCCAATCTATTTAATATTTTGTACTAAAATTTTTTTAGTTCATAGAGAATCCTGTAAACAACACTTCCACCAAATTTCAGCCAAAATCAATCAGAAATGGGGTCTTGGTGAGCTTTCCAAATTTTGGAAAATTTTAACAAAGAGCTGGAAACGGCCAACTTTGGAAGTCTATGACCTTTTAGAGTGACAAAGTGAACAATGTTGTTTTTTCAATATTTGGCAGAAGTACTATGACCTGTAAAAAAATTGGCTTGTTACCTAATTTAGTTTAGCAGTAATAGGGCCTCAAACATGGCCAAAAATAAAAAAAATTGTGCCCCCTCAGCAGACCCCCCCAAACTAAATGGTTCATAACTCTCGTGTTTCTCAATATATTTCACTCAAATTTTGCAAGTGTTCATCATATAGAATAGTAAAAAGATGTGTAAAATTTAAAGAAAATCAAAAGGTTGAATCTCCTGGCTGTGTGAATCGACACGGAATGGCCCTCATGCACAAGTTCACTCATGCAGTGGAATCACTGTAACTTAAAAAGTTGACCTGATGGACAAAAACTGATTGCACTTTCGGATTCAGCGCCCCAAAGTTAGTCTAAATCAGTTCAAAAACCGCCGGCACCAAAAATTGTGTCGGCCAGTGTAATGTGTTTCTTTTATAAATAGTTGAATTTTTAACGTAAGCAACCTTCATTACATCAAGAAAGCTAGCATCTACAATTTTAGATAGTAAAGCGTAGAAACATCACATTGAGCTAGGCTAGACACTATAACTGTTTTTATCCACAAGCTACCTTGAGTGCTTGCTTCAAACGCTCCATTCCTGTGTGTCAAAGGTTGATCTGAAACGTCATGAAAGTTCTTGAATAGTGATATAAACCGTGGCCAAAATGTAATTAGATGAAAGATCAATGTTTGCTGATTTAGCTTTACAAAGACTGCATCATTCTCGTAATACCATTAACTAAATAGTGGTCTCGGATTAACGTGCTACAGCAGCAACACGTTTCCAAAGCATCCACAATCGTTTGATTTACTAACTTTGGTGTGCCAGACAAGTTTCAAAAAAAAGATACCTATCATCCACAAATATGTTTAATTTGATAAAGTACAACAGCACTTTCCATTATCTACACGAGTGTGACTAGTGTGTTTACTCTAGTCTAGAGTGTGTACTTACTAGATTAGTGTAACCAAGTGTGTTCAGGAGCAATATGATAAGTTACCACATATAATGCCAGTAGCTTACATGATAACCAGATGTATTACAAAAGTTATTTAAAAACTTAGTGAATAGAATCATTCGTACTTTTATTACTTCTTTATTTTATCTAAAACGATAAACGTTTAACGCTCACAATGAACAACGATTTGGTGAGAATAGCTAGTTCGTACCTTTACTTGTTCTGGACGAATTTCTTCGCTTGTAACAAAACAATACCAAAACAATCAGCAGTATTACCAACACAGCACCAACAACTCCCAATGCTATTGCAAGGGTGTTGCTGGTTGGACCAGTTGATGAATACTTTTCCACAATGACATCGAACATAATGGTGTGGTTGTAAGGCGCAATGGATGATTGTAAGTACAAGGTATAAGTTCCGTTGTCATCCATTGTTGCCTACAAAACATGGGCATGAAATACAAGAAGTTTAAATACATTCACATTGTTCGTTCATTCCAGCTCGGTTTTTATAAAATCAGTGAACAAGGTCTACTCGCAACAAAGTCATCTTACGACTTGACAGTGTACAACAAGACGTTACTGAAAAAAAACCTTCAAGTTTAAAAACTTGCAACTTGCATTTTTGTAGCATTTTATAATAAGTTTTCTCAAAACTTTTGTTTTAAATAGTCATAAAGTGTACGTCAAAGTCCACTAACAATTAGATAGTGCTGTTTTTGTTGTAGAATTGTTCTAGTGTTAAAACCATATTAAACGGGTTCATTTAGACTTACATTATCTTTCACAAACATGAATATTTGTGAAGTTCCATCATTTTCTAAACTTCCACCTTCTAATACCATTCCTGAAAACATTGACTTGTTAAACAATTTCAAGGTAACCAACTTGAAACATGGTTTCGTTTTAATGAAAGTGAGATAAAATTGTATAAAAAGTAATTTGTGTGCTGTATATCAAAAAATTACTGTAACTGTTCCCTATTGAAAACGAAATTAAAAGTACACTTTGTCATGACATCACAATGTTAGGAAAAAGTTATATTCGCCTGAATTTTATTGAATAAACATTACCAGAACTGTTCTTGATTAAAGCTAAAAGTTTAGCTGGAGGATTTGACATGAATGTAACATCACACGATTCTTTTTGACCAAAAACCCACGAGCAAGACGTAGGATTGTTTTGAAAAGGTGCATCTGTATCATACATAGTATCTAATTAGTTTTGAAATATATTAAATCTGAGAAAGAAATTTAATTTTTCAACTGAATGGAGATTAGAAATACAAAAACAAGTAAAAATTGAACAACGTGAATAGATGCCCCATAGCAAATTATGCACTTCTGATTGAAATATTTGTGTTAATTTTAAAATATTTACAGTTACCGTGTATTTACAAGGAGACTAAAACAACTTAATTAAAATACAGTGCAGTAACATCGTTATAGAAGATAAAACTATTTTGAAATTTGAATTAATTTTTTTAAGTTTATTTAATACATGACATGCAATGGAGATGCAATCCAAGCAGATAGTTAAGTGGTTTTATAGCTTAAATGATCGTAAAGCTGTTAAATTGGAAAACGGTTTTGATCACAATGAAAAACAAATTATGAATTAAATCTTCTTTACCAAGCCTTTATATTATTTCTTTACAAAATGGAAGTAAAATTTACCTCATTTGATCATTCAGAGCAAACCGATTGGTCATGAGAAATGAGAAGTTGTTGCGAAAGACAAAACACGCGGTATTCATTAAATCGATTTTAAACTATCATTTGCTGCGGTATCGAATGAGTTAAAGTTTTTGATATCATTAATCAGTAGAAGTTGATGATACCTAACCTTGTAAATCGTGATCACCTTGACTATGCATTTCAATGCCTAGGATACTTGTTCATACTCACTTTTTCAGTAAGTGCGGAACCAGTAAATAGTTTATTGGTTTACACTACACTGCAGTGGTTCCCAACCTTTTTTGTTGCGTTCCTCCCTTTGCCTATTTTGGAACTATTCATTCCTCCCCATATTACTAAAAACAAAAAAGGGAGTCCTAAATTTTAGAAACCCTAGAATTTTAACTAAAATGGTTTCTCTACAATTCCCCCAGATTGTAATAGACACCATTATGTTAGGGTTCTAAGACTCTTTCCTCATTCCGATCGGAAGTAAAAACGGGATCAGGGACCGCACAGCCGGCGGTCTATAAAAATTGCCGGATAAGCCAGTTTTTGGTTTGGCTTCTCAAAACCATCGTGTCGATCATCCTCATTTTGTGCGAGCGGAACCCAAGGTATGTGAAGGTTATTTAGTGGGGTGTTGGCCAGTGGCGTGTTGGCCAGTGGCGTAGCTAGAAATGTTTTTTTTGGGGGGGCCAAATATTTGATGGATCGAAGAGAACGACAAAGTGTTTGATTAAAGACATCGCTACCTCATGTGCAGTGGCGTATCCTGGTGGGTTGAACAAGGGAAGCAATAAAACTGGTGGGGGGTTAGAGCGTGCCAAAGGCACGCGTATTGTAGGGGGGTCCGGGGGCATGCTCCCCCGGAAAAATTTTGCAAAATTACACTAAAATAATGGATTATAGCGCTTTCTGGAAACACTTTTAGGGTAATATTTGTATGAAATTTATTAGCAAATAAACAGCTATTAACTTATTAAAGGTAGCTCTTGCACACGAACGGGCAATAACTGAAATTCCTCCCCTGAACTCATGAAATTCCTCCCTAGGGAGGAATTCCTCCCCGGTTGGGAACCACTGCACTACAGTAAGCTAATCATGATTTACGATTTGAGATGTAATATTGAAGCAAAGGTGGGTCTTTACATGATCCAAACATCAGGGGATGAGAATATAAAGTTTTCAGTACACTAAGCCGTAAGCATTAATGTGAGCAGGGTGACCTTTCTCTCAGTCGCCCTTCCCTGAGTAACTACGCTAATTTAATGTATTACACCCTGGGTAGAGGTATGAGGTGTTTTTTAATCGGCTTAATCCGGATGCTGAATCAGGATCTGTTTGGGTGCTGAAACTGAGTCATTGAAAAGCTTGCGCAAATTATCCGCCATGCCAATTTTAATGCTGTGATTTAAAAGTGCATACGTGCAAATCGTGGTGCCAATTAATTCATACACACACTGATTCTGTTGTTTTAACTCTTTCAGAGATACAAAACTGTCCACAAAAGTGCAATAAATGATCAGAAGATATTTGGTTTAGTTTTCACTTTCAAAACAAAAAGATCAGAAAAAGCAAGAAGGTTGATTATATTACTGAATTATATAAACAATAAAACAGAAAATATTAAAAACAACAAAAAAATCTAAGTATGCTCAATTGATTTAAAAGTGTTAGCCAATTTTTAATTTAAATGACCAACTAAAGAAAAAATATGTAGAAGAATGCAAGATTAAAAATTTTACAACACAGTAGTTGACAGAAGTTGTGTGGGTTGAAAATGAAGAAAATGATTGAAAGAGTTGGCTGAAAATAGACTAAGCGTCTACGAGAATTGTGGTTTTTCCGAGAATCTTATGATACGCAGCATGCCATGATCTGATTGCAAGAGCTATCTTGGATTGGTTTCAAGAAAAAACACGTCTACACACTTGGCTGGTCTACTCACAAATAACATCAATATAGACAGTGTTGGAAAACGTCCCAAATGTGTCATCAGTATTACACGTATAGTTTCCAGTGTCAAATGGACTCAACGAAAAAATGTTCAAACAAAAACTTGAAGTTGTCATGTTTGGATGAGTCCATGAGAAAGTGGTGTTCAGTTCATTGGCATAACTAACATTGCAAGTAAGTTTCAAGGCTTCACCTCGTCCAACGATCATAGCTTCATTTTCAATAACTTTTTCAGCATCATTCAAAGTTACATTTCCTGGTATGAGATAAAAACTTAGTTGTGCTCTTTGTCAATAAATATTAAACAAATATTTTATACCTCATCCACTTATCAATCGACAAACGTTGATTTTCTAATCATGGAGTAGCTAAAGTGATATTTTTGCTTGTCCACTTGATTTAAACAAAATGAAACTTAATCACAAAACATCCAACTAACTTGCAAAAGTAAATTGAATAAGGCAATTTGTATTAAGAGTTCTCCAACATGAGATGAAAAGCACATTCTTTTGTGAACATGATTGCTTTGGAAGATTATTAATTAAAAAAGAAAATTGATGTTTACATTTTACGTTTTGAACTAAACTCTACCAACTTGCCTGATGTGCCACTCAAACTAGCCGAAAATGTTTCGTTTGACCAACCCTGTGAGGCCCGTTTTGATAACCAAAAAGCATTTATCGACAAACTCACTATTTTCTGGAATAACTGTGATGTTTCTTTTCGCGCTTTTATGTGATCCAACGCTATTAACAGCCAAGCAAGACAAAGAACCACCAACACTGAGAGGTTGACTTATTGAACATTCGTTGTTAATGTTTGTGATGTTTTTACATCCATCAGAGCAAATGGTAAATGCACATTGAGGTGTAGGATTGCCTTGACTTGTGCAATGTGCAGAAAGATTTTGATCAGATCTTAACAAATATCCACCGCTGGTATCAATCACGTATTGCGACAAAGATACATTGCTGACGACATTTGAAGAAATATCTGGAAAAGTTGTCATGAAATTTTGAAACTAAACAAGGCAGACATATTACACTATGATTGGCAAATCTTTGTAACTTTGTTACCTTAAATGGATTTGCAAATTGTATACACACATTTTTCATAAAGTACTTTCGCTAAAGTTAGAACCGCAGTTTAATTTCTCTTCAACAATATTAATGTTAAATATTTTGTAACTCAAGAAAGACGTTCCGAACAGCCCAATTACTGAATAGTAATGTTACTGTGCTGAAAATTAAAAGACATAGTTTATGAGATGATGAATTAGCTGATTGAGAAAGATGAAACTAATACAAGTGCAAGTATAAGATGACCGTGACGTAGGCTACACAGTTAAAAAAGAATCTATATAGCAAAGCCAAATGAACACATGCTATTTTAATATAGAAAGTGAAATATCCAATTCTTGTTGCATAGCAAGGTTTATTTCGTAATGTTTTTCTTTGCAAAAGAATCGTGATGATAGAAAAGCGGATATTTTGAAAAGTATACTTTCCAATCAGCAACCAGCTAGTATCTACATTGAACCAACGTTTTCAGAGGCTGAATCAATGTAAAAATAACTGATAAGTTCATTGCAAAACTGCTTATGTACTGTCATGCATAACTACCATGACTCAGATTTCTGAATATGCTGGGCTACTAGTAGCATGGTAAAGAAAAATATTAAAGATTCCACAGGCAGCCATGTGTAACTTCTCGCAAATCAACTATTCACAATTCACATCACAAGAATAGAATTCCTGCAATCTCTTGGTTTTGTCCACGTGTTGCTAATTCAATAATTGTAAGCTTTCACATTTGTTACGTCTTTTTTTTTTGTAATAAACTTGTTGTTTAAAGGGCTTTAGAAAAGCACTTACTGTGGACTACTTTGCAAGCGCAAAATCAAATAGCTGGTTTCTGAATTATTTCGGTTTGAAAATTCTTTTGATAACTCAACTAAACCTTTGATCGAGATAAAGCAGTAGCTTATGCTCCCTATAAAGAAGCTATACTATACCCAAAGCTAAAGCTATACTATGAAGAAGAATTGGGCAGAGTGAAAAGTAGGCTACGCTGAGACATTGCCAGCCATTGAAGACGTTTTTGCGAAAAAACGACATTAGTTAATACCTAAAGGCCAACATTAAATCCAGCTCTAAAACCAAGATTTGAAGAACTGTATTGATTTTGTTAAGATTAAAGGCATACTAAAGGAAAATTTCAAACCGGAATTAAGCATTAAAATGAGTAAACTGAACATTCAAGAATACATTTCAAAAACAATTACCCAAAAAAATTTGTTTTCAATGGCGCTGGCAAGGCCCAAAGTCCAGTGTTTCATTTATTTTCATTTTTTTCAAAATGACCAAAACGTGCAAACACAGCTCAAGAATACGTCATAAAGTCCAGCAATAACAAAAGCCACGTTACCAATCTGATGTTTTGAGCAAACTGTCTGCTGTTTTGATGTTAAAATGTGCTGTTTTGATGTAAATACATACATAGCCTACAGTCAAATCGCCCGCAGTAACAATTATTGCGTGATCGGTTGATTGCTAGACTTTATGACGTAGACTTTATGACGTTCTTTACAGTCGCACGCTTCGTTGCTCAGGCCAATCTCGTTTTGAAAGCTCTGACAAAAGCACGCGCACAATGGTGGTCAGACCGCAATGGGGCAAAATTTTATTGAAAATCGTTTTATGGTAGCATGTTAAACACAAAGAACGTGGAAAATCGCCAAGTCAGGTTTTTCCTTTAATACCCCTTTAAAAGATTTTGTTCATTTCATGTGACTGTGAGGAAAAGCGGATTAAGTAAGGAGTGGTTGTGCAATGCGATTTTGATCATCGGTATCACTGTTGTTTCTTTGTAGTAAACTCCAATGATGTCAGCCTTATTAAAATTCAAAGTTTGGCGGGAGCCTACCATAAGATATAATTTCATCATTCATTTAACAATACTAAGGATCGAGATGATACGCAGATGACACTGTTATTCTCGTCGACACAGAAGAAAAACTGCAAGAAAGCATGGACAAAATCAATGAAATCAGTAAAAAATACGAATGAAACTCAATTTGAAGAAAACAAAGACAATGCTAATCGAAAAAAGCAATGGAAATACTAAAATAAAAATTATGCTGGAAGGAGAACAATTGGATCAGGTCACCACGTATACATACCTAGGGTCCCTTATTACACAAGATGGATGATGCACCAATGAGGTAAGAAGAAGAATCGGTTATGCAAATGCGTCATTTTGGAAATGCAAGGAATTTTTAAGAGGAGAAATATATTTACAATTAAAACTGATACTTCTATCTTGTTACATCAAACCAGTCATGTCATATGGAAGCGAAAGTTGGACAATACAGCAAAGAAATTCACAAAACAAATAATGCTTTTCAACTCTGGTGCTACAGAAGAATATTAAAAATATCATATAAAAAAACACATTACAAACGAAGCAATTAGGAAAAGAATTGGAGTGCAAGATAGATGGGAAAACGAGTTAGCAAAACAAAAGATGAAATTCGCTGGACAAATTTTGAGAGGATCGGCAGGACAGCTACATCAATTGGTTATTGAAGGAATGGTGGAAGGAAAGAAGTGCAGGGGAAGAAGGAGACGAACATGGGGAGATGACGTAATACAATGGACTGATTTGTCAAGCATTGGAGAAACAAAAAGAGTAGCGGAAGAACGTGACTTGTGAAAGAAAATGAGAGCCAACCTTCGGATCGGAGACGGCACGTGATGATGAAGGATCGAGACTGTGTGATTTTCAAAACGGTTATATACGATTAATTAGGTTTTTAGTTTCTACATCTCTGGCTGCTTTTGTTAAAGTCAAATTTGTTAAGGGTTTGTTATTGCTTTATTTTAAAAAAGATGTTTTTCCACAGCATTTCACAAGGGCTCATTTCTAAGCAGTTTCACGGTATCTCTCTCAATGAATCTTACTACAAATGTGAACTTTTACGGACGTTACAACAGCGCATCAAAGAACAAACACCAATTCACATTAGACAACGTTGCCAAGCTTAAGTCTGTGAGCTGTTTCTGCATTATTCTATCTTGTGTCGTTGGCCTTGACTTAGTTTCTCTTAGCAATTTATTGTAAAATCCAATGTGTCGTTTGTTGCACTTCCATAACATGCTTGAAGTATAGTTAGCATTTACATGTGTTAAGTAAGTTAGTTGTTCATTAGTGTTAGTAGATGGTTAGTTTTCCAAACAATAATGTGTTTTTCAATCATAAAAAAAATTAATATAACTTTCAAGCAAAAAATAATCTCAAATTGGTGCAATTTTGACATAAATCTGTTTTCAATGTTTGTTCGAGTAAAACTTTGCTTTTACACTGATTTAAAATTCGACAGCAGAAATGCATTGAAGTCTCTAACTACGATTATGTGATTTTTTATTACCGTAATAGTTTAGTAAAACGTTTGGTTAGATCAGCGCCTAAAAGGATCAGAAGCTGTTGATGTTATTACAGCACTAATGCACAGTTAGTTGGCCGTAGGCCTCATATGTAATTATTAAGTTTGTCAACAAAATTTCTGTTAAATTTTAACATTTGTTGAACCATTTCAGAATTTTTGATATTCAAACTTTTATCGATAGATTCTATTAATACACTTTTAACCAAGCTTGGTATGTTAAAGGTTAAAATCAAGTCATCAACTAAAATAAACTGCGTCGATGTATTCGAGTGGTACATGCTATTGTGAGAGGTTCAATGGATTGTCAGCAAAACGCGCACCTAAGCACCCGGCTCTTGCTTGAAAGAAAACGATATATTTGAAATGTTGTCAAAAAGATCGGCTTTCCTGCTCTCCCGACATACACACAATCCACATCGTTTTAATGAAGCTAGTGTTAGCGCGGCAGCATGCAGTAGGGCACAACCAATTAATTATAGCCTTAAACTTATTACAAGAGTATTAAGTGGGGCCTGAAATTATCTAGTTACCAAATCATTTTTTTACATTAATTCAACGTCTGCAGACGATTACAATACGTGTTATTCAGACATATTTTGCAGACGATCCAACGTCTTCAGACGTCTACATTGATTCAACGTCTGATTGTATAATCAATGTAAAAGATGACTTGCTAGCTGAGTTAATTCAGTGCTACTTATTAAATAATTTGCTTGATGAGTCCATGTAGTCCACATACACCAATGTAAAAACGGTTATTGTAACTACAAGACCAGTCAGCCGGTGGTACTTTGCTTTGGCAGATACAAAAATCCATAAAATTGCCACTGTTCATAACACTGCACCTCTGATTTGTAACTCACATTGAACATCGATAGAATAATCTGGCGACCTTCCACTTTTCGTAAATATTTTCGTATATGGAGTCACAGCTTGACATGAAACTTCCTTTTTATTGTACTCAACTCGTAAGGTAAATGTGAAAGAGCGTTCCTGAGAATGGAAAAATACACATAATTGCAAAAAGCGCGGAGTAGTTCAGGTATCAATGGGATAGTCAAGATGCAATTAGCGTTGCTGCGTTTAGGAAAATGTAAATGAGCGTTCCTGAGAACAGAAAACAACTTTGTTGCAAAAAAATGTTTCACTGAGCTCTTGTAAGTTGCATCATATTTATGTTATACTAATAATTTTAATTTTTCTCGAACCGTATTGAAATAGAAAGCGTTGATAAGACAGCAAGTAACTTTTATATATTATGCAACACAATCGTTTTAGTAGATATTGTATATACAAGATAAAGGTAACGAAAGTATATACAGTTATACACCATGCGTAGCATTATGTATCGATAAGATTCTACTGCATCATTATATTTTTACCGAATACAGTAAACGTTCTATGATATTTCACGAAAGTATGGTTAAAAAAGTCATCGTTACTCAAGCATGTTTTTGTGAAAAAAATTATTCATAAATGCTTTCATGCTTAGTATGAACATTTAGTAAAGTTGATTACAGTTGGCCGTTACGACAATGCTACATGCGCTAATAAATTTGTAGACAATTTAAGTAGGTAAAAAAAGACTCTTCTTTACATCAATAAAATAGTTGTATATATAAAAAACAATTTAACAGCATAGAAGCAAATTAACTCATAGGAAAATTTTGACGCTTGAGTTGATTGCATGGAAAAGTCGATTCGTGTTTGACAAATTAAAAAATAAATTTTCAACGACGCATAAAGTTCTGTCGTTTCAATGAGGTACCGGTCATTGATTGCTTTGTTGAATGTACGTCCATTCACCTCAAAATGCACACAAATTTTTAATCATACACATCTGTGAGATGGCAGTGATACCCTAATTGTTTTATTCTGACTACTCGGGATCTAGAGAGGCTCTTGTGTGGTCAGTAACAGTACTGAAGTATCACACAGCCATTTATCGCAACCGAGTTACCAACAGGTATTTTCAAGGTGATTCTACAACAAAAATAATTCGGTCTTTGCAATGTCATCTAACTAAATAGAATGCAGCGTTGGGTTCAGTAGGAATGACGTCATTGTACTCGCAGGAAACAGTAAATTTATTTTCTTCACCTACTGTACAGTGAACTCGTCGATCATTGCGCTTATTACAGATGAAACAAAAAAGAAATCATGATCGCTCATAAATATTTTTATACAACAATTACCTGTTGTCGTCCAACTTCATTGTCATCCAAATAGAATGTAGTGTTGGTTCCAATAGGAATGACGTCATTGTATTCGCAGGTGACAGTGAAGTTATTTCCTTCAATTCCAGTAAAGTTCCCGTTCATTGTAGTTATCACGGGATTGGGAGCTGCGTAACAACAGGAAGTTGAGCATCATTGCAATATAAATGAGATAAAATGAAGGAAATTACCCTAATGGTGTACACGTCACTGAAATAAAGTGAACTGATGTTGATATTATGTTGCATATCAGAGTGCAATACTATTGTACTTTATTTTACATTGACGTAATGATTTTTCCATTAATTGTATTTTCGAAAATGTACTTTGAACTGGGACATTTATTTTATAAACCGGTGCATGGGTATTAAAATAAAAGTGACATAACTTAAAAAAGACAAAAAACGATCGTTGTGAGGTCCAACCTTCTTGTTTTATGAAATGTAAGCCACAATTATGTAAAATCATAACCATTTGTCATTCTCATATGAAATACACATTAATTTATAACACAAACACGTAATCAGGCAGACTTGCTTTGTTGTTTTTAGATTTTTGCGTAAAAGTTTGTTGTCAACTGGGGAAGAAAATCATTATGAGGTTTTAGTATTTAAGCTACTGGAGAACGTAAATATCAACAACCGCGGCAATCTAAAATGCTTTGTTCGTACTAGAGTCTAGACATTGCTTTGAAAAAGAGGGAGATGTGTTATATGAAAGTTTTTTTTTGTCAACTTTTTCGGAAACATTACTTCATTGTTTCTTAATTTTTACTTCGATGAAAATGAAAGAGTAACATGAGCAGGATAAATTTCCACTGTAAAAGTCTAACTTCCGCGGTGGCCATCCCACATTGTCGGATCAAGGCCAGAAGAAGAATGATAGGTGGTAAAGACCAAATAGATGACCAAACTTTTTGTAAGTCGGCTATATAAACAAATAATTACCGCTATCTGGAAAACATTGTGTATTAATTTGACAGGACCTAATTGAAGACATAAATATAATATTACCTCTCCAACATTGTAGATCATCTTGACCACTCCATTCAGCATTATATTGACAAGTAGTTTGGTTAGAAGTGGGTTGGCTTCCGTTTGAATAGAACAATCGTCCATCGTTAGAACAAGTGAAATTTCCAACGTCATTGTATCCAGCTGAAGTGAATTGGACAGTGACGTTGTCTTTGAGTGTTTCATTGCAATCTAAACGCATGCATGAAAAAACAAATTACACTAACTTCTAAATTACTTACTGGTCATACACGCGTTAAACAGACGCACGATAGCAAAGGAGAGCATGAGACACGCTGTTTAATAATATGCCGGAAGCAGGCTAAGAGGTTTGGCGTTTTCGGTTTTTAATTATTTAAGCTAAATCTTCATTCATTCTGTATAGAATAAAAAATACTGATTGAATGTCGAGTTCTTTTTTACGAAAATAGACACAAAGCGTCTATGACAAAGTAGCATTGTAGGTAGGCTATATTGTCATTAAAAGTTTTATCAAAGCCCATTTATTTCGAAGTGAGCAAAAAAGTTCAAAATTATCAAAACATTTGTTTCTCAGAAGTTGAGTAGTTCATAAGATTCTTTAAATTACCACATTTAAAAATTATTATATTCTGTCGTATTGGAGCACATCATTTTTTTTTGCTTATGCACAGTCGCTACCTTGACACACAGCCCTCCTGTGCAATTGTGCATTGCATGCACTGAGAGTGGGGAGCACATACTGTATGTAAATGATATAGTTCAGGAAAGAAGTTAATTTTACTTTATAAACTAATAGACCATTTCTCTATATTTTAAGACTTATTATGTCGTGGTTTCTAACAAGCACAAATAGCAGAAAAGAAACTATCGATTTTTTTTTGATAAAATTGCTGACGCTTTATTGTCACCTAATATAGTAAACCCTTCAAGAAAGATTCAATATCTAGCTTAAATCATCATGCATAATAGGGGATTAAACCAAGAGTATAGGCCTACACGTTTTATTCTCAATTTGAACATGCTTTTTTCACTTCGTATCAGACTTTTAAAAATGACCAACACCTAGCAGCTATTTTCAGGTTAAACATTGAAAATCTTTTATACAGTTTAGTTTTTCTAATTCAAACATCAGCTATCACCTGATAGATGATATTTAATGCTTGACGACAGATTTATGGTTAATTGGGAACAACTGGGCATAGTTGAATCTATATATAATTTACCAAGTTAAACAAAACCAGTTTAGAAATCGAAAAACGTTAAAACTGTAAACTTTAGGCCTATATGGTTCCAAAAACGAAAAATTGCGATAACACAAAAATATGCTGCTGTATATTCGACAATGTTAAATGCAAAAAAAAATAAAAACAAATAAGTCTTTGATAAAAAAATAAGCTAAGCGAATTGTTTTATAAAATTGCAATCTAATTTTTCACAAACTTGCAATTTTTTAAACGTATTATCACTATCACTTGAATACTACTGTACTAGACTTAAAGATGTTAACAGAGCTCACTCAAACTAGCCAACATATTTCTTTCTTCACTGAAAAGACAAAGTTGTACCATAAACAAATTTACACTTTGTTTTAGTTTATTGACAATTCAATTGAATTTGGCAAGAGTAGCAAGAAGTAGAAACGTCGCTGCACAGTAGGCCTATACATATCAGGACAACCCTGGTGCTTCACGATGATTACCAGGTCGGAGAAGAAAATTAAGGGAGTGGTAAACAGTTGAATGAATAAGAATGACTTTTTGAAGAGATTTTCTTTTCCAATTCACTTTTGAAAAAATTTCATTAAAATGTACAACCAAAGTTGAAAGCAATTTTCTTGTTCCGCCAGTGAAAATATTACTGAAATCTGCAATATATTGTAGAGCAAAATCAGAGTAACAAAATGGAATTGTATAATCTTAAATGTTGGATACGCACATAAAATCAAACTACTAACAGTACTTTTCATGGGAAAGAACTCTGAAAACCTAAATCTGTGCATTCAAAATTAAACGTTAAATAATAGATTGCAACCAAAGAGTTTCTACACTAACCCTAATGTTTTTATGATAATAAGTTGAAATATCTGCAGCCAAAACATTCTAAGTTTGTATTCTGCGGCCATTGCGACAACAGGAAGCAGCGAAGTGAAATGTAGATTTTGAGTCGGCTGCTCTCCTCATTTCGGCATGCCTTTAGGTTTCTTTGCCGAGACAACCGCGTGTTCGAACCCACGTCCTTTCGAACGTCGCGTATACGTTCTCACCACTCGGCCACGCAGCAGACGGACAATTATAAGACAATTCTAATAAACACAACCATGGCCGTAGATTCCCTGAATGTTAAATTCAACAGTAGCCGAACATATTGTTCTTGGAATCAAAACCGAAAGTAGACTGCCAACCAAACAACACCAAATATGACAAAGAACAAGTTGAACGCTTGAAGTGTAGTCAGCGCACGCAGTTACACAAAGCGCGTAGGCGGTAGGTAGCCTTGTGAAAGCAAAGACTACGAATGATCGCGAACGCATACTTCAACAAAGACCGAAGCTTTTGCAATAACTGACATGACAAGTTTCTTTGTTGTGCTTCACTGATAAGACCTGAAAACTAATGTCTAGTTATATTTGTAACGTCAATGTTTACTATGCCACAAACGTAATATTTGAACAGGAATGTGCGAAAAAAATTGATAAAAGCACCAAGTATAAAACTCATTCAATACAATGGAAGTTATAATTGCTAATGATAAAAACTTCAATCCAGATTAGCGAATGAAGAGGTACACGGAAATGCACTTTGGTTCAGTGCAATTGTTCCGCCCTTGATAGTTTTTGTTCCTTTCCTGTCACCATAAAACTATCACCAGCACACGATGTTCAAAAACATGCAGTTCGCTTAAAGGTAAAGGGTTGTTCCACGCTCAGTTACTGAGTCTAAAAACATAGTCTTGTTATTTCACCCAGCTTTCGACACTAACAAACGTACTGTAGAGTGGCCAATTCCTTTGTCTTGGCCACCTTAGGTTTGGTAACTGCGTCCACCCAATTTTTGAGGCTAAAAACTTTAGTTAGAAATAAGTGGTGTGTGCAACAAAAACCAGAGAAACACAATGGAAAACACAGCTTAACAACTTTGTTTATAGTGCAAAAAAGTATTCGGCAAGAAGAACGGAGAGGTGAGCTGTGAAAAGTCAACTATGCTTAGAGGTGAAAGGTGAGAGGTCAACCCTACTTACAGGTGAGTGATTAGAGAACAAACCTGCGACTGCGTAGAGGTAGGCGGTATTTTGGCAATTAGTTGCAGGGAGTCAAACCCAGCAACAATAATAGAAAGCTATCACCTCCTTAGTTGCACTATTTTTCCGCTTAATACCCCACTAGCTGTTGGTTGGTATGTCTTGTGATTAGGGATGTTAACAAAGAGACACAAGATAATGAAGTTTTCTTGAACCACACTTTTACGTCCATTGACGCTACATGTTTACAACGGAAGATGTTGCTGCGCTGTTTCCTTGAAACTGTTCAAATATTTGTTCTTTGCCAATTATTACCTGCACGTTGCAAGTCACGCTTGATAAATTCCTCTACGATACATAATTGTACAAAGCATCGTGAACGCAACAACAAGGTTCATTATTGTAATGTTTGGCAGTTATACTGTGTGACTGTACAAACAATGAGATAACGCAAAGCATTGCGTGGAGCATGAAGTAGACTATTCGTCGTAAAGGCTGAAGATCGAAATGGAGGAAAAATATTCCTAACGTTTATCAAAACCTGAACTCAACCATAATAAAAGAGCAGCAACCGTAAAACAAACTTCACAATTATTTTACTACGACCTAGTTAAAAAGAGCATAAGGTAATGATGTTGTTACAGCCTATTTTCGAACAAGCAAAACATTCCTTTTTTACGTTGATTCAACGTCTGCAGCCTAGTTTGCTAACAGACCGGAACATGTGTTTGACATATCCTTATTGCAAAAAGTAATTACCTGTAAGTATACTGTATGATGAATTTTCAACAAGTAGCCCATAATGAATAAATTACGCGGAGTTTATTATGATGCGACGATATCATCGATCACAAGACACAAAATATTTCCAGAAAACACAATACAATCGTGCAAACGTCATAGTCATCACGTATGAATGGTTTCAGTTGAGTGCTTTCTTGCATTGAGCTGTCACAGTAAGACGAGAATAACCAGCTGCTAATGTATGGCTCGGTGACAGTAGAATTATGTCAAAGGTTGGAAGTTGCAATGTATCTATAAAATAAAAAGATATTTGGAATTTACTGGTTAACTGTAATAAACATAGTTTCTTGTTTATAACATTTTAGTTTCTAAAGTTCGTAGTTATGTTGATTATCGCATTAAATAATGTCTAGTACAAAGCATAGAGAAGAAAAATTAGATGACACAGAACAAATAAAGCAAGTGGCCATTCTACATTATGAAAAGTTAACTTCAAAAGTGACCAGTGCCAATTTTATCTGCATAAATTGAAAATAGTCTTGTGACGACAACGATGTGACGTTTTAACAACAATATCTTTCAATGGGATCTCGCCAAAACCGATGTTTTGTGTATGTAGACCTGATTCCCAGACCGCCAAACACTATTCCTTCTGCCCGATCTAACGACTTCGAGGTAGATGCGTTAATTTTGCAGAGCTTTATGACAAAATAGTACGATGACTGCAGTGCCCGGATGGAATAACGTGACAGCTATGCCGTTATAGGCAAGAAGACAATATGACTTCATTTTCTTGATGAAGTACTGCGATCATAACAACGTAATACACTGGAACAAAATAACGATGACGTATTCAGAATTAACACATACTGATCAGACTGAGAGGCCGAGGCTACTGCTGCCTACTTTGTTTTGCTACAATCGACTACCAATACACAACACGAATTCTGGTAAAAAAAACTAAAAAAATAAAGATTAAAATTTTGTAAGCTTTAAATGAGAAGTCGTATTATGTAGTTCGAAATTAAACTAAAGTAACATCTGTAATTACCTCAAACTATTGTGTTGCATTCCACATTAACTCAATACAAACCTTTGTAAAGGTGAAGCACGTTGAGGTGTTGTCATCATGCAAAAAACACGCATCACTTTCAATGAAGATTAGAAGAGAATTTGAGTTGCAACAAATGACATTTCAGTGAGGTACCATAACAGAATATAACCGATAAGTTGAAACACTGTGTCTAAAATGACAAAATTGGTTTAAAATGTTGATAACATTTTGCAGCTCAAACTGTGATAGGATACACATCAAAGTCCAAGTTGGATGATTATGTGTTTTTCAAATCAGTATGAAACCCTGTTTTCGTGCGAAAAAAAATCGATAAAGCAGAAGAACACCTAATCAAAACAACTAGAATTATACAATTTTATTATTGTAAGCTACTAATCTGCAACAGCTGAAATTTTAACAAATGCAGTCAATTCTACTCCGAATAAACCTACAGCACACAGGCAATTTTACAAAAAAGAAACTGTACGTCAATTTTAATTAGCCAAGCCCTTACCTCACACAAGACGCATGCAAACATCACTCCTGAGTACTGAAGATGACATACACTTAATATCTAGAGTAAGTTGTGTTCCTCCACAGAAAGATATTGTCGTTTCACTTGACCTATCTTCAGTGTTGTACGTTGACGCCGTGACGGCGTCATTTGACGGCGTCAACTTTTTGTTGATGCTGAGGCTAGCGCCGTCAATCTATTTTTTAGTTGACGGAAGTGATAGCGCCGTCAACTATTTAGCCGATTTTAAGCGTCACGCCCTATGCGTAATTTTTTGTTTTCATGGAAAATCTCGTTTCACAATGAAAGTTTCAAAATGTATTCTGGCCAGCGCGACTCATCCGAATTACCGGCTTTCGCGTTGGTTGCAATGGCTACCTGGAATACAAGCACCAAATGGTGATCACTAGGGCCCGCAAAAGTCAATAAAGTCGACATTTTTTAAGGACCTCGTCTGTCCACCAATCAAAGAATAAAGTTGTTTTCAGCACCTAGGAGACTGTTTCTAAGAAGTTGATAGGTCAAAATAAAGTCAAAATTTTCAATAAAGTAAAAATTTGTCAAATTATGGCTTTTGACAAACTTTTTGTGTTTCTTGAGAGTAATTTTTGTTAAAATTCTTGTAGAAGCATTGTAAATCAGGAACTGCGACAGAATTAAACCATAGTAACCCATAAAAGCAGGAAATATTTCCCACTTGGATTAGAAGTAACTTTTATCACAAATTGTCCATTGTTTATTCATTGTTACGTATTTAAGTAATTCTCATAAAACACTTCCTCTTCACAAACGTGGTCTTTTCGATGAACAACAGTTTGGATTTTAGGAATAGCTTACTGACATTGTGTAATACAAAAATGCCTAAGCAAGCTAAATCGTCTTCAGCAAAAGCTAGACAGATTTGTCGAGATTTTCCTGGTGAATTTAATGGAACTCCCGGAGTGATTTAAGATGCAATTTTTGCGAGTTTATAGTGAAGTGCGATAAAAAATATTTTGTTGAAAGCCACAGGAAAAGTAAACGCTATCAAGTTGGATTGGAGCGACAACAAGCATCGCAATCAAGGCAAACTTTTATTTAACAAGCCCCTTTTATTGAACACGTTTGGGTCTGAAATCGACAAAATATTATGTTAGGGTAACTGGTATCAATTCAAGAAAGAACCATGGCCTCTACAAATCAGCAATTTCGTTAGGTCAAAATAAAGTAAAAATACGTTTTTTTAGGTCAAAATAAAAATGGCCCTAGTGATCACTCATATCGTGAGCAGTATCGAGAACGAGGGATCAGAGAGAGAAAGAGAAAAATCAATGAATGTCGGAGGTTGAAGATACTTTATTTCAAGAGCTCTATATGCCTTTGAAAAGAGCGATGTTGGTGCAGTGGACCTCGTTAAAAGATTTATTTGTATATGCTGCACCATCACAGCACGCTTGAAACAGTGATACCTTTCCAAGTAAACGTTTTCAAGGCTTGTTTTTGAAATACAACACACCAATACCATCCAGCGCTGCTGTGGAACGCATGTTTTCACTTGGAAAGGACATTACGCGTCCCAAACGCAGCAGATTGTCGGACAAACATTTTGAAATGCTTGTGTTTGTACAAAGCAATAAGTTAACTAATAGGCTAAGCAGCCAATTTCAATACAGTCTCAAAACATAATACCTGCTCTTTATTTATAGCTATTGTTAGTCTAAACTTGGTTGAAATACTTCTGTTTTGTGAGATCCTGGCTAAAATAGCGCTAGAAATTAGTGCTAACGTTGACTCCGTCAATTTCTTTAAGAGCTGACGCAGTACTTTACGCCGTGAGTTTTTTAGGCAATGAACGCTGACGCGGTCAATTTATATCATTGACGCATAGCCTACAACACTGCCTATCTTTCATTTTTGATGTTACCAATAACAATAATATAATTATCAAAAATCGTGCTGCCAGTTGATCGTAGGCTATAATAGGGCGGATAACTAATCGCTTTGCAAAGTTTGAAACTGCAAGCTGTTGACACAATGTTGAAGGCGACGTAATAAACTCATCCTTGCTTTTCACCACACTTAAATTAAAAAATATCGACCAAAATAGTGAGTTTCATAGTGGGTTCTTATATGACTTTGGAGATGAAAAACGCAATAATCCTCCATCGGGGTGTACTCGGAAAGGAATTTGTTTTTCTGTGTTTTCTCTAGCATCAGCCAAAATATCTTAAACTTACAGTCATTTTGGTATACAATGCAACAAATCATGGGAAAGCATAAACATTGAACATACTGCAATAGTCACATTGTTTTCACGGTTTTACTGCCAACAATCAATCAACACAAAGTTCGCGCATCTTACGAAGATGGTCATGATTTGAAACAATGGTGAAAGCTCGCCTTATGCAGTTTAACAGTCGTCGTCGTCGTCGTGTGAGCCTCTGGGGCCGAGGGTCTATCTTTTTACCACTCCAGATTCACGATGTTTCCAGACTACACTGGAAGGCTACTAGAGAGCAGCCAGTCTTTGGTTTCATCATCCATGACACGCAGACCTTCCACTCCGTTAGATGGCTTGAAGATGGAACAGTCATTGATGATGTGGTCTGCGGTCTGTTCCTCGACACCACATTCACAAGAGGAGGAAGAGGCCATTCTCCATTGGTGCATGGTTGAGCGGAAAAGCCCGCTCAGTTTAACAGTGAAGGAGTCGTTAGAAGCATTCCATTCTTTAGCAAATGATGATCAAACTACTTAAAATTAAAAAAGAAATAAGCTTTTATTGTGATGACTAATGTAGTCAAAATTAACGATAAGTACACTGACTGGCAATCAGAATCCAAAAATCAACGAAAAATAGTGCATTTATTCATTCTTTGTTTAAGTGCCGGGTCATAATAACAAAAGCAATATCATAGCAACACATGAATGCAAATTTAACTTCAAATAACCAGTAACGGAGAAAACTGGCTTGTGTTGTTGAATATTCCAGCTTGCTTCAATTTCTGGCCATAACGCAAAACATAAAACATAGCAGAGATCAAGAAAAAAACTAAAAGTGACAAAAGTTTCCTGGTTTTACAAGTTTCTCTGTGAAAATGCAAGACCAAGGGAGTCTCAATTAATAAAAATGCCAAACACTTTTAAACACAAACAAGAGGATATTTCGAGATATATAGTTATTATTTCTTTATGATATACTGTAAGTTGTCTGGTGGTCGTTACAAAAGCACAGTCTAAAATGCAATGGTGAAAAGATAATGCGCTTCCGGATCAGAGCGCAATTATCCAATATTCTATAAGACGTGTTTTGGCAATATTTTTAGTAGTTTTAACAATGGTTTTGGTAGCTCAGCAGTGCACTTTCAGATGAACGATATATTTTACGTAAGCTTGTGTGATGCACATCACATATCAGATATCACATCACATATCTTCAATCAACCAAGGCTCGACTCAATCTGGCAATACCAGCGTATTTTAATAGGTGTAAGGTAAAACCATATCATTGGTGTCTCTGCATTTTATTAATTTCTATCATTTATTTATCTCATAGCCATTCGTGGCTTGTTTACAAAAATTAAGCACCGGAATGTTTAATAACGTTAATGAAACCAAACGTAACGTACCAATACCTTACCTTGGACTGATATAAGTGGATAAGCGACTATGATCTGCAGTTTCGATATATCGCCTCCAGTCTTTACTGAACCACTTCGAACACTAAGATTCAGGTTAGTTGTCAGTGGTTGAAGATAAGTCAAGTTAGAAATGATCACTCCATTGTTGTTCTCAACACAAGTGATGTTTTCATTGATTGATTCTCTTGGTACGCATCCGAAAGGATTGATGTAAAACTGTGGAACGTCGCTGTTGTCTGCATATGTGTTTATCCATTGATAACTTGTGAAATTTTCTTTCTCAAACTGAGCTGTCACAACAAGACCAAGATAACCAGTCGCTAATGTATTGGTTGGTGATGGAAGATTTGTTTCAATGGTTGGAAGAGAAAACAATTCTGAGAATATATGAATAAGCATTAAACTATTATGATAATTGTGATAACATGCATTGTAAGATTTTGATTCCCCGTTAATATTAGTAAAATTGCAATTCTCTGTTTAAAAGCGCGTCTACTTTCATTGCCAAACATTACCATTTATTTAATTTGACAACTTGGATATTGAAATATGAACACTATAGAATAACGCTTACAAATCGTTTACAAAATCAACAAATAAAAAAAACTATTATTTGGTGTGTAATGTACCTATTTATTTGAGATTTAATCGAAAATTTTAATTTGGTCAATAATTTCAATAGTTCTCATGTTTCATTTTAGTTATGTAAAAATGTCATATTTTAACATGTTTAGTCTTGTGTGTTCTGTGTAAATTATTTTTAAAACGAAAGTTTTTTTTATCGGTTTAATATTTCCAATGTTTATTTTAAGCAACTGCGTGAACAAGGATTATGGAAAGTTGATGCCGCTCTACAATCAAAAACGCAACATATGACAACGTTGTCGCATCTTTAAACTTTACTCTTGGGTAATGGAGTCACCCCACCGAAAGCACACGCAAGTAAACAATAAACGCAGCCATTTGAATCGATTCTTAATTTTGGCATTTGTTCAACGTGTAATGAAGTTAACAACCAACGATTTGATGATGAGGAAGTTAAGATTCTGTAGAACAAAAACGTGCTAACAAAGTCTTTTTAGTCTGCATTTGAAAATGTAAATATTATAACATAGGCTACAGTGCATAATAAACAAACAGTCAATTAGGTACATAAATAAAATAATACTATTTTTTGCTACCCACCATTTTAATGAAACTTTCTGAGTGATACATACAGTGATTTGATTTCAAAACGTGTTTTAAAATATTTGCTAATTTTATCAACGTTATGAAAGTATTTTTCTTGTTTCTTTTTGTTATCATCGCATTTTTCAAGACTTAAAATTGAATGTTTCAACTATTTTGTTAAAACTGTTGGTAATGTCCTAACACATGCCGTGAATATTGGTTGTTTGCACAAAGTATCGTTTTCACAAGTTTGTATGCCAATAACAATAATAATCTTTTGCCAATAATAATTTGTATAGAAACGTTAAGTTGATAAGACAAATCGCGTATCCAGATAAAGGTAAATTAAATGACGTTTTAAAAAAACTTACCCTTTAAGATACAAGTAGAAAATAAACACAATAGAAATGACTTCATTTTGCATTATACCTGTAATGAACCGCAGTATTTACAGTACAGAAAAAAGCTAATTTCAGATGGAACTTAGGCTATATTGCTATAATAAAAAATAAAAAAACATACGCTTCAACTAATAATAGTGAGCTCAATTGTGAAGCGTTAGTAGTATGAATATGAAACTTCTCTGCAAAAGCTATGTTTCATTTTTTGTGACATTGTAACTATAACCAAACTTAATTACAAACCATAAAAACGTCCATTGTGAACCGACCAAATGAACTGAGTTGTTTAATCAATCACATTTATGCCTGTCTGTTGATGAAGACTTTAGTATGTAAACTAAACAACAGAAAGTCAATCTCGGTGTCCATTTCGAGCGCATTCTTACTACGACATAAACAGTGTTCTCAGGGTTCAGTTCTCAGTATGGAACCGAGATCTTCATGAGGGTTGGTTAAAGTCTCTCACCACTCAAACGATTCATCAACAAACCAGGCATTTTTGATTTTTTTGCATCACTTTTCTCTCAAATTTCCTTTTGGGTCAGTTTTCGGACCAGGAACTTGAACTGTCTGCCACTTCCATAATCTACATCTTTCAACTTAAAATCTAAACTATAAAAATACTGAGTTAAACAGTATATTGTTCACTACCTCCTTCAAAACAATGGTTGACATTTAGAAATGCTTGTACATTTGTACAACCATGCGTTCAAGAACAAGAAAAAAGCTAATGATCTAACCTCTAGCAGATGGTAACAACGTAGTCGTAGTGATGTGACTGCCGGGCGAAGTAATAGCTTTTGCTAGAAAGTTATACGTTACAGTCGCATGACGCAAGTTAACCCTTTGCTTTTCAACGTTTTTTTGGAAGTTAACTGCTCAAGGGGGGGCCGTTTTTGGATCAAATTCAATCAGCTGTTACGTGTTATCCGCTGATGCTATTTCAACAGAAGTTGCACTGGTGTGAAAGCAAATCATTTGTCTATAAGTTTGAAAACTCATTATTTTAAAATTTTATATGTTAAACTTGATATTTCAATTTTTGCAAAGGTACCCAAAAACGACAATTTTGATTTAACTTGCCGCCTTTAATTAACCGTGCTAATCCGATTTCATGCAAACTTCTAAATAACAAAGAGCTCGATCGAACGCACGAAGTGTGTGTGCGGTGTGCCGA
This sequence comes from Aplidium turbinatum, assembly GCF_918807975.1. Lineage (NCBI taxonomy): Eukaryota > Metazoa > Chordata > Ascidiacea > Aplousobranchia > Polyclinidae > Aplidium > Aplidium turbinatum. The sequence goes on along the minus strand of NC_137483.1, from coordinate 4,505,064 downwards.
ATCATTGCATTGATTAGAATTTACGACTTGCGAGCAAATCTTATTGTAAGCTACTCACTGATTCTAAAATAGTTACAATCAGAGTAATATTGTTACACGAATTTGAAAAAAACAAAACTGCGTTTGTTGTCTTACATTTTTATCCTAAACTAATGCATTCCGAAACTCATGGCTAGCTTCTAGTTTTATGGAACCAAATTTCTCATAAGTAACACCTTAGCCTGCTTGAATAGCTGTTTACATCTTCGTTTGTGTATTTTAGGTCTACAATTGAGTCTGTAGTATGAATATTTTTAGTAGAGAGAAGACAATTGAACAAGTTGTTGAAATAATCTGAAATTTCTAAGTTCAAATTAGGTGCTTTTGAAATTGTGGATTTGTGTCAAGTCGCATCACAAATATCATGCAGGCCACATCATAAGTCATTTCGCTTACGGGTGTTTATAAACATGACTCATAAATTACATCCACAAAAAATACAGCATTTACATCAACAAAGCTAAGTTCGAAGCTCACTTTTTATTGAAGATTGTGTCAATCAATTTGAAAATACATTTTTAGTCAGCCAGCGTCGAAATAATGCAACAGCGAATTGAGGAACATGCGTAAACAAAAGAAATGTGAAACAACCCACAGTCAGCAAACCTACATAAATTTAACGTTTACAAATGTTGAATCAATGTAAAAGGACTGGATTGCTGACTGGGTCCTTATTGTTTGAAGCACTAAAAATACGCGTAAAAGCGACAACGTCAGCAAGGCAGTGATTATGTTTCTGGCCAAAAAAAATAACGTTTGACTTCAAAGATAAAAATGATTATAACGAAGCTTCAAAGTTTATCGTAAAACATTTTACTGAGATACAATAAACATAATCATTTTGTGCCAGATTGTGAGAAGACTTCCTAGATTCTTTGCAACCATTTGCATGATTGCAAATTATTTTCTATAACTTTACATTGCTAAAAATGGCTTCTTTGTTGAAACAACGTGGCTACAATTCTATAAAAAATTCTTAGGCCTACTACATTGAAGTAATGAATTTTTTTTTTGTGATTTTGCTGATGACGTTTTACAATATCCGAGAAGTAAAAAATAATAATGATGAATTATTTTACAAAACCGTGGTTTGCAAGTGCTTCACAAAAAATTGTTTTACGTCTAAATTTACTATTAGACGTAAAACGTTTGTAAAAGAAAATTGTCGGTTTACGTATTTATAATGTTTATTGCGCTGTTATCGAATTATAAACTGCCTGTAAGCTATTGTCTACCTTTGTGGTTGCCGGCCAGCTTAGAGCAGCATGCAAACTAAGCGTTTATGGTATTTACATCGTGTTATGATTCTCGAAAATTTCCCACAAGGTCTTTATTTTTATCGTGATATTTTGTGCCTCTTCTGTCCTAAACTTAAAGTTATTGTGCAGCACTATCCACATCGGTTTTTAGACTCAGTCTTCATTGAAAATTTTTTGTGTGGTGCATCATTTCAAGTAGTGTCTTCCCCTAAACTGTTACACAAATCGCCCAGAACCAGGTTGATTATTATGTATCTTACAGCAGTTGAGAGCCCGTTATTGTATGTGTGGAATTATTACTGTAGATGTCTGACTAAATTCATGCCAAAGTCGAGCAAATTCTGCTTTCGGGATCCTTGCCGTTATTTACTGTATTTTTTGTTGATAAGTTTAGGCAGCATTTTTCCAAGATAAATGAAGACATCGGTATTGTTCGTCACTTAGATTTAGTTTTCTCAGCATTATTTATTCATTCTTTGATCCACTAGTTTGTCCCACTTTTGGTATAATCGGATCGTTTATAAATGGCGGGTCTTCACAATAGCCGGCCTCTTATACATTGGCGCAACGTATTCAGATGTTGAATCAATGATGAAGAAAGCTGATTTGTTGTTTGTCTTATGTGACGCCTAAATTTATGCCTCGTCTACAGTACAAAATATTTTGTAATGTACATTGTACATTTTGTTTGTAGGCCTACATTACAAAATATTTTGTAATGTAGATGAGGCATTATCATCTTTATTTTGCGCTCTTTGGAACAAAACACAGTGCACTGTGAAACAAAAATACAGGACATAACAACAAGTAGGCGACATAAAGCAGTGAAGGGACGCCATCGAGTTAGCTGCTACGTGTAAATGGAGCCTATCTCATAATTTTGAGTGTATCTCACAATTACTGTTTGCAAAAACGCTATTTCTCAGGCTTCTCCCAAAAGCATTTGCAGTGATACATTTCCTCAATTGCAAGTTTTGTCAATGAGAGCATTTCCATAGAACGTTTATTTCGAAACCAGGTTTTCGTGTCTTTATCCAAGAGAAGATTTCTTATTGTAACGTTTTTTATTCGTCAATGAATATTATCTGCTTGAAACAACTGTTTTGAATAGTTTGTGGCCTCCATAGCCTACTATTTTGATCGTGGATTGCTATTCTTCTTTGTAGAGCTGATAACGCAAAAAAGCTTGCTATTATTGTTTCTAATTAACAGCTTTGCGATCACTGGCTTTTCTTTGTAGCATAAGAAATAACGCGCTTTGTATTATTGAGGTCAAACCAAACAAAAGAAAGCAAGAGGATGCTTCTCTCTGCTCGCGCATATCGATGCACGAAGCAATTATGAGCTTATGGCTTGTCATCGCAATGTAATCCATTTCACGCTTTGCTGGAAGTTAGCTAGAAATAGCAAAAATTCACCAAAATCTTGAATTTACAAGAAAACTACACAACTTTTAGCATCAAATTTAATATCATCAGATCCGCCTGGCAATTTTAGGAAAAGTCAAGAAAAACCAAGTGCATGGCGTTACTGTGCTTCAAATAATTAAAGGAAATATGAGGGGGGGGCCAAATCTGGCCTCCCTTTGAGGAGCAAAGTGTTAAGGTCTGATTGCCGCTTTTTTTTGTGCAAACATGTGGTCAACAGTTATCGACATCAAAACACAGGTAAGTGTACGTTAGTTCTATACCGACCTCTAGCTAAATAGTTTCAATGACTCTCATTATGTTCTTTCCTCGTATTGAGGGTTGGATACAATGCGCCATTGTTCTCGACCATGAGCTGTTCGCGCTGCACGTTCATAACTTCATTTTGCCCATTTAGTGATGTTTGTTGTCCAAATCATTCTTGGCCTGCCTTTGTTTCTTTTATTGTTTATCTTTCCTTCTGTTAATGACTCTATCGCGACCAAATAATTCATATTCCACAAATTTTAAGTAAATTGTGCGCCTTTTACTTATACTGCATGACTATGTTGTCTATCTAAGGTGTTGCGGTCATTATAAATTTTAAACTGATCCTCTTGTTTCCGTGTCAAGCACATCATATCGTTCGCATTTTGTCGCTTCTACTTTTTCTAGACCTCTGCTATGTATGGTATATACGTATAGTTTTTCGTTGTGATAGTCAGAAATAAAAATAAACTGAATTGCTCCATAACAAACGTTAAGTTTAGGTTGCATCCTGTGACAATGTATGCTTCCTCTCGTCTGTTCAGTCCGTTGCGACTCTCGGCTACACAGTCACTAACCTTTATCTGTGACTGCAGATCTCTCGTAACCAACCCAGCCATGTGCATCCCAGTCGAATTATATAGATTGCATATGTTATAATAGCCAATTTATGTCCTCAGCAAACAAAAATTATAACAACTGGTAAAGCAGATAACATAAACATCAAGATCGATAATCAAGAAATTGAAACAGTGAAGAAATTCATATTTCTAGGCTCAAAAATAAGCTGGGACTCTAACAACTCACCAGAGATAAGAAGAATAGCTCTGGGAAGAAATGCATTTGTTGGAATGAATAGCATTTGGAAGAGCAAGGATGTAAAATTAGAAACAAAAAAGAAGCTGATCAAAACTATTATATTTCCAATTACAACTTACGGATGCGAAACATGGACAATGAACAAAACAGACAGAAGAAAGATTAACGCATTTGAATTGTAGTGCTGGAGAAGGTTACTGCGTGTTCCTTGGACAGCTAAAGTAACAAATGAGAAAATTCTAGAACAAATTAAACCGGAGATATCCTTAGAAGCTAGAATCGTCAGGCAGAAACTATCATATTTTGGCCACATAATGAGAAGCAAATTAATGGAAAAATACATCATGCTTGGTTTGGTTAGCGGAGGAAGAGGAAGGGGGCGTTCAAAAACAAGATGGCTTGACACAATCGTAAATGACAGTGGTATGGGAGTGCATGAATTGAAGGAGGCTGCGTGGGATCGAGAGATGTGGAGAAAGATGACATATAGAGTGACCGAGAGTCGTAAACGACTGAACGGATGAAGAAGACGAAGAAGCAATACTTAATGATGTATGCAATTGAATGTAAAACAAGATTCATCACCAATAGATCACATCAACTGAAAACCGTTCTGAACTGTTTCAAGTTTTTCATGGTTGACTGCCAACATACGTGTTAAACATGTGCTGTTTTGACTTCTTAGGTTAGACAGGTTCATTGACATAATTGAAGGCTCATTGCAAGGCACTCAACCTTGAGCTGACAGCTGCTGAGAAGAACATCACAGTGCGTTCGTTTCGACTGATCTGTTTCTTTTTTAATTTACAAAGCAGAAAAGGTAATTTTTTCCCAAAACTTTGTTGATAACAGTAACCCTACCTCCTGGTCAAATAAGCTCGGTACTGATGAAGTTCATTAGCCAAAATACCGCCGCATGCCACTGCATTATTTCCATAGTTGTCTATTTTGTTTTGACACTCCCAAACTGTTTGCTTGCAACCTTTTATTAAATAAACTTTTTCACAACCTTTCTGTTCTTTCTGCAATTTACAGTAGTTTTTAATGAAACAAAAAAAATCCTTAAAGGCATACTAAATGAAATTTTTCAAACGGGAATTAAGCATTAAAATGCGTAAACTGAACATTCAAGAACACATTTAAAAAAAAATTACCGAAAAAAAAATTGTTTTCAATGGCGCTGGCAAGGCCCAAAGTCCAATGTTTCATTTATTTTCATTTTTTTTTCGAAATGACCAAAAAGTGCAAACACTGCTCGAGAATACGTCACAAAGACAGCAATAACAAAAGCCACGTTACCACATCTGATGTTTTAACATCAGATCTGAGGTTTTGAGCAAACTGTCTGATGTTTTGATGTTGAAATCTGATGTTTTGATGTACAATGTACATAACTACATAGCCTACAGTTAAATCGCCGGCAGTAACAACTGTTGCTTGATCAGCTGATTGCTAGTTTTTTGTGACGTAGACTGTACAGTCGCACGCTTCGCTGCTCAAGGCCATTCTGGTTTTAAAAGCTCTGACAAAAGTACGCGCAGAATGCTGATCAGACCGCAATGGGGCAAAATTTTATTGAAAATCGTTTTATGGTAGCAAGTTAAACACAAAGAACGTGGAAAATCGCCAAGTCAGGTTTTTCCTTTAGGATCCCTTTAAATATGAAAGACCATTACAGTTATAGAAGTTTCTCTATATGTTTGAAGTAAAGAGGAAAATTAATTCACTTTCTTCGTTTAAACCAGCGGTTCTCAACCAGTGGTCCATGGCTCACTGGTGGGACATAGAAGCATTTTGAGGTGGGCCACAGACATATTTGAAAAATTGAAAGATTTATTGAAACATTTTGTTTCATTTTTGTCACTATAGTCAATTTTACACTTGTGTGTTTGCTTAGTTACAATGAATGATGCTGCTGTATTTAGCTACAAAGTGGCAATCATCATTCTAATTATTGCAACATACAGTGTTACATCTACTTAGTTTTTACAAAACTTTATGATGTATAATAGACTAGTTTGTGGTTTAATTAAGCCATCTTTATAAGCGGTAGCCTTGTTGAACTTCTGCAGATCCGCTTTTTATTATGTGCAGCATTTTATTTTGTGGATTATTTTGGGAAGGAATTGACAATACTTGAAGCTTTAAGTTTGATGAAAATTACATTCAGTATGTACATCAATTTTTGATAACAGAGAAAAAAAAGGACAATGTGTATTATATTGTAAAGTTCTTAGTCATCATTCATTGAGGCCATCAAAACTGAAACGTCACCTGGTAAAAGTTCATTCTAATTACAAGGATGAATATATCAATTTTTTAACGAAAAGAAGACAGTGTGAAGCGTCAGCGCCTGGATTCAACAAGGGGATTCCAACAACATTCCAAAGACAGTGTTCTGCTGGTTTTTGTTTATAAACCTTTTTTGTAATTTTTGTTCGTTTAAAACGTTGTCACATTTTGCCGCCCTCCAGCAACGTGCCGCCCCTGGATTTATCCACAAGATCCAACGGGTAGTTACGCCACTGCCTATATGTAACAAGGAAAAGCAGTGAAGAAGGTAGCCACTATTCAAATCGATCAATAAAATCAATTCTGTTAGGAATAAGAGAATCATGTGCTACCAGATTGCCTCATCGTCACAGAGTGGATTGTTGATTTGCTCTTTCTTGTTCAATGTTTTATGCTATGCAAACCAAGTGAAGGCCTCCACGCAGAAGATAAAAAAATAGTATAAGATATGTCGGAGAATGTCGTCGCATACCATAACGAAGGTTTCCAGCCATTCTGACACCATGTAGTGTTTAGCTCTATTCAATAACTCAGATACTCGTAACTAAAATGGCTGCTGATGGCGACAGCCGTGTATATACACGAACTGTAGGTCACGTGTTCTACGGATGAACACACAGGGAGGTAATACTACACTCACTTTAGTTTCTTACATACGGTCGATGCATTGTTTCTAATAGATACAGAAACACCGGATGTAAGTAAGTTCCTTTCGAGATGTGTGAGCTACTAATAACCTACTTGAAGAACTGGACTGCAACGCTGAACAGCTAAATGAGCTGCAAAATCAACAACAGTCAAATTAATGTGAAAATTACTTTCTGGTTTGCATCCAGCCAATGAGTTTTTAACGCATATTAGCAAAAGCACTTACTCTGTGACATAATAAAAAAACAACTAGTAGAATTTTTGGGACACATCATTAGGTCACAACTACAAAACAATAATTAGTAATTTGTGGCAAGATTGAAGGAAAAAGAAAATGTCGACGACAAAGAACAACATATCTGAAGCAATTTCAAACTTGAACAAATAAAAATGCACCATATTTTTTGCAGAAATATCATTATGCATTAGCAATAAATGTATTCTGGATCAGGACATTGAACTTGAGGAAGAAAAGTGGGTGGAACCAAATTCATATTCTGCAGAAGGCAGAATATGCTCATCTACGTTTTCCATCACTCATTTACCTTTTTTTGTTTGCTTTTTAAAGGGCGGGGAAACCCAAATTAACTTTGCGAGTTTTTTGTTTCAGCGTGATGTCATTGTGTACAACATGCGTTTTAGCAATAAAAAAATCCAAATTTTGTTGCCCTCGTCTCGCTAGGGCCGCTTTTGTTTGATACCCGTTTGCGAGGTCTCGTTGCGCATCAAGCTGTGATTCTGTTCGCTGTGACGTCACAAGGTACATACAGTTGTGGCCAAAAGTTTAAGACCAGACTTGATTTATGACGATTTTTGCATTACTTCAAAATACTGCATCAGATATAAGATGATGCATAAAGATGATGCAACTGAAACAATATCTGATGCAGTATTTTGAAGTAATGCAAAAATCGTCATAAATCAAGTCTGGTCTTAAACTTTTGGCCACAACAATATGTACCTTGTGACGTCACAGCGAACAGAATCACAGCTTGATGCGCAACGAGACCTCGCAAACGGGTATCAAACAAAAGCGGCCTTAGCGAGACGAGGGCAACAAAATTTGGATTTTTTTTGTTGCTAAAACGCATGTTGTACACAATGACATCACGCTGAAACAAAAAACTCGCAAAAATTTAATTTGGGTTTCCCCGCCCTTTAAAGTTGTTTATATACTTTTTTCGCACACATTTTGAAACCGTGTTGCTATTAGCTGCAGTTTGCGCACTAATTTGAGTTGGGCAAACTTTATGTTATGGCAACAAAGTGGTTTACAAATAGAACATTGTTCTGTAATACAGAGAAAATATGTTTTCAGCTGAAATTATAGATTACGCAAATACTTAACATCGTATAGCTTAATGGGTCCAAATGTAGTCAAATTAAAAAATAGAAACAAAAGATATGTTCTTACCTTGAAGAAATATGTACTGTATATTCTCATTGAGTCTATATGAAAACATTGCAGCGATGGAGCATATTGATGTGTTGGCCAAGATCAAATTGAGTAAAACAATTTCACTGCTGAGATGTACACCAGTGTGAATAGCAAACAAGTAAAGTTATAGAAACCACTTCATTGATAGTTCAGCGACAACTAGAGGCATCGTCTGCATTTGATATTTTTAGACGTCATCCGGCACCTCTGGCGTAAAACTGCAACATAATCGTGAAGTACATTATTGTTGACGTTCAGTTTCTGAATGACATGAAGGTAACTACTAACTAGTAGATAATAGCCTATCTGCTTTTCAAAATAATAGCCTACGAATTTTTTTTTTGAAAGGTTTCTAGCATATTTGCTCTAAGCGAAAGTGACATTAATCAACTTTATTCTTCTAGTGTACCGTAATTTCAATTGAAACATAAATTTAATAGAGCTAAACCTGACGTCCATTAGGAATAGGCTAAAATCAATTTAATTATTCAACCTGGTTTTTAAAAGCTCAATTATCATACGTATACTTACCCATCTGATATAGACCACAACCTTCCGTAAAAGGAGCTGTACCATAAAACTGTGTGATATGATTTAAGTTACCTTTCCTCTGGTCTAGGATATATCGAGAAGGGTTACCCTAAGCAAGCTGGGTGATAAATGAAATATCTAGCTTTGTGGCTACTTGCTAGCCTATATCTGCCTACTTAGCAAATTAATTTTCAATTCTTACCGAAAGTTATTTTTCATAATAATAGCATTGATTACAATACAAAGTATAAACAAATCTCAAGTTCTTTCTGAATGGAAATGTAACTAAATGAGTTCATGAGCCGTTTATCAATGAGCACATTTGAAGGAATTTGATTTCCTTAACTGCGTTGCATAGGAAACGCGACTTTACAATTAAGCAAAGAAGTGCAACAACTGCAACATCCAAGCTCAGAGTTTCTCGGCAGCCGATTTGTAGCAAGAATTGACAGCGATAGACACCGTGTTTCGCCCATGAGGCTAGGCTCGTCAGTATCGCACCACTAATTCATGCCACAAGGGTATTCGACCGCCGCATTACCACATTACCAGTCAGTTTAACTCTTGTTGCTGCCAATCAAATTTGATTTCAAATTGTAACAAATTACCTTTTTATCAAATCTACATTAGTTTGTTTTTGAAGAGCTTATGCAAATTCAACACCAAAATAAAAGTATTTTTGAGGGAATTTATAGCTTAATTTTGTTAAAAATTCTGTAACAAAATTATGGCATTTCACGAAGAACAATAAATGAGTCCAAGTCGAGCGACGCTGCTGCATATCGCAGTTTTAAAACATAATTTTGTCATTTACTTTAAATAATTGTAGTTTTGATTTTAAAAATACATGTTTGAATACGTTTTTCCCATGGAGATAAAGGTCTTGCCTGTACATGCTAGCCTATCCGAATGCCATTGATAAAAAGCGCACAAACTAAGGTAAACGTTTTGAAAATTTTGTTGAATGTACAAAAATATATCAATATGTAGAAAATAAAACTAGAAATAAACTCGAAGCTGAATCGCACTTCAATTTGATCATATTGAAACCTACCTATTCACAATTAACTTAACTTTTGCTTTTTTTTTTGAGACGCCAAACTTCAACGTTACTACGAAAAAATCTAATGAAGCACATAAAGTTATTTGCGTAAATTAAATTTTAGTATTTGTTTCTGATGCACTATTTAAAGGATAATAACTCATTTAGCCAAAACACGTCTCAAAAACACAAAACGAAAACAAAAGACAAGAATATGAATCAAGAATACGAAACAGCAATAACAGTATCGCACTAGAGAACTTATGGTATTTAGGTTACTGTGTAAAATAAAGTTTTAATGCAAATGCAATAACGTACTTTAGGTGGCAAGTTAAAACATGAAGGTGCTTTGAAGGTAGCCTACGTTATAAGTTTTATGGTAAGATGCGTCTTAATGAAATGGTTGTTGATTTGCTTTTGAATAATCAATTGATTGATGCAACTTTATATATTTGCAAGCATCAAGATAGGCTGTTATAAAATAACACAAAGTTAAGTTATAATGCGCTTACCACGGAACTGCAAAAATAGCTACATTATCAGTAAAAAGAGTTTCCAAAACCATTCAAACGGCAAAGACTATCCTTGAATTTGCTACCACTAGAAAATCCTTGATCTTGAAAAAAAAAAACACTCAACATTGCCTTTGAGTATTTTTGGCATTCTTACAAACTTCTTATATATTGGTTGTAATATTTCTCAAATTGTGGTAGGCAATCAAGTTGCACTTTGTCCCAAACTTGATTTATAGTCTACTGTAGTTTAGTATAGGCTTACTTTCGCGAGGAGTTACATAATGAATTGTAATAATGCAACCACTTCAGCAATGCTTAGCCCGTCGCTTGTAACTTCGATGAGCTTCAACGATCTAAACATAGCTATTTCCAAATAGAGTTGTTACCATTTGGCTGAGCCAAAAAGGCAATGTCGTGTAACCGTCGTCTTGACGACTGTTTAAAATGTAGAGTCTAAAAGCGTTCCGCACAATAGTACGATTGTGTTTAACTTAGGAACACGACTATTTCACTACTTCGTTTTCAGGTAATGGTGAAGTATATAATAATAAATGTACAAGTTGTTGCAAATCTGCAAAACAAACACTTTTAGGTTTCATTTTTAAAACAAAGATTCATTCGACTCTCCCAAAGTAATCCACGTCCCAAAAATGTTTGTAGTATATACAGAATGCAACATAGGGTGCAATATAGGGGATTGGCAATTTTTTCGCATTGTCTCATTTTTGTATCAAAACGAAGCGATTTTCAATAATCGACGCTTCGCTCTTTCAGCATTGCAAAAACACAAAAAACAAATAGTATTTAAAATGTAACCGAAATAAAAATTCAATACAATAAAAACATGAAAATATCCGTATAAGTTTGAAAATGATCTCGTAACCCTATTAATACTCTTAACTAGACTACAAGCGATTAAAGTGAAAAACTCAAAAGTACTTTGAGCCAGTGGCGGCTCGTGCTATGGGGCTGCAGGGATGCAGCCCCACCTGAAAGAACGAGAAGTGGGAAAATATGTTTTCCTCTGTGTTTGTCCGACCCGGTTACTTTTTTCACTTAAGAATTACGGAGCGAAAATTAAAATATTAACAGTTTCGTTTGGCAACACCGCTATTGGGCAAACTGCTCTACAGCCGGAGATTCTGGATATCAAGCGCTCTGATTGGCTAAAAATTATCCTTGAAGCTCCACCTCTTTTGGTATTTTACAGCAATTTTTAAATCTGTTGGGGCTGCATGGAAAACAGCCCCGCCTAACCGAATAACTTTACAGACTTTTTAAAGTTAGTTTTGATTTCGCAGAGTAGCGATGAGCCATGAATGTAGAAGTGTTAGCTGTAGAGTTAGGGTATTCAACAGGTTATAGGAATTTCTAGTCCAGCCCAGGGCTTCTCAAAATCACTTGAACCTTATAGCCTAGCCTATGCAACGGCTAGGCTAGTCAAGACTAAGCTCAATACTAGTAAAGTTTGTCTCTAACGCAATAGCCTACTGCTAGTTTTTTTAATTATAGCTTAGGAATACATCAACTTTTTAACAATGTTTGAATGCATTTTTTCAAAATTTGGGGTAAAGGCATGCTCAGAACGGTCCAAATTAAATGTAATTTTTCAAAATTTTCTGGGGGAGGCCCCCAGACCCCCCACAAAGTCGTTCGCCTTCGGCGAACTCAGCGACGGGCTTCGCCTCCCGGACTATTTATTGCAGCCCACTGTTCACAAACACCACCAGCCGCCACTGCTTTGAGCGACCTTTCTATACAGGAATATCGTTAAAAATATTTTACGTTATGTTTTGTTAGGATGGGAGTCTTTGCAAGGGTCAAGAGCTTGAACGAGGCAAAATAAGATCAATCCTATTGGTGCATTGATCGACAATTTCGAAAGATAAAACTGATACAATAACAAAAATTACCTTGAACAGTTATAACTTGAAGGCGGACTACGATCGAAAGTAGCGAAATATCGCCATCTTTCAGAGCACCACTTCGAACACTAAGATCCAGGTTAGTTGTCAGTGGTTGAAGATAATTCAAGTTAGAAGTAATCACTCCATTGCTCCAAACACAAGTGATTGTTTCATTGATTGATGTTCTATTAACGCATCCGGAACCAACGACGTAAAACTGTGGAACGTCCCTGTTGACTGCATATGTGTTGATCCATTGATAACTTTTCCCAATTGCTGTCTTAAACTGAGCTGTCACAACAAGACCAAGATAATCAGTTGCTAATGTCTCGGTTGGTGATGGAAGGTTTGTTTCAATGGTTGGAAGCGAAACTGTTTCTGAAAGAAAAACAGTGCAACAGCTTTTAATATTATCATTGACATAAGCAAACGATTGTATTGTTTGTCCCAATCCAATCAACTTCGTTTTGATATAACAATTTGTCAATTGGAGACTAGAAACGTTTTATTCCTATTTTGTCTTCAGCATTTTTCTAAACATCTCAAATTGATTGATTGGCAATTTATTTTGCATCACAATAATGATTGGGATGTCACCGATGTAACGGACAGACATGAAGTGATATAATTTTAGTTCAATTGCCCACTTTTATTACAGGATGGAAATTATCGGAACGCCGGATCGATTTGAGCAAAAAATAAAGAGCAAATAAATGTAGATACGAAAGTCATGAAACAGATTCGCAACTCATGCCCAGCAAACCTTTTAAAAACTATATTTCTTTAATCTGCAGAATATTTTTGGCTCTTTATTTGTTGATTAAATTATGCATTACTTTTACAAATTTATAGTTGGAAAATTTGAACTTACTTTAAAGACCTTAAACTTTTTTAATGATTCTACTCGACAAGCTTTTAAAATGCGGCATAAAAAAAACTTACTGATTTTTCTGTTCTACAGTAACAAAAAAGGATACGATTATTTTGAAATATCGTGTTGGCATATCACTTTCAATGATCAATTTCTACATAAGAAAAACCTATTTAAGAATTTTTTTAAAAATTAGACACTGTTCATAAATGGTCTGCTCAATTAGCTGCTTAGCATTACATAACATTATTGTAAAAACTTACCGTTTGAATTACAGACGAAAAAACAACAGAAAATTATCAATATTTTCATTTTCAATTCCTATAAATGAGCTGCAATAAACTGTAGGCTATTCACTTGAAAGGGGTAAAGACAACATTTTTTTCGAGTTATGAAAATCAGTGTGGTACTTATCGTTTATCAACTGTGCTCTAAGATAATACATTATAGTAAGTACCCTGATATGTATACAATATACACTGTACCTCAGTGTATACACAAGGCTTTGGTAGCTGTTGTGTTTTTATTTTTACATCAACAGCAACAACAACAAAAATTCTTCAAAATGTTAACAAAATTATCTGAAAAATTTTTCAATGACAATGAGTTGTGGATAAGGCTACAGTCCATAAAGGTCAGGAAAATTTCTGCATAAAGTTGGTAATGTTCGAACTACAACTTTATCCTATATCTTAAAAGTATATTGATAACAAACCAAACTTATGGACTCGGATCAAAAATATATGATTTAGGCTTTTCATCTTTAACAAACCAAATACAAAAACTGGAACGTGATAGTAACGTATTTTTACGGGTTAGTTTCTGCTGAAGTTAAAGCTAATTTTCGAATCATGCTCAAAGCAACTTCACTGTTAATAATTTACTTTACACATTGTTTTGATTTTGGTTTGGGAGCTACAAAAGCGGTTGTTATTGTATTTCTTTTTTTTAATGCTGTTTGGTGTTATAAATTCTTTGGAATTTTTAAAAAGTATTTAAGAAATATAATATTGATAAAACCCTGCGGTACTCAGAAAGATATATTGAAACTGACAAGATAAGAGTTAGATTCTAGTTGTTATTCCTATGCAGGTAAGAAGTTCAAGCATTGGTTGAAGTCGAATCTTGAATTGTGCTCTACTTTCACACATGGCATTGCTTCACACAACCTTTAAACATTGAAATTATTATCTGAACTGTATAAACCATCTACTTCAAATCATTGTTTGACTTCTACCTGGTCTACAGTACAATTAAAAGTTAAAAAACCGTAAATAAGCTCATTCGTTACACCAAATATCAACTACGAAGTGAAGAAACTGATCGACTGAACAATAGCAGGTTAAGCATATACTACTTCACATTTTGCTTTAGCAACAAACTCATGTCTGATATCTCCAACAAACAAATGGCAAGACGCCTCTGTTCTATAAGCTATTTTTAGGAAATTAGTTAAAAATGCATCATGTTTTTTTTTAAAATCTGATTGCTGCTTTTTCAGTGCGAATAAAATACGTGCTCTAAAAGTGTGCAATACTAAGTCACTAGTGAATGTAGGTATTTTAATAACGACCTCAACCACTCCAATTGATTTCAAAAACTATATCGCAAACAGATATAATTGACACATCTTATAAATGGAACACTGAAAAGTTTAGATGGTCATTAAAGTTATTATCTTCTTGTTGCAGTAATTGCAACATTCATCTCCTGATGGTGTACGTTAAAGCAGAAACATACAATTCTTTTCATTGCTTTACTGACGTTTCACGCACCATGAGAATGCGCATCCTGAGAGGGAACAACATACAAAATATAATTCACAAAGTTATATACTGCAGTGCGATTGAAGACAAGAAAAAAAGTGAAACATACACTATTTTAGATAGTGACCAAACTTTAAACATTTGAACAATTAAACACCAGGCAAAAGCAGATGAGACAAATAAAACATTCGAAACTAAATTGAATTACGAGGATGTTGCCAACTGTGCCAAAATAGGCAATGTGCCATTACACCTCCTAATCAGGGTTATACAGATCCAAGCATGCAGTGTTTTAGTAGCAGACTTCCATCGTCCCGGATAAGTAAAAACAAATCAAAAACTTACAAACAACGCACCACAGCAAAAAGTGCCAACATCTGCATTAGGCTACATCAAAACAATACAAAACAATACGACTACTTCTTGGGGTGCCATTTATTTTGTGATCTTCTTTGAACATGTGCGAAACATCAATGAAGCAATATGTTTTAACGGTCTTGTATAGTTGTGCTGCTACTTTCACATTCATCCGATGACTGTTGTAGCCTTCTACTGCTCGAAAAAATGCTTTTACTAAAGTGAATTGTACGCCTTCTATTTATACTGTGCTATGTTTTTTATTTGGAAAACAGCAATTCTAGGCCGCTTGTCTGAATATCAATTAATTATTTCATGGTAGATGCAAATAAGGTTCATTTTCTATGTCTTATTTCAACAAAACAGCACTGCCTACAGCTTAACTTTTCAACTGTGGACTGCTAATATGCTTATTGTTTTTTTTTTTCTATTTACGACTGACGTCCAAACTCTTTTTTATAGTGAGCGACGAGAATGCTCATTGATGGGCACTCAGCCTGGAAATTTAAAAAACATAGATTCGACATGGTTCAAAAGTATGAAGCTGTGTCTGTGGCAGAACATGTGTTGACATATTCGAAGGTGGACAGGAAGCTCGAAGCTTATTTTCCTTGCCTTCTCGTCTATTAAATCTAAATCTTCAACCTCCGCAAATATACCTGGATGCAACAAGAAGAAGTAAGCTGACCCAAAAATAACTATCACATGAAATAGTACAAAAAAGAGTATCTCCAACATTACTCGTCCGTCATTGCACATGACTAGGAAATTGTGTTATTAAACCTAATGACAAACCGCTACTACCATCGCGAACCTGCATTATCAAGCTCAAACAGGTCATTTGTACCTACACTTGTGAAATACAGTAAACAACGATCGTGTTGCTAAAAGTGAAATCAATCTACGGAATTATACGTATAGTATGTTCGTCTTATTTGAACCAGTTGATTGACTTCAGTTTAATGTAGAGGAGACAATTTGTTACTAAGCTGACTTGACAGAAACTTGGTAGTGATGAACAAAGTAGCAATGAGAGTATCGTTTTTGATTGGTTCATAAGTAAAGCAAGGCATGTTAGGATAATCAATTTTAAATTTGCAAATCTCGTAACTACAATTTATCAACTTATCGAGCAACAGAATGTGTCTGAAAATGGAGCCCAAGTTTTTCACAGCAAGTAAGAAAACTACAAATCCATCATATAAGCTGCTGTCGCAAATAAACATCAATTAATATTCCATAAGCGTAACTTCTGGAAACATAAATTTATCAACATTATTACATTAACCAGCTATTTCCTGCCGTATGTTGACTAACAACTGGTTGAGTGGTTATGAGTTGAAAGCTTACTTTTGATTAATCTTTAAAGTGTTAGCAAAATTTTAGCTAGACTTGACGGCAAAGCATTGGTTTATATAATATTAGATATTTGATTAAAAATAGCATTTTGTCTCAAAATTTACAAAAGATGTGGCAACACCTTTTCATAAAGTACCTTGCTGTCAGAACTCAGAACCAAGATAAAAGATAGTGTGAGTTGCGCTTCTCGGTAGGTTCTTTGTTTCCCTGCTTAAAATGCCAAAACGTATGCTTGAATCATTAAGTTCTATAAAACCAAACTGTAGTCAATGACTGCCTCTGCTTGATAGCTAAAAATTTATAAACGCTTCACTACCAAAGATTAACCACATCAAGAAAGCTCACTGAGTCACTGTACAAAGCTCATTGTTTCTTGCAGTGGTAAACACAAGCACTAGCACGGAGAAATCTTTTAAAAGACCAGAACACGTCCAACTACCGGTCTTGAACAATGAAAGCGAAATTTGGTACGGTATTTCCTTTATGACTGCTTTTCAGCTAAAGGACTCGACATAAAGAAGCCAAACCAATTTGCAAAACTATAACGTCAGCAGACATTGATTCGAAGTGTATGTATTCAATAAAACAAGCTGTAAGACTACGGCATTGCCTCTACGGTTATTAATACTGTACGTGACTTGAAATAAATTTTCCCAACGATCTATAAGACTTAAAACGCAAGCATTGAAATTGCAAACATATACTGGTACCTTCTTAACCTTCATGCTTTTTTTATCGTATGAATGTGAAAAACTAAGATTGATTAAGATGAATATTGACTGAACTCAGTAACGGTTTATTTAGGCTAGAACATAATAAATACTGATCTTTGGTGAATTTAAATAAACCTAGCGTTGATCTTAGATGGGAAAGGACTATAATGAAAATTTTACATTTACCCAGTCAAAATATAAAATTTAAAAGTGGCTTGGAAATTAGATTAAATTTTGAACCTAAAATTAACTATTTTTCCTCTATTAGCTCCAGTGTTTGAAATATAGCGTGGCAATCATAAAACCACCTTGCCGTAATCTCCTTTATACAAAACTTTAAATATCAATAGACTATGAGTTTTTTTAGTAATCTTAGTCAACAGGTTTCTTCGTTCCAGCTGTTCGCTCCAACCAACACACTAACCCTGTTCTAACAATAGGCTACTAGCACAGTTAGATGGAATGATAGATTGAGCCGCAAATAAAGCACCCAATAGGATAGGCCTACTTGATATAACAGCGCTCCACAGATCAAATCTGACTTGGCTTACCACAAACCTGTTCTGGATTTTGAAACATTATACAACTTCAGGGCCGTAGCAACAAAGAACGTGGTCCCCTCCGAACATAAGTCCGAGGCCCCTTACAACGCAGAAACTGGAATGTGGTATTTATTTTGCACAGTATGCAGGGTTCATATTATGTATACATAGTAGAGGGCACAGCTCCGCTAATTAGCGAAGCTAACGCTTTGGTTAGTGGATTAGCATTTCCGCTAATATTTAGAAATTTTAGCGGACTCGTTAGCGAAAGTAAATTTATTGGAAATCCGCTGATTTCTTTGTTGAAAGCTAACTTTTACATTAGCTGCGCTCACCACTGTGTATACATAGGTCTACACTCGCAGTGGTTCCCAAACTTTTTTACGACAAACGTCGGGGAGTTGTATCAATTTTATTGTGTGTGGAGTTACATGTGCTTGTAGTCCTTTAGAATTTTCGGTCAACCTAGAAAAAATTCTTATAAAGACGAATTATATATCGTTGGAAAGATAATTTTATCAGCTTTTCAATGATGGGTTTTGTCATTTCTTTTACCTTGGGGAAAAAAAGTTGCGGTCAAAAACGTGCCGGGGGGGGTAAAACACTAATTTGCTCAATATTATAATACAATTATAAGCTAAAATACGTTACCTTTGTAACAGAATACAACACCATAAATTGGAATATTACTATCAACAAAGCAAACTAACAATCGGAAAGCAAAAATATAAAACATAACCTAATTAGGAGGTATATATCACACGTGTAAGGGAGTAAAAGTTGACCGAGACGGAGATAACGGGATAGATTTCACCGAAATAAAAGGTTTTTCTTTTATAAGCACGGGTATGTAACTGTAAGCAACACATAAAAGCTATCTAGGACGTAGTGAAGAAGGTTTTAGTTAAAATGCTATTTCATAGGGTGTTTTGTTACAAAAACACTGTGTCCCCCAAGTCCTGGAGTGCCAAAAAAGCCCGGTCTTGCTACGGTTAAACCAGCTGTGAATATGTAAAAACGACATTTACAGTTTTAAGTTCTAATAAAATGTAAACGCATTTCACTCAAAGTGATGCAAACGCATCCATAAAATTTCTCTCTTCTCCCAATTCGTCATCAAACACGACTGTAATATTTGTGCATGTCTGATGATAGGCTATAGGCTACTCTGAGACCGTGGTGGTATGCAGCTCGTGGTGATTGTGGAAGGAGAGCCGGATCAATGTGAGAACGATTAGACATGACCATTTCCTCGTACTTCTGTTTAGTGATTTGTGGTAAAGTAGGCCTATATGTAGACAAGTTTAAAAGTTCGAAGAACCGTATCCAAGCCCTGCCAACTTGGTGTGGAGACATGTCGTCTTCGTAGAAAACATCGGCAACATTTCGCAAACTTGCTTGATTACAACTTCTCAAATAGACATCTTGCCGAATTTATGAACTGCTGAAGTTGTATCACAGCCACTCCAAAACAAGAACATCTACCTTCGCAATAACATCTCTAACTCTGTAGCACTGTCTTTGCTGGTAGTTTTTCCCTCTTGTAATGTTTGGCAAGAAGATATTAGAATAGTCACGGATCAGTGCCGGTCTTAGGGTATTTCGGGCCCTGTGCGGAATATGCTTTGCGGGCCCCAATGCCAATGATCCAATTCAGTAGCGTAGCTAGGTACTTTGAAAGGGGAGGGGCGGCGTGATCGTCGATGGTGACAATCAGCGGTGGGAGGTCTGGGGGGGTCTCCCCCAGAAAATTTTGAAAAATTACTTTGAATTTGGGGCATTCTTAGAGCATGTTCAACAAAAATTTAGATATGAATATTACTGTAATATAGTGCTGTCCGGTGGCATAGCAAAAGGATAAGATCATGCTTTCTTTGGCATTTTTCGGAAATAAAGCTATGTCTCTATGTTGAGTCTGGATGCAACCTATTTCGTCTCCTGAAAAATTCGTACTCCGATTTCGTACCCTGAAATCGTGTAACAAATGTTTTTTTTTTTCGTCCCCTGAAAAGATCGAGAAATTTTGAAATGTTTGCGGCAACTCCAATCAGCGAATTCGGCTATGTCGTGTTTTTTTTCTCGATCTTTTTAGGTTACGAAATGTTCAGGGGACGAAATAGGTTGAATTCGTTGAGTCTCTATGTTTTCTTGTTGTTAATTCCTTTTTGAATTTTTCCATTGAAAATGACAAAATTACTGCATTTTTTGAGTAAATTGCGGGCCCCCTAATTTGCGGGCCCTGTGCGATCGCACGGTTTGCACACCCCAAAGACCGGCACTGCACGGATGCACTAGTAAGAAAAGGGCATCAGTATCGTCGGAGTACACAGTTACAGGTGTTCTACCTACCGAATCAAAGCAACTTGAACGATTGTTGTATCTGCAACACTAGGGCACAAATGAACTTTAAAACCATTCAACTCCAGTTGTTTCGTTAAAGCCACCACAAATCTTTGTTTGTACAGTTTGAGAAAAAGATGTTCCTTTCAGTTTGGCAAGAATTTTGATCATTCAATTCAACAGTTTGAGACGTCGTACCAGAGCGTTTTTGATGGGTGGAATCTTTGGTTGACACCGTGTCATTCTTTGCTTGATGATGTGCCTGTTAAGCCCACTTTCCGACAAGAGCAGCGTCTGTCACAATGTCACATGATCCCTTGCAGCTACATCGAAAGATTTTCAAGACATTTTTTGGTGCAGCAGCTACATCCGTCATGACTGGAGAAAACATGTCATCTTTCTTCTGCCAACCCAATGACAATGGTTTCAAATCTGAGTTGCTTAAAGTTCTCCAAACTTTCAGCTGGTGATATACTCTGAGGCCGTGATAGTATGCAGCTCGTGGTGATGGTGGAAAAAGAGCCGGATCAACAGGTGAACGATTAGACATGACCATTTCCTTGTACTTCTGTGGTCGTTTCCCATGTGAGTCTACCCCGATTGCTTAATTGGTTAGCCCGTGACTTCGTGAACGAAGAAGCTTCATCAAGCTGCGCTGGTTCGAAGCTCGGTGTGTGCGCTTGAGCCACGCACTCTAAGGACTGCTTTCCATTCAGCGGACCTAATGGATGGAATAATTTCCCGGCAATAACACTTCAACAATCGGAAACTTCACTCTGTCAATCTCGGTAACCGGCCCTGCGTCAAAAGCCTCTACAAGTATGCGAAACTATCAGGAATAACATGTCAAGGCTTTGTCAGTCCGAGGATAAAGATTCAAAACCAACCCTGTAGCCATCAAAAACAATAACGTTGTCGCACAAGTGCTGAAGAAAACTGATGTAGGCCTACTCTTTGAAGAACTCATGGAACTTCTCATTCTTCTTTGTCACAACACCACAACAAGGCACCGCCATCAATAATTTTAATGGGGTCAGGTGCTTTTGTCATTTCAACTTTGTGCAAGATGTATGACTTCAGTTTTGATTTTTGCGCAGTTCGTAAAACTCCATCTTTAAACAGTGATATTGGGTACGGTGATAACTCGTAGAAGAAGTACCGGTAGTCTGCAATTTCGTTTTCTGGCTTTCTCTCTATGACAACAACCAATCTCAAAAAGTGTGTTAATGGATCAATGGCGATAGTATCATGACCAATTTTTAGACTGGCATAAAGGCTCTGTCTGTATAGCATTTATTTGCTTCTTCCTCTTGAAGGAACAATTAGTAAAGGTTTTATCATCAAGTTCAATTTGGATAAACGCCCCTATCTCCTCAGATCGGTCACAGGTCACACTGTTGTTGTTATCAATCAACCCTGAGTCTAGAGCCATAAGCTGAACTCCAACTTTAAATGGATTATGTGAACAAAACCAGGTTTGTACTTTTTTTAAATCATCATTATCACGTTTGATTCTTCCAGCAAATGCCTCTTTGTGTTTATCATCAGAATTTGACAATGATGAGACTGTACTGAGTGCATTTGTCACTTCTGCACACCTGTGCATCGTTTTATTCCACACCCTTAATACATTATGCATGGTTTTTTATTCCACACCCTTAATACATTATCGGTGGTGCCCTTGCCAATGACTCTGCCTTTTCCTTTTAAAGAGTTCATGAGAATCAGTTCAGAATTCTGCCCATACAATTGTTTGTTAGAACGCCTGACGATGTGATTTCCGTACATAAATTGCTGGTAGACACCTGGGGGACTTGTTTCCAATTCTGCAATTGTTTAAAGATACAGGCGACATGTTTTTGCACAATTGTTGTGACCTGTGGCAGCAAATAGCTTCAGCATGCTTTTTGACGCAGAAATGTGTAGTAACCAGTTGCTTGTTCTCTCTGCTTGAATAAACTCCAGCACAACTGAAACGTAATTAACATAGATCAAACACAGAGCTGATGTACGTGATTCTCGTGTGAACTGCTCCTTGTTATCGGTGAAAAATGCCATCATCTTATGCCCAATGTTATCATTATTATGATCAGAAGGACTGTCTGAGTCACAAAATTTCTCCAAAGCACTCTGCTCTCCGGGCATCAACTCACTCCAAAATTCTTCCAACATAAGCGACAGAATAGCTGTTGCGCATAACAGATGACCTCGAACAGCGCGGGGAACTGCCTTCCCACTAAACATGTGCCCTACCTACAGTTACAGGAGCGTATGCTGTCTCAAGAGCTCTTCTCAAGCCACTTCCTTCCATACAAGAACCAATTGATCCCAGAAAACTCATAAGCTGGTGAAAGCCGCCCAATCGAACAAATACGCTCACGTTGTTGATTGCGGATTGAGCGAACACGAATGAACCATTAATCGAAAAAGTAGTTTCTATTTCAGCATTTAGGCTACTATTAAAATCGCTGACAACTGGCATGACAAACTACGATTAACAAAACAGACACAATGCAAATGAAACAACCAACTATGAAAGCTAAACTTACCTAAACGATCCATTTCTTTAACTTCAAGTAATAACATTGCAACTGCAGGCAATTTCGGTGCGTCATGGTATTTTGATAACTCCCATTCACGGCTTAGATTCAATACAGTGGACAGAAAACAATTATATGCATTGTAAAGATGAAATCTATTTTTGGTCGTTGAGGGAGAATATGTATTATCGTTGGCTCTTTATGTTTGGAGATTGCATCCGACTCTAAAAACTAAACTGTAAAAAATAGCCTACTATTTGGTAAGCATCCATCATTGAATTAAACTTTCGTAAACAGACAAAAATACTTATTAGCTATCATGCATTCTTTTTTCTTTTTTTAATAATACAAAAACTAAATGAGACAACATATAAACTAAACATTTGTTTAAGGTTGTTATCTACAACTATGATTATCGCAAGAGCTCTATTCTTTATTGCAGAGGTTCTTAACCAGGGATGCAAGCACCACTGATGGGTGCGGGACATGTTTCTAAAACGTGCGGGGGTGTTCAATCATTACAGATAGATATAATATGACGCAAGAAGCAATGTTGTTATGCCAGGTTTCAACAAAAATGTTGAACTCCATGCGACTATTGCTTTTCAACCATTTAAAGAGGGGGAGAGAATTGATTGATGATTTTAAGTTGGTGCCCACAAATGGAAAGAACCACTGCTTTATTGTAAAGCATTAAACAGAACGTTGGTAGGAAACTCTGTTTGTAATCACATAATCAACCCAAAATGGGGAAAAAGCAATTAACTTACCCGTAACGTTGGAACGTGAAAGCCAGCAGCCATAGCAAATGCACAAAGCAAACTTGCGACAGTTGAACGAAACCGCCCTTTTATAAACTATTGTATGTCCACCATAGTCTAGCAATGCAAGCTTTTTTTTTTCAATAAACTAATGTGGGTATGTCCACTGCTTCTTACAAATGCTGTGAGCTATCACTTGTCATAAATAGTTTTGCTCTTTGATTTACATTTATTTCAGCGGGATATGGAAAGCATTAATACATTCTGTCTATGCTATCTACCAATCTAATATTGCCAAACTATTTAACTGTCGTACACTATTAAATTTTCTAGGAGTTCTGTTTAAGTCAGTTTTAACTTCAAAATGTTGTATTTCTGAAGTGGCAATACGTAAAACAAAACCTTCAATATGCGACTTGTAAAAAAGCGACAAGAGTTAAAATGATCTTAAAAAGCTTTTAAAAACAGCTCTGATCCACCGACAATCCCGTGAATACATGGGTGGCTTTGAAAGTAAAACAAAATTATAACAAATATACAATGTTTCCGAGGTCAGCCTAAGCAAGCAAGCAACGTACTTCATCTTCCAAACGCTGCTGTAGATCAAAGCTGAACCTAGAAACTAAACTTACAATAGATCGAGTTGTGAATTTTTTTACCAAATAAGAATTGCCTTGGCAATAGAATTGCAAGACATGAGATCAATTGTGCTCCGAAAAAGACTATTTAATCTATAAAAAAAAACTTACATTCCATCTCTGCGTTAAAAGGTAACAATGACTTCATGCTCTGCATTACCAAGCATGAGACATGTGCTGCAGTAAAATAGGGTGATTAAATCATTTTGTATTCCGCAAATAGACCTTATACCAATGTTTCGTATCTTGGCAAAAGGTTTCGTTCAACAACTAGCTTATTCGAGTTTCAAACCAAATTCGAACAGGTCAAGAATGTACTCGGGTGCAATGTCACCAGACAGAGTAACATTCAATTATGCTAAGTGTCATGAAACTAAAGATGGTTTTATTCATAAGGTTTTAACCAACTTAAAATGCGGCCACCCCAACTCAAAGCATACTAAAAATGAAGGCAGGTAGCTCACAACAACATGTAACACAAAATAGAGAACAGCCAGAAGGACAAAACACGCCAACGAAGTAATCATTAGAACAAGGAGCAGTACAGAAACAAAGTACGTAGAAATGACGTAAAACAATATATTATAACATTTACCCACTCTAAAAGGTAATGGGATCCCCATATCTAACGGGAGGAACCCCTTTGGTGGACCTAGACGATCTTCTTGGATTTTCATTGGAAAGGCTTGATCGGGTTAGGTCACCAGTCGTTGTTGATTGCGGATTGATTGCTGGATCGCAGTCGATCACTTGGTCGCGAACAACTTCTTCGACTTGATCGAAATTATTTCCCGGTGAAGCGCCACTGCAAGGCAACCTATCACTCGGTGTGAATGACTTTTCCTCTGTGTCCGATGATTGAGGAGAATCCACAATATATTCCGATGATTGAGGGGAATCCATAATATCCCCGTAAGAGATATTATTAGCAGGATGTGGGGCTAAGTCTCTTAGAGACACGTTAGACTCTCGGCCGTCGCTGTATTTGATGCGAGCGTATAATGGGTTGGCTTCGGTTAAGAACACTTTCGTGACTTGATCGTCGTGTTTGCTAGACCTGTTAAACTTTCTCAGTAAGACTGGGCCAGGAGTGCTTAACCAATCAGGAAGGGACTTCCCGTGTGACGACCGTCTAGAGAAGTTGAAGAATCGCTCATGCGGGGTAGAGTTTGTTGATGTACACAGTAGCGATCTCAATGCGTGTAAGGCGTTCGGAAGGACATTTTCCCATTTGCTTACAGGCAGGCCGAATGATTTGAGGTTACATTGTATCGCCTTTCATATTACTCCGTTGTAACGTTCAACTTGCGAATTGCCTTGCGGGTGATAGGGTGTTGAGTGGCTCACAGCTACACCCTTTTCCAACAAGAATTGTTTAACATCCCTAGACATGAAACTTTGGGCTCGATCAGTATGAATAAAACTACAGGTACCGAACATTGCAAACAGTTGAGAAAGGCACTTGATTACTGTGCCAGACGACGTATCAACACAGGGAAAACAAAACGGAAATCGTGAATACTCATCAATGACACACAATATATATTTATTACGAGAACATGATGGTAAGGGGCCCTTAAAATCTAAGTTTAGCCTCTCCATGGGCTGAGTCGCTTTGATTAAATTACTCTGGACGGGTTTAAAGAAACGTGGTTTAACTTCAGCGCATACATTGCATGATTCACATATTCTTTTAACATCAGTTGTCGAGTAAGGCAAATTTTTCGAACGCACATAATGCAACAAACGAGTTAGACCCGGGCAACACAATTCTTTATGAATATCCATCAAACATTTAATGTTTCGAGCAGGTACCGTTGCGCAAAATGCTCTCGATAAAGCGTCGGGTGCTGTATTGTCTTTGCCGGGACGGTAACGAATGGTATAAGAAAAGGATGCCAGTTCGAGGCGCCAACATAGCACATTATTGTTTTTGACTTTTGTCCGCTTCTTGCTGTCAAACATGAAAGCTACTGATTTTTGGTCTGTAATTAATGTAAAATGCCTTCGAATCAGAAAATGGGACCACTTTCTTACGGCTTCAGTTAACGATAACGCTTGGTTGAAAGCCGACTCAAAATCCAAAGTTTTATTCTCCAAAAGACGCTGCCTGATATTCCGCGAAAATATTCCATTGATAAATACGTCTCTCAGCATAATATTCTTATGTTCTGCTGCAGACACAGCTTTAAAATTGCAGTTCTTTGCTAAATTTTCTAAATGGTGTCGAAACTTATGTAAGGTTTGATCTGAGTGCTGCTTTGCAGATGACAGCACATGTCGCGCATATATTTCGTATGGTTTCTTGATATAAATTTGTTCCAAAAGCTGCATGGCTCCTTCATAAGTCTCGCACTCATCAATGTATTCAAAAACTTGGGGCGAAATCATGCTGATCAATGCTTTTAATTTAAGTCTTAAACGGTTGGTTTCGCCTGCTTCGTTTTCGGCAGGTCCCTGTTGTAAGAGCTCCTGAATATAGTTCTCAAAGACTTGTCGCCAGTGTCTAAATTCTCTGGCCGCTTGTACATTGCCAGGCTCAATGTCTAATCGCTGAGGTTTTAACAACCTCTCCATCCTTTGCGATTTTTAGTTGAAAATCTAAATTGTCATGAAACTAAAGATGATTTTATTCATAAGGTTTTAACCAACTTAAAATGCGGCCACCCCAACTCAAAGCATACTAAAAATGAAGGCAGATAGCTCACAACAACATGCAACACAAAATAGAAAACAGCCAGAAGGACAAAACACGCCAACGAAGTAATCATTAGAACAAGGAGCAGTACAGAAACAAAGTACGTAGAAATGACGTAAAACAATATATTATAACACTAACCACTTCCCATCGGCATTCGCGCGCCGTGATCGTGACGCGGTAAACAGCTTTTTTTTTTCTCGCGTTTCTGCATTTTGACTGCCTTGTACAAAAAGTAGTGTCTTGTATAAAAGCAAACCTTTTCAGTGATTGACATTTAATTTTGCTTTAAAATTAAAAAAAAAAACTTTGTAAAATGAATGCAGCAGTGGTGTCTTGTATTAAAGCAAACATTTTCAGTGATTGACATTTGATTTTACATCGAAATAAACGAACACTTTCAAAAATAAAAACAGCAGTGTTGTCTTGTATAAAGGCGAACATTGTCAGTGATTGACATTTGATTTTACATCGAAATAAACGAACACTTGGAAAAATGAAAGCCAAAAATGTCCATCTTCAGCTCTGAGACGGTCAGGGGTGGGAAAAGATCTTTTTCGGCCAGGGTTTAGGTACTCTGGAATTTCTGCTGATTCCAACATCTCAAGGGCTAGCATGACTTTGAAGTTTGGCAAAGTCAATCGTCCGTGCTCTTGATGGAGCATTTTGAATAGCAGAAATGAATTCACCAATGCTATGTCCACTATATAAAAAACAACTTTTTATACCACCTTGTGTGCTTTCCTACAGAGCGGCAGGTTGCTGAAAGCTGATCTGAACGATCAACTCCCCCATCCCTTGATTGTACGAAATCACACAAGTGGGTTTTATGATGGGATTTCCATTGAGGTTGGTTTTACCTGTTGGACATAGTTCTGATGAATGCCATGTAGAACATCTTTACGTCCTTCCACACCCAGGGCTGGATTTAGCTGATGGGGGCCCCGGGGCACTTTTAGATCGGAGGGCCCCGTACAAAAAAAATTTTTTGCACCAACGGCGCGAAAAACCACCTCTACCTCTGCAGTAGCATTAATCTAGCACTGCACAGCATTGCCATCACACCATTTGCTGTCTTGAACACGTGCTCTCCTCTTTTTATTTTTTTTCCCGAAAGATTGCTTGGCATGTGCTTCCGGTTCAGCCTAACTGTACCAACTGTGTGGGTTTTGTTTTGCAGCAATGTGCAAAATAAGTGTGGACTGCTGTGCCAGTTATCAATAAAAAGATAATAACCTTTTCCAAGTAAATCATGGCATAAGTTTATGACCACGTTTGTACTTGCTGGTACAGCACTGTCTCGATCCTGGCCACTTTATTGTTTGAAATTCCAGGTGTATCCACACATACTCCCACATGATTCATAGAGTCGTAACAGCTTTAGTCCAAACCGTGCCCTCTTGGAAAGATTGTATTGCTTGAACTTTAGCCTACCGTGAAATTGCAGCATAGATTCATCCACAGAGATGTGCTTCTCTGGACAATAGACTTCCTGAACATTGTGGAGAAATTCATCAAGCATAGGTCTTATCTTGAACAAACGATCGGTTACACCATCCAGGTGCAGGTGCCCCGGGCTCCCGATTTGAAAAGCCCCCAGACGTGAAAAAATGTGATTTTGCGGTATATTTTTTTCTTTCAGCCTTTGAAGTTTCTGCAAAATGCTGTGTAGTGCAGTGCAGTGCTGGATTAATGCTACTGTAGACGTAGAGATAGTTTTTAATATTTTTTGCAAGGGGGGCCCCCGATCTAAAAGTGCCCCGGGCCCTCCATCAGACTAAACCCGCCCCTGTGGAAAAATACTTCGGTTTACAACAAAAGATTCGCGTTGCCACCTCTACAGCTAAGCAAACCACTGGAATACCTTCAAGTCGCTCATGCGAACAGCAAATCTGCTGAATCTGCTGAAACAGTAGGCTACAGCTATACAGTAGCTCAGAAAGCTTACGTCACAGACAAATTTCTCACAAACAAAATTCCGCTATAACACTGATTCATTACAGCTGAATCATTGCCTCAAGATAACAGAACCATTAGGTGATTCCCCTCTCAACTGCTAGCAAAGGACGGCAAAAACCGACTACCGCAGTCAAATCAAGAAAAATCTGTCGGGAGTAGCCGACGTCCGACGAATTGGCACGGAAAAAAATGTCGGCTATAGCCGACCGCCGAGCGGAAGTGGCATCCTGCTTCGAATTTGCGGGTTAGATTACATCAAACACTTTTGGACATTTTTTGCATGTTTTGCTTTTAGCTAAAATGTTGCATTTATATAAAAGATTGGAACTTTAAAGGTTTCGTAAATTTTACGGATGTTTAGAAGTGAAATAGAACCCTCGATTCAAAACTTAAAGATAGTAGCCTAATATTCGGCTATAACTCAGTAACCACTTGGAATAAGGAGCTGATTTTGATATGCAATTACACTGAAATAGACACAAACTATTCATTATGGTAATCAAAAAAATGTTAGAATATTCTATTTTGTTTGTTTTAGCTAAAATGAATAAAAAATTGTTGCTTTCTCATGACAAAACAATTAGTTGCCCTTATATTACTGCTAGTACATTTTTGGTAAAATGCATACATACGTGTAAAAAATGCGCGTAAAACATTCTTCAAAATTAGTAGTTCAGGAGCGTTTGGAGACATCGGACGAAACATCGACATGATGTGCCACAGTATTGGTCCCACCACGAATGAATGTCAAAGAACTGAATCATCCGATCGACCCTCACCATGCTACCTCACCCACTTTGGAGAGAATTTAAAATACAACAAATTCGAAGGTAACCGTAAGGTACGGGCTCTTGAGTCTTGATATCGGTTTGGAGACCCTAACCCTTACAGACGTGGATCCAACAATGACATATTCAACAGTTGGTACCACCACATCCACTGAAATGCTCAGGCCAACAAATACAAACAAATAAGATAAAAGTCCTGCATATATCTGACCAGACAAACTTAGTTTAATCATAAAGTTTACTGTCTTTTTCATTTAACTAGCGTTTGATGTCTTGGCTTGTCAGGAGCGCTGACCAGGACGGCAAACAAATGCCGCTTTGTGATTGAAACAAGTTCAAATTTTCGTATTTTCCTGTTTAAAATCAATAAAGAATTAAATAAAAAAACGCAAATCGCCAGGAACAAAAACAAAACAATAAAAAAAAACGTAAAAGAGGAAAATGCAACACATGGACGGCGCAGTCAGTATAAGCAAAACTTTAAACTAGTTGCTCTGTGGGTTATTTTCAAAAACTCCACTTTAACTTTGTTATACGACTAGCTGTGTAACAAGTTCAAACAAACGCGTATAAAATTTTAACATCAGTTTCAGATTCATTAATTTTCTAAAGATTTTTTTAACAGTTTCTTTATCATGTCATTCTATTGACATTCAATGATTAGTTTTGTTGTCTTATTGCATTGGAATGAATTCATTAACTACACATGTCGCACATTTTGCATCATTACTCAAGCACGTCGTTAAATTACAAAATAAGTTTCCCTTAGCGGCTTAGATATGCAGCAGATTGGTCAACAACGTCCTGTAACATACCAATGATAATAAACTAACTAATATAATAATATAACTTAATAAATAAACTTACTTTGAACCGTTACAAGTGGAAGCGCAATTATGATTGACAGCGTTGCTGTTGTGTAACATTGATCAACTAAAAATTTGCTATATAGCCTTCTAACTTTAAGTAGCCTACCGTTATTTCAAAGGGTCACTCAAAGAAAATTGCCTCAATATCTGTCTACATCTGGTACAAACGTCCAAAGTGATTATATTCGTGTTCACGTTTCTAATCAAACCAATGTTTAGTACCACTGCTTAATTTGCATTCCTATGCATTTGTATTATGTTTACGTTTTGTATTACTGTGAAGTGTATTTTAGGGAGAGGGAGATAGCTCTTAATTTCGAACTGTTAATTCTCTTTAGCCTGATCATTTGTTTTATATACTATGTGTCTGCAATCATAACAGGCATGTGTAGACATCAGCTTCTTTAAAATATAATCTCAAAATGGCATGTTTTGACAAAATTATTTAAAATTTAATAAGCTTTTTGGTTGAAATGAAAGGAATGAATTAACCTCGAAGTTCATTGACGCAATAAACTACAGTACCATATTTGGTGGTGCCAATAAAGATATTGAGTATACCTTTAACAATGGAAAACATCCTAAGTAATAATTTTAACCGGAAAGTTGCTTTATACGATTGTTTTGGAAAAATATTGTGATGTCCAGTTTCCGCAAAGTAAAATAGCAAAATATTAATTTAATCCGACTTACCCAACAGTTTGTTTTAATCAACTTCATTGAAGAGATCGTAACAGTGAACAGTGACAACAGTAGTTATCTTGTAGATATTCGGTAAATCACAGAAACATTAAATTTAAGGTTAAAAAAACATTAAGGTTAAAATTATCTTCTCCAAATCAATTTTTAAAAATCGATGGTCAAGTTAGAACCAATTTATTCATTGGCGGTTGTGTTTCACCCATGGTGATGTGTAGTTTCCTAACATTCGTTCAGTAAATGGGTTTTGTTTATTTTGCTCTTCCAAGGTACTATAAATAACTCCTGCACCCAATATACTGTTTCAAAATGGCAATGAACTTGCTCCAAATAAGTGACTAGTATTGCTAAATAAAACTTTTTTGATATAAATTGTTTGTTTAAATTGCGCTTGCGACAAGTTAATTACGTTACATCACCAAATTTAGTCTGATTGAAGAAATTAAACTTAGAGGAACATATAATTAACAACCTTACAAACTTTGCTTATTGTAATCAATACAAAAGATAATCTCCGTGCAATTAGTTAAGAAGCTTGCATAAACGCAAAATTACTTACCGTTGGAGTTTTAACAAGGAACAGAACAGTTGGTTTGAAGCTTGACTACCGAGAGTTCAATACTAAAGAGTGCGCACTGTACCAACTTTCAACGACAGGATAGCCCATGACCAGATTCTTCTTTTGATAGCTTTTGCTTCAACAACTACAATCTAATTTATTATAATTTGAGTAGAAGACAGCAGCATTTTCAACATCATGCTGAATGTCCAACCAGGACTGTATGAGTGAAAGGTATTGATCTATTATCTTCCAGTCTAAGTCGATAGATATTATTTCTATCGACTTAGACATTGCAATGTTGAAACAAGCAACCGTTGCAAATTTGCATAAAAACTTTTAAACTAAAACAAATTCTAACGTATCCTATTCCACATAGTCATGAGCTTATCATTAGCCTACCTATGCAGGTTTTCTTTCAACCTACCTGTTCGTAAGCTACTCTGAATCTTCAAAATGTCATATAGCCTGCTGTAAACAAGCAATTCTTAAGCACTTATGAGCCACGAAGCGTTTTCAAGAAAGCAGCAAAACATTTTAACTTATTGTACACATGAGTTTAACTAAACCCTATCGCCAAATCCTTATTATTCTCTAACAGTATCTTAACACTTTTATATTTTATCTGCATCCCCAGTTTATCAAACTGTAACAAAATCAACAGTTCGAAGCAATTTTGATATTTGCATTTCTAATGCTACGTTGCATCTGAGGTTATCTTCAGACACGACTCGACTCAATCTGGCAATGCCAACGTATTTTAATAGGTGTAAGGTAAAACCATATTATTGGTGTCTCTGCATTTTATTAATTTCTGCCATTTATTTATGTCATAGCCACTCGTGGCTTGTTTACAAAACTTAAGCATAGGAATGTTTAATAACGTTAATGAAACCAAACGTAACGTACCAAAACCTTACCTTGGACTGTTATAAGTGGAAGAGAGATTACGATCCGCAGTTCCGAAATATCGCCTTCATTCAGAAAACCACTTCGTACACTAAGATCCAGGTTGGTTGTCAGTGGTTGAAGATAAGTCAAGTTAGAAGTGATCACTCCATTGTTCTCAACACAAGTGATATTTTCATTGATTGATTCTCTTGGTACGCATCCGGCACCAACGACGTAAAACTGTGGAACGTTGTTGTTGTCTGCAAATGTGTTTATCCATAGATAACTTTCAAAATCTTTCTCAAACTGAGCTGTCACAACAAGACCACGATGACCAGTCGCCAATGTATTGGTTGGTGATGGTAAGTTTGGTTGAATGGTTGGAAGTGAATGTGTTTCTAAAATAAACAAATGATATTATTAACAATAAAAAGTTTCTAAACCCTCAAATTGGTCATAATTTATGTTTCATCACAATTTATTAATAATAATTATGCTTGTTTTTATTTAGCGCTGTATCCATGGCAGAATGCGCTGCTCCTCAGCACTTCACAAAGCAGACAACGTCAATGCGGCTGTATAGAGGCACAACTGAGTACATTATTACCGGAATCCATTTCATTGCTCAGTGTCAAGCAGGAATTATATTTAGTACCATATAGTTCTATAGTTTTATAGCTTTCTATAGTTTTTATAGTTTTTTTTAGTACCATATTGTTCTACTGTATAGTTCATAGTTCTATTTGAATAAGCTTAACTGAACATGATCTAGCTTTTAGCTGATCGAAATCGATATTTAGACATATATGATTGAACTGATTCGTGTGAGAATAAATTTCTTTGCATTACAAGACATGTAACCGAGTCGTTCATATCAAGCATTGTTGTGGGTTTGACACCTGTCAGAAGAAACTTCATTTTCTTGATATTTAGTAACATTATTTTTAAAAGCCTTCGATATAACCCGACAGGGTATCGAACTCATGCCTACCGATTCAGAGGCGAGCGCACTAACCACTAAGCCACTGAACCGGTTTACCACTATGCTAATTCACAAACAAATTTGTGATTTGTTTAAAAAAGCAAATATTTCCACAATTTTTTTCAAATATCTAAATAATCATAATTGACATCATATTACTGAAAATTAAGTTCCTATTTAATCAGAACTGGTAAGCCACGAATTGAGCTCACTCAACAGTAGTAACAGCATTACCATTTGTATACACAAATCTCAATAATGGACTATTTCTTAACTGCAGTATAAATAATGGTGAACGCGTTTATTGTATAAAGGAACTCAAAATCTATTTGGATACAAGTTTAGTCTATTACCATCATTTTATTTTTTTATCTTTAGATGCAGGAGCGGGTCATACAGGCCTAACGGTATTAAATTTTTAAATACAACTTCAGCGCTATTTTTTCTACTGATAGATTTCTAGATATTATTTTAGAATTGTTTGGTGATGAACTTATTCCTTTCAATTTCATGGGGAATCGATATTGGACAAATTTAACATTTTTTTAGCTCTATTCCACGTCTTCGGGAGCCGGAACTCACAGACATGCATTGTATTTTGCTGATCTGAATGGTAAAACTGTTTCAATGAGTTGGCAAAAGAATGATTTGGTTTGTATCTCCATTAAAATGATTGAAAGTTAATTTTCGCTAATAGTAATTGTCGTCAATTTTACTTCAAGCATCAATTTTGGCTTTTTTAAGTATCTAATTATAACACATCGTTGTATGTTAAGTGGAAGATAGTAGACATTGTTCATCACTCGAGAATTGCTGAGTGTCACTTTTGCATTTTTACATAACTATTTTAACCGCATACTACCAAGGTCACCACAAACATGTTTCGACTGCAATTGAAACCTCTTCTTTAAGACGAACATTTGTTATGTCATAATACACTAAATCTTAAATCGCTATTTTAAAAAAATTGATAGTTTATACAATGAAATAAAATCTTATACTATATAGTATATGGGACAAAATGACTATATTAAGTATATTCTAAAGTCCAGGGGTCACCAAACTTTTTTTTCTGAGGGCCGGATTGCTGCGAGATTAACAGCTGCGGGCCGGATGCAAATTGCGAAAAGATGTACAACTATTTAGAATCTTTATTGACTTGAATTGAGTACAATAAATAAAGTCAGCGGTGGAGTAGCAAAGTTGTGATGAAAATCGAAAGGTTGCTGGAAAAGTTATCCCCTGCTGTGATACACTGCAGGGCATCGTGCTCAGTGGTGCCTAAGGGAGTTGAGGATTGGGGGGGATATATCAACATTTTGTCAAATTTTATACGATTTTGAACGTAAGGGGGATGCATATTTTTATACACAATTTCACAATTCAGGCTACTTTCAAACCGTTCGGTCAGTTCAGAGATAACTCTGTCCATGACGTGATTGTAAAGTATTTTACAATGCAGTTGAGTGTCTGCAGTAGCTGCCATGGAGCCTCTACGCAATCTGCACCATTGAGCGTCCATCAAGCACTGCAGCGAATAGAATGATACAAAACACGCATGCAAGTCAACTAGACGAAGTTGTTGATGCGATTATCGTAAAAGTAGAACAGCAGACACTATAGTTACGAGCTACGATTTAACGCAGCAGATTAATCCATTGCATATAGACTACCAGAGACACAAGGCCTGCACAGGAGAATAATACAATGAGTCCCCTCATAAGCATCTCTGCAGTGCTGTGGCCAGTGGCCTGGTCCAACTCGTCCTTAATACCTTCAATGAAGGTCCTTCATTGTCTAACGTCAAATCCAAGACAATTTAGAACTGTGATCAAACATCAATAAAAGAAAAACAACAGCAACTCGAGATGCTTGCAAACAACTAAATCGAAGTACAACTTCATAGTAAATAATTTTTTCTAAATTATTGGGGGAATGCTGCCAAAATAATGGGGGGATATACCCCCCAACCCCCTACTTCGGCACCACTGATCGTGCTCTTGAAAAACATTACACTGATGAAACATTAGTTTTTTGAACAACAAAGGTTGAGATGTCATAAGAAGAAACAATATGGAAAAATCATTAGCAGGTTGCGTGTAGCTCAACAGCAACGTCAGTCCTTTACAAAAACTTGGTAACTTTTTGCCTTATCAGTTGTAGTAGTGCAGCTGTTATTTCCGCAGCACGTGGCGGGCCGGATGAAATCAGTTCGCGGGCCGGTTCTGGCCCGCGGGCCGTAGTTTGGTGACCCCTGTTCTAAACCATCGGAGCTCAGAGTGCGGCCCGCGGGTGGCATGAACTATTTTCAAATGAAAATTTTGGTTGATATTACAACACAATTTTTTCAGACACTTACCTTTTAATAAAAAAGTTAAAAACAAGCAAATTTGTTTTATTTTCATTTTGCATTTAACTTTAAATTTCTGTAACAAACTGAAACATTTAGTAATAAGTGACAAAGTTCCTTTATCTGCATGACACTGTACCAAGCCGAGTATTGTTTTTTAACGATCAATGATTGTTTAAAGCGGCGGCTCCCAAACATATCTAAATATTTTGTATTCTTCTTCTTCATCGTGTGTCACACGGCCGTAGCCCAGAGCATCACGCAGGCTCTTGCTCTGTCGTTGAACTCGGCCAAATCCTGTGCAGAGCACCTTGCTTTTAGGTCAGGGCATTCGAGTAGATGTTGCATCGTTTGCTGCTGTCCGCATTTGCAACTTGTGCTCCCCATGGAATACCCCCAGTGTCTCATCAAGGTTTTACATCTACCAATACCAGTTCTTAAGCGGTTGAGGCATCGCCAATACTTCCACGGTTCACGTAGGGTAATATTTTGTATGTATTATGTATTTTGTATGTATTTGTATGTACTAATATTTTGTAATATTTTGTATTGAGGACCCTTTGGAATTTTTTGATGGTTTGTTTGCGATCATTTATAAATCAACAAGGTAAAACAAATTAAATAGGCCTCTTGTAAAGAACACTGTAGGAGAAAAAATCAGAAAATGCTTAATGGCAAAAAGTATAAAACGACACAGCAGGCTACCAACAGAAGATTGAAGTAAAAAAATCACCACTAAAAGCCAATGAAATCAAGGCTAAAACAATCAAACCCAAAAGAAATTTAAAGAGATCATTTTGCTGCAAATACTGTATTTCACCTCTGTTTGTAGTGTTTTGTTTTGAAAAGCGCAACTCTCTTGTTGGGTGCAAACCTACTTGACATTAACTCTCCTGTCCAACTGTCAGTCTGTTGCAAATAACATCAAAAAAGCAACTGCCAATCACAACGATTGGGCAAAGATAAAATAACCAAGAAAACTTTCTTTACTGTAATTTTTAGTTAGTATACCGGTGGGAAAACGCGTTACCGATGTCCAACTATCATAAATTGATTTGTGTATAGCTCACCCTTCGGTGCCCACCGCCTACCGACTAAGCTCTTCCGGATACGTGTTTAGAACAGTGTGAAAGTAAAATCCCTAATCAAAATAATGAAATTTTTTATGATAGTTCTCGAAATTCCAAGCTAGTTTAAATATGTGAATCAGAATCACTAGAAAAATGTATCAAAGCTATTCTTTGCTGGCCTATGATATTGTTCTACACACACCAATTGGACAGACATTACTTGGGGACTGCTGGTCTAAAGGCAGAACACACTCTTTTGTTGTAACTAAGCTAAACAATCACATGGTGTTTCAGGTGATAATTCGCATTTATTCCGATATCATTCCAATCAGACACGTTTGACTTCTTTAAGGGGCTGGACCAGGTAATGACTACCAAGACAAGATCTTCTTACGCCAAACAAGATCTAAAGATATTTTTTGTAAATAAAAACATTTATTTTGTAAATAGCAGGAAATGAAACTTTCTGTTATTGACGATGTAATATAGTAAAGTTCTTGTTTGGTATATTTAAATTGGTTTCATGCTGATTGTAAACTGCGCAGAAGTGAGCATAGAGATAGAGTCCTGTTGACTCATAGTCTGCTGGTCACTCTCCTCTGGTCTTATTTCAAGTTTTTTGTTGATTGACAACATTTAAATTTAATTTTAGGTTTGGAAGTTTGGCGCAATAATTTTGTTTTGAAATTGAGTTTTATTTTGCATGTTTAGCTGTTTTACAGCAACATCATTCTGCATTCTACCATGATAGACAGGTAGTCATTATCTAACAGAACCCTCATGAAAAAAAAGGTTCTGTCTGGTTGATAAAACGTCGAAACAAATGCGAAATATCACCTGTACACCTTGTGATAGTTTAGCTTAGTTTGCACCAGAACAACGCATTATGTTACTGAATTAAATGCATGGTGAAAAGTGCCATCACAGCCTACTAAAACACGGCCTAATATGTTGCTATTTGGAAAAATTTCTAAGAGTCTGAATTGTTACAATCATAGCCATGATAAACCTGGCATTTTTGCACTTACAAAAGTATGTAAAACAAGCAACATATGTATCTTGACATAGTTTTGGCTTGTTTTGCCAGAGATTAGATATGTATGTTAAGCACAATTTTTTCAATAATAATGTAAAATATGTAACACTTTCAAACTGCATCCTGGTGGTTATCTCATCATGGTCGTTAGTTATTTTTTTATAAAGCAGGATCTTTTGCCAATAGCCATATTTTACTTGCAAAACTAAATCTGGCGAAAACAAACGAATTAAAATTTAAATTGTTACATTAAATGAACAGTTTACAACATAAAATCCACAAAAAATCCTTGATATTTTAAATGGAACATGCAATTATACCAAACGAAACTACTGTACCTCCAGGGTGCAGTTGAAAAGTTACATATTACATTATTATTGTGTAAACTGTGCTAGACGTAGCCTACATACCTAATCTCCGGTTAAACAAGCCAAACATATGTCTAGGTGCAAATATTGCTTATTTTACTTACTTCTGGTAATGGAAAGATGACAGGTTTATCATGGCTATGATTGTAACAATTCAGACTCTTAGAAATTTCCTCAAATAGCAACATATTTGGTCGTGTTCTGGTCGTGGTGCCATACAATTTTTATGATTGCTGATGTGCATTTCTAACAATACGTACAGTATGATCTTCTATTGTACGTCTATTTTGATCCAGTGCATTGGGTTGACATACTACGAGCTACAACAGACAGCGAGAAGTACAGTAGCATAATGGAAATATAGTCATCGAGTCAATTGCTGCCAGCTATCTTGAAATCCAAAATGTCTTGCTGAAGCACAGCGCAACCAGCACGGCCGCGTACTCTGAACTTTCGATCGTCGCACAGGCGTTCTGGTCACTCACTAAAATTGAGAATCAGTAAAGACTATTCGTTAATAAAATTTATTGATTTCGTTTGAAATTGTTGCCTATAAACGTCCCGAAAAAGATGTTGATGCACTGATCATCTTTAACATTTGCTCTTAACAAATAAAAAATGAAAAAAAAAGTATCGTAGCTTAAATTTTGAATTGTGGTACATCCTGCAGTTTAATCTGTGTAGAACGCACGTTGAAAACAAGCAATATCACCTCCAGACAAGGAATCTATCTAAAATTCTTCACTTTACCGATTGAATATTGTAAACCTTCTACTTAAAAGTTTCTCAAAGTTAGCAATAAAATAGATTTGCAGCAAGCAAATGTCAGCATTGTCAGCTACATGCATGCGCTAACTTGGTCATTTACAGTAAAAGCAAATTTTTATCTTACAATCCACACCACCACAAAGCTTTCCTACTAAAATCTTTACTTCGCAATGAGGGTGCGACCTTCTTACTACTGCTCTTGGCAAGCAAATGTGGATGGATATACCACACGCACTGCTCTTTTTTGCTAATAATAGCTGCCTTTTTTTCGTAAGTATGTTCTCAGTTATCTGAAAAAATAAACTTGCTATTTGATCCAAAGTGGTCCTATACTGACCTCTAGCAAGCTTTCTAACAATTACTAGCAATATTGTACAAATTGACAATATAAGTCCATTTGGATTTAAACTTTTTACGCACATACAAACTTTTGTGGTGGAGAAAATTATCTCATGCAACTAAACCATCTGAGCGTCCGTTACCTATTTTAAATAATCAAGAAAATAAAAACAAATATAGATAAAAATTTACAAACAAGTATTCAATAAAAATACTTAAGAAGTGAAAAAATTTGGAATTTCAAATAGACTGCAGCTAGTTTAACCATTTCTTTTACGTATTTATTTTTTTCCCTTAGAATATCTGTAGGGGAGTACTGAAAAACGAACTGATGTATAGCATTCTGAAACTGTTTTTAACATATAGGATACATTGTTATAATTGCATAAGTGAGAAATGGCAACACCAAAAAATGAAGAGAAAACTTTAAAATGTATCATCGATGATGCAGAGTAAACGAAGTGAAATATTTTTCCCACATCGTTACTGAACTAAATTGCTAAATGTGCTTTATTCAATTTCCGGCTATGCTACCAGTTGTGTTTTAGAGATGTTCTATGTTGAATGTTTTATTATTATTGGATTTGGTTCACACATGCGTATGAAGTCATTTAAATTGTCAAGGTTTGTTTTCTTAACATGCGAAAATAAAGACATAAAGACACACAATAAACACTCACCAACATTTTCAAAGTATTATTTCAATTGCACACTGATAAAAGTTTAAAAAATGAACACAACGCATCTCTTCCAGAATAACCAATTAGAATTTTAAAATAATTACTTTCTTCTTCACTACTTTGTTTTTTGTTTGGTTTTTATTCGCGCACTACTTTGAGTAGTTTTGAGATTTTGAGCTTAGTTCTCAGACGAGTGATGACAAAAAAGACTTATAAATGTATAGATTAATAATATCTTTCTTGCCATTCGCAGTGAAAAAACATCAGATCAAAAATAAAAAAAACTTTAAAGATATTTATAGCAAAATACAGCAAAGTAGTGCTGTTTCCATTTCACTATTTTTTAGATTACAATGTAAGCTAGAAACAATGATATTGCACATTGTGGCATATACTGTACAAGCGCAAAAATCACAAAATTTGCATATAGAAGATGAAACAAATCTTTGGATGGAAGATGGTAAAAACATTTTCCATTCTATTCCACATCCTGGCCCCGCCTAAGCGATACAGCGATAGGAAACACAATGCTTAATTTGTTTTTGTAAAATGTGTTGTTTGTTTTCTGCATAACGCTGTAGCTGTCATCAATGTGCGTTACTCTCAAAAGTTTACAAAACAGACAGTGTTAGTGCAACCGCATAGAAGCACAGATGGGTACATTTTATTAATCGCTGAATCAATTCTAAACTAATATGTTCATATTGATTAATTGGGCCCCAGCTCCAGATTTTAGCTTTTTTTTCCCACGAGATATAAATTTTATCTTAAATATCCGAACTTATCTTCCTCCTAGGGGATCCCAATTTTACGCGTTCTGCCTTCAAGCAAACCTGGTATAACAGCCTGGTGTAAACATGTCGGATCCAGCGACCACTCCCCGGACCGTCGCAGGCCGACTTTCTGCACCTGGGAAAAGGAAGCTGTCTCCTTGGCTCGCTCCGCCATTCCAAATTTTCAGACGGGTCATGTAGTGTTTTCGATCCACACTCTCACTCCACAAGGACATCGACTCCCCAGCCTGGCCACCGCGACCTAAGCTGGTGGACCTCCCTCTCGGGTGCATCGCCACAGTCAAGCCGCTCCCCGCCGCCGAAACCTTGGGGAAGAGCAGGCCGGTTTCTTAAAGTTTTCGACCCGGCTATGTTTGTTGTCCTCTTCTCGTTGTAGCAATATATTGTGCTCATACGTTGTTGATGCGCATACAACAGTTGAACAACTTTTGTTCTTTTTTATACGACAGCACTTATGAGCTATGATCACATACATCATTCTTTTTAGTTCTTTATATCTTGATGCTTGTCTTAACCACTTAGGCAAACACAATACAACAATATCTATCAACTATCTTAAAAGTTCGGATTGCTTGTTACTGCTACAAAAATCACCATAAGAACTACAACTACTGTACAACTAAGAACAACATCAGCAGCAGATTACCAGACTAATCGTTCTGTCAGAGAATCAGGGGAGCGTGAGCCTCCGTTAATTGCAAAATCTGAGTTACGCCGAAATGTCAAATACTGTTCTGATATTTATATCAGTATTTTTTAATTCATTTATTAAAACAGCCTATAATTTTCTATGTCATGCATAAAACAAAATCAACTTCAATCGGGGAAACTTTTACGCTCAAAAAACGCTTTTCTTGTAGTACCTTGTCAACTTATTGAGATCATACCAAATATTCTGCACCAAAAAAGCCCAGCATCCACAGTATCACTACTGAAACGCAAACCTGTCAATATCAGGATACGGTAAAATAATTTACCAATAAATCAAGCCCGACATAGTGATTTGCATGAAACGTTACCTAGAATTTGAAAAACATTTCCTTTAGTTGTCAACAACAACAAGTAACCATTTGTCAAACTTCACAACGCCCAAACTATCAGGTTTAATATTATCCAAACAAATAAACTCATTGGACGTTGCTTCGATGTAAATTCGGTTTGCACGGTTGCTACCAACTCCACTACATTTCTCTTGATATTGCGTCCCAAGGAAATCAATCACAGTGACGAACTTGTGTATTACCCGGAAAAAAAATTGATGGGATAGTTATAGTGGCTATTTGCGATCTTCAGGTTGTTGCAGCAGATGGAGTGTTTTGACAGGTAGACGTTCTAATACATTTTTACTTATGAATTGTTGTAGTCGCCATTTAATGTACGCTCATATTATGTAACTCGTGATTAGCGTCAATGCATAATCACCTTCAGACGTTGGAATTTATTAGCACCGCACTAATCGTAATTAATTAGCTTTCTGTACCACGTTCCTCAGTTGCATGCCTTGCGTTTCTTTCTTGCTATATATTGCGTTTCTTTTGTACACTCACTAAAGTAAGTACAAGAGGTAAATGGGTTTTCACTTACTGAGTTGGCTATAATTATTATCACTACGTTTTGTATATCGACAGTTTATTTGTCACTGCGACCTTACTTACTTCAATTTTATTATATATATGTCTAAAAATACAACATGAACTAACAAATTGCAGTCATTGTGACCCTTCTAGCACTCAGCCAGAAAGTTGATTTTTGCTTTAAACTATTTTTTTGGGGGTAATTATAGAAGAAAATCGAGTTATGGCAAGGGGTAGAAATCGAAACTACGTCATCAAAAAAACTGTAGTTTGTAGCTCTCTAGGCCATACTGCCCGACGGCGAAACGTTCAAGTTACTTTTTAACATGCATGAGTCACATGACTAAAATCAGCTGATTTAAATCTTGCCTTTAGATTTGTTACTAAACTTCATCTGCTGCAGCGACCTGCAAGTCACAAAAACGCACACCGATATGGCTAACGAATCGCAATTGCTTGCTGTTCCAGTGAGTACTCAGCCTTGTGCTGACAGCCAAGTAGAACGCTCCTTTATACACACGTGTATGCTCATGCTTTTGATATTAAGCCATTTTTGTAGTACATTGTACAATTGTACAATTGTACAATTGTACATGTACAATTGTATAGTCTCTCGATGGACTGTTTCATAATTGTACAATAAAGATCAGTGATCATTGACGTGGAGTTGTATTATGTTATGGTTTTTATTTATTGTCGCTCTACAACTCCTGTGGCAGGTTTACGAAGTCAACATAAGTTTACAGACATTATTACCCGACTTATTCTCGCTAAGTTATACTACAAGAAAGAACACAATCGGTATCGTTTTATAGTCGTCGGTATGACTCGACCTGGAATCGATTTCAGATCTACCAGCCCCAGACATGAAGGTGATAACCACTCGGCCACTGATCTGGTCTGCAATGCCGTTAAAGTTTAACACTACACTAAACCGACAGGTTGTTATATTCTTCTGACTTGAAGTAACGTCATTTCAACGTGTTTGTTTAAATAACATAAACTGCCTCGTATTCACGTTTCCAATCAAATCAACGTTTTCACCACAGTCTCATTTGCATTCCTGCATTTTTGTTTTCTATGTATTGTGTTGTTTAGAGTTAGTTTTATGTGAATAGGTGACCAGCTCAAGGGCCGACTGGTTATCGCTTTCGGTTCCAGTGCTGGTAAGTTTGAAATCGACTCCAGGGCGGGTCACACCGAATTTACCTTACTTTTAAAACGGTACTGATTGTGTTCGTTCTTGCAGTATACAGTGAATAAAATCTTAACCTGATGACATAATAAATCTGATAGGCTACAAAGTTTCTGTAAACATGAGTCCTGTTATTAAAAGACCCCAGACAGCAACATACGTTGTCTGGAGTCTTTTGAATAAAAATAATAGGATATTGCTGTTTAGAACCTTAGCAGTGGTACAATAACAGTATTCCTTGATTTATTTTCAGTGTTGTCTGATTTATATACTGTAACGTTTATGTCTGCAAGAATGTAACAAAGGCAATAAGTAAGCTTAGAACAGTGGTTCTTAACCTATGGGTAATT
The DNA here is from genome assembly GCF_918807975.1 of Aplidium turbinatum. Taxonomy (NCBI): domain Eukaryota; kingdom Metazoa; phylum Chordata; class Ascidiacea; order Aplousobranchia; family Polyclinidae; genus Aplidium; species Aplidium turbinatum. The sequence continues at coordinate 4,461,045 of NC_137483.1, read as the reverse complement.
GCACAAATGCCTGCAGTTAGCATGCTTCCTTGATTACTTCTGCACTCCTTTTGTCACGTGTACTCCGCGAGGCAGTACTCTGTTTTATTCGTATCATTTCATTCTGGCAGGCTAGCGAACAACAGCTTCTTTTGTTCTAGTTCTAGTGTTGAGTTTAACAATCTTACGTTGTGTATTTTGTTGCAGAAATTGCGATTCGATCATTTTTCTTTTGTTAATACATTTAAGAAAAATAACCGTCTTTGTTCATGATCGAATCGCAATAGGATAAGGTTAATTTAAAGAAATTTGTGGAATGGTGGTGATAACATGCGCCTTTCCCAACTGTAATTTTGAAACAGCCGACGTGCCCGAAGCGGTTGCTTGTGTGGTGCTGCAAAGTCACACGTACAGTCATGCTGCTACGACGCGCAACGCTCCAGCGCCCGTAAACCTTGGCCCGAAGCTAAATCGACCTACTGTAGATATTGGAGTTTCTCCAGAAGAATGGAGCGTGTTCACCAGAAGATGGAAGGCTTTTAAAGAAGGTTGCAGCATTCCTGATGAAGCAGCTTCAGTCCAGTTATTTCAATGTACCGGCCAAGCCCTAGGGGACAGCCTTCTCCAAGCTGACGCTGAGACAGTGAGCAAACCTGTAGATGAACTTTTGCTTGCAATGCGACAACTGGCCGTTATACCTGTCGCCACAGGGGTGTTACGGTCGGAGTTTATGGCGATGCACCAAATGCGCGACGAAAAATTTCGCGCTTTTGCAGCTCGTGCTCGAGGAAAAGCGGATATATGTGCGTTCACTACGAAATGTTCCTGCGGGCTGAAAGTTAGTTATACAGATCACATGATCCGCGACACACTACTCAGTGGAATTTCGGACAGTGAGATTCGTCGCGAAATGATGGGAATGGACAAAGTATTGTCGATTCCCATCAACGATATCATCGCCCTTGTCGAGATTAAAGAAATGGCTCGCAATGCGGTACCATCTCATGACGTTTCGGCAGTGTCGACGTTCAAGCGCAAGAAAAGCCAAAGCCCTATTCCAAGAGACCGTGGACACATCCAGGCAGCACCTTCCTCTCCCAATTGGTCACAAAAAACTCACTGCCCTAAATGCAATAGATTATTCAATCGTTACAGAGAAGGCCCCAGAGGTTGGAACACTACGCCTTATTCCCTTTGTCTCGAATGCTTTCGGTCATCTCGTCATAAAAACAAATGGGGCGCTCCTCCTAAAGATGCATCAGTCGGAGCACTCTGTGTAGCACCTACTGTACCTCAAATAGGCACATTTGCCTCAACACAAACTGACATCGCAGCCCGAGACCCAATGTTCTCAACAATTCGTGGTCCTCACCACACATTCCAAAAAGGGCATTGGACACCATCCCGCATGCGAGAACATCCCACAGTTCGGGTAGACATATCTATGGATGACTCATGTCATCAAGGCAGGTACACTAGCGTGATAGCACAAGTAACAGCAATCGCAGATACTGGTGCCCAAATAAATGTATGGTCACTGAAGAACTTTGTGCAATCCGGCTTTGGACAAGAGACCCTTGTACCCGCACCAAACCTAATAGCTGCAAATCGCTCTACTATTTCCATTACAGGAGCATTTCGTGCCATCATTCGGGGTACAGCGCACGGCTGCAATGTTGAACGTCGGTGCATGATTTACATCAGTCCAGACGTTGACAAGTTATACTTATCTCATGACACACTATTGCATTTAGGTGCCCTATCCCCGAAGTTCCCAACTCTAGGGGAACATCAGATCAAGCAAGAAATGGCGCACAATCTTATCGAACCAGAAATCAACGTCGTCAGACTTGTCAACGGTGGATGCACAGTACCCAGCAAGCAACTGGAGTCGTGCACTTGCCCTCAACGTGGTGCAGTTCCAGCTCCCCCAACCAAGCTTCCGTTCCCATGCACACCTGAAAACAATGACAAGATGGCAAACTGGCTACTCCAGAGGTACGCCGCATCCACTTTCAACACTTGCCCGCACCGCGCGCTACATTGTATGGCTGGTCCTCCCATAGAAATACATGTTGACCCCAACGCGAAACCAGTGGCCGTTCATACACCAGCGTCTATCCCCTTGCATTGGCAAGAAAAAGTACACGCTGATCTCCTCCGCGACGAGGCTCTGGGAATCCTTGAAAAAGTCCCCCACGGCGAACCCACCACATGGTGTCATCGCATGGTTATCACACGCAAAAATGATGGCTCACCACGCCGTACTGTCGACCTGTCCCCCTTAAACAAATTCTGCCAGAGAGAAACCTTCGCCTCCGAAGCTCCATTCCAGCTGTCCCGTCGTGTCCCCGGAAACACTTGGAAATCGGTGACTGACGCATGGAACGGCTATCACAGTGTTCCACTGCGTCCTTCTGATCGGCATCTCACAACTTTCATCACTCCCTTTGGAAGATGGCGCTACACTAGGGCACCGCAAGGATTCCTATCCTCTGGGGATGGCTACAATCGCCGTTTCAATACCATATTAACCGATTTTGTGCGCAAAGAACGCTGTGTCGACGACACAGTGTTCTATGATAGCCAACTGGAGGAACATTGGTGGCGAACCATAAAATTCCTCACTTTAGTGGGACGGGCGGGCATTGTCCTTAACCCGGACAAGTTTCAATTTGCCCAACGCACCGTAGATTTCGCTGGATTCCGTATCTCAGAAGCAATGGTCGAGCCCCTCCCTAAATACTTGCTCGCCATCCAAGAATTTCCAGTCCCGAATAATATCACAGACATACGCAGCTGGTTCGGATTAATCAACCAAGTAGGAAACTATGCTCAACTGCGTGACCTAATGGCACCGTTCAAGCCGTTCCTTAGCCCAAAGCATAAGTTCGAATGGTCTCAGGAGCTGGATTCCGCATTTGCCGCCTCCAAATCGGCAATCGTTGATGCTATTCGCCATGGGGTAGAAATCTTTGACCCCTGCCGTCGAACATGTTTGCGCCCTGACTGGTCCAACAAAGGCATCGGATATTTCCTTCTCCAAAAACATTGCGTATGTGCTTCCACTATACCGGACTGCTGCTCATCAGGTTGGAAAGTGACTCTTGCAGGATCCCGATTCCTCTCATCGGCCGAACGACGTTATGCTCCCATAGAAGGCGAAGCCCTAGCAGTTGCGTGGGGCCTAGAACAGACAAAGTATTTTACGCAAGGCTGTGATAATTTGGTTATTGTAACGGATCATAAGCCATTGGTAAAAATATTCGGTGACCGTACGTTGGACGAAATCACTAACACTCGCCTGTTTCGTTTAAAACAGCGTACACTAATGTGGCGCTTTGATATCGCACACTTACCTGGCACAACCAACTGCGCAGCCGATGCTGCCTCACGTCACCCAGTATCATGCGATCTCATTGCTGTAGCGTCGTGTGCAGAAAATAATGTAGCAGAAATGGCGCTGGTTACTGCCATACAGGCAGATGCCGCCCATGCCTTTTGCTTGCAATGGCCTGAAATCGTTCGGGAAACAGCCGCCGATCCAAACCTTAGCAAGTTAATGGTAGCTATTGAAACGGGATTCACCTTTCCCAACACCGGCGACATTCGCCCATATCTCCCCTATCGTGACGGGTTCTTTGTTGAAGACGACGTTATTCTATATCATGATCGTATTGTTGTACCACCATCGCTTAGGCCTAGAGTACTCTCAACGTTGCATGCTGGTCATCAAGGTGTGTCTGCCATGGAACGCCGGGCACGTGCTATAGTATTTTGGCCCGGTATGACTAATGATATCCATGCTATTCGTGACTCGTGTACTTCATGTAATCGTAATGCTCCATCTCAAGCAGCTCCTCCCCCGACGCCATGTGATCCCCCAGCTACACCATTTGAGAAAATTTTTGCAGATTATTTTGACTATGGGGGCCGTCACTTTTTGGTCATTGGGGACAGATTCTCTGGGTGGTCGGATGTATTTGCCACGCCATCAGGATCGAGTGCCGCAGGAGCAGCTGCTTTGACTCAACTCTTGCGCTCGTACTTTGCCACGTTTGGTGTTCCTGAGGAAATATCTACAGATGGGGGTCCCGAATTTACGGCTGCCGTCACTGAACTCTTTCTTAAAAATTGGGGTGTGCAGCACCGCATATCGTCATCTTACTTCCCTCAATCTAATGGTCGAGCTGAGGTGGCTGTCAAAACTGTAAAACGCTTGCTCATGACTAATGTGAGCCCAAACGGAGACCTGAACAACGATTCCTTCTTACGTGCATTGTTACAGTTGCGAAACACACCTGATCCTGACTGTGACATCTCTCCAGCAGAGATCGTGTTCGGTCACCCTCTGCGCGACGCATTCGGTTTTGTAAACCGCCTAGTCAAGTTCTCCAATCGTCACATTCGTCGTACATGGCGGGATACATGGAAGGCAAAGGAAGACGCCCTTCGCCTGCGAGCTGGTCGAACCGATAAGGCGCTGTCTCAGCATACTCGTCCTTTACGTACCTTACAATGTGGAAAACGCGTATTTATCCAAAACCAAAACGGCAACTATCCTCGAAAATGGGACAAAGTGGGAATGGTTGTCGAAACGTTGCCGCATGACAAATATGTAGTGAAAGTTGACGGGTCGGGCAGAATCACAAAACGGAATCGACGTTTCTTGCGAGTAATTCCACATACTAAAGCATGTGCCGATCCCATCCCTCCTCAACCAAACATCATTGCTCACCCACAGAGCCTCCCATCATCTTCTTTTGCCCAGCCTCCTGAAACGGACTACTGCCCTCCCCACCCTCCGCATCACGAAATAGGCCCTAGCCCAGAAATTGGAGAATCTCCGATGTTGCTTCTCGATGCAGATCACAGTCCGCCCGCACTCACCTGCCCGACACCAGCCTCAAGCCCGAAGCTTTGTGAGCCACAGCACTCACCTGAACCTCCAAAGCAGCCGCTACCTTTCAATTCAGTGGAACCAACCGAACCTACAAGTGGAGTCCCTCACATTGAAAAATCGCCTGTTTTGCGCCGTTCCACGCGGTCCCGACGGCCGGCATTGGATTTAGACGCATCCTCTGGTCAATGGGTAATCAAGGGGTCGAGCTCGTAAGTCTACAGTTTCGCCTTACGAGCTGGGGGGGATGCACAAATGCCTGCAGTTAGCATGCTTCCTTGATTACTTCTGCACTCCTTTTGTCACGTGTACTCCGCGAGGCAGTACTCTGTTTTATTCGTATCATTTCATTCTGGCAGGCTAGCGAACAACAGCTTCTTTTGTTCTAGTTCTAGTGTTGAGTTTAACAATCTTACGTTGTGTATTTTGTTGCAGAAATTGCGATTCGATCATTTTTCTTTTGTTAATACATTTAAGAAAAATAACCGTCTTTGTTCAGTAATTACTAGGGCCATTTAAAGTCATTAAAGTCATATTTTTTTCTACACATCAGTAAGTCGTGAAATCAATTTTAACGCAAAAACCGCATCCCTATGAGGTATATTAAGAAAGTTATGAAGTCATATAAAGTCATATTTTCCTGGTTAGGTCATAAATCAGCTTTTTATGTTATATAGTCATATTTTTGAGTTATAAAGTCATACCGTTGTATACTTTAAATAAAAAAGTACCAATTTAAGCGGTGAAGCAATTAAGCGAAGATCTGCTTGAGCTAAAAAAATTACATTAAGAAGCGATTGGACAAAAACGATGTGAAACAAATTATGCAGCTACAAAGACAAGACATTTCACCAGCGCTTTATGCAAAACTGCAGAAGTGTCAACCCACATCAACGTCTGTGGAGCGCTCATTTTCCTTACTAAAGTCATTTTCACGTCCAAATCGTAACTTCAAAGACTCTAACATTCCACACTACATGAAACTGTACTACAACAGTGGTTTAAAATAAAAATGGATGTGTATTACTGTTATGTTGCGTATGTTTTACTCTTTAGTTCCGTGAGTGACGTTGTTCGCATGTAAAAATAAACGATTTTCACATAAAGTCATATAAAGTCATATTTTCCAAAAAATAAAGTCATATTATTGATTTTTTAAAGTCATATAAAAATGGCCCTAGTAATTACCCACATGTGGGTAATTTCACGATAGCAGGTGGGTAATCAGCTGAACCAGAATATTTAGAATTATAGATGTAACAAACAATGTCACAGTTGTAAGTAGTAAAGTTGCTTTATCACTTAAACTTTTTTTTGATGTTTTGAGTCCGTTCAAAACAACCACACAAGCACAGTGCTATTTTATGATTTTTAGAATTGTTTCGTCATAGTGATTTATTTTTCGCATCATTTTTGTTGCCGGTTTTATGTATTTCATTTTTGTGACATAATAGTAAGATGTTTCTTGTATAATCAGTTCATTTACAGTTGTTTTATGAGCAAGCTTGATGGCTGCGTTGCTGTTAGCAGTTATTTGAAGTAGTTTATACAGTGTATACATATAGTGTACATTTAGAGTTAGTGTTGAGACGAGCGAGCTATATTCTTTTGAAGATGAAAGCTTGGGAAAATTTTGGGGAATGATGGGGAAAGTATGTCCAAAAGTTGTGCAAAACCGTTGACTATGTTCCCTTCCACTTATCTCTGTGAATCAGCATTTTCAAGTGTTGTTGCTTTGAAGTCAAATTTCGAAACAAGCTGTTAGATCTGAAGTCAGATTTGCTTTGTGCAGTATCTAAAATCGCACCCAATATTGCATCGACTGTACACAAAAACAGCGCAAATGTCTCACTGAAACTATTGATGCCGTTCTTCACATTAAATGCTGTTTTGTTGAATAACGCTGTTTTATATTTTTAATATGGTAAAATAGATAAAATTAGATTTTGGGTAATGGGACTTTGATCTGGACAGAAATGGGTAATAAGGGAAAAAAGGTTAAGAACCCCTGCCTTAGAATGATTAGCGTGTGGTTTCTTGCAAAAAATATAGCCTACCGATAATCATGAAATAGCCTGTTTTGTCACAATATTGTCAAAATTAATAAATGTTTGTGATGGTAATGCGGGAAAAAAATTAATTTTGTAATTTTTGTAATTCATTAAAACAACAATTACAAAACTTACAGATGCAAAAAAGACATTAAATACAGTATACTTTCAACAATAGAAACCATCCAAAGCGATTATTGTTTTATAAGTTTAGTAGAAAAATGTGGTGTGAAAATAGAAAAACACCAACGGATACAACTTACCACGTGTTTTTCTACTATAACTCTATTTTGGTAGGCCACGTTCCATACTCAAAACTACACAGCTGGTACGAAGCTAAAAATAGCATGCTTGAATCAAAAATTTCAACCATCAAAGTTCGCGTTGTGTCGTCACAGAGATTAATAAGATGAAAAGAAGTCCGATTATTATCGCAGTTTGCGGAAAAATGCTTTGATCGTACCCCAGTCAGCTAAGTTTGCATACAGACGGTGACGTAGGATACATGTCAATTTTATGTGAGCAAACAGTTTACTTTAATAGTTCAAACATTTTTCGCTAAATTTCATTTCAATTTATTTTTCTTTGTCGGAATGCAAAAGAAACGATATTGTGGAATAAAATACAAAATTCTCTAAATAAACAGAAGGCGTCGTTGGATTTACAGAAGGCGTCGTTGGATTTACAGAAGGCGTCTTTGGATTTTCAAAAAATCGCCGAATAGTGAACTATCCGAAAAAGGCTGTCGCCGAATAAGGAACTCGGCGAATCGGACTCACGGAACAGTAGCAGACCCCAAAAATACTCCTGTCAAGGCTATTGCCTACATAGGCCTAGTATTGTTACTGTTACCAAACTGTCTAATTTTATATTAAATTGTCAATTCAACATCGTGAATTTTTTTTTTTAAAGTTTAGCCTACAAACAATATAAACATCTATAAATATTGTGAAGAAAGGGGCGTTCTTCCCGGCTATCAGCACAAGGCTGAGCACTCACTAGTACAGCGAGCAGCTGCGATTCGCCAACCATAACGGTGTAGCTTCCACGCTAAGCCATTCAGACCATCCAATCAACAATATGTTTCTCGGCAGCCGATTTGTAGCAAGAATTGACAGCGATAGACACGTGTTTCGCCCATGAGGCTGGGCTCATCAGTATCGCACCGTATTCTGCCACAAATTTATTCGACCACCGCTTTACCAGTCAGTTTAACTCTTATCTTTGTGGAAACAAAGAAAGAGCCAACAAAACCAGCAGGCGCCAGGGCAGAGGACATTGTGAAGAAAGGGGCGTTCTTCCCGGCTATCAGCACAAGGCTGAGCACTCACTAGTACAGCGAGCAGCTGCGATTCGCCAACCATAACGGTGTAGCTTCCACGCTAAGCCATTCAGACCATCCAATCAACAATATGTTTCTCGGCAGCCGATTTGTAGCAAGAATTGACAGCGATAGACACGTGTTTCGCCCATGAGGCTGGGCTCATCAGTATCGCACCGTATTCTGCCACAAACACGTGTCTATCGCTGTCAATTCTTGCTACAAATCGGCTGCCGAGAAACATATTGTTGATTGGATGGTCTGAATGGCTTAGCGTGGAAGCTACACCGTTATGGTTGGCGAATCGCAGCTGCTCGCTGTACTAGTGAGTGCTCAGCCTTGTGCTGATAGCCGGGAAGAACGCCCCTTTCTTCACAATGTCCTCTGCCCTGGCGCCTGCTGGTTTTGTTGGCTCTTTCTTTGTTTCCACAAAGATAAGAGTTAAACTGACTGGTAAAGCGGTGGTCGAATAAATTTGTGGCAGAATACGGTGCGATACTGATGAGCTCAGCCTCATGGGCGAAACACGTGTCTATCGCTGTCAATTCTTGCTACAAATCGGCTGCCGAGAAACATATTGTTGATTGGATGGTCTGAATGGCTTAGCGTGGAAGCTACACCGTTATGGTTGGCGAATCGCAGCTGCTCGCTGTACTAGTGAGTGCTCAGCCTTGTGCTGATAGCCGGGAAGAACGCCCCTTTCTTCACAATGTCCTCTGCCCTGGCGCCTGCTGGTTTTGTTGGCTCTTTCTTTGTTTCCACAAAGATAAGAGTTAAACTGACTGGTAAAGCGGTGGTCGAATAAATTTGTGGCAGAATACGGTGCGATACTGATGAGCCCAGCCTCATGGGCGAAACACGTGTCTATCGCTATAAATAATATTTCATTGCCCAACGTTGCAATATTTTGTTAAAATTATGCTGCTTTGTTTCATACTATTAAGTCTCTCAGCAATTTTCATTTCATTCTTTGCATTGCGTTAAACCCAAACTATGAACAAACAAAACATCACAAACGACATTGCAAGAACTGGACAATGGCTTAACAAGACCCTACATGAGAACTAAATTTACAACGACCCGAAATCTTTGTGACTGACTCCATGCATCGCTATACTGTGCAAAAAATATTTGCTGAAGCTTCTGTCTCTGTGGCACCAAAAAGAAAAAGTTACGATTATTACCGTTTTGAAATAATTAACAGCAAATCTTTGGTAATGTGAGAAAATCCCTGAACAAAATTTCTAAAGAACATAGTGATGTAACTTGAAAAGCTGCTCATAAATTCATTTTTGCGTCTTTGGTTATGTGGTGTGACTTTCATAGTTTCTTGCATTATATTGCGAAAACTGTTACAGTTACGATTGCCAGCTAAATGTATACAGTCCGCAACTCAGTGTTTCAAACCCAAAAAAACTTAAGATATTTAGGCCTACACTTGCCAGGTCAAATTCAAAAATTAAACTAAACGGGTCTCAAAGCCCCAACTTCTTCATTATAATCTAGTCTTGCAGGTTCCTGCATCTGAGAGCAAACTGGCATGGCAGAAAAAAAATGCTTGCTATTAAATTTAGAATTACACTATAAGTTTAAAAAAAGCCATATATATAATTGACTTTTGCAAAAATAACTTTTTTTAGAAAGTGTCGTTCTTTTTTAATGCTCAAAAACAAGACTGTAACACTATGAGGAAAGTTTACTTTGTCAATTCAGTAACCGGGCTTGCGTTAGTAGTTGTAACTTGAAAGCCGCTACAAGAAGACTGTGCGAAACTGCCATAAATAAGCTTCCAAACAGATTTTCTCAGTCAGGAATATAAAATCCTTGGATTTATAAAATAATAAACCTCAATGATGATGATGGCGTATGAGCGATCTTTCCAGGCTAGATTGGAGGGCAGAAAATCTTCAGCCACTCAGCAGTCTCGTCGTCCAGGACCCTCAGACCATGCGCACCGTGAGGAGGCCGGTGGGTTAGGCAGTGGTGGATGACATGGTCTGCGGTCTGTTCCGTGGCACCACACTTGCATTCTGATGAAGGAGCCAGGCCCCACTTGTGCATGTCCGAATGAAAGCGGCCGACGCCAGTTCGCAGGCGGTTTAGTCTGACCCACGCAAGCCTTGCGAGGGACATCCCTGGTGGACGGGGATCGGCGTCGGGTATGAAGTCACGGAGCGTGGAGGTGTGATTTTGCCACTCCGTGTTCCACATGTGGTTCGTCCAGTGTGCCGCACTTAAACCAAGTTCTTCTGCGTTCTTAAGGAGTTGTTGTGCGTCTTGGTCTTGGGGGCACAAAGGGGCGTCTTGATTTCAGCCGCTGCTTTATAATAAACCTCAATAAGTTTCGTTTTCTTCAAGATTACGTATTCTCAATTTATAGAAACTTTATTATAGGAGCTATTGATCATAGCCAGCAAAAAAATCGTTCATTTTTGAACAAACGCTTGATAAGGTATATGTTGCTCGAACGCAAGGGTTTCTATGACGTTCCAATTGTTAATAAGACAATTTCATGATTAATACAATGCGATCAGGTTTAAAACCAAATCGTGTTTTTTAGAAGTCAGTTATGATTTAACCGATAATTCTTTTAAGAGCCATGGCAATACATCACACTATTTTCAAACGCTTACCTTTTAAGATGCAAGCCCAAAACAGACAAAGCAGAAACGTTGTCATTTTAATCAATGTCTGTTATACTATACAATATACGATAGCCTACTCCTGCAACAAACTTTAACTTTTATGAAAATTCTTTCACTGTTAATTTTCGATAAAGGTAACTTTCTTTACACTGTGCGGTAGCCTCATACACACAGTCTTGTAATGGGGCCTTTTTTCATTAAAAATAGCTGATAATGTGATTTGACAAAAGATAAATGTTCCTAATATTATTGAGCTTTATCAGCCTTGGACAATATTCAAGCTTTTACTTGGGCTAGAAAGGTCAAAGCAACTATTCAAAGCAAAAAAAACTATAATTGTTCTGGCGCAGGAGGTGCATTCCAAAACTTGCTAAACTCTACAGTTTCAATGACATTTATATTGAGGTAGTTGGTCGGTGAATATATGTCAGTACTTAGCACAACCAATTAGCCTGTACCTGATTCCGTAAACTGATCAGATAAACAACCACAAAAGTGCAGCATGTTTAAGAAATCTTAGCGATAATTATCTTCACAGAACAGCTCACCCAACAACCCTCCTTCTATCTGTTATGAAATGAATTTTACCATTTTATAAATGACATTCGCTTTTTTTGCAAAATTATCCTGCCAGTCATCCATCAATAAAATTAGATATTGAGCGAAGATTGGTTTTATGCTGACACCTAGCCATTCTCTTATTAACATATTTGAAACAGTTTTTAACTTATTAAACTTAACCGTTTTGTATATTTTTTCTTTCCTACAAAGCACCTTTCAGTAACATCATTTATTAATGCAATTGCAATAATTTTCAACAGAGTTATTAAGCTACTTTAAAAGTTCAAAGAGAAGGTGCTACAAAAGAAATTGCTCATAAATTGAAGCTTCTTCTTCACAAAGTACTTGCAAGCCATGAAAACTTATAGGCCTACTCTATTCCAAAAAGAATCGTTTAATGTTCAAATCCATGTCCAACTGCGACTGCTTACCCATATATGTAAATTCCTTATTCAATTGATCTGATGATGTCTACGATTAAGCTCAAAATTTTATATTCTTGTTTTTTTATTGTTTTTTTTTGGAGTTTTAGATTGTCTGCGAAGATAAATACAAAACTAATAAAAACCGAACAGCATTTCCATAACGTTACATGGTATTATCCCGAAAAGCAAGCAAGCATTAGTTTTAGTCAATGCAACCAAATCAGCGCTCTAAAGTAGTTTTGGTGTTCCCGCTTCTGATCTTGAAAAGCTTTCAATTATTCAAAAATTGCTTTGTATTACAATTTTGAATGCTAAGTTGACGAATTTGCACATTTAGGCTTTTTCAACTCACTGGTTCAGACTTGAATTATTTTTTTATTAAACATAAAACAATCAGTCATGCTATGCTGATTGATGGCCGCGTATTGAGGTGAAAAACAAAATGCACTTTCCTTGCAAGCTGCAGTAAATTATGTGCCAAGATGAAGCCATTACAAACACTTTAAGCAAATACAACTTGACATCTAATACATCACCATTTCAAAATATACCTTTGGACAGTAGACAAAAGTTTACACAGAAAACGTCCACTCAAAAGAGCGCTTTTACATGAAACCGTAGCAAACGTTTGACAGCACATTTCCTATTAGCTGTTAACCGACTAAGTAAACTAATACTCAATGTTGCCAAGCGCTTAGCTTTAGTATTGCTTTCAACAATTAAGCGTCACCAGATGTTGATGTGACGTAACTTTGTTTTTGTTGTTATATCATTTTTGCTACTAAGCCATACAAAATTCGTTTATAGTTTCATCAGCAGCCATTGTGAAACGTGCGTACTTCCAATAAAGAATTTGTATTTTATAAACTTTAGTCATGGCCATCTAGATATACAGCCTGATTTGTCACATTCTGCATTTGTTTCCTTTATACTGTATTGTGATTTAATTAAGTGGGTTACTGTAAGTTCATGCTCATTATGCGCAAACTTTATTCTTGCTTTATTTTGTATACCCTATATGTCTGCAAGAATGCAACAAATCAATAGGTGAAATTTTAGCTTTAGGTTTCTTTCAAAACATATTGCCAAAAATTGCCTGCTTTGAAAAAATGTTATCCAAATAATTAATTTTTTGTAACTGTAAGGCAGAGAACGAATTAATTTCGTAATTTATTAAAATAATAAACTATAAAATTGGTAACACAAATAAAGATATTACCACTGAGGCTACGACTATGAGACTTCATTACTTTTCCTAACTTTTATTCACCTCTATTGAGCTGAAATTTTGAGCGAATAAAGGTTATAAATTGAGAGATATAAGGCATTTCTCAGCACATCCTCTGAAATATTTCATATTCTATTGATCAAAGTTTTCCCACCAGCTGGATGAAAGTAATTAATTTGGCCTCGTTAATCAAATGATTCGTTAATCAAATTATTCAAATTAAGATTATGTAAAAAAAATTTAATCACAACATTGCAATGCATGTTTTTCATTACTCTACCAAAAAATACCAAATAACCCAAACGTCATAAGTCACCTCAACATTTCAACGTATATGAGCAGTTCTAAAACTCACATAGTTTTAATTTTCGGATATGCTCATCGTGAATAACTTTACAAAGTGAATCCCAAGTTTTGAAACCGTGCTTTAAAAAATAACAGAGATATCACTCCTAAAGCATAAGAAGAATCGACAGCCCCCCCCCAAACTGAGCAAGACTCCAGAGAGCCCAACCTTCTAAGGGTTAAGGGGAAAGTTGTTTTATAAGCTTGTTTTGGAAAAATATTATGATACACAGTTATCGCAAAGTAAAACAGCAAAATACCAATGGATACCGACTTACCGTGTCAACTGTTTGTACATTCAGTTTATTGAAAGTATCGGAATAGTGATGGAAGTAGTTATCTCGTCGATATTCGGTAAATCACAAAGCATCCGCCTTTCCAAAGTAATTTCCAGAGGTCGATAGTCAAGTTAGGAGCAATTTCTTCATTGACTGTTTTGTCCCAATATTCGTTTTAAAATGTCTTTTGCTAATTTTGCTTTTCCAAGATATTGTAAATAATTCTGCAACCATGATGTTAATTTAAAATGGTACCATGATTGTTTTAAATAGATAGTGACAGTTCTAAATAACACTTTTGATATAGCCTGAATTGTAAGCCACAGTTATAAATTGCGCTTGAGATAGGTTTTCTAGATTAGATCATAAAATTTGGTCTCAGTACAAAAATTATACTTGCAGTAGTTGAACTGTTAATTTTTTTTGTCGTATTCAAGCTAACGTATGGTGGTTAAAGATTTAGATTAAACGGACGGGAAAGCGAGGAAGCCAATCTTTGTGTCTACCTCCCGGAATGTCTTTAAGTGTCTTGCCGAAGACACAGCTACATGCTCATAAGCGGTGTCGAACCGGCGCCCTTTCGAGACTCGTATCAGGGCTCTTACCACTCGCTATGCAGTTGAAGTGCAGCACAACAGAACAGTTAATGAAGCCAAATACAACACCGTGAAATAACTGCGTTGTAAGATCAATATTACTTACCTTAAAAGATTTAAGATATAAATTAGTAATCACAGAACTTTATTAACTTAATTTTGCTTAACATGGACACCGTGAAACATGATCGAAAAAATTAATCAAAAACTGTGTTTACAATCATAATTACAGTACTTACCGTTTAAGTTTTCAGAAGCGAAAAAGTTGGTTTGAAGCTTGACTACGCAGAGTTTGCTATCGAAAAGTTTTCTTTCTACCAACCTCACATCATCAATGACAGTAAGTTGGCCACGGCTAAGCTCCTTCTCGAGACTTTTGCTGCTTCAACAACTACGTCAACCTTACGTTAACCTACGTTAACTCATTCAATTTCTATACCACTATTATATCTTGGGTAGAGGTGAGTAGTATTTTTAACTCAGCTTAGCTGGGTGTCGAACCAAGATCGAATAAGAAAAAGTTATTGTTCTATTGGCTCAGACATTGCATAATAAAGCAGGCAACCGTTGTGAATTTGCATAAAAAACTACTAAAGTAAAGCAACGTTGAACGTATCCTACTCCATATAGATATGAGGTTATAATTAGCCTACCTATGCCGTCTCTTCCTTGTAACCTAATTTATCGTAGGCAACTCTGAATCTTTAAAATGTCGTATAGTATACTTTAAAATGAGCTACTGCATTCTTAAGGAAATATGAGCCACGAAGCGTTTTCAAGACAGCAGCATAATATTTTAACTTATTATAGACATGAATTCAACTAAACCCTACAGCCAAATCCTTCTCATTCTTAAACTGTGCCTTAACATTTTTTAAGTCTTATATGCATCCTCTGTTTAACAAACTGTAACAAAATCAACAGTTCGAAGCAATTTTGAAATTTACACTTCAAATGTTACATTATGCCTGAGGTTATCTTCTATCAAGACTCGACTCAATCTGCCAATGCCAACGTATTTTAAATAGGTGTAGGGTAAAACCATATTATTGGTGTCTCTGCATTTTATTAATATTCTGCCATTCATTTATTTCATAGCCACTCGTGGCTTGTTTACAAAACTTGTTTACAATTACAGTGTCTAATAACTTTAATAAAACTAGGCGTAACGTGAAAAAAGAAAACTTACCTTGAACAGTTATAAGTGGAAGAGCGACTACGATCGGCACCATCGAAATGTCGGTTTCATGATTTACTGCACCACTTCGAACACTAAGTTCCAGGTTAGTTGTCGGTGGTTGAAGATAAGTCAGGTTAGAAGTGATCACTCCATTGTTCTCAACACAAGTGATGTTTTCATTGATTGATTCTCTTGGTACGCATCCGACACCACTGACGTAAAACTGTGGAACGTCCATTTTTTCTCCATATGTGTTTATCCATTGATAAGTTGTAAACATTTCTTTCTCAAACTGAGCTGTCACAACAAGACCAAGATAACCATTCGCTAATGTATTAGTTGGTGATGGAAGATTTGTTTGAATGGTTGAAAGTGAATGTGTTTCTAAAATAAAGAGGTAATATTATTCACAATAGAAAACTGGTCATATATTAATTTTCATTACAAACAAAAATGGAATACTTCCACAGACCGATAATTTAAAATATCTAAATAATCATAGTTGGCATCATATCACTGAACACTAAGTCCCTATTCAATCAGAACTAGTCAGCCGCAAATTCAGTTCACTCAACAGAAACAGTATTACCGTTTAAATACATAAATCTTTAATATCCAACTCTTCTAATTACAGCTAATGGTGAGAGCGTTTATTGTATAAAGTATATTTCATTAAGGGAACTCAAAATTGATTTGGATGATAAATTAACTTATTACTGTCATTTTATCAAAAGGTTTATTCTATGTTTTTTTATACTTGGATGCAGGATAAGGTCATATAGGCCTGGCGGTATTACATTTTCAAGACAACTTCAGCGATATTTCGTTAGCGTTTTGTAGGTATTATTTTGGAGTTGTATGATGATGAACTTATTCCTTTTAATTTTCTAAGGAATCGATATTGGATAAATTTAACGACAGTTTTTTATCTGTATCCCACATCTTCGGGAGCCGGAACTCAGACATGAATTGCTTTTTTTTGTTCACAGACATGACATGAATTGACATGAATTGCTCAGACTCAGACATGAATTGCATTCTAGATGGTAGAACTGTTTCAATGAGCTGACAAATGAATAATTTGGCTTGCATCTCCATTAATACAAGTGATGTTTTTTTCTCAATAGTAATTTTCGTCAATTTTAATTCAAAACATCAAATTTAACTTTTTCAAGGAACTAATTATAACACATCGTGGACTGTTGAATGGAAGATAATAAAGATTGTCCATTATTCAAGAAATGCTTATTTTCGCATTTTTAAACCAAAGTTCTCAGCGCATAATACAAAGGTCTCAGTTTTTTCAGACACTTACCTTTCAGGAGAAAAGTTAAAAATAAGTAAATTTGCTTTATTGTCATTTTTCATCTAATTTTTAACTTCTGTAACAAACTGAAACATTCATTAATATGTGACAAAGTTGACCTTTCCTTTATCTGCATGATGCTGTGCCTTGCAGGATTGTTTAAAGCAGGGATTCCCAAACTTTTCTAGAAATTTTGCATGGCGGATTTTTTAGAATTTTTTATGGGTAATTTGCGACCATTTAAAACTCAACAAGTATATTTGTAAAAAAAAAAAAACAGTAAATAGGCCTTTAGGAAAGGACACTTTAAAAAACAAAAAAAACAGAAAATACCTTGTGGCAAACAATAAAAAAATTCACAGCTGGCCACAAACATAAGATAAATGTTGACTAAAAAATCACCACTAAAAGCCGATGAAACCAAACCAAAAACTATCAAAGATAATTGAAGTTTAAAGACATCGTTTTGCAGCAAATATTTTATTACCATTTGGTTTTGAATAGTGCAATTCTCATGTGGTGTCATAGTCTACTTGACACAAACTATCCTGTCCGGTGCCCAACGGTCAGACTGTTGCAAGAGACAGAAAGAAAAAAAGTAAAATTCTAGTCATAACGGTTGAGCAAACATCAAGCACCCAAGTAAGCTTTATTTTTTTAATTTGTATATCGGAAGAAAAACTCGTTACTGGTGTCCAACCATCACAAATGGCCCTGTGTGTGACTCATCCTCGGGAGTCCACTGCCTGCCGACAAAGCTCTTTCGGATACGTGTTTAGCATTATGTGAAAGTAAAATACTAATGTAAAGTAAATCAAGTGAAATTTTTTATCATAGTTCATGAAATTCAAAGCTAGTTAAAATATGTGAATAAGAATCACTAAACATATCAAAAGCTTTTCTTTGCAGATCTCTGATATTGTTGTGCGGAGCCCAATTGGTCAACTGACCCCAGTTAAGAAACGTCGGGTCTAAAAACATGCACTCTTCTGGTGTAAATAACTACTACAAGGTATTTCAGGTGATAACTCGCATTTATTGTTATACGTTTCATCAATCAGACACGACTGCTTTTTTCTAGGGTATGGATCGGTTAATGGCTATACCTGTCAAACGCCAAAGAACTTATACTTTTTGTAAATAATAGGAAATAATTTTTTTGTGAATAGAGGGAAATTAAATTTTCTTCTATTCAATAAAAGCTATTATAAGTTCTTGATTGGCATATTTAAATTTGTTTCATGCTGATGATAAACTGTGCAATTGTGTCGAATTCGATTCTTGTTGACTTATACTGGTCACTCTCCTTCTCTGCTCTTATTTTAAGTTTCTTGTGGATTGATAATATTTAATTTTTTTTTATAATTTTGGAATTTTGGCGCTATAATGTTGTTTCAAAATTTAATTGTATTGCTCATGTTTAGTGGTTTTGTGGATCTGCCTTGCTAAACAAGTAGTCATTGCCTGATCTAGCCTGTTCAAAACATCAGTCCTGTTTGGTTGATGAAACGCCGAAATAAATACAAAGTAAGCTATCACCTGTACACCTTGTACAGTTGAGCTTAGTTGATACCAAGAACAACCTGCTGTGTTATTTAATTAAATGCATGGTGAAAAGTCTCATTTAATTTTTATAACTGCTTAATTAGAAATACTGTAAATGTGTGTTTTTTTTAACAATAACAATGTTTTTTAAGACCTATTTTGATCCAGTGCATTGAATTTACATTACGAATTACAGAAGATAGCTAGAAGTGTAAAATGGACATATAGTCATCGAGTGAACTGCTGCCAGCTATCTTGGCATGCCAAAGTGCTTTGACAAAGCACAACGGAACCAGCACAGACGCGTGCTCTGAACCGATGCCCTTTCAAGCGTCGCACAGATGCACTCGTCCCTCGGCCACGCAAGCGATAAGTCTAAAAGTTTGCCATGCAGACAAATAACAAAATTCCATTGTATTCAGAATCAATAAAGATTATCTATGAATAATTTATTGATTTCATTTGGAACGTGTTGTTTATAAACGTCCTGGCGAAAATGTTGTAGTGCTAATAGTTATCTTTAATGGAAGCAGCCTGCAAAAATATAAACGTATTGCAAACAAAAAAATGCTCAAAGCTGGTTTTGAAGGTTAAAGAATGTAACTGATTTGTTGTAAACGTTGTACATTAAGGTTTACTAAATCTAACAATAAAACCTTGTACAATAATCGTCTTTAGTTATGCAAATAGATTTGCTGCAAACAAATATCAGCATATAGCCAGCTACGTGCATACGCTAACTTGATCATTTGCAGCAAAAACATTCTTTTACTTTATAACCTACACCATGGCCACCTAAAGATACGGCCTGATTTGTCACATTTTGCAGAAATTTCCAGGTTTTTCTAACTTTGGGCGAACGTTTAAATAAATTTTTCTAAAAATTAGATTTTTACGCTTTCTTTATTCTTTTCTCCAGATGACACAATAGGTTTTAACATCCTCACATGTTGAAAAACAAAGAAAATTTGATTTTGTAGATTTTAGTCAGACTGTTAATTTTCAATAACAGTCTGGTTCTGCGTTTTTTAACTTACTTTTTCTCATTAGCTACTGCTTCCCCAAGACAACAAAAAGCTTTTATATCATTAGGAGACAGCAAAAAGTAAAAACATCTCAGAAAATGTCAGTCAAGCACTAGCAGTACCTGTAATCAAAATCTGCAAAATGTGACAAATCAGGCCGCATCTCCAGGTGGCCATGCCTACGCCACGACAAAGCTTTCTTACAAAACTTTTTGCTTCACAATGAAAATGTGACCTTCTTACTATTGCTCTTGGCAAGCAAATGCGGATGGATACACATTACACATGCACTGCTCGTTTTTGTTACTACTAACTGCCTTTTTTGCGCAAGTATGTTGTCAGTTATCTGAAAAATTAAACTTGGTATTTGGTGCAAAGTGGTCCTATACTGACCTCTAGTTAAGTTTTTAACAATTAGCAGCAAATATAATATTATTGTATAGGTGAGTGTGGGCCTGCGGTTAATTGCAATATCTGAGTTATGCTGGAATGTCAAATACTATTCTGATATTTGGAGGTATACACGTATTTTTTTAATTTATTTTTTAAAACAGCTTTTTTCTACGTCATGCATAAAACAGCACCAATGCGGGGACATTTCTCAAAAACACTTTTCTTGTAATAGCTTGTCAACATACAGATACTATACCTAATACTGTGTACCAAAAAGCTTAGCCTCCATACAGCATCATTATTAAAACGCAAACCTGTCAATATCAGGATACAGGAAAAACTTTAGAAACATAACAAGTCAGAAAAGTGATTAAATGAAATGTTACCTAGAATTTCACAAAACGTTTCCTTTAGGTATCAATAACAAGTAACCATTTAAGTCAAACTTCACAACGACCAAGCTATCAGGTTTAATATTGTCCAGACAAATAAATTCATTGGACGTTGCTTCGATGTACATTCAGCTTACATATTTGTTATTAACTCCACTACATTTCTCTTGATATTGTGTTCCCCCAGGAAATCAATCACAGTGACGAGTTTGTGTATTATTCGAAAAAAAAATGATTGGACAGTCTTAATAGCCATTTGTAATCTTTAGGTCGCTGCAACAGATGGAGTGCTTTGACAGGTAGACTCTTTAACATAAGACATTTTTACTTATGAACTAACCGATTGCAGTCATTGTGACCCTTCTAGCACTCACCCAGAGAGTTTATTCTTGCTTAAATTTTTTTTGGTAATGCAGAAGAAAACCGATTAATAGCAAGCAATGAGAATGGAACCCACCGCATCAAAATGACTATTCCCTAGCTCTCTAGGCAACGCTGCCGAATGCAAAACGTTCATTTAAGTTATTTCTTAATGTGCACTAGTCGCATGACCACAATCAGCTGATTTAAATATTGCCTTTGAATGGTTAATAAACCTCACATGCTGAAGGGTGTCCGACGTTTTTTTCGTAAACAGTTGTTCGTAAAACAATTGTTCGTAAACAATTGTTCGTAAAATTAATTCTTCTTAACACAATTCTTCTTAAAGCATTTCTTCGTGCATGCAATTGACCGTAAGACTAATTGTTCGTAAAACAGTTACAATTCTTTACGAACAATTAATCAGAATTGCGTATATGCTAGAGATGTGCTAGATCGTCGTCGTCGTGTGAGCGTCTGGGGCCGAGGGTCTATCCATGGACTTATAAATAGTAGCATCTGGACTGGAAACTCAGTGGGCAACAGTAGGCCAAACAGTTGTTACAACAGTTGGCCAACAGTGGGCCAACAGCCAAGTACCTAACCCTGTTGGCCCACTGTTGTACCAACTGTTTGGCCTACTGTTGCCCACTGAGTTTCCAGTCCAGATGCTACTATTTATAAGTCCATGGTCTATCCTTTTACCACCCCAGATTCACGATGTTCCCGGACTACACTGGAAGGCTACTAGAGAGCAGCCAGTCTTTGGTTTCATCATCCATGACACGCAGACCTTCCACTCCGTTAGATGGCTTGAAGATGGAGCAGTCATTGATGATGTGGTCTGCGGTCTGTTCCTCGGCACCACATTTACAGGAGGAAGAAGAGGCTATTCCCCATTAGTGCACGGTTGAGCGGAAAAGCCCGACGCACGTACGGAGACGGTTGAGGCGCAACCATGCCTGTCTTGGTAGTGTTAGACCGATGGGGCGTGTGTCGGCGTTGGGGATGAACGAATAGAGTCTGGTGGCGGTTGACTTCCATTCAGTGCTCCATTTATGGTCCGCCCAAGCAGCCGCAGAGATGTCTTGTACATCAGCTTCGTTGATAAAAAGTTGAGCGGCTGGCAGGAATGGGTGTCTTGATTTCAGTCGACGGGGGTGCTCGTTTGGGGGAGCAGAGATCTTGTGGTGGAGAAGGTGGTTAGGCGCCAGTGCCCGTCGACCGAGGGACAGAGTGGCTTCTTCGCGACGAAGTTCAGCGGGTTGGATGCCAGCTAGAACGGAGAGATTGTCCAATGGTGTGGGACGCAGGCATCCGGTCAGTGTGCGCAGGGCGCTGTTTATGGCAGTGTCGATGTTGTGGCAGTGAGCACTGCGACACCAAACAGGTGCACGGTACTCTGCTGAAGAGTATGCGAGGGCTAAGGCTGCTATACGCAAAGTGTCAGCCCTCACTCCCCAGCTAGAGCCTACCGGGCGCTTGAGTAGTGCAGCGCGGGATGTGAGTTTCTTGCGCAGTGACACCAAATGGTGGCGGTATGTGAGCGATCTATCCAGTGTCACCCCAAGATATCTTGGTTCGGGGCAGAAGGACAGAGATTTTCCGTTGTTGTGGACGTGTAGCTCACGATCAGCTTCCCGACTATAGAGATGGAAAGCACGTGCTGTAGACGAGCAGACAGAGTGTAGAGTCCCTGATTCAGAATGGCAGCGAAAAAGGAAAGTCAAAACTTTTGTATGGTGGCCAGCTTTATTACAACGATCATAGTGCACTTAATGCACAAGGGCAAGAAACTACTTATTGGAAATTTGAGCATTTTCAAAGAAAATTTCCTGCACGAGTAACAACAGGGGCAACGAAACAATTTTTGACTGGGGGTGGGGGGGGCGGGAGGCAGGATTTTGAAAAAAGGCACTTTTGTTGCTGAAAGGCCAATTTTTTAAAAACTTTTAAGAGAATATATAGCGATAATGCTCATCTATCAGCTCACTATCGAGTAATGATACAAGTGTCCGGTATACAGAGAAGGACATCATGCTATGTTATAATGATGTAACCTACTATGTTGTAGAATTTGTGCTGTGAATATTATTTTGAGTTTTTGATTGAAAGCTTTTGATAAACGATTTCAAAAATATTTTCATTGTCGAATATCTCGAAAACTAGAGCCAATTCGAAAAAACTGAGTGCATTTGCGGAATCAGGGGCCTTGAAGTACTTTAAAATGACTCTCACCTTTATTTGTGACAAATTTTTTTTGTCGGCCTGTGTTATAATTAGACTAAAAGCGAATAGCAGAAATTGTTATATTGCAAAATGTGCAATAGCTTACATGACTTTAAAAGGGCACCATTGCCCCCTTATCCCTCCATGATGCCCCCCCTTCCCCCCGCTTCCGGCGCCCTTGAGTAGCAACTGAAAAATTGTTCTCAAACAATTGACCTATCACCTGTTTACGAACAATTCACTAGGCCTATACGAACAATTGATGTATACGAAGAAATGATTTGCGAAGAATTGTTTTAAGAAGAATTAATTTTACGAACAACTGTTTACGAACAATTCACCTATAACCTGCTGAAGCGACCTGCAATTCACAAATACGTATACCATTTTGGTTAGCAAATAGCAATTGCTCGCTGTTCTAGGGAGTACTCAGTCTTGTGCAGACAGCCACGAAAATCGCTCCGTTCTACACACATGTACATGTATGGTCTTGAGCAGGCCCGTAATTATACATTTTAGCTTGGGGGAGCTCAAAAGCTGTTGCGAAGTAAAAGGTTATGCACATAACATTTGTAGTTGTAATGAGTCTAATTTGCGGTTTTTCGGGCAAAGGCACGGCATATGTTATAAAGTCACAAGGTGCTAGATAGCAGTAATTTCGAATGATTGGGATAATTCCAGCCAAAACATGGGTAATTCCAGCCAAAATGATTGCAGAATAGAATAGATGTCATGAATATTACAATCTGTCATGAGACATAGATGTTCTTAAACAAGTTTTTAAACGCTTCATTGCTGAAAATGAACGCTCGCTGCAAGCATTAGTTGATGGTGCTAACAGAATCATTTTCACCAGTTTTTTGACTACCCCCAACAGATTTGAAGAGCTTGAAGTTTGGCTAGTTTTTAGAAATGCCAATATGTCCGACAGTTTAGTATGCTCAATATCTCCTCCATTCTGCTCTTTAAACAAAGTGTGGAGCACCTTCAGTTGAGCCTCTAAATCATGTTTGTTTAACTCATCATAATAATCAGTCACATCTTTTATTCCACCAATTTCCATGTTTTTGACAGCACTCAATAAAAGTTCTTGGCAGTTGGCTAAATTGGCCAAGTCTTTTTGCATGTACCTGTCCCTTAGTCCATTTACCATCATGTCATAGACCTCAAAATATAGTCTTTTAAAGTGGTCTTCTGGTGTTACAAATAAAAACATAAAAACTTGACCCAAAGTAGCCATCCAGCTTGCTTCTTTTGTAATTGTTGTTGAGTGATTTTATAATAATATTTTAATATTTTATTTGCATCAGACAAAGCTGTCCATATCCAAAACAACGAAATACACAAACTGCAAATGCACAAATAACGAACAACAACAACGAAAAAAATATTATAAAGGGAAAAATTGAAGTAAACGTTTTAGCTCAGTCTACAATATGTATCTCTTACTTTACGGGGAGCATTGCCCCCCCAAGCCCCCCGGCAATTACGGGCCTGGTCTTGAGTATGTTTTTATTATTAAGCCATAAGTTATATTGTAGTACAATAGTACGTGAATTCAAATAGGGCCCAATTTCACATTTTGCCAATTTTCAATTTTTGTGTTTTTCTCCTCTTCTTGGTGTCCACTAAATGATGCGTGCAAAAACGACCGATTTACTATAACCAAAACGTGAAAAATGCTCGGTCAATATTTCTACTGAATGCAACAAGGGCCCAACTGGTGGAATTGGGCCCTGCATTCAGTCAGCTAAAGCGAAAACAGTATTGGCTTTTGTAGTCTGCGGGGCTTTGCTCGTGGGACTTTTACAGCTGTAGGTAAATATAGCAACAGCTTACTAGGCTATTTATGTATTGAACATTATTTTTGCAGATTGCTTTCCTTTGAATAAAGATTATTATTATTAGAATTGGCAGCACTAGTTTAGTTTATCATACAGTCTACTGATCTGTGGTAATGGTTGAGTAGCCTACAGCATCAGCCTTGTCGTTATACAGTACGGTAGCCTTCAGTTTATCTCTGAATAAAAAGGTTAATTCCTATAAAGATGTCTAAACTAACAGTTACTGATGCAGCTTGTGAAGAAGCTAGTGAAGTAAGAGGAAGAAAAAGAATGGGGTCGGAATGCTGCTAAAAAAATGAGGGCTGAAGGAAAAAGTTACACCAATAGCAAAGGAAAGAAGATCGATGCAAGAAAAACTGGAAACAACTGCAGGTATAATAACTTAATTTCTGTAGCAAAGAACAACTTATTTTTTATGGTTGAGTTTTTAGTTTAAGGCTAGGCCAAGCCTATAGCTTAGTAACTTACCTAGGCCTATGAGTTTAATTTGGTCTTTCCTTTCAGTACTGGTAATCAGTTTCAGCAATATTTTTTGTTTCTAGTTGAGCTTATGTATCATGGTTTAGCCCTTTATGCAGCTATTAAGTACCGGTATCTCTAACTGTCACTACAGTACTATTTGTTGGCACTGATAGGCTAAAGTGTTTGTTATTCTTCTGTTAGATGCAAAAGAAGATGCATTATTGGGCTAACTGATGCCACAAAATGTTGGATACTGAAAAATTTCAATGAGATTGGGTCCCAAGATGGGCAAGATGCTTATCTCTCAGCTTTGATAACATCTAGACCCACCAAACGCAGACATCGTTCACAGGGTAGCTACCTATGATTAGGCTATACATAGGCTACTATGCCGGCGGTCATGTAATATCCAACTTAAGCTACGCAGACGATATGGTCATTTTGAATAATTCTAAACTGAAAATGCAGGAATACCTAGATGCTCTGTCAAAAAATGCTGCTAAATTCGGCCTCCAAATAAATGTGAGCAAAACCAAATGTATGACAACCGACAAACTAACAACACACTCAATCTCACTCTCTATGGAAAACAAATTGAACGAGTAGGCTATCAGAATTCATATATCTTGGCCACCAACGATGGAAAGACCGCAGCACAACATCGAATTGGCTTAGGTTGGGCAGCATTTGAAAAGAACAAAAAGATTCCAGTGACGTGCGGTGAGGTTCTTAGATGGTGAGGCACTAATTTTTTCAAGTCACGTTTACAATAATTTTTCTTTGACAACAGCAAAAACGATATCATACTAATCAAAAAAAATAATAATCAGCAGCATAATTTCACATTTGTTTAAAAATAAAATCCATGCGCCTATCCTTTTGGACAAAAACATCTGTTTCCTTTATTTATGACTTCAACTTTAGATTGGGAGTTAAGTTAAATTTTGTATGAACCTATCCTTTACTGCTTTACACTGCAAGAAGTAACATAGGCCTACACGTACTACGCGAGCATTCCAGCTTGACGAAAAAGGTTTCATAGCTGTGACGTAACATTTGAAGCGTGCCTCAAATCGTAGCTAAATCGTTCATGATGATTTCTGGGCGATTTTGCGAAAGAAAAAGGCACGCATAATGCAATGTATGGAAGTGTTCTGATCTGAAGTGAAGCACAGCTTGGCGTTGCCTCTCCTCACGTATTTCAACGATTTTGACCACGTGAACGCTCGATATGAATATCGCCACAGAAACAGAAAAAAATAAAGCACACTTTGGGTGTAGCACCGTAAAATTTGCGGGAAAGGGGGCACGACTACAGCAATTCACACAAATTAAACCACCTAAAAACGTGCAATATTTACTACTTTTTAACAAATAGTATTTATTCTGTGATAACCATTTCTTTGATATAACTTTTGGTTTGCCAGATGTTGGCAGGTGAGGCAGTGCCTCACCTGCCTCCCCTGACTGCACGACTGCACGTCCCTGAAAGATTCTAACATTCAATAGACTCCCAATCAAACTGAAAGCAAAAATTTTCAACACCTACGATTTACCAGTCGTGCTGTACAGTCTAGAGTGCATAAATTGGACATCATCAACAATGAAAAAACTCACTACCTTCCAAAATCACATCATGAGAAGCATGACCAACAAAAGGCTATTTGACCACACGAAAACAGAAGATCTTTTAACTATGACAAAACTACATCCAATTGCAGCAATAATAAAATCAAAAGTTCTAAAACTGTTCGGTCACACTAAAAGATCACAATTCGGAATCAGCAAAGTTTGCACAGAAGGCAAAGTAGAAGGAAAAAGAAAACGTGGCAGACAACCAAAGCGATGGCAAGACAACATCCAATCATGGATCGGACTCAACTTGGCGACACTGGGCGAGCAGGCTCAAAATCGCCACTCTTGGAAGCAAAAAACCCATGTTGATGCGCAATCTGCCGCAAGCGGAGATGACGACTATTAATGAATGAATACTTGTATTGTATCAGTTTATGTGGATTTGGTTGTACACTCTGAACTATGCTGCTTATATTTTTGAAGATTAACTAACTAGCCTATACCTTTTTTAGGTGAATCTCATCACCAACAGGACTTTCGGTATACATACAAGGTTAAGTTTGGTGAAATGGAGAAAGTTGTATGTCGTGAAGGCTTTGCAAGTCTTCATGGGATTGGGCCAAAACGGATTAGACGTGTTGCTCAGTTGACTGCGCAAGGAACCACACCAAAGAACAAAAGAGGGAAGCATGGCAAACAGGTTACTAAAAGTGATGATATCAAGCTGAAAATTGATACTCATATTAGCTGCTTCCCATGCAGGGTGTCTCACTATAGTGATCACGGGAACAAAAGGCGCTATCTTGGGTCTGACCTCAATGTCTTTAAGAATATATACCTTGTTTCTCGAGATACATTATCCACAACATTATGCTGAGTACAAAGATGGTAAAGACCCAGAAAAGCTAGACTGTGAAGTGAAGTATCGGTACTATTATGAGTACTACAACTAAACTTCAACTATGGCTTTGGGAGACCAAAGACAGATGTATGCACAGTGTGTGCTGAGCATGAAGCAAACATAAAGCTTGAATCAAACGCTGCGGCTAAGAGAGCACTGAAAGTCAAACTTGATATACACAAGCGAAAAGCCAAAGTATTCTATACGGCATTGAAAGAAAAAACTGCACTGGCGAAAGACCAAGAGGACACAGAGTGTCTGTGTTTTGATTTTAAGCAAAATATGCCATATCCACACATTGCAACAGGCGATGTGTTTTATAGCCAGCAGCTGTGGTTATTTGTCTTTGGTATACATTCGGCAAAAACTGCTAAAAGTCGAATATATACCTGGCCTGAAACAGAGGCCAAAAGGGGTGTAAATGAGGTCTTGAGCTGCCTTCACGACTACATCACTAATCACCTTGATGTAAATGCACGCAAATTGCATGTATTTACCGATGGGTGTCGTGGCCAAAACCACAACAATACCATGGTGCAATACCTGCATACTTTAGTATTAAGTGGCAGATTTGACTCTGTAACACACCGTCTGCCCATGCGCGGTCACAGTTATCTACCATGTGACCGACAGTTCGGCATTATCGAGAGGATGCGGAGAAGACGAGACCATGTGGAGTTGTACTCCGAATGGAACGAAATGATACGCGAGCGTTTTCAGCTAACTGTCATGAAAGGAAATCAAATGAAAGATTTCAAAGCTGCGCTTGGTAAATGCTACAAAACCAACGTGAAGGACTGGAAAATAACACAGTTAAAAGTTTTTAACTATGATGTTCTTAACAAGCTACAAATCGTAACCTCTACAGATATGAAAGGGACGATGGAACAAAAGTTTTGCCTTTTAAAGCCAGCATTCACCCGGGTGGAATACCCCACTGAACCCCTATACAGTGGTCCATGTTCAGTTAATCTTAAGAAAGTAAAAGATGTGCAGTCACTGGCACGATATCTGGGAGAAGAGGGAAGAGAATACATGAAGACCTTGAATGCGCACATGCCTCACAGTGAACCCGAATAAAACTCCGATTATGAAGATTGACCATGACTTTGAAATGTTGTAAACATTGCTGCATGATAGTTTTGCCTTTCTCTGTGTAGTTGAATCAATCTTATTATATTCTGTGCCCATTTTCTTATTAATAAAATAGTCAAAAAAGAGTTGGTAACACATACAATCTTGTTGATTTGTAAAAGGGCCCAATTTTGGTGGATTAACTTCCCCAAAGTTTCGTAGCAGAACCTCCCCCTTGTGAAATTTTCATGCTTATTACTACTTACCAGTATATCTAAACATATAACCAATATTGAAGTTCCAGCACTAAGATAAATGGCAGTAAAAAATAAAACGCGTTTATCTCAAAATCACATTTCTGGTAATTGGGCCCTTGTTGAATGCATGTATTCAATTGTATAGTCTCTTGATGGACTGTTTCATAATTGCACAATGAAGATCAGGGACCATTTACGTGTATCTATGTTATGCCCAACTATGAAATAATATCACCGCAACGCTGTTATAATGGTATGGCTTTTAGTTATTTTCCCTCTACAACTCTTATGGCAGGTCTACGACGTCATCACATTATTACCCGACTTATTCACGCAAAATTATACAACAAGAAAGCACACAATCGGCACCGTTTTGAAGTCATCGGTATGACTCTACCTCGAATCGATCTCAGGTCTACCAGCACCAGAGCCGAAGGCAATAACCACTCGGCCATTGATCTGGTCTGCAACGCTGTTAAAGTTTTAACACTACTCTATACTGACAGGTTGTTATATTCTTCTGACTTGAAGTAACGTCATTTCAACGTGTTTGTTTAAATAACATAAACTGCCTCGTATTCACGTTTCCAATCAAATCAAACGTTTTCACCACAGTCTCATTTGCATTCCTGCATTTTTCTTCCCTATGTATTGTGTCGTGTAGACTGTAGAGTTCCTTTTATGTCAATAGGTGACCAGCTCAGTGGCCGAGTGGTTACCGCCTTCGGTGGTTCCAGTGCTGGTTTGAGATCGACTCCAGAACGGGTCACACCGAACTTAATCTTAAACGGTACTGATTGTGTTCTTTCTTGCATTATGCAGTGAAGAAAATCTTAATCTGATAACATAATAAATCTGATGCAAAGTTACTGTAAACATGAGTCATGTCGTTAAAAGACCCCAGAGTCTAGGGTGATTCAAAAAAATTTTTTTTCTAAATTTGATCAGTTTGGTTGTTTAGACCTGTGCATTTTGGACACAAAAAACACCTCGTCAAGTCTCAGGTCAATCGGTCGACATTTGACGCCCTAGAAGTGGACCCCTTTTTTGCCCGGGGCTCGAAAAGGGTATTTTTGCTGTATCTCGGTAACCACTTGAGGTAGAAGGCTGGGACTAGGCTTAAAATGATCAGAATACATAACTTCCTATCTAACTTTAAGAGGAACATAGGGTCTATCTAGCTTATTTTCTTCATAAATCTCCTAAAACCGTTTTTAGGTCCTTCGAAGGGGCAAAAATGGTCAAAATTCATGAAACCAGCGCACTTAGAGAGAATTTTGGTGATGTTTGGAATTTTGGTTGAAAGCCAAATAGAGATTCATTACTAAAAGAAATGTTTTGATACCATATGATATGTTCCCTTTCACATGTATAGAAAAAGGGCATTGATAACACACAAATTACAACTGTTAGGTACTGGTAAAACATATTTAAATAAGAGATATAAAACGTTTAAAAAAAATCAAGATTAGCAGTTTCATGTGTTCAGTTTATCAAGATGGTGTTTGCTCAGTATAAGGACGTTCACCATTTAAAGTTTTTCAGGAACTTTTTATTAGTAGTGTTAGCTTTTTTTGATGTCAAGGACTGTTTAGCTGCTTTTCTGACTTGACAACGATAAGCATAGGTAAGTTTGATAGCTTCGTTGATACCAGCTTCACTTTTATGGGCAGATTGTCTCAGTTCAATGTTAGTCACCATACCAAGAACTCTTTCAACAACATCATTTGTGCAGGGTATGTTCTGCAGAAGGCTTTGGAATAAAGCAAATTCTTCCATTTCACTCCACAATCTTGGATTGCTCCATGTCAAGCACTCAAATTGTGGCAAAACTTTGAATAATTCAAAAGAGTCACTTCCAATGAGATCAGGGAGTCGAGTAGACTTTTTTAACACAGGCATCTGCACCAAACCTTTCCCAATGACAGCACGTTTAGAACTTGACCTGTATGATTGTAATTTTTTCCACATTTGTACTTTAGTTGTCAATGGAACTCGATCACTCGCTAATGCTAATACAACATGACGTTCTGTAAGGTACCATAAATGTGAGTTCAGCTTGTTCTGTGCAGCAACAGACATATAGAAGAGATTAGGATATGTGGATATTTCTCCTTTGGATGCATGTATAACTTCATTAATACCGTTCCACATTTCCAAATCGTTGACTGCTGCATCAAAGGTATTTGGTGATTTAAACCAGTACTTGACATAAAACATGGTCAAAAATGAAGCAAGTGAATATATATTGTCAAGGTAACTGCAATGTGTAAAGCCTGTTACCTGAGACAATTGACATCTAAAAAGAGCAATTTGTATGGTGTAGATGACCTTGGCCATCCAACGTGCATGGTGGAATGTACCAGGAGCTTTGAAAGTGAAGTTGTACTCCTGAGGAAAAGCACCACCTAGGAACAGAACAGATAACTCAGCCAGTTTTCTGTAATCCTCACGAATAATTTTGCTATCTTCAAGCCATTTGTAAAGAAAATCGAGCACTGTCTCTTTGATACCATACAGTTTTCTGCTTTTTGAAGTAAATATATCATAATTTGCTGTGACAATTTCGTTCCAGACTTCCGCAAAGTTTTTGAATACTGCTTCGTAGGGAGATTCAGTATCACCATAAACAACAGTAGCTGCTCCACCGCATACCAACTCCATTACATGATGTCGACATGCCATTTGTAAAATACTATGTCCTATATGATTTTGAAGTTAAACAGTAATTCCAGTTTTGTATCCAGTCTTCACTGCAGTAGTGTCAAACACGACACCCAAAATGCGCTCTTTACAAAAACCAACTGTTTCCAATGACTCAATCACTTGTTTAGTTTCTTTTGTTGATCCACCATGGCCTGTAATGTTGATAACATCCACCAGCACTTTTTCATCATCATTCAAGCAATGCAGTACTACAGCAAGAACTGGCTTGTTTTTCCCAGTGTGAGTCTTCTTCTTGATTGTTTTGCCGTCCCAGTGGAGCATCCAAACAGCTTTTTCATTTTGCAGCAATTCAGTATTATCATCATTTATATATGCAATACGTTTTCTTTTCGAGCATGTTTTTTGTATCGAAGAATAGTTGATTGTGACAATGCAACATCATCAATATCTCCACCTGAAGCTTGAACTAAACATGCTGTGTATTTCAGTTGTTGTCGAGTACTAATACCATCAATTTCAGCTTGTAAACTTGCCCTTTTCAATGCTTCTTTACCAAAAGTCACTGTTGCAGTCTTCTTTTTTGCTACTGGAACATAATCATCAGATTCATCACATGATGAGATAGATGCTTCATATTCAGAGGAAAAGATAGCATTGAAAACTTCGGGTGGGCTAGATGAAGTTGAAGCAACATCAGTTTGGCTATTGACAAATCTTAGTCTTTTAGAGTTTCTTTCATCTCGTTGTTTCTTAGCAGATGCAAGAGCCTTATCTTGAGGGCCAATACCTCCATACCTATCATTGCCAACAAGTACATGCATATCCATCAAGTATTTCAAGTCAGTTTGAAACTTTTGTTTAGCAGACAAGTCTTGGGTTTGCACAGCAGATTCACTGAGATACTTCTCATATGTGATTGGTACAACACGAAAAGTCATTTCACAATTTTTGATGAAATCATTCTGCTTGTTATTGATAGAGTCTGTCATCTTCTTAGTTCTATTAACAATTTTATTGTGATCTTGGGGGAGTTGTTTCCATCTTTTATCAATATTCAAAATGTCAAGGACCAGTTCATGCTCTCTCTTACATTTGTATCCTGCTCGAATCCACCATTTTTGTACTTCCACCACAGTTTCCTTTGCTGAATCCTTTAAAGAAGACTGCCTGCTTGTCTCAAGTTGGTGATGTTTGTGACGAGAGCTGCAGTTAAACAAGACATCTTCAACTGTTGGAGGTAGTGATCCAACATATGAAAAATCAGTAGCATTTAGACATCGATCGAATGGCCATAAGCGGGTTTCTGTTCTTGTTTCCATTGCCACCAGATTTTCAGGTTTTAGAAATCAAATACTTCAAGTTAATTACTTTCAAATTAATATACAGCCTGAGCAAATGAAAACAAATATATTTAAAGTTTATTGAAGTTATAATTAAGTATAAACATGGCAATAGGGGGTTGGTTTGTATCACGTCGTTGTGAATTTGACTAAAAAATCAGTTTATTAAGGTTTATGAAGAAAATAAGCTAGATAGACCCTATGTTCCTCTTAAAGTTAAATAGGAAGTCATGTATTTTAGTCATTTTAAGCCTAGTCCCAGCCTTCTACCTCAAGTGGATACCGAGATACAGCGAAAATACCCTTTTCGAGCCCCGGGCAAAAAAGGGGTCCACTTCTAGGGCGTCAAATGTCGACCGATTGACCTGAGACTTGACGAGGTGTTTTTTGTGTCCAAAATGCACAGGTCTAAACAACCAAACTGATCAAATTTAGAAAAAAGTTTTTTTTGAATCACCCTACCCAGACTGTAAAATCCGATGTCTATGGTCTTTTGAATAAAAATAATAGGATACTGCTGTTTAGGACCTAAGCAGTTGCACGGTAACAGTATTCTCTGATTGAACCTCAGTATTCTCTGATTTATAAAGTAACATTATTCTCTGATTTATATAACTTTTATGTCTGCAAGAATGTAACAAAGGTAATAGTTAGAATGATTAGCGTTTGGTGTTTTGCAAAAGATATACCGGTAATCATTAAATAGACTGCTTTGTCACAATATTTAAAAATAATAATAAATGTTTGTGATGGTAATGCAGGAAACAAATTAATTTTGTAATTCATTAAAACAACAATATACTTTCAACGATAAAAACCATTCAACGTAATTATGGTTTTATAAGTTTAGTAGAAAAAATATTGTGTGAAAATAGCAAAATATCAATGGATACAACTTACCTCGGCTGTTTGTCAATACAACTTCATTGAAAGCATCGGAATAGTGATATTTGTCGATATTCGGTGAATCACAAATTCATCGACCTTTCCAGAGCAATTTTCACATGTCGTTTATGAAGTTAGAAGCAATTTCTTCATTAACTGTTGTGTTTTACATTGGTGACATGTAATTTCCCAACATTCGTTTGGGAAATGGGTTTTGTTTATTTTGACTATCCAAGAAATTGCAAATCCCTCTGCAACCATTATATTAATTCAAAATGACAATAAATTGTTTCAAATTAGAGTAAAGAATTAAATAAAACTTTTTGGTATAAATTGAGTACATTTATAACCACGCTGGTGATAGATTTGTTAAATTATACCATTTAATTTGATTTCAGTATATACAGTTGAACTTAGTTGAACAGTTAATAAAATCAAATACTGTACAGTAATATCAGGAGTGCAATATATGGATAAATCATTGCTTTGTCAAAACAAGAATACTTACTTTACTACATTACAAGGTTTAAAATACAAATCCGTAAACGCAATTAATTCATATAATAAACTTTCCCAACATAACAAAAGTAGCTTGTTCTATAAAAAAAATGAACCATGAAGTTAGTCAAAAACTGAAAAAAGTGCAAAACTACTCACCGTTTAAGTGTTAAGAAGAGGCAATGAAGTTGGTCTGATGCTTCACTACCGATAGTCGGGTATAAAAATGTACAATTTTAATTGCACTACTGTAGTCTCATGGCTTTGCCAATAATAATGGACACTTGTCAGGTCTCTTTTTAAACCGTTTTTGTTTCAGAAAATGCGTCAACCTAACTTAGTACATCCTAGCTCGTGGTAAGCATTGTTCTGAACAGCCATCATAGCCGGGTATCGAACCAGGATCATTTTAACACCTAAGCGAAAGCTATTGCTCTATCGACTTAGATATCTCATTGTAAAAGCAAGCAACAGTTGTAAGTTTGCGTGAACTACTAAACTACAGAAACTTCAGGCATATCCTTTTCTCTATATACATGAAGTTATAATTATCCTAGCAATGCAGGTCTCATGTCAACCTAGAAGTTCATGAGCAACTCTCGGCCTATTACTTTAAAATGTAGCATACTGCCAAGCCAATGATGCTCATACAATGGATCGATCATTCATGAGCAACAGACGTTTTAATTTATTTCAATCGCAAGAATTCACCTAAACTCCTACTGCAAAAATCCTCCTCACTGTCACAGAGTAGGCTATCGTCTAACGTATTTTGTCATTCATTGCTATAAATCTGCTGGAGTCCAGCTTTATAAAGTTCACCTGCACCAAATCCAAAAGCGCGAAACAATTTCAATACTAACGCTTTAAACTTTGTTTGCGTCTGATATTGCCTCCTATCAAGTCTCGACTTGGTCTTCACATATTGAAGAAGCAAGATCAACTTTTGCAGTAGTGGTTTTTTCAACTTCTTTTCTCATCTTTAATCCATTGATTTAAACTTTGTAAATTGTCGCAATATTTCATAGCTGAGCGCTAAAAAATCGATTAATAAAAAAGTGTAAACTTAGAAAATTCAGGAAGCAGCAAAGATCGAATCTTTATGTTGTCAAAGAAAATTTCAATTTATCTTTCCCTGAGCAGTCGGGCATGATTGGTTTGCCACGTGCATTTCACCTTCCATGGATGCAAATGGAAACTTCCAAAAAAAAAATTAAAAAGGTATCCTAACGTTTCGCACTTTACTTCCAATAAGTGTCAAAAAGTTGCCGCCAAACCAACAAAACTCCACAATGAAATCTGCAACCTACAAATCTTCATTCAATTCCAACAACATATTTAAGTATATCATATCTCGTCAAATATAAACTTAATCAGTTTATTTAACGTATTAGATCTTAACCTTGTACTTCCAATCTTCATTTTGACTAGAACGATGTCACTAATGACAATGGCGCTGGCACCAGTTAATACGATCACACCACTTTTGATATAAACTAGCACCAAAAAAGTAAAGCCATTTGTTTCCTAAAACATGGTTTTTATTTTGGTCTATCACTAATGAATTGGATAGTAATAAAACTTTGCCAAATTGTACCAAGGACTAAATGCAAAGAAAGAGACAAAACGAAACAACGATGTTTAAATGGCGTAACAACACGCATTTTCAATACATGCGTTTTGAGCTTTGTTCCGTGATAAGTTATGAGACATATTATTGAAACCAAGTTCCACTTGTGTCAATTTCAAGCAGTAACTCGCTGTGTTTTTATAATCCTTACAAATGGGCTTTTCTATTTTGCAATCGTTGTTACATATCGCTACAATTTTGAGCAAAATTATTTTCAATCATTTCCCCAACTTGTTTCAACGTCACTGGGCAATAAAGCAATTCCAAAAAATATTTCCATTTTAAGGAAAAGAGATGCACAACAGATAAAACTTGACAGTATGAACATTGAACAAACTTACCTTGAACAGCTATAGGTGCAAGAACGATTACGATCGGCTGTGCCGAAACATCGCCTAGAACCGGTAGGTTGCTTTGAACACTAAGTTCCAGGTTAGTTGCCAATGGTTGAAGATAATTCAAGTTAGAAGTGATCACTCCATTGTTCTCAACACAAGATTGTGTTTCATTGATTGATTCTCTTGGTTGGCATCCAGCACCAAAGACGTAAAACTGTGGAACGTCCATCTTTTCTTCATATGTGTTTATCCATTGATAACTTGCAGACTCTTTTTTCTCAAACTGAGCTGTCACAACAAGACCAAGATAACCAGTCGCTAATGTATTGGTTGGTGATGGAAGATTTGTTCCAATGGTTGCAAGTGAGACTGTTTCTAAAATAAAAGATGATATTATTAACATATGAGTAATTTCATGTTTCGTTACATATTACAAACAAATATGTGATATGTCTAAAACAGCATGCACTTCAACAAATCAATAATTCCATTAATCCAATAACCATTTATAACTGACACTAAATTAAATAAAACCAACTTATTAATGTACCATTTGTACGTAAACAAGTAAGCCACTAATTGAGTTTTCTCAACAATAACAGCATTACAGTTAGCATACATAAACTTCAATAAAGCAGCAATTCTTTAAACTATAACTAATGGCAAAACCTGTTTATTGTCTTATGTATACCATCGTTACAAAAAATTAAGATTTATTTGGTTGGTGATTTAACCTATGGCCATCAATTCATTTACACGTTTGTTGTATTTATTTTTTACTTTACTGCGCACCCTTAACCAATAGTACTTTGTCTGTCTGCCTGTCTGCCTGTCTGCCTGTCTGCCTGTCTGCCTGTCTGCCTGTCTGCCTGTCTGCCTGTCTGCCTGTCTGCCTGTCTGCCTGTCTGCCTGTCTGCCTGTCTGCCTGTCTGCCTGTCTGCCTGTCTGCCTGTCTGCCTGTCTGCCTGTCTGCCTGTCTGCCTGTCTGCCTGTCTGCCTGTCTGCCTGTCTGCCTGTCTGCCTGTCTGTCTGTCTGTCTGTCTGCGTGAAAATTAAGTTTACTGATGTTATATAAAACGAAAACAGCTAGATGTTTATTTGGTTAGGGGGAGGAAAGGTTAAAGGAGCAAATAGTTGTTATTAAGTTTAAATTTACGTTATAAATTAATAAAAAAAGCCAATATGTAACTGACGTTTGCAAAAAAATAACTTTTTTTAGAAAGTGTCGTCATTTTTAATTTCATGAGGGGGTTAAATAAAAATAGTACTGGTGGCTAGACGTCGGTAACAAGATTCACTTCCTGGAACCAAATTAAAAATATGCTTTTAAAAAAGCAGCTTAGTGATTTATCTGCATTACATTTTTATTGTCCAGTGTCATTTAATATTTTACATAAACTTGTGAAATATGAACTTTTAGGAAAATCAAACGAAAACGAACTTTCAATACAATACGCGTTTTTTTTTTACAATACGCGTGGTTCTGAATAATTAATTGTTCGTCATAAATTACTAATTGTATCAATATATCAGTTGGAAAAGCGCTCTTCTTTGCGAAAAAAGAAACGTTAAGATCGAACAAAACTAGTTAAACTGCCGGGATGTGCGCGTGAGCAACGTAATGTATTTCAAAGACAGTTCTCATCTTAGCGGCTTCCAGTAAATGAAAGAATTTACGAAAACAACAATTCAACAATAAGAGGAAAGTTTACTTTGTCAATTTTAGTAACTGGCCTTGCGTTAGTACTTAATGTAACCATGGCCACCTGGAGATCCGGCCTGATTTGTCACATTTTGCAGATTTTGATTGCAGCTACTGCTAGTGCTTGACTGACATTTTTTGAGATGTTTTTACTTTTTGAGGTTTCCTAATGACAAAAAACTTTTTTGTTGCCTTCGGGAAGCAGTAGCAAATGAGAAAAAGTAAGTTGAAAAACGCAAAATCAGACTGTTATTGAAAATTAACAGTCTGACTAAAATCTTCGAAATCAAATTTTCTTTGTTTTTCAACATGTGAGGATGTTAAAACCTATTGTGTCATCCGGGAAAAAGAATAAAGAAAGCGTAAAAATATAATTTTTAGAAAAATTTATTTAAACATTCGCCCAAAGTTAGAAAAATCTGGGAATTTCTGCAAAATGTGACAAATCAGGCCGTATCTTTAGGTGGCCATGATGTAACTTAAAACCTGCTACAAGTAGGTTATGCGAAACTGCCATAAATGAGCTTGCAAAACGATTTCTTTGGTCAGAAAAACAATTCCTGTAATCAATCAGTAGTCTGGATTTGATTGTCAATAAGTTTCGTTTTAAGGGTATCAAAATCTTTGTTTTAATGTTATTTATTACTTAGCCAATATTTTTTTTCAAATGGGTAATGGCAATACATCACACTTTTTTAATAAACTTACCTTTTAAAATACCAGCAAAAAAACAACAGAACAGAAACATTCTCATTGTATAAAATATTTGATAGCCTACTCAGTACTCCTGCAATAAACTTTAATTTATTTTATAAAAAATTTTCGACAGTGTAATTTTCGATTACGTTAACTTTCTTTATACTGTGCGGTAGCCTCATGCATGCAGTTTTGTAAGTGGACCCTCTTTCATTAAAAATAATATGATAGTGTGAATTGACAAAGAAAAATTGTTCATATTTTTATTAAACTTTGTAAGCCTTAACAACATTCATGCCTTCACTTGGACTAAAAAGGCCACTGCAATTACAGCATTTAAAGCAAGAGAAGACTCTATTTGATCTGCTACAAGGGGTGCATTTCAAAGCCTGCTTGGAGCTACAATTTGCAAATGAAATTGAGAATGACATAGTTGGTCACTGAATTTGCCCACCCCCGTTAGCTCAGTGGTTACGCGCCCGACTTAAGATCACCCGACGCTGTTCGGCTCTCGGAGTGTGCGCTTGAACAACGCATTTCAGGACTGCTTTCCACTCAGTGGCAAGTAATGGGTAGAATAACTTCCAACAACAATCGGAAAACTTCACTTTGCCAATCTCGGTTACCGGCCTTGCGTTAAAAGCCTCTACAAGTATGCAAAACTACCAGGAATAACCTATCAAGGCTTTGCTAGTTTGAAGATAAAGTTTCAAAATCAACCATTGGATGCCAGCACTCACTTAGCATTACCAGTTACCTGACCCCGCAACCTGATAAGATGACAGACAACAAAAGTAACAAAAGTACATTTTGCAAAAATCATCTTCACAAAACAAATCACCCAACAATCCAGCAACTCCTTCTATCTGTTATAAAATGCATTTTACAATTTTATAAATGCATCAGTACAAAATTATCCTTCCAGTCGTCCATAAAAAAAAATCGACATAGAGCGAATATTCGTTCTATACTGCCACCTAGAAAATCTCTTTTCAACTTAATGGAAACAGCTTTGGAGTCATTAAAAACTTATTGTTTATATTTTTGACCTTCCTGCAAGTAACTTTAACATCAGTATTTAAAACAACTTAATAATTGCCAACAGAGCCATTGAGCTACTTTACAAGTTTAAAGAAAAGAAATTGCTACAACAAAAATTGCTCATAACTTTAAATGCTTTCTCTTCACAAAGTAGGCTGCTTGCAAGCCATGAAAACATATTATTTTATTCAAAGAGAAAACTTCAAATGTTGAATTCCCTGTCCAAATGCGCCTACTGATTAAAACGTACAGTATAAATTCCTTATCTAATTGGTAGAATGATGTTTACGATCAAGCTCAGAATTCTACTGTATATCTTGTTGTTTCTTTAGGTTTAGATACAGTAGTCTGCGAAAATAAAAACAAAATTAAAAAGGGCAATAAAAAACAACAAACAAATTTTGCAACGTCAGATGGATTATTATCGCTAAAAACTTTATTATGATAAAAATGGCATTAGTTTTAGTGAATGCAACCAAATCAATTCTTGAACTTGGGATTCATATTGCCAACCTCCTCGTGGTGATTCCAAGTAACTGAAAATATCAGGCTGATGACAACAAACAAGGACACATCAGGGTATCTCTGGGGTTATTAAAGGATAAACCCTCTGCTTCAGAGAACAAAAAAAGAAAGAAATGACCAGAATATAACCTATATAGAACAAATATGACCAGAAGCCCATGCATTTTACAGCTTAACATGGAAGGCCTTACGACAGCTACTATGCTGACGAGTTTAATTTCCAGCACGTCAGCTGGGGTTACCGCATCACCAGCCCTGCTGGTGAATGTCTGACTAACTGGGCATCAACCAACAATTATGCCTCATTGTACAACCCCAAAGACGTGGCCAGCTTTACATCTGGGCAATGGGGCACTGGAATAAATTCTGACATGGCCTTTGCAAGCGCTGGCCACGATAATCAGCTTCCGGACAGACGTGTGCTATAAAAGTTCCCTCCGTCCCAACACCGACCTTCCTTCATTTTCGCTCAAGACACCATAACTCCAAGTGAACTAGTCAAGCGGTGAAACTTTTGTAAAGCCGACTGGAATGGCTTTAGTCTCCTTATCCACAAGTTCACAAACGCGTTACCTCCACCTAACTCTCATAATGTGGACGAAGTTTACCAGAACTTTTGTAACATCATCTTAGCATGTGGCAAACAACTTGCCATCCAATGCATCACCATTTCAAAACAAACTTCTAGAAAGTATACAGAGAAAAAAGCTTACACAGAAACAAAAGTCCGCTCAAAAGCATGCTTTACATGAAAACATAACCAAAGTTTGACAGCACATTTCCGATTACATATCAGCAACAAGTAACCGACCAAGTAACCTAATATCCAAAGATTCCGAGCTCTCAGGTTTAGTACTGCCTTCAACAATTAAGCGTTACCAGATGCTGATGCAACGCATATTGATTTTTGTTGTTACATTTTTATTTTGCGTTTTGCTAAGTCGTTTATAAAATAATTACTAAATATTTTTCATCAGCCATTGCGAAACGTGCATTCTTGGAAAAATGAATCCGTCGCTTTTAAACTTTTTATTTTCAAGGCTAGAAAATTTTACTACTAGTTTGGATGAAAATGAAAAAAAAAGAATATGATACTTAAATTTAATTATCGGGCAAGATTCACACCATTCTAAGCATTCGCCATTGACGAGAGTAGGGAGTTCATTTTACTAAGACACTTTGCAAAACATAAATTACTACAATTAATTTAAAGTTCAATTTTTAACATTACTATAATTCTTCCGCTCCATCAAAAAACAGATTGAAACTTATTGTAGCCTATATTCAACCTAAAACCAAAATATTTGACTTAACCTTTACCCGAATCTAGCTTTGATTGGATAATCATGGTCAAATACAAAGTGTGGGTGGGTCTAGAACAAGTAACATTTTGGAGTCAACAAAATACAAAAAAAATTGTTAAAACAAGAAAAAGTTTGTCAAAATATTCTGCTGCAGCCTATAAGTTATTGAACATTAGCTTGTATTGTTCATTCTGTTTTAGAGATTTTATTTTGTCTAAACTAGACCTGTGTAGAGTCGGGATAAAAATATATGACTTCTAACCCGACTTCATAGTCCTGGTCGAAACTATGATACCATTTTAAACGTTTTTAGATCTACATGTCAATAGGCAACTAAATCCATAAAGCGTTGCTGGCATCATCAACGAAATTGGCCTGCCCAAGAGGTAGTGTTCTAGCTCTGTTACTCTATAATCTACATCAGTAATGCTGACAGGGTGGCCCAGATGGTACTTTTGGACACGGGTCGATATGAATTAAGAGGCCTTTAACCTTTCCAAGAGGCCCGGAACTTGAAGAAGCCACGAAGTATTCTTTGAATGCAGCACGTTTTTCTTTGAAGTGTATTCAATTGA
Source organism: Aplidium turbinatum (assembly GCF_918807975.1). NCBI lineage: Eukaryota > Metazoa > Chordata > Ascidiacea > Aplousobranchia > Polyclinidae > Aplidium > Aplidium turbinatum. The sequence goes on along the minus strand of NC_137483.1, from coordinate 4,418,972 downwards.
GGCCCGAGGATCTCATTGGTCCCGGGCCCAAATTATTCTTCAGTTTAATTTCGATTCAATTTATTTTGTTGTCAGAAAACAACAGCAATGATAAAGTTACAAATAGTACAGACTACGGGGAAAAAAACAACAAAACGAAAAAGTGGAAAAAGCACTGAAGTTTAAAACTTGCATGGGATGCAGATTAAAAAATTATGTAGAGTAAATTAAGGACGGCTATCAGACGTAACTACCTCACAAGTAGCCTAAAACTCTTCAAAATTTACTGTATAAAGGTTGTGAGATTTCAACACACAAGAATCTCAGAATGCAAAAAGCGCTGTAAATTCAACCACGGCGTCTTGCCCAAAGTTCAATGTTCTATGAGCGTAAGTTAAATAATATACAGAGTCAATTAAGCTTCGACTTAAAAGTAGAAAGGACAAAGTTTTTCCTAATGCAATAAATTTTCGTTTTTTTTTTCAAACTTTTTTTATAGCATAGAGTTTTTGTTGGTTGTATTTCGACTCCAATGAATTGATTTCAAACAGCCCTACTACAAACTAAAACTGGCCTAAAAATTTTGGGCAAAGTTTACAAAAATAAAAGACAACCGATTGGACAGTCATCTCAAAAAATGACCTTATTATACTGTACCTTTAATTTAGACTGCATTCAGACTACATCAAATGAAATTTTAGGCTACCATTGAAGCATATAGCTTAATCTTAAATGATAAGATCAATCTTAAGTGCGAAATCATTCAAAACACCCACAATTGATTATTTATTTTTACTTGTCATGCAAGGTAGAGTGCTACGAGGATTTATAACAGACTATGTTTAAGAGAATGTTGAGTTTGAGCTAGTCAGAAGTACTTTGAAGTTTTTGTTTTTTCATGTTAATAGATTTAATAAACCATTGTATTTTATTCAGATGTAGTTAAGTTGTATGCATACTATTCCTGAAGAGGACATCTTGTGATGTCGAAAACGTTCGATACTTAATTTGTTGCGTAGTTTTGTGTTTCTATAAGTAATAAACTTAAAGATGTTAAACTTGATAACGTTACTCGGCTTCGTATGCCTATGGTTTAACCAGACAAACTCTCTACCGAAGCTCTAGAATGGATAAGATTGCCCAAGAAAATGCAAAGTTTATTATTTTTAAGTTGTTAACAATTTTTCTACTTGAGGTTTGGCCATCTCACTTTGCGTTGATTTTCTTTGAGCAATTATGTCTGTAGTCAACTTCCTTATTTCAAAATTGTTTTGCTTACTTTTAGCGACGTTTCATCAACGTTCTGCATTCTCTATGCCAGGGGTTCCCAAACTGGGGTACATGTACCTCCAGGGGTACATTTCGACTTTTCAAGGGGTACATTAGATTTAGTATAAAGATATTCTTTCCATAACTTCTAAGATGCCTTAAAATATTTTTTATCACCTGATGATGTTAATAATTTGAAGACCTGAGATTAAGTCCTCCTTAGTAAGTCACATTTTCACCCCAGTAGATGCTTTAACTACAACTACAGTAACTACCAAGTTCACATGACTTATTTTGTCCAATCACAGCACACAAGACAAAACTGATTGATTGTAGTGTTTGTTTAACCTTGAATTACATTGTTATGAATAACTTTGTGTGCTTTAATTGGTACAAAATATCATGTATGCAGTCTTCTAATGCAGCTCTACTGTTAATTTGTTGCAATATCTAAACTTTCTAAAACCAAAAATATGTGAAAATTTACAAAATTACACACAAAATTACAAAACAATGGATAGAAGTGCTTAACCAATTAATGAGCTAATTATTGCCAAACATGAGTGTGGGCTACTTTGAATCTGCACAATGATTAATTGATTTTATTTGATTCTCATCCTCGGACTGGGAAAGCTTTTTTGAAAGCTTAATCCTGGCAGTTTTCCATAATTGTAAAGGCTTTGAACCACTAAGGCAGGCCCTTTTGCCGAGATTGACAGAGTGAAGTTTCCGATTGTGGTTGAAGTGTTATTGCCGGGGAATTATTTCATCCACGTGGTGCCGCTGAATGGAGAGCAATCCTGAAGTGCGTAGCTTAAGCGCACATCCAGAGAGCCGAACCAGCGCCGCGTGATCTTGGTTTGCTTAATATGGTTCAGTTTCGCTTTAATTCTCGATTTAATCATGATTTTCTTTTTATGTTTTTTTTTTTTAATTTTGTGTTAACTAGTGACACTGGTAGCCTACTACTCTTCCTATCATGCAATCCTGTGTTTGACCCCGACTTAGACTGGTTGTTATGCTAGGGTAAGCTAATACTCTAGTGCAGTAGGCCTATATATTGCAGAGTCACAGTGGACGTTTTCACAATCAGAGAAGATTGCAGAATATTACTTCCAAAGTGCCAAGATGGCAGTATAATAGGGTACTGTGGTACATGTATTGGAACGTTCACAGATTAAAGATCATCTGCAAAGTTAGTTTGTCTTTGACTTCATTAGATTAGATCCACCTTGCGGTGTGAATGTGCAAAATATCCTTGGTTTTCCATCTAACGTTTATCATAATGAAAAGGAGTTTGCAGTTTTCCAAATCGAGTTGCATTTTTCCGCTTTAGATTGAATCCCAGGATAGGCCATGAGGTATCTGAGACTCTGGTACAGTGCTACGCAAACTGTGGTAAGCGCGTACCGCTGAATATTTCACACTTAAATGAAGAAAAACTAATTGTTCTTATAAAATGATAAAATTGTAATTAATTATTATCTTCTATGTAGCCTAACATACAATTGAAGTAATTTATTAGTTTAATGATTGATCTTAAAAAGTTTAATAATTTCCTTGGGGAATTTAAATTTACTTTTGCAAAAGAACAATAAAGGAGGTATAGTGGCAGTCAACAATATAATAAATATAAACATAAAACTAATTATGAGAGATGAATATCGGCAATCGACTGAGGTAAAGTTAAAGCGAAACAGCTCCTACTAATAAGTTTATGTCAGTTGAAATTACGAAAATTACGTTCATTCTGCAGTTTAATTCTTGCTGTAGATTAGGCTACTGAGAATAACTGTAGACAGGAATGCCATCCTTAATAAATTATATTATACAGCGGCGTCCTGTTTGCGGTTATGTAATGCTCTTGGTTCGCCAATTGAGCACTTTGCTAGCAGACATCTTGCTGTTACATTGCACATAGCTCACTGCTCCGGCAGTTTGAGCACTTAGGCAAGGTGGGTAAAAGTATTCAAATGGGGTTCCTTGCATACGACAAATGGAAAAATCACCAAGCTGAATTACTTATATAGTAATAAGGCGTTCAAGTCTAGTATACATTTACTGCACAAATGAGACCTTAAAAGTCGAAACTGTGACGTCCTGTCTGCAGTTAATTACATGTTATACAGTATGTGCAGCAAGCATATAGTGGATTGAACATCTTTGTACTTCTAGAACTATTACAACGTGGTGATTTTTCATATGTATGCAGGACTGCAGGTTTAAATGCAGCATCATGACAACCATTAATGATATACCTGCATACTGTCACAGTTTGCTAAAAAACAATGATTGTTGGTGCTTTCAGACAATCTTTTTGCTGATACATAGAATGAACACTAACTGCAGACAGTGCACAACATTTCGGCCTTCCGGTCTTCTCAGTGCAGTAGGTACGCTTGTATGGCCATGGAGATATATACCTCCATGTGACATTTTCCCATTTGTGGTACCTAAGTTCCAAAAGTACTACTGCCAACCTTGTCAAAGTGCTCAAACTGCAAGCAGTGAGCTTTGTGCAATGCATAGCAAGGTGCCTCCAGTAAAGTACCCAATCGGAGCAGCCTAAGCCAAGAACGTCCATAACTGCAGACAGTGCACAGTACATATTTATGATAACCCCATCGATATATCGTTTTTTAGCTCAGCACAGAGGTGAATATACTTGAAATGAAATTTTTTATAATATAATTAGTTAAAAAAAACAAAAAAATCAGAAACTACTCAAGTACATGTAGCTCCACACGAAGTGAAAATTATGTGACTTTAAAACTCATTTTGTGAGTAGAAGAAAATGCCTAAATCATTTCATATAATTGTTTAAAAATTTTGTATCTCGTTGGTAATGAAAAATTTGCAAATATTCTTGAAGTGTTTCGTACAAAAAATTAAAAAACTTTCACCATTTCAATTGAACTTTTGCAAGTTTTGATAGACATAGTAGGCTACCACACACGCTGGGGCGCTAAGCGTCCATGAGCACTTTGAGCAGCAAAACCACATGGCAAGCCATCTGTGCGTTAGGCTTTTATAAGATCTCATGTCAAGCATATCATGTCAAGCATACCATGTAAGGGTTAACCCAGATAGCGTTTCAATGAAGCTACAAATCCTGCGGTATATTTTTGTCAGGAACCAGACTAACAATTTTGATTTACCTTAAAATGTATTTGTATTGGTTTTTCCAATGTGTAAACAATGATGTTAATTTGTGACATAATATAATGTTAAATTAGTACTTGAAGTGCAAAAATCCGTAATTTTTGTTTTGTGTCAACTGTCAACGTAAAGACTTTTTTTGCGAGCTGGAGAGAAACTTGTAATATCATAATACAAACTTTATGCCAACTCAGTTTCTGCAAATTGTTATGTCTTAAATATCGAAAGCACCTAAGAATCGACTTCAACGGCAACTCTTGAGAATGTCGTAGCTGCGTTTGATGGTTGACAGTTTGCATTTGGTCTCTGCATTTCAAGACCCACAAATTGCCTGTTAATAGAGAAAAAGTTAGCAAATTCAGAAATAGCTCACTCATTGCTGTTGTAGTTTAAAGCTAAAAAGTATTTTCCAATAAATACAGCACCAAAATTACATATAACATAAAAAGCGTTAAAATTTCATTAAACAGGTCTCAAACTTAGTTTGAAAATGGCCCATCACAAGTTACTTTCGAAATTACCATTTTATCTATTGCGTGGTGAGAAAGTACGCCAGCCATTCGAAAGGACAGCGGTTCGATACTCATCAAGATTGCAACTGTTGTTTGAAGTTTTTCAATGATATGTTTGGAAGCAAGACACAGAGGTTGGCTCCTATACTTTCTTGTTCACTTGATCTAAATCTTTAATCACAAGATACAGTGAACCTGAAAATGCAATACCTAGATTTGTTTTGACATTTCCTTATGATTGACATGACATCTAAAGTAGCGTTTCTTAGATCGATTTACAAGAAGAAAAAAATACATAACCTGAAACGTTTGAAGTTTGCATAAATTTTTGATGACATTGAAACATTGAAAGAGTTTTTGATGAACTTTCTTATCGATTGTGGTCTGCAACTGCAAGTTGCATTAACTCTTGGAGTCGACTTTAAAACGAAACCAAACCATCACTTCATCGATTGGAGAATGACATGAGATTTAGGTCACAAAGTTAGTCATATTTTTTGTCAGTCTGGGCCTACATCATTAATCGTTAAATTGAAGTGAAAGAACAAATTAAAATTCAGTCGATAGCGAGCTGCAAGTCACGATATGTTAGGCAGAATACGCATCATTCATTCCAAATAATTGATTTAAAAGGGCCATGAAACAAGAATAAAGGTTTTAATTCCGCATAGATTTGTTAAGGTTAAAGGTTAGTTAGCATACAACAAAAGACAGAAGCAAAACGTTGATGCATAAATAAAGAAAGAATCCAAATCGTGCACCATCAAATGGCAACTTTACAACTTTGTATTTATGCTGTAATTATTTTTTGACCCAAATAAGAGTCATTAAACTACGGCCCATCAGGCCCTCCGAAGATACTTTATTGATATAACACACCAGATAAAACCCTCGATCAAGGTCTTAATCAATCTTGTATCTCGGCCAGAGGTAGCCTACTTATCTTAAAAATAAACGTACGTCGCCTACAGCCACTTGAATGGGATGGTAGTCTGATAAGTAACAAACAGGCCTAAGTACAAATACTGTCTTTCTGCCTTGCAAGTACAAGTTACAACAGAATGACTAATCAGTCAGCAAAATTAGGCAGTTTTACATCGATTCAACATCCGGCGACGTAGAAATCATGCAAAGTTTATGCCTTGTTACGAGTGCGTACAAGGCGAACTCGTTTATCTTGCGGTTATTAGACCTGGTATGAATACTTTTAGTGAGGTTTGGACAAAAGAAATAAATTAAAATTACTGTGGTTTGTTTATAATTATGTTTTTGATGAAGGTTAAGTTTTCAATCCGCAGTAATACTTGTTCAAGCGTTGCCAAACGGTTAATTAAGTAAAAAAAAACACTTGTTTAATGTTTACGGGTATGCTAATTTTGTAATGTTCAACTTTGCTTCATGTTCAACTTTGTTAAAAAACAGTAAGCACCTTGCAAACTTTATTTTATCAATATCACTGCGCTACAATGCAGATGTAATAGTGTCATCAAATGGTTCTTTCTTTCATATAGGCTACTTTAGAAAAGTGTGCAGTTGCTAAGAAAAGTTCTCAATGTAGAAATAAGCATTTTTTACACTTCCTTTTGTCAAGTGACAAGTATCAGAAATGTGTTTTAAAAACATATTCCGCAATCGTAGATCAGCTTTACGAATATTGGCATGGTGAGTACCGTTAATAAACTTTCATTCTAAAACAATTCTTCTTTTTGAATTTGTGAAGTACGTTACAGCACACTCCAGATATTACCCTACATGCAGTAAACCGTCAAAAAGTGGACCTAACATACGTTTAAAAGTGCATAAGAAATGGGAGTTCTACATATCCATCAACATAAGGTGAAAGGGTTGCCTGCTCAGTGCACAGCAACAATGTTGATTTTTCCGCCAAGGTAACCCAACCCTTCCATGTTAGCCATGTGATGTCCATATATTCATATCGATATTTCACTGCAACGCTAATGTTATCACCTTCTGCCAGGGAGAACACTCAGAAGAACAGAACAATTATTGTTCTTCGTGCACTGGAATTCCGATTTGTCGATCATGCATTAATGTTGTGGCTCTGTGCCTGTATGAGATGTCACATTAGTACACCACTTAGCTTACGAACCAGACTGTGATATTCAAGAAAATTAAATATCTTTCTAGTTGAATAAGCTTAACTGAAGATAATCTAGCTGCTAGCTGATCGAAATCGATTTTTAGCTGTTTATGATTGAACTGACTCGTGTGAAAATAAATTCGTTTGTATTAAGACTGTGATATTATCTTTCATTTCTACATGCTCTATTGCCCACTGTACATTAACTACATACGATAAATTCTGTGAAAAAGCAACAACCTGTATACTGTAAATTTCCTTATCGAGCCTACGAAATGACAGCAAACCAGATGTGGGACTGTGGGTTGTGGTCTAATTAGGTTTGCGGTACCGACCTAATGACCATATTTATTTTACAATAGTTAGTTTAATTTTTATTACAACAAAGAGTAGATAATTACCTGGATATAATTTTGATTCTATATCACAGCTTACACATTTTAGCGACATTCTTGGCAGCGAATGCTACTTTTAAGATTATTGGCATAACTTTGTGTGAATCACACGTGGACTGCGGATTTTGTGTGAATCACTTTATCAACAACTTTAATACCGAAATAATGTCACCTCAACCCATACTTTACTGAGTGGGCGTCAAGCATTAGCTCTCATCGATTTTAATTTTGGTGTCCTTGGTCCTTTTGTCATCTTCTTAGACTTAAACTTTGTCCCCTTTAAAATTGTGTGGCCACTGAGTGTTGCAATAATCGCTTGCATATACTACAGTACTGCAAGCACCATTTACATTTAATGTGAGAACGCGTTTTTTCCAATATAATGCACACTGATCACCTTTATTATCCCAATTACATGAAGTTAATTTTGAAAATGAACTTAATTTATCTTAAGTCAAGTTTCTATTTATAATTTTGATATCGTTGAAATTTAACGATAGAAAACTGTGTGTTTCATGTTTGTTTTCAAATCGAATGAAACGGTGGCTCGTGTGGATACAGAAGCAGGAGTTAAACGAACTCATAAAAGTTCCACGCGCATCAACAGGGCTGTAAATTGACCGAATGTTGCATAACGCATTTTCCGATGACAGATTTAGTAAACCTTTTAAATGTTTGAGCTGGGCCGTTGAGAAGATAATTTGGGCCCGGTACCAAACAAATCTTCGCGCCCCAAATCAAGAGACATCTAAAAAAACTACTTCATTCAAAAAATACTCATGATTTCTTCAACTTTCCACGCCCGTTGGAAGGTTAAGAACCCCTAAAATTATCCGAGCCTTAGTCCTAAAGCACCCCTGGACCCTCCTGTTAACGCAACTGCACTTGAGGATTCATTCGATTTGCTACGAAATTTCCCGTAGCGTACTATTGTTTAAACTTCTACAGTATAATTTTAACTAAAACTCATCAACAATTGGCCCCGATTGTGAACTCCTTTCATTAACATGTTGCAATTTCGGAATGTAAAATCAGAGTTTTTTCAGATATGGAGTTAAAACGCAGTTGAGTAGTCAATAAAACGGCAGTGCAGAGCATTTCTAGATAATACTCGTTAATAATACTTCTTCATTATCTATAGGCTACTTTAAAAAAAAAACTTTCGAATACAAATGGAAATAGTTGCAATTTTGGGAGCACTGAAGCATTTCATTTCCCCTACAAGCAACTGCTGCTGGGCATAGGTTCAAATTTATAAGTTTTAATGTGCTGCTGAGAGTAGTAAAAACAAGCAGCCGTAAACACCGGTGTTTCGGCCATTAATCTGGCCTCATCAGTATCGTACCACAAATTCATGCTGTAAAGCCATCACTAGATGCAGCCGACTGAAACTCAATTTCTACTTATAAGCAGTGCTAGTGCTGCACTGTTTGATGTTCCTTGTTAGAAATAGGATAACTTCTAATTTTGTTAGTGATGTAGTCGAGGTTAAATTGTTCTACAGCTGACAGTAAAGCTGTGTTCGATAGAAATCTTAGAGCATAATTATCCGTTTTATGCTGTAAAAACTTGAACTAAGAATTAACTTATGTTATAATACTTAACATTAAGCTATCCAAAATGTAAGCAACTTACTACAATATTTTTACAATTGCGAAGTATCAGTTGAAAATTAACATTTCACTCACTTTAGTAACAGCATAGTGCATTGCCTTTGCTGCAAATAAATATTTCTCTAACCTTGGGTTCCCTGTAGAATAAGCACGCTAATGGATTTTTGTCGAACAGCGATAATTTCTTGTCGTTTTTATGCATATTTTAGCATTGTGACCTCATTAACGCTGCTGCTCGTTATCATCTCAAATGACTGTTTTGCGTCTAAACTGTTCAGTAACAAGCAACGACTAGTTGTTCCTTCAATGAACAAACTACTCAGATAATTCGTTTTTGTTTCACTAAAGAAAAATTGTTTTCAGGAGCCTAAAATAAAACATAATTTGGAAATATGCCGCATTTTAGCATAATCGAAAGCTATTTGAACAGAGTAAAGAACAAAGTTATAAATTTGAAGGTTTACAGGTTACAGCATTTTAAGTAATATCAGAAAATCATCAGACTTAGAGTATTTATGAGATTTTAAAAGTAATAACCTTTTGATTTAATGTTTACTATTTAGACATAACTTAGTTGTAAGTTCCTTTGTATAGTCACCCAGGAAACCACCTGGTGACGAATGGGGTGACATAGGTTTTCGACTATGCCTTTTTAGAAAATCGTGGCCGCATAACCATCACGGTTAAATCTAATAGAAACTATTGATTTGAAAAATATTACATGGGTCCAGTTGCCGTGATGGATGCAACAGCTATAATTAATTTAAGTAATCAAAGCATTGAAAGTGATGGCTAGAATAACCAAAGAAATAGTCCAGTGCTAAAGGAAAATCGAAGCGTTACTTAGATGTAGTCAAATGAGTCACAGACTTTCAAAAAAATAGAGATGGTGTTAATTGTGCATATTGATTTATGCAATGCATGCATTGTAGAGAAGTAAAGAGCATGACTTGCAATGCTCGACAATTTAGTTGCCTTCAAATAATTTTGTTGTTCATTTGTTGGTAGACAACAACTGCTTTGGTCTTTTAACGACAGCACTTTTTCAAGAGTACCATATTTACGACGTGGTTACGCTATGCAAACGGCATTGATTTTGAAGTTTTTAGTATAAACCAACCTGGAATCAAACCCAGTCCCACCAGTGTTAGAGATGATATTCAGTCGGCCGCTGAGCTGGTGGTAGATATTGTAAAACAGCTAGCAACTTAAAAGTCAAAGTGAAAAAGTTGTAATTAATGATGTTACTGAACAGTTCTTCGCTAACTTTCGCCACTGGGTTAATTGCTCACACTTGTGAAAAGCAAAAATTTCAGTTTGGTCATAACATTTTACATTTGGTCCTTCACCTAAAAACAGCAATCGGCTGTTTGACCGATTCATAAGCTGGCCTGCGCGATACTCGCAAGGGCATCGGTTCGACACTGTTTATGAGCACACAAGGATCTTCTTGGCATGTCCCACCGAGAACTTTTCTTTGTCTTTCTTTCTACTCAATACCGATGTTCAGTTTACGAGCATAAATTTCAATGCGACAAAAATCGTAATAGTTTTTCAACATGCAAAAAATGCTTGTTTTGAATGTAAGATTAGTAGTTTATTTAAATAATTTATTGTGTAATATTTCCATGCACCAGTGCCTAAAAGCATAGTAGCATGTGGTTTTTACTCTGAGTGTAGCGCATTATAACTGTTAGCCTACTGTTACTGCGTATTAATGTGGTATTAGAATATAATCGATTAGAAACAACTGGTGTATGTATATTGATTGATAGAATATCATAAGAAAGAGGGAGTTTTTGCGGAAGATCAAGCAGTTTCTCATTTTTTCATAGTTTTGGGAGGATTGAACCACTGGTGCAGGCTCGGTCGCAATGGTTACCATTGTTATTTTTTCATAATCATAAAAATGTTATGATTGTATTTATTGTCGCTCTACAACAGCAAAGGTCTTTTAGAGACCGGGCTCATCCTAAATTTTTGTATTGGATTTACGATGTCATCACATTACTACCCGACTGATTCTCACTGCCTTATGCAAGAAAGAACACAATCGGTACCGTGTTTAAAGTTTTGGGTATGACCCAACCTGGAATCCATTTCAAATCTTTCAGCACCAGAGCCGAAGGCAAAACCTTTCGGCCACTGAGCTGGTAGCCGAGGATTGGATTATTGTTATGTGGTGCTGCTGTGTATATAGACTCAAGTATTTATCGATTGCATTATAGGGGCCTGCAGGTGGTTTCACTTTGTTGCTGCTATTTTGCAAGAAATCAAACGCAGCTTCCTTTGCTGCAAGAGAATTAATACCGTAAGCAAATCACAAAAATTACTCAGATATATGGCTTTTCAAAATAATTTGTATTTATTCCAGGTCTTCTAGTTCTATGTCAGTGCCTGTAGCCAGGTTTTCAATGCGGGCGTACGGAAGCGAAAACGGTGTGAAGCAGGAAAATGAACGACTTAAAAGTACAAACAAATGGGTCATTCACCCTTACTCCAATATGAGGTATAACAGCAAGAATTTTTGCACGTATTTCATTGGTGGCTACTGACTTTAGTAGTGTAATTATGACCGTATATTGCGATATAGAATGTTATGGTGCTTGTGTCATGCTTCGCAGTTATTTTGCATTTAGTAACTATTCATAACTGCAGACAGTGCACACCGTTTCGGCCTTCTGGCCTCCTCAGTGCAGTAGGTACACTGGTATGGCCATGGATATATCTCCATGTGACTTTTTCCCATTTGTGGAACTTAGGCTAAGCTCCAAAAATGGTACTTCCGCCAACCTTGCCAAAGTGCTCAAACTGCAAGCAGTGAGCTTTGCTCAAGTAAAGTGCTCAATCGGCGTTGTGCTCAATCGGCGTTGTGCTCAAGTTGAGTTGTGCTCAAGGCAAAAGGCAAAGTGCTCAAGTCGGGTTGCATGACAGACTGTGCAGCTCATAAAAAGGGAAAATATTTATATACTTTATTCCTTAGTTATTCCCTTTTCCTAAGACTCTCCTTTGAATGCGAGCTATGCAGATCTGGGCTTGTATACGTAAGCAATCAAGATATTCTCCAACAATTGCGTCGATCATTACTGCAATTTACAAAGAACAGCTCACTATAAGAGAGTTCCCCATTGATGATACGTGAATAATTTATAAGCATCACATGCACTGCATTTGACCGCTGTCACTGTAATTGAAAGTTTGAAAGACAAAATCAACTACAGACAAAACTCTATCCAAATTAAATAAATGTGCAATTGCTACTTGAAAATATCGCACGACATTGTTTGTCACATGTTTGTTTTAAAGAAATTATATAAAAAAAATTCCCTCTGAAATATTTTTCCTCAAACAGCTTTTGGGAACATTGGATTATGAAATTATTTGGTTTTTACACGCCCGGCTCAAGATCACGAGGCGCTGGTTCGGCTCTCGGGGTCTGTGCTTGAACAACGCATTTCAGGACTGCTCTCCATTCCGAGGCACCTAATGAATGGAATAATTTCCTGGCAACAACACTTCAACAATTGGAAAACTTCACTCTGCCAATCTCGGTAACCTGCCCTGCGTCAAGAGCCTCTACAAGTATGAGAAGCTTCCAAGAATAACCTATCAAGGTTTTGTCAGTCCGAGGATAAAGATTCAAAAATCAACCAACTAAACCAACCAAAAGTTTGCTTTTTAGTATAAATATCGTCACGTTTCAAAATAGACATGAAACGTCATTATAGCTTACTCAACCCTACAGTGATGTGCGTTACAGACCATACTGACCAACTGAGCTTTTTTGCCTATGCATTTGCTCGGTAATTGAATATTTAGGTGAAATGGATGGGAAAGCCATCTCTTGCCTAAGACAACGCATACTCTTGAGAGGTGTCGAACCAGAGCCCTTTCGATTTTGCAGCAGAGATCTCACCACTGGGCAATGCAGCAAACATTGACTGCGTTAAATTATACTCAATAAATATAATAAAGAAAGCACCACAAAGCCACTCGATTTTAGATGCAGACAGTATAATTGTAGCCTAGTTCTTGTGAACACTGCCACTATTTCAGACTTTCTTGCCGACAACAATGTTATACTAAAAACAATACTAAACTAAATACTGTAGGCTACAATGCGGATGTTTAGGAGGATAATTTGAGGCAGGAACTAATCAAAGATTCTGACTCCTAAACAAGACATCTATAAAACAAGATATACAAAACATTATCTCAAGAAAGAAAAAAATACAAGAGGTTCATCAAGAGAAGAAGTAGTTTTCTACTAAAAAATAAAGTTGTCTCTAAAAAACCTGAAAAAGATGCAAACGTGTTTTATCACGATAGGAATCTAAACTATACGTGGTGTTTTTGTCCAATTCCAGGTCCTACAGAAAAATGTCAGGTTACTAAAATCATCCAAGGGCCGGGTATAAAATTACTGCATGCAAATTCTTGCCAATAATAGCTCTAAATAGCGTTATAATAGAAAATTTGTATGATACAAATAACATGTCGGCATATCAGCCACAAAGGAACAATTTGTTTTTTCAGATGTACGTGACTAAGAATCTAAGATTGTTTTTTGTTTAGATTTTTGTGGGATTGCATCAGCTTGGTTCTATTGATCATCAGCATGCTTGTCATCCCTGTCGCCATCACATTCTTCAATGATGAAATGACGACAGTGTGGTCATGGATTGCATTCAACCTTGCAATGGATTGCTGGTGAGAGGCAAAGCTATTTGTCCATGAACTAGCTTGTAAAGCAATTCTATATCACATTGATTCGACCTTTGCAGATGATAAATGTGATATGGGTTGATTTGCTGACTGAGAAATGTATCCTCAGGTAGCAAATCAATGCATAAACGGTTGATTACACAATCTGTTTGGGATCGTTAAAACAAGTTGAATCTACGAAGTGATGCGAATAATAAATTTGGTATTTTTAGTTTGTAATTTAGCACAACTTGTTTACTGCTTAGCGTTCTAATGGGCATCGAAGGAACCTTTACTTAGATAACCGCATGATATTTTCAGTACCACCGCGGTACGGCATTAACATAATAAAAACATGGTGTTGTATTTTTACTATTGTACACTGAACAGAATATGGGATTATGAATGTTCAATTTTTTTTAGGTTTCTTGCAGATATCGGGCTCAATTTTTGCACCGGCATTATAATGGACTCGGGTGAGGGCGAGGTCATTTTAAACCTGGCCACAATTCGAAGCAGGTATTTCAAAACTTGGTTTTGGATCGACCTCATTTCAACGCTGCCGCTTGATTACATCTTACAGGTTAGTGCATGCAAGACGAAAAAAGGGCCGTTGCTTTCCACAAATTGCAACACCTTACAAATTGTTTCTCGGCAGTCGAGTGTAGCAGGTAGTGCTGACGCCAGGAAGATCGCTCCTTTTCAACACCTTACAAATTAGTAGTTTGCGTTCTTCGAGAGAAAGGGACTGGCCACTCCACTCTCGTTAGTGCCGATAGCTTAGCATAATACAAAACTTATCTTCGAAGATTGAAATCAAGTAGGCAATAGGACTCACCTGTACCTCTAGCTAGTGTGCTTTGGCACCCAACTCAGTGGCTGCCTAGCTAGTGTCCTTGTCACTTTAAACTTGGGTTCGATACCGCATTTGGTCATACTATAAACAACCTTTTATCACTGGATTGTTTGTTTTCTCTTACTCGATGCAATGAAAATTACCTAACACTTCGCATTGTTGTAGTCACTCAAAAATGCATCCAAAAAATTGTGTATTTTTTTGCAAAGTATTACCCCTTGTGGAAACAAAGCAATAAATTCTACAATTAATATTTCGTAACTGCAAACAGAACGTCACTGTTTCAACCTTGAGGTCTCATCAGTGCAGTGAAGGTACACTAGACTTGAACGCCTTATTACTATATAAGTAATTCAGCGTGGTGATTATTCCAAGCGCTAGAAACCGGATTATTTTTCTGATTATTGTTAAGGATAAAAAAATATACTAACGTTTTCAATAAATAAAATTATATACGTTCTTCTGGTGCAATGTATATCATGTTTTTGACTAAATGCCTGGTGAACAGCCTCATTCAATTTTGAAAGGTTATCGAAGTATTTTTTAGCTCATATCTTTTATCAAAAAATGTACAAGTTACGAAAATCTAGGCCATCTGGCAACCCTAAGATAGCACATGATAAATTTCTAACAAAAACTCAATTGCGTTAAAAGCCTGGACTTAAATTAAGACTAAACAAGACACAATCCATTGCTTTAGTAAATTGGCAACATTCAGTCAATTCCTAGGTAGCACAACAGTTGTTTATACGTCTACAGACGTTAAATCAATGCAAAAAGGATTAACTTGCTCACTGTGTTAAAGATGATAGATTGAATGCGATAGATAATAATTTCTTATCTATTGTGGGCTTACATGCTAAACCTTGACGTTTTTTGATAAAAATTTGTTTCACTTGATTGGTTTGACGCCATGATTGCACAAACATTTGGAGTCCTCATAAGTACTAGAGCTGCCAGTTCCGCGATTTTCACGCGGAGTTGGGCTCGTTTTATTTTGGAGTCGCTGGAAAATTTGGCAATTGCGTTTTTTTCGTTTGGTTTCGTTCCATTTTTACCAAAATGTTTTCGATTTTGATTATATTTTTCGCAAATTTGTCATATTGTAGGCTATTTTAGGCTTGTTTTATTGGTTTGTTAATTCGAATATGGACAATTGGACATTCTTGTGTGATGCAAATAAACAGTAATAATAAAATAATAATTACTTGTGACGGTTGGGCTATTTTTCAGTAGCAATTGAATTGGAAATTTCGAAAACATGTGGCAACCTTGTCAATATCATCCGACTTGTCTTTATTGTTTTGCAAAATAAACAACAACAATGAGACCATTTTAAAAGTCAAGTGTATAGTAAGATTCGACCTAAAATCGAACTCAAGCTAGAATCAATCAGAATCAGACACAAAAACATTAACCAGATAGCAGCAAAATATTGCGGCACAAGTTCTAAATCTAGACAATCGTTCATAATAACCAAACACAAAATCAATTTCATCAAATACATGATATGCTGCGGATAAAAGAAGACAAGTTTTTAAAGCTGATTTTTGATTGCCGCTCAGTAAATTTAGGATATGACAGAATAAAAGAAGAAAACAAAAACTTAATTTTAACATTCGCACTGAAATGTCGTTTGTAGTCCTGACCGATCGTGCTTTTATTATTGCTGACACTGCGTCTGCAACGTCTGTTAAACGTCCCAACAAAATTCGTAAATTGTATGGAGTAAACCGATTTGTAGCCTACCTGTCGAACATTGGTGCATAAAGCCAACATGCCCTTGTAAAAGCTAATTAGCAAAAGCGCTGTGTTTTTCATAAATAATTCAACTGACTTTTACTTTCTTCTGTCTTGGGTTACTTTAGTAAGTTGTTCTTGCAATCAGTCAAACCAAACTCGTGAAACAGCAATTATGACTATCAAACACCGTGTGTCATATGACCTACCTTAAAAAGAAAAACTGATTAAAAATGAGAACTTGACTTTTGGTGCCATGAAAATGATAACTCTGACGTGACCTTGAAAAAGTATAAATGCACATAATAATCCCATAACAAAAATGTTTTGGTTTAAACTTTTGTAAAAGAAACATGAAAAAGTAAACATTTTTAGGTTTTAGTTTAAGCAAACACATTAGCTACATATGGCTACAGCACAAGCATGGCAACAACCTCAAAACCAATGACACGGTCACTTGATGACACTACGCCTTGTCCTTGAGATGGATACGACTGGATATAATCAGCAGTTTATCAAAATAGGTTATGACATCACAAAAAATGCAAAGCATTATTTAAAACAATTATACCTCTTACATCATCACTTTAAAATGTTACTACGTCATAAGCACTATGTTGAGGACAATTAAAACTTTTTTGTGATTATCTTAAAATCTTTACGTAAAAGCAAAATTATGTCTTCAAATTCGAGGTCAGCACATCAGAATTGCTTACAGATGGTTGTTAGCTTCTCTTGTAAAAATTTCTGGTTGGCCAGTGTTATATACAAATTTGATTTTGAAAAGTGATTTTTGATTTACGATATTGCAATAGAAAAATTACCAGTATTATTTACAGGGAAACATGTAACAAGTTAAGTGCAATGACTGACAATTTACTGCTTTTGTAGATAAATATCACCACACATATCACAAACCAACCACTTTCTACTTTAATTGACTTGTAGAAATTATGATAACCAACAAGAAAATAATTCCATTTGCAGGCGAGAGAAGTCGATCTGAAAACAAAGGGTATCGGCCTTTACTCAAATTTTTTGACGTGATTATTGATTTTTAGCCACCTGGTAGCACATCTTGCTGTGTCATTAATCTAGGAGACCGTTCTGGGTTAATTAAACATGCCTGAAAAGAAATCAATAAAATTTGGTTTTACATTGATTTGTATGTCACTTGGGATTTTATTTTAAATACGAAACGACACAAGAATTGCATTTTTACCTCGGGTCAATCAATTTTAAGTTGCAGTCATACGTCGTATATCAGAGTGTTTTTTACACTAGAGTCAAAAATAATAGCTCAAAGGACTGCTTCACTTCCATGTACTCAACAATTTAGTAGGTAAATAACTGCAGTACCACTTAATCACTCAAACATGTCAAACTAACCAACGGCTTTATTCTAGAATCTAAACCGATTGACTATATGATGTCATATTGGATTTGCATTACAAATCCAATTTTCTTTTCGGATGAAAGACAAGGTCTTTCCTGACAGCAAAATCAGTCATTTTTGCATTGATTCAACGTCTACGGATTTTGTTGTCTCGGTTTCGATATATTTCTTTGTTTGTCTAAATCAAATCATGTTAAATTTTGTGTTACTTGTTTGTATAACAATTTTAACATTTAAAAATAAAAACAATAAAACAATTTTATTGCAAGTGCAACAGCTTTAAATTTAAAACCAAGTGTTTTTCTTTGCATTTATCAACTCTTCTGAAACAAATAAATAAAACAAAATGCACCTTTGGTTTATTTCATCTTCAATTGTATTTTTTGGTCAGATGACCACAGGTGGGTCCGCATCCGGGAATGCGTCACGGGCAGTTAAATTGTTTCGATTTGTGAAGCTGGTCAGCCTACTGCGCCTCCTCAGAATATCAAGACTCATACGATACGTCCACCAGTGGGAGCAAGTAAGATAAGACAATTGGTTTGAGCATTTAAATATTGATGAAGTAATTTATCAAACTATGTCGTCACAAACCAACAAACATTTAATCTTCCGTTTAATTAGCAACACCAATAGAGATTACTACACAATAGAACAGAAAGAAAAAATAAACAAATAAATTGAAAATTAGAAATAATGGCGTAAAATCAAAAACATTGATAAGATAGACTCTGATAGAGGTTACAAGTTAAAAAGAAGGAAATTTCAAGTTAATAGAATGCAGTGTCAATCAGCAACATAAATTTAACACCGGTATCCAATAACTTACATTTCTAATAAACCCACAGCTTTTTGTTAGCTTAAGTTATGTGTTATTTAATATGAGAGTATTGTGGATGTATTCTGTAGAAGCAACTGCATTAAAATAGCTTCATATATCGCTACACCACCCAATACAAAGCAGGTATTTTCCTCTTGTAGCCAAATTTGTTGGAAGCGGTACAACGAGTAAGATTCACGCTGTAGTCACGTGGTCTTAGTTAATTACCTTGCCAAAGACAAAACTGCATGTTCTTGAGCGGTGTCGAACTAGCACCCATTGGAACGTCGTACAACCCTCTCACCACTCAACTATTCAGGGACGATTTGAAATGCCGGAAAAAATGCTCGCTTTTTTACTATTTAAAATAAAATCCAGAATAATGCAGCGTTTTCTTTGTTACGTAACAACATTATATAACTTACTTATTCTACCCTTCCAGATTGTTGGAATGCAATACGATCTAGCTGTTGCTGCAGTCAGAATCTTTAACCTTGTTTGTCTGATGTTGCTTATTGGGCACTGGAATGGTTGCATTCAGTTTCTAGTTCCAATGTTGTATGGTTTCCCTCGAGATTCCTGGATAGTCGTCGACGATTTGCAGGTAAAACAACAAAACGGAAAACATCGGTAGCGAACAAAAGTGCTTTTAGCCCAATTTTGTTTTATCTTTTAGCGTAACATTATAAGAAAAATAGAACTAACATGTGCAAAGAGGAATGTTATTCTGGTTTGTTGTTCATAAATAAGCGTTAATTGTTTGAAGAAAGATCATATTCTTGTACTGGAAAATTTGTACGCCAATATACGTGAAATGGAATCAATAAAATAAGCTAACAAAGATCTTTAGTTAATTAGAATATTATATCAAAAAAATGCTTTGAGAAAAACCACAAGCCATTGAAATAATGCCATTCCATACAGCAAATTAGCCTTTTTTATTCTAACTCAACGTCTGCAGACGTTGAATCAATGCAAAAAACGCCTAACTTGCTGCCTGGGGCGTAATCACTTTCAAGAACATCAATGCAATGATGCGATTGAACAAATTACAATCCTATCAAAAAAAGAGTAAAATCTACTTGTAGTATCCCAAGTAATTTAAAAACTATTAATAAGTTTTTTATTGTTTTGACATTAATTTGTATTGGTATACATTGCGCTTATATTTTTGCTAGGACAAGCACTGGTGGGAACAGTATTCCTGGTGCGTATTCAAAGCCATGTCCCACATGCTGTGCATTGGCTACGGACAAGAGCCGCCCAAGAACATGATGGACTTGTGGATGACGATGCTGTCTATGGTATCAGGTGGCTTGGATGTAGTGATTACAGTTTAGAACTTGTCCGCCTGACTAACGAAGTTGTGAAAAAAACAACCACAAGACCGAGAAACGATGGTTTAAGGTTTAGAGTTCGTGCGACACCATTTAAGAACAATTCTCTAAGGCTCCACTTCCACATGCATGCCAAACTACCAAGATTAAGCTTTCAAAGAGGCCTTCCTAGTTTGAAGACGAAGATTTCTTCAATCAATGAAACTACATTGAAGGGATCTGTTCCAGATGATAACTTTGACAAAAACGATATCAATAACATTCAGAACTTAATGTTGCATATTTGACTAGTGAAACACTGTAACAGCGTTGTTAGTGTAAAAACAAGAAGCATTCATTACAATTCTGCTTTGATAAAAAAGTAAACGACAGAATGACTGGTATAAATATGACTAATAATGACCAAGTCTTGGACCTTCCAAATAAGCTGCAAGTTATCTACAGTAAAGTTAATTTTTTTTTTATCTTGAAGGGCACCGCTTACTTCGAATTCGCCACTGATTGCATAGATAATAATTTATTTATATGATAATGTATTCATTTTCTTAATCTTGTTTGCTGAGACTGTCAGCACATAGATATCAGCAGTTATGCGCGGTTAAAATGAAAGATTTAAGTGATAGCATTCGCAAGAAAAATATATCATACTGCAGATTAGTGTGCACAGCATACAAGTTATTACGATAGACAAAAATTAATATCACAAACGGATTTTGATTGGTCGAAGGTTTTTCTGTTTATATTCTAATGGTACGATATACGAGTATTTTTGGATCTTCTCACATATTTTTTCAATTTTTACTTCCCTGCATCGAGCTCACTTTAATTTAATACTAATGTATACAGAACAGTTAAGAATCCAGTTTTTACATAAGGAAGAGAAACGGTAAGAAAGCCTTGTTTAGTTGATAAAACCTGGATTTTTTTCATTTTTCAAGCTAAAGTATTCAAAGCTGTTTTAGTTTCTTGCATAGCGAAAAATAGTAGTGACGTTATAGCATGTGGTAAATCAGTTAGATACACGCTTAGCCTCGGAAACGAATAAATTACAAGATTAATTAATGATGGTTCAACTTTGAGGTATGTACTTGAGCAATGCACTTCAAGCAGAGCTATCCAGTCTGCGACAACTTGTGGATGAATTAATTTAGCAAGTAACTTTAATCTGACCATGAGCGAGAAAATTCACTTTGTCAATGTTGGTGACTTGGTCTGTTTCAAAAGTTCAAAGTTCTTGCAAGTAGCCTATGTGAAATTTCTAAGATTAAGTTTTCAATAAGGCTTTCTTAGTTCAAGAATAAAGTTTTCTACAGTATAATAAATTTGATTTTCGATGCTTCGGTTATCTCAAAATTAAAGTGCTCATCAATGTTTTGCATAAGTACACATTACTTGCATTTGAAGGTGATTATGAAATTGTGAATGAATATATTTTAATTTGGAAACATTGAGACCCACTAAAACGTGCTATCTTCTCCATTTAATCTGTCTGTATAATGCAGGAGCCGTTTGTTTTGCCATGTTCATTGGTCATGCAACTGCACTAATCCAATCTATGGATTCGTCTAAGCGCCAATATAAGGAAAAGGTTTGCATGGCTGCTATTACATATAGTTTCATCTGACACATTTATTTTGTTTAACTCACTTTAGTTTACAGTGGCACTATTGTACTGTATTTGTATCAAGTTGATTTAAAATAATCATATAGAATGTTTATTCTTTTTCTAAAAAATATGTCTTATTTGCGGTGCATTTAGTTCATAGGAAGCACATTGGCAGTCTATTTAGCTAGTCTAATTAATTTTGGCAACTTTTACACCAATTGGCTGTTGTTTGCATGCATTTCAGTATATACTTATACAATATGTTAAAGTAAATACTGCATTGTTAAAGTTATATTGATAATTGTTAAAATATTGTTTATTGTTAATCAATATTGTTTATTGTTAATCAATATTGTTAAAGTTATAAATTAAAGCTTATATTAAATTGATTAGGAAATTGTTTTTGGATTTCAGTACATGCAGGTGAAAGAATATATGAGATATCGGCGTCTACCCAAACCCCTTCGTAACCGGGTACACAAATACTACGAAACCCGTTACCAAGGCAAGATGTTCGATGAAGAAGGAATACTTGCCGAGTTGTCTAAAGGATTACGGGAGGTGAGATGTTTATGCAAACAAAGGGTGAGCTAGACAAAAAATTATGTAATTGTTGTGACATTGCGGTTGCACTGTGACCAAATAGCTGATCGATTACACTATTAGGTTTACTACTAATAGGCTGCTTGTAGCAACAAATAAATCAAATGTATTTCATATCACAAACTACAAAAAAGAGTGCTTTCACATTTGACAAGTTTTTTTTTATGGTTTAGAAGATAATTTTTTCGAATGTTTAAACACGATTTTCTGCTTCAGGAAGTAGTCAACTACAATTGTCGCCACTTGGTGGCTTCCGTGCCGTACTTTGTGGGCTCTGACCAAGAGTTTGTCACTGGAATTGTTCAAAAACTCAAATTTGAAGTTTATCTCCCTGAAGGTAAACATTTTTCAAAACATTGCTAGCTGTGTGTTACATATATCTTTTTCACAAATATGCCTAATAGCCTATGTACGTTGCGACATTAGTAATAAATTGTTTCTGCTACACCATCAAGGAAATTTCTCAGAAAAGTGTTTGTTCTTTTCCGGTTGTTACAACACATACAATAAGCCAAGAATTGTACCCACTCCACTTGGCCGGCACGTTGCAACAACAGATGAAAATGTTGAAAAACAGGGCAGTTGTTACACCTAGCACTGACAAGGTGTAGACTACTTCATTTCTTTTAATGCGAGAGTTATGATTTTAAAATTCTTACAAGTTAAAATGGCACAAAAACCTTTTTGAAAGAATAAAATGACATGTAGGCCTATTGCTATTTGAAGACTGCAATATCGTATTAAAAGTATTATTTTTGCTATGAAACAAAAGATGTGATAGTGAAAGAAGGAACATATGGAAAGAAGATGTATTTTATCCAGCGTGGTTGCGTAGAAGTGCGTAAAAGCGGCTCGGAACAGGTTTTTCCACTATCCGACGGGTCTTACTTTGGAGGCAAGTATTGGATGAAATGTTTTCAAGTTGTCGGCAAGTAAAGTTTGGTATCACCATGATGTGAATGGGTTTTACATAGAATTTTTTAACTTTTTCTTAAACTTTTTTTTCTTGATTAGGCTAACAAAGATGACCTAAAAAGCATCAAGATAACTTTACTGCTTAACCCTTGTAACCAACTACTCATGCCGCTTTCGTTCGGACATGTACAAGTGGGGCCTGGCTCCTTCATCAGAATGCGAGTGTGGCGCCACGGAACAGACCGCAGACCATGTCATCCACCACTGCCTAACCCACCGGCCTCCACATGGTGCGCATGGTCTGAGGGTTCTGGACGACGAGACTGCTGAGTGGCTGAATATTTCCTGCCCTCCAATCTAGCCTGGAAAGATCGCTCATACGCCATCATCATCATGCTTCAAAAATGTTAAATATTGTATTTTCAGCAAAGTTAAAGTCCAAAAGACTTGCTAGTTTTAGCTATTTGTGTTTTTGCAGAGATTTGTCTTCTTGTACACGAACGTCGTGTCGCTTCCGTGATCTCCACCAGTTACTGTCACATATACTCCCTCCATGTTGATGACTTTAACAACATCCTGGAGCACTTTCCCCTCAAGAGAGCTACTCTGGAAAACGTAGCCGCAGAAAGATTGAAACAAATTGGTGAAAACTGTTACAATTTTAACAAATTGAAGCTTGTTTTATTTGTGGACCTCATAACAGTACCATGATGCTTCGTGGCAGTTTGCATGGTTGAGTGATAAAAGCAATTCAGTCTAATGACAAATCGTGATATCCATGTCAGCCAACCACTAAGTGAAAAATCTTGCTTTAGGTAAAGATAGCGAAGCTTTGAACAACAAGCTAAAAACTTCTGACGATAATTCCTCCGAAGCTAAAAGCCTTGCTGCCAGAATAGTCCAACACGACAAAACAAGTGACACGGTAATTTACTTATTTGTTATTCACTATTTTATTCAATTACAGCAGATTTGCAAAAGAGCTAAAACCATCCCAGCCAACAAATTAGTTCTTTTAGATTGATTCCTTTGATTCAACGTCAACAGACGTTGCATCAACGTAAAAAAAATTGTAAAGCTGGGAAATAACCATGGATGGTATGCACTTATTATTTAGTTGAATGTTCATCTGAACTAAAAAAAATTGAAAATAGAAAAATACAAGTTTTTGCGTCATTTATACATGTGCACACACCGGTATGTAAAATGAATTGCATCCTAGCTAGCCCAGACAGCAAAATGCATCATTTTTACATTAATTCAACATCTGCAGACGTTGAATCAATGTAAAAATAACGAAACTTACAGTTTGGGTAATCGTTACTTAAATACGAGTAGACTTAAAATAGTTTAAAAAAAAATAATAATCATAGTAGGTTATCGAAAGATAGCAGCCTTTGTATCAGCCTACAATCTTTGCCGTTAACTTCTTTCAGATTTGACACCTTTACAAAAACCGATTTGTTCATTGGGACATTTGCATGTTAGGTATAATTGAAGCGTTTAGAACGAAAAGTGACTAAGTCACATTTTCACTCGAATTGAGTTAAGTACAAAAACGTATTGCTTTCATTGTCCTTTGTCACCAGACACAAAAATATTTTGGTATAAAGGTTGCTAAGCCATTATTTTCGAATACAGGTTTTGAGCAGAAAGGTAATTTTTTCTTCTAGAAGTAGCTAAGTCTGTTCTGACCAATAGCGTCGAGTCATTTAAACACGTGACATGATTTTTATTTTGCTTTTTGATCGGGTTCCATTTTAGAGGATATAAAGTCATTAGCTGGTTACCGGTTATTTAGACTAGGACACTGCTTCTGGTTTAGGTAGGGTAGGTGAAGGATTAGGATCATTGGTAGTGTTAAAAACGGTAGTGTTATCAGCTTTTAATTGTAGATATTTTGCATATAAGTGATCAAATACCGGTAGTATTTATAGGCCTACTGCTTTCGAATCAAATTCAGCAGTCCACAGGTCCAGTTTGCAAGAAGTTTAGCAGTGCAGACTTCAATATTCCTGGGACATGATTAGGCTATTCGATGGAGTGCTGGTGCCAGCAGATAACGAAATGAAGTACACTTTTCCTAAGATTAAGTAGCCTATTAGATTGGACTATTATTTTTATAACTTACTGTATTTTGTAAAGGTCCTAGCCTATCTACCAGTCTTCTTTACTTCTGTACTACACTACTAATGAAGGGAAGAAGGTTTTGAGAGTGTACCCAATTATTATTATGTAGTCTAGTAGGCCTAACCCAATTATTATTCTACTGTACATTGCCAATGAAGGTGGGAAAGTCTCTGTACTTTACCTGTTTTTTACCCCATTAATTACCAGTAACAGTTCTTATGTGCTACCAGCCTATTTTTTTCAAGATATTTCTAACCCAAAATAATTCTTTGCAGATTATTCCAACGTCATATTAGTGCGAGGTTTAAAGAAATATATTTAAATAGCTTACTTTACAGTAGTATCTGGAGTAAGAGATGGCAAATTCTGTTAGGCCTATAGAACACTTAAAAGTGCTTAAGTCCATCATTTGTGTCTAAAAGTGCCTAAGTCCAGCAATTTTGAAGAAAAGTGCATAAGTCCAAAAAAGAATATTATCAATATTTTTTGACAAGTTCAACTAAAAAATCAATTAATAGTGCAATCAGAACTAGGCTGGGGTTGTAGACACTGACATATGGTAAAAACAAAAAAAATCTTGTAAATCTTGATTTTACAATGCAATTGAAAACTGTACATGTCAATATCTCCTTAGTAGTATTTTGTGACTTGGTCACTTTTCGTTCTAAACGCTTCAATTTGAAAAATGAAATTATGTTTTACTAAAAATAAATGCATAAGATATTATTTTAATTTTGTTCAGCCAAATATGGCCGGGAACCGCTGGAACAATAAACATCGTTCTAACTTAAAAGAAAATGAGATGGGACTGAAACAAAGGTACGAAAATTACTTGTTAATGTACAAAATCGTGACCAATAATTTTCAATCAGCTCTGCTATAGGCACCGCATTTAATATTGAAATGCTGAGCTCATTATGCAACTTTCGCCAGCGTTCTCCTTGACGTATGATGTCCCCAAGTGTGCTTGTTAGCTCTCGTGGCCAATGTACTGTTGCTAATGAGATATGAAGTTACGCTAAAAATGTACAAAATTTAAAAGTGTAAAAAGATAAACAAAAATCTCTTCGAAGTTCATCCGATTTCTATTGAATATGATGGAACTGTGAAAGTGGCATAAGATGTGACGCCTATTGGTGCGATTTCTGTCGTGGCTGTGTCAAAATACAACAACACAAACGGACTGATGTTCTGTGCTCTGTTGCATCTGCTACTGCGCTACCACAGTGTGCTTTGCACGCAAGTGTGTTGCACGTTGTCACAAAAGACACGAAAAAATTTTAATTTTTTTTTTCGCAAAGTGTTATCTAAACATATTGACATCACAGAAAATCTCTTATTTCTGAGAGTGATTTACTCCAAAGTCAAAGCCAACAATCGCTAAATGGATCTAAAGACCAACTTAAGGTATGAAACTTCCGCAGTGCTGTATTTTGTTTTGGCGGCTGCTAACCTGTTATGAACGCTCAACAGTCGCTGCATGATCGCCGTAAGAACATAATAAAAAAAATTATGTTTGTTGTGAAGTTAACTTATAGAAAAGACTGAGGAGGCTACAAAATTAAAAGCTAAAAGTAATCAACTACACAATTTATTGACGTTATTTTGACAATTGCAGATTGTCTTTATTTTAACAATTTTGTTGTGTTTTGCATATAGGCTAGAATTTATCTACAGATAACGGTAATATTCTCCCTTAAGTGTGACTTTCGGTGATTACGTCTTTTTTTTGCTTTTTTAATATAGGCCTAATCATTATTTTTGATACGGCGCAGGGCAAAACAAATGAGCTCAATGATGCAACGTCATGCTTGTCAATGAATGAGACAACTATTCAGCAACCAAGTTTATCTAAAGTTACACAAAAGTCGAGGAATCTAGATGCAAAAAAGCGTTTTACAAGAAGAATACCGAAACCCAGATTACCAAGATTTGGTTTGGTGAAAAAAATATCTAAACGACGAAGCGCTGAGGATTTTGAATTTATGTCTAAAAGATTGCAGCGTCCAAGGGTATCACAATCTTCGTCTGATGATCACCCACTGAGTATGTTTGCTGAGAATTGCCACGATGGTCTTCTTTCAAGAGAAACCCGCAGAGAAAGCTATACTATGATAGACATGGGAGGATATTGTGATACTAATAAACAAGACGTCTCACTTCCGGACAATGACGATCATCAGCAAGCACCTAGTGTGGACAAGTTAGAAAACCAAATTGATAATATTAACGAATCATCTAAGGATTGTTCCAAAGAACAAGAAATCATACCAAACGTGGACACGTTTGAACGTACAGAACACACAAACAATGGGGAGATGTTTTCAACGCCCAATGACATAAACACCTTTTCATTTTCAAACCCTGACTTTGATCCAGCTGTTTCAACGAACAATTTCACTTGACTTATTAATTGGGATTGTTGGTTAGATTTTATGTTATTTGTGATGGAAACCACAGCAACACCCTCAAACAAGCTTCTTAAAATAAAAGTTAGCAATAAAGATTAGGGCAAATAGAAATTGGACCGAAATCTTTTTAACTAACTTGTTTAATACTATTTCACTGAGAGTCTTTTTTTCTGCGACCCAACATTGCTACGTTTGCAAAGTTTGTTTACGTCTTCACTATTCTCTTTTTTGTTTTTCATTTTTGTATTTTTTTATATGTCTAATTGTCTATAGCATTTAGCGCTTCAATTCTTTGCTTTTATTTTTTTATTGCATTGAGGCTTGCCACAGCACAGCTGTGTGTGTGCTCTTGAGCGGTGTCGAACCGGCGCCTATTCGATTGTGGTAGCAGGGCTTTTACCACTCGGCTATGCGGCTGACGACAGCCAATCATTTGCTGTAATGAGTGGTATCAGTGATTCAGATACTTGTAGGTTTTGTTGACAAAACTAAAATTAACTTTTCTTCTTCACTTACCAATAAGTCGGAGAACTGTGTGTTGTATAAAGAAGTTACAAAAAATTATTTAGCTACAATTAGTAATTTATAAGTTATTAAATTATAAATATCACAGAAATTGTTTAGACAAGATAAAACGGTATGAAAAAAGTATCAATTTTGGTAAAAGCTAACATTGTTATAAAATATTTTCTTCCAAAATGGCTGGGGTATCATTATTGTACAATGACCACAATGTCTTCAGTAATTAAAATGATTTATTTTACACCAATTTGGTGCAAAATAGCGCAAATAAAAGTTTCCACAATTGGCGATTTCAAGCCAATTCTCGTAGTTATTCTGGGCTGTGCTTTGGAAGGTTTCTTTTGACATTTTCTAATCAGTCGTTTTCCAGTGGCAGGTAGTTGATTCTACCCAGACAGCAAAATCCGTCTATCTATATTGTTTCAACGTCTGCAGTTGATTGGTTTTGAATATTTTTTCTCGGTCTGATGAAGTCTCTGATAGATTATTCCTGGTAGTTTCGCATACTTGTAGAGGCTTGTGATGCAGGGCCTGTTGCCGAGATTGACAGAGTAAATTTTTCCAATTGTTGTTGAAGTGTTGTTGCCGGGAAATTATTCCATCGACTGGGTGTCGCTGAATGGAGAGCAGTTTTTCAATACGTTAGCTCAGTGCTCAAGCGCTCACCCGGAGAGCCGAACCAGCGCCGCGAGATCTTGGGTCGTGAAGCTTGAGCACTGAGCTAACCAGGGTGAAGATCTTCTGTTCTCATGAAGGTAATTTATTTTCCACTTTTCTCTAATTTTACTTGTAAATGACCAATAAAATTATTCAAATAACTACATTGCAGGAGTTTTCCTGCCTAACTATTTTCACCAGGCTTTGCAAAAGCTGCTTATTAAAATATCCAAACAAAAAGCAACAAACGGAAGCTCAGTGACGTGATGTCTTCTTATCAAAGATCCTTTCGAACTGAAAAATAAAAAAAACATAAGCACAGGAATGCAAAGTGTTTGTGTAATCAACAAATTTAAACAAAAAAAATATTTGAGCGGAACAGTTCAGCAAACACGATGCAAAGTGGTCGATAAAACAACGGATTTTAATCAATTGTGCAACTACGATCTTATTGTGCTCAGCAAAGTATTTACCTTGTTCATTGCATAAAAACAACGTAAACGTTCAGCAATTGTTACGATAAGATAGTTTCTAATTCTTCACTTGACCTACTTTTTTGGAATTCTGAAAACAAATTGGATCTTCTTTCTGAAAATTGTATTGGAATGGCTTGGTGATTAAGGTTACTTTCACAATCTGACTGCTAGCGTTTTCTTATAACATCCTCAAACGCTGCTCCAGCTAATAAATTAGTTCACAAATTTCCATAAATAAATCGGCAAACTGTTGCTAAATTTCGCATCAATTTACTTTACTCATTAGCAATAGGCAACAGATATTACGTCATCTTCAGCTTTTTGTTCTTCACTACAAAAAAAAAGGAATATTCAAATAGGCTCGTATAATAAATCTCTTGTAAAAAGATAAAGTAAATTATGAACAGGCTATTACTACGCATTTTCAGACTCTAATTTTAAATACGTAAACGTCAGACCTATGTATAACATCATTCTTTACTTTTTCATATATATCCAAAACAATATAATTGTTAGATCGAAATGCCATGTACCATAGCAGGCTACATCGTTACATCGTTCTAAGAGATATGTATCGATGAATTATAATAGGTACGGCCACCAAACCTAATAGTGCAAACAAGTAGATGAATTGGTTGAAAGAATCAGGGCTCATTTTTAGACACAGAGCTAATTTTTAAGGTCGTATTTTAATGTAAAATGTATTATAGTAGGATGTCATTGTTATCGCCCGCCTGTTATTCACTGCATTATGCAAGAAAGAACACAATAGGTACCGTTTTTAAAGTCTTTGGCATGACTCAACCTGGAATTTCACCCAGACCTACCAGCACTAGAGCCTACTAGCACCAACGACGATAGCCACTGGGTCACTGAAGTGATGGCTTGCTTACGGTTTTACTCCTGCGTCGTATTTTTGAAATGAACACTTTGTTTGCTATCCTGATCTCATAACTTGGAATTTCAAAGTTTGTGAATTCGATGAGATTTCTTCAAGGACAGATCGAGATTACATTTTCTGCTGTAGGCAAAAACAGAATTTCCTCAAATACTTTACAAGACGTCTCAGACAGCAAAATCTGCCATTTTTACATTACTTCGATACAATATTACTACATTACAACGTCTGCAGACGTTAAGTCAATATCAAAATGACAGATTTTGCTGTTGGGGCAGGCACAATCGCATGTTATGGATAATTATCTGAAGTGCATTGCAAGGTGACGAGTGGTCAAGCACTTGCATTTTAGCTTGTTGAAAGAAACGAGATTTTTAAAGGTTTTTAACAACTGCAAATCAGTGCAGCATTCGTAAGTTAAAGCTTTTAAAACTTAATAATTCAGACTAGTGAGCAGTCATTTTACAGCTTTTCATGAAAAACCTTTTATCTTTAATGTAGCCAATACGTTGATTTGGAGATTTTTTTAGTTTAATAGTCTGCTGGTCATTTCAAACAAAAATTTTGAAATCAGCTGTTCTATTTTAATGCCATAGTTCCCGATCAGATTTCAATCAAAGAAAAATTCTAAGCATCATCCGACCTCTAGTTAAGACATTAGGCCAGTTTGAGTTTTGTTGTAATCAGGTTCGCTACTGTAATGGCCAAAAAATCTCATTGTAAAACTTGAACATCGCGATAGAGAAAAAGCAAGTGAGATATTTTTAGCATGCCGTATTTATAGACTGTCAGTCCTATACGTTCAACGTGCATTAAGTAAACAATACACATAACCAATCATAAAAGTAACAGGCTAAACTGTTGAGATCTTCAAAAAAAATTTTTTTCATTTTATTTGACGTGAAACACTTGTCGAACGTTTCTAACACAGGTTCAGTTAATAGAATATTTATCTCTCAATTGGCGCTTACATGAGTACGATCCTTTGTCAGGGCATAGCAAAGAGGTATTGCATCTTATTCCTACTTGTCACTCAGATAACGTTACATTCTAACAGCAGGCGATGATTTGAGTTAGTGAATGAACACAATTGTTTTGTCTCTTGGGCAAAGCTTTTGTGAGAAGACTCCAATTAACAGATGGAGATTTGTGTCAGTTGATTAGTATTCCCAGTGAGAAGTGTTTTGTTCCTCGTTTTACATTGATTCAACGTTGCTTTTTTAAAACTGAATGCATTATCATCTAATCTTAATCTCCATCAGTGGCACGGTTTTGCGAGAGAAATTTCTAGCTTGTCCTTAATTTCTATTTGATTAGGATTTAAGATGACACAGATGTGTTACTGCCTGCTGTGCAACTTGTATTTTAACCTAAAAAAACACCGCTTCAAACGGAGCTCTAAATTGTTGACTGCAAATTTCAGATAACTTAATTTCAGCTGATCTCAACTTCGTAATTAGACTTTTCCTAAGGCCTAATTTGAAATGCTCTTGAATCGTGTCGACTTAACAGCGCAAACTTTTTTATATCTTGAAACTCAATGCTTTTAAAACCTGATCAATCATATTTTATAAAATATGAAAATCACTTTGTTGAAATTCTGAAATTATCGCCTTACTGTTGCATGGAGAAATAGATTCCTTCTTGCGCAGTATTTTTTTGTCAGGGAATACTGGTGCACATTTTACTTAAACTCATTAAAAACATATATTTAAGAACTATTCTTCTTCATCTATAGCCTATATGCATGATGGAAAAATTTAGTAGAAAAGTTTTTTTTTTAATTTTTTTTTTGTTATTTTGGTTTCTGTGTCAATTAGTAATTTTGTGCTCAAATTGAACAAACTTTCCAACTTTTTTGCTCAAAGCCTATTTGTTCCGCAAACACTTAAAGCTTAGCAATATTACAACATGCCGCAACACAAAAATAATAAACCAAACATTTTTGGCTTTTTTGAAGGTCTCATTAGGCAGTTCTGGTGTACAACAACAGTAAAAACAGATCATGAACTTAAAGTACCCGGTGATAAACTTAAAAGATGCAAATTCGAAAAGTTACACGGTTATCAAGTTGTCTGCATTCATATTAGTTTTTGCCTGAAATAAATTAAATTATTTTGCGGGTCAAGCCAAAATTTTTGCCTAAAAAAATGCCACCATCATTTGTTAAGCGGAGTTTTAGTTTATTTTGACGAATAAATTTAGTTTCCTATTGTTTAGTAACAAAGGAAAAACTTTACAGAGGAGCCACTCTTTGCAATTTGAATGAAACGATGACCTAAAAACTTAATTTCAAGAAGCAATTATCTCTTTTCCAGTAAGCTATTCTTTGATACGCAATGTAAAGAAAGCTTTGCAAAAATGACCTAAATTTCTTTCACTGTGATACGATTGGTCGAAAATAAATTTTGAATTTTTCCCGCCAGGTCGGTACAAATAAACATGTTTATCTGCCATTGGATTTATTCATGGCAAACTGGCAAAGACAGATTATATCAGCAGACTATCATTCTTCATTTTTCCGGTTTGCTTGTCAGTGTCATTCTCGAAGTGTCAGTTGGTAGAACAGAAGTGATCGTTTGTACGAAAGTTATTATGAATTTATGAAAGTGCTATGGTGTTTTGCCAGAGATGAGACAAATGTTGGAATGCATTACAAAAAGCTTTGGAGTTTAGAAGCAAAAATCAAGTAAGGCGCAATCTTCACGCCTCGTACACGTAATTTAGCGCATAATTTGTAATGTTTCAACCTAAACTTCAAACAAATTGTCGTAAATCTTAATCCTCGACATATTAGGTACTTTAGCTGCTAAACTGGTAAAAAATGATCTTGAAGCTCAAAATATCAGAAACGAGGAAAATTTGCATCAGGTATCTTAGCTGTTAAATTAGTGTTTAAAGTGGTAAAGCGTTGTATAATTGCGTTAAAATACTCAACATATCAGAAAACGGGATAAATTTCAACCACGTGGCTCGCTTCATGATTTTCGAGATTGATAATTAGGTGGCGCATTGACTTTTACAGAGATTTATTTCTACAAAAAACATGAAATAAACTTAGCGTCGCTTTAATATTTTACAGCTGTATTATAAGTTAAGTCTTCTTTTCATTTTCGAGAAACGTGCAAACCCCAAATCAACTACAGGATTATTTTGATTGTTCAAAGCAATTTTAGAAGATTTCCTTGGTTGGTGGATTAGAATTGTTTCATTTGGCCAGACCTGGATATTTCTGAAAAGTTCTGTTAATTCTTTGACCCATGATGTCACAACTACATTGATTTTTTCTCCATAATATAGTAATTGTCCTTTCCTTTTGGTGTTTTTACTCAGTAAATATCACTTTCTTGCTTGCTCTCATTTCCCGTTTTTGCTTCTTTTTGTTGAATATCGAATTGTGGTCATTGCATGATCACATACAAATTCCTACTGCTCTTACTATTCATTACTTTACTTTCTGCATCTGAGTGACAGTCAAGTCCCAATATTTTCACGCTAAATTTCTGATTTAAATAAAAATTTCTGTGAAATTTTCTGACGATTTAGAAGTCTCTTAGTCAACAAGCGAAGAATAATGTCACACTCTGTATTTCCCGTTGAGGGTGGTCACTTGCAATCAACCAAACCGTCATATCAGAAAAATAAACTGGAAATTCAAAACTTACTGCAAAAGTTGGGAAACAACATCTGTGCAGAATGCTCTGCACCTATCAACTCAGAAAATGCTTGGGCGGTTTTGTCCCTTGGAGTGTTGGTCTGTGAGGATTGCAAGCTGGTTCATATTGAGCATCAAGCTCATGCATTAACAAATGGACAAAGTTCCACTACAATCGTCTCCACTGGAGGTAATTAATTTATTGAAGCTTCATCTTATGCTTTTAAATGTTGTATTTAATCAGCAAACCATCAGTTGAAGAAAAAATTGTTAGTCATTCTGTTTTAATGTTATCAACATAGAAAATCAATAAAATAACGTTAAGCCGTCGTATAATCATCTGGGACCGAGGGTCTATCCTTTTAAACCCGAGATTCATGATGATCCCTGACTATACTGGAAAGCTGGCAGATAGAAGACAATTATTGTTTTCATCATCCAACACATCCATCCCAGTTGATGATGTGGTCTGCGATCTGTTTCTCAGTTCCTCATTCACAAGATGAGAGAAATGTTTACCTATTTTGAAAATGTATAAATAAAACAAGCAGGTTTGGCAACTACAGTAAATAAAATTAGTTGGTAGAGCTTTCGCCGCAGTGAAGACGGCTTCATTACTACACTTATTCCAATAAAATCATTGTGTAAGATCGATTGCAGATTGCTTTTATTTGAATAAGAGTTCTCATCAAGACGCCTTTACGGCGGTGAAAACTCAGTTAATAAATATTATTTAGTTACCAAACTTGCTTATTTTATTTGCCGATATTATTCGTTTGGTTGCATCCTTACACATGGATCCTAGTAAAATTTAAATCTGCAATTCTCCCAACAATGATAAGCTACAACTGAGGTTTAAAAGACACCAGAAACACTTTATTACTCATTCAAAAATGTACTTTGCCTTCTTCTTTCGTATTAATTTCATGCTTTTTGTATGCTTTTATTGTAGAGGTGCTTTGCTGTCTACTTCCTAATCTTTGGACAGAAAACGATATCGCTCAAATTGAGGAGAATGGAAATATAAAATCAAATGAAAAATTGTTAAAGAATGTACCAGTGTGGTACTATCGACCTTGTGGAAATGATAGCATAAAATTAAAGGTATTTTGACACTTACGTTTTAGTTGTATGTTTTATATATTACCATTTGATTTCGCAAAACAAACAATTAAAATTGTTAATTACGTGCGAAACAAATATATGTGATAATAAAGGATTCAAGACATTTTGTAACGTCAGAATTTGGTCTCCAACTGAGCCCTTGTATGACTAAGTTATTTCCTTGCTCCAAGTAAACTTTTCTCTACATAGTGTTTTGCTGGTTTAGAAACTAAAAGCATTCATCTTGTGATCCAACACAGCTAACCTTTCAAAGCTTAAAGCTCATGGGAAGAAACTCACAAAACATATTTCAAATTATTCTGGTTTAAAAACAATCTTCAGATGTCCTATCGAAATTGAATTAATTGGACAGCTCTATTTTGCCTATACAGGAGCATTGGATCAAATTGAAATACAACGGAAGGATTGCAGAAGTAAAGGATAAGATGGAAAACATGGCCAGTGAAAGAAAATGTTTTACTGCTCAATTCCTGTTTCTTACATTGGAAGGCGGAGGTTAGTGTGTCAACATTTCAATCAAAATAATTTATGTTTTCAACTTTGCATATAGTTTGGCCCTTGCGAGTGATTGTTGGGCGCCAATGACAAGTTTATCTGGTGATTTGGTATAGTAAACGAGCATGTCCTGGCATTTAAAGCTACGTTGGAGTATCAGGTCTTGCAAGTCAAATGGTGCACAAACGTACAAGTTTAAAAAGTACTAAGCCTAAAAGCGATGACTTTGAACATAACATTGTTAACACATTAGATTGGACTAGCCAGTTTGACATTCTGTCTGTGCAATATTTTACCGTTTCCTAATAGCTTTCTTATAAGTAACGTTTTGTTTATTATCTTTCAGCTATCAGCTGCAGAGCTGTGTTAAAAAACGATGTCCTGAACCTCACTTTCAGCGACCACAGTGAGGAAATATTGATGGAAAAGATTGAGACCATTGTCATCAACTCTAAAAGAATCGGCCACGAAAATGGCATTCAAATTGTTTTAAAAAAAAATCTTCAAAATGGTAAACAGTTTGTGATAAATATGCTCTACTTGTTTAACTATAATCTACAAATGCCTTGTGTACATTTCCGTTTAACAAATACATGTGATGAAGACAAGCTAAACAGCAGAATTTAAGTTTGTTAGCAGTTTTGATAATTCTCTGCTTTGCGTTTAAGCAACAACAGTTTTGAAAATGTGTTACCAGGAGATGGAAACGCCATTTCATGCGCATATCTCCAACACGAAAACATGGAGATGGCAATCAATTGGATGAATTTTGTCCTGTATACCAAGTACAAAGTGCTCAAGAAAAATTACCCAACAATGGCAGAGGAAAATGTTGCGAAAATCCTCAACTGCTGTAAGTTTTGAACAATCAGTTCTCCACTTAAGAAAGTAAGCACAGATATTCAATTCGTTCACTTATTTTCTTGGATAATAAATTTATTGCGGGAATATTTATCTTCAGAATGAAAATGCCTGTTTGGAGGCTTGATACTGACAGTTTCGCATATGCTATACCCTTGTAAGCTTTGAATTTTCTGTAGCCTAATGTGTTTATGCTAATTAGTCCATCCACTGAGTGTCCGTGAATAAGCAGCAAACCTAGAAGTGCTTTAAAAAACGTACACTTCGAGTGTTAAAGCTATCGCTGCATCATCTTGGTATTTTTGTGCCTAGTGTTCACTTCTGCTATTGGTACATATTTTCAGTTGAAAACATTTTTTTGTTTGAGCGTAATAACGAAATTGTCGAACGGTTTATACCTGCTCAAAATATGTAATATTTATGTGTTCTTACGAAGAATAACTACAATTACTACTGAAGAATATTAGTTAAGTGAAGTTGTCAAATGGTGTATAAGTTAAAAAGGTGATACAGTTTTACTAATGAAAATGAATATTATTATAAACCGTAGTTTATAAATGAACATACCTAGCACAGCTTAATTACGAAACCCGCTTTAATTCTTCATATCGCTTTAGGTGTAGTGAAAGAATCTTATATTCAGTTTCCCAAGAAAGGCTTGGTTTATCTGAGTCTAACCGAAGCGCGTCTTGCATGCTTTTCACAGCATTTGGATGATGAGCCATTGTTCGAAATCGCTGTCAGCTCCACCATGAACTTGACTGGTAAGGGAGTACACTTGATTCTTAATTCTTACGACTCTTGTTAAAATGTGAGGAACCAATGAGCATAAAGATATGTGCATTAAATCTAAAGCAGCGAAAATAAACACGGAGTGCCGAAAATTCCATCCATTTAAAAAAGAATAATACAGTAAAGAATACATAAGAGTGGCTCAAAGCATACAGGTCTGCCACAGCAAATTGCTAAAATCTTGCTGCATTATCAAAGATTTTTGTGGTGATTAATTTTAAACTAATTTCGTGTTTCCACAGCAAGCCAATATCTTGATACTGTGGCGTGCTATTTTGAAGTTGACACCAAACGCATATCTTGCCGTGATGAATGGATAACTGCGCTGGAGTCTGTTCTAAAGACTGACAAGATTGGGGCATTGCCTGGTATGTTATGTTGGTTGGTTTTGAATTTTTATACTAGGAATGAGAAAGCCTTTGAAAGGTTATTCCTGAACCTTTCGCTAACTTGTAAAGGCTTTGAACCACTGACGCACACGGCACACCCGGTCACCAATATTGGAGAAATAAAGTTTCTGATTGTTCAAATGTTGTCTGTGTAATGCGTATCACTCCATCCACTTGGTGCGCTAAACGGAGAGCAGTTCTTGTAATGCTCAAACGCACACCCCTAGAGTCGAGCCAACGCAGCTTGATATTCTGTATTCTTTGTGCACAAAGTCGGGCGTTTAACCAACTGAGCTACCAGGGCGAACTAAACAGATTTTTTTGGATATGTGATTGTGACAAACTTGAAAGGAAATAAGGTAAATAGAAGACAAACTGTTACTACAGACATTGGTGCACCGTTTCGGATCTCTGGGCTGGTTCTGTTTGCTTTCATTTCTTTTACATACAGCAGTTTTGAGTTTTTATATACACAGTTAACTTTTTTTCTTCACACAGACGACGTGCCAAAGCCTAAGTTTCCTCTTTCGCTTTTAAAGAAGTCCAAGCAACTTGCATCTTCTCACAAGAAGCCATGCAATGTCGCCACAAACGATCAACCAATATGTTTTTTTGGTATGTTATCAATCATGTTAAGTTCGTACCATACCAAGGCTGTGGAGTTGGAATGATTTTGGCATGTCCGGAGTCGAGTCGTTAAAAGTACTCCGACTCAGGCTCAATACAAAACGATGAACAATAAAAAAAATTTGGCAACGTTTTTCAAAATATTGTTCTCTGTATTGCTCTTTAAAACTTTGCCAGAAAATGGATGTGTTTGTTGTCATGTTGTCAGTTTTTGTAAAAGTTACTGTTTAATTTCAATCACATCTTAAATTAAATCTTAAAAACATGAAAATAGATAAAAATTTGAAAAAAATGTGGCAACACTAAAGCCGGTGTTGGCCAGTTATAAATCGAAGTCGGAGTCATATATTTTTTGCTTAACTCCACAGCCCTGTTTTTTCAAGTAGATTATGTCAATCAACTGCATTTATATACTTTATCATGAGACTAATATTTCTTTATATAACATCTACTATAGTCTACTGTAATCAAGAAACGCGCTATTTCAGAAATATTTTTAAACCTAAAAATGTTTTTGTTTTACATTAAACCATTAGTGCAATCGGTGAACTTTGCTTTTCAGAAAATGGCGTTAAAAGTGTCAATAAAAATTCTAGTAATGATACAGCATCGGCCATTCACCAATGCTATCCCCCAATTGGACCCACCGGAGATATGGGAAAGGTTATCCGAGGTCTGTTCAAATTTACTGTTGCTCTATGTAATTGTAGAAAACTTTCTGCCAAATCTTTTACGTTTTGTGATGAAGGAATATATTCCTACTTGTCAAAGTGTTTTGAAATAACGGCCAAGAGTGCAGGGCAGTGAATAGTTTATTTCAGGGCTGTGGAGTCGGGCAAAAAATAAATCACTCTGACTTCAGACAAGACGAAACCCTTTAGACTTCACAGCTCTCGTTTATTTTGTACCGTACTGTACGTTTGTCACTTTTGACCTGATGCAACGTTGTATTAATTCTAGCAATAGTTTAGCAGATTCTAACTGTGTTGTCGGTGGCTTCTGACTGTTTATGTGAAACAGAGGTGGCCCAATGCACTCCTCCCTTGCGCACGCCACTAGTGTTATTAAGACTAATCTTTGAGGTGTTGCGGCCGTGCCATATTATAAACTGATTATCCTGTTTTGGTAGCAAGCTCGTTATAACGTTTGCGTATTGTCGCTTCTACATTTTGCTCGACTTTTGCTATGTTTGGCAAATATTGCTTTTCATTGTGATGCTCGGAAATTAAAACAAACTGAACTTCATTCAGGTTCGTACCACGCTATAAAAGTTGATTGGTACCGATACTTAGAGTCTTAGACAATTAATTTCAAGTTAACTTTTTAAATTGCTAGGTGAACTTCCAATGGATGCACTCAAGCCCCATTCGAAAGGCAATGGTTTTAGCAAAGGCAACTCCTGTCCCTGGGATATGCCTACGGGCAATTCTTCTTCTTGGAAAATTCCTACGAATGATTCATGTCCATGGGATATGCCTACGGGCAATTCCTCTTCTTGGAAAATTCCTACGAGCAATTTCTGTCCATGGGATATGCCTACGAGACGTGAGTTGTTTGTTAAAGCTTATTGGATTGCTTCTGTAGGCTACTTTGTCATTAAAGCAAAAGGCACTGATAACTACTGTATTTACCAATGCAGTTGAATAAATATTTCATAATTTTCTAAGCCTTGGATTTAAACTTTTTGTTGAGTTACGTGGCCGTGCTCTGTCTCATTATAGGCTACGGACTGTACAGAGTAGGATATCTCATTTCGGGTTTGAACAACTTGGCCTAGGACACCTGTGTATTAGAATTAAATAGACTTATTCTTTTTTGTTATCCCGGTGCAGCTTAAAGTAAAAAAAAACCCTGAATGAAAAAGTTTTGCTTTTTGCTTTCTTTGTACAACATATAGGTTATGTATCGGTGCTTCAAACGTTACCCAGGCTGATGAGGTGTTATATTTAATGCAACGTTTGTGTCAACTTGCAACAGCTCTCCACAAAGATCCAACCAGCAACGACAGTACAACGCTGTATGATTATTTACGATATCCACTGCAAAATCATAAACAACAAAATGATGCCAGAGGTAACAATGTTATTGGAGATCATCGATCGTTGGCCAAAAGACAGCATAATTCCAAAACATTTTCACACAACCCTGTACAAATGGGCCAAACTCATAGATTTGGAGCACCAGGTAAGTTGTTAGTAATTGTAAAGTTTTTTATTCTTTTACTCGTCATAATCATTAAATTCATTCCTCTTGTGGTGAGCGCCAAGTTTCTCTGTCGCAAAAGCGCAAAGTCGCCAAGCGCCAAGTTTCTCTGTTGTGAGATTTTTCTATTGCAGTTTTGTAATCAATTCTTTTACTGAAAGAGTTTATCCAAACTTTGGTAGTTTTTCATACCTGACTAAGATTTTAACGACATAACGATTTTTTTTCAAACATTCTAGACTATCCATCAACTCTTTTGACTGCCATTTCATTCCATAAGAATCCAAACACAAAAAACTGCTTTCATTTTCTAGACGGTTCCACAAATGGGAAGTCTGGAAAATCACATTCGAACACAACTTCGTTCAGTGGAGACTCATTGCTCGATGGCCACCAACGTAAATGTAGCCCTGTAAGTAAATTTTGTGTCGTACTTTTTATGGCAATAGCCATCCCTACAATAATGGCATAAGGAATAGACAGAAAAACTACCCTATTTACATTTTTGTGTCCCTTTAGCAACGAATAGAAAGGTTTTTGTGAACATCTGAGGCGTAGCGTGACCATTTATTGGTGATCAATTTTTCCAGAAAACGCGCTTCAATCTAGTCAGCTCCACTTTGCTTTTTTTAATACAAGTAGACTATATGCTTAAGTTTACTAAAAAAGTGAACACCGAAAAAAACGGAATGGCCCGTTTCGGTGAGTCCGACCCCTATTTAGTGATTTTTTTAATTTTTTTTTTTTTTAATTATCGGGTACCGTAGCCTAATTATCATTGCCGTTTTAGGGTTAAGGGTTAGGGTTAGGGATAGCGGTTAGAGGTTAGGAACTCACCGAATCGGACTCACCGAATCGGACTCACCGAATAGTAGCAGACCCAAAAAAAATGGTAACGCTAAACCACTTGTGAGCTCGTGAAACGGAACAATATAATAAACTCATGCAGCTTAACCTTAAAACCAGTATAACAAGATTTAATGAACTTGATTTTAAATTCCCCGGGTGTGCACCACACAAGCTTGAGCTTGGCAAATATATACGTGCACACGCACACGTTTATTATTTTTAGTATATTCAATTATTCATCTTTCGAAAATTTAGAAGTGATAGGCTACCATGTTGGTTTAATTTTTATTTACCCGTGCACTTTCAACCGATAGCTTATTTTTTAAGAGACATCATGGCCTTCCCTCTCACAGCTGCTTGAATTATATTTTCAATGGCTTCCGCATATAAACTAATTCGAGACAATGTGTTTGCAGCTTCTTCCACGAAAACTCTTGACGCGTTTCAACTTCGATTACATAATTCCACAAACGAATATCAAGCAAGACGACGCGACACGTAAGTTGGTTCCCAGTGTTGAAGTGACTTTTTTCTGAAGCTCCAGTTATCGATAAAGTTTTTATTTCTTAGTTATAAACTTCGAATTATGAAACAGTAAGAGTAAATGAAGACTTGAGTTTAAAAATTACTTATGAGGAACCACCAAGTTGTTACGATCAGTTGTATAATGGTCAATCTTAGACCCCGTCCCAAATGTCATTCAAATCACGCCATAACACACGTTGGTGTTTGCATAGAAATAAAAGATTTAACTCGGGTTTTTTCAAAAGTCATATTTCAGACTCAAGTAGTTCATTAACTCAATTCTTCAAATGTAATATATGTGGTGTTCACTGTAACAAGTGTTCTCAAATGAAAAACATATTGGGGCATTTTGTTGAAGGTGAACTCCAAAGTTTTTAAAACTCGATGATTGGCAGCACTGTTATTTGTTTAGCAACTAAACGAAGAAAACCAGGATCAGAAAATATGCAATTTGCTTCTTGGAAAAGCAATGCTAAGTCGTCCGGCAACTTTTTCGAAAGTTCCACAAATGGTTTTGGTAAGTGTAAATCTAAGTGAACAGTTTAGTGCTTTGCCGAGTCCGCCAAATTTTGATATCTAATTACAACGCAAAATTTTAGTGTGATTTTTAAAACTGAAAGTTAAACTTCATATGACTCACTATCCAGTATCCACATATGACTTTGTAAACGTCAAACAAAGCGAAGATATGATCAACTATCAGGGGAAGGCGGGGAAAACGGACCCTCTAAGAGAGAAATAATTTTTCTTGACTATTGCAAAACATTTTTTAATCGGCTAGTTAGCAATTAAAAGGTTTGCTGATAGGATGCTTGGGCTAAAAAGCACAGCTGAAAGTGGCACCTATATAGCAAAAATTGGTTGAGTTTTGAGCCTTTTGTTAGTCTCTCAACAACACACTTTGCTGGAAAGCTTTTAAAAACTTTTCATAGTCAAGTCTTTTTCATGAAAGAGAACTTAGCAGAAGGCAATATAGATATATTATATAATATGCTATCGAAATCTTCATTGGACCCTTTGATGAGGTGGGAACGTTTACCAAATCAATCAACTTTATAGTTCCGTATTCGTCTGGTTTTTGAAAGGCTCATTTTGCCCCAATACTATGCTTCGCATAGAACACTTTTGAAAAAAAATTGCTTTGCTAAAAGACTCGAACTGTTTATGATAAAAAAGAGTTTCCCTACAATTTATTTAGCAAACAAACAACTTCATCTTCACTTCAATTTTTGCAGCCAACACCGACGTTCATTAGGGTTCTCTTACATCAACATCTGTTAATACACATTTTCTTTCTTCTTTGCTTTGTTAAAAATGGAATCGGCCTTGTGTTTTCCCAGAAATTTTTTTTGACGATCGTCAAGATTTAGTAAAGGAATGGTGGTGCTTGCATATTTCATTTTTGAAAAAATTGGGGGATTTGTTTTGCCCCGCCTTCCCCTAATATAAAATTTTGTGAAGGCGTGTCGCACTATAAAGAATTTTTTTTTAGGATCAGGAAACGTTTGCGCAGGTGATACTCCAGCTTTACCAGTTCACTCTGGAGTTCCATTTGGTAGCCAAGGCCAATTCAGTGCACCAAGGTCGATCTTTCCTGGAGATCACTGGGCTTCTGAAAGCAATTCAAAATGGAACCCTGAAAGAAACCTAGTGCAAACAGTCAATTTTCTTACTTGTTCTCCCTCAAATGAGGAGCGTCAGATCGAAAAGAAGCTTTGCTCTTTGTGGAAGGAAGCTGAAAAATGTATTCGTAAGCTCATCAACGATTGTTACGTTCCAGCGTTGGATATGGCGATAGCAGGTTTGCTGATTTTCACTTTATATAAGCAACTGTACACTGGCGTTTTAAGCCGACCTTCCCGAGCTAGTGTGCGCAAAAGTCGCAAGTGTGCTGCGAATTTGTTTGGAAGAGATCGTTTGCCTTCGTGTTACAGTAGACTTTTTCGCTTTCTCGTTTCTTAATGGAAGAAATGTGTATATAACATTTGTTATAATACTTGGTTTTGCCTCCTATATCCCTCATAGTAATAAGCTGTGTGTCGTCGCCTATAGCAATTCGATATGCTGTGTACTTTAAAGCACACAATGTCAGTAACTGTTGAATTTCCTAAGAAGCTTAAGATTAAATCTATCAATTATTTTAACGATGTTACGCGTGAACTGACCATGTTGGCCTAGTCGTATAAAACTGAAGTTTATATGCGCTGCAGTTTATGTCCTTTAGGCCTATATGTGTTACATGTAGCCTAGTGATTGTACAGTACTTTAATAACAAGTTGGATTGTTTCAAGCCAGATTTTTTCTTTTTTTTCTTTTTTGTTACCAGTCGGAACAAAGTCGAAAGTTTGAATTTAAGGATTTTCAATTTGAGTGGCGTACTTTTTATTACAGTAGATGTTATCTAAATGGTGATGTAAAATGTGATAAAAGCATTTGATCCATGTTTAAAAGATGTCACTGTGCACATCAAGCTCGTAGCTGGATCTTGGCTCTAAATAGATTACGACACATTAAAAACGCCGTTGAAATTTGCTTTTTAACAACTATAGTTTTTACATAGAGAAGCAAGCTTGTACATTGTTTCAGGCTTGGATCAAAACAGTATTGAACATGTTTACACTTGTGTTGGAGAGTTGTGGGATCTTCTCTTGAATAAAAGATACGATCTTGCTCTATCGTTTCTTCGCTGTTTCCGCCAGATTTTTGCTTACTCAAGACTTTCTGGGATCAGGAATGTTTTTGTAGGTCGGTTCCATTATGTTCATTTACAAAGCCAGGAATGCTGCATAACGTAATGCATCTTTATGCAACTTACCATTGTGCTTTTGCAATTAAGTGTTCTGTAAACGTTTGAGATCTTTTAACCATAATTTTGTTACTACTGTAGTTACCAAATTATCATGATAAGAATCAAAAATCAAGTCCATATATTTTTAACTTACAATAAAAGTCCGGCTCTACGTTTAAGGGCTTGGAGAACTTGAGACATTGAAGATGATTTTTCTTCAAGAAGGAATGAGTAGACTTTCTTCGGAACCCGGCAAACCATCGGCTATTTGGCAACAGTTGAAGGTACCTGAGCCCAATATAAACTG
Source organism: Aplidium turbinatum (assembly GCF_918807975.1). Classification (NCBI taxonomy): domain Eukaryota; kingdom Metazoa; phylum Chordata; class Ascidiacea; order Aplousobranchia; family Polyclinidae; genus Aplidium; species Aplidium turbinatum. The sequence continues at coordinate 4,374,258 of NC_137483.1, read as the reverse complement.
GCCTCCAAACAGTAAGTTGTTTTATTTTTCTGTGTAGTATTGCAGTGGAAACAATGGTGTTCTAAAAATTTGGCTTAGAATTTTTCATATTAACTTTTTTTTTAAAGTAACACGTCTGTTGCATCGTATGACAACTCAAAATCTATTTCAGTGAACTTGCTAGCTTAATGGTTGCATTATTAGTATCGTTTTATGTTTATGGTGCAAACTTTTTAACAATTTTATTAACATGTTTTGTTTTAACAAACAACATGTTAATGAGCTTAAAACCCACGTAGTTCTCACGAAATCACAATGTTTGAATCATAAAGCAAAACAAGCATATTTGTGAGAAAACTTTTATCTGTTTAAAGCTACTGAGGTACAAATAGCTGAATCCCTTTGCTAACTACAGCATGCTTGAAAATATGTTTAAATTTTGCAAATGAATTCAAACGCTTTCGTGTATCAAATGTAAACATAATGTGGTTATAGGACTGTAAGTAGCATACATATTTTGAGACATAGTATTGTCAAATAAATGTGTGTTGCGTAAATACGTATTTTTAACGCAAAAAAATTGGCCAGACACCGTTAAAATCTATTAGCCGACAACATCACAAAATTGTAAATTACTTACTTGACTACTTACAATTCGCTTGACTGGGCTCAAGCACACTAGTAGTGTTTATGTTTTACATGATTACGTTTTTTAATGGAAATACTAAAACAGTTTGGTTCAATGTTTCACATGTTCAACAACATAAATTGTTTGATGCAATAAACAAAACGCTACCGAAAACAACTAACGCGACACATTTTATCCTGTACAGATTTATGAAACTAACCGACTTAGTCTTTTTATTTTGTGCTAAGTGCAGTAAGTCCTTGCTTAACTGGCTTCTGACAATCACTCACAAGTTTATTGTACAATATTCAGCATCTCCGTTGGCTTACTTTTCGTCTGAGCTTTCACCCTGGGGAATGCAAGATCCTTTGTCTGGTTCGTCCTGGCCCAACAGCTCTAACCAGTTGGCAACACCTAGTTTGGATCAGTCCAGTGGTGTTTATTCGCTATTTGATACAAGTAAATCAAGCCTATCGTGTTTTTATTTGCATGCAGTATTATGTATCGTCTCATACAAAGTACAGTATTTCTTAAACATATCTGCGCATGACATAATAAAGTTATTTTTTTATACAATTATATTGTGCTCTTTCGTAAAGATTATAATAATAACAGCATTTATATAGCGCCACATCCACACTGCAAACTATGCTCTTGGGCGCTGTCCATAACGATGGTGATAAAATAATAGATGTTGGTATTTTAGCTGGAAAAATTAACACGGACACCTTGAAGGTTTGTTAAGCGTCTTTGATATCATCGCACGAGTCTTTCAACAGTGACAGTTTCTGATTTCTTACGTTACTGTAATCCTGTAGGTTATTACGAACACGTGCATTAATAGGCTCCACTGCTCGTTCACGACCGTTTGACCCTGCGCCGGGAGGAGCATCTGCGTCACAGATTAATCTGTTTAGAATTCTAAACAACTCTGCATGTACAACGACGCGCACCTTGAACGCAGCGTAAGTACAAGTCACAAGTTAGTTGTTTTATGCTAACGCAGCACAAAGTCTTCTGAAAAATTAAAACTTTAAAATGATGTAGAGCGCACAGTAAAGGGTATTGTTTTATAGCTCACCAACGCCGCCTGCGGCAACACCACAGATGAACTACAATCCGCTAGCTTGCAGTGCTTCTTTATCTGGCCTGGAATCTGCCTTGAGAAACATATTTCGTAAGTATCTTGTTTCTACTTCATACCTCGACGACAGTATTGCGGATAATCTTGGGTTATAAATTCTGTTCGATGCATGTCAAGTTCCAAGAGTGAAGCCGTGTCTTTTTGGCATAACTGCGAAGTCCTGGTCAACGCAGTACAAATCACGAATAATTTTGGTCAGTTTATTTAATATTGTCTTTCCATTGATTTTTACAAAATGCAAAGTGACAAACGTTTGCTGACAATGGCTATTAACTATGGTTATAGTTTGTTAAAAAGTCATTCTTTATTATATATTGAGGACTGTTAAAGTATCCAAATGATTGTATGATGGGATATTCCTTGTTGATAAATAAGTGTCGACTGCATGGCCGACTGGTAAGAGCCATAGCTCGACTTTCGAAAGGGCGCCGGTTCGACACCACTCAAGAACATGTGGCTCTGTTGTGGCATAATACTTAGGCACGCCTGAAAGTGGCCAAAAAGATTTGCTTTCTTGCCTTGCCTGTCTACTAAATCTAAATCTTTAATGACCGGGAATGAGCTTGGATAAGACAAAAATTTAAACAAAATAGTTGGGCAATGGCAAGACACTTTGGACTGTAGAACTAGTGATAATATCGATCATGTTCTGGATAGTGGTTGCTAAGATAACACTGGAAAATTAATTTGATGGTCAATATGTAAAAAGAGCATTCCTCGTTATCATAAGTTTGATATTGAACCCTTTGTTGTTTAGGTCAAGAGAAGAAGCTTTAGTTAATGATAAAGATTGTTCTGGATGGGCTAATAGCACAAAGACAAACTTCCGGCAGTGCTGAGTAGTATCATTTCAACAATTATTGTTGCATCTCTTCATGTCAATTTTGTTCATGTTTTAACTTGTAAGTGGCCTACTGAGCGTTTAATTCAATAAGTAGGTGCCATGTATTTTATGCTGTATTTGTACGCAATGCAGCTTGCCTTTTGTATATTTGAGAGAAGGAGGCGGTTTTGTACACAAATTACCTTACAATTTTATGATTGTGCAATTAGTATTATCGGGTTGACTGCGTTCAATGACGCCTGTTATACTTCAATTGGCGATGTTTGTGTTTGTAGGCTCAGCTTTCACACTACGCCGAAATGTGTCAAATATTTTATTCCAAAATTTTAATCGCTTTTGGTTTGAGGTCTCTAGTTCCTGACGTCATCCTCCCATTGTTGCGAAGTTCTGTTAAATTGATTGGGGCGTGTTTCAAAAGTGCTGAAGGTAGGCTATATGTGTGGCGTTAAATATGAAGTCACAGTAAATTATTTCTGATAAACAAAAATCAGCTCCATTCAAAGCTCCATCCTAATTCGTGATTCAGGCATTTGAAAAAATTCTTTGCGTCAATGTTCACATCAAATTGTATGACGTATCTTTGTATGTATTATATGTATATAAATTCAATATGTACATTATTAAAGCAATCACTATTAAATCATGATGGTGATAAAGTTTTCAAACTGCAACCTCTGATGAATGTGATAGGAACCACTTTGATTTGTCATTTTAGACAAACGTTGGTAAATTTGTGATAACTACTGTAAAAGGTGATGTTTTGAAAGTAAATTTTGTAAGCTTTTACTTATCTTGTTCAAATGGAGTTACAACGTAGTAGCCTATTGCTGCTTGAATGTCACACATTAACTGAAGATATTAGACAAAAAAAATATGTAAAGACCAAATTGAATTGTTTTCATACAAACTACAGTATAATACTGTTGGTGGCCGGTCGATTGGTCGAAAGACATTTGGTCGACAGTCATTTGGTCGACAGACATTTGGTCGACAGGACGTTTGGTCGACAGACAATTGGTCGACAGACATTTGGTCGACAGGACATTTGGTCGACAAGACATTTGGTCGACAAGACATTTGGTCGACAAGACATTTGGTCGACAGACATTTGGTCGACAGACATTTGGTCGACAGGACATTTGGGTTACAGTTAGGGTTAGGGTAGGGTTAGGGTTAGGTTAGAGTTAGGGCTAGGGTTAGGGTTAGGGTTAGGTTAGGGTTAGTTAACCCTAACCCTAAAATGAATCGTTCTGTCGACCAAATGTCCTGTCGACGAAATATCTTGTCGACCAAATGTCTGTCGACCAATTGTCTGTCGACCAAACGTCCTGTCGACCAAATGTCTGTCGACCAAATGTCTGTCGACCAAACGTCCTGTCGACCAAATGTCCTGTCGACCAAATGTCTTGTCGACCAAATGTCTGTCGACCAAACGTCCTGTCGACCAAATGTCTGTCGACCAAATGACTGTCGACCAATTGTCTTTCGACCAATTGACCGGGTACCATACTGTTTAGGATCTTCATTGTAAACAAAGGCAGCAACTAGATACAGTGTTAATTTTGCAAGAGGTTGTCAAAGTAATGTAAGGCAAAAACCAAAAGTTTCCATATCGAAGTCAAGTAAGTTGATCCTTGCAATAACAAACTTGCTTCATTTTTATCTTGTTACGTCACCAACTTCCATTCACTTGTATACACATTCATTTGTTACATCATTTTGACGAATAACCTTTTCGAGTGGAGCGTGTTTTATATCTAGTGGTTTGACTTTTATTACTCCTGTTTGTGTTGATCATTTTTGCCAATCATTTTACTACTACGTAGCATTGATTGTTGCGCAACAACCCACGATAAAGCACCAGCTGGGTATTTCAAAGGGTTGTTGAGGCATATGGGACATCTCCCAACTTTTCGAAAAAGCATTGAGCATGGTCATAGATTTAACTATGAAAAGCATAAGTGGTAAGATAAAAAAGAGTGTTTACGAAAACAAGAAATTAAAAAAGAGACTTAACATTTAAGAAAGCCGTCTTTTTATTTCGTTTCCGTAAACCATACATTTTACCACCTATGCTTATTATTGTTAAATCTGTGACCATGTTTGATGTTTTACCCAACATTGCAGTCTTTTCCCAAACTCGGGACCTGGCGTCATGTAAAGTGTGTTTTGCACCGATTTACAAAATATTCAAGTGAATACGCCACTGTACATTCATAAATGCTACTGTGATTATTTCTAACCAAGGTGAGCTCCAGGCAGCAAAAATCCGCCGATTTTACATTGATTCAATGTCTGCAAAACGTTTATACAATGTAAATATGACGGATTTTGCTGTCTGGAACTGCATGGGTTGCATGATTTTTTCTCAGATCATCGCAACTCGTACGTAAGTTCCTTGCTGATGTAAATTTCTTGTGTGAAGCGAAAGTATTGTTGACCGTACTTAATCTGTATTTATATGTAAATAAATGAATGTGGCAGTAGTCGAAGCCCAGATAGAAGTAGCCTATCAACTCCTAGCAGCATTTATGATCAGTTGCCTGGTCAACAAATCAGCCCACGCACGTTGCTTCGATTTCGAAAATATTGATTTTGTTGCTTGGATATGACTCTTAATCCATGAAGTATGGTGTACCGCATTGGGTTATCTACCAAAATGTTAAAAGTAGCCCACCCTACGGCATCCCATGTGTCACTTGTTTCCAAGTTACCTGTTCCTGTTTCAACAATCATGAAAAAGGTATACTTTTCAACCATACCTTCTTTGATCAGAGTGACATGAAAATAAATGAATCCGGTTGAGGCAAAAGCAGATAAGTCATATTTTGACGAAATTGAGTGCACATTTGTACTCAGCATAAAGAACAATCTCAAAAGCTATCGTGAGTGTTAACCTGGTCAAATCGTTTAAGGTTTAGACTTGAAAAAAAAGTATTGATTTGTTTTCTTAAAGAATAATCTGTGAGAGATTTAAGTTGTAACTCGTTTGATTTCGTCTAAAACAAGACAATTCTTTTTTTGCCAAAGTCGAATCGTTTCGTGAAAAGTCGATATGTGCGCAGGGTTGCCGCCAGAAGAACTATTATATGAGTGGGTCCAACAAGACAAAGAACAAACATAATACCGTAGCCTACCGGTACTAGATTTTTGGATATCTGTAGGGAGCAGGCAATCTCTACGGGATGTTTCACAATGAGCTAATCCAAGTTATTGCGCTTTTGATTTAAATACTTGCAAAAGCAAAAACTAATAACAAAAATTATCACAACTTGTCACCCCCTTTTTTATCTATAACACTGGTCTACACGATTTTTGAAGCATGAACTTTGAAGACTGATTTAGAAGAATTTTGGGGTGCTGAATCCGAACCTGACCTCAGATTTTGCCTATCACGTCAAGTTTGTAAGATATGATAACAACGAATTGTTACTTTTGTCAAAAGTGGAAACCTTGACGTTGCGTTTATCATACATATACATTGTGCAATATCCAGAAATCTAGGCCATGTGGTGCATAAGTAGCTGAAATACACCCACAAACTACAATTTTGATACCAATTTGTTTTCTAAGCAACATTATTAACAGGGCAGTAATAACAAGCTAAAAGGGAGGCTGAAAGTATAACTGACCTCCTCCCCCGTCAATGTTTTGTATGAAACCACAAAGATTTAAGCAGGCCTACGGCGATGCTTGGCCAGTAACCTTATTTAGGCTGTTTTGGCCTGTCTAACACTAACCTTTCGCTGTAGCACTACATATGTTGGTAGTAAACGCAACGCCAAATCTTTCACTTTTGGCAAAATAAATTATTTTTGTTATCATATCTCAAAAATTTGATGTCATGGTAAAAATCTGAGTTCGGATTCAGCACCCCAAAATTACCTGAAATCAGTTGTCGAAGTCCAAACCGACGAAAAAAAAAATTTTTTGTAGACCAGTGTAATAGGCGTGACCATTAGAATGACTACTTATGACATACGGTAACTATTTTTCTGTCTTAATTTAATTCGGTCACAGCAGTACAGACTGGGCGACTTGCCTAAAAACAATTTAAATTCCAAACTTAGCATGCGTGGCAATTAGCCAAAGTACTTTTTTAAAAAGTCCACACTTGTGTGATATATTTTTTTTAAGAAACCTGTACATTTTATTGATTTCAAGGAAGATGTTCTGAAAAAGAGTTTACATCAACTTTTTGCACAAAAACTGATAGCTAGAAAGTTGATACGGTATGTGCATTTTTTTCTGAAAAAGTAATAAATCACAAATTAGAGGGAAAAGTTTATAAGTCCACATTTTATTTGTAAATATAAAAGAACGACAGAGTCTAATAAGTAAACACTTGCATACCTAAAATGAACCATCAAACTCACACAGCCGTAGAAGAGCAAAGCATTTTAGGGGACAAATAAAATTTGCACAAATTTTGTCTTTGCAAATATATTTTCAAAAACGAGCAGTAGGTTACTAACAATCTTTGAGGTACGGTAGTCAAGTCATCAACTTGGCTGTGTGCAAAAACACAGGCAACAAAACGTGCATCAGAAAAACAAGGCTTGATCAAATTGTAACCCACAAAACCACGAAACCAATGCTAAAAAAATCACAAATTATTTTCATTTAATTTTTTTTTCACTTTGTGCAGGCCTATAGCCTAGTTAGTTGCTGGTATCAAATGCTCACACAAGCTGTGTATAGACTATGCGCTTATGCGGCCTCACAACTATCGATTTTTAAAGTATATGACAAATGCTTAACTAGTTTGGCCATATCTAAAAATGGTAAGCTATCTTTGTAGTATTTAAGTTAACCATTGTCAGCATAGCATTCATGGTAAGATTAATTTGTCCAATAAGTAGATATTTTGTAGGATATAGGCTAAAGGAAAAAAACCTCACAACGTTACCAGTAGGCCTACCCAGCTGGCTTCAAAATTCTACCGATAAAGAAATGTAGGCTAGTGTGTACATTCTAATGAATACCTGTAATAACCTTACCTCAGCTCGCCAATTGGATTATTTTAAATTTACGTTCTGCAGATGCTGAATCGAAACTTAATATTCTGCCCAAATTTAAATACCAAATACAAACGTTTCCAAAATTGTCGAGGTTTCATGTTACATTCAAAGAAAAATCTTAATGTATTTCATGCAAATGCAATACTTTAAACGAATATACAAAGTTACTAACCTGATAGAATGTGGAAAACTCAATATAAGAAATAACTTGTCCAAATGATTAGACATTTTTACCCAAATGGTTTTTATACAGTATAGCCTATAACTACATTAGTAGCATATTGGGAAAAAAGCAAAAAAAATCATAAAGTTACCAATACCCAAGCAGGCTTTTAAATCTTATTCATGAAGAAATATAACCTATAGGTTAGTGAATATAAATAATAAGCTTACCTTTGTTCGGCAACTGTGCTCTTTTACATTTACATTTTAAAGTTGTGGAATCGAAACATATGATTCTGCCCAGATTACAATTCCACATGCAGTAGTTTCTAAAATCGATTATACAATATCGAAGTGGCCTATCTCATAAATTATAGCAATTACATAAAATTTCTAAACTGGAAAGATGTCAAAACATTATGAAAAGATTATAATTACTTTGCCCAAATAACAGGACATTTTACCTATGTTCGCAACGTTTTTTTTTCAGCGGCGGAGCAACTGATTCCACTGCCCCCATCTTCTACGGCCATGAGCCCACATACCCTCAATAAAATATTTTAATGTTTACATTTTTTAGCATAGGTTTGAAAACTTCAAACGTCGTTTTCTCAAAATGTGACTTATCAAGTTTATCCCCAAACAGCTTCAAATATAAAGAATGCAAAATTTGAAGGGATTAGCCCATTGCATTGTAATGATGACGTTTTATAAACCTTCGTATCATGAGCATGTCATTGGGAGATCTACTTTGCTGTCATCGCGCAACAGTTGAGTTTCTTCATGCCAGGTAATGAAGTACAGTACTTTAACATACATTTTCTATTTATGACAACACGTTACAAATATAGCTGACTAGCTGACTAAGAATACAAAGAAAGTTTTTTTTCCCGGTAATTCCCCTCAAGAACACAGTATTGCCAAACACCGTCACGTGAGACAGTTTCCTATAAGGTATATAAACATTCTGTAGCAAAAGTTAATCACTAGTCTGTGTTTGCTATTTATGGAGAGAACTAGAGCATAATACTGTATAGCGAGAGGATATCATGTTGAGCTTTATGGAACCATTGGACATAAAGTTTATGCAAAATAGCATAGCTCCAAAGTTCAAAAACGGAAAAAGCTTAAATGAGGCCATCGACTCTCTCATCAGTGGCACTCTACTTCCAGGGGCACTGCTTCCTATCCAAGTTGTGCGCATCAATGGAGATTATTACAGTAAAGACAATCGCAGGTTGTATGTTTTCAGAGTATTACAAAGAAGAGGATATGTTGATAGCATACCAGTGAATGTGGCTAACCACTACAATTACAAAAAACGCACAACAAAAAACAACGGTGAATCTGTGCATGTGAGAGGAGGGGAAATCACCAAATGTCACACTCGAAATTGACTTTACATGCAAGTAAGCTTTAAATCTAGTTTTTCCTACATTTTGTATTAGTTTTTCATTACATTTACTCGAGTCGAGATCGAAAGCGATCTACGTGACACTCATTTTGGCAATCTTGGCCTATTTACGAGTAAGTTACAACTCTGTTAGAACGGTTGCTACGTTGATAAATTGGCAAATAAAAGTAAGCAACAACATAGAATTTATTATGATACGAACCTCGGCCTACTCTTTTTACATCATGACGAAAGTTGTGATTTACAGCTTGAAAATCAGTTTCGTGGCCAAAGTTAGGTCGGCATGAAAGCGGTCGCCGAAAAAATGAGACACACTGCTTTATAACGTCGATATTACATTGATTCAAATCTCATTTCGAGTTAAATCTCATCAATTATACTGTAGTAAATTATGGATAGAATAATAATTTTCTGGAGTTCAACTCCTATACTTTAATATCTATAACAACTCGACCTATACTTTAATATGATACTTTTTTTAATAGCCTTACTGAAGCACAATAGCCAATAAAGAAAATTATCTTCGGTTTGCGGTGAACTTAAATTAACTTTCAATTAACAACTTATTACTTATAGATTATTCAAGCTTCACAACTTGGACGATAAGAAAAATTCTCATTCGGGACTGGTTAAAGAATATATGAAGAAACAATGAAGAAGATTGAAATGAAAAAGAAACTGATAACAAAAAAGCCGAAAGAAGTTACAAGTGAACGTAAAGGTTTAAACGTGATCTGCGCGGCTTCAAACGCAAGAAGAAACGCGAATTAGAGTTAAATTTCAAATCGCCGTTTGCAAGAAAGGTTACCGGAACAAGTTTACTTTGGTCAATAAATTGCCAAAAACTAGCCAATTTCATAATTATGTTTCAGACAAATGGCAACAGCACTTCCCAATTGTTTACAGCATAATGGTGTAACGTTCTATGCTTTTTGGAGGTGTTATTTGATACCTTGCTTTCAAATGAAGAAAAATCGCCAACAACTCATTGATCAGTTGAACTCTATATAGATATTATGTAATGTTATTGTGTTTATAAAAGCTCTTTTACTGTTGTCAATTTAATCCAAATTTTACTATCTCACGAGCAAATAATTATTTTGGAAAATGAATGAATAGTTTAAGCAAAATGTAATAGCTGTTTTTTTTTGTGCTTTTGGGGCCGAGGGTTTATCAGTTTACCACCTCAATATAACAATGGTCTCGGATTACACTGAAAGGCCACTAAAGAGCAGCTAGTCTTTAGTTTTATCATCCAAGACACTCTGACCTTCCATTCGGTGGGCAGGTTGAGATGGTGCAATACTTGATAATTGGTCTGCGGTCTGTTCTTTACTCTCTTTGTTATAGTCGTCATTTTATTTACGTTGATTTTATGCAACTTGTGACCTGCCTCACTACATAAATACATTCAGCGTTTTCTGGTACAGACGCTGGAATTGATTACCGCTAACGCGTGTAATCAATTGAGCGTTCTGTAGCCTACCACGTTCCTCAGTTGATTGTTTTGCATTTCTTTCTTACAATATATTGCGTTGCTTTTATACACTGAATCAGCAAGTAAAGGAAGGTTACGCCTTTGGCTCTGGTGCTGGTAGATCTGAGGTCGATTCCAGGTCGGGTCAAACGTAAGACTTTAAAAACGGTACCGATTGTGTTCTATCCTGAATAGCGCAGTGAAAATGAGTCGGGTAGGCTAATAATGTGATAACATCGTAAACTTGTTATAAATGAAAAAAAATAGCCCTGTCGCTAAAAGACCTTAGCTGTTGTAGAGCGACAATAAATAAAACCATAACATTATTATTATTATTATTAGTGAGTACAAGAGGTAAATGGTTTTTTCACTTGATTGGCTACTACTGTTATTATTGTTTATTTTATTGTGAATGTCTAAAAATACAACACCCTTATTTACAAAGTGGAAAATGTCATAACGTTTAATATAATATTTATACTTTTGCCCACACCTTGATATACTGTAATCTTAAAAACACTACTTTTGTAGTCTACATAGGCCTATACTGTTTTACAAAACGATAGAGTTGCAACTACAGGACATCAACAAGCAACGTTTTCTTTTTCAGTTTATTTTTCAACATTATTCAAGACATTGTCTTAACCCTTTACAGGCGGCGAAAACTACCTCTCGTTATTTGTTCGTAATTTTTTTGTATATTGTAGTTTTTAGTCTAATTATAAGAATATTTTATGAAAAAAATTTAAATATTTTATTGCTTTGTTTGTTTTTTATTATGTTCCCAAAATGGGAACGTTGGCATGGAAAGGTACCAAAAGTATCGTATCGTGCTGTGTATTTGAATACGACGTAAACTTGGGTAGCCTACTTTATTCGATACAATAGCATTGAAAAAGACAATAAACAAAGTACATACGTTTAAGAGATCCACATACAACAAATGTACTTTCTACCCAAGTGTCACTAACTTTATTTTTGGTGGTATGCGTCACTGCATTCCTATGCATTTTGTGCTTTGCAACCGTTTTCGCATTTTGTGCATTGCAGCCTTGTATGTTTCATGCACACTACACATCTTCCTTGTGATGATGATACTAGAAAATCATTCGACGAGTCAAATCGCACGGTTGCAGACGGAGGTGCAGTAGGTCCCCCAAGTCGATGCCTAGGTTTCTCCATTTTCACCAATGACAGAGCAATTTCGCGCCTGAACTGAAGATGTTTTTCAGAACATTGATTTACGTGATTATAAAAATGGAAGGCAGCTACAATTGAAGGTCGATAATATGGGCAAAAAGATTCCACCACCATTTTTTCGATCGAAGTCGTGGTCGGTAAGAAGATAGCCCCTTTCACATACATCTACACACCCATTCCCTGACTGTACAATGTACATAGCAGTCAGGAATGGTTATGTCACTGATTTTTTCTTCTCATGTTTCACTCTTTGTTAAACTTTTTGAGTTGGTGCTACACCGTAGTAATTTCTTGCAACAGTGACAGCACAATTATCTTTCCATCTGGCACAAATTACAGTGCCGTCTGATCGGAAGTCAAATTCTCCTCTAGGCTTTTTCTAGAAGGTTTTCTTACTGGAGAAAGGACAGAAACCGGTCCTGTTATCTCCAATTGTACCACATGCTATGATGTTTTCGTTAGCAAGATCAGCAAGTAGTTGATGGCTTGTGAAAAAATTGGCAAAGAATATAATATGTTGGTCTTTGTTGGCAACACATGACAACATTGTCTCAACTACGCGTGCTCCCAAAGGTTCCGTTCTTCTTTCATCTTTACCGCAGTTGATTTCGAAGTTGTAGGGATAACCATCGGAGCTACGCAACATCCATAACGTGTAACCAAACTTTAATGGCTTACCTTTTATATATTGTTTTGCACTACGTAGTCCTCGATAAGGAATCATCGATTCGTCAATGCTTAGTAACCGGTGAAATGTACCAAATTGTTGACAATTTGACCTTAGCAGATCTAACAGCGGCAGTACCTTGGCTATTTTAGACTGAGCTGGATTATGATTGTCAGCCATGTGCAAGTACGTTTTTATATTGCGGAAACGATCTCCGCTCATGTTCTTAGGAAATATTGGTGCCTCCGTGTCATCTGCTTTGCACCAACAGTCATTTTCTGATGGAAGACTGTGGTAACCACTGATAATTAATTTGTAAATCAATAAACTTTTTCATATCAGCCTCATCAACTTTGAAGCTTATCGTATTCTTGTCTCTCCTTGCATATAAGCTTGTTTGCTCTACGAGTAAAGAGAACATGTCATCAGTAAAGAACAGAGAAAAAATCTCAAACATGCTTTTTCCTCCATGAGCTTGAACCTTATCGGATGGCTGCAGTTCTTTCGGGTCGCTCAGTGATGCTTTGTCTTTTTTCCCTTCTGCAAGCTCTTTTCGTTCCTTCGACCTAAATCATAGAAGTGTTTTCTGCTTAAGATCAAGCTGTGAAAACATCAAGCTGTGACAACATCAAGCTGTGAAAATCTTCTCTTGGTAAAAGCAGTGAGAACTTTTTTGAGATAAACTCCGTTATTTGTGTATCACATGTTGCCAACGTTCCCATTTTGGGAACAACGTATAAATTTAATTATGTGAAGAAAAATGTTAAATATAACGAAACAAATGGTAGGGGAAACAAGTTATTAGTGATAATCTCACATAAAAACACAAATTAATAAAAAAAAAAAAAAAAGTCTGAGTATCAAACTAAAATCTTAGAAGCCTTGTACATAAAACGTAACAATCCACCTTTGAACAGACAATTGTATGCTTGCGGCTCATCTTTCTTGCTCTCTGTATTTTAATTTTTTTTTTTTCGCACTTTGCCTTTCTACCACATCATGTGATCTGTTCAACACCTTTTGATGCAGTTACCTTTGATTCTCGCAGAGCCTATATCGTTGAGTTTGAGCTAGTCAGAAGTACTGTGCAGTTTTTGCTTTTTTCCTGTTTATAATTATAATAACCATTGTATTTTATTCAGATGTAGTAAAATTGTATATATGTTTATTCCTGAAGAGGACATCGTGTGATGTCGAAAACGTTCGATACTTAATTTGTTGCGTAGTTTTTGTGTTTCTGTAAATATAATAAAATTTAATATGTTAAACTTGATAACGTTGCTTGGCTTCGTATGCCTATGGTTCAACAAGACAAGCTCTCTACCGAAGCTCTAAAAACACAAATATTTCAAAAAAAAGTTCAATTTGTGTTTTCGAGAAGCACTTTTGTTCGAAAGATGAAAAATATAATTTTTGACTAAATCCATCGCTTTCATAAAGGAACAATTTTGCAAACACTATTTTTTCAACAAATGCATCTGAAACCATAATCATTCAACAACAATATCCAAAACAGAAAAATTTAAATGAGGTCTGTGTAAAGCTGTGCGCGACTTCAACCCCATGTTCCCATTTTGGGAACGTTGACGTGTAAAGGGTTAATGCAGCAATTTTGAGTTTATTTTTAATGGGCTGCTCAAAAATCACATTCCATCTTTGCTATGGGTATTGGGCATAGCCTTCCACAACCGTCATGTGGAGTTGTATAAGACATCATTAATCGTATTATATAACGATGGATTAGAAATTCAAACAATGCTTAAAAATGGTGTCGAGTGCTATAACATTCGGATACATCTTACCACGGCTTTTTCACCGCAACCCAAATTTGTTGTGCTACTGTGGCATGCCGGTAATGCATCTTAACTTTTTCTGGTAAAATTAACACTATCAATGTAACGTTGTTTAATGAAACGCTTGATATCTGTAAGACATAGCTTAACTATTCCACTATATATTCAATCGCCATCTCCGCTTGCAACCAATTGCGCATCAAGATTGGCTTATTTGTTTCCATGAGTCACGGTTTTTAGCTAGCTCTGCCCAGTGTAGTCAAATTGAGTTCGGTGAATATTTCACTACTTGGGTAAATTGGATTTGTACAAGCCCTGACAGCAAAATCTACCATTTTTACATTGATTCAACGTCTGCAGACGTTGAATCAATGTAAAAATGGTGGATTTTGCTGTCTGGGAGATGATGATGTTGTTTTTGTGTGTTTTTTGTTTCCTCTTGTTTTTTCTATTTGCACTGTTTCATATCGTCAAAGTGTAACAATTTTGTAAGTGGTACCACGCCTGGTGCGTTGCGCTTTGAAATGGGTTCGCCCGTGGTAAGATTTCTTTGTGGGGTTTTCTACGCCTACCTTGCTCTTCTTTGCTATGCGAGCTAAACGCATCAAGACGTGTTTCCCATCACGACCATCAACACTCTTGAAAAAAATGCACCATGGCTGATGTTCCCAGCAAGTGCCTTTTTATACAAATTTAAAAATATGTTCTTTTTTTTGGTTTTTTCTTTGTCATCTTATTAAAATTTTCTGAAGATGTTGCAACTGTGCCAATTTTTTAAACTAAATAATTAAATGTGTTTGAGCGTTCTCGTTTGGTTGGTTCTACCTTTTAGCATACTAGACTTTTGTTATGTTGATATGTAGGCTATTGTTTTCGCTGTGATGGTCAGAAATAAAAGCTACTAACCTAAAAGGTTGATCTACTCTAGAAGAAACTGTTGGTTTAACAAATAAATTCAACCCAATGTCATCAGTTGTTTTACAAGTTTTTGCGTCTGTAGTAAAATTACGGTGTCAGGTCAGCCAAAAGATGAAGATTTTAAATTAAATGGTTCTCATGTATTAAATTGAAAGGATTATCATCTGATATTCAATGTTCGAACTGCACAAGCAATTTGTTCAGAAACTTATCACGGCACAACCACGTATTCGATCAGTAGCGTAAACAACATCACGAATATTTGCAAGATGACACCACTACACTTTCGGGTGAATATTATATATTTACCACTAGATGTCAGCAGAGTTTTAATGAACCTGCAGCCTATGTTCGGACGAGTTGAAACAAAAAGTATTAAACCTTATTGACGACTACTTTAATTTTCTCAGAACATATATTCATGTGAAATTTTACCATATAACCTATGTGAGAGACTGAGAAATAGTTTTATAACAAGACTGCAGAATGTTTCTTGATTTGGTTAGGGTTAGCATAAATTCGTGCTATTGACAACTGTTCACGAAATTATGGCCAAGTTATCTGTCTCCGTATTGTGACATAGATTGTCGCGCAATCGTGACGTCATCATTGCGATGCACTGTCACGCTTGAGCGACAATCTCTCGGCATTCTTTCTCTAATTTTCTAACTTGTGTTTTCCAAACGTGTTGCGTCTTTCTTTTACGATGTGTGAATCTAACGGACGGACGTGATAAGAGTGTGAAGTGACTATTCCACATCACAATTGAACCCGTCTCTTGTTAACAATATACCATCAATCTTCACTCAACACATGTGGAACTTGAGTCGAAAGTTAGGAAGAAGACAGGTTGGGTAACAGTTAATGCATAGCTGTTACCAGAAAGAAAGAACATTTTCAATTGTGTGGCTCTGGTCACTTCAATCGTGAAGCTACAAGAATTGTTTTTTGCTGGTGTTGTAAAACGCATATTGCTGGCCAACCGAAGCGGCCAAAGAACAGCAATCGAAAAAGCGAAACCAGATCTCCAGCTAGAGAAGTCACTAATTCTACTGTGGGGCAGTATAAGCACGGTTACTTTATACTGCCTGAAGCGGCTAGGGAACGGTCACCAGACCAACAATCCGTCGACGATCGAACTGTCCGAGGAGAGCAAGAAACTGTGTTATTCCACCGGCCACAAGACGAAGCGTGCGACGCCATTTTGAAACTGGATCACGTGGACAAAGAGTGCGACGCTTCTCGTAAGGGCAGTGGTGTGAGGACTATTTCCTGCCTCTGGTCAGTGTGCTATTTATTTGATTGTGTATGTTATCGAGCTTTTATAGCAAATTTGTGTAGCCTACTGCAATTTAGTACTAAAAGATAATTTGGTGATTACCGTACATATTCCATTTAATAAGTTACTGAAATAACTATGAGTGCCGCTTCCCTTGAGGACTGTCTGTGGGTCTCGGGCGGGCTGGGGAGTGTACAGGAGCCGGTCCGCCGCTCTTTGGTGGGGCGAGGTGGATCTGTCGTGGAGAGTGGGGCCACCGTAGCGCGGCTTCCGGTGAGTGGACCAGTAGTACAATCACAACTGCCCTCAGAGGTCGGTAGAGAGGAGGTTCACCAGGAAGTGCTAGGGCTACAGAATGACAGGGAAGCCCGTCAACGAAGGCGTCAGCTACTTAGTGACATCAGTGCAGCCACGAGACAGCTTGGGGAACTAAGAAGCAGAGACGAAGTCATGGAATTTGAATCACAGCATGTCAAGGCTCTAGATTGGAGCGTTAGAAACTTTTGTGCCATTACGCAGAAAGAGGACTCCGAACCTCGAGTCGCCCCCGAGTTTGAAATGTTGGTGAGGAGATGTAAAGAACGATGGGAGGAGCTAACAGACTCGCCCCCAGTAAATTCAGCTTCCCTGCCAAACATAACCATTGGGGTCCCTCCCTCATCTGCAGGGAAAAGCAGAAGGTCTGCACATATTCTAGCTCAGATTGATCTGGAAACTCAATTAGAACAGATTCAAATTGAGAACCGCTTAGATGAGGCGCGAGAGACAAGGAAATTGAAGGAGGCCCGAGAACAGGAAGCCCGAGAAGAGCTTAAGGAAGCCCGAGAAGAGCGTAAGCTGGCCAGAGAGCTTAAGGAGGCCCGGGAACAGGAAGCCCGAGAAGAGCGTAAGCTGGCCAGAGAGCTTAGGGAGTTACAAGTACATGCAAGCTTGCAGAAGCAGATGGCCATGTCGGAATGCTATACAGAGAAGACACATAGCTTGAGGAGTTATCGCACGCGGGATTCCAAGACGAGCGCCCAGGTGTAAGATGGTCCCCATCTCAAGGAAAGCGAGAAACCAAAAAAAGCCCCTCACTCAGTGTTGTCTAAATTCTGTGCCCATATGGAGGCTGCTAACAAAGCAGACAAGTTACTGGCCCCTAGCTTAAATGTACCTGTCTATGAGAGACCTATTAGACCTCCGTCAGGATTTACTGATACTACTAGGTATATCCCTAAGGGTAGTGCAGTCCATGATGGGTATTATGGCTTACCCTTGCATGAAAGTGACGTGATGGCAAGGAGAGAACAGCAACCGCCCCTAGCCTACGACAGAGCGTGCGAAAAGGCGTCAAGGAAGGACTATCTTGACATGGCCTTGCTCATAAAATATGACGGGTTTTCTATGCCCTTTATTGTTTTTAAAAATGAGATAAATGCTTTGTTTTTATGGTAAAATCGTTGTCGACTGGTGAGAGTTTTAACATAGATAATGTTGTTTGTTTGACGCCATGGAGCGATGACATTGAAACCTTGCCCCATAAGCAAGAATTGAGTGATTACAGACATTTTGATGACATTAGTGTGTTTGAATTAGAAAATCGTCAGACTGTGGACATTTTGATAGGCGATGACTGTCGATTCTTGTTAACTGTGCTTGAAGAGGGAGTTGGTAAAACGTTGTATGAGCCGCACGCGATCAATACACCGTTGGGATGGCTAGCCGGTGGAGGGCGGTCTCTTCTCTGTTCGGACAGTCGTGTCACAGTCAGGAAAGTGCAGGTTCGCGATGATCTTGAGAACGTGAACTGGTTAAAACGTGAAAATTTGACGCGCGACTGCATTGCGGATGAATTAAGACAGGAGTTAAAAGAGGCCACGCTGGCAGATTCGCGGCGTAGCATGTCACTCCCTGATAAGTTTTGGGGTCACTGGACATATTTCTACCTACCTAAGTTGCGGGGTCGAAGAAAATGGAGAGACATCTGTCGCAATTTAGAACCCGGAGACTTGGTCCTCGTATGGGATATGAACGACCGACCCAAACGAGGGGACTACCGAGTCGGCAGAGTGGTTGAAATTTTACCGCAGCATCGAAAGGGTAAAGAGTTTGTGAGAAGGGTGAGGGTGGCTGTGGTAATGTGGAACACTAACACAAAGAAGTCGCACGTTGAAACCGTGCTTCGTGATATTTCTTGCGTTGCTCCGGTGGAGGGCGCGCGGACACGCACTGCTGTGCTCGCTCCAGTTGGTTCGGGCCCCCCAGATGGGCGTTAAGGGACGTCACTCATAGAAAATGTGTTCACTTTATTATTAATGTTTAATTGTTTATGACTTGTGTGATGTATGATGCTTATGCTCGCTGTTTACAAATTAAATAGATACAGTCTGGCTGGAACCGTATGTTCATTTATCAAGTACATTATTGTCACTTTGAGTTACGCCAATATCGCTTACAGCAAATTTGCTTGGGATACCTGTGACTTAAGCTGAGCATCTTATTCATTCTTTCACATTTAATTTAGTATCTTCATATGACAACTTTGTTTTTGTATAACTTTAGGTGTATTGTGTGTTAGTACTGTAATGTCGTGTGAGCATGGTCCGTTTTAAATATCTTCATACAGCAGTGCGGGACTACAGGTTCATCTACATGACTGTGTCGTATGTATGTTATTTATACGACAATATTATGCGACATTGCAATTATGTTTAATGTGTGTTAGGTATGGCCAATGTTGAGTAATTTCGTTTAGGTAAAAATAATCTTCTGGAAGATGGATATTGTAATATTCATCTTGGAGGCTGCTATGTTCACGAAATTATGGCCAAGTTATCTGTCTCCGTATTGTGACATAGATTGTCGCGCAATCGTGACGTCATCATTGCGATGCACTGTCACGCTTGAGCGACAATCTCTCGGCATTCTTTCTCTAATTTTCTAACTTGTGTTTTCCAAACGTGTTGCGTCTTTCTTTTACGATGTGTGAAAATAAAATGACGACTATAACACTAACGGACGGACGTGATAAGAGTGTGAAGTGACTATTCCACATCACAATTGAACCCGTCTCTTGTTAACAATATACCATCAATCTTCACTCAACACATGTGGAATTTGAGTCGAAAGTTAGGAAGAAGACAGGTTGGGTAACAGTTGATGCATAGCTGTTACCAGAAAGAAAGAACAACAACAAATTTTAGAAGTGGTAAAAACAACTTAAACACCAACAACGTATTTGTGAAAACAAATTTAATGCTTTCGAACACCTTTCATAAGATGACAGCTGAGTAACAAACAAATAGTACGCCGAGATGTCTCAGTTGGCTAATTTAGAGCCGGACTTTGTGCAAGAAAAAACTTCAAAACCAAACGGCGCTGGTTCAACTCTCCTCATTCATCAGCATTTAGTAAATGGAATAATTCACAGACAACAACGATTTGACAATCTGAAAATTCACTCTGCCAATGTCAGTAACCGGGCCTGCGTCAGTGGTTTAAAGTCTCTACATCAAGGGTTCTTAAACTGGGGTCTTTGGACCCCCAAGGGGTTCGCGGACTAGTTTTAGGAGGTCCATGTAGGCCCAATGGAAATCTTAGTGTATAATTTCAAGAATGGAATAAATTTTTTAAAAGAAAAGAGATTAAGTTCAAACAACGCTCTGATGATTTTCCTCAGGTCATCGTTACTCATTGCTTTTTACATCGCCATGCATTAGCATCGAAAACTCTCCCAACAAACTTGAAAGAAATTTTGTCTGGTAGTGTGAAAATTGTTAGTTTTATCAGAGCTTGTGCTTTGAACCATCGAATATTCAAGAGGTTATGTCAAGAAATGGAAGCGGAACATGAAGTTCTCCTCTATCATACAGAAGTTCGCTGGCTGTCAAGGGGACAAGTTTTGAAGTGCTTATTTGAACTTCGAAAAAAAATTATTTTTTTTCTAAGAGAAAATGAAGCATTGCAAAAGTCTTTCTGAGGTTACTGCTTAGCCACAGAGGATATTAAAAATACAGATGGATACGTTACTCTTTTCTCGTTGAACTGGAATTTATCAGTGATGAGGACCTTGCAAAAGATGAGCTCATTGAACTAAGGGCAATGGAATCATTAAAAATGTCCTTCAATTCGACAAGTATTGGCGATTTTTGGAGTTCGTTGACGCAAGCATATCCTCTTTTGGTAAAGAGAGCCATGGCTGCTTTAATCTCTTTTGCGACTACATATTTATGTGAGTCAAGATTTTCATCCTTGGTAACTATCAAAACCGGTTGGATGCAAAGAATGACATGCATGTTGCCCTATCAAAGACGAAGTCACAATTTCATGTTCTTGTTGAAAACAAACAGCAGCATCCTTCACATTAATGAAATTAAATCCAAGATAGGCTATTGAAAAACAATCTGCATTCGCTATTTTAAAACAAAACATAAATTTTGTTACCAATTCATTTTAATTTTATTGCGTTATGTCCAATTCATACTGATCAAAAAAGTTTTTCGGACTAGGCCACAGAGGAGGTCCACGCAAACCAACATTTGTTTTAAGGGGTCCGCGTTAAGAAAAGTTTAAGAACCCCTGCTCTACATCTACAAATACGCGAAACTGCCAGGAAAACCTCATCAAAGGCTTTCTCAATTTAAAATAAAAATTCAAATCAACTAACCAAATCAAATAAATAAATGTCTGTTTAAAAGTGTTTTTTTCTATAAAAGCTTCACAAAATACTTTTAAAATTAGGAATTCACGAATCCCATTCACATAAAATGCGGTACGTTTTAACAAAATTAAACCAGAACATACGTATCACAGTCACAGCTAACGGTGATTCATAATAATTTTTGTTTTCACCAAACGTTTGTGTTGAACAAATTTACACGTACACTTTTATGATTTCACACTCGAGGAGATACAATAAATTGGCTAGTGCCTGCGTATTAAAATATCACTGTTTTCATTATCAGCCTACGCCATAGCCATTTGCAGCCACTGTATTTTATTAGTTTTACTATAACCACCTACAGGTAAGCCTAAGCTACAAGGAAGACACATTTTGTGTGGAGCTATATCAAAATAAACTTAGCAAAACGTTAAAATTCCTTTGAATGTGCTTGTTACCTTTCCAATAAATTGTTCCTTTATATTCATATAATTCAAGGCCATTAACAAGATGGAATTTAAAATAACAGTAAGGCCAAGCATTCATTTCAGTTTTTGTGTAGTGGTATTACATTACAAAACCTAAATATTTCAAGGTTGCTTTAACATCACAGCCGGCACAAACAAAAGAAAAAAGTCAACGCCCACAAACTTCTGGAATCCTTTTCTACGCGCTGATGACTTCTTTGCTTGGTTGTGATTTTTCACGATAAACATTGCACTAAATGTTGTGTGTGGTTGTTATGGCCAATTATTGTCCAATCAGAGAGCGGTATTTTGTGGATGTGGCCGCATACTTTGTTTTGCTGAAAGACATTTTAAATAGTAAACTATATGGGTCTGACACCAAGAGCTATTCAGTTTCGAACAACATTTCATGAAATTTAGTACCATGTGAAAATCTGAGATGTGATTTAATTTTCATTTATGACTCCCACTCTGATGAAACAAAAATACACTTTTCTGTGGAACTCTTGTAACAGTCGCAAATTGTTTGTCACAGTGACATATATTCACTTGAAGACAACAATAAAAGCAGGGAAAGAAATGTATCTCTTTAGCTTATCAATTCAAATCGTCGGTAATCGTTTGATCAGCGGAAATTCCGGAGAAGTGTTGGGATGTCACTAAAACAATAAAAATACCAATGAAGTGATTTGACGTTGGGAAAATGTAACTTTTGTCTGTATAGGATATTTAAACTTTCTATGAAGAACAAGACAGTATTTAAATCCGTTCATACATTGATATAGCTAGCTATAAATTTATTATGCGTGATATTCAAATTGCATTCCAGTAATATTTGGTCGAATAACGAAAAAAGTGTGTTTAGTTGACTTTAATTGACTACTGTAACTTGTGATGTCTCTGGTAGTTTAGTGAAACGAGTCCATTCTCATGCACAGCAGTTGCATTTGCTTGCAAATTAACGTAGCAGGAAGGCCTTTACAGATGTATGAACAGATTTATGTCACCAGGAAAACTGGCAAAAATGAGTGGAGAAGAGATGATAGGAGGACATACAGCACCATCAAAGAACAAACTTTAAAAAATTAAATCTAAAAAACTACAAAGAGAAAGAATTTGTAAATAAGTTAACAAGGTCAAACATTGGACTCATACCTCTTCCATCTTTTTTTTCCTCACTTTATGACCTTATTTCATGAAATAAATTTGGTGAATATAGTGTTAATAGGTAAATCGACTATCTACTCCACAGTATAGTATAGACGTTCCTTATTGCGGGACTTTTAATTTGTGTCGCAACCGAAACATTGTGGGCTGCGACATGTAGCTTTAAAGCCCTAAATTTGCCATGATAAAGTCAAGGTAATCTTTGGGCTACTAGCGCCCGTTTGCTCGATCTCAGTAAAAAATTAGTCTGAACTATAAGATTTCCAAACGTTCATAAATTATAACAGTGGTTGTCAACCCAGGATGCACGTTACCCCCAGTGCATTTGGAATGTTTTAAAGAAATTATCGCCTGTTTTGCAATGGGTTTCGAAATATTGCTAGACGCTGATAACAAAATGGTAACAAAACAAATATTAATCAAAGTAACTTGCGTTCTTCTGGTGACTATTTACTAGGTCACCTCCTGATGTTAAAGATCATAACTAGCTTTTTGTATTTCCGACGTTTCAAAACAAATATTCCTATTTAAAAGTATGCCTACTCGTAACGTCTTTACTTCGACTCACCTTATTCTCTTAGAAGTTCATGAAAGGAGCTTGTAGCTACAAAAATATTGAAAACCACTGTTCTTATAGAAAGCAAGCCTCGTTTATAATTTAAACTACTTCGGTTTGTGGTGCGGAAAATATTACAAGCTCCTAAAATTGGAATTTGCGCGTTCTTACCTCATTCTTGAGGCAGGAAAACAAGTGTGACATAAAATCAGTATTCATTTATGGAAAGCTGGACCAGAAAATGTTGTGCCAAGTTGGTTTAAATTCGTGTGATCAAACCACTGGGCTCTGGTCTACTACCATTCTACCAACACTTCTAAATGTTTTGTTAATTGTGTGGATACTATAGAAAAGGAGTTTGAACTAACATCTTTTGAGCACTTCTAGTTTAAAAATTAGATTAAACACCTGGGTATCAAAATGGAACGCGTGAGGATTAGTCCATGAGACCAAATTGGTTAAGTAATTCTTATGTTATTAAGCAATGGGCTTAACATATTTTGACCAAGTGCTGCCCTTAGACAAACCTTCTGAATTGGTCTTTCCTTTGTTATGCACTTTACAAAGATCACAAAGGCCATTATTTCCACAAACGCTTTAACTTTTCCAAAGGAAACCAATTCAAAGTTTTACCTAACGTGTGAGAACTTCTTGTTTTTACAAGTAGATGAGTCATGAGTTGTTGACTGCATCGTGGATGTGCTCCACATAGAGAACTCTTTGCATTGAAAATAAAGTTCGGCTTCTAGCCTATTCTTCTTGGTCGTTTTCGAATCACATTGTTCTTCAACCGATGGCCCCAAGCCCACCCTTTGTTTTATTTTGCAATGTCACAAAATTATCCGCTTAATTAGAATCAGGCCATTTGAATTCACCCATATTTAGTGCGCTCAAGTGAGAAACTGTGTCAGACTGTTGCTGCAAAATCGTGTTCAATTTTATGCAATGATGGCTGTTTTTCCAAGGTATAAGTCCAGGTTTAGCAATGCGACCGAAACATATTTGCATCTACAATAATTTCAAGCGTTTATACTTGGAAATGCACTCACGTTCATTTTTTTTTTCAATAAAAAGAAAATACAACATCTCTGCCTGCAGCAAATTGTAAGATTGTTACGTTCAACACATCAACAACCTGACCCAAAATAAAAAACGCTCTCAATTTCAATTGAATTGAAAAGTCTGAAATGTGGCAAACGAAAAACTAGATAACTAGGTAGGTACTGGGTCATCTTGGTTAACACTAGCCGTAGTATACAATAATTGTAAAAAGAGGGATTTGCTGCAATGCTGTTGTTGACCCATTGTAAACGTTGAAAATAATAAATAAATTTGTCACGTACGTCTATGTTTTTTTGTTTTTTTTTCATCTTGCATGTAAGCTTATCACACACCCACAGTGACAAATAAAACGGAAATATCTTAAACTTTATTAATTTTCAATTAAATATCAATGAAGCTCTTCAAGGTGACTGAAGCGTTTTTTTTTTGTGTTTTTTTTTGGGGGGGGGGGGGTAGTGTCGACAAGTACGACAACTATAATAACTTTCAGGTTGACTGGTTGGTTAAGTTGGTTAGGTTCGATAAACTTTCATATTTTAACTTTATGAACCTGTGACTTACAAAAAAGGAAGACTGAAATGTAGTTAAGAATGGACAAGTTTTTTTCCTGGTGTGGACATAACGAATGTTGTACTTATAAAGTACAAAAACAAGTTACAAAGTCGCCTAATTTGCCGATAAAACATCGCAATACCTAAAAAATCAAAACAGTGTTGTTTATTGATTATGATATAGCTTCAAAATAATGTGCCTGTTTATGGAATATCTGAAGATTCCAGATAAAAACAAGATGACAAACGGTTACGACTTCAGCTGTGCTCCAAGTATCTTCTATGAAGTAGCTGAAGTTGAGAAAAGTATTGTTTATTTTGCGGTTTGAATAAAAACATTGTTTGCTTTCTCTCGGAAAGAATCGTCACGTACCTGACTGCCCTTTGCGAAGTTATTTATTGACTTTCTTGAAGATTTGTGTCATGTGAAAAGATTGAATTATTTCTGATTTCATAAATTCAGTCTTATTTGCAAACCTGTTTTAAACTTGTTTAACCCATTTCATTGATTTCAAGTAACGATAATCGTCAAGTCATGCTGTTGAGGTACATTTTAATCTTGCGAGTGTTTGTTCAACTCGATGTTTTTTTCCACATTCAGTGGTTGTTTGTTAAATCACTAATTGCCCTCTTTAAACTCCAAAATGATTGTTGGAGTAAACGTTTTAAGAGTAGCCTACATTTTACGGTTTCCGGAGTGTAGGCTACCACATTTCTTTCAATCATTGTCCGATGGAGTTTGTTTGCTGTTGCTTACGTGATGCAGTGCATTGACTGCTCTCTAAGAGAGGTTTACCCAACTGTTTTTGACCTGAGCTCTACTTTTCAAGTAACCAACCCCCTGAGATCCACCAAATCAACATCACAATCCAGAATAGATCGTTATTAACCACCAACATGTGCAATAACCACAATTGGACATGCCAACGTACACTCTTTGAAACGTTTTCAAGCAAATCACCTGCTTCTTTTTAGAAAAAACTAAAACCAGTGATTCAGATTATAAGTAAAGAATTGTCAAGCAATGAGATAACAACATGTAACTACTAATTAAATCAACACCACGGCAGTGTACATGTAGGCCTAGATTACGAAATGTAATTTTTCTTGGAAATCTCTTGTATTTTTTTCTGTTTTGTCTTAGACCTATCCAGCCTTGCGCTTGAGAGTTGCAGATTTAGGCTAAAATTTAGATTAAGTGGACTGGAAGGCAAGGAAGCCAATCTTCGTGTTCACCTTCAAGCATGTATTTAATTGTCCTGTCAAAGATGCAGTCACATGCAATGGAGCAATGTTGAACCGGAGCATTTTCGAACATCGCTCTATGGCACTCAGAATTTAGCTACCGGCTTGTGGCACGGTAGAAGCAGAAAGAAAAAAAAAGAACAGGTAGATCGCTGTTCCATTGAGATCGTGGGTTTATTTAATGCTCCAGACGATTAATTGGAAGCCACTGAAAGAAAAAAATTTTAATATTAATTTGTTCTACACATCTCGCTATCTACTTGAGATTAGTTTGCGATCTACCAGTAGCAGGTGATAGACTGGTTGGGCACCCCTGCTCTGAGATATTCCACTAAATGCGTGCGACTTTATTCAACTACGAGTAAAAAATGAACCATACCGCAACAAATGAAATAATTTCTATGAAAAATCATTGCTGGTTTGATGAGAATGCGCTCAACTTGAGGTGATTATCACGTAACAAGAGAAAGCTTGTTTGCAAGAGATGCCTGCAAAAGTCAGTCAAAATGTTATTAAAAAGTTTAGAAACTTATCAGTGTTTAATTAATTAAACTACCATTCAACGTTTTATAGGCAGAGAAAACTTTTTCTCAAACCGTAGAAAATTTGGAAACGATAATTCCTTTTTTAGTAAAAACAAAAAAATGAGACATTAGCCCTGTGTGAAGCCCTATCCTTTTCCTTTATTTACATAAGAATATCGTTCAAGATAGTCAAACATCAAAGCAATTTATCGAGTATTACTTTTTCAACACAGAGCATGTACGTCATTGATAAGAAATGTAATTTACAAGATGTTGTTTTTGATCATTACAATGTTAACAAGAGCAAGAACCTGTAAGTTCTCTTCAAGAAACCTTGTTCTCTGAATATTGTATTTTCATATCAGCTTACTGCAACTCAAACTGCAGCAATGCAGCAAAGACTTTGACACGCGATGGATAAATTTGTTATTGTTGTTTCAATATTTTGATGAAATCGAAGCAACACTGGAGATCATCCATCACAGATAACATCTGTTTTTTTCAATGACCCTCCATTCACGACTTTCTTGTGCCAATAGATTTTGATCCCAGAGATTTATTTTGTATTTTTGTGAATTAAAAACCTTTGAATGCTGTCTTGGCACACGCCAGCAGAACAAACACGAACAAAGCACTCGACAACGAATGATTGATGACGTATATTGTAGCATCTCTTTCATCATCTTGGACTGAGATTGAATAATATAATTGAAACTCCTAAGTTTTCAATGGCTTGAAGAGTTTGTCCATGTGCCTTACTAAGTTAAAACTGCAACAACGTTATGTAACATTCATTCGAAAAGTAATAAACAAAGAATCTATTTGATCCATCCCGTATTTTCTTGAATAGAAACCGCGGGTACTATCTTTTTTATTTTTGAATATTTTGTGCGGCTTCAAATAGAGGGCGGCTTCTATTCGAAGGAAGCTTCTATTTTTTTTTGTATATGAACATTTTTTGGCTTCCAATTGGTGCTCAGTGGGCATTCGAGTTTATCTACCATCAGTAGGCTACCGGTAACAAGAAAACGGAAACAGTAAGTCAGATGCAATTTTAATGCCTCTTTTTTGTACCGGTAGTGTTGATTAGGTGACAATAAAATTCTGCGCTTTCTTTTTTCAAAAAGTTTTTATTCTATTACTATCCGACCACTGCTGTAATGTGACGAGTGTTGTTTTTAGCACGTGCAAGCTCTTGCGTTTCGTTCGATATGTTTGCTTTGTTTTCTTTAATCAGTAAAGAAGCGATTTCATCATTATCTTCTGCGGCTTCTATTCAAAGGCGGTTTCTTTTAAAGAAAATATGGTATGCAGAGTAAGTCTTAGTGGAGAACATCACTTTGAAATTGAAAAAAAATCATTTTAGTTTTGCATCTTTTTCAAATGGCTTTAATCTTCATACAAAATCAATTTGGTGCAGGTGTAATTTACTAAACTGTACAGTTTATTAGTTTAGACTGAATGAATTTAAAGTTTATCCCAACTCTTTTCCGGAACGTTTGTATAACTTTGTAGGCCTATTGTCAGCACGAGCATTCAATCTACCTAAAAATTGAGTGGGAAAATTGTTTTGCAACGCTAAATTTTCAATAATTTAATTTGCAGAAAAGTAATTTAAAAGTATTCAACTAAGAAAGCGAGCAGTTTATTATTACTGTAGATTGTAGAAACGACTGTGTGGAAAACCTTAGATTCCAAATTTGTCCTTGCCTGTAGTTTCTGAAAGGAAATCTCACACATTCTTGAGTCAACACGAGTTCTTTTCGACCGGTTCAAAGATCTCCAATTAGACTGAAAACAAACTTTTCGTGTTTACTTTCACCCTTCCACACTTCAGTCCAGTTATTGACGTCATGGACGCGGTAACAATGGAAAGGAAAGAAGCGGCAGTCGGTGATACAAAACATCGCGACACGTCGCTCAAGCAATCCAGAGTAACCAGACACGCTGCTGTAAGCTTATCGTCGCTGCCACCGACTCGACAAACAATTTTTGATCTCGAGAGTGATTTCAACGATTTGGAAATCTCCGATCACAGCGATAGTTCATCAGAGCCAGAAAGCGAAGAGAAAATGACGAGAGGTGCTACAAGTCACAGAAGATCAAGCAATCCCATATGCATTCCTGGTGTTCAAGTAAGCCAAATGTACATGATTTTGATTTAACATTGTTGATAATATAACAGCAAACTATCAAAGTAAAGACATTACTCTGGTTACAACAATTGGAAGATGTTGCCTGAATTGCTGCCTCATAAGCAAGAAAAAGAAGATCGTACATAAATAAGCATTATCTTTCAACACAATTTTACTAGATATTAGAACTCTGTTGTATTAGATGCATTTTGCTAGTTAGTGAAGTATCTTAATTAATTGTGCATTAAAATTCAAAATTGTAGAAAAATCAAGTTTGTAAAAAAATCTGTTTTAGTGTGGCCAACATATAAATCTTTGAATGCAGAAGCTAGCTGGTCTAAAGAAATTGGGGCATCGACTTTTTCCAACCATAGGAATGTTTTGTAGCCTTCATCTAACAGCTCGTTCATTGGTTCTAACAAATGAAACGTTGCAGCTGCATATTGTATATCATTCCACACAGAAGTGGAAAGCTGTTTGGTGGTTGGACTTTAGTCGCTATAAGTCAATAACGGCCAACCGCCAAGTACTTTAAAAGCGTTTCTTTCCGAACAACAAGAGTAAACACCGTATGACGCATATTGTCAAAAGCGCTAATCGGGTGTTGTTACAATAAAAAGGTACATACGTAAAATCATACATCGGGGAAAGAGGCGGTGAGGTTCCCATTGCATTAAAGCTTTCGACATAAACAAGTGTACAAAAGCCAGCTCCATTCTATCGGCCAGCTCTATAAAGCCAGCTCTATTCCATCAACTACCTCACCCAGTTTATAACACCCTTAAGGTAAACGGTGTTGCTTTAACAACCGGTTTAAAATTGATAGTCAAATAGATCATATGTTGGCCATTGGCTTATATTTGGGTATTCTGATGTATGAAACGAAGCGCACTTGCTTTAAAAATCGTTAGAATGTAACAGGAAGCCTAGTAAATACTAAAAGTTGTTAGTGTTATAGTTTATAGAAAATAAGTAAATCGGGATGTGATATAATAGTGTAGGCATATTTGTAATTTCGTGTTTTTTTTTTGTTAAAAGCAAAAACTCACTTGTTTTTGAAAGAAAACATGACAAGTTTAAAAAAAAATTAGGGTGGCATTTTTTCTGAACATTTTTGGGGCACGAAATCCAAGATGGCGTCCAAAATGGGGCATAACAATGATTAAGCAATATTTTCGCAAGTATATAGGCTACAATTACAAATAAAATATCTAAATATATGTTTTCTGAGACAGGAAATCTAATGGAATCATCGAATTTAGATTACATATATGACATACAAGTGCCAAATTTTAAAATGTTATTCAAAATACCCCCGCGCAGCCGAAACGTATGCTAAGCTACCTACGTAATTTTGCACCAAAGACTGTATTAACTTAAATGCATGCATTTTTCACAAAGAATACGCAACTAGAAAGTCAATGAACAGATCTAAATACAATAAAACTTGAATTAATGTTCGATCCTTTAAGTCGTATTACACGCGAAAGATGTAAGAAGTCTTAGGCCGTTTGATTAAATGGCCGTTATCGTTATAACAACCGACATCTACGGAATTTATAATATTTATTGAATGTCAAAGAAAGCAATTCATCTTCAAAATTTCCAGTCTTCATTTATCACTGGTTGGATAGTTTTGTTTTTACAGCTGAGACCAGAGCCCCAGACTTCTGTAGCCTACATGGAATATTGTTCTTGTGGCAGTTGCACCTTCCTTCGCATCCACGTTTACACCCGCACTTTATGAGTTGCAATTGATGGATTTAAACAACGATCTGGCGTGGCGTGACTTGAACATGCATCAAACGTCCAACCAAATGCAGTTGATGCTGGAAGGCAGGAATGGGCTTTGCTAGCTTTTCTCCAAATCATGCATACATAATGAGCCCGGCGAATGCGCAAATCTAGTGAACCAGAAGTTGGTGGGAAGTCTTCTCCTTCGGCTGCACGATTGGAGAAGAGGAACCAACGGAGGTCATTTACTTTCGTGTAGATTTTGGATCGATACAAAATAAATACAAAGCGTTCCACCTGCGAGCATACATCAGCAGGAAGATCAGTGTCATTCCCGAGCATTGCAAGTGCAGTGGCGTAGCCAGAAAAAAAATTTGGGGGGGGGGAAGCAAATATTTGATGAATTGAAGAGAACGACAAAGTGTTTGATTTAAGACATCGCCATCTGATGTGCAGTCGCATATCCTATTGGGTTAGGCAAGGGAAGCAATAAAACAAACAAAAAATTTTGCAAAATTACACTCAAATAATGGATTATAGCGCTTTCTGGGAACACTTTCAGGGTAATATTTATATTAAATTTATTAGCAGATAAACAGCTATTAACTTATTAAAGGTAGCTGGTTACACACGAACGGGCAAAAACTGCGGCTAAAATTAGAGAACACAAGAAACTCAGCTACACAAAAACCAAACAGAGTAAGCGATTCTGAAATTGCTTCCACAGATTAGTTAAAACAAGCGTAAATCGTGTAAACTTTGCGCGATTTACGATTTGCAAAATTTATTGGTGTCTTTCTGTGTGTCTAAAACAAGTCCTGGGCGGTGTAAATAGCCAGATGTCTTGGAAAACGATATAAATTTATACAAATTATATTATATTTTCAACAAAGGGTTCAACTTCGGAATCCAAACTTTGAAAATTTGGTGGGGGCCATGGCCCCTTTCGCTCCTCCCTGGCTACGCCTATGTGCAAGTGCATCCAAGATCTCATCATCACAAGACATAAATGCCTTGAAGCATAAGTCTTTGGTTCTGCCAGCAAATCTCCCAGTTATGAGCGTGCAGAACAATCAAAGTGTCTGCCTCTTCTTGGCTGTGAGTCAGGAGCGAGTCTGAAATATTAACATTGACCTTGGTTTGTGTTTCCGATGTCACCAGTAGTTTTTTCAGTCTGTTGTTGGAGCTCTTGCTGTGATGTACAACCTTTTCATCTATATAGTCGGTCAGTTATCCTTTGGTGCGGATATCTAAGAGAAAGTCCTCCAAGGAAATATTCTGGATTAAAGTGTTGTCTTTCACGTGGTAATAGGCTATGCTGACTTTCCCTTGGTCCTGTTTGTCCGCATCTGTTGCTTGAGTGATGTTTCCATGTGCCGGTCAAACACCAACCTGATCTCGTCATACTGTGTACCCACTACCCATGTTACAAATTATCTGAAGAAAGGCTTCGGCAAAGTTTTGGCACGTTTTCATTTGTTCCGTTTTGGCAACTGCGTTTACCATAGCCGTCCCATCAATGATGATCACTTGGTGAGTTGTCAGTTTATCTTGTGGGTTTACAGTGGTATATTCAACTGCTGTGTCAAAGGTACTTAGAATGAATGGTGATCGGACAGCTGAGTAACAGTTACCTCATTCCTGTCAACTTGTAGCCTACCCGTTGTCTGTTACTACCGGTATCCAGCTTCTCAAGATGGCGAAGTATTGATGCCTTATCATATGCCAGCAGGAGAGATCCATCTGAAGCAAACAGTGATCGAGGCACCACACCAAACTCATACGTTCCGATGCATTCCTTGAGCTCTGGTCGACTTCTTGATATTACAATGAACCTCTGCAACAGTCTTCGCTCTTCTTTAATTTTGATTACCTTGTCTCCCATGCTGATTTTTGCAAGTGCATTGGCACTTTTGAATGTAGACAGTTTCTTCCTGGTCATTTTGTACCACACGGAAAGTTTTTCTTCTACAAGATGTTCAGTGACGAAACTTTCGAAAATCTGTTGCCCAATCTCGTCACGCCGAAGGATGTCGTTGGTAGCAGTTTCATTCATAACTGCTTTGGTGAGCAAATTGTAAATTTCATCTTCGTCAGAGGATTCACATGGGTTTCCATGCTCGTGAAATACTACGCTGAGTTTGATAGCATTTTTCGTCATTCGGGAGAGTTTTCCTCCTGTAAGCTCGTGGCGCTGCCTTCTCTTTGCCTTGCTACCAGAGTAGTACTTTTTCTCAAAGTCATGCTGCAAATTTGAGACTTCGGGTGCGATGAGAAAGTATTAGTCCAGTGACTTTTTATTCTATGTAATTCGAACTATGCCTCCAATAACCTTAAGTTCACGTTTTCTTGTTCCATCCCGTGGTCTGCACCTATTGATGTGAATCCAACAACACCTTTGGTTACTGATACGCAGAAATTCCCTTTCATGAATTCTGCCCAGATCTCTGGGTGCTCCTTTTCTGCTTGCTGCATTGTAGAAATGTAAAGTGGTAAAAGGCGTGCATAATTTAAATGATCATGGGCAAAGAAGTACTTTATGAGTGATTCCAAACTCTGCATGTGCAGCGATATGTCTAGTTGTCTGGTGACTCGAACAAATTGGAGGATAGTCTCGAACTGTTTCATCGCTGAATCTTGTTTGCAGTGCTTTGCGATTGTTTAATGTTTTGGAAGATGTCCCTGGCTTTAACAGGCTGCTTCACCCTTTACTCCAGTACCGTATCACTTCTTCGTTATTTTTATCCAGCAGCCTGAGTAAACCTGTAAAAACCGTTATACCTGTCCAAGCTTGGGTTCTCTCTGGTAGCCTACTGTCATTCATCTATGACGTCACAAGTTATAAAAAACAGCTGATTAAAATGATTAAATAAGTTTGCTGTATGTGCGTCACAAAGTAACTTTGTTACAAATATTTACGTCATAAAGCACTTTTGCATATTTTTTTACTGTAAATGAATGGGGCCAAAATTTCATTTTGGCCATTTTGATAGGGGATTTCAGGTCATTAGAGTGCACAGAAAAAATGCCACCCTAATTTTTTTTCATCTTTATAGTATCATCTGACAAAATCAAGAAAGTTTTTGCTTTTAACAAAAAAAAAACACGAAACCTTTTTTCATGACAAATGTGCCCACACTATAACCTTCTGATCAATTTCCTCAATGCCGTAGCTTATCAGTTCAGCATAATGTTTTACATGAATTTTATAAATCAAACAAGTGGAGCTACACATGTACGTTTATGCATTTCAACTTCCCTCTTAAGATACTAGGCTTACTTTAACGTCTAATTCAACACGGATTGCTGATGTATCCAAATGAAGATGAGGGCTACAACCACTTTGTGACGTCACAAACGTGTCCTTATAATAATTACAACACAGTCCAAATTGTTTCAAAATAGTAAAGTTATTCAATAGTATTAAACCACTTATTATGATCTAGCACCCTTTTCAAATATGGTTAACTTCACCCCTTGGTTACGTCACCGACGCGGACTGCCGCTTCACAATATTTGAAAGCTAATGAAGTAACAATGAATTGGATTGCTGAAACAATCGGAGTAATGTTTTACATCAATGCAGGTTCCAAGAAGAAACCACGAAAATGACTCTTCTTATCTCAACAACAGCCCTTCTAATTCTGTGGGTGACACTGTTTACGACTCGCCAAAACTGCCACGACCATCCAAAGATTTTAGTCACGTTATGATAAAATTAAAAGGCCATGGCGACATCAAGCGAGTGCAGAGCTACAATGACGCAGTGGTGACAGAAAGCGACGGAGAATCCTGTTCGAGTTCTTGTCCAATTTCATCTTCACTTCCTGAGGGAAACATGCCTACCAGAAGCAAGGGGCGCAGAACGGTAAAAATATCTTTTTTTTTTAACTTCGTTTTGGTGGTGAGAAAGAAAAGACACACAGAAGTTCAGGCTGTAATTAGATCTTTTTTCTGTATTTTAAATTGTTTTCCTCCAACATTTACGATCCTAGCTTTACAAATGAGTCATATTTCAACTGACTCAACTGTACAAGAGGTACTGTTGGCTCTATAAAATGAATCAACACAGTTACGACTTTGTTTTTTAACTTTGCTTTAATAATCAGATAATATTTTCTTCAATTTTTTACTGCTATTGATATTTGCATACCTCTCAATGCAGTTCAACCATACAAATAAATTGCAATTGATCCAGCCAAAGGATAGCTAGCTCCGTTGTGTTTCTAACATTCGTTTTGTCTTTGTCAACAAAGAAACAATGCTGCGATTGCGATGGATGCATTCATTGATCAATCATTCTCCTGTGTGTGTGCTTTAAACAACCTATTGTTATGAAGCTTTGTGAAGTCATATTGGCGTATGACGATTAACCAATTAATGTCCAAAATTCAAAATAGTAAAATGTTTGTATTCCACTTTGTAACTTTTTTTTCAAAATGTCCTTTCAAACATAGTTTATGCAACTTTTTCTAAAAAAAAATGCTTTAAAGTGTTATTTTTTGGCGTATGATGGGCTTAAGTTAAGTTTGTTACACATGTCAATTATCTTCTGATGTATTTTTAATAAAAAGCTAAAAACAGTTAGTAGGCTACAGTCACAATACTAGTCTTACTATAATTCAAAAAATGACATAATTGGCATCAACACAAGCTAGTCATGTCAAGCCTGGTCGTGCTTCACAAAGTAAACACTTTCTAAACAGTCAGAAATTGATCCCGGCATAATAAAATAAAGGATTTTGTAAGAAAACTTAACACATAAAAATAATTGCAATGGAAGATCAGTCCATAACATTCTTCTCTTTAGGTGTTTTAACTTTTTCACTAAGAAATGAAGCAGACAAATAAAATAACAAACATCTACGTTTTAGAATTAGAACACTACATTTTGTTGCCCCATAAGCTATCAAAATAATGTAGCCTACTGATCCATCATGGTTACTGTAGTTTGCAGTGGTGTATTCAATGGTTTCATCTTGATCCAGTTTTGAGATAAGAGTGTATTTTGACATATAATTTAACATAGCAGATATAATTGGATTAAGCTAGCATTGAGGCAAAACCTAAAAAGGGGCCAGTACCACTTTATACAAGGATTAAAAAAAGGATTTTCTATGGACAAGACTTGGGTTACCACTGCTGTAAACAACACTTACGAAAAAAGGTTTGAACTTTTATAAACACTAAAACTTAACACACCCACTTCTTGGCAGGTAGTGTGACACCCCGTACTTTTAAAACCCTCTGACTTTATAGAATGAATCATGTGACAATGTCTTTTCAAGTTTTCAAAGAGATCTACTCTTCACATTGTTTGGTTGTATAGCTTTGTGAGAACTTGTTGGGGTACAGTCACCTGATTTCTTTCAGGCCTCTTGCAACGCTTGCATCTAGCAACAACAAAGACCACAAGACTTTTTATTGGTAATAAGTGATCGATGACTGTTGTCGTTGCATTGCACAAGTGTAACATTACCCTTTTCTCCTTAACATAGCCAAATCAATGTCTTCTCAATTTTTCTTTTGCTTTTGAAGTCTTCCAATGGAACCTTTACTATGCAATCACTCCTTGTAGTGCCCAATTGCAAGGAGATATTTCTCTGTAAGAGTATCCGTAAATGAAAGTGATGTAAAATACTCGTAGTTACCCACGTATCTACATAAACTGGGAGGAACAAGGCCAAAGCAGAAGCTTTCTGTGACATTTTTTTTCCACTGGCTTTCCAATAATTTTGTCAGTACCAATATAAGGCTAATCGTCTGCTGCAGTGACCTGCTGATTGCTAGTATAGGCTACCGTTCATGTTACTTCCCAGCGTATGATGTACCATATGCAGTGAAACTAACAGTAAGGATTGCACATGATGATAGAATGAAAATGCCATTCATACATCAAAATCTTGTTTACAGACTGTAGTAATAACACATCACCAATAATTCTAAATTTTTACAATTATTTATGAAAATACAAATACACTTTACTCACACTCCTAAAAAACATATCACCAAAATAAGACTCTACATAGAACTAGTTATTTTATAATCTTGTCGTTGCACCTCCATCCTCTTAGTTTGTCACATGTCAACATAATGATTGGCAAACAAAATACACAATAATAACACAAGAAATATAAACAGCAAGGTTTTCCAGTTTTTTCTTGTAAACACACAAGAACTCATACCAGAGCGTATGATAACTCTTAATTGGCATTAATGGGTTTTAAGGAGAAGACAACTGAATAACTTACGCATTATTTCAGGTACGCTTTGATGAAGCCACGATCACAATGACCGCCGAGTTAGGAGAATCAGCTGCTCGGTTTCGATCCCAGTGGCGAAAGAGAAGACCTCTTCACAACAACCCAATCCGGTTCGGAGAGAGCCGAAATATTACTGTTCAACACGATTATTCAACAGATGCGCCTTCACCTCAGCTAGAAAGAGCTAACTCAAGTAAATCGATCTTCGATGTTTGCAATTATTCCGCGTATGGCCGATTTGCCTGAGTGAGAATAGGAAACACTGCTTCTTCAAAGCGCTACTAGTCTTAAAGCCACGAAAGGAATCCCAAGTAATGAGGAATAAAGGAATGCAGGTCATCGAGCAGTTGATACATGAATTTGATAGACACTACGTTGCAAAGATGTTGTCTTCAAAAATACAAGTTTGTTATGGTAGACTACAGAAAACAACGTAAACCTGTTTTTTGTTGCAGCTATTTGGTTTAACTAGACCCTGATTGCAACGGTATAACAGCTGTTCATATCAAACAATGATTCATTGCTTTTGCGCCACATGTTCAGTGATTGGCAGCTTTCATACCTCATTATGGCACAATAAAACTACTATTTGCTCGTAAATTACATTGTTTCTGCAACAAATGGTGCATTTGTTACGCAACACATCTGATGTCACACCATCCAAACAAAATGTTTTTGAGCAACAAGAGTAGAATTTTACCGCGCAACGGCATTATTTGAGTGGGAAGTCGTAGTGTGTCACAAGTTTAAAATAGCAAATTTTTGCAAAACGCACATTCTCATCAATTTATTTTACTTTTAACGATATTTAAAATTGCTATTCTAATAAGTTCGAACAACTTTTCCACATTCTTTTACAATTAAATACTCTAAACTTTCTAAAAAGTGGGCCAACGCATCCATAGCAGTGGTATATCGCTAAGTTGTGACCGTTCCTAAACTGTTATTTCATTACAGTTCTGTTATTGTAACTATATATACAATGCACTTTTAGTTTTACAGTAAGCAACTTTGATAATACAAACGTATACGTATTGCGAAAGATCGATTTATGAATTCAATGCAAATTTTGTTGTGCTGCCATCTGCTACTAATCTATATCCTAATAATAATTTATTGATAAAATCATTTTGCTTATTAGAAATATAATCGAAATTCTTGATTTATTATTACCGCATTGCAACGTTGTTTTGAATCGCAAGTTTCATATTTGATTATATTGGATTTTTATGCACCGACTCGTTGGCATAGCGGTTTGACTGTTTGCCTCCTCGCTAGTAGATATGGGTTAGATGCCTTGTCGGGTCATAGCAAAGATCTTATTTTTGCTTGGTATGGTCAACAGAGGAGTGGGTTTAAGTCCTTTAGGTAAATAGGATAATTATGTACCTCATTCTGGCATAAGCCCACACTGGCACTCTATAAAGGTGTAAAATAAAGATTGCAGTCACTTTGTTTTATGCTGAAGAATTTTGGTCGGAGAATTGAATCCATAATTTTAAATAAACTGCGTGTAAAAGATATAGTCCATATCTTTATGTCAAAGGGAAATGTTTTAGCAAGGACCCAATTTTTTTAATTTGGTAGTCTACTATTTCTGTGATGACATAGCGTATTTCTTACGTGATTATTTTTGCACTTGTTCATTTTTTCCAGTTTTTATTTTGCATGTTTTTGCTTTATTTTCACGAACGCCTAAATCCTTGAATTTTGTAAGTCTAATTTACATGAGCTGCAAACAAGTCTTCTTCTGAACGCACCAAATCAACAAGTCACAACCTCAACGATCAGCCTACATTATAATATTGTATCACAACAATGGTTACTATTAGTCATACTGTGACACTGCCAGTCGTAAATTAGTCACAAACCCAATGGTTACGTCATAGTATTGTGTTGCAACAATAATCGAAAGACATTTGCACGTTGCAAAAACAAAAGTTTGTTATTAAACTTTTCATCAAAGCTTGTTGTGATTTAACTGATCGTCCGATTAGGATGCGTAGTGTGATAATATATTTAAAACAAAGTAGACAGTATCACACTAAATCAGAAAAATAGTTTATTTTTAGAGCTTTCGCCACTCAAGTGTGGCTTCTTCAGTATAGTCTTATTCAAATTGAAGCATTTATTTGAACACTCTATTTGAATAAGACTATGCTGAAAAAGCCACACTTGGCAAAAACTCTATAAATAAACTGATTTACTGTGATACTATCTAATTTGTACGTTTGTTGTTTTTTTAACAGCACGCAGCTTTCAATTTGCATTGGGACCTTGTTAGAAATACAGTAAACTGGCATTCTTCAGAAAAGTGATGCTGTTTCAAACGATAGATATATTTGTATAATCTTACCGTTAGATATCGTAAGCAACCTAACAATGTGTTAAACGCCATGTTTTGTGACACAAGATATCTCATAAAATTAACACGTTGTCATATTTTTCCTTTATCAGAAGAGAGTTTTAGATCAGATTTACAAAAAATATCAATTGAGTTATAAAAAAAAAATCTTGAGCTGCTCCAGTACTCTT
Organism: Aplidium turbinatum; assembly: GCF_918807975.1. NCBI lineage: Eukaryota > Metazoa > Chordata > Ascidiacea > Aplousobranchia > Polyclinidae > Aplidium > Aplidium turbinatum. The sequence goes on along the minus strand of NC_137483.1, from coordinate 4,334,851 downwards.
CGTACTAGAGTGGGACATTTTAACAGCAAAATGGGCTCACTATGGACTTGCTGAATCGCCACCGTGTCTAGGCGAACTGGGCTCTCGGACAGCACAACACATCATTCATCCTTTCCCTATTTAACGACTTCGAGATGGAACTGCTACTTTTTCAGCTCTTGGAAACAATACAGTTTAATGGTTGAATGGAATAACTGATACCACGCTGTTACTACTTCATACGCAAAAAGAAAACCTGGCCGAAGTAGAAAATCGTGCCAGCAAATGAATAAAATTTCCTTGTCACAAAAATAGACAATGCATCTACAGTAGTTTGAAGGTCTATACCAATTTTATAACCAATTAGACTGGGGGGAGAGGGAGTAATTTTAATGTCAACTTTAGACAATGATTTTAAGACACACAGTATATTTTAAGATCACTGAAACAATTTTTTTTAAGTTTGTAGGAAGGTGAGGTGATAGGCAAAGATGAATTTTTAACATTATAATTCAAAAAGTAAATACAGTGGAAAGCCGAAAGTAGCTAAAAGTAATGCACACGTAAATCAAGTTTCATTTAAGTCTTGAGTGACTTTTTTAGATCAACTAAAATGCTGTTCGTAGTTGTGAAACTGAAACACGTAGCCTATCAACTTACCTTGACTACTTCCAAAAAATAATTTTTGGAGTAGAGTGTAGGTTGGATGAAAGTTTTAATTTTTTTTTACCAGAGGTTTTGGAATTATCTGTTGTATCTTAAAACCAGGGCTAAAATTGGATTTAAAAAAAGGTCAAATAACTCCTATCCTCCTCTTAAGACGCTACCCCGAGTCTTCACGTAGTAGTCTATTACCATATTTTCCACTAAACATATCAAATAACTGTGACATATAACCAATAATTGACACACGCCAACTTAATTAAACAAAACTCAGTAGTAAAATTTTGTTAAAAACTGAATATTTGTTGAATTTTTGTAGATGACTACAACTTAGACTGACACCAAATATTAGCAGCAGTGACAGCGACAAGTGACAGGTGACAGTGACAATACTAAAGGTAGTGACAGCATTCGATAGGGACTGTAGTTTTGCACTTTATTGCTTTCAGTTCTCTCGTTTTATTTGTTGTTTTTTTTTACTCGAAATGTTTTTATGGTTTACCATTGTACACTACAGTATGAACACAACCTACAATGCAATGTTGCTTCAACAGTTAGTTACTTGAAGACATAAAATATTTTAAGCGTATATTTTAAAAATGAAACATTTCAAATTTTAAGGAATGTTAGAACTTGCCGACAAAAAAATTCAACCACATCATCCAAATACTACTCACTACTGCGTTACCAAAATGTTTATTGGTTGAAAATATTTAGCTAGCGAGCTTATATCTTTGTTTTGAATGAGATGGAATAGACTGAGCTATCAAGCCATGCACGAGCCTTGGAATAAAGTAGATGCCATTTGTCGCTTTCTAATAAAACGTTCACACAAGTCTTTCAATAAAATGTTGTTCGATAAATTGTCTTCACAAAATGAGGTAGTACTTCGCATAGACAATCTTGCAAAAAAATCACTTTACACATAGTGGCATCAGGGCATCTTACAAGACTCTTTACCGATTGCTATTGCAACCATGCTATACATGACAGCAAATAAATCAAGAAATCCAATTTGAGAATGTTTAGGCTTAAGCTGGTAGAAGATTATACCCAACTACGATATTGTTTTCGAATTTTCATTATCGCTTTTTTCCTGACAAAAAAGGCAAGCATTTGTGTGACGCAATAATTGAATACATACAAGCACAATTCGGACGAGACAATGATCTTTTGACTGGTAGTGGTTTCACTGAATTGTTGTTTGTGTTAAAAGTGAAAGCACACTTGTCACGCGACAAGGCTCTTAATGATGATATCAACAAATCAATTATTAACAAACAATATGAAGATTATTATACATAACAAAACATAAACGTAAACTATTTAAACTTTGCATTATCTATATATGAATTTGTGCATATCAAATCCGTTGCTTGTTGGTGTAAAATAGTATAGGCTACCATTACCAAATCTTAAAGCAAAAGTAAAACAGAAATATAAAGAAATAAACAATGTTAAAAACATCATACAGTAGCCTACATTGTACAATTATGGTTTACCAGTTGATCAAGCTCTACTTCTACGGTACACTTGCAAGATTAGAAAACTCTAAGCACGGTCAATTGGTCAGCATAAGAAGTCACTTTGGTTTGATTTGATATCATAAGTGCTGCGTGCAGCAAATCAGGGTTGAATACACAAATGACGACTCCGGCGCAGTGGCCTAGTCTAGTGGTTTTAGCGCTCGCCTCTGCCTCGGTAGATGTGGGTTCGATTCTCTATCGAATTATACCATAGACGTTTTAAAAATGGTACTTACCTACAACGTCATTCTTGGTTTGCACTCAGCAGAGAAGTGGATTCAGATAATTTCACGACGTCGCTTCCAACCGCTGAGCACTCTGCTCTTGGTGTCGGGGGATAAGCCCATTACCCTCCGAGCTGAGCGACTTGCGTACGGACAACAAAGAGGACTCCTTCCAAAAACCCGGATGTTTATTGACAATTCAACGTTAGAGCCTGGGAAGAAGCCAAAATTGTCAAACAAAGACAGATCTTCTAAGCAGTCGATTAACCTAGTCACCTGATTAGAAAATCCAAGAACAATTTTGCCCAAATGTTCGTCTGTAGATCAATAATCGGTGATTTTAATTAGCGGATTAAAGCTTGTGAATAAAGAAAAAACTAGTCCACGACATAGACTGCTTAACCATCAGATATTCTTCATCGGCGGATGATCTGCGTTGGTGTATCTCACCCCTGGCTTTGTCAGTATACGAACAACACTCAAGTAGATTGAATCACTCCTATCATAGAGTGACGGGATTGTAGCATTAATATGAAATGCTCAACTGACGCAGGTCTATGGACTAGATAATACGATAAATGACAAACAGACACTTAAAAAGATATCGACTTTGAGAGATGTTCAAAAGATTATACGTACATAAAACAACTCTCCACAAAATGTCACTTTAATTCTTGTTTTAAAGAAAATCATTATAGTAAAATACAATCTTTTAAAAACTTAATTATTAAACGAGTCAAACAAGCAACCATTCTACTTCATGTACTCTCGCTCAATATCATGATTTCATGTTTTGTAACATTGTTATCAGATAGAAAAATTGATTCCAAATCTGTAATTCAACATAGATATCATAGTTGGTTGTTTGGTTTGTTGGTTGGTTTGAATCTTTATCCTCGGACTGACAAAGCCTTGATAGGTTATTCCTGGTAGTTTCGCATACTTGTGGAGGCTCTTGACGCAAGGCCGGTTACCGAGATTTGCAAAGTAAAGTTTTCCGATTGTTGAAGTGTTGTTGCCGGGGAAATATTCCATTCACTGAATGCCGCTGAATAGAGAGCAGTTCTGAAATGCTTTGCTCAAGTGCATACCCCGAGAGTCGAACTTGCGTGCGTGATCTTGAGCCGAGCGTGTAACTACTGAGCTAACGGGGCTGATACAATACAATAAAAACTACAATAAACCAACAGTACAATAAAAACTATGCTTTAAAACTAAATTATACTCTTTGGTATTGAGGGTATTACTAATATACAAAACCAAGTGTAACATTATATGATGTTTGTATTATAACAAAACGAACTTTCCTCCAAAGCCGTGTCTTTGCTTTTGTTAGTGCTTTTTTTACCTAAACACGGAAATCATCAAACTGAAACAGATGTGTATTTGGGTGGTAAAAATCGATGCACCTTTTACATAACAAGTTCAATGGTCGTGTTTGTAGTTAGATGTGAGTCACCACAACCAGCAAGCTAACTATTTTGTACATTGATTTAACGTCTGCAAACGTAATATCAACGTAAAAAATTGAATTGCTGATTTGCTGCTTAGAACGTTATATGAGAGAGTATAAGGACGACTTGATTAAGTAAACATTTTAAAAACGGCCAGATCGGGTTCTTGGTACAATTTGCATTTGGCAAACATAAAAATCGATAGAAATTATAAATATATTCCAAGACATATATTTTATGCTGCTTCCGTGGAAACGCGATTATTTGCTGCTTATCACAATGAGGAATGGTCATTTGGATGTGTCTCTTCAGGAGTGATGTGCGTCAAAGCTAGTATAGTTTGGAATGAATGGTTACAATTATGTGCAATACTTGAGTGCAAGCTAATTTTTTTAGTGGTCTTGATTAGTCAAAGTAATGTCTGTGTATTTTTGGTCAACTCTAGCCGATTGGTGTTCTAGTACAAGGATTAAATAAACTTAAACAAGCCTTTTTACATTTAGCCTGCTTTTATTCACTAAAATTAAGTTCATCCACATTATATCAGCAACATTTTTTTGTGCTGAATTGAGCCTCCGATTGGATTGTGCTACCGAATTACGAATAGGTATAAATGTGCCGTGGATAAAGATACGTTGAGGAGTAACTGTAGGCCTACTCAGTGAATGTGCATACAATGCTTTTCTCAAGATCACTTGGCTGGTATAGGCAGTAGCATTGACAGGAGTACTTTTAAACTTTGACCAGGAGTAGATTTAGGGGCCCATAACTTTTCAAAAGGGCCCGGATCGCCTCATTGGTACCGAGCCCAAATTATCCTCCCAATGTCCCTGGTTAGAAGACTTCTAACCCCAAAACCCAATTGCTTGTTATTCTCAGTGGTGGAAGGATGTAGAATTGTAGAGTAGTCACAGTTCTGCTAATTAGGTTTTGTACCAACATTACTGTTGGTTAAAGTTACAGACTTAGTAGGCGACAAAGTTAAATTAAGTGTAATAATCTTCTAGTGAATATTTGTACGTCTCAAACTAGTTCGAAAACTCTGGTGCAAAATTTGCTTATTTCAGAAAAGAAATAGTTGCTTTAAAACAAATGTATGGTGTTTGAACAATCAACTTAGAAGAAAAAATTAGCTTTTGTAAACTTTTTAGTTTAGTAAGTGATTAGGCCTATTATTTTTCCCTTTAATTTTTCGACACTATTAAACCTACGATGAGTTTATTCGACTCCAGCCACCCGCACTTGCTGTTGTTTCTCTGGGCAAGAAACTTTACGATAATTGCCTCTACCCAGTGATCGATTTCAAGTAATGGGTAGTACCAAATTTAAATCATTAATAGAGTAGACAACCGGAAACAGACATTGCAGTCGGCTGCAACGTGGGTCAGGTGTACGTCGGAAGGCGTAGACAGATGCATAGCGCTCAAGTCCGCTTTCCCGCAATGCAGGATAAAGATAATAAAACAAAAAAAAAACAGTTTAACCTCTGCTACTCTCTCAAGTGTAAGACATAATGTTGTTTTTCGAATAATATGGTTTTATAGAAAATTAAGACAATTAATAAAAGCTACACGTCAGTGCCTCAGTGAGTGTTCCATTATTTTATTTTTATTACATTATTCAAGTACCGGATCTTGTCTTTAGACCTAAAAGGTTATGCTTAAAAACCTAAAATCAATAAAAGAACAGACTCATACAGTTTTTTTCCATTTTGTTAATATACAAAATGAAACTACAACTCCAAATTTGTCACGTAAGCTAAAACCATTATCCTTAAATTACAACCAATAAGAGTTACTTGTTTGTCCATTGATAAAAAGGACAGGTAGAGGTTATAGAGAAAAGCATGTTTGCGAGTATAACTCATCTTTCTAACATTATTAAACCAACGATCAACGTAGTTCTGGCATAAATTTGAAAACTTGAAAGGACTAAAAATGGAACCTACATTCAATCGTTGCACAAGTTTCGGTTGCCACAAGATTGTTAGGTTTTTTACAACTGAGAAAATATACCAACGGTCACATTGCAAAAGAAACGCAAGCAGGAGCCTGCATAGTATGGTTGGTTGGTTGCTTTTGAATCTTTTTCTTCTAACTGACAAAGCCTTGATTAGGATATTCTTGGTTGTTTCGCATACTTGTAGAGGCTTCTGAGGCAGGGCGGGTTGCCTAGATTGACAAAGTGAACTTTTCGATAGTTGTTGAAGTGTTGTTGCAGGGAAATTATTCCATCCATTAGGTGCCACTAAATGAATAGCAGTCATAAACACTGACTTTCTCCCTGAACAAGTAAGAACATATATGATGGGTTTGAAATCGAAACTTTCACATTTTGAATCAGAATTGATCAGAGGTGCTGCCGTTCGGTGTTCCGAAAGTGATAGGTTTAGGTTTAGAGATCACTATTCACACCATTCGTTTAGAAATTGTAACTCAATTGTTTCGTTTTATAAGTTGAAAATGGCGTTTTTAATCTTGAAGTAGAACAGTGGTTCTTAATCGGGGGGGGGGGCGCGCCCCTCCAGGGAGGCGTGAAGCATCTCTCAGGGAGGGCGCGAGCTCTACAACAATTTCAATTTTTTAATTACTTTAATGTCCTAGGACCTATGCTGTTCGTCGTATTCCGTATTTTATCTTTTTTTATATTGTATTCAGTAATTCTTGCTTTATTAGTTAGACCAGAACTTTACAAAACTATTTTGCGCTGAACTCCTTCAGATTTATCAAATTTTCTTGACGCTGCTTCATTTTTACTTTTCTACGGCTTCATTTCTACGGCTGAGAGTTGAAGGAGACTTACGTTGTTCACTCTCTGGAGTTAAACCTCACATTAAAAATGTAGTCGCTAAGAAGCAGTGTCAAGTATCTCACTGATGTGTACAATAAACAGACAAAAAAATGCAATTTTTTTGGTATGATACTTATTTAAAATTTAGTGGGGCGCAAGGCACATGACCATTATTGAAGGGAGGCTTGATAGAAAAAAGGTTAAGAACCACTGAACTAGACTGACAATGGAATTATTGAGATCAAAGGTAAATCGCCAAATTTACAGAAAATAGATTCGATAATCAAAAGCATAACTTGTATCAAAGATATCATAAAAGCAGCAACAAACCTAAAGTGGCAATGGGCGGACATGTAGCAAGAATGACAAACAACAGATGGGCCAAGATAACCACAGAATGGATACCAAGATATGCAAGAAGAACTAGAGGGAGACCAAAAAGAAGATGGCGAGATGCCATAGAAGAAAAGATTGGCATAACCTGGATGAGAACAGCAAAAGACAGAATGGTGTTGAAACATATGTGGAGGCCATCTGCCAGCAGTGGCGTGACCGGCTGATGATGATGATGATGATGATGATGGAATTCGATAAATATTTTAACATTAATTGACAATTCATTTCACAAGAGCAGTTCAAGTTAAACATGTTGTTCAATGTTTAAAACGCTCACACCATTGTATGCTTGAATAGTCGTTAAACATGGCAATGACCCGGGAAGTTTTGAGCAGTATTTTTTTTAAATTTGGATTAAAATACATTCGTTTCACTTTAAAGTTAAAAACACGAAAAAAACGATTAGTATTAAACTCCGTGGCTGAAACCTGGATTAAAACTAAGTTTAAAATACTTAAGTTTGAGAAAATAAGATATGTCATTGACATTTAGATATAATTTCTTGAATCAGATCACTGCTTTAACATTTGGTGATTTGCTTGAATGGTCATGTTCAGTTGTCATAGAAATTGGAAAGTTTCAGGCGAATTGTACGGTTGAACTGCTGTTTCAGCATCACTGCTTTTCAGGGGATATCCAAAGAGCATTTGTGTTACAATGAGAGACTACATAAATGTAGTCCACGATACTGTGTCATTCAATATGTGCATACTACAGTATGTAACTCTGCAAAAAGGGGATTTAACTTCTGGCGACCGACTGAGGCGTAATAAAAGCATAATGACAAACATGACAATAAAGGTAGAGTAGACAAAAAAGTTAAAATAAAACATTTTTTTAATAAAAGTTCAGTTTGGCAAGCAATAGACAATGACTGCAGCCTCTGCATTGCGACTATATTCTTTTGATTTAAATTAAACCAAGCACTACAACCCTGTTTCTCCAAAGAGAATTTTGTTCATTATTATTTGGCATGCCATATTTTCTGTAAAATAGATGTATACGACATACAAGTCGGCAAGCAATGCAACGCTTTTGAAACTCGATAGAGCATAACCGTTCACTTTATGAAAAAACGTTAAACTATTTTCTTTCATTTCTAGCTATATTTACAATATGCAATCTTAAACAACGCAGAAATATAGGCAATATTCTATTTCTACAATAATCTGCTTGTGTAGCCAAACAGCTTGTTGTCTGTGAATTTTTATTCTGTGATACTAAAGTCACAATGTTGGTGGTGACCGAATAATGTCTGGATCGACGCACAGAGACCGTGAAAGAAGCAAGTACTGCGAGGGGTGGATTTACGTAAAAACATCAAAAGCTGTAAGTGTAAGTAGGCTATCGTGTTACTTAGAGTAAATTTAGAAAAAGAAAACTTTGATAATTACGTGTTTGGTTCTTGTACAATTTACATCACAATGTTTTTACAAATTTAACAAGACAATGAGGAAAAAGATGTAAATTGTTTCATGTCTGCTAAATGTACGTATATAATATATGTTGTTAGAATATATGCAGAGATTAATTTTGATTAGTTACATGATCATATCAGCAACTAATGTCATAATAACCACAAAGTTTAAGAAATCATAAAACAATTTACATTTAATCACAAATTAACCATTGAAAGTGTTGCAATGGGGTGCATGGCCTTAAATGGTAGTTGCTAAGAAGTTGCCATGGCAATAAACTTTGTATCTTCTCTTTTCTCGCAGAAAACCGATTACAGAAAGCTGTACGGACAACTAAAAGACCAAGAACTTTTTTTGTATGTTACAGACTTAAAAGGAAAACATTGCCGCGTAAGTTTTGTCATAATTTTAATACTCTTCAAATTATTCTATCAATGAAAATATTTTATGTTGCGCAAAAGCTATATAATGCCCGCTAAAGTAAGGCTAAATACAAAACTACCGATTTATGTTAAAAACATAAAGAAGTCAGACCTAAGTTAAAAGCTGGAAAACCAAACACCGTTAGTGAAAAACTGTGAATTTCTTCATTGTAGACTTGCTAAACCAAGATTGGTCTTGCTAGTGTCAATTTTTGCTGTTGTTAAAGTGTGACCTGTACGGTGAATGACAATAATATATCTGCAGGTATGCTGTATTAAAAGTAGTGAGTAGCAACGTTTAGGTAATTTGCATCGTTGAACAACCGCATTCGATCTTTAACAAAAAACTCATCTTTCGGTTTGACACTAATTGATGTAATTTTGGCCAAGTTAACTCGAATGGAAATCAGATAAGGACAAACATGTCAGAATCAATGGGATGCGGGAATTTGTAAAGTCATTAAGGCCCCGATTGAACAAAAATAGAAAAAGCCATACTCGATTTACGCTCTTGTTTGGAATCATCAGTGGAGCATAAATCTATGTGTTTTGAGCGGGAATCGAAATTTTAACTTAATGGGAATTGTGGACATCTTGGACCTGAGTGGGAATCGAACTTCTGTCAAGATTGCACTAAACCATATTGTTTGTTTTAAAATTTAAAGTAATGTCTCCACCTAATCATATTTCAAGTATTTTGGTTTATTTCGAATTACTGTTTTTAATAAACAGTTTTGTTAAAGCTTCTTTTAAAAGAAAAAAATTATTATTGTCATTTTTAATTCAAAATAAAAGATAACCTAATATTACAACATCAAGTTCTTCACCTCGAGTTGTACTCTTTGAAAGTAAATTTTTCCAAGCGAAAAACATTTTTTTTGGTTGAAAGTTGACGCAAATAATGTATTTATTTCGTTCGCCTTAGTTTTCTTGTAAAAGATTTTATTTTAAAGCGTTTTTCAAGCACAATTTTTTTTATTTCGAATAAAAATATGCGTTTCAAACAGTTTAAATACACTTTTATTCTGATTCTGTGACTAGTGTTTTATTTTTCCCAGGAAAAGTAGTAAGCTCTCAAACTATTGCGTTTTGCGTGAAACAATGTTTTTAACTTCATTTAAGAATATTAATGTTTTCAGTATGACGAAACAATACTTTTGTTGAACGTACAATCTGTAAAAAATGTTTCCGGGAGCAAATCAGCATTTTCCACAATAACGATCAAATACAAGTAAGTGGACTGTGATAAGATGCAACTTTTGTAGCTCATGACGGTGGTTTGTTGAATATTGCTCAAAACATTAGTTCATTTTTAAAAATTAACAAATGAGTTGGAAATAGGCAATTATAAAACTCTCAGGTTAAAAAGGAAATTTTATGCAGTCAAGGTTACCAGCATTTTAAAACCATTGCTGAAACCACCATAACCATGATACCTTATGATAAAGAAATTATTGACCAATACTGTTACTTTGTTTATTGTAAAATAGAATTGCAAGGATGCAATATAATCAATTACCCCTTTCCAGATGCCAGTTAGTGCAAAACTAACAACAAAAAACGTTCAACCGTTTGCAACAAAAACATTTGAAGTAGTTTGTCTGCTGGTTTGTTGTTTTTTGTTAGAATATCGTAATTTAATCTAACTATTACGTGTTGCCTAAAGTTATGTTATGCAATATAAAATAGAGGAAATAGAATACTGTACACTGACAATACAAGTAGGCCTATAATGCTACTATTGTACTGTACGGTATATATATCGTGCAATTTCAACAATGCCTAACTTTGCAATGTTTACCTAAGTATTTTACTCTTTGATTTGTCGTTAATCCAAAATTATTCAAATGCAGGATTTTTGAGGTTAAATTGCTTAAAGTGCCCCTGACAGGTGGGATCCAAGTATAGTAACTTTTTAAAGCATTTCCTAGCGCAGAATTACACTTAGCGAACTTTTTAATCTTAACCTCGTAGCTCGACTGGTTAGGGCGTAATTTAATCAAACGACTGCTCCGCAGCGCCACCACAGGCGAAACTCCATATTTCACTGCTATGGTACGACTTTGGTGGTATTACGTCATCCTAAGTGGACGTCGTTAGCAACGGATGAAACAAACGCTTCCTAGATGTAATTGGTGGATCACAGTTTGGTCGGAGTTGGTACAAGCGGTTGCTTTTTTCGAAGATTTATTGTTTTTTGCAGTTTAATAAAACTGTACTGGATGCGTTCCTACAAAACCTAAAATACACTTTAAGTGAAAAATGAAGAAATCGTACGAATCATCATTCATATTTAATTCATCATCACTATTCAAAAATAAATAAAAGTTCTCTCTCTCTCTCTCTCTCGCTCATAATGTGCCTTCAGTTGGCCATTGAAATCCTGTGTAACGGCCATCTGGATCTGGACAATTGTTTCGGATTCACCAAACAATGCACGACGGCATCACAGTCCGATTGTTGCTTCCGAGAGCATCACCTTGTAGTATACACTCCAACACATGCCTGTAGGCATTTTTACTTTAGTGGTATTAACAAAATCATTTTCAGTGAAGTGAACATATACGACTAGTTTTGTACAGCCCATCCCACTTTCGAACACTTGAAGAAAACTTTGATCATTTTCTTCTCAGTACCTTGTTTTGTGGGAAAGTGGGAAAAGAAAGCACTCGGTCTTTGTCACTGACAATGTCACATAAACAGCAATTTGTAGGCATTGCCTCAACCATAAATCAAAGGTGCTGTTTGTGAAATACTGTTGTTACACTGCAATTGGCTATAGCCAGATTAGGACAAATAAAAAAGTATGAAAATTGTAGCCCTATGAAACTGCAATTTCAATTGAATTGAGATGCTGTTTGATAAAAGTAAACTCAACCTATTTGATCGAAACCTGATAGTAATAATAAGTTCACTTTTTCATTTCGGTAATTCTTAATTTGCGCATGCTTTAGATCAACAGAGCCCCACACATTCACGTTTTGCAGTAGCCGTACCATACTTTACCAAGTCATCACAGAGAAAGAATGTATCCTTCCCGCTTACTGTGACGTCACAGCGGTGTTGCCGTTTTTATCTTCGCAATTGAATGAGTGCCAGATTCGCCGATGTCAACGAAAGTTTGCAAGCGTGTAACTTAGTAGCCTGTTGATATTTTTTACGATTTGCTGGTCAGAAAAGTTTGTTAGTGTCATCTTTTTGGTATCTTAGGTAAGTTTAGCGAATTTATTTTCCTGTCAGAGGCATTTTAATATCAAGTTGTTTGTTTTTTTATTTTAATGATTTTAGAGAGTTCATTTTGATTGAACAATTCTTTCATCAACAGCTTGAGTTCTAAATATACTGAAGTGAAAATTAAAGCGGAATCACCAGAAGAACAAGATGTTTGGTTTCGATACATATACACTATTTCCTTGGTGAGAGTGGTAGAAATTTACATTAATTCTTACCGTATACCTAAGCAATAATTAAGACATAAGTTTACAAAAAATCAGTAACAACAGATCTGTTGTTACGTCATATCAATTAAAACAACGTCACATCACAACTTTTATTGCAATGTTTCAGCGAACGCTTCCACCTGAAGCAATGGCTTTGCTTCCAGGGCAAAGAGAGGAACTCAAAGACATACTGAAAAAGTTGACACAAGTAACTTTGCCTTGCTTTTTTGCATACGTCGTTAAATTGCTAGTTACAGGCCTACACTTGTTTTGTTTCAGTAATTAATTTACACAAATAAAACAATCAATACTATTAATACTACAAAAAAATACTCAATGCCAAGCAAAAAGCCAAGGAGAGCAAATTATATCAAATATAGTTGTTACTTTTTAATACCTTTACAGCCTGTTTCACCCTAAAAGGAGGATCATCGGAAAGTCCTTATTGGAAAGGAGGTCGGAGAAAAACTATCAGGAAGTGGATATTTTCCCCTTTTAGGGTCAAACAGGCTGTAGATGTTTTTGAAAAATAATAGCTATATTTGATTTACACAAATATGTGCATCAGTGCAAACATTTATTAGTTACAAATCAAATTTAATACCTTTAGAAGTGTAAGAGAGTTTAGTCCTCTACTTTGTGATCACTTCGATACGCTTCTGGTGGTTTGTATTTTCCACGTTAAAAAGAGAGATCCTATACTTCACATCAATTCTGGAGGGATAAGATGAAAAGGTTCTCATAGGTAACCAACCCTTCAGCAATAGCAATAGTATAGGCTACCAGCTCTTTTCTGCTAGACCTTACTGTTCAGCAACTACTCCACTCAATTTATCACACTCTGGGTACAGTTAAGCGGTATTTTTTCAACAATCGGTTGGAAAGCAAGTGCCTTATCTCCTGCTGTTATGTCGGAGGTGAAGGTCTAATCCCATCTTTTGCTGTCTTCTGAGGTGTATATTAACTATTATGATGTTGTCATTTCATTCGTGCACATTTCTTTCTTTAACCTAGTTCAATTTTTTACATTGCTCAGTTGAGCGGAACATTGCGCTTTGTGACTGCAATCGATATCTTGATTAGATGTTAATTAACATATTACATATATTTCGTTTAAAATGAAAAGTGGTGTGAAATAAACAGAATTGCCAAAAATAAAACCAAGCAGTCGGTTAAAAGTGAAATACCGTATATAACTTAGGTTTATAATTATAAACAAACTGTTAAATTGTTAGCAAGGGCGCAAAAATGAAAAATAATTATCTGTATATTATCATATAATTATAATAATACATAATCATATTGCAAAGAGTATTATTATGAGCTATTGGCTGTATCAATGTTTTCAAAGTAGACTCAAAGTTTATCAGTACATTAAACAACAGCAGCCAGAAGTTTTAACCAAATAAAAAATTCACAATTATTATTTGTTTCAGAAAGACTATGTCCCAATGAGTCCAATTCCATTGAATCGAATTAAATTGATCAGCCAAGCTGATTCAACGCAACTCACCTCAATAACTTCGTCTCCTGGTCATTCAAAACTTCACAAACAGTTTCTATTTTCTTCTCATCAGTCAGAACGGTTTTCTCCGAAAAATACTGGTTCTTGTGCGGCAACCAATTCCAAAGCACTCAGTTTTCATTATCCCACACAGCAATGGGCACCAAATCAGAAATCACATTGCCTCAAACAACTAAAGTCGCCGCTATCAACCAACCATATCTTCACCGAGGCCCCTGGCAGCACAAGACGCCATAATTCAGCAATTGAGCACGTAAGAACATATCATTTACTTTGCAACTAACTCACTGGCCGAAAGCTTGCAAGTTGTGCAGTACCACGATTGTTCAAACACAGCAAAGCATAAGTTCCTTAAAAGTGAAATTATTTCGTCATTTTTTGTAGAAATTAGAATTTTAATCCTTGGATTTGATTTCAAAGATTTAAGATTGGATAGATCAGCAACGAAATTGTTAAGCGACCAATCAAACTAATCGTCTAATTTGTTAATCTAGAATCAGTTTAGGCGAAACTTATCTGTGGGTTACTGCAGTAATAAGACTCAGCTATTTTAATCAGAGAATTACTACGGTTGGTGTTTAAGACAAAAATTAGTCTGCAGAAAGAGCTACTTTTTTGGTTTATTTGCTCCACGAGTGAATGATCCACTGTAGGGGGATTTAACCCATAGGGACCTTTTTACTTTTTTGTTTTCTGGATTTACAAAGACAACTTTCGAATTATGAGATTTTGAAACTCACGCAAAATTATTAACAACTATACCATTAAGCTAAGCTTTAGTTGTACTCCAAATGTAGCAAGCATCATATCCACCCACAATAAATCAATATTGCAAGCTACAAATGAACCATCTCTGCCTGGTTGCAATTGTAGGGTAAAATCAGATTGCCCTTTGAATGGGTAATACTTGCAGAAGGTCATTATTTACAAAGCCACCATTGATACCGGCACAAAGGCTCTAAATTACTTTGGTTGTTTTGAAACGACTTTTAAAAAATGTTTCTCCAACCACAAATGTTCTTTCAGGGATAGGTCTAATACAGGGGTCATCAAACTACGGCCCGCGGGCCGGAACCGGCCCGCGAACTGATTTCATCCGACCCGCCACGTGCTGCGGAAATAACAACTGCACTACAACATGTGCTTCACTTGGCATTAGCAACCGTTTTGGCTTTGCTTTTTTGTGTAGCCTAATAGAGACTTCTTTGTTAAAATTGTTCGTTCTTATAATTCGTTGTTGTATGTTGAATTTGTACATTTTTCCACCAGGCAGCCTACATGTTGGTGTTCTGTTTTTATCATTAGGCCACCACAAATGGGGACAGCCTAAGCCAAATTTGGAAAGATGTAATGTTTTTTTCAAGAGCACGATGCCCTGTAGTGTCTCACAGCAGGGGATAACTTTTCCAGCTACCTTTCGATTTTCATCACAACTTTGCTATTCCATCGCTGACTTTGTTATTTATTGTGCTCAATTCAAGTCAATGGAGATTCTAAATAGTTGTATATCTTTTCGCAATTTGCATCCGGCCCGCAGCTGTTAATCTCGCAGCAATCCGGCCCTCAGAGAAAAAAATTTGGTGACCCCTGGTCTAATAGAAACAAATTTACACTCAAATACTTCATAACATTAACTTAATTTAATTTCTACGGGTTACCAATTTTATATTTTATTTTACTTCTCTATGACGTCAAAAATATTGTTAATAAACCTGCTTGGTTTCCATTTGGACGTCACAATTGAGACTTTTTGTGGTATCCGATGGAGGTAGCCCTTTGTAATTCTGAGGTTTTTTTTGTAGATTAACTTAAGATTTTAATGTTTAATATCTTTTCAGGCATTACCGATTTATTGTTTTTGCATATTTTTCAGGACCTTCTGATGACCCCCTTTTTAGGCTGAAACAGGCTGTAATGTAGAGGTTTTAGAAAGTAATAACTATATTTGATGTAATTAGAGATATATAGCTTTGGTGGAGAGATAGTTCTTGAATACAATAGACAGATTGATAGCAACTTAATAGGATTGCATTTCATAATTCAAAAACAATGCGTAAAAATAAAACGTAACTACATAAATTCGAACGTTTTCGGCAAAACTTTCTTTCCTCGTCAGGAAAATAACTTAATACATCATAACAAAACATTCGTTTAAATCTTAACAAGATATTTGTTTTATACAGCAAATGAATGAAATATTAGAAATATTTGTCTGCTAAATAGCCAGTCAAAAAAAAATGAAAAGTACCTTCAAATGAAACTGTTACTTTTTGAATATGATTATTTACTGACGAATGTGGCAAAAGCTCTATGATAAACTTGAATTTGCCAATTTAGTGTCATACTCTCTACTTTTTTTCAAATGAAAAAAGTCTTTGAAAAAAAATTGAAGACTTGAGTAAAACAATTACTTCAGTCCAAAATACCACTTTTGAGAAAAAGCAAAGTAAAGTTTTTTCAAAGTTGTTCAATTTTTTACTTTTATGCAAACACCAGCGTGTGTTGTAGCAAAATTAAGTCGTTTTTTAAATCAATTTTTGTGGGGGGACACGCATTGACCATTATACAACATATTTTTGATGATAACTTAATATCAACAAAAAGTGACTTAAGTAGGTTTTAAACAGACCTTCAATCACAGCAGGCCAGTCATTTTTTAAAACCATTTTGTTCAGGTATCTCTTCGTTCTCCACCCCCAAGCCATCTTCAAAGGTAAACTAGAACTTAGTACGTTTATATCTTTTTATTTTATTGTTTGATGACGATTTGTTTGTGATAATATGGGGCCGAACCAACTTTATGCCAGGACTTACCAAATTTCCCGATTTGTTGGCATAACTGCTCTACGGTATATAGATCCTATTTCTGATGCGTTTCTTGTTGTTATTCTATCATGCAATTTTAACAATAAAGCAACTTGCTTGAAAGTCCAAATCATGTTAAATGTATATTTGATAAAGATTTATATAATGTTTAGACAATTTACACATTTACTTAGTACATTTAAGTTTTTTCTTCCTTTTTTTGCAATTGATATTGGAACCATTAGAGCGACCACTGAGGTTATTGTGTTAATGCGATGATGACCAAACAAAAGATTGAAGAGCATACCTACTCATTGAATAAAACAAAGCAACCAAACCATTAACTTTTCATAACGTTATAATTGGTCTCAAACCACGTTTTAAAGTTTACTGAGATGTTATTTCAAATATGTCAATGTCGTCTTGTATGTATTCCGATCCGACCATGTTCTTCAAAATCATAAAACAGTAATTTTTAAAACTTTAATAGGCTACAAACGACTTTACAAGAATTAGTTTTTGTTTCGAATTTACAAGAATTAGTTTTTACACTGTGAGATGTAGACATGTAATTTCAACTATTGTCGTGTTCAATATTAATTAAACTCTATTTACTATCAACAAATATATCTTCTTCTCCAAAGCTCACTAACTGAGTATGAGACTACCTTCATCTACTATGAGCAAATGGTATGGCATCTTGGTGTTTTAGTTGGTACTTGGATGAGGATGTCGGTCGCGAAGACGCGGAAAAGATTTTAGCGATGAACAAAGAATTCGGGAACATGATCGTCCGACGAAGAACAAGCAACCCAAACGAAATATGGCAATACGCGGTATCTGTAAAACCAATCGGAAGCCCGTAAGTTACCCATGAAATTAAAACATCCTTCTGTATCAAGTGATTGTGTAAAGGAGATCAAGAATATGAAGTATCTTCTGACAGGTGTCAAACCCACAACAATGCTTGATATGAACGACTCGGTTACATGTCATGTAATGCAAAGAAATTTTCTTCTAATACTATACTCTTTCATGCCATTTTCCTTTCATTTTGCCTTTGATTGTTAGTTTTTCCATCAGTTCTTTGACGTAGCTAGAGTAAAACGTTTTTTCATTCCTTTCATCGTTTGATTTTTGTGTGTTTTGCTTTCAGCTTATCTGAAGATGATCTAGCTTCTAGCTGATCGAAATCGATTTTTAGCTATACATGATTGAACTGACTCGTGTGAAAATAACTTTCTTTGCATTGTGTAAAGGAGTAAGCACTGATAGTGTTCATTCAATTATACTTTTTCAAGTTGCATGTTTCAATTACAACAAATATTGTTACTATTCTTCAAAACCCTCATCATTCTGTTGCATGCTTTGTTGAATCTTCAGAAGTTTCTCATTCAAACCGAATTTAGCCCTAACATTGAAACATACATTATAAGCACATCTAAATAAAGCAATTCAATCCTTTTTAGCACTGCAATGATGCAAATACTAGTTACTACAATGACGCAAATTTGTTTTCCGATTAATTGATTAATTATCATCAATCAAAAAATGCCTTAAATTCCGTCCAAAAGCAGATTAAAAGAAAGCATACTGCCTACTGAATAAGTTCGAAACACAACTTATTTTAGTTGATATGTGGTTATTTTATGTCATAGCCCATAACAAAAACTGGCTTAGAACAAAGCACTATCAGCTTAACAACAATCTTCAATACAAATCACCAAATCAAACACAATTTTTAACTCACTTGTTAGGCTATATAATATTTTCAGTAATCGAACAGTAAAATTTACTAATTTTATCAAAAGCACATTTTATAGGCAACTTATGTTACAGTAGCACATTAACAATAATTTCATCAAACAGTTAGCATCAATTTTAAGAAACAAATGCATTTTTACTAACTTATGGTACAGTGTTAGAAGTTGTCTTTACATGGAAATCAAATATCGAGAAGGTTATTGCAATTTGCCACATCGCTTGTGCTCCATCAATATCACCCAGAAACTATCGACGCAAAGAAAAAGTAACTATTTTTTCAAACCAGCTTATAAAATCTAACAAGTCGTAGCATCTAGCACAACTGCAATTTAATTTTAATTGATATAACAGGGAAAAACCGTGCAAACACTACCAAGTGCAGAAAAAAACGGAAAGAGGAAAAACAACTTACATCATCAATCTCTCGAATAAGACGCATCCTCCACTTCATTCAATGGAGGACATTGTGACGTATTTCACAAAGATCTGCCCGGAATCGTACAAACCTATGACAAAAATTATTGATAAACCAAATCACAATTACGAGGTTTCAATCTTCAGTAAGTTACTTTTCATTATTATTTTTTATGTACAAGCTTAAGGCTATTGGGAGATTGTGTTTTCGTTCAAAATCTAAATTGGCTTGTGGTCTGTGTAGTCGATTATTGGTCTACTGATTTTGATACATTGCTCCTAAACCATTTTCATAAACCTTTTAGTAATGACAAAGCTTTTCTAAGAAATAAAGTTAGTTTGTTGTACCACAAAGGTTTAAAGCTGGTTGAGTTTACAAGTTTTTACATTTTGATTTGACGAAGTTTATATAAATTTCCTGGTAAGGGCATTATGAACGCTGAGACACTTAGATTACTACTTTTGTCTCCACGTTTTAAATTAAAAATTTTATAAAATATTTAATAAAATAATATTCACATGTTACTAGATACTATTAATATTCTATTATTATCAGTTACTGTCAATGAATTAATATTTACATATTTACTATTGTATTCTTGAAAAATATAGTAGGCTACAAGCCTTAAATATTATGTAAAAATAATCATAAAATCGGTTGATCATTTGTGTCGACTAGCAGAAACGTGTGTTCATTTGACAATATTAACATTCTTTGTCAGGTTGACTCAAAACTTAAAAACACGTCCAACAATGTCATTTTATTATTTTATTTCATTATGTTAATGTTGAATAACTTTCTGGCGTCGGCTCACAGAGCAGAAGCGACATTGGCAGTCTTGCTGATAGGTCAGCCCAGGAAGTAGTTTTGGACCAGGGCCCGCTATAAGTTTTGGGAGCCGAGACCTAGCAAAAAAACCTTGATCTCATGCTTCAACATAGAGCGTTTACATTACACTTTAAGCAGGAACGTTTGCTTTTCAAGAGAAAACAATTTTTTTTCTGGATAATTTTTGTATTATATTTTTCACGTTTTTTCCTCACTTTGTTTGGAGCTCCTAGATCGCATAGCTACCGAGCCCACATCGACTTCAAAATAGCTTTGAGCACTGGATGGTAGTATTTGACATCAACAAAGCTAAATTTAAGCAAATAAAGTCACTATTTAAGTAAAAAATAGTAATCTATTAAATCTTTGGTGGGATCTTCAAAAGTTTCTTATTCAAATACAGTGTAGACATAAATGGCTAAAGTTATAATCGTACCTGCTTTTTCAATAGCATTAACCTTGCTACTCACGTAACGTACAGTTTATAAGTCCCATTTTTTAGTTATAAATCGACTTCGCCATCACAGCATTCTCAGTTTGATCATGACAAATTCTTTTTCAATGATTTATTTTATTGTATTACAGCAAGTCCATCATGTTCAAGTGCCGAGCCAGATGATGGTGAGTTCAAATCTTGGTTTGGTTTATTTTTTTTTGGAAGCAAAAATAAAACTATTCCTGCATTGCTGTTGTTACCATATTTTCTAAATATACAGGTAGCCTATTTTAAAAACGATTTTTTCTTATATCGTTATCAATGAGTAAAATAGCAACCAAACAACGAGATTAAACTCCTATACAGCTTAAATCCAGCAATTAATTTTTGCATTTATATCTGGTAAAAAAGAAAAACTACAATAAATAATTTTAAGAAAGAAAGGAATTGTGCCTAAAGAAATAAAACGGTCTTATGATTACATCTAGGTGACTTTTATGTTCAACTTCGATAAACACCAGATATCAAAAGCGAATATACTTTCTTACACCCAAAAGAAACGCAAACAATACTTTTTTAAAGTGAATGTGAACCAAACATAGTTGCAATGTTAGTTCTTTTGGCATAATTGTACAATCGTCGTTCAATACCGGAACGCCTCAAGCTTTTTAAGAAAAGTCAAAGTAACTTTACTGTCGGTGAGTGAAGTACGTCACAATGATGAAAAGAGCTTCAAATTACCTGATAGAACAGCGGATCTGAAGCTTATGTTTTTTTATTTATCTTATGATATCATAACAAAAGGTTACTCCTTATGCCAAATGTTTGATCACAATTTTATTGATTGATGACGTAAACCCTCTTCTAACATACCAACAGCCATACTATTGTTTTGCTTTCTCACGTAGCTTACGAGAATGAAAGTACAAAGCAATGTTACGAGAATGTGACGGGAGACATCATGAAGTCGAAATTGGGGTCTTCGACCCTCCCTTCCAAAGGAAAATACGGAGGTAAGTGAGAAATTATCATTCTCTAACTACAGTAGTCTACGTTCAGTTGTTATATAACATCTAAAGTTGATATTTGCTTTGGTGAATAACTCTATGTTTAAACTGGGAAGTCTTAACATTGATCGACATTTGACCATAAATAGATTTTTTTTTAAATTTAGTTGTAAGGTGAAATCGTCATCATCACAACGAATACTTCACTTATTTTCCGAAACTGAAAAGACATTATTATCGATTCGGCCATTCCAAAGCATACAAAACTATCGATACACAAATTCAGCGGAGGCTTCTCTTGTGTTAAAATAAATACAATTTTGGTAAAGAGGTGATTTTCCTGAACAGATATAACCTAGCAACCACATGGCATTTAGAATAGTACAATACAGTGAAAAAGATACAACAAATTACGAACGTTTGCGGCCATACACGTGTCAGTCCTTATCAAGTAACGGTATGACTGATCCTATACATACTGTAAACTGAAAATATATAAACTGAAAATAAGCAATAAATACTATTAATACTACGAAAACAGCTCAATGCCAAGCAAAAATGCCAAGCAGAGCAAAGTAGGCCTACATCAAATATACTGTACTTATTACTTTCTAAAACTTTTACAACCTGTTTCACCCTAAAAGGGGGATAATCAGCAGTTCTTTATAAGGATCAATCATTTTGTTAATTGATAAGGGCTAACATGGGTATGGCCGAAACTGTTAGCTGCTTAGCCGAGCAATGAGAGCCATGGTTCGACGTTCGAAAGGGCGCCGGTTCGACACCGCTCAAGAGCATGTGGCTGTGTCTTTGGCAAAACACTTGAAGGCATGCCGTCAATTGCGGTGGCGCCTTCAACTATAGGCCTCGATTTCTCTCATAATTATGAGCAGCAAATTGCTCTAAAGAGAAATCCCTACTGCCTTCTTAGGGCTATGGCCTACTAAACTGAAAGTTAAATACCATCGTCAGCTGAGTGACTTAGTTTTAAAACTAAGGTTGTCTGCGGATCACTCAAAACAGTTTGTTTTGACATTGACTGTGTGGGTAGCCACTTTAACAAGTTGAAATTTTGCCACTGCGAATGACTACAATGCAACCGCCAACCAATCAGAACATGTTATAAAAAGCTACCGTCCAATTGTGACCCTTCTAGCACTCATCCAGAGAGTTAATGCTTGTTTTGAACTTTATTTGGTAATTACAGAAGAAAAAGAGCAATAGCAGTGGTGGGAATCGAACCCGCGTCAATGATATGACTACTTTCTAGCCCTAACCCTAACCCCTAAGCCAACCAGCTAACAAAAAATCCATCACTTAATTTGCTTTCTATCATCTTCTTTTCGCCATTTTTTACGTCACTTAAACCGTAGCTTATGATTGGTTGGCGGTTTCCTTCTAGTCAAGTTTAGTGGCAGAATTTCGACTTTTTAAAGTGGCTACCGACTGTGTGATAGCAAGAAGTGTTGCAAGGTTTTTGCAAACATTGGTCTCTGTGCCGTTGTTTCCATAATTAAGTCTGGATTCCCGTCACTTCAATAGAAGCCGAAGTCTAGGTGTGGTAAACAACAACTATATTGTCCGTGGTTATATGTTTCAGGTGGTCAAGGCTTTCATCTCCCACGCCAATCGTCTACCCCAAATTCTTCTATGGGTTTCTTCAAACGAAAGTAGTCACATTGGTCCTACCATCGACAATATGAAGCTGGTGGAAAAGATAAAAGCGGAATAAAAAAATAAATAAAAGCAGAATACCCAACCTTTACTTGACACTTTGTGCGTTCGCTTGACTGAACAACTTGCGTTACGCTCGAACGACCAAACATACATTACTTTGAAATGTTAGTCATGTGATGCAGCTATCACGTTCATTATCGTGTTGTTTGCTGTACATTTCGACTTTACAAAGCAAAGCTATCATCTCACATCAAAGTTTTAAACCATCTTATATTTTTATCTATAGCCATGAATAAGCGTGAAAGTTAAATATTTCGAATGCAAAAATCAATTTAGGCAGTGCCATCAAAACGGCAGTGTCACTTATATGAACAACAAAATTTAAGAAATCGGGCTGGAATAACCCTGTTTTTCAAGCTTAGGCCCAAGATCGAGCCTAATAAAGAAAAGGAAAGCCTGAATTACAACTTTGAATTGTATGCACTAGCATTTTCATTGAATACTTCTGTAGTTGTCATATATTTTATATAAATTTTGGATAGTTTTAGTTCTAAAAAATTAAATACAATTACTTAGCAGTGGCTAAACTAAGAGATCATAACGGTTATTTCTCTCAACCATCAATGTAAAGATGGAGTATGTATGTGCTGCTTATAGTGTTTTATGAATCGTAATACAACATTTTTCGTGCTCAATGTTTAATCATGTCTTCTAATCTACTACATGTCATCAATTTTGCGGTAAATCAAGAATTTTCAAAATATACATTTGGCCGGTTTTGATGCGCATACAGTGTATAAATTGCCATCTAATTTTTAGGTTGTGTATCAACTGCTTTATTTATTCTTGTGCAGTAAAAAGCAGATTTTAGTCAAAACCCATGCTCGGTCAAAAGTAGTCCTGGTCTATACATTCAGTGTAGCAGGCTAAGAGCTACAAAGGGCAAATGGCTGAGGCGACAAGTGTAAGATATCCGCTGAATGCCACGTAATTTTTAAAATTCTCTTACAACTCAAATTCATTCTGTGTTATAATTTTTGTATGTTTTAAACTGTTGTTTTCAATTTATTTTGTCAAGTTTTTCAGATAGGCTACTTCGCATGTGCGAACTTCATTATCTTTACAGTGAGCAACTGTTGGTTTTGCTATAGCCTACAGGAAAAAATACATTTTGGCTTTTCCGTTTAGTTTTGCGATATTGTTGAATGCATCTAAACATCAGTAATGCAACATTTTCTTATTTTTTACGCAAACAGACAACTTCTGATTCATTACTTTCAGTGAACATTAGTTTGCACCAGGAAGTTAGAATAGAAAAGGTAGAAGCCACAAAACGTAAACATTAAAACGTGCTTGAAACCGAAATACAGAAGGTTAATAAATTCATGTCACAAAGGTTGCAAGTGTTATGTATTCTCTTGGAGACATGTGTAATGTCCTGATACCTGAATCAACAACATTATTTTTTCATGTTTTTCGGCTGCCAATTGTAGCAAGAACTGACAGCGATAGATACCGTGTTTTACACATGAAGCTAGGCTCGTCAGTATCGCACCACTATTCATGACAAATACCATCGATCGCCGCCTATACTAATCAGTTTACCTCTTACCGTTGTGGAATGAGTTATTATTTAATGATATTGATTGATTGATTGAATCTTTATCCTCGGACTGGGAAAGCTTCTTGTAGAGCTTAATCCTGGCAGTTTAGCATACTTGTAAAGGCTTTGAATTACTGACGCAGGCCCGGTCACCGAGATTGACAAAAGGAAGTTTCTGATTGTTGAAATGTTGTTGCCGGGAATGATTCCATTCATTAGATGTTGTTGAATGGAGAGCAGTTCTTAACGTGCGTTGCTCAAGCGCACACCCCGAGAGTCGAACAAGCGCAGCTTGATCTTGAAGCTTCTTCGTTCCATAAGTCACGCGCTAACCAACTGAGCTATCGGGGCGGTTATTATATTGATTGTATTACAATATTGATTCTATTACAAAGGCTTTACACACACACAGGTCTTACAGAAGGAAGAGCTTAAGTTTACAAACCCTTTTGGCAATGGCAGTGACCGTATGTAACAGTGATTTTTAAACTTCAAGACTCACATATTTACAAAGACAAAATGTGTTTATCACTTTTGCACCAGAAATGCAGCATCATAATAATGTGAAGTATCAGTGACCTGTTTTTGATAAGCTTGTTTGATTTTAGCGAAGTTTGTACTGTATTGGTATGGTGTTAGCTTATTCAGTAGGCTAATTATATTGCTTTGTTTTACATTGTACTTACACACTTTGGTCAAACATTAGATCTAATTATAAAGTTTTAAACAGCTTGATTCTCAGAATATGCCAATTCAACTGCAAATCAAATGACTTTATCGCTTAAACTACACTGCAAATTGAAAGTATAATATTGCACAGCTCAGCGCCACAAAAGCAAGCGCAAATAAAACTAAGTGCAGTCAGCAAACATCAAAACGAAAGTGTACAAATGATTCAGAGAGAGGTAAAGTTGTATTTCAACCCCAAAATAGCAAGGCAATAACACAAAGGCGGTCTTTAGAAGTTTTGGCAAAACAATAGACAAATATGATCAAGTAATATTTTTTGAAAAGTTTGGACAGCTTGTGGGAACCAATAAACCATTCTTCATGAGTACAGTAAGCAACTATAAGCATATCAAGAACAAAATGAAAGCAAATTTATGTTTTTCTAAAAGGTTTGCATGGATTGACAACCCAGCAGAGAGCAAAATTCGTCAGTTTTCACATTAGTTTAACGTCTGCAGATTCAATATAAAAACGACGGATTTTGCTGTCTGGGAAATGTTTCGATGTTAACATGTTTGAAATGTTTTGATTTTAAAAATTTTAACAAATAGAATTAAAAAGTGATCAAGTGTAGGAAAATACTTATTTTCTAAAATGCTAGATCACACAATCTGTTCCGGACTGTCGTAATTCTTGCTGAGCAAACCTGGTGTGAAACTGATTGTGTAACCAAACAAATCAGATCGAAATGGGGCAAGCAATATCTGCATGCGTAGTCTGAGTACCAGCAGGCTTAGCCTACTCATGTACTTTTAGTTGATGTTTAACAAAACCGATAAGTGGTCAGTCGGTTTGAAAAACATCGTTAGATTTCGATGTCCTATATAAGAATGTGCATGCAATGATTTTGAAGCAAACGTTGCAAAAACCGAACTAGTTCTGAACTAGTAACCCAACTAGTTCTGTAAATCATATCTAAAACAAGGATTTAGAAACTTTGGAGGTATCTGTTTGTAAAATTTAAAATACAAGTCTTGAATTAAAATAGGTTAGTAACCATCTTTGTCGCGAGCGACAACGTATAAACCCACGTTATTGCAGTAGGTCAGAATTCTGCCGTGGTATGGAAAAACCTAGTAACTCACATTTTCAACTTTTCGAGAAAAACGCAGAAAACTGAACATCTCTAGCTTTTATCAATGCGACTTATTAGGTTTTCCATACCATTATCTCAGTAAGTTCAGCGAAATTTTGAAATCAAATACTGTCAAAAGACGCGGAAAAACCTAGTAACTCCAAAATTAAACTAAAATCATTTTTTTCGAATTTGTTGTTACTAGGTTTTTTCATACCACGGCAGAATTTTGATGGAATGAATTTAAAAATGTTTAGCTCATATCCCTCTTTCGGCTGCAAGGCTAAACAATAGAACAAGGATTTTTTTATGTTGTAAAGATTATATTATTGGAGAGACGTATGAAAAGATTGCCTATACTATACCAGAACTATCTAGGAATTGATTGCAGCAAACAGTGGCGTATTTAGAAAGTTTGTTAAGGGGAGGCCAAGACATTCTGTCAGTCAGCCGCGTAGCGGCTGACTCGGAGGCTGGAGGCCAATGGGGGTCTGGGGGTAGTACACACGGGGTAGTCTCAACGGTAGTACACAGAAAGCTCAAATTTGGCGAAAATAGCTGTTATAATTGGTTCAAATTTTTGCTACTTGGGTTAAAATTAGACTTGTTTACCTGATCATTCGGGGGAGGCTATTGCCCTTTATCCTCCCCCCTAAATACGCTACTGGCAGCAAATGAAAGTGCAAATGAATCTGTTCCATGCAACACAGTAGAGCTGGTGAAAGTAACAAGTGGTAATTTTTTTCTTGACAGATTAATTGCTGTCAAGACGCGAGTCTTAACCCAAGGGTAGACAATTTATTGTGACGTTATTGACCTCATGACGTTGATACGCAAATAGAGTTTCTTTCAACCATAGCCCATTGGTAAACAACGAATCTTGGAGTTAAAGCGGGCATGTGCAAACTACAGCCTTCAGCTATAGTCCAGTGACGGATCCAAGGGGGAAATTGGAGCGGTCAATCTTCCTAAAACGCTTTTTCCTCCTTTATTTGCAAGGTCGGATTAATGTAGACTTACCGTTATGCCTACATTACGCGGTATTGCAAATAGGTTGCTACATACAAATAGTTCTTATCGTTAGCTTACCGAACAACTGCTACTAATATGTGAAATTTGATAAATTGTTTGGTGGAGAGGAGCAAAATATTTCCACCAGAATTTGAATGGATCAATAATAATGAAACAGACATGTCGATCAAAAGTGTGTTCAGATTTAGATTGTAAAGCTTTAGGTGAAACTGATCAATTTCAAGAGGTCTCTGGTGAAATGAAAAAAAAGTGTTTTTGATACAAACTGAATGGCTCATGCCAATCTTGCATAACACCATTGAGTTTGTGTTTTATAAAAAGTGAAAAAATAGGTCAACTTCGATACTGAATGCTAACCTATAAGCTACATGCTGTAAGCAGGTTACAAGGAATTTGCTTTCCAGAGTGACTTGATATTTGTTAAGTTTATGCTACAACAACGTAACTTTAACGTTAGAAATGGGAACGTTTGAGCGAAAAAATGCTAAGAAAACACATTACCGCGGCTGGTTGAACATTAAACTGTCAAATGCCGTAAGTAACCCAACATCCAGCTGTCATGTTTAACTATGGTATTCGCTCTCAGCCAGCAAATAAGTCCTTGTTATCAACAAAGCAATGTCTGAATCAAATGTAAAAATAGACAATGTTTGGGCTGGGAAATTATTTCTAAGTTAACTGGTTAACGAAAATTTGATGTATTTTGATGTAGATAATTTATCACTTTATGTTATTAATTATGTAATAATGCATTTCGGTTTTTGTGAACAGACCCAGCAAACTGTTCACTTGAAGCGGTTGACTGTCTCGTATATCATCAGTATAAGCCTTGTTTGTCTTGCAACAAACAATCACCAGCCCCATTTGTTAATTATAAATCGATTTCGCCACTACAGCATCGTCAGTCTGATCACGTCAAGTCTGATAATTTGATGCTATCAGACTGACGATGCTCTAGTGGCGAAATCGATTTCTAATTATTAATAATGAGGCTGGTGAACATTACTGTTTTTTGCGTAAGTGACAAAGCTTATACCATGTTATTAATGGTTGTGAAACTATTTAGGTATGAATTTTTTTGTTTATTGAAATCTCAGAAACGGCCGAGGTTAAAAGTTAAAATAAAGGGTTTCAGTGGACTAGCAAAATTAGAATAACACTTGTTCGAAATACGTTTTTAACTTACTAAATATGCAGTACTTTTTGTACCATTTATCTTTATTAAATGTTTTGCAGAAAAACTTTGACCCGTACTTTGCGCTGCTGCAAAATCGAGAACTGCTTTTATTTACAAACGAAGAAAAAGCTCTTGGACCAAACCCACATGTTAGTTTTTCTAAACTTCATACAAAATGTCGCAGAAACTGATTGATTAGTTGGCTGGTTTTTAAAACTTTATCTTAGAACTGACAAAGCCTTGATAGGTTAGTCCTGGTAGTTTTTCGCATACTTATAGAGGCTTTGACACAGTGCAGGTTACCGAGATTGGCAGAGTGAAGTTTTCCGATTGTTGAAGTGTTGTTGCAGGAAAATTATTCCATTTCCATCTACTAGGTGCCGCTGAATGGAGGGCAGTCCTGAAATGTGTCGCTCAAACACATACCGCCCCGAGAACCGAACCAGCGCCGCGTGATCTAGAGCCGGGCAAGTAACCACTGAGATAACGGGTTTTAGTGGTGTACGGTGTTGCATCCCAATTTCGACAGCCAGGTGGCTAATTTTACAGAAATACAATTTTGAATAGACGGTTTCAAAAGAGTGTTTCTTCGGTCATTACATACAGACGAACGGATCCGGGAATTTTATGTTACAATTTTCCCACGAAGAGATTATGGTTTACCGCTGTGACCACAACTGAAAGTGAACAGTTACTCAAGCTAAACTATTTACCTAAAAGCGATACTGCTATTTTGCATTCATCAAAATCTGCTGCCAAAATCTAAAAATCGATTTCGCCATAGTAATAGCGTTTTCAGCTTATTCAAAGAGAATCTTTTGGAAACTATTTATTTCAATATTGCATAGTAAAAAAAGAACTAAATTTCAGTTGCAAACCTGTTATAATCAACTAAAATTTTTGTTCGTTTGTGCATGATAAGCCTCAGACTCTAAACTTTCCCGCTTCAACTGCTCACAGCAAAGAACACCCCAGCCAGCAAACCAGTCCTTTTCTATATTGATAAAACGTCTGCAGAAGTTCAATCAATGTAACAAAGAGTAATTTTTCTAGCTGGCACAAAAGTTTGCAAAAGTCGTCTTTTGTACATTCACCGAGGTTGCAACGATGTGAAAACGATTGCTTGGCTGGTTTGGTAACTTCCAAATTGTATCTTAAACAGACGTTGCATTGCAGTGAAGTTTTAAAAATTAAAATAGCTTGACTGCTTGATGTTTTAACGATGATTCAACGTTGATTCAACGTTAAAACATAGACTTTTGCTGGCTAGGGGCATCTGACACTGACAGAGTTTTTCACCTTTAGTTAAAACTATTAAGATTATTTGGTTTAAGTTTGTACATCATTCATACCTCTTTACGATTTCCAGGTATTAAATAAAAACTTTTTGTTCAGATTGAAGATACTGTCTCTCTAAAAAACATCAAAAAGGTAAAACGAAAAGAGACAATTTCGTTAATGGGAAAAATTGGTCCACCCGTGATACAGCTTCAAACCACGTAAGAAAAACAAATATTAACGTAAATAAATGCCGATTGTTCCAGAGAAAAATTGTAAAGTAGTCATTTGTTATCATCATATGATTTGCAGTCATATTTAAGGTTACCCCTAGTGTTTGAATAATTAGATTAAGTGGACGGAAAAGCATGGAAGCCAATCTTTCTGCCCATCTAGCATGCCTTTAGATGCCTTGCCCAATAGGGAGGGCCGTCGGAAACAGATCGCTTAGCAACTCGAGTTTCTTAGGAGGTTCGTCGAGTAAACGACAAAATCGAAAACCATTTTTTAATTGAACGCCAGGAAGACGGTGCACAACCAGGGGCGAGTTTAACTGATGGAGGCCTGGGGCACTCTTAGATCGGGGAGCCCGTGAAAAAAAGTTTTTTGCGCCGAGGGCGCGTAAAACTTTACAAGGTAACTTGAAAGTCACCCACACCGTTGCTAATGCCTTTACGCCAAGCTCAGTCGCCACCTTGTGACCAAAAATTAACCTTGAAAGAAAAAGGAGGCATCTTGCTGAGAGAAAATAATTATAATAACATAAAATCACATTTTTTCACGTCGGAGGGCCCTTCAAAAAGGGGGTCTCGGCAACTGCACCCTCTTCCCCCCTTAAATCCGGACCTGTGCACAATACGGTCCAACTAATCTGTAAATCACCCCATTTCTGGGATATAACCCCCCACCAATGGTGACGTTCTCCGAAGTTACGCCCCAGTGAAAGAAGAAAATCATGAAGAAGGAGGACACCGGAGATTACAAGAAGGAAATGGAGCTATCTACGATTTCGCCACAGTGGCGATCATTACGCGTTAGGGAGTGATCAAGAAGATTCTGAAGGGATGGGCCATGGTTAAGATGAAGAATAAAATCCTCACAGCGAGAAAAACGGCTGAATGGAAAACTTCATTGAAGGCTAGTCTTTGCCTCCACACTCTTTTCAACGTCGTTGACGACAAATTGCTGCACTCACGCGAGGTTGATTTCGTTAAGGACCAATGCGGAGCACGCATTGGTTTCATTGGATTGGGAGGCGGTGAAATCTGAGAAGAAGAGGGACGAGCGGAAGGAGTAAGCTGCTTTCAAGAGAGAGAAGCGAGAAAACGAGCGGAAGAACGCGAAGAATGTACACACGACTCGGATGACGACAATACAGAAGAAACTCCCAGAAGGCGCTTCCTTTCAGAGTGCTCGATCGGCAGAGAAGAACTCGAAAAAAAGCAGGAGCGATGTACTTTCGATATGCATGAAGTTGCGCGTGAGGTGGAAAGGTATGGAATTCCGAGTCTAGCAGAAGCTGCCCTCGCAACCGCAACAGTACTGGACAAAAAAGATGATTTCAATCCGACGATGATAGTCGACAATAACAAGCTCGTTCGTGCACGAAAACGGATCCGTTTAGAGACGAGTCACTTCGCGTCCAGTTCGTTCGGCACAATAGCTGAAGGCCTTTACTTTGACGACAGAAAGGATAAAACCATTACATTGAATTACATAACTGGCTATCGTCAAAAATCAATCGAAGCCCACTACGTAATGCTTAAATACCCATGATCTGAATATATCGACCACGTTTCCATTCAAGGGCGTTCAACTGGGAACAAGATTGCCAAACGATGTTGGATGCTCTTGAAGTCAAGGGAACTGACGTGAAAGGCATTCGGATCGTTGGCTGCAACGGAACTGCTGTCAATACAGGTAAGCACACAGGGCCATCACTACCATTGAGAAACATATCGGGGTACGGTGCAATAATCGATTTGCCAGTTTCACCTCAACGAACTCCTGACCGGCAATCATCAAACCTTCAAAGGATTTATCAGCTGTGTCGTCGCTAATGATAAGTGCAAAATGGGAGAATTTGCAGTCGCCGAGTTCGAGAAGACAAAATCCAATCTGACGGAAGTCGATGAGGTGATGGAAATCAGCGGCGATCAAAAGTAGGCCCATCTGCTCGATATCGTGTTGGTCATCGAGGGAAATCTGCCTCCATAAAGCATTCGATTCCGTGATCCAGGAAAACAGGGTCATGCACGATGGCTTACTCTCGTTTCAAGGATATGCCGACTTTATATCTCGGAGCCAGAACCAACAGAGGCGCTGATAGAAATGACGACGTAGCCTACATCGTTAAAGTTTACGTTCCGATGTGGTTTACTACCAAGCGAAACAAGACGATTCACTTTGCTGCTCGGTCCTTCCTTCGGTTGGTTAAGCTGACTCGCTATCTGACAGGCCAATCAATAAAAGTCGTCGACAGTTGCCTACAAGCAAAGGCCTTCGCTGCTCATCCGGAGAATGTAGTGTTCGCCCTTCTGCATCACGAGTCTAAACCAATGCGTAAGCTCGCAGTTCATCGGATCCAGAAAGCAAGGGACGAGTACACTAGTAGGATACGTCGTTTCGAAATTCCTAAACTAAACTTTGGGTACACAGATTTGACAACAAACTCGTTGCTCCGGTGGAGCGAGCGGAAACTCACTGAGCCGCCAATCTACGCGATTTCAGCATCCAACAGCTCACAGAGCTTTTCGTCAAGACCGATGTTCCTATATCGATTGACAGCTTTCAGTGCTGCACACAAGCGGTTGAGCGCGAAATCAAACTCGTCACCGAAGTAAGCGATGAAGTCATCGGCCATGACAGCAGACATGAGCTTATTCTGACCCGAACTGCTGCTTGCTCACAGCGTTCACGTTTTGAGTCATAGAAAGATTACGTTCTGTGATTGTTTTTGACTGTTTTCGTCGTTTTGTGTATTTTCTATTTTTTAATTATTTAACAATTTAAAAAAAAAAAAAATTTTATTTTATTTGGGTAATATTGACTTTTTTGTGCGGCGTTTTCCCGCGGCCCGATCTAAAAAAAAAATTCAGATTATTTGTTTGTGACCTAAGCCTCCTATCTGAGCCGAGTTGCTGAGTGATTTGACAAAAAAAGTGCATTGACGGCCCTCCCTATTGCCCAAGGCAAAGCCAAGTGCTCCGGAGCGGTGTCGCACCGGCGGATTTCAAGTGCCCTACCAGGGCTCTCACCGCACGGCCATGCAGCCATAATCACTTATGATACGTCGAAATAACTATTTGATCAACATGAGGTTAATCCGATTTCTATTCCACTGAATTTGATTTTTTCTTTTGCGTATCCAGTCTTACACTCTGTGATTGGAAATTTAAATTATATGAGTAGAAGGAGAGAAAAGTCAATCTTCGTGTCTTGTTTTGAACATGATTATGTTCTGCAGTACACAGACAGCAAAATCCGTTATTTTACATTAATTCAACGTCTGCTGACGGCAAGTGACAGCTAACAATCCTACACAAAAAAAACATTTTTTCACTGCTTTACTGTTGTAGCGTCTAGTTATGATTTGCATACTAAACTATTATGTATTGTGTTTGGTGTTTTAACTTCACAATTCCAACCTAATTTTTTTCTGGATTCAAAGTGTTCATTAAAATAATTTATAATAAGGTTTTGAACTTTATTCAACACTGAAAAATAGGTCGTGACAAAAAAGGTTTTAAAACTTCTGTCCTAGGTTTTTCATATACAACTGACTTCTGAAAATTAACCTTTAACATACCAAGCCTAGCTCACCAACGTCGTTTACCAAGGTGGGGTCCTCCAAGGACCCCATCGTTTTTATTGCTTAAAGTATACAGTATATACAGGATCATGAATAATTAACGTTACAACTTCAAACAAATGTATTTAACAAATAGTAGATAAAAATTGAATAACAAACATATAATATTATTGTCAAATAAATGAATATTTAAGAAAAACAATTTTTACTCAATGTGTCGGCCATTTGCCTCGATAACAAGTCGAAGACTCTTCGAAAAGGACCTGCAAGAGTCATGAATAACTCTTTGAGGTATTTTGGCTCAT
This sequence comes from Aplidium turbinatum, assembly GCF_918807975.1. Taxonomy (NCBI): domain Eukaryota; kingdom Metazoa; phylum Chordata; class Ascidiacea; order Aplousobranchia; family Polyclinidae; genus Aplidium; species Aplidium turbinatum. Next base: position 4,301,072 of record NC_137483.1, on the reverse strand, counting down.
TCTTTTTTCAGATTAGCCTTCAGCGCTTCCAAACTTTGGTGGTGTTTAGTCGAAACCCTGCTCACCAGGTAAGACCAAATGCCAAAGTCTAGGGGGCCAGGTTTGGGGATGAAGGAGGCCATTCTTCCTTGGAAATGACAAACAGCAAATTGGCTGAGCCAGTTTTGCGTTCTCTCACAATACATACAATCAGTATACCGACACACTAAAGCACAAGCCAACTTGTAGTCTACTTTCTTCATCCTTACTTGGATTACAGTATATAAGCTACAGCTAATGCAACAAAGGAAGATTGCTGAAATTGTAAGTAAAGCAGATGCCATTTTTATGACACTGTAATAAACCCCTGTTTTTACCCCAAGTGTTATAAAAACTAAAATTTTAGTCTTAGCATCACATACAGTATAATATATGTGTTTCTACAAATTACTTAGACAAGGAATCATATTCATAAACACACAGTTCATTCACTGTCATCTTCACATTCTTTGGCACTTGTCACAGTTGTGTTGGTGACTCGGTGCTGTTCGCAAATGAAACGTTTGCATTTGAAGCATATAATGTTAACTTTTCTATCGTTGTTTCAAGGACATTGAAAACATCTTCCTCTCTTCTGTCTCACTAGCTGCCTTGACATTAATAATATATTTGAAGCTTCAGTGTTTCGAGCTACAGAAGCTCCCATTCCTTCAATAGCTCAAACGATGTGAAGCTGAAAACCAGATGGATTACATGCTCTGCGCAAGACATTAGGTTTCGTCAATTCTTTGCCTAACTCCGTCAAGAAATAATATCCTCGATTAGATTTTCTACTGTTTGAGTCTCTGTTTTTGAACACCCAAGTGATATAGGAATTCAGGGCTCCAATATCAAGCACGTTCGTAAAAATTAGGAAAGGCCATCTTGACATTCGTCTGGCACAAGAATATTCACTCACCAACTTGTCTGCATCATCCACTCCGCTTTTTGTGCGGTTATATTCAAGTATCATGTTGGGTTTCTTGTGATCTTCATTAGACAGTGAATCATCAAGATACTGAGAGGTTAGTAAACGAACCGTCATGTTTTTTTAGGCACATAACTTACAATTGCCAGTTTATCTGAATAGATAAAGTTTGACGATAAAACATAATATCGTCCCTTCGCAACTTCCATAACTGCAGGAATATCTGAGTTTTTTGCTCAGTGTTCCTGTCTTGGTGATATTTTTCTGGAGCAAACATTCTGCAGTTGGCACTGATGTAAAAAAAAACATCTGTGGTAACACTTCTTTCAGTTGCAAACAGTGATTTCATCATGTCACACAGTACACACAACCAGACGTCCTTGATTTTTCTCTGGTGCACTCCCAGGAAGTTTTCCAGTATAGACTTGGAGGTTATACAGGTAAGTGGTTTTCACGTCTTCAGCTGCCCACACTTTAATGCCATATCTTGCTGGTTTTGATTTCATGTACTGTCTCATTGGACATTTCCCTCGGAAAGAGACTAATTGTTCATCTACCGTTACTTCTTCAAATGGGTTATAGATTTTTTGCAGTTTTCTACAAATCCATCCCAAATTTCGCGAAAAGGTGCAAGTTTAACATTTTCATTTCTTTGACCACGTGTTGATTTGTCATCAAATTCTCAAACTCTGGCAAAATGTAAGGACATTTTTCGCGTGAAGTTAACTGGATATCATTCAGCATTTGTAACCTAATATACCAAGGGGGGTCCCATCAGGACCCCAGGTAACGTTATGCTGTTTTTTGCATATGTTTCAAATAATTTTTTAATTTTTGTTGCACTATACTGAACTTGCTTAAATTTATGACACATACACAGATAAGGAGGAAAATTATTGCTATATGTAAGGCAGGAGATAAAAAAATTCACCTCTGGGGTCCCTACGAGACCCCGCTTGGTATGTTAAGGGTTAAGAATAAATTTCATTGATTTAAATATTTCAGAGGTGGTCAAGAAATGAAAATTCGCGCTGATAAACCAGAAGATCTATTGTCATGGTATCAATATATTTACGCAATAGCGACGGTATGTATTTCTTAAGTCATTATTTTCATGTTTTATGAGTGGTCAGTAATTCACAAATTTTTACCTGAATGAGGAATCGCTGCCCAAAAAAAATATTTTTCATAATTGGATATTTTTTTTTTTAGTTGGAAGTTCCAAGCGATGAATACCTTTTACCAGGACAAAAATACCGATTAATAAATTTAATAGATGAGCTCAACAATACCGATCATCATCAACAAGATGATGATCAAAAATATGCGATGGCTGAAGACATACTGTCACCGCCACCGCATCGAGAAGAAAAGCCACCGCATCGAAGAAAGGTCTCTTCTGAAAAGGTCTCTTTTCTAACTCTTTATCACTTTGCTATCATACGCAGTTCATACGTATCAATTTTATCGTGCATTGTATTCACGTTCTATATAGCAGTCCAAATGCATTTAACCGAGTGGTGAGAGATGCTCGAAAGGACGCCAGTTCAACACCGCATAAGGGCACGTGACTGTGTTTTTGGCAGAACACTTTAACACATGCTTAAAGATGGACACGAAATTGGTTTCCTTGCATTCCTGTCCACTCAAACAAAACCCTTATTCATCGGACAATCGGACATAAGCTTACGAATACAACAAGCGTACACGAGCAAAGGCCGGTACCAATGAAATTTTTGGGCCTCAAGTAAAGACATTTATTAGAAATACGCACTGTTTCCAAAGAATACGCTGTGGCTTCTAGTTGCTTTCGGGCCCTTAAAAAGGTTCCGGTCCGTTAAAAATATTCCCCGCACGAGTCCAAAACTACTCCTTAGACCTCCTGTCAATGCTATAACACACGATTCCTTAAACTCTGAAGAGACACTTGGTGAAAACGTTTGCAGGAAGCCACCAACGTATGAAGACATTTTTCCATTACTGACCGAGTTTCACTCATTCTACTATAAGCTCGTATGCAAAACAGCACGTAATGCCCAATGAAAATGATCATGAGAAGAGATTTTTATCATTAAGAAGTAACCCAGTGTGTGGTAGTGTAAAGTATATGTTAGGATACAGTATTGATAGTTTGCAGTAGTCTAAATACTAAATAAATTCTCTGTGTTATGTGCATTGTTATATATGAAACAAATCAGTTCTTTTTGTGTCAACTTTGCTATTAAAATGTTGGCTATACTCTAGTATAGGAACCTATAAGTAAGCTATGTGATACAAAACGTTTTCTTGCAGGAGAGCCTATACACTGATGATATGACCCAAGCAAGTCGACTAAGAAAATCGTCACTTCCAACCCCAGACAGCGATCGCCCTCCAGATATACCAAGGCGACAGAAAACCCTGCAGCATTTAAATTACCCTCAATCTTCTGCAGAGAGACCTGGCTCTTTGCATGTAGAACCAGAACCAAATCTTAAAAAGACGAATCCCAACGCTTTCACGACATCCAAAATTTCACAGATAATACAAGTAGCATCACCAGATAAGCCCCTTCCTCCAGTGCCGGAAAATGTATGCGAACTGGATGATGCTTTATCTCCAGTAAGTTTCATTATTTATCAAACTATCTGCATTGAGGTTTTGTTGTGTCACAATTGCCTCGTCATGCCAGGAAAGATGCTAGTTCGATGCCGCATGAGGGCACGAGGCTGTGTCTTTGCCAGGAACCTTCATCACATGCTTGAAGGTAGACAAGAAATTTGCACCCTTGCATTCCTGTCCACTTAAACAAAATCCTTAATGACCGACAATCGGTGAAGACACAAACGTATGAAGATATTTTCTCATTACTGTCGGAGTTTCACGCATGTTACTGTAAGCTACTCGTATGCAAAACAATATCGAGTAATGCCTAATGAAAATGATCACACTGAGAGATTTTAAGAAGTTTCAAGAAATCTGCTTCCTTGCATTTCTGTCCACTGAAAAAAAAACCTTAATCACCGGACATAAGCTTACAAATATAACAAGCGCACACGCTAAGAGATTTTAATCATTAAGCAGTAACCCAGTGTGTGGTAGTGTAAAGTATATGTTAGCATACAGTATTGACAGTTTGCAGTAGCCTAAATACTGAATAAATTCTCTGTATTATGTGCACATTGTGCATTGTTATGGATATGTGAAACGAATCAGTTCTTTTGTGTCAACTTTGTTATTAAAATATTGGCTATAATCTAGTGTAGGAACCTATAAGCTATGTGATACAAAACGTTTTCTTGCAGGAGGACCATTACATGGACATGACCCTACCAAGTTGGATAAAAAAACAGTCACTTCCAACCCCAGACAGCAATCGCCCTCCAGATATACCAAGACAACAGAAAACCCAGCAGTATTTAAATTACCCTCAATCTTCTGCAGAGAGACCTGGCTCTTTGGATGTAGAACCAGAAACAAATCTTAAAAGGACGAATTTCAACGCCATCACGACATCCAAAACTGTACCGACAATGCACGTAGCATCATTAGATAAGCCACTTCCTTCAGTGCCGGAAAATGTATACGAACTGGATGATGTTTTTCCTCCAGTAAGTTTCATTATTTATCATACTATCTGCGATGACGTTTTGTTGTGTCATAATTGCCTCGTCATAATCGACTTATTCCTTCCAGCATTTGAGTGGATTTGTGTTTCTTGGTACCGTTTATTTTGTTTGTTTGGAACACGTTACTTTTACTTATAAGCAATGTTTACAAATCAAATGATGTTTTTGAAATGAGGCTAAGTATCATTTAAAAAATCCTAAATTAGTTTATTAAAAACCGTTTTAATGTATTTCATTTCAAGCTTTTTCTTGCTTTTTATCTTGCGGTATTCGGATATAACATCAGACTCCAAGTCATTTCTGGTTAATGACTCCAACTTGCCTTAATTGTTAAACGAATATTATCGATAATCATAATTTATTTTCACAAACACTGCATGTTGTGCTCTTAGGGGACAGTTAATCATTGATGGAAATATATAAATAAATGCTTTACTTTATTCATAGGAACCTCCACAGCACCGGAACCGAGCAAATACAAACAATTTGCCTGGGTAAGTTTTTTTTTAATTGAAAGGTATTAGACGTGGGGTCCGCTTTAAGGAGATTTTAATTTATCAAAACTGATTTTGAAGTACCCATCCCAAAATCTGCATCATCATCATCATAATCCATCGTCGGTTTGTTCCCCACTAGTTGGGGTGGCCGATTGTTTCCGCGCAGCAATTGTTTTAATCCCTTTTCTCCATTTCACCCTGTCTCTTGCATCTTCCTCCTTCAGTCCGACTTTTTTAAATTCATCCTTCACTGGTTGTTTCCACGTTCTTCTTGGACGACCGCGTTTCCTCTTCCCATCCACCTTTAGATCTAGTGTCTTTCTAAGAAAACTTCCTTCCTCCCTCCTTATCACATGTCCATACCATCTTACTCCATTTGCCCTTGCCAGTTGGTCTATGGTCTCTCTCATCTCTAGCATATCCAACAATTCTTCAGTCCTTTTTTCCCTTTTCGTTTTCACCCCACACATTGCTCTCATCATTGACCTTTCCGTTCTTCTCAGGATTGCCAGTTCACTCTCTCTCAATACCCATGTCTCGCTACCATATAGCATTGCAGGCCGCACACAGCTCCGATATACTTTTCCTTTCATCCTTAGTGAAAATTTTCTGCCATGCAACATTTCCCCACATTCCCTGAACTTTGCCCAGCCCAATCTTGCCCTTGTTGTCACCGCTGCTTCACATCCACCACTTCCATTTATCCGATCACCCAGATAACAGAAGTCTGTCACTGTTTCGATGTCATGGCAGAACTCATCATCATGGCCTTCCACTTCATTCCTTCCTTTACTGCATTTCCCACAAACAAAACACTTCGCCAATCTTGTTGCGGCTCTCTTGACATTAGCACATCTTGCATTGCATTGAATTTCTCATCACTCTCTTGCCACATATTCCACAGGGATCTACTTTGTTCTCAACAACTGTTCCTTTTGCTCCACTCATCATAACTTTTGTTTTTTCAAGATTCACCTTCATACCCTTGGTGTGAAGGTGAATCTTGCCTATGGAACTTGCCTATGCCTATGGAAACAAATTACTGTATCTTAGAAATAAACAAAAAGCGATGTTACGCTTTTCTCACAGAAGCTGAGCGACGTATTAGCCAGGTTGGCAAGGGACAGGTTGGCCTCTGTTGTCAAAAAACGTCGTAAATTTTGGCAAAAACCAACAACTATTTTGACGAAAGTTACTAAATAAAAAGCGGTAAAATTGCATCGTTTAAAAAATGAATTAAAATGAGTTCATCGTTTTGAGACAAAAATACTAAATCTTATAAATTTTCTTAATTTATAACTGTATTATGTTGATATGTAGCAACAAACCTTGAAATTATCACGAATCTGATTATTTTTTTCATGAAACTGCCAACGTAAACATGACACAGTTGCACCAAAATCAATGCAATCCTTAATTTCGTTGATTTTCGTAACTGCATCAGGCTGATTTGGCAGCCGCAAAATAATAAATTGTTCAAAGGGATACTAAAGGAAAAACCTGACTTGGCGATTGTACACGTTCTTTGTATTTAACATGCTACCATAAAACGATTTTCAATAAAATTTTGCCCCATTGCGGCCTGATCACCATTTCCCGCGTGCTTTTGTCAGAGCTTTTAAAATGGAAATGGGCGTTAATCGACATCAAAACATCAGATTTCAACATCAAAACATCAGACAGTTTGCTCAAAACATCAGATTTGATGTTAAAACATCAGAAGTGGTAACGTGGCTTTTGTTATTGCTGTCGATAGTGACGTATTCTCGAGCAGTGTTTCCACTTTTGGATTTTGGGCCTTGCCGGTGCCACTGAAAACAAGTTTTATTCGGTAATTTTTTTTGAAATGTATTCTTGAATGTTCAGTTTACTCATCTTAATGCTTAATTCCCGTTTGAAAATTTCATCTACTAGGCCTTTAAGTTTGTTCAATCCTTTCATGCAACTGTGTGAAATAGCAATGATAAAAATATGTGGAAACACTGACCACCATTCCTACTACTTTATGCTCATCTCAAAGATCATTTCCTTGTTCAAGAGAGTTACAACTTGCATTCATTTTTATATGAAACAGAAACGCTTATTTAATTTAGCCATAATCAATATTAAAAGATATTTTGCAAACGAAAGTTATATCCGATCTGCTATTGACATTTGTGGAAATCAACATGGTAGTGAAAATATGTTTGTAGTTGATCGAAATTTGTCTTTAAATGTGAAAAAAAAATTTAGAATAAGAAAACATTCTTGTTGATGCTAGATTCTTTATCGACAAGCCCTTGAACAGGAGCGAAGCCGAAACAATTCTTAAAAGGAACCAACGCTTTGGAAACCTGATGCTACGAAAAAGGATTCCAAGCAAGACAACTAAAGAATCAGAATACGCAGTTTCCATCTTTGTCACAAAACCACAGTGAGATAATTTTTTCTAACATTTCATTGACTTCAGTGATGTAGTAAACATTAAAGCAGACAGCTAGTTGAAACGCGCGGTCAATTGTGACTACATACTTCAGAACTTCAGCAACAGCGTACAACAGTTCGATAAAATTTTTGTATTGCATTTTACACGCTTGTCCGCACCACTTGCTAACTTGGTTAAAGACATAGTTTTGTGAATGAAAAAGTAAAATAAAGCGACAATGGTTCAATTGAGGTCCATGAGCAACAAGGGTCCGCCTCGATAGCTCAATTGGTTAGCATGTGACTTCGTCAACAAAAAATCTTTAAGATCAGGCCACGCTGGTTCGACTCTCGTGGAATGCGCTTGAGCAACAAACGTTAAGGACTGCTCTCCATTCAGCGGCATCTAATGACCCAACTACCGTATCATGGCTGCACGATGAGGCATTGCCAATCTAAGCTACTACAAGTCAAACGAGAGAAGAAGAAGAAGAAGAAGCGGCATCTAATGGATGGAATAATTCCCTGGCAAGAACACTTCAACAATCGGAAACTCCAGTGGTTCAAAGCCTCTACAATTATGCGAAACTGCCAAAGTCAAGCTCTCAAAGAAGCTTTCCAAGTCCGAGGATAAAAATTCATTCAATTAATCAACTCTTCGAGCATACGCTTGAGCAACTTCCTCACAGGATAACTGTTTATTTCATGCACATAACAACATATCAACGAGAACGAAAACTTTACTCTGTCAATCTCAATGACTGGGTCGCATCACTGGTTTATAGTCTCTACAAGGATGCGAATCTGCCATAATACAGCTTCAAAATAGGCTTTCTCACTCCGAAAATAAAAATTGCAGCAATGAGGAACAAACAGCAGACCACACCATCTGCAACTAGCATTTGGCTATCATGCGCCAAATAGTGTGCGTGTTCTGCATGAACTGGATGGCGAATCAATTCAGTGGCTGCTTGAAACCTGCCCAAACTGTGACTGCTTGACATCTAGAGAACGAGTCGCCGCCACTGCTCAAGGGTGATAAAAGACAGACCGCCTCGACCATTGGAGTGGCAAAGAAGATAAAAGTTAATCATACCAAGAAAAGGGAGAATCAATATAAACGTCTAACATATTGTGCTCATAGTGCATTCGAACTTCTAATTGCCAGTGTGTTGTAGCGTTAAAACTCTACATATCTAACCAGTAATGTTTTTGTAATACAGCAGTCACTTCCAACACTTTCTAATAAGTGAAAGGAGCTCTGGAAACCAGAAGCAATATTTCATATCTCTGGGAAAAGAAACACATCCATCACTGACGTCGCTACAGAGCGTTATAGATTTTTTTGTGTCGAAAGGTCTCGGTACTTACAAACCGTTAGAGCATTCTGATCAACTTATAACCGAAAATTTATACGAAGATGTGTTGCCAGGTAAGATTGTTTTAAAATAACTTTAACTTCTTAATGTCTTACCTATCAGAAAATAGCTTTTAGAAATCACTGTGTTTTAGTAATGGCTTTTTAGCAGGGCTGTGTACTGTGTAGTCGGGCAAAAATATATGCCTCCGACTCCTCAATTTATAACTTGCTGACTTCGACTTCAGTGTTGCCAAATTGATGAGGGTTGCCAGATTTTTTTTAATTTTTGTCTTTTTTCGTTTTTTTTTTAATTTAATTTTACTTAAGTTGTGACCGAAATTTAAAGGGCAACTTTCATGAAAACTGGGAAGAGATAACATTTCTGTTTGTTTGTAAATTTTTAAAGCGCAATACGAAGAACAAGAAAATATATTTTAAGATAAGATTACAAAAAAAATATATATTTTTTGTTTTTTTGTGTCATGCCGGAGTCGGCCTTTTGTTTAACGACTCCCGACAAGCCAAAAATCCTCCGATTTCGACTTCACAGCCTTGACATTTTAGTCTGTCACTTTTGTGGATTCTGTTGAAATATCTTGTAATTCGCTCCTAACTTTCAGCTTCCACTTTTGAAGTAAACTTTAGAATACTTCTTATTTGAAAAATACAACCCATGATGAATTTCGATTCCTACTACTATGAAGCATAGTTGCCTAGCTTTCGTTATTTCAACTGATAAAATGCGTTCTTGTTTGCAAGCTGGGATAGGTTGTAAGATAGGGGGTCTTTGATCCAATTAAATACTTTTGACGAGTTATAAACAGCCACATTGGAAAACTATAAATATGTAGGCAAGAAACACATGACATAAAATGTGTGTAACTCTGCACCATCGGGAACTAATGTTACTCACACTTGTGTTCTATTTTCTGCTACTGTATTAAATCATAAATCCAAAGTTATGCATTTTTGAAGAGCCACAGCAAGAAATTTCTGACGAGTATGTGCTGATGGGTTCGCCACCACCGTATACAATGTCCGATAGCTTCCATTCCCTCAACTTGCGAAACAAGTTCCCAAGCAATTGATAACAAGGAATGCCTCATATAAAGACCAAAAAGTTTACATGTGGATTGGATTATTCATATTTTATTATTTTGAGAATTGACTTTGACAGTTTTGACAGTTGAAAAATTGACTATTGAAAATTGAAATTGACAGTTGAAATGCTTTGCCACCAGTACGCCATAAACGAAAACTCGGCTAAGCAATAAGTCTCAGCCAAGGTCAATTGCAATTCGTGAAAACCATGATCCTGTTAAACTACTTGCGATATACATGCAACTATTGTCGATTGCGGAGTGGCGCTCCTTCGACTATAGCTGTTGATCTTTCTCATAATTGTGAACAGTATGCTGCTCTAAAGAGAAATTCCTACGCCCCTCCTGAGAGCTATGGCCTACTGAACTGAAGCTAATCCTTTTCATTCAGCTTGTGACGTGCTTTTATAAAAAATGACCTTTAATTCTATTACACAACAATGATGTGCAACACGTATCACCATCAGCTTTTGGTGACGAAACAGTGTCTAACACTATCGGCGTTGTATATTTGTTATTGTTTTTTTTTTAATATTTTAACGCCTAGTGGGTGGTTTGCTGCATTATCTTTTGTGGTGTTTACTGAAGGTGGTTAAAATAAAAATATTATATTTTTATCTTTCGTTTCACCTAATGAAACTTTGTTTTAATTTAAACCCACCTATGGTATTTACACACACTTTTTGCAACTGAGTTTCCAACCTTTTGGACATTGCATTCAAGCTGCGTGTATAGTGTAAAAAATATGACGAAAGTCACACCAGCTTGGCTAAGAAATGATTTGTTTCTCTACGCTAGTTCTTTCATGGCCTAGTTCTATTCTGGTGAGGCAATAACAAAACGTTCAAAGATGGCAGTGTACAAATTGCGTTCTTACGTGTGGAAAGCAATGAAACAATTCCAAATATTGTAACAATAAACACTGTATACTAATTATGACATATCATATAATTTTGTGTACATTACAATATGTCATAATAAATATTGTGACATACAATATATAACAAGTGCGATTGCTACAAAGATGCATAAATTGGAACAAACTAGCAGTGAACTGCCATGCAATTCAAGTGCGTTTGTCGCCCTTACCCTTGCGCTTACCAGATAAAACGCTTCATAAGTATGAAAATAAAATACATACCCAAAAAAAATGAAATTAAACTCATGTTTGCAAACATTTTGAAAACTAAACTGTTTTCTCTGTCAGTGTTGTCAGTCGATTATACATATTAGCCTACATTTGCTTGAAACAAATCAATTGACAGCACTGATGAGGAAAGTAGGCTACGTTAGATTTTGAATCGGTTGCTTACAAAAGTTTACTTTCTATGTTTGGACTCTGTATTTTTTTAACGAAATTGACCAAACATTCTAGCCATTTTTCTCCCACGTTTAATAAATCTCTATAGACTTTACAATTTGTGTTTTCGCAAAGTACGGTATATTGTATTTCGCATTGAGCACTTTAACGTTTTCAGAAGACTTGTGCAATTCCATTAGAACAAACGAATATTTTATGAACATAAAACAAATTACTTTTGCGTTGTGCGTTATGATAGTGCAGTTTGTATATAAAAGTGAAAAGAAGACACAGTTTGATCATTAGTTAAGCTCAGGCTGTACGAGCGATTAGTTTTAGCCTACTTTTGTGTTTAATCCGTTTCTGTTACTGATCGCGATGTGCAACACCATAACTTGATGTAATTTGTACGTGTCGTTTATTTTCCTTGAATATATAATTTTCAAGAGTGTGTAATTTTCAGTAAGATTTTAAAAACTTATTTTGCTTAATCCTTTATCCACTCAACACGAAATACCGTACAATTAAAAAAAAATTATATGCAAAATTAAATAAAATGACCAACCTTTGTGCGCAAACAGTTTGAATTTTTTTTTAAGTTAACGGAGGTGGTTGTCACTTTTTCTCACACTCTCTCCCTCTAGCCCATGAAACCATAACAAAATTTATCGACTTACCGAAAGCAACCACACAGCTACAAGCAAATCCAGTCTGAAGCTGCAACTCAGCACAAAGGGCAAAGCGTTTGCGAGTTTTCCACAAGACGGAACTCATTCGTGGCAAAATAATCAGCTTCAGCGCAAAATGCTTTGAAACGAATACCATGGAGACGAAGTCGTAAGGTTGGAGGAATTTTGGTGTTGTCAATTTTTTTTAACATAGTTTTTTTTTGTTCTTGGCATTGCGCTCTAAATCTTTACCAAAAATTAACGTTTTGTTCTTGCCAGACTTCGTGACAATTGTCGTTTGAACTTCCATCACAACTCATCACATCATCGACTTTAAAAAAATGTAAAAGAGCAAAAATTTAAAGAAAAGTCTGGCAACCCTCAAAACTTACAATCCAAAAGCTGGAATTAGTGTCGTACATTTTTGATCCGACTTCACAGCCCTGTTTGGGATAGAAACGTCTGAAACTACACAATAAGTTCCACAACTTAAAAAAACACAATACGCAAGTCAAGAAAATTTAACTTTTCGATTATTTTTTCGATATTTTGATAAATTACTGAGTATTGAAGCAAACTAAGACTTGGTGATGAGCTGGACGAAAAAAGCATTTCTTCTACGACTTGAGATTGTGATTATTTTAGAGTTATAAATCACTTGTGGAGAACCAAAACACGGATGAACAATGTTTACAACATTCTCGGCCGGCGAGGCTGCAAAACTTCTCTGAAAGAATGCAACACTTTTTTTGTGCCACAGACATTTTCAGGATGTGTCTCAAAATTGCTTGTAGGAGAAAGTCAAAGAAACAAAATATTTTTTCCGCTTGATGGAAATAATGAGCTAGGAAAATCACAAACGATGACGGATTTGCGAAATGTGATATTTTATCATAAATTGTGATATACAATTTTGGTAAAGAGGTCACTTTCTTCAACCACAGACATATACAACCAAGCAACCACACGGCATTTAACATAATCGATTAAAAATTGAACAAACTATAAGCTACAAACGTTTTCGGCCATACACACGTTAGCCCTTATCAAGTAACAAAAAACAACTACTTATCATATCTACAATGAAAATGAATAACTGATCTAAACACTGAATTGAAAAACGAAATGCAAAATGAAACGGCAGAACAAAGGAGAAAGGCACATCACATGGCGTTTAAATTACACCAGGCAAAGACGCATCATATGACGTATCAAGAAAAGACGTTGAGTAAATAAGAAGCACCTGAGGCAAACAACTGTGTATTGAGGCGAGGATTGTATGATTTTATTAGCAAAGCCTCGTGGATTTTAGTGTTTAGATTTTAGAAATTGTGATATGTTGATGTTTTAACTAAAAGCAGACGAACCTAGCAATGCCACGCAGTTATCTTGATATTTAAAAATTACGAACGTTTTCAGCTCCACAATAGCCGTTATCGACCATCTGAAAAAGCACTGACTGCACTTTACAATCAATTGTATTGCAAAAGAAAAACAATAAAACGAAATACATCAAAGCGAAGGCTCGATGCAAAATTATGGAACCTGCGATCAATAAATCAGAGGCTCTACCAATATTTACTAGACTCAGAGTATAATCTAAATAATTTCAAATTTTTTTTAGTTGTAATCATAAAATAAAAAGCCCAAAATGTAGATACTAATCCCATGTGCAGCAAACGTTTCGAAAACTACACTGCTTTCATTTTCAGTGCCCATGAATGAAAGCAATCTCTGGTACCGCTAAGTTTGAAGTTAAATTGCGGCTGGCGTGGCAAGGGCAAATCAACAAGCTACTATGAAAAAACAGTACTTGACAGAAGTCAGGGTGTGCAGTTTCACAACTTAAAATTTAGCATTATCAATTAAAACGGCATTGAACAGAAGTAGCAGTTTATAAAATCTCATCCTTTCATGAAAAACTCATTTATTCACACTGAAGATGAAAGCAGTTTAATTTTTGAAACGTTTGCTGAACATGACTTTAGTATCTACATTACATCAGTATATGCCGACAAAAATGAAATATTTTGACTATATCAAGCAATTACGGGAATAAAAAGCATGCTGGAAGCACTAGTAAAAACAAAAACAAAACAAAATGGAGACAGTTCATATGGGAAATCACAGCTGATCAAACATGATCAATCTGTTGAAGAAGAAGATGCCGGAGGTTGTCACTAAGGGACGCGATCCAGTTGTAAGCTATTTAGCAATATTGCTTGACCTGAAGTATTCATTTTTATTGAAACTTGTAGTTTTCTGTTTCATGTTTTGCTTCTTTTCACCCGAAATTGTTAATACGGGTAGAATGGTGTTAAAAAATCAAACGTTTTTTTGGTAGGCTATAGTTTGGCCGCTAAAATGAAATGTATGGCCGTGGAAAGGCCATTTTGGGGCCGTTACCAGCAACATTCCCTGGCCTAGAAAACAAGATACTGTGAAAAATGGCATAATAGTAAAAGTTAGGGCAATTTTTTTCAGGGCCTCTGGTATGCTGAAAGTTATCCAGGCCGAGTCCAAAAGTTCTCCTGGTCAACGCTCCTGATGAAACGAAACAGACCAGATAATTTGAAAGCATTGAATGTATCTTCTTTTAGGCAATACACGCTAAACTACAGTATACCAAGGCGTTGCAAGTTTTTTTGTCTTATCAAGACCTACGCCCTGTTGTAAAAGGTTTAGATTACCGGTACATGAAAGGGAAATCAACAAAGCCAATCTTTGGGTCTACCTTTAGGCATGCCACTAAGTGTCCTGTCAAAGACGCAGCCGCATGCTCATGACCGGTGTCGAACCGGTGCCCTGTCGATCACCTTGCCAAGGCGCATCTCACCACGCGACTATGCAGCCGATTTGCAAGTAATCTGCATTTACTCAGATGAGGTTACCTGGTAATGGAAAACAACTAAAATATCTGTGAGCTGCCAAGAGCATCAACAAACCACTAACAATTCTACGATCACTTAAAAACAGATTCAATTTTTCAAGCTTAGGTCAAGCTCACTCTGCCTTTGAAGTTAAACATTGATATGAATCACTTGCCTTCTTCACTCACCGCCAGTATCATGTGTGCTTCGGTTCACAAACACAGCAGAAGGGTCGGCAATCAGGTGGTTGCGTTCAAGCCACAGGCAGAAGCGATAATGAGGGTGGAAAGTTGTCAGTTGTAGAGATACACTTTATGCAAAGCAGGGTTCTGCTACATCGAAGTCAAAGATTTGATCACTGATGCTAAAACAAAGATTGATAAAAATTGTGAGCAATTAAGAAAAAATAATGTCATTTCAAGTCGTTTTCTGACAGTTTTTATCTAATGTTCTACGTTGTCTAACTTGGAAGTATAGGCTATCTACTGTAGTTCTACGATACACCGTAACTTTGAAAACACATTCGCATTAAACGATGAGGGATAAAAAAAATCAATGAAGCATGAATAAAAGTAAACTGGTTGAGATGTGTTATTGTGGTTCGTTTTCACTTTTACTTGATGCATTTCACTGGAAAAGCTGCCAAAAAGGTTTTTAAAATTGGCAATAAACCCAACAGCGCTCTATTAAAACTATTATCATTGATAGAGCCACTGCATTTCATCTGATACAAGTAGGCCTAATTGCCGAATTTGTTTATTTTTTTGTGTGGTACACCAAAATCAAGACATTTTTGTTTACAACCGCTTTTTTTTAAAGGTTCATACAAGTCTATACCAGCTACGTAAATCAACTTGTTCACAAACTAAGCCAAAAATCTCTCCATTTCACGCCTTTTTGTTGTTCCAAGATTGTACGTTTAAGATATCACTGACCAGATGCACACTATTAGTTACAAAAACAACCTTTTGAAAATAAGATATCTGTGCACCTTTATGTGATGTTGTCTTGACTATGTTCTTTTCACCAGAAATAAATAAAAAACTAATCAGCGGTGCTTGAGTTGCCATTTAGCTATCACTTTTCTTCAATCAGAATAGAAATAACATCTCAGACATGATAATCCTTTCAAGGTTTCTCTTTCATGCCCCTTTATTTCGGTTTATTGGTTGTAACAACATCACCTGCCTTTCTTTATTTTTGTTTTCAGTTGGTAATAAGTTTGTTTAGACTTTGCTGTGCCATGTCCTCTCTAGCCTAGTGTAGCCTACTGTAGCTTGTTTAAATTTCTCTTGTTTGAAGAAAATAATAATTACGTCATTAATAGGCTATCTGAGACGTTAATCAACGATGCAGCAACATAACATTATTAATTAACGTTTCTATTGTGTGTTGACTCCTACTTTCATGATGCATTCGCTAGAATAAACATTAGTTCTCACTTGATGGAACAGTCGGTTGTTGCAATGTCAATTTAAAATAACTTTTTGGGAGTTTGAACAAGTTTGAAAGTTCAACAAAGTCACGCAAAACTAATTGAAAATGATGGGAGTTTGTTTATCAAAGCAAGAAATAGCAATTGAAACTTAGTAGAAATAATATCGCCAATCAAAAT
This sequence comes from Aplidium turbinatum, assembly GCF_918807975.1. Taxonomy (NCBI): domain Eukaryota; kingdom Metazoa; phylum Chordata; class Ascidiacea; order Aplousobranchia; family Polyclinidae; genus Aplidium; species Aplidium turbinatum. The sequence continues at coordinate 4,284,705 of NC_137483.1, read as the reverse complement.
TTCAATGAAAAAAATTTAATTTATAGCCATAACGTTTTTTGTTCAATTGCATTTGTATAAAATAGAGGCTTCAAACCACTGATGTCACCGAGTCAGAGCAGTTGACAATATTAACTCTGGCTTTAAAGTTGTCTGTGAACTTTCACATCAGATGCTGTTAAACGAAGAGGTGTCCTTGTTTTTCTTTCCTTAAAGCTACATACCGAGGGAGAACCATCATATTAAAAACTAACTCTTTCGTCGCGTTCAGATCGGGAGTCTACAAGTCAAGCCAGAAGCAGCAAATCATTTTTACCTTTAATCACTCAGGCTTATTAGGCTGCATTTGATAAGTCGATTAATTTGCTTTGCATGCAGTCTATAAGCTGTCATCTTAGAGATTAACTTCCGCGATAGATAGGTAACTCTGAGTCGATAGCTTTCATACATTGACCTTATCAAGTACGAAGCCTGATTGATTGCCGTGATTTGTATTGCAGGTTGCCAATAGCAGAGTTTTCAAGTGAATTCATTTGATTGGCTACAACAGTTTTTCTGAAGTGATCATTCAACTTGCGTTGGAAAAACCAGAAGTTGACATTTGAAATTGCTTTCAGAATAAAAGATAATTTACAAAAACTGAACATATATCCTGGCGATGAATTTTAAGTTTATATATCTTCTGTTTTGCACTTTTGTGTTATGCATATTTTTCTGTGGAAGCCCTGCAGAGGCAGGGTGTGCGGACCTCCAGCAGTGTTGCCCTGGTAAAGCATCAAGTTGCAGATACGAGTACGGAAATGGGGGAAGATACACAAGAGCGTGTTACTGTGACGAGTTCTGCCAAAAGTCTGGTGATTGCTGTGACGACTACAAAGAGCACTGCTTGAGTCGAGGTAAAATTAAGATGTTATTCTTTGTCATGATTTTCTGTACAATCAGCCATTGACACAAATGGCTAGAACGGCAACCCCTATGGAAAAATGCTTTCATTCTCGTGGAATGCTGTAAAATACATATAGTGTTGATCTGAAAATTTTAATTTTTATTAAACTTGTGAAACTGTTTTCCCGAAGCACATTTGTTCATGAAATGTTGTGGGATTCCATGTGTTGATCTGAAACAAAGAGCAACGGATGATATGGTTTCCAATCCATACATTATGCAAACACGCTTGTTGTTTATAAGCATAAACAATATTTTGGACGCCTTTATCTTCACCTTTTTGCATTCATACACGGAAACCACTATTAGACAATATAAAATAACTTCTATTTGATTTTGCTTTAAATTATGCTTCTATTTGAATAAAACTATACTGACGAAGTCACACTTGTGTAGCCAAAGCTCTTTTTATTAAACTTGCATTTGCCGATTTAGTGTGGTAGCCTTATGTCCACTTTTTTTTAATAAAAAACAAGTTTGCAAAACAATAGATTTACATAAAAAAAAAACTTTACATCAGTAATTAAAAATTTACAGGTTATTATATCTAAAAATACACCAGAAAAGGTTGAAGTTCCGGTTTATATTCCTTTAACGTACAATAGGCCTACATACTTGCTGTACTTTCATTGCTTCAAAAGTCATCCATTAGGGAATCAATGTCCAATAAAGTTTAAGTATTTTGACGTTATGTCTTAGGTGGATTGTGCGCAGTGTAGTGTAGCCTTACAACGCCTATACGACATCCATTAAAAAGCATGACTCATACAATAAAAACATCCGATTTCTATTCGTGCTTCTTGCCAACTACAAGTAATGCGTCGTTTCGGAAGATCGGACGTTTTACTTTGAACTGTTACTTTGACAAATAAATACTTTGAGTAACAGTCAAATAATCTTAAAAAAGTACAACAATGCTTTAGAAATAAACAAACAAATAATATGTTGATGAAAAGTAAATGCAGGAAGTAGAAGTCAAGTGCATGTTATTATTATTAAAAACAAAGTTGAAAACATAATTGAAATTATTATGGTACAGTTAGCTTTGTCTTTGTTTTTAAATTGTTTTTGTTTTTAAGTAAATTGAATTTTGCGGCACATAAACATATTATGAAAGATTAAATAGGGAAAGAACATCAAGAATTTGAACTGATGATATTAAAGAGTGGTCAGGACTTGATTACACAACTGCAAAAAAAAAATCTCACAACAGAGAAATTTGGCGCTTCATTGCCCCTACTAATCCTCGACTATAGAGGAAGGAACGTAATGCTGATGATGAAACATACGTTGCTTACGGCATTTTATAGATGAAATAATTCCCCATCAACAATACTTCAACAATCGAAAACTTCACTCTGTCAATCTCGGTAACCGGTTCTGCGTCAAAAGTCAACTAAGAAAAGATGGTCATGTTTTAGTAAAACAAGGTGCAACAATAACGAAACTCCGCCGCGTTTACATTATCCCACCAATTTAAAAGAGAAACTGTGATTACACGTTTACTATGCAATTTTTGAATGCTCTGTGTAGATTTAGATTTTAGATGGTAAACGGAAGACTAAAGGTTGTGCGTCTATGTTATCTGCCATAAAGCTGTTGTTTACAGAAGAAGGCTTAGTTACTGAATGGAAATGTCAGGAAACATCTCTTGGGTTTCCATAAAATAATGGGTTTCCATGATCCTGTCAAAACACAGCTAAGTGTTTGCAACGAGTTTTGAACCAGTAACTTTATGAACGTTGTCTGGAAGACACTCTTTCTGGTCTTACACGCAGTTGAACTGTTCTAGTGTGGTCTCTTCTTCATCTTGTGTTTAAGGCCACCACAGGTCACGTTGTTTCATCCAGGCGCAGCAGCCAATGAATTTTGTGTTCATCTAGCGTTGTGAGGTCCACATACAGTATCTATCCTGGGGTCGGTATGCAGGACATTGGTAGATAATGCCTTTTACAGTCTGAAAGTCTGAGCCACATGCACAAGATGGTGAGTCGGCGGGGTCCCATTGGAACATGTGGCTGTTAAAACGGCTCACCAAAGTTTGTGAGCAATTGAACTTCATCTTTTCTTCCAAAGTAGTTTTGCTCTGGGTGGAACATTGGTATTGGGAAGAACCATGAATTGAGCTGGTTTCCCCACTTCTTTCCATTTGCTGTTCCAAACTTTGGACGTATTGAAGTTGGAGTTGCAGATAGCTGCAACAAGGTGAAAGAAAAAAGATGATGCTGATGAGGAAAAGATGATGATTACAATGAGGGGAAATGCTCCACTTGACGAAACAAAACCAGCTTGTGCGTTGTCGTTGTTTTTGTAAAAAAACATCACTTTAAAAGCATCAGATCTTTTGTGTCTGTGTGTTAGGGATAATGTAGTGAGGATATGTGCATCGTGAAATCACCAGTAAAAGTGCTCGCAAAGCGTTATGAAATCACTTGAGTACTATGGCATTTAAGGCTTTGTTCGGTAATATTTAGAAAGCAGCTCTGTTCAATGTTCATATGGAAGTAGACTTGTATTGAATTGGTTAGGAATCGTTGACCTTTGAAAAGGTTCCTTGCGGGGTGCGACTATTTTTTCTTTTTCTTGATTTTGTGGTTATTGTGCGAAGTCGTGATACTGTGATAGTAATGTTAGTTTTGTATAACGCTGAATCCATTGCATTCAAGGGTTGCTTTTAAAAGCGTTAAAAAAGTATATAGATAGCGGTATAGAGACAAGATAGCGGTATAAAGACTCACTGAAGAGTAATCTTAAACTGTGTAACATCAATTATACAAACTGGGAGGAAACGGCAGAGGATAGGCTGCTTTGGAGATCTGCCACTCAGAAAGGTATTGCCACGTTTGAGAAGAGCAGATCTAAAAGGTTAAAAGAAAAAAGAATGCAAAGAAAAGAACGACAATCACACCCACAACCAACTCTCCCAAAGGATCTTAAATGTACCAAATGCAACCGAACTTTTAAAGCCAAGATTGGACTAATTAGCCATTTAAGAACTCACCGTTAGCTTTTATTTTATTGCGAAGGCCATCATCCTCGAAGACGAGGGATAGCCATCATGTCGCAATTAGTTTCGTAAGAGCATTTCGTAAATTTGATGCCTGCATTACCATAGTACTTAACTTTCATACTAAATTTAGCTTCTAAAATGGATGTGAACTCACAATATAGCACAAGAAAACTTATTTTTCTTGACTTGAAAACTATACGATAAATTGCATGCAGTAGGCTATACTAGACGGCTTTAAACGTTAACAAACGCAATAAAAAAATCTTTCATTGAGACCTACTAACAGTAAACGATTACAACCGAGCATGATCTGAAAACACACTACAAAATAAATTAGGGCCAAAACGAGTGTTGAAGAGTATTTCGAAAAATACATAATTTATTACAGCAATTTGTTTTTTTTAAAGAAACCATTCCTCTTCTAGTCTAGTTGAATCATAGCAATTCTGTTTCACCGAACCTTTTAGTGTTGATACTTTTTATTTTGACTTTAGTAAATGTTAAGTCGGCGTTCAAGAGCTGAATTGCTTGTTTAACATCTACAGATGCTATTTACTCGAATTTTGAACGACTTTTAAAAAACTCGTAAATTTGAATTGATATGAAATTTAACATTTGCTGTTGCGTCTTGCGTAAATATCAAAGTTCAGAATAAGACGATGAATGGGTTTAAGAAGTTAAGGTTTTCTACCAGCCAGAAGTTTGCACACTCTATGAATGAATACATCATAACTATTTGTATTGAGGGTTTGGTACTTAACATGTGGCATTTAAAATTGATAAAACTAAAACATTGCAGACTAAATGTTGTTTGTTAAAAAACATGCTATCAAACACTGTATCAAATATATGTAAATATGATACAAAGTCTTTTTTCTTTGTGCTTGACGTCATTAGTCCTCCCTACATTAGTCGTATTCTGAAACTGTAGATTTTCTTCTTTTAACTCAAAACAGAATGGTAGAGCATTGTCAAACTCACAATTGGCGATTGGGATGTAGGTGGGGGGCACAAAATTGTGAAAATAAAGTGAGTTATTATTTTGGTTTGAAATCCATAATTTTTAGTGCGTTTTTAAATGCAACTGCTGAGCACGCGCAGAGGTGGCTAGTCTTTACTTTTAGGCTGATGAGAAACGGCTAGTCCTAGTCGCTGATCTATTTAGCTTCATTGGGTTCATCTGGCCTTCACAGAAAGGCTGCTGTTAACAAAACCCATAGTTATAAGTTTTATAATCTAGGTTGACATCGCCATCTATTGCAGGTAGACTTCCTTGTTTGAAAATCTATTCTGGCTGCTTTCTTGTAGCGCAAGTTTCTTTTTCCAGCTTGAAGCCCAAGATCTGGGGCCGCAGATGCGGATTGTCGGTTTCAGTTGTGATTGTTCCTGCTCTTCGTTCGTACCCACAGTTTTCATATTCATTTTGTTTTCGTATCCCGGTGTAACGGTCCAGGAGTAACCGCAGTCCAAGAGTTACCAGGGTTGCCAAATAAAATTAATTATTTTTTTTTTATAAAAATTATTGAAATTCTTACTGCTCAAAAAGTTACATTGACAATTTTAAGCATTGATTAATCTTAAATGAAAAGGTGTCCATTAGTTTGAGAGCAACTACTCAATTAAACTTAGTTGCAAAGTTTTTGTTTTTGTATTGCTTTCGGATGCGCCGGCAGCTTTGGTCATTTGTGGTCTGACGTCATTTCTAGACTGCCACGCTGCAGCATCGTGGTAACTTTTGGACCGCAGTAACTCCTGGACCGTTACACCGGCTTACGCCTTTCTTCCATCATTTTTTTTTTCTTTAACAGTGGATCAAAAAATGGGTATCCACTATCCAGTTGCAATGAAACTAATGATATTGTGACAGTGAGTATTGCGATAACAAAAAGGTGTGCAGTACAGTAGCCTACTCTGTAGAAGAATAGACAAAAGCTAAGGTCTGCTGTACGCAGAATATCATCTCTGCGCTCTAACTGAAGCCTGTCACAGTCAGGAGTTTTTACAAGGCGACACGGGATGACAGTTCTAATTGCAGAAACTCCAAATGATAATGGTACCTAGGAAACCGATTTGAAAGTAATAGTTCAAACACGATTATTTAGTCACTATTAATCGAAAAAAATTCACAAACAAAAATTTAAAAATAGATTTTGATATTTTTACAGTGCAGTAATATGAAATAAGCGTTCGTCACACGCTCGTAAGCTACTGAATTATTTCAACATTCCAACCAAAAGACGTTTTGTCAATAAAACCGGAACAATCCAAAATATGCAAAAAATGTTTAACATTTGATGTCGTATAATATTGCGGAGTAGTTAGTTAAATATTAACCATGTCCTTATAAGTGGGTAGTTTGGAAGACTAGAAAGCCCCACGTTGCTAAAAATTGGTTGAAAATTATTACTGTAATTGTGACCTCATATTAACAATGGAAAAAAAATTCAATGCCATCACTTTGACATGCGCAATTGTGGATGGAACCATACTCAATACGTGAATGCATCCAGAAGATACAATCCCCAGACTACAGTATACCATGAACCAGGGTTTCCCAAACTGTGGTCTGCGGGCCATTGATGGTCCGCGACGACTGCACAAGTAGTCCGTGGCAATATGACTAAAAATTACAAAGTCACACATATAGTCCTGCTTGTGTGAGGCAGCATTTTCAGCTCATACTAACATGAAGACAAAATACAGGTCCAGACTTTCCGTGGACCCTGACTTACGAGCTTGACTTTCACAAATAACTCCGAGAATGATGACTTATGCAATAAGAATCCCATCCGTTCCATTGATGTCAGTTTTTTAAATAAATAAAATTCGGTTTTATTCATTTTACCTTTGTATTGGGGGTCTGCAAATGAACAGATTCACAAATAGTGGCCCAAAAAGTTTAGGAAACCCTGCATGAACTGTTCCATCCTGTCGTGCGCTCAACGGTGTATACTTACGCCGTTTGAACTATCGCCAATAGTTGTCCTCACTTCTAGCCCGAGTCACCGCCGCTGTTGGTGGATAGTAAAAAAGAACCTCATCCCTTGGACTATAGCATAAAAAATGTTTACTTGAAAAAGATTCCAATTCATCATTTAGTCAGTTTTCGAAAGCTTGCTAATGTAGATGGAGTGTGTTTTAATGTGAGGATTATGTGTTGGGTAACTATTAGATCGGGTTTCGAAGGGTATAAAATCTTCAACACCAATCATCGTATCGAACCCTTTTGTTTCTTCTTTTTGGTGTATTCTTACGATTGATCAATGATTAAAGTTTTAAGATTTCATCGCTTTAAAGAATAAACTAACGTTATTGGCTGGTTGCGCAAGTTTGTTAGGCTAAACTCAGTGTTAAAAAGAAGAAAATTTTCTCACAAAAACACTGTGTTGTGTTTACTATTTAGCACTAAGTTTGAAAAACTGTATAAACAATAACAAATTACGAAAAGAACATTCTTGCATTAAACCTGAAATCCTTACGTTATGTCTATGCATAGTGACGCAACAATCTTCGAACACACAGCAAGCGTAACAATGCCTTTCAAAGCTCCATTCACTCAATGGCATTGTTGTCTTAGTTTGTGTTCACCAGCAGTGTCGATAATTGCTTCTTTATTGCTCTTCCGTAACCGTATATTGACTCATTTACTGTTTTTAAAGTTCTTGTAACAAAAACCACATTATTCGCCCAACACGTCAATGCAACCCGAGCATGAGTTAAGCGCTTATATTAGTGTGTGACCGCACAAATGGTTTTAATAAATCTCATTGAAAACCAGTTTTAAAAGTAAACGCTTTCTTAAATAACTTTTCTGAACACTGTGGTTGCTTTCATGTCTGCTTTCTGATTTTGACGTTAAAATGGTGGCAAAAAACGTTTTTTGTTTCCAGTTAAAAAATTGTTATCTGTAATCGTAACAAGTTGTAAAAAAAACATTGCAAAATTTAAAATTACGCGCTGTGCAATGAGGTTTATAGCTTTAAAACCTTTGACCCAAACGTGTTTCACTGATTCCAAATTTTCGCTTTAAAAGCTTGATGTGTACGTAATTATTCACATACAAAAACTTTAAGTATCATTATTTTATATTCGAGGTAAATGTTTGACAAAGTCCAAATATCAAATTATCATGCTTATAATTCGCCGTTTGGACTCGCCGAACATTTACCTTGCATATAGAATTTCCAGGCAGCATTACGTCCTTTGGATCAGTAATTGGGCTTTTCTCTAGCCCCGACTTGACTGGGCGTGAAGCTACTTCATTATTTTTACATATCATTGTTTTATCCATTGAAACCAAGATTGAACAACACTTTATTGATAATAAAAGCTCATGCGGTGGTTGACAAGCTGTGGCAGACAATGTGTTTTGTTGTACCACAAAAATACAAATGTAACCAGCAAGCACACCATAGAAACACTTGTGTTGATTGACAGGGACATTTAAATAAACACCCAGGTAGTTGCAAAGTTTTACAACAGAACGAATTGCAAATTTGTCAACACCATGCTGAATTATCTTGCAGGTTTCTTTTGTCCGTTATATTTCTGTCAGTAACCGATCTACAAGATACAGGCTACGTTGGTACAACGTACTTAAACATTTTAATGGAATAGCCTGGTAGCCTGTATACTTTAAACATAAGCTCTCTTTTAGGGATGAAACGTATTGAAAGTTCAAACAATTACAGTATCATCATAGCATTACAGCATAGCACATGACCAGGAACTGTGTTCCCAAAGCCAGTGCAAACCGCCACTACCACAGAAAACTGGCAGCACCAGTCCATAGTAAAACAAGTCGGTTGTATCTACATTATGAAGTAAATAACGATCATGCTGCTAAAAGAAAAGCGAAACTCAGTCTATTGCAATTACAATATGTTTTCAGTTAAAAGACATCAACGTTTACTTCCCCACTAATAGGCTACCGCTACATCTAATTTAATGCAATAAAGTTCAAGTTAGGGTGGAACCGAACCAAAGATGTACAACTCAAGTTTACTGTTATTGAAATATTGACGCAAAAAAAACGCGCATCATATAAACACGTAGCCTATGCAAAACTCACAAAAAATGTCAAACGTCTGAGCGTCAAGTTTTTGGGGAGGGTGTGTTCTGTTAGAATCTTGAGTAAGGTGAGCTAAAATTGTGCATTGTGTCATTCTTCTTTTATGGATATAAAGAAATATTACATTACAACATTCTTTCATTGGACTTTAATGCAAAAAGTAATCTGATGCACTTTCTACCAACACTTAGCCACCTTGGGAAGAATTAAGAACTTGCATGTGTTCTTTGTTGGTTTGTCGCAGTGTAAAACTTCTTTGTTTATCTCATTCATCGTTTAATTAAAGGAGTGGCGAGACAGTTTAAACGTACGCAAGCTTGTAACACAGCAGCTTGATGCCTATTATTATCAGTCATTCTTGTAATTTATTTTTGGTTGGCAATTTGAAAACAAACCTTGGATCCATCATGTAGCAAGTTTTAAAATGTCCATACATCTTTTATCAGTCAATTTATTTCTTACACTTTGTTTGCTTCTTTTGATAGCAAACGAGTTGATGTGGTTGATTTACAAATACTATTTATCGTCCTATGCACTCTGATTGATTGTTCCTAAAGATGGGATTTCAGCAAAAGCAGTGTTTGAATGTTTCAAAGGCGAGTTTTTCCCATGCGTGAAAGACACTTTCTCTAAGAAGAACTCATTGTATTAACTAATCTTACGTGAGGTCAATTTACGCTATCCCCTATCCTTCAAATAAACATTGTTAAAGATATATTGTGATAGTTTGCTGTAGCACTTTTCAGTTTAATAACCAATTCATTTAGCCTTACGGTGTCTTTTTATGACGAATGCATAACGGCCCTCATACAACAGTTCTCATTGTTATGTTTGTTAAGTGTTTCTTGTTTTGAAGACTTCAACCGAAATGGGTTGAAACTTGTTGTACACGCTTTCATTCATTGTCTTTCTTATGAGTCAATTCAATTTTATGAATGAAAGATCCTATTTATTTACTATGGATTTTGAAGGGTAGATTTTAGCTGATAAACAAAATGATCTGCATCAGCAAACCACTATTCATTGTTGGGCAAGCCGCGAAATGACGTTTGAAGTTGTCCTGTTGACTTTACACTGGGAAAAAGCAAAAATAGTGAAAAGAAAAGCAATGTCAACGTTTTTGGAACAAGCAGTACTTTGAAACTACAGTAATTCTATTTTCCCGTTATGACAACACAATCAGTTAACATGAAAGCTTGCATGCCGGTTAGGTAGGCTACAGCGTGGAAAAGTGACACAAATTGCACAGCGTTGGGAAAACTAAATCTAATCCATTGTTACAAATAACAATTTTAAGACACGCATAGTTGACCTTCAAACGTTTTAAAATAGTTTCATGATTTGCCATAATAGCAAAATTAGATTTGCTAATAAAAACCAAAACAAGGTAATAATATCTCCCTTTACGCTGTTGAACCTTTTGAAGAATCAATATGTTTAAAGCATTATCACCATATAAGGAAATGTGAATAAATGCAAGTTCTTGTTGTACGTAACACACGTTTATGATGACGTAGGATAGAAGATAAAATCTAATCGAGGATACAAGTGAAGACAGTATTGGTTCCCGCGGCTCGTTGAAAAAACATTACAGAAAAATACATCGAATAAAGATGTTCTGAGACCATGTATCATCAATATTTGGTGGTCTGGTTCGTTTGCGTCGATTCTAGTTAGCATCCACTTAACATTTGTATGTTGCATGGAAAAATGAAATTGAAACCTAAACGTTTTGTGGTGAATATAGTCTACATTTTAGGGATACCATGTAAAACGGTGTGCCATCAATGCTTTGTTTTGTTTGTCGTATCAGGGCTGGCATTACACCTGGTAGTTGAAGATTTAGATTAAGTGGACGGGAAGGCAAGGAGGCCAATCTTCGTGACCACATTCGGGCATGCCTTTAAGTGTCCTGTTAAAGACTCAGCCGCATGCTCTTGAGCGGTGTCGAACCGGCGCCCTTTTCGATTGCTGTTCCAGGGCTTTCACCACTCGGCTATGCAGCCGACATGTTCAAATATGATTAATGTGCACTTTTAAGCGATTTCGCCATCAAATTAATGTTGCGTGGTGAGCTAGCTAATAGATAATTTTTTGCCCCGCTTTTGCTCGGGTAGAACCTGATTGTAGTTTAAATTAATTTGTAAAGAAGTCATTTGCATCTAGTTCACAATACTTGCTGGAAAAACAAAAGCCACAAAAAAACAGAAGTCGGTGCAACAAAATTTTGATAAGTTAATGTATAGCCTACTCGCCAGGTCAAAACAAACTGGTCTTAGATGTGTTTTAATGTGTGTTAACATTTGCAGCAAATCACTTTTCTGATAAATTTAACAACTTTAACTTGGCGTCATCATTTATTTTGTCATGTATGCGAGAACCTGGAAAAACAAAAACGCATAAACTCACAAAGTGTCATAAAATTAGTTGCATTTAGCCTGCTTCACAGTTCGGTTTCCGGGGAGAAGGCGGAGAATTTAAATGCAAACAAATTGGTCATTTTGAGAATAAGTTAAACATTTTCATATACCGTGTTTGCCAAGCCGCAAAGAGTAAACACTTACAAGACTGCAGCTTGGTCCAGTCTCACCGTAGAGTGTAAAACTTCAGCTTTAGCTTTATTACGCCTTTGCCAACATTTAAACAACGAAAAATATTTATCTTTCCGACTTCAAAGACCACTTCTAAGATTTTCTAATAACAACGCGATTGCAGATATGAGTCAAAATGAACTCATTCAATAGATTTGCGTTTTACAAGGTCTTGTGCTATTGCTTGTAAAGCCATTACTGGCTAAACCTAACCTATAGGCTACATAGTAGCCTGGCTCTTCGAGTTTTGTTTCTTTGCAAAACCAAAAAAGAATTAAACATTCTGCCCAAGACAAATTCTCTTGCAATTGCTACAGAAGCATCACATAGCTGTGTGTTTCAATGTATCACAATGCGTCAAGCTCACGGAACTCGTCAATCTCGGTGATCAGGCCTGCGTCAGTGGTCCAAAACCTCTACAAGTATGTGAAACTGTTAGGATGAAGCTTCAAAAGCGATTGTTTTGGTTTGAAAGTGACGATACCTACAATCAATCTGTGAAATTTACAGCAATTTATTCTCATGTCCCTCTTTCCAGTCAGGAGATTGGGCTGCAGTCGTATGAACCAACTCAAGTTGCCATTTAATCTACGAAGCTTACAAGCAGGCGTGGAAAAATATACTGAATGAAAGAAAAACAAAGCTTACACAGATTTTATCAATCTGAACCAATTTTTAACCGCTTAGTGCTTTTCATTCGATTTTAGTCTAAAAGCATTGTTACTGCTGATGACTCATTTTTTCGAGTTCAATATTTTAGAAGTTGTGTTTGATAAAGTGTAAAATGTCAATAAAAGTAGGAAGTTTATCAAAAAGCTAAGGTGTGTCGGTACACCCACTCCCGATTTTACTATACCGTACTGTTGTTATAAGGTCGCTGTGGTCAACTGAAAACGATTGACTGGATATATTTGTTTTGGCATCCATGTTAAGTAGATTTAAGAACTAAGTTTTTGGTCGATGTGCGAGAAATACAATTAGACTACACTACATTTTCTTCTGCAAACATTCACTGCAAACGTAAATACCAAATCGTGACATCCATGTGCGCCGGTTATCTTTTGCTTTGTAGAAAGTCAAGTTAGCAACAGTTGTCTTTGTTACATCGTTTCAACGTTCAGTGACGTTGCAATGATGTAAAAAAAGATAATTTAAATTACTGAGTCGGTGTGGTTGATAATGGTTATTGTCCCGAATACTTAGTGATCATTCATGAACTCTACTAAAGATAATTTATCTCAGCATGACATTTAACCCTTTGCTTTTCAACGTTTTTTTGGAAGTTAACTGCTCAAGGGGGGGCCGTTTTTGGATCAAATTCAATCAGCTGTTACGTGTTATCCGCTGATGCTATTTGAACAGAAGTTGCACTGGTGTGAAAGCAAATCATTTGTATATAAGTTTGAAAAGTCATTATTTTAAAATTTTATATGTTAAACTTGATATTTCAATTTTTGCAAAGGTACCCAAAAACGACAATTTTGATTTAACTTGCCGCTATTTAATTACCGTGCTAATCCGATTTCATGCAAACTTCTGAATAACAAAGAGCTCGATCGAACGCACGAAGTGTGTGTGCGGTGTGCCGAATCATTGCATTGATTAGAATTTACGACTTGCGAGCAAATCTTATTGTAAGCTACTCACTGATTCTAAAATAGTTACAATCAAAGTAACATTGTTACACGAATTTGAAAAAAAAACAAAACTGCGTTTGTTGTCTTACATTTTTATCCTAAACTAATGCATTCCCAAACTCATGGCTAGCTTCTAGTTTTATGGAACCAAATTTCTCATAAGTAACACCTTAGCCTGCTTGAATAGCTGTTTACATCTTCGTTTGTGTATTTAGGTCTACAATTGAGTTTGTAGTATGAATATTTTTAGTAGAGAGAAGACAGTTGAACAAGTTGTTGAAATTATCTGAAATTTCTAAGTTCAAATTAGGTGCTTTTGAAATTGTGGATTTGTGTCAAGTCGCATCACAAATATCATGCAGGCCACATCATAAGTCATTTCGCTTACGGGTGTTTATAAACATGACTCATAAATTACATCCACAAAAAATACAGCATTTATATCAACAAAGCTAAGTTCGAAGCTCACTTTTTATTGAAGATTGTGTCAATCAATTCGAAATAATGCAACAGCGAATTGCCGCCAGCGTCGAAATAATGCAACAGCGAATTGAGGAACGTGCGTAAACAAAGGAAATGTGAAATAACCCACAGTCAGCAAATCTACATAAATTTAACGTTTACAAATGTTGAATCAATGTAAAAGGACTGGATTGCTGACTGGGTCCTTATTGTTTGAAGCACTAAAAATACGCGTAATATCGACAACATCAGCAAGGCAGTGATTATGTTTCTGGCCAAAAAAAAAAAAATAACTTTTGACTTCAAAGATAAAAATGATTATAACGAAGCTTCAAAGTTTGTCGTAAAACATTTTACAGAGATACAATAAACATAATCATTTTGTGCCAGATTGTGAGAAGACTTCCTAGATTCTTTCCAACCATTTGCATGATTGCAAATTATTTTCTATAACTCTATATTGCTAAAAAATGGCTTCTTTGTTGAAACAACGTGGCTACAATTCTATAAGAAATTCTTAGGCCTACTACATTGAAGTAATGAAATTTTTTTTGTGATTTTGCTGATGACGTTTTACAATATCCGAGAAGTAAAAAATAATAATGATGAATTATTTTATAAAACCGTGGTTTGCAAGTGCTTCACAAAAAATTGTTGAGGGAAAATTTACTATTAGACGTAAAACGTTTGTAAAAGAAAATTGTCGGTTTACGTATTTATAATGTTTATTGCGCTGTTATCGAATTATAAACTGCCTGTATTGTCTACCTTTGTGGTTGCCGGCCAGCTTAGAGCAGCATGCAAACCATGCGTTTTTGGTATTTGCATCGTGTTATGATTCTCGAAAATCTCCCACAAGGTCTTTATTTTTATCGTGATATTTTTGTGCCTTGTCTGTCCTGAACTTGAAGTCATTGTGCAGCACAATCCACATCGGTTTTTAGACTCAGTCTTCATTGAAAATCTTTTGTGTGGTGCATCATTTCAAGTAGTGTCTTCCCCTAAACTGTTACACAAATCGCCCAGAACCAGAACCATCGTGTTATCTTACAGCAGTTGAGAGCCCGTTATTGTATGTGTGGAATTATTACTGTAGATGTCTGACTAAATTCATGCCAAAGTTGAGCAAATTCTGCTTTCGGGATCCTTGCCGTTATTTACGGTATTTTTTGTTGATAAGTTTGGGCAGCATTTTTCCAAGATAAATGAAGACATCGGTATTGTTCGTCACTTAGATTTAGTTTTCTCAGCATTGTTTATTCATTCTTTGATCCACTAGTTTGTCCCACTTTTGGTATAATCGGATCGTTTATAGCCTAAATGGCGGGTCTTCACAATAGCCGGCCTCTTATACATTGGCGCAACGTATTCAGATGTTGAATCAATGATGAAGAAAGCTGATTTGTTGTTTGTCTTATGTGACGCCTAACTTTATGCCTCGTCTACAGTACAAAATATTTTGTAATGTACATTGTGTACATTGTACATTTTGTTTGTAGGCCTACATTACAAAATATTTTGTAATGTAGATGAAGCATTATCATCTTTATTTTGCGCTCTTTGGAACAAAACACAGTGCACTGTGAAACAAAAATACAGGACATAACAACAAGTAGGCGACATAAATCAATGAAGGGACGCCATCGAGTTAGCTGCTACGTGTAAATGAAGCCTATCTCATAATTTTGAGTATCTCACAATTACTGTTTGCAAAAACGCTATTTCTCCGGCTTCTCCCAAAAGCATTTGCAGTGATACATTTCCTCAATTGCAAGTTTTGTCAATGAGAGCATTTCCATAGAACGTTTATTTCGAAACCAAGTTTTCGTGTCTTTATCCAAGAGAAGATTTCTTATTGTAACGTTTTTTATTCGTCAATGAATATTATCTGCTTGAAACAACTGTTTTGAATAGTTTGTGGCCTCCATAGTCTACTATTTTGATCGTGGATTGCTATTCTTCTTTGTAGAGCTGATAACGCAAAAAACGTTTGCTATTATTGTTTCTAATTAACAGCTTTGCGATCACTGGCTTTTCTTTGTAGCATAAGAAATAACGCGCTTTGTATTATTGAGGTCAAACCAAACAAAAGAAAGCAAGAGAATGCTTCTCTCTGCTCGCGCATATCGATGCACGAAGCAATTATGAGCTTATGGCTTGTCATCGCAATGTAATCCATTTCACGCTTTGCTGGAAGTTAGCTAGAAATAGCAAAAATTCACCAAAATCTTGAATTTACAAGAAAACTACACAACTTTTAGCATCAAATTTAATATCATCAGATCCGCCTGGCAATTTTAGGAAAAGTCAAGAAAAACCAAGTGCATGGCGTTACTGTGCTTCAAATAATTAAAGGAAATATGAGGGGGGGGCCAAATCCGGCCTCCCTTTGAGGAGCAAAGTGTTAAGTCTAATCTCAATGAATCAATGCAAAATTTTCTGATGGTTTGATGTCAAACGAAGCTTCAATAATAATTTGCAAAGCAAATCAACTTAATATTGTTTTTGACTGCGTTGTAATATTCTAAGACTTTTTGACCTTTATTTCAATGATTCTCTTTTGATAAATGTCGCAGAAGTTCGATTAAACTTTTGAAGAGTTTATTTTCACATATATCTAACTTGTTATCATATACCGTTACAAACACATGCTCAATTGGAAGTCTCGTATTAAAAGTAGGGTCAAAGATTAAGGTTTTTTGATGCGTTTGCTTCTTTGTGAAACTTTCAATAACAAAACATTATAATTTTTCAATAGATTCTTACCAGAGACGTCACAACATTCTGCGAAATCAATAGTCCGTATGAGATCAATTTAAGGTTTTTGTTATGACAATGGTAATACAAGGAAGTTGGGAGGAGAAATAGAGATACACGGAAATAAACTCACCTTGTAAATATGACATGCGTTATAATGTTGGATATAAACAACTTACAGCGTTCACACGAAAATTGTTGAACTACGGAAACCTGTTTTAAGCTTTTGAAACTAAAATATTCAAGTAAAAATCACCCACCAAATGCCACTTTAAATGTTTACTCGTCGTCGTCGGCTCTAACTCGTGTCCGAGCATTGGTTCCGTCTTCAAGGAGGATTTGGCTTTGGATGGTGATGTAGGACGTGGCTTGTTTAACTCGTTTCAAATCCCAATTATTTAATAAAATTTTTGTATTTAAAAGTAGGAAAAATTATAAATATAAAAATAATTGTTTGAAAATGTTGTTAAGGATAAAACTAATAAATTATTTTGATTTTTCCAACTTTGCACAAACCGGGCGATGACAGCAAATTACAAACGCAATGGCGCGTGGCAAGTCGATATTAAAAGCCTCCTTACCGCCATCTTTTGTTCACTCATGAAAAGCGCAGAAAGTTTCGAATTTGTCATGGAAAAAAATAATTGTTATTTTATTCAATCGCGCGAACGAACTAAGCTATTAAACCAAGCTGATGGTTAAATATGAAAATGATGTTTTATGTAGTAGCTTTTAAATGTTGTTTTTGCTAAAAAATATTGCTGATTGTCATTGCTATGATTGAGAATTGTTTACGTTATTCCAACGCAGTTTGACGTTTAATTGTTGTAAGTACTGCTAGTGAAAAACCTTTGCCACTGTAGTTTAACCACAGCATCCTCACCAGATGCTGCAATAACGAATGCTTTGATGTGGGTTAAATGCAGCACCTGGTTCATGCGATCCTCACAGCTTAACACCGCTGTGATTTTTATACAAGCCTAGTTCTTGGGTGGGCTTCATACGGTAATGGGATAATGATACAGTTTATGTACAAATGATTGATGATGTGAAAATGTCGTTCATCGCTAACATAAGTTAACTATCCAGCAAATCAGTCTTTTTAACATTAATTTAACGTCTGCAGACGTATAAATCATGTACAACTTACAATAGCCTTCTGGCTTTCTAACAACGATATTGCAGTTAGAAAAGCAAGTGAAGTTCCAGTTATCTCATTGCGCTTTTTCGAAAGAGTGCTGTGCCATCCTTGTAGAAATTGTTGCTAAAAATCTAATTCTACAAACAAGTATTTTATTTCGATTACTGCGTTAAATCAACCAAATAAGATTCATACTAAACTGGATTCCATATAGTTTTTTAAGTGAAACTACTAGAACTTTTAACTACCATTTACTAGAGTGGAAAGCTTTAAGACATCGGATAAGGTTGTAAACACTCAGGTCATTGCTTAACTAGTATTTTCATTAATTCAGTCATTGAAAATTCTTAAAGTAGGCCTATATCTCGTCTGACCACGTTTATCTACTTTAAACCCTTGGAGATATTACATCAACAACGTTTTCTTTAGAATTCTGCATAAGTTTCTTGCACAGTTGGTTGAACACCATGTGAATCAAAATTAATCTCCACGCCTGAACGCAATTTCCAAATGGACTTCAAAACTCGCGTCCTAAAATGGCTTCCTTGCCTTCCCTGAATCTTTAACCTCACATCATAAGCCTGGCATCCGTGACACGATAAACAAGTTATTCTGTGCATTCTTTCTACCATGTATTTATATTAAATTTTCAGCGCAAGATTGCATTATGACATACTGGAGTCATTGGAGCCACTGCACAGCAAGGTGCGGAAAGGGCGTTCGAGAAAGACGGCGGCAAATACATATAGCCCCATCTAACGGAGGAAAACCTTGTGGCAAGAGACGACAGACACGTGGTTGTTACCATAACGACAGAAGATGCCAAAATAAAGGTCAGTGTAAAAGTGCAGCAACCATAGCATGATTGGGTGGATGAGAGGCCTTTATCTTAATGGCATGATTTGCTTTTTGCTAAAATATAAAATGGAAATATGACAAGTTGGTGTCCTGTCAACCTCGTAAGCAATCAGGAAAAAGTGTTGGTTGGTTTTGAATATTTATCCTCGGAATGACAATGCATTGATAGTTTTTTCCTGGTAGTTTTGCATACTTGTAGAGGCTTTTGACGCAGAGCCGATTACCGAGATTGACAGAGTGAAGTTTCCGATTGTTGAAGTGTTGTTGCCAGGGAATTATTCCATTCATTAGGTACCGCTGAAGGGAGAGCAGTCCTTAAAATACGCTGCTCAAGCGCACACCCCGAGAGTCGAACCATGTTGAATCTTCTTCGTTCACGAAGACACGCGTTTAGTTTGCGATGATCGTATCATTTGATTTTGATGGAGAATCGAACAAGCAAATTTCGGGGATCGACCCTTCAATGGCCGCAAGGTCTGGATAGAATAACTCGACTGCTGCCATTTCATATACATGAAGCTCTCAGCTAAAAAAATCTATTTATTTTGCATTTTCTGCAGACGTTGAATCAATTTGAAAATCGAGCTTGAGAGCTGAAATTGGTTTGACAAGCGGCATAGTTAGATAATAAAATATCTTTGCACGCTTGTGCATTATTGGCTGAATATTCGATTGGAAAAACTGTCGCAATCAAACAAACCAGCCACTGATAGATTGTCCAATGTCCACATTAATCACATACGGTTCCACTTGGTGTTATTATGTCTTCCTTCTGACCAAAAGAATCGTCAAATAAGAAATTTGTGGAGTCCTGGTCTGACAAACATTGTTTCCGCTCACTTCGTGTAGGCTAAAATCTTAAGCCGATTTAAGAATAACCATTCCTCAGGTAGATTTTGCATTATTGTTTGCATGTTCGTATACCTGGGATGTTATCAGGTTTTATATGTTTGTGACATAGTAATGCATTGAAACAACGTTGCAGAAATTGCACAACTGCTTCCAAGCTATCTGAACAGGAAAAGAAACGAAGCAGATAAGTACGAAAGACCGAGTGTAGAAAAGATGATGGCAAAACGTCGAAAGAGGTAACCAATGATGTGTAAATATGTAGTTCAAACTAATTAGAATGATGCGTAGCGTCCAGTGAGATAGATAGGATGTTATAGCGGGGGGAAGCATTC
Source organism: Aplidium turbinatum (assembly GCF_918807975.1). Lineage (NCBI taxonomy): Eukaryota > Metazoa > Chordata > Ascidiacea > Aplousobranchia > Polyclinidae > Aplidium > Aplidium turbinatum. Next base: position 4,265,070 of record NC_137483.1, on the reverse strand, counting down.
GATTCGATTTCACATGTTTTCACAAAGAGCCACACTGTAATATTTTATAACCTGTTAAATTACCAAAAATATTTAGAAAAAAAGTGCAGATGGGGACATGGCCCAATGTACCCCTACGTACGCCACTGGTGGTGTCTGTGGCTCATAAGATTCTTCCAATTAGTCAAATAATTCTCGAATGGGTTGTAACAATGGGTTGTGTCCTTTTTGCAACAAAAATACGTGAGGAAATAACAAGAATGGGCCAAGATTACGAGATTGAGCGGTAACCACATGACAAAGTTGACACGACATAGTCCCTGGAAGCCTCAGGGTATCGTGACAATAATAATAAATGATACTTTTATTATTTTGATAAAAACGATGAGATTTAAATTAAAGAGGTTAAATCTATTCTTCCACTTTGGCCATGCCTGTGGCTACTGCGGTGTTATAATTTTTTTTAAAGTGGACTTCGACTTAACGTTGTATTTATTTGCTGCATTTCAGTTATTGCATCACCTACCGGATTGAATCAGTTTCATGGTACTGTCGCTATGCGTCGCCTTACCACGTGTTGAAAGTAGGTTCAATGGTGTGTGCTGAATGTCATGACACTGCTATGGATCGACAAAACCATTGCCAAGGTGAGATGGAAATCCCGTTGTAAATGAATTTTTGATACTTTCAACGTGACGCAATAATGTTTTCACATAGCGCTGTGTCAATTGTAAGCTCTCAAAGAAGTTTTCTCACTTCGAAGATAAAAATTCAATCAATCAATATCCATAGTTCTTAGCGCTTCACAAAACAGACAGTTCTAGTGCATGAAGACATAGCTGAATATATTATATACATTAAATCTCTTCTCTCAATACTAAGCGCTATGCAAGTATTCAATCACACTTTCATTAAGCCTTTGATACGCGGCAACAACGCGCAAAACCTATAACTAAAGATTCAGATACGAAAAATGCTTTGATCTTTATTCTCATTGGTAACTTGACACTTTTTTATGGAAAAAGATGTTGTACTAAAGTTGGTAAGGTTAAGACTGGTATATCTTAAGTTTACCTCTCAATGAGTTTGCTTGGTCAGCTTTCTATTCAGCTGGCTGCAGGTCCGCAATTAATCTGTCAATCTTCACTAGCATAAAGTTCCCTTTTTGAAGTTCCCCTTAAAAGGCACTTTTACGTCTTATTTAAGTTGCAAATTTAAACTAGATAAGACGTTAGTTTGTAAGCATTTAATGAGAATCATAAAAGTGTTGACAAAAATATATAAAAAATGTTTTTCACAGCTTACAATGAACCTTTGAAATAACACTAGCAGCCTTGTCTGTTGGATTTCCAAAATTATTTTTTTGCAGGAGCAAACTTGAGAATGCTTAGCCGCTGGAGGGCGATGGTGGGACGTTCTTGTTACGGGTCGTGGCAAAGTGTCGGTGACGTCACTGAAGACTGCCGGTGCGGTGAAAATCCGGGAAAAGATTTCATCTTTGTATGATGACGCATTACCTTGCGGCATGACGCTTATGACGTGCGCTTCATTGGTGGTGGAGCTTTGGCGGAAAAAATCATTGTATTTTTATGTTGCATGCGATCGATGCTACTTCTATTCGATAAAATGTTATCAGCATTATGTATTCTGATTTTTGAATTTTACTTTTTGAAATTATCAAAGTCTCTCAGCATATCATTCCCTTGTGCAGACGACCTCACTTTTTAAGAAAATTATTTTTAAGTTTGTTACCACACTAATTTTTCCTCCAAATATATTTCAACATCGTAAGCACGTTATGAATTTTAAAACGTTCCCGAAAGAGATGTATTTTATTTTGCATGTCAGCGTTTGTAATGAATTGTGTGTCACAATGCTAAAAAAAAAACACGTAAACGGTAAGACTCCGTTTTCAGAATGAAAGATCCATGCCAGGGGATCGCAGTTGCTTAAGAAAAACTGATCAAAACCTTGCTCAAATTAATTAAATTTTCCGGCACTTTATATCACAATATTTCTTTCCTCTAAACGTAGGCAGCTGTTACTATTTTATGGCCAAGCTGCAACCAGATTCATGATAAAAATTCCCGCCCAAAATATTTTATGAATTCAATAATTGACTGGAATCATCGCCATACTCCCTCAAGGTATTCGACTTTCGGTCTAATTATTTTGGTTTTCCTGTGAGAAAATTATGATAAAACATTTTGTTTTGAGACTTTCTAAGCTGCAACTAACAACGCCACATGCTGTTGACCCGATACCGAGAAACGTAATCTTTTCTTTATCGCGATGAACTAAGCAAAATGTCACCTTGCGATTGTGACGGCTTGAATGTTAATGAATGCTATGGCTATGACATCATCCATCACGTCGTTATGAACTAAAACTTATAAAACTTTCAAAAACATGATTGCATGTTTTTAAATCTGAGGTTAAACAAGAAGTTAATGAGATCCAGTGATTTTTCACACCACAAACTGGCGTGTTGTCTTGTAATGTTCAAACATTGCCCAATAAAACCTTTGGTTACTATTCCGGCACAGTTAAAGTCTTCTCAGCATCAAACAACTCTTAGTAATTCTGTATTTGGTGAAAATTTAACCGTTCAATAAAGCATTTAGGATTCTACAATCGACCAGCAGCATCATTCAAAACCGCACTTCTAAAAGAAAAACCATCAATGTTCTCGCAGTCATATGCAGCACCATGGCTACCTAAAGATATGGCAGCACTTTAACGGTTAAAGGAAATATGCTGTTTGAAAGGGACACCTAACTCATTGGTTTTGCGTCAACAAGATGCAGGACTGAGTAAGCAAATCTACAGTTGATACTTCGCACATAAAAACCAAAATGAAATACTTTTCAATACATTGCCATGATAGTATTGTTTTATTTTATCATGTTATTCAGAAAGCTTCCCATTTTCCGATGTGACTTAAATCGGTCTTTATATTGTTTCAAGCTATGTTGTATTGCATAGGTATGCTCAACCTTCTGGAACTATTGTTTTGCCTTTATAAGATCGCATGAATAGGCTTATAGCTACAGTATGTTATACGAGGTTGTTTCTCTGTGAATTCAGCATAAAATCGATCAAATCGCTTAGTTACCGCAACAAAATTGCATAATCGTAGTTTTGATTTAATGTCTAGTGTTTGTTATTTCAATGAAACTAACTTTATGTCAACTTCTCCAGTGTGTTATTTAAAAATCTAAAATTTTCTAAAGGTTGTACCTGAATAACTTTGGTCCAGAAAACAATCAATTCACACAGCTTCTAGTTTCGTAATCAAGAACGACTGTCTTTTGAACATGAAGTGAAATGTTGTTTCATTTGTGATTGGTGCATATCTTTTAATCTTATTATACAGCAATTTTAGCGTTGCATTAGCGTAAAATCGTTGTTGATTTCTTTCACTTGTGGGATGCCAGCTTGAGTCTATACGCACTACAGTAGCTTGATTTTAAGTTACATATATTTCTTCAAAGTACCAGCAAAACCACTAAAATTAAGCTCCCAAAGATGTTTTCTCAGTTCGAGGATCAAGATTTCCAGACAGTTTACGCGCTGATTTAAACTGTCACATACGGTACAAAATTATGTAAAAGAACTGGCATCAGACTATACAATTATACCTTTCATAATTGCAAATGTAATTATCTTTGTAAATATTCTTTAAACACATTCCGTTCAAGTTGAAATGGTGCTTTGGTGATAGCGATGGGTTTTTGAACATTTATTTACCCCACGTGTTTCGTAAACAGACATAACTCAGCAACAACACTACATTTAACATTGTAAAAACCAAAACCAATAAGCGAACGTTTTCGGCTAGTCATACAGCCATTTTCAAGCCTAAAAGAAAAATATTTTTTGAAAGAAATGGTAAAGAATCATACAGTATCACAGCAAAAATACGGTCAAATCTAAACATTTGAGAAACTGCTTAACTTGCTCACACAAAATGATAACTGAAAAATTACGCAGCACAACGGTCAAGTATTGGAAAGGTAAAATTAGTTAATTGTTCAGAAAAGGATTCAAGCAGATTAAACAAGACGGACAGAAGTGAAACACGAGATAGTGGCACAAACAAAGCAAAAATACGGGAAGCACAAGACGTGACAATTCAATCAAAAACTGTTTAAAGATAAGAGGCTCCGCCAGCAAATAATTGCCTGTTAAGCTCTAGGTTGATGATCAGAATTGATGATAAAAGATTTGATGATCAATGCCTCGTGAATCTTGGTGTCGAACTGTAAAATCGTCCGACTTGATTTTTCAATAAGGTTCTTAGAGGGTTTTTGTATTCGGCTTCCACTACGTCTCCAGCTGAGGAGCGTGATTTCAAGAACTTCCTAACAATTTATTGGTAAGGAATCCAAACGTCTTGCCACAACTTTGTCCAGATGTACTGCTTTGAAGTTTAACGTTAAGATTTTTTCCGTCTATAAAACATTTAAAGCTGGTTTCTATATTCAGTTGAAGTCTAACACTCCTTTGCGCTTATGTTCAAACGCCTTGTATAACTTCACTTGCTGGCATGATGCGAGTTCGACATACATTGGTATGACCACGCAATATTTGGCGACGAAAGTGGGAGAGCATTTGAATAATTTAGCTAATTTTAATAAAAACAGTGCAATTAAAGATCATATCAGAAACCAGGCGCGGATCTAGGAGTTTTTTTTTGGGGGTGGCCAGAAAATTTGAAAATGAATTAAAAAGTAAGAAAAAGATAAAACAGATAGCCTATGAACAATCAGTGGCGTAGCCAGGAATTTGGGGGGTTTTGACGGCCGGCGGGCGAAGCCCGACGGCGTGTTCGCCAAAGGCGACACCCAGCGACGCGGGATCTGGGGGACCTCCCCCAGAAAATTTTGAAAAATTATTTTGAATTTGGTGCATTCTGAGAGCATTTTCAACAAAAATATGGGTATAAATATTCTTGTAAAATGGTGCTGTTCGGTGGCATAGCAAAAAGATAAGATCATGTTTTCTTCGGCATTTTTTTGGTAATAAAGCTAAGCATCTATGTTTTCTTGTTGCTAATTCCTGGCTGAGATGTTTGAATGTTTGGTATTGGCAAAACTCGCTCTTTTAATGCAGTTTCGCTTAAAATTAGGCACACTTTGTTTTAGAGACATGGAGACTGAAAGCATCATTCTCAATCTCGTGACGTCACACGCGTGCCAAAGGGGGGGTTGTAAGTCAGCTGTGGGACTAATATCAGCTGTTTAGAAGCATATCAAACCATTCAACAATTTCTCACAAAATTTTGGGGGGGGCCCGGGCCCCTTGGGCCCCCCCCATAAATCCGCGCCTGTCAGAAACTGATAATCGTGTTCAAACAATAAACCCTGATTGGAGTTCTTCGAAATTGTTCGTAAGTGTTTGTCCAAGTTCTACACCAAGATTCACGAGGCATTGATCATCAAATCTTTCAACCCAGGGCTCAACAGGCAATTATTTGCTGGCTGAGCCTCTTATCTTTCAACTGTTCTTGATTGAACTGTCACGTCTTGTGCTTCTTGTATTTTTGCTTTGTTTGTGCCACTATGTCGTGTTATGCTTCTGTCCATCTTGCGCAATCTGCTTGAGTCCTTTTCCGAACAATTAATCAATTTTACCTCTCAAATGCTTGATAGGCCTACTGTATGATTCTTTAGTATTTCTTAAAAAATAATTTTCTTTGAGGCTTGAAAAGGGCTGTATGACTAGTCGAAAACGTTTGCTTATTGCTTTTTGTTTTATAATATTAAATGTAGTGTTGTTGCTGAGTTATGTCTGTTTATGGTTTAAAAAACTTACCTCTCTACTCAAATTGCACCACATGTTTCAGTCCCACAATCTTGAATAATCATCTTTGTTTAAAATTTTTGCTTTTAAACCCAAAACCAACATACACAACAAACTCCAAAAGAAAGTTACATTGTAGGTTATTTATCTTTTATAAAATAATAATGCTTGCATTAAATTACATGAAAATTGCACACAAAAGCAAGTTTGCCGTAAAAGCGTAGCGGGAGCAATTTCGTACATTTGCTCCTCTTGCTTACACACAGGCACGCTCTGGAGTTTCTCAAACCTCTATACTTGCATTGTAATGAAATAAAACTAACATTTATAGACATAGTGTTTGTAGTTCTGGTGACAATGGGAACGAAAACACACTGCTAAAATAAAATGCAGAATTGAAAAATCAACGCACTTAAAAGAGTGGAAGGTCTGCGTCTCTTGAATGATGAAATCAAAGACCGGCTGCTCGAATAATTTTCCAGTGTAGTCCAAGCACATCGTGAACCTGGGGTGATAAAAGGATACACCCTTGGCCCAGAAGCTCAAACAAAGAAGAAAAGGTCGATAACTTTGATTAGACTTAAGTTTACACAGACAGCTGTTTATTTCCTATAGGCTACTTCATAGATGCAAATATATAAACACTACAGATTAGTAAGAATAACTATGCACTAGAACTCTTACCCCGAAGCGCGTTTCAAACATTAGACGACAAGGGCAGCTTTTCCGTCAATCACACGAGTTACCAAGCGTTCCAGATTATGACCCTCGTAATTAGCGTGGTTGAAAAGGCAACTCACCAAAAGAGGGTATGTGATGTAACTTGTATGCTCAACCAACTCAGTAGCCAAGGGGCAGTTACTCTTTTTACTGCTTGTGGCCGAACAATATTTGTGTTAGGACAATATTTATAAACATACGCCGTCTAAACCTTTGAAACGCAAACAGTTGATCTGTTTAATTAGTTTAACCATTCTCTACTCAAAATTACAATTAACAATCACCGTAAGTTCAGAAGGTTTAAAATCAATTATCTTCCTATATCTATGCAAAAAAAACACTGTTAGCGACATTTTAAAAGTGCCTGCCGTTTTCAAAATGTCATATTTAAATTATCTTGGTTAGAATAAATATTGGAATGTCGTACGTAATGCTAGGGTTATAACTTAGTCAAGTTTAGAGGCGGATCCAGTCTTGAGAAAGGGGATTTCAATAAAGTACAATAATTTTCAGATCTACATTAATTCGGCCTTGCAGATACACAAAAAATAAAATAATATTTCTGTGTTTAAAGGGGGGCGATCGCCCCATTTCCCCCCTTAGATCCACCACTGGTAACATTGGCAGAGAAAGTCATCTTTTGTTCCATTGCGGAGGTTTTTTTTACAACGACTTTCACTCACATACACAAAATAAAGAAAAATTGAAACCTTAATACATGCAGTTGATAGGTAGGAGTGTGCAATATGCCTAACCACCTGGCTTAGCCACAGAATTCAAAACAAATGCAGTTTAATCTATACCCACTCAGCAAGTGAGCAAAATATTTACCTAATTCCTCTAGTTAAGAATGGCAAAGTTATAATAAGCTAGTTTTATCATAATGCTAAGATTAAGTCCACGTCGTATGCTTGAGAATTATTTTTTAACAAAATTCTCACCGAAACGTCGAAACAACAAGGTATTTGACCCAATTAAAATTTTGTTAGAAAATCGTAAAAGCAACAAACTTAGACAAAAGCTGAAAAACGCTTGGATTTGAGGTAGTATTTAAAGTGAAGTAAAACCGATTTTAAGTTTTATTGGCAGAAGTGCATGCTTGAAACAGGGGCTATTTATTGCAATGCAAGGATACTACGTAATAATTGCAGACAAATTTCATCTGTAGTTCGATTTTTGGTAAGTGAAGATGTTGCGTTGGGTTAAAATTCGCGTTTGGTATATTTGGTAATTTTCCGGAGTTAACATTTAATTCATACCGTCTGTTTGTTACATCGAATTGTCATGATTGATTGGATGTTAGCTCTGAAAGAATTGCAGCAAGCTACAAGTTCAGAGAGAAGAAAAAATGTCCAGATTTATGATAGGCCGAATTATTTTGGTTTTCTTCTTCGTCTTTCACTGTACCATGTTGGGAGAACATCGTACGGTGAAAGGTGTAAGAAAAGGCTCCAAAACTTCATCCAGAGATTCTGAATAAAGAATGAGTAAACAGTCACCACTGGACAGTGGCGGATTTAGAGGTAGGGCGATTGCCCCTTTAAACACAGAAAAGTAGCTTTATTTACCGTGTATTTGCAAAGTCGGATTAATGTAACCTACACATCACTGTGATTTTTTGGAAATCCGCCCAAGACTACTTTCTGAATCCGCTCCTGCCACTGTGTACTCTGGTTGATAGCACAGAGATGTACCATACTGGATCTTTTACTTTCAGCATTGATAGTTTTTTTTGCATTTATTTTTCATGGATTTCTTTATATGTCACGCAGAGATCTAAACATTTTGACAAATCAGTTTGATTCGGACTAAACTAGATACAAAACAAAGTTAATGTGAGTGTATTGTTCATTAAAATGAAAAATTTTCAATTTTACTTCGACTTTTAGTTTTAATCCTGGCGAGAACAGAAAATGAAGGGAATAAGATACTTGGCACATCTTTCGTCTTATAGTGCCCAATGCAGGTGGCATGAGGTACTGTAACGCGCAGAGAAAGCTCAGGGCTGCCATCATGAAACAATGTTCAACTATGCTGTGTTGCTGATCAAATACGAGGTCGTCAATGCGTCAATAATTTATTCTTTAATTGGTTCACAAATATCTTTGGTTCAGGACTGTCCTTAGCTTCTTTTTGTTAAAAAAAAATAAGCAAAAAAAATACAGAGATATAACCAAAGAAAAGTTTAGACCATGTTTTTAATTTTTTTATGAAATGTCTATTTTCCTTTCTGAGAGGTTAGTTCAAAAAATTGTTTTGAACGCCAGTGTGTTGTGTAAAATTTATCAAAATACACTTGAATGCATGTGCAAAGCGTGTTATTGAACGAAGAAACATCTGGCATAACAAATAAACTAAATCCAATTAAGATTGACGTTGCAAGCTAAGTAGGTTATCTGCTCAGTGGTGGATTGTTTCGTCATTCTCTCTGCCACATTCTCTCGTTAAATGAAGAGTGTTCGATTCAGGGCTGGGTCATTGTATCTGTTCTTATTTCTTGTATAATGCAATAAGTGAAGGCAGATGAGCAGATATCGAGAACGTGATCATAAAAACAACACCACGTGAACAGCGAACAGAAAATAACACTGCTTCTGGTGTAATAGAGCCTAAAAGCATCATATCATTGTAAAAGGCGGCTTGAATTGCATTTTGTTTGAAGGTGGTATATGTAACAATTTACACATTTTGAGAAAAACTCCGAGATACTGTAGTTGAACTCTACTGATTTTTCTAAAAATAGATTGATTGAGAACGTTATTTGACGTTATGTTACAGTCACTAGTTGTATGTATCAAGAAAGCTTAGCACTTTTACTGCGTTGTGGTTTTCGAGACGATGACGTTATTGTAACGTAATCGTGACGTGTTTTGCGTGCATTAAAAGTGACAGAATGTTCAATGTTTTCACTGGGCAGCGTTGATCCGTGAAATTTGATCGTGTCTGTAAAAGGAAGCTGCCGTCAGAGCTTGCTCTGTGCACGCATTGACAATTGTGCTGAGTTGAAAAATTTTACTATGAAGAAAGTGGATGGGAGAACATGCAAATAGTTCAATTATTGGTAAAGATATTAGAATTTCAAAAATTTTCGATGCTTGCGTCTAACTTTAATTTTGAGACCTTAGTACAAAATAGGATTTTTTGTAACATTATTGTGAGGATGATACGATGTGCTTTACTTTAGGAACAGCGCAGATAAAGGGAATCGATGTGCAGCAGTACTCCTTGGTTAAACATCAAACGGTGGACTTTACTGGAAAGTCTTTTTTGTAATTTGACTTTTCTAGAAGCATCGGTAATCAGCTGAAATTTGCTAACAGAGTAGCAGAGTAATGTTTATATCATTTTCGTTGAGCAACACTTTCATAATTATTTTTACAAACAGATATTCATAATACTGTAAGAAATCTAGTAGAAGTTTTTCTTTATTTACAGTGGAAGTGGAACGAAATGTGTGATAATCGAATAAAGCGATTTTCATAAATATATTTTCGAAACTTTTCATGTATTTGAAATTTTAATGGCCTTTCCGTAAATGTTTTTTTTTTCAGTTTTAGAATTGAGTTCAATATTTGAATTAGTGGTTGCGAACAGCGACTCACACACAAAATAAACCTCAAAGCTGAAATATCCGGCAGGTAGAGGTCAAGGTATTGTATTGAATGTCACATTTTAATCGAACAGAAACAACATTGAAAGCAGCTCAGTGACTGATTCTTCATCTCGAGTGCTGTGGGTTCGATCCCAGGTCGAGTCAAACCAAACGATTTGTTGTTTCTTGCATAAAGCAGTAAGGATAAGTCGGGTAATACTGTGTTCAAGTATACTGTCGCTAAAATGCTTTAGCTGTTATAAAACAATACATAAATTATGCCATAATTAATTTAATATGCCCCTCATCAACATTGTCTGAAGTAAAGTAACCCAGAGGAGATCTTAATACTTTTGTATGTATGTCTTACTAATTCACAGAAAAGAGAAAGCATGTTGAATTTGCTTTGCCTTGTGGTTGTTCATATGTTTGTGGTATGTTCCCCGATGCGTATTCCTCTCCGTTTGACAACATCGAAAGGAAACAAAACATCACACGCTGATCTCATTCGTCTCAATAGCTTGACAGCAAATCTGGCAGGCGACACGTTTCAAAGTAAGTTTTTTTTTTAATTTCACGGACCCTGTCATCGTTATAGCGTAAATACTACTTTCAATGCGTAGGCTATGAGCTACAAATAGGTAGATTAATTTCACATATTGGTTTTAGTACTTACTGTAAGCTATTTCATGAATTGTTGTATGAAAAGTTAAGTAAAAAAAAAAACTGATCAAGCCCGTGTGCTTGCTACTGTTAGCACAAAGACAAACCACGGACTTACTACAACTGTAAAGACGCACCATGTTGTCTACTGCAAAGACGAACTACGACTTTCGCTGTGGACTGGTATAAAACCAAACACCTTTATTCTGTTACTTTGACCACCCGATCTTAACCCGAAACAAGTTGTAGCCTAGATCAAAATAACCTACAATTACGATTTTTTAGCAGCGTTGTAGCCACAAGAGTAAAAGTTGTTGGAAAAAGGCCTTATTCAGACTGGTAGCCTACATAGTTATGCGAAATGTGCTGTCAGCCAAAAAAACTCTGTAGCCCAGACGCCCAGTGTCTAATACTTACCATTGGTGATATCACCAACATGTCCTTAACAGACCAATTTCTTTGATAATTGATTTTTCTGTGAGTTATTTCTTTAGAGATATTTTCTTCGCAGATGAGACAAAGGTTGATCTAACGATGGACTCAGTGATGCTACACAGTGTTTTGCGGTGGAGGAAATTCAACAACGACTCTAGATATTCTGTATATTATAGATCAAGCGAGTAAGATTTCAGTTGACAAATTTTCCTGTTTTTGTTGAAGCAATACTTGAAACACATGACGTATTGCAAACTCTGTGCCGGCTACTATAGTTTTCAAGCGTGTAATAGCTGTAACTTCTTATATCTTTATTACAGTAGCTTAAGACTATAAAAATTATACTTTTTCTGTTTGTTTCTTGGCCGGAGGGGAGATATTTGCTTATTGAATTCGGATCTGTTTGTTACGTCTTCATCGATTGCTTTCATGTTATGACATCACTGCGGACATAAAGAAAGTAGATCTGTACTGTCCGCCTGCATGCACTTAAACAGCTGAAAAGGATTATAAAATTTCTGGGAAATGTCATTCAGGAGGAGAGGATAAAAACTAGAATGCAAAAATGTTTGAAAGTTATTTTTAGTCGATTGAAAAAACTTCTCTTACGTCGCAATGAACAGCTAATGGCGAATCGTTGCCTATTCAAGTAAATGGATGTTGTTAACCAGGACATTAATTAATTGCAGGAAAATTTAGCTTTGGTCTGGTTGAGCCTCTTTTGAAGTTTAATTTTGGCACCTTCACATGCTTGTGTAGACTGCTGTAGAAGCTGTAGTGTAGCCTACCACTAACACAGGATAGGTTATCAAGAATAGCAGAGTTACGTTTCCGGTCGTTGTTGACTATAGATTTGGTTGGTGCAACATTTCACTTGGTGCAGAACGGAAAACTTATTTTGAAGTGCGCTGCTCAAGGACACGCCCAGGAATTAAACCAGCTTTGCTTGGTTGGTTTTAAATTTTTCTTTTCTGAGTTACAAAGCCTTTGATAGGTCATTCCTGGTAGTTTCGCATACTTGTAGAGGCTTTTGATGCAAGGCCAGTTACCGAGATTGGCAGAGTGGAGTTTCCTATTGTTAAAATGTTGTTGCCGAGAATTGTTCCATCTGCTAGGTGCCGCTGAATAGAGAGCAGACCTTAAAATGTAATGCTCAAACGCACACCCCGAAAGCCGAAGCAGCGCTGCTTGATCTTGAATTGGGTGCCTAGCCATTGAACTAACGGGGAGGAGGTGTTGATGTTTCTTCATTCACAAAGCTAGATGTTCATTTTACTAAGCTGTCGGAACTGGACTACACTGACGTTGTATTTTGATGGTTTTCAACGATTTTCAAACATCTTTATTTGTATTTTGAGATGTGTCACCTACTGCAAAGTAGGCTATATTTGCAAAACAAGGTAAATTAAGCCTACTCTTGTGGTCTAATAAATTGTTTTTGACACTACAACGATTGTGAAAATAAAATTTATTGTAAATAGTCCAGGGTCAAAAATCTGAGCAATTCTGCTATAACAGCCTTGTGCTGCCTAGAAACTTACAGTGTCAAGTGATCCTTATCATATTTTACAGAAAATGGACTTTGGTGAAGTCGTGTGCCAATATAACTTCCAATTATTGCGACGTAACTGATTATTTGGACGCTTTGATCACCTACGACTTTAAACTTAGAAACATGGATCAAAATAGGAGTTATATTTTGAGAAACTTTCTCCCAGAATATGACAGTAAGTAAATCAGAGAGGAATGCACTTCACGAGGTGACAGAGCATGAAGAACCTGTTGTTCATCATCATCAATTCGGGTGTACCAGGACACCGTCAACATAGTTTCTCCAAACATTCGTATTCATCATCAAATTTGACAGTTCATGTTTATATACTCTTGTGTCTTGTTCTATTTGATGATGAAAGGTTTTTGCCTGTAGACCCGTTTTCCTAGTGCTATAGTTTGGCTTCCAAAAAATAATATTACTAATTTCCTGCTAACTTTTAAAACTGTAACTTGCCACCTGTGGGCAGGTTACAAAGCATCGAAAATCGCTGTTTCGTACACAAAGAACGTGGTTCAGTGACGAAGTGCATTTCGGTAACAAACGTTTGGGCGGCTTTTTTCTACACACTATAGGCTACAGTTATAACACGGAATTTAGACTACACTGCAATTATTCGTTAAAACTGCATTACTCACCTTCTGTAGCTATCTGCATAAGGTTTCATAAACTAATAGTTTAGGATGCACCAAACATAGAAATGTAATTTTGTCTTCAACTAAAATGCGTTACTAAATTTAAAATTTATCACCATGAAAGGAGAATCGACTACCATGCGTCTTTGAGATTGTTTGTGATTGTCTGTTGTGGCACAAAAATGGCAATCATTATGCTCCACATGAAACTAGAAGGTTTTAAACAACGTTCTGTTGCAACAGCAAAGTTACTTCCTCCGAAACTCAAAAGCTCACGTCATGATCACGTGATTTCGATTCAGCCAATTGTGGAACTTCATTCAGATACAAGAAAACCGATATTGCAAGATCTTACTACTCTCGATTATCAGGTGAAATATAAGGCATAACATTTATCAATTTCTGTATACAAGTAAAGACAGATCTTTGCGAGTGCCGTGGATGAAAAAATGCATGCATTGGCTAAGCCGGCAGAATTAATGTGTAAAGGGCAGTTAGATTCCTTCGTCTTTGTACGTTCGTTTTGAATCCCTAAATACAAATCACTCCACCCTGGCTAGAGGTGTGTGGTAGGTAGCCGGTGATCGCACCAGGGTCGCATGGTTTGAAGCCACAAGTCTCATTTTCTGAACCACATGATTGCTTTCGAAAGTTAAGTATTTACTTTGTATACTTCAAGGTTAAATATTGGCCTTCATCTGCTAACGATGACCTACCACAACGGAACATGGATAAAATAAAAACAGTTTCCAATCGTAATACGGAAATTGTCATTGATGTGAGTTTTGAAAACTTAAATTTTGTTAATTATATTCAATTATATTGGCATTGTGGATTGTGTGTTAATTGGTGGAATTGTTTGTTAAAATTGTCTGCATGTATGATATGCTCCAGCCGGTTGTAAAGCCGCAAGGGCTAAGTAAAGTAACTTTTGATTCTTGGGAAATTGGCAATTTCGTACAATACATTCAGTTTGTATGTATGTTGTCCTTTGTGCAGCGTATATGGTGTAGAAGCATCATCATCATCATTTTGTTCCTTCCTCGTATGGAGGGTTGGATACAATGCGCCATTGTTCTCGACCATGAGCTGTGCGTACTGCACATTCATAAGTTAATTTTGTCCATTTTGTGATGTTTGTTGTCCAAATCATTCTTGGTCTGCTTTTACTTTTTTTACCGTTTATCTTCTATTAATGTTCTATCTTCTATTCTATCTTCTATCTATCTTCTATCTTCTATTAATGATCTTTGTAATGAATTTTGCCTTATTGTGTGTCCGCAATACTTCAATTTTCTTCTTTTGACTGTTTGTAAGAGCATTGGGCTTGAATTGAATTTGGAGAGTACTTCATCGTTAGTGATCTTTTGTTTCCATGAAATTTTTAACATTTGCCTGTATGTCCAGAGCTCGAAGGCATCGATCCGTTTCTCCATTTTTTGTGACATTGTCCAAGTTTCAGAATTGTATAGTAGGTAGAAGCATACTGCAGGTTTTATCGAACAATCATGAATTAAGAAAAACAAACAATGTCACCATCATCATAATACTTCTTAATACGTCATAATTCATCATCATAATTCATCATAATTCATTAATTCATTCATCATAATCATCATAATTCATCATAATACGTCACGATTTTTTCTTGTTTCAGTCTTTAGACCCGAAAAAGCGCTATTGTTTTGTCTTGCGCTATTACGAGGAATCGTATGCGAATGCAAACTGTACCAGTGGCTCAAGTGAGTGGGGCAATGTACACTGCCACAATGCCACAGTTTTTGTGACGCCAGTCAAAGAGCACCCGTCAAAAGTGACGATAATAACGCTAGCTTCGGTTGTTGTGTTTGTCATCATCTTGGTGCTCTTGTACAAAGGTTGGTCCATTTACAAACTTATTCAAAAAGATCGCAAGATACCAGATTACTTGGTAAGCAACATTACCGCAAGAACATTTATAACATCGCTTAGGTAAAAACAGATTTTAAAGTTGCAAGAGACTGAAATTTAATTTCACGTCAAAAGATTTACGGACAGTTTTTTTAGTATTAGATAGATATTTTAAATTTCTATTAATACAAAGGTATTTTGCTGAATATTCACATTAATAACAACATATTTGTACGGTATATGTAAAATGTTAGTTAGTTCGTACACGGTTTTACGTCGTTTGCTTCCCAGATTGAGAAGGTTGGACGTCAGTAATTTTCGATCCGGCTTGATAGCGGATTAAAGATGATTAATTCGATAATTAGGCAGCAATTAGGCAGTTTGAGTGCTTTATTCACTCCAGTTTTGTTTTATTAATGCGACCAGTTGGGAGCAGCTGACTAGGTGATCAAATGGTCTTTCACTGCTCCTGGATAATCAGATTGAATTGTTTAACACTAAGCATTTCTCTGTTTGTGAACTGTATGCTATTTTGATGCGATCTTATTGTGTACCAGTATAATGTATAGTCAGATTGGTAGTATTAATCTTTTCCTGTAGACCTACTCTAATTAAAATGTTTGTCATTATTGGTCGTCTAATTTAAATAACTTTATGGTTTTAGTTAAAAGCTTTTGCTGAGTTTGATAAAAAAGATGCAGCAACAAATTGGCTGGAGATGAAAGATCCTGAGGAAAAGCCAGAACCGATCATTGTCACTCGTTTCCCTGCCCGTCAAGTCTATGAGAATGATCCCACGTTAGTGGGAAGTCGTCACCGCAACGAACAAAGAAGATTCGTGAACCGAGGTATAGATCAAGAGTTCTTAGCTGAGGAGGAATTTACTCCTAAAATTAAATTTTACCTAGGGGATAGATAGAGGTGAGTCCCATACCTGATCCAAGCATCGGAAGATAAGAAGATAAGGTTCTCATTATACTAAGCCTTCGGCACTAACGAGAGTAGGGTGGCCAGTTCCTTTCTCTCGGCCGCCTTTCCTTTAGCAACTACGCCCACCCAATTAAGGGGATAAACGTACTAAACAAGAAAATTCAGACTATATCATAAATTCTAAAATTCGCTATGAAAAAGCTGATGGGGTAACTTTATTTTAAGACAGTCAGCAAGAGGTAAACAAGAGCAGAAACATTGGTATGTTTTTACTTTTACTTTTGCATTTATCAGATGCACGTTGCAACTACTGATAGAAACCACACTAAGCCTTATGGTGAAAATAACTAAACTTAAGACTCTGCAAAGATGGTTACCTTTTAACAAGCTAAATGCAAAAATAAGGTCCTTTTTGGGTTAAAAATAAGGCATTTTTATCCTTAAGTTTGTCCAGAAGACACCCATTGTAGTTGTAGGTCTATTAGCGTACACTTGTGTGATTGCTCAGCAATAGCTATTAAGATTCATTAAATGTTGAAAGCTTAATCAAACAAAGTCCAGACTGAGAAAGTCTGTTATGAAGGAGCCTATACTGCCTAAATGGTTGGGTTTTAGTATCCTATGCATGGCAGCATAGGTATTGAACACACTATACAAATCTTGTCACCAAGGTTAATCAGTTTAACTTTCCGGGTTAGTTATTGTTAATTTTTCGATAACTAGTTTCCGAGATAGATGACTTGTAAAATAACTTTCCGAATTTCTGGAAGGACTGTTACTATATTTGACTGCTAAATTTGTTTTTTAAGTTATACAATAAATAGATATGCTTTTTTTCAAGTCTTTTTTCACGCGAAGCACTGAACGAACAAACGATTTTTATATTTTTCAAATGTTTCAGAGTTACCAGCAAATGATCTGAGTCCTGCGTGGTGTCATGCGGAAGACGAAATTGTTGAAGTAGAAAAGACAAAAGAAGCTCGCTGTCCGCGTAAAGTTAAGAAGAAGAAGAAGCGGAAAAGAGGTTGGAGTGGGGGATACCACAGCGCTTCTTCTGATGACGCAATGTTTGACGTCAGCATGCTGCCAGATGAGTCAGGTGACTACGCACAAACAACGACGAAGTTTCTCCATGCCTCGCCGAGTTCATCTGCAAGTGAAGGCAAAGCCTCCAGTTCTAACGTCACTGTAGCACACGTCACACCTACATTACAAAAAGAATGCGATAATGACTCGCACCCGACTTACGCTGGTTATACTTGCATGAATGGCAAAGAAAAACCTCGAAACTCAGTCAAAAGATTGTCTGCAAATAGTAAAGTGGACATGGAACTATTACCTCTAAATGGGACTTCTCCATATGAAAACTATACATATTGCTCTAACCTGTACGGCAACATCCCAGATGTCTTTCTTCCACGGTGAAAAAACTGAATGATTGCTTGCTTACTTGCTGCTGTCTTGTCTTATCATGCTTGCTTGACTTCTCCATATAAAGACTACACAATACACATATAGCTTTAACCTGAAGCCTACGGCAACATCTCAGATGTCTTTCTTCCATGGTGAAAAACTGAATGATTGCTTGCTTGCTGGTGTCTTGAATAGTTTAAAAACATAGCCTACTGCTCAAAAGAAATGATAATTTTAAATAAAATGTTTTATAAAGTCACATACACTTGTAGGCTGGTATACGAAATATAGTTTATGTGCTAACCAGTGATCGTCAAACCAGCAGTTGTGCCGTAGAGTTTGTTGAAAACAAGACTATCTACTGATAAGGAGTTTGGAAGTGGGTCTTCTAGCACACTTACATTCTTGGCAAATCCCCATCCAGCATATCATTTCTTTCTTTTATTGATTGAACACTTGCAAAAGTTCAATTGAAAAAAATGATTGGCTGGATGGAAATAGAAGAGGTGATCTCGGTACCCTTCGACAGTCAGTTTGAAGCGTTTTCAACCGCAATTGATATCTATTGCATTGAATTCCGTGCAAATTGGTTTTCCTCAATACTAAGACATTTTCTGTACATGAGATGTATGGTAGAGTATTGTTGTTTATACTTTAATTTGATTAAAGCACCTGTTGTTGTTTAGTTCAAGGTAATTGAAATGAAACTGATTTAAAAACCGCTATTTGTGACCTGCTAAGGTCGTTTAATTTCGACAGACTTGTAGAGACTGCTACGTTACTGCTATTGTTAGAGACTGCTACCAATCACAAAAGTGACTTTACAATATGACATATGACGAGTCACGTAAGAATAGTAAGCGAAAAAGCATGTGTGTCGAATTAGTAGCCAAATTGTTGTTTTACCCCAACACTGATAAACTGACTAACATAGCACTGGTTTCCAGACCTTGAGCTGGGTGAGCTACCAGGAATCTACCCCATAAACGTTTCTCATCTTTTCTCAGTAGATAACTCCATTCGGTAACGTGCTTCGTTACTTAACTGTTTCAATCTCTATTTGCATCCAATACTTATGTTTTCAATTCATATGAAACATGTCGCTTAACGTTTTATTATTGCTGCTAAATAAAATTGTTTTTTGTTTTATTTTGAAAGGTGCGCTTCAAAGCTTTGTATTACATAAAGGAACATACAATAAAGCTTTTTAGGAGACAAATGGATGATTATTATTTGTCAAGCTTCGGCCAGTTCTAAACCAGGCGGCGACAATACCAGCGCTAGCAATACTTTTTGATAGTGCTGATAAATAAGTCCAAATCAAACTAGATGTTGTTAAATCCCCAACAACTGATACGTTTTAGAAAAGATCTTGAAATGTTCTATTAAGCAAAAGAAAAAGTTTTATGAAATATTAAACAAATCAAGTAATTAGCTAGCCTGGAAACGAAAAAAAATTAAAACGAAACTATTTAAAACCTAACAAAATAAATGGGGTGTAGCGCATTAAGTTGAAACTTTTCTACAGCTTATATTGCTTTATGGACAAAAATAATAATCGGAGGATTGTTTTTAACTGATGAAAAACGAGAAATATTGTGTCATAAAATATACAATTTCAAAACAAGTTTTTTTATTGACATTTTTTCAGCAAAGGTGTAGTAGCCTACATTAAATTTCAAAATACTGTTCCATTATTTGAATGCATGTGGTGCTCTCAACAATTCTAGAACATTTGAAGATTGGACAATAAATAAAGAAGGAGATATAATTAATGTTAAAAAAAAAAAAAACATTTTTGAGAAAACGCCAATTGAAGTTATTGCATCTGTCTAACATAGTGTACTATACATAGCCTAACATAGTAGTATATACTATAGCATAGTACCGTATAGCCTACATATCTCTAATTCAAATTTTAATTTCAGGTATTACCGATTTATTGCTTTTGCATATTTTTCAGGACCTTCTGGTGATTCCCCTTTTAGGGTGAAACATGCTGTAGAGGTTTTAGAGAGTAGTAAAATTCAAATGTTATTTTAAAAGGGAGTTGCATATCACAAGTCAATTATCAGTTCAAAAATGCCAAATTATAAATTTTTTGAGTGTTTTGCAATTGGTACTGAGGGTGAGAAAAACTAATTTTATTACACAATTGCGTTTAAAACTCAGTAACATAGTTACATATACAAACTCTCTATTAAATTTTCCATCTTTTAGAGTGAAAAAAATTAATCATTAGTATTGTCGCCTCAAACAATACGTCACCCCATCCTGTAACTGCAATTTTAAGTTAGAGATGCCCAGGGGCGCCGGAAGCGGGGGGGCAGGGGGGGGCGGATGCCCCCTCTGCCCTCAATTTTTCTGCAGATGGAGGGGCAGGGGGGGGGCAATGATGCCCTTTTAATGGAAGCTACTGCACATTTTGCAATATAACAATTTCTGCTATTCGCTTTTAGCCTAATTATAACCTTTCATTTTTGCCTCAAAATAATATATACGGCACAAAATTTGCAACACATTACAGGCCTTAAAACTAGTTTTTTTTTCGGCAGCTATCGTGGCTTACCGGGAGCTCCTTCTCGGCGGCCAAATCTGCGTGCTTGGAGACCAAAGTACAAATTAAAATAACGATAGCACAAGTAAATAGAATTTAACTTGCAACAATGCTAAAATGATCACTTAGCGTTGTTGAAGTCTGAGCCTGGGCGACGTCTTACAATAGAATCGTTGCACCACGCAATAACTGCTTTATCTTTATCGGGATTGTAATCCAGTATACGGTACTGCGGGACCATTTAATTCTAACGACACTCGCACGAGTGTCTCCAATGTGGCTGATTTTAAAGAAGTTTGCCACTCCCCTAGAATTCTGTTTAGCAACGAAAAACAACGTTCGACATGTGTTGACGATGACGGCAAGGTAATAAAATAAGTATTTCAATGATGTGAAGGACAATACTAAAAGAAGCATAATTTTTGCAAAATATGATCAAAAAATGTTGTCCCCTCTGATGTCAACTAACCTAGTTCTCCTTTTTAACAACGATTCAATGTCCGACAACATCGAATCGACATAAAAACGACAATATTGCCAGCCGATGTATATTAGCACTTCGGATTAAGACTTTGTTAAAATAAACGTCGGGAATTACAAACAAGACTTACAGCGCTGGTGATCGCAGATGGATATATTCCATCAATAACAAATATTTCCGCACAATGCAACAGTGGCGATTATGACGCGCTGACCTAATTTTGCGTCACTCTTTGATGCTACATATTTTCGACAGTTAATCCACGATCATTCTATTGCGAAATTAAATATAATTGGCTAGAAGAAACCGGCGGCCAAACTTAGCCGATTGAAGAGGTAGCACCGGCGGTCATTCAAGCACTACTTAGCGGCCATGGCCGCATGCTGCTTTAAGGCTTGACAGTAGGTTACATCATTATAACATAGCATGATGCCCTTCTTTGTATACCGGACACTTGTAGGCTATCATTACTCAATACATAGTGAGCTGATAGATTAGCATTATCGCTATATCTTATCTTAAAACTTGAAAAAAATTGGCCTTTTAGTAAACAAAAGTGCCCTTTTTTTGTAATCTTGCCCCCCCAGTCAAAAATCGTTCCGGCGCCCCTGGAGATGCCATCATGTCTTTGAATTATTTGTACTATGGTTCACCAAGCCCGTTGAGAGTGTATGCTAAATGTGGCCCGGTACCAATAAAATTTCCGGACCCCAAATCAGGGCACTTCTAAAAGTATACACTAGCCTATATCCAAAGAATACGTGGTGGCTTCTTCAAGCTTCCGGGTCTCTTGGAACAAATCAAAGTCAAAAGTCGAGTCAAAAGCTACCCACTAGACTCCCCTCTGTCAGCGCTATAAACTGTGGTTCATAGAATAGACTTTCACATGTACAACAAAACAACTGTAAGATCAAGCAGCGCTGGTCTCTCAGAAAGTGCTTTTTGAGCAACGCATATTTAGGACTGCTCTCCATTCAGCGGCACCAAGAACATGGGATTATTCACAGACAACACTTCTTCTAAAGATTTGTGTTTGGACCAACTGCACATTATTTTCCTGGCTTACATTTTTTACCAATATTTCACAGTAAAGAAGCAATTAATAAATTAACAGTTTGAACTAGAGTTTTGTAGGCCTACCCATTCCTCCACGACGGTGATATTGGAAAACCTCCTGAAGAGGTAAGCTAAACCAGGCGCGGATCTAGGATTTTTTTTCAGGGGGGGGGGTGGCGGGCAGAAAATTTGAAAATCAATTAAAAAGAAAGAAAAAGATAAAACAGATATGAACAATGATACTACGACATATACGATATGCTATAAAATAGACATTAAAACAGCCATTTTCATCAATTGTGAATGTTTAAGAAATAAATTTTGCTTGAATAAAAGTTGCTAAGCATGCAAGTAATCTTGATATCTGGTTCAAAACCCTGTATGCAGTGTCCATGACCAAATAGATATTAGTATGTTTGCAGGCATATACGGTAATTGATTGAAATTACAATGAAGACTAAAAACTATAAAACAGCTATTCAAGGTTTCAGATTGTTTCAACTGACGTCATCTGGTTCAGCGTTGGTTTCAGCTGAGTCAGCTCCAACAAATGTTGCTATTAAAATGTATTTGAAGTTGTATGAAAGAAAATAACGGAGTCTGATCGATGGATAATTTCAACCATAATAATAACAAAAAATTATTCTCCCCCCGGAATAAGTTAAGTCCACCGTGGGACTAATATTAGGTGTTTAGGAGCATATCAAACCATTTGATGCGGAAACATACAATTTCAACAATTTCTCACAAAATTTCGGATTTTTCAAAATTTCATAAATCCGCGCCTGAGCTGAACGCTAACAGGCTTCGGGAAGAATCAAGCCATGATTCGAGCGTTCACCTTTGTGACGTGAAACAACGACCTGTCAACTAAATAAAGGGAAAAAACTGTACTGGACTATTTAGTTAACCCTGGTACGGTACTGCGAGGCATGCAAAGTCGCGGCTTTGATCCTCACTTTCGACATTCTTTTCGTCACGAGATAGCCGACAAGCATATATCCAGCTTTTCAAAGGATAGGCTACGAATTACGAACCACGCCAAGATGACTTCCTCAAAGATATTTTACGTCTCTCACTTTTTTTTCTGATAAATTTGAATGGTTGCGTAACCAAAGTTTTAATCCACATGCCGCATTTCGCGAGTCTTGGCGGCTGCATTAAAATTTTCACTGATTTTTTCCTTGAAATTCGGCCTAAGCTTTAAGATTGTATATTTTAGAGCCCAGACGGTGTCAGATAGTTTCCTTGAGCGGAATGCTGTCCGCACTTTGGGCACCGCTGCTTTCAAGTAAGCAGAGCCTACGATTATCATCATAAATATGAATCCTGGTCTTTTATCACTGTAGCCCTAATCACGGCAAAGTTTCTCTGTAGGTCTTTTTGCATGCCTACTATGCAAATACCAACCAATTAGTGATCGATATAAATAGAAATGGGAGACCAAAATCTTTGTCTAAATAAGGGCAAAAGCAAGCAAGCAATTTGCGAAACAATACACCCTTTTAATAATTGTGAAAACGTTAAGGAAATGTGAAAACAGTGGGTAATTCATTTATAGTTTGATTGTAGCATATCGTAATTTGCTGCTGTTGAGTCCTACAGCATTGCTGCAAGGAGATAATGCTTTAACGAAATGCATACGGCTACAACAAGCAGTTGCATTCAAGAAACAAACACCAAGGAAATGAGTTTAGTTCTCACGCAGACTTTGTTTCTAAGTAATGTCCAATGAATTCAAATATGCAGAGCCCTGTCAAACTATATTAGTGACTTCATACGTACCTCATTACATTGTATATTAGTTTTTTTTGTGTTATTTTTTATATTTGTTGCTTAGGCTTTATAGCTACAAACATATAGCGTGCCATACATGAACAACTATCTAAGCACGGTTTAAACCATTTAAAGTTTTGCTACCTTTCCCCCAGTGACGTTTTGCTACCTTTCCCCTTGTATTTACATTTATTTCATGATAACCTACGATTTCATGTCGGTTCTTCAAAATTGACATCGATAATAAGCACAAACAATTTGAACATTTTTTTTACAAAATTTGCGCTACTAACTATCCTACAAGTTGCAACGTCAATCAACTGTTAGGGATACTTTCTAAATAGCAATACTTGCTCTTTTTACGTTGATTCAATGTCAAGCAATTCAAATGTTAAAAGGGCGGGTTTTGCTTGCTGGGTTGATAACAAAATTTATCCACAGTAGCCTATTACCAATATTATAATCGACAGAACATTTACTACAAACAACATGTCATTTTGTTCCAAACCTGACTGGCATGTTGTGGGGAAATTATTCTTGCTTTCGCTCAGGGGCGGATCTAGCAAGTGGCCTTGGGGAGGAGGGGACGATTTTAATAAAAGAATATTTTAATAAAATAATACCCGTCACTGCTTCCACCAGAAGTTGCTGAATAAAACAACCTAAGCCTATCATATTGTCATCGCCATAACAGAGAACAAATTTTACCAGCAATTAAAATGGAATGAGAATTACACGTTTGAAAAGCTTTTACACTTTTTTTATAAGAATATACAGCAAAAAAACACGCAAAAAACAAGACGATCTATTTGTCAGATTTGGCCAATGACTATTTTTTATTTAACCGTATACCACTTTTTTCAATCTGACAACTTCAAAGTGATGAGCACACATGTCAACATAGTTTCAGCATTATTAAAACTCAGTTTGTAATATTGGTTCATGAAAAGCGTGGCATGGTATAAAAAAGTCTCCACGTCAAAGCGCGATCTCGAACCAAGCAAAGCAAGCAAGAACGAACTACATAGCTACAACAACCTAAATCTCTCGCCACAAGTAGAAAAAATGAAGAGCACTTAGTGAAAGTTGTTATTGTTGACCGCTTTAGTTGTAGCGTTTGGGGTAGAACCAGGGCCGGATTTACCAATAGGCTAGGCAGGCTGAAGCCTAGGGTCTCAACGTCCAGGGGCCTCGAAATTCGATTTCGAAGTTTGTAATTCTTTTAAAAACTTGACAAGTTTAAACCCTACCTAAAGTATATACTGTATACAGTATATCAAGCTTTTCAGAGTAGAAAATTCTATACACAACTGGTTTCAACCACGTTGTAAACAGTCATTATTACGTCGTTGCATCATAATAAAGGCAATTATTACGCGCATTCTGCTGGAAGCTTCTATATTAAAGAACCGTAGTCTTCTCTGCAAAAAACAGTATCGGTAGTTGACATCAGGGCTGCCACTCCTAGTGGTTTTCCACTAGACCTAGTGGTTTTTGAAATAATCTAGTGGTTTTCTTGGAGAATCTAGTGTTTTTTTTAATTTTGAGAGTGGCAGCATCAACTTTCCTTCTGTTGTTAACAAAGAAGATTTAGATGATTTGCAAGAAGAATAGGGAGCTTTGCCTCAAGCATGCAATGCTCTCCATGATAGTGATAACCTTAGCCCACCAGAGTTTTGGCTAAAAATGGAAATGGACAACCAATAAATTCCTTTATCCCTATGCTCGACGCACTTGAAGCCAATGTAAGAAGAATAGCTAATGTGTATAGTGACATTGCAGAAATGTTCCTCTTTCTTGCTAATCTGAAAGCAACTAAGGTAGAAATAGTACGAGGCGTAGAACTTTTAAAGGAAGCGTAGGGGAAGGTCGGGTTAGTTGAGCCACTGGGTTAGTTGATCCACCCCTTTTAATTCTTAAATGTGGTGTGGTAACCACATTTTATCATCACGTGATCTTAAAGTTTCACAATGCGTGGTCTCCCGTCTGGTTTGAGTTGACGATTGATATTATATGTGGTGCTGAAGTTAAAAAGTTGTGTTTTGACCTCGGAAAGTAGATTTTTAAAATAGATGTATGTCCAATAATATTTTTTTATACTTAGTTACTGAGACAGTTTCATTTAATTTGTTTGGTAGCTTACCAAACAAGCTACTTACTGAATAAAAACCGGCATAGTGTGCCATGAAGTTTTGCTGTAATTTTAACATTTTCATGGCGGTATAGTTAAGGTGTTAGTTGAGCCACTGCTTTCGGTGTTAGTTGAGCCAGTGTAAAAAGGGCGTTATAATGCTTACGATACCTCCACACACCTTACATAGATTGCAGCCGTTGGATAAGTCTGTTTACGGTCCAATAAATCTCTTTGAACTACATAAAACTCAACAAAGGCACATAAACTCGGTCAAGCTTTAATGAAATTAAAAAAGAGGGGGTTTGCGACACTTTTTAACCTTAAATGGGCGTAAAGTCCACAAGGGATCCACGTAAAGCAGATACTTAAAGCATCTAAATATAGTGAAAAAATATTTGAATCAATTTTAAGATATTAACGTCTACCCTTTAAAGTACGTGTTAATTTGAAGAGAAGGAGACATTATTTGTGGTCTCTGTTAAAGAAGGACCTTTAGTGCAAACTAGCACACGTTAAAATTATTTGGATTATTGAAAAGCTTTAATGAAATGGTGTTATTTGGATGCCGTAGCAATACCTTAATTATTTGATGTATACGTTGAGTTACGAGCGACTCTTGGAACAATAATATTGTTAACCTGTTTTCATACATTGATATTATCACTTTAAATATAAACTAAGGCTTGGAAAAGAAACGTGGTTAAATTTGTGTTTTCAAAAATAATAAATGAGGCTCAACTAACCCCAGTCTGTGGCTCAACTAACCCTTACCGTGGTGTTAGTTGAGCCATTTGTCTACTAGTTTTTAAACACCTGTGGACCCGGTTGTCGTCGTTCGATAAGGCTTGTATTTCCTACAAATATTGTTTAATATACCCAGAAGGTAGAGCACTGTGAATGAAGAAATAAAAGCAACTCATAAAAAAAAAAATGCAAAAAGTGGCTCAACTAACCCGACCTTCCCAAGTTCCCCTATCTAGAAGATGTTGACCCGAAACTTACTGATGAACTTCTACATTTTCATTTGTACGTGAGACAAACACAAAACCAAGAGCAATCTATAATTTCCTTGTCTCATGGAGACCTTTATGAAGTTATGTGCAAGGAAAAAATTAACACTGCCTTTCCTAATGTGGAAGCAATATTAAGACTGTTTCTAAGCTTAATGGTCACTAACTGCTCAGGAGAGAGATCTTTCTCAAGGCTCAAAAGCATAAAAAATAAACTGAGATCGACAATGTCTCAAGAAAGGTTGTCCGCACTGAGCATTAAGAGTGACAAACTTAAACAGATAAATTTTGATGAACTTTTGCATGATTTTGCTTTGACGAAAGCTAGAAAAAAAAATTGGTAGCCTAGTCTTACTCTATTTGATGGCTGTAACTATTTCTTATGTCCTCGTAAATAAACTGTACAATAACGGTTGTTTGATCAAAGAAATTAAAAGCAAAACTGCCTTAACTAAATTTTTATTCTTTTAATTAAAAATTTGTACTCATGAATGTGGAAAATGAAAAGAACGAAGAGTTTAATGCACTCATATTTTTAACATTAAGCAATGACATGTGATGTTGTTTAGAGAGAAATTCTGAGCTCAAAAATAGGGAGGGGCCTCACAAATGGAATAGCCTAGGGCCTCTCATGGTCTAAATCCGGCCCTGGGTAGAACACTATACTCAGCCAACTCAGTGAGCGTTTTGTCAACTTAAGTACCCAACGTGTCAAATGAGTGTAAAATGCTGCGTTTGAAACGCAGATTTCTACAAGCTTCTAGTATAAGACTAAGTTGATTGCATGCGATCAAGGTAAAAAAGCAAGTGATGGCGATTGTCGAATTGTGACGTTACAATCACTTCGTTTGAGTGGCATGCGTCTGCCACTGTAAGTTTGGGCTAGAATAATGAAAAGGCAGTAAGAGGTTAATTTTGAGGGGTCAGCATTCTTGTGTAAACGAGTTCGTATCCGCATGCTAACATGCTCTTCTTCATATAGAGGCCTTGTGCCCTTGCAATTGGAGGCAATGACTGAAGATGGCTGTGCAGTGTGCATGCTTCACATTACTGATCAATTTATGAAGAAACCCGGGGAAGAAACTGACAAGTATTAAGGTGATAAGCACAAGTTGTTGCGTTTGTGTCAGAAATCTGTTATTTTTATCATGAAAAATTAAAAAATCAAGGTGAGTGAGTTGGTTGAGCGTTACTAAGTTTACTTGGACACAGAAAGTATTCTGCGAACGAAACTGCATATTTCACTACCCTTGGAAAGTGAATGGCGTTGAGTAATCCTTTGCTGACGTAAAAATAACGTTAAATGAAAGATCTTCCAACCGTAAACTTTCAGTTGCTGTTTGACATGATTTTCAAATTAGTCGAGGATTTTGTAAAGCTTGAAAAGAGCTTGTCACTCATGACGCAACTTTGTTCCACCAGTCGCTTAGCAACATACCACATAGGAGGCAGTGCTTTGGCTTGCCTGCTGTTTCTTTGTCAGTCTCTGTAACTGGAGAGCGGAAAGTAACAAAAACAATAGAAAATCGCGTGGAATACACAACAGAACAATAGAAAGTCCATATATTTCTTTCTTGTTCCTATCTTCAAGCTTGTCAGTAGGCCTATTGTAACTTGAATCTATTTTAATTGATTGACTTGTTTTTTTTCCCAGTTTCAAACGCTATGGTTGTAAAGGTATAGGCTACAGCACCATACTAAACTGATAAGATCAAGGATAATGTAAGCTATCACCACACAAGTGTGAATTCGTCAGTGAGTATCATTCTTATTCAAAGAGATAATGTTGGGGCCCATAATTTCTATCTGCTTGCACACTGTGTAGAGTATTTTGATACAGAAGTAGCTACACCAGATTTAGAAATTTTGAGTCTCAGCGTAAAACTGTCTAGTCTAAACCGACTGTATTTGTAGAGTTGGATCGGCAGGCTTCAATTGGATATTCTTTATGCTGTAAATTGCGAGAGATTTGGATAAATGGGCTAGAGGACAGGGTGTCGCCCTTACAGGAGTAAAGAAATAATGCATTTACAAGCACAACGTTGAAGAAATGGGGAACATGTTAAACCGACTGAACAAAGTCTCGATTTGTCACTTTCCAGACAGGCAAATCCACCATTTCCACGTTGATTCAACGTCTGTAGACTTTTTCTATTGATTCAACGTCGTTGATAGATTTTGCTGTGTGGCAACCACTTGTCCAGATTCTGGAAGCACATGTTGAAAGTAATTCTTTTCACAAGGGTCTTGCATTGTTTACGTAATTATTGCTTTGTCGCAATTTTCTTCAAGTTTTTGTCATAGTTATGTGTATTGAATTAAAATTGATGATCAATGAAATGGATTAGCACAAAAGAAACCGGCACAATAACAGAAGTGTACTTAAACTTTATACGCCTTTGACCGTGCCGGTGCGTCGACTATAGAAACGCCATTATAGCGCAACAGTAGCCCAATTGAAGACGTCTGTCGAGACGAGATGAATAAAATCTCTTAAAATAACAAAGTAGCTAAATGAAGGCTAAAGGGAATTTAAAGACAAAATATTTGTGGTATTGAATACACAAGGGTTTATGCCTTTAATTCAAACACAGATGCCTTGCTTTCGCTTTTATATCAGCAGACTAACTTTATACAGGCTGAGTAGAAAATTATTTTTTGTGGGAAACCTTGCATTCCACATTAATGAAAAAATCTTTAGGCTATTTTGAAAGAAGATTATTTCTCTAAGTCTAAGAGATTCACAGTCTGTGACAGAAGTGAAACTCAGCTCTTTTGTTTGAATAGTAAAACACAGTGAGTTTTCTATACTATGATAACAGCGTTGTTTCGACCTTAAATACCTGAACGTTACGACTTACGAGTGTATGGTAGCTTAGTTGAAAACAGTGGTAGATCCAGGGGGAGGGGTTTCTCACCCTAAATCATACAAAAGTAACTATATTCAAGGTGTAATGGCAAGGTTGGATAAATGTAGACCTAATTTTCTTTGTGTTTCGGTGGAATCGCCCCCTCAAAGCTACTTACTAGATCCGACCCTGACCAGAAAGAACACTTCTTAGATCTAGCGATCAGTGCCAGCAAACACTAAGCACAGTTGTAGATAACACCAGATCATCAACATGGATGCGACATTGAGAAGTTCCAAAGAATCTCTGCCGTTGCCATTCTTTCTACCGTCTTGTTTTTTCCCAAGGATTGTCCTACCAGCAACAATCCGTTCTTTTTGCATTGGTTAAACGTCTGCAGATGTTGTCAAGACTTTTTAGCTTGTTAATTCTGGGCACAATTCTCATGACAGTTGTTTTGATTTTTCAACTTAACTTATGTTTTCAGCAGAAAACTACTCTTATGCAATGCATTGAGTTTCGCTTTTAGCAGCATGATCGTCAATTGCTGACCGAACTGACGATTGAACGTTCTGTTTCGGCCTAATGCTGCGGGTTCGTTGTGGTAATAGCGGTTTTTACGAGCTTTCGGTCATTTGCACATGACCAGGGACATGACTGTGTTCTGAAAGCTCGTGGAAAAGCCGCTATTACCACAGCGTACCCGCACCATTAGGCTGAAAAAGAACGTTCAATCTACATTTGTGAAACTACAATTTGTGTTGTCATCCAACCAACTTGTTCTTGTTTGGGAATGATCGCAATTGGTGACATTTCATTTTTGGCGTTACCTCGCCTGTTATCAATCTTCTCGGTCAGCAAATCGTCATTTTTACATTGATTCTACGTCTGCAGATGCTAAACCAATACAATAAGGGTCTGTCTTTCTATTTGGGGTGACCTACTAGAGGCAACTGAAATAATTATGTCAGCTTACGCGATTGCAACGAATAGAGAAATTGTATCATTAATCATCTGAATTCAATCATTAAAGCTTATTTTATTCATAATTTACCAGAAGCAAGTTTGAAGCTTGAGTTGATGGAAGTGAAGCTAGGTGCACGTTTGAGTCTTTGAAGTTTATTTTGAAACAGAAACCTAAAGCTCAACACTTATCAATATCTTAGTTACAAAATTTACTTTCAAAATAACTAAATTTATTTTGTGTTTATACGTTGCAGAATCGTGGTATTTAATTGGTTGTTGTTTGTAGCAACAGAAGGAAAGTAAACTTGGCGGAAAATGGGGGATACCGCAGGAGACAAGCGGTTTGACTTTGTGTCAGAATATGTTTTAAAGACACTGAAATTAAAAATTGACAAATGGCAGAAGTGCATCGGTGTAGAAGAAAACAAAGTCTTGATAAGTGAATTCTTCGAGAAGCCTGATCACGTGATACTCGTAATCGCTGCCAACGCGGCTGGGCTTTTGTCGCCTTCAACAATCTTCCCTCTCTCTGGAAAGTCAAAAGCTGTCTATTTCATCAAACGAAACGCGGCCCAGATCTCACCGGACGGTGTCCAGAATCAACTTATGTTTGGAGATCTCTCGTACGCGCCCTTGGATCAAATGTCGTCACTAGTCGATGACGTAAGATATGACGTAACGTGGTTACAGTATTTAAATGGCCAAATTTTCTTAGACATAGCCAATTGAAACGAATCCTTTTTATACCATTTAGAATAATTAAATTAGACGCGAAAGTGTTTTTGCTTCTTTTTTAGTCTTTACCGAATTCCTGAAATTCAGTGCGCTTCCATTTGAGATCATAATGATCGCGCAACGTTTTCAGAAAGCATCCTAAAACGGACCATCGATGGCAACTTGAGTTGCTACTTCATCCCCATAACTGCCCCTTCAAGTTGACTTTTATTTGTTAGATTCTCAAGTTAAACAAACAAGAGAAAACTTTTTTTATTTGAAGTTAAATAAACAACTCAGCATCTTTTGATTGATTGTATCTCGACTTCTAGAGTGTCAATGAAAAGTAGCCTATAATGAAACTGTACCTACGGCTGTGTAGGATTATGAAACTAATGTCCACTGTGTTTTGTTCAATACTTTTGAAACAATGTGATTCATTGTGTTTAAAGCAATTAATTTCGAGCGGCCTCATTATTACAAAACAAGTCTTTTGTCAATTTCATGACAAGGTAATTTTTTTCAAGTTTAATTATAAATGTCAGTATTGAGTTTCCTGTTGGCAGTTCAATACACAGGAAAGACAAAGATACTTAGCCTGTTTCATAATACTTTAACTTAGCGCCTTGTAGCCTTATTATTCTACACACCCAATCGATTTTAGGTAGGTTGATACTTCAGTTCTCAATGAGCACCATAGGGCATGCCGTTTTGATATTTAGCAAGGCAATACACAAACATGGTATAGTTTAATCGGGCGTTTATTTTTTCGCTGAGAATGTCAAAGTTCAAAGGGGATCTTCTTTCGTACAGGATTTCTTTCTTTGATTGAAACAATCAGGGATTGATTTATTGTCGATTGTAAATCTTTACAATAAAACTGCTCAAATCCACATATAAAAATAACAAATATTATATTTGAAACAAATCAATCGAATTTGAACATGAAATTACTCGTCTAACAAAGCTAAATGCTCTGTTGTGTGATTGCACAAATTAAAATGTTGTTGACATTGCTTCTAGTTAAATATCGTTTTGCCATCGTTTTTACTGAAAGTACGAACATCTAATTTGAATAATTAAAAAGATTTTCTGTTTTTTTCTTCCAGGTGGTTGTGCCTCTACTTGCCAACGACAGAAACCATGACACGTGGCCCTACGTCGTTTCCGGTGACGTCCTACGTCACGTCCACAAGTTGAAGAGTAACGTATTTGTGGTTTCTGGACAGGTTAGTTCCGTTAAATTGAAACACTGCTTCCGTTATTTGTTTTTACAATTCAATCATGTTTCAAGTTAAATTTACCTTCAACAATATGTTTAGGCTACACACTTTTGGTTAGAATTTAACTGGCAAGCCCAGGCAGCAAAATCCGTCGTCGCGTCACGAAAAAAAGAACATAGTCAACTTTTGCTTTTTTTAGTTATCTCTGCTTTCTGAACAACGTTAAAAAAACTAAGGAAATCCTAAACAAAATTACATTGCAAGATAAACACAGGCAAATTTGCAATCGGGTCTCTCCGAACCAGGGCTTGACACATGATTGGTGTATTTTGTCGTGCAAAACAGTAACAACACAATACTATGTCATAGTGTACCAGCGATTGAATGCTAGCTAAAAACATCATTTGAATTGTATATTTTGCTTTTGAAAGGTGAAAGGCAAAACGCTGCTACCACTTCCTCCAGGAACGGAGAAGATTCCAGAAGACGAGCCAAAGCCCGAAACATCGAAGTATGATTTTGCTTATGTCCAGAGTTCAGAACAGATTTGTGTCAAGTTTGTTTATCAACGCTCAAGAAAAAAAAAGCTTTTGAATTTATGTGGTGTCTTTGCTACACAAAATTAGTCATTTTGTAAAAAGAGTTTTTTACTGTAAACTGTTGATAAGTAAGCTTTCTATAGATCATGAAAAAACTGATGCAGATGCTAGCCTCTTTCGTTCTTGAAATCATTTTTATATTTAATTATTTTTGACCTATATCTTTTAAAATACTTACGGTAAAGTAATTCTATATAAGTTTATAAAATAAATAAGAAAAACAACAAATAGGTAAAGGACGTGGTTTAAAAGCTATTTTTACAATCAGTTTAGGTTCATTTGTGTAGACACCTAACTTGTACATGACATTTCAAATATTGTATTGAGATATGTCTATAAATTTATGTAGAGATGACTTGATTGACGGACAAATCCTTCACACTTTGGAATCGGTTGTTATTGAATGGAGTCATCAAATCAGAAATGTATTGAAAAGAGATTCCTCAGAGACTCTACTTCAAGGACTTAATCCTCTTCCAAACACAGAGATTACCTTCTGGGCTGACAGATTCGAAAACCTTCAGTGTATTTATGACCAGGTATGTTCGACCTGCGTAAAATTTATAAATCGGAAAAATTTCAAGTTTATATGTTTGAAGTACGTTTCAAAGACTCCCTTAATATGCTATGACGCTGCAAAAGATAGCATAGCCGAGCAGGTATTTTGTTGCAGCTAACGACGCCAAAAGTGAAGGTGATGGCGCAGGTGCTGAAGAAGGTGCAGAGCAGCTACTTCCCAGCGTATCAACAGATGTTTAAAGATGTGGTAGCAGGTAGACTTGTTTTATTTTGAGATATGGTGATTGAAAATAAAAGTACAATGGTGGCGTTTAATAACTAGGTGCCATTAAAACCTTTCAAATCCACAAACGCGTGAGTTTACTTGAGTTTAATAAATTGACATGTTTTTTTAACCTTTATCTTTTTATCACTCAATTATAACATCAACATTATTTTCATGGATTTTGCCTTTATGAAAGGCTCTTTTCAACAGAATGACTAGACTGATGAAATGTGATTAAAATTCATGAAAACTTTAACAATTTTAAGTCAATGCTGGTCTTTGCATAATCATTCAAGCTCAATATACGCAGCCGCAGTTTACATCGCTGAATAAATTAGTCTCTACGTTGCGCAAAACTTCTCTACAGGAGAGCAGTGCAATGTATGATGAACGTAAAGTTCATTTTTGTTTTTTATAGGTCTTTCAGAAGCAAGGGACATCCATAATCATCTGAAGGCGATAAAGTGGCTGGTTGAAGACATGGAGGAAAAAGAGTTCAACGAGTACAGCATAACTATCCGTCCTCTCTTTGATACAATATGCAAGATTTGGGCACACAGCAGATACTACAGCGTGCCTACCCGGCTCATTGTTTTGCTGCAGGAAATCTGTAACTTATTTATCAATCAGGTACCTGAACGACCAAACTTAATTTGGCAGTAGCCAAATATCAACATATTCTTAAAGCAATTATAAAATAACAGGAGTTATCGTCAGAATAAAATAAGCCTTAAAGTGGTGAAGTAACACATAGCCCCTGAAGAGAGTTGGACGAAAACCTACAGTACAGCTTCGAGCTACCGTTAGCGACATACTACTCGCAAACATCCTTTTAATCATTACATAGATATTATTGGGTACTCAGAGACAAGCTCACCGCTATTTGAGAAAACTGGAAGATTATGTTCTGTATAAAAAACAATGCTATGATGGATTGGTCTTGGTTAAGAAAAGCATCTTAATAAAAAAAGCATCTTATATGACCAATCTAGAAATGGCCACGAGTAACTGCGACAATAAAACAATTTTTAAACCAGTAGGCTACGATGGTTATATTTACCATAAACAAACACAACATTGCACAAGAATGATGTGAAGTAATCGCGTAAACGCTGCTCGCCTGTTGCACCGCGGCGTCTCTATGCTTCCTGTTACATGTGGGAATACCCGTTTGATATAGAACTTCAAGTTGGAAATGTAGTTGGATTTCTTACTTTAGTCGAGCCTTTGTTTTTATTTTCAGTGCCGCAGTTTTCTGAATCCAGATGATCTCTTTAAAGGAGAAGTAGATGAGGTTCTCTCACAGGTTGAGGTCGCTATCAAAGTCCTCTCTAAATTTAGGTGAATGCTGCGTTTTCTTTTCATGCTAAATTGGAAACGTGTAGTCTAATCTTGACAGCGATTTTCTTGTAAGAAACGTTTTTTGGTGTTAGAAAATTTAGAGATGGCTGAGAGAAGGGGATTCACAGTTCGAAACGCCTTTTGTCAGGCTTTCTTCAAGAGTT
The DNA here is from genome assembly GCF_918807975.1 of Aplidium turbinatum. Lineage (NCBI taxonomy): Eukaryota > Metazoa > Chordata > Ascidiacea > Aplousobranchia > Polyclinidae > Aplidium > Aplidium turbinatum. The sequence continues at coordinate 4,229,802 of NC_137483.1, read as the reverse complement.
TATCACAGGAATGAAACAGGCCTGAATTTGATGTAGTATAGCACAACACTTAATACATCAAACCCTATTACAGAAATCTGTTGCATTTTGACGATAACCGTATAAAGAGAGTCTGACGAAAAGCGATTGTAACATCGACAAAGTGTTTTATTTCCGAACACAGGAAGTGGTTTGCGAATGCAAATTTCAAGAGTGGAAGATCTTGAATTACTTGTACGGGTAGTGTTTATTATTTGTGTATCACAGAGAGAGCTACCAAGAACATAAGGAAAAACTCCCTTCATATTTCGAGGGAATGGAGAGAGATGTTGTTTTATGGGACTTTGATAATAGCCTAGTATTTGCTCGGATGGATCGATTTATTCGACGGCTCAAAGACATAATGGTGACTATTGTCAAATAATCAACTTGGAACATAATTGGTTTCTGTAAAATATCCTTGTTAATCATTATTACGTTATTAATACGAGTATGACTACTAAACTATATTTTTGTTTTTGGCGGAGTAGATTGTAGGTTATATTTTCTCTTATGTACATAATGAGTTTTATTGTCTTCTAACAAAACAGCATATAAAACTGAATCCTCTAACTACCTTGTCATTGTTTATTTCATTCATGCTGTGTTGTGATATTTCCAGACTTTATTCACCGACGCCAGCGACATGCTGAAACTTGAAAAGATCGAGTTTGGTGGAGTGAAAGGATCAGCTTTGAGCGGTCAAGTTGAAGCCCTTTTCGAAGAATTCAACACAATTTTCAAAGTGTTCAGTGATTTAAAATATGATCCCCTGGACCCAGTTGATGAGGTGAGAATTTTCGTTAAGTACTTGAACAACATGATATAACTTCATAGCGTCGGGTTTGGATCGATTTTAGTCTGGCATCTCATCCGTAGCCGTTTCAACAAAGGTAACCTTGTGTTGGCTGCCTCGGACGGGAGTCATCGACGCACGCAAGCCTCCAGACGTCAACAATGTAACGATCCAGGTCGTGGGGGACTTAAATAAAAATGTGTTCACATTGGAAGTTAGATTGGGAATGCTACTTTTCGTAACTTTTCTAGCACATCACTAAAAGTAAAAAAAGTCTTGTAAACAAGAGAATGCAGGTTCGTTTCGTAGTGGTTACGAAAACTTGATTTGCAGATAGTTTCCAATAAACTAATCATGTAAACGGCTTATTGCAAGCATGTTAACGTGCTTGCACAATCTTTAGAGCTTCAATAGAAACCTCGAGGAGTTCCAACAACACATTGAGGATATCGACAGAAGACTAGGAGCAATTGTTGCGCAATCATTTGATGATTGTCCTTCCACCGAATCAGCGTTTAAGCTTGTTCATATGTTCGGCAGTCTATTGGAAAGGTTAGATATCAGCTATTATCACTGTTGTATTTATTTAGTGGTTGTAAATACAGCGTTAGTAATTTACCGTTGAATGCTTAAGATAGTGCGTCCTTCAACGGTTGAATCAGTTCACAACGATTTAATTGCTGTATAAATAATAAAGTTGTACATAAAAGTAGTCTACTTATAGTTGTGGGAAAATATAGTATTAAGTAAACACAAAGATTTTTTGAGAACGTAAATTTAATAATTTAGCAATACAGTTGTACTTGTTGCCTCCAGTTCTTGCTGGAGTTTGTCGGTATGTTAACAAACTCAAAGTGTAACATAGTTCACCGTTTATAGTTAGTTCAATTAAAACTTGTCGTATTTCTTTTTACCATATTCTAGGTATTGTATAAGTGGTCCAGCATAAAATGCCTTGTGATCAAGCACTGTCACTGTTTTTGAAGTTACAATGTCAGTAAAGTAATCTGTTTGTTTTGTTCAGACCTTTGATCCGAGAGGATATGTGGCCGAAATATCCCATTCTTCTCCACATGTTTCACAAAGAGCTTGATGAGGCGAAGATCATCTTCGACAAGCAGATGGAATACGGAAAGAACAACGATGGTATGGTCACCTTTTTTGTCACCTAGGTCACCCTTTTTTGTCACATTTATTCACATTTGAAAAGTAAATCATCAAAATAAACAAAATTACGAACTCTAAACTCAGCAAACTCATTTACTAAAGTGAGTCCTCTGCTTTACAAGAGATAATAGAAATAGTATGAGTTAGTTGTTTATGAGTCCGTCGTTTTTTTACATTAGTTAAACATCCGCAGACGTAAAGAAGTGATTTGATGACTGGGTATTGGGTAATCGTGTCTTTAACCAATATTGGAGAAGATTAACAACTTTGAATTGAACACATTTTTCGTTGTTTAAACAACTGAATATCTTTTTCAGGTGTTTATCCTGTTAACAAGAACATGCCAGCTGTAGCAGGGGCGATAAGATGGTCAAAAGAGCTTCGACAAAGAATTGAAAATCCTTATAGCAAATTTACACACATCAATCATCCGTAAGTTAATTTATTTTGATTTTACTTGAATTTTTACAACAAAGGTAATTTGCATATCAATATGTTATGGAAGATGTGATCTACCACAAGCCAATGCAACAGATAGGCTTACATTTAAACTCATCGGCTTTCATAACTTAGTAGGCTAATATTGCCGGGTAGCAAGAAGCAAATTTGCAAGTATACGCACAGGGGCTCCCAGGCATAGATTGAAGAATTCCAGATTAGTTGAACTTTTTAGCGTCATATGACTTAGGCTGGTAGGCTAATTGGTTTATAGTAACATTGTTATGACACAACACAGGGTCATGGAAGCCGAAGAAGGGAAGTTGATGGAGATGAAGTACATTCAAATGATGCAGCTTCTCAAACAGTGAGTTCGTTTTATTGATGGTCAAGTATTAAATACTTTTTAATGACTCTACACAGCGTACTACATAAATTATACTGCCTGGCAAAGCTCAACCGATGAAACCTTGACATAATGTTGTGCTAGTGTCTTTTAGATTGGGCGATGTGTAAAAGTTTGAAATGGTTTAAAAGACTACAGGGTTCGTTAAAAAGAAAACGATGTATGACTGCAGTAAAATCGGCCTATACTTTGGCAATCATAATGAAACATGAAATTTATTTTCTTGTCAGATTCGAGGAAGGAATATACGTCAAATGGGCGGCCACAGTAGATGAAAGGTCGCAATACAATCTCAGCCAACCCTTAATTTCCAGAAATCCAGATACGAAGCTGATTTGTGTCAATTTTAACCCACAGGTGATTTAAAGTGTTACGACAAATTTTGCATGATTATTGTTGTTGTTGTTTTCTACAACGTTTTTATCCGCTTACCAAGAGTAGAATTTATGCTTTTTGTGCTTGTAAGACAGATTAAACGTCCGCATACCACTGCTAAGGCCAAAGCCTACCTGCCCAGAATTTGTAACTGTTGGAATTGTTTTATCTCGTAGCACAGTGTCACTAAAGCAAATGAACAGAAAGATTTTGCAAGCGGCACACAATCCCATTTGTGCAATTATTTAAACATTCTCAACAGACGCCCCTCAGAACATCAAGAAAGGGGTGGTTAGAAAGCATTGATATGCTTCCTAAGATTGTTTCTTTTTACCCCCATGCGAAGATATAAATCTCAGTTGTGCTCCGTTTCTTCATCAGCTCGTTTCAGTACTCCGGGAAGTAAAATATCTGGATGCAGATGAGATTGCAGATATTCCAGAGGAGGCTGCGAGTATCTTTGCTGCTAAGGAATCCTACCGACAATTTGTCGCTAACGTCGATTTAACCCAACAATGGTACAACAAGGTATGCTCCCATGAGACATTTAAACAAACTTCTGACATTTATTCGTGTCATAAATTTTTTCTCTAAGAAGAGCAAAAGAATGTGGTAATATTGATCAGCATGTCTTGGTTCATTTGCAACCAAACGAAAGATTTTTTAATCTACTGTTTGTATTTTGCCAACGATTTTATATATTTTTTGGTTGGAAAATGAAGTTTAAGCAAGTATTTAGAGTACATGTTGGGTTTTAACTTTAAAAGACGATTGGAGTATCGAAATGGTAACGCTGAAACTGTCTGTACTTAAAAAGCTAACAGAACAATGTACACTTTCAGTTAATGTAGTGCGAAATCACGTATTATCATCTTGCTTATTGATATAATATTGCTGAAAAAGTCAGTTTTCTTTCTCCTAACAGTTTTGACATAATGCTGACAGGTTCGTAACACGATCCTGGACGTAGAGTATCCTCTGATTGATGGACAACTGACAGCCATCGATGATCACTTAATGAAAGCCGAAAAAGATTTGTCATGGAAAAACGACGGTTAGTGTCGAATTAAATGAACATTTTTGTTGTGATACTTGGTATTCACATACTTCGTCAAAATAGACATAGTACTGAGCTATCTGTCTAATCTATGTTGAAAGATAGTTCACACTAAGATGAGTATCAGCTAGTACAAACGTCGCTTTGGCGTCAGATTGAAGTTGAATAATATGAGAAACACTATCAGAGACTTAATACTTGGTGCCTCATCTCTATCTTTCCATCGAATTGCTATAAACAATTCCCATTATAACTTACTGTAACTGCTTAAACAAATTTAACTGGCGTATTAAGCTACTGTTGTTTGGCTATGTTTGCCACATAGTTCTCCAGTCTCCACCGCTGCTTTCGCCAAGGAGATCGCTCCTTCTCCACCAAGTAGTAGGCTATAAGTTGGAAATAAAACATTATGCGTACACAACAATTTGCCATCGGAATTTTCTTTATTTGTTTGTTTTATGTGTTTTTCACTTTTTTCCAGGTGTGTGGGAATATATCCAAGAAACACGTGACCAAGTGTTCGATCTTGAACAGCGAGTACAAAAGGCAAAGGATAATGTTGACAAAGTAAACAAGACTATGACGACATGGGTTCTACCGCTTTTCGAAAGAAAAGAGAACAAGAAGGTAGAGATGATTGTAAATTATCATAGTTGGTTCATTTCCGTTTACTTCAAAAATGGTCCACGAAAATTAACACTGTAGAGCTTTATATAGTGGCGTTCGTAAGAAAGAGCTTTCCTTGTTAGATTGTTCAGCTGATGAAAAAAACCGTAGATACCCACTCAGCTGGTAATACAATAATTCCATAAGCTTACCAATTATCTAGTTTTGTAACAATTTCTTGTGTAGAATGCACAAATAAACGTAGTGGTTTGTTTAAAGTGTATGGCGTGTAACTTTTTAGTGGCATGTGACTTCCACTTGAGTGCACAGCAGTTATATTGATGAGACATCAAAGAATCGTCAAAGGAACTTGTGCTAAATTTAATAGCTAACAATATATTGCATTTAGGATGCCTTATTGAATTTGGATGATCGCGACGACAGACTAAACAAAAGACATACCATGATAAAGGATTGCGCCACACAGATCCATACTCTACTTGAGGTTGGAGGGTTTGGTGTTCTAGAACAATCGTTATAAGCGACAACTAACTGCAAAACGATGATTTAAATAAGTTTTATTACGTCAAAACAACTCTGGAACATGATTTGCTTTTAGACTGTTAAGTGGAATAGAGTCGTACAAAATGTCTTCTAAAATACTGCAGTTTTTATTTTCGTTTTTTCTCAGCACTCAGCGTTGATATTTGTTGATATCGCCTGTTAACAGCTACTTCGTTACGCTAAAACCACCTACACATAGTGCACCAATCAAAGCATTGGATACAACAAAACTTGTGACGTAGCAATGGCACTAAGCAATTATTCATTTTACTTTATAGGAAAATATGCAACTCTTCAAAGCCTCTTCGGATTCTGAAACTTGGAAAGCCTACGTCATGTATGTTGATGACATGGCTGTGGATGGGTGCTTTAACGCCATCGAGTGCTCACTCAAGTTCATGTTGAAACAGACCGATCATAGACTCGGTCTTCCTCCGCTGTTCCAAGCACAGCTGGAACTAAATGCACCCGACATGGTTTTCAAGTGAGTTTTATGAAACATTTTCGAATTCATTAACATCTCGTAAATTCACAAGATCTCCTTGCAATTAGTTTTTAACAACTATTTGACTTTATAGACGCCCTGTGTTTGTAAGATGATGTGAGGTGATGTTCTCTTGTGGGTGGGTTTTGTAGTTTTAATATATTTGCAGAAACTGCTGAAGATACATAAACGACTAAAGATTAAACAAGCATTGAAAAAGTCTCATCAAAAGCCAAATTGACTTAGTTGCTACCGTATTGCGACGCTTATGCTACAGATTTCCTTCACTAAAATATTTGTCTGAGCCATGTAATAATAACAATAATGTGTTTTTGTATAGCACTGTAGGCTATTCATCGCAGAAATGCGTTGCTCCTCAGCGCTTTACAAAGCAAACAGTGTCAATGTAAACTATTTTTAGACCGTCATTGGACTATGGAGGTGAAGAAGGTTTCTACGAGCTGGTGGAAGGCCTCATCAACGACATGTACAACCTGTCATCACTGGTTCCCAGGCTCACCAAAGATGGAGAAGTTCAACATTATCAGGTTTGTTGATAATTAAGAAATCTTCAATTTCGTAAAGCATTGGATCATTGTGACTTACTCCGCTGTCTTATCTTCATGTCGTGATGCACTATCCTCATCTAGTGGCCATTCGGTGTCTTTTATGAGCTTCAGAACGGTAACAATTCTACTTTGTCTCAATTGGCTATTTCTACGAATAGCTTTTTCAAACCATTCAACGTATTCTTTAAAAGTTTAGATATGCCACCTATGATTCATTATTATTATCTAGATTTATTCAAGTTACGTAGACTTTAAACCTTTTAATCTAGTTGTTCTACAAAGTTGTCACTACTTAAGGTTATTCAAATAGAATCTGGCATGTTCTCATTCATCTTTCCTAGGCTGACATGGAGGATATGGCTGACTTGTCAGACATGAAGAACGAATTGCTTGAGAGAGTACAAACTGTCATGGACAAAGCATGCGAATACAGGAACAGGTTATTACAAAAAGTTTGTAGTTTTGCGCTCGTATTTCCGTAACGTTACCTATTACTACAACTATATTTGTGATTGTAGCCTACTGTTTGAAAAATCGGAAGAAGTAAAGTATCAGATCGGTAAATCACAACCGCACTAATTTAAACAAGCAGGTGAACCAAAGTTCCGCTAACAGGGGCAATCGTTTGATTCCTGCTTGAAACAGATAACAAAGTAAATGGGTTATAACGTTTTTTTTTCTGAGGTAGTTTGAAGAGAGAGCAGGATGGACCAAAACCTTAAAACAGAGAACGGCTTTCACTTTATTTGTTGGAAAATCTTTAGCATCTGTCTGAGTAGATTTAACAGACTTTATTTTTTCCACAACGAAGATTTGTATCAACACAAAGCTCTCACTTTTACTTTGTGTGATTGATTCCTCTTCTTGTTATATTTTCTTCTTTTTTTTCTCAAACGAAACAATGCTCTGACAAGGTAACATGAGTGAGGTGTTATTTGCAGCTTTGACAACTACGCTTACTTATGGGTGGATGATCGAAACGAGTTCATGAAACAGTTTCTCACATACGGCCATGTCCTCACTACAGAAGAAATAGAGGCCCATGCGGAGGAAGGAGTGCCAGAGAATCCTCCAACACTTGACATGTTCAAGGAGCAGGTGTGTAATTCTGAAGCAACAAATGAACAAAAACTAGTTGATAGTTTAGAGATTGTGACCTATCAATTAGATATTAGACTCGAAAATACATATTGTGCAGTTTAAACCAATTAAAAGGGCGATGTTCGTCCGTGCATATCAATGTACAGACAGAAGCATCACAAAAATGAGGATCAAAACTTAATAATGGGATTACTTGATAAGCTAACATTAAGGTGGGGAAACATTTTAAAGAAAATAAGCCATACAATATTACAAAATTAATTTGCACGATTGATTCAAACATATTTACAATACAATGAAGTGGTTGCAATACTTTTTCGCTGTACATCTACGGCTTGCACATGAATTGACTCTCTCATTGAATAAACAGTGTGTGTCTTCGTTCTCTTCTTCATGTACGTTTGTTTTGTATTCGAACAAAAATAATGACTGACTGACTGATTTTGATCCCTTATTAGGTGGATGCTTATGAAAAGATCTACTGTGAAGTGGAAGAAATCAACCCAGTGGCCGTGTTTGATTCCTGGTTCCGAGTGGATGCCAAGCCATTTAAACAAGCTCTCCTCAACATCATCAAGAGATGGAGCTTTATGTTTAAACAACATCTCATTGACCACGTCACAAACAGGTGATTTTTATTATTGGCACGTCAAGTTGATTTATTGCTTAATGGGGCTAAGGGTCCACTTCTATACCATTTGCAAACAAAGATAATGAATTAACAAATCAGGTAAACATTACGAAAACTGCTTGATTTGTATTGTCAGACTTAATAGAGCTTTTCTTTTGTTTATCGATTCTTTTTAGTTTAAATTTATAAAAACGAGTTGGTAGATGAAGGATAATTTGCTTTTGGACAGTTGAAGAGCAGCCTACATTTGAAAGATAAAATTGGCTACAAAACGCCATCAGTAGAGACAATAGTTTTAACACGCTTTCACAGAATATTTTAATTTTTTAGTCTTTCCGATCTTGAGAACTTCATCAAAGTTGTCGACAAAGGAATGGGAGTTGAAGTTAATGAGGATGTTGGATACGATAGTTTGATCACTTTGATTGCCCACTTGCGGGTAAGACAATAATTTATTTGTTGAACTTATTCAGGGCAAATTGAAATCACTTCATCACAGATTTGTTGTGAGTCATAGTAGTATGTCACAAACATATACCAAAGCTGAATTCTGTATCAAATGTCTATCAAAACTATGTTACACCAAAAGTATAGCTTAGAGTTAGACAATAGACATCTAGCAAAGCTGAACTATTCAAATAAACTTTCTACCAAAAATCTATTGAGAATGTTTTGCTTCTTTTAAAAGTCATTACTTGTACTATCATTTGTTTACCTGTTCGACAATTGATATTATTAGGACGTGAAATCTCGACAAAGCACAACGGACGAAATGTTTGAACCTCTGAAGCAAACCATCGAATTATTGAAAACATATGATCAGGAAATGTCTGAAGATGTTCACAAGCAGTTGGAGGTAACGTTGTATGTTAATATGAGCATAGAAAGCATAGTGTTGTTTAGGCTAAATTCTAAAAAACTTTTACCATCTTCCGTCTTTCACATTTTGTCGCATCCGGGCTCACGCCCAGTAGTGTAAGACTTAGATTAAGCGGACGGGTAGGCAAAGAAACCAATCTTCTTGTCCACCTTCAGGCATGCCAAAGCGCCGTGCCATAGACACAGCCGAATGATCTTGAGCGGTGTCAGTCCCGCACCATTTCAAGCGTCGTATCAGGGCTCTCTCTCTCAATGAAACATTGTAACTAATGGCTATATTTTTGTGGCTGTAAGTTAAAAAAATTAGAAATGTTGTACAAGCGGAAGCTGTACAGCCTATTAATTTTTGTTAATTTACGCAATTATTATGTTATTCTGTAGCAACTTCCTGAGAAGTGGAATAACACCAAGAAAACAGCAGCGACTGTCAAGCAAGCTGTAGCTCCCCTGCAATCCAATGAAGTGGCTATTTTGAGACGAAAATGTAGCACATTCGATGTAAGTTTTTGTGCTTTTTTCAAGTGGTGATAAAAATGCTTGGTTTGGTTGTTGCCATTAGCTTTACTTATTCAGGCTGCAATCACCAGCAAGATTTTGAACAGAGTTGTCTATTGCTTCATATTCAACAATACCATTTTTGCAGGTTCAACAGCACGAGTTCAGAGAACGGTTCCGCAGAGATGCCCCATTCCGTTTCAATGCAGACAGACCGTACAACCTGTTGGATAGATGCCACGAAGAGATCACAGAGATGGAGAACGAGATGGCAAAACTGTACGAAGCCGCTGCTATTTTTGAAATCAACGTTCCTGACTTCAAACAGATGAAGCAATGCAGACGCGAAGTAAGTGGTGACAATAGATATTGCCTGGAAATCGAGCTAATAGCCTTTCCTTTATCCAGATGATAACCAAACCGACGATTTCGATTTTATCTCACTCTGGGCTCTATAGTCGACTAACAACGCCTGTTTGAATCTTTCTTATGTGTGAGCTGCATTCTATAAGTTTCTTCTATAGCAATCAATGTGATGAATACAACAAGTTGAGGGGCTCTTAGCACAAAGTAGTAAAGAGATTTTCTTGTAGTTTTTCTATTTTTATACGGTAACTGTCAACGACGGTAGAATTAAAATAAAGCTTAGCTTTAACCTGTCAGCAGTACAAAAGCATACTTATTTTTAAGTTGCCACTGTTTCATGACTGTCACTTGTGGTATAGGTGATCCTCCTCAAGTCCTTGTGGGACATGATCAACTTGGTTAGAACCAGCATCGAGGATTGGAAGAAAACAAAGTGGGCTCACATCAACGTTGAGCAGATGGAACTTGACTGCAAAAAGTTTGCTAAGGACATTCGAACTTTGGACAAGGAAGTACGTAAAAAAATTCTCAATGTTTGTAACGCCACCTCATCATCTTCGTAATGATAGATTTGTAGTATCTTTCGACGTTTATTTATTACCACGTAGTTGGGTGGTGTGCTGAAAAAAAAAACAGTGTAGTAGAAAAGCAAATATCTTTTCAGAAAATTTGACAACACACACTTACACTTAAAATTACGACAAAGGCGCTTTTCCTTATTCTCCAATAATTTCTTGAACAACTTTTCATTAGTTTGATGATGATTATGATTTCAAAGATGCGAGCCTGGGATTCATTCGGAGGTCTCGATTCAGTTGTGAAAAACATGCTGACCTCACTACGTGCGGTCAGTGAACTCCAGAACCCAGCCATCCGTGACCGCCATTGGCAGCAACTCATGCAAGCCACTAAAGTGAGTGTAAATAGAAAATAGAAAATAAATAGATTGATACTATAATAAGTTATCCTGATTTCATAACGGGCTAGCAGAATGAGTAGAGAATGATGTATTTTATACTCATATAATAGTGTATTAGTGCAATCTGTTGAAGAAGAAGCATGTTAATATTTTCATGAATAGCTATGAAGATTTCACGAATGGTTTGCTCCAAGCTTAAGAGAAAAATTCATGTACACGTTTAGATTGCCCTAGTAAAAACTGCAGGAGCCGTCTTCCGTTTAATCGTTTTTAGCTAAAAATTAAGTTTTGATTTATCCTTTAGAGTTTTTCCTGAAAGTGTTCAACCCATGCTTCAGACACTTTTTATATTTTGTCAGGTCAAATTTGTCATGGACGAAGACACAACACTCGCCGATCTTCTTATGCTCAATCTCCACAACTTCGAGGATGAAGTCAGAGGTATCGTCGACAAAGCGGTGAAAGAAATGGGAATGGAAAAGGTGGGCGAATGTGACAGGAGAAATAGTATTATAATTAAACAGAACTAGCCGAGTTGCTTGAATAATTAAGACAATGTTTTCATTCTTGAATTAAGAAATCCTTTTTAAGTTTAAATTTAGCTGTTTTGCAAATACTTTCTTGTAGAAGCGTTGAACCACCAAATTCCTCTTTTTTAGTGGCTTGACAAGGGCTAGATGTACAACCGAACACGTTTGCTATTTGTGTTTCTTTTATCATTCAAAATGCCTTGTTGTTGAGTTGCGTTTGCTTTTGACTAACTTGTTGTCTACTAGTTGTTACGTATTCAAATCTTTATCGTAATTTTGTAATAGATCCTCAAAGAACTTGATATCACTTGGAGCTCCATGGAATTCAAGTATGACGTCCACTCAAGAACACAACTTCCGCTCTTGCAGTCTGATGAGGAGTTGATTGAGACCCTGGAGGAAAATCAGGTAAATAATTTTGCTTAGTGGCAGGAATGCAGCATATACTCACTAAAAAGCTAAATCATGGTTGCCTTCACACTTCCAAAGAATTTGAATAACTGCCACAGGTTGGTCAAATTATTGTTTGTAGTGGAAGCAATGACTTATGAAAAGTGGTAAGCTGCCATCAAAGTAAGCAATTAAAATGGATGAGATTTACCAAAATGAAAAGAAACCTTTTTCGGACTTAATGAAAGCGTCATTGTATCATATTGCTTGAAAGTAGAGACTTTTTAAAACGGTTGATCCTGTAATTACAATTAAAAACTTAAACTTTAAACAATTAAATTACATGTAATCTCATATCTTTAACGTCACCATTGTTTAGGTCCAACTCCAAAATCTGATGACGTCAAAATACATTGCTTACTTCCTGGACCAAGTGTCAGGTTGGCAGAAGAGTCTCTCTACTGCTGACAGTGTCATCACCATTTGGTTTGAGGTCCAACGTACTTGGTCGTACCTGGAAGCGATCTTCATCGGGTCCGAAGATATTAGATCTCAACTTCCAGAAGATTCCAAAAGATTTGAAGGAATTGATATCGATTTCAGGGTACAAATTTATAGCAAATTAAATTTGCTTCTATTATTTCATAATAATGATGACTTCGCTACAGCGAGTAATGAAAAAGAGGTCCCCAGCTTCCCAGCCGTTGCTGCTAGAATTGTTTAGCTATTTGGATATAGGAAATAGAAAATTTAAATGAATTAATTCGCGTGAAAACATTCTACTTTACTGAACATTTTGACTAAATGAATTATTTTCTCACCTTCGTCATGCACAGGCCCAGAAGCATAATTTTCAACAAGAATGTAATGCTCCATAAATACTACCATTATTATAATGCAGTATTATCCCATTAATTAACAAATTGCAAGCCTTCTTATTTTACCATACCATTACATCAATACTGCTCTAAAATATATAAAATAGGATGTACACACTGATATGCAAAGAAAACTAATGGAATGTCTAGATTTGTAAAAAGGTCGGAGCGAGAAATGGAAATACAGTTTATATATTGTGCACAAGGCGGTAGGCCTGGAGCAGATACTGCGTGCAAAGACAATATATTTGTGAAGAAACTATATCACTTATCGCATAACTTTATCATAATCTTTGTAGGAATTAATCGCTGGAATGGAAGCCACACCAAACGTTGTCAAAGCAACAAACAAAGCTGGTTTGTACGAGACTTTGGAAGAACTGCAAAAGCGACTGGCTCTCTGTGAGAAAGCGCTGGCTGAATACCTGGACACGAAACGACTCGCCTTCCCGCGATTTTATTTCGTCTCATCTGCCGATCTGCTTGACATTCTCTCCAACGGTTAGTAACAAGTGGCGTTTAAATTTCAGAATTTTTTGTTGGTAAATAGTTTTGGCACTGAGACCTCAACCAAAGGACTTGGGAAACTTTCCAGCTAACAAGCCGTAGCTTACGTAAAGTTGTTGAATACCTTAAACAAATACCTCAAAACCTGTTTATGATATTTTTCATTTAGGGTATTACTAAGATCTGTTTAAATTTATTAAATGACCTCATTGCAGCATTCCTTCGCCCCCTCCCCTCTGTATCGTTTATTACCAACCCATCTATCCAAATATGATGGTTATGGCTTTTCTCAAATGGCATCATATGATCAATAAAATATATACAATACTTATTCAGGATGCTTTTTACTGTGTTAATAACGTAATATTTATCTCTTTGTGTCATGAAATAGATGTGATAAATTGTTTCAACTTGACGTAATATGTGTTTCAAAACGCAGGTACAAACCCTGTGGCTGTGTCCCGTCATCTTGCCAAGTTGTTCGACAACATGGCCAGCCTGAAGTTTAAGCCTGATGACAGTGGAGAGCCCACCAAGACCGCTTTGGGCATGTTCAGCAAAGAAAAAGAGTGAGTCATGGTTTGGATATGGTCTCTGGTTGTGTTGTTATGTCCAACAGTTAATAGAAGGAAGTTTCAATGTTAGAAAAACATTCAAAAACGTTGAACGAAACTAAACGTTAACCTTTCTGTTTTAGTAAAAACTACAAACTTCAGGCCTCACACTTATTTCTGTTTTAATTTATGCAAAAAGTGAAGATTTGATGAAGCTTCGAAACTAACGTAGCCTTGTAAAAGACTTTACAAAAACTACGCTGAACTTTATTTCTTTTACCGCCCAATAAAAGGAGCATCAAGCTTTTCCTGAGTAAAAAAAAGCTACTTTGACACTAACTACATATTGAACCCATGAAACGATAAAGGAGAAGACTGCTTCGTATAAAAACAAACGTCAACATAATGTACGTAACCCATTATCAAAAATTGTATGGTTTTTATTAACTAATGAAACGCACGACTATGTTTTCATAGTAAAAATATCCCGGAAATAGAAATCAGGTTAAGATTCTTACATTCATTTGTAATCTGTGTTGCCAGGTATGTTGATTTTGACAACCCCTGTGAATGCGTTGGTCCAGTTGAAAGTTGGCTGAACAAGCTCATGGAAATCATGAGATCCACTGTCAGGGAGCAGATGACTGAAGGAGTCGTGACTTACGAAGAAAAGCCAAGAGAACAATGGATCTTCGATTATCCGGCCCAGGTGATAATGACGATTTTTGTCGACAGCGTTTGTGATTTTAGCTGTGTCAGATTTTCATACAAGACCATTTTAGAAGGATAAAAACAAATCACTTTTTTTTTCTCGGTTAGAACACATAAAGCTGTCATGTAAAATCTCTTCCACTTGCTGCTTAAACAATCGTTGGAAAGTTTTCACGTTAAGTATAGGCTACCGAGCAGTCATTTCATCATCATTCTCGAAACAAAAACTATTTGGAAATGTTGTAACCCACTCCAACTCAAATAAAGACATTATAAAATCACATTGTATGTTATTATGAATATAATTCGAAGCTTAATTGCCATATGAACTATTGTTATTGCACTATAACTTGAATAACTGGGTTGAACGAATTGTATTAGAATTGAAAAAATAATTTGTGTTAACCAACAATTTCACAACTTGTAGGTGTCGCTGCTGGGCACACAGATATGGTGGACCACTGAGGTGAACATCTCGTTTGCCAGACTTGAAGAAGGTTATGAAAACGCCATGAAAGATTACTACAAGAAACAGGTGTAGTTCTGTTGCAATTATTCGCAGTTTTCAACTAATAAACGAAAGGCTAAAAGATTTTATCATCGCTATCTATTCTGAAGTGAATACAAAGGCGCCGGATAACAATAATTTAGAGACAATGCATTCATGGGTTCACATCTTGAGTCACTGAAAGATTGTTGTGCTGAAAAAGGTGGGTGAATATCAGGATTATTTACTTTCATAACATTAGCTGCATTCATCTGCTGAGTCAGGAAGTAAACGTCAAAAATCAAAACAAAGATGTATGATTTTGCTTTTAGTTTTAAATTTATCTGATAAACACTGCAGATCATAGTAGAAAAAGCACCTGAATTCGATTTAAATATATCAATTTTGCTGAGTAATAAACGATCACCTTCTCTCCAGGTCACTCAACTGAATACGCTGATTGGTCTGCTGATTGGTGATCTGAGCAGAAATGACCGTCAGAACATCATGACTATCTGCACCATTGATGTCCATGCCAAGGATGTCGTGGGAAAACTTATTGAACAAAAGGTGGGGTGCTTTACGTGGTGATTAGATGCAATAAAGTCATAGAAATGTTAAGTGATATACTGTGACTAGTAATTAAAATTCAAAACGCTTTACACTACAGTATCTACAGTACAATCATGCTATATAGGCCTACTGTTATTTGGACAGTCTAAAATCAAATGATCAACACTTTGCCTGCTTTTTCGCAAGTTGGACAAATTAGTGTGTTTTGATGGCCCCCATCGATAAAGCGTGGTAGGAGTTAAAGCATGACGGGATAAAATTCTATTGTAACTAATCCATTCCTTTCTAGTGCATGTCGAAAAACCTTAACATTGGATAAGCTTCATCTTCTCTAAAACTCTTTATTTGTTCTTTGTATCGTTTTTGATTCAAAGCATGCATTTTGTTTAGATTGACAACTCGCAAGCTTTCCTTTGGCTTTCTCAACTTCGTTTGAGGTGGGACGACAAAGTCAACCACGTGTTTGGAAATATTTGTGACGCGCAGTTCAAGTATTCGTATGAATACCTTGGATGTACTCCAAGACTGGTCATCACACCATTGACTGACAGGTAGTGGAAGTAAAACATTATAGTTGCTAGCAGTACTAGTAGCTTCGAATAGTGTTGTTTTGTTCCCATTGACTTAGTGAACTTTGTCTCATTATTTCGACATGTTTATCGCGCAGCACAATACATAAATTTTTGTTAACACTGGAAAATGATTAGGCCAGGTAGGTTTTGCAAGAACTATGATGTTTTAAGCTAAAAACATGGTACACAAAACAAAGTCTGTTTAATTTTAACCATTTAGTTTCAATGCAACAATCAGTCCACTTCTTTATTTCCTACCATTAAACGTAATTCACTTCAGATATAGTAACGCTAACACCGCATTAACTCATTAACATTAACAATCTTTTCCACGTAATAGACAACTACTATACGTATAGGCCACACTGAGAACGTCTCAAAGCTCTTTTACCTCCCAGCGTTTTCCTAACATTCTGCACTGATTAAAAATGTCATAACTTCGATCTGTAGTACAGAAACATTTTTTAAACATTCTAGATGCTACATCACCCTCACCCAGTCCCTCCACTTGACCATGAGTGGTGCTCCTGCTGGACCGGCCGGAACAGGGAAGACAGAGACTACTAAAGATTTGGGACGTGCCTTGGGCGTCATGGTATACGTGTTCAATTGTTCAGAACAGATGGACTACAAGTCTATTGGAAACATCTACAAGGTAGCTTGCAAGTTTTGTTACTATAGTGGTACCAGTTTTAGTCGGACGTAGTTGGAACGATTGTAACGGTAGAAAGTGCACCCAACTGAATTTGAATTTAAACAGTGGTAAGATGTGTATTTCGCTTAAATGTGAAAAAGGAAGAAGCACCCAACCATTACACTCTCTATAACCCACTCGGTATCATGTCTTGTAATAGGCTACAAATTAATTTATTTATATCACGTAATCCAAGACCTAAGAAAACATGGGATGAAATATTGGAGGACGATATAATCAGACGAGGCTTAATTATTGCTGATGTCAATGACCGAGAGAAGTGAAAGCGTCACTGTAAAATGCTAGAAACCCTGATGGTTTAGGATAGTGGCCAAGCCCTTGACAGTGAATTAATGACTTAACCACTTTGTTGTTACACCAGGGGTTGGCGCAAACCGGTGCTTGGGGATGCTTTGACGAATTCAACAGAATTTCAGTTGAAGTGTTGTCCGTCGTTGCCGTACAGGTATGAATATCTGTTGTCGACTTTTTTGATTTTTTTTTTTTTTAATGATAATGTTTAAGAACTGTTCTCGCATGGGAACAGAAATACATCTTCATCTATTTTGTAGAATTAGAGTTATGCAATATACGATGTGTCGTTGTTTTTAGCTGTCACCACAAATCTGAATGTCCAC
Organism: Aplidium turbinatum; assembly: GCF_918807975.1. Classification (NCBI taxonomy): domain Eukaryota; kingdom Metazoa; phylum Chordata; class Ascidiacea; order Aplousobranchia; family Polyclinidae; genus Aplidium; species Aplidium turbinatum. The sequence continues at coordinate 4,212,397 of NC_137483.1, read as the reverse complement.
TATATCAACGAGCATGTGGTCAGAATACCAAGTACTGGGGTGGTCCAAAGGCTGAAACAGCACTGCCTTCGGGTTCCTTCTTTCCATGGCAGACTAAAAATAATGTACTGTTGTGCTCTTTGGTAGGGCAATTCAAATTGTTTTCTTGTGTATTAAAGTTATCAATTTGACTTTCGTCAACCAGGTGAAAACCATCCAAGATGCCATCAAAGAGAAGCGTGAAATGTTTGACTTCCTCGGTGAGAACATTCGCATTGTGCACACGGTTGGACTCTTCATCACAATGAACCCGGGCTACGCTGGAAGGACAGAACTTCCTGAAAATCTCAAAGCTTTGTTTAGGTAGTTTTGTGGTTGCTACCTTTCACAAAGGTTTATATAGCAAACGAGAATCCGAGCTTTTATGTGCATCAGCATTCAGCATGTATCAAACGCGAAAACGAAATATGATTGCAAAGACCGGTAATGATCTACCATGTTCCGCATTGCCAATTTACGGCGTAAAAAATTTACTTCGTTTTTCACTATCCTTCATTGTAGGCTTGTTTTAGATGGTTTGGCTTTAATTTTATTTTGTGGTATTTTACCTATTCGGAATTTTATCTGCGGTATGTGTTTTCTACCGTATTGTTTGAATTTATAATGAAATGTTTAAGAAAAGGCTGCCAAGAACCGGGTAAATTAATTATTCCACCTTTGTTCAGACCATGCGCTATGGTGGTCCCTGACTTTGCCATGATTTGCGAGATCATGTTGGTGGCAGAAGGTTTCATCGACAATCGATTGCTGGCTCGAAAGTTCATTACTTTGTACACTTTGTGTCGAGAACTCCTCTCCAAACAAGACCATTATGATTGGGGGCTGAGGGCCATCAAGTCTGTGCTGGTGGTGGCCGGAACCTTGAAACGTAGTGATCCTGGAAGAGCTGAGGATCAGGTAATAACAAAAGCTTTTGCTCCCATAGTTCTGCCGTTATGAAAGTTATGTTTTAAATGATATTTGTTTTTTATGTTTTTCCTTATGGAAAAAATACCCAACTGCTTAAGAGATTAGATGCAGACTGATGTAAACCGTGGATGTCAAGGTCTTTCTAATAACAAATGTAATACTGCATGAGTCACTCTGAGGGATGCAGCTTGTCCTCTGCGTAAAAGGTTGAAAGCAACGCCTTTCGAATAAAGCGCTGTATCCACATCCACACACATTATCATCTTACTTATATATTGTTGCTAGTGATTTTATACAAATAAACTGGCCACTTATAAATGACAAGCTTTAGAGTTACCGCTGTTATATTCAGGTGCATACTGGTCTTAAAATCAAGTGCCTGATTTCAGCTGAGGGTTTTATAGAATGCAGTATATGCTGTTAGATAAAGATGGACTAGAACCCTAACGTGAAATTATCTTTCCTTCATTTACAAAGTTCAGTTTATTTGTTTTTTTTAAAAAGAAAATACATAACAAAATGCTAAACTTCAGTCAGCTGTTTCTTGCTAACCGCAAAGTAACTGAAGAGCTTCAACATTTCGTGGTCATAGAAGCTGACGTTTTCTTGACAAAGCTGGTACTTTGCAGGTTCTCATGCGTGCTCTTCGTGATTTCAACATCCCAAAGATTGTCACAGATGATCTTCCCGTTTTCATGGGGTTGATCGGTGATCTGTTTCCAGCACTCGATGTTCCAAGGAAACGAGATCCAGAGTTTGAGAAAGTCGTCAGAGTGAGTTTTATATTTTATGCTCCCATCTTCCCGTTTCAAAGTAAAAAACAGGATGCAAATTTATACTTTAGCATGTGAAGTAGAAAACGTTCAAGTAATACTTTAGGCTACCACTTTAGAGTTGGTTTTAGTGATAATTAAATGTTTACGCAATGTGATATGAACACGCTGTCATGGACCAGGCTGCTGTCCTTTCTTCCATGCTATCACATCTTAACCCTTTGCTTTTCAACGTTTTTTTGGAAGTTAACTGCTCAAGGGGGGGCCGTTTTTGGATCAAATTCAATCAGCTGTTACGTGTTATCCGCTGATGCTATTTGAACAGAAGTTGCACTGGTGTGAAAGCAAATCATTTGTATATAAGTTTGAAAAGTCATTATTTTAAAATTTTATATGTTAAACTTGATATTTCAATTTTTGCAAAGGTACCCAAAAACGACAATTTTGATTTAACTTGCCGCTATTTAATTACCGTGCTAATCCGATTTCATGCAAACTTCTGAATAACAAAGAGCTCGATCGAACGCACGAAGTGTGTGTGCGGTGTGCCGAATCATTGCATTGATTAGAATTTACGACTTGCGAGCAAATCTTATTGTAAGCTACTCACTGATTCTAAAATAGTTACAATCAAAGTAACATTGTTACACGAATTTGAAAAAAAAACAAAACTGCGTTTGTTGTCTTACATTTTTATCCTAAACTAATGCATTCCCAAACTCATGGCTAGCTTCTAGTTTTATGGAACCAAATTTCTCATAAGTAACACCTTAGCCTGCTTGAATAGCTGTTTACATCTTCGTTTGTGTATTTAGGTCTACAATTGAGTTTGTAGTATGAATATTTTTAGTAGAGAGAAGACAGTTGAACAAGTTGTTGAAATTATCTGAAATTTCTAAGTTCAAATTAGGTGCTTTTGAAATTGTGGATTTGTGTCAAGTCGCATCACAAATATCATGCAGGCCACATCATAAGTCATTTCGCTTACGGGTGTTTATAAACATGACTCATAAATTACATCCACAAAAAATACAGCATTTATATCAACAAAGCTAAGTTCGAAGCTCACTTTTTATTGAAGATTGTGTCAATCAATTCGAAATAATGCAACAGCGAATTGCCGCCAGCGTCGAAATAATGCAACAGCGAATTGAGGAACGTGCGTAAACAAAGGAAATGTGAAATAACCCACAGTCAGCAAATCTACATAAATTTAACGTTTACAAATGTTGAATCAATGTAAAAGGACTGGATTGCTGACTGGGTCCTTATTGTTTGAAGCACTAAAAATACGCGTAATATCGACAACATCAGCAAGGCAGTGATTATGTTTCTGGCCAAAAAAAAAAAAATAACTTTTGACTTCAAAGATAAAAATGATTATAACGAAGCTTCAAAGTTTGTCGTAAAACATTTTACAGAGATACAATAAACATAATCATTTTGTGCCAGATTGTGAGAAGACTTCCTAGATTCTTTCCAACCATTTGCATGATTGCAAATTATTTTCTATAACTCTATATTGCTAAAAAATGGCTTCTTTGTTGAAACAACGTGGCTACAATTCTATAAGAAATTCTTAGGCCTACTACATTGAAGTAATGAAATTTTTTTTGTGATTTTGCTGATGACGTTTTACAATATCCGAGAAGTAAAAAATAATAATGATGAATTATTTTATAAAACCGTGGTTTGCAAGTGCTTCACAAAAAATTGTTGAGGGAAAATTTACTATTAGACGTAAAACGTTTGTAAAAGAAAATTGTCGGTTTACGTATTTATAATGTTTATTGCGCTGTTATCGAATTATAAACTGCCTGTATTGTCTACCTTTGTGGTTGCCGGCCAGCTTAGAGCAGCATGCAAACCATGCGTTTTTGGTATTTGCATCGTGTTATGATTCTCGAAAATCTCCCACAAGGTCTTTATTTTTATCGTGATATTTTTGTGCCTTGTCTGTCCTGAACTTGAAGTCATTGTGCAGCACAATCCACATCGGTTTTTAGACTCAGTCTTCATTGAAAATCTTTTGTGTGGTGCATCATTTCAAGTAGTGTCTTCCCCTAAACTGTTACACAAATCGCCCAGAACCAGAACCATCGTGTTATCTTACAGCAGTTGAGAGCCCGTTATTGTATGTGTGGAATTATTACTGTAGATGTCTGACTAAATTCATGCCAAAGTTGAGCAAATTCTGCTTTCGGGATCCTTGCCGTTATTTACGGTATTTTTTGTTGATAAGTTTGGGCAGCATTTTTCCAAGATAAATGAAGACATCGGTATTGTTCGTCACTTAGATTTAGTTTTCTCAGCATTGTTTATTCATTCTTTGATCCACTAGTTTGTCCCACTTTTGGTATAATCGGATCGTTTATAGCCTAAATGGCGGGTCTTCACAATAGCCGGCCTCTTATACATTGGCGCAACGTATTCAGATGTTGAATCAATGATGAAGAAAGCTGATTTGTTGTTTGTCTTATGTGACGCCTAACTTTATGCCTCGTCTACAGTACAAAATATTTTGTAATGTACATTGTGTACATTGTACATTTTGTTTGTAGGCCTACATTACAAAATATTTTGTAATGTAGATGAAGCATTATCATCTTTATTTTGCGCTCTTTGGAACAAAACACAGTGCACTGTGAAACAAAAATACAGGACATAACAACAAGTAGGCGACATAAATCAATGAAGGGACGCCATCGAGTTAGCTGCTACGTGTAAATGAAGCCTATCTCATAATTTTGAGTATCTCACAATTACTGTTTGCAAAAACGCTATTTCTCCGGCTTCTCCCAAAAGCATTTGCAGTGATACATTTCCTCAATTGCAAGTTTTGTCAATGAGAGCATTTCCATAGAACGTTTATTTCGAAACCAAGTTTTCGTGTCTTTATCCAAGAGAAGATTTCTTATTGTAACGTTTTTTATTCGTCAATGAATATTATCTGCTTGAAACAACTGTTTTGAATAGTTTGTGGCCTCCATAGTCTACTATTTTGATCGTGGATTGCTATTCTTCTTTGTAGAGCTGATAACGCAAAAAACGTTTGCTATTATTGTTTCTAATTAACAGCTTTGCGATCACTGGCTTTTCTTTGTAGCATAAGAAATAACGCGCTTTGTATTATTGAGGTCAAACCAAACAAAAGAAAGCAAGAGAATGCTTCTCTCTGCTCGCGCATATCGATGCACGAAGCAATTATGAGCTTATGGCTTGTCATCGCAATGTAATCCATTTCACGCTTTGCTGGAAGTTAGCTAGAAATAGCAAAAATTCACCAAAATCTTGAATTTACAAGAAAACTACACAACTTTTAGCATCAAATTTAATATCATCAGATCCGCCTGGCAATTTTAGGAAAAGTCAAGAAAAACCAAGTGCATGGCGTTACTGTGCTTCAAATAATTAAAGGAAATATGAGGGGGGGGCCAAATCCGGCCTCCCTTTGAGGAGCAAAGTGTTAAACAAAGTTTACATCTGGAAAGTGGGAATCGCTTTATTTTCTCCTGTGCACGAGATATGTTCGTTTTCCTACAAATATGTTTTTTTCAGGAATCTATTTTAGCACTTAAATTGCAATCGGAGGATAACTTCCTCTTGAAGATTGTTCAGCTGGAAGAGCTGTTGGGAGTAAGACATTCTGTCTTCATCATTGGTGGTGCTGGCACAGGGAAATCTCAGGTGATACACAATTGTCAGTGCTACATATTTTGGATTAAGTTTGTAACACTCAAAGAAGAGATTTAAAACCAACTGAAAAAAACACGTGATATTTCGCACGCAACATTAAATCATATATACAATAACAAAGAAAATGCATGTAACAATGGTTGGACAACACAAGGCCGTTTTACCGGCACTTAGGCCTAACTAAGTCCTGTACAATAATTGTCCGAGGCCCTGAAGTTGCGATAGAGAACTATTTTAATTAACTCTTCGTTATCAGATCTTGAAATCTCTGAACAAAACTTATCAAATCATGAAGCGAAAGCCAGTTTGGGTCGATCTTAATCCAAAAGCTGTCACCAACAACGAGCTGTACGGTACGTTTTCGTTAGATACTCGGCTAAACTGCATTGCTTAATGTAGTCAGGAAGTTAGATGCAATGACACGGTGTATTGAAGTAATTCGTCAGCACAAGTTCTAACTATCGGAGGAATTGACGTCTGTGTAGAACGTTTTTTCACCGTCATCATTAGGTTCCTTCCTCGTATTGAGCGTTGGATACAACGCGCCATTGTTCTCGAGCATGAGCTTTTCGTACTGCAGTTTCATAACTTAATTTTGTCCATTTAAAGATGTTCGTTGTCCAAATCATTTTTGGTCTGCCTTTGTTTCTTTTACCATTTATTTTCTCTTCTGATCTTTGTAAAGAGTTTTGCCTTGTTGTGTGTCCAAAATATTTCAATTTTCTTGATTTGACCATTCAGAAGAGAATTTTGTCACAATTTTTTGTCTAATTTGTTACCGTGAAGATAAAATATAATGGCAAATCTTGGATAAGTTTGCAGCTTCAATTCTTCATTAAATATTGTTTAAACGTCACCACATTATATTACCCAAAATCATAGGTCATAAATATATGGGTCGTTGCATTTCCGAGTTTCCATAGCTCATAGCAAAGAGTAAACTAAAGCAAAAAATGAGTAAGCTACGTTTTTCGAAAACAAAATGGGAAAAAATATTCTGTTGAATCACATCTGTTGCTTTATATTTCTAAAACTACAGACCGATTAAAGTAAATTGTTGCTTTGTGAAGGTGTCATCAACCCGGCCACAAGAGAATGGAAAGACGGTCTCTTTTCAACCATCATGAGAGACTTATCCAACATCGCCCATGACGGTCCCAAGTGGATTGTTCTGGATGGTGACATCGATCCGATGTGGATTGAGTCTCTTAACACAGTGATGGATGATAACAAAGTGAGTCAGCATCTTGGAAAAATGTGGCTTACCTAACAAGATTACATTTTCAAGGTGTTTGATCAATTGACATTGTTAGTCACTAAAATGGACTGAGGAAACAAAAGGCAAAGTTGATTAAAATAACAATAAGAGGTATGGTATTACTTTATTTGGTATGTCTGTTGTACAAGGTACAAGCAGGTAAACTCTTTGGCAAAGCTCTAACTGAAATGTTTCGTAATACTGTATATTTAAAATGACGTTTTTGTCAAATCTCCATCCAATACTTTCGATCATGTAGGCTAAACAAGTGAATAAAAAAATATCAGTAAGTTCTCAAGTATACGTAGCTCCACATAAAGTGAAAATTACATGACTTTGGACTTAAAAAGACGTTGTTCACTGCGGACAGTGGTCAATGTTTCGATCCTTCTCTTGTATCATGGGCCAATCCTATAAATGTTTGCTGGTACAGCACTTCATTTTTTTTTTAAATGTAGGCTAGACCAAACCCTTCCATTTGCACTGATTTGTTAGTTAAAGATATTTTTTGTTTTTCCTAGTCTTCAAAGAAAAAGCGTCAGCAGTGTTTTTTGATTTCAGCGTCAGTTTTTGATAAAAAAAAAAAAAAAAAGGAGGTTCGGGTTTCAATCACCATTAACCATATCTCTCACAGGTATTGACACTAGCCAGCAACGAACGCATTCCCTTGACTCCATCAATGAGAATGTTGTTTGAAATCAGCCATTTGAAGGCAGCAACACCAGCCACTGTTTCCAGGTAACAATCATAAAACAACGAACCTCAGGACTGACGCTCTGAATGGAGCTATAGCTTCCTTTCCAATAGTGCCATTTTTTAAATTGTCAAAATAAACTTCTAATGTGCGTTGATCTTTCTAAAAGTGAAAATGAAGTGAAAGTGACGAGTTTAAAAAGCAAAACAAGCGCGTTATGAAGTAAAAATAAACCTTTCGTAACGAAGATATGATTCCCGGCCAGTGTAAGAATTATTTTGCGATATAATCATTCGAGTTGTGAAGAAAAGTACACATAATGCAACCTTTCACAAACATTTGAAACTGCTGTCTTTTTTATAATAGAGCTGGCATCCTTTTCGTAAATCCTGCTGATCTCGGATGGAATCCTCCAGTGTCGTCATGGATCGACCAAAGAGAAGTGCAATCAGAAAGAGCAAACCTTACTATTCTGTTTGACAAATACGTTCCTCCGATCCTGGATGCTCTCAAGTTCAGGTTAGTTAATAGTGTGCTGGTGTTGATCAAAAGAAATGGAAGTGTGTTTCAAACATTGGCTAACATTGCTTTTCAACTTTACAACTAATTTGAATAAAAAACATAGATTTCCAAGAAAAGATTATTTTCTTGAAAAATACAGTTTAGGTTTCTATGAGTCAAGCTGGAGAGTGAAAACGTTTGTTGATAATCATGAGACTTTAAAGTGCAAACAAATTGATTATTTTCAATTTTTGTGCCACAGATTCAAAACCATCATTCCAATCCCGGAACAAAGCATGATTCAGATGCTGTGTCACCTCTTGGAGGTTCTTCTCACTCCCGAAAACACTCCTCCTGACTGTCCGAAAGATCTCTATGAACTTTACTTTGTCTTTGCTTGTATTTGGGCATTCGGTGGCGCAATGTTCCAAGATCAGGTATTTTGATTGCTGAAAAAACAAAGAAAATCAATCTAGCATTATCTGGGAAACGTAGCAGTATCGCTTCAACTTAAAACTCTAATAAATATTGCTTTAAAACCCTTGTCAACTTATTTTGAACACATGTGCTTATTTTCGTAGCCGTTTCAGCGAACAAGCAAATTAACAAAATTTATGTGCTTTTTCTTCCTTGTATTTTTTTTTTGTTTTCCGATCATTGTAACAAATAAACCGCAAAAACACCTAATGCAAGCTGTTGAACTTAAACAGTTGAATATTTTCAATAAACATTCAGATACCAGTAACTTAATTCTTTTGCACTTTTTTCTGCACCATACAGCTTGTAGACCACCGTGTGGAATTCAGCAAATGGTGGACAACTGAATTCAAAACAATCAAATTCCCAAGTCATGGAACAGTATTTGAATATTACATCGACAGTGCCACCAGAAAGTTCCAGCCTTGGAGCGAATTGGTTCCCAAGTTCGAGCTGGACCCTGAGATCCCACTTCAGGTAGATTCTGATGCAGTAATTTTAATTGGTAAAGCCACTGACAAAAAAAATAAAAACGTCGCTAGAAACAACTTCTTCTTCTATCGAGTCTTCTAAAGTTCGTTGATACACCACAGACTGACACATTCTTCCGCAACGGAGTTATACTCTGACAGGTCCCACCTACTGCACCGGGTGGCAAGCCGAGGGCAAACAAGAAGGTGGTCCGCTGTTTGGGGCTCGGTGCCACAGATACATGCAACAGGGCCCGTGTCGTAGCCCCACTCCACCATTGCAGACTTAGTGCGTCCAAAACCGGTTCAGAGTCGATTTAATGTTTTCCACTTTGCCCAAGGAGCGTTTGCTCCTGGGGAGAGGGACTCTGATGGTGGGATCTTCATTTCAGTGTATGATGGGTCATTTTCGAATAGTTGTTTCCATTACTTAAGTCTTGTTTCTTCTTTTGTTGAGGGTAGTGGCTAGAAACAACTGAACGACCTTTACAATTCTGGACACCTTGTCGCAAATCAAAATTAATGAATGATAAACTGTCTCCAGACAATGAAATATCTTCTGACAGGTGTCAAACCCACAACAATGCTTGATATGAACGACTCGGTTACATGTCTTGCAATACAAGCAAATTTATTTTCACACGAATCTTATTTGAATAAGCTTTAACTGAAGATGATCTAACTGCTAGCGGATCGAAATTGATTTTTAGCTGTTTTTGATTGAACTGACTCGTGTGAAAATAAACTTGTTTGTATGATGTAGTGTAGTAGGCTACTTTTATTTGGCTGCGAATAAATACATGTGCTCTGTGTAAAAATAAAACAATTTTTCATAATACAAACATCGGTTAAGTAACCTTGCTCTTTTCCCGTTGTGGTTAACTTCAACGCAAAATATTTTCAGGCTGTCTTAGTTCACAACTCAGAGACAATCAGCATCAAATACTTCATGGATCTCCTCATGGCCCAATTGCGTCCAGTCATGTTGGTTGGTAATGCAGGGACTGGGAAGTCTGTGCTCGTCAACAATAAACTCTCTCAATTGGATGAAGAAGATTTTGTTGTAGCCAACGTGCCGTTCAACTACTACACAACGTCACAGATGTTGCAAAGTAAGTTGTGAATACAGTTGTGAAAAATTGCTTGTTTTCAGCTTATCGCAGTTGCATTAATTAAAGTGGTATTAAAATGTAACATTATCAACGTACAAATATCACACAATGTTGATTTAATTACATGTCAGAAATAAATTTACGGTTCAGCTATGTTTGCTGAGTTCTATGAGTTGATTGACTTGAGCAGCTCGACAGTCAGTTTAAGTTTTCTCTAAGCCATGCTGTAACCTCTGTCATTTTATAATGTTTCATTCATAACAAAGGTTGGAATAACTGTGATGAGTTCTCCCAGTAGCCTAAATACTTTGGTTTTATCAAATGGCGTTGTCCTCTTTGCTCGAATTTCAACATGTTGGAGATACTTTTAAAAAGGGATTTAAACGCATTATGTTTCTGTACACTTATTGTTCATTCTAAACTTTTATAGCTGTGCTTGAAAAGCCCCTGGAAAAGAAAGCTGGAAGAAACTACGGTCCACCTGGCACAAAGAAGCTGGTGTACTTCATCGACGACATCAACATGCCAGAGGTCGACAAGTACGGCACAGTGCAACCTCACACTCTCATCAGACAGCACATGGACTACAAGCATTGGTGAGGCATTTGTAATATTTTTGAGATGGTCTGAAAAGCCTTAGGTCTGTTATTCGATTTGTTGGGTTGAAATTATGGGTTAATTTAGAAAACAAGCTTATTATTTCCTTGAAAAATGAAGGTGTGCAATACCATAGTGTTTTGAAGCACTCGAACTTGTACAAAACGTTGGTTTAAAAACGTAGTGGTATGCTAGGTTATAACAAAAAAATATCTGTGATAATGCTCAAATTCACACATTAGATTTTTTGATATAATTCAACTGTAAGGAAATATTTTTATGTTTAAAGTATAGCAACCAGGTAGCATTAGCTTTCATTGGTAAAATGCATATTGCCTGCAAAGACCAATAAACGCACAAAACGTTTTGAACAGGTACGATCGACAGAAGTTGACACTGAAAGAGATCCACAACGTCCAGTATGTCGTCTGCATGAACCCAACATCCGGATCCTTCACCATCAGCTCAAGGTTGCAGGTGAGTTGCCACACTCAGGTCGCGTTTAGTCTCTTTAGGTAGTTGCAATTACTATCACGTCCGGGCTTTTTCCCAGTAAAATACTGATGTACCGTAGATGATGCAGATAGGCAAGTAAGAAAAGTAAACTTCATCGTTCATACCTACGTTCAAGCAAGCTATTCTTACTAAGACGGCCATGTCCATTCGATGAACGTAGGTCAGGTGGTCTCAGTAGGCCTACTCGCTCACACAATTGACAGTCAACTAATGAGGATTACGAAAGTGCATATAACATTTTGGATTATCTGGGAAAGCAATGAAAGATGAAAAAGTGTAGTTTTCATAAAAATGAAGCCTGACAATATCAGTCGCCAAAACGTACAAAATCTTATAAGACCATACCGCAAGAGATTTACAAATGCCAAATGGTTTTTAAGCGCTCAATAATGTCATTGATATTATAATCTCACTTAAGGTATTTTTGCCTTGATCTCATTTAGACTGAGCTTAATGTATACAATATTCATGCAGAGACATTTCTGTGTGCTGGCTCTCAGCTTCCCTGGGAAAGAAGCTCTCCGCACCATCTACAGCAGCATCTACAACCAGCATATTAAATCAAACAAATTTAGCGCCGCCATCCAAAAAGCATCCCATCTGATCATTGATGCAGCGCTTGATCTTCATCAACGAGTAACTCAGATCTTCCTCCCCACTGCGATCAAGTTTCACTATGTCTTCAATCTTCGAGATCTTTCCAATATCTTCCAAGTAAGTGTCGTATATTTTAGCAGACCTGTGACAAATCACCTCTATGGTTCACTCTACTTATATATACGTTAGATATTTATACGCTTATACGCTCATACGCTCATACGCTTATACGCTCATACGCTTATACGCTCTGCTTATACGTTAGATATTTATTTACCCATGAATAGAACTAAAGTAGTTGACATAAAACTTTTTCCGGGCCATGACCCCGTATATTAAATTTTAAACGGAAATATAGTAAAGTATAATAAAGTGACTTGAAGCGAATATCGTCTCCTCATTAGCATTTATCTGCAACAATCACATTTAATGTAATTAATTCGGTTCAGTTTTCATTATATTATGCCTGCTTCATGATGGTGCTATATATTCTAAACTGCAATGCCGGGGTAAAACTTAACACGGCTTAATTTTTATATCAAAGCAATCAAATGCATCTCTCAATAAAAATACTTCTGTTTAGGTTTTGACAATAGTCATAATTTTTTGACCCAGAGTACCGGCATGGTTTACGTACAATGACAGTTTGAAGCAAAACGCGCCGCTCTTCCAAATTCATTAACAGTGTAGAGATACAAAGGTTCTATTTCTTTAGGGTATTCTGTTCACAACCCCTGAGGCCGTCAAAACTGTGCACGACAGCGTCAAGCTCTGGCTCCACGAAGCCTCTCGAGTGTACAAGGACAAACTTGTCGATGAAAAAGACATGTCAACGTTTGATGAACTTTCTATGGACATTGCCAAGAAATACTTTGAGGTATCATCGTTTAATTTATGTACCAAATTTTCACTGAGTATTAAAAGGTTTCATTCTACAGAAGATTGATTGATTGATTGATTGAATCTTTATCCTCGGACTGGGAAAGCTTCTTGCAGAGCTTAATCCTGGCAGTTTCGCATACTTGTAGAGGCTTTGAATCACTGACGCAGGCCCGGTCACCGAGATTGACAGAGTGAAGTTTCCGATTGTTGAAGTCTTGTTGCCAGGGAATTATTCCATCCATTAGATGCCGCTGAATGGAGAGCAGTCCTTAACGTGCGTTGCTCAAGCGCACACCCCGAGAGTCGAACCAGCGGCCCTTGATCTTGAAGCTTCTTCGTTCCAGAAGTGACGCGCTAACCAATTGAGCTATCGGGGCGGATAGGAGAACTGAGGCGGAGAACTGATGGGCGGCGGAGAGGGCGGCGGAGAACTGATAATTGATATGAGAATGTTTGGATCGATCGCCATAGCCAATTAAAACTTTCATTCGATGTGAAACTGTAAACGATAAGACCACTAACGAGCAAATACACTGCTTTCAAGATGTTTAAATACTGCTAACTACATTTCATTATGACATCACAGGACGCTCCTGTTGAGAATATAAAACCGGACCCCCACATCTACTGTCACTTCGCCACTGGGATCGGAGAGCCAAAGTACTTTCCCATCTCCACTTGGGATGCTCTCAACAAGCTTCTGGTGGACGCGTTAGACAATTACAATGAAATGAATGCAGCGATGAGTCTTGTCCTGTTTGGCGACGCTATGGCTCACATGTAAGTTCATATAGAGGTGACATTCTCTTTGAAGCACATAGCAAATATCTTACTGCGTGGATGTACTGTAGCCTGTTATGTTTGAAAACTTTTCCTGGTTTACAATTTTTGCAGTTGTTTTTATACTGTATATTTTGACAAGGTCTTGCTAAGTAAATTATGTTGTACGACCAGTATCTGTGACAGAAAAGATTTACTTTTTGAAAAAACAATTGTGATAAGTTCGTGACGTTATTTTTTAATGCATTAACTCCCAGTTGCCGAATCAATCGCATATTTGAAAGTCCACGCGGCAATGCATTATTGGTCGGTGTCGGTGGTTCTGGTAAACAGAGTTTGTCCAGACTTGCTGCTTTCATAAGCAACTTGGATGTGTTCCAAATCACACTTCGCAAAGGTTACGGCATTGCTGATTTGAAGGTACATATGACAATATGATGTGAACTGACAGGTTTCTGTTCGATTTTCATTCCTGCTGCTCATAAAATGAGGTTAATATGTAGGTTCACATTGCAATTAAATTTTGTGTAACTTGTCTTTTGGTTGCTTGTGAATGATGTCACTTCTAAATGTTTTGCATAAAGGAGATGGCAGGCGAATGTGGAAAAGTAGGTTATCTTCACTTGATGTGTCTACTTTTCTGGTATCATTTAATTTTTGTTACTTCTTCTCAGGTTGATCTAGGTGCGCTTTTCGTCAAGGCTGGGGTGAAAAACATTGGAGTTCTCTTCTTGCTGACTGATGCCCAAGTGAGTTCGTTTATTTTACCCACACCGCATCCTTTATTTTTTCCACACTCATGACCAATTATCATCGGTTTCCAATATTTTACATGATGTGATCAGGAACATCAGCTTACTTGGCATTCTATCAGACTATTCTGGTATGATCAATGATTATGTTTGTTATCGGTTTTATGAAGTGCGTTTATGTAAGTAGTAAGTTTGATGAGACGCCACACACAGAGGCACTGCTTCGATTCCAACTGACAGTGCATATACTCATTCTGCAGATAAGATTTAAACAAAAAGATGAAAAAAAACATTTTTTTTTTTGGATGGGAACAAAAGAGGACAGCTAAAAATTGCGCACAAAAACTGTTATTGGCTACAATTGTTATGGTAATTAACAATGACGTCCTGTTTTAACGTGCTTCATCTCACTAGGTTGCTGATGAGAGGTTCCTGGTTTTAGTCAACGACATGTTGTCCACTGGTGAGATTGCCGATCTCTTCCCTGATGATGAAATTGAGAACATCATAAACGGGGTGAGGAATGAAGTGAAAGGAGCTGGTTTGCAGGACACCAGAGAAACCTGCTGGAAGTTCTTCATTGAAAGAGTGCGAAGAAACTTAAAGGTAAATTGCTATAGATAGACTGGATTTAAAGTAAGCTGTGGGTTATGAGCTTCGTCCTCGCTTGTAGCTTTCAGTAGTGTTTTGTGTATCGCAATAACAGCTGATTCAACGCTCAGACGCTTCTGAAGAAAATACTCAAGTGTTTGGTGAATTAACCGCCGCATCAACAGCTAGCTTATTTAATTTATCTAACCTCTTCAATATATGTCCATGGCGACATGAGCACCCAGGCAGCAATATCTGTCATTGTTACATTTATTCAACGTCTGCAGACGTCAAATAAATGTAAAAATAAAGGATTTTACAACTGGTCATACCATGACACATAGAGGATTGTCGCATGACATAAATTACTGAAGTAATGAATAAAATGTCAATGGTGTTGCATAACTTGAAAGTAGTAGACCACCGAGCTGGCGATAGGGCTTATAACATTCAGTGATGGTTTTACGAAACGACAATCTGTTTGCATGATGTTGTGCATAGGTTGCTTTATGCTTCTCGCCGGTGGGGAACACCCTTCGTGTGCGTGCCAGGAAATTTCCAGGCGTGGTCAATTGCACAGCCATCGATTGGTTCCACGAATGGCCTAAGGATGCGCTGGAATCTGTAAGCTTGAGGTTCCTGGGCGAAATTGAGAATATTGAGGTGAGAAAAAGTTTAAACTGGTAAGAAAACTATTCTATTACACTCTTTGTTGGCGTTCCAGATTTACTTAGCATATGCAATTAGACATGTCTGTCTTTGTCTCAGAGGAATTTTATTTGTATGTTTTCGATATTGTTCGATAAAATGTTAAAGTCATACCTTCTGCATTAAGTTATGGAACAAAGGTTTTAGTGTACATGTCATAACCCATAAAAATTGTAGGAGTAGTTTTTCTTATGCGACGTTCTTCCAAGCCATCATCATAAGACAGAGAGGGTGATTCTATAGTCGACTGCAGACATTCAAAAGAGTCTATGCATTTAGTACAGAGCTATGTTTGCAATAAACCAACTTAAACTTTGCTTTCAACAAAAATCAGTGAACGACGAACAACTGACTTTGCTTTTTTATCTTAGTCTCTCATTTCTGCTGCAGACTATTAAGATATATATGACAAAGAAATATTTCTAAGTGGAAAAATAGTGTTACACACCAGTAAGCAGAGGTAAGTTGTATGTTGTTGATATTTTTATGAGATATGTTACAAACTCTTTTTTCTAGGATGACGCTCAGAAAGAATCGATCAGTAAATTCATGTCGTACGTCCACATGTGTGTCAATGACCAAGGAAAGGATTACTTGCTAAACGAAAGGTAAGAACGCTTCATGAAATAAACTGTGTTTATGCCTCCTATCCTTGACGGTTATCGTTTTGTATCTTCTCGTGTTTGCTATGCAACTCATTGAATGTCTGGTTTCTTGTAACCTAGAATATCCTGTGCGTTTTTAAATGCTATTGCAGCAAGTAAGTGTGTTACACTTTTAAAACCGTAAAATCATGTGGATGTGACTTATTTTGAAACATCTTTGCAGAAGCAGCCATTTACATGCCAAAACGTTTTGTTGAACCATAGACAGACAAAACAAAGTAACTTTAACGAGTTTAACATTATGTAATACACAAAAAAAATACAGCGTAATTAAACAAAACAAACGGTTTTGACACGTACTTGTAACCGCATCAGGAATTACAAATCTGCAATATACATAAAATGAAAACGTTTAGTTTCCACAAATGTAATAATATTTAATTAAACACTCCTTGCAGACGCTACAACTACACCACCCCGAAGAGTTTCTTGGAACAAATCAAGCTGTACGAGACTTTGTTGGCCAAGAAAAACGCGGAACTGCAAGCTTCGGTGGAACGTCTTGAGAATGGTTTACAAAAGCTGCGAAGCACTGCAGCTCAGGTAAGAAGACGGTAACAACAACTAGTTGTTCCGAACAGTGTTGTTTCAAAGTCTGCAGAAGGTTGTTTCCTAAAAAAGGGGGCAGTTTGTTTCGATCAAATACATCTCCGTTAGAATTAGATCAATCCCCGGAGTTATTGACAGGAAAAAATCACCAATGTCACAACATGATGCCAAATTTGGCTGCAAAGTATTTTTTACATGATTTTTCGAACATTCCCATTTTAGCACATTGTTTGGTAAACGCCCTCCATGAGGGAAAAACCTCATACTGCCACCATGAAATGATTCAAGTTTTTATAGCCACACACCGTATGTCTAATTGGCTCCCTCATTCTGTTGGTTAACCTAAAACAAATCGACTTTGAAATAAAATTGTTCATTATCGCTTCAATCCATAGGTCGACGATTTGAAAGCTAAATTGGCAGCACAAGAAATTGAATTGAAACAAAAGAACGAAGACGCGGACAAGCTTATCCAGGTTTGTAATGATAATATTCAAAGCAACGTTGGGTATTGGAGAGTAAACTGATAGATTGAATTTTTTAACCTCGGACTGGGAAAGCTTCTTTGACAGCTTAATCCTGGCAGTTTCGCATATACTTGTAGAGGCTTTGATTCACTGACACAGGCTCGGTCACCGAGATTGACAGATTGAAGTTTCCGATTGTTAAAGTGTTGTTGCCGGGAAATTATTCCATCCAATAGAAGAAGCTAAATGGAGAGCAGTCCTTAACGTGCAATGCCCAAACGCAGACCTTGAGAGTTAAACCAGCGCCGCATGATCTTAAAGCTTCTTCTTTTATGCGCCAACCAACTGAGCTATCGGGGTGGACTGGACTAACCAACTGCTTTTACTTGTCAGTGGTTCTGTAATAAAATTGTCACTTTATCCAGTACAACATATCATGCAAGGACTCGTGTTGTAAATGTTTTATGAACTGATTTAATTTAGCATAGGATGCATTGCTACTTACGCAGCAACAGCTAGCCAGCCTCATTTTAAAGATTAGAAATCAACTTCGCTACAATAGCATCTGCAGTCTCACAACTTCAAACTGATTTAATTCAAATGCTTCTTCACATCTCTTTTCAAACTCACTATGTTTGTGACCAATTTCAATTATGTTACACATTAGTTTTAAAATAGAGATGTAAGCGTCACTTAATATGTTTTTGGTGCAGGTTGTCGGAGTTGAGACAGAGAAAGTGAGCAAAGAGAAAGCAATAGCTGACATTGAAGAAGAAAAGGTTACCGTCATCGAAATTGAAGTAACGAAGAAAAAGAACGATTGTGAATCTGACCTTGCCAAGGCTGAACCAGCTCTAATAGCCGCTCAACAAGCTCTGGATACACTGAACAAAGTGAGGAACACCACTATGTATAAATTGCAGTTTCATTTTCGGTCATCCAAGCGAAACACAATGCTTGCCGTAGCAGCTTAATCATTAGATGGTGTAAGAGTGTTGTTATCACGGACCTTACAACTTTTAGTCATGGACCTTAGAACTTGTAATTTCCTAAGGTTTGGCAATCTTGCCAAATCCTTGTAACTAGATTAGTAAATCTACGCTTTTCCAGGCTCGTGTTATACAATGACAAATAATATTTTTTGCTTTGATGGTCTAAAATAAAACATGAATTTGAAAAGTTGTTAACTTGTTACGATTTAGCTGAGACGCAGTTTTATGAGGTTAAAGCGTTAGTTGAAAACTAAGCACCACACCAAAGGAAACACAATGAGGTGTAGCCCAACGGTCATTCAAAGGCTTCAAAGAATTTCTGTTTATTTATAACTTAGCTAAGAAAATGTAAAAGTTTAATCCGTTTTGCAGAATAACTTGACAGAGTTGAAGTCCTTCGGGTCCCCTCCAGGGGCCGTGGTTAACGTAGTGGCTGGGGTGATGGTTCTAATGGCCACAACTGGAAAAATTCCCAAAGATAGAAGTTGGAAGTCGGGCAAGATTATGATGGCAAAGGTAAGCTCTCTCTCTCTACTTTGCTTCAAAGAAGCCTGGTCTTCATCCTTAAACATCAGGTCCACCAGTTGTCTTCAGTGGCTCCTCCATTTCTCTCATATGGCGGTGAAGAATTTAAAGCACATAAGGAAAAGCACAAACATTTTTTGCTACAAATGGTTTCGAATTCGTCTTCTTCGTTTGAATGTTCATTCATGCTTTATAACAGTTGGTTCATCTAAAAACTACTGTGACATATGTGTCTTCATTCCTTCTCAGGTTGACCAGTTCCTTGACGCTTTGATTACCTACGATAAGGAGAACATTCCTGAGGCATGTTTGAAGCAAATCAAACCGTACATCGACAATCCTGAGTTTGATCCCGAGTTCATTCGATCAAAGGTAAACTTAGAGATTATTTTATCAAATTTTACCAAACTTGAAATTTTTGAAAAAGATTGGAGTGCAACACTTTTATAAGCAAATTTTGTGACGTGAAAACTATTTCGGTACTGTCCTGTTAAAGTCAAAAAATTTTGTAAGTAGTTAATTGCAAGTGAAAGTATATTTTGTATGGTATTTGGCCTTAGCACTTTTTAACAGTAGCCTGGTCAAAATACCAGTAAAGTTTAAAATTACATACGTGACAATGAATGCTTTTCGTTGTCGTTTAACGCTTGGTCAGCAATTTTTTTGAAACTTTATTGTTCATAGTCGCTTGCCGCTGCTGGTTTGTGTGCTTGGGCCATCAACATCGTGCGCTTCTATGAAATCTTCTGTGACGTCGAACCAAAGAGAATCGCTCTTGCTAAAGCGACCGCTGAGCTTCAGGCTGCCCAGGATAAGCTTGCCGTTATCAAGAACAAAATTGCCGTGAGTATTTCAAACAAACATGTCTGTCGGAAATACGCAACTTATTTGTAAGTGCATTGGATCAAAATTAGAAGTTTCACTTGAAGTCTGCTTAGATTTCAGTTTCAATCATTGAACCTACACGACGAAGTAAATTTCTCTTAATATTCTGACTTTGTATTCATATTCCAGACAGCAAAATGTCAGAGGTGGAATCAATGTAAAAATGGTTAAAATTGTACGATAACACGTTTTGTACGATTTACTTCGGATGACAAATATAATCCTAGACAACAAAATCCAACAACAAATTTTTGTATTTTTCAATTTTATTGTACCACAGAACACTTTTTGTGCACAACAAAATCATGCAAAACAGCAAACAAACTTTTAATTATTTTGTAGCAAATCAAACACTTTTAACTATTGCTAACTTACAATTATGATAACTAGAGCAGCAAGCAGCCATACTTTGTTTATCTTATTGTTCTGTAATGAAGCGATACCATTATATCCATGTAACATCTCTTGTTCCCCGTATTGCGGGGAGCCTGAACAGTAATTTGTCACATAAAAAGACTTTTTGTCAAACAGCTGTTGGTCTGCAGAACACTTGTTCCAAGTCACAGGGCAATGGGTTTGATTGGACGTTGCAAAAATTGTTTCTCAGGGAACTAATAGTCCTGAGATTCAGCTTTGCATTAGATAGTTCGGTAGCCTACTATTGAGCAAGAATAAAGAAGGTTGTTTGCTTTAGGTCTTGAATGAAAATTTGGCACAACTGACCGCCCAGTTTGAAGAGGCTACGGCGGCGAAACTGAAATGTCAGCAAGAAGCAGAAGCAACACAACTAACCATTTCATTGGCCAACAGGTGAGGACTAATGTCGGTTCTTCCACCATAAACTTGAAAAGCACCAAAGTGTCTTTAAAATCCAGTAGGCTCTTATGGGATGTTCAATTTGAGAACTGATTCAACATACTTGCAATTTCAAAGTATAATCATGGATTTAATTCTATAGACTTGTTGGTGGGCTGACAAGCGAGAACGTACGTTGGGCACAAGCAGTCCAGGACTTCAGAGAGCAAGAGACTAAACTCACAGGAAATACTCTCATCATCACAGGTGAACAATTTTTAAAGATGCCATGTAAAGATAAATACTGTAATCTGTCACCCGACAGTTGGTCGAAAAACAATTTATGGAATAGCATGGTGATTGAGTAAAAACTTAGAATCAAGAAATTACCCAAGTCCCTGCATGAATGGTCGTTCGACCTTCCAGGTTAACAGTACCACAGTAATCTAATTAACCTATTTAAGTTAGCAAAACAAATTATTGAACAAAGATCGTCGTCGGTATAAAAGCAGATTATCACCTCATACATCTTGTAATAGTTCAGCTTAGTTTGCACCATAAAAACGTATCATGTTATTTAACCAAATGCCTGGTGCACAGCCTCATTCAATTTTTAAAGATATTTCTGTTGATTTTACAGACAGGCTTGCTTCACCTTACAAAATGTAGGCAAAATACTTTCTATGATTCTTTAAACTGTTTTCAGCATACTGCAAACTTAGGCTACAGTTTTGGCTACTTTGCATCAGCTATTTTACGTTATTCAGCATAGAGTATAGTACTTTCTTCTCGAAACTTTGCTTTTCTTAAGTGCATACTTACTTTCCTTCATAGTTTATCTTATTTCACAATGAAAAGTCAAACCCCAAAAAAACAATTGAACTGAACCCATATGGATTGTTGATTGGGTTGTTGATGGGTGGGTTGATGGGTGATGTTGATGGGTGATGTTGTGGGTTGTTGATTGTTGATATAAATTGTTGATTTTATCTTTCACAAATTCCATTTCATGCTACATTGTCAGGTTCTCTCACAACTACACATGACATTGAATTCAGTGGTGTAAGCTGCGGTGACCATTTGTTGGATATGTGCTTTTTTCAATGTTTCAGACACATACTTGATTAGCACTATAATTTTTCATATCAAGTTTCATTTTGATATGATCTGAAAAACGATTGTGCAAACCAGTATGTGTTCGGAGCTTGCTAAAAAAAATAAAAAGCCTACCCAATAAAATATTCACTGTACGCCACTGATAGATGACGGTCAGATCAAACAATTGATGTGTTTTCAGCATTCGTCTCATACGTTGGTTACTTCACAAAGCCATACAGGCTTCGTCTTATGGAGGAACTTTGGTTGCCGTTCCTTAAGTCTTTAGAGGTAAGATAAAGCTTTTTCTGCTTCACAATGAGATGCGGAGTTCGAATAGTTTGCTACAAGTGAATTGATCAACTGAGTTTGGTGCACCGAGACTAGATATAAACGCCAAAATATCCAGGAAAAGTGTTTGAAGTGTGCCAATGACCATATTACGTCGTTACTACCAACTTAACATCCATAAATTTCAATTGCCGTCAGGCACTTTGTTTAGTATATTTCATAGTACGGAAAGATTAGCCTAATTTGTAATAAGATACCATCCATAGTGGTAAGCATATCATGTTCCTTTACTAGACTCCAATTCCAATCACGGAAGATTTCGACTTCCTGTCGATGCTTACCGACGAAGCCGACATCGCTGGATGGAACAACGAAGGATTGCCTTCCGATAGAATGAGCACGGAAAACGCCACAATACTGGTAAGCATCGTATCACCCTCAAACTGTCAACCATACCTCATGTGACTTTGAACGACCTGCTTTAGTTTTAGCACTTACAAAAGTACGATCAAGTCTTCTTTTGATAAAAATAATCAAAGTTGAATGTAACAGTAGCATACAGTAATATTGTTTGAACTTAACGTTTAAGTTTTCCCAGTATAGTAAATTTGGCAGGAAGAGTATCGCACGTAGTTCTTTTTCTGAAGTGTAAGTTTGATACAAGTAGCCTGCTTGCTGCGCTACAACTGTTTGTAAAACTTATACATAAAAAGGTGGAAGAGTAGATATGTATTTCATGCCCCACTCTCCAATTATATGTCTCCTTGACAAGCCTAAAGTAGATCCGATAAGTATAAAAAGTCTTTACCAGTTCAATATTTTTAGACGAATTGTCAACGTTGGCCTTTGATGATCGATCCTCAGCTTCAGGGCATCAAGTGGATTAAGAAGAAGTACGGTTCAGATTTAAAGGTCATCAGGATTGGACAGAGAGGGTAATGTTTGAAAAGTGTGCGACTAGGAGACAATATTTGATCAAAAGTGAGATTGTAAAGTTTGTTATGTGGATCATGATCAAAGCTGATAATTCTAACTGTATCAGACTGAATACTATACTATAAGTCCGTGTTTGGTGTTATCAAACAGATAGCGAGAACACATGTTGCAGCTACTACGATAAGAACGTTTCGTAGGTTAAGCTGATCTTCATCTTAACCGAGCAACCCAATCAGCAGATTCAATGCGCAAAAATGTACAAAATTGACGCAACTTGCTTGATCCTGAGGCTATGATTGTCACAAGAACATTGTTTTCGCTAGCGATTTGCCTTTCATTGGCATCCATAACTTTGCAGATACTTGGATGTGATTGAGAACGCTCTTGGTGTGGGAGATACTGTGCTGATAGAAAACATTGAAGAGTCTGTTGACCCTGTTCTGGGTCCACTGCTGGGCAGAGAAACCATCAAGAAAGGAAGGTACAGCTATACCATATCTAGATGCTTTTTGTATCCTTTCGTATGTGATGAGGCATAGAAACAGAAATGGAGCACAACCAACAACTCTTGCAAGCTATTTAATGCCATGTGATATCCTCTACTTCTCTTTGTTTTAACTTTTTCTTTAGTACTAATCTTATAAATATATGTTTTATATTGGGGTGTTAGTTTTTTTTAATTTGGTCCATGCTGATATCTTTGTAAATAGCCGTGCTTTCTTGAAACAGGTACATAAAGATTGGGGACAAGGAATGCGAATACCACTCAAACTTCCGCCTTATTCTGCATACGAAACTGGCCAATCCTCATTACCAGCCTGAGATGCAAGCCCAGTGCACACTCATCAACTTCACTGTGACAAGAGAAGGTCTCGAAGATCAGCTACTGGCAAACGTGGTGGGAATGGAAAGACCAGACTTGGAAGCACTGAAGGTCAGTCGATGATTACAAGGCATACTTACAAAATTACTACAGTAAAACGCCATTGTTTAATGGATGTCAAGTTGTTGAAGTTAAGATAATCAAAGTAATCTTGTTAGAGTAGTCTTTTTAGTTTTTGTTGGTGTAATTTCTGACATTTTGTTACAAGCGCTGAGGTAGCCTATTGCTTTAGAGAAACTTTAGCTGAAAAACACCATCTCTAAAGTCCATCATCTTCAGTGTATGCTTAATGATTGCTAACGAGAAATTAATTCCCACAGCTTGACCTTACAAAGCAACAGAATGATTTCAAGATCACACTCAAGAGACTTGAAGACGATTTACTTGCCAGGCTATCAGCTGCGTCAGGCGATTTCCTGAGTGACACAGCTCTTGTTGAAAATCTTGAGAACACTAAGAAAACAGGTTCGTCTACTACTTATATGTCACAAGTTGCTATTTTGAATTCTTCAGAAATTTTCATAAAGGGAATAACGAAAGCAACCATGGAAAATAGCAGAAAATCCTACAATATAAATCTCAACAAATACCATTACTCTTTACCCGACGCAGTAACTATATTACAAATATCAAGCCAACTATAGATCAGAAACGTCCTCATTCTGTACTTTTATCAGTTTTTGTTACAAAGTGACCTTATACACAGTAGCTGGTTTTACAATTATTCGGCTGCAAATATTCCCAACTAATACAATATTTATACACATTAGGTTTTGTTTATCTAATTCTTATTACAATTACTTAGTCGTATTAAGCATACTTGATTGCTTTTCTAGCAGCACTATGTCTAAAAATGAGCAAGCAGAAGAAATTAAGTGTACTTTTTGACAAAATATTGCTGATTTTAGAAGGCAATCTATCAATCAAATAAATTTTACGTTCAGCTGCTGAGGTTGAGGTTAAGGTGAAAGAAGCAAAGACTACAGAGATTCAGATTAACGAGGCGAGAGAACACTACAGACCTGCCGCCGCAAGAGCATCCTTGCTGTACTTCATTCTTAACGACCTGTACAAGATCCACCCAATGTACCAATTTTCACTGAAGGTAATGAAGAAGCTATAGCCTACTATTTTTATTTTAAACAGTTTGAAGCGGAATTTTTTAACTGGTCAATTTCAGCTAGCCATTGCTTGAATTTTTAAGTAGGTGGCCAGCATTGATGGCTCCAACTTTCAATCCTACCAACAATAACGACTGGACAGTGGACAGGAGCCAAGCGTGATACCTACTTTAAACTTTGTGTATTGCTCGATTTTCACATCACACTGCATCGATAATGAACGGTTTTTTCATGCAATAAACATAAAATGTTATGACGTTTTATGATGAATTTGATTTTAAGTGCGCTCACAACACAAAAAGCATGGCACGAATGTTATTAATGTTCTATTCTTGTGTTTAGTCGTTCAGCATCGTATTCGAGAAGGCTGTGCTGAAAGCAGAGCCAGACGAAAACCTGAAGAACAGGGTGAAGAATCTGATCACGTCGATCACGTTTTCAGTCTTCCTCTACACATCCAGAGGATTGTTTGAGAAACACAAGATCATATTCACCGCGCAAGTTGCCTTCCAGGTAAAAAGATGAAAGATACTAACACAAGAAACAGTATTTATAAAAAATAGTACAAAAAATATATCAAATTGCTCATTATACACTACAGCAGGACTAGTTTGTGTTTCAATAGCAAGCATGTAAACGACTCGTCATGAGATAGACCGACTTGGGCAGTTTTGATCTGTTGTGTTTAACTAGAGCTGACATATGTGGGTTAAAGTTTGTTTATCTTCGTCAGGTGATGCTGGTTCAAAGACTGATCAACCCTGTTGAGTTGGACTTCCTCCTGAGATTTCCTTCCCAAATGAACGTCACCAGTCCAGTGGACTTCCTCGGGAACACCTCGTGGGGATCAATTAAGGTTTGTTACATAGCTCAGGATTTTGAACCACTTCATTTACTATTATTACTGAAATTTTTTTTTTTTTTGAAACAATAACTGTAAACAGTTTCCAGCAATGACATAGTCTACTGTGGGTGTGAGTATGTTGCACAGATATAAGTGATAAGCAATATCTCTGATGAAAAACATAGCACCAAATATTGCTGGCTGCAAAGCAATATATTTTGACGCTCAGTCTGCTGAACTCTATCTGTATCGAACAATGTCATGTGGTTGTTAACTTCGGTTTTTAATCTGTGCAATCATCATATGTGCGGGCTGTCATTCAAACACTGTTACGTTTGTGTTGTCACAAAAACAATTGTGAAATCAAAATCTTGTCGAAGCATTTATGTTATTGAACCAGGCATTGATATAACTTTCGTAGTTCAATTCTCACAATTTTTGGTATGATTTTAGTTATTGTCCGAGATGGAGGAATTCCGTAACTTGGACCGAGATATTGAAGGATCTGCAAAGAGATGGAAGAAACTGGCCGAGAGTGAAGCACCGGAGAAAGAAAAGCTCCCCCAGGAATGGAAGAACAAAAATCCGCTTCAAAAGCTTTGCATTATGAGAGCTTTGAGAGCAGACAGAATGACATACGCAGTGAGGTATTGAAAAAAATTGCGTGTCTATTGACAGGTGTTCAATGCAAACTCACAACCATTTCTATTTTATAGAGTTTGAAATGTGTTTAAATATGCAAACGTAACCCTGTAGACTTACATCGGAAATTTTCAGTCCCTTCATTTTGTAAGATTAATTCGACATCAATTACTTTCAAAAATTTTCACAAAGCGTTTTGACTATGAAAATATATAGTTTTTATATTATGCAAGCTAGAATAATGAGCAATCATGCAGCAAATGCTAGGGACGGTAGATACCGGGACGCGCAACTCCGTTGTTCCGCCAACATAGAAGGGTCAATTGCCAATTTGACATTTTTTTCACGCTTTGTTGCTCGCTTGTTTTCAACTAAAAACCTTAAATTACTTTAAAACCAACTTCATTCTTATATAACCTATAAAATGTACATTATTTTGTAAATCAGAAAAAATCGTAACCCTTCTAGTGTTGCGGATAAGCCAAAAGCGGATGTAGTTGCGCATCCCGATATTCTACTGTCCCTAAGCAAATGCATGCGTTGATCAAGCGCTCGGCTTCTGATCAACGAAGCTGATGAACAAGACATCTCTGCGGCTACTTGGGCGGACCATAAATGGAATTCTGAATGGAGGTCAAGCACCACCAGACTCCATTCATTCATCCCCGACGCCGACACACGCCTCATCGGCCTGACACTACAGAGACAGGCACGGGTGCGCCTCAACCGTCTCCGTACGGGCGTCGGGCTTTTCCGCTCAACCATGCACCAATGGGGAATGGCTTCTTCCTCCTCCTGTGAATGTGGTGCCGAGGAACAGACCGCAGACCACATCATCAATGACTGTACCATCTTCAAGCCACCTAACCGAGTGGAAGGTCTGCGCGTCATGGATGATGAAACTAAAAACTGGCTGCTCTCTAGCAGCCTTCCAGTGTAGTCCGGGAACATCGTGAATCTGTGGTGGTAAAAGGATAGACCCTCGGCCCCAGAAGCTCAGACGACGACGACGATGCAGCAAAGTTTTAGTAACCATAAAAAAAACTAGTTGATGGGGCGAAAGATTAATCTTGTTTAAATTTACTCACTTTTTACAGAGATTTTGTTGAAGAGAAACTTGGTGCTGAATACGCAGAGACTCGGGGAATTCCGTTCGAAAAATCGTATGAAGAGACTGGACCACAGACACCGACTTTCTTCATTTTGTCACCAGGTGACGCTCTATGTGACCAGGTTTTGAAATAAATTTTGATTCGCAATGTAGTTTTATATTGTTTCGCTTTTTGAACAAGGTCATTCCCACTTTATAAAGCAATAATATTTGGACATGACAAGTAAATTTAGATTAGACAATAATTTTTTGTTAAGACAAGACATTGTCTTAGTACTCGAAGTCTAAAACAATAGGTTCATGTATCTGCACAAGCATGGTAGCACCCATGTCAATTATTATATAATTTCAATTTAGTATGTTCATGTTAAGAGACTATATGTATTGCATTATAGTTTTGGTTCTAATGCGTTTCTGCAACAAGGCATTTATGGCCCAGACAGTGCAGATCAGACGTGCAGCCTACTAGATTGCCTGGATCATTGTTACAGAGTAATTAATGTGACAAGCATTACAGAAAACAAGTCGTTGGCGTTTTCGTCATCTTGTGTTAGCTTGGAGGTTAGACTACAGTTACTAGAAGAGTAAAAAGTGTTAAAACAAAACTGTGCGTTAGGTGTCGATCCTCTGAAGGACGTGGAAAGGTTGGGAAAAAGATTGGGATTTACTTTCGACAACAAGAAGTTCCACAACGTTTCTCTTGGGCAAGGTCAAGAGGTGGTTGCCGAATCTGCGCTGGATGTCGCTGCAGCTGACGGCCACTGGGTGGTGTTACAGGTGAAGTTTACCACAAAGCAAAATTTCGTGTTTTGTCTCTTTTATGTCAAGTTCATAAAAACAAACCAATGTCTCATGTACTAAATTTTACTAAAAATACAAAAAACCAAAACACAACAGAACAACGTAATATTATAACACAGCAATTACAACTACATAAAGAATACACTTAACCTGTCAGTTGCAATCGTTTAACTGCATTTTTGTATTGGCAAAAAACAAACATCTTGATGAGGCTATTATAAAACGTTACGTGTGGAAATTAATTTTAGTCTGTTATACGCTATTTACAAAGTATCGTCCAAGTATCCAATAGTGATTTCATTAATATTTACAGAACATTCACTTGGTGGCAAAATGGTTGTCAGCCCTTCAGGATAAACTGGAGAAACATAGCGTGGGAAGCCACCCAGACTTCAGGGTGTTCATTAGTGCCGAACCAGCGTCATCAGCGGACAGCCACATCATTCCACAAGGGATCTTGGAGAACTCCATCAAAATAACCAACGAACCCCCAACAGGAATGCATTCTAATCTACACAAAGCATTTGACAACTTCAATCAGGTAACTACAATCCTAAAAAGCATCAAATTAATACTAGTGGTTAAGAAAGTGTAGTTTACACTTCTTCGGCTTGATGATGTCCGTAATAATTTGAAGGACTAGGTTGGGTTTAACATTAAATAAACAAAAAGAATAAATGACTGATTTAAGTGGAATATACGGTAATATGGATATTGGATAGCCTACATTCAGTCAAGAAAACCAAGTGTAACAACAATGCACCAATGTGGTGACTTTCGCGGTGATACAAAAGTGACATTTTATCGACTTCTTTAATTTAAGTACCTTCGAAAAACTATCAAACCCAACTTTGGCCTGATAAATTGAACAAAACTATAAGAAGGGTGGTCAACATTGAAATGTGCTGCGATAGTCAAACACGGCGTGATTACAATTTCACAACATAAACACGGAGTGAAACGAAGAGAAATCTTGTTCGCAGGATACTTTGGAAATGTGCGCCAGGGAGGTTGAATTCAAGAGCATTTTGTTCTCGCTCTGTTATTTCCACGCGGTAGTATCAGAGAGGCGCAAGTTTGGACCGCAAGGCTGGAACAGGGTTTATCCATTCAACACCGGAGATCTTACCATCTCAGTGAACGTTCTTTACAACTACTTGGAAGCAAATTCTAAAGTAACGACTTGACGTCTTAACAGTTTATATTACTTATTCAAAAACGCTGCAACATTATTTGATAATGTACACGCCTATACAACTTCAGCGGCATAGCCTTGGAAAAACCGGCGAGACAAAAGTTTTCTGAATGCTAAATAATCGAACTTTTCAAATGTTTTTATGCAGTTGTTTGCTCACAAAGCTTCATATTTTATTTTCATAACTCAACCAACGTTGGTGTCGACACAACAAACATAAAGTTGATGTCATAAACGGTGAAAATGACGTCATAAATGGTGAACATGACGTCATAAAGTTTTAAAGTCCACACTTTGATATTGTACGATGTGGTTTGATACTAATTATTTTATTAGGTTCCTTGGGACGACTTGCGATACTTGTTTGGAGAAATCATGTACGGAGGGCACATCACTGATGATTGGGACAGACATCTCTGCAGGACCTACTTGAAGGAATACATGAATCAAGACATGTTTGACAGTGTCATCTATCTTGCACCAGGATTCCCATTGCCACCAAGCTTGGACTACAATGGTTAGGCTTGGATGTTATTATGTTAATTCAACGCATTTCATTCAGACAACATAATTTTGAAAAAGTATTTCTCCACTCACAAGATATCGTAAAATCGATTGCCTGCATTTCCATATGTGCTTTTTAAATTTGAGATTTAAAGAAATAATTTTTCGACTGTCTTGTTGAATCCGCAAAATTATGTTATTTTTGAAGTAATAGTTCAATTTTCGGTTATTATGCGACTACTAAACACGTTTTTTCAGTGATAGCGTGCAGTTATAATGTTACATATTATGCTCAACAGTTGTATGCGTTGTGAAATTAGCGACGCTATCTGGTGACAAAACGTCGGAAACAAAGTTGGTTGTCATTTTCAACATCTCGTGGTAACTTAACCTGCAATTACCAAAAAACGCAAGAAAATATTTCATAACTAAATGCTTCACAGTCCTCATTCTGTATCTGAAGTGTTAAATTTTAACTTGTTTGCATCATTTCAAAGGCACGCACTTCTATTCACAGGCTACCATCAATACATTGATGACGTTTTGCCTCCCGAGAGCCCATACTTGTACGGCCTCCATCCCAATGCTGAAATTGATTTCCTTACTACCACTTCCGATAATCTTTTCCGAACCATTTTGGAACTGATGCCCAGAGACACCAGTGCAGGAGCAGGATCGGGACCAACCCGTGAAGAGAAGGTAAGTTGATGCAGCAAACGATTTGTTGTAGCACAACCGCCCAATGATGTTGACAGGGGGTACTTTTGAACCCAGGCCCAGCTATGGTCCCGAAACTAACCAAAAGGACCAAAACAAAAAAATACCGCATATTTCTTGAAGTTCTGTTGTTTTCTCTAAAAGTGTCTTGTTTAAAAGACCCTGTCCTCTCATTTGTACCAGGTCCAAGCTATCTTCTCACCCGCTTTGCAACCACGTATTTGAAAACTGCAGTGTTTCGTTTTGTTTTACGCTTTCAGCTGTTTTCATTCCTCATAGTAATACTGCAATGGTGAATTTTTACAATGAGTAAAAATTGCCAAAAAAGGTCCATGACCATAACTCATTGCTAATGGCATCAACAGATCAAGACAGTTCTTGACGAGATTTTGGAAAAACTACCAGAATCATTCAACATGGTTGAATTGATGGGGAAGGTTGAGCCAGCAGACAGAACTCCATACGTGGTCGTGGCATTCCAAGAATGTGAAAGAATGAACACACTTACAAACGAACTACGGTAAGAAGAAAATACGTAGTAAACACAGAAGTTTGCAAACATGAAAGGTGGTAAGACTGCTTAGTGCTCAACAGTGTCATTTATGGTTAAACGGCTTAAATTCAGCAGTGATAAAATGATTAGCCTTATTAAACTGAGAATAAATTGTTTTAAAACGACTCTCAGCTGTATTAGCAAAGTCTAATACTTTGGAAATATTTCAGAACGTCCTTGAAAACGCTTGATCTTGGTCTCAAGGGAGAGTTGACTATCACGGCGGCCATGGAAGCATTAGGAAATGCCTTATTCTTGGATTCTGTACCGGAATCATGGGCAGCCAAAGCATACCCATCCATGGCTGGTCTGTCAGCCTGGTAAGTAGAAGTTTTATTTGCGTACATAAAATATCATACATGGATTTTGCCTGCTTGTAACGGTGAGATGACACAGCGGACTTTGCACTAGTAACTAAATATGGGACTTTTTGCCTACTTTACTCTTGAATTTGCTGCAGTTTAACGACATCACACGATAACAAAACTAGTTTTACTTTGGAGTAAAACGGTTGGAACGCTTGGTTAATCTAATCAAAAAAAAGAGCCCAAAATTTAGATACTAAACTCATATTCAGTATACGTTTCAAAAACTATATTGCCTTTATCTTCAGTGAATTAAGTTTTAATTTTGTTATAAAACTATCCCATGCTCATTATTATCACCTCTTCCTTCTGTTGGTAACTGACAAATCAACGGATATAGAAGTTTTTATTCATTTTGAAACTAATATTTTGACTTCTCTCATGCCGCTAAGTGGTTTTGGCATCTAGGTCCTAAATCAAAGTGCATGTTTTATCCATCTCATTCATACAGGTACGCTGATTTGCTGTTGCGTATAAAGGAACTTGAGCACTGGACTGCTGACTTCCAGTTACCTGCAGCCATATGGCTTGGAGGATTCTTTAACCCGCAGAGTTTCTTGACTGCTATTATGCAGGTAGGAATTCAAACAGATAGCGTGTGTTACATCAGTTGATATAAAATATGAAAAAATCTACTTTAACAGCATCGAACTTTTTTTACCTATGATTGCTTAAACAGTTGGAATAGAAGTTTCGGAACTAGTGACAACTCATTTACGTAAAGGTCTGCTTTTAAAAACCCCTATTTCTTGAGGTTTACTCTACCACGAACAATGCTTGATTTACAAATATTTCCGATAGGCGATGGCGCGAAAGAACGAATGGCCGCTGGACAAGATGTGCCTACAGTGTGACGTCACTAAGAAACATAAAGAAGATTTCAGCAGCTCACCACGAGAGGGCGCTTATATCCACAGCTTGTATATGGAAGGTAACAAGATGGCAGAAACGTATTGCAGTATTTCAGTTGTACAGTATACGCCTATTTACGACGTTTTATAGCCTATACAAAATCGATTTTGTTATTCATTTTTTAATAAAAATGAAAGTTGATGTAATTGGTAATGGAAACATTTTAGTTATGTACGGTACGCTGCATAATTTTTGAAAGTATACAAGGATGGTAGCTTCAAAATAGCTATATAAACTTAAGGGAACCAAATTTTTAGGTTAGATCAACAAAATAATAGCAATTTATGGAAACCACTCTCGGCAAAATAATGCAAAATAATTTTGAATTATAGGTTTATTATTCAAAATTTGTGTTTTGTTGTAGGCGCCCGTTGGGACACGCAAACATCTCTGATTTCTGAAGGAATACTTAAAGATCTTACTCCAACAATGCCTGTTATCTTTATCAAGGTAAGCTGAAATATTTATTACATTCTTTTCAATACATAAATTAAAACAAAATATAAAGGAAAAAAAAGGTTAAAACTTTTGTTGCTACTATTTTGATAATGAAACCTTCACATTGTGGTTTGTACTGTACACAGTGTACACCGGTGGGCTGTTATGGCAACATTGCTGTTCGCTGAATTATCACCAGGTGTGATGGTAACAACGTAATACCAGTTTTCAGGAAAACAAAGCAAGTCGGACTAGAAATAGTTTGTGCTAATGTTTGTAACAAAGTAACAACAATCAATTCAGGTTAAAACCTAGTAACTGCATAATTTGTTAGTACAACATAGCTTAAAATTTTGTCCAAGCTGTATCATACCCTGTAACATCATCAAAATCATTTAGGCAATTCCTGTTGACAAGCAAGAAACAAGGAACATATATGCATGCCCTGTGTACAAGACAAAGATGAGAGGTCCAACGTTTGTTTGGACTTTCAATCTAAAGACGAAGGAAAAGCCTGCGAAGTGGACGGTTGGAGGAGTTGCCATTCTGCTCATGGTGTAATCTTACCAAAACAATGTCTTGACTATCGAAAATATTATCTCTGCAAATGGTTTCTAAGATGTCTTTATATTATACTCTTTTCCCACAGTTTTTATAAAACCACTGATGCTGGTCGATGAAGCGCTTTTCAGGCTACCAAAATTATTTTGTTAATGATTGCGATGTCAAAAAGAAATGATTAACATGTCTTGTAAAAATTGCTTTGAAATGGTGATGTGTGCCAAGTAATTCATGTGATTATGTTTCGTTTTTATAATGAAGTCAATTTGCAATTGGTTAATAACTTATTTACTTTTGTACAGATGTTTATTATGTATAAGCACATTGTAACGCATTCACTTCAGCATTCTGACAAATGATAGTATTTAACAGAACTGTGTAACCTTTAAAACTGTGAAGATTTACTTAAATCTACAAATAAACTATATTTTCCTTATTCCTGCGCTGTAGATAAGTCATAACGTCTTTTTGCAAGTGATGAAGTTTTAAGACAAATGACATAAACATTGATACGCTGACGCTCAGAGACAAATGACTTCCAACCATAGGCCTAAATACAAAATAATACTGTATTATCTTAAAACTGTTACATAACACCATATGAGTAGTTGGTGTAAGTGCTCAGTGAAATTGTTACAGTTTTTTTTATAGAATCCAAAAATCAAACACCCAGCAAACATTTAAAAAAGTTTGACATACACAAAGAGCGAGATTTCAACCAAAAACATATTTTACTTTTCAAACATAAAATTGGGAAAAAACACATGGCGCAATGTGTAATAGATATTCCGTCAAAACGTGCTATTGAGACTCACTTGATTGGCTATTTATCATCCATTGATGTAAGTTTATTGAGGGCTGTTTCAACTTTATCCACAAACGTAGGAAAGCTTGGATCGGCGATGCACATGTACATGAACTGTTCCAATCGCTGCTGTTCTTCAGCCGCGTCGGAGCTGAAAACAATAACTGAAGCATAAAATGCATGGACGAAAAATGCGTTTTGCTTTGCTTTCCAACACCTTCCACCTTAAACGCCAACTTTCAACAGAGGATGCTGGATGGCTGGCAAAGTGACTATATTTTTATTAGCAATACTAGAATTTAGATAAATAAATAGAGTTTATCCAGTGCAACATGGCAAACTACGCCTCTAGGTGCTTTACAACAGATGGTGAGAAACAATCCTCCTCATAATGCCCAATAAAATAGAATGTTTTCAAGTAAACTTTGAATTTATTTCAATCTTCAGCTTTTCTGTACAGCCTATTACACAAATTCCAGCAGAAAAAGCTTGGACGCTTCAGCTGCCCTGTTGAGTATTGTAAAGATAAGGTAACATCTACTGTCCTATGCGGTACATGAGAATTGAGAACGCAGAGATCAGGCATTTATGAAGGCAAGTATTTAACACGTAAGCAAAGCATAAAGATAACTGGGCGCTAGACCACGAACAACAATTCTGAAGAGGGTATGTGATAGCCTATACACTATAATACAAGGCGTCAACGAAGCGATTTTAGCAGTCAGGAGTTTGCTGAGGAGCGAGGAAATTAAACTTTGAAGGGGCAAGATAGTACAATATGCAGATTATAGATTTTAGCATGTTATACTTTTACATACCTTAAACTGTCCTCTAAGGATTTGCATTGTCTATA
This sequence comes from Aplidium turbinatum, assembly GCF_918807975.1. Classification (NCBI taxonomy): domain Eukaryota; kingdom Metazoa; phylum Chordata; class Ascidiacea; order Aplousobranchia; family Polyclinidae; genus Aplidium; species Aplidium turbinatum. The sequence continues at coordinate 4,177,540 of NC_137483.1, read as the reverse complement.
AATCAATGGTAAATCGTTTGTGGTATTTTTCAAGATCTTAGATGTCAATACACTGATGTTTGCTTCTGTCAAGTTGCTGGGAGTTTCATCACCGTCTTTATTAAGTTTATCTTCGTTCTGCATTCAATGCGAAAACTTACTTTGTAAATGTTAAACTACAAACATCGTATTTTTTAGAGTTTGAATCAGTAGGCCTAACTGAACAGACAAAGAGATAATCTAGCCATAAGAATGCGGTGGAATAAACACGTTAAATATTGTTGGACTATTTACAAATTCTTAGTTACGACTATTAACATTATCTAGGAAAAATAAGCTACCTAATTAAAGTGATATGACCATATAATTGTATACAAACGCTTGAACGTCCGATTGGTATGAAGAAATTGATTTCTTATCAAACATACAGTATATAATAAAGTTAGACTTAAACTTGTGCAATAAGCCTATTTTCAGAAGCAGCAGTGGTAAAAATCTCTTTACTTTTTCTTCTTTCTTGTCAGAATTATCTCTAACAGCTTGCCTCACAGTGAAATACAAAGACAAGGCCTCTACGCACTCCCTGCAAGCAGCCTCTGCTGTTTGATCATCGGATTCTGAAAACTGTTTAAAAATAAAACGCAACTTGACAACAGTATTCACAGCGATGTATCTCATCAATTTAAAACTCAAAAGCAATGTTCTGGAGACTGATTTGCTACACTTGGTAGTAGTCAGATTCGAGTAAGTTGGTAGTCTGAGTAGCAGTTGATAAATGTAGTCTTTGTCTACATTTTGTGAAATTTTGGGCATTTTTATGTTACCGTGCAAGCACTGAAATAGATTGTTACCGTGCAAGCACTGAAATAGATATAAAAAAGAAAAGTTAAACAAAATTTAATAGGTTTGCAGTTAAAATTTTGTCGGCAATTTTCAATCATTTATATACAGAGAATTTTTTTTGCAAAGTGAAGTATATTCGATTCTTTCTTCTCATAACTCATCACCACTCTCACAGCGTTAGTGTGAAAAGCTTCACACTTATCTGACATCTAGCGGTTACGTTCACAACGCAGTTTGAAAATTTTTGGCTGTTCAAATTAATGTAAACAAAAAAGATCAAAAAATCCAAAATTTTGTAGTTTGTCAGAAATTTTAGTCATTTAAAGCATTTAAAAGAAAAATTACTGTGCCGAATGACACACATACCAGTAGTTTAAAGATATTTGGTTAAAAAAATCTAGATTCTTAAGCTAATAAAAACAAAAATCTACCTGTACACGAAACATACGGGATTCCTGGCTAACATTGTATAAAAATGACAACATTTCCTTTTTCTGAAAGATTTTCGAAGATTTTGAGTGAGATTTGGCAAACGGAAGGAAAATACTTTCAAAGATATTTTTATCTCGGGTTATTAGCATATGCCCATCTGAAGTCAAGGTAAGTCGTATTACTGATGTTGCAGTAGCTGAAATGCAAGAATTGAAACCTTAAACCGTCTAAAGAGGCATTTAGTTTTACTCTAGAACGGTCACTTTAAATACTAAATTTGTTACCAACCAAAACTTAAAAGGACCAAATTGTTTCAATGCTTGGTGAATCTGAGTAAAAAAATACATAGCTAGTAGGTAGAAGCTCAATAAACGTAGAAGCATTCTGAAGGTTATTTTGTTTTTATTTTCAGTTTTACAAATCAAACGATAAAAATTATTCGATTTGTAGCTTTGAAGATGACAATGAAAAAAAGTATATATAGTAAGTAAATCTATATAAAATTTGTTACAAATTGCTACTACACATCATGCTCTTACATTCCTCTTTTTTCCAATTTCCATTCGATCCAGGCTCCACCTCACTTCCTGGAACTAAATGAAAAATCTTTTAGTTATGTTAAGGTCCATGACAGGTCATTTTTAGTGAGAAGGTAGATAAAGCTAACATCACAGCACAAAACCTTTCTGTCAAGTCTATTGTTAATGAATAACATTCAGACTTGGTACATGCGATTTTCCTTAACTACGTCAACCATTGTATTGCATCACACATGTCTTGGTTATACTTAATTAGTTAATTGTAACTCTAAATATGAAATGTCAGTTTGCATCAGTTATTGTAACTTCTATATTAATTTTGAATAACGCATTTAATAATACAAGCGGTCTTTAGGCTAGGCTCTGCATTAGACCTCCCCAATCCCCGGACTTTCTTTTGTTTTCATCTATATTGTGACTTTTCTGCATGGGTTTTCAATGCTGATTTCAAAAATTTGCATAAAATTTTTTTTCGATCAACGTCTGGGAAGTTATTCGCTGTTGCTTAGCAACAACTTTTTATAAAAATTACAAAAATCCTCTTTAAAACCCCTTTACTTTTAACCTAGTATGCTGATATCTAGATTATCTGAAAACATTTCTTCTGCTGAAGAATTTGAAAAAAAAATTATTAAAATTGGACAATCGGTACCAGAGTTATGACCATTTAAGTACCCAGATTACGCAGTCACGCATGACTGATTTTTGTTAATTTATTGCCAAATGATACTAGAAAAATGGTGAAAGTTGCTGTTAAGGGGTTTTTGGGGGTAAGGAGTTCAAAAAATATATTAAAAAGTGTCTCAGAGCAACAGAAAATAAGTTATTAAAAATTGATACGAACAGTCATGCATGAATGATTTTGTCGCAGTCGCTTCATTCCTGCAATGAGATGTATTCCTTGGGCACCACAAATGTTAAATGCCTGGAGTCATATACAATATAACGTGGAACCGATCATCTCAAGGTAGCTAACAACTGGGTACCCATTGCACTTGATGTTAGAATACACGCTTCATTGCTCGAAAAGAGCTCTGATCAAGTGCAAGAGGGTCACGGTCTGCCACAATTTCAATAGCATCTCTCACCCAGCACAATGTAGTCTATGTATCTAAATGAAGTGGCAAAAATGGATTAAGTCAGCTGAACTTAACGATAACCTTCTGTAATGCATTTCAAGTTTCACTATTGATCAGTTAGCATTTTCTACTTGTATTTTGTATGATTATTGATTATATAACGTATTGTATACACTTCTACTGTCTAACATTCCGTGTGTATTCATGTATCCATCATGGAGCTGAGGAAGAGTAAAATGAACAATGGTTGTTTGCTTGGTAATTTGCAGTCTTTAAAACATTTTAAGGAAGGACAATTTAGACTAACTACTGGAGATGTTCTTTAGAAATACATATTATCATCTTCAATTAAATCCTCGTAACCACCAGAGTGGGAAGCTCGCAGCTTGGGATACAGCAGTATGTCTAGCAAAAGTATGGCAGCCTGCTTGCATTCCACTGATGACAAAACAAAATATCCAAAACAAAATTATTTGTTTGGTTGATGAATACAAGAAATACAAACATGCCAAAAAGGAATCTGCTGCCTTAATTAAATTTCAAGAAACACTAACAACACGATTTATAATATCTGCTAAGAATGCCGAAAATCTTAATAACAAAAACAAAATATTGCTACCAGAAGATAAAGCAGAAGATATACAGTTTCTTAAATTACTTGAAACAAACCAACCAGCATCTCTTGAACCCCTTGATAGAAAGAGGTTGAAACGCTTCAAGAATTATGCATTGAAGAATCGAATAACGGTAATAAAGTATGATGTGTGTTTGTTCCCAGTATGCTTAACGGCCCAATGATTTTTAAAGTAACATACCTATTAATTTTTGATACGGATGCATAAACAAGATGTTTTTTACAGATAAATGCAGATTTTCAGCCATCTACCTCAGGACTTAATTTACTCTCCTCGTCATCTTCTGATGTCATCTTTCCAATAAATTAAGTCGAATCTGCACTCGAAATTTAATTAAGGCAGCAGATTCCTTTTTGGCATGTTTGTATTTCTTGTATTCATCAACCAAACAAATAATTTTGTTTTGGATATTTTGTTTTGTCATCAGTGGAATGCAAGCAGGCTGCCATACTTTTGCTAGACACTGTATCCCAAGCTGCGAGCTTCCCACTCTGGGGGTTACGAGGATTTAATTGAAGATGATGTATGTATTTCTGAAGAACATCTCCAGTAGTTGGTCTAAATTGTCCTTCCTTAAAATGTTTTAAAGGCTGCAAATTACCAAGCAAACAACCATTGTTCATTTTACCCTTCCTGAGCTCCATGATGGATACATGAATACACACGAAATATTAGACAGTAGAAGTGTATACAATACGATATATAATCAATAATCATACAAAATACAAGTAGAAAATGCTAACTGATCAATAGTGAAACTTGAAATGCATTACAGAAGGTTATTGTTAAGTTCAGCTGACTTAATCTATTTTTGCCACATGATTTAGATACATAGGCTACATTATGCTGGGTGAGAGATGCTATTGAAATTGTGGCGAACCGTGACCCTCTTGCACTTGATCAGAGCTCTTTCCGAGCAATGAAGCGTGTATTCTAACATCAAGTGCAATGGGTACCCAGATGTTAGCTACATTAAGATGATCGGTTCCACGTTACATTGTATATGACTCCAGGCATTTAACGTTTGTGGTGCCTATGGAATACATCTCGTTGCAGGAATGAAGCAACTGCGACAAAATCATTCATGCATGACTGTTCGTATCACTTTTTTAATAACTTTTTTTCTGTTGCTCTGAGACACATTTTAATATATTCTTTGAACTCCTTACCCCCAAAAACCCCTTGACAGCAAGTTTCACCATTTTTTTAGTATCATTTGGCAATAAATTAACAAAAATCAGTCATGCGTGACTGCGCAATCTGGGTACTTAAACGGTCATAACTCTGGTACCAATTGTCCAATTTTAATAATTTTTTTTTCAAATTCTTCAGCAGAAGAAATGCTTTCATATAATCTAGATATCAGCATACTAGATTAAAAGTAAAGTGGTTTTAAAGGGGATTTTTGTAATTTTTATGAAAAGTTGTTGCTAAGCAACAGCAAATAACTTCCCAGACGTTAATCAAAAAAAAATTTTATGCAAATTTTTGAAATCAGCATTGAAAACCCATGCAGAAAAGTCACAATATAGATGAAAACAAAAAAAAGTCCGGGGATTGGGGAGGTCTACTCTGCATGAACTACAGTTGATAAAATAACACAATTTTATTTCATGTAGGCTACAGTTCAAATCTGTTTTAAATGTTGCACTCTGATACCATACTTTGCAAATAGTTAAGTGTTTCTTCAACATTTGCATTTTAGCCTACTTTGTAATCTTACTTTTTATACTTTCATGTGGTTGGAATCTAGAATATACTTTTAGACACCAATGCTTCACTTGCCCTGGGACATGTGAATTCATGTCTTCTGTCTAGATTATCTTTTTATTTGTAGTCACAATTGAAACCAATGATCAAATTTACAGGCTGTAAAGGCTATAAATTGCAGCCTAGATTACCACTTTTTGGAAACACTAGTACCTATAGTATGTGAGAAATTCCTGTAGATTTTATAAGATAGCAAGACTATGTTATTCAAATTAACAGCTATTTAACCTTAAAAGTCTTTCAAATAATCTATTATCTGGCAGAAAAATAGCAACATAAGATTGACTGGTGATTGCCTGGGCTCATTAGGACAAGCAGTGTACAACTGTACATTTTATATATTTAGACTTATTTTTAGGCCTGCTTTGACATTTAAACAAATAAACTCTCTACCTAACAAGTGCTCTAGTGTAGTGTAGTACTGAGGCTGTACTAGCAGCCTATGGAGATAGGCTAACTGCAAATTCAAGTGTCCTAAACTGCAATGGTAGAAACACATCTTCCACTATCATCCTGTTTCTATCACAGAGAGCATAAAAGTTTCATGCATGTAGCCAACATGAGAAATAAATTCCTTTTAAGCAAGACAATTATTGAAAGCTTTTTCAGATTTAATCACAGTGGAAATAATGTGGATGCCAGAATGATATTTAATCACTGTGTCATTTTACCAAGATGGCAGAACATCGAAATGATGCTCAAACTGAACCGACCCAAAACATACAGCCAAGCCTTGCATGCTTGCTAGTTGCAATGCCAAACATCATAGATCAATATTATTGATACATGTGTGAACTGTGAGGTAGGTGTACTTAATCTCATTCACCACACCAACTGCTCAGCATCAGTAGCCAGTTTTCTCTTCCATACTCAAACACAACACAAAGATTGCAGCACTTACATGATATGATGCAGTTGATGCTATTATAAAAGGTTTAAAAAGCCTTCAAAGTCAGCTGAAGCCAAACCTAACTTCTGTTGAACTTCAAGCTCAATAGCTTATTATCTACTGTGTTGGTGAAAACTGAGTCAAAATAACTAAAAATCAAATATATAAACTAATTCTTTAGCCTACATGCCAAATCAGATATGGTAAATAATTTACATGAAAGGACTGCCATTTTTTAGTAGGCTACAATATTGGTAGCGTACCGTATCTAATATAAATAAAGTCAATCTATTTGATCCAGAAGCTCAGAAAAAAACATTAAGCCAATCTGGTCAGCTTCTTGATGGTAAAAAGTACTGCACTGTATTATTATTATATGACAAACATAGCAGAGTAAGGTAGAAGCGACAAAACGTGGACGTTATAGGCTAGCGTGCATGATACCAAAGCAGGACAATCAGTTCAAAATATGGCACGGTCGCAACTCCTTTAATAAAATTTTTATAAATTGAAAACAAAAAGAAAAAAAAAGGCTAGTGAGTTTTTTTCTTTAACAATTAATATGAGTAAAAAAAAATTCTAAATTCATATAATTTTTAGGTGTTACGACCGTGCCATATTTTTAACTGATTGTCCAGCTTTGCTATCATGCACGCTATAACCTCCGTGTTTTGTCGCTTCTACCTTTTTCTAGACCTCTGCTATGTTTAATCTGATAAAAAAACGCATATTATTTTCACATGCTTTTTCTTGAAGGGGCGGCAAAATCTGAATCCGCCCCGGGCGGCACATTCCCTAGCTACGCCACTGAATTGAACAGACGTCCCGCCCCGATAGCTCAATTGGTTAGCGCGTCACTTCTGGAACGAAGAAGCTTCAAGATCAAGCGGCGCTGGTTCGACTCTCAGGATGTGCGCTTGAGCAACGCACGTTAAGGACTGCTCTCCATTCAGCGGCATCTAATGGATGGAATAGTTCCCCGGCAACAAGACTTCAACAATCGGAAACTTCACTCTGTCAATCTCGGTGACCGGGCCTGCGTCAGTGATTCAAAGCCTCTACAAGTATGCGAAACTGCCAGGATTAAGCTCTGCAAGAAGCTTTCCCAGTCCGAGGATAAAGATTCAGTCAATCAGTCAATCAAGTATAGCCTAATGCGCGCAGGTGATCAAGAATTTTATTTACCCGCGAATTCATTAACCTTTGCAGACGCAATGTTGCCAAATGCCATAAAATCAAATGCCGCTTGGAAAATCGCAATTTCCCGAACTATTCTTTGTTACATTGAAGAAAAAAAGATTCTTTAACGTTATTTTGATATTTTTTGGCTGATTTTAAATTAAGCTCTGCAAAAAATGCTTCTCAAACATAATTGTTTCCAAAATTCTAGGACAGAATTTTGCCTCTGTTTTTTCTTGACCAAATTTCCAATCACAGAAGAAAAACAGGATGAATCTACAATGTTCTCAATTAAAAAATGGATTCAATCGGAGAAGAAAAGCTACTTTGGGAACAATTGCTTGCGGCCTTCCAAAAGGCAATAACGAACTGAAGTTTCTTAATTTGAGGACAAGATTTTTCTCTGGCAACACTGTGCAGATGATCAGAAATCCATTTTGCTGTTGGTGAAACTTTAAATTGTTTATAGAAACGTTGAGGGGTAAATTAATTTCACCGCGAAGTTAACAACAATTTTCAACTCTTGTCCTTATTCAATGCGATAGAGTGGCGTATGGGGAAGGTCTGGGGTAGCCTACACCAGTGGCGTAGCTAGGGAATGTGCCGCCCGGGGCGGATTCTGATTTTGCCGCCCCTGCAAGAAAAACCATGTGAAAATGAAATGCGTTTTTTTTATCAGCACTGCAATACGCAACGTGCTATTTTCAATTTGCGATGTAAAGTCAGACGAACGTACCATTATCAGTAGCGTAGCCAGGAATTGTGAAAGGGAGAGGTTTTGACGGCCGGCGGGCGAAGCCCGACGGCGTACTCGCCGAAGACGACACTTATCGGCGGGGGGTTTGGGGGGCCTCCCCCAAAACATTTTGAAAAATTACTTTGAATTTGGTGCATTCTGAGAGCATTTTCAACAAAAATGTGGGTATGAATATTCCTGTAAAATGGTGCTGTCCGGTGGCATAGCAAAAGAATAAGATCATGTTTTCTTCGGCATTTTTCGAAAATAAAGCTGAAGTCTTTATGTTTTCTTGTTGCTAATTCCTAACTGAGATATTTGAATGTTTGGTATTGGAAAAACTAGCTCTTTTAATGCAGTTTCGTTTAAAATTAGGCAAACTTTTTTTTAGAGACATACGTTGATTGCTTTTTTTTTGCGAGATTATTACAGTTTTATTATTTATCAATTTTCTCCTTAGTTGATCCAAAAAAACGATCTTATTCCGGTAAGTCACTAACTTTTATGTTTTAAAGTTAACCCGAAGTTTAAAAAAATGTAACGTCTTAGACGTCATACATCTTAATGAGTGTCAGACAAAAAGCTTTGAGACAAAGAAGTTACTTTATTTCTGATATATTCAAGTTTTGTATAACGAATCACTGAAATCGGGTACGGTATAGGCTATAAAAGGTTAGTGCAATTTTTCACAGCTGTAGATATTGCGGTGTTTCCATCGACTGCACGAGTTAGCTGGATACCATGGATACTGAACAGTTGTAGAGCGGTCACACCCTGCTATATGAATTATGAAAGGTCATTTGAATTATAAAGCATAATATGACACACAAGTTCATAATACAGCTAACAGCTATGAAAAATTCATCAACACAAGCAATAAGAATGCAAAAAATCATTGATACTGATGAAACTAAAGGGAAAAAGGAAGTCGACGAACCTTTTCACACATCTTCAACAGTTGGGACCAATTTTCTATACACATTAACCAAAGCCAAACCATTTAACCGGGTTTTCAGAGGTTGAATTTCTTAAATAAGTTTAAGTCTTCGAAGAGCAGAAAAAGATCTTTCATTGGTGCAAGTGGTAGGCTAACTGGAAGAGTAGCCAGAATGCGGAGTAAAATATTAATGTTTGGAAACGTTGACTGCGGGAAAAATGGCAATGCACTTACAGCACTTTTTGGCAAGCTGGTTTGGGAAGAATTGAAAAGACATCGATACCACATATACGCAGTTCAGATATAATAGCAAGGACGTTTATACACGGCAGATCTGCTTCGTAAAATTCAAAGAGTGATTCAGTTTTCTCCATTTAGTTTTTCTCAAAAAGGGGGGTTGAAACCCCCAACCCCCCCCCACTCTTTGGCTACGCCACTGACCACTATAATTTAGTAATATACTAAATGCAAAAGCACAAAAACTGCTGTAGAATTAAAATAATCAATTTGTAACCTTTTACAAGGCTACCCAAATTTGAAGAGCATGTTTCCGCCTCTGCTTAATAAAGGCTTGTAGGAACTTTGTAACGTATTAAAAACATAACGGCAGAAAAATTCATGAAAATTTGAAACGTTTTTAGATATTTAAGATGTTTTGACAGGGCCGGATTTAGCAGTAGGCAGAGTAGGCAGTTGCCTAGGGCGGCAAATTATATTGGGGGCGGCAAAATATACGAATATATTACATTGATAAATGATAATACTGTACGTGAATATAATAATTCACAACAGATATATATTATTAATAAATATGTTATCACATCACACACATTTAGAAACAGTGCGGCAAGTCATGTATGGCAAGTCATCGCCCCTAGAGTACTTCACGTTTGATTGGTTTTCAACAATATGTGCTGCTTAGCGCTTGTTTTATTTTTCTGTCTTGCTTAGTATGGAGGACTATAGGGTTTGTCTGTGCAATTTTTATTAATCTTTGTTCGGTTTGTTTCACTGTTAGTAAATTTAAAGGAGCCTAGAAAAAATGTTTTTAGTCAATGTTAGGTTGATGGAAAAGTTGCTGGCTATTTTGTGTAGCCTACTTGCCTTGATGCTTAAAGTATGTAAACCATGAATGATCGCATGAATGATCTCACATTTTTGAGCATTAACTCGTTTTTACTTGTTTCTACAGACTTTGAAGAAATTATTGATTTGTTTGCAAGAGAAAAAGCCCGCCGCAAGCGATTTTAAACAATTAGTTCATTATACAATGACATTCATTGATGTATTCAAATAAACAGTGCAAATAACTTTTTTGTAAGGAATTGAAAATATAAACCGTAGCGCACCATCGAAAAAATTTTTTTGGGGAGCGGCACTTTTCGTATCTGCCTAGGGCAGCGCTTAGGCTAAATCGGGCCCTGTGTTTTGAACGTTGCCATTCTGTTTGCTTTTATTTTTCGTGTACTTTTGCATTATAAAAAAAACAAAAAACGTCCTCTCTGAAAGTGCCGCCCCCAGACGTGCCGCCCGGGGCGGTCCGGGGGGGGCCCCCCCCCCCCCCCCCCCCCCCTCCTAGCTACGCCACTGGCCTACACGCTTTATAGGCCTATTCATGGCTTGGGCTTAATTTATTTATATTCATGGCGCGATCTTGGCTCGGGCTTCGTTAAATAAATACCTTCATCTTTACGCTACACACCCAAGGTTTAATAAGTTATGAAAACGTAGTAGATGATATTGATATCTCCCAATGCTTGGATTAAAAAATGAAACCTTTTTTACGTTTTAAAGCAAAATTGTTTGTTTTGATTTATTTTTTTTTGTGAAGAATTTTTTATCGACCAAACGTTGGTTTTGGTCAGTCCTAATTCTTCATAAAGAACAAGTCTATTGCAGTATCATGCCTGATAATTCTCCTTGCAGTTGAAATTGTCGTAATCGCACAAATTGCCTTCACCTCGGTTGTTATGCCAGCAAACTTAGGCCTACTCTTGTGCAAACACAGCACATGTAATTAACTTTTCTGCTGTTAATAAATACAAAATCACATGCTATGACGTAGGCCTATAGCCTGGTTGTAAAATACCAAGTTTGTGCAGAGACCTGCTGAAGTTCAGCTGCCGTAGTTCAGAAAGTTAAGAAAAAGCAGATGATGCAAGTAGACTACAACCGTATCAAAGAACAACTGCCAAATTTAGTCACGAAAGTGAAACTTGCACAATGAGGTGATGGTCTAAAGCAGCATTTCTTAAACTGGGGTAAATTTACCCCTGGGGGTAAATTTCTCGTTTGAGAGTAAATGAGCTATCAATCAAAATATTCACATCAGTTGACAGGACAGAAAAATTGTACCATTTGTAGTTATTGTAGCTGACTTTTCTAGTTCAGATTAACTGCTAACCGAAGCTAGTCTAGTAGCTTATTGATTCTTTATCGTCTAGTGGCGGTAACGTCATACTTTGCTAATAGATTGAAATATCTTCTCTGCATTGCTTACTATCAAATCTAAAGCAAAAAACTGACTTAATGTTGAATCCGATATTTGTTGTGCATTATCTACTACTTTACCAGACATTGAACAACTCGCTGCCAAAAAGCAAGCGCATCCGTCACATTAAATATAACTGATATAATTTGTTTTTTCGCTTTTTAATGAATGAGCGCCATTTTACATATTGGGTGTAAATCTGATAAGCATCTTTGTTGAAAGGGTAAAACATACAAAAAAGTTTAAGAACCACTGGTCTAAAGCCCTAAATCAACCTTCTATGAAAAAATAATAATCTAAAAGACTTAGTAATCCAGTATAAACGAATTTATTTTCACACGAGTCAGTTCAATCATAAACAGCTAAAAATTGATTTCGATCAACTTACAGTAGGCTATAGCTAGATCCTCTTCAGCTTATTCAAATTAGCATAGCTTATTACGGCATTATGAAGCGAAACGAGGCTTTGAAATTGAAAGCATGAAAGCCTTGAAAGGCTAATTGTGAAAAATCCAGGCTAGTGGCGCTGCTTTGGATTTCGACTAATAGCTAGGTGGATAAGTTAGAAAGAAAGGAGCCAACCATTTTTTGCGTCCGCCTTCCATGTCTTGCCACATACGTATGCTCCCGATGGGAGCCAAATCTATTCCCTACGAAACGTAGTTACATGGACACTCTGTTTCGTTATATTTAATCAAAGAAAGTTGGAAGCCTATAAGGTTTGCGATGTTCTTTCCCCATAGCCTACTCACAAGGTCATGATCTTCTCTGTAAAAGCAATTTGACCAGATTACTTCACGTTGTCTGTTTGGTAATAATTATAGATTTTACAAGTGACGTAGGTCAACAATATTAAACAGAACAGCACAAAATATGTTTTACAAAAGATTAGTTGACTACCTTATTAGCCTAATAGTTCTCTGGAAAAAATAACCAAAAACTGCATTTAGGGTAACGTATCTACCTCCACAGCTTCTATTGTTACTTGTTTCTTTCGGTGAGATGTCGCAGCCGATGAGGCGCTAGCTCTCTAATAATGCAAACCTGGTTTGACACCGACCATAAGCTGGTTGTTGATAACCACTGCTCAGTGCTCACCTCTACCCAGGGTAGAAAATGTTGATCAACAATGGAATTGGCTGTGAAAAACATAGCTACGTCGTTTGTTTTTGTAGGCTATAACCCAAGAAATGTTTTTGGGTTTGGGTTTTCTCATCTATTTTTTGTCAATGTCCTATAGGTTTGCGTCTATCAAACACAAACGTAGCCGTTATTTATACGTACGGTATATCCATACATTGTAGCCTATTGTAAATCTGCAACAAATTTTGTGAGCCCGTGCGGTTGCCTGCATGCTTTTGTCATGACAATGTGGACGATGTTTGTAGTTCTGCTCATGATGGGAACGACCTTTGCATCCGAATGCAGTGGAAAGGTCAGTTCTAAAATAAAATTTAACTGTTTATATTTGGGAGTGTTAAAAGAATCAGCAAGCTTGATATGAATAAACTTTAAAAGATGGTAATTTTTTTTTAGCCCGACCCTAATGCAAAGCCTAACTTGAACCCAATCAGCAGGCCTTCTCTTAGCCTCATCTCCACCACTACGAATGGAAAGTTGTATTCAGTTGGATCTGATAACCCAGCAATGAAAGTTCTCCACGTCTGGGGTAATGAACCATATGGTCGTCTGAAGTGACATGTTCTTGGCTAGGTTTTCACGTGATGTTTCAAAGAATATATTGTGAAACTTTTTAACTGAACCATGCAGGATGAAGTCTAATCCAGGCATGAAGTACAATTATTTTGCCGCAATCATTGGACCAACGACGTAGCCTGATAGTTGATTTAAGATTGAGTATGGTTGTCAGTTTTATTTAGCAATGAATGTCTTATATTTCACCACTAACCCAAAGCATTCTGGTATTGTATATCTGATTGAACAACAGGTACTCCTTACGAGATGGGATTTGCACACGGCACGTTGCTGAAGAAAGAAGCAGCTGACTTTATGAACGAAGTCTGGAGCTATCTCGAGGATCAAGTGGTAAGCTTGCAATAAACTCGTTGCTTACGTAGTTTTTTGACTTTACAACTTGGGATGCTCAGAAACTAACATCCGACTAACAAACAACCCACTAAAATGGTAATCACTTTTGCATGAATTCGTTACAACAATTTAAATAACCAGACGACTCAGAAACGATACCGATATTGTACGGTGACCATTTTTTGGGTGTTCACTTTTTTGGAAAGTTTTAAATATATGTTTGATTTGCACAATGAGTCTTTATATCATATCATTTCAGTTTATTTTGATATCTTATGAACTGCCATTAAACAATCTGCAAACCTGGTATATGTAGCCTGTTCAAAAAAAGTGAACACACAAAAAACATAGTCATCGTGCACTCATTGCTGCTAGACCGTTGTATTTTCCATTTTTGTTATCATATTTTCGATCACGGGCATCGCAATACTTTTGTAATATCATTATAATTAAAATCTAATTGATGTTAGATAGAGGCTATTAATGGAACTGCTTCCAAATATCACTTCCAAGAGTGGTTTCTAAAAGACGTCAGTAATTTCGGGTAAGCATGACATTCAGATATTTAAATTAACCTTTTAACCTAAAGCTTTGTTTTACTTTATGTGAGCTAATCAAAGGTATTTTTCCCCATAAGTAGTGCTTACGTGAGTGAAGTTTGATTTGTAAAACAAAACTTATATAAAATCGTATCATGTCATGTCTAGGATAATGTACAGCTACTGAGGATCCCATGAGATTATGTTTAGCCGCTGGAGATCAGAGCGGAGGAATTTGGAATTGAGATTTACAATTGCCGTCAACGTTAACTTATCTGTAATAGTTGTCTGTCCCGAAAGTTGGTGAAACTCTCATCTTTATGAACGAAGAACCGATAGCAATGTACCGATTCACAGATTGTACGCTTGAGCAACACATTTCAAAGACAGCTTTCTATTTCGCGGAAACAAGTAGATGAAAAATGCACAGCAACTTCTTACGAGAGTCAAGAAGCATTTCAACATTGATTTTTTTAAACAAAAATATTGCTTGACGGTATTTTTTCTAAACTTTGCGTTGAAAGAACAACATAAAGCCACTAAAACAATCGACGTAGCTACGTTTGTCGCAGCCTATTCCATTGTTGATCAACAATCCAAATATTGCTTTAAATCGTTATTTTGTTTTCAAGATTGGAAGTCGCTTGCGATCTTGAAGTATTGGCCACGTCAAAGTTCAGTGGTGACTACTTTTTACAAGAAATCAAGGGCCTAGCAGATGCGTGTGGAGTTAATTATAAAGTAATCTTTTAGCCAATGTTTATTATGTTCAATATATTACATTGTATATAAGCTACGACTATGGGTAACACACTTAATTTGTTTGCTGTGACAATAGATCAATATTGAGCTCTAAGTTATTGAAGTCTTTTTCAGCTTGATTAAAATAAATTAGATCGATTGTTTACTGGCTAACTGGATTACTGCATATCGTATTCACTATTCAGCTACCATTGATCATGTTACATGCCCAAAAACTATTTGCCTTTGTTTTTGTTTTGAGAGTTGCATTCATTCTTTTATATTGCTCATGGCCACCTAGAGATGCAGCCTGATTTGTCACATTTTGCAGATTTTGATTAACGCTACTGCAAGTGTTTGACTGACATTTTTGTCGGTTTGTTGGTTTAAGTAGGTTAATCTTTATCTACCATGGGCACGTTTTCCTTCAATTTTGCCTGTGAGAGAGAGAGATGTTCTCATTTTCCGTTTCTCAGCATGTGTCCTACAAAGATTACTCTACAAAAGAAAGTAAAACTAGACTGGACTGTTCTGTTTAGAAAATTCAACGTATCCACATGTTGGGAGAGCTGACCAAAGGGTCATGCTCCATGTTTGGTGTTTGGGGAGCAGCAGTCCCACAGATCAACGGAAGAAGTTCTGGCACGTTGCAACTTCGTGCCTTAGATTGGAACATGGATGGTAAGATTCTTGGCTATTCTTATGAAGAAGTTTTCAACTCCCATGCTTTTCTACCTGAAGCAGAGAATTTACCAAACTATAGCAGGTCGTTTGTATCTACATTTGTGAAGTTAGCAACGTTCATGCTGCTAATAGCAAAACTCAAACTTGGTTCATGTGACCAAGCTTTTCTTGCCAATAAAACCACGTTTTACTTACATGCATTTTCAAGCTAAAAAACTAAAGAAAATTTCAGACATTTTATCATCTTCTTGGAAAACAAACCCTGTCGGTTAACGGTTTTTACTTTTCAATTTATTTCACGTTGTTGCAATGAAAGTTTTCCTTGCCCCTTAAAACGATTTCAATTGCACAAAAGTATCCAACTTTATTTTTGTTTGCACGAAAGATTAAAACGAATATTTATCAATTCTGTCGCTTAGCTTTGGACAAACATTAAAAGAACAACATACAAACAATTAAGTAAATAAGACTTGCAGCTCCCAGTTAATCATTTATTTTTCTACAGGTCCTTTTCATAATTATCCCCAACTGACAGTCTACCACCCAGCGACCAATCTCACTGATAGCAACGGAATGAAAGCAAAAGCTTTTGTCAATCTTGGATGGACAGGTAGCTGTAACCTTTGACCTCAGAAAGCACATTTGCGTTTGATTAAAGTTTTACAACTGCAAACACAATCTATTTTTTGAACCATTGAATGATCAAAGCCTAGAAGAGTAGGCCTACAAGGCTACACTGCGCTGGCTGTTTGCCTGCATATAGCCTATATTGTTCAGTTATCAACAAAATTTGTTTTTTTCAAGCAAGGAAGATAGGTTTTTATCATAAAGACCTAAATTTAAAGCCATTGAAAAGATCACTTGGCTGCTGTACTGGTGTGATCTCCGGGGCCTCCAAATCAAAACAACGTTGTGTCTTTCTGTAACTTTTTTTTAATTTGCAAAATTGTCATTCAAAAAATTTCACTCTTATGACACTGGTAGACTTATAAAAGGTTTGTAAAAAATCACTTCCCTTTCAGGTTGGTTGGGTTCAATCACCGGCATGTCGGAAGCAAAGCTTGCGATTTCAGAAATCGGTGCTTCTTTTCCTGACAGCTCATTTGGAAAAGAATCACGATTTGGCAATCCATTTACGGTGAGAGACATGTCTTTGTGTTGTGCAAGAAAAGGGCAAATTACTATTTTTCATAGCTTTAACTTAGAAAATTGTTGTTTTCTGGGTAGTCTAACAGGCTATTAGTGGCCTATAGCCTATAGTAGTTAAAACACTGTTGAGTGTTGAGGCTATTAAACTTTTACGAATAAATATTACTTCCCTTTTTCACCCTAAGTACCACTATGTGCTGCTCGATTAAAGTGGAAAAATTGATTTTTTTTTACCAATCTTCTTCTTGAGCAGTGTATGAAACATAGGCATACTCCTTTTTCATTGTTTCAGTATATTCTTCGAGATATTCTTCAATTTGACTACACGCTAGATGACGCAATTAACCGACTTTCCAACTCAGCTCGGACTTGTGATCTCATTCTTGGCGTTGGTGACGGAAAGGTTAGTGACGTCACACTATTCTGAAAATCAAAACTCACTCATCAGAATAAAACTTACTACTTCAACCTGATGTGAGAGCTTCCAAGCCTCTGTGATCTCCAGAGTTGTAGGCTATATTACTGCAGGGAACTAACTGCTATCCGCGCTGGTCCGACTCTCGGGTGTGCGCTTGAGCAACGCATTTTCAGGACTGCTCTCCATTCAGCGGCACCTAGTGAATGGAATAATTCCCCGGTAACAACACTTCAACAATCGACAACTTCACTCTGTCAATCTCAGTAACCGGCCCTGTGTCACTAAGAGCCTCTACAAGTAGGCTATGCGAAACTACCAGGAATAACCTATCAAGGCCTTGTCAATCCGAAGATAAAGATTCAACACCAAACCAAACCGAATCACAACCGCCAGGTCGATCGACATGTAAAGGTCAGTTAAAACTAAGTCTCTTTCGCAAACTGATTTATAACATTTACTACATTTCGTTTAGGAGGACCGAGGATTCAGAGGAATTCAATATTCTGCTTCGGTTGCAAACTTCTTCGATGATCAAAATATGAGACCGACAGCGTCATGGCATCCCAAGATCACCGATGCTGTATATTACGGTGGGAAATTTGGAACGAGCGGTTGTATTGTTACGCTACAAATGGTGAAAAATCATGCGATTGTTTCAAATTATGTTCTCCTTAGCATAGGCTACGATACGAGATTGACGAAATGTCTTTTCAATAAAACACCAATTGGGAAAAAGACCTCTGGTTTTAAAATGACACATCCGCTTTTATCAGGCTGCAACAATGAGAAATAATATCAATTTAAAATTTTTGGAAAAGGAAATTCACCTTTCTGGATTAAAAAAATGCATTTTTTTGTTACAAATCTTTGCTTTCAGATTTAAGTTGTAGGTTATAGTTGTCAAAATGCCTCTGACAGTGGCAAGTTAAAAGGTAAAACCTAAGTTCTTGCTTCAAAAAATAATGCCTCGCCTACAATAATTAACATGTTTATAAAATAGTGATAGCCTAGTTTGAAGTTTGCTAACTTACGGAGACTTATCATGAATAACTTGGTTATTGGTAAATGTGTTTTTCAAGTCTTGCAACCTTTTTCTGAGAAGCAGGCCTATTTAAGTATTTTTCCTCAGGAATGGATTGGCTTTGCCCCGGATACAGTGATGTGCTGAGCAAGCAAATTTTGAAGAATTACGGAAAAATAACAGCAGAAGTCACGGTGAGGGACATCGTGCCTATTGTACAAACTGGTTCTACACACATTGCCATTTACGACTTGACAAACGACAAAATGCTTGTCTCTGTTGCTCGAGCTGACTCTCAAAGTGGTCCTGACGATGCGTATGACCGGTTAGTAAAAATAGACTATATAGCCTATCTGATAATTTTCTAACTTATCAAAAAGTTGTGATGATGTAAAAGCGACAACCATTTTACTTTTTTGCTTTGTCAATCCTATGCGACATTTTTGCTTTCATTGTCCAGCTTATCAGATGATGAAGCAGGTTACCGCGTAATTGTTCATAGTGCAATAGCCTAAGCCCTAAGGTACTAAGGTAGGCTAGGCATATTCCTACAACAAGAAAATGTGTTCTAGCCTATAGGCAGCAGTTTTTGTCAAATGAAATAACTTATTAGCCTACATCTATAGCTTTGGGATACATTTCAACAATTATTAGTTGTTATTTTTTATGTTTCAGGCAATTCCTTATGTTCAACCCCTCAGTTTTGTTTGCTGAGAAACCTCCACAAAAATGATGTTGGTTCGTGATCACACTGTAGCTACAGTATACGAATTACTATTATTTTAATGTAATTTTTTCCAGCAACATTGAGTGGCATGTAGGCTAGACCTGCTAATAATCGTTCTTTATTAATATTGTTATAGCCTAAGCTTAGGCTATACTGTATTTCGTTTAATACGATTTTATAACTATTGTAAATATTTCTTGCAAATATAATAATTATACATTGATTTACCGCTCTTTTTCAATAAATTATTTGTAGGCTAGTGTCAGGTAGATAGGCCTAGGCCTATTCTCAGAGATTCTTCCCTAGCTGTAGCCCTTAATTAGCGCCCAAAGAAGATATGTTTCTGTGGGTTCTTTCATAGGATAGCCTACAAATATTTCGATACAAATATTTCGTGAAATCACGGTGAGACCCAGACTAGCGTAGGCTATAGTTCAGTTCAGTTCAGTTGTTTTTGTTTCTGACCATCATATCAAAAACAATACACGTCAACATAGCAAAGATCGAGAAAAAGGTAGAAGCGACAAAACGCGAACATTAAAACGTGCTTGTGACCGAAGTAAGTTATTGAGTTGAAAAAAATTTGGCGCGGTCACAACACCTTCAGAAAAATTTAAGATGTAAAGGGAAAATAAAAAAAGAAAATGTTACAAAAATAACAACAACATATATTTAGGCTATAGCTTTATTAGCCCACATAGCTTTAGCTGATATATTTAATATTTGTATGGACAGTTGCTATGAAGATCGGCCATAGTGCGTTATCAAGAGTGCTGATGGTCGTGAGGGCAACACGTCTTGATGCGTTTAGCTCATAGCAAAGAAAAGCAAGGCAGGCAAAGAAAACCCCTCAAAGAAATCCTACCACGGGCAAAGCCATTTCAAGCGCAACGCACCATGCTTTGCACGAATCACAAAATGGATAGGCCATAACTTGACGACATGAAAACAATGACAAAAACAAATAAAACAAACTAGCAAAAACAACATCATCATCTTGCGAAAATCCAATTATACCCAGGAAAGTTAGCCTATGTCTTGAAGATATCAAGCGTGCTTTGTTATAAAGTTGCGTTGATAAAGCGATAATTTTAGACCCCAGTCAGCTAAACTCGTCACCTCCACACCAATCCAACGTTAGCAAACGTTGGATTAATGCAAAAATGACAGGCATCGCTAGCTGGGATGTAGTAGTGGCATGTCACAGTAGTATGAGAAATTTGGGTTACCGTGTGTTTTACACGTTAAACCAAAATAAAAGTAAAAAAAAAAATTCAATTCGGCATATTACGTAGAAAAAATTGCAGACAAACGAACAAACAATAGCATGACGATCCAGTCTAAGACATTGATATAAAAAACAATTGTATAGTCAAAGACAGTAGCCTATTTTATAGTTTTTCATGACTTTACAAGCTAACATCCCTTGATCAAAGTGTTGCGACCGGGCAAAATCCTTGTAGGCTGTTAATAGGAATTTCCAGATAATTTCTATGTTATGAAAAAAAGGGTATTATTTTTTTGGTTTGATGGACGGAAATAAAAAGCAAACAAAAAAACATGATAATGATGACTAGGTAGGCTATCTGATAAATTCAAAAACCAAATCACATCTGATAAAAGAGTTCAAAAGACTGGCTTTCATTTAGCTGCACTTTGTGAATGAAACAATTTGCAGAGAACAACACTTCAACAACAATTGACTAATTGACTGAATCTTTATTCTCGGCCGGGAAAAACTTCATTGCGAGCTTGGTCCTGGCAATTTCGCTTATCGGTACTTGTAGAGACTTTGAACCACTGACGTGCAGGCCCGGTCACCGAGATTAGCAGAGTAGCCTAAAGCAGTGGTTCTCAACCTTTTTGTTTTGACGGACCCCTTTTGGTACCTTCGAAGCGGTCGCGGACCCTTAATTTTTTTTTATAATATCTGAAATTTTAGTATATCGCTTTTTCTATAATGGAATCAAATGTTTCATAACTTTCGAAACAACACACTTAGAAGAATTTGCTGAACTCGCGACGCACGCCAATTCATGACATTGATGAAATTATCTTATGAGCAATATGTTGGGACACAGCATCAAAAATCAGTAATCTATATGTCGATTTGATGTTTTTCTATAAATTTTTATTCTGCGACCGTTACAAAGAATTTCTCCCTTTTTTCATTTCTAATCAATATAATTTCGTTATAGTCTTTGTCACTGCAAAACTGTGAGTGGTGAGAGACTGCTGACTAACGTTTCTCAAAAGAATTAAGTTGAACATAGCCTTATTAAAAATTTGTTTCATTTATATGAAATTTTTTTAGTTAGGAAGCCAAACATTTGTGTAATGTCCTTTGAAAGTTCAGAAGACATCACACCAGTTCTTTGAGAAGTAGGCTACAGTTTGAAAATCACGGTAATACACAAATAAAGCACAACCAACCAATTTTTTAATTTCGTAATTTATCAATCATGCTGCAAACTCGGAAACTTTCACGGACCCCTTGAAATCGCTTCGCGGACCCCCGGTTGAGAACCACTGGCCTAAAATTTTCCGATTGTTGAAGTAGTGTTGCCGGAGAATTATTTATCTTAGCGCCGTTAAATTAAGTGCTTGCAAAATTAAGTGATAAAATAAAGCTTCAGAAAGGGGTGCGCCAAGGTGACACTCTTTCACCTGTCATGTTTAGGCTACAGCTGGAGTTGAAGAGATATTCAAGAGGCTGAAATCTGAGACTGGACTTGTCATTAATGGACAACTGCTGAGCAATCTCAGATTTGCAGATGACATCATCCTTTTTGCACAGTCAGAGTGTACTCTACAACAATTGCTTGGGAACTGAATCGAGAAGGGAAACAAGATGGAATGAAGATGAACAAGAAAAAGACAAAAATAATGTGTAACGAAATAGCAGGGAAACAACCAAGGACGGGTATTTTGATAGATGGAGAAAATATAGAGGAGGTTGATCAATAGGCTACAAATATCTAGGGAAAATGATAACACCAGGAAACGACATCGAAACTGAGATCACCCAAAGGATAACATCAGGCTGGAGAAGATTTGGTCAATATAGCACTTTTTTAAAGAGCACAAACATTTCAATTAGCCTAAAACGAAAAATCATGGACACCGTAATATTGCCAACATTAACATACGGAGCAGAACTATGGTCACTCACAACACAACAAACAAAAAAACTGGCAGCAGCGCAAAGGAACATGGAAAGAATAATATAAAACATAAATAGAAAAGACAAGATTAGAAATGAAGTCATCAGAAACAAAACTTGTAGGCCTACCGTATCAAAGATGTTATAGAAACAGCAACAATAAACCTAAAGTGGCAATGGGCGGGACATGTAGCAAGAATGACAGACAACAGATGAGCCAAGATAACCACAGAATGGACACCAATATATGCAAGAAGAACTAGAGGGAGACCAAAAAGAAGATGGCAAGATGACATAGAAGAAAAGATTGGCATCACCTGGATGAGAACAGCAAAAGACAGAATGTTGTGGAAACATATGTGGAGGCCATTTGCCAGCAGTGGCATGAACGGCTGATGACGGTGATGAAATGAAGAGCAGTCCTTAAAATGCGTTGCTCTGCGAAAGTCTAACCAGCGCCGCTTGATCTTGAAACTTCTTCAATCACGAAGTCACATGCTAACCAACTGAGCTATCGCGCAGGACAATCGGAAACTTCGCTCTGTCAAATGTCAATGACCGGGTCCGCGTTAGTGGCTCAAAGCCTTTACAAGTATGCAAAACTACCAGGACTAATATTAATATTTTGAAAAAGCTTTTTCAGTCGGAGTATAATTATTCAACCAATCAAAATATCACTTGCCAACAATCATGCAACTTGTGACACCACTTAGCCCACGCAACCTATTGGGCAGTCTACCATTTTTACAATGATTGAGACAGAGATCAAAGCAACGATGTGTAAACTCAAGGTGTGCATTTCATCAGTATATTTCAAGAGCAGCTTTCCATTCAGCAATAGGCCAATAGACTACCTAGTGGATAGACCAGTTTATCAACAACATTTTATTTAACAAGCGAAAACTTTAATCTGTTCGACTTTCTGATCGGGCGGGTGTCAGTGATTCAAAGCATTTGCACATAAATAAGAAAAACTGCAAAAAGTGGATCTTTTGAAAAAGTTTCTCAGAGCGAGAAGAACAATTTGAGCAATCAATTGATGTGAATCATTGGAGAACTTTTAAAACGTTGTTGCAAAAAACAGCCGCTAGAGGGTAGTGCATTGAAGTTTACGAATTTTGAAAGAGAAACCCTAACTTTTGTCTACGTGTTCTGGAAATTGTAGGACTCTTCATGTTCAGCATATTTTGGTGTTTAAACTTTGAGTTTAAAAGTAGTAAAGTCGTAAACATTTCAACTTTATCACCAGTCTGAAATAGCTTATTGAGAAATAATTTGTACAGGTTTTCAAATCTTATAGGGTTAAACTTTCAAAATATACCTTTCTACAAGAAAAGCTTGTTATTAATCTTTGTTTATCATAAAATTTGAAGTCACAAACAGAATAGGTGATTGTGTTTTGATATGTTTAGTTGTTTACTGTATGTAATGTTTTGCTCAGCAGTCTGATATTTTTCTAAGAGCCTAGCTATCTGGAAAACTGCTATTTAAGATTTGTTGATGTGGTTGGGTTGATGTGCATATTTGCGACCATTGAGATAATTGCATCCAATTCACATTGTTTTATTAAGTGGATCACGTAGAATTATTCAACCAATATGACAGCGGTGTTCGGACACATTTTGGAAATAAAACAGCAATCACAAAATGTACTATAGTCAAGTGGGGTAAAAAAAGTAGTGGGGTTATTGGGATAAAAAAAAAACACTTACCATCTCACATCTAAAATGAGTACCGTACTGTAGATATTCACTCAAATTTTTTAGTGTCTGTTTAAGTGGTCTCTGGTGATTACTTTGAGGGGTAGAGGAAAAATATTGGATTTGACAAAGAAGAGATATGTTAAATAGAGTAAATATGGCCAGCAAAAGGTGCAAAAAAAGGTTCGGAGGAATTTATTAAACGTTTTTGCTAAATTTTAGTGATAGGTAGTATGAATGTTTTAATGTTATATTGTGAGTACTATGTTGTGAGGCTACTAGATGCAACAAAGACTGGGGCCTCTAAATGTTTGTGTAAATTATTATTGAGGTGTTTTTTTTACCCCAATAAAATTCATTGATTTGGGTAAAAAAAAACAGTGTATTTCATGGAATGTTTTGGCTTTGTATTGGTGTTATGTCAACTGCCTAGCAGTAAATCACCAAAAAATACAAATACAAACTTCTGGATGCGTCAGTGCCAATGCATGCATGTGTTATGCTGCATAACATATGCTGATTGTGCATAACTTATGCACAATCAATTGATGTTTGTTGGAATTGGGGGTCCGAGGTTAAGGTTAGTGTTGTGGGTTAGTCGATCAATAGCGCAGATTGAGAGTACAGAGTGATCCATTGATCAATAGTGCACAACACATACGGTACAATCATACATGTTACACAAACTGTTGTTTTATTTCCTGTCTGGTGTTTTTTAGTTGTATGTTTATTTACAAACTACTGGTTGATTTTTTAGGATTCACAATCAGCGAAATTTAATCGCCCACTCGCATGTTCAAACTAGAACTGCAGATAAAATTCAAGATGGCGTGCATAAGTTACTAGACACAATTTTTTGTCTTACTGCTGTTTTTATTACAGAAATGAGACTTTGCGATTTCACAATGTGTATTTTAATACAAATTGCATACAAAAATTGTGGGCAAAATCGTTTACATCATCATCATGACCCATCCGGTCGATTTCGATTATGGGTTCAGCATCTCTCACAGTCCTTGATATATGAGTTACACAAAGCTTCTTTCCTCTGGTGGAGAATCATTAACACTACATATGAAATCCATAGCAAAACATATGAAATCAATATTATAATAATAAAGAAGAAGCTGCTATACTAACAGGTGTTTTATTTTTACTCCAAAGCTGGGGTAAAAAAAAATTCAGGTATTTTGTGCATAATTTTCAAACCAGTTAATGGTTTTAAAAAATTTCATTGGGGGATGATAGACATATCGCTCACCTAGAACCGAACTATGTTATGTCCAATTTTTGCAAAAATCACTTTTTCAACTTTTCTTGGGTTTTGGACATAGCTCTATCTGATGGCATGCTCAGATTTCTCTTATGTCAATTATTTTAGCTTTTAGCCTATGTTAAGTGCTGCAGAAATTTCAAAATTTTCAAACAGAACTGTGCTATGTCCTTCCCTGGACTTAACATAATGTCAACCTATTAACTGTGTCTGGACATAACATAGTATGTTGGACTTAAACTAGTTGCTACTTTTGACTGATTGAAAATGCTGGACATAATACATGTTGTGAAAAGGTGATCTTCTGGTTGATGTATTGATGGTAAATTCTCAGCACATTTTTGACATTGTGTCACTCAGGGATGACACAGGCTGTGTAAGGCTGGTTGCTATGGGTCATTTAAAACCAATCCTACCATAGAGACAATCACTGATTTTAGCCAAGTTGTTGACTTCAAAACATTTGTGAATGATTCACCACAATACTCACATATCATTCGAGGCTCAACTTTTGATTCTGGGGTCCACGTCTTTTAGGCGCAGACAGTTAAGCGCCGGTCAAATAGGTGCGCACACTGTGGCATCAGGATATTTAGGTGCACAGCACTGTGGCGTCCATTCATTTAGGTGCTATTCCATGTAAAGTCTGCAGATTGTATCAGATTGGCAGGTTTGGCAAAACCTAGTCGGAGTTTTGACGGAAAACTAAGTTATTCTTCACTCAAGCCTACCACCCGCTTGAATATAGCCTACGGTATATTTTTTACTAAAGCAATGCCAGATACAGCAGCTTCACTCACTGAAGCCATGACTAACCACAAATAAATGCACGCGCATTAACAAAACAACATATTTTTCTTTTCAATAGAAACATTTTGTGTGAAAAGCATTGCCCTACCTGCCAAGCTGATACAATCTGCAGACTTTACTAAGAATAGCATGTATATAAATGAACGAGTGCCACAGTGCTCCGCACCTAAATATCCTGACGCCAGTATTGCCGCCTATTTGACCAACGGTCCAACGCCTAACTGCCTGCGCCTAAAAGACTTGCTCACTGATTCTGACGGTGAAAAAATACTGTGGACCAAGATTATGCAATTAATGTTTTGCTAGGTAAATCCAGTCAAGCTATACTTTAAGTACAAATATTCAGAGCCGTCTTTCAGTGAGATAGACTTCATAAAATCAAGTCGACAGAGCAGCAGACAACTTGCAACTGAATTTTCATTGCCGTTAGTTATGGAACTACCCAAATGTTACAAATCACAGCTGGCAGTAAAAAAGGACAAAAAAGCCGATTTGATGAAATTATGCAAAAAAACCTCATTCCTCCACACCACCACCACTTTTATGCAGACATTCCAGAAGTAGCTGAACAGTGAACACCTATGCTAGTTTTGCTTTTGTTTCAGCTGGACTCATCTTGACTACAGTACTCAAAAGAACTGTTGAAAATTCTGAGATACTAAGTATCAATTTTGCTGATATTTAGGTTGCAGAGTTATTAACTTTCCTTGTAATTTCATTATGTTGTTTGTTCGTTCTGTAGATACTGTTAGAAATTAGCATAGAGATTTTATTTAACCATTCCTTGAATTCTAGTTTCATGAATGCATCACTGGTTTGTGACAATGATTAAGGTTGTCAGATCAACTAATTTAGTAAACACAGTATTGTTTAATAACTTACAGTGTTATGATTGGGATGTTTTTTAATGTCCAGATGTTAATTTAGTTGAGCTGTTGGAGATTATTTCAAAGTCTGATGAAAGTTGGTGATTAGGCAGCTAAATTTGATATTCAGAAATCTCAGTTATGGTTCTATCTAACAAACGTGATTGCAGCATTGAGCAATAAACCTTTCAGCTATTTACTAGCTAGGTTTTTTGAGGAGGCCATGTACCAAAAGTCCAAATAAGACCTGGCACATTTTATAGCACTATTGCAGAAGATGTGAAAGAGTATGGCAAAGAAACAATTGAACATAATATCACACAAGTGAAAAGATTGTGTAGTACCAAAACAGGAAATCATGGTTCTACACTGTAAAAAAGTTTACAACTGCTACCTGGATGCTTCCATCTCAATTTATAGCTCCATCTAAAATTGTTTCAATGTAAAAACAGTGGTTACAATACTTCAATCGATTTTATAAATATGCTATGTCCGTTATTTTATGAAATTACCAGTTAGAATTTTCAAAACCAAACAATGTTAAGTCCGTCCGATACTTAAAAAAACACTATATTGCTCACCCTAGTGGTTAAAAAGTATCATAAATTATGCCCAACAACCAGCAAGATATTACTAGTCACACTGGTATAAAATATTGCATATATATCGGGAGATAATTTACAAAAACCCAATTCAAAATCTATTTTCCTGTTTTTCTCAAAACTTGAAAAATGGACATAACATAGTTCGGTTCTAGGTGAGCGATATATACATGGTCTGTATATTGTGACCAACTTTAGTGGTCATACTTGATAAGTTAAAAAATCTAGGACAACCTTTCTGAAAAAAAATTTTTTTTTACCCCACTTGACTATATTATAATTTTAATACACACAACAATAGTTCAGTTCACTTTATTTTTTGTTTTTTTGGCAAAAAAAAAGAAAAAACATATACAAAAACGGGTGCAACCTAGTTTGTACCCTCAGTTCGTACCTTGAAAAGATCGAGAAAAAAAATTAAAAAATTCAAAGTCGCTGATTGCAGTTTCCGCAATCATTTTAAAATTTTTCCCCTGAAAAGATCGTGAGAAAAATTAGCTCAAAGCCGAAGTCCACTGATCGCAGTTTCCGCAAACATTTTTCCCCAGTTTGCGCTAACCCTAACCATAGAGTAATCTATGCTCTAACCCTAACTTTCGCTGATCGCAGTTTCCGCAAACATTTTTCCGCAGTTTCTGCTAACCCTTACCCTAATTCTAACCATAGAGTAATCTATGCTCTAACCCTCGCTTATCGCAGTTTCCGCAAACATTTTTCCACAGTTTTCGCTAACCTTTACCCTAACCATAGAGTAATCTACATATGCTCTAACCCTAACCCTCGCTGATCTCAGTTTCCGTTAAACGCAGTTTCCGCTTACCCATGGATCACGGAATTAGAAATTAATAAAAATTAAAAATAAGAATTAAAAATCTAATTAAAAGAATAACCCTCGCTGATCGCAGTTTCTGTTAAACGCAGTTTCCGCTTACCCATGGATCACGGAATTAGAAATTAATAAAAATTAAAAATAAGAATTAAAAATCTAATTAAAAGAATTAAAAATCTAATCCAGTGATCCATGGCTTACCCTAACTCTAACCATAGAGTAATCTATGCTCTAACCCTTGCTGATCGCAGTTTCCGCAAACATTTTTCTGTCGTTTTCGCTAACCCTAACCTTCGAGTTTGTTTCAAATTGTTTGGGAAAACTCCAATCAGCGACTTCGGCGTTGCGTTATTAAACTGCGATCAGCGACTTCGGCTTTTTTTAATTTTTTCTCTCGATCTTTTCAGGGTACGAACTGACTGTGCAAATGGTTCAAGGTACGAACTAGGCTGCACCCTACAAAAACACAATAAACACAAATAATTCGTACAACAAGGATGGGAGCGAAAGACCAAAAAGTCACCATAAGTCAGCTGCCACCCAAACGTTTAAACAAAATACTTGTGAAATACAAAATAAGTTACTTGTTAATACAAAATACAATACCACCAAATTATTACTCTCTTAAGCAGGGGCAGCTCACTACCGGTAGTGTGTGCTGTGTTGCTACAGCACTCCCATGAAAGTTTTCACAAAAAGTTTCTCAAATATCTTAGCTTTTCTTCTGCCCAAAATATATTTTATGTTCTCTGTTCACAGAATTTCTGACTGTTATAAATGTAAATTATATTTGGAAACTTTGCGTGCTGTGAAATATTTTGCACAAGGTTACAAGTAAAGAGACACTCAAATGTGATGTTGTAAAGCCACAAGTTTTTTTTAATTGCCAAATACAAACGAATAGCAAAACAATATGTTTTGAAGCAGCACACGAGTATAACACGAGTGTTGAGGAAAAAAGGCAGTGTGAAAAGTCAATGAGCGTCTGGTGTCGTGGTAACGTCAAAAGCAGCTTACGGCGCAATAGCGACGACATTGTGAATCCGCCTTCCTATTGTGAAATTACGCATTGTTAAGTGTTACGTAATAAACCAATTATTATAGTAGTTAAAAGTTTTGCTGGTTAGTATTACGGTACGGTAGTCTTAGTTACAGAAGAACACAGCTAGAAAACTAATACTTTATAGGATAGGTCTACTTCCCATCCTTCGAAAAAACTGCTTGAATGTAATATGTCATGCGATGAGCAACTTATCTACAATTCTACATCAAAAATGTAAAGTGACATGGTTACGGTTGAATTTTTGTCGAGTAGGTAATGAAAAAAATAAGCGTTTTCTTTTATCATTTAGAATGTGTTATTCACATTTGTTTGTTGATCCTCCCCTTCAAAATATTATACATTTGCAAAGCTCTCAGTCTCAAGTAAGCCAAGGTTTACCTTAAACTTTTGTCACAATTTAGAGCTAACATATTTTCAGAATGCATCAAATCAAATGTAATTTTTCCGAGGGAGACGCCCTGCTGTTGTATTCGCCTTCAGCAGACACGCGGTCGGGGTGCGCCTGCCTGCAGCCCTCCCATTTCTAGGACTCACCAGCCGCCACTGCTCTTAAGAGTATGAAAATGTCCTTTTAATAAAAAAGTTCACTCTGTATTGTATAGGCTATTATATTATACGTACAACAGAGATATATTTACATGTGGAATTGTGTTTTGTTTCATAATATCTTTTGTGTTTGCAGAGTGTTAGATTGAACTAGTTTGTATGGTTTAATTAACATATTGATACAGAGATCAGAAAGTCAAACCCTAATTATGGTAAGAAAACTACACCATATTCATTGCTTTATTATGCAAATCTTACATTTTGTTATGATGCAGTATTTTTGATTTTTTATACCAAAGACAGGCAAGACACAACAATACCACAGGGTTGAGCATTACAACAGTATATATTTTTACATATTTACAAAATAGTTTAACAATCAAACGTTTTCGGCTTAACCTAAGCCCTCATCAGGAATCTGAAAATATTAATAAAATGCAATAAATTTCAACTTCTTAAAGGTAACTAGCTAACTAATTGTAAGCATCAAGAAATACGCAGCGGTTAAAAGCAATAGTGTGGAAAACAAACAGACGAACGGATTTTTGTACTTTAGTGAAAAGAGAAGCATGTTTACTTTCTGAATTTTGTGCTCTCATTTTTTTTTTTGCTGAAAAGACAAAGCATTCCTATAAGTTTGCATCTAAATGACAGCATCTGTGACGGGAGCAAGTCTTTTAGGCGCAGACAGTTAGGCGCCGGTCAAATAGGTGCGCACACTGTGGCGTCTAGATATTTAGGTGCGGAGCACTGTGGTGCCTGTTCATTTAGGTGCTATTCCTAGCAAAGTCTGCAGATTGTATCAGCTTGGCAGGTAGGGCAATGCTTTTCACACAAAATGTTGTAGCCTATTGAACAGAAAAATATGTCATGGCTCCCGTGTGTGAAGCTGCTTAAACCGGCAATGCTTTTCACACAAAATGTTATAT
The DNA here is from genome assembly GCF_918807975.1 of Aplidium turbinatum. Taxonomy (NCBI): domain Eukaryota; kingdom Metazoa; phylum Chordata; class Ascidiacea; order Aplousobranchia; family Polyclinidae; genus Aplidium; species Aplidium turbinatum. The sequence continues at coordinate 4,146,922 of NC_137483.1, read as the reverse complement.
TGAACAGAAAAATATATTGTATTTTAATGCGCGTGTTCGGCATTTATTTGTTGTTAGTCCAGGTTTGCGTCGGCGAAAGCTTTATCAATAAATTATTCAAGTTTCCAAACAAGACTGAGTTCACTTTTAGTGAGTCAAATAATAACCACACTAAACATCAGTAAAAAATATACCGTAGCCTATATTCAAGCGGGTGGTAGGCTTGAGTGAAGAGTAACTTAGTTTTCCTTCAAGACCCCGACTAGGTTTAATAACGAGCAAAGTCGCACCATTATGCTTGCAACTTGTAGCCAGGGTTCATATGCCCTATAGAAATGTATTTATGTAGTACCTAGACTCTAGGTACTAGACTCTACGCTCTAGGTCCTAGAGCGTTGTCTCATACGAACTCGCCACACGACCAATCCATCCCGAGTAGAAGTCATTTCCACACGCGCATTAACAAAACAACATATTTTTCTGTTCAATATAACGTTTGTGTGAAAAGCATTGAACTACCTGCCAAGCTGATACAATCTGCAGACTTTGCTAGGAATAGCACCTAAATGAACAGGCGCCACAGTGCTCCGCACCTAAATATCCAGACGCCACAGTGTGCGCACAGCTATTTGACCGGCGCCTAACTGTGTGCGCCTAAAAGACGTGGACCCTCTGTGACAATCAAACATATTATGTGTACTGTGTAGGATTGTTTTTATTCATTGTTGACCTTTATTCAGAGGCAGCTGGTAGATGACAATTATTTTCAGGCAACATCAATGCAACAAACAAAAAAATTACTCATTCTGTCAATTTTAGTTATCAAGCCTGTATCCATGGTTCAAAGCCTCCACATCTACAACTATGCAAAACTGTGAGAATTAAGTTTCCAGACTTTTCAGTTCAATGATAAAGAATCTCACATACAAACAAGTTCAGCTGGAATTTTTAGTTATTCCTGTTAAATGCATTTTTTGTTTTCAGGTTCTTCTTGCTGCAGCGGTTTGCACAAAGAATGGCAAAGCCATTGTTTCTCGTCAATTTGTTGAAATGACTCGGTCGAGAATCGAGGGCTTGTTAGCCGCATTTCCAAAGTTGATGAATACAGGTAGGTCATCCTGAAGCTGTTCACATTTTGTAGCATTTTATTAAACCACATGGCACATGTTGTACAATTTATGTTATTTGTTGGCACCAATAATACCGGGTCTGCTACTATTCGGCGAGTCCGATTCGAAGAGTTCCCTATTCGGAGACGGCCTTTTTCGGAGAGTTTACTTTATATTCGGAGATTTTTTGAAATTTTTTTTTTAAATTGTTATTAATTTTAAAAATTAGGTATTTAAAAATTATAGGTTTACTCTAAACTGCCACTTAGGTTTTTACTTCATCTTTTATGGCAAACGCTATTTGGCAACTGCCTTTTTTTAGTTGACACGTTTTCGTTGAGACTATCTCATTAACCCCTATTGTTAATCATGAAAACTGTTGTTTTGATGTAAAACACATATTTTGAACGAACCCAGACAACAAAATTCGTCATTTTTACATTGATTCGAACGTCTGCAGACGTTGAATCAATGTAAAAATGACGGATTTGCCGTCTGGAAAGGCACTCAAAGGTGAACGCTGGATAAAATACAAAAATGCAAAAGAAACGATATTGTGGAATAAAATACAAAATTCTCTAAATAAACAGAAGAATCAGACATACATCTCTCTGTTATCATTTTTAATGTAAAAATTCCTTTTTGTGGTCTCTTTGTCTGGAACAAATAAAAACTGTGCTGTCTTGTTGAAATATCCGATTGTAGTTTTGGTCTCAATCTCATCATCATGATTCGGAGTAAGATGTTTGTTAGATGATTCACAAGGCTAATTGTTCTGTAGAGTGAGCATTCTGTTGCTCCGGTTTTCTTTGGTAAAGTTATGAATATGGAACGTACCATATCACTAGGGTCTTTCCGGTGTCGTAAATATGATTTAAGATCTCAGTGGTTAGGTCTAAACTCCACTCATCTAAAGCTTCAAGAATTTCAACGATAAAAGAAACGATATTGTGGAATAAAATACAAAATTCTCTACTGTAAATAAACAGAAGCCGTCGTTGGATTTAGAATTTTGTAATAGTTGAGGATTCTAATATATTCTAAGTTTGCATGCTGAAGGCGACGCAGGATACATGTCAATTTTATCTGAGCAAACATTAATAGTTCAAAAATAAATTTAATTCGCTTTTTAGTTTTAAGATCTCAATGGTTAGGTCTAAACACCACTCATCTAAAGCTTCGATAATTTCAACTATAAAAGAAACGATATTGTGGAATATCCTAGTATGCGTATCCTAGTCAGCTAAAGTTCTCTTTTCTACACGATTTCAACGTTTAGCGACGTTAAAACGATGCAAAAACGGCAATTTCTGCTGGTCGGGATAACTAGGCTACGGTATTTCAACGTTTAGCGACGACGTTAAAACGATAGGCCACACATTTGGTTATCTGTTACTACAATGTAAAAATGAACTGTTAGGCTAACTGGGTTCTTGGAACAAATTTTTACTGGTCGGGATAACTAGGCTACGGTACCCGATAATTTCCTTTCAATCCAAGCTGTAGGCCACACATTTGTTGATCCAAACTACCGGTAAGCAGTTTAACTATTCAAAAGTACTAACTTATAGACATAAACATGATTTTTTTTTATTTTCCTTTCATATCTTAAATTTTTCTGAAGGTGTTGCGGCCGTGCCAAATTTCTTTCAACTCAATCACTTACTTCGGTCACAAGCACGTTTTAACGTTCGCGTTTTGTCACTTCTACCTTTTTCTCGACCTTTGCTATGTTGACGTGTATTGTTTTTGATATGATGGTCACAAATAAAAACAACTCAACTGAACTGACATGACGAATTTTCATTTAATTGTTCAAACATTTTATTTCCATTTTCTCTGCACGATTTCAACGTTTAGCGACGTTGAAGCAATGTAAAAACGGCAATGATAAATAGGCTACGATACCCGATAATTTTTTTTTTTCTGCACGATTTCAACGTTTAGCGGCGTTAAAATGATGTAAAAACGGCAATGATAATTAGGCTACGGCACCCGATAATTTTCAAAAAAAGTTTCAAAAAGTCTCTGAATAGGGAACTCTCCGAATCGGACTCGCCGAAACGGGCCATTCTGAATATTACCCTAACCCTAGCCTATTTGTCTTACTCATATTTTGAGTCAGAGATTTCCAACCTGCTGCCCGCCTGAAAATTTTGTGCGACTTTCTAGTTATTTTCACTCCAAGTAGGCTAGTATTTTTTGGCAAAATTGAAAAATACTGACATTTAAAAATATTTTACTTCATCTCATGAGTTTTCTGAGATTTTCCGCACCTTAGCAGCCTTCATACCTGATTCACCACCTGTCCAACTTGCGAACTATGGCACGGTTAGGCCAGTGTTGAGCGAAAGTCACTACGTAATGAGTGGGTGTGCGCAGCTCTGTGGCTTCTATGTGTGTGTTATTTGTTCCTATTTTCAAACATGAAATTAATGATTTTAATTGTTTTTTATTTATATATATAATTATATATATGTAACCTTTTTCTTGAAATTTAATAGGTTTTACGGCCCATTGATTTATTTTAAATGACAGTGCGGCCCACTATAATAAAACGTTGGACATCCCTGGTTTAAATATTTTAACATCTCAAATTTGGTATTTTTACATACGGTAGTTGGAAAAAATTTTTTCAAGATTTGTGATAATAGATTGTGTTTCATACTTCACAGTGAGGCATGTAATGCGTGGAGTTTAGTTTTGAGTTATGTTTGTTGTTTATTGGTTTTAATTTAAACATGCAAAACAATTTTTTAATCATTGCATTGTTATTTGTACTTTACTTGATTTATGACAACATTAATGGTCTGACTTTGGTAGGCAAACAGCACACGTTTGTGGAAACAGAATCTGTACGTTATGTCTATCAACCACTTGAAAAAATGTATATGGTGCTTATCACAACGAAAAACAGCAACATTTTGGAAGATTTGGAAACTTTGAGATTGTTTTCTAGAGTTGTAAGTTGTTTTTTTGTATTGCCGGAATGCCGGAGGTTGTGTTCTATTGGATTATATATATTCCAAAAATGTTTGAAGTATATATATACCGTATTTGTATAGGCTGTATACTAGTGTATATATATTGTATAATGTATATCATATACAAATAATGAATTTAAATAAGTGTTGCGCCTGGTGATTGTTAGGCCATCTAGCATGAAAACCTTAGGTAGCTCATGACTAGTTTAAACTCATTAGTTTTTTTATAATTGCAGTAGTTCTGCTAGCTGCATTGAGCGCTTTATTTGCGATTGCTGCAATTTATTATTGGAATATGTTGTAGGCTATAGATAAAATATATGCAGTATATATTACATATGCATTGCTCTTTGCAGATATGTTGAGTATTTATTTATATATGTATACTTTATATACAAATTTAGATACGATTCGTCATTGCACTTAACTAGGGAACTGTGTTTCGACAGCGAGTGCAAACCGCTACTACCACAGCGAACTTGCAGCATCAGGTCGAAACAGGTCGTTTGTATCTTTACGTTGTGAAGCAAACAATGATCATGCTGCTAAAAGCGAAACTCAATCTATTGCATTTTTTGAGATTTTTTTTTTTTTGCATTTATGAAAAGATCTTCAATTGTTATAGATCCCTGAGTATTGCCATGTCATCGACGAGGTGGACGTACAGGAGCATGCCTTTGAGCTCATATTTGCTTTCGATGAAGTTGTAGCCCTTGGCTACCGTGAAAGTGTCAATCTAGCTCAAATACGAACCTTCACAGAAATGGACTCCCATGAAGAAAAGGTCTTCAATGCTGTTCGTAAGGTGAGTTTGCTTAGGATAGTTTTTAAGTACCTATTTGTAAATCGGCCTGTTCGTTGTTCAGTATAATTGCAGTTACATAGCAATATGTTCAGTATCACATAATTTGAAAACGCACAAGAGTTGAAGAACACATTGTGAAAAAGGTGCACCACTTTAAAAGTTTTGTCTCTAAAGATGTGGTGCAACTTGTGGACATCCGATGATGTGTCCATGTGGATAATTGTAGCATCTTGTTTGTAACAGTCTCAAGTGGATGAAACGCGAGCGAAAATGCGTCAAAAAGCGAAGGAAATCCAACAGAAGCAGCGTGATAACTTCCGCAAAGGTGGAAGAGGTGAGTTGATCGAATATCTATGTTTTAAGTGAAGATCCTCGGAAAAAATAAGTTGAAAATTGTGCTTGTAAAGCTGGGTATAAGATATTGTTTTTGGAGCATTTCCAACTCTGTCTTTGACATCCTCATTTGGTTCCAACTGGGATGCTGCATTTGCTGATGCCATAAGCGTATCCGGGAGTTATGTTTAAAATGATGCAAGAGACAGGATTGGCAACCTTTATCTTTGAATCACCCCTTACTTACTATGATCTTTAGTGGCTGTGTTCAAACAAACTTGCGACAAACTGTTGGCTTTCGGCATATGTGCAATTCCATTTTATAGTTTTAATCATTGTACCAAATAGCCACCAACATACAGTACACCTCCACATTTGTCCGATACCGGTACCTTACAATTATGTAAGTCAGTGGTTTGTACTAACAGTTTTGCATTTGATAAGATTCAATTGAAAAGGATAAAGTTGTCGGTAAGTTCTGACTCACGTAATAAGTGGCAACCAAACTCAACCCAACGTTTGTTGCTGCCGTTAGAGTAACTTTTTTTTTTTTTTTATCTTGCATTCAATTTCGAGTGAAGTTGAATCACATCTATCAAATATTATATGGAATAGTTTATGAGTAGTTTTAATGAAGAGCAATACTTTGTATACTTGGTGTTCTTTCAAGAAACTTTTAGTTTTCTTGGTTTTAAAAATTAACATAGGAACTTTTTGTATTGTATTCTTCCACATCTGTAGAATAAATTCCGTATTTTCATTTCTTTATGCTAACATATGCAATAGTTTAACTTAACGTAGATTGCAAGCAAATGTGCTTGATTCTTTGCCGTTGTTGAAAACCAGTGCTGTGGAGTCGGGAGAAAAATGCTAGCTTCGCGGTTTGTAACTGACCTCGGCTTCAGTGTTGCCAGATTTTGGAGGGTTCCAGATTTTTTAATTTTTGCCATTTCTTTTTTTAAAGTTTAGTTTCACTTTAAGTTGTCATCGAAATTGAAACAGTGACTTTCACAATAACTAACAAGAAAAAACACTTCTATTTTTCAGTAAAGTTGTTGAACTCTATACGGAAAACAAGAAATATTTTTTTGAAAAAATATTACAAACAAGATTTTTATTGTTTATCGTTTTTTATCAAGTCGGAGTTGGTATTTTTTTTACCGACTTTCTAGATTCCGGACATGACAAAATACTTTCGATTCCACAGCCCTGATGAAAACACTCGTTTTGCTGTACAGATCAGATCTAATTTTCTGCCTACTTGTTTAGCGAAATCAAGTTATAAATAACAAACGTTATAACTTTTTATGAATTCATGTCATATTTATCTAAACAGCAATTGAAGGAGGTTATGGCGGCAGTGGCGGTTCAAGAATGGGAGATATTGTCACCAAACCCACCGCCCCAGAACCCGCAAAGACAAAGAAAATCCCACCAAGGTATATGAACTGTGCTTTTTTGAATGAACAATTTCTGACAAAGCTCAATGTGTTTTTATATAATGGTATATCTATGGCGAAGATGTGCTATAGCCTACTCTTTCTTTCATAAGGAGTACCTTGCAAAATATTTTTTATCTTGTTATTAACTTTGAGAATGCAGTACTTTGTATTATTCAAAATCTGTACCATGACCTACTTACTGAGTATATGTTGCTAATTTTGCTACGTTCTGGACATACAAGCGCCCATAAGCATATGTCACATTCTAAATGTGGCAAAATGTTGGTAATCGCTTGTATTTCCTTCTTGAGACTTGAATTAAATTCTTGTTATGTGTTCCTATTTTTTTCACAAGTTCATGAAAGATTGTGTGACATCAGCACTTCAGCAGTTACCAGATGAGGTAACATCATTGTTTTGATTACTTTGTCTAATCAGTAACACTGTTACGTCACAGGAGCAGTGGTAAGGCAATGAAGCTTGGCGCTAAGTCTAAAGATGTCGACCATTTCGTGGACAAACTCATATCAGAAGGCGAAGACGTGCGATCGACTGCATTCAAATCTAAGAAAGCTGATGTAGCTAAGACGGTTGTTCCCACTGCTTTGACTGAGAGGTTCGTGTCATAAAAAGTACAGTAACAACTACATACATTGGAATTTTTGTCTTTCAACTTTTTTCAATTATAATCGTGGGAATCTTCATCCTTCACCAAGAAAAAGTCTTCTGGAGCTTAGTCTGGCAGTTTCCCATTCTCGTATTGGTTTTGAATCACTAACGCAGGTCCGGTCACCGAGATTGAGAGATGGGTGCAGTCTGTGATTTTTTCCACCTACTAGATGCCGCTGTCCTCAAATACCTTACTCAAGGGCGCAAAGTTTGATGAACGAAGTAACAGTTTTGCTGTTACTTCGTTCATCAAATCTGCCTCTGACCACCTGGGTGATTAGGATGATCAAAGTTACTACTGTCATGGTTAGGTAAAGAATGTGATCATCAATATCCTGACATTCAGACTGCTCTTTTTGTGCTCTTGCCTAATGCAGTTCACATAAACTGTCCTCTCGCTTGTGGATCGGACAAGTGAGGGTAGCTGGTGAAATCCTATTGAACGTCAAACTTCGTTATGATATGATACTTCAAGAACATGTGATGAATTACACTTCCCATAGTGAATTATTGTCGTAGTATGATCCCTCAGGTTCAAAGATATTTTCTTTTACTACTCCATGTTGGTAATGCTTCCCGGACTACAATGAGAGATTACAAAAGAGCAACCATGCCTATTGTTTCATTCAGTGAAGCTGAAAGTCTTTGTGAACGTCATAACAACTCATTACTTGCCTTGTCCAATTATATTCAGTATCCACCTCCGCATTGAAGAGAAGATCAACATCACAGCCGAGAGAGACGGAGGTTTGCAACAGATGTTGGTTAGTGGGATGTGCTGGCTTCGTATATCGGACGACCAGCTTGGCTGCATATGCATACAAGTGGAGAATAACGATGACAAAGGCTGCCAAATCCAGGTGCTTTACTGTCTATTGATATTTGATTGTTTTTTTGTTGTTTTTTTTTAAACGAAAAGTTGATCTTAATAATACCATCGCTATTTGAAAAAACGTGGCTGCGTACGTGCACTACTTGCCAAGCAGACCACATATGGCATGTTGAGATGTCGATGTTCCAAGACGTCCCACCAGCTCTGGCATATGAGCGTTTGGAACGGGCTAGTGGCCCTGGTGGAGGAAGTGCGATCTAAACACATCAGTTTATTCGAGTTATAGCACATGAACAGCGTTGTGCAACTATGCTCAACCACAGCCTCGTAGGCCATACCTTTTGAGGTAGAGGATCAAGGGAAGGAAACCTTTATCGCATATTGCGGGGTGGCGCTCCTCGCCTTTAGCCCTTGATTACTCTCATGATTTTGAACAGCAGCTGTTCTACAGAGAAATGCCTGCTTAGGGCTATGGCTTGCAAGCTTGCTGTAATGCAATATTGCCATACCCCTTGTGGTACCCTAAACTTGCTCTTCCAATACAACCATACATTGTTATTAGACGCACCCTAAAGTGGATAAGAAAGCATTCTTGTCGAGCGGGGTGATTGGGTTGAAGGACCCTGACAAGCCGTTTCCCATCAAGCAAGATGTGGGCGTCCTTAAGTGGGGGCTGAAGAGTGCCGACGAAAGCCTCATGCCTCTAGCAAGTAAGGGTTTATTATATTTTTTCGTGTAATTTTCTTTACACTGACGCTTTGTGCTTAATCTATAACTACATTCTATCTGTCGAGATGATCTATAATTTTGCTCATGTTTACCCAACGCTTCCAAAATCAAAAGTGATCTTGGTACAAATTTGTGGGAACGAAGTTTAAGGGCTTGGTTTAGCAAAACTTGGCCAGTTTTGTGAAATCTGAGCTTGGTAATGCTGTTCTTTATATGCAACCATTGTAGAAGCGGTTACAAGCTCACATTTGTAGTGTTTGGTATTACATCTTAGTTTATATTTAAGAAAAAAAATAGGTTGAATACTTTAACATATTAACGTCCACCTTGTAGAGTACAAGTCAATTCAAAGAGAAACAAGAATTTATTAGCTAAACTTCCATGTTTGATCAACTACACCATTAATATTTTTCAAAGTTTTCATGTCCAGCTTGAAATTATCTTGTTGCAGATCGCGATTTCGGGTATTAAACCCTCTTCAGTACAACTATATAAACAGCATAGTACACTAAAATTTACAGCAGTTCACTTTAGAAAATGACAAAATTGTTATGTGGTTGCCAAGAAACGAATTAGTCTGCGAAATTAGTCTACGAGCAGTAATAATGACAATTTTTATGCAAATTATGAAGGCAATTGGATCATACAATGTTCAAAGAAAATACATTAAAAGCATTCTGGGAAGTATTTAAATTCTAACAATAAAAATGGGGATCAGTCAAGCTGACATACGCCCAAATCTGAGACCAGTCAAGCCAGCCTCCTGTAGAATGATCCGAGCGAGCCGGATGCAAGATACTTCAAATCACTAGTTAAAAGGGGGTTTGACAGATTTAACCTTAAATAAGCGTAAAGTTTGTTAAGGGTCCACGTAAAGCAGATACTTATGCGTCGAAATTGTCGTCTTGGCAACCACATAACAATTTTGTCATTTTCTAAAGTGAACTGCTGTAAATTTTAGTGTACTATGCTGTTTATATAGTTGTACTGAAGAGGGTTTAATACCCGAAATCGCGATCTGCAACAAGATAATTTCAAGCTGGACATGAAAACTTTGAAAAATATTAATGGTGTAGTTGATCAAACATGGAAGTTTAGCTAATAAATTCTTGTTTCTCTTTGAATTGACTTGTACTCTACAAGGTGGACGTTAATATGTTAAAGTATTCAACCTATTTTTTTTCTTAAAATTTCGACGCATAAGTATCTGCTTTACGTGGATCCCTTAACAAACTTTACGTTTATTTAAGGTTAAATCTGTCAAACCCCTTTTTGATTAGTTTATATTGTTTTGAATATGGTCATTGGTCAGTCATCAGCATGCAGACTTTGCGCTTGGCTTGTACATCATAAGCAGACGAAATTCAGCAACAACACGGCATTTAACAGGATAATAGATTGGACAAGGGCTATACGCATAGCGGAAAACGTTTGCTATATTGGGTTTATGTTGTCGGCCTTGTTGCTGAGTTTCATATGTTTATGGTTAAAAAAAGTAATCTACCTACCCAGCTTGTAGATGTGCAATAATGTTAATGTATTGTACAACCACGATCATCACTCACTTACCTTCAACAGTCAATTGCTGGCCGAACGAGGACGGCTCTGGTGGATGTGACGTCAATATCGAGTATGAACTTCAACTGGAAAGCCTGGAGCTGATTGACGTCACCATCACCATACCAGTGCCCTCTGGTGTTGGTCCTCCCAACGTCGCTGACGTAGATGGGGACTTCAAGCATGACTCGAGGAAGAATACCTTGGAATGGTGAGTTTAAGAGGTCACGTGCTTGGTTGTCAACCAGGAGAAGTCTCTCTTTCACGTTTTGTCCTTTAAACCTCTTTGACCACAACCGAAGTGCAAATGTGGCTTTACCCGATTTTTACGTGTAGTCGATCTTGCGTCGCTTTAAAATGGACGTTCCAGCTACTAGACGTGAAAAAGGTTGGATATTAGTTAATAGTTATGGATGGTGAAATGAGGAGAAGATAGATGTGTAAGAATTAGAAAGAAAAAAATCTTCTGACTAATAAAAAGCGCATAACTATTAGAAACAATGACAAAAACTGCTTGTATCTTATATCAGGATATTGCCAACCCAATAAACACACATGAGGTAAACGTGCATGTTTGCATCCACCTAGAACAAGTATTGCAAGTTAAGAAGGAATCTAGAATAAATTGATTTTGAAATTAAGATGTTCACTTTAGGTCTCTCCCCTTGATTGACTCCTCAAACAACACTGGATCATTGGAGTTCAGCATCCCTGGATCCCCGGACGACTTCTTCCCCATCAATGTTTCCTTCCATGCAACCAAAAAGTCCTTCACTGACATCCAGGTTTGTAACCCATCTCAATATCGCTTGAAAGCACAAGCATTAGATTTGTTGACAAGTGGCCTGTCGTCGTATCCAGGCTCACGCCAGATGCTTGAAGATTTAGATCAAGTGGATGGGAAGGCAAGGAAGCCAATCTTCATGTCCATCTTCAGGCATGCCTTTAAGTGTCTTTCCAAGTACACAGCCGCATGCTGTTGAGCGGTGTCGAACTGACGTCCTTTCGATTGCCGTCCCAAAGCTCTCACCACCCTACTATGCGCAGCCGCCAGTGGTCGATACCATGATGCAGTTTGATATCATACCAACCATACATTATCTTGTACAATGCAAAGGTTGGGTCACTCAAATATGATCAGATGGAAGTTTAAAGCTTTGTCACAAACCTTCAAGCCATTCAACTGCAGACGATTAAACCATATAAGCTAAACTAAGCTTTAAGTTAAGCTTACCTAAGAAAGAAGCTAATGAAGAATCCTCGCAACTTATGGTTGGTTGGTTACTACCCTAAAGTTGAATACCTCTGAATTTATTTTTATATAAAATCTTAGATTACTGGAGTGCAAATGGTGCAAAGCAAAAAGCCGGTCAAGCATTCAAGCGAAACTGCACTACTGGTTGAGAAGTACGAAATAGTGTAAAGGAGGCTTCGTTGCCATCAAGATATGAGAACGCTAACGTTGATAATTGTATTTTAACTTGCTCTGTTTGCTTGGGTCGTTGCTTCTGTCGCAGCCATATTGATGCCCACCCACAGACAGTTTGTTTGATGCGTGCCATTTCAGTAGTTTGCGATTGGCAACACTGGTTAAGACTATTCCACCATTGTAAGGGCACCGGGTAGTCTTTATATGCTCATCCGCATAATTTGCGAATTATATTTAATGTAAACTTATTGTGCTACAACAGTGACTCAAATGTCATTCTAGTTGCTGTACCAGAGCATCATCTGTTGTTTTCAAACAGCCACTCCATGCATTTCCGTCTCAATGCGGTATATAAACTTTTATCTAGTTGTAAGTTTTTGATAAAAACCTTTATGTGGTTTCCTTAACCCCAGATAGGAAAATTTGTCATTTTTACATTGATTCAACGTGAATAAATGAAAGCAGCTAATGTAATAGTGACGGGTTTTGCTGTCTGGCTTCGTCTCTTGAAAATCATTGTTGTGACGTACGTTGGGAATAGAAGTTACTCGAGACTTGCTCGTACCAAGGCTCTTCTACCTGGCTCTCTGCTGTCTACACTTATATTTCTGCAAGTAAAGTATGACTTTGTTATGACGATCAATTCCATCTGCTCCACAAAACTATTTTATAACGAAACTCCCATGTCTAGTTAAATCGGTTATACGAATGTCATACAGTGCAATAACCAACCGGGTTTACAGTTTCAGTAGACGTTTATCCAAATAGAAAATCTCTTCTATATTGTTTTTAGTGTTTTTGCTACTTGATAAAGCGGAAGGTGTTTTTATAAAGAGATCAGTTGGATACGCGCCCGATTTTGTGAACTAAGAAACGGTACAATCGGCAAAGCTGGACCCCTCTCATGGTGTGCTGTTGACCGACGCGCTTCAACACCTCTCCATTCAGCGGCACCTTGTGGATGGAATACTTCACAGGCAGCAATTTGACAAACGGAAACTTCACTCTGTCAATCTTAGTGACCGGATCTGTATCAATGGTTCAAAGCTCATAATGAACTGCCAAGAACAAGCTTTCAGTCCGATGATAAAGATGTCTGCAATCCATCGTAATACAATTGACAAGTTTGGTCTAATTGCTGCCATGCTCGACATGCTTCCTAAACATTGCCTCTTATTTTGCGGATATGCCAATTTTCTGGTCCAGTCGGTCGCGTCAACCTGACAAACATTGTTGAACCTGTTGCCGAGTTCGGTATCCACCTTCAGTTTTGAAGCCACTAGTGGTTCTTTCAAGCCGCTTTCCTCAAGTAACACATTTTCAATCTGAATTAAATTACTTAAGCCCTTGTGTCTGTGTTTATTATCTGTTGCCAACACGCAAAATAAACAGTATAACAAAGTTTCAATGTAAAACAGCGACTGCAATGTGTAGGTTACACCTTGAAGACTTCAAAAAATAATGTTGTTCATAAAAGTAGTTTAGACAGTTCTTTCTGAGGGAACAGAACAATGCGTGGTCGTCCTTGAAGAAATCATTCGCGTCCAACGACGCAGCACGCTACAATCGGTTCTGCAGGATAGATTTCATATCAACAATGCTTATGACGTTATAACGAGAGTTGAAAAACACCTAGATGCCAAGTGAGCAGTCTGCAGACCAACTCCACTGAATGGCCCAATATCATCAGACCAAACACTTCACGTGCATTCTCAGATTTATATTAGATTGAACTTGTTAGAGAATCAACACAAATTCTCATCGAATCAGTCTGCAGTGCATCTCAGACAACAAGCAAGATGACAATAAACAACAAACAAATTAATCAAAAAACATATAACGTCATGTACTTGTGATGACTTACAGTGTGACAACAGTTCAAGAATCGAGATGTTCTTCAACTACGGTAGGCTACCAACTGACGTCGATATAAAGTTGGTTTTTAACCGAAAGAAGACCAATATGAATATATGATGGTTCTGACAACCATCCAAAAACGTCGTAGGGCTATGATGTTTGAACAGCCTCTAAATTATAAAAGCAGCAATTTTCGTCAGCAAAAAATCTATTCCAACATTTTATGACGTCATTTCGGCGTTTTTCCAGAGCTGGCAACTGTTTCTCGGCAAGATACTTATAAAGACATAGGCCTACCAACCATGGGAGCAGCTAACTGAATGACTGTGAAGTCTTTCGTTACTTCCTGTTGTCTGTAGGCTATGTTGCATCTGTAATTCGCAACGTAAGCTACTTTATGACATCAACGAGCGCAAAATACAACGATAGACCAGTGTTTTGTGATCCAGCAAAGTCGAAACAATTCAATTATTTTCTGTAAACGCAAGTGTGTTGGAATGGTTAAGTTGTGGTTTGATTGAATGAAAGAATTATGACGAAAACAATACAATGACGCCACTACACACGATGGTTGTGTGGGAATAAATTGGGCCAAGTATAGGCTATGACTTTCAGTGGCACAGAATAAAACACCTTGAAAATAAGCAAAATCTCTTAAAATTATCAGGAAAAATAGTAGTTTCTTACAAAACCAGAAGTTGTTTTTAAAATAAAGTGGACTGCTGTAAATGCACTAGATCTACAGAAAAACATAAGCTGGTTACCGGACTAATGTTTCCCCCACAGAATCTATTCATGGACAGAGCAGAGCTAGTTATAAGTTCCCATGCAAGCAAAAGTTTACATTTTTACATCGTTGCAAAACCTTTTGCTAGTTTTGCAAAGGAGTTGTGTTTCGGTTTGAAATAACAAAACAAAAGCCAATCAATAAAAACAATGGCAGTTCATAAGAAAACAAGGCAAGAAATAGGCTGCAAGCGAAATCTGCGCATGTAGGTGAGATGTTTCACAATTTGATAAAATGAAAATATGCACCTCAAAGCTGTAAAACCATGCATTGAACATAACAGTAACAACACAGCATTATTTTGATTCAACAAGAAGAAGGCAGCTTCACATGCTGAAAAAAGCTGAAAGTCATTTTAAATCCATGATGATGAATCCACTTGTTTCACATGTTTTTGTAGGTTTTTCCCTGTGGCTATGACTATTCTCGCCTGAAGCAAAACAGTTTACAACATAACCAAAGGATGCTGCAATATTGTGGACAGAAATACTGTAGCTTTCATTAGTGCACAAGCACCCTGATTAAACCAATGAGAGCAAAAAGTCCTGGCAAGCCACAAAGCAGCAATTTTCACGTGATTTTCATCCACGGCGCAATTTCCTCTTAAACCTGGGATAGTGTGTCGAGCAGGTAAAGTTGATTTAAGAATGAATGAAGAACAAATTACAAACTCCCCTTATTCTTTTAAACTGTGGTGATGATGACAACGTTTGTTGAAGAGTTTTCATTGGTTGAATTGGGTGAAGTCAAGCGTAACGTGCTTGTCGGTTCTTGACTAGCTCCATTTTGCATTCGGGAATTTTTGTTGGGTAAGCGTCGAGAAACCAACGCGTAGCTTGGTCGTTCGCGATTGAGGCAACTGCGACAGGAAAGCGGCAGAATTTTGTGGGCATGCGATTGTTTCTTATTCGATGAGCTGCAAAGATTTTGCTTCCATTCAGGGGAGGCGAAAGTGTAAATGATCGGGTTAACGCAAGCGTGGGCATACGAGAAGCACACGCCGACCATATCAGTTATACTCCGCATAACGCTGTATGAGTGATGTCTATATGTCGTCGAAAACTGCAAAAGCAATTCACCAATTACATTACCAAATCTTCAAAATCAAGAATTCGCTCATACGCGCAGATGTGCCTAATCCTAGACAAATGTGGTTCTAATTTAAAATAAGACAAAATTCTCTTTATTGTATAGCCTACTGTAGGCTACAATGCAAAGTATTGCATTAAAAATAGACTGAGCAACAGAAAAGCATAACATCTGCAGAACAATTTAAAACATAGAGATAGTTGAAATTCAAAGAAAGCTTACCTGCAGCTGCTGATGGAGGTGGTGAGGAAACCAGCAAACCATAAACCCAATTATGAGACAAAACACCATCATAGTGGTCTTGACAATTTCGTGATGCTCTTCTTGTTGTGCTTCACTGAAAAGATGTTAAACATTTTAGTGAAAAAGAAAGCGATATAAATCTCCATTTCTGATATTGCTGTTCACTTCAGCATATCGATTTTTTTCTCGCGAAGCTCATAGTCTGCAACTGCCACAAAAACTTCATGGTAAACTTTGTGTTGGCCAAACCCAGGTTCGGATCAAGCAAGAGGCCTTAGGGAGGACGATTTAAACGAAACACAACGAGGTCTACATTAATCCAACCTTGCAAATACACTGCGAATAAAGTTATTTTTCTGTGATTTAGGGGAAGAAGGGAAAGGGGGGAGATCCCTTTTTCTGAACCCACCACTGGCCAAACCAACAATAAAGGCTTGAGATTGACGCCGTGATTATTAGATATCGATTATGTCTGTGCCCATCTCTTGAACACAACAGGGGTTCAACTATTGGGGTGTGCGCCAGAGCAACGCACTGTAAAAACGACTTTTAATTTAGCGGCACGTGATCGGTAAGTAGGCTACTGTATACTTCCCAGATAAGCTAACGATTCTACAACTAAACTGCCAACCTTGGTTATTGGCCTACATCAGTAAAGGTGGGTCCCATACTTGATCCAAGCATCGGGTGATGAGATAAGGTATTATTCTCATTGTGTTCTCATTATACTAAAAAGCCTTCGGCACTAACGAGAGTAGGATGGCCAGTTCCTTTCTCTCGGCCGCCTTTCCTTCAGCAACTAGCCCACCCAATTTATTACACCCTGGGTAAAGGCGAGCGGTGTTTTTCAACAACCGGCTGGAGCCGGGAGTCGAACCAGGATTGAATAATTGGAAAGCGAGCGCCTTATCCATTGCGCTATCTCACCGCCCCTACATCAGTAGCCAATTAAAACTCAACTCTTTGATGCACTGACAAGTAGCCTACGCAAAATCCTAAACTAAATCTTCACCAAATAACTTAAAGGTAGGCTATTATTGTTAAAAGGGTTTTATGGAAAGAGATGTACCTTATCATGAGAGAAATCCGATTAAAACTCTGTGCCAACAACAAGTAACCAACCTAATCTACTAACCTATTGGAGCCCCTTTTCTTTCCATGGTGAATTCCAATTTTTCCTTTCTCGCATACAACTTTTCCAATATAAAAGTACAAGCTAGTAACCAGCACGAATGGTATTGCGTAGGTAATGCAAAGCAAGGCAGTGCTATAGATCCATTCCGAGCGGATGTCAATAATAATCCAAGCACATTCAGATGCAACAACTGAAGTACAGTGATAAACATTAAACAATGCGAGGTAAAATACCATAAAGTTGCTATACTGTAACTGCTCTAAAGCAGTGCTTCTTAAACTTTTTTAGTTTTGTTCACCCCTAGCATCTATCTCCAGATTTCATTCACCCTTGTCTCATGATATGATAAAACTATCTCGTCTATATTATATAACAGCACAAAATGACTTAGGTTGTTTCGATTTTTGTTAGCATCAAACAATTAGTTTTTGAAATTTATAAAAGAATCAAACAATAAAAAATATTGAAATTTATAAAAAACAATTCGTTTTGATTAAAAAATGAAAAACTTAGAATTGATTTTGTTTTGGAAATTCTCACCTGTTCACTGAACAGGTTGAACACCCGGAATATCTACCCTGCTCGCAAGCTATCATCCATTTCACCCTTATTCACCCCTTTTGGTTGGTTCACCTCTGCAAAAATTTTATTCACCCTGGGGTGAACCATTCACCTGATTAAGAAACACTGCTCTAAAGAGTGGTGACAAAAGTCGAAACTTTAGTCTAAGAATGAAATGTTAAACTTTTCATTGCTTACTATTAATTTTAGGAATCATTTCTATAGAGTGCACCTTTACACCGTCACCTAAAGTTGACAAATGCACACTTACAGTTTGATAATATAGAAACGGAATTTCGGTTAACATAATATTAATTGGATTGAAATACGATAAATGGAATTAATAGCTTACCACCAAAGGGTGCTCAATGTAAAGCGCAATGGCAAGCAGAGCCAATTCAAGTAAATTGAATCACTATTATCAAAGTAACCTATATAACTTGTTTCACCTCTACGGGGTTGTCAGAAGGAGCTTATTCTACTGTAGACTAATCCTAATCTTTTCATAAATGTTTTAGCACTATATGGGGGCCCTTTAAGAGCTTGCCAATCTCTAAATCGATGACATTATCCTTTGAATGGTTTAAAAGATTACCAACTTATTAAAAGATTAACATTAAACAAGTAATTCGACTTACTTCCTGTTATATTAGGAGAAGGGAACTGAATCACTCTGTAAAAGTATCCAGCAGGAGCAGCAAGCACGGATGCGAGTGTCCACACAGTAAAAATGATGAGACAACTCGACTTTCTTGCTGAAGTCGTGATGAAGCTTCTTTGAATCGTGAATGGCATTATCAGAGCCATGAAGCGCATTATTGCCAACGCACACATGGTGAAGATGCTAACTGCCATAGTTTGAATGTTCAAGAAGTGAAGAAGGGGGCATAGAGCGTATCCGTAAATCCATGTAGGAACAGAATACATAACAGCCTACAAAATATTTTGATCATAAGAACTTTTTGTTATTTTCAAATTGGTAGCAAAAGCTGCTGCGCTGCAGCAACGAAATGTGAGTCGTCAGTGGCGTTGACAGGGGTGTCCAGGAGATACGTTTGGATCAGGGCGGGATAATTTTAGAGGCCTACACTCCTTTCAAGAGTCTCGCAAACTTGAAGAAACCAGCATCCCTTATTGGTTGCATATTAGCACGTTTTTCTTAAAAGTATTTTTATTTGGGGCCAAAAGATCTTAGTGTCGGGTCCGAATTATCCTCTTAACCGCCCCTTCAGCCGCAGTAACAGATTGTTTATTTATTGGTTATCATTACCCAACAAAATAAGCATAAAAAATACCAATGTCTTGTTACCTGATAAGGACCACTGGAACACAAATAAATCAAGTCTGCAACAGCTAGATTTAAGATAAGTGAACTGCTTATGGGATGCTTGATAATGCGTTGTGTTGTCAGGGAAACCCACATCACCAGAACGTTACCAATCAAACCGATAACTAATAGTAATCCAATGATACAAGGAGTTAGTATCTTTGTGACAGCATCCAGCCTCTCCATATCTTCAATAGATTCATAGACTAAAAATAAAACGTTTTTTTTAAGAAATAGGTTTGGTGATAATCACCAGGGAACGCAAGTGAGAACAAAATAGAGAAGAAAAAAAAACTTTCTCAATTCCACGTAGCTAACTTAATCGTTCAAAAGCTTCGAAAAATCTCTCATATTCCATAGACACAAACAAATTTCAATTATGTTAATTTCAGGTGTTCAGTGATAACCACGTGAATCGCGGTTCGTGGCCACTAGCAGTGAAACTAAAATTAATGTGCGTTTTATAATACGCAATATTTATAAAGCACGAATATTTATCAACAAAACTAATAAAGTAAAACTTTGTAACCGGTCTTTCAAGAGGTTTTCATGATTTGTAAAACCTCCTTGTCTCAGAATGGATGCCTAGATACTAATCAGAAAAATAACCTCCAAACAGCCACATTGCGACAACCTCCTGGTTATCCGATAAGTTATTACACAAGGGAAATATTTTTATTTTATAAAGTGGGTTTCTAGCTGGATTTTCTTTCACATTAATTCAACAACTGCAGGCGTTAACAACTGGCTAGTACTAAACGCTTTCCTTAAGTCATAAATAGTAGGGAGGTTAGTACTCACAAGAACTCATTTCTAACCCTTCCTCGTCTGCCAAGTCTTGTGACATATTGGTCCATGAAGTATTCATTCTCTAGAAATAATATTTACGATAGGCTAACAACAAAACGATAGCTTTCAAACAATTTTAGAGAATATTATATAGCCTACGCCTGAAAACGAAAACTTTTCTTAAGGTGGTGGTACTGTATTATATGGATTGTTGTGAAAACATTCACTCACGACCAATGAGACAATTAGGGCCCATTACTCATAAAAGACCCAAACTACGAAACAAGACACCTCGAAAATACACAAAATCACAATAAAAATAGTAATTTTATCATAAAAGATAGTTTTCCACCAAAATAGAAATCTCTAAAATGGACAAAGTTTGGAATGGATGGACGCGCACTATCGTGCAAAAGGACTGCAAAGAATACCCAATTTGTCGTCGTTTCTGGAACTTTTGAAGAGATTCCGAGCTCTAAAATTACCCCACGTCCAGGACTAAAAGTAACCTTTACTAAAGCTGTTACTGTAGCGGTAGCCTAACTACTTTGTGAGTTCACCTTCATATTTATACGCGATAGGCTATGCATAGCATTATTTAACCTCTTCGAACGTCACTTCATTTCACAGACAATTAGTAGTGAGCCTACATCAAATGATTACACCAAATTCAGCTTTTACTATCAAACATAACTTCACTCAGACTATGCAGATAAGAGTTAAACAAACATGGTTAAGTCAGCTCATACATTAGGCTATGTGAAACAAAGCAGTGTGCTTCTTACAAAGTGTGTACCTGCTTTCAATGCACATCCACGCTTTTCTCCAGTTTTTCAGCTACAAAATTTACTAACTAATTATTGCATTGATGAAAATAATCAAATCTGCTACAAACTTAACTTATTAACAGAACTGGCTGGAACTGAATCCCTAACTGCTGGCTGCAAAATGCCGTAGTCGTCGGTTTTGTATCTGAGATGGTAAACAAACCAAACTACACAAGCGTGATAAACACAAAAACGTAACAATGGAGTAGTTTCTTACCCAACAACACTCAACTTAAAACGTGAAACGCAATAATGAAGACGTCAAACAAACAGCTGTGTGGCGTTGTCTAAATATTGAAGGTTTTGCAAAACAGTAGCAAGATGACAGTCAGAAAACACTATTAAGTAAAAATATCTAGGCAATCATATTATCGAAATTTACTTCAAAACAGCTGTCATGCCACAACCACTATGCTCACTGCTTACGCATACTCTTCATATGTGGACACAAGAAAGGGGGAAAGCAAGGCTTAAGTGTAATCACTAATCATTAACCAATCTTCACTCACACTCAAAATTTTTCCTATCAATTTTTCATCAAATTTTGCATTAAAATTAATTCATTTCCTCACAAATGGAAACGACTTGTTTTAATGATATAGATATTAGCAAATTCAATCCTTTTTCACATTTATTTAGCAGTTACAGACATTGAATTAATGCGAAAAAAACATATTTTTGTTGGTTGAAACATGTTTACGCACCATGTTTTGCTCTTGGCCGAAATTCTTATCATGTTTTGTCTGGGCGCAAAAAATACGTTGATTTAACGATTTAACGAGCGTTGTTTACAACCCAAACAGCCATTTATGGCCTAGAGCAGGGGTGTGCAACGTGCGGCCCGCGGGCCAAATGCGGCCCGCGAAGAAAAACTGTGCGGCCCGCGAAGATGTGCCAATTTGAATTGTGCGCAGCCCACGAAACGTGTTTATAATTTAGTTTAGTCTGGCACGTGTGAACTATATTTTTTGTGGATTGGATTGTTGTAGATTTCGTACCTTCTGTTAACCATTTTAGAAATCTCCCACCGGCCACCGCTAATCCATTGTATTTAAATATTTGGAACGTAAGAATGTATGGTCACATAAAAGGCATTATGAACAAATTACGACTATGGAAAGCTTATGTACAGACAGGAAATGTTTTTCACTTTCCAACTTTGAGAGACTATGGAATGCATCTTGAGAAGAAAACTGAATTTGCAGACCAACTTGGAAAGTTGTTGTATGAATTTTTGGCTCCTTTCAAGGACTTCAAATCTCATGAACATTTGTTTGGTATATTCGCTTCGCCATTCAACACAGACATTGACAAAGCACCAGCAGATATAACTTGAACTGATTGATCTTCAAGAGAAAATGGATTTGAATGTAAAGTATTTGGAAATGAATCTTGGCAATTTTTTTCTAAAATGGGCGTCATGAAATCTCCCTATCGATCGGTTTTGACAGACGAACACCTGGAAAATGTACTTCGAATTGCGAGCACTTCCATTAAAGTAAATTTGGAAAAAGTCGTCGGGAAAAGAAGCCAGCTGCAAACTTCTCACTGAACTCGTTTAAAGACGGTGTGACAATAAATTTGAATAACAGTTTTCTTCAGAAATTTATGCTTCTTAACTTATTATTTCTGCAAGGAGATGATCCCTCATAATGCCATAAGAACAACATGAATAACAAAAAACTACTTTTTTGTGCCTGCGACTACTAGAAATCATATGTTAATAAACGAGCGGCCCGCGGTTTCACCCAGTTATTTATATCTGGCCCTCCTGTAATAAAGGTTGCACACCCCTGGCCTAGAGGTGTGTTGAGTGGAATACAAACTGAATCTATCAAGCTCAGTCTGTGTACAAATTTGCCTTGATCGACAAAATCACCACTTTAGCATCATTTCGACGTTATTAATTGAACAAACGCAAAGGTTTTAACTTCTTTTTGATGCGTGTTGCGACAGTCTCTGTCAACAGGTTGGATTGTGTTATTTTCCGGGTTCAATAAAGCTCTAAAAATAGCCATTTTATAACTGAAAAGGAGCTTATACAACCTTTGTGCCTTTCTGCGTGGTGCGGAAAGAATAATGTTGAAATGTTCTTAACGATTAGATGAGTCTCTTGTTACTTCTTTTCTCACAAAATTACCAAACATTTCATCAGTCCGGATGAACGAAATGTAAACCAACCTCAAAACATCCATTATTAAAATATTGATTTTATGTCGGAGATAGTAAACTGGTCCAAAATTTTGTGAACACAAAAAAATCCAATACGTTTTCACGAGGCAATTTACGTGTGAAGTTGCTATGACAACAGTTTCCTTGCTTCCAGCCTTAACATTTATTTGATTGCATGTGCCTCTAAAATAATAATTTTTATTCATCTTTTGTTCGTGTTTTATTTTTTGTCCTGTACCAAGAAAGATAGCGATCATTTTTTCTCTTATTTACAAATTATAATGATAAAACTATGTTCTTGAATACAGAAATACATTCAATATTCTCTAATCTAACTGGTTTTTATTCAATCGACATCACTGTCAAGGCCTGATACCTTAATATAAACTAAAATCTGAATAATTGTATGCAACAAAATGATTTTCAACAACTCCAAACTTCACCCTAGCTACTGAATTTAACAATCTGGTTTCTATCCTGATAGCAAATCATCCGCTTTTTACATTGATTCAACGTCTGTAGACGGATGCGACAAAAGGGCATAATTTGAAAAGCGATTGATTTGTTATCTTTGTAAGGAGAAGAAGGCCTGAATCCCGTGCATGGAGTTTTTGTAAAACTTCGATTTTAAACAACAATATTGATATCAACTTTACTACCGTAACAAGAAATCATTTTATAAACAGTTGACAAAATTAAAACCTTTTTAGTTTTAATAGCTGCAAAATTGTTATTAAAATTGGCTTTGTCTTTTCAAATCAATTTCTGCCCTTAATCCCCAAATTTTCATCAGTCAAAATATTTGCCGAATACACATAATCTAATAAATTTACACTTTTTAACTTTCTCTGTAAATCTAGACTGACAAGTCCTCCAATACTATCTTGATCAAAGCCATTACATGGACTTCTAAATAGTAGCTACTATTTAGAAGTCCATGGCCATTACCACAATCAACAAATAAAAAGCTGGGTCAAGTTACGAGACCGAGCGCGGTTGCTCGGGATATTCATCATCTGGTCTTTATTGCAGTCTCTAATGGTTGCTTAACAATAACCTGCAAGTTCTAGCTGCAAAGCTTTAGCTACATTAAAAACTCTGTTGAAAATCTTGCTTTTGTACAGCATTTGTTTTTGACTTTGGAATGTTTGTATGAGCAGTTACAAACATATAAATCTAAATTTTCACTCAATGTGATTATATTTGTGTATCTAACGTTCTAAAACATAAAACTAACGATAAGTTCTTGACTTTTTCAAATTTCAGTTGGACAACTGGGATTTGATAAAGTCAGCATAACATAGAGATCACGTGAAGCTTGCTTATCAATATTATTCTGATATTTCACTCTGAGCTGACTTGGCAAAATGCTATATATACTCTCACTGTGACTAAACTATGATGTCATAAAAAGTATGCAAGAACAATGCCGAATTATACCAGAAGACTTGTTAACTGGTGTTGCATTGTAAATACTTAAATGCAATCACTAAACTTTCGCCTGAAAAGTTCACATGGCCAATTTTTCGATCACAGGTCGAACAACTCTAGCTATGGCCGGTTTTTAGTTGACAAAAGATAGCTTTGCAAAGTTGCAAAGAAGCACAAAGCATCCAGTGACAAAATCAACGTTGTTCATTCTTTGTTTCATCTGTAACACTGTAAGCTGCACTGCCGAGTGTTGAGAGCTTTTGTGCGATGCTGGACCGAACATCTGTTCACAGTCATTGTTGTTTCTTAAAACTTCATCCTACATGGTGGACTTAAAGTTGCTTGCCTTCTAGCCTAAGTGCAAGTCTTCAACTGTAGTAGCCTATCAGGCATAAGCACGAACACAACAAAAGTATATCAGTAAATGATTATTTTGTTCTTTTACAACAATTTTCTTTTTCCAAGTTCTAGAATAGTCGTTTGATGTGAACTGACCAAAATCTATTTGCTTGGATTGCGCAAAGCTGTATTTGCAATAATTTCTAAGTCAGCTGTTTTATCGCTTTGAAATCTGCACTGTGGACCTAACACCAGCAACAATCAGACATTCAGTCTGCAAAGCAAACCTTCTGTTTTGCTATAACTTGATAGTGCAGCAAAAAACTAGTTATCAGTCATATTTGTTGTTTTTTTATTTCGTTTGCATTGATCTGACCTTAACGTTTGATCTGCACTGCGTTAATGTACAATTTCGTTGAATTAACATTTAACCAATGCAAGTTTGCTGCCTAATAACAGCCTTGCCGTACCAGCACGATTGATTGCCCCCAGGAAAGAGGTTCCATAAATCATTTCAATTTGTCAAAATAAGCAAAGACAATTCATCATGGATCGTCAACCTAAAAAATGCATTTACTGCAAAGAAACTGTATGGGAAACGAGACTTGCTAACTAATCTCCTCCTCAGCGACTGATTGGTGAGTGTCTCCATTATTGCTTCTTGTGGGCCGGGTTCGTTACCAGACAGAATCACAGCAAAAAATCAAAACTAGTTTTACTTGTGGTTTTGTTTGACACAAAATGGAATAAATACAGTTGCTAAATAAGTTGATAAAGTAGTGAAAACGAATGCATGTAGTGATTGTTGCTAACAAAAGGTTAAGAGCGTATGCAAAAAGCGCTTTTTAAAAAGCACAATTTAAATAGTAGTTCTTAATCTTTTTTGTATGTTTTACCCTTTTAACAAAGATAAATATCAGATTCACCCCCAATAGATAAAATGGTATAATATATATACTCATTTATTAAATAACGAAAGTAACAAGCTCCATCAGTTATACTCAATATGACGGCTGCCCTTGCTTTTTGGCAACGAGTCGTTCATTGTCTGGTAAAGTAGGATATAGCCTAATGCACAACATATATCGGATTCAACATGAAGTTGGTTTTGTGCTTTAGATTTGATAGTAAGCAATGCAGAGAAGTCGCGTTCGCATAGGTAAGTTGAAGAAAACGTGACCAGAACATTCAGAGCTTGAATACCTATCCTTGGATAGCAATGTTATATTTTAACCCAAAACTTTTCTAGGTTGCAAGAGTGAAACGCATCTTTTGCAAAAGAATCGTTTGTTAATTCTATAAATCTTCTTGGATTGCTTCAGGAACATCTTTCACTTTACATACCGGTACAAAAAGATTTCTCACTACTTTCATCAAAACGCTGCCAGTATTTATCTCGGGAAAATATCATTCAAACTCCTCCTGCAAGTTTTGAAGATAACTGATGATGTCATCCTTCAAGTTTTGATTGAGATTATCTCCAGTTATCTCCGTTAAGCGGTGAAATGATATCTACAATACTAATACCTACAGCTGGCACAAATTTTCTGTCCCGTCAACTGATGTGGATATTTTGATTGATAGCTCATTTACCCACCAAAACGAGGGAATTTACCCCCAGGGGTAAATTTACCCCAGTTTAAGAAATGCTGAATTTTAAATATTGTATGAAGCTTTGCTGTCGTAAAGCTTTAACAAGGTTCCAATGCCATCAGTATAGCGTCATTTCACTACAAGGTTCCAATGCCAATAGTATAGCGTCATTTCACGTCATAGCAAACGTTAGGTCATACCAGTAGACAGAAGTGCCGTGGTATATTGCCTTGGTGTGTTGAAAGTTAAAACCACAAGAGACGCCAGTTATGAGTGACCAACGTGTGAAAAACTTTCTTTTCCATTTTGTAGTTTTCTTACCTCTGGTAATTCTTGAATGACCTGAGTTCGATTCCAGGTCTGGTAAAAAAAAAGACCTAAAGGGCAGAATGATATATTTTTTTTCTTAACTTAATGCACAGTATTCTTTCATGCGTCAAGTCAAAAATATGACCATACTCATTTTGCAAGTATGTTTGTTCCGCAATGTTGTTTCGTTTCTCAACATCTGCATGCTTTGAATCAGTGTTAAAAGGATCAATTTTTCCACCTGGAATCAGAGTTACACCGATCGCATTGTCACAGCCGTCACAAACAAGCTCACCACAGAGATTAGTTTGACTTATTTTATCACATTGAAAAGTACCCGTTCGAGTTAAACCAGAGACTTCCAAATGTTTACGAGCAGATTCTTTATTGTTCTATTGATTCAATTATGTCATGTCTGGAACTTCTGGAAGTACCCCAATAATGTGTTAAAATAAGTTGGATTTTTTTTAAATGACATATAACACTTGTATTTTAAGTTTTTTTGGAATGCAACTTTAATAATTGAGCTTTGAAAACAGGTAGCCTATACTTTGTTGTGCCTTGCAAGTGTTTGAAACGGTTGCATTGAAACGGACTCATTGAAGGGCTACTGATAATAATAATGTTATGGTTTTTATTTATTGTTGCTCTACCACAGTATAAGGTCTTTCAGCCGCAGGGCTCATTTTAAATTTTTTAGCAGGCTTAATACTAGGCCTACCTTATGCAAGAAAGAACACAATCGGTTCCGTTTTTAAAGTCTTCGGTTTGACCCAAGCTGGAATCGAACTAAAGTCTACAAGTACTAGAGCCGAAAGCGAAACCACTGAGCTGGTCGACCAATGATAGTGCATTTGTGCATACCCATCAAGCTTTGCATTTGAAAAGGATAAATTACTCAAAAGGCAATTGTATGCATGTGGCTCGACGTTTCTGCTGGGCGTTTTCTTATGAATTTATTTGGCATTTTCTGCGTATCTGCCACATTTCCTGTGAAACAAGATCTCTCCCAGGTATGTCACTTATCTATTTGCAAACACTGGGGACTAAAATCAGACTTGCCAAAGTAAGCAAGATAAATTCCCGCCACTGCGTAACCTACGCCCAACATCATATCATTGGTACCTGATAAAAATACCACAGTGGCTTTAGTCACGTATACTACTTCACAGCTATTAAGACAAATGTGTATTGTATATGATCGTCATTTCCCCCAGCTCAACTTCAAGCACTTCCATAGCACATGGTAATTAATGATTTGCATATTTAGAAATCATTCGTCACTCAAGTTCAAAAAACCGCTTCCAGATGGTGTAATTGCGTATAAATAACGTTGATCAGTCGAACTCATTTGAACATGCGCTTCCTTTGTCTTGTAATTGCGGCCTGAGCAAGATAAAGTTTCAAATATAACAATTATGAAAGCTCGCAACACTAATATTAAAACAAAAACTTAATGAATGAGGCAACTATTTCTGCTTTTGTAACTTAGTCGGTTGGTTTTTCTTCCTACGATGAAAACACTTCAAAAGAACAAAGATTGTTTTAGCCGTGGACGTCGCTATAATAGCATCTGGACTGGAAGCCAAACGCTGCCATCCAAGATGAGGCCTGAAAAGGATTTCCATATCGCCAAATTTAAGAAATTTAACGTTTTTCTTAACGCGCTTGACAGGCTATTTTGAGCTTGGCATTTCACAAATAGGTTAAGAAAAAAACTCTGCTTTATCAATACGAAGTAGCCTATTTACAAAACATCAGGATTGAAAAGGCAATATTTATTGCATCCTGATGATACTTTTCATGATATTGTAATTTGGGCTAACCTTGTATGGGTGTATATATACAGTATATCAGAAAATCCATTAAAAAAACGGCAAATTTCTTTAAATTAGGCGTTAAAACCGCCAATGTGGCAATTCTTTTCAGGCCTCATCTGAAATGGCAGCGTTTGACATACAGGTTTTAGCTAACTTGTAGGTAGGTAACACGCGCACAATTTTCTGCAACATGCGGTAGGTCAACAAACAACATCTGCAGAAAAAGGAATCAGAATTACATCACAACCTAGTTAATTCTTGTGAACATCGATACAATTTTAATTATATTACAGCAGTAATTGTGATGAGGAAGTTTTCGCATTCTTTCGTGGGAAATTTCCATTCAACAAAAACTGCTCGGTTAGAGGTAGGCTATGTTGAGGCTCTTAGAGGTGTTCTATGAGGTCTAGGCGTGAGGCTCCTAAGATTATTATTTCAATAACCAGAAAGAGGTGTCTAACTCTTCTTTGAAGGGAATTTTCAGTTGTGGATACCTACTTAGCTTTTGAGCCTACGCAGTGTAGGTTACAAGTTACCCGTTGTTCTAACATCTATAACTTCTTTTGTGAACAAGATTTATCGGAGCAAACCAAGAATAAGCCTGGTTGGTCGGATTGAAGAGGTGGTGCTTTGACGGAAACCTTACTAAAAAATATAAAGTTAAGACCAATAAAATGCGGTGAGGTTAAGCGTGATTGATTTACAGTAGGCTATTATTATAAAAAAAATTGTAAATTTGGGCAGATCTTAGTAGAATAACAAGTGTCATTCCATGTATGTGCATTTGTGACGTTACAAAATGATTCAGTGTTGTTCATATCCTTGTCATATGTGTTTGTTTCATTCGGTACACCCTTATCATGTCCAAACTATTTTGTTAGACTTAAATAACTGCACGAATTAGGAAATGCTTCTAAATTTTTCAACGGGAGTAATGAAGACGGAAATATCAATTTGAAAATATGTTTTCCATTTTCACATGACGTCATATT
Source organism: Aplidium turbinatum (assembly GCF_918807975.1). Classification (NCBI taxonomy): domain Eukaryota; kingdom Metazoa; phylum Chordata; class Ascidiacea; order Aplousobranchia; family Polyclinidae; genus Aplidium; species Aplidium turbinatum. The sequence goes on along the minus strand of NC_137483.1, from coordinate 4,117,783 downwards.
GTATGCAGGGTCAATACGACGTTACCTAGGGCACGGTACCCATAACATTCCGGAACGCAAAACAACACACTGATAAAAAACAAGACACATAAAAGATATAGGCTACCTAGAAAGGAACGTACAAGTATCATCAACGAGAAAAGTGACAGCTCTTTTACAAAATACAGGATTTCTCTTCAATACAAAATATAGCATAAAAAATATACAGTTGTTTTTTCAAGTTTGCGGCCTCCTGTATAGGTTTTAGATGCGCTCTGTTAGCTCAGTGATCATAAGCACCCGCCTTTGTGTATGCAGAATCGTCAAGATCAAGCGATGCTAGTTCGGCTCTCTGGATATGCGCTTGAGCAACGCATTTCAGGATTGCTCTCCATTCAGCGGCACCTTTTGGATGGAATAATCACAGACCACAGCACTTCAACATCAGTGAAAACTTCACTCTGTCATTCTCTGTAACAGGCTCTGCGTGAGTCGTTTAAAGATTCTACAAGTAGGTGTGAAATTACCAGGGATAAGAGGCTTTGTCTGTCTGAAGATAAACACTGAAACCACCCAGTCCCTAAACAGTGGTTCTCAATCAATAAGCAATACCGTCTAAATGCATGCAACACCGTTGGATTTTCTCAATAGAATAGATTAGTCCTTGTATTTTTGTGCATTGCAAATCTAATATAAACATCAACATTAAAAATATTACTTAGGCTACACAAAAAATGAGAAACTTAAACAATAATCAACCGGATTGACAAAACGATTCAGTGGCTGTTCGACACCTTCCCAAACATTTAAACCGAGTCGCCGCCACTGCCTAAGGGTGGTAAAAGGCAAATCCCCTTGACCCTTGGAGTGGCGAAGAAGGTTCTTACGCCGGAGAAGAAGAACAGAATAACCATATGCAAATATCACCGTGTTTGCAATAGAACACCTTATATTCAATGAAGTTGCGTAGACTACGTTTATGAGTAATTTAAACATTTTAGTGCTAAAATTTTTAAAGCAGAATCAACTTATAAAGACTGAAATGATTAAATGGTTTCATTGGCGTGTTTGTCCGAATAATTCCATGGTCTAATTCTAGAACAAATCTGGGGAGGGTGGATCATCTAGCCTTTTTTTTTAACCGCTTTTTGCGATATGAAGGGAAAGTTCAAAGCTTTAAAGTTTATTACAACTACGAGAGGTTGCAGATGCAAAGTTCTCTCTTGCACAGCCAATAAGGGGACGTTTCACAACGAGATTTCAAACCAAAAGTGAAACGTTGGGTTTAAGGTTATTCAGAGAGGAAAACCGATTTGGAGAATGATTTGGCTCTTCGTGAGGCAAACAACAAATGCCGTGTGGTTTTTCAAGTTTTGACCAAATTAGTTGCTAGGAACAAACATGAGATATTAGCAGTTTCTCGTTTTAGCAGTTCCCATGTTTCGATGCAAATGTAAGTTGGCACTTTTAGTTTGCCTGGTCATAAACTTCAAAACAAAATCAGCTGTGTCATCGATTTGAGAGAACATTAGGTTGCGTGCTTGGTTGGTAAAACACCAACCTTGAAGAATCGGCTTAATTTGATTTGTTCCCAAAAGTAGACAGAACTGTCCTTTCATAGAAAACGAATATTTTCATGCTATGTGTTTTAAAACTACTGCATAGCTCTATATACCCCAAAAGTTTTTCAAGAGTTTTAGTGTGCCCCACGGTTAGCACGTTTGAGAACCCCTCTCCCAAAAAATATCCCTTAAATCCCCTTGTGAACGCTACCGAGCAGGGGCGTAGGAAGAGAGGCAAAGAAGAGAAGAATACGCAAATTTAAGCTTTTTTCCAAAAATTTCTGGGAGAAGCCTTTCAGACTCTCTTCTGGGTGTATAGCCTTCAGTGGCCGTCTCACTAACATTTGCAATTACTCATTTGCCCCCTCTCCCACACCGCAACTTTGTGCTGGCTACGCGCTGCTGCAGAGAGTATAATGGTGTGTAATGGTGTGACATTATGACATTGAAGATATTATTACTAAATGTGCGTGGCATGTTCGCGTGGCAAAGAATTGTTGAACAAATTTTTTGACGGAAGTGGGATGAAAAGTGCAAAAAGTTGAAACCAATTCATTAGGAAAATACAAGTGTAGCCTAACTATTGCAAAACTTTAAAAATGACTGTAACATGATTAGCCTGTGATGACACAAAGCAGGTAAGTTAGATCTTTCTACATCGGTTACAGCGCTAAAATAGGATAATTAGAAAGCAACAAAACACGTCACCATAGAGCAGTGGCGTAGCGTGTTTTTTTTTGGTGTTTACTTTTTCAGAAGCTTTGAGCATATAGTTTACTTGTATTTACAAAAAGAAATGAAAGAGTGAAGCTGACTTGGTTGAACCGCACCCGGGGCTTTTTTAAAATACAAGTAGACTAAAGTTTCCTGAAAAAAGTGAACACACAACAAATAGTCCAGCTGCATCACTATTATGGAGATAGCCTACTATGGAGTGGTCTCGGTTATCACATCGCAATTATCTGTAGGCTACGGTGATTACCAAGCAAGCCTACCTCGATGCTCGGTGTATTATCCATATTGGAGGAGCTTGTTATACTTCAGTGAAAAAAACACCAAAGGTTGAATCAGGGATATCTATAACTACGGGATTGGAAAGTCTATCCAGTGCTATACATCAGTAGGGTCATCACATTACTAGGACTACAGAAAGATTAACAAAATAAATTACCGACTAAAAGATATACAAAGTTAGATTTTGCAATAATAATACAAAACGTACACTCACATGAAACTTAATTGATGTATAGAAGTACATTTACGCTGCTAGAAAAAAAAACGATGAATCCAAAATATGAATGAATGCAACGACTCCAAAAACAGCCTACTGTTGTTCTTTCGCATTTTGCGTAGGCTACTGCAAATCCGATCAGAAGTAAATGAGGAGTGTTCAGCAATCAGTGAAATATGCTGTTGTATCATCAACTTGTTCACTGATCGATCCAATACGAAACCAATACGTTTACGATGTCATCAGAACTAAAACCAATAGTCATTCTAGAAATTTTTTAAGCAACAAAGAAAATACAACATAACTGCACTAATGGAATACAAACAAATAAACAAACCAGGCAAGCATAGACCTTACAATTTACAGGTGAATTGATGATGACACTTTTGGTTGTTCGTTTAGCCTACTATTTGCTTCCCTTTGAGGTAAATTTATGTGATTATTTATCACAGCAGCGCACAAAGAAAAGTGACCCTACTGGTGTATAAAATGGTTTTCAGTTCCACAGAGTTTCCAATCCCGTAGTTGTAGATATCCCTGGGTTGAATGCACCAACAGCACATCGTTTAAGCGGCTGATTAAGCTAATGGTCTAATATTTTAACAAAAAATCAGTTTGCGCGAAGTTAATCTAAGAAAAAAAACAAGTTATAACAATTTATGTAGCCTACTGATCGAAGCATCTGTAAACAATCTTAATTTCTGCAACCATTTAATCATGATCCTTGTTGTATGATACTTAGCGGTGTAAACAATGACTATACGCTGACTACACGCAGTGAGCTTCTTCACACCACACAATCCTGGTTCGACTCCTGGCTTAAGGTGGTTGTTGAAAGTCAGCGCTCACAAATACTCATGATGCAATAAACCAAGTGGACGGAATTCTGAAAGAACTAGCTACTCTTTTTCAAAAGCCAGCAGCAAATGGGATTCTTATTTCTTTCAATAACGGAGTACGAGGCCATCTTTACATACGACAACTCTCAGCTTCATCAGTGATAGATGAACGGCTGCATAACCGAGTGGGGAGAGCTGTGGTTTGACGATCAAAACAGCATCGGTTCGACACCGTTCAAGAGCATGCGGCTGTGTCTTCTGCAGGGCACTTAAATGCATGCTTGAAAGTGGACAAGAAGATCAACTTTCTTACCTTCCCGTCTACTTAATCCAAATGTTCAACCACCGGGCGTAAACCTAGATACGGAAAGATAATCTTTCTATTAATATTAACATTGTTTACACATAATTCTCTGCACATGCTGAACGTTCCTTTGTTGTAGATTTGATTTTTTGTACAATGAGGGGAGAGCTGACAACACTGTGGACAATTGTTGAAGTTAGCTTTGTCGTCATGGTGACTTCTCGGCTGTGATCGCGGCTCTTCAATTCTTCAATAGGAGAGCCTCCGTTTGTTGCAGCTTCCAGCCGACGCATGATGCAAGAATTCACATTGTTAGAAGCGCTCGGCCCTCGACGTAATGAAAGACGCAAACTTCTCCTGAATCCAGGTGATGCAAACGTGTAAATAATCGGGTTAACACAGCCGTGTGCGTATGCGCAACAGTACCCCACAACTTCTATAATGTGCCGCATGATCCCATAAGATAAATCAGTGTAGTTTTTGGATACCTAAAAATGAAAATTTGAATAATAAAACACAAACTACTTTAGACGAGATTCACACCGCACATACAAAACTAACCAGCATACAAAACCGTCGCACGAAAAATGGCGCTTGCTTGTTTTCTTTTTCCATTCACACCAGGAATACAATTTCTGGTGTAAATAGTAAAAGGAAACAAACATGCGCCATTATTCGTGCAACGTTTTTGTATCCTGAACAATTTTGTATGTTTGGTGTGAATCTCGCCTTAGAGTCCAATAAAGGATTCGATGTTCTGTTACGGACCACAAACCAAACGGGAAATTGTAGGCGACAATTATCGCGAAATTCTTTTGTGGAATTTGTTAGCTTCAGAAACTTTGATATCACCTTATAACCAGGGCTGTCAAGTCGGAATCGGAGAAATTTTAACGTGTCCGTATTTGGAGTTGTTAAAAAAGTCCGACTCCGGCTTGATATGAAACGATAAACAATTTCTTTTTTGTATGCAATCTTTTTTATTAATTAAACAAAGTCAGTCAAGTTCGGAAACTTGTTTCTTGTTGTCCGTATTGCGCTCTAAACCTTTTCCAGAAAATAGAAGTGTTTGTTCTTGTCAGTTTTTTTGAAAGTTGACGTTTTAGTTTTGATCACAACTTTAGGTGAAATTGAATTTAAAACAATGAAAATAAACTGACATAAAAAATCTGGCAAGCCTGAAAAAATCTGGCAACACTGAAGCCAAAGTCAGGCAGTTATGAATCAAGGAGTTGGAGTTGTATATTTCTCGCCCGACTCCACAGTTCACAGCCCTGCTTATAACAAGGTTTCACAAAGTATGGGCCTCGTCCCAAAATCGAAACACCATTTTTTCTCTTTGGGTGGCCATCCATGACAAGAAATAGCATGGCAAGAAATAGCAGGCAAGATAATTATTCAAGATCAAGTGCTATGACAATGAACCACTTTCTTGCATCTATCGTTTTTGTTTTGAGTTTTATTTAAATAATTTTAATTTTTATGCACCATTGAAAGAAATTTTCTTCCCTACACTATATCAAGTTTTTGAATAAAAATAAAACAAAAGACAAAATTATCACTAAAAATCATATGATTATAGGACTACGCAAAAAGAATCATCAAAATCACCAGAATCATTGTGAACAGGTGATGCGGGAACCAACATAACAGAAATGCAAGGATGAGGCAAAACACCATTATCGTTGTCTTGATGTAGTCTAAACGATCGTGTTTCTTCCTAAACAAATAGAAAGTATTTTTAAGTGTTTTTAAGACTGCGTAGCTATGATGGAATAGCGAGTTTTGGTTTAAGCAAACAGTTTATCTTAAATAGCCTATTCAAAAGAACTTATTTAGAAATTTTATCATAAGCTTATTTTACACTTTTATAAACTACTTCAGCATAAAATGCTGTTAAATTGGTCGCTGTTGAAACATCCCATTTACGTAACTAGCTCTCTCCACTTTAACGTATGATTTGTAGGTGACCATAATAATGATACTAACAATATCAGTTAACCATAGTAAAAACAAAAACAATCTTTGAAAGCCTAGTTAAGAAATCTAACTTGGGTAGAGAGGTTTTTTCCTACCATCAATCGTTTTCCAAACTTTTTGTAATAAAAACTATACTGCCTGAATGTGGTGATGTTTCAATGTTTATTCAACAATTTAACTTCGAAAATAAGGTTATTTTTTCCCACAATAAAAGCTTACAGTAGCTCAGCAACAATTCGACATTTAACATTGTAACACAAAAATAAAATAAAGCGAACGTTTTCGACTATAGCCTACGTATCGTCCTTTTCAAGGCTATAAAAGAAAAAGTAATTATACATTACATTAGAAAATACATAGTATAACATCAAAAATATTGTTTAATCTAAACATTCAAAGACTGCCTATCCTGCTCACATACAAAATGACTACACAACACAACGGATCAAGTAGAAAATTAGGGGGGAAGCATCCAGGCAGATTGCGCAAAATGGACTAAAGCACAAAACGAGATATTTGCACAAAACAAAGCAACAATGAGGGAAACTCACATGTGACGTGTATAATTATTTTTTCTCTCAAAGTCTTGGAAAGAACTATAATGTATAGTCGAAAACGTTCGCTTTATTTCATTTTTGTGTTCTTTTATGTTAAATGTGATATTGTTGCAGAGCAATGTCTGTTGATTTTTAATTAACAAAATGTCTGCGCTAATGCAAGCCTATAGCTTACAGCAACGACCCAGCACAAGTTAAATAAATAAATAAAATGCATAATTATTCTTACTCCATCCCATACAAAAGCTTTCTTGAAATAGTTAAATAGAGAATTGTAACTAAAAGAAAGGGGATGATGTAGGTGAAAATGAGCAGAATGATGCTATTGACTGTGTCCGCATATACGTTTTTCCAAGCGCATTCCAGAACTCCATAACCTAATAAAACAAAGCAGTGTAAAGCACTGAAAATGTTGTAATGTTCAAGATTAAAAGAGGGAATTTCAAAGTATTTCCTCAGTTTAGTGGCGGTGGTAGTTGTAGTATAGAATATGATTGTAAAATTTTTTTTCTGTGATTATGAATAAATTTTCTAATGCAATAAGATACAAATCGGTTCGATCTGTCATATCAGAATATTTAATGTAGAACTTAAAGTTGCCACTATATCAAAAAATATTAATGGCGATCATCTTCACAATCTTCATGACTTTTGCATTAACGATTGTGTATTCTATTAAAGCAAAAAAGATCGATCTCATCGTTGGATCGTTGATGGATCGTTCTGGCAAGCACGGACAAGAAGCCACCTCTTGCAGGTTTCAATTCCAAATTTGGAGTTCCGAACCAACTATTCAGTAGTCGTGGTCGGGAAACCGAAGTGGTCACATTGTTAAAACAGCATGCAATGTAGCCATAACATAAAAAAAATGGAACTGCGCTGAAGGGGCCGTGATAGCAAGATGGTCTTGTTATTGGAATGATCGTCAACTGAGGTTTCACGTTGCTACTGTATAGGCGTAGCACTACATAGTAATTGCGATCGACTTATATCAAAAAGTGCCCAGTGTATAGTTATGTCAAAAGATATTGTTATAAACCTCGGGTCCATTAATAATTGACATCCAACTTTCAGTATGTGTTATTGTTTTAATAGCTGTTCGATCACTGATACCAAAATGTGTTCTGACCTTTTTCCTGGAGGCGGAAATACACCGCAGTAGGGAGAGCTATTGCGGATGCGAGTATCCAGACGAGCGCAACGATCAGACAACCAACCAGTCTTTCTGACGTCATGGCGTAGATCTTCCTGACGATGAATGGCGTCATCAATGCTAAAAAGCGCATCATCGCCAATGCGCACATCGTGAAGATGCTGACCGCCATGGTTTGAATGTTGATGTAGTGAAGGGTTGGACAGAAAAATTCCCCATAGACCCAACCTGGGACAGAGTTGTAAATTGCCTGCAAAATAAGAAATTACATTTAACCCTTTCGCCATTACTGTGTGAAGTTAACTTCATTCACAAAATCGCTTTTCACTGCGGTGAGACATCCCGGCCTTTTTTATGGCATTCTGTAGTGACCTTACGTACATGTCTGAAACTGAAGGGGACTGTCTAGTAGTTTTACGTGGCAAATAATTTTTGTAGGGATCTCTAGCTTTCTGAACATTAAAAATTAAAAGCCGTTAAAACTAATAATGTATTGCAACAGGTTATTTAACTTCCATATTTAAACTTGAAATGTTTCTGCGCATTCATCGGGTTCGTATAAAATGCGCTTTGTCACTCTCTAGCGGTCTAGCCAACAGATACTTTCACTAAAGATACAAACGCATAAACCTGAATTTCCTTTTACTTATGCAATTATAAATAGTGTCTTCTTATTGTGACAACATACAGTAGCCTACACTGTGATTGAAGATGCAACACAACAGAACAAACAACAGGAAGCAGCAAAGGGGTTAGCAAAGTGGTCAATGAGTAAGCTGCTTCCATTGTTTTGGCATGCTAGAAAGAGCTTTGGTGCGGAACAACCACGTGCTTTCAATCGGTATCAAACCCACGATCCAAGTCCTTTTGAACATTGCGTCGACGTCCATACAACTCAGTAACGCAACTGATGATCGAGATATATTGAGACTGAATTAGATAATCTAGATTTATCAATGAAAAAAAATTCTCACCTGATAGGGTGCACTTGCTAGCAGATAAATTATATCTGTAACCGCTAGATTTAAGACAAGTATGCTGTGGACAGGATGCTTCGATATGCGTTTAGTTGCTGTGGTGACTGCTATGACCAGTACGTTTCCAACAAGGCCTACAAGCAAGAGTATTCCAATGGTAACCAGAGCAACGTACTTAGTGATGCTAGCTACATCCGTTAGGTTTTTGAAGATCTGTGCTGTAATACATGAAGATGTCGTTGAAAATGAATGAAATAATCGTCAAAACGGACATTTGTTACGACTTAATCAAAGTAGACTTTTAAAATGTAGAAGTTTTTTTTTTTTTTTTTAAGTCATTACTTTCAAACTTTATGACTTGTATTCGACGAACCCTTTCAGTCACAGTTTTTTTTTCGTTCATTACACTTCTAAATAAATGGAAGGCAGTAAAAAAAAAATTAAGAACATTTTGTATCATGCAAAGTTGGCGTTGCGTAGAAAATTTTTGTGTCATATATGATACGTTATGACTATATGGGTGCGAAAATGGCAACACCGAAGAAGGAACGTATATCTTAAAAACTGTATCATACGAGACATAGTGTATGGTGAGTGAAATGGTTAATAAATAGGGATTTCAGTCAATTTTCTTTCGTGATATACACCAGTCTGGTTTCCACGTTTGCAGTACAGTAGTCCACGCTTATACTTTAAAGCCCGCTTCGGGACAGGGCGATTCTCTGCCACTCCGAAACATCCAGTAATTCCGGACCAAACTGGGTTTACCAAGCGGAAACTACTGTAATACAAAACCAGGCTTCACAGAAATACTTCGAAAGAATTATGTTTTGTTTTTGTAAAGTTTATAATTGAGATTGCTACTTTGAAAGCTCTTTCTGTTATTGTTTAATCCAGTCATTAAGTCATTCTTTTTTGACGTTGATTCGACTTCTGTGGACGTTGCATCAATGTAAAAAAGAATTGATTTGCTAGCTAAGAAGTGCTCTTAAAGGACAACTTAAATTATTTACAACTACAAGTCAGATTAAAAGGAAGGCGTCATCGGCTGAGTGCTTTAGTGAAAAAGTATTTCCAGAAAAACTTTACCATATCCGTAACAACAAAATTGCTCAGATAAAATCTTTGAAAGTGCAACTTTTTTTTCTGTTTCCTTGCTTGTGCCTGATGGTTAAAACACACACAAAGACCATTGATTGCATGAAAGATATCTTCTAGTTTAAATTACTTTTTTTATATTCGAGATGGTCTGTTGGTCTTTACGCTTGTCTCTTTTCGCTTGACACCGATGCGGCATCCCCGTCGGTCAAGCATCACTTCTTTGTTACCGTTCTTTTTTGAGAAAGTAACCACAGCATGGACATTGGCTTCCACATCGCATTGTGTGGTTTTCCGGTCAAGTTCTTAGCGAATGAGCGGTACCCAAGTTTGGATCAGATCAAACGCAACGTAAAATTTAGTTTGCGGAAGAAAATAAAAAGATAGTTTTAAAATTTTACTAGAAATTTGTTTTTTTAATTTGTTATTATGAAAAATGCAATTTTCCGTCTCCTACACACACTAACCTTTCTACAACTGAGAAAATTAAAGTATATTCAATATGTTTTAAGAATATCAATAATTTTAAAACATACTTTAATCGTCTTTATATACTATTATCTTAATGTAAACCTAAATCATTCACTCTTTGGGCAGTTTGTTTTAAATCCCGGTTTATTTACGGTTGTCAAACTCAGCGCTTCCTAATAGCTTATGGCTGCGGATGAAATATTTATGACTTGGACAAAGCTATCATTTGGAACGCAAGAATTTCTTTAAACAAATTCTAAATTTGTGATAAAAAATTCCGGTCTGATCTTGAGGGAATCCCTCAGGAAGCAAGATTCTGCTCCTATCCAATGAGCGAATTGATCTTTGTGATTAAACAATGCCCATGTGCTCCATCACACAGGATATACAAGAAAGTGAGCAGTTCATTTGTTCAACCTAACAGTAGTAGAAATTTTACAAAGCACACCATGAGATAAATGTAATTTAAAATTATAAATGTGTGAATGACTAATAACTCTAAAAAGGATTCTTTAAGTGATTTGAACCGCCAATTTGTCAAAGCAACATCACGCAAAGTAGATTGCGACATCGCAACTGCCTGATGGTGACTCTCCGATCAGATATCTCTACTTCCCGGCTCTATCACGATGATAAAGGATAATGAATAATTAAACCACTTAATGTGCGCCAGTGATGAGATGTTTGTATCACTATAAAATGGCCAAGTTCATTAGTACGGCGCTTCAATGATGTCAGTTTCACAAATTAATTTTAGAATAAAACTTTGAATGAAAAATGTTGGAAATTGTTATCTTCTCGTGTAGCTTCTTATTCCAATGCAGCTGAAATCATTTGCAGACGTCAGATAAGTGCTGGTTGAATAGCCAAAAACGATACATAGTAAATTTACTTTGACGAAAGTTAGTTCAAATCTTACCGAGCTATAAAATAGATTTTTATCTGAAGCTCGATCCTGTTAAGTTCAGCTTTTTCATATAAAATTTGCTTAAATAGTAGCCAGTCCGTTCTACTGTATTTGAGGAACCTTTACTGAAAATGGTTTAGCAAATCGAAATCGATTTTTAGCTGTACAAGGTAGAACTGACTCGTCTGAAAATAAATTTATCTGCATCACAAGACATGGGACCGTGCGATAGTACAAGAATCTGAATTTGACACCTGTCAGAAGATATTTCTTTGCTTTTCTTCATTGCTGCAAACGTTGTCTATGTTCCTTGTTCATGACAAAAAACTTGTTAATGTCGCGTGATTTTGTTTTTGCAAGTTAAGCTACAATTGTGCTGAAATAGTACTCACGTATTGTGATGTCTTCAATGGAAATGTTTTCTGTGCTATTGGTGTGGTTGGTAGCTTGAAAGGCCATATTGGTCTGCTCAACAACATACAAACATCGCTAACGTTTAGCTCACCAAATTTTTATCACATTAGTTCAGCGTTTCTTAACCGGGGGTGCTAGCACCCCTTGGGGGTGCTGGAATTGAATTTAGGGGGTGCTAAATGCATGCAGTATAATATCAAAAAATGCCCTTTTACTTTTCTGCATTTTTTCGTCTTTCTGCCAGTATCAGCAGATTCGCAAATGGAGTGACGAATATGTCAAGTATGGCTTTACTGTATTCCTGGACAATCGTGGAGGACCAGACCGGGCACAGTGTATGACCTGCCATTTCGTCTCTTGCAACTCAAATTTGAAGCCTGCTAGACTTCGGCAACACCAGTTGAAGCATCCAACCGCAGAACGTGAACAGACTCTCGATACCCTTTTTACATTGCTTTCCTTTCAATAATGCAGGCCAAAGTTCAATGGCGGCACCGAAATTTTGACATGCTTTTTGCTCGCTGGCGGTATATTTTATAGTGAAGTTTCTTGGTGTCTAACAAACTGTGCTGTCGTTTCAAGAGAGTTGATTGACTTACATATGGTTATAAATAATTGAATTTCTGTTGGAAAATGAAAGTCAAATACCAAATCATGAATCAAAACAGCAGTACAGTTTGTTAGACAACAATAAGAGACATCATTACAAAGTATATCGCCATCGATGTGAAAGCATGTCAAGATTTCGGCCTCTACTAAACTTTTGGCTGGCACTGTAGTAGTTGTATGTTTATGATAGTTAGGGGGTGCTAGACTGTTCAAGCTTGTTTACAGGGGTGCTAGAGTCAGAAAAGGTTAAGAAACGCTGCATTAGTTGATAATAACTGGAATTACAAAAGTTGAAAACAAGGCAAAAAATATAAGACACTGACTCCTCGGTTTATAACTGGCCAACTCAGGACACGCCAAAATCTCTCCAACTCCAGGACTCCGACTCCACAGCCCTATGTAAAATGCAGCAATTCACTAACCACAAAACAAAACATTTCCTTGTTCCTGCATTTCGTGATGTAATTGCCAGACATGCCAACTGAATGTGAAAGTAGGAATAATAAAGCTGTCAACTCCGTGTTGGGTGTTAAACACGTAGGCAGCATTTGTAAGTCCAAATGCACGAAAGCTTTCTTCAACTTGACACTGCTTTTGATACACAATACATTACAAGCGTATTAGCAACTCCACAAATTCTGCGACGTTACGCTAACAAATAAATTATGCAACAAGGCAATATTAATAAAAAACAGTCTACTACCAAGCTCTTTTGTTTGCAATGTGCAGTCAATACTGTACGACTAAAATACATTGCCCAAAGTAAAAATTTAACTAAGTGTAAAAAATGCAGAGCCAGGTTTTATAATTTTCTAGTTTCCTTTTGAAGGTGTGATAACAAAAACAATTTTGCATTAAAAAATATAAAAAAACTGACACCGACAAAAAAACAACGCAGCTAAGACGTGTAGCTTGCTTATCGTTAATTAGTTTCTCCATTTCTTCGATAGCTCCGCATAGACAAGTCACTGAAGCTCATGCTCCTGCACGTCTTCTCCTTTGATTCTTACAAAATGCATAAAATATGAACGAACTATAAGTTCGTTGCCTGACATATTCTCAAGCTGAAAAAAAATGAAAAAGATATAATAGACTCTTGCTTATATGCCATGGAGAAATCTCATTGTTGAATCAAGCCTTCTTTGCGTAGTAATAAGCTTTTTTTACCATGGATATTTTAAATACGTGGCTGCTACTTTCTTCCGCCAGACAAACTTGATCACCATCAATCAAGCCTTCTGAATGTTAACGCAGTGCCTGCTGCATAACTGCATTCTCTGGTCTCTTGTGCGTTGCCCCAGACATCAACGTCTGCAAACGTTCAATCAACGTAAAAATAACGTATTTTTATGTCTGGGTATCTGATCTCTTTTGTTAGTTCCTCACTATCTGAGCGTAAAATTTAAGATATAAATATTTAAAATCAAAATCAAATAATTTGACAATATTTTTTTAAATCAAAACAAAAATAAACCTCAGTCCCTAGGTGGTCACGGTCAGCTTCCGTAAATGGCTCAACATGAATACAGACAATCATAGAATATTGACTACATAAAATCACCAATTACTGTAACACTTATTCAAAAATAAAAAGCCTAAAACATAGGTAGGCCTACTAAACTCATGTTCAGCAAACGTTTCGAAATATGAACTGTCGTCATTTATATAGATTCATATCAGTGGTGATGAAGACAGTTTAGTTTTCGAATGGTTTGCTGAACATGAGTTTAGTATCTGCAATTTCGACACTGTAGGCCTATTGTTTATGAGATCAACTAGGTGTTTCCAACAATAGGCTTAACTCTTTTTTTTTTGTTCTATTCATTATTATGTTCAGTGGTTGACGATTTAGATTAAATGGATGGAAAGAAAAGAAATCTAATCTCTACACTCATCTTCAAGACTGTCATTGGGTGTTCAATCAAAGCAACGTACTCCTGCTCTTGAGTGATATTGAACTGGCGCTCTTGCAAAATTTGTATTAAGACTCTCACCACAACCGAGAATAACAAAAACATGGTCGGCCATGCGGTATGAACTACGAAATTTTATCAACTCGATTCATTCGACTCTATAGCCGTTTGCATATTTGGCTGCATAGCCGAGTGGTGAGAGCCCTGGGACGGCAATCGAAAGAACGTCGGTTCGACACCGCTCAAGGGCATGCGGCTGTGTCTTTGGTAAGACACAAAGGCATGTCTGAAGGTGGTCATGAAGATTGGCTTCCTTGCCTTCCCGTCCACTTAATCTAAACCTTCAATCACGACAAACAAAACAATTCGACTCCAGCAAAAGTGCCATCAAAAAGAACCTATCACTTCAGTTGTTGTTACCTTGAGGTCCATGAACCCCTTTGGGGTCCATGGAAAATTATAAGGAGATCAACAATAGTGCTGAAAAGACCAGTAAGCCAGGTAAGATCCATAATGAATCATCCATTTGTTTTCAAAGATGGTCGAAATTTTATACAACCATGTATAAAAACTACCTTTTCTAAAGGGCTTTTTTCGAGAGATCTACTAAAATATATTGGAACTAAAATGCATATTGGCACTTTAAACTAATGTAGAGAAAATGTTTTTCATGATTAGTTTTGAGCGTTGATTCATTTGTTGGCTTGATAGTTTTATGAAAGGGGCCCGAGGTTACAAAAGATTGAAAAGCATTGCATAGCCTACGTTTATTTATGCATTTTCAAGATCATCTTTGGTCAAATCAATAATCCAATTGCGCAGGCATGAGAACAATTGAAATTCTGCAGTGGAAGTAAATTGGAATGCTTTTGCTTGCAGGCCAAGTTGTAAATATTGCTCAAAAAATGTGTTTTCCTCTGAAGCTGCAAAGAGTTGCTTTAAGATAGGCTTTGCAATTATTGCATGTCTCTTTTTTAACTTGTCAAAGGAATTATATTCTGAGAAGCATTGAGTTTTCTTTTTATAGGCAGAAGTAAATGCAATACTACTCCCGAACAGCTCCATAGGCAGAAGTAAGTGCAAAACATCTCCCGAACAGCTCCATTAGACAAGCGCGTGACTTTGCAAACAAAGAAACCGTACAATCAAGCAACAATGGTTGACCTCTCGAAGTGTGCGATTGAGCCAACTATGAGGGCAGCAGCTTTCCATTCAACGGTACCAGTGGATAGAACACATATAACCAAGTAAGTAACAAGTACTGTGTTGGCAAAGTGGAAGCCATGAGCTGATTAAGTCCTTCAGGAGACAAAAGCACTTTTGGTGCCCCAACAGAAAACTAGATCATGAAGTGGTCTAACATTGGCTTAACTTGCCACCGTTTTGCCAGTTTTTACGTAAAAATAGTTCCAAAACCTCTAAATTTACACGAAAACTTTTTTGTGGTACCCCCTTTTCTTGATAAGCAGCAGCACGGGATTAGGCTCATCATCATCATCATCATCATCATCATCATTATCATCATCCAAGTGATAGCCGATTAAAATATTGGTATTGTTTTCATTTTTTTACAATTGTTTTGTTTTCATTTTGTTTTGAATTTATATTTTTAACGAAGAATTTTACTTGACTTTGCCAAAAACTATTCATTTTGAGCAAACCCAAACTTGTCACAGGATATACACTGACTGACGGCATCAAGCACTAACTGTAATATACAG
This sequence comes from Aplidium turbinatum, assembly GCF_918807975.1. NCBI lineage: Eukaryota > Metazoa > Chordata > Ascidiacea > Aplousobranchia > Polyclinidae > Aplidium > Aplidium turbinatum. The sequence continues at coordinate 4,102,068 of NC_137483.1, read as the reverse complement.
GCTATACAGTGTTTCTCGGCAGTCGAGTGAAGCAAGAACTCAGCGAACTCAGTTACAAAAGATTGAACCGATACTTTCGCAGCTTCATTTACAAAGTCATTAGTGTTCAGTTTTACATAGAATTCTATTGTAGATATCCAGCCATTTTCTCGGAAATCGACAAGTCGTGTCCGAACACGTTTAGCATAGTGTGCAATGATGACTTGATAATGGCCGAGGTAGGTTTCAGATCAATCAAGTTTGGTGGTTTCATGTCAAAATCGATAATGACGTAACTCGAAATGCGTTCATTTTAAAGGTGTGAGTGGTTCAAGTTCATGTCTATGTGTCAAGAGCTACACTGAACAGAAGCTCGAGGTAGGCTACTTACTGCAGTCCGATATTGTGAGTCATGTAGGGGGCGATTGGGAGAAAACACAAACAAGTAACTTTATTCAATGTTTATTCGCAAGATTGGATTAATGAACTTTTACACATCATTGTGAAGAAAGGAGTAATCTTCCCGGCTATTAGCACAAGGCTATCACTCACTAGAGTTAAACGGACTGGTGAAGCGGCGGTCGAATCCCCTTGTGGCAAGAATACGGTGCAATACTGACGAACCCAGCCTCATGGGCGAAACACGATGTCTATCGCTGTCAATTCTTGCTGCAATTGGCTGACGAAAAACATCCTACACATCATTGTGTTTCGTTGAATTCTCCCCTTGGCTGTGCTTGCTATATTCGCCTCTGTCATGTAGCTTATAATATAGCTGCATCGAAACTTAAAGAGACAATTGCTACCCTAAATTTTGTCCCTTTTCATAAAACTATGGCTTGACACTATAGCCTATAGAATTTCTTAGTAAATTTTTGCAATCATTATTTATGTTACCTTCCAAAAAGCTATTCTTTCTATAAAATTGGCTGTCTTGATATATCATTGGTAGATCAGTAATCGCAAATCTGCCAGCTGCTAAGCTAGTTCCGTGCTTACCCACGGTTTACCTTACTGTTTTGCTACTCTTCTAAAGTAAGCCTCGCACTCACGCCAAATTATCGATCTAAGGACAATAACTTACTTAAAACAAATTGGGTATCCTTCTAGTTTTGTTGGTCACGTCATTTTTATGAGCAGAATTACTGATTAGAAGCAGAGCTGCCGGATAATACAATATCAAACCCGCTTAATTGCCACACCAGCTAAACCAGAGCGTTTTTCACTTCCCCTTACTAATTTTTCTGTATTAACGTTTTTTTTTTGTTTTGTTTTTTCAGTTGGACAGCCGGCTAAATCAAACCACTTTAGATTGGCCGAGCATGATTCAGCAAAGCGAAGTTGACTGTATTAGTCAGTAGTCACTAATTAGTTAAGCCACTAATTATGTGCCAAGAGCAACCCTTGGTTGCTGGTTTGGTTGTTTTCTTTCCACAATCGTAAGATTTCAACTGACTGCTAAAGGCGGCGTTTCGATGCTATGTAACATAAATTAGTGGTGCGATACTAATGAGCCCAGCCTCATGGGTGAAACACCGAAGTCTATCAGTGTCTATTTTTGCTACAATCGGCTTCCGACAAACATGTTCTCTTTGAAATGATAGTTTTGAGAATCTTATTACGAAAGTGTGATCACTGAATCTCAAATCACTACAAAACTCATACCACCGTATTTCACGTTAAAAAATCACAAATTTTTCCCTGTTCTATTTCCAATTGTATGACATTTAGGAAAATGTTAAGGCTGTTAGTGACAAAATATTAGAATCGGGAAAATTTAGAAGTTCCTAAAAAAAACAGTGGGGAAGTCCAGATCAAAAACCTGATGAAAGAGGGGAAGACCTTTTTGAAAGATCGCACGGAAAAGTAGCTTCAAAACGCGGTGAAAGTTTTTTCTTTTTTGAAAATCACTGTGCAGATTGCGATTGATTGATTGAATCTTTATCCTCGGACTGGGAAAACTTCTTGCAGAGCTTAATCCTGGCAGTTTCTTATGCTTGTAGATGCTTTGAATCACTGACGCAGGCCCGGTCACCAAGATTGACAGAGTAAAGTTTCCAATTGTTGAAATCTTGTTGCCAGGGAATTATTCTATCTATTAGGTGCCGCTGAATGGAGAGTCCTTAGAATGCGTCGCTCAAATGCATACCCCGAGAGTCGAACCAGTGCCGCTTGATCTTAAAGCTTCTTCGTTCACAAAGTCAAATGCTAACCAACTGAGCTATCTGGGCGGACGTGGCGATGAAACACTTGAATGTGATTTGTGATGAAAAAGCACCAGTGAAAATTGTGTTTGAACAATCTGCTGGAAATTTCGAAACATACATTATTTTGCGAAATAATAAATGTTGTTATTATTATCATTATTAATAACATCAACCCAAAAAATTTGAACCATTAGGCTACTTTCCTCTTAAAGAGATCTGGTCATTCAATAATAACTATTACGCAGTTCAGCAGTTTTTGAAATGTTTGCTTTTTAAATAGCGTGTAGGCTTTTGGGGTCGTATTGGATTTCACCGATTCATTTTTAATATTTCTCATTTACTGTGTTTTTTGCAAAATGTAAGCATGTAGCACTTTTAGCGGCAAAAGCTTTAACAATAAGTTATGCAAGTTACCGAACTTGGCTGGCTTGGCTTTCGTATAGCGTTGGTAAAACTCTCAAAGTGTGCATTTCAAAGACAGCTTTTAATGCTGCTGCAATTGGTGTTAACATAGACCTACCATACGTCTCGGTTTGGCCGGGACAGTCCCGGTTTAAACGTCTGTCCCGGTGTCCCGTCCCGGTTAACAAAATGTCCCGGAATTTTACTTTAGTGAAATTTTCAAAATTAACTCCAACCTGATGCAAAATTATGAAATAATTCCGTCCCAAAAGGCATAACTTTGCTTTAACTCGAGGCTTATTTTAATATCTTAATTTTTTTAGCTTATTAGGTTGAGTAAAATGTTGCGCATAGCTTGAGAAATCCTTTAGTTAGGGAATAATGAGTGTCGTTTATTGCGTCATTATTCTATTGACTTCAATGAAGCCAATGGTTTCTGAATGCATCCCCCTATAAATGTTTGATTTGTGAGTTAGATAGTGTTATTTCTTTGTTCTCAGTGTTTGTTCTTTTTTTTTCTTATAAATGTCTGATTTGTGACTTAGTGTTGCTTAAATTAACATGTATTTTCCTTTAAATAAAGTAATAAATTTTTTTATTCAATTTAAGTAGAATACTTTATTATGCAATATTAAAGCTTATAAATATAAATATGGAATAAAATTTTGCCAAGCTCAGGCCTTCGGCCTTTCGTCCAGTTATTTCATTTATAGTTTTGAGTTTGTCCCGGATTATGCCCAAGAAATTATGGTAAGTCTATGTTAACATCAATTTCATCTTAGTTCATAAACATTGTATTAGGTGAGAGAAAAAACCGAAAAAAATTAAATTTTTAGATTTTTTTAAAAACCTCCGCTTTCGCTTCCTTAACCTTCAAAAGAGGGAAATACATATATTTTTACACTTTAATTAAGTGACCAGCAGCAACCGTATGTTAGCAAACAGCTCAGCTTAGGAAAATTTGCTCAAGCATATAATTGACTTCTGATGGTGATTTGTTAAAACAGCTTTATTTTGAGAACCGTTTAACAAATTAAAACAGTAAAAACAGAGAGAGACTGTTCACCAGGCATTTGGTAATAAAATTAATTTGCGTTCTTCTGGTGACTATTTACTAGGTTACCTCGTGATGTTCAAGATGATAACTAGCTTTTGTATTTCTGACGTTTCGTCAGTCAGCACGACTGACTTTATCAAGGTGGCTAAAACAGGTTAACACAACCTGTTCAGCAACGATGGCACAACACAAAAACATACTGATAAAATGAATAGAGTAAAGCAGCAAGAATCAGAATTAAAACACGCCACAAGATACCTAGAGGTTAAACTAAATGCGGTGAATGCCTAAAACCAGTAGGCTACTTTCCAACAGCGTAAATTTATCTATCTATTGGGCCACTGTCAAGAAACGTTGAAAAGACATCAGACAAGACAGAAAACAATGGGATTAGCAATAACAATGGTAGAGAAGACGCACTGAGAATGGAAAAGGTGAAGCTAAAGTTAAAGTAATTTTTTGTACACAGAACCAAAAAGATGGTCAGAATTTCCCCTCTGTGTACAAAAAATTACTTTACTTTAGCTTCACCTTTTCCATTCTCAGTGCGTCTTCTCTATCATTGTTATTGCTAATCCCATTGTTTTCTGTCTTGTCTGATGTCTTTTCAACGTTTCTTGACAGTGGCCCAATAGATAGATAAATTTACGCTGTTGGAAAGTAGCCTACTGGTTTTAGGCATTCACTGCATTTAGTTTAACCTCTAGGTATCTTGTGGCGTGTTTTAATTCTGATTCTTGCTGCTTTACTCTATTCATTTTATCAGTATGTTTTTGTGTTGTGCCATCGTTGCTGAACAGGTTGTGTTAACCTGTTTTAGCCACCTTGATAAAGTCAGTCGTGCTGACTGACGAAACGTCGGAAATACAAAAGCTAGTTATCATCTTGAACATCACGAGGTAACCTAGTAAATAGTCACCAGAAGAACGCAAATTAATTTTATTAAATTAAAACAGTGTTAACAAATTAAAAAAGTGTTGTTGGTTATTTTTCATACTGATCAATATATTCAAAACTACTGGATGTTGAATTTTGTATGTTACATCTTAAATTTGGAAGCGCATTCAAATATACAGTACTTTAATAAACGTCAGTCGATTAATGGCAATGTTGAAGCGATGCAAACAAATTAATTCTGTGAAGCCATGCTAATTATCAAGAGAGAACAAAGACCAGTCGAAATCTTAGTCAGCAAGCCTTTTTTTGTTTGCTTTAATTTAACGTCAGTGTAGAATGAATCAATGTAAAAAAAGACAGCTTTACTGCCTGGAAAGTGCCTGCATTGTGACATAGTAATCAATAAATCGAAAGCAGTACCCTACTTGCCGATAACATGATTAACTATCAGGAACAGTAGTCATTAAACTGTTGCCTGGTCTACATTTACAGTTGGAAAAGTTGTGTTGCTTTTAAAGTCTGCTCTTTTGTATTTATCGTCGTCATATACAGTAGAAATAATAAAGTAAAAGTTTATGTCTCCCAAATCTCCGTTCTGGCTTCTCGGTTCTACGGAGAATCATATGTCGGTATTTAGGCTACTACTTTAAAAAATGAAAACGTTTGCTTGTTTTTTTACTTATTGCATTGGTCTTAAAGTGCCCCTGACAGGTTGGACCCAAGTATAGTAACTTTTCTAAGCATTTTCTAGCGCAGAATTATGCTTAACGAACTTTTTAATCTTAACCTCGAAGCTCGACTGGTAAGGGCGAAATTTATACAAAACGACAGTTCTACAGCGCCACCACAGGCGAAACTCAATATTTCACTGCTCTGCGACGACTTTGGTGGTGTTACGTCATCGTGGGTGGGCGTCGTTAGCGACGAATAAAACAAAATGCTTTCTAGATGTAATTGGTGGATCACAGTTTGGTCGGAGTTGGTACAAGCGGTTGCTTTTTTCGAATATTTATTCTTTTTTGCAGTTTAATAAAACTGTACTGGATACGTTCCTACAAAACCTAAAATATACTTGAAGTGAAAAATGAAGAAATCGTACGAATCATCATTCATATGTATTTCATCATCACTATTCATAAATAAATAAAAGTTCTCTCTCTCTCTCATAATGTGCCTTCAGTTGGCCATTGAAAACCGGTGTAATAGCCATCTGGACTTTAAAATTGTTTCGGATTTGCCAAACAATGCATGATGGCAGCACAATCCGATTGTTGCTTCCGAGAGTACCACCTTGTAGTATCCACTCCAATACATGCCTGTAAGCGACTAATTACCGATACTGCCTGCAAGGAAATAAAATCACTTTGTTTAGCGTACATTCTTTAGCGTTTAGGGTATTTTTAGCCTAATGTAGCATCCTTACTCTTTCGATAGGTCTCCGTTTTCTCCTTTCGGTTTATTGCTTTTTCTCCAGTTCTTCCTGCTCCTCATAAAAAAAGTCCTCAGAACTGCAGGATGTAAGTGTGCCTCAAAATGGGTCAAATTGGTAACACAGCTAGATGGGTCTTTCTTCAAAAGTGCTTTCGTCTGTGGCACTTCATGGCAACATACACATTAAGGTGGCTCGTTTTTGAACTTTTTTTTTAAATTCTCTCGGGGTAGTGGGTAAATGGTGCCAATGAGTGAGAAAACGCTCATGACAAAATTTGAGATTTGTAAAAAATTGTCTTCAGCCTTCTCATGGGGCCCAAAAATCGAAAAATGGGGTCAAAAACGCAATTTTTTTTTAAATAGTTTTAGTTTGGGTAGATACAATATTGTTTAGATATATCTAATTAACCAAAGAAAAAAAATTGGAGTCATTTGAACTATTCCTTCAGCTTCCTCACAGCTTCTGAAAATTTTCATTTTGCTGAAAATTTCGCATTTTTGTGGGTAGGTATATGATACATAATTGCGTTAGACATTTTGCCAGCTATACAACGTCGTTGTATTTCTCTTTATAGACCTGCCCTGAGCTGTTGCGTCATTTTTTAATGAAATTGGGTTATATTGGTAGGAAAAAGTGACGTCTTTTATTTGAATTTACGTCACTGACGAAGTTTGTAGTTATGTAACCACAAACAAAAATGCGAAATTTTCAGCAAAATGAAAATTTTCAGAAGCTGTGAGGAAGCTGAAGGAATAGTTCAAATGACTTCAATGTTTTTTTATAGGTTATTTAGATATATCTAAACAATATTGTATCTACCCAAACTAAAAATATTTAAAAAAAAAATTGCGTTTTTTACCCCATTTTTCGATTTTTGGGCCCCGTGAGGAGGCTGAAGACAATTTTTTACAAATCTTAAATTTTGTCATGATTGTTTTCTCACTCATTGGCACCATTTCCCCACTACCCCGGGAGAATTTTAAAAAAAAGTTCAAAAACGAGCCACCCTAATACACATTCATTGGGCTGGGACATAGACTCGCACTTGTGGCAAACGCACCCCCTACAGTTCCCAGCACGCCACTCATTGCTGAGAAGATCCAAATCGGGTTTGTGGTGTTAACAAAATCATCTCCATTGAATTAAAGAGAACATATACGACTAGTTTTGTATGGTCCATCCCACTTTCGAAGACTTGAAGAAAACTTTGACTATTTTCTTCTCAGCACCTTGTTTTGTTTGAAAGCATGAAAAGATAGCACACGTCTTTGTCAGAGACTCTGTCACATAAACAGCAATTTCCAGGCATTACCTCAACCATAAATTAAGGGTACTGTCTGTGAGATACTGCTGTTACACTGCAAATGGCTATAGCCAGATTAGGACAAACAAAAAAATTATCCAAATTGTAGCCCTACAAGAGTTTAGAAAAACTGCAATTTCAATTGAATTGAGATGCTGTTTGATAAAAATAAACTCAATCTATTTGATCTAAACCTGATAGTAATAATAAGTTGACTTTTTCATTTCGGTAATTCTCATTTTGCACATGCTTTAGACCAATAGAGCCCCACACATTGACGTTTTGGAGCAGTCGTACCATACCTTACCAACTCACCACAGAGAAAGAATGTATCCTTCCCACCCACGGTGACGTCACAGCGGTGTTGCCGTTTTTATTTTCGTAATTGACTGATTGCCAGATTTGCCGAAAATGAACAAAAGTTTGCAAGCGTGTAACTTAGTAGCCTGTTGATATTTTTTACGATTTGCTGGTCAGGGAAGTTTGTTAGTGTCATCTCTTTGGTATCTTAGGTAAATTTAGCAAATTTATTTTCCTGTCAGAGGCACTTTAATGTATTTAAATCAACCAGAATGGGTCTAAGTTTCATTTCAAGATCAGTTTGTATACTTGCTTGCAACATGTGGTGTGTATAATTAATGGCACTTTTTCTCTCTTTTTTTCAATCTCGTATCCAAGCTTATATCTGGTGTTGAATATTAAGTTAGAAAAGCTAACTTTCAGCTTGCGCTTTAAGCGGTGTCGAACCGACTTCTTTCGAACGTCGTGCAACCACTGACACTCCCAGGTCGCGCGAGCCACAAGCTGACGTCATAACAACAGTATTATGACGCCATTGTTCGTGTACTTGTGCGTCATGAACTGCTCATACATCTTTCTTCAATATTATTATTACGTTCTCATGTATAAACAAACATGTTCACTCCACATTAGTTCGTGGTCTATTTGCTTAATTTTTTCAATGTAATAAATGGAAACAAATTATGAAACAACCATTAGGAAGATGACTTTTAGAGAACCTCTAAAATGCTGCACAGTCAAGATCGTCTGTTTCTCATCAGAACACTCGTTTCCAGAAGCGTAGTCAAGGCAGAGGGGCAAAAGGAGAAATTTTTCCCTCCCCCCTAAAATATTTTAAATGAAAATTTCACAGTCTGTTACATCATTTGACAGTGTGATTATTGATATTGGCTGAAAATACTCGCTGAATGTGCAGTTTAAAGGCATTTTTCAAACGTATTTGAGAAAAGATCCTCAGACCCCACAGTGAGTGCTCCGCCTTCGGTGACTCGTTGCCGAGGTCAATCACATGTGCAAAAATACTTATTTGACCTCTCGCTCTAAACTTTGGTGATGATTTGTTTCGTGCTGTCTCATTCGACAGTTTTCAGAGGACAAAAATTTATTGTTTGTGGGGTAGAATTTTTTCATACATTGGCACTGCCTACCTAACCTAGACAGCAAACCAAATGTTTTATCCATTAATTCAACTTCTCCAGACGTTAAATCAATGTGAAAGACGATTGTTTTGATCCTTAAAAATGAACAAATATTGACAACAAAAATATTGGTTTAAGATCTCTTATTCTCAAATCAAAGAAATTATGCAAACGATTTAGAGACTGTGTTTTGCAATACTGTATATTTTTGGGTAGAGAAAAAATCAATCATAAAATAATAGCCTAATCAATTTCTTTTAGGCTTGACACTAATTTGGCACCTATTGTAAGACCTGTCATGCTAGGAAAGAAACTATAATTTTGAAGAAAAAGAGTTTATACATTTGTGCAAAAACAATAGAAAGTGTTGATGTGAAAAATATTACTGAATATCAACAGAAGAAATTCAAGCAAAATAATTATTTTATATCAAAGCAACATGACCAGCTTGTTCGACAGGAACATCTCAATCATCAAATCAATTTCATTTTGGATTGGTTCGTCCTCTGCTGACGTTGAATCAATGTAAAAAGCACTGATTTGCTGAATGAGATGAGATCAGCAAGAAATGTTTGTTCAAATGGAACTGAAGTTACTCAAAAATAGCAGTATTAGGCCTCAACATGCCGATGTGGATAAATGAAATAATCGTTCTCATACCAACCTTTGAATCCTAAATTTAAATCTTTAAATTTTAACTATTGGTCAACAATGTCGGATTGAGCATTGAAAATCCAACAGACCAAATCGCCGCTAGGTGGGGTGCAAGTTCAACTTACACACAGGCCAGATACAGTTTCAAAATTTATTTAAAATTTACTGAAAGATAAGTTGCTTATGAGTCTGGTGTTCACCAAACTGGAGCTTTTTACATGAAAACGGTGCTATATCAAAGCATGTTATTACTACCACCACTAAAGGTAGTAAACATTCAACAACAAAAAAGTCAGTCAAACACTATAGCAGTAGCCGTAATCAAAATCTGTAAAATGTGTCAAATCAGGTCGCATCTCCTGGTGGCCATGGTTATACTGTAGGCTGCATAATACATATATTGCTTTTCTGGTTTCTGCGTAAATACATCTGAAACGACACAGTGTCTTGTCCATTTTCAGAGAACGTCAAAACGGCACGAATCTCTGTATGGTTCTGAAGCTGCTTATTTCAGTCTTCATCATACAGAGCAGTGTTTCTCAACATTCAGTGTCTTGTTAGGGATTCAAATAAGTTTCGGGCTCACATAAACACAAACTGGATGCTGTGCAACAGAAAATGCATTTGTTTGCAAACGACAAAATCTTTTAGTCAATGTAATGATTCTGACAATTCAATTTATTTTTCTTTGTCTAAATACAACAGTAATTATGAAGTCACAAATAAAATTCAATAACATAGTCAACAAAAAGTTTAAGATGTGCATCAATGTAAATTCGGAGGTTACGTAGATGACATTAAATTAACCACCAAACCTAACTGCTTAAAGTAGCAGTTAAAAGAACTAGTTGGCTCCACATGCCTAAAGTAACCGAAGATGTGCCAATTGAAGAAGCCATGCGGGGACGACTGAACCTTACAACCAATACAAAAATAAAAGAAACATCAAAAGAAGAGCATTTAAAAATACAGAACGGACGATACTTATTACTTACATAACACAAAAACTATGTACAGTCTTTTTGCTCGTTAAGAAGTGTTTGCATAAAATGAAGTGTTTGCAGCAATGACAGTGGTAGGGTTTAACAATAAGATAAACCATTGAGTCCAAAAACTTATATAGGTTATATTATTCTTTGCACATGTTACTGCTACTACACAACGGTTGATGTCTGAAAGGACTTGTCCAGTTGAATTTTGGGCTGGCTTCAAGCGTGAGTCTCTTCGATCTGCAACAAATTGTTTATGTTTGTTATCACATCATTTGCAGCAGAACATTCCGCAAACTAATTTAGCACCACTATCACTTTTTTAATATCGTTTAATTCAGTAAAGTAAAAATCAACTGGTTTTCCACACCTGAAACCAACAATATCTAAATTAAAACTACAATAAACCAGTGGCCACTAGGTCTTAGAAAGATGTGAGTGTGAATATTTGAAAGCAGCAATCAATTGAATTTGTCCATGTGAGAATAAAGATTTGATAACTTTGAGGTTGACAATAATATTCAAGTCCTTGGTGCGTGGCATGGAACTAGATGTACAAGATTTTAAGAAGACCTTGTAACCCGGAGGTAGGTGAGCATTGGTTTTAACTTGACGTTTTTTGATGTAGAATCACTTTATTGTAAGATAGGCAAGTTTTAAGGTAACCTATCTGTTGGATCAATGAACTCTCACTCCAATATAGACTTTATATTCCACTTCAAGCTTCTTCCTCTTTTTACGTGTGAGACAGGATTGTTTAGATTTTAAGGCAGCTGATGGAAAGCCAGGTGAGTGTCACTTCGTCCAGTTCTACTAAACCATGCATTCCATTTGGCGCCTTGTAAATGGTGCATTTAAGAACGACTTGGTCAGCAATTTGTTCCTTCGCATGTTCCTACTCACGTGGTCAACTTCCTCGTGGTGAGACTCAGAAGCTGAAAATATCAGGATTATGACAACAGAGACACATTAAGCCATCTCTGGAGTGGCAAACGAATAAACCCTCGGCCCAAGAGAACAAAGAATGAAACCCGAAGTCCCAACATACTAAATCAAGCTAAGTTATTGAAATTCTTTAAAAAAATTCTGGATGGTCGAATGGCCCTATGCTCCACCCCTGCTTACACCACTGCATCTTCATACCAATAAGGTTTATCTCAATGGCGAAAGAAGTCACTCGTACGCATCATCTAGCGGATCACAATGCTTGAACGCATTGTTGATTCAGTTTTTACAATTTGTTATTTTAAATCTCCCAATCACAAGCTACATGGACCCATATTTAGAGAGCTACGGTTGCCAAACCCAAAGTAACAGAAAACGACTGATTTTAAAGATAATTTGTTAAGACGCTTTTAGATGTGTGCTCTACGACGGCTGTAAAGATTAGAAACTTGTTTTTCTATCTAACTGCATTTCCCACTCTTTATCAACATCCTCTTCTTTTTTCTTTTGAAGTTCTGAGACCCATAGATTCTTCATTTATTCGTGGACGTTGCTATAATAGCATCTGAACTGGAAGATAAAAAACTAGGCCTTATTTTGCAGCAAACACCGGCTTAGGCTATGGTAGTAGCCTAATGGTGCTGTTGACAAAAGCAGCCCTAAATGAAATGTTGTGAAAAGCATCATCAAGATTCGGAAAAGTTGCCTTTTGAAACCTGATGTTTTGTAAATAGGCTACTAAGCATTAATAAAACAGAGTTTCTAAACTATTTACAATGCTGACAAATTTTTTTTTAAAAAAGCTAAAAACATATCAAAATGCCAAAGTCAAAATAGCCTGCCAAACGCATAAAAAAAAAACGCTTATATTTCTGAAATTTGGCGTCAAAACCACTAATATGCAGGCCCGGATTTAGGGGGGTCAGAGGGGGCAGTTGCCCTGGGCCCCCCGACTTTTGAAGGGCCCCCTATGTGGAAAAAAATGTGATTTTGTGTTATTTTATTCCTTTTGACCTTTAAAGTTTCTGCAAAATGCTGTGCAGTGCTGGACTGATGCTACTGTAGACGTAGAGATGGTTTTTACGCGCCGTAGGCTTGAAAAATTTTTTTGCACGGAGGCCCCCCGATCTAAAAGTGCCCCGGGCCCCCCATCAGCTAAATCCGGCCCTGCTAATATGGCAACACTGTTTGCTGCCAAGATGAGGCTTAGTGTTTTAGCTTCCAGTCCAGATGCTATTATAGCGACGTCTACGGTTTATTCCATCTGTTTAAACTTATAAGTTACAAAATTTGTGTTGCCTTTATTCTCTTTCCACACACGCATGCACGCACGTACGTGGTTGATAATATCGAATCAATTAAGAATGTTCGCAATCACATATAAATTCTAATAATTCTATTTATTTAATGATTCTATTTGAATAAGGACCTTTTGATGATCCTCCTTTTAGGGTGAAACAGGCTGTCAAGGGTTTAGAGACTAACAACTATATTTGATTTAAATTCTAATAATAATTATTTTACATCAGTTGGGTGCAAAATAACGTCAATAAAAAGTCTCTACAATTGGCGATGTTCAACCAACTGTAACAGTTCTTCCGGGTTGTGCTTTATAAGAGATAGAGCCCTTCGCATGGAAGTTTGTGCTGGTTTTTCTTTTGATTTCGTTTGTCCTTGATCAGTTTTGATAATAAGAAAGTTTCATCATAAACTGAAATTATTGGATGTTGTATTTTATGTTCCAGCCAGACAAGTTGCTATAATCACGTATTACGCTCCTCAATATTTTTTAAACTTGTTTCAATATTTCGTTAATTAATTATTATTCTTTCTTCTCATTCAAGTTCAGAGAAAGGATTAATAAGTTTGCAAAATAACATTTAAAACGAGGCATCTTGTGAAAATGTGCATCACACAACCTCTTTGGTGTTTACACTACTAATACGTTTCATAACATTACACTAGCGCAGGGGTCACCAACCTTTTTTGCATGCTGGCCAGTTTGGCACTAAGGAGAGCTGTGGCAGCCGCACTAATAAAATGTTAGGTAGGTTGACTCTTATCCTAGAAAGGAACGCATTTCGTACCCAGTATCCAGCGTTACATGTTGTTCATATTTATGTTAGAATACCGCAGCAACAAAATTAATCAAACAAAGCTACTGCCAGGCCAAGCTTCTTTTACAACACTTTTGACTTTGTTAACAATGCCTAATAAACGAGACCACTTGTTTTGCGCACCTATAGCGAGGTGAGCGATTTCATCAGAATATTCATCGCCAAGCAAGAGTGGTGTTGTCACTTCGCTTCACAAAAGATATCTTGCAATTCACAATTGCAGTAAACAAGAAAATGTTTGACACATCGCAATACAGGTGCCCAACAATAGTGACCTGCAAACATATCAGCGAAAAATAAGCTCCAATAACAAGGAAAAAGAAACCAGTCACCATGAAACAAACGCTTGTGGAAATCACCGAAATATCGTAATTCTATCGTAATTCATGAACAGTCTTTCCTCTAAAAAAGCAAAGAGTTGGTTTTTCATCCTTTTTGTGAGAGTCTATAAAACCGTCTTTCTTTTATTATAAGACAACTGTTACTTGCGGTGCTTATCAGCGTGGCAAGAATTTGTTGATTAACAACATTTTGCAGGACTTGCTTCGGCAGTAAATATACTAAAATTGGAACGATACAGAGAGATTAGCATGGCCCCTGCGCAAGGATGACACGCAAAATCGTGAAGCGTTCTATATTAAAAAAAAAAACATTTTGCAGTAGTAAGCTAAATATTTTCATAATACAATCAGAAAAAGTCTTTAAATTTATATATAATATTTTGCCAATTCATTATAAATTGAGTTGGCACACCGACCTATTTTGCCAACAAAAACTTGCATAAAGAGAACACTGCTTGTGAAACACAATACCGGTGAAACGCACACTAGTGTTTACATGACATTTGCAAACTTAAAATAAGCAACCCTATGCTCACAGACAATTTCAAAATTGGAAAACAGACGTTTTAATCAACCACTGGGACAGTGTGGCTGGACATCGCATTGGAATAGCCTAACTTTAAGCGACCCCCACCTACAACTATAATCTGATTGGTCGGTCGGTGGAATCGTATGCAAAGCGAAAATATGCTTCCCGGAAAGCATTTTTTGCCCTCGTGCTCTTTAACTCCTCAAGAAAAGTATTTTTGTTTATACTTGTACGCTGATGCCTTCCGCGGGCTGCAGCGATACAGCGTGGCGGGCCGCATGCGGCCCGCCAGTTGGTGACCCCTGCATTAACGCAAATGGTTATAGGCAAATTGTTCGTAAGCAATTGTTCGTAAAGCAATTGTTCGTAAGCAATTGTTCGTAAAACAATTGTTCATAAACTGTTTTTCGTAAAATTAAATCCGTAAAACATTTCTTCGTATACATCAAATTTTAACTGCATGCACGAAAAAATGCTTTAGGAAGAATTGTTTTACGAAGATTTAATTTTACGAACAACTGTTTACGAAAAAAACGTCAGACACCAACGCAAATATACCTAATTTGTGATTGTGTTTCAGAGATTATCAATTCAAGGTGTTTTGGAAGAAGAAATTCTTTGATATGACGTCACTGTTTGGGCTTCGAAGATTTTCTATTGTACCTGGAGTTGGAGATAACGTTGAACTAACGTTTCCAGTGATAGAATTCAACATAAATTGTTGACATGTTTTGAACAAACCCAAGACTTGCCTCTCCATTTTATATGTAGCCCATTCCCAGAAATCAAAATCAGCCATTCTTACATTAATTCATTGTCTGCAGACGTTGAATCTATGTAAAATGGCTGGTTTTTGGTATCTGGGTAATAGGAAGTGGCTGTAGTTGTGAGTAACGCCCCGAGCAAATTTTCTTTTGCGTTAATTCAACGTGTGCAGACATTAAATAAATGCAAAAAAACTAGGTTGGTGAAGACCTTTTAATGAACTTGTCGCAAATGTTGATGAAATAATTTGCTGCTAAAAGTGAAAACTCTTGTCGGGAAAATTTATGAAGCATCTGCAAGATGGCTGACTGCAGCAGTTGTGGAAAGCACAAAGCGAACTTGCTCAGGGAAACTGTGAAAGTTTGGAAGCTCAATCTCAAGGTATATTACAGATTCGTCAACATTGGTGATTCTATGACCAACACTGGTTACTTTATGATCAGTGAAAACTCTGGTATTGCGTTTAAGAAGTACACTGTAGGCTACAATGTAGCCCAGGGTTATTCTGCAACTAATGTTAGCAAAGGTCCGGTTTGACAAGTTGAATGTTTTTAGCGGTCCGGTGATAAGTTATTTCACACGCAACCACGAAAGTTAAACTATCTGTACCTGTACCGAACCTTTTTTTTCTTATGTAAAATGTATCTCGACTTGAATTTGTGACAAAGTGTTCAGGGGTCTTGATAGCTTAAGCTACTAAGATAATCACAGAAAGTTTTGTTTTTCTCCCAGTAGAAATACAGGGTGACCCAAAAAACGGGCCCAACTCTAATTAGGCCCCGTTTCTTAGTGTGTCGTCCGAATGAAATGAAACTTTGGTTATAACTAGTTTATTATGTTCAAAACAAAACATCAAAACACTAGGGTCTTTGGCCTTTTTTTCTCCGTTCTACAGCATGTGTTCTAGATGGCCTCCATTTACCTCCGTGCATTTCTTGAGGCGCAGCACGAAGTTGTCCATGACGTTCTTACAGACTGACTTGGGAATGGCTCTCATGTCCTCCCTGATGGCTTCCTTGAGTTCCGTGATGGTTCTGGGTTTCTCTGCGTACACTCTGTCCTTAAGATAGCCCCAAAGGAAAAAATCTGGGGGGCTTATGTCTGGGCTATGGGGTGCCCACTCAAAATCAGTCTTGAGACTGATCATTCGGCCTCCGAAGATCTCTTTCAGCCAATCTCGCGACAGGTTTGAGGTGTAAGAACTTGCCCCGTCTTGTTGGAACCAGAACTTGCTCATGAGCGACGGGTAAAGGGTCTGGAGCTCACTCTTGAAGGTTTTGAGGACCTCCACATACCGCTCCTTGGTGACTGTCACTGCTGCGCCAGATTCTTCGATGAAAATTGGTCCGATGATGCCTCTGGCCGAGATTGCAGCCCACACCGTGCACTTAGGAGAGTGCAGGGGCTTGGTGGCTACTTCAGTGGGTCTGGAGGACCCCCAGAAGACATTTGTCTTGGAGTTCGCCTTTCCGTCAAGATGGAAGTGGGCTTCATCTGAGGTCCAAAGGAGGTTAAGGAAACCTGGTGTCTCCTCGATCTTCTCGAGCATCTTGACTGCCATAGCGCTCCTCTGCTTCTTGTCTGAGGCTGTAAGGGTCTGCATCGTCTGTATTCTGTATGGGTAAGCCCTGATATCGTTCACCAGCACTCTCCTGCAAGTCTCACGGGACATACCGAGAGACTGACTTCGTTTACGCACAGAGCGTTTCGGACTCTGCTGGAGAGACTCCCTCACACTTTCGACCAGCTCGGCTGTCCGCTTCTTGGGACGTCCCAAGTGGCCTGGACGGTTCTCACTGGCAGCGTTGAGGTTTTCCACGGTCCCATACTTCTCGAAGTGGTCCACCCAGTTCTGAATTCTGCTTTTGGATGGAGCCTTTTAACATTCGAACTGATGCATGAAACTGTGCTGGGTTTTCTTAAACGAGCTTGTTTTGTAGTAAAATTTAACACAGTGTATTCTTTGTCCCAGCTCCCACTGGGGTGTTGGTGTACTCACGGTAGATGATTCTGCCATGTCCTATAAAATAAGGGCAATCGGTGAATAAATAAAGGAAATATGACATAAAGTGTACGCGGGGCCCGTTTTTTTTGGGTCACCCTTTTAAAAAGGCCCTGAAACATAGCAATGAGGTTATCCATATTCTTCCAGCAGCCCAAGGTCCACCATTAACACCCAGAAGGTCCGGATTCGAACCACGGTCCGCTAGTTGAGTAGCCCTAATCTAGCCTACAGCATGCTTTGTAAAATCGCAGTTAATACTGTACAAAGGTTTTTTTGTGTTTGCCCAATATATCAGTTGTTCACCCTGTTCACAAGGGGTTTTGGTTTCAGTCTGTGTCAAAGTTACTGCTTGTTTGAGTAGAATATAATATCAACTTAATAAAGTTGTTTTCTGCGTTGTTAAGAGTTTGAAAATAAACAAACAACATCCAGCGAAACAAGACTTTTGGCTGTGACAAACAAAATAAATTGACTTTACTTGTGACACACGAGAAATGTAGCACATACAAAAATTCTATTTCCAGTAGGCCTAATTAAACAGATTAATTCTAAAAAAATTGTTTTGTAATTGAAGTGAAATGTGATGTTTTTTGACATTGGCTTTTTACCAACTCAAGACACATCAATTGAAAATCGCTGTTTTGACACCAAATGCCATTCTAAACTCAACAAAAAAACACCACATTCAAACGCCAGATAAAAGAATTGAGCAGACAATTTCTCACAGATCTTTGAAGTTGACAATTTTATGGCTGAGGACTTGACGCTACGGAGCAAATGAGTTTAGTTGGATTAAAGTTAAATGCGGATTATTAGACACCGTACGACATTCAACGTTGTTTCCTCGTGACTTGTCGTTGGTTCATTTTAGATTAGAAGGATTGGTGTAGTTTGATTTAACACTATTAGCTCAGTACTTGATTTTAACTTGATTGCGAGCACAGAGAAGCTATTTGTGGTGGTAAAGACGTTAACTGAGTGGACGATAACTTCGAGAGATAATGAAGCAGTGGTGAAATCAAGCTAGATAGCAACCTGTTTGATTTATTACAAACTAGCCACATCTGGCAATCCTACGTACAGTGATTATACTAGGACCACTAAAAAAAGGTGGCCAGGAACCGGTTCTGCAAACTTTTTATATTTTAGGAAGCGGTTCGTGCGAACCGGCAGAATCCCACCACTGCAAAGAAGTCCAGCTTCGGTACACCTTTATGCGCGTCTTGCAAAGACGTAGCTATCATTCTGTTCTAGGTTGTTATTCAACAGAGAGCTTTTCTTTTTGCAAAGTATGTAGGCTATTTCGTAACCACTTGCAGGTTAGCATTTGACACGCAGATAGTTTCAGTTGAAAAATTAAAAAAAAAAAATAGCCTATAAGATTGACTTTATTTGTTTCTTAGCATACTTGTGTTTTGGTTTAACTTTATTTCAATTCTGTTGTAATTGAAGAGGTCTTGTAGTTACAACAAAGCTTTCAAGTTTTGACCACTTATTGAGACGAGCGAATATATTTTCTCCATGCAAAAAATTATGAGTTGCTAAAAACATTTCAATATGACAGCTTCATGCTCTTCACAGCAAGTGCAACGTGCACAACGGAACGGGAGAATCCCAGGCCCTTATATGCAAATAAGTCATCTACTTTCAATTATGGTGTCCGGATTACTCCCGTGATCGAAAAGTTAGATTAAATTAAACAAACTGGAAGACCCGTGTTCGTGTCCACCTTTATGCCAAATACGCAGCCGCATATTTTTAGCTGCATCAAACCGGCGCCATTTGGAGAGTCGAAAAAGGCTCTCATCATTTGGCTAAGTAGCCAAACGCTTTTTGTTAATTTTTTTCTTCTGATTAAATGGAGTTCTTTTCAATTTTTCATTTCAATTCAACTCAATTTATTTTTCTTTGTCGGAAAACAACAGCAATGATAAAGTTACAAATAGTGAACTTTACAAAATAGTTAAACTATCTTTAGTTAAACTTTACTTTACAAAACTTTACAAATACTTCTTGCTTTGACTTCAGTTAAAAATGACGTTTTCTCTAAACTTGGAGCGCCACTTTTGATGTAATTTAAAGTTGTTTTGTTAAATTAAAAAAACTTTCAAATTTGCAGTTTTTCAAAAATTAACTGCTTTCACACCTAACTACGTCCAGCGTAGGTCTTGAAAAAGCTTTAAGTTCACAGATTTTCAAACAAACAAACCGAGTCTCTTATTCTGTCAGCATCAGCTCGTTTATCACTTCTTGTATTTTGGATCACCTGGAAAATCACTTAATCCCTAGAGATGCTGTGTCTCTGTCTGGACTGGTGTGATGACAAGTCTGGTCAACCAAAGCATCAAAAATATTTTTGCCAACGCATGAGAGCACAGCACCTTGAACTTATACGTAAATTTCTAATTTCATGGTAGCACTTTTTGTAGTTGTACAAATGTAATGTTATGAGTGCCAACGGGTTCTGTGCAGGTAAATATTTCATGAGATATTGATTTATTGAAATTAATAGTTTTTTTTTGGTCTGAAGGTAAATTGATGAGAGATATATTTGTGTCAAATTTTTTTCAAAGTTATTTTTCATTGTCAATGCTTTTTTCCAAGTACAATATAGTTTGCGTCCACAACTGTAGCTTATCTGGGACCTTCAGTCAGCGATTGGTTTTTACTTTTTAAAGATTTCTTTTTGGCATTCATGATTTAAAACCTAAATTGAATTGAAGTATAAATGGTCAAAATAGCCAAACATGACCGCATCCTATAGGCTACTTCTTTGTAAGAGCCACTGAGATATTCAAGGTGTTACAACTGTGCCAAATTTTAAACTGATTATCCTGTTTCAGCCTTGGCAGTAATCTGAGTTGCACCTGAAATATAAAGTTTGAGAGAAAGTTATTATTTTTGTTATCATTCTGGCTATTGTGACACTGGGGTAAAAACGTGCCATCAACAATAGCTGAACATCCACAGGAATGACAGTTTTCCTTTAGACCTGCTTTCGTTTCCGCCTCAGAGTAAAAAAACTTAATTTTAACGATCGCGTTTTGTCGCTTCTACCTTTTTCTCGACCTTTGTTATGTTGACGTGTATTGTTTTTACTGTGATGGTCTGAAATAAAAACCTTCATTTACATCTATAATTTCCTGATGCTAATTTAAAATAACGCCAGCTGAAGTTGAATTTTGGCAAAATAATTGACACCTCTGAAAAATTTTGGAACAAAGTAATTCAAAGCTCATGAAATTTTAATGAAATACGGAAACGGCCAATGGCAAAACACTTTATATTTTAAACACAAACTCGGGGACAACAATATAGAATTTCAGCTTCTCGTTGATGATATAGGCAAATTGCATATCAATTCTTAACAATGCAAATGAGTTGTTCTGTGCACTTTGTGCAAATGCAGTACAAAAGCTGTAAAGAGCGTGTACAGTACTTTCATGATATCAAACAACCGGTTGTTGAAAACATTTTACCCGCTACCCGTGTAAAGTCAAGAACCAAATAGTGTTTGAATTATTGGCTTTGAATTGACGCATAACCTTATGCCATATCGAGTAGGTAAAAAAAAACGATAAAATTGTAATTTTTTAAGGACATTAAAAGCTCTTATTCTCAAAATTGGTAGATTACACAATACACAGTATAACGTGGCAGTTTCACATTTTTTAAAAGTTTAACATTTAGGTGTACATTGTGAAGAAAGGGGCGTTCTTCCCGGCTATCAGCACAAGGCTGAGCACTCACTAGTACAGCGAGCAGTGGCGATTCGCTAACCATAACGGTATAGCTTTCACGCTAGCCATTTAGACCATCCAATAATGAACAATAATTCTTGCTACAAATCGGCTGCAGAGAAACATTGAGGTGTACAGTGTTGCAAGATGCAATTAGTTTAAAATTAACACTCAAAGCTACAGTGCCGAAAGTAATTTGCATCTAGTAGCGTTGAACTGGACGAGCGTAAGGTGACCATATGTCTCCAAGTCTGTAATTCAGTCCTTTTTAATATATCCGAGGTGTCAACGTTTGCAGACGTAAAATCAATGTAAAAAGGACTAATTGGCTGGATGTCATGAACTTGTATATCGTATTATGTCACGGGGCAAATATCACACATTTACTGTGAGTGTCAGAGATAGTAGGCTCGGCTACTACAATTTTATAAAATGTAAATCGCCTGTACAAACTCTGAATTGCAATTCTATGGATTACAGTTATTATGAATTATTAGACATAAGTGTCCAATGGCGTAATTGTGTTTGCCAATTTTGAGATTCACAGCTTTTTCTGTAGGGTAAAATCGAAAACTAAAAGTGTTGTTATTTTTTACGCCACCCGGTATAATCAGCAATTGCTTCATATTTCAATATTCGATTAACCAGATGTCTCAGATACTAAATACTTGGATGTAGCTGCTGTTCGTGCTACAAGCTTTACAACTTACCAACACACCCTATTGTCAAGTAAGTAGGCCTAGGATTGACGTAGTCATTGAATTTTATTAGTCTAATTCCCTGAGTAATCACCAGTCTTCCAAGAATTGCGATAGTTAGAAATGTTGCTGTATCATACTGGAATTTTTTTTACGAATTCTGTCAAACCGTAACTATTCGATGACAACAAGGCCAGTGAGGTAGCTAGAAAGAAAATTTTAAGGGAAAAAAAGCAACTGTTGGAAGTAAATATTTTAATATTTGAAATAAAGGTTTGTTTAAAGTATAGCTACTGAATGCAGACAGACATTTATAAACCGCCTTTCAACATGTAATACTACGTCATCAATACGTTGTAATGGCATTAAAAACCCATTTTTTGGGAGAGGGCAAGATAAAATTTGAGGGGGGCCTAAGCCCTCTCCGTGGCTATGTCCCTGAACAAGACGCTAATTTCCACAAGTAGGTCACATTGAACCACAGCGTTGCCAGCTCGAGTGCTGGTTCTTTCGTGTCGTGATTGAGAACCATCATGGCAATATCGATTGATTGATTAATTAGAAAAAATATTTTGTTGATATATCTCGTTTGGCAGCGTCAGTGGCGAATTGCCCGCTTGGATGAGTCATGCTTGTCACGTCACACCGACCTCTGGAGGATAAAAGCACTTGGCCTTTTCAGGCTATAACATTTCATGACGCGTAAAAAAATTACAATTTTTATCAAAATAGAAATTAGATTATATGATTTAAAATTTTTCAATTTATTGCCATTTTGTTTCCTTCAAAAATCTAAACACGATTTTTAATTGCAGTACAATTGGTCTCGATGATCACCTAAACTTGAGCAGGTTCCTTAGTCACTTGTTTATGGGGGATTGCTTCGTCAAATTACACCACTCGAGGGTTGTGTAGGTTTTGAACAGCCTGCCTGAAGGGAACCTTCATTGAAGCAATTGAATTACACAAACCAAAATTTTAGTTAAAACCTGGGAAGCATAAAGTATGCTTAATAAGCACTGCATTCTTGTCACAGACAAATTCCAATGCTGCTTTGTATAATAAAACATGAAATAATAAAGTTTAAGGCTTTTTTATCCTGGAAGCTAAAGATTTTACATCATGGGGATGCAAAACTCCACCCACTTTTTGGCTTATCCACTACACTATAGAAGGGTTACGTTTTTTCTGAGTTACAAAATATTGTACTTTTGTACTTTTTTATGGGTCGTATGAGGAATGAAGTTGGTTTTAAAGTAACTTAAGATTTTTGGTGAAAGCAAGCTTGTAGATAGGCGTAAAAAACTGTTTATTGGCAATTTACCTTTCTAACTTTTCCTGAAAAGCGAAGCTGCGCGTCCTATAATGAAATGTCTCTACAGGAAGCATAGCGCTTCATTAATCCTTGGCGAAAAAATATCAATATATTGTCGTGTCTAAGTTGCTGGTTTAATCAACAAAATGGGTTTTTGCGCAGCTGGTTTTGCAATCAACACTGAACTGCTGAATCTACTTTACCTAATTAGGCCTGCAGTACCGTGGCCTATAGTGTGTTTGTTTCACCCAAAACCAATTACACCGGCTATTCTATCAATTAACTCTTCACCTGCCCAGCCATCAAAATTCTATTTTTATATTGATTCAATGCCTATAGACGTTGAATTAATATCAACAACAAATTGACTATAAGATTGATATCATCAGGCCATATTTATCAGCATGGCAATGGCTCAACAGGTCGGAAACATTGTTAACAAAATTGAAATCGATAGTTTACCAAGATCCTCGTTTCTACGTAGGCTGTTTCGCTCAACTTGGATTTGTGCGCCATGATGGATTGACGTATTAGATTAGTGGCTGCTTTGCTATTTTTATTTTTTGGAGGGGGAGGAGACGAGAAGTGTTTCTATAATTTAATTAAAATTAACGTTAAAATTGTCTTCTGTCTTGGAAGCATAATTTTTGTCCGATCAATAAGGTTTCGAGGCAGAAATCGTGACAAATTTGCTAATTCCCTGATTTTACTGCAGGAAGGCTATCTGCAAAGCAGCTGCGGTTTGCTTTTGCGGTGTTGCTAATTAGCTTTTCAAGACAAAGATTTCCATCACGCATTGAAGCGGTGATCTGACAATGAAATTTTCTACGGTTCGAGAAAAAGTTTTCTCTGCCTATAAAACGTTGAATGGTAGTTTAACTAATGATTTCTGAAAGTTCCTTGGTTTCATGTTATCTGAAATTACCTTCTTTCAGATAATACTTTGCATATATAAGTCAGTTTTCAATGACGTAGTCGAGTGGTAAGCTCAGGTTGTTCACCTTAACCAGTGCAGCAATGCAGTTTCGATAATGTTGCAATATTTGTATCCCACCAGAATTTTATCAAATGCAATTTATTTACCCCTGTTGTCTTGATTAATTGGACTATTCGCCAGAAGTTTAGAACAGGAACAAGCGCAATGTGGAACGTTCCTAATAAGCGGCAATGTTAGTTGCATTCATTTTCATTTAAGTTATGTTTGAAATAAATAGCAAACTAAACGCTGATGTCTCTGAACCTCTGGTTCCGTTTCTGGGCGTTACAGAGTTACGTCGTTATTGGACGTTACAGAGAGTTATACGTTGCGTAAGCACCTATGAATCCGCATCCAAGCTTGTGATTGGACATACTGTACTGTATAAAGTAGGCTAAATTAACCACTCAGATTCGATAACTTAAGGATTATATTAAACCAGTTATTTTAGTCACTTCAAAGGTTTGAAATGTTGCACATTTTTTTTAAATTTGTATTGCGGTTCAATAAAAGTTGGTTACACATTGTTAAAGTTTTGCCGTAATGGTCAAAGATGTGACAAACTTTATAGATATTACAAACAGCTGATTGATTATAGTTTTGATTTTTTAAATTGCTGCATTGCTTAGTGCAGGGGTCACCAAACTACGGCCTGCGGGCCGGAACCGGCCCGCCACGTGCTGCGGAAATAACAGCTGCACTACAACTGTTACCAAACTTTTTGTAAAGGACTAGCGTTGCTGTTTATCATTAGGCCACCACAAATGGGGGACGGACAGCCTAGGCCAAATTTGGAAAGATGTAATGTTTTTTCAAGAGCACGATGCCCTGCAGTGCATCACAGAAGGAGATAACTTTTTCAGTAACCTTTCGATTTTCATCACAACTTTGCTATTTCACCGCTGACTTTGTTATTTATTGTGCTCGATTCAAGTCAATGGAGATTCTAAATAGTTGTATATCTTTTCGCAATTTGTATCCGGCCCGCAGCTGTTAATCTCGCAGCAATCCGGCCCTCAGAGAACAAAGTTTGGTGACCCCTGGCTTAGTGAATGTCTAGTTCACTAAGTCCAAGACAAAACAAATTCAAAACCATATGGTCTTTATTCAGGTTGTTATTGTTACTTAGTGTATGATGACGTACAAACAATGGTTTAGTTTATGAGTGATCGTTTATTGTGCAACAATGAATATCTGATGATCATCAAAGATGGACTTTTACAACTTGAGTGCAAGCAACAATGAAGCAAACGACCGTGAGTTGAGAGCAGTTTTACAATTCATGCTCTTCCTGCAGACTGGTGGTTTTGAGATATCAGCCAAGACCAGTCTGTTGTTCGATGCTTTATTGTTCATAAATCTTTCACCATTATACAAGTTCTACATTTAAAGTTTGTCAACCACATCCTAACCCTCCCGACAACTCACTCGGCTACGCGACCGACTTAGTGAAGAGGAAAAAAACTTAAACAATTGTACGGGTCCAATATTAACCCCTGCACGGGACGCATTTGTCAATAATAATTTATTTCACACCAGTTGGGTGTAAAATAAGGTATATAAAATGTCTCATAATTGGCGATTTTCTGCCAACTGTCGCAGTTCTTCCGACCTGTTCCTTACAAGGGATGGAACCCTTCGCATGAATGTTTCTGCTTGTCTTCCTTGATTTCGTTTACCTTTGATCGGTTTTAATAATAGGGAAGTTTTATCGTAAACTAAGTTTATTGGATGTTGTAGCCTATTCTGTGTCCCAACCCGAGAAGGTGACGTTTACTGACTTGTTGAAGCAGGGGAGTTTCTCCTTTGACAATGCTAGGCTACTGTTAAATAATCGTATTTTTGTCTTTCCAGTTAATCGAGCGCTCGATGACTTGCGCACCTTTCACGAGGTATCCAAGATACTCACCCCTGTCATCATCAGCATTCTTCTTTTCATTGGTCTCCTTGGCAACTCCCTAGTCATCTACATTTCTGTAGCAACGCAACGCATCATTAAGCATCCAGTACACAGCATACTTGTCTTAAATCTAGCGGTTGCGGATCTTATTTATTTGCTCGTGAGCGCCCCTTATCAGGTTAGAAGTTAAATTTTACAAGGTGTAGGTAAAACATGTCGAGGTGGTTTTTGGCGTCATTTCAACAAACATTGACAGGGTAAACCATAACACATGACCATAGAATTCATAAGAAAAAAGTTGTAATTTCTCGTTTTCGAAACCTACACTTTTTTTCTTCCAGCTCATGTGTCTCTTTCTTCCATGTTAATACTTTGATCATGTGTAATGGTTTAGCCAACCCCTTCTGGCTCAATGGTTAAACGCTCGACTCAAGATCACGTTGCGCTGGTTCGACTCTCAGGGTGTACGCTCAAGCAACTCATTTCTAAACTGTCCTCCATTCAACGGCCTAATAGATAAAATAATTCCCTAAAAACAACACTTCAACAATCAGAAACGTTATTCTGCCGATCTCGGTAACTCGTTCTCGTTATCAAACCAAATCATTGACATAGACATAAAAAAAAAAACATTGTACTGTAGTTAACTTGATGTTCAAGTTTCATAAAAAAAGAGTTTTCTTGGCTTTGCTGAGGATTATTTTGCTTTGCTCAGGCGGTTTACTTCACTGTACCGGGCTGGATTTATGGAGCATTTTTATGTCCAGCTCTGCATTACTTCAGCACTTTAACAATGGCGGTGAGCATCTTCACGATGTGTTCACTTGCTCTCATGCGCTTTATCGCCATCATGCTGCCGTTTAAAGTCAATACGAGCTTCATCACGGCTTCTGGAAGGTTGACTGGCTTTCTCATCATTACCATTGTATGGATCTTGGCATCAATCCTTGCTCTTCCTAATCTAATGTATTTTGAATTGAAGAATATCTCTCTTAATAATTCTGATTCAAGTAAGTTGCTATTCAATTTGTTTTACTTTTTACAAAATTGGCAAGAGCTGTAAGGAAATGCTTCATGTAGCTCCATTAAACTTGCAACGTCGATTGGATGTGACATTGTAATCTACGGATTGAAAAAGGTTGGTTGGTTGATTTTGAATCTCTATCCTCGGACTGACAAAGCCTTGATAGGTTATTCATTCCTGGTAATTTCGTATACTTGTAGAGGCTTTTGACGCAGGGCCGGTTACCCACCCTGGAGGTTAATTTTTCCCGTCAGAAACCTCCCCTCCCCCCTTGTTCCAGAAGAAAATATTTAACTGAGCGTACCTCGATTATTGTCATACTTTGAGCTCGTCCACCGAGAGTGCATTCATTTTCCTTCTTTTTTTTATTGCAGCAAAATGCATTTTGGAATGCCGATGGGATAACAAAGAAGCTCACAACATAAACGTCATACTCTTGCTCGTCATCACTTACGTCATACCGTTCTTGCTGGTGACAGTGCTGTACTTCTTTATTGGAAGGGAGGTGTTTTGTTACATGAGGAAAAATACTGTGGTTTCGTAAGTGAGATTTTGTGTTAAAAAACAGGATTTCGAATCTGATTAAAAATAACCAAACCCAAAAACAAAAGACGATGAACGTACGACAGCAGGCAACACCCCGGCATTTATCATGTGGTATAATAAACAAAAATGGAATCACTTCGCAAGAAAGTAACATCACGCGTTGCCCTTATTCGTCGACTGGCAGGTACGAGCTGGGGTGCGACAGCAACAACTCTGCGCACCACTACCCTGGCTCTTGTCCATTCCACCGCGGAGTACTGCGCCCCTGTATGGTGTCGTAGTGCTCATACTCACTTGCTCGACAAACCCATCAACGACGCCTTGCGTATTGTATCGGGATGCCTGAAACCTACACCTACCGAATCTTTACCAGTTCTTTCAGGGATTGCCCCTGCTGAGCTTCGCCGCAAAGCTGCCACACTCTCCCTGGCTCGCCGGTCACTGGAGCCACACCACGCGCTCCACAGCTACATCACCAGATCGGTAATAAAGAAACGCCTCAAATCGAGAAGCCCCTTTGTCGCTCAAGCACAATCCTTGCTGGAGCACAACACCAGTGCCTCATCCTGGATCGCCAATACCTGGCAAGAGAAGTGGACAGACAATACTTTCAGACTCCACACCTTTGTTCCCGACGCTGGACCCATGCCACCAGGAAAGGA
Organism: Aplidium turbinatum; assembly: GCF_918807975.1. Taxonomy (NCBI): domain Eukaryota; kingdom Metazoa; phylum Chordata; class Ascidiacea; order Aplousobranchia; family Polyclinidae; genus Aplidium; species Aplidium turbinatum. Next base: position 4,074,146 of record NC_137483.1, on the reverse strand, counting down.
GCTCAGACGACCTGCCTGGGTACGGCTGAATCGTCTCCGCACAAGTGTTGGGCGCTTCGCTTCCTTGATGCACAAATGGGGCCTGTCAACATCTGCGGCATGCAACTGTGGTGCAGAGGAACAGACAGCAGATCACATCCTCTACCACTGCCCGACGTTTACTCCTCCAAGGGAAGTTGGCCTGTCAACGCTGGAGGACTCTACAATCTAGTGGCTGCTCGAAGAATGCCCGAACATTTGACCCCAATGAAATGTAGTCTAAAAGAACAACCTCTCATACGAAAAAAGAATAAACAAAAAAAAAACTGCAAATTTACAATGGAAACTTTAGTATACAATGTAAATCATTCTTTCAAATGCCTGAAGATGGCTTGATGTGGGCTTTCGCCGAAAAACGTTAATAGCATTGCTTTTCAGTTGCAACCTAACAAGTAATAAGTCATTTTCTTGACCTTTTATGTAACCTCAATAGTTGTTGTTTTATTTGTACTATTTTGTAGGGTACTTTTGATCTCGTGATTTGTTGGATTATCTTCTTGGTTTGATTGTTTGCAAACAAAGTACATCTTGATCTCAGGGTTGGTGATCAGAGCGAGAGAAAGGAATATTTGAAAACAACTGTGATGGTGTTTTGTCTTATTATTGCATTCCTCGTATGCTGGTTCCCCCATCATCTCTACACTATGATTATGGTGAGTTAGGTTACCGCACATTAGTTCGATTGAAGGTTATCTTTCCAATTTTGCCTAACTTTTAAAAATTCCGAAATCGTCCTTGTGAGATTAGTGTTTTTTTTGCCAAATTTTATTCTAAGTCAATCTTTGGCATTCGATGACGTTCGTGTCCAAGTTGCTTCTTCCTGACAATGCGTTGCTGTTTGCAGATGTCACAGATTTACAAGAATGTTCAATATGCGGTCACAAGGGTCATCATGAACCTTGTTGGATTTTGCTTCTCATACGCCCACGCCTGTGTGAATCCGTTTATCTACACGTTTGCTGCGCCCGGATTCAGAAAAAGTTTGCGCAAGACTTTAAAGACCGACCCGGCAAGTCACATCTACATGAAAACTTGGCCAAGAAACAAAAAGGGAAGCAAATACTCTTTCGGAAGACCTAACTCTCAAAACAACATCCGCAATAAAGTCCTAGAGAGCCCTAACAGTTACCAAGAGACGTCAACGACTGTGTTTTCCAAGTTGGCAATGAGCGTCAAACGAGAAGTGTCTTCAAATGACAGGAAGAATTTGGAGAAAGCCCTTCAAGCCACAAAAAAGGAAAATAATTCAGCGGATACAGAATGACTTTGCATTTACACAGTGACACCACTGTCGTGTATATAAAGAAGAAATGAGCCGTAAGGTGGCGCATCAACTCTAGCAAACGCAAGACATGAAGTGGCAATCACTCTGCAACATCGTCGCAAATCTTGAGAGTTGTGTGCAATTTAACTTCGCTATTCAGTAATTTAGATCAGCATGGGCTCCGTTAGAGGGGGGCCACGAGGGTGATTACCCCCCCCCACCAATTGGAGTGGGGGGGTAACTAATGCAAAATTACCCCCCACTAATGTAGAGATAAAAATTTAATTTTTATATTTTTTTTACTTTTGTGTTTTATTTTCACTTTTTTTTATTTTGTTACATAACTTTTTAGTTGTTTGCTTGGAAACTCCGACTTGCTAGACAACGCAAATATGCAATAGAGCCCTGCATAATGCTATGGGAATTGTTCAGGAGCTAAATAGTTTGCAAAGTCAGTCTGGCAAGTTCAAAATCGCCCTGCAGGAGGAATCCCACCATGGCTTGCACACTTTGTGCCAAACAAGATGGCTGACACGTGTACCGGCCATTTCTTCAGTGTTGTCAAACTACGAAGCCTTGCTAAACACCACACTTCAAAATTTCAACAATGCGAAATCATTAGGCCTTTATTCCCAATTATTGCAAGGCAACACATATTTTGCATTACAGTTTTGCCAAGTTTTATTTAAACCACTTGAAAAGATGACTGGCCTGTTGCAGATCAAGTCTTAGCCTACCTACCATCAGCGACATGATGGAGCTGGTTGAAAACTTAAAAGTTAATTACCAGAGTCTTAAAAATAAAGAACAATTTATGCAGTTATACAAGGAATTTCAGCAGCAAGTAGATAGCTTAGGCTTAGCTAAAGTCCAAATTTTAAGAAAGAGCTGTGAGCAAAGTGCTTCCCATGACCTCGCTCCTCATTACAGAAGGCAGTTCTATGCATCTATTGACAGCATAGTGCAAGGCCTCACCCACCGCTTCAATGGCGAAGAAATAAAAACTCACTAAATGCTTGAAGTTTTAGTATCTGGCACAGTCAACGACAGTGCTGTTACAGCGTTGGAACGATATGGCTTCGACGTGAAAATTTTGGGCCACGATTTAAGCCACTTCCATCAGAAATTTGGGCCGATTAAGTATGTGTGCGATGTTCGAAACAAGTTAATGGGACTTAGGCCTATTATTGTCAAAGAGTTTTATGCCAGTGTGAAAAAACTTGTAAAATTGCTATTGGTCAATTGGTCAATGGTCAATTGGTCAATCACTGCAGAAGCTGAAAGATCGTTTAGCTCGCCACGCCGCTTAAAAACATGGCTCCGAAGCACAATGACTGCGTCAAAACTCAATTTCATTGCCTTGTGCCATGCCCAGTGTATTTGGATGAACTAAGTGTAGATGAAATCTGCAAAGAATTTTTTTTTCAACAATGCACAAAGATTTAAAGTGTTTGGCGACTTCTGACTGTTCTGCTTAGAATAGAAGCAGAGTGCACACAGTGTTTTGTCTGAGTTGAGGTGTTCGTTTATAATGTTATTTCATTGTAGTTTTTGTGAAATTTTAGCACATGGTATTACTTGGGTGTTATGTCATTTTTTGTTTAGTGTTATTTCTTATACAGCGCAGATGGTAGGCCTTCCTGTAGTATCGATCAAGATGACTCCTTATTTTCAGTTCTTGTAAAAGTTAATGTATTTTAGCTTCTTTTTTTCTGAGTTGAATGTAGTCCTAACCCTAGATGCTGAAACGTTTCATTTCACTGTGGATGTTATGGCACAGGTTGTCGTGCTGTATTCATGTAGCCTAATTGTAAATTAAATTTTATAGATTATAGCAATTGACTTTAACGCTTTTGGCCTTTTAAATCTAACCTTTTAGCGTCTGAAGTGCAAAATTTGGAGGACTTGAGGCAAGAAAGAGAGAGATTTTGCGTCGAGAGACTCTTCCGGTCAAAATTGTCTCAAAATCTCAAAAAAATATGGCAAATGTTAAAAAGCTTTTGCTCGTGATTTCAGATTCGTTGAAAGAATTTTTCGATTTTAAATCGTGTTTGAAGTCAAAAATGTTTGCGCGTTTGACGCGAAACATGCAGCCTAAAACGCTGTATAAGAAACTGAAGCTTTCAGTAATGCGAACGGGGTCTGGGGAACGACTTTCCAGAAGTATATGTAATGCGATAATCCAATAAGCCACTGTCAATGTCAAAACATCGGTCCCGCCCCTGCTTAAATTTCTGCCTACTTATCATTCTGCCCAAATTGCAATAGTACATGCAATAATTTTCAAAATCGATGAAAATGCATTTTACATTGATTGGAAAATATTAACGTATCTCAAAGATTATAACAATAACTGTAAAGTTTCTAAACTGGTAAGATGTCGCAACATCATGATAAGATTGATTTTCCGAAATTAGCCAAGATTTTTGCCCAAATTCGCAACTTGTTTTTTTTTCATCGTGGGAGCTTTACGTCCTTTACTTTTATGAGCTTTACGTCGATATCAAACTTTCATTAACGTCCTTTACGTGAAGAGGTAGAAAGAACCGTGAATCACTTCTACGCTGTTGTTTTAATTCACAGCGGTTCATACATTATTATATGCTGTTAGTTTCAGCGAGTGTGAGTAGTTTTGCAAATCGTGACAAAAACAAACTACCGGTAGTGTACGTTTTGTTGATGAAACACAATATTTCCATCAATGGGGAAGGAACAACAAAAATGAATGTGCTTTGTTTTTTCCCTTGATTATGATTTCAAGTTGATACAAGTCAATGAAGAGTATTTTGGTGTAGAATCCTCTGACTAACCAAGCCTTGATAGATTATTCCTGGTAGTTTCGCATACTTCCGGACTTAGGCTTCAAACGTAGGGCCGGTTACCGAGATTGACCGAGTGAAATTTCCGATTGTTGAAGTCTTGTTGCCAGGGAATTATTTTATCTATTAAGTGCCACTGAATGGAGAGCAGTTCTTGGAATACGTTGCTCAAGTGCACACCCCGAGAGTCGAATCAGCGCCGCTTGATCTAGAAGCTTCTTCGTTCACGAAGTCACGCGCTAACCAACTGAGCTATCCCGGCGGACAATAGTTTCCTGCAAGCAGTTTACTCACTATGCTGTAAGTGTAAGCCATGGACTTCTAAATAGTAGCATCTGGACTGGAAACTCAGTGGGCAACAGTAGGTCCAACAGTGGGCCAACAGCCAAGTAACTAACCCTGTTGGCCCACTGTTGTACCAACTGTTTGGCCTACTGTTGCCCACTGAGTTTCCAGTCCAGATGCTACTATTTAGAAGTCCATGTGTAAGCAATACTGAGCAAGACAAATAAACAGGTTGAGTATGAGGCCTTTTATCAGAACAGGAACTTAAAACGTCCCATCCCGACGCGACCACTCTTTTTGGCCTCAACCCGGGTTACATGACTGGAGTTTTCCGTATTTAAAAGTCAGGAAGGAATGTTGTTACTTCGATTGACAATATTTATCACGTGACATGTTTGTAACACCCAACAAGTATCGCTTTTAAAAACTGCACTTTTCGGAAGCACGAACTTTGTTAGTTGGTTTTTCTGCAGCACACCTGTGAGATAGACCAGCATCACAATTTATGTGCGATCTTTGTTGAACATGACAATATCATGAGAAGCACTACAAGAAAATTAAAACGACAAACCGCAAGTAACCACGATGCAACTGCTGACAAATGATCAAAACTACGACTTGTTCATCAAGCACATAGAAACAGGGGCATTGAGAATTTAGGCCGATACAGATGAAGAGCCATAACCCTCCGAACAAGACAGGTCTATGCAAACGCATTGTATCATGATGCCAACAAATTTACCGTGTTTGTTGGTCCTTGGGTCCCAGACACCATCCCAGCCAGGGTCCAAAATCTCCTCCTATCAACGCTGCAGTGTAGAACACATTCAAATAATGATATTGCAAAAATGTTGGTGAAGAAAACAAAGTATCTTATAGCCTACAGTCAGTCTGAGGACTTCTTTGAAAACTCGACATCTTTTAGTACAAAAAAATTTTGCATTCTGTATAATTTCGGTTGAACTTTTTGCGGTAGGTTTATTGAAGTTTCAAAACTTGCTTTGCAACGGTTAAGAAACTTTCACTTCCCACAATGACCCACATTGGGCTATTGGAGTAGAAACAGCAATAAAATCGAATCAAAGTCAGTCAATATGATACCAATAACATCGACGTAAAGTAAACGCATTTAAGAAAATATTTCAATAACATAACGTAATGATTCTGAAGAAAGCATTGTGTGAAGTCACTTCCGAAAATTGCCGAAAGTGTCCGATGTTGTCGGATGACATGGAGTGACAACAATGCAAATAAGTGTATCCTTAAACCAAACATCTTTGCTTTTAAACAGCAACCTTTGGTACCATTCCAATCCCATTCACACACGACATTTTTTAATGAGCAAACTAAAAAAAGCTATTTAATATCAATTTGATTGCCAAAATACGTAAAATTCTGGTATAAATAGACCCGAGGTGTTGCAGTTGTCGTGAAACTGCTTATTTTACAGGAAAAATCATGACAGACACAAATTGATGTCACTGTGAATCAAATGAAAATCGGATCGCTCATTAGCAACCAGGTCTGAAGGGTCATTCCACTCAATGTTGAAAGCCTTTGATGCAGTCAGGAGCATTGACAACCAAAGCGCTAAAATGATTCACGGTTTCCAGCATATGAAGATTTTCAACACAGTCCGTCACTTGAGGTTTGTTGATAAAAACACGCAAGACAATGTTGTGCAGTCTGCCTCACTGTGTGTTGTTTATCCCAGCGATACCGGGCATTGCCAGTAGTCTATCTTGCATTCCACGCGTTCATTATTGGGCACGTTTGGACGAGCGATTTTCAGACAATCACATTTGTACACAACTCGCAATTTTTCGCCTGTATTTTCTTGTCGCGTTTGCAGCGACCCAACGTAACTCGAAAGGCTGGAAGAACACGTCGCTCCAGTGATGACGTAACCCTTAAAATAACGTCACTGTAAGCAGAATGACATCACAGGGTGCAGAAAGTCAAATTATCACTCACAGATTATCACCTCCTAATGATTCTAAACTCATAAATCAAATCGCCATATACAGAAGCAGTGGCGTACGCAGGATTTTATAACCGGAGGAGGGCATGTGATTCAATTTGACATTTTTTTACAGCCATTTTTCAACTGGAGAAGTCATTTAAAACAAAATTAAAAGGAGGGGCCATGGCCCAATGCCCTCTACATACGCCACTACTAGGGATATTAGATCATGGAGTTGCGAAACTACACCCGCGTTTAGTTTATCTGCAACACTAAAATGTTTCAGTTTTTTTTTTCTGATTTATAAAATAATGCCTACTTTGTAGCCTATGGATTATAATAAAGGAGTGTAGTTGGTTTTATAGTAATTGAAGATTTTTTGTTGAAAGCAAGAAGGTGATAAGCAGACGTAAAAAAAATCGTCAAATCAGCAATTGAACCTTTCAATGTTGCAGAAAACTCGGAGCTGCAGTCCTTGTAACGTAATGTCCCTAGTCACTACACAGAAGCAAATGAAGAACTGAGTTGTGAAGATGTTCTCACCTCGTCAGCGTAGTACTCTCCACTTTCTGTCTTTTCCTGATTCGTAGAGCTTCCTATCGATCCCACCTCGTGACTGCATCGCGACAGCGCTGAACCTGCGGCATGATTGTGGATATGAATGTGACTGCAAGCAACCTGATGTTGTTTCTGTCGTATCCGGATTTACCATCGTATCGTATCGTATCCGGTGTCGTACCCGGGTTTACGCTCGGTGTTGATGAGCTAGGTAAAGTGGACCGGAACTCAAGGGATTCAAACGTTTTATCCACCTTCAGAGATGCCGTTAAGTGTCATTAACAACACAGCCCCATGTGCTTGAGCGGTGTCGAACCGGCGCCCAATGACAAACAATTTAAGACATCTCTGATAGCACAGATAGTTTGCTTTTAATTAAATCAACGTTTTCAGACAATAAACATGATTTTATTGACTACAAATACTGATATCAGTAGAAAAACTTTATGGTTCTTTCTGGAAAAACTATTAACTTTTCCGACCAACAAAGTACCGTAACCCATTTAATAGTATTTGTTATTTTACTGGTAGATCTGGGTTCAATTCCATTTGGGGTCATAATAAAGACTGTAAAAGTACAGCAATTTGTATTTTCTTATGCTACATTGAATTAGTACCATAAAGGCCCTTACAATTTACATATTTCTATGACACAAAACAAAAAACAAACAACCACTTAAAATACTCAGCCGTTGATGAGCAACAAACATAAAAACAACGACATTTTTATTGGCCTACCTGACAAACTTCCAAATATGGTTTGAACTTCATCAGGGCTGAGTGATTGGATAGCTTCAGTCATTTGGCCTTGTATCTCCGATATTCTGACTGAGCTTTTGTTAGCGGCAACTCTGTCAATGCGATTGCTCAATTCGTCGATCTTCAAAAGAGATGCGGATTACAAATCAGATTGAACTCACGGCTTAAAAAGTTTAATCTTCATAACTTCATTATCTTCCTTATTGGCGAACTACAAACACTCTGTGACCCTTTGCGGATAAAAATAAAGATTTGAAACAGCTTTAAGTTTGCAAGCATAAGAGTTAAGGTTGAACTACGGTTAGGGTAATCGGAAAAATTAATTGTTTTGGGATTAAAATGTTTGAAAAACTTCGATCATTTTCTAATCCGTGAATAAAAAAAATAACAGTAACTTCTCAAGTACATGTAGCTCCACACAAAGTGGTGAAAATTACATGACTTTTGACTCTTTTTCTTATTTCTTTGAAGATAATGTCTAAATAGACATTGTTAACTGCGGAGATGTTTGCTGGTAGACCCCTTCATTTTCTTTGAACTATCTAACCCAGGGGCGTCCAACCCGTGGCCCGCGGGCCACATGTGGCCCGCGAAAAGGTTCTGAGTGGCCTGCGTGATATTTTTCGACAGGACATATATTATATAACCAACTTAATCGCCAACGTAATTTATGGCGAACTTACATTCCGATAAATTGGCATTTACTGTTTGCTTTCTTTCTCTATTACTCTATAATCCCTAGTGCATGGGGTGCGCAACTGTTCAAGTTAATTTTATTGAATCACAATGCACATTGTTACGCATCACATTTTCCACATTGTTACGTCCACCCTTTTCCACACAATAGTACTGGTGCTTCAAGAGTCAGTCAATCAGCAATATTTCTTGCTTTTAGCGAGAGAAGTTCAAAACTTTCTATTGCTAGAATTTTACAAAAAAAATTGTTTCTTAAGAAAACGATCAGAGGATTCATAGATTGGCAGTTTTCGTGACATCATTATTCGGCAGCACTTACTTGTGCGAGCAAGTTTTTCGTGGATGAACCTAAGGACAGCCGGACAAATGGGACAATACATTACGGGACGCGCAACTCCGCTGTTCCGGCAACATCAGAAGGGTCAATTGCCAATTTGACATTTTTTACGCTTTGCTGCTGGCTTGCTTTCAACTAAAAACCTTAAACCACTTTAAAACCAACTTCACTCTTCTTATATAACCCATAAAATGTACAAACACATTTCTAAGATTAGAATTTGGGTGTGAGGGTTTTAATTAGAAATTATCAGACAGTCATTTTTAAGAATACAAATTAGAAGTAAATACTCAAGTGGCCCGCGCAACCATTCGTAAACTACTTGTGGCCCTTTGGCTAAAAAGGTTGGACACCCCTGATCTAACCCTTTTGTGACAATTTTGGATTCCATCAACGTTTGTAGGAATACCAACACAAAATTACTTGAAAGCATGTTCACTCTTAACAATCAAGAAATAAAGTTTAATAAGTGGATTGCAATGGATTATAAACGAGTTTTTAAACCAAAAGAACACTTTTGCAAGTGCTATTACCATGTTGGTGTACAAGACAAGCTTCTTCTGGGCTTCTTCTCTCTGTCCTTGCAAGTTTACTTTAAGGATGTTCAGTTCATTTTGCATTTTGTTCATTTGAGTTTGAACGCTATCGTCTAAAAACAAAATAATGTTGAGACTTGGAAACTAAAATAGCCTACATCGAAAATTGCTTTGTAGAATAGCGTCACCAACAAATGTGACGATAGTGTGGGTAAGTCAAATAAACTGAGATGTTGTTATTATGTGAGCCAACGGTCTTGTTCTCTTTCCTTTCTTTGGTCTAGGACTCTAGGTTTATGACTCCATGCAAATAATAATAAACAATTGTGCACGTCTTCGTTTTATTTCTCCATTTTCTCAACTCTGGTGATAAGTAAAAGAAACGACCTTCTTCTTCTGTAACTAAACCAAACTAAAATTTTTCTCCACGGAGTCAAAAAATGAATCGTGTGACTTACAAAAAATGTGAGATCATCTGAAGGCAAGCGCGAGACTAATTTAGTTTCTCGCGCGAGCTTGCAGTGATCGAAGCCAAACGTCACAATTACACCATAATTGCTCATCAATTTTTCAGCAATCAGTAACAATGTGGCAACAAAATTATAACTTTCAAACCATGAAGCTGCAATAGACAGAGCAGCGATGAAACTTATCAATGAATTGACAATAAAATTATTTTCTCACACTTGTGTAAAAAAGGAATATATAATGTAATGTGGTTTTTATTTATTTATTTTTTATCAGGATATTAGAATACGATTTCATATGGTGTCACTATCGTCATTACACCGTCATGGTGACGTGGTGTCACATCATCACACCGTCACATATAAGTTTCACTTAAACTTGTTTGAACCCAACGGTCTGTACGTTTTACTACCACCAGAGCGCAGCGATGGGAGAGAAATATCCGAAATATTGAGGTATCATGTTGGTCTGACAAGACTACGAAATCATTTCTAGCTGATGTTTGTTCATATCTACAAAGGCCGTTGAGAGTAACTTGTCCCATGTATCATGTGGTTCCCGGTACTAATGAGGTCTCCGGTATCAATGAAGTTCCCGAGCCTTCAAAAATATCTCTTCAAAAACTGAAAGCATTACAAATGGGAAAAGAGTAGTAAAATGGTCCAGGAAAAAAGTGGCTTTCTCCCACAAGGCAGGCATTGTTTGAATAGATTGAATACAAGTATACAACCTTAGAACTTAGTTGCTACAATCTTGGTTTATATAAAAACACCCATGTTTGTATACTGAGGTAACGCCAGTTGAATTTCTATTGAAAAAATAAGCAAAACTACTCAACTTACAGTTTACATTAGCGGGTGCTGAACCGCTCTGCTGAAGATATTTCTAAAGTAGGCTAGGACTGACCTGAAGAATCAGATGACGCAATCACTCCAGTTGCAAGCAAAGCGACGATTGTTACGGACAATATACTGACGGCGATAGCTATTATCAACATTGTCACCATCGCGCATGCGCACTTTTCATTGATCGCGGCAGGCTTCGTTTTGACGGGTGGCTCTTCGGAAACGTTTCCAAATGGACTGACAGCTCTCACTCCAGAATACATTGGATTCTGTCGCTCCCTGGCAAATTTTTTTTTCCAAATATAAATGCATTCCTTATGATACGGCAGCAGCGCGTCAGAGCCTCATAATTGGATCAATAAAAATGTATTGTACTTCAAAGCATCGTCATACGTCAAAAGTGTGAATTCTCAAAAGTTGTAAGTTTTAATAGAAAGTCGTAAAAATAGAATGTCAGGCTGCCATGGAAACCATTAATATATTCAAGGAAGGGAAAAAACGTTTACATTCATCCAAATACATGTTTATCTAATCAAAATAAAAAAGTCAAAATTTGGATTTTAACTCATGTTCAGCAAGTGTCTAGAAACAAAAAAACATAGCATCAGAGTGAACTGATCAGTTTTATTTAAATAAGAAATGTGTAATGTTGAGGCTACAGAATGAGAGAGAGGAGACAAGTTAAAGATACATAACAGTATTTGCCAATCAGATTCTATTTTCTGTTACTGTAGTACACAATAAGCTAGCATCACAATCACATAGGCTACAATTCACTAACATGGAGAAACATTACGTTCAGTGTTGAATAATTCAATATGATTAGCTAGGAACAGCGAAAGACCATTTGGTCGTTTAGTCAGCTCTTTTATCTTGTTGAACGCTATTTGTTGAACGAACGTTGAACGCTTAGTTAAACCTACCTTGGATATTGACCACTGGGGCTCACCCCAGGTTGCATAGGACCAACTCCAGTGAGTGAAAGTGGATTGCTGGCACATTGATGTGCCATGGATGGGTAAGGGGCTTTAGTGTCGTCACCATTAATAGGAATAATCCCTTGTGCGATTTGCACTTGTGTCTGAATGTAAAACAATTAACACTTAACGTTGTTTAATTGTAAAAATACAGTAATAAAATTTTTAATCATTTTCTAGCTTGGTGCTTACACTTTTACCATATACTATGTACCAGGCAAACAATAGGCGGCTAGGCTATATAGATTCAAGGAAACTTCCGTTATCTTGAGTGGTTGTATTATCCAGCAGAACTGGCTTTTGAGGACTTGATAGGAGACTTTAGGCTAACTTGAAGATTTGTATGCCCACCAGTGTGTAAACACGGTTTTACTTCAACAAGGTGCAAAAATTGAAAATAATTTTTTTTGCTGTTCTAAACTTTAAAATTGCTATTTTTTGTACAACTTCTTCTGAATTTCGTAAATTCTTTTCAAATCTTATTGATTTCTTTTGAATGATTTTCAAACTACTGAAAACCTTAAAATTTTATAAATTTTTTTATCTAAACACTGGCAATTATTCTAGTTTTAAATGTCTTAAAGGCTAACCTGGTGTGATAGCTGATTAACTTTCATTGAATCAAAATTCAAATTAAATCAATATTTTTTTGGTGAAAAATATAATTTAATTTTCACTTCAATTGAAATTATATTTCTAAGTCTGTTCTTAGATAACTTTATATCTGAATTTAGACTTCAACACTTCTCTCTCTAGGTGGAAAGCTTACAAATGCTTACAATTGTTTAAAATATTGCTGACATCCTTTCTGCATCTAATAATTCTCAAAATCATGTGATTCAGAATCTCTCTGGAGTTACAACTCTGGAGATGAGTTGACTGATTTCTCCAAGACAAGTTAAAACTAATTTTAAAAATGAAATCTTCGTGGTAGATATTTACGTCATTTCGTATTAATTTAACGTCAGCAGATGGGAAGTAGGAGATGAAGCTTAGAAAAGTATTGACTAAAATCCGATTTAGTTACCTCAGTCGCCTCAGTGGTGGACTAAAAGTGACAAAGGCGCATTAAAAATAAGTGATCTCTGAACCACTCGTGACGTGACAAATTCACCGTGAAATTAAAATTGATTTTTTAAAGTTTTATGATGTCAAAATGCTATCTTTGTTCTTGTCAAATTTTCACAAGCAAACTGTCACTATTTGATTGTTTACTGCCGTCACTGAAAAATTGTGTCTAACAATATTGCAAAGAACTATTGAAAGCCAATCGTTGCATCAACGTTTAAACACGTCATCAAGCGTCTTCCCAAGTTAAACCGTGCGCCCGAGCAAGGCGTGGAACCAATGACCTATCGAGTATCGGGAGAGCTGTTTTGCGCAACCATCAAACAGAAGACGAGTTGTATCATGACCTGGTTGTATGCCTCCTAAAAGTTCTGCAGTCTTCATTAAAACTGCGATTGTCTACTGTGGCTACGACGCTGGTTCATTTGCTAGACGTACCGTAGACTTACGTTCGGAACTCAATTAAGACAAAGCTTTCGATGATTTTGCTTCGTGAAAAAGAACACAACTGAGTAACACAGAGTCCGCTGCTGTCAAGATCAATATAAAACCGACCTTTAAATTTTGCGCAAGACTTAAACTATCTACAAAATTGGTTTTCCAGTATCCCATCAAGACCAACATACATTTTCCTTTTCTCCCACAACCGGCCTCATAATTAGCAACTTAGTTCACGGAAAATACAAAAACAGTGTCTGATATCTTTAATGCCATAAAACCGATAGTCTTTGAGCAAATTGTGACCCTTCAAATATGCACGTCATAAAAAGAAAGAAACAATTTTTCTTTTGACTTACCCTCCTGTCGTGCTCATTTAGTTCCTCATAATCATGAATCGGTGTGTACTTAGGAGTGGCATTTTTGGTCCGCAAGGTGGTGCTGCGTGATTGTGATTCAGCTTCTGAAAACAATGCATTGATGCAGTCGCGAGAGTCGAGAAGCAGAGCGTCGGGTTTGCAAGATGCAAATTATTGAGCTATTTCTCTCTCACAAAGTCACACAGATGATGGAGGCTTTGTAACAAAACCAAGACAAGAAAAACAATCCTGGGCTCTGTTGTGTCACAAACTGAAGGAACCAGTTTCCGCAGGAACAAGCAAAATGCAAAACTTAAAATCTTTTAAACGAACGTTTTAGTTTTGATTCAAACACTTAAATTATATGGTTTCAATGTTTCACTGTAGCTTGTGATTCGCCTTGGAATCGAACCTAAGCTTACCCGAAGCCGAAGTAAAGACACAAGTCAGCCAGTAACCTGGTGATCTCCCAGCAACACAAAATTCCGCTGTACACAAATAATTTTGCAATTTTTACAAAAACTACTTTAGGATTATCGCTACTTTTTTTAAAAGCTTCATTTGACGTTCCACTCATTTTCAGGAATCATTGAGTATTATTTTCTGACTGGGGAATCAGAAACCAACTAGTAAACCAATCATTTTTACATCTGCAGGAATGGAATCAAAAAAAAAATTGCAGATTTGCTGATTGAGTAGTAAGGCAACCACAGGTGCTGTTGAATGAAACTTGATGCATCAAATCATTGTCTAGAAACGTTGAAAAACTGTTAATAATCTGTCAATCAGTCTGCACGTTGCGCTTATTGTGAAAACGAGTTGAATTCCTTCCCAACGGCAAAGAAATCCTTGCAGTTGCCCAAGCAAGGTTTCATGGGGAATACATTGAATGATTTGTCAGGTGCAACGCCAGTGCAAAGGGTGGTTAACCAGCCAGTAAGTCAGCCCTTAATCACATTGATATAACGTCTGTGGAAGTTTTAAATCAATGCAAAAAAACAGACTGATTTGCCGTTTGGGTAAACTGGATTATTGCAAATGCTTCTGATGTTCTTATCCGAGCAAAGATGTATAGTAAGTCGCGAAAGAAACAAAATGTCGTGTATCTTTAGTAAAACTTCTTTTGTTGCGAAAATACAAAGCCTATTTTGGATTTAGAAAATGACAGTTTGGCTTGGGTGTTAAGGAAAAATAAATTCAGTCAAAAATGTAGATGCATGAGTTCAATATCTATATGTTGGCCTATTTATGTTTTAATTTGATTCAGTTTCTACTAAAAAGCACAACAACAAGGTTGTCAGCACCAAACTTCCAGAAAAGGTTGCGATTCGAAGATTGGCGTTTGCAGGCTTTGTGCATTATGGTTCTCACACAATTGGTTAATATTTCCAGGCCAAAAAAATAATGAACTGTTGCATTGATTTGATGTATGCAAATGTTGATTCTAGGTAAAATATGCTTGATGTCCCAGTCAGATGAGACATTCATTGAAAAAATAAAACCTTGTGGCACTAAGATTGCCATCATTCCTATGTGCTCAATTAGTTACGCCAGGCGTTGAAAGTACTGTAGGTTTAAAAATATTTCTAACTTAAACTTTTTATAATGAATATAGAACAGTGTAACCTCATACGCCGCCAGCTGCTGAGATAATTCTCACTACTTTTCCTTAGATCTTGTGCTTTGGTTTGTTATCGGATCCGTTCGGCAATTCACTTAGTTCATATCAGCCAAAAAGAGTCGTTTTTACAGAACTGTGGAGTCCTGGCACATCAGACATCTAGAGTTGGTAAAACGCACAACTCCAACGTTGCATTACAAAACACAGAACAATAACATTATTATTAATTTATTGCCGAATTCTTTTAAACCAACACTTGCGCTTTTAGTGATTTAATTGATATTTTGACTTTGCGGCAGGTGAGGCTCTTTAAAAAAGAATCTTGCTTCTCATTGGCAAAAAATCTTCCGCAAGAATAAACTCGAAATGAAGTATATACTGTATGTTGCATCAAAACGCAATGAAATGCTGTTGTGCTGAATGTCCGCCCCGTTAGCTCAGTGAATACGCGACCGGGTCAAGATCAAGAGGTACTGGTTTGACTTTCGGAATCTGGGCTTGAGCAACGCATTTCAGGACTGCTCTACATTCAGCACACCTAGTAGATGGAATAATTCCCCGGCAATAACACTTCAACAGCAATCGAAAACTTCACTCTGTCAATCTCGGTGACCAGCCCTGCGTCAGTGGTTCAAAGTCATGTATGTTCGAAAACAAGTGGTACAAGTATACGAAACTGCCAGGGTTAAGCTCTCGAAGAAGATTTTCTACTCCGAGGATAAAGATCAAATCAATCAATCACTTAAAAGCTTGAATAGATTAGTTGGAAAATGGTTGATGAATATTACTCACAACAAAACGAAATTATTTCTTTCACAAGAAAAATGACAAAATATGTTGAAATTTTAGATCAACTTTAGGTAACAGCCGTAACAGGTATGTCGAAATAAAAATACTTGACTATCTGAATATCTCATCTTGGAATAATATTTTGAAAATCCAGCAATGAGCATTCGACAATACAATAAAATATGTGATAAACTGTATTTACAAAAATATCATTTTTATCATTATATATAAGTTCTCAGACTCATTGCTGGTTATTGGGCTTTGTAAAAAAGCAAGTTCGCTGAACCCATAGTCGGACTGTAAAAACGAAACGCAAGTGCTCAAAGTTGTTTATTCGTTTTCTTGGAATTTATTTTCTTTAGCAAATAACCCAGGTCAGTGCATATTTAGTTACATTTCAAACCATTTGTCACCATAAATATGTTGTGGCTTGAAGACCTATCCATGTATTTTACAATTATAATTACAGTAAATATTCTTCATGCTTTCTTTTGAGTAGTTTTACAAATGCCGTCATGAAACTTATTTGTAAACCATCGCACTAAGCCACAAACTAAAATACTGGTTAAAACATAAATATATAACTTACCAAATGACTTTTCATTGCCAAGCAGTGGTTGGTTGATTGAAGTTGATCTATTAAACACGTCAAAGTCCATTGAAGACGCTCGAGCTAACTGTGCAGCCTGCTGGTGACAAGTGCTGTTGCTTCTGTCAGGTGTAAGCCTGGTTATGTCGTCACAAGAGGCATGTGTTCTGTTTGAGCCTCGGGATTTCTTTTCGGGAAGAGGAACAGCTGGAAGCGGAGAATTGGCGGATCTATTTCTCAAGCGGCTTTCTCGTTTCGGAATTTGTCCATCGCCACTTGGAAGCGAACAATCTGCTTTCTTCAAAGGTATGAACTCCACGTTGTTGCTGCAAAACACCATTGTCTTGTTTCTGTCGTCATGATTGTAATTATTCGTTGACAAGTCTCAATGTTGATTGTTGTTGTATGTAAACATCCAAAGAGCTGGTGTTATTGATTGATGTTTTTGATTACCTCAGCAGCGGGCTTATGCTGTATACTTATATCTGTAAGTGATTAATTTTACATTGAAATTACATCTGTCACTGTTGACCTATTGAAAACATTTACATCAATGTGTATTAGCTTACTGTAACTCTCCAGAGAAAAAGTAAAATATCGGGCAATCATGTTATTTCTAAGTGCATCAGAAAACATACAACTCCCACAAACAAATGAGCTACTGTACTGAGATGTGATGTTTGAGATGTTTTCTACGTAAATTGGTGCAAAAATGCTGAACAGCAACGATGAAAATTGAGCTAATTTCGTAACTTAAAAAAGCAATAGCCTATTTCATTTCCAGTAATGTAGTTTTACCACATTGAAATTACCGATACTCTACGTTTAAAAGTTGTTAAACCAACGGAAAAGTTTTCAGAAGTCTGTAAAGCACCTGTTGCTTCTGTTGTATCCCGAGTGCAAATTTGACTCATTCATTCCGTAACCAGCTTGTTAGGAGAATATCTGGCTCAGTTTTCACGAAGTAGAATATGAACCCACATGATCACTTGACTAAGTTAGCAAGTACTGATTTATTATGACGTCATGCAAATTAAAAAAATCAATGTGCACCTATGACGTCAGCAAATCGTTTTAATAATAATATTCAGTTCCTCTTCTTTAACGTGGAAAGAATTGCAACCTTAAGAGAAATGAACTAAACTTGGACACTGTGAATTGATACAAAGTAACGATTGTTAGACATGCCACAAGATTCTTTGAGCCAAAATAACAAGAATAGAATCCAAAATGCAGAAACTGCAGATATATTTCAACAGTCCTTGCAAAACCTAGGGTTAGGTTTGTTTATATTCAGTCAAAATCGTAGCAAAATTTGAAGATTTATAAAGTCTGAATGTTTCTGCTTGTTTTGCAAAGTTATTTGTCCAAATGAGATAGAAAGTTGAAGTGAATTCTATTGCTGAGTATTCCTAGCTAGCAAATACTTTTTGCTTTGACCCAACCTCTGTAAACGTTGAGTCAATATAAAAAAGACTGATTTGTATTGCTGAAAGTGGAATCAACAGTAGCCTTCCTGTCAATGTCATGTGTTTGTGGTTTTTGGTTTTAATTCATTTATTAGGTTGCTTTGCACAATAATTAGTATCATCTTACTTTGGAATTAATCCTCAAAAGTAGTCAAATGGTTCAACTTAAAAGAAATATTATAAGTTGTTTTCAACATTAACTTCTCTTTGCTGAAAATTAAATGAGGCTGTTCACCAGGCATTTACCCAGCCAGCAAAACTGGTCTTTTTTACATTAATTCAACGTCTGCAGACGTTGAATCAATGTAAAAAGGACCAGTTTTGCTAGCTGGGTAGTTAAATAACATGATGCGTTCTACCAGTACAAATTATGCTAAACTATCACACGATGTATAAATATCGGAATAAAAGCAGATTGTCACTTTATATATCGTGTGGTAGTTTAGCTTAATTTGCACCAGTGCAACGCATCATGTTATTTACTTCTCTTTATTGTAAGTATTTGTTTCATTTCCAAAGCTGAACTGTACAGTATGTACTGTAGGTCCAAGCCTGATGTTGGCATGTCCTCAGTCCTTACTCGCCCTTACTTATGTGTAATTATGTCAATATTATGTTAGTATGCAACATACTGAATTTGCATTTCTGTTTTCCTGTTCAAGCTATTTTACCCTCAAAAGCTATTCAGTGCTAGCATTGAAACTACACAGTTGTATGAAAGCAGTTACAAAAGCCACTTGAAATTACTTAACACTTACTGTATATCCAACGGTGTCAAATTTTCGAGTTTAAACGTTTAAAAACAGCTTAAAAACTGCTGATATTGCTTCTCAAATCAACTACGTATACAATATTGGCTTTTCAAGGCCACCTCCAAGTGTTGTGTTATCAAGCGCCACGGACTAGCTAATGTCTAGCTAATAAGTGTCCAAATAGTGAACCTGTTCGTAATCTCATGTGTCTAACAACTGGCCAGCATCTATTGGGAGTTCGTATTGTTTGTATTTGTGCCCGAGGGTTTATTCACAACGCTTGAGCAAACACGCATTCGATTGTGATGAATGGACCTCACTGTTCATCGTTATTGCGTTTGGTTTATGTCGTGAAAGGTCTAATAAAATTGAAAGTGACAATTTTCTGAAAGTGAGGTTCTTTAAATATTCTTTATGCTCCATTCTATGGTCTGGTAACCACTCAAATTGCCCATTGCTCAGATTGGTAAAATTTATGCAATGTAGATGTTTGGTACCTTTTCCAGCAGAAGCCTACAGTGCGTGACAACCAAGGTAGCCAGATCACAGTATTTTAACAAAGTTATAATTCATACTTAGCAACATCGCAAAAAAGACAAGTTTTGTTAGCTGGATGCCTACTCAACCATAGCAAGTCCTTTTTATATTGATTCCACGTCTGCAGTTGTCGAATCAATGAAATGACGGATTTGGATTCCCGGCAACAAAAGTTACCTTTTTTGCGCCTTTTTCCATTCACAGACGTCTGAAAGTGGACTAACGTCTAACTCTAACGACTATAAAACTACGACAGTAAAAACAGCAAGGTTTTTTTTTTTCAAAGAACGTATGGAAAAATAGCAGCACATGCAGTGACAATCACAACAATAGCAAGCAACTCACCATTCACTGGCCACCATCCGCATAGACACGGACTCAGGGGATAAATTGTTTGTAGTGTCACAATCAAATGTTTTGCTAGTGGGAAAACATGGCTGAATGGCTCAACCGGCAGGCCGCAGTTTAATACAAAATATATCATAACAAAGGAGGGTCACGTTAAGGAGAGAGTGGTTCACCTTTGCAGTGGCAAATCGGGGTAGGAGAATGGGGCGCTCGCCCCCTACCTCTTAAAATACAAAAAAGTAACTGTATTCATGATGTATTTACAAGATCGGATTAATGCAGACTTACACATTATTGAGTTTTGTTAAATTCGCCCCCTTCTAAAGCCACTTGCTAACCCCTGCACCTTGTCAGGAGCGTCTGTGAGTATCTGCCTTCCTGTCGATAGGTGAGGACTTGATTAGGCCCGGATTTAGGGGGTGGCAGGTGCCCCGGGCCCCCCAACTTTTAAAGGCCCCCCCTACGTGGAAAAAATGTGTTTTGTGTTGTTATTTTTCCTTTCAGTCTTTAAAGTTTCTGCAAAATGCTGTACAGTGCTGGATTAATGGTACTGTAGACGTACAGGTGGTTTTTCGCGCCGTGGGCGCGAAAAATTTTTTTGCACGGGGACCCCCCGATCTAAAAGTGCCCCGGGCCCCCCCATCAGGTAAATCCGGCCCTGGACTTGATATATAACTTATACAACTTACAACGTATGTAACGTAAGTACGTGATGATACAAAAACTTGTAAGTGACAATAAGCTTTACAGTAGAATTCGCCTATAACGGCACCTCTAGGGGATTTTCAAAAACTGACGTTATAGCCGAATTGACGTTATAGACGAACTACCGCAAACTATTCCACAACTGTCTTTTGATTAAAGAAAGAAGCGTGTAACCCAGTCAGGGTTACTGCGTACCACCAAACTTACAAAAGGCACGCAGAAAATACAGTAAACAAAGAAATTGTTAAAAAAAAATAACCTACAGCGAAAGGTAGGCTACAGGAAACTTACGCAATACAGCTCGTTCCATACAGTAGTAGAGAAGTTCATAGTTTATTAGCAAAAAAAGGCATTGATCTTGAGCTGTTTCGGTTTTGACACGGATTTGACACAGCTGTAGAGCTGCTTTTTACACGTGATAATTTTTCACGCGGGAAAAAAAGTTAATTCAGTTAATTAGTTTATACAGTAGCCTACTGCACGTACAACTGTTGCTTTGAGTTGTTTGACAGTCAGCCGTAGAGCTGCTTTTTACATGTGATAGTTTTTCAGGCGGGGAAAAAAGTTAATTCAGTTAATTGAAGTCCCTGTTGCGAACGACGTAGCCAGCGTTACCACATCTGATGTTTTAACATCAGATCTGATGTTTTGAGCAAACTGTCTGATGTCTGATGTTTTGATGTGTGATTTTTTTTCTGGGGCAGAGTACTTCTATTAGGGTGAAGGCGGTTTTTATTAGGGCAGAGTACTTCTATATAGGTAGGCTGTATTATGAATACTGTAGGTTTGTGTTCTGATTAATCTATTTAGTATAACATAACTAGCTTTAGCCTATGTGTCCACACTCCACAGGCTATTTCTAAGGAACTATTCAGATGTCTAGTCCTTGCACATCAGTTAATTTCATGATTCAATGGAGGGTGTACAAGGTGAAAGCCCTCAACAAGTTTAATTCAGGATATGAAAATTAGAGGACCATCTCGATGATATAGAGTGTACACTACAGTGAAGACTGAGAGTGAATGCTGGTTTTGTAAATTTCTTATAGGGGTTTCCAAAATATTTGTATTTGCACACCCCTTGGACATTGCAATTGATAGACATTGACAATGACATTGCAATTGATACTGTAGTACAACCACTCGTTATCAAGTATTCGTAATGCTATTACTGCAGAATAATACACAACCACTGTGTATTATTCTGCAGTAATAACATTACGAATAAAGTACTTGATGTTTAAATGCACAAATTACACAACATTCACTGCTTGTGTTTGTGCATTTTATTCATACTGTTAGGTAAGGTGTCAGAAACTTTTGGATTATTATTGAAATCAATAAGATTTTGAGTCTGATGTTAGTTTGGAACTTTTTGGAAAAAATCTGATGTTTTGGAGACTCAAGTCAATGGGAACACTGGACGTAGCAAAATAAAGGGAAGACATTTCGCAAGCAGCAGCGCTAACTGGATTAAAAGACTGACGGTTGGTGGTGAAGGTGATGGCTTAAAGTGACGTTATAAACGAACAAAAGACGTCTGGGGACCAATAAAGGGTGCTGTTACATGCGAATTGACGTTATAGGCGATGCTGTTGTAGCCGAACTACAATGTACGTAAAAGATAGGAATTCTGCCGGGACCGAGCAAAATGTGACGTAATAGGCGAATTGATGTTATAAACGAAGCCGTTATAGGCGAATTCTACTGTATTTCTAAACACAGAGGTTTAAGAAAATCAATTAATTATGAATCGTCGGGATCTCGATGAGACAGAGAGATGGCCGCCGACAAAAATACCAACCGGGATGGATCAGATGCTGCGACTGCGTAGCGACACCTAGCGATGTGTTTTAGCAAAATATCAAACCTTTAAGCAATGCTATCGAGTTAAACGCGATAAAGAAATAATTCAAATGACCCTGAATGTCAACCAAATGTCCGCAAGTGGTAGGATATTTTTTAATTGTGGCCACGTATGTGTAGTCACAACCAAACCGTGCTTCCTGCATTGTGCTGTAGGTAAATTGTTGTCAGCAATTGATTCCTATGACGGAACAAATATTATGAAATAATCCAAAAGAAAATCAGTTAATACAAGAAGTTGCTGCTCAAAATGTTTATATATTCTGTTTGAATAAAACAATAACGCTGTTGCCATAGCAAAATTTGGTTAATCTAATCAAAAATGAAGAGCCAAAAATGTAGATACTAAACTCATGTTCAGCAACATTGCTAAACATGAGTTTAGTGTCTACATTTTTGGCTCTTTATTTTTGATCAGATTAATCGGCGTTTCTACCAAAAATATTGGAAGATTAAATTGAGTTGGAGAACTTCAGACAAATGTGATTATTGCAAATTAATTAGAGATTAGTTTTATTTTGCAAATACTTTTTGAAACATTTATTTGAATAGAGGAAGATTTCAGTTAGAGGTCTTGAACATTTCCCAAAGTATTTTATCCTCAAATAACAAGCAACTCGACCGTAGAAAGTTGGTTTATTGAATCACAGTCAAATCACAATTGCCCTTCGATTTAAATCTATTAAAAAAATGGTAGCTCGCTCAACAAATTTGGCTTTTGTACATTAAATAAATACAACAAACAGAATGGTTTGTGCAGTGAACAATGTAATTGCATAATGTGAAGCTGTGATTGCACAATGGCTGAACATACACTCAGGGCCGGATTTAGCTGGTGGGGGGCCTGGGGCACTTTTAGATCGGGGGGCCCCCGTGCAAAAACTTTTTTTGCGCTTACGGCGAGAAAAACCACCTCTACGTCTACAGTAGCATCAGTCCAGTACTGCACAGCATTTTGCAGAAACTTTAAAGGCCAAAAGGAAAAAAATAACACAAAATCACATTTTTTCCACATAGGGGGGCCCTTCAAAAGTCGGGGGGCCCGGGGCAACTGCCCCCTCTGCCCCCCCCCTAAATCCGGGCCTGCATACACTAACGCATTACAAACCGTCACATAATACTGGACTGTGACAACACAAGTTCAGAAAGACATTGATTTGCAATAAAATCAATCTTGTGACTTTACTAAACAAATAAATGGGATAGGCAATTTAACGTAGGAGAACAACTGCACGCCCAGTCAAGCCGGTGCTAGAGAGAAACCCATTAACGATCCAAAGAATGCAACGCCTGGAAATGTCTCTATTCAAAGCAAATGTAAGACGAAGTCCAAATCCAAATGGTCATGTTAAATATCGACGAATTCGGGTAATAAAATACAATTAATATAATGTAGAGCGTCAGGTGGGTAAAGTAAAATTCGTCAGGCAAAATCCTACCAAGTTATAGCTGGTAGCATTATAAATTGAAAATAATGGACAGTTTAAAGTAGAAAGGCATTTTTTAAACAATTTTCTATGACTTTACATTGGTTGTCTAAAACAAGCAGCAATCCCAACGGCCCAGTGCAGAAATTGCAATTTTAGATGAAAAGTTTTTTGGCTGTTAAAATTGTGAATTTGTTTTCTTTGCAAAAAATGACACCGTTGACAATATTGAATATTGCATAGAAAACTTTGACGAGACAAGGTTGGCAATACGTAGAACAGCCAATTAACCTGGATAAGTTCAGTTTCTCCAACTGTCCAGACAAAGCATACATATTACCTCATGCTGCTTGTTGTCTATGGAAATGCAACTGTTTTGAAAATGCTTCAAGTTGTATTCACGTATTGACATCGTGATTGATGGCGGCTGGATGCCTAATGATAAGATGACGTCATGTAGTAATATTAGTGTTTATTCATTGTATTATTTGGTCACGTTTCTTTACACCGTTCCAACGAAGCTCTTGTCATTTAAGCTGTTCAGAAGTTTTCGCTTAAAATTAAGCCGCTTTTTCTCTGAAATTAAGGATTACTTTCTTTGCTTCCTGGGTGTTGTTGGTGAATTACAAACAATAAAGGCAGTTTCATGATATAAATTGACAAAAAATCAGTGATGAATTTCCTTCCGAAGAACTGGCACCAGTGCTACTTGGAACCATATCACCCGCGTAATTGGCAACAATATGGCCGCTGCAGAAGCACTTACCTATAAGAGGTTCGTGGAGTAACTTCGTGAAGATCTTCGCTCTCGATTCACCACGCGCGAAGGAAAACAAATAATATAAAAAAGGGGGTTTGTTTGAGTTCAAAATACTTTTACCCCATCAAGGAGTTTGACATTAGTACAATTTAAATAAAAGTCTTTTTTATCGTCGAGACCAAGATAACGCTAATATTCACTCCATGCAAAGTGTTGTATCTTATGAATATACTGTACTTTTAAATTAACGATTATCTTCAAAAAAAAAAATCAGAAAATTATTTCAGCAAAATTAATTGCTATTCAACGTTATTGCGGGTTGGATTTTCAATTCAGTTCAGTTCAGTTCAGTTGTTTTTTATTTCTGACCATCATATCAAAACAATACACGTCAACATAGCAAAGGTCGAGAAAAAGGTAGAAGCGACAAAACGTGAACGTTAAAACGTGCTTGTGACCGAAGTAAGTTATTGAGTTGAAAAAAATTTGGCACGGTCGCAACACCTTCAGAAAAATTTAAGATATAAAGGGAAAAGAAAAAAAAAGAAAATGGTAAAAAACAAAAACAAATAAATTTAGGCTATAGCTTTATTAGCCCGCATAGCTTTAGCTGATATATTTAGGATTTGTATGGACAGTTGCTATGAAGATCGGCCATGGTGCGTTATCAAGAGTGCTGATGGTCTTAAGGGGAACACGTCTTGATGCGTTTAGCTCATAGCAAGAAGAGCAAGGCAGGCAAAGAAAACCCCACAAAGAAATCCTACCACGGGCAAAGCCATTTCAAGCGCAACGCACCATAGGCCTTGCACGACTCACAAAATACAGTAGATAGGCTATAACTTGACGATACTGAAAACAATGACGAAAACAAATAAAACAAACTAGCAAAAACAACATCATCATCTTTCGGAAATTCAATTTTACCAAGGGAAAGTTATGTCTTGAAGATATCAAGCGTGCTTTGATAAAAGTTGCGTTGATAAAGCGATAATTTTAAACCCCAGTCAGCTAAACCCCAGTCAGCCTAGTCCCCAATCTTAAAGAAAATTCTTTTAAATTAAGCAACAATGATTGATAACTAACTACAGTAGTGTTTGTTTCTAGCCCTAGCTGCAACGTTCAACTGATGAAATTGAAAGTAAAAGGAACAATAAACAGGATGATTTATTGCTTCACTGACGTTTCGCGCATCATGACAATGCGCATCCTCACAGCGTCATTGCCATGGTGCGCAAAACGTCAGTGAAGCAATAAATCAACTTGTATGTTGTTGCTTTTACTTTCATCAAATGAACGTTGCAACTAGTGCTAGAAACGATAGTTGTCCTGATGAACACCCAAACTTTTCAGTATATAGCAGTGTTGATAGTGAAATCCAGAAGTGTTGTTGGCAAGCTTGGAAAATTGACTGCTAACCACTCAATTGGTAGGCCAGCTTTGTGGAGTGACCAATACCGGCCCTCGATTCTTCAAGCGTGCGGCGAACAAATAACACAACTAAGGGTGGTTTGTTTGAGTTGAAAATACTTTTACCCTATCAAGAGGTTTAAGAACTTACAATTTAAATTAAAACTCTTGTTTGATTGCCGAGACTAAGATATTTGAATATTTACTTCAAGTAAATTGTTGCATCTTGTCGATACATTAATCATTATTATCTTAAAAATTCAGAAAAGTAGCCACTTCAGGAATATTAGCATGTTTCAAATCGCTTGTACACGTTCATTTTAAGTTTCAAGCAAAAAGTTTTAGAAGGAATAATGCATGGAATAGTGACCCACTAGTGTTGACATGGATGGCTGCCGGATACTATTGAACCCGGGCCTAAACCGGGATCTTTTCAATGGGACTGGAAAATTTTAGGGTCCGAAATGTAATAAAAATGATCGTAATAGTTGTGCTGTTAAAGATTTATACTTAACCATGTGGCCGGTGTCCTTTTAAAAGGCAAACAAAAAAATTCATCCAAAAAGCAAAAATCACCAAATTTTTTTAATATACCTAAAAATTTATGACAATACAAATTTGTGGCTGAAATATCACCTAAAAGGAGCAATGGGAACTTGTGGCGGCTTTTAATGGGATAAGGACATGACGTACTCAACAGAGGCCAAGTCATCGTGCGTGCTGGAGTCTAAACTGGAGGCGAACATGTTTTCATGACTTTGACATACCATATTGAAAAGATATGTATAAAAAGTTGAAGTGAACGGTTTTCACCTTAAAATATTTATCTTATATGAAAAAGTTTGCTAGAAAATCAATTTTTAATTGTATATTCATTCGCCATTGCGCAAGCATACTAAAACGATGCAGAGTTGCCAGGTGTGAAAACCTCAACAGATATCTGTGTGCTTTAATCGGTAATGTCCCGTTGTTCTGTTATTGAATTCGCACAATTGTTTTAACATACCCTTCTTTTAACAGGAAAAATTTACAAGAACTATCTTTACTTTTCAAAAACGCAGAAAAGTCTTAGTTTTTAAAATACTTTTTTTTTTCAATTTTGATATATTTCCTATGTGATGAAACTTTACTCCTCAACGTTTCATTTAGCAGCTTTATCTGCGGTTTTTATAATTTATATATTGAACAATTTTTTAATTTTACTTAGCTTTGTTTTGAAAATTGCATTCCTTTTCATGGCATTTCCTTTAAAAAGTTAATTGTTTTAAACTTTTGGCAACACTGATATTGTGTTGTTCAAAAATTGAATTTTGTTTTGCGGTAGTTTTTAAGGTGCTTGCTGTTGAAATGTTGTTTAGGGTAGGATATTTGGATAAATGAAATGTTGATTTATTAAAATACTGGCCATGCAAACAAATATTGAGTACCGAGGCTGAAGACTAGCTAGCGAATGCCGGTAGCCGCGTCGGTTTTGGTAAAATAATGTTAGGCTACTTGAGGGCACACCAAGAAGTGTTATGAAATTGTGTGAAAAGTACGGTAACTTACTGTATGGTACCTTTGAGAATGATGGGAATCGTTGAGGCTAGCTTTGTTTTTTTTTTCAAATTGGTTTAGCTGTTTTTATTTTTAATAGAGGTGTAGTATATTAAACGCACGATTGCAGGGTCAGCCTTCAGCTCTTGAGCCTAAAATTGCATGGTCAGTATTTCAAGGTCGCTATGGCTCAGACAAATCTAGAAATCCTATGCAGCATTTTGAAATTCTACTTTAGAAAAATAACTACTTGGTCTGGCTGGACTTGTGCAGGCTAATACTTTGCTGCACTGTAGAACAGTACAGCAAAAATGTGGCATGAAGGCACCCAGGAATTTAGAGACACTTTCATTTTCGAACCTGATTTTAAAAATTTGTTGCAGTCTAAAATACCCGATTGTTTTATACTGTGCAGTGTGCATGTAGTATAAATAGGAATAGTCTAATGAACGCTTTTAAGTTTGTGTGCATTAATAAAAATTTAGTCTCCAATTTTGAGACAAGCAAAGTTTTTTTTAAAAACAGCAACACGTTAACATGTTTAGATTGTTCTTATAAAAACTGTGCATTTAAATTGTGCTTCTTAAAGTTTGATAAGTTGAATTTGGTCAGTTCATGCGGTCTCAAAGCATCATTTCTGACCTAAATTTTGTCAAACTTGTGCCATTGCAAAGTGTAGCCTATAGTTAGTGCAGGCATAGTTTTCATTACGTCTTCATTTTCATGTATATTTCAAAGTATGTTAAGAGGTTATTTGATATTTAATTAAGATGGGTAGAAAATATTGTGTGACTAATTGCCATGGAAATTATGATGAGGCAAACAAAGAAACAACTTTTAAAATTTTAGAGTTTTGGAAAATTGTCAATGTTCACAGCCAGCATACTGATGTGCGAATGAGAGATCCTTTGAGATCTGCAATTTCCTCCTCATCAGATTTGAATCTTCAACGGCTGCTTGAATTTGGAAAAATGGCTGATCAAATACGCATGTCTGGTACAAAGAGAGTGAAGTCATTAACCAGAGACACTGCATCGTGCTTGTCCCACACTTGTCAAGGCCTTGTGGAGCTTGGAAGATATTTATTGGAGCATAAAAATTTTGAATACGTTTTGTTTGAAAATTTTACTTCAGATCCCATTGAGAAGGAGCTCAGTAAATTACGGCAAGGGTGTGGAGGTACCTATTTCATTACAGTACAACAGATTCTAGAAAAAGTTGAAATTTCAAAAACAAAGCTACTACTCAAGTTAAATCCGGAAGTTGACTTGTCTGATTTTGAACCTGGTCATTTCTGCGCCAAGTGTGACTTTACTATGACTGAAAACATGTGCAGTATTTTGGACAGCCTTCCTGATTTGGAAAAGTCTTTATCTGTTGATACAATGATGTCTTTGATTTACATTGCTGGTTATGTTATCAGAAAGGAAAGTGAAGTCTGCGACGACAGTAGGCTAGATTGTACTACGATAAATTTGGAACTTTTTTGAAAGACATGAATCGAGATGGACTGCATATACCAGGTGACACAGTTTGCCAATGGGTACTTTATGGTTATATCATGTTTCATGAAGTTGTTGACCACTGTTGCAGAACCTCGTTATATCCATCAGATCAATACCAGTTATCTGTGAACAGAAAGTATGCAGCTACATTGGCCAATATTATGTTTAAAAATTATTGGTGTCTATTTTCACCTGTATCAGAAAAGGAAGTAAAACAAAATATTTTAAAACTTATGCATTAAAAACTTGTTTTTTGTTTAACTGTTTTGCTTTGTTGTTGAGACTTCTGTAAGGACTGTTATAGAACTTCTTTAAATGTCAATTTTCATTCCTGAGAAGTCTTTGCACTGATATTGTTTGAAGTTGTCGTAGCAGATAATTTTTTCGTTCATTATCCGAACTAAAGTAGCACCACATTAGTTGCGCAACCAGGGGGGATTGGTTTAGCCCTCCCCCCCTTTATCAAAATCCTGTTTGCGCCACTGGCCACAGTCCTTTCATGTAGTAGTTTTGACCATGTAGGTAGGCTACATTGTATTTTTGTGAATCAGCTCTATACAAAATAATAACTTCAAAGTTAAAACCTTACACATCTACTGCAATTGTTTTTATTATTGTAACACACACGGGAATAACTATTTATTGGAATAGACTATGTCAAACATATGAAATGCCATGGATGAAAATGTATTTTACACTTTGAAAGCAAATTTTTCATTATAAACGTTTTAGGTTTAAATATACTGTGTTTGCAATGCAATATGTCAATGAAAATGTTCGCCTCCAGTTTAAACTCCAGCACGCACGTTGGTTTGGCCTCTGTTAAGTACGCCATGGATAAGGACCTTTTCACAACAGCAGTGTTTTGTTTTTGTGTAGGGGACTTGGGTGCTCCCTTAACTACCAGTCCAAACTTGTTCTCTTAAACTCTTACAATTTAAAAGAAATTACCTAATAAGTCATTATTTGCTGCAGACAGACCCTAATTGTTTCGATCTTTTCAGCGCAGTGAAAAAAAGTTAATTTAGCTTGCTTTAGTTTTTCATTTTTTGAATTGATTTGGCTTTATTCCTTTTATATTCGGATTGTAGCTTATACTTTTTTTGTTTTTTTTTTCCCACAAAATCACCTTCTTATTAGCGGAAAAACTATGTTTCACTAGCGTTTGATTATCAAAATTAAAAGTCGTCGTACTTTACATTTTAATCACTTACCTCACCACAACAACTAACCAATAGAGACAAACTAAAGCCATCAGTATCAACTTTCTTTCTCTGCACTGAAGAGATCCTGATTGAAACAGTCGACCTTTAACTACAGTTAGTATTTTGCAATGCCTTGATCTATATTTTCTTTCAAATCATAGCAGAGTTTTGAAATCATGTAATTTTCTCTTTGTGTAGAGATACATCAACATTTGTTAGAGAGGTTGTCGATTTTTTTTATTTTACTTGCTGGATCCATAAATCAGTTTGTGTCCTTTGTATCCTTCTCTTGCTTCATGGCCAATCCGACCGACGTTTTTAACTGCAACCGTCTTTTTTTTCTTGTAGTATTTTAATTTCTTTGATTGTTTTAACAAGAAAATTTAAAGCCATTGCTTGTCTGGGCTGCGTCTCTTTGATGCTAAGCGTAGACGTTAAGATTTTGTGAATGACTTTTCGATCATTCCACAAACCAGGATAGTGTGACGTTGCCTTTTGTGTCCCATAGCAACTTGTATCGCATGGTAACAGTTGATCATTAGTTGGTTGTCCTTCTAACGCAGTTGTTACGTCCTAAACGCGTGTTTTGAGCTAAGTAAACAATGTGTATTTTTGGTTGAAATTCATTCATTTCCTGAATGAAAGAAGTGAAAACGACCTGCCGATACATTGGCTCATATCCTCATTATAATCAATCAACATTAGTCGCTGTGGTCATTTTTAAGATTGTTTTAATGTAAAAAAGAAAAACGTTTATCAATAAACAAAAACGCTCCACAATAACAAAGAAGATATTATATAAAAACAAATAAGAAAATAAAAAATAAGGCGTAAGCAAGCAATTTTCAAACTGGAGAACAAGAAAAATTGAAATAAATTGAAATACGGTTTAAATGCAGTTTTCTACAACTTGTTCTCAGCGAACAAACGTTTCTTTTCTACATTGTTTCAACGTCGCTAGGCGTTGAAACAATGCAAAAAGGTAGCTTGAGTTGTTCTGGCTGGACAAGATTCTAAATAAAAATTAAAATGTTTGTAAATACGTCCAAAAGTACAGATGCGTTGCAAGAGATAAAATTATAAATCTGCAGAGTCTACAGCGTAGACTACAGTGTAAACCAAAAAAACATTCAAAGAATCATATAATTGGTTACTTAATTTTTGTTAACAACATATATTTTGTGTGTTCACTTGTAATTGGTTATTTCTGCTCATATGTAAATTACAGCATAACAAGTTGATTCTTTGTCAAATTATAAAAAAGCTAACTGCAATATTTTTGCATAAAGAAATACAAAAGAAATCGTTTTAAAAAAATGTGATAAATTTGAAAGCTATGATGTTTTTAATAAGATGCTTTTGTAGCCCGTTAGTATTTGTTGATTGTAAATCATTATTTTGTTTCAACTGCTTGCAGATGCATAAAAGGCAAATCGTTGTCTTTAAAGATTAAGAATTCTCAATATTTCGCTGTCCAAAAGGTCTCATCTTCAACGCAAATTGTGCATTTACGTCCAAATGTGGGTTTAAGTTTGAAATGAGAGCCAGCTTGCTTTGACCAAATATTTTGATATGAAAATTTAGTCCACTCTCGCTTAAATAGCCATATTTTGAATCTGAAGTGCATTTTTGGCCTCAATCAGATCCAGGCGTGCATTTTCAAGGAGAATTCAGACTAAACTTAAAATTTAGGCACGCTTACAACACTCGTTTAACAATGGGTGTCTAGAAAAGGGAAGCTCTCTTTCTGCTTGCCACAAAAGTGTGATGTCCAACGCGAAATTCAACAGCAGAATTGTAGCTAGCCATCCAACGGTAAGCAACTCTCTTTTTCGTTAGGTATGCAAGCAAAAAAACGAACACTTTTCTTCCTAGCAACAAAAGTAACAATATAAATTAAATAATTAAACAATAGTAAAAGTTTCATCACCGACAGGCCTTCCTTTCGTGCAAAGCCTGACATCACGTGATGAACATTTCATTGTGCGTCACAATTCGCCATTTATGTCACTTTTTCTGGCAATGCAGTTGCTGTTTCTTCTTGAAAATTGGCTCGTCGCTGGCACAAGGCTGTTGACCCCGTCTTGACAAACAACTCAGACTTTCGAATTGGAAACCATTGAGCTTTCGTCTGAAGACATTGATGTTTATAAGTGGCAATCACGATCTTGTAAGAGTGGGTCGGAGGGCAAAGTTATGGCTATAACCATCAAAGCCATTTGAAAGAAGACTCTTCATTTGCCTTGGGATATCATCACTTCTGTTTAAATCTTCAAAACTACGTAAGACAATGTCCGCGTTGGCTTCTTGGAGTTCGTTTACTGAATATTCTCCAGTTGCCACGGCAAAGCACGTGAGGCCGTTGTCATGGGCACAGGAGATATCGTTCGGCGTGTCCCCAATAATCACCATCAAGTTGGGGTTAGGACTTTTCTCTTTCAACCCACTGATGCTGCAGTAACGTGTCCAGAGGTTTTTTACAAGTTTGCTTCTTGCTTCATCCTCACATCCAAAAGCTCCTAACAGCTCCGTACCTTCCTTAAAGATGCCGACATCGATTCCGGCATTTTTAAGCTTCTTTTCAGCGATTTTACGAGGATTTGCTGAAAAAACAAAAAACTCATGATAAGTGCTGTTGTGATCGCAAAAACCTTACGTTACATTTAAACTACGTTTTTAAACGAAAAATTTTGATTTCAGACATGCTGACGGATGATATCCTTATTGAACACAAACCAGCTTGTAGCCAGCACGCCCAGCCCCCGACGCAAATCGGCATGCATAACAGTTTACCCTAGTGATCTCACTGACTAGGCAATAGGCATGCAGTAACGAAGCATCAGCTTTTCAAGACTATTTTTTCAGGTGTTAATTATCACCCGACTAGTAACAGGTTGCAAGCATGCTACATTTTTGGGGGATTATCTTCGAATACATGCTGGTATAATTATTTGCAGTTGATCTAATGGTTTTTATGATCAATAAAATTAATGTCATTAGCTGCTCACCTGATAACAATGCCAGCCTGACGTCATCACACATGGATAGTTGCTTTAACAAGTTGATGACGTTTGGTAGCGGCTTCCAATAAAAGCTGAAGAAAAAATGCAAATTAAAACTAAATCTAATGATCTAAAAAGCAGCAAGGTCTGTGTCTTGTAGACACTCCTGGCCAGCAGATTTGTCCCTTTCAGAGGAGTTGGAAGAGACTTTTATTTGAGAGAGAGGAAATTCTTCATCAAAAGTCAGTTGGAAACGTCACCAAAAATGATGCTAAATTCCTTTCTTGTACAGTACTTATAAAAAAAATTGGGCACCCTTTAATCTAAAGAGTTGAATCTCCTATACCGAAATTAGCAGCTGATAATACTGAAAATTTATCCTTTAGGTTTGCATTGTTATAAAAATATGATATTTTAGCCGCAGAATTTTGCAAAATAAACCAATGAATCATGTTTGTGTTTTCACTCGATATGAACGGACAAATTATTTTTAATTAAACTGATTTCGAAATTTGATTGTGCTGTATTTGCTTCCAATATGCATGATGACATAACATAGAATTGCTTGCTCTTAAAAAATTTGCATCTTATCAATAAAAGCTTATTGGAATACCAAATTCAAAATTGATATTGTCTAAAAACGATTTTACGCATTTGCAAGTGATTTCCCTTTCGCCAAGCGAGACAGCAAATCAAAGACGTTGAATCAATGTAAAATGGTTGATTTGCTGTCTGGGAAGCCTCTACTTTTCCAAAACATGATGTGTACACTTTACATTGCTTTAGCGTTGCCAGACAAAGATAAGATGTACAAAAACGAACGTTCTGTTGACTAAGTATTGGCATTTAAATGTTGTGCGAAAGAAAACTTTTGTTACTAACTGAAAGAAAGAGGAATTAATAAGTAGTTAAATGTTACAATTTTTAAATAAAATTTTTCAGACAATCAAAAACTTCTAAAGCTGTGCCAAACTCGAAGATAATGACTTAATTGAAAATCAAATTTCTAAATTGGTTTATTTATTTTATTCATTCTCACTCAAAGTTTTTTACTTTCAAAATGTCATTCCGATCGGCTTACCTTCCATCTTTGATTCCTTCGGTCACGATTCTCAGATACGCTTCCCTCGACTTTTTTATCTTTTCGTCATAATTTTCGGTGTTGTCTCTTGTGATATTGTTTGCGCAGAGATATTCCTTCGCGACAGCCATGGCAGTGGCAGCTACAAAAAGAAAACAAAGTTCTTTATCACTATTAGCCAAACGATCATGTTAAAACTTTGGGTTAGCACCGTATTTGATTATGCATGATTTATACGAAGCCGTGGGCAGAAAAAATGGTTTAATTACTTTTAGCTTTTTTATATAATATCTGGCGCTTGTTGCGTTCAGGCAGTTGTCAGTTACAGTGTGTCAACATACCACGTACCCACCGAGTATCCTAGCTGATCATTTGATCACATTAATCAGGTCGTGGTTTAGGTTCAATGCAAACTTTTAGTGAAAAGACGAAGTTTTACTCTATGACATTTGTGCTTGGCTGGATGCTTTGCTTTGTGTTATAAAAAACCAAAAAGCTATTTTGCTTTTGTCCAGCCCTATCATTCATCACATTTTTGTGTTGCTTTTGACGCTTTATATAACAGCCAGTTTGTGCCTAGCCGTGCATAGATGCAGCCAAGTACATATATGACAAAAAAAAATGACAACTCTTTTCCGACTTGGCCCTCAAGATTCCAAGAGAATTCTGTGATCGTGGTCCATATGACGTCAATGCGAAATCACAAGTGCCGTGTGACGTCACAATTTGGATTGTGCCATCGCTGGCGCTCTCGGGTTCGTGACAGACGAGTGGCAAGTGACGTTGCATCAGCGTTGCTTCTATGGCATGCGTTTGATCGATGAATACGTCACATTAAACAGATGACCGATACTGGCCAACTATTTCAATATGACGCGACGAATTTGGGTTTGAATAAAATTAACATGGAAAACGGGAAGACGAAAATTCGTTGGCATGGCACCCCTTGGGACGGGGTGCTCACAAATGTGGGTTTAAGCATTTCCATATATGGTCAAGATGAAAGTTGCTTATGAAAATATGTATTTCCTAATCAATTCGTTTTAATCGTGCGGAAGTGTTCTAATTTGGAGTGTCATTGTTTATAAAATTATATCTCCTTTCAAGTTGATAGATTTTCAGACAATATTTCAATTACCAAAATAGAGACACTTTGGCAAGCTATTCGGGGCGAAGCTTTTGATAAATTTTGTCTGAAAAAGAGTATTTTTAAAGCGAAAAATTGAGACGATTTATCAATTGTGTGTGTCGAAAATGCCTTTTAACGATCAATCAGTGAAAATATAGTAGAGAAAAGAAGTGCAGAGAAAATAGTCATATATATTTTTTAAATAGTTGAACGTGTGAGGCAAATAAAAAAATTTCCAGACAACAAATCAACGGTTTTTTACATTGATTTAACGTCTGCAAATGTAAAAAATGGTTGATTTGCTGTCTGGGTTGTTTGAATGATGTTTTTTGTGATCTTGTTTAGGATTAAGTATATCAAACATAGCTAGAACATTTGAAAATTTAGACGTGTCCAATCAGACAAATGCAATCCACCACCTCGTCTATGAATTACTTCTCTGTCGATTAGAATTAGTTATCGTCACAAAGCATGCAACTGCATCTGTTTCTCGAGCTCGTGTGAGTTCCGGAAGATGAAGTTTCGTCGCCGTATTTACGTCAACAATCCTCAACGTCACAAATGAGTCGGGTTACATGGGCAACACTGGTCGGTGCAATAGTTATTTGAAGCTCTATTCAATCAAAGGGACGTTTTTGCGTTGCCAAATATTATCACAAGTTGCGTGGTTTTGTCGAAAGATCTCGGAGTCGATTTTTTTCCAGACAGCAAATTTCGTCATCTTTAGAACGTCTGCAGACGTTGAATCAATGTAGAAATAAGGGATTTTGATGTCTGGGTTGTTTCGTTGCCAAACATCAAGAATGCATCTGTGTTCTATTAAGCCGCCTTGTTTCTTGCGAAACTGAATCGAACTCTGGGTTTTTAATGAATTGGAACTGATAACCATCGAACAAAGGTTTAAAAATAAACGCAGTTTGTTGTGGAATTGTGAAGGCAAAAATTTAACTTCTAACAGCCTCCAATAAAGTTTCCAAAAGTCTTGGCTCAAAAACCACTCGATAAAAACTTGATATTAAAAAATCGAAAGCTGGAATATCATATCACGTGATATGTGTTTTTCATTAAGTTGGTAGCTGCGTTTAAAAATCTTGAGCATCTTTTTAAAATCATTCGAAATCCAACCTGTTAATAAAACTTGAGAACGTCCAAAAAATCACAAGTTTTGTGTAAACATCGTTTGTACTTGAGCGGATATTAAGCCATCGACCCTTTCCAGGCAACAAAATCCGTCATTTTTACATTGATTCAACGTCTGCAGACGTTGAATCAATGTAAAAATGACAGATTTTGCTGTCGGGTTCAAGGACAATGTTGTTAGTCCACCAATATCAACAATGAAGGTTTGGTCGAATGGTCAAACAATTTCCTCAGTGGTGAAACACTATGCCCGCTACGTGAATCATGAATGACCTTTCAGCCTTCAGCCAGACCGTATTTATATTCATTTGACGTTTATAGACGTTAAATCAATATAAAGCATCTGAAAACATGGCACAAAACAGAAGCCTTCAAAACATTTTGTCTTTTGAAGCAAGAGCAAAGAGTTGCAATATTGGTTCAGTTGTAAGAATTTCCAAAGTTTGCTCTTTTGGAACAGAAGCAATCTTAATCAAACTAACTGGTAAATTGGTTATTCTTCATTGTATGATTGCCCCAGCTAACTGGGAAAAATTACGTTGCATGGTCAAGCTATGGGAAATGGAAAGTGCTGTTGAAAAATGAATTTTTTGAGCTCACAATATAAAAATGTGGACTGTTATAGAAAACGTTTTGAAAATATAATCCTTAAATTATATCAAAATTTGTTACCAGTTCTAGTTCACTGAAAACCTTAACAGCTGTAACTTTGACATGATTCACTCTGCTTAGCTTTTTGCTTGGCATTGAGCACTTTTTGTAATATTGATAATATTTATTGTTTAATCCCCAAATTATATTTCCAAAAAAACAAACTGTTGAAAAAGTGTAAAAGAAGCGACTTTGATGATAAGGAACGGACCTTTACTTTCAAGAGCTGAAGAAATGTTTGGGATTTTTTATCTGCCCTTTTGTATTATAAACTTTAAAACTATTATTTTTTCACTTTTTTCAAGTTATGACTTTTTAATGTAATTTTTTTGTAACAAAAACAACTTAGTTTAATAATAATGACATCACAATTACATAACAATTCGTACCGTGTTTTGAGACTTGCGTTTCTTTCAAATTCTTGTTGAAACCCTCCGAAAGAGCGGCACGGACTCCTTTTAAAGTCGAATTGGAGGAATAGACCAGAGTATTGTCAATGTCGAAGCAGTAGAGAGTCTTTTGTCCAACCATGTTGCAGTTTATTAATTTTTCGAAAGGACTGAAATTGTAACTACTGCACTTGAGAATGTTTACACTTACGTTTGTCTTTCAAATCCTTACAAAAATCTGAGAAATGGAAAAATAACTCAGGATCAGATAAGCATTCCGCAAATAAATGATAAATAATTTCACTCCATCTTCACTTCAAAAATTATGAAAATGTTATAAAATTATAAAGACTATCAAACAATCTGATCGGTGCATGCAATCTCACACATTGCGTGGTTTTTAAGCTTGACTTGCCCAAGAAAATACAGAACTACCTACTAAAAACTTTGTTAAATTCATTTATTGTTTCTTGTTCACACGCGTGCTGTTTAATTATATTTTATAGCACTTATTGTTCCCGACGCGTTTGTAAGCGTCAGGTTTTCGAACTGGATTTCAACCACTCTCCACCAAGCATCGACGCATTGTGGAGAATTTGTTCGCTGCGCCGCTTTTATATCGCGCCTCACGTCGGTTCTAAAACTTCAAATTTGACTTCTTTATCTTTTTTCTCGTTGTCGAAAAATGACAGTTCAACTTTCAAATTGCAGAGTAGATTTCGACTTAGATCATACTAGGCGACATTGCATGCAAATAAAGCCAAGACTTGAGTGGCATTATTTGTTCTGATTTTTTTCTAAGTGTCACTTCTCACCCCGATTTCTACCGCTAGGTGACAAAAAAATATCTATTTATGTCAATTACCTAAGTTTTTGTTTGATGCTTACCTTGCCGGATATACTTACGTAGCCACCACTTTCAAGAGATATCTCTTTTAATTTTGAAGTAGTCTTGTTTTGAAGCAAGCATGGATTTATTAACGATTTTTTTTTTTTATTCCGAATAAAAACGCCGTTGAATTGATTGATCGTTCGAACGTGTCAAAAGCACAAGAAGACATTGTTAACTTATTAAAAACGTAACAATTTTTCAGTTTATGTGTGTGTAGTTTTATTGGCAAGACAAAGAATAACCCGCAACATTTTTTTAGAATTAGATGATCTGGGCAAAGAAATGCTTGGCATTAAAAGACGTATTTTAAGAAATTATTATTTTCGGTGTTATCCGGTCAAAACACATGAGCAATAACTCTTTGATGCGGCTTTTGTAAGTTCTAAACCAGAAAGAGCGTAGTCGTTAGTCGGAAACTTCATGACGTCATAGCTTGACACTCACCAACATAATTAGCTTCTTTCGTATTATTTTAAAATGTAGGACAGTGGTTCTAAACGATTTTCACATACTTCCTTTCATCAAGATTTTCTGATTTGCCACAAATCCAAATGCGCTAAAGCAGTTTATTGCAAATGGTTTATCCCATAGGAGATTCTAACAAAACGAAATGATGTGCAGGTCTCCATTAATCCAACCATGCCAATACACAGTGAATATACTAAAATTACTTTTCTGTGTTCTTCCAATACATATTCATATCCATATTCATAAACGGAGAGATACCCAGTTTGGTGTGATTGCGCTGCGGCCTTGCATTCAACGTTTAGTTCGTGATACTTCCACTCTTATTCTTTGGTCTCTGTTTGTTTTTCAAAGGTATTCGAAATAAAAATGTTTCGCAATCTGATTGTGTTTCGACACAAGAAGACTCGGTTGCGTAATTCAATGCTGAAGAATGTTATTTTGTGTTGTTTGAGCCGTTTTTCATCAAGTAAAGTTTGCTTTGCACAAATAGGACCTTACTTCCTTCCCCAAGGTGGTTATTTTTTGGATTTTTGGAATTTGTTGGCTACCACGTCATATGACCTCAAAGATAGGGGTTTTACCATAATTTTTTTTTATTTTCTACCTTAAGGGAATGTTATCGGGAGAGTAGGCTGCATCTCATTGTTCATCATCGAACCTTCTTCAAAGGTGATTCTTTCACATTGAATCAACATCTGCAGATGTTGACAATAGGAGTTGTTTTGCTAACTGGCTTAGCTGTTTGTACATGTGCACTTGGCACCACGTCATAATCAAACAGTAGCAAGAAGTCAATAAATGGCCGTCGACGACGAATAAATGGCCGTCCCAACAACAATCCAGACATCAAATCAACCGTATTTTACATGTAAAAAAACGATTGATTTGCTGTTTCGAAACAATCGCGATTTTTTGGGATGCGGCTTTACATGCGATCAAGAGAGACTGTCAGATGGAGACTTCTCATCTTGCTATACGTTTAAAAGTTGTCCAATGCTGTCTGTAAACTTTTTAGATAACTTGGAGATGCTTGGCCAACACTCTATTGCATAAAATTTTGCGTTATCACAACGTAAAATAACTCATCCAAAGGTTAAATATGAAACATTCAATCAACCGAAAATATGACATAATTATGATGCACAAAGACGTCTTGACCCATATTTGTCACTGATTGTTGCGTTGGTGCAGAACCATTTTGTCCTTGCCACCAGGCAGCCAACAGTCGCCTTCGGTTGGAGGCAAATTATGACGTCACCACAACCTCTGCCAGTATGTGAATCTATTCGCACTAAAGTCTGGAGATAATTGGGTAAAAAAACTGCACCAAAATTTCAAAAATTCTGTTTGCCACAGTTGGAAATGCTGAACAAAAAATGAAAATCGTTTAAAGCAAATTGAATATGCTGAAGCCCTGACGCTGGACAGTTCAGTTCAAGGTTTGGTTATGAATTATGGTTATGAATCTTCATCGTCGGACTAACAAAGCCGGTAAAGGTTATTCCTGGTAGCTTCGCATACTTGTTGAGCAAGCAAGGGTATCAAACACGCGGGTCGCATGCGCTCTTCGAGGACTTTTGGTGCGGCCTGCGATGCATAGGCTAACATTTACAGTAGGCTACATATTTTTTTCTATAAATTTAGAAAGATAAAATTCACTCTAATATTGCTCAAAAAAGCTGACAATAGCCTACTTCACACGGCTTTTTAGCACTACTATCGCGACATTTTATAGCGTGGGAGGGGAAACTCGTATTGTTAGATAACAATCACATTGCCGATTTACTTATTGGGTCGTTTGGCCATATAGTAACCACCGTATTTGTCGAAGTCAGTTCTTCAAAGGTTTACTTTTTTCCGCGGTTTTGAAAGTTGATTGCTAGATTTTTACTATCCAAGTCCGTCGTTTCGTTTCGTTTGAGTTCTTTTTTGCGTTGGTAAAAGTGTTTTTCCATCTCTTTGTTTTTACTACTTTTTTGCGATCTAACGTTCTTGCTGTGTTCTTATTTCTTACTACCTTTTTTATTGCATTTTAACCATGTTATTTTGTTTAATAACTTCTCATTGTGTATTGCTGCCCTCGGGTTAATTTACAAGTGTTCATTTGGCACTTAAAGCAATTTGAATTGGGCGAAAGCGGTTTAACCCTGTCGCGCTGATGCTGCTCTTTCAAGGCAGGTCATCATGTGTAGTGGTACACACAGTAGAAAAGAGCCTGGGGTTAAAAAACGTTACGTTTGATATTTTGAAATTACCGCCGTTCTTTGCTACACTAACTGGTTTCTTTCAAAAATCTGGCAAATTAATTATTATTTTTGACTCTGGACCAGCGTCTGCAGACGTTTGCATAATGAATTGATTTATTTGATTCAACAGTTTCCACGCAACCAAAGTGCAGTTTTCGCAATATTTCAAGAAAACGAAAGAGTTCACCGGTCAAAAGTTTGAAAACAACTGGTCCAAGTTTTGTCATTCTTGTAGTGCTTGTAGCTGACCTGTTTTGTTTGTCGTATCCAGGCTTGTTGTTTACACCTGGTCGTTGAAGATTTAGATTAAGCGGACGGGAAAGCAAGGAAGCCAATCTTCGTGTCCACCTTCAGACATGCCTTTAAGTGTCCTGGCACAGACACAGCGGCATGCTCTTCAGCGGTGTCGAACCGGCGCCCTTTCGATTGCCGTTCCAGGGCTCTCACCACTCGTCTATGCAGTCGACGTAGCTGACCCAACCTCATAACTTAGGGAACGTTCAAATATTACGTAACGCTTTTTTTTCGAATTTTTGACCCCCCCTCCCCCATGTAACGCCAACGTAACGCTTTTTTCATTCCCCCCCTCCCCCATGTAACGCTTTTTCAGTACGAATTCAGCACAAAAAACTACCATTCCGTACTCGAAAGCGTTACGTAACGTTTTTCTTGAACCCCTCCCCCCCAATGTGACGCTAACGTAACGCTTTGCATAAACCCCCCTCCCCCTCGAAGGCGTTACGTAATATTTGAACGTTCCCTTATCTGTTGTCTTTTAGCAAAATATTTAAAATTTTTGAATTGTTTGGACCCTACCTGGAATCGAACTCAGATCGACCAGAATCCAGATCCGCAGCCGAAATGTCACATGTTTGACTCTCTAGCGCAATGATTTTCAACCATGGCGTTTCAACTTTTTTAGACTTACAGCACCCTTGCAAAAGAGAAAAATATTTTGTGGCACTCCATAGTAAAGTTTACATATTTCAAAGCCAACGTGAAAATTAATGTTGGCCTATTGTTCTTCCTTAACAGACAAAATGAGCAAAACTCTTTCCATGCACAGCATTCACCTACTGAACTATCGATATAACCAGCACAACTCTTGCGTCACAAAGCTGCAATAATAGAAGGGTGCCACAGTAGACATTTGCCTCCACGAAACATCATATATGGCGTGACAACAACTGCTCTAATGATGAAAAAAAACAATCGTGTATGAAAATTTTCATCTGTTCTTAACAATGATCCTAGCTAGCCATTTGAAGACAAGGTGAAAATGAATTATGAGAAATAACTCGTTGCACTCCAGAGCATTGTAAATGGCAGCCTTGTTGGGAACCACTGCTCTAGCTAGTAAACGAACAACAAATAAAATAAAAGATTTTTTGGCTATCCTGGTTTTCGTAAATACTTCAAAGTTCGAACTGCGTGTGTTGTTGAAACAGGCCTGCTTGGGTTTCTTCCAAAACCACAGTGAAAGTGATTCATCAACACGAACTTCCAAACCAGTCTCGCAACGTTTGTCATTTTCATAATGAGTGGTTGCTCTAAACTCAAAAGGCCTTGACTTTCGAGCCAGTTTTACTGACATAGCAACAATTCTATTCGTCAAAGTAATTGTTTGTTCAATTTTTTGTTTCTTTTCTAAACAACCACTGAAAACGCGATCTAATGTAATCACGCGCTTATCAAAGAGTGAGCTGCAAAGCTATTTTTTGAGCGCCGGGAAACGTTTCAAACTTTTGTATTTTGTGTAAACTTTGTACAATGTACAGCAACCTGCAAAAAAAACTTTTAAACTGCAACCGAATCGCAACAGTGTTAATAATGATGCTCTGAGTGATGCGAGGCGCACAAACGTTTTTTTTTCACAAGTCATATAACACACTAAAACGCTCAATTTACTTAGTAATAAACTGCAGGTATTGTTATACTTGGCGTTATCAATATATGATACCTTTTTCACATCACTTTTTTGTTGTAATTTGCAAAAGTGTTTCGTATTGGGCCCTCAGAAATTTCCTTTTGGAAGTGCGCTACAAGTTGGGATACGTCAAGTCACAATGGAGCAGTGGACGCTTTTGGTCTTGACAAAGTTTGTTCGTTTTAATGTTGAAAAGTGGTTTATATTTAAGTTGATAATTAACAAACAGCTATACTGTAAATAAAATATTAGTTGGCCTACATTAATTTACACGCTTAACTCCTTGATATTTGTTGTATGAAGTTTAAAACTGTTCTTTTCGAGTCTAAAGTTTAACAGACCGGTTAACCGTATAACATAAAATATACGGTTAACCAACATTTTCAACTTCTCGTTTCCTTCTAAACTAAATGAAACCACAACACTGACTGGGATTTGTTAAGAATATGACGTAAATAGTGACGTGTTTGTTGCGTAAAGTTAACAAAACGTTGCATTACGTACGTTCCTTTTAGTTGCAAAATGGTTGAACGCCTAGTTAATCTAATCAAAAAATAAAAGAGCCCAAAATGTAAATACTAAACTTAAAAGAAGTCAATAAACAAAATAACACAGTAAACGCAATCAAAAAGTTAGTAGGAACACACCAAGAACGTTAGATCGCAAGAAAAAGTAGTAAGAAAAAAGAGATGGAACAGGGATATCTCGAGAAGGGGATACGAAGGCTTTTATTACGTCTGACAATAGAAGGGCTTCTATATATCTTATATAATCTCTGTTTATGGTAAAATGATAATTGGCACATATAGTAATTTAATAAACTTTGTTATGACAACCTGCATTGCATTATTACAACCAGGTATGGATATTCAATGAATGCTCATAATCATTTGTTAAATTAACTACCCGTATACTTGCTTCACACCTAGCCAACTGCAAAGGTTTTGTCAAAAAAACAGCTAAACTGGTAACCTTTCAACTGTCTTTTCAAACAAGTATTCTTCAAATATTTTCTACATAACACTTGCTAACTGTCTTGTGTAGCTGAGTGTACCAGCTGCACTACAAAACTTTCTGCAATTTTAAAAAGAACCGCATTTTTAACGCGGTACCAACTACCGCCCTTCTAGTGTCATGAGAATCAGAAATCTCTCTGAGCCTTCGTATCCACTTCTTTAGATATCTCTGAGATAGAAAAACACTGTAGGCAGCTACTGCAAACGAAGAAGTAAAACAAAAAAGAACACAACGAAACGACGGACTTGGAGAGTATATATCTTGCAATCAACTTCCAAAAACGAGGAAAAAACTAAACTCTTGAAGAACTGACTTCAGCAAATACCAAGGTTACTATTGCGATAACGACACAATAAGTGAATAGACAATGTGATTGTGATGTAACAATATGAGTTTTTCGCGCGCAAACAAATGGCATGACCGTTGTGCTACAAAGTCGTTTGAAGTTTGATGGGCATTTTGAGCAGTTTTAAAGTACATTTTATCTTTCTAAATTTATATAAAAAATATGTACTGTAATTGTTAAATATTTCAAAGTTTAAACATGCATCGTGAGCCGCACCAAAAGTCCTCGAAGACCGCGTGTTTGAGATCCTTGGTTTAAGACGTGCATGTAGCCTACATTGTACAAGATCTTTTATGGTACAAACTATGTATAGATAAATATAACAATGCCTAAAACTTCCTGGTTGTAACTTAGAAGAAATGTATTTTGCATGCAAGGACAGACTCGGCATTGCGAGTCATCAAACCCGAAGAGTAGTTTTGTCAAGACAGCAAGTGGCATTTTAGATGTAGATACTTAGCCTTTCATTCCTTACAACTTGTAAAAGTTATAGTTCAGTGTACAGGGTAATGAGAAACTTGCTGAGAAGTTAGATTCTCATTTTAAAATTCTGTATATCGTATTTACATATTTTATGCTAGAAGAGTTTCCACCATTTGTTTTGTCCTTGCGGCTGTTTGATAATTTCCTTTCAGCGTGATCCCGTTGGTACGGCGCGTGTGTCAACATCACAAAATATGAAATCACAATGTGTTCTTAGAAATGCTCATTAGGCCTACAGGTCAAGCTTGAATTTAA
This sequence comes from Aplidium turbinatum, assembly GCF_918807975.1. NCBI lineage: Eukaryota > Metazoa > Chordata > Ascidiacea > Aplousobranchia > Polyclinidae > Aplidium > Aplidium turbinatum. Next base: position 4,029,191 of record NC_137483.1, on the reverse strand, counting down.
CTTTTACGCGAATAGATTAGGAACAATCACATAGACAATTAGTCACTGAGTTTTAAAAAAATATTTTCTTTATTTCCAAAGAAATTTTCAAGAATTTTGAGTCAAGTTCATTCATGTACGAGATATTTTGTTGTGATATCACGAAAGGGGTTTACCCTATCTTATCTTACCTCACTGATAGATTTAGTTTGCAATTAGGCTGCTTTGCAAACCTACTTTTCCGCTTTTCTTATGATACAAATTGGCGTGGAAGGAATCCATAAAGTTCAACAAGTCAGTTCTGGAAACGTTTTCGGAAATCATAGCCACAGTTCACCTGTCAATCATCAATTAATCATCGAGCTGATTTGTTACAGTTGAATATTTAAATTCAGTTCTGTTAAAAAACTCAACTTTACCTTTTTTTGACTTTTATCAGTAGATTAACTTTTAAACTGGATTTAAATACATGTTTTAACCAAACAGGTACGAAAAGGTATTTTTCATGTTTTTCGCCTCTCGGTCAGGTTTTCCCTTGAAAATTGGAAAATGCGTTTCACGCGTGCCTCGTTTAAACACGTTTCTCCTTTTCCCAAGAAGTGACCTTTCGAAAAATACCAACCAACTACATCTGTGTGATTGTTCCATCATAGACAAACGCCATCCGAAGCAAGTTATGACAAGTTGACATTGTTCTAAAACCATTGTAAGTTGAACATATTTCGACATCATGCTGTAAGCTATTCCTACTGTCTTTGACACATTTTATTATTGAAGGGGAGCAGTACACATTGGGTGGTTCGTCTAAATTAGAGTATTTATTTCACTTTTTCACATATGGTAATTTCAACCACATAATTGACTTTGTTCTCTTCGTCGGAAAGTCTGCTATTCCTTTCTTTTCACAAATTTCTTCTTTTTTTCTTTTCAATTCACCACAACTAATGTCTTTCATCACTAAATCTTACATTTTGAACCTTTTCCTTCGGTTTCTCCTTCTAGTTTCCATTTAAAACATTTCGTAGCAAACCCAAAAGTTAAAGCAAAGTTAAAACTGCGGTTGGTATTATTAAGGCTAACAAAAAGAAACATTCACAACACACACATAGGCTACACCCATGGCTACACAAAGGCTTATACAACACACACATACATGGCTACAAACTGGAGCGTTGACAAAGGTCCAGTTATTACTTGTGGACCTGCTGGGATGATTTTTGGGGCCCATTGACTTTCCAAGGGTCTTGGGAACTTGAAGAAACCACCGCGTAATCTTTGGATATTGTGCGTTTTTCTTAGAAGTGCCTTGATTTGGGGCCCGAGAGTCTTATCGGTCCTAACCCTGCATACAGCTAAATACACACACCCAGTAGTGTTGGCAGGGAGGTGCAGTGGGTACTTTTGGACCCGGCCCGGAATGGTTTTAGTTGCTCGTAACCATTTCAAGAAGCCCGAGAAATTGAAGAAACCACCCCGTATTCGTTGGATAGCCTACGGTGCATTTTTCATAGAAGTGTCTGAGTTTGGGAGCCGGCAGCCTCATTGGTACCGGGTTCAAACCATCTTCTCAACGGTCCTGTACACGCCAAACATTTTACATACACACCTACAGTAATTAATTGCAAGCAGCAATCTCGTCGGGCTAATCATACACTCACAGCACTTTTCTTGCATGTGACGTCTAATGACGCTGATGCAAACTTTATCTTGACTGAGTTGGTGATGAGGTTGTTGTTGGCGTTGCAGTGTTTCGTTTTCATATCATCGATGTCATTGACGTTCGAAACGAAATTTTTCACTAAGGGACTGACTTTTAAACTAAACTAAAGCAAACAAATCTCTGAGACTAGAAATTCGTTTTTATCGATTGTTACAGGAAAATGAAGTTTATTGTTAGATGTATTAAATGATGTTAGTGATAATTTTGCTTATTTTTTTGTTACCAATAGGCCTATAAGTAGCCTTCTTCTTCAGTTGCCATAACTAGACCAGGCATTGACGGCCTCGGATAATTACTGTAGCAAGTATTCCTATAATATGTTGTAGCCTAAGTTATGAATGATTGTTTCTGCTGTGTCGTTAAATTGTTTCAATAAGTATGTCTTTGTTTTGCAGGTGCCCACTTTCCAAAAAAATTACCAGTTATAAAGAGATGCTCCAGTTTTAGCTTTCTTATTGCATGGCCGAGAAAGTTATATGTCTTGTTTTTATATTTTAAAACAGAAATCCGATTTGATTCACTTGAATTAGCCTTCTCCAGGCTATAAACTTGTAAAACAATTGTTGAGTTGATTTTCTCACACTGCACTGATAGTAGTGTTTGATTTTACAATCTCAGCAGCAAATTATTTATACCCTGCATATCATTTACACAATCAACCCAATTATAAATTTAAATAAGGTTTACACACCCCTGTCTTCAATTCTTTGCGAAAGTAAATGCGACGGTTTGACAAAATCTTTAGTGAAAAGGAAAAAATCGCTAAGGGAACGTTCAAATATTACGTAACGCTTTTTTCTGAATTTTTGACCCCCCCCCCCTCCCCCATGTAACGCCAACGTAACGCTTTTTTTAATCCCCCCCTCCCCCATGTAACGCTTTTTCACTACGTATTCAGCACAAAAAACTACCATTCCGTACTCGAAAGCGTTACGTAACGTTTTGCTTGAACCCCCTCCCCCCCGATGTGACGATAACGTAACGCTTTGCATAAACCCCCCCTCCCCCTCGAAGGCGTTACGTAATATTTGAACGTTCCCTAATCCGTGACCTGATTGCGAATAAAAATAGTTATAGAGTGGACGGAAGTATTGAAGCGGTTGATGGAAAAGATTTGTGCTTGGCTGCAACGAAATTATGAAGGCCTGTTTCGTAGTCGAGCTGTGGAAATTATGACCACGATGTTTTTGCAAAAACAAGAGCAATACTCGGTGCGTTTGTTCGACTTGTTTTTTATAACGCGATGTTTCCGACATCGTTATTGTCACATGCTGTTTACACAAATGATCAAACATATCTCATGATGAGAAAAGTTCCAAGGGCTTGTAATATCGATTTATAAAATTTGGCTTGGGGAATACCCCGGTATTTCTTAATATCAGCAGCTATTCTTTTAATCATTTCTTGAGTCCTGTAAATTCCCAGATATGTCTTGAAATCCCGTCCCAGGGAAAGAAAGTGAAAGGTAAAGTTTCTTAAAGTCCTTTGTAATGTATTGTAGACAAAAATATCTTAAAGACGTGTAACAATGGACACTCGATAATTTACATCTGCAGGCCATGACCCATTAAAAGCTTTATCTAATCAACCACCGAGCAGCAGACTGTCTTTCGGAAACATAACTATTCACTTGTCCATTCAAAACTGACAAGGAAGCCTTGTCAACATTAGCTCATAGTTTCTGCAGGAGTCAAGCTAATATCCTATTGAGCCTTGTACAAGTTGATATTTATGGTGCACGGTCGATTGGTCGACAGGACAATTGGTCGACAAGACAGTTAGGTCGACAGGTTAGGGTTAAGTGCGTAGGGTTAGGGTTAAAGTTAAGGTTAGTTAACTAACCCTAAAATGAATCGTTCTGTCGACCAACTGTCTTGTCGACCAATTGTCCTGTCGACCAACTGACCGGGTACCATATTTATAGTCGGTCAAACGCAGCCGGCTTATAACCCAGCCAGAAAACCTAAAAACATTGAATACAGGGTTTCCTGCCCATTTGTTTCTTTCTCCCAGCCAGAAATTGATGAAACGTCTGTAGATGTTACAACAAAAGGCAATTCTTGTTTTGTCTCTGTATTCGATGTAAAAATGTTTCGAAAACGAAAATCTTCTGCACAAAATTCCTTTCGCGTAGATTTCGTTTCGAATCAAGTTTCAAGCAAAGAATGGAATGCTTTTCAAACTGTCCCTCGTCAAGTAAATTTTGTATCGCCCAAAGAAATCAGTTTCGAAAAGCGAGGAGAAAATACTTAATGTTAAAAAATAAACCAAACTGCATATTTTGTGACGACTCGTGAAGAACTTTTGTTAGTTTTATATAAACAATTCTGTGAATGTAAGCTGTAGGTTCATGTGATAACTTTATTATAGATACTCAAAAGTTTTTAAACGGTCAGTCGTCGCCTTTGATAGCAATCTCAGCTTGGTTTTAAGTCAAATTGATATTTGATGATTCCAGGGTCATCAGGAATCAACAGAAAATTGACTTTTAATCATAAAAAGATGTCTTGAAATTTTAAAATAGCACCATTTGAGATAGTTGCATGAGTAATGACGGTTAAAGGCAAATTTAAAGGCTATTAACTAATTTGATACCAAAACCCTCAAGACGCAGTCGAGTTAATGGCCGACCATCCTCAATGACCGTTTCGCGTGGTTGAAGCTAATTTCCCTTCCCAGACAGCAAAATTGGTTGTTTTTACATTGATTCAACGTTTGCAGACGTCGAGTCCATGTAAAAATGATGATTTTGATGTCTGGATTTAAATAATTTATATTTCACTTCCGCAGACTGAGGCTTGATGATGACAACACAAATGATAAGATGCTTTCTTCAAAGCTTCTAAATTGAGTTGGTACAGCCCAGTGAGTAAAAGCTGAAGCGAAAACTTGTGCAGCAGACCGGGACCCTACCATCGCACGGAAATTAAAATGCATTAGACTTAGAGTTTGGAGGAAAATTAAACCATATTATTATGCCACAAAACATAACCATTAACCAATGACGATGCCTTGCCAGTCACTGAGCGAATGTTTGGTTCCATAAGTAATTGATCGTTTTATGCGGGGGACATGTAATGTAAACGTTCATGTGGTGAATTTAAAGAAAAAACAGAAACATACGAATTGCTCTCTTGCTTCACCGACGTTTTGTGCATCATGACAATGCGCATCCTCACATCGAATAACGTACAAAAGAAACGTATCCCTATGCCATACCAGTAGCGTAGCCAGGAATTTTGCAAGGGGGGGGGGGGATGAAGACCAGCGGGCGAAGCCCGACAGCGTGTTCGCCTAAGAGGACACCCAGCGGCGGGGGCCTCCCCCAGAAAATTTTGAAAAATTACTTTGAATTTGGTGCATTCTGAGAGAATTTTCAACAAAAATGTGGGTATAAATATTCCTGTAAAATGGTGCTGTCCGGTGGCATAGCAAAAGGATAAGATCATGTTTTCTTCGACATTATTCGGAAATAAAGCTAAGTCTCTATGTTTTCTTGTTGCTAATTCCTGGCCGAGATGTTTGAATGTTTGGTATTGGCAAAACTCGCTCTTTTAATGCAGTTTTGTTTAAAATTAGGCAATTTTTTTTAGACTGAAAGCATCATTCTCAATATCGTGACGTCACACACGTGCCAAAGGGGGGTTGTAACCTCCAACCCCCCCCCCCTTTGGCTACGCCACTGTGCCATACCAACAACACTGTTGAAAAAAATAATAATCCCGATAAACATGCAAGCTGTTCAGCGTTCAGACAACCTGACATGCTTTACTAAAAAAATGTAAATGTTTGATTTTGTATTGGTTACTTTAAAAGTTACGTGGCTTGGGTCAATATATGCCAAGCAATGTTTTTCCTTCTTCAGTAACCTTCCTATGCAGTTGATCAAACATTTGCCCAATGGCCTCAACAGACGCGTTTGTCTGTACTCACGTCAATCATGAGAAAATAAAAGTTTCACCACGGCAAGCATGTGTACCTGTCGAGTGTGAGAACACGTCATGGCACACACTGGTTGAGGTGGTCACATTTTATTGCATGCAAGATAATGTGGTAAAAACTCCGGTGTTTTAACAAATGTTCGAATGATTGCTTTCACCTCCCATTCTAAGGGCCCAAACCACCATTGAACACAGGATTAGAATGGGGCATATAATGCCTCGGCTCGCATGGAATGAGCAGCAATGTTAGGGATATGATAGGGGTTAGTCTTGAACACTATTTACAATGCAAGAAAGTACGTACAGAGTATTTTTCTAACATTTACACTCAATTGAAACAAGGTAGACAATCCTTGTAGCTAATAACAACAATTAACATTCAAATTTCCCGACAGGGGGTACCAGATTGTAAACACATCCGTAAAAAAACTTTTTCTGAAAATTAATGCAAACAGGATTGGAAAGGGTTTTAACAAATTTAATTCAAAATCACCCTTAGAAATGTAGCTCATTGTTCAACCTCTTTTTTCGAACTGTGTGAGTCTTGGCGACATGCAAGAGTCAAGTTGGTTGATATAAGGCAGTCTTAAGTGCTTATTACATTGCGGGGCAGCAATTCATGCCCAGAAAGCAAATCAGTCTTTTTTACATTGATTCAACGTTAAATCATTGTAAAAAAGACTGATTTGTTAACTGGGTGGTGTGGAGTAGAACTTGCATGATTTTGGGAAGAAGCAACTGCAATAATCGCAACAAATATAATTGAAAGGAACAATACTCCAGATTTTAGTGAATAATTTTGATTAAAACCTTTGAAGACGATGAAGAAAGCGCTCTACAACGGACACACACATCAAGCAGAATGAACACGATAGTTCTAATCTCACACAACGTGAGGGAAATACCCTTTTTTCGAAAATTCAACCGTTGAGCTCTGCACAAGCTGATAAGAACATTTCATTGAATAGTTGCGATTTTCAATAGTGCAAACGACGATGTACTCTCTTAGTAGTAAATAAAAAAAATTGCTATCAATCCCACATGATGACAGGAGATAATAAGTTTGACTATAAAACAAGCGATGTAAGAATAGATGAACAAGAGGTCAAGGGTTCGAAACTCACCCTGTTCTTCTACAAAAAAACGCGAAACTGCAAATTATATACTTTCCAGACAGCAAAATCCGTCATGCAGCAAACGTTAAATCAATGTAAAAATGACGAATTTTGCTGTCTGGGGCACGTGCTTGAATCGATTTTCCTTGCCAGCAAAATTGCTCTATTTAGATTTTTTCAATGTAAAAAAAGGAATAATTTTGCCCACTGGGCCACGTTTTCTGTCCTGTCCTGAACAATTTCATTAAAAAAACGTAAACATAACGCAATAAATGATCTTCATCCAGTTGCAGCAGACGATGGGAGGCGAAATAGTGAAAGCAAGCAGGTAGTGGAGAGATCGTGCGATCATTATGACGTCATTTAAGAATACATCGTCGTCACCAACCACTGTAAAGGTGAGCAACATCATCAACGCTGGGGTCGTTGAACCATGCAGAGCAAACGCCTTCACACTTATATTACTCATCTGCTATGTTAGCTATCTTCTATGGGTGAAATCTAACCCCGATAAAAACCGCTAATTAATAAGTGAACGAGGAGCAAATCTACTGGTGATGCAATATCATCGATTCGTTGGTCGAGTGTTCACTTCTGAGTTGGTTCACGCTGGTTCGATTCACCATCGGGGTCATACAAAAGACCATTCAAAAATGGTGCTAAATTCAACCATCGACACCAATGAAGCTGGTGCCATTTAGCAAAAGTTTATCCGCTAAATAAAAAAAAAAGAGAAATCTACAGAAATAGTAGTAACTCAGCGACAGGAATACGTCTCGTCTCCTTTCAACTGACCTGCTGCAGAGTGAGGCTGGCCTTGTTCCTGCTCTCGGATTTGTAGTCGTTGAAGGCATCTGTGACGTAACAAACAATGATTCCATTATTGTTTCAAAACAATGTGTCGCGAGATCATGCGGACAATTGACATTTCAAAAAGCATGCTAGCAGATCGCTGTTTGCAAATGTATACCAGATTCAACGAAATATGTTCATTGCTTGAATCGTAGGTTATTGTGAACCATAGCTTAGAATGTGATCAATCAGAAGGGAGACATTTTTTATGGCAGAGTCTCGTTTAAAATGTGAAAATTGAACCAAGGTTGTGTGAGATTCGAGTGTTAATCCCAGACAGAAAATCCGTCATTTTTACATTGATAAAACGTCTGCAGACGTTGAATCAATGTAACAATGACGGATTTTGCCATCGGAGAAGTAACTAAATACAAGTTTAATGGGGCATATAATACCAAATACAACGAACACGTCTGTTGGAATTGCTCGCAAATCTTCTATTGCTGGTCGTCGTGTGAGCCTTTCGACCCGAGGGTCTATCCTTTCAACACCCCAGATCCAAGATGTTCAGGGACTAGATTGGAAGGCGATTAGAGAGCAGCTAGTCTTTGGTTTTATCATCCAAGATGCACAGACCTTCCACTCGGTTAGGTGGGTTGAAGATGGTGCAAATGAATGCATGTTACATTTTTAATGGTCTTGTTTTAAACTACTCCACTGTTGGTAATTATAGCTTATCACATGGGTTTCCTCAAGCAAAGCCAAATAGTAAAAACAAAAATAACTCACTGAACATTCCCTCCAGCTTGACTGATAGAAGAACAAAATCATTCATGTTGATCGTGAGGTCCTTACTAGCATATCGGATGCACAACTTCTGGTACAGAGCACTGCTCAAAGAGTAACCTGAAAATAGAGAAGGAAATTTAGTTAATCCAGCTTTTTGAAAGACTTAAAGTAAATTAGAAACAAATGTTCAAAAAGCTTCTTTTCTCTCGACAACTACACCTAAAGCATTTTTACACCTTGGGAAGAAAGGAGGAATATTTTTCACTTAAGCTCAAACCGGGATAGCCTGATATGAAAGCGAGCGCCTTATCCGCTGCGCCATCCCATCGCCGATGGTAAAGGTAAAGGTGGTTCCATACTTGATTCAAGCATCGGGAGATGAAAAGATAAGGTCCTCATTGTACTAAGCCTTCGGCACTAACGATAGTAGGGTGGCCAGTTCTTTTCTCTCGGCTGCCTTACCTGCAGCAATTACGCCTGCCCAATTTTCTACACCCTAGGTAGAGGTGAGCGGTGTTTTCAACAACCAGCTGAAGCCGGGAGTCGAGCCAGGTTTGCATAATTGGAAGACCAACGCCTTATCCGTTGTACCATCCCACCGCCCGTGCGGGTAAGCTTCTTTATTTGGTTCTCCGTTGCAGTATACCCGCACTAGCAATCACATGCCACGTATTGTGGCAGTACTTATATTGATTTCCATTAAGAATAGAGGATCTCCGGACTAAGAAGCACCAGGCCAGCGATTCTCCATCAAGTATCAATTAATCATTGTTTATTACAAAAATAAATGGAAAATCAGCAGAGCCCTATTGGCATGTGCATTTCGCTCTACACTGTAGACCAGTGGTTCCCAACCTTTTAGACCTTGCGACACCCTATCAAAGAGATAAATAGTTTGCGGCACCCTGGCAAAGCTGGATCAATTTTATGAGGTTTCTGTATTTCAAATAACTGTATGAAATAACACAGAATGAGTTGTATTTTACAGTAGGCCATAGCGCGCGTAAATAAATGTAGCCTAGGCTAGGCGTAGCAACCGCCCTCCGAACCCTCCGATCGGAGGGGGCCCCGCAAGGAATGAGGGCCCCTCCGCCGAAGTTTTTAAAAAACTATCGAAATACAGGATATAGGCTAACCACGTGGTCACAAACGCACGCGAAATAGCAGAGCTTATTGGTATTGAGCAGGTGTTTTCAAAAAACAGTGTGCAATGTTTGGTTACGAATGCGCTGATGGTTCAAGTCGTCTTTCTGCTGAAGAAAAATTCAAATCGCAATTTTTTCTTGTTCTCACTGATCAGGCTATGTCTTCTGTTTCTTTGCGCTTTGACCAACTCGGGGAGTGGTACAAGTTGTTTGAATTTCTGTACAACGCTAGCAGCCTGAAGAAGTGTCTCAGAGAAAATGGTTGTGTTGGTTGGTTATGAATCTTTATCTTCGGACTGACAAAGCCTTGATTGGTTATTCCTGGTAGTTTCGCATACTTGTAGAGGCTCTTGATGCAGGGCCGGTTACCGAGATTGGCAGAGTGAAAGTTTCTCATTATTGAAGTGTTGTTGCCAGGAAATTATTCCATTCATTAGGTGCCGCTAAATGGAGAGCAGCCCTGAAATGCGTTGCTCAAGCGCACACCCCGAGAGTCGAACTTGCACCGCGTGATCTTGAGCCGGCACGTAACCACTGAGCTAATGGGGCGGACAATGGAACTGGACAATCACTGCAAAAAAATTAAAAGAAAAATGGGAGACATTGATGCCAACGAACTAATAGCCTAATGGAATTGAATCGTCTTATTTATAATAGAGAAAGAGAGAGGACTTGTTACGGCAAGCATTTTTTTAACGTACAAGAACAGCCTTCAGGATATATATCCGAATCTTTGCATTTGCACCGGAATTCTTCTGACCGACCACACCAGTTATTGTCGCTAGTGCTGAAAAGACCATCAGCAGAATGAAACTGATCAAGAATATCCTGCGCTTAACCGTGGCAGATGACAGGCTTTCTGCTCTTGCAATTACCATCGAAAACAAGATTGCCCAATCCCTGGACTATGAGTCTTGTTGAAGTTAAAAGAGTTTCATTTTGCCCTCCATTTTGGCATTCACGTTACCGTATTTAAATGGTCGAAGATATCTACTAAATACGCTAATTTGGAGACCCAATTGTGCGCCGTGAAACGCAAAATAAAATCATGAAACCTGGCAATAATGATGCGTTTCAAACGTTTTTATGGAAGGAACAGCAACGAGTCAAAGTCTCTTTCACGCTGTTTTTCCTGGGCGAGAAAACAAAGACTTACCGTGGATTATTATCTACTTACCGCCAGCGGCTTCGCCACTAAGCGACTCTCCAGAAAGGAGCCGGGAATATCTGCGAGACGCGAAACTTAATACGCACTGAAACTCAGTTAGAAATAAATAAATTCCGCTCTCAACAGGTTAAAGTTAAAATATAGAAAAGGCTGCAGTATTTCAATGCTTCAATATCTCGCGGCACCCTTGAGCGTTGCAATTGGCACCCCAGGGTGCCGCGGCACCCCGGTTGGGAACCACTGCTGTAGACAATCATTAGTGCCTTATTCAAATATAATATTGTGGCAGTATTTCGTCACAGACTACAGCATGACAAATGTAGGAGGTCAATACAGTCAATTGCTGAGGCTAACCTGCGTGGCTGAGTGCTTCTCTTAGTTCGTAGGAGTCGAAGTTTCCACTTCCGTCCTTGTCGAACACCTTGAATATGTTCTATAGAGAATGTGCATCGTTAACGAACAACCGCCTCTGTTGCAACACAAACATAGTAAAAAGCCCAGCAACAAGAAACCCAACCAAACACAGCGAGATGCCTGCAATTCTCTTCTTATCGCAGCAGGAAAGAAGCGAGAAGATTTTTGTGAAGTTATTAACTAAGTAAAAATCAGTTCTCTTAATGAGATGGGTCCATATATGATGTGACCAGAGTTTAATATTACAAGTTAAACATTAACAACTATCTGATGAAAAACATGTTAGCATCAGACCCAACTCAAGCTTCCAGTACGCAAGATGCTGATAACTGTCTCCACAACTATTTAAAAGCCTTTATAGCAGACAAAAGAATTGTGAAAGCTTGTACAATAGTTCACATCATCACCAATCGGTAATAATCGTACTGTACTTACTATCCACTTGCGTACTCGAACCCACAAAGCCTTGAATTCCTTATAGTCAAGTTTTCCAGAATTGGTCTCCTACGAACGGTGGTTAAGGAAATATCATGCAAGCAACCATAGTAACCGCCTGACAAAGACGTTATGACGTCATCTGAACACTGATCTATTCGACGCGTGTCAGCATCCATGATATAAACCACTAAACACTTAGTGGAAAGGAAACAGGGAGTGTCCGAGACAGATTGTTTGAAGAGCAACAATACTTCATTTCAAAAAAAAATAGTAGATAATTCATTTCGTTCAAAGACGAAATGAAAAGTTCACTACCCTTTTTTTCTAAATTTTTCCAACGTTCTGAGATACAACAGCAAAGCATTATTATTTTAAACTTCAGCACCACCTAACGATAAAGTTTCACTTTTTACCGTTTTTAACTTGCTAGCAAACTATGACGCAATCACGACTACGTGTTGCCACGGCAACAGAGATTTTTAAACCAAACACGGGTGTTAAGGATACGTCCATGAGAGCAACCATGCTGCGGCAGGATTCAAGACCGAACCCGGTGAACTTGTCTTTCTTTTGGTCTGCAACAAACATTATGCGGTCACAATACCAAGCAACTAAGGCAAGAGACGTTAGGAAACAAAATTTTGCACAAAACTGAGAAGATGCGTCTGTATGTGCCACTTTGCCCTGTATTCAACAGCAACTAGACAAAGGCATGTTTCCTGCCGAAAATATGGCAAAGCATTAGATAAGAAAAATTATTAATTTTGAAACAAAGTAATATAGATATCCACAAATTAGCATGCTAGCCACCAAGAAAATGCTTTAACATAATGAAAGAGACGCCAGGAAATTAGCATGACGCCTCTTCGGACGAAGGCATTCCCACTTTGTCGGATAAGCCAATGGCCCAGCAATCATTTTTTAGTAGGCAACAAATCTTACTTTTCTTCATGACAGAGTTGACAATATCCTGCAGTTCGAAAGCGTCGATTTCACCGTCCTGAAAATTTTGGCGCATGTGAAGAAAATGAGTCAAAACGGTATTTGGCAACTACAATGAGAGTCGCTCTCAGATAGAAACAGTGAAACACAGTAGTACAGAATCAGGTATAAATTTTCCGCAGCATTTAGTGTTTATTTCTCAGGTCTTATCGTCTCACATGAGTGGTACCTCCTTCAGGCGTTGCGAACAAACAAGTCATTCTATGTTCATTGTTCAGTCAGATTTGAAATTCTACAAGAAGCAAACAATGTTATCCATGCGCCACCATCCATACCTCTCCAGTGAGTTGATCGAAGAGCTCCTTGAATTTTGCATCATTGTCCGCACTCTCTTCCTGTTCAAGAGGTGGAGTTGTTATCATGTCATGACAAAGCACTTTCTACGTCAACACAACGTGATGACGAGATCACGTCAGTGCTTCGTCACAGCAATGTCAAACGACGTGAATTAGTGCAACAAGATATGAAGTGATTGTTTACAGACAACACAATGAGATTTAATTGAGATGAAACACATGAATGAATACTTTGACAAGTAGGCTACACTTGTGTGCAATGCAAAAAGAAAAGTCATGCAAAATCATGAGGCTCAAAATTTACAAGATCCATGTAGCAACGAAAGCGAGCAATGCAAAATAGATCATCGAACACATGGTCATAAAGTCTTCTCTACATCACTGAGGTGAGGATCACCAGATGCTAATTTTTTTTTTTTTTTGATCAACACCTCTGCGTTTAAAACTTTTAAATAACCTTTTGGTGGTAAAAACAAATGCGTTCGTTTTATAATACATTGCTGCTTTCTTTAAGTTACAGATGTTGATCAATGCAATTAAATCACGCAGTTGAAGATCAAAGACAAACTGACATGCTTTTAGTAAAGATGTTATCACCGGTCAAGAAAATAAATCAAAATCAATCACAAGCAAGTGGACACAGCCACACCGTTTGGGAGCACGGAAAATCAAGTGGATATATCTCCATCCAAGGAGGGTTTACGTATCAGTAACTAAATAGTACTGAAGAAGTCAGTCTTGTCTGATTGACGAAACGTAGGATTATTATCGCTTTAAAACCATGCGCTAATTTAGCTTTTGTTACACCAAAGAAGTTTACTATGTTTTTGAATTAACTGAAACATAGTTACTACTATCCAAAACAAAACTACAACCTACTTGGATTTTTGCTCGTTATTGAGCTTTTTGTGGGGTTGCTAACATTTACTGCATAAAAAGATGATCCTACACTTGATACCAAGCATTGGGGGATGTTTTTGTTTGTCGTATCCAGGCTTACACCCGGTGGTTGAAGATTTAGATTAAGTGGACGGGAAGGCAAGAAAGCCAATCTTCGTGTCCACCTTCAGGCATGCCTTTTAAGTGTCCTGCCAAAGACACAGCCGCATGCTCTTGAGCGGTGTCGAACCGGCGCCCTTTCGATTGCCGTTCCAGGGTTCTCACCACTCGGCTACGCAGCTGGGGATGGAAAGATAAGATGGAGGTACAAGGTTATGTTTCCTTCCAGTTATCCGTCCCAGATAAAGAATCATTGGATTAATTGATTGGAATGATTTAAATATTGGTCTATCAGTAGCTACTGTTGTTAGATCTGTTTTCGGCTTACGTTTTAATCTGTTGCAGACATAGTTTGGTTAAAGCATCTCCAGATAATATAATAGAATTCAAATAATAAAGTCGGAACGTAGGCTTCCCGTTTGAAAACTTCATAAATCTTGTTGGAGTGAACACAAAGATGTGCTCGTCATAAAAGTTGTTGGAATAGTTTGAGTCATACTTAAAAGTTGCCAATATCTGACCGATTAAAGAGAGCGTCTGATTCAAGTCCGGTACAAAAATGCAATGCTGCGTCACAGAGTTGTAAGTTGGGATATATGCTAGTCTGAACTTCGTGGACCCATGCCTTTCAGTCAGTTTCCTTTTTACAATTCGACCCATGTAGAAAATTAATCTTTCAGGCCCTTGAAGCGCTTCAAATAATTGACCACTTATAACATTGCTGCATCATACACGTCAGCACAAAACTGCAGAGAATCGAAATATCCGATTTTCAAAACGGGTGAATGCGCAACCATAATAAAATCAACTTGAATACCTAACCTAAGGAGCAATCACCTTTGCCACCAGAGCTGCAATCTTGATAAGGAATCATGATTTAATTAATGTTGGAAATACATAGTTAAACCAATCACTCATTATTTACACTTAACATTATCCTAGACAACTAAAATGACGAATTTTGCTTTCTTTTTGTATCAGTCATTTTTTATTTTGATTCAACGTCTGCAGACGTTGAATCAATGCAAAAATGATTGACTTGCTGTCTGGGGAATTATGGTTAGACGTCATCTGTATCTATCACCATTATCAATAGGTCTCGTTTCATTTCACTAAAATTTTATGAGGCTACGTATACGTAATTCACATGCAGTTTAAGGCTTCTGTAAGATGCGTATGCATCCTTTCCTGTAACTAACCAATGCTCTCTACCTCTTGAGAGTATCACAAGTGCGCTATAGATTACATCGGCACCTTCTGCTTTTGTTCGGTAGTTTGGATCATTATTTCATGTTCACTAAACACAGGGGTGATCAAACGCTAACTTGGGGGGACACATTCAGAAAAATACAATTTAGAAAGGGTGGGATAGCATGTTACAGATATGATTAATTCTAGCAATCAATTTTGTTGAATCCATATGTAAAAGCAGAACGAATTTTGTCGACTTTTTCTCATGACGTTTCATAAAAGCCCTTCGGGGTGGAAAAAAAACTTTTAACAAGTAGGCCTACCATGCGCCCGCTGGGGCATATTTTGCTCACCCCTGATTCAACAATACCTGAGCAATCTGTTTAGTCCAATCAAGATAATCACCCACAAAGTTTGCATTATTTTGGCAAAATCAATAGTAATTAATATTAGTAGCAAAGCCTGCCAATTACCTGCATGTTTATATCGTGCAAACCAACATTGCCTCCTGCAGACTTTGTATTAAATGTATCGGGTTAGAATAATTTCTAAGCATATCAAATCCATACGACACGAATACGTTAAAGGCTGTTTCGTTCCCAGACTGAGAAAGCTGCTTTAGAAGCTTATTCCTGGCAGTACCGCACACTTGCAGAAGTCCACTGACGCAGGCCCGTCACTGAGGCTGTAGTTTGAAGGTCCAGCATGTAGTTGTAGTGTTGTAAGCAATTGTAAAAACTGCTTTGAAGGACTGTTCTTTAAATTGGCATGTTTTTCATGTTGTGGCATTCCTGTTTCAGGTCAACAGCTCAACTGCTGGTGATTATGATGTTGCTTAGCAACTTGATCATTCGTTTTGAACATCAAGATTTTTGTGATAAGATCAAATACACCAGGAAATCTCCACTGCCATCACACGGCTTAAAAATGTAGCTCAATAATTTCGGTGATCATCTCGGACGTCGAGCCATTCAATTAAGCTCAAAAGCCTCAAGTGTAAAAAGCTTCCGAACACAAACCTAAAAGTTATTTTAACCTTTTGTTGTTCCCAACAGGTCAAATATATCCCAAGCACAACAAATGTAACTATTCATTTGGAAGGAAATGTGGCTACAATGTGATATTGCTACGATGTGGAAAATAGTCAGCAGAAATCTTCTTACAAACATCCTAACCTACAGCGATCTTCTGTTTTTAACATGTGGTGCTTGTGAATTAATCAGTAATCTCAAAGCATGTGTTGCTACGTTGGATGATTGTGTTGTCTGTGGGAAATCCAAAATTAAAGAACTTGAAACATGCAGAAGATAACAAAAACAAACCGAAAAACTCTGAAGTCATAGTCGCCAAACCAAGAGCTACAGTGCAACCGTAAAAAAATGTAAAAAAAATAAATAAAAAGGCGCAATGCAGGAACTAAAAAAATTATATGACTACGTCTCGGGCGTGTAGGCGGTACCTTTGGCCTGGTATGTCCCTTCCGCCTCTGAAATTGGAGTGAATAAAAGCGTTAGTTGATTGAAACAGTGGGCGTGATTTTATCAGTGAAAGTTCGTTTTATGGCAAGATCTCGTTGAAGACATGCAGCAGCACGGGTTCAAAAGATGGAGCACAGAAAGTCACTGAGTGGAACCAATCAGCAAATCAGCCCTTTTACATCAATGCTATGTCTGCAGGTATTGAATCAATGCAAAATGACCGATTTGTTGTGTGAGGTTAAAATTGAGAAAAGTACAAAAAGCCGTTAAACAAACGTAAAATGCAACTAAAAATATAGAGAGAGGCTCACATGACGCCAATTAACTTTGCTAGTAAGATGGTGCCATTGCCATTGTGACGAAATAACAGTAATGACATCATCAAAATCACTTCAAACAATCGCTTTCATGGAAGTTGTGCTAAGCCAACACAAAGCCATCAGTTATTCGTGGCCAAAATAATTTTCACAGAGTTGACAAATTTCAAGTAAATTACTTCACAAAAATATAATCCAATTTTTTTTTAACAAACGAAGATATGTTGAAATTCTATTTATGACAAAACACTTGCAAATATAGCGTCGAGATGTTAACTACTATTTGCAAATGCTGCCACGGGTTCAAACAAAACCCAGTCAACAAACTGGTCTTTTTTACGTTCATTCTACAGCTGCAGACGTGAAATTGACGTAACAAACTATTGGTTGGTTGACCGGATAATATATTCATTCCGTGCAGCACCGTAGTATATGGAAACGTAGTCCGCATGGGGTTCAGGGTATGGCTACTCGGTGGAAATTAAAACTATTGCATTTACGTTTTTAAAACGGCAAATTATTCCTTTAGCTACATCACCGCATAAAACTTAAGCTAACAAAGCGTTGTGTAAATCTCAAGCTTGACCGCATAACGTCCAAATATGGAACGACGCTAACACCCTTTCATGTGTCACCGACAGTATAATTCACCGAGTGGAAACACTGGCACTAGTTACATCGCATGCTTTGAATGCTGGCAATTGCAATGCCACATGAACACACAGATGCAGCATGGCAATCTCTACATTGATACGTACGAGCGAATGCATAAGGTGCGCAATGCTTATTCTGTGACTGAGAAAGCTTCATATAAAGTTTAAACCAATGACGTAAGAGTTGGCATCGTATTCTTTCAACGTAGCTTAAATGTGAAGCAACTAAAATGTTACATTGCATGGTTTGTTGCTGTACTAGCCACAGCTACCACTAACAGGACCATTACTACTTTCATGTACGTTTACAATCGTACAAAGCATGATAGAGAACATTGCATTTGGTACGCGAATTTGTTTTTGTGCCGAATGTGCTGTTTATGACGAAGTTAAACCAATACAATTTCATTGGTTGAGGCATTTCATAACTTGTTTTGGGTGCAGCAAAAATTCCGAGCACCGAAAGGCCAACGCTTATATTGCAAGAAACGCAAACCCACGATATACGTACATCAGATTCAGCAGCAGGCACCACGCCAGGCGCAGGTTCTCTCTGTCTGGTTTCCTCATCGATTTCGCTGAAATTGTATAAGCTGGAGTAAAAACTTCCATTCTATGTATCAGTAGTCATGATACGTATCCATTATAATGCGTCGGTGAATACGTAAAGGTGAATACGCACTACGCAGTCTTTAATAAACTATAATTACAATCACAGGTTGCATGACTACAATGAACTGGCTATCAGAAATCTAAAGCCAATATAATTTTCTTTTGCTCCAAAACGTCTTTACTTTGACGCACTGTCACATCATCCCCGAGAAAAACATTCAGTGATGTAACTGAGGATGATGACTAAGCATATAAAATACATGGTGCTTTGCTTACTAAAATTATCTTGAACAATATTAATAAACCAAAAATTATTTTGATTCAGATACTTCAATAAATTTAATAATTAACAAAAAAGTAAATACTTGAAGATTGACATGAAGATTAGTCAGCTAACAGTTCCGTAAACCTAATCCAAATCTTTAATCATAGAACAAACGACAAAGCAAACAAGGGTTTATTAATACTGTTTTATCCTAGCTAGGCTCACGGTGGTTGGAAGGCGCTTGTTAGCGAAGATTTATATTAAGTGGACGGAAAGGCAAGGAAGCCAATATTCGTGTCCACTTTTAGGTATGCCATTAAATGTCTTGCTGAAACACAACCGTGTGCGCTTGAGCGGTGTCGAACCGATGACCTTCCGATCATCGTGGTTGCGATCTCGCAACACAACTAACTTTATCGAGTAATCGATAAACACTAACTTGATGTCGCTCCTCTTCTCAGTGTAGAGCCTCAAGACAAAGTCGGCCTCCTCGTTCGGCTGAAACGTGGAAGGTATTATGACGTATTCGCCCGGTTCGAGCTTGAAGCGTTCCGAGTTCTCACGGAGATTGATGAACTGCTTCGATCGCGCGATCGATTGGTTGTAAAGAAAGAAGTCTTTCTTGATCGTCTGGTTCGGTGGGATCTTGTCCTTCAACTGTAAAAAGCGTCGTTTTTAACAATGAGTGAGCTGAACAGTGTGAACACTCACTTACAACCTCTACGCGATAGTCTTGCTTGAGGTTTGAGACACATTTCGCATCAAGAACGTATTTGTGGATCATCCAATGCGCACATTTTGTCGTCGAATGATTTAAATGTCCCAAGCCGGGTACACGAACTCTTTTACAAGTTTGGGGTCCTGCAGATTTGATAGCTCGATGAGAGTGATTGGGGTTTCAAAAAAGTTAGTAACTAATTGTTTAAATCAAGCGAAAATGTATGAAAATGAAGAACACCATTGTGTCCATGAGGACATTTTATCAATGCGGTGAGATGCAGACGGCAGGCCATGTAATCAAAGACTACCCGCTGTACAGACGCCCCACAGTATGGACGGTCTGGGCTCCACTGACGATATCAGGCAGCGGCAAAAATGACACCATGACAGCGGTGGCACCATCAAGCGTTTGCAGATGTTGAATCAATGTAAAAATCGACTAATTTCCTGTCTGGGTTGATATATAGCGACATAATTCGTTAAAACATGAATACACAGTTACCTTGTATAAGGAGAATCCAATGGTCAAAAGTCCCTGGCCCTTTGCTTTTTGCTTCCTCCTGTTCTTCTGCATCAGGGACACAATGAAACTGCATCCGATGACATCATCATCCGGGTCATCGTCCTCCTCCTCCAGGACCAAACGGAACTGGGGATTCACCCAAAATGTGTCTAAAAAAGGAGGAATCTTAAAACGGTTCTGGTTTTTCTATGAACTTGGGAAATATTGAAGATAAAGATGGTCCAATACTCAGTTACTAAGCTTCGGGATATGAGAAGATAAGGTTCTCATTATGCTAAGCCTTCGACACTAACGAGAGTAGAGTGGCCAATTCCTTCCTCTCGGCCGCCTTTCCTTCAGCAACTACGCCCAACGAATTTATTACACCCTGGGTAGAGGTGAGCGGCGTATTTCAACAACCAGCTAAAGCCGAGTGTGGAACCAGGTATGCGTGAAGCCAATAGATTAGAAAGCCAATAGTTACACTATCCTACCCCCAAATACATTGCAGATATACTATTATAACTAAATACTTAAAACGTTTACCAGTATGAAGCCACATCCCACCTGCCGCTATACCAATTGCTAGCGCATTTCAAAGAAGTCACAGCATGAAGCATAACTAAGCTTTAAGCACAGGCAGTCTTATTCGGACCACTGCATGTCACAGCTGCAACTCTGATGCATGGGATGTTTGTACAAACTTAACACCCATTAAATCCCAACCCAAACAGTTGCTGCCAGGCTGAGCATCTTTATAAGCAGTTTGCTGACAAAACAGCATAAAAATTTCAGAAACGGCAAAAACTCACTGTCTGCTTTCGTCGCGCATAAATATTTCATGTTCAGTTGATAGAACATATTTTTTATTCAATGTAGAATGTCACCAAGGTATCAGATACATTGGCGTTTCATCGAATTTATGAAAATCCAATGCAGAGATTCAATTACCGTCGAAGCATTGGAAATTACAATAATATGAAAACCCGGACCGGGCGTGTCTGCCCCGGTAGAGCAATCAATACGCACTGAGATTCAAACCACTATCAATTCTATTGACGCTGCTGGGACATTATTACAAATCGATTTAATTACGGCAAGTGGTGGTGGTAATTTATTTGTTGCTGGTGAAATGCAATCAAAGCAATAGCAACAAACTTGTAAGGAACCGAAGATAAATATTCGTAATAGGATAAATAACGTCACACAGACAGCGACGGGAAGCTGCTCAGTAGCTATTCAAGTCATGCAGCTATCCTCAGTGTGTTAAGCTTGCTTTAGTATAACCATTAATAGCAATAATAATAACAATGTGTGTTTACTGTTTATACAGCGCTGTGTCCGTCGCAGATGCGCGTTGCTCTCAGAACTTTACAAAGCAAGCAGTGGATTTAGTTTACAAAACAAGTGAAAAGTCACAAAAATTAGCAAACACTTATATTTGTGTAATTTTAGTTTACTCCGTTCCTCACCCGGAAAGTTCCTGCACCCCCCTGCAGTGCACCCTCGGATCCAGCGCCCCTCGTGCAGAGAGGTGACCCACTGAGTGCTGACGTCATCGTCTTCAAGGGCATCTGGACCCAAGTTGCAGATCTCGAGTTTGGTGAAGGCGCGACAGAAATCACGGAAGGACATCCTGTAAGACAATAGAAGATTGTGACGAAAAAGATGTTGGCTCTGTTGGTCGCATGCAGAAAATTTTTCCATCGACTCAAAAAAGTAGCGAAATGAAAATGCAACCGAAGCCGAACATTTTAAAATATGCATAACCTGCAAAGTATACCCCAGGTTTTTTTTTAATTGAAATAGTGAAAATATGAAACACTATTTGTAGTCACAAAATGTATCAATTTTTACATCGTTCCAACGTCACTGCCAAGAAAATGTTTGCTAGCTTCGACATGATAGGGATCCCTTCCTGGACAACCATACGACGGTCAAAGTACGATGCTTTGTGGTCAACATTAAACAGCCGTGATTGAACTCTTTGGAGATTAATATCTTGACTGTCTCTTTTCGCTTTTTCCACAACAATCTGTCTACTTCTCCTAGCACTGCCTTGGTGGTAACAATAAATACTCCAAAAATATTTTTAAATGCGTTTGAAGATTACGAATAACTCCGATAACAAGCAAAATTTACGCAGCTCCCGAAAATGACCAGAATGTCCAATACTGTGCACGTGAATTCTAAAGGCACAATGGTGTTTCAGTTTTCAGGGAAACTGATAAAAAAAAAAGCAGAATAAATGCATTGAAATTGAAAAACTATCAGCCCATGGTCATCCGTCTTAGTGTGGAGTTCCATACAAAAACAAAACTGATCAATGATCATTTCATTTTACTTAGATTTACAGTTGTTTGTGTCTATACATATGATGTAATTACAAATCGGACCCTTTCTGGTCATTTTGATACGGTTCTCGTAAAATACAACGAGATTTAAGTGTGAAAACGTCATATGAAACTAACTGCTAGTGTGCAATGTGCATGGATGTCGCCGCATGCATCGCATGAAAGCAAAATTAATTAATCAGGTGGCAATCACTCGCACAGTTAGCCGTGAAATTGTTTGATTCACTAAAACCCAATCATTGAGCATCGCTGAATCGAAAGGTGACGTTGGGTATAATGTTGGCAGTGACTTCGTTGCAAAATGTGCATCCGAAACTAAGCAACAGCAGGAGAATGATTAATCAATAATCATGCTATCTGTATTTGTGTCATAGATGCAGTGTGGCTGCTCGACTTCATATGCTAAAGCAGGTTGTTCATCTGCACACACTGAGAGACGAACTGTGGTTAGTTGATCTTGACATTCAACATGACCATCTACAGTCACAGAAGTCCCAAGCATGTTAGTAAGTTTTTACTCACCAGAACTCTCCGTCTTCCGAAAAGTCGACATCCAGTCTTCTTTTTTCCCCGGGAACATCATTCCATTTTGGTGAACTAGAAATAGTTTTTTTTTAAGTAAAAAACGCCACTGCACGAAAGTATCCAAGTACACAAAATAACAGAGAAACTAATGTTTGTCGTCAGCTGATTGTAGCATGAAGTGACAGAGTTCAATGACAGATGTTAAAATGTCTCAAACCAACTTCCCAAACAGCAAATCGACCATTTTTTACGTTGATTCAACGTCTGATTTGTTGTCTGGGTTGCTTGCAACAACAACTGCAGATTGAAGATTCAACATTATTGATGACGTGATCATCATCATCGGCGTATGAGCAGATCTTTCCAGGCTAGATTGGAGAGCAGGAAATCATCAGCCACTCAACAGTCTCGTCGTCCAGGACCCTCAGACCATGCGCACCGTATGGATGCCGGTGGGTTAGGTGGAGGCCAGTGGGTTAAGCAGTGGTGAATGACATGGTCTGCCATCTGTTCAGTAGCACCACAAAAAATGCCATGATGAGGAGTGAGGCCACGTTTTCAGTGTCTCTCTCACTAACCATCGATCGCATATGCCTTCTGGTGAGATTGAACTAGTAAAGTTACGACTTCGAGCCTAACAGCCCAAGAACAGAGGCAGGCATATGGCGCGATCTATTCTAAGTAAAAAATGCAGAAGAGATTTATGATCATCAAAGTTTAAAATTTGACTTCAAACGTCACAGTATTTATGAACCGATTGCTTCACCCTAGATTAGAACCAGGGTGGGCAAAACCTCATCATTCCCTCTATTTACATGGGGGATAACTAGGTTAGCAGCACTTAGAAAGTACTCACTTGTCGCTCCAAGCCCCATTCCACTCCACCTGGCCCCATGGGTTCCTCACCCGAACAAGCTGGTCCCCGGTTCTTATCTAAACAATAGCGTATCTATGACGTCACAGTGATGTATGCTCATTAGTCAACGTCGACTGGATGGCGAGAGCACCAGCACGACGTTCAGAAGGCGGTTCGAGAGCACGCAACTGTGTCTTGGGAAAGGCACTTAAAGGCACACTTAATGGTTGACACAAAATCGACTTCATTGTCTCCCAGACCATATGATTAAAACGTTCTATCATTGAGAAAATAACTTGACCTTGAGACAAAAAGTCAAACCTTGAAATCAACGTGACAATGAGGTGATCGGTCTCAGACATACCAACACTGCCACAATGCGTCGGTCTGATCGGCAAATTAAACATTATGGGCGAGTGGTGTTTGTTTTGCATTGAATATACTCAGGGTGTGTATGGAATGACGCTATGTGGCATTGTGGCAATCATCCGTCTGAAATCAGTCAAACATGAAGTTGGAAACAATGGCTGGTAGTGAAACCAAAAACCAATTTTACGATAGCACTTTGCTGGGCCACAGCTTGATAAAAAGTAATATAGGAGACATCTGACAATAATTTCTTGGTTTTAACTAATGTATGACACAGCATTTACATTTGCCTTTGAGGAGAATAACGCTGCGACATGCATGCGTAAATTTTTGAGTTATTAGTCGAAGTTGTGTGCTGTATATTTCCTTGTGTTTACAACAACTTTTGTACAGCAACCGACAAAAACAAATTCGGTGAATTGAGAACATAATCTCTAGTTTGAAGCAAAGGTCGAGCAGAGAGTCTCAACCATGCAGCTAAATCAGTTTAAGCAATTATACCATCAACATCCGTTAATTCAACGTAGTGATGTCTTCGCTTACTCAGACAAGAAATCCGTCATTTTTTTACATGTAAGTCTGCAGACGTTGAATCAATGCAAAAAAGACTGATGTGAGGTCTAGGTAGTTGACAAGAAAACTAACATCCATGAAAAGAACGTTTGCAGACGTTGAATCAATGTATAAATGCGTTGATTTTCCGGATGGAGATGCGCTGCAGACGTCACTAAATGGTGAACAACGCATGGCCTTGTGCAGACTAAACATTAACCTGTTTTATTTTTTTTCATATGAAGCTTCATCAACTAACACGAAGGTTAAATAAAGCTAAAAAATGCAGAAACTTTTTCACGATGAGTTTGGGGTTCTCCTTACTGCAAAACGTTAAATCGCGTTTGGTAATTTCGGTTGGATTCAAGAAACTTTCACTCTCTCTCTCTCTCATTGGTTTAATTCATTTTGAAGTCAAAAACGTGCAAAACATAAAGTATGACGTGAAGCATAGTGATCTATACATACATGCTTTGCCAACATGCGACCTGGAGGCCGATGTAATTTCGATTTTGAGGTCTAAGCTAAATTTACTTTATATCTCTTTGAAATGATAGTTTTGAGAATCGAGATTGCCAAAGTCTGGTCACTGAATCCCAAAACACTGCAAAACTCTTAATACAAAAAATGACATTGTTTTCTAGTTTACCAGGGGTATTTTAAATTTCCAGCACAAGTGCCAAAATCTATTCAGCTATTTGAATGGTAACAATAGCACAAGAGTAACTCAAAATATCCACAGAATTTATTGATTAACTCAAATTAGCAACTTGGACTAGCAATTTTGGCTACTAACAGATCGGCTTTTGTCAAATTTTAAGCTGCACGTTGTTATGACCTGAATATCAGCTATTAACAACTAATCACTAATGAATGTAGAATTCACACAGTTGAATGAGGTGAAAACATCAACTGGTTTGAACTGAGCCATATTTTGCAACAACAGTAAGTTTTATTTTGTATTTTTAAAGATATCAAGCGAGATGATTAGCTTTCAGCCACTTGGCAAACTGATAAAAAAATAAAAGCGATGGATTGAAAAATGAGTAAAATGACCCAATTCTGTATGGTGGAAGCTACAACGATTGTCACAGGCAATCCACAAACAAAAAGACAAATTATGATCTTACGGGACAGATATACTACACTCAAACAGCTAAAACAGAATCGAGCCCACAGTCACATCTTGATGATTACAACCATAATGAGATTTGTGATGTCAATAAACGGTTTTGTATACCTCAAGCGATTCTAAAATGATTTAAAAACAACACTCTTACCGTCTCTATGCCGGTGATGCTATAAGCGTGGCCCATTAGCAATCCATTACTGAGCTTCGATTCACGTTGGGAGGCGGATTGAGTCTGAAAAACACAAGAAAAAAAACACCATGAAAGGAGCATGTATAGCAGCAAAATCCGTTATTTTTGCAGACGTTGAATCAAGTATTGAATCAATGTGCCGTCTGGATAGCTGAGAGCTTTAACCACAACATTCCTTAAATCGCAGAAACTAAACCTGCCAGGTCTAATTTCAAAGGTTCACATTAATTGAATGGATTCTGAGGTTGGACGCTTTGATAGTCTAGACTAGAGAAACTTCCACATAGTTTTTTCACTCTTTTCTAGCTAGCAAATCTGCCCTTAATACGCCAGGAGACGTTGCATCAATGAAAAAAGGGCAGATTTCGCTGGCTGAAAACTATGCAAAGTAATGTGTTCTTCTCTGCATACATGCGGTTGGCATGGCTCTTATAATTATACCACATCAGTGACTCAGTGTGACAACTGGCGTAATGAAGAGTGAGCGGTCGAATGCCAAGCGAGGGTAACAATTCAATTAAGGTCACTGATCGAAATTAAGTGGGGAGGTCAACAGTTGTTGGTTTGATCCCCCAGGGAGGCGGCTTACTTAGTCTACAACGACTATCGGCAACTAACACACTCACATGAACTAATTAAGTCTTGAAACTTTGCCGGTCGACGTATTAGCAACGTTGAGAGACATAAAGTAGATCAAAATATGAAACAGCTCGTTAAATAGACGTGACGCAAAGAGAGCAGATATCCAATAGAAAAGCGCGGTTCAACGCAAGCTTATGGCTGCCCAGCCAATGATGAACAGACTCGTGAATCGTAATAGCAAAACTCGTCCTGATTGAATGTCTGCAGATGCTGAATCGATGTGAAAAGGAGTGACTTTGCAACTGGATAACACGAGCTTGCTTCTGGTGAAAGCAGACACATTATATGAAAGCAGTTTTTTTCATATACAAATTAAAAAGGTTCAAGATTGCACCTTGCACCAAATGTATGCGCGAGGCCATGCCAAAGCCACCAAGACTTGCAGGAGATATTGCAAAAGAAAACGAACGTGGCTTCTATGCATTCGGCCGGAAATCACAGCTTGTTGACACGGCAGGTGGCTTTTTGGTTCGATAACTTGGGTCGAACCCAACCAGCAAATCAGCATTTTTTGTATTGATTCAACGTCTGCAGATAATGAATCAATGCCAAAAAACGATTGATTTGTCGGCTAAGTTTCAATGCAGTTTTCTTATGTAAGGTGGTTGCTGCGGTTTTGAAAATAAGTAGAAATACTCGGTATAACCTGTGCCACACTAGTTGTAGGTAGTATGAGACATCATACAATATCGCACTTCGCAAAGAGCATTGGTCGAGCAGCCACCGCAACTGAAGCATGTGGCGGAGGCAATACGGAGGTATAATAAGATCAGCTTTTCAAAGTGGTTTGATTACACTAAATTATCGGAAACGTTTTCAATTTCACCTTAAATAGCAGCAACAAAGCCTCACAACAAGGCTCGACTGCAACTGTAATAGCCATCAAGAGCCCTGTAACATAATGCAACGTCCACTGTGGTTGATATAACACAAAGAAAGCGACTCCAAAGTGAAAAAAGTAACTACAGCTGTACACTCTCCCCAGCCATTAACGATAGAGGAATATGAAAATGGGATTTAAAATGTTATGTTGCCTTTGTTGAACTTCTAAAACACTCTAATTATATTCTTCCTTAATACTGGTCATTGAACCTTTATCATGTTCAAATGAACAAAATTTATAAGGCATTTTACCGATTAGTAAGGAGAACCGATATCTCAGCAAAAAGGCGGCAATGTTTTATGTTGAGCAACCTTTTAATGCAAGGTTTTAGTGTGGATAAATGAGTGATAGCGGCGTGGGTTGATTCATTCACGTTTTTATCAAACTTTCTACCAATACATCAGCACTATAAAAGTTATTACAGCATGCGGTATATCACATGACAGTTTAAAACGACTCTAAAATAGGCTAAGGGTACACAGTAGTGTTCATACAGTTCAGATGGTTCATTGCACACACCGGCCGTCGCCTCGGGCTAAAACCGTATCGATTGAGTATTAGGAAATTGCAATACAAACAACGCTTCAGCGGCTAAACTGACATTGTATATGACTGACTAATGGCCTCACAATAAAATATTTATGGCTAGGAAACAATCAATTAGTTTAGCGTGGTAGCTCGTTAAGTTTGTTTACATATCTCCATCATCAAGATTAAAGTCGTTATAATCCCACGCAACTTAATTGACCTTCTACTAACGTTTAAGACTAGAGTTATTGTGGCATTACACTGAACTTTGGAGTTTGAAGAAAGCTTCAGTTAAAACACATTAAGTTTTATTGGAATGGGGGTTGAAACCGCAACAGCCTAAACTGGGCTTTGACTTGATTATAAAACCAAAGTCCAAGTATAAATCCGAACCGTTAGAAATTCAACATCTTACCACATGTACATCAACTATCTTATGCACAACACGTTACGGAACCCAACCAGGCAATATAAATCAACGAGCACTTTATTGCAAACAAAGGCAAGTTAAATCAAATAGACCACGATACTGTTTGTATCACAGCGGATTTCAACATGACACGATATTGACACTGGGCCCAATAAAGCACATCAGTGGAGAGAAAGTAAAAGCTCATGAGGAGTTGAAAATGGAGAAAATACTGAAGTCAGAGACAGGAATAAAAACTTGCGAATGTTCAGTAGTCCCATTGAAACAGGTTGTGAGTACGGTAACAACTTTTTATAGAAATCTGCTATCATGATGAGCATATGAAATATGACCAGAAGTAGCCCATAGCAGTCAGTTTTACACAGACAGTGTTGTCAGCAAAAGCTGCAACTTTGCATTCCAAAATGGCTATCAATTTTTTAACCAGTTTAGAACTCTCGAAGACTGTAATCGTATTGTTGATCAGATGTAAACATATGACGCCCATTAACAACACAAAAGTACAGTGAACCAACCTCAATAGCGCATCCCATTAATGCTCCTTTCTTCAGAGACTTTGCCATGACTTTCCAAAGATTTTTGGGAGCATCTTTGAGCTCATACATTTCTGTGATGCCACCTAAAAAAATAAACAAACATATCAGTTAATTCATCTACAAAAAGTTTGATCGTCAGGCTGGTAGCTTTTCGAATCTAGTCGTCTTCACTCGTTTCACTTCATTAATTTTCAATTCAATTCGGTAATAACATTTAAGATGACAGAGCTGCTTCATTAATTGTGTATTGCTTTGCAAATCACTTTATTTTTGGGGTGTAAGCAAAAGCAGCTAATCACTAAATGACTTCGTACATTTTGAAACAAGCAATGAGTGCCGAGTGCCTACCAGTGAAATCCTCCATAGCTTCGGATGTACTTCCGCCTTTAAGAGCCTCGAATGAGCCGTTCAACCTGAAAAATCAATCAATCACTTTATTTAGCCTCTAACCACCTACAACAATGAAAAATGAATGTCATATTCATTTAGCCTTTGGTGTGGCGTATTTTTGACTAACCGTTTTTATCTTTATTATTGTTAGTGGTGTGAATACAGGGTTAAGAATAAATGCATATGTGACAAAGCAATTACTTAAACCTGTTGCCCTTAGAACACGATAAAGCAAATTGATGGCAGCACCACCAAGTCTGCATTACTTCTTTTTACAAGAAACAATCAAACCTTTCAAATTTACCAACATAGCCAACAGCAAGCCAGACAACAGATTCACACTTATTAAAACCAGACAATTACTTTGCGTAAGCCTTTTCCAACAAGGCACTCCAAAATTCGTTCTCATCGGCTGAATGAAGGTAGATTAGCCTTCCGTTGTAGGTGGGAAGCAGATCATCTATGAACACGTCCACCCATTCTCCATACTACAACAGTCCGTTATAATTATAAAGCATTGAAGACAACAGTTATCAATAGCATGCTGTGCTGCGTTCGTATTAGCAGGCAACTTTGTACGCCCGACAGTAGAAAATGTGTTTTCATAAAATATTCACACGAATACATCACATAAATCGTTGCATTTGTGACGTCATATCAGCTTTGTCAAAACTGAACAAAGCGACGTGAGCATTAGGTTTGCTTAAGGTTTTAAATCTTATACGTACATCACAACACGGCTAAATATTGTTAAAAGCATAAATGACCCATAACGATATGACTCAAGTAGACATGAACCAAATTTATCGACTGCTCCCGCGGTTAAATGACCTTCGTTCGATCGTAGGCTTGACAATACCAATAGTGCAGTAGCAGCACAAATATTTTTAAAACAATAAAGCAGGTACGACCAATTTTTAGTAGTATTTTGTGCACAAGGGTACACAAAATTGATAGTTCACAAACCAAACTTTAGCTCCCGTACCTGCCAAAATTGGAAGTGAAAAATTCCAGCGTATTTTCCTTTCTTGAAAGATTGGTCGGGAGGAATGATCCTGTACAGGAGGTCCTGGTTAAGGGAGAGGGATGCAATCGCAGCCAGAAGCCAACAATCACCTAAAGGAGCAAAGAAGTTATAAGGAAAAATATAAAGAATTCATTGTGGTGTGTCACAAAAATATTCAACAAGCATTTTTGATTGTTAAAAGAATCTATCCATATACCAAGTAAAGAATTCTTCGTAAATCTCAACCACAATAGTAACAGTAATATTTTGAGGTAGGAGGAAGGCAATATTCTGTATGGATTTAAATACAACTTTAGTGTTGTTTTACATTTTGTGAAATAGCTAACAAGACTGCTGCACTAAACAAATTGTATTTAGATGTTTTTGATTATACGATTTGAACAGAGTTGTTCAAGCATTCTGAAAACAACGGTAACCTTACCAAGCTCTCCTTGTTTTATGTCGAATCGACTTGCCCCTCCTACAAACAACTCAGGATTTTTTGCGATATCCTGCATAAATAAACGACGTTTCAAAGGTAAAAATAACAAAAAATCATAAAAAAGAAATGTTATAACTCAGTAACTAAGCATGAAAAGACCACATTTACTTAGCACTACGTGATAAGTCTAAAGAGACCTCTTCATCTTTGAAGAAAAAAATTCGTGCATTTGAGAACGTTGACTAAATAAATAAACGCATACCGATAAAAATCATTGTTTTCACCACCAGTAAAAGTGGAAAATCTTAATAGAATTTGTAGTACAAGCAATCGAGTGCAAGCAAAAAATTCCAAGAAACACTTGACCAACAACGTCTCTCACATGTGGACGCTTCCATTGGAAATTCATCCTAGGCCTCTGGCTGAAGAACAAGGATTCATCTTCAGCGGGAAATTCGGGGTCTTCAAACAGAACATTTTTTCTAAGACATTCTGACTTTATTTCTTCAAAAGTTTTGTTCCTGACGTCAACAGGGGTGTTACGTCTCTTTATGGTGGTCTCGTATCTGAAACAAGGGATTTTATAAGTGTCAGCAAAATGTTTAAACAGCTAAATTAAAAAATATCTCATACACATGTGGACAATTTAAGGTGTGGCTTGCAGATTTTGCTCGCGCGTTTTATTTTGCTCAATGCTCATTGTGACGTATTCTTCGAGGCTGAAACTTCAGCTGTATTGCAGTTTAGAGTAAAAAAGATTTAAAAAATCATATTGATATTCCTTGGTAAGTGGCTTCACCGTGATGAAAATGGATACCTATCTGTGATTGCAATTACTTGGATAAAAACTAATTACTTTGTTACCGTAATGCAAGATTTGAGACTGACCGAGTTATTTATGATATATCCAGTTCTGACACTTTGATTAAAATAATTGCCCCTTTATCCTTGTTATAACAAGATGCACCCGTGCAGAAAATTGTGGATTTTCATTCGGTTGATGTTGTTTTTTTAATAACCTGTCTTGGTTACCCAAATATTGAAAAACATCAATGCTAACCAACAGATAGGAGAACAAGAACATGACACGAACAAGGGAGTCAAACTTTATAAAAAAAGAGTGAGACAGGGAAAGTAGGTGCAAGTATCAAAGTTGACATCTGCAGACCCACATTAATTGAACTGAAAAAAAAATGTAAAAAAGGGTCATTTTGTTAGCTGTGAGGAGTATAGCACTGTTCTTGTTTCCGCAAAAATATACTTTAGGGCTTTGTACAAAAACAAATAATTTTATTGCTCCCAATTGGTGACGGTAATAAACAGCACTCTGGTGGGAAATGCAATAAATGTAACTAGAAATTTCCACGTTCCATGCAAAATAAAAACGTGACAGGCGATAAACAATCTTGTTAGACAAAATAACACAAATGAAATGATTGCTCAAATAAAGTAATGTACATACTATATATTCCAATTGTATCTTTTCAAACGAAAAAAAAAAATAACGCTTTAATTATATACATCCATTATAAATGGAAGAGCTGCATCACACTAGTTTACATATATTTAACGTGCAAATTTCAAACAACTTTTTGAAAAAATGGGGCAGATAACAAGAATATTTTTAACAACATGTGACATTGATATGTTTTGCAAACAGTTTTTATGAACGAGATTTTTATGAAAGTGAATTGAAAGTGAATTAAATTAAAATTATAACATGCAAAATATTCGAATGACGATTGAAATATATACATCTGATTTTATTTGGTTGACTGCTACACTGACTTATTAGCTACCGTACCAATATTTCAAAGCTTTTAATTTACTGAAATCTACCAAGCAAATTAAGAATCTTGCGTATCAAGCCTTTCATAAAGCCACGTCACATTGCTGTTTCATTACATAATAAATCAACCAAATTACTTTACAAAAGTCCACCAAGTGTATCAAGGGTACTGTATTATTGAAATATTTTATATTCAAATAAATTTATATATACATATTTGGTAAAAAGGCTTTATTGCTCAAACAACATTAAACATATATATATAATATATGATATATATATCATACACCACTTAATACTCTAAGTTACAACACCGCTGAGTTATTGTCGATATAAACAACTATTATAATGGTAGGTATAGAAAGATTACATGCAAATTACCATATGTACACTTGATTATTACATCATACACTTTAACAATTGTACGCTAAAAAAAAACCATTCACATTGACTGTGTAAATCAAATCAGAATGTTGAAAGCAAACACAGAGAGAGAGAAACCTTTTATTTTGTCTGTTGCGAGAAAAGTATACGGTACAAAACATAGACAATGCAAATAAAATAGCACCATAACTAGAATCTACAACAGACAGGAAGCAGCGAAAGACTATAATAGTCATCGAGTCAGCTGCTTCCCAGAAGACAAAATCAATAAACAACCAATGAAAAGATTCACTATATAATATATCAAACACATCATAAACCTTGAAAACGTGGATTGGACAAGCCTTCTGACAATGTATTAACATCTACAAATATTTGAGTGAACATTATCAAAGGTAATAAGACTATAAATTATATTTTAAATATCATACTGATTGATTGTTTTGTAAGTAAACCTTAATTTTTTTGCAAAACTTGAATGGAAAGTATAAATCAATACAGAAAACTTGTAGTTCAACAGCAATTGTTACACTGATGAAGTGAACTATCATTAATGCAAATAACAATTCAACCAATTTTAAAAGAAAAATACTACAACCATAGGTTAAACTTGTTTAAAATCTAATTTTTACTTGTTGCACCATCTCAATCTATCTTGACAACAAAAACCAAATACAAAATCTAAACACATAACCAACATTTAAATTATGTAATCAAGTCAATCAACAGAGGTACCAGGTGATTCTTGCATTCAGTGAAACTGAAAAATGACATTCAGGCATGCACAATGTTGTACGGTACCTTTTAGCATTTACCACAGCTTTGGCAGATTTTTTACCAGTGGAACCCAAACGAGATTTTACCCCAGATTGGCTTGGATTTGAAGCTACAGCAGTCCTTACAGGAACGGGTCTTGAAACCCGTGTTGTAGATGAATATTTAGTATAAGGCATTTTCAAACAATACTTTGCTGTGCCTACTATGGCAAACTTAAAAGAAAAACAACCGAGTTAAATATGACTATATTCTAAGAACCGCTGGCCATTTGGCCAAGTAAACCAATGTACATTGCAGAAACTTTTTAAAGAATTGTGCGTAATTTAATGTGGCATACTGGCATAAATGCATTTAACAATATTTGAGAAACATTTGTTACAGTACCTAGTACCTACTGAAAATTCATAACAACTTTATTAGTTCCTATAAACTGTTCAGCATAACACTGGGCCTTGTCGGCATTTTTAAAACTGGCAGACTCTTTTAAGGGCATTCAGACTTTTAAGGAATTTATGTATGTATAACCATAGGCGTCGAAATAGGGTGGGACGGGTGGGCGACGCCCACCCGGCCGTGAAACGAGGGTGGGCAAAATATGTTTTGCCCACCCTGTTTTCATGACACTTACGAAGTGCTCGTTACAATTATTTCCGTTTTTGTTAAATGTAAAAAATTATCCAACCAACTGCAGCGCAACTTTTTGTTTTACGCTATGTCTCTCGCTAGGTATCCGACAGAACAAAGCAATTCCGCAACAACGCTGCGTTAAAAAAATGCGATACTCTCTGCACTGTTGTTGCTACGGCAACTGCCACACACTGGCAATTCCTGGTGAGAGAAAGCCACGTTTGATCTTTTCTCCGAATGGTCTCGCTTTCGTTATGTCACAATCAAACTTCAGTTCAGGGTCAGCGTAAGGGAATGTGAATATGACATCATAATGAACATGACCGATACAAACTAAACCCGTACTGAAACAATCGATTTTTACAAATCTTTGCTTTTTACAAATCAAAGTGCGGCAAATTCGAAGGCGCCACTTCAAAGATAACAGGTCACGCGCTGTTTAGGTCGCAAAAGAAAACATAAAAGTTTGTTTAGTTTAGCAGCGCTCATAAGATCGCAAGGCCCAAGAAAGCAGAACATTAAAGGGATACTAAAGGAAAAACCTGACTTGGCGATTGTACACGTTCTTTGTGTTTAAGATGCTACCATAAAACAAATTTGAATAAAATTTTGCCCCATTGTGGTCTGATCAGCATTCCGCGCGTGCTTTTGTCAAAGCTTTCAAAACGGGAATGGGCGTGAGCTGCGAAGCGTGCGACTGTACAGTCTACGTCACTATCGACTAGCAATCAGCTGATAGGGCAATCGCTTTTATTGCGGGCGATTTAACTGTAGGCTATGTAATATGTATGTACATCAAAACATCAGATTTCAACATCAAAACATCAGATTTCAACATCAAAACATCAGACGGTTTGCTGAAAACATCACATCTGATGTTAAAACATTAGATGTGGTAATGTGGCTTTTGTTATTGCTGTCGATAGTGACGTATTCTCGAGCAGTGTTTCCACTTTTTGGTCATTTTGAAAAAATAAAAAAATAAATGAAACATTGGACTTTGGGCCTTGCCAGTGCCATTCAAAACATTTTTTTTTCGGTAATTCTTTTTTAAATGTATTCTTGAATGTTCAGTTTACGCATTTTAATGCTTCATTCCCGTTTGAAAATTTCATTTAGTATGTCTTTAAAGCTTAATTGCTGCAGCGACGCTAAACGCAGTCTTTGTGAGAAAGACTAACCATTGCGAATTTGCGAACATACACATTCAATGAAATCTGTTAGAAAACTCTCGCCCACCCAGAATTCCTTTCTTCTAAAAGAAAATCGACGCCTATGTGCAATATGTTATAACATATCTTTCTTTGATAAAGCTGAGAATCTCACATTGATCTAACTTTTTAATAAGTCAATATATATATAGTCAAGTGGGGTAATTACTGGACATTTAAAATGACGGGGTAATTAGTGGACACCCTGCTTACTTTTTTCCTATGTGCAATGTGACCTTGCAATTTAGACATCTATTTAGATAAAGCTTTGAACTAAATGAATCAGTTGCAACTCTTGTTTTATTTGACTTCACATTTTTTTGGCAAGACTTGGAATGCATGGTGTCAAATTTTGGATTAATTTGAAACTATAGACAGACAATCGATAACAACTTAATAACATTGAATTGCATAATTCAAAATTAATACAGAAATGAAATAGATACATAATTTCGAACGTTTGAAACTAAGTGAAAAAAGTAATTTTTTAAATAGGCAACATTATTAGGTATTTGAATTTTCAAACTGGCAACACTAACTAGAAAAGCATGGAACCTTCCAAAAATGCCAGAGTGTGAGCAGCAGCTGTATCCACTTTTCCACAAAATGTGTCCAATATTTACCCCATAACAATTTCTCCGTTTTGAGGTAATTATTGGACACTTAAAGGTTGTAATTTCACCAAAAACACTAAATGATAGCTCA
Organism: Aplidium turbinatum; assembly: GCF_918807975.1. Classification (NCBI taxonomy): domain Eukaryota; kingdom Metazoa; phylum Chordata; class Ascidiacea; order Aplousobranchia; family Polyclinidae; genus Aplidium; species Aplidium turbinatum. Next base: position 3,993,327 of record NC_137483.1, on the reverse strand, counting down.
CGAAATATTGTCTTTGCAGACTTATTTTGATTAGTGTATTTTTAGTAGCTAGCTTTTTAACAATGCCTAGAACATACAAACCAAGACCAAGGAAGGAGTGGAGTAAAGTACAGCTTGAAAATGCTGTAGCTGAACATCAACATGCTGGAACTAGCTTTAGAAAATTAGCAAAGCATTTTAACATTCCCAAATCTACAATTGAATTCCATTGTTCCTTGAAAAAACACAACAGAAAAGTTGCAGGACAGGGTTCCAAACCAGTATTTACTGAGGCACAATTGAAAGAACTTAAAGAGTGTATAACAGATCTGGCAAGCCTAGGTTTTGCTCCAACATTGAAAGACATTCGAAAAATTGTTGGCAGTTATGTAGAGCACAACGACATACAGACAGCAAAAGATAGGCTGAAACATAAAGGTCATCCCGGTTTTCCTGGCGAAGCATGGATGACCCGGTTTCTTTCCACACAGGGGCTTTCTTTGAAAGAAGCCACTAAACTCAGCATGGCACGTTACAATGCAACAAAAAACCCTTTTGTCATATATCACTATTTTGATATTCTTGAAAAATGCATTGATACATTAGGCTTAAAAGATCGACCAGATTTGATATGAAATGCTGATGAAACTGGTCTTCCACATGAACCTAAAAAATGCAAAGTGATTTCAGCAAAAGGTCAATCAACTCTCCAAATTGTCCCAGGATGCGGCAGGGAAAACACTACTGTTATGGCTGCTTGTTCTGCCAGTGGTTTGAAACTTCCACCAATGATTATATTTCAAGGACTACAAGTGCAAACAACCTGGAGGCCAACAATTTCTTCCACGTCCCCTAACTATCCATGGATGTACGCTAATAAATCTGGTTGGATGGATAGCGAAATCTTTTTTAAATGGTTCGAACAGTTTGAATTGCAAACGAGGAATTTTAAAAATCTAAACGACAGTATACCTGAGCCGAGATTACTCATTTATGATGGTCACCTATCACATGTGTGGTATGGAACATTGCAACATGCAAGAAAATGGAATGTCACTATTATCAAGTTACCTGCTCACACAACCGATCTGTTGCAGCCATTAGATGTAGCTGTGTTCAAGTCAGTAAAAGAGCATTGGAGCCAAGAACTTTTTAAGCGGTTGAGCACAACAAGAAGCCGGTTGAGCAAGTCAGAGTTTTCCACATTGTTGGCCAGTAATGATGTATGGGAGAAATCTTTTTCAGAAGAAAACATTAGAAGTGGATTCCGAAAATGTGGAATTGCTCCATTGAATCGTGATGTGTATCCAGTTCACAGATTTGACAAAAACCTCAAAAACAGGTACGATACATGGCTAGACAATGGAAAGCCACCACTTACTGCCGATCAGTTGGATGAAATGTGCTCCTCAACAACAGTTACTAATGTGGAAGATCACTTGTCTACTTCATCAACTTCCATTCAAAATTACAGGTACCAAGGAAAACCAGGAAAAGTTGTTTCGTATTTCATTCCTAATGATGAGCCAGATAATTTTATTAGATTGGTTGATGAGTCCCCTTCAGCATCTGCAAGCTCAAGTATGAATAAGCATCAGCTGGAGACAGCTTCAACAACCAATTTTAAAGAGCTGTTTTTGAAAAGGCTGCAAACACAATCTATGTCCACTCCTAAAACAGGTAAACGAAGGAAAGTTAATCCACATGGATCAATAGTAACTTCTGATGAGCAGTTTGAAAAAGTGATGTTGGCGACAAAACAGAAAGAAACCACTGTTTCTAAAACCAAAAAGCGAAAGAAAAGGGTGGTTTCAAGTAGCAGTGAAGATGAGACCAATGTTATTTTAGAAAGCGAAGGAGAAGATGAAACAGAAGAGAGGTACAGTACCAGCAGTTCAGATGAACTAGAAAGGTCAGAAATAGCAATGTTTCCACCCTCAAGTGAAAGACAATGCTACATGTATTTGCGGAGTGTATGGCAGGATATAAATTTACCCGTTGCTGAAGAAGACCTCAAAGGAAAATATTTTGCCGGTATTTTTTATGATGACAAGGGAAAAAAGGGCAACTTGTTTATTGGAAAAGTTCTTCGTCGATTTCTGTATGATGCTTCAGGCCCAACCAAGTTCCTTCAACTTGATTGCTTCAAGCCAGGAATTGGCCTGACAACAACCTTAGAAGAGATTCCAGCACACCTTCCAAGAGATATAGACAATTTTTTTGGCTTTAATATTATTGCAGGTCCGTTGATTGTTACAGCAATCAAAGGACAAAAATGGGAAATAGAAGATTATCCGAAAGTCCAACAAACCTTTCAAAGGGTGATTAAACTAGACAGAAAGGCAGAGTATTTCAATGTCTTTCCTGAAATGCCAGATTGCTAAACTTTTCGAACATAGTTCTTTAACAGAAGGGACACTAGTTCTTTAAATTCCAGTTATTATCGTATGTGAATGCATTCCGTTTTGTTCTTTTTATTTTGCCGTAGGTACGGTAGCCTACCTGTGTTTAGATGCAACGTTATGTTGATAATATCAATTTTTTGTTAGTTTTTGTTACCGTACCGTACAGTATTTACATGCATTCCAGCTATTGTTTGAAGTCATGCCAGTGACATGTTTCTTTCGTTTAACCGCACTGTACCTTGATATCGCACCATGCGTAGTAAATACAACGTTATTCTTATATTTTAAACAAAATTTTATTTATTGTAATAGATAAACAAAACATAAAACTACATCACATCTGATTTCACTTCAGAAAGGTCAAGGAATTCAAATAATAATAACTTCGTAGTACTTTCTTACATAAGGGGTAAATACTGGACAGCGTCCAGCAATTACCCCTACCCTGTCCAATAATTCCCTCATTTGATGGGGTAATTATCGGACAAAAAAAAATTGTAATTTCTGCTAAAATACACATGGTAGAGAATCAGTTTAATTTGTAATGTAAAGCTGAAGGCCAACCCTTGCAATCAAGATACTTTACATATAAATAGCTTCAGTCCTTGTACAAAATATTACAACGTTTTCACCAAATGTCCGATAATTACCCCACTTGACTATATATATAAAAAATTGTTTCTTAGCTCTCATAAGCCTTATTACCTATTTTACTAAAATTTTCATCATAAAAACATTTTAAGATCAATCAAAAAAAACTAGCTATATTTATGAATAATTATGCAGCATTTTTAAAACAATCTTTCTAAGCAATAATTGGTCAGTTCAAGGTATAGGCCTAACCTTTTATAGAATTGAAACACACGCAATACAGACTCACAAACACCACAATGAACTATGTATCGCAATCATATGTGCTACCTTCGAAGCTGACCAGTTGATTTAGTTTGTGTTGCTGCACCATTTCTACTGCTGGGAAATGAGTCATCAATATCTTTTCTGCCATATCTGGTTCGTGAACCATATGATGAAATATTATCATGAGGTTGACTTGGTGCAGGAAAAACCCTTCGAACTGTTTTCTTGTGATAATAATAAGGCATATTGTTAAAAGAGCAGTCACCTAACTGTAAGTAACAGAATGATTTGGCATAAACATTGAATATGAAGATATTCAGTTATCCACTTCTCTTTTCTGGCACAAACTGTATTCCAAGGAATAAAATATTACTTGATAAAATAAAGACTGTACCAGTATTATTAATCTAAGACAGGGGTGTGCAACCTTTCTTACTGGCAGGCCAAGCAAAAGCGCATATCCGAGTTAGACCACGGCTAGACTTGCATTTCTCATTCGACTAATATGTTTCATTTCAAACTATTTTTGGTACAAATAAAAGTATTTTTTGAGTCACATATTTTTGCTTTGTGTGACGCATTTGGCCCATGTCCGCAGGTTGCTCATCTCTGATCTAAGATCATATAGGCTATTAACCTAAGCCAGAGTAATTTATCGGAAAAGCTAATGACATTGATAGCCCTGACCAAACGATTGTTAAAAGTATGATGCGTTGCAGCTTACAGTATATACATCATAATTGAGGCAACCATGAATGTATTTAACGTATCGCCCAGCTGAGACCTTTTATAAAGTACCGGTATGCCAAACAATTATTGTGTGCAGCTTGTTTCAAATTTTCAAGCTTCAAGATCAAGCAGCAATGGTTTGACTCTTGGGGTGTGCGCTTGATCAAGGCACAATAAGGACTGCTCTCCAATCTCCATTTATCAGCATCTGATGGATGGAAAAATTCCTGGCAACAAGACTTCAACAATCAGAAAATTCACTCTGTCAATCTCTGTGACCGGGCCTGTGTCAGTGATTGAAAACCTCTACAAGTATGCGAAAGTGCCAGAATTAAACTCTGCAAGAAGTCCTCCCAGTCCGAGGATAAAGAATCAATTACTAGGCCTATCAAAATTTTATGGATTAGGTACGGTATGCATCTTTCATCAGAAAGTAAAAATTTCCACTGTCTTTTTTCATGCAAGTTGCTGTGTGTAATATAACTCTCTTACTTTCCATTTCTAAAAATCAATTACACTTCTAAAACCTCTTTCACTCATAACATTGCAACCAGAGCTGTGGGCTGTGGAGTTACACGAAAAACATAAGACTTTCTTCACTTTCAACTCCGGCTTCAGGTTTGCCAAATTTTTTAATGTTGCCAGAATTTTATATTTTTGATTTTTTATCATTGTTTTTCCAGAGTCACTATATAGTCAAGTCAAGTCAATTTATTTTGTTTTAACAGCGCCATATATTAACAAATAATCAGAGTAAAATGTAATTGTCAAAACAATGCATTGTACAACTGTTGGTTAGATTATGGCGCAATCAGGATGGTAGCGAAAGACCATAAGCATAGTCATACATAGTCTGGAAAGTCAATGGCAAATCTGCCTGAGGTTGTTGTTCGGTTCGGTTCGGTTTTTTTTTTATCATTGTTTTTCCAGAGTCACTATATAGTCAAGTCAAGTCAAGTCAATTTATTTTGTTTTAACAGCGCCATATATTAACAAATAATCAGAGTAAAATGTAATTGTCAAAACAATTATTGTTGTTTACAGCGCCACCTAGGAAAGCTACAGTTAAATCACAGAATCTGCTTGGAAGGTATGCAATTACAGGCATATTGTAGCGATCCATTATTTCAACATATAAGTTTTCCTGCCTTTTACTAAAGTTTCTGTAATTTTCCATGCAACTGCTCCCAAAGAAAATAGAAAAAAGGGCGCACACAATAAAATGGTTTGTTCGTCCTTTGACGAGAGTTCTATCAAATCGGACCAGCTCAAGCAGAGCTCAGTTAGACCAGTTCAGCTCTCAGAAAAACATTAAATTGATTGTTTAATAAAAATGTAATAACTCGTGATAATGTTTCACTATCCTGTAATTTCATTATTCTGTACTGTTTAAATTCAAATTGTGTTATAGACCTACAACATTATACGAACACCTTCTGATAACTTAAAATTATAATTCGAATAACAATTGTGTGGAAATTAGATAATGGAGTCAGATAGCCAAACTAGCTAAATTAGATAAATAGAAATTTCATCACCCAGTCAGACAGCCTTACTATTAATTCTTATCAACAAACAACAACCATTAAATAAAATATAAATAAAATCGTTACTCACACTTTTATAAGTTACGTAAGTAATATATAACCACATTGATGACCCCGCACGTAAGTAGGTTTTTTAAAAAATAAAAAGTAAGTTTGCCAAGATCACCAAACTATGAAGAATCTGGTAAGTGCATTATTAGACAAAATTTTTATTTCTACTGTATGTCAAAAATAAAAACAACACGAGCTCATAATTATCTTTTAAAAACATGTCACCTTTTATCATTTCACGCGTTAGTTTGCCAACAATTTTTCTGCAGTTCATTGCAGACTACTTTTTAAAGCACCCTGCCGGCAATTTATTGCTTGTTAAACGTAACTGATTTTTGTGGTTGTTCGCTCAATAAAGCGAATCGTTCAACGGCAGACTACTCAATTCAACAGCCGATGTCGACAATTTATTTCATTTTATGCCGAAGTGCCATTTGCCAATTTTAATGTTTTTAAACGTTGCTTAGATGAGCCTACTAATTGCCAACAAGTTGCCGTTGCAGGGAAATATAATTATGTAATTTTTTGTAGATTTATCGCAGTGTCAAATGTGACTTAAATCCTTAGCTCATTTTAATATATTTTTTTTATTTTTGCCTTAACCTAAACATGCAACTAGCATGGGAGATTGCGGGTTCGTGCCTCAATCTCACTTTTTATACAGACGTACACGTGCAGGCACAGCTCTGCAAAGCGTTATGGTGTCGCTTCCAAGCAACCATCCGTGAGTTTGTGCGTCTTTTTACTCCGACAAGGAGATCTCCAAATAGGAGAAATCATTGTGAAGACTTTGCTTCACAACTTTGCCACCCTTATGTTCTCAGCTGAAGCATCAGTTTGTATAACTCTGTGGCGCAAAGACAGGGGAAATTATGCGAAGCCGCCCATAGAGGTTGTTGCCTTCGTTCGCCCCAATTTTTTTTAATATTACTAGGAGCTAACACGATTTAAGAAACGTTGTTTCTGTTTTTTGTTTGCATTGCACTACTGTGCATGCACAATTTTTTTTACCCTGTAATGGAACTTTTGTGTAAGCTTGCTTGGCATTTGGACATATATTTTCTTTTGTCTCTTGAGAAGGCAGAATCGCTGTCACGTGTTCTGGTGCTGAGATCGACAAAACAGCACTATCCATCACACTTAAACTTTTACTCAGCAAAACAATCCATTGATGATGCCAGTCTCCCTCGACTCAACTGACACTATATAATTTCTTCCATTTGTAATTTTGTATCGAAATATGGCTGATCAACGTTGGATAACCGTTTTGTAGCAAATCCCATTGAATTGGCTTCCCGACTTGCACACCATTTTTACAGTTTGTCTCCAACACAGACTAGACAACAACCCACTTCCATGCCCTATGTTGACCCCCTGTTGGCGACTGTCCACAAAGTTTTAATTAAATCCGAACAAAGACGCCCTTTAGATCTAAGATACGATGGTCCATATCAAGTGATTGAACGTCGTTCTAATCACTTCCTAATCCAACGCGGAGATAAAACAGACACAGTCTCAATTCATCGTCTTAAACCGTTTGTTGAACAGCCCATCAAGAAAGTACCACCACCGCCACAAGTGACGTCACACGCTGTGAAAACCGACAATGATGAACTTTCCCACTCAGGAAATGCAACTGGTCAACAAAACGATCCATCAATAACATCATCTGCCCAGCAGTCGACCGGCGGTGATGTCCATCAAGGAGTAGATTTTCTTCCTTTTGTGTCAAAATCTGGGCGCTCAGTCAACCGCCCGCAACGTTTAATTACCATTGTGTAATATTTCTTCCGGTAATATGATTCAAACTGCCTGGCAGCTTGTGCGGTTAAAGCTGCAAATATTTACTTGTACGTTGTATTTTAATATTGTAATTACGTAACTTTATATTGTATTTTTTGTGGCTTTTTAACAGCGCCAAGCTGTTGTGCTAAGACGAATGGTCTTAAGGATTGTCCACTCCAACATTCGTCCATTTGTTTATTTTACAGTCTGCAGTAATCGCAGAATTAGGTTATTTTTGTTTGTTCTAAATACATGTGTTGGTTTAATCAGCCATGCAGTTCTTTGCAGGAAAGTTACAGCTTTTTCCAGTATAGCCATCTCGTGTACTTTGAAATGAGGTGCACTTCAGCCACTTCGGCAGTTCTTCGATGTCTGTCTATGTAAGATACCTACCTGCGTTTCAAAAGTTCTTGCCTCCACTGCAGGTTATATAACTTCGTTGCAGGAAAAATGCAAATATTGCATTAATACGAAATCGTTGTCTTTTTCTCCACTGTCTGCATCTTTTCCAATGCAGATCCAGTGGTTGTCTATTTCAACCTTTCTCTCTTTATAGGTTGTCTGCTAAGCGTTTTTGTTTATTGTGTATGGTTGAATATGACTGCGAGTGGCATGCAAATGCGCGCATCTAACGGTTGGCATGGCATGTTACTAACCTATTTAACCTATGTTGGGCAAGCATGCATATTGCATATGCCCACGAAACATTACTCTTCATACTGCATGAAACTGAAGCATGGTTTTGACTCATCATGTACTGTATCTTTTTTTTATTTCTGTGTTTTGTTTGCAGTTGCTGAACGACTGTTCAAACTTATGCACATTTACGATTTTGTGAATGGTATTTAGACCTGTCGATGCCTATGTTCTTTTGTTATAATTAGTTTTGTTCGCCTTTCAAATCGTATCTTTACATTTTGTACAGGTCGACTTATAAACCAAGTCGCTCAATATTTTAAAGTTGAACTTGTAATCAATTTGCTTTGCCTTTTTCAGAAATCTTACATCACATTCATGCACACCAGAAGGACGTGATTATGCGTACTGCCGCCTGAAACGAAAAAAATGCTCCAGAGCCACCTGCACTCGACTCTCTAGCGCCTCTCAAGGAATACAAAAAGCCAAATGCCAACAATTAAATGCTACGACTACGTCAATGATCTCCAACTGCGATGATCTCTAGCAAGCAAAAAGCAAGACAAGGCTACATTTGTATCAACTCAATCGGCATGGTCTGCTTTTCAACAGAAAGAGCCAGACAAACAATGAATGCCTGCTACGGTTTTCAACGGCGCTTACAAAACAATTAATGTTTCTACGAGGTGGACTCTTCAACACAGCACAAACTCAGACATTCCTTTGCGGAAGGCGGTGGAACCACGCAGAATCACTTCGCGACACGATTTCACAAACACAACACCACATTATTATCATACACACTAAACATACTTATTTCATACTATGTCTGTTAAAATTGTGTTAACGTTTTAACTCCTTAAATTTGAGCTAAACTTGGTACCCTTGGTTCCAATTTAGCCCAAATTTGGGGGGGCCTCTGTAGCGATCCATTATTTCAACATATAAGTTTTCCTGCCTTTTACTAAAGTTTCTGTAATTTTCCATGCAACTGCTCCCAAAGAAAATAGAAAAAAGGGCGCACACAATAAAATGGTTTGTTCGTCCTTTGACGAGAGTTCTATCAAATCGGACCAGCTCAAGCAGAGCTCAGTTAGACCAGTTCAGCTCTCAGAAAAACATTAAATTGATTGTTTAATAAAAATGTAATAACTCGTGATAACGTGTCACTATCCTGTAATTTCATTATTCTGTACTGTTTAAATTCAAATTGTGTTATAGACCTACAACATTATACGAACACCTTCTGATAACTTAAAATTATAATTCGAATAACAATTGTGTGGAAATTAGATAATGGAGTCAGATAGCCAAACTAGCTAAATTAGATAAATAGAAATTTCATCAGGCAGTTAGACAGCCTTCATCTTAATTCAACTTATAAACAAACCATCCTTACACTTAAATAATCTAAATAAAATATTACCACATTTTTATAAGTTACGCTAAATAAAATGTTACCACAATATTGTCTACTATCAACGGTGAAATTGTGCATGATATTGTGGTTGCAGACTTGTTTTTAACTATTGTAGAATGTTTAGGATGTTAGTTACAGTTATTATCTAGAAAAATTCGTTTGGTCTACTTTTCTTAGGCTTAGGTTAGCATGGCTACAAGTAGTTAAAAGATGATGTGAGTTTTCAAATTACTAAGGAATTGATTAGTTTATAGTTTGAAGTAGTGGTCTTTAAAGTTCATAAGTTTCAATGTACCAAGTATATACATCAGCTTACTAATTGAAGGGATTAATTACTAAATATTTGTGGAAACTTTAAGCTGAAGTAGGCTTGAAATTAGTACCGTAATTGGCAGATGCAACTTAGCCAGGCATCATTTCCAAAAACATTGATTGATCGATTAATTCAGTTGACAGTTATTTTAAAAAGGTCTATAAAGTTGTTTTATTTAGTGATACAACAAAACGGTGATAGGTTTCAATCTGTGATACTCAAAATAGCCGCTCCCAAAAATAATTTGTAAACAAAGAGCATTAGCAAGACAAATTTGAGTACCGGTGTAACGGTCCAGGAGTTACTGCGGTCTGAAAGTTACCGTAACTTCTAGACCGCGTATACGCGGTCTGAAAGTTACTGCCAGTCCAGAAGTTACTAAAACAGGGTTGTCAGATTTGACGCTTGCAGCAGATTTGTATAAATGATTTCAACATTGGAAACGTGTTGAACTTGAAGGCTTATCCACCATTGCATCTAATAGGCTACAGGCCTACATCGTGCAAAGTTTGCATTTGAAGACTGACTTGTTAGCCACTTGTCTTGAGTTGTAGCCTAGTTGACGAACATAGTCTTTGACTATGTTTTATGTATTTCATGAAAGTTAAAACCAAAGTTTTCTAGTGAATGAAGCACTGAGCCTATTTTTGGTCTGGTTTTTCATAACTACCGTTTGAAGAAATATAAAGTAACTTAGGCTACATGTAGGCTAGGCCAACCGGTAGTCAAAACTCCATCAACCTTCAGTGAGTATCACAGTCTCACACGCGGGGAAGGCTTTAACTTTTACGAAAGTGTTGAGCACTTTGAATTTCCATTGGACTCCCATCGAAAACACGTGGCACGAAACTGGTTTCGTGGTGAGAATATTTATCCTTGGGATTCATCTTTCGCACACTTGCAGAGGGTTTAATCTATTGACCAAGTGAAGTGTAAACTGCAGGATTTTAACTGCAGTCAAAAAATGTAAATGGACACTTGTATATGGACTGAAAATTTTGCAGTTAAAACTAAGTTTTCCCAAACAAATTTCGAAAAAGCGCACCCACTAAAAAAGCAGTAACTTTTGGACTGCTTCTGCTGCGTTGCAGTCTGGAAGTTCCTGTCAGTCCAGAAGTTACCAGGGGTGCCCGGCGTTTTCGCAAACGATAGAAAAGCGGAAACTGTTTTAACTAAGTGTAATGAATTTATTGCTCTCAAACTAATGCAAGCTTTTCAGTTAACATTACAAAATACTTATAATTATGAATCTGACCTTTTTGAGAGGTTAAAAATTTAATTATTTTTCAAAACAAAATTAAATAAAATTTGAATGAAATATTTGGCAACCCTTGTAACTTTTGGCCTGCAGTGACTCTTGGACTGCTACACTGGTAAGTATGGAAGTTCAGTAATTTAAAGCAACAATGTCACAAATAGGGATGGGCAATTCAGAATACCGAATCCAGAAGGATTCGGATCCTAAACTATCCGAATCCAAAACGGCAATAAAACCGGGTAATAAGATTCGGTTTTAAAGATATGCATAAGTCTTGTGCAAGCTGTCAGCTGAAGACAGTGAACTGAAAAAAATGTGGTTTACCCACGCAAACGTTCGAAAACATTGTGCGCGCACGGCGCATGCAACTCTACGTCACTCGCTCGCATGAGCAATCAAAGAAACTAAGCGTGCAATTTTCTTCACGCTTTGTACACATGCACAATCGTGCAATACTTTTGTTCAATCCACGTGCGTATGCGACTCTGCGATAGTTTGACCGGTGGGCGTAACAACATTAAGCAGATGCCCCCTGCTAAAGGAGTTGGCTCTGAAACACCTCAGCATACCTGCCACATCAGCATCTTCCGAGCGATTCTTTTCGACCGCGGCTTGACGGAAACTAAGCTGCGCTCCCGTTCAGCGTTGCCAGATGGGGAAATAGAATATCAAATTAAAAATTCTGGTGAAATTTACAGGTCTTTATTGCCAAGCTTTTTGACATTGGAACCAGATAACTTTTTGGTGAAATCTGGTGAAATTTTCCCTACTCAATTTTTTTCAAGAAAGTTTTTTCAATTTTTTTAAACTTTTTAGCAATAGGCTATAATCCCTGCTCGTATAGAAAACGTTTTGCAAGAGGTTTGCATATGGATGATGGCAGTGTCTTATGTCTTAAAAACTATTTGTATTTAAGCGAAATTGCTTTATTTAGGGTCAGGGCCGTAGCCAGACCGCAGAGCAAGGGGGAGCAATTTTTTTTAGGGGGGGCCGAAAAATTTGTTTGGGCAAAGTCATTATAATTGTAGCTGTTGCTCGAGAATGTTGGGATTTTGCCAGGGGGGGCAAATTTTTTTCAGGGGCGGGGGGCGATGGCCCCCGGCTGGTTACGGGCCTGTTTAGGGTGTATTAAATATCTGGTAAAATTTTAGTTACTTTTTGTTGCCAAGCGGCTTCCATCATCTGGCAACACTGCTCCCATTTGGCTGGAAGTCATTTAGAAGGTAAGCACTTTAACGGCAAAATTTCTTTAACTGTCGAGAAAACCTCGAGCCAATCAGAAGCTACGTTGTCCGTGACGTAAGAACGTCAAAATCATGAATGATCATCATGAAACTCAATAATTTAGCCTACTTGTTTTGTCAGCTACATGGCGTGTGTCAGCTACACTTAATATAAATCAGGGGTGACGAACCTTTTTGCGGTCGCTGGCCTCTTTGTCAATTACACATGGTTATCGGGCCACACAACTTAGCGCTTGTCAAAATTCAATGACGTTACATATTGGAATCGACCAAAAATACAAGGTGAAGTTGGTGAATAGTGTTTTAACAACTTTGCCTTCTAGCTTTCCTTTTTCTAACTTTATACCGTACCTTGAAAGTTAGTGTTTAGGGCAAGAAAATAGCAAAGGAAAGGTGTACCAGTGAATGCATAAAACAGCTTTGAGATGTATTTAATGCATGAGCGATTGTTAAAGAGTTTTGCGGGCCTCACAAAACTCTTTGACGGGCCACAGGTTCGTCACCTCTGATCTAAATCTTCAACCACCTGGCGTGAGCCTGGATACGACAAAAAAACTGCTCTTCATCTTCGATACTATAAATCCCAATAACTTTGTGAAATTACTTTAATCAAACATACTTCTAGCTGAAATGTGTAAGTCTGCACTCTGCCACATTTAAAAGTTTAGCTGAATTAGCTCCAAGTGCCTTTGTCTAAATCTTTTCTCAACTTTTTCTAATATATAATTTTTGTTTAACATGTGCGGTATTAACTTTTTGTAAATAGCCAATGCACTATGGCACTTCCACTATTGTTAGGCCAGATCATCATCCATGTGTCTCTCCTCCCCTTGCCTAGATGAGACCTGCCATTTGTCCTCGCAACCCTTTTTTTCCCGACCAAACTGAGAAGTTTAGAGTTTCGTTATTTGTTGGATGTAAGTAGACGCATGCTAACAGTTTTGACCACCTTAACACACTAAACCAGCTTCTGCTCAACATAGCCTACAGTTTTCAATTTTTGTCCCAGGAATTAACTCTTCAAGCAATACTTTCCCTAGTTTGTGTGTGCATTAACATCCTCAATTATATGTCGTCGTTAACAATTGCAACATTTGTGAATTCATTTGAGGCTTTGGTCACCGAAATCAATATATTTGAACTAACAAATTCAGTCCACAACACTTTCCATTAGGCTGTTATTTAACACTAGCACGTTAAGTTAAGCACGCATATGTGCTGCGATTTGTGACCGTATTAGCAACTGAAAAAAACCTTGGTGTGAAGATCACAGAACTGTGCTTGCAACTGCACGGTGTTATCAACGTCCAAAACAACTCGGCTCCAGGTCCCCTGCGGTCACAGACACGCATATTATCCCTGAATTGGGGGGTATCGCGTTTGCCAATCGCTCATTGTCGCCTGGTTTGATTGCAAACAAGTCAATTCTATGTAGTTGCTTTCCTCATTGCGTCCAGAGTTGTTGCACCATAAGCAGCCCTCATTGCATCCGCATGCTCTCCATAACGGTGAGTGTAGGGGTTTGGTTTCGCACGTTTTTGTGGCAGTGGATCACACGCAACTTTTCTATCCGATCCGCGCTTTCGTTTTGCCTTCAGAGATTTAGGCCGAGTATCCTCCCTTACGATTGTTAATCCAGCGTCTTGGCAGATTGATAGAACATCAGCTGTCGTTGCATCTATCCGAGTGACTGTATCATTTATCAATGTGTGATCGTTAACACGATACAGAACATTACACAATCGATCTACAGATGCATGAACATCCCTCATAGATGTCACAGGTGTGGTAGGTGATGCATTGCTCGGTCCAGGGGCGTCGTGGTTTATGGATTCAACATTGGTGGCAAAATCGAAAGACGGTTGCACAACACTTTGTGGAGAATATGATGGGCAAGGCACCGCTAACTTACCAACCACGTCGGGATCGAGCACAATCAACACAGATTTGGTGTACCACGTTGGAAAGGATTCCCAACGAACATTTGCCACATTATGAATAATGGCAAACAGATGTTTGCAAGGAAGAAAATTGAGTTGGAAATCTTGGCATGTGCAGTTTGGCGCACAGTTGCAACTGCCAAAGGTTGTTCTGTAACGTACTTCTGATGAAGTGCTTTTCACAACAAACGTATCTCTATCTTGAACAATGGAGCTTGCGGTGACGTCTTGGGATGAAATGATACGATTCAAACATTCGTGAATGAAATGTTTGGGCCGATTTTTCAAGTAATCAGGAATCGAAGAGTTATAATTCCGATAAAATTCCGACGAGAACATGTTTTCTTGTTCGTACCTAAACATTGCAAAGATAACAGAATTATTAGTAATTAATTAGCCGTTAGCCATGTGATGTACCTTTCTCCCCTGCTTTGGGTATTGGGTATGGTCGAAAACGTTTTTACTTTATAATTTATGTCCAGTTTAATGCATTATGTTAAATGCCGTGTGGTTGCTTAGTTTTATGGTTATTAGTAGCAGACAAACATGCAGAAAGTGGCAACATTCAACGATTATTCTGGAAAGTCACTAACCGACGTTTGTTGTCAGGGAGAAATTCCTTGTGGAAAAGCGTTACAAGAGCAGATAACGATTTATCCCTTCTCATGCTGATGTATTCCTTCAGAGTCCTGTTCTGCCGCTCCACTCCATTGTTGGTGTGAAACGTGATGCTGACCTTGTCAGAACGGTAAAACCACACCCAACGCTGAAACCCACCAACAAGTTTATTATTTTATTGAACTAGCCTACGATTTCGCATAAGTGTTCTCACTTCAACGAACCTTATAGTTCTCACTTCTTTATACGACATTTGAAGAACTTTCCACTCAATTGTTATTACTTTCACAGCTAAGTTGAACAACTCATACAATACATAAAGGAATCACAGTAAAGCTTGACAGGAAAGTAATAAATGATATGGAATAAGGAAATAACGCTACGGTGCTTTATTCTCTTAAATTAATACAATGCCATATCTGAAGTGAATTATTGAACACAATACACAAGTATCCAGAAAAGTAACGTACTGCTCGGGAAACAGCCAACTCTCGTTTTCTATCATTCCGCACTTTGTTGTAGTCTTTCCCATGCTGACACATCAATGCAACACTTCTGGAATTGATGTACGGTGTATCAGATGAAAGATCCCAATGAATACGACTCTTTGCAAAATCTATGAATACATAGTACATACACAACATTTAAAGAATTGGTTGTAATAAAATATGGAAAAAGTGGTGTAAATTGTACTGCGTTCTTTCTGCCAAAAATAAACTAAAAAACTACACAGTCATGTCAAGTTTTACCACAAGTAGTTTTGCTGTATGTGATGAACTTGGTGGATGTGGAAGTTTCAAACTGCAGCACTGAAGATTGAACCTCATCAAATGAAGGTAAGTTCTGCTGGAAGATATTTAATAGGAATTGACAATGCTAACCTACAGTAGACACACCGACACAACATAATACACAATTAAAGTAGCTACGTGAGGAACATTGGCGTAATTTTTTTTAAAAATTATCGAAATTAGGGGTGCTCTAAGTTATCTTATGAAAATTGTCAATATAGGCTAATCAATTGAAAACCTGACCGATGGAAAATGTTAAAACAAATGACTCAATCTAATAGTAAATTCAACCATGTTTAGCCTACGTCATGAAACGTCGAATCAATATAAAAGAAGATAATTTTGTCGTATGTGTAATCGAATAGACTGCATCGGCGTGTCAAACGATCAGATAGAAATGAAAACAAGTATTAGGCTACATGCGAGGCGAAAGTGATCTTACATTGAATATTGAAATATATTCGACTTTAATTTGTTCACGTCTGCCTTATAATGCGGCTTGCTATAAATTAATCACATCCAAATTTGTTTCTGCGGGTCGTTGTCTTGGAAACAAACTCCCGTGACAAGTTCTTCCATGTTTAATTTCTCTGCCAATTCGCGATGACTACCTATAACGGCCAAATTGTTCAGTCGTTGTTGCGTTTGAGTGCTGCGAAGGTAGATCTTCAAGCGTCGTAATAACAAAAAGGAAAGTTCGGCTTCACAGGAAGAAGTCGGCATAACAATGTAAGTTACCAAAGCTGCATATATATTTGGCATTATATCGACCATTGACGGCTGTGCAATGAATTTCTGACGTAGCGTATTCACTGTCACAACATCACCGTCACGTTTGCAACAAGCGAACTACTGTTGGCGTTCACGCAGCAAATCCTTGCGTTGCCAGTCACCATCATAAAATTTGCTTACTTTCGTAACATCGGCTTCTTTCATTGTGGGATTCTCTAGCAGCTCTCGTAGCAAGTCTGCCATTCGGTATGATGAAGGGGAACGGCTAACGATTGCATCTGATGCCGTTTGCAGAATGTTTTTGTAGACGTTTGAGTAGAAAACAGCAATTTTCTTCGAGCCAGACAAATTGTTTTCTCTCGAACGGCACTTCTTGACGCAGTGCGCGTGTTTGTGCGTAATTGTTACGCAATAGTACAATCATGTCTGCCCTTGATATGTGTGGCGCTGCGTTCCACACACTAATGTAAAACACTGAAAATATTGCGCTTTCGTGAAACGACTTTCAAGAAAGAAAAAAAAACGTTATTTAGCAATGCAAATTTCCATTTGAATCGGTGTATTTTGTATGCAAACCAGGGCCCAGGGGTGCTCTCGCATTTATGTTGCTACCTCAGATTTTCATTTTGGGGTGCTCAAGCACCCTTAGCACCCCTGAAATGACGCCTATGGTGAGGAACAATACAAAATCATATACAAAACCAATCACATTGAATCACTGAGTTTTATGTACATGATACATCATTGTAAATACAAACCCGAACAAACGCATCACGTTCAGGAGTATCGTAGCCTCCGTCAACTTCTGCGGAGTTCTAAAAGTTACAAAAAACATTTGTTATATTGTGGCATTGCACTGATCCGTCACTGTGACCTGTCATGAAATTCATAGGATAAGTTGATTTTAGCCAAAACATTTCTAGGTGTGAGATACAATGTGCATTCCATGGCAGGTTGAGATACAAACTTTATGGCATTCACCTGAGTGCTTTGCTGTGAAGCAGCTTCTTTTGGTCGACATTTGAATTGGACATATTCCAACTTGATGTATGGTGTGTGCTCTCGCCAATAAATGACACTATTTGGCACTTCTGCATAGCAACATGTTTAACAGTTAAAACAGCATACAAAATAAACACATTGGGCATATCTTTATAGCATTCTTTTTATTGCACTCAGTAAACCGTTCCCTCTTTTGTGATGTCTAACCTCGAAAACCCAAACAAATGTCAAACAAACAATAACCTGTATCAAACTAACATGGTGTACAATATAGGCCTATTCTCTGGATCTAAGAAGAGTTGCAATCAACTACATTTCCATTTTCTGATAGTAGCCTACAAAAATAATATACGATACTGTATGTAACACTGAAAACCACCAAGCCTACTACGTGAATATTATATGTTAAAAAATAAATTGTCTCAAAACATAGATTGGTTGTGACCCAAACCCTGCCTTTGGTTACCGCTGGACATGTCACTTGGTCCAATCAATAACACCACATAGGCGTATGGATTTGGCACACTAGATGGAAAAAAATACAAAAGAGGTCAGTGAAGTAGGCTAGGCTACTTTGCATCAACGGAAAAGCTTTTACACCTGAAGTTGAAGACACTTTGCAATGATACAAAAAATGTAAGAATTTAAAGATAGGCCTACTGGTGAAATCACACAATAGTATAAGTTACCTTATATTCGGGAAATTCAGCAATTTTCAGAAGTTTAACTTTGGCATTGCACTGATCCGTCACCATGACCTGTTAAACAATCTGTCATGAATCGTTATAAAATCCATAGGATAAGTTGATTTTACCTGAAGTAATGTAAGCGTGAGGCACTGCATAATTTTGCTACATACCTGAGTGCTTTGCTGTAAAGCTTCTTTTGGTCGACATTTGAACTGGACATATTCCAGCTTAATATATGGTGTATCCCCTCGCCAATAAATCATGCTGTTTGAGATTTCTGCAATAATTGTAGTAATGTGTTTGGGTACCCGGACACTTTGCCGAAACTCATTTTGCCGAAAAGACAAATTGCTGAAATTATACAAATGTATTATCATTAACACATAAATATCATTCGCAAACAGATCAGTTCTTTCGGCAAAATGTCTACACACGTGTGTTTGGCATGTTAAACAATATGCAAAATCAAAATGTTGCTTATCAATACACCCGGTAGTGCTTTTTTAATTATCATATCAATTTATTTTTTGTCATTAATGCATCCGGAATGAAAACAATACCATTAGTTGAGGTACCGTAGTCAATACCCCAGTATGTAAATGATAAGGTGACATGGCCAGTGGCAACAAAAATCTGTCCGCCCTATTTGCTCAGTGGTTAAGCACCCTACTAAGACCAAGCGGCGCTGATTCGACTACTGAGATGTGTTCTTGAGCAACACATCGAAAGGACAACTGTCCATTTAGCAGAACCTAGTGGATGCTGCACAATCTACTTCATAAAACAATCTGCAAAAAACTCGTGGTATATACATAATGCGGGGATAGTAGCAACACTCAAATCCTGATAAAAGCACTTCTCGTTGTCGTTGACATATTAGCCTACATTTTTATGCCACTTGGAAGTGAAGATACCACTTTTTGAAAAAATTGAGTACTTCTAAAAACGTTACTTCAAAACCAATACATCGAATAGCCGTAAAAAGATAACATTTACACAAGTTATGATAACATTACAGCCTGGCTAAATAAACTTTAAAATTTTGGATGCAACCAAGTTCGTACCCTGAAAAAATCGAAAAAAAAATAGCACAAAGCCGAAGTTGCTGATCGCAGTTTCCGCAAACAAACAAAAACTCTTAGGATCCTTACCGGAAATTTTAAAATGTTTGCGAAAACTCCGATCAACCATAACCCTTTTAAAATGTTTGCGGAAACTCCGATCAGCGACTTCATCTATTTTTAATTTTTTCTTCTTGATCTTTTCCTAACCCTAACCCTTTTAAAATGTTTGCTGAAACGGCGATCAGCGACTTCGGCGAACTCTAAGGATCATTACCGGAAATTTTAAAATGTTTGCGGAAAAAAGAAAACTCCGATCAGCAACTTCGGCTTTGTGGTAATTTTTCTCTTGATCTTTTAAGGGGGAAAATTTTAAAATGTTTGCGGAAACTGCGATCAGTGACTTCAGCTTTTTTTATTTTTTCTCTCGATCTTTTCAGGGTATGAACTGTTCAGGGTACGAACTAGGTTGCACCCAAATTTCTACTGTCAACAAAGGTAAACCTCTACAGTTCAGTATGAATTTTGTAGGATGTTATGTAGCAAACAACATACACACCATATGCTCGTTTCTGCGCAACAAGAAGTTTTGTTGCTGTTTTCTCTGCATACTCTTCAATGAACTTCATGCCATCTTCCACAGAAGTGAACCACTACAACAACAATAATAATAATTGTATGCGCTGGCAAATAAACACAGTGCAACCACATGCCATGATACAAGCACTTTTTGTAGTATTAATAGTTTACCCTGAAGAATAGATCTGACTTAACTGGAACAAACCTTACCTGAGTTTCAGGATGATCATTCATGATGTGGGCTACTTGCGTTTTCCTGCACTACGCTGCCTGCTATGAAGCTAATAATGCAAATGTCAGCTATTGCAAATGTCGTCACACCGCCAGCTATGAAACTAATAATGCAATTTCGCAAATGTCTTCCATTTGGGTTTTCGCGCGTTTTTTATGATTTCACGTCACAGAGAACGTAGCTTCTGATTGGCTCGAGGTTTCTCGACAGTTAAAGAAATTTTGCCGTTAAAGTGCTTACCCATTTAGAATGCCTTTAGCAACAAACATTTACTTTGATTGTGTAGCTTTTGTGTCTGAAATTTTTTACTTTTTGTGTTGCTGGAGCCTGGAAGTTAATAGGATTCAGTATTCTGGATTCGATTCTGGATTCGGTTTAGTATTCCGGAATAATTCTGGAATAGTGAATTATTCTGAATTGCCCATCCCTAGTCACAAACGTTAAAAGTCCTGAGATTTAACTTAAAACTAGTTAGGCTGAAGGAGATACAACAGAATCAGATACCGTAACTTGTTCCATATTTGGGGAACCTGGTTTGAAATTGCCCATTTCTGTGGTTAGTTTTCTAGGCTAGACCCAATAAGTTTATTCTAACTTGCCATTGAATATTTATTGTTTGTCAGTTTACACTACAGATGTACTGGAAAAAATTTGTTTGTTTACTACCGGTACTGCGAAAAAATTTAGTTATGTATGTAGTCTACTTCCTTATTTCACTTAATATATTTTGCACCAAAATGAAGAAGTGCATTTGACATGGAACATTCGTATATACTATGAGTTCTTATTCACTAACCACACTTAATTTTGAACCAATTCCACTAAAAATAAGCTTGCGCCAATTGTCGTAAGCACACAATCAAAATATCTATGTTTGAATTAGACACTGGTGTTGGGCTAAGTTTAGGGTTAGGGTAACTTACTTTTATAATTTGAATGCAAACAACTAGCTTCATAGAAAAGGAAATACAGCAGTTCTATATTTCGGATATGTCATATTTTAGCATGTAACTTGTGGGCCTGTCACTCCTGATATAGAAAACAATTTATATGCTTAATACCAGTATATATATTTATTACAATGCAGCAATAAGTGTACAAAAAGGTTTACAATTATACAATTGATAAAAGTCATTAAAATGTTGTCACAATGCTTGGAAGCTCTTCGAGACACGAGTGAAGAAGATCTTATATTTTTCGATGAGGTAGGCTATGTTGAGCTTGACTTGTTTACTTGCAAAATACTATTCAATCAAATATAGTTATTACTATCTAAACCTAAAGCTTAAAGGTAATTTAAGGTAGCTAATCTAAAGCTCTTCTCTTACTCTTCTCTTTAAAAAAGGAAACAAGAAAGACCTTGCAAACTATCGCCCCATTAGCCTACTTTCTCATATTTACAAACTATTTATGAAAATCATCAAGAACAGAATAAGCAGCAATCTAAATGAAAACCAACCCCCTGAACAAGCAGCTTACAGACAAGGATTCTCTTGCATTGATCGCCTGCATGCAGTTGGGCAGATCTTAGAGAAGATGAATGAATACTAACTACCCATATTTATGGCATTTGTTGATTATGAGAAGGCATTTGATTCCATCAGCACTCCTCTGTTTTTAATGCAATTCAAATTCATGGTATATCAGATAAAATAGTAAACATTATCAAAAATACATACACAAATGGCACTGCACAAATCAGAACCGAGAAATTAAGTGATAAAATAAAAATTCAGAAAGGGGTGCGCCAAGGTGACACTCTTTCACCTGTTATGTTTACAGCTGCAGTTGAAGAGATATTCAAGAGGCTGAAATCTGAGACTGGACTTGTCATTAATGGACAATTGCTGACCAATCTCAGATTTGCAGATGACATCATCCTTTTTGCACAGTCAGAATATACTCTGCAACAATTGCTTGAGGAACTGAATCGAGAAGGGAAACGAGATGGAATAAAGATGAACAAGAAAAAGACAAAAATAATGTGTAACGAGATAGCAGGGAAACAACCAAGGACGGGTATTTTGATAGATGGAGAAAAGATAGAGGAAGTTGATCAATACAAATATCTAGGAAAAATGATAACACCAGGAAACGACATGGAAACTGAGATCACCCAAAGAATAACATCAGGCTGGAGAAGATTTGGTCAATATAACACTTTTTTAAAGAGCAAGAATATTCCAATTAGCTTAAAACGAAAAATCATGGACACAGTAATATTGCCAACATTAACATACGGAGCAGAAACATGGTCACTCACAAAACAACAAACAAGGAAACTGGCAGCACAAAGGAACATGGAAAGAATAATATTGAACATAAATAGAAAAGACAAGATTAGAAATGAAGTTATCAGAAACAAAACTTGTATCAAAGATGTCATAGAAACAGCAACAAACCTAAAGTGGCAATGGGCGGGACATGTAGCAAGAATGAAAGACAACAGATGGGCCAGGATAACCACAGAATGGACACCAAGATATGCAAGAAGAACTAGAGGGAGACCAAAAAGAAGATGGCGAGATGACATAGAAGAAAAGATTGGCATCACCTGGATGAGAACAGCAAAAGACAGAATGGTGTGGAAACATATGTGGAGGCCATCTGCCAGCAGTGGCATGACCGGCTGATGATGATGATGATGAATCTAAAGCTTACTTTTTAACAATTCTCCACAACAGCATTATCAGTTAACCAGGTTATTGTGATTATTCTTGTATTTTTTGTTTTTGTCTTTTTGCATGTATGGTAATTAATATGGACTTATTGGTGTGATGCAAATAAATTGTAATACTAATATTATCAATATGAAATTTGGAAATCTAGCCAATGAAATACTTAACTGGTTCAGTGTTGAAATACTTAATAGCTTCAGTACTTAGTTGCTTCAGGTCATTCAGGTTAAAAAGTTAGCTTTCTAAAGCATAATATATTATACACGATTATGATGGTGCTACTTTAGAAGTGCATTAATTCAATAATTCCGAGCTATATTTTCATTTTGAGGTACCAGTAATGAACGTTCTTCTTTGGATGCCATTTTTTTTTGCATACTATATATATATATATACTGTAGCAATCATAGGCGCCTAACCCGTGGGGGCGTGGGGGCCCGGCCCCCACGCATATTTCTCCGTGGGGGCAAATTTTATGCTGTATTGATACATGAAACAATAGATAAACTAGCGATCGGCAGCAGGAAAACATTTTTTAAATGCAAACCGCAACAGCTTCGCGATAAATAATCACCAGAACGAGCAGCTATGCTACAATCCCACACCAGACAATAAAATCTGTCATTTTACATTGATTTAACGTCTGCAGACGCACCCAAAAACAAAACAATTTGCTACGTAGACACGGAGCGTGCGTTTAGCTTTATGCACTTGCAAACAGACTTGATGCGTTGCTCGATGTCGCTTTCGAAAGTCGAAACCTCTGCAGTGAATCGCTCGCTGTGAAAATGAACTTGAAGTCTCTGCCCGAGGTAACCACTAACATTAACCAACGCAACAAGGGCTGGTACAAACCGCATTGCGCACACACGGCCGTTGCCATAGAAACCCGATCAAAGGCAGGAATATGTGCATCTTTTGTTTCATCTACAACACGAAAACCGGCGTTTTACAGCGAATTGAAAGCAGATCAGTCATAAGTTGCGACATTGTAGTGAAAAGGGAGAAATGTCAAGTGGAAAACTTAATCAAACGTCTCTCCGTAACTATTTTCAAGGGCTGTTTACGGATGTCAGCAACTTCTAAATTTATTCAAGGTGACGTGCTGTCATAGGCGTAGCCAGGGGGGGGGCGAAAGGCGCCATGGCCCCCCAAATTTTCAAAGCTTGCATTCCGAAGTTGAACCCTTTGTTGAAAATGTAATAAAATTTGTAGAAATTTATAACGTTTTCCAAGACATCTGGCTATTACACCCCAAGGACTTGTTTTAGACACACAGAAAGACACCAATAAATTTTGCAAATCGTAAATCGCGCAAAATTTACTCGATTTACGTTTCTTTGAACTAATTTGTGGAAGCAATTTCAGAATGGCTTACTCTGTTGGGTTTTTGTGTAGCTGAGTTTTTGGTGTTCTCTAATGTTAGCCGCAGATTTTGCCCGTTCGTGTGTAAGAGCTACCTTTAATAAGTTAATAGCTGTTTATCTGCTAAAAATTTTTATACTAATATTATCCTAAAAGTGTTTCCAGAAAGCGCTATAATCCATTATTTGAGTGTAATTTTGCAAAAATTTTCCGGGGGAGCATGCCCCCGGACCCCCCTAGAATACACATGCCTTCGGCATGCTCTAACCCCCACCAGTTTCATTGCTTCCCATTGCTCAACCCACCAGGATACGCCACTGCACATCAGGTGGCGATGTCTTAAATCAAACACTTTGTCGTTCTCTTCAATGCATCAAATATTTGGCCCCCCCCCAAATTTTTGTCCTGGCTACGCCACTGCGTGCTGTTGAATTGAAGTAAACATGAATGATTTTGCTTTCAACAGGTATATTTTCAAGCGCATGATCAAGTTAGTATTTGCATTCCATTTTCAAAACATTGTCATTCCATTAATACAGTATACCTTTTACTAAACCTTTTCGTCTCGTGTTTCATGCTAATAAATCTAGTTCGTTGCTGAACTTTATGTTGTGCTTAGCTTAAAGAGTCGCAGTCCATCAACCGCTAGCAGACGCATGGCATGACTTGGCATGTGTTTGCTTAAGCGAAGTGATCGAGTTTTGTTTATAATAATTAACGATAGGTCGAACGTAGCGATAACTCCGAGTGTGGCAATAAAAGCAATCCTAGTGTGACGGCATAATTACGTCATCGATCTGCGTGACATTTTGCTGAATTTACGTTGCTGCTGATGAAACACGCTTTCGCCCCCACGGTCAAAAAAATAGTTAGGCGCCTATGGTAGCAATTGAACGTGACTTATTTCACACATTTACATTACTGGTATGCTAAAGAACAATGGCATCACATTCACTGGTCACCTTAGTTTGGAGAGATTAATGGCACTTGATAAAGATGGTGCATTACTGAATTTATTTGTATTTTACAGTTGAATGAAGATTTGGATGGTGAAGGGCCTATGAAGGGGAAATTCTCTTCGAAAAGTGGGGGATTACACCGACATATTGCTCAATGAAATCAACAACCTTAATCTGCCTAAATGCATATCATGACTGTTGTAAAGAAAGCTTATTGCCGGACTTGGACTGTGCAAGGTATACAGCAATCCATTAACTGGAAACCCTCTACGAAGGCGCTTTTGAAGAACTTTTCTAGACCCTTGCTATGTTGACATGTATTGTTTTCGCTGTGATGGTCAGAAATAAAAAAAAAAACTGAATTTATAAAAAAAAGTGCTGTATGCGTATGAGGAGCTAACAATCGCATAAGCCGAACAGTGCACTATGTAGCACAAAAGTATAAACAATTCTTACAGCAAACATTGAAGGATGATTCCTGTTGTATTTTGTTATACAATAAACATTGTAGCATGCTTTCAAGCTGATTTCATAGCACATTACTTTAATAAAGAATAAAATAGGCTTTCTATTAATACAGTAACTTAAATACTGTAAAAAGTACACAGAAGGTTGCCAATGCGGCAATGATGTAGTTGCAGTGAAAGTACAGTAAACCACTCTTATAACCCCCATTCATTCGTATAAGAAACCATGCGGATTAAAATTCTCGTTAATATACCCATACTGTATGTTATATGTGAGGTTTACTGTACCGGAAATTAGCATTATACAGTATGCATTGTAGATACGGAGTTCCTTCAATGTAGGTACGGATTTTCAAAGTGCCAATTTCAATCACTGTTTTATGCAGTCTTGAGTAAAGCGCAGTATGCCGGAGTGGTTAGTCTAATGTTCACTCTCAACGTTAGATCCCATCACTGCAGTGCAGAGTGTTTTACAATATCTAAAGTTTTGGCGGTACTGCTAAACATTCGAACTGTAGGCGCGGTATCACATGCAACTCTTTGATGCTGTCGACCGAAGTAGTGTTCAAGAGGATCCTGCTTTATTCTTGCAAGTACGGTAGGCCTATATAATCTGCGCCAGCAGCAGACGTTTCTCGAATTATTGCTGGTAAGGACGATACGAGAAGAGCATCTGACGCTTCACTTAGTAGCATCTTCTCTCTATTGACATCCTCAACCAAATCTGAAAATCAATGACCTATCATAAATAATATTTAGCAATGTAAGTTACAATTAGCACACGTTTTCATCACTAATTAACTATACACAGGAATGCTAGATTAGTGAATCTTCTCAATATACGAGTACAGTAGCAGTGAGCACCATATGCTTAATGTTTAAATTAAAGAAAAAAACATAATATGTGTGACACATTACGTGATTCACTAGGCAGAAGCTCTTAATTTTTACTAATGTCAACCATCATGACATACGGTACAGCATAAAATTGTACTATTTTATTGTGTTGGTCTTACCTGATGAAACTGTTTTTCTCACTGTGCTGTTGAAACAGAAAACCTTTTCTTTTCATCACTTGAAACTTTGTACAAGTAACAAAATCCCATATTTGTAATGCTGTTACATTGTGGTAAACAGCAGTTTATTCCACCACATTTACGCTTAACTTGGGACATTACCAAACTAAATAATGATACGATAATTCACAACCCTAAATAAAGTACAGCATTTGATTATGAACTGTAATGCTAATAACAACAAAAGATAATTGCTAACAAAGGTAGTGTTTAACCGGTTAATGCATTAGTGTCTGCTAGTAGTCTCAAAGTAGACTAATTGATCTTCAAAGAACGGCATGCTTAAGATAAGAATAGGAAATTACAACACAAAGGAAATAAACAAAACATAACCTTTGTCTATCCCTAACCTTTGTCAGCATAACTGCCTCAACTGGTCCATTCAATCAAATTTCCAGTTTGTACATAATCAATTAAGATGCTATATATGTCTCAAACCAGGTTTCCCAAATATGGAACAAGTTACGGTATCTGATTCTGCTGTATCTTCCCTCAGCCTAACTAGTTTTAAGTTAAATCTCAGGATTTTTAACCTTTGTGACATTGTTGCTTTAAATTACTGAACCTGCATACCGTTACTTACTGGTAGCGTACCGTACTCAAAATTGTCTTGCTAATGCTCTTTGTTTACAAATTATTTTTGGGAGTGGCTATTTTGAGTACCACAGATTGAAACCTATCAACTTTTTGTTGTATCTTTATAGACCTTTTTAAAATAACTGTCAACTGAATTAGTTGATCAATCAATGTTTTTGGAAATGATGCTGGCTATGTAGCATCTGCCAATTACGGTACTAATTTCAGGCCTACTTCAGCTTAAAGCTTCCACAAATCTTTAGTAATTTAACCCTTCAATTAGTAACCTTCTGTATATACTTGGTACATTGCAACTTATTAACTTTAAAGACCATTACTTTAAACTAAAAATCAATTCCTTAGTAATTTGAAAACTAACATCATCTTTCAACTACTTGTAGCCATGCTAACCTAAGCTTCAGAAAAGTAGACCAAACGAATTTTTCTAGATAATAACTGTAACTATAACAACCTAAACATTCTACCTTAGTTAAAAACAAGTCTGCAACCACAATATCATGCACAATTTCACCGTTGATAGTAGACAATATGCCTGTAATTGCATACCTTCCAAGCAAATTCTGTGATTTAACCATAGCTTTCCTAGGTGGCGCTGTAAACAACAACCTCAAAACATGACTTTCCAGAGTTTAAAGTTGTGATCAAAATTGAAAAATGTATGCAGCTCTTGCAGGTACTCCACACTTCGTTTCATAAATAATTGGTTCTGAACCCGGGCGGCCTTCCGCTCACTGTTTTTACCTGCGTTGCGTACAAATCCTCACGCTGGAGTGTCCACAAAGCGCGTAGCCTACTTGCTTTCTTGTATTCCGTTGCATTCACATAATTTTGTGTCTATCTGCGTTGCTGGTCTGCTGTGTGTAATCAACAAGGCGGAGCCATGTTTGTAATTTGAAAGCTTGTTCTTAAACTGCAACGTCTAGCGTCTCACTTTTAGAGGAAAAAAACTAATAGGAGTCTAAACTCTTGGTATGTAGACTAAGTTTCGATAAGTTATGGAATGAGTTGGTTTTCAATATGTAGCCTAAGTTTGTTATGTTTCAAAAAGTTTCAACGTGCAGTCGAATGTAGAAGAGTAGTCCCAATAGTTTTCAAGATGAGCAGTGTGCTCCAACTGTAGAAACTCTCGTTATGGGCTTCAGTTTCAAAATTGATTTCAATCAGTTTTGTAGGCTATTCTATTTTTTTAAAGTGCAGGGGTTTAAAGGTTTTATTGTTGATTATAAATGTTTATTCCCCTGATGACAGCAGAACCGCTGCTGGCGTAACAAAGCTTCAATGGCAACAGACGTAACGCAAATGAGTCTCAAGTACTTTTATTCGTGAGTTCAACTTGAATTTAGATTTGGAATTTGAAAAGTTATCTTATGAGTCTGAGTCTGAGTTAATTTTCAGTAATATTATGAGTCTGAGTCTATTTTCAGTAATATTATGAGCCTAAAAGTTTCATCTGTCGCTTTCTAGCTGTTGTTATTATTCTCCTTTCTGCTTTGGCTAATTCGGGAATTTTATTAATAGGCCTACTTTTCTTTTGGTGGAAAAGATCTTCAACGCTATTCTGAGAAACCACATTTCAGCAGCCTCCAATCTTTTCTTCATTTCGTTACTTATCGTCCAGCATTCGCATCCGTAGGTTAAACTAGACTCCACATTTGATTTTAAAACTTTAATTTTGGTTTTTATTGTTATGTTGCGATTTTTGAAGACTGTGCTTATTTTAATGAAGGTATTTTTGCTACATCGATTCTCTTTTTAATTTCAGTGTCACTTTTGCCATCAGAAGTTAAAATGTAGGCTACTGTCACAATCAATGTGCAAAGCCTCGCGATGGACTGCTTTGTGTCTTCAACGAGCGTGTTGTTTTGATTGTAAACTTCTGGTGTGATGTGTTCGATGTGTTCCTTCGCGTCGTGTCCTTGTTCCTTCGTGTCCTTGTTCTTGTTCCTTCGCTTCGTGGTGCGATGTGTTCCTTCGCTTCGTGTCCTTACCTATTGCAACGATTGCACCACTTCCTCGATTCCTGATGATTTCTGTTAGCCTTCCTCCGGCAGTTAACAGCCTTATGACCTAAGCCATTACAATTAAAAACAACGTAGGAGAAATGTGGGACCAATGAACAGGTTGGGATCAATGAACAATGACGTTTTCTTTTTGTGTGTTAAGGATACGCTTGGTTACTGTCACGTGGTTTTGCGGTCTGCTCTATGTATAGATGTGAGTTACTTTGCAAGTTGGTCGACAATTAGTAGGAGAAAAAAATCCACTTATTCTAGTTTTGTGTTGCAAAAGTAAAATTTGGAGGTGCCAGGAAAAGTTTCCTTATATTCTGACTGTAAGTTAAAAAACCTTCTCAGTGTGTTGGGTGGATAACATTAGAATGATAGTTTCTTACAGAAATTGAAGAGGAATAAACTTGATCAGGTACAGCTATAGAATTCATTTTATGTAACATGTCTTACAAGGGGACCAATGAACAGGCTTCGGGGTGGGACCATTGACGATAACGATTTTGAAGTATCTTTCTACAAGAAAGTAAAAAATGGATTCATGTTGCCAGAAACACAAGACCTGGCATCCGTTTCGAATGAAGACGTTCTTACTGTGTTGCTCAATCCCTCTTCGTGTTCCAACACCAAGAGACTGGCCAACCCTATGAGGTTCCCCGTGGACCTGTTAGAATTCAACATGAAATGAACAGTTTGTTTGTCCAAATAAGAACAGTTGCTTGTACCTTATTATGTTTTAATTTGTTAAATGTAAAATCTCAATGTTTGATGTTAACTTGCGTA
Organism: Aplidium turbinatum; assembly: GCF_918807975.1. Taxonomy (NCBI): domain Eukaryota; kingdom Metazoa; phylum Chordata; class Ascidiacea; order Aplousobranchia; family Polyclinidae; genus Aplidium; species Aplidium turbinatum. The sequence goes on along the minus strand of NC_137483.1, from coordinate 3,963,527 downwards.
AGTTTGACGTTGGCTTGTATTTGTTCATAGGTCTCCACCTCCTTGTTCATTGATCCCACCAGGGTGGGGACCAATGAACATTGTTTGTTTTTTCACATATATTTTTTTAAGGACTAAAAAATGGAAAATAAAAATTTCTTTCTTGATTAAAAATAAATTCATCATATAACGCTTCGTTTGTGAAATAAGCAAAGTGCTCTTGGATTTTTTTCAGTGTTTAACAAAGATCAGAAAAATGGGCGTTCATTGGTCCCACATCTCCCCTACTTTTCTTGGAACCGCACCTCTTTTAAAATTATTTGTTTGCTCCTCGTCATCATCGAATGACAACATCTCTGCGGTCGGCGACTCTTCATCATGGGCAACTAAATACTGTTCTGCCACACTGGCTATGTCTTCTAGAGTCTTTGGACTTCTCTCCATTAAATAAACAGACAGATCTTTTGAACATGAATCTGTGAATTGTTCCTTAACTATAAGGTTTGCCAAACCGTCCAATGATTGTTCGGCCCCCGAAAATTCAAACCATTTAACAAAAGGTTTCTTAAATGTTCAATAAATTGACCTGGGATTTCATGTCGTTCAGGCTTTGCCTCACGGAATCTTTGGCGGTATCCATGCTCAGTAAAATTGTATCGCTTTAACAGAGCTAACTTCAATCTGTCGTAGTTCATGGCCTCTTCTTGCAAAAGTCTTGAATATACATCAAGAGCTTGTCCCGATAATAACATGCTTAGCTGGGTAGCCCACGTCGACTTCTCCAATTTGGCTATTGTAGCATATCTTTCAAATCTTAACAAATAACTATCCAACACATCTTTTTCTTCAACAAATGATGGCAAATCTGGACGTCTAACTTGCGCCACAATAACATCTCGAGCATTATCATTAGTAGAATTAGATCGCTCACCAATGTCCAGCTTTTGTCTTTCTAAATCAAGTCTTATCTTTTCCAATTCATATTGCGCTCTTCTTTCTTCAGCTTCTGCTTCGCGGTGTGCCCGTTTTTCTTCTACTTCGCGTTGTGCTCGTTTTTCTTCGGCTTATGCTTCACACTGTGCTCGTTTCTCCTCAGCTTCACGTTGTGCTCGTTTTTCTTCGGCTTCTGCTTCACGCTGTGCTCGTTTTTCTTCAGCTTCAAGTTCTGCTCTCTTCAGCTTCAACTTCTGCTTTCCTTATTTCACGTTCTGCTCTTCTATCTTCTCTTTCGTCAGCTTCTCGTTGAGCTTTTTGGCCATTATCTTGTGATACTCTTCCATCACAAACTGAGACTTCTCAATTCTCATTGTTACTCAACCCCATTCGTTCAGCCATGCTCCGTAAGTCTTCAATCATCTCATGTTTGACGGTATCCGCCATTTTGACAGCTTGTTGTTAAATTATTATTCTTTCAATAAATCTTTTGGTATTCTTCGGTTTATCGTTTTTTGGTAATCCCGGACGAGCCCCCAGAATGTCATGCTTTCTTTCTATCTCTTACCAGGAAAAAGACTTGGAAAGGTTCAATGACGTAGTTTTATTTGTTTGTTTGTTTATCTTTATCCTGCATTGCGGGAAAGCGGACTTAAGTGCTATGCATCGGTGGACGCCTTCCGACGTACACCTGACCCACGCTGCAGCCAACGACAATGTCTGTTTCCGGTTGTCTACTCTACTCATTACTTAAATTTGGTACTACCCATTACTCGAAATCGATCACTGGGTAGAGGCAATTATCGTAAAGTTTCTTGCCCAGAGAAACAACAGCAAGTGCGGGTGGCTGGAGTCGAACATGTAGGTTCGATGATGACGAGGAGCAAACAAATAATTTTAAAAGAGGTGCGCTTCCAAGAGAAGTACGTTGTTTTAATTGTAATGGCTTAGGTCATAAGGCTGTTAACTGCCGGAGAAAGGCTAACAGAAATCATCAGGAATCGAGGAAGTGGTGCAATCGTTGCAATAGGTAAGGACAAGAAGCGAAGGAACACATCGCACCACGAAGCGAAGAAACACGGACAAGGACACGTTTACAAGCTCACAAGCTCTACAGCTGTGACAGCTACTTAATGGTTTACAACCGAAAAGCAGTCAATTAAATGTCGAATAGTTCTACTAGTGAAATGATATATATGAAAACGCTTGAATGACTCCAACGAATGGTTCACCACTTCCAGCAATTAATCAAAGTAACAGTAAACAGCAATAGACTCCAACGCTTGCGGCTTTTTGATTGAGTTTAACGTGATGAACTCACAGCTTCTCATACGATTCTAATTTCAATCAGAAATTATATTAGCATCAACTTTGCTTTACTCGTATTCAATACTTCCACTCTCGATCAACAATAATCTTTGCATCTACCAACTGCCACCACTACAACAATGATATCTCACAATCAACTAATAATAATCAACTCTCATAATAAAAATTGATTACACAAATTACACCACTATTTATAGAAGATTTGTTCGGTCTAGTAACTTCGAGAAGGTTATGTAATGTTACGTCATAGGACTAATGGTTCTGTCGAGTTGCATTAAGTCGTAAACAAGCCGAAGTTTCTAGAATGTCACGTAGGGAAAACGATTCTAGAAAATACATTGCATAATAATGACTTCGCAATCAGAGATCCATTGGTAAACATGTTTGTGACATCATGACAAACGATATTGGCAATTGTGAAAACAACAGAATGTTCCAGAACTACGTTACATAACAACGATTCGCGATCAAAGGTTAGCCTACTTCAGGTCATAACCGATAATAACACATCGCACCAGAATTTTACAATCAAAACAACACGCTCGTTGAAGACACAAAACAGTCCATCGCGAGGCCTTGCACATTGATTGTGACAGCTACTCAAGACAATTAAATTGGTCAACTTGTTTTATTGTAACATCGTTCTGTGTAAGGATGCATTTTGGATAAGATTTCTTTTTCGATACAGATATGCATTCTGTTTTTCTTGTAGCCTACTTAGGCTACTTCTAAACCCATTATTTTACTTTTTTTGACAACAAAATTTATTAGGCTAAATCCTGTAGGCAGTAGCGTAGCCAGGAATTTTGAAAGGGGGGGGTTTTGACCAGCCAGCGGCGGGGGGTCTGGGGGGCCTCCCCCAGAAAATTTTGAAAAATTACTTTGAATTTGGTGCATTCTGAGAGCATTTTCAACAAAAATGTGGGTACGAATATTCCTGTAAAATGGTGCTGTCCGGTAGCATAGCAAAAGGATAAAATCATGTTTTCTTCGGCATTTTTCGGAAATAAAGCTTAGTCTCTGTGTTTTCTTGTTGCTAATTCCTGGCTGAGATGTTTGGTATTGGCAAAACTCGCTCTTTTAATGCAATTTTGTTTAAAATTAGGCAATTTTTTTTAGACTGAAAGCATCATTCTCAATATCGTGACGTCATACGCGTGCCAAAGGGGGGGGGGTTGTAACCCCCAAAATCCCCCCCTTGGCTACGCCACTGCCTGTAGGCTACTTGTAGATCGTTTGCAGATTCTGCTATCAAATGGCTGTATCATCAACGTATCTCAAGTGTGTTATGTTTTGTCTCCCAACCTTTACTTCATTCATATCTTCGATGTTTCTCAAACTCATCTCTGTAAATGTCGAAGAGGTTGGGAAATACGACACATATCCTTGTCTAATACTCCGTCGTATCGGTTTGAATTCGCTAAGATGGGTTTGAATCAATATTCTCCGAGTGACAAAGCTTTGATGCAGTGCTGTATTCGTAAAAAAAAGCACAAGGTATACTGTCAGATTTACCAAAATAATATATAATAACTTACTCAAAGTGCAAAATACTAATCTTTATTTTACCATAACATGAATTATCAAAATTGGATGAGAGGTACCAAATTGTTTATTTTTCTATGAACACATTCCAAACAGCTTGCCGAAAGGAATTTAAGTCATAAGTAGAGTAGACAACCGGAAACTGACATTGCCGTCGGCTGCAGCGTGGGTCAGGTGTATATCGGAAGGCGTACACCGATGCATAGCGCTCAAGTCCGCTTTCCTGCAATGCAGGATAAAGATAAAACAAACAAACAAAAAAACAAACAAACAAACATACATCTTTATCATCTTTACAAATTTGGATCTAGTATCCTTCGCTGATCGGTGGTTTAGCAACCAAGATCTATCTTAGGCTATGTCATAACCCTAGGAAGGGCGATAGGATTTTCTTCCTAGAGCAGTGTATTGTTCAAGATCATGAAAAAATCAAGGACGCCACTCTGCAATCGACGACACGCCTTTTGGTGTTTTGCCAAAGACATAGCCACATAGCCTACCCTTGAGCGGCGTCGAACCGGTGTTCAATAAACTTTCTGGTCTTTTTGATGCTCAATAGTTTGGAAATGTCGCCTTTGTTTTCCAATGTTTTTGCTATTAAAAAGCTAAATGAATCACAGATTGAGATTTGTTAATAAAACGTGTTCGTTTACAAGTTTTTCTCACTCCGCATTTAAAAAAAACTATTGGACTGAACGTGTCAATTACATGAAATTGATCATTTTCACCTAAATTGAGCAATTGAGTAAACAATTGAATTTTTATTTACCTATCAAATTAAGATTTTGAAACCTACTAGTCTTTGCGTCTAGAACTCCTACTTAAAACCACTCCTCAATAAGTTACTAAAGCAAAACTTGAGTTTATTGATTTTACCTGCCCTAATAATAACTAATTTGAAACCAGTGAAGGAAAAAAGTCGGCAACTCTGCAGATTTTCCAGGTAAAAAAATTAAAAAATACGTGTGTGACCTAGGTAGGCTACTGAAATAGTGCTACTAACTGACCCAGGGTTGTCATATTGGCGTTTTTCCTGCCAAATTCCACAAATTTGGCGTTTTTTTAAAGCGTTTGGCAGGAGAAAATTACGTTTGGCAGTTTGGCATTTTTTTGGCATTTTTTATTTTTGTGTCTGGCATTTTTTTGTAATTATTGCGATACCGGTACAACTCACCACTACAGTTTTTTCAAAAACTTTTATTAATGAAAGTCCATCAAAAAACTTTAATTTATGGACTAGAAACTCTGAATTCTTAATTTATTGAAATGGAAGCTCCAGACCAGAGGCCAGTCACACCAGTCACCAACCAAAGTTGGAGTTGGACTGGGCAGGTGGAGGCATGCGGTTTTGACATTTATTTTCTTGCGGCTTGCCAATAGTAAGTGTTAACAGGGTATGGTTAATGATGCGCAGTCGCACCGTTTGAGTTGAAAGCATAGCTTAGGGTCTTTAGGCCAGAGGTCTTGTAGAAATTTGAACCGGAACGTATTTGGCCTACCGGTATGCTGTACTGTGTATGAATGGCTGGCTGGGCTGAACACGTTGACAATGACATACAGGTAGGCTATAAACCTATACGGGAGGCTACTGTCTCGAAGAGCACACGGTCACTGTGCAGCCTACCAGGAATTTCGTTGACTTGAGCTGCTGAATTGGTACCAGAAGTTCCTCACCAGTACCGTACATGCAGTCTATTATATAGCCTATGGCATGTGAAAAAGCATGTTAAAATGAAATGCGTTTTTTTATCAGATTATAATCAAAATCTAAAATTGTAGTCTGCAAGTGCCGCCCGGGGCGGTCCGCCCCCCCCCCCCCCCTAGCTACGCCACTGTAAATCACCTTCAGTTAAGCTTATTCAAACAGAATATTTGCGATGCAAAAGTTTCAGATAGCTGTTTGATATTATGAATGCATGTGAAAACCTATCGGATGCCAGAATAGCTCCACATCCACTTGTAAAAACATACACTACAAGGCCAGTTGGTCTTTATCACCTTTTTCTGATTGCGCTTGGTTGATGCTTGATAGCTCCAACTATGTGGCTGCGTACAATCTTTGAAAGTTTGTTTTAATTTAGCTTGATACATGCAGTTTGTGTTTCATTATTCATACTAAGTGGTCTACCAAGTTAAATTAAGACAATATACCATCAGACAGAGCCATATGTAGCACCAAATAGTATGGTGTATGACCTTTTTGATTAACAGGACAAGTAACTATTAACACTAACAGTTTGGCATTTTTTTTGGCAGTTTATTTTGAAACCCCGAAAAATTTGGCAGTTTTTTGGCGGTTTTTATGAAACATTTGGCAGGCAAAGCTATTTTGGATCTGGCAACCCTGAACTGACCTGTCTGTGAGCCTGTGATGTGAACTAGGATTTTGGAGGTGGACTTATTTACTATATAGGTGTGACAACTTGTTTGACGCATTTTCTTGGTTTATTCTTTTAAAACATCTGCATTGAATTTGAAGATTTGTCATTCAGAAACGACTTGACTCCCGAAAGCTTGATGAGGTGATTAATTACCGTAGGCTACTATACTGTACATAATGTTGTTATGATGCTTGTTCACAGTCATACGAACAATTTCATTCCTTGTCTTTTACTTTGAATTCTACTTAAATAAGCTGTGTCTGGCTGCTTTGCGTACCGGTACCGGTATGTCAGTCAGTGTATTTATTTGTCACAAACACAAACATGAAAAGAATACAAAATATGCAATAATCTGCTGTGTGTTATATGGATGCAACCTAGTTCGTACCCTGAACAGTTCGGACCCTCAGTTCGTACCCTGAAAAGATCGAGAGAAAAAATTAAAAAAAGCGGAAGTCGCTGATCGCAGTTTCCGCTAACCCTAACTCTAACCATAGACTAATCTATGCTCTAACCCTAACCCACGCTGATCGCAGTTTCCGCAAACATTTATCCGTAGTTTCCGCTAACCGCAGTTTGCGCTAACCTTTACCCTAACTCTAACCATAAAGTAATCTATGCTCTAACTGTAACCCTCGCTGATCGACGTTTCCGCCAAACATTTTTCCGCAGTTTCCGCTAACCTTTACCCTAACCCTAACTATAGAGCAATCTATGCTCTAACCCTAACCCTCGCTGATCGCAGTTTCCGCAAACATTTTTTCGCAGTTTTTGCTAACTGCAGTTTCGGCTTACCCTAACCCTAATTCTAAGGCAGTGGCTATTTGACCGGCGCCGGTCTTTGAATCTGAAACACTATTTGACCGGTCATGACGTCACAATACAGTCACTTTTTTTCTTTTTCTCTTTCAAAGCAAAAGACGAGAAGCACGTATATAACTTCTAATTCGATCATTTTATTCAACTCGTTACGTGGCGCGTGCGTTACGTCGCAGGCTCATATACTAGAGGGACTGAGTTCGATACTACCCGGAAGCGTTCCTTATTCTATTATTTTTTTTTTTTAACTAAATTTTGACCCGAAGTGCATTTTTGTAGTTAATTTTTAATTTGAGTTGTCTACAGCCCAATTTTTTATGTCTTTTCAAATGTGAGTAATAAAGTTAGAGTTTTTTTAATTTGCTGGAATTTGAGAATTTCTCTGGGTAATTTTCCGTTTGGGGCCGTGCTAACGATAGCCTACTACATAATTTTTCATTCAGGCACGTTTTAAACCTTTCAAGGTTTTGCCACCTTTTCCCGTTCATTAACGTGCTGGTAGGTCTATATCGATTTTTGTAGTTAGTATCTTTTTCGTCCCGGACGCGTAAATGACGAAAAATAAAATGTTTGATTGATTGATGTGACCGTGTTTGCCGAACGAAGCATTACATTTTTGCTCTCAACAACAAGTAGTTATATACAATGTTTCTTTTAAAAAAATGGTAATGGCATGTAAATGTAATGCAACTCAAATTAAAAATTGACTACAAAAGTGCACTTCGGGTCAAAATGTAGTTAAAAAATAAAAATAAATAAAAAAAAGGAACGCTGCCGGGTAGTATCGAACTCAGTCCCTCTAGTATAGGAGCCTGCGACGTAACGCACGCGCCACGTAACGGGTTGTATAAAATGATCGAATTAGAAGTTATATACGCGCTTCTCGTCTTTTGCTTTGAAAGAGAAAAAGAAAAAAAGTGACTGTATAATGACGTCATGACGGTCAAATAGTGTTTCAGATTCAAAGACCGGCGCCGGTCAAATAGCCACTGCCTAATTCTAACCATCGAGTAATCTATGCTCTCTAACTCTCGCTGATCGCAGTTTCTGCAAATATTTTTTCCGCAGTTTCCGCTAACCGCCGTTAACCCTAACCCTCGAGTTTGTTTGTGGAAACTCCGATCAGCGACTTCGGCTTTGTGCTATTAAACTGCGATCAGCGACTTCGGCTTTTTTTAATTTTTTCTCTCGATCTTTTCAGGGTACGAACTGAGGGTCCGAAGTGTTCAGGGTACGAACTAGGTTGCACCTGTGTTATATGACGAGGAGACTGCGAAAAGACCAAGCGGTCGTCTAGTCAACAGCCACCTCAAGCTAGGGGATGTACGTAGCAAGTTTTAGTAAATCAATAGCCTAATGTACCGGTAATGTTTTAAATGTTTGTTGTTTTTGTTGTTTGTTTAGTAAAAAGTGCTTCTAAATGTGTCATAGTCGATCATTTCTCATAATTTCTCTCATTAAATAGATTTAATAAAATTAACTCATAATTTTCTTATTCAAAACTGGAGCTTGATCTGTTACATTTTTTGTGGCTGTAGCTTGGGTGCAACCTAATTCGTACCATGAACAATTCGTACCGTCAGTTCGTACCTTGAAAAGATTAAAAGAAAAAATTAAAAAAAGCCGAAGTTGCTGATCGCAGTTTCCGCAAACATTTTAAAAGGGTTAGGGTATGGGAGTATCGATTAGCGGTATCCGCAAACAAACCAACTGAAAAGATCGAGAAAAAATAGAACATTGTTGATCGCAGTTTTCGTTTTTCGCAGTTTCCTCAAACATTTGTAAATTTCCGGTAAGGATCCTAGAGTTTGCCAAAGTTGCTGATTGCAGTTTCCGCAAACATTTTAAAGGGGTTAGGGTTGATCGGAGTTTCCGCAAACATTTTAAAAGGGTTAGGGTGTTTCCGCAAACAAACAAACTGAAAAAATCGAGAGAAAAAAATAGAACAAAGCCTAAGTCGCTATCGCAGTTTTCGTTTTTCTGCAGTTTCCGCAAACATTTTTAAATTTTCGGTAATGATTCTAACAGTTTGCCAAAGTCGCTGATCGCAGTTTCCGCAAACATTTTAAAAGAGTTAGGGGTTAAGGTTGATCGGAGTTTCCGCAAACATTTTTAAATTTCTGATAATAATCCTAAGAGTTTTTCTTTGTTGGCGGAAAATTTTAAAATGTTTGCGCAAACTGCGATCAGCGACTTCAGCTTTTTTAATTTTTTCTTTCGATCTTTTCAAGGTACGAACTGACGGTACGAATTGTTCATGGTACGAATTAGGTCGCATCCCTCTAGCTTCAACTCCACAGCAAGCAGAGTTAAAGGTTCCGGCTCCAAAGTAAACTGATTTAATGCCTCCGGTTCCATAGCAGAATACAAAGCTTTGGCCTCAAAGTAAGCGGATTTAATGGTTCCGGTTCCAATCCATAGCAAGCAGAGTTAAAGGCTCCGGCTCTATTGAAAGCGCTTAGCTTTGCAGCGTTGATGTAAACGAGAAGTGCAGTTCTCAGGGTCTGCGTGTTGTTGCTGTCATTGCATTATTTTACCACTCTTTTTATACATATATATATAATTGTTTTATTAGGCACTTCAGCAGATTGCATAGAATTATTTCGCCTGAATGACAGTGGTGTTTAAACACATTTTGAAAATAAAACAACGGTCACAAAATGCACTATTGTAATATTAATTCTTACAGTAACACTGCTAAATTATTAGGAAGTGGCTTTTTGACCGGCGGTAAATAATTACCGGTAAATATACCTCTACTTTAAAAAAATAGCCACAAATATGCACATGGACTAAATTATACAAACTGTGAAAGAAATCTAGATGTGAAAAACCTGTGCATAATTGCCTTGCAATAACACATACAGTTTTTGGATGTTCTCAAGATATCTAGAAATGTTTGAAAAAAATTTCTTTGGGTAAAATCCATATCTCAAAGGTTTTTTTCAATGTAAAAACAGAGTAACACTTACCACCAGGCATTTTGCCGTAAAATAATATTTTTACGATGAAGAGATGTTATTTTGTTTTATATATGCATTATGCAATGCAACAAGTTTTGAGAAGTCACATTCATAGTCTGAAGTCTCCCTCTTTTACAATTTATTGACACTTACAGACGTTACAGTACTATATATATATGTTTAGTTTTGATGTGCCCTAACTTTTGTAGCCTTGGGTCGCATTTTGCTAGTGACGAGTCTTGTTGGGCCACATTAAATTTTTTACTCAATAGGGTAGCTGCTTTTTGAGGTGAAAAGCAGTTGCAAAAATCTCGACCCATACTCAAGTATGTATATATCGATTGTATCGTGGGTTACATTTTGGCTTGTTGGCCTTGCAGGTTAAAGAAAGACCTTTTCTCAGTTGCTTAGGAGCATAGCTTGTTTAAAACAACATTTGTCTACTTATTTTTACATGCAGTGTGTTGCAAAACAAGAGTAGGCTATTCTAGGCCAACACAATGTTGACAACCTTAACTATACCCGGACAGCAAAAAATCTGTCATTTTATATTGATTCAATGTTTCTGCAGATGTTGAATCAATGTAAAAATGACGGATTTCTTTGTCTGGGCAGTATTTAAAGTGATGTAATTTCAAAACAATGATCATTGATCATGATTAGACATATCACTAGACATATCACAGACATCACTCATTTTATTATTTCACATGATATTTTAGGTATATAGCTAGTGCCTTGTGGTTTTATTTTTCTGCAACTGAATATTTTGTATTTACAGGTTTCATGATTAGGTTCACAATTTTCTAGTTGTGTTTGTTTAATCATTGAATAATTATAATGCAAAACAATGGTGGATTCTTCCAGAAGTTGTGGTCATCAAAATCAGTCAGTCGTCAGCAACCAACAACTTCCAGCAGCAAGTCTCCTTCATTCAATGCTTCAAGTTTTGGAAGTTCCTTAGGTGCCTCTGTTTCTAATACTGACTCCCCGAGTTCATTTTATGCTGGCAGAGTTCGTTATGGCGGTGCCATGTCTGCATCTCGTAATAATCTGACATCACCTTATGTTGTACCTAGCATCACAAAAGCAAAAAGGAAAAGCAAAAATGTTGATGAAAGTCAAAACAGCAAGGTGCTTAACAAAAAAGTAAGTGGAACACTCAGTTCAACTGCAAGGAGAATATTTCAAGCATTGGAGAAGATGTCTACACCATTGCGTGACATAAAAAAGATTCCTCCTCCTAGTATTACAAAATCTTCAGTTTTTGGGAAACCTCAACGTAAGCGCTCAATTGGGGCAACTCTTCTTGAAAGCTCCAAACGAAGTTGTCCACCATCAAGAGGTATCACAAAGTCAAGTCGGGCAACTCAAAGTTCGACACCAACTATTCCATTAGATAACAGTTTATCAACTCAGTCAATATTAAAAAATATTTCAGCTGATTCGCAGACTACTTCTTCACCTGTTGTTTTTAAAGGAAAGCCTGCTATCATGGCTTCCCTTTCTTCTAGTGTTGGAATGAAATTGAAAAATTCTTCAGTTGTAAAACGTCCAGGAGGTAAAATGCGTGTTCCTCGAAAAACTGCAGCTCACTATTCAAATGTGATAGATAATGAAGAAATTGAAGAGCAAGGAATGCCTGACCTTAATAGCATTCCTATTGCTGTTTCATCCTTGCCTGAGTTTGATTTTGGTGGACCTGGACGTACATCAACTCCAGCACTACCCAAGTCAAATACTTCTAAAGCTCCCAACTTAGCAACAAAATCTATTGTTTTTTCTGAGCCGGTTTATACTTTTTCACCTCCTGCGGTTGCACCATCACCGAGAAAACACCTGCTTTCTGATGGAAAGTTTTCTGAAAATTTCCAATTCAGCTCCCCACTTTCAACCAAACAGAAAACAAAAAAAGTTGTAAACACTCAGAGCAATCCGGATTTTGCACAAAAAAATATTTCCCGTCCACAACCAAATATATCTCAGCCAAAATCAACCCCTGTTCTTAATACTCATGGTTCTGTCATGGATATTTTAGGTAACAAGCCTAATAGCTTTAAGAATTCTGAAAAGCAGAAAATTTCAATTGGCGATTCTAATAAAATTCCGAAACCTTCTCTGGGGGAAATGTTCAAAATGTCTAATGATATGTGGGAATGTAAAGTTTGCATGGTGAAAAATAGCAAAGATGCAACAAACTGTGTGTCGTGTCAGTCTAAAAATCCAGTTCAAAAAGATTTAGTTGTCAACAATGCTGCAAACGATTGGACATGCGATGTTTCTTCGATTAAAAACAAGAATACAAGAGACATCTCTGAAGCATGTGAGTCTCCTAGACGAGATAAGGAAATGCCAAATCCACTACTGGTTAAAAGTAACTCATCAAAATGGGAATGTGAAGTGTGCATGGTGAAAAATGATAATGAACGGGAAAGCTGTGAAGCGTGTCAGGCACCAAAACCTGGAAAAAAATCACAAACAAAATCTAAAGGTTCAAAATTGTCTGAGTGGCAATGCGACATTTGTTTGGTGTTTAATGATCCAGAAGTTGTTAAGTGTATTGCTTGTGAGACACCCAAGTCCACAACTAACCCTTTGCCTAAGAATCCTCCAGCTAAAGTATTTTCCAGCAATGTAGGGGCATTTGGCACAACCTCTACTTCCCAGAATTTTTCGTTTGGAATTTCAAAAGAAAAGCCAGTCAGTCAACTTCAAAATGACCAAAATCGCAGTTTTTCCGAGGCTTCTGAAACAGTTAAGCCTGGTCATAAACAAAATTCGAACAAAGCTGAGTGTAAATCTTCATTGCCCTTCAAGTCTGGAGTCAGTAAGGCAAATACCAGTTCAAAGTGGGTTTGCCAGGTATGCTTAGTTCCTAACGATGCAGAGCGTTCTCAGTGTATTGCTTGTGAAAGTCCTAAACTTGGGTCCGAAAACACTGAGGCAAACAAGCCCCAGAAAACTTCGTCGTTTAAATTTGGCAGCACTTCTAACACAGTTTTTCAATTTGGTAATTCTAACAAAGCTCCTGAAACATCAACTTCAAACAACACAAATCTCAAACCATCATCCATAGCAGCTACTTCTGTAGCAGACAGTGTACAAACTGGGTTTAAATTTAGTGCTCCATCTTCCTCCAACAATGACAAACTTGTTTCATCGGCACCTGCCTCTGCATCACAAAAAAACAGTTCGGTGTCTTTTAACTTTGGAAACAAATCTGCTTCCACAATTGGTGCATCAGTGAAAAATGAAGCTCCTAAGCCCACTTTTTCATTCGGAGAAAAATCACAAGTTTCTGGAAATGACCCACCTGTTGTAAAAGCAACCTTGGTAGATTCATCTGTACAGATAGGGTCTACAAACGTTGGTTTTTCATTTGGAACAAAGTCCCAGACAGAAAGTAAACCAGCTTTGAAAAAACCTAACTTTGCAAATTCTTCTGAGATAAATATCCCCACATGTGATACATTTGGAGCAACATCGTCTGAAATACAATTCAAACTCACTCAAAGCCAACCAACTCTGGGAATACCAAAAGTAACAGATTCGTCTGCCAAAAGTGAACCTCCAAAGTTGCCCTTTTCTTTTGGTACAAAAGCTCAGACTGTACCACCTAACCAGCAAATGGGTGGTGTCCCTTCTTTTACATTTGGAACAAAATCAACATCTTCATCTGGTAGTACTTTGTCTGCTGCTCCTCCAAAGTTTGCTGGATTTTCTACGAGTTTAGACAAAAACATTAGTTCCACTGCAGTAGAACAATCAGCAGGTTCTGGCAGTGCTATTAAGAATATGCTTTCGTCAAAACAGCCTCTATTATTTGGTAGTGCCACCACACACGGAGGTGAACCGAGTACTGTTGCAAAACTTCCATCAATTGATCAGAAAACTTCTTCCAACTTGTCTGCTACAACGTCTAAAAATACTGCAAGTGGATTCCAGTTTCCAGCATCACAGAGTCAACAACCTCAACCAGGCTTTGCCTTTGGCTCAAAACCAACAAGTGGGTTTTCACAAGATCCACCTTCTTTTGGTTCTCGTTCAACAACTACAGCTGGTAACGAAGGATTTTCGAAACCTGCTCAACCAAAACCGACTCCTTTTAATACATTAGCACAACAGAAAATTGGAGGAAATTCAGCATCATCTACCTTTTCTGGCTTTGGAACAAAACAAGGTGATAACAGTACTTTTGGCCAAGATACTGGCTCTTTACCAAAACCAAGTTTTAGTTTTGGAAATTCAGCTTCATCAAATGCTGGTCCGCAAGGAGTCAGTAGTAGTGTGTTTGGAAGTAATGCAGGAGCTTCTCAGTCGAGTGGATTTACTTTTGGTTCTAGTAACACTGGAAGCAAGCCACAGACGCAAAATCCGCCTGCATTTGGCAGTTCTCAAGCCGCAGCAAAACCAACTTTTGGATTTGGTTCAGCTGACCCACCTAAACCGTCCAGTACTTTTCAGTTTGGGACATCACAAAGTACCCAACCTACCCTAGGAGGTTTTGGTTTTGGAAATGCACAAAATCAAAGCGACAATTCTGCACCTTCTTCTGGGTTTAACTTTAGTGCTGCAGCCCAAAATGCGACTAAACCCATGTTTTCATCAATACCTGCATCAGGATTTCAGTTCGGCGCTGGAGCTCAAAATCAAGCACAAATGCAATCAAAACCTGATTCAACAAGTGGCTTTGCATTTGGTGCCTCCTCTGGACCACCGCCATCATTTGGACAAAACATGCCTTCAACTAATAGTGCCGGTTCTATGTTCAATATTGGTCAAAGCAACACACAAGGTAGATCAACACCAGTTCGACCAACAAAACAAGCAAGAAGACGACTAAGACCGACTAACAAAAACTGAATTAATTTAACATTAACATCATTTTGCTGAAATGTATTGCGAATTTTATGTTGATTGTGCGTAATTACAAACTCTGCCTCAAAGGATGGGTTATTTGAAAAAAAATGGCTACAACTCTTTTGTGAGATAAATCTGAGAAAGAGTGGACAGTTATTTTAACTGTGCGCTGCCCTTAAATGACATAATTTATACAGTGTCACAAATCTTGTGACAAAACGTAGTCTTTCAACAGTTTTGATGTGGAGATACATAAAGTGTCTTTTTAAAGATCCTCTTTTGTGAGAAAAATTTGTACAACAACAATACTTCCGTTTTTTGACGTGTAAGAAGTTCTGTATTGCTGCTTTTACTGAATATGGATGATCAGGTTAAGTATGTACTGACTACTTTTTGTAAAGAAATGGCATATAATTTTTACTTGACATCATGGAAAGATTTTGCTTTGTTTTAATCCTTCACGTTTTGTAAATTCGAATTGATTGCAAATATAGTAAAATGTGGTACAAATTGTATCACGAAATTGAAATATCACCATGTCATTTCAACTGCTTGAAAACTTTGCTGTCTAAAGTGGCCACCAGGTATATATTTTGTACCGGTACTACAAAAGTCACTGTCTGTGGACAGGTCACTGATTTTTTTCTATTTAAACATGTCCATTAGGCTCACCTACTACTGCTGTCAGCCTTGTCAGGGTTATACTTTTCAGGCAGAAAATTGCTATTTAGTTCGTGCGATTTGACATCCTTTATTATGCTATCATCTTTCCTTCTTCACTTAAACATGATGAGGCAATGCTGAGTGTTACCACAGAATAAGTTGATTGCCTCCAGTGACAAAACAATCATCAACAATTGACAATCCGAATTTAAAAAACAGAAATGCTGAATACTAACAAACATCTTTAACATCAATTTCAAAGATGATGTTTTGCTTCAACCGAAGTTGATGTCACCAAACATAACGTCAGTGGACAAAACTGCTGAATATATTAATTTTAAACTTGAGTGTATGATGCATAATTCCGACTAGGTTGTCTGAAGTACATGAAATTGCTTTGCTTTTCACTTTTAACCAAAGATAGACATCATTTCATTCGTATTTAAGTTTGCGAAGATTGCAACTTACATTTGCATGGTCTTTATCAGAAATCTCTTGGTGAGCTAGTATAGTTCTTGGCGTGCAAACAATGCATTTTTTGTGTTTTATTTGTGCTTTTGCAACACTGCCCTATATTCGTTGTAAACTTGTACAAAATTCAATCTTGCTGTGTTGTGAAAGATATTTTCTGTGTTTTATCATTCATTTCTGGTAGGATAACAGAAGGTAAGCAGGATTCATCAAATGTGCTTTTCAATAAATTTGACTCAATATCAAGCACTTGTTATCAATCTGACTGTTTACTTGGCTGAAAGTTTTCCAGCGGCTTTAATTCAACAGTACTTGTTACTAAAATGCTTTGTGAATGCAATGAAGTTGTTTCTAACTGCCTACTTACCAATAATAATTTGAATAATTGTGGTTGTGGTGGTATAACTGATGCGGAATGGCACGTTTCGGCGAGTCCGATTTGGCTAATCCGATTCGGCTAGTCCGATTCGGCGAGTTCCCTATTCGGCGAGAGCCTTTTTCGGCGAGTGCCCTATTCGGTGAGTTTTTGAAATTTTATTTTTGAAAGGGATTTATCGGGTACCGTAGCCTAATTGTTTTCACATCGTTTTAACGTCGCTGAACGTGCAGAAAGGAATAAAAATAAATGTTTGAACTATATATTTATTAAAATTCGTCATGTCAGTTCAGTTGTTTTATTTCTGACCATCATATCAAAAACAATACACGTCAACATAGCAAAGGTAGAAGCGACAAAACGCGAACGCTAAAACGTGCTTGAATTCGTCAGGTCCATTCAGTTGTTTTTAAGGTAAAAGCGACAAAACGTTAAAACGTGCTTGTGGCCGAAGTAAGTTATTGAGTTGAAAGAAATTTGGCACGGTCGTAACACCTTCAGAAAAATTTAAGATGTGAAGGGAAAATAAAAAAAAGAAAATGTTACAAAAAAAATCATGTTTATATCTATAAGTTAGTGTATATCTACTAGTTATCCCTACCAGCAAAAATTTGTTCCAAGAACCCAGTTAGCCTAACAGTTCATTTTTACATTGTAGTAACAGAATGAAAAAGCTAACTAAATGTGTGGCCTATCGTTTTAACGTCGCTAAACGTTGAAATCATGTAGAAAAGAGAACTTTGATGACTAGGATACGTTGCAAGCCTTAAAGCAGCCGGCGGCCATGGCCGCTAAGTAGTGCTTGAATGACCGCCTGTGCTACCTCCTCCGTCGGCCAAGTTTGGCCGCCGGTTTCTTCTAGCCTATTATTTAATTTCGCAATAGAATGATCGTGGATTAATTGTCGAAAATATGTAGTATCAAAGAGTGACGCAGAATTAGGTCAGCGCATCATAGTCACTACTGTTGTATTGAATATATCCAGCTGCGATCACCAGCACTGTAAGTCTTGTTTGCAATTCCCGATGTTTATTTTAACGAAGTGTTAATCCGAAGTGCTAATTTACATCGGTTGGCAAAATTGTTGTTTTTATATCGATTCAATGTTGTCGGACATTGAATCGTTGTTAAAAAGGAGAACTAGGTTCTAAGTTGACATCCGTGGGTAAAACATGTGTCTTCATAGTTGAGAACGCTGTGGGTTAGTGACTTCACACCCTCAATGGTGACATCATAACGGAATAAATGGTCAGGTTTTATAAAAGGCGGGATGCAGTTGAAACAATTTACTGAGCTACGAGCAGTTAAAACAATTTAGGGTCGTTAGATGGTCCCGCAATACTGGAATACAATCCCGATAAAGCATTTAATGCGTGGTACAACGATTATATTGCAGGACAAGGCCTAGACTTCAACAACGCTAAGTGATCATTTTAACATTGTTGCAAGTTTAATGGTATTTGCTTGTGCTATCGTTATTGTATTTTGGCCTCCAAGCACGCAGATTTGGCCGCCGAGATGGAGCTCTCGGTAGGCCACGATGGCTGTCGGAAAAAAAACACGAGTTTTAAGGCCTGCGTTGAAACTGAGAAACATTCACAGAAACCCTTCGATACGTTGCATTTTTAAGATAATGTATTCAGACGTTGAATCAATGTACAAATGAACTGTTAGGCTAAATAGGTTCTTGGAACAAATCGAAGGGCTTCTGTGAATGTTTCCCAGTTTCAACGTATCCTAGTCATCAAAGTTCTCTTTTCTACACGATTTCAACGTTTAGCGACGTTAAAACCATGTAAAAACGACAATTTGAAACGACAACCAAACTAATCATTTTAAATATTCAAAAGTACTAACTTATAGACATTAAACATGATTTTTTTTTTGTAACATTTTCTTTTTTTTATTTTCTTTTCATTTCTTAAATTTTTCTGAAGGTGTTGCGACCGTGCCAAATTTTTTTCAACGCAATAACTTACTTCGGTCACAAGCACGTTTTAACGATCGCGTTTTGTCGCTTCTACCTTTTTCTACACCTTTGCTATGACGTGAATTGTTTTTGATATCATGATCAAAAATATAAACAACTGAACTGACATGACGAATTCAAGCACGTTTTAACGTTCGCGTTTTTTCGTTCGCGTTTTGTCGCTTCTACCTTTGCTATGTTGACGTGTATTGTTTTTCATATGATGGTCAGAAATAAAAACAACTCGACTGAACCGACAAAACGAATTTTAATAAATATATAGTTCAAACATTTATTTTTATTCCTTTCTGCAAGATTTCAACGTTTAACGATGTAAAAACGGCAATTATAATTAGGCTACGGTACCCGATAATTCCCTTTCAAAAATAAAATTTCAAAAACTCGCCGAATAGGGCACTCGCCGAAAAAGGCTCTCGCCGAATCGGACTAGCCGAATCGGAGTCGCCGAATCGGACTCGCCGAATAGTAGCAGACCCTAACTGATGTGCTCATCAGTATTAGATTATCATGTTTTGTGACTTACAACTGCTATTGCAAGACGACATCTGCTTTAAATGACAACATATATACTAGGGTGGCTCTTATTTGCCACCCTAATATATGCTATTACTATTCTACCTACAACCTTGTTCTGGTTGTCAGAATAAAATAATTTGTGCTATGACATTTAAAATTAGTTTATAAAATTTGAATTTGGATGCTCTTACAACTGATCAAATAGTCATACCAAATAAACAAATCGGTTGTTTTGGCAGATTAGTCCGCAGAATAACATTTGTGCACCAACCGTAGTCTGCTTATTGGTAGTTTACCAATGTTTAGGTTCATTTGCTGCTGTAGGTGTATCCAATTACGCTCCTGTGATCGATCTTTGCATGCTGATTGAATAGTGATTGGCGGACTTATGTCATCATTAAACCATAAATTGTCTAACTTTGCTTTTGTAACATACATGTCTATTGCTCACATTGTAATAAATGTCACTATTCTTTTGCATAGAGCAATTGCACAGCTCCAACAAAGAATTTTTTGCCTTATTTGTTGATGCACATTCATAAAAACAAATGATGCTTCGTCAGTTTGTTCAAATATGCCTTTGAGCTTACTATCTGTTATCTTATGAGAATTCTTGCACAATTATGCTTGTGGTATCTGAATTCATTTGCTGCTTTTTACGAGCTCCGTTAGCGTATTAATGTTAAAAAATATGAGTCCGAAATGTGAACTGAAAATTGCTTTTGTATCTTGTAAACACACCAATTTGTAATTTAGGAAAATATTTTAGGGCTGATTTAATTGAACAATGAGTGTGGAATCGACTTCTGGTTCTGAAGGGGACCGTGGAAAGCGAACATCGCATTCAGATGCCAAATTTGGGGGAATACAAATACATGGCTTTGAAGGACGTGTTGGAACGTTGTCTAAAATGACACAAGAAAGAAAACATGTTTTAAAAGTCGCCATTGAAGCACCTTCTTCTACTCCACAGCTGTACGAAATAAATCAAAAGCTGTCCTTGAAAGATAACATCCGAGACTTTTGCAAAAGGTGGAATGTGAGTAATCCTGACTTTTATGCCATGCAACATTATGATTCTAAGCAGTACATAACCGAGACAACACGGAATGAAGTTAAAGATGGCTCCGTTCTGCGGCTGGCAACCTCGCCACAAAAAGTTGCTGGAAAACTTATGGAAATTTTAAAGCAACCTGGCAATACTGAAGATAAACCGAAAGCTCTCAAACAACTATCACAGCATTCTACTGATCCCACCTTTTCTTATGAATGTATAAAAAACCACCAAGGTTTACAGTGGTTGGTGGAAAGTGTAGAAAAGGGTGAATTATATGGAGGAGCTTTAGCATATGCTCTGACATCATTTTTAGAGCTCATGGATCATGGCATTGTGTCATGGGACGAAGTGTTGACAAACAAATTTGTCAAAACTGTTGCAGGCCATGTGAACAAAGTTTCTGATTCTGATGCGACCATCCTTCAGCGGTCTTTAGGTATCATGGAGTATGCAGTTGTCAATAGTCAAAAATTTTATCCTGTTATTCAAGATGCCATCACAATCGGAAATCTTACGTCACATTTGCAAAGATCAAACTCTGAAATTCAACAAAATACAATTGCTCTTATAAACAGTTTATTTATGAAAGCTCCTAATGACCACAACAAAATCACCGGGCGACGAAAAATATCAGATGCAATGGCTCAGAAACAGTTCCGTAGTGTTGTATTGAACAATGTTATAAGGACATCAAAGGCTATTGGGTCAGAGATGGCTCATCAACTACATGTTCTTCAAGTTTTGACGTTCAACACTTTGGAGGAGCGAATGCTGATGCGTCTTGATCCTTTGAATCAAGAACAAAAAGAAAAACTGCTTGAATTGCGCAATATTGCTTTTGATTCTTCTCAACCGTCATTTCCTCCCTCAAAGCGGACGCAGGGACACACAGCATTCAACCCCCTTGATTTCAAGAAACTTGGATTTTTGAATTACAATAACCCTGTGTTAGAGTTTGATCAAATCCCTCCTGGTGTTTTATGCTTGGACTTAATGGTTTATTTTGCAAGAAATCAACAGGATAATTACATTAGACTTGTGCTTGAAAACAGCTCTCGCTTTGACAAGCACGAGTGCCCTTTTGGGAAAAGTTCTGTGCATGTTACCAAGATGCTTTGTGAAATCTTGAAGATAGGGGAACAGCCCACAGAACTAGGCCAAGATTTTTACCCAATGTTCTTTACTCATGATCACGCGTTTGAAGAGTTTTTCTGCATTTGTATTCAGTTATTTAACAAGACATGGAAAGAAATGAGCGCAATTAAAGATGATTTTGACAAAGTTATGAGCGTCCTAAGAGATCAAGTAGTTTTAGGTCTCAGCAACAAACCGACTTCACTTGACTCTTTTAAACAAAAGCTTGTTAATCTCAGTTATTCAGAAATTCAGAAGAAACGTCAACAAGAAAGGTTGGATAAAGAACAATTTGACTCTCAAGCAAGGCCAGTGGTCGAGTTACAGCAGGAAATTAAGCCAGAAATTATTCAACTGATCAAGCAACAAAGGTTAAACTATTTGAAAGAAGGAACAGCCTTTCAAAAAATATCCAGCAAAAGAAGAGGGAAATCTCGCTGGTACTGCAGACTGTCACCAAACCTTAAAGTTTTTCACTTTGGCGATATTGATGATTCCGTTATGAATTGCGACATTGATATGTTGCCTGAAAAGTTGCCAATTACTGATATAAAGGATCTTGTTGTCGGCAAACACTGTCCACATATCAAAAATGCTCGAACGCATAAAAGTACAGCAGATCTCGCATTTTCCATTATGTTTGATCCTGATGAAGCCTTAAACTTCAATGCACCAGACAGAGATTCTTGGTCCATGTGGACCGACGGTATCAATGCACTACTTGGAAAGAAGATGACCAGTCCAAAAGCCAAATCTGATTTAGAAATGCTACTTACAATGGAGATGAAGCTGAGACTTCTAGACCTTGAAAACATTCCTATCCCTGATCAGCCTCCTCAAATTCCAGAGCTTCCGCATAATTACAACTTTGTTTCAACTAAAACCTGATTTTTGTTGTTGTTCAACTTTAAAGATATATTACTACATTGTAATGCCAACTATTTTACTTTCCTTGCTTTGTTTGAAACCGTGAAAGTGCAGCATACTATCCAGGCTTTCACAATCTTAAGCAGATCCCATCTGCCTTCGTCACACTATTGTTGTTGTTGACGTTGGTTCACTTTATTTGCTTTGTTCCTTGATCAAACCAAAAATTTTCTGCAAACTTTAATCTTTAAAGATTAGATTTTTTAATCAGATCCTAATGTTAAGATCCTATATATAATTTTTTTAATCCTAATATCCAATTTTCGTCATAATCGATTCTATTCCCGCCCAGTTATTTTTAAAATGATGTTATTCACGTGCCGTAACGTAGTGGCATCTCTATGAAATTTTAATGGCTTGATAAACATAATTGCACAATGTGAAGCCAATGCTATGGCTCTTAGAGCACAACTTTTGTAGCTTATTGATTTTGTTAATCACTGATATTTTAATTGCGGTGAAGCATTCCAACATCAAAACAATATCCTTTGCTGAGTTCGCAAAGGAAACAATACTAGTTGTGAAATGGTGTTCTGTGAACTACCCAGGGTGAGGTATGCACCGTCAAAATTGAGGAAAACTGAATAGTTGTTGCATATTCTCCCCCTTCTAATGATGATGCGAACATTGCTTCACCAGCAATCACTTGCAAGTGGTAAAGTGAATTCCTTGGAAAATGTTGAACTTCGGTTGTAATGTGTTATTTGCTGCGTTTAAGATCTCATTGACACATTTTAATTGTTGATGGCGTAAACGTGTCCCGAATTGAGACTTCGTTGTCCTAATATTTTGATGTATTGTCAAAAAAGTGCAATTTTTTAAAAGAATTACTGTATTTTGTTTCTCTTAAATATTTCAGTTATGTGTTATGATATTTCTTTAATTATGTCCATGCCTCACTTGGTGTGTATGACCGCATTGCAAAAGTAACATATATGTGTTATGTAGTATTCAAGGAAAAATGTGCGTCGAAAATTTTTGTTTGCAATGTTAAATATACTTCACTTGGTCTTGACGTTCGCATTTTTATGTATTTCAATTTTTTTTGAATTTTTACTTTTAAATAACAAGTTTTGGCTGCTACTTGTACAGCCATACAAACTGATAGAATGGTGTATGTTCTTAAGCTAACTTGCGGTGTTGTGCTGGTACCGTTTGCGTTTCAAATATGCAGTATTTTTCTGTGAGTTTATCTCCATACCGACAGCAACAGCGTTGTCAGTTATGATGCTGAAGGTGGTTGAAGTCCAAGATAGGTACGTAGTCTACGTCGCACTCGTATCAAAAACAACATTGTCTTTGAATTTCCCACCATTAGTTGTGGAACTTGTGGTGTTCATTTTTAATCAGACTGTTTTGAATCAATTTATAATGAAATAGGAAATATCATGCATTCAACTACCCTTTGACAATAACCATTTAAATTTTGTTAATTCCCAGTTTTCATTGTATGTCCTTCAAATTAATTTTATTGTCCATACTGTCAATGTGTATCATGAGTTTAATTGTGCATGCTAAATTGACTATTTCATGGTCTATATATAATATATCTACGAATCTATCGTCTATTTCATATCGTTTTTGTCTGGACTTCAAATAGTTTATGCAAAGTCTTGTGAAAATAGGTAGAGAGTCTTTTTATTTCAACACGTGATGTATCTTATGTTGGTACTACAATATTTCCACGACTGGGATGACTATTTTGGAGAATACAGATATGATAGAGATCTTTTTAGATCAGTGGTTCCCAACCTTTTTAACCTTGCGGCACCCTATCAAAGAGATAAATAGTTTGCGGCACCCTGGTAAAACTGGATCAACTTGATGAGGTTTGTGTATTTCAATAACTGTATGAAATAACACAGAATGAGTTGTACAGTATAGCGCGCGTAAATAAATGTATTTATTCAAAAGTCGGTGTGAAATTTAGGCTTGACTTCTTGCACAAAGTCCCTTAATATCTGGGAGCACATTCGATAAATCCACCCGCATTTCTTCCTCGACTATAAGCGCAGTCGTTCTCGTTTTTTTAGTTTTTATGTCCGTTAATACGGAAAATCCACTCTCACATAGGTATGACGTGGACAACTGCAGCAAAAGCACAATAGCTTTCTTTCCAACGCAAGAATATTTATTTTGAATTTTTATCCAGAACTCGTCAAATTTTTATCTAACAAAAGTTTCCAATTTTATAATGGTTCCCAAACAATCGTGCAACTTTGTAATCGTGCTGGGTCACACAATCCGATAATCCTTTGTGTGAAATCACTGCAATTTGACTTTGTGCGCAGTGAAACGCAAAATAAAATCATGAAACCGGGCAATAATGATGCGTTTCAAACTCTCATGGAAAGTACAGCAACGAGTGAAAATCTCTTTCACGCTGTTTTTTCTGGACGAGAAAACAAAGGCACCGCGGATCAGAGTTTTAAAACAAATAAATAAATTCCGCACTTAAACGGGATAAAGTTAAAATATAGAATAGGCCACAGTATTGCAATATCTCGCGGCACCCTTGAGTATTGCAATTGGCACCCCGGTTGGGAACCACTGTTTTAGATCTTGAAAAGTATGATTCTTCTCATTAGTCAGTTGGATGGGACGGGCTTCCACAACCACCGATATGTATAATATAAACTGCAAGTTTTTTTTATAATGTTATGTTTTATTATTCTTGTCGTTTTATATACTGTCGGCAACTGACGTTGCTTTGGCTTGGAGTATTTGTGTCATGTTCAACTCTCCTAGCCAGCTTCACTTTCAATACTGTAGTAAGGATCTAAAGGTGTTAAATCCACTAAACAATCGGAGAAGGTAGATAGAATTTTTGCATCATGAGCAATGCAGCGTTGGTCATTGTTCTCTCTACAATCGATACAATTATATATGTGAATTTTTCGTTGCAACACTGTTAAACATTTTGTTGTTCAACGGTCATGATATAGTTAGCATAATTGAATGTCAACATTTTGTGTCGGTTTTGCACGCAGTTTGTATTTAAAGTGTCTGCATCCTCTACGGTCAACAATCTTGATTCTGTCATTGCATTCAATTTTTGTGCTTTGTTTAATTAATGTTTGCCGCCACGACGATGACATGATGATGTATCATTCTTGTTTGCTTGACTTGTGAAGTAAACAACGATCATGCTGCTAAAAAGCGAAACTCATTCTATTGTATTACTCTTGTGTTTGTTGCATTATCAAGTTTAAGTATTTTACCGTGCTATATCTATTAATGTTGCGTTATTTCAAAAAGAAGGCATTTGAAGTTTGCAAACTGTTAAGGATTGTCGTTATATACAGTTGCAGCCTAGTATGCTTCTTTGGTCGTTGTTTGCTGCCAAATCGTTTCTCAAATATATGTTTAAAGTTGGCATTTATCATTCACTATGATTTACTATTTTAATCTAGGCGTAATTCTAATTCCTGTACATTACATAAATTTTATATTGATTTTTTTTTCATTTTAGGAGAAAAGAAGACCTGTAGAGCATATTAGTCATGTCGGTGTCTAATTATGTTTGGTCTACTATCTCTTCCATGAGCTCTCCCCGAGTTTATACCTCAGTGTCTGCCTGGAATGGTTTATTGTATGTTGTGGGGGGCTGTGATGAAACTGGTCAGCCTGTCAACACTTTGGAAGTGTATGACCCGAAGGAAAATACATGGACAAAGTTGAAGGGAATGCCTACAAAAAGAGCTGCCCCTATTGTGGCTGCCCATGACGGCAAGATGGTTGCAATTGGTGGTGTGGGGTCGACGCAAGCCCCGGTTGATGCAGTAGAGTTGTACATGATAGCAGAAAACAAGTGGAAGAAGCTAGCCTCTTTATCTGAAGCTCTCATGGGAATGGCTCATTTTCTCAGGGATAACAAGGTCTACATTTTTGGAGGAATGGCTGTCGACAGCAACCCTAGGGATCACTTCAAATGTCTTGTGATTGGCACAAGCGGAGGAAGTGAAAAATGGCAAGCCTTTACTCCGATGCCCACAGCAAGGTATGCAGCTCAGGCATTTTACAAAAACTCCAAAGCTTACGTGCTTGGGGGGAGAGTTGGAAAAATTCCAGTCGACGCTTTCGAAACGTTTGACTTTGATATGAGAGTGTGGTGCCAATACCCCAGCATTCCGTCAAAGCGTGTTTTTCCAAGTTACGCAATCACTGATCACCACGTGCTATCCCTGGGCGGTCTCCGTCAAACAGCACAGCAAGGGTTCAGTGATGCTTGTGAGGTTTTCGCTCTTGACAGCAACGACAGAGGAGAATGGCTTACAAACAAGCGGATGGCAATTCCGACCAAGCGTGGCGATTTCGCTACAGCGACTTTGGACAATCAAGTTGTTGTCACTGGTGGGTTGGGTAACGATGGAAAACCACTTTCATCGACGGAAATTTTTAATCCGGAAACTAAAAAGTGGAAGCGATTGGCTGACATGCCTATTGGTCATAGCACTTGCACAACAATTACACACCAAGGAAAAATCTATGTAGTAGGGGGAATTACAGCTGATGGGCCTTCAGCGTCGTGTGAAGTGTTTCAACCGCCACAAGAAGATGCTTCCTAAGTAAACTAATCCGACAAACTATTTTTTGCATCGACTTTTGTAACATTTGCACCAGTCTATATTTTCAACACTTTCGGATGGTGGATTTTGAATTATGTCTTCTCGTTTTGTGTGTTATTTAAAACTGCATGCATCATTAAACTCTGTTGCTTTACACTTGTTTTATATCAGCGTGTCCGTCCAACTTCTTTTCATTGCGGCCCAAAAACCTTTTTTTTATCTTGCCGGCCAATGTTTTTAATTAGTAGGCTTATTGATTCGTTTCTTATTCGATTCGCTTATTACTGGCAAATTATTAACTTTAGATTTTAATTTTAGACCATAGCGTTGGTATCCACGAGAATCGTAGTTGTGGTCATGCGAATACAAGCGTATGGAGCCTCGTTTCCAAGTTGATTTCGATTTTTGGTTTTAATATTGTTCATTCGCAAATGTATGATTGTACTTCCAAACATCTATTGGCCCACAGGTTCAGAACAGCATCTTTTAAAAGAGGAAACTTCTCCTTGGACACTAACTTCCAAAAGCTTGTAAGATTTTCCATTTTCTTTGACAGCGAAAGCGGATCGTTCTGAAGTTCACATAATTGGAGTTGAAGCTCTGGGCGCTGTGTACTAACTCTTACGCCCATGGGAAAATTTTTTGAACGAAGTGATATTGTTATGCATCACAAAGGATCATTCACAAAGTTTGTTCTTGTCAATTACAATAACAAAGAAACAAAAATTGAAGTGATACCCCATTGCTATATTAAAGCAAAGCTGACTATCAGTTCGCGGGCCAAAAAAACAGAGTTTGCGGGCAAAGTTTGGCCCGCGGCCTGCAGTTGGACCACGCTGTGTTTATATTATGTGTTTTGTTTCAAAAGAACCACACAAATTGGTTTTGTAGAGCAATCTATTTTTTCCTAGTTTTGTGTGAAGTTGTATGAAAATAAGCACGTACCAAGCGACATGGTGCGACGCATGGTGTAACTGCAGTATGACGGAGATAAGCGAGGTGGTGCTAGGCTCTCCGATCCTTCGACTACGCGTCTACACTACCGATATTATTGTCATAGAAATTATTTACTTTTTCTTGTCTTACACACAGGTCCCCTTGAATTTGGAAAATCTCTGAAAAGACGTTTTGAAGTTTGAAAATCAAACTTTTGAGAAGTTTCTTTATAGGCTACCCAAATGGAGTTTTCTTTGCATTTTCTGTTTCAGGGTATGCTTCATTAGAATTGGCAAGATAGAATATAAACCTTAATGCATTGGGTGTTGCCAAGTTTATCAATGCATTTGCATTTTTTGTCTTTTTTGTTGCATGTCAAATATTATAGTTTTTAAAGTATTTTGTTGTAATTTTGCGATAAAGAAGCCGTCTTGTTGGTGTAGCATGCGTGTTACAGTGTTGGTAGTTCATATTCTAACAATTGTTTAAAATGGAACATTAGGGCATCCTGTAACTTGTTCTGTTATAACGTTCTCCAAGTTCTTCATAAATCGTGCTCCTTATTTTTCCATCAATGCATATTATTGTAGTGCTATTCCTCCTGACATTTTTATATATGTTCAACCCGTTTTATAGCAATGTCTTGCTTACTGCTAAGCATCTGATTTGATCCTCAACACTGAGCTAGAGCTTTTAGGCAAGAAGCTTACATTTTAATTCTCTACTGTACTAATATATCGCATCAGTAATGATCTGTAACTACACCCCTAACTAGAAATGGGTACGATTTTACTTTTGTGACATTTATACATTTTTTAAGTCAACAATCGTTTGTATATGATTTTAGGCCGTCCATTGTTGCAAACACTGATTTCCATGTATCGTGCGTTGTTCATACAATATAGGCAAATTTTTAATTTTCTTGCTCAAAGGTATTTCGTGTGCGGTGTCTATTGGAATAGAACCAGCAGCCACTATTCAATCACTTTTTCGACTACACGATAATTTCATTGATTCTATTTGAATAAGAACTCTTTTGAAGATTCCACCAAAGATAACAGACTGTTCAGTTTTTATTTTTTTATAGAAATTATATATGTTGGATTGCAGTGAAATGTATACATTTTGTAATTTATTGCGTATTGTAAGTTCCATTATGGATTTTGTGATAGCCTACTGCATAATAGAGAGGGGTGAGCCATCATGCAACCATCTATCCCCCCATCATCTATTGAGCAGCATTTTCCCAGTCGTATTGGGAGCACAATGCAGAATAGTCGTGTTCGACGACTACCATGTTGTACAATTTAATAAATCCATTATTCTGTCACCTTCTTGATGTGTCGTGTCTGGTTGATTATGGGAATTTTGACACTTGGATTGAGATCGCCCGTTTGGAAACTTAACCCTGAAAGCTTCGCACAACCAAATTGTAGTGGGAAAATTTAAATGCATTCCTCAGCGTGCATCCAGGGGTAGATGCAACAAATAACCTTAGGGGTGAGTTCAACCGAAATACAATAATGTGTAGGCAGGCCCGTGTTAACTGCCCCCCGGCTGGGGGGTACACAATTGTTAAGGGCCCACTCATTTTAGTCTGTTAATTTCTTTGATGCTTTAAAAAGGAAAAAAAGCTGCTACAGAAGCTCGATAATAACCAACAGCTTAAACTATACAAGGCCATAAACTATACAAGGCCATGTAGTACTATGTACTACTTACCAAACCCACTGCTGGGGGCCCACCTCCTTCTAGGGTCCCACGCGTAATTACAGTAGTTCGTGCAGGGTTTTTCGGCTTGAAATTTTACATGTAGGCTAGCTTTTAATTTTTTCTATTTTTACAAAATTGTCTCGCTCGCTATGCTCGCTCAACCACATTTTATGTACCTAACCAACGACCTTGGGCATGCATAGTTTTAGAAGTGGATTAAAGGAGTAAAAGCTTTTTTTGTGTCCAATAAAAAAAAAAAAACAATTTATGTAATGTTCGAAAGTAAAGAGTGCTCACTCAAATAGCCCAGTTAACCTGTTGAGTGCGGATGGCCAAACTTGTTGTTCGAGCTGAGGAGCATTGTTTCCAATGATAATTAAAGTGTGGCAGAAATAATGCGATTAGCCTACAACAGAAAACAATAGTTCAATATTGACTTGATAGGTCAAAAGGAAACAAAAACTAGCTTACAAAAAAAAAAAACTAAAACAAAAGCTTGTTGCGCTGTGGGCGGAAAACTCCCCACTACTATACAAAGTAATAATGCTACGAAAAATGCTCGGTGTCTTTAAATTAAATGCGCGCAGCAACCTGAGTTGCTAGCGCATTTAATTCTTAGGTTTAGTCGGCATATTTACTTGTTTTTCTAAAAAATCTTAAGAATTGTTAACTCTTTGCTCCTGAAAAGATGAATGTGAATGTTTTTCCAAAAAAAATTTGCGGCCTTAACCTGACGCTTTCTTGTCTTATTTTTATGAACCATCACTAAACATAAGGGCCCACTAGTGGATTTCGGGTGAGAGGGCAAGATGGTGCTCACACGGCCCTGTGTGTAGGTCTACATTTCCGAGGTTAAAGATTCAAAACAAACTAACGACCTTGCAAACACACAGTGATAATAGTTATCTTTCTGTAGTTTAAAGGGGCGTTTGCTCCCTTCCGGATCTGTCACTCCCGACATCCCGAAAGCTGAACCAGCATAGTTTGATTTTGTGCTTAGTTCGGTAGGCTAATGCAACTTAGTCGAGCATTTATCAACAAGTTATCAGTGCTATTGTTGTTGTATAGCGTAGTTTTCTTTTGCTGATTAGATTTATTTATAAAAAGAACTTCGAGCTTTGTTTTAGAATTTAAGCAGATTTAAGTAGGTGTTACGGCCAATCTCTGTACAAATCAAACGTCATATAAAACCGTTCAAGTCTACTGAATATTACGTCATGGAAGTTGCTAGAAAATGTGCCAAAATTGCACCAGCGTTCATAAGAATTGTGTCAAACCTGTTTGGGCCTGTTTAAACAGGAAATATTACATCAGCTTTAAACACCTGTTGGAATGACTTCATAATTGTCTTTCATTATTGCGTCACAGTACTGCATACGTGAATTTGAGATATTGCTATCTATTCTGGTCATTCGTAAAATGATTGTTTGAAAGTTGGCCGCACATTTAACTGTTGGCTTAGTGCTTGCTAGCTGGACAAAGGTTCCGTCTTTATCCAAGTAATCTGTTCTGTAGTGACAGTTTTTCAGTGGTGTAAGGCGTTGCACCCCCTCGTTTTCGGTAGCCGTGGGCTAATTTTACAGAAATACACTGTTTGAAAAGAAGTTCAAGTGTGTGTTTCTTCGGTCATTATATACAGACGAACGGATTCGGGAACTTTATGTTAAAATTTTCCCAAGAAGAGATTATGGTTTACCGCTGTGACCAGTAGGCTACATTTTAAAGTTTGGGCATGGAATGTAGACACTTCACTTCCAGTCATTTTTCTCTGTTCAATCGAACTTTGCAGTGGAACCTAACCTCTTGTGTTGCGTTGAGGATAAGACGCAGACCAGATAGGATATTTTCGAAACGTTATAGCTGAAAGAGAATCATCTTAGAAATTAATGGGTGACTTGAGCTAGTTGCGATCTTTAGTCCTGCTGTTTATATTTTTCGGGCAGCAAATCGTTTTAAAAATTCATAAATTTCTTGCTGGTTATTGAACTACGTTCAATTTGATACCTTATGTTTTTTCTTAGGATAACAGACAAAGAGAAAGTGATCCATCTTGAAATTTCCTGTCTGACCACTCACAACGTTTCACCTATGAAACTCCTTTTCATGAGTCCTCGACTCCTCATCATCTTCAAGTTTTGCACTGCTAGCTAACGCGTTTTTGAGTACTGTTCATGATTTCAAGCGCATCTAATTCTGAACTTTTCTCTTTTTTTCGCTTCTACATTTTTCTAGATTGTTTCCAAGATGAATTATACAGTAGCAAGTATTATTTCGCTTTTGTGGTCAGAAATAAAATGAAAGAGAATTGAGGAAATCAGAAATTTAAAGGAAAATTTGGCAACACTGCTATTGAATTATTTTTAAACAAAATGCGGGTCAGAATCTTCAGGAAATGCAAGTTCGTATTTTTTTGTGGAAAGACATTTGAATCAGTAGCTATGCACACTAAGGAAGTCTGATCATCAGAAATGCTGCATTAAAACGTATAAGCCTTCCTTATATCTATCACAGATGAAAGATGAATAAGCACTCTGCTTTACAACATCTCATAGTGAAGAAAGGGGCGTTCTTCCCAGCTATCAGCACAAGGCTGAGCACTCACTAGATGGGCGAAACACGGTGTCTATCACTGTCAATTCTTGCTACAAATCGGCTGCCGAGACACATCTCATATAGTATTATCACTGTTTTTGTTAGGTCTATATTTGGTTGTATGTAGGCTAGCTCAGGGTTTCCCAATCTGTGGTCCGCGACGACTGCACAGGTGGTCCGTGGCGATATGACAAGAAATTAAAAAGTCACACATATACGAATACGTTGTACAGTACGTACCCTGTCAAAGATAATTGCAGCAGTGCTTAATTAATACAGAGTTGATTTTCTTTGACGTTATGCAACATTTGGAATTGCTTTCCGCACATTTCAAGAAGTATTATTTAGGCAGTGGCTATTTGACCGGCTCCGGTCTTTGAATCTGAAACACTATTTGACTGGTCATGACGTCACTATACAAGCACCTTTTTCTCTTTCAAAGCAAAAGACGAGAAGCGCCTAGCCTATATGTATATATAAGTTCTAAATTTGACAGTTTTATTCAACACGTTCTCTGGCGCGTGCGTTACGTCTCCGGCTCCCACTCTAGAGGGAATGAGTTCGATACTACCTGTAGGCGTTTTTTTTTTCTTTTTTTTTAACTAAATTTTGACCCGAAGTGCATTTTTTTAGTCAATTTTTAATTTGAGTAGCCTACAGCGCAATTTTTTATGTCTTTTCAAATGTGAGTAATAAAGTTAGAGTTTTTTTAATTTGCTGAAATTTAAGAATTTCTGTTGGCTAGGTAATTTTCTGTTCGTCATAAGAGGATGTGACTGTGTTTGCCGAACGACGCATTACATTTACATACCATTACCATTATTAACATCCTCTTGGAAAATTACCCATCGGAGAAATTCCCAAATCCCAGCAAATTAAAAAACCCTAACTTTATTACTCACATTTGAAAAGACATAAAAAAAAAGGGCTGTAGGCTACTCAAGTTAAAAATTGACTACAAAAATGCACTTCGGGTCAAAATGTAGTTAAAAAAAAAAAAAAAGAAGAACGCTTCCGCGTAGTATCGAACTCATTGGAGTGGGAGCTGGAGACGTATCGCATGCGCCAGAGAACGTTTTGAATAAAACTGTCAAATTTATAACTTATATAGGCGTTTCTCGTCTTTTGCTCTGAAAGAGAAAAAGGTGCCTGTATAGCAGGGGTTCTTAAACTTTTTTTAATGCGGACCCCTTCAAAAAAATTTTTGGTTTTCGTGGACCCCCTTTTAATTTGTGGCCTAGTTCGAGAAACTTTTGATCAGCATGAATTGGACATAACGCAATAAAATTAAAACGAATTGGTATCAAAATTTATGCGAGCCATGGCTCTGTTTAAATACCAAAAGAAGATACGCTTGCCTCAACAAACTCCAAAAATCGCCAATACTTTTCGAATTAAAGGACATTCTTAATGATTCCATTGCACTTAGTTCAATGAACTCATCTTTTGCAAGGTCCTCATCACTGATAGATTCCAGTTCAACAAGGAAAAGGTAACGTATCCATGCTGTATTTTTAATATCCTCTGCGGTTAAGCAGTAACCTCTGAAAGAGTTTTACAATGCTTCCAAATGTCTGCACATGTCTGTGTGCAGAGAAGATGGTAGAGCATTACAAACTGCAATTCCATTTTAAAGGGGACCTGAAATGAAAAATTAAAATTTTTTTGGTGATTCTTTAGTGTTTAAGTATAATATTTTTCAAAAAATTTTTTTGATATGCCTTTTTGTTTGGGAGATATAACCAAATGAAAATCGGCCACCAGATGGCGCTATGTGTCTTGTGACGTCATCGGCTGGCAACCAAGTAAACAGCTTCATGCATTTGCCTTAGAAACGTCGCATAGGTCATTGTATATTGAGCATAAACAAGATGTCTGAAACAAGACAAGGATTTCTCTTTGAAGCAAAAAGACGGCGACTTGACAGCGAAGAACATCATTCTGATTCGTGCTCTGACAACACCAGTTCGGACAGCAGTCGGATGGAAAATTTGCATTGAAAAAAATGCAGGAAAAGAATTTGCTTGAACCAAGTGGTTTATATCAACTAAAAGTAGCCTATGTATTCAGAGTTGCCTAATATGCCTTTGCCTACCCTGCCAATGTTTTACTGTCCTACTGACCTGTTTCAAAGTCTTGTTGTTTTCTCGCTTTGCTATTCGATCCAAACGCCCGATCGTACTCACAGACCTGTACCTAGGTTGATCGAGTTTTGTGGGTATACTGTATTGTATTGACAGTGGCTTTCACATATCTTGAAAAATCAAAGACAGAAGAAACAGCTTCAGGGATGAGCAGGTGTTTGGACTTGGTGCTTTGTAGCTCTGCCTGTAGATCGCGTTGGTAATCGCTGGCCAGAAAATAATTGGTGCACACACGGCAGTGCTTGTTTACAGGTGGGTTTTTGAGTTTCATCGCCGAGATCCATTTCTTCAGCTTGTCGTCATTATTCAGAGGTAAACGATGAAAGATTTGACGATTTCCCGGTTAGTACAACCGGGAGCCATACAAGTAGTCACCATTTTAAGGGTGTAAAAACTCCCTTAGCACAAAATTGTTCGCTGTTTCGGTAGCCTACGCGATTTGTTCCTTGTGTTTGTACGCAAAACAATAGACCTTGGATGCCGCTTTGCCAGCCAATGACGTCATCAAATTTTTTGACCAATCAGAATCATTCAATTTAAAAAAGGTTTTTTTAGGTTTTTTAATTAATGGTAACACAAAAAATAAAAAAATTGTTGAAAAACGTTTTATTTCAGAAAGATCTATAAATACAAAAGCTATGTATTTTCGTTGCAGTGCACCTTTAAAGCATCAATTCTTCCAACGTTGAGAAATTAGAATAGTTGTTAGTCTCCAATCTCCTTTTCCACAGAGATAACTTGTCCTGAAAAGCTTCAAGTTTTTCAGAAGCCTCCATACTTGTAACGGCAGGGCCTTGAATAGAACGATTTACCTCATTCATATGAGTAAAAACATCCGCCAAGTAAGTTAACCCTTGAATAACTCTTCACTGTTAAACTGCTTTGAGAGTTCAATGTTTTTGTCACTTAGAAAAAAAGAAAAAGCACTTCAAAGCTTGTCCTCTTGACAGCCAGCGAACTTCTGTATTATAGAGGATAACTTCATGTTCCGCTCCCATTTCTTACCATGACCTCTTGAATATTCGATGGTTCAAAGCACAAGTTCTGATAAAATAAGCGATTTTCACACTGCCAGCCAAACTTTCTTTCAAATTTGTTGGGAGAGTTTTCGATGCTAATGCTTGGCGATGTAAAAAGCAATGAGTAACGATGATCTGAGGAAAATCATCAGCGTTGTTTGAACAATCTCTTTTCTTTTGAAAAATTTATTCCAGTTTTAGAATTATATACTAAGATTTCCTTTGGGCTCAAATAGCCACTGCACTGAAAATGCTGTCTCACACATGTAGGTCGTGGCAAAAGGCAATACAATTTTAGTTGCCTTTTGCGATAGCAATAGGTATTCCTCCACAACACTCGACCAGAAAGATGCAATAGCTGTTTGATTGAAACTAAGCATTAAAGTTCGACCAGATGATAATTTGTCTAATTCTTTTTCTTCGCGTCCTGACAGATTAGTCTTTGTAACAACAAAAAGGTTAAAATCCAGTCAAAATTCTCATATGTCTCTTTTAAATAATAGGCAGTGGCTATTTGACCGGCTCCGGTCTTTGAATCTGAAACACTATTTGACCGGTCATGACGTCACTATACAGCAGGGGTTCTTAAACTGGGGTCCGCGGACTAGTTTTAGGGGGTTCATAAGGGGATGAGTTTGATACTATCTGGAAGCATTCTTTTGTTTTCATTTTTTTTTTTATCTAAATTTTGACCCAAAGTGCATTTTTGTGGTCAATTTTTAATTTGAGTAGCCTACAGCCCATTTTTTTATGTCTTTTTAAATGTGAGTAATAAAGTTAGAGTTTTTTTAATTTGCTGGAATTTGAGAATTTTTCTTGGTAATTTTCCGATCGTCATAAGTGACTGTGTTTGCCGAACGACCCTACATTTTTGCTCTCAAGTTAGTTATATACAATACTTCTTTAAAAAAATGGTTTTACCATTACCATTTTTTTTTAAAAGAAAATTACATTTTTGCTCTCAAGTTAGTTATATACAATAGCCTACTTCTTTAAAAAATAGTTTTACCATTACCATTTTTTTTAAAAGAAGTATTGTATATAACTAACTTGAGAGCAAAAATGTAGGGTCGTTCGGCAAACATGGTCACTTATGACGATCGGAAAATTACCAAGAAAAATTCTCAAATTCCAGCAAATTAAAAAAACTCTAACTTTATTACTCACATTTAAAAAGACATTAAAAAATGGGCTGTAGGCTACTCAAAATAAAAATTGACCACAAAAATGCGCTTCGGGTCAAAATTTGGATAAAAAAAAAAATGAAAACAAAAGAATGCTTCCGGATAGTATCAAACTCATCCCCTCTAGAATGGCAACCGGAGACGTATCGTACGCGCCACGGACTAAGTTGAAGAAAACGTGTTGAATTTAGAACTTATATCGGCGCTTCTCGTCTTTTGCTTTGAAAGAGAAAAAGAAAAAAAGTGCTTATGTAGTGACGTCATGACCGGTCAAATAGCCTAGTGTTTCAGATTCAAAGACCGGAGCCGGTCAAATAGCCACTGCCCATTTTCAGCTCTTTCCAACATGAAGACA
Organism: Aplidium turbinatum; assembly: GCF_918807975.1. Classification (NCBI taxonomy): domain Eukaryota; kingdom Metazoa; phylum Chordata; class Ascidiacea; order Aplousobranchia; family Polyclinidae; genus Aplidium; species Aplidium turbinatum. Next base: position 3,927,073 of record NC_137483.1, on the reverse strand, counting down.
AAATCGCCTACAGGTCCAGACTTTCCGTGGACCCAGACTTATGAGTTTGCCTTTCACAAATAACTCCCAGAATTGATGACTCATGCAATAAGAAGCAATCCCATCCATCCCACTGACGTTGTCAGTTTTTTAAATAAATAAAATTCGGTTTTATTTATTTTTACCTTTGTATTGGAATTGGGGGTCCACGAATAAACAGATTTACAAATACAGTAGTGGTCCGTGGCCCAAAAAAGTTTGGGAAACCCTGGGCTAGCTAATGATGTAGTGTAGCCTAACGTTATAATCAAGTAGTGATTTGGTTTGCAATTGGCCCTCAGAGTAGCTTTTTTAGGAGACAAAAAAATCTAAAGCTGTTCTAAACTAGAGACCTTACAAATATCCGATATGTGCTTTTCGGCTATTATTCAGTTACTGCTCCTTTCCTCAGGGGCAGATCCAGCAAATAGTTTTCGTGGGGGCATTCCAACAAAACACAATGATGTCTAGGGTACATTACTTTAACCTTGCAAAAAAAGCAATAGTTACGGTGCTTTTCCTCCTGAATCTGCTACTGTCTTGACTGAACAAAGAAAGTAAGACACAAGGAGAAAGCAGCTTATAATTATGCAGTATATGTTTGCTCGACTGTATTTATCTTGTATCTGGTCTACTTACCTAGAATTGCCACACTGAAGCTTGTGTAGGCCATAATGTGAGCCTAGGCTGCATAAGGAAATATAGAACAAACTTTTTAGAAGCATAGTTTTTATATGATATATATAATACGCTACCGTACCATTTTGTTTTTTCTAAGATTTTTACATTTCGGTAACTTCTATCAGTAGAATAGTAGCAACAATGTTCACTCCAACTCGGAAGAAAAAATCTTCGCTTTCAAATCGACGCTCTGTGATCACTCCACGTGGCGCAGCTTTACAGAATGTGTCTCGAACTTCTCTACTGAGAAGATCCATTGCGACGAGGTTTGTATCAACCTTTGACTAATTTTTATTTTATTTGCAGCAGACAAAATTGGGGGCTTGTAGGTTTTAAATCGCCTGCGATTTTATAAGTGAGAAGTACAGGAGACTTTGCCGACCATTGGGCATTGGCGGCTTAAAACTGACAAGCGTCCAAAATTGTTCATAGCAAAAATAAAATTAAAAAACTTAGCGCTATTACAAACTGACGTGTTATATACATGATGATTGGATACTATTCAATATCAACACCTTGTCATGATGGAACCACATATCGATTTTCAAGATTTTTTTACTTTTTAGAAATTCATTAAACATTTCAACAACTTCATTGCTTGGTTCGCCTACAGTCACTACGGTTTTTGGATCAACCCACCACTTGATTGAATCATATGATTCTTCTATTCCAGTATTGATAACGGAAGCAATTGCTCTTGCTGATGGTAATTATTTTATAATGACAGCTGTCATTCAGCAATGAACATTACTATTTTAAATTTATTTTATTTATTTGACTTTGACATCGAACAAGTACAACCATACGCGCCGACTTCCGGGGGGCGGCGCCCCCCGTAAATTTATGGCTGAGGGGCAACAAAAATGGTTTATTACAAGTGGTGTTTCAAAGATAAAACACTTCGCGAAAGAGATTTTGATCATTTAAAGTTAAACGGACTTAAAGAATGCCGAAAGCGTAAAATAGCCTACGTTGCTCTTGCCCGCAAAACAGCAGTTGATCGCATGGCTTTCTCATACGGTATGGAAATTTCAAAGTAGATGGTAGAGTAACTTACGCTGCTGGAATACCAGTGGAATAGGCACGCAACTATTCACGGCAATATTAACCCTTTGAGGACTATTAAATTTTCCCAAAAAAATATTTATGTAGAATTTGTTATTGCTAATCCCATTGTTTTCTGTCTTGTCTGATGTCTTTTCAACGTTTCTTGACAGTGGCCCAATAGATAGATAAATTTACGCTGTTGGAAAGTAGCCTACTGGTTTTAGGCATTCACTGCATTTAGTTTAACCTCTAGGTATCGTTGCGTGTTTTAATTCTGATTCTTGCTGCTTTACTTTACTCATTTTATCAGTATGTTTTTGTGTTGTGCCATCGTTGCTGAACAGGTTGTGTTAACCTGTTTTAGCCACCTTGATAAAGTCAGTCGTGCTGACTGACGAAACGTCGGAAATACAAAAGCTAGTTATCATCTTTAACATCACGAGGTAACCTAGCATATAGTCACCAGAAGAACGCAAACTAATTTTATTAGAATTTGTTTGTTTACTCTTCAAATGTCATATAAACAACACCTACGCAAAAAAAAATTGAAAAAGGATGTCTATCCTGAAATTAAACATAGATATCCAATGCTACGCTAGGGTATCAGCAGTGGTAAATTTTTATAGTTAACTGGGGGGTAATCGGCCTAATTTCATGGGACACATGTGTCCCAGCGGTCCTCAAAGGGTTAAGTAAACCAGCTAAATTAGACGCGCTATTTTCAACAAGGTCTTCCCCGCCGTGAGATCAATTATGATTCAACAGAACGCATTGTTTTGTTCGCAATGTGTGAGAATCGAAAACCGATAAAAGAAAAGGTGTTTAATGGTCTTGGTCGCAGATATTGCTTGCATTAACGACGTCTCTTACCGCTATTATCACCTAGCTAACCTGACATCATTGTTTTATGCGGCCGTTCAGGTTTTACATCAACTTCAACGATCATGGAATGTTACGTAATAAGAACGATTACATATATCCTACACGCAAAAATTAAAAAAACTGATCTCTTAAAACAGCTCCTTCCGCTGTTTTGTGTCGTGAGCTTTGCATATTGTTCAACAAGTGCATAAAGTTTAGTATTGACAAGATATCATTAAATTTGAAAATTAAGTTTGAATCACCACAAATAAACGTATTCAAAACTTTTAGTTCGGCCGACGCCATTACACACTCCGTAATCTACGTCGGCAATGATTTTGCAGCAGCAAAAATGTGTTCGTTTCTCGGCAGCCGATTTGTAGCAAGAATTGACAGCGATATACACGTGTTTCGCCCATGAGGCTGGGCTCATCAGTATCGCACCGTATTCTGCCACAAATTTATTCGACCACCGCTTTACCAGTCAGTTTCTGCTCGCTGTACTAGCGAGTGCTCAGCCTTGTGCTGATAGCCGGGAAGAACGCCCCTTTCTTTACAAAAATGTGTTCATTTTGAAAACTGCCGAGCTTGTCCCGTGTATAAGTTGAATCTGTCTTTGTGTATAAGTTGAATCACTTGCGAACATCAACCTATACTTGAATCTTAGCTCTTGTTTGATAAGCTTCGTTTCGCATCGGAATGGCCCGTTTCGGTGAGTCCGATTCGGTGAGTCCGATTCGGTGAGTCCGATCCCTTAACGGGGGATTTTTTCAATTTTTTTTTTTAATTATTGGGTACTGTAGCCTAATTATCATTGCCGTTTTAGGGTTAGGGGTTTGGGGTTAGGGTTAGGGGTTAAAGGTTAGGAACTCACCGAATCAGACTCACCGAATCGGACTCACCGAATCGGACTCACCGAATAGTAGCAGACCCGTTTCGCATACGTATTTTGTATAATTTCGTATGTTACTGACGGGGGGGACCACTTAAAGGTGCTTGTCTTCCTCCCCTATACTTGAATATATACGCCATACGGTATTCGATAAAAGATTATAAAGACTTTCGATAAAAAACAGAAGAGAAAACACTTCGCCGTTGTTAACGCTTTGAAGGTAAGTAATTAACAAAACGAGCGAAACGAAGCTAATAAAACTGATAGCGGGTTTCCACTCTGCTTTCGGTGAAGCGGTGGCCATGTGCTCCAACCAGTTGTTTTATTTCAATATCTTGGACTGGATCGTCATGCTATTGTCTGATTGTTTATCTATTTTTTTAACGTAATATGCCAAATTGGATATTTTTTGTCACTTTAATATGGTTTAACGTGTAAAACATACGGTAACCCAAATTTATCATATTACTGGGACATACCACTACTACATCCAAGCTGGCGATGACTGTCATTTTTGCATTAATTCAACGTTAGCCAACGTTGGATCGGTGTGGAAGTGGCGAGTTTAGCTGACAGGGGTCTAAAATTATCGCTTTATCAACGCAAGTTTTATCAAAGCACGCTTGATATCTTTAAGACGTAACTTCCCTGGGTATAATTGAATTTCCGCAAGAAGATGATGTTGTTTTTTGCTAGTTTGATTTATTTGTTTTTTGTCATTGTTTCATGTCGTCAAGTTATAGCCTATCTATTTTGTGAGTCGTGCAAGGCCTGGTGCGTTGCGCTTGAAATGGCTTTGCCCGTGGTAGGATTTCTTTGTGGGGTTTTCTTTGCCTGCCTTGCTCTTTGCTATGAGCTAAACGCATCAAGACGTGTTCCCCTTACGACCATCAGCACTCTTGATAACGCACCATGGCCGATCTTCATAGCAACTGTCCATACAAATCTTCAATATATCAGCTAAAGTTATGTAGGCTAATAAAGTTATAGCCTATATAATATATGTTTATTTGTTTTGTAACATTTTTTATTTTTTTTATTTTCCCTTTATATCTTAAATTTTTCTGAAGGTGTTGCGACCGTGCCAAATTTTTTTTCAACTCAATAACTTACTTCGATCACAAGCACGTTTTAACGTTCGCGTTTTGTCGCTTCTACCTTTTTCTTGACCTTTGCTATGTTGACGTGTATTGTTTTGATATGATGGTCAGAAATAAAAAAACAACTGAACTGAGATCATGATTTTTGCGTTTTATTTCGATAACTTCACTGTCTTGATCGTTGGTATTCACTCGCATGAAAAGGAAATGAATCGGCTTGTTTTCCAACTGTTCCAATTATGAGCTAACAATATCAAAATTTTTACGACGAGGCGTACTGCATGCGTAAAACTAATCGTTTCAAGCAGCGGTTCTAATAAATTCGGTTTGCTACCTAGGTGTCAATATAAGCAAGACACTAAGCTTAATCAAAGACTATTTTAATTGAGTAAAATAGCGTTATGATTATGACGTCATCACCTTTCTCGCCCCCCAAGGTTTTTTGAAAAGTCGGCGCCTATGAGTACAACTATACCACACGTTCTGTACCAAGGTTAGGATTCTGGGAAATCCTGATTGCAAAATCCTCAGGTTTTGATCGTGTATTTTTTGTCTTGACGCCAAGATTATATGTCTAAACTTTGCAAATAAGAAGTCAGACACCTTGAAAAGGTTACATTATCTCTTGAAAATCATGAAATATAAACTTGTTATTAATGTTAATGTCTACATGAGTTACGTTTATCTTGAAATTTTCACTTTTTTCTTTGACATAGACGTATCTGAAGTATCAGTGAAGATTAGCAGCAATGGTTGGTCTTGGCTTGTCAGCGGTCAAAAGTTATTTGTGTGGTCGCACCAGAGTGGGATGTCAAGGGTAAATACAATTTTTTGATCTTGTTAAAACACTTTTTGTTACAAATCGCTTATTCTACATTTTTGAAGATTTCCAACCATCACTTCTTTTGTGGATAAGCTTTTAACCGATATGTTTGATTTTATTGTAGTTATTTAAAGTTAAAAACAAATAAAAAGTCTGATAAGTCTTTTGAACTCATTGCCTTACTTGATCCATAAATTACAATTTATTCGAAGTGTGTATATTTAATTTACAGATTCCGACTTGCAAAGAACTAACTTTGCGAACTGTGGAGGATGAAGATTTTTATTTGTCGGGGCTAGTTGCTGTCGACTACAATGAAGACACCGGTTGCATCTCGGTTCTTGCAGTTTCAAACTTTGGCCAGGCAATGTACTGGCCGAATATTCTTGTTTCCACCATGGCAAGTGGGGAACTCAAGGTTGACTTTGGAAGTCAAAACACAAACTGCTTCAGTGTTATTTCTGCACAGGTAATAAAAATGTGACATGTTTGAAGAGATACAGTCTGTATCAAGCTTTTGCTTATCAAGCTTATTCATACAACTCCAGTTTAAAGGGGTAATGTGCTCAAATATTTAAAAAAAAATATGTTTTTTTCCATTTTGTGTTTATGTTGGTTTTAGATAGTTTAAGTCTACTTCTATAAAATAAACCCATAAAACTTGGAATATGTGGCCTATAAGACATTGAAATTCAATTTTTGCGAAGGCCACTCTTATTTTTGACAATCGATATATTGCGTTTGGTTAGCATTTTATTGCTAACTTTGCATGTTGTTTTATCGTTATTTGTCCCCTTTCAAAAAGAATAAAGTTTAATCAAATTTCCCATAATGCACTGAATGTGTTTATACAGAAAAGCTGACTGTGCATGTTCACTTGTTATGTATTTCCAGTCGTATATACTTTACGGGTCTGCTACTATTCGGTGAGTCCGATTCGGTGAGAGCCTTTTTCGGTGAGAGCCCTATTCGGTGATTTTTTTGAATTTTTTTTTGAAAATTATGAGGTAGGCCTACCGTAGCCTAATTAAAACCCCTAACCCCAAAACCCCAAACCCCCTAACCTCAAACCCAAAAACCAAACCCCCAAAAACCCAAACCCCCAAAAACCCAAAAACCCAAAACCCCAAAAACCCCAAAACCCCAAAAAAGAAACTCACCGAATAGGGCTCTCACCGAATAGGGAACTCACCGAATCGGACTTACCGAATCAGGCCATTTCGATACTTTACATAGTTTCTCAAAAGTGTTAACCTTTTGGTTATTTTGAATCGTAAACTTTGGAAGGCAATATCTCCAATTAGTGTTTTGGTGCATGTGGCGTATTGTGGCCCCACGTGAACAAGCATAACTCCATGACCAAACATCACATTGGTGTGAAATTTGGAATATATACTAAGAACAACTATATCTACAAAATCTTGAGAGCGTTTTTTATATTATTGAGGCAAAATGGAGATATTGCCAAAAATAATTTGATTGGCTGTTGCTAAGTTGCCATGGCAACCAAAAATAAATACAAAAACATAGTTTTGTGCGCAATTAACATTAGAACATATTCTGCAAGTTTGGTGCCTGTAGCTTAATTGGTTTTTGAGTTAAGCTTGTTATTATTTTTTGTTACTAAGGCCCCCCCGTTGGTTACCATGGCAACCAAATGATTATAAACAATATTTTTCAAATGTACTTACCTTGTGTTATAATAATATGCATAGCAAACGAATGTCCATTTTCTTATAGTCTCAAAATTATGCTATTGAAATATGTCAAAATTAAGGCACATTACCCCCTTAAGTTCCACCATTTCCCAGTTGCAAAACATACTCAACTTCCAGTTAGAATCCCAGTTTTACTTTTCCATGTTAAACTTTTATGTCAAAGCTAAGTTTTGTTGTATCAATTTCAGTTAATATGCTTAATATTAGAATTGAGCGTATTGCCACAAGCACGGTACAATGTACATCATCAGGTTTTACAATTACATATTTACAGCAACATGGTTTTATTCTGTGCACTGCATCTGCCTCCTTGTATTACATCATTCCATCACAGGTACGTATTTTTAAACAATTATTGTTATTTTTAAAATAAGCATCTGTTACAGCAACATGTTTGTCAAGTTTTTGTTTGTTATTGTGCCTTGCACATGTGCAAAGAATTGACATTGATCTAACCTTATGCAAGCCAAATTAGTCCCTGAGTTGTGGATAATATATATTATAAATTCTGTAATCTTAGTAAATGTGAATAATATTTACTATAAATCTATATTATATGGTTACTGTGATAGATTACATTTATTTATCCAAGTGCCCAATTAAGTATATTGAGAAAGCAGTTTTAATTATATTTTGCTGCATCATATTCTCATGGGTAACTGTGACACATGCTTGATTCTTAGAATGGGTTGGCATGCAAGGATGTGGGCAAGCGGACCGGGGCACTGTCTAGTATTGGAAGAAGAGTGTCATCATTTTTCTTTTCTCAACCTCACGAAAATGAAAATGTGAGTAAAGCGGTCGGATTATTAGCCGAGTTATTATTGAAAAGTGCTTTCTGATGATGTTTTATATTATTATCATGTTAGGGTGGAGTGAAAAATTTTTTTTTATTAAATCAAAAAATCAGATTAACCAAAAGTGGCGTATGGACCTAAAACCAACTTCTGAGAAGGTTTTGGGTTTGTGCCACCTACACTCAGGTGGCCCATATTTTTTAAAGGTCATCCGAAGGTCAAATTTCATGAAAATCCCATAACTTGGAAACCGGTTAAGCTAGAATGTTGGTTTTTGGCTTAAAATTTCGGAATGGCCCGTTTCGGCTAGTCCGATTCGGCTGATCCGATTCGGCTAGTCCGATTCGGCTATTACCCTTTTCGGCTACAGCCCGATTCGGCTAGTCCGATTTGGCTGATCCGATTCGGCTAGTTCCCTATTGGGCTACAGTCTTTAGCGGTTAGTTCCCTATTCGGCAATTTTTTGGAAATCCAACGATAATCCTTCTGTAATCCAACAAAATCCAACATCGTTTCTTTTGCATTCCGACAAATTTAGCGAAAAATGTTTGAATAATTAAATTTCTTTTACAGTTGAAATTATCGAAGCTTTAGATGAGTGGGGTTTTGACCTAACCATTGAGATCTTAAAACTAAAAAGCGAATTAAATTTATTTTTGAACTATTACTGTTTGCTCAGATGAAATTGACATGTATCATGCGTCGCCGTCTGCATGCAAACTTAGAATATATTAGAATCCTCAACTATTACAAAATTCTAAATCCAACGACGCTTTCTGTTTATTTACTGTAGAGAATTTTGTATTTTGATCTCGAAGCTTTAGATGAGTGGAGTTTAGACCTAACCACTGAGATCATAAATCATATTTATGACACCGGTTACATCCCTAGTGATATGGTACGTTCCATATTCATAACTTTACCAAACCAAATCGGAGCAACAGAATGCTCACTCCACAGAACAATTAGCCTTGTGAATTACGTAACAAACAGCTTACTCCAAATCATGTTGATGCGATTGAGACCAAAACTACAATCGGAAATTTCAACAGCACAGTTTTTATTTGTTCCAGACAAAGGGACCACAAAAGGAATTTTTACATTAAAAATGATAACAGAGAGATGTGTCCGATCTCCAGATCTTATCAACGCTTACAGTGAGATGATTTTGAGAGACATCGAACATATGAATGGAGTAAAGGTTGGGGTACAAAATGTAACAAGCTTGAGATACGCTGATGAATGATGATACAGTCCTGATAGCAGAATCTGCAAACGATCTACAGGACTTATTAAATTGTGCTGTCAATAACAGTACACGAATGGGTAAGAGTTAAATTCAAACACAGAATGTATGACCGTATCAAAAATGAAAACTTATCCAAATTGCAACCATACATTCAATGGTGTGTTGCACTCAATGGTGTGAAACAGTTGATAAATTGAAATATCTTGGGTACACTATAACTTGCGATGGCAAAGTGACACTGAAATTAAAAAGAGAATCGCTATAGCAAAGGATACTTTCAGTAAAATGAGCGTAGTCTTCAGGAATCGCAACATGACAACAAAGACCAAAATTAAACTTTTGAAAGCATATGTAATATCAATTCTAACCTACGGATGTGAATGCTAGACAATAAGTAACGATATGATAATAAGAACAGTTAGAAGGCGCCAGATGCAATTTGTAGGTCATATTTACAGACAGGGAGATTTGGGATGGGAAAAAGAAGCAGTGGCCGTCAAAGATTAACTTATTTAAACAGATTGAATCAATGGGCCACAAACACAACAGTTAAAACGAACGATTTTATACGAATGGCAAATGACAGAAAAGATTGGAAGACCATGATCGCCAACGTCTGTATCAGATGAGACACATAATCATCATCAATCGTTTCTTTTGCATTCCGACAAAGAAAAATAAATTGAATTGAAATTTAGCGAAACATAAAAAGCGAATTGAATTTATTTTTGGACTATTAAATTAAAATGTTGCTCACATAAACTTGACATGTATCCTGCGTCACCGTCTGTATGCAAACTTAGAATATATTCGAATCCTCAACTATTACAAAATTCCAATCCCTAGTTTAACAAGTCAATACAATCAATACGGCACATAACAAGTAGGGTGGGTCGAAACGGACTTTTTCTCCGATTTCATTGCTACAAACTTTCTTTCTTGCGAATAATCATAAAACGACATTCCTGAAAGTTTGAGCTTGATCGAACATCGTCTTCATTTCTAAAAATGCTGATGCTTGCCAGTGTTCACTACCTGTGAAATAAGTAGGGCCAGTAAAAGTCATTAAAGTCATATTTTTTTGGTAATGCAGAAAGTTGTCAAACCGATAACAGTGAAACAACGACGTTTCTACGGTGTCTATTTAAGAAGTTATAAAGTCATAAAAAGTTATATTTTCTGTTTTAGATCATAAAATATGACTTCATTTTTACTTCAAAATACAAAGATTGAGCCGGAGTAACTTTGTAAATGCAGTTCAAACAGCTCCTGTAGACATTGAACTTTGATAATAATTTGTGGAAGGGAGGCAATGAGAGTTCTCACGCTGAGTCTCACTTAGCATTGGAAGCAACATTTTTATTACTTTCTGTAGCCTAGTAATAGCGCTTGCTGTTTGATGTTAATTTGCATTGTGACATCATCTTGACACATTATTTTGCAACACACAATCCAGTCTCTGAACATTATAAACACTTGCAGTAGGCCACTACGTCGCTAATAAGCTGAACCGTCGTAACTCCAAAAATGCAGTTTTGAGAAAATTGAATTTTAAAGTTCACGCTGTGTTTGCTGTACATTGTTTGATCTTTCTAAAAGTTCTCTAACGGAAAAACATGAAAACTATATATACATTGTCTTTCATGGAGCTTTGTTGTTGAAAAAAAGATAATTCTTTTTTGCAAAAATTGAACGTTAGAAAAATGAGTATGGACATACGATAGTTTAACAATAAAAAATTGTCGAAATGTAGTTACAATAAAACAGCAAAATTGTTATGCGAAATAGAAAGAAATAGAAGTAAGCCTTGAATATCAACATGCAAAAAACGATTGAAAGAAAAATTACCTAAAAGAAAAGGGAGTGTTAACGTGAAACGTGTAAAATTACTTTCAGAGCAGAGTATCGTAAGTCCCATTTTATTATTTTGCAAAACTATCGTAACTCCAATTTGCGATAGTTCATCATTCTGTATCATCAAAACTAAAGCAGATGGACTTACGATGCTTTAACAAAATAAACTGTAGTTTATAAAGATATCAAATCAACCAAAAACGCAATTTTGAAAAATTTGGACTTACGATAGTTCAGCTTAACGGCGACTAAGTCAACCAGTGCTGAGACCTCAAGAGTCAAGGGTACTTTTCGAGTACAGAGCTTTGACTCGTACTACTAAGTAGCTGGTTTGGTAGGTAGGCCTACACATAGGCGCCGACTTTTATTTTTGCACGGGGTGGCAGATAGCACAATATGGCAACCTATAAACTTTCAAACTGCATGTTTTTGTTTGATTTTTACTAAGCATTCGAAAATTGCATTTTTTTAATTTGAAAATAGATATTCATTTAGGGGGTGGAGCTAATTTTATTTCCGAGTATTTTATAGCTGTCATAATTTATAGCGATATTAAGCAGTTTAAAATTTTTCAAAAAAGATTTTTGGGAGAGGCAATGGAAAAATCGTATTTTGTTGATTAATAAATCCCATTGTAAACCTAACAAATGTAACAATGACTTATGAAAAGTAACAAATAAAACGATCCCAACAACAAGGAAACAAATCGTAGCCACGTGTTGCATAATCTTCACGTAGCTTGCTTGATGTTACGCAAGTATCATGCTTGTGACAAAAACAATCATTTTCTTCGCAATACTGTATTGGTTCACCTCTTGCTTTACGTTGACTTGAAGCGAAAACCAATAATCAAAAAAAGATTTAAACGTCCGTTCAAATTACATTTATTTGCAGTAAGTAATGTAACCTAAACGGGGTGGCTGCCATCATGCCATAGAGGTTATGGGGTGGCGTGGCTGGCCACCCCGCAAGTCGGCGCCAGTGGATGCATTAGACATTTGAATTTTTGTAGTGATTTTCAAGTGAAATAGAAGTGTTTTGTTAGTTGTTCGAGTGTGTTATTGTTCAAAATACATGTAAAAACTTACATACGAGTTATTAATTAGAGATTAGCATAAATTTGATGCTTAAAACAAAGTCATATATTATCATATATTTCAAAAAATAAAGTCATATTTTTCAATTTTTTAGGTAAAAAAATGGCCCTAGTAATAAGTAATAGCACAACGTCACTATCAAAGCAGTTGTTATTATTAGGGTAGGGCAGTCCGTGGTGCATTCCCAGGTCCAACGTCAATGCAGGTGAACAATGGTTGCGATTATTACAATTCAAGTACTTGACATTTCTTGGCACATTTTCTCAAATGATCAAAATATAGTCATCATAACACACATTATTACCTGATTTGTTGCCACACAAGTGTTGATGCGAGCCTTGCATTTCTCATCACGTCGGGAACAACGCCAGTATTTCTTAAGCCCGTCTGGACTATATTGAGCTAGTTGAAACATGTAGCCATCATGTAGAAAAACCTCACCTTTGCGCTGCGTACTAATCGATTCCTCTGCCATGATCAAGTAACATCAACTGAGAGTCTAACGAAGGAACTAACCAAAGGAATTTCAGGTCATGTAACGCCGAAACCCAGGTTTACTCTAAATGCCACTTAGGTTTTAACTTCATCTTTTATTGCAAACGCTATTTGGCAACTGTCTTTTTTTCGTTGACACGTTTTCGCTGAGACTTTATCTCATTAACCCCTATTGGTAATCATGAAAACTGTTGTTTTCATGTAAAACACATATTTTGAACGAACCCAGACATCAAAACTCGTCATTTTTACATTGATTCAACGTCTGCAGACGTTGAATGAATGTAAAAATGACAGATTTTGCCGTCTGGGAAGGCACTCAAAGGTAAACACTGGATAAAATGCAAGAATGCAAAAGATACCATATTGTCGAATTAAAATACAAAATTCTCTAAATAAACAGAAGAACCGGACATACATTTCTCTGTTATCATTTTTAATGTAAAAAATTCCTTTTGTGGTCCCTTTGTCTGGAACAAATAAAAACTGTGCTGTTGAAATTTCCGATTGTAGTTTTGGTCTCAATCTCATCAACATGATTCGGAGTAAGCTGTTTGTTACGTAATTCACAAGGCTAATTGTTCTGTGGAGTGACCATTCTGTTGCTCCGGTTTTCTTTGGTAAAGTTATGAATATGGAACGTACCATATCACTAGGGATGTAACCGGTGTCATAAATATGATTTATGATCTCAGTGGTTTGGTCTAAACTCCACTCATCTAAAGCTTCGAGATCAAAATACAAAATTCTCTACAGTAAATAAACAGAAAGCGTCGTTGGATTTAGAATTTTGTAATAGTTGAGGATTCTAATATATTATATTCTAAGTTTGTATGCAGACGGCGACGCATGATACATGTCAATTTTATCTGAGCAAACATTGATAGTTCAAAAATAAATTTAATTCGCTTTTTAGTTTTAAGATCTCAATGGTTAGGTCTAAACCCCACTCATCTAAAGCTTCGATGATTTCAACTATAAAAGAAGCGATATTACAACATTCTCTAAATAAACAGAAGACGTTGTTGTCCATTTTATGTGAGCAAACAGTTCAATTTAATAGTTCAAACATTTTTCGCTAAATTTCATTTCAATTTGTTTTTCTTTGTCGGAATGCAAAAGAAACGATGTTGGATTACAGAAGGATTATCGTTGGATTTTCAAAAAATTGCCGAATAGGGAACTAACAGATAAAGACTGTAGCCCAATAGGGAACTAGCCGAATCGGATCAGCCAAATCGGACTAGCCGAATCGGGCTGTAGCCGAAAAGGGTAATAGCCGAATCGGACTAGCCGAATCGGATCAGCCGAATCGGACTAGCCGAATAGTAGCAGACCCTTAAAATTTCCAGAAGGTCCATGTTTATATATGCTCTAATGCAACTTTTGTCTCTATTTTAACTACATAAGCTGATAATAATAAAAAATGACGTTTTAGTTTGAAAGATATGTAACGTGAAGAATTGAAAATGCTATATTTGAACTATTTGCATCCATAGTTATGTGTTAAGGCATAATAGGTACAAACTGACTAAGTACTGCTTAAAATACTTTCTAAGTAGTTGGTACATAGGATATGCAAGCAACAATCATGGATATGTGATAAAAAAACTCAATGACAAAAATAATGTAGCAAAGACTCCTATGCAATAATGTTACAATGTTATTTGACATTAAGTTTCAAAATTTACATCTTTGGTTTCCATGAAATTTATAAGAAACTACTTACAATCAGGGTCACATTATAAAAATTAAAATGTGGTGAAAAAATATTGAAAACCTTCAATCTGAAAACATCAGGACTATCAAAGTCAGAAAAAATATGTTTCGACTCTGATCCATTGCAAATTTGGGCAAGGCTGACACTGGTTTGGTAAAGACCCTTGCCAACCTTAAGCCACCACTGTTTGCAATCAGTGTTACAGAAACCATGACATCAACTCATTTATAATTACACGTATCCAATAACAATACACAGCCAGGGGCTCCAAGAGGGGGGGAAGTCGGGCAACTTTCCCCCCTAGGATAACATTGTAGCCTAAAGGAAAAACGAGTAGCTTTTCGTTTTTTCATGTTTGAGGGGGCCCATTTTTGCCACTAAAAATGATAGTGTACCAACTTAAAAAAAAACAATTTTTTGAAATAGGCAGTTCCAAGTATTTTTCGATCATAGTATATGTAACTTCAAATGTATCTCATCAAGAACAAATCATTCTCGTATTAAGGTAGACAATGTTAAACTGCTTCAAGACGTAAAATTTGGGTCGCCACTTTAACAAGTCGAAATTCTGCCACTGAAATTGACTAGAATGAAACCGCCAACCAATCATAAGCTACGGTTTAACTGACGTAAAAAATGGCAAAAAGAAGATGATAGAAAGCAAATTAAGTGATGGATTTTTTGTCAGCTGGTTGGCTTAGGGGTTAGGGTTAGGGCTAGAAAGTAGTAATTTCATTGACCCGGGTTCGATTCCCACTACTGTTATTGCTCTTTTTCTTCTGTAATTACCAAATAAAGTTCAAAACAAGCGTTAACTCTCTGGATGAGTGCTAGAAGGATCACAATTGGACGGTAGCCTCTTATAACATGTTCTGATTGGTTGACGGTTGCATTGTAGTCATTCGCAGTGGCAGAATTTCGACTTGTTAAAGTGGCTACCTAAAATTTGATGCTGTTAAGCCTACTGGTTTTGGCATCATCAATTTTCTATTGTTTTAACTTGACAACTGGTGCTGCTGCGTTTGGCTAAGCGTGTAGCCTACTATTTTTGCTTGACCAACGGAACCTTGACTTAAAAAACTGCGTTAGCCAGGCGTAAGTCCACCCTGTTAGCTCAGTGGTTATGCGCCCGGCTCAAGATGACGCAGCGCTGGTTTGACTCTCGTGGTCATATCATTTTTGGAGTAATTGATCTACTGTAGCTTGTGTCATTTTCAAGTGTAACCAGGCCAGATAGGAAATTCAAAATAAAGCTGCCTCATTCAAGAAGCCTACTTGAGCAGTTTCAAATCCATGCTTGTCTGCATTTGTTTTTCCTTTACAATATTATGCTAGGGGGGAAAGTTTCCTGACTTTCCCCCCTCTCGGAGCCCCTGGCTGTGTATTGTTATTGGATACGTGTAATTATAAATGAGTTGATGTCATGGTTTCTGTAACACTGATTGCAAACAGTGGTGGATTAAGGTTGGCAAGGGTCTTTACCAAACCAGTGTCAGCCTTGCCCAAATTTGCAATGGATCAGAGTCGAAACATATTTTTTCTGACTTTGATAGTCCTGATGTTTTCAGGTTGAAGGTTTTCAATATTTTTTTCACCACATGATAATTTTTATAATGCGACCCTGATTGTAAGTAGTTTCTTATAAATTTCATAGAAACCAAAGATG
Organism: Aplidium turbinatum; assembly: GCF_918807975.1. Lineage (NCBI taxonomy): Eukaryota > Metazoa > Chordata > Ascidiacea > Aplousobranchia > Polyclinidae > Aplidium > Aplidium turbinatum. Next base: position 3,911,055 of record NC_137483.1, on the reverse strand, counting down.
TAAATTTTGAAACTTAATGTCAAATAACATTGTAACATTATTGCATATGAGTCTTTGCCACATTATTTTTGTCATTGAGTTTTTTTTGTCACATATCCATGATTGTTGCTTGCACATCCTTTGTACCAACTACTTAGAAAGTATTTTAAGCAGTACTCAGTCAGTTTGTACCTATTATGCCTTAACACATAACTATGGGTGCAAATAGTTCAAATATAGCATTTTCAATTCTTCACGTTACATATCTTTCAAACTAAAACGTCATTTTTTATTATTATCAGCTTATGTAGTTAAAATAGAGACAAAAGTTGCATTAGAGCATATATAAACATGGACCTTCTGGAAATTTTAAGCCAAAACCAACATTCTAGCTTAACCGGTTTCCAAGTTATGGGATTTTCATGAAATTTGACCCTCGGATGACCTTTAAAAATTATGGGCCACCTGGGTGTAGGTGGCACAAACCCAAAACCTCCTCAGAAGTTGGTTTTAGGTCCATACGCCACTTGTGGTTAATCTGATTTTTTGATTTAAAAAAAAAATTTTTTTCACTCCACCCTATCATGTGACTATGCAATAGTTACATATTGACAAATATAAACTATGCTAAACTAGGCTGCAGCAGTTGTTGTTATTGACAAATTGCTGTGTTAGTGACAAATTGAAAACTTCACCAAGTGCTGCCATCATACGCACAACTTGTATTTTGAGCGCTGCCAAATACGTCAACAAGTTGCTTTACCAATCTCGGTAACCGGCCCTGCGTCAAAGGGTTTGCTACTATTCGGTGAGTCTGATTCGGTGAGTTCCTAACCTCTAACCCCTCCCTAACCCTAAAACGGCAATGATAATTAGGCTACGGTACCTGATTATTTAAAAAAAAAATGAAAAAATCACCTAATAGGGACCGGACTCACCGAAACGGGCCATTCCGGCGTCAAGAGCCTCTACAAGCATGCGAAACTACTAGAAATAACGTAGCAAGGCTTTGTCAGTCCGAGGATAAAGATTCAAAAACCAAATCAAGTTGCAATACTCCAAATCTACTCAGACTACTCTGTTGCAATTTTAATGATAATGTGCCTGTTCTGATGGTGACATTGATAATAATCATGGTCGTTCCATTCCTCTCTGTCATTTGATGCGCATAAAGTGATTGGTTTTGACGATTGTGTTTGTGGCCGTTCCAATTCCATTGCGAACACTCAAATTCCATTCCAATTGAAGTTGAACCCACATTCCACAGGTAGTTCAGGTGGAGATGAACCCAACAAAGACGTATGGAGAGCATCAGTTGTTAGTTCTGACGGAGACGCATCTGCAGCAATGGAAATGTTTGTTCGACGTTGACAAGGAATCGGCTGCTGTCCAGCTTGCTGCCAGCGTGGATTTAAACGAAATACTTCAGACCAGGCTCAGCAAAGAAATATGGGTAAATGATTGCTAAAAAAAGAGAAAAATGTTGTTTGCAAACACTAAATGTTGTGGTCTAGTACTGAGAGCGTTTATTTGGTGTTAGTTTCAAAGGTTACCAGTCAAAGATATCTTACTATCAATCAAGGATTTTTGTTTTGATACAAAATATTGCTTCAGCTTCACAAATTTGTACCTCAGTAATCAGTATCAATAGAAGGGCGATTTCTGTCTCCATCTTCCGATAATTTATTTAGTATTTTGCTCCGCTAGGTTGTTCGAGGGGCGTCGAACTTACGACCTGTGGCATTCTGACAAACCGTTTCTCCCCGACTTCATAAATACTTATCTCTTCTAGATAAACTCGTCGTATTTATAAAAGGCTTATATTATATTTGTTATAATCTAAGTCTGTTTTAAATACTGTGATCTTGTTTTAGCGTATAGAAAATAGTTTTACCTTTAAACTTGCACCCTCTAGTGGAGCAGCAGCTCTTACTCCTAGGTCTAATTTTTTTGCATTCCCAACTCTGGAAGGTAAATCATTTGGAAAACGTGACAGTGGTAACATGTGCCGCTGGCTTGACAGTATTGTCCTGGCTGCTGAAGCTACTGGTGGTTAGGATTAAGTGAAAAATAGTTTGTTTTGTATTCTGTAACCTGCGTGAGTGATTTGGATTTGTAATAAACCTGGCAATCGTGTTTAATTAACGTCTGAAATGTGCGAAAAGGATTGACAGTCCCTGCAATGAAGTGAAATAGACGAGCATACAACCTTGCCTTCCAAGTCGACTCTAACTTACTGTACTTTTTATGTTAAATTTAATTTTTGTGCAGGATTCTGAGAAGCCAAGTTGTAGTATGTGGTCGCTAGATGTCGCCCGTGCGACCAGTCGAGGCCAAGTTGCAGTGCTTCTTGCACTGGCCGAGTCAAGCGACCGTGATGCAACGTTATATTACGGTGTTTGTCTGTTCGATGATTTGATCAACACTGATCACATAAAGACCATTGTGCTCGAGCACACCAATCTCTATTCGGTAAGTTCTTGCCGGATAATGTTTCTTCTGCACTTCACTGTAGTGTTTAGTGGTTTATACTATTTTGTTGACATGGCTCGGTTGCCGATTGATGGGTAGAGTGTCTCCTTGTGAGTCAGTAGGCATGGGTTCGACACCCTGTCGGATTACTCCACAGTAACTTTTTAAAAGTAGTGCTGAATCTTATTTCTCCTTGTATTCAGCAAAGGGAATAGATTGAGGATAATAATGTGTTTGATACTTTTTATTTGTGAAGTTAACTGAGGGAAAATAACTACGCGTGTACTTTCCACCGAGCTGTAGAAGTCGAATTGATTAAACTGAACAACAAACACGTTGCATTCCGCGCAAGAATGTAGCTTCGTGAGAATTAGACATTCCTCGCGCTGATTACAACAAGCAGTGCTTCCAGCATATTATTACAAATACAACAATAATGTGAGCGCCTCAATACAGCTGCGCTAGCACAATCTGCTTTGCATAGCTTGTCTGCAGTAGATTCCGATGTAAAAAAATACACAGCATTATTATTATTGCGCCATTTTACCTTCATTCAGGCATCTTTAGAAGACCAGCTCCTGTCATACCAGCTGTTGGTGGACAATCCAGCCGGCCGACAATTGGAACATTTCGCGGTCTGGACTGGAGAGCGCGTTCTGCTGAAGAGCTTGGTATCTGTAGATGGGGATTATAAAGAAGACAACGTCCCTTTTGATGGACCAGGTCGAGTGTTGTGGCTTGTGCAGTCTAATCACTATGTGCCAGAGTGGCAACTAGGTTAAAATAAATGAACTTAGTCAAAGCCTGCAACGCTGTTAACATTATTTTTTCTTTTGTCGTATCCAGGCTTACACCTGGTGGTTGAAGATTTAGATTAAGTGGACGGGAAGGCAAGGAAGCCAATCTTCGTGTCCACCTTCAGACATGCCTTTAAGTGTCCTGCCAACGACACAGCCGCATACTCTTGAGCGGTGTCGAACCGGCGTCCTTTTAATTGCCGTTCCAGGGCTCTCACCACTCGGCCATGCAGCCGACTTATTGATCGCATGTTATATCTTTCGAATAAATGTTTTACTGTTTTTTTGTAATCTTTTTGTAATCATCTTTATCTTTTAAAGTTATCACCAGTGAAAAGACGTTTTCTGTTGCAAACGTTTTTAAAATTAAGCATTCTCATCCCCCGTTTTGTAAGATTTTTTCCATTTGTCCTGGTATTGGAATTCAAACCGCGTTTCAATATACCCCAATTGTACAACAACATGCTTTGACTACACGAACGTTTTTATATTTGATGTAAAAGTGGAAAAATTTCCTTCCGAAATCAAGCCAGTATATAAGGGTTGGATCATTGAATGCACCAGCAGCGGATGTCTTGAGCCGCTGTTTATGCTAATTATCTGAGTATAGTTAGTTTATGCGAAGTTTGTTTGTGGATCAATAATCTGTGATTTAAACTGGGGATTACGGCCGGTGCCTGTAAGAACATTAGTCTGCGAACTTAGTTGCTTAATCTGCAGATTTTTATAATCGGTGGATAATGCACTTTTGATGCATTTATCCAACCCCTAGAATTATAGCAAAAGTTCTTTTGAAAACACTTTCAGAATAACGCTGACGATTTAACATTTGCAGGCTTAGTTTGTTGGGATCAAGATAACTTGGTTCTTCCTTTTTATCAACTACCGCTTGCATGTAACATGCCCGCTTACTGTGTTTCAGGTAATCGTGTCCTTGGAGCTGGGCATTATCAGGGAAGATGTATCTTCTTTAGTGCAGCTCATGGCCTGATCACCTCAGCATCATCTCTTGAGAGAAATGTTCCTTTCACATTGGAGGAGTCACTTTTGGAGATGACGTCAACCCCGGTAAGTGGCTTTAATGTCCCCCTCCAGTATCTTCCCTTGGTGAAATAGCGTTTTATGGCCCCCATGAAATTTGACTTACACAGTCCTCATTGTTATCAGATCAATATAATTGGTGGTCCCTGGTTTTGAGTGGCGACTTTTTGTTCACACCAACCATGACTTGTTATAGCTTTGTTTGTGTGTGGAAGTAATTTATCTTCAAAAGTTTGTGCCAGAGCACGACCTTGTACTGCTGACGGGTATCGAACCAACAACCTTTCGATCGTCCTCATCAAATGTAAAGTTATTGATCTTTCTTCTCTTTTAGTCTCCATCAACGAACACGATGAGGAGTCTTCCTGGGACTCCAGTGATGAGCCAGTCAAAGATGGACAAGCTGGAGGCGAGCGAGGGAGCTGCACAACGACTTCAAGCGGCTTTTCTGCACTACTGCCGCCTCAATATGGTAGATATGTTTGAACAACTCGATGTTTTAGTTTTATCAGGCTTGTCTAAGTTGTTAAAAGTAAGTTACGGTGTTTGATGTTTAAGCTTTCTTCCTATATTAAATGAGATTGTCCCACCAAAGTAACAATCTTGAAGAAGCCCTTGCTCTCGTAATACCGCATCGGCCTTATACGAATCAGATTGCACTATATCTTAACTCTGGTTCTTATGTTAGTTGTTACGTGGGAAGACAATGCAGGATGAGAAGTGTGGCAAGAGATCTGTATTGGTCTATTTTAGGTTAACACACGACTGTTTTGTGCGGTTCGCTTGGATACAAAATGTTCCTTCTTCACAGGATCAAGCTCGCGATCTAGTGGCTGATGCATTTCCGTTTGATGCCGCTGATGAGTCACTCGACAACGCCGTTGTTGTGGTTAGTGGCGAGTTGATCGACGACTACCCCGCGCAGGATCCCAGATGGGCCGAGTCTGTACCGAGCGGTTAGTTCCATCTCTTATTACGTCATAATCATCGTTGTCACTCTTGTCATTTGGCGCGTCGTCTTCACTGCTATAAATGGAACGTTGTAAAATTCCCATTTTTATCACGGATGACTTGGACTGGGTTTGAAAGAAATTTAAAAACACTTCATTCTTAACTTTATTCTGCATATCATAGTGCTAATGGAGTATGGTGATTGATGATGAGGTAATGTTTAATGTTTACATCGCTAGTGGTTACTTTTTGATTTGGTACTTTACAGATTTTTCTTCGGAGTCTTCTACCTCCCTTATCTTGCAGCATCAGCTGGAGGATAAGTTGAAAGCGCACACGCTCTTCCTGAAGTTTTTAACTGACGTGAGTAGTTCACTGTAATTTTATTTTCAATTTTATCATTCTCAGTTTTGGATCAAAGATTGTAGCACTATCTGCATTCTGCAACATACGGTGGGGTGAGATGTTTCCATTTGGAATTATCGAAAAACTTCCATCGTGCACACCAGATTAGAATGAAGATTGTGAAACTAACACCGAAGGAAAGGCAGACCACTGGTCGTTCTAATTTCATCGGTGACGTCAATGTTACGTAAGGATTTCGTCATTTCGTTCCTGACACTTAAAATCTCGGAGTATTCTTGTTTGATCGATTCATTTGAATTTTATGCAGTCATCTGGTTTAAGTTACCGCCTTGCAGGTTGAAATATGGGACAGACTGACGTACTGCGGCGCCGCACGTGATCGGGTGGTGACGCGCTGGTTGCTATGGGAGCACGCCGAGAAACTTCACGCTTCAATCGGTTTGCTGCAGCGACATCCCGCCCACCAAAGTAAGTCCTCTTCGGCTTGCCGGTAGAATGAAGAGACCGCCTCCCATTTGAGAGACGTATGTTCGATGCCCTGTCCGGTCAGATAAAAGCTTTGTAAATGTGGCAATGAATCCGTCGAATCTGAACATTGAACGACACGGGCAATTTCAATCAGCCCCATTGGAGAGTACTCAATCTTTTCATTAATCGAAATGTATCTCTCAATATCTGAGTGCAAAGTGGTGTCTGTGCCGCTTCATTTGGTCCTTAATGTGCCGCGAAGGAGTGCGCAATCCACGTTTACGGCTCATAAAACGCATAAATATAGCAACTAGTAGCAAGAGTGAAACGTTTCAATTCTTTTGCACCTTCATCATTTTGATTATTTGTGCTGTTTGCTTTCATCTCAACTAGAGATGGTCTAGCTGCTAACTGATCGAAATCGATTTTTATATGTTCATGATTGAATTGACTCGTGTGAACATAAATGTTATATATCAAATGTAGTTATTACTATCTGAAGCCTTTACAAATTGTTTCACCTAACGGATCATCAGAAGGTCTGCAAAAAACATGTAAACAGTAAAGAATCGATAATTCTGAAAAGATATTAAATATTACAACTGTAAATTAATCTGCCAAAAAAAATCTCTAAACCTGTACTTCCTGAGAAGATATTAAATATTACAGCTGTAATTTAATCTGCAAAAAAAACCTCTAAACCTGCATTCCTGAAAAGATATTAAATATTATAACCGTAATCCAATCTGCAGAAAAAAACTCCAGAATTACTAAGGACAGCCTCCATCCGCCACGATAAAGTATCAATCAATTTGTCCCAATGGAAACCAAGCAACAATGATGGCAACATCTATGACATCACAAAGAAGCAAAATGCTTGCTATGATCGGCTCAACCTGTAGTAATCTGCACAGAATGAATAAAAATTGTTTTTAAACCTGTAAAAATTAAATGAGATTTATAACCTGTAAAAATCAAATGAAATTTAATTTTTTTCAAAATTATAACCTGTAAAAATCCCAAGGAATTGTGATGATGTAACCTGTAGTGTCCTGAACAAATGAAATAAAATCCGTTTATAAATCTGTAAAAATTAAATGAGATTTATAGCCTGTAAAAATCAAATGAAATTTTAAAAACCTGTGAAAATCAAAAGGAATTTATTTTATTTTGAAGTACTTGAGTTTAAATTTGTTTCTATGACGACATTTGCCGACCAGTTCCGAACGCTTGTTCAAAAGGTGGCCACTATCAGCCTTCAGAATGGCCAGCTTTTCAGCCAAACATAGGCCACAATTGTTACGACCACCACCACTATAAGGCCGAGCACAGCTGTGGATGGACCAAGTTATTTTAGGGTCAACACCCTTGTCCTTAAGGTCCCAAACTGCCTTAGATAGCTCGGTGCTGTTTCGTTTAGACCTATCCATGAAAGTACATTTATGGTTGGAAAAACGTTTTTTAAAAGTAGTTTCGCAACAACCAATGTAATTAAGAACCTTCGGGCTGTTATCAATGGTAGCTTTGTAAACAATGGCCTTCTGCAAGCATTGCCCATTCAAAGGACAATCTGGCCTCACCCTACAATTGCAACCAGGCTGCGATGGTATATTATCAGCCTGCAATATTGCTTTATTGTGGGAGGATATGACGCTTGCAACATTCGGAGTACAACTGTAGCTCAGCTTAATAGTATTACGGTTGAATATTTTGTGCAATCTATGATGGGGTGGAAAGTGTGTGGAAACAAGTTTGAAAAATTCCTTACCAATATTGCTATCAACCTGCAAGCTGAAAGGAGGGTTAAACCATAAAATTTTCCGGCTCCTTTTCCTAGATGTTCGTAAGTTATTAGCAGGGTTGTAGCAAACTCTCTCCGCAAAACCACTTTTCAAAAGGGCATCGTTATAAACAGATGCGGTCTTATCAAATTCATTTTGACCAAATGATGTGGCGGACAATCGCTTTGAAATCATAGTCGGGATTTGTCTCTTAATGTTGGGTGGGTGATTGGACTGGGCATGAATGTAAATTGGATCATTATTGGGTTTTCTATAAGGCCAGAATTTACCAGATAGCAAATTCAAAGTGACGTCAAGAAAATCAGTTTCAATTAGACCAGTATCCACAGTAATATTTAAGCCATGTTGTTTAAATAATTGAATGACATTCTTTCTCAAACGATCAATCTTAGGGCCGGATAAATTACGCAAAATAGCCAGACCATCATCACGATATAAGCCAAGCATGTCTCTGTCAACAATAGCAGAAAGTTCGTTCAAAAGAAACAAGCCGACCAACTCACAAATCTCAGCACCATCAAATGAGCCCATTGTAACGTCAAACAAACCATCTTTCTTAGCCCAAGTATCACCACCATCAATTTGTTAGAACCTGGTTAGAAATAACACTAACCAGGTTATTGATTGAAGATGATTCTACGAAAAATTTTGCGACAAACATCTTGGGAATTATAGTTGTTTTATTGTTCACTTGTATTCATGCAGGTATTGTGGATGGCGCCATTAGACAAGTTCTTAATCGGCGTGAAAATATGACAAATGCTGCTGGATTGACACCACGTGACTTCTTCTATCGTGAGGTGATCTTATGGCGTTGTTTTACATCGTAGAAACGTCTTGTCAGTTTGTTGTCACCACTTTGAAACCACCAACCCGTTGCCGCATTCCCTTCTAGACTGACTGAAAAGTAAAATTGATCTGTAATAATCCAATTGTTGGTTAAAAACTCGGTAAACAAGTCAGAGCTTGTTGTGTCATTTTACAACTAACCCAAATGGTTCAGCATTCATGTACCCCCTTGGAACAGGTCTCGTTCCCTCAAGTGGTGTGAGTGCCCCTGGTTGAGAACCTCTTCTACAAGTGATGAAATAATTTTCTTAATCACGATTCCTTCGCCTCATCGATTTGAATAAAACTAGAATCAGTTCATCCGTCAGCACGAACAATTCTGTGATGTAAAACAACAATATTCCACAGGCTGGCTTTGGTCCTTACTTGTTTTCCTCAACATATTCGTCGTTTGTGTCCACAGGTGACTAGAGTCGATGAGATATTCCAGCCACTCTTGGAAGAGGAGCAGAGCGCTTTATTGAAGAGCTTTCTGTCATCACGTGACAAAGCAACGGTCGTAGCAGGCGTCAACGCCGTCATAGAGGTGAGTTGCTTTTAGCCTTTCACGAAAGAGGCTTCGTGTCGCTTCTGTTGTTACGTAATGATGACGCGCCTTCATGACGCAATAAGTGGCATGACGATGCTTCGTCAATGAGCTCGGTTGAGTGACTTTGGTTCAGGTTTATGACGAAGAGCTGGTTTTTGTAACCCGCGCCTGAACTTCGGTCGCAACTCTGCGTCAGTGATCCGAAGCCTTTCGGTAGTGTCTGCCGCATAGCTAAGTGGTCAGAACCCTGAAATGGCAATCGAAAGGCTGAAACGGTTCGACACCGCTCAAGAGCATGCGGCTGTGTCTTTGGCAGGACACTTAAAGGCATGCCTGAAAGTGGACATGAAGATTGGCTTCCTTAATCTAAATCTTCAACCGCCGGGTGTAAGCCTGGGTACGACAAACAAAAACCTTTGCTGGTGTACGAAACCGACATGATTGCATTCCGTAAAATACTTTTTTTATTCCAATTATAAATAAATCTGTTGTTGCAAAACAAGACTTAAAGCAAAAGTTTCAACGTTTTATTTCCAGTCCATGCTGACATCTGTGTACCAGTATCGCAAGACTCTGAACCTTCTTTTCGAAGATAGAGAAGGGAAACGCTGTGAATACATCCCATGGACCGTCGGAAGTGGCCGCAGCAACATCCGAGGACTGGTGATCCAACAGGTGACTCGTCATGCATGATTGTTTTGAGGAGTCGCATTTTTTTGCGACAATGTAATATAGCAACTGGCTGAGATGGCATGGATTAATTGCAAATTTGTGTCTTTTTTTTCAAATTTGTGTCTGTTGATTAAAACCGAGGTAAATTTAACGTAGGTCTCTCTTCCTGTTTAAAGTCGTTTTTTTAACATTCTCCAACATTTTTGTGATAAAATTTGGGCCTCCACCACTTGAGAATTGATTTGCGAAGTGGGTCCGTTTAAGCCTAAGGCGATGATCGGTTTATTAAGGGAGAGTTGTTTCGTTTTTTTTTTGTTTTTATTCAACCGACGAGTAAAAATTGCCTTTCTGCTTTCAGAAATACAAACTTAGCCAACCGGAGTTACATTTTCTTTCTAGCACAAGTTCACTATTGACCGGGGAATCCCCAAAGCTGAGGATGGCCAACAGAGGACAGCATTGTGCCAATCACTGGCCTCTCTAGCCGACCTCGTCCTGACTGGCTACACCCATCAATTGGCCTCGTTACCACCAAATGGCATCTCAGCTCGAAGGTCAGAGGTCACTGCCGCATACGCAGCCCACCGGAGCGAACTTATCAAGCCTCTACGTAAGGAAGTTTAGCGGCTCAGCAACCAATGGTGCTTCATAGTTAACTTGTGTTGTGATGTATGCTTCTGGAAAAGTTATTTTTTCTTTTTCAATTGATTGGCGCTTATTTTTGTTGCGAGTATAAATAGTTAAATACACACATTCAAAGTAAAGTCAAATAATACAAACGATCACATAGAATGTGTGGATACTGCAACGGGTGGCTGCGAAGTGACCTGGGAGGTATTCTAGTCAAGCAGCCACCCTAACTTTCTGCCAACAATATGTGTTTTTTCTTTCTTTCGAAATTCTTTCGTTGATCAAACAGATGTTTAAACAGTTAGCTTTCTGTGAGCAGTGCATGTAGTGGATCGAAAGTTTTCCGTATCATAGAACTATTTTCTATCATAGAACTATATAAACTATTTTCTATTACTTCATCTCTCTGCTGTACTTTGGTCCTACACTTCAAGAAAACTTATCAGTAGCTTGTTTGTAACTTGTTTCAATGCAACCATCGAAATCACAAACGAGCTGCTTATTACAAAACACAAGTTTCATCGCGTAACATTGATGTGTTGTCGCAGTCAAGGTAGAGCAGCTGGAGAAGGCGGCAAGCTTGGCTGAGAAGTATCACGACTTCGACATCCTCATCCAGATATGCGACCAAGGTGGAGATTCCCAGAGGCTGAGGAAGTACATGGCCAAGTTTAGTGACGAGGTAACTCCATGATGTCATTGTAGTGCTAATTATCACGAGGGAGATGATGTCATCGGAATGTTTCATCCGTTTTAAAATGCGTTGTCGATGTCTTGTCATAGCATTACTTTTTAACGTAACAAAAGTTGCGCGTTATTGAATTGTTTGATGTTTCAGACATTCCCAGAGCACTTGTTCCGTTGGTATCTTGACAGAGGGGACTACAGGAAGTTGTTCTCCTGTTGCGATGAGGCGCGGATCCCCAGGTTGAAGACTTTCCTCTGTGCCCACCCCAACCTGGCCTGGATGCAGCAGATACAAGCAGGTGGGTGGACTCTTATTCACTATCTGTTCCACTTCTTCAATGAGTCGAAATATTGTTGCGGAGTGGTGAGAACGTGCAGAGGCCGTCAGTTCGACACCCATCTAAATCATGCAGCTTTTTCAGAAACACTTAATAGCCTGTTTGAAAAGGAATACTTAAATTGGCTTTCTTGCTTTCCATGCACCTGGAAGCTGTTAAAACAGAAAGTAATGCGTCAATATGGTTATGCTAAGATACCTGTGGTATCAAAATTTACTTCATTTTTTTCACCCTTCCCACAAACAGGCGAGTACAACGAAGCTCATGACACATTGCGCTATCTAGCGGCTAAAGAAACCAAGTCAGCTACGAAAAAGAAGCATTACCTAAGCCTGAGCAAACTATCAGCTGTGTTCTCAGGAGACGCACAGGATGCTGTTGAGGAGAAAATTGAAGGTTAGAGCGATTGTAGAATTAATCAATAAGTACTGGTGGCTGTTGCATTAGAAGAGATAAATGAGCATCTACACAATTAAAATTTAAACCAGATAGAAGTTAGCACACAATTCAAGCATAAATATGACAGGAAAATATTGGTGGTGATTTTCTTCAAAACATGGTTTGTTTTGGTTATAGGTAAATTGTTCGTAAACAGTTGTTCATAAAACAATTGTTCGTAAACAGTTGTTCGTAAAACAATTGTTTGTAAACTGTTGTTCCTAAAATGAAATCCATAAAACAATTCTTCGTAAAGCATTTCTTCGTATACATCAAATTTCAACTGCATGCACGAAAAAATGCTTTAGGAAGAATTGTTTTACGAAGAATTAATTTTACGAACAATTGTTTTACGAACAATTATTTACGAACAATTGTTTACGAACAATTGTTTTACGAACAACTGTTTACGAAAAATCGTCGGACACCGTTTGTTTTCATGCTTTTAGTTAAAAAAGTAATGAAATATAATACTTTCAAGTTTCAACCGATGTGACTGAAACTGAATGGGGCATTTTAATCTACAGACATAGCACAAGAACACACCTTGCTTAAATATCAAGAAACTCTTCCTTCAACCATCATGGAGTCTTTGGAAGTGCACCCTGATGGCATGCCGGTCTATCCTCCCTACCAACTCATTGAGGTACGGCGGCTCTGTGTATGTTTGATTGCCTTGTTTTTCTCCGTAGGCTTAGTAGTCTCTCGATGTCAATCTTAATGGTGGATTTTCTCACCATTCTGCTCCTTTCCTGTTTTGTATTTAGCCTCATAGTGCGCAAACCATCCTGTGATCACTTACGATGCTAACCTTTTGGCGAGCGTCGTAAATCAAAGTGATTGGCAGTTAGGCACAGTGCAAGTGTACAACATGTCAATTCTCGGATCGAAAATTATGTAGATTCTTCCCCACTGATCTTTTAATTTATGACTCAATCATTGGTGCTGCTGGCACCGTAATAGCCACCACGCAGTCACGGTAAGTCAACACATCCTCAACATCTATCTCTTCCTTGCTTCTTTTTAAGCTTCTAGCAACCTCAATGCCTGTCGTACCAGGCAGACGTAGCCACCTCGTTGTGTCTTTAACTTACCGACATCTTGCTTGAACCTGAAACAATAATTCATGCGATAAAATAACAAACTTCCATCTCAGCTCTACATCAGCGATCGCAACGAGAGAGCAAATGAGGTTGACTTCAAGAAAGCATTCGAGCTCCTCCGATTCCTCCCAGAAGGATCAATGGACGACGATGACACTGAAGAGGTAGCTGGTATGATTTCATCCATCAAACATTGCTTGGAGTTTAATCCCTCCACAAAGATTATTACTTTACACAATTTTAGCTACTTTTGATGCACTTACCTTGTGCTCGGAAACCGTCGCACATATTCTATGATTCGTTTCTCGGTGGACAACATACGAATGAACTTTTGACTTCTTACACATGGTTCTCTTATAACGCCATAAAACCTTCACTGTTGCATCACATTGAGACATCGTTGTTGTCGCGCCCAGGAAGCCGCAGTGACTCCTGATGAGTGGAAGCTGAGGATTTGGTGCAAGCTGATACTCCGGGACAACTGGAAGGACACGGACACGGCTCTGGATCCATTCGACGCGTGTAGCCACACTGTGTTGTTCAGAACACTCATGCTGGTTCATTCGTCAGGTTTGAAGGAACAATAGCTCGTGTCCGAATGAAGTTGAAATGTTTGGTTTTATTACTTTTTCTCAATAATTTCTTCACTCGCATCAATATATCGCAATTTCAATGAAATAAACAATCGACATAAACTCTTTTCTTATAAATGAAGTAACGTTATGAAAATGTTGATATTTCGTAAAGCTTGAATATTTCCTCCCCATGCAAAGTTTATTGACCTTGGCAGGGCCGGATTTAGCTGATGGGGGGCCCGGGGCACTTTTAGATCGGGCAAAAAAATTGTTCGCCCCGACGGCGCGAAAAACTACCTCTACGTCTACAGTAGCATTAATCCAGCACTGCACAGCATTTTGCAGAAACTTCAAAGGCTGAAAAAAAAATCACATTTTTCCACATCGGGGGGCCCGGGGCACCTGCACCCTCTGCCCCCCTAAATCCGGGCCTGGACCTTGAGATGCCGAAGCTTTTGTGGCTACCAGAAAGCTAACACGAGTTTCGGTGAAATAAGCCAAGAAGATTGTGATTTTTGCTAATTATTATCCGTTACGTTTTTGTTTTTTTTGAAAAAAAATACTAACATTTGATATCTGTTGTGACCCCCCCCCCCCCCCCCCCCTAAAAAAAACTTATGACCCCACAAGCAATTGAACCTTGTGGTCACGTACCCGAAGAAGGTTTCTCGGTTCAAAGATGAATCTATGATGTACATTTTTTATTCAGGGCTCCTCGCTGACATCTTCCCTGATGTCCATGCGCTCCTTCATCGTGATGAGCTCAAGAGTCTCCTCCAGGATCCAGCGATGGAGTATCTGATGCGAGCAAGTTTCGAAAGAGTCGAAAGATCACTTCTTAGCTCTGCAGCCTGATGAGATTTTTGCTCCAATTATAGACACAACGTTTCCCAACCCTGTGTACCCCACCCAAGCTGAACCCGTGTGCTTCTCCATCGCTTGGCAACAAACTTTCCGCTTTGTGACGTCATGAACGAGAGGAAGTTGCTCAGATTTGAACCAGTGCTTATCGGTTGCTGGCCGCGTTCCTTTGATTGACAGTTCTGTCTGTTGCAATTTGATACATTTCTAACATTCTTTCGCTGACCGCTCCAAAGGGTCCCGTTTTGCGGAAGAATACAAATTTAATATGCTGCTTTCACTCAAAAAGGCTTTTATTTACGATAGCATGCTGCCAAACATATTGCTATTTGCATTCATGTGTGACCGAAACTTGAAATTGGTTCAAGTTTTAGAACGATCAATCATCTTGAAAAGAATGCAATGACTGTAGTCAGTGCCGGTCTTAGGGTATTTCGGGCCCTGTGCGGAATATGCTTTGCGGGCCCCAATGACAATGATCCAATTCAGTAGCGTAGTTAGGTACTTTGAAAGGGGAGGGGCGGTGATGGCGGCGTGATCGCCGAAGGCGACAACCAGCGGTGGGGGGCTTCCCCCAGAAATTTTTGAAAAATTACTTTAAATTTGGGGAATTCTGAGAGCATGTTCAACAAAAATTTAGGTATGAATATTACTGTAAAATGGTGCTGTCCGGTGGCACAGCAAAAGGATAAGGCGATCATGCTTTCTTTGGCATTTTTCGGAAATAAAGCTATGTCTCTATGTTGAGTCTGGATGCAACCTATTTCGTCCCCTGAAAAATTCGTACCCCGATTTCGTACCCTGAAATCGTGTAACAAAATCAAATTTCGACCTATTTCGTCCCCTGAAAAGATCGAGAAATTTTGAAATGTTTGCGGCAACTCCGATCAGCGAATTCGGCTATGTCGTGTTTTTTTTCTCGATCTTTTCAGGGTACGAAATGGTCAGGGGACAAAATAGGTTGAATTCGTTGAGTCTTTATGTTTTCTTGTTGCTAATTCCTTTGTTGAATTCACTTGTTGAATTTTTCCATTGAAAATGACAAAATTACTGCATTTTCTGAGTAAATTGCGGGCCCCCTAATTTGCGGGCCCTGTGCGATCGCACGGTTTGCACACCCCAAAGACCGGCACTGCTGTAGTCTACTTTTGAATTTTTGTTTTGTTTTTTGGATTTACTTGATGCTTGCTACTTACCGCCAGGTGGCACTCTAGGTTGTTATAATAATGTTATTTTCTGCAATGACTTTTTAATAAACTATGTCAACGACAGTTAATTTGAGGATTCCTTGATGTTTGGTTTTTAAAGGGCTGTTGCGACCCTGAAGTTTTCCGAGTTTGTTTGAATTGGCGGTTTATTGTTACGTCACAAAGACTGAAAGACACAATGCCATTCGCGAAAGTTGCGCCAGGTAGCCTATTGAAATAAGAACGTGACTAGTTTTTCTATTGTTATCGCAAGTTGCCAAACAATCGAATTAGCCAATAAGCATTGAAAAGTCTTGACAAAGTTGAAACACCTGAAAAGGGAAAACCCGACATTGCGATTTGCAACTAATGTTAATTCAGTGCAGGGATATCTAGAGAAGGGGATACGAAGGCTCGCAGCGATTGCCTTATTCTCATGACACTACCAGGGCGGTAGTTTGTAGTGCTTTAATCATGTGGTTCTTTTTAAAATCATACAAAGTTTTGTAGTGCAGCTGGTACAATGAGCTACAGAAGACAGTTAGCAAATGTTACGTAGAGCATATTTAAAGAATACTTGTTTACAAAGACAGTTAAAAAGTTACCAGTAAGCTGTTTTTTTGACAAAGCCTTTGCAGGAGGCTAGATGTAAAGCAAGTATATGGATAGATGAATTAACAAGCAACCATGAGCATGCTGTGAATATCCAGGCCTGATGCTAATAGCGCAATGCAAGTTATCATAACAAGATTTATTAAACTACTATTGGTGCCAATTGTCATTTTACGATAAACAAAAGCCCTTCTATTGTCAGACGTAATAAAAGCCTTCATATCCCTGAGCTGATTCAGTGCCAGTCAGTTTACACAAATTTCTAAGTTAGTTGAAAGCAGGAATTCTGAGAACCAGACAGCACAAAGCTTCAAGCGCATGCAGGCACTTTGCCATCAGTCGAAGCTTGAAATGGAAGGATATTTAAAACAAAACGATTTCAGAGTTATGTAGCCTAATAAGTTTGATGAGGCACCAAAGTGTCTAGCCAAATGCTGTAGGCTACCGTTAGAGCACCGTATTAGAAGTAGCCTAGTAGGCTACATGGTCAAGCATAGATGAGATACAGTCATGTTGGATAGGTAATTATTCGTTCATTAGGACAGTATTAGGCTACCAAGGTGTAGCCCTGCACTTAATCGATGTGTTTGTGAGAGGTTTGCGTTCCTCGAAAGCAATTCATATGAGAATACAAATTTAGTGCTTTCTATGGTTCGAAGGTTTTTCGTCTGCCATGGCATGCTGCCAAACATTTTGCTATGTGCATTCATGTTGACCAAAACTTGAAATTGATTCAAGTTTTAGAACGATAAAACATCTTCAAGAAAATGCAATGACCATACTTTTGGATTTTTGTTTCGTTTTGTTTTGGGATTTATTTGATGCTTGCTAATTACCGCCAGATGGCACTCTAGGTTCCTATCAAGTCAAGTCAATTTATTTTGTTTTAACAGCGCCATACATTAACAATCAGAGTAAATGTAATTGTCAAAACAATGCATTGTTATTTACTGCGATTCTTCTTCTTCAACAGATTGATCATGTTTGATCAGCTGTGATCTCCCTTATGAACTGCCTCCATTTTGTTCTGTCTTTTGTTTGTATTAGTGCTTCCGGTATGCTTTTTATTCCCGTAATTTGCTTGATATTGTCAAAATATTTCATTTTGTTCGTTTACTTTGCACCATCCCAGTCAACATTGAATTTTCCAACGAGTTGTTTCTTGCTATGTGTCCGAAATATCTCAATTTTCTGAGGTTAATGTTGTTAATCAGACTCCATTTATCGTTTATTTGTTGGGAAACAAATCCATTTGTCATTGTTTCCATCCAGCTGATGCGTAATAGTCTTCTGTGACACCACATTTCAAAACTTTTTAATGTCATGTTACTGCGATTACTTGTGATTAAATTCGTCAACTATAATGTACTTGACTACTTGAGGTATCCTTCGTCATGTTTGATTTTTTTAAAGAGCCGTTTATTGCTAGCTCGGTCGCCACTAAGCACGTTGTGTCTGAATCTGATGCGAAACTAAACCCTTCTGAGTTTGTTTGAATGGTCGGCTTCAAATTGTTACGTCACAAAGACACAATGCCATTTGCAAAAGTTGCGCCAGGTGTGGAAATAAGAACATGACTCGTTCTTCTATTGTTGTCACATCGCACAATATGATAGTTGGCTGAAAGTTGAGAAACAAACGAATTAGCCAACAAAACATTGAAAAGTCTTCAAGGTGAATCACGTGAAAGGGGAAAACCCTACACCGCAACCCATGTTCTACACCACATATATGAATCACAATAAAAATTAACTTACCTTTCCGAATCTACGTGACAAAACATTCCCGATGGTCTTAGCCCCTAAGGTTGAATGAGTGTATGTATATAGCAAGCTAAAGCTGCATTCAGTTTGGCAAGACAGTCAGATTACACAAATTTTTAAATTCGTTGAAAGCAGTTGTGTCCGATAACGAGACAGACCAAAGCTTCATATGCACGCAAGAACTTTGAAATTAGTAAAGGGCAGAAATAGGGGGCTTTATTATTAAGCAATTTTATTATTTTGCTGTACCAATGAAAGCGAGATTCGTCAGTTTTTCATCGGGCTGTGGAGTCGGAGGGATTTTGGCGTGTCCAGAGTCGTTAAAAAAGGCTGACTTAAGATTGGCACAAAACGATGAACACTAAAAATTTTGTTTGCAATCTTTTTCCAAAGTATTGTTTCCTGTTCTCCGTATGTTCTTGTCAAAATTCGTGAAATTTGCCGTTTCAATTTTGATTAGCATACAACTTAAGTGAAATTAAATTTTATAAAAAGAGCAAAATTCTAAAAAATCTGGCAAAACTGAAGCCGAAATCGGTCTGTTATCGTTATAAATCAAAAAGTGGCTTCAGTAGCCTACATTTTTGGCCGACTTTACAGCATAGGCGAAGCCAGGAGGGGGTAAGGGGCCATACCTACCCTAAAATTTTAACTTCCAATAATTGTATTTCTAGCATTTATGAGCAGACGGTCGGTCTTTCTTACGCCTGTTCAATAGTGTTGGCCTACATTACAGGCGAACTATCATTGTTTAACTACTCGTGTACTCGACTATGATTTTCGCCTTTGCGATCAGTTTTAGCTCGTTTGAGATTTCTAATGCTAAACGTTTAGCCACCTTGTTATATTAATTTTGCATCGATAGGGTAACAACTTTGCAATACTTATGATTTTATATTAACTTAGGTCTTAGATTGAAAGAAAGTAAGATAACCTAAACCTTCGTTGACGTGTTAAAAACCTTGGAAAAATTTGTTACTTTAAGTTGTATTTTGCTATATCAAAGAATGATTCGAATACAAAACAATGATGGAGTCTGTTTCCGTACTGATGGATTGAATGGTGGATTCTCCCGGAAACAGTGGTCCTCAGAGTCAGTCAGTCGTCAGCAACCAACTATTTCCGAAAGTAGATCTCCTTCATTTAAGGTCTCAAGCTTTGGAAGCTCCTTAGGTGAATCTGTTTCTAATACTGACTCCTCGAGTTTGTTTTATCCTGGCAGAGTTCGTTATGGCGGTGCCATGTCTGCATCTCGTAATAATTATCTGTCAGCACCTTATGTTGTGCCTAGCATCACAAAAACACGAAGAAAAAGAAATGGTGAAAATCAAAGCAGCAAAGTTCTTATCGACGGAGTGAGTGGAGGGCTCAGTTCAACCGCAAGAAGGATATTTCTAGCATTGGAGAAGATTTCTGTGGTACCATTGCGAGATAGAAAAAATATTTCTTCTCTTAGTAGTAAACGATCCTTTGAAATGAAATTGAAAACGTCTTCTGGTATGAAACGTACAGGAAGTAAAATGCGTATTTCTCGAAAAACTGCAGCTCACTATTCAAATGTGATAGATAATGAAGAAGTTGAAGAGCAAGAAATGCCTGACCTTAATAGCATTCCTACTGCTGTATCATCCTTGCCTGAGTTTGATGGACCTAGAAGTACATCAACTCCAGCACTACCCAAGTCAAATGCTTCTAAAGCTCCCAACTTTGCAACAAAATCTATTGTTTTTTCTGATCCGGTTTATACTTTTTCATCTCCTGCGGTTGCACCATCATTGAAGCAACACATGCTCATCGATCAAAAATTGTCTAAAAAATATAAATTCAGCTCCCCACTTTCAATCAAACAAAAAACAAAGAAAAATGTAAAAACTCAAAGCAGTCTGGATCTTTCCCAAACAAATCTTTCCTATCCACAATCAAATTCCGGAAAACCTCAAGTCGAAACCCTTATTGATATAACTCCTCTTGAAAGCTCACCATTAAGAGACATAGAAAAATCAAGTCGGGAAACTCAAACGCCAGATATCCCATTGACAAATCCAAGTTTAGCAATTGAGCCTTTTTCATCGCCTGTTGTTTATAAAGGAAACCCTGCTAGTATACAAATGGATGTTTTTAATAGTAGAAAGAAATTGAAAAAGCCGTCTTGTGTGGAACGTCAAGAAGGTAATATGTGTATTTCTCGAAACACTGTAGCTCATGATTCAAATGCAATGGATAAAGATGAACTCAAAACTGAAAAAAATTCCGAGTTTTATAGCAATTTTACACATCTATCATCTTTACCAAAGTTTAGTTTTGGCCAGCCTGCTGTTCCGGTTTCAAATGCAATGGATAAAGATGAACTCAAAACTGAAAAAAATTCCGACTTTGATAGCAATTTTACACATCTATCATCTTTAACAAAGTTTAGTTTTGGCCAGCCTGCTGTTCCGGTTTCAAATGCAATGGATAAAGATGAACTCAAAACTGAAAAAAATTCCGACTTTGATAGCAATTTTACACATCTATCATCTTTACCAAAGTTTAGTTTTGGCCAGCCTGCTGTTCCGGTTTCAAATGCAATGGATAAAGATGAACTCAAAACTGAAAAAAATTCCGACTTTGATAGCAATTTTACACATCTATCATCTTTACCCAAGTTTAGTTTTGGCCAGCCTGCTGTTCCGGTTTCAAATGCAATGGACAAAGATGAACTCAAAACTGAAAAAAATTCCGACTTTGATAGTAATTTTACACATCTATCATCTTTACCCAAGTTTAGTTTTGGCCAGCCTGCTGTTCCGGTTTCAAATGCAATGGATAAAGATGAACTCAAAACTGAAAAAAATTCCGACTTTGATAGCAATTTTACACATCTATCATCTTTACCAAAGTTTAGTTTTGGCCAGCCTGCTGTTCCGGTTTCAAATGCAATGGATAAAGATGAACTCAAAACTGAAAAAAATTCCGACTTTGATAGTAATTTTACACATCTATCATCTTTACCCAAGTTTAGTTTTGGCCAGCCTGCTGCTCCGGTTTCAAATGCAATGGACAAAGATGAACTCAAAACTGAAAAAAATTCCGACTTTGATAGTAATTTTACACATCTATCATCTTTACCAAAGTTTAGTTTTGGCCAGCCTGCTGTTCCGGTTTCAAATGCAATGGATAAAGATGAACTCAAAACTGAAAAAAATTCCGACTTTGATAGCAATTTTACACATCTATCATCTTTAGCAAAGTTTAGTTTTGGCCAGCCTGCTGTTCCGGTTTCAAATGCAATGGATAAAGATGAACTCAAAACTGAAAAAAATTCCGACTTTGATAGCAATTTTACACATCTATCATCTTTACCAAAGTTTAGTTTTGGCCAGCCTGCTGTTACGGTTTCAAATGCAATGGATAAAGATGAACTCAAAACTGAAAAAAATTCCGACTTTGATAGCAATTTTACACATCTATCATCTTTAACAAAGTTTAGTTTTGGCCAGCCTGCTGTTCCGGTTTCAAATGCAATGGATAAAGATGAACTCAAAACTGAAAAAAATTCCGACTTTGATAGCAATTTTACACATCTATCATCTTTACCAAAGTTTAGTTTTGGCCAGCCTGCTGTTCCGGTTTCAAATGCAATGGATAAAGATGAACTCAAAACTGAAAAAAATTCCGACTTTGATAGCAATTTTACACATCTATCATCTTTACCAAAGTTTAGTTTTGGCCAGCCTGCTGTTCCGGTTTCAAATGCAATCGATAAAGATGAACTCAAAACTGAAAAAAATTCCGACTTTGATAGCAATTTTACACATCTATCATCTTTAACAAAGTTTAGTTTTGGCCAGCCTGCTGTTCCGGTTTCAAATGCAATGGATAAAGATGAACTCAAAACTGAAAAAAATTCCG
The DNA here is from genome assembly GCF_918807975.1 of Aplidium turbinatum. Lineage (NCBI taxonomy): Eukaryota > Metazoa > Chordata > Ascidiacea > Aplousobranchia > Polyclinidae > Aplidium > Aplidium turbinatum. The sequence continues at coordinate 3,889,044 of NC_137483.1, read as the reverse complement.
ACTTTGATAGCAATTTTACACATCTATCATCTTTACCAAAGTTTAGTTTTGGCCAGCCTGCTGTTCCGGTTTCAAATGCAATGGATAAAGATGAACTCAAAACTGAAAAACATTCCGACTTTGATAGCAATTTTACACATCTATCATCTTTACCAAAGTTTAGTTTTGGCCAGCCTGCTGTTCCGGTTTCAAATGCAATGGACAAAGATGAACTCAAAACTGAAAAAAATTCCGACTTTGATAGTAATTTTACACATCTATCATCTTTACCCAAGTTTAGTTTTGGCCAGCCTGCTGTTCCGGTTTCAAATGCAATGGATAAAGATGAACTCAAAACTGAAAAAAATTCCGACTTTGATAGCAATTTTACACATCTATCATCTTTAACAAAGTTTAGTTTTGGCCAGCCTGCTGTTCCGGTTTCAAATGCAATGGATAAAGATGAACTCAAAACTGAAAAAAATTCCGACTTTGATAGCAATTTTACACATCTATCATCTTTAACAAAGTTTAGTTTTGGCCAGCCTGCTGTTCCGGTTTCAAATGCAATGGATAAAGATGAACTCAAAACTGAAAAAAATTCCGACTTTGATAGCAATTTTACACATCTATCATCTTTACCCAAGTTTAGTTTTGGCCAGCCTGCTGTTCCGGTTTCAAATGCAATGGACAAAGATGAACTCAAAACTGAAAAAAATTCCGACTTTGATAGTAAATTTACACATCTATCATCTTTACCAAAGTTTAGTTTTGGCCAGCCTGCTGTTCCGGTTTCAAATGCAATGGATAAAGATGAACTCAAAACCGAAAAAAATTCCGACTTTGATAGCAATTTTACACATCTATCATCTTTACCCAAGTTTAGTTTTGGCCAGCCTGCTGTTCCGGTTTCAAATGCAATGGATAAAGATGAACTCAAAACTGAAAAACATTCCGACTTTGATAGCAATTTTACACATCTATCATCTTTACCCAAGTTTAGTTTTGGCCAGCCTGCTGTTCCGGTTTCACATACGTGATGCTTTTGGTTTCAAGTTCCTTTTGACAGATGAATGTCTTTCCGAAGAAATGAAATAACAGCAGAAATATTGCAACCATCCTCATTGCAACACCAAACAAAACCATAATCACTCTCAATGGTACTTGTACAATCTCTCCGTTCTTCCGGAACTGCCATTGCACAATCCTTCTATTCTTGGAGGAGTCAAGCCAATCCAACCCATCAAGCTTGGTCAAGAATAGGCCGCTTTGTCTCTTGGTTGACAACACAGGAGCAATTTCGATGTTATCACTCGTTTGCTCATAGAAACACAACACAACATTTGCGGATTGGTGTAACTCAAAGACGCTGTGTCATTACGTCATTGCTCATCACTGTTATTTTTATGTATATATCATCATACGCTTTTTTTATTTACTCTGAAAAGCGTTTATATGCATTTACTATAATATCCAGTGTTTAAAATATGTTTGTAAACATACTGATAAAGTTCAGTAACGTTAGTTTTGTGTTACGGTTATTGCCGTATGTTTGTGCACCGCACCGAGTCAGTGCGCTTGATTACGTCGTGCCGCCCTGTGGCTGTGAGTAGTTCGTAATTATTGCAGCAGGACTTGGTACCCACCATACAGTGATTTGTCACTAGTACACATAGCTCTACTCGTGTTAGGAGCTTTATCTAGCTATTCTGCAGTACCCACATGCGTAACAGATTTTGTTGGTGAGTTGCGAAATGGCACGTTTCCCTTTATTGATTGTCGAGATGATACAAAGTACCCAGCTAGCAAAATTACGTAATTTAAGGTCAGCAGACGTTGAATCAATGTCAAAAAGAAAGATTTTCTAGCTGGGTAAGCATTGAATGTGCTCTTACGCAATTGTCACTCAATATTAAGCCAACAATGCGCATTAAAAAAATAATTACTTGGTGCGAAAGGTTTCAGAATATTTTGAATTGAATTTTTAATTCCACTGTACTTTGAATCTACTGTGTGTGTCACATATCCCTAGAAGCTATAGAATAGTGAAGCAGCAACTATCATAGTTTGGCCACATCATGAAAAGTAAATCAATGGAAAAGACGTCATGCCTAGTGTGGTCAGCGGGGGAAGAGGAAAGGGCCGTCCCAAAGCGAGATGGCTCGACACAGTGACAAATGACAGCAGGATGGGCATTGGGCATGGAAGAGATGAAGGAGGTTGTGAGGAGTCGAGAGCTGTAAAGAAAGAAGATCTATGGACTGATCGAGAGGCGAAATCGACTGAACAGTGACGATAACTGTGTGTACTATTGACTTATCACTCACACGCTTAGCATAGTCGTTTCATGAATCTAGAATTGTATAAATCATGCATTTGCTGTTTGTATTTGTTATTTTTTATATATTTGTATACATCACTACTTCAATACACGCTGTTAGCACTTGTTGTTGATTGCTGAGAGTCAAGCAGACAAAAAGCGCAAGTATTGTAACTCATATCATTGATATTATCATCAATGTAAAGATTTTGCTAACAGAAACGTTATCTTATGCAATATGAAAAGCTAGCGTTTTTGCATTTAGCGCGAAGTTTTCTTTGTATAAAAGTAAAAACGGCAAATTGTCTAGTTTAGTGGTTCTCAACCGGGGGTAGTGAAGCGATGTCAAGGGGTCCGTGAAAGTTTCCGAGCTTGCAGCATGAGTGATAAATTACTAAATTAAAAAATTGTTTGCGCTTCATTTGTGTATTACATGTACAGTGATTCTCAAACTGCACGTCGCAACGCACTGGTATGTGGTTCGAAACTTCAAAGAACATTGCACCAAGGTTTGGTTTCCTAGCTAAAAAAATCATATATATAAATGAGTTAAATTTTTTAATAAGGCTATGTTCAATTTTTGGAGACAGCGGATTGTTGGTCAATCCTTAACTTATAAATGCAAACGTTAGTCAGCAGTCTATTAGCACCCACAGTTTTGCAATGACTGTGATTACAACGAAATATTGATTACAAATGAAAAAACGGAGAAACTTCTGTAACGGTGGTAAAAGTTCTATTAATTTTTACTGAATTTTTGTTTCTGTGTGCCAACATATAGCTCATAACTAAAGCAGTTTTTATGAAACAAAAAATCCAAAAAAGTGACTTTAAAATTCAAAAAATTGACCTAACGATAAAGTGACTGAATGAGCCGCTGTTTCTTGTATTTTATAGTGAAAATAACGCTGCATCAACGAAAAAAGATATTCAAATCAACAAAAAAGCATTGAAACATTCAACAGAATATATTAGGCTCATTTGAAGGCTGCATAATATCAGTCAAAACGTCAAACAAAATTTAACTTTGATTGTGAAACGAGATTTTGCATGAAAACAAAAAATGACGCATAACGCTTGACGCTTAAAATCGGCAAAATAGTTGACGGCGCTATTATTTCCGGCCACTAAAAAATAAACTCACGGCGCTAGCCTCGGTGTCAACAAAAAGTTGACGGCGTCAACGTACAACACGGATTCTAGGTCAATAGTCAGTTATGCAACATCGTTTGTGGCAGACTGAAGAAAATGTCTGGTCACATTTTGTTGCAAAATAGAAACAAAAATAAGTTCAATTTTAGCATTTTCTTGCCAGGGGGGTTGATACTTTTCTTTAGTCAGATGCATCCCTAACAACGGCGTAAATATAGACGAATGTACGAATACATAATAACGATAAATACTATCAACACTACAAAAAAGTGCTCAATGCCAAGCAGAACAAAGTTTTTAAGTGACCAGTAACTTTTTTGATACATACGTTCAATACCTATAGCTTATAGACCTAAACAGACAACTAACTCCACAACGAGCATCTCGTTCATCAAGAACATGAGTCGAAATGTGACGTAATGTTAAGGTCAGTAGGCCGTAGCCCTAAGAAGGGCGTAGACATTTCTCCCTAGAGCAGCTTACTGTTCATAATCACGAAAGAAGTCAAGACCTATTTTCGAAGGAGCACCACTGCTCAATCCAGGGCACATTCTTCAGGACCTTGCCAAACACACAGCCACATGCTCTTGAGCGGTGTCGAACCGGCGCTTAAATAACTTTCTGGTCTTTCAATGTTCATTATTCTAGAAATGTCGTCATTGTTTTGCAGTGTTTTTAATGTTAAGATCCTAAACAAAGCACAATTGAGATTGACAAACTTTGAACAAGAAGCTGTTAAAGTATCAGTTTTTTTCTCAAACATTTAGACTGGACGTGTCAATTACATAAAATTGACTTTATTGAAATAAAATTGACCAAGCGATATAAAATTGACTTTTTATTGATCTATCAAACTAAGATTTTGAAACCTACTCTTTGTGTCCAGAAATCCCAGAACTCTTATTTAAAATCACATCGCAATAAGTTACTAAAAAAACTTGACTTCATTGACTTTACTTGCCCTACTCATAACATAACTTTGTCAATGTCATCAATCGTCATAAGTGCGTCGCGAGTTCAGCAAATTCTTCTAAGTGTGTTAATTCGAAACTTATAAACATTTGATTCCATAGGAGAGGCGATATAACAAAATTTCAGATAAAAATTTTTAAGGGTCCGTTTTGAAGACACCCAAGGGCTCCGCCAAGAACAAAAAGATTGAGAACCGCTGGTCTAGTTAAAAAAAGTCTTTAAAACTGATTTAATGAAAATCAGTAGGCTACTCTTTATTGTGACATCATAGACCTGTTAATCAAAGATAATTCTTTACACACTTCTAATATCATATGTACTTGTTTTGTATAATATTTAATTACTATGGGCAACTGCCACAGCTACTGTCGGCAATACAATTTTCTCACTTACAAGTCACAGGTATTCATATGTTAAAAAGCATCAAAAATTTGTAAAGAATAAACAAAACTTTTAATGAAATCAAAGCGAAGCCCATATATTATGACATCATATTAAGTACTGTAGTCCTGTTCAGATCGTATTACATGTGTCATTGACGCGGTGTATATGTATCGCTGCGCTATGCCCTTTCATCGCGTGGGTGTCATTCTTTTATCATTTTTAATCAACGATTCCGCATAGTTTCAGTGCTTGGAAATTTTTAAGTGAGATTTCTGAAATTTCATTTTCGAATCAACCATCTGTGTGAGTAACTGTACAATATTTTCTACTGCTTCCGAATTTGGCTTCGAGTTTGTTCATGGAATTAGAATAGGAGCCGATACTTCTAAATTTCTGTTTGTTTGCGTTAGTCAAGGTTGTCCATATTTAAAGCAAAACTATAAAAGCAAAGAGCATGTATCATAAAAAATACCATCTACGGTGGTTCAGGATAGGCTTGCCTAGTCAGCAAATCAGTTTTTTTTGACATAAACCTACAGAAGTTGACGACTCAACGTAAAAGAGAACTGATTTGCTGTCTGGATGATGGAGTGCAGTAGCTATACGGTGAGGGTCGCTGGGAAAGCAGGTCAGGACCGATACTAAGCGTGATTCCGGACTTTCACTGAAAAAGATAATGCTTCTGAAAAGTTTTTTTTCCAAGGGATAGTTAGGTGATTGTTTTATAAGTGCAAAAACGAGAACATTTATAAAAATACCTTGAGCTTTTCAACAAGTTTCTGGGTTCCTTGAATTGAATGACCCCGGGCCCTGGCCCAAAAGTACTCACTGGACCATTCATGTCAAAGCTAGTGGCTACGATATACATCGAGCGTGGCTATGTCTTTGCGCGCAACATGACAAATTAGAAAACAAAACTTGCAAATGAAAACGTAGTCATGAAAAGTTATATTTTGACGTAGCCCAAGCTGTATTAGTGTACCAGCATTGTGTCAATTTTGACTATCATTTAATTTGACCTGCTACTTAGTACTGTAAAGTAATTTACTCAACAACAATTTGAGTTCCAGTACCCGAAAAAATTCTTAACTGTTATCGTTCACTTAATAGAGTGAATTGTTGAGCCAATGGGGGCGCAGAAATTGAACCTTGCCTGGGGCACAATGTAGCCTTGCACCGGCCCTGTGCACAACAAGTTAGTGAGAATACACTTCTTGCTCACTCTGGACAACAACGACACTGAAAACCATCAATTAGTGAAAGAGTTTAGTTGCAAAGCAAACGGAAGGTTGTTGTTTGATATTAAGTTTACTGCCTCTCCATCAGAAAAGGAAACTTATTGTACGGCACCGATATCAAGAAACTTAATTCAACCAAGGCGGACGAAATAAAACAAAAGCTGCTATTTTATGAGAAGAAACGGAATTTAGGAGCAAAAATGTTAAAACACCAGGATAATTTGGTCAAAATATATAGTTTCCAACATACTTTTCCAACATGCTTTTTTCCAACCTGCTATTATATAGTTTCCAACATGTAGATTGTAGATACTAAACTCATGTTCAGCAAACGTTTCGAAAACTAGACTGTTTTCATCTTCAGTGCTATCTGCAAGAACATGAATACTTAAAATGATTTGATTTATATCGAAGGGCGTTGGTTCGACGCTCGGCTGTGCCTTGATTAGACATTGGGGAGATAAAATTTCAAACCGTCCATCTAACTCAAACCTTCAACTAAGTGTTTTATCTATCAGGTAAATAATCACCTTCACGTGGTCCCCCCCGTCAGTAAAATACGAAACGTATGCAAAACAAAGCTTGTCAAACAAGAGCATACGACGAAGAAGGTTAATAATTATGCTTTCTTCGTACGGTAATTCTTAGCATGGCGGCAAGGGAACGAAGCAATTGTAAAGAAGGGTTAAAAAGCAACCATTCAAGTGAAATTAGCCTCTAAGTCTAATTGTTGTTGTTTGTCAGCACAAACTGCGCCTGGGGTTAATTTTTTGTACCGTCGAAGAAACCCAATCTATGTGCCACCTTCAGACGTGCAGTTAAGTGTCCTGCCGAAAACACAGCCACATGCTCTTGAGCGATATCGAACGGGCGTCCTTTCAATTGTGGTATTAGGTCTCTTACAACTCTACAATGCAATCGGTGATTGTTGTTGTATTCAGTGAATTGTCTCACCATTGTCCATCATGTGAAGCATTGTTGCTTGTACAATTCTTAATTGTTTTACGTAAAGGTTAGATTTATGGTTTGAGTAAAACGTTAGGTGAGGTTCACAGTTAAATGAGGATTGAGGATAATTTATAGGCATCCCAAGCAGCAAAACTCCTTCTTTTTGCGTTGATTAAACGTCTCCAGAAAATTCAACGCCTGTAAGAAAAATTTGCATCAAAATCAAACATTTGTGTTTTCAATATTATTATTACTATTATAACGTCATTCATTGTATTATAGTTGCTAAGTAGTTGATAGAATCAAACGTCATTGCCGCAAAGTATTCCTAGCTACGTGGTATTAGTTGGATTACTATTAGTGACATAAAAGGAATCAGAAAACATGCAGCCCCTAAAACAACCAAAGTACCTTGTTCTTCTGTTCGTGCTGTCTGTGCCTAAATTACAAGGTCAACCAACACCCGCAGAGATGCAGGCTCCACAAACAGGTAACAATGTTTTTATGAATGTGGCATTGTTACTCAAAGACAAAGAAAAGTAAGATCATAATCGCTTATCCAGATAGACTTATTATTTTGCGGTTTGTTTTTGAAGCTTTAAAATATTCCAATAGAATTTGTTTTTTTCTAGATATAATTCCACATTGGTGTTTCAAATTATTGTTTTGGCAACCTGCAAAATAAACTACTTCGATTGCGTTTTTACTAACAACAATAAACTTTGAACAGAGAATAGATTCTTTTCCTTGGATCTGATATTTCTCCTTGACGGCTCCACCTCTGTGGGAAATTTAAACTTCGAAAAAGTGAAAGCCTTTGTCAAGCAAATTGCTGCTGAGTTTAACATTTCTGATGGGTCGACACAAATTGGTGTAATTCAATACTCCTTCTATAACAGAAACAAGTATGTGAATTATGTTCCTCTTTTTTCAAGTGTTACATTGGTCGAGTGACCTTTCTATAATCTTTTCAAGGTTTTAATATCATTTAAATTTTTCATTCATCAGTGATTATGCGTGGGCAAGGATTTAATGGAATGTCAAATATACGAAAGCTGCCGATTCGATGACAGCGCAGTCTTTCGATAATAATTCCATTTGTCTGTTGTGTTGCAACTATAATTGTCAATGTAATACCATAGGCGATGATATAGGTTTACAACGGACACAAAATGAAATCATAATACGAAATATAATAAATGGATAAAATGATAGCAATATCTTCATTAAACTACTTGTAACGTACGAACACGCACACAGAGTGACGGTTATTGTATTCAGCTGTCGACGACAACGACAGCTACGACAACGAACAAGCGACGGTGAAGTGAAGAAGAAGGTTTCTGTGACAACACAGCAAAACAACGATTAGCAAACAAAACTTACGAATTAGGCCTCATGCGGAATTACAGATGACGAATTATAGGCCTAATGAATTCTTACCGACTAATTTGTGGCGCACGGAACAGCACAGGGAGAAACCCAACAATTGAAAATTCTACCGTTGTAGATCGAAACTGAACATATAAACAGTAAAATATTATGCTATAAAATTCACATCATAGGTGAGTCCCGTACTTGATTTAAACATCGGGAAATAAGACGAGGTACTTATTACACTTAACCATTGACACTAAAATTCACATTGGCCTATTCTATCACAAAGGTTGCAGTAGGATGTTAAGCTTACCGTGAACTGTGATAATCACTGATTTGGCCACATAGGCTAACGGCAACGACAGATGAAATTGCTGCACAGGCTTCAACAATACAGTATGCTGTAACACTTGTTTTGATTCAACTAAAAAACAGCAGCACCGTTAATAGCTCGAATAACTGTCAGTCGCTAACTAGTTGCTGTAAACGTTAAGCTGATATTTACATGTACTGCCTGTGCCACTTGACAAAACTCAAAGAACAAAGAAACGTAGTAACGAACGCAAAGTCGCAAATGCAATTATGACGTAACCATCACACCTCGAGGTGAGACAGCAGGGGTTGCCAGGTGCTACTTAGGGAATCCGAATTTAGTTGTTACACATAGAAAAGGAGGCGGACAAATACGACGTAACACTACTCATAATAATAACTAAAATAATAACAGTTTAAAAAAACGAAGCAAAACGTAAACGTTTGGCAACGCTAAGACAAAGGGATTAGTCTTGAAGAACATCCGATGTTATTTTGGCAAAAACCGATGGAAGTACAAGTATTTTAAAAAGTAAACGAAATGAAATTCGTCTCATGTTCATCCAAGCTCTTTAGGTTCAGTTTCGTTTTATTTTGAATTGAATTTCTTGGCAGTGTTATGGCATGACGTAAAGATCACGTGATTGAAGCATAAACATATTTGGTTTATTACTTCACGCTTACGGCGTCTTAAGGTCTTTGTTTGATATCATTGTGATGCCATTGTTATGTAAACGATTGCGTTGTCTTGCAGTTCTTTGGACAATCAGATGCACTTGACCACTGAGATCGCGTTGGGAGAGGTCACTGATCCAGATGTGTTTGAGGTAACGGTTAAAAACACAAATTTTATTACTGTCTTGTTGATCAAATCATTGTCTAATATCAACAGTAAAATGATTATTTGAATAAGTAGCCTACATTGTAATGATGAAATCACACTTGTACGGCGAAAGCTTTGCAATAAATTTAATTTTATCCATTTAGTATGGTATCCTCTGCTATATTGCCAAGAGATATAAACTATTTCAATTTAGTGCAGAATGTATTTTTTAAAGTAAAAAAAATATGAAGAACTTGTTGTTAGATCAACGGATTGTGAGCTGTTGAAACGATAAATAATTGTGCGCTATTTTTTTCAGAATTCCTTGAATGATGTTAAGCTGTTAGGGTTGAGCACTTATACTTCATTCGCCTTGAACAAGACTGTTCTTGATTTCCAAGCTTCGCGCCGTTATTCGGACCCCTCGACAGCCCAAGTGGTTGTCCTCTTCACAGATGGAAAGTAGGTCATGCAACAAGAAGACGTGCTTGATTGATTGATTTTTAGAATTTTTGTCCGAAGACTAACAAATCGTCTTTGAAATCTTAGACTAATCCTGGCAGTTTTTATACTTGTAGATGCTTTAAATTACTGACGCGAACCCGATCACCGAGATTGACAGAATAAAGTTATTGAAGTGGTGTTCCCTCGAATTATTCCATTCGCCAGGTGCCATTAAATGGAGAGCTATTCTTGAAATAAGCTGTTCAGTGTTCAAGCTCACACCTGAAAATTGAACCAGCGTTTTTTGATCTTCTCGTTTCTTTGTTTGCAAAATCAAACATTGTTGCAGTTGGAATTGAACTGCAACTGCAAGTAATATACTGGTTAAAACTCACTTGGTTCAAGTAAAGTCAAAATCTTTCCATTGCCAAAAACGTATAGCCACGTATTATCTATCCGACGCCGTTTCGTGCGTAATCTAAGCCACCTAGCCTAACTTTTATTTTTTTCAGTGCTAACGACGGCCAATACCTTCCGGCTACAGCAGCATATGTCAGATCATTAGGAGTTAAAGTTATTGCTGTTGGAGTTGGTCTAACCAACAAAGAAGAGCTGAGGGTAAAGTGTTTAAAACTTTTATAAACATAAAAAGTGCAATTAATGTTTCCTAGCTATGCCCAAATTATCATTAATTACAATGTAGTAACATTTGTGTAGAAAGAATTAAGCGTTAGGCTATATACAAGGTCATTGTGGCAATAAAAATATTAGCTTATGCAGCTTATAGGCCTATCAGTACATTGGCAATTCGCAAAAGTAAAGTTTACAGCATAGTAGATTAGATAGTTTTTGTTTTACCTTGTAAGATCATATCTAAGGCTTATAGGTGGTGTATATAGGAAAATAAATGACGTTATTTTTCAGATCATTGCCACAGGAACTGACACAGACGAGGGTGTTTACAGTGTGAATGGGTTTTCAGACCTGGACAACATAGTTCAGGATGTAAGAGAAGCCATAGGTAAGAAAACTAAAAAAATCCTCCCAAATAGCTCAGTTGGTTCAGTCCTCGAATTTGCTCTCGACAAAACTCAAGACCAACCAGCGCTGGTTCGACTCTTGGGGTGTGCGCTTGAACAAGGAAGCATAGCGAGGCCTACTCTCGATTCAGCAGTACTTAGTGCATTAAGTACTTCACAAAAAACAACACTTTGACAATCGGAAACTTTACTCCGCAAATCTCGGTAACCTAGCCAGCATCAGCGGCTCAAAGCCTCCACAATTATGCCAAACTGGTAGGAATCAATGGCTTTCTAAGCACGAGGATAAAACTTAAAACCAACCAAAAAGTTCTGGCCTAAAGTCTACTTTATTAGTATAAAATTTTGTTAGTACAATTAGGGTAGCCTACTCAGTAACAGATGTGCTGCAGCATCCTGGTGAGTTTAGATGCAATTTCTGCTATTGGTTTGTTGAAGGAGAAACGTAACCTAACAATTTGTTTGCATTTATTTCAACTTCCAGTTGGCTACGGTATATTTTTAGCTAGTAATAAATTGATGATTTTGTTTATAAATTCTTCTTTCGTATGTTTGTGTTCACAGTTTATAAGTTTCTTTTCTTTTTTTAAAAGACGTGAATGAATGTGACAATAGCACGGTTCGCAGTTCCTGCCCATCAAACGCCACCTGCTTCAACACTGTGGGATCATATATTTGTCAATGCAATGACGGTTTTAGGGGAAATGAAACGTGTAACGGTAAGTTTAGTACAAAACAACACAGAAAACCTAAAATTTAAAGTATACATCGATAAAACAGTGTTACCACTATCTTTAATTTGTACATTCACCAAACCTATAACATGTGTTTGGTCTAAAACGCTTACAGTTTATAGATTATTTTCAGTTGACTTAATATGTGATAATTATGTTAAATGCCGTGTCGTTGCTAGGTTTTTATCTGTTTATGATTCAAGAAAATCACCTCTTTACTTGAATTGTACAGTAGTATAATCTTAGACGGAATCTTTTAGAATACTATTTTAGAACAATGTATTGTATAGCCTACAACACGATACCGGTACATTATATTTTTTTATGTCTGCCATTCGACATGAAAAACTCATCACATTTCTATGCTATTGTTTGAAAACTAAATAATGTCGATTGTTTGTGTTTCAGACATCGACGAGTGTGAAGAAAATACGGACAATTGCCATCCGAATGCTACTTGTATGAACTTGATTGGATCTCATACTTGCCAGTGCAAAGTGGGGTTCAATGGAACAGGCTTCATATGTACAGGTTGCTGCCAGATATTGCCTGTCTAGACTACTTCTTGGCTCTAGCGTCTGTCGCTGAGTTCCTGCTACACTCGACTGCCGAGAAACACATGTTTTTGAAAAAGTCTTGATGGCTAGTGTGGAGGCTACACCGGTATGATTAGCGAAACACAATGCTCGCTGTTCTATAGTGAGTAGTTAGGTAGTGCTGACGCCAGGAAGATCGCCCCTTTTCACCAGAACATTGCAATTGTTGTGAAAATCAGAAGCATTTTTTATATTTGAAGACAAGCCACTGAGTCCTATAATGCTTAGATTTGTTATTAGTTTAACTTTTAACTCGTTGACATCTGTAATGGGCCGTCGAGTGTACAATAAATCAAGAATAATATCCCAGACAGCAAAATCCGTCATTTTTACATTGATTCAACGTATGCAGACGTTGAATCGATGTAAAAATGATGCATTGGTCTGTCTAGGATATTTTCATCTGCCAAAAGTTGCTTTTTTTCTCCGCTATTCTCAAGCTAACAGTAAATCTACCACACAATCAATTAGACTGACATCAGCATTCTCATACAGACAACAATGAATGCGAAGTAGCCAACAATGATTGTGACGACAACGCGACTTGCACGAACGTGGCAGGTTCCTTCTTCTGTCGATGTGATTCTGGATTCTCGGGAGATGGTGTCGCATGCGGAGGTAGGCTTGAAACAACTAAAATACAATAAATCATTCACTGGCAGTAGCAGATAAATTAGGAATTTTGTGTACAAAGTACAAACGTGTGATTGGACGTGCTCTTGCGACGTTAGAATCAAATGAGCGCTTTGTACAGTTTGTCTGAGCTTTATTTTGCCTTCTTTCACAATATATTGCGTAGCGGTTGACCTCGTTTTGGATGAATTTACTGGTGCAAATTGTTGAATATTTATCTTTGTCTTTTCTGTATTTTATTATATACCGTATGTCTGTGAGAATACAACATTGGCGATCTTCGTCCTTGTTTAAGACAAAGGATTAACCAGCTGAGGCTATAATCAGCTCACCTGGAATAGCAAACTTTTAATCTGGACTGGTTGATTATCATGTCAGTCAGGTGACTAGTGTCTTGTATGAGAAGTGCATATATTTTTTTGAGAAGAACACCCATCAACCACATTGTGCAAAATTCTAACTTCCCAGAAAAAGTTCGTGCTTTAAAAATCTAGCTTAATAAAAGTGAGGCGACATTCCTGAGTTCACCATCCCCAATCTTCTTGCCCTCTCTGCATAAGTGCAGAGCTGTTGAGAGGACATTTCGGCCGCGGTAGCAATAAAGAGCTTGGGCTCCACAAGCGGGTAACTTCTAAACAATTTAAAACAAAAGTCTCTAGCCTACAACGTTCAAGGAAGGGCAGTTCTTTAACAAAAATAATGAGTTTTCTCTGAAAAAGGTTTGGAAAGGATTCAAAGGCATTGTACCTCAATAAAACTCAAAACAATATGCTACGTTTTCTTCCAGTTCTTGCCTCACTCAATAAAAAAATTAAGGTCCCAGGTGAAGTTGAAGATTAAGATTAAGTGAACGAGAAGGCAAGGGAGTCAATCTTCGTGTACACCTTCAGGCACGCCTTTAAGTGTTCTGCCAAAGACACTGCCAAATGCTCTTGATCAGTGTAACCAGCTTAGTGGCCGAGTGGTTTCGCCTTCGGCTCTGGTGCTGGTAGATCTGAGATCGATTCCAGGTCGGGTCAAACCGAAGACTTTAAAAACGGTACCGATTGTGTTCTATCCTGCATGGCGCAGTGAGAATGAATCGGGTAATAATGTGATAACATCGTAAACCTGATACAAATTAAAAATGAGCCCTGTCGCTAAAAGACCTTAGCTGTTGTAGAGCGACAATAAATAAAACCATAACATTATTATTATTATCTTGATCAGTGTCGGTTTTACTGAAGAATGGCCACATTAAGGAGACCTGCAAACCAGATTCTGGCCAATCGGGTTATAAAATTGTTTTCAAGAATATTATTCTTTTGAAAAGTATTTATTGTTAAATATTTCAAAACCTTTTTTTCCTACAGACATCAACGAGTGTGAAGACTTAAGTACAATCGATTGCAGTCCAGATGCACTGTGCGAGAATACTAAAGGATCGTACTTTTGCGAATGTAAAAACGGATTTTCCGGAAACGGGTTTCGTTGTGACGGTGAGTTTTTAACAATGAAAAATATTTTGCTGTCGCTGCCAATTCTTGTTACAAGAGTATCGACTGCCGAGGATCATGCAGTTGATCCAATAGTCGCAATGGCTAGCGTGGAGGCTACATCGTTATAGTTAGAGAATCGCAACTGCTCCCTGTTCTAGTGAGTAGCTTATTCAGCCTTATGCTGATTGCCAGGAGGAACGCTCCTTTTTACACAATGAAAACATTTGCTTACCGAAACCAAGGATATTAAAACAGGTATCCCTGACTGGAACATTAAAAGCAGCAATGAAAATTTGCTGATTTACTTTTAATTTGTAGAAATTGGCTATATGGCTAAAGCAAATTGATAACATTACACAGTAACTTTATTTCAGTACTGAACATCTTATAGATATTTTTGTGTTCAAGTGCGACTTAACAAAAAATGTATTAGGCTATTTAAGTTCAGATCCAAATTTAAGTTTTCAACTTTCTGAGATTTTACTCCTATGACAGACAAAACAAAAGTAACTTCAGCTGGTTTAACATATTTTATTACACAAAAAAATATAACATATTTAAAAATAAACTCAAACGTTTTCGACACATACGTGTGTCCTCTTTAGGAATTACTTTCTGCAATATACCTGATGTAATATACCTGAAGTAAATCTTGATGACGACACAAGTACGTGGCGAAAACGTTTAGGTTTATTTTTAAATATGTTATATTTCTTTGTGTTACAAAACATGTTAAACCCGCTAAAGTTACTTTGTTTTGTTTGTCTATGGTCCAAGAAAGCAAACTCTCTATCAAAGCTTTAATGCAATGGTCTTTCATCAACTGATTGTGTTCAGGAAGCCCTTACGTTTCCAATATTGACCTTGGAATTTATGATTACTTAAATTTGAAATATTTAATTTTGTTTAGCCTAGGTCTCACTCTTGCCATTACAAGTAGGGAGTAGGGTGTAATAATTTGATAAAGCAAATGCAACATTTTCACTCCTAAGTTAACGATTTAGTAAAATGTACAATTGATTTTACAAATTCGAGTTCTAACTGGAATTCGAATTCGGATTCGAGTTTGAATTTGAGTCCCTGTTCGAGCTCAGCCAGTGATTATAACTTTTCAAATTTAGTTTGAGTTTCAGTTTTTTCCACGTCTTGTTGTTAACAGACATAGACGAATGTGCCAATCCTGAACAAAACAATTGCCACGCTGATGCTCTGTGTACCAACACTCGTGGATCACACGGTTGCAATTGCAATGCAGGCTTCACTGGAGACGGACTTACTTGCACAGGTAATAATTGTAGCCTACGAGTAGTTGATTCTACGTAAAAGATCTGTATGAAATAAAAGAACATTAGTCAGAACTGGTGCATTGTTGTTTTTTAAACACAAAAAACAATAACTTTTATTGAGGTTTAAGCCATTTCCTCTGAGTGTCTCATTTAAAACCAAAAGTTATTTGTGAATTGCGATCCCATGTAGTTGGTGAAGAACGTGAGCTATCCATGTCTTCCCGAGTAAACTTGGTAGTTTTGTTTTCGCTACAATATTTTACCTACATTATCCGTCTACGTCTTATGTTAAATTCCAATATGAGTTTAGCAGTGTACTGCATCGTCGGCTGCATAGCCGAGTGGTGAGAACACTGGAACGGCAATCGAAAGGGCGCCGGTTCAACACCGCTCAAGAGCATGCGGCTGTGTCTGTGGCAGGACACTTAAAGCCATGCCTGAAGGTGGACACGAAGATTGGCTTCCTTGCCTTCCCGTCCACTTAATCCAAATCTTCAAGTACCGGGTGTAAGCCTGCTGGATACGACAAACAAAAATAAGTGTACTAACGCAAAGAGCTAACGTTGTAACTATACGTCAAACGACCACTCTATTAGAAGAAAGTTGTTTGCATTGCGAGATGTGAGATTAATTGATTGTTTTCACTTTTCTTATGTTTTTCATTTGTTGTTCCTGGTATTTTTCAACATGCAGAAATTTCAGGTTGGTAATAATCCAATGAAACCTATAGGTCATGACAAAATATTCGAGTTTGAGTTAGGCTGGCTGTTGATAAATGCTCGTGACACTTTTTTTGTCAAGCGTAAGATTGTTCTCTCGTTGTCCAGTATGTGGTATCATACTATTCTACTGGTTCTGTTTGATTGATTGAATCTTCATCCTTGAAGCTTCTTTGAGAGCTTATTGAAAGTAGTTTCTCATATTTGTAGAGGATTTGAACCATTGGCGCAGGGTTGGTTGCCGAAATTGACAGAGTAAAGTTTTGAAATGTCAAAGTGTTGTTGCCTGTAAATTATTCCATCAACTGAATATAGGCTACCAATGCTTTGCTCAAGCGTACACCGCAAGAGCACCTCCCTAACCTAACTATCTCCGCTTGATCTTAAAGTTTCTGTATGTATGAAGTCAAGCGCTAACCAACTGAGCCATCGGGGCGGATAGTTTGTTGAAGGACGACAAATATCATTTGTGTGAGAGACCTCGTGCGTTACAAATGTGATCTAAGATGCAAAAATTAGCTTTCTGAAATTTAACGTCATCAACTTACGCAGATATCGATGAGTGTGACGGTGAAAACAATTGTCATTCCGATGCCACTTGCTCGAACACGCCCGGTTCTTTCAAGTGCATGTGCAATCCTGGATATACTGGAGACGGTGTGGAATGTATAGGTAAGTAGCCCATTATGATCATCTCACTTTACCTTGTGTTTCAGTAGGGACATTGCATTACGGGACTCGCAGTTTCGCTATTCTGGCAACATGGAAAGGGTCAATTGCTAATTTGATATTAAGTTGGTTTAGCCTTGATAGGTTATTCCTGGTAGTTTCACATACTTGTAGAGGGTCTTGACGCAAGGCCGGTTACCGAGATTGACAGAGTGAAGTTTTCGATTGTTGAAGTGTTGTTGTCGGGGAATTATTCCATCCATTAGGTGCCGCTGAATGGAGAGTAGTCCTTAGAATGCGTTGCTCAAGCGCACACCCCGTGAGTCGAACCAGCGCCGCTTGATCTTGAAGCTTCTTCATTCACGAAGTCACGTGGTAACCAACTGAGCTATCGGGGCGGACATTAATTTTTTTACGCCTTGCTACAAGCTTGCTTTCAACAAAAACCTTAAATTACGTAAAAATCAACTTCATTCCTTTTATATAACCGTAAAAGGTACAATACTCTGTGAATCAAAAATAAAACGTAGCCCTTATACTGTAGTGCGGCGGACAAGTCAAAAGCCGACGTACTTTCGCATCCTTATGATCTGAAATCCCCATGTTGTAGGGCAGAGGTGTGCAACGTGCGGCCCGCGGGCCAAATGCCTCTCACAAAGCAAAAATATCTGACCCGAGGTAGGCCTTTTACATGGACTTCTAAATAGTAGCATCTGGACTGGAAACTCAGTGGGCAACAGGAGGCCAAACAGTTGGTACAACAGTTGGCCAACAATGGGCCAACAGCCAAGTAACTAACCCTGTTGGTCCACTGTTGGCCAACTGTTGTACCAACTGTTTGGCCTCCTGTTGCCCACTGAGTTTCCAGTCCAGATGCTACTATTTAGAAGTCCATGCCTTTTATCTGGTTTGCTGCACGAGTAGGTCTACTTTGAAATAAAACATGTTAGTCGATGAGAAATGCAAGTTTGGCCCGCGGACTAACCAGCAGGATACGCGTATCACACCCGGCAGTATGAAACGTTGCACGTAGGCTGCCACGAAACTTATCCTGTGAACATTTTCCTGATTTTAGTTTTCTGAAACTTAAGCCTGCAATAAAAATACTTTTAATTTGAAAACTATTCTGTATTTCCCAGTGACCGTCAATGTTACTTGCCTGGACAGTTCCATCACAGTGACCATAGTCGCCAAGTATTTGACCGAACAGGGCATCGCTTTGAGAGACTTGCACTTCCGCAATACGTCTTGTACGGGAGTTGTGCACGAACAACTTGCAAGTTTTTGGGTTTACGAGACAGGCTTATCCGATTGTTTGACAGAAGTCAATGTGAGTTATAAAACTGGTACAAGTTGCAGAACAGCAATAGGGCTATTTATATGATAGCCTGCCGGTGGCTGATTCAGATGGGAGAGTGAATGGTGCAACCGACACCGGTAAAACAAATAAAAGTACTCACGGTCTATTTACAAGGTCGGATTAATGTAACCTACACATAATTGTTTCTGTTGAAATCACCCTCCTAAAGTTACTTACTAGATTCGCTCCTATAGCCTGCCATCCTCTTCTTTTGTATCTCTTTGTTTAGTACGTTTGTATTACTTTCCATGATAATATGGTAATATGGTATATGCTTGCATTGCAGAGCACCGAAACTAGTTTGGTGTACAGCAACACGCTTAGTAACATCCGTGAAAGTGGCGCATTTTTCGGGGTTCCCCATACCATTGCAATAAAGTGTGCCTACAGCACAAGGGTGAATATGGAAGAAGAGCGTTTGAACCACAGTAACTCAAAGTAAGATGTTTTTATGACTAGTAGCTTAGTTGTAGAGTAATAGAGTTCTTACTAGTACCATGCTAATTACAGGAAATGTTCCACAATGCGACCGAGACCATATCGGTCCTTCAAAACACTTTAAAAACGCTGTTCTTGTCCCACCTGGAAAAATTCCCGGCCTCTAAAATAATTTCCTATTGATTCCAAAAGTACCTTCTGGACCCCCTGTAAAAGCTTCTGGTCCAAGGCCTTGTAGGTTATTCTTTTTGAATCAATGAACATTTTCATAAAGCAGAAAAAATCTTCATCCATCAATTATTCTAAAGCGACCTACATCAAGAATTCACACACCAACTAATCAATCCATGTCACTATCATTCATCAATCATGCACTGTCACAAAGACATGTCCGATGTTCTTCATCCAACAATAAAGACTGTCCATCCATAGAAAGATTAGAACTGTTGAAAAGATGATTTTTTTTGTTTGGTGGACATGTTTTCTACAGAGATATATCATCATCATTCGTCATCTCCGCTTGCAACAGATTGCTCATCAACATGGGTTATCTGTTTCCAAGATTGGCAATTTTGAGACCGGTCCATGCCTAAATGTATGCTGCATTTTATTACAAAAACTAGTCATGCACGTTTTAAACACCTCAATATCTATATGTTCTGTTATCATAAACAATGAATCAACGCAATAACTGTTTATATTTTCTTTCTTACCAGTAACCTTGTCGCTCTACAACCTCCGACCAGTTTAGGCGAATTTGATGCCAAATTTGAACTCTTCACAGACGCAGCCTACACAGTTGAAGACGCCAGAACCGAATATTCACCAAATGATATTATTTTTGTGCAGGTAAGTAGGCTATTGCTTTATCTGTTTTTTTTTTCATATTTAAACTTATGCCCATTAGCTGATTCATAATTAGGCTACGCGCATGAAAAGGCAAAATAGCCAAACTTCTTGTCCGTCTTCATGCGTGTGTAACCGCAAGCAATTGTTCGCCGCGATAGCTCAGGTGGTTAATGCTTGACTTTGTGAACGAAGAAGCTCCAAGATCAAGCGTGGCACTGGTTCGACTCTCGAGGTGTGTGCTTGAGCAACGCCATATGAGGAATGCTCTCCATTCAGCTGCACCTAATGAATGGAATAATTTCCCAGCAAAGAACACTTCAACAACTAGTGAACGGGCCTGCGTCGGTTGTTCAAAATCTCTACCAGTATCCATAGCCCGCGCACTGAAGCAGTTCAAAGCGACGTTCTTTCGGGTGTCTTACGGTTCCTCTCACCACTCGACCACGCAGCTAAATAGCATTTGCAATATTAAAAAATATTAATATTATATAACACTCAATCAAGTTGTGTCTTGTGTTTAATTTTATGTGTTTGTGGTAGATCTTAACGTTTTACATTCAACTGTAAATATTCAGTCAGGAATTTGTGTACTCTCTGTTAGTTTTTTGTAATTTTTTGTTTACGTTATCTCAGATAGCTATTGTATGTTTATTTTTTATGTAAATGTCTCTTACATTTGTTTTGTTTCTTTTTCCATACACCTGCTACTTTGAGAGTTTCAACAAGACTGCAAAGTCAAACTAAATTTTGTCAAATTTTATTCACACATTTTATTCACATTTTAATTAAATTTAATTAATTAAATTTACATTTTAAAATTTAACACCAAAATGCAGAAGGTTTTCAACACAACGACTTTACAAGCCCAATTTTTTTTATTTTTTATATTATATCAATTCTTAAAACTTGCCACTTTAGATATCCTTGGATAGTTCCGTGGAAGACTTGGCTTTGCAGATCAACAGCTGTTGGGCAACGCCGGACCCCAATGGCGCTCTCAGATACACATTTATCGAAGATGGGTACGTTTTTATCAAGTTACAAATATGTTATCTCACGTCATCAAGCTGCGTTGTCAAAGTTTTGATTTTATTTAGTTGCATCTAGATTCTAGATTCTATACTGTAGAGTGTCGCTCATTTTGAAATTTTTGCTTTCAGATGTCCTGTCGCTGGTGCAAACGAAAATATAAAAGTAAGTTTGTACAATACCCTAATTGTGTTGACGTTTCACTTTCAAAATTCAACAGCCTCTTTCGGGGTACAAAAGCTACATTAGAGGAGTCTTTGATGGAAAGGCTATTACAAAGAAGCAGGTCTGGTATAGCCAAGCAGTGTTTTCATACGTTTTTCTCCTTCAGAAGCCACAACTGCTTTTATCATCTTGTACAATTTTTTTTCCCTATTAAGATTATCCATAAAATCTTGTAGATCTCTTTTTGGATTATTGGTAGAAAATTTAACCTTGGCCCAAGTCAACTTACCAAGGTTACGGTTTCGAATATAAGTTTGAAGGTAAATGAATGACCATCATCATCAGCCAGTCATGCCGCTAAAGACAAATATTCATAACTAATTATATTTATCAACAAACCTCTAGCCTGGGTTGCTTGAGTGCTCTACAAATATGTCCAATGTGCAGGTATTCAGGAACGGTGAGGAGACGAGGGCACGGTTTCAAACTCCAATTATTGGATTTGTGAATTCTGATTCGGTTTATTTGCAATGCTCGTTGGAAGCCTGTCTAACATCGATTGAAAACACATGCGCAATAGTAAGTTTCGATTTGTTTGTTTATTCTTTTGTAAGCAACTTACCACTTGTTTCATGTTGGGCCTTCTAACCACAGCAAATGACATAATATGCTCGTTATGATTATGAACTTTGCAAAGTCGATTTTATTGAAAAATTATGAAGGTATCTAATTTAGACGTTTGATAAAAATTTCTTCTTGTCCCGCAAATATATAAAGCCAAATAACATCAAGAGAATCAGCATAATATTTTTAAACACACATGAAAACATTGCGTTGATATAGATTTACAGGGAGCACTTTCGGCACATCATAGTGTCATCAGGAATAACAATGATAGAAGTTAGGTACATTTATAAAACAATCGACTAATGAAGCATGGCCAACAAAAGGCTTCTTGACTACACGAAAATACATGTAGAAGTCTTATTGACTATAACAAAGCTACACCCAATTGCTGCAACAATAGAATCAAATATTCTAAAACTTTTCGGCCACACTGAAAAATCAAAATACGGAGTCAGAAAAAGTCTGCATTGAAGGTAAAGTTAACGGAAAGAGATAAAGAAGCACACCACCAAGGCGATGGCATGACAACATCTGGGCATGGACCGAACTCAATTTAACAACACTGGGCACTGTAGCTAAAAACTGTGACTCATGAAAACATATAACTCATGTTGATGAGCAATTTGCATTGCAAGGCATGACAACATCTGGGCATGGACCGAACTCAATTTAACGACACTGGGCACTGTAGCTAAAAACTGTGACTCATGAAAACATATAACTCATGTTGATGAGCAATTTGCATTGCAAGGCATGACAACATCTGGGCATGGACCGAACTCAATTTAAAGACACTGGGCACTGTAGCTAAAAACTGTGACTCATGAAAACATATAACTCATGTTGATGAGCAATCTTCTGCAAGCGGAGATGGCGACTAAATTTAAAGAACCATTTACTGTTATAAATTTTATTGTAATTTTTCAATTTTGTGTTTTTGATTAATATTAATCAGTCATATCGCTGCTGACAGACAAAGTTCATATATGTTTCTACATCACGCAATCTTAGATATCTAGCTTTGTGGTTGAAAAGTTAGATTAAGTCGATGAGAAAGCAACTTAGTAACTTATAGTAACTTAATATATTTTTCGTTGCAGTTGCAGACACGTTAATGAAGAAATATAAAATAGTTTGATTAAAAAATTAATTGGTTTCAGAGTTGTAACTCCAGACGCAAGCGGTCCTTGCAATCTATTACCAGACGAAGAAACAAGAGGCAGATATTGATAGGTCACATTCTAAAGACTAAGTTGATTTCTGTTGGCCCTTTTGTCATGAAGAAAGGTAGGCTATTGCATGTCATTGATCTCGACCTGTCATAAGCTAAAATCGTTTATCTTTTGTGATGTATTAACTTTTTAACAAGATTAGGTGTGTAAGCTTAAGCTATCTAACAACTTTTGCAATGATAAACTGTTTTTTTATATTAATATTCAAAATTAAGAGAGACTTTTCTCTACCTTAGATTAGAAGGGTGTTGTCCATGGTTGCATTTTTGAAGAGTCATGAAACCAACAAGAAATCGTTGAGTTGCACAATTTAAAAAAAGAATAGAAACAAATCAAATTTCACTGCTGTGGAAATTATTTCAGTTTTTTTAATTTTTTCATTGGAACCTTGGTGAAAATTTAATAGGTTGCACAATACAAAAAGTTACGAGTGACCATGAAAATCAGTGACGATCTGAAACAGCCAAAGTTGCTTAAAAAAAAAATGACTTTTTTACGCCTTTTTTTCAGCGGGCTGTAGACCTTAGAAGGACCGCAGGCATTTTTTTTAGAGCAGCGTGCTGTTTAAAATTATTAGAGAAATCAAAGGAGCACCACTCCGCAGTAGACAGCATACCTTTGTCTTTCCGAAGACACGGCCACATGCTCTGAAGCGGTGTCGAACCGGCGCCCTAACGAACGTCGAACCAGGGCTCCACCACTTGGCTATGCAGCCAGTTTTTTACGCCTCATCTTCCGCAACTAGCAATGATTTGAGCAACAAGAATGAGGTCAATATTGAGACAACTTTCCGTGTAGCGACACCTACCGGATGGATTAGTTTACAACCAACATTATGTCTCAACACCATGCGCGGGTTTTACATCTTGATTATTAGTGACCGGGTTTGTCCAGAGGCTTGAAGATTTGGATTGAAGACTGTTTTAGTTGCAAAAAAATATCTCCATAATAAATCAATGTAGGCTAGGTTTTATTTTAACATGTAAAGCATGGTAAATCACGCAGGCTGTGTGCAAATGTCTTGCAATGCAAAATGTGCAAAATATAAAATAATTGGAACAAAGACATGACTTTACACCTAAAATAAAATTTGGAAATAAAACTATAACACTTTCTCTTGTTTGTTTTTAGATCATTTGAAAACTGCAGAAGCAGAAAACATTGAAGTGGACACGGCAACCGGTCTTTCCAATGATGGGTTGATTGGCTTGTCGGTCGCCTGTGCCTTCATTGCCTTGATTTCAGTAGTTTTTGCTGCTTATCTTATCATAAGACAACGCGAATCTGTTGGACCAAGTCGAGAATATATTGCCTTTGAGCATATTGGAGAATTAGACAACTAAACATTCCTTTTATACAAAATTGAAAGAAAGAGTTTGAAAAATACCTTTGACGCGTGCACAGTGCCGGTTTAATAAGCTTATGCATGGCCACCTAAAGATACGGCCTGATTTGTCACATTTTGCAGAAATTTCCAGGTTTTTCTAACTTTGGGCGAACGTTTAAATAAATTTTTCTAAAAATTAGATTTTTACGCTTTCTTTTCTCTTTTCCTCAGATGACACAATAGGTTTTAACATCCTCACATGTTGAAAAACAAAGAAAATTTGATTTCAAAGATTTTAGTCAGACTGTTAATTTTTCAATAACAGTCTGATTTAACGTTTTTCAACTTAATTTTTCTCATTTGCTATTGCTTCCCCAAGGCAACAAAAAGTTTTGTGTCATTAGGAAACCGCAAAAAGTAAAAACATCTCAAAAAATGTCAGTCAAGCACTAGCAGTAGCTGTAATCAAAATCTGCAAAATGTGACAAATCAGGCCGCATCTCCAGGTGGCCATGGCCTATGTATGCTAAATTCGAAACTGGTGCAGACAATTGCTGAAGGTTTGTACCAAAAGCTCTTCGAAATACAACAGGCTACTTTTGTTTTGAACAATTATCAACCTAAAGAGGCTAATTTAAAAAAAAGTTTTTGTAAGTTTAAAGGTGCCTCTGGTAGCCTATTCATTATTGCTACTTTGTCGTGTATTTGTTGCTTTGCCTCAACTTCGGTAGCAAGTGTGAAATCGTGATTTTTAATTTGCCACTTTAGTGAGATTTCAACTCGTACAAAACTGTGCCAACTGTTAAGTCTATGTTTTATTGATTGATTAAATCTTTATTGTCGGACTGGATAAGCTTCTTGCAGAGCTTAATCGTGGCAATTTCGCATAGACTACCGTAGCCTACTTGTAGAGACTTTGAATCACTGGCGCAGGTCCAGTCACCGAGATTGACAGAGTGAAGTTTTCGATTGTTGAAGTCTTGTTGCCAGGGAATTACTCCATCCATGAGATGCCGCTGGAGAGTAGTCCTTAGAATGCGTTGCTCAAGCGCACACCTCGAGAGTCAAACCAGCGTTGCTTGATCTTGAAGCTTCTTCGTTTCAGTCCTTTCTTCTTTTGACGCGAAAACATGGATATCAATTTAGTACGTTTTTTGTCAAGTAAAATAATTAGGCCCACTACGCTATTGTTGATAAATTTAGGCAGTAAAAGGTGTAGGCTATGGTGCAATTGCGATGACAAAAAGGGGGGGTCTAGTGGGAACGTTTGGACCCGAGCCCGGGAAGACTTTAGGGGTCCGTAGTTTTCCAAGAGCCGGTAGTTTGGAATTCTTTAGATATAGACCTTGTATATTTTTCTAAGAAGTGGTTTGATTTGGGGCTCAAAAATTTTATTGATACCGTGCCTGAATTATCCTTTCAACGTCCATGGTATGGGGTTGTAAAGTCTACACTACAGGGGCAAATCAACCTGCGCATTAAGAAACGTCGGCTGATTGTCGGTCACGAAAGGCCGTGGCCCGTGGGCCTTTCGTTGAGAACTAAAATTTTGTCAACTAATGTTAATACTTTAGATGAACAAATAATCCTCAAAAAGAAGTAAAACTTGTAATTTAGCGATAGGCTATAGGCCTAACCACTTTTTTCATCAAATTTATGTTGTGGATACATAATACAGGTTTATTTTTTTATCGATGATCAGCTCACGTTGGCCCACTGGCCAAATAACTTACAATATGCGCCAACGTCGCGCCGACGAAATAGTTTCGGTAGCCTAACGACACGATGCCCCTCCCCTCGAACCGTCATTGGTATAGGTAATCATCGTCTCTGCCTCACTTTCCCAACCATGTCGATCTGTTGGGCTATTGGCGAAGCTCATAAGGTGGGCTGGCCAAATCACTTTTTTTCCGCTGACGCCTATTGAGAGTTCAGTTCTTTAATTCAATTTGGGTAGAGAGGTAGCTCTTTTGAACCATAAACAAACATAACTCAGCAACAACACTACATTTAACATTATAAAACAAAAGCGAATCGTTTGTTTATAGTTCTTTAATTGTTGATTATTGCCAGGCTACCATTAAAACATACGGTAGGCTACTGTATGATAGGCCTACCTATAGAAGAGGGCTACAGCGGAAAGAGCTCTTATTTCTGTGGCTAACCAAAGCAGTGTTAGCCTCAATGCCCACTTCAGATGAATTTTCATTGTAACCTATGAGTCCTATATGCTCTCTATTTCAGAATATGAGACCACTTCATTTGCCGAATTTAAATGTTTTGATTGGATGCTCCTGTCCCAAACCAAAGAATTGGATGACGTTCAGTGGTGTGTGAGTAGCTTATCTGGCAGAGAAAAATGTTGGCATTGATGAGGCTAAAATTGTTCGTTCTAAGTTAGGCTATAGGTTACCAATTAAGCTTGTGCAAGGCGCCTTAATACTGATGAATTTGCTTTTTCTAAAATGATGGCACTTAAAAAATGAGTTTTTAACTAAAGTCCCAGACGTCTTCGCCTTTTTGTTCAAATGTTGTAGTCAATAGGCCCAAGGCTATAGCGTATAGTTTTACATATCCGTGTGATTCGGTATTGATGTGTAGGCCCAGCCCAGGGGTACTCAATTAATCTTTAAAAAGGTCCAGTTTGACAAGTTGAATATTTTTAGCGGTCCAGTGAATAAGTTATTTCACACGCAACCACGAAAGTTAAACTATTTGTACCAAACCACTTTTTAGGTAAAATGTAGGCCTAACTAGAATTGGATTTCTGAAAAAGTGTTGGGGAGTCTGGAAGTCGAAGCCTCCCAGCAACTAGGATAATCACTGTAAAACTTGCTTCTTCCTGTAGAAATCTGTTTAAAGAAGCTCTGAAACGTGGCAAAGAGGTTATTCTTCCAAAAGATCAAGGTCCACCATCAACACCCAGAAGGTCCGGATTCGGACCGCGGTCCGCCAGTTGAGTAGCCCTGGCCTAGCCTATATATGGGTAGGCTATGTCCATCAGAACATCTGAACTTTAAGGACTCAAAGAAAAGTGCAATCAAGCACCACATCATAAAATGTTCAGTTTGCACAGATCAAAATTTTTTTACTGAGCCATTTAAAATTATACGCAAAGGCAAATCCTTTTTTGACACAAAAATTCAGGAAGCAGTGATAGCCTAATAATCAAACGCCACAACTCAAATTTAAACAAACAATTATTATTTGTGGGAGGCGTGCCATTTTCCTCAACTTTTACTAGATGTATCACGTAGGCCTACCTTGTGGTGCAAATCCATTTGTAGTTGTAGTCTTGTGGTGCAAATCCATTTGTATATTTGTAGTTATGTAGTGGAATATGTAGCAAGACAGTGATGAAAAATTCAAAGCAATGCAAGGAATGTGGAAAGTGGGTACATGCAAGATGTGCTAATGTCAAGAGAGCCGCAACAAGATTGGCGAAGTGTTTTGTTTGTGGGAAATGCAGTAAAGGAAGGAATGAAGTGGAAGGCCATGATGATGAGTTCTGCCATGGCATCGAAACAGTGACAGACTTCTGTTATCTGGGTGATCGCATAAATGGAAGTGGTGGATGTGAAGCAGCGGTGACAACAAGGGCAAGATTGGGCTGGGCAAAGTTCAGGGAATGTGGGGAAATGTTGTATGGCAGAAAATTTTTACTAAGGATGAAAGGGAATGTATATCGGAGCTGTGTGCGGCCTGCAATGCTATATGATAGCGAGACATGGGTATTGAGAGAGAGTGAACTGGCGATCCTGAGAAGAACGGAAAGGTCAATGGTGAGAGCAATGTGTGGGGTGAAAACGAGAAGGGAAAAGGGACTGAAGAATTGTTGGATATGCTAGAGATGAGAGAGACCATAGACCAAATGGCAAGGGCAAATGGAGTAAGATGGTATGGACATGTGATAAAGAGGGAGGAAGGAAGTTTTCTTAGAAAGGCACTAGATCTAAAGGTGGATGGGAAAAGGAGACGCGGTCGTCCAAGAAGAACGTGGAAACAACAAGTGAAGGATGAATTTAAAAAAGTCGGACTGAAGGAGGAAGATGCAAGGGACAGGGTGAAATGGAGAAAAGGGATTAAAACAATTGCTGCGCGGAAACAATCGGCCACCCCCACTAGTGGGGAACAAACCGACGATGGATTATGATGATGATGATGTAGTCGCTTTTTTCACAATAATTTGTTTTTCCGTTTGTCTGTTTTCCATACTGCTTTTCAATCACTGCGTATTTCTTGATGCTTATACACCGTTAGCTAGTAGTTACTTTCAAGAAGTTGAAATTTGTTGAATTTTTATAAATATTTTCAGATTGTGGCTTAATTTTGATGAGGGCTTAAGTTAAGCCGAAAATGTTCTACTGTTTAAACTATTTGTAAAATATTTTGTTATAATGCTCAACCCTTTTGTATTGTTGTGTCTTACCATTGCCTGTGTTTAATTCAATAATATCTGGCAACACTATTTACAATGGTTGTTCAGCAGTGTTGCCAACCTTGTGGTTTTCCCGCAAGTTTGGGCTTGTTTTTTTTCGAGTTTGCGTAATTTTTTTTGAGTTTGCGGGTTGATTGTTTTTGGGCTTGTTTTTTGGCCAGTCAAACCTTTTTTAACTTGTTTTTGACACTGAAATTGCAAGGTTTTTATTGTAGTCAACATTGTATCCTTTCTTTTCAAGGTAATTATATGGCTTGGAATGGCGTAAACAAATGTCATTCTTAAAATAAACGTGATGTATACACTGCAAAGACTGTATTGAAAATTTTGAACTGCTAAACTGCATGTTTTATGCTAATTGGTATTGGTTGCAAATTATTGGGCTTGTTTTTGTGCTGATTTTCCTGTTTTGGGCTTGTTTTTTAGACCTACTTGCTTGTTTTCAAAAAACAACCTGGCATCACTGTTGTTCAGTAATCAGTTTTTTTGGAGGACAGGTGGCTAATAAATGATGTTACGGTACTTCCTTCAGTTCCTTGCTTAGTTGCCTTGAATCTGCTACTAACTCAAGAGTCAGAACATGCACATGGGTTAATGTAGGCTCAATGTAAAAAAGCGAGCTAGAGAGTTTTGCCTACACTGAAAAATATCGCATTATTTTTGTATGGTGGAGAAACGTTTCCCTTACCCTGGTTGAAGCAAACTGGCATAATTTACACTTTGAATTAGTTACCCAGTACGCTAATTAAATCTTGTTTTTTTCGTGGTGATAAACTTTTACTAGGTATCAAATCCTTTGCCTTCCAAAAGAGAGTCAACCTATGCTTAATAGTTTACTTTGGCGCAAATTTTTGATTGCGGAATATTTTATGTTCATGCTATTCCGAATAATTCTTCTAGCATCTGAGGTTGGTTGGTTTCTGTAGGCTAGGACAATATACAGTGTGACTTCAAAATGATGTTGGGGTAATGCACATTAAATTTTTGTCTTCACTATTTTCTACATCAGATGCCAACCAGTTGCTTTTCTACCTTTGTTAATGGAACTAAAGCTTGTGGTTTCTAAATTTACTGATATGTCTTATCAGTTTCAAACCCTGTTAGGCTGTTAGCTCTCTTCTGGATCCTACATACAGATAAGCTGGTTGGATTGCTGGAGGAATCACAAGGTGCAATGTCAGGAAATAAATCCATCAACTCAGTCTTACCTGAGTATGGTAGCAAGGCATTCATATAATTTGTCATAATTTTTGGCACTTCTAAAGAGTGTAAGTAAATTTTTGTACATTTTCAGGTCTACTACAATTTGCAGTATATAAATAATTTCATAAACAGATTTGTTTCTTAGTTGTTTTGTCAACATGGGAAAAAATCGTTACAAGGTAACTCTGAGCTTTGATGCTGAAAAACGAAAAGATTTCTTGACTGGATTTTGCAAACGAAAAGAAGCAAGGCGGGTACAAGCTCAAGCAGAAATTGATCAACAGTTAAAAGAAGAACGAATTCGAATACGAAAAAACAAACGAGATGAAATGAACACACGTCTGGAACAGATCACCAACATAAAACTGGTCAGTAGATTGCAACAAAATGCTAGAGATATGTCACAGTTTAAACACTAGGGTGGCTCTTATTTGGCAAAAAATGAAAAAAATTTGAATTTTGTGTGGGACACCCTTTGAAAAGGTGAGGTTGTCAGAAAAAATAACTCTTGCAAAAAATTTTTGAATTTGAAATTGATTTAGAGGTGGCCCTCCCCCCCTAAAGTTTTGCGCCCTCCTCCCAAATACCAAATCTGCATATCTCAAAAACTGCTTGAGCTAGAGATACGGTTTTTGTGTCAAAAGATGCAGAAAGCATGATTTCCTATCTGCTTTCTGAACAGTGATTGCGTCTATCTTGAGTAGAAAAGCAGTTATTACAAAAAACCTGTTTTCGGTATTCTAGCACAAAACAGTGCTAAACAAGTATTGTGGCCCAAGCTATTCAATAAACAAAGTTCATAAACTAACCTGTAAAACTGGTAAAGCATCAAACGAAATAAGTATTTCTAAACTTTTATGCATTCATGCATAGCTAAAATGCCCGTTTTTTGTCATATTCCTTGGAGAAATTCTTGAGTGTAGAATCCGCTTTCAAGCTTCAGGTGCTATGCATCGCACTTGTTGCATGGCGAAGGCTATTTATGCAAAAAGCTTGGTCTGCATTTATGGTATCTGTCCGAAGAAATGGTTGAACTAGCCTTGTTTGACTCTCGATTGTCTGTGGAAAGTAAAAAGCTAATGGTGGCAACCATGTTAAATGAAACAGCAGAACGTCCACCATGGAGACGAAGCATCAAAGTACTGTAGATGCGTTTCTTAGCAACAAGGGTCTAGAACAGTATTGCACCTCTAATTCAAAATGGCTTCAGCTGTTGGGTGAAGAACTGAAGATGAAGCAATAATTATACTTTCAAAGGATCCTGCTCATTGGACTGAAGATGGTGCATTTATTCAAGCTTTACACATGGCGAAGGGACTTTCAGTAGTCAATGACAGAGCAGAGAGAGGAGTTGCTCTAAGTCTAATCCCGGATTTTAACAAACTCCCAACTGATGATGAGTACCAACTTCAGTTTCTTTTGCAAGTTGTTACTGAGCACAGGAAACTGTTGAATCCAAATTCCAACAAGAACAATATTGTCGATTCTTCTTCGTTTAAACCTTCTTTGTTACTCCAGGGGTCAAGGGGCTCTGTCTTTTACCACCCTTGGGCAGTGCCGATGCGGTTTAGATGCTTGAGCAGGTGTCGAGCAGCAATTGCATTGATTCGTCATCCAGTTCAATCAGACCACGCACACCATTTGGCGCAGTTACAGATGGTGTGGTCTGTGGTTTGTTCCTCTATGCCGCACTCACAGATTGTGGATGGAGCCATCCCCCATTTGTGCATGTTTGAACGGAATAGTCTCACTCCAGTAGCCTAGTACGCAGGCGGTTGTGCCACACCCAGGCCTTCCTTGGCAAACTATGCATTCTGGTTGGATGGGGGCTGGTGTCAGAGATAAAACTTTAGAGCCTTGAGGAGTTCTTCTTCTACTCTGAGCTCCATTTGTTGTCCTCCCAGGTAGCCGCGCTGATGGATTGGTTTTCAGTGGTTTTCATCAGGAGTTGTGCGTCACATACAAATGGGTGTCTCGATTTCAGTTGCCGAGGATGCTCGATTGCTCGCTCACAGACTTGTAGAGACTTGAGTGGAGCAAGTGGTTGGGGTTCGTAGTGCAGAGAAAGAGACAGGATGGCTTCTTCGCGACAAAACTCAGCTGGTTGGTTGCCTGCAAGGACAGGGAAATTGTCCGATGGTGTAGGTCGCAGACATCCTGTCACAATACGCAAGGCAATATGTAAAATATTGTCGATAATATCGCTTCTTGCAGTACTGACCAGAATTACATTTTGAAATGAACATCGTTACCAGTGTTCCCTCTAAGGTGCAAAAATTAAGAAAAAAACGAAATTTTATAGACGGTTTCGTGGTCACAAAAAAGGTTGTAAAATCAAGATTTTGTCAAATGCGTTTTTTTCTAAATAACTGCTTTTCTACTCAAGATAGATGCATTCAATGTTCAGAAAGCAGATAGAAAACCATGTTTTCTGCATCTTTTAACACAAAAACCGTATCTCTAGCTCAAGTGGTTTTCGAGATACGCAGATTTGGTATTTCGAGGGAGGGCACAGAACTTTAGGGGGGGAGGGCCACCCCTAAATCAACTTCAAATTAAAAAAAAATTTGCAAGAGTTATTTTTTCTGACAACCTCACCATTTGAAAGGGTGTCCCAAGCAAAATTCAAAAACTCAATTTTAAGAGCCACCCTATTAAACACTGTTTGTTTCATACCCAGTAAACATTTTTTGTTTGCGACAACTGTTCGGAAGTTTTGTTCCAATGTAAAAATTTTTGTTTTGGTTTCATCTAAAAATGAAACAAAGTTTGTTTCATTAATGAGTTGGAATGAAAGGCAAAGAAGTTTTTTAACACATTGTAAACTTGAAAATCTATAGCCATGGACTTGTTCTCAAAGATGTAAAACAAACACTTTGTTTTTATAATGCCAAACCCCTAACTTGTTTCAATTTATTTTTTCTCTAATTTTACTAATGTTGATTGAAAATGCATTGACCATATTTTTGCAAGTAATATTTTTATACGTATTTTAACTAATAATTGTCTGTAAGATTGACAATTTGACATATTTGCAGAATGTTCGTTCAACCCTTCTCAAGGGCATTCAGCTGTGTCTTGACAAGATACTTTATGGCATGCCAAATGGACCAGTGTTTCACTCATCACAAAAAATGTTCAGTGTCATAGACTAAGTTGATTGTGTTGTTCATTTTTAGGCACACGACATTGAAACAACGTGTGTCGACTTGGATGTCAGTACTATTGAGCTTCCTCACCACAATGTCACAGTAGTAGAGTCGGAACTGTTTGATCCTGTTACTAATATGTACATGGGAAGCAATGAGGATGCAGAAGAAGAGGAAAATGAAGATGCAGAAGTGGAGAACACTGAAAGTGAAGGAAAGACAAAGACTTTTAACTTGAAGTGAGAAAATATAAGTTAGAATCTGTTGTAACTGTATAACTTTCTACATTTCCTCATGTTCACAATTTTTAGAACTACAATACTTATGTTCCTTAGCAGGAACCACGTTAATGTAGAGATTCTCAGCCGTTTTATCCTCGTTAATCCCTTGCCAAAACTTTAAAGATGAATTTACCTACCAAGTATTTTCAGAGCAAAATTTGTCATGATGCAGTTTATGTTTCCTGCTTATTAAATTTACTTTCAGTTGAGTCATCGCATGGGCGCTTTGCCATGAGGTTGTAACAAGGAAAGGCTGTTATTGAATTGCTTATATTACAACCCCTGAGAGAATTTTTTCTCACATCTGTAGATTTCTTGTGCAAGTCTGTCACCACTTGAGCTAGGGGAAATTGCAGCTTGCGTTTATCTTTATTAGTGGTATACACTTCCCTTGTTTGTTATTTTAGAAGGAGCACCGCGATCGTCAATAAGCTGGCCAGAACGAAGCAACGGTTGACAACCAGCAACAACAGTAGACGGCGAGCTCTCAGACTGCAAGGACCGCAAAACAAAGCAACGAAAAAGTTTTTTAGAAAAAAGGGCAAAGACAAGAAGCGACGCAAAGACAAGAAGTGAAAGAAAATGTTCTCCGATCCATCGCTTGTAACATTTGTGGGGAGTATCAGGTGCCACCAGATAAAGGGCTGGTCACGGTTTCGAGTGATGTGGACACAAGCCATTGGCTTCATCATCACACCCCAGACAGCAAATCAGCCGTCTGCAGACGTCAAACCAATGTAAAAAACGACTAATTTGCTGTCAGGGATGTTTTTCCTGTACGGGCAGGGTCTAGTATTTCAAATAAAAGAAGTTTATTTCACAGCATGGCGCTGTTTGTGCTTTCAAGTTGGTCAGAAATTAGGTTTTTAAAATGAAAAAAAATTGTAACAGAACTCTTAGAGCAGATAAATAAACCGTTCATTGTTGGCAGAGAGATTAGTGCATTCTTTCTCCTTAACATTGAATTTTTGTCATTGGTGACCAGAGAGAGAGAGAGAAAACTGTATTTCGTCTGTAGCGAGAATAGTACCGTACAATTAAAAACAATACGAATAAAATAGCACCATAGCAATCTAGATACCACAACACACAGGAAGCAGCGAAAGACATCAAACGCCACCTAATGACCATTCCAGATAAAATTTAAACAAGATATGGAGAGCAATGGACCCTCCATAAGTTAGATTTAGAAAAACTGCTGCCGTGCAACAAACTAAATACAGTGATGTAAGTTGAACACTTGGGTTTAGTTCAAAATGCAGTATGAATTTTTTTGTTGAAGTTAAAATTTCAATTCGGTAATTTCTTTCTGCGTTTAATTAGAACGCATGCGGAAGAAATGCCTCTATCGAGCGTACATGGAGGCAGTGGCGGCTGGTGGTGTTTGTGAACAGTGGGGCTGCAATAAATAGTCCGGGGGCGAAGCCCGTCACTTAAGCCTACCATATTTTCATCGCCTAAAAAGAGGACACGTTTTGCCAGCAAGTACAATTTTACGCTTGAAAAATTTTATAGGCTTTACATCTTTTTAGATCATTACAGTATTAGCCTAGGCCTACGCAGCAAAAGTTACCAAAAAAAAACAAGAAAATAGATTGACTGAACGTATAACTTTTTTTTTCTCATTTTTAGTGCTTCCTTAAGACAACAAATGATTTTATATTATTAAGAGTCAGCAAAAAAGTGATATAAATACCTAATTTTTAGACATTTTCAGTCACAGCAATGATCGCAAAATGTGACAAATCAGGCACGATAGGAATGGTAAGCCTTAACGAAATTGTTAAATTATTTGCAAGAAATATGATTAAAACAGTAGGCTGCACAGGCAAGTGCGATCTCTTTATGTCGCTGCCAATCAGCTTAGATCCAAGTTTGGAAATTGCTCTACCGAAGTTAAAAATATAATGTACCAATCATATTGTATGCCAATGTATGGTTCGCAACTATGGTGTAACTATAAAACTTCTACTTTAAATCGCATACGAGTTGCTTACAACGACTCGTACAGAATTATCCACAATTTGTCGAGATGCGACAGTGCTAGAGTGAATCAGGTACAGAACGACGTGGTAACATTTGATGCTCTATTAAGAAAAAGTTGCTATGCATTTGTAGAACGTTGCAAAAGACCAATTAATCCACTTTTGCGCAATGTTATGTCTTCTGATTGCTACTTTAATTCTACATTTTATATTCACTACAACAGTATTTTGTACGTTGTTTGATGTAGCCTGCTTGATGTTGTGTTAGTCTGATATTTTGTTTGATGACTGTTAAAAATTTGAATTCTATGGACTTTGAGTCTGATTGCAAATAAATAATTATAAATTATAACCGTTACGATGCTAAAAACGGCGTGAACTAAAAAGCTGTTTCTTTCCTTGCAAAGCTGGTAGGCTACCCTATCCAACCATGTCACGATTTCTTTTGCTGTAGGTTAGGTGTTTCACACATTGTTTCAAGTAACAAACGAACCAAACTGAGTTGGTAATCAATAACGTCTAGCAGTGGCGCGGGAACTATTTTTTTCTAGGGGGGGGGGGTGAAGCTGTCGTAGTGTTGTCAGCTTCTGGGGGGCTTCGCCCCCCAGACCCCCTTACATGGGGGTACAATTACAACTGGTACTGGGCATTCGGTCTCCTCCCTATAAACATTGGTCGTGAAAAACACGTGAAAAGCACGTGAAATTCCGAGGAAACTCGTGTAATGCACGTATATTTCTCGTGTTTTTACGAGCCAATGTTTATGGGGCTCCTGTGTAAATAAAACGACGCTAAAACACACACATTGCAAATTGTAACAAATGAAGAACGGCAAACAGCAAAGCAGCTGTTCAGAAAATTAAAATGAAAACGAACAAATTAGAAAGTTATATGAAAACGACAGTTTGTAGAAATGAGCTCTCACACGCTTCCGAAGATTGATTTTTGCTCGGGTGTTTTCTCCATAAACTGTGTCATAAGTTCTTTGGCATCCACAGTGTCCAAAATGTTTTGGTGGACAAGCATCAACGCAAGATGAGTAGGCCTACCGTAAGTCGTTTTTGTGTCATTGAGCTTCTCAACCACGTTTTCAGGCGTCTTAGAGCAGAAAAAGAACGTTGTGATGATGCAACCGAAACCGAGAGGCAAAAGCAGAGCTCCACGAATTTTCGCGTTTCTTTGAAAAGATTTAGTGTTTGAGGGTTTAGTTGCAGTAGTATCTCAGCAACCTTTTGAACGGAGTTTGCGGTTTTTCCACTTACAACATCGCTGAGCAAAGTAACTTCCGTTTTTAGGCGATATTTTCTGATGGCATTGGGTAAGCTGATCTCAGTATCAGATCTTTCCTCACCGTTTGCACAGATCAAAAGGACCTTCTCTCTGTTGGCTGCTGTAAGCAGATCCGCCTGGTCGAATCTGCGATCAAGCTCAGCTTAAACCAAATCAAGGGCTTCGATGCTTATTGCCGTTGCTACGCTCCTTCTCCGGCAGACGACAAAGCATCGGATTCCTCTGTGTTTCGAAATCTTGCTGGAGTTTTTCTCACTCGGGGATCCTTTGGCGTCTTTAGGTTATTGGCAGACGCAAAGACGTTCGCTACTTCCATGAGCTTGGAAACGGATTCATCTTTTCTGAGATTTTTGATCCGTTCGCGGAGAGTGGTGATTGATTCCACAGCTGAAGAAGCAAAGATCTTGTTTTGGAGCTGTCTTGCGACGGCTTCTGCAGGCTGAAAAACTTCCCCGCTGCAGGTAATCGCAAAATAAAGCCGCGTCGTGCGTGCTTGTTTTACCAAGCCGAATATGTTTGCACGTGCGTCTCCTCTCATTTCACTACGGTATCTTCTGTCATGTCGGTCAGACTTGACAAAACAATATCATGTATTATTGTAATGTTCAGAAGTAGCCTACGCATGAAATGTAGGCTAAATATTGCAGAACGATGTCCAATAAACGATGTACCGCCGTGTTAGTAGGGAAGGTCGCTAGCACCGCCACTGAGAGGTATAGCTCCCTGTGATTGACGACTCTTTATAGCAAATGATGAGCGCGACACGTAACAGGAACTCGATTCATCATAGCAATTAGTGTTCGAAAAAATTTCTGAAATTATGTTATGTAGGCCTACCTTAAATTGTCAGAATTTTCTAGGGGGGGGCTCAAGCAATTATTAAAAATTCCAGGGGGGGCTGAATTTTCTCTAGGGGGGGCTGCAGCCCCTTGAGCACCCCTACTTCCCGCGCCCTTGACGTCTAGGCTACAAGCGTTGTATCAATATGAAACGTATGCAGGTAAAAAAATATTTTTTGTGAAAGTGTGAGCACGGCCTTTAAAATGTCGTTTAATATCTTACAGTGAACTAGACAATGAACGTTCTACAACAGTTCCATAAAATGCGCCAGATTCTTGTAGAATTTATAAATCAGCATGCTACATTGGTATACAAAATGTTTAGAAAACAATTAGCTCGCAAGACGTCGCTGAAACGTCATCAAGCAATATAATCTCGTTGAAAATATAAGCATAAAAACTGAAACTGTCAAAAAAGAGGACATTTGAGCATTTTTTAGTGTGCTCGGAGGACAATTCATTCTTCTTAAAAAAAGAGGACAAATCCTCTTAAAAGAGGACGTATGGTAGCCCTACCGTCACTGAGTTCGCCGAAGGCGAACGACTTCGCAGGGGGTCCGGTGGGCTCTTCCCCAGAAAAATTACATTAAATTTGGAGCGTTCTGAGCATGTTTTTAGCCCAAATTTTGAAAAAATGCATCCAGCTTTGTTAAAAAGTGGATGTATTCCTAAGCTATAATTTAAAAAAAACTAGCAGTAGGCTATTGCTTTGGAGACAAACTTTACTAGTATTGAGCTTAGTCTTGACTATAGCCTAGCCGTTGCATAGGCTACAAGGTTCAAGTGATTTTGAGATGCCCTAGTACTTCCTAAGCCTATAACGTGTTGAATGCCCTAACTATAGCCTACAGCTAACACTTCTACATTCATGGCTCATCGCAACTCTGTGAAATAAAAACTAACTTTAAAACGTCTGTGAATTTATTCGGTTTGGTGGGGCTGTTTTCCATGCAGCCCCAACAGATTCAAAAATTGCTGTAAAATACCAAAGAGGTGGAGCTTCAAGGATAATTTTTAGCCAATCAGAGCGCTTGAAATCCAGAATCCCGGGCTGCAGATCGAGCAGTTTGCCCAATAGCGGTGTTGCCAAACGAAACCTTTAATATTTTAATTTTCGATACGCAATTCTTAAGTGAAAAAAGTATTCGGGTCGGACAAACACAAAGGAAAGCATATTTTACCTCTTCTCGTTCTTTCAAGTGTGGCTGCAGCCCCATGGCATGAGCCGCCGCTGCATGGAGGTATTTCAATTTTTTGCTTATAAACTAAATCTTACGCCAAACTACATGTGGCGATTTTGTTTTTTTCATTCCAGTGGTTCCGTTAATCTCTACATTTTTAGTCGATCTTGAAGGGCCACTATTTATCAGTAGCACAAATTCAGCTTGCGGGAATGATGCACAGTTCTTCATTCTCGGCGATAACACATCAAGCGCCCTACTCCGTGAACAAAAATATCACGGAACGACTCTCGGGTTTGCGCATGCGCACTCCAACAACAGCTCTCTATTCAGCAGCACCTCCTGGGCAGAATAATTCTGACAGCAACAAGCAATTGTCAACCTTGGTAGCTTGCGTTCGGGGTTTAAGTCTCTACAAGTAAGCTATGTAAAAGCTTTCTCAATCTCGTTTCTATTTCTCAATCTGTCGGCTGAGTGGTGAGAACGTCTGCGCGACGTTCGAAAGGACGTGGGTTCGACACCGCTCCAGAGCACGCGGCTGTGTCTCGGCAAAGACACTTAATGGCAAGCCAAAATAAGGGGAGCAGCTGACTCGAACACTATATGTCACTTCGCTGCTTCCTGTCTGTCTGTTGTATCGCAGTGTACTGTATGTTATTGCAATGGGCGCAAATAAAAACACGATTATTATTATTAATCTATACTAACGACATCGAACTTCCAAAATCACACGTTGTCGCTCTTCACGACGGCGGTGACAACGCAAGTGGGCAGTTGCACTACAAATTCCTACAAGAAATCGCCTCGGAAACCTTTGAATCTTGCGTAACTGACCTCGCTTGCACAGCATTCTATGACTGACAACTTCTCCATCGATGGTATTTCAACATAGTTTTGTTTATTTCTCAGAATACCGGTTCATAAAGAATTTATCTTACGATCTCACTGTTTCACATTTGCTTTGCTCTCATAGAATCTTTCAGTTTGTTCAGGCTACAGCTCACTGCTGATATTGCGCAGCATTGCGACGGCGAAGAATCGGTTTTCGTGCAACAACAGGGGGCATTCTGAGAAATTAACAAAAAGACAAGTTTAAAGCCGTGGCCTTCAACCAAAATTTACACGAGACAAAAAATAGATTTAGCCTATATGTATTACGGTATGGTACGACTAAACAATTTATAAGTTTTGTACAGTTTAAAAGATTGTTCCACAGTTCATTGCCCTGAAGAGTCAAGGTTATTAGAAAGCGAAAACCACTCCGTCGAAGCTTCCTGAGAACGAAAACAAGAATTGTATTATTTCTAGGGGACTGACTTCTTCAGTAGGTTGAAACAATGCAACAGCAACTTGCTTGTTTTAGAAAAGTGAAAGCACAGCTTCGTGGTTCGAGTGCCCGCCTTCAAGTCGGCAAACGTGGGTTCGATTCCCCGTTGGGTCATACCAACGATCTTTTAAAAGTGATACTACGACTGCGTCCATTCATGTTTGGCACTCAGCAGAAAGGTGAGTTTGTAATCGTATCAATTTCGCGGTTTTGTGCCGTGATCTTTTACCCGCCATCATTTCAGGAAAAGAAAAAGAGTGGATGCCAGTTTTATATGACGCTGCAAACCAGCTGTGAAGCCAGAGGAAATTGTGAGCTCAAAGCAAAACTTAAAATGTCAAGAAATGATAATTCAGTTTGTTGCCACATGCGCGGAAAGGTCAACGCGATCATTAGGTTGTTGATTTTCCCTTTCGCACACATTGTTGTCATGTTTTTCTATGACGCAGGATTCCAATACCATTTTTCAATTTCCAAAAGTTTTTAGACCATCGTACCGGCAATGGATTTTACAAAAATAATAACGCACTTACCGGCATGGGAAGAAATGGGTGGCTCTCTTGCGGTGTTCCCAGCATATCTACAGATGGAAGGCTCATTTGTACTTTCTTCTTTGCTTTTTCTGCAATCACAGTTTCGTTTGAATCATAACAAGCCCGAGATTTAAGTAGCTCCCGTTATCAGAGGTAGGCATCCGCTACTTTGAAAGTAGCGCACTATCACTACAATGTGCCAAAACAGTGGCGCTCCCGCTACTCGTATCAAAAGTAGCGTGCTACTACCCACCGATATCCGTTATAATATGTGGGATCTATGGTTGAGCCAGTTAAAGCATAGAAAGTCATAGAAAGCTTTCCACGTTCAAGCGTGTCTAAGCCTCTTACCAAGACACAGAACATGCTCTCAGGGGACATTATTTTGACCAAGAAGTCCTCAATTAATTTAAGGAGCTATCTTTTACAATCGCATTAAAATTATACTTGTAATAGATTTAGTAGAGGTACAGTAGTTGCCAATTGACCACAGCACATTTGTTGATGCTAACCGATAGGAAAGAACTATCTAAACGATGTGAAAACGGTGACTTTTGCTGGCTAACATGGCTCACTGAAAGAAAAGGCATATCCATAGCAAACAAGCCTTCAGAGCTAAGGGCTGAAGTAAATTATTTGTATTAAAAAGCATGTTCGGTTCCTATAGTTGTTCAAAACGATTTTTTTAATACTATGCGCTGTTTTAATGCAAGAAAATAAATATTAAACACGTTACCATTAATAAGAAAGCACATAACGTTCCCGGCAAACTTTATTGCACTCATTTCAAAATAACACTCCAGCTATATCACTGCAGTAATGAAAGATAACAAATAACTTACTGGTAGCACGTTATTATTAAGAAAGCACGACTCCTTGGTTTAGCAATGTAAGGTTATTTACATAGCCTACCTTGCTTTCTCCTTGTCACCAACTTCTGCAGTCTCTCTTGAGCTTGGTTGTGTTGTTTGTTCAGCTCAGAGATGCGATCTTCAAGACTAAGCTGCCAAAACAGTCTAAGCTGTATCACAGTCATAGAACATGTTTGCTAAGGTAAACCAAAAGGTTGCATTCTGCATTAATGGTGTCAATGTACAAAAACGTAATTTGAGCACATCACAGAATATCACAAATACAGAGGCCACACTCGAAAGAACCTACCCAGACAGCAAATCAGTAAACAGCGACTGATTTGCTGTCTAGATATTACCTCACATTAACGTTCTGATACATTACATAAGACAACATTTTTTTGTTTATCGTATCGTATTCAGTGTTTCTATATGTTTTTGGGACCACTGATGCCGAGTTTAGTTTTTGTCGAGTGTCAATGGTTAGGAAAATATTTGCGAAGAACGTTCTTACGGATATTTGAAAATTAGTCAAAATAATGTGCATTAACTGAGATTATAATTTTCTTTAAAGTTCTGTTCGATATCACACAACCTGCTTAAATCATTTGTTATTCCTTTTCATCACTCGCTAGATGATGCTTTTTACGTCATGAAAAGGCTATTTGTAACACATAACTTGAAGACTTCATGATTTTATAAAATTATACATTGTGACAGAACCATTGACATTACAAAATTTTAACGCCACTTTTGAAATCAGAGACCCAAAGAACATTCAAAACACTCTAAAATGTTGATAAACAAAAGTTTGCACAAAATTTGTTGTCAAGTGTTATCAACTAATTTTGAATGTATACGCCATGAATTACATCCGAAACATACCTTTTATACAATAAATACTACAAAAAGTGCTCAATGCCAAGCAACGAATTACAGAGCGAATTACATCAAATATAGTTACTATTCACTAAAAACCTCTACAGCCTGTTTCACCCCAAAAAGGGTGTCATCAACAGGGGATGATCCCCCTTTTAGGAGGAAATATGTTGTAACAGGTCTTTCTAAGTGAATAGTAACTATATTTGATATACTTTTTATTTAGATTCGTATCTTAAAACGTTGTAAATTTTGAAACTGGATAACGATAAACAATTAAATATTGTTAATTAATTTTTTAAGTGTGTTATCAAAAAAAGTTTTAAAATATATGGTACTGTACAACTATACAGTGATCTTTCTTTATTATAACCACCAGCCCAGCGATATATGCACCACGTTCTTCTTCGTCGTATGAGCTGTCTTCTTCCGGACTATATGTTTGGGCATGAGGTCATCCGCCACTCGACAGTCTCATCATCCAGGGCCTTCAGTCCAAGCGTTCCATGTGGTGGTTGATGAATTGGGCAGTAATGGACGACATGGTCTACTGTCTGGTCTGTGGCACCACACTCGCATCCCGGTGAGGGAGCCAGGCCCCATCTGCACATGTCTGAACGAAAGCGACCGACGCCGGTTCGTAGGCGGTTAAGCCGGACCCACGCAAGTCTTGCGAGGGACATTCCCGGAGGGTGGGGATCGACGTCGGGTAGGAAATCAGTTGGTTTGCAAGTTAATTTTAATTTTGCCTCGTTAATTTTGCTATATAACTTGATCGTTATCCAGTTTGGTTTAATTCTGATCAGGGATGTGGAGTTGGAGTCGGGGGGATTTTGGCGTGTCCGGAGTCGGCCAGTTATAGACTGAGGAGTCGGTCGGAGTCGTATATTTTCCGACCGACCCCACAGCCCTGGTTCTGATAACGAAAAATATCGAATTCAATTAAGGTATTACATAGTTTTTGGTCCAAAATCGCTGTGATGATTTCGACTTTATCACCGTGCAAGATATGTGCCTATAACCAGCCAAACATGCTGTTTATACATGTCAAATTTTGCAAGACTGCCATTGACAGAGAAAAAAAACTTTTATTTCAATACATTAGCTTTACTTACTTGCGTTTGCTGGATGCTGTTCAAAACAGCTTTTTGTTGTTCCGCCATTTCGGGCGCGGACCCATCGCCGCTGCTGCAAGTTGATTGCATGGCTGACGTCTCCGAAGTATCTTCCTCCAGCATCTTGAAGCTTCCGGGATCACTCTCCAAGTCAAACGAAAA
Source organism: Aplidium turbinatum (assembly GCF_918807975.1). Taxonomy (NCBI): domain Eukaryota; kingdom Metazoa; phylum Chordata; class Ascidiacea; order Aplousobranchia; family Polyclinidae; genus Aplidium; species Aplidium turbinatum. Next base: position 3,845,680 of record NC_137483.1, on the reverse strand, counting down.
GCCTTGGGTGGATGATTCCTTGGTTGGTTCCTCTTCATCCTGTGTGGGAGGGGAGGAATAATACGCAGCACCAAGTGAAGGATTAATGCTGGATGGTTGCGATTCGATGGCTCTTTGAGGAATACGTCTGATGGGTGATGTCACAAACTTCTTAGGATCAATTGCTGAGACACCATGAGATTTTCGTCGCTGTGGCATCATCGATTGAGTTGCACGAGCATCATTAATTGTTTTGGGGTGATGCATCATCGATTGAGTTGCTCGTGCACCGTGAGATTTTTGAGGATGGGACATTATCGATTCAGCTGCCAGAGCACCATGGGATTTTTGAGGATGAGACATCATGGATTCAGCTGCCAGAGCACCGTGGGATTTTTGAGGATGAGACATCATGGACTCAGCTGCTAGTGCACCGTGAGATTTTTGAGGATGAGACATCATGGGTTCATTTGCAAATGTGGCATGCGATTTTTGAGGATGAAATTTTTTAGGGTGAACCATCATTGACTGAGTTGCTCGTGTATCGTGAAAATTGTTGGGGTGATGCATCATCGATTGAGTTTCTCGGGTACCATGAGAGTTTTGAGGATGAGACATCATGGATTCAACAGCTAGTGCACCATGTGATTTTTGAGGATGAGACATCATGGATTCAGTTGCTAGTGCACCATGTGATTTTTGAGGATGAGACATCATGGATTCAGTTGCTAGTGCACCGTGAGATTTTTGAGGATGAGACATCATGGATTCAGCTGCAAAGGTGGCATGAGATTTTCTTGGCTGATACATCACTGATTGAGTTTCTCGGGTATCATGAAATTTGTTGGGAGGATACATCATCGATTGAGTTTCTCGGGTGCCATGAAATTTTTGAGGATGAGACATCATCGATTCAGTTGCAAAAGTGGCATGAGATTGTTGAGGATGAGACATCATCGAGTCGGTCGTAAAGTTGTGGTAAGACGTTGGAGGATGAGTCGTCATTGAATCTGTTGCGAAGCAATCGTCCACGCTTGGGATGGGATACATCTAGTGAAAAAGGGTGTAGCGTTTTATAACTCGGCACATGATGACAGGTCATCAGACCACTAGGCATGTGGCAACTCAGCAAATGTTTCAACTACTGTCCAAAAGAAAAAGTGGTCCCTCCCACATTTTAATTCTAAGCAGCTGGGGTGAGAAAGTTCTCTTCGCCGTATCCGTATTTCCTTCACCAACTAAGCCCAGGCCACCCAATATATCATAACTTGGAAAGAGGTGAGCGGTGCTTGTCAGCAACCAGCGCTTACGCCGGGAGTCGAACCAAGATCACATAATGAAAAAACACCTTATCAGCTGCACGAGGCTACTGCCACTAAAGTAAAATTACACTATTGTAAGTGTGAAGCAAAATGCATGGTGTAGTTGTCCCATACAATATGGACGAAGCAATTTGACCTGTCCGCAGCCTGAACTGAAGTTCATCAACCCAAAAAAAAGACTGGCACATAGCTTCTCAAACTGGGTACACCAGCAAAATCGGCGCTTTATGTACACTGTACAGTATCATTCGTGACAGACTTTTACCGTAGTTGAGCATAATTTACGCGTGTATTATTTTAAAGAATTTCTCAGAATTAATTCACTGATGTAGCAAGTTACGCCAACCTTATCTATCACATAGAGCTAGCAGAAAAACGTAGCCTATATTTTCTTGAATTGATAGCCTGGTGAACAGTCTTAAAACAAGCTTAATTCACAAATACGTCAACTGTTTGTTTGTCTTATCCAGGTATACGGTCGGTGATTGAAGATTTAAAATAAGTGGACGGGAAGGCAAGGAAGCCAATCTTCGTGACCACCTTCAGACAGACAGAAGTGTCTTGCCAGAGACACGGTCATGTGCTCTTGAGCGGTTACAGGCGCCCTTTCGAACGTCGTTCCAAGGCTCTCACCACTCGACAATGCAGCCGACAGTACGTTAAGTACTTCAACTAAAATACCCTTCACCAGATAGAGACGTTGTTTATATTGCACAGAACACAGAAAGGTGGACAATTAAGTTTCATCAATGGTATGTTCACTTGTACAGTGTTCACACGTTTTGGTTGGCTATCTTGAACAACACTACACTGGTGTGTTCTATGGTCGTCGAGGCATTACTATGTTACTTCTTCGACGATTCGGGTGTCGCATTTGTCATCGCGGTGGAATATGAGAATGGGTTGAGTGCATGAATAGCACATCTGGGACCTTAGCAGCTTGAGCCAGGAGTCCAACCAGGTTCACATAATCGGAAAGGCAAGGCCTTATCCACTGATGCGTATTGTGTACGGAATGCCATATTGCGCCACACAGACTTTCTACCTGCGCTTGATGTGTCAACTCATTCATCCTCTGTTGTGCTTCAGCGTGCTGTAGCTGGAGGTGGCGAAGGTGACTCTCCACGGCAGCAATCGTCTTCGACGATTCGGGTGTCGCATTTGTCATCGCGGTGGAATATGTTGGCGGAAGAGTCCTCTGCGAGGCTGCCACCTGAAGTCAAAGTTTATTTGAATAATCATTAATACAAATTTATACAATAAGTACCGACTAAAGCACGCGTACTATCAAAGATGCTTTTCAATGAGGGCTAAAATATTACTAGGCTATCCTCATAAGTCGTCGTTTCCAGACTTATGTGCATTGTGCAGTGGTTGAAAGTTTATATTTAAAGTGAACGGGAAGGCAAGGAAGCCAATCTTCATGTCCACCTTCAGGCATGCCTTTAAGTGTCCTGCCAAAGACACAGCCGCATGCTCTTGAGCGGTGTCGAACCGGCGCCCTTTTGAGCGCCGTATCAGTGCTCTCACCATCAGGCCATGCAGCTGATATTCTCAGAAGTATTGAAAAGTCACTAGTAAAATACTTCATATAATAACAAAGACCTTTGTGACGTCAATTATTGTAGGCAACACTCGGCTAACAGTCATACACCAAGGAGATAATATTGTAAAAAAGTCTATAACCAGGCTAAGTTGCTGCATGGTTACCCGGATGTACAGCCTGATATGTCACATCTTGCACATTTCAACTACCGCTACTGCCTGACTTAAATTATTATTATTTTTTTTACTTTGATGCTGACTCGTAATACTATAAAACTTTTCTGTTGCCTTGGGAAAGCAGTAAAATGAGAAAGGTTATAATTACAAACAAAACGTTCAACCAGACTGTTAACAAGCGGCTAACAGTCTGACTGAAATTTTCTGAACAAAATTGTTTTTGTTTTTCAAAGTCTGGTGATGATAAAGCCCAATTTGTTGCCAAAGCTAGAAAAAATCTGTAAAAACCTGATGTATCAAATCAAGACGTATCTCTAGGTTGCCACGGTTGCTGTTAGGACAATTATGAACAGCGGAGGATGCCGAGCATATAAATTAGTAATCCATGAACATGACATAACACAACACAACTAAACTACAACAAGACTTGGACATATTGCGCACATTTATCAATCTGTCAATTTAGTGAAAATCCAAAAATATGAATAGATCTTCACTGAAGCTTTTCTAACAACAAACAGTGTAATATTTGGACAGGTTTAGCAGTATATTTGTTAATTTTAATTGATCACATTTGCGTCATTGCTTATATCTATCAAAAATTCAAAAAGTGATCGCAAAGTAAAAAACAGTCAAATCCAAAACACTGGAATCAATAGCGGTCCATGGAATGCAAAAACCATTCAATTTCAATACTCAGTAGATTAGTTCCAGCACATCTTGATATATTCAAAATTTTCACCATTCAATCTTCTTGAGCAATACAATATTGGTTTTTCATTTAAGACAACAACATAACGTCATTAATCATTGAATCAACGTCAAAACAGATTGAGGAGCACCTTGCTGTTTTGTGTCTTGAGAGCAGTGAGCAACTGCACCATGTCGTTCTTTAAAGCTTGTTCTTCTTTCTCTTTTTCCTCCTCTCTTGTTGGGATGTTCTTACATAAAAAGTTTCACAATTAACTTTTGCAATAGGCCGCAAGTACTCGGGCATCTGATATGCTTTATCAATTAGTTGGAAAAGCTTGCGGTTCACAAAGGCAACAGCCATTAAATTAAGACTTTTCAACATAACACAACACGTTGCAAATCGTGAATTTCTGCTAACTTCATCTGTGAAAATACTAACTTTCAGAATAACCCACAAAGATGGAGATATTACCAAAGCACCATTACAGCAAAACAAACAAAACATATTACAAACATTTGCAAAGAACATGAATTTACTTATGAGGGAGGGAACCGAACCAAGGTCCCCTGGTTCATGAATAAGTTAATTAAAAGACAAGTTAAAACACTTACTTTGTCAAATTTAGCGTCCACAAGCTGAAGATCGCTTAAATTGTTCCAACTGTCTGTCTTCTCCTCTACCAAGCTGTGCTCAGAAATAACTAGAAAAGTAACAAAAGATTGGAATTCTACTCAAAACGTAAATGATGATGTCAAAATGATTAAGCGAAAGTGGACGATTATATCTCTTTTCGAACACTTCAAAATAGACAGACATGACTGAGCAACACCCTTGTCTGGGGTTAAAAAAAGTAAACTCTCTACCCAAATTGCACTTCAAAATAGGGCCTTACTTTCACCAAACGAAGTGTGGTAAGTAGTGGTTGTGAAATCCACAATTAGATGTAAAGCGGCAAGCCAATGAATGAAATGTTCCATGCCAATTCAACAATAGAAATCATTGACATAGCATTAAAATCACAAAGAATTGCACAGCCTTCTAACTTGGGGAAAAACGATTGTTGTATAGAAGGCTCACTTTTTCTACTTAAAAACATAAGGATACGTTTGTCGTAACGAGTGTCAAACGCAGTAGGTTACCATACATCCTACAGAACGGAATCATCAGCGCTGTGAGTCAGCAAAAATTTTGTGAGGAAGTGTCTCACTCGAAAACGCAAATTCGAGGAAACCAGGACAGCGGATCTAATGGCAGGAATTTCGACTCGGAGTCCCATACGCTTGCTTAAAGCCTAAAACTTACTTAGTTTGTTTTCCAAATCTGTGACAACATGCACCAAATCTGAAACTTTCCTTTCTAATATTTCTTTTTCTTCGGCCCAGGTTGTTTCTTTTGATTCCATCACTTGTTGTAAAGCTTGTTTGAAAGATGATGTTTCTTCCTGATCTTGCTTGATCTAATTATTGGAAGGAGAATGAAAAAATAGTGACACTACATTAAAAAGAAATCTTGTTAAGTGCAAACTAAACTAATGGAGTCATTTACGAAAAATGTTAATGTTAAGCTTTGTCAACACTTCTCAAATATCATCATTCTTGGCACGAAAAAAAACGTTGTTTCTTAGATGACTTAGGAATTTTTTTTATTTGAAGCACCAACGTACCACTTTTTGGGTGTTGACCAATTCCAAAGCTAGAGCTTCATTAACCTTGACTTGATGTTCCAGCTTACATTTTAAAGACTCCACTGACGCTTCAAGCTCTTGACCGCGAATTTCTCCCTATAAATTAAAACGTATTTAACTGCAATTTGATTTGCCATAACACTATCAAATTCTTACTGGAAATACTGTCATGTAATACGACTTAAAACAGAAATTATTCTATCATCATGTGCCATCTTGGATTCTTTCTATTGTTTCCACAATCTCGATCTTTCGCTCTTCTCTTGGCATCTCCAATACTTGACAAGCCCAGACCATACAACCCCAGTCATCCATTATCACTTCCTTACCAAATTCTTCCATGTCTTTCCTCACACCCTTTTACCATCCATTATATATTTAACGATCATTTGATACAGTTGAGCAGCTGTTTTTCTCAGATTATGGACCCTGTAAATATTATCTTGTATTTTGCCAAATCATTTGTCCATGTGTTTGGAACTGCAATTCCGTTCCTAATGTGTACGTTACATGATCTTGTTAAGATTCTTCTGTAACAGCAGAGTTGAAAAGGCATTTATTTTCTAATGAATTTCCTTTTTCAAGGCACCGTATGAGTATCATTTGATTCCATGGCAAGGCTAAAAATAACCAGCACTGCAACACACAGCAGTGGTCTGGCACATACGCAAATCCATACCATCAAATACAATACAACCTACCTCATTGACGTAAGTAGTGAGCCGAGTGACGGAATCGATTAGTGTAACTGTAAATCCAGCCAGACCGCAAGGAGCCGTAGATGTTTTCCCATCTCTAACTCGCCCGGTGCGCTTCTCGAAAGCAGAAAGCTTTCTCCCTACATTTTCCATAGCCCCTACGTATTTTAGAAAAAATATAAAATTAGCTTTGCATTGAACATCATGGCTTTATTATGAAACAATAGAATGATTATTTGAAAATAATAAAATTTTGAATAATTACAGCAATTTCTACATTTAATCTATATTTTAACATTTTTCACCGGTGGCCAAAATGCTCTAAAAAATACAGTGTGCTCTTGTCTTAATATCTACTGCATGATGTATGTGCTGTACGACGTAACTATTATAATGACGTAATGATCACAAAGAAACAAAACAGAAAGTGAATACGCTTGAGAAGTACGTGTTGTTTTAACGATATTAAAGGAATAAAAAATAGGGGGGAAATAATTTCGCCTTAAAATTACAACAGCAACTTTTATTCAGATACAAAAAAAATCCAGTGCTGCTGGTGCCACAGAAGGTGAAGCTGCTAAAGCGAAAAGGGATATATACTTGTGTATTCAAAATGTGCATGCTTTCTTTTTCATTTTTTCAATGATTTAATTATTGATTAGTCATACTAGTCAATATATAAGAAAGCCTCGTCTGAACCTCAACCACGGGAGTCGCATATACCTGCAGCGACTTTGAACCACTCGACGCAGGTTGGGTCACTGAGATTGACAGTGTGTGAATAAAGTTTATTTACAGTTGTTGTCGCCACAAAAAAACGTGTGCAAAATGGCTCGGTAATGCTAAGGATGTTTAAAAACGTTTTTCAGTCGTCGTCGTTTTTTTTTTTTTTCGTTTTACTTGTTTTTTTTTCGTTTTTTTATACTTCTATTTCCAATCGCTTCACACATTTTTTCATGTATTTTTTATTTATCATAACAAAAAACTGTAAAAGAAAGAGTTGAATTATAGCTACTGAATAAGTTAGTTTACTGCAGTTTTGACTAAGTTCTGTAAGTCAGAAGCGTGATTGCATGATCAGCAAATGGGACTAATAAACCACCCAACTTCAAGTGTTACCAATGATAAGAACTGTTAGGTCCCAGTGGTGATCAAACTGATCATGTTAACAGTCAACCTCCTTTGTTGCTTGTCTTAATTTCTTTTATTAGTTTCTTTCATTGCATTGTTCACATAGTCTGTTATAATGAGTTTTAAGTGGAGTATTGTTTTGTTAAAAAAACATACACGTCAAATAGTCATAATTCAAAAATTATTTTTGGGTTATGATAACAAAAGAGCTCTGTCTACAATATAATAATATAAAATAAACCCTAGGTAATTAGGGAATCAGAATATCACATAAACATAAAAAATAATAGTAAAATTGGGCCAAAGCCACCCCGGTTTACGGTACCATTAGTTAAAAATCCAGGGTCTACGTCTTTTAGGCGCCCGTCAAATAGGCGCGCACACTGTGGCGTCAGGATATGTAGGTGCGGAGCACTGTGGCATCCGTCCATTTAGGTGCTATTCCTAGTAAAGTCTGCAAATTGTATCAGCTCAGCTTTGGCAAAACCTAGTCGGGGTTTTGACGGAAAACTAAGTTACTCTTCACTCAAGCCTACCACCCACTTCAATATAGGCTACGCTATATTTTTTTCTGATGTTTAGTGTAGTTATTATTTGACTTATATAACTAAAAGTTAACTCAGTCATGTTCAGAAACTTGAATAATTTATTGATAAAGCTTTCTAGATACATTGCCGGATAAAGCAGCTTCACTCACTGAAGCCATGACTAACAACAAATAAATGCACGCGCATTAACAAAACAACACATTTTTCTGTTCAATATAACATTTTGTGTGAAAAGCATTGCCCTACCTGCCAAGATGATACAATCTGCAGATTTTACTAGGAATAGCACCTAAATGAACGGGCGCCACAGTGCTCTGCACCTAAATATCCTGACGCCACAGTGTGCGCGCCTATTTGACGGGCGCATGACTGTCTGCGCCTAAAAGACTTGCACCCAAAATCCATCCAGTCAAAAAACGCATTGGATTCCGCCTAGCCTCCTAATAAAAAGCAGGCAAAGCTTGCGGTCTCAGCTTCGGCGCTCATGGTGAATCAATTAGAAAATTGTGATAAAACAATAAGCATTTGTTGACGAAATCCCCACCTTGTAAATCGTCATACGTCATATTGGAAGGAGCATGATTGGGCATTGGACGTGCTGAAATGGCAGGAATCAAAGAATTGTTCAATTTTTTTTCCAGCTTTGACGCGTCTTTTGTGAGACCAGAAATAACCTGGTCGATTTTTCTATAATAAAATTACCTAACGTTTATAACGTGTTGGACTGTTGGTTGGTACATTAACCTTGCTCAAAGCTCAAACAACAACAATTGATGTCAGGAGGAACAACACTGTTAAAACACACCAAAAAAGTGTTTAGGTTTGTGGGTAATCATCTGTCTGTGGTATTCCAAAATTACTTCTCTTTTAAAGCTATATTAATTATATCATCGTTATGAAGCTAATTTATATTATACATTAAGTAGTTGCGAAAGTGACAAACTATTATGAAACATCGTCCGTTCAGTCAGGACTGTTATTTTTTACGGGATATTTGAAACGCACGATTTAACAATAACCGCAACTTAGTCGACGGACCACACAGCTCTGCTTCCGCTGGACACTCAATGAAAAATATGTGTGGGAAAAGGAAGATGCGGGCTTTCATGGAGATGTACAAATGTGCCATGATGGTTGTTACAATGGAAGATCAGAATGGTTTGAAATCAAAGTGGGTTTTCATCGGAGCTCCGTTCTCAGGCTTATTTTATTCGCTATTGTACTGGACAATGTGGACATATTTAGCATGAGTTGTTCCGTCGAAGTCGTATTTTGCCAAACAATGCTATCGAGGTAGCACTAATATTCAAATATACCTGTATTGGTTGTTTTTGGCCACTGCTTCTTCTTCAGCATCTTTTATAGAAGAAATTCTCGACAAGGTACGTTTTACTTCCTCTGTACAATTCAGCGCACCTTGTGCTTTCTCGCGAGCAGCTTCATCTTTTTCAGGAGTGATAGTGACTGTGTCTGGAGGAAATACAAAGCAATGCACTACAAGACAAAAACATTTGATCTAATCATTTGAATGAAAAACGTTGCTAAGTCAAAATGGAACATACGAAAGTCAACATCCAAAAACAACCTATGAACAACTGCTCGTGTTCTTTTGTTGAGTGGAGAGACTGGAGAGTACGGGTCTGCTACTATTCGGCGAGTTCCCTATTCGACGACTCGGCGAGAGCCTTTTTCGGCGAGTGCCCTATTCGGCGAGTTTTTAAAATTTTTGAAAGGAAATTATCGGGTACCGTAGCCTAATTATAATTGCCGTTTTTACATCGTTTTAACATCGCTAAACGTTGAAATCGTGCAGAAAGGAATAAAAATAAAATGTTTGAACTATTAAATTAAAACTCGTTATGTCAGTTCAGTTGAGTTGTTTTTATTTCTGATCATGATATCAAAAACACTACACGTCAACATAGCAAAGGTAGAAGCGACAAAACGTGAACGCTAAAACGTGCTTGTGACTGAAGTAAGTTATTGAGTTGAAAGAAATTTGGCACGGTCGCAACACCTTCAGAAAAATTTAAGATATGAAGGGAAAATAAAAAAAAGAAAATGTTACAAAAAAAATCATGTTTATGTCTATAAGTTAGTACTTTTGAATAGTTAAAATGATTAGTTTGGATCAACAAATGAGTGGCCTACAGCTTGGATTGAAAGGGAATTATCGGGTACCGTAGCCTAGTTATTCCTACCAGCAAATATTTGTTCCAAGAACCCAGTTAGCCTAACAGTTGACTTTTACATTGTAGAAACATAATGAAAAGGCTAACCAAATGTGTGGCCTATCGTTTTAACGTCGCTAAACGTTGAAATCGTGTAGAAAAGGGAGCTTTGCTGACTAGGATACGTTGAAACTGAGAAACATTCACAGAAGCCTTTCGATTTGTTCCAAGAACCCAGTTTGCCTAACAGCTCATTTTTACATTGTAGTAACAGAATGAAAAAGCTAACCAAATGTGTGGCCTACAGTTTGGATTGAAAGGAAATTATCAGGTAGCGTAGCCTAGTTATCCCGACCAGCAGAAATTGCCGTTTTTACATCGTTTTAACGTCGCTAAACGTTGAAATCGTGTAGAAAAGAGAACTTTGCTGACTAGGATACGTTGAAACTGGGAAACATTCACAAAAGCCTTTCGATTTGTTCCAAGAACCCATTTAGCCTAACAGTTCATTTGTACATTAATTCAACGTCTGAATACATTATCTTAAAAATGTAACGTATCGAAGGGCTTCTGTGAATGTTTCTCAGTTTCAACGTATCCTAGTCAGCAAAGTTCTCTTTTCTGCACGATTTCAACGTTTAGCGACGTTAAAACGATAGGCCACACATTTGGTTAGCCTTTTCATTATGTTTCTACAATGTAAAAGTCAACTGTTAGGCTAACTGGGTTCTTGGAACAAATATTTGCTGGTAGGAATAACTAGGCTACGGTACCCGATAATTCCCTTTCAATCCAAGCTGTAGGCCACACATTTAATGATCCAAACTAATCATTTTAACTATTCAAAAGTACTAACTTATAGATATAAACATGATTTTTTTTTGTAACATTTTCTTTTTTTTATTTTCCCTTCATATCTTAAATTTTTCTGAAGGTGTTGCGACCGTGCCAAATTTCTTTCAACTCAATAACTTACTTCGGTCACAAGCACGTTTTAACGTTCGCGTTTTGTTGCTTCTACCTTAAAAATAACTGAACTGACATGACGAATTTAAGCACGTTTTAGCGTTCGCGTTTTGTCGCTTCTACCTTTGCTATGTTGACGTGTATTGTTTTTGATGTGATGGTCAGAAATAAAAACAACTGAACTGACATGACGAATTTTAATTTAATAGTTCAAACATTTTATTTTTATTCCTTTCTGCACGTTTTCAACGTTTAGCGACGTTAAAACGATGTGATAACAGTTAGGCTACGGTACCCGATAACTCCCTTTCAAAAATTCGCCGAATAGGGCACTCGCCGAAAAAGGCTCTCGCCGAATAGGGAACTCACCGAATCGGACTAGCCGAAACGGGCCATTCCGGGAGAGTACGGTACAACAATAGCCTCTCGTTCTGTGGCGAGTAGACCAAGGATTGTGAAGTCATCAAAAGCCTACCCAAGCCTGTTGGATTCCTTGTGTTGTTCATGGAATCTTTAAGGAGCGAGAGAAAGCGTTCATAGTCCACCTTCGATTCAAATTTAGTGTCATCTTCATTTTCGCTCTCTTCCGCTGATGAATGCTGAGTAATTACAATAAGACAATTGTTACGTTTTGTAGTTACTGTGGTTTCGGATGTAAGTGTTGCTCCTAATCGAAATGATCAGTGGGAGAAATACAAAACCAGGAGACCTCTTCCTTTTCGACAAGTAGATCCCTTTTGAGATGCTTGTGGCAACTTTCAACCTCCAATTCTTTCGGTTTTAGGTTAGTTTGTTGATTATGCCGACAATTGCCATGTCTTTGTAGACACAGTCTCGCTGTCTTAAATACAGTATCCTTAACAAGCATTGACAACGACGATCAAACTCATTCTGTTTTTTAGCTTTTCTATTTCAAGCAATAACTTTAAGCGACTATATAAAGTCCAAGTTGGCAAGTGTATTCACAAACTATGTGCACTCCACTTACATTGTCATTGAGAGCTTGGCTGTCCATAACCGAATCTGACAAGGCGTCCAAACGTGATGGTTGCTCAGGCTCAGTATGGACCGGGGGAGGAAGCTTGCTGCCAGGAGCCAAGGTAACATTTGGCCGACCTACACAAAAGTTTTCATGGTGGTTCTGTATTTATTGGAAATGTTTTGCACATATATACATATTACATAGCCTCCTTTAGTGAATAATTGTTACATGAACAAAACTTTAAAGCTTCATGAGAAAAGTTCATCTACTAATATATATATTAGGCTGGCGCAAAATCACGAAAAAAAAATTTTTTCTTTTAAATTTTTCGTCAGTTTGGAATATTGTTCCTTTTGGTAAATGTATCTCCTACACCAAATTTCACAAAAAAATATTAACGTTTGACCCTGGTTCACCTGGTTTAAATTTTTTCAAAATATCGAATTTTCGCTTATCCCTGAAACTGCTCACCCGCTATCTTCTAACGCACTCTAACATCTTAATAAACACAATAAGAGGCAGTAACACAAACTTGTAGCAAGCAAAGTGGTTTAATTGGCAACTCCATGAACACTGACACATGTATTACTCTCAAAATGTCGAATTTTACCACATTTCAGACATGTTTTTCAAGGTATTTCGAGGCCCCTGATTCTGAAAATGCACTAAGTTTTCTCGAATTGGCTTTAGTTTTTGAGTTACAGCAAAAATATTTTTTTCGCAATTTTGAGCCCCTATAGATTTAACGTCGTGTCATTTACTACATAGACAAAACTGGAAGTAATCCCGGGCACATTTCTGAGTTGTATAAACGCTATTTGGAACCAATCACGTTGATTACAACCCAAACAAACAGCTATTTAAGATTTTCTGGCCTAGTAACAATCAAAATATGATGTGAAGTAAGCCTGAGGAATGAGGATACAAGATGTAGAATATATAACTTGCGTTTTGCATTAATATATTTGTTGATTTCAACAGTCTCAGACTTACTAAGTAAGCTACTAAGTAGGGCAAAGTGGGGCGTGTTGTCACAATTTTTACAAATCAGCATATATCTCGTTCTGTACCAATGGTATCAAGATGCTTGATAGTGCAATTGAAAGAGGTATCATTCGACTTCTTTTAGCTACAGCTAAAGTTTTTCTGGATTATTTCGTTTTTACATAAATGCATGTTTAATGCAAGTAAATGGGCTGTGACAACACGCCCCACCCCGGGGCGTGTTGTCACAGAGCATGGGGCGTGTTGTCACAAAATTTCTGCACATGGTTTATGACTAAAATATGACAGAAACCAACAAAAAATGGTTTTAATACAGGCTGAACGAATAAAAAAATATGCAAAATGCAAAAAAAATTAATTTACAACATATTGGTAAAAATTTTATGCCCATTATCAAAAACAATAAAAATGTCAACTTGAGAATTATGTGTCACTATCGAATAATGTGTGTATCATTATCTAATATTAATTTTTATTTCCTAAAAAAGCGTTGTATTTTAACAAATACGCATATTACCTCGTTATATAAGCACAAATAATTTTTTATGTTTCTTAATATTAAAAATGCACACCACGAGGCGTGTAGTCACAGCTGTGACAACACGCCCCGTGGTATGAAATCACGTGGTTTCAACAACCATGTGCACATCTCTACTTGCATGTCTTATCTGTTTGGTATGATGAAAAAAGCAGGCGTAAAGCTAACGAATGGTATCTTTCCTGATCAGTTATGATCAAACCTTAGTTTGCCAGACCATTTTTTAGTTTAGTTATAAAAACCTGATTTTGCCCAAAATTCAATGGCACTCCTCATAATTTCTGCTGTGGTGACAAATTTATTAACCTTCACTGCTTGTACGAAAGAGAACTGAAAACTATGCCTTCCATTGAAAACTCGTGGTTATACGCTTGGGTTATCACATGGAAATTGTGCTGTGACAACACGCCCCTGTGACAACACGCCCCACTTTGCCCTACAAACAAAATGCATACATTGTTTTGCTTAACAAACTAGACAAATAAGCAAAACAAAGCTATCGATGAACAAACGTAACTCTTTATTATGATTGGCCTACTGAGCAACACCCATCAAGGTACGAGGCCATTTATATAATTACAGAATACAAAGTTATGTTCTTCAGTAAAGTAGCTGCTTAGAATTTTATCCTTGCTGCGGAAGAACGTAATCTTGGCCTTGGAGTCAAGAATGCCATGTTGATCGAGATGAGGAGCCAAGATTGCAGCTACCAATTTTGATAACTAAATCTTTAACTACTACAGTAGGTGGTAGAAATGGTTTTGAGAAAAAAACTTGACCTTGCTTCAAAACATTACTGAAGGTATTGAGGTTACTCTCAGTCATGCCCGTTTTCCTATTGTTTCAAGCAAATCACCACTTGAAACTAGAGAGGGCAAACAAAAAACAGAAATAGCAACGTCCATGCAATGACTGCCTTGCACACTCCATGTAAACATGATGTTCCAACTTCCTTCGAACATCCTCACCGTGCAGAAGTGTCAATTTTCATGGTGATTTCACGGCTCTCTTTATGCCATGGCACTCTGAACTTCTTAGCCTTGAGCCCAGAAACGGGTTTGAGTGCAATGTTTGCATACTTTAGGAGAAACCCAGGACTTATCTTGATCACCCAGCTTCATGTCAAAGTAATAATAATAATGCTTGTTTTTTATAGCGCTGTATCTATCGCAAAATGTGTTGGTCCTCTGCGTTGCCTCATGCAGCAAAATATATCTGGGTTGTTTGTACAGTAGGGTGGAGTGAAAAAAATTTTTTTTTTCAAATCAAAAAACATGGGGTCTGTATACAGGCCAAATGACCCAAAACGGCTTTTAAAAGCATTTTTTGGGGGTAGCTGTCAATATTGGCAGCGCTACCGCCATCTGGTGGCCACGAGCGAGCAAAAATTCTCAAATATGCCATAACTTTTGATACACACATGCTAGAAGGTTGGTTTTGGTGTCTATAGATGCATAATACACATGTTTATATCTACTCTAAGAGACATGTTTTCTCTGAAACACTTGTAAATTGAGTTATCAGCAAAAAAATGATTTTGACGAATTTTACTGATCATTTGTAAGTGTAATTTACTATGTACTGTAGTGTAAGGCCCTGGTATGCTGGTATAATGTTGCATGTGTAGGAAATGTAATATATATACATGTTGACTAGTGTTGAGTTTTATATAATGAATTACAACTTTTTCAATTCAACATTCTTTTTGTAATCAGTGTCAAATTATATTTAATCATAAACCCAATAGCCTACTATTCAATTGGCAATTAATGGCATTTTAAATTTCAATCAAATTCAAATTATTTAAATCAATGACATTTTAGATTCTCACAATATAGTTTACTAATTTACTGTGATAGCAATATTCTTAACATTAGGTTACCAAGTTACAAAAAGCAATTTACTATCAATTATTAATTATTTAACATCAATTTTGTTGTTCATGTTCGTATTATCATTCATAATCAAATCAAATTTTTGATTACTTTCGTCAACAGAAAAATTGTTGTTTCGTGTCATATCTTTTCATTAGTTTTCTTGATTCAGTTTTTGACCTTAAATCATTTCATCACGTCGACCAAAACCCCAAACAGATGCACTTGCTTCAGTAACAACTTGAATATGACTTTCCACGGCTTGGTTATAACAAGGATGATTCATACAAAAGGGTGTTCTCCTAACGTCATCAATGTCGCTATTAGATAAGCTTCTTAGAATGGGTGGTTCTGTCAGCTCCAACACATTCATGTTTACTGGTTTGTAGTAACATTTTGCACTAACGTTTAACTTGGGAATCATGAACTTCCTGACAGTAGCTGTAGAAGCAGGTGTGTCTGATTGTTCATTCTCCTCACTATCTGATTGCTCCAATGCCCCACCATCAAAGTTGTCTGAATCAAAGATTACGGCTGATGTTGTATTACCATGCAAAGCATGTATTTTATTGACGGCTATTCTTTTGGTATCTTCATCTCCAAGCATACCAATTAATTTATTTCCAGGGTTCGCAAAGAAAGCATTTCGTTGCAGAGTTTTCAGAGCAATCTTCTGTACTTTTGAGTTTGGAAAGGTCATTATTCTTCTAATCATGTTGTAGAAATTCTTGGCAATTGTCAGATATCGAATGTTTGTGTTTAATTACAAACCATAAGGGGAAATAAACCTTTATGCAAAATTCTACAATAATGACAAGCTTTTGAGATGGCGTTGATACAGAAACATAAAACCTTACGATCATACACGCCAAAGTTAGCCATCTTGAGTGACACAGCCCACCGACTTCTAATAATGCAAGATCTGCATCCACATCGCCAAGAAGTGCCGCCCAACATATTCTGTATGAATAATACTGATCAGAACTGAGATCATCCACAATAGCATTTGGTAATTCTGGAAAATTAACACTAGAGATTGCTATGGGTTGGGACTATATTCCAGTCTGAAACATAACCAGATAAGTATTTCCCAATATTTCCAGAAAAGGAATCAGGCCCCTTGGTTGTGCCATCAATTTCCATAAAAACATGAGGCAAAGGAAGCTCATTGCAAAGGAGCAAACAAATGGCCTACCTATTAATTGTTCCAAGCAGTCAATTGCCCTTCGATGGGCTCCCGACTCTGGTCATGGATGCTGTGCCATCGCTACCTATCACACAAAGATGATCCAAGAAAACAGTTCCTTCCAATTCATCATGAAGCACTTTTGCAATACTGATGCCCTTTCTATCTTCAGGAATTACGTGAGACAAGTAGAACTCACCAGGTTCCCCTACTATTACATAATGCTCTTCAAGCACAGAATTGCGATAATATTTGCCGTTAATTTGGGTAACACTTTGAGTTGAATCGTTCCTTCCATCTACATATATTTCATTGACTTTTGAATACAACTCATCATCGTTCTTACTCATTTCTTCTCTATATTTAGCTCGTTTTCTTCGCAACTTGCAACGGTCCATAACAGGGCTACTCAACTGGCGGATCGCGGTCCGAATCCGGATCTTCTGGGTGTTGAAGGTGGAATTCGGGCTTCTGGAAGAATAACCTCATTGCCACATTTTAGGGCCTCTTTAAACAGATTTCCATTAGGGAAAAGCAATTTTTTGTGATTATCCAAGGGTCTTCGGGCTTTGCCCCCAAACCCCCCAACACTTTGCCGTCTTCTCTCATGAGCGATCCACACAGCTACACTACAAAGAAACACAATACATTTTTTCCTTTTTTATTTCTTTGTTTGTGTCAGACAAAAATCCAAGTCGTGTTACATACTACCTGAAAAGTGTTTCGGTGTTCGTAGGCTACTGGTTGTTTAATTTTTGTGGTTGCATGTGAAATATTTACCGGGCCGCAAAAATATTCCACTTGTCAAAATGGACCTTTACTAACATTAGTTGAGTAGCCCTGGTCTATAACAAACGTGGTTTCTTCATTTGTTATAATATCATGGTCTTTCAGAGTGACGGTTGCTATTACAGAGGCAGTTAAAATAAAAGTTATACTTTTTCATTAAATTTTAATGCAAAAACTCAGTTTTTTGCAAATAACTTAATTTATAAGAATTTTAAAGAATACATGTCTCTTAGAGCAGATATAAACATATGTATTCTGCATCTATAGACACCAAAACCAATCCTTTAGCATGTGTGTATCAAAAGTTATGATGTATTTGAGAATTTTTGCTCAGTCGTGGCCACCAGGTGGCGGTAGCGCTGCCAATATTAACAGCTACCCCCAAAAAATGTTTTTAAAAGCCGTTTTGGGTCATTTGGCCTGTATACAGACCCCATGTTTTTTGATTTGGAAAAAAAAAAATTTTTCACTCCACCCTATTGTACAGCATCCTACTTGTCAAAGGCATATATTATTAGCCTATATGCCATTTATTTAGCCTATAGACCAGAAAAAAACTTCTTGCAGCAACGACTTGGCCTTAGCAAAGGCTTAGAGCCTTAGAATAAAACTTCATTTGTACAAGTATCCATTTCAGTAGGCCAACCTTTTCAATATAAAGTTGCATTCATGAACACATGACTTTCGGGATATTTTTCTTGTGATGTAGGCCTACTGATTCACAACTGTTTTCATTGAGTATTTATGTCTCCCTTACGTTAAACACAGTTCATTTCAACCTTTGTTTGCGTTTTGAACTTTCGTGCAATATGAACCAATTGAACTAGACAAGTGCAATTATGACATCATAATGGTAAACAGGGCTGAAAATAAGTAATTTGCAAATTGAAAGCGTTTGAAAAACGATTTTAAAAATATCTTCATTGTCGAATATCTCGAAAACTAGAGCCATATCGAAAAAACTAAGTGCATTTTCGGAATCAGGGACCCTGAAATACTCTAGAATGACTCTCATCTTTTGTGCCAAAATTTTTTGTTGGTCTATGTCAGAGGCGTGCAACATACGGCCCGCGGGCCAGAGCACGGCCCGCGGTACCCATTTACGTGGCCCGCACATTCTTCATCAAGTAGCCCATTATTTTTAAATACTTTTCACTGTTAGATCGGAGGATGATGTTATTTGGAACGTATCATTAGCATTATTGACTTTTTGCATTATTACATCATTAGCATTGTTGTTGCGTCATTAGTAAGCGTTGTAGAAAACCGCCTTGTTCTTCTGGCAATGATTCAGTGACATAAATCTTACTTTATGGGTGCAGTGTGGTGAATATATTAATATTTATTCTACAAAAAGCTTAGCATAGTAAAAATGTCTACAAGTAAGAAAAGGAAGGTTGATTATGAAAGGCGGAAGTTCAACAATGAGTGGTGTATAAATTACTTCGTTGTTCAACACAATCAAGATGTTGTTTGCCTGATTTGTCAAAACACTATAGCAGTAATGAAAGAGTACAATATCAAGCGACACTACTGTGCAAAACACTCTGCTAATTATGATAGCATTGTGGGTCAATTACGGGTTGACAAAATGCAGCAGTTGAAAAAGTCTTTGAGCAAACAGCAAGAGGTATTTCACGGTTACAAGAAAGACATTGAGCTTGTTACAAAACTGAGCTTCAAGATATCTGAAGCAATTGCCGAAAAAGGAAAGCCGTACAGTGATGGTGAATTCATTAAGAATTGTTTGGAGATATTTATCGAAAATGTGTCTCCCGAGAAGAAATATTTGTTAGAGCAAACAAGTCTGTCTCGTTTTACAGTGGCTCGCCGAATAGATGATCTTTCGGAAAATATTGAAGTATCTCTAAAGCAGAGGATAAGCAAGTGCTCTGCTTTTAGTATCGCTTTGGACGAGAGTACAGACTTGAGCGATACTGCTCAGCTAGTTGTTTTCATACGAGGAGTGACAGATGATTTTGAAGTAATTGAAGAATTTTTGGATATGGCAAGTATGAAATCAACAACAACTGGTCAAGATATTTGCGAGGATGTAATAAAATTGATGAAAAAATTTGAAATAGATTCTTCTAAGTTGGTTGGTATCACTACAGATGGAGCGCCATCAATGGTGGGAAAATACAATGGATTTGTCAAAAGATTTTTGGATGCTATTCAAACTGAAGGTGTTTTGGTGAGCCATTGTATCATCCATCAGGAAGACTTGTGCTCGAAAGTATTGGATCTTGGTGAAGTCATGAAAAATGTTGTTTCGTGTGTTAATTACATTCGAGCGCGGGGATTAAATCATCGGCAGTTTAAGTCGTTTCTGCAAGCGCTTAACTCTGATTACCCAGATGTAAATTATTTTTGTGCAGTAAGATGGCTAAGCAGAGCTGCCACTTTAAAGAGATTTTGGAATCTCAAGGAGAACATTCAAACTTTTATGGAAAGTAAAAATCAAGATGCTTCCTTTCTCAAAGATGATACATGGCTGAACGATTTTGCTTTCTTAACTGACATCACCCATCACCTTTCAGAACTGAATGTGAAGCTGCAAGGAAAACATCAGTTAGCGAACAAGATGGTCGAACATATTTCCTCATTTCAAGCAAAACTACAACTCTTTCGATTTCAGTTGAGCAAAGCATCCCTGACTCACTTTCCTTGTCTGGAAAGTAGAAGCGCTCAAATTCAAGACTGTGAAAAATATGTTGGAATGGTTGAAAAGTTAACTTCGGCATTTGAAACTCGCTTTGAAGATTTTCGACAACACAATGCCGACTTTCAACTTTTTGCTCATCCATTTGACCTGGTTGTGGAGAATATTCCATCTAGCTTTCAATTAGAAATACTAGAATTGCAAGCAAACGTCGATCTCAAACGAGCCTACAATGAAAATGATTTGCTTACTTTTTACAGAAGCTACGTGTATGGAAATTACACAAATCTAGAAAATCACGCGAGAAAAATGATCTCTCTTTTCGGAAGCACATACTGCTGTGAGCAGTTCTTTTCAAAAATGAAGCTGTTCAAGACAAAATGCAGGAATCAGCTTACAGATGAGCACTTGTCAAGTCAACTTCGAGTTGCCACTTCTTCCGTCAAAGCTGACATTGGCAAGATCTCTGGACAGAGAAGATATCAGACATCTCATTAATCACTCACTCAATGTGTAACTTGATTGTGTGTACTTTTCCATTAAATAAATTGTTCATATAAATGCATGTGTTATTTGATAGACTGGCCCTCAGCATCACTATAATTCTACGTTGTGGCCCATTGCGATAAACAGTTGCACGCCCCTGGTCTATGTTATAGATTCACTTGACTGCAAAAAGGCTGTAAAATCAACTATAATGACACTAAAAGCATGCACTATTAGTGACTCTCAGACTTGGAGTAGGGTGAAGATGTTCCACGTGGAAGTTAACAGAGGAAGTGACGTTAAAATCACGTGGTCAAATTTTGAGAAATCCTCTCTTCAGATACTGCTAAACCACTTCAAAATGTACTAATTTTTCAAAAAATTCAGAATTTCTCCTTGGGTGAACCAGGGTCAAAGGTCAAAACCCAAGAAAAATTTTTGGTTTACAAGTATCAGTGAGCAAAATGGAACATTATTCCAAACTGACAAAAATTTTAAAGAACATCAAGGAAAATGAGCCACCCTAATATATATGTATGTGTTTAATGTTTATATATAGTGCTTTATCCAATCCATAAGTACTAGTAGGTAGGTCAGTAAGCCTATGCATTTCTCTCAGCACTTTGCAAAATACAGTAGTATAGTAGAGAAGTTCAGCCGATTACATTATCTTCTTGAATCTATTCCTTTGCTGATTGTCACGCAGAAACAATATTCAATACAACATATACACATATAAAAATTTTGTGGTGTGACAAGACAGGGTATCCATCGAATCCAGGTCTTACAACCCAGAGACAAACATTCAAACAGCTAAGTCATTGATGCACTCAAGAAAAATCTCACGCACTTTCTAAGTATAATATATAAACAATATATACAAGCTGATTAAATGACCATCAGACGAACCTCAGGACTAAGTTACTGATGAGTGATGATTGAGATGAAATTTCATGCTTAACTTGTAGATAGAGCGTACAAAAATGAAATCTAATAAAGCGTACCAGATTTTCTTGCAGTGGAATCATGAAAAATATTCTTAACCGAGGACATTGTTTGATCGGTTTTCTTTAAGACCTCATTGAAGTCGTTGTGGTCATACAACACCTTCCAATATCAATATTTCGATTTATATTATAGATATATACTCAACATACTCACGAGGCATAATGTTAAACATTGTTTCATGCAATGCAACTGTATGCAGCAATTATTAACAGAAACAAACTCAGTAGGAATAAAAAATTGAGTATGGCATGGGCCAATGTGCTGCACTTGGGGACAGTTTTTAGCAGATACTCTCGAGCATTAAGCGTACAAACAATTACATAGCCCAACTGTTTTAACAATTCAAAACTCTCCTCTTTAAGACAAGTTAAAACTACATTTGTACATTAAATAAAAACATTAGTTGTCAAGTTTTGGTTGTGACGATCGTCGATCGTCTGTGTTATTCACATAGAAAAAGAGCAAAAAAAATTTTTTTTCTTACAATTGCTCATTTAATTCAGAAAAGCAATATATATATATATATAAACAAAACTTAATAGCCTACCTCTCTCAACACTGCTAGTTTTTTCATTTCTAATTCGACCTGCCCAGGGGTAAGCATCAAGTCAACTGGGATTCCTCTTTTCTTGGCCATAATTTCACGACGAGCAATGTCAACATTTTTCGATTTTCGTCGAATTCTTCTACGAAGCTGTAACAGATGTACATTTTCTGTACATTCAATCATTAACGACTGATTTGCTGTCTGGGATGTCACTGAATAACAACATCTCATAATATCAATTCAAGCATTTGTATATGACAAACAAAACTAACAATACTTGATGAACAATCTGAATCAAGTATCAAACAACTCGCCCACATAACTTATGTTGGTAGTCTTTTTTTCGGTTCAGCAGGTCATAGCCCAAAAAGGGCCGTTGGCATTTCTTTTTAGAGCAGCATACTGTTCATACATGAAAGAAATCAAGGGTGTGCCTATCGGAATGGCCCGTTTCGGCGAGTCCGATTCGGCGAGTCCGATTCGGCTAGTCCGATTCGGCGAGTTCCCTATTCGGCGAGAGCCTTTTTCGGCGAGTGCCCTATTCGGCGAGTTTTTGAAATTTTATTTTTGAAAGGTAATTATCGGGTACCGCAGCCTAACTGTTTTCACATCGTTTTAACGTCGCTGAACGTGCAGAATGGAATAAAAATAAAATGTTTGAACTATTAAATTAAAATTCGTTATGTCAGTTCAGTTGTTTTTATTTCAGACCATCATATCAAAAACAATACACGTCAACATAGCAAAGGTAGAAGCGACAAAACGCGAACGCTAAAACGTGCTTGTGACCGAAGTAAGTTATTGAGTTGAAAGAAATTTGGCACGGTCGCAACACCTTCAGAAAAATTTAAGATGTGAAAAGAAAATAAAAAAAATAAAATGTTACAAAAAAAAATCATGTTTATATCTATAAGTTAGTACTTTTGAATAGTTAAAATGATTAGTTTGGATCAACAAATGTGTGGCCTACAGCTTGGATTGAAAGGAAATTATCGGGTACCGTAGCCTAGTTATCCCTACCAGCAAAAATTTGTTCCAAGAACCCAGTTAGCCAAACAGTTCATTTTTACATTGTAGTAACAGAATGAAAAGACTCACCAAATGTGTGGCTTATCGTTTTAACGTCGCTAAACGTTGAAATCGTGTAGAAAAGAGAACTTTGATGACTAGGATACGTTGCAAACCTTAAAGCAGCCGGCGACCATCGCGGCCATGGCCGCTAAGTAGTGCTTGAATGACCGCCTGTGCTACCTCTTCCGTCGGCCAAGTTTGGCCGCCGGTTTCTTCTAGCCAATTATTTAATTTCGCAATAGAATGATCGTGGATTAAATGTCGAAAATATGTAGTATCAAAGAGTGACGCAGAAATAGGTCAGCGCATCATAGTCACCACTGTTGTATTGAATATATCCAGCTGCGATCACCAGCGCTGTAAGTCTTGTTTGCAATTCCCGATGTTTACTTTAACGAAGTGTTAATGCGAAGTGCTAATTTACATCGGCTGGCAATATTGTCGTTTTTATATCGATTCAATGTTGTCGGATATTGAATCGTTGTTAAAAAGGAGAACTAGGTTAGTTGACATCCGTGGGTAAAACACGTATCTTCATAGTTGAAAACGCTGTGGGTTAGTGACTTCATACCCTCAATGATGACATTATAACGGAATAAATGGTCAGATTTTATGAAAGGCGGTATATGCAGTTGAAACAATTTACTGAGCTGCGAGCAGTTAAAACAATTTAGTGTCGTTAGATGGTCCCGCAATACTGGATTACAATCCCGATAAAGCATTTAATGCGTGGTACAACGATTCTATTGCAGGACGTCGCCCAGACTTCAACAACGCTAAGTGATCATTTTAACATTGTTGCAAGTTTAATGCTATTTACTTGTGCTATCGTTATTGTATTTTGGCCTCCAAGCACGCAGATTTGGCCGCCGAGAAGGAGCTCTCGGTAGGCCACGATGGCTGCCGGAAAAAAACACGAGTTTTAAGGCCTGCGTTGAAACTGAAAAACATTCACAAAAGCCCTTCGATACGTTGCATTTTTAAGATTATGCATTTTTAAGATAATGTATTCAGACGTTGAATCAATGTACAAATGAACTGTTATGCTAAATGGCTTCTTGGAACAAATCGAAGGGCTTCTGTGAATGTTTCCCAGTTTCAACGTATTCTAGTCATCAGAGTTCTCTCTTTTACACGATTTCAACGTTTAGCGACGTTAAAACGATGTAAAAACGGCAATTTCTGCTGGTTGGGATAACTAGGCTACGGTACCCGATAATTTCCTTTCAATCCAAGCTGTAGGCCACACATTTGTTGATCCAAGCTAATCATTTTAACTATTCAAAAGTACTAACTTATAGACATTAAACATGATTTTTTTTTGTAACATTTTCTTTTTTTTATTTTTCCTTTATTTCTTAAATTTTTCTGAAGGTGTTGCGACCGTGCCAAATTTCTTTCAACTCAATAACTTACTTCGGTCACAAACACGTTTTAACGTTCGCGTTTTGTCGCTTCTACCTTTTTCTACACCTTTGCTATGTTGACGTGAATTGTTTTTGATATCATGATCAAAAATAAAAACAACTGAACTGACATGACGAATTCAAGCACGTTTTAACGTTCGCGTTTTGTCGCATCTACCTTTGCTATGTTGACGTGTATTGTTTTTCATATGATGGTCAGAAATAAAAACAACTCAACTGAACTGACATAACGAATTTTAATTTAATAGTTCAAACATTTTATTTTTATTCCTTTCTGCACGATTTCAACGTTTAACGATGTAAAAACGGCAATTATAATTACTAATTAGGCTACGGTACCCGATAATTCCCTTTTAAAAATAAAATTTCAAAAACTCGCCGAATAGGGCACTCGCCGAAAAAGGCTCTCGCCGAATAGGGAACTCGCCGAATCGGATTAGTCGAATCGGACTCGCCGAATCGGACTCGCCGAATAGTAGCAGACCCGTGCCTATAACTGTCGTGAAAGACGCAGCCACATGCACTTGAGCAGTGTCGAACCATGGCTCTCACCACTTGGCTAAGCAACTTCAAGCTTTTTATTACTACCATTCATTTCAAATATTTTTTATAAAGGATATAAACGGCTAGCCAATCACAAGAAAATCCTAAATTCTATACTGACGAATAAGGATACAAGCTGAACAGCAGGTATAGGTCTTGATCAAAGGTAAACTGCAACTGAACAACTTGAACAATCAACCTTTTTGATGTGAAATCAATGAGTGAATATTTAAATCTATCTTTGGGAGTAAATATTTCCATCTGAACTTACTGACAAACATTAATGTGCTTACCAATTCCTCAGGTGAAGCCGCATGTACAGTTAAATCTTGAACAGTGCTCTGAAATGCAAATATAATAAAATCATGCATCAAACAACTGAAAGTGAGCCACAAAAGACTAAGTATTTTGTAGAAATCAGAAAGTATTTTGTAGTGAAGTGATGTTGCTTATTATGAAAAATTATTGCCAAGATTTTTCAATGTGGTATTATACCGTAGATGTTGTTTTGAATAATTTTTTTGGTGACTGCTAGGCCGCTAACCTTAAAAATTCGTTTGTTAAAATGCTTTGTTTGGTCAATTTTGATGTACGCATGTGAAACCTGGACGCTAACGGCAAAAACACGAAAAAAGCTTGAAGCTGCAGAAATGTGGTTTTACCGAAGAATTCTCAAAATTCCATGGACAGCTTTTGGAAGCAACAGAGCAGTTCTCCAACAGATGGGCCAGGAGCAGCAGATAATGAGATCTATAGAAATGCGGCAACTGAAGTTCTTGGGTCACATCATAAGGAAAGGCGAATTTGAAGATTTATCTTTAAGTGGAAAAATACTAGGAAAACGGTCAAGAGGAGCTCAAAGATTTACATTTTTGCACAATTTTCAACCACATACCAAGAACCCTACTAAAATTTGGCAAGAAGCACGAGATCGATCAAACTGGAACATCATTGTCATAGCAGTACGAGCCAGGGGGGGCAGCCGCCCCTCCTGTTGTTTCAAAACGTCGCGAATTCGAGCAAAATCTTGCAATTATTAGGGCAAAAATTGCTATTTGAAAGCTACGGTACTAAATTGCATGAATTAAGAAAAACTATAAATTAATATATTTTACCTATCAAACTAAGTATCAGCCTCTTATTTGGACAAGAAATCTGCCACTTTTGTCTACTTTTGTGAAACTGCCCAAATCAAAACGCAAAATTTGCTATATATATAGGTAGCTAATTTTTTTAATTTTCTCAATGCATCGTGTTGATTTGGGCAGCTGAAAACATGAAATTATCTGATGCAACTGATTAGTCTGTTTATGCAACTGCCTAAATTAGCATGAGGCAGTTTCCCCAAAATGAACAAAGTCAACTGTATCGTTTAGATTTGGGCAACAAAAAAATACAAAATTATCTGATCATAGTCTATTTATAAAACTGCCCAAATTGGCATGATGCAGTTGCCTCGGCATCAAAATTTAAAAAGTCTTTAATTTTTTTCATAATATCCATAAATGCATCATCTTGATTTGGGCAACTACAAAATATGAATTTATATAAATCTGGTGAATACTTGTATAAAACAATTCGAGTGGAGAGGTTACAGTACTTTTTCAACCTTAAACGGACATAGCTAAGCAACACCACAACATTTAACAAAAAAATGTTATACCTGTTAAATGTAATGTTAATGTTGTGGTGTTGCTTAGCTTTGTTAGCTTGCTTTTATAAAACTACCCAAATTAAAAATGATGCAGTTGCGTCCCAAAAAAAACAATATTTAGTTTGTTTACGCAACTGTGTCATGTTAATTTCACCAACATTTAAAATGTTACTGCTGAAATCTACAATCTCAAACCAATCATAATATATATTCATTTATTTCAAAGCTTTCCAAACTCAAAACCTGCCATGCAAGCTGGCAAAATGTTTGCTTTGCAAGATCTTGTGTGAAACATGGCAGCTCCACTTTTTTTCATTAATATCTTGATTTCTGTTCTGTGGAGACAGACCCAGTTGTTTGCATTAACTTGACCCGCTTTTTCTGGTTGCAAAAAAATATTGGCAAGCTGCATGCGTAAAAAGTGTTTCTTGTGATGATGTAAAAAACATATTTTTATAGTTTTTAGCTCAAGCATTCAACAGTTACTGCTGCACGATGGTATGCATTGGTTATGTGTAGCCTACCATACTATAGTTTACTGCAGATGTATTATAGCCCTTGGTTCTGATGTCAGCAGTTAGCAAGCGCCTACAATACTGCAGAAATTGGACTATGAGAGCAACATACCTAAAACATTATATCTGGATGTGTATGCCTATCTTAATGTTGATATTAAGCTACCTCATTGCCATAGATAGCCTATTATACAATGGAGAATTAATTAAAGCACTTGAATGCATACTCAATGAGGTGTTTTAACACAGATAAGTTATTTTTAATTTTCAATTTCTCCTGTAATTCTCATTAAAGGATTCTTGTATGTATTCCTGCAGTAAATACAAACAACAATACAGTAGTACAAATATATGTCCTGTTGCTGATTTTCCTGATATGATTTGTGCAATCATATAACTGCAGACAGGCTCCATTGTTCCAACTTCAAGGTCTATTAATCAGTGCACTTGATCTATATAGGTCTAATTTTAACCAGTAGCCTGCCTTATATACTTTTTATACAGAATATTTAAGTGGGGTTGTTTTTTTGTGGTGTGTAAAACAATATTTGTTACTCCTATCTACCAAGCCATCGAGCAATGCACAAGCAAGGTATCTTCAAAGATGAATTCAGTTGTTGTATCTTGTTTACTCTGGTAAGAAATTCTAGCTAGCTGGTGATCTTGTTATGTTACAGCTACCGCAAAATGACTTGAGACCTACCTTATTTTTAAAGAAAAACACAGGTTTATTTGTAATAACGCTTTTATTAAAAATAGTCACTTTTGTTAATATTTTGTCATATTGCCCTTGTTTTTGATAACCATTTGCAAGCGTTTGGGCATAGAGTCGCTTAAATTTCTAAAATAATCCGGTGTCATTTCCAGACACCACACTTTTTTCAGCTCTTCTTTAAGAGTATCCAGGTTAGGAGTTTTTTTTTCGGCCATTCTCTTCATTTTGTGCCAGCAATTTTCGATTGGATTTAAATCCGGGCTGTTGCCATTCCATTCAAGAACATTTATTTGTTGGTGTTCAAGGAAGTTGTTACTTTTTTAGATTTGTGGCAGGGTGCACTATCATGCATGAACACCTCGGAGCCATGAATGTGGAAGAAATTGAGCATATGCTCCTCCAAAACTTGCATCTAGAGATCAGCGTTCATTTTTGTGTTTTTTGGAAGAAAGTGCAGGCCTCCCCTTCCCTTCTCTCCAGAAAAACTTCCCCACACCATGACTGACTGTGGGTGTTAACAGTCGGAACTGTATATCGAGGATCAAAACGATCAGATGACCTTGGACGCCGAACCGTAGTAGACCCCATCTTAAAGACCTGGAAATTGTTCTCATTAGAGAACATTACTTTTCTCCATTGCTCAGTGGTCCAATGGGCATATTTCTTGGCAAATGCTAGCCATTGTTTTTTCATCCGCTCATTGATAAGAGGCTTTTTGACAGCTTTACGGCTCGGAAGATCCAAGTCCTTTTGGAGGCGGTGCTGAACTTCCTCTGAATTCTCATCACTACTTTATTCTAATAAAATGCCCAAAGCAATTCTACAGTAACATAGTCTTGCTAATAGCCCATTGTGTACGTATTATACATCATAATTGATTTGAGTGAAACAATTGCCTTTTATGCAATACACAATGGTTTAATACTTATTGCAATTAAAAACGTGTGAAAATGATCGAGGTCTCAAGTCATTTTGCGGTAGCTGTAGTTTTTCACTGTTATCATGCACCGCATACATTATATTTGGGCAATTTCTATAAAAGCGTGCAAATTTGGGCAAATTTACGTTCTGCCCCCACAAAATGGTTTGGTCTCGTACGACTATGATCATTGTACATCGAGGGCTGTATCAGCCATGATACCTACAGAGAGAGAGAGGCTAGGTGGCTATGATGTTTAGAAGAAACACTTTTTAAGGAAAACACCAGGAACCTTTTTTTATAAGAAGTGGCTATTTTTCCACAATCAGGTGTTGCCAGAGTTAGGATTAAAGTTAGGAAGGGTTAAGGTAAGGGTTAGAGTTAGAAATAAGATAAGGGTTTTGATCTTCTCAGGACTAAAAAAAAATTCCAAAATACAAGTTTTTGTTTTCAACAGCTTTAAATTTTTCTCAAATTAGGGCAGAATTCCTTATCAGGCAACACTATTTAGGCTATTGTTACACTATATAGTGTAAATATAGCCACAGCCTTTTTTATAATGATGTGTTTGAGATGTTTTGTATTGAAATCTAATATAAAAAACTGTGTGATTGTTTTGTTATATCATACACTTGCAATTTCTAATTGTTTTAATAGTAAATAGGAGTGTGAAGAACAAATGTTCTTTGAGCAAAATTAAAAATCAAAGCTTTTATCAAACCAGACTGAAAGTCCATGAAAAATAATGTTAGTTTACCTTACTCAAGATTGATTAATACAAAATGTAAAAAAGTGCACTAAAGTAACATATAAAAACAAAAAATAACTTATTTTCTATTTACGTTCTCTTTGTTTTGTTGACGTTTGAACAAAAATACACAAAACACAAATAACTCACACAAGGATGTCAGCAAAAGACCAAAAAGTCACCAAACTCAGCCGCCGCTAAGTAATATAGTGCAGATAAAATAGTGTTCAATTGAACTTACATCCCATTCTGGTTGATTGATGGCTGCCTTCTTTTTTATGTGATTACGAGTCTTGAGAAGTTTTCTTTTTTGCACATTGCCACGATAAAACATGTTTAACTTACTTGAAAGCAAGGCTGAAGTGGCAATACAGTAAAATCTGGTAGTGTCTTGCAATCAACTGTAATAAAGCTCGCACAAAAAAAACTGTAGACTTGATGCCTTGCTCAGGCATACCCAACAGCCAACACTCAAAAAACCTTACAAACTTCGAAAACAACCGCCGTAACAGAGTTTCCACAACAAAAACATTTCTCCTCTCATCCCTCACCGACCCTGCCAAAGATGCTTCACCTCTTGTTAGCAATTTTAAACATACTTTAGCTCATGTAGGTCATTTTTGCGGTTATTCAGGTCTTTTTCTGCGTTAACTGATGCTGTGTAGCTTTAAATGCTATCTAGTACTTAGTCACCTTCCGCTGGTCACGCGTCCCACTGGTTACCGATCTCCCAATCAATTAAAAATTTCGTCTCGAATTTCTGTTGGTCTCCCCTGCTTTGAATTTATGTTTAAGGTTGGAAATTTTCACGTAATTTAACATGAAAAGTAACCGCTTACAAATGTTTGGCCAATCTTTAAAATAATGTGCGTTTAATTTTTTCTTGCCTTCAACCGCACTGCAGTGTGTCCTAGAACTTTATAAATTTTACTTCACTGTGTAGATTCTAACGATCTGTTTTAGCCTGATGCTGCGAGTTCGTTGTGGCAATATCGAATTGCACTAGTTTTCGGAACACAGTTCCCTAGTCATGTGCTAAGACGAATTTGAATTTGTAAATTTTATTTTGTAGGCTATGTTATTCGTTCTGAGGATTGCAGGTAGCCTGATTGCAGATAATTGGCGGATGCGATAGCCTACTAAATCTGCTTTTGGCTTATCTGCAACACTAGAAGGGTTACGGTTGTTTCTAATTTGCGAAATAATGTAAGTTACTTTTTATGGGTTATATAAAAGTAGGTTTTAAAGTACCGTACGGTAATTTGAGGATTTTAGTTAAAAGTAAGCTACCGCAGTAGCCTACGGTAGCAAAGAATAACAAAAATTGTCAATAATTGGCAATTGACCATTATAATGCTGCTGGAACAGCGGGCTTCCCTATATGGTAGCTTACGCACTATAAAAAAATGCTATGCGGATGACAAAAGTGGTGCGAATGAGACGGATACGAATTCTACCTGGTTTATAACTTACTTTTTGTCATGTGCAATAATTCAAACAAGCCTAGTACCGGTAATGCATTGTTAGCAATGGCCGTAGGCATCTAGGCATAGCCTACGTCTTCAACGCCTGTTGGCCTACTCATGTGCACAACTCCAGGGTCAAACCAGCGTTACTTTTAGCCGCAAACTGTTTTTTGTGGGCAAAATTATCCGCTAAATCCGGGTGGTAGGCTATTGACATAGGCCACAGTCTCTATATTTCTGTATTATAGAGACTGTGCATAGGCAATGGTGCCACGGCTTGTGTTTTAGCACAAGATCTTGTGTTTTTACCTTTGATCTTGTGTTCTCGTGCTTTCCGATCGATTTTTGGCTAAATCTTGTGTTTTTTGATCAAAGTTAAATTAATCGTTACTACCATAGTTTGAGTTTGTTAGAGAACTTATAGACTGGAACTAAATGGTTTTGGTAACTAGGTTTCTGGTACCATACTTAGACATATTGACCAATTTTACTCAGTGAGTTATCAAGCCTGACAATATTAGCTAAAAACTTTATTTGAAAAGAGTACGGTATGTGCTCGTCGTCAGACTCAGAGGTTGTGTTGCTCGATACTAGATAACAAGAGCAGCGGAAAGAGTAGTCTACATCAGCATCAAATAATGACAATCATTCACCAATTCCCAAAACGAAAAAGTGGTATAAACACTAAACAGCCTTTTAATCGTCAATGGTTGAATGATCCTGATTTAAAAAGATCGGTACAAGAAGACAAAACTGATCGATATGTAGCCTTTTGTGAGATTTGTGATATTTAAATTACGTTAAAGATCACGAATCAAAAGAGAGCAGTGATTAATAAGCATGTATCTTCTCTTAACTGTTGATTTCAAAGTCATGTTATTCTTCAAATTGGCACAAAATGGGTCACAAAGGTTCAATTTTGCAATCTTGTGCTTTTGTATCCAAATCTTGTGCTTTTTTTTCTTAAATCTTGTGCTTTTTCCGAATTTGCTGTGGCAGCATTGGACATAGGCTATTTGAAATGCTTAATAATAGCCTACACCAGGGCTTCTCAAACTATGGGTCGCGACCCCAAATGGGGTCGCGTATTGAAATTTTGGGGTCGTAATGAAATAGTTTAATTTAGTCTAGTGCCGGTAGGTTGTAGTCTTGCCATGATGTCAAAATTGACCGCAACCGTCGGTGTGAAATGTCGAACGATAAAATATAACCAATCGTAACAATTGATTCGTTGTTACCCCATCATTGCTGTAACGTGCTCTCTCTCTCTCGTTTGACTTGTAGTAGCTTAGATTGGCAATGCCTCATCGTGCAGCCATGATACGGTAGTTGGGTCCAGTTGTCGAATACCAATGATTCCACATGGGGGTCGTAAGATGGGGCATTCGTGAAGTATGTGTTGCATTGTTTGTTCTACCGCTCCGCAGACACACATCGGCGCAGGGTCTGCTACTATTCCGTGAGTCCGATTCGGTGAGTTCCTAACCTCTTAACCTTAACTCCCGGCCCATAACCCTAAAACGGCAATGACAATTAGGCTAAGGTACCCGATAATTTTTTTAAAAAAACAAAAAATCACCGAATAGGGAATCGGACTCACCGAATTGGACTCACCGAATCGGACTCACCGAAACGGGCCATTCCGATCGGCGCACTATGCAACCCCCACCCAAACAGACCAGCTCCAGTGCAGCCAACGTCACATCTGATCATGTTCAATGTGACCTATGCCTTTCTTGAGAGGTCTGCTCCAGAAGGGATGGAGAGTGCTGGTATAACTGAGAACTGGGGAGGGATGTGTGGCAGCTCGTTCCATTCCTGGGCCCATGTCTCCATGCATCTGAAGCCCTTATCCACAAGCTGTGTAGCATATCGATGGAATGGGCGCCTTGATGACAGGCGTTGAGGTCTGACTGGTCCATATCCTTGGGAGTGACTGTGGAGAAGGCGTTTAACAAGTGTAACGTTTACACAAGTGTAACGTGCTGACCAAAAGTAACCTTACCGCTCGCATTATGATTTCAGAGTAGCCTAGCAACTAGTTTTTGAAGGAACCCAGACTAAAGTTTGAAGCAGTTACAAGATTAATTGACTATGGATCAGTGATTAGGTTCCGTAGATTCATGTGGTAACAACGGAAGAATTATAATGTACCCTAAGCCAAAAAGAACCGAAACAAATTGAGACAAAAGAACTAACTCCGTTTTAATGTCATTAATGTGGATGTCCCCATAATGGGGTCGCATAAAATTATATTTTTCAATATGGGGTGGCATAACAAAAAAGTTTGAGAAGCCCTGGCCTACACCACTCTACAAAAATGTGGAATTGATAAATTCAAGCAAATAATCAAAATTTCATCGGTGGAAGTAAAAACTTCAAACTTGGAAAAATTTTCGAAGTCACAAGCTAACCTACTTTATATATAACTATATAGTAATATTATTATATAATATAATATATTTTTTTTATATAGTATATTATATAATTTATTATATATAATATAATATATTATATAATTTTCGAAGTCACAAGCTAACCCACTTTGAGACAGTTTTGAGAGGTCATGTCGAGCCTACATAAATGGAATGGACTCTGAAGGAGCCTATTAAGGCAGCCGGTCTGCCCAGTTAGCCAAATGGTTAATCACCGGACTCAAGATCACGTGGCGCTGGTTCGACTCTCCGGGTGTGCGCTTGAGCAACGCAACTCAGCACTAGGCCTACTAGTGATGCAAGCCGCGCCGCGCCGCGTGCGCGGCCGCTTATGACTTTTTCGCCGCGTGCCGCGCCGCGTGGAAAGTTGAAATGAAAAAGCCGCGCCGCTTGCCGCGTAAACTTGCAAGAAATTAAACTTTTGTAAACGTAAACTTTCAACTTTTCAAGAAAATCAGTTATGAAACTTCAAATTTAAATTGGAAACACTAATCAGTTTTTTGGGAAACCCTAAGCTGGAAAGCTCAAAGCTGTGCAAATGGCTTGCAGTTGACAGGGTGTTTGGGGCTGGCTTGTGAGGAAGCTGTACGAGTGTGTTTGGTTAATAGCCTAGCTGATAAGCTCAGTTACCAGGCTATAGGCCTAGCGCAACTACCGCATTAGTTACTGTAACAGTTAGCCTAGTGAGTTCAGGTTATTAGTTTTACTCTTGACATCTTGTCTGTCTGTGTTGTGTGTAGTTCATACAGCCACTGACATTAAAATTGCATTATTGCTTACAAAAACTGTTCAAAAGTCCTGATACTGGATCTAGGAACATTCTATTTGAAAAAGCATGATGTCTTAGAACTTAGATGCATTGCTGGTAAGAGAATATGATCTGGTTAGCCTAGTTAGTGCACAACTGTACCGGTAGGTTACCGGTACCAGTTATATGCCCTGGGTGCTTTTTGCCACAATTGACTTTCTAAAAAATAACGCGTAAAACATTTTTTGAAAATTTTGTAATTTGCGGTGTGCGGTGCAGTGTCAAAGTTCCAGATAAATTGCGGTGTGCGGATAGGTGATTCAGTTGCGGTGCGGTGTGCGGATAAAAATTTTGTGTTCGCTGCATCTCTAAGGCCTACTCTCTATTTACCGGCACCTAAAGAATGGAATAATTCCCTGACAACATTTCAACAATGGGAAACTTCACTTTGTCAATCTCGGCAACTGGCCCTGCGTAAAAATCTCTACAAGTAGGTCTCTAGTCTATGCGAAACTACCAGGAATAGCTTATTAATTAATAAGACTTTGTCAATCCGAGGATAAAGATTCAAAAATCAAACCTGAACAAAGTTCCCAGCAATTGCACATTCTGCTTGATAGTTTTGAAGCTGATTTTATCAGTCATCAGAATAGGTTTGAGAATCAAAGCTGGGCACTTTGAACGCTGTTTGCAAACAGTAGGCTACGTACCGTACCCAACGAAACCTTTGGATCCTATGTTAAAAGTGATTTTGTCAACAAGCGTTTTCTAACCGTAGACTAAAAAACACGTTGAACCATGAGTCAGAGCTGTTGATTAATGTAATGAAAATCTGGCGATTTAAATACTGAACATAAATTTTTTGTGCAAAATCCAACTATTTTTAAAGCCTAATTGGCATTGGCAATAAAGCATTTCAGCCTAGTTGGCTGAATGGGTTCAGTGGACTGCTTGGGAGGCTAAATAGTAGGCTAGATACCAAAACGAGAAAAAGGAGTTGTCTTCTTCATAAGACATTGTTGATGACCTAAGGCGGGAGCTTTGGAGCAAGAAGTTGTGTCTAACTGGTCTGAAATTGTGTTTCTCGGCAGTCGAGTGTAGCAGGAACTCAGCGATAGACACGTGTTTCGCCTATGAGGCTGGGCTCATCAGTAGCCTACCGCACCACTAGTTCTCATGGGCGAAACACGTGTCTATCGCTGAGTTCCTGCTACACTCGACTGCCGAGAAACACATGTTTTTGGAAAAGTCTTGATGGCTAGTGTAGAGGCTACACCGGTATGGTTAGCGAAACACAATGCTCGATGTTCTATAGTGAGTAGTGAGGTAGTGCTGACGCCAGGAAGATCGCTCCTTCTCAACTGGTCTGAAATTTCCAGAAATATTTAGCAGAAAACAAGTCATTAATATTAGCCTGCTTCGATAGGCTTACTTGAATAAAAACTGGTTATTCTTTTTATGCACATCAATTTTCGTTGTTGTTAATTTAACAAAATCTCTCTAACGTTTGTTAAAGTGCCCTCGGTCTAGGCTACTTAGGCCTACTTGGAGCAGTAGGGAGTGAAGTAAATGAGAGTTAAATTCAAACCAACTTGTTACATCTGCCATTGGCGTTAAAATTGGCTAAGACGCATAATTTTAATGAACAAACCCTTCCGAATAAGGAAAACAAATTGCTGTATACTAACTCTGGTTGGTTTGTGCGAATAAAATTTTTGAAAAGCAAAAAAGTGCAAACCGTGTTTTTAAAGGTTGATAAGTAGGCTACTAGCCTACTGGCCCAGACCATCAAACCTATATTTTTCTTCATTTTCACCATGAATAAAGTTACTTTTATGCGTTTCAATCGCTTGCCTCAATATATTATGAATATTAAGCTACGGTATACCTTCAGTTTAGACTGACATTTTTGTGCATGCTTGGTTTGATAGCACGTGGAAATTGTTACGCTTGGACTGAGAAAACCTTTTTGCAAGCTTGATACTCCCGACAGCTTTGCATGCATGTAGAAAAGCTTCAAACCACTGACACAAGCCCTATCAACAAGGCAAACAGAGTTTGAACTTTTTGGTTTGTTGAAATGCTGTTGTATGCAAGTTATTCCATCCACTAGGTGTCGCTGTTGAAATGACGTAGTACTGTCATCACCGAAGAAAATTTGTTTTTTTTAATCTTTTTCCTCGGATTGACAAAACCTTGATGGGTTATTTCTGGTAGTTTCGCATACTTGTAGAGATTTTGGCACATTTTGACGCCGGTTACCGAGATTGACAGAGTGAAGTTTCTGATAGTTGTTGAAGTGTTGTTGTCAAGGAAGTATTCCATCCACTAGGTGCCACTGAATAAAGAGCAGTCCTGAAGTACGTTGTTCAAAAGAGCACACCCCGAGAGACAAACCAGCACCCCTTGATTTGAGTTCGGCATTTGACCGCCGAGATAACGGGGTTTTGATAAAGACTAACTGGTGGATTGTGATGACGATACCTCAAGAAAAAAAAGTCAATAATATATTTTCAAATGTACGTTTATTGAAGATGAGTATTTGAATAATACACACAGGAGCATATGGCACAGAAATTTACCAACAGAGGTAATGCTAACATTAGAAGGCAAAGGAATTAGCAGTCTGATCTTTAAACATTTTAAAACCTAACCAATATTTCCAAGTTGCAAAGTATTTTTTTACAAGTTGGAAAAAAGTCCACCTATTTGCAGTCTGGGTACTATTCAGCTACTAATTTACTGCCAATCCTTCGCAAGCGCATTTCTTTATTGACAAGGCTGCTCTGACGTAGCCAGTACCCGCTAGTTTGTAGCCAACGTAACAGAGAATTTTGAACATACTGAAAACAATGCCACAGACATGATTGACAACAAATTAATTAAATTGAATTACATTATTCAAACAATATAATAAACCAACGTAGGTCACATACTTAAATTCAAACCTTTTGTTTTAACTGCAAGTTTTCATAACGAAAATAGCCTGTATCCAAACAAAAACAACGATAAACTGTAAACAATATTAATGTGTAAAATATTATTTTCAGCAATTTTTGTTTTTTGTTTAAAATTAGTTGTATTGGATTGTCGTTCTGATGAGAGCTAAAGTTTTGTCAAAAACGTTTGAATTTAATATGCACGGATTATGCACGGATTTTGAATTTAATATGCACATTGAAGATTAACCTTTTTTATTGTTAAAATAATGTTATTCTCCTTCAGAAATTTGTGGTTAATTTGTCTGTCTGCAGTATTGCACTGCAAGGTTACTTCGCTCCCAAAGCAACACCCCTGAGAAAAACAACTAGCCCAAATGTGCCCCCATTGATTCCCAGTTCAAATATGAAATCATGAATTTTCTGATTACACTTGTAAGCTCCATTGTGTTCGGTGTATTCTGTTTGCAAAAAGAAAAAAAGTTGTAGCTAAAAACACAAAGGTATGCATTTGAAAAACACTACGTAAATGCACTTTTATACAGTAGAATTCGCCTATAACGGCACCTCTAGGGGATTGCAAAAAACTGACGTTATAGCCGAATTGACGTTATAGACGAACTACCGCAAACTATTCCAAAACTGTCTCTTGATTAAAGAAAGAGGTGTATAATCCAGTCAGGTTTACTGTGTACCACCAAACTGACAAAAGTCACGCAGAAAATACAGTAAACAAAGGAATTGTTTAAAAAAAAATAACCTACAGCGAAAGGTACAGGAAATTTGCGCAATACAGTTCGGTTACATTCAGTAGTAGAGAAGTTAGTTGTCACGTAGAGAAGTTCATTGCACGTACGACTGTTGCTTTGAGTTGTTTTGCTGTAGAGCTGCTTTTTACACGTGATAGTTTTTCACGCGGAAAAAAAAGTTAATTCAGTTAATTAAAGTCCCTGCTGCGAACGACGTAGCAAAATAAAGGGAAGACATTTTGCAAGCAGCAGCAGCGCTAACTGGATTACGACTGAGCGTTCGTGGTGAAGGTGATGTCTTAAAGTGACGTTATAAACGAACAAAAGACGTCTGGGGACCAATAAAGGGTGCTGTTATATGCGAATTGACGTTATAGGCGATGCTGTTGTAGCCGAACTACAATGTACGCAAAAGATAGGAATTCTGCCGGGACCGAGCGAAATGTGACGTAATAGGCGAATTGACGTTATAAACGAAGCCGTTATAGGCAAATTCTACTGTACAAGCTACTGTAATAAACATTACACGATTAAAAAATGTTATAATGTCTACGGGAGAACGTGATCTGTCAAAGTTTGTTTAAGAAAAGAAAAACTCTACTTCTTGCTTTGAATTGAGGTTGTTGATGTCGTCCACATGTTTCCTGACCAGACCCATATTTACTCCTCCGACTTTGTAATGCAACGAAAGGACAGAAGTGTCGGAGAACGGATTTTGGAAAGCCTCACTGGTTGGATTTTTTCTTGGATCCTCTGGAATTGACTCTAAACAAACATGTTTAAGTAGTTGAATGAGTTTCGCTTAGCAGCATGATCATTGCTTACTTCACAGTGTAGATTCAAACGTTCTGTTATAGCCTGATGCTGCATTGCTGATTGCCAAAAAGAACCCACAGCATCAGGCTATAACAGATCGTTTGAATCTATTCTACACTGTGAAGTAAACATGTTTAACTTATACATTGTAAGAGATCTGCACAGAGAGTAGAGTAGGCCTAACTTGACTATTCAGCAAAAGGTGAAAGAGGCTGTAAAGGTTACTCTTACTCTGATAATAGTAATTCAATCTACTTGAGAAGTTGAGATTAATGCTTCAATAGACAATAAGAATTAAGTCAGGGAGGAGATACGAAGGCTTTTGTCACGTTTAACAATACTGTAGAAAGGCTTCTGTTTATCGTAATTAATATATGTTTGTCTAAAAAAGACAATTGCACCAATAGTAATTTGATAAACCTTGCTTTGACAACCTGCATTGCGCTATTACCATCAGGTATGGAGATTCACTAAATGCTCATAATTACTTGTTAATTCAGCTACCCGTATACTTGCTTCACACCTAGCCTACTACAAAGGCTTTATTAATAAAAAAAACAAAACAGCTTACTAGTAACCTTTCAACTGTCCTTCCTAAGAAGTATTCTTTAAATATGCTTTAGCCTACATAACATTTGCTAACGGTCTTCTGAAGCTGGCTGTGCCAGGTGCACCATAAAACTTTCTGCAATTTTCAGAAGAACCGCTACTAGCCTACCGCCCTCTAGTGTGGTGAGAATGAGGCAATCGTTGTGAGCCTTCGTATCCCCTTCTTTAGATATTCCTGTAACACAGCGATTCTCAACCGGGGTAAGCGAACCCCAAGGGGTTTGCGAAGCGATTTCAGGGGTCCGTAAAAGTTTCCGAGTATGCAGCATGATTGATAAATTACTAAATTTAAAAATTGGTTGTGTTTAAATTGGTTGTGTATTACAATGATTCTCAAACTGTAGGCCGCAACGCACTGATGGGTAGTTTGAAAATTTCAAAGGACAAAAAATTTCAATTGATAAAGTTGAATCTACTTGTGAGGCTATGTTGGCTATGTTCAACTTAATTCTTCTGAGGATTGTTGATAACCCCTTAACTTAGAAGTACAAACGTTAGTCAGCAGTCTATCAGTAGTCAGTTTTATCCTGACTGTGAATAGGCCTACAACGAAATACCGGTATTGATTACAAATGAAATAAGGGAGAAGTTCTTTTTAACGGTCACAAAAAAGTTTATTAATTTTTTATAAAATTAATAGAAAAACATGAAGTTAGCGTATAGATTAGTGATTTTGATCCTGTGTGCCAACATATAGCTGATAAAATAACTTCGTCAATGCCATCAGTCGTCATAAGTTCGTCACGAGATCAGCAAATTTTTCTCAGTGATGTCGCTTTGATTTTGAACTTATGAAACATTTGATTTCATTAGAACAGTGGTTCCCAACTTGTTTTTAAAGCGACCCATATAAAAAAAAAATTCAGTTCGGTAAAATCTTGCGACCCAAGCAAATTGTCGTAATATTTCAAAAGCCATACAAGATTGTGCTGCAAACAAACAGCACTACAAAAGCAGTAACTTTTTCCGAAAATAATATGTTTATCAAATCACTAATGAGATAGTTGTGCTGGCTTGCTGTCAGTGAGTTTTTGAAATCGAGACGTTATTTTGCTTAGGCATAGTTTTAACTTCCAGCTTTATGTCGGCTTTAACTTCCAGCCGGTTTCGCTGTTCAGTTTTCAATACACACATGACACATGGCGCTAAATCCACTTTCACAAAGCCAAGTTGTTGCAAATGGAATCTGTTTTTGAATCACTAATTATGAAACTATGGGATACACTTTGTACATAGAAGCCCAAAAGTGGATGTTTGCAGAAACTTTGCGGTAGCCTATTTGTCTTTAAAGGACGCAAACACAGTTCTGTTGCCTCAGAAAGATAGAAATCTCCTCTCGCAAATTACAAACTCGCTTCAGGACACGACCTCGTGACAACTATCGAACTTCTGTGTGCAACAGCAATGCTTGATAATAATCAGAATCCACAAAGACGAAAACAAATGCCGATTTAGCGGACTTGTTTTGATGAAGTTTACACACTTCACATCATTCAACACTTCGTGCAGCTTTTGAGACAGCTTATTTGCTGCAAAGGCCTCTCTGTGGAGAAAGCAATAAGTCCATACAGCACTTGGGGCTTTGTCTTTGATGCGTTTTACCACACCAGACTATGTGTGTGCCAACGTGTGGAAAACTTTGTCATGGTTTGTCCGACATAGCGTTCGTGACATATAGTGCACGTTACAATATATATACCGTAATTTTGTCAAGTTAATTTATGTTTGAGACTGAAATTTTTGTGGGGTTTACATTTAATAAAAATAATAATAACAATATTGAATTTGAAAACTGTTAAAACTTCTTGCACCACGATCATGTTACAAAGCTTTCCGATGTCTCGACATGAAACGCTTCATGACTTGTGTTTATATTTTCCAGTTTTGTGATCGATCTCTTCATGTTTTAAATTTTTTTTATTGTTATTTTTTCGCCCAAGATACAATATGCCTGAAAAACAAGCGACCCAAAAAAAATAATCAGGCGACCCAACTTTGGGTCGTGACCCATGCGTTGGGAACCACTGCATTAGAAGACGCGATATACCAAAATTTCAAATACATTTTTTGAAGGTGCCGTTTCTACGGCGACAAAGGGGTCCGCCAAGACAGAAAGGTTGAGAACCACTGCTGTAACAAGTAGCAACATTGACAATTGCAACTGATTTAGACCATTTATCGGTTTGTAGAAATTTTTGCATCGTCATAACAAGTCAACAAGCATAAACGGGTCAGCAGAATTCAAGTTAATTTTAAGAATTTTTATTTTTAGACTGCAAACACTGCTTTGAAAGCTTCATCCTTACAGTCTTGCATGTTTTTAAAGAAGAAGTTTTGTACCACTGACGCAGACCCAGTCACTGAGATTGTCGGAGTTGTTATTATCTGTATCCAGGCTTAACCTTACACCGGTGATTGAAGATTTAAATTATGTGCATGGGAAGGCAAGGAAGCCAATCTTTGTGTCCACCTTCAGGCATGACATTAGTTGTCTTGCCAAAGACACATTTGCAACCTCTTGAGCGGTGTCGAACCGGCGCCCTTTCGAGTGCCGTCTCAGGGTACTCTCACCACTCGGCTATGCAGCCGACACAGTGAAGTTTCTGATTCTATTTCCTTCACAATATGACGATAATAGAGAGTGTACTGCTCAAGCATACAACCAGATTGTGGAAGCAGCGCCGCCTGGTCTTGCGGTTCCTTCGTACACAAAGTCACGAATTTAACCAACTGAGCTATCGGGGAGGACTATGAATAATGGTTTAAAAAAGTTATTTTTCTAGCCAAATTATACTATGAATATGCTA
The DNA here is from genome assembly GCF_918807975.1 of Aplidium turbinatum. NCBI lineage: Eukaryota > Metazoa > Chordata > Ascidiacea > Aplousobranchia > Polyclinidae > Aplidium > Aplidium turbinatum. The sequence continues at coordinate 3,803,527 of NC_137483.1, read as the reverse complement.
CAGATAATAACACATATCAAATATCACATGAGTAGAAATTGACACCTCGTTTAGTACATTTTAATCTGCCGGTTCCTATGGTCTAATGCTGAATGAAAATTCTGGGGCTGCATTACTGCGCTCTTTGCACGAATACGAATATTCGTGATTAGGCAATTTGATATACTATGGTCGTCATAACGAACAAACCTTGCGAATATTCGTAAGATATTTTTCTTCGTAAGAATTTGTTTTTTGTGAAAAATTGTTTTGCTTGTACGAAGACTTTTTTGTAAGTCATAATTTTTCAAAGATCTTTGTAAAAGGCATTTTTTTCGTGAATTTTCAGGAACGGTCAAGACAAACCGTAATTTCCACAAAAAATTTTTACATGCAAAAGTTAAACCCAAACATGCTTATTTTCATTACAGCTTTTGGATGTCCAAGCAAGAAAAATATGCTAGCAGATTTTCCATGGCATTTCATACCCTGTTTATTTTAGTGAAACATATTACGACGGAAACAATGGCGTACGCAGGATTTTCCCAAGAAAGGCATTCAAAATTTTTTTCGTATGGAAACAAAAACGAATTGAAATAACACTCATTTGCTAATAATTACCAGTTAGTCATACTTTGTAAAATTGACCTACTATACTCAGCTTGCATTGACGATAACTTGTTAGTGTGCAGCAACTAGTTTAATCATTTGAATAGACTTGGTATTGAAAAAAAGTGGTATAACACTCTAGAAGTCGCATAAAATGTTTTACGTAGTAGTTGGCTAACTCAAACCAATAAACTAGGCATGTTGAGGGTACGTTCAGTGGCATACGCACAATTTTGTTACTGGGGAAGGGTAGCATTTTATATAGGCTACTGTAATTTAATTTTTTTTTATCAGGAGTAGGATAGCCTAGTGCTACTTTATAGTCTGACCAAGGTTTAAAATAGCCGAGGCTATCTAATGATAAAATATAAACTCTCACGCTCTTTTCGTAGCCTATGTCACTATGCTTTTAAATTGAATTATTAGACATGTAATTATGATAAGCATGATAGGAAGCTTAAACGAATAAGTAAAAACTGTAATAATTGGATTAACAGGCAATGTCCCCAAATTAACGCATTAATTGAACCTCTCTCAGAAAGTTTAAATATCGAATGCAATTTATTACCGTACGTTACTTTAAACAAAAATTATCGCACTCTAAACATATAACGAAAAAGGCCTACTCTTCAAGGCCGTGTGAGCACCATCTCGCCCCCTACCCTTCATCCGAAATTTACTTGTGGGCCTCTACTTTTTAGTAGCCTAAGGGTGCCTAAAACGTTTTTCAAACCGGTTGTGAATTTGGATCAAAAACATCAAACTAAATTTAGAATTCCAAAACAAAGCTTCGTTCCTAAATTTAGAATATCTACAATTTGTTGGGACTCCTATTTTGACTACATAACAATGTAACGGGTTATGTAGTTCAACTAAAATAACTAAAAGATTAGCCTATAGCCTACAGGGCCGTTTTCAGAGGATAATTTGGCAATGAAAAAAGCCGTCTCTCAAACATGTAATTCCTTTATTCTTGAAATACAAAAAACCAAAATCTAGGGAAAAGAATGACACAGCGTATGTCATGAAACAAAAAAAATAAGACGCTGGGTTGAATGCAAAACAGCCCACTTTAACCTGTTAAGTGCGTAAGACGACAATTGTCGACCGAGACAGTCGCTCTTGCTGTGCGTAAGACGACAATTGTTGTTTTTGTGATGGCAGCTATTCATGGCACTTTTAATTTCGCTTTCCTCTATTCGCTTTGTCTGGAAGGCGCAATTATGACGTGTGAAAAAACATAGATGCATTGTTTACACTACAAAACCGATTGCAGCCTGACGGAAATCATTAATCCCTAAATCACTCCATTACAATATTAGGTAGCTTCTGCACTCACCTACAATATAACCACAATTGCAAGAATAAAAAGATTTCATCCTAAATGTGTTTTTTTTTTCTGAACTGGCTTCCTTCCGATGTATAAAATTCGAACCACATTATGCGCGTTCAGTAAGTATGAAGGGGGGCCAGGACAGATCCCTGAGGGACGCCATTCTTAAGGCGTCGTAGCCTGCTTGGTTTACCACTTCCGGTGGTGAGGGTAAAGCTTCTGTTGTAAACGAGCTCCATGATCATGCGGACCATGTGCCTGTCCGGGAGCAGGCGGAGGAGTTTGCAAGTTAGGCCTTGGTGCCATACGGTGTCGTATGCGGCTGTGAGGTCAAGGAACACAGCACCAGCCTTCTTCTTTGCCTCAAAGCAGTCTTCGATGTCTTGAGTCATGAGAGTGACTTGGTCTACAGTAGATCTTCCACGTCGAAAACCAGCTTGTTCCGGGGCAAGAGTGGGTCTATAATTGGTTCGACTCTAGTGTAGATAAGACGTTCGAAGATTTTAAAAGGGATGCAGAGAAGAGATAGTGCCCACTGCCATCAAATCGACACTGCCATAAACGACGCCTTGCGTATCGTGACAGGATGCCTGCGACCTACACCATCGGAAAATCTCCCTGTCCTTGCAGGCATCCAACCAGCTGAGCTTCGTCGCGAAGAAGCTATCCTGTCTCTTTCTCGTCGCGCTACGAACCCCAACCACTTGCTCTACTCAAGTCTCTACGAGTCTGTGAACGAGAAACCTCAGCGACTGAAATTGAGACACCCATTTGTACGTGCCGCACAACTCCTGATGAAAACCGCTGAAGACCAATCCATCAGTGCGGCTACCTGGGCGGACCACCAATAGAGCTCGGAGTGGAAGAAGAACTCCTCAAGACTCCAAAGTTTCATCTCCGACACCAGCAACCACCCAACCGGAATGCATTTGCCAAGGAAGGCCTGGGTGCGGCTCAACCGCCTGCGTACTGGCGTCGGACTATTCCGCTCCAACATGCACAAATGGGGGATGGCTCCATCCGCGATTTGTGAGTGTGGCAAGGAGGAACAAACCGTAGACCACACCATTTGTAATTGCGCCATCTACCATGCGCCAAATGGTGTGCGTGGTCTGCGTGAACTGGTAGGCACTTTTACGTATTGCACTGCCCGAAAAGGTAACCGCAACCATGCGTGACATACGACATCGCTGATGTTGGTAGCGCTATCATGCGTGACATGACTCAACACGTGATTAACTGGTCGTCTTTATCGAAAGATTTTGATACAAAGAAATTTAACTGAATCCATCGCCACAACCAACGTTGCCTAATGGTTAGGGCAGAGGAGTAGTAATCTCGATTGCGTGGGTTCGATTCCCACCCTCTGCTAATACTATTTTTTCTTCAACTGAACTGAGTGCAAGAAGAATCGTAGTGACTGCAAACAATGGAGTTGATGAGAAAAGTTGTGACTAAAACACCAGTAATGTCATATACGATACGCATGGTTGCGGTTACCTCTTCGGGCAGTGCAATACGTAAAAGTGCCTACCGCGTGAACTGGATGACAAATCAATTGAATGGCTGCTCGACACCTGCCCAAACATCTAGACAGCGTCGCCGCCACTGCACAAGGGTGGTAAAAGGCAGAGCCCCTCGACCCTTGGAGTGGCGAAGAAGGTTCAAACGAAGAAGAAGTAAGTGTGATGTAATGTTGCAAGCAGTTTCAGAAATATTTTGTTGTGTTCGAAAACATATTTTGTAACATATAGTCAACAACACAATATGGTTTTGTGTTGCTGCTACTGTAAGAACAAGCGTCAGAAAATGATACAGTTTAAATATTTCCAAACTAAACTTACGTGTAGGCTACTTTGTTTAGTGTCCTATAAAGGCTTAGAAATTATTCTGTTCTGTGAACTGATGTATATTTTTCTTCATAATAAACAACTAGTTGAATAATTTCATAATGGTGAAAGGTATAATCACTTGAGAGTAATGCGATTAAATCAGAAAACAATAGTCCAGCCGAGACTTCTCCGCAATAGTCGATGAAAAGGTAAAGCAATAGACACAAAAGGAAATTGAACAAAAGCGTATTGTGCTGCGTCATGGGGGTTCCCCAATATCCTAGCAAGCAATAATGCGACGAAAAATACTGCGAGTGATCAAATTAAATACGCACAGTAAGAAGAGTTTCGAAAAATTAATTACGCACTTAACTGGTTAACAAGGTAGTTACAAAAAATAGGCGACGTAATTATAGACTTTCCTTCGTATGCAAGATCACCTCCATTCTAAAAAGTTTTTGAATTAAAAAATCATCTCGAATGCAAAAGTATACGCTAGATAATCTCTGTCAACGCTTCTGGATGCCATTATTGAACATCTTCATCGTTTCATGAGCATTTACGTTTGGACCAGTTTTTATGCTATCCACCGTTGAAAGACATTTTCCAAGAAAGCTAGAGCGTAGTTTCGCTGATTTAAAATAGTCATTCCAAATGAGGATCAATATTACAAAATCGATGGATACAGTCTAACTAAACCATAAAATGTCGAGTTTTTATAGCAGTACTGTCACATTGCTTATTTAAAATTGCCGAAAACGCTGCACCAACTAAATATGAATAGCCCATGGGGCTCTAAACAGAGATGTGGGCTCACTAATCGGCGTTTTAGAAGCAGTAAATAGGATCTTGCGTGATTTAAGCTATTGAATATCGTGCTTCTGTAGTAATATTTATAATTTTTTTTTCATTTTAAATGGCCAAAAAAACACTAAACAAATTGAAATATTTGAACCATGGACTCCTTAAGTAAAGGACTGGAACCTCCCATGCTCGGGGTTTGTAACTTGAGTCTGAATGATTAACTTGAGTCCTGGCTAAAATGACTTCTAGAGAAGCTAGAAACACAATCTTGGATTCCATATTAGGGTTTTTAAGGATGGCGAGTTCAATAGTGTTACTTTCAACACCATATGAGGTCATTTTCAAGGTCAAAATATTATGTTTTAAAGTCAAATTACAGAATTTAGTCATTTTTGCCCATTTTTGTGTCTAAATCGTAAGGCAAAACTGTTTGAAAGAAGTCTGTGACGAAATACGATATTGTGCACCTACTGCATCTATTGTGTAAGATATTTTCTCTACACAGCTTAAGTTCTTTGAAGTTTTTTTTATTTATTTTGGGAAATATTTTGGTGATTTCATTATGTCCTTGCAAAATATTGCGGTTTCAAGCTTTTGTGATGTAACAATTTACTGAAATCATACAGCTGTAATTTGCATGCAGTGGTCTCATTTTATGGGAATTTGTCCCTAAATCGGGACTTTTGACCACTTTTAGGGATAAGTTTAGGAAATTTGATGATTTAAGGGGTTTTTGGGGATTTTAGTAGTTTTGTCTTGTTCGCTTACAAAATAAATGGAAGCTCTTTTGTGAAGTTTTCTTCCATATTTGAGTTCATATTTGGCAAAGAGGAAACACGAAATTGATTGATAGATTGAATCTTTATCCTCGGACTGGAAAAGTTTCTTGCAGAGCTTGATCCTGGCAGTTTCGCATACTTGTAGAATGCATTGTAGAGGCTTTGAATCACTGACGCAGGCCCGGTCACCGCGATTGACAAAGTGAAGTTTTTCCGATTGTTGAAGTCTTGTTGCCCGTTCAAATGCCCCAGTTGAACGACTTTTTAGCAGCTTGAAGGACATTAAAACTAACCACAGGAACGGTTTAAAGAGAGAAAGTTTAGTTGGTTTGCTACACACCAGAGATGTACGTATACGCCGCAAATTCTACGACGCATACTTGCGGCGTAGACTTTTTGTTTACGCTAACGCATACGGCCACATTTTTTTGGATAGTTTGCGCTTGAGGCTACGCCGTAAAGTTTTCGCGTTTTTTTTGCGCATAGCGTCAACGCATACTTTTTAATGTATTTTTTTTGCTACAACACGCAAATACCTTCCAGCGCTGCAGTTGAAAGAGTGTTTTCAATGGGCAAAGATATTTTGGAACCAAAACACAGCAAAATGTCAGATGAACACTTTCAGATGCTTGTGTTTCTTCGGGGAAATTCAAAATAAAACTTGTTTGTTTCGATTGGTTTATACTGTGTGAATGTTTGGCACCTAGCAAACAAAATGAGTTTACGCTAGTGTATGCGCAGACGCCGCCAACGTTTTTTACAAGTTACGTTGATGCATACGGCGTATGGTTTTTCAAACGTTTGCGTTTACGCTGACGGCGTCAATATTTTTGTATGCGCGTACATCACTGCTACACACCCAACAAGGTATGAAGTCAGCTGGCTTATCAGCTGACAAATTGGGTTTAAGTGATCGAGTTAAATTGTAGAAGTTGGTAAGGGCTGTGAAGAATACTGTGAAGAGTTCACCCAGCAAACATTGATTGCTGGGACCAGCGTTGGCTATATGCTGGGTATGTTGGCATAAGGTCGGCAATTTCGTCCAACATTTTGCCAACAATACGCCAAACAATTTCAATACTTCTTACTAAGCGTTCAAAAAGGTCTCAAACATTTTATTTCAGGTTTATTTGTTTTAAACTTTAAAAATACTAACACAAACCTCTTTCATGTGGTATTGCTTCAAAACACAGTTGTGTGATTGGCTAACATCGGTCAGAAGCATTGCCAACGTCGTGCCAATTTTTAACAATTTCTGTGTTTTCTTTTAAATTATGCAAATGTATGAAATCATTTTGCTATAATTTTACATTTTAATAGAAGGCTATCAATGCTGTTATTATTTTCTGATACCGTACAAGTATACTATGAATACTTAATACCAGCGTTGGTCAGAAGGGTAGCCAACAGTTTGCCAACAAAGTAGTTTCATTTCAGTTTGTTTATGCCAAACTGAGCAGAGGTCTAGAAAAAGGTAGGAGCAACACAACGTCAACCGCGATAACGTGCTTGATACCGAAACAGTTTAAAGTTTCCATTAGCCTACACGTTTCCACAAAATAAACAATTGCAATGTCGGCTATATGCTGGATGTGAGGGCACAATGTTGGCAGTTATGTCCAACATGTTGCCAACAAAGGCAACAATACGCCAACAATTTCAATACTTTTGATTATATGCGTTCTAAAAGGTCTCAAAGATTTTATTTCAGGTTTATTTGATTTATTCTTTAAAAATACTAACACAAACCTTTTTTTTATGTTAGCCGAAATTGCTTCAAAACATAGCTGTGTGATTGGGCAATCTCGGTCAGAAGCATTGCCAGCGTTGTGCCAATTCATAACAATTTCGGTGCTTTCTTTAAAGTTATGCAAATGTATACCATCATTTTGCTACAATTTTACATTTTAATAATAGGCTATCAATGCTGCTATTGTTTTTATGATACCGTAGAAATATAGTATGAATATTTAAGACCAGCGTTGGTCAGAAGGGTAGCCAACGGTTTGCCAACAAAGTTATTTCATTTCAGTTTGTTTATGCCAAACTGAGCAGAAATCTAGAAAATGGTAGGAGCAACAAAACGCCAACGCGATAACGTGCTTGATACCGAAACAGTTTAAAGTTTCCGTTAGCCTATACCAGTGATTCCCAACCGCGGCTCTTTGAGCCGCACACGGCTCCAAGCTAGCCTTCTTGCGGCTCTCATTGACCCCTGAAAATCCCACAAAAATATAAAAAATCTGTTTGTAATAATTTTGGGCGATTATTTTTTGACTTGTCAAAATTGTTTACAAACTGCATAGTCGTTGTGTCGTAGAGGTTGCACTGTCATTGAACTTTTCATTTTACATCTTACACCTTGTAGCCTACTTTATACTGTTGTGAATGGCCCATTGTCTACTTATTGTGAATCATAAACCATTAAGTGAAATAATTAGGTTGATATGGTGTGATGCTCAACACACCTCAAAACGTGTAAAATTTCTGGTAGGTCCTATAAAACAGACTGAGAAAAGCAGTAAGTTATTGCCGCTATAAAACTGTGATAGGATAATCACCCATTCGCTTTAGTTTTAGTTATTTTCAGCTAAAAAGTCAGATCAGCCTTAAAAAAAGCAAGTACTCTTCAGCAAGACTCTTCAGAAGGCAATTACGTATCAGCTGGATGGAAAGAAAAACGAATGAATTTGTTTCCCAACAATTAAACGATAAATGGAGTCTGATAAACAACATTAATCTTAGAAAATTGAAATATTTCGGACACATTGCAAGAAGCAACTCGTTGGAAAATTCAATGTTGACTGGGATGGTGCAAGGCAAACGAACAAAAGGACGACAAAAAATGAAATATTTTGACAATATCAAGCAAATTACAGGAATAAAAAGCATGCCGGAAGCACTAATAAAAACAAAAGACAGAACAAAATGGAGGCAGTTCATAACGGAGATCACAGCTGATCAAACATGATCAATCTGTTGAAGAAGAAGACTCTTCAGCAGGAGAATCGGGTCTTTCAAAGCGCTTGGGAAGAAAAGTATTTTCAAATTGAGGCAAACAACAAAGCGCATTGCCTTCTATGTCCTGTGGTGATAAGTAGTGTAAAATCTTTTAACATTGAGAGGCACTACAAAACTCATTCTACAAAATATAATTGCTACCAAGGGGAATCAAGGAAAAGAAAGTTGGAATCTCTTTAGTCGGCACGGAATAAGCAAACAAATATGTTCAAGGTTAGTAATAAATCTGAAGGAAAACGCAGCTTGTAGGTGGTGTTATAACACATTTTCCAACGATATCTGACCATCGAACCAATGGATCATTTAAAACATACAGCAGACTTATCAGTAACTTGATTGATGAATTCAACCACCGCATTAACGGAATGAATTTATTTTTGTCAATGATCAACATGTTTGCAAATCCTATTGCAGTTAATGTGGCCACTGCTCCTGATAATTTTTAATTAGAGTTGCTATAGACATGCAGTCAGATATCGAGCTCAAACAATTATTTCAAAGTGAAGACCTACTTGAATTTTGGAGTCGAGTTCCAGAGGGAAAGTATCCCAACTTGAAAACCAATGCCCAGAAAAACGCCTCTGTATTTGGATCAACTTACGTATGTGAAGCACTTTTCAGAAAAAATGATCAGAATAAGAAATAAATATCGCAATCGATTGACCGATGACAACCACAAGCAGCTACTGCATATTGCATCCTCTGCAATTGCGCCTCGCTTTGACTAACTTGGCTCAAAGCCAATGCCAAGTTGGACATTAAATTGATTTGTGTTATTTTTCTTGTTAGTGTTGCTATTCGTTGGTACATGCTTTCATGCTTTAAAATGTTCGTTATAATTACTTGAGTATTTTCATGCGGCTCCATACGTACTCTGAAGTTTGAAATTCGGCACCGACACCAAAAAAGGTTGGGAACCACTGGCCTACACGTTTCCACAAAATAAACAATTGCAATGTCGGCTATATGCTGGATGTGTTAGCACATGGTTGGCAATTTTATCCAACATTGCCAGCATGCCAACAATTATAATTATTTCTGACTATGCGTTCAAAAAGGTATCAAACATTTAATTTCATGTTTATTTGTTTCATTTTTAAAAATACCAACACAAACTTCTTTTTATGTGGTTTAGTCATGGGTTTAGTAAAAAACATAGTTGTGTGATTGGCAAATGTCGGTCAGAAGCATTGCCAACGTTGTGCCAATTCACAAAAATTTCGTTGTTTTCTTTCAAATCATCCAAATGCGGCCGGTAGGACCTACCATCATTTGCTGCAACTTTAACAACAGGCTTTCAATGCTGTTATTGATTTTCTGATAGCGCTACAGTACAAATATAACCTACTATGGATACTTAAGACCAGCGTTAAATTTAAAGGACAAACACTTCACTTCAGTATCACTTATTTCCATTTTTAAAAATATCAATATAGTTAAGCAGATAACTTTAGATTTCTCGTAAAATACTTCATTTGGTGACACAAGCATGAAAATTGGCACATATGTACCTTAGACCATGTAGATTTTAAAAGTTTAATTAACCAAACGAAAATTCAAAGCGGCGGCCCGTGACGTCAAAATTCAAAATGGCCGCCAATCCGGTCCTGGACTGACGTAGGAAAGTTGTTTTATGAGAGCAATTTAGGTGTTTTTCATCTCTTACTATCTTGAAAATGTTTTTTGTGACATTTTTAGCCAGTGTTTATGATTTCAGATTGTACCTTTCATTAAAAATCTTCACAAAAACGGGGGAAAAAACGTTTTTTAGTCTTTTTAGCGAAAAAAGGGTGGTCATATGTTACTTAAAAAATGATAGCCTCAGCAAAATCCCTCGTTACTGTTCACCCTCAAATTCAGTGAATTTAAAAAGAGACAGAAGTAGGGGTCCAACTCGAAAGTCACCACAGTAAATTTTTCGAGCAAACAGCGATGGTATTTGCAGTAAAATCTGATTGTTGGTTTGTCAATTATTACAAATAATTATGTTTCGCGGGCGTCAGGAATGAAGTTTTGTGCGTAACTATTGGTTAGCTGCCAAGAGTAACGCACAAAATTTCCTTTCTGATGCTGCCGGAACGACAATGTTAACCTTGACCAATAGCAACGCACAATTGACATATTTTATTTACTTAATAAGATTATCATAACAAAGGCTTTATAAAACATAGCTAAACATAAATTAACCACTTAAACTCTTCACAACCCTCACAACACAGCTGAACTAAAAAGTAGACATTGAGAAACGTGAACAAGAGCTTCACGAATCAAGCCAGAAGCCAACACGTCGACTGCGCACAGAGCAAGTTTGTGATTCAGAAGACCAACAGAGAATATTCTGCGATTGCTATTGACCAAGCCCATGAACAGAATAATGCTATTATGAAAGGAGATGGAGGGATAATTGGAATCACAGAACACGAATCAGCCTTGCTACGATGGACGGTAGCAGGCCCTGAAGTCTGTAGAATTATACAGGAATATGAATGTGTTTCTAAAAGTCGAGAGAAAGTATCCCTAAATCATCATGAAGCAATACCATCAGCACAGAAAGCATTTCTCAAAGACGTCATTTCTCTCACCCGAACCATTGAAGAGATGGACAACCCCTAGCTCGAGGAGTCAACTTCAGATCTGCTTACTCTTAATACGAAAAATGTCATGGAGCAAAAGGTAACAGATATGCTAAAAGCCTATGATACAAAAGGTAAAAATCAGTTGGAAAACTTCACATCAGAATTAGACAAATTCTACTCACCAATTGCTCGGAACAAATTCACACTGTTTAACTCAAAAACGACAACACGAAAAGGGAATCACAGCACATTGAAGGGTGACTGCAGCCTTTTTTCAAAGCTCTATATTTCATGCCAGATCCGACAAGTTGATCTGCCTGAATTTTTTAGCCATGAAAACCAACGATTCCCAACAGCTTTAAGTTCAGGAGGTGAACTTTACTAAACACAGAAATCAGATTTAATGGGTTGCCTAGAGAATGTGGTACCTGCACAACCTGCTTTACTGGACGATGTAGACATGATGGTGATAGATGGAGCATGTTTAGTACACTCTACTACACCAAAACATCATACGTTTGGTGAATATGCTCAGAAGGACTTTGTGGAGAAAATTAAGCCATATGCCAGAAATCACAAACGAACGGATGTTGTGTTTGACACTTACAAGGACGGAAGCATCAAATCGCATGCTCGTATAAAGAGGGGTAATGGTAGCAGGCGGAGAGTTACTCGAGATGGGAGAGTCCCAAAGAACTGGCCAAACTTTTTGCAAAATACAGACAATAAAAAAGAACTTTATCCATTCTTAGCTCTTAGCTAATTCCATCCAAAAATTCATGCCACCGCATGATATCGTTTACGCTTCCAAGAATGAAAAAGCTGTTACTAATAATGACAATCCCGCTTTAGTCAATTTGAGCTCAAACCAAGACGAAGCCGATACCAAAATGTTTGTTCATCTTCATCATGGTCTCAAGTATGAAACTATACAAAAAGCAGCCATCCTGGCTAATGACATTGATGTGGTCGTTATTGGAATTGGCTTGTTTGAAAACTTGAGCAAGGATGGACTTCACGAACTTTGGATATCTTTCGGGAGAGGAAACAAAAGAAGATGGAGTCCTATTCATCAGATATTTTCTGTCCTGGGTCCACAGAAATGCAAACAGCTGTTGTTCTTTCATGCCTTTAGTGGCTGTGACTCTTGTTCAGGCATGAAAGGAAAGGGGAAGAAGTCGTTCTTTGCAACGTGGTTAGTGTATCCAGATGTGACGCCAACATTTCAGAAGCTCAGTCAGTGTCCAGAGGAAATAAATGCAGAAGATTTTGCGATCCTTCAAAAATTCACGGTATATCTTGATGATAAAAGTAGCACTGATGATAAGGTAGACACTGCAAAAATGACTTTGTTTACACTTAAAAATAAACAATATAATAATATTCTATCAACAGAAGATGCGCTGAAATTGCATGCACTTCGGGCAGCATATCGGGCCGGACACATTTGGGGACAAGCTCTTGAAAGGAGTCCAGAATTGCCATCTTCAAGTAACTGGGGGTGGAAATCTGGAGATGGGGGAACATAGGACATTATGTGGACAAGAAAAGACCCCGTAGCCGAAGCATGTAAAGAACTAAGACGATGCAATTGTAAAAAAGAATGCAAAAGCTGTAAATGTAAAAATGCAAATTTACCATGCACTTCACTATGTTCCTGTCCTTGTGACCATGAATAGATATTATTTACATGTGAATCATTGTCATGAACATGATTTACGTACTCAGTAGTAATTTGGGTGGAAGTATCAAAGTTTAGACTATTCTGCACACCTGACTGTCAAATTTGTGAAACCCTTTCTCTGTCCATAGTACGTTACACACTTGTTTTAGTTGAATACCATCTTAAATCATTCATACTGTCTTAAAAATAACATTTTCAAGGTAGTAAGAAATGAGACACATCTACATTCCTTTCATAAAGCAACTTTCCTAAGCCAGTCCAGGACCTGCATGGCGGCCATTTTGAATTTTAACGTCACAGGCCGCCATCTTGAATTTTCGTTTGGTTAATTAAACTGTTGAAATCTACATGGTCCAAAGTACATGTGTGCCAATTTTCATGATTGTGTCACCAAATGAAGTATTTTCAGGGTTATCTACCTCACTAATAGCCTACAAACCTTTTTTATGCGTTTTGTTTAAAAACATGTTTGTGTGAGCAAACATCGGTTAAAATGTTGCCAACGTTGTGCCAATTGAATAACTATTCTAAAGTTTTCTTTCAATTTATGCAAATGTACACCATCATTTGCTACAGACCAGGCCAGTGAGAAGATAAGTTGGGCCCGGTACCAATGAGATCTTTGAGCCTCTAAACAGTTTTAAGAATAACGCACTACATCTAAATATACGCGGTAGTTTGTCTGTTTTTACGGACACAGCTTCGGTAGAGAGTTTGTCTTGTTGAACCATAGGCATACGAAGCCGAGCAACGTTATCAAGTTTAACATATTGAAGATTATTTATTTACAAAAAACACAAAACTACGCAACAATTAAATATCGAACGTTTTCGACATCACAAGATGTCCTCTTCAGGAATAATATACATAACTTAACTACATCTGAATAAAATACAATGGTTAAGTTATGTATATTATTCCTGAAGAGGACATCTTGTGATGTCGAAAACGTTCGATATTTAATTGTTGCGTAGTTTTGTGTTTTTTGTAAATAAATAATCTTCAATATGTTAAACTTGATAACGTTGCTCGGCTTCGTATGCCTATGGTTTTACGGACACCTTGAAGAAGTTACGGGCACCTAAAATTATCCAGGGCCCGAGTTCAAAAGTACCCCCTGAACTCCCCTGACACCGCTACTGGTGGGCAATTCCCAGCTTCAGGAGCAGTCATGTTGCGTCGAAATCTCTCCTCAATTTCTTAAAGCGAGATTTCACCAAACGATCGCTACTTTTACTTTCAACGATCCGGCGAATCGTTTTTTCTCCTCCCGCGGTGCATAGAACAATTACTGCAGGCACAGTAATTGCTGTGAAAACTCCATTATGACGTCACTACTTAAACTTTGACTGAGCAATATGACGCGTTGAAGTGAAATAGGCAACAAAGCTTTAGAATGCGGCGATGTGTTATATCAACGTGAGGAGATGCAATTTAGCAGAAGAACTTGTTTTTTTTGATGAAGGAAGACAAAGGCCATGACTTAATCCTTTGCTAAAGGGATTATGACGTCACTCGATTCACTTCGACTGTTCAGCATGGCGGTTCTGCGCAATACACAATTACGTGGAGAGCCGAAAGCACAATGCTTATGTGAACAGCGCTAAGAGGATTTTTCGCTTCTTGCATCGAAAATATAAAAAATCGAATTCAATTGAGATATTACGGCCGAAAAAAGTTTTAGAAATGATCAAAATGAAACTATAGGAATGACTTACGACAATGTTTATGAAAACCTGGTAAGTGAATGTCTTTTATTCATTGAACCTGAAATAATTGTGTAAAGTCGTTTTTGTCACTAAGCTACGTTTACACAATTTAAAGAAAGTTATAAAACTCAATTTAGAGAAAGTTATAAAACTCAATGACCAATGGAAAACTTTCATATGAAATATTCTCGTGACAAATTTAGTGCCAGTGCTCCTAGATGAGTGCTAAGAAGATATCAGCAAAGTAGGTAGCAGAGCTTGTGATGTCCCACAACATGTGTAGGGTTTTGCTCAATCTTTGATTTTGCTGCTCCGGCAGTGTTTGCCTGACTGCTTGAATATGTTTGTATTTTTATGTCGTGTGGATACGTCTGTGATGGTTGTAGAGTATTTACAAATGTAGCTTTCATTGCCGTCAACTGAATAATAATAATAATAACATGTTTTATTTTGCGCCCATTGCGACAACATAGCATGCAGTAGCCTACAATGCGACCTACATACGCAACACAACAGACGACTGGAATCCCAAAATAAACTTTAAACGTTGGCTGTCATTTGTAACAGTCGAAAATTTCTGCAACAAGTGCTGAAGCTTTTTAATATGATGGATGAAACCCCTGTCATGACATTCGATTTACATTTTGCAGGTGGAAAATTTAAGTCAAGTTGTTGGCAAAAATGCAAGCGATTGTATCAGTGGACTTATTCCAACTATTATTATCGAACACAACACAGTTCAAGTCATGTCGAGAACAAAGAAAGAAAGAAAAAACATCGTGAAGTCTAAGCACTCGTTTGATTGTTTAAAAAAGAATCTGAAAAAGGTTGTTCTTGGTGAGTACGGATAAATGTTTCTACTACGACTAAATGATTATGTCATAATTATTCCATTTTGCTCTTTTTATTAATGTATGATGTAATTGTGAAGAGTATTGAGTAATGTATGAAAATGTTTTAGTGGTGTACTCGCATTGATGTGAACAACGAACATGGTGGTTAGTAGGCTATGTCGGAATTTATATACTGATAACACTTCTTTTTTTACTTTCATGATTAGACATGGTGATGGCGCACGACAAAGCTGCTGCCGTGCAGCAAATTGATGAAGAGTTTCAGAGTGATTTCGAAATTGGAAGGACAGGCAAGGTGGCCGAAAACGGCAAAAACTAACTTTTGGTGAGCTTGTTATATGTTTGAAAGACAACAGCGAATGTGTTGCTTTAGTTGTTGAATAACTACTGTACACGCAATTAGAATGTATTGGAACTTGATTATCGCTCTGCGTGGCGCAGAATCGAATGATAAGTTTTTTGTCACGCACGTTCGAGAGAGGGATATTACATTGATATTGCAGATTGTCAATTAACTTCGTATTATCCTGGACGACAACTGATCAAACTCCTACACTGTTGCCAAACAGCCCTCTTCAATTAAATATTTTTGTTTCATTCGCAGGAATTCAGAATGATAAAGATACACAAGAAAAAGCGGCTGATGTGCAATGAATCTCCATCTATCAATACGATTTGATGTGGCTTGTTTCTAATAAATGTGAAAGTATACGAAGCTCGGCTGTTACTTTGCTTTGTCACAAAGGGAGTAGTGTTGCTTATAAATCCGTGTTGCTGCTGTTCTTTCGCCCAAGGATTAGCTAGGTTCAACAATAAACTTTTGGTGATGAGCGAGGTTTAGGTACAGAGACGTTTGGCAAATGTAGATGCCAATGCTGTTCAGATGTTTTATGCACCAGCTTGCTTCGCAGGGCCAACCTTGGTCAAAGCGCGGGCATCACAATAGTCAATAGGTCAGATGAAGCAGCGTCATGGTGCATAAAAGTCAACCAGAATTTAGGCGCCAGATGAAGCAAAATGGTGCATAAAACATTTTACCAACGTTGGCAAGATACAGAAGCCAACGTTGGCTAGATGCAGACGCCATCGGTGGCAAGATGCAGACGCCAACGCTGGCCAGATGTATCCAAATGGTGCATAAAACATTTTGCCAACGTTGGCAAGATGCAGAAGCCAATGTTGGCAAGATGCAGAAGCCAACGTTGGCAAGATGCAGAAGCCAACGTTGGCAAGATGCAGACGCCAACGCTGGCCACATGCATCCAAATGGTGCATAAAACATTTTGCCAACGTTGGCAAGATGCAGAAGCCAACGTTGGCAAGATGCAGAAGCCAGCGTTGGCAAGATGCATAATCCAATGTTGGCAAGATGCAAAAGCCAACGGTGGCAAGATGCAGACGCCAACGCTGGCAAGATGCATCCAACAGGTGCATAAAACATCTTGCCAACGTTGGCGTCTGCAACTTGCCAATGTTGTGGCCAACTTTTTGCCAATGTTGCCCCAACAATCAATGTTTACTGGGCAGTTACAGATGTTGAGGCACATGAGCTAATCGAATTTGCTAGTCAAATTGGCTCTGATGAACAAGTCGTTAGTTGTACACAGTTTATGTCATTTTTAGCTTGTGATAAGGAAGCATTGGCAAATCTTCATTCTATCCCTTTAAGCATCACTGCAAATTTAAAATATATACTGCTTTTTGCTTTGAGACTTAGCCCACTAACAACAAAGTCATGTAGAATGGTTTTTGCTAGTGTTGTTGTTTAAACCGCTTAACTTTTGTTTTTTGTTTCAGAACGTGAAACTGAATGTAATGATTTAGGGAATTTTGATGTAATCTAGGGATTTTTAGACGTATAGCTTTGGGGACTTTCATGTTTTCATTTATGAGAGCACTGTTTGCATGACAAGACTGAAATGCGTTGCCGGTTTCATTTTGCTGAGTTGTTATCCTTTGTAGATGCACCTTCAGCTCGTAATAATGCTGCTTGTACTACTTTAGCTAACATTCTATTGAAAGCTTTTGTCCTCAATGTAAGTGACAAAGAAAAGTCTTTGGGATGCCTCAGGAGGCAAGAAAAGCTTTCCAACTAGTGATAGATACTGTCTATTATGGTGTCATCTTGTTATGTATTTTCAATTTGTGTATTATATTGTAATCATAGACTCCTTTAGATAATAGCCATAATGTTGAGAAATACATAAGTTATGACGTTTATGTAATAGCATATTTTGTCACAGACTTCTTAACAGTTTTGCCTTACGATTTAGACGCAAAATTGGGCAAATATGACTAAATGCTGTAATTTGACTTTAAAATATAATATTTTGACCTTGAAAATGACCTCAGATGGTGTTGAAAGTAACACTATTGAACTCGCCATCCTCAAAAACCCTAATATGGAATCCAAGATTGTGTTTTTAGCTTCTCTAGAAGTCATTTTAGCCAGGACTCAAGTTAATCATTCAGACTCAAGTTACAAACCCCGAGCATGGGAGGTTCCAGTCCTTTACTTAAGGAGTCTATGGATTGAACCCATAAACAGCCGTGCCCCCAGCTGCCGGGGTACAAAGATACCAACCAAACATACCAAGGAGCGGTTAATACGGCCCTGCTGCTACCCAAGACCATTCTTGAACAATAACTATACAATATACAATCATAACAACGCTAAAAAATAATCAACATTTTTAATGGATGGGGGCATGGCCCAATGCTTTCCCTGCGTGTGGATGTAAAAATTCGAGAAATATTCAGAAGTTAGAAACTCATAGTTATGAGTAAGACTAACCACTAACCAGAATAGGCTACTAGCCTGCAACAAATATATTTCTTCGGAAAGACGTTTTCGGTATATGACCACTATAGCTTGTTTGATTACTAGGCTGGCTACAAAACAACTGCAAATTTATGCAATGCGTTTTAGTAAGATTTTAGAAAGCATCAGTGATGTACGCGTATACAAAAAATATTGACGCCGTCAGCGTAAACGCAAACGTTCGAAAAACAATACGCCGTATGCGTCAAAGTTGGTGGCGTCAGCGTTACCGCATGCACTAGCATAAACTCATTTTGTTTGCTAGTTACTAAACATTCACACAGTATAAACCACTCGAAACAAACAAGTTTTATTTTGAATTTCCACGAAGAAATACAAGCATCTGAAAGTGTTCATCTGACATTTTGCTGCGTTATGGTTGCAATATGTCTTTGCCCATTGAAAACATTGTTTCAGCTGCAGTGTTGGAAGGTATTGGCGTGTTGTAGCGAAAAAAATACATTAAAAAGTATGCGTTGACGCTATACGCTAAAAAACCGCAAAAACTTTACGGCGTAGCCTCAAGCGACAACTACCCAAAAAAATGTGGCCGTAAGCGTTAGTGTAAACAAAAAGTCTACGGCGTATACGTACATCTCTGGAAAGCATAGCCTACATGGGTAAGCAATTGAGTACTAATAATAATTATTCTTTTAAGTGTATTGTTATAGTTACTTGTTAATACAGTACCGTAGATGACGTTTTTTATTCCTAAGCAAACCATTGCGCTCCAGCTACAAGAACGAAACTTACGAAGACGAAGAATTTTTATGTCAAAAACACTTGAATCAATATTTTTATTAATGCAATTATTTGAGAGAAATTTTGACTGTTTGTCAGAGATTTTGTTAAATTAAAATCTTCGTGTTTTAAAATAGTCGCACAAGGCTTCCCGAAGAAAATCTTTAAACACAAGCAGCCTACGAATGACGAATATTCGTGTTCGTACGAAGGAGCATAGTATGTGGCACATGATTAGACTGTGATCTAAAAGACGAAAGATTTAATTCTCTCATTTAGCCAATTTTAGGAATTGTATTTCATATCTTGTCAAGACGCGAGCTATTAATTGGACATCGGGGATGGTTCGGAGCACTTTTAATATCTAGTTGCGCTGCAAATGTGCCGGCTTTAGCTATTCAAAGAAAATATACGTGTCTTCTACTTACCGTTGTTCTCCAGCTTTGTACAATACACCCTCAAGCGTTGTGCCAAGTCCTGTGTATGGATGGCACACTTTTTCATTTGGTAAAAAGCTGTGTCAATGGAAACACGAGGACCACCTTTTTTGGCGACTGCAAAAGATATCGGTGGTAGCAATTATATAATTGCAATATTATTCGAAGACCATGTTCCTCACTAATGTGGAAAATGTTCAAGGGATGTTCAAAAGAACTATCTTCATGGAAGTCAGATGCATCCGAATTATGATGATATAATTTAAATTATTAGGTTTGTAGGCTATAACTCATTTAATTTTTTTGTAGTCTATGTTAAATATTTTGAGGTAGCCTGGGTTTGTTCATGCTATCAAGCCAGTCACTACAGTATCTGGGTTTGAGGCATAGATGTCCGATTCCCTGGACATGCGGAAGTTCACGTGGAAGTTCACATGTTCATGCGGAAGTTCATATGTCTCCACAAAGCAGATTAGAATCGTTTCCAATGCAGTGCTAAAAACTTGGTGATATTTTAACTGAATATGATCAAAAGTAAACCAAAATATGTGTTTACTTACAATAAATTGGCATTTCGTTTCTTTCTTGTTCTAATGTTCAGATCAGGACTATATATAATTTTCAGCGTTTTCTACTGAAACAGCTAAAGAATAAAACAGGAATCGGATATTTTTTTAATATTGTTGTTGTCATTTTCATAGACTGTTTTCGGACTGAGAGTCAACTAATTGTAAAGAGGAATATAAGACTATTACCAGGATCGTTGAGAGGATAATTTGAGCCGGTACCAATGAGATCTTAGGGCCCCAACTTCAAGTTCCTGGTCCCTTGGGGAGGTTGCAGGCCCCTAAAATCAAACCGAACCCTGGTCTAAAAGTACCCCTTGGACGTCCCTATCAGCGCTACTGGCTATTACACTCTACAGAGCAGCCTATTTAGTTTTGTACCAACTGTGAAAAACTTTGTGAAAAGTTGTTTAGAAAGTCGATCTTCTGATGTTGACTTGCACAAGATAACAAAAAATGCAAACAGGAAAAATCGAACACATGGTCTTACATGGTTCGAAGTAGGCTGCAAGGAGAATACTAAGCTATATAGGCGCTGTCATTGTGTGTCTATGAGCTAACAAAGGGATAGTAAGGTATCAGTCAGAGGTTGGCAAAATTTTTACATGCGAGTGCCAAAAGAAGTGGTGATAATGCGGAATCTAATTGGATAAACATATCTCGAGAATTATTATCTTTGATAAATATTTCATCTGGTAAAGACTTGAAAATATAATAGCATATTTACCAGGATTTTTTGCACCGATTACAAATTTGAATGGACTGACCACTCCACCAATGCACAGGGCCATGGAAAGGATAACTTGGGCCCAGTACCAATAAAACCATCGGGCCCTCGAATCCAGGGCCTCTGAGAGAAATTTTCATTGGGGGTACATAGAGTCATTCCGGGCCTCCTTTTCACTACGGGCCCCCTTTGTCTTGGGCAAAACGCGTGATGTTTACTAAGGCATATTGCACACCACACAACATTTTACTGCAGAAATGGACATCAGTGCACAATAATAGTATTAGGCTGCAATAAAACTATTATTTTGTGAAGTGCGCGCGCATATCATGTGATCTGTCCCTCGCCAATTTGTGTATCCTGCATTGAATTCGTGTGTCACTTGTTGACAGTAGTAGTTAATCATGTGGTTCCATCCCCCCATCGGTATCACCGGAAGTAGCACCAAAGGTGGACCCAAGGGTATTGACGGAAGTGGTATCCCCGGGTATCACCACAGACAGGGTATCACCATCTGATTTCGGCGCGTGACATCATTCTATGAAAGTATTTTTTTTAAATATGATAAATAATAATTGTTTTTGAAATGAGTACCTTTCTTATTTTTCGAATCTGTTAAGAGTGATATTAATGAAACCGTTTTGTTCTTCACAGCTGTTGGTGGTTAGGCGTAAAACTCTCATAAGCAGTTTTGTTGTGGATGCACGAACTCAACCTGCTTCCTGTATAATGATATCTTCAGAATAGCCCAGTAAGGTCTAAAGTCCAGTAAGCAAAGGCTGGCAGAAGAATTATTTACGGTTTCTAAAGTATTGAGAGTGAGAGCTTGTAAATGATGTAATTTTAACTATTTTTCATCTTCGCTTCGAAGTACTGTCATAATTATTATTCCAATACAAGTCCTAAACACACCTAAAGCATATACTTGAAGATCATAAAGGTTTATTAACGTTATTTATATTTCTTGCTCAACAAACATAAAATATCAACCTCACAAAATATTAGCTAATGTAGTGTTGCTGATTTAAACTGCAGATCTTTTGGTTCTAGGCATATAGAGCAACACGATTTAAATACCATAAACGAATGTTTGTTTTTCTTTTCGTACAATACGTAGGTGGGAGCTGATCGCGTTTAAGTTAGCAAACTGTCTGTATGTATTTGTTTTGTATATGTTCTGTATGTGTCTGTATGTTTTGTTAATTTTTTATCGGTTTGGTTGCAGCCATGTTTTTCGCTAAGCTGTTTGCTTGCAGGAGTGGAGTTTTCACTATTAAATCTGATGGATAGGTCTATTGGTTCGATTCCAGGTCTTTCCGAATACTGTGTTGCATTCTTATGGGGAGTGGATCTTTCGAGTTTCATAACTTGTCATTGATTGGTGGGATCTTTTGGTTCTAGGTATATAGAGCATCACGATTTAAATGCCATAAACAAATGTTTGTTTTTTTTTCTCGTACCATACGTAGTGGGAGCTGATCGCGTTTAAGTTAGCAAACTGTCTGTATCCTATATGTTTTGTATATGTTCTGTATGTGTCTGTATGTTTTGTTAATTTTTTATAGGTTTGGTTGCAGCCATGTTTTTTCGTGAAGCTGTTTGCTTGCAGGAGTGGAGTTTTCACTATTGAATCTGATGGATAGGTATATTGGTTCGATTCCAGGTCTTTCCGAATACTGTGTTGCATTCTTATGGGGAGTGGATCTTTCGAGTTTCATAACTTGTCATTGATTGGTGGGATCTTTTGGTTCTAGGCATATAGAGCATCACGATTTAAATGCCATAAACAAATGTTTGTTTTTTTTTTCTCGTACCATACGTAGTGGGAGCTGATCGCGTTTAAGTTAGCAAACTGTCTGTATGTATATGTTTTGTATATGTTCTGTATGTGTCTGTATGTTTTGTTAATTTTTTATCGGTTTGGTTGCAGCCATGTTTTTTCGTGAAGCTGTTTGCTTGCAGGAGTGGAGTTTTCACTATTGAATCTGATGGATAGGTCTATTGGTTCGATTCCAGGTCTTTCCGAATACTGTGTTGCATTCTTATGGGGAGTGGATCTTTCGAGTTTCATAACTTGTCATTGATTGGTGGGATCTTTTGGTGATTTTATTGGTATATGAGGTTTCACTGTTGTTTGGAATGTTTAGGTTGATTGAACATTTCGTTGTACTTTGATGAATCTTTTAATCAGTGGAATGGTTTTAGTTCATTCTAAGGCAAAACCCATGACTTGACCAAAAAAACTTAATAAATACTGCATTTAATCATCTTGAACACTAATAAATATTGCATTTTATCATCTTTTCGGTTTATGTTGGTTTCAGTAAACCTTTATTTCACCAGGTCTTCGTTTCGCTGTAACAGCGGCGTCAGCTAAAACTTTATGGTAAGGTTTGATAAATGTAACTAGCCTGCAGTAATAGCTTGGTCAAAACAACGTAACTTTAGGCTTATCATGCAGGAATAAATTTTACATTTTTATTTTAGATGATGCTAATACCAGCTAAACAATCAACATTTCTTTTAAACAACGAGAACACCCAAATGAACAGCTATAGAACAAATTGTTGCAACATATACTTCTACAATCTGAGGACTGGAAAAAAAATCAACAAACCTAGCGCAATCTACATCACAAATTGTTACCTTAAGACAAGCATAAAAAAATACAAACTCCAGCAGAATATGACACCTGCTGATAAAAACACACAAACAAATATCCAAACACAGATTTTAACGTTACAAATTTTGCAACACGTAATGACACCTGCTGATAAAAACATACAAACAAATCTCCAAACACAGATTTTAACGTTACAAATTATGCAACAGAAACTTGTGATATTTTGTAATAGTTTTTTAAGCTTGTAAAAATAAAATTGCAATTTGTTGAAAATATTTTTTAAGTTTGTAAAGGAAAACTTAAGTTTGTCACTTAACATAATTTTTCATGTGTATGTTTTCATGTGTTAAACTTTCAGATTATAATTTGTTAAAACTATTTTTTTATGTTCAGTTTGTAAGTTATGGAACTTATAAGTTTGTAGTTTGTTAAAAATATTTTTTAAGTTGTAAATTATGGAACTTAAACGTTTGTTAAAACTAATTTTTAGTAGTAAATTATGGAACATAAAGTTTGCACCTCGTTAGTTAATGTTTTTTTTTTAATTTATCAATCATACAAACTGAAAGTTTGTAGCTTGTTAAAAATATTTTTGGTTGTTGGTTTGTGCAATTAAAAGTTTGTGATTTGTTAAAACTATTTTTCAGTTTAATAAAAGTTGAGTTTGTGATTAATTTTCGTGTTTATGTTATTAGAATAAAACTTTTAGTTCACGATTTGTCAAAACTACTTTTTAGTTTGTAAAACAAAACTTAGCTATTTTTTTATTTAAAATAATTTTTCGTGTGTATCTTATTAGAATAAAACTTTATGATTTATTAAAATTATTTTTTTTTTAGTTTTGTAAGTTGCAGAACTAACATTTTTAATTTCTTATTTTTTTTCGTGCTAATGTTTTAAAAAAAGTTTTAGTTTACAGTTTGTTGAAATAATTTTGTTTTCAGTTTTAAATTATGGAACTTAAAAGTTTGTAGTTTGTTAAAAGTATTTTTTAGTTGTTGGTTTTTGCAATGAAAAGTTTATGATTTATTAAAATTATTTTTTTTCAGTTTTGTAAGTTACAGAACTAACATTTTTTAATTTCTTAAAATAGTGTTGTTGTTTTTTTTTTGTTTTTTTTGTGTTAATGTTTTAAAAAGTTTTAGTGTACAGTTTGTTGAAATAATTTTTTTTTATTTCTCTCAAGAATAATACATCCGCTTATTTATTCTTTTCTTTTTAAGATGAAGTATTTCCAGCAACCATAAGCTTACTCCCAGCAACCTTAAGCGTATTTCCAGCAACTTAAAGCACACTTATGATTTGCAAACTCTTAAATTGTTTTTATAATCTTAATCTAAAAATCATAAAACACTTTGGATGTGTCTCATGAGACTTTTAAATGACAACACTGTTTACTTAGGGTTTCACCTCCATTCGGTTCTGAAGGTTTTATTGTTGAGCTGTTGGATCCGTGATCGATCCCACGCTTACATTTATAAAACGGATTAGTGTCTTGTTTATACTATGGTCACAAGTATTTTTTTTTCACATTTTCAACCCCTGTTATTTTTGTTAAACACACGCATGGTTTACTTTGTAGATGATAAAATTTTATACTAGTAGCCTAGTTTTCTGAAGCATATTACTTTAAGTGATTTATATTTTCTACCTGCTACAACTACAATTTAATTTCACATTCATTCTTAGCGATTTAAAGATTACTTATGTATATTCTTCCTATTCCATAAGTACAATTCATCTGTAAAGATAATAATTATCTATAACTAACTGTTTTGAAATAACAACACATTATTTTTGAATCGTGGTAAGTTGTATTGCATAAATCAGTCTCAATGCTGTTTTATTAAAAACGTCTTTGGTAGGCTTCATATGCGTTGCATTTTACAAACTCCAGAACCACTCCACAAGATTGTTTAAGAAACAGAAGAAGTCACGGAGTTGCATTGTTTTGATGAAATGCTTTGACGGGTAAAAATTTTGTAGTATTGACGTAAATTTACCATTCAAGGGTTGGTAGTTTATAAGTTTATAACACAAGATTCACTTTAGTTATAACTTAAGATTCACTTTAGTTTCCTTGTTGACTTGCATAAATAACTAATCAATGTTGGTTTATGAACTTTCATAACAGGTTGCTGTTTCGTTAGGGTTCTTCAGTTTTATAACGCTCAGTGCTTAAACTGTTTTGTAATTATATCTTACCTAATATGTAACCTCTAACAAATATACCAAACTATTTTATCACATTGAAAGATGTTTTTCTAGTAACCCATTGTTTTATACGTTCTATATGCCTCTAACTTTATGTAATGATTTTTCCACATCTACTTATAACCTAATTTCAGTGAGGTAGGTATATTTAAGCCAACAACTTTCTATGAGTATCAATCCACAACTAAATTTTTTCACTTCAATTCATTGCTGGGTGAAAGCACACAAGCAGATCTCGGAAACAAAAGATTATTTTATACCAGTCCTAATACATTGTCTTGTATTACATCCAAACTTCAAAATTTATCTGTTACACTGATTGATTTGTATAAAAACGAACCCATAGTTCCTTAATTCCTATCAAATTCGTCTAACGAAGTGGATCTTACAACTTAATCGCTTCCCTTAATTGGATGACACCCTTTAATAAACTGCTAGCATCTCCTGTTTGAAAAGCTTAGGCACCTGCTATAGCACATAATTTCATGATCACGAGTTTTCACAGTTGAATTATGACTTTAAACGTCTTTGTTTTATCATAGTCAAAACATTTTTTAAATGAAATTGCAATAAACTGTTTTATGTTGTTTAAAACAGACGTAATATAACAATTTTTAGTTTGGTCATGCGTACTGAACACTAAGTTAAGGTGTTGATCTTAAGAACCAATGAACTAAAGTCCGCGTGGGATCGAAATCCCACATCTAGTATTTCAATTTTTGGGTTAATGTTTAGCACTTAAGTCTGTTTGTTTTGTTTCTTAACCTCACGTCAGTTGCTTGTACACACGGTTGTGGTTTTTCTTAATCACAGCAAGATTCACTTTTTCACATAAAAAACATAGAAATCTAAAAATTTGCCAATAAGTCCCTTTTGTTTGCTCAGATTCCAACATAAATAGATGAAAAATCGCTTTACCTTTGATCTATTTTACTATTTTCTGACAAACAATCAGGTTTTAGCAACACTTTTGCAACAACTTATTAGGTTTTTACGTGTTTTCTAGCTACAATCTACTTATCACGAGTTTACAGTACTTATAATAAAAACGGTGGATAAAAATAAAGAAACTCAAGTTAGAATGATGTAACCTTCGTGATTTGCGATAATTTTGTGCCTACAAAATGTCAATTTTGAAACTGAATCAAAGTTAAACACATATAACGAATAACATTTTACTTGTTTGTATACAGAAATACCAAAAGTATTAATTATTTCCAACCATATAACGCCATCCATTCGTTTAGAATCGACATAACCCATTTTTTAAAACAAGTCTGAACACGATTTATATGAAATTAGCGGTTTATTTTAAATCGATTACAATATCGTTTCAAATTGATTTTGTGGCAAAAATGTTTATTTATTTACATCATGTAAAAGTACGATTTTTTTTTTCATTGTGATATTGTTTGGTAAATTTTTGTTAATATCTCCACCTCTTGTGTAACTTTAAGTGTTTTACAAGATCTAAACAAAAATCAAGCAGTCTGATACATTTCATGGTAACTTTTGAACAGGTCTAAACCGGTTTTGATGAAAATATGCTTGAAAACACATGATGATGCTTTATTAAATGATCCACGTTTATCACCACGAGCCAAACCAGTTGCAATAATTTTGTTTCACAACATCAAAAAACTTTGTGTTCGTAGATTTTAACAATTGTTTGGTCTGTAATCGACTTTACCGGTTTGTTTACCATCAACTTACGTTTAAACATAAAAAAATTACTTGAACGTTCTACTTGGATACATAGTACCATAGCATTTACGCATGATGATTACTTTTAACAACTGCAAACCAATGACGCCAATTTATTCAACAGACCCATTAAGCAAAGATTTGTTTATCATTATCCGCAACTATTTCTATTGTCTTTTCACCATTGAATCAGTTCCTCAGACTTTCTTTTGTCGTATGTTGTGTAATGTTTAATTCTTAAAAATATGTTATTTGAACAATTTTCCGCTTTTCTGCTTATCCTCATCTCAAACAGATTGCTTGTGAAGACCGTATATTTTAATAGTTTCCATATTTTAGTAAAGATTTCCATGTTTCATTTAACTCTTTTATCTTACCCCTACATCTAAACTTATTGTTTAGTTCCTCTTGAACTGTCTTTTGGTCACATGTTCCTGGTGCTTCATCTTTATTACCTTATCTCACTTAGAATACACTGGTTTGTGGTTAGTCTATGTAATACCGACATATACACTTGGTATTAATTATTACTTCCAGACAGTAGATTCATCCTCTTTATCTTCACTTAATCTTACAGTACAACGGCTTTAATCTCTTCCAAACTCCTCTTCTTTAGTCTTTCTCTGATCTTATTGGCTCAAAACGTAATAAGTTTACCAACTAGTCTTTCTGTTTTTACATATCCATGGTATTTTACCGCCACTCGTGTGTTTTTCAGATATAAATCCAAAGGTAAAGCTTTAATTTTGTGTAACATTTTCAAAATAACGTCAAACGATTTTTTAAGACATGTACAAAATATCATAAAATTGTGTTTGAACCTAGAAACAAATAGAAAAAAAATGTATATCTACGTAATACTTTTCACTAAACACAGATGCAAAATTGTTAAATCACTCAGTTTTGATGATCACTATCTGTTACACAACAACAATCTATCTTTTGCTTGAGTAAACTTTTTTTTTTTTTTTTTCTTTTAGATAAGTCACAATATCTGTACACACCTTTCCACAGTGATTGTCTACCAAAGTGGTGCTCCTTCCACAACAGCACTTGTTCGAAATATTTGTGGTGACGTACTTGTATTTAATATGATTGTGATATGCTAACTGTAAGCTATCAAACAAAATCTAAGACACTGTAAAATATATACCAAAGAGCATTTGCAGAAAAACATATTATAACTAGATTATCCTATAAAATTATACCTCTCTATTATATTTTTTATTATATATATAATATCATATTATAACTATTAAAAATTATATAGAATATGTTAAAGTAGTTTTCTATTATAGTATATTCTAGTTTTTCTTGACAAATGCTCTTTGGTATATATTTTACAGTGTCTTAGATTTTGTTTGATAGCTTACAGTTAGCATATCACAATCATATTAAATACAAGTACGTCACCACAAATATTTCGAACAAGTGCTGTTGTGGAAGGAGCACCACTTTGGTAGACAATCACTGTGGAAAGGTGTGTACAGATATTGTGACTTATCTAAAAGAAAAAAAAAAAAAAAAAAGTTTACTCAAGCAAAAGATAGATTGTTGTTGTGTAACAGATAGTGATCATCAAAACTGAGTGATTTAACAATTTTGCATCTGTGTTTAGTGAAAAGTATTACGTAGATATACATTTTTTTTCTATTTGTTTCTAGGTTCAAACACAATTTTATGATATTTTGTACATGTCTTAAAAAATCGTTTGACGTTATTTTGAAAATGTTACACAAAATTAAAGCTTTACCTTTGGATTTATATCTGAAAAACACACGAGTGGCGGTAAAATACCATGGATATGTAAAAACAGAAAGACTAGTTGGTAAACTTATTACGTTTTGAGCCAATAAGATCAGAGAAAGACTAAAGAAGAGGAGTTTGGAAGAGATTAAAGCCGTTGTACTGTAAGATTAAGTGAAGATAAAGAGGATGAATCTACTGTCTGGAAGTAATAATTAATACCAAGTGTATATGTCGGTATTACATAGACTAACCACAAACCAGTGTATTCTAAGTGAGATAAGGTAATAAAGATGAAGCACCAGGAACATGTGACCAAAAGACAGTTCAAGAGGAACTAAACAATAAGTTTAGATGTAGGGGTAAGATAAAAGAGTTAAATGAAACATGGAAATCTTTACTAAAATATGGAAACTATTAAAATATACGGTCTTCACAAGCAATCTGTTTGAGATGAGGATAAGCAGAAAAGCGGAAAATTGTTCAAATAACATATTTTTAAGAATTAAACATTACACAACATACGACAAAAGAAAGTCTGAGGAACTGATTCAATGGTGAAAAGACAATAGAAATAGTTGCGGATAATGATAAACAAATCTTTGCTTAATGGGTCTGTTGAATAAATTGGCGTCATTGGTTTGCAGTTGTTAAAAGTAATCATCATGCGTAAATGCTATGGTACTATGTATCCAAGTAGAACGTTCAAGTAATTTTTTTATGTTTAAACGTAAGTTGATGGTAAACAAACCGGTAAAGTCGATTACAGACCAAACAATTGTTAAAATCTACGAACACAAAGTTTTTTGATGTTGTGAAACAAAATTATTGCAACTGGTTTGGCTCGTGGTGATAAACGTGGATCATTTAATAAAGCATCATCATGTGTTTTCAAGCATATTTTCATCAAAACCGGTTTAGACCTGTTCAAAAGTTACCATGAAATGTATCAGACTGCTTGATTTTTGTTTAGATCTTGTAAAACACTTAAAGTTACACAAGAGGTGGAGATATTAACAAAAATTTACCAAACAATATCACAATGAAAAAAAAAATCGTACTTTTACATGATGTAAATAAATAAACATTTTTGCCACAAAATCAATTTGAAACGATATTGTAATCGATTTAAAATAAACCGCTAATTTCATATAAATCGTGTTCAGACTTGTTTTAAAAAATGGGTTATGTCGATTCTAAACGAATGGATGGCGTTATATGGTTGGAAATAATTAATACTTTTGGTATTTCTGTATACAAACAAGTAAAATGTTATTCGTTATATGTGTTTAACTTTGATTCAGTTTCAAAATTGACATTTTGTAGGCACAAAATTATCGCAAATCACGAAGGTTACATCATTCTAACTTGAGTTTCTTTATTTTTATCCACCGTTTTTATTATAAGTACTGTAAACTCGTGATAAGTAGATTGTAGCTAGAAAACAAGTAAAAACCTAATAAGTTGTTGCAAAAGTGTTGCTAAAACCTGATTGTTTGTCAGAAAATAGTAAAACAGATCAAAGGTAAAGCGATTTTTCATCTATTTATGTTGGAATCTGAGCAAACAAAAGGGACTTATTGGCAAATTTTTAGATTTCTATGTTTTTTATGTGAAAAAGTGAATCTTGCTGTGATTAAGAAAAACCACAACCGTGTGTACAAGCAACTGACGTGAGGTTAAGAAACAAAACAAACAGACTTAAGTGCTAAACATTAACCCAAAAATTGAAATACTAGATGTGGGATTTCGATCCCACGCGGACTTTAGTTCATTGGTTCTTAAGATCAACACCTTAACTTAGTGTTCAGTACGCATGACCAAACTAAAAATTGTTATATTACGTCTGTTTTAAACAACATAAAACAGTTTATTGCAATTTCATTTAAAAAATGTTTTGACTATGATAAAACAAAGACGTTTAAAGTCATAATTCAACTGTGAAAACTCGTGATCATGAAATTATGTGCTATAGCAGGTGCCTAAGCTTTTCAAACAGGAGATGCTAGCAGTTTATTAAAGGGTGTCATCCAATTAAGGGAAGCGATTAAGTTGTAAGATCCACTTCGTTAGACGAATTTGATAGGAATTAAGGAACTATGGGTTCGTTTTTATACAAATCAATCAGTGTAACAGATAAATTTTGAAGTTTGGATGTAATACAAGACAATGTATTAGGACTGGTATAAAATAATCTTTTGTTTCCGAGATCTGCTTGTGTGCTTTCACCCAGCAATGAATTGAAGTGAAAAAATTTAGTTGTGGATTGATACTCATAGAAAGTTGTTGGCTTAAATATACCTACCTCACTGAAATTAGGTTATAAGTAGATGTGGAAAAATCATTACATAAAGTTAGAGGCATATAGAACGTATAAAACAATGGGTTACTAGAAAAACATCTTTCAATGTGATAAAATAGTTTGGTATATTTGTTAGAGGTTACATATTAGGTAAGATATAATTACAAAACAGTTTAAGCACTGAGCGTTATAAAACTGAAGAACCCTAACGAAACAGCAACCTGTTATGAAAGTTCATAAACCAACATTGATTAGTTATTTATGCAAGTCAACAAGGAAACTAAAGTGAATCTTAAGTTATAACTAAAGTGAATCTTGTGTTATAAACTTATAAACTACCAACCCTTGAATGGTAAATTTATGTCAATACTACAAAATTTTTACCCGTCAAAGCATTTCATCAAAACAATGCAACTCCGTGACTTCTTCTGTTTCTTAAACAATCTTGTGGAGTGGTTCTGGAGTTTGTAAAATGCAACGCATATGAAGCCTACCAAAGACGTTTTTAATAAAACAGCATTAAGACTGATTTATGTAATACAACTTACCACGATTCAAAAATAATGTGTTGTTATTTCAAAACAGTTAGTTATAGATAATTATTATCTTTACAGATGAATTGTACTTATGGAATAGGAAGAATATACATAAGTAATCTTTAAATCGCTAAGAATGAATGTGAAATTAAATTGTAGTTGTAGCAGGTAGAAAATATAAATCACTTAAAGTAATATGCTTCATAAAACTAGGCTACTAGTATAAAATTTTATCATCTACAAAGTAAACCATGCGTGTGTTTAACAAAAATAACAGGGGTTGAAAATGTGAAAAAAAAATACTTGTGACCATAGTATAAACAAGACACTAATCCGTTTTATAAATGTAAGCGTGGGATCGATCACGGATCCAACAGCTCAACAATAAAACCTTCAGAACCGAATGGAGGTGAAACCCTAAGTAAACAGTGTTGTCATTTAAAAGTCTCATGAGACACATCCAAAGTGTTTTATGATTTTTAGATTAAGATTATAAAAACAATTTAAGAGTTTGCAAATCATAAGTGTGCTTTAAGTTGCTGGAAATACGCTTAAGGTTGCTGGGAGTAAGCTTATGGTTGCTGGAAATACTTCATCTTAAAAAGAAAAGAATAAATAAGCGGATGTATTATTCTTGAGAGAAATAAAAAAAAATTATTTCAACAAACTGTACACTAAAACTTTTTAAAACATTAACACAAAAAAAACAAAAAAAAAACAACAACACTATTTTAAGAAATTAAAAAATGTTAGTTCTGTAACTTACAAAACTGAAAAAAAATAATTTTAATAAATCATAAACTTTTCATTGCAAAAACCAACAACTAAAAAATACTTTTAACAAACTACAAACTTTTAAGTTCCATAATTTAAAACTGAAAACAAAATTATTTCAACAAACTGTAAACTAAAACTTTTTTTAAAACATTAGCACGAAAAAAAATAAGAAATTAAAAATGTTAGTTCTGCAACTTACAAAACTAAAAAAAAATAATTTTAATAAATCATAAAGTTTTATTCTAATAAGATACACACGAAAAATTATTTTAAATAAAAAAATAGCTAAGTTTTGTTTTACAAACTAAAAAGTAGTTTTGACAAATCGTGAACTAAAAGTTTTATTCTAATAACATAAACACGAAAATTAATCACAAACTCAACTTTTATTAAACTGAAAAATAGTTTTAACAAATCACAAACTTTTAATTGCACAAACCAACAACCAAAAATATTTTTAACAAGCTACAAACTTTCAGTTTGTATGATTGATAAATTAAAAAAAAAACATTAACTAACGAGGTGCAAACTTTATGTTCCATAATTTACTACTGAAAATTAGTTTTAACAAACGTTTAAGTTCCATAATTTACAACTTAAAAAATATTTTTAACAAACTACAAACTTATAAGTTCCATAACTTACAAACTGAACATAAAAAAATAGTTTTAACAAATTATAATCTGAAAGTTTAACACATGAAAACATACACATGAAAAATTATGTTAAGTGACAAACTTAAGTTTTCCTTTACAAACTTAAAAAATATTTTCAACAAATTGCAATTTTATTTTTACAAGCTTAAAAAACTATTACAAAATATCACAAGTTTCTGTTGCATAATTTGTAACGTTAAAATCTGTGTTTGGAGATTTGTTTGTATGTTTTTATCAGCAGGTGTCATTACGTGTTGCAAAATTTGTAACGTTAAAATCTGTGTTTGGATATTTGTTTGTGTGTTTTTATCAGCAGGTGTCATATTCTGCTGGAGTTTGTATTTTTTTATGCTTGTCTTAAGGTAACAATTTGTGATGTAGATTGCGCTAGGTTTGTTGATTTTTTTTCCAGTCCTCAGATTGTAGAAGTATATGTTGCAACAATTTGTTCTATAGCTGTTCATTTGGGTGTTCTCGTTGTTTAAAAGAAATGTTGATTGTTTAGCTGGTATTAGCATCATCTAAAATAAAAATGTAAAATTTATTCCTGCATGATAAGCCTAAAGTTACGTTGTTTTGACCAAGCTATTACTGCAGGCTAGTTACATTTATCAAACCTTACCATAAAGTTTTAGCTGACGCCGCTGTTACAGCGAAACGAAGACCTGGTGAAATAAAGGTTTACTGAAACCAACATAAACCGAAAAGATGATAAAATGCAATATTTATTAGTGTTCAAGATGATTAAATGCAGTATTTATTAAGTTTTTTTGGTCAAGTCATGGGTTTTGCCTTACAATGAACTAAAACCATTCCACTGATTAAAAGATTCATCAAAGTACAACGAAATGTTCAATCAACCTAAACATTCCAAACAACAGTGAAACCTCATATACCAATAAAATCACCAAAAGATCCCACCAATCAATGACAAGTTATGAAACTCGAAAGATCCACTCCCCATAAGAATGCAACACAGTATTCGGAAAGACCTGGAATCGAACCAATAGACCTATCCATCAGATTCAATAGTGAAAACTCCACTCCTGCAAGCAAACAGCTTCACGAAAAAACATGGCTGCAACCAAACCGATAAAAAATTAACAAAACATACAGACACATACAGAACATATACAAAACATATACATACAGACAGTTTGCTAACTTAAACGCGATCAGCTCCCACTACGTATGGTACGAGAAAAAAAAAACAAACATTTGTTTATGGCATTTAAATCGTGATGCTCTATATGCCTAGAACCAAAAGATCCCACCAATCAATGACAAGTTATGAAACTCGAAAGATCCACTCCCCATAAGAATGCAACACAGTATTCGGAAAGACCTGGAATCGAACCAATATACCTATCCATCAGATTCAATAGTGAAAACTCCACTCCTGCAAGCAAACAGCTTCACGAAAAAACATGGCTGCAACCAAACCGATAAAAAATTAACAAAACATACAGACACATACAGAACATATACAAAACATATAGGATACAGACAGTTTGCTAACTTAAACGCGATCAGCTCCCACTACGTATGGTACGAGAAAAAAAAACAAACATTTGTTTATGGCATTTAAATCGTGATGCTCTATATACCTAGAACCAAAAGATCCCACCAATCAATGACAAGTTATGAAACTCGAAAGATCCACTCCCCATAAGAATGCAACACAGTATTCGGAAAGACCTGGAATCGAACCAATAGACCTATCCATCAGATTTAATAGTGAAAACTCCACTCCTGCAAGCAAACAGCTTAGCGAAAAAACATGGCTGCAACCAAACCGATAAAAAATTAACAAAACATACAGACACATACAGAACATATACAAAACAAATACATACAGACAGTTTGCTAACTTAAACGCGATCAGCTCCCACCTACGTATTGTACGAAAAGAAAAACAAACATTCGTTTATGGTATTTAAATCGTGTTGCTCTATATGCCTAGAACCAAAAGATCTGCAGTTTAAATCAGCAACACTACATTAGCTAATATTTTGTGAGGTTGATATTTTATGTTTGTTGAGCAAGAAATATAAATAACGTTAATAAACCTTTATGATCTTCAAGTATATGCTTTAGGTGTGTTTAGGACTTGTATTGGAATAATAATTATGACAGTACTTCGAAGCGAAGATGAAAAATAGTTAAAATTACATCATTTACAAGCTCTCACTCTCAATACTTTAGAAACCGTAAATAATTCTTCTGCCAGCCTTTGCTTACTGGACTTTAGACCTTACTGGGCTATTCTGAAGATATCATTATACAGGAAGCAGGTTGAGTTCGTGCATCCACAACAAAACTGCTTATGAGAGTTTTACGCCTAACCACCAACAGCTGTGAAGAACAAAACGGTTTCATTAATATCACTCTTAACAGATTCGAAAAATAAGAAAGGTACTCATTTCAAAAACAATTATTATTTATCATATTTAAAAAAAATACTTTCATAGAATGATGTCACGCGCCGAAATCAGATGGTGATACCCTGTCTGTGGTGATACCCGGGGATACCACTTCCGTCAATACCCTTGGGTCCACCTTTGGTGCTACTTCCGGTGATACCGATGGGGGGATGGAACCACATGATTAACTACTGACAGTGCTGTTGAAAGGTTTCGCTTGTACAGCTTTAATGTAAAATTCTCAGATTGATTTATTTCTCTTAGATGTAGCCTATAATTATTCCTGATGAGGACACCATGTGGTGTCGAAAAAGTTGGATTTAGTAGTTTTTTTTTCTTGTTTATTTTGTGTATTTAATAAAAAATGTTAAATCCGTTGTTAGGCCTACTGAACACTCGTGTTACATGTATCTGGTACAAGTCAAGCTCTCTACCAAGGCTCAAACATAACATCTTGTTAAAACATAATCAAATTAATCATCTGATCAATAACCTTTCTTCATTAACTTTTGCATTTACCACATGCCCAGCAGAGGTGAACGACAGAAGTCACTTTTTTTACTCCGGCTCCGCTCCTGCTCCGAAATTCATTTTGAAGTGAAATAAGAGCGAAACTACTCTTTCAAATATTTTTTAAAAAACACAAAAAACCCAAAAACACCCGGGCTTTTTGCCCGGGTTATGCTCAAACCTGCGTTTGGTATACTATGCCCCCCCTCCTCCCGGACAGGGGAATAACCAACTTTTATAATTTAGGGTGCTTTTAACAGAACATTTTTGCACATCAAGCATTAAATCACCACTTTGGGGCCCTAATTTGCTCGCAATGCACTCAATTACCTTTACAGGCCCTTTTGCTACATTACGGGGCCCCCAGGACTAAAGAATGACAACTTTTATGCTTGAATTTAGTCGTTTAGGATGGTTTTAACCAAACATTTTTGCGCGTAAACTATAAAATCACAATTTCGGTCCCCCCAACAAACACAGGCCTGGGCCCTCAAGGGTACGCCGTACCCCCCTTTCATAGGCCTTGCTCGAATCAAAACACTGCTCAGAAAAACGCACCATATCCAAAGAACACTCGGTTGTTTCATTGAATTTTCTGCCCCCTCGGAAAGATTCCGGGGTCCTAAAATTATACCGCACCTGGGTACAAAAGTATCCTCTGCTGGACCCCCTGTAAAATTATCCCGGACCTGGGTACAAAAGTATCCCCTGAACCCCCCTGTAAAATTATCCCGCACCTGGATACAAAAGTATCCCCTGGACCCCCCTGTAAATTTATCCCGCACCTGGGTAAAAAGTATCTCCTGGACCCCCTGTCAACGCTACTGCCAATTAGGCAGCTAGCCATACTGTTTATAGACACTGATTGATTGGCGTTTATTTTGTTGCGAGTATAAATAAATACACACATTCATGCAAAGTCAAATAATACAAACGATCACATAGAATGTGTGGATACTGCAACGGGTGGCTGCGAAGTGACCTGGGAGGTATTCTAGTCAAGCAGCCACCATCAACTGATCTGAACCAGTAATCTTTGAAAAATACAATTATCTTTTCAGTTTTGCACTCTTCACAAATTGGTCGTCTGACGACAGGGCTTACAAAAACTGACAGTTGTTTGAACGTGCAGTAACTTGGAAGCAAAATGTGTTCAACAAACTTAGCAACTCTCTGAAAGCTTACTTGTAATTTTTCAGTTCGAAGTGACTCAACTCAACAAACTAGTTCTACTAGAGTAGGCGACTTCCACACAAAAACTTAGAAAGAATGATCCGAAGTCTGACGCACTTCCCGAGACTAAATACACTGCAGTGCAGTGATTCCAATCAGCTTTTTTCAATTTTTTTTTTTAAATGTGTCAGAAGTCAGACCATAGCCACCTATATTTTACAGTATTTTACCTTATATTTTAGCCAAAAATAAAGCTACAACTGGTAAGCAACAAATTAAGCAGTCTTAGCAAATAAGGTAGACTAAGTCATAATTTTTTTATATATCCTTACCACACAAGCTAACCAGTGACAACCAGGTTTTGTTTGTTTATCTTTATCCTGCATTGCGAGAAAGCGGACTTGAGCGCTATGCATCGGTGTACGCCTTCCGACGTACACCTGACCCACGCTGCAGCCGACGGCAATGTCTGTTTCCGGTTGTCTGCTCTACTTATGACTTAAATTTGGTACTACCTATTACTCGAAATCGATCACTGGGTAGAGGCAATTATCGTAAAGTTTGTTGCCCAGAGAAACAACAGCAAGTGCGGGTGGCTGGAGTCGAACGTGCAGGCTATCGACTGCGAGCCCACAGGCGCTAACCACTCGGCCACTGCTGCCGACGGCACTATTTGAAATGAATACAGTAGCAATAGTTTGTGATGCAAAATATAGGAAGAAGGCCCTGGAAGAAAGTCCACGGATTGCACACGATTTGTTGTGGTAACTACGCTAGCCTAGCCTATACACCCCTTTGTCAGTTGTGATCTTGTCTATTCAAAACAATTGTCGGTACTTGAAGCTTTTAAGTGATGACTGACTACGTTTAATTGCTGGTTGTTCGGTCTAGTTCATTTTCTTTTATATTTAACCATCACAGCAAAAACAACACATGACAAACATATCAAAGGTCTAAAAAATCTGGAAATGACAATGTGCAAAAGTCTTGTCGGTTCTTCCAAAAAAATATCTTTGTTTCGCATGCAACAAAACAAGAAAACGAAACCAAACACTGCATTTCGTTTCTAGCACTATAGTTGCAGCGTTCATCTGATGAACGATAATTGTCCTGATGAACACCCAAGCTTTTCAGTATCCAAAAAAAATGAAATAATAATAATTAAAAAAACTTACGTTCGGCGTTAGTGAACGCTTCGACATAATAGTGACGAAACATTAATGTTGTTCTCTCACATGCTCGTTATTGACCAAAGTGCAGCGTAGAAAGGAAGTAATAAATATAGTTCATTTAAGCCACCTCCAATCTAAGAAAACGATCCAGTAGACAATTCTGCACTACTCATCTTCAAACGATAATAATTTGAGAATTTTGTCATACTTTTTCGTATTGAACTTCGATGCCTTAGAATGCGGTAAACCATCTACTGTAGGCCTACAGTTAGGCTTTCTTATGCTTTATTTAAATCAACAACAGGCTGTGAGGAAACTTGAAAATCAAGTTATTTTGCTTGGTTTTATATGGGTATCGTACTCTATAAGTTAAACCCTGTAGACCAGTGGTTCCCAACCTTTTTGTTGTCACGGACCCCTTTAGACAAATTATTAATTCTGCGGACCCCTACCTAAATTTTGCATGAAAATCAATTAACATACTATTGACTATTGCAAAGAAATTTATTTTCACACGAGTCAGTTCAATCACAGTACTATTGACTATTGTAATAATTATGCTACTCAACTACTGTTCGGTATGTCATTATGCATTGCGCTGTGACTCCTGCGCAAATATCAGGTTAAACAGTTGCTCAAATAAGAAAATGAATGTATCGTTCAAGAAATGTCAGCAGTAGGCTAGGCTATTTGAATATTAAGGTGACCCAAAGGGCCATGCCGAAACTTTTTCAAAGTAAGCAAATTTGATGAGATGGTTGTTGTTGCCTTTCCTGAACTAAACGACTGAACTGCGGTTGAGTTTTTGACAATGCAACACCCATGTCATCTTCTTCAACGTCCACTGTCCAGGCGATTTCGATGTTGTTTTTATTGTAGCCTAACAAGAGCTAAGAATCCTGCCTCGCAAAGGTTAAGTGGCTATGAATGGTAACAAAACAATAATCGATTGCTTTGCCAAAAATAGGTAGGTTTACAGTTGTGAGCACCAAAATTCTTCCACAGTTTTTGAATGAAACTCAATGCGTAATAACTCTTTTGATCTCAAATCAATTAGGTCATCTTTACTGAGATCGTCATCGCTAATGTTGTTCAAGTCAAAAAGAAAAGGATTTCGAATCCATGTTTCAACTTCGTTCGGCAGGTGTTCTAAATTAAAATAACCTTGAAATGAGATTTGTAGGGTTTCAAGTATGCGCAAAATTTTTTTCTCATAGAGATCAAAAGAGTATATTCTCTTTGAGTTTCATCCATCAAGACAAGATTTTCTAACATTAGAAAGTTAGCGTAATTACCTGCTTCCAATCTACGTTTCCAAACCGGCAACTTGACTAAAAACGCTTTCAGTTTTTCAGCTGCATCAATTATTGTCACACCTGGTCCTTGAATGCCACGATTAACATTATTAGTATGACCGAAAATATCGGCTAAGTAGGCCATGCCGTATAGAAAACATTTACTCTCGAACAATTTTGAGAAGGAACTTCCTTTTGCTTTCAAAAGACTTGATACCTCATTTTTTAGCTACTGCAGTCGTTTTAAAACTTCTCTAGATAACCAACGTACCTCAGAATGATGTAAAAGTACTCCGTCATCTGACCCTACTTCTTGACAGAGCGCTTTAAAAGTACGGTGGTTTACAGCTCAGCTTTGATGAAATTAACGACTTTCACGCAATTCGTCAGAATTTCTTTGAGACTTGCTGGTAAAGTTTTTGCTGCTAAGGCATACCTGTGCAAGAAGCAATGGGTAACAACCACGCGAGGAGCTTCGTTTTTTACTAAAGCAGCAAATCCGCATTTGTTCCCGAGTATAGCTGGTGCGCCATCTGTGCATATAGAACAAAGTTTTTTTTTTCCAAAGTTCATCAAGGTAATCACGGACCCCCAAATGCTTTCTCACGGACCCCCAAGGAGTCCGCAAACCCCAGGTTGGGAACCACTGCTGTAGATCTACCAAAGATCACTCATCTAAGTTAATTTTATTTACTCTTTGCTGTTTTTAGGGGAAGAGGTGTTTATCGCCTTTTTTCAAATTCCACTTTCCACTAGATTTAGATTACAACGGTAGCCTATATTGCCTACTAAGACCTTTGGTAAAACAATTTTGAAATTTCCTTTAATGTTTTTAATTTAATAGATACACAGTAGTGTAGGCTTGCTTGCTTGGCTGCACCTCAATTAGGCTGCATTGCAACTAACTGGCTTGTAAAACATTGAAAGCAAAAACTGGGTGTCTGTGACATGGGTGCAATGTTTTGCGCAAACGCACATTAGTAGAGATTTTAATAATAATATTATGATTTTATTTATTGTCTCTTTGTATTTATCAGATTTACGATGTCATCACATTATTACGCAACTTATTCTCACTACTTTATGCAAGAAAGAACACAATCGGTACTGTTTTCAAATCCTTCGGTTTGACCCGATCTGGAATCACGGTTAGATCTACCGGCAGCAGAGTCGAAGGCGAAACCGCTCAACCACTGAGCTGGTTGAGATTTTTTGTATGATTTGTGATACTAAACCAAACCTAGGCTTACTTGAAAAGCAAATAGGCTAAATATATTGAGTTGGCATAAAAATTGGCACAAACCAGTAAATCACAATCTCACATCTCAAGTTTAATAAATGACCACCTCAACTCAACTGTGCTCTACACTCTACAGAACCGCAGACACTGCATCTCCAATTGGGCCACGACCTTTTAATTTGCATGTGCTGCGAGTAATTACGCACAAAATCAAAACAAAGCATTGATTGGTTGCATGAAGCCAAAACATTCAATTTTTTTGCGTTTGCGCCTGATTGAAATTGTACGATTCATATGAGACAGATGCAGAAAAAAAATGCCATGTTTAGCAGTTGCAACATTATTTTAAAACGCATTATAATTATTGTTTTTCATTGTAGAATACAGAAAAAGGTTAAATAATGTTGTGTTCATAAGCGGCTCATACCAGCTCAATGATGCTGGTAGATCTGAAATCGATTTCAGGTCATGTCAAACCAAAGACTTTTAAAACGGTACCGATTCTATTTGATTCTAAATTCTATTCGATTCGATTCGATTCGATTCGATTCTATTCTATTCGATTCGATTCGATTCGATTCTATTCGATTCTAAACGGTACCATTCTATTTGAATAAGTTTCAGGGAATGCTGGAGTAGCAGACATTGTATAGGTTCCTGTATTTTTACTGATAATATCATACTAAATAATCCAAAGCTAAAAACAAAAATATATTGAACTGCAACATGACTACTGAGGACAAGGCAAAGATGGATGAGTTACTAAAAGGAATGGAAGAGATTATGAAAAGTCAAAAAAGGTATGAGCAAAAGTATGCTATGGTCCAAACCACTGCTGCACCCCCTGCTGTTGCTGTGTCTTCATCTTTTACAGATGGACTTCAGCAGGCCCAACACTTGGAGCTGACGGAGCTATCCAAACAAGTTTATGCTCTTCAAGAGCAAGTTTGGGAACTCCAACGCTCCGTATACAGGACAGAGCGCAAGCTAGATGACCTGGAGCAGTATGGGCGAAGCAATTGCCTCATACTTCATGGATGTACTGACGCCCCAAACAAGGGAAGTAATGTAGATTACTCGAAGTATGTGGTAAACAAGATTAATCAAGTAGTTAAACCAACTAACTGCCTTACTGTGAGTGACATAGACGCATGCCACCCCTTGCCATCTAAAAAACTCAACAAACCAATAATTATTAAATTTGTTAGAAGGATGACAAGGGACGAAATTTTTTATTCAAAAAGCAAATTAAAAACTGATTCTGATGGTCCTAAACTATCGATCACAGAGTCCTTGACCAAACGACGTCTGTCATTACTTCGTCAAGCGAGAGAGGCTTTTGGTTTCAAGGACGTCTGGACATCCAAAGGAATAGTGTGGTGCTTCTGGAATAACAAAAGGCAAGTGATAGATGATTTTTCAGATATTGCAAAAATTTTTAACCATGCATCTTAATCTATTTTGTTAGGCTATAACATTATGCAGTTTTCAATTATCATTTGAAGCTAAACAAATCATATGATATTTACCAATGACAATAAAACCAAACTCGGGAACCTTTTTACTTTATGCATTCTCTTAAACCTTAGCTTAGCTATCTTTTAAGCTTAGCTTTAAACCAACCCTATCTTATACCTTTTTGTTTTTCAATTCCTTGTTTATACATGATAATAAAACCAAAATGTAACTATTGTTCAAAAACAATCAGAAAAAATCAAAAATATATTAAGTGTTTAACTTGTCCCATTGAAGTTCATGTCAAATGTTGTAAAAAAAGTGCAAATTATCATGACATACAAAATTGGACATGTACCTTATGCAGTGACTGGAATCCCCCTTTTGTCCATCTATCCAACGCCGAATTAATTACACTGGTTGAAAGCCACAGTGTATCAACAAATCTTACCTTCAAGCCTGATCAATTGAATGATATGTTTGCTAG
This sequence comes from Aplidium turbinatum, assembly GCF_918807975.1. NCBI lineage: Eukaryota > Metazoa > Chordata > Ascidiacea > Aplousobranchia > Polyclinidae > Aplidium > Aplidium turbinatum. The sequence continues at coordinate 3,760,742 of NC_137483.1, read as the reverse complement.
CACATCTTACACAAATAACAATGACATAGATGACCTTTTTATGCCTAACATATCTGAAACGTATGTAGACTCAACAACTGTCAATAAACTAAAAATGGACTGCTCACTGGGGCCAGTGTTCTCTTCATTATGCATCAATGCTCGATCTATTGTTAATGTAAAAAATTTCACCAAACTTGAGGCCCTGCTGATGTCTATAAACATCAGTCCTGATTTAATTTCTGTAGTCGAAACATGGATTCAGCCTAATTCAAAAGGTCCTTACTTAAACCTACCGGGCTATACATTCATATCAAATGCTCGAAAAAACAGTCGCGGTGGAGGAGTAGGAATATACTTAAAAAGTGATATTATGTATACCAAGCGTGATGACCTAACCATTATGAAAGAAAAAGTATTTGAGTCTATTTTTATTGATATTTTTGTTGGTGGTAAACAAGTGACCTGTGGTAGCATTTATCGAGCACCTGTATTGGAAGCTAAGTCAAATTTGGATTTTCTTGATCTGCTTAGTGAGTGCATAAATAACATAGGTACATCAAAACAATGCTATATAATGGGAGATTTTAATTATAATCTATTGGATTATGAAAACATCAATGTAGGCAATTTTACAGACTTGATGTTTTCAAATTCTTTTTACCCACTAATTAATAAACCTACCAGAATAACTGACACCAGTGCAACAGTCTTAGATCAAATATGGTCCAATGTGCAAACAGGTAATGAAACTCGCTGTGGAATTCTAATTAATGAAATCTCAGACCACTTCCCAGTTATGTATTGTACTAACATTGGAAAACCCTCAGTTACATGTCATCAATATACCAGATCATTTAATCTCTCAAACATACAAAATTTCTCAAATGCTCTGGAAAATATGGACATCACTTGTTGCTTAAATCAAACTGATGCTGATGAAGCTTATGAGTCATTCATAGGAGAATATACCAGTCAATTTAATAAGCATTTTCCTTTGAAAAAAACACCTTTAAAAAAGAATAATTCTTGGTTTGATAAAGAACTACTACATCTATTACGAAGAAAAGAGCGTTTGTTTAAAAAGTACATATCAAATAAAACTATTCACTCCAAACAGAACTACACCTCTGCAAGAAACTTATACTTCCATACAGTTCAGCAAAAAAAGAAGGAATTTTATAAATCCGAATTTGAAAAGCAAAAGTTTAATATGAAAGCTACTTGGCGAACAATCAACAATCTATTAGGTAAATCCCAGTCTAAGACTAACCATGGCATCAAAATAAATGATAGTACAGTCACTGACAGATTAACTATTGCAAATCACTTCAATGATCACTTTTCCTGTGTTGCCCATTCCCTTACAAAAAAAATTCCCAAATCAAATACAATATTTTCAACATATCTTGATTCTCCATGCTCTGAGACAATTTATATTTATCAAACTACTTTAAATGAAATAAGCAATATTATTCATGCAATGCCAGCAAAAACTAGCAGTGGCATCGATGAAATACCATCCATAGTTGTAAAGTCAACCCCAAACAACATACTGCATGCTTTAACTCATATATTTAACTTATCTTTAACGAGTGGAAAATTCATAAATTCATTTAAGTTGGGGAAGGTGATACCTATCTTTAAAAAGGGTAGCTGCAAAGATTCAAACAACTACAGACCAGTCAGCCTACTACCTGTTTTTTCAAAGATATTAGAAAGACTCATGTACAACAGATTATACTCGTTTTTAATTAGACATAAATTTTTCTATAACAATCAATTTGGTTTCAGAAAAAATCATTCCACAAGCCATGCTGCTTCAATGCTAATAGATAGTATCACTAGTATACTCAATGACAACCACCCTGCATTAGGAATCTTTCTTGATTTATCTAAAGCATTTGACACCATTGACCATAAAATATTGCTAGCTAAATTATATCATTTCGGAATAAGAGGCGTGGCCTATGATTGGTTCATGAGTTACCTGAGTAATAGAAAACAAAGAGTGGTCTTCAATGGCACACTATCTTCTAATGTTAACAACATATCTTTGGGTGTCCCACAAGGGTCTATCTTAGGCCCTCTTCTATTCCTGATTTATGTAAATGACTTTCCTAACTGCCTTCAACACGGAACTGCAATTATGTTTGCAGATGACACCATCATTATATATAAAAATAAAACCGTTTCTACGGTATATGATACGGCAAATCAAGAACTTGTATGCATAGATCAATGGCTATCAACAAATCGATTGTCTCTAAATGTCACCAAAACCAAACATATATTATTTTCAAGTCAAGGAAGCAAGACACTATCATACCACCCACCCTTGAATATTCGAAAAAGCAACATAGAACAAGTTGCCTCAATAAAGTTTCTGGGAATAATTGTAAACGAGCATTTGTCATGGAAATCTCATATGGAAATCTTGCTTCAAAAAATAAGATCAACACTCTGCGTGACAAAAAAAATTAAGCCTTTCCTAAACAAACAAGCACTTCTCTCCATTTACCATTCTCTAGTTGAGAGTCAGATATTATATTGCATCTCAACGTGGTGTCATGAAAACAAAACTATATTGCAAAAGCTACAACGTACATGCAATAACTTTCTTCGTACTGTATTTGACATTGACCGCAGAGAAAGCATAAAAGGTGTAATGGAACTCAATAATTTAAAATCAATTAACCACATGAAAACTACAGAGATTGCAACTTTTATGTTTAAATATTCAAAAAAGCTGCTTCCCACAACATTCAATGATATACTTATGTGTAAACAATCAAGTAGCCTAACAACAAGAAGTAATTCTCCTTATATTCCGATATATTGCCGAATTAACACTTGCAAACAATCAATACGGTACATGGGGCCAATAGTTTGGAACAAGCTTCCCCCTACTATAAGAAATGAATGTAAAACTGTAAAAGGCTTTAAATCAAAAATAAACAAGCTAAATCTTCCTTGAAATAATCCCATCTAAGTATTACATCATGCACCAAACATACTAATATATAAAAGATATATAAAAATATATATATATATAGATATATATAAATATATTTTTGATTTAAAAGAAGATATATTTTTTTTTACCCAGCAATGATAAGCCAATGTGTGTAGATTTATTAGCAAAATAGTAAGATTGTAAGTACTCCTACTGGCCTTCTGGTTCTTGTGTTTTTTTGTCCACAGAAGTTCTACAGAGTCTGCAGAAGTTTTTCCATCCTTTTTGACCAATCTCCATCTTTCGGTGAAGCGGTGGCCAGTTGTTTTATTTCAATATCTTGGACTGGATCGTCATGCTATTGTCTGATTGTTTATCTATTTTTTTTTTTTTTTTTAACGTAATATGCCAAATTGGATATTTTTTGTCACTTTAATATGGTTTAACGTGTAAAACATACGGTAACCCAAATTTATCATATTACTGGGACATACCACTACTACATCCCAGCTGGCGATGCCTGTCATTTTTGCATTAATACAACGTTAGCTAACGTTGGATCGGTGTGGAAGTGGCGAGTTTAGCTGACTGGGGTCTAAAATTATCGCTTTATCAACGCAACTTTTATCAAAGCACGCTTGATATCTTTAAGACATAACTTCCCTGGGTATAATTGAATTTCCGCAAGATGATGATGTTGTTTTTTGCTAGTTTGTTTTTTTGTCATTGTTTCATGTCGTCAAGTTATAGCCTATCTATTTTGTGAGTCGTGCAAGGCCTGGTGCGTTGCGCTTGAAATGGCTTTGCCCGTGGTAGGATTTCTTTGTGGGGTTTTCTTTGCCTGCCTTGCTCTTTGCTATGAGCTAAACGCATCAAGACGTGTTCCCCTTACGACCATCAGCACTCTTGATAACGCACCATGGCCGATCTTCATAGCAACTGTCCATACAAATCTTCAATATATCAGCTAAAGTTATGTAGGCTAATAAAGTTATAGCCTATAGGCTATATGTTTATTTGTTTTGTAACATTTTTTATTTTTTTAATTTTCCCTTTATATCTTAAATTTTTCTGAAGGTGTTGCGACCGTGCCAAATTTTTTTCAACTCAATAACTTACGTCGATCACAAGCACGTTTTAACGTTCGCGTTTTGTCGCTTCTACCTTTTTCTTGACCTTTGCTATGTTGATGTGTATTGTGTTGATATGATGGTCAGAAATAAAAAAAAACAACTGAACAACAACTGAACTGATTATGTTCTTTTCTGCATAAGGTAGTGAGAAAAAGTTGGTTGATAGTGTAATGACATCTTAAACCAGATATAAAATGAAAATTGAGCCACGTCGCTAACAGACCTTGCTGTTGTAGAGCGACAATAAACAAAACCATAACATTATTATTAGGCAGCTCATACAGCAAGATATCAGCACAACATATTATGGACTAACAAATTAACAACTTGGAGAGCCTGGAAAAATAAACGTAACCAAGGAAAGCCAAAAATGCGATGAAGAGACGAGGTGGACAAGGAATGCTTAACAACCTATTGGCATCAAAAGATGCACATTTCTAGTCAGGCCCGTAGCCAGGGGGCCTCGCCCCCCTGGCAAAATCCCAACATTCTCGAGCAACAGCTACAATTATAATGATTTTGCCCATTTAAATTTTTTCGGCCCCCCTAAAAAAAGTTGGCCCCCCCTTGCTCTGCGGTCTGGCTACGGCCCTGTTTCTAGCACTAGTTGCAACGTTCATTTGATGAAAGTGAAAGCAAAAGCAACAATAAACAGGTTGATTTATTGCTTTACTGACGTTTCGCGCATCATGACAATGCGCATCCTCAGAGCAAATAACTTACAAAATAAAATTTACAAACTTATATACTGCAGTGCGGTTGACGTATCCTACGTCAGTGAAGCAATAAATCAACCTGTTTGTTGTTGCTTTTACTTTTAGCAGATGAACGTTGCAACTAGTGCTAGAAACGATAATTGTCCTGATGAACACCCAAACTTTTCAGTTTTCAAAAGACGCACAGTTGACTGAATTGGCAAAAAAGAGTAAAACTTTCGCTCTGCAATGAGCTACTATAGGCTACTATAGACTGGAAGTTATGAAATCATGTTGGGCGCGCATGATCTAACGATTTGAGCCTCTATCTATCAATAGAAAGTTTGTAAGTTCAACATTCGTAAAGAGCATGTTGTATAAAGATTGATGGTTTCCTTGGTTTGAAATATGCTTCATTCAAACTTTATATGTCTGTGACGACAAACCAATTGAAGCACAGATAGGGATTAGATCTACAAGTAGGCTTAGCCTATACCTTCTAGAACCAAGGCCTGCACACTGCACAGTGCACAACTCAACATGGTACGAGTGTCCCAACAAGAAAAACTACATTCACGGACTGCATACAAACTATGTTGTAAGATTTTTATAAAGTGACTATCTGGATAATACAAGGAAAAAATGAAATCTAAATGTTCCATTACCACACTATCCCATTGTTATATTTAAAATAGTTAATCTGTGCTTATTCCAATAAAATAAAGCTTTGGTAGAGAGTTTGCTTTGTTGAACCATAGAGAAATAAAACAGAGTAGCCTACGGTAACCTTAGCGGGTTTAACATACTTTTTTACATACAAAAAATATAACATAATTAAAATAAACTCAAACATTTTCGACACGTACGTGTGTTCTTATCAGGAATTAAATCTGCAATAGGCCTATACATAAATGAAACATCGTAAGATAAATTTGACTTTGCACTACTACAACTGCAACGACACTCTGGACTGAAAAGCACAACTGAACAAATGATACAGGAATGATTAGGAGTAAATTATGCGGTGGGAAACATAACACATGAGGTGTAAACTACAGGCATTGGACAAACAATTAGAACACACACAAAAGGAACGATGAGCCACAGGCGAATAACTGCCGGTTGAGATAGGCCTATGGATAGTTACGTTTGATTCTTAAGGCTTCCATGATGTATGTCTGGTTTGCGTCACGCAAACAACTAAATTTTTCACAACATTCGAAGAAAGAGCAAAGGAGGTAGGCGACTTCTGTTGAAAATATTGGTCCACTTTAATATTGGTAGCCTACAATCCATCTCTCAACCGGCAGTTATTCGCCTGTGGCTCATCGTTCTTTTTGTGTGTGTAGGCTACTAATTGTTTGTCCAATGCCTGTAGTTTAGCCTACGGTAGGCACTTTGACATAGGATAATTTTCTTTGCGAATCAGCTGATTTCAGTCATGCGACTCAGCACGTGATATTCTGACCGATCTACTCGAAAGATTTTTGATACAAAAAAAATTAAGTGAATGTATCGTCACAAGCAGCGTGGCCTAATGGGTTAAGGTTAGGGGAAGGGAATAGTCATTTTGATTGTGTGGGTTCGATTCCCACCCTCTGCTAATGTTCTTTTTTCTTCTGCAACTGAACTGAGTGCAAGAAGGATCTTAATGACTGTAATCAATTGAGGTTATAAGGAAAATTGTCCTACCTTTAGTAACCAATGCACCGCAGCGCAATGGTGGTAGCTGGTTCGCACGAAAAACTGTCCTATGCTAAAGTGCCTACCGTAGTTTACACCTCATGTGTTCTGTTTCCCACCGCATAATTTACTCGTAATCATTCTCGTATCATTTGTTCAGTTTGTGCTTTTCAGTCCAGAGTGTCGTTGCAGTTGTAGTGCAAAGTCAAATTTATCTTACGATTTTTCATTTTATGTATATTGCAGATTTAATTCCTGATGATGACATACGTAGGCCTACGTGTCGAAAACGTTTGAGTTTATTTTAATTATGTTATATTTTTTGTGAGTAAAAAAGTATGTTAAATCCGCTAAGGTTACTCTGTTTTATTTCTCTATGGTTCAAATAAAATAATTAGACTAAACTGTCATTACATAGCCTAATGCAGCTTAATTGTAAAATATTTTTGAATTCTCTTGTGGGTCGTAGCCTATGTGGCTCGTATGTTGTGCAGGTCTCTTCTACGCTCTTAAAGGTTATTTCTGACAAAAATGTGATTGCAAAAAGAAATTAACCCGTCGAAGTCTGAGTGGAAATAAAACGATAATTAGTTAAAATTATTTGTGAAAATTGTTTGAAATTCAGTCACAACCATGACCAAAACCCAACACTGAACTTTTTGAATTAAAAAGTAAAAATTTTTTAAATTTCTAAAAATTAAAAGTTTAGTCATTCTGGATCGCAGGTTTGATGATGGCTTTTCTCGATCATTTTGAAAGTTACTTTGCAAAGAACGATCAATATTGCCAGCCGTGCGTAGGTTATCAAAGACAGTGTTGTTAAAATCGATCTGTCAAATTGAACGATTTTTTTCTATTGAATTAGCATCGAGCAGGCTTCAAATGGCCAGATTAAACTGGAGTCGCTTCAACTAAACTAGTTTTAAAAGTAATGAAATATTTATTGTTGTCAAAGTTTAGCAAAATTACACGATGTAAGTTTTATACAATTGCTAACAGGCAAGATTAGTCCCAAACAACCACCGGTCCGTATTGGTTTGGAATCTTTATCCTCGGACTGACAAAGCCTTGATAGGTTATTCCTGGTAGTTTCGCATACTGCTAGATACTTTTGACGCAGGGTCCGTTACTGAGATTGACAGAGTGAAGTTTCCGATTGTTGCCGGGAAATTATTCCATCCATGAGGTGCTGCTGAATGGATAATAGTCCTTAGAATGCGTTACCAGTACTCAAGTTGTGCACACCGCGAGTGGAATAAGCGCTGGTTGATATTAAACCTTCTTCGTTCACGAATGTCATGCGCTAACCAATTGGAGTTAACGGGATGATGATAAATGACGATACTCACATCATATACCGCATTCGGGGACAGTGTTTCATCTCTGTGCAACCAATAAGAGAAGCGAGTGTAAAAAACTGAAACTTTACCTCAAATCTGTCTAAGTTTCCGCTTACAGGCCAAAGCTATGATCTGAGTATTGGGAATTAATCAGCAGCAGCGCCAACTTTTTTCATGGTGTCAACTGTCCAGTTGGATGGTGGGCAGCTCACATGTTAGCGAACCATAAATTCTTCCACTCTACTGGGCATTGTAGGCTTGGAGCCCTGGTTTGACACCGTTAAACATCACGAGCCTGCATCTCTTATAAACTGTAGCCACCGACGTTAGCTTAAATACGACCAAAACTGACATATTAGTCGCGGAATCGTGTAGGAGGAGATCTAGAACGAGTGGCGGCAGCAGAGAATCCTGTTTGAAAAGTTTACTCAACAAAACTTATTTGATTTTGTCTCATTAAGATTGAGATTGGAGCGAACGTGAAACATAAGAGGATCCTCGAAACATAATAAAAATTCGAAAAAAATGGAAGGGCCCTTTTTGAATTCATGTAGGCTATTCAACTATTACTCTTCATTCGGATTAGCCTAAGTTTCCCAACTTAGAATTTCGATTCGATCGTCTTTAACCAGTCAGTCACCTGTCTGAATATGACGTGGCATTGTGACAAATCAACCTCTAGGATGTTTTGTTTATTGCACCAACTGCGGCGGAATGTTCTCTTCGTTTCCATCGTTGTTGAGCTCACCATTCTACCAGCGGATGTTTGACGGATTTGCACTTTTTCCATCCACCCACATCCATCTACCTTCGTATCTCAAGTCGTTAAGTCCAATCCAAAAACCTTCGTCTTTCAGCACAACGTTGCCTATGGTTCTAGAAAGTTATACATTTTGTTGCTAACATGTTCGTACAATACATTTTCAAAAATTAGAAAACAAACGCTAACGCTATTAGCCTATTTTGTGAACAGATTATTTTCGCTAGTCTTAGGTGAACAAGACTTTAAAGAAATTTGATTTATAGAAAGAATTTTCACTCAAGCTTATTTACGTAAAATTCATATAAATATTGCAGGCCTGGCCAAACCGCGGCTCGCGAGCCGCATGCGGCTCTTTGCCCGGTATTATGCGGCTCTTTCGTTCATATTGTATTTGTGTTTTTAGGAATTAGCAACAAGAAAACATAGAGACTTAGCTTTATTACCGAAAAATGCCCAAGAAAACATGATCTTATCCTTTTGCTATGCCACCAGACAGCACCATTTTACAGGAATATTTATACCCACATTTTTGTTTAAAAGGCTCTCAGAATGCACCAAATTCAAAGTAATTTTTCAAAAATTTCTGGGAGAGGCCCCCCAGACTCCCCGCCGCTGGGTGTCACCTTTGGCAAAGACGGCGTGGGGCTTCGCAAAATTCAATTATTTGGGCTCAATACTGAATCCAAGCACCCGATGTGAAGAAGAAATTAGACGACGCATTGCATTATCAAAGTCAAGTTTCAACACCATGGCAAAAATCTTTAAAGATCGAAAACTCTCCAAACCCTTAAAAATTCGTTTTTTAAAATGCTTTGTTTGGTCGATTTTGATGTATGGATGTGAAACCTGGACACTAACGGCAAAAACCCGAAAAAAGCTTGAAGCTGCAGAAATGTGGTTTTACCGAAGAATTCTAAAAGTTCCATGGACAGCTTTTCGAACCGACAGAGCAGTTCTCCAACAGATGGGCCAGGAGCAGCAGATAATGAGATCTTTAGAAATGCGGCAGCTGAAGTTCTTGGGTCACATTATAAGGAAAGGCGAACTTGAAGATTTATCTTTAAGTGGAAAAATTCTAGGAAAACGGTCAAGAGGAGCACAAAGATTCACATTTTTGCACAATTTTCAACCACTTATCAAAAACCGTACTAAAATTTGGCAAGAAGCACGTGATCGATCAAACTGGAACATCATTGTACATTTTGTAACTTACAATACATCGAGGGCTGTATAAGCTATGATACCTAAAGAGAGAGATTGCGTTAAATGATGCAATGGCTGCTCAGATAACCAAAATGAAGAATAAAGTCTAAGATTGTTTCTCCGAGCTTGCATAAATCGCAGTTTAAGGGGAATTCTTTTGTAAACTTGGTTCCGATTAGCAGACCATGTGAAACGTGTTAGGCGTCACACATTATTGCTGGTTCAGTAGCATAAACAATAATGTTTTGTTAAAAAACTTTTTGTGTAACTTCGATTTGTTTACTCACACCCTTGTCCAATATTCTCGCATTCCACTTGATGCCAGGTCTCCCCCACGTAACAGGCACCAATGCCTGGCTGCATGCCAGTTGAGTTTTGAAGTCGTCACCCGGTACTTGAGTTTATTTGTGGCGTGGACCCAACCGTTCTTGATTACGAAACCTGAAACAATAATTCAGTTAAAATCATGAGATAGATTTTGGAAACGTTCATCATCCCACTGAGAAAACATTTTGGAAGCCTGACTTTAAAAGTCTTACATTTTTCAGTAGCTTTGAACCACTGAGGAAGGTCTGGTTATTGAGATTGACAGGGTGAAGTTTTCATTTATTGAAGTGTCAGTGTCGTTGAAATATTCCATTCACGAGGTGTCGCTAAAGAGAAAGCCGCCTTTAAAAGGCGTTGCGCAAACGAGTACTCACAGTGATATTTGAACCTGAATCTCCTCCTTCAAATTTAACCTTGCAAGTTTCTCATCCTTGTAGACTGTTTTAACTACTGATGGAGGCCTGGTCCACGAGATTGGCAGAATAAAGTTTCTGGTTGTTGAAGTCTTGTTATCCGTAAATTATTCTATCTACAAATTGCCGCTGAATGGAGATCTGTTTTTGAAATGCAGTAGTTTCTGAGGATTTTGCATATTTGTAGATGTAGAATTTGGGCTACTTCTACTGCTATTGACATCAACTCGTTCACAGAGGTTGACAGAGTCGTAGTTGAAGTGTTGTTATTTGTGAATAATTATTCTAAGGTGCCGCTAAATGGAAAGAAGGCCTTGAAATTCAAACTCTGAGGCCGAGAGTCGAACCACCATTGCTTAATCTTTTTGTTTATTATTTTATAACAAAACAATCATGCTTTTGTTTGATATATTTATGTGTTGGGAATTTTGTTTTAGATATTAGTGAATAAAAACCTTTGAACGAGCAACTATAAGTGTCATATTATGTCAAGACATTATTAACGACAGCTGCATAGCCGAGTGGTGAGAACCCTGGAACGACACTCAAAAAGGTGCCGGTTCGACACCACTCACAAGCATCCGCCTGTTTTTTAATTTAAAAGGTGTGTCTTAACTAGGGCATTTTAAGGCATGTCTGAAGGTGGACACGAAGATTGGTTTGCTTGCCTTATAGTCCACTTAATCTAAACTTTCGACCACCAGCAGAAGGGCTTTATAAGGACGCCCCATTTTAGTAGTGAAATATTTCACAGAAGGAAATATGCTAGAAATGTGAAATTTCTTGACTTTTAGTTTTGATTCTTTGCGAATTTTCTAAACCTAACTGGTCATTTTTCTACCTTCCTGACCTTCTCAATAAGCATTTTGTCTCAGGTGGCTAGACATTTTCGTGCAATGCTAGTAATATTATATATGTTAATGTTAGTGCAATATAAATGTTAGTGCAGTTACTTTGAAATGTAAAAACGCCTAAAAATGGCTTATCTTTATGAGCACAAGTAATTTTTTGTTTAGTTTAGCATTACTTTATGTTATCATTCAAAAATTTCACTTTTGAAGCTATTTTTGGGAAGGTAGAATAAAACCGACTTTCTGACGTTTTTTCATCTCAAACAATTTATTTCAACAAGTTTGTTGGGTAAAAGCAGGGATATCTAAAGAAGGGGATATGAAGGCTCGCAGCAATTGCCTTATTCTCATGACACTACCAGGGCGGTAGTTTGTAGTGCTTTAAACAGTTTTTTTTTTTTTTTTAAATTGTAGAAAGTTTTGTACTGCAGCTGGTACAATGAGCTACAGAAGACGGTTAGCAAATGTTACATAGAGCATATTTAAAGAATATTTGTTTACAAAGACAGTTGAAAAGTTATTAGTAAGCTGTTTTTTTTAACAAAGCCTTTGCAGTAGGCTAGATGTAAAGCAACTATATGGGTAGTTGAATTAACAAGTAACCATGAGCAATGAGCATGCAGTGAGCATCCAGGCCTGATGCTAATAGCGTAATGCAAGTTATTATAACAAGTTTTTTTAAACTACTATCGGTGCCAATTGTCATTTTACGATAAACACAGATTATTTAAGATAAACAAAAGGCCTTCTATTGTCAGACGTAATAAAAGCCTTCGTATCCCCTTCTTTAGATATCCCTGGGTGAAAGTTTAATTTCTATACGCACAATACACATGGCTATTATTTTGTAAAATATTTTGACTCTGTGATTTTCATAGCTCCCGTTATTAGCGATTAATTAGCACGGGGCTATGATAGCCCGTGACGTACTTTCCGCGAACGAAAACAGCTCGTATTAAGATAGGGTTAAATGTTGTACGATTGGGTTTTTACATACATTGAATTGTCAACAAAGGTTAACTAACAACACTTACTTTCTGCTGTCATAATGACAGTCCCAGCAATCACGACCAGACAAAGCAAGATTGGTAGAGAAGCCATGTTTTATAATAGCAGAAATAAACTTAAGTCGATGATATTCAAATTGAAAGCTGTTAAAATAAAACAATTTTAGAGCTTTTCAAACAAAAACCAATCAATGATTAATTAATGTCTCCAATTATTAAAACTTAGGCTTTGTCCAGGTTAGAAGGCTTGCTTGCTGCAATTCATTAATAGGGCAAGCTGGGGTAAGGTGATCACGGGGGCAAGATGATCACCCTCATTTATTTTCTTTTAAAATGAAGCTTTAACGCAATGCTGCCAAGTAGTGGCAGCTCTACCAAAGCGCCATTTTACATGTAACTTTCTGCCATTTTAGACTAGCCGTTTAGGACGTGTGCTGAAAAACGTGATTTTGGTAGCTAAAAGTAAAATTGCGAAATCACAAAAAGCAGGTGATAACGTTGTTTTTTAAGAATGCCAGAAAAGCGAAAGTATGCGCATCAGGTAGGGAGTCAATTTATAATTTAGCCTTGCTTCTTATAGCTCGTTAGTATTTTTAAGTTTCAACAGAGTACAGTTGAAAGTAAAATGTTTGGCATGGGGCAAGATGATCACTTGCACGTGGGGCAAATTGATCAGGGTGATCACCTTGCCCCACTTGAAATAATTTTGGATAATATAATTCTGCTAGTTTGAGACTAATTTAAATGAGTGGATTTATAGTTAAAAATGCTTGCAATGTTCCTGGCTAACCTCGTGAAATTCCATAAAATGACATCTTCATGAATTACTGTAATTTTATTGCAGATCTTTTGATTTCAAAGGCCTACCATATTTCATAACATATTTAATTTTTCTGAAAGAATTAGGCTATGGTAGGCTACGGGAACATAAACGAAAAACTCATCATGGGAAAGCTTCTTTGGAACTTCAATACAATGCCAATTTCTTTTGCCGATAGCTCCAGTGACTGCGATTTAAGTGATAGCCTACAGAAATTGTAGAAAGAGACTTCATTGTAGTAGCCTAAATATTACCGAAAAATCGAGAGTAGTTCCATATATCACGAGAATCGACTCTTTTAAAGATGGCAAATTCGAGGGAGTATTTTTGAAGAAAACGTAGTGCTTACCAGGAAATTTTGAAAAGCTTCTCTTTGCAATTGATGAAGATGATAGTGCTTCATTCACAAAAAGTGATATTGTTCACAAATTGCCGTCACCTCACTTCAGGAGTGGAAGCGAGAGAAAATCACACCAACTATATGTTAATGCCAACCTGTATGCATTTAATTTGTAAAAACTTTGTCTAAGATTCTCCAAGCAGGGCCCAACTATAAGGGAAGCACATTTATGTTTGGGGTGCAGAATAAAAATCAACATTTTTGTATAGGGAATATCATGAAATCAGACGATTAACATTCCTAAATTAGTGATGTTTTGATTTTTATGCATGCCACACTAAAGAATTGGGTTTTGTTCAATTGTACCCCATGATTTACCCTTTTATAGTAGTCTACCTATGGCCATGCTGTTGAGCAATGTGCCGTGTGTTTGAATGTTTTTTTGCTGTTCGTTTGAAAGATTATTTTGCAGTTCACGTATTGCATACCAATCGCTGTTTTTCATAATGTCAGTCGCTTGCCTCTTCAATTTGAGGCTAGCCTACACCAAGTTGATTCTATTTTTGATAATAAACCTCACCTCACAGAATGCAAAAAATGTATGATCACCTTGCCCCATATGTGTAATCATCTTGCCCCGGTACTGGGGCAAGATGATCACTTCGTCCACATTTTTTCAAATGGCTATATAGATTCTCATGCTGTTGGCTTATAATGCAAAGCATGCTACCATTAGATGCGCTGATGAACACATACTTTTGTAATGCTAACAATTTGTAAATATCTTTTAAACTTTGAATTTTATGGAGATTTTAACCTTAGGATGATCATCTTGCCCCACCTTCCCCTACTCTCCATTACCTACAAGTGTAAAGATCATGTCCAGGAAGCATAGCGGTAAAGTTAAAAATCTAAAAATTCTACGCTTTAAATGTGAAATTAATTTTATTCAATTGAGAAAGCTGCCAGTTTGCTCAAGAACATGTCGACGCTTTCGTGCTGCGGTAACAAAAGCACCCACGGTTTATTAATTAACACTGCCAAGATAGTGTCAATACAGCTGGCATGCTTAGCTCATTTGATATAAAATTTTGTCGAGTTACTTTTGTTGGTACGATGTTGAACATATATTGATGGAGCATCAAAAATAATATATATTCCAGTACTTATAACGACTTATTAAAATTTTGATTAAGTCAGTTTTGCATCGACTGCATGGTATTAAGTAAATTACTAAATTAGTTCATGGTATTGATATTTTACGCTGGAACTTCATAACGATCAGAATGACGAGCTCAAAGTGGACAGTATCTTCTTATCTCAAAATAAATTCGTTATGAATCGGCTTCTGCAATGATACCTTCATTTTATAGGCTTCTCTGATGCAGTGATATTTTAATTAGGTTTTATGGGTTGTTTATAATCGGATACAAGATTTTATGAAAAGAAAACGCTATCATTGCTTTAAGCCTCTTTATCTAACCAGAATCCATTAATTTTTATGAGGAATGTTGCAAAAGCGTAGCGTGACTAATTTGATTGGGGAAAACTCCAGAACCACCAATATTTATCCAGAGTCCAGTTATCTTTATGAGCAACAATCTCATTTATAATTGTGTTACCTACCGTTGTCTTGAACCCTGTTTCGTGGTTATGATTACGACTGAAATCACTCAAACTTGAACTATACATTTAAACTTTTTATTGTTGATTACAGAAAATGTTTTGCCCAGTTGTAAAATTGCAATTGTATTCAAAATCAACAGGAGGATTGTAGAGCAATAGCAAATTCAGAATTTCTTGAAGATGGCAGCAATGTGGCTGTCTAATCCTAGAAAATTAAATCTGCTAATCCTATGACCCCTAATCACCCAAAAAAATTCTTAATTAATAAAGACTTTTCAAGAAGAACATGTGTCTTAAAAGTTGTTTGAACTTTGCTAAAATAATGAATATAAAATATTTCCCACATGGAAAGAGTTTGCCGCCTTAAACGCTTTTGGTCTTATTTTTAAGAGCAATTACTAAACATAGGGGCCCACTAGTGAATTTCGAGAAGGGATAGAAAGTGAGATGGTGCTCACTCGGTCTTGTGCACGACTCAAGGTTAGGCGACGCTGGTTCGACTCTTGGCATGTGCTATTGAGCAACGCATTTCAAGGACTAGGAATTTTTAAAAAGTGTTCAGAAAGGAAATAAAAGCAAGACTCTATTATCATGACTGCTTATGAGTTTATATCCTTTCTATTCAAAGCGGGGGGAAACACCTCCGCCAAGTTATCAGTGATTTGCAGATTAATTCCCAAATGTAAACCGAAGAACCTGGAATCAAGATTTGAATACCATGAAATAGATACATTAATATTACTGATATTTATCATAAAAGAGATGCCTGATACACTTAGAACACCTCTGCCAATTCAATTAGAAGATTGAAATATTAAAAATGAAATGAAAAGGCTGATACAGAATTTTATGACTAAGAACAGCAATATGTTTTCATTTCTAGTCAAAAGGAAACTTGTGTTGTGACATGGATACACCTCTCCAAGATTTGCTTGGTGAATAATTTCCTTGATTTATCGAAATCATGCCTAAACGGAAATAATTAACTTACATTGTTTAAATGTTGAAAAACGTATTACATTCCATCGCAGTGGATTTCCAATCCATCGATTCGTTCTGAATACTTTCCACTTTGCAAAGTTGTTCTGTCCAGAAATGCTACAAAAATTCCCAACTCGTGTGATAGTCTTCCATATCCAATTTAATTCGAAAAATTTTGTACGTTAATATAACGATATTGTAGTTCACTACGAGCTATGTTCGTATTGTTGAAGTCGTTATGTTAATTGTTTAAGGATTGAGTCAAAGCTGAACTGCCAAACTTTAAATAACATCAAATCTTCAAATCACGTGACCAAGTGACCCCTGTGGATCGGCTACTATTTACAATAAAATTTATCATAAATTAAGCAAAATACTTTAAAAATTTCTGTCCTTCAATTACGACTAAATGTAAACCCTGATGTTGTAATGATTTCGCCTTAACAAACCACAAAAAATCTTTCCAAACGCCTCTCTTTGATCACTTCTGGTTCAAAGCAATGCTGTCAAGTCTAGTTCTCGAGCGAAAAATAGTAAAAATGCATTTTGGAGATACAAACGTACTTGCAGTCTCGCTGCTTGAAGTAAATAAATGATGATAATTTTTCGTCTTATTTTTAATGTAGAATCTGCAGGCCAAACTATCATTACCTTGGCCTTGTCGAGCAAGTGAATCAATCGGTTCTTTCTGCATACGTGTACTGTAGCCTAGTGAAATAAATAGGGGAAGGGAAGGTAATTTGATACGGAAGGTAATTTGATACACCCCCCCTACAGAAATGTACAAAAAATATTAGTCAAAAATATTGTCATTAGGTGGAAGATCTGTGAAAATAATGCCTACAAAAATTGCACCATGCAGCTAACTCGTGCTTTTATGGCATAAAATTGTAAAAGTGTGTTTTTTAAGTATTTTCGTAAAAATTTTAACTCATGATTATTTTCGTCTGGAAAATTAAAGAAAAGTTCCTGAAAGATGAAACCAAACTCATTTGACAGTTCATTGATAAGGCTTCAAGGGCATGTCACGTTTTTTCTACAATGTGCATCCAAGCATACAAAAATCAGATTTTTATAACTTTTTTTGAAAAAGGTAAATTGATACATGTAGAGAAGGTAAATTGATACAGTATATTAAATTCTTTTTGTGACTGTAATAAATGTTGTTATTGATCTAGTTGATTTAAATAAGTTATTCTTTGTTAACATGACCAGCTACTTTGGGAAACAACCATTATATGGGCTTTCGTAGGCCTACACGCTATCTGCTTTCAAAAAATGAGAAAAGCGCAAAGCACCCCCCTTGAATAAGAACTCCAGCCAATGATCCTTCCCATGTCCATCCCGCTGCAGAAGCTTTGCCGCACACTAGGTCTCAACAGTCATCCTTGCACCCAAGCAAGCCAACCGCGTTTTAAATTTTCATTTATTGCTTTGTTGTCAAAGGGGATTTCTGTGTTAGTTTTACTGTATCAAATTACCTTCCGGGTGTATCAATTTACCTTCCGTGGAAGGTAAATTGATACATTTGAGTGACGTTTTTGAAATTTTAATTAAAAAAAAAGTAACAAAAATAGAAAAGTGAAAATGTTTTTAAAAAGTGTGTAAGGGATCAGACTTTCATTTCAGCTTAAAATCAATAGTTTGTGTCACGTAATTTTCAGTTAACAGGCAAAAATGTTAAAAGTGTATCAAATTACCTTCCCTTCCCCTAATGTTAAAGTGCAACTACACGATCGAATTAACATTGGCTAGAATCCATTGCCAAGACATCCGGTAGGCTACCGGTTGAAAAAATCACTTCCTTGCAATTGAGGCCCACAGCCAAGGAACCGACCCTTTTCCCACGCTCTCTAGCGCTTCACTCTCACGATACCTGGAAGTAGCACACTCGTCAACGCCACCTAGTGATATGACGTCAGTCTAAGGCGAACGTAGTGGAGACCAAACTAGCCGAGATAGGCTTGGTTGCTAGTGAATGCGCAAATTTGAAAGGCATCCATAATGAAGACGAATCTTTCAGCCAGCATATATACAAATTTAGTTGTTCTTGCCTGTGTGCCAGGAGTGGTTTGCGAAGCCCATCGCCCGAAATCAAAATCCTGCTCAAAAAAAAAATTTGAGCAGATAACACTACTAGGGAAGGGTCCATTCCGTTTACGGACTTGATGAGCAAACTTGCACCACTTAATTGGCAAACGTTCATCGTTCAGGAAGGCAAAAAATGTCACTTTGGCACCAGAAGCAAATTTTGTGTGACAGATAAAGCAAACTGCCACCATTTTAAATGTTTGGCTCAGAACTACAATAATCTAAGAAACGAAGTTGCAAGAGAAATATTTTGTTTTAAAAGTTCGGAGAGATACGCGAAAGAAAGACGAAAGAAAGACTTGAAACTTAAAAGAATGTCACATAACATTGGTTAAGACGTAGGCTACCTTACCTCGCATGAGCCTATGACAGCTTTGGTCGGTCCCTTAACCAACAATCTCAATGAATAAGTCAACAGACCTGGGTTATTTTTTTCAAACTCGAAATTGCAAACAGCCTATACTACCTGCCTTTACATAAAAAGCACGTGCAACAAGATCGAAGCAGCGAAAAAAAATACAATCCGCCATTACAGGAACGTGGCCAAAATACAAGCGCGTGGAAAACCATGCTGTTGATTTTTATTTAGATAAATATAGCCTTAAAATGTAAAGGCGAGGTTGGTAGGCTATTTACAGATTGAAACATGCACTATCAGATAATGTGCGGTCAAAGTCATTGTGCAGTTGCACTTTAATGGTATGATTTAATTTTGTCGCTCGTCAACAGCTAAGGCGTTTTAGCGATGTACTCTTTTTTATTTTGTGTTTGGCAAGTCATCGCTTCGACACCTCTCTAGAACATGAGGCTACATCGTTTGCAGGACACTTTAAGGGATGCCTGAAGATGGACACGAAGATTGGCTTCCTCCCCTTTACGATTTTTCAAAATCGTCACCCACTAAGTATATTCTAACTACCAAAAATATGGATAGTACAAAAACCTTTAGATAAGAACCTCTTATGCCTTTCTTTGGCTTACTTCAAGACTGGGGCGTCGCCAACAAAATATTCGGAGACGGAGACTAATAAGTATTATTGCACATGTCAGTAAACCCGGCAACGAGTCGACAAAGGCGAAGTACCCAGTGGGTGTCTGAAGGTCTCCCTAGACAGTTGTAGAAAATATGTCTTAAAATTGCACTTTTGAGAGTATTTTTAGCCTAGCCCTAAACCAATAGTAGGCTAAAAATCTTTCAAATTATTCTGTAACAGAGGGTGTAATATTTATTTAAAACATTTAGTGAAGGAAGCTGGGCAATTTCACTTTTTGCTCCCTCCCCCTATTGATTACACCCTGGTTTCCAGGCGATTGAACAAACAAGCTATACCATGTTAGTGCGTATCGATTACTTGACTAACGTTAGCTGTGTGGTGAAGTTGTGAGATCACCAGCACGACATTCGGAAGGTTTTGTGATCGACACCAATCGAGACAGTGAGGTTGTGTCTTTGGTAAGACACGCAATGAAATGCTTGAAGGTGGACATGAAGATTGGCTTCCTTGCCTCCACGTCCACATAATCTGAATCTTCAACCACCGGGCGCAAATCTTGGTATGTCAAAAACGACATTGCAAGAATGTGAAGAAAGATTGAATTACCGGACAAGTTGTTGTAACTTGACACCAAACACAAGAAAAACGTAGCAAAAATGTAACACGACAATAATGCAACATAACAATAACTTGAGCTGCCTGACCGAGTGGTAAGAGAGCTAGAGTGACTTTCAAATACAAATACAATTTTCGATTCAACAAACATAGAAATCACGCTACTGCACTTAGGTGAAGGCGTCTAATGCCACACCTAATGATGGACATAAAGACATGATTCTGTGGTGTGCCATTTTGTTACAAGTAGTTTTTACCTTTTTCGTCGAAACGTCAAAAGTAAAGTGGTTATCAGTTTCCTACATATTGTGGAAGTCTCATCGGTGGTCACCAGTAGAACACAAGATATCATTTTATCATGGTTAGTGAACAATATCATGCTATACTATATTTGTAGATATATTTCAATTGTAGATAGAAGAAGCGGAATCATGGTTTCAATACCATCAAGACTTACGTTTAATTTTACAATTTTACTACTGATATTATCCATAAAAGACTCGTCTGGGTCTGGTGCAATATGAAAACACCTCTGCAATTTCAATTGCAAGATAATTTCGAAAGAGAGTCAAGATAAGCGGATGCAAAATTTTATGACTAAGAACAGAATGTTTTTCTTTCGAGTCAAAAGGAAAGTTGTGTTGTGATATGGAAACACCTCTTCAAGATTTGCTTGGTGGATAATTTCCTTAAGTTACCTAAATCATGCATACGGTCCTCAAACTGAAGCATTTCATTTTACATTATTTAAATGTTAAAAACGTTTTCCATTCCATAGCAATGGATTGGAAAACCCCCGAGCTTCCACAGGAATGCAACCCTGGGCGTAGCCTCAAGCGACAACTAGGCCTATTCGAAAAATGTGGCCGTAAGCGTCAGCGTAAACAAAAAGTCTACGCCGCAAGTCTACGGCGTAGAATTTGCGGTGTATACGTACATCTCTGGTTAAAAGTGATTTTGTCAACAAGCGTTTTCTAAACGTAGGCTAAAAAACACGTAGAACCCTCAGTCGGAGCTGTTGATTAATGTAATGAAAATTTGGCGATTCAACAAATACTGAACATAAAGTTTTTGTACAAAATCCCACTATATTTAAAGCTTAATTGGCATTGGCAATAAAGCATTTCAGCCTAATTGGCTGAAATGGGTTCAGTGGACTGCTTGGTAGGCTATAGTTGATACCAAAACGAGAAAAAGGAGTTGTCTTTTGTTGATGACCTAAGGCGTGAGCTTTGGAGCAAGAAGTTGTGACTATCTAGTCTGAAATTTCCAGAAATATTTAGCAGAAAACGAGTCATTAATATTAGCCTGCTTCGATGGGCCTATTGAATAAAAACTGGTTATTCTTTTTATGCGCATCAATTTTCGCTGTTGTTCATTAAAAAAATTCTCTCTCACCTTTCTTAAAGTAGCCTACCCTCGGTCTAGGCTACTTACTTGGAGCAGTAGGGAGTAAAGTACTGTAAATGAGAGTTGAATTCAGATAAACGTGTTACATCTGCCATTGGAGTTAAAATTGGCTTAGACGCATAATCTTATCATGAACAAACCCTTCCGAATAAGAAAATTCTGGTTGGTTTGTGCGAATAAAATTTTTGAAAAGCAAAGAAGTGCGAACCGTATTTTAGGTTGACAAGTAGCCTACTGGCCCAGACTATCAAACCTATATTCTTCTTCATTCACAGTTTTTAAACCATCAATAAAGTTGCTTTTATGCGTTTCAATTGCTTGCCTCAATAGAAATATTAGGCTGTAGGCTACCTTTAGACTGACATTTTTGTGCATGCTTGGTTTGACAGCATGTTGAAATTGTTACGCTTGGACTGAGAAAGGCTTTTTGCAAGCTTGATAATCCTGACAGCTTTACATACATGCAGAAAAGCTTCAAACTACTGACACAAGCCCCATCAACCTAAGGCAAACATAGTTTGAACTTTTTGGTTTGTTGAGATGCTGTTGTATGCAAGTTATTCCATCCAATAAGTGTCGCTGTTGAATTGACGTATTACTGCTATCACCGAAGAAAATTTGGGTTTGTTTTGAATCTTTTTCCTCGGATAGACAAAACCTTGATGGGTTATTTCTGGTAGTTTCGCATGCTTGTAGAGATTTTGACGCATTTTGACGCCGGTTACCGAGATTGACAGAGTGAAGTTTCCGATAGTTGTTGAAGTATTGTTGTCAAGGAAGTATTCCATCCACTAGGTGCCACTGAATAAAGAGCAGTCCTGAAGTACGTTGTTCAAAAGAGCACACCCCGAGAGACAAACCAGCACCCCTTGATTTGAGTTCGGCATTTGACCGCCGAGATAACGGGGTTTTGATAAAGACTAACAGGTGGATTGTGATGACGATACCTCAAGAAAAAAAAAAGTCAATAGTAGGCTATATTCTTGAATATACGTTTATTGAAGATGAGTAATACACACAGGAGCATATGACACAGACATTTACCAACAGTGGTAATGTAACATTAGAAGGTAAAGGAATTAGCAGTCTGGTCTTTAAACATTTAAAACCTAACCAATACTTCCAAGTTGCAAAGTATTTTTTTTACAAGTTGGAAAAAAATCCACCTATTTGCACTCTGGGTAGCCTACTATTCAGCTACAAATTAATTGCCAGTTCTTCGCAAGCGGCTGCTCTGACGTAGCCAATACCCGAGTTTGTAGCTAACGTAACAGAGAATTTTGAACATACTGAAAACAATACCACAGACATGATTGACAACAAATTAATTAGATTGAATTACAATATTCAAACAGTATAATAAACCAAACGTAGGTCACATACAGTATTTAAATTGAAACCTTTTTGTTTTAACTGCAAGTTTTCATAACGAAAATAGCCTGTATCCAAACAAAAACAACGATAAGTGTAAACAATATTAATGTGTAAGTAACCTATTATTTTCAGCAATTTTTGTTTTTTGTTTAAAATTAGCTGTATTGGATTGTCGTTCTGATGAGAGCTAAAGTTTTGTCAAAAACGTTTGAATTTAATATGCACGGATTAACCTTTTTTATTCTTAAAATAGTGTTATTCTCCTTCAGTAATTTGTGGTTAATTTGTCTGTCTGCAGTATTGCATTGCAAGGTTACTTTGCTCCCAAAGCAACTCCCCTGGGAAAAACAACTATCCCAAATGAGTCCCATTGATTTCCCAGTTCAAATATGAAATCATGACTTTTCTGATTACACTTGTAAGCTCCATTGTGTTCGGTCTATTCTGTTTGCAAAAAGAAAAAAAGTTGTAGCTAAAAACAAAGGGATGCATTTGAAAAACACTACGTAAATGCACTTTTATACAAGCTACTGTAATAAACATTACATGATTAAAAAATGTTATAATGTCTACGGGAGAACGTGATCTGTCAAAGTTTGTTTAAGGAAAGAAAAACTCAACTTCTTGCTTTGAATTGAGGTTGTTGATGTCGTCCACATGTTTCCAGACCAGACCCATATTTACTCCTCCGACTTTGTAATGCAACGAAAGGACAGAAGTGTCGGAGAACGGATTTTGGAAAGCCTCACTGGTTGGATTTTTTCTTGGATCCTCTGGAATTGACTCTAAACAAACATGTTTAAGTAGTTGAATGAGTTTCGCTTAGCAGCATGATCATTGCTTACTTCACAGTGTAGATTCAAACGATCTGTTATAGCCTGATGCTGCATTGCTGATTGCCAAAAAGAACCCACAGCATCAGGCTATAACAGATCGTTTGAATCTATGCTACACTGTGAAGTAAACATGTTTAACTTATACATTGTAAGAGATCTGCACAGAGAGTAGAGTAGGCCTAACTTGACTATTCAGCAAAAGGTGAAAGAGGCTGTAAAGGTTACTCTTACTCTGATAATAGTAATTCAATCTACTTGAGAAGTTGAGATTAATGCTTCAATAGACAATAACAATTAAGTCAGGGAGGAGATACGAAGGCTTTTGTCACGTTTAACAATACTGTAGAAAGGCTTCTGTTTATCGTAATTAATATATGTTTGTCTAAAAAAGACAATTGCACCAATAGTAATTTGATAAACCTTGCTTTGACAACCTGCATTGCGCTATTACCATCAGGTATGGAGATTCACTAAATGCTCATAATTACTTGTTAATTCAGCTACCCGTATACTTGCTTCACACCTAGCCTACTACAAAGGCTTTATTAATAAAAAAAACAAAACAGCTTACTAGTAACCTTTCAACTGTCCTTCCTAAGAAGTATTCTTTAAATATGCTTTAGCCTACATAACATTTGCTAACGGTCTTCTGAAGCTGGCTGTGCCAGGTGCACCATAAAACTTTCTGCAATTTTCAGAAGAACCGCTACTAGCCTACCGCCCTCTAGTGTGGTGAGAATGAGGCAATCGTTGTGAGCCTTCGTATCCCCTTCTTTAAATATCCCTGTAACACAGTGATTCTCATCCGGGCGTATGGGAACCCCGAGGGGTTTGCGAAGCGATTTCAGGGGTCCGTAAAAGTTTCCGAGTATGCAGCATGATTGATATATTACTAAATTTAAAAATTGATTGTGTTTAAATTGGTTGTGTATTACAATGATTCTCAAACTGTAGGCCGCAACGCACTGATGGGTAGTTTGAAAATTTCAAAGGACAAAAAATTTCAATCGACAAAGTTGAATCTTTTTGTAAAGCTATGTTGGCTATGTTCAACTTAATTCTTCTGAGGATTGTTGATAACCCCTTAACTTAGAAGTACAAACGTTAGTCAGCAGTCTATTATAGTTAGTCAGTTTTATCTTGACTGTGAATAGGCCTACAACGAAATATTGATTACAAATGAAATAAGGGAGAATTCTTTTTAACGGCCACAAAAAAGTTTATTAGTTTTTTATAAAATTTATAGAAAAACATGAAATTAGCATATTATAGATTAGTGATTTTGATCCTGTGTGCCAACATATAGCTGATAAAATAACTTCAATGTCATCAGTCGTCATAAGTTCGTCGCGAGATTAGCAAATTCTTCTCAGTGATGTCGCTTTGAAACTTATGAAACATTCGATTCCATTTGATTTAGAAGACGCGATCTACCAAAATTTCAGATACATTTTTTGAAGGTGCCGTTTCTACGGCAACAAAGGGGGTCCGCCAAGACAGAAAAGTTGAGAACCACTGCTGTAACAAGTAGGGGAGACTCAGGTAAGTTGGCCCAGTAGGCAAGTTGGCCCACTCTAAATAATTTTTTAACTAAAATAGTTATTGTTACGTATCGTACGCATACTGAGAAAGTGCTGTTGAAACTATCTTATCACCAGGTTGGGAGGCTCTAGCAAGCAGTATAAACATGTGAGCACGATTTTTGTATGAAAAATTATGATTTTTGAAATTTTTGGATTTTAGAATTTTTTAGATGTCGAGTGATTTTTTTCTTACTATATAAGAAAGGTTATTATTTAGTGAGTGCAGCGCTAGAGTGGTTATTAAGGCTCACTTTGACTGTGAAACCGTTGTTAGAAGCTCGATAGTTTGACATAAATTTTAGTTTTTGCAATGTGGTTGCCATGCAGGGAAGTTGGCCCATTTCGTGGGTGGGTACGTTGGCCACCATGGCCAACTTGCCTTCATGAGGTATTACATAGAATGATAATAATTGACTAATTAATACGATGACTTATTTTTGCAAGATTGAAGTAGCCTATCATCAAGTATCCAAAGTAAGTAAATCGCGGCTTTACATCAGCATTAAGCGATCAATAACAATAATACACTTCCTAACATCGTTTTTATGCCACAAATTATTCCTAACCCATATGGTAATAATAGTAGGCTAAGTAGCCTAATCAAGAAAACCAATCGCGGAAATGTGTATCAACCACTTCTCAAGCGACGGTCTAAAACGTACCTCGTTTCGGAGATACATTAAAAAATGTTCCGATATTGGTACCCATGCAAAAATGGGGTTTGTAGCCTATTGCAAACAAGGTCCCACCTATCAGTATCGTTAAGGTGACCAGATCGTTAGGAATAAAGGCATGCCGTTCCAACTACATGATGTTTGATACAACCTTTGTTATTTTCGAAAGCTTATTTGGTGTAGGCTACTCATGTAAAAAAAGTTTACTGAGGTAAAATACAGCATTATAGCCTAATAGTAGATTTTATTATAAACCATACATGAATGCATACATAGAATAATTTATGTACGGTATGTATGCCTCTATAAAACCAAGAAATAATTAGAAAGAAAATCAAATTGGGGAGAAAGAGAACTTTTCCACTGTTTAATATACCGTAGATGGACATGTTTCCCACGTGGCCAACTTACCTTCCATGGTGGGCCAAATTACCCGCACATGAAGGCAAGATGGTCCATTTTATTTTTTTCGGAAAACTTGAAAAATTATATACCTAAGAATGTTTGTTTGATGCAAGAATATGTCCACTTTTAGAGTGATGAATTCTCTACTCTTCAATAGCATTCGCTTTAACATATGTTTTGTTATCAGCTCACAAATTCAAATTTTCATTTTGCTGGGCCAACTTACCCGAGTCTCCCCTAACAACGTTGACAATTGCAACTGATTTAGACCATGTATCGGTTGTAGAAATGTTTGCATCCTCATAACAAGTCAACAAGCATAAACGGGTCAGCAGAATTCAAGTTAATTTTAAGAATTTTTATTTTCTGACTGCAAACACTGCTTTGAAAGCTTCATCCTTACAGTTTTGCATGTTTGTGGGGTAGCAGTTTTGTACCACTGACGCAGGCCCAGTCACCAAGATTGTCGGAGTTGTTATTATCCATGGGCTCTATCCGAGGGGGGGTGAGGGAGGTGATTACCCCCCACTAATTGGAGTGGGGGGTGATCAATGCAAAATCACCCCCCACTCATTTGGCTTTGAAAAGGTTTTGTGATATTTTATTGATCAAATTTTGAAAAATATATTTTCGCTGTTAGCACATTTTGAACTTTTTATCAATATGAATATATATTTCATTTCAATATGATTTTCTGGTTTGGCAACCCTGAACTACGAGCCAGGCGTTTACACTGTGTTTTAACTTAGTTTGCTTGGTAGCCACTTTAACAAGAAAAAACTCTGCCACTGCAAATGACTAGAATGACACCGCCAACCAATCCTTTATTTGGTAATTACAGAAGAAAAAAGAGCAATAGCTGTTGTGAGAATCGAACCCACGTCAATGAAATGACTACTTTCTAACCCTAACCCCTGAAAAGCCAACTAGCTGCCAACTCAGTCGGCAGCAGTGGCCGAGTGGTTAGCGCGTTGGGCTCGGCTCGCAGTCGAGAGCCTGCATGTTCGACTCCACCCCCCCGCACTTGCTGTTGTTTCTCTGAGGAAGAAACTTCACTATAAGTATAATTGCCTCTACCTAGTGATCGATTTCGAGTAATGGGTAGTACCAAATTTAAGTCATAAGTAGAGTAGACAATCGAAAACAGACATTGCCGTCGGCTGCAGCGTGGGTCAGGTGTACGTCAGAAGGCGTACACAGATGCATAGCGCTCAAGTCCGCTTTCTCGCAATGCAGGGTAAAAATATGAAAAACAAATAAACAAACAAACAAACAGCTGATAGAAAATCCAGCACTTGATTTGCTTTGTATCATCTTCTTTTTGCCCTTTTTCACGTCACGAAAAACATAGTTTATGATTGGTTCGAGTTTTCATTTGCAGTGCCAGAATTATTTCTTGTTAAATGACTACCAGTTTGCTTACCAAAAAATGCCTTTTCCGAAACATAGCTACTTTGTGAAACGACTTGGAAACCCTATGCTTCGATCAGAAAGAAACTGATGCTGCAGTGGGGGGTCTGGGGGGCGCAGCCCCCCATAAGTTGAAATGACTATGACGATTTTAGCCCACTGTCCAAAAATCACCCCCCCCCCCGAATTCTAAAAGTAGATAGAGCCCCTGTATTTATCATTATTCAGACTTACACCCGGTGGTTGAGGATTTAGATTAAGTGCATGGAAAGGCAAGGAAGCCAATCTTTGTGTTCAGCTTCAGGCATGCCTTTAGTTGTCCTGCCAAAGACACATTCGCAAGCTGTTGAGCGGTGTCGAACCGGCGCCCTTTCGAGTGCCGTCTCAGGGTACTCACACCACTTGGCTATGCAGCCGATAGAGTGAAGTTTCTGATTCTATTTCCTTCACTATATGACGTTAATAGAGAGTGTACTACTCAAGCGTACATCCAGAGTGTCGAACCAGCGCCGCTTGATCTTGCGATTCCTTCGTCCACAAAGTCACGAATTTAACCAACTGAGCTATCGGAGAGGACTATGATTAATGGTTTAAAAAAGTTATCTCTCAACCCAAATTAGACTATGAATATGCTACAGATAGTAACACCTGTTAAATATCACACGAGTAGAAATTGACACCTCGTTTGGTACATTTTAATCTGCCTGTTTCCAGTCTAAGGCTGAATGAAAATTCTGGGGCTGCATTACTGTGCTTTTTGCACGAATACGTAAGTTATATTCGTGATTCGGCATTTTGATATACTACGGTCGTCATAACAAACAAACCTTGCGAATATTCGTAAGATATTTTTCTTCGTAAATTTTTTTTTTTGTGAAAAATCGTTTTGTTTGTATGAAGACTTTTTGTACCGGTACGTCATAATTTTTCCAAAATTTTTGTAAAAAGGCACTTTTTTTGTGGATTTTCAGGAACGGTCAAGACAAACCTTAATTTCCACAAAAATTTGTTACATGCAAAGTTAAGTTAGACCCAAGCATGCTTGCTTGGCTTCACTATAGTTTTTAGGATATCCAAGCAAGAAAGATATGTTAGCAGATTTTCAATGGCATTTCATACCCTGTTTATTTTAGAGAAAAATATTACGACGGAGACAATGGCATATGTAGGATTTTCTCAAGAGAGGCAGTCAAAATTTTTTTCGTATGGAAACAAAAACGAACTGAAAAAACACCCATTTGCTAATAATAACCAGTTAGTCATACTTTGTAAAATTAACCTACTAATACTCAGCTTGCATTGACGATAACTTTAGTTTGTAGCAACTAGTTTAATCATTTGAATAGACTTGGTATTGAAAAAAAGTGGTATAACACTCTAGAAGTCGCATAAAATGTTTTACGTAGTAGTTGGCTTACTCAAAACAATAAACTAGGCATGTTGAAGGCAGGGATGGAGGAACCACGTGGAGGAACCACCTGCCTCGAGATGATTTTAAATTGGCCGATCGAAACATTGTCAGTGCACATTTCAGAAGAGGCAATATGCTCTTTAATCGCACTTTTAGTTGTTAGGTTTGGGTTTAAGTGCTCCCCGGCCATTGTCAACAAATCTTTGGTTGACACAATAATGTAGGCCTATGTGTTGTTTCTTGATGAGGACACACGACACACGTGCGTGTCGAAAACGTTTGAGTTTATTTTAATTATGTTATATTTTTTGTGTGTAATAAAGTATGTTAAACCCATCAAGGTTACTTTGTTTTATTTCTCTATGGTTCAACAAAGCAAACTCCCTACCAAAGCTTTATCACTATAAAGCAATTTAACAATTTTGTAAATGTTTTGGCCAAATTAGGCCCAAAAATGGAAACTTTTGCTTGTGGGTACGAAAGGCAATCATGAAGACTCAATGTAGGCTACTGTACAAATGATATAAAGTATTTGGTATGCAGCAATGTGAAAGGGAGTCTGGGGGGCTTCGCCCCCCAGAAGTTGGACTGACTTTGACTGCTGCGCCTCTGGGCCCACCTACTTTTAAAATGGTTCCTTCATCCCTGGTTGAAGGTGCGTTCAGTGGCATACGCAGAAGTTTGTTACTGGGGGAAGGGAGCATTGTAATTTAATTTTTCTTTATCAGGAGTAGGATAGCCTAGTGCTACTTTATAGTCTGACCAAGGTTTAAAATAGCCGAGGCCATCTATTGATAAAATATAAACTCTCACGGTCTTTTCGAATGTCACAATGCTTTTAAATGGAATTATTAGATATGTGATTATGATAAGCATGATAGGAAGCTTAATCGAATAAGTAAAAACTGTGATAATTGGATTGATAGGCAATGTCCCCAAAGCATAAATTGAACCTCTCTCAGAAAGTTTAAATATCGAATGCAATTTATTACGTTACTTTAAACAAAAATTATCGCACTCTAAAGATATAACGAAAAAGGCCTACTCTTCACGGCCGTGTGAGCACCATCTCGCCCCCTACCCTTCATCCGAAATTTACTTGTGGGCCTCTACTTTTTAGTATCTTAAAGGTACCTAAAACGTTTTTCAAACCGGTTGTGAATTTGGATCAAAAACATCAAACTAAATTTACAATATCTACAATCTGTTGGGACTCCTATTTTGACTACATAACAATGTAAAGGGTTATGTAGTTCAACTAAAATAACTAAAAGATTAGCCTATACAGGGCCGTTTTCAGAGGATAATTTGGCAATGAAAAAAGCCGTCTCTGAAACATGTAATTCCTTCATTCTTGAAATACAAAAACCAAAATCTAGGGAAAAGAATGACACAGCGTATGTCATGAAACAAAAAAAATAAGACGCTGCGTTGAATGCAAAGCAGCCCACTTTAACAAGGTAGTTACAAAAAATAGGCGACGTAATTATAGAGTTTCCTTCGTATGCAAGATCACCTCCATCCTAAAAAGTTTTGAATTAAAAAATCATCTCGAATGCAAAAGCATACGCTGGATAATCCCTGCCAACGCTTCTGGATGCCATTATTGAACATCTTCATCGTTTCATGAGCATTTAAGTTTGGACCAGTTTTATGTTATCAACCGTTGAAAGACATTTTCCAAGAAAGCTAGAGCGTAGTTTCGCCGATTTAAAATAGTCATTCCAAATGAGGATCAACATTACAAAATCGATGAATACAGTCTAACTAAACTATAAAATGTCGAGTTTTTGTAGCAGTAGGTTACTGTCACATTGTTTATTTAAAATTGCCGAAAACGCTGCACCAACTAAATATGAATAGCTTATGGGCCTCTAAACAGAGATGTGGGCCCACTAATCGGCGTTTTAGAAGCAGTAAATAGGATCTTGCGTGATTTAAGCTATTGAATATCGTGCTTCTGTAGTAATATTTATAAATTTTTTTTCATTTTAAATGGCCAAAAAAACATTAAACAAATTGAAATAATTGAACCCCTAAACAGCCGTGCCCCCAGTTGCCGGGGTACAAGGAGCGGTTAATACGGCCCTGCTACCCAAGACCATTCTTGAACAATACCTATACAATCTAGAATCATAACAACGCTAAAAATAATCAATATTTTTAATGGAGGAGGGGCATGGCCCAATGCTTTCCTCGCGTATGCCACTGGATGTAAAAATTCGAGAAATATTCAGAAGTTAGAAACTCATAGTTATGAGTAAGACTAACCAGTATAGGCTACTAGCCTGCAACAAATATATTTCTTCGGAAAAACGTTTTCGGTATATGACCACTATAGCTTGTTTGATTACTAGGCTGGCTAAAAAACAACTGCAAATGTACGCAATGCGTTTTAGTAAGGTGTTAGTACAAAAAATATTGACGCCGTCAGTGTAAACGCAAACGTTCGAAAAATCATACGCGGTATGCGTCAACGTAACTTGTAAAAAAAGTTGGCGGCGTCAGCGTCACCGCATGCACTAGCGTAAACTAATTTTGTTTGCTAGGTACCAAACATTCACACGGTATAAACCAATCGAAACAAACAAGTTTTATTTTGAATTTCCACGAAGAAACACAAGAATCTGAAAGTGTTCATCTGACATTTTGCTGCGTTATGGTTTCAATATGTTTAAAGTCATACTAAAGGAAAAACCTGACTTTGCGATTTTCCACGTTCTTTGTGTTTAACATGCTACCATAAAACGATTTTGAAAAAAATTTGGCCCCATTGCGGTCTGATCACCATTTCGCGCATGCTTTTGTCTGAGCTTTCAAAACGGGAATGGGCTTAAGCAGCGAAGCGTGCGATTATACAGTCTACGTCACCAGCGACTAGCAATCAGCTGATCGGGCAAGAGTTTTTACTGCGTGAGTTTCAAATGGTAGGTCTTGTTCTTCAAACAGTAAATCAGCCTCTTTTACATAGGTTTAACGTATTCAGGCCTTCAATCAATGTAAAAAAAAGAAGTTTTTGAAGGCAAATTCCACAAAGGCATGTGAAACGATTTCAACTAGGCAATTCAGAAGGCGTGGAGTAATCAGCATTTTTTACATGGATTCCACGTGTCCAAGCCTTGAATCAATGTGAAAATCCTTGGAACGCAACAAGTCTGAACTTTCCAACCAACGCGCGAAAAGACTTTTGATATCGCTACAGCTACTGCTGTCGCTGGTGACGTATTCTCGAGCAGTTTTTCCACTTCTTGGTCATTTTGCAAAAAATAAAAAATAAATGAAACACTGGACTTTGCGCCTTGCCAGCGCCATCGAAAACAATTTTTTTCATTCATTTTTTATGAAATGTATTCTTGAGTGTTCAGTTTACACATTTTAATGCTTAATCTCCGTTTAAAAATTTTATTTAGTATGCCTTTGAGTAAAAAGTGGCTCAACTTACCTCATCCTCCCCTAAATATTCGACCAACCTTTCCCAACGACAATTATTCTAAAATGACGAAACTAACTTAAGATATTTCAAATGCACGTAACCAGCTTATGTGACGTAACAGTGATAAACATTGTGAAGCGATTCCCCACAGATGTTCAAAAGGGTTTGTGCAATGTTTTACAGGTCTTACGAAGAATGTTGCAATCTCTGCTCATTTTTTAATAATATTTCATGCCGTAAGTTATGTGACGTGTGATTTAGGGAACGATTGTCCGTAACATCTGGTCACTCTAGAAGTAAAATTTTCCGAATTGGTTAAGAATTAACCCTTACCCATTAAACCTACTTTTTTTGAAAAGCTTACGTGCACCGCAAAAATTATTAAAAAAAAAAAAAATTGACTTCGAGGGGCGTCGAAACGTTGTTCTTACGAATATAAAGCACAAGATGAAAGCACTGAACTAAACACGCCAACGAAAAAATGTTGCATTCACACGGTATACAAACTCTATGCGAAGTAACAATAAGTTCGTGGGAAAAAAATCTCGCTGGCTGTAAAGGTATTCTTTGATAATAGTAATTCAATCTACTTGAGATTAACGCTTCAATAGACAATAACAAGTCAGGGAGGGAATACGAAGGGTTTTATTAAGTCTGACAATAGATTAGAAGGGGTTCTATTTATCGTAAAATGACAATTGGCACCAATAGTAATTTGATAAACCTTGGTATGCACTGCAGTGGCGTATTCTCCATGCATACAAAGCATGCACTGCATGCCTTACAATTCTGATGAAATCAAAAATCTTTTAGGAACAACAAATTTAGGTGTAGAAATTGAAAATGTTAATAGCAGAACCTCTTCGCTCTAATTTCAATATTCGAAACAACCCGTTAGTTCCAAATTCGAAACAACCCGTTTGTTTCTAAATTTTGAACTTTTCTGGTCCTGGCAACCCTGCATGCTGAAGAGAGCTCACAGCTCAGCATGCGTTGATAATACAACTTGCCTATTCGCCGCTTTTTTACTACAGTGTGGCGCAAATGGGACCAAGGCATGCAAAACAAAAATCACTATCTGGGGATATTCCCATTATGAAATCATCATCATCATCATCATAATCCATCCTCGGTTTGTTCCCCACTAGTGGGGGTGGCCGATTGTTTCCGCGCAGCAATTGTTTTAATCCCTTTTCTCCATTTCACCTTGTCCCTTGCATCTTCCTCCTTCAGTCCGACTTTTTTAAATTCATCCTTCACTTGTTGTTTCCACGTTCTTCTTGGACGACCGCGTTTCCTCTTCCCATCCACCTTTAGATCTAGTGCCTTTCTAAGAAAACTTCCTTCCTCCCTCCTTATCACATGTCCATACCATCTTACTCCATTTGCCCTTGCCAGTTGGTTATGGTCTCTCTCATCTCTAGCATATCCAACAATTCTTCAGTCCTTTTTTCCCTTCTCGTTTTCACCCCACACATTGCTCTCACCATTGACCTTTCCGTTCTTCTCAGGATTGCCAGTTCACTCTCTCTCAATATCCATGTCTCGCTACCATATAGCATTGCAGGCCGCACACAGCTCCGATATACTTTCCCTTTCATCCTTAGTGAGAATTTTCTGCCATACAACATTTCCCCACATTCCCTGAACTTTGCCCAGCCCAATCTTGCCCTTGTTGTCACCGCTGCTTCACATCCACCACTTCCATTTATCCGATCACCCGATCACGATCTATCCGATTTATCCGATCACCAAGGTGTAAGTTATTACTGACACTCGTAGCCTAGCGTGTTTGTTTTTTTAGACCAGTGTTTCTCAAACTTTTTTTAATAGCGCCCCCCTGGACAACGAACAGAGTATCAAAAGACCCCTTCGACAAAAAAAGTAAAACCAAAAATTAAAGAAAACATAATTATGACGTCACAAAGTTAGAAGAGTGGAATTCGCATTCTTGAAACAGTAGGTAAACTCAAAATTCGCTCAATTAAAATACTCTCGGATTGTAAGATCGGATTTGCGTAATCGCAGTGCTTCAAAGTAAGCCATGCGTTACGACCTCAACAAGCTTGTTAAGACACTGCGAAGCTACGTTGCCAACATAATTGCCGCATATCTGCCACAGAGCTCTTATAGTCACCGTTTTCTTTTGTATTTCTTTGAAGCGAGACATGACAAAAAATGCTTTGCAATCCTCTTCTTATAACTGCCCCGATTTACTCTCAGCACCCCCCAATCGCCCGCTTTATAGCCAACGCTCCCTTCCTGATTGCAAACTCCCCCAGGGGAGCGCTGGGCGCCCACTTTGGGAACCACTGTTTTAGACAATGAATTTTATTTTTTAGACTATTCCAGTATTAGGTTAAAAACAGATAAAGGTGGCATTAACATAATCTGCCAGCTCATCTCATTTACTGATAAACTAATATTCAAGTGTTAAGAGGCAATCTGTGATTCTATTTTATTATTCAGCTATTGAGTAATTTTCAAACCTCATTTTTTGCAAAACAGCTCCAACAGTTATCAGCTACGTAAGGCTCAGATTGCAAGAAAAGCTATAAAACCAAAGGCAAATTTGCAAACGATTCCTGGGGGGCATGCCCCCAACCCCCCCTACGCTGGCTATGACCCTCCCTCCATTGCAAGCCTATGAAAATCAACCAGATTACGACCCTAATGGTATGATAACCTGCATTGCACTATTACCATCAGGCATGGATATTCACTAAATGCTCATAATTGCTTGTTAATTCAACTACTGTGACTACTCTTATACTTGCTTTACACCTAGCCTACTGCAAAGGCTTTGTTAAAAAAAGCACCTTACTAGTAACCTTTCAAATGTCCTTCCAAACAAGTATTCTTTGAACATGCTTTAGCCTACATAACATTTGCTGTCTTCTGGAGCTGAGTGTGCCAGGTGCATCACAAAACTTTCTGCAATTTTCAGAAGAACCGCTACTAGCCTACCGCCCTCTAGTGAGGTGAGAATAATGCAATCGCTGTGAGCCTTCGTATCCCTTTCTTTTGATATAGTATCTATAACCCAGTGATTCTCAAATGGGGTAAGCGAACCCCAAGGGGTTTGCGAAGCGATTTCAGGAGGCCCGTAAAAGTTTCTGAGTTTGCAGCATAGTTGATAAATTACGAAATTTAAAAATTAGTTTATGCTTTAGGCTATTTGTGCATTGCCATGATTCTTAAACTGTACGGCAACGTAGGCTACTGATCCTTTCGTGGGTCCGTTGTTTGAAATTTCAAAGGACATCGCACAAAGGTTTGGTTTCCTAACTTAAAATAATCATATGGATGAGTTGAATCTTTTCGTAAGGCAATGTTGACTATGTTCAACTTAATTCTTCTGATGCAACGCATTGTTGATAACTGCTTAACTTAGAAGTGCAAACGTTAGTCAGTAGTCTATCAACAGTCACAGTTTTATCCTGACTGGTAATAGGCCTACAACGAAATACTGATTACAAATAAAAACAGGGAGAAGTTCTTTTTACCGATCGCAAAAAGTTATTAATTTTTGATAAAATTTATAGAAAAACATGAAACCAGCATATAGATTAGTGAATTTGATCCTGTGTGCCAACATATAGCTGATAAAATAACTTCGTCGTCATCATAAGTGCGCCGCGAGATTAGCAAATTTTTTTCAGTGATGTCGCTTTGCAGCTTAGGAAAGATTTGATTCCATTAGAAGACGCGATATACCAAAATATCAGATAAATTTTTTTTAAGGCACCCCTTCTACGGCACCAAAAGGGGTCCGCCAAGACCAACAGGTTGAGAACCACTGCTGTAACAAGTAACAACATTGACAATTGCAACTGATTTAGATCATTTATCGGTTTGTAGAAATGTTTGTATCGTCATAACAAGTCAACAAGCATAAACGGCTCAGAAGAATTCAAGATTAATTTTTATAGTGCTCATTTTGAGAGTGCATCTCCGGTGCATTTCAACACTTTTGATAACCCACCAGGGTCGATCAACATAGCAACTGTCTTTTTGTCTTGTTTTTTTTTTACTCTTACAAATTGTTAAAAAAAATTCACTAGCCTATTTTTTTTCTCTTTTTTCTAAATTTATAAAAAATTTATTGAGGTGTTGCGACCGTGCCATATTTTTGATTGCCCTGCTTTGGTATCATGCACGTTATAACATCAACGTTTTGTCGCTTCTACCTTTTTCTAGACCTCTGCTATATTTGTCATATGTTGTTTTTTTCGTTGTGATGGTCAGAAATAAAAACAAAGTGAACTGATTCTCAGACTCCAGAAACCACTTTGAAATCTTCATCCTGGCAGTCTTGCATACTTTTTTGAAGTTTGGAACCACTGACGTAGGCCCAGTCATCAAGATTGTCAGAGTTGCTATCTGTATCCAAACTTAGGCTACACCCGGTGGTTGAAGAATTAGATTGAGTGTATGGGAAGGCAAGGAAGTCAATCTACGTGTCCAACTTCAGGCATTCCCTCAGTTGTTCTGTTAAAAGACGCATTTGCAGGCTTTTAAGCGGTGTCGAACCGGCGCCCTTTCGAGTGCCGTCTCAATGTACTCACCACTCGGCTATGCAGCCGACAGAGTGAAGTTTGCGATTGTTGTTGAAGTGTTGTCTGTAAACTATTTCCTGCATTATATGACGTTAGTAGAGAGTGTATACTGCTCTAGCGTACATCCAGAGTGTCGAACCAGCGCCGCTTGATCTTGCGATTCCTTCGTCCACAAAGTCGCGAGTTTAACCAACTGAGCTATCGGAGAGAACTATGATTAATGGTTTAAAAAAGTTATCTCTCTAGCCAAATTGGACTATGAATATGCTACAGATAGTAACACCTATCAAATGTCACACGAGTAGAAATTGACACCTTGCTTAAACACTTCAATCTTTCGGTTCCCAGTGTAATGCTGAATGAAAACTCTGGGGCTGCATTACTGCGCTCTTTGCACGAATACGAATATACGAATATTCGGTATTATCTGGCGTATATTTTTGCATTCAAGATGATTTTTTAATTCAAAAACTTTTTAGGATGGAGATGATCTTGCATTCGAAGGAAACTCTAGGTCGACTATTTTTTTGTAACTACCTTGTTAAAGTAGGCTGTTTTGTATTCAACCCAGCGTCTTATTTTTTTTGTTTCATGACATACGCTGTGTCATTCTTTTCCCTAGATTTTAGCTTTTGTATTTCAAGAATGAAGGAATTACATGTTTGAGCAGTGATGTACACGCATACAAAAAATATTGACGCCGTCAGCGTAAACGCAAACGTTCGAAAAACCATACGCCGTATGCGTCAACGTACCTTGTAAAAACAGTTGGCGGCGTCAGCGTCATCGCATACACTTGCGTAAACTCATTTTGTTTGCTAGGTGCCAAACATTCACATGGTATAAACTACTCGAAACAAACAAGTTTTATTTTGAATTTCCACGAAGAAACACAAGCATCTGAAAGCGTTCATTTGACATTTTGCTGCGTTTTGGTTTCAATATGTCTTTGCCCATTGAAAACATCCTTTCAACTGCAGCGCTGGAAGGTTTTGGTGTGTTGTAGCGAAAAAAAGACATTAAAAAGTATACGTTGACGCTATACGCTAAAAAACCGCGAGAACTTTACGGCGTAGCCTCAAGCGACAACTATCCAAAAATATGTGGCCGTAAGCGTTAGCGTAAATAAAAAGTCTACGGCGTATACGTACATCTCTGGAAAGCATAGCCTACTTAAGCAATTGATTACTAATAGTAATTATTCTTTTAAGTGTATTGTTATAGTTACTTGTTAATACAATACCGTAGATGACGTTTTTTATTCCTAAGCAAACCATTGCACTCCAGGTATAAGAACGAAACTTACTAAGACGAAGAATTTTTATGTCAAAAACACTTGAATCCATTTTTTTTATTAATGCAATCATTTGAGAGAAATTTTGACTGTTTGTCAGAGATTTTGTTAAATTAAAATCTTCGTGTTTTAAAATAGTC
Source organism: Aplidium turbinatum (assembly GCF_918807975.1). NCBI lineage: Eukaryota > Metazoa > Chordata > Ascidiacea > Aplousobranchia > Polyclinidae > Aplidium > Aplidium turbinatum. The sequence continues at coordinate 3,722,395 of NC_137483.1, read as the reverse complement.
GCACAAGGCTTCCCGAAGAAAATATTTAAACACAAGCAGCTTACGAATGACGAATATTCGTGTTCGTACGAAGAGCATAGTATGTGGCACATGATTAGAGTGTGAGCTGAAAGACGATATGTTTAATTCTTTCGTTTAGCCAATTTTAGGAATTGTATTTCATGTCTTGTCAAGACGCGAGCTATTAATTGGACATCGGGGATGGTTCGGAGCACTTTTAATATCTAGTTGCGCTGCAAATGTGCCGGCTTTGGCTATTCAAAGAAAATATATGTGTCTTCTACTTACCGTTGTTCTTCAGCTTTGTACAATACACTTCCAAGCGTTGTGCCAAGTCCTTTTTATGGACGGCACACTTTTTCATTAGGTTAATTTCTGTGTCAATGGAAACACGAGAACCACCTTTTTTGGCAACTGCAAAAGATATCGGTGGTAGCGATTATATAATTGCAATATTATTCGAAGACCATGTTCCTCACTAATGTGGAAAATGTTCAAGAGATGTTCAAAAGAACTATCTTCATGGAAGTCAGATGCATCCGAATTATGATGATATAATTTAAATTATTAGGTTTGTAGGCTATATTTAATTTTTTTGTAGTCTATGTTAAATATTTTGAGGTAGCCTGGGTTTGTTCATGCTATCAAGCCAGCCACTACAGTATCTTGGTTTGAGGCATGCATGTTCAAATCCCTGGACATGCGGAAATTCACGTGTCTCCACAAAGCAGATTGGAATCGTTTCCAATGCAGCGCTAAAATCTTGGTAATATTTCAACTGAATATGATCAAAAGTAAAACAAAATATGTGTTTACTTACAATAAAATGGCATTTCGTTTCTTTCTTGTTCTAATGTTCAAATCAGGACTATATATAAGTTTCAGCGTTTTCTACTGAAACAGCTAAAAAATAAAACAGGAATCGAAAATTATTTTAATATTGTTGTTGTCATTTTCATAAACTGTTTTTGGACTGTTAGAGTTAACTAAGTGTGAAGAGGAATATAAAACTATTACCATGGTCGTTGAGAGGATAATTTGGGCCGGTACCAATGAGATCCTCGGGCCCCAAATTCAAGTTCCCGGTCCCTTGGAGAGGTTGCAAGCCCTTAAAATCAAACCGGACCCTGGTCTAAAAGTACCCCTTGGACGTCCCTATCAGCTCTACTGGCTGTTACACTCAACGGGGCGGCCTATTTTGTTTTGTACCAACTGTGAAGAACTTTTTGAAAAGTTGTTTAGAAAGTCGATATTTTGATTTCGACTTGCACAAGATAACAAAAAATTCAATCAGGAAATCGAACACGTGGTCTTACATCGTTCGAAGTAGGCTGCAAGGAGAATACTAAGCTATATAGGCGCTGTCATTGTGTGTTTATGATTATGATCTAACAAAGAGATAGTAAGGTAGGCTATTAGTCAGAGGTTGGCAAAATTTTTACATGCGAGTGCCAAAAGAAGTTTAGATAATGCTGAATCTATTTGGATGAACATCCCTCGAGATTTATTATCTGTGATAAATATTTCACCTGGTAAAGACTTGAAAATATAATAGCATAATTATGTACCAGGATTTTTTGCACCGATTACAAATTTGACCCGTTGTGCTGTGTAATTTTCAGTTATCATTTTGCGTGAGCGAGGCAGTTTCTCAAATGTTTAGATTTGACCATATTTTTGCTGTGATACTATATGATTCTTTAGCATTTCTTTTAATAATGTATTTTTTCTTATAGGCTTGAAAAGGGCTATATGACTAGCCGAAAACGTTCGCTTGTTGTTTTTTGTTTTTATAATGTTAAATGTAGTGTTGTTGCTTAGTTATGTCTGTTTATGGTTTAAAAGAGTTACCTCTCTACCCAAATTGGATTACAAATTTGAATGGACAAACCACTCCACCAATGAAAAGGGCCATGAAAAGAATACTTTGGGCCCAGTACCAATAAAATCATCGGGCCCTCGAATCAAAACACTGCTCAGAAAAACGCACCCTATCCAAAGAACACTCGGTAGTTTCATTAAATTTTCCGGCCCCTCTCGGAAAGATTCCGGGGTCCTAAAATTACCCCGCACCTGGGTACAAAAGTATATCCTGGACCCCCCTTGCCAACGCTACTGCCAATTAGTCAGCTAGACATACTGTTTATAGGCACTGATTGATTAATTGGCGTTTATTTTATAGCAAGTATTCATTAAGTAAAGTCAAATAATACAAACGATCACATAGAATGTGTGGATACTGCAACGGGTGGCTGCGAAGTGACCTGGGAGGTATTCTAGTCAAGCAGCCACCCTCAACTGATCTGAATTAGTAATCCTTAAAATACAATTACCTTTTAGTTTTGTACTCTCCACAAATTGGTCGTCTGACGACCGTGCTTACAAAAACTGATAGTTGTTTGAACGTACGGTAACCTAGAATCACAATGTGTTCAACAAATTTAGCAACTTGCTGAAAGCTTGCTTATAATTTTTCAGTTCGAAGTGACTCAGCTCAACAAACTAGTTCTACTAGAGTAGGCGACTTCCACATAAAAACTTAGAAAGAATGATCCGAAGTCTGACGCACTTCCGGAGACTACACTGCAGTGCAGTGATTCCAATCAGCTTTTTTCAAATTTTTTTTTAAATTTGTCAGAGGTCAGACCATAGCCACTTGTATTTTACAGTAAGCTTTTAGCCAAAAATAAAGCTGCAACTGGTTAGCAACAAATTAAGCAGTGTAAGTCTTAGCAAATATGGTAGACTAAGTCATATTTTTTTTTATATATCCTTACCACACAAGCTAACCAGTGACAACCAGGAGTGACTACCAAAGGCAATATTAAAATGAATGCAGTAGCCATAGTTTGTGATGCAAAATATAGGAAGAAGGCCCTGGAAAAAGGTCCACGGTTTGCACACGACTTGTGGTAAGTAGCTACGCTAGCATAGCTTACACCCCTTTGTCGGTTGAAGTTGCATTTGCTCTCCATTCAGCGACACCTAGTGAATGAAATAATTCCCCGGCAACAACACTTCAAGAATCGGAAAACTTCAATCTGGCAATCTCGGTTACCAGCCCTGTGTCAAGAGCCTCCATAAGTATGCGAAACTATCAGGAATAACCTGTCAAGGCTTTGTCAGTCCGAGGATAAAGATTCAAAACCAACCAACCAGTTGTGATCTTGTCTATTCAAAACAACTGATGGTACTTGAAGCATTTAAATGATGACTGGCTTCGTTTAACTGCTGGTTGTTCGGTCTAGTTCAGTTTTTTTTTATATTTAACCATCACAGCAAAAACCACACATGCCAAACATATCAAAGGTCTAAAAAAAATGGAAATGACAATGTGCAAAAGTCTTGTTGGTTCTTCCAAAAAAAAGTCCTTGTTTCGCATGCGACAGAACAAGAAAACGAAACCAAACACTGCATTTCTTTTCTAGTACTAGCACTACTGTAGTTGCAACGTTTATCTGAAGAACGTTGCAACTAGTGCTAGAAGCGATAATTGTCCTGATGAACACCCAAGGTTTTCAGTATTAAAAAAAAGAAAATAATTGAAAAAAACTTACATTCGGCGTTAGTGAACGCTTCGACATAATAGTGACGAAACATTAATGTTGTTCTCGCACATGCTCGTTATTGACCAAAGTTCAGCGTAGAAAGGAAGTAATAAATAGAGTTCATTTAAGCCCCCTCCCCTCTAAGAAAACGATCCAGTAGACAATTCTGCACTACTCATCTTCAAACGATAATGATTTGAGAATTTTGTCATACTTTTTCGTCTCATGGACTTGTAAACTTTATTAACATAGCTATTGAGATTCGTTACATCGTTTCAACATCTTTGTTTGCTGCCATAGTGAACTTCAATGCCTTTAGAATGTGGTGAACCATCTACTGTAGGCCTACAGTTAGTCTTTCTTGTGCTTTGTTATTTAAGTCAACAACAGACTGTGAGGAAACTTGAAAATCAAGTTATTTTGCTTGGTTTTATATGGGTATCGTACTCTATAAATTAAACCTTGTAGATCTACCAAAGATCACTCATCTAAGTTAATTTTATTTACTCTTTGTTGTTTTAGGGGAAGAGAAGTTTATCGCCTTTTTCAAATTCCACTTTCCACTAGATTTAAATTACAACAGTAGCCTATATTGCCTACTAAGACCTTTGGTAAAACAATTTTAAAATTTCCCTCCAAAGCCTCTCCTCCCCCCCTTACCCTGAAAATTAACACGAGAAAGTGGTTATTTCGATTTGTGTGCCTGACTATGCGCATGCGCGAAAGTGCAACATAATACAAACAGTTGTGTGAAGCTGGTTATATTTAAACCGCCGTAAATTGACCAAAACCTATTTCCAAAAACTACTTTTCAAAATGTGAAGTCTCATTTAATTTGTTCTGATAACCGATTTAGCCTAATAAGCTGTAGATGTAATGTAGGCTTGCTCGCTTGGCTGCACCTCAATTAGGCTACACTGCAACTATCTGCCTTGTAAAGCGTTGAAAGCAAAAACTGGGTGTCTGTGACATGGGTGCAATGTTTTGAGCAAACGCACATTACTAGAGATTTTCATAATACACTAATATTATGAATTTATTTATTGTCTCTTTGTAGTTATCATGTTTACGATGTCATCACATTATTGATTGGTGCACCATATCCTGGTATAGCATGCCTTTCCAAATGCCACTTTTGTAAATTTATCCTACATATCATATATTACTATATTATACATTAACATATCTTACTATACGTATATCTTATATATTACACCCGACCGGATAAGGATGATGATTAGCCTACTATCTTTACTCTTCCATGAATAAGCTACTATACCGTACCATTTTGTATAATTTAATATTTGCCAGATAAGAATATATCACTATGTTACTACCAGCTTGCATCTAACTACTCCCTGATTATTATAAGCTATTATGTTCGTTCAGAGGATCGCTTGACTTTTCGTAAGATTATTATTTAGGTCGGTTTGGAAAAGGTGCTTGAAACAACTCACACACTACATCCTTCATCGGCACTACCAAAGAATCTCCACCTCTCATTAGCGATACCAAAAACACTCCATCCCTCATTGACGCTATAAAAGATGATTCAACTCTTATTAGAAATACCAAAAACACGCTGCTATATCATCATGCTTCTTATGCTCTTACATGCGCAGGAAATTAAATTAAAAAACAAAGCTTTTTTAACTATTTTATCTTGATAATGAGCTGCCATATTATGTATTTGTTCTGCAATATATAGGCTACTTAATATCGTTGCTGCGAACACTTTATTTCTGTATGAAATCTGTAAATAGTCCTTGTTTTGATAGTCCGTTACGTAATTTCAATATGTGTGTGTAACTGTGTATATTAGTTTGTTTTTGTGATGTTGGGTTCAGTCGTGTTCTCATTGCTTTAAGAATTGGCGCTCCAGTTGTTCCAGGAACGAGGAAGCGACTGATTCTTAACTAATTCATCAACTTATTTTAAAGTATCAGGTTTGGTGGCCTTGCTTAACTATATTTATTGATGCATATACCGCAATATTAGATCCTTTCATGCACGTCTTAAACCATTAAGGTTTTGCCACCTTTTCCTTTTGTTAGTTTTGTTACTGTATTTCTTTTTCACAATATCATTTCTTTTGCATTCTGACAAAGAAAAATAAATTGAATTGAATTGAATTACGCAACTTATTCTCACTGCCTTATGCAAGAAAGAACACAATCGGTACCGTTTTCAAATTCTTTGGTTTGACCCCACCTGGAATCAAGGTTAGGTCTACCAGCACCAGAGCCGAAGACGAAACCACTCAGCCACTGAGCTTGTTGAGATTTTTTGTATGATTTGTGTTATACTAAACCAAACTTAGGCTTACTTGAAAAGCAAATAGGCTAAATATATTGATTTGGCATAAAACTTGGCACAAACCAGTAAATACAGTATCAAGTCTCAAGTTTAATAAATGACCACCTCAACTCAACTGTGCTCTACACTCTACAGAACCGCAGAGACTGCAACTCCAATTGGGCCACGACCTTTTAATGCGCCTGTGCTGCAAGTAATTACGCACAAAATCAAAATAAAGCATTGATTGGTTGCATGAAGCTAAAACATTCAATTTTTTTACGTTTGCGCCTGATTGAGATTGTACGAGAGACAGATGCAGAAAAAAAAACTTGCCATGTTAATTTAGCAGTTGCAACATTTTAAAACACATTATAAATGTTTTTCATTGCAGAATACTGAAAAAGGTTAAATAATGTCGTGTTCATAAGCAGGGGAACCGGAACGGTTTTTGACTGGGGGGGCAGGATTATGAAAAAAGGGCACTTTTGTTGTTGAAAGGCCAATTTGTTTTAAAAGTTTTAAGATAAGATATAGCAATAATGCTCATCCATCAGCTCATCATCGAGTAATGATACAAGTGTCCGGTATACCAAGAACAATGGCACGGGAGGGCATCATGCTATGTTATGATGATGTAGGGTGGTAGGCTAATTACCTACTGTGATACAGAATTTTGTGTTGTGAATATTATTTTGAGGCAGAAATTAAAGATTATTTCAAATTGTTATATTGTATTGTAAAATGTGCAGTAAGTTACATGACCTTAAAAGGGCACCATTGCCCCCTTGCCTCCAGCTTCCGGCGCCCCTGTTCATAAGCGGCTCATACCAGCTCAGTGATGCTAATAGATCTGAAATCGATTTCAGGTCATGTCAAACCAAACACTTTAAAAACGGTACCGATTGTGTTCTTTCTTGCATAAGGTGGTAGCCTACCATAATGAGAAAAAGTTTGGTGATAATGTAACGACATCTTAAACCAGATATAAAATGAAAATTGAGCCCTATCGCTAACATACCTTAGTTAGCTGTTGTAGAGCGACAATAAATAAAACCTTTACATTATTATTAGGCAGCTCATACAGCAAGAGATCAGCACAACATATTATGGACTAACAAATTAACAACTTGGAGAGCCTGGGAAAATAAACGCAAACTAGGAAAGCCAAAAATGCGATAAAGAGACGAGATGGACAAGGAATGCTTAACAACCTATTGGCATCAAAAGATGCGCATTTCTAGCACTAGTTGCAACATTCATTCCAACGTTGAACAAGTTGATTTATTGCTTCACTGATGTTTTGCGCATCATGACAATGCGCATCCTCAGAGCAAACAACATGCAAAATAAAATTTACAAACTTATATACTGCAGTGCGATTGACGTAGCCTACGTCAGTGAAGCAATAAGTCAACCTGTTTATTGCTGCTTTTGATTTCACTTTCATCAAATGAACGTTGCAACTAGTGCTAGAAACGATAATTGTCCTGATGAACACCCAAACTTTTCAGTATTCAAAAGACGCACAGTTAACTGGATTGGCAAAAAAAATAAAGCTTTCGCTCTGCAGTGAGCTTCTATAGACTGGAAGTTATGAAATCATGTTGGGCGCATGATCTAACGATTTGAGCCTCTATCTATCAATAGAAAGTTTGTAAGTTTAACATTCGTAAAGAGCATGTTGTATAAAGATTGATTTCCTTGGTTTGAAATCTGCTTCATTCAAACTTTATGTGCCTGTGACGACAAACCAATTGGAGCACAGATAGGGATTAAGATCTACAAGTAGGCTTAGCCTATACCTTCTAGCTAGAACCAAGGCTTGCACAACTCAAAATGGTGCAAGGGTCCCAACAAGAAAATTACATTCACGGACTGCACAGGTCACAAACTATGTTGTAAGATTTTTATAAAGTGACTATCTGGATAATACTAGGAAAAAATGAAATTTAAATGTTCCATACCACACTATCTCACTGTTATATTTAAAATAGTTAATCTGTGCTTATTCATATAAAATAAAGCTTTGGTAGAGAGTTTGCTTTGTTGAACCATAGAGAAATAAAACAGAGTAACCTTAGCGGGTTTAACATACTTTTTTACACACAAAAAATATAATATAATTAAAATAAACTCAAACATTTTCGACACGTACGTGTGTCCTCATCAGGAATTAAATCTGCAATACGGTACATAAAATGAAAAATCGTAAGATAAATTTGACTGCACTACAACTGTAACGACACTCTGGACTGAAAAGCATAAACCATGCATAAACTGAACAAATGATACAGGAATGATTGCGAGTAAATTATGCGGTGGGAAACAGAACACATGAGGTGTAAACTACAGGCATCGGACAAACAATTAGAACACACACAAAAGGAACGATGAGCCACAGGCGAATAACTGCCGGTTGAGATATGGATAGTTACGTTTGATTCTTAAGGCTTCCATGATGTAAGTCTGGTTTGCGTCACGCAAATAACTAAATTTATACACAACATTCGAAGAACGAGCAAAGGGCGTATAGGCGACTTCAGTTGAAAATATTGGTGCACTTTGATATTGGTACAATCCATATCTCAACCGGCAGTTATTCGCCTGTGGCTCATCGTTCCTTTTGTGTGTGTTCTAATTGTTTGTCCAATGCCTGTAGTTTACACCTCATGTGTTCTGTTTCCCACCGCATAATTTACTCGTAATCATTCCTGTATCATTTGTTCAGTTTGTGCTTTTCAGTCCAGAGTGTCGTTGCAGTTAGGCCTACAATGCAAAGTCAAATTTATCTTACGATTTTTCATTTTGTGTATATTGCAGATTTAATTCCTGATGAGGACACACGTACGTGTCGAAAACGTTTGAGTTTATTTTAATTATGTTATCTTTTTTGTGTGTAAAAAAGTATGTTAAACCCGCTAAGGTTACTCTGTTTTATTTCTCTATGGTTCAACAAAGCAAACTCTCTACCAAAGCTTTATTTTATTTGAATAAGCACAGATTAACTATTTTAAATATAACAATGAGATAGTGTGGTATGGAACATTTAAATTTCATTTTTTCCTAGTATTATCCAGATAGTCACTTTATAAAAATCTTACAACATAGTTTGTGACCTGTGCAGTCCGTGAATGTAGTTTTTTTTGTTGGGACCCTTGCACCATTTTGAGTTGTGCAAGCCTTGGTTCTAGCTAGAAGGTATTTTTTTTCTCTATGATTTTCTCTCTGTTTTATTTCTCTATGGTTCAAATACAATAATTAGACTAAAACTGTCATTACATAATGTAACCTAATTGTAAAATATTTTTGAATCCTTTTGCGGATCGCATGTGGCTCGTATGTTGTGCACTGTGCAGGTCACTTCTAGACTCTTAAACATTATTTCTGACAAAAATGTGATTGCAAAAAGAAATTAACCTATCGAAGTCCGAGTGGAAATAAAACGATAATTAGTTTAAAGTATTTGTGAAATTTGTTTGAAATTCAGTCACAACAATCACCAAAACTTATCACTGGATTTTTTGAATTAAAAAGTAAAAATCTTATAAATTTCTGAAAATTAAAAATGTAGACATTCTGGATCGCAAGTATGATGATGGCTTTTCTTGGTCATTATGAAAGTTACTTTGCAAAGAACACTCAATATTGTCTGCCGTGCGTAGGTTATCAAAGACAGCGTTGTTAAAATCGATCTGTTAAATTGAACGATTTTTTTCTATTGAATTAGCATCGAGCAGGCTTCAAATGGCCAGATTAAACGTGAGTCGCTTCAACTAAATAAGTTTTAAAAGTAATGAAATATTCATTGTTGCCAAAATGTAGCAAAATTACACGATTTAAGTTTTATACAATTGCTAACAGGCAAGATTAGTCCCAAACAACCACCGGTCCGTATTGGTTTGAAATCTTTATCCTCGGTCTGACAAAGCCTTGATTGGTTATTCCTGGTACTGGTAGTTACGCATAGCCTACTTGTAGAGACTTTTGACGCAGGGTCGGTTGCCGAGATTGACAGAGAGAAGTTTCCGATTGTTGCCGGGGACTCATTCCATCCATTAGGTGCTGCTGAATGGATAATAGTCCTTAGAATGCGTTACCAGTACTCAAGTTGTGCACACCGCGAGTGGAATAAGCGCTGGTTGATATTAAACCTTCTTCGTTCACGAATATCATGCGCTAACCAATGGGGTTGTGCGATCCACTCGGTGGCGCTACAACTGGGTCCTAGCAACACGCTCGCAGTGATTGCTTCAAGCTTTAGCACGCTTTGTGTAACGCGCGTACAGCTGATATGGGTGGGATGGGAGTGCAGTGTTCTGTTGATGTGAGGGTAAGAAAGTGCATATTACAATGCTTGATACATTTTAGGCTTGATTTAACGTTGCTGTGGCTATAAAAGCAAATAAGTAAACAGGCTTTTCGAACACATTGCATGACAAGGTATCGACTTGTGGTGACAGGCAGAGAGGGAGACAGAGCAGTTTTTGTAGCTATAATCCTTTAATAATGTCCTTGAAGTCTATGATTGTGCTGTCTCTTCCTTGTAATAATAAATTGAGATGATTTAACTCCGTAAATATGTCAGTTAAATAAGCAAGATTTTCTTCAAAATTATCAGCATTCATCACATCAATCAATTTTTTTTCAATCATGCCATTTTGTTTTTGGATTTGTTTGGCAGTTTGCTTCTTTTGTATTTCACTATCAATTTTATTCTGCATAAATGCCTTTACTTCTCTTCTTAGCTGAAATAATCGATTCAAAGCATTGCTTTTTGATTCAAAGCATTTGCCTTTTGGTGACATTAAATAAAAACTCTTCTTTAATGTCATCTTTTATTTTGTAATGGACGTAAACTAGCATCTGTGCACAAGATCGAACTCCAGTGGACTCATCCACTGCAATGCTGAACAAGTCAGATTCTTTAATTTCCTTCACAACAGTCTCCTTAACATTTTCTGCCACTTCAAAAATTTGTCTCTGCTCTTTTGTTGGATAGTGAAACTTGCATTCCCTGCCATCACCTTTTATATAGGCTAAACTTATAGGCTACTTGCATACCATGCCTTAACCATTTATATAGGCTACCAAGTAGCCTACTTGCATGTTTAACTGTATGATGATTGATGAATCAACCATGTTTGATGGGTGTGCGGAGCACACACTCTAGATCAGTGATTCCCAACCTTTCTTGGTGTCGGAGCCGAATTTCAAACTTCAGAGTGCGTATGGAGCCGCATGAAAACACTCAAGTAATTATAACGAAAATTTTAACCCTGTTGGGCCCACTGTAAGAAAACACGTTCAAAAAAATTTTTTTTGCTGTTCAGCACTTGGTTTGTGACTCATTTAAACCAAAAACATATTTTTTTTTGTATGCTAGCCCTTTCGGCCAAGTTTTGGGCCATGTTGCATATATGATACATTGGGCCTTGAGTGGTAATTAGCAGACAGCATTGTTGATATGGTGGAGTGGCAAAGATGAATGTAGATAGAAATTTTTTGTTTGGAAAAACCCTGTCAAAGACTGTAACTTTTCCGATGATCAGTATTTGGGCCAAAATTCCCCAATGATCTTTAGTGATAGATTATGAAGCTTCATCCGAAAAGCAAAAATAGTGTACTATCGGAACTGAATGATGCAAACCACAAAACGCAATAGCAAAAATTTTACTTTTCAATTGTGAAAATCATAAAAGCAATTTCGGGTTTCCACAAAGCAGAAGCGGATCTCGCATTACATCTCTCATTACACCAGAAACAGGGCTATGCCAAGTACTAAGCTCTCAGTAATGTCGGACTCCATTCATTTGTACCAGACCCATGTTGAAAAACATGCCGATTACTTTCTCTATTTCTTTAGTGTTGGTATCAACACTTTTTCCAGTTTTTTGCACACTATAGAGATTCGTATTCTGAACTACATTTTCTATCATGTCCTCGCTGACAAACCTAAAAAAATACTGCAATGGCGTTTCCATGTGTTCATTAGCAGGTGGTTCGATCAAAGGTCCTGTAAATGATGCAGCAGGTTCTAAAAAGTTCTTTTTTCTCCATTTGTAAGCAGAATTACTTCGGTTCCGGATACCATTGGTAGCTCTTTTGCTTGTAGTGGTAACATTAACAAGTGGAACACCATCATCATTGTCTTCTTCAATGCATGGAACATTCGCAACCTAAAGCAAAATATTAGCATATGAACAACCAAAATTCAAAAAATCCAGAGGCAATGTAAGCCAAGTAGGCTATTGACTGTACCTGATTAGTGTGTTGTAACATATGCTCATCATTATCATCGTCGTCATCAGATTCAACAAAATTAGGATCATCGTCATCACTCTCATCCCAGTTGATCATATTGATCAAATCTTCTGTGGTATAACCACGCAAGCCATTTTCTACAAAAAATTTAACAGTTGAACTAAAAGAAAAAATCTCAAAGAATTGAAATTTGTGACTAAGGACCATGGTGTAATTATTGATCAAGACAAATCAAAAAAATAATACAAAAGTGGTTAGCAGTAGGGTTGGACTAACTTGGTATTCTGTAGCTAGTTTTCATGCTCCAGCGTTTGTCACTTTTTTGAAGGCATCAGTTCATTCAGTTTCACAGTAGGCTACAATAATTTGATATGGTTTCCAACATTAGTGTAAATACAATAGCCTATATAGCCTAGGGTTATCATATTTGAAAAAACAAAATTCCGGACAGTGCATGACTATTTTCATGAGACCATATATGCACTACCGAACTATTAGCCATTACTATTAGCCATTAGAATTAGTCAAGGATTCTGTATCAAAAATTCACTAGGCTTCCTCCTCTATGACATTTCAAGTAAATCTCTGATTAGGCTATATGTGCGAAATCGCCTGCTTTTATAGACTGTTGGAATGTTCTAGTAATTTTCGCAGCACGTGATCTATATCTAACCAATTCTGATTCAGCACAACGGTCAATAAGTTCAAGAAAGTTCTAAGTGGTAAACATCACTGATAAGGAAAACGCTCTGTTACATCATAATTCCGTACAACCTCGCAGTAAAAAAAAATGGCAGTGTTGCACAGTACGATTGCAGATGCAGTAAAATGAGCTGGCTGAGCGAATTTTCTAGAAAAAATTTTTCTAATTTCCCAAAACGCCCATCATAAAATTCCGGACATTTGAGCATTTTTTTAAATTCCTCCCGAACGCAAAATTTAACACTAAATTCTGGACATGTCCCGAATTTTCCGGACGGTATGGCAACCCTAATATAGCCGTATTATAAACTGATCAAAGACATAGCCTACAACTAGTAAGGTGTGATTAAATTTGAACTGTGTGCTTATTTTTACAAAGTTTAGTGTGGAATAAGCAATGCACAAGCTCAGCAGATCAAACAATTTGGATAAACACAGTATGTCAACAATGACTTGTCCTTCATCATTATCAGGAATCAGTGGCATGCAAAGCCCAATGTTGCACCCGTGCAACATCAAATTTCAAACATTTATAAAATAATGAAAAATCAAAAATGTTTATTCAAAATGAACTTACAATGAATTACTAGCTCTAATGGAACATGTTTCTCACAAAAACAACAAAATAACTTACCCTATAAAACGAGATATCTTCTTCAACTTTTGTGTACTTCTCAACTCCTTTCAGCAGACAAAATCGCGCCAAAAACAAACCTGGCTAAAGCACGTGACTTACATCTACCAATCGGTTTTCAACAAAAAACTGTAGCTCAATAGCGACACCAGCCTTTTATAAAAAAAAAAGTAAGTTTCGCGATATCCAAGGGGGCTCTGGAAGAGCCCTAACGTCATGTTGCATATATGATACAGTGGGCCTTATAGGGTTAAAGCATGAAAGCGTGTACCAACGAATAGCAACACTAACAAGAAAAATAACACAAATCAATTTGTCCAACTTGGCTTTGAGCTTTAACAAGTTCAGTTCAGTTGTTTTTATTTCTGACCATCATATCAAAAACAATAGCCTACACGTGCGCAATTGCAGAGAATGCAGTAGCTGCTTGAGGTGCTCATCGGTCAACCGATTGCGGTATTTATTTTTGATTCTAATCATTTTGCTGAAAAGTGCTTCACATACGTAAGTTGATTCAAATACAGAGGCGTTTCTCTGGGCATTGGTTTTCAAGTTGGGATACTTTCCCTCTGGAACTCGACTCCAAAATTCAAGTAGGTCTTCACTTTGAAATAATTGTTTGAGCTCGATATCTGACTGCATGTCTAGCAACTCCAATTGTAAATTATCAGGAGCAGTGGCCACATTAACTGCAATAGGATTTGATTTATGATTTCACATTGCATGTCGTACCCCCTGCTTTGGTGCTTCGTACCCCCAAAGGGTACACGTACCCTAGGTGTAAGATGTAAAGTGAAAAGTTCACTGACAGTGCAACCTCTACGACACAACGACTATGCAGTTTGTAAACAATTTTAACTTCGTAAATAATTTTGGCAAGTCAAAAAAGAATCGCCTTAAATATTATAAATAGATTTTTTATATTTTTTGTGGGATTTTCAGGGGCCAATGAGAGCCGCAAGAAGGCTAGCTTGGAGCCGCATGCGGCTCTAAGAGCCGCGGTTGGGAATCACTGCTCTAGATATACGCCACTGCAATATCCAGGGTTGCCATCGACATGGACCCCAAATTAAGGACAACAGAAAAATTAAATTTTCATACAAAATAAAACAAACGTTTTTGAACAAATCTCAGCATTTATACGAGCCATTATATATCACATGCCATATTGTTTGCCAGAAACAATGTGTTCCAGCAACTCATTGTTCGTAAAAAAATACTTTGTGCATCTCACGACAACTCAGGTCTAGGTTTACTTTTACTGTAGTAGGGATTTGACTGTCATTCTACTAAGTTTATTCACTAATTGTTAAAAATAAGACAAAATAAGGACTCAAATCAAAAAGAAGGACATTTCCTAGCAAATAAGGACAGTAATACTTTCTAAGATAGAGTTCTTCAAAATAAGGACAAATCTTAGAAATAAGGACGGTATGGCAACCCTGGCAATATCTCTGGAATGGGGTGATTTACCAATTAGGTCCGTGTTGTGCACCGTCTTCCTGGTGTTCAATTAAAAAATAGTTTTCGATTTCGCCATTTACTCGACAAACCTCCTAAGAAACTCGAGTTGCTAAGCGATCTGCTTCCGACGGCCCTCCCTACTGACTACCTTAGTTAATTACAAGCACTTTTGCAACTTTATGAGAATTCTGTAACTTTATGAGATGTTTTTCCTATTTTTGTATCACTCTGCGTTCCAACCTTCTAAAAACAAACATGTTTTGATAACTACAATGCATATCCGAATCATATTTAAAGTTATTCTTTCGCCCACGCGTGACCAAGCGCTGTACAACGCATTGTCTATTCAGCGGTCGGCAACCTACGGCTCCGGAGCCGCATGCGGCTCTTTTATCTCTGCGCTCTGGCTCATGCGGATGCGCTATGCAATGAAGTTCAGGAGCAGAAATCACATTAACTGCGTGAAATAAATCATTAAAAGAATATGTGTATGTTTATATCTGACCATGAACCGATTAGTTGTGTTTCCCAGTCATGTTAAAAGTTGACAACTGTTGGAATGGTAACTACAAATCAGTTCTACAGGGTGCGGCCGAATAACTCAAACAAAAGGCTTTTCTGTAAGCGTTAGGTTTTTGCTGTAAGCGGTCAGTTAGATGGTGCGCCTCCGAGCAAATTTTAGTTTAATGGAGACGAGACCAAATGGCTCTTTCAATGCTAAAGGTTGCCGACCCGTGGTCTATATGCTGCGCAAGGCTAGTTCTCGTCTAGAAGTACCCAGTTGTACCGCCGCTAGTGGTTTCGTGGTATCTTGTCGCACAACCCCATTGGAGCTATCGGAATGATGATACTCATAAATGACAATACTCACATCATATACCGCATTCGGGGACAGTGTTTCATCACTGTGGCCGATGGCCGAGTGGTTAGCGCGTTGGGCTCGCAGTCGAGAGCCTGCATGTTCGACTCCAGCCACCTGCACTTGCTGTTGTTTCTCTGGGCAAGAAACTTAACGATAATTGCCTCTACCTAGTGATCGATTTCGAGTAATGGGTAGTACCAAATTTAAGTCATAAGTAAAGTAGACAACCGGAAAACAGACATTGCCGTCGGCTGCAGCGTGGGTCAGGTGTATGTCGGAAGGCGTACACCGATGCATAGCGCTCAAGTCCGCTTTCCCGCAATGCAGGATAAAGATAAACAAACAAACAAACTGTGCAACCAATAAGAGAAGCGAGTGTGAAAAACTGAAACTTTACCTCAGATCTGTCTAAGTTTCCGCTTACAGGCCAAAGCTATGATCTGAGTATTGGGAATTAATCAGCAGCAGCGCCAACTTTTTTCATGGTGTCAACTGTCCAGTTGGATGGTGGGCAGCTCACATGTTAGCGAACCATAAATTCTTCCACTCTACTGGGCATTGTAGGCTTGGAGCCCTGGTTCGGCACCGCTAAACATCACGAGCCTGCATCTCTTATAAACTGTAGCCACCGACGTTAGCTTAAATACGACCAAACTGACATATTAGCCGCGGAATCGTGTAGGAGGAGATGTAGAACGAGTGGCGGCAGCAGAGAATCCTGTTTGAAAAGTTTACTCAACAAACTTATTTGATTTTGTCTCATTGGGATTGGAGCGAACGTGAAACATAAGAGGATCCTCGAAACATAACAAAAATTCGAAAAAAATGAAGGGGCCCTTTTTGAATTCACGTATTCAATTATTACTCTTCATTCGGATTAGCCTGAGTTTCCCGATTTAGAATTTCGATTCGATCGTCTTTAACCAGTCAGTCACCTGTCTGAATATGACGTGGCATTGTGACAAATCAACCTCTAGGATGTTTTGTTTATTGCACCAACTGCGGCGGAATGTTCTTATAGACTTAAGGTGCTGATGGCAACTCATAGGGGTATTCAGACAGCAAACCAATAGCTTTTTTAATTGATGCAAAAGGTGGTTGGCTTGCCGTCTCGTTACATGCTGAAAGGTAAATAGATTGAATTTAAAAAAAAAACTTAAGTTCAATTGAAGACCTGAGTTGTAGAACTATTTAAGTCAGATTTTGTGGAAATTAAGTTATTATCCAAAATACGTTGTATGATGGTCGACGCTTGTCGTCGAGCAAAATTTTTATTTAAAAAACGGCTTAGTTTCGCTATAACACACGCTGGTGTTCGCATAGAAATAAAAGATTAAACAAGGTTAACAGACGTTACCTTGCTTTATCTCAAAAGCCGTTGTTTTGGGCTTGAAGTTCTACTACTTAGGTTTTCAATTGCATTCAACAAATGAAAACTCGAAAAAAATTTATCTTTTTTCATCATTTAAAAGCTCTCAGATTTCAAATACAAAAATACTGTATGAAGATTTGGAGTACGGTAACCCGTAGAGGTTGCAAACCACAGACCAGTTCTATGGGGAACAATCAAAAGCAAGGGGGGAACAATCAAAAGTTGTCATAGCATATTTAGGACCGTTATGAAGATAATTTGTACCGGGTACAAATGTTGTCATAGCATATTCAGGACCGTTATGAAGATAATTTGTACCAGGTACAAATGTTGTCATAGCATATTCAGGACCGCTATGAAGATAATTTGTACCAGGTACAAATGTTGTCATAGCATATTCAGGACCGCTATGAAGATAATTTGTACCAGGTACAAATGTTGTCATAGCATATTCAGGACCGTTATGAAGATAATTTGTACCAGATACAAATGTTGTCATAGCATATTCAGGACCGTTATGAAGATAATTTGTACCAGATACAAATGTTGTCATAGCATATTCAGGACCGTTATGAAGATAATTTGTACCAGGTACAAATGTTGTCATAGCATATTCAGGACCGTTATGAAGATAATTTGTACCAGGTACAAATGTTGTCATAGCATATTCAGGACTGTTATGAAGATAATTTGTACCAGGTACAAATGTTGTCATAGCATATTCAGGACCGTTATGAAGATAATTTGTACCCGGTGCAAATCTTGGATCTCAAATCAAAACACTCCCAAGAAACGCACCCCACCCAAAGTATATGCGGTGGTTTCTTCAAGTTCTCAGGCCACTTGGAAAAGTTACAGCCCCCTAGAATCATCCAGGGCCCACAACTTCGCCCTGCCAACGCTACTAATCATATGACGTCATTCTATTGCTTTCATTCATCTCCACCTTTCATACAACATTTCATTTACGTAACTTAACGTGGAAAGTAAACGCACACACATCTTTGGCAACCATTAAAATAATGTGTTTCATTTTTTCTCTTGCCTTCAACCGCACTGCAGTATATAACATTGTAAATTTTATTTTGTATGTCATTCGCTCTGAGGATGCGCATTGTCATGGTGCGCGAAACGTCAGTGAAGCAATAAATCAACTTGTTTGTCTTTGCTTTTACTTTCACTTTCATCAGATGAACGCTGCGACCAGTGCTAGAAACGATAATTGTCCTGATGAACACCCAACCTTTTCAGTATTCAGCGCCACGATGATTCTGGTGACTCCAAGCAAAGGTCTTCATAAAATAATTGCACAACTGCAAGACTTGCATACGATGCTCTTGTAATTTGCCTCCAAGCGAGTTAGAACATGCGACATGGTAGAGATGAGCTACAGTACGATCTTAGAATTAAGCCGGAAAAAGTATTTATCAATGCTTTCGACTTAACAAAACGCACACTTCATGTTATTTTAGAAGCCTCCAATAAACTGATCCAGTGTTTGAAGATCAAGCCAGGGACCAACCATATAGTAGCCCAAACACAACTACTGATAGATATGAAGCTGACTATAATTCAGAAGAACCAAACTTGATGTCTTTGACCACCAGCGCAAAACAATCGGTCTCAGAATGGTCACAGTGGATTGGACGCAATGGAACAATTATATAACAATAATACTAACCTATGACGTCAATACACGGGTTTATGACCAACGCAAGAGACATGACGACATCAAATACTTTGCATTGTATGGGACAATTCGGGAGTGGAACTGCACTATGTTTGTAATGAGGCAATTTCAAGGACAAGAATGAGTGAAAAATTGAATGTAGCCAGCCGAGACTAGCGAACTTAGGGCTGTGGCTGGGCACTCCTGATTTAAGACAAACATGTCTGTGGGAATGTTGGATACAATTACTTGCTTCACTAAAAACATTTATAGTATGGGCCTGAAGTTGGAAGGATAAGATCTTAAGAATTTACTAAGTCGATGATTTTAATAGGACACTACAGCCCTCACAATAAAGCACAAATCAAAATATTGGTATCATTATGTTAACGTTTCGAGCACTGCATCAATGAGCACCCTCAGGCCAAACAATACGCCTCCCTGTTTTAATGGGAATAAATCTAATATTATGGCATAGATTTTTAAACAATAAACTTCATCAATATTCAGAGGCAATACTGACTCAGAGGATGCATCTGACGGAGTACACGAAACATGGATGGCATCATTGTTGTACCTATGACATCATAATAAAGCTTGTGACCAAATTGAAACAACAATTATCCGGAACAGTTGGGTACATAACAGCATGGCCATCACCGCATCAACCCAAGCGCAGTCAATACAAAGAAAACATATTCTGCCAATGTTAGATGCCGGAACTTCATAGAGGTTTAAAGTAAAAGGCGGTAGTTTCAAACCAGGTTGCCGGTGTTGATGGACCACAACACCGGAGCAACCAACAACATGGTGAGGTAACAATTCACTGGATGACCCCACCTAGGTCATTGTTTCATTGCTACCTTGGCTTTTACCAATCAGAAGCTGATAAAACATATTCAAGTCTTTAGCATGGTATTACTCATTGCTTACACACTAAAAGTCTATAACGTGTAATCACTTTTTTTGTAAATGCAACGATTGATGACGTAGGGGACAAATGGAACTTTCGGTTCTAAGGTCCAAACAAAGACGGCTGACATAGGTAGCATGGAACTGATAATGGTGCCCACTTCAACTGGTAGTATGGAACTGATAATGGTGCCCACTTCAGCTTGTAGCATGGAACTGATAATGGTGCCCACTTCAGCTTGTAGCATGGAACTGATAATGGTGCCCACTTTAGCTTGTAGCATGGAACTGATAATGGTGCCCACTTCAGCTGGTAGCATGGAACTGATAATGGTGCCCACTTCAGCTGGTAGCATGGAACTGATAATGGTGCCCACTTTAGCTGGTAGCATGGAACTGATAATGGTGCCCACTTCAGCTTGTAGCATGGAACTGATAATGGTGCCCACTTTAGCTGGTAGCATGGAACTGATAATAGTGCCCACTTCAGCTTGTTTAATTATATTTCATTTCCTAGACAACAAATCAGCCGTTTTTACATTGATTCAACGACTGATTTGCTGTCTGGGTTAGAACTTCCAAATATATTAAAGGTATTCAAAGATAAAAACATATAATCAGATAAAAATGGCAACACGACATACAGTCGTCAATCCAACGTACGTTAGCTTGGCGGGTGGGGGAGTCGCGCTTGATAAAAACTGGTGGGATTCTCTAGGTAAGAAGCGAACGTCAAAGAAATAAACGTACCTCGATGATGAGAACATGCAACGACAAAGTACCAGTGTATACTTGATAATACTATGACAGTTACATCACAAAGCACAAACACCGGGCTGGACACGGTCCTTGGTGTTGAACCAAGGAAGTTTGCTGAGCTGTCGGAACAATGGTCTGGCTTGCATTGCGACCACAACTCAGGAGAGTTTGCTTTAAGGAAGATTTAAAACATTTCATTAGCATTAAATGTAAACGTCTTGCGTAAAGATGAGATCTCAGATGTGCATTGTGCAAGGATGGAAAGTGGTTCACAAGTTTAAAGAGAAATTTCCCTGGAAATTGACTCGAGTTTTCAAGCTTATCCGAAAGCGCCGAGAGAAGTGCGTTTGCTTGGCTTGTTCCAACAATTTGTGACGCCACTTGTGATGTCATCACTCCGTGACGTCAACATTCGGAAAATTTCTGAACATCGCACCCATCCTCGCTTAAAGTATCAGGTGCGGATTAAGCGCATGATCTCGTAGAGAGGTCGAACTGTCACTTGTTAATAAACCGATCAAATAGAATTTTCTATAAAAATTGCACAGCGTAGGTTCATGGAAGCAATATGAGATCATTTCTTGTCGGCCAACAACTCTGACATGTTGGATAAGTCCTGAAAGCAAATAAGTTCATTCTATAATCAGCACGAGTTGAAGCAATGTAAAACATAGCGCCAGCTTTGACGTATTCTTCAAAACTATGTTATTGTTATACATACGAACTAAATACACGCATGTAACTTCCGAGATAAATACGATAATTGTAGTGAAAAAAAAAACGGTCGCAATCTTTCATGAATATTAAAGTAAATTCAAATTGGAACCTATCAAGGCGACAAGATTTGGGAATTGCAAAGTGACTTCTTAAACTTACTTGTTTGAGAGCTAAGTTTTTGGTCATCTCTTCCTCCAACATCCGGGTTAGTTTGCGGTTGAGCTCTCGGATGTTAGTGACATCAACGTCTTCTTGACCAGTGATGATGCTCTTCATGCGGTCGCTAAACTTCCGGGAGCCAAGTTCCTCTTGGGAAGACCTGGCTTTGTGATGGTCTAGAAACGAAGAGGAATTACGTTGCTGGGAAGCAAAACGTCATGAGGTAGAATATGTTACCTTTATTTGTTACGTAAGCAGCAAGTAACAAAGCCAGATGGTGTGAAAGTACAGTTTTATTAATTTTAAACTTTCCGCTAGAAAGTTATTTTTTGCTTTGGCACTGCATTGAACCAAGGAAACAAGCCTCCAATTAGAAAGAGTATTTGTATTACTAGGAAGGCAAGTGAAGTCTTCCAGAACACGATAAACTTTTACCACCGTAAATGATGATGAAGCACTTTGCAATGTAATGGTTAGGTCATTGTGATGTGGGGATGCGTGGCACAAGCTGAACAGGGGTAGCTATTACATGAAAGTGACTTGTGTCGCAATGAATGTAACGAATGCCAAGAAAAACTTAATGTAAAGCAAGAAGGTGGCACAAACAAACTCCACCTGTCCGAGTGTGGTGAACATATTGCTGAAGTAGTTTTGTTTTTTCGAGCAACTCATCCGCCATCGCTCCAGCGCTCTCCTCCAGGTGACGCACTTGCTCCTCCAGGTTCCACTTGTCCTGCTGCAGGGCAGTCACTCGGCCCAGCAGGTCCCGACTCTCGGCCTTGCTCACTGGGGCGACTGGAGCGGGGGTGGCGCTACTTTTTGAGCCCGACAATCCACCACTTCCTGTCTGCAATGCCAACAACATCAAAGTTACATAACTTAACGTTTCTTCCACAATATTGTTACCCAGACAGTACGTAGGCCATCTTTTACATTGATTCAACGTCTGCAATGACTGATTTGCTGTCTGGGTAGTTTCCAACAAATTCTAGTATTTTCTATCTTGGCTCCAGAAAATATGAGACGAGTAGTTAGCATCAAACTGTTCACATCCTACTTCTATGACAGATGTTGTAGCATTGGCGGTGAGTCAAAATGTTGTAAAACAAATTTCTTACCCTAACAAGTAAAACAAATCCAGGAATAATAATAACAACTTGTTACGTCAAAACTAGGCATCGACGACCAGTCGACCACATACTGATGTTCCTGAGGACAAGCGACGAACTCGCGCTCTTTCGAAGGGTCTCAAACCAACACGGCCAAGGTTACAAGTAAGACTGATCGTCCTGTTTCGGTATCAAGCACGTCATAACGTTCGCGTTTAGTCGCTTCTACCTTTTTCTAGGCTTCTACGTTTGGTATAAGTTATATACTTTTTCGTTAAAATGGTCAGAATAAAAACAAACTGAACACTAGGATGTTTCATATTTTCACCATTTTAGATTAATATGACGTCATAAAGATGTGGGGCAAGGCCCTTGAAGTTCTAAACACCAGAATTTTTACGTATTATGAAAACTGCTTCTTGGAAAGTGACAGAAGTGGTGTCAAAATGAGCATAAGAGATGATTTCCTATGACGTCTTCTCGGAATCGGAAGCTGTTTCTTGTGTCTGTGATACATTGGTTGAACCGACCTGTGATGTGGAATCGGAACTGGTCTGTTTGTTTGGCGAGATGAAGTCGCGAAAGCTGAAAGAAGATACGGAACTGCCATCTCCTCCCGTCGTATCCTTCGTGTCGACCACTTGAAGGAGCTCATCTAGATCTACAGGATATAACTGGTTTAAACCGGTTTGGAAAATTTACAATGGATTAATTAATCAAGTCACTTTCAGAGCAATAATAGCGGCAAGATCAAGCAAAGATGGTCATTTCGTGGGTTGTACGATTGAGTTTTGCATTGAATTTGCACGGAGCAACTCATAATCTTTTGCATTGAGTTTGCACGGAGCAACTCATAATCTTTTGCATTGAGTTTGCACGGAGCAACTCATAATCTTTAACAAGCGGAAACGTAACACTTCAAGCACGTGACCTGTCTTACGTCACTGGTTCAAAGCTGTTTTACCAGCAAACGAAACTGCCAGAAATAAGTTATCTTTATACAATAATCAACATTCATGTAAAGGAAAAAGGCAAGTTGAGGAGGAAAGCAGCAAGGTGGGGTGGGCTTGACAAGAGAAGACGCGTTAGACAGATCGATGTGGAGGCAGGGTGTGAAGGCGATTGCGACACTTGGAGGTGAATCCGGCCACCCTTGTTAACAGGGACATCACCAGATTAAAACTGGACTACTACTACTACTAACAACAAATAATTTATTTTCACACGAGTCAGTTCAATCATAAACAGTTAAAATTCGATTTCGATCAGCTGGCAGCAGATCATCTTCAGTTAAGCTTATTCAAATAGAATCCAACATTGTTGTGGGTTTAACACCTGGATATTTCATTTTCTTGATTCCTGTAACACTCGTGGAAATATGCCAATCGTGACGTAAAACCCACAGAGAGAGTGTCATGCAACGTCACAACTTATTTGTGGATACATACTTGAATTGCTTGAAGACATTTCTCCGAGCTTCTCTTGCAACTTCTCGTTTCGCTTACGTTCGTTAACCAGTTGTCGCTTCAAATCTTTTAACTGAAATTGCAACAACGTCGTGGTGCAAAAGACTAAATGATACTCATTAGAACTCATATGCGGGTCGCCGTCGTGTCCCAGAGAGCAAAATCCGTCATTTTTACATTGATTCAACGTCTGCAGACCTTGAATCAATGTAAAAATGACGGATTTTGTTCTCTGGGGTGAGCCTCTGAGGCCGAGGGTCTATCCTTTTGTCACCCAAGATGCAACTAGGAAAACGTATCGCTTTGATAGAATCGGAGGAATGACACCACCACATGGAGGATATAGTAAGCAAGTAACATCACACGAGGAAAGGTCTTGCAATCCAAGTATGTAAAGCAAAATGTCTTTCATCGTCTTACTTCAACTTAGTTTTTATGTTAGATACAGAAAGTGCCGGGGCACGTCTTTTAGGTGCAGACAGTTAGGTGCCTGCTAAATAGGTGCGCACATTGTGGCGTCAGGATATTTAGATGCTATTCCCAGTAAAGTTTATTTCATTAGGTGCTTGATGGTAATACTGCAGATAGAGGCGTACGCAAGATCTTCTCAAGAGAGAGGCATAGATTTTGTATTTAAAACAAACAATATGATACAACGCCCTTGACGTCTCGCATGTACTTAACACAGTGAACCACGCGTATTGAGGGTACGTTCAGTGGGATACGCAGGATTTTGTTACTGGGGAAGGAGGCATTCGATGTAATTTGACATTTTTGATCAAGAGTAGCTTAATGCTACTTTATAGACTGACCAAAGTCTAAGGTAGCTGATACTATCTGTTGGTAAAACATAAACTCTCACGCTCTTTGCGTATGTCACTGTAGTGTACTATGTATGCATTGAATTATTATCAGAGCAAATTAAATCAAATATAGTAATAACTATATTTGATTTAATTCGCTCTGCTTTGCTTAGCATTGAGCACTTTTTGTAATATTAATAGTTTTCATTGTTTTGAATTATTATCAGATATGTCAATATGAAAAGCATTATAGGGCAACGTCATGAGCCTAATTAAAGCACGAATTAAATTTCTCTGTGAAAGTTTAAATATCCGAAAAAGTTAAAGTACCGCATCCTGTATGTTTGTGGTACCACAAAGCGAACTCTCTACCAAAGTTTAAATATGGAATGCAATTTATTACGGTAGGTTTGCGTCGGCGAAAACTTTATCAATAAATTATTCAAGTTTCCAAACATGCCTGAGTTCACTTGTACTTGCATATTATTATTCAGGCACTGCGCTCTGATATGTTTCAAAGTGAAATTCACTTTGTAACAGCGGGGAGAACTGCAGCATAATCAAGCATTTCTGATGAATTTGACCTACCGAATAACGCCTAAATGACAAGGCGCCACAGTGCACCGCGCCTAAATATCCTGTTGCCACAGTGTGCGCACCTATCTGGCAGCACCTAACTATCTGCACCTAAAAGACGTGGACTGGAAAGTGCTACAACTCATTTGGTTTACAAGGGCCTTGTTGATATTAGTACAGTACACGCGGTGTAGGCAGATGTAATATATAAGCAGTACTGGTTGGCGAAAAAAGAAGTATTTTTGAACCCAAATAAACAACTTTTTCTTACAGCTACGCAAGCTGCACAGACAACAACGACTATTTTGTGTTGTAAAAGTTTTTGTTGGTAACGGGCGCATTGGTACAGCTAGTAGAATAAGCAGTAAGCACACAACTCACCGCAGCATGTCCTTTCTTCTCAACTAACTTTTGCTTGCTCACTTCATCTTTGACCTCTTGCTTCAACTGGATGATGATCTCATCATACTTAGTGGATTCCTGTCTCTCTTCCTCAACTCTGCGCTCCGCTTCAGCAACGAGAAGATCCTTTGAGGCTACCTCTTCTCGGATTTTCTGGAAGAGTAGATTAGTAATCGTGTTTTATTTTACGTCTACTGCAATAACATGGTACAGTGCGAGTCACAGATGCAACACAAGAAACAACTGGAAGTAGTTTAGGACATGCAGTCATCGATTCAATTGCTCTCAATATTTTAGCATGCTACTAAGTGTACTGCAGAGCACAGTCGCGTGCGATCTGCCGACAGTGCAATTATTAGTGTACGGCACAACATTGTGTATAATAATCCTAACATGCTTATTGTTTATCTTCAATATGTAAAAGAATCTCATCAAAATAGTCCATTCTGAAGTACTTGAAGACACCTGAAGTTTGATAGGCTACACAATACACATTTTACCAGAATTTAAAAACATGCTTCGGGGGTTTCACAACACCTTCTGGGATGAAGCTTCAGGTGCCGTTTTCTGCGTTTGAGGCTACTACTGAGGTACCTACCTCGAGATCACGTTGGTGTTTTTTCTTCAGTTTTTCAAATTCCTTCTCGTGTTCTTCCTGTTTGGTCTCAGCCAACTTTTCAGCATCCACCAGCGCTCTCTCGAACCATCCCTTTGAGTTTTCCAAAGACGATACATTGGCCTGCATGTCTCTCATCTGCTGCTGGCAGGTGTCAACCTCTCTCGTCTTTGCCTTTAATAAAAATCGAAAAAAATTCTCGTCTGTGTATCGTTTAGGTAAAGATGGTCCCATGTCCTATACTTGATCCAAGCATCAGGGGAAAGTAAGGTTCTCATTATAACCAGCCTTATGCACTAACGAGAGGAGGGTGGCCAGTTCCTTTCTCTCGGTCGTCTTTCCTTCAGCAATTATCATCACCAATTTATCAAACCCTGGGTAAAGGTGAGCAGTGCTTTTCAACAACCAGCTGAAGCCGGGAGTCGAACCAGGATTGCATGATTGGAAAACGAGCGCCGTATCCACTGAGCCATCCCACTGTCGCAGTTGATAACAGTAAACAAATTTTATTTATGCTCTGTTTTTCTCATATTGCATTAATGTAATATGTTCTGCTTGTTGACGGCTTTATAGTAGAAGTATTCAATTGTTGGAAAAAATGTCTTGTTTTAAAACCATCAGCGCAGTTTAAGAATGGTTTTGCATTTGACACTTACCCTGTCCTGGTGGTTCATTCTAATGAGTTCTTGCTCCTGTCTTTTGCAGGTGTGCTCAAGAGCCTTTATCTTCTCTTCATAATTATCTTTTGTGTTTTTCGTTGTTGCCTCATACTCCTGTTTCAAAGAGGACAATTGGGTCGAAAACTTGGCATTGTTCTCCTGGGACTCCACCGCCTGAGTATCCATCACTTTCTTCCGCTTCTCCGCCAGCTAGGATATAATACAAAAAGATGAGGAGTAACACGTTCATGGAGAAGCCTACCACTAACACATGGATTGAAGTTTGGTGAGGGAATCTTCAACTTCGTAGTAGATTCGATTTAGATTAAGATGTTTTAGATATTGACGTTGAAAACTAGAAATGTTGAAAATACATCAGAAATAACAATAAAACTTTCACAAGTTCGACCCCAACAATAACAATTCCTATTTACAATGCAGCTTGGTTGAAACTTAAATGCTTACTTGTATCACAATTTTGATCAGTTTGTTCTTGCCGAGTATATACTCTATGCAAACAAGAATAGCGACAGACACTGAAGCCATACCAGCCGATTTTCTTACCACTGTGGTATGAAAACAAGCAACCAGTTGTAACCCCAAGACAAAAATACAAAAAGGGATTTTATCTCGCTATATTAGAAGTAGTCGGAGCAGTGGACTATAGTATAGCGAGTATATTGCACAGTGCAGATCTGAGCTTTTAACTCACATTAATCGGGAGCAATTCAAAGAAACACTTTACGCTTTCTCTATTCAACGTACGCTTCATAGTCTAAAACATTGCCACATTGCGTAAAAACATCATTGGGAAACCCGACGCTAACCTCCTTAGCCTCCGTCAGTTCCCTGCGTAGCGCGTCATTCGATTGTTCGACCTGGTCCACGCGCTGCAGCAGTGCACCACTGGCGCGCGCGTTCTCCTCAAATTTAGTGATTGCGTCATCTTTCTCCATCGTCGCCTTCTCACGTCGAGAGTCCATGGATGCGATGCGCTCCTCCAACGCTTTCACTCTGGACGAATGTTCAGACCGTTCGGTTTCATACGACCGAAATTTCTATGAAAAGAAACATACAGAATACAGATAGTCGACGTCGTTACTTGTTGTCACAGAAAATGCCACATTTAAAAAAATCAGACTCAGTGTTCACCCTGAATGCACTCATACAAACAACAACCTTCGTGGCCATACCCAGATACGTATGGACTGATGAGGCCAGAAGGCCGAAACGGTGTGCCACCATCTGCAGTTATAGACCCAAAATGAAGTATGTTAGATTTTTGTTTACAAAACATTCATATTTTTTTAGCAAGAGCTACCCCTTAAATTTAAAGCTCTAAAAAGATATAAATTTATAAACTTGTGTTTGAAACGCTGCATTGTCAAAATAATTGCAAAGCGCACCATTAAAGAGCAATCAGTGCTTGCATGAAGATAACGGGTTTCTAAAGATTCACAAAATTCGTGAATGAGAACAAAATGCAAAGCCTAAAAACAGAATTTTTTTCGGTTCAACATTTTTATTCTACTCATTTTAATCAACTTACCTCTTCCTCCTGGTGCAACAAGGACTTCAATTTGTTTATCTCTTCCACCAGTTGACTTTTATCTTCCTCTAATAACTTGGCCTGTGTTTGAAAGCTGCCAACGCTGCTCTGCTGCCTCTCAAGCAGATTGTGGGCGTTCTGCAAGGCCTGAGGAAACATAACTGTAAAATTAACTACGGAATTTAGATATATTAAGTAAGCTGCCTTATTCGCGTGTCACACGGCCGTAGCCCAGAGCATTACACGCCAGTTCTTGCTCTATCGTTAAATTTGGCCAAGTCTTTTGCAGAGCATCCTACTTTCAGACCATGGTATTCGAGCAGATGTTGCATCGTTTGCTCCAGTCTGATTATTGCAACTTGTGCATTTACAACATACCTGAATTAAAATTAACTACCGAATATACAACTATAAGTAAATGAAGTTTGCAATATGACTTATGAGGCTGCCAGACGATTCGTGTTAGCAAAATCCTGGTGCTTGGTGAAACTTACTGAGAAAAAATTAACCACTTGTACAGACATTTTTGTTAGATTGACATTTGCCTTCCCAAAGTATCGCATCCACATGAAAGATGCTCCAAGGTACCAATGATACAAATAAAACATAAATAACATTTTACGTCTAATTTTATACTTTCTTCACACAAGCAGACAAATTATTCCAACAACCGAGCGAAATCGACTTGATGACGTCACAACCGCATACCCACCTTCCCCAAGGAGGAAGTTTCATTCTTTAGCTTTTCGACTTCGCACTGAAGAGTCTGTTGGGATGCATCGTGCTGGGAAGACAGTTCGGCCGATTTTGCCCTGCAAAATGTTTAGAAGTAATTTTGATGCCAGAATTGCTTAAAGGCCGAATGATATCTTACCATCCATTAATTAAAAGGAAAAGAAATTCCACTAAAACTTACACAAACCCACCCGACAAACGTCAAGGCCAAAATTTGTTACAGTATCATTTTAATTACGGTAATTATTATTAGGAGTTTTTAGATATGCATGAACGGAGCATGCTTACTCAATCAGAATGACTAAATCTAAGAAATTGCTTAAGACATAGCTCGTGTTAACAGCAGAACTAACTCTTCACGACTTTAATTCACCATATCAGCATGTTGCACTTCTTCCAATTGATACTCTACACATATCAGTGGTTCACTTCTCAACCTTGTTATTTAAAAACAAACCTCGATTGCAGAAGGATTGAAAAATCAAATAAAACTATTGACAAAAGCTCTAGTGATGACAAAGTGGAACATTAAAATAAATTATATATAATATAACTGAAACTTGTTACTTGTTATCAAGTTGGTAAAGATGTGGAGTAATTTAGCAAAACCATCACCCTCCACGATCTTGAACGAAACCATCTAACTTTTAAAAGTCAAAAAATAAAAATCACTGGAGCCCGATCTAACGCGCCAAGCATCTGATAACAAATCAATAGTTATAGCAAAACAATCTTGGTAATAGTTTAGCAGCCAACGTTTTGACTTGGCACTCACTGGAATTCTGTTATGAACTTCTCCTTTTCTTCCTGCAGAGCTAAATACAAAGCTTGCTTGCGATCAAGCTTCTCACGGAAGGCATCGGCCTCACTGGCCAGTGCTCTGTGTTCTCTCATGTGGCTGCTCCGTTCATCTTCAAGTGCTTTCTCAAGCAACATCTTTTCTTCTCTTTCTGTCTCGTACTTGACATGAACGCCTGAACACACCGAGTCATGAGCACGCGGTTTTTGAAATCCTTGTGAGTGAAATAAGGTCAAGTTTTTCAAGGATATTTGTATACCATATGGCCAAAATATTGTGGTGAAATATGGTGGGAAACCTTGTTAAGCGGAAAGCACAATAACAATTCATACGCCGTCTATTAAAGTGCGTCAAGATTCATAAAGTACTAAGTCAAATAACCATTTCTTAAAATTCTTCATAAAAAAAAACAAAAAAACACAACCGTAATAAAAACACAAAGCTGCACATGATACAGTAACTTGAAATAGATAACAAAACTACGGTACGCGTCATCATTGATACAATATGTACAATTGTACAATAACATCCTAGTAACACATTGGCCCAGGTGAATATGAAATGGGTGAGATGAAACATGGATGAAACCTGGGGGAGGCATTCAGTCATAAATCATGCAGACTACGCATGATTTCACGTACTTCGTCACTACGTTGGGAGGAGTATTTGACAAAAACTACAAAATTGAGAGATATAATCATTGCACATCATATGCAGGGCTTCTGTGGTTACACTAAGTGTAGACATACCATATCTTTGCGGTGCCACAAAACGCTTTTCTTATACGTTTATCAACCTTAGAACAGCATTTAGCCATCTTTTCCCATTCATTGGAATGCTAGTATATCAACGATAATGTCAGACACTGCAGACGTTTTTCTGCCCCTGGACAGGTTAATGATGAAAAATGATGCGGTTGCACAAGTAGGAGAGGAAGTAGACGTCAACAAAAAAAGCCAATGGTCAAGGCGGTCTGATGAGATCAGTTACTAAAATTTTCTCAAGTAAAATCGCTTCCAAGGTTCAGAAGTTTTGAAACGAAAGGAGGCAATAAAAGTGGATTGTAAACAAAAAAATTAAAAAGCAAATATAACCCCGCCCAGTATCACAGACGCTGTGTGAGGATGGAAAGCACGTAAAAAGGTTAGTAGAAAACATACGACGATCCAAAATGAGACAGTCAGAGATTTTTGTAAAAATCATCGAATTATTATACCAACGCCCAACATAACAGAATTGTTCCTTTTTTTGTCAATTTTATGTCATATGCTACCATCAGCACAACCTGCAAACCTCAAAACAGTTCACATGGTTGGTAGGCCAATCATGGAGAATATACGCCGGACACTAGAAACTCAAGATATTGGGGTCTAAGTTGTGGCACCTTTTGCAAGATTCATCTCGAGATGAGGGATACTCTACCAACAAAAAGTCAAAGCCTATGTCAACTCAGCAGCTCCTAAATTGTAAATACCGCTGTCGCATCACCTCCAGAGTTACCAGACAACAACTGCTATATATTTCTTTATATCATTATAACGCCTGGCGGTGTTAAAATGCGAAGGCATTATCCTAACAAAATTAGGTGATAATTTCCTTCACTGGATCGGCCCTCCCTCAGCATGCCCATTGCCCATGCAATTTACAAGAACAAGCAGGAGTGTTTAACAAATACTTTTATTGAAAGCATGAGTGTTGTGTCTACGATAGCACACATCTACCTTCATATTCGCTCAGTTGCTGCTTCAGTCTTTCACATTGAGCTTCTGCATGGAGTAGCCGCTCGTCTGCTGAAGTCGTGGTCAGAGGATGACTATCAATGGTCTGATCGGTTCCATTGTTCTCAATATTTATATGATCTTTGCTCTGTGGAGTAGGCAATGGTGGTATATCATACAATTTATACCATGACAAAATTCGAAGTGCGAAGAAGACATCCCAGTCAAGAAATAACAATGCAAGTTTAACTATATATATATTCCCCATTGCATTTGCCGCATCTTTGCGCTGTTTGCATGACCCATGACTTGTTAGTAAGTACAAGGAAACACCAATTTTGGGCTGGTAAAAACACAGACAATGTCTCCCTAACAAAAACAACCCATCGGTAGCAGCAAGGGGTCTGCTACTATTCGGCGAGTCCGATTCGGCTAATCCGATTCGGCGAGTTCCCTATTCGGCGAGTTTTTGAAATTTTATTTTTGAAAGGGAATTATCGGGTACCGTAGCCTAAATATAATTGCCGTTTTTACATCGTTAAACGTTGAAATCGTGCAGAAAGGAATAAAAATTAAATGTTTGAACTATTAAATTAAAATTCGTTATGTCAGTTCAGTTGAGTTGTTTTTATTTCTGACCATCATATCAAAAACAATACACGTCAACATAGCAAAGGTAGAAGCGACAAAACGCGAACGCTAAAACGTGCTTGAATTCGTCATGTCCGGTCAGTTGTTTTTATTTTTGATCATGACATCAAAAACAATTCACGTCAACATAGCAAAGGTGTAGAAAGAGGTAGAAGCGACAAAACACGAACGTAACGTGCTTGAAATCGTCATGTCAGTTGTTTTTATTTTTGATCATGATATCAAAAACAATACACGTCAACATAGCAAAGGTGTAGAAAGAGGTAGAAGCGACAAAACACGAACGTTAAAACGTGCTTGTGACCGAAGTAAGTTATTGAGTTGAAAGAAATTTGGCACGGTCGCAACACCTTGGACTTAACACCTTATCTTAGGTACCCGATAATTTCCTTTCAATCCAAGCTGTAGGCCACACATTTGTTGATCCAAACTGATCATTTTAACTATTCAAAAGTACTAACTTATACATATAAACATGATTTTTTTTTGTAACATTTTCTTTTTTTTATTTTCCCTTCACATCTTACATTTTTCTGAAGGTGTTGCGACCGTGCCAAATTTCTTTCAACTCAATAACTTACTTCGGTCACAAGCACGTTTTAACGTTCGTGTTTTGTCGCTTCTACCTTAAAAACAACTGAACGGACATGACGAATTCAAGCACGTTTTAGCGTTCGCGTTTTGTCGCTTCTACTTTTGCTATGTTGACGTGTATTGTTTTTGATATGATGGTCAGAAATAAAAACAACTCAACTGACGAATTTTAATTTAATAGTTGAAACAATTAATTTTTATTTCTTTCTGCACGTTCAGCGACGTTAAAACAATGTGAAAACAGTTAGGCTAGGGTACCCGATTATTCCCTTTCAAAAATAAAATTTCAAAAACTCGCCGAATAGGGCACTCGCCGAAAAAGGCTCTCGCCGAATAGGGAACTCGCCGAATCGGACTAGCCGAATCGGATTAGCCGAATCGGACTCGCCGAAACGGCCATTCCGAGCAGCAAGCACCTAAACTTGCAGCAGCTATGATTTACCACTAACCTCAATGACATGTTCATTTGTTGATGCATCATTAGTCGAAAGTGGATCTTTTTCGTTAGGTTGTTCATCATGGGTGGAGGTGGAAGTTGGTGTCAGTTTTTGTTGTTTAACCAAATCCATGTGTTGTTGTAGTTCTTCCTTATGCTTAAGTTGAATGCCTACAATGAACAGTCACATGATTTCTCAACAAAAATAGACTGTTCCCCTGGACATGAATGCACAAGAAACTTTTAGCAGACTCTTCTTTGATGTGTCCGCCACAATCTCCAAGGAAATCAAAGCCACATTATTGTGACATGAACGAAATCGCATTCTGAAGTTTTTGTTTGTCGCCTAATAGAATAACCGGAATGGCCCGTTTCGGTGAGTCCGATCCCTTAACGGGGGATTTTTTCAATTTTTTTTTTAAATTATCGGGTACCGTAGCCTAATTATCATTGCCGTTTTAGGGTTAGGGGTTAGAGGATAGAAACTCACCGAATCGGACTCACCGAATAGTAGCAGACCCAGAATAACAGACTAAAAAATACTGCCAATAGCGTAGCAATTAGCTGCAAGGAATCAATTACTATCTTCAATATAAACAATATAGAAGCTTGAGCCATCAACAACAGCTTAATAATGACTTGGAAATGTGATGGTCAGATTTTTTAAATGATGCAACAAGATTTTACTTTCAATGCTGTTTTTCAATGCTTTGTTTTCAGCTTGCAATCTCCGCAGGTCAGAGCCTGATGACGAGTCTGGTGCAGTGCTTCCACCTTCTCTTTTCATTTGTTGATTTTCTTTTTCCAAATTGTCAACAGAAATAGTTAACTAAAATATATATTGTTGATTAAAATTACAATCTTGAGGCAAAGCTAACAAAACATAACGGGATTATAGATCAGTTTCAAGATGGCAAAATCTGTCCATTTGGAGTAGATAATTCAGTGTCTGCAGATGTTATGTTTTATTAGCTGAGGTTCATCATTTAACATAAGGTGAAGGTAGGTCTACAAAAAAAAGCTTGAATATGTGCCGTTCCTACTATATTATACAGATCATAACACCAATTCTATGAAAAAATACCAGTTACTTTGGTAAGTTCTTGCATTAAAGTTTGGTTTTGTAATGAAAATTCTTCTTCCGTTTGTCGTAATAAACTTTCATATTCCTGGGCTTGCTTGCTTTTGTTCAATGTTGAAAGAGCTCTAAAACATAAAAGTTCTCAATGACTACTTCTTCCAAAAAGTTCACCTCGAGGTAAATGTAACATATTTATTGGCAAATGGTGTAAATAATTACTATCTACGAAAGGAAAACCTATCTTGAACAGCTGCAAAGACAATTTAACAGGTGTGCCTACTGCCTTTGGAATGAAGACGCTTTAAACTACAAATGCAGACCTCCTAACCAGTTAACCTGGTTAATTTGGTAACCAAACACCAGAAATACCGGTGTTTGATCAAAGTGCTATATATATAGCCCATACAGTACATCAATTGATGATTTAATGCATTTGCCTAGGTTTTAATAAAATTGTAGTAATGTGAAATTATGCTGAAACTTTAAAGCTAAAAAGTAAGTTTATTTTCCTAGAAAGTGTAGATATTCACAATAAATCACAATTCTATTTGAATAAGGACCTTTTTATGATCCCCTTTTAGGCTGAAACAGGTTGTCAAGGGTTTAGAGAGTAATAGGGGAAGGTCGGGACCTGCGAGCCACTTTTTTCTTTTAGATGCATATCTTCTACGTTTCTCAAAATTTTTCTTTAAAAATTGGTTTTGCAATGCCTTGTAGTGCTACCTACTCTACAGCAAAAGCACAAGTTATTATTTCAGCAAATGTTTAATTTACGCTCAAAAACATAAACACGCGCCAAGCGGCTTATCGCACCCCACATGTGGGGAGCGATAAGCCACAATTAGGGATGGGCAATTCAGAATAATTCACTATTCCAGAATTATTCCGGAATACTAAATCGAATCCAGAATCGAATCCAGAATACCGAATCCTATTAACTTCTGGGCTCCAGCAACGCAAAAAGTAAAAAAATTCATGCAATGTTTATTTGCAAATTTGGACACAAAAGGAACACAATCAAAGTAGATGTTTATTGTAGTGCAACACATCAAGGGCTACGGCATTCCAAATTACTGCAAGACAAACGAGAGCCGTTTTGCCAGATGCTGCTTGACACCAAAAAGTAACTAAAATTTCACCAGCTATTTAAAACACCCTAAATAAATCAATTTCGCCTAAAATACACATGGTTTTTAAGACGTAAGACACTGCCATCACGCATACGCAAACCTCTTGCAAAACGTTTTCTATGCGAGCAGGGATTATTCGCTAAAAAATTAAAAAAAATTTTTTGAAAAAATTGAGTGGGAAAAATTTCACCAAAAAGTTGTCTGGTTTCAAGGTCAAAAAGCTTGGCACCAAAGACCTTTAAATTTCACCAGAACTTTTTAATTTGGTATCCTACTTTCCCATCTGGCAACGTTGAACGGGAGCGCAGCTTAGTTGCCGTCAAGCCCGCACTGGAAAAGCATCGCTCGGTAGAAGCTGATTGGCAAGTATGCTGAGATATTTCAGAGCCAACTCCTTTAGCAGGGACATCTGCTCAATTCTATCGCAGTGTCGCATACGCACGTGAATTGAAAAAAAGCATTGCACAATTGTGCATGTGTACAAAGCGTGAAGAAAATTGCGCGCTTAGTTTCTTTGATTGCTTATGCGAGCGAGTGACGTAGGGATGCATGCGCCGTGCGCGCAACCACTTGCAAAATGTTTTTGAAAGTGCGAATGGCGTCAGAGCAAAAAAAAAAGAGAGTAAACCACACTTTTTTCAGTGCACTGTCTCAAGCTGACAGGTTGGACAAGACTTATGCATATCTTTAAAACCGAATCTTATTACCCGGTTTTATAGCCATTTTGGATTCGAATAGTTTAGGATCCGAATCCTTCTGGATTCGGTATTCTGAATTGCCCATCCCTAGCCACAATTGCGATAAGCCAAAAAATGTAGTATTTTAGCAAATAAATCACTTCGCCATATCAAAAATACAATTCTAAAACATACTGTAATTATTTATGTGTGAAATCAATCTTCAAGCCAGCTTCCAAGCTTTAAATTTTGAAATAAACGATAGAGAATTTTCAAATGATTCCTTGGGATGAGTTGTCAGAATTTTCATGTAAAATAGCATAATTAATAGTTGCAAACAAAACAAAAGTCAGAATTGTGATATATCCTAATGGAAAGGTGTGAAAACAAAAAAATGATGTCATATGACACTTTAACATCTACTATCACAGGCACTTGTCATGGCTTGTAGGTCCCAACACAAGGTGACTCAAGGCTCCCTACCTGATCGTTCAGAAATGAAACAACAGCTGAAAAAAAACTAACATTGCTATCTAAAAAACTTTTAGCTTAATCTCATCATAAATACATCACCTACCACTACAAAAAAGTTCATGAACATTTCTTGCATAACAAATGAGTTATTTTAAAACACATTCAGCCAAAAAAAAATACTTTTTTAACCCAAAACCTATAAATCCTCTTTGCACCTTCATTTTTAGTACAATTTTAACCAAAAGATTGTGGGAAAGTTATCCAAGCATAAAAAATATAATGACATAAAAAATGCAAAAAGAGTAGTTTACATTTAAAAAAAAACGGGGGTGGATTATGGCTCCCACCATGATCATGGGTCCCGACCTTCCCCTACCTATATTTGATTTAATCATTACCTTTTCATTTTAACTTGTTTGTTTAATTCTTTTTCCACCTTTACCTCTCGATCTGTGACATCTTTCAATTTTATGCTCAGTTTTTTATTTTCATCTTTAAGTTGATAATTTTCAGTCCTCATCTCTATAATTTGAAGCTGAAAATATAAATTCAGGAAAGCAATTAACAAATACAAATATCATACCAAGTTCTGCTAGTGTTTCACAGAAGAAAATTGGGAGCTGATTACAAGTCTCCTTCCTGGTAAAAATTCCATGACGTCATAGACAGGAATCGGTCAAGACAAATGGATTGAAGTGTGTAAACAGTAAAGTAGTTTCACCCTATATGTTTGGTTGATTCCTGTCTAAGACGTCATGGTACGTTTTTACCAGGGCGGATACTTGTACCAGAAAGTTGGTAGAAATAACTAATCAGGAAACTTGGTCACAATAAATAAAACAGTTGATGAAGATGATGGAATTACAATTACATGGCTGGACCTTGATCAAGTGGTATATATATATAATAATTAAATCAGATTAGGTTTTACCTGCATGCGATGAAACTCTTCATCTGACAAAGCACGAGACATTGCGACAGCAACTTCTTTCAATGTGCGGTGAAGCAAACAGAATATCAATTAATCTAACACAAATGTGACCAGTTAAAATATTGCATTCATCCTATAAATTCTAACATTAAGTGCACTACAGAGCACTAAATAATTGCTCAAAAACTGTAAAAAAATATTAAATGGATCGTTGCTTTAACACAATAGCAGCAGCAATGAGCACAGAAGCAGCGATGGGATGGCATAGCGAAAAAGATGCTGCCTTTCCAATACAATGATGGTTTAACACCTGGCTTAAGCTGGTTGTGGAAGAAGGATGCAACCTAATTCGTACCATGAACAATTCGTACCGTCAGTTCGTACCTTGAAAAGATTGAGAAAAAAAATTAAAAAAAGCCGAAGTCGCTGATCGCAGTTTCCACAAACATATTAAAATTTTCCGCAAACAAACAAAAACTCTGGACCATTACCAGAAATTTTAAAATGTTTGCGGAAACTCCGATCAACTCTAACCCTTTTAAAATGTTTGCGGAAACTCCGATCAACACTAACCTCAACCCTATCCCTTTTAAAATGTTTGCAGAAACTGCAATCAGCGACTTCGGCAAACTCTTAGGATCATTACCGGAAATTTTTAAATGTTTGCGGAAACTGCAGAAAAACGAAAACTGCGATCAGCGACTTCGGCTTTGTTCTATTTTTTTCTCTATATCTTTTCAGTTTGTTTGTTTGCAGAAACACCCTAAACCCTAACTCTTTTAAAATGTTTGCGGAAACTCCGATCAACTTTAACCCTAACCCTTTTAAAATGTTTGCGGAAACTGCGATCAGCGACTTTGGCAAACTCTTAGGATCATTACCGAAAATTTTAAAATGTTCTCGAAAAAAAAAAACTGGGATCAGCAATGTTTTATTTTTTTCTCTCAATTTTTTCAGTTTGTTTGTTTGCGGATAGGCTACTGACACCTAACCGATACTCCGTTACCCTAACCCTTTTAAAACGTTTGCGGAAACTGCAATCAGCGACTTTGGCTTTTTTTAATTTTTTCCCTTGATCTTTTCAAGGTACGAACTGACGATACGAATTGTTCATGGTACGAATTAGGTTGCACCCGTGGAAGAACACCATTGACCTCTACCCAGGGACGAGTGTAATAAATTGAATGGGCATAGTTGCTGAAGGAAAGGCATGCGAGGAAAAGGAACTGGCCACCCTACTACTCTAGTTAGTCCTGAAAGCTTAGTATGTTGAGAACCTTATTTTCTCTTTTTCCTAAGTTCAGTAACTGAGTAGGAAGGACGGCAGACGCACTTTGCCTAACAGCATTTCAAGTAACAATATGATAGGCCTAAACAAGTGCTTCAATTCAATGATGATTGACAAGTCATGAAACTGGCTGAGCTGAGTGATTACTCTTTTTAAAGTTTAGTGAGAATCTGTCAATCATTCAAGTGATTGTGGAAATTTTGATTTTCAAACTGAAAAAGCTTCTTTGGGAACTTAATCCTGAAAGTGTTGCATACCTATACTTAAAACCACTGACGCAAACTAGGTCACTGATGGTGACAAAGTAAAGTTACCATCTGACGTATAACTGTGTGTAAAAATTTTGGAAGTGGCTATTTTTCCACAATCAGGTGTTGCCAGAGTTAGGATTAAAGTTAGGAAGGATTAAGGTAAGGGTTAGAGTTAGGAATATAATTAGGGTTTTGATCTTTGCCCATAAATAATTTTTTTTTCCAATATACCGGTACAAGTTTTTGTTTTACATAGCTTAACTTTTCTCAAATTAGGGCAGAATTCCTTATCTGGCAACACTATTGAGGCTATTATTACACTATTTAGTGTAAATATAGCCACAGCCAAAAATTTTCACTCATTACTACTAGGTGCCACTGAGTGACTGCCAATCTGATTAAGATCTCAAAGAAGCTTTCCCAGACCGAGGATAAAGATTCAATCATTTAATCATTGCCTCAGTCTCTCTCAACTAGGGTATGGTGACCATAACATTTACATAAGTCCTGGACAATAAAGCAATAGCCTATTGTACCTTACGGTACTTGATTCTGTTAGGTTGACAACATTAAAACTTCTGAAAAAAAGCAGGTTTCAGAAGAAAACTTAATCCTAAACGTTACAACAATGTGAAAGAGCTTCTTAAATGCACTTTAGTAAAAAAGTAGTTTTGTTGAACATACTGTGTTATTTTCAAAAGAAATACCGGTACCGTATCAGTTTGAAATGTGGCCAGTCTCCCAGTCATGGCTTTCATGACTTCAACAACAACACTGCAGCAAAGAAACTGTGGCCATTTTGGCAAATCAACCAGCATACGCCACCGTTTTAGGCTAAGCTAGTAGGCCTACGTAGTACGTACTACCTAGAATACCAAAATTACTACCTAACTAACCTGGCCTAACCTGCATTCAGCTTTTGTAAAAGAGAATAAAAAATAAGTTCTGACAAACAGTTTCAGTGTTTCCAAATGTTCAGTTCAGTTCGTTTTCACGCACAACGCAAAATAATACATGCCAAACACAGCAGATGTCTAGAAAGAAGTAGAAAAAAGTATTGTTTCGAATCGACTAAGAAACTCAGATCAGTCAGGATAGCCTAGTTTGTTTTCTTTGATAAACACGGCATTTCATACAGATTTAATGTGATAAAAAAAAGTGTCAAGCGTCATCGGCTATAGAACCAGAACATCATCCTTTGTCAAGCCTTTGAAAAACTAAATATAAAGTTTTATAAAGCTCAAATAAGAAGCACTAGAAAACATAGGCCCGATATCATGATCGTTAAAACATGACTCAGTGAATGAAACAAAGAAGAGTTACGATGCTTTCCAACCTCATTTACATGATCATTTATCAAGTAGGCCTAGCCTACTTACCACCAATTTTTAAAGATTTTCTGCATGTAGGCTAGGTACTTTACTGCAGAAGAAAAAACTTTTAGAGATGGAATTGTTTTAGGGGCCTGCAACCTTTCTAAGGAAACGGAAACTTGAAGAAGCCACCGTGTATTTTTATGTCTTTACGTCCGCCCCGATAGCTTAATTGATTAGTGAATGACTTCGTGGATGAAGAAGCTGCAAGATCAAGCGGCGCTGGTTAGGTTCTCAGGGTGTGCATTTGATCAACGCATTCTAAGGACTGCCTTCCATTCAACGGCACCTAATGGATGGAATAATTCCCCGGCAACAAGATTTCAACAATCAAAAACTTCACTCTGTCAATCTCGGTAACCGGTCCTACGTTAAAAGCGTCTACAAGTAGGCTATTAGGCTACGGACCACTGTCAGGAATAACCTGTCAAGGCTTTGTCAGTCAGAGGATAAAGATTCAAAACAAAGACAGATGTACGGTAATGCGTTTTTTTAGATGTGTCTTGATTTGGACCCTATTATCTCGTCAGTAGGCTATAAGGACCCGGATCATCCTTTTAACCGCTCTGACTGCGCAACAACAAAGGTCTTTAATGTGTTTAGTTTTCTACGCTGGCCACACTCGTACGTAGGCTACGTACGTAAGAGCACTAATTAATGTTAGATATTTTTACTACCAATTTCATAATATATAGGCCTACCATAGCTACGTCCCGTTTTAGGCGGGACAATCCCGCTTTTTAACGTCTTGTCCCGGCGTCCCGACCGGTCAGCCAAACGTCCGGCTTGGGCGTTCAGCCAGCCAGCATAACACACGATCATTACCAATCAGCATGTTCTCGTTACATACGGTATTTTGTTTTCTCGGAACATCCGCACCCGTTGAAAGAATTTTTTCCATCATGAAGAGCATGTGGTCAGAGCAGAAGCAGGATGCTGGAGCAGAACGTGAAAGCCGTTATCACATGTAAAATCAACAGCCTACTGATTGGTTCTGCTCTGACTTTTACGAGAATGTAAAATTGAACAATGTCTTTTTGAAGAAGGGCGAATAAATTATGATTGGACGAATAAATAAATTCGCAAATGCTTGTACGCAGTGTTGGGTAAATTCAGTGCAATTGGGAGTTACTTATCGACTTCAAAACCGCAGGCTATTTTATTATTCTTTCTTCCTTTTGCTTTACAGAAAAAAATCTAAATTCTCGAATTATTTTGTATCGTTAACGTCAATTCCTTTCTATTTTTCGAACTGAAACCGATATTTAGACAGAGAATACTCGCATGAACTCTCGATAACGATACGGTCAATGAAGACAGCCGGGATGGCAGCAGTGGCCTATAGTGGTTAGTGCGTTGGGCTCGCAGTCGAGAGCCTGCATGTTCGACTCCAGCCAGCGTCGGATTAACTATAGTAGCAGATGTAGCAGCTGCTACGGGCCCCGCGCTTCACAAGGCCCCGCGCTTGGTGAGCAAAACATTTTTTTTTGCAAAAAACTGTCGAATATAGTTTTGTAAGTAATTTTTGGCTTGCAAACTGGAATGGCATAGGAGAATATTATAGTTGTAGGATTAAATTACTAGCACCAACGTCTTATCTCTTCCTAATTATTGTAAACTTTAAAAACTGGTAATTTCCGCTGGAGGCAACTGCCTGATCGAGTGCCACGAGCCCACGATACTAGTTGTTTGAAAGATTATTCGACTGTACTGTACAGTGTAGGCTACACCAGTGAGAAGAGTATCAATCTTGCCGATTGCCTTGGACAGAGTTATTAGGCTACAACGCGTCCAACATGAGTGGGAAGTACAGTAGAACTCGGTTAATCCGGATTCGGTTAATCCGGATCTTTGCCTAATCCGGATGAAACTGGAAGTACAAATGATTTGTAATCTTTTTCTTAAGAAACAGCTTCGGATT
The DNA here is from genome assembly GCF_918807975.1 of Aplidium turbinatum. Lineage (NCBI taxonomy): Eukaryota > Metazoa > Chordata > Ascidiacea > Aplousobranchia > Polyclinidae > Aplidium > Aplidium turbinatum. The sequence goes on along the minus strand of NC_137483.1, from coordinate 3,679,799 downwards.
ATCCGGATTATTTAATCCGGATCTTCACCTATTCCGGACAAAAGTTGCGCTTTCTCTATCGCTTTATCCGGATTTTCCAGACAGTTTTGCCATTTTATGCTAAAACGTAACGTGGCTTATTGCGAGAAATTTCTTATCTATTGTTCCGTTAATGCGACGCAATAAATTATTGCGGATTTCTTCTTTTCATGAACAGTAATCCCTCCTAACGCAAAATTCCTGCGCAAATGCCCAAACTCGTACTGTAACTTGAAAAGATGTCGGTGGAATTTTCGGCGGTATGTCGGTGATGTTTTTCCAATAGAAGACTTTGCTTGATTTTTTGTAAGTTTTCCAAAGAAACTCGTCTTCTGTAACTGTTTTCAAAAGTTTTGAGTGACTACAGATTATTCCGACACGCATGTCTGAAGATATAACTTTTGCCAGTGTGTTCTTGCGTTAGACGCAGAGTCTACAAATACAATCGTTTTACATGCATAGGCTACTGCATTTCAAAAGAATTCTATCGCTAATATGGTGATCGCGCGTCTCGGAATTGACAGATGACCACACTAATGCGTTCAATTTCGGTGATTTTTACCGATACCCTTCTATCTAGGTAACGTCAGGCTTGATAAAAACCGTCATCGGTTAATCCGGATCTTCGCCTAATCCGGATGGAATCGCCAGTCAAATCGAACCCGGATTAACCGAGTTCTACTGCTAGAACCGAGTAGGCAGAAGCTGACTCAAGTGCCGGATTACCGACCAACAAGCACAAGAAGTATTGTCCAAAATCGAACGCACGATGAGAATGTAGGCAGTTGCAGTTCAGTTTCAGATGCAATGGATATCAACTAAAGACATATTCCCGGTGGAAGTTTTCCTTGCAGTATTGGAAAGCCTACAACCTGCGCTGGAGCAACGTCGCAAGACATGCACCAATTCGTAAAGCACATTGCTATTGATTGCTCCTCTCCACAACTCAACTATTTCACTTCGATTAAAGAAAACAACTTTGACACCACGTTTCCTAACATTGACAATTTGTTACGCATTTATCTATGCATGATGGTAACTAATTGTACCGGAGAGATATCATTTGCAAAATTGAAGTTGATTAAAAACTAACCTATCTGCAAAACACGATGGGGCAAGAGCAGCTACACTGTCTATGATCAAAAAATATTAAATCTTTAAAATATTCAATTACTTCCCAGTCATTATCTGTACATCAAATCAATCTGCTACAGGCCCCGCACTTGGTTAATCCGGCACTGACTCCAGCCACCCGCACTTGCTGTTGTTTCCCTGGGCAAGAAACTTTACGATAATTGCCTCTACCCAGTGATCGATTTCGAGTAATGGGTAGTACCAAATTTAAATCATAAGTAGAGTAGACAACCGGAAACAGACATTGCCATCGGCTGCAGCGTGGGTCAGGTGTACGTCGGAAGGCGTACACCGATGCATACCGCTCAAGTCCGCTTTCCCGCAATGCAGGATAGAGATATAACAAACAAACAAACAAATGTAGGCTTATGTAATAATATCGGAGAATGTAAAGTTAAAAAATCACAGCTAAATGGTCTTGGTCTTTGGAGGCGTCCCGTTTTGAAGTCACAAAAATATGGTAGCCTAAGCCTTAATATAAAAAAAAAATTGTTCAAGTGTTTGTTGTAAGCTACGTAATCAGGCCTGACATCGAATCCACCCCACGAAGTAGTCTTAGAACCAGAACAACATCAACATTTATCAATTTATCACTTGCTTCTCGAATTAGTTAGATATTCGTTGTAACAGCCTACTACAGTATAGTCAATGAGAAGTACACGTTTTAACAACTCAGTAGCAATAACGCCCAAGGCAAAACTGACGAGAATTATTTGACAACTTGGTTAGTCATTATTATTTGTCATATTTAAAAGTAGTCTAGAAGAAACATGCTAGCATGTCAGGGCCTCTGACTGTTTTTTAATTGTACCAAACAGATAAAAAGTGGTCATACAAAAAAGCGACTAGCCTACTATAGGCCTAGTAAGCAGAACAGATATTAGCCTAGATCCACATAATTATAAAGCTTTGGTAGAGAGTTTGCTTTGTTGAACCATAGAAAAATAAAACAAAGTAACTTCAGTTTGTGTTTTTGTGCAGTTTGTGTTTTTCAGTCTGGAGTGTCGTTAGTATACAGTTATAATGCAAAGTCAAATTTACCTTACAATTTTCATTTTATTTATATTGCAGATATGTAATTCCTGATGAGGACACATGTAGGCTACGTGTCGAAAACGTTTGAGTTTATTTTAATTATGTTATATTTGTAGGATGTAATAGCCTACATCATGTTAAACCCGCTGAAGTTACTTTGTTTTATTTCTCTATGATCCACATAATTGTGACCACAGACAAAAATATTGGTAGGCTTAATAGCCTACTTTAGTTATGGTACGTTTTCGCTTTTTAAATCAAACCAAATAATCAACTAGGGTACAGGTAGTAACCTATTCAAAATGAAAGAGGACTATTTATTATGTCTAGGACTATTTTTTTCAATGCTTCTGAAGTTAAATACTGTAAGATCAAGCACTTTGTTAACAATAACCAGACACAATATCTGTGGCAGTGTAGTCTCCATCATTACAATAAACTACCACGTTCCTACTGTTTGTCGGTTGGGAAATACTAAAAATCTACCAATTGTGTTGTCAAACACCTTCAAGTGAATTTCATTTTCGCTTCCAAAATTCCTCAGTTGCAATATTGTTGAAGCTCTAAAAATAGGTCTTCATCACTTTGCTTTGAAGATGCTTCTCTTCCAAATTTTGGTGATCTCTAAAAAAGGGTCTTTGCCCTCTTAAACAGCGATGCTACCAATGCTTATAATTTAGGCCTTTCTCTCTTTCCTCACTTCAAGACTTTACCAATTAAAATGTTTTGTACTAACTTAAATAACCTTTAGGCGTAATTTTTTTCAAGTTTGTGACAAAATTCCCCATTTGGCAAAACTGCTACGAATGAAGACATTTCATCAAAAGCTGGCAATCTTTCTCAAATAAATAACATATCAACCGTTTTAGTTTTATAGATACATAGGACATGAAAGCCTTGTATGTTTTGGCACTTCTGTCCTTGCAAAAGTCTTCACATTGTTCATCGTACTACGTGATGAAAGGAGACTTTACGGTCACTGACAAGTATCCTGGAGGATTTACAGCTAGAGTTGACTTTCCTGTGGTTAGAGACTACCGCTATGGATGGCTGATCAACATCACTTTTAACATTGAAATCGAGCATTTCAAGGTGAGGTTTTACAGTATTAAAATACGTTATTTTCTCATCGTCAATGTTTCCAACATCTTTTTTATAATATTTTTTATTCAGTTTTATGAAGGTAAAGTGACGGGAAAGCATCCAAACAAGAAACTTTTTATCGTCCAAAACGAAGATTATAATGTATTTCTGCACAGAGATGCTTCAGGGAAACGACGTTTCTTTTGCGAAGGAAGTGAGTCGGCTACATGAGCAGTGCCAAGTTCTTTTTTAAATGTTGCAGTGGATCCCCATAGCGTAGCGTAACCGTGATCTCAGACTGCACACCACATTATCTACTATTGTCCTGTATATCAACCCCAGGACATATGTGGATCTCACAACGCTCGATGAACATTGAACACACAATCCATTGGCTGCTGCGCCTGGATGTAACAATGTGATCTGCGGCGGCCTCAAACGCATGAAGAAGAAGAAGCGTGACCATTTTTTTGAGTGTTCAGTTTTTCCAATAAACTTTGAGTATACAGTCTTACTTGTATTTGCTTCGAGCTGTTTTTTTAAATACAAGTAGAGTGTATATCTCAAAAGTTGCTAAAAAACGTAGCCTAAATACTTAAAGAAATGGCCACGCTTCGCCACTAGTAGCCTATAGAGTCGTACCGATTTGAAAAGAAAACAAGTCAAAAAAGCTGACGTCAAATGAAACCTTGCTTCGACATATTTCTATACTAGTAGTCTATTAGTAATAGAAACAAAACGTATTGTGCTTTTGCTTCAAGCGCTAGTGAAGTGAAACAACAAACTCGCAACAGGGGTACAACGAATAAGAGACCGTGCAAGACGAAGCGCTGGACCTGTCTCTTCAAGCGATCTGGCACTTTCTCATCATGTTTGGTTTTCGTTTCAAGAAGATTACTGAGCAAGACTTACTTCAGTGTCATGTTTCTTTGTTTTGAAGAATGTTCTTCGACACCGACTGCAGAAGTACGTTTTATACCGTTGATGAACGCAGTGGAAACGCTTCCAGAAGCTTTGGCCAGAGCTGATGCAACTGGAATTACAGGAGACACTCTACCAACGGTGTAAGTAGCCTACTTTACCATTCGTGTAAGATTTGAATTTGCAAGTGCGGCTTGACAACGTATTTCTGGATCCTTATCCAAACAGAGATTGTGAAATGTTTTCTTATGTTATTTTAAGTAATCTTTAAAAAGTATTTACCCATAAATAAACTAAGACGATTATAAAAGACGACTGCCGTAAATATCTTTAATCACATATCCACATAGAGCGCCAACCTCGCCAACCAATTCCACTCTATCGCCTTTGGATTCATGGCTCCCTCCAGTGGTGGAATCCAACCTTGTTACAACTTCAACCCTCATTTCATCTACAACAACAACAACGTAAGTATCGTACAGAGGGAGGGCCGTTAAGAGAATGATCTTGGGCCCAGTAGGCCTACCAATGAAACGCCTTGTTCCCAAAACAAGACATTTCTAAAAAATAGCTCAAAAAGAATCCAGGTGTTTTTTGTTCCCAAACTCCATAGAGAGAATCCTGGTTTATATCATCAACCCGGGTCAATAGCATCCCCTGGACCTCATTGTCTACGCCAGTGGTTCCCAACTCGTTTTTAAGGCGACCCGTTTTTAAAATAAATTCAGTTTCGTAAAATCTTGCGATCCAAGCAAATTGTCGTAATATTTTAAAAGCCATACAAGATTGTGTTGCAAACAAACAGCAGCACAAAAGCAGTAACTGTTTCCGAAACTAATATGTTTATCAAATCACTGATGAGATAGCTGTGCTGGCTTGCTGTCAGTGAGTTTTTCAAATCGAGGCGTTATTTTGCTTAGGCATAGCCGCATGTCGGCTTTAACTTCCAGTTGGTTTCGCTGTTCAGTTTTCAATACACACATGTCGCTAAATCCAATCTTACAAAGCCAAGTTGTTGCAAATAGAATCTGTTTTTGAATCACTAATTGTGAAACTGTGGAATACACTTTGTACATGGAAGCCCAAAAGTGGATGTTTGCAGAATCTTTGGAGTATTTGTTTTTGAAGGACGCAAAAAAATACGGTTTGCTACTTCTGTTGTTAGGTCCATAAACTGTTCTGCAACATGGATGGAAAATTGAGGCAGATCTTTTCCAACAAATGGATCAATTATCCAATCATTTTGGTTATTAAGTGTTAGAGATTCTCCATAGTAGTGCGCAAACTTTTTGGCAAACTGTTCCATGTATCTAATTATATCGTTTGCTTAATATCAACTTCATTGCCACAGATATATTGCGTTAGCTGAGGAAATATGTCGTACTCATCTCTGGTGACATAACTTTTACAGATTATGAGTTTTTTGTGTTAAGCAGAAACTTTTGCGGCGCGATCAAACCGTAAAACCGTTGCCTTGCATAGAGAATTCAGAGAGTCAAATATATCGGCAAGGTAAGCAACTTTTGCCTTGAAATCTTCTTGCAAAAACTTCTCAGCGAATCTCACACAGTTCTGTTGCCTCAGGAAGATAGCAATCTCTTCCCGCAAATTACAAACTCGCTTCAGCACACGACCTCGTGACAACTATCGCACTTCTGTGTGCAACAGCAATGCTTGATAACAATCAGAATAAACAAAGACGAAAACAAATGTCGATTTACTGGACTTGTTTTGATGAAGTTTACACACTTCACATCATTCAACGCTTCGTGCAGCTCTTGAGACAAGTGCAGTTAAATTATTTTAATTTTACCAGCCCCAAGTGCAGCAAAGGCCTTTCTGTGGAGAAAGCAATAAGTCCATGCAGCACTTGGGGCTTTGTCTTTGATGCGTTTTACCACACAAGACTATACGTGGTCCAACGTGTGAAAAACTTTGTCATAGTTTGTCCGACATAGCGTTCGTGACATATAGTGCACGTTACAATATATATCCCGTAACTTTGTCAAGTTTATTTATGTTTGAGACTGAAATTTTTGTTGGGTTTACATTTAATAATAGTAATAACAATAATAAAAGCGAAAATTGTTAAAACTTCTTGCACTACGATCATGCTACAAAGCTTTCCGATGTCTCGACATGAAACGCTTCATGACTTGTGTTTATATTTTCCAGTTTTGTGATCGATCTCGTCACGTTTTAAATTTTTTCATTGTTTTTTTTTTTCGCCCAAGATACAATATGCCTGAAAACAAGCGACTCAAAAAAATTATCAGGCCACCCAACTTTGGGTCGCGACCCATGAGTTGGGAACCACTGGTCTATGCAACAGCTGATTAGAAGAGATGTGTACTATCAGACAAAGATGGGTTCTCCTTAAATTGCATTCGGTCAATTTCTGGCACTCACACTTGTGGAGGCTTAGACCACCGGCCAGGTGTTAAGAATTTTGGGAACAGATTGGCTTTTCTCAAAATCAATGGATTCCCATGTGCATTGTCATATAAGTCAAGTAGCCTACCCAGCTCAAAACACTATAGCTAACTGTACCTACTGTTAGCTGCACCCTGCTCAAAACATGATATTTATTAATATTTTTTAGCACTTCCGCCGCCACCACCACTACCCCGGTTCCCAACTTAAAAGATTTTAACCTTCGCTACAATCTTCGTGACGTCATCACCAAGTCACTGCTCTTTTTCGAAGCGCAGAGATCGGGAGCGCTATCAAGCGGTAACCGGATTAAATGGAGGTCTCATTCGGCCTTGAAGGACGGCTTGCCAGATATGGTTGATCTCAGCGGAGGATATTACGTTGGTAAGCATCCATCATTGTCTAACGCAGCCTACATCGGAGATCTTCACAAGCGCGTTTATGTTGTCTTACGTCATAACAACTCGTTTGTTTGATAGCAAAACAGGGCAGCCTCGAATACAAATTAGTCTTCATAAGACCTGTCAAGAAATTCCAAATGATTTCTTTTCATACACATTTTGCTACTTTTTATCTTTCTATAAACTCTAATGCGTCTTGTTAAGAAGGATTTAATTTTTGTTTGGATTTCAAAGTGTCTCCGAGCAGCATTAACACTGCAGAAATCGTTCTTGTAGTAATACGCTACAAATCTTCCCCGAAGTCGTTAAAATTACTCGAAAATATGGATTACATTCATGTTGCTCAAGGAGAAGCAAGTTTGAAATGAAAAAAATTTGTTCAAAGCAAATCAAACGATTTCATTCGTGATAAATATGTTCTGCGACAGACGGGGGATATGTTAAGTACAACTATCCGATGGCATTCTCCACCACATTCCTAGCTTGGGGACTTTTGGAGTTCCGCAATGCTTATCTTGCCTCCCATCAGATCCCACATATCATGAACGCCCTCAAGTGGACAACTGATTACTTCATCAAGTGTCATGTGTCTCCATTTGTTTTCTACGCGCAGGTAACTTTTTCTTGATTGTTTGTAACGCTTTGACGGCTGAATCAAAAGTTAGTGTCTATTACGTCATGTTACATAGTCACAGGTTTGGTTTGAGTGCAATAAAATATCTTCCACAACTTGGTGAAATGTGTTCAATCAATTTCTTCTTGCAATAGATTGAGTTTCGCTTTTAGCAGCATGATCGTTGCTTACTTCACAATGTAGATATTAACGACCTGTTTTAGCCTGATAGTTTGGGTTCGCTGTGATAGAAGCGGTTTGCACTAACTTTCGGAACACAGTATTCTAGTCAAATTTCTTCACAAAAAATGTTTTAGCTGATTATATTGACAACTACAATAAGCGACCCCCCTAACTTAATCTCTTTTTGTTTTGCTTCAAAGTTAGCGCTGTTCAACTGCATTGATAGTTTATTTTGAACTTTAGATATATTTTGTTATACAAGTTGCATTGTTTATTTATCCAGGTATCGTCCCCGGCATTGGATTCTCAATTTTGGGGAAGACCCGAGGAATTTAATTCCGACAACCGACCGATTTATAAAATAGATCGCAGGAATCGCGGTTCAGACCTCGCCGCGGAAGCAGCGGCAGCAATGGCGGCCACCGCGATTGTCTTTAATCAAACGAATGCAACATACTCCAGGTACAACCAATCAGGCGTCCATAGGCCGTGCGTGCATTGTGAGACACAAAGGTCTTTGAAAGTCTTGTTCGTTTCCCTCATTTACTTCATAAGCAAAGAAGTGAAAAGCTCAGAAGCCTTGTACTTATTTTAGCAGTGCATTGAAAAATGATTTAACTATCAACAAACATTTAATCAAGCTTATTTTAATGGTAATACGTTTGTAGTCAGGGACGTTGAAAGGATATTTCAGCCCCGGAACAAATGAGATATTTGGGCCCCTAATCAAGACAGTTATAAGAAAAACGCACTGTATCCAAAGAACATGCTTTGGTTCTTTCATGTTTTAGAGCCCTTTTAAGAGATTCCCGACTTCTAAAATTATCCCGATCTCGTGCCAAAAGTACCTCCTGGACCTCCCTGTCAACTCTACTGTTTGTATTAGTGACAATAATGCACAAAAAAACACAAATTTCAATTTAATTGATAAGTAATTATATGATGGAGGTTGGTACATGAATACCATAGCTGGTGCAAAATAATAAAATTGTATTAACAAAATCATCACAAATTAGGTATGCCGCGTTTCTGTGGGTATTTCTAACTCTTACCACAATATACATAGAGAAACGCAATAAATCGATAATTTTATAATGTAGTGAGCTGGTTAGACATGCGGAACAGCTGTTCATGCTGGCTACGAGGTACCAAGGTGTATACAGCGAAAGCATTCCAGAAGCAGCAGCCTCGTACAAGTGAGTCGCTTACTACTACCAAGCAACAAAACTATATCGTTAAAAAGCAAACGCAAACTCGTTTGACTTTAAGAAGACTCAATGTTGGCCAAGACAAAAGATTTATGTGCTTGAGTTTTAACAAAGCAACTTCAAGAAAGCGAAGTTAGTGTGTTAAAAAAAGGTTTGTTAGGTAGAGTAAAACCGTATGGTGTGCATATGATGTTTATATGCTGTCTTTTTCGTGTTTCAATCAGTTTCTGAAAATGACACCACATGTAGGCTATACATCACTCTATGTCCGCCGTCAATTTGATGGCTGGGCAATCCTTGATCAGGTGATCGACTTCCTTAAAGCTGCATTCACAGTGCGGACATTCAGGGCCCTCAGAATGCCTTGTCTATATTGTGTTTGACTATTGCGAGAGTATTTACTGATAGTCTCTTGGGCTGGCTGTATCATTTTTGTCTATCTGGCTGTACCATTTTTATCTATCTGTGAAACTGACTTCATTTTTTTGAAATGATCACAGGTCATGGAATGGCTTCCACGACGAACTTGCTTGGGCGGCTCTATGGCTCTACAAGGCTACTAAGAATGAGAACTACATTTCTCTGGCAAAGAAGAGATTGAAAGCGAACCCGGATAAATCTAATCTGACGTCATTTAGTTGGGACGATAAAAGAGCTGGAGCTCTGGTGTTGCTGGCTCAGATAACCGAAGAGTGAGTAGCATTTGTAAAATATCTATAACTTTTACTGAGGAAAAGTTTCTTTAGGTGGGATACAATACAATACATAAAAGCACTACTTTGCCTCTCTTAACAGACAAAGGGTTTGATAAGAAAGATCTGTGTGCACTGTGCAGCCAATATATGGCACTGTCAAGTATCATGTTCAAAATTGTACATGCATGAGATTAGTTCCATACAGGTCTATGTTTTCGTTAAACAATTGACAAGACCTGGTAGCCTACCTCCTTTCCTGTCAAGCGTAGCAGAGTCAGACATGAAGTTGTCTAGCACCTCAGCGTTTATGGAACCGAAATAATACAATAATAATATTACCGTAATGTTTTATGCTTCTTTTCAGTAATACATTCACAACGCTACTTACAATTGTCCATGTTGAACGTTGTAGGGTTGCTTAGCTTGACGTGTTTGTGATTCAACAAAGTTACATGTGACAACAAAGGCGTAACACAACAATAATAATGGTTACTTTTTCTACTTGTTTATGATGCAACAACACAAACTCTACTTGGTGCAGGGAGGATTACCGTCTAGATGTCATGAATTTTTGCGACTCACTCCTCCCCGGAAGGGCTTCCCTGTACACTCCACGGGGGCTGGTTTTCGTAAACGAATGGGGCCCACTCCGCCATGCGGCTAACGTTGGGGCGTTGTGCTTAGTCGCGGCCAAAATGGGGCTTAGACCAGAAATCTACAGAAAATTTGCTTTCCGTCAGCTTGCCTACATGCTAGGTATGTTGTGTGAACCTATTTATAGCCCCAGACTTATTTGTGGGTCTAATATTTATCTGGAGAGATAAAAGACTTCACTGCTAAATTCACTTCTTCTGCTAGCTTCACTGCTATTTAAAAAGGAGTCTCATATGTATATTGCCTTTTTTTGATATACCGTCAGATGATGAGTTATATCAATAAGGAGAGCAAATTCGAGAAAGAATGGTGAAATGTTGCAGATCCAAGATTATTGTTATTCCTTTATCTGACAGCAATAAATTTATTTTTAAATTGAACCATATGGAGTAGACCAACTAAAAGGTTTAGATAATTTTCTCTTATTTTTCGAGTCAAAATGTTAAGAATAGCAACATTATTTTAGATTCTTTTGAAAGTTTCCTCAATGCATTTTTTGCTCATGACACAGCCGTCTGCCACACATCGAAATAACAACAATCTTTATGAATGTTACTCCTGTTACGAAACTAAAAGCAGAATGTGTTACAAGAGACTACAAGACATTTTCTAATAACTACAACTTTTTAAATATATAAATATGTATAATATGAATATAAAATATGGCAAACTGCTTACAGCTTTTAGAAAGTTTGTATATTTTGGAATCCTCAGGTGATGGAGGCCGCAGTTACGTTGTTGGGTTCGGAAAAAATCCTCCCACTCGACCTTACCACCGGGCCAGTTCATGTCCAGACCCACCAGCCCCATGCACATGGGATAACAAAGAGGCTGATCGACCCAACCCACAGGAGCTGACTGGGGCTCTGGTTGGGGGCCCGGACAGGTAATCAGAATATCTGTAATATCGTAATATAGTAATATCGAAACTTTACAAAGAATTGACCTATAGAACTATCCACAGAGACGAGACGAAAGATCAAAGTAAAAGTCGCTGCAAAACTTTCTGAAAAATAACAATTTTATTTGCATCTGTTAATATCTTTAACGTCATACAGGATAAAGAGTATACCAGGTGGCTTGATGTGCTAATAAATTACATGGCTGAGACAAAGTAGCTTACACAATAATTATACTGAATCAAATGATTGGATAAAGTGTAAAGAGTTTTTCCCATGTTAGGTTTACTCATGGTAATTGGTTTAAATAGATTTATTTGAACACATACGTTTGTTAAAAATTAAGTTTACAATAATATTGCCAAGATAATCTTTCCTTGTGGTAAATACTTTCCCAAACAGCACAATTTGTAAAAGTGACAAATTTTGCTGTCTGGGTTAATAGTTGTTTTATTTAAAACTTCCCACAAACAAGCTGATCTGATGAACGTTTCCTTGCAGATGGGATACGTACGTTGACAGTCGTAATGACTACAAGGGGAATTCCGTTGCTCTTGACTACAACGCTGGCTTGCAAACTCTGGCTGCTGGCATATTGGAGATCCAGGTTCGTTTATGATTGACTGGTCCTTTACTAAGGATATAGGCTACGAGTGTAGGATGAAGATACAAGTGTCAAAAGCACAGTTTTGTCTAGCTTAAGCTTCAATAACGACAATGGGCATAAAATGCTGCGGTCAAACAATTTCCAGTTTGCTTCTTTTGCCTGCCATTGTCCGTTTATCTTTTCAGTTTAATAGCTGTTCTGACTTTGCCCAATTTACAAAGAGAATGGCTAATCTTAGTCCAGTGCTCTTCAGCCTTTTTTCTTTTCATGCACATTTCATTTTGCAATTCCATGCACTCTTTTAGATTGTGATTAATATAAGTAGCTATGGCCAGGCTTTTCCTTCACTCGGGGCTTCACAAATTTTAGCCTTTGTAAAAATTTATCCGATAAACATTACATTGAACTGTAGGCATGATGTATGCTTGCAAGCTTTTTTCATTGCCAACCACACGTCCACATTTACCTATTTTGTTGAGCCAATTCGAGTTTCTTGTGTTGCAAAACACTTCTTAAACGAGATGTCCTACCTCATAAATGAACTTTTAATACTGATGGTTCGACAAATGTTTCACTTTAGTTTTGTTTTGAAATGTCTCAGGTGACTGGAGAGACATTTTCAGAACCAAATCCAGAAGAACTAAACGCGGCTGTTTCTGACACATTCTCCATCAAACACGATTATGGGGAGGTGCTGCACTTGTCTTTGCTGTTCTATGAGGCACAGCGGGCAGGGGAACTACCTAATGACAACCGGGTGCCATGGAGACGATCAGCCTTTGTTGATGACGTCGGTTACAATGGAACAAATCTGAGGTTTGTGAAGTCAACAAATTAAAGAAACAACCTTCGTCTTAAGTACAAAAGATTTTTACAATTTTGGAAACTCGGTGTTAATGTATACTTGGGATAAAAATGATCTTTTGCAGCGGGGGATACTTCGATGCAGGAGATTACGTTAAATTCAACTTCCCCATGGCATACACCACTACTGTGTTGACATGGGGTTTGCTGCAGTACCGCGATGCTTACGAGGCCGTAGGGGAGATGGACAATGGAATGAAGGCCGTCAAATGGGCCACTGACTACTTCATTAAGTGCCACGTCAGCAAATACGTCTTGTATGGCCAGGTAAGTGACATCTGCATTGATGCAAAATGGTAACCAGTAACTTATTCCAGGATCATTATAAAGCAGCATTTACATGCATCGTGACAAATTAAGGGTGTACAGATTGAAGCCAAAGTCACAAAATTGCAATGTGTAAAATGACCGACAATTGAGTTTGCTCTTGAAATCTTGTGTATTCGTGAAATGAACATTATCTTTGAGAGCAACTCCCCGAGATGGATAAGCGCAGATCACTGATCCGCACATAAATTGGTGCCTGGAATGTTACACTTATTTTGGGATATATTGGGAATGATCATTCCGAAAAAGCAGTCATTTTTTCTTTCAACTACACTTTACTACAGCTTTCGACATAATGACCGATACAGTTGCTTACCATTTGGCCCACAAGTACGGAATATTTGCTTGCTCTGTGATTTTCCCAAAAACTCAAAGCCAGCATAAAGACGTTCTAAGCAGCCAATGGTGTTTTGTTTACGTGACTAAACTATACCCAAAATAGGTCTAAAATGACAGACATTTAAACAATTTTTGTTTACCTACAGCCGCTTATGCACTGATGTCATCTAGGAATTTCAGATCAACGGTTTAAGAAACTACATTCGCTTTGGCTTATCTGCTACACTAGAATTACTACGTTTTTTTTCTGATTTACAAACTATTGTAGGCTACATTTTATGGATTATATAGGAGTAGTGGTGTTGGATTTTAAGAAATTTAATTTTTCTTCTTGAAAGCAACTTGTATCGAAACGAAAAACAATTTTCAAATTGGCAATTGACCCTTCTCATGTGGCAGAAAAGCGGAGCTGTGTGTCCAGCAAAGTAATGTTCTTATGTCATTTCTTTTAGGTCGGGTCAGGAACAGTAGAACATACTTACTGGTTGACACCGGAAGACATGGAACTAATACCTCGACCGGCGTTTAATGTGACGGACCAACGGCCAGGAACGGAACTGGCGGCGGAAACAGCAGCAGCAATGGCAGCAGCTTCCTTGCTTTTCCGTGATTCGGATCCGGATTATGCGGATATTCTAATAGCTCATGCAAGGGATTTATACGAATTTGCGGATAAGTTCAGGGAAGAGTATCACAGGTACGTGTCCTTTGAACTTTTTTCTGTTATTCATAAGTCCACAAACTGAGATTGATTTGATATTGAGGAAAAATGTGTTTTTAGAGTGAGACAGCTTTTTTATGATGAATTCAGGTATTTTTGCAAACTTTCAAAGGGTTTTAACCGCTGCCGCATCCTCTTCAGTGAAAAACATCAAGCTGATTTTCTGCTACACCTTATAATAGGTCATGACTGGTTGGTCTTTGATTGCCACAACATTAAAATGAATCACGTAATCAGCCAGTTTGTGTCGTCATCGTATGCTTGTGCTTGGCTTTTACAGGTCCATACCCGAAGTGAGTCGCTTCTATCGGTCCTATTCAGGTTTCGAAGATGAGTTAGTTTGGGCTGCATTGTGGCTTTATAGCGCCACTGGTGATCAAATGTATTTCAAAGCTGCTCAGGTTAGAGACGTTCATAAAAACAACCTATTATTTTATCATCATTGTGTTATTGTATGTGATGCAATGCAATTCACCATTGTTGTCATAATCAGGGATATCTAAAGAAGGGGATACGAAGGCTTTTATTACGTCTGACAATAGAAGGGCTTTTGTTTATCGTAAATAAGCTGTGTTTATCGTAAAATGACAATTGGCACCGATAGTAGTTTAATAAATCTTGTTATGATAACTTGCATTGCGCTATTAGCATCAGGCCTGGATATTCACAGCATACTCATAGTTGCTTGTTAATTCAACTACCCATATACTTGCTTTACATCTAGCCTACTGCAAAGGCTTTGTTAAAAAAACAGCTTACTGGTAACTTTTCAACTGTCTTTCCAACTATGTATCCTTTAAATATGTTCTACGTAACATTTGCTAACTGTCCTCTGTAACTCATTGTACCAGCTGCACCACAAAACTTTCTACGATTTAAAAAAGAACCACATGTTTAAAGCACTACAAACTACAGCCCTGGTACTGGTAGTATCATGAGAATAAGGCAATCGCTGCGAGCCTTCATATCCCCTTCTCTAGATATCCCTGGTCATAATATGTACTTGTTGTTGTCAAAAGTGACATTACAATGAAATTTAAGTAGCCAAGCAAATTGCCAAGATTAAATTTCACTTAAAGTTTCTGTTTTATTGCTTTGTCAGCTGATTTCGAAATGTTTATGATTTTTGTGAGTTCAATCCATGGCGACCTCTGTTTTTTTGTCGTATCCAGGCTTACATCTGGTGGTTGAAGATTTTAGATTAAGTGGACGGTAAGGCATGGAAGCCAATCTTCGAGTCCAACTTCATGCATGCCTTTAAGTGTTCTGCCAGAGACACAGCCGCATGCTCTTGAACGGTGTCGAACCGGCGCCCTTTCGATTGCCATTCCAGGGCTCTCACCACTCGGCTATGCAGCCGACGATGTCGACCTTTATACACAGGCCATGACAACGTGCAGCTTCAAATTTGACTGAAGGCCGATCTGTTAGTAACCAAAATTGCTAGTATAACTTTATAGTTTGAATATTAGTTAATAAATATAGTCTTTGTGTAAATTTTGTGTAATTTTGAGCTCCTTTTGTGCTACTGTTACCATACAAATAATAAATTAGATTTTGGCACTTGTGCTGAAAATCCAAAAAGCGTCTGGCAGCACAGATAAAAGAGAAAGATTTTTTTTTTTTTTTTAAAGTAAATTTAAGAGTTTAAGATTCAGAGATCTCACTTTGGCAATTTGGATTTTAAAACTATAGTTTAAAGAGATATAAAGTAGAGTTAGTTTAGATTTCAAAATCGAAATTACATCGGCCTTCAGTCAGGCCTTCAGTTCGCACGTTGTCAAGGCCTGTGCATATAAATCGCTATGGTTCAATCCATTCATTCAAGAAAGCACTTTCAAATTAAGTTGCATATCTTGATAAAAGAAAGTATTAAATTGCGGTTCTGTAAAAGACGAATAACAGTTTTCGGTTTAGCAATCTAGCAACGTGTCTTGGCCAGAAAACGACGTACATTTTATGTTCAGAATAATTGTTCTCAAAATATATGCTAGAATGATGGCAGCTATTTTACTTGCAATGCTTCCAAGCTCAAATAAACTCACCTTTGCAGTATTGCAATGATCAAGCCAAGATTTATCACCACTCCGGACTTAAACAAGTTGCGTTGTAGATCAATTACAATCATTTCAAACTTGGTAAAGACAATCTTCATTCGTTCTTCTGGGATGAGAAGACAGCCGGAGTCCAGCTCCTCCTGGCCCAGTTCACTCAACAGAAACCTTACAGAAGAGCAGTCCGTAAATTCTGTGATTCATTTCTTCCAGAGAACGGTTATCCGTGAGTTACGCAGATATTTTTTCCAGTCAGCATATCACTCTTTTTATATTGTTTCAAAGTCGGCAAAATTTTTAATGTTGTCAATTATAATTTCATAACAATCTTTTAATCTAATCAATGTAAAAAGAAACAAATTTGCTGATTTGATAGCCAAACTTTTGCGCGATGAAGTTTTAACTTTAGATTATCCTAATTTAGACTTCCAAACTAGATATTTGCCTTTTTTACAGCATTTTGATGATATCGGACGTTAAAATGATGTTAAAATGACAACATCTGTATTATGTTTATAGTGATATTGTTCACGTTACCTCTATAATCTAGCTTTCTCTTCCACTTGTGCATCTAGCAAACTTCATAGAGGTTTACGTGGTGTTCTATTTCAGGCACACACCCAAAGGCTTGGTCTACATCAACCAGTGGGGGGCACTGAGGCACGCTGCCGGTGTTTCCTTCATCTGCCTCGGTGCCGCCAACTTAGGAATCCGCCCTGAGCGATACCGGAAGTTTGCACGACGACAGATTCATTACATGTTGGGAGATAGCGGGCTAGGTAGCTATGTAGTTGGATATGGGCCGTTGCCACCCAAAAGACCACATCACAGGTAAGAGTTTATAAAATATTACGATTTTCATCGTGTCTGAGCTAATGGAAATGTTGGTTAAGGTTTAGTTTGAATGGAAGATAGCACAGAAAACCAACTTCGAGCCCACCGTGAAAGTGTCAAACATATTTGGTTTCAAAAATAAAAATATTACTCTTTCTCTTGTTTTGTAAAATAAGAAGTAGTAGAAGGTTATCAATAATGATCACAGTCTAATCTTTAAAAGCCTTAGATTTCTTTGCATTAAAATTTAAATTGAGTAAACATGAAGGTAAGGAATCTGTTTGTTTAGGTCCAGGTACGTCTTAAACTACCCTTAGAAAGACACAGGCAATGCACATTGCACAACTCAATATTATGGTCATAAAACAATTAACGTCAAGCGAATTATGTCAAAACATGTACTCGTCTTCAATATTAGGAAACTTCACTTTGTCTATCTCTGTAACCGGCCTTGCGTCAAAAGCCTCTACAAGTACGCAAGACTACCAGGAATAACCTTTCAAAGCTTTGTTAGTCCAATTATAAATATTTAAAAACCAAACAACTTGCCAGTGAATAGACCATTTATCTAACTTTTTAGGGGGAGGGTGCGATACCCTTTCATCTTTCTTAAATGCAGGACCCTGGCTGAGACCACAGTAAGAAAACCAAAGCTAACAATAATTGGTTTGTATTCTTTTTGAAGAGCAAGCTCCTGTCCTGATCCTCCAGAAAAATGTGGTTTCACATATCTTCGGACAACTACTCCGAATCCTCATCTGCTGAAAGGTGCACTTGTCGGTGGTCCGGATATCAACGACAGATATGCAGATGATAGAAATAACTACAAGTAATGTATGGTTGTAAATGATAAATCGTGCTGTGTATTGTACAGCTTTTATTATTGTGAGTAAATAAATAAATGTAGCCTACGTCTAATAAATTAGTCTCCATAGAATAATATTTTGTAAGTTCCAGTACATCCATTGTTATGTTGAGTTGGCTGACTGTAGCTTTCAACGGCCAATGGAGTCAATTTTGCTAAACAAAATGTTTATCTTTCGGAGGAATAGGTCGAAAGTGTTAATATTGCAAAAAGTCTACGATTGTATACATAGTGCAGTTGTTAAGAGGTATTACATTTCTTTTGCAATGCCAAATTGTGCGTTTAAGCTGAAGAGATTGAATTTTGATTGTTGACTGAAGTAGGCCTTTAAGAAGAATTAGAATTATCTAAGATAAATTAGGTTAACTACCAAGTTTGTTCTCTAGGTCAAACGAAGTTGCTTTGGATTACAACGCAGGATTCCAATCCGCCATTGCTGCTTTAAAATACTTGGAACTTCATCCTCCTGTGACTACAACCACCAAACCTAACTCAACTACGGTTTCTCCAACTAAGGAGGCTGCGGAAGGCATCTCCGACAATGTAGACTCAACCGAATCCTTAAAAGAGTTCATAGAGATTCTTGACTCTACAGAGTCGATCGAAACTATTATTGATGGCATAGAAGGTTGGCAGGTTGAAGAGAAAGATCTTCTTACCACTCCAAAAAGTGTCGAAGTCACCACAGCCACGAACCTTGCACTTTCTTTAAAAAATGCCAAGACTACAGCAGGTGCTACAACAGCGCCACCCACTGAGCAAACTACAGCAGAAATAGCAATCGCCAGGGAAAGTATTGAGGCCACAACTAACGCTTCAACAACTGCAGTTGTTACCAGCAAAGGAGTAACGTATACCACGATCGGTACTACAGCATTGTCCACAAGTAAAGCAACAATCACAACAACTTTGAACACTACTCAAACCGCTCAAACTACGGCAGAGACAACACCTCTTCCACCGCGTGTCATCAGACTCACAGAGCCAACTCAGCTAATATCGCATCCACAATGGGTTCTCTATAGTGAGTACGAAGTTTGGATGGAAATTAATTTTACTGTATATAGTCTATCCAGCTGGCAAAACTGGCAACACGTCTACAGACGTTAATGAATCAATGTAAAAAAGATCCATTTTGCCAGCTGGGTAGATATTGTAGCGGGACGGAGAGTGTTGAATGCGCTCATTTACAATAAAAACAAAGACAACTGCCAGGGGTATCGAACCATAAACTTCAACTGCCCATGTTGTCCACTCACAGCTTTTACAGTATAGAAAACTATATGTGCAGTCGAACCTTAGCCAAAGACAGCACCAATCGGTTGCAAAGTTTGCCTAATTTTAAACGAACATTGGTTAAAAATAGAAATGCTTTTCCATTGGTAACTTTCTAGTTTACAAACTGAAGTTTGCAGATTGACTTTTTGAAAAAGAAATAGTTATCCACTTGGAGTTGGTTGTTTGCTAGCGCTAAATTTCTGTGTTCAAGATGATAATAATGTTCTGCTTTTATTGTTGCTCTACAAATGCTAAAGTGCTTTAGCGACAGGGCTAGTTTAGCGTTGGTGATGCCTTCAACATTTAGTTGCAGAATGGTCACTCCTTGACCTACAACAGCTGGTGCTGTTCGCCCTGACAAGGGCGCTGTGCTTGGTCTGGGGGTACCATTCTGATGATTGTTCTTCCGCATGTTGACTTTTATAGCGACAGTTGTAGCAAGTTTAGTTTCCCAGAGTAGGTACTTGCGGGGACGACCACGTGGAGGTACTTGCTTTCGTCCCCTTTCGTCTCCACTTCGCCAAGTATTCAGATCCCCGCCCGAAAACCAGCTGGGACATGGCCTCTCTAGACTTGCCTCATCAAGGCGTAACCGTTTGCTCACTGGTGTTGGACGCTATGGTGCAGACATGTTGCGCTGGGGCTTGGCAGAGAGTGCTGCTTGTGAGTGTGGCGAAATGCAGACGGCAGCCCACATTATCAAGGATTGCCGGCTATACAGACCACCCCATGGTATAGAAGGCCTAATTTCCATCGATGACGACACCAGGCAGTGGCTAACCAACGGATGCCCTGACATATAGCGACAACACGAGAGAAGAAGAAGCGACAGGGCTCATTTTTAATTTTTGTTAGATTTACGATGCCCCCACATTATTACTCAACTGATCCTCACTTGGTTACGCGAAAATACAAGGTACCGTTTTTACAGTCTTCTGTTTGACCCGACCTGGAATCGATCTCAGACCTACCAGCATCAGAGCCGAAGACGAAACTACTCGACCAATGAGCTGGTTCTGCGTTGAGAAATACGTGATTGCCATTTTGATAAAAGCCTGATCCATCTTTTAAACATTTTTCTCATAGCTGATGAATGCCGACCTGTCGATATATTCAACCTTTGCTCGATAGACAAGCGAACCTACCAGAGGCACAAAGCAAGACAGCACTACTACTGCAGGTATCAAGCATTTAAGGTGAGGCATGGTTGGTGAAAAACCAGTCAGTAGATACTCAGGTCGGGAGTGCTTGTGGAGTTCACTCGGATGTTTTTGGTTTGTGATCACTCATTTTTTTTTATAAAACTTATACAACTCCTTGACTGATGTTGATGTGTAAAGTAAATAGGATTTGCCACCAAACTTTTTTATAAAACTTATACAACTCCTTGACTGATGTTGATGTGTAAAGTAAATAGGATTAGCCACCAAACTTTTTATTTATTTAATCGTGAGGATATGAAGATTTTGTCGAAGGTTTAAGTCTTGTTATGACTGAAGTTTACCTATTGGTAGATTGTGCGCAGGTTGGTTGTATATCAAAACAAAAACAAAACTAGAATGAATCTCCGCTTGTGTGAAGTTGAAAATACAGTATATATTCCATATTTGAGATTCCAGAAACTTTGCAGCGGCATGGGCCGTATTTATTATACTGCAATAAAGCCAAAGTTATAGAATCATCTTAGCCTCTAGACTACTTCAAACAGAATAGATGTTTTTACAAACCAGGCGTGCGTGCAGTACCAAGGGGGAGCTTGTGATGATGAAATCCTTTGGAGTACCTACCCGTACTGGAACAGCCAGGAGGCGAGTGACTCTGTCTACTTTTCAGTGGAGGACGAAGGGTGCAAGGATCCAAAGATAGGTTTGTCTATCCTAAACACAACTAGTAGAATCGAGATATGGTTGGAAGTAGACAGGGTTTTTTACAATGTTTTATCTTTGTTTGCTTGAAAGTTTATTTGTGAACCATCGTTTTTATCATCCAAATTCGATTTTGTTTCCACAAGTCAGAGTAACAATTTTTTTTTGGTGCAAACTTCCCGTCCCATGAAATGCCTAAAATAAGTTGAGATGCCCCAAATAAGTTGAGATGCCCCAAATAAGTCAAGATGCCTTAAATAAGTTGCACACTCAACTGCTTGAAAACGTACGAGAAGTACTTTGTGCCATTCACAATCAAACTGCTCACTTTTGATTGTTTTTTAACAGTTGCGCTGGAGAAGTGTGAAGTCGGCGGTTTGACAGAGAGCTTTCACACCTGTTACGTCACATCAGAGAACGCGACGCAACAAAGCTCCAAAGCATGTCGGTACGTATCATTCTTTACACACGTCGCCGTTACAATCGGGTCCAGAAGCGCAGCGCTGATCAAAGCAGTGTAAACTTCAAACTCCACGTTCATGACGTCACGATAATTGAATCAATAATAATAGTGATGTATTATTATTATTGATTCAGTTATCGTGACATCACAAAAAGTCAGAGTTTACAACACTCCTCTAAGCTCTGGCTAACCCACTGATTAAGTTTAAGAAAATAATAACACCACATGATATGCCATTCTTTAGGGGTGAAGTAATTAGTGAAACACTTTTTAAAAGTATTAGACGTGTGCCAAAGTCATTCATCTAAAATTCAATGAGATGTTTTTACACCCACGAGCGTTGTAGCCTTTGGCATGTAGGCTACACCATTCACCTCAGTTAGTGAATCAATCGCTTTAAAATTGAGATCCTCAATTGTCTTACTTTTATTTTCCCCTCGCCGACTTGAGTGAAACAAATTCACTCCTCACTAGTTTTTGCAGAACCAGAGTTTCTGAATTTAGGCTATCATGAAGTTTATACTGTTTTAATAGGTTACATTTACCTTTTTAAAATGAGAGATTTGCCACCAGAAGGCTAATTTACTTTCGATTAAGAACTTCTGAGATGGAAGGTCTGTTGTGGCATGTTTAGTTTAGTTTTAAAATTTCTCTTTTTGTTCACAAGGTGGCGGGCTTTCGAAGTTTGCGTAAACGACTTGGTGGGACACTGCCCCAACACTTGGGATATTTGGAAATTCTGGAATTCAAACTCCGGAAAACCTTATTTTGATCTCACGCAGGTGCAGTGCTACATCGCTGGAGCCTCTACTATCGTCAGTCGGCTCTTTCTTGTAACTTCTTTTGTATCAACCGTGTACATTATATTTGCATAAATGTAAAATATTTAAAAAACTTTTGCAACAGCACTTCTTCTATTCAACCGTGAAAAAAAACTGTTCCTTTGTACATGAAAACTACGTATTTTTAAATCCTAGATACAAGTTCCAAAATTTTGTAATTGTGCTTTTAACTGAATTATTTTTTTGACTGCAGCAAGTGTGTAGACTAGTACGAGGGCTAAATAACAGAACGAGCTAAGTCCATTTTTGCATTTTTTGTGCTTTGATACTGGAAAGTGTTTCTCAAGCCCCGTATTTTTACTGACAAAAAGAGCTAAGTTCTAGCCTGAACAGGTTTCTCAGAACTGACTGCTCATTTTAAATTACTAAAAACTGTAGTACCGTATTACGATTTACGATTCCAATGCAATTTCTCTTGAACGTTGTCACTTGTAAAGAATAACGCAAGTACCCCAAAACTGATCGTTTAGCCGTTGCGAGATAACATTAATCAGTGAGAGTTGAATATCCCCAGACAGCAAAATTCAAAATTCATATCTCATTTTAAATTTAAAATTAAAATTTTAAAATGCCATTTTCTCAAAACTACTTTTGGGTGACTTGGCTCGTTCTGTTATTTAACCCACGAGTAGACTACGTTTGCAAAAACCACACAGGCGTTTTTCTGCTGTATTTTTAAAAGCCTTCTTATTTTTCTGTTGGTTTTCACAATATGGCATTGGTATACACCATATGCTCCCATATGTTTTTATTGTGTGTTTTCAGCTTTGTAGCTATTTATACAAGTAGCCTACTACTCCATGCTTATTTCTGAAGACACCTGTAAAGAAGCGATTAATCAATTTTTCAAGGTGAAACATTTTTTTTCGTTTTTTAAAGGGGCATGTGCGGTAAGGGTGGTTAATTTTCATTCCAGTTCAGTCAACTTAATCTACTTAAATAGAAGTTTAATATCTGACATTGTGATGTAATTTGACTCACTGCCAGTTCTTTCTATCTCTTAGACGCAAAGAGACTTTGGAAAGATTGATGACGTAGTTTATTGGGATATTAAGCGTTAAACAGTCAATTAAATGTCGCACAGTTTTACTTTTGAGGTTGTAGATTGCTTCCAAAAATACAGAAAATTTCTTCGTCCACTTCAAAATAGACATACGCTACTACTTGCAACTGCAACTTTACAATTGACAAAAACTTCCACTTTTGCATTCTGTTCATTATCAACTAGAACTCTACAATCGTCTTCAACATACTTTCGATTACAACTTTTCTACTTCTAATCCTCATAATGTACAACTCTACAAATCATACTCAAAGAACGCGGCTATTTATACAAGGTTTGTTTTGACCAAAAGATTCCAGAAACTATGGTAATATTACTTCACAATAACTCATTCTTCTGGTCAACAAGTTAAAGTCGTTTCCAGAATTGCACAAACCCAAAATATTCTAGAAGCAAGTTTTGCAATAAAAGATTACGCAATTAAAGATTACTTAAGACAAGATTTACACAATTAAAACAGCACACTTATTTAAGAATATATAATGCAGCCTGCCGTGGGGCTACGCACATTTATTGTGACACTCACATTTGCCTACTCTTATAATGGGGAAAGACACTCCTTGGACTAGAGTAGGCGAAGTGCCTCCTAAATTTGTTTTTCCCGCTAATAAATGTCATGATAAAAATACAAAAAAACAACATGTTTTCATAAGTTTAAAAATGCGTATAGTCGCTCATGTTAACTAATTGCAACCCTGATATGACTGTGGGCCTATATGATCACTCGATGACTAATCCCTTGCATTCTTTCAATTAAAGTTAGAAATTAAAATTTATAGAAACGTTTTTTTCCGTAACTTAAAGTTTTCCTGAACCAATGTCCCAACTGCGCTGAATGAAAGCAATGTCTTCAAAAAAGTTGTAAATTTTTTAAACTTTTTTTTAATTCATTGTACAATTAAATTCTTTCTCTCTCCATTTTGCTTTAAAAAAAAAAGCCTGGTCTTCATCCCGAAACATCAGGGTCGACCAGTTGTTTACAGTAACTCACCTTTAACTTAAATTAACTTTGACTTAAATTTCTCTCCATTGTTGGTTATTATTATTACGTTTGATTTTTGGTTAAAGAAAAACATGTTTTCATTTATTAACCGTCGCATTCACTCCTCCATTCGTTTTATATCAGACCTGGTGTCATCCGATTGTTTTTATCGTTTAGAATACTTTCAACTCTTCCAACGCTCATTGTATTTGAGTTTGTAACAGTAGATGTTCAGTGAGCTCTTCGTCAAAAGTGGTTCTTTGTGATCTTCGTGCATTTGTAGTTTGTGCATTATTTTGTTGTTTTAGATATGAACAGCTTTGATGCAAATACATAATAATAATATACAATCAAACCAAGGATACAAAATTATTGTCATCTCTGTGAGATACTTTTGGTGATTACGTCTAAAAGACGTAATGATAAACTTACCGGTATGTTTGTTTTCTGCATTAACGTTCTTTTCAAATGTAATCTAGGATTGATAACAGGCTTCGCCTGATTGTAAGCCCAGTGTGGTTGATGTGGTTGATTGCATATGGTTATAATTTTTACTATTGTTACTGGTGATTTGTATAAATTTTGTACAAGCCTTGCCTACCATACAATGTCAACAGATTATAATAACGATAATAACAACATTAATATAGCATCACATCCACAGTGCGAACTATGCTTTTGCGCGCGGTAGCCTACATGACGATGGTGATAAAATAATACGGTGCAGGATTTTCAGTCATAATGTTCAGATAAACATAATAAGATCTAAAGATTATTGTTATTAAGCCACTCTTGAAAATGTCGCAAAATCTTTCCACTGAAAACGTGTTGTTGAGTTTACTTCATGAAACAACCACTTGAGCTAGCTGTCTATTGTTACTTACGAGGTATTCTCAGTCTTTACTTTTACGTTGCTTAAACATCGGCCAACGTTAAAAGCGTCATCTTTCACAGTGTTGTGTATTTCATTCAACTTAATCTAATGTTTTTGAAACAAACTTTGTCTTCACAGACTGTAACAGGCAAGCTCAGACACATTGTACAGATGTAGGCTAACCTTTGTTTTAGTTAGCCGCAAATCATCAAATAACACACAGTCATGCTATGGCAGGTTTTGTTATACTTTTAATATTTTCAACCAAACGAAAGAGCGAAAACGAAACCATTTACGATAATCGTTGGAAATGTAGTAAGTTTTTATGACCCCAAAATCTATACCATGGTATTGTAACGTGGTATTCCATCAATTGGCTTTTGTAAGATGTTGACAAAGCCCTGGTATTAAGTTACATTTAGTATTCAGTTGGATTGAAACAAGTTGTTAGCATAGGTCGAATTTTTAAGCGACTACATACGGTATAGCTTAAAGCAGATTAGTTGTGTATTGGAGAAGAAAATATACTTTACGCATGATAAACTAAATGTAGCAATGGCAAAGTATAATGCACTGCTAAGTAAGTATGTAGGGTATTATTATCACAAGCAAGAAGCTAGCAACACCTACCGCTATAAAAATATATTAAAAGTTATTGAGCAAAAGGTTAAAAAGGTTTTGAAAGCCTGTCGATCTGTTTAAAAAACAAATAGCCCAAAATGAAGACACAACACTTATGTTCAGCAAACGTTTCGAAAAACGAAACTGTTTTGATCTTAGCCTAGTAGCACTGAAGATAAAAACAGTTTAGTTACCTGTGGCAAGGTAAGAGGCACATCCCACAAAACTGTGGAACAAATACTTAAATCAGTGGTTCTTAAACGAGAAGAAATTTCTCCAAAGAGATAAATTTCAGTGAAAGAATTTTTACTTTATAGCTGAGTTTTTATAGATACTGTATCGCATTTGAATAACTGTTTATGTTAGTAGACTATCGATTTTTTCAATTTATTATGACACCTTGTAACGTATTTGCATGTTGCGTAGTGGACAATCACATCTGTCACCCTGTTTATTTTATTTTTGTAAATGAAATTAATAAAATAGTTTGATAGTGCTTACAAGGAAGAAGTATTCTTTGTGATTTTAAAAGTAACATTTTGAGGCAAAGGGTTCCTTCCTAAAGTTGGTCGCATTGTAGCAGCTTACCAACTTAATTGAAAGCTGATCATTGTGACAAAACAGTCAATATTTCATTTTAAAGTTAGCACACTTTGTCGCCACGTCATATTTTTCATTTGTCAGTTGTCATTTTGTCAGGAAGAAGTAGGAAAACTTAAAAAAAAATTGTCCAGTTTCTAAATTTCAATGGCTGGTAGGCATAGGTTAGCCGTACTGCCTGGTCTGTCGTCTCGTACAGGCACTGCAAGCTTAGCAGGCAATGATTTTGTGGCTACGCTTGCAACTTTGGATGATGACAACAGACAACTTGTACCTTTGTCAGCACCCAAATCAAATATAAGAAACAACGGAAGACACTGGAATACACTATCTTCCATCAAGTAAGTTGAAATGTAGCCCCTTTTAACACAGTTTCTTACATTTTTGTAATAAGTTTACAGTAGGCTACCGTTTTGTGATGTAGGATTGTAGGCTGCTAACCCTGTCAATCGAAAACAGCTTTGTTGCTTAGCCTTGGACTGCGAATGTGGCCTCATTTGAAGGTTAAGCGTAAGTACATCTTCACGTAATTGCTAGCCTATAACACATCATCTGTATATCCTTGCAAGATCAAAGTATTTTTTCCAAAAATTAAGCAAGTATGATTCCCTTTAGTTCAATTCTTTGGCTGGATAATTAGGCTACGAAATATCTCCGAAAATATTTGCAGCCTGATTAAAGTAGGCTACAGTCTGGTAATAGTACAGTTTGGTAAACGTATAGCAACAAATTGTTTGACCACTGATTTCATATCTTAGATCCAGAGATAGCGAAGACGCGTTAGCTTCACCCATTCATCAAATTAGCACCCGAATAGGGGTTTTAGAAGAAGCGAACAAAGCTATTTTGGAAGAGGTTAGTAAGACAGAAAGAAACTTTGCTTTCAACCAGGTTCCACTGGTTTAGGTCATTGATGGACACATGATTGGAATGCCTGATATAACCATGTAGGCTATTGTACAGTAATTAATAAATTTACTGTAGTAAAGAATTAAATTATAGAATTTTGACTTTTATTCACTGTAGCCTACTAATTTTTAGAAACGCAAACTTTTTGAACATACAAAAACGTCAACCAAATATGGGCTGTGTAGCCTACTTAGTCTGGGAGCCTACGACAGAAGATTTCACCCCATTAAGGTACAAAAAGTTTGACCCCTTGAAGTTACTGGGGTCAACCATGTCACTCACAAAAAGTATGGAAGATTGACCGCGCCTGGTGGATCTGGTCCCTAGAGCCCCCTAAAAAGCCCAAAAAGGGGGTTAATTTCACCCCATAAGGTACATGGACCAAACTTGGTGAAAACGAAGTTCTATGTCAGGACATCACAAAAATATCAAATCTAACAATAGTTTTGGGAGGAAAGATGATGTAAGACTCCCCCAAAGTGACCCCCCAGGGGGTTAATTGCACACCATAAGGTAGGCTACATGGACTAAAGTAGGTTAAATCGAAGTCTTATTTCACGGCATAACAAAAATATCAAATCTAACAATATTTTCGGGTGGAAAGGTGATGTAAGATGTCATCAAAATAACCCTAAGAGGGTTTATTTCGCCATAGAGTACATGGACCAAACGTGGTCAAAACGAAGTCTTATAGGACACCACAAAATAAACGGTCGTTTCTTTAGCCTATTCTTCATTGTCACTGCTGTCGCTTTCACTTTCTTCGTCTTATTCTTCGTCTTATTTGGATAGTCAGTTGTTCAATTAAGTCAACATTTAGTGGTCGTATCAAGATCTTGGATCAATTTTCTGGCTACTGTAGCCACGGCGCCGATCCCTATAGGACAGTGGGGACATGTCCCCACCATCTTTTTACATGTCTCCATCATCTTTTTACATTATTTTTGTAACGTAAAAGGGAAAATATTACCCGAATGTCACAATTTTACCAGTCAAACGTTTAAAATATATTGAAAGGAGGGGACAACATTTTTGTTTCATGCGAGGAAGCCCCAACCGTAGTAGAAATGTTTTATTAGGCAGAGAAACCCTGGTGTAACTCGCAAATTGTATTTAATTTGGTTACGCCAGGGCCACACAGTTGCAGAGTTTTAGAATTACTTTGAAAGAGTCGTACAAGCATGTAGTGCAGTAAGTGTAGCTTGTGTTACTTTTGTATAAGAAAAAAGCTATTTTTTCACTTATTATTACATTGAGGTTAAGAGCTGCTGAAATGTCTTTACCGGTTTGGCAAAAAATTGTATATAGGAAAATCAGCAGTTGGAAGGCTGGCAGGCAGCTTTTTTTCAATTGAAAAAACTCTTACCCTACCCAATTTTTAAAAGACTTGTCACGTTCCAAATCGTCTTCAGTATGGACATTGGACATGGCCATGGTCAACCTCCTAAACTTCAAGATCGATCGGTCAGAGTATTTTGCAGTCATTGACAGCTCGCAGCAAAATCTTACTGACTATTTCAAGTCGACCGATCTTGAGCACTACAAAATTCTACAAGAATCACTCTTTAGTGGAAAGCTACAATCACATTTGGTAGACGATTATTATCTTCAGTTCTTTGACACAGAGTCCCTTGCACAAGATTTTCGAATGATATTCAAGAAGATACCATCCGCTGTCCGGCAAATGTTTCCGCAAGTGGAACTTTTGCTCATATCACCAGCCCGCTCGTGTTCAGCTGAACGCTCATTTTCAACTTTGCGACGTATCAAAACTTTGTTACGATCTACCATGACACAGAAACGGCCAAATCATGCAATGGTCTGCTATGTGCACAATAAAGTTTTGAATTCGATCAACCTTCATTACAAGCCAAGGATCAACCAAGGACTTCGTTTTTAATTCGCCGGAGACTCGTTGCCGAGTTGCAGTGTTTGGACTTCTGCTGTCCAATGCTGACACTGACAATTAAAATACATCGCATTAGACTTGTAGCCTATCTACTGTAGCCCCATTTGTTTGTTTGTTGAACAAACCCCAATCTTTCAGCTCGCTTCGCTCGTCTGCCCTTTCTTTCCTAGTAAATGTCCCCACCAATCTTAGAAAGCGATCGGCGCCCATGACTGTAGCCTATATGCTTCTTATGTACTTTCTGTTTTTGGTGTTACAAAGCCATGTATTGTCATGTCCTGTGGCCTTTTTTCGATTGACTCAATATGATTTATACAAAAACTTTTTGTAAAGTAGGCTATAGTTTCATTTCATGCATCATGGGACAGCTTGTGAATGTATTTCACCAAAACCTATATCATGGCCACCTAAAGATACGGCCTGATTTGTCACATTTTGCAGAAATTTCCAGGTTTTTCTAACTTTGGGCGAACGTTTAAATAATTTTTTCTAAAAATTAGATTTTTACGCTTTCTTTACTCTTTTCCCCAGATGACACAATAAGTTTTAACATCCTCACATGATGAAAAACAAAGAAAATTTGATTTCGAAGATTTTAGTCAGACTGTTAATTTTTCAATAACAGTCTGATTTAGCGTTTTTCAACTTACTTTTTCTCATTTGCTATTGCTTCCCCAAGGCAAAAAAAAGGTTTTATATCATTAGGAAGCCGCAAAAAGTAAAAACATCTCAAAAAATGTCAGTCAAGCACTAGCAGTAGCTGTAATCAAAATCTGCAAAATGTGACAAATCAGGCCGCATCTCCAGGTGGCCATGCCTATATATAAATATTTTTAGATTTAATCCATTGGTACTGTCCTGGCATAGCACTACCGTTACACCAAGGTTGGTTCGAGTAAGGAATGAAGTAAATTAAATTATAGGAGAAGATTCACTTTTGGGTAGGTCTTTTATCATCTTCCCAACTGAGAGTATTGTTAGATTTGATATTTTGTGGTGTCCTAGGACCTATAAGACTTCGTTTTGACCACGTTTAGTCCATGTACTCTATGATGAAATAAACCTTCTGGGGGTTACTTTGATGACATCTTACATCACCTTTCCACCCGAAAATATTGTTAGATTTGATATTTTTGTTATGCCGTGAAATAAGACTTCGATTTAACCTACTTTAGTCCATGTAGCCTACCTTATGGTGTGCAATTAACCCCCCGGGGGGTCACTTTGGGAGAGTCTTACATCATCTTTCCTCCCAAAACTATTGTTAGATTTGATATTTTTGTGATATCCTGACATAAGACTTCGATTTAACCTACTTTAGTCCATGTAGCCTACCTTCTGGTGTGCAATTAACCCCCCGGGGGGTCACTTTGGGGGGTCTTACATCACCTTTCCACTCGAAAATATTGTTAGATTTGATATTTTTGTGATGTCCTGACATAAAACTTCGTATTCACCAAGTTTGGTCCATGTACCTTATGGGGTGAAATTAACCCCCTTTTTGGGCTTTTTAGGGGGCTCTAGCGTCCAGATCCACCCGGTGCTGTCAATCTTCCATACTTTTTGTGAGTGACATGGTTGACCCTAGTAACTTCAAGGGGTCAAACCTTTTGTACTTTATGGGGTGAAATCTTCTGTCGTAGGCTCTCGGTCTAACTCTATGATAAGTGCTAAAATTTGAGATACTGATAAAGCACACGCGATAACTTTCACTAGAAAGTTGTAAAGCACCACAAATAGAAATAGATTTAAATTCTGTAGCGTTGTGGAGTATTAATATCATATATGATATTATGAAATCATTTATTTTTTTGTCCAAAACTTGTACAAAACGAAAAAGGGTAGCGTTATCTACAATAGGCTACCAGCACTCTGGGACGTTGAGAGGATAATTTGAGTCTAGTATCAATGAGATCCTCAGCACTACATCAAACACTTATTTAAGAAAAACGCATTATATGCGAACAATTTCTTTAAACGTTTGGGCTCCTCAAATTATGCCAAGTCCTAAAGTACCCCTGGACTTCCCTGCCAACGCTACTGCCAGCATGTCAATCAACGTGAAAAAGTGGCAAAACCTTGAAAAGTTTAATACGTTTAAAATCAAGCCCTTGTTGATCTGGTAAATTTCTTTTCGAGAAAAGGCTGCTGGTATTTTCGGTGTATTAAAAGATATGAGATTTCATATGTCCATTAACTGCTCTGACTTCTGAGGCTTTTGTAGGTTTACAGACTGCAGGGTAATGTGAGAGCTGACGACTACGCAAAGAAAGAAGCAGCAAGAGACGAAAAGAAAATTCAAAGAGATCTCATGGATACAATACGTGCAAGTAATGATGTCATCGGTCAGCTGACGTCACGCTTGCGTAAAGCCGAGGAAAAACTGCATCAAGAACGTGAAAACGTCAATAACGTTACCCTCCATGCGAAGAAACTCGAACAAGTAAACTGAAGATTTATAACATCTGTACAACTTTGAAGCTTTTTAACCCTAGCAGTTTGGCTTTGTAGCCTGGTGGGTAACATCCTGGAAAACGTTTATACAGAAACTTTATCCAAACATGGCTTTTTAGCTTGCAATTTCGGATTGATTATTATGATTGTTGGGAATGATTATTTTCGGGCTGAAACATACTTTTGTAACAACATTGATGGTTTCGCAGCTTTGCAATCACAATGAGACGAAATCACAACAAATATTTGCTTAGATCGTATTCAGCGCTCAGAAGGACGCGGAATCGCAAAAAGATTCACAGATCATTCAAACTGGAGATCTCCGTCACCGGATAGATGAATTGTCGAGAAAGTGGGAGCGAAGCGACAGGGTGGCAGAGTTAATGACAGATGAATATCATCAGTTAAAGAAGAAGCTCGAAATCCAGGTACTTTTTTATCGTTTCAGGCCTATGCTCGATGGTATATATTTTTAAGTGAACTTGAGGACAAGAAAACTAAATTTTGTGCTATACGTCACATATTCATATATTTTAAGCCCTAAAGGCCTTGCATAGATAATGAAAGCTTTAATTAGATTTGAAAAAGTTTTTTTGCTGGCTGGTGATTGTCAGTTAGTTTGTTTAATTTGTTTCAATTTCTTGTTTAAAACTAAACATAGAATTGTTGGCTACTAACCCTAAGCGCACTACTTTCATCTTAATATTTATAAACGGTCAGCACACTACAAGAGAATCTTTGAGAGTGTTGGTAGATATTGTTGTTGCATTGTAATTGTAACTTCAATTGGTTTTGCAGACGATGGAATTATCTCAGCTACAAAACGAAACGATCCAGCGCTCCAAGCGAACGGAAGATGAAATAAAACAAACCAAGGAACACGCCCGGATTCAGAAAGATAGCAACTCTCTAGCTGAACAGAACAACTTGCAACTAAGGTATAATTTCTTTGTTGTTAAGCAGAAAGAAAGTTTTTAAGGGGGTAGTGGAAAATATCTGTCATTGGCGTATAATCAGGCGGTGCCCTGTAGACTTTGCATTCCATGAAGCAATGCACAGAGCGTAACAATAATGACTTTTGTCGTGAGAGGCGCAGAAAGTTTAATCCTTTTCGGATAATGGAAGCTCTAGCTATGCCACTGTTGAAGTTGGTTTGGTCGACAAACTAGATATGACAAATAAGATGGCATGGACCTTCCTAGGAGGGTTCTGGTTAGTTTTTGGTAATTTTTTTTATATTTGGTATCGTAGGCGTCTGCTGGAATCCCGGATGACGGAAGCGCGGGATGCAATGGCGGAGATGAAGAATAGAATGGCCCAAAACGAAAACAGTGCAAGATCTCAAATGCAACAGGTGGGTAAAAGTGGTCCCATACTTGATTTCAAGCATTGTGATAAAAAGATAAGGTTCTCAACACACTAAGCTTTCAGCACTAACTACAGTAGGGTGGCCAGTTTCTTTCCCTCACATGCCTTTCCTTCAGCAACTACGCCCATCCAATTTATTACACCCTAGGAAGAGGTCAGGGGTGTTCTTCCACAAGCCCACAACCATGCAACAGATGAGACACAGAATGATGAAGCTGTTAATTTTTAGCGTACAGCATTGAAAATAACTCAGAGTAAATAAACCTACTTACTGCATGATGATGTGCAATATGATGTTTAACTTATGTTGGGAAATGATTTTAGCTGTTGTACAGCGACAAAAACTGTTTTATTATTATAAACATGCCAGACCGTCTGTTTTACAAAGGCAGATGCGTACATTAATAGTGTGAACATATTGTACAAAGAGAACATTAATATGATGAAAACAAAGCCAAACCCAGAGAAACTACTTTACATTTCACTATCAAGGTCTTGTCTTTCTTTAGTTATCATTGAAGATCACGGATCTTCAGTCAAACATCGCAAATGTGTCCCATCAGAGACAGGAGGAGATGCAGTCCATAGAGAAGTCCAGACAAGAGCAACATCACACGGAGGCAAACGAAAGAATCAAACTGCAAAGTAAAATCCAGGTCCAGCAGAATATGAAATTACAAATGTCATGAAAGTTGCTAAATTTACTCAAGACTTTAATTTTTTGTTAATCTCAACAAAAGTATTGATAGTTTTATAAAATGGGGAGAGACCTATTTCAATCCTGAACGGTTTTGTTGGTTTTTGCAAACAAAGAGACATAAATATCGACCATAGTTTTTATACATTTGTGTAGACTATTCTCTACGTAATACTTTGCGATAAATGGTTTGTTCTTTTACAATCAAGCTGGGAAGTTAGACCTTAATTTTTCGTAAAAAATTATTGCATCAGAGGAATGTGCGTTCTGTTAACATCGGCATAGATGACTACAATGAATCTGTCTGCATTATTATGCTGCTCTTGTTTCATAACAATACAATAGGCCATACTGTATAAGAAGAAGCATTGTTTTGTGGATAGTTATATGGGTCTGCTACTATTCGGTGAGTTCATAACCTGTAACCCCTAACCTTAACCCCTCACCCTAAAACGGCAATGATAATTAGGCTACGGTGCCAGATAATTAAAAAAAAAGAAAATTGAAAAAATCACCGAATAGGGATCGGACTCACCGAATCGGACTCACCGAAACGGGCCATTCCGTAGTTATATAATACCCATTGTTGGACTAGAACTATAATTGAAATTTACATAGTTTTTTGGTAATGATCTATTATCATATATTATTATAATAAGAAGGCATATTTTTCTTTTGTATGTGACAGATAGCGGTTGAAGAGATGAGCGAGAAGCTCCTTCAAAAAGAAGTCCGACTCCGGGAGGAGGCTGTCAAGAAGTTTATCGATATCGAGAAGCTCTTCCAGCAAGAGGAAATGTCGAGATTAGAGTTTGAGAAACAACTCCGGGAAGAAACAGAAGCAAGGTTGGAATCGAATTCGCTGAATTAGCTGTTTTTGCTTTCTTTGTAACTATGTGAAGAATTAAAGCTATTTTGCTCCGTTAAAAAGTTATGCTTGTAACTACCTATGCTTGAGAATAAAAAATTTAGTCAAAACAGACTTCTTGAAATTTTAACTTGCTGGAATTAATGCATGCGTCAATATCCCCTGGGAAAAATCCTTGTACACTGACGTGACGTTGCTTTGAGTAACATTTGCATTTGCTGATTATTTGTTGCTGTGTTGCCTTAAGTCTGTCTTGAATACCTTATTTTAGTACTGACTTGGGTTTGATTTTTGTTTGCAACCTAGCTGGCTTTTAGCAAAATAAACGTTAAAGTGAGGATTTTTGTTTTCACAACATACACCTTGTATACCAAGTCCTTGTACACCAAGTCTAATGCATAAGCTACTATTCTAACTTTCTTTCACACCAGGTGGGGTATGCAGCAGAGGCTCTACTTGGAGGAGATAGAAGCGATGAAGGAGATGAGAAGAAGCGACCGCGCGAAGCAATCCTCTAACATGAAGAAGATTGACGACTATTTGATGTTGCTAGGAGAGAAGTCAAGTCACGATAGGTTGGTAAAATGTAATGAAGTATTAAACAGTCCGTAATTGAATATTATCAACTTGCGTGATCACGATGTTTAAACAAAAAATGTTTGTAATTTTGAAATACAACAAAGTCTTTATAAGCGATAGAGTAACACTGTTTCATTCACGATGCAAGGACATGTGAGACGCCTTTCAGGTATTGTGTCGTCATTATCAAATGTAGGCTATATCATTTAATATGCAGCGTTTTGTTCGGCAAGCTCGCTGTGGTTTTTCACAACTGGTAGGGTTGTTTTATCTTATTTGATCGGCCTTGTCTGTGGCCCACCTTTCCTTTCTTATATTAGGCCTAAGGTTTGTGTGAAATTTGGTAGGCCTATAAAAATTTTGGCAAGGATCCTGCCAAATAATACTGACTGACATCGATCAAGCTTTATGAAAACATAATGTGTTTGAAGGAAAGCTCTCGAGAAAGTTCTACTTGCCGAAATCACGAAAAGAGAAGTGCAGACAAGTCAAGTCACGTCACAAATAGAAGGCGTACAAGAGCAACTCAGAGTTGCCATTTCCGCAGTACAACAAGCATTAGGTGGGGTACAACTACAAGTAAGTCAAGACAAAGAACAAGTCCTCTCACAGGTATGTTCATGTAACCCTATGGTTGAAGCCGATAATGACGGAATAAATAAAACAAACTATGGTTAGAGAAAAGGTTTTGATCCCAGCGATTTTGTGCCCTGTCTGACTGAAGATGCAATTGTAGCGAAATCGATTTCTCATCATTAAAATGGGCTGGTTAACTGTTGCTGCATGATTAGCAATGCATCCTATGCTGTGTGACTAAATGTTGAGAACATCTGACGTTCTAAAGGATCTCAGTTCGATACTCACTCAAAGCGCATGGATATAGATTGGCAAGGCTGCTAACAACTAACTAAAAGTGCTAAGATTGTCTTTTGAGCGTTAGTCTGACAAAGAAGAATAGCGAAGTTTCGATCGTTGTTTCAATGATTTCAGGTGAAAACGCGACTGGCATCTGAAGAAGAGAAGCTGTCTCGGGCGGTCACCGACGTGGACGCGCGACTCACCGCTATATCAATGAGGCTGACGCAACAGGTGGGCATGATGACGTCACAAGTCAGGGTGATCTCTTCCCATTGCTAACCTTTAGATCGTTTCTCAATGTTCTCCAACGTAATTTTCATACCTTGGTTATGTCCTCCCTTCCATGTCGATTGTTGAAGTGTTTCCGCAAAATCGTTGGCTTTCTGGAAGTAACAGTTGAACTTGGACCACTAGGCATATTTATAACTCCTTCAGGTTTCATATTGAAACTCACGAAATTGCTGTGTTTATATTGTATAGTATGTATGATACAGTACTATTTATAACTTAAATAAATTCATAATCGACGAATTCGCAAGATCAAACGACGCTGGTTTGACTCTCGGGGTGTGCGCTTGAGCAACTCATTTCAAGAAGAGTTCTCCATTCAGCTGCCTAGTAAATGGAATAATTGGACTACTGTTTCAGTATAGCTTTATCTCAATTAAGGAACAACGATGATGACAGACAAGCACCTTTGGTCAGAGTTCATAGCATGCTTAACTAACTCTCTATTTGCTGAAAACAGACAATTATATTCATGGATTGAATATACTAATCTTGTTCTTGTTGCTTTAAGAGATTTCTTGTTATCATCCGCTAGTCCCGAACGAAAAAGGAAGTAGCAGCTGCAATAATTGGTATATGTGGCAAAATGTAATCGCTGAAAACGTGCATGATAGGTTAAATGTTTGGATAGTAATGTACAGGAATGTTGCTAGCACAGACATAAAACCGTCATCTTCAATGAGTTAAAGCCTGTTCCATTCTCACAGGATGAGACAGCGGAATCAAAGATGAATCTATTGAAACAATCTGTAAAGGACGATCACAATCAACTGCTCTATAGCACCAACGAGTGGCGAAAATCATCGGACCAAGAATTAACTTCAATGCGTGACGTTTTAAAAGGTAAGGTGGCTGATATTCATTGAGCTTTCTAGAGTTGAACTTTCGCTGCCTAACGATTTTGATTGACTAGAAATTCTTATTTTTGGACTGAGAAAGTTCTTTTGGAAGCTTCTTCCTGGTAGTTTCTCATACTTGTAGAGAGTTTGAAGCACTGACGCAGTCCTGGTTACCGAGATACAGTGTAGTTCCTGCTTGTTGAAGTGTTGTTGCCCGTGCATGTATTAATTCACTCATCTGGTGCCTTGTTTTGCTGAAGCTTATACATCAAAGGTCTCACCATCGCCAGGTCCTTGTCATTTCGTCGCTTGCATATTCAAGGAAATATCATTCTACAGTAGTTCTGATTCCATCACGTTCATTTCCAGAACTTCCACAAAAACTACGCGAAGCACAAGAGCGTCTCGATTTGTTGAAGTCTGATTTTGACACTCGCGTTAAGCTCGAGTCAGAGTCACGGTTGAAGGACCATGACGTCACAAAGAAGCAACTACGTCAAATGGGCCAACAACTTGAAGAAATCGATTCCTCATCGATTGAAGAGAAAATTCGCCTCGCCAACACGGAAAGAGACATCATTGCTGTCCGAGGGGAAGTCTCCCAGGTAGCCGACTGTTTGAAGTGAAGATACTTTTTTTCTTTGCATTATTCTGTTTCCTTATCCAATGAACGCCAGTGGAGATCTATCTTGTAGCAAAATCTATTTTCAACCCAGCTTTTTTTCAGGAAACATTAAAATTTGATAAAACTTAGAACTATAAATGTAATTTTGTTTAATTTCTCAAGAATAGTAGTCTATATCGATATGTTAATCATAAAGATGTTAAGGAAATATAAGCATATGCACTAAGCTGAACAGACCAAAAGCTTACTTCTTGTTCTGCAAAGCTTCTTTATCTCTGATTGTTAAAAGTACCGGTGGAAAGTTAAATCAATTTCTTCGCGTTTGAGTTGCAGCAGTTCAATGTCTTCATAGAAATGAAATGTTGTCAATTTTGCATGAAACAGATCGCGAACATATCGTCGGAGATAAAGTCCAACCTGGGCGTTCGCATCAATTCCGAATCCAAGATGAGGCTGGAGGATACGAGCGCCATCAAGCTGGATCTCGCGCGTCTTCGCGTCGACGTCCAGCCATTGCTGTGGCATCATCACGCTTCTGGAAAGACCTTTGTTAAAACTCCAGTGTCGTTCCTCAATGAGTGGGGTATCTACCAGTGCGCAAGGTAGGCTATGGAATTTCATCAGGGTGCGATTGCGCATTGATTTTAGATATTTAAGGACACTCTTGACTATTCATCAGGCGGCTACTTTACAAACATGGTATCGTACTTTTGACTTTCTATCTGCTTTACAACATAGCACGTTCTTGTGGAATAAGCTATTGTAACGCAACATATTGTGACTATAATCTGTATTTATTTTGACGTTTGTCGATCATACGCAACTCATTTCTTCAAGGAGCTGCATCAGCTATTAATCTGCACATGGTAGTGCACAGAATCGTATTGCTGTAACTAATGAAACAGGCGAAATTCTAAACTACTGTATATTAACCATTAGTTGACTAACTTAAAGACTGGTTTTACTCCGATCTTAAGTTGTGGATCGATGTCAAAAGAAGGAATTGAACTTTCATGATTAATATTGATTTCACATTTCTCTCATTGTCCACTTTTATATAAGTTTTGTTTTGTGTACCGGTAATAATCTGAATTCTCTTTCCACGTTGTTTTGACATTTTGCTCGTGCTTGGCTGGTTCGCTTCAGGTTTGATTTTCATTTTGCAAGTTTAATTGTTTTCCCACAATTGATCTGTGTGTGTCATAATTCTTTTTTTTGTGTCACAATTCTTAATAATTTATTTATGTAGGTGGTATGACATCAAGATGAGATGGCTAAGGCTGCTGGATAAGAGCAGGAAAAGAGGAAAATCAAAGAAAGCTTCACCAAACAAAGCTTCTCCTGCAAAGCAGCTACCTGTAGTCTCGGATCCACCTTCTCCAAACACAAATCGTTCTGCGAAAAATTCTCCTTCTCCTGCTAGAAAATCTTCAGTCAAGTCTACTCGTTCAAAGAATTTTTCATCTTCTTCAGGAAGTTCTCCAGTCAGATCTGCTCATGCGAAGAAGTCTCCATCTGTCTCCAGGAAACCT
The DNA here is from genome assembly GCF_918807975.1 of Aplidium turbinatum. Taxonomy (NCBI): domain Eukaryota; kingdom Metazoa; phylum Chordata; class Ascidiacea; order Aplousobranchia; family Polyclinidae; genus Aplidium; species Aplidium turbinatum. Next base: position 3,640,397 of record NC_137483.1, on the reverse strand, counting down.
TCTTCAGATCTGTCTGTTCCTGGTCCTTCTGCCGGTCCAGCAGAACTAGAGGTGAGAACTTTGGTGAAATTTTTTAACATTTCTTACTGTCTTATATTGAGGCGCCTAAAATGCCATGGTATTGTCGTTGTTGAGCACTAGAGTGTAGTATCCTGCCAATAAATCAACCCGTTGCCTTTCCGTAAACTTCAATTTGTATTGAATATGAAATTTTTTAATGGAGTTATAGCACTATATCATTTCTTATCGTTTCCACCCTTTGGTAGCCTACTGCTGAGCGAAATTCTTTCCTTTTTTCTTGCCAATTAAGTTGATTGTGTGTTTTTGACACCAGTTAGTTGTTGTATATTTCTGGGTAAAGATGTGGAACTGCATCCTGTGTGAAGGTTCTATTTTGGAAAATTAAAGCTGCCCAATAATTTTCATTACTTTAAGGCTTACTCTAGTGTGGAATAATATCACTTGTTAGCACCCCGTCTGAGTAAAATAGGCGAAGATGGCTTTTCAATAAACAGTCACTCTTTGACCAGAATTGACCAGCTTGGAGGGTTATGGTCCAACACTCCCCAAAGGCTAAATAAAATCTTATAACGAATTAATCATATCGATGTCTAATTTCAGGCGACAAACGCTTCCTCCGAGGAAGATCGACCGCTTTCTGGTGACGTAGGCGACTTCGGTGACGTAACCGACGACGAAGCTTCAGGTGAAAAACCAAAAACTTCCGAGCCTGCTTGGTACAACCAAGACAATATCTTGCAAGACGAGAAAGCGGATAAACTTGATACGAGGACAGACGGAGAAAAAGATCCAGAGGAAAACGTTGAAGTAACGAAAGGAGGAATGTCCGCAAATGGAAATGAAGGTAATCATTTCACTGTTATTCTATTGTTTTCTTTTTCTAACTACTATTCTTTTTGGCTTTGTATCTTTGTTCATCGAACTTTGTAATCATGTTTTTATTTGCGTCCATTACGACAACATACAGTACATTGCGATCCCAGATGTGATACAACAGACAGCTGGAAGCAGCAAAGTGACATAATAGTCTTCGAGTCTGTCGCTCCCTTTGTTTTGGCATGCTATTAAATGTCTTGCCGAGACACAGCCACGTGCTTTGGAGCGGTGTCGAACCCACGTCCTTTCGAACATTGCGCAGACGTTCTCACCACTCAGCCAAGTTTTGCAAACTTGTGGAGGCTTTGAACTATATTGACTCAAACTTGGTAGCTGAGATTGACAGAGTGAAGACCCCCTTCCCCAAAAATTATTTCCTTCTCTAAATGCCGCTGCCACTAGGTACATCTATCAAACGCTGACAGCAATTCAATCGTTTTTTACGATTAAAAAATGGTTGATTTGTTGTCTAAGCACTCACTGACTATAAATATTTAGAGAAGAATGATGAAAAGTTAAAAAGATGACGTCATTATTTTTTCAGGACAACGTTCTGGCGATGCAAATTCACGTCGAAGCTCCGGAGAAGATAAAGGGTCCAAAAATTCAAGAAAATTAAGTAACAAAAATGGTGCGTCACCTGGTGCTGGCAGCAACAACAGTAATGCTTCCGCTGGACGTCGCTCTAAGGCAATGAGATCTCCAATGAACACAACCAGTGGCGGAGGCCAGTCGTTCGATATGGAAGGAACGAGGTAGACTGGAACTACTTTCTAACCAGATCCCATAAAAACCATGACTGTACAAAAAACGTTTTCTTGGATCGTTTGGACTGTCCCTGAAACTAGAGAGAGACCGAACCGCATCAAATGTTCGAAGATTACGCACAAGTAACAATTTAAAATTGGATTTACTGAAAGAAATGTTAGTGTGAGGCAAAAATGGAAAAATTTTGACAACTTCAGCAAAAAAATCTTTCGAACATTACCTAGTTAGCTAGTCTTCGTCGAAGAGCACGAAATGCGCAATGATGGACACTCAGTTTCGTGTTGACAGCCAGAAAGCACGTTTTGTTTAACATCAAGCCATTTCTGAAATTTTGTGAGTCTATCGTTATGAATCTTAACTCTTAAAGATTTTGATCTCTCAATAATTTTGAGTCTTACTCAAAACTGTGAAGGTCAACTCGTAACCGATCTCTTCAAAAAACAAACTCAAGTTAGGTCATTAGAGTTTTATTTTTGATATAAAAAATTGCTGCTAGCTCTTGTGAAGCACCATGGGTGGTTTTATTTCAATTAATTTGGTTCGTTCTGTTTGCGCACTGTGAAGTTTAAAGCTTGGTTGTAAGAAGAGTGTTATCTTTGTGTTGTAGATTATTTTTATTGAAGGTATAACTTTTGTTGTGGCAGACTATACATGACTTGTTATGTTACTGATTGTCGTATTTCATTTGTGATATCACATAACTCATGCAATGCACGTTTGAATGTCAAACTTACAAAATAAAAAAATCCGCAACTTCTCAAGCACGTGCACCACCTACACACAGTGGAAATTACATTACTTTTTTGTACTTTAAAGAAAACTGTTTAAAAGGCATTATTAACTTCAGAGAGGCCAACTCTCAACCTCAGTTGGTTAGCGCGTGACTTCTGGAACGAAGAAGCTTTCAAGATCAAGCGGCGCTGGTTCGACTCTCGGGGTGTGCGCTTGAGCAACGCACGTTAAGGACTGCTCTCTATTCAGCGGAATCTAATGGATGGAATAATTTCCCGGAAACAAGACTTCAACAATCGGAAACTTCACTCTGTCAATCTCGGTGACCGGGCCTGCGTCAGTGATTCAAAGCCTCTAAAAAGTATGCGAAGCTGCCAGGATTAAGCTCTGCAAGAAGCTTTCCCAGTTCGAGGATATTACGAACTTTAAGGTTTCGGGAAATAAAAAGTTGCTTGTAAACGTGAGATCCACTCAAATCGCGATAAAGCAGCTGAAAAAACGCACTCGGTCATTTTCAGCCTTCTGCCAATCTTGAAACCACAAAGCATTTGGAAGTGGAGCACTTTCAATCTTAAAACGTTTGCTTAAAAGCTCTGCCCTCTTGAAGAATACTAAACAACAGAAATGAACTCTTGAAAATCCTTAACAATCTTTAATTATCCAATTGCTTGGTTTGGTTGATACTTGAAAGTAATTGTTTGTCTCACAACAGCTTAAAGTCATTGACAGACAAACTGCTGAAATTCTCCAGTAAGAATTTTTAAGAATAACTAGGCTACGTCAGGTAACAAGCATCTTTCTCTTGCTAAAATTAAAGGGTGTCCGACGTTTTTTTCGTAAACAGTTGTTCGTAAAACAATTGTTCGTAAAATTAATTCTTTGTAACACAATTCTTCGTAAAGCGTTTCTTCGTGCATGCAATTGACCGTAATACTAATTGTTCGTAAAACAGTTACAATTCTCTACGAACAATTTATTAGGATGCTAGAGATGTGCTGGATGTGACGTGCTGTAGACGAGCAGACAGAGTGTAACTGTAAAGTCCCTGATTTAGAATGGCAGCGAAAAATGAAAGCCAAAACTTTTGTATGTTGGCCAGCTTTATTACAAAGATTATAGTGCACTTAACGCACAAGGGCAAGAAACTACTTATTGGAAATTTGAGCATTTTCAAAGGAAATGTCCTGAACGAGTAACAGCGGGGGAGCCGTAACAATTTTTGACTGGGGGGGCAGGATTATGAAAAAGGGTACTTTTGTTGCTGAAAGGCCAATTTTTTTAAAACAAGGTATAGTGATAATGCTAATCTATCAGCTCACTATCGAGTAATGATACAAGTGTCCGTTATACAAAGAAGGACATCATGCTATGTTATAATGATGTAACCTACTGTGTTGCAGAATTTGTGCTGTGAATATTATTTTGAGCTTTTGATTGAAAGCTTTTGATTAACGATTTCAAAAATATTTTCATTGTCGAATATCTCGAAAACTAAAGCCAATTCGCAAAAAATATGTGCATTTCGGAATCAGGGGCCTTGAAATAATTTAAAATGACTCTCACCTTTATTTGTGCCAAAATTTTTTTGTTGGCCTAGGTTATAATTAGGCTAACAGCGAATAGCATAAATTGTTATATTGCAAATGTGCAGTAGCTTACATGACTTTAAAAGGGCATCATTGCCTCCCTGTCCCTCCATGATGCCCTGCCCCTCGCTTCCGGGGCCCCTGAGTAACAACTGAAAAGTTGTTTACAAACAATATTAACCTATCACCTGTTTACGAACAATTCACTATACGAATTGATGTATACGAAGAAATGATTTACGAAGAATTGTTTTACGAAGAATTAATTTTACGAATAACTGTTTACGAACAATTCACCTATAAACCATTAAAGTTTAGAGATGAGCAAATACTGGACGTGCTGCATCAACAATAAATTACAAACTGTGCAATTCAGTAGCAAAGCAATTCTTACGTACAGGTGCAAAATTCAAAAGTGCGTTGATCAATATAGTCATTATCCCAAACAACAAATCAGCCGTTCTTTGCTGAAATAAAAACAGTTGATTTGCTGTCTGGGTACATTGCAGTGAAAGGTTTGCGGCTAGTAGCTTTGACTGGGTTATACATTAGGGCTCGGGCCAGGGATGATTTTAGTAGCCTAGGAAGTTACATAACGTAGCACACTTTTGCTCTCATGGTCTACTTTTGCAGCCAGTTTACTTTATTTTGCAACAACTTCTGCTTTTTTGGGATAAAAACTGCTGATTTTCAGCTGAAGATTTTCGCGCGAGTGCCACAGGACAACATTAATTGTGACGTATCGATATGAAACTAAACACACTTGTTGAAAGCGTTTGACATTGTTCTATGGTCACAAAAGTGGCGCTTGATTGCATCAAGTTGTTGAGCAAAATAAAGCACTTGAACAAAATCGATATTATTCGAGCGATGTTTTGTGACAGAAACTTTACTGTGCTTTCAAGGGTACAAGAATAACATGCATTTTTGTTATGAACACACTTAGCGTAATCCATCACAGTTAAGCTGATTGAAGCATTAGAACAAAACGTGTTTTAGAAGGTAAGATTTGTTCAATCACATTTGCATTAATTTACGTATAACAAATTCAGTTTCAAAATCAATCTTTTGTAGAAAGATTTATTTAATAAAACAACCATTCAACGTTTTCTCTCTACATTGAGAAATTCCAAGTCTGACTATTTAGATTGCTGGAAGATGGAGACTTTCGCTTCTTCGACTGTTGTTTTTCTTTAGTCATCCATCTTCCAGCAATCTAAGTAGTCAGACTTGGAATTTCTCAATGTAGAGATAAAACGTTGAATGGTAGTTTTATCAAATATTTCTGGAAACTTCCTTGGTTTCATATTAGTAGAAAGATTTGTTTTAGTTTTTTTAATAGGCTACTGCACTCCAAAGCGTCTTCTTGCAGGAAATCAGCAGGCAGTGATAGTCCAAGTTTTTAAAGGGTTTGGCAGCAGATGGTGTTGTATAGTTGATAAAAACAAATAATATTACGAACAGTTTATTTTCGAATTCCCAATTTTTTTTGCACTCAAAGAGATACAGTATTAGACACAAAACCATTTAAAAGTTTGCAAACGAAATCGAAATTTCGTTTACGTTTAATCAATTTTTTTAAATCAATTAGGCTACGTTTAATTTTAATCAATTTTGTTTAAATTTAAATACGCTACTGACTACTTCATCTAGAATCAAAGCATTCTATGAGCCCTCTCGTTTCTAAAAAGCTGAACCATAGCCTGAAAATCACTGCCCTAATACAGTAGCTTTCAGGCTTAGAATTTTTTTGTTTAAGTCAACCTAGATGCTTGTATAATATGCTTATAATACGGAAATACTTGTATACTTGCAATAGTATAACAAGAGCTGTATGAAAATTTCACTGATAAATCTTATTTACTTAGCAAAATCAAGATGAAGGATTATATAATGTTGCTGTTTTTGTCACTCTGCTTGATCAACATATCTGTGGTGACAAGCTGCCCTTCCCAGTGTATTTGCGAAAAGGGAAGACTAACTTGCAAGGTCCCTGGAGCGCGTTCATTGCCACAGTTTCTGCATGCTACTAACACAACGGTACTGGACTTATCAGGTAAAGAGGAAGTTATTTTACTGTCCCTTTACAAACTTGAACTAAAATCAAAATTATTTCCCCATACACGAAAAAGCAATTAATTAAACTTAAACGTCCAGCAGCAGACACTGTTTTATAAATAATTAATTGCATTCTTCATTTCAATTAAATCAACTGATTTCAGATTTAATAATAATTTACGAGAACGTTTAAGCAGCCACCAGTTTGTCAACGAGCAGTGCCGGTCTTAGGGTATTTCGGGCCTTGTGCGGAATATGCTTTGCGGGCCCCAATGACAATGATCCAATTCACAAGCGTAGCTAGGTATTTTGAAAGGGGAGGGGGGGTTTTGACGGCCGGCGGGCGAAACCTGACGGCCGAAGGCGACACCCAGCGGCGGGGGGTCTGGGGACCTCTCCCAGAAAGTTTTAAAATTACTTTGAATTTGGTGCATTCTGAGAGCATGTTCAACAAAAACTTGGGTATGAATATTTATGTAAAATGGTTCTGTCCGGTGGCATAGCAAAAGGATACACTTCAAGGATACCGATAGTTGCTTGTGAATCGAATTGAATTTTTTCCATTGGATAATGACAAAAATTACTGCATTTTCTGAGTAAATTGCGGGCCTCTTAATTTGCGGGCCCTGTGCGATCGCACGGTTTCCACACCCCAGACCGGCACTGGAACGAGCAACACCATAATTCAGTAAATTTTTTTTTAATCTGAAACAGGAAATAATATATTGAACATTCCTAAGCATTCCTTAAAAAGTTTTCCAAACTTGGAAGAATTAATCTTGGATGGAAACAAAATCTATTTCATCGAAAACGGGGCATTTCAGGTGCGGTACATAAGAGTTTCAAGGGTTTCAGAAACTAGCATTTTACTTTTTTCTTCGTAATATATTTAAGTAAGTTAGCTGCAATTTGGTAGCATTTTCTCTTTATGCGCAAAATCAAACTTAACACTTTATAGTTAATATTTTGCTCAGAGTCTGTTACATAAATTATGATATTGTTAAGCAAAACTAAAGGTTCAGTTGACAGATAAACAGCAGTGGCCGAAACCTTTGTTATGTAAATTGGTGGTGCGATACTGATGAGTGCCACAGCCCTACAAAAACACTTGTGGGTTGTGCCCAATTCTTTGAAATAGATACGGTAATATTTTTACTTTTTTATTTACATTTTTAAAAGGGATGTTCCAGCTTGAAGAAATTATCAATTAAAAATAACAACCTTCATTTTCTTGAAGAAGAAGTGTTTGCAGACATTCCGATACTGGAAGAACTTTATCTTTCCGAAAACAAATTGACTAAGTTCCCATACCTTAAAGAAAATAAATTTCTGAAAAAGTTGTGTGTATCTCGCAACACCATTGAAGCGATTCCAGACAAAGCACTTCAAGGTAAAAAAAAATCTGTGGCTTTAGCTGTTAAGAAGGCCGTATATGCATTTCTCACTAGAGCAGCTGCTTTTCTCGCCCGATCGAGCCCACCTTTCCAATCGAAAACATTGTCGATCCACTCTGTTCTTCTTCCAGGTCTCCCTTTTCTACAAACCTCTCCTTTAATTGCAGCTAAAACCCAACTATCCTACCCTTCTTTTCCAATGACCGTATTCGCAAAGCTTCCTCTCTTTGATGTTCATCAGCACACCTTCAATTTCCCGGATTCCAGTCATACTTCTTCCCATTCATTCGTGCGTCTCTTAGTCCAACTGATTGTTAGGACTTGTGTTCTTAGCCACATTTCTATAACATTGAACGCATTTTCCACTGATTTTTTAATATCTAGACTACGTTTTGCATCCGTAGAGCGGAACACCTTCGCAGTAAGGTTTTTGCGAGCTGTAGCCTGATGTAAGCTTGATAATTATGTTATTTGGCTTTCGAATATCTTATTATGACTTAATATTGCTTATTAGACGATGGCCCCACTAGATGTTTGTCAGTTTGTCATTGGGTTCAAAATTGTTTGTGAACTTCGAGCGTCCACTGACAACTCCCATCCTGGTGAACCTGCTGATTTTGGCTCACGATTGCTAAATTTATTCGCAACTAACTTCCATTTTCTGGGGGTCGTTCCGCTAAGCGTCACTTATCAGTATCTGTACTTCCCAAGATGGAAAGGGGAAGGGGTCTTCAGCTGTACTGGGGTAGCAACATAATCTGAATACTTTCACAGAAAACCGCCTCATTACCGAACTCAAACTGAAATACAACAAGCTTACGTCATTGTCACGTGACATCTTTCCAACTGACGTCACTAGTTACACCACATTGAAGTTAGTCGGAAATCGATTGCAAAATATTCCAAAAGTTGTAAAGGAAATGACGCAATTAGAATCCCTTTCTGTATGTTACAATCCGATTAAGGTAAGATTCCTATATTAGCTTTTGTTGTGTTCAATCTGTGTTTGACGGTAGCCCAAAGGTTCCAACGCCTCAATTATCTTCTTGTGTTTTTTTTTTTGTTCATCTCACGAACGCAAATCAGTATGATCTGTTAGACATGAAGTTTCGTGAGTTATATTCATTGACATGTTGCTATATTTTTGCACTGCCATCTGATAGAAACAAGAGGGAAACCATCCAAATAAAAATAACCTAAAAATTCAGTTCAAGTTGAACCAGGCTATCCAGATTACCACGATAATAGTGATCTAAATGTTTTGGTCCTATACAAAGTGTGTGTAATTACAATAGCTAGATTAAACCAACAGAAAAAAATCACGAACTTTGTTTGCTAACAATTTGCCGAAAAATACGCCATTTAAAAAAAAATCTGTCAAAGTATTTAAAAAAAAAAAAAGGGCGATTACTTTAAACCCGTATCAACGTAAAGTCAATCGAGGATCCGCGTAAAGCAGATACAAAAGCATCAATAAATTTGAGAAAAATGTGATAACTGTAATATTAACTACGACCTTTTAGAGTACATATTAATTTAAACAGAAACAGAAAATGATTGGTAGTGGCTGTTAAGCCAGGACCTTTGAGATTCTTCCTTTGAAACCTGATTTTTTTTCAAATCATTTTCTGTTTCTGTTTAAATTAATATGTACTCTAAAAGGTCGTCGTTAATATTACAGTATTCACATTTTTCTCAAAGTTTTTTTTGTCGCTTTTTCTCCATATCACCAATTAGTTAGATGACTGACTAATATTCGTACTTTTCGTTCAGGTTCATAAACGAAATGCTCTCTTGTTCATCTGTTTAGGTGTTCAAACCTGGAGAATTTAGAACTTTAACAAAATTGAAGACATTTGCTTCGACCAGTGTTGGCTTAACAGAGATTTACGACAATGTGTTCAACTCTGCCGACTTGGAGGAGTTGTACTTTGGCAAGAACAGCATCAGTGGAGATTCTTTGCCTAACCTCTCTGTGCCTAATCTTAAAACATTGGTCTTGAATAACAATAACCTGCAACGATTATCTGGTATGCTATGTTAGAGTAATCTTGTGCAAATGAAAACTATTATCTCAATAAAATCGTCGATGCTATTCCGACTTATGCTTAGTGTTTGGAAATTGGGTATCGGCTACTTAGCCTGTACGGGAACACAAGGACTCTAATCTTCATGTCAACCTTCAAACATGTCTGTAAGTGTTTTGTCAAAGACACAGTCACGTTCTCTTCAGTAGATAGACGTCAAACCGAAGCAACAACCCTTTCCAGTAGCATACCCAGAAGGGATTTATAAAATTCCCTGCCACTAGAGAAGGGTGTATGCGTGTGACGTCATAATAATTGAATCAATAATAATAATAATAAATACCAATATCATTTATGGGTTTGCGACTGACCATTTCTATTACTCGGTTGCGAATTATTTCACAATTCTTCTGGAATCGTTTGTTCCTATTTAGTTCCATCTGAAGGTTTTCTAGCCGCATGCTGTTTATTGATTAATGTTACTGACAGACTATGACATCATTGAGATGAACAAGTAAAGCGATGGCTGGAATTGTTGCAACAAATCCAAACTTTGTGAAAGTAGAAAAAGAAGATAATCATTGCAATGCATGTTAACGCAATTGCAATTGCATGATGTAAAATTGTAGGCTTAAGTTATAGTAGTAACCTTTTTTTAATTTTTTAACACTGATGAGCCCAGCCTCATGGGCGAAACACGTGTCTATCGCTGAGTTCTTGCTACACTCGACTGCCGAAAAACACAAGTTAGTTTTTCGGTTAAAATTTTGAAGCCTATGTAGATTTGCCAATACATTAGCTACAGTTTTCTTTTCAATAAATTATCAGCCTACTTTGTTCAGTGTCTGCCTTTGTTGGAGTTTCACAATTGGAAACGCTGGATATGAGTTCATCCAACATTAGTGAAATTGAAGGGGTGACCTTTGCACCGCTTTCTGCTTTGAAAGAGCTGGATTTGCATGGAAACCAGTGAGCAAATTGTTACAGAATGTGTCATTATTGTGAAGCAATTTTAATCTTCAGCATTTGTTACCTGCCTAACAAAGCGTCGAGACGTGATTGTAAATGCAGTTATGGTTAGGGACACTTTATTCGGTTTTGTTTTATACAAGTTATGCTAAAATGTTATTTATTGAAAATATAGAGTGTTAATTATAATGTAATAGCCTATTAGGCTATTGTTACCTTATACTGTATAGTTGCAATATTTTAACAGGTCAGGTCTAGGTCTAAGTACTGAAAATATACTATCATCTCAACTACGCTTCTGTTGTATGGTATGGTATCTCGCGCAAACAATAAGCGAATCAGGGTTGCCATTCGAACTTTACCACATGAATAGTTGTTTTAATTAAGGAAAGAAGAATGAGCTACAGTAGGCTACTACAATTAATACACCGCATGATTTCAATTGTTGAATGGATTTAGATTTTATATAAAAAGTACAGAATTAAGAATAATATTTTGAGACCTAAATTGGCAATTTGCTGCAAAGATTGCTTTTTTATAGTCTTCCCTCTGTGCCAATGCTTAACTTCAATATTAACTTGGAGAAGCTTCATCTAGATCAGAATCAAATCAGCGAAACTCAAACAGACGATCTCAGGTGAGAAACGGACAATTTTGGTTGCTGAATTTAAGTTAAACCTAGACAACAAAATCTGTTGTTTTTACATTGATTCAACGTCTGCAGACGTTGAATGACTGCAGACAACAGACAAGTAGACTGCAGACAACTACAGTATGAGCCGATGCTGAACTTTAATTAAATTGATTGTGTGGCTTTGTCAAGCTCTATTGTCATTGATTTTAACCATTATGACTTTATCCAATGCAAAGCTCCTCCAGAGTTCGGACATTAAATACATCTACTTGCTCAACTGTTGCGTCAACAGTGGAGTCTATGTCGTCACAACTACTTTGTTTTGTTTGCAGAAACCTTGACCTCATTGAATTGTCCCTTTCTGGTAATGCTATGACGTCTTTCCAATCTCTACTGCTTGGGAATTCCCCTCGCATGACGTCACTTGACTTGTCTCATAACTTGTTGGATCACATTCCTGACGTAGTGAAAACGTCATTGCATAACTTGAAAACTCTCAATATGTCAGACAACGGGATAGAAGAGATTAAACAAGATGATTTTGTCAGTGAGTAATTGATTTTCTTTATTAGACAATTTACTTTGTGTTTCGTGCTAAATAAAGATGCAGTGTCACACTTTGCTATTAACAGAAGGCTGAACAGTGAACACTCACTAGTACAGCGAGCTTTTCTGTTTCACTGATCATACCATTGTAGAGGGTGGCAGTAAAGACGTTTTTAACGCTCGTCTCTGACAGGTGTCGAAGCTGAGATGTTTTATTGGTAATCAAGTGAGTTATTCTCTTGGTCAATCGCCCTTAGTAAGGTCGTAAAAGTTTTGAAACTAATTTTTAGTCTCGTTTCAGATTTTCCTAAACTCCAGACCTTGAGCATGAAAGGCAACAACATTACTGAGCTGCCTGATGAGTCGTTCAAGCACTTGCCGAACTTGAAGAAGCTTCATCTTTGCAGAAATAAATTAAACGAATTAAATCCTATGACTTTTCAAACGTATGTAATAGACATTGCTTGGTTCGCCCTTAGATTTAGTTAGGCATTGTTTCATTTACAAACAACAAATTGGATATTGTAAACATAACGCAGATAGGCGACTACCTACTATATGATTTTGAGAGGAATATTGTACTTTAATTACGGTAACATATTTCTCTTCCCTCTCCCTAGAACTAATTACGTTTCGGGCATTATGGCCACAATGCAGGGAGCAAACAACTAATGAGAAGCTATGTTAGAGAATTGACTCCATTAACATATACTTGTCTTTAAAAACATAATATCCATTTTCATCAAATTGCGGCCAATGGACCCATCTCAGTTGCCTTTCTCCATCGCTTTTATTTAGTTGCGATATGAAGAGCGGCCAACTCAGATCAAAGCGGTATGTCTTAAAACAGATGGAAGCCTTGTTCCTGTTTCTTTTCAATTCATCAAAATGTTATATAACAATACCCTTTGTGCTGTAATACTATCTATTTCAAAACAGATAACTTGTATCCCAGAAAAATGTCAAAATTTACAGAGCTTCTTTAAATGAAGTCTGTGAAACATTTTTTTACAGTCTTCTCTTTCTGGAAGTTTTCACTGCAGACAAAAACAGCATTGAAGAGATCCAAGACAGCACGTTTTCATCAAATTCAAACTTGAAACATCTTTCACTAAACAACAATCAACTGGCGCGGATCGACAAACGAGCGTTTGAAAAAGTCACCAAATTAGAAGAATTGTGGTTATTGTTCAACAACTTAACGGTAAGAAATAAAGTTTAGCAGTTATACAGCTTGAAAACCGAATGAGACTTTTCACACGCCATTTTATTCAACCACATTACTCTTTTTTGGTGTAAAACAGCTAAAGTATCACGTGGTGTTTCAAATGAAAAATCTGCATCTATTTCGATGTTTTGTCAATGTTGCTACAGTGTGTACTATATAACTTTTATGTGGTCATATATATTTTTTTACTTGAGGCTGATAAATTAAAAAAGTAACGAGGTTACGTTGTATTGTAACTTCAAACTGTCATTGTCTGTGACGGCGTCTGCACCAGTTGTACAAAACCTCAGAAAGAATGCGAAACTACCAGGAGCTTCCTAAGAGCAAACTAAATATAATGTGTTATTTCATAAAAAACATGGGAACTTTTTTGAGAAATCAGGTAAAAAATATCAGCAAAAAGGTTAGTTTTGCCCCAAAATGTTTCCAAACACTTTCACGTTGTTTACAGCTTTTCTTTGTGTTTCAGAAACCACCCCACCTCGGTCTAAACACTGAATTGCGCGTTATAGGACTTTGCAATAATCCAATTGGCAATTTGGAGGATGGGGCTTTGGACGGGCCTAAGGGCCTAGAGGTCGTGCAGTTGCGCAACATTGGTCTGACGAGATTATCTAAAAATGCATTTGGAAACACTGAAGAAATCCGAATTTTAAATTTGGCTTCGGGAAACAACCTTTCACACGTCCCTACAGTGGTGGGTGGTGACCGCTGTAATTGTTCTCAAAACAAACAAACGTAGTCACGTTGTAACTTTATGTTTTATTACCAAAGAAAAGTTATTAACCTACAATCGTCAAAAAATGATGTTTTTAGTCAGTTACATTTTATTGCTGGAAGATTTTCATTGTAGCATGCAGCATTAAGTGGATTATCAAACGTTCTTAGAAAAAGAACAGTCAATTCAAGTTTGGCAACATTGTTTCTTGTGCTATCGTAGCTTTGTATTTGATTGACATTGTTCTGGCTCTAAGAGCTTTAAAGGGCGGGGAAACCCAAATTAACTTTGCGAGTTTTTTGTTTCAGCGTGATGTCATTGTGTACAACATGCGTTTTAGCAATAAAAAAATCCAAATTTTGTTGCCCTCGTCTCGCTAAGGCCGCTTTTGTTTGATGCCCGTTTGCGAGGTCTCGTTGCGCATCAAGCTGTGATGCTGTTCGCTGTGACGTCACAAGGTACATATAGTTGTGGCCAAAAGTTTAAGACCAGACTTGATTTATGACGATTTTTGCATTACTTTAAAATACTGCATTAGATATAAGATGATGCATAAAGATGATGCAACTGAAACAATATCTGATGCAGTATTTGAAGTAATGCAAAAATGGTCATAAATCAAGTCTGGTCTTAAAATTTTGGCCACAACTATATGTACCTTGTAACGTCACAGCGAACAGCGTCACAGCTTGATGCGCGCGAGACCTCGCAAACGGGTATCAAACAAAAGCGGCCTTAGCGAGACGAGGGCAACAAAATTTGGATTTTTTTATTGCTAAAACGCATGTTGTACACAATGACATCACGCTGAAACAAAAAACTCGCAAAAAGTTAATTTGGGTTTCCCCGCCCTTTAATATTTCATTCAAAAATCTTTAGATTAAATCTATGCCGCGTCTTCGAGTCTTGAAACTGAGTGGGAATCCAATCGAGAGGGTTTCCGTCAATGATTTTGCAAATCTCAACAACCTGAGAGAGATTAGATTGAACGACATGAAACTACAATCTTTTGACATCACGAGGTTGTTCCCAGCGCTGCCAGCTCTGAGGTATGAGATAAAGAATATTTGATATCCCTAAGCGTAGATTTGAGTTTAGAAAATGGATGATTGTGTTTCAAGAGTTTTCGATAAGGGGTTTGAATAAAGCTGTTTCAATCATAGAACCTAAAAATCATGTTTGCTTTTAAGATTAATTTCTTTAAAAGTTTGTTTGTCTTCTTGTGAAGCGTTCAGTTAAATTTTTGGTTCTTCTTAAATATGTGATGAGAGGTATCTGAAGAGGGTTAAAGTCTAAGAACGAATAATATAGTTTCGGGAGAGAGTTTGCTATTTTTTATACCAAAGACTTTGGTATAAAAAAGAACGAATAAACTCCGGACGTTTAGTTAAGTGGGCATTTTTGCACAAAATTAAAGTTAGATCAATTCGATTCAATTTGAATTGTATTTTATCTTTTTGAGTTGAATTGATCAAGAGCACAGGGCTCATGTACGTCTACTGATATTTTTTTCAAATAGTTGGGCACTTCTAAGCCTACTTTACAAGGTGTCGAATCGACACCTTTGCATCGTCGGTCAAAGGTTCTTACCAATAAGCCACAAAAACGTTTCAATCCAATAAAATCAAACACACACCTTCAGCATGTAACTAGTGGTCGATCTATGAAAGTACCTAACAATACATTGCCTAGAGAAGATGTTAGGCAGGCTGAAGTTAAACATTGATTGAAACAGAATAAGCCATATTCTTGCTGGACTTACAGCCTGTTAAAAAACATTCTTAAAACTAGGTATCTCTACCTGGCATGGAACCCGTGGCGTTGTGACTGTGAAATGCAGTGGTACTCCCTGGGAGTGGATGGAGCAAGAGCCGACATTGAGACGTTGGACAGGGAGGAGATAGTTTGCTCTTCACCTCCACGATACAAATGAAAGAGGATTGACTTTCTCAGATTAGGAGATTTTCGGTATAGCTGTATTTATGCGTTATTTATGTTGTGTCAAAGTAACTGTTTATACTTTTGCATCGTCTGTGGCGTTTCTGTCTTACCAGTTAATTCGTTTACTTTAACAGTTTAAATTCAAAATTCCGTAAAATAATCGAATGGTTAACTGGCTCGATTAAGATAACTTGCTTTGGTTAAAAAAATACAACAGTGTCTGAACAGGGTATTGAACGCACGACCTTTGTTCAGTTCTCTGCATATTCTCCTCCTTTGTTCACTTTTCTTGATAATGCATCCATTGTGAGAAGTATATATCGTGAGAGGACTTGTTTAGAACAATTAAGATGATCTTCATGCTTCCTCCGATGGTGACGTTGTCATTCACATCACAGACAATGTGCTACGAGCTCCGTGAAACGCGTGGACCGCACGTCAGCCATCTTGAGCCTCCCATTCATTGCCATGCTTGCCCAGGACCATCATGACGTTTTTACAAGAGTTTCTTATCAACCGTTAGGTGGCGGGATGGAAAAATTGGTCAGAGTTAACAAAAATCACAGGTAGCTTGTTGTTAACGCGCGCGATTGTTCGAAGATGTTTTGACAACGATTGATCATAGCGTACAAGAATCTTTAGTGCTTGTTTGAATCTTTTTAACGTATTAATCCTTTTATGTACAAAACGTCTAAATTATTTTGGTTGGTTTATTTTTGCATACCGTATGAATCTATGTGTGAATCATAGCCGATGCGGCCTTTCAATAACAAGACGCTCAGTTCGTAATTTTTTCAGCGTTTTCTATGCCATGCACTGTACCAAATTGTTTTTGGTTGATTGATTGATTCTGTTGAAAATTACATAGAAATGTCATTCGTTGTATGCCACGAGCACGTCTCCCGAGAAGGCGGCCTCTGTGTATAAATAAACAGTGTTAAATTCTTTGTTTTTGCTTACTTTGCAAGTAGTAAATGAATTGCGTGACGCCACAATAAAGAAAAGCGCTCATGTATTGTCAAAATCCGTACCAAAAGAGCCTGAGGAAAATCCCACAGTAACAAAGTTGCAAGTAGGGCCAATGCAAACAGGTCTATTTTGACAAACCTTTTTTCATTGTTTTCATTTTCAAACCATTGTTTCATCGCTAAATCGAAGGCATTTTTAGATACTTTAAGAGTTTAGGTTAAAGAAAAAAATATTTTTTTGAAGTTTCACATTTTCGAAAGTTATGGGTTTTATTATATTTCATTAACAAAATTATTTTTGCAAACATTTTTATTTCATGAAGAGGAGATTTCAAAGTGAAAGGTCTAACTCCAAATACTTATTACGTCATCTGCATTGAAACAATTACGTCATCTGGAGATGACGTCAGACCTGACCTTTTTTCAAAACTCGATACTGAAGAGAAAATAACATGCCACAAAGTAAGCGGTTTATAATCCCAATTCTTGTGACAAATGGACGTAGAGGCACTGGTTTGATTCTCCAGCAAATTGTTATAGCCTTTTTTTAATTATGTGTTCTTAGCTGAAGGGCAAACGTACATATCACTCGTGTTTAAATTTGTATTGTTGGGAATGAAAAAAATTGTTTTGTTGTCTGTTTATCTGTTTCATTGTTGATTTGTATTTTGTTGGTAAGCATCACAGTGGTTAAACCATTTAAGGAAGAAGTTACAAAGCGTGTTTAAATCAACGCTTTATTACATCACTTTCATTTTAATTATTTATTTGTGTCGCAAACAATTTACTGTGTTTCGTAGTCAGGTAGTGCTGACGCCAGGAAGATCGCTCCTTTTCAACAAACAATTTACTTTCGTTTAAGATAAAAACAAGTGGTAACTCTCCTCCTGGAGCAAGTCCTGGAAACGGGCAGGAAAACTCTGGAGGATCGTCTCCCAACGACTTGACCATCATTTACATTGTTTTGGGAATTGCACTCGGAGTGGCTGCGCTGGCAGGCTTCATTGGAACAGCCGTATGGTGTCGCAAGTGAGCTTTAAACTCTTATCCCAGCGAACAAGCAGTCCTTTTTACATTGATTCAACGTCTGCAGATATTAACCGTTGAAACAATGTAATGAAGCACTAATTTGCCGACTCCAAAGATTTCTTAGTTGGGCTAAATCTCTGTGTTGCATATACTGCTATTGGTTAGCAATAAATAACGTTTGGTTGAATAGTTATAGTCGTACTTCTTATACGTAGCAACATTAAAATAAATTGACTAAAATTCGTTGTTATAAAGACACGTTCACTAACTTGAAACAAAGACGTCATTTCTATTGGTGCAAGTGCGGTGAAGATCACAAGGGAAAAAACGAATCTCTGAAAAAATAAATACAAATCCTGCCCTTTCCCTTTTTGCTTATATTTTGCATCAAATATACTATAGGCCGGTTGCATCAAGAATGTGTTTGGTTGACTCTTTTTCAGTAAAACCTACAATTAAGTTACTACCAGCACAGCTACATGTAAGAAGAAATTGATTGCATTTTCTCTAAATGGTTGCACCACCCAGCTGACAATAAAGTGCTGTGGGTTCTAACGCACCACGATTGTAATCAGCAAGTATCTCATGCAAATCTGATCGATTTGAATTCCAATATGAATAAAGAAAGGTTTATAATAATTATATTGGTGTTATGTATTTATTACGCCACACCCATAGTGCAATCTATACTTATGAGCGCTTTAGGATACGTACTGTAGCTACGTGAGAAAACAAGTACCGGTGTAACGGTCCAGGAGTTACTGCGGTCTAAAAGTTACCGTAACTTCTGGACCGCGTATGCGCAGTCTGAAAGTTACTGCCAGTCCAGAAGTTACTAAAACAGGGTTTTCAGATTTGACGCTTGCAGCAGATTTGTATAAATGATTTCAACATTGGAAACATGTTGAACTTGAATTAAGACTTATCCACCATTGCATCTTAACATGGTTTACAGCAGAAACGTAATTGGGAATGAAGCGAAAATAAGATGAAAGTTAAAAGATGAGTTTTGTACCAGAAGTTGTTGCTGTATTGGAATGAAATTTGAATTTGTAACCTAACAATTTACGTAGGCTATCATTTTAACCTGATTTGTTTGTATTATACCATTTGAAGTTGCGTCCGTGCCTTACGTGCGTTGGCAAATAAATTTGCATGGGGAGGTGATTGACTAGATGACCACTTAGCCTATAGTCTTAACCTACAATTCAAAAGTGTTATGAGTGTTTTATTGACTCGTTGTAGGCTATATGGCTTTGTTGAAACAAATAGTTTAATTGATGATCGCTACAAACATTTCAAAGTTTAAATCGTGGCTATACGTAAATCGGTGGCATTTAATAAGCTATACAGGCCTTAATACATCGTGCAAAGTTTGCATTTGAAGGCTGACTTGTTAGCCGCTGGTCTTGAGTTGTAGTTGACGAACATAGTCTTTGACTATATTTTATGTAGGCCTATTTCATGAAAGTTAAAACTAAAGTTTTCCAGTGAATGAAGCACTGAGCCTATTTTTGGTCTGATTTCTCATAACTACCGTTTTGAAGAAATATAAAGTAACTTAGGCTACATGTAGGCCAACCGGTAGTCAAAACGCCATCAACCTTCAGTGAGTAGGCTATCACAGTCTCACACGAGGGGAAGGCTTTAGCTTTTACGAAAGAGTTGAACACTTTGAGATTCCAATGAATTTCCGTTGGACTCCCATCGAAAACACGTGGCACGAAACTTAAAGTCTAGAATTATGGTTTCGTGGTGAGAATATTTATCCTTGGGATTCATCTTTTGCATACTTGCAGAGGGTTTAATCTACTGACCAAGTGAAGTTTCAGTCCATTTACAAGTTTTCCCAAAAGAATTTCGAAAAAGCACACCCACTTACAATAGCAGTAACTTTTGGACTGCTTCTGCGGCGTTGCAGTCTGGAAGTTACTGTCAGTCCAAAAGTTACCAGCGGTGCCCGGCGTTTTCACAATCGATAGAAAAGCGAAAATTGTTTCAACTAAGTGTAATGAATTCATTGCTCTCAAACTAATGTAAGCTTTTCAGTTAACATTAAAAAATACTTATAATTATTAATCTGACCTTTTGAGAGGTTAGAAATTTAATTATTTTTTAAAACAAAATTAAATAAAATTTAAATGAAATATTTGGCAACTCTTGTAACTTTTGGCATGCAGTAACTCTTGGACTGCTACACCGGTACAGCAATTGTCATAATGTTGAACAAAAATGAAATGTTTTCAAGCGAGTTTCAAGTTTGTTTAAATTTTATGCTTTTTCAATCCATCTTCAACAGTTCTTCAAAAAAAAAACAAAAAAACACATTCATCAACTGACGTCGCATGTTTTGTAGGGTTGAAAAAGAGCGTCATAATCGCTTTGCTGACATCAGCGGCCTGGCTGATGACGTCATGAACAATCACCAACGGGTGGGAAGAAACGGGAGCAGGGCGGATGGACCGACTCCGAGGAAGAGAACGGATGTGAAGGATGGCCATGAGAATTATGACATCAACGGAGGTGTTGCCAAGATCAACGGAGGTCACGTGAACGAAGCTTGCGACGTGATTGGACAAAAAGCGCGAACAAAGCTGTAAATAGATGAAATTTGCCCGAGCTTTGAGATCTGCTTCAGCTAGCAAACACTGTACCACAAAAGATGAAAACATCATCTCGTGTTGTATTTTATTATTGCGATTGAGACAGATTGAGTAAAAGTCCTTGGGCTCTACTCTGCATGCCTTTTGTGGCTCAAGGACTTTACTCATTCTGTCTCAACCGCAATATAGCCTACATCGTTTGACTTCGCATGATGTTAGTTACTCAGTGAAAGCTCAAAAGTTCGTTTCATTGCAATTTGCTGTACATTTTCAATTTCTATCGTGTTTAAGGTTTACGGTGTGACTGCGTTGTTATCGTGACTTATCCTTACTGTCTTTAGCGAGAATAATCGGTGTCTTTCATATGACCCGATCTGGAATAAACGACCGTTATTTGACCATGTTCAACGTTTCCTCCAGGTGTCTATTTACTTGTTCAATTTTGATGACGTACATCGAAGTAAGTGCAGAGTTAGTAAAGTGTAAATAACCTTATTGCTTAGTAAGAACTAATTCTGGTCAACATTTTTCTCAAGAATTACTTGTTAAATATTGAGTTGTAAGTGGTGCTGTGCTAGAGTTTATTCGATTGTGACGTAATGAAAGTACTCTAAAACAACTTCGAAAAAACAATGTTTGATTGTTTTTGTATTCCGAACAAAATACTTCATCTATATAATTAAATATAATTCAATAAATTTCATAAGGAAATTGGTTAGAACAGGTTGTCTGTTGGGCTGTTGTCCCTAGGTAAATATAACTTGCTTATTCTGTTTCTGTACAGCTGGACTCTTTCATTGTCATAAAACGTGGAAGGCTGATACATTCAGTGATTGCCAGTCCGCTTTGGACGCAAGGTTGGCAACTGGCATTAAACTGTGTCCAGCTATGTTCGAACTCAAGACATTTCGTTTTTCAATGCGTTACAAACTTGCGAGGCTCATCGATTGAAGTCTCAGGCAAATGAACGGCAGAGAATGCGGCCGCCGCCTAGTGGATCACGTGATGGCAACAACAATTAGATGAAATAGTTTTTTAAGATTGAGCACACGATTAAACACAAGCAACCATAAAAATTGAATATTTGGATACCATCAGATGAAAGTATTGAATAGAGAGATTTACAAGAAGTGTTGAGCTTGCCAATACACTCTTGTGAAACAGCATTGCCGTGAGAGAATATCTGAGAGAGACGTATGCTACAACCTACAGTATTTCTTTTATGTAAAGTATTTAACTGTTTCACATCTTTTCTTATGATTACAAGTTAGACGATGGGATTTCATTCTGGTCCAAACAAGGCTTGCAAAACGTGTGATTCAGTGTAATTGTCACGGTTGAATAAACACAAAGGATCGTGTACACTGTACACTTGATGTAAACTTAGTGTAAACAACGCTTCTCACGTAGTAACTATCTTTTTGTCATCAGCATTTCTAAGCAAACACTTCAATAACAATGAGCGACAGAACAAAACACAGATCAAAAAGAGAAAAAATCCTGGGAAGTTCAGATGTAATTGCAATTAACGATATTGGTTTGGGCAGACGCACGCATGTGGCTATAGCCAAACCACATAATCCAAATAATTGAAACATCGCAAGAAACACTTCTAATGGCATTAAATTTAAATTTCATTGCTTTATTTAACGACCGTTTTACCCGAATTCAACACACGTCATTTATTTGTTTTGTTTCCTTTTGATTTTTGTGAAATAATCAAAGGGTGTGCTTTGGAGTGTTTTATTTGTCATATTCAAAGAAAGAAACAAAAACAGGACGAATGTAAAGTATGGACTACAATTGTATGTGGGAAATGCAGAGGCAACATTGAAATATTTTCAATTGCAATGATATTTGAAAGCCTTTTTCCATGAAAGTTTTTTTATGAAGCACTGGAATAGTCGGCACGCTGTGTTTTTCCAATCTAGCCAATCAGATGGCGTTGCATCAAATTCGGGTACAAACCATATAAACCTACCAATGAATAAAAGACATGCTACTTGCTACAGCGAAAAGGATTTAATGACATTTGAATTGAAATGTAATATAAAAAGACGAGGGCGCAACTGCCTTCAACTGAAATAGAAAAGCCACAAATTTTAGTCGCATAGCTAACCTTGGTAAGACACAAATATATTGCGTATCTATTTGGATAACTGGTAAATTTAAAGGAAGATTTTTAATCAGCAGTTCATTCACGAAGTTTTGTTTTCGAATTTGTATTAGCTGGCTAACTTACAATAACAAATAAAATTAAACTGAATTAACAAAGGCTGCGCAAAGTAGTCTCGTGTGAGGTGACGGCTTCAAGTTGATGAAACACGATCGTCCAGTACACTTTTGAATCCATTGCCGACGTATTATAAAATCAATAATATTTCTGATGTAGCACAAGACACTTCAGAAAAGGCAAACACTGCTGAAGGCCAAGTCCACGTAAGGGCACACGATAAGAAGCATTTACAAAAAACAAAACATTTAAACTATTACACTACACTTCCACAGCACAGACACTGGCAGTTCTGATGGTCATGTGTATCCCTACCGCTGATCTGCGTACAAAATCAAAAACAGAATGACAGACAGATGTTTTGCGTCTGGGTTAAGCAGCAGGAGATGATAACGTTACAAATGAGTCTAAGCTACACTGCTTGGGACATCACGAAACTAAGATGTATTGCTTTGACAGCATAATAAGACAATGTTATAACGAGGTTAATAGAAAATAAAGATTTTCATAGCGCTTATATAGGAGCAGCCTTGTCAAGTAAACACTGAAAGTTTCAGACTTACAAACAATGACGTTTTTTCCGAAACAAACACACCAAGGGTGGTGCAGCTAATGTGACTTGTTCTAGCTGCAAGAGGCACTGTTGAGCCTTGTAAAAACAAATTTCATTTTAAGCTGCAGACAACATGTCAGCAATAAAGCCTCAGTCTAACACTTCATCTGAGTCCGATGCCGATGGAGCATAGATACTAAAAGTCACTAAGATTTGTGTCAAAAAAGGCTTTTCAGTCCCTGAAGAATAATTACTTTAGCCAGTCACAAGGCGGTTATAAACAGCAAAGGCAACACGTCACAACAAAACAAGTCATTGCGTACGTTGTAACTGCGTAGCAATGACGACACCGGTTCTCAGAGGCGGTTGTAAGTTGTTTTTATACAACCAGATATCAAGTGTTAACTCAAAAGAGCGAAGGATTAATGGTATTATCTCTTTGCCAATAATCAAAACAGGGTTGGCGGATCTTCTCTGGCACTGTTCCTTCTTGAACTGTCGCTGTGCTTTATTGTTTCAAGACCAGATCTGAGAAGATCTTAATCTTGTGAAGCAGAAATCCCGGATGTTGAATCAAAGTCTCTGATGGCGGCTCCAAAGTTGATCGTCGATCTCACCACTAGGAGGAGACATCAGTAGGCGTGTTGTACGCTGGCAGCCCCACCGATCAGCTGCAAGGTGGCGCTATGTTCCCTTGATTTCATTCTCAACGAAGCGATTCTTTCGTTCCCAAAGTTTCCAGGGGCTGAAACAAAATGTGAAATTAACAATAAATCAGGTTAAAAGATTTAAAATATTTGACTTCTTAATGTCACTGGCGGTGCCTGCTTCAATAAAGCAAAGACTCGACTGCGTCTACACCACAAGTTTTTAACCTAAAGTAAATTTACTCCAAGTTGGTGAGCAGGTGGCGAATAGGATTAGAAAGCTTGCTGCAAAGCCGAGTGGTGACAGTTCTACGACGACGTTCGAAAGGGTTCTAGTTCGACACCGCTCAAGACCATGTGGCTGTGTCTTTGCCAAGGCACTTAACACTTAAATGTGGACATCAGAAGGTGGACATGAAGATTGACTTCCTTGACTTTCGTCCACTTAGTCTAAATCTTCAACTACCGGGCTTAAGCATAGATACAACAAAAAGATAAAAAAGCATTGAGCCATGAAACAATGCATCCCATTTGTTATCGCTTGGAGAAGACAACTTACAGTTGCTTGGAGATATTTGCTTCGAAGCGTGTAGTTTTGCCTGAGGTGATTTTTTGCAATTTTTGCGTGTACGAGAAAAAGTTCTTTCTGTCAATCAATCAATTGAAAGACTGTGGTTAAAGACAAAGCAAGACTCACTCACTCATCTGTCCATATGGCGAGTACTGGCACGACGCGTAAGGATGTGACGGGGCGGATGACGTCATCAGGGTGTCGGATGACGTGAAGCTGGGTGTGACGCCATACGTCGATGATCTTTGAGCAAATGATCTTGCTGCGACATCAGAAGAGGATTGGAGTCTGGATGTTGGTTGGCTCACACCATCGCTAGATAATCCAAGGTTCAATTGGGATCCTCCACTGTATCCTCGTGACCCACCATCGACTCCTTGGAGGAAAGATTTAAATTTGAAATTAAGGACATAAAATAATATACAAAACGGGTTAAAGATTAAAGTTGGTTAAATTAGTTTTAGTGTAAACATCATCAATAAAATGTAATGTGAAACTCTATGTAAGTTAGTACAAAGTCGTATCGTCTATTCAAGATTAGACGATTTGCTAGACTAAAAATAAAAAGAAACATGTTTCAATGGATATCATACAATATTGCTTGAACGACGACTTGCAGAAACGACGACTGAAAGTTTCAGGCAAAATAACGCACAAAACCACTCAAACTGATTTAAAATTGATATTTTGTTGCATATGCACGAATTCATGAAACGATTGTTTCCTTCAAGTTGAACTTGTTGGCTGCATATCCGAGAGGTGAGAACTCTGGTAAACCACCAGAAGGGAGCTGGTTGGACACCGCTCTAAAGCATGCGGCTGTGTGTTTGACATGACACTTAAAGGCATACCTAAAGGTGGACACAAACGTTGGGTTCCTTGCCTTTCCGTTCACTTATTCTAAATCTTTAATCAATGCGAGTAATCTTTGAAAAGACAAAAATTTACACTGTTAGTCACTAAAATCCACTTATGTATTAAAGCAGGGGCCGTCTACCTTTTCTGCAAACGTGCCTTTTTTACGCTTGCACACTTCAAAAAAACTTATCAAGAACAATACAATTTTAGATCTTTACCCGGGGTGATGTTTTGTTCTCCATTGGATGCAGGAGAAGATACCGGATTTTGATCAGGAGTTTGTTGGCATGAGCTTGCTCCCTGGTTTCGAGATGAATTCGTAAAGTTGTAGTGACTTTGAAGATGCGACCGTTGATTTGGTCCATCAGATGATGATGCAACAGCCGCAGGAGAAGCAGGATGAGCTCTTCCTCTTCCTAAAGAAAGATCAGTTGGATTCGTGCTAGAAGAGGAGTGGTTGTTGTTGCCTGTGTTGGGATGGAAGCCTATCAGCTGCAAAAACGAAACATCATTAGTAAGCGAACTGCTGCTACTTCGCCCAAAGTCCGTCTTGTACTTAAAGGTCGAAGATGTATCTTTTTATAATCTCAGGGCAAAGATGTTAATAAAGAATGAACAACTTGGAATTCATAATGTTTTGTTCTGGATGAAGCAATTTTTGTGCAACAGTTTCGCTTCTTGACAATAAATAAGTGGCAATATAGCTCATATATGCTAAATATGCGAATTTCTATTTATCACTTTTGTTTTAAACAATTTAATCTTACCACATTATTCATTACGTTAAAATTCAATTCGCAATATCAATAACGTTGTTAGTTAGCGCATGCCAAAAAGAAGATTTTAAAGTTAAAAAATTATTGCCGCAAAAAAGTAAAGCAAATCAATGTAAGGACTAAGGAGTATACTTGTAAATCAAAGCAAGTGCAGCAATAACAACTTAACACGAAGCCAGAAGTCATCTTTCTCATCGATGACGCCAGTGAAAGTCGAGTTCTTTGTGTTCGAAAAAAATGCAAACATGGTGTTTTATGGCGGACACAACATAAATAGGGGACTAGATACCATTATGTCTCAATACTGCAGAGCAACTTTTGTTGAAGAATGGTGACCATCTATGGATATAAGGAGATCATGTAACCATCTGGCTACATGGGATTTGTTCGCGTCGTTTTTGTCGTGTCCGGGCCAGTAGTCGAAAATCAAGATAACGTTGACAGAAGCTGTGGAAGCCAATCTTCGTGTCCACCTTCAGGCATGTCCATAAGGTCCTGAGGAAGGAACAGCCGCTTGCTCGCTAGGGTGTCGAACCTGCGCTTTTTCGGATGCGTACCAGGGCTTTCACTACTCAGCTATACAGCCGACATATGCATTTGCTTTTTTGTTTAGTTCAGGCATGGCCACCTAAAGATATGGCCTGATTTGTCACATTTTGCAGAAATTTCCAAGTTTTTCTAACTTTGGGCGAACGTTTAAATAATTTTTTCTAAAAGTTAGATTTTTACGCTTTCTTTATTCTTTTCCCCAGATGACACAATTGGTTTTAACATCCTCACATGCTGAAAAACAAAGAAAATTTGATTTCGTAGATTTTAGTCAGACTGTTAATTTTTAATAACAGTCTGATTTTGCGTTTTTCAACTTACTTTTTCTCATTTGCTACTGCTTTCCCAAGGCAACAAAAAAGTTTTTTGTCATTAGGAAACCGCAAAAAGTAAAAACATCTCAAAAAATTTCAGTCAAGCACTAGCAGTAGCTGTAATCAAAATCTGCAAAATGTGACAAATCAGGCCACATCTCCAGGTGGCCATGGTTCAGGCTAATCAAACAACAAAAACGTTGCTATTTGTGATTAGCAATTACTTACCGAAGCACCACCAGGAGGCGATGTCGAGTGGTGGTAAGGATGAAGCGGGTACGAGTCTCCAAACTGCGCCGTGGATGAATATTGGCTGTAGCGGGCCGCAGCGGCAGCTGCTGCGGCGGAAGCTTCCATGAGCCCATACGCAGCAGCGGCGCTATGATTGATCTCACCTCCATCGTAGCGCATTGATTGGGAGGGATGATGTACTGGGGAGGAAAGGACTGCAGGGTGGGGGCGGTGGATTGAACTACTGGCTTCTGAAAATAGCATAGTCATAAAAAGTTTGAGTTTCTATTTACGTGTTTTTTTAAAGTTTCAAAAAATTTTTAAACCTATTTTATAATCCATCTTTGCTCTTTAAAAATTATTTTATTAAACTTTAATCATGAAAAAACAGAAGTTTCCTCAACAAGGGAAGCCCTACTATAACCCTGGAGCCCCAAAACAATAAAGAAAGAAGCTTAATTGTTTACAGTGTTTGGGAAGACAAGGCAAGCTTTGCAATCACATTACAAAGATGGAGGGCTAATCTTTTCTTACATTAGTACGCTGTTTACTTTGAAAGAACAATTCAGCTTCTAAGTTATAAAATAGCTCACCTTGCGTTGAAGTGGAGTACGGGAAATCATGCATCGACTGAGTTGGATGAACGTAATTGTGAGCAGCTGTGCCCATTCCTACTGCACCTGGCATAGTGTGGGGATACCCTAAGTGCGGCGTTAGGTGGTGGGGATGAGGTGGAATTCCATGGAACTGCTGGGCCGACATTTGTTTGCGCCATCGAGCTCTTCGATTGCTAAACCAAACCTTTAAAAAAATAAAATCATTGACAAAAACTGATAGAAAACGAAGATGGGTTTTGTTTCTGGCCAGTCTTTCTTTCGGTACCGTTCCCATTGTGCTCCATATGTAGCACATTGGATGGGAAAGCGTTTTAATAATAATCAGTTCGGTTGTATGTTTCAAACCAAAAGTCTTTGACCAGAAGCAAGGTAACTTTTAATTGCTGGCTTTTCCTTTCCCAAAATGCTGGAATAACAGCATCCACATGCATGCGTAATTACTGGTTAGTGTCTCCACCTCGGGTTCAGTTAAGGCTAGGTTCAATTCCAGGTCAGGACACACGAAAGATTTTTGTAACGGTACCGACTGTGTTTTTTATTACAAAGAACAATGGTTTAGGTAATAATGTGGTCACGTGGCAACTAATAACTATGATGCAAAATTAAAAAAGATGCAGTCGCTAAATATACAATACTCTAGAGCAGCAGCAACTAGAAGCCACTGTAAAAAGGTCAGTTTCTCAAGTTGCTGGCCTTAGATTACCCTTTAGATTTAGTTTGGTATTTTTGAAATTATTGACCAAGAAACAAGAATTCAAAAGAATTTTTCACTGATGAAAAGTGCCGATGGATAGACAGAAACACGTTTATCTTTAAATCGACGCCACTCTTTAGCGTTGGAGATCAAATCTACTATAATATTTGTAGACCAAATCGCGTTTGTTTAGTTTAAATGATTTCAACAAAGTAAAATGACTTATGTTACGTAATTAATACGTTAAAAAACATTGAATAGCCACAATAAGCTTGATTTTCCAATTTTCCCAATCAAATGATACATTCTGAGGTTAAATCAAAGTTTTAATTCGTAATAACTTGAAACAATAAGTGCTTTTTGTTTTCTTTCCGATAGCGGCTTCCTAAGATATGTAATGAGTCAACGATTATTATCATAGAGGATGTTAAAAAAGTACTGATTGTCACTTAACGTTTGCGGCATAAAGCGTAATGGATTATGAAGAAATAAACGTTTAATTTTATCAAGAGACAAAAGCAGTAAGTCGTCATATTTTGTCCGGTCTTTCGCAACTGTTGAGTAAGAAGTCGTTGATGTCATCAAAGGAATTTTAAAATGTAGCAATTTTGATTGACAAATGTCTTCAAGACAAATTGTACGCAACGAGGGAATAGAAAATAATATTTGGGGAGAAATGTTAAATATTAATTTAAAATATACTTTTTCTCCCTGCTTGAATACTTTATCAGCACAAGAATCGCGAATACGGGTATTTGTTATTATTAATATTCACATTTTGAAGTCTCAGGCTACCAGATTGCACTTTTTATTGTAGTGAAACGGCATTCTAAAGGTAAAAAATAATCGTACAAAAATCATGGTTATTTCTCACTCTTATCTTCACGGCAGTGAATAGGATACTTATTGAAGATACAAAGTCCGGCCTACTAGCATTATTTCCTTTTCAACGAAAATCTCGGCCTCTTCCACGTCGATTACTTGAGGTAATCGTTATCAAGATTGAGGCAGATTTTTTTGAAGCTCCATTATTGCAGTGTTTCATGTTCAAAAAACGGAGATTGACAGACGAACTTTTTGCTTGTAGATAAATTGTTTATAAATTATTGCATTTAATAGTGAGCTCTGAATAGAATCTGTTGTCAAATTATATAATTTAGCTCATACTCAGAGATTCGAATCATTGTCGGTTAATTTTTCCACATTTTTTGTTCGCAAATCTCGATATTTATCCATTGAAACATTGGGAGAAACTAAAAGTAACTTTCGAATCCAGAAATGAACATGAGCCGGAGTTTTAAAGTATTTTGGAGCTAGAGTCTCGGTTTTCGGCCGGAGTCGAAGTCGAGCCGGAGTCTGAAACGCTTGGCAAAAATAGGAGCCGAATCGGAGCTGGAATCTGATTTTTTTGCCAGTTGATTCTTTTAACATGCAAATATTTACGCTGCACTTAACGAAGTTGTTATTTTTGTGTATTTCCATGGTATTATTTTCCAAGCAGTAAGTTTTTCATTTGAAAATATGCTTTCCTTTTCATGATAGGAGATAAGAAAAGTACAAGTGTTAACTCCCGTACGTAGAAAAGGCTATAAAACATCGGGATTGTGGTTTGTGTTATGCATTTGGAGTTGTATTTGAGTTTGGAGTCAATATTCCCAAAGTATTTGGAGCTTGATTGGAACAAGAATCCAAAAAACCTGACTCCGTGCACCTCTGCTTTCGTCCCAAAGGAAAAAAAAATACCCAATGTTACCGTCACGACATATATTTTGTTTTGCAGCATTGGTATCTTGCAGATAAACTAACTACCTTTACGAAGAAGAAGTAAATCATATGAAGCCTTTAGCCAGTTTATGTCAACAGCATTACACAACTAAATCGCTTGTTTCGCCTTATCAGCATTATTGCAAGAGCAGTATTATCTGAGCCGTATCTAAAACATGATAAAGCTTCCACCAAAGGAAGTCCGGTAAAGAGAATTGCAAGCAAGTAAATTTGTAAATCAGGTGAGTTTTGACCCATCCAATCTTCGTGTGTTATTATTTCTGAGTTCCATCGGTTGGGCTGAAAAGTATTCTTGTATGTTTTGTTTTGCTTTTAAATAATCTTGCTTGCTTTGTTTCCACAGTTAACTTCTTGTGAAGTCGGCCCACAGTAAATATTAATCGAAAATCATTTCAAATGTCTCTAAGTATTTTATGCTGATGAAGCAAAACTGTTTTCACTTGTTTAGAAACTTCGGGTTTTGTGATCATCATAATTTCATAAACACTTTCTCAGTAAATGTCATGTTCAATGTCAGTTTAAACTGCAAACGCATTCCACGCCGTGTGCTGCACCTGTGATCGCAGTACACCGTATTTTATCGCAATTGGAAAAAATAAAACATAATTGTTATATGAGTACAAAACATAGTTGAAGAAATTTCGCATTCTGCCACGTAATTAAAAATATAGCACACGCGCAAATACTATATGAGCATTGTAATGTTTGTTTTTAAACATTTGCTTGACGTAATTATTTCTTATGTCATTTGATCTCAAAAGTCTCTAATTACCAGAAACCGAAATAATTTGCTCAAATCGTGTTGCGCCTTAGTCTGTGACGTCAAAATAGTAGCCCTATTCAACTTTAACAAAAGTTGTAATTTCAAAAATAGGATATTTTTGAGAAATTCTTCAAAGTTTTTACGCGGTTAGTGCAGACCACCAAGGCGTTGCCCATTAACTAAAATTGCGGTGAAACGTTTTCTGTGGCCTAAAATCGCGGGCAAGTCTTCTCATCATTGTTGACAATAAAGTTAGTCGCTGTTCTATCGTCTTTGAAGAGTTTTTTTCCTAACGGATCTCGTGTTATCGTAACAATAAACAAACAAGGTTTTAAGAAGGTTGCCAACTGTTTGGTCGCGCATAGTCGCGTATACCGCGATGAAAGCGATAAGCAGATTATTGGACACTGATTAAGAAATTAACTTTTAATTATACCTAAGGATGTACAACTAAGAAATAACCGAAACAGCAAATCAACCGCATTTACATTGATTCAACGTCAGTAGAAATGTGAAAAATAGTTGATTTGTTGTCTGGAAAGAGCAAGGTAACATTAACTTAATAACCCAAATTGCGAACTAATTTTTTTTACATTGATTAGACGTCTGCAGATGTTGAATCAATTAAAAAAAGGCTGATTTGCTAGCTGCATAAGACAGAGCCATGAGTGACACTGTTAGACTTTGACATTAACCACTTGCTATGATAGCACAGTGACGTTTAGCATTGTAACAATTGATCAGTAAATCCACTTCCCATCTTCCAAATACTTAGCCCATTGGAGCGTTTATGAAATAACTCAGGCACTGTAAGATCAAGATTCTAAACATGAATTGCATAAAAAACGAAAAAAAAACAAAGGGAATTATTTTCGATACACTAAATTTCCAAATTGTATGATGTTCATAACACAATAACCTTATCTTTTTTTTAAAGTTGCTCTTCAAGCATTGTACTACAAGACTTGAATCTGCTGCTGTTTGAGTATACCGATTTTGAAGATGAAACAACTTCTAGGGTCTTGTTAGCTATGGCCATGTCCCTTACACCAAGACAAACTGTTTATCCACGTTTCCTTAAAAGATTTTGTCACCTTTCTGCATTCATGGACGTGTTAGTATCGCATGTTGTAACCGGTACAGTTCCCATGTTGTGGAAATACTGGTCCAAACCCAAGTTTCAAAATGTTGTCAAGTTATGCTGCAGTAAGAAGACTGTGTGGTTGTTTATTGCAGGTCCAGTCGTGCAATTGTTTTGATGACATTGGTTGCACGTGGTTTGTTTATATAACAATTCGTCACTAGAAAACTAATCGTAAGACAGCTAAAGTAACCTCTCTTATCCAAATTGTAAACAGCTAATCATCACACAAATGTGGTACTTGACCAATATTTTTCTAAAAGTTTTAATTTCCTTCCATACGGAGGAGTTCAATGTGTTTTAATGCTTTTGTTGTTATTGGAAAATCGAAACATTGTCTTCATTTCTAATGTGAACCTGCTAAAAAAATAAGCGCCTGATCGCATTCTAAAATCAGGTGATTGTTTAATGATTAAATGTCGAAGATGAATTGTTACGTAACAAGGTGACTACAATTGGTATGAGTCACCTGTACTCTGGCTTCTGTAAGTCGCGTCCTTTGCGCAAGTTCTTCTCTTGTATATATATCTGGATAGTGTGTCCTTTCAAAGCATCGCTCCAGCTCATCCAACTGTTCCGCACTGAAGGTTGTCCTACTTCTCCGTTGTTTCCGCTTTAACGGAAGATCCGGTTCTAGGTCGCTATCTGATCCGCCATCTGGTTCGTTCGCGTCATCTCCTGGTGACGTCGATCTCTTACCTAAGTCATAATGTTTCATGACGTCAGCGTTAAAGTCAAGCATTAGACCAATTATAGCCAATTAAAACATAATTGTTTCGAGTTGTGACCTTTAACGTAATAGCTGTCATAGCTCACTTTGTAATAATTTTAAACTGTAAGTTTTTGACCAAAGACTGACTTTTTTTCGGTTTCGTTTTGATGTAGCCCGAGACCCAGACAGTAAAATCCTTCATTTTTATATTGATTCAACGTCTGCAGATGTTGAATCAACGTAAAAATGACTAATTTTGCTCTCTTTAAAATCATCCCTAAAATGAAGATGGCAAATAAATACACTTTTGGCCCCATTCCCCTTTACAGGGCCATTTCACTTTTCCAGGGATTGTCTGTCAATCTGCAGCAAATAAACGCCTTCAGATTGTTAGCGGATCGGTTCTCCGATTCTCACGACTTTTTGGGATTTGTTAGAAAAAGCCACAGAAAGCTGCGTATGTTTTTCGTAAAATTTTAATTCTGAAAAAAACGTTCGCTTTTACTTGTGTTTGGATTGCACTGCTTTGCTAGATCATTGGATTAAGGTCGTAGGCCGGACTTCAATCACAAGCAAGATGACGACATAATCCAGTTCTCTTGGGACAATTGCAACGACAATCACAAATTATGTTGTAATAAACGGCCGTGCTCTTATAATGCTTATAAGCACCAAGAACCAGCTTCATCATTAATTTATGAATTGGGAAAACTGTGACGCAAAGGCAAAAATCTTGCCACAAAAAACTCAGCTTTTCGAATTGCACAAATCTGAAAAGTTTTTCTGATCTTCTTGAGATGGTGTTCAACCATCAATACAAATATGGCACAAAACCAGGCGTTTCTGATCTGGGTGCATGTCAAAAACACATTCTCGGCTCTCAAAGGAAAACTAACGAAGCCAAGTTGCAACATCTAAGAAATAAGTAACTTTTGATAAAACTATTTTTTAAAGTTACCACTTCAAATCCCAAACTCCCAGCTTTCTAAAAAACGATTCAAAAAGAAAAAAAAATCAAAAAAGAGTCACAAAATTAGCTTACATAAACCTTGAACACTTGAGACCAGAAAGTTTGACTTGATGCCTCAAGAAGTATAGGATTTCATTGAACCTTCACTTTGCATTTTTTTGTATGAACGAACCACACAAAAGCGCGTCTTTCTTTATAAAGGTCCAGAAGCGGCATGAAGAAGCACGCAAAGCAGCAAAACAACCACACAGCTGTTCGTCGTTACATAATATGATGCAACCAGGTGATTAGAAGGCCATGCATCATTGCAAGTGGCAGCTTTTTCTGCCCACACAAAAAAGCGCATAGATAGTTGTAGCCAATGAATGTACAATGAAAGCACGCTAACAATAATGTCATCATAATCACTTCGTGACTACAACAACGACAGCTGTCAATTCGTTTAGTTATTCTGTTAAGCGTAAACCACCATAGTAGAACATACATGTGCCCGGCCCTGTTACTATGGTACTTTGCATAATCCACAACAACAAGACCTAACTCAGTGTGAGGCACATTTCCACCTCTACTACATTAGCCTGCTTAATCCATTAAACGAACATTTTAACGGATTATAGTTACTTTATTTGCGACTTTCACAATTACCCTGAGCCTGCTCAGCCACCCCACAGTTGTTGTGGGCTGAATGTTTTATTTGATGCTTTTGTGTTTGACAAGACACCCCACCGAGTTTTCGAACAGCGCATCTGGTTCTTTTGGTTCTCCATTTAGCTCTTGTTGTGTTTCTTTTCTAACTTGGCTAATAACTTACACATCACAAAAACATAAAATCTATACATTGTACGGGTAATAATATATGTGTATACAGCTACTTTATGACGTAACACTTCTCAATATATCAAGTTCTGTTTCAGATAATCAAAATCATTGTAAGAATTAACGTACATTCTCATTTGCCTTAATGTAAACTGTCGCAGCTTTAGAGTGCTTTATATAAAATAAATTAAACATAGAAACAATATAAAATGCAAACAAGACCAAACAAAAAGAAGTATGAAGCCCAGTCAGTCTAAAACAAGAACAAACTCCGACAAAAAACATGAAATTGAAAATAAGTTGCTCAAGAGAGTTTCAGACTTGTTTGTTGATGCCACAACATACTACGCTTATTCTTGTTTGTATTTTGCGTTGATTCCATGTTTATTTATTTCATGTGAAGCACTCTAACGGTGCGGCCCTTTAATGAAATTGACGTCATTTTTAACAACGATTGCAATTATCCGAAGCAGAATTTGATATATTGAGATAGGACGATAAAGAAAAATAATGAACTGGTAGTAATTGCCCTGTAAAGTCTAATTAGTGTCAGAAACATGTAAAATTAACGTTCCTTCGATCCAGGCCGCGTTTTGGTGCACCTGAAGAAACAAAATGGCGACCGCGCCCGAAGGCGAAAGAATGAACAAGAACACCTGGATAGCTTTAGAGAGTGTGTGAAAGTGTATTTCCGCTCTTTTGTTATTTAAAACAATATTTCCAAGCAACATTAATTACTGGCTCAAGCGATCAATGCATTTCTATTTGACCAAAATCATCTGCAAGCAATCTTCAGTTAAACGTACATGCAAATAGCGAAACAGTAACAAGAACCAGTTGACAGCCACCTTTTAACAATCCACAGTGACCAAATTTAATCAAACAATATCAAATTGACGAGTGTGATAATGAAAAAATAAAATCATTGTCATTACATTCCAAAATCATTGCTTATTCTCCAGAAGAATTGTGTTTTCAAACGCTTCTGTTACGTAGCGATGACAGAGCAAGAAGGAAAATAGCCGCAGATTGCTGGAAGCTCAAGAATGGAAAATGATGCTGAAAACCACTTCAATGCTTTAAAATGTTTTCTTTTTTCAAATCAAACAAACAGGTTATTAAAACGTCAATTACTTTTAAAGTGATTAAAATACAATGATGCAAAACTAGAGATTTGCTTCTAGTGAGCTGCTGCTTCTTTCAAGAGCATGTTTGTAGCGTATGCCACCTGTCAGTAGATACGTCAAAATATAGCCACAACTGAACAACTCTGTTTAGTTCACAGAGTCAGTTACAATCCCAACTGTTGACAAGTTACTTTTTAATGATGTTGAAACGATGTAATATTTATGTAGTAGTTTAGTTGCACAAGTAGTGTTTGATATTAGCAGAAAATCCAGCAAACTCACTGTAGCGAATGTGGATTTAAAAACCAGAAAGCATAAGGGGCGAAACATCAGCGTAAAATTGGCGATGAATT
This sequence comes from Aplidium turbinatum, assembly GCF_918807975.1. Lineage (NCBI taxonomy): Eukaryota > Metazoa > Chordata > Ascidiacea > Aplousobranchia > Polyclinidae > Aplidium > Aplidium turbinatum. The sequence continues at coordinate 3,604,589 of NC_137483.1, read as the reverse complement.
TTTAGCCGTTTTTTACTCTTTCCATATGTTCCTTTTTCCGCTAATTACCTAATATTATTTACGTTCCTAAACCTTTCCTTCTTTTCTTGATTCCACGTGGTAAAACGCATTACAAACATGAAATATTGTGGTTTATAAAAACAAACAAACAATTTCCATTCCTTAGAGCAAATAGATCTAAGAAAGCTGTCAACTTTTGTTACCTGGTCTTCTCAGGGGCTGACAATGAGACTTCTCCAATTACTGAAAATGTCGAAACGGATTGCGCATGTCATGAGTAGCAAGGCATCGGTTTGATGAGCGTCAGAGAAACTCTCGATTGCGCCATTTCAGCAAATGGCAAGCAAGGCACATGACATTGACAATGACTGGCATGGATGACCAAAATAACGCTTTGATTTGGAAGAGACAAATCAATTGTATAAGCGGTGGCTAATGGTTTCCCATCAGAAATGAAAATCCTCTAAAAAAGGTCTAGTTAGCCGATACAACTGTATAGCATTTGTACCATCAATGGCCAAATGTGGGTGTGCTAATCTGCATTTCCAAGCACAAGCCAGTTGGAAAAGTAATACAGATATTTTTACTATTTTAGTACAATAATTCACTTTCTGGTGAACAACATCACCCAATCAAGGTGGGCTTACGGAATACTTCACTACAAATTGAGCGTCCCTTTATTCGAGGTAATGGTCAAAACGTGATATTACTATGCCAGCTATCAAAACCACGTTGAATCAATGCAACAAAACTTAGTTTGTGGTTAAGACAGAAAGATGACACATTTTTTCTATGACGTAACAAGCGATGTGCGTTCTTAGAGATAAATCTAATGCACAAGAGGGTACTTTTCACTTTATTAAAATGTGTACCGTTGTCTTGATACAAATAAGACGTTTATCACTTATGCATTCAAAATGTGAATGTAGAGATGTAAAGAAGACTATTAAGCCTACTCAAGAGAAAAATAATTGATTATTTAAGTTAGTAACACTTCGCCAAAGAATGTTATTTTAAGCAAATGTTTCGCTATTATACAGTAGTGAGTGGCATCGCTCATAACCAAATTTGTAACTTGCAGTAAAATGCAAGAGAAAAAACGAATAAATATGAGCCATGTTGGTTTCTTTTTACTTATAGAAGGGAGAATACACGTTCCTTCACAAAAATCAACATTAGTTAATCGTATTATGAAAGACATCTTAGATTTAAAATCTTACGGCAAGAAAAGCAGTAAATACACTTCCAAACCAAAAATTACACATTTGAAGTAGAATCTGTTTATTTTTATAACGGCTAAGAAACAGAATAAAGTTCTTTTGAACTTTGCATCAAACTGCTTTTCTGTTTTTATAATACCAAAAGTTGGAAGTCAAACGAAACTACTCTTTTTGTATAACCAACTGAACTTTGTTAACTTGTGATGTAGAAAATAATCACAAATGCCATTGCTTAGCTTTGTGACGTTACTGTGCTATGGATAGAAAATCTTTTCGAATATAAGTCCAAAGCGTCTTTCACACATAGTTATGAACAAATGCAGTTCTGAAGTAATAAACTATGAAACTAAGTTTGAATTTGCAAAGTGAAATCTAAATCCACTAGATCTAAATTTCTACTTGCTCTCTACAATCTACGAGTGCTTCAAGCAGCATACTGTTTTTTTTTTAATTGCCGGCGGCATAGTCGAGTGGTGAAAGCGCTGGAACGGCAATCGAAAGGGCGCTGGTTCGACACCGCTCAAGAGCATGTAGCTGCTTCTTTGGTAAGACACTTAAAGGCACGCCTGAAGGTGGACACGAAGATTGGCTTCCTTGTCTTTCCGTCCACTTTAACTAAATATTCAACCTGGATACGACATAATAAATATCCATGCAATTAAGAAGGCTGAGTTTGCTTTTTTCGTGCGGCTAAGGTGTTGCTATTGACATAACGACACAGTTGTAATCACAGAAAATATACATTGCTTGCATTCAAAAAAAAGTTTTTGGGGATTTTTATGTTCTGAAGATAGAAGGTGTAGGTATGGAGATGACATTGCTTGAAAAATAACCAACAGTAGATCATAATTTGAATAAAGTTACACATAGCCTACATAAATATTTGGAAAAGCATTTATTTCTGAAGCAAAATTAGAAAAGAAATGTCTTAAGAGCTTAAATTTTCTTAAATATCTTTACGAGTTAAAAACAACAAAAACGTTACATTTATCTAGACTTAGATTGAAAAATATGTTTCAGCTTGATAATGTCTAATAAACAAAAATAAAGAAATAGTAAATGCTTACCCTTATGCATAGCATGATCTAACTTTATGGTCTTATTGATATTTACTTGGGTTTAAAGGTATTTATATTAAAATCGATATTTGCGCTGAAGCTAATTCAACAAGAATTTATAGATTAGCGGTCAAAAACTTTTTTTGGTACACCCAACAAGTGAAACTTGTTAATTAGGCAATTTTAAGAAACTCTTCGGTCATGAACGATTATTTTTCTGTACAACTATCCAAGTTGATGGAATACCAACATTTAGAACTGATCTATGAAAATCAGGAGTAATGCTGATAAGCTTATGATAATAAAAGTGTTTCATATACCGTATTTAGGTATGGCCAGAATCAACCCAGACAGCCACTTTATCTGGCCAAGAACTGGTAAAGATCTGGTCAGATCCGTCCCCGATTTGGTAAAGATCTGGACCGGTGAAACGGTCCAGGAATTACTGCGGTCTAAAAGTTACCGTGCTGCTGCAGCATGGCAGTCTAGAAGTGACGTCAGACCACAAATGACTAAAGCTGCCCGGCGCTTCCGAAAGCGATATAAAAACAAAATTTTTACAACTTAGTTGAATTGAGTAGTTGCTTTCAAGCTAATGCATACCTTTTCATTTAAAATTAATCAATGCTTAAAATTGTCAATGTAACCTTTTGAGCAATAAGAATTTCAATTATTTTCATAAAAAAAAATAATTATATTTGGCAACCCTGGTAACTCATGGACTGCGGTTGCTCCTGGACCGTTGCACCGGATAAAGTGGCTGTCTGAAAAGGTTACCATACATTTTGAAATTTTGCTTGAAGTTTCTTTAGAATAGCCCAAAAAGCTATTAGAAACAAACTTATTTCAGAATATTACAAAAAGAAACCCAGTTTGGTTTCAAATATTAAAAATAAAAATAATTTCATCCAGCGCCATCACTGGTCAGATACTAATGACAGACAGTTTGGAATTTGGAACACACAACGACAGAGAAAAGTGTGAAGAAGTGCCAACCCAGACAGTAAATCAACCGTTTTGTACATTGATTCAACATTTGCAGACGTTAAATCAATATAAAAAACGGTTGATTTGTTGTCTGCGAAGTAATCACTTCATGTTGGAAATAGTGGAGTTCGCAGTCAACAGCCATTGTCGGTTCGTTTTACGGTAGTTGAGTATTTGGAAGTAGCCTAGTGTCTCGCTCCACAGGTCTCCAAATACTTTGTATGACCTTTGACTTCCACGTGAGACCTCACGTCGACAATGTGTATCCGAAATGTAACAAGCAATTTCCAGTTCACAATATCTGCGCATTACGTTGTTAATATGTTTTTTTTTCATATCTGACGAAGATTACAAATCAATCACATATGAACAGCAATAAAAAAGATTTTGGCAAATTCAATTCTACTGAGAAGAAAATCCAAATTGTTTCACTGGAAATATTATGGTTAAAATATTTTTCAAAAACATCTTTCGACAGTTGCTTTGACCAAACACTCACAACTTGCAGTTTTGTTTTGGCAACTCTATTCATTAGCGCGAGAAGGATAGCGGGCCAAACAGCGGGGAGTATTATGTCACACAATAGGTGCTTGCTGGTTAATAATGTCGGACAAAAGCGACACTTAAGAGACAAAATATCGCCCATGAGAAATTGTATCACATTTTTCTTTTTTCTGTTAAGTTGAAAAAAAATTGGGTCAAAATACTTTTAATTTATAAACGCTAAGCCTCATCTTGGCATCAAACAGGAATGCGATACTGGCAGTTTTACTGCCAGATTTTAGAAATTTGGTGTTTTTCAATAGATTTTCAGGTTAAAATATGGCACAGCCGCAACACGTTAGTTAGTGTATCGGAGGATTCATGCTGTTGACAAAATCAGCCCAAAATGCAATATTATGAAAAGGATCATGAAGATTCGGGAAGCGGCATGAAGAAGCGAAGTTTGAAAAGTTGCCTTATCAAACTGGTGTTTTGCAAATAGGCTACTGCGCATTGATAAAACATATGTTTTTAAACTATTTGCAATGCTGAAAACAATTTAAAAAAGAACACTAAAAATAAATCAAAATACCAAAGTCAAAATAACTGCCAAATGCATTAAAAAAGCGCTCAAATTTCCGAAGCTTGGCGTTAAAACCGCCAATATGGCAATTTTGTTTGCCGTCCAAGACGAGGCCTAGCGCTTGGCTTCCAGTTCACATGCTATTATAGCGACGTCTACGGTTGAAGGATCCATTGTGAAAGTATTGAGTGCGACAATGCCCGCAACTATACACTGGTCAGGGTCAAATAAGATTCTGAATCGAAGGTTTTCTTCGATGGTCACTATGAAATAAACAAATAAACAGAAATATGTCGCGAATGTTTTCCACTTGACAATTATTTCTCTTGAATCCTCACAAATGGACTGGTATTGCTGAAAGCGATGGATTAAAGGTCATTTAATACAAGTTGTTATTGTCCAACTGTGACATGAAAAATATGTTCATGTGGTCGTTGTGACAAAACAATACCGGCTTAGTGTTTTGCCGGCAGATATGTGAACAAGCGGAAAAACATTTTCCTATTCAAATCAAAAAATGTTTCGTTATTTACTTGTAAATAGTCTACTATTTCCACACCCTAATCTGTGGCAATCTTTTTTGGACTCCGCTTTTGGAGATAGACCAAAATCAGTTGTTTTTGCATTGCACACGTTATATTGCAGACTTCAGACGTTGAATCAATGTAAAAAGAACGAGTTATTTTTTTTCTGAGAGTTGTGGTAGCTACGTATATTCTTTTTTATTTAGTACACCCCCAAACAAATCATATTTTAAGGTTTTGTTGCATCGGCCTCTTGTCAAACTCATTTCTAAAGCAGCGAAAGACAAACGTTTAAATGATAGCATCAGGTCAATTCACTTATTTATTAACATTTCTGCAGGGTGGCAACTGACTTGTAGACCGTAGCCTCCTGTCGTTTTAAGTCTCCTTGTCAGAGACGCTAAACTGATGTACTACCGTGGTACAATAGCCTACTGACATATTTAATTATTGAATTTATCTGGACAACACTGGAATATGTTGCTCTGTCTGCGTCTTTGATGAATAAAAGAGCGATAAATAATGAAAAGAGATCTCAAGTTCTATTCGGGGACCTGTGGACCACCTGAAAGCCGACAGATGACGTCACAATGGATGACACCTACCTTGTTCCGATTGTTCCACTTCACTATCTACGTCACATCCTTTGGCTCTTAGTGTCCGACTGATGGAACTGACGGATGGTACATTGCTCCGATCACATATCCCTTCCTGAACGTAATAACATTTGCTGTGATGGCTTAGGTTGTTACAAAACTTTGCATATTAAGCATTTTCCTGGGTGGTTCATGATGAATATTTCGACTTGAGGATGCGCACTGTCATAGTGCGCAAAACGTCAATAAAGCAATAAAACAGCTTGTTCGTTTTTGATTTTACTTTTGTATTCATCGGATGAACGTTGTCACAATTTCCAATAAAAATAAAAATCCTCATCAACACCGATACTTTTCAGTATTTAGAAGTAGACCTACTGTATACTTGTCCTATAACACTGGACAAGAATTCGTTTGGCATTGAGGTGTTTATTCGAACGTTGAAGTGAATGAAAGAGAGAAAAAGAGAAAGAAAAGGGGGGGGGGAGAATGAGAAGGGTGTAATTTTAAAAGTGCCTAAGCCCAAAATTTCCAAATTTGATGCCCAAATTTGAAACAAGACTGAGTTACTTTTCAAATGAAAAGTTGTGTGTGTCCTGAAATCTGTGACAATCTGAAGTGGACATGGCACTTTTTTCGTGTTGAAATTTTGCCACATTTTATGTGACAGCCAAAAGCACTTTTTCCAACACTAACTCCAATGAGCAAAATGTGACAGACACTTTGAAAAGTAGACTCTTCGATTGTTTATTTGCCTTTCAATATTACAAGTCAAATATAGGTATGGAGTATCCAGTCAAAGCGCTTCTTGTGCAATGTACAGTATAAAAACTCACAGATTTGTAAATGTTAAATAGCCAGTTTAATAGAATGCACAGATAAACACTAACACTACGCATGTGGTACAAGAGAATAATGGCTACAGGAAAAAGTGCATTGACGAATATTTATTGAAGTATGCTGAGGTTTTCAAAAATTAATCAAGACCAATGTTCAATGCAATCAATGCCCAATAAATGGAATAATTTACAAAAAACAATATTTCAATACGCAGGAAATTAAAACTGTTAACCTTAGTGACCAGCCTGCGTCATGTTCAAACATTTTACAAGAATGCAAAACTTTAAAGAGGCTTTTTCAGTCTAAAGAGAAAGATTCTTACTATCAGCTGCAATACTTTATTGTGTTAAATCATCATTTCAATTAAACCTCACTACCTTGATAAGTTTTTCTCGGATCTCCCAACTGAAGATGTCCGGATTTTCTTTCTTGTATTCTTCAATTTTACTATCAACTTCGGCTGAGGCCACTTTAGGCTTATTACCTCCAATTGCTCCTGGTTTTATGGAGCCCGTTTCTTGGTATCTATGACGTCAAGAAACGATACAATTATTACAAATAATACCAATTGTGAGGTAACAAGGAATGAACGGTATAATTCACAAAATGACAGCAATGAGGCAGCCACAAAAGGCTAAAAAAACAATAAATCAAAAGAATATCAGCAAAACTTTAAAAAACAAATTGAAATAAATAGTGGCACTTCATTTTAGCATCACGTCATTTTTATACACAGTTTGTACAAGTAGAATGCTTCTAAATTGCTTGAATTTACACGAACTTCGCATAACACCATTTGAAGCTGTAAGACATTAATTTGTTTACCTGCATAAAATTTTGCTAACGCACCCATGCGAAACCCTCAGTTGTCTGCTAATGACGCAAGGCCGCACTCCATGAGCGGCCATTTCGACAATCTTATGACGTATGTGATTGGGGAGTGGGCGGCCATTGATAAACATTCCGCCGAGCTGGTTGACGCGGCCCTGACCTAAAAACAACTGGAAGTATTAAACTACTCCAGTGAAGATTTTTAGCTGCAAGATTAATTTGCCTAGTGAAATTCGTTCTTGCAACGTTAGCTTTGTTGCAGAAAATAATGGTTTGTTTTCATAAACGAGGAAGCAGACTATAATAACTGATAGGGGTCGATACCATGACTGCACAGTGCGATTGTAACTCATTAGATGTAGCAGTTGTCTACATCCTACGACAGTCGCATGCTGAGAAGGTCTGTTCTTCATCTCAGTTTGCAAAAAACTTGATAATTTTAAGGACATTAGGATTGACCATGTTTTGATTATGGCAGTTTGTACTCAAAATTTAGTATTTACAACAAAAATGTGGCATCGATTCAGTTCAGATACACTTTCCCCTGGTCCACTTCTAATTATCCCATTGACTCAAGGTATCAATTGGTTCGCTTGACTCTGAAAGTCTTCTCCAATACAAAACTTTCCATGTTGAAAGTGTAATTAGGCTAGAAAATCTGGAGCAATACATTATTAAAACAAACATTTTAAATAAACAAAAGCGAAAAAAAAAGCATTTACAATTTTATTTGGATCAGAGACATTTTCATCATTGTTAATTCAGCGAAAAGTTACTATAGAGAAACATTTCTTTTATTTTCCATGACACGTTTCTTAGAATTTTTTATAACCTGTTCTTTCACAAAGAAGGTGTTAATCGGATTATTCCAAACACGTTAGTTAGAAAATCTTGCTTTGTCAAAAACGTGTCAAAACACAAATAAATATTTTGAAAACTTTAACAATTTTCTCAGGTAAAGCCGAAGTTTCGTCGTTTTGTTGTTAAAAAACCTTTAATAGATGCTAAAACAACCACATTACAAAGAAATAGATAGATGTTTTAAACTGTAGTAGTGTAAAAGATCAGACAAGATTACTTTTGCGTTTCAACAATTAGGTGATCGCGCGCCTGAAACAGGTGATACTTGATGATATTGTCTATCATGTCGTTTTAAGTTGCCACTTTCATGTAAACAATACCACCCAGTTTGCGCCACCTGTCAAATGACCAGATTTCATACTACCACCTAACATTATTCAAAATATTATAACAACCTAATTTTTTATAAGTATATTTTCTTTTAAAGTACTATTTCTTAATTTTTTATAAGCTCCGATTAGCTACATCAAATGTTCAAAAATTTATTTATTGTAATTACAAGTTTTTAAACATTAAAATATATTCTATGATCAACAAATCACAAAACAGCTACACACGTTGGCCATATGTGCAGTAGGCTGGAATCATTATTAAAAAGGTTTCATCCATGTGTCTTTTTAGTTTTCTCGTCAGAACGATGACATTGTGACTAAGGAAATGTACAATCTAGTTCCTTTGCAATTTTATACTCAAGTGAAGGCTGTAAAGATGGACTTTGGTTTAGTCAAACAAAACGGTAAATATTTTCACAAAGAATTTAAATTGAAACAAAATATTTCAATCTTTCGAAATATGGTTGCATAGAGCACTTCGGTTGCATAGAGCACTTGTACTTCTGACAAATTATCAAATGGTTTCATGTCGAATACTCAACAAACTTGTTTTTTTTTTTAAATGAATTCAACACTAAAAGCTTACGAAAGGGCAAACACATTATTTCGAAATTTAAATCACTACAATAGATTGCAGAACTTTTTCCCAGTGTGGTGTGAACAAATTTTCACAATATTTAATGATTAAAACATGCTTATTATTTACTCTACAAAACTCACTCCGCTTTGTCTCCAATATTCCCATGCATGTCAAAACTTTGCTTTCAAAAATCAACCGTTCTATGTAGATTCAACTTTTAAAGATGTGTTAACAGAAATACTGTTTTTAACTTATCACCAATATTGCTTGTATTGTCTGTGGCTACTTCCATTGTCAAGACCATTGTGAGGCGTTGAAAGAGATAATTAAATATGAACGCAGGGAGTGTATTCATCTTTTCTTTTCACAATAACCCTTCAAAGTTTAAATATTTCTCAAACTTACAGAGCACTTTCAATAATACAAAGTGAGTGACACCATGGTGCTTGTTGTAAGTGTAAATGCTTCACTCACAAGACTGAAACGTTCTGAAACAATAACTTTTCACATTTTGGAATAAATATTCTGTGGCTTTAAAATGGAAGACTTGGGTTCACCAGTTAAGAAAATTAAGCATTTTCCAAATTTTTACAAATAAATGTTTTAAATGTTATATTTTAATATGGAAATAACGCCAAACATAAAATGGGCTACAAAACCTTAGTTAGTCCAATCAGTTAAAAAAAAAACTGCATAAACAAGCTTATTCCAGCAAAAAGTAACGTGTACCAGACGATATGAGTTAATAAGATTAACATGTGTAGTTGTGTACAGTCAACAAGGCTTATGGAAATCAAATGCTGTAACTGCAACCGACTTTAATGACGATTGCGTTGGTTATTTAGCGTAGAAGATTTTATTTTTTGTTTTATACATCAGGTGTTTTGGAAAATTGACTTAAATATTTCAGATCTGGAAAAGACTGTGAGGTTGCCACCCTGAGTAACCAAAGCAGTGTAGTTCAGCAGTTTAAAATGTGTAACATTTTCATAATGTAAATAACCTCTGATGTAACTTCAGCCAAACTTCCATTTTCGATGAAGTTACATGTAACTTTAAATTGTAAATCTTTAATAGGCCTATACTGTGTATGTATTTTTCTATTAACTGCTGCTTTTTAGATTTATTCTGTTTACTGGTAGTACAACTTTCATTAAAGATTTAGATTTTTGTTTTGAATTCTGGAAAACTTTAGAAATCTAAAATTGTTATAGCTTTTATAGATACTATAAAACATTAGATCATCACAAAAATACACTTCGAAAGTGTCTATTGGTCTAATGGATCAATAATGTTATTCTAAATTTAGTGAAATAAGAATGAATTTTCCGAAATTTTGCAATATTGGTAAACACTAATTTCGGCTAAAAAATCATGAGTAATGTAACTCAATTGTTTATCGATGAACATCGATAAAAGCTAGAATCCTTTTGATTTCAACATTAGCCTATTCCAAAGGGAAAATAGGATCTGTAATAGAACATGGAATCTAGAAATAAAGTGGTGGAAAAGTTTTTCTAGTGGAAGTGTCCCATGTACATTGCACATCCAAGTCCGGAGCATGAAAGGTTGATGCAAATACGTATGATGAAATAACCCCTTCCTAAAGTAACAATGGTTCTAAAAGAAAACTTGGCAACTTCTCACACAAAAGACAATCCATGCTTGTATCAATCATGACAATAATGACAAAAGAAAGTAGCCAATCTAATACTTCAGAAGTCATCAAAACAAAATAATGGTGTCTAGTTCTGGGCGGACGTCAAAGAAAAAGAGTATTTCAATCCCATAGTAGAATTGCAATAATACATATAATTGTAATAAAGAGGATTGTGATACCATACTAGTTTCAAGCAATATATCAAAGAAGTAGACAAAATAAGACAAAATATTTATCAGACAAATAATAATAAGTAATTAAACCTTATGGCTAAATACTCAAATGCAAGGTTACCAGACATAAAAATTATGATTTTTTTTTATCCAACAAAGTCACATTTTACATAAAATAACGACAAACTAATAAAAAAGCGTTTACTGCCTGACATTATAGAGTACCTTTTGCTCAATACCTCAGTACACACAATACAAGAAACTTCTTTTAGGGCCGAAGCCTGTGGCCTTATTTAGCCTAAAGCAGAAAGTTACTATAACTGAAAACTGAAATAATTTCAATTATAGAACTGAACTTATATTTTGCCAAAAAAAGTCTTCGCTGCTTAGCAGAATGCTGAGTGGGGAAAAACCAAGCAAATCATTTTCTATTCCAAAGATATGACACAGAAATTATTGCAAACAAAAATTGTAAACAGTCTAATTCGATTTTTGAAAATATTCTATGTTGCACAGTTGATCCAGCAATAGCAACAACAAAAATTAGGTTACTGTAATAAATCTGGCACTCCTCAAGCAGTGCTTGTTGGTATACATGGGTATTTCTATCCGAATATGTCGGAGGGAATTTTGCATTTGAATTTGGAAATTGGAATTTTTAGTGAAAGCAAATCTGTTTTTGTGCAACTTCCAACTTTAATGCATAGTTTTTTTTTTAGTATTGTGATTTTTATTTTTTAATACATTTGAATTACTTAATTACTTATGTTTTTGTGCATATTAAACTGATTGGTCTAACAGTTAATTGACACTCGACCAAGAAAGCATAACAACATTGCATTTTAACATTTCAATCCAGCACAATTTATTTCCTGAAATTTATTCTCAAAATGCATCAAAAACAGTTTAGTATTCAATTCTAGTTTAGAAAAAATTATAAGTTGACAAGCGGAGGTAAGGTTTAGTGTTTGATGTGTTTTAAATATTATCAAAGCAATGAAAAACTTTTGTAAAAGCAAGCATTAGGCCAAAACAAAAACAAAAATGACAATAAAAATTGCATTGTATCAATGGTCTGAGTGCGATTGAACTTATCTCACCTTCAAGAGGAAATGAAGGCCGAAAATTTGAACTTGGATGCATCATGGAAATCTTCGCTTCTTTTAGATTTGTCGCAATTCATCAAAACTTGTTACAATACAAAACTGACCAATGATGAAGTTATGACTCGGTCATACCAGCACCAAACATTTCTAACAGTTGAACAGCTATTCAGAATCTTCACCTGTACAGGGTACATATTATCAAAAAATCTTGTTGACTGATACACATTTGAGCAAACGTATGCATTACAAGCATGAAAATAAAAACTTTTATCAAAAGAAAATCACAAATTAAATGTAACCTGCTTTAGTATTTTGTTGTTATTTTTTGTAGACCTATACTTTCACTTTTTATGTCGCAATTTAGACATTTTCAATACAAACACCAGTGAGCAAAATATGAATACAATTTAAAATGGCGGCAGAACAAGCTGGGTAGGTTAAAAAGAAAATGCTGCTTTTGAAATGCCTTAAAGCCTTACTGAACAATCACACAATAATCAACCTAAACATAAATTTGCCGTGGTGCCGAATTTTCAAACTAACTCTCTCTAAATATGGCTAAGGTGCCTTTTAAAGCAACTTAAAACAACAATAACAGAAATCGGTGCTTTGTTACAATTCTGCAACTACCAAACTGCTGGATGGACAAGTCGCTAAGCCTGCAATTATGACGTAGGCTGTATTCAGCATGTCGCTATACCTGCTTGATACCGAAAGAATTTCACAGTCAAATTTATATTAAATCTTCCATACAAAACCTTAAACTTGCCTGATAATAATTTCTATGTAGCCGAAGGATGGGGAATATACAGTAGTCTGCAACAATAGAAATTGGATAATTTAGGCGCGGTTTGCAATCACCAAGGCTTCCGAAAGGTAAGAAAGCAGCAGGGAAAAGCATTAAGCTTCAGCAGCAAGTTTGTAACAAGTAGCGAGATATTCTTTGTGTCGTCATAATTCAATGGTTTGGGTTACTGCTAAACACTAGAACTAGGCTATAGAATAACTGAACTTCAACCAGACTCAGTCCAAGTTCAAAAGCATATTTTTATTTTTATGATACGCATAAGTCTGAAGACGTTGAATTATAGTTTCGTAGTAGTGTTAACGCTACGGGAGTTAATTTCTACAGAGTTTGCTGCTTCGCATTGAGTGGCTTACTCTGAGCAGTGCGCGGGTAGCCCAGGCCTTACAGCCTGCTTGTAGTCTACATTAAAGTCAGTTAAAAGTCAAGCATAACTTTTGAAAGCTACTTTAATAACCTGATGCAATACTGTACTGTAATGTATGATACCTTTTCTCCACTCTTGTTGAAAACTATTGTTCTGATATTGCGGCTGTCATCTAATAGCATATTTGAACCTTTCGTCCAGTACGTTATGGTTAGCCTACCGTGTGTCCACAACATACTTTTTGCTTTGCTGATGATTTAAGTTAATGCTGTATAAACTGAAAAGATCACAATACTCTGCCATCGCAACGACTTCGTCTTGGACAAGCGGTCTTCTCTCTGCTCCATGCTTTAACAGACAATGTTGTCTAACCGTTCCCTTGAATTTTCTCTTCTCAGCCTTTTTTCTCGCTTAAAGACGCGATTAACGAAAGTTGAAAGATTAATTACCCGGGCACGCGTTGTATTTCTTTGCTTCTATGAAGACCAGGGCCACATTACTTCGCGGCAGGCTACCAATGGTCCGAAGTATTCTGAATGTTACACAAACATAATGCTTGTGTATACTGCATAGAAATTGGGAGGGACTGCTTGAAACAAAATTTTTGTGATCAAATTTAAACGAAATTCTTTTTAAATAGTAATTCGAAACGAAACCAAAATAAACAAATTTTCTCTAAAATGAAACTTTTTTGCTTTCATTCGGACCAGGTTTAAAACCGTACACGCAGAATTCTGTTGGAATTCAAAACGACTTTTTGTTAGTCTAGTGATTTTCATAATCTGAAACACAAGACAGAATGTTACGCATGTAGCAAAATCTTGCTAACTTGTACGAATTTGAAATGAAAAAGCACCGCTCTAGACCCGATGCGTTCAAACGGCACTTTGTACATTAAATTCTCGTTAGGTCTCCAACATGTTATCAGATCATCAAATTTCTTAATTTTCTCTAATTTTCACATATTTTTATTTTTGAGATCATTTTAAAAGTCGTTTTGCTTAAGTTATTCAACGCCAGAAGTAAAATGTCCCTAGCTCGCTCTTAAAGTAATGTGTTTGTTTACTCGATGCTCTGCTCAATTGATCACGTTTATAACCGCTTTCAGAGAGCCAAGAGCCCGCGAACGTCTCCACTGACTGTTCGGGCTCAATTTACAAAATGGTGTCGGTCATATTATAAGTTGGCTTACGTCATAATGGTATTTGTGCGCCTTGTTTGCGTTTGTGCACCATTTAACGAGACTACAATACCAACGTGAGCTGCAAAACATTTTGTTATAGGATCTGGTTATGTAAAGCAATAGCCAAAAACTGTCAATGATACTTTGCGCAGAAAATTGCAGTAAATTGAAAAAATAGCGTCCGCTTTGGTTTACTGCTCGAAGCCAATCGCGATGCGAGGCTGTTAGTTTCGCATTTTTTCGAAGCTATCTTTCAAGCAATATCACCAATACACCTTCAATGAAAACGAGGGGTGATGTCTACAAACTTTGTCATAATTGAACATTACTAAACAGTTGTTGCGTCACAAAAAGTGAATGACAATAGATACTTTTGTATATTCTTGACTCATGAATAAAAACAAACAAGGAAATCCTGCGTGTGGGCAAGCGACATTTATGATGTCATAAAGTTAGGGTTGAAGACAGGACGCAGGACTTTGGTATATTTCAAACGATTATGACATGAAATTTTTACGCTTTATGAAACATGTACAGGTGTGAAATCATAATTGATTTCAGGGATCTATGGCTTATGACACTTCAGTTATTCGCTTCTCACCTCATCAGAACTAATCAATTACTGCAAAGTTTAAGGCCCTTGCCAGAAACTAGAATGTATTGGTTTTAAGTCAAGCATGAAACTGCAATTTTATGTTGATAAAAATCGCTCTGTAGAGTTCGATTTTGTTTAAAACTTGACACATTAAAGTAAACTTTTGTTTTTTTGTCAAAACACACACACAGGTGAATCATATTCCTCTCAAGTTGAAATATGCTCTCAAGATTACATCTAAGTTGTGTAGGAATTCCTTTCACTTCTGGCAAATATTAGTGTGATAAACAGTAACAATAACAGGTCAGCATGATATCAAAACACAAATTTTACCGCCTATCATACACTCTATACCTGTGACCAATCGTTTTAACGCCACGGAATTACTTTTACTATGCACAGTCTGATAAAGCATTCTGTACAATTATGCTGGCTTAGCTAATTCACACCTCTTAAGTATTCGACACACCAAAAATAATGCTGTTACTTTAATCCACAGCCTTGAAATCTGATATGAAAGACTCAAGTATAAAACGTTACAAACAACCTATTTGCTGGTTGTTGCTTTCCAGTCTCTGCTCAAGATGCGGAAATTAAGACTTTAGATGAAATGCTGTGAAAGATTGTTCAGTTACCTTAAAATGAAGACAACTCCATACTAAGGTAAGTAAAAACTTGCTTTTACATTATTAGCGTTAATTCAGTGCCTTAATTCATGTTGCGCTTATCGATATAGAAACTTAAGCAAAGAATACGTTGATATGCTGTACGTTTCCTGCATCCACGCTTCTATTTCTACACTAAAGCAATGCAATCATTAAAAACTAAATAGTTTTTCGAATAAACTTCAAAAGAACTAAATAGTGAAAAACTTAATGTCACTACTTTTCAAACTTTGTTGATATCGTCGAGATATGTTTTAGCAAAAACGATATGCGCTGAATTTTGTATCTGCTCTGGGCTTTCAAAGGACCCAAATATTCTTTAAATAATTGCATTTCAATTTGCTGTTTTTTTTTTCTTATGAGGAGTTAAAGTTTCAAGACATTTATAGAGTTGTGCTACGGTGTCGTTTATTGTTTCAAAGAATTTCACTAAATAATTCAGCAAACATTGAGCTTATAATGAATTACATTAAGCTACTTAAAAAAATATGTATTTTTTGTTCTGATAATTGTTCACTGGCAAATTTAAGCAAATAGCGAATGATACTAAGCTAAAGTAAAGAAAGTAGTAGACGAACGTGTTTCCAGATTTAAAATATTTCTAAACTATTTTAAGTTACAATATTTATTGAAAATTTTTTTGTAATAAAACAGTTAGGGTGGCAAGAGCAAGTGTGGGAGGGGCTAATATTTTAATGTTTGAAATAGAATTTTTGTTAAAATATAGCTACTGAATAATCTAAACAATTATGAAACCTCCTTCAACAAGTAATACAATGTTATTAAAACGTTGCAATAGTAAAAAGAACATATTTTTGTGGGGAAAGATAAAATTGAGAGGAGGCTGTTGACCTCCCCCCTCACAAGCCTCTTTTCCACATGGCTCCGTCTCTGTCACCAACTAAAAAACCTTGGTAGAGAGTTTGCATTTTGTGTCGCAAACGTATAAAATTGCTTAGTTTGATGTATTGCTAACCAATGTGGTAAAGTATTTTATGCATTTGGTCAGTTAAAATGTATATCCAATCCATATGTGCCAAAAAGTGATGTAACTACATGGGTTCTATGAAATCTACTGGCCCCTAATTGCATCTTGATAAGGAAACAAAAACAATGTTTTAATGTCTATCTTCAAAGCATTATTTTTGCCGCCCTATATACTGTTTGTTCAGCTAGGCCACTGCTCAAACAATGATGTATTCCTTCAAAATGTGCAACTAACTGTTTTTTATGCAATTGCTTTGCAACAATAGCCTACGGTAAATTTTGATGACATATTCAGTACAAGAAACCACCATACTAAGTTAATAAAATTACTCTGAAGGTCAGATATACTGCCTTCATTGCGTCTAATCAACGTAAAATGATGGTTGTTAGTACATTGTTTTGTAAATTTGCGTTTGGTAATGCTAGGAAAATTAGATAAATTGATTTCTAGCTAGAAAAAACTAAATTCAAATGGTCAAGAATTGCTTAAAAATCTTTAAAGAGAGCAAAGACTTGTTTTTTTTTTAAAGAAAAACACCACAAACAATTCTAAAAAGCGAAATTAAAGTCGTTTGTGGAGACAGTGCGGCGACCCTAGCAACCGTTATCCAGCAAGAACAACTGCTAAGTTAGTAACTGCAAAAGTCTAAGGTCAGTGCGTATCATTCAAATTCAATAGAATTTGGACCTAAGCAAACAGTCAACAGATTTAAATGCTTATCTCAATGTTCCGCACAGTGCGAGTATATTACACGGCAATAAATACATTTTTAGTTTGAAAATCGTTTAACACAAGATCACCCAAGTGTGACCATTAATTGACGTGTACGAATGCAACCTTTGACCTCTACATTGATTGGTTAAATTTAAAGCACACATTTTTGACCCCAAAACAGCGGGACTGCGCACTGTGAACATGTTAATGTACTTGGTAGCCATAAATTAGTCGATGATCGTATTGCCACGCTGCCACATCAACAATCAACATATACCGAGTCAGGGGATAATAGTCCTTCTTTTATCATGCAAGCATATGTGTTCGTAAAAAGGTTAAAAAAGCGACGGGGAGATCTCTGGCCCAATGTGACAAAATATTATTTTTTGTCACGAAGTTGTTACGTTCTTACGTAATTAAGCTCTTTTGTCGTATTCAGGCTTCGCTTACTCACTACATTTTTGTACTGTAATTGGAGACTTAGAGTAATTCGACGAAAAGACGCAATGACAATGTTAATGTCTACTTTCAAGCCCCGATTTCAAGCATATCATAACCAGCAGCGTGTGTTTGGTGAATATCAAACTCTCATTTTTCCGATTGTCAGTCGAATGCTCTCTCTTTTCGGTTTTGCAGTCTGTGATAAAATACTTGATACATAATTATTGAAAAGGTTTTCGTAACCGCCTGGTTCTGTGAGAGATGTGGTGATTCCTTCAAAGCGCTACGGTTAGCCTACTTGCAGTCATTGTAAAGCATTACGTCAATTATTAGTTCGCTTACTCTTCTATTCTTCCTCACAATGCCAGTTGATGACCCTATCGATAATCGTATTATTTTCCATATTTCAACTATAGTTACCACATAATATTGCATTGTGTTTCTGTGGTAGTTTGTCAGATAATAGATTAAAACCTTTTGAAAATTCAAACTTATTCTTAGTTATACAAAAGCAAGTAATAAAGCTAGAGTACAATATTTCAATTCATCACTTTTGCAATGACTTTCTTGGTTGAGAATGTGATATTGATCGTGGGAACTTGAAAACCAGTTAATGACATTTTCTGACTCCCTTTTGACTGGCAACACATTGAAGATACTTTTTTGCATTTATTGACAACTGACTGTTAAACATGATAGCGCCAGTAACGTTACGAGGAGAAAGTTTGGTGGGATAAAAGCGTAAAATCGACAAAAAAAAACTTAATAATCTTTCAGTCTGCTTTGAACATTTTCGTGCTACTTACATAATAATAAGATATATGCATTTCAATCTAATCATTCGAGATTTTATTTAAACACATTGATATGTCGGTATGTCAATAGCAACATTGTAGGATAGCCAACAGGAGTGCGTTCATGATCAAAAAATAAAAATACATATAAAAACTCTAAAATGGTAGTGCTATTTTGCATTCAAAAACTCTCACAGGCATTTTTTCATATAGCCTACTCAGAATTGAAATTTTTCTTTTTCACAGATTTAACTGACTACTATTCATCATTCTGTAGTTATTCTACTTCTTTTCCTGCTTATTTTTTTTTCAGATGGTTGCTGACGATTATTATCTAACATGAAACTTTGGACAGCTAAAAACTTTTCCTTATAATTTTTTTGATGTGTCTTTACCTAATCTACGCTGGGATTTGCCTTCAGCCCAATTTTGTTATGGTATATCTTTCTTATTTTGTCTTACTATAGTATTGAACATTAACAGCTTTTGCAATATGGAGATAATAATTGGTATAAACATTTCAAAATGCTTTTGTTATGTGAACAATAACAACTTAGACAGCAAATCAACAATTAAATACTATGATTCAACATCTGCAGACATTGAATCAACGTAAAAAACGGTTGATTTGCTGTCTGAGAATGGCATGGTGATATTCGCGACCGCAATGCTTTTTAGCAACTACAATATAAACTGGTTTTATTCTTGAATGTTGTCAATGCTTCAGCAATACCAATTCCGACATGAAAAGACATTAGACAGGAGCCGGAGATATTAGGCCAACGATGCGTGCAGCGTTGCATCGAGGTTAGCTTCTAACGAATCAACCTTTGACGCTTGAAACCGCTTCCTGCTGTCTATATACATCTATTGTGACGTCATCAATCGCTGCTATTATGTCAAAGCAAATATTGGAAAAATCCTTTTGAGCGTGCAAAATCTCAACCGGTATTTTCAAAATGGGAATTCAGGAATCACATAATTTGGTGTCGAATCACGCGGAAATCGTGTGAAATTGTTTACAAAAGTGATAGCTGACATTTGAAAAGCATCAAATACATAAGAACACGATCGTACAGTTTGCGCTAAGGCCGTTGATATACCATACAGAAAAATTCATAATTATGTCTTTATAAACAATTGCTGAAGTCTTATCAGAATCCGTTGAAGTTATAACTTAGGCTATTTATCAGTTCTTGTACTACAATCAAATGTTAAAGCATAAGTATTTCTCTCAATTTTTATTTGCCTTCATGTATGACACCGTTCGAGCCGACAAGTTAGAGATATGGTGCTGTAATTAGAAAAGAAATATGCTTTTCAGAAATAAAAACTACGTTGTTGCTGTAAATTAGACTACAGCACTTGCAGTGTACTTTTTATTGTAAAGCATGTAGCTGGGTCATTTACTACGAGCTTTGTTGCGTGATTTACTTTTGTTTATTGATATTTTTATTTTATTTTTAATGTTTTTTAAAATTCTTCAAACTTTAGTTTTATGATTCTCCAAACACTAACAGAGAAAATGTTAAGAACTTCCCTCCCACTATTAATTGTTGAACTGTGGTGGTTAACGAGCATTGAAAGCGCGTTTCCGGGCTATTTGGCGACCTAATCGACCGCTCGCGCGTAAAAGATCGTTTTATCAAAATGTCTTAGCTTGAGTAAAAACAATTTACAAGGAACAGTTAGAAATTAATGGCAAAAACTTAACCAACCGTGCTAGTGAGTGTGCTCTGTGTTACAATGCCTGATCATGCAAATGACCGATGGTTTGGACTAATACTCTCGCTAACGGTTATGTTCCGATCGGACCAAGCAAGTTTCCGAAGCGCGCGTCTGGTGTCATCGCGACCTTTATGACCTCACAGTGAACTACAGTTCGGGGTTTTATAGGATTTCTTCAATTAATGAGGAATTTAAATAAATGCAATTCCGATTTAACAGCTCGACTAAAAAAGTTTCTACTTATGTCTAATCAACGTACTTTAATGTTGATACAATGACCAAACTCCCAACTTGCCAGCCGAGGAAAAAACTTACAAAACTGCTAACCCGAAGCGAAAGTTGAAATATGCCAATTAACTTCCCAAGTAGATGATTTAAACAGAAAATCCTTTTTAGAGCTTGCTGTGTGAATGGGTGCTTCCACTTATTAAAAGGGCATGTCACGCTAATCTCATTTTTTCCGGTGAAAATCTACCCTCTTGTACATGTTTTGTTTTTATCTTACTTTCAGTGTAAACGCTGCGAATGACAATGCATTTTTGTCAGCATTTAGCTTTATTCCAAAATTTGAATTTATTACATTAATATGTCTTAATAAAAAATTCTACTATTCTTGCAATAATATAAACTTTCTAGTGTATTATTATTTTAAATCCTCAATTTTACACTAACACAGGTAGTGCAGATACGATACTCAGATACTCTCTTACGCACCGTTTGTTTTCATCTCACTTTCAGTATCAACGCTACGAATGACAATGTATGTTTGTCAACAATTAGATTTATTTGAAAATTTGTATATATTGTTATTTCTTAATAAAAAATTCTACAATTATTGCGATATGATATAAACTTTCTTATGTATTATTGTTTTATATCCTCAAGTTTACACTAATATAGGTAGTGCAGATGCGCTATTGCGATTCTTCGCTTGAAACCGACAAGTTACGCAATGTATAACGATTACACATAAAACGTAGTATAATCAGTGATTGGATATCCTATAACCCCCTTTCCAGACACAGCACTGCAACGGTTGAAGCCCAGTGTCCTTAAAACTATTCAACCTTGAACTGTTTCCGCACTGTGCTGCCCGGTGGTTGCAAAAGTGCACCAACTCTCAACTACTTTTAAAAACTGGCTTAAAACCCACAAATTAAATACATTAAACTGTCGTAGGAATCTACTAATGCTGCTGTCAGCATTCGCCAACAATTTATTTGCAACTCAAGATTTCGTATATAACATCGATAGTATAATCTCGTAGACCAAAACAGTGGGTTTTTAAATGCAAAGATATATTACAGTTACAAGAAATATAAATTATGACAAGGAGAAATTCATCAGCTGCAAGTTTTAAACATACTTTTTTTTCCCTTTTTATTTGGTTTGGAGACTTTTAACATTTGATTCAACATGAAAACGTCGTTAGGTGTTTTCATATTTATTTATGTTGTCTTGAAAAACTCGATAAAATCACTCGCCGAATCATCTTCCAGTTGATGAATTATGCGATTATGACAACACAAACCAAGTTTGGGAACTTGTTCATTTAAAAATTCAGTGTTTTTTCCATTTTGTTTTTTCAAGTTTTTCTGTGGTTAAAAAACACGGAAAACTGTAGTTATCATTAAATTGCTGAATATCATAGGAAAAATCCAAATACGTA
Organism: Aplidium turbinatum; assembly: GCF_918807975.1. Classification (NCBI taxonomy): domain Eukaryota; kingdom Metazoa; phylum Chordata; class Ascidiacea; order Aplousobranchia; family Polyclinidae; genus Aplidium; species Aplidium turbinatum. The sequence goes on along the minus strand of NC_137483.1, from coordinate 3,582,806 downwards.
ATACACTTTATCCGATGAGCATTGTTTCATTATAAAAAATATTTTAAGTGCTGGACGCTTTTTGTCTTCTTTATATTATTATAATTTTTTGACATTTTTTCACCCTAAAACAGCTAAAGTTTTTTGTGACTATACTCTTTTTTCAATTTTTTTTTTCAGCATGTCGACAATGCAATTACATTATTATCCCCATCCCATTCCATCTGCTCACATCATCTGGTCATACATAGAAAAACAAGATAAATACAATTTTAATAGTGTTCGGCATGAACCGATTGGGAATCGAACCCAAACCTACCAGTATCTCACGCAGAACAACTACAGAAAATAACAAAGATATTTACGCGTTCACTTTTGAGCTGCTGCCATTCAGTTTTTCATCCCATCTCCCAATTTTCCTTAGTAGAAATTATTTTAGTTTCGTGTGAAATCACCACCTTTGTATTAATATTCTGTCTATTGTCCGTAATGTAAATAATAACAATTAACAAACCAATTTTGCGTTCAAACTATAATTCTCATGCTTGATGGAACAAACAATTTAACCTGCAATGTTCAAGTGTCCAATTTCAATCAAGTAGTTTTCACTAAAGTATCTTACATATTTTGCTATGCAATATTATATCTAATAACAGTATTAGTTGTTGAAAACCTCTTGCTCTAAGGTTATATCTCTTATCACAGAGCTGCTTATAATCAAACCACACAGCTACTGATATTGTATTCTTGGAAGGAAATTTACACCTTTGTTATAAAATTTGCATAAGAGTGTTCGTTTTTAATTTGTTAAAGGTTTCTCGCACAGTCCTGAATTATTGATAGTTTTAGTTTAACTTTGCATATCTGGCCACGCCAAGCTATTTCGTTAAACTTTAAATTATTTGAAACATGAACTGGTAATCAATCAGCTTTGGACAGTTTGTTCCGGTAAACTGTTTAACTTTGACACTAAAATATTCATCCGCCTCTGAAGAGCAGTAGCCGAGCGAGTAATACCCCCCTAACGTTTGCTCGTAAACAGTGGTTCGATTCCAGGTGGTGTCATATAAAAAAAGAAAGCTCCAGATTATGCTTTTCCTTCTACAAATCAGTGAAAATAAGTTGAGCAATAATAAAGTTGAACCATGGATATGATACAAAATTGAAAACCGCACTCGTATTTAATCAAAGATGTTGCAAAAGACAATAAACAATCATACTGTCATGATTATCGCCCGAATCGTTCTAACTTACCGCTTTGTTTCAGATAATTGGTGTTCTTTTGCATGGAATGTTGTGTACTGCCTTTTGCATAAATCAATTTAGCTTCTGTACTACTGCACAAGTGCCGGAAGTGCCGCTGGCTGGAGTCGAACATGCAGGCTCTTGACTGCGAGCCCAACGCGCTAACCACTCGGCCACTGCACAGTAGCTATATTGAAAGGGGTTGGATTTTGGGATGGATCTCTTCTTTTATTTTTTTAATATTACTGAACTAATTGTAAGACTTTATCAGTTTACAAGGCCACACACCCCAGACAGCAAAATCCTTCATTTTTACATTGATTTACTGTCCGCAGATGTTAAATCAATGTAAAAATGGCGGATTTTGCTGTTTGGGATGTACACATGGTCCTAATACATATTCACTTCCAAGTTTGTTTGGATTGGCTGTTTCACTACAACCAAACCACAACTTTAGACTGTAAAAGTTAAAACCTTGGCTTCATGGGGAAGGTTACAGTGCCGAGATTTCTAAGTTGGTTGAGATAGCCCCAGGGAATGGGGGTGGGTTAAAGAACTTGGATTATAGGAATACTTAAAAAGCGTTGCCTCCTTGCATAAAGCAGTGAAAATAAGTACAGCAATAATAAGGCCAAACCGTGAATATGATACAAAATTGAAGTTTGAAGTACTTGAAAATAATATAGCTTTATAGCTTGCGTTGACGATTGCAGTAGTTGCAATATTTTGAAAATTTCAGACTGTAAAACGTTTTATGTTATTTTTATGCTTTATAACCTTACCTCCCGATCTACATGCTTCCTTGGTTGTCGACGACGACAAGTCAGTGAGCTAGTTACTTAAAAGTTGAAAGTTATTGCATTTTTTACAAATATTTTCAGATTCCTGATCAGGGCTTAAGTTAAGCCGAAAACTTTCGACTGTTAAAACTATTTTGTAAATATGAAAAATATATTGTTACAAAACTCAATATTGTTGTACTGTTGTCTCTTGCCTACTTTTTGCACAAAAAAGCAAACTCTGCCTCGAAACTATATGTTTTAAGTTCGGTTAAAAGACATGTCTTGAAAACTTTGATTGACTGCTCTGTCGCTGCTTCACAAATTTAAATAATGAAGGAATTGTTCTTGTGGGTACATTCCGGTGTTTGTTTGTTTGTTTTCAATTGGAATTTAGAAAGTGAAAAGCATCTTTAATGGATTGGAGACGATTTTCTCACATTAATTTCGTAAATATGATCAAATTAAGTCCAAGCGTCTGCAGGATCGTATTGTTCCGTAATAATTGCGGTGTGATTACTGACACTGCTTCTGAAGCGCAGGTATTGTCACTAGCTCTAGACATGTATGTTATTTCAAGCTTATTAACAGTGATACCATTGGTTGGGCTAAATCGCTCAGCTTGAAATTTAAGTTAAACCCTCGAAGTACGATTGGATTAAGGAATGCCTTTAAATGAGCATGAAATTGGTTTAATACAAATGCAAACTGCATGAAATTGCGTTCCATGCAAATGCAATAAAATTAAATACAAACAGTAACTTTGAGAGATAAAAACTGCTTTTGGCAAACTTTGAGTTCCTTTTGAAATAATTATTTTCTACACAGAACACAACGAATAATGATCGACTTAGATCGTTAGAATTAAATTGAAATGAGCTGACGAGAGTATAAATTTAAACCCATTAACCACCCGAAGTTTTCTCGCATTTTCTTCTGCCATGCTTTACTAGTAGGCTTCACTAATACGATAGAATAGAAGTTAATTCGATTAAAATCTTTTTGTCAAGTGCGCTTGTATAGAGCCGTGGATTGCTTCCCATATTTCCTCTATGACATTGGCTAGCACAACCAATTAATTTACATGTTTTGCAACCAATTAATTGTTTTCATGGTCTTTGGAATTTGCGAATAGCAGCCTTAGCCCTTGTCTACTCTTCAGCAGAGTACTGTGCACCTGTCTGGTGCCGCAGTGCTCACCGCCACAACATCGACACTGCCATAAACAGCGCCCTGCGCACAGTGACCGGATGCCTGCGTCCCACACCATTGGACAATCTCCCCATTCTCGCTGGCATCCAACCTGCTGAGCTTCGTCGCGAAGAAGCCACTCTGTCCCTCGGTCGACGGGCACTGGAACCTAATCATCTTCTCCACCACAAGATCTCTGCCTTCCCAAACGGGCACCCCCGCCGACTGAAATCAAGACACCCATTCGTGCCAGCCGCTCGGCTTCTGATCAACGAAGCTGATGAACAAGACATCTCTGCGGCTACTTGGGCGGACCATAAATGGAATTCTGAATGGAGGTCAAGCACCACCAGACTCCATTCATTCATCCCCGACGCCGACACACGCCCAATCGGCCTGACACTACAGAGACAGGCGTGGGTGCGCCTCAACCGTCTCCGTACGGGCGTCGGCCTTTTCCGCTCAACCATGCACCAATGGGGAATGGCTTCTTCCTCCTCCTGTGAATGTGGTGCCGAGGAACAGACCGCAGACCACATCATCAATGACTGTACCATCTTCAAGCCACCTAACGGAGTGGAAGGTCTGCGCGTCATGGATGATGAAACTAAAGACTGGCTGCTCTCTAGCAGCCTTCCAGTGTAGTCCGGGAACATCGTGAATCTGGGGTGGTAAAAGGATAGACCCTCGGCCCCAGAAGCTCAGACGACGACGACGATGGTCTTTGGGCTTTTAATTTTGTTGGTTTTTGCAGTTAGGTCGCTCTGCTGCATGATATGCAATAATATTAAGTAAAATTTGTCTTCCACATGGAGCATACAGTTCTTGTGCTTTTGCATTTTTGCTGTAGATGATAACTTGATGTGCCGTTGAAGCTTGTCGAAAATTTAACTTACTTGGTTTTCCAACAAATTGATATTTAATCGCTCAGTTCGTTTGAACTTTCTGTACGAAACCAAAACTTGTATTTTCAAATTAGCATCACTAATTTAATAAATATATATTCTAGCTTGAAATTATTTTTCAAGCTTTTCTTACATGCTTATAAAATTGTAGCAGGCTATTATGCCGGCAAACTCAAAAGATTTCTTGTCATTATTTTGTAAGTTTGACTTAATGTGACATCTTCTATTTGAATAAGTAGGCCTATGATTGATATTGTCGGTTGAACTAACAACTTTAAAGAAATCTATAAAACTCAAATTTAAATGTCCGTCTGCAGACGTCGAATCAATGTAAAATGGCGGATTTGCTGTCTAAGGTAATATTCACAATAAAGTTACAGTAAGAATGCAGGTCTTCAATTCTATTGAAAAGTGTATGTTGTTTTGTGGAACTCCGCTTCATCAGGTAAAGTATTATATGAAAATACAATAATATTTGACGTCATGTATTATGCAAAATACATTGATGCCTTATTGTGTTCGAATTTAATGAATTCAGAAACCTAAGTTTGCTTTATTCAATGAGCAATAGAAAACACACAACTCCGCCATTTTTATATTCTTTCATAACTTTTGTTTGTTTAGAGTCTTTTGCCTTTAAATACACATTCTTGTCTCACCTACAAAAAAGTAGAATCTTTACAAAACAAAACTGAACTCAAACTGTGCTTCGTGGAATTTGTAATATCGCCAATGAATTGCCATTTTACATAAACAAACAGATTTATTAATGTGTATGCTAAGCTTGCTCCGTACAGGTGTGTGTGAACCATGAAATTGCCTAATTCGCTCATAGCGTTTTTACTCCATTTTGTTTAAGTTGTGAAACTAACTGTAAGAAGGTAGTGTAGGTGCTTACTGCCTAGTTTGTGTACGCTACAGAGCTTAGAAGCATTTAAAGTTTTGTTGTTGTAGCAACGAAGTTGTAATGCTTGTATACAGTTGAAAGTTCAGTAGTTAATTTATTTTATTGTGGTCAAAAATAAACATGTAACGATTAACATAAGTTTGTGTATGAAGTATATTTGTCTTATGTAATTTTGTTGATAGAATACTTTTGGCGGAAACATAGCGTATTCATATTAGACTTCCTTGATTGCAGAAAACAATATTTCTTAAGACTGACCAATTTAAAAACAGTATAATTTCGATTTCGAGTTCCCAGTCAGTCCGTATCCCATTATTAGCTTTCAGCGTTTATTAAGCTTTCAGGGTTCATTTTTATTATGTGGTTAATTGTACAAACAACTCACTTGGTACCCCACTATTGTTGCCATGATTTTTCCACTACGTAGGCTGTAACATGTTTGTATTATTTGTGGAGTGTGAATGTACGTTTAAAAGAATAGAATGGCAACCCTGATTATTAACTACTTTTACTACAGACAAAGTATAATCTTTTGTGGCTTAGGACGAGATTTGTTTGTTATTTTGAGTTAACTCTGGTGCATTTTGGAAATAAATGTTATGGTTGATTTTGTATCTATTTATACAACGCCATTACAGCCACAACCTGAGTTCATGAACTTACAAGGGTTGCCATCAACCCAAATAAAAATCTTGTTTTATTTCATTCGGGTTTATTTCTTTGTTTGATTTGTTTCTTATTTCATTTCTGGCGAATTCTGTATTTTCTTTAAACTAATGTAGTTCCTTAGTGTACATTGTCATAGCAACCACTACTTTAGTTCATGCAATTGTACGGTCTGCTTTACTTAAACTCTTTTAGCTTGCAATTTGTATTGCATCAAGGTGGTTACAACAAGAGTGAGATGTGACTGATACTAGCGGTACTGATACCATCCAGAAGGAAACAACTGCTCTTTACCATAGGCCTATGCAAATGCCAATGTAGGCCAGTGGAGGATGCATGGAGAGTGTGATTGGGGCGATCAGCAAGAGATACTATCTCTTCTCTTTTATTTCGGTCTTTGAAGCATTTGTGTTGTGACAAGATGCAGTATAATATATGATTTGTAATAGTTTACAAATTGTTGCTTTTGTTATCCATGTTTCAAGCCATATGAATATAAAGCACCATTCAATGCACTGCTAAGGCAGACTTTGTAAAGTATCAAATTTAATATAAAACATGCTTAATTATTTCACGACACCAAAATTATTAGATAGACACACTCTAACAATTGTTTTGCATTGAAAATCTGTGTCTTATGATTTGTTTAACAAAAATGATTTGTGGCTTACATTTAGTGTGTCTAGATGTTACTTCTCATGTGTTACAACATATTCTGTAGTTTGCAACTAATGGTTTAGAAAAAAAAAAAAAAAAAACTACACCACGACCAATTTTCCAATGTTTGATAAAGCATTCAAAATTTAAAAATGGTGTTGGACACTTTCCTAAATGCGAAGTGAGCTTGCATTTTATGTCAGAGGCCAGTTCTTTATTTGTACCGACTTGGTTAGTTGCATGTCCTGTAGTTGTCGGTTTGATCCTTCTTGAGAGCACGCAGCTTATAGACCATAGATATGGATAAGCAAATTGCCTTGGGAACAAAACGGTTGGAACGTCTGGTCAATCTAATCAAAAAGTAAAGAACGTAAAATGTATACTTTAAACTCATGTTCAAAAAAACGTTTCGAACACTATAGGCTACTGTTTCCATGCAGTTTTGTAAAAGCACTGAAGCACAAAAGTGTTTGAAAATAAACTTTTTCGTTGATGTTCACACCGACAATACAAACCTCCTGCATTAGACGCTAATCTGGTCACGATGAAAATTTGAACCAATAAAAGTTGAAAACAAAAATATCAGCAGCTTCTCAAGCACATGTAGCTCCACTTGCAATGGAAATTACATGATTTTAATGCTCTTTTTTGTTGTCAAATGTTGAACCCACAGTATTGGCCAATAATTCAGTTCGTATCCTTTGAGAATGCTTCTCTTGCATGATGTGCTAACCCGACAGATGATTGTTGGTGCACCTTCTTTTTTCTTAAAAACTTATAAAACATACTGAAACAAAGCATAGCCTACACGTTTGTAGCTTGGTGTTTCGTCAAATAAATTGTTGTAGACTTGAAAATTTTTTGCGACAAGTGACACAAGAAAATAATAACACTGACACACACACAAGATTTTTGCGGTGGGATGGCGCAGCGAATATAAGATGTTGACTTTTCAATAATGCAAACCTGTTTCGACTCCGGGCTTAAGCTGGTTGTTGAAAACACCGCTCACCTCTACCCAGGGTGTAATAATCTGGTGGGTATAATTGCTGCAGGAAAATCTGCTGAGAGAAAGGAACTGGCCACCTTTCTCACGTTAGTGTCGAAGCATGACCTAGACCAGGGTTACTCAACTAATCTTAACAAAGGTCCAGTTTGACAAGTTGAATATTTTTAGCGGTCCGGTGAATAAGTTGTTTCACACGCAACCACGAAACTTAAACTATCTGTACCAAATCACTTTTTTAGGCAAAATGTAACTCAAATTGGATTTCCGAGAAAGTGTTGAGGAGTCTGGGAGTCGGAACCCAGCCCCCAGAAACTAGGATAACCACAGTAAAAATTGCTTCCTCCCAGTAGAAATCTGTTTATAGAAGCCCTGAAACGTGGCAATGAGGTTATTCTTCCAATAGCTCTAGGTCCACCATCAACACCCGGAAAGTCCGGATTCTAACCGCAGTCCACCAGTTGAGTAGCGCTGGCCTAGATGGCTATCTGACGAAGTACAATGAGAGCAGTATCAGTACAATGAGAACCGTATTTTCTTATCCCCGAACTTGGAATCAAATATGGGACCACCTTTTTACAAGATTTTTGGTGGCTTAACAAAAACTTACATGCAAAAACATGAAAGCAAAGATTTAAATCCAAGCTTGAAACTAACAGACAATGGAATCAAATGCAAAAAACGACATGCTCATAAGTAAATCAGACGAAATATAAAAGCTGTGAAGTTACAATCTTATCCAAAAGAACAGCATTAATAAATAATATTTGACTGGTGTTATACATTGCTTTTGTTTATAAGTCACTCAATGCCGTAATCAGCAATTTTATAGCCTTTAGCTGGTATGAAATATTCATACAAAGTCAACTTTAGAAAATATATTTGTGTATTGTATTCCGTCAACTTACAATGGGATTATTCACACTCGTTTAGCTGAACAACTAAACGTTTTGTAAGAAATTCACAAGAACTCACAAGCGGGACCATCTTCAAGACAATCCTTTTCTAAAATTTTTATTTTTAACAAATTCCAATCATTGCTTTGCACAACTTTTCTCAAAAAAATCTCACTTTCTAATTGGCGGTAAAATTACGTTTCGCTGGAGTCCGAAATTAAAAATTAAATCAATTCTCATTCGCTTATTAAAATCACTCTTAGAAATCATCATTTTAAATCTTCAAGACAACTTCCTACTTTCATTTTACACGCTGAAGAGATCGGAAGATTGAAACACTGGCCACTGTCCGTAGTTAGGCTACTGTTAATAATGTCTTTTTAGACAATTATCTAACAAATAAAAAAGAGTTAACAGTCATGTAAATTTCATTTTGTGTGGAGCTACATGTACTTGCGAGATTACTGTAATTTTTTTTTTATTCATTTGTTGATTTATTCATATCAGTTTGTGTTCTTTGTAGATCCTTCTCTTGTAACATGGACCAATCCTATAGGTGTTTGCTGGTACACCCTTTCATTTTCTTTGCCTCTATGTTTGTTGCGACTTTAAGGTGTGCTGACAATGTCACCATGGAGTTGTTCAAAACTACGCCGTTGAATTAACATGCGCAACATGACCATTTTCTCCCCACACAAAGCAGTCCCGAAGTGCCAGCTAACGTGTAGTTAACTGCATCATTTTTCACCTCCTGAGAAGTTAAGGAATTTTCTTTAAGGTGTTTCTATCTGGAATCAGCAAACGGTTATACTCAAAATGTTCCTGAAGGCCTATGTCGTAATTTGATTTTCAAGATAAGTTAAAGGACGTAAGCGATGCTGTGTTACATATGATGTGGAAATTTCTTAACTAGTTAGTTAAAAAAAGGAATGATTTGAATTATCATTTTCACAAATTGTTAATTCTCCCAAATCAAAACAGATTTGAATCATCCAACTATTTGGTGACAAACGTTTAAATTATTAAAGGAAGAACTAGGAATGGCGAACACAACAGTGATATGTGCACACTGCACAGATATTTCCTAATCAGTCTAATATCACCATGTAGGCTTCACATGCAGCGTAACAAGAATAATCTTGTTTTAGAATGAACAGAAAGAATTTTTAATGCGAAGCAAGATACTAGGAGCCATGATAATATTAAAAATTCAAAAATGACACAAAACACCATTAATTTTGTCAGTGTTTATTTTGTAATAATGGGTTTATTCATAATCAGAATGTACTTTGCAGGATATCAGATAGTTTTTAGATTGAAGTGCCAAGGCCAATCAAATCCCGTCAGTCACATGATTTAATTGAAACAGCTTAAGCGACTTAGCATCTAATTCTGTCTTATCGCAGCAAACAATCATTCTACTAACGACGCGTGGAGAAAATAGAGATTGTTATTTATCAACACTCGTGTACAACTGCCAGTTGACAAAAATCGCGAAACCGCTGTTTTGCTCATCTTTACAACTTGAGAAGATGACAAAAGTTAAAAACAATTTTAAGACATAGGAGTGTACAAAATACTCTAACTTATACCTGTTTTGTTGATAAGTATATTTAAGCACTTCTGACTTTAGTCATTTTTTTGTTCCAACTTTTGCAACGCATGTTATTGTTACGTCATAAGCATGATGTCATAAGCGATTTATAAGCATTAATATACTATATATAATTTAATGCTTTGTGGTTTGCCAAGGATTACTAGAAATGCAAAAAATGAGATTGTTTGCAGTTTATCTTCCAAACACGGGACTTGTTTATCACCCAACAATGACTGCAGAACAAAATGACACAGCTACGTCCCGTGTCTTAAAGTTTGAATTATTTTAGCGTTAGATAGAAATATCATATGCAAAGAAATCATTTGAAGATTTGAAATGGTTTTATCTGCGATCTCACATCTTTCAACGCTCTGATGTGCGATTTAAAATGTTAAAATAAAAACCTTGCAAACATTAATTCCGACTGGTTCATGACTCAATTCATTTGAGATAGAAAACAACAACTTAGTTTCAATTATCTTTTTCTTGGGTATAAGGTGGTACCCAGACAGCAAATCAGTTATTTTTTACATTGATTCGACGTTTGCAGTCGTTAAATCAATGTAAAAATCGACTGATTTTCTGTCTGGATATCAGTCACATTATTCAATTCGGTCACTGCACTGTGTTGCTATCACGCTCTGTAAGATTGGCATTTTCATTTCGAAGTGGGTGGATAGAGCAGCGACGGACGATATTATGTGAGCAGACAATTTGGAAAGGCTCCATTAATCCAAATCAACTAGAAAGTTTCATTCGAGACCGCAAGCGGTACCACTGCTCCAAGTAAATTGTTAAAAACTAACTGTGTTTTTAAAGCAGGTGCAGTTCATATTCTTCAAAAATATTCATTTTTCAGCTCAGCAAATTATTTGATCAAGATAATCTTCTTGCCTGCTTGCCTACCGGTTCATACGCGCCATAATGTTATCGATACAAAGCCACCCAGAATCTTCGCGATCACAATCACAGACTCTAATTGCCAAAGTCATTAATCATGGAAGAGAAATTTTAAAATGGGAATGTCAAAGTGATTTTTCGGGTCAAAACGGCGCGGTATAGGTCATAATGCAAGGAGAAAGAATCGTGTTTTTCTTTTATCAGTTCACAATTTATACAAAACGTGGTTGCATTGTTTCTTTGGTTAGAAAATACAAGGAGGTCCTTCGCCAATTTGAATAAGAGCGTTAACGAGTTTAAAATTTCAAATTTCACTTGAAAATGTTTTCAAACTACAAAAAACAATAAACAACAACACAGCTTCAAGCCACTTGACAAGTCTATCTTAATGATTCTTTGTATTTAGATTGAGTGCATGCATTCAAAACCTATTCTATCATTCGCTTGGGGATCACACAGCAAAATCAGTCATTTTTGCATTGACTTTTACATGTTAAATTGACGGATTTTGCTGTCTGGAAATATTGTTTACTCTTCACACCTACTCGCTTGGTTTATTTATTTATTGATATTGCTACAAGCTATATTGCAAATAAGTAGACTTGCTACCAGACTTAAAAAGACTCCGTTTTTGCAACAACTCAATGTTTAACGGCGTTGAAATAATGTATTTGTTAGTTGAGTCATTGCAAAGAGGAAAGCGCCTGGACGATGAGGTTAAGAACTGCTTGTGTGACGTCATAATTACAAACAATGCAACGCGAGTGCAAGCACAGGAGACATAATTATAGAAAAGTGAAACACGTGTCTTTTTATCGAACTTCAACGAAAGATATGACTTTGATGGCGGGAAGGCTATTAAATTTCACAACAGGATTTAATATTTTACAACAATGTTAACGCAACTTACCTGCAACTTAACTGCAAATTCCTGAAACATTTTTCAGAGCTACTCTACGAGATAACATTGAAATAACAGAGCTTCTCTACGAGAGCTCATGTTATTTCAATGACATTTTAATGGTGAAAATTTGAATACACTGCTATGTATTGGCACGTCATAGCACTCCAGCACCGTTTGTCGAGAAAACGTTGCTATAAAAGGGAACAAAGCAAATGCATTTCTGGCTGTTGTATTTCTTGTGGTATGGCACTACTATGTCTTAGAAGTATCGGCTTTAAATTTAATGCCTTGCTTTTTAGGATGATTGTGGCAATGAGTAGGTGGTCTTCACGATACTTTGTAATCCAACAACTTTATCTTCTTGCCTAAGATCAAGGCAAGGTCATTACGGGAAAACACCAAAGAAATGTTCACGAAAATAGCAAAAGGTAAAAGTTGCCGTTTTTGCTTTGGCAAGATTTGATCTAAAAGAACAAGTTAATATAACGAGCTGAGATCTGATCGCGGTTGGCGCATCGAGCGCATTCTGTGTGGTGCTTTATGACGTACAATGTGAAGTAACAAAGCGTGTCCAAACCTCATCAATCATCGCGCAAACTGGAGACAAATCGACACTTGTCATAACGAAATCATCTCTGACCGCCATGTGAGGCATCTTGTTACCTGCTCCATCGTTGTCTACGCTTCGTATCATTCTCTCCTGGTGTTTTTGTAGTTTATAACGCTGTTTAAACGTCTTTGTGATGTCGATGAAATGTGACATATTGTGACGTGTGTCAGGCACAACACCTTGACCAAAGCGCAACCAGAAATATGTTTGTTTTCAATTTTTTGGATTATCACCGTAACAATTGCCAGCCCTTTGGTCGTAGCCGCGAGCTTTACCGACTACAGTAGTTTCTTTTTTATAATCAAACAGGAACTTGGTGTTAAAAATTCTATCCTTACTTCTTATCTTCCACCCCAGAAGTTAAAATCTGTCTTTCTTATATAGTTTCAGCGTTTACAAATGTTGAACGAATGTAAAAAGGTAAGATTTTACTAACCTGGCTTAGAGCCCCTTAAATCGACCGTGCATAATGAAACAATAACGATTACTTTAGCTTGGTTCGGGTAAGTTGTGAGCAAAAATAAACGATTTTCTTATCTTTTTGCACAGATGTAAGTTCGGTGGAGGTCGGTCGTGACTGCACTGAGCAAACTATGCGCCGGAATATCACCTTGGTTGCCACAAAATCAAAAAGAAAAACAAAATAGGTCAAAAGAATATGTAAACTTCAACTTGATGTGAATCTGCCTCTCTGACTTATGCAAATGTATCGTGAAAAAGATTTAGCTTGACTCACTAATCGTGAAGAACCAATCTCCACTCAGCAGCTCACTGCCAATAAACAAAGTCGTCTCTTTTAAGCCGTTTCATCATCACCAAAACTTGAAAATGAAATTAAAGTTTTTCAAATTTCAAATGTATTTTTTTTAGACCTCGCCAACCAGTTAGGCTAATTAATCCTTTCTTCACCGATTCAATGCATACAGAAGCTGAATCAATGTAAAAAACTGATTTCCTTGCTTGGTATTTACCAGTACCAATGCTTGCTTCAACCGCTACTTGATTCGGTGCTTTGAACGTCGGGTCCAAAACTTCTTGTTGTCGAGTCCGGAAGTTTAGTAGTCAAATCCTGCACTTTTCCCAATTTTTTGGTCAGACATTGAGTCAATGTAAAAATGGCGGATTTTGCTGTTTGGGTTATATCAGCTGTTACGACTATTTCTCAAAGTTCAGCATAACTGCAACTGTAAACTCAATCGCAAATCAAACAAATAAGATAACTAAGATACTCTACATTATCGCGATCCAATGTAATGGGGGAAAGAGGCCTGTCCTTCTATATTGGAATAGTTTAATTTTCCACAATAAATTTTTCTTGATATACAATCACAATGATGACCATATTTAATTTAACTTTTAAAATGAGGCTTTTCAAACCGCTAAATGGCGCCATAGTGCAAATTTTTCGTTGCATAATCTCACCCTTAGCGCAAGGCGTTGACGTAATCGAAGGGAATCGTGAGGTTCTTGGTTATGGGCCATCGATTTAAATTCTTACTTGGTCACTTTTTATGTCTGAGCAAATGACTTTACATTTCCAACGACTTTGGCATAAGTTTAACAGTTTTTGTTAGTAGGTCTACCACTGTTTTCAACGCGTCATAACGAGACCTGAAATCGAACTGACAGCTATCAGAAGTGTAGTGGCGGAGTCATCAAAAGCAGTGGCAGAGTCACGAAGCAGTTGATCGTGGGTGAGCCATGCAGTTCATTTTCTTCAATGTTTGGTTCGAGTGCGTCTAACTAAAGTCACAAAAATGATATTTTCCATTCTTATTTATGTATATATGGTAGCGCATCAGGTGCTACACTTAGTGGCGTAGCCAAGGGGGGGGGGGGGGGGGGGGGGGGGTGGGGGTTACAACCCCCCCCCCCCTTTGGCACGCGTGTGACGTCATGATATTGAGAATGATGCTTTCAGTCTAAAAAAAAATTGCCTAATTTTATACAAAACTGCATTAAAAGAGCTAATTTTGCCAATACCAAACATCTCAGCCAGGAATTAGAAACAAGAAAACATAGAGACTTAGCTTTATTTCCGAAAAATGCCGAAGAAAACATGATCTTATCCTTTTGCTATGTCACCGGACAGCACCATTTTACAGGAATATTCATACCCACATTTTTGTTGAAAATGCTCTCAGAATGCACCAAATTCAAAGTAATTTTTCAAAAATTTCTGGGGGAGGCCCCCCACACCCCCCGCCGCTGGGTCGTCAACCCCCCCTTTCAAAATTCCTGGCTACGCTACTGGCTACACTCTAATTGGAGTAATCAGTGCATTGTCGCAAAATCAGAGCTTGCGAGATTTATAATTTATAGATTGCTCTTTATTGACACCATGCGGTAAAATAATTTTTAATACAACTTGCTTCAAGCAAATTTTCCTAGCTTTGTCTGCATACCCGGTCCCTTTAACACAGTGATGTACTGATGTTTCTAGCTAACTTGCAATTGAAGTATTCTTGACGCGTTGAAGACGCTTGTGTTTAAATAGCTGCCTTGGAAGGAATGAATGAGTGAGAATAGGTTTCGAACTGGGGTGGGTCGTTTCAACAGCAACATGATCTGATGAGGCCTCGCTGGCTTGCTATCACGGCCCCAGGATTGATATGTAAACCTTACAGCGCTCGATGAACACACGATCCATTGGCTGCTGTGCCTTGATTTAACAACGTGATTTTATATCAGGTTTTCGATGACATCACATTATTACCTGATTTATTCTCATTGGGTAATGCAATAAAGAACACCAATCGTTCCTTTTTTTAAAGTTTTTGGTTTGGCCCGACCTGGAATCGATCTCAGACCTATCAGCACCAGAGGCAAAATCCCTAGACCACTCAGCTGGTCAATAACAACGTGACTGTGACGGCATCAAACGCAAGAAGACGTTTAATTGAACCGACGTCAAATCAACGATTTAACCCAACACTACAATTCTTTTAGCTAAGTTTCCTTCCTGAAAAGTGATCGGTTTGTTGTGTTAGTGCTTTTGCTTTTCAACGTCCAATCCAGGCTCAATACATTGCAAAGGAAAATGCAAAAATACATGGACACTTTTTTATATCTTTACAGAATGTTATTAATCACACAAAATATAAACTGAGGCAGCTAAAATGTAAGAACGTGAACTTCAGTTACTTTCAGGCCTGTAGACTTCTCGCATTGGCCTACAGACAATTGCAGCTATTGAAAAAGCAACTTCTTGATCACTTGCAACCTGCGATTTGCACCACTTCGGTGGTCGAGTTGCTATTTTCTTTGGCTTTAGTGCTGGTAGACCTGAGATCAATTCCACTTCGGGTCATACTGAAGACTTTTTAAACGGCATCGGTTGTGTTTTTTCTTGCATAACGCAGTAAAGATAAGTCGAGTAATAATGTGATGACATTCTTAATCTGACTCAAAATTAAAAATGAGCCTTGTCGTTAAAAGATCTTAGCTGTTGTAGAGCGACAGTAAACAAAATCGTAACATTATTATTATTAGCTTACTTAGCCATATTTGATTTATTATTAGCTTACTGTGATTTAGCCAGCATATACAGGAAGCAGTTGACTAGGCCTAATGCGACACCATCGGAAACAACTAAAGGAGCCAATACTAAACCAAGAAAACAGCAAATTTTTTTACTTTTAAGTTATTTTGGCAGCCGATTGTAGCATCGAATAGACAGCGATAGACACGTGTTTCGCCCATGAGGCTGGGCTCATCAGTATCGCGAGCCAAAATAACTTAAACGTTTAATTGGAGGTCTCAATGGCTGGCGTGGAAGCTACACCGTTCTGGTTAGCGAAGCGTCACTGCAGCTCGCTGTGCTAGTGAGTAATCAGCCTTGTGCTGATAGCCGGGAAGAACGCCTTTCTTCACAATTTTTTTACTGTTGGTATTACTTTAAGATACTGTTTCATAACATTTTTTTAACGAGGCCATGTGTGATTTTGAATAAAATTGTCCAAAATTGACGAAGAAAATTTTCTAAAAATTATTCAGAAATATGTTTTGTCCATTTTTACTGCCTTCCTTAGGCAACATAACCAGTTATAAGATCTTCAGGCAGTAAATGATGAAAAGATGTTATCTAAAACTGAAACAATCACATTGTTAGCTAGTTAACTACAGTCTGGAAACTGTCACAAGCTTGGCCGTATCAGTTGGCATCAGGAAGTGTAGCCAGCGTTGCGGCTGCAATGTTGTTCCATGAAGGAAACTAAACACTTGTGTTGGGAACATTTTACTACATTTTACTTACTGTTTACTGAGGCACTAAACTGAGGTACCGCTACCTAAGTGCGTAACCTTGTTACTAAAAATAAGTGTTTATTCTTTGCTCATTTTTAATGTTTGAAACCACACCATAATGTTTGATGTGATTTTGATGTTACTACCTGTATGTATTTTTATTTTATTGTCTTGACTTTGTTTTATTAGGTTTATCTGTTTTTGTACTTCAAGTGTGTTAACATTTTAACGCATCAAAACGAAAAAAATTTATGCTGCCATTCTTTATGCTTACTTGTCAACAAGTTCTTAGGTTTTGATTTTTATGCTTTATTCCAGAATTAATATTCACTCCTCACCGATAAAAAACAAATCATCACCAGCAAAATGGACAAGCAATTTAAATTTAAAGGAACCCTTCATGAGACAGCATGGAGAGAATTGATTTTTTGTTTTAATGTGACAAAAGTTTAAGATCACTTTAACATACTACAGTACTGTATATATTCTACTTTTTATTGCATTGTTGTATACAACTAGGTCGATACCAAATGTGGAATGCTCCTTGTCCAATATAATTTATGGTTATCAATTGCAGCCTGCAAATTCGAAAGTGTTGGACAATTGTCAAATTGTGCATCTTCTTAAATTCTTTCAAGTTCCTTTCTTATCAATGCTACAGTACAATAACCATTATCAATTAAAATTTTAGAGATAATTGCAACTCTACTTAAAAATATCTCAAAACAAAAATTTTGATTTCAAAGTTACAAGCTTAAAATTACACTTGCAGAAAGTCCAAGCGTATAAATTGAGTTAAAGTTAATAATATTTAACCGTTTGTCATAATCAGAGACTGATTGCAGTATGAACATGCTAGATTGTCACGACTGAGCAAAATGTTTTTCGGCAGCCGATCGCCGCAAGAATTGACAGCGATAGGCGCCGTTGTTTCGTTTATGAAACATAGCTCATCCATGGACTTCTAAATAGTAGCACCTGGACTGGACACGCAGTGGCCAACATGTGGCCAAACAGTTGGTACAACAGTTGGCCAACAGTGGGCCAACAGGGTTAGGCCAACAGTGGGCCAACAGGGTTAGTTACTTGGCTGTTGGCCCACTGTTGGTCAACCGTTGTACCAACTGTTTGGCCTCATGTTGGTCACTGCGTGTCCAGTCCAGGTGCTACTATTTAGAAGTCCATGGCTCATCTGTATCGCACCACGAATTCATGTCACATACTATGGAATGCCTCCTTTACCAGTCAAAAGTTGCTTCATCTATGCGAACAAAGCTTAGTAAATATGTCGTATATTGCTGAATCTACAGACACAAATTTCTAATTACAAGCTAAATCAAAACGCGGAAGAATATCCAAAGGAGAAGCGGCGTTTGGATGCATAAACTTTTCCTGCTGCAACTCGTGCAGAAAAGGAAGTCATAAAATTTAAAAAGGCAGTTGAAATCTACCGCCAGCACTGAATGAAAAACAATTCATTAACGTAAAACGATGCAAAATAAAGCGCTTTTGTGAAGCTCCCAGCAATGATATACCCAGACAGTAAAATCCGTCATTTTTACATTGAATCAACGTCTGTAGACGTTAAATCAATTGTTGAACTATGACGAACTTTGCTGTCAGGATATCTTCAGGCAAGACCGTTTGATGGGGCTTTGCTTGGGTATTTTAATGTCAAACATTTTGAACCGAAATGAAAACGACTAAGATTCAGAAATTACGAAATCGTGTTTTCACGACGTTTTGGTCCTCATGCCTTTTTTTAAAAAGTGGCTGCGTATTGAAACGATTGAGATGTTTTACAGCGCCATCATGTGATTTCAACATCGCCATTTTTGTGACTTTGCGAAAGTGCGATTTCAGCAATGAATTATGTTGCTGAAAGTAGTTTGAAAATTTTAGTTGTAGATAGTTTGTACTGTAGAACACCGAGAATTTTCATGAACAACCCTACCTTTTTCTATGGCAGCATTCGTTTTAATCACTGAAGAGTTTTTGAACGAGTTAAAGTAAAAAAACACTGTTAAAATTTTGGTTCAACAAACTTCGCTTGCAAAACGCTAATCTTATGAATTGTATGACTTTTAAACAACAATTGATACTCTGACAATTTTGTTTATTTATTGTTTTTAGCAAAGTCTTCCAATTTAAATCAAACATTTGAGTCAATGTCTTGTCAGAACAAGTTAAAGGAATTAACAATAGACTGAGTTTTGCTTTTAGCAGCATGATAATATTTTTGACCAGGTGTTAAAATTTGACCTAGTATGTCAATTGCTTAAAAGTCAACCATAACACAATCACCGTTAATATTCAAGCAAACCTGGCATTGTCATTCCATCACCAGGTCATACTTGAGGAGCGAAAACTCAACATCACTTTCTTGCAGAGCCGCATTCAACTTAAAAACTGCTTTTAGCATTGCGGTGTTTCGGGATGACGAAGCACAAAATACAAATTAAATCATTACTCGCAAATTGCGAGTAGTTTAAAGGTTTCATGAAATAGATTTAGGCGCTTTGTTTATTTAAACCCTGGCCTCGCACAGACCATAACGGTTGTTGTAGCATTCTGAATCGTTGCTTTTGAAATCTCTGGTAAGATTTATTGCTCCGCAGTCTTTGTCGCCACCAGTATCGGGTTCACCTGGGTACCAGAAGGCGTTTGAAGTAGTGGCTGGTTCACCATCCACCCACATCCACTGACCTTCATGCTCGACATCGTTCAGTCCAATCCAAGTGTGCTCGTCTCTTAGCAGCATAGTGTTGGCTACGGCTCTACGAAGAACGTATTGTATTGTATGTTGTTATAAATACGCTTTCATGACATAAAACAATATTGGGTACACCAGCATAAAGTTAATTAAGCGATTGAATACGAACACTTTTAAAAGCGGGCTTGGAGTAGCAAAATATTTTTTCACACTGGTTTTCTAAAAACAAACCTCTGTTTCCACCCAAAACTTCTCTCTGATTTAACGTAAAGCGATTTGTTTGTCACAGTATTGTCACAGACACCACAATGTTTTTATTTGTGACATTGTAAGTTCTTTTGTAACTTTATTTATTGCATTTCTTTCAACACAGCTTAGACTGGTTTGATATTCAGTTTTACCCAGTGGCGTAACCATTTGGAAAGCCGGCAGGTGGTAGTGAGGAATATGTCCCCAGGGGTGAGATCAGAAGGCTCCAAGTTGATTGTGATAAAAATTCAAAATTTAAAGTGAGGAATGATGCTTTATGAGTCACACTTGCCATTAAAGGATAAAAATAATGTCATTGTCGCAGGTGATGGCAGCTCTATGACGTTAGCAGTCTATACTCACACTCTTGTCCAATAATCTTCTCTCATTCCACTTGTTGCCAAATCTCCTCCAGCACCGAGACACCAATCCCTTGCAGCATTCCAATTCAACTTTGAGGGAGTCATTCGATATCTGAGTCCGTTCCCAACATAGATCCAACCGTCGTTGACTTGACGACGACCTGAAACAACAATTCAGTTCCAAGATTGAAACTGCATTTTTTGATTTTTTTTTTAGTTTGAGTTTTCCGTATGGATCATACCGATTCTCCTCACATGTTCCATGCTTAGCATGTTAGATGTTTTGTATACCGTAGTTTTGAAAAAAAAATCGAAATTTTCAGGTTTACCTTACACCTTTTTTAACTTCTAAACACATTTTGTCATCACTTGCACTGCTTTCAAACGCTCAACTGTTTTATCAACAACTGTAGTTGTTAAATAAAGCAGGAGTAAAGTTACGGTGTTAAAAAGCGGGGTCTTATAGTAATATCCTCTGTTAAATTAATCTGTGTATATTACCAGTCTTAATGAACAGAGCTGGCCATCAGTTATGTAAAGTGTCCTATTCCAACTTCTCCCAGGCTTTCTTAATCATCACGAAAGCATTAACCTTTTCTTGTTTTTCATGAGGGAGGATTAAAATGGGTTGGATTGGGAACGACAAATACGTTTGAGGCCGAATTAGGTCTATAAAATATTAATGTTGCTTTTGCTGCTTTATTCCTGTTAGGTATCCACATACCATTATCACTGACTTTGTAGCTACAGCTTATACTTCCTGACTTCAATCTCACACCAATTTCCTGAGCTACCTGAATGCAATGCGACTTTAATGAAGCATGGGACTAAACTCACTTTGAACTTTGATGATATAGTTCGGTGACCTTCCACTCTCCATAAATATTTCTGTGTATGGAGTCACAGCTTGGCATGATACTTGCTTGTTATTGTCCTCGGCTCTCAGAGAAAATGTAAATAAGCGTTCCTGAAAACAGCATGTATGCCTGAAAGAGCTAGTAAGCGACTTTGTTTCCGAGTTATTGATAACATCAAGTGTTTTATAAGCTATGTTTGTGCTCGTATATAAAAAGTAAGGCAATTGATGTAGTTGAACTGTGTGCATAATCATGGCGAGGTCTATTTGCTGCAAAAGTAAAAACAAAAATATAAACTTACACCAATGCATTAAGAAAGCAAATGAATAGTTGTCGTTCACTCCACTCAGTGGAAGATCCAAGGGGGCGATTGGACAATCGCCCCTTTAAAACACAGGAAAATAACTTTATTCACGGTGTATATGCACGGTCAGGTTAATGTAGGTCAACACATTAAGGTGTTTTGTTGAAATCGCCCCTAAGACTGCTTGCTGCATCCGTCCCTGCCTCCACTACAGTTCCATTTACAACTCTTCTGTGTAGGAATGAAAACACGGACTCATGTGATACATTTAATCATCGGCTCACCGGACTACACGCTTGCTTTTCAACAATGCGATCGGGGGTCGACAACCGGCTTAAACTGGATGTTGAAAAACACCTCTCACGTCCAGCCAGGGTGTATTCAGTGTGTGACTGTCTTTTTCTATAGGCATAACTTCTAAGTACAATACACATAATGGCCAAATACATTAAAGTTAGTTACTAGTTTACTAATAACCTTAAAAGCCTGATTCAATTCAATAGGATCATCACAAAGAAGTTATTCAAATAGATCAAAGATTAGTACATGTGTTAGCAATTACCTGTTGTCGTACTACTTCATTTCCATCTAAATAGAACGCAGTGTTGGTTCCAATTGGAAAAACGTCATAGTAGTCACAGGTTACAGTGAAGTCATTTCCTTCAACTACAGTGAAGTTCCCGTTCATTGTGCTTATCACAGGGTTGGGAGCTGTAGTGTATTGAGTTAATTTATAGACTAAACAGTAAGGTGTTTCATATTTTCACCATTTTTTGATTCAAAAGCCTGGAACCTGATATTGTAAAAACTTGATTTGGAGTAAAAACTTGGCACCCAAAATTTTAGCTCATTATGATTTTATAAAGTTGTGGGGCATGGATCTTGAACTTTCGAATACCCAATTTTCACCTATTTCGAAAACAACTTATCTTAGAGTAACAAAAATGATATCAAAATGCGCAGACAATAAGGTTTCCTACGACAGCTTCTAACTGGTGATAGAAAGCACCCAGATGAAGTGCAGTCTAAAGACACAACTTCTCATGCGAAATAAAAAAATCCTTCTTAGGTTTTCCTACTTTTTTTCTTTTGCACGAGAAGTTCTTTTCTGTATACTACGTTTCATCTGGGTTAGATGTTAGATGTCCAAGCATTTCTCGAGTAGCCACTTGTAGTCGTCCAACAGCCCTTGGTGAAGTAAATGTTGGGCAGCCAAAGTGTGTGTGGTTTGCGTTATTATTATTTTTTTTGCACGTTAGTTACAAGTAGCATATGTTTTTAGATTCCATTTGTGCATTGAGAATCCGAAGCGCCCAATCCTTGTTCGAATGCAATTCAGCCATACCCAGGCAAGCAGACAGAGCTCCTTTTCTGGTAGCATAGTTCCATCGTCGAGGACAAAGGAGTGGAGTCTGGAGGTGCTGTGTTTCCTCTTTTCAGGTGTTAGTGATTCAAGATGAAGCACTGGTATTGTACTCCAGTGAGAATTGTGCTTGAGCAACAAAGCAGTTTCTTGATTTAAGGCGTTTCTTTATCGCTAGGCTAATGATCTATCTGTGGAGCGCATAGACTTGTTCCAGTGACTGGCGAACCAAAAAGAGCTGGTTGGATGCTTGAATGAACTAATAAAAAATCAGAGGGCTTAGGTTTCAGGCATCCAGACGCAACAATCAACGTATCGTTAAGGGGTTTGTCGAATAGATGTCATTACGAATATATACAATATACATAATCCAGTACTCTGCTGTGCAACGGACAAGAGCCAGAGTTGTGGTACGTGAAGTTGTGTTTGTACCACAGCTCGTAATTAACAGACGACGAAGCTCATAATCTTTCCCTTATAATATTTCCCTTTATTATAAGCTTTCTCTTATTCTTCAGAGCATGTTTCATCCCATACTATTATTAGCACTGAAATAGTTTAATTTAAATTCAAACTTAATGTAGTCATGTGCTCCGATTGGGTTAATAAAATTGAGCGAGCAAAATGTAGAGCGAAAAAAATGCACAAACGGGAATAGAATTGCGTGTTTTTGTTTGCTTTTTAGAGTGGGGCACGTGACAAAATGCCCCTTTGGATGTAACACTCCATACATTGGAATTCTTGCCAATGAACTTTTAATGCTTAGATGTTTAGAGCTGTCGATCATTTTGTTCTCGCCATGTTCACCAGTAGG
This sequence comes from Aplidium turbinatum, assembly GCF_918807975.1. Taxonomy (NCBI): domain Eukaryota; kingdom Metazoa; phylum Chordata; class Ascidiacea; order Aplousobranchia; family Polyclinidae; genus Aplidium; species Aplidium turbinatum. The sequence continues at coordinate 3,559,657 of NC_137483.1, read as the reverse complement.
CTATGGCTGAAAATAATTTTCTTTCAGTGATTACCAGTCCAACATTGTAGATTATTCTGACCACTCCATTCAAAATTATATTGACAAGTAGTTAGATTAGAAGTAGGTTGGCTTCCGTTTGAATAGAACAATCGTCCATTGTTAGAACAAATGAATGTTCCAAAGTCACCAACTCTAGCAGAACCAGCCGAGTCGAATTGAACATACACGTTGTCTTCGAGTGTTTGTGAGCAACCTTAAACAGAACAAAAAATTTACACATTTCATCATATCAACTTGAGATATATGTTGTAATGTAACTTGTTATACTCAGTAATTTTTTAACGCAAATTAAAACAGCTTTAAATTTATACTTAAATAAATTTTAACATTCATTGTTTTTATCATTTTTTAGTATTAATTAGTTAAGAATATTTCCGTATGGATTATACCGACTACCATCACATGTTATATGCTTAGCATGTTAAATGTTTTGCATACAGTATGTTTGAAAATCAAAATTTTCAAGGTTACCTTTTTTAATTTCTAAACACATTTTGTTATCACTTGCAGTGCTTTGAAACGCTCAACTGTTTTATCAACAACAGTACTGCAGTATTTAGGGTTGTAAAGGGGTGGAAAGTTTCCGGGAATTTTGGAAACTTTCCTGGAAACTTTCCGGGAATTTTGAAAGGCCCGGGAATATTGGGAATATTGGAAATTTTCACTTGGCATTTATTATGTTTAAAACATTTGTTAAATATTTTATCAATTAGAAAAAAATATCAAAGACCTATCTTAAGCATTTCTTATTTTCTTTAATTGTTATAAACATTGATTTGGTGTTAATTAAGAATGAGGCTTATGCATACTTTTTCAATATTTAAAAAAAATACTGATCATATTTGGGAACACTCACACCAAGGTCCGCGATAGGCTCGCAAATGAAAGGGCGGAAAAGCTAGTATCATCCAGGTCAAACTTGGCATTGTTTGAGCCCTGTGAAGACAAGTCAACTCAAGTTGAAGTTGACTCTGAAGTCGATGACGCTGCCAGAACAGTCATTAGTACATCACCTGAAGAAGCCGTGCAGGAGGAGATGCTAACCGGCAGCAACTAGAACAACGATTTTGTAACTGACTCAGTATTGTTTTTCTTTGTAAAAAAACAGATTGGTGATGATTCATTTTTGGAGTTATTAAACTAAACCATGTGTTTGTATGTTCTTAAATCTTAAGTATTTTAGTTATACATAGTAGCCTACTTTTATTCTAAACAGTATAAGGCCATTATTTTCCTGTTTCAACATCACATTAAGATTGTTTTGAAAGTTTCCAAAAATTCCCGTTAATTCCCAAAATTTCCATGGAAAGTTTCGGCTCTGAAAATTCCCGGGAATTTTGCAACCCTAGTAGTATTTAAATTACTCAAGAGTGCAGTTACGGTGTTCAAAAGCGGATACTTATAGTAATATCCTCTGTTACATTAGTCTGTGTATATCTTACTACCAATCTTAATGATTAGAGCTGGCCATCAGTTATGTGAAGTGTCCTATCCCAACTTCTCCCAACTTTCCTAATAATCACGAAAACATTAACCTTATTTTCTTCATGTTTTTCATGAAGGAGGATTGAAATGGATTGGATTGGGAACGACAAATAAGTTTAAGGCCGAATTAGGTCTATAAGATGTCAATGTTGCGTGTGCTGCTTTATTCCTGTTAGGTATCCACAATTCCACCTACCATTATCACTGACTTTGTAGCTACAGCTTATACTTCTCGGTTTCAATCTCACACCAATTTCCTGAGCTACCTGAATGCAATGCGACTTTAATGAAGCATGGGACTAAACTTACTTTGAACTTTGATGATATAGTTCGGTGACCTTCCACTCTCCATAAATATTTTCGTATATGGAGTCACAGCTTGGCATGATACTTGCTTGTTATTGTCCTCGGCTCTCAGAGAAAATGTAAATAAGCGTTCCTGAAAACAGCATGTATGCCTGAAAGAGCTAGTAAGCGACTTTGTTTCCGGGTTATTGATAACATCAAGTGTTTTATAAGTTATATTTGTGCTCGCGTATAAAAAGTAAGGCAATTAATGTAGTTGAACTGTCTGCATAATTATGGCAAGGTCTATATTTGCTTCAAGAATAAAAACAAAAATTTAAATTTACACCAATGCATTAAGAAAGCAAATGAATAGTTGTCGTTCACTCCACTCAGTGGAAGATCCAAAGGGGCGATTGGACAATCGCCCCTTTAAAACACAAGAAAATAACTTTATTCACGGTGTATATGCACGGTCAGGTTAATGTAGGTCAACACATTAAGGCGTTTTGTTGAAATCGCCCCTAAGACTGCTTGCTGCATCCGCCCCTGCCTCCACATGGCAGCTCCATTTACAACTTTTTCGTGTGAAAACACGGATACATGTGATACATTTAATCATCGGCTCACCGGACTAGACGCACACTTTTCAACAATGCGATCGGGGGTCGACAACCGGCTTAAACTGGATGTTGAAAAACACCTCTCACGTCCAGCCAGGGTGTATTCAGTGTGTGACTGTCTTTTTCTATAGGCATAACTTCTAAGTACAATACACATAATGGCCAAATACATTAAAGTTAGTTACTAGTTTACTAATAACCTTAACAGCCTGATTCAATTCAATAGGATCATCAGAATGAACTTTTTCAAATAGAATAAAGATTAGTACATGTGTTATCAATTACCTGTTGTCGTACCACTTCATTTCCATCCAAATAGAATGCAGTGTTGGTTGCAATAGGAATGACGTCATTGTATTCGCAGTTAACAGTGAAGTCATTTCCTTCAACTACAGTGAAGTTCCCGTTCATTGTGGTTATCACAGGGTTGGGAGCTGTAGTGTATTGAGTTAATTTATACATTAAGCAGTAAGGTGTTTCATATTTTCACCATTTTTGATTCAAAAGCCTGAGATCGGATATGGTAAAAACTTGATTTGGAGTAAAAACTTGGCATTCAAAATTTTAGCTCATTATGACTTTATAAAGTTGTGGGGCATGGATCTTGAACTTTCGAATGCCCAATTTTCACCTATTTCGAAAACCACTTACCATAAAGTGACAAAAATGATATCAAAATGAGCAGACGAGAAGGTTTCCTACGACCGCTTCTAAGAGGTGAAAGAAAGCACCCAGATGAAGCGCAGTCTACAGAATGAACTTCTCATGCAAAATAAAAAAAATCCGTCTTATCTTTTCCTACTTTTCTTTTCTTTTGCGAGTTCTTTCTGTAGACTACGTTTCATTTGGGTTAGATGTCCAAGCATTCCTCGAGTAGCCACTTATGGTCGTCCAGCATTACCAAACCAACAGCCCTTGGTGAAGTAAATAGAGGGGAAGGGCTGCCAAGGAGTATGTAGTTTGCGTTTTTTTTGCACCTTTACAAGTCGCATATGATAATACACCCCATTAGTGCATTGAGAATCCGAAGAGCCCAATGCTTGTTCGGAGGCGTTTCAGCCATACTTAGGCAGGTCGACTGAGCTCCTTTTCTGGTGGCATGAGCAACAAAGCAGTTTCTTGATTTGAGACGTTTCTTTATCGCCGGTCTGGTGATGTATCTGTGAAGCGCATGGAGTGGCTCCAGTGACTGGCAAGCCAAAAAGAGTGTGGTAGCTCTGCGGCGCAGCTCCGGTAGGCCGATATGTGAATGAACTAATAAGAAATCAGAGGGCTTAGGTTTCAGGCATCCCGATACCGACGAAGCTCATAAGTTTTCCGTTATAATATTTCTTTTTATTATAAGCTTTCTCTTTATTATTCAAAGCATGCTTCATCCCATACCTTTATTAACCCTGAAATAGTTTAATTTATATCCGAACTTAATGCAGTCATGTGACCAATTGCTATCTTTTAAATCCACTGTTGGTCGAACAAAACACTTTAAACAAAACACTTCTTACAACCACTTTCAAATCTCCAATTGGGTTAATAAAATTGATCGAGCAAAAAGGAGAGCGAAAAGGAAAATGCACAAATAGGAATAAAATTGCTTGTTTTAGTTTGCTTTTTGTGATAGGGACGTGGAAAAGTGCTATTTAGATGTACTAGTGCATACGATGGAATTCTTAGTGATGACTTCTTGATACTTAGACGCGTGGAACTATGGATCATTTTGTTCCGCATTATTCACCAATAGTCTAAGGCTGCAAATAATTATCTTCAATATTTACCTGTCCAACATTGTAGATTATCCTGACCACTCCATTTAGCATTATATTGACAAGTAGTTCGGTCAGAAGATGGTTGGCTTCCGTTTGAATAGAACAATCGTCCATTGTTAGAACAAGTAAATGTTCCAACGTCACCAACTCCATCAGATCCAGCCGAGTCGAATTGCACATACACGTTGTCTTCGAGTGTGTGTGGGCAACCTTAAACAGAACAAAAAATTTATACATTTCATCAAATCAATTTGAGATATATTTCTTAATGTAACTTTCTGTACTCCGTAATTTTTTAGCACAAATCAAAACTGCTTTAAAATACCTACTTAAATAAATTTTTATATTCATTGTCTATATCATCTTTTTTTTATGTTACAGAGAATTTCACAAATAATGACAAACTTCTTCAATTAATCTCCCGAGGTCATTGTACAAAGTTGCAGACAAATTACCTCGAACTGTTATATGTGGAAGGGCAACAATAATTGGCATAAAGGAAAAGTAAGGTAAATTGTTTCGAACACTAAGATTCAGGTTAGTTGTCAGTGGTTGAAGATAAGTCAAGTTAGAAGTGATCACGTCATTGTTCTCAACACAAGATTGTGTTTCATTGATTGATGATCTTTGTACGCATCCGAAACCAAAGACGTAAAACTGTGAAACGTCCCTGTTGTCTGCATATGTGTTTATCCATTTATAACTTTCAAAATCTTCTTTCTCAAACTGAGCTGTCACAACAAGACCAAGGTAACCAGTCGCTAATGTATTGGTTGGTGATGGAAGGTTTGTTTGAATGGTTGGAAGTGGAATTCCTCCTAAACAAAAGTTGAAACAAGAAACATATTATCAATAGCACATCAAACAAACAATTTTGGTGCTCCATGAAAGCAAATTCATTTTTTTACGAAAGATTATATCATTAGCCTACACACCATGACTGTCGACGTCTAAAAAATCAATAATTTTAATAGAGTATACCAAAGTAGCTTGAATATCTTAATATTAGGCTATGACAAATTTATTGCTATTTTAGTACTTTTTATATATTTTTTAGCTAAAAAATGATTTTGCATTGACGACCATATTTAATTTAATAAAATCAAAGCTAAATGTTTTGCCTAAGTTGGAGCATGAGTTTGGAATTAAAGTTTAATTTACAATCAAATTTTGATGAAGCATAAAACGTTGAATAATTTATTTTTGACTAAGTTTTAAATAGAATTTGTATTCATTGGAATGTGTCTAGTTTTACTTGGTTTGGGTTTGAATTTTTATCCTCGGACTGACAAAACCTTGATAGGCTATTCCTGGCAGTTTCGCAGACTTGGAGAGACTTCTGACGCAGGGCCGCTTGTGTGCTATCTCCAGATATTCAATTGTTGATTTAATAGTATTTTATAAGTATGTCTATACTTAAAAATATTACTTTTTTTATAATTCTTTAAGGGTTACAAAACTGAAGTTCTGCCTATCAAATATACTGCCTTCTAATTAAAAATCTTACGCTGCTGGGTTAATATGATGTGATTGAAAACATAGCCGTAGAACATGGTCGTGCCGGGGAAACATTCGCATCTCTGCTGCAACACAGTCTCGAATTTGGGAAAAACTGTTCAGTTATGACAGCAAATTGTAAATTTTTGGGTTTTTAAAAATATATTTACAACATTCAAGTTTAAGCACATTTTTTTCGCACTTCCAAAACGTTTTATGCTCTTACAGCTATAATAGAGCACGATAAACGTGAAAATTCTACGAATAAAAAAATATCTGCACTTTTTTTCTTGGTTTTTGAAAGTCATGTTACCTGGTACCTCCCTTAATTTGCTTTAGCAGATCCTATTTCGTGGTTTAAATATTCAATACCAGGATAGGGGAGAGATCTAATACACAAAAACGTTAGGAGGCTAATTTAGTTCCGGTACCAATAGAATCTAGGGCCTGCGTGGCCTACGATGTAACATGGCCATGGATGTTATATCGTAGGTCACGGGGCCTAAAAGCAAGACGTCGCCAACAAAAGAAAACAAGATTGTGGAAAACTAATCTAAAAAGAGGCACCGTATTGTCCTTTGAAAAGCATGAGTTGTGTCTAAAATAAAATGGTTTTGATGCAAATGCGCTTGGCTATATGCAAAGAAAATCATGAAATTTTTCCAAAAAAAGTTTTGGATTTTTTTCAACTTCCAAGGCCTCTGTAGGAGTTCTGGCCTTTAAAAACTTCTCGGGTCCCAAATCACAAGTAGCCTTTGGATCCTCTATTAATGCTGTTGCTAAATACATTTGTTATTGTAGTATCCAGGTTAAATCCTTGAAGTCTAACATCTGGGAGAGTCGTGGAATCAGGCTGCCTACAAAGCTAAAAGTATACAAAGCTGTCATTCACAAATATCAATGGATAGCTTTGTTTTTTTTAAGCGTAACCTAACAAACAACGATATCGAATATAAAAACAACTACAATAGGTTGCTAAAATAATCAATATTTTGAAAATACTCACCTTTTAAGGTTGATGTTAAAAACAAAATACACATTATTAGCTGCATTGTGAATTTATGGAACAATTTTGTTTCATCTAGAAATTTGTTTAAAACCTTTGTAGAAAAGAAAGTATTTAATTTTGTCTAATCTTTGAAAGTAAACTAACATTAGAAACTGGAAGCTAAACAATTTTAATAATAACAGCTGCTTTCCTAAACCAGGTATATTGATGACAAACTCAATGATGCTCATGAGATAGCCTACTCCAAACCATGGTATGAGTTACGGCCATTGCTTGTAACATTGTTACAGCCTTTGATAAGATCGGACTTGGAATAGAACTATGACCTGGCACTGGAGCCAGAGGCACAACAAAGCACTACTTTAAAGCAGGATATGTTCCTTTGATCTTCTTTCGTAAGATGGAATTGTAAAGATTTCAGGGCTGATGATGAAAATCCTGGTTGGTGTTGCTTCGTTCAGTGCTACTATACCATGCATTACATTTAGTGCTTTGTAAATGGGACACTCAAGAACGACGTGGTCAGCAGTTTGATCCTCTTTGCCGCATTCGCAGGCCGATGAGGGAACCAAATTCCACTATATTGTATATTGGAATGGAAGCTGCTGAATCCTGTTTAAATTCTATTGAGCTTGACCCGTCGGCCAGGGCTGGTTCATACCAGGGGGCTCACCACCTGGTAGAGTGAAAAACTTTCTGGTGTACTGTAGCCTACAGTAGACAAATAAATATCATACTTTGAAATTAAATGTCTGGTGAAGCATTATTTAGTTTCTGTAAGCTTTGTTTGTCTACTTTTTTGATTGTTTTTTAACATGAAAAATATGTTTGTACGTACATTAATTAAAAACTCAAGGACTTTTTAGCTTCCTGTCTATTGACTCTCTGATCTAAAAGCCGGTTAAGAAAAATTTCCATGGCATGGCCTCAACGCAGGACTGTGCAAATACCTTCAATGTTAGCGATGATCCAACTGCACGTATTGTGGCTTAACTGCAGAAGGTGACACGATTTAAGGCCTAAAAAGTGAAAGCTTGCAATGATGAGGCCCGAAAAGTGAAAGCTTGCAATGATGAGGCCTGAAAGGTGAATGCTTGCAATGATGAGGCCTGAAAGGTGAAAGCTTGCAATGATGAGACCTGAAAGGTGAAAGCTTGCAATGATGAGGCCTGAAAGGTGAAAGCTTGCAATGATGAGACCTGAAAGGTGAAAGCTTGCAATGATGAGGCTTGAATGGTGTGACTGTCTGCACGTAAGCCACAATACGTGCCTTTGGATCGCCGAAGAGATTGTAGGCATTTGCGCAGGCTTGCATTAAAGAACGCCATGGTAAGTAGAAAACAATAAAAAAAATAAAATATCAAGCTCAATGGGAGAAGTTTCAACTCCCAACCTCCTTGCGTACCCCACTGATCATTTGTTATATTTCATGCTTTTGAAAGTGTGTTTATCACAATACGGTGTGTTCTTATTTTACAGAGCCTTAGCGAATACTATGCTGCTGAACGACGAGATCACCTGGATCGAACTCAACTATCTCAAGTATGAAGGTCACTGGATGTGCGTGGAAGTTGTACGAGCCGCTAGTTCAAACTCTTGTTGGTACCAAAGTGAACCATGGCAATGAAGACTGCAGAGAAATTAATCTTACCAGAAATTTCAAAAGTAACTACTCAGAATGGGACAACAACCGTTTGGTCTTTGCGAAGTCACAGTTAAGTGTTTAAGATAAGTGCAGATTATTTTGCATAACATTCAACAAATTCAGCGTGAGTCTTAGTTTGATTTGCACTAACTGGCTATTTTGAAATATATAAGCACCCCCGTTCTTAAAGCGACGTTAAGATTTCAATTATATCAAGTAGGTCGGCTGCGTAGCGGAGTGGTGAGAACCTCTGCGCGACGTTCGAAAGGACGTGGGTTCGACACCGCTCCAGAGCATGCGGCTGTGTCTGAACAAAGATACTGAATGGCAAGCCAAAATAAGGAGATCAGCTGACTCGAAGACTATATGTCACTTCGCTGCTTCCTGTCGTCTGTTGTATCGCGTATGTGATCGCAGTGTACTGTATGTTATTGTAATGGGCGCAAATAAAACCACGATTATAAAACCACGCAAATAAAACCACCGGCTCGGTGGCTTAGTGGTTAGTGCGCCCGCCTCTGAATCGGTAGGCATGGGTTCGATACCTTGTCGGGTCATACCAAAGACTTTTTAAAAATGGTACTGAATCTAATTTCTGCTTGGCGCTGAGTAATGGAGTGGATTCGGGTAATAATGTACTCAGTTGCGCCTCTATACGGCTGCATTGACACTGTCTGCTTTGTAAAGCGCTGAGGAGCAACGCATTCTGCGATGGATACAGCGCTGTATAAAAACTAACATTATTATTATTATTATTACTACAAGTGAAAATATTGTCTTCATAAACCATCGACCACACAAACTTGGATCAAGCAATAAAACGTACCATATTTAGCAACGCTATTCAATGGATGATGTAATACTGCTCGATTGATGACTTTTACTGATAATTAAAGTTTGTGCTTCATGTCGGTTGACAAAAGAAAATTTTATGCCTTGTGTTACTTTGGTGAAAAAATCTACTCACCATACAAAACATTTACGTTAGTCACATTGCAAATTTCTTGCTTCCGATGTAGGTCTACATAATTATAAACAAATGTCAGTTTCAATTACCGGTCCTCATTCATTGGTTTAAAACATTTACAATTACAGGTATGCCAAACTGCGAAAATTAATTTCAGCGGGCAAGGCTGTGTATATTAACATATGATTTCAAAACAACTTTGCGAGCCAACTCTGTATTTAAAATGCATCGTTTTGCATTCGAAAATTATAGTGTCGTATCTCGCAGTTGTCAAACAAAATGCCAACATTCAAAATACTGCCATCAACGGTTATTTTCATGATCCTTCCCTCACAGCTGACACAATACGAAATAAACATCAGGTTTAGTAAACTAATCAAAGATTCTTTCACGTGGAAGCTAAAACAATTAACGTCAGAGCAAACACGTAGGCTACGACATCAATTGTTCTGGCAATTGTTAAAGCTTAAGGTGACAAGATATTGCATTTAATGCTGATTGTTTCACAGAATATTGAACTACAGTTTTTCTAAAAACAGGCTAGAACAGACTAATTATAGTATACATTACTTTATTTATATTACTTTATTGCTACTTCAAAATTTCACAAACAAACAAAAAATAGATTTTGAAATCAAAGTTAGATAAGAGTAAATTTTGGACAGTAGATTAACGAGTAGCATTTATTTAAAAGAACTTGACCATCAAGAGTAAACATTTGCAATTAACAGAAAAAGAACGATGCTTTTCATTTTCTTTTAAAAGTATCACGCGATGTGATACGGAAAAGCAATAGTTTCAGAAAATTGTGCAGACTAAACCGACAGGGAAACACGATTTTATGACTCAGAATCTGAGTCTATTTCCCTTTCGATTCGAGCCAATGAATGCATCGTGGTTTGGAAATATTTTCGCAACATCTCATCAGACGATTATTACTTGAATAGTTATTATGTTGATTGCTTGCTGTATGGCAGCGCTTTATTTTTAATCATTTAAATTTTAAACGATGGTAAAATTGGTTCAATTAAAGTAAAAGCATCGAGTTAGTAATTTCTCTTTTCATTATGTTTTTTTTTTCAAAATGAGCCATGGCACGAGTATCGTATTCTTCCTATGCGTATGGTGCAAAGTGCAGTTGATTATGATTATAATAAGTGCAGTTTGTCTTGCGTGTTTCGATGCAATTTGAAATTAAAAACTTGTTCAATGTGATTTAGTCACACATGGTAGTATACTGTATAACATGTAATACTGATTTGCAGTATACAAAATATTACTCACTCTCTATACAGTTTGAGCACTTTGGCAAGTCGTCAATGATTGCCTAAGTAGCATAAACGAAGAATCGTCACGCTTAACTGAAAAAAAAATCAATAAATATCAATAAATACACTACACGAAATTTGAAATTGATTTAATGGGAGATGCGCATCTACAATGTTTTCCTTCAACGTAGCCAAAGCGCGGTACATATACCATCAGCACTGTCACAGCTTAGCTATATTATGAAAGGAACAATACTACTGTAGCCTACTGTCGAGTGCCCGTACTTGCGTAGTTGCATTCACTGGAAATGAACAAGCTGAAGATGCTATTTTACTACTGTATAGTGAAATCAATTCTTAATAAATTACACTGAGGTTAGATTGTTGTGCAAATGCCAGCATGTGAATGTAAAATAGCAGTAGGCCTACCATATTTGTTTAATCCATTAAGAGGAATATACACGCAACAAATGACCACTCAGCTACCTTACGCCTAGCTAGCCTAGTTTCACACTGGTTGAACATGTAGGGTTTCCAAGCCAAAATAATGTTTACTAAATGTTGCAAACTGAGATATAAATGAAAATCGTCTAGCGGGCCACGCTTTATTCAAAATCCTGGTGTATTGTGTTGCATCTGTTGTTCGTAATGTACTTTACCGTATAAAATCAAGGTAAGGTGATTAATCACTTTTAGGCCTAAGTAATGGAAGCGTTCTATCCAGTATACAGTACAGAACATAACGTTTGTTGCACTGATAAGGCCTGAAAGTTTAAATCGTGTCACAGTCTGTAGCTAAAGCTTCAATTTACAGTATTTCATTGAATCATCGCAGAGATTGTTGGGATTTCCGTGGTTTACATCAAGACTATGTCATAGAAAACTCTTAGTTTGGTAGTTTCCTTACCCGACTGTTAGATCACAAAGACAGTGGACAGGAAGCTGAAACGTTTTTTTTTTAGTTTTTAAAAATTGTACAACTATATTTATTTAGCAACTAAATGAGACTAAATAAAAGCAAATTAAACTATGAAAATGCAGTACGAACAGCTCATGCTCGAGAACAATGGCGCATTGTATCCAACCCTTCATACGAGAAAGGAACATAATGATGATGATGGAATGAGACTTCACAAAGCATTTAATTTCAAAGCATAACTGCAGACAGGACGTCACTGTTTCGGTGCAATAAACATATACTAGACTTGAACGCCTTCTTACTATAGGGCGATTTATTGTAACCTAAAAAATTCAAAAAGTGACTTTATTTTTGCGATAAAGTAACTAAAAAGTAACTTTATTCAACGAAAACAAGAAAGCGAAAGAAAAAGCAGCAATTCAACATAAAAAAAACATTTAAATTAACTTAAGTTTGTGCTCAAATCATAGTTGCACATTCAAATTATACATTGCTGGGAAAACAAGTGGTTAAGTATAGTTAACTGTTTTGTAACATAATTTGTTTCATCGAAAAAATTACGAGTTTTTGGGAATACAAGTAATGCGAACAAGCATGGGCTCGTGCAAACCATACTAGAAGATATATTAAAAGTCTTGGCATTAGGCCTACATAGAATGCAAATCAATCTCTACGGTAGCGATGAAAGATAAATAAATAAGGGAATTAGGCAAAAAAGTATGCAAAATAAAGTGACCTATCAAATGAAAAGTAACCTAAGAACACAAAAGTGACTTATGGTAACTTTATAACTTTTTAAATATTGACCCCACGATCTTAAAATTTTGGTTCCATATTTCTTTTGTTAATTGGTATAACCATGGCCACCTGGAGATGTGGCCCGATTTGTCACATTTTGCAGATTTTGATTACAGCTACTGCTAGTGCTTAACTGACATTTTTTGAGATGTTTTTACTTTTTGCTGTTTCCTAATGACAAAAAACTTTTTTGTTGCCTTGGGGAAGCAGTAGCACATGAGAAAAAGTAAGTTGAAAAACGCAAAATCAGACTGTTATTGAAAATTAACAGTCTGACTAAAATCTACAAAATGAAATTTTCTTTGTTTTTCAACATGTGAGGATGTTAAAACCTATTGTGTCATCTGGGGAAAAGAACAAAGAAAGCATAAAAATCTAATTTTTAGAAAAATTTGTTTAAACGTTCGCCCAAAGTTAGAAAAACCTGGAAATTTCTGCAAAATGTGACAAATCAGGCCGTATCTCTAGGTGGCCATGATATAACCAAAAAAAAGTAACTTTAGTAACAAAATATCGTTCTACTTATTAAGTGGTGAATTTTCCATGATGTTTTTACTCTTTCATATCAGAAGAACATGCCCTGCTTTCAAGTAGTGCTTTTGTAGTGCTTCCTGCTCAAGTGCCAGGTCGTGGTTCTATTCTAAGCCGGCTCCTACCAAAAATTTTAACAAATGTACTAACGAAGGCAGTAGCCTATTCATACCGTAGTTAAAATAGATTATGAATATTACTGAGTGGTCATTAATATATCTGGTTGACAGGAGAGCAGTTATTATTATTAAAATTCTGTTTAGCAATAATTTTTCTAATGTTAACTCACTCTCAAGGGTTTTACAAAATTAACTACTTTCTTTTTTTTTGAAAGGTTTTAAACAAAGTGTCAGATAATTGTTGATTTTGTTCCATGAATCCACAATGAGGCTGCTCATTTGTATTTTGTTTTTAACATCAATCTTCACTGGTGAGATTCTTCAAAATATTGATGATTTCAGAAATCTATTGCAGTTGCTTTTATAGTCAATATCTTTTTTGTAATGCTTTGGGGAGAAAAAAATTATCAGCCGTTAATTATATCACAAAGATTAAAAGTTCACACCGTGCATCATCGCATCATCAATTTCTTAAGTAAATGGTTTGGACAATTGTTGTTGTGTTTGGCAAATTAAAGTTGTAGGCTTCAGTCAAGCCAAAATCAAAATTGGGGCAAACGATATATAAAAAGATACCAAATTTTTTTTTCAAAATATTTCGCTAAGGAAGTCGCTCAGACCCAAACATTAATTGATACTTTTTCGGTTTTAACGTTTATTTTATTTATTCTTTCTTAACAATCTTGCTTTGTTGGAATTATTGTACTCCAAAGTTTTCCTTTATACCTGTTACATTATTGTTTTTGTTCAGGTGGCAGTTCAACTATTGAAACCTTTCCTCCTTTACCAACTAATACATTAGCGACTGGTTATTCTGGTCTTGTTGTGAGAGCTCAATTTGTAGACAGCGGTTGGGCAAATTATCAATGGAAAAACACATATGCAGAAAACAAAGAGCTTCCGAAGTTTTACGTCTTTGGGCCCGGATGCGTTCCCAGGGAATCAATCAATGAAACAATATCATGTGTCAAAACCAATAGAGTGATCACTTCTAACTGGACTTTTCTCCAACCAGTAATGACCAACCTCGATCTTAGTGTTCGAACAGGCTTTTTCTATTATAATGTTTCATCATTGCCAATCGTTCTTGGTCTTCCACTGATAACAGTACGAGGTAACTTGTCTAGACTTTTGCATAAGTAAAAACATTCTTGAGAAATTAATTGAAGAATTTTGACATTCTGTGTGGAATTTATAAAAAAAAATTAACGTATGATACAATAAATGTTAGCATTTATTTAGTACAGTATAATTTGAAGCAGTTTAGATCCAAGTTAAAAAATTACGGAGTAGAAAAATTAACACTGCAGTATATAGCCTACGTAGTCTACCCCAAATTTCTTCAAAGACACTTTTAAATTTATTGTTTTGCTTTCGGTTGAAAGTTACATTGCAGAAATATGCCTCGAATTGATTCAATGAAATCCACACACTCACTTTGATTGCTTCAGATTGTCCACAAACACTCGAATACAACGTGTATGTTCAATTCGACTCAGCTGGATACAATGATGTTGGCACATTCTATTGTTCTAACAATGGACGATTGTTCTATTCAAACGGAAGCCAACCTACTTCTAACCAAACTACTTGTCAATATGATGCTGAATGGAGTGGTCACGATAATCTACAATGCTGGACAGGTGATTATTGAAGAGAATTATATTTAGTTATACTGGTGAATATGTCGGGGACACGATGATCCATGGCTTTAAAGCAACTATATACCCAGACAACCACTTTATCTGGTCCAGATCTCAGATCCGTTACGGACCTGATCAGATCTAGACTTTTTTACATAAAGTGGTTATCTGGGAAAGCTTTTTTAGTTTTACTCATTTTATTCAATACTGTAATTTGCAAACATAAGGCTGATGTAAAGGCAAGGAATTGCTCACAAGCGAAACCAACCTGAGAGTTTAAAAGTAGAAGCAGCCGAGTTTATATTCTTTAGGGGTTGGCAAAATTTGTGAATATTTAAGTTTGCTCATTCACTAATTAATTATGTTTGCTGTGCAGTGTACAAGTGAGTACATCTAGTGCTAATTGCCTGGGGAAAAAAACAAAAAAACTATTAATTTGCGACTTAAAACCAATATTTAAAAAAATAGTGCGGTAAATAATTATTTGTGTTTTATGTTTATTATCAAATTTCAAAGGTGAGCTTATTGACTGTTTTAGCAAATTAAAATGGTTGTTTTTCATAAACAATATTGTTTGCTGTAATGGCTTAGAGAGAACAATATTATCCACTGTTGTCTATTACACAAAGATGGAAAGATTCAGGCAACTCGTCACCACATATTCATCTCAGCATTTTAGTGATGTGCTTTTGGGAATTGTTGTTTGACCTACTTTTTAGCGTTGGACTTCATGCCAAAGCATGAATAAACAACTATTTACATTGTGGTATTAATTTTGATCTGTTTTTATATAGAGCTGCAACTACTGTAGATATGTGTTGTTTCTTTCAGCATGTTTCAAATTACAAGCATTGTCATGAAGTCTCTCTGCTTAGTTGAGTGTTGATAGTCCTTGCATGTTATTTCAACAACTACCGAATTTGCGGAACTTTGTTCCAGGAAGACATATAATGTGTCTGAAGATGGGCATAAAATTTAGCTATCATGCTTTTCGGTCCTCTTAATAATATTAAATTGTTTAGCCATCTGAAATAAGCCTGAATTCTACAAAAGTAACTTATATATTTGTAGTAGCATTGACAAGGGATCCAAATGGAGACTTCTGGTCTCGGACCCGCAATGTTTTGGAGACCAGAACCTTCCCTTGGAGCTTGAACGTTGAAAAAATACCCACGATTTTTTTTTTTAAGATATGAAATTTACATGCTCCAATTGGATTTGTAAGTAATCCATTTTATTTTAAACTCAACTCTTGCTTTCCAAGAGAAAACTATACCTCTTTTTAATGGAGATAATCAAAATTTGAAGATTTAGAAAAGGGATAGACTCTCGACCACAGAGGCTCATGCAATAAAAATATATTGTTCGGACTTAAGCATTAGAAATTATGTGCTGGAAAATTTTTGTGTTATATCTGTAAATGTTGTATGTTAATATAACCTATTGCTTGTTCTAAGTTATTGCTGTTTTCATTTAGGAGGAATTCCACTTCCAAACATTGAAACAAATCTTCCATCACCAACAAATACATTAGCGACTGGTTATCTTGGTCTTGTTGTGACAGCTCAGCTTGAGAAAAAACAATATGAAACTTATCAATGGATAAACACATATGGAAATGTCAGAGATTTTCCGGAGTTTTACATACCTAATTACGGATGTGTTCCTAGAAGATCAATTAAGAGGACAGAATCTTGTATTGAATTCAAAAGAGCGATCGCTTCTGAGTTAACGTATCTTCAACCTCTGACAACAAACCTGAATATTAGTGTTGGAACCGGTTATCCTTACAACGGTGATGTTTTATCATTGCCAGTTGTTGTTGCCCTTCCGCATATCACAGTCCGAGGTAGATTATCTGAGCTTTTGTAAACGTAAATAGAATCGTCAGATATCGATTGAAATATTTCATTATTCTGTGTAGACCTATTCTATGAAAATAAGTTGACATTAATTTTTATAATGCAATAAATATTACAATTTGTAATGTGTTTTAAAGCAGTTTAGATCCACTTTAAAAAATCATAGAGCAAAAAAATTACATGACGGAGCATATCTTAAATTCAATCTATAAGTGTATAAATTTATTTTTTTGCTTTAAGATTGTCCACAAACACTCAAAGACAACGTATATGTTCAATTCGACTCAGCTGGATACAATGACGTTGGAACATTCACTTGCTCTAACAATGGACGATTGTTCTATTCAAACGGAAGCCAACCAACTTCTGACCGAACTACTTGTCAATATAATGCTGAATGGAGTGGTCAGAATAATCTACAATGTTGGACAGGTAATAACTAAAGATAATCATAGCCACTCCGCATTATCATCTGATATTTGCTCCTCAAAATTTTGAACTTTTTTATCAAAATATGAGAAAAAGACAAATAGATCTTTCAGATCTCCACCAGATGTTGAAGAGGAATCATCAAATCTGTGGAAGAACTAATGCTCCTTGAAATTTGCACCTTTATATTTCTAAACATTCATCCATTTGTCGTCGTCAGCTTCAATTCGCGTCCGAGCCTTGGTTTCTTCTTCAAATCGAGTTTGGTTTTGGATGGTGATATCGCATCAGGCTTTGGAGGCCAAGTTTGTAATGGAAAAGACGTGGGCAAAAGTCACATTGTATGAAGGGTAGGGGACGTGGTTGTTTTAGTTTTTCTCTTCAAGTGTTTCGTTTTTCTTGAGCTTTTTGTATCTTGTTTTTTTTTCTCGAAAAGTTCGGTGCCTTCCCTAATTCTTCTTCTCCAGAGTGATCTGTCACTAGCAAGTTGTTCCCATGATTGTAGATAATGTTTGCATGATTGAGGGAGACTCTCAGCTAATCTTTATATCTCATTTTTTGTCTTCCGGGTGTCTTTTCCCTGTATCCAGTTCATCATAAAGCATTATTCGAGAAAGTCTCGTTGGGTCCATCCTCACGACATGTCCTGTCCAGCAAAGGCGTTGTTGCAATCTGGTGGTTTCTAGGCTGGGCAACCAAACGCGATCAAGGATTGCATCGTTGGTGAGACAATCTTCCAAACGAGTGCCTAGAATTTTCTTCAGTTTCCTCTCCTGGAAATTTTCAAGACATTTGATGTCACGATGTGTAGGTCGACAGCTAAGAGTAATTTGCCAGCCGCGGCAAGCTGGCCAGATGAGAATTGCGGTGTTATATGTTTACCCCACCCTTTCTATGAGCTTCCCATGTGCGTGGGCTGGGAACCCAATGTCACCGCAGTTCATTGGAGACTATCATCATAGATCCGCTCCCAATGTATAAGACCAAACTGTAAGCTTTCAACTCTACCAAGCCTGCCCCCGTTACCCGTGCTATCATCGCCATTGGCTTTGTTTGGCCCAGGTCCAAATTGAGACAAAGGCCATCGCTTGCATGGCTGTTTAAGGTGGTCGTGAGTACGCGAGGGCTAGCACACACTCTTGATCAGCTCCATGTCCAAGGCGGTCTAATAAGATCGAAACGTGCAGCTTTCAGAGAGCTGGTTGCAGCGGGCTTCTGGGTATTCTGTTCATCGAGGCCTGCCGTACAGGATGTCTGCATGTCAAAAAACTGCCCTCTTCCGCCCAAAAGAGAATGCCGTTGGAGAGTTTAAACGTGTTTCTATTAGCCCCATGAGTTTCCATGAAAGAGCCTATAGCTTTCAGTCTGGGTTCACCTCTACACCGCTTTGAGGCATCTCCATAGAGATGGGGGCTGAACAAAACCGTTACCTAGACACTCTGATTTTGCAAAGGCTTCAACCACTATTAGGAATCCATTATGGTGTCATTTGTCATGCACAAAAAATCACTATTGTTCTAAGAAATAAGCAAAAAAGTGTCAAAGAAGGTAGGCTATAACTATGGCAATATTCTTCATAAGCAAGCAACTTAATACTCCTACTAAAATGGGGCTTTTTTGAACCTCAACTTTTATGCTGCCTATTATTTTGAAAATATTTTTATTTTTTTAATTGATGATGTCTCTAAAATTGTTCTTAATGATTTGATACTGATGATTTATGCATGTTGTTTTTGTTTAGGAGGAAATTTACTGCCAAACATTGGAACAAACCTTCCATCATCAACGGTTACATTAGCGACTGGTTATCGTGGATTTGTTGTGAGAACTCAATTTGAGAAAAGAGCGTTTGAAAGTTATCAATGGATAAACACATATGAAGATAACAGCAACACTCAACAGTTTTACGTCAATGGTACCGGATGCGTTTCTAGAACATCTGGTCATAAAACAATCACTTGCATTGAGGATAATGGAGTGATCACTACAACCTTGACTTATCTTCAACCTCTGACAACTAGCCTAGATGTCAGTATTCGAAGCAGTTATCCAAACTATCGTGATGTTTCATCATTGTCAATTATTGTTGCCCTTCCACATATAACACTTCAAGGTAATTTGACTGAAATTTTGCATGAGTAACGATAATCTTGAAAAATGCATTGAAGAAGTTTGTTATTCTCCGTAGAATTCCATGTTCTCTGGAAAAAGTTGATGTATAACGAAATAAATATTAGAATTTCTTCAAGTGTGTTTTAACCCTTTGAAGACCATCAATTTTCCCGAAAAAATTTTTGGGTAAAATTTGTCAGTTTATACTTCATATGTCATACAAAACAATACTAGGAAAAAAATATTGTTTCATTTAATTTGAAGGATAGACATCCAATACTACATTAGGGTATCAGCAGTGGCAAAGTTTTTAAAGTAAGTTGCGGGTAATCGGATAAGTGCACGGGACACATATGTACTCAAGCGGTACTCAAAGGTAGCAATTAAGATCAATTTACACATTGCAATGCAGAGAAAGTTACATTGCAGAAGTGTACCTCATATTGATTCAATGAACTCCATAAATTAATTTTTGTTTGCTTCAGATTGTCCACAAACACTCGAATACAACGTATATGTTCAATTCGACTCGGCTGGATACAATGACTTTGGGATATTCACTTGTTCTAACAATGGACGATTGTTCTATTCAAACGGAAGCCAACCTACTTCTGACCGAACTACTTGTCAATATAATGCTAAATGGAGTGATCAGGATAATCTACAATGTTGGACAGGTAATTATTGAAAAAGTATTATTTTAACTCATGCAAAATCTTCTTCGTTATGTGAACCTTTCTTGCCACACCAAGGGTCGAAGAGGTCTGCCCTTTACCACTCTTGAGCAATAGCGGTAACTTAGGCAAGATGTTTGGGTAAGAATCAAGCAAGCACTAAGTTGATTTGTCATCCAGTTTGAGCAGTGTGTCGATGAAGCAAAGACTAGTGCAATGATGGCAATGTGCATGGTATCGATTTCGGTTCTCCAGCAAGAGACAACCAGATGCCTTAGGGAAGTTATTCGTGATGAGTTTTTTTTGCGTAGTGACTTTAAATCTTAACAGTAAGTGAGCGACCTGTTCAAGACTACCTCCAGGTATTTAGGGTTTGAGGTTGCCATGGCATTTTTAAGGCGTCGTAATGAAATGCTTTCCTTGTCCGGTATTGGTGCTTCCCAGAATTCAGAGATTTCTCTCTTTGCAAGTTTGGAGAACTTGCAGTTACCAGTCTTACAAGTCCCATTTTCCACCGAACAGGGCTTGATAAGCCTCATTCACACTTAATACTCCTTTAAAATGGTGCTCTTTTGGCTCAGCGTTTATGATCTTTATTTTTTGTAACAAATATTACTTTTTTGAAATTATGTTATTAAATTTTTTCTTTTTGATTTGCTGCTGATGATACTGTATGTTGCTTGTTCTGAGCATTTTTATTTTTGTTTAGGAAGAATTTCACTTCCAAGCATTGGAACAAATCTTCCATCACCAATCAATACATTAGCAACTGGTTATCGTGGATTTGTCGTGAGCGCTCAGTTTAAGAAAGAACCTTTTAAAAGTTATCAATGGATAAATACAAATGTAAATAGCATCGACATTCCGCAGTTTTACGTCTTTCCCATTGGATGCCTTCCCAGAACATCAATTTATGAAAATATCACTTGTGTTGAGAACGATGGAGTTATTACTTCAACCTTGACACATCTTCAACCACTGACAACTGACCTAGATCTTAGTGTTGGAACCGGTTATCCTTACAACGGTGATGTTTTATCATTGCCAGTTGTTGTTGCCCTTCCGCATATCACAGTCCGAGGTAGATTATCTGAGCTTTTGTAAACGTAAATAGAATCGTCAGATATCGATTGAAATATTTCATTATTCTGTGTAGACCTATTCTATGAAAATAAGTTGACATTAATTTTTATAATGCAATAAATATTACAATTTGTAATGTGTTTTAAAGCAGTTTAGATCCACTTTAAAAAATCATAGAGCAAAAAAATTACATGACGGAGCATATCTTAAATTCAATCTATAAGTGTATAAATTTATTTTTTTGCTTTAAGATTGTCCACAAACACTCAAAGACAACGTATATGTTCAATTCGACTCAGCTGGATACAATGACGTTGGAACATTCACTTGCTCTAACAATGGACGATTGTTCTATTCAAACGGAAGCCAACCAACTTCTGACCGAACTACTTGTCAATATAATGCTGAATGGAGTGGTCAGAATAATCTACAATGTTGGACAGGTAATAACTAAAGATAATCATAGCCACTCCGCATTATCATCTGATATTTGCTCCTCAAAATTTTGAACTTTTTTATCAAAATATGAGAAAAAGACAAATAGATCTTTCAGATCTCCACCAGATGTTGAAGAGGAATCATCAAATCTGTGGAAGAACTAATGCTCCTTGAAATTTGCACCTTTATATTTCTAAACATTCATCCATTTGTCGTCGTCAGCTTCAATTCGCGTCCGAGCCTTGGTTTCTTCTTCAAATCGAGTTTGGTTTTGGATGGTGATATCGCATCAGGCTTTGGAGGCCAAGTTTGTAATGGAAAAGACGTGGGCAAAAGTCACATTGTATGAAGGGTAGGGGACGTGGTTGTTTTAGTTTTTCTCTTCAAGTGTTTCGTTTTTCTTGAGCTTTTTGTATCTTGTTTTTTTTTCTCGAAAAGTTCGGTGCCTTCCCTAATTCTTCTTCTCCAGAGTGATCTGTCACTAGCAAGTTGTTCCCATGATTGTAGATAATGTTTGCATGATTGAGGGAGACTCTCAGCTAATCTTTATATCTCATTTTTTGTCTTCCGGGTGTCTTTTCCCTGTATCCAGTTCATCATAAAGCATTATTCGAGAAAGTCTCGTTGGGTCCATCCTCACGACATGTCCTGTCCAGCAAAGGCGTTGTTGCAATCTGGTGGTTTCTAGGCTGGGCAACCAAACGCGATCAAGGATTGCATCGTTGGTGAGACAATCTTCCAAACGAGTGCCTAGAATTTTCTTCAGTTTCCTCTCCTGGAAATTTTCAAGACATTTGATGTCACGATGTGTAGGTCGACAGCTAAGAGTAATTTGCCAGCCGCGGCAAGCTGGCCAGATGAGAATTGCGGTGTTATATGTTTACCCCACCCTTTCTATGAGCTTCCCATGTGCGTGGGCTGGGAACCCAATGTCACCGCAGTTCATTGGAGACTATCATCATAGATCCGCTCCCAATGTATAAGACCAAACTGTAAGCTTTCAACTCTACCAAGCCTGCCCCCGTTACCCGTGCTATCATCGCCATTGGCTTTGTTTGGCCCAGGTCCAAATTGAGACAAAGGCCATCGCTTGCATGGCTGTTTAAGGTGGTCGTGAGTACGCGAGGGCTAGCACACACTCTTGATCAGCTCCATGTCCAAGGCGGTCTAATAAGATCGAAACGTGCAGCTTTCAGAGAGCTGGTTGCAGCGGGCTTCTGGGTATTCTGTTCATCGAGGCCTGCCGTACAGGATGTCTGCATGTCAAAAAACTGCCCTCTTCCGCCCAAAAGAGAATGCCGTTGGAGAGTTTAAACGTGTTTCTATTAGCCCCATGAGTTTCCATGAAAGAGCCTATAGCTTTCAGTCTGGGTTCACCTCTACACCGCTTTGAGGCATCTCCATAGAGATGGGGGCTGAACAAAACCGTTACCTAGACACTCTGATTTTGCAAAGGCTTCAACCACTATTAGGAATCCATTATGGTGTCATTTGTCATGCACAAAAAATCACTATTGTTCTAAGAAATAAGCAAAAAAGTGTCAAAGAAGGTAGGCTATAACTATGGCAATATTCTTCATAAGCAAGCAACTTAATACTCCTACTAAAATGGGGCTTTTTTGAACCTCAACTTTTATGCTGCCTATTATTTTGAAAATATTTTTATTTTTTTAATTGATGATGTCTCTAAAATTGTTCTTAATGATTTGATACTGATGATTTATGCATGTTGTTTTTGTTTAGGAGGAAATTTACTGCCAAACATTGGAACAAACCTTCCATCATCAACGGTTACATTAGCGACTGGTTATCGTGGATTTGTTGTGAGAACTCAATTTGAGAAAAGAGCGTTTGAAAGTTATCAATGGATAAACACATATGAAGATAACAGCAACACTCAACAGTTTTACGTCAATGGTACCGGATGCGTTTCTAGAACATCTGGTCATAAAACAATCACTTGCATTGAGGATAATGGAGTGATCACTACAACCTTGACTTATCTTCAACCTCTGACAACTAGCCTAGATGTCAGTATTCGAAGCAGTTATCCAAACTATCGTGATGTTTCATCATTGTCAATTATTGTTGCCCTTCCACATATAACACTTCAAGGTAATTTGACTGAAATTTTGCATGAGTAACGATAATCTTGAAAAATGCATTGAAGAAGTTTGTTATTCTCCGTAGAATTCCATGTTCTCTGGAAAAAGTTGATGTATAACGAAATAAATATTAGAATTTCTTCAAGTGTGTTTTAACCCTTTGAAGACCATCAATTTTCCCGAAAAAATTTTTGGGTAAAATTTGTCAGTTTATACTTCATATGTCATACAAAACAATACTAGGAAAAAAATATTGTTTCATTTAATTTGAAGGATAGACATCCAATACTACATTAGGGTATCAGCAGTGGCAAAGTTTTTAAAGTAAGTTGCGGGTAATCGGATAAGTGCACGGGACACATATGTACTCAAGCGGTACTCAAAGGTAGCAATTAAGATCAATTTACACATTGCAATGCAGAGAAAGTTACATTGCAGAAGTGTACCTCATATTGATTCAATGAACTCCATAAATTAATTTTTGTTTGCTTCAGATTGTCCACAAACACTCGAATACAACGTATATGTTCAATTCGACTCGGCTGGATACAATGACTTTGGGATATTCACTTGTTCTAACAATGGACGATTGTTCTATTCAAACGGAAGCCAACCTACTTCTGACCGAACTACTTGTCAATATAATGCTAAATGGAGTGATCAGGATAATCTACAATGTTGGACAGGTAATTATTGAAAAAGTATTATTTTAACTCATGCAAAATCTTCTTCGTTATGTGAACCTTTCTTGCCACACCAAGGGTCGAAGAGGTCTGCCCTTTACCACTCTTGAGCAATAGCGGTAACTTAGGCAAGATGTTTGGGTAAGAATCAAGCAAGCACTAAGTTGATTTGTCATCCAGTTTGAGCAGTGTGTCGATGAAGCAAAGACTAGTGCAATGATGGCAATGTGCATGGTATCGATTTCGGTTCTCCAGCAAGAGACAACCAGATGCCTTAGGGAAGTTATTCGTGATGAGTTTTTTTTGCGTAGTGACTTTAAATCTTAACAGTAAGTGAGCGACCTGTTCAAGACTACCTCCAGGTATTTAGGGTTTGAGGTTGCCATGGCATTTTTAAGGCGTCGTAATGAAATGCTTTCCTTGTCCGGTATTGGTGCTTCCCAGAATTCAGAGATTTCTCTCTTTGCAAGTTTGGAGAACTTGCAGTTACCAGTCTTACAAGTCCCATTTTCCACCGAACAGGGCTTGATAAGCCTCATTCACACTTAATACTCCTTTAAAATGGTGCTCTTTTGGCTCAGCGTTTATGATCTTTATTTTTTGTAACAAATATTACTTTTTTGAAATTATGTTATTAAATTTTTTCTTTTTGATTTGCTGCTGATGATACTGTATGTTGCTTGTTCTGAGCATTTTTATTTTTGTTTAGGAAGAATTTCACTTCCAAGCATTGGAACAAATCTTCCATCACCAATCAATACATTAGCTACTGGTTATCGTGGATTTATCGTGAGAGCTCAGTTTAAGAAAGAACCTTTTAAAAGTTATCAATGGATAAATACAAATGTAAATAGCATCGACATTCCGCAGTTTTACGTCTTTCCCATTGGATGCCTTCCCAGAACATCAATTTATGAAAATATCACTTGTGTTGAGAACGATGGAGTTATTACTTCAACCTTGACACATCTTCAACCACTGACAACTGACCTAGATCTTAGTGTTGGAACCGGTTATCCTTACAACGGTGATGTTTTATCATTGCCAGTTGTTGTTGCCCTTCCGCATATCACAGTCCGAGGTAGATTATCTGAGCTTTTGTAAACGTAAAAATAATTGTCAGACACCGATTGAAAAATTTCATTATTCTGTGTAGACCTGTTTTATGAAAATAAGTTGACATTAGTTTTTATAATGCAATAAATATTACAATTTGTAATATGTTTTAAAGCAGTTTAGATCCACTTTAAAAAATTATAGAGCAAAAAAATTACATGACGGAGAATATCTTAAATTCATTCCATAAATGTTTAAATTTATTTTTTTCGCTTTAAGATTGTCCACAAACACTCGAATACAACGTGTATGTTCAATTCGACTCAGCTGGATACAATGACGTTGGAACATTCACTTGTTCTAACAATGGACGATTGTTCTATTCAAACGGAAGCCAACCTACTTCTAACCGAACTACTTGTCAATATAATGCTGAATGGAGTGGTCAGGATAATCTACAATGTTGGACAGGTAATAAATAAAAGAGAATCATAGCCACTCTGCATTATCATCTGATATTTGCTCCTCAACATTATGAACTTTTTTATCAAAATATGAGAAAAAGACAAATAGATCTTTCAGATCTCCACTAGATGTTCAAGAGGGATCATCAAATCTGTGGAAGAACTAATGCTCCTCGAAATTCGCACCTTCTTTATTTTTCTAAACATTCATCCATTCGTCGTCGTCAGCTTCAATTAGCGTCCGAGTCTTGATTTCTTCTTCAAATCGAGTTTGGTTTTGGATGGTAATATCGTATCAGGCTTTGGAGGCCAATTTTTGATGGAAAAGACGTGGGCAAAAGTCATATTGTATGAAGGGTAGGGGACGTGGTTGTTTTACTTTTTCTTTTCAAGTGTTTCGTTTTTCTTGAGCTTTTTGTATCCTTTTTTTTTCGAAAAGTTCCGTGCCTTCCATAATTCTTTTTCTTCAGATTGATCTGTCTCTAGCAAGTTGTTCCTATGATTGTAGATAATGTTTGACTGATTGAGGGAGACTCTCAGCTAATCTTTATATCTCATTTTTTCTCTTCCGGGGTGTCTTTTCCCTGTATCCACTTCATCATAAAGCATTATTCGAGGAAGTCACGTTGGGTCCATCCGCACGACATGTCCTGTCCAGCGAAGGCGTTGTTGCAATATAGTGGTTCCCAGGCCGGGCAACCAAACGCGATCAAGGATTGCATCGTTGGTGAGACAATCTTCCAAACGAGTGCCTAGCATTTTCTTCAGTTTCTTCTCCTGGAAATTTTCAAGACATTTGATGTCACGATGTGTAGGTCGACCGCTAAAAGTAATTTGCCAGCCGCGGCAAGCTGGCCAGATTAGAATTGCGGTGTCATATGTTTACCCCACCTTTTCTAGGAGCTTCTCATGTGGGGTGGGCTGGGAACCCAATGTTACCGCAGTTCATTGGGAGACGATCATCATAGATCCGCCCCCAATGTATAAGACCAAACTAGAAGCTTTCAACTCTACCAAGCCTTCCCCGTTACCCGTGATATCATCGCCATTGGCTTTGTTTGGCCCAAGTCCAAATTGCGACAAAGCCCATTTGCTTGCATGGCTGTTTAAGGTGGTCGTGAGTACGCGAGGGCTAGCACACACTCTTGATCAGCTCCATGTCCAAGACGGTCTAATAAGATCGAAACGTGCAGCTTCCAGGGAGCTGGTTGCAGCGGGCTGCTGAGTATTCTGTTCATCGAGGCATGTCGTACAAGATGTCTGCCATCTCCATGTCAAAAACATGCCCTCTTCCGCTCAAAAAAGATTGCCGTTGGGGAGTTTATACGTGTTTCTATTAGCCCCAGGAGTTTCTATGAAAGAGCCTATCGCTTTCAGCCTGGGTTCACCTCTACACCGCTTTGAGGCATCTCCATAGAGATTGGGGCTGAACAAGATCGGCTCCCTAGACATTCTGATTTTGTAAAGGCTTCAACCATTATTAGGAATCCATTATGGTGTTGTCATGCACAATATTTAAAACAGAGCATGTGTACCACATAACAGCATTTGCGATTTTTCTGTATTTCAAGTTCTTGTTGTAGGCTGTATTCAACTGAGTTTTGTATGTTGTAACATGATGGTTTTTGATTCACTTTTCAACATGAATTAAAAAAAAAAGCTTAAGTTACTTGTATTTGGTACTTTTATTGATATTGTGTCTTTTAAAGCTCCATGCAAATACTCAAAATTCCAGTTATGAAAGTGTATCAACTTACATTTAGAGTTTAGAGTATATCAACTTACCTTTGGAAGAAGGTAAGTTGATACACAAAGGTAACCTTTTAATTATATCTAAAAAGTGAATTGCAGTAAACAGCCCGAAGTACATTAATTTTCATTTTAAGCTTTAGAAATTTTCGTAAATCAAGCAAAACTCTGTTTATAGTTGTGAATGTGAAAAACGTAGGCTATCAACTTATAGCCTAACTTCACAACCTACTTCTAAAAAGTAAGTTTCGTGGTAGGAAATGGGTAGGGGGTTTTGGGATGGAAGTTTTGCAAACATTTTTCCAAAAGTGTTAAATGTATTGTTGTATCCGAAATCACTAATAAATTTGAATTTAAAAAGAACTGCTGGCAAACAATTTTCTCGCTCTAGTATTTTCAGTTGCACTGACAGGGGTCCGAAGGGTCTTTGAGAGTTAACTCTAACCCCTAAAAACAGCTAGCTTAAATTTTTTCTAATAAATATTGTGTATAACAGGCCAAAAAATCATTATTGTTCTAAGAAATAAGCAAAAAAGTGTCAAAGATGGTAGGCTATAACTTTGGCAATATTCTTCATAAGCAAGCAACTTAATACCTCTACTAAAATGGGGCTTTTTCGGACCTCAACTTTTATGTTGCCTTTTACTTTTGAAAATATTTTTATTTTTTTAATTGATGGTGTCTCTAAAATGTTTCTTAATGATTTGATACTGATGGTTTATGCATGTTGTTTTTGTTTAGGAGGAAATTCACTGCCAAACATTGGAACAAACCTTCCATCACCAACGGTTACATTAGCGACTGGTTATCGTGGATTTGTTGTGAGAACTCAATTTGAGAAAAGAGCGTTTGAAAGTTATCAATGGATAAACACATATGAAGATAACAGCAACACTCAACAGTTTTACGTCAATGGTACCGGATGCGTTTCTAGAACATCTGGTCATAAAACAATCACTTGCATTGAGGACAATGGAGTGATCACTATTACCTTGACTTATCTTCAACCTCTGACAACTAACCTAGATGTCAGTATTCGAAGCAGTTATCCAAACTATCGTGATGTTTCATCATTGTCAATTATTGTTGCCCTTCCACATATAACACTTCAAGGTAATTTGACTGAAATTTTGCAAGAGTAACGATAATCTTGAAAGATGCATTGAAGAAGTTTGTTATTCTCCGTAGAACTCCATGTTCTCTAGAAAAAGTTGATGTATAACGAAATAAATATTAGAATTATTTCAAGTGTGTTTTAACCCTATAAAGACCATAAATTTTCCCGAAAACATTTTTGGGTAAAATTTCTCAGTTTATACTTCATATTATAGCTTTGGTAGAGAGGTACTTTTTAAAAACCATAGACAGACAATCGATAACAACTTAATAACATTGAATTGCATAATTTCTGAAGAGGGCAGAAAGTTTTGCCGAAAGCGTTTAAAATTATGTATCTATTTCATTTCTGTATTAATTTTGAATTATGCAATTCAATGTTATTAAGTTGTTATCGATTGTCTGTTTATACTTCATATGTCATACAAAACACAACTAAGCAAAAAAAAATATTGTTTCATTCAAATTTGAAGGATAGACATCCAATACTACATTAGGGTATCAGCAGTGGCAAATTTTTAAAAGTAAACTGCGGGTAATCGGATAAGTGCATGGGACACATATGTCCCAACGGTACTCAAAGGTAGCAGTTAAGATCAATTTACAAATTGCAATACAGAGAATGTTACATTGCAGAAATATACCTCAAATTGATTCAATGAAATCCATAAATTCATTTTTGTTTGCTTCAGATTGTCCACAAACACTCGAATACAACGTAAATGTTCAATTCGACTCGGCTGGATACAATGACTTTGGGATATTCACTTGTTCTAACAATGGACGATTGTTCTATTCAAACGGAAGTCAACCTACTTCTGACCGAACTACTTGTCAATATAATGCTAAATGGAGTGACCAGGATAATCTACAATGTTGGACAGGTAATTATTGAAAAAGTGTTATTTTAACTCATGCAAAATCTTCTTCGTTATGTGAACCTTTCTTGCCACACCAAGGGTCGAAGTGTTCTGCCCTTTACCACTCTTGAGCAATGGCGGTAACTTAGGCAAGATGTTTGGGTAAGAATCAAGTAAGCACTAAGTTGATTTGTCATCTAGTTTGAGCAGTATATCGATGAAGCAAAGACTAGTGCAATGATGGCAATGTGCATGGTATCGATTTCGGTTCCCCAGCAAGAGTCAACCAGATGCCTTAGGGAAGTTATTCGTGATGAGTTTTTTTTTGGTAGTGACTTTAACTCTTAACAGTAAGTGAGCGACCTGTTCAAGACTACATCCAGGTATTTAAGGTTTGAGGTTGCCGTGGCATTTTTAAGGCGTCGTAATGAAATGCTTTCCTTGTCCGGTATTGATGCTTTCCAGAATTCAGAGATTTCCCTCTTTGCAAGTTTGGAGAACTTGCAGTTACCAGTCTTACAAGTCCCATTTTCCACCGAACGGGGCTTGATAAGCCTCATTCACACTTAGTACCCCTTTAAAATGGTGCTGTTTTGGCTCAGCGTTTATGATCTCTATTTTTTGTAACAAATATTACTTTTTGAAATTATGTTATTAAATTGTTTCTTTTTGATTTGCTGCTGATGATATGTTGCATGTTCTGAGCATTTTTATTTTTGTTTAGGAGGAATTTCACTTCCAAGCATTGGAACAAATCTCCCATTACCAACCAATACATTAGCAACTGGTTATCGTGGATTTGTCGTGAGCGCTCAGTTTAAGAAAGAACCTTTTAAAAGTTATCAATGGATAAACAGAAATGTAAATAGCATCGACATTCCGCAGTTTTACGTCTTTCCCATTGGATGCGTTCCCAGGACATCAATGCACGAAAATATCACTTGTGTTGAGAACGATGGAGTTATTACTTCAACCTTGACACATCTTCAACCTCTGACAACTGACCTAGATCTTAGTGTTGGAACCGGTTATCCTTACAACGGTGATGTTTTATCATTGCCAGTTGTTGTTGCCCTTCCGCATATCACAGTCCGAGGTAGATTATCTGAGCTTTTGTAAACGTAAAAATAATTGTCAGACACCGATTGAAAAATTTCATTATTCTGTGTAGACCTGTTTTATGAAAATAAGTTGACATTAGTTTTTATAATGCAATAAATATTACAATTTGTAATATGTTTTAAAGCAGTTTAGATCCACTTTAAAAAATTATAGAGCAAAAAAATTACATGACGGAGAATATCTTAAATTCATTCCATAAATGTTTAAATTTATTTTTTTCGCTTTAAGATTGTCCACAAACACTCGAATACAACGTGTATGTTCAATTCGACTCAGCTGGATACAATGACGTTGGAACATTCACTTGTTCTAACAATGGACGATTGTTCTATTCAAACGGAAGCCAACCTACTTCTAACCGAACTACTTGTCAATATAATGCTGAATGGAGTGGTCAGGATAATCTACAATGTTGGACAGGTAATAAATAAAAGAGAATCATAGCCACTCTGCATTATCATCTGATATTTGCTCCTCAACATTATGAACTTTTTTATCAAAATATGAGAAAAAGACAAATAGATCTTTCAGATCTCCACTAGATGTTCAAGAGGGATCATCAAATCTGTGGAAGAACTAATGCTCCTCGAAATTCGCACCTTCTTTATTTTTCTAAACATTCATCCATTCGTCGTCGTCAGCTTCAATTAGCGTCCGAGTCTTGATTTCTTCTTCAAATCGAGTTTGGTTTTGGATGGTAATATCGTATCAGGCTTTGGAGGCCAATTTTTGATGGAAAAGACGTGGGCAAAAGTCATATTGTATGAAGGGTAGGGGACGTGGTTGTTTTACTTTTTCTTTTCAAGTGTTTCGTTTTTCTTGAGCTTTTTGTATCCTTTTTTTTTCGAAAAGTTCCGTGCCTTCCATAATTCTTTTTCTTCAGATTGATCTGTCTCTAGCAAGTTGTTCCTATGATTGTAGATAATGTTTGACTGATTGAGGGAGACTCTCAGCTAATCTTTATATCTCATTTTTTCTCTTCCGGGGTGTCTTTTCCCTGTATCCACTTCATCATAAAGCATTATTCGAGGAAGTCACGTTGGGTCCATCCGCACGACATGTCCTGTCCAGCGAAGGCGTTGTTGCAATATAGTGGTTCCCAGGCCGGGCAACCAAACGCGATCAAGGATTGCATCGTTGGTGAGACAATCTTCCAAACGAGTGCCTAGCATTTTCTTCAGTTTCTTCTCCTGGAAATTTTCAAGACATTTGATGTCACGATGTGTAGGTCGACCGCTAAAAGTAATTTGCCAGCCGCGGCAAGCTGGCCAGATTAGAATTGCGGTGTCATATGTTTACCCCACCTTTTCTAGGAGCTTCTCATGTGGGGTGGGCTGGGAACCCAATGTTACCGCAGTTCATTGGGAGACGATCATCATAGATCCGCCCCCAATGTATAAGACCAAACTAGAAGCTTTCAACTCTACCAAGCCTTCCCCGTTACCCGTGATATCATCGCCATTGGCTTTGTTTGGCCCAAGTCCAAATTGCGACAAAGCCCATTTGCTTGCATGGCTGTTTAAGGTGGTCGTGAGTACGCGAGGGCTAGCACACACTCTTGATCAGCTCCATGTCCAAGACGGTCTAATAAGATCGAAACGTGCAGCTTCCAGGGAGCTGGTTGCAGCGGGCTGCTGAGTATTCTGTTCATCGAGGCATGTCGTACAAGATGTCTGCCATCTCCATGTCAAAAACATGCCCTCTTCCGCTCAAAAAAGATTGCCGTTGGGGAGTTTATACGTGTTTCTATTAGCCCCAGGAGTTTCTATGAAAGAGCCTATCGCTTTCAGCCTGGGTTCACCTCTACACCGCTTTGAGGCATCTCCATAGAGATTGGGGCTGAACAAGATCGGCTCCCTAGACATTCTGATTTTGTAAAGGCTTCAACCATTATTAGGAATCCATTATGGTGTTGTCATGCACAATATTTAAAACAGAGCATGTGTACCACATAACAGCATTTGCGATTTTTCTGTATTTCAAGTTCTTGTTGTAGGCTGTATTCAACTGAGTTTTGTATGTTGTAACATGATGGTTTTTGATTCACTTTTCAACATGAATTAAAAAAAAAAGCTTAAGTTACTTGTATTTGGTACTTTTATTGATATTGTGTCTTTTAAAGCTCCATGCAAATACTCAAAATTCCAGTTATGAAAGTGTATCAACTTACATTTAGAGTTTAGAGTATATCAACTTACCTTTGGAAGAAGGTAAGTTGATACACAAAGGTAACCTTTTAATTATATCTAAAAAGTGAATTGCAGTAAACAGCCCGAAGTACATTAATTTTCATTTTAAGCTTTAGAAATTTTCGTAAATCAAGCAAAACTCTGTTTATAGTTGTGAATGTGAAAAACGTAGGCTATCAACTTATAGCCTAACTTCACAACCTACTTCTAAAAAGTAAGTTTCGTGGTAGGAAATGGGTAGGGGGTTTTGGGATGGAAGTTTTGCAAACATTTTTCCAAAAGTGTTAAATGTATTGTTGTATCCGAAATCACTAATAAATTTGAATTTAAAAAGAACTGCTGGCAAACAATTTTCTCGCTCTAGTATTTTCAGTTGCACTGACAGGGGTCCGAAGGGTCTTTGAGAGTTAACTCTAACCCCTAAAAACAGCTAGCTTAAATTTTTTCTAATAAATATTGTGTATAACAGGCCAAAAAATCATTATTGTTCTAAGAAATAAGCAAAAAAGTGTCAAAGATGGTAGGCTATAACTTTGGCAATATTCTTCATAAGCAAGCAACTTAATACCTCTACTAAAATGGGGCTTTTTCGGACCTCAACTTTTATGTTGCCTTTTACTTTTGAAAATATTTTTATTTTTTTAATTGATGGTGTCTCTAAAATGTTTCTTAATGATTTGATACTGATGGTTTATGCATGTTGTTTTTGTTTAGGAGGAAATTCACTGCCAAACATTGGAACAAACCTTCCATCACCAACGGTTACATTAGCGACTGGTTATCGTGGATTTGTTGTGAGAACTCAATTTGAGAAAAGAGCGTTTGAAAGTTATCAATGGATAAACACATATGAAGATAACAGCAACACTCAACAGTTTTACGTCAATGGTACCGGATGCGTTTCTAGAACATCTGGTCATAAAACAATCACTTGCATTGAGGACAATGGAGTGATCACTATTACCTTGACTTATCTTCAACCTCTGACAACTAACCTAGATGTCAGTATTCGAAGCAGTTATCCAAACTATCGTGATGTTTCATCATTGTCAATTATTGTTGCCCTTCCACATATAACACTTCAAGGTAATTTGACTGAAATTTTGCAAGAGTAACGATAATCTTGAAAGATGAATTGAAGAAGTTTGTTATTCTCCGTAGAACTCCATGTTCTCTAGAAAAAGTTGATGTATAACGAAATAAATATTAGAATTATTTCAAGTGTGTTTTAACCCTATAAAGACCATCAATTTTCCCGAAAACATTTTTGGGTAAAATTTCTCAGTTTATACTTCATATTATAGCTTTGGTAGAGAGGTACTTTTTAAAAACCATAGACAGACAATCGATAACAACTTAATAACATTGAATTGCATAATTTCTGAAGAGGGCAGAAAGTTTTGCCGAAAGCGTTTAAAATTATGTATCTATTTCATTTCTGTATTAATTTTGAATTATGCAATTCAATGTTATTAAGTTGTTATCGATTGTCTGTTTATACTTCATATGTCATACAAAACACAACTAAGCAAAAAAAAATATTGTTTCATTCAAATTTGAAGGATAGACATCCAATACTACATTAGGGTATCAGCAGTGGCAAATTTTTAAAAGTAAACTGCGGGTAATCGGATAAGTGCATGGGACACATATGTCCCAACGGTACTCAAAGGTAGCAGTTAAGATCAATTTACAAATTGCAATACAGAGAATGTTACATTGCAGAAATATACCTCAAATTGATTCAATGAAATCCATAAATTCATTTTTGTTTGCTTCAGATTGTCCACAAACACTCGAATACAACGTAAATGTTCAATTCGACTCGGCTGGATACAATGACTTTGGGATATTCACTTGTTCTAACAATGGACGATTGTTCTATTCAAACGGAAGTCAACCTACTTCTGACCGAACTACTTGTCAATATAATGCTAAATGGAGTGACCAGGATAATCTACAATGTTGGACAGGTAATTATTGAAAAAGTGTTATTTTAACTCATGCAAAATCTTCTTCGTTATGTGAACCTTTCTTGCCACACCAAGGGTCGAAGTGTTCTGCCCTTTACCACTCTTGAGCAATGGCGGTAACTTAGGCAAGATGTTTGGGTAAGAATCAAGTAAGCACTAAGTTGATTTGTCATCTAGTTTGAGCAGTATATCGATGAAGCAAAGACTAGTGCAATGATGGCAATGTGCATGGTATCGATTTCGGTTCCCCAGCAAGAGTCAACCAGATGCCTTAGGGAAGTTATTCGTGATGAGTTTTTTTTTGGTAGTGACTTTAACTCTTAACAGTAAGTGAGCGACCTGTTCAAGACTACATCCAGGTATTTAAGGTTTGAGGTTGCCGTGGCATTTTTAAGGCGTCGTAATGAAATGCTTTCCTTGTCCGGTATTGATGCTTTCCAGAATTCAGAGATTTCCCTCTTTGCAAGTTTGGAGAACTTGCAGTTACCAGTCTTACAAGTCCCATTTTCCACCGAACGGGGCTTGATAAGCCTCATTCACACTTAGTACCCCTTTAAAATGGTGCTGTTTTGGCTCAGCGTTTATGATCTCTATTTTTTGTAACAAATATTACTTTTTGAAATTATGTTATTAAATTGTTTCTTTTTGATTTGCTGCTGATGATATGTTGCATGTTCTGAGCATTTTTATTTTTGTTTAGGAGGAATTTCACTTCCAAGCATTGGAACAAATCTCCCATTACCAACCAATACATTAGCAACTGGTTATCGTGGATTTGTCGTGAGCGCTCAGTTTAAGAAAGAACCTTTTAAAAGTTATCAATGGATAAACAGAAATGTAAATAGCATCGACATTCCGCAGTTTTACGTCTTTCCCATTGGATGCGTTCCCAGGACATCAATGCACGAAAATATCACTTGTGTTGAGAACGATGGAGTTATTACTTCAACCTTGACACATCTTCAACCTCTGACAACTGACCTAGATCTTAGTGTTGGAACCGGTTATCCTTACAACGGTGATGTTTTATCATTGCCAGTTGTTGTTGCCCTTCCGCATATCACAGTCCGAGGTAGATTATCTGAGCTTTTGTAAACGTAAAAATAATTGTCAGATATCGATGGAAAAATTTCATTATTCTGTGTAGACCTGTACTATGAAAATAAGTTGTCATATGTTTTCATAATGCAATAAATATTACAATTTGTAATATGTTTTAAAGCAGTTAAGATCCACTTTATAAAAATACAGAGCAAAAAATAACATGACGGAGCATATCTTACATTCATTCCATAAATAGATAAATTTATTTTTTTGCTTTAAGATTGTCCACAGACACTTGAAGACAACGTGTATGTTCAATTCGACTCAGCTGGATACAATGACGTTGGAACATTCATATGTTCTGACAATGAACTACTGTTCTATTCAAACGGAAGTCAACCTACTTCTGACCTAACTACTTGTCAATATAATGCTGAATGGAGTGGTCAGAATAATCTACAATGTTGGACAGGTAATCACTAAAAAAGAATCATAGCCTCTCTGCATTATCATCTGATATTAATGCTCCTAAAAAAATTTGGATTTGTTTTATCAAAATATGGGAAAAAGACAAATAAATCGTTCCGATCTTCACCAGATGTTCAAGAGGAATTATCAAATCTGTGGAAGAACTAATGCTCCACGAAATTTACACCTTTATTTTTCTAAACATTCATTCATTTGTCATCGTCAACTCCAGCTCGCGTCCGAGTCTTGGTTTCATCTTCAGATCAAATTTGATTTTGGATGGTAATATGGTATCAGGTCTTGATTCCCAGTCGATGATGCAAAAGACGTGGGTAAAAGTCACATTGTATGAAGGGTAGGGGATGTGGTTGTTTTAGTTTTTCTTTTTTAATGCTTCGTTTTTCTTGAGCTTTTTGTATCTTGTTTTTTCTCGAAATGTTCAGTGCCTTCCCTAGCTCTTTTTCTCCAGAGTGATTTGTCTCTAGCAAGTTGTTCCCATGAATCCAGATCAATGTTTGCATGATTGAAGGAGACTCTCAGCTACTTTTTATATCTCATTTTTTTGTCTTTTGGGGGGTCTTTTCCCTGTATCCGTTTCATCATAAAGCATTATTCGAGAAAGTCTCGTTGGGTCCATCCGCACGACATGTCCTGTCCAGCGAAGGTGTTGTTGCAAAATGGTGGTTTCTAGGCCAGGCAACCTAGCGCAATTAAAGATTGCATTGTTGGTGAGACAATCTTCCCAACGAGTGCTTATAGCATTTGCCTCAGTTTCCTCTTCTGGAAATTTTCAAGACGTTTGATGTCACGATGTGTAGGCCTACCTGCTACGTGAGTAATCCGCCAGCCGCGGCAAGCTGGCCAGATTAGAATTGCGCTGTCCTATGTTTACTCCACCCTTTCTAGGAGTTTCCCCATGTGGTGTAGGCTTCGGGAAATCTTAGATAGGCCAGCCCAAACACGGGTCGTGCTACCGGAACCCAATGTCACCGCAGCTCATTGAGAGACCATCGTCATAGATCCGCCTCCAACGTGAAAGACCGGACTGGAAGCTTCCAACTCTAACTAGCCTGCACGTGATATAAACTCTTACCCGTGATATCATCACCATTTGGCTTTGTTTGGTCCAAGTCCAAATGGAGACAAAGGCCATTCGCTTGTATGGCTGTTTAAGGTGGTCGTCAGTACATAAGGGCTACGTACACATTCTTGGCCAGCTCCATGTTCACTGCGGTCTAATAAGATCGAAATGTGCAGCTTCAGGAGAGCTGGTTTCAATGGGCTTCCGGGTACTCTGTCACTCCGGGCCTGGCACTCAGGATTCCTGCCTGTCAAAAAAACTACCCTCTTTCACCCAAAAGAGATTGCCGTAGTGGAGTTTAAACGTGTGTCTATTAGCTCCAGGAGTTTCTATAAAAGAGCCTAGTTATCAGCCAGGGTTCACCTCTATACCGGGTTGAGGAATCTCCATAGAGATGAAGGCTGAAAAAAATCAGCTCTCTAGACACTCTTATTTCGTAAAGGAGTCATCCATTATTAAGAATCTATAGGCTCTATGGTGTCATTGTCATGCACAACATTTAAAACAGAGCATGTACCACATAACAGAATTTGCAATTCTTCTGCTTTTCAAGTCCTTGTTGTAGCCTGCATTCAACTGAGTTTTATATGTTGTAACGGGATAGTTTTTGATTCACTTTTTAACATGAATTTGAAAAAAAAAAATCAGTTACATGTATTTCGTACTTTTGTTGATATTGTGTCTTTTAAAGTGCCTTCCAAATACTCAAAATTCCAGTTATGAAAGTGTATCAACTTACATTTAGACTTTAGAGTATATCAACTTACCTTTGAAAAAAGTAAGTTGATACACAAAGGTAACTTTTTAATTATTTTTAAAAATTGAATTGCATTAAACAGCTAAAAATAAATTAATTTTCATTTTAACCTTTAGCGATCTTTGTAGATAAAGCAAAATTCTGTTTATAATTGTGAATGTGAAAAATGTGGGCTATCAACTTATAGCCTAACTTCACAACCTACTTCTAAAAAGTAAGTTTCGTGGTAGGGAAGAAGGGGGTTTTGGGGTAGGGAAGAAGATTGGCCTTTAGGAGGTTTTGGGATGGAAGTTTTGAAAACATTTTACCAAAGTGTTGAATGTATAGTTGTATCCGAAATCACCAATAAATTTAAATTTAAAAAGAACTGCTGGCAAATAAGTTTCTCGCACTACTGTAGTATTTTCAGTTGCACTGACAAGGGTCCAAACGGTCCTTGTGAGTTAACTCTAACCCCTAAAAACAGCTAGCTTAAATTTTATCTAATATATATTGTGTGTGACAGGGTAAAAAGTTGCTATTGTCTTTAAGAATTGATCAAAAAAGTGTCAAAGAAGGTATAAGTTTGGCAAAATATTTTACATAAGCAAGTTACTACCTCTACTAAAATGGGGATTTTTCAACTTTTATATTTTATTTTTTTTAATTGATGGTGTCTCTAAAATTTTTCTATTTGATGTGATGCTGAAGATTTATTCATGTTGTTTTTGTTTAGGAGGGATTTCACTTCCAACCATTGAAACAAATCTTCCATCACCAACCAACACACTAGCGAATGGTTATCTTGGTCTTGTTGTGAGAGCTCAATTTGAGAAAGGAGCGTTTGAAAGTTATCAATGGATAAACACATATGAAGATAACAACAACACTCAACAGTTTTACGTCAATGGTACCGGATGCGTTTCTAGAACATCTGGTTATGAAACAATCATTTGTGTTGAGAACAAAGGAGTGATCACTATTACCTTGACTTATCTTCAACCTCTGAAAACTAACCTAGATCTCAGCATTCGAAGCAGTTATCCAAGCTATCGTGATGTTTCATCATTGCCAATTATTGTTGCCCTTCCACATATAACACTTCAAGGTAATTTGACTGAAATTTTGCAAGAGTAATGATAATGTTGAAAGATGCATTGAAGAAGTTTGTTATTCACCGTGGAATTTCATGCCGTTTGTAAAAAGTTGATGCATAAAAATATTAAAATTTCTTCAAGTGTGTTTTAAGCAGTTAAGATCCATTAACAAATTGCAAAGCGGAGAAAGTTACATTGCAGAAGTGTACCTCAAATTAATTCAATGATATCTATAAATTCATTTTTGTTTGCTTCAGATTGTCCACAAACACTCGAATATAACGTTTATGTGCAATTCGACTCAGCTGGATACAATGACGTTGGCACATTCTATTGTTCTAACAATGGACGACTGTTCTATTCAAACGGAAGCCAACCTACTACTAATCGAACTACTTGTCAATATAATGCTGAATGGAGTGGTCAGGATAATCTACAATGTTGGACAGGTGTTTATTGAAAGAGTATTATTTTAACTCATGCAAAATCTTCTTCGTTATGTAAACCTTTCTTGCCACACCAAGGGTCGAAGAGTTCTACCCTTTACCACAATTGAGCAATGGCGGTAACTTAGGCAAGATGTTTGGGTAAGAATCGAGCAGCCATTGAGTTGATTTGTCATCCAGTTCGCGCAGACAATGCATAGCAATTGGCGCATGATAAACGCCGCAGTTGCAAATGGTGTCTGTGGTCTGTTTCTATTGCCAGAGTCAAAGATCGCCGATGGTGCATGTTGAAGCGGAATTATCTAACGCCAGTGATCAAGCGGTTGATCTACATCCAGGCATTTTTTGAAAGAGGAATTCAAATGGGATGGGGGTTATTTTCGAAGATAAAGCTACGGAGTTGTGCGGAGTTGTTTTTCCACTTCAAAATCTTAACGGTAATCTTCCCAAGTAGCCGCAATGATAGATAAATTTTCAGCGTTTTTCATCAGAAGCTGTGCGGCCTGTGCAAAGGAGTGTCTCGATTTCAATCGCCGGAGTTGCTCATTTGTAAACTCATTGATTCTTGGGGGAGAAGTTGGTAGGGATTCATAGCACGATGATAGAGAGCCAGGATAGCTTTGTTAAGCTTTGTTAACGAAGCTTAGTCGATTGGATGTCCACAAGGACAGAGAGTTTGCCCAATCGTGTTTGTCGCTGGCAACTTGTCACGATATGCAAGGAGTCATATATGAAAGTCTCAGTTTAGATAGGTAATAGATAGATAGATAGATAGATAGATAGATACTCCAGATAGGTGCACAGCGCGGTATCGATTCCGGCGCCACACCCAAAATCAACCAGATGCCTAAGGGAAGTTTTTCGTGATGAGTTTTTTTTGCTTAGTGACTTTAAATCTTGACAGTTATTGTCTGGACAGACAGTAAGTTAGCGACTTGTCCAAGACTACCGCCAAGTATTTGGGTTTAAGGTTACAACGCCATTTTGTAGGCGTCGTAAACATTTTAGTTTGTCACTTCTGGTGGTGAGGGAAATGCTCTTGTTGTCAACGAACTCCATGATCATGCAGACCATGTGCTTGTCCGAGAGGATGCATAAAAGTTTGCAAGTGAGGGTTTGGTGCCATACAGTGTCGTAGACGGCTGTGAGGTCGCGAAACACAGCACCGCCTTCTTTGTCTTAAGCCAGTCTTCGATGTCTTGTCATGAGAGTAACTTGAGTAGATTGTGCACGTCGAAAACCAGCTTTCTCCTAGGGCAAGGGTATTTCTACAATTAGTTCTAATCAAGTGTAGATGAGACGATCGAAGATTTTAAAGGGATGCAGAGAAGAGATATAGGTCGATAACTCGTTGGGTCTTTTATGGCAGGTGATGCTTAGAGATGTCGACTATTTTGGCTCGACTTTAGATTTTGAGGATTTTGAGTTGGCATAAACAGGAAAAAAGAAATTTGCACGCAAAGATTTCAAAGTACCAGCACGGAGTAAAAGTTCGAGACAGCTGTTACTAGGACCAAAAGCAATACAAGTCTTGATTGAGTGCAAGGCTGCGGTGATTTCGTCCGATGTCAAATTCCCGGAGATGCTTTCCTAGTCCGGTGTTGGTATTTTCCAGAATTTAGAGATTTCTCTCTGTACAAGTTGGGAACTTGCTGTCACCTGTTTTATAATTTCCATTTCCACTTAATGGGTCATTGTTGAGTTTTCTTAACGGCATGTAAGTATGTTGGCAGTACTCCATGGTATTCCGCTAAAGTGTGTGAAGTCGATAGTTTGATGGTGTCTTTTCATCGCTTTAACCTTCGTGAGTCCAGCCTATCGAGCAGTGCTGTTGCCGGTGAGTTTAAGACGACAGCGCCTGATGGGACGAGAATATAGGAGCGGTGTAAGCTTTCGCACTCTGAATCCCCGCACAGCGTGTAGTTCTTTTTACCAACCGTGAGGAATAAAATGCTTAGCTGCGGTTTTGCTGGCATGGCAGAAATCTTAATAGACCTCATCCACACTTGATACACCTTTTAACATGGTGCTATCTCGGCTCATAGTTTATGAGGTTTATTTTGTAACAAATATTACTTTTTTGAAATTATTTTATTAAATCTTTTCTTTTTGGTTTGCTGCTGATGATAGGTTGCTTGTTCTAAACACTTTTGGTTTGTTCAGGAGGAATTTCACTTCCAAGCATTGGAACAAATCTTCCATTACCAATCAATACATTAGCAACTGGTTATCGTGGATTTGTCGTGAGAGCTCAGTTTAAGAAAGAACCTTTCGAAAGTTATCAATGGATAAACAGAAATGTAAATAGCATCGACATTCCGCAGTTTTACGTCTTTCCCATTGGATGCGTTCCCAGGACTTCAATTAATGAAAACATCACTTGTGTTGAGAACAATGGAGTGATCACTTCAACCTTGACTTATCTTCAACCACTGACAACTAATCTGCATCTTAGTGTTGGAAGCGGTTATTCCTTTAACGGCGATGTTTCTTTATTGCCAATTGTTGTTACCCTTCCACGTATAGCAATTAGAGGTATTTGTGTTTTGTTTTTCTTTTAAAAGTGAAGATAATCGTGAGAGATTCATTGCAATAGTTTGTTATTCTCGTTAGAATTACTTGTTCTATGAAAAAAGTTGACAAATAATACAAATAATATTGCAATTTTAAAAATGTGTTAGCAGTTGAGATCCTCGTTAAAAGATTACAAAGCGGAACGATTTACACTATGGATCATTCCTCAAATTGATTCAATGAAATCCATAAATTCATTTTGTTTGCTTCAGATTGTCCACAAACACTCGAAGACAACGTGTATGTTCAATTCGACTCAGCTGGATACAATGACGCTGGGACATTCACTTGCTCTAACAATGGACGATTGTTTTATTCAAACGGAAGCCAACCTACTTCTAATCGAACTACTTGTCAATATAATGCTAAATGGAGTGGCCAAGATAATTTGCAATGCTAACAACAATCATTCAAGAGAAGTTATTTTCATTTAGGCAATATTAGTAAATTTTTTTTGCAACTTGAACCATGGCTACCTAAAAATACGGCCTGATTTGTCACATTTTGCAGAAATTCCAGATTTTGCTAACTTTGGGCAAATGTTTAAATAAATTTTTCTAAGAAGTATATTTTTACGCTTTCTTTATTGTATTCCCCAGATGACACAATACGTTTTAACATTTTGAGATCTTGAAAAACAAAGAAAATTTGATTTTGAAGATTTTAGTCAGACTGGTACTTTTTCAATAACAGTCTGATTCAGCGTTTTTCAACTTTTTCTCATTTGCTATTGCTTCCCCAAGGCAACAAAAAGCATTTATATCATTAGGAGACCGCAAAAAGTAATAAAATTTCAGAAAA
Source organism: Aplidium turbinatum (assembly GCF_918807975.1). NCBI lineage: Eukaryota > Metazoa > Chordata > Ascidiacea > Aplousobranchia > Polyclinidae > Aplidium > Aplidium turbinatum. The sequence goes on along the minus strand of NC_137483.1, from coordinate 3,516,901 downwards.
TGTCAGTCAAACACTAACAGTAGCTGTAATCAAAATCTGCAAAATCTGACAAATCAGGCTGCATCTCCAGGTGGCCATGCTTGAACATATTTCAGTCTCAAGCACGTTCGTTTGAGTTTTGTCACTTCTACCTTTTTCTAGACCTTTGTTATGTTGATGTGTATCGTTTTTGCTGTATTGGTCAAAAATAACGAAGAAGTGAACGAAGATGTTTCAAGATCAAGCGACGCTGATTCGACTCTCGGGGTGTGCGCTTGAGCATTGAGCAAAGCACTTTAAGGACTACTCTACATCCTTGGTATTTAGTGGATCGAATAATTCTCCAGCAACCACACTTCAATAATTGGAACTTCACTCTATAACATCGGGGACCGACCCTGCGTCAGTGATTCAAAGCTTCTATAAGTATGCGAAACTACCAGATGTAAGCTCTCAAACAAGTTTTCCCAGTCTGAGGATAAAGATTCACTCAATCAATCAAACCAATCTGAAACAGAAGCATCCTTGTTTAAATGCTTCAAAATTTAGCTAAACTTTTAAACATTTAGATTTTCTCTTTCAATATACGAATATGCTTGTACAAGTGAGTTCATCTGATGCTAACTGGAAAAAAATATCTCTTTCTGTCTTTTCCCCAAGTGGCGGCTGGTTTGGCTAACATTTTTTCCGCAAGTAAGAATTCAATTGTTTACAGAAAAAGAGTAGATTCAAGAGAGCAGTTTGTTACCCATCCTACCCAGTAAAGCATAACAAAACCAATCCAATTGGGCACAATTGGCCTTTTTAGGGCCAGTCTTTTTTATCAGCAACGGTTTTAAAGGATAGCAACTTGTCAAGCGACACACAAAACTGACAAAAAAGGCATTTTTCGTAGCTAAAAGCACAACTCTTTCAACTACATTTTGTTAACAAATAATTTATTTTTAACCTATTGCAGTGTTAATACAGGTATGAAGTGAAGCATGCTTTGAATATTATAATCAATGTGTGAGACCGGTTATCGAAATTCATTGCACAGTAAAAAATCATAAAAACAATATACAAAGGTGTTGCAAAACCATTGTGAAGAAATGGAGTTCAAAACATATTGCGGTTTTTCCAACATATTTCACACAGTGGCGTAGCTACCCATTGGATGTTATGGATAAACCTAGGAGCGGTACGTTGCTGGAGGGCGACAAAATGCGATAATGTTTTAAACGAACAACGACAGTCACATTAATTTATTTTCAGAGAGACACAGACTTAAATGACTTAAGTTAACATTGATCTAAGTGAAGCCAAAAAAATTACACCAGTCATGCCTCTAAACTAGTGGTTTCCAAACTTTTTCAGCTTGCGACACACTAAAAAAAAATTCTCGGCACACTCATTACAAAAACAAAGTTGCTTTAACCATATCATCTATAGCGGGTTTTTTCGAGGACGCTCCGCTCCATTAGTGAAATATTTCACAAAAGGAAATATGCTAGAAATATGAATTTCTTGACTTTAGTTTCAGTTCTTTGCTAATTTCCTACACCTACAGAGGCCATTTTTTTTTACCTTCCTGCCCTTCACAATAAGCATTTCGTCTCAGGTGGCGAGACAATTTAGGGAGGGCTGTCGGGAACAGATTGCGTAGCAACTCGAGTTTCTTAGGAGGTTTGTCGAGTAAATGACGAAATCGAAAACCACTTTTTAAACTAAACGCCAGGAAGACGGTGCACAATAGGGACCAACTGATCAGAAAATCAACCCGTTCCAAGTATATTGTAGTGGCGTATATTCAAGGTGTGTGCGCCGCACACATATTAAACATGGTTGTTTCATCAATCATCATACAGTTAAATTCATTCTGTAATAAAGCTTGGAATGCATGACAGTCCAGTTTTTCACTGTTTCTTGTTATAAAAAATATATGTTGGGAAAAAATATGATCAATGACCTGACCAAGCCACTCCACTAACCGCTACGCCACAGCTTACCCAATGCGATTGTAACCTTTTACGAGATAAGTTGGACTTCTTGTGACAACACTCAGTATCGAACACGGGCCGGTGGAGTGAGATGCCACTCCACTAACCGCTACGCCACTCCTTGCTCAATGCTATTTTAGCCTTCTATGAGTTAAGTTAGACTACCCGTGTCAGCACCAAGTATCGAACCCATGCCAGTGGAGTGAGTGAGGTGCCATTCCACTAACCGCTACACCACTGCTTGCCCAATGCGATTGTAGCCTTTTTTGAGTTAAGTTAGACGTGTGTCAGCACCAAGTATCGAACCCATGCCGGTGGAGTGAGGTTCCACTCCACTAACCGGTACGCCGCTCTTTGCCCTGTGCGATTGTAGCCTTTTATGAATTAAGTTAGACTTCCCCTGTCGGCACCAAGTATCGAACCCTGGCCGGTGGAGTGAGGTGTCATTCCACTAACCGCTAGGCCACTCCTTGCCCATAACGATTGTAGCCTTTTATGAGTTAGGTTAGAATTCCGGTGACCTCACTCTACTGACTGCTACGCCACTCCTTGCCTAATGCGATTGTAGCCTTTTTTGAGTTAAGTTAGATTTCCTGTGTCAGCACCAAGTATCCAACCCAGGCCGGTGGAGTTAGATGCCTACTCCACTAACCGCTACGGCACTCCTTGCCCTATGAATTTGTAGCCTTTTATGAGTTATCACGTGTAAGCACCAAGTTATCCCGTGTATGAATTTGTAGCCTTTTATGAGTCTTCCCGTGTAAGCACCAAGTATCGTACCCGTGCAGTGCGGTGCCACTCCACTAACCGCTACGCCACTTCTTGCCCAATGCGATTGTAGCCTTTTATGAGTTAAGTTAGACGGGTGTCAGCACCAAGTATCGAACCATGGCCGGTGGAGTGAGGTTCCACTCCACTAACCGCTACGCCACTCCTTGCCCAATGCGATTGTAGCCTTTTATGAGTTAAGTTAGACTTCCCCTGTCAGCACCAAGTATCAAACCCTGGCCGGTGGTGTGAGGTGCCACTCCATTAACCGCTAGGCCACTCCTTGCCCAATGCGATTGTAGCCTTTTATGAGTTTAGTGAGACATCGATACTTGGTGCTGTCAAGGGAAGTGTCACTTAATTCATAAAAGGCTACAATCGCATTGGGCTAGGAGTGGCTCATAAAGCCACTGCAAGTATGCGACACTGCCAGGGTTAAGCCATGGACTTATAAATAGTAGAATCTGGACTGGAAACGCAGTGACCAACAGTAGGCCAAACAGTTGGTATAACAGTTAGCCAACAGTGGACCAACAGCCAAGTAACTAACCCTGTTGGTCCACTGTTGGCCAACTGTTGTACCAACTGTTTGGCCTACTGTTGGTCACTGCGTTTCCAGTCCAGATTCTACTATTTAGAAGTCCATGGTTAAGCTCTCAAACAAGCTTTCCCAGTCCGAGGATAAAGATTCAATCAATTGCAACTGAACTAAATTGAACTTCATTACATTTGGTTTGACTCCTTCTGATTCCTTAATTTGCAAATATAAAACTGATGTGTAATAATGGGGACCGCTCGGTATCCAAATTAATCTAAGAGTTTAAAAGTAGAAGCATCAGTGTTTAAACTCTTCAAAATTTAGCTAAACTTTTAAACATTTAAATTTTAGCCTATCGTTCAATATACAAATATGCTTGATAGTATGCAAGTGAGTTCATCTGGTGCTAACTGGAAAAAATGTCTTTCCGTCTTTTCCCTGAGTGACGGCTGATTTCGTTGATTTCTAAGTAAAAATTCAATTGTTTACAGAAGTAGAGTACTGTAGATTCAAATGAGCAGTTTGTCACACATCCTATCCCTTAAGTCCAACAAAAATCAACCCAATTGGCTGTTTTTTGGGGAACAATGGGCCTTTTTAGGGCAATTGTTTATAAGCAATGATTTTAACAGATAACAGCTTGTCATGTGATCTACAATAATGAGAAAAAAGGCAACTTTTCAAGCTGAAAACACAACTCTTTCAACTACATTTCGTTAACAAATCTTTTATTTTTAACCTATTGCAGTGTTACAGATATGAGGTAAAGCATGCTTTGAATATTATAATCAAAGTGTGAGACCGGTTATCGAAATTCATTGCACAATGAAAAATCATAAAAAAAAATACACAAAAGAAAGTGCCTATGGTGTTGGAAAAACATTGTAAAAAAATACAGTACAAAACAAATTGCGGTTTTTCCAACATATTTCATATGCGCAGCAGAGTATCATTTGTCTTAATAAGTTGCTCACAATTTGTGCTTTATGTGTGGTGATGAGGCCTTATTTAGGATATTCACTAACTTCTTCTATGTGTAAGCAACATGATCGCCATTTAATAAGAAAGTCTCCTATCTACGCAATCAATGATTGTTAGACATTGTCGGATGTTAGTCTGCTAATTCTTTATTAATTTGATTTGATTTTGTTTTAATTTAATTATAGTTGGACATGATTAACACTCGACTGATGCATATTTTGCATGTTGTTTTATGATCGTTCAATAAAAGTAATTTAATTTGCTCACCATCCTACCAGGATTACTTTAGACAAGGAAGTGTTAAGAAGACAAAATTAAAACTTCTTTCCAAAGTAGAACGATTTATTCTCATTCAGATTTCAAATGATGAAAAACAAAACTATTCCGTTCAGCAAACAATCGATAATATATCTCCAGGAAATTATTCTCTTATGAACTTTTGTTGAGAAATTTCCAAATCACGACGCATTCATTCTTGAGAATCGAAATGGAAACCGACTCGGACTCTGAGTCGTAGAATCGTGTTTCCGCTCCGTGTTTGTCTGCTTACCTTTCAGAATTTATCGTAGAAGCTTTTCCTTGTCGCAAAATACGGGATTCCTTTAGAAAGAAAGCGAACCAGATTTTACACTTGGTGATTTTTTGTTCATGAAGGACTGTGAAAATATGAGCGAAGATTAAAAGAAGCAAAAATTTCTTGTTAAAAACCAGTGTCGACTAAACTTATTAAACTTATTCTCTTTTATATTAATTGCAAACGTTTATTCTTGATAGCTAAATTCTTTTGAATACATTTTACTCTCCAGTCTACAGTCAAAGTATTGTGTTACAAAACTTTGTTTTCAAAAAGCTAATTTTAAACTACAATACAGTAACATAATAATACATTGTGATTATTTCGTTTTTGTTAGATTTTACAAAGTTTTTTTTATGGAAACTTTGTTAAAAGAGTCAACACTAAACTTCACTTCTTGTCATTGTAAACTTATGCGTTGATTAGCAGGAATTAATTACCAAAACTTAAGGATACTCACTTATGAATATCCTCAAGGATATTCATTATGGATATTCATTATGGATATTCATAAGGATATTCATTATGATCATGTTTAAACTGCTGTCAACTGTCTCAAATTTAACCATAAAAGAGTTAGAGAAATCATTGAAAATATTGCGGTAGTAGATATTGGCTACTCAGTTAACCAGTGGCGATTATAGTTTGCCTGGTTTGCCATGTTGTTTTATTTTTAGCAAAATTTTGAAGTTATTTACAAACATGATTGTTCATGTTCAGTCTTTTTAGTCATGCATTATTCAAGTTTCTGTCTCTCTTTGACAATGTTTATCGTGACGACAGAAATATAATTATTATTACAACAGAAATATGATTATGATTATACGGAGACATAATTCCACCACACTTTGAACATGACAAGATTTTCCCTTGTTTAAGTTCAGTGATATGTTGTGGCATTGATATTGCAACTGATATTTTCCCCTTCACCTTCGCTTCTACAGAGGAATGCACAGGTTGAAGAAACTCTCAGCAATGATACGGCTATCGCTAAGTCATGAATAGGGGCTCGGAGGCGGGGGGGGGGGGGGGGGGGGGGGGAGAATGCTCTCCCTGCCCTTAATTTTCCTGTGGATGGGGGGCAGGAGGGGAAATGGTGCCCTTTTAAAGTCATGTAATCTATTGCACATTTTGCAATTTCTGCTATTTGCTTTTAGCCTAATTATAATCCTTTATTTTTGCCTCAAAGTAATATTCACGATATAAAATTCTGTATCACAGTAGGTTACATCATTATAACAATTACATAGTATGATGGCCTTCTGTGCCATTGTTCATTGTATATCCGACACTTGTATCATTACTCGATAATGAGCTGATAAATGAGTATTATCGCTATATCTTAAAACTTAAAAAAAGGCCTTTCAGCAATAAAAGTGCCCTTTTTTTTATAACCCCCCCAGTTAAAAATCGTTCCGGCGCCCCTGGTCATGAACCCAAAGCGAGTGAAGCTACTGGCTTCTACCTGTAGGAGATATTGGAGAATGTTTCTGTTTCATACTCAATGCAATTTTTTCTATAGAAAGACTGAAACAGACACATCAGCTAAATTATTAAAACCTTACTTCCATTTCCTCCTATAGACTTTACATCCCTGTTTAAGCACCCTTGTAGCCATAAGGCCTATATAAGGAAGTGTGTGTCTTGGAAGCATTTAGTTTTTACTTTGAAAACCTTGAAAGTATTAAATAATGGTAAAACTATCAGCATCAGCTTTTCAAAAGTTTTCAAATGTTTTCTCGAATAGAAAAAAATGCACTGATCAAGCAATTTTATATCTGAATTTCTTTTTCATATAGTCAAGATGCTTTTAGATTTATACGAGCAACTACAGATATAAAAGTTTCTTTTTAGATTCTATACGAAGCTTCACAGAGACACAATATTTAAGTAAAACGAATCATGTTATTTACCAATATTTTATATTTGTTATTCGTTGAGTTAACTAAGGTTATGACGTTTGACAAAGAGTTTGGATATATTTTAATTATAAAAACTTTACTCTAAAGTAGACACGCTGGTAGTCTGGTACAAGTGACCTACCAAGATGTGACTTTATAAAAACTATCTTTTAAAACGTTCGTTGTTGTTGTCCATTTTGTGTTTATCGATGGAACAATTTTTTTCTCATTCAAATCTTTTTTTATTTGAAAGGTTATCAATAAACCGTTCCAAGATATCATTTCTGACATCATAAAACATGGCTTCTCTGTCGAGCTTGCTTTGTCTTCTTGCGGTTGCTGGGATTGCCATTATGACGGCAGAAGGTAAGTATTGAGATTAAGCATTAGATTATTTCTGTTACTTTAATTAACAGCGGCTTTTATACGTTTGAGACCGATTGTTCAAAGTTCAGGCAGGTGATGGACGACTAAGTCAAGGTAGCTTCGCCCAGTGCTGCCATGCCATGCATTCCGTTTGTTGCTTGTAGACGGTGACGTGGTCAGTAGTTTATTCCTCTGCGCCGCATTGTAGGCGTTGATATTAAAGCCCTACTAATTTGCGCATACTGGAATGGGAGTGGCCAACTTCTGTTCATAGTCAATTGAGCTTGACTCAAGTGAGTTGAGAACTCCAAGGATTTCTTGGAAAATTCATAGGGATCGGTGAAGCCATTGAAATATAGTGAAAGGCATTATATTACAAATATTAAAGCTCATATTTTTATAAGAAATTTTGCAAAGTTTTTGCTCGAAATTTCTTTTAAAAATTAGATAAGTTTACTATGAAGTCCGAATTACTACCTCCAGCCCCCAGTCACGATATCGATATTTGAAAGTCAAAAAACATGTTTACAGCTAATAAATTTGCATTAAAAACAAACAAACAAACGACACCAAATGGTGTAGTAAAATTTAATTGAAGAATATTTTGGAAAAAATCTTTTCAAGCCCCTGAAGATCCTCATACTCAATTCTGCACGGTTTGGTTAAAGTTTGAGCACTAGATTGAGCTTATCCATTAATTATCTAAACTAAAGTATCGAAAGCAGATTCATGGTCAAATGCCCAGTTATCAGTTTTCGTTCGTCGTTACATGATCATCAGACTGTCTTAACCTGAAATTAGTCGAACAATCATACTGTAATGATAAAATCCCCCGACAAATTGCTGCTTTTGATATGTTTATACCAAACCTCTTCGACTGTTGTTGAATATATTTCTACCGGTTTATATTTGTACCGTATACTATTTCGTAGCAGACAAAATATAAGGTTTCTCTCTCTCACTCTCTCTTTGTTCATTCTCTCCCACAAAGTGATCACGAATTGTTGATTTTTTTCTGTAAACAAAAATCAGACTTTGATGATAATAATTTGTTTAATTGATTTTCCACTGTCTAGATTTCGGTTCCTTGATACAATCTGACTTTTTGAATTCAATTGTTGTTTCAGGCCGTTCATGGCGCGGTAACAATGCTTGGATCGACGCCGGGAACGGATTCATGTACCGGATCACCCCCAAAAAGGTCAGCTGGCATGCGGCCAGGTATTGGTGTAAGGGCATCGGAGGAGACTTGGCTACAACTGGAATGAGAGAAAATTATTGGACAAGAGTGTAAGTACATATAAAACTAAACAAACTTAAATTGAAATAAATATTAGAAAATGGAAATGACTTTTTCTCTTTTTGTACATTCATTCAACGACTGAAGACGTTGATTCAATGCAAAAAATAATTTAGAAACGGTGGGGCACTTACGCATATTGAAGTTTAATGAGAAGAATTTGAAAACCATCTGAAAATAATGATATTGTGACTGTTCGGGCGGGTTGGGTTTTGCGTTTGTGCCTCATGCACTGCAAGTAGATATATTATTTTTACAATAACTATATTTTATGCTTTTAAAAGTGAGTTAGTCACCACACTTTTAGCAACATACAATATGTTCTTCATAGAGCCGTAGCCAACACTATGCTGCTGAGAGACGAGTTCACTTGGATTGGACTTAACGATCTCAAGTATGAAGGACACTGGATGTGGGTGGACGGTGTGCGAGCCACTACTTCAAACGCCTTCTGGTACAAAGGTGAACCCAACAACTCCCACAACGAAGACTGTGGAGGAATAAATCTCAACAGAGACTTCAAAACTAACGACGCACCGTGCGGCCACCAGCATTTTGGCCTGTGCGAAGCAAAAATTAAGCACTAAACACAACTGCAGATAATCCTGGACAACGTTCCACACATCTATCATGGCTCTTGACTTAATTGATATTTACTGGCTTGCTATTTTAGCATATAAGCGCAACTCTGATTTAAAGCGACGTTAAGATTAAAATCATCTTTAATAAAAATATTTTTTGATATATATATACTGTATTTCGCAAACAAGTACCAATGTCTTTTACGTCGTTTGACAAAAATTACTTTATCATAGAAAAATTGTGCCGTGTGTTTGGTTAATGGTTGCTTGCTTTTACTGTGGCGACAGCAACTCATCATTCAAATGTAATTTAAATGGAAAATTACTGGATTTCTGACGTACAAATAAACTAATCACGCAATTTGTTTAAGTTACACGCAGTTGCGGCTATCAGAGTCAGTTTTATGAATACTTTTTTTAGCACATTTATCAGTTGAGGTTAGATAGTTAAAACATCTCTTTCCTGATGCTAAAGTTGGAAGATTGTAACCCGCTCAGCCCGTTTAAATCCGACCTGTTAGCTCAGTGGTTGCGCGCCCGACTTAAGAGGAAGCGGCGCTGGTTCAGCTCTCGGGTTGTGCCCTTGAGCAACGCATTTCAAGACTACTCTCCATTCAGCAGCACCAAGTGAATGAAATAATTTTCCTGCAACAACACTTCAACCACAAGCGTTAACTTTAGTCTGTCAGTTCAGTTCAGTTTATTTTTTGTTTTGTTGGCGTTTGACCCTGGTTCACCTGGTTTGAATTTTTTCAAAATATCGAATTTTTGCTTATCCCTGAAACTGCTCACCCGCTATCTTCTAATGCACTCTAGCATCTTAATGGACACAATAAGAGGCAGTAACACAAACTTGTAGCAAGCAAAGTGGTTTAATTAGCAACTCCATGAACACTGACACATGTATTACTCTCAAAATGTCGAATTCTACCACATTTCAGACATGATTTTCTTTGTGCACCCTTCACGTAGTAAATATCTACTGCCTTCAGTTTCTTGAATCATTGTTTATCGATTTTCATAGGCCAACAAAACTTTTTTTTATATAAAGACATGTGAGAGTCATTTTAAGGTATTTCGAGGCCCCTGATTCTGAAAATGCACTAAGTTTTCTCGAATTGGTTTTAGTTTTTGAGTTACAGCAAAAATATTTTTTTCGCAATTTTGAGCCCCTATAGATTTAACGTCGTGTCGTTTACTATATAGACAAAACTGGAAGTAATCCCAGGCACATTTCTGAGTTGTATAAACGCTATTTGGAACCAATCATGTTGATTACAATCCAAGCAAACAGCTATTTAACCTTTACTGGCCTAGTAACAATCAAAATATGATGTGAAGTAAGCCTGAGGATACAAGATGTAGAATATATAACTTGCGTTTTGCATTAATATATTTGTTGACTTCAACAGTATCAGACTTACTAAGTAAGCTACTAAGTACAAACAAAATGCATACATTGTTTTGCTTAACAAACTAGACAAATAAGCAAAACAAAGATATCGATGAACCAACGCAACTCTTTATTGTGATTGGCCTACTGAGCAACATCCATCAAGGTACGAAGGCTATTTATATAACTACAGAATACAAAGTTATGTTCTTCAGTAAAGTAGCTGCTTAGAATTTTATCCTTGCTGCGGAAGAACGTAATCTTGGCTTTGGAGTCAAGAATGCCATGTTGATCGAGATGAAGAGCCAAGATTGCAGCTACCACTTTTGATAACTAAATTATTAACTACTACAGTAGGTGGTACAGAAATGGTTTTGAGAAAAAAACTTGACCTTGCTGCAAAACATTACTGAAGGTATTGAGGTTACTTTCAGTCATGCTCATTTTCCTATTGTTTCAAGCAAATCACCACTTGAAACTAGAGAGGGCAAACAAAAAACAGAAATAGCAACATCCATGCAGTGACGGCCTTGCACACCCCATGTAAACATGATGTTCCAACTTCCTTCGAACATCCTCACCGTGCAGAAGTATCAATTTTCATTGTGATTCCACGGCTCTCTTTATGCCATGGCACTCTGAACTTCTTAGCTTTGAGCCCAGAAACGGGTTTGAGTGCAATGTTTGCATACTTTAGGAGGAACCCAGGACTTATCTTGATCACCCAGCTTCATGTCAAAGTAATAATAATAATGCTTGTTTTTATATAGCACTGTATCTATCGCAGAATGCGTTGGTCGTCTACGTTGCCTCATGCAGCAAAATATATCTGGGTTGTTTGTACATCATCCTACTTGTCAAAAACATATTTTATTAGCCTTTATGCCATTTATTTAGCCTATAGACCAGAAAAAAACTTCTTGCAGCAAAGACTTGGCCTTAGCAAAGGCTTAGGATAAAACTTCATTTGTACAAATATCCATTTCAGTAGGCCTACCTTTTCAATATAAAGCTGCATTCATAAACACATGACTTTCGGGATATTTTTCTTGTGATGTAGGCCTACTGATTCACAACTGTTTTCATTGAGTATTTATGTCTCCCTTACGTTAAACACAGTTCATTTCAACCTTTGCTTGCGTTTTGAACTTTCGTGCAATATGAATCAATTTAACTAGACAAGTGCAATTATGACATCATAATGGTAAACAGGGCTAAAAATAAGTAATTTGCTAATTGAAAGGTTTTGAGAAACGATTTTAAAATATTTTCATTGTCGAATATCTCGAAAACTAGAGCCAATTCGAAAAAACTAAGTGCATTTTCGGAATCAGGGGCCCTAAAATACTTTAAAATGACTCTCATCTTTTGGGCCAAAATTTTTTTGTAGGTCTATGTTATAGATTCACTGACTGCGAAAAGGCTGTAAAATCAATTAAAATGACACTAAAAGCATGCACTATTAGTGACTCTCAGACTTGGAGTAGGGTGAAGATGTTCCACGTGGAAATTAACAGAGGAAGTGAAGTCAAAATCACGTTGTCAAATTTTGAGAAATCCTCTCTTCAGATACTGCTAAACCACTTCGAAATTTACTAATTTTTCAGAAAAATTCAGAATTTCTCCTTGGTTGAACCAGGGTCAAAGGTCAAAACCCAACAAAAATTTTTAGTTTACAAATATCAGTGAGCAAAATGGAACATTATTTCAAACTGACAAAAATTTTAAAGATTATCAAGGAAAATGAGCCACCCTAGTGTGAATGCAAACATTTTGCGTTGGCGTGATAGGTTCAGTGGTTTCATCTTGTGCCTTATGTTCGTGAGGACAACGGTTCGACGCCCATCGAAATCAAATTTTTTCTTTTAATTAATTTTTGCGTGCACGAAAGCTTTTCAAAAAAAGTAAGGTTAGGGTTAATGGGTTTAGGGTTAATTCTTAATCAAGTTGGAAAATCTTACTTTAGAGTGACCAGAATCAATTTCTTTTCTCAACTTTTTTAAACTTGATTAGACTATGTGTGTCTCCAGGCTACGTTATTTTTCAAGTTTAATGTTTAGATTTGGACCTGGAGGGCAAATATCGGCTGCTGACATTAAAAACCGGGCGAAAAAAATGAATCGGTAAAAACAGTTACGCGCGCCTCGCGGTAACCAGCAATGGCTACACTTACAGAAATATGCAAATGAGACAAAAAGTTTGTGGGAAAAAAATTGGCGACCGGGCCTCTTCAGTGGTTCAAAGATTTTACAAGTAGGCGAAACTGTCAGGATTAAGCTCTCAAAGAAGCTTTTCCAATCCGAGGGTAAAGATCAAATCAATCAATACCTCAAAAACTTATTAGAAGTTTGAATGGTTTTTGCAGGCTGTTTGTAACAATAATATTTCGTTTCATTTTGATACAAAATTCTTTCATCATGTTTTTGTTTAATTTTGAACCAAAAACAAACTCATTTTATTGTAAATTTAAAACTAAAAGACTGGGAAGTCATTCAGTCGTATCAGCGTTTAAAAGTTATTTGGAAAACTTTATAGAAATTTAGCAATATTTTGTTTCATCATAAGATTCATTGTCTGTCTACTTCGTTTACTTTTTTTGCTTCAGGTTTTTTGATAATAATTTATTTTTGACTATAAAATTGTTTCAAGTATTCTTGAAGATAAACACACGACATAATGTCACGTATACGCGATAAAGGTGGTCCCATATTCAGTTATTGAGCTTTGGGAAAGGAAAAGACAAGGGTCTTGCTGTTCTAGGCCTTCGGCACTAACGAGAAAAGGGTGACAAGTTCCTTTCTTTCGACCGCCTTTCCTTCAGCAATTACGCCACCCAGTTTAGTACACCCTGGTTAGAGGTGAGTCTTGTTTATTAACAAACAGCTTAAGCCGGGTGTCGAATCAGGTTTGCATTTTTGGAAGGCCAATGCTTTATCCGCTGGGCCATTTCACCGCTTTTTACAATAAACTGACGGCTAATGCTGCACCAAGCAAAACATTAAGCGATTATTTTTGGCAGCAAAACGTAGATCCAATGCAAGAACTAAGACACTTCCTGGGCTGCGAACTTTTGTCATTAAATGTTTTTACACTAGTTCCAATCCGGGGCCCATGTCAAACAATACAGTTCTGAGTTCTCGCGCGAGCCTCCAGATGATCTCACAGCTTTTGTAAGTACTGTTTTTGCGACACGGTTCATGTGAAACCAGAAGGTTGCTTGTTTAAATCACATCTTGGTCACCGATTTATTGTGGTGATCGAAGCCATACGCGTGGACATCATTATAATAGCATCTGGACTGAAAGCCAAAAACGCTTGGACTTCTAAAACAATATATCAATAAGTATTTATTCTTATCTTTTTGTATTGGTTTTGTCTGTATTTGAAGATGTCTTGTTTTGGTAAATTTGGAATCTTATTAGTAGCCTACCATGCCCGAATTGTCTCCCAACAGCACTGGCAAGCCATGTCTAATTAATCACCTAAAACTTCAACTGTGCAAAACAAGATTCAAGCAAAGAATACATTATTGTCTAGAGAAAGAAAATTTAACGTGTTCGTAAAAGACTGTCATACTAGCACCCATTGGCGTCAATTTTTTTCTCAAGTAAGCTAATTCCAGGAGGGCGAGAATTTTCCATTATTTCTGAAAGCGATTTCCTAAAGTTGCCAATTTTCAGCCTAAGCGATTATGATGAACTATTTGTGAACCCCCATGTCAGTCTGTCGCAATTGTTTTGCTTCATTTTGCGTACCGTTTAAATTGGTTGTAATTGCCTAACGCATTCACTCCTTGTATTAAAATACATTTATAACGCAATTACGACACTCCTCAGGAAGCAAAAAGAAGTGTTAGCGACCATTTTTTACTTTTGCGTGTATAATCGTTTTTATTACGTAACATTCAATAGTCTTTGGAAATCGCTCTCAAATCTTAGCTGCCGGCATAAAACAAAGTTAAAAGGTTGGCTAGGTAATAATAGCGGTAATAGACGTCATTAATGCAAGCAACTGACCACACAAAAAACAATACTGACAGAATAAAAACAGGAGAAAATAAACTAAAAATACTCCGAAAAGTGTCCCACAATCAACGCCCTTATTCAATTTTTGTTATAGTCGTCATTTTATTTACGTTGAATATATGTAACTCGTGACCAGCGTCACTACATAATCACCGTTCAGCGTTTTCTGGTACAGACGTTGGAATTGATTACCACCGCACTGCGCGTGTAATCAATTGAGCGTTCTGTACCACGTTCCTCAGTTGATTGTTTTGCGTTTCTTTCTTACTATATATTGCGTTGATTTTATACACTGAATCAGTAAGTAACAAGAGGTAAATGGTTTTCACACTTGGTTGGCTATCGCTACAATTATTATTGTTTATTTTATATTAAACATCTGGAAATACAACAGACATTTAACTGGCGTCGCCGGCAGGATCTTTACAGAATTTCTACAGGATTTTAGAAACATGGAGAAACTGATCGAAGTCCTGCAACAACAAATTGTCAACCAAGAACGTCAGACGAAGGAGCAAATTGCCAGACAAGAAGAACGTCACCAGGAACGTCAAGAAGAACAAGAAAGGCGCCACCAAGAACAACTACGAGAAATACGAGCCCAAACTGCGAGATCACAGCCAACAACAATACAACAACAGGTATCTTTACCTAAGTTCGTAGCGTTCGATGCCACCACTGAACTGTGGGCAGACTATTGGAAGAGGTTTAACACCTTTGTAGCAGCACATTCAGTCGCACAAGACAAAATGCCGCAGGTTTTTCTCACCAATCAATCACCTACAATCTACAAAATGTTAACAAATTTGGCTGCGCAGGAAACAAACCCAAAAGAAGTCAACGATCTCACCATGACGGAAATTACAAATTACATGGCTCAACAATTCGACCCAAAACGCTTCATCGTGAGGGAGCGATTCCGTTTCTGGAGCGAAATGAAGCGCAAACCCGGGGAAACAGCTCAAGAACTAGCCATCCGCATACGCCAGGCAGCTGCCACCTGTGACTTCTCGTCCATTTCAAATCCATTGGACGAAGCTTTACGTACTCGTTTTATTTGTTCAATAGGTAACGAGGCTGTGCTTAAGGCGTTATTCAAAATCAGAGCTGATGAACTTACTTTCAAACGTGCGGTGGAGGTTGCATCAGAAACCGAAGAGGCAGCCAAGGTGGCCAAAGAAACTGTTTACGGCACTCCACCAGTACCAGTTGCGAAAGTAAGGACCATCAGCAAACCTCCAAAAACTAGGCAACTTACAGGTACTTTCTTTTCTTCTAAAAATAAAGAATGCTATCGCTGTGGTAATTCCAACCACAACGCCAATGACTGTAGGTTTAAGAAAGCCACTTGCCATTTCTGCAATATTACGGGACACTTACAGAGTGTTTGTCGAAAGAAAGCTAGACAGTTCAAACCTTCTAAGATAAATTGTATCGAGGAAATTAACATGCTTTCTAGTTCTTGCAGAAAACCTCGAAATTCAAAGTTGGAAGTACCGATCTCCATTAATTCGGTAACCACACACTTAGAACTGGACACTGCTACAAATGGAAATTTCCTTTCCAACGACGTCTGGACTCGGGTAGGCGCACCTCAATTGCAAGCACCAGTGTCGCAGTTCCAATCTGCTACCAAGCATCTAGTACCAATCACGGGTTCTTTCACGGCCCAGGTAACTTGTCCTTCCACGGGAAGGTCAGATAATATTCCTTTTGTAGTCACGACAGTCAAAGGACTAAACTTGCTAGGTCGTGATGCAATTTCGTCTTTAGGAATTTCTATCGATAAATTCCTTCTGTCTAACTATTCTACTTTACAGAGTATCCAGTCATACGACAAGCCTGATAAGAGTCTGGAGAAAGCATGCTCCCTCTTATGTGACGAGTTCAAAGATGTTTTTAAGCCTGAACTCGGGTGCTTACGAGATTATGAACTAGACATAGATTTTAAGTCTGATGCTAAACCTGTTTTTCTCAAACCTAGGCCTGTACCTTTCGCGCTAAAGGAGGACTTAGCACAAGCCTATGATTCGGGCATTGCACGTGGTGTATGGACACCAGTTCAGTTTTGCGATTGGGGCACACCGGTTGTTCCAGTTCGTAAGCGTTCAAATTCTTCAGAAGCGAAGGCCAAGTTACGCATTTGTGGCGATTATTCAGTCACGGTGAACCCTTCCCTGGAGACCCATCGTCACCCGTTACCCTTACCAGAAGACTTAATGCAAAAGTTGGGTGGTGGGTATGGTTTCAGCAAGATAGACTTGGCTGATGCCTACAATCAGATTCGACTTGGTCCTGACAGTCGAAAACGACTCGCATTAAGCACTCACCGTGGCGTACTTTTACAAAATGTTTTACCTTTTGGCATATCTTCTGCTCCAGGTTATTTTCAGAAGATCATGGACGACCTTACAGCCGACCTTCCAGGGGTTGCAGTCTACCTAGACGACATTCTTGTCAGTGGCACTACTGCTGAGGAGCATCTCCAGAATCTTAGACGGCTCCTCGATCGACTTCACTCAAAAGGCCTGAGGTGTAGGAAAGACAAGTGTAAGTTTGCACAACCTCAGGTAGAGTATTTCGGACACATTTTGTCCAGGCAGGGCATCTCCAAAGGTCCCAAGGTAAACGCCGTACTGGAGATGTCTGCCCCCACTGACGTATCTTCTCTTCGTTCGTTTTTAGGTTCCTTACAATTTTATTCGAAGTTTCTACCGTTGAACGCTTCTACTGTAGCAGAACCACTATACCATCTCACAAAAAAGGACATTCCTTGGAGATGGGGAAAACAAGAGGAAAACTCTTTTGCTCAGCTGAAGCATCATCTATCTACTGATGAGGTTCTTACACATTTCAATGCTTCACTTCCGGTAGGTATCGCATGTGATGCTTCTAGTGTGGGCATCGGTGCTACTTTGTTTCACCGTTACCCAGATGGCACAGAACGGCCTATAGCAAACGTTTCGAAGATATTAACAGCTTCGCAGAGAAACTATAGTCAAATTCAGAAAGAGGCTTTATCGATAATTTTTGCGCTAAAGAAATTCTATCAATATCTTTTTGGTAGATCATTCATTTTGGTCACAGATCATAAACCATTGCTTAGTCTTTTTGGCCCGACTAAATCGACACCTTCTTTGGCAGCAAATCGTTTGGCTCGTTGGGCACTCTTTTTGTCGCAATTTACATACACTATTGAGTACAGGAAGACGAAGGATCATCAAAACGCTGATGCTTTGAGTCGCTTACCAGCAGGAGGGGATAAAGTCTTCGATGAAGAGGAAAGTGCGGATGACATTGATATCGTCTGCGCTATCGATGCTTTGGATTTGCAGGTCCAGACCCCAAATGCTGCATCACTACGTAAAGAATCTTCTAAAGATCCTATCATTTCCACGGTAATGCGTTTCATTCATGAAGGATGGCCGGCCAAGTCTTCTCCACAAGACCCGGTCGAACCGTTTCGTAAGTACGCAGACTCTCTTTCTACTTGTTACGGATGTCTACTTTACGGTTCCAGAGTGGTCATCCCGTCCAAACTTCGTCCTTCCGTCCTTCAATTGCTTCATGAAGGACATTTCGGCATTGAGAGAATGAAGCAGTTGGCAAGAACGTCCGTCTACTGGCCAAACATCGATCGAGACATAGCGGAACTTTGTCACAAGTGCAGTACCTGTGGCGAATATCAACCGCAATCTAAAACCCAGGTCCAATCATGGACGGTTCCAGAAGCACCGTGGAGTCGCTTACACATAGATCATGCGGTAGAATTCATGGGTTACCATTGGTTACTCAGCATTGATGCTTTTTCTAAATACCCATGTATTCATGCTACTACTTCCTTATCTTCAACAGCTACTATCAACCTGCTAGAAGAAGATTTTGCTCATTTCGGCTATCCCCATACTATAGTTACCGATAACGCTACTACTTTTAAATCCACAGAATTCCAAACTTTCTGTAAGGAGAGGGGTATGGTGCACATCACGGGTGCACCTTACCATCCGGAAACCAATGGAGCGGCGGAGCGCCTCGTACGTACGTTCAAGCAAGCACTTCGCAAATCTTCCCTACCCCCGAAGCAGGCCGTCTTGGAATTCCTACAGCAATATCGACGCACGCCCACTCCGAGTGGCTACTCTCCAAGCCAATTACTCAACAATCGTCAGATTCGAACCAAGATCGACACGCTTCTCCCTACACCGTCTCAAGTGGTACCCCGACAAAACCCTCACAACACCGACGCCTCCGAAGGTACCAAACGACATTTCAAACCGGGAGATCCCTGTTACGCGCTATCATTCACTCCACGACGGAGCCAGGATCCTCGTTGGGTTCCAGCCGAGGTGATCAAGCGACAGGGTAGCCGAATCTTCCTGGTACGTCTGCTGCCACATGGTCTGACGTGGAGGCGCCATATGGACCAACTGCAACCTCGCTATGCATCATCGGAGGACCAGGAGCCGGGAGAAACTCCTGCACCAACAGTCGACTCCTCCGCTGTCTCCACCTCAGCCCGAACGAATTCGGACGACACACCGACTGTACCGGAATTCGGGCCACACAACCCACGAAGGTCGAGCCGTCGCCGCAGACCTCCGGCCCGTTTCGGACTTTGAGTTTTATTGTTTAATTCGGTGTCTTGTTCATATTTTTCTTTGTGTATAAAAATTATCGGGGAGGTGTTATAGTCGTCATTTTATTTACGTTGAATATATGTAACTCGTGACCAGCGTCACTACATAATCACCGTTCAGCGTTTTCTGGTACAGACGTTGGAATTGATTACCACCGCACTGCGCGTGTAATCAATTGAGCGTTCTGTACCACGTTCCTCAGTTGATTGTTTTGCGTTTCTTTCTTACTATATATTGCGTTGATTTTATACACTGAATCAGTAAGTAACAAGAGGTAAATGGTTTTCACACTTGGTTGGCTATCGCTACAATTATTATTGTTTATTTTATATTAAACATCTGGAAATACAACAATTTTCATCGTTCAAAAGCAACTTGCATGTAACTATTTTTAAATCGCGTGACATTTTCGGCACGAAAGTCGAAAAAGAAATACTCAGAACGTCAAAGAGGCAAAAGTCGCGTTTGTGACCAAAACTACAAAACGCAGAGCTTTTCGACCTTTGGAGTGGCGACGAAGATAACGGTTCATACGTAAAAGCCCATAAAACATCTTTTCTTTTTTTATCATTTTTCGATTAAATTCCCACACATTACGATTAAATTCCCACACACAACTGCAAGAACGGCATGGGGAGTTTTAATCGCACAATTTTCTGGCCTAATTTTGTTGGAATTCAATGGTTTTGTTCTTTTATTCAAGGTGGTACTTCTCCAGTTATTTTGAATGATGCCGACTGTATACGTCAAGTGTCACAGTTTTCTTTCGTATTATTGGACACGCATTGTTGCCTCACTTGAACAATTGCTGGCCACATCAGCCTTTTTTATATTGATTCAGCGTTTGGAAGCGTTAAAGCAATAACAAAAAGTGGATTTTCTGACAGGGTTTTTGTAATCAAGACGTCTTTGGAATTTGCGTGGACAATTTTGTTGCAGACGAATTCATAATTTATTCAATTTTAAGGCCGATTAGCGCACACTCAAACAATTGAATCGATTTCTCCCCTTGTTCTTAAAGGGTTGTTGCCTGTTGTTTTATTTCACCTACTTAGTTTCGCTGAACGGAGAGCTGTCCTTGGAATGCATTGCTCAAACGCACGCCCCGAGAGTTGAACCATGGTTGCTTGATTAAGCCATTTCTTCGTTCACAATCATTCGCTTAGGCAAATGAACAACGAGGTGCACTTTTTTATTGTTTTATTTTAAAACACCTTTTTGCTTTTTAATTTTCTTGATTAGCTTTTTTAATTAAATGAAATCGTGCATTTCTTACAGCATGTCTTGATCGAGCGATTATGCAAAGAGGAAGGCATAAGCAAAAACCAATGAAGTGGAAATCCACTACTGTGCAATAAAAAGATGACTTTTAACGTTTATATAGTGCGAATAGAATCGTTTCCGTTTAGGTAGGCACAATTTACTCACACTATGCATTAAACTCACGGAACTATCTGTCCATCAAAGAAATTATGAAGAGGTGTTTCCATATCACAACACAACTTTCTTTTTGACTAAAAATGGAAACATATTCCTGTTCTTAGTCATAAAGTTCTACATCCTCTTTTTGTAGACGCATTTTAGAAATTGCATTCCAATTGAAATTGCAGAGGTGTTTTTATATATGGCGCGTTTTTTATGGCTAATATTGGTAATAAAGTTGTTTTATTAAGGTATCTATAGTGTGTATAATATTAAAATCTCGTTTCAGATTTTCTATCTACAGTACCGGTAAAACATTTATAGACTTTTCGAAAAAACTAAAAAATAGATTAAAAGTGATCAAAAGTGAAAAAAACTAACTGGAAAAGGCGATCTGGTACTAAGACACTTCCTCAAATGGGCGATTTACCTAATACAGAAGCAATGAATCACTAAGAAAACAAATTAATAGTTTTTTTCTCTACAGTCTAAACCTTCAAAACATTTGGCTAGGTTAACACCACAACAGTATTTAAATAAAAGTTGTTTCTTATAGAATGAAAAAATAGATTAATTACACTGTTCAACAATTTTTCAAAAGTTGTTTGCTTCCGGTAAGAAAACAGTTGATTCTTGTGTATTTTTGGAAGCTGAATCCAAAAATGTCGGTTAAAATTGCTGATTAGCTCTAGTTTAAAATATAAATGCTTGTTTCATTTTTGTATGTTGATCTACATATGGCAAGCCTTGGTGCACTTTATTGAACACAACAGTAACAATCTACAAACGGTGTAATAATCGCATGCGTTTATATTTCAGCATAGCATATGCAACAAATAACTGTCACTTTTCAAATATAAATTTTTAATCTATTTTATCTGTTCTTCTGCTTTTGCCCTATCGCTTGTATACGGTTAATGGATCATCCCTAGATAGTTATGATCCAGCAAAAGTCAGTTCAGTTCAGTTGTTTTTTATTTCTGACCATCACATCAACAACAATACACGTCAACATAGCAAAGGTCGAGAAAAAGGTCAGCAAGCATTGATTGATTCTGTTTTCCCTGGTACCTCTTCTGTTTTCCCTGGTAACGATTAATTTTAGGGTTAGGGTTAGAGTTAGGTTAGGGTTAAGGTTAGTTAACTAACCCTAACCCTAAAATGAATCGTTCTGTCGACCTAACGTCCTGTCGACCAAACGTCCTGTCTACCAAATGTCTGTCGACCAAATGTCTGTCGACCAAACGTCCTGTCGACCAAATGACCGGGTACCTATAAACACACCTTCCTTTATTTTCGCTTCGCTCATTCGGTGAAATTTTTTGTCGAGATACATGAAACCAGCTCCTGCTTTGTCCATTGCCTTGACAAAGCTCTTCACTAAGCCCAGTTTTATGTGCAACGGTGGCAACAAAATCTTATTTGATTCAACAAGTGATGGTTGTTGAACGTTTTTCTCCCCTGGAGTCAATGATTGACGGAGAAGCCAGTCTTTCTTGATATAGTTGTAGTGGGAATGTTTCGCTCAACTATCCCATTCACAAAGAAAACAGCAGTACTTAGTATAATCCAGCTGCAGACCCATAACAAGAGCTACTACCTATAAGTCACCACACAGCTGCCATTGATGTTGGTCATGCTTTGTGCATCTTAGAAGTTGCTTTATGTTGTCAGTTTCCGTTTAGCTATTGCCGAAGATTTAAGTTACTGCATATGTGAGGGGCCCAACTCTTGCCCTGATCACCAACTTTACATCCAAAATACAAATGGCATGCTTTCCTGACCATAGCCGTAAGGGCCGTTATACTTCGTTTTTGTGAAGAAAAAGTTATTTCACCACAAATGTAGGAGAAATTGTCTGCTTTATTGATGCATTTTCGAGGCATCTGCAGAAAGAGCAGTTAAGGCTAAACACATGAAGTTTTTACAAAAGAAGCAAGCAAACAACTCAACTCAAACATAATTTTATGTCAAAATAAAAATAATACGAATAGACACGTCATCTACCTTCCAACTAATATATTAAGTGCCCAACTCTATCTGACTGCTGGAAGCTACAACAGCTAAACTCACACTGCTTTCCGCGTCAGCACGTAGGCTAAAGCACATTTTGGCATGGTGCCATATCTCAAAAACTAGAGCTAATCAACAAATTTCAAGTTGATATTCGTGATCAGCGACCCCAAATTAGCCAAGATTGACTCTATTCGTTTCAGAAGCAAATTGGCTGTTGACCAGTGTTATTATTGTTTTTTGAAAATTTAATTACAGAAATGTTAACAAATTTTGTCATCTTTCATAACTGTTGTCATGTTATGTCATAACATCTTGAAACTTTTAGAACAATGTTGTTGTAATTGTAATGTAATTAAAAATTGTTATCGTATAATTGTAATCCGATTGATCTAACTCTAGTATGGATAGGGAATCACTACGTTTGACTAACAAAAACATCGAATCCGTTCTGTGGCCTTGTGGAGATCGAGCTTGCACGAAACTTGAAAGGGCGTCGGTTCGACACTGCTGTAACGCACGCGTGTGTGTGTTTCGGCAGGTTACTTGTTATCGTAAAATAAAGAACTGCTGACTCGATGAGTTACATATCTTTTCGTTGCTTTCAGCAGCTTGTTGTGTTACAATATATTGCATGTTGTCGCCATGGGCGCCAAAGGAAGATAAAAAGACTAGTCACTGTTCTTTTAACAGGAAAGCGTGGTATCCAGTGTGCACTTACTGCACTGGTAAGTCCTGTAAGTCAAAACTGTGTCATTGTTCGCCGCTAAAACTACGTTCCTTGTCGTTGAATCATCGCAACGATTGCAAGCAACTGCGTAGGTTTGCTAACATGCTAGAGATAATTTTTATTGCTGTTGTTCTTTACTCACTTTTTAGATTGCAGTGTCAGTTGACAGACGGCTTTAACAAAAAAGTTTTTCAAGTTTTTAATTAATGCACAACTACATGTTAGAAAGCTGACAAAATAGCCAAACAGACCAATCATTAAATTTAAAATTATGGTAATTTATTCTTCTACATTTCACGAACAAGTCATGCTTTGAAATGTTTAAAGTAAGCAGAAGGGTGTTCCACAAATCTGCAGCAACCAACACATGTTCAATACTAAGGAAGTGAGAACTTGGAAAATAGTGACAAACCGGTCACGTGACCAACAGATTTAAAACAATTTAATACCAAGGCAGACATGATCATCTATAATTTGTATCAACTTGTGCCATATGATTGTATGAGGCTGTCAATGCTTGGTTTGTTGGCGGCATATTTGAGAGCTCTGGTTCGAGAGGGCGTCAGTTCGACATCGCTTAATAGTATGCGGCTGTATCTTTGGAAAAATATTTAACAGTATGTCTTAAAGTGGATATGAAATTTGGCCTCCTTGCCTCTCCGTTAGCTGAATTTAAATTTTCAAGCAACTGACGTAAGTCTGGATACGAAAACAATTCTGGTTCAGTCGCGACAATCGACAAAGAAGACGATTAGCTCAATAGAGTGTGGTTAGTGTTTCCGGTTTTAGTGCTCGGTTTGGTTCCAAGTCAAATTATATCTAAGGCTTTACAAACAGTACCAGCTGTTAGTCGTGGCCTACCCTTACATCACTATTTTATTGTTTTATGAAGGTTTAATACCTTTGACCGGCCACGTGATGTAGGCTATTTATCTTGAGGTCACCTGACCAGCAGTTTGTCTTTAGTTGAAAGTCGCTGTGTAAATGGCTCTGTGGTAACAAACGTCTTAAATACCCAGATATTGCATAAGCAATTCTGTTGGCTTCCTCCTAAGTACTCAATAACCTGTAGGCCTACTACTCAAACCATGCCTCAAAACGTCTTACAGTTGCTACAAAATTGTCATCAATATACTGCACCCTAATAGTTTAGGAGAGCAGTTATTACTTCTAAAATTCTGTATAACATCCAGTATTCACTGTCAGTCAACTCTGAATGAATAATCAAAACTAAACGTTTTATTTCCGTAAATAGTTGTAAACAAAGATCAAGATAATTGTTGATTTTATCGTATAAGTCCACAATGCGGTTAATAATTTGTGTTTTGTTTTTAACATCAAACTTGAAAGGTGAGTTTAATTATAATATTGACTGGGGTTAACATTGTAATGCAATTGTCTTGAACATCAATATATCTTTTGTAATGCTTAGAGAAAAGTCATCTCTCGATTTTATGTGACAAATATTAAAGGATTTACATCATATGCATGCTTTTTTACATTTTGGTAAATCGCGTTTGATAATTGTCGTTTGAACCCATTGTTTATGATAGCAGCGGCATCGCTAAAATATAAATAAACAGTTATTTACACTGCAGTAATAATATTCTGATCTGTATTACACAGCGCATTTATCGCACATATGCGTTGCATCCAGCTATTTACAAAGCGATGTCGATAAATTCTTCTGCTTAGCTGAGTGATGATGATTTCTGCACAACGCCGAAAGATCAGACGTTTAACTCCAGCTTCTAGTAGCATATAGTTTTGGTTTGATAAAACAAACCTTGTGCATCAAATCAAATTCATTAATAAGCTAAAAATGCTTAAAACGATATCATCATCATCATCAGGCACCTTTCTACTTGCACACTTGCGCATCAACATGAGTTAGTTGTTTCCAAGAGTAGAGATTATGAGTTAACTCACCCAGTGTCTCTAAATTGAGTCCGGTCCATGTCTGAATGTTGTCTTGCTGTCGTTTTGGTTGTCTGCCACATTTGCTGTTTCCTTCGACTTTACTTCCTGTCCAAACTTTGCTGGTTCCCCAATTTTGATTTGACATATTGATTTTATGTGATTTCATAAGTCGTACTTCTTCTATGTTCACTCAAGACAGGTTGGAAGAGAAAGATTCGATTTTGCGTCACCATCACCAGGAGATTGTCTTACTCGACTAGAGGACTTTTCTGATCTGGTGTAGGGTTCTTCGTTTTATCTGGCCTCTACCTTTTAACTAACCTGACTTGGGTGGCCCTTCCAGAAGCAGTTAGCGTCCACCAAAATATATATCAAAATAGGAATAAGTTTGTCATAATATTTAAATACACAAACTACCCAGTGTCATTACTAAAATTGTTACTTTTTTAAATCTCAGCGTTTGTGCTGACAATAATCTTTTAAAAATTTTGCTTTGTTGAAATTACAATGCTGAAAGTTTTTTAAATCTGCTGCTTTGTTGCTTTTTGTTTAGGAGGAATTTCACTTCCAAACATTCAAACAAACCTTCCTTCTCAAACCAATACATTAGCGACTGGTTATCTTGGTCTTGTTGTGAAAGCTCAGTTTAAGAAAGAAGCTTTCACCAGTTATCAATGGATAAACTCATATGAAGACAACAACAACGTTCCACAGTTTTACGTCTCTGGTGCCGGATGCGTTCCCAGAATATCAATCCATCAAACACAATCTTGTGTTGTGAACAATGGAGTGATCACTTCTACCTTGATATATCTTCAACCACTGACGACCAACCTGGATCTCAGTGTTCGAAGTAGCTACAAAAATGATGCCTCGTTATTGCCAGTTGTTGTTGCTCTTCCACATATAACACTTCGAGGTAATTTGTGTGGATTGTTGTAAAAAATAAAAATCTTGTTTTTTTTCTTTGTCGTGTGAGCCTCTGAGGCCCAGGCTCTACCATTTTACCACCCTATCTTCACGATGTTCCGGACTACACCGGAAGGATAATAAAGAGCAGCCAGTATTTGCTTTCATTATTCAAGACGCACACACCGTCTACTCCGTTAGGTGGCTTGAAAATGGGGCTGTCGTTGATGATGTGGTCTGCGGTCTGTAACGCGGTACCACATTCACAGAAGCACGATGCGAAGATGGTTGAATCGCACCTGCGCCTGTCTTTGTAGTGTCAGACCGATATAGGGCGTGTGTCGACGTCGGGGATAAAATCGATGGTCAGGCATGTGTTTAAGAGTTTGATGTGTTTGATGTTTGGAGTTTGATGTGTTAAGAGTTTGTTGTGTTTAAGAGTTGTGTTTAAGAGTTTGATGTGTTCAAGAGTTTGTTATTTGGTGTATAATTAATTACCTGTTCCACGAAAAAAGTTCTTACATAATGCAATAATTATAAAAAATTGTTTAAATATATTTTCAATTAATTTAGATCCGCTATAACAATATGCAGAGCGGAAAATGTTACATTATTATCAAATTGATTCAATAAAATGTATAAATTTAATTTTTGGCTTAAGATTGTCCACAAACACTCCAAGACAACGTATATGTACAATTCGACTCCGCTAGATACAATGACGTTGGCACATTCTATTGTTCTAACAATGGACGATTGTTCTATTCAAACGGAAGTCAACCTACTTCTGACCAAACTACTTGTCAATATAATGCTGAATGGAGTGGTCAGGATAATCTACAATGTTGGACAGGTAATATTGAAAGTAAACTA
Organism: Aplidium turbinatum; assembly: GCF_918807975.1. Classification (NCBI taxonomy): domain Eukaryota; kingdom Metazoa; phylum Chordata; class Ascidiacea; order Aplousobranchia; family Polyclinidae; genus Aplidium; species Aplidium turbinatum. The sequence goes on along the minus strand of NC_137483.1, from coordinate 3,490,012 downwards.
TTTTAAGTTATACTGGTAAACATTCTAGGAACATGCTGATCTATGAATCTAGACACTTTTTGTTTTACTTATTTTTATACATTATTTTGCAAATATAAAGACGAACTAGACATCAAATTTTGTCCTACTGAATGTATTTTTAGCTACTCCAGTTAAGCGATGAAGATGATATACTGAAGCAGATTTAGAAAAAAGCACTTAGATATGTGCCTCTACAAAATCACAATTATGTGCCTTTATGTTTTTTGTTAAATTTTCCCGTTTTTTCTTGTTCAATCAAATCACGTTGACCTGGTCAGTAGTGTATTCAGTTAGATGCTCCTGTTTCAAACTAGCAACAGATTTGAGAGATAAAAATTTAGTTTTATTTTATTTTTTGAAATATTTAACGCTGGAATCTGTTTGCAGTAGACTAACAAGGCCTTTGTAAGGCTAGTAGGGCCAATCACCCGCTAGTGAAAAATTGCGATTACGAAGCATCAAACGACGATACTTTGCAAACAACTGGTGGGAAATAAATTATTATTATTATTGAAAGAATGACAAACAATGCAACATTTTTAATTGAAAACATCACTTACTTGCCGATATGAAGTTAACAACTTTATTTCTTGCGTCAACACACAAGCAAAAATAGACGGATAGCCTCTGTCATGTGTCCAAAGTCTCACCCATTTTGTACTTCACATTTTCCTATTGAACATTAATTCGTCTCAAAACGGTGTGAAAGAATAAGCTATTAAAAACCTTTTTGTCATTTTCTTTTTCGTCGTGTGTCACCCTGCCTTAGCCCTGAGCTTCATGCAAGCTCTTGCTCTATTGTTGAACTCGGTCAAATCCTGTGCAGAGCACCTTGCTTTTAGGACAGGGCATTCGAGAAGATATAGCTTTTTTGCTCCTGTCCGCATTTGCAACTTGTGCTTACCATGGAATACCCTCAGCGTCTCATCAAAAATTTACGCCTGCCATTGCCAGTGGCAGTTTTAGGCATTGCCAATATTTCCATGGTTTACGCTTTCCGGGAGGAAAGCCTTCTACGGGAAAAAGCTCTATATTGGCCAATCTCGTCACGGCTGCCGGCTGCCATAGTTTAACCCGCACATTGGCGGAGACCTCATTTTGATTCATTGGGACAATTGAAGCAAGAAAACTTGTTTTTTATTTCAATCGCCTGCGTGCTAGACTTTAGTCATGCATAGTGGGTGTTTCTCATCCGTTTCATGACAAGATCTTTCCTTTCTTCTGTTCACGCTTTTTCTGATGTTGGGGAAAGCAATTTCAGGCAGAATGTGCAGCGAAATGATATTCATTGGCTTGAGATAACTTGTACTTTTTTGTCATTAAAACTTAGTTGTAAGTGTATACTGTATATATACCTCTACAAAATCGGAGTGTCTAGGGAGCTGACTATGTTCAGCCCCCATCTCTACGGAGATACCTCAACGCGGTATAGAGGTGAACCCAGACTGAAAACTAGGCTCACTCATAGAAACTTCTGGGGCTAATAAACACACGGAAAAGTCCCCAACGACAATTTTTTGGCGGAAGAGGGCAGTGTCTGACGGGCAGGCATCCTGTAAGACGGGCCTCGACGAACAGAGCACCCGGCAGCACGTTGAAACCATTTCCCCTGAAACTGCACGTTTCAATATAATTGGACCGCAGCAGACATTGACCTGGCCAAGAGTGTGTGCGTAGCCCTATAGCGTAGTCACGACCACCTCAAACAACCATACAAGCGAATGGCTTCTGTCTCAATATGGACGAACCAAACAAAGCCAAATGGCGATGATATCACGGGTAACGGGGCCAGAGGCGCTGGAAGCGGGGGGGGGGGGGGGCAGGGGAGGCGGATGCCCCCCTTGCCTACATTTTTCTGTAGGTGGGGGAGGGCAGAGAGGGAAATGGTACCCTTTTAAGGTCACCTAATCTACTGTAAATTTTGCAATAACAATTTCTGCTATTCGCTTTTAGCATAATTATAATATTTTATTATTACCTCAAAATAATATTCACGATACAAAATTTTGTATCACAGGTGGTTACATCATTATAACACAGCATGATGCCCTTCCATGCCATTATTCTTTGTATACCGTACACTTATTGTATCATTACTCGATAATGAGCTGATAGATGAGTATTATTGCTATATCTTATCTTAAAACTTCAAAAAAAGTTGGCCTTTTAGAAACAAAAGTGCCTTTTTTCCATAATCTTGCCCCTCCAAGTCAAAAATCGTTCCGGCGCCCCTGACGGGGACAGGCTTGGTAGAGTTGGAAACCTTCAGCCTGGTTTCACACATTGGCGGCGGATCTATGATGATCGTCTCCCAATGAACTGCGGTGACATTGGGTTCCGGTAGCAAGACCCGTGTCTGGGCTGGCCTATCCAGGATTTCCCACATCCCACCCCACATGAGGAAGCCCTAGAAAATGTGGGGTAAACATCGGACACAGCAATTCTCATCTGGCCAGCTTGCAGCGGCTGGCGGATTACCAACTTTCAACCTACTTAACGGTCGACCTACGACCCAACGAGGCTCCTTCGAATAATGCTTTCTGGTGAGCTGGAGACAGGGAAAAGACATCCTGGAAGACCAAAAATGAAATACAAAGATCAGCTGAAAGTTTCCCTCAACCATGCAAACATTGATCTGGAATCATGGGAACAACTTGCTAGTGACAGATCACTCTGGAGAATAAGAACTAGGGAAGGCACGGAAATTTCCGAAAAATTAAACAAAACAGGATACAAAAAGCCCAAGAAAAACGAAACATTAGAAAGATAACCTAAAACTACCACGCTCTCTATCTTCCATGCTATGTGCCTTTCGCCCACGTCTTTTCTATCATTTACTGGGCCTCTAAAGCCACATACGACATCACCATCCAAAGCCAAATTCGATTTGAAGACAAACCAATGCTCGGACACGAGCTGGAGCCGACGATGAAGATACTGTATATAATTCCAACTTTTGAAAACATTTAGCTTTGATTTAATCCAACAAATATTGTGCTTCAAGCCGAAATGATTATTGCACCACCAATATTGGATACATAAAAGAATACCAAAAAAAGTGAAAGATTTTTCAAAATCGTTGCTAAAGCAACAAAATGGTGCTTTTTCGAACCTCAGCGTTTATGTTGTACACCCTTTGGTAAAATTTTTGTTTGTCTAAAAGTATGGTTTCACCACAATTTTTCTTTTAGACAGCTACTGATGGTTTATTGTTTCTTCTAAGTAATGTTGTTTTTGTTTAGGAGGGATTTCACTTCCAACCATTGCAACAAATCTTCCATCACCAACCAATGCATTAGCAACTGGTTATCGTGGTCTTGTTGTGACAGCTCAGTTTGAAAAAAAAGATTTCACAAGTTATCAATGGATCAACACATATGAAGACAACAGCGACGTTCCACAGTTTTACGTCGGTGTTGTCGGATGCGCACCAAGAGAATCAATTTATGAAACAATCACTTGTGTTGAGAACAATGGAGTGATCACTTCAACCTTCACTTATCTTCAACCACTGACAACTAACCTGGATCTTAGTATTCGAAGTGGTTCATTATCCAGCGGTGATGTGTCTTGGTTGCAAATTGTCATTGCCCTTCAACACATAACACTTCGAGGTAATTTGTCTGTGAAGTTTTGCAAAAGGAAAGATAGTTGTGTGATTCATTGAATAAATAATATTAATAATATTGGTGTTGCAAGCACACTCGTGCTTTTTTAACTTCATAATAACTTAGGTATTAAAGCTTTGATTCTGTGTAGAATTAACTACCTAGTCCATAAAAAAGTTGACCGATAATGCAATAAATATTAGAATTTATTGAAACATTTTGCAAAGTAGTTTAAATACACTTTAAAATATTACAGGGCGGAAAAAATTACATTTCGGAGCATATCTTAAATTCATTCCATAAATGTATAAATTTATTTTTTTGCTTTCAGATTGTCCACAAACACTCCAAGACAACGTCTATGTACAATTCGACTCAGCTGGATACAATGACGTTGGAACATTCACTTGTTCTAACAATGGACGATTGTTCTATTCAAACGGAAGCCAACCTACTTCTGACCGAACTACTTGTCAATATAATGCTGAATGGAGTGGCCAAGATAATTTGCAATGCCGAGAAGACAATTATTGAAAGAAAGTTATTTTAACTCTTTGTCCTTTGGGACGGGTCGGTTCGTCCGTGGTATCTTTCAAAACGATCTTACTAAAGATTTATCCAACCAATACCTTTAAAAATTTATGACTTTTCCTAAAATATATTCAAGTGTTTATTCCGCCTCGAATGACATTGTTGTTGTATATAGGTTTTCAGATTAGAAAATACGACATAATTTTCACAATATAAACTGATGTCTTCGTTTGCTACTCGCTTTCTAATTATATATGGAAGTAATATGCTTATTGAGCGCTTATTTATGACTTACCGTACTGTATAACTACGAACAGTGCAATTCTTCTTTACAAAATTCGATTTATTTCATAAAACAAACAAATTGTTTTGATTTTTATCGATTTGGTCAAGAAATAACAACGAGAGAGTTCTTGATTACTCAATAGACTTTTGTATGTACACTAATATTCACATTACACTTATATTCATATGTACAGCATGTTGCTGAAATGTTTCTTGAATCGAGAGATTGGATCAAAATGAAAAGACGAAAGATTAGAGTCTCTGAAAATAACTCAATATAAGTTATACTTTATTAGTTGTTATTCTTTCGTGGAGGAAACACGTGCAGCTGTATTCTGCTTTAATAAAGCATTGCACATGTTGTACCAGCATTAAATCTCTATGTACGTGATAATTTGTATGGTTGCTTGAGAAATTATAGAAATAATTCTTCCGCTGATGAGGACTCGAAAGCTTTTAGACGCTGGTTCGACTTTCGAGATGTGGGATCGAGCAACACTTTTCATTCCACCGCTCCTAGTGACTGGAATAATTTACATACAACAAAATGAAACTTGTATCCCTCAATTTCGGTGAACCGGTCTGCGTCAACGGTTTATTGCCTCTTGTTCAGGTGTACGAAACTGCAACGATTAAAATTCATATAGATTTTCTCAGTCTTATAAAAAAAAAATTCACAATCAATCATCAATCCCAATGTCCTAGATTTCAATGTGTTGCTGTACGACTTGTTTAAAACAACTAATATTTGTATCGAGGAAATACTCAGAGAATTATCTATACAGGGTTATCACTAATTAACGTTACAACTTTAAACAACTGTATTTACAGTAACAAATAGTAGACAATTTTTGAGCAAAAAACATATAATATTATTGTCAAATAAATAAATTCAGATAATACGAAACCAAGGACATTTCCAGAAACATTTGATAAATCTACCATTCAACGTTTTATAGGCAAAGAAAACTTATTGTTTAGGTAAGACTTGATGCCAGAGTGTAGGGGGTTTAGGTTTGGGGATAAAAGAGGCTATTCTTCCTTGGAAATGAAAAACGGCACATTGGCATAAAGCTAGTGTTGCGTTCTCTTAGCACCATGTGCAGGGGCAGAATCTTGTTGGAAAAACCAATTTCGTTTTTTGAAGTATTTCCTTGCTCAAGTCAACAATGAACCCTCAAGAATATCATTTTGGTAGTTTTCTTGGTTCAATTTCACTCCTTGGTCTACAAAATCAATGGAGTGCTTCCTGATTCATTGACTGCGGCCCACACCATCACCAATGCCGTCCCTTGTCTCCGAGTGACTACCCGGAGGTACACGTCACTATCTTTTGACCAAACACGATCATTCTGACGGGTATAATGATGCTGAACATCAAATTTCTTCTCATTGTTGAACACAAGGTTTGGCTACGTGCGTCCTCCTTCAATGCGTGAGAGCAGAATTCTCGCTCTGGAGAAACATTTCTCAATGGTATTGGCATTTAGCAACTGTTTCTTTATGTGTTTGAATGGGTTCATCTTCAAAAACTTTTTGAGAACTGTGAATATGATTCCATAGGGTATGTTCGCCTACTTTGCCAGTTTTTGAATTGGATCTCTTGTAACGTTAATTATTGATGACACTTGTATAGGCTTTCTGTTAAACATTGAGCGAAAGTCACTTCATTTTATTTTCATCCGTGTGAATAAGATTTGGTGAGAAACATAATTATATTGCTACAAACATAGACATTAAATTTATTTACAAATTGAATGGAAATGCGGAGGAATATCAAAAGAAGCAGAGTCGTTTTAAAGTATGGCCTGGCAAAACTATTTCTCTATCACAACTTCTCTGTTACAATTTGTGCAATTAACGAAGTCAGGAAAATGAAAAAGTTTTTATTGCTACCAAGGTGCAAGGTTAAACAGTTTATCAGTCTTGGTAGAAAACAACCGCCATCGTAAGTTTTCTTACACTGATCTACAAAATCGATCACGAAGATATCTTGGTTAGAGCTGAGCGGTGTTGAGTAACAACCATCTTAAGCCGGGAGTCGAACCAGGTTTGCATTATTGGAAGGCCAACGCCTTATCACAGGGCCATTTCACCGCTCTACAATAAACTGATGGCTAATGCTGCACCAGGCAAAACAATACACCGATTATTTTTTGCAGCGAAACGTAGATCGGATACAACAACTGAGACACTTCCTGATCTGAGAATTTTGTCATTAAATGTTTTTGCGCTAGTTCCCATCCGGGGCCCAAGTCAAACAGTACACTTCTCGCGCAGGCCTCCAGATGATCTCACATTTTTGTCAGTACGTGCTTTTGCGACACGGTTCAAATGAAATCAGAAAGTTGCGTGTTCAAATCACATTGGGATCACCAATGTACGCACTGCCTGGTTTTCTTTCCTTTTCTTTTATTCCATGTTATTTTCACAACACGAGTCTTGACTGAGACAAATGTTTTATTTTTTCTGACTTCCCGCTTTCACTCTGTTTTACTTAAACGCACGATGTGAACCAAACGTTTTTTGTCACTTAAACCGTGTCGTAAAAGCACGTGCTTACAAAATGTGAGATCATTTAGCTAGAGGCAAGCGCGAGACTAATTTAGTTTCTCGCGCAAGCTGTGGTAATCGAAGCCAAACGCGTGGACATCGAAAACAAGACATTAGCATGAAATTTTCTACGGTTTGAGAAAAAGTTTTCTCTGCCTATAAAACGTTGAATGGTAGTTTAATTAATTAGGACATTAATAAGTATTTATTCTTATCTTTTTGTATTGGTTTTGTCTGTTTTAAACCATAAACAGACGTAACCCAGCAACAACACTACATTTTACATAATAAAAACAAAAAGCTAACGTTTTCGGCTAACCATACAGCCCTTTTCAAGCCTATAAGAAAAGCATTTTTAAAAGAAATACTAAAAAATAATACAGTAGATAGTGTAGTGTATTCGTGTACTAGATAGTGTATTATTCTTTAGTATTTCTTTTAAAACTATTTTTTATAGGCTTAAAAAGGGCTGTATGATTAGACGAAAACGTTAGCTTTTTGTTTTTGTTTTTTGTTTTTATTATGTTAAATGTAGTGTTGTTGCTGCGTTACGTATGTTTATGGTTTAAAAAATTTACCTCTCCACCCAAATGGTATTTTGTCAGTTTTTTGAATATGTCTTATTTTGGTGAATTTGGAATCTTATTCGTATCAGACCGGGCCCAAATTTTCTCCCTAACAGCACTGGCAAGCCATGTCTAATTTATCACCTAAAACTTTAACTCTGCATAACAAGATTCAAGCAAAGAATACATTATTTTCTAGAAAAACAAAATTTAAGGTGTTCGTAAAAGATTGTCATACTAGCAATCAATGGCGTCGATTTTTTCGAGAATTTCCCATTATTTCTGAAAGCGATTTCCTAAAGTTGCCAATTTTCAGCTTAAGCTATTATAATGAACTATTTGTGGACCCACATGTCAGTCTGTCGCAATTGTTTTGCTTCATTTTGTGTAGCCTACCGTTTAGATTGGTTGTAATTGCGTAATGTATTCACTGGTCAGGAAGCAAAAAGAAATGTTTTAAAGGCAGCAATTTTTATTTTTGCCAGTATAATCGTTCTCATTACGTAACATTCCATCATTCCATAGTCGTTGCAAATTGCTCTCAAACTTTAGCGGCGGCATAAAACAGAGATGTAAGATTGGCTAGGTAACAATAGCGGCAATAGACGTCATTAATGCAGGTAACTGATCACCCAAAAACAATACTAACAAAATAAAAACACGAGAAAATAAAGTAAAAATGCTTTGAAAAGTGACCGACAATCAACGGCACTAATCAAACTTCATCGTATTAACAGCAAGTTGCGTGTAACTATTTTTAAACTGTGTGACGTTTTAGGCATGAAAGTCGAAAAGCAAATACTCAGAACGTCAAAGAGGCTAAAGTCGTTTTTGTAACCAAGACCATAAAACGTAGAGCTTGTCGATCCCTGGAGTGGCAACGAAGATAAAGGTTCATACGAAATAGACTATAAATCATCTTTTATTTTTTATCATTTTTGATTTAATTCCCACACTTTACGAATATCTCAGCTTCAAGAACGACATGGGGAGTTTTGATCGCACAATTTACTGGCCTAATTTTGTTGTTATTCAATGGTTTTGTTCTTTTATTCAAGGCGGTACTTCTCCAGGTATTTTGAATGATGCCGACCGCTTATGTCAAGAGTCACAGTTTTCCCTTCGCATTGCTGGATGCGCATTGTTGCCTCACTTGAACAATTGCTGGAGACATCAGCCTTTTTTATATTTATTCAGCGTTTGCAGGCGTTGAAGCAATAAAAAAAAGGTGGATTTTTTGACAAGGTTTCTGCAATCAAGACGTCTTTGAAATTTGCGTGGACAATTTTTTTGCCGTCGAATTCATAATTTATTCAATTTTAAGGCCGATTAGCTCACACCCAAACAACTGAATCAATGTCTCCTCTTGTTCTCAAAAGTTTGTTGCCTGTTGTTTTATTTCACCTACTTGGTTCCTCTGAACGGAGAGCTGTTCTTGGAATGCATTGCTCAAACGCACGCCCCGACAGTTGAACAATGGTTGCTTGATTTAGCCATTTCTTTGTTCACAATCGGTAGCTTAGCCAAATGAACTTCAAGGCGCACTTTTTTGTTGTTTTTTTAAACACCTTTTTGATTTTTAATTTTTTTGATTAGCTTTTTTAATTAAATTGTGCATTTCTTTACGGCATGTCTTGATCGAACGATTATGCAAAGAGGGAAGTCATAAGCAAGAACCAGTGGAGTGGAAATCCACTGCTATGCGATAAAAAGATGACTTTTAACGTTAAAATAGTGTAAATTGGTCCGTTTCCTTTTAGATAATCACAATTTACTCAAACTATGCATTAAACTCACGGAACTATCTGTCCATCAAAGAAATATTGGAGAGGTGTTTCCATATCACAACACAACTTTCCTTTTCACTTGAAATGAAAACTTATTCCTGCTCTTAGTCATAAAATTCTGCATCCGCTTGTTGTAGATGCATTTTAGAAATTGCATTCCAATTGAAATCGCAGAGGTGTTTTTATATATAGCGCGTTTTTTATGGCTAATATTGGTAATAGAATCGTTTTATTAATGTATCTACAGTATTTATAATATTAAAATCTCGTTTTAGCTTGTCTATCTACACGTATGCAGAAAACAAAGACCTTCCGCGGTTTTACGTTAATGGTATCGAATGCGTTCCCAGAAAATCAATCAATGAAATAATCACTTGTGTTGAGAACAATGGAGTCATCACTTCAACCTTCACTTATCTTCAACCACTGACAACTAACCTGGATCTTAGCATTCGAAGTGGTTCAATATTCAACGGTGATGTGTCATGGTTGCAAATTGTCATTGCCGTTCAACATATAACACTTCGAGGTAATTTGTCTGTGAAGTTTTGCAAAAGTAAAGATAGTCGTGCAATTCATTGAATAAATAATATTAATAATAATAATGGTACTGCAAGCACAGTATTGCTTGTTTATCTTCATGATAACTCACGTAGTAAAGCTTTGATTCTGTGTAGCATTAATTACGTAGTCCATAAAAAAGTTGACCGATTATGCAATAAATATTAGAATTTATTGAAACATATTTCAAAGTAGTTTAAATACACTTTAAAATATTACAGAGCGGAAAAAATTACATTACGGAACATATCTTAAATTCATTCCATAAATGTATAAATTTATTTTTTTGCTTTCAGATTGTCCACAAACACTCCAAGACAACGTCTATGTACAATTCGACTCAGCTGGATACAATGACGTTGGAACATTCACTTGTTCTAACAATGGACGATTGTTCTATTCAAACGGAAACCAACCTACTTCTGACCGAACTACTTGTCAATACAATGCTGAATGGAGTGGCCAAGATAATTTGCAATGCCGGACAGATAATTATTGAAAAAAAAACATTCTAAGTCTTTATCTTGTAGGATGGGTCGGTTCGTTCGTGTTATCTTTCAAAACGATCTTATTAAAGATTTATCCAACCAATACCTTTAAGGCTTCGTGACTTTTCCTAAAATATATTCAAGTGTTTATTCCGCCTCGAATGACGTTGTTGTTGTGCATAGGTTTGGAGGTTTGAAAATACGACATAATTTCACAACATACACTGATGTTTTAGTTTGCTACTAACTTGTCCTTTTGTTTTCAAACTCTATGGAACTAATATGCTTATTGAGCGTCTCAGTATGTAAAACTTTAACGAAGATAACTCATAAGTTGGCCTTATTGTAAAGCTTTCAATCGTAATTATTACGCTAATTATTTGCAAAGTCAAGTTCTAAGCTGCTTTGATTAATCTTTTACTTGCTTCAAAGTTTTCTCTGAAAATACGAGAAACCATAATATGTAGTTTTAAATTGTTTTCCAACACCATTACATTTCATTTTTGACTTACTGCATAACAACGAACAGTGAAACTCTTCTTTATAAAACTAGGTTTATTTCATAAAAAACAAACTGATTGTTTTGATTTTTGTCGGTTTGGTCAAGAAACAACAACGAGAGAGTTCTTGATTACTCAATAGACTTTTGCATGTACACTAATATATTCGCATTGGTTAGCGCGTTGGGCTCGCAGTCGAGAGCCTGTATGTTCGACTCCAGCCACCCGCACTTGCTGTTGTTTCTCTGGGCAAGAAACTTTACGATAATTGCCTCTACCCAGTGATCGATTTCGAGTAATGGGTAGTACCAAATTTAAGTCATAAATAGAGTAGACAACCGGAAACAGACATTGCCGTCGGCTGCAGCGTGGATCAGGTGTACGTCGGAAGGCGTACACCGATGCATAGCGCTCAAGTCCGCTTTCCCGCAATGCAGGATAAATATAAACAAACAAACAAACAAACAAACAGTACAGCATGTTGCTGAAATGTTTTCTGAATCGAGAGATTGCATCAAAATGAAAAGACCAGAGATTGGAGGTTCCGCAAATAACTCAATGTACTATAATTATGTTAGACTGTATTAGCTGTTATTCTTTCGTGGAGGAAACACGTGCAGCTGCATTCTGCTTTAATAAAAAATTGCACATGTTGTACCAGCATTGAATCTTTATGTACATGATAATTTGTATAGTTGCTTGAGAATTCATAGAAATAATTCTTCCGCTGATGAGGACTCGAAAGCTTTTAGACTCTGGTTCGACTTTTGAGATGTGGGATCGAGCAACACACTTTAAAGATAGCTTTTCATTTCGCCGCTCTTAGTGAGTGGAGTATTTTACATGCAACAAACTGAAACTTGTATCCCTCAACTTCGGTGAGCCGATCTGCGTTCAGTGGTTTACAGCCTCTTGTTCAATTGTGCGAAACTGCAAGGATTAAAATTCAGAGTGAAACTGTTCACCAGGCATTTGATAATTAAAGTAACTTGCGTTCTTCTGGTGACTATAGGCTACTAGGTACCTCCTGATGTTAAAGATAATACCTAGCTTATATTACCGACGTTTCGTCAGTCAGCACGACTGACTTTATCAAGAGGGTTTTACCTGTTTTACGTTTTACCTGTTCTAGTCCCCTTGATAAAGTCAGTCGTGCTAACTGACGAAACGTCGGTAATATAAGCCAGGTAATATCTTTAACATCAGGAGTAGGGTGGCCCGTTTTTGAACTTTTTTTAAAATTCTCTCGGGGTAGTGGGGAGATGGTCCCAATGAGTGAGAAAACGTTCATGACAAAATTTGAGATTCGTAAAAAATTGTCTTCAGCCTCCTCATGGGGCCCAAAAATCAAAAAATCGGGTCAAAAACGCATTTTTTCAAAAATATTTTTAGTTTGGGTAGATACAATATTGTTTAGATATATCTAATTAGCCTAAGAAAAAGAATTGGAGTCATTTGAACTATTCCTTCAGCTTCCTCACAGCTTATGAAAATTTCAATTTTGCTGAAAATTTCGCATTTTTGTGGGTGGTTACATGATACATAATTGCGTTGGACATTGTGCCAGCTATGAAACGTCATGGTATTCCTCATTATAGACCTGCCCTGAGCTGTTGCGTCATTTTTTAATGAATTTGGGTTAATTTAGTAGGAAAAAGTGACTTCTTTTATTTGAATTTACGTCACTGACGAAATTTGTAGTTATGTAACCACAAACAAAAATGCAAAATTTTCAGCAAAATGAAAATTTTCATAAGCTGTGAGGAAGCTGAAGGAATAGTTCAAATGACTCCAATTTTTTTTCTTTGGCTAATTAGATATGTCTAAGCAATATTGTATCTACCCAAACTAAAAATATTTAAAAAAAAAATGCGTTTTTAACCCGATTTTTCAATTTTTGGGCCCCATGAGGAGGCTGAAGACAATTTTTTACAAATCTCAAATTTTGTCATGATTGTTTTCTCACTCATTGGCACCATTTTCCCATTACCCCGAAAGAATTAAAAAAAAAGTTCAAAAACGAGCCACCCTAATCAGGAAGTACCTAGTAGCCTATAGTCACCAGAAGATCGTAAGTTACTTTAAGGATTAAAATTCACATAGATTTTCTCTGTCCTATGAAAAGGATTTTCACAATCAATCATAAATCCCGATGTCCTCACTTTCAATGTGTTGCTGTACGACTTCTTTGAAACAACTAAGGTTAGTATCGAAGAAATACTAAGAAAAATATCTTTGCAGGCTGTTAAACATTGAACAAAAGTCACTTCATTTTATTTGCAACCGCATGAACAAGATTTGGTGAGAAACCTGTATTGCTAAAAACATAGACATTAAATTTTCTGTACAAATTCAATGGAAATGCACAAGAATATCAAAACAAACATCCCCGCTTTAAAGTAGCCTAATGCCTGGCAAAACTATTTTTCCATCACAATTTCTCTGTCACAATTTGTGCAATAAACGAAGTCAGAAAATAAACAGGTTTTATTGCTGCCGAGGTTAAACGGTTTATCAGTCTTGGTAGAAAAAAAATCGACATCATACATTTTCTTACACTAATCTATAAAATCGATCACAAAGATGTTTGTCTACGTTTTTTAATATAATTTGAGGTTTGGGAGTCGAAGATGTTTGTACAGTAAGGTTGCATTGTTACTGCCAATCTTGGCGTAACATTTAAAATGTTTGCATCATCGCTTGTGAAATCATCATGCGGAAAAAACAACCATTAGAAAAGCACTCCCAGACTAAGCACAGCGCCTTTGTTAAGGTAAGCAGCACCAGCAGCTGTTGCACTGTAGGTCAAGAAGTAGCTATTCTGCAAATTCATGTTGAAAGCATCGCCGACGCTGAACTGGACATCATTACCCGGTTTGCCCACAACAATGCAACGGTGATCATGATCCTGGAAACCTGTTGTTTGACCCAGGAGAAGCTTAAAATTGCACAATCTGGCCTTGCTGCCTGCACTCTCATCAACAAGCATGGAATAGCAACATTTTAGTGAAAAAAGAACAAGAAGATTGGTTGTTGTGTGGTTTCCTCAGATCAGCAGTGGTAGCTTTTGCAGAACCATGTTCCTTCAGCAAAGCTGATGTTGAGATGATTCATAGCTGGTTAAATTAAATCAATGCTTTGCCATCGGTTGACTTAACGCATTGGGTTAGGGCGGTGGTACTCATTACTTTGACGTGGATTTGATTCCCACTAACTTACTGCTATAGCTCTTTTTTCTTCTGTAATTACTAAACAAAGTTCGAAAAACAGTAATAATAATTAATTTTCTGGCTGAATGCTGTAATGGTCACAATTGGACAGACAACGTAGCATCTGATTGGTTCGTGGTTGGATTGGACAGAAGTCCATGGATTGGATATCTGCATGTTAAATTGCCTTCCGCCTGATATTGCCCTTGCAAGAAGGGTTGCCATTTGGCCATTTTTAATGTGACTTCGCTATTAAATTTTTTCTTTTAATAGCCAAGCCTATTTGGCTACATTTGTTTTGTTTTTTTACCTGCTGGTGAATGATAAATTTTATCTTCAACGTTTCTGCTGACTTATAGCCTACTACAGCGTGGTCCAACTACTTTTGACTTACGGGCCACTTTGCAAAAACGTAACAACTTGCGGGCTATTTCCAATAAAATGATAGTGGTGCGTAGTCGAAATTGTTAAACAATAGCAAATGTAAATTTGTTGCAAATCTCCATCAGTGAGATGCCTGTGGTCCAGGTTTCTCTGATACTATCGTTTCTACATCAATTTCAATGTTAGTGGTAGCAAGTCCATCTTCCAGTGTTTCGTCTATCATTCGATTTCTGTTTTTAGACTTGACTTGCTTAGACTTGACAGCAAGAATTGGTTGCACTGAAGCTTGTAGAGTTCGAGCTGAAGTTCTGGTAGCTGTGTTTCCACATTAACATCCATAGGATTGTTATACAAATAGAGATTATAAGGTTGCGACAGCATCATTGCGATACAATGATGCTGTCGCAATTATTGAATTATGCTAAATTTCTGACTGTTGCTCAATAGCCAGTATTAGGGTTCCAATTCAAAAGATACATAACATGAAAACTGTGGAATATTTAAAGGAAACAAAAACGGCCGGAACACGAGGTTCATATCAGCCTTTAAGAAGCCCAGTTGTACTGACGAAACCTGGCAGGTTGAAACAGTAGGCCTATAAGCCTTGCTGTCTACAACTTTGAATTAATTTTTTTATACTTTTTATCTAAATACTTGTTCTAATTGAAATTACTTTCTGTAACATAAATACAAATTAAATCAATACTGTGAAAGCTCTCGGGCCACAAAAATTATATCCGCGGCCGCATGCGGCCCGCGGGCCTGTAGTTAGACCACGCTGGCCTACAATATACAGACATTAATTATTAAAAATAATGGCAATTCTGCCAATACTGTCATGTATGTGCACAAAAAGGTGGAAGGCACTTTAACATGCAGATACTGGCACTTTAACATGCAAACTCTGGCTTTCATTCGACCAAATGACACAGTTAGTGCGTTTGAAACACTTCAGGAAGCTATGTTAACAGAAGCTGACTCGATCGTAGATTATTTTGAAAATGTCTTCATCGGAAGAAGGCTACGCACCAACAGACGATCATCACGTCTTCTGATCAGCATGTGGAGCATACATGGTCTGGTAGTGGAAGACCTTCCGCGCACAAACACTTTTTGATGGAATTGTCCGGGGGGAAATTGTCCGGAGGGGCAGTTGTCCGGGGGGCAATTGTCCTAGAACTCTATTCTGCAACTGCATGTTGAAAGCATCGCCGACGCTGAAGTGGACATCATCACCCAGTTTACCCACAACAACGATGCAGCGGTGATCATGATCCAGGAAACCTGTTGGATGAAGCGAAAAGCTTAAAATTCCCCAATCTGAACTTGCTTCCTGCACCCTCAGCAACAAGCATGGAATAGCAACATCTGAATGAAGAAAGAACAAGAAGATGAGTGTTGTGTGGTTTCCTCAGATCAGCTGTAATAGTTTTTGCAGAACAGTGTTCCCTCAGCAGAACTGATGGTGAGATGATTCATGGCTGGTTGTCTTGACCGTTTTCGTTATCATTATTGCTAACTCTTTTCATCGTTATACTGACATGTCTTTTGCAAACAGCAGTCTGCTTTCTCTATTGTATTTTCGCTGCTGCTCAAAACGCAAAGCCAACTAAGAAGAAAAAGTGCATCTTGTCATATTTTCATCTTATAATAGCCTAATATTTTGTGCATATACATGTTTTTTATTTTTTGTTTTATTATCTTTATCCTGCATTGCGGGAAAGCGGACTTGAGCGCTATGCATCGGTGTACGCCTTCCAACGTACACCTGACCCACGCTGCAGCCGACTGCAATGTCTGTTTCCGGTTGTCTACTCTACTTATGACTTAATTTTAGTAGTACCCATTACTCGAAATCGATCACTGGGTAGAGACAATTATCGTAAAGTTTCTTGCCCAGAGAAACAACAGCAAGTGCGGGTGGCTGGAGTCGAACATGCAGGCTCTCGACTGCGAGCCCAACGTGCTAACCACTCGGCCACTGCTGCCGACAACCGTAGTATTTTCAATGCTAGTATTTTCAATCGAATGACAGAGGTCGAGCACGAAGACAAATAAGTAACAAGAACCAATAGCAAGTTTACATTTCGCAGTTGCATTTATCTTCGTTAGAGGAAGCTCATCATCGCATCAATATTTTTTTTATTATAATCGTTGCTTAGCTGAACTACACCGAGAGGCTTTCTGAAGTCAACCATGGCCACCTAAAGATACGGCCTGATTTGTCACATTTTTCAGAAATTTTCAGGTTTTTCTAACTTTGGGCAAACGTTTAAACAAAGTTTTCTAAAAATTAGATTTTTACGCTTTCTTTTTTCTTTTCCCCAGATGACACAATAGGTTTTAACATCCTCACATGTTGAAAAACAAAGAAAATTTCATTTTGTAGATTTTAGTCAGACTGTTAATTTTCAATAACAGTCTGATTTTGCGTTTTTCAACTTACTTTTTCTCATTTGCTACTGCTTCCCCAAGGCAACAAAAAAGCTTTTTGTCATTAGGAAACCGCAAAAAGTAAAAACATCTCAAAAAATGTCAGTCAAGCACTAGCAGTAGCTGTAATCAAAATCTGCAAAATGTGACAAATCAGGCCGCATTTCAAGGTGGCCATGAGTCAACCAATCTTTTTGTTTTGTCATCCAAGACAAGTAGATCTGCTCTATTTGGTAGATGGCAAACTCTTTGATGATGTGGTTTGTGTGATACAGAGTACACTCTTTTTTATTGCGCAATGCTTAGAGTTCAAGATGGATACCACTACATCATGCAAGTTTACAGTTTTCCAAATGAAATGGATTTGTTCCGTGTTGCATCAACAGTGCGTACGTTCCGGGAGCCGTCCACACACCCAAACACTCAGCAGGCTCACCATACTTACATGGAAGATACTTACCAGAGAGACAAGGGACTCACTCTGACCGAAACGACCACCGTGGTAGATGGTAATCTGTGGATGTAGAAATGATGGTTATTGGCTTCCTCAAGCTGATCTGCCTGTCTCGACTTTCTTGCTGATGTTGGAGCAGACTAGGAGATGGCGGATCAAGCACTAGAAATAGAGCGTTTTGGTTGAAAATTCATTTTTATTTTGAGTTTGTTTGTATGTGTGTTTCTTCTTGTTTCCCGCTTGAAGGAGAGCACCTGCTAATGAAAAAAGAGCCACTGCAGTCTGACATCTCATTTGGCGGAGATGCCAGAGAGGGGTGGCCAGAGGAAAGGTAGCTTTCGCTGTACACACATTTAACACATTGTAAACAACGTCAACTTTTTAATTGTTACCCAGCTTAATGTAACTGTAGCTAATCACCTTTAGCTCTCTCCTGTAGCTCTCTCCTTGGACTACTACCTTAACGTGGTGAGAGAGTTTCCGTGCCTCAATGACCTCTAGAGCTGTACTGGCGGGAGCTAACTGCTCTCAGAAGAGTCACCCCATGCCAGGTTGGTCGAAAGGTAGAGGTCAGACAAAACGTAGTCCAAAGTCCCCAAGTCCCCAACGGCGGAACAGGCGGATGAAGCCAGCCAGGCTCAACGACTGTGAAAGCGGATGCAGGCTGCAGCATGCCACCAGCTCCAATCGTCTTGGCTTGCTTTGCCATTGGATAAAGCTGATGGCCTTGTCAAGTTTATGTGTGCTTGGTGAGTGTGCGCCATCAAGTCCACGCTAATCAATTCACGCACAGGCGTCTTCTCAAGACACTCAAACCTAACGGCGATCAATAATGCATAACGGGAACAGGCAAGCGAAAGCTGGAAGTTTCTAATGCGGAACCGACACGTTAGTGGTGGTAACTTGATTCAGTCGCTCTATCTTTTGGAAGAAGCAGGAAAGATGTTCGGCAGCAGTTATCACGACTGAGCAGCCCTCTTTAGGATCCACTCTGCTCACCCTGGATAGGGAAGGGGCTAGAAAAGGTGCCCTGAACGTAGTTTACTTCAACTCAACCTGTCTGGAAAACCGCGTCCAGAGGGTTCACCTTACCTGCGGTCGAAAAACGAAATATGTAACTATGAAATTTGGAACCTGGAATTTTAGGACTCTAATGGATAACTCCAGCTCAAATAGGCCAGAAAGACGAACTGCTATCATTGCCATCATCTTGGAAGACAAGGGATAGCCATCATCAATTACCTTTAACTTGCGGTGTTTAGTTTTGTTATTTTAATTTTGAGAAATCGATCACAGATCTTTGATATTTTTTTGGAATAGAAACAGAGACATATTTAAGTTTACTTGTTTAACATCCCATTCAAAGTTTTTAAAAAACCTTCTTGGTAGGGTAAGCAATCCATGCCTATTCTGCTAATGCTTGCTGATTCGTGGCTAATTGCAACATTGCTCTTTTCGGATACAATGGAGCTTTTGTTACGGGAACTTTTTATGAGAAATGCAATAACATTTTAAAAACATTTTTTGTCTTAAATTTCTCGGCCATGTAATAAGAAAGCAAAAACTGGAGCATTTCTCTTTAACTGGTAAAATCTTTGGAAAGCGGGCATCTGGCAGATAAAGACAAACACATCTGAAACAATTTAAAAACAATCATCCATGCAACATGTTAGGAATATTTGGTCTAATTATTCATCTGAGACCGTCGATGCCTAGTTCAGACAAGGCAATTGAAGAAGAAGAATAACATTTTATTGAGAAATGAATTAAATAAACATTTAGTCATTGTTCTTAGCATTGTCGCCAGTATTTTATGATGTTTTTGTTTGCGCAGTATCTTGTATTACTGGAATTGCTAAGTTTACTTTCGTTTTGCGTCATTGGGATCTAGGTGTGTCTGTTTACTCATACTGTTTGCATAAACTAAGCTTGCGCCTTTTTTATCTTTTCTTCAAATATGTTAATTTAATTGGCTGACGAGTTCAGTTACATCTAACATTGTTTATATTATAAAGTTATAAAAAGTTTATAGACGAGCCCCCAGTGTAGGGTTTGGCTATCTGAAGCTGTCCTTTGGTTATTAAAGTGATAATTTAGTCTGTCTAGGGGTATGAATAGGCTACCTACAACAATTAAATAAGTTAAATGTAATATTAAATATATTTATTATCAAGTTCTTAATAGGAAAATTGAAAATTACTTATTCTGTCTATAACCAATTTAGTTTTATCCAATGGTGTCAGAAAAGCGACATTCTCCAGTCGTGAATTTTCCCTTTCCCTTTTGATGCTGTTCAGTCTGTTCTCTAGCCCATCGTGAGAGTGGTATTTGTGGGGAAGTGTGACCTAGATTCCGTGAGAGCGGAATTACGGTTTTGAATTTTCACAATTGAATTGCATTTTCAAATTTTATTTCTCTTAGGTTTCTGCAAAATGTTCTCATAAATTTAAATTTGTTAATTAAAAACATGGTACATGCTACAGATTAACACCGAATCTCAAATCACTGCAAAACTCCTAAGTTTGCATTAAAAAAAGACATATTTTTTCCTGTTACAAGTGTTACCAGATGTTTTTTGGATTTCCAGCACAAGTGCCAAAGTCTAATCCATTATTTGTATGGTAACAACAGCAAAAAAAAAGCTCAAAATCACATAAAATATACATAAAGACCATTAATTACTCCTCAAACTATCAGGTTAGAATGTCAATTTAGGCTACTAACAGATCTGCGCCCAGTCAAATTGAAACTTCACGTTGTCATGGGCCAGTCTATGCATGTTATGCATAAAATTAGACGTTGCAAAATCTTTATTATTGCATGTTGTGATCCGTAACTTTGCATTGCAAAAGGTCTGCAATGGATTGCATACTTTCTTGAGTTTTTTTCATTACCTGGATTGTCTGATCGCAATTTTTCTCTATCTCTGTTAAAATTACCAGGTACAACACTTTCGATTCGCATCTTGAATAAAACTAATACTGGTACACACACTTGTTCAAAGGAGGAGGCGTTATCATCGACCCAATAATTGCACTTTCAGGGTTCCATTGAACAAACAGACATTACTTGGTAACAGCAAACAGGATCATCACCATCAGCAAACTCACACTGCCCAAACATAGGTGGGGTACTCTCAGCAGTCCTGAATCCCTTCCAAGGATGCCCACACTACGAATCCAGCATTCAAGATGTCGATCACTTGGTCAAAGATTGCCCAGCCACAAAAATCAGTAGCGAATATGGAGCTGCGCACGCATGTAGTAATATTTAAAAAAAAGATGAAGCGTCAAAGGCATCGCACTTAAGATGTGCACTAGGGTTATAACATTCTCACAACCTCATATTCCTGTATGATAATACGATAAACTTTTTGTCTCAAAACAAAAGAAATAAATCTTAATTTAATCTACCTTCAAAAAACATTATCTCGAAATTAAATATTCACTTTTCCTAATTTATCTGCATAAAATACGCATAAGGACATCTAATGTGCAAAATTTTCTTGTAACTAAAATAAGACTACACAGCCACACTTAGAATGAAATAGATTAAATGCAAAGGATATCGAAGAAACATGTTTATAAAATTCGCACAAATTAGCGTGACAATTTATTGTTTTTTGCTCAGAATAAACCTAAGCTAGGCTACAATGGAATTTAGCTTCGGCAGGCATCACACCAAACTGCTACACTATTTTTAGCACATGTTCTGCGTATTTCTTGCTTTTAGAGATCTCAGGAGCAGATGGCTTCTACTTCCAATGATTTCCAGGGACTTTGAAAATTTTTGTTATGTTTCAATATGTCTGCCAAATTCTTAACTATCTCCGTGGGGCATCTGATCAGCAAACTAATTTAATCTACGCAAATTAGCAAGTTATTTTCAAGATTTTCCCTGAAGGAATGAAAATAAATGAATGTAAGGCAAGAATGGCTTTTTAACTCCACCTTGCACTACAGTACTAAAGTTATGCATTGTGTATAGTTTGTGGAGCGACAATTTAACTATGATGTAACAGTGCCAATGTATAAAGATAAACGACAACCCTAACTGTAAGCTGTATGCATTCATGCCGATCGAAACATTCATTTGGGAAGTAAACTTGTTTGAACTTAACAAAAGTTCATCCATTGAGTATTATGCAGGAAATGTTTAATAAGAAAAAATATGTCAAAATGTTATAACCCTAATATCGTCGGCTCCAGCTCGTGTGTGAGCATTAGTATTTGTCTTCAAAACGAGTTTGTCTTTGAATGGTGATTTCGTATGTGGCTTTGGAGGTCCAGCCTATGATGGAAAAGACCTGGGCAAAAGTCACATTGTATGGAGGGTGGGGGACGTGGTAGTGTTAGATTTTGTTTCGAAGCGTTTTGTTTTCCTTGGGCTTTTTGTATCCTATTTTGTCAAAAATACCGTGCATTCCCTAGTTTATTTTCTCCAAAGTTATCTGTCACTAGCAAGTTGTTGCCATGAATCCAGATGAATGTTTGCATGGTTGAGGCAGACTTTCAGCTGATCTTTGTATCTCATTTTTAGTCTTTCGTGGTTTTTTTTTCCCTGGGTCTAGTTTACCATAAAGCATTATCCAAGGAAGCCTCGTTGGGTCCATCCGCACGACATGTCCTGTCCAGCAAAGGCGTTGTTGCAATAGGATGCCTTCTAGGCTAGGCAACCTAGCGTGATCAAGGCTTACATCGTTGGTGAGACAATCTTTTCAACGCGTGCCTAGCATTTTCCTCAGTTTCCTCTGCTGGAAGTTTTTTTAGACGTTTGATGTCACGGCGAAATAATATCCAGGTTCCACAAGCATAGAGAAGGGTAGGTAGAACGACTGCCAGGAAGACCATAATTTTTGTGTGGATAGATATAGCATGGTTGTTGAAAACACGATGGTTAAGTCTTTCATAGGCACAATGTGCTGCTTTTATGCGATGTTCAATATCCTTTGCACATGTTGGCCCTGTTGAAAGTATGCTACCAAGGTAGGAAAAGAAGTCTACTTCACCTCAGTTCAGTTCAGTTTGTTTTTATTTCTGATCATCACAACGAGAAAAATAACAATATATGACAAAACATAGCAGAAGCCCAGAAAAAGGTAGAAGCGACAAAACGCGGACGTTATAGCGTGTATGATACCAAAGCAGGACAATCAGTTTAAAATATGGCACGGTCGCAACACCTTAGGGATTTCATCTAGCCTACTTTAGAGGTCTTTCGTTGATATTGATCTTTGGGGAGGTGTGATCAGGTGGCATTTGGATGAGTATTCTAGTTTTATCAGTGTTCTTCCATTTCAAAATGCTCATAAGGGTTGTTGTAGGTGGTGGCTATCGTTTGGAAATCATCAGGAGTCCAAGCAGGTGTGGTGTTTGGTCACAGCGGTAAACCATAATCTCTTCGTGGGAAAATTGTAACATAAAGTTCCCGGATCCGTTCGTCTGCATGTAATGACCGAAAAAGAAACACTCCTCGAAACGTCTATTCAAAAAGTGTATTCCTGTAAAATTAGCCCGCGGCTATCGAAAATGGGACGCAACACCGTACGCCTCTAAAACTGTCACTACAGAACAGATTACTTGGATAAAAGACGGAAAATTTGTCCAGCTAGCAAGCACCAAGCAAACAGTCAAATATGCGACTGACTTCCAACAAACAACCTTACAAATGACTAGAATAATTTGCGATATCTCAAATGCACGTACACAGTAACTGTGACGCAATAATGAAAGACATTGTCACGCAATTCAAACCCGTGTTCAAAGCGGCTGATGCAATATTTCATCAGGTCTTACGACCGATGGTGCAATATTTGGACATTTTCTAGCAATTTCCATGACGTAAGATGCCAGCTAGGTTAAGTAGACCATAACAGTTTTTATATGACGTTTGATTTGGTGAACAATTGGCTGGAACAGTGTTATCATTGGCAAACTGTAACTCATGAATTGTATGAGCAAATGCTTTCGCTTTGCAAGGAAGCGAGCAAGATTGATGAGCCCTCATACATAAGATGGTCTCCCTGCCAACTATGGCATTGAAGTCACCTAGCACAACAAGTTTATCTAGATCAGGAACTTTTAGGATAGTATGTGTGTGCTGGTTATAAAAGGAGATCTTGTTTTCACCTTCAGATGTGAGTGTTGGGGCTACAGTAGACTGAAATCAAAGTGATGTAGCGTTTCTTGATGAGTGGAATTCTTATCATCAACTTTTGTTTATTGATTATAGTTGGGACAAGATTATGTTTGTTTACAAACTTGGATGTGATAGCAACTTACACCATGAATGCGCTCGTCAGTGCTGTTTCCTTTTCAAAAGATGGTAAGTCAGATCCATTTTCTCTTATCCATCCCTCTGTAGCAAATCTGGTCTCGCTGAGAGCTGCTACATCGATGTTGAAGCGTGCAAGTTTTTTCATGCCAAAGCTGTTCGACGTTCTGGTCGGTCATTGTTGCTTTTTTCTTGTAATGTGCGGACGTTCCAAGCACCCAATGTGAAGGGTAGCCCAGTATCCATAGATATGTGTAGATCGAGCAAAGTCAGCTCCCTGTACCCTCTACGAAGTCGGAGTGTCTAGGGAGCTGACTTTGTTTAACCCCTGTCTCTATGGGGATGCTTCAACGAGGTGTAAGCTGCACGTTTCGATCTTGTTGGACCGGACTTATAGATCCGCTGTCAATGTGTTAGATCGGGCAAGAGGCTTCCAACTCTACCAAGCCTGTCCCCGCTACCCGTGATATCATCGCCAATGGGCTTTGTTTGATCCAGGTCCAAATTGAGACAAGGGCCATTCGTTGTATGGTTGTTTAAGGTAGTCATGACTGCGTGAGGGCTACGCACACACGCTTGGCCAGTTCCACATCCACTGCGGTCCAATAAGATCAAAACGTGCAGCTTCAGGGGAACTGGTTGCAACGGGGTGCCAGGAACTTTGTTCATCGAGGCATCTCCATAGAGATGGGGTTGAACAAAGTCATCTCCCTAGACACTGATTTCGTAGAAAAGCATGCACATCAACCACTCTACTAGCCTACAATTTTTTAGACAAAATTGTGAGCAATAATGGCAATGTAATGCTATAGTGTAATCGAGTGATTTTTGTTGATTTTGATATTAAATGGAGTTTTTTTCATATCGATGTTGTTAAAATCTAAACTTGAAAGGATTTCAAATTTACGCTGAAGAAAGTTGGCAAGTTCAGCTTAAGACACATGATCATTGATCAAACCCCATAATACAAATTCCTTGCTTTTATATCTGCTTCAAACTATTTTCGTTTTGATAACTCATTTTCGTATTGTTTCCCGACCACTTCTGATTTCTTTCGGTGGCCTTCCGTCATGCAACCAAATCTGTATATGAAAGTCTTTTGTAAGTTGCACATCAAACACACAGTACTAAAACTGAACAAGCTAAACCAATAACCCAGTCTGAATAACATTGGCTCAACGATGAGCAAACATTTCGTAATTTTATGTTTTCTTGCTAGCAATACATTTTCAACATAGAAAGGCTTAATTTCGCTTCTCGTTCTTAACAACAAAGCATTGCAAATAGCATGTTGTATTGTAAACCTGGACAAGCTTAATTAATAACCTAGTCTGAATATTGACACAACGATGAGAAGCACTTTGTAATGCTTTGATTTGTTGCTGGCAATGAAGCTTGGTTTTCGTTTCAAAAAGCAGAATATTGCAAGTACAGTAGCATATAAGCTTATGTTAAGTAGATTAGGCTACTACAATAGTGAAAAACAGATAAGGTTTTTACCAGCCAGAAAGAAGCAAAACAATTTATTAATTATCAAGCTAGTCTTTTGTCTTACAAATTTAATCGATTTAACAAAAAAGATGATATTTGTTTTCAGTATTGAGCACTAGCCGTTAAGACTAATTAAGCTATTGTACAATGATTGCACAGTTAATGTCATTTAAAATTGAGATTTGATGTAAATTTGTTATGATCATGACTTAGCTACTTTATCAAATGTTGGTGATCTGTTTCAACTTTTTCCCCATCTGTGTTCAGTTAAAAAAAACAAAAACAGAATGGAACTCTACACCAGATATCTAAATCTTTTCTTTCTTCTGGTGACTGCAGGCTATGTCACAACAACATATTGAAAATGATGATCAGCTTTTTTCTGCGTTCAGTACGAAATCTAATTTTTCTCTAAAATCCAATGTGACAACGAAAAGTTAGAAAATTTCAGTGAAAAGTAAATCATTTCCTGTTTCAGAGATCTGACATTGCAATAAGGCACAGACATTCCCTCGCCCCGTTAGGTCAGTGGTTAGCCTACGCGCAAGGCTCAAGATCACGCGGCGTTGGTTCGACTCTTGCGGTGTGCGCTTGAGCAACCCACTTTAGGACTGCTCTCCATTCAGCGGCATCTAGTGAATGGAATAATTCCCCGGCAACAACATTTCAACAATCGGAAAACTTCACTCTGCCAATCTCCGTAACCGGCCCTGTGTCAAGAGCCTCTACATGTATGCGAAACTACCAGGAATAACATATCAAGGCTTTGTCAGGCCGAGGATAAAGATTCAAAAACCAGCCTTTCATCTCATTGCAGTGAAGTAAAGTAGGAGAGTGCTCTCAAATTGTATTGCTTAAGTCACTGATGCAATGCCGTCGTTAGATTGCAGATTAAACAAACAGGCTTTGAATGACACCTAAAAATACAATCTTCTGTATGGACAAAATGTTTGGTCTTGGCTTCGATTTCTCTCCACCGTGTAGACGTTTAGATTTACACACTAATCGTTAGCAGGGTGTCCAAAAAAGATTCTTACAAAGGACTTCCTCTTCCATGTGTACCATGCCTGTTCATGCACAGTTCTTTTCAGGTATCCCAGTATTTATCTATTAAAAATTGTTGCAGTTGCAACGTGAAGATGATCTTTGAGGTTATTGAAAAAAGTCAGGCGCTGTTTTCCACGAGGTCGTTTTCCTTTGATCCTTCTATTCTTTAAAAGATGGAAATAAGGTATTTCAATTTGAATAAGGTAAAAAAAATTTTGTTTTCTTAATTTAAAATGACTGGTGGAAAGTGTGCTACTGCTTCAAGACATCAAAGAAGAACTGAGGGAACTCAAAGCTTCTCTGCAGGGCGTAGTGAATGATGTAGGATACATAAAGGAACAACTGGATGAGACAAGAAAAGAGTTAAAAGAGGTCAAAAAAGAAAACAATATTCTAAAACAATTAATCCACAAAAACATTTTCACAATTGACAAACTAGTTCAGTATGGAAGAAGAGAAAACCTAATAATTTTTAATGTTGAAGAACCGCAAGAAGAAGGTGATGATGGGGAGGAAATTGTATTAAAAATTTGTAAAGAATTGGGCATCAACCTTTGCAAGGAGGATATCCAAAGAGCACACCGTTTGGGCAAGAAAAAACAAATTAAAAAAAAACAACATTGGTACGTTTCGTGTCATATAAAAAAAGAAATGAAATTATGTCCGAGAAAAAGAAACTGAAGCAAGAAAATGTTCGTAACAAGATCCCAAGTGCTTTTATCACAGAAGATTTAACCCCATTGCGTGCTAAATTATTTCGTTATGTTAAAAATTGTTGTGATGAAAGATTTTCTAAATGTCATACAAAAAATGGAAAGATAATTGTTTATGAAGAAAGATAAGACAGATGGTATGTTATGGAAACTCCTGACGATTTGTTTAAAATGAAAATTGATGTTGATTTCAAACTGTTGAACTATGAGCCACTCATACATAATATAAACACATAAATATTTTGAAATTACTGTTTCTGAGGATTTCATTTGAGATGAAAAAACGTCAGAAAGTCGGTTTTTATTCTAATTTCCCGAAAATACCGTATAATTTAATCGTAACACAGTGTGTACACCAAAATGTCACTGGGGAGAGAAGCGCCGTTTCTAGCTAATTTGGGGTCGCTGATGACGAATATGTATTAAAAAATGCTCCTGCGTGCAGTTTTTGCAAAAAATTGAATTTTTGTTTGATACACTGCACAATGTAAAGCTGAAATGCAAGGTAATGCCGGTGTATATGGGCCATTCTAACTGTGTAATGATGATTTTTTCCTGCAATGAAGACCTACTGTATATACATACATACACAAATGGTGGTAGTGCAGCAATGAGTAAGTCTGACCATCATTAGGCTTACAGTTATATTGGGATCCTTATTGCATTGGACATGTGCCAGTACCTAAATACATATATGTAACTTATGTCTACTAGGCCTACATCATATTACAAATTTACCATGAAACATTCTACATCTGACTCTTGAAAGCGATCCTGTGTTAACCATCTAGATATATTCTAGTACATATGCGGCTTATACATTGTAGTGGGCAACAGACGTCCAGTGACGCCACACATCACCTAATTGTATGCAAAATATTTTAGAGTCAAACTTGGAGACCAAGACAGAAGCTGGGCTCCTCACATCGTTTATGCAGATTGTTCATCAAAGCTAGCTGCATGGAAAGCAGGACAGAAGAGATGTTTGTTTGCCGTCCCCATGGTGTGGCGTGAACCCTTTAATCATGCATCTGACTGTTACTTTTGCCTCACGAAATTGCCCCAAGTATTGAATATCGCAAATCGGGCTGCCATGGAGTATCCTCATGTTCCCACTGGAATACGACGTGTGCACTGTGCAGCATTATGCTTATGACCCTCATTTATCCATTCCTGTATATCCAGTGACTGAACAAAGTGATAGTGATTCAAGCATTGTATCAGATTCTCATGCTTTCTTGTCTGACTGCTGTGAACCCAGACCACAATGCAATCACCACGAAATTTTATTACGATACTAGAGTTCAACAATTTGCGCAGAGCACTGGAGTTGTCAATGAGACATACAGAGTTGCTTGCTTCAAGTTGCAACAGTGGAAACTTACAGATAAAGCTGTCACTGTTCGAGGTGTTCGTGAACGAGGAAAGGAGTTCATTGACTATTTTTCTAACAAGGGGATTGATGATGGGATCCAGCTGACGTTTTGTAATGATGTTGTAGGACTGATGGGTGATCTGGAAGGTCATCATGATCCAGAGGACTGGGGACTCTTCATGAAATCTTCTAAGGAAAGTCTCAAAGCAGTACCACTGCACAATGGGAATAGAAAGCCATCAGTCCCTGTTGCATATTCTACAACAATGAAGGATTCAAGAGAAAGTATGAAAGCTATCTTGGAAGCCATCAAATAGGATACATTCCAATGGTACCTGTGTGGAGACTTCAAAGTGTTGAACATGCTGATGGGAATGCAATTGGGGTACCGTACACAAAGCACTGTTGTTTCTCATGTCTATGGGACAGTCGGTCCGGACAATAGCACTGCATTCAACAGGAATGGCCGGCTAGGGCATCATACAACCCTGGAGAGCACAATGTGGCCAACATAATAGAGAGGAGATACAAAGGCAAGGATAGCCGAGCGATGTTGGCCGGATTCTGCTAGTCGAGAAAGAGAGGCTCTACTGGTGAATACAAACGCAAAGCTTCAGAACAACACTTTTGAGTCTTGCCTCAACTGGATTTAGTCACAGGCGCTATTTTCTCTGACTTTACCACGTTTATTTAGCACAGTGCACCCTAACTCTGGTGATATATATTATACAGAATAATAACAACTTATCAAATTTTTTAAAATTTCTTTTTCTCAAAAATGGTACACAGGAGCTCATTTTAAGGTGAAATTCGAGTTCAGCATTGTCGATTTGACCATAAAACATGTATCTATTGCCAGTGACAAATTTTTCAGTCAAAATGTACACACTGTGATGTACATAATCATTCTTGTATTATTTGTTCAGTTTGTGCTTTTCAGTCCAGAGTGTCGTTACAGTTATAGTGCAAAGTCAAATTTATCTTACGACTTTTTATTTTTATGTGTATTGCAGATTTAATTCCTGATGAGGACAAACGTACGTGTCGAAAACGTTTGAGTCATTATGTTATATATTTTGTTTTGTATGTAATATATTACATTAAACCCGCTAAGGTTACTTTGCTTTGCTTGTCTATGTCAATGAACTACAGTAATTTTGATACTCTATCTGATTGTACCAATCATGCTATCGCCATGACATTGACTACTGTTCGTATTTAGCGTTAACTCGAGGGAATGGTTTCATGTAACAACCCTGAGCAAACATTTCAAACCTGTTACTGGAATAGAACTTCCCTCAATGGAACCTGTAACATACTGAAAGCAACAACATTTGTCATATACAAACAGCGCTTGTAATATTATAATACGACAGCTACTGAGAGTAGCGAATGTAGAATATAAATTGAATGCAGGAAAAATATATTTACACCATCCTATCAGATAGACAAAACATTATTTACAAATAATACTGTCCAACAGATTTTACTACACTTTATATTGTTGTCGATTATAATGCACTTATTAATTTTTATCTTCTGTTTAACATGGAGCTTAAAAGGTAGGTTGGATAGAATTTCAACACTTTCAGCAATGCAAGGCAATTAATCACTTGAAAATGACATTTTGCATATAAATCTTTTCGACAATGCTTTGTAATGCTCTTATCATTTTAATAAAGTAAATATTAAAAACATAACTTAAAACACTTTTTAACAAAACAACAGTAATCATATCTCTTTCCCTAGCCCTTTAACGAAAGTGCTACTTAGACGTGAGTCCTTAGTTTGCACAAAAATGTTTCCTTTTATAACGATAAGCTCTGATAAATATTTACCTGTGAAGTGCGGTGCAGCCAAGCATGCTATTGTTGGCATGCTATCTTACACCGACCAAACTTTTACATAAAAATCTATATTTTAAAATAGATTGTCGATCAACGAGATTAATAGATTTTTTTTTCATCCAGGAACAGTCTCACTTCCAACCATTGAAACAACTCTTCCATCACCAACCAATACATTAGCGACTGGTTATCTTGGTCTTGTTGCGACAGCTCAGTTTGAGAAAGAAGATTTTACAAGTTATCAATGGATAAACACATATTTGGACTATCTAGACGGTGTTCCACAGTTTTACGTCAGTGGTGTCGGATGCGCACCAAGAGAATCAATCACTGAAACACAATCTTGTGTTGAGAACAAGACAAATGGAGTGATCACTTCAACTTTAACTTATCTTCAACCACTAACAACTAACCTGAATCTTAGTGTTCGAAGCGGGTCAGTGCCGACTGGAGGCGGTATATCGACATTAATCATCGTAGTCGCGCTTCCACGTATAACTATTCAAGGTAAGTTTTGGCTTTTAATTTTTTAAAACTACTTTGTTGCTTCCAATGCCAGTCCTATATTCTGTGGAATAGAGTGCAGTTTTGTCACACAATAAAGCAGTCGCTTGTTGCATTGTTGTGCATGGCACTTAAAAGCCGCATACCTAATTTCAGGCTAATAGACGCATCGTTTACCTACCGACTTTTGAACTGAAAGTTTGCACTTGACTCCATTGTATGAGACTACAATAAAGAAACGATATTGCATCATCCACTCTCTTGACTCAAAGCCATGCGCACACTGGCATTTGAAAAAACCACCGCGGATTCTTTGGACATAGTCACTTTTATTTCTTAGACGTGTCTTGATTTGAGGCCCAAAGATCTCATTGATACCAGGCCTGAAATATTCTCTCAACGGTTCTGCATAATATCAATGACTTTTGTAAATAATCTGCTATAATGGCATTTGCGGTATCTTTCTGATTATAGGGAGGAGGTAGTTATAATTTCTACATTCGCCTTGATTACAAAATGTAAAAGTATATTCTAAGACCTCTGGTATAGTTTTTTTGGAATTTTTGTACAAATCAAAGAGAAGCTGTTAATGGAATTATGAAGACAAGGCATCAGTAGTCTACATAGCGAAAGCTAAAGAGGAAGCTTTTCCAAAGTTGAAGAAGATGGTAAGATGTTTCATATTGATGAAGAACTTCTTATAACAGCATGATAAATCAGAGGAAGATACAAAGGTGATAGAAAAGACATGTGACTTGCCTTTCAAGAATATCAGGAAAGTAATCCTTTTAAACTTTCACGCAACTCATAACTATCATATAAATGACTAGGCACAGCTGTAAACTGAGCCTCCACTTGTGACATCTCTCAGTAATGAAACAGTATAAAGTATTGTATCTTCGAAAAACCTCTACGAGTTCCAAAGTGACCAAACCACACTCATTCAGTGTAGAGAGAAATTTAGGTCATGACTAAGGCTTGAAAAGAGGTGCCAGCTACAAGGCAAGATTTTGTTATATGAAACAGCGGCTAAGCAGCAAGCGGATTACGCCTACATTTACGATAAAATTAAGAAGCATTTTGATGTCAATGATTATACAATTCCATCTAATTTTCTTTGTTTAGATGCAGAAGAAACAATATTGTGGAAATAAATACAGTAAAACAACCAACAAAGGGGAAACGTGGCAAAACTGTAATGGTTTAGCACGTGCATGCAAAGGTCTAATTCAAAGGTTTATGCATCGATAAATATACTGTAATAAGGCAAGGCCACCAAATCTAACAATTCAAACAATACGTAGAAGAATAAGTTGAAAGAATCAGCCGTCTTCTCATTTCTGAAAAAATTGAAGAGTGCCAATTGTTGAAGCAATGATGGACGATTGAACCTTAGGCTACAATTATTACAACAAACAAACTACAACACAAACATATCTTGAAGAAACGGACATGAAACGGATTTTTTACAGATTTCAAATATACATCATGTGTTCGTAGCAACAATAGTGAGTAACCTACGAGTTGCAGAGGATAAATACTCAACATTGTAGCTCATCACCGAGATCAAATACTCACTAAATCATTGTTACACATTTATTTGTTTGCACATTAAATTGTTTAAGCACTAGAAGAAAACATGGTAACATGGAAGAGTGTTATAGTATCGTCAGTAAGAGGTGGAGCATCTTTGGTTGCGTCAGTGATGGATGGACTCTTTTGTTATCGCTAGTGAGAGGTGCCGTGTTTTTAGGAGTAGAGATGAAGGATGTAGTGCACAACAATAAAAATCATTTATGCTGGGGCATTGCAATGTTTGATTAAATTTTCTTCTAATTCTTAAACTTCGATTAATGTTTACATACTGTATATCAATATTGGTGTACATACTGTAGTACATACTAGGGTGGAGTGAAACATAGGTCAAAACTGAAAGTTGATAGAATTAATCTGTAATAGTTACTAAAACTTGTGATCTGGTAAATGTATTCACATGCTGAAATATTTCCAATTTTGAATAACGTTTACGTCTGCCGCAAGTCGATTGAAGTTTTCACTGGTATTTTGGAGCTACGACGTCATCAAAATTAGCACATCGTCACTTTTATCTAACTTCTACCTTCGGTACTTCTATCCAACAATTATATCAGAGTTGTAAATTACACATAAATCATTGCAATGCAGTGGAAGATGCGTCTTGTAGAACGCTTGTTGCATGTATATGATCAACTGATAAGAAAAAACACGGATTTTAAGATATTTTCTTCAAATTTCTGTTCCTTTTACAAGTTCATCAGCAAAGTTTAAGCAAGTATGTGCAATGAAGGTAAAGCAAACTACAGTAGAAAAGTGTTTTTCTTAATATGACAATAGTGAGATTTCGGTTGCCTGTTTACTTTTGATCCCATATAAATATTGTAAACGCTTTTTAAATCATCAGCTTATACAATACATGGGCGTTAGCAGATATTGCAGGGGGGGGGCAAACATCTTTTAAGCCAAATTTCATCTTGAGCTGAGCTGCAACGAGTGCAACGTAGCTAAGTGTATTGATGAAATGTAACGTAAATTTCGACGGCACGAGCGAAAACGTTGCAATTAAAGATATTTCCAAGGCATACTTAGCTATAATTTCTGAAAGCGCGAAAAAATATTCCTGAAAAAATGTTGGTTTAGCCTACTTCGAAGAAAATTGGATAAAAAAGATATTATCGCCCGAAGGTAAGAAACATTTTTGAAATATCGTTTTCATAAGGAAAGAAACGTTTATAAGACCCAAATCCAGGGGGAGAAGTGCCCCTCTCTGCCGACTCCCATAACTTTAAATCTCTTAAGCACTCCATTTGTCAAAAGTTCCCGTTTTGTATTAAATACAGGCATTTCTAATTTTGACTGCAGTCTACTTCGAATGAATCCCTCCCGTTGTTTCTGCCTACACACCGCATATGCTGCTTCAGTAACGAGGCGCACGGCCCTTTCCATGGCTTGCGTGTGACACGGATAGCTAGGAAATTCAAGCTCTGGAGCTGCAGCATCGTCAATGAACGACATTAACTGACTGTCTGGTATGTCTCGAGTTAGCGGTAGTTCATATCTCTCTGTATGCTGCCAATCAATCAGTTCAAAGTATTCGTTTGCTTCAAAGTTCAACAGTGGAACTTTAAAGAGACGAACGGAATCTCCATGACCTTGTTTTCTGGAAAGTATCCTTCTCAGTGCTAATTTTCTGTTGTACAGACGTTCATCTACCAACATCCACAGCAATAGGTTCTCTTGGTGAGCAAAGAAGGCATTTCGGTTGATAGCAGGTTCAACTATTGCTTTTAGTTCAGCGCTAAGAGAGCGCGACTTTTTAACTACAGTACGTGAAACAAGTGTTTAGCTCCTTTACAGTAGTACAGGAAGGTTGCGTTTTCACTGCAAACCACGTTGGAGCGTATAACTTGGCAATGTACTCCACCAACGCTCTCAGATTTTCACAGGGATTGTTTCGTGAAACATAAAGCTTCAAAATGCGATTGGTTGTTGTCAGCCATCTGGAGTGATTCATCTTTCTTGGATTACGATAGGCAAGCTTGGCATCACAACGCCCTGAACTAATTGCTTTACAGATGCCATACAAGTACAGTAGGCTACTGCTGGTCTGTGCTTAAGCTCACGTCAATTGAAGGCAGTTGAATATCAACAGCCTCAAACTCAGCGACAGGTAAACTGTCACAGTCTTCAAGTTTTTCACCAATGGAGCCAGAAAAACTTAGTGGACCAGATGTAACTCCATCAAGATAATGCATCAAGTGTCTCAGTGGTAATTCATTAAAATGCAATAGACATACAAACCGCTGCAATGGCTTTTTCAGGCCCTTCTTAAGAATTGCATATTTCCGATTATGTTGCTTAAATGGACTAATTGAATCGTAAGAAATATTCTCTATGACGTCACATGCGATGGTTTTGCTGCGAAAAAAATTCTGAAGCAAATTGTGATATTTAGTCAGCACGTCCCTTGTAATCTTGAACTTGCTTGCGGCAGACGAAAACTTTATTTTAAAACGCTGAAATTTTCAAAGCTACTTAGTCAAGCCACACTACAACTTTTAATCGCTATTACAGAGCAAAAATCAAAATTTTCTTTTTTCACTCCACCCTAGTACATCATCATCATTTTGTTCCTTCCTCGTATGGAGGGTTGGATACAATGCGCCATTGTTCTCGACCATGAGCTGTGCGTACTGCACTTTCATAACTTAATTTTGTCCATTTTGTGATGTTTGTTGTCCAAATCATTCTTGGTCTGCCTTTACTTCTTTTACCGTTTATCTTCCCTTCTATTAATGATCTTTGTAATGAATTTTGCCTTATTGTGTGCCCGAAATACTTCAATTTTCTTCTTTTGACTGTTTTTAAGAGCATTTTGCTTGAATTGAATTTGGAGAGTACTTCATCGTTAGTGATCTTTTGTTTCCATGAAATTTTTAACATTTGCTTGTATGTCCAGAGCTCGAAGGCATCGATCCGTTTCTCCAATTTTTGTGACATTGTCCAAGTTTCAGAATTGTATAATAGGGTCGACAAGATATAGCATTTTAAGATCCTGAGACGAGTTGATAAATTTAAACGTTGATTGGTTAAAATATTTTTCATTTTTTCAAATGTAGTTCTTGCAATTTCTATCCGTCTAAGAATTTCATGGTCACACCTCCCATCTTCAGTTATTAAATGACCAAGATATGAAAAAGATTTTACTTTTTGTATAATTTCATTGTCAGTTATAATTTGGAGTGCTGGAGTGTCTGGTGATTTTGAGATTATCATTGATTTGGTCTTTTTAGCATTAATTTTCATATTAAATTCTTTACCAATTGAGTTAACATTGTCCAATATTTCTTGAAGATCTTCTTGTGATTCAGCCAACAGAACAGTATCATCAGCATAGCGTAAATTTGTTATATTCAAGCCACCATCTTTTACTCCTTTCATATCATCAATGGGTCGAAAAATCATTTCTGTATATAAATTAAAAAGACATGGAGAAAGTACACATCCTTGGCGTACTCCACGCTTGATATCAATTCCTTTAGACAAATCTTTTTCCATGCGAATAAATGCTTTTTGATTCCAGTACAAATTGATAATAAAACGTAAGTCTTTGCCATTCATACCAATATTGGACAAACAGTGAATCAGTTTCTCATGGTTAACTCTATCAAATGCTTTCTCAATCAATAAAACATGCATATACATCTTTATTTACTGCATTGTAACTCTCACAAATTGTTCTGAAGTTAAGTATACCCTCTCGTGTTCCTTTACCAGTTATAAATCCACTTTGAGTCATGCTAACCTCATTCTCAATAGATTTTCGATTTCTTAATAAAATTATTCTCAACAAAATTTTCAGTACATGACTGATCAAACTTAATGTTCTAAAATCACTGCAGGTCTTTGCTTTGGATTTCTTTGGTAGTCTGACAAAAACAGTTTCATTCATTTCTTCAGGTATAAATCCAGTCATATAAATTTCATTACATAATTTGTGTATGCGTTTGACACTTACGCCATTGAGTGCTTTTAGCATTTCTGGATAAATGTCATCCTTTCCTGCAGCTTTATTACATTTCAGATCTTGAATGGCTTTCTCAACTTCAGATATCAATATTTCTTCTCCTTCATTATTGGTAATTTCAAGCATACATGTTCTATCATCATCATATAATTCTGTTACATACTCTTCCCATCTACTCTTTGTATCCTTTTCCTCATATAACATTTTTCCTCCACTATCCATGATGCATCTGTTTGCTTGTTCAACTTTCTTCAAACATGTTAGCTGTTTAACTTTATCGTGTAATTCAAATGACTTATGAGATGCTTCTAGATGTTCTATTTCACTGCATTGATTTTCCCACCACCTTTGTTTAGCATCTTTGCATAATTGGGATATTTCCTTATTTAAAGCTTTATATTTCTTGTGATTATTGAATTTGTTTTTCTTTCTCTGTTGCATTAAGTCAAGTATCTTCTCAGTAATCCAAGGCTGTTTAATGTTTTTCCTCTTTGATGGTAAAATATTGGCAGCTGCATCATTTAAGGTTTCTTTAATTTCATTTCAACTTCTATCTATAGTTTCTTGTGTAATTACTGAGGAATTTCTGTTTGCTGTAATAATTCAAATTTATTGTTTACTGTAATACTGAATTTCTCTCGATATTGTTCATTTTTAAGCATGTTCATGTCCATATGTTCTGACATATTTGTTCTTTTCACTCTTTTTAGCTTTATTTGGATTTTCATAACAACTGGATTGTGGTCAGACATTATGTCACATCCTGGATACGTTTTAACTTGTCTTACTGCATTTCTGAACTTCTGGTTTATCATAACATAGTCAATTTGATTCCGAAATCGATAACCTGGACTTTGCCATGTATACAACCGCCCAGCAGGATGTTGAAAAAAAGTGTTCGCTATTACTAAATCATTAAGTTTACAAAATTCCAGCAACCTTCTTCCACGTTCATTTAAATTGCCAAATCCATAACGACCAGTTGTGGGATATTCATGATGATCACCAACTATTGCATTAAAATCGCCCATTACTATATTAACTTCTCCACTTTTGGTATACTTAAGTACATCCTTTATTGACTCATAAAACAACTCAATCTCTTCATCGGCATGTTCTTGGGTTGGTGCATAGATTTGTAATATGTTTACATTAAATGGTGCTGCAGACAATTTAATCATCATTACTCTGTTAAAAAGTGGCCAAAATCCAATGACTGAGTTAGCTATTTCTTTTTTCATTATCATACCGACGCCGTACATATGCTGTTCTCCTCCTGAATATACAAAAATAAATCTATCTTCTGTCACTTTACCATCACCTATCCATCTAGTTTTACTTATCCCAATTAAATCAAAGTTCATGACCGACATCTCTTGTTTTAAATTTTCGTATCGACCTGCTTTATAAAGGGTTCTTACATTCCATGTTCCTATTTTGAGTGCTCTTTTTCTAATATTTAGCAGTCTACCATCAGACTTATGCCTTCCAGAGGGATTTGGGCATAAGCCATCATCACGAGCAGCTGTGCACATAGAAGAGGTTCCTCTTTCCCTGTAGCTTTTAGGGGACTTCACAGCATGGGGCCCTGATCAGTCTCCATGACTCTTTTTCGTTTTAATAGCTAGCATTGTTTACTATGGAATATATACTTGGTAAGGCTCCAATCTTTTCCAAGGTGACCAGCCACTGTACTCTAACCGTCAAAAGTGTGCCTAAACGGGTCACATCGTTTTGCTATCATGCCTTCCAAGTCATTGACTATTTATGGTTCTTCTGCCTTTTCAGCCATTCTAGACTTATGCACTAAAAGGGATTGACTTCCCTACCATGTTAAAGCTGTTCTAACATGCGCCTCATTTAGTTTAGCCAGCATTATGCCGTTACCAGGGTGTGGCCGTTGGTGTGCATTACCAACTTTGTGGAGCTATAAATGAGACTTGGGGCTTATATGAAGGACCAATGTTACCATTACCCTCATATGAGAAAATGGAAGAACTAGAGGTGCTACCTTTCACACAAACCCCCATACACCCCAAATATCCCCATACACTGTATATCAATATATCAATAATTGGTGCTTTTTTGATAGATTGCAACGAAACACTTATAGATGACGTCACTGTTCAATTTGATTCGGCTGGATACAATGACGTTGGAACATTCACTTGTTCTAACAATGGACTATTGTTCTATTCAAACGGAGGTCAACCTACTTCTGACCAAACTACTTGTCAATATAATGCTGAATGGAGTGGTCAAGATAATTTACAATGCTGGACAGGTGTTTTTGTTGTATCCTAACTGACCCCAGTGTTTAAAGATTTAGATATTGAAAACTTATCACAAGCGTATGTTGCAAACTATTGAGTGTTGTGACTCTAATGCAGACGAACTGCTATACGGTATACGCTAAAAGAGTATTAATGCTAAAAATTGAATGACGCCGGTCACCAGGCATTTATTTAAATAACAATTATTAGTGATTACAACTTGAAAAATCATTAATATTGTGACGTTGACTTAGAGTTTTCAATAGAAATCACGAATATTCAAATTGTATTGAAAACTTTTAGCTGTAAAGTAAGCGGCATTATCCTCAACCTCACTTACGTAACGAATGAAAATACACTACATCGTTGGAACTTGTTTGGCTGATCAACATTCTTATGTTACAGCTCCCAATCCAGTGATAACCACAATGAAAGGGGACTTCACTGTAGTTGAAGGAAATGACTTCACTGTCACCTGCGAGTACAATGACGTCATTCCTATTGGAACCAACACTGCATTCTATTTGGATGGCAATGAGGTCGGACGACAACAGGTAGTTTATTGTATGGGGCAAAAACGCAACAACGCAAATTGCACCTTGTTTATCCCATTGATACCTGAACTACTCCGCACTTTTTGCAAATTATTTGTATTTTCCCATTCTCAGGAACGGTCATTTACATTTTCCTTCCAAGCCGAGGACAATAACAAGCAAGTATCATGTCAAGCTGTGACTCCATACACGGAAATATTCATGGAAAGTGGAAGGTCACCAAGCTATACCATCGATGTTCACTGTGAGTTGTAAACCCGTAGGCTTCTTTTATCCAAACGTAAACTATATAAATTCTTTCACTCCAAGCAAATGATTCTGGGTTCTTGCAAAACTCCAACTTCATTTCGAAATGATGCTCTACACAAAACTTTAGACTGAAAAAACAAAGTCAATTCAACAGATTTAACATATTGTATTACACAAAAAAAATAACATATTTAAAAATAAACTCAAACGTTTTCGAGACGTACTTAGGTCCTCATCAAGAATTACTTTAAATCTGCAATATACATAAAATGAGAATTAAATCAAATATAGTTATTACTATCTGAATCCTTAACAGCCTGTTTCACTTTCAACGGATCATCAGAAGGGTCTGAAAAACATGCAAAAACAATAAATCGGTAATTCTTGAAGAGATATTAAATATTGTAAGTGTAATTTAATTTGCAAAAAAACTTAACTCTCTTTGAGTTTGCTACAACCCTGCTAATAACTTGCGTGCATCTAGGAAAAGGAGTCGAAACATTTTATGGTTTAATCCTTCTTTCAGCTTGCAGGTTGATAGCAACATTGGTAAAGAATTTTTCAAACTCATTTCTATCCACTTTCTGCCCCATCATGGATTGCATAAAATATTTAACCGTACCGTAATACTATTAAGCTGGGCTACAGTTGTACTCCGAATGTTGCAAGCATCATATTCTCCCACAATAAGTCAATATTGCGGGCTGATAATGAACCATCTCAGCCTGGTTGCAATTGTAGGGTGAAGCCAGATTGTCCTTTGAATGGGCAATGCTTGCAGAAGGCCGTTGTTTACAAAGCCACCATTGATAACGGCCCTAAGGTTCTTAATTACATTGGTTGTTGTGGGACTACTTTTAAAAAACGTTTTTCCAACCATAAATGTTCCTTTTTGGATAAATCTAAACGAAACAGCACGGAACTATCTAAGGCAGCTTGGGACCTTAAAGACAAGGGTGTTGATCCTAAAATAACATGGTCCATCCATTGCAGTGCTCGGCCTTATAGTGGAGGTGGTCGTAATAATTGTGGCCTCTGTTTGGCTGAAAAGCTGGCCATTCTGAAGGCCGAAAGTAACCACCTTCTGAACAAGAGTTCGAAATTAGTGAGTAAATGTCGTCATAGAAACAAATTTAAACTCAAGTGCTTCAAAATAAAATAAATTCCTTTTAATTTTCACAGGTTCTAAATTTCAAACTAAATTTCATTTGATTTTTCAGGTTTTTAAAAAAGTAAATATCATTTAATTTGTTCAGGCATGGCCACCTAAAGATACGGCCTGATTTGTCACATTTTGCAGAAATTTCCAGGTTTTTCTAACTTTGGGCGAACGTTTGAATAAATTTTTCTAAAAATTAGATTTTTACGCCTTCTTTACACTTTTCCCCAGATGACACAATAGGTTTAACATCCTCACATGTTGAAAAACAAAGAAAATTTGATTTCGAAGATTTTAGTCAGACTGTTAATTTTTCAATAACAGTCTGATTTAGCATTTTTCAACTTACTTTTTCTCATTTGCTACTGCTTCCCCAAGGCAACAAAAAAGTTTTATGTCATTAGGAAACCGCAAAAAGTAAAAACATCTCAAGAAATGTTAGCCAAGCACTAGCAGTAGCTGTAATCAAAATCTGCAAAATGTGACAAATCAGGCCACATCTCCAGGTGGCCATGGTTCAGGTTGCTACAGGTTACTTTATCCTTATCGCATTTGCTTCATTGTGATGTCACAGGTGTTGGCATCAATTTGCATGGTTTCAAGCTGAACAGTCATTCTAATTGAGGCTTTGTGTCAACGGATGGAAGTAGCCCTTTGTAATTCTGAGGGTTATTTTTTGCAGATTAAAAATTTTTTTTTTGCAGATTGGATTATGGTTATAATATTTAATATTTTTTCAGGAATTACACGTTTAAAATTTTTTTTGCAAATTAAATTACAGTAACAATATTTAATATCTCTTCAAGAATTACTGATTTATTGTTTTTGCATGTTTTTCAAACCCTTCTGATGATCCGTTAAAGGTGAAACAGGCTGTTAAGGATTCAGATAGTAATAACTATATTTGATTTAATTCGCTCTGCTTTGCTTTTTGCTTAGCATTGAGCACTTTTTGTAGTATTAATAGTTTTTATTGTTTTTAAAATGAGAATTATAAGATAAATCTGACTATGCACTATAACTGTAACGTCACTCCGGATTGAAAATTACAAGCTCAACAAGTGCTGCAAGAATGATTACAAGTAAATAACACGCCGGAAGCAGATCACATGAGGTGTAAAGTACAAGCATGTGACAAAATAATTAGAACACATATAAGTGGAATACTGAGTCTAGCAGAAAAAACGTGGCTTTTCTTTATGCAATTTGCATTGGTATGTGGTAGAACGATGATTACAGAATGAGATGTCCTGCTTCACGCAGGCATGTCATATCATTGAAAATGAAGTTGAAACAACGCAAAAACAACGGTAATACAATCACAATCCTTCAACGTCAAACAACCTTCAACGTGGAACACCTATTGATATTATAGACTATTTCACAAGTCTGAATCTCTCAGTGATTCGCGATTGTCAGTCTGAATCTCTCAGTGGAATGGTGATCGCCTTCAGCTCTAGTCCTTGTAGATCTGAGATCGGTTCAAGATCAGGTCAAACCAAAGACTTTAAAAGCGGTACCGATTGTGTTCTTTCTTGCGCAACGCAATGAGAAGAAGTCGGGAAATAATGTGATGACAACGTAAACCTGATAAAAATTGAAACAAGATCCCAATCGCGAAAATCCCTTAGCAGCTAGCCTACTCTTAGATCGACATATCAATAAACCAGAAGATTATTATTACTATTGTTCCCAAGCTTGTTCGTAAATGAACGACTGTTTGCATGATGCAGTTGTAGTGATACATTTTTACTAATATTCAATTCATAGACTTTTTTGATGACGATTAAAGTTTACATCATTTCCCATCGGTTAGTCGCTAAAGAGACAAGCATGGGTGCGCCTCAACCGTCGTCAACAAACCTCAACGAGTGTCTGGCTTTTCCGCTCAACCATGCACCAATAGAGAATGGCCTCTCTTTTTTCTTATAATTGCAGTGCTGTCAAACAGATTGCAAACCACATCATCAACGATTGATGTAAAAAGATAGACTCTCGGCCACAAAAACTCATACGAAAAAAATAAAGAAGAACATTTTCTACACTACCGCGAGGACAAATTGCATAACATACAATCAGTCCTTGGAAACTGCTCCTGTTTTTCAAAAACATTACACTCTGCTTTATCTCACGTTAAATTTGGTTTCAGATATTTCCCAAGTTGTTGTGAAT
Organism: Aplidium turbinatum; assembly: GCF_918807975.1. NCBI lineage: Eukaryota > Metazoa > Chordata > Ascidiacea > Aplousobranchia > Polyclinidae > Aplidium > Aplidium turbinatum. Next base: position 3,447,412 of record NC_137483.1, on the reverse strand, counting down.
AATGTTCTATTGTCAAAATTCTTGATTGATATTGAAAGTGGATATTTGTTGAGATCGGATGAAAATCTTTCAATGAATTGCAAAAGTCAAAGCAATCCTACGCCTCAATGTGCATTTACTATTTGCTCCGATGAATGTGAAAACATCACCAATATTAATAACGAATGTTTCATAAGTCAACCTCTCAGTGTTGGTGGTTCGTTGTCTTGCTTGGCTGTTAATAGTGTTGGATCACATAGAAGTGCTGCAAAGATCATCACAATCATTCCAGCTTTGAGTGAGTTAAACAATATCATTATCAAAGTGCTTTAATCAATTTTTGTCTTACACTGCAAAAACCAGCATGACTTCATTCAATTAGGAGCCACTAATATTGTCATAATCCTCTTAGTTAAATATTGACCGGATTTCTGCAGCGTATGTTGTGTACTTATTTGTTAATAGACAAACAAGCACATTACACCACAAACAATTTGAGAAATTTTCTGGCTTGGTGCTCGACTAGACGATCACCGCTATGTACAAAATGTAAATAAGTAAAGTTCCAACGACTAAAAAAAATTGATGGTTTTGATGTTCTTTAAACAAATTTTATTTGTAAATTTCCATATAGATTCACTTTAAAGATTGCGAGTAGAATGTTGCTCATGGCAGCTTGAAGCTGCAAATATTCGTCTGACTCTCTTCCGGAGCTATCGTCAGAATAAGATAAGCCTAAAAGTAGTAAATACTATTTTCTTAATTTATTCTGGCAATTGCTTCTGAAGAGATTCAGACGAAAACCTGCAGCTTCAAGCTACCATGAACATTGAGCAACCTTCTACTGGCAATCTAGAAGTTTTGCACCACCAATCAATTCTTCAAGATTCACTTTATTACGCCCATGAACTCAGTTTGCATCAGTTATTATTTATTATTGCTTGTCTGTCATTATTTAATTTAATACTGCAAAGTTTAAGTGTTCATCAGGACAATTATCGTTTCTAGTACTAGTTGCAACGTTCATGCGATGAAAGTAAATTAACAACAAACAGGTTGATTTATTGCTTCACTGACGTTTCGCGCACCTTGACAATACGTATCCTCCAAGCCAATATAATACAAAATAATATTTACAAAGTTACATAGCTCACTGCAGTATATAACTTTGTAAACTTTATTTTGTATGTTATTCGCTCTGAGGATGCGTATTGTCATGGTGAGCAAAACGTTAGTGAAGCATTAAATCAAACTGTTTGTTGTTAATTTCACTTTCATCGGATAAACGTTGCAACTAGTGCTAGAAACGATTATTAAATTCACTAGTATAATCTTGATACAATGACCTCATCTTTTACAAGACTTTTATTCCGCATTTTGTTTTTAAAAGTTTTTCAAACCAACAGCTAACTAACTTGAATTATTATTATTTTTATGATTTGATGTATTATCATTTATTACAGGAAATGTTACTTTGAGCCTTGGGGATAATGTGATTGAAAACAAAACTCTAATTTTTGGACGTGGAGAAGCCTTAGCACTCATCTGCAGTGTTAGTTATGCCACTGAACTGAACACCACTTTCACATGGAGTCACCCAAACATGACAATATATCCGAGTGCGGCGTTTAACATTCCTTCATTGAGTCCATTTGACAGTGGAAGTTATATCTGCAACACAGATGATGTATTTGGGACATTCATCAACACTGTCTATATTTCTGTGATTTGTAAGTATCGTTTGTATAGAAGATGATTTATTTTTGCATAGATCTTACTTTTTGGAAATTGGACTGCAGAAAACTACCTTACCCAATTGGAACTTCTTACATTTCTATATTTAATAAAGGTATTTGTGTTTATTGCCCTTTCTAGCAATGAAGATGGACATGGAAAGTTCAACTAAATCTTTCACTACTTAAATATTGAAAAATATTATTATAAAATTAAATACGTTTTTATACTTGCTCAGAATATTGTAAAAGAACGTTTTGCATTTTGGAATTAAACTTGTGGTTAGAAAAATATAACTTATGTATTTTCTCGGTTGCGTGACCGAGTGGTGAGAATATCTGTTCGATATTTGAAGGGACGTGGGTTCAACACCGCTCCAAAGCACGCAGCTGTGTCTCGGAAAAGACACTTAATATCATGCCAAAATGAGAGTACCTTACTCGAAGACTACATGTCTTTTCGCTGCTTCATGTTGGTCTGCTGAGTTGTATTTTTGATCAGGGTGTACTGTTGTTACGGCAATAGGCGCAAAATAAAATATTATTATTGTTTTTTCGAAATTACAACTTTAAAATATTTGCGTCTTAACTCGTTAATCCATCATGTAGACCCACCTTTTCAAGATGAACCTACTTCTTGTTCGTGGGATTTAAATCAAAGAGAAACTTGTGATGTTGTGTTTATGTCCAATCCCAAAGCAAAATTTTTCGCACTAATGAAAACCAATTCGGGTAGGATTTGTTCAACGTTTGTTTTTATTCTGATGTCATAACTTAATGCGGCTTCCTCTCAGCAACATTTCACCAAACACAACCTGTTCAAGCAATGTAAATAAACAAATCTAGAAAAAAAGCGTAAACTAGCAGTGGTCAGTTTTAAAGTTAAGCAAAATAAAAGTTTAGTAATATTTGAAAACTAATTTTGACCTCAACATCACTTCTTGCCCATCTAAAAACACAGATTGGCAGCTAGCAGCCTGTGACAAAAAAACGGCAATCTTACTTGATTCGAGCTTAACATGTTTGTAAGTTTTGTTTGATTTCCAGTGAAAAACTCAAGTCAATGACAGATTTGTCGTTTAATCGTGAACTCAAGTTTGTAGCAAATTGTTCTGCATCCTAAAAGATATTTTAATTTCTAATCTAGATGTAGCCTGCTGGAAGAATAAGAAAAACGTCCCTGTTAAAAAATTGTTCAAAATTTTAAGATGATTGTACTTGAAGTGAGAAACACGACATAAATATGCACTGACGTTATGATCTTTGCATTGCTGAGTAAAATGATGCATATGTTAATGAGTTAAAGTCAACACAACCCACGGTAATAACATAATATGGATCATTATAATATTCCTTTCTGGAATCAACATAATCAATACTTTTAGAAGTGCAAGGGGAAGATAGCAATTTACTCAGTGATGGAGCGTTCCAAGTGTTTCGCTTTATGAGTGATCAGGTACATTAAACTTAACTAATTTTGTGTATAGTTTTTTTTTGTTTGTCGTATCCAGGCTTACGGTGGTTGAAAATGTAGATTAAGTGGACGGGAAGGCAAGGAAGCCAATCTTCGTGTTCACCTTCAGGCATGCCTTTAAGTGTCCTGCCCCAGACACAGCCGCACGCTCTTGAGCGGTGTTGAACCGGCGCCCTTTCGATTGCCGTCCAAGAGCTCTCACCACTCGGCTATGCACTCGGTTATGTGTTTGTATAGTCTTATCCTAGTAATATACTATTTTTATAAGTTACGTACAGTAAGTAAACAAAGCATTTACTTTCATTTTAAGGTCATAATATCTTGTATATTAATTTACTGATCCAGCTTGTGCCATCAAAAAGGCAGGTTGTTCAGCATTTCATTCAAACAAAAACCAGTCATATAAGTAACTTGGGTTTATTTAATTGGACCTAAGTCTAAAGGAAAATGTATTCATCACTTACATTTTGATGCTGTGTTTGTGCAATTGTGAAAATTGTAAAAAAATACAGAGTTGTTACTGACCTTCTATCATAAGCCGCTAGTTTCCACCTGCAAAATGTTTGACACCTCCTTAACACTTGGGCAGCCTTAATTTTAAGATGGTTGCTATGCCTAAGATTTTATCACAGTTCGAATACGGTATAATAGACATTTTCATTTCTCAGTTTACACGTTGTTAATCAAGTTTGCAATAAATTACATTTAGGTGGCAATGAGCGACAACGGAACTTATACCTTGTACTTGCAATCCCCAATTTTCCCTTATAATCATACCCTTAACTTTGATGTCATCGTCAAAGATCCATCTAATGTTTCAACCGACAATGCACTTGTAATTGCATTGTCAGTTGCAGTTGTCGTGCTGATAATTGTCTTGATTGTTGTTGCTGTGGCCTGCTACAAACGAAAACCAACGAAAAACAAAGGTATATAATTTATTTCTCATTTGTTTGTTATTGTACATTTGTGAAACTATACTGAAATGTACACATTCCAAATTACACACAAGTGATAAACAATTTTTTAGAATAATTTAAAATATTAGAAATTAACTACGTTTATGACTAAAAACGTATACGCTGATATTGAGACTGTTTTGTCTAAGTCGTTAATGTGTTTTAGAAAATGGATCAAACAAAGTTGGTTACGTTGTGAAAGGTGAGCATGCGGTACAACATGATTAAGTAGCCACAAAACGTGAATACGTAGCCTATTAACTACTGAAGCTAAAAATTTTTTTGTTTTTTTTAGATGAAAATGGACAGATTGATTTGGGCCAATCTTCCAATATAGCTTTGGTAATTTGATGGCTTCGGAGTTTTGGTGCAATTAAGTGCTGTGATAAACTATTTCACTCAATCCGAACTTGTATCCCACAACCATGGATGCGTTGGCTCCCAGTCAATTTATTGTATAGTTTGATAAAAGTTTACAAATAATTAAGACTAATCTTATAATCTCAACAACCAACTTTCATTCAACAGTCATTTTTTAAAACTGTTCTATTTTCTAAACTGTTTACAGCCTAAACCGGGATCTACATCTTCGCCGTATCTGACACCGATACAAAACACAGGTAATTCCATTAATTAGCACAGTATACCAATTTGTTTTAACACTATAGAACGACTGAAAAAAAGTATACCTTCAACGGACGCTGGTGTCGAAATCGACACTTTTCACAAAAACTTATTTTTTAGCAAAATTAACAGTAAAAGTTTGTTTTATTTTACAGTGATAAAATTATCTAAAGCACTTAAAAAACATAGGCAATTCTATTAAATAACACAGTCTACCGATTTTTTTAAGGTAAGGCATGTGATAGTTGTTTGGAGATATTTTGAGGCCTCTAATTCAGAAAATACACTTATTTTTTGAATTGACTAGTTTTTGAGAAACAACAAAATTATTGTTTTCGCTGCCTTGAATACCTATAGATTTAATGTAGTAGCCTATTGTTAATTACGTTGACAAAACAGGAAGTAATCCCAGGCATATTTGGAAGTAATCTCAGGAACCCTGAACTTATCTTACTCCCAACTTCATGTCAAAGTAATAAGCTTAGTAACCTCTTTTAATGAAATCACTCAGACTGAAGCGCATTTCCTTGGTCATATACTTGTCACAGTTGCAGTAAAATATATCTGAATTTTTAGGACAGCATCCTACATGCTAAAGGCATATTTTATTAGCCTATAGATCAGAAAAATACCTTGCAGCAAAGAGTGGACATCAGCAAAGGATTAGAACAGGGATGTCCAAACTTTTTTCCGGCCAGCCAGATTTGATAACTCGGAAGTGCTCGCGGGCCAATAGCCTCTGACATCTCGTTTTGCGTAAAGAAAGATATAAATATCAATATTGTATTATTTAATGCCCTTTTCATACAACACGGGATATGATGTTAGGCTGTATAAGTCATCTTCGTTTTTGTGAGAAATTAACACATGCAGGGACTTTGTAAAACACAGCTATGTTAATGTGAAGGATGAAACTGACGTCTTGATTTCTGTAAACAGATGAGGTCTGGTTCGAGGTTAGGGATAGAAAAGCATGGAATATCTCGTAGTTGACAGTCACTTGGATTCGATCTCAAGTGGATCTTGTTTAAATTCATAACCGAGAACGTCTGCTCACACAAATATGTTGAATCGCACAAGCTAAAGATTTCCTTGCAAACTTTCGCATTTCTGAAAAATTCCAGCTGCTGGTAAAAAGCACCATGTTGTTGTTGTCGGCTTTGCAGAAAAGCTCAACTTGCTGCGATTGAGCTGGAGCTTCATCAGGGTTCAAGCAAAAAGAAATGAATAGTAATAAGTCCCTTACATTTGAGGCAAAGTCTCAAAAGCGGTAGTTAAAAATGGTAGCAATAAAACGAATGAACAATGCTCGTGTGCACCAGTCATTACCATTCTCTCTCAGGCAATGATGGTTATTTTCGCAATTATGAAGCAATAATGATTACACTGGTCAACACACATTTTGGTGCCAAGAAAGTTTTAACGGTTTTGGGGTATTTTGATGCCGCTGAATCCGAAAATGACCTTAGTTTTTACGAATTGGCTCTAATTTTTGAGATATTTCATGGTTTTGCTCCAAAAAGTGGGGTATTTCATATCAAAACAGCAAATATAGCCTAATATGGTAGCCTACCTCTCAGATGCTGCTGAAAAGTTGTCATACTATGCCTTAGGCTACCAAACGAAAGAATGCTAAGTTTTAGATCAATATCTTGAACGGCTTTTTCATGGTGGCCATTTGAATTTCGGGCGCTACCCTCGTTTTTGACTTGAGGGGGAGGGGGGGGGGTAGCGAATAGCAATTTCAGCCACTTTCAGAGCCTCATAACTTTTATTGTAATTGTGGTAGAAAACTAAAAATTGCTGTGCTAGTTCATTATAAACTATAATACACAATTCAATAGTAAAAAACAACATCTCGTAATGCATAGGTGTTAAGTGGGTCATCAAAATCTTGTTTTTTGGCACGTATAAGTGTTTTTTTTTCAATTTTTAAATGCTTCCACCACCCAAACCAATCAAAATATTTCACTAATACCTAATTATTTGTAATATTTGGAAACTTTTCTTCTTCCAACTTGAATTTGGGAGTTGTGGTGACATTAACAGAGATCTTATGGGGGTCTGAAAACCATATCAGGCAGAAATAGCCCATTTTTACTCCTATGTTTAGAGCATCAAATGACCGCGTGAGAATTTTATGGTTATGCTGAAATTTATACCAGACAAACACATACATTTATTCTTTCATTTCATAAAATTAAATCTTTATAAATTAAACTGCTTCACTTTAAATTCAATGTCTTTAAAATGTAACACTTTGGTAATTTTTAGCAAATAATCGCAAGTCTGTAATGTAGGTCAGAGAAAATTCAACAATGATTTATCATGAAAACAGTGAAAATAAGTAGGTACTATGCTTAGTGATCATAAACGTTGGAATGCTGACACTGTTGTCTGTTAATTTATCTTCAAAATGACGCTTTCACCTCAGATGTCTTTACAGGTCTTTCGTTGCCATCCTGTTGTGCTGATAGATATTGAATTTGTATGTACTTTTTGTTTGTTTATCGCCAGCAAAACAATAAATTGAACTGAACACACCCATGAAAAAGTACCCACCTCCAATCAATGAGAGTGGAGATAAAATTGTAAAAAAATGATCAAGTAGTTTTCAAAAATTAAATTGTTTTCAGTTTGCACTATAATTCTGCATTATGCAAAATGCATAGCTCAACTCAGCTTATCTATCATCTATTGACTAAGAAACAGTGGAAGTAGTGTCAGAACATTTTCATAATCTTTTTGGTTAAGTTTGTATTTTTAAGCACTGAATCCGTAGGTTTTAGAGAAATATTTTGAATGATTTGAGTGGTAGAAGCATTTGAAAGTTGAAAAAAAACACTTACACCGGCCAAAAAAACAAGATTTTGATAACCCACCTAACACTTATGCATCAAGAAATGTTGTTTTTTACTATTGATTTGTGTAGTATAGTTTATAATGAACTAGCACAGCAATTTTTAGTCTTCTACCACAATTACAATAGAAGTTATATGAGGCTCTGAAAGTGGCTGAAATTGCTATTCGCTACCCCCCCCCCCCCAAGTCAAAAACAAGGGTAGCGCCCGAAATTCAAATGGCCACCATAGAAAAGCCGTAATATTGATCTAAAACTTAGGATTCTTGCGTTTGGTAGCCTAAGGCATAGTATGACAACTTTTCAGCAAAATCTGAGAGGTACCATACACAATAAGGCGATGTGAAATTTGAATGGACAAAATCGAATTATCACACAGGGTGACTACTGTTGTGTAGAGTATTTTTGTGAAGTTTTATGCAATAAAATCCAGTATCCGTAAACATGTAAGCGTTTTAAGGTTAGTATTTTCTAATTCTTGCAAGGTGATTTCACAAAAAATACTATCACAACGCATCAATCCACGTGATCCAGGTAGCGCGCTCTGAATGGCTAGTTAGGGAAAACGCGTTGTGTGCCGCACACACGCGCGCGCAAGCGATTGCTGTCTGCTGCTGAGAGATTTATACCTTGAAATGCTGAATTGCTGATTATTATTGAAGATAAGGCTGCAAAATTCAGATAAGAAGTTGTGTTCAGCCGAAATGTTTGCTATGATTTTATGCTTGGTTGTTAAATAATCATTCAGGCTTCGGTTCAAAGTTAGTTTAGGCTAGGTTTTCCAAATTGTGTAAAGTAGGCCTAAGAGGGAGTGTCTGTAATTATCAGGTCTTCTGGAATAAGAACTGCTTATTCAGGTGAAGTTGCTGTTTGTGGTTCTATATTTTTTATATGTAGCTTTGAGAATGACACTAATAAAGTTCATAGTATTACGGAAGGCTCAGACAACTAAGTTTTCAGCACTTAAATTCTTAGTTCTGTGTACCGTACTGTAAGTGGGCTATGTTTTTTTTCTTCAAAAAATGCATTAATCTCTTCACATATTATCTTTAGTTCATAAAGCTGACCTTGTTGTGGGTAGCATTGTTAACTGTTAAATCATGCCTAAAAGTTTTAAAAAGAGAGTAAGAAGCATGGAAAGCTCTTCTGTCATTGGACCCTCCAAGGAGCTTCCCACTGCTGATTTACCAACACTACGATATGTTCTTGCATTCTGTACTTTGTTAAAGGTGATACTCAAGTACTTTATTACTGCAAGTTTTTCTCTGACTGGTTTTAATTAAGCTTGGTAGTGACGTAAAACATAGACCAACTCGTATATCTTCGTATGGATGAAGGGTAGTTGTTAAAAATACTAACATATAGCTTGCATGAATGAACAGTACACGTAGGCTACAATAACCAACTAGAAGACACTTTTCAAAACCTTAATGTGTTGAAATAATTAATTGCACGTTTACAGAGACAGAGCACTCATAAGGAATTAATTTTTCAGGAAGCTGGAAAAAAGCTAACTATTCTCTTTTCAAATGAAGACCGCATTCCTAAAACAATTGAGGTTTCTCCTCTCGCAACGTTATAGTAGAGTAGAAGCACCGTTATACCAAATTGGGCCTCTTGACAAAAGGACAACGAAAACGCTTCAAAAGAAAGTTAACAAAAAGGTAAGTTCTTACATACGGTATCTTTTCAAACTTTTTTGTCTAGTAATTTTCTATGAAATGTAAGGCTTTTATAAGTATATTCTTTGATAACAGGGTCATGCATAGACATGTCCCATGTTGTGTACTGGGGTTGGTCTGTTGTTATATTTGTTGAATGCAGCCATATGAGAAGGAGAATGGGTTACTGCCAATTCTACAACCCCACTTCACCATTGCAGATGTAGTTCAACCAACTCTAGATAGTAGGTGGTTTAAGGATTTTTCGATTTCCTAAAGCATTTCCTCGTGGGAAAGTGATTCAGATGTTCTGATTTCTATGTCTGTAAAGGCAGGCTTGTGCTTTCACTAAAGCTAGTCGTGCTATGGCGAGAAGATTTTTCTTGACTATCACTGATTTTTACTGCCATTTGTCCGAAAGAGTATTAATTGTTATGTTTGGCATATCATATATTGTTTTTCGTTGTGACAGTCAGAAATAAAAACAAACTGAACTGATTTACATGGATTATTTTGTGTTCTTTACATTTATCAATCACACAAAAAACTTGTTTTTCAAGAGCCTCAAACAACAGCGAGGAGATGATTTCCTTGCAGCAAAGAAGTCACAAGTGATAGAGGAAGAGAACTGGAAAAAACAGCAGCTTTCTGCAGCAATTGATGAAGAAATTGACTCTCCTTACGAACCAGCTGCACTTGGTACATCTGAATGTGACAATGCCCCGGTATTCAGTGATGATCCTGCTCTGCGATCTTTTTCTGTGAACATGTTAGAAAATATTTGCAAAGGCAGTAACTCTTGTGATGTTTCTGTCCGCACTTTTACCCAACCAAAATTAAATTTGGATGCCAGCTCACTGTTCTCTTTGATTGGGACCATGCCACGCTTACTGAGTCTATCCTTACTTCACACTTGACCATGGATGAACTAAAGGGTTTGATACACAAAGTTTGAATACCCTCATTTTCCTGCCCATACTCAGGCTGTGCAGCGTCTCATTTGGGAAGTCACTAACGACTGTGGAAGTATTGCTGGCCATCAACGACGGGATGGTTTCATTCGGGCGAGAATTGCTTCGCGTAGGGTCTTGCCGAAAGCAGACACGAAATCTGACTTTCTTTCATTGGCTGCAGTATAATATTTTGATATTCACCACTGTTTCTTGTTCATTGTCTTTATTCTTCATTCGTTTGTGCACGTTTTACAAGCACATATAAAGTTAGTTGGTTGATGTGTAAGCTACCATTGGAGAGTTGCAGTTACTATATCTGTCAAAAAACAAATGTAAATCGGCGAAAACAATCGAATATTAATGCAGTGCGTTGTGTGATTATGTAATACATATTACTACAACAAAACCAAAGTGTCATCTTATGCACAGTGCATTCCTACTCTTGCCATGGAAGTGAAAAAGGCTTTAATATCATCAGTTTTTGCTGACCAAGCAAAAATAGGGTTGCCAGGTGATTGTTTAATATCTTACCGTACACCGCCAGACTTTACCTAAAAGGGCAACTAGCAGTCGCATCATATGTAATTGTTGTTGTGGTTGTTAAAGTTGGAAATTTTTACAATTTAAAAAAGAAAAACAAAGTTTTTTCTTCAAAAAAATTGTACCTGGCAACTCTGTGCTGGCAACAAATGTCAAAAACAAAATCGACTACATGTTTAAGGTTACTGAATATTTTTGCGTGAAATTTTACAAAAATACTCTACATAGCAATAGTCACCCTGTGTGATAATTCGATTTTTGATTTTTTAAAATTTTTTGATTTTCACATCGCCTTAATACACAAGATATCTTCATATTGGCTGTTTTGATATGAAATGACCCACTTTTTAACTTTAGAGCAAAACCATAAAATATCTCAAAAATTAGAGCCAATTCAAAGAAACCGATGTTATTTTCGGATTCAGTGGCCAAAAATCGCCTAGAAACCGTTAAAATATCTTCGGCACTCGAAAAAAGTTTTTTTGTTGGCCAGTGTTATTCTCTCCGGGTAATAATGGCTAATTTTGCAATTATGACGCTACAATGATTCCAACTTTTCTTGTCTGCGGGCCAAAAATAACACATTGTGCAACAAAAATAGCGGGCCATACAAAAACGTATCACGGGTCGGACTTCGGAATAATAATAAAAGTACTTGTTGAAAAGTTTCGATTTCAATTTATTTTTCCTTGTCGGAAAACAACAGCAATGATATAGTTACCAACAGTTTACGGGAATTAAACCAAAAAAGATAACAGCGGCAAAACCAAAGAAGTATAAAACCTGCATGCGATGTAAATTTAAAGGATACGTGGATAAAGTAGTTTAAAATAGATGATTTAGTTGATTTTTGTAGGTCGATCTTATCAATACAAAGCTGCATTCATAAACATTTGATTATCAGGATATTTTTCTTGTGATGTAGGCTACTGATTCACAACAATTTTCATCGAATATGCATGCCTCTATTTCATCAATCACAATCCACTTCAAGCCTTGCATGCGTTTTAATTTTCCTACAATAGTAACCAATTGAACTAGAGTCTAGTCTAGACAAACGCAATTATGACATCATAATAATAAACAGTAATGAAAATGATTAAAACCTTTTGGTTAACGATTTCACAAAATGCTTTCATTTTTTAATATCTCACAAACGAGAGCCAATTCGAAAAAAACTAACTACATTTTCAGAACCAAGAATTTTGAAATACTTTAAAATAACTCTCAACTTTTTGTGCCAAAATCTTGTTGGGTTGTGTAGTTTGTGACTGGCTGCACTCACATTGGTATACGATGATCAAGATCGCCTGGTTCTGAGCACAAATAATCACCACTGTAGACCAAATTAGTAACAACAGCTTCGATTTTTAGGATTTCACATTGAAATAAAAGTATCACAGGAAAATATAGGCTTATTTACTTGCTATTACTGTAAGTACAGTATCATGGTTACACGGTAACTTTATAGAAATCATTTGTTTTTTAATCAACAAAAGCACATGTTAGGCCAATGGTGCAAAAGTAAACAAAAAATTTATTCCATTCTAGATTGACTGTCTTATAAGTTCATAGATATTTACTGATGTCAATTCTTGCAAATGTAACGCTTTTTTCGTTATTATCTCACGAATACTATAAAATTGGTGGTTACCAAAAATCTTTGGTTTAAATATTTGTGTTTCGTTAGTTTGAGTGATCTGTTTCTATAAAAGTAAAAAGTCAATCGGAGTAAAATATCACTAGAGAACATAAACTGATGTACTTGCATAATACTATAAGCACAGTAGGCTATAGTATTATGATCATGATTTCTATGCGTTGTTTGTGAAAGATGATACCAACCAGACTTACTTAATAACCTGCTATTCATAATTTGGAATTCTTACTATTCGAAACAATCGAAAGTAGCAGATCACGTGATGACAAGTTCATTATTGCTTTATGAAACTTGATTTCGGTTTTTATCATATCTACAGTACCCTACTACAACTGGTAAACAATAAAACATATTATATAAACGCCTTATATAGCCTACAAACTTTTGTAATATGAACTATGATCTTCACAACACTTGTCAAACAATCAATGTATAGGATCATGTGTAAATATGTCTTCTAGGCGAACATGGTTATGAAGAAATTAAGCCACAAGAAAGGACCGCGGAACATTGTTATCAACAAGTGATTGTCAGCGATGTGAGTTACTATTTCAAATTATTAAAGTAGTCTGCTCGTTATTTGTTGATCTATTAAATGTCTAAAACTCTCTACCAACGTAACGAGTGTTAAAGGTAGGCCTATCATTATTATGGCCATCGAGACGAGATTTTAAGACGATAGAGATGAGAAACCAGAATTCCTTTACAAAGAGACTTTTTGATTAAACAACTTCATAGGACACCTTGTGTTTTTTTCTTTGTTTTTAGACCTCTACAATAATATTGTGCCCTGGCACAAAAGTACCTATAAAATATTCTTGTCAGCGCTTCTGGATAGTACTACTGTACAAAATATTGAAAAATTGCATAATAACACTTGTCTAAATAAGGTTACAATGAAAATCGTTGTTATGAAACCTATTGTTGCAAATCACTGTGATAAACATATAGGCTAACGTTACATGGGTAACTACAACATTTCCTTAAGTATTAGACAACTAAAAAACTGCAGAACTATAAGACACTTGAAATGGAGTTTTTAGTCATTAGTTGTTCAACCTTTTGGATGCAATTGTGTTCTAGAAAGAGGAACGCACCGGACAAAATCATCTTAATGTAAAATCAAAGTTAGAAGGTAAAAGTTAATTGTTGTTTTTTTAGGTATGTGGTATTCTACAACATATTTTGTTTCATGATTTCTATAGTGAAAAATTTTTGTTTCAAAGTTTATGCATAAATGCGACGTAGCTGTACAATATAGTGAAAAATACTTTCAGTTGGCTATAAATTAATTTTTTAATCAACCAAAGCACATCCAAGATCGATGGTGCAAGAATACACAAAAAATGTACTCCATTCTCGATTGATGGTATGTTAAGTTCATAGTTAGTAATTAAGGTTATTTCGTGCAAATGTAATGTTCTTTTTGTATTTAGATGACCATGGATATCTAATAATAGAGCCTCAAGGAAACACGGTATAATTGGTTGTTGCTGACACTCAATTTTTTAAAGATTTGTGTTGAGTTTATTTGGGTAATTTGTTTCCAGAAATGTAATAAAATCAATTGACCAGTATTCATAGTGATCGAAGTTTTGGGACATTTATTTGCTTTAAAGGAGAAGCTGCTCCTAAACTACTCCATGAAACATTTGGTCAATTCTTTGTTGCAACAGTGATTCACCTACAAAAGCTGTGTTGTCGAATTTTAACGTCATTGTGAGTCGTTACTTTATTTCGTGACTGTGTCAATTTTACAGGATGTTGATGTTGACCAAGATGAGCATGGATACGCAACAAGGATTCCTGAAGCTCAAAATCATGAAGTTTGATTCAAACAACGTTATTCAAAATGCAAACACTTTAAAGTTTAAAAAAAAGAGAGATTAACAGTTTGTATCTGTATGAAAGCTGTGTTCAAGTATTTTGTTGACCTTTCAAAGCATTCCAGCTTTTGTTAGCATAATCTACATTTGCGTAGCAGTTGTTCAACATTGGTGCAGTGCATATAAACAACTGTTTGAATAGAAATTAGTCAATTATTTCCGTTTGATAAAATGCTAAAAGAAAGGTTTTGCAAACTTTTCTATAAGTATAATCTGTTACATAGTAACACCTGTTAGATGACGCGTTCATCTTATTTATAAGATAAAGGAGTTAATTTTATTTCTGAAGAGCTATTTCTGTCAAAATTACAACAACAGCTAATTTGCTTCTTCCAATATCCAAATATTCCATACATATCTTACTCATTTTAATGCTGTTTTTTATGTGGACTATTTGAAGCCGTGTAGAAATAATAGTGTTTTTGATTGTTATCATGTAAATACTTAGGCCTATCTGCCCGCTAATCAAAAGAGCTCGTATACTTTTGAGTAAAAGCATATTAACATCCATGTAGCTTATTTGAAAATTATTGATATGTTGCAGGATTATGTGATAACTGTTTCCCAATACCGTTGACAAGTTCAGATCGATTTAATTGTTTTTCTTTCTTATTATAGATGAATTTAATCACTTTCTAAAAAACTTCGTTTTTGCTGTGTGTTGGTTACAATTCTAAATCACTTTTATCGATTTTGAGTTAGAAATGGAGAACATTGGTTCTAGAGAAGCAGTCTTGCTATAAACAGGTATAAATTAGAATTGTTCATTAATGTTGTTAGCGAACTTGCTTTCTAATCGTGTATTATACTAAACAATATTATTATACTTATTACATTACTCTGTTGAAGTTGCGTTTAGACTTGGCAGCATTACTTAGTGAGGTCAAAGTCGTTGTTGTCTATAGGCGATTGAATTATTGCCGGATACAAACACCAAGTGCAAAAGTTTTGACATTTCGACTTGACTTGTTTCACAAGTGTTGGTAGAACGATCTGTTTCAGCTTGATGCTGCTGGTTTTCTGTGGTATCAGCGATTTTCACCAGCTTGTGGAACACAGTTCTCTAGTCATGTGCAACTGCGAAAGTGACATGATATAACATGTCATTTGCAATCAGTAACTTATAGGAAATGAGATAACAACAGATAATTAAATCCATAATTAGATAATAGCAACAGATATGGGTAGTAGTGGTAACACCAAAAAACGTTCTGTAGCATAAAAATATGACGTTCCTTTGTCATGTGACCTTTCCTTTTTTCTCTGAACTGCTTCCAAAACTCAGAAGGAAAAAGATTCAGTCGAGTGCCTCTCTCCAAACGTCCTCCACAGTAATCTCTGAGGTTGAGATGACCGGTTGGAGCTGTTGACCTCACTAGCTTTGTGCGGTCCTAAATTATATAGTATTTCAGTCAACCAATGTTTGTAACACTCCATCTTTTACCCGTCCCTCTCTCTCCTAGAAAACATGCTCGTCTTCAAGTGAACACCATGAAAAAGTTACATTCACACCAAAATAACTCTCAACCAAACTAAATATCTAAAATAATCTTTTTACGTCTGCTTCAACACCAGCATGAAGAAATTTAAAACAGATCAAAAAACCTTGAGGCAGCCTATTACTTTTTTCTTATATGTATAGATTACCATCTACTTTACAGTGCGGTGGTGAAGACATCCGGTAATTATAAAATATTTCTGTAGTCGTGAATAAAGTTTTTTTTTGTATAGGCTAACTTAAACTTTTTTTATCAAATCTTCTACTCAAATGCAATTTTAATTGGATGGATTTGGTTACACAAAAAATGTTCAATTTGGTTCAGAAAATTGCGACAAAAATGACCAAAATAAGATTAAATTTGTCAAAATTTCTGAGAGAGTAAGCCCCTGTTCAAATTTACTTTTTTGAACATTAAGTTTTGCATTGTCCATTTATGTTATAACTTTTACTTTGTTAAAACTCTGGTCCAAATTTAAGTTACTACACCTTTAGAAAAATTTTACAATTGTTTACTCTTTGTTGAAATGATGAATATGTTTTTTTTCCATAAATTAAAACAGTATTCAACCATACCTAAACATAAGGACCACTGGTGGATTTCGGTGGGGGAGGGAGCTCAAGATGGTGCTCACACGGCCCTGCTTGTAGTATCCTTACTCAATCCAGGATATTTTGTTACTTCAATGCAGTATCTGTGCAGTTAAAATTAACCAGTTATATTTTGATTCGACGTGTCCTAAAATAAGAAAAGTTGACTTATCCAAAAACGAATGACCGGAGACTCTTTTATTTTTCGCTCGCCCTAAGTAAGTTCTTACATCAAGGCGAGTGTAGCTTATTATTTTACCTCGTATTGTGAAATGTATTTTGAACTTTGTCACGGTTTATAAAGTTATAGCACATTGTTTACGTCGCTTTTTGAGTGTTTTTTGGCTAATAACACCTTTTGATAAACACACACACTTTGCATTTGACCAAATTTCTCATATTTTCTCAAAGTTACCTTTAAATAATTTTTCTTTCACAAACACAGGCGAATTTCAATAACTTCTGTGTTGAAAGTTTCTACCGTGTAGTGTTGTGTTGCCTACCAGCAAAATTTCGAAAATCAATTTGAGGTGGTTCCACTTTCCTTTATAGTGTACAACTGTACAAGGCACATTTCACCTCATAATTCTATCAACACTGAAATATGTGTGTAAATGCTAACTTGTTAGGCGAGCAAAGAGTTAAATATGAAATATTACAGTTTTTGCTTAGTTTTTGAGGTGCATATAAAACAGTCTATTTCTAAAATTGACTGTTGAAACCCTGCGTGCCAAACAAAGCTAATTTGTTTAATAAAATAGGATTAAGCAAGGTAAGCGAAAATTTGTTACAAATAGAGGGAATAGTCACATTTTTTCTCTATTTTAGGAAGAGTATGTGACTAAGTGTCCCCTAGATTTGCTATACCCTTTAAAGGAAGTCTCATACTTTGGAGGTGTGAAAACGTGCAGCACTGCTTGGTCAAATGCGCATAACCAGCTTGGTCCGCGAGCCACAATTGGAAATATGTATTGTTAACTATATTATGACGAATTTTCACGCAATCTTCTGCAAATGAATGTTCACTCCTAGTTGACACACAGCACGAGAGTAGGCTGTTCAACGGACAAATAGTAGCAGCTTTTTTGTTTCGTTTTTCGGCCTGCGGATGACTTAAAATTAGTTTAAGTTTTGCGTGCGAGCGAATAGAATTAGGCTTCTACAAATAAAACGTGCCTGCAAACAAAAGATATAATTACAATTAGGTATGTAAGTAAAGATTTGTTTGCTTGATTTCACACTGGTTGAACTAAACGTTGCAAACTTGAGGCATAAATGAAAATCATCTAGCGTGCCACACATTATTTAAACTCCGGACCTTTCCGAGGGCCGAAAATTTTATGTTTGCGGGTCACATTCGGCCTGCGGGCCACAGTTTGTACACCACTGCCATACTTCATTCCAAGTGTCGGGATGTAAACACGAGGATGTCATTGTACTCAGCCTACGATACTAAAAAGAGTAGTAAGGTGGCCGGTTCTTTTCTCACTGCCGCCTTTCTTCCAGCACTCATGCCCACCCAATTTATTACACCCTAGGTAGAAGTGAGCGGTGTTTTCAACAACCAGCTTAAGCCGGATGTCGAACTAGGTTCGCATTATTGGAAGACCAACGCCTTATCCGTTGTGCCATCCCATCCTATTGGCTGTACTTAGTCCAAATATTAAGTTTGTGTCTAATTACAATTTAATAATACTTGAGTAAAGTAGTGCTCCATCAAATTATGAATTCAAACTTTCAAATTTTAAATTCTGGTGCACGAAATGAAGCTTTATCTCTGCTGTCGGGCAGGGGACGTAAAGAGTGTCTACCCCTATACCAGAACCGTTCCGTAGCAGTTAATCATTAAAAAATAATTAAAACATGGTGTGAACAGTATGCCAATCACATCATCTTTGGTTGCTCCAACTATTTTCCTTCTAACAGATAACTCTTCGCCTCTGAAGATTTTGCAAGAAATTGGCACCAAACCTTTCCATTGTGGTGATCACAAACTGTTTTGTATTATTGGAACGCCTACGGAGAAGGTGAAAAGAACTTTGCCAATTTGAAACTCCAACACAGAAATTTGTTCAGCGTTAAGCTTTATTTGAGTGAGCAACATAATCAAGAAGACACCGGTATACATGGCAATCGGTTACAAGTGACATCAACTTCTAGTGACTTGCATTGGTTGCTCTATACTTACATGATTCAGAGATAGATTGTTCTCTAGGTTAATGCAAGACAACAAAAATATTTCGTTGACTTATCTTTCTTATAAAGGCCGGCTATGTACAATCTCACGGATAAGTACGCATCTCAACTGTTAAAACGTCCGTATTCAAATTTATCAGATATTTTTTATCTGTAAACTTTTGTTAAAGTGAGCAACTGTGTATGATTGATCTCTATTTCAACAACTTACAGTCGTAATTATGGAAATCATAAACTCTGCAATTTCAAGGTCTTACAAATTTGTGGTAAGCCAAGTAATATCTATACAACCGTAACTTATAGAATAGACAGATTAGCATTTTTTCTATTTCTTAAATCTATTTTAAGAAAGAAATCTTTTCTGTTACGATATTTTTGAGATTAATCATGGGATATAAGTCTCTATCATATCAAACATATGAAACACAGCAATGTATTCATGGTGCCCAATTTGGTGTTTGACAGATAAAATGTAGCGCCAGGATGCAACAGCATGCTTTCAATTAGAATCGAACTGATGACCTTTGTTAGCCAGACGCTCTTACCAAAATCAACAAACACTATGTGGGATGCCAAAGCCTGAAAGTGGTTGATTGTGTCATGCCTTCTGGAACAAGTCGTGCTGCATTTACATTGTTTAATAATCTTGTAATATTGTTCATACAATTGAAAACACATGAAAAAAATAATCAATATTTAATTTACAGCATATAGCATAATATAAGCTAACATGTCCAAGTTAAGTTCCAACAGTTCAAGAGACACAGCATTGTCTGTTCCGTGCGCCGGAGCATTTCCCGACCAAATAAGGACCAGAACATCCCAAAGATGTAAATTGGCATCTACCTCCTTCTCGAATGCATGCAGAATCCCCTGGTAGAAAAATACAGAGTTGCTGTTTTCTGTTATCCTTTGCATCTAATAAAAAGATACATCTTTTTATTACTCGAATTATAATTTTAAGTTATGAGAAGGTGTTCGTATAATATTGTATGTCTATAACAAAAGTGAATTTAAACATCTATAACAAAAGTGAATTTTAACTCTCATCCAAATTGTATTGAATATAATTTTTATTCTCTCTCGTGTCTCTTTATCTCTCCTCGTCAAAGAGCGAGTGTGAACAGTTTTATAATTTATTCTCTTTTACCTTTTTTCTATTAAGAGCAGCTTAGATGGAAAAATACAAAATCTTTAGGAAATGACGTATGGGTCAAAATGGTTCACTTGTTAGGAAGGAAAGCGTGTTTGACATGATATTGGATTGCTTCACTGGTAGTGAAATGAATTGGCAATGACCAAGTGAAGCGAGCTAAAAGTGTTTTACAACATCGCGAAAACATTTCATATTTTTTTCTTGATTTTTAAGAGGCATGGGACCAATTGTCCGTGGGATCAGCTACTGTGAAGAAGCAACAGCCTGCCAGTTGAGAGGCTACAATCTCATTGGTGACGTCCACATGAGAAGGTTTTCAAGTAGAATTTATGTAAAAGAACGGGTTTTTTTGTTGTCTGGGTTGTTGTATTCCCGTCCGTGTGTTCGAGTGAAAGAAAAAAATCAGACCTTCTGCAAAATTAGAAATGTGTTGCTAAACCACTTCATCCGTAAAAAATTAGTATAAATAAAAAGAGAAAAAAACAACTCACACATACAGTAACTGACCAGAGACACAGCATTGTCTGTTCCGTGGGCCGGAGCATTTCCCGACCAAATAAGGCCCAGAACATCCCGAAGATGTATATTGGCATCTACCTCCTTCGCGCGTGCAAGCAGAATCACTTGTCACAAGGATGATCGCATTTGCTGAGTGTGAAAAACACAAGATTACTGCACTGTGGAGTGTGGATGTTTGTGTAGAATATTTGCCATTTAATAACTGTAGATACTTAATTGACTTTCACATAAACTCACGTTCTTGCGTGGCAGTGTGGTATAATAATGGTTACCAGTTTCAACAACTGTTGTATTGTTATCTGTCCAAATCAGTAACAAGTTTTAACTTAGGGATATTGTAACCAGTCGGGTCAATTAAGCCATTAAGAAAAACAAAAAATGTAACTTTCTTATAAAATTTCCCTGAATCTGTTAGCAACAATCAAGCAAAATGTTCAAAATGTGACAAATCCAGCGCATCTCCAAGTAGCTGCTGTGGGTTTATATATATTTCAGAACGACATTGAGAATAATGAGCAAACCGAGACTCAAAGGCATTGATTTGTTTAGGTTTTACTGGAAAAATACAGAGTTGCTGTTTACTGTTAACTTTGTCAGTTGCTGTATCTTTTTATGTTTTGAATTGATTACTAAAGCTACAGCACCTCAATAAATTAATCGTGTAGCCTAGGTGTCAAAAGTTATTCACAACAAGATAAATTACTTTACTTACCTATTAGCAACACTGAAATTAACAGAGTGCAGTTTTTGGAAAAGTTCATATTCCTTGGCATTTGTTGAAGCACAAGTTAATTTGACGTTAATGCACTAAGAAAATAATTTTTGACATATCAATGATAAAACTTAATAACAAACTAAGAGAAACAGACAAATACCTATTCAAAATCTTTTTCATACATTTCAACAAGAGACTGCTTGCTAAACTTATTTTAAATTTCTGCTTGACTGATCTGGCATGGGTCAGGAGGATATCACTCGCTTTTCGTGGCAAACCTTTGTTACACTCTTTTGCGATGGCGAATGGGTAGAATATGCAGGGTAGGCTAATATGCACCTTGTCGTGCCATATTAGCAACACCCTCTCTTTAAGTTGACAACAACGAAGCTGCTACTACGGTTTTGTTTATGAGGAACCGCATTGCAGTTTGATGGTTTACTTAAGACATTTACATCTACTAACAAGCCGAACATACATTGTTTACAGGTGCTTTTAATTCTATGATTTATAACAAATAAACATGTTTTTATTATACGCCCATTGCCACAACATCCAGTAGGCCTACACTGCTATCACAAATGCGATACAACATGAAGCAGTGAAATGACCAATAAGTCGAGTCAGCTGCTCCCCATACTTTGGCATGCCATTGGGTCTTCTTGCCGAGACACAACCGCGTGCTTTAGAGCGGTGTCGAACCCGTGTTTTATCATACGCCGCGCAGACGTTCTCACACTCGGCCAAGCAGTTGTATTCATAAAATAAAAGAGCTTTATTTTATAAGAAAAACAGGCTGCACTAGCAACCACAGTATGTATTCTAAGCGAATAGTTAGACCTAATGTGGTAATATATTTATTTTGCATGTAAAGATGGTTTTATTATTTTTTATGTTACTTGGTCTAATTTGACTATCTAACATCATTAAACTATTTCCACACAATTAGTACTCTAATTATAAGTTTAAGTTATCGGAAGGTGTTCGTGTAATATTGTAGGTCTATAACTAAAATAAATTTAAACATTACAGAATAACGAAACAATAAGAGTATACGAATTATCACATTTTAACACTCATCGAAATTAACTTTTATTCTCTCTCGCGTCTCTTCGTCTCTCCTCATCAATGGGCGAGTGTGAACAGTTTTATTCTCTGTTACCTTTTTTCTATTTAGAACACCTGACATGGAAAAAAATACAAAATATTTAGGAAATGACGTATAGGTTACAATAGTTCACTTGTTAAGAAGGAAGACGTGTTTGACATGATATGGGATTGCAACACTGGTTGCAGTGAAAATTATAGGCTGGATGCTTCTGGAAGCAATAACTTGTATGTTCTAACACATCGATCTTTCAAACGGTGTAACGCGGTGGACTTGTGTTCCGTGAAAGATCATCAGGTGTTCCAAAAGAATTTTATTAGTTTGACTATTGTTCCATGGCACACCGGCCGAAAATCAAAATCACAAGATATTCGCGTTTGTCTTCTACAACTTCTGCCCTAATACAAACTTTGTGAACATCCAAACAGGCGCAGATATCGCACTGAAAAAAAAAAAAAACTGAAAGTAAATGAATTTTATTTGTGTTGTTTATTTTATTGCATCATTACAAAATTTCGTTTGGTGTTCCGCAAGATTATTTTAACACTAGAACGGCCGAGGTGTCGAAATCGACACTTTTAGAAATTTAGTTCACTATTTTGGGCTTTAATTGTTATCGCAACGTTTTCAAACTTTCAGTAGCTTCCCAATTATGCTTAAATTTTATAGTTCAGTATTTTTTTCTAAAAAATCTTTTTATGCTATCTACAATGTGCGGATATACCTCCAACGGCCGAGGTGTCGAAATCGATACTTCATACAAATTTAATAAGATTTGTAAAGTATGAAAGATTTTCTGTGTGAAAAAACTAATTCAATAGTTTTCACACTTACTTATAGCGTGTCTCATGGTAATTGTTCAACACTCGGCTTGATGTGTGCTATCGCTCGGCTTGATTTTAGGTCATCCTACTGAGTTTAGAAATACCTTTCACAAATCTATCTGCGATTTGCAACAGATAAGTTTATTCATATTCGAGAGCCACTGGAAGGACTTGTTGCTAATTGCATCAATAATTACACTCCGGATTGGAGCCTACCAATCGATGAACAGCTATTTCCAATGGAAGACAGATGTCCTTTTATCGTGTTTATGCCAAACAAACCAGAAAAGTTTGGCATGAAATTCTGGGTATTAGCCGAGGTTCATTCAAAATACGTATGCAATATAGTACCGTACTTATCGTACCTCGGAACTGTTGAAAGAAAGCAACGAAACGGAAGGCTTCTCCCCGAGGATGGAGTGATCAAGATCATCACCAATTTACACAGACAAAGCGGGTACAACGTCACAACAGTTAACTTCTTTACTAAGGTGAATCTTGCTGGTTTACTACAGGAAAGAAATATAACCATTGTTGGAACTGTTCGAGCTAACAGTAAAGGACTGACAAAGGAGATGACCAAGGGTGGAGGAGAAAGATTTTCCAGTAAATTCTTCTACAATTCAACGAACAGCTGGATGTTTGTAAACTATCTGTGCAAAAAAATGCAAATGTCCTTTCCACTATGCATGACAGCCCCAGTATTGATGCAACAGAGAAAAAGAAACCCTCTGTGATCCATTTTTATAGCCAAAACAAAGTAGCAGTTGATGTGTTTGATCAAATGGCAAGAAAGTACACCATACGTGCAGCAAGTAAAAGATGGCCTCTTGCAGTTTGGACAAATATGCTAGATATTGCAGCTTTGAAATCTTGGATTATTTTTAGAAAACGTTCCGGCAGCAACATCAGCCGACGTGATTTTATCCTCCAGCTCCTTGAGAGCTCTTGAGAACTGGTCATGTGCTGAAACGCAAGCCGACACTGCAGAGAGAAGAAAAGCAGGGACGACTATCTAGAAAACGCAGAAAATGTGCTGGATATTATTGCAAAAACAATACAGTTACCATTTGCGGCCACTGTCGAAAAGTGGGAAGTGTGATAATGGTGACTGGAAAGTTACAGAGTGCAAAGGCTGCACTGCGTAAAGTGTTTGTTGGCTTGTTTGATTTTTTTTCTTCTCCTGAATAAGAAAACTTTGTGCTATTTTTATGATAATTATGTCTTCGCTCTGTTGAATTTTTAGATTATCGTGCAGAGTCAAGATACAGATACAGTCAAGCTTCGAACTGATCAAAACCTGGTAGCCTACGTCATAATTTTTGTCTAAAACCAACAAATGAACAGCGCAAACAGGTGACAAAAGTAATAAGTGCTTCAGATAGTTTTATCACTGTAAAATAAAACGAAATCTTACTGCTAATTTTGCGGAAAAATAAAGTTTTTGTGAAAAGTGTCGATTTCGACACCAGCGGCCGTTGGAGGTATACTTTTTTTTCGGCCGTTCTAGTGTTAAAGCATAAAGTTTTCCGTGACTCAAAAAAGTTTGAAAAACACTATTCTAGCCCATATACTGCACATTACTTGGAACAACGTAGGTTATTACTCAACTTGGGTTTATCTTCTAGCTAAGGTCATACTTTTGGTAATTTACCCGTTTATTCGCCTACGTTCCCATAATGGGAGCGTAGGCGTATTGGTGAAAAATGGGTATTAGTGAAAAATGAACGGTTCCACTCCTGCTGAAAGAGATCTGAAAATAAAGCAGGGAACAATGTATTGATTTTTATTGAAGTTGATTGAGGTATGAACTGCATGCGCGTAGAATACATCTCTCTCCAAAATAATGCTTTATTTATAGATCACTTTTGGCGTTTTCTGGTGTGTAGGAATTTATAAAGATAAAGCATTTTTATATTTTTCAAAGTACACTTTTGAATGGATTTTATTATAAAACAGGTCTTTTAATTCTAATTGTTCTGTTTTAAAATGTGATAAAAAAAAAAGGAAAACGTTTACCGACAAAATTGTACATTATGCGAAAAGGAAACTTTGTGTGGATTTTTCTACATGTCAAATGTTCAAAATAATTAGTTCGTGTTTTCAATTGGAGTCCCGGACGCCTGTGTCGCTTTGCTCAAACGTCATATATAGATTTACTGGTCTTTGTGATTCGGCATTGACACATACATCGGTATGTTCACCATACATTTCACTACGAGAGTACGGGAGCATTTGAACTTTAGAGGCAGAAAAGAAACTTGCCATCAGAGACCCTATCATAGAATGTTCATTTTGCACCAATCAAAAACTCTGTACTGACTCATTTTAAATTTTAAGTAGCCTACAAGCAAATCCCAATTTGACTCTAAAATTTAGAAAGCGCTGTTGATTAAACGGCACAATTCAAATTTGAACAAACAATTTTTTGCAGGAGGCGCGTCGATTCTCAACGTCTATTAGATGTATCATGCTATACCTACATCGTGACTGCTGCAAATCCATTTGCAGTTAGTTGCGCCTGTGCTGATGTAATTTAATTTGTTTTTGGTTTGTTGTGCCTTTGCCTTTCTAATCTTGAAACGCAATTGCTTTTTCGAAATTTTGAAGATTTCGAACAAACAGTAAGAAGAGGAAGCCAATCTTCTTGTCCATCTTCAACCATGCATTTAAGTGTACTGCGAAAGATGTAGCCTCATGTTCTAGAGAGGTGTCGAATCGATGACTTGCCAAACACAAAATAAAAAAAACGTACATCGCTAAAACGTTTATAAGTTATTCTGAAACCTTTATAAAAGTTTCGAAATATTTTGTTTCATCATAAGATTCATTGTCTGTTTACTTTATTTACTATCTTTGTTTCGATTTTTTCTGAAGAGTTTATTTTTGACTATAAAATTGTTTCAAGCATTCGTGAAGATAAACACACGACACAATGTCACGGATACGCGATAAGGGTGGTCCCATATTCAGTTATTGAGCTTTGGGAAAGAAGATAAGGGTCTCATTATTCTAGGCCTTCGGCACTAACGAGAGAAGAGTGGCCAGTCACTTTATTTCGACTGCCTTTTCTTCAGCAATTATGACAACCAAATTTATTACACTCTGGGTAGAGGTGAGAGGTCTTTATTAACAACCAGCTTCAGCCGGATGTTGAACCAAGTTTGCATTATTGGACGGCCAACGCCTTATCCACTGGGCCATTTCATCGTTCTTTACAATAAACTGATGGCTAATGCTGCACCAGGCAAAACATTATGCCGATTATTTTTGGCAGCAAAATGTAGATCCGATGCAATAACTAAAACACTTCCTGGGCTGCGATTTTTTGTCATTAAATGTTTTTACACAAGTTCCAATCCAGGGTCCAAGTCAAACAGTACACTTCTCTCGCGAGATGATCTCACACTTTTTGTCAGTACGCGCTAATGCGACAAGGTTCAAGTGAAATCAGAAGGTTAAGTGTTCAAATCACATCCGGGTCACCAATGTACGCACTGCCTGGTTTTCTTTCCTTTTCTTTTATTCCATGGCTTTTACACAACTCAAGTCTTGACTGTGACAAAAAAAGGTCTTATTTTTCTGACTTCCCGCTTTCATTCTGTTTTACTCAAACGCACCTCATGTGAACCAAACGGTTTCTTTTTTCCCACTTGAACCGTGTCGCAAATGCACGTATACTTACAAAAAATGTGAGATCATATGGAGGCAAGCGCGAGACTAATTTAGTTTCTCACGCGAGCTGCAGTGATCGAAGCTAAACGCTTGGACTTCGAAAACGAGATGTCAATAAGTATTTACTTTTGTCTTTTTGTATTGGTTTTGTATGTTTTTTTACCGGGCTCAAATTGTCTCCCCAACAGCACTGGTAATCCATGTCTAATTTATCTCCCAAAACTTCAACTCTACATAACAAGATTTAACTAAAGAATACATTATTGTCTAGAGAAAGACAATTTAAGGTTTTCGTAACAGACTGTCATATTAGCACCGATTGGCGTCGATTTTTTTTCTTCTAAAGTAAGCTAATTTCTGGAGGGCGAGAATTTCCCCTTCATTCTAAAAGCGATTTCCTGAAGTTGCCAATTTTCAGCTTAAGCGATTTTAATGCACTATTTGTGGACCCAGATGTCAGTCTGTCGCGATTGTCTCGCTTCGTTTTGCGTACCGTTTAAAGTGGTTGTAATTACGTAACGTATTCACTGCTCAGGAAGCAAAAAGAAATGTTTCAAAGCAAGCAATTTTTGTTTTGACGTGTAATCGGTCATATTACGTAACATTCCATAGTCGTTACAATCGCTCTCAAATCTTACCTGCGGCATAAAACAAAGATGTAAGGTTAACTAGGTAATAATAGCGGTAATAGACGTCGTTAATGCAAAGAACTGATCACACAAATAATAATACTAACAGAATAAAAACACGAGAATCTAAAGTAAAAATACTCCGAAAAATGACAATCAACGGCACTATTCAATTTTCATCCTGTCAGCAACTTACATGTAACTATTTTTAAATTGTGTGACGTTTTCGGCATAAAAGAACTTTTCTTCAAGAACGCCATGGGGAGTTTTAATCGCACAAATTAATGGAGTAATTTTTTTTAACTCAATGGTTTTTGTTCTTTCTTTCAATTACTTTTCCAGTTATTTAGAATGATGCCGACCGTTTACTTGAAGAGTCACAGATCCCTTCGTATTACTGGACACGCATCGTTGTCTCACTTGAACAATTGCTGGCGACATCAGCCTTTTTATATTGATTCAGCGTTTGCAGGCGTTGGATAACTTTTGAAAAAGGTTGATTTGCTGACAGGGTTTCTGTAATCAACACGTCTTTGAAATTTACGAGGGCATTTTTTTTTTAAATTTATAAATTATTTAATTTCACGACCGATTGGCGCACACCCAAACAATTGAATCAATGTCTCCCCTTGTTCGTAAAAGTTTGTTGCCTGCTGTTTTATTTCACCTACTTAGTTCTACTGAATGGAGAGCTGTCCTTGAAATGCGTTGATCGAACGCACACCCCGAGATTTGAACCATGGTTACTTGCTTTAGCCATTTCTTCGTTCACAATTGGTCTGTGCATTTTTGCAGCATTTCTTGATCAACCGATTATGCAAAAAGGGAAGTCATAAGCAAGAACCAATGGAGTGGAAATCCACTGCTATGGAATAAAAAGATGATTTTTAACGTTTAAATAATGCAAACTGTACGTTTCGGTTTAGGTAGGCATGAATTACTGAAACTATGCATTAAACACGCGGATCTATCTGTCTATCAAATAAATGTTAGAAGTGTTGCCATATCACAGCACAACTTTCCTTTTGACTAGAAAAAAAACATATTCCTGCTCTTAGTCATGATATTCAGCATCTGCTTTTTTCTGGATGCATTTTAGAAATTGCATTCAAACAGAAATCGCAGAAGTGTTTTTATATCGTACCAGGTGCGTCTTTCATGTCGAATATTGGTAATAAAAAGACCAACTGGCTTTTTGGCTCGTTTCCATTTTTGAACAGCAGGTATTCAGTCAAATGTTGCGCTTTTCGGCTGAAACTTCCTGACAATTATTTTTTCTTGTAGTCGACCTTAAGTGTTGTTTTTATTACTGGTCTATTATAAATAAAAAAGTTACACATGAAACTACTAAGAACAACCATATTCGAACTTCAGCGTTTATGTTGTACATTATTTGGTAAAATGTTCGTTAAGCTAAAAATGTGGTTTTCCCACAATTTTTCTTTTAGATTTGCTGCTGATGACTTATTGTTTTTTTCTAAGTAATGTTGCTTTTTTTCAGGAGGAATTTTACTTCCAACCATTGAAACGAATCTTCCATCACCAACCGATACATTAGCGACTGGTTATCCTGATCTTGTTGTGACAGCTCAGTTTGAGAAAGAACGAATGGAAAGTTATCAATGGATAAACACATATGCAGACAACAGCGTCGTTGTACAATTTTACATCAGTGATGTCGGATGCGTTCCCAGAAAATCAATCTATGAAACAATCACTTGTGTTGAGAACAATGGAGTGATCACTTCAACCTTCACTTATCTTCAACCACTCACGACTAACCTGGATCTTAGTATTCGAAGTGGTTTAATATGCAACGGTGATGTGTCATGGTTAAAAATTGTTATTGCAGTTCAACATATAACACTTCGAGGTAATTTGTCTGTGAAGTTTTGCAAAAATAAAGATAGTGGTGCAATTCCTTAAATAAAATTTTGATTCTGTGTAGAATTAATTAGGCTACCTAGTCCATAAAAAAGTTGATCGATATTGCAAAAAATATTAGAATATTGAAATATACTTCAAGTAGTTTAGACCCACTTTAAAATGTTCCAGACCGGAAAAAGTTACATTACAGAACATACCTCAAGTTGATTCGATGAAATGTAATAAACTTTTTTTTCAGATTGTACACAAACACTCAAAGACAACGTCACTGTCCAATTCGACTCGGCTAGATACAATGACGTTGGGACATTCACTTGTTCTAACAATGGACCATTGTTCTATGCAAACGGAAGCCAACCTACTTCTGACCGAAATACTTGTCAATATAATGCTAAATGGAGTGGTCAAGATAATTTGCAATGCCGGGCAGATAATTTTTGAAAGAAAATTATTTGAGCTCTTTATCCTGTGGGACGGGTCGGTTCGTCCGTGATGTTGCTCAAGACAATCTTACTAAAAATACACTCAACTTATGTAGTTGAAACTTCATGACTTTTTAAGTTTTATTCCGCCTCGAATGATATTGTTGTTGTACATAGGTTTGGAGGTTTGGAAATACGACACAATTTTCACAACATACACTGATGCTTTAGTTTGCTACTAGCTTATCTGTTTGTTTTCAAACTCTATGGAACTAATATGCTTATTGAGCGTCTCAGTGCGTACAACTGTTACGACGATAACTCATGACTTGGCTGTACTGTAAAGCTTTCGATCGTAATTATTACGCTAATTGTTTGCAAGCTCAAGTTCTGGGTTGCTTGATGAATTTTTACTTGCTTCAAAGTTCTTTTGAAACTACGAGAAACCATACGACAAACTATACTGTAAAAAGATGTAGTTTCCAACACCATTACATTTCATTTATGACTTATTGCATAACAGCGAACAGTGAAATTCTTCTCTACAAAATTCGATTTATCTCATAAAACAAACAGATTGTTATGATTTTTGTCGGTTTGGGCAAGAAACAACAACGAGAGAGTTCTTGATTACTCAACAGATTTTTGCATGTACACTAACATTCACATTACACTTACATTCATATCTACAGCATGTTGTTGAAATGTTTCTTGAATCGAGAGATTGGATCAAAATGAAATGACGATAGATTGGAGGTTCTAAAAATAACTCAATATAAGTTATGATGAATATGATGAATGCAAAATAGCAGTACCATAAGTTATATTGTATTACCGTATATACTGTACTGTACTTTATACTGTATTAGCTATTTTTCTTTCGTGGAGGAAACACGTGCAGCTGCATTCTGCTTTAATAAAAAATTGCACATGTTGTACCAGCATTGAATCTTTATGTACATGATAAATTGTATAGTTGCTTGAAAATTCATAGAAATAATTCTTCCGCTGATGAGGACTCGAAAGCTTTTAGACGCTGGTTCGATTTTTGAGATGTGGGATCGAGCAACACACTTCAAAGATAGTTTTTAATTCCGCCTTCCTAGTGAGTGGAATAATTTACATACAACAAACTGAAACTTGTATTCCTTAATTTCGGTGAGCCGGCCGCGAAACTTTTTTTCCCACGAACTTTTTGTCTCATTTGCATATTTCTGTAAGTGTAGCCATTACTGGTTACCGCGAGGCGCGCGTAACTGCTTTTACCGATTCATTTTTTCGCGCGGTTTTCAAAGTCAGCAGTTAATTTTCGCCTTCCAAGTCCAAATCTAAACATTGAACTTGACAAAAAAACGTAGCCTGGAGACACACCTAGTCTAGTCAAGTTTAAAAAAGTTGAGAAAAGAAATTGATTCTGGTCACTGTCAAAGTAAGATTTTCCGAATTGATTAAGAATTAACCCCAACCCTAAGAATTAACCCAACTTTTTTTGAAAACTTTTTGTGCAAGGCAAAAATTAATTTGAAGAAAAAAAATTGACTTCGATGGGCGTCGAACCGCTGTCCTCATGAACATAAGCCACAAGATGAAACCACTGAACTAAACACGCCAACGAAAAAACATTATCATTCACATTGTATTAATTCAAACTCTATGCAAAGTAACAGAAAGTTCGTGGGAAAAAAATTTCGCCAGCCGGTCTGCATTAATGGTTTATTTACTCTTGTTCAAGTATGCAAAACTGTAAAGATTAAAATTCATATAAGTTTTCTCAGTCGTATGAAAAATATTTTCACAATCAATCATAAATTCCAATGTCCATGCTTTAGTCCGACTTGCCTGACTTCTTACGATGACATAACCTACACTATTTTTCATCGTGATACTAAGGAAAAATGTCGGACTAATGATAGGAGCTATAATACGTAGAAACTAATTTTATAGTTCAATTTATCTTTATTTACAATTTTAATACCTAGATCTGATTTTTTACATGTTTATTATCATCTTATTATCTCATTTATTGACCTAAACTCTTATAGTTATGTATAATATTTGATCTTTTCTATTCTTTTACACAATATTACATAACTTTCCAACACTTTCATTAAATTTTATAATCATCTTAATAGTATTTTATTCTTTACTATTGTTGCAGATTACACTGATGAAGCTACACTTGTGTGGCGAAAGCTCTGTATTTAAATAAACTGATTCTTCTCTTCTGATTTGGTGTGATATTGTTTCCTTTATTTAAAATGTTTTGTCACACCGCGCATCCCAGTGGATCATCAGTTGAATTATAGGAAAATTTGATGAAAAGTTTAGAAACGAAGTTTTGTTTTGAAATTATTTATTTATAAATAATTGTTTTTATTTTTCAAAGCAAAGACCGTAATGGCATAATATCATTTACAATTCTAAAATAAAACTGTACTGTGAAATCTGTTTGAAACGCTGCTCTGTGGCCCAAGGATCTTCGTACCCCTTGATGTTCAATCTCGTACCCCAAAGGGGTTGTTAAAGGTAAACAGCACTCGCCTTTGTTAAGGTAAACAGCACCAGCTGTTGTACTGTGGTCAAGAAGTAACTATTCTGCAACTGCATGTTGAAAGCATCGCCAACGCTGAACTGGACATCATCACCAGTTCGCCCACAGCAACGATGCAGCGGTAGTCATGATCCAGGAAACCCGTTGTTTCACCCCGGAGAAGCTTAATATTCCGCAATCTGATCTTGCTGTCTACACCCTCAGCAACAAGCATGGAATAGCAACGTATGAGTGAAGAAAGAACAATAAGATGAGTGTTGTGTGGTTTCCTCAGATCAGTTGTAGTAGATTTTGCAGAACAATTTTCCCTCAGCAAAGCTGATGATGAGATAATTCATAGCTGGTTGTCCTGACCGGTTTCGTTATCATCATTGCTAACTCTTTTCATCGTTAAAACAACATGTCACAACAGTCTGCTCTCGCTTTTGCATTTCCGCTGCTGATCAAAACGCAAAGCCAACTGAGAAAAAAAGGACATTTTGTCATTCTTCCATCTTACTGTATAATAGCCTAATTTTTGTTCATATACATGCCAGTGTTTTCAATCGAATGACAGAGGTCGAGCAAGAAGATAAATAAACAACAAGAACCTATAGCAAGTCTACATTTTGCAGTTGTATTTATTATCGTTAGAGGAAGTTCATGATCGCATGTAACCTACATTATTTTTGATCATTACGTTGCTTAGCTGAACTGCACCGAGAGACTTTCTGAAGTTAACCAATGTTTTTATTTTGTCATCCAAGACAAATAAACCTGTTCTATTTGGTAGAAGGTAAACTTTTTGATGATATTGTTCGTCTGATGCCGAGTACACACATTCAACACATTGTGTACAATGTGCAACTTTGTACTTACAACTTTGCTACCCAGCCTAATGCAACTGTAGACATTCACCTTTAACTTGTGGTGTTTAGGTTCGTTATTTTGCTTTTGAGAAATAGATCACCGATCTTTGGTATTTTCTTGGAGTAGAAAAAATGACATAATATACAAGTTTACTTGTTTTACATCATATTCACAGTTATCAGAAAACATTTTTGGTAGGGTAAGCATTAAGCAATGCATAGCATTGCATGGTGATTCTACTCATGTTTGCTGATTCGTGGTAAATTGCAACATGTTGTTTCCGGGTACAATGGAAATTTTGTTACGGGAACTGTTATTGAAAAATGCAATAACATTTATTGAGAAATAAATTGATTAAAAATATAGTCGTTGTTCCGAGCATTTTCGTAAGTATTTTATGATGTTTTTTGTTTGTGCAGTATCTTTTATTACTGAAATTGTAAGTTTACTTTCGTTTTGCATCATTGGGATCTATAGATGTGTCTGTTTACTCATACTGTTTGCATAAACTAAGCTTGGGTCTTTTTTATCCTATCTTCAAATATGTTAATTTAATTGGCTGATGAGTTCATATACACCTAACATCACCAGGGCAGAGGCAGTGTGCCACTGTCTGCAGTTTACATCACCGAGATTGATGTGTCAATGAGCATTTAATGTTGTTTCATGGTAGAGAAAGAGTGAACCCTGGTTCGGTACTTGAAAAGAAACTGGTTCAACAAAGCTTAAGAGCATGCGTCCATGCATTTGGTAGGATAATTAAAGGCATACCTGAAGGTGGAAACGAAATTTAGCTTCCTTGCCTTCCATATCGACGGTCGAAAACAAAAAAGTCGTAAGTGACATTTTTGAGAAATTCGCTGTTTTGTATTTTCAAAATCTATGCATTTAGGGCTATCTACTACTATTTCCAGCTTGTTTCTATCGTGCTTGTATAACGAGATATCCCAAGCCATTCATGAAAAATTTGAAAACAAAAAGACGTATGCAACACATTAACATAACGTAACACAAGTGATTAAATTGCTCTTAATTCCTTTTATTTAAAAATTTCTTCGAAAAAGAAATGTGGCAATCAGTAAAGTATAGAAACGTGCTTCAGTTAATAGTTACAGATATTAATGCTCAAAAAAACAAAATTTAAACAAGAAAATTTTTTTTTGTTTTTTCGCCTTTTACTCCAAAGTGTAAAACTGCACTTACGACTTTTTTGTTTTCGACCGTCAACTAAGCCAGGACATAGAAAAGAATATTGTTTCGCAAAATATTGCTGCAATATCATTACATTTGCTGCAATAATTGTATTGTTTGCAGCTACAAAATTAGCGATTTAGTAGCCTATGAATAAGAACTTGTTTCTAACAAACTTGCTTCTTTACCAAAGTTATTCAAGACATTTCGCATTGACAAAGCAAAGAGTGCAATAACTAATACAATGGGCTACCTACATCTCACTTTGGGTTTGTTTTGGATAGGTTTTGGTAAGTGCATTGCTCATTTTTTCACTTTAAAAACTTAACAATTTTAATAAAAAATTAATTGTATGTGCGTTACTTAGAAATGAACTATTCCAAGGTTGCATTGTTGACATAACTCACATAAGTTGTTTTCTCTCACCATGTTGCATTGTTGCAGCTTACAACACGATGTAGCTAGATGTGGTTTGTGCTTGTCAGTCCAGTGTGTCGTTACAGTTATAGTGCAAAGTCAAATTTATCTTACGATTTTTCATTTTTATGTATATTGCAGATTTAATTCCTGATGAGGACACACGTACGTGTCGGAAACGTTTGAGTCATTATGTTATATATTTTGTTTTGTATCTAATATATTACATTAAACCCGCTAAGGTTACTTTGCTTTGCTTGATTATGTCAATAATCTAGTATAGTTATTTTGATACTCTATCTGATTGTACCAATCATGCTATCGCCGTGACATTGACTACTGTTCTTATTTAGCGTTGAGCATCGAGGTAATGGTTTCATGTAACAACCCTGAGCAAATGTTTCAAACCTGTTACTGGAATAGAACTTCCTCTTAATGGAACCTGTAACTTACTGAAAGCAACAACATCCTGTCATATGCAGACAAAGCTTGTTAATATTATAATACGACAGCTACTGAGAGTAGCGAATGTAGAATAGAAAATTGATGTAGGAAAAGAAACATATATAATACACGCCATCCCATCAGATATAGACAAAATATTATTCACAAATTCTACTATCTAATAAATTTTATTAGATTGATCTTGTTTTCAATGATCTTGTGTTCAATGTTTTCAATGTACTTATTAATTTTTATCTCCTGTTTAACATGGAGCTTAAAAGGTAGGTTGGATAGAAATTCAACACTTTGAGAAATGCAAGGCTATTAGTTACTTGAAAATGACATTTTGCATAAAAATCTTTCTGACAATGCCTCGTAATGCTCTTATAATTTTAATGCTCTAATTATTAAAAACAAAACTTAAAACACTTTTTAGCGAAACAATACCAATCCTACTGTATCTTTGATCCTAGCCCTTTCACGAAAGTGCTACTTAGATGTGAGTCCTTAGGTTGCATAAAAATGTTTTCTTTAATAACGATAAGCACTGATAAATATTTACCTGTGAAGTGCGGTGCAGCCGAGCATGCTATTGTTGGTATCTTATCTTACATGTCGATCAACTAAATTAATGGATTTTTTTTCATCCAGGAACAGTCTCGCTTTCAACCATTGAAACAAATCTTCCATCACCAACCAATACATTAGCGACTGGTTATCTTGGTCTTGTTGTGAGAGCTCAGTTTGAAAAAGAAGATGTTACAAGTTATCTATGGATAAACACATATGAAGATAACAGCGACGTTCCACAGTTCTACGTCTTTGGTGCCGGATGCGTACCCAGAGAATCAATCAATGAAAACATCACTTGTGTCGAGGACAGTGGAGTGATCACTTCTAACTTGACTTATCTTCAACCACTGACAACTAACCTGGATCTTAGCGTTCGAAGCGGGTCAGTAGCGCCTGGAGGCGATATATCGACATTGAACATCGTAGTCGCGTTTCCACTTATAACTATTCAAAGTAAGTTTTTGCTTTTAATTTTCTAAAACTACTTTGTTGCTTCCAATGCATTGTTGTGCAATGTGCAATTGTGCATGGCATTTGAAAGCCGCATACCAAATTTCAGGCCAATAGACGCAGCGTTCACCTATCAATAAAGAAACGATACTGCATCATCACGCTCTTGGCTCAATGCCTTGTGCACACAACTTGTTTTCTGTGTGACCCAATAACAGTAGCGTTGACACGGGGAGTCCAGGGGCTACTTGTGGGCGCAGATCCGAGGTGATTGTAGGAGCCTGGATCCTTTCCATGAGGCCCTGGAATTTGAAGAACCCACCGCGTGTTATTTGAATATAGTGACTTTTTTTTCTTCGAAGCGTCTTGATTTGGGGCCCGATGATCTCATTGTTACCGGGCCTGAAATATCCTCTCAACGGTTCTGCATAATATCAATGACTTTTGTAAATGTTCTGCCATAATGGTATTTGCGTTATCTTTTTGAGTAGGGAGGTGGAGTAGTTTTAATTTCAACTTTAGCCTTGATTATAAAATGTAACATTATGTTTAGACCTCTGGTATACTTTTTTAATTTTTTTATTCAAACAAAAAAGAAGCTGTTAATTGAAATAGGAAGACAAGGAATCAGTAGTCTACATAGCGACAGCTAAAAATGAAGCTTTTCCTAAAGTTAAAGAAGATGGTAAGATGTCTCATATTGATGAAGAACTTCTCATACCAGCATGATAAAGCAGAGGAAGATACATAGGTGATAGAAAAAACATGTGACTTGCCTTTCAAGAATATTAGGAAAGTAATCTTTCTAAACTTTCACGCAACTCATTACTATCATATAAATGGCTGGGCACTGCAGTAAACTGAACCTCCACTTGTGACATCTCTCAGTGATGAAGCAGTATTATGTACTGTATCTTTGAAAAACCTCTACACGTTCCAAAGTGACCAAACCACACTCAGTCAATGTAGAGAGAAATCTAGGTCATGACTAAAGCTTACACAGATATGCCACCTATAAGGCAAGATATGGTTGCATGAGACAGCGGCTTAGCAAGCGGATTATGCTTACATTCACTATGAAACTAATAAGTATTTTGATGTCAATAAATATTCAATTCAATTTGATTTCTTTGTTTGAATGCAGAAGAAACGATGTTGATTGATTGATTGAATCTTTATCCTCAGATTAGGAAAGCTTCTTGCAGAGCTTAATCCTGACAGTTTTGCATACTTGTAAAGGTTTTGAATCACTGACACAGGCCCGGTCACCGAGATTGACAGAGTAAAGCATCTGATTGTGAAAGTGTTGTTGGGAGAACTATTCCATTCATTAGATGCCGCTGAATGGAGAGCAGCCCTTAACGTGAGTTGCTCAAGCGCACACCCCGAGAGTCGAACCAGCACCTTGATCTTGAAGCTTCTTTGTTTCAGAAGTCACGTGCTAACCAACTAAGCTATCGGGCCGGACCCCCGATAGCTCAGTTGGTTAGCAGTTAGCTTTATTGTGGAAATGAATACAGTAATATAACCAACAAAAGGGAATGTGCCAAAACCGTAAGAGTTTACCACGTGCATGCAAGGATCTAAATCAAAGGCTTCTGTATCCATGAATATAATAAGGCACGGCCAACAAACCTAACAATTCAAACAATACATAGAAGAATTAATTGAAAGAATCAAACGTCTTCTCATTCCTAAAACAATTGAAGAGTGCCAATGGATAAAACAAAATTATTTTTATTTAATGTAGAAAATTTTGGTTTTACTTTGGGTGCCGCCATATTATTTGGTTGTTTGCAGGGTGCCGTAAACCGAAAAAGGTTGAGAGCCACTGTAGTAGCTCATTACCAAGATTAAATACTCAATCAATCATGGTTAAAAAATAAAATGTATGCACATTTGTTTGCACATTAAATTGTTTGAGCATTAGAGAAAAACATGGTTACATGGAAGAGTGTTTTAGTATCGCCAGAAAGAGATGCAGCATCTTTGTTGTGTCGGTGAGGGATGGAATGTCTTTGGTATCGCTAGTGTACAACAATATTAACTGCACAACGATAAAAATCATTTATGCTGAGCCATCGCACTGTATAATTAAATTTTCCTCTAATTCTTAAACGTCGATTAGTGTTTACATAATACAATATGTGATTTTTTGATAGATTGCAACGAAACACTTGAAGGCAACGTCACTGTTCAATCCAACTCAGCTGGATACGATGACGTTGGAACATTCACTTGTTCTAACAATGGACGATTGTTCTATTCAAACGGAATCCAACCTACTTCTAACCGAACTACTTGTCAATATAATGCTGAATGGGGTGGTCAAGATAATCTACAATGCTGGACAGGTGTTGTTGTCGTATCCTAATTTACCCCATTGTTTAAAGATTTAAATATTGAATACTTATCACAAGCGTATGTTGCAAGCTGTTGAGTGTTGTGACTCTAATGCAGACACACTGATATACGGTATACGCAATACGGTATTAATGTTGAAAATTGAATGAGGGTGGTCTCCAGGCATTTATTTAAATAACAGTGATTACAACTTAAAAACCATTAACGTTGTGACGTTGACTTAGAACAATACTCGGTTGAGTTTTCAATAGAAATCACAAATATTCAATGTGTATTGTAAACTTTTAGCTGTAAAGTTAGTGGCATTATCCTCAACCTCACTTACGTAGGTGTAACGAATTGAAAGACATGGTTGGAACTTGTTTGGCTGATCAACATTCTTATGCTACAGCTCCCAATCCCATGATAAGCTCAATGAACGGAAACTTCACTGTAGTTGAAGGAAATGACTTTAATGTCACCTGCGAGTACGATGACGTTCTTCCTATTGGAATCAACACTGCATTCTATTTGGATGGAAATGAAGTCGGACGACAACAGGTAGTTTATTTTATGGGGTAAAAACGCATCTAAAGACTATCACATTGCTACCTGAACTACTCCGCACTTTATGCAAATTAATATTTGTATTTTCCCATTCTCAGGAACGCTCATTCGCGTTTTCCTTACGAGCCGAGGACAATAACAAGCAAATATCATGTCAAGCTATAACTCCATATACGGAAATATTCATGGAGAGTGGAAGGTCACCAAACTATCCCATCAATGCCCAATGTGAGTTGTAAATTTGTAGGCTTCTATGCAAACGTATACAACATAAACTCTTTCACGCCCAGCAAATGGTTCAAGTTTCTTTCAAAACTCCAGCTTCATTTCAAAATGATGCTCCACAAAAAACGTTAGACAAATAAAAAAAAGTAACTGTAACACTTTTAACATAATAACTCTTATCTTTGTGGAAAGAAAAGAGCCAACAAAACCAGCGGGCGCCAGGGCAGAGGACATTGTGAAGAAAGAGACGTTCTTCCCGGCTATCAGCACAAGGCTGAGCACTCACTAGTACAGCGAGCAGTTGCGATTCGCTAACCATAACGGTGTAGCTTCCACGCTAGCCATTCAGACCATCCAATCAACAATATGTTTCTCGGCAGCCGATTTGTAGCAAGAATTGACAGCGATAGACACCGTGTTTCGCCCATGATAAGAGTTAAACTGACTGGTAAAGCGGCGGTCGATTACCTTTGTGGCAGAATTAGTGGTGCGATACTGACGAGCCCAGCCTCATGGGCGAAACACGGTGTCTATCGCTGTCAATTCTTGCTACAAATCGGCTGCCGAGAAACATATTGTTGATTGAATGGTCTGAATGGCTAGCGTGGAAGCTACACCGTTATGGTTAGCGAATCGCAACTGCTCGCTGTACTAGTGAATGCTCAGCCTTGTGCTGATAGCCGGGAAGAACGCCTCTTTCT
Organism: Aplidium turbinatum; assembly: GCF_918807975.1. Lineage (NCBI taxonomy): Eukaryota > Metazoa > Chordata > Ascidiacea > Aplousobranchia > Polyclinidae > Aplidium > Aplidium turbinatum. The sequence goes on along the minus strand of NC_137483.1, from coordinate 3,407,552 downwards.
TCACAATGTCCTCTGCCCTGGCGCCCGCTGGTTTTGTTGGCTCTTTTCTTTCCACAAAGATAAGAGATAAACTGACTGGTAAAGCGGCGGTCGATTACCTTTGTGGCAGAATGTTCCACCTATTATTTTTGTTTCTATTGATTAATCGAGCCTCTGCTCCACATTTTTATTTGAATTTCGTCTGCCACGAGAGCCAAATTACTCTTGAATAGTTGACTCTCTTCCTCGTGGTAGACCCCAATTTTATCCGCTCTGCCTACTGGCAGACCGGATATAAGAGTCAAGTACCTGCGCCGAGGTCGCGTGAAGGAGACGTGGGCGCCGCCCGGCGATCAATTACTGCCGGTTCCAGCGTCCACACGCGACGGGTCGCCCGGCCCGTCGCAGGCCATCTTTCTGGGCTATGCAGAAAGAGCCTGTCTCCCTGGCCCGCTCCGCCATTCTAAATATGCGGACAGGTCATGCAACGTTTTCGATCCACACTCTCCCTCCACAGGTACCTCGACACCCCAGCCTGGCCCCCGCGACCTAAGCTGGTGGACTTACCCCTCCGGGTGCATCGTCACCCCTAAATCACGCCGCTCCCCGCCGCCGCGGGGTGTGGCAGGCCGGTTTACTAAAGTCTTCGACCTGGCTATGTTTGTTTGTGCTCTCTCGCCGTGTCAATCCGTGCGCTGTAGATGTACCCGTGCGGTGTTGATGCGAATAAAACAGTTGAACACTAGTGGTGCGATACTGACGAACCCAGCCTCATGGGCGAAATACGGTGTCTATCGCTGTCAATTCTACAAATCGGCTGCCGAGAAACAAAATGAGAAATATAAGATAAATCTGACTGCACACTACAACTGTAACGAGACTCTAGATTGAAAATTGCAAACTCAACAAGTGCGCAAAAATGATTACAAGTAAATAACACGCCGAAAGCAGTTCACATGAGTTGTAAAGTACAAGCATGTGCAAAATAATTTGAACGCACACAAGTGGAATACTGAGTCTAGCACAAAAAGCGTGGCTTTTCTTTATAAACTTTGCATGGGTATGTGGCAGAACGATGATTACAGAATGGGATGGCCTGTTTAACGCAGAAATGTCACATCATTGAAAATGAAGTTGAAACAACACAAAAACAAGGTAATACAATCACAATCCTTCAACGTCAAACGAGTCGTTAAACACCCACTAATATTATAGACTATTTCACAAGCCTTACTAGCTCAGTGATGGAATGGTGATCGCCTTCAGCTAAAGTCCTTGTAGATCTGAGATCGATTCCAGGTTGGGTCAAACCAAAGACTTTAAAAACAGTACCGAGTGTGTTTTTTCGCGCACAACGCAGTGAGAATAAGTCGGGTAATAATGTGATGACATCGTAAACCTGATGTAAAATTAAAAATGAGCCATGTCGTTAAAAGACCTTAGCAGTTGTACAGCGACATTAAATAAACCAGAACATAATTATTACTATCATTCATAAGCTTGTTCGTAATTAAACGACTATTTACGCGATGCAGTTTTAATGATACATTTGTTAGTATTTGAAGATTAAGATTTTATATCATTTCCCATCAGTCTGACGCTACCGAGACAAGCATGAGTGCATCTCAATCGTCTTCGTACTGGCGTCGGGCTTTTCCGCTCAACCATGCACCAATGGGGAATGGCCTCTCCCTTTTCTTATAATTGCAGTGCTGTCGAACAGATCGCAAACCACATCATCAACGAATGATGTAAAAAGATAGACACTCAGCCCCAAAAACTCATACGAAGAAAATAAAGAAGAACATCTTCTACACTACCGCGAAGACAAACTGCTTAACATACAATCAGTCTTTGGAAACTGCTTCTGTTTTTTTAGCACATTACTCTCTGCTTTATCTCACGTTAAATTTGATTTCAGATATTTCCCCAGTTGTTGTAAATAAGGTTTTGTTGTCAAAGTTTTTGATTGATATTGAAAGTGGATATTTGTTGAGATCTGATGAAAACCTTTCAATAAATTGCACAAGTCAAAGCAATCCTACACCTCAATGTGCATTCAATATTTGCTCTGATGAATGTGAAAACATCACCAACATTAACAACGACTGCTTCATAAGTCAACCTCTCAGTGTTGGTGGTTCGTTGTCTTGCTTGGCTGTTAACAATGGTAGTAACAAATTTAAAAATTTGCCAATCATAGTGTAATAAGTTTGCTTTGTTCAGTTTCAAAATTTCATGATAACTTTTCCAGATATTTCTTCAACTGTCTTCAGCAATGTATCTTTGTCGCAATACCTTATCGATACCAGCAGTGGATATTTGTTGAGATCTGATGAAAATCTTTCAATGAATTGTACAAGTCAAGGCAATCCTACACCTCAATGTGCATTCAGTATTTGCTCTGATGAATGTGAAAACATCACCAACATTAACAACGAATGTTTCATAAGTCAACCTCTCAGCTTTGGAGGATCGTTGTCTTGCTTGGCTGTTAACAATGTTGGATCACATAGAAGTGCAGCAAAGAACATCACAGTCATTCCGGCTTTGAGTGAGTTAAACAATATCATTATCAAAGTGCTATTATTCAATTTCTTTCCTTACATTGCAAAACCAGCATGACTTTATCCAATTAGGAGCCACTTATATTGTCATATCCTCTTAGTTAAATATTGACCGGATTTCTGCAGCGTATGTTGTGTACTTATTTGTTAGTACATAAACAGGCGCATTACACCACGAACAATTTGAGAAATTTTCTGGCTTGGTGCTCGACTAGGCGATCAATGCTATGTACAAAACGTAAGGAAATGAGTAAAGTTCCACCGACTAAAAAAAGGTGATGGTAACTTATTAATGTTCTTTAATCAAATCTTGTTTGAGAACGTGAGGTCGCATTTATTGATAAATTTCCATACAGATTCACTTTAAAGATTGCGAGTAGAATGTTGCTCATGGCAGCTTGAAGCTGCAAATATTCGTCTGACTCTCTTCCGGAGCTATTGTCAGAATAAGATAAGCCTAAAAGTAGTAAATATTATTTTCTTATTTTATTCTGGAGATAGCTTCTGAAGAGAGTCAGACGAAAACCTGCAGCTTCAAGCTACCATGAGCAACGTTCTACTCGTAATCTACAAGTTTTGTACTATCAATCAACTCTTCAAGATTCACTTTGCTAATACACCAATGAATTTATTTGCATCAGTTATTATTTATTATTGCTTGTCTGTCATTATTTAATTTAATACTGCAAAGTTTAAGTGTTCATCAGGACAATTATTGTTTCTAATACTAGTTGCAACGTTCATCTGATACAAGTGAAAGTAAATGCAACGAAGGACAGTTTGATTTATTGCTTCACTGACGTTTCGCGCACCATGACAATGCGCATCCTCAGAGCGAATAACATACAAAATAAAATTTACAAAATTCTATACTGCTGCAGTATACTGCAGTATATAACTTTGTATACTTTATTTTGTATGTTATTCGCTCTGAGGATGCGCATTGCCATGGTGCGCGAAACGTCAGTGAAGCAATAGATCAACCTGTTTGTTGTTAATTTCACTTTCATCGGATGAACGTTGCAACTAGTGCTAGAAACGATTATTAAACTCACTAATGTTATCTTGATACAATGACCTCATCTTTTACAAGACTTTTATTCCGCATTTTGTTTTTAAAAGTTTTTCAAACCAACAGCTAACTAACTTGAATTATTATTATTTTTATGATTTGATGTATTATCATTTATTACAGAAAATGTTACTTTGAGCCTTGGGGATAATGTGATTGAAAACAAAACTCTAATTTTCGGACGTGGAAATGCTTTAGCACTCATTTGCAGTGTTAGTTATGCTACTGAACTGAACACCACTTTCACATGGACTCATCCAAACATGACAACATATCCAAGTGCGGCGTTCAACCTCCCTTCATTGAGTCCATTTGACACTGGAAATTACACTTGTAAAACTGATGATGTATTTGGGACATTCATCAACACTGTCTATATTTCTGTGATTTGTAAGTAGTGTTTGTATAGAAGATGACTTATCTTTTGCATAGATCTTTTTGTAAATTGGACTGCAGAAAACGACCTTACCCAAGTGGAACTTCTTACATTTCCATTTTTAGTAAAATTATTTGTGTTTATTGCCCTTTCTAGCAATGAAGATAGACATGGAAAGTTCAAATTAATCTTTCAGTACTTAAATTGTAGAAAATAGTAATATAAAATTAAATACGTTTTTGTACTTGATCAGAATATTGTAAAAAACGTTTTTTCATTTTGGAATTAAACTTGTGGTTAGCAAAATATAAGATATGCTTTTTCTCGGTTGCGTGGCCGAGTGCTGAGAATGTCTGTAAGACGTTTGAAGGGTCAAGGGTTCAATACCGCTCCACAGCACGCAGCTGGGTCTCGAAAAAGACACTTAACGAAGTCTACATGTCGTTTCGCAGCTTCATGTTGGTCTGTTGAGTTGCTGCATTGTTGATCAGGGTGTACTGTTGTTGCGCAATACGCAGGCGCAAAATAAAATATCATTATTTTTTTTTCGAAATTACAACTTTACAATATTTGCGTCTTCTTAACTCGTTAATCCATCATGTAGACGCACCTTTTCAAGATGAACCTACTTCTTGTTCGTGGAATTTAAATCAAAGCGAAACTTGTGGTGTTAGGTTTATGTCCAATCCCAAAGCAAAATTCCTTGCAGTAATGAAAAACAATTCTGGTAGGAATTTTTCAACGTTTTTATTTATTCTGATATCATAACTTAATGTGGCTTCCTCTCAGCAACATTTCACCAAACACAACGTGTTCAAGCAATGTAAATAAACAAATCAAGAAAAAAAAACACAGATTGACAGCTAGCAGCCTGTGACCAAAAAAAAAACCCTAATCTTACTTGATTCAAGCCTAACATGTTCGCAAGTTTTGTTTGCTTTGCAGTTAAAAACTCAAGTCAATCATAGATTTGTTGTTTAATCGTGAACTCAAGTTTGCAGAAAATTGTTGTGCATACTAAAAAGATCTTTTAGTTTCTAGTCTGCAGTAGATGTAGCCGGATGGAAGAATAAGAAAATGTCCCTTTCAAAAATATGTTCAAAATTTTAAGATGATTGTACTTGAAGTGAGAAACACGAAATAAATATCCACTGACGTCATAATCCTTGCATTTGTGAGTAAAATTATCAACTGTATATGTTATTAAGGTCAACAAAACTCACTGTAATAACATATGAATCGTCATTATATTCTTTTGTGGAATAAACATAATCAATACTTTTAGAAGTGCAAGTGGAAGATAGCAATTTACTCACTGATGGAGTTTCTCAAGTGTTTCAATTTATGAGAGATCAGGTACATTAAATTAAACTAAACCTGTGCATCGTCTTACCCCACTGATATTATTTGTGTAGGTGACTTACAGAAAGTAAACAAAACATTTATTCATTACAAGGTCATAAAAATGTTACTGTGTCTAGCAGAAGCAGATTGCTGCTGTTTGTGGTATGCAATGCATATACCACACATCCATGTAATAATTATTTAGAATAAAATCTTAAAAGTTAATATTTTGAGGCAAGACGCTGATATTTCTCAATATCTGTTTATCTGTCTGGGGCCTCACTGCAACAAAGATTTATAATCGTCGCCGTCGTCGTGTGAGCTTCTGGGGACGAGGTTCTTTACTTTTACCACTTCTGATTAACGATGTTTAAAACCTTTTAATATGCAAGATGCAGCAACTAAACAATTGCAAATATCAAGCAAATAAATTTTTCTAGGTTCTGTAACTTGTATAAATTGCTGATGTAGCTTCCGCCATCAAAAGAGCAGGGTCTTCAATATTTCATTTAAATGAAAACCCTCTTATATAAGTAACTTGGGTTTATTTAATTGAGGGGTGACGAACCATTTTGCGGTCGCGGGCCACTTTGTCAAATACACATTAGCTATCTGGGCACACAACTTTTTAATCGTATCCTATAGACCAGGGCTAAACAGGCGGACCGCGGTCCGAATCCGGACCTTCTGGGTGTTGATGGTGGACCTTGAGCTTTTGGAAGAATAACCTCACAGCCACGTTTTAGGGCTTCTGAACAGATTTCTACTGGGAGGAAGTCATTTTTACTGTGATTATCCTAGTTGCTGGGATGCTTCGACTCCCAGACTCCCCAACACTTTCTCGGAAGTCCAATTTTTATTGATTGATTGAATCTCTATCCTCGGACTGGGAAAGCTTCTTGCAGAGCTTAATCCTGGCAGTTTCGTATACTTGTAGAGGCTTTGAATCACTGACGCAGGCCAGTTCACCGAGATTAACAGAGTGAAGTTTCCGATTGTTGAAGCTTTGTTGCCGGAGAACTATTCCATCCATTAGATGCCACTGAATGGAGAGCAGTTCTTAACATGCCTTGCTCAAGCGCACGCCCCGAGAGTCGAACCAGCGCCGCTTGATCTTGAAGCAGAAGTCACGCGCTCACCAAGTGAGCTATCGGGCCGGTCCATCGAGTTCGAGTTAGGCTATACCAATTCGAGTTACATTTTACCTAAAAAAGTGGTTTGGTGCAGATGGTTAACTTTGCGTGTGAAATAATTTATTCACCGGACCGCTAGAAATATTCAACTTGTCAAACTGGACCTTTGTTAAGATTAATTGAGTAACCCTGCTATAGACTAACTTGTTCGAAACAAATTTTTATTCAGAAAAGCCTAACATGATATCTAGGCAACAGTTTGTTGAACATCAAACTTTGCTTGCAAGTCAAGCAAAAAACATGACTTCTAAACAAAGTTTGATGCGAAACTACCAGGAATAACCTATCAAGGCGTTGTCAGTCCGAGGATAAAGATTCAGAACCAACCAAACGGATATGGAAGCTGGAAAATAGCAAAGGAAAGGTGTAACAGTGAAGGCATAAAACAGCTTTGAGATGTAGCCTATTTTTTCTTTAATGGATGAGCGATTGTCAAATTGTTTTGCGGGCCGAACAAAATTCTTTGACGGGCCACAGATTCGTCACCTCTGATTTAATTGGACCTACTACAGTAAGTCTAAAGGAAAATTTATTCATCACTTACATTTTGATGCTGTGTTTGTGTAATTGTGCAAATTGTAAAAAAAATACAGAGTTGTTACTGACCTTCTATCATAGGCCCCTAGTTTGACCTGCAAAATGTTTGACACCTGCTTAACACTTGGGCAGCCTTAATTTCAAGATGGTTGCTATGCCTAAGATTTTATCACAGTTCGAATACGGTATAATAGACATTTTCATTTCTCAGTTTACACGTTGTTAATCAAGTTTCAATAAATTACATTTAGGTAGCAATGAGCGACAACGGAACTTATACCTTGTACTTGCAATCCTCAATTTCCCCTTATAATCATATCATTAACTTTGATGTCATCGTCAAAGATCCATCTAATGATTCAACCGACTATACACTTGTGATTGCATTGTCAGTTGCAGTTGTCGTGCTGATAATTGTCTTGATTGTTGCTGCTGTGGCCTGCTACAAACGAAAACCAACGAAAAACAAAGGTATATATTTATTTCTAATTTATTTGTTATTGTACATTTGTGAAACTGTATTGAAATGTACACATTCCAAATGACTCAGTAGTGATAAATAATCTTTCAGAATAATTTAAAATCATAAAAATTAACTATGTTTATGACTAAAAACGAATATGCTGATACTGATGCTGTTTTGTCTAAATCGTTAATGTGTTTTAAAAAATAGATCAAACCACGTTGGTTACGTTGTGAAAGATGCGCATGCGCTACAACATAATTAAATAGACGCAAAACGTAAATACGTATTAACTATAAAAGCTAAAATTGTTTTTGTTTTTTCAGATGAAAATGAACAGATTGATTTGGGCCAATCTTCTAATATAGCTTTGGTAATTTGGTGGCTTCGATGATTTGGGGCAATTAAGTGCTGTGGTAAACTATTTCACTCAATCCAAACTGGTATCCCACAACCATGGATGCGTTGGCTCCCAGTCAATTTATTGTAAAGTTTGATAAAAGTTTACAAATAATTAAGACTAGTCGTATAATCTCAATAACCAACTTTCATTCAACGATCGTTTTTTAAAACTGTATTATTTTCTAAACTGTTCACAGCCTGAACCGGGATCTACATCTTCGCCGTATCTGATACCGATACAAAACACAGGTAATTCCATTAAATAGCACAGTATACTAATTTTTTTAAAGCAGGGCATGTGATAGTCGCATTGGAGTATTTTGAGGCCTCGAATTCAAAAAAATGCACTTTTTTTTCATTTACTAGTTTCTGAGAAACAACAAATTTATTGTTTTCGCCGCTTTGAGTTCCCATAACCTTGAAAAAACTGGATGTAATCCCAGACATATGTGGAAGTAATCTCAGGAACCCTGAACTTATCTTAATCTCCCATCTTCATGTCAAAGTAATAAGCTTAGTAACGTTTTTCAATGAAATCACTCAGACTGAAGCGCAATTCCTTGGTCATACTGTACACTTGTCACAGTTGCGGTAAATTATATCTGTATTGTTAGGACAGCATCCTACATGCTAAAGGCATATTTTATTAGCCTATATATCAGAAAAATTCCTTGCAGCAAAGAGTGGACATTAAGGTGGGCTGTTTTTGACTTTTTCGAAATTCACAAACGGCTAGTCATAAAAAGTGGCACATGCATGAAAAAATTACGTGTGCAAAATTTCACCAGTTTGGGGGTGCGTCTTCTGCCCCCGCAGGGGGTCAAACTTTTAATTTTTTTAAAAGAAATAGAAAATTTCACTTTCCGTTTTAACATATATCTTTTTTATAATTTTTCTACTGGCTAGTTATAAATTGCAAGTGGGATGTACCCAAAACTTTCCTATGTAAAGGCATGTTTGAAGCTTAAGGTTTACTGCCCCCGCATCGACGACCAAAATGCTGAATTTTCACCAATTTGAAATGCTATTTTGTCATTGCTCAATAAACAAATTTGTCGCAAAATGGCGAGATGGTGTTACGCCGAGATGGTGTTACATGTAGGACTGCCTCCACGTGGCGTGAAATGGAAACGTTAATTCTACGGGCTAAACGACTAAACGTCCTATCCTACTCTGTTGCAATTACTGAAGGTATTTTTAATTTTTAGATGAATACTATACTAAATAAAGCTTCCATCTGTATATACTATTATCAAGAGCAGGTATTTTTTCAGGTTTGGCTTGGGCGACCGCTAAGTAGTTTTAAGAGACCGCAAGTGTTTCATTTAAATACCAAAAAATAGCCTTATTTGCTTGACATAGCGAGAAACAACCATTACTTTTCTACTGTTTATGCAAGTCCAATTTTGGGAAACCGCTGGAGAAATTTGGGGGACTGTTTCGGTCCCCCAAAACACCTTAAAAAAAACACTGATTATGAGAAACAATCGTACCCACGACAGAAGACAGCATAACCATATAACTGTCAAACGTTGGAGCAAATCGAAAAAGAAGTGTGTAACATGGATAGGAAATGTGAAAAACTGAATTTGGCGACCACATTGGATTTGGTGACGTCATAATTTGCTCACGCTGTCATCATATGTATTTGTAGTGTTTTATGACATGAACGAGGAAAGCTTGTTGAAATATGATGAAAATTGGGCAAGTATTGGCAAAGTTATGGTGAATTTACTGTATTTTCAAGCAAAGTTGGCGGCCATCTTTGATTTGTGGATTGAGATTAATCAAGACATTATTTTTTTTAATTTTTTTTTTCACAAATGTGTTTTTCATGAACAAAAGCAACTTTTTAAGGGCTATGTTTTTGAATTTTGCGAAAAAGTTATTTTCACTCCACCCTACTGTACAGTTCCACGTGAATTGTTATCATGATTTTGTTTAGACAAATTTGTCATTTACAAACCATTAAACGTTCACTTGCTCGGCTATTACAGAACCACATACAACAGTAAACTTTGTTTGATAGCAATGTAACAATAAAAAGAACTTGTGTTAAAAAAAAAATGAAATTGTGTCAAAAATACAACAAACAACAAGGTCTTTTAGCCAGTTCCCCAGATTTTGCTCAAATTTAGTTCTGGCTGAAGTCTAATGAATCATAAAAGCTTGTTTCGACTGGAACCTAGGATTTTTTTTTCCTTGATTGTAATATTGCTTTAATATAGGCTACCCATCTCCTTCAACGCTGTCCACCACATGAGATGAGCATCTGTTGTGTGTGGCAGAGAAAACGTAGAAAACAACTGTTGTGAAGGCATCTTTGTTTTGATGTGCTCTTTTATCACATTGCTGTCAAAACCACGCATCTCACTGGAATATTTTGCCAGTCTATCATCTCAAAGTAACGTTCGGAACTGAACTGCAATATTGACAGGGTGAATTTTTGCTGACGAGTGCTGTGAGATGATAATATTCTTGAATTGAAAATTCTTCTCCATCTTAGTTCCCTTACATACTCTTTGGTATAACATATGATTGCAATCAAAATGTTTTCAAGATGGGCATAAAACGCATTCCGCTATTATTACTTTGTTGAGGATATTGCGAGCTTTATTCGATAGCTTCTGAGCAGAGTGTAGAATTTTAAAGAAATGTTTTTGGCCATTAGTGAAATTGCTTTCCTTTATAATGGCAAACCATTCTGGAATATAAACATTCATAATATAAATAAAGTAAACAATATCACACCAAATCAGAAGAATCGGTTTATTTAAATACAGAGCTTTCGCCACACAAGTGTGGCTTCATCAGTATAAACTTATTCAAATATAAACTTATTCAAATATTCATAATATAGTCTACACGTTCCACCAATACAGCTGACGCGTTAGATGCAACATATAAACGTAGAATTCTATTGGCTGTGTTCAACCATCTTGAGTGGTTCATCATAACTGGACTCCTATATGCGAAATGAATTGATATATCTCCACTTTTCACTGCTCTGTGCATGTGAAGAAGATATTTTTGATCAGAGCTGAGGTCTTTTTCATCAATTTCAATCTCTGGTGCCGGAACTGCTTTATATTTTACAACATCTAGTTGTGTGACACTGGCTAGCTGCTTTATAATGGGCCCAGTGAAGCTATCAGGTCTGCTAGTATTGCCATATCTTTTATAAGATGCCTAAGAGGCAATTTATTACTATGAAGTAGGCATATTAACCATTGAAGTGGCTTTTGGAAATGATCTTCCAGGAGCTTTATCACGACGCCTTTTTGATCTGTGTTTATTGCGGTTCCATCGCATCCAATTGCCATTACATTATCGTAGCTAATTTTATTGGATCCCAGGTATTCAAGAATCCCGGTAATTGACACATTAGATCAGTTGGCTACAGTAAAATGACCAATAAAATGAGAACTTGGCTCCTCAAGTAAAGTATCGTGCTCTTCAACTGCGAAATGTTTTCGAAGTCGCCCAGCAATTTCATTTTGTTTGATAGTTTAATCTTTTCGGCCATCAAAATATATGCTTTGCAAATTTATGCACATCATAGGCCTACTTTCCATTTGAGTTGTAAATCTCATTGTTTCCTCGCTCTTCTCACTTTGCTTTTATCTATGACTGAATGAGATTCGCTATCCGTTACAACTCCCGCATCTTGTAGAAATTATGAAGCAATAAGTGCTGCAGACCAATCTGAAATACCAGTACGATCGCATGATTCAGCAAATACTACTAAACTGGAAGTAGGCTAACCTTGCTTTTTCTGGGGTTTTCCAAGGCAAAACTGGGTTGATAATCAAAATTTTCGCAGCGTTCTTCATTGGATGACAAAGCTTCTGAGCTTGAATAAGAAGTTAAAGGTGTTCCAAAGCGCTACTTGCTGCCTGCTCCTGGGTCTTCACGTAAAGAACGGAATTGTTCTGATCTTGCGACTCTCCTCGGAAAACGTTTAAAATTAGATTTTGTGGCCGATTTATCATGTTTATCAATCACCATTATGCGAGTTGTTCTTTGATCAAGAAGGAACTGTTGTTCTGTAACAGGGACACGATTTTTCTGCGGGCAGGTACATTGCAGAAAATTGGAACACTCAGGCTACAACAACCGATTTCAAATATTTTTGCTTTACAGATTCTTTCATTTGGTCCAAATTTTGCTGAAATTTAGGCCCACCTCTAGAATTTGACTTCAAAAGGTTATTAATTTTTTTTGTAACTCTTTATCATAAATATGTACTGTTATTCGTACCTCATACGTTTCATCCTGCAAAGTTAAATGACAGAACATGCATGAGCATACAGCGTTAACACCATTTCGCCATTTTGCGACAAGTTTGTTTATTGAGCAATGACAAAATAGCATCTTAAATTGGTGAAAATTCAGCATTTTGGTCGTCGATGCGGGGGCAGTAAACCTTAAGCTTCGAACATGCTTTTACATAGGAAAGTTCTGGGTACATCCCACTTACAATTTATAACTAGCCAGTAGAAAAATTATAAAAAAAATATATGTTAAAACGGAAAGTGAAATTTTCTATTTTTTTTTTTAAATTGAAAGTTTGACCCCCCTGCCGGGGCAGAAGATGCACCTCCAAACTGGTAAAATTTTGCACACGTAATTTTTTCATGCATGTGCCACTTTTTATGACTAGCCGTTTTTGAATTTCGAAAAAAAGTCAAAAACGGCCCATCCTAGTGGACATCAGCAAAGGCTTAGAATGGGGTGTCCAATTTTTTTTTCCGGCTACATAGATTTGATGATTCGGAAGAGCTCGCGGTCAAACAGCCTCTGACATCTCGTTTTGCATAAAGAAAGAGGCTGTATTAGTCATCTTCTTTTTTTGTCAGAAATTATCACATGTAGGAACTTTGTAAAACACAGCTATGTTATGCAATTGATTGAGTTTCGCTTTTAGCAGCATGATCGTTGCTTACTTCACAAGGTAGATTTAAACGATCTGTCTTAGCCTGATGCTGCGAGTTTGCTGTAGCAATAGCAAGTTGCGCTAGCTTTCGGAACACAGTTCCTTAGTCATGTGCTTTGATGAATGGTGTTGAAGTCAGTGAGTGGTTCTTTACTGTGGTTCTTTCGTTTAGCTTGAGGCTGCTGGTTGTTGAGTTTCTGTGTTGTTAGGCGTTTTTGTTGCAAAATTTTTTCAGTTGATTAGTAGATTAGATGACGTAGTTCTTCCCTTTCGGCACGGTTGTTGATTTTAGGATTTTGTCTGCTGATGAATATGGCCTCTTTGAAACGTAATTTTACCGCGTCATTTTCTCGGTCAATTATTGTAAATTCAAAGTCGGTGTGACACTGTTGTTGATGTCGGCTGTATAGCCGAGTGGTGAAAGCGCTGGAACGGCAATCGAAAGGGCGCCTGTTCGACACCGCTCAAGAGCATGCGGCTGTGTCTTTGGCAGGACACTTAAAAGCATGCCTGAAGGTGGACACGAAGATTGGCTTCCTTGCCTTCCCTTCCACTTAATCTAAATCTTCAACCACCAGGTGTAAGCCTGGATACGACAAACAAAACTGTTGTTGATGATTAAAGACCGAACTTTTGTCTGAACTGAGGTGTTCTTTTATGCGGGAGTGGAGTGGTTGAATCGTGCTACCTATGTAGCTTTCCCTGCATTTCTTGCATGCGATCTTCTAGACACAATTCTTGGTGGTACATGTGTCATCGTTCCGTAGTGGGCAGTTTTGTAGCCGGCAAGATTCGGGTTTTTTTGGTTTTTGAAGGACGTTTCTGAGGGTTCGTGAGCGTCGAAAAAGGTGGACTGGCAGATCCAGGTCTTCGAAAACTTTTTTTGCTTTACGGTCCGCGTCGTCGCTTATATATGGAAATTCAAAATGTATTAGGTTATATGGTGTCTGGGGGGTTTGTCTGTTTTGCTGGTGTCGTCGTCGTCTGGGTGGTTGTTTAAGAAAGTCCTTGGGGTATCCGTTTTCTTCGATTGTCTTCTCAAATTCCGTCAAGTGTGGTGTTGCTTTATTGGGCGAGGAACATCTATCCCTTCTTCTCTGTGTTTCGTTTAAGAGTATGGTCTTCTTAGTACTTGTGGGTAGGGCCGAGTTGAAGTGTGGGAGTAGATTTGCCTTTGCTTTTTTCTGGTAGAATTCGTGGTGGATTGTACCGTCTTTGTCGATTTTTATGGTGAAGTCCAGCAGTGAGATGGCGTTGTCTGTTGTTGGTAGTTCTATTTCAAAGTTCATAGCTGGGTGCGCTTGGTTGAGAGCGTTTTGGATAGCTAGGGCTTCCTTGTTATTTACTGTCAGCAAGAATGTGTCGTCAACGTATCGTCTGTAGAGGGTGAGGTTTGTCTGGTTCCGCAGTGTCTGTTTTTCTAGGGTGTCCATGAAGAGGATGGCAAGGACTCCAGATACGGCGTTTCCCATTGGTAGACCGCCGACTTGGCTATAGAACTTCTCCTTGAAAGTGAAGACGTTGTTCTGAAGGATAATCTCGAGGACGGAACCGATCTCTTCAGGGTGGAACGGGCTGCATAGTTGTGTTTTCTTTGTCGACAGTTTTTGGATTACGTTTTTGATCGCTTCCTTAGGAGGGATGGAGGTGTACATTGCTGTCACATACAGGCTGAAGGGAAAAAATCAACTGAATAATTTTTACAACAAAAACGCCTAACAACACAGAAACTCAACAACCAGCAGCCTCAAGCTAAACGAAAGAACCACAGTAAAGAACCACTCACTGACTTCAACACCATTCATGAAAGCACATGACTAGGAAACTGTGTGTTCCAGCGGGGGGTCTGGGGGGCCTCCCCAAGAAATTTTTGAAAAACACTTCCAATTTGGTGCGCTCTGAGAGCATTTCCAAAACAAATCAAAAATAAAAGTCTGTCAAACTGTGCTTCGCTTATGTCGTGATCATACATCCATTTAATGCTTAGAAGTCATGAACAATCTTAATTTTAACGTTGCAAGACCAAAATCCTGTCTTAGACATAGAATAATAGTTGTCTAAATGTTTAATTCGTCATGAATGTTCATTCTCAGATATTCAGTTAAGCCTACACTACAAAAACTAACACTTAGGCCTAAACATTACAATCGCAAGCAATTTGTACAAAAAGCTGGATAAGTTTTCTTCCTGCGTATAGAAGCTTAACAAACTAAATGATGGCCCCCCTGCGTATGCTAGTGCACACAAATATGTTGAACCAAATAAACTCAACATTTCCTGTGCATACTTTCGCATTTCTGAAAAATTCCAGCTGCTGGTAAAAAAGCACCATATGGTGTTGCTGTCGGCTTCGCAGATAAAACGAATGAAGTATGCTCGCCTGCACCACTGATAACCATTCTCTCCCAGGCAATAATGGTTAATTTCGCAATGATGACGCAATAATGATTACCATTCTCTCGGGGTAATAATTGTTAAATTTGCCATTATGAACCATAGGCATACGAAGCCGAGCAACGTGATCAAGTTTAGCATCTTCAAGTTTATTACATTTACATGAACATAAAACTACGCAACAAATTAAGTATCGAACGTTTTCGACATCACAAGATGTCCTCTTCAGGAATAACATATATACAAATTAACTACATTTGCCATTATGACGTAACAATGATTTTAACTTTTGTCGCTTGGCTTTGTCTGAGAAACTACTGTCTCCATTAATTTTCAAGAAGATGCAAGTTGAATTTGTGTGATTTCTGTGTGTCTGCGGACCAAAAATAACACGTTGTGCAACAACAATAGTTGGCCATACAAAACGTCTCGCGGGCCGGATTCGAAATAATAATAAAAATGCTTGTTGAAAAGTATCGATTTCTGTAGGCCTACCTTATCAATACAAAGCTGCATTCATAAACACATGTTTTTCAAGCTATTTTTCTCGTGACGTATTGATTCACAACCATTTTCATTGAACATGCATGCCTCCATTTCACCAAACACAATTCATTTCAAGCCTTGCTTGTGTTTTAAACTTTCTTACAATAGTAACCAATTGAACTAGACAAACACAATTATGACATCATAATAATAAACAGTAATGAAAATGATTAAAAAGTTTTGGTAACGATTTCACAAAATACTTTCATTTTTGAATATCTCACAAACTAGAGCCAAGTTGAAAAAACTAACTGCATTTTTGGAATCAGGAATTTTGAAGTACTTTAAAACAGGGGTGTGCAACCTTTATTACAGGAGGGCCAGATATAAATAACTGGGTGAAACCGCGGCCGCACGTTTATCTAACATATGATTTCTAGTAGTTGCAAGCACAAAAAGTAGTTTTTTTGTTATTCATGTTATTCTTATGGCATTATTAGAGGTTATCTCTTTGCAGAAATAATAAGATAAAATGCATAAATTTCTGAAGAAAACTGCTATTCAAATTTATTGTCACGCCGTCTTTAAACGAGTTCAGTGAGAAGTTTGCAGCTGGCTTTTTTTCTCGACGGCTTTTTCCAAATTTACTTGGAAGTGCTCGCAATGCGAAGTCCATTTTCCAAGTGTTCGTCTGTCGGAACCGATCGATAGGGAGATTTCATGACGCCCATTTAAAAAAAAATTGTTCGCACAAATACGTTGAGCTAAAAAGAGCCATTTTTGAAGCAATGGATTTTTTCAAATGTGGAAAGTCGTCTTGGTTGAGATGTTTTCAGTAAAAATCGCCAAGATGCATTTCTAAATAAGAATTTGCTTTCAAATCCGTTTTCTCTTGAAGATCAATCAGTTTAAGCTGGATATCAGCTGGTGCTTTGTCAATATCTGTATCGATTGACGAAGAGAATATACCAAACAAATATTCATGAGATTTGAAGTCCTTGAAACGAGACAAATTTCATAAAACAATTTTTCAAATTTAGTTTTCTTCTCAGGATGCATTCCATAGTCTCTCAAAGTTGGAAAGTAGAAAAGATTTCCTGTCTGTATGTGAGCTTTCCGAAGTCGTAATTTGTTCATAAAGCCTTTTATGTGACCATACATTTTTACGTTCCAAATAATTAAACACAATGGATTAGCGGTGGTCAGTGGGAGATTTTTAAAATGGTTAACAGAAGGTGCGAAATCTACAATAATCCATTCTATAATGAATTGTTCACACGTACCAGACTAAACTAAATTATAAACAGCTTTCGAGGGCGCACACAATTCAAAATTGGCACATCTTTGCGGGCCGCACAATTCTTCTTCGAGGGCGCATTTGGCCCGCGGGCCAAATGTTTCACACCCCTGCTTTAAAATAACATTCAACCTTTTGTGCAAAATTTTTTTTGGTTGTGTAATTTGTGACTGGCTGCGGTCACATTGATATACGATGATCAAGATCGCCTGATTCCAAGCAAAAATAATCACCACTGTAGACCAAATTGGTAGCAACGGCTTCGATTTGTAAGATTTCACAATGAAATAAAAGTATCACCAGAATATATAGGCCTATATACTTGCTATTACTGTGAGTACAGTATCATGATTACATGGTAACTTTATACAAATCATTTTTTTATTCAACCAAAGAACATGCTACAGTATGTCAATGGTGCAAAAATAAACAAAAAACTGTACTCCATTCTAGATTGATAGTCTTGATGTTATAACTTCCGCGTTTTGTCGCTTCTACCTCTTTCTAGACCTCTGCTATGATTGTTATATATTGTTTTTTCGTTGTGATGGTCAGAAATAAAAACAAACTGAACTTAAACTGATAAGTTCATAGGTATTTACTGATGTCAATTCTTGCAAATGTAATTCTTTTTTTCGTTGATATCTCAAGAATACGATAAATCTGGCTGTTGCTAAGACTCTTTGGTTTAGAGATTTGTGTTGCGTTAATTTGAGTGATCTATTTCTATAAAAGTAAAAAATCAATCGGAGTAGAATATCACCAGAGAATATATGCTGTTGTACTTGCTTGATACTGTAAGCACAGAACAGTATTATGATCATGGTTTCTATATATTGTTAGTGAAAGATGATACCAACCAGACTTACTTAATAACCTGCTATTCATAATTTGTAATTCTTACCATTTGAAACAATCGAAAGTAGCAGATCACGTGATGACAAGTTTATTGCTTTATGAAACTTGATTTCGGTTTTTATCATACAGTATCTACAGTACCCCACTGCAACTGGTAAACAATAAAACATATATTACAGTATTACATTTTGAGGCGAAACGCCGTATCAACCAACTTTTGTAATATAAATTATGATTTTCTTAAACAACTTGTCAAATAATCAATGTATAGGATCATGTGTAAATATGTCTTGTAGGCGAACATGGTTATGAAGAAATCAAGCCACAAGAAAGGACTGTGGATCATTGTTATCAACAAGTGATTGTCAGCGATGTGAGTTACCATTTCAAATTATTAAAGTAGTCTGCTCGTTATTTGTTGATCTATTAAATGTCTAAAACTCTCCACCAACGTAACGTGTGTTAAAGGTAGGTTATCATTTTTATGGCCATCGAGAGGAGACTTTGACACGGTAGAGACAGAATCTCTTAACAAAGAAATCTTTTGATTAAACAACTTCAAAGGACACTTGGTGTTTTCTTCGTTGTTTTTAGGCCTCTTAAAAATATTCTAGACCTCTAAACCAATATTAGGCCCTGGCACAAAATTACCTATAAGATATTCTTGTCAGCGCTTCTGGATAG
The DNA here is from genome assembly GCF_918807975.1 of Aplidium turbinatum. Lineage (NCBI taxonomy): Eukaryota > Metazoa > Chordata > Ascidiacea > Aplousobranchia > Polyclinidae > Aplidium > Aplidium turbinatum. Next base: position 3,388,964 of record NC_137483.1, on the reverse strand, counting down.
TACTACTGTACAAAATATTGAAAAATTGCATAATAACACTTGTCTAAATAAGGTTACAATGGAAATCTTTGTTATAAAACCTATTGTTGCAAATCACTGTTATAAAGATATAGGCTAACCTTACATAGGTATTGGTTAACTACAACATTTCCTTAACCATTAAGCAAGTAAAAAGCTGCAGAACTATAAGACACTTGAAATGGAGCGTTTAGTCAGTAGTTGTTCAACCTTTTGGATGCAATTGTGTTCTAGGAAGAGGAACGCACCGGACAAAATCATGTCAATATAAAACCAATGTTAGAAGGTAAAAGTTTATTATTGATTTCATCAGTATGTGGAATTCAACAACGTATTTTGGGCATCCAGGCCGGATAGCGACTGTCAAAACAGCGACGGTCATAATGGCGACTTCATAATAGCGACGTAATGAAGTGAGCGACATTCCAAACAGCGATTGTATAAATGCCGACTGCATTAAAACAGCGACTGTTATGATAGCGACTTAACATATGCCAGTATGGCCAGTATGATCTGCGGCAGTTCCTTCGAGCCCTTGCTCACAATTTAGAAATAAACGTGGCTTGATTTTTATTGCAAGACTTTTGGTTGTTTTAAAGTCCCTTTTGGTTTCAATCTTTTTCTAGACCCTGAATTTTATTGCAAGGCTTGACGACTTTCTGTTGTTTGGCTTGGCCAGTATGATCTGCGGCAGTTCCTTCGAGCCCTTGCTCACAATTTAGAAATAAACGTGGCTTGATTTTTATTGCAAGACTTTTGCTTGTTTTAAAGTCCCTTTTGGTTTCAATCTTTTTCTAGACCCTGAATTTTATTGCAAGGCTTGACGACTTTCTGTTGTTTGGCTTGACTAGCCTATTTCTTTTTAAATCATGTCACTTCTATGGATAGTCCAAATAAAATGTTGTTTTAAAGTCCCTTTTGGTTTCAATCTTTCACTACGCAGTGTTTGCCTATTTGTGCGTGCATACGTGTGTAGAGAGGTGTGGGGGATGGAAGGTATGTGTGGAGGGGGTGAAAGAGTGCGTGTGCGCGTAAGCCTTGGATTTAATAAAAGAAGTGAGGTCGCTGTTGTGGCAGTCGCTGTTTTTGATGAATCGCTGTCGTGTAGTCGCTCTATTGACAGTCGCTGTTTTAAATGAATCGCTGTCGTGTGGTCGCTCTATTGACAGTCGCTGTTCTGACAGTCGCTATTTGGAACCCGAGCCCGTATTTTGTTTCATTATTTCTAGTGAAATTTGTTTTGTTTTCTAAAATTATGCATAAATGCGACGTAACTGTACAATATAGTGAAAAATACTTTCAGTTGGCTATAAATTAATTGGTTAATCAACCAAAGCACATCCAAGATCAATGGTGCAAGAATCAACAAAAAATGTACTCTATTCTAGATTGATAGTAGGCTATGTTAAGTTCATCGATAGTTATTAAGGTTAATTCGTGCAAATGTAATGTTCTTTTTTGTATTTACAGTAAATGACCATGGATATCTAATACTAGATCCTCAAGGAAATACGGTAAAGTTGGTTGTTGCTTAGACTCAATTTTTTAAATATTTGTGTTGAGTTTATTTGAGCGATTTGTTTTTATAAAAGTAAAACAATAAATTGATCAGTGATCGAAATTGTGGGATGTTTATTTGCCTGTGAAAGCTGCTCCTAAACTACCCCATGAAACATTCGGTCAATTCTTTGTTGCAACAGTGATTTACATACAAAAGTTGTGTTGTTAAATTTTAACGTCATTGTGAGTTGTTTCTTTATTTCCTGACTGTGTCAATTTCACAGGATGTCGATGTTGACCAAGATGAACATGGATACGCAACAAGGATACCTGAAGCTCAAAATCAAGAAATTTGATTCACTCAACAACGTTATTAAAAATGCAAACACATTGTTAATGATGCAAGTGTTATAACTTTACTTAAAAAAATTAAAGATTGACAGTTTGAAGCTGTAGGAAAGCATTTTGTTCAAGTAATTTGTTGACCTTTCAAAGCATTCCAGCTTTTGTTAGCATAATCTACATTTGCGTAGCAGTTGCTCAACATTTATGCAGTGCATATAAACAACTGTTTCAATGGAAATTAGTCAATTATTTCGGTTCGATAAAATGCTAAAAGAAATGTTTTGCAAGCTTTGCTATAGGCCTGAGTTGTTACAGAATAACCCCTGTTAGATTATGCGTTACTCTTATTTACAAGATAAAGAGCTTAATTTCATTTCTGATGAACTATTTCTGTTAAAATTACAACAGCAGCTAATTTGACTTCTTCCAACAGCCAAATATTCCATACAATATGACTCATTTTAATCATGCTTTTTTTTGTTTACTTTTTGAAGTCGTGTAGAAATAATAACGTTTTTGATTGTTATCATGTATCTGTCCACTCCATATGTATCTGGCCACTAATCAAAAGAGCTCGTAAGCACATTAATATAGCTTATTTGAAAATTATTGATATGTTGCAGAATTATGTGATGCAGAATGTTGCAGAATTGTTTCACAATGTCGTTGACAAGTTCAGATCGATTTAATTTTTTGTGTTTTCTTTTATTTTAGATGGATTTAATCACTTTCTGGTAAATTTCGTTTTTGCTATGTGTTGGTTACAATTCTAAATCACTTTTATCGAGTTTGAGTTAGGAATGGAGAAGATTGGTTCTAGAGAAGCAGCATTGCTATAAACAGGCTTAAATTAGAATTGTTCATCAGTGTTGTTAGCGAACTTGCTTTCTAATCGTGTATCATACTAAACAATTATTATATTTTTGTTGTTGCGTTTAGACTTGGCAGCATTACGTAGTAAGGTCAGACTCGTTGTTGTCTATTGGCGATTGAATTATTGCCGGATACAGATTCCAAGTACAAAAGTTTTGACAAATCAACTTGAGTTGTTTCACAAGTGTAGATAGAACGATCTGTTTCAGCTTGATGCTGCGGGTTTTCTTTGGTATCAGAGGTTTTTCGTTAGCTTGTAGAGCACTGTGCTCTAGTCATGTGCAATTGCGTGACATGACATAACATGTCATTTGCATTCAGTAACATATAGGTGATGAGATAGCAACAGATAAGTGATATTGAAATAATAACAAAAAATATAGGTAATAGTGGAAACACCAAAAATACAGTGCAGCATAAAAATATAACATTCCTTTGTCATGTGACATTTCTTTCTTCTTCCTGCAGTCAGAAGATAAAAGATTCAGTCGAGTTCCTCTCTCCAACCGTCTCCCTTAGTCATCTCTGGAGGTTGAGATGAAAGATTGCAGAGGTCGACCTCCCTAGCTTTGTGCGGTCCTAGATTATCTTTACAGCATTTCAGTCAACCAAAGTTTGTAACAGCCCATCTTTAACCCGTCCCTCTCAATCCTAGAAAACATGCTAGTTTTGAAGTGAACACCAAAGAAACGTTTCATGCACACCAAAGTAACTCTCAACCAAACTAAATATCTAAAATAGTCTTTTTACGTCTGCTTCAACACCAGCATGAAGAAATTTGAAACAGGTCTAAAAACCTTGAGGCAGCCCAATACTTTTTTCTTATCTCTACAGATCACCACGGCCCTGCTTGTAGTATCCACTCTCAATCCAGGGTATTTTGTTACTTCAATGCAGTATCTGTGGTGATATAATTAACCAGTTATAAGTTGATTCGACGTGTCCTAAAATAAGAAAAGTAAACTTTTCCAACAACGAATGACCGGAGACTTTTATTTTTCGCTCGCCCTAAGTTAATTCTTACATCAAGGCGAGTGTAGCTTATTATTTTTACCTCGTATTGTGAAATATATTTTGAACTTTGTCACGGTTTATAAAGTTATAACGCATTGTTTTCGCCGCTTTTTGTGTATTTTTGGACTTAATAATACCTTTTAATAAACACACACTTTGCATTTGACCAAATTGAAACTACATTTCGATTAAGTGCCGCCTGGATTTGCTATAGCCTAGAAGTCCCATACTTTGGGGTTGTAAAAACGTGCAGCACTGCTGGGTCAAATACACATAACCAGCTTGGTCCGCGAGCCACAATTGGAAATATGTATTGTTAACAATATTATGACGAATTTTCTCGCAATCTTCAGCAAATGAATGTTCACTCCTTGTTGACACACAGCACGCAAGTAGTCTATTCAACGGAAAAAATAGTAGCAGCTTTTTTGTTTAGTTTTTCAGCCTGCGGACGATTTAAAATTAGTTTACGTTTTGCGTGCGAACGAATAGAAATAGGCTTCTACAAATAAAACGTGACTGCAAACAAAAGATAAAATTACAAGTGGTGTAGGTTAACACAAGAAGCCCTGAAGTATTTCCCTACCTATAAGGACGATTGCGGTCATTTTTGACCGGTTATATGAAACGAGTTTTTTACCGTTTTTTCTTTATTTTAGTTCAAACATTGATATGAAACGACCAGGCAATAATTTTTTTGTGTTTTCTAGACGGAAAAATACAAAGAAAACAATATATTAAAACACTAGAAGCCCTGAAATATTTCCCTACCTGAAAGGACGATTGCGGTCATTTTTGACCGGTTGTATGAAACGCGTTTTTTTATCGTTTTTTTCTTCTTTATTTTAGTTCAAACATCGATATTCGTACAAAGATGTACAAGATATACAAACAAACATTGTTCGAACATTAGAAATCTTATCACGCACCGGTCATTTTTGACCGGTCGGGGCTTATGTAGGTAGATGTGTGAAATGCTCTGTTTGCGAAAGTTCTAGTGAAAAATTATTACCGCTACTAAAACTTCATCAAAAGTTTGAAAAACTCAAGGAGTATGACCAAGCAAATCGCAAGAACGCAAAAAATATGAAGCGCCAAAACTCAAAACCGGTCAAAAATGACCGGTCAGGGCTTCTAGTGTTAAGATTTGTTTACTTGATTTCATGGACTACTGGTTGAACTAAACGTTGCAAACGTGAGGCATAAATGAAAATCATCTAGCGTGCCACACATTGTTTAAACTCCGGACCTTTCCGAGGACCAAAATTTTAAGTTTGCGGGTCACATTCCGTCTGCGGGCCACGATTTGCACACCACTGCCATACTTCATTCCAAGTGTCGGGATGTAAACACGAGGTTGTCATTGTACTCAGCCTACGATACTAAAAAGAGTAGTGAGGTGGCCGGTTCTTTTCTCACTGCCGCCTTCCAGCAATCATGCCCACCCAATTTATTACACCCAAGGTAGAAGTGAGCGGTGTTTTCAACAACCAGCTTAAGCCGGATGTCGAACTAGGTTCGCATTATTGGAGGACCAACGCCTTATCCGTTGTGCCATCCCATCCTATTGGCTGTACTTAGTCTACTTATTAAGTTTGTGTCTAATTACAATTTAATAATACTTGAGTAAAGTAGTACTCCATCAGATTATGAATTCAAACTTTCAAATTCTAAATTCTGGTGCACGAAATGAAGCTTTATCTCTGCTGTCGGGCAGGGGACGTAAAGACCGTCTACCCCTAAACCAGAACCGTTCCGTAGCAGTTAATCATTAAAAAAATTAAAACATGATGTGAACAGTATGCCAATCACATCATCTTTGGTTGCTCCAACTATTTTCCTTCTAACAGATAACTCTTCGCCTCTGAAGATTTTGCAAGAAATTGGCACCAAACCTTTCCATTGTGGTGATCACAAACTGTTTTGCCATATTGGAACGCCTACGGTGAAGGTGAAAAGAACTTTGTCAATTTGAAACTCCAACACAGAAATTTATTCAGCGTTAAGCTTTATTTGAGTGAGCAAGATAATCAAGAAATAAACGGTGTGCATGGCAATCGGTTACAAGTGACATCAACTTCTAGGGACTTGTATTGGTTGCTCTACTTACATGATTCAGAGATATATTGTTCTCTAGGTTAATGCAAAACAACAAAAATCTTTCGTTGACTTATCTTTCTTATAAAGGTCGATTAAGTACAATCTCCCGGTTAAGTACGTATCCCGGATAAGTACGCATCCCAACTGCTAAAACGTCCGTATTCAAATTTATCAGATATTTTTAATCTGTAAACGTTTGTTAAAGTGAGCATCAGGGTATGATTGATCTCTATTTCTCGTAATTATGGAGATCATAAACTCTGCCAATTCAAGGTTTTAATAACTTTTTGGTAAGCAAAGTAAACTCTATACAACCGCAATTTGTAAAATAGACAGGTCAAGATTTTTTTCTATTTCTTAAACCTATGTAAAAAATGAAATCTTTTCTGTAACGATATTTTTGAGATTAATCATGCAATATAATCTCTATCATATCAAACTACGAAACACAGCAATTCATTTATGGTAACCAATTTCGTGTTTGACAGTTGAAATATACCGCCAAGATGCAACAGCATGCTTTCACTTAGAGTCGAACTGATAACCTTTGTTAGCAAGCCGCTCTCACCAAAATCAACAAACACTATTTGGGATGCCAAAGCCTGAAAGTGGTTGATTGTGTCCATGCCGTCTGGAACAAGGCGTGTTACACTAATTTTACATTGTTTATGCATCCGGTAATATTGTTCATACAATTGAAAACACATGAAAAAATAATCAATATTTAGTTCACAGCATAGCCTATGGCATATAAGCTAACATGTCCAAGTTAAGTTCCAACAGTTCATTAAGCACAGCATTGTCTGTTCCGTGAACCGGAGCATTTTCCGACATGATAAGACCCAAAACATGGCCAAAAGGTACGTTGGCATCTACCTCCTTCGCGAATGCATGCAGAATCCCCTGGTGGAAAAATACGGAGTTATTGTTTTCTGTTATCCTTTTGTCAGTTGCTGTATCTTTTTATTACTCGAATAATAATTTTAAGTTACCAGAAGGTGTTCGTATTGAATTATACGTATATAACAAAAATTATTTTAAACATTGTAAAATAAAGAAACAACAAGCGGTTGCGAATTTTCACATTTTAACAGTCATCCAAATGGTTTGCGTTCTAATTTGTATTCTTTCCGTTCTCCACTTTGCATTCTTTCTATTGTCACTTCGTCTCTCCAGTCAAAGGACGAGTGTGAACATTTTATTTTCTGTTACCTCATGGCCACCTGGAGATGTGGCCTGATTTGTCACATTTTGCAGATTTTGATTACAGCTACTGCTAGTGCTTGACAGACATTTTTTGAGATGTTTTTACTTTTTGCGGTTTCCTAATGACATAAATCTTTTTTGTTGCCTTGAGGAAGCAGTAGCAAATGAGAAAAAGTAAGTTGAAAAACACAAAATCAGACTGTTATTGAAAATTAATAGTCTGACTAAAATCTTCGAAATCAAATTTTCTTTGTTTTTCAACATGTGAGGATGTTAAAACCTATTGTGTCATCTGGGGAAAAGAAGAAAGAAAGCGTAAAAATCTAAATTTTAGAAAAATTTATTTAAACGTTCGCCCAAAGTTAGAAAAACCTGGAAATTTCTGCAAAATGTGACAAATCAGGCCTTATCTTTAGGTGGCCATGGTTACCTTTTTTCTATTTAGAGCAGCTTATATGGAAAAATACAAAACCTTTAGAAAATGACGTATAGGTTAAAATGGTTGACTTGATAGGAAGGAAAACGTGTTTGACATGATATTGGATTGCAACACTGGTAGTGAATCGAAGTAGCAATGACCGAGAGAAGCGGACAACAAATATTTTACAACATCGCGAAAACATTTCATATTTTTTACTTGATTTTCACGAAGCACGTGACCAAGTGTCCTTGGGATCAGCTACTGTGAGGAAGCAATAGTCTACCAGTTAAAAAGGCTCAGTTGCTACATTCCCGTCCGGGTGTTTGAATTCAAGAAAAAAAAAGTAAAGCCTTCTGCAAACTTTAAAATGAATATCTAAACCACTTCATTTGTAACAAATTAGTATCAATAAAAAGTGAAGAAAAAAAACACCCACTAGTAGGCCTACCGGTGACACAGCATTGTCTGTTCCGTAAACTGTCGCATTTCCCGACCAAATAAGACCCAGAACACGGCCAAAATGTATGTTGGCATTCACCTCCTTCGCGAGCGCATGGAGAATCGCTTGTTACGAGAATGATCGCATTTGCTGAGTGTGAAAAATACAAGATTACTGTGCTGTGGATGTTTGTGTAGACTTTAGAGCAGGGGTGTTCAACGTGCGGCCCGCTGGCCAAATGCGGCCCGCGGGCCAAATGCGGCCCGCAAAGAAAAATTGTGCAGCCCTCGACACGTGTTTATAATTTAGTTTAGTCTGGTACGTGTGAACAATTCATTGTGGAGTGGATTATTATAGATTTCGCTACTTCTGTTAACCATTTTAAAAATCTCCCACCTGCCACCGCTAATTCAATATATTTAATTATTTGGAACGTAAAAATGTGTGGTCACATAAAAGGCATTACAAATTATGACTTTAGAAAGTTCACACACAGACAGGAAATCTTTTCCACTTTCTAACTTTGAGAGACCATGGAATGCATCCTGAGAAGAAAACTGAATTTGCAGACCAACTTGAAAAATTGTTGCATGAATTCTTGGCTTGTTTCAAGGACTTGAAATCTCATGAACATTTGTTTGGTATATTCTCTTCGGCATTCAACACAGACATGGACAAAGCACCAGGTGATATCCAACTTGAACTGATTGATCTTCAAGAGAAAACGGATTTGAAAGCAAAGTATTTAGAAATGAATCTTGGGCGACTTTTACCGAAAACATCTCAACCAAGATGACTTTCCACATTTGAAAAAATCCATGGGTTCAAAAATGGCTCTTTTTGGCTCAACGTATTTGTGCGAACAATTTTATTCTAAAATTGGCATCATGAAATCTCCCTATCGATCGATTCTGACAGACGAACACTTGGAAAATGGACTTCGAATTGCTAGCACTTCCATTAAAGTAAATTTGGAAAAAGCCGTCGGGAAAAGAAGCCAGCTGCAAATTTCTCACTGAACTCGTTTAAAGACAGTGTGACAATAAATTTGAATAGCAGTTTTCTTCATAAATTTATTCGTCTTAACTTATTATTTCTGCAAGGAGATAACCCTTAATAATTCCACAAGAATACCATGAATAACAAAAAACCTCTTTTTTGTGCCTGCAACTACTAGAAACCATATCATATATTGAACAAACGTGCGGCTCGCGGTTTCACCCAGTTATTTATATCTGGCCCTTCAGTAATAAAGGTTGCACACCCCTGCTTTAGAGTATTGGACATTTATTAAGTATAGATATTGTATTGACTTTCACATGAGCTCATATTCTTGCGTGGCAGTGTGGTGTCATAGTTACTTAAACAGTATCAACAACTCTTGTATTGTTATCTGTCCACATCAGTAACAAGTTATTTAACTTAGGAATATTGTAACCAGTCGGGTCAACTAAGCCATTAAAAAAGACATAAAATGTAATTTTCTTATGAAATTTCCGTGAAGTTGATAGCAGTAAGCAAGCAAGATGTTCAAAATGTGACAAATCCAGCCGCATGTCCAAGTAGCTGCTGTGGGTCAATATACAACGTACAGAACCACATAGAGAATAATAAGCAAAATGAGACACAAAAGAGTTGATTTTTTTACGTTTTGCTGGAAAAATACAGAGTTGCTGTTTTCTGTTATATTTTGTCAATTGTTCTATCTTTTTATGTTTTGGATTTATTAACAAGCTACAGCACTGCAATAAATTAATCATGTAGCCTATTTGTCAAAAGTTACTCACAACAGGATAATTACTTCACTTACCTATTAGCAACACTGAAAGTAACAGGGCGTAGTTTTTAGAGAAGTTCATATTCCTTGTCATTTGTTGAAGCACAAGTAGATTTGACGTTTATGCACTAAGAAAGTAAATTTTGGCATATCAATGATAAAATTTAAAAAACAAACTAACAGAAGCACACAAATAACTATTCAAAATATTTTTCATACATTTCAACAAGAGACTTCTTGCTAATCTTTTTTCAAATTTCTGCCCGACTGATCTGGCTTGAGTCAGGATATTACTCGTTTTTCGTTGCAAAGATTTGTTAGACTCTTTTGCAATGGCGACTGGGTATGTAGAATATGCAGAATAGGCTAATATGCACCTTGTCGTGTCAAATAAGCAGCACCCTCTAATTAAGTTGACACCACGGTTTTGTTTATATTGTACACGCCCTTGTGACAATATAAAGCACACTGCGATTACAGATGCGATACAACAGGAAGCAGCAAAGTAACCAATTAGTCGAGTCAGCTTCTCCCCTGATTTTGGCATGCCATTGAGTGTCATTGCAGACACAGCTGCGTGCTCTGGGCCGGTGTTGAACCCCCGTCCTTTCGAACTTCGTACAGATGTTCTCACACTCCGCCACACAGCCGTATTCAAGAATTAGAATTTAATTAATTAATGCTTTAATTTATAAGAAAGACAGGCTGCACTCGCAAACACAGTAGGCTATGTATTCTACGCTGTAGCTGTATTTCTAAGTTAGACCTGCTGTCGTATATATATTTATTTTACGTGTAAAGATGGTTTTATTGAGATTTTCAATGTTACTTGGTCTAATTTGACTATCTAACTTCATTAAACTATTTCCACACAATTAGTACTCGAATTATAAGTTTAAGTTATCAGAAGGTGTTCATATAATATTGTAGGTCTACAACAAAAATAACTTTGAACATTATAGAATAACGAAACAATAAGAGTATACAAATTGTCACATTTTAACACTCATCGAAATTGTTTACGTTCTAATTTTTGTTTTCTCTCGTGTCTCTTCATCTCTCCTCATCAATGGGCGATCGAGTGTGAACAGTTTTATTCTCTGTTACCTTTTTTCTATTTAAAACACCGGAGATGGAAAAAAAACAAAATCTTTAGAAAATGACGTATAGGTTAAAATGGTTCACTTGTTAGGAAGGAAAACGTGTTTGGCATGATATGGGATTGCTACACTGATAGCAGTGGAAATTATAGGCTGAATGCTTCTGGAAGTAATATCTTATACGCTTAGCCCAGTGATCTTTTAACCGGCGTAACGCGGTGCACTTGTGTTCGTGAAAGATCATCAGGTGTTCCGCAAGAAATTTATTAGTTTGACTAGTGTTCTATGGAACACCGGTCGAAAATCAAAATCACAAGAGATTCGCGTTTGTCTTCTACAACTTCTGCCCTAATATCAACTTCGTGAAGATACAAACAGGCGCAGATATCGCACTGAAAAAAAAAACTAAAAGTAAATGATTGTATTTGTTTGTTTATTTTATTGCATCATTATAAAATTTCGTTTGGTGTTCCGCTAGATTATTTTAATGCATAAAGTTTTCCGTGACTCAAAAAAGTTTGAAAAACACTGCTCACATTGACTGCCGCGTCACCCATATATGGATGACGGCCTATGTTTCATTCGGGTTCGCGTCACCCATATATGGGTGACGCTAAATGCAAACAGCAATGCATTTTTTTTCTCTGGCCTGTTGTGCTATTTTATGAAAATAGGCTTGGCAGTCAATGTTCTACACCATATACCGCACAGTATATTAGGCAAAACGTAGGTTATTACCCAACTTGGGTTTATCTTCTAGCTAAGGTCATACTGTTTGGTAATTTACCCGTTTGATAATAATTTACCCGCTTACGCGCCAACGTTCCCATTATTGGGAAAATGAAAAATTAATTGCAAAATGAACGTTTGCGCTCTTGCTGAAGGAGATCTGAAGATAAAGCAGAGGACAATGTATTGATTTTTATTGAAATTGATTGAGTCATTCACTGCATGCGCGTAGCATACGTCTCTCCAAAATAATACTTTATTTATAAATCACTTTTGGCATTTTCTTGTGTGTAGGAATTTATAAAGATAAAGCATTTTAATATTTTGTCAAAGCATATTTTTGAATGGATTTTATTATGAAACAGGTCTTTTAATTCTAATTGCTCTGTTTTAATATGTGGTAAAAAAATGGAAAACGTTTGTTCGCAAAATTGAACATCTTGCGAAAAGGAAATTGGTGGAGGTTTTTCTACATGCCAAACATTCAACATACTAAATTCGTGTTTTCAATTGCAGTCCTGAACGCCTTTGTCTCTTTGCTCAAATGTCATGTACTGTATAGCTTTACTGATCCGTGTGATTCGGCATTGACGCATGCATCGGTATGTCCACCAGACATTTCACTACGAGAGTACGGAAGAATCTGAACTTTAGAGACATAAAGAAACTTGCCATCAAAGACCATATCATGGAATGTTAATTTTGTACCGATCAAAAATTCTCTACTGACTCATTTTAAATTTTTACTTACAGGCAAATCCCAATTTGACTCTAAAATTTAGAAAGCACTGTTATGTTAACGGTACAATCTAAATTTGAACAAAGATTTATTTGCAAATGGCGCGTCGATTCTCCATCTATTAGATGTATCATGTTATACCTACATTGTGACTGGTGCTAATCCATTTGTAGTTTGTTGCGCCTGTGCTGATGTAATTTAATTTGTTTTTCGTTTCTTGCACCTTGCCTTTCTAATCCTGAAATGCAATTGCCTTTTCTTTCTAATTTTCATCTGAGATTTGTAAATAGGTTAGTTTCATGTGCATGAGTTGCGCAATTTAAGCAACCTGGGACCCTCTACTCCCTGATACTTTGTAACTTTAGTTCAAATCACGAAAGCAAAACTTAGTGGGAATAACATGCATTGTTGAATCTACAGACACAAAACTGTAATTGCAAATCAAATTAAAATTCGGAAACATATCAAAAAAGCAGCGGCGCTTTAAAGCATGCTCCGACAAACAATTTTTCTTTCACATTTGTGCAATAAACGAAGTCAGGAAAATGAAAAAGAATGTAATCTCATCGGCGTCGAGAGTCCACATTCTCAACATGGTATTTTTGTCCCATACTCAGGTTTACACCCAATGGTTAAAGATTTAAATTAAGTAAATAAAAGATGAGGAAACTAATCTTCTTGTCTACTCTGTCACGTCATTAAGTGTCTCGCAAATCACACACCTACATTTCTATGCTGGTGTCGAACCGGTGACACGTGAGACATAAAATAGAAAAGACCGCTGTCACTAAAATGCCTCAGCTGCTGTAGAATGACAATTCAATTCAATTGAATTTATTTTTATTTGTCAGAATGCAGAAGAAATGATATTGTGGAAAAAAATACAGTAATAAAACCATCAAAGGAAAATGTGGCAAAACCAAAATAGTTTAAAACGTGCTTGAAAAGATCTAATTCTACGGTATATGTATTGATAAATATAGTTACGCAAGACCACCAAACCTGATACTTTAAAGTTAAGAATTAATCGTCTCCTCGTTCCTGAGACAACTGGAGCGCCAATTGTTGAAGCAATGAGAAGACGACTGAACCTAACAACATCACAAAAACAATCTAATACACACACACATATTGTAATCAGGTAACGGACTATCACAACAAGGACTATTTACAGATTTCATACAGAATTAAAGAGTTTGCAACAACAATGTTAAGTATAGCTTATAGATTGCAGAATAAATATACAATATGACAGCTCATAACCAAGATGAAATAGTTAATAAAGCTTTTATTTTTTAAATTAATTTCCTGCACATGTAAGAGCATAAGAAACATGATAATATAGCAGTGTGTTTTTAATTATGCCTTATAAAGATTCTCTTCAGCGCTGTACACTTACAGAAAGTATCCATCGATTCACTTGCTTGACAAGGCTCCAGGTAAAAATTATGATTGCCTTGTCCATTGATTTTGAAGTAAAAAAAAAATGTTACCGTTTATTTACTTTAAGCAGCGTCGCTCGTATTAAAAAAAGAATTAAACGGAACTGGCAATATTTGCAGCATTTCTTAATGGAACAATTATGCAAAAAGGAAGTCTTCAAGACAACTGAATGGATAGGGAATCCATTGTTATGAAATAGAAAGGTGATTTGTAATTTTTAACGTTTAGTTAAGACAAAGTAAATTCTTTCCGTTTAGGTGTGATTTAGATAAGTTAAGGAAATTATTCACCAAGAAAATCTTAGAGAGGTGTTTCCATATCACAACACAACCTACTTTTTTACTTGAAATGAAAACATATTCTTGTTATTAGTCATAACATTCTGCATCCGCTTTTTCAGGATGCTTCTTAGAATTTAACTCTCAATAGCCTTCGAAATCCCGATGGCTCAATTGGTTAGCGCGTCACAACTGGAATGAAGAAGCTTCAAGATCAAGCGGCGCTGGTTCGACTCTCAGGGCGTGCGCTTGAGCAACGCACGTTAAAGACTGCTCTCCATTCAGCGGCATCGAATTGATGGAATAATTTCCCGACAACAACACTTCAACTATCGGAAACTTCACTCTGTCAATCTCGGTGACCGGGCTGCAACTTTACAAAAGGTATCATTAAAAAATCCTCTTTGAGCAACAACAGAAAAAGGCATATAATAGCGAAATTAACTCATCGGTTTGCCACTGCCTGATTTGGCGCAGAGGGTTAGGGCGGTGATACAGATAGTCATTACATCTATGTGGGTTTGATTCCCACCAGTGCTATTGCTCTTTTTTCTTCTGCAATTACCAAACAAACTTCGAAGGGGATTTTTTAATGGTACCTTTTGTAAAGTTGCCACCGGGCTTGCGTCAGTGATTCAAAGCCTCTACAAGTATGCAAAACTGCCAGAAATAAGCTCTGCAAGAAGCTTTCCCAGTCCGAGGATACAGATTCAAAAAATCAATCAATATTGCAGCAGACCCAGACGCGTCTTTTATGGATAGTATCAATAGTAAAGTCGTATTATTAAACGTGAGTATTCGTGGTATTGAAACCATGATTCCGTTTTCTTCTATCTACATTTGAAATACATCTACAAATGTTAAAGCTTTGGTAGAGAGTTTGCTTTGTTGAACCATAGACAAATAAAACAAAGTAACTTCAGCGGGTTTAACATGATGTATTACATACACAAATATAACATAAATTAAAATAAATTCTAACGTTTTTGACACGTACGTGTGTCCTCATCAGGAATTACAATATACATATAATGAAAATTGTAAAGTAAATTTGACTTTGCACTATAACTGTAACTGTATACTAACGACACTCCAGACTGAAAAGCACAAACTGAACGAGTGACACAGGAATGATTACAAGTAAATTATACGGTGGAAAACAGATCACATGAGGCGTAAACTTCAGGCATTTGACAAACAATTAGAACACACACAAGAGGAACGATGAGCCACAGGCGAATAACTGCCGGTTGAGAGACGGATTATTACGTTTGATTCTTAAGACTTCCATGATCTTAGCCTGAAATTCAGATCTGCCTCGTGAGATGATTTCAAATTGGTCGATCGAGACATTGTCAGTGCAGGTTTCACAAGAGGCGATGTGCTCTTTAATTGCACTTTTGGTTGTTAAGTTTGGGTTTAAGTGCTCCCCGGCCCTTGTCAACAAATGTCTGGTTGACATACCAATGTATGTCTGGTTTGCGTCACGCAAAGAACTAAATTTATACACAACATTCGAAGAAAAAGCAAAGGGGGTAGGCGACTTCAGTTGAAAATATTGATGCATTTAAATGATTTATACACAGGATGAATGTCACATGAAAATTTCTTTTTTATAACTTTAGCTAGTTTTTTTGCAAAGCTTGTTGAATCTTTTCCTAAAAAGGGTATACTAATAACATAACTAAAATCTAATTCTTCAGGCGTGTCTTTTCGTTCATCAGCCATGAAGGTGTTTAAGACTTTATTGAAAAAATGGTATGTCAACATTGGTACATACATCCGGACATACATTGGTATGTCAACCAAACATTTGTTGACAAGAGCCGGGGAGCACTTAAACCCAAACTTAACAACCAAAAGTGCAATTAAAGAGCACATCGCCTCTTGTGAAACGTGCACTGACAATGTCTCGATCGACAAATTTGAAATCATCTCACGAGGCAGATCTGAATTTCAGGCTAAGATCATGGAAGCCTTAAGAATCAAACGTAATAATCCGTCTCTCAACCGGCAGTTATTCGCCTGTGGCTTATCGTTCCTCTTGTGTGTGTGCTAATTGTTTGTCAAATGCCTGTAGTTTACGCCTCATGTGATCTGTTTTCCACCGTATAATTTACTTGTAATCATTCTTGTGTCACTCGTTCAGTTTGTACTTTTCAGTCTGGAGTGTCGTTAGTATACAGTTACAGTTATATTGCAAAGTCAAATTTACTTTACAATTTTCATTTTATGCATATTGCAGATACGAAATTCCTGATGAGGACACACGTACGTGTCGAAAACTTTAGAGTTTATTTCTAATTATGTTATATTGTGTATGTAATACATCATGTTAAACCCGCTGAAGTTACTTTGTTTTATTTGTCTATCTACAAATGTGAAATAGAATGATACTGTTCACTAAGCATGATAATATGATATCTTGTGTTTTCTGGTGACTACCAATTAGGCTACCACAAGATGTAGGATACTGAAAACCTACTTTGGTTTTGACGTTTTGACGAAACAGCTAAAAACTACTTGTTTAAAAGCAAAATGGCACACTACAGAAACATACCTTTTTGTACATCTTCAGGTGTGGCATGAGGAGCTTTTACCTAAATTCACCAGCGTAACTTCGATATTTATCGGATCGACGTCCTTATATTTCGAAGTCACTCCAGCTCTCTTACCACTCGGTCAAGTATCTCAAGTTATTGTTATAATGGATTATTGTCATGTTACATTGCTGTTATATTTTTGTTGTGTTTTGGTGTCAAATTGGAACAACTTGCTTGGCTACTTTAATGTTTTTTCACACTCTTGCAATGGCGTCTTTGTCATACCCAGATTTGCACCGGTGGTTGAAGATTTAGATAAAGTGAACGGTAAGGCAATGAACCAATTTTCGTGTCCACCTTCAGGCACTATATTACGTGTCTTGCCAAAGATACAATAGCACTGTCTCGATCCCTGAACCTCCGAATGTCGTGCTGGTGATCTCGCAACTTCAACACACAGCTTACGATAGTCAAGTAATCGATACGCACTACCATGATATAGCTTGTTTGTTTAATCGCCTAGAGGCAGGATTGTAGTCAAGAGGAGGGGTGGGCAAAAAAGAAAATTGCCTTCCTCCTTAAAATTTTCGATAAACATTTCACCCTCTGCTACAGCATCATTTGACAGAGTTTTAATTACTATTGAATTAGATTGAAAATACTGGTATGTTTTCTACGATTGTCCAGGAAGACGTTCAGACACCCTCTGGGTACTCAACCTTCGTCGACTCGTTGCAGGGTTCACTGGCATGTACAATAATACTTATTTGCCTCCCTCCTCCAATTTTTTTTATTGACGACGCCCCAGTCTGGAAGTAAGGTGAAGCAAGGCATTTGAGGCTTGAAAAGGCAACTTTGTTCGAATCCAGATAATGCTTTTCATAATATTGCATTTTGGGCTGATTGTGTCATCATCATGATTACTACCATAATCCAAGGTCTTGCGACCGTGCCGTATTTAACCTGAGGAATCATTAAAAAGATCCAAATTTCTGAAAATTGGATTTAAAACCGCTAATATGGCAACCATTTTCAGTCCTTATCTTGGACGGTAGCGTTTGGCTTTCAGTCCAGATGTTATTGTAGGCTACACAATACTTCCCACGTGCCTTCTCCGGCAACGGAGATAAAGCTTCATTCCGTGCACTAGTTCAGTGGTGATCACTTTCGGTTTTAATGGTTTTTAAATCTGTGGTTTTCCAGGTAGGGTCAAAGCGAAGACTTTAAAAGCGATACCGATTGTGTTCTTTCTTTATAAGGCAATGAGAATAAGTTCAGTGATAATGTGATGACATTGTAAATCTAATACAAAAATTTAAGATGAGCCCTGTGGCTTAAAGACCTAAGTTGTTGTGTTGTTGCAGAACGACAATAAATAAAAATATAAACATTATTATTATTATTCATTCGGGTGATAAAACGTTCTAAAGATCATTGTGCTAATGCACAAAGAAAAGGGAAATTGCTACATTATGCCACTTTGACCAAAGGGCGTGTTGCTGCCCCAAACTTTTTTAACAAACCAAGCACCATACGATAAATTGTTATCATATATTTACAGTACTTCAGGAAACGCTATTCACATCAAGAAAACAACATAAAATTCAGACTGCAAGTACGTTTGTGTCTTCAAAATGTATTTTCTCATTAAATGCTGTCTCAATGAGCACTAGATTTAATAGTATTACCTTAAAACAGAAGTGATCAACAGGAAAACCTTGAGAAGTTTTCTGCAGCCTCTTTAAAGAAAATCTTTATTACAACCTAAAAGTTTAGCCTTACATTCAACTTTGAGGACATGAATTATTAAAGTATTTTTCTGAAGTTATTATATGTTATTGTAACTAACAGCGGATCCACAGGGGTCACTTGGTCACGTGATT
Source organism: Aplidium turbinatum (assembly GCF_918807975.1). Taxonomy (NCBI): domain Eukaryota; kingdom Metazoa; phylum Chordata; class Ascidiacea; order Aplousobranchia; family Polyclinidae; genus Aplidium; species Aplidium turbinatum. The sequence continues at coordinate 3,370,556 of NC_137483.1, read as the reverse complement.
TGAAGATTTGATGTTATTTAAAGTTTGGCAGTTTAGCCTTGACTCAATAGACCTTTTGCATAACAAACCAACAGAGCGTGACGTTGGAGTCGTGAACGACTAGCCGCTGTTTTAACGTTTGCTTAAGCTGTTGTTTTGTGGTCTTGACAGGCGTGTATCAGTGTTTCAGTATAATTTTTCAGAAAATAAAACTCTTTTAAGTTGTAAACTTAGGCTACAGAAGTGTTAACCTTCGACCCGTTCTTTACTGTATTGGAAGCGATCTTGCCCGGCAAAGATAGGAAGAATTTCCTGTATTACACAGCTTCAAAAGCTAAGCATGCAAATCAAAATGGTGATGCAGAACTTGATGACGATGCTACTTTCGAAATACCTCAAAATGATACAGGAGCACTGCATCTAGGCTACATAGACTAGCGGTGGAAGATGAATTTTTCTTGGTGTTGATGAAGCTTCGCCTGGGTTTGTTTTATACAGACTTAGGCACAAGGTTTGGTATTACTTCTGCATTCATACTGTACACCGTATTTTTTATTCATGAATGCATCTCATCTCATGTATTCAAGGTTGATTAGTTTGAACATATTCCGTCATCGTGATGTTTATCATAGCAGCCATGAAGCTAGACTTTAAAAAGGACTAGCCTACTCAAGTACCATGATCACCATCGACTGCACTGAAGTACGTCTCGAAACACCATCCTCACTTCACCGTCAGTCGCAAACGTACTCGAACTATCAGGGCTGTTGACAGGATTTCTCGGGCCCGGTACCCATTTATTTTCGGGCCCCCTTCATTGACAATGTTATGAATATAAAGGTTGTGTACAAAATTTTATTGATGTGCTGTTAAAATGAGGATGACACATGCCGTTCAATGTAGAAAATTAAGAGGAATATCATTTATATATTCTCAAAGATTTGTTGTATCCACGAATTTCCCCAACTGTGCAATTACACATTAGGGATTTCTCCATAAACCGCAAAATCCTTGCTCTCAATCACGATCTTCGTCGATATGTTTAAAATTGTTGGATTTTTCGACTGAAGTTAATTCTTTGTAAAGTAGAGTAGCCTTAGGAGAGTAAAACATTTTTGGGGGGCGAAAATAATTTTCCCAAATTTTGTCTTTGCATATATATTTTCAAAAATACAAAATTATTCACAACCTCTGAGAGTCATCAACTCGGCCGTGTACGAAATACAAGCAAAAAAAAACACGTACAACTGCAAAACAAGGCTGAACTTACTTTAATCTGCGTTCATAGACCTGCCTGTGTCCCAATTAAATGAACCATCAAATTAAAACATTCTTATGTATTACAAAAAATATACAGTATATTAAGCCTAACTGGATTCAAAAAAATTTGAACTGAGACTCAGCAATAACTGGATAACAATAATTGCTGAATATTCATGTCACCAGATTATATGAAAATCTCCAGCCCAACTTCAATAAAAGGCCTGACCAAAAGTAGCTCAATCTTTTCAATTCAAAGATAGTCCAAAGACTCAATATTTGTAAATTTGCATTGAAAAATACTAAAATGACAATCCGCTTAGGCCTACGTATCAAACCAGTAACATTACTTAATCCATGCTGCTTCAAATCCTACAGCCTGAAAAGAATTGGACAGTTTACCATGCTATGTGCATCAAACTTCCACCTTTGAACAAAACTAGTTTTGATACCAAAAATATTGATATTATATTACAATATAATTATAGTCAATGTTTTTTCAGAAGATCATTACAAAGATAATCTTACTTCACAATGAAGCTGCTCGGCCTACTCAAATCACAAGCACTGAAGAAAAATGACTCCCAGATATTAGCTTCAAACTCAATCGTTGTCACAAAATACAGACCACATTACCAAAACATGACACAAAAATAGCACTGTTTACATTGCCTGATATATTAACTGCATGAATTGGATGACAAAACAACATAACATGTGTCTTTATATTTGATTGTTGTTGCTCTAATCAGAGATATAAATACAAGAGATAGGCAATAGAATCCGCGTGCGCTTTAAACAGGCGGCGATGTTGAAAAGCGGTCACGGTTGACTGGATAGGGATCAAGCGGCAGCTCTCGATGCCCGCAAACTGCAAAACGTGATAATTTCAAGCAGTTTACGCAGAGGATTACAGGTTTAGTGAGGAAGTTCCATGGAATTTGATGGTTCCAATTCAGTTTTGTAGAGCTTGCATTAATATTCGTCTATTGGAAAATTAAATATGGTAGATAACTTAATTGCTATCAAGCTAAGTTACCGTAGGCTATGTATTATTGACCAGTCGGCAATAAACCTAGCAGATTACGGTAGCCCTTTTGGATTTATTGATTATTTTGCGAGTAGGCTATATGTAGGAAGCAACATGCAGGTTTAGCAAGATTTCAGTTTTTAAACTAACTAGCTAAATACTTAGTCATGGGCATGGTAGTTCTTATCACCATTTGCAAGATTAGGTTATGAATTGTGGTGTATTTTACAGTTATGAATTCTGTTGTTATAATCATTCATATTTGTTTTATAATTTCAGGAATGTTATCATTATGCTATTTATTTGCAGTTATTTATTGGATTATAAATGCCAGCTTCGAATCGCCCAATCCCTCAGTGTCACACGGATAGAAGTAAAAAGTTTTTCTATATTTAAAATGTCAATGTTTATGCGAAAGGGAAGTACAGTGTGGCATAATGAAGTTTTGAAGAATGTCATACTTAAGTACAGAGATGAACGTGATCCAAGAGATAATATTAAACAAGTTCTTCACAAAGGAAATGCTGGAATTTGTGAGAAACGCTTTAATGCAAAGGACATAATAATAAATTCCAAAAGTAGCAGTAGGCTAAATCTTTGAAGTTTGGTGCCGTCCCATGCTTAAACTTGCCACAGAGAACCGGTGATAAGCTGCTGTATCCACTATGCGTCTAACACTGGTCCGAGACCGAATTACACCATCAATACATGAAAACATTGGAGATGTCAAGAAATCTTTTAACAGGATAAAACGAATTGGGTGGCAATTTCAAGAACATGCAGATTATATTTCAATTCAAAAGAACGACCTTGTTCTTATTGTAAATATCTCAACATTACAATACAAATTTAGTGTGTCTAACTTTCATTTTAAAGTGTCTGAGGACAGTCAGGACACAATGTTCTGTAACAAGCTTGGTTCCCAAATCACAGAATTAGAAGCACTTCCAGCAAAAATGTGTCCCGGTATTACAACAAAGCCGGTCATTGGCACTTATTGCATTGTATATTACAAAGCATACAATGTATTACAATGCTAACTGATTTTCAAAAAATATTTTTTGAAAGTCAACTTGAAGTTAATCAAAAGAATTGTAAAACAAAATATCATCCTGAGATTATCCGATTTGCTCTCAGCCTGCAGTTAAAAAGTTCCTCTGCATATGATCAACTCGGATCAACTTCGTGGAGTTTTGCGCTTGCCATCAAAACGTACTTTATTTGATTATCGTCATGTGCATCAAAACCAAACCGGGACATTCAACAATCATACTCTGGATGCATTAAAAAATCAAAGTGATTCATGCAAAGATTTTGAGAAATACCTTTATATAACGTTTGATGAAATGAAAGTAGCCTACGATCTAATTTAGTATTCAAATCGGTAACCGAAAAAACCATATTATTCAACTACTGATGCCAGACTTGAACGATTGCAAGGTGTATTTTTGCCGTATCTTAATAATTGGCATGAACAGATAAATGCAGACACTCAAGTTTCCAGGGAAATTAGAAAAAAGAAATTCATATCTGACCAAACCTTTAAAGGATTGAAATTATCAGTTAATGGCATGATTGGAATTATCGAATGCCTTTTCTTTTGTCAAACAACATGCCATTTGTTTGTACAAAACGTGTGAGCCAAGACGTATTGGAAGATATAAAACTTCCATTTTCCTATAGCCTAAAATATATCGTATACTTTTATAACCTTCGTTTTCAAAACGTAAACTAAGTGAACTCCGAAATCAAAAATACTGTACTGAATGCCTCGTAGCCTTTCCCTTATCGCTGTTGATCCATATCCACGCACCGTGACGGTGACGTCATCATTTTTCAACATCGATTTACGAATTGGCCACTTTGCCTATCTCTGTATTTATATCTCTGCTCTAATACTGTGTCATAGATAGTAAATAGCTGATCATATCAACCCTGGGACTGGCAAAGACAAACAGCAGTTTATACAAAAAAATTCAATACAGAAAACAGTTAAAATATAGCTCACAAAAACATGAAATTAAATCCAGGAAAGTTCACAAGTTGTTTTCATTTAATATACTTTTTCACTTTGTACATAACTACAGTTAGTGGCCGGGATCAATGCTCACAAAAGTGGTGTATATGTGGCCTCACAACTGTTGTTTAGTAAAGTTTATAACAAATGCTTATTTTGTTTGACCATATCTAAAAATGATAAGCTATCTTTGTAGTATTTAAGTCAAGTTTTGCGAGCATAGCATAACTCATGGTAAAATTGACTTATCCAATCATTGGATATTTTTGCCCAAATATTTTTACAAACAACTACATTAGTGGGATATAGAGAAAAAACAAAAACTTCATAAGTTCACCAGAACCCAGCAAGGTTTCAAAATTCTACCAATGAAGGAATGTAGGCTAGTGTGATATTCTAATGTATATCTGTAATAAGCTTATCTCAGCTTGTCGAAGCATTATTTTGCATTTTTTTCGGCAAATACTGAATCGAAACTTATTCTGTCCAAATTTTAATACCAAATATAAAAGTTTTCAAATTGTCGATACTCTGTTTTACATTCAAAGCAAAATGTTTTTTATATCAAATGCAACACTATAAAGTTACTAAACTGGTAGAACGTTGAAAACTTATGGTAAAAATTGATTTGTCCAAATAACTAGACATTTTTGCCCAAATGATTTTTATAATCAACTACATTAGTAGGATATTGAGAAAAAACAAAAAACCTCGTAAAGTTACCAGTACACAGTAGCCAAGGCTTTTAAATCTTACCCATGAAGAAATGCAGCCTACAGCCCTACATGTTTGTGAATATCAGTAATAAGCTTACCTCTGTTTCCCAACTGTATTTTTACAGAGTGTTCTATTTTGCAGTTGTCGAATCGAAACTTATTCTGCCCAGATTGCAATACCACATGCAACAGTTTTCAAAGTCGGTGATAATACATTTACATTCATTGGAAAATATTAATGTACCGGTATCTCATAAATTTCAACAATTATGTAAAGTTTTTTAAGTGGTGGTGCATCGAAACATTGTGATAAGATTGATTTGCCCAAATAACTTGACATTTTTGCCCAAATTTGCGACATTTTTTTTCAGCGGGGGAGCAACCGCTCCCACCCCCCTGCCGCCCACCTCCTATGGCTATGATTTGCAAGTAGCTAGAAGTGATTACCACCAAAAAATATATATATTCAGAATTAAAGAGTGGGTGAAGAAAAATATTTCGTGTTTTAAAAAAAAAAATCGTGGTTAGGGAAATCACTATACCCGGAAGGGGGCCCGGTACTTTACCATCTGACGGCTGAAGTGGCTGTTTTAACCTCTGATGGCAATTCCTTTAGATCTGATTATATTAAGATCTTGATAATGTTTGAAGTCGCGGGGAATCTTTTAAATCCGGGCCCCCTAAATATTCCGGGCCCGGGTCCAAAAGTACCACCTAGACCCCCCTGTCAACGCCCCTGCGAACTATAAAAGTACGAACACTGCAAAGGCATTAGATTGGTGGGAGTTGATCTAAGAAATGGGGCTATTATGTTTGTATCTCAGTTGTAGGCTACACTGGTAATGTGAGCGACAAAGAAATATGTCAGAGGAGTGGATGTTTCACCTTTTGAAGCAGAAAATAGCTGCTAATGCACTGCACTTCAATGATGCTGTTATGGCCGAAAAAAGGTTTCTGATAGAAAAAGATTTAGCCTACATGGTATTGGTCTACATTTGAATATCTCTCTATTCCTAGGTAGGCCTCAAATGAGTGAAGACGATGTGTTGAATACACGAAGTATTGCACGCCATCGCATTCATGTAGGTAGAGAGTGGGCCATAAAAAAAATTCGTCAATTTCACATCTTCGACAGGAAAATACCAGTGACTATGCTTGGCATCACCAACGAAGTGTGGTTGGTTTGTTGCATATGCTATGCAGAATGAAAAGAAAATGTTGCAAGACAAGGTAGGCTACCACTAACGTGATCCATAATTCCCGGTCAAAATGCACACGCTCCACAATGGCCGTCCTAAATTGCCTTTCCTAGTCTGTTAGGCAACATTATGATTAAAACGAACAAGAACTGAAGTGTACCGATAACCTACAACAATTCATAAACACAAAAAATTTACTTTCACCTTCCAGCGACCTCACGCTTGCTTGCAATGACAAGAAACGCCTTCATAAACCGTAGAAAACAAGCGATTCTTAACCCTCAGACTCCGCATAACTCAAACGTCACGCTCTGGTGATTTTGAATGTGCAAAAGGTCCATTCTTAAACAATTAACACAACGACTTCAACCATTTGAACATGGCTTGTAGTAAACTACAATATCGTTTAATTAACACACAAAATTTTGCGAATGAAATTGAACATGGAAGACTATCAAACGGAGCTATTGTATCCACGCATCCAGAGGGCACTTTATCACGTGATTTGTAGATATGATTTAATTTAAAGTCTGTGATGATGAAATTCAGCATTGCCGCGATTCCTAAATAATGAACATACTGACTTCAGCCATTCAAGTATGACTTGTTGTTAACTAAGAAAAATTGAATTGCGAATGTTAAATTGAACTCGGAAAACGGAGCTGAATGACTTTGCAGCATTTCTTGACTGAATGATTTTGCAAAGAAGGAAGACTTCACAGAGTCTTCAGAACAAATTAATGCATTGGGTATCCACTGCTATAAAAGAAGAAATGTTTTTCAACGTTTAAATACTGTAAGTTAATTCTTTCAATTTAGGTATGCATGAATTAGATAAGTTAAGGAAATTATCCACCAAACAAATCTTGGAGAGGTGTTTCCATATCACAACACAACTTTCCTTTTGACTCAACACGAAAACATATTCCTGTTCTTAGCCATACAATTCTGTATCCGCTCCATTTCGTTTTATTTCTTTTGATCTTCCAATTAAAATGGCAGAGGTGTTTCTATATTGTATCAGGCATATCTTTTATGGTAGTTAAAACAATGAAAACTATTAATACTACAAAGGTAGTTATATTTATAGCCTACCGTAGTTCATATTTTTGTTAGTTTATGATGGTCATTGTAACGCAAAAGTATATTTTAGGTATGCAAATGTACTTACAGTCTAAATACTTGTTTTTTTTAATACGAGCGATGCTGCTTAAAGTGAATAAGCGGTAATATTTTTTTTATTTTCACTTGAAAATCATTAGACAAGGCAATCACAATTTTTACCCTGAGCCTTGTCAAGCAAGTGAATCGATCGATACTTTCTGTAAGTGTACAGCACTGAAGACAATCTTTATAATGGCATGATTAATTTATTGTCATTCTACAGCAGCTGAGGCGTTTTAGCGACAGTGGTCTTTTCTGTTTTGTGTCTCATGTGTCATCGGTTCGACACCAGCATAGAAATGTAGGTGTGTGTTTTGCGAGACACTTAATGACGTGAGGAGAGCTTAGCTTCCTTATCTATTGTTTACATCTTTAACCATAGGGTGTAAACTTGGGTAGTACAAACATACCATGTTAAGATTGTGGACACTTGATGACCATGAGATTAAATTTCTTTTTCATTTTCCTGACTTTGTTTAATGCACAATTGTGAGAGAAAATTTGTTTTGTCGGGGCATACTTTAAAGCGCCGCTGCTTCCTGTGAATCACTGATATGTTTCCGCATTTCAATTCGATTTGCAATTACATTTTTGTGTATGTTGTTCCCACTAAAATTTTTTTCGTGATTTGAAGTAAAGTTACAAAGTATCAGGGAGCAAGGAGTCACAGGTCACATGAAACTAACCCATTTTCAAATCTCAGATGCTAATTAGAAAAGAAAAGTAATTGCATTTCCAGAATAGAAAGGCAAGGCACAACAAACGGAAAACAAATTAAATTACGCCAGCACAGGTGCAACTAACTACATATAAATTTGCACCAGTCACAATGTAGGTATGGCATGATACATCTAATAGATGGAGAATTGACGCGCCTCCTGCAAATAATTGTTTGTTCAAATTGAGATTGTGCCGTTCAATTAACATCGTTTCCTGAATTTTAATGTTAAATTATGATTTGCCTGTATGTAAAATTAAAAATGAGTCAGTATAGAGAATTTTTGATTGGTGGGAAAAGAACACTCCATGATATGGCTTTGATGGCACTTTTCTTTATGTCTCTAAAGTTCAGATGCTTCCGTACTTTCGTGGTCAAATGTATGGTGGACATGCCGATGTATGTCAATGCGGCCCGCGATGCAATTTTAAACTTTGAAGTAATTAATAATCACAGTACATATTTTTTCTAAGAAAGATAAGATGCACTCTAAAATTGCTTAAAAAACCTGAAAATGCCCATCCAACTTAACACGACTTTAACACTACTGTGGCGCCATTTTATTGCTTACTAGAGACCCATACTGTTACATCACCATCACATGCCTATTCACTTATCGCGTCGTTGTTGCATTAGTAATCATGGCATTTTTCGAACTTTTCGTTTGCGTATTTTTTTTTCTTCTTTCTATTCTTTTTTTGCGTTGGTAAAATGGTACAGTGTTTTTTTATCTCTTTGTTCTAACTAATTTTTCTTGTGATCTAACGTTCTTACTACTGTAGCTACCGTAAACTTCATACAGTATCTTTTTTATTGCCTTTTCACTGTGTTATTTTGTTTTATTGCTAAGCAATGAATGGAATTTGTTAATAATAAAGGCTTGAGAAAAAGACAGGGATTTGTCACTAAGCTAGGACATAACAATCATCTGAGATGGATCTAAAATATCTGTCTTCAAAAAAAAATACTCTTTCTGAATGGCGGTGAAATTGCTTCTCGCTGGAGTATGAAATTAAAAATTAAATCAATTTTCATTGCTTTATTAAAATCACTTTTAAAAACCATCATCTCAAAACTTCAACATAACATTCTAATTTCATTTTACCACGCTGAAGAAATCGAAAGATTGATTTTTGATTGATTGAATCTTTATTCTCGGACTGGGAAAGCTTCTTGCAGAGCTTAATCCTGGCAGTTTCGCATACTTGTAGAGGCTTTGAATCATTGACGCAAGCCCGGTCACAGAGATTGACAGAGTGAAGTCTCCGATTGTTGAAGTGTTGTTGCCGGGTAACTATTCCATTCATTAGATGCCGCTGAATGGAGAGCAGTCCTTAACGTGCGTTGCTCAAGCGCACGCCCCGAGAGTCGAACCAACGCCGCTTGTTCAAAGCTTCTTCGTTTCAGAAGTGACGCGCTAACCAACTGAGCTATCGGGCGAAGATCGAAACACTGGCCACTGTCCGTAGTTTTTTTGTCTTTTTAGACATTATTTTTAAAGAATGATGGAGCTTCGGTAGAGAGTTTGTCTTGTTGAGCCATAGGCATATGAAGCCGAACAACGTAATCAAGTTTAACATCTTCAAGTTTATTACATTTACAAAAACACAAAACTACGCAACAAATTAAGTATCAAACGTTTTCGACATCACAAGATGTCCTCTTCAGGAATAACATATATATAGGTACAATTTTACTACATCTGAAAAAATACAATGGTTAACTTGAATTGAATTGAATTAAATCTATAAACAGGAAAAACAAAAACTGCACAGTACTTCTGACTAGCTCGAACTCAACGATATAGGCTCCACGAGAATCAAAGGTAACTGCATCAAAAGGTGTTAAACAGGTCACATGATGTGGTAGAAAGGCAAGGTGCGAAAAAACTAATTTTAAAATACAGAGAGCAAGAAAGATTAGCCGCAAGCATACAATTGTATATGTTATTCCTGAAGAGGACATCTTGTGATGTCGAAAACGTTGGATACTTAATTTGTTGAGTAGTTTTGTGTTTATGTAAATGTAATAAACTTGAAGATGTTAAACTTCATCACGTTGCTCGGCTTCATATGCCTATGGTTCAATTTAAAAAAAAATAAAAAAGATTCAAAAGTCATGCAAATTTCACTTTGTGTGGAGCTACATGTACTTGAGAGGTTAACTGTTTTATTTTATTCACTTTGTTGATTTATGCATATCAGCTTGTCTCCGCTGTCGATCCTTCTTTTGTATCATGAGCCAATCGTACGTTTACTGGTACACCCCTTCATTTTCTTTGATTATACTGTCTAAGAATTGAGGTAGTTTTGTAATTTGGGTAATGAGCTACGTTTTTCAACGTACTGTACAGTATAAGTTATTACTTTGAGAACTTTTGAGAACATATGTAAGAAGTTCGAGAGGACGTGGGCTCAACACAGCTCTAGAGCATGCGGTTGTGTCTCTGCAAAGACACTCAATGGCATGAAAAAATAAGGGGAGAAGCTGACTCAACTAATACATTCCTTCACTGCTTCATGCTGTATCACATCTGTGATTGCAGTGTACTGTATGTAGTGGCAATGGGCGCAAAATCAAAACATGAAGTTTATTATTGACAAATTTATATCGAATTAAAAGCACCTGCAAATGATGTATGTCCGGTTTGTTAGTAGATGTAAAGATCTTAATTAAACCATCAAACAGCAATGCGGTTCCACATAAACAAAACTGTGGTGGAAACTTCGCTGTTGTCAACTGCTGTTTTATTTTCTTAGAACATAAAGTTTATTTTCTTAGAGCATTAACGTCAAGTCTAATTGTGCTTCAACAAATGCCAAGGAATATGAACTTTTTCCAAAACTACACTCTGTTAATTTTAGTGTTGCTAATAGGTAAGTGAAGTAATTATCCTGTTGTGAGTAACTTTTGACAACTAGCCTACACGATTAATTTATTGAAGTGCTGTAGCTTACTATAAATCCAAAACATAAAAAGATACAGCAACTGACAAAAGATAACAGAAAACAGCAACTCTGTATTTTTCCAGCAAAATTAAAAAATCAACACCTTTGTGTTTCTTTTTGCTCATTATTCTCAATGTCCTTCTGTTATATGTTAACCCACAGCATCTACTTGCAGATGCGGCCCGATTTGTCACATTTTGAACAGTTTACTTGCTGGTTGGCAATAGCCTTATGAAAATTTTATAAGAAAATTAGTTTTTATGTCTTTTTTAATGGCTTAGTTGACCCGTCTGGTTACAATATTCCTGAGTTAATAACTTGTTGCTGAGGTGGACAGATAAGAGATAACAAACAGCAGTTATTGAAACTGTTTAAGTGACCATGACGCCACACGGCCCCGAAAGAATGTGAGCTTATGTGAAAGTCACTGAAATATCTACAGTAAATAAATGGCAAATACTCTAAACAAAGTTCCACAGTACAGTAATCTTTTGTTTTTCACACTCAGCAAATGCGATCATCCTTGTAACAAGTGATTATGCTTGCATTCGCGAAGGAGGTAGATGCCAACATACATATTGGCCATGTTATAGGCCTTATTTGTTCGCAAAATGCTCCGGTGCACGGAACAGACAATGCTGTGTTCCCCGTACTGTTGGACGTAAGTTACTGTGTGTGTGTTTTTCAATTTTTATTTATACTAATTTGTTACAGATGAAGGAACTCATTTATGCTTTACTTATTTTTTCTTGCACTCAAACACACGGACGGGAATGCAACAACCCAGACAACAAAACCAGTTTTTTACGTAAATTCAATTTGAAAACTTTCTCACTGGACATTACCAATGAGATTGTAGCCTTTAAACTGGTAGGCTATAGCTTCCTCACAGTAGCTGATCCCAGGGACAATTGGTCCCATGTCTCTAGAAAATCAAGAACAAAATATGAAATGTTTTCGCGATGTTGTAAAACACTTTTAGCTCGCTTCTCTCGGTCATTGCCAATTCATTTCAATACCAGTGTAGCTGTTAGTTGTAGCTTACCCTTACATCGCTATTTTATTATTTGATGAAGGTTTAATGCCTTTCGTCCACGTGGTCCATTTACTTTGAGCTCACCTGACCAGCAGATTGTCACTTGTAAGAAAGTCGCTGTGTTGATGGCTTTGTAGTAATAAACGTCTTAGATACACAAATATTACATAAGCAGTTCTGTAGGCTTCCTGCTCAATAACCTGAAGGACCTTCAGTGAAGGTCTACCACTTTAACCATGCCTCCAAAAATCCTACAGATGTTACAAAATGGCATCAATATATACTGTACCTATAGTATAGGAGAGCAGTTATTCTTTCTAAAATTCTGTATAACATCCAGTATTCACTGTCGGTCAACTCTGAATGATTTAACACAATTAAATATTTTATTTTCCTAAATAGTTTTAAACAAAGATCCACTGGTCAACACAACTTTTCTTGCATGGAGTTTTTCAATGGATTTAGGGTAATTTTGGGGTGCTGAAAACGAATCTGACCTCAGATTTATCCTATCACATCAGGTTTGTGAGATATGATAACAGCAAATTGTTACTTTTGTCAAAAGTGGAAAATTTGACGTTGCGTTTATTGCACATACTCATTGTGCAATATCCAGAAATCCAGGCCATGTAGTACATAAGTAGCTGAAATAAACCCACCAACTATAATTTTGATACCAATTTGTTTTCTAAGCAACATTATTAACCATGCAGTAGTAACAAGCTAAAAGGGAGGCTAAAAGTATAACCGACCCCCACCCCCGTCAACGTTTTGCATGAAACCACAAAGATTTAAACAGGTCTATGGCAATGCTTGTACAATAACCTTATTTAAGCTGTTTTGGCCTGTCTAACACTAACCTTTCGTTATAGCACTGCATATGCTGGTGTTAAACGCTACGCCAAATCTTCCACTTTTGACAAAAGTAGCAATTTGCTGTTATTATATCTCACAAACCTGACGTGATAGGATAAATCTGAGGTCAGATTTGGATTCAGCACTCCAAAGTTACCCTAAATCAGTTCTCAAAGAGGCCATGCAAGAAAAACAATTTTTTTTTTTTTGACCAATGATATAATTGTTGATTTCATCGTATGAGTCCACAATGCGGTTAATGATTTGTGTTTTGTTTTTGACATCAACCATTAAAGGTGAGCTTAATCATAATATTGACTGGTGTTAACAATGGAATGTAGTTGTCTTGATCATCAATATCTCTCCTGTAATGGTTAAAGAAAAGTCGTGTATCGATTTTATGAGACAAATATTTAAGGATTTACTTCATACATGCCTCATTACATTTGGTTAATTGTTTTTGATAATTGTCGTTTGATCCCGTTGTTTATGATAGTAGCAGCATCGCTAAAATATAAATAAACAGTTATTTACAGTACACTGCAGTAATAATTCTGATGTGTGTTGTACAGCGCTGCATTTATTGCAGATATGCGTTGCTTCCAGAGCTTTATAATCCGGTGTTAATAAATTCCTCTGCTCACCTGAGTGATGTTGGCCTCTGCAAAACGTTTGAAAACCAGACGTTTAACTCCAGCTTCTAGAAGCATATAGTGTTGGTTTGATACAACAAAAATTGGGCATCAAACCAAATTCATTACTGAGCAAAAAATGCTTAATAAAGCAACATCATCATCATCAGGCACCATTTCCGCTTGCAGCAGATTGCACATTAGCATGGGTTAATTGTTTCCAGCATTAGCGATTTTAAGTTAACTCACCCAGTATCGCCAAATTGAGTCCGGCCCATGTCTGAATGTTGTCTTGCCGTGGTTTAGGTTGTCTGTCACTTTTGCTGTTTCCTTCGACTTTACCTGCTGTGCAAAGTTTGCTGATTGCGAATTGTAATTTGACATACTGATTCTACAGTATATGTGATTTTACAAGTCGTACTTCTTCGACGCTGGCTCAAGGCCAGTTGGAAGAAAGTGATTGATTTGTGTTACTGTGATTAGAAGATTGTCTTACGGAACTAGGGGGCTCTCTTGCTAAGGTCAGTGGGGAACGTTTTGTCTGGCCGAAACACGTGTCTATAGCTGTCAATTCTTGCTACAAATCGGCTGCCGAGAAACATATTGTTGATTGGATGGTCTGAATGGCTAGCGTGGAAGCTACAGCGTTATGGTTAGCGAATCGCAATTGCTCGCTGTTGTACTAGTGAGTCCACAGCCTTGTGCTGATAGCCGGGAAGAACGTCTCTTTCTTCACAAATATATATCAAAATTGGAATAAATTTGTCATAATATTAAAATAAACAAGCCATCCAGTATCATTACAAAAATAATTGCTTTTTCAGACATCTTTTATGCAGACAATCATTTGTGCTTTGTTAAAATTACAATGTATTTTTTTTATCGACTACTCTATTGTTTTTGTTTAGGAAGAATTTCACTCTCAACCATTGAAACAAACCTTCCATCACCAACCAATACATTAGCAACTGGTTATCTTGGTCTTGTTGTGACAGCTCAGTTCGAGAAAGGATATACTACAAATTATCAATGGATAAACACATATACAGACAACAGAAACGTTCCACAGTTTTACGTCGGTCCTATCGGATGCGTACCAAGAGAATCAATCAATGAAACAATATCTTGCGTTGAGAACAATGACGTGATTACTTCTAACTTGACTTATCTTCAACCACTGACAACTAACCTGAATCTTAGTGTTGGAAGCGATTATTCCTTTAACGGCGATGTTTCATCATGGCGAGTTATTGTTGCCCTTCGTCATATAACAGTACGAGGTAATGTGCCAGTAATTTTGTTGAAGTAAAAATAATCTTGGGAGATTAATTGAAGAAGTTTGTTATTCTGTGCAGAATTCCATATTCCATGAAACGAGTTGACAAAAATAGTAGATATTAAAATATGTTTAGGAGGAATATAATGTTTAAATACTATAAAATATATTATACTATACAATACATTGCACTATACAATACAATACAAAATATAGTATACTATACAATATATTGTAAAGCTTTGGTAGAGAGTTTGCTTTGTTGAACCATAGAGAAATAAAACATAGTAACTTTAGCGGGTTTAGCATACTTTTTTACACACAAAAAATATAATATAATTAAAATAAACTCAAACATTTTCGACACGTACGTGTGTCCTCATCAGGAATTAAATCTGCAATACATCAAATGAAAAATGGTAAGATAAATTTGACTATGCACTGTAACTGTAACGACACTCTGGACTGAAAGCACAAACTGAACAAATGATACGAGAATGATTGCGAGTAAATTATGCGGTGGGAAACAGATCATGTGAGGTGTAGACTACAGGCATTGGACAAAACAATTAGAACACACGCAAAAGGAACGATGAGACACAGGCGAATATCTGCCGGTTGAGAGATGGATTGTTACGTTTGATTCTTAAGGCTTCCATGTGAAACGTGCACTGACAATGTCTCGATCAACCAATTTAAAATCATCTCTCGAGGCAGATCTGATTTTCAGACTAAGATCATGGAAGCCTTAAGAATCAAACGTAATAATCCATCTCCCAACCGGCAGTTATTCGCCTGTGGCTCATCGTTCCTTTTGTGTGTGTTCTAATTGTTTTGTCCAATGCCTGTAGTCTATACCTCACATGATCTGTTTCCCACCGCATAATTTACTCGCAATCATTCTCGTATCATTTGTTAAGTTTGTGCATTCAGTCCAGAGTGTCTTTGCAGTTACAGTGCGTAGTCAAAGTTATCTTACGATTTTTCATTTGATGTATTGCAGATTTAATTCCTGATGAGGACACACGTACGTGTCGAAAACGTTTGAGTTTATTTTATTTAATTATGTCATATTTTGTGTGAAATAAAGTATGCTAAACCCGCTAAAGTTACTATGTTTTATTTCTCTATACTCAACAATATATTGCGCTATACAATATATTACACTACACAATATATTATACCACACAATATATTACACTACACAATATATTATACTATACAAATACAATACAGTACATTGTACTATACAATACAAAATATTGTATACTATACAATATATTGTACTATGCAATATATCACACTACACAATATATTAATATATAATACAATATAAATATTACAATTTCTTCAAGTGTGTTTTAATGCAGTTTAATCCACGTTAAAAATTACATAGCGGAATGAGTTACATTACCGAATAAATTTTAATTGATTTAATAAAGTCTATTAATTATTTTTTGCTTTAAGATTGTCCACAAACACTCAAAGACAACGTCATCGTTCAATTTGACTCGGCTGGATACAATGACATTGGGACATTCACTTGTTCTAACAATGGAATATTGTTCTATTCAAACGGAAGCCAACGTACTTCTGACCGAACTACTTGTCAATATAATGCTGAATGGAGTGGTCAGGATAATCTACAATGCTGGACAAGTAATAATTGAAACAAAATTATTTTTAGCTATGTCGATAAATGGCGGGGACAAGATGATCCATGGCTTTTAATATCTACTCTACGTATTGTCCTTTCATTACTTTTAATGTTTGCAGCCAAGACATGCAAGCACTATCAGTATACCTCCAGAAATGGAAGCTACAGCTCAGCAAGGCAAAACCAGTGTCGGCGACCTTCCACTTTAACAACCAGGAGGCACAGCGAGAGATAATCATCAACATTGATGGGAACGCCTGCCCTACTGTGCCGAACCTACTTATTTATGCATAATCCTGGACAGGTCACTCACGTACCGCCGACACTTGGAGTTACTGCGCAAAAAAAACTATCTAACTCGTCGCACTTTTGAGGCGATTGGCGAGTTCCGGCTGGGGAACTAATGCCTATCCTATCCCTTGTTTACTCTACCGCTGAGTACTGCGCATCAGTCTGGTGCCGTACTTCTCACACCCACCATATTGATATTGCCATCAACAATGCACTGCGTACTGTGACTGGATGCCTGCGTCCCAACCCGACAGATTACCTGCCCATCCTAGCAGGCAGCCAACCTGTTGAGCTACGTCGTAAAGGAGCCACGATTTCTTTCGCTATCTGCGCCCTGGACTTCGACCATCCTCTCCATGCAACATTCAAGCGACCACGACCTATAAATCAGGTGCTGAAATCAAGACGCCCCTTTGTGCCTGCCGCACAACAACTACTTAAAGAACGCAGAAGAATTTGGGTTAAGTCTGGGCATTTTTCGAGCAGCCACCTGATGATAGAGTCCTCCAGTGTTGATAAACCAACAGCCTTTAGTGGAATAAAAACGGGCAGAGGAAAAGTATATAGACTGCGGGTTTGTTCCTCTGCACCACAGTGCCATGCCGCAGATGCTAATAGACTTCACCTGTCATCAAAGTGAATCAATTTTCATTTTAGCCGTTAGCAATCTTTGTAAATCAAGCAAAATTCTGCTTATGGTTGGGAATGTGAAAAACGTAGTATAGCAACCTAAAGCCTACCTTCACTATCTATTTCTAAAAAGTAATTTTCGTAGTAGGGAGGTTTGGGATGGAGATTTCGACAAACTTTTGCAAGGCCTTGGAATGTATTGTTGTATCTAAAATCACCGCTAAAGATGGATTTGAAACAAATTGCCAAATATCTTTTCCTGACCGGGGTTCAAAGGTGTTCCTGGATAACTCCATCGCCTGCAAACATCTAGCTTAAATTTTATCCAATTATTATTGCGTGCAAAACGCCAAAAATCACTATTGTCCTTAGAAATAAGCAAAAAAGGTATTAAAGAAGGTAGGCCATAACTTTGGAAAAAAATTTTGCACAAGCATTAACCAAGTTACTTAATACCTATACTACAAAAGGCTTTTTCGAACTTCAACTTTTTTGCTGTCTAATATTTTGAAAGTTTTTTTTTTAATTTATGGTGATTCTAAATTTTTTTTTTTTGATCTGCTGATGAAGATTTATTTATGTTCTTTTTATTCAGGAGGAATTTCACTTCCAAACATTGAAACAAATCTTCCATCACCAACCAATACATTAGCGACTGGTTATCGTGGTCTTGTTGTGAAAGCGCAGTTTAAGAAAGAAACGTTTAAAAGCTACCAATGGATAAATGCAAATGCATATTACAGCAACATTCAGCAGTTTTACGTTTTTGGTGCCGGATGCGTTCCCAGAACATCAATTGATCTAACACAATCTTGTGTTGAGAAAGATGGAGTGATCACTTCTACTTTGACATATCTTCAATCTCTAACAACTGACCTGGATCTTAGCGTTCGGTTTGACTTCAATGGTGATGCTTCGTTATTGCCAATTATTGTTGCCCTTCGACATATAACAGTCCGAGGTAATTTGCGTGGACTTTTGTAAAATTAAAGATAACCGTCAGATGTCCATTTAAAAGGTTGGTTATTCGGTGTAGCATTATTTACCTATTCGATGAAAAAAGTTGATACATAATGCAATAAATATTAAACTGAATACTGAAAAGTTTAGGTGTTCATCAGGACAATTATCGATTCTAGCACTAGTTGGAACGTTCATCTGATGGAATTGAAAGTAAAAGTAACAACAAACAAGATGGTTTATTGCTTCACTGACGTTTTGCGCACCATGACAATGCGCATCCTCAGAGCAAATAACATACAAAATAAAATTTCACCGGTTATATACTGCAGTTCGATTGAAGGCAAGAAAAAATAAAACACGCAATATTTTAAAAAAGTTTTCATTGCTTATTTAAGTACTGTAAATTAGTATACTTCGGTAGATGTTCATTGTGATGGCTGTTTTTTGCTTTGAACATTAAGTTTGTTTTAACAAATATTGCGTGTTTTATTTTTATGAATCAGGTTAGATCGGCGATAAAAAATTGCACAGCGGAAAACTCTGCAGGAGCGAATAACTCCATTATTACCGAGCGGATAAAGTTACATTATGGAATATACTGGTACATCAAATTGATTCTATGAAATATATAAACTCATTCTTTGCTTTAGAATGCCCACAAACCCTCGAAGGCAACGTCCATGTACAATTCGACTCAGCTGGATACAATGACGTTGGAACATTCACTTGTTCTAACAATGGACGATTGTTCTATTCAAACGGAAGCCAACTTACTTCTGATCAAACTACTTGTCAATATAATGCTAAATGGAGTGGCCAAGATAGTCTACAGTGTTGGGATCGTACAGTAATTATTGAAAGTAAATTACTTACTTACTTATTTAGCCTACTTACTTATTAAAGCCATACTGTTATGCATTCTGGGGACAAGGTGGTCTATGACTCTCAGCATTCTTTGTTTCACATCATTTTATACACTATTTTGCAACAATAAAAATGTCATAGATCTCAAGTAGGCTATTGTCGCACTGAATGTCTTTTTAGCTACTCCAGTAAAGCAATAAAGACGATATAGGCTACTAAAGAAGATTTAGAAAGAAAACATTTAGCCACGTGCCTCCCCAACACCACAAAATATGTGCTGTTACGACATATACCAAACTAGAAACATAACTTGGCTTTAATCAACTTAACTTCGTGCTAAACAAACAAAACAAATATAAGGTTAACTAAATATATCTACGATAAATGTAGTTTTGCACAATTCTATTCTCCTCATTCTACCAGTAACTGCAACTGCAAGATGAATCAGTGGCAAGACGGGAGTACACAAGTGGGAAAGCGGACAATTACCTAGGGCACACATGATTACGTAAGCGAGTAAACAAGGTGAACTACAGGCAAGCAATCATTACCTTCCTCCCCGCTGATTATGAACATGTTTAGAATTTCGATACTTGTTATCTCAAGAAAATAGATACATTAATGTTTCACATAAGCACCATATCGGTCAGGTTCTTTTCGTACCCGGGAGGATCTGCAAAGGGCAAGAACCTCAACATCATTTATAGCCGGTTTGTGCGAGTGTTCAACAACCTGATTTTCAGGTGTAGATTGTGGAGATTCAAGTCCGGAGTTTGGTGATTCACTTTCAGGTTGTGAATTTAAATCCAATATTTCAGATGAGGTGGTAACGTTTTCTTCTGCTGGTTTTTCTTTTTGGGGACAAGGAACACGGTCTATAGTTGATAGTTGATTCTCGGCCGTTAGAATATCGAACATGTGCAAAACTAGGATTCACATCAAGCAATGCAACATCTACTAATGGCTCTTCCTTGTTCCTGACAAACCGGCAAAGAAAGATAGATCCTGGTTGGTGCAGCCAACCAGGTAAACTCTTCCCTAGCATTGAACGTTGTTCAAACCTAAGAAAACGTTCGTGCGGGGTAGAATTTTTGCTGGTGCATAATAATGATCGCGCTGCATGTAGGTAGAGCGTCAGGTAGGACTTTTTTCCACCTCTCTTGCGGAAGTTGACGATCATGTAACATTAACTGTAGGGTATGCCAAATAGTTTGATTCGTTGTTTCTACTTGTAAATGACCAGTGGGATGATATGTTGTGCTTCTACTGGTAGCCACATCTTTACTTGTAAGGTAGGTTTTTACGTCATTGGACATAATTATAGGCTGAACCTCTATCATTATGTAAGTATCGGTCTTTACAAGCAAAAGCAATTGAATAACGAGAATACTCGTCAATAACCATTAAAATGTATGGTTTGACATTGACACCTTTCCTGGACCCTTGAAATCGATACGTATTCTTTCCCTGGGACTCGTGGCACATATCAAATGTTGATTTTTATCCAAGCTGTGATAGCGAGGTTTCGCTTCAAAACACGAACGACAGCTTTTGCAAACATTTTTCACATCATCTAGAGAAAACAGCAAGTTGTTTGAACAAGTGAATTGCCAAAGATGAGTAACTCACCGGTGCCCAAGTTGGCGATGAATGTCTTTTAAATTGGGTTGTTGAGTGTTGCCAGCGATCACTTTGGCGCGATATAGAGTGTCAGGAGCAACGTTATCGACTCCAGGCCGATGCTCTACTCTACACTGTAGTCGAAGCAACCCAATTCTGCTCTCCAAGTTAAATTTTGACATTTTTGACTTTACCTTTGCTAGTTGGGTCGAGCATAAATGAAAGAGCTTGTTGATCAGTAATTAATTTAAACTTTTTACCAGGAAGATAATGACACCTACATCTAATTGTTTCGTTTATGGCTAAAGCCTCTTTTTCTACAACAGGGTACGCTCTTTCGCATTTTGAAAGTTTTTCTGAGAAGAAGGCTACCAGTCTCCGCCCATGGTTTAAAGTCGCAGCTGTTGTATGTTCAAATGCATCACTATCAACCTGAAAGGGCAAGTCATCACGAATAAACAATAGAGAAGTATTCGGAAGGTGTTTCCAACGATTTCGAGGTTTAGTGGACGTACCTTTTGCAAGAATTGGGGTATCAAACGAGCGTAGTAAGCGAACATCCCGACGACTCTTTGAAGTTCAGTTTTACACTTTGGAACGGGTAAATTCAGTAGTGGTTGTAATTTTTTGATCGGGTTTGATTACTCCATGAGAAACCCTGTAGCCAAGTACGTCGATTTCGTATTTGAACATAAAAGATTTTGGATGGTTTAACGGAAACTTTCTTCAGTAGCAGCTTTCATGACAGCTTTAAGCTTATGATCATGATCTCCTTTACTTGTGGTTACAAAAGTAGGCCCTCGATGCCTTCCTACAATCCTTCTTCCTGCCTCAACCATACTTGCAACCGTTTCTTGTATTTTTTTTTATTACGTATGACTTGATTTAGTGAGTTGGAATAAAAAACTGAATTTTTGTGTACATTTATAACTCTTAACGATTTAACTTGAATTCGAAATCACACATTCCTCTAGCTTGCTTTACCAATACTGAATCCCAACACAAAGGCAAATGGTGTGCAGAAACAACGGCTCCCGTCACGCGGCAAGCGACAATCAGATGTGGAATGTCTTGGTAGTCAGGCAAGCCACATCACGTAGAACAAAGGAACAATGCAAATTCAACGTTTACAAATTAATCACAATTATAATCTAGAGGACAATTGTCCCGACCGAACACATTGTTTCAGCAACTGTAATGTTGTCTAAATATGCATATGTCTCTGAAGTTCATACAAACAGATAATATCGTCTATAATTCTTTGAAATGCTGATACTTCATTTGTAACTCCAAAAGGTAGCCTACAGTATTGAAACAGTCTCCCTGCAGCTTCGAATGCAGTGTATTCTCGATCTTCCATGCACAGGGGAACTTAGTAATAGGCTGACTAAGATCTAATATGCTGAATATTTTTCCGTAAGCAATGGCATTCACTTGGTCATCAATTCTTGGTAAAGGAAAGGCGTCAAGAAGAGTAAACTTGTTAATGGTGCGAGAGTAATCTATTACCATCCGCTTTTTATGGCGTCCGTTATCTGCGATTAGTACTTGAGCTCTCCAAGGTGAAGCAGAAGGCTCTATAACCCCATCAGCAAGGAGTTTGTTGATTTCCTGGCGAATAAAATGCTAATTATTAGGATTAAAACGTTTAGACTTCGTGACGATTGGTCGGACTCTTGGATCCAGATTCTTGAATAGACGAGGTGCTGTGACTTTAGTCGCTGCGATAGTATAGTTTGAAGATGTTATTATGATATCATTTTTGTTGTCATTGAATTCGAAAATCACCCCTCGATGCAGCGTCATGAAGTCTTGTCCGAGAAAGATATCTGCACAAAGTTCGCATCCAACACCAAGTTGTAAATCATATTCGTGATTAAATAAAGTCATTTTAGCAGCAATTTTTCCTAAACACTTAAAATTTTGAGCTAGTGAAACTAAAGAAATGGGTCCTGATGGCGGATTCTGCCCAAGACATTTCGCAACCATTCCAGTCAATGTGGCTATGAGTTGCCCCGGGTTCTAGAAAAGCGGTGATGTGCTTCCCGGTTATTTCCACAGAAACTGAAGAAGACGACAAACAAGATGGCACGCCGGCTAAAACCGATAATAAATTAGAAACTGTTGAAGCGACAATGCCATCTTCTGATCCAGACGATAAGTGCTGATCTCCTAGTATTGAAGAAGATGTAGATTGTGCTTTGATACGATTCTTTTGTCTTTTTTGTGATTTTAAACAGGCTTTTTAGAAATGACCCTTTTTCCACATGCTCAGCAAGAAGCGTCCCGAGTAGGACATTTAATCTTTCCGCCAGGGTGAAACTAGCCTGAGCAAAAGTAGCATTTTCTTAGTGGGGTTTCGGCTTTCTTGACATTGCAGCGACAGAAGATTGAAGAGTAGTTGAAAGATATCCGGATTGATTGTGCGCTTGTTCGAGTAATTCACCTTTAGCTATAGCATCCTCAAGCGTGAGTAACTTTCTTTCTAGTAGTTTTTACTTGATAGCTGAAGAAGAGATTCCAGTAATATTATGCATCTCGAGTTAATTCCCTTTTAAAATACTCCGCACTGACAGGTCGGCACTGGCGATTTCCGGGAAGCGCCTTGAGTGCTCTTGCGTACGATGTGATGGTTTCGTCATGCTTCTGTTCCCTGGTGAGTAGAAAGTGACTGGCAAAAGTTTCGTTTTTCTCAAAAAAGACAAAGTATCACTAAGCGACGCGAAAGAACTGCATGCATCCGATAAGGTTCAAGCTCATGGAGGGAAAAGCATGTTTGAGATATTTTCTCTGTTCTTTACTGATGACATGTTCTCTTTACTCGTAGAGCAAACAAGCTTATATACAAGGAGAGACAAGAATAGGATAAACTTCAAAGTTAATGAGGTGATATGAGAAAAATTATTGGCTTACTAATTACTGTCAGTGGTTACCACAGTCTTCTATCAGAAAATAACTATTGGTGCACAGCAGATGGCATGGAGGCACCAATATTTTCTAAGACCATAAGCAGAGACCGTTTCCGCAATATAAAAGCGTTCTTGCACCTGGCTGGCAATCACAATCTAGCTCAGTTTAAAATGGCCAAGGTACTGCCGCTGTTAGATCTGCTAAGGTCAAATTGTCAACAATTTGGTACATTTCACCACTTAGGCAGTTACTAACCATTGACGAATCGTTGGTTCCTTATCGAGGACTACACAGTGCAAAACAATATATAAAAGGAAAGCCAGTAAAGTTTGGTTACAAGTTACGGATGTTGTGTAGCTCCGATGGTTATCCCTACAACTTCGAAATCTACTGCGGTAAAGACGAAAGAAGAGCTGAACCTTTGGGAGCACACGTAGTTGAGACAATGCTGTCATGTGTTGCCGACAAAGACCAACATATTACTCTCTTTGACAACTTTTTCACAAGCCATCAACTACTTGCTGATCTTGCTGGAGAAAGCATCAGAGCATGTGGTACAATTGGAGAGAACAGGACCGGTTCCTGTCCTCTCTCCAGTGAGAAAACCTTCCAGAAAAAGCATAGAGGAGAATATGATTACTGATCAGACGGCATTGTAATTTGTGCCAGATGGAACGATAATTGTGCTGTCGCTGTTGCAAGCAATTACTGCGGTGTAGCACCAACTCAAACAATTCAACGAAAAGTAAAACATCAAGGAAAATCAGTGACACAACCATTTATGATTGCTATGTACAATCAGGGAATGGGGGGTGTGGATGTATGTGACAGGTTGCTATCTTCTTACGACTTTGATTGAAAAATTGGTGATGGAATCTTTTTGCCCATATTGTCAACCTTTCAATTGTAGCTGCCTTCTGTTTTAATTATCACGGAAAACAATGTTCTGAAAACCACCGTTCAGGCGCGAGATTGCTCGGTCATTGGTGAATGTAGAGAAACCAAGCCGTCGACTTAGGGAACCTACTGCACCTCCGTCTGCAACAGTGCGATTCGACTCGTTGAATCATTTTCTTGTATCATCGTCACAAGGAAGATGTGTATTGTACAAAAAAATACAAGGTTGCAATGCACAAAACGCGAAAAACGGATGCATACGTTATGCAGTGACGTATACCACCAAAAATAAAGTTAGTGACAGGGTAGTTGTAGAAAGTACAGTCACATGGTAGAAAGTACAGTGGTAGAAAGTACATTTGTTGTTTGTGGATCTCTTAAACGTGTGTACTTTTGTTTATTGTCTTTTTCAATGCTATTGTATCGAATAAAGTAGGCTACCCAAGCTTACGTCGTATTCAAATACAAAACACGTTACGATATGTTTTGGTACCTTTACATGCCAACGTTCCCATTTTGGGAACATAATAAAAAACAAACAAAGAAATAAAAATTTTAAAATTTTTTCATAAAATATTCTTAGTTGGACTAAAAACTACAACATACAAAAAAAATCACTAACAAATAACGAGAGATAGTCTTCGCCGCCTGTAAAGGGTTAAACAAGCACAATGGCGGCGACCCTGTTTTGACCCAGTGGGATAATCGAAGCAAGGAATTGACTTCAATCGCCTGCCTGCTATAGTTTGGTCATGCAGGTGGTGTCTCTAATTCGTGTCATGACAAGATCTCTCCTTTCTTCTGTTCACTCTTCTTCTGATGTTGGGGAGAGCAATTCCAGGCAGAATGTGTAGCGAAGTGATGTTAGTTGGTTTGAGATAACTTGTGTTTTTCGTCATTAAAACTTAGTTGTAAGGGTATATTTAATTCCAACTTTTAAAAACATTTAACTTTTATTTAATCCAACAAATACTGTGCATCAAGCCAAAATGATTATTGTGCCATCAATATTGGCTACATAAAAAATACCAATAAAGTGAAAGATTTTTAAAAATGTTTACTTAAAGCCATACTAAAGGAAAAACCTGACTTGGCGATTTTCCACGTTCTTCGTGTTTAACATGCTACCATAAAACGATTTTGAAAAAAAAATTGGCTCCATTGCGGTCTGACCTCTGCGGTCTGACTGACCTGACTGACTGCGGTCTGACTGACTGCGGTCTGACTGACCTCCCCCACCGATGTGACACTAACGTAACGCTTTAAAAAACCCCCCCCCCCCCCCCCCCCGTCGAAGGCGTTACGTAATATTTGAACGTTCCCTAATTACAATTTTTTTTTATTACTACCCGTCTTGCTACGTCATAGGGGGGTTTATACAATACATTTAATTGTAATGAACCCCGCTCATGTCCTCATGCAGGTTAAGGATACTTGCCATCGGTTCGATCCCTAATAATGAGTTAGTAGTGTAATTAAGTTGTTGTTGTGAGCGAAATTGTTTTCACGGAGAGCTCATATTGTATTATTACAGATGTGATTCGAAGGCAAGCCAAGGCGACGGACAAAGTTTACAAATCTGCAGTGAAGCGGTATTTGAAGGCGGCTGGTGACAGAAATGAAAAAAAACGACGATACATGGACGATATATGAACGCTATCTGTTTTTTGATTGTTTGTTGACCTTTTTATTGTTCTATTTTAACATCTTGCTGCGAATTATTATTTTTGTGCCTCTTAATTCGGTTTGCTTCCTTTGTGCAGTAGTTGTATTTGGGAAAATCTTATCCCCACAAGCTATTGCCAAACACTGTTGTGCCGTCTATTCACTAATATTAATTCTTGTAGTGAAGTCGAGTTTAATGTTATTGATCATTTAATTCATATGTTTAATGTTGTTATTCAAACGTGTTTTCGGAGGGGTGTTTTGCCGCCAGTCCTAATCCCTAACATTACCCCGAACCAAAGCTCTTTGGCGTCAAAACAACCTGATCCCATTTTTTTTATATTTACCTAATGGATGTCGGAACGCAATAATCACTTATGATTGTTGGTATACTGCATGTATCATACGTGGATTTACATTTGTTTTCATGCAATGGTATGTTATGAGGGTTTGAATTTTGTGCTATCTGGCTTTGAAGGTTGCCAGCATGACAGCCACAACAGATGTGCAAACGAAAATGCGTTATGGTCGTCGTTCAGGCGGCCCTTCCCTATAATTGTGGTTGCCGTGCTGGCAACCCTCAAAGCCAGATAGCACAAAAAACTCATTAATTTGAATTTCCCTGCTGGCTACGTATTAATCTTTATTACATCATAGAGTACAGTGCAAGCAAAAGTAGTGTTCTTGAAGTTGCTGTGTATTTTCTTCCAGTGCTGTGATTTTGACGTATTGCAATACCTATCATATATGCTTATATAATTATGACACTGTCGTATGTAGTACACAATTGGTTTCTAACCGGGAGTAAATTTTACTTACCCGGGTTACTCCTACCCTAGGCCTAAGGTAACTCTTGCAAGCAAACATTTTAATCAAACTCATTATAGTTTGGAAAACCAAGAAAGTTTTTTTTTTAATAGAATTTTTTGCTTAAAAATTATTGTTTCGCGAAAACTGTCAAAATTCACTTAACAGCTGCTGGGCTTTTACAAATAATTTCATGTTTATAGTCTTTAGCTTTGCTCTCACATGGCTTGGACTTGTAAATTGTTCTGTTATTTGTATTACAAATGATCAGAAAAACCGCCATTCATTATTACTGAAACATTTTTTAGCATTGTGTTACGAAAACGGAGCTGTGGTAAGACAGTATATTAAAAATCTTCATTGTTTTCGTTGTTTTACATTTTTGAATTGCGTCTCGCTTTAACCACAAAAAGACAATTAATACACGAAATGCTCAAGAAGTTTTAGTGTTTTGTTTTGATAATTTCGCAAACAACAGCTGCTGCTGGTTTCCGAAAAAAAAGAGCTTCAGCAAGGCGACATTCGTCAGTCCAGCGACAGCGCGCGCAGCCGCAAAAACGTGCCAGTAAGTTTAGCGAAATTCGTTGGCGTACAGACAGCGCGCCGTTGACTAACTTGAGCGACTTTCGCGATCGAGGCGCTTACGCACAGCCGACTTTATTGTCGAATTTCGCCAGCGTTACGCCGGCTATGCGATGAGCAGATCGGTGGCGGCTAGATGGCGATTATCGCTGGCGCGTCGCCAATAACTTCGCTAGCGTGGAGCTGGCTAGACGCCAATCTTTGCTACTTGGGCAATGACGTTGGAACATTCACTTGTTCTAACAATGGACGATTGTTCTATTCAAACGGAAACCAACCTACTTCTGACCGAACTACTTGTCAGTACAATGCTGAATGGAGTGGTCAAGATAATTTGCAATGCCGGACAGATAATTATTGAAAAAAAAACTTCTAAGTCTTTATCTTGTAGGATGGGTCGGTTCGTCCATGTTATCTTTCAAAACGCTCTTATTAAAGATTTATTCAACCAATACCTTTAAGGCTTCGTGACTTTTCCTAAAATATATTCAAGTGTTTATTCCGCCTCGAATGACGTTGTTGTTGTGCATAGGTTTAGAGCACGGCGAGCTATAATAGAGGCCAGCGCATCGTGCACGCACGAGATCTGACTGACGGCTTATATGCTTTGTGTAAAAAAACACGATTTTGTCACTTTTCTGGAACGTTATTAATAGTTAGGTGATGTTTCGTCAAAATTTATTAATTATTGTAATTGATATACAAACAATATCACATGGATATAAGTTGATCGTCATATGTTTTACTGTATTACAAATAGCATTTAGTAATAACAGCAGTTTTAGTAGTTTAGGTAAGCAAGTGACAGTGGAATCGCTGCATAATGTTGATAGACCACAATTTCTACGAATCAGTTTTCTGCATTCTCCTATTGACTTTAAACAGTACGTACTGTAATTCAAAAAATTCAAGTACTGGATGCATAAAATATAAAACCATTAACAGTATAAACGCACAGAAAAATTTAAACATGGTAAAAATAAAGTACTGAGCATCATACATATCTGCAACTAATTTCCATGCAACATTAATAGCAATTTAAACAACATCGTGGTGATCAACAGTTTTCAATTGAATCATGCCTTCACAGTACAATGCAGGTGAGCCGGACGTTGCTCAAACTATACCGTTCGTTAGATCGCGCTGCAAAAGATCTTATGTGTTGGCCTTCTAGACAGATATTACATCCAACTCTCCTATACAATCAGAAAATACAGTGAGATTAGAGCAGTAGAAGCTAGTAAACAAAAATATGCCAGCTGGTAATTTTATCCAAGAATAGTTTTGAGTTTAGACAATAGACATATACACAAAACAATAAGCACGTAAGCAGTTCTGGTCACATCAAAATGAGTCAGTGTTCACCCTCTGAATCGGATACATGGTTATCTCTGAGTCATCAGTTGATGGAGGGAGAGGCACCTGGTGTTGGTTGATCAGGATCGGCGTTGGTCTCTGTAGTTCATACCATTGATAGTGCGATGTTCTTCTGCCATATACTCACTTATAAATGGTGAAATTCTGTTTTTATATTCATCTGACAGACAGAGCTATACTTCAAAACTTTAAGCTCAACTCTTCAAATATCAACAGTCAATAAATCAATCAATAAAGCCAGTCTGCCTAGCCCTAGAGTGACTGCCTAAAATGCAAAAACAATAAGGTTAAATAGAATATAAAGCTGTAATTTTACAAAATGAACGAGTAGGAGAGAAAGTCAAATGAGTCACAATTATATTGTGATTTACTACAATAGAACTATAGAAGTGGTTAATTGTAGATGGTGAATGATTACTACTGATAAATGCAGCCATATAACGAAGTAAAAAATACTTACTAAATAAATACAGTAGAAATGTTGTATAAAAACATTAAAAGTTGCATGGAAAGTAAAAGTTTACCTGGAAAAATATACAAATAAACTACAAGGCATTTTTATAACATCAGATCAGCTAAATAAAGATTCAAAGAAACATTATGCCTTTAGCTATCAGCATGTATAGACTATATTCTATGAAAGTTTTAGCACTTTCAAAGTTTTTAGCACTTTATCAACATATGAACCAAATCTTTCATAATAGAAATATGTGTCTTCTGCAATAGCACATTCATTCTTCAACTCAACATACCCAGCAAT
The DNA here is from genome assembly GCF_918807975.1 of Aplidium turbinatum. Classification (NCBI taxonomy): domain Eukaryota; kingdom Metazoa; phylum Chordata; class Ascidiacea; order Aplousobranchia; family Polyclinidae; genus Aplidium; species Aplidium turbinatum. Next base: position 3,340,703 of record NC_137483.1, on the reverse strand, counting down.
ATAAACCATTGCAATTAAAACCTCTTTTTAAACTTTCCCTTCCAAAGCACATAAGCTATCCAAAACTTCAAGCTCACTTTCTACAAGATCACGATTACAAGCGGCACAAGCATGACCTTCGGCAACATCAAAGTTTAAATCTAATTGCAGTGAGAGCTTCGCATGTTGAATTCTTACCTTTTCCAAAACTGATTGAGCAGTAATGAAATAGGTACCTCCAGACCCTTGTCGAAGTTTATTGAAGCACTTTTCTAATGGGTCTGTTGTAAACCAGCCAAAGATGAAAAAATCATTTCCACATGAAAGTAAATACTTTGCTAGATCTACAAAACCATGGCATATATGATACAAGAAGTTGGCAGTATCTGCCGTTAACTGACGAATTCTGACTGAGCCAGTTTTCTTCATTTTTTCTGCCATGCTTGCAACATCCAGCAAAAACTGTAGCCTTGGGTCATCGGGTGACCGAATCACTGCCCTAGTTGGATCGTTAAATCTCACATCAGTACCAAGTCTTCTGACATTAAGAATCTTCCATAATTTAATGAAAATTTTGATAAAATTTGCTGTACCTGCAACAGGAAGATGTTTCAGTTTCGGATGAGTTTGTAAAGCGGCGACAGTTTCATCACAAAACACCTTCAGACAGGTTGACACCTTTTGCCTCTCAATTGGTTTTGGAGAAACAGCCACATTTGTCAACTTCGAAAGCTTCAGTAGATGATTTGTTTCCATTTCATGTAACCGCTTTAGATCACTCCACTTTGCAACCTGACGCTTACCATCAAATTCAAATTCCAGCTCGCCACACTTTTCAGTGAGCCAGTTATTTCGAATACATTTCATAACATGAACATAATCATACGGCAAAAATGTTCCTTCATCTTTGAGCCATGGTTTCCCCTTAACCGTGTTAAGTTTCCTAAAACATTTTTGGTTGGTTTGATGCCCATCTGCAATAATTGCTAAAATGTTTCCACCAGACTGATTGATACATTGCAAAATAGGTTCACTTTGACTGATTAAAAAATCTGATGTCAAATTACTCACTGGTAGAACTTTTGCCAGGAACTCCGGACCACCAAACAAGAACTTTACCATCATCCCCAAAACAGTTTTTGCTAAGCATTCTGGATGATCTGCAGCTTTGCCGAATAGTGTGCCACCATGGTATGTGATCATAGATTTAATATATACTTCATCCCACAACAAAACACAGTTACGTTGACGCGCAGGTAAACCATCTAAAACATTTTTTAAGAAAGCCAAATCAGTTATGTTATCCACTTTCGAAGTAATACGTTTCAGTGTACTAACACTCGGGAGCTTGTAATCTTCACGAAATCGGTTGTATAATAATCTTGACAATGCGAAATATTCAAATGCTCTAGTGACTGAATCTGGTGAATAAATAGCTTTCCCAACTTTCTCTTTTCCCATGGCACTCAGTTGCTCAAAAATGATTTGGGTTTTGTGGTTTTGCTCTTTATGTTTTAAAAATCAAATAATTTCATGAAGAGTAGACCAACGATTGCAAGAAGTGACTCTGTTTGCTGAAAGTGTGTTAACTGTACATGAGGATCCACAGTGAAATGATTCATAGGTTAAATCACTTTTTTTTTTGATTATGAAATGTGGTACACCTTGTGTCATTTTTTTTGACTGAATAATTTTACTTTCATCATCACTGTATACAAATAATTCTGAATCATGTAACTTCTTCTCAACCTCATTCAGTGTAAGCATATCAGCCTTTTCAAACTCTGCGATCTCATCTGGCAAAACACTTCGAACACTGACAGAAGATTGTATTGTTTTTCTGCGTTTGGGAGGAGGTGAGGAAAAACAGCTTCTTGGAATATTGGGAAAGACACTTGGGGGCTCACTGGGGCGCAGTTTTCCACGACAAGCAACCATCTTGCAATCATCTGGCCAATGTTTGCGACAAATCGCTGTGTGTTTTGTTACTACTAAATTTGAACGCGCTATCATTGCTATCCATTTCTTTCTGTCTTCCTCATCTTGTGGTAACTTATATATGGACACAACAATCCCAGTGGACTTATAATTTGAATTGCAGTTTGGTATGCAACACTTTAAAGGCATTTTGTAAAACAGAGGAATTATCTTTCATGCAAATTAATCAGATTAGTAAATGTAAATAATATCAGACCATGCATGTTAACTACTTTGTACTGACATGCAGATCATGAATTCTCAAGATGTATGTATTGCAAAAATCAAAACATCTCGAAAAATAAATGAAAGCGTAACAAATAAAGATCCCCCATCATGCATGTATTAAATGAAGATGCTACAAAACTAAACAGTTGTTGAAACTGGGCAGTCAATCTATTAAAAATTGTTGTACTACCAGTACCAGTATAGCCTATTGAAAGTTACTATTTAAGTTAGTTAAGATTTGTTAGTTATCTATACAGTAAGTAATCCACACAAATTAATAACATTACATTCTACAAAGATTAGCTTTGGTACTGGTATTTAAGAAAATAAATGTAATATCAGTGAAGTAATTTTTTGTGAATATTGATATGTTATCTATAAGAAAATGGTGAGTGGACAGAATACATGTTGCTGGCAAGCAAAAAAATACGGTACATGAAGATTTGTAATATAAAGTACAGGTAAACATTTAGTATCAACATTCAAAATTGACTGAAGCTGTTAAACTAACTTACCAGTAGTGAGTAACATTGCACACAAATGAACATATAAATGGAGATTTATTAAATAGGCCTATTCTATTTGCTAATTTTAATAAACCTGGAAGAAATGCAATTTTCTGCCTACTTTACCCACAACATGCTTCAAGGAAACTGGACAGAAACTTATTAAAGAAAACATAGATTGGTAATGGCAGTTTGTTGTGAATTTTCTGTGTAACCAATGACTTCACGAACAGATAAAAGCTCCTTGAAACGAAAACATTGTAGCTTATACCTAATTTTGTTAAACGAAGCTGCATAACTGTAACTGCTTCAACTTTTCATTAACTTTGTAACTAAACTTCTACTTCCTGGCAAAGATGCATAGTTAGTGAACAAGTTAAGGAAAATATAAAAAATAAGTTCAGTAAAACTAGAACCTTAGCATAAAGAATAGACTATAGATGAAACATCTTCCTCCCAACTGATTAAGTTAAGAATAGGCCGTCAGTCACATTTGAAGTACGCGCGATGACGTGGCCTCTACTAGAGGGCGCCATGGTTTAGAGGTTTGAAAATACGACATAATTTCACAACATACGCTGATGTTTTATTTGCTACTAACTTGTCCTTTTGTTTTCAAACTTTATGGAACTAATATGCTAATTGAGCGTCTCAGTATGTAAAACTTTAACGAAGAAAACTCATGAGTTGGCCTTATTGTAAAGCTTTCAATCGCAATTGTTACGCTAATTATTTGCAAAGTCAAGTTCTAAGCTGCTTTGATTAATCTTTTACTTGCTTCAAAGTTTTCTTTGAAAATACGAGAAACCATAAGATGTAGTTTTAAATTGTTTTCCAACACCATTACATTTAATTTGTGACTTACTGCATAACAACGAACAGTGAAATTCTTTTTTACAAAATTAGGTTTATTTCATAAAAAACAAACAGATTGTTTTGATTTTTGTCGATTTGGGCAAGAAACAACAACGAAAGAGTTCTTGATTACTCAACAGACTTTTGCATGTCCACTAATATATTCGCATTACACTTATATTCATATGTACAGTATGTTGCTGAAATGTTTTCTGAATCGAGAGATTGCATCAAAATGAAAAGACAAGAGATTGGAGGTTCCGCAAATAACTCAATGTAGTATAATTATGTTAGACTGTATTAGCTGTTATTCTTTCGTGGAGAACACGTGCATGCTGCTTTAATAAAAAATTGCACATATTGTATCAGCATTGAATCTTTATTTAAATGATAATTTGTATAGTTGCTTGAGAATTCATAGAAGTAATTCTTCCGCTGATGAGGACTCGAAAGCTTTTAGACGCTGGTTCGACTTTTGAGATGTGGGATCGAGCAACACACTTCAAAGATAGCTTTCGTTTCGCCGCTCCTAGTGAGTGGAGTATTTTACATGCAACAAACTGAAACTTTTATCCATCAATTTCGGTGAACCGACCTGCGTCAGTGGTTTAAAGCCTCTTGTTCAATTGTGCGAAACTGCAAGGATTAAAATTCAGAGTGAAACTGTTCACCAGGCATTTGATAATTAAAGTAACTTGCGTTCTTCTGGTGACTATAGGCTACTAGGTACCTCCTGATGTTAAAGATAATACCTAGCTTATGTTACCGACGTTTCGTCAGTCAGCACGACTGACTTTATCAAGGGGGTTTTACCTGTTTTACGTTTTACCTGTTCTAGTCCCCTTGATAACGTCAGTCGTGCTAACTGACGAAACGTCGGTAATATAAGCTAGGTAATATCTTTAACATCAGGAGTAGGGTGGCTCGTTTTTGAACTTTTTTTTAAAATTCTCTCCAGGTAGTGAGGAGATGGTGCCAATGAGTGAGAAAACGCTCATGACAAAATTTGAGATTCGTAAAAAATTGTCTTCAGCCTCCTCATGGGACCCAAAAATCAAAAAATGGGGTCAAAAATGCATTTTTTTCAAAAAATTTTTAGTTTGGGTAGATACAATATTGTTTAGATATATCTAATTAGCCTAAGAAAAAAAAAGTGGAGTCATTTGAACTATTCCTTCAGCTTCCTCACAGCTTATGAAAATTTCAATTTTGCTGAAAATTTCGCATTTTTGTTTGTGGTTACATGATACATAATCGCGTTAGACATTGTGCCAGCTATGAAACGTCATGGTATTCCTCTTTATAGACCTGCCCTGAGCTTTTGCGTCATTTTTTAATGAATTTGGGTTAATTTAGTAGGAAAAAGTGACGTCTTTTATTTGAATTTACGTCACTGACGAAGTTTGTAGTTATGTAACCACAAACAAAAATGCAAAATTTTCAGCAAAATGAAAATTTTCAGAAGCTGTGAGGAAGCTGAAGGAATAGTTCAAATGACTCCAATTTTTTTTTTTAGGCTAATTAGATATATCTAAACAATATTGTATCTACCCAAACTAAAAATTTTTTTTTAAAAAGTTGTGTTTTTAACCCGATTTTTCAATTTTTGGGCCCCATGAGGAGGCTGAAGACAATTTGTTACAAATCTCAAATTTTGTCATGATTGTTTTCTCACTCATTGGCACCATTTTCCCACTACCCCGAAAGAATTTAAAAAAAAAACGTTCAAAAACGAACCACCCTAATCAGGAAGTACCTAGTAGCCTATAGTCACCAGAAGAACGTAAGTTACTTTAAAGATTAAAATTCATATAGATTTTCTCAGTCCTATGAAAAAGATTTTCACAATCAATCATAAATCCCGATGTCCTCACTTTCAATGTGTTGCTGTACGACTTCTTTGAAACAACTAAGGTTAGTATCGAAGAAATACTAAGACAAATATCTATGTAGGTTGTTAGACACTGAACAAAAGTCACTTCATTTTATTTTCAACCGCATGAACATGATTTGGTGAGAAACATATATTGCTAAAAACATAGACATTAAATTTTCTGTACAAATTCAATGAAAATGCACAAGAATATCAAAAGAAACATCCCCGCTTTAAAGTAATGCCTGGCAAAACTATTTTTCCATCACAATTTTTCTGTCATAATTTGTGCAATAAACGAAGTCAGAAAATAAACAGGTTTTATTGATGCCGAGGTTTAACAGTTTATCAGTCTTGGTAGAAAAAAAATCGACATTATACATTTTCTTACACTAATCTATAAAATCGATCACAAAGATGTTTGTCTACGTTTTTTGATATAGCTTGAGGTTTGGGAGTCGAAGATGTTTGTTCAGTAAGGTTGCATTGTTACTGCCAATCTTAGCGTAACATTTAAAATGTTTGCATCATTGCTTGTGAAATCATCATGCGGAAAAAAACAACCATTAGAAAAGTACTCCCAGATTAAGCACAGTGCATTTGTTAGAGCGAACAGAACCAGCTGTTGCACTGTAGGTCAAGAAGTAACTATTCTGCAACTGCATGTTGAAAGCATCGCCGATGCTGAACTGGACATCATTACCCGGTTTGCCCACAACAATGCAACGGTGATCATGATCCAGGAAACCTGTTGTTTGAACCAGGAGAAGCTTAAAATTGCACAATCTGGCCTTGCTGCCTGCACTCTCATCAACAAGCATGGAATAGCAACATCTGAATGAAGAAAGAACAAGAAGATGAGTGTTGTGTGGTTTCCTCAGATCAGCTGTAGTAGTTTTTGCAGAACAGTGTGCCCTCAGCAGAACTGATGGTGAGATGATTCATAGCTGGTTGTCCTGACCGTTTTCGTTATCATTATTGCTAACTCTTTTCATCGTTATACTGACATGTTTTTTGCAAACAGCAGTCTGCTTTCTCTATTGCATTTTCGTTGCTGCTCAAAACGCAAAGCCAACTAAGAAGAAAAAGGGCATCTTGTCATATTTTCATCTAATAATGGCCTAATATTTTGTGCATATACATGCTAATATTTTCAATCGAATGACAGAGGTCGAGCACGAAGACAAATAAGTAACAAGAACCAATAGCAAGTTTACATTTTGCAGTTGCATTTATCTTCGTTAGAGGAAGCTCATCATCGCATCAATACTTTTTTGATTATTATCGTTGCTCAGCTGAACTACACCGAGAGGCTTTCTGAAGTCAACCAATCTTTTTGTTTTGTCATCCAAGACAAGTAGATCTGCTCTATTTGGTAGATGGCAAACTCTTTGATGATGTTGTTTGTCTGATACTGAGTACACCCTTTTTTATTGCGCAATGCTTAGAGTTCAAAATGGATACCACTACATCATGCAAGTTTACAGTTTTCCAAATGAAATGGATTTGTTCCGTGTTGCATCAACAGTGCGTACGTTCCGGGAGCCGTCCACACACCCAAACACTCAGCAGGCTCACCATACTTACATGGAAGATACTTACCAGAGAGACAAGGGACTCACTCTGACCGAAACGACCACCGTGGTAGATGGTAATCTGTGGATGTAGAAATGATGGTTATTGGCTTCCTCAAGCTGATCTGCCTGTCTCGACTTTCTTGCTGATGTTGGAGCAGACTAGGAGATGGCGGATCAAGCACGAGAAATAGCGCGTTTTGGTTGAAAATTCATTTTTATTTTGAGTTTGTTTGTGTGTGTGTTTCTTCTTGTTGCCCGCTTGAAGAAGAGCACCTGCTAAAGAAAAAAGAGCCACTGCAATCTGACATCTCATTTGGCGGAGATGCCAGAGAGGGGTGGCCAGAGGAAAGGTAGCTTTTGCTGTACACACGTTTAACACATTGTAAACAATGTCAACTTTTTAATTGTTACCCAGCTTAATGCAACTGTAGCCAATCACCTTTAGCTCTCTCCTGTAGCTCTCTCCTGTAACTCTCTCCTTGTACTACTACCTTAAAGTGGTGAGAGAGTTTTCGTGCCTCAATGACCTCTAGAGCTGTACTGGCTGGAGCTAACTGCTCCCAGAAGAGTCACCCATGCCAGGTTGGTCGAAAGGTAGAGGTCAGACAAAACGTAGTCCAAAGTCCCCAACGGCGGAACAGGCGGATGAAGCCAGCCAGGCTCAACGACTGTGAAAGCGGATGAAGGCTGCAGCATGCCACCAGCTCCAATCGTCTTGGCTTGCCTTGCCATTGGATAAAGCTGATGGCATGTGTGCTTGTTGAGTGTGCGCCATCAAGTCCACGCTAATCAATTCACGCACAGGTGTCTTCGCAAGACACTCAAACCTAACTGCGATCAATAATGCATAACAGGAACAGGCAAGTGAAAGCTGGAAGTTTCTAGTGCGGAACCGACACGTTAGTGGTGGTAACTTGATTCAGTCGCTCTATCTTTTGGAAGAAGCAGGAAAGATGTTCGGCAGCAGTGATCACGACTGAGCAGCCCTCTTTAGGATCCACTCTGCTCACCCTGGATAGGGAAGGGGCTAGAAAAGGTGCCCTGAACGTAGTCTACTTCAACTCAACCTGTCTGGAAAACCGCGTCCAGAGGGTTCACCTTACCTGCGGTCGAAAAACGAAATATGTAACTATGAAATTTGAACCTGGAATGTTAGGACTTTAATGGATAACTCTAGCTCAAATAGGCCAGAAAGACGAACTGCTATCATTGTCATCATCTTGGAAGACGAGGGATAGCCATTATCAATCACCTTTAACTTGCGGTGTTTAGTTTTGTTATTTTAATTTTGAGAAATCGATCACAGATCTTTGATATTTTTTTGGAATAGAAACAGCGACATATTTAAGTTTACTTGTTTAACATCCCATTCAAAGTGTTTAAAAAACCTTCTTGGTAGGGTAAGCAATCCATGCCTATTCTGCTAATGCTTGCTGATTCGTGGATAATTGCAACATTGCTCTTTCCGGATACAATGGAGATTTTGTTACCGGAACTGTTTATGAGAAATGTAATAACATTTTGATAACATTTTTCGTCTTAAATTTCTCGGCCATGTAATAAGAAAGCAAAAACTGGAGCATTTCTCTTTAACTGGTAAAATCTTTGGAAAGCGGGCATCTGCCAGATAAAGACAAACACATCTGAAACAATTTAAAAACAATCATCCACGCAACATGTTAGGAATATTTGGTCTAATTATTCATCTGAGACCGTCGATGCCTAGTTCAGACAAGGCAATTGAAGAAGAAGAATAACATTTTATTGAGAAATGAATTAAATAAACATATAGTCATTGTTCCTAGCATTGTCGCCAGTATTTTATGATGTTTTTGTTTGCGCAGTATCTTGTATTACTGGAATTGCAAAGTTTACTTTCGTTTTGCGTCAGTGGGATCTAGGTGTGTCTGTTTACTCAACTGTTTGCATAAACTAAGCTTGCGCCTTTTTTATCTTATCTTCAAATATGTTAATTTAATTGGCTGACGAGTTCATATACATCTAACATCACCAGGGCAGAAGCAGTGTGCCACTGTCTGCAGTTAACATCACCGAGGGATTTGTTTTGCTGCTGATGTGTCAATGAGCATTTAATGTTGCTTCATAGTGGAGTGTGAAAACCCTGGTTCGGAACTTGAAAAGACACTGGTGCAACAAAGCTTAAGAGCATGCGTCCACGCCTTTGGCAGGATACTTAAAGGCATGCATGAAGGTGGACACGAAACTCAGCTTCCTTGCCTTCCGTATAATCTAAGCCAGGACATAGAAAAGAATATTGTTTAGCAAATATTGCTGCAATATCATTGCATTTGATGCAATAATTGTATTGTTAGCAGCTACAAAATTAACGTTTTAGAAGCCTATGAATAATAACTTGTTGCTAACAAACTTGCTTCTTTACCAAAATATTCAAGACATTTCGCTTTGACAAAGCAAAGAGTGCAATAACTAATACAATGGGCTACCTACATCTCACTTTGGGTTTGTTTTGGATAGTTTTTGGTAAGTGCATTGCTAAGTTTTGGACTTTAAAAACTTAACAATTTTAATAAAACATTAATTGTATGTGATTTACTTAGAATACCCTATTCTAAGCTCGTATTGTTTACATAAATTACTGAGCTGTTTTCTCTCACCATATAGCATTGTTGCAGTTTTCAACACGATGTAGCTACCTATGAGTTTGGAGGTGACAAGTGAAAGTTAACTGGTTGATTGTTGCAATCTGAGAACATTGTTTTAGGAATCTGTTTTCAAAGTACAAATTTACAAACCTTCAACTCCCTTGGAAATTGTACAATCCAATCTTGTTCAAACGGAGTTGCAACTGTTTCCTTCTCATCAAACATTGTTCCTTCTGCTGGGCTCCCGTGGTCTTTCAATTGGGTTTGGGATCCTGATGGTAGAAATGTGAGTATTCTTGTTGCAAGATGTTTTGTTCTTCAATAATCCAATGATTATTTTGTCGTGTTTTTTGGTAATTTTTATTGCTATTGGCTTACTAAAGTCATAGCAAAAAATAAATTTTTCAAGTTTTCTTGTTGCCAGCTAGGTACATCGCTTCATATATTGTTTATTTTGTGTCTTTGAAACACAATATTAAAGAAAAATGACTAAACGAATTTAGTCTTGCATTGAAATACTTATTTTTCTTAAAAACTTGTAACTGTAACAGTCTTCAAAGCAGCAGTTCCAAGTGGTAGCAGTCTCACTGAGTTTATCCCAATACCCAAAGGAGTTTGACAAAGATGCATACTCTAACTAATTTCATTTAATATATAGCGCAGCAATGTTCAAGGAAACGTTAACAACACTAGACAGAAACGGAAGAAGATTAAATGGACAAGTAGGGATCAACATAAGATATGCAGATGACACAGCCATTATGGCTGACACCGAGGAAAAATTGCAGGAAGGAATGGACAAAATGAATGAAACTAGCAAAGAGTACGGAACGAATCTAAATTTAAAGAAAACAAAAACAATGTTGACAGGAAAAAGCGATTGTGATGAAACATTTAATAGCCCAATTGAGGCTTTTATTCACTGAAATAGAGAAACACAAAACAATAAGAACTAAAGACAAACTGATAGCAATAGGCAACGTAGTAGGCATACAACACAAACTTCTACTGTAACATATAGTTTCAAACATAAGAATAATAATGTTATGGTTTTATTTATTGTCGCTGTACAACTTACTGTTAAGGTCTTTTAGCGACAGGGCTCATTTTTAATTTATATCAGGTTTGCGATATTATCACATTATTACCCGACTTATTCTCACTGCGCTATGCAGGATAGAACACAACCGGTACCGTTTTTAAAGTCTTCGGTTTGACCCGACCTGGAATCGATCTCAGATCTACCAGCACCAGAGCCGAATGCGAAACCACTCGGCCACTGAGCTGGTTCAAACATAAGACTGCGACGCTCTGGCAAAGCAGTTGAAGGAAAGGTTGCTTGCGGTGCCAAAGGCATCGCGCTTCTTAATCAAGCAGCAGATGACGTAACTACCAAACAAAAATTCCAGATGTTGTCAAGACGTAAATAACACAGCGATGAAAATAACAAAACAAAAATTAAGCTGGAAGGGGAATCATTGGAACAGGTCAATACCTATACATACCTAAGGTCCAGTGTTGTACGCTAGGGTGGGTCGTTTTTGACTTTTTTCGAAATTAAAAAAACGGCTAGTCATAAAAAGTGGCACATGCATAAAAAATTTACGTTTGCAAAATTTCATCAGTTTGAGGGTGCATCTTCTGCCCCCGGGGGTCAAACTTTCAATTTTTCGAAAAAAAGGGGGAAATTTTACTTTCCGTTGTAACATAATTTTTTTGTAGTTTTTCTTCTGGCTAGTTATAAATTGTAAGTTGGATGCACCCAGAACTTTCTTATGCAAAGGCATGTTCGAAGCTTAAGGTTTACTGCCCCCGCATTGATTACCAAAATGCTGAATTTTCACCAATTTGAGATGCAATTTTGTCATTGCTCAATAAACAAACTGGTCACAAAAGGGCGAGATGGTGTTAACGCTGTACGTTCATTTATGTTCTGTCCACAAACTTTGCAGGATAATACGAATTGACAAACTACAGTATAAGACGTGGTCTTGCTTAAATTAAAAGCAATAGAAAGCTTGATCACTCAGTTACAGCTATAAAACACAACTTATATTATACTTCAGAATAAAAGCAATATGATCTGCAGGTTCCGTAAATAGAATGTATTGTAGGCTACAGTTTCGACATGACTTGTTATCATGACATTGTGTGGCTTACACAAATTTGTCATTTACAAACCAAAATTAAACGTTCACTTGATAGGCTACTACAAGTACTACAAGAACCACATACAGGAGTAAACTTTGTTTGACAGCAATGTAACGATAAAAAAGAACTTGTGTTAACAACAACAAAAAAAACGAAATTGTGTCAAAAATACAACAAACAACAAGGACTTTTAACCAGTTCACCAGATTATTGTTCAAACTTAGTTCTGGCTAAAGTCTAATGAATCATAAAATCTTGTTTCGACTGGAACCGAGGAATTTTTTTCCTTTATTGTAATATTGCTTTAATGGACCCATCTTTTTCAATGCTGTCCACCACATGTGATGAGGCATCTGTGACGAGTTTAATGGCTCTCTCAACGGTTTGTGTGTGGCAGGGAAACATAGGAAACAACTGTTTTTAAAGCATCTTTGTTTTGATGTGCTCTTCTATCACACTGCTGTCAACACCACGCATCACTGGGGGTTCCGTAACTGGAATATTTTGCCAGTCTATCATCTCAAAGTAACGTTCGGAACTGAACTGCAATATTGGCAGGATGCATTTTTGCTGACGAATGCTGTGAGATGATAATATTCTTGAATTGAAAATTCTTCTCCATCCTAGTACCCTTACATAGCCTACTCTCCGGTATCACATATCATTGCTATCAAAATGTTTCCAGGATGGGCAAAAAACGTATTCCTTGGTAGTACTTTGTTAACGATATTGCGAGCTTTATTTGATAGCTTCTGAGCAGAGTGTAGAATTTCAGAGAAATGTTTTGGGCCATTAGTGAAATTGCTTTCCTTTTAATAGCAAACCATACTGGAATGTAAACATTCATAAAAATATAGTCCACAAATTCCACCAATGCAGCTGACGGTTCGTTAGATGCAACATATAAACGTAGAATTCTATTGGCTGTGGTCAGCCATCTTGAGTGGTTCATTAATATATGCTATATAAATATAATGCTATATATGCTTTGCAAATTTAGGCACATGATACTTTCCATTTGAGCTGTAAACCTCAGTTTTTTTATCGCTCTTCTCACTTTGCTTTTATCTTTAACAGATTGAGATTCGCTATCCATTACAACTCCCGCATCTTGTAGAAGTGATGAAGCAATAAGTGCTGCAGACCTATCTGAAATACCAGTACGATTGCATAATTTAGCAAATACGATTAAAGTGGACGTAGCTTTTTTTCTTTTTCTGAGGTTTACCGAGGCAAAACTGGGCTGATAATCATAATCTCCGCAGTGTTCATTGGTAGACAAAGTTTCTGAGCTTGAATAACGTTCAAAATTAGATTTTGTGGCCGATTTATCAAATTTATCAATCACCATTATGCGGGTTGTTCTTTCATCAAGAAGGAACTGTTGTTCCGTAACAGGGACACGATTTTCCTGCAGGCAACTACATAGCTGAAAATTGGAACACTTACAACAACCTATATCAAATAATTTTTGCTTTACAGATTCTTTCATTTGCTCCAAATTTTGCTGAAATTTAGTCCCACATCTAAACTTTGACTTCAAAAGGTTATTCATTTTTTATTTGTAACTCTTTATCATAAAACATATGGGCAATGAAAGAGTTTGGACAGAAGATAATGAGCGTAGCCTACTGCGTTAACACCATCTCGCCCTTTTGCGACAAGTTTGTTTATAGAAAAATGACAAAAATGCATCTCAAATTGGTGAAAATTAAGCATTTTGGTCGTCGATGCGGGGGCAGTAAACCTTAAGCTTTGAACATGCCTTTACTTAGGAAAGTCTGGGTGCATGCCGCTTACAATTTATAACTAGTCGAATAAAAAATTACAAAAAAAATTATGTTAAAACGGAAAGTGAAATTTCCCCTTTTTTTTGGATAAATTGAAAGTCTGACTTCACTGCGGGGGCAGAAGATGCAACCCCAAACTGATGAAATTTTGCACACGTAACTTTTTTATGCCTGTGCAACTTTTTATGACTAGCTGTTTTGAAATTTCGAAAAAAAAGTCAAAAAAAACCACCCTATTGTACTCGTCAGTGAAATGAACTGACGGAGTCAGCGTCAGCGCGAATTGCCTAAAAACTTTACGGCATAAAGTACTGCATCAGCTCTTAAAGAAATTGACGGCGTCAGCGCAAATTTGTAGCGCTATTTTAGCCAGGGTCTCACAAAACTGAAGTATTTCAACCAAGTTTAGTCTAACAATATCTATAAGTTAAGAGCAGGTTTTATGTTTGGAGACTGTATTGTAATTAGCTGGTTTAGGTTATTAGTTATTTCCTTGTAGAAAACACAAGAATTTCAAAAAGTTTATCCGACAATCTGCTTCGTTTGGGACGCATATTGTCTTTTCCAAGTGAAAACAAAATCGCTCTTTTCAGGGCAATAGAGCTCTTGAAATAAAATATCGTCAACCTCCGCGATGACATTCATTGATTTTTCGCTTTCTCTCTCTGGTCTCTTGTTCTCGATACTGCTCACGATATCAAGGATCACCATTTGGCGTACTTCTTCCACTTGTATTCCAGGTAGCCATTCCAACCAGCGCGAAAGCGGGTAATTCGAATGAGTCGCACTGGCTAGAATTCATTGTGAAACTCTCATTGTGAAATGAGATTTTCCATGAAAACAAGAAATGACGCATAGCGCTTGACGCGTAAAATCGCCAAAATAATTGACGGCGCTATCACTTCCGTCAACTAAAAAATTAACTGACGCGCTACCCTCAGCGTCAACAAAAAGTTAACGCCGTCAACGTACAACACTGGGTCCCACATTACTCAAGATAGAAGATGCACCAATGATGTAAAAAGAAGAGTCGGTTAAACAAAACCGTCATTTTGAAAATGTAAAGAATGTTTAAGAAGCGATAAGATTTTCAATTACAACTGAGAATATTATAAATGTGATTTAAACAACACGTTACAAACGAAACAATTAAAAAAAGAATTGGAGTGCAAGATGGATGGGCAAACAATCTAGCAAAACAAAAGATGAAATTCGCGGGACATATTTTGAGAGGATCGGCAGAACAACTACATCAATTGGTTATTAAAGGTATGGTGGAAGGAAAGAAGTGCAGGGGAAGAAGGAGACACACTTGGGGAGATGATGTAAAACAGTGGTCTCACTTGTCAAGCATCGGAGAAGCGAAAAGAGTAGCAAAAGAAAGTGAAGTGTGGAAGCAATTGACAGTCAACCTTCGACTCGGAGACGGCATCGGCCTATGGTGATGATGAGGATGAACACTTTTATAACGTTTAGTTTGCATAGCTGCTCCTTCTTTTGGACAATGAGCTATTGCAGAAAATAAATAAATATAACTTGTCAGGTACATGAAACGGTGCCGACAAGAATTACAAGGCAACAAAACTTGAAAAGTTTTTGATTGGATGTTACACAGACATGCCGATCTGCTTTATGCTGTTCAAATTGTTTTGATGTATCTGCTTAACAAAATGAACTTCACTTATGGTGACCATTTAGTTGGTCATTTAGTGAATTGTAAAAATATTATAACAAACAAAGTTTGGTCACTTGATGTTGAGGTTTGGTTGTTGTCGGCTTTTGCTTACAGGTCCAAAACTATATAGCACCCCTACGTGGTCATTGTGACTGGAACTAGAGAAACCTGTCAGTGATCTTAAAATTTTATTTCAGACCATTATTGCTTCAGTCACAGTTCTTTTGGGCAATGCTCCAATGGTGATAACTCCTACAGGCCTATTTCCATACGCATATAATATAAGGTATGAATTCTGTTGTTGTTAAGTAGTTTTGTTCAGTTTGATTTATTGCCTGTCTTGCCTGCTGTGAATGGAAAACATTGAATGTGATCATCAATTTAATATGAAGAAGAATCTGCAAACGTTGAATCAATGTTTAAATGACGAATGTTTTTTTCTGGGATGTTCTAACGTTTAGGGCAGGCCTACCGCTTTAAATTGATTTGATTAATTTTGTCAGAGCTGATGTTTTTAACCTTTTGGGCACTTGTCAAAGATTTACACAAAAATTCCAAACCTACTTAGTACTTATTCCTGTTCGTTGATGAGTCACACTATGACTGTTTGTTTTTCAGCGTTTTTGCAACAACGTGATTTGTTTCGTTTGTAAAATGTTCGCTTCTTGAGAATGGCGATAAATTTTTCATACCAAGAAAGTGAGCATTCTTTGTCATAACTTTGAAGTTGTGACTCACAGACGTAATTAACTCCCTAACAACAATGATTTCGACAGAGAGAGCTTTCGAGTTTCATGCTCTGTTATTGCCATTTTGCAGGTAACTACGTTTCGTTGCTGAGCTTTGACTCTTATTTTAATAACTTTTATTTTCAACAGCAACAATCCTGACCGCGGTGTTGTCTCACCGAGGAGTTTTGTATCAACTTTGACTGTCCTCAATTTCTCCGACACTGACAGCCTTATTGTTGGTATTCCTGGTTCTGCGTCTGAAAAATGTGTGGTACCACGTAAGTTGAAACTTGTCATAACAGTTAAAGATGGATGCGAGGTCCTTGTCATAACAGTTATTAGGATGCGAGGTCCTTTTGTTTTGAAATAAAATATGGTGAATAAAACCGTGTCACTATAGGTATTGATCTAGTCTAGTGCATGTTTCTGGTGTAACTTATTACGAAGATGAAAATGTAATGGAATGCTATTCATAACGAAGAAAACATAACCGGAAATAAAATAAACAAAAGAAATTTTCGTTTCAAAATATTTTTCAATATACTGTAACTTCGTGTACAACACAGTCCATCACTTGTCATGGCTTCATTTTTAGGTGTAGTGTTGATTAATGGCAAAATATTTACGTAATAGCGAGAAGAAGATGTTTGATACTTCCAAGTACTGTCCGTTTGACTCTCTTCAAGAGCTTGTAAACCTAACCGCATTAAAAATTTTGTATCGAATATATATCATATAGCCTAATACAAAGCTTATCCTATCGTATATATGATAAACATATATTATATTATACCAGCCTGTTTCACCTAAATAAGGATCATCAGAAGGACCTTATTCAAATAGATTCTATTTGAATAAGGTCCTTCTGATGATCCTTATTTAGGTGAAACAGGCTGTTAAAGTTTCAGATGATAATAACTATATTTGATTTAATTCGTTCTGCTTTGCTTTTTTGCTCAGCATTGAGCACTTTTTGTAGTACCGTATCAATAGTTTTCATTGTTTTTTTTTATTATATCATAAAATATATATAATATACATTACATTATATCTTATATCATAATTATAATACGACAATAGATAACGATAATTATCTTGAGAAACACCCAAACGTTTCAGTACACATCAAGTACAGTTATTATTCACTACAAACTTTAAGATGCTGTTTCACCCTTATTGGGATCGCCAAAAGGTTTTTATTCAAATAAATTCTCACGACAAGTTCCTACGTCAAGATAGATGAAGAGTACATTGGTCAATGAACACCAGTTTCTTCACAAAAAACCTGAAGTCTTCAGTTTTATACTGATAAAAATACCTGTTTGTTCACATAAGTGCCATAATAGCTCATGTGGTTAGCGCCTGATTTTTTGGGCAAAGAAACGAAGATATGCAATTTGCCTTCCACAAAATTTCATCTTGTCTCCCCCCAAAGAAATGAGTTTAGAGAGATAATCAGCAAAAACCCTGCTTTCCAATAAGAGAACTTAGCGATACGCTGGATGAAAAAAAAACATTTAAAATATAAATCGCAGCGTTGTTGATAAATCGCAAATAGCAAACAATGTTTGGTTGCATTCATTAGCTATATTTTTAAACTAAACTTTATTTCATGGATTAAAATATTTGTCCTCCTCCCAAAATTTGCTTTTGTTCCCATAAATATTTCTTTCTAGCTACGTTACCGGTCTTGATAATATTGCCTATATTGTTATTTCACACTGTGGCGAACACCTAAGCATTTATGAATATGTGTAAACTGAAGACTTTTAAGGTTACAACATATTTTAAACAATTTACAGGTTTTATACATATATACATAAATATTAACTTTGTTATAATATTTTGTGAATACAAAAATAAAAAACGCGTTAACGAGATGTCCGGATAGCGATATCAGTAACGGATCTAAAACAATGGGAGAGCACCAAAGTTTCGATAAAATAAAATTTGAACCATAGGCATACGAAGTCAAGAAACGTGATCAAGTTTAACATAGTCAAGGTTATTAATTTTACAGAAACACAAACCTACGCAACAAATTAATTATCGAACGTTTTTGACATCACAAGGTGTCCTCTTCAGGAATAACATATATACAATTTAACTACATCTGAATAAAATACAATGGTTTATTAAATCTATAAAGAGAAAAAAAAACTCCACAGTACTTCTGACTAGCTCAAACTCAAGGGTATGGGCTCTACGAGAATCAAAGGTAACTGCATCAAAAGGTGTTGAACAGATCACATGATGTGGTAGAAAGAGCAAGGTATGAAAAAACTAATTTCAAATACAGAGAGCAAGAAAGATGAGCCGCAAGTCTACAATTGTCTGTTCAAAGGTGGATTGTTACGTTTTATGTACAAGGCTTTTAAGATCTTGGTTTGATACTCAGACTTATCTCTGGACATGATCTAAAATTGCTTGATAGAAACGTTGTTTTCGCATTCTGTACATGAGGAAATGTGATCTTTAATTGCAGTTTTCTGTAGAGAATTTAAATTCAGGTGTTTCCCAGCTCTAGTCAATAAATGTGTTGTTGATATATTGATATATGTCAGGCTTGCCACACGCAACAATCCACCTTTGAACAGACAATTGAAGGCTTGCGGCTCATCTTTCTTGCTTTCTGTATTCTAAAATTAGTTTTTTCGCACCTTGCCTTACTTACCACAACATGTGATCTGTTTTTATGGTTTTTGTGTATTATTGGCCCAATAATGAATTTTGATACACACGCTCACTTTGCATTGAACAAAATTTATCACATGAAAACTAGATTTCGGAAAATTTTGTGTTACAAGTTTTGATTTAAACTTGAAGTTGTATTTAGATAATTTCTTATATTTAAAAACACAGACTAATTTCAATAACTTTTGTGTTGGAAGTTTCTACATCTCTATGTTTTTCAGCTGACTCAATGACTTCATGTAGTCTTTCGCTGCTTCTTGTCTATTGTGTTATCTACAATAGATTGCTATGGCTTTATTTTATTCGCAATTGTTTATAATTGTACCGACGTACCGTACTATTCTCGCAACAGCCGAAATAAGTGTTTCTCTCTCTTTCTCAACAGAAAATTTTCGAAAATATTTTTGAAGTGTTCCATGTTTGCCTAATGTTTATACAGTAGGCCTAGTGTACAAGGAATATTTCACCTCATAATTGTAATACTTATAATTCCACATAATTAACACTGAAATAAGTGAGTGATCGTTAATTAGTTGAGTGGGCAATTTTTTTATTACAAAATATTGGATTCGCTTTTTAGGTGTTCATAACAATTGTCTATCCCTTAAATCTACTGTTGAAATCCTACTATTTTTTTTAATAAAATAAGGTTGAGAAAGGTAAGTAAACAGTTTTTACAAACAAAGAATAATCATATTTATTCTCTATTTTAAGGTCAGCATATAACCAATTATCCTCTTGTATTCGTTACTTTCCTAACTAAGGCCAAATAATTTGTGTCTAATTAAAATTTACTAATAGCCTACTTGAGTAGAGCAGCCTACTCAGTCAATTTGTAAATTATAAACATTTAAATTGTTCCATGCAGATTGTTTTACAATCCAACTTCTAAATCCGATGCAACTGCCAAAGGTGACTTGTGGAAATACTGCCACTTGTAGTTTCACAAGCGAAGCTTTTACTTGCGGCACTGATGGAAACTTTTCTCCAGAATATACGTGTGACACACCAACAACTGTGAACTAGAGCTATACAACAGATGTATATAACAACTATACAACAGCAAGAGATAACTACCATACAACAACATTTCGTTCTGGTATATGTTCAATATTTCAACTTTTCATTCTGGTTGCATGTTCAATATTTTTGCCATAAGCCTTGGTTTAATTTGTAAGGGCTGTCTAGCTAATATTTTAAAACATTAGTGTACCTCTGATTTTAAAGCGACGCTATGATTGAAATCAGTTAGAATAAATATATTGTAATTGCTTTATAGAATTTCAAACAGACGAATTTGGACCAAGACATAGTTGCGAATTGAAATTTTCATGTCACGTACCAGTGATCAGCATTTTTTTTGACTCGCATTTCTGTCTTGTTGTTCAGCCGCAGTGACATCTTGTATAAAGCTAACATTGTCAATAAAGGATATTTAATTTTACATCGAAATAAAACAACACTTTGAAACCTGAACGCAGCAGTGGTGATTTGTATAAAAGACAACATTGTTAGACTTGTATGGTTTTGGCTATCTAAAGCTGTTTTTTGATTAAAGGATAATTTAATCTAGGGGTATGATTAGGCTACCTACAACAATTAAATAAGTTAAATGTAATATTAAATATATTAATTGATAATCAAAGTTTCAAGTTTTTATTCGGGAAATTGAAAAGTACTTATTCTGTCTCTAACCAATTTAGTTTTATCGATTGGTGTCAGAAAAGCGACATTCTCCAGTCGTGAACTTTCCCTTTCCCTTTTGATGCTGTTCAGTCTGTTCTCATTTTAAGTCTGTCTCTGAGTGTGTGCATTTTTCAATTCCTCGGTTATTTCATAATATACCGGTAGTACCTTTTCATCAGTAATAGCTTATCGTGAAAGTGGTATTTGTGGGGAAGTGTGAACTAGATTCCGTGAGAGCGGAATTTAAGTTTTGAATTTTAACAGTTGAATTGCATTTTCAAAGTTTAGTTCTCATAGGTTTCAGCAAAATGTTCTCATAAATTTAAATTTGTTAATTAAAAATGTGGTACATGTTACATACTTCCCTACTTACGCCAAAATAACAGATTAATCATATCACAAGCGATTACACATGATGCAAATAATACAGATGTGTGGTTATACAGTATTGTAAGATACTTTACAAAGAAAGACAATTGTAGGCTACAAGTTAGTAGGGGAAGACACATGGCCCTCTCCTCTCGTGGGATGAGGAGATTGGACGCACACATAAGCAAGTATACCACAGTAAATGGTTTATATGGTCCACAGTATTTGAGTGGGCGTGTGGTTGCAAGGGAAACGATATTAAGAGATAAGGCGATGTCGTAATTCCCTAGGAGCCTTTTGGCTTACTACGATATACAATAATTGCAGGACTGTAATTGTGGTTGAAGGGGAAAAAATCGTTTATCATAAGAGATGAGGCGATGTCGTAGTTCCCTGAGAGACTTCTTGGCTTATTTAGGCAATACAATAGTGGCTTGACTAATATGTTGGGTACAGTTTTACCTCTTGTCTAGGAGTGATGCAGTTTCGCCTAATGCTCAGGAAAAATTATGTTATGGCAGCTGCGTCATTCTTGAGTAAGCATTAGGCTACGAATAGTTTTAAAAATAAAATACACAAATATCGTAGGCTATATAGGCAGGTAAGTGTCCATGACTATCCATGCTCCGCCTCTGTAGAGATAGGACTTGACACTCATAGAAGCAAACCAGAATAGTAATAGGATAGCTGTGAGCTACGCGTGTGCGAAGGTTGTGCGAGACAGAGATGGCGTTCATGAGAGAAATGTCTTTGAGGACAAGATATGCTATAGAGTTCGAGTATGTTGAGTTCGGGACGAAGCTATGACAGCAATACTGATGAGCAGTTCAGTTTATGACTGTTGACAGATGGTGAGCACGACATGAATGAGTGGCCAGCTTGTAAAGTCGCAAGCTGTAAAGTAGACATCTTGTGCTGATGAATGCTGCGGCGATGTTGCTGAAGTAGAGTGCTTCTTGTGTGAAGAAGGCTTGAGTGCGCACAATGCAACTACTGTGCGTTGTGTCACAGTGTAGCGGCAGACATAGGGTTGACCATGATGAAAGACGGCAATTCAGCTTCAGTGCTTGGCGAGTATGAGGTTAGCCGAGTTGACGCTGTCTCTGTAGAGCTTCCTTTTAAAAGCTTCTCTGAATAGAGGCATCTCACGTGGAGGTAAGTTGATGAGAGCCACAGTGTGGTGGCGATGACGTTGATAACTCTGCCGTGTTATCCATCGTAGTGCTGTCAGTCTCACAAAGTCTCTCGCATGCCGTCTAGCAGCAACCATGGCCACCTAAAGATACGGCCTGATTTGTCACATTTTGCAGAAATTTCCAGGTTTTTTTAACTTTGTGCGAACGTTTAACCTTTGTCAGACTGCATATTTTTACACCGCTAACAGGCGGCATGGGTACAATTGTACCCACGTACATTTTCCATTGAAATTTCCAAGTTAGTTATATTTTTTGTACGGTATGCCGTATTTATTGGTCAGAGCGTTTAAATACTGTGTTCTAGGGAAGTATAGCACGTGTTGCTGCACCAGTTCTCTCTCCATTCCACTTTTATTTTTATCATCCTTTCTGCCCCTGCGATCAGCTATCGTCATCCCAGTCGTTCCACTTCGTTTCCTCTCCCTTCGTCTCTTGCCTTAGATAAGACAAGGCACGTGCAGTATTAGAGTTTTTGATTATATTTGAGTAGGACTAGTAGGAATTGGTAAGTTTTCTGCCGGAATTGGTTAGGTGTAAACTGTAGATTGAAAATTGGTTGTACTGTAGGCTATAAGTTTTGGAAGGTTGGTGAAGAAATCCTGAGTGATGGTGATGCTGAATCTAGCATTTACGATAATCGAAGAACACGACGATTGAGGTCAGTATCATTTTGTGTCCAGCTTATAGCCTACTTTTGTAGTACCGGTATTTCACAAAGAAACATTATACACATTTATTTACTTTTTTGCTGCCTTTCAGATATACGGTCGATGAAATGAGGCGTATGATTGAAGAATCTGATTCTGAATATGAGGAAGGCGCATATGTTGCATCTGACGATGAAAACTACATACCAGAAGCAGATGATGGCATTGAAGAAGCGTCCGACATTGAAGAAGAAATGGTGGTAGAACAGGAAGAAGAATACGACTCAGACGAGATCGAGTGTTGAAGATGTCCCTGCCATGTCTCAACATGTTGATAGCATTTGGATTGCTAAGGATGAAACCGAATGGCATAGAGATCCGCTGCCAACTGCCCAAACAAGATCTCGTAACATCCTACGACAAAGAGGTGGGCCTGCAGCAACCAGCAATCTATTTACAGAAAAAGAGCTGTTCAAATCCATCATGAGTCCAGAGATGTGTGACATCATACTAAGAGAAACAAATCGAAAGGCTAGAAGAGTTTATGAAGCTTTCAACAACAATCTCGCAGAAAGATTTCGTAATGCTTCTGAACGGCCACCACTAAGAACATTCGAGCCCTTTACTGAAGTTGAGCTCAGTGCATTTATTGGCATCCTTATTGCTGCTGGTGTACACAGGAATAACA
The DNA here is from genome assembly GCF_918807975.1 of Aplidium turbinatum. Classification (NCBI taxonomy): domain Eukaryota; kingdom Metazoa; phylum Chordata; class Ascidiacea; order Aplousobranchia; family Polyclinidae; genus Aplidium; species Aplidium turbinatum. Next base: position 3,317,457 of record NC_137483.1, on the reverse strand, counting down.
AAGAGAATCTGGAAGATATGTGGAAAGTAGATGCTTTGCCTCTTATACGTGCAGCTATGTCTCGTGACCGCTTCAAGTTGATGCTCAGATTTATCAGATTTGACAACGATAATACACGTGCAGAGCGTGTGCAAACAGATAAAGCTGCACCAATACGAGATCTGTGGCTAATGCTGAATAAAAATTTGGAGAGAGCCTACAAGCCACATCAATGTATCACGATAGATGAACAATTGTTTCCATTTCGAGGACATACCAAATTCACACAGTATATACCATCTAAACCAGCTAAATATGGTATCAAGGTTTTCTGGGCTTGTGATGCATCAAACGCCTACCCGCTGCATGGTCAGCTTTATACTGGAAAACCAATAGATGGTCCCCGACAAACAAATGTTGGTGAGCGAACAGTTTTGGACCTGGTCTGTTTGTATAAAGGCTCTGGAAGAAATGTCACCACCGATAATTTCTTCACAGGTATGCAGCTAGCTAAAGTATTGAACACCTGGGACATGACTTTAGTTGGAACAGTCAGAAAAAACAAGAGGTTTTTGCCAAGCAACATGCAACCTGGCAAGGAAAGAGCACTTCACTCGACCAATTTCGCCTACCATCGAGATGCAACAGTCTGTTCATATGTGCCAAAGAAAAACAGATCAGTTGTGCTTCTATCATCCATGCACATGACCGGAGAAGTCGAAGCAACACAATCAAGCAAACCAGAGATCATCACGTACTATAATAAAACCAAAGGGGGGGTGGACATAATGGACAAAATGCTGGGTGAATACACAGTAAAACGACGGACACTGCGTTGGCCTTTGGCGTTTTTCTATAACATGATCGACGTCACTGGCTTAGCGTCGTTTATCATCTACAGGGAACACAAGCCAGTGTTTAGGAAAAAGGACCAACGGAGAAAGTTCTTGAAATATCTTGCGAAACAGCTATGTATGCCTTCAGTGGAAGCTCGCACTACCAACCGCATGATGATGAGAAACCGCTTCCTTCGAGCTGCAGTGGAAATGGTTCTAGGACGGCCCATTGCGACACCGCCAGAAGGGGCAGAAGCTAACCCCAAAGAACCCCATGGAAATCGAGGAGCTACACCGATTGTTGGCAGTTGCTATGTCTGCAGAGATCAGAAACAAAAACGACGTAAAACCAGGAAAGGCTGCGTGGCTTGCGTTCAGCCTGTGTGCGACTAACACTCCATAACAAAAACAAAGTGTATTACTTGTGACACTGACTAAACCCATCTCGACTAAGTTTTCTTTCATATTTCTGTGTCAAATAAATCATTTCTGTACTCTGTTTCATTCAACATTCAAAAAATTGTCTTTGTGTTATGTATACTGGCATTATTTAGATACACAATGTGCAAGGGTACAATTGTACCCATACCGCCTGTTAAGGGTGTAAAAACAACTCGACCCTAAATCTCGGTAACGTGTAAAGATTTTTTCCGACATTTAGTCTGCATAATCTAACACAGAAATGTAGAGATGTCAGGAAGTTTCAGGTCTCTCGGGTTTCTAGAAAAAAGACTGTCGTATTTTAAAATTGGAATGGGTACAATTGTACCCATGCAGCCGGACGAAGGTTAAATAAATTTTTCTAAAAATTAGATTTTTACGCTTTCTTTATTCTTTTCCCCAGATGACACAATAGGTTTTAACATCCTCACATATTAGAATACAAAGAAAATTTGATTTCGAAGATTTAAGTCAGACTGTTAATTTTCAATAACAGTCTGATTTTGCGTATTTCAACTTACTTTTTCTCATTTGCTACTGCTTCCCCAAGGCAACAAAAAAGTTTTTAGTCATTAAGAAACGGCAAAAAGTAAAAACATCTCAAAAAATGTCAGTCAAGCACTAGCAGTAGCTGTAATCAAAATCTGCAAAATGTGACAAATCAGGCCGCATCTCCAGGTGGCCATGCAGCAACCATGTGGTGAGGTGGCGCATCTGCAAAAAGCAATACAGAGTAGAATCCATGAGATATACATGTAGCCTAATAAGTAAGGTACGTACGTCATACACGCTAGTATAATAAGATAAAAAGCACAAGAATGGTTGAAACGACCAAGCAACATGATTTAGTCATGTCGACTGATGAAGTTCTAGAAACTGTTCAGGTGTGAGAATAGACCGGAAAAATATGTAGACTGTAAGTGCATACAATGTGATACAATACAGAGGATACAATGTCAGTGAATGAGCGAAAGCGGTGAGAGAAAGAATAGCTTAGTGGACGTAGGCTAGGTGAAATGATGGGCACCTGGAAATGCAGTGGGAAACAGTTGATGATGCGATATCAGCAAATCAACAATGTCAGTGAGGCAAGGCATAACTTGAGGCACGATATGAAAAAGCGGTAAATAGTAACTTAGCTTACGATAAATGAGAGTACTACGTAACATGACAGTGTCATGGCGTAAGCTTACGGCTGATAGGGTGTATGGAACAGTAATGGTACAGGAAGCGTGACCAAAAAGAACATACCGAGATAAAATTGGTAGGCGTAAAGTGGCTGGTATGTTTTGTAGTGGTTATTCAACGTGTGAACAACGTGTTATGAATGGTACTGTTTTATTGATCTGAGCACGTGGCAGCACTCCTGCCTTATCAAAAACAAAATAAATTACATGGCCAAACGCTAACCAAGCTTACACACAAAACTCCATATTCAGGGTAAATAACTGTGCATATAGTGCAATTCCAAACAAAAGAAAACAGCGCCCAAAATGGCTAAACAAAGTTTCTCAAATCAAGTTAGCTCCTAATAATACTAAAAAAAGAGGAGAATGATAATCCCAACCTGTATGGGCGCAGGCGGCTTCGCATGATTTCTCCTATCCTTTTCGTCACGAAGTTATACAAACTGATAGTTTCAGCTGATAACTTAAGGGTAGCAAAGTTGATGTCTTCTAGTCGGAGTAAAAAGACGCACAAAATTACGAATGGTTGCTTGGGAACGAAGCCACAACGCTTTGCAGAGTGGTGCCTGTACATTAGGGTGGCTCGTTTTTGAACTTTTTTTTTAAATTCTCTCGGGGTAGTGGGGAAATGGTGCCAATGAGTGAGAAAACAATCATGACAAAATTTGAGATTTGTAAAAAATTGTCTTCAGCCTCCTCATGGTGCCCAAAAATCAAAAAATGGGGTCAAAAACGCAATTTTTTTTTTAAATATTTTTAGTTTGGGTAGATACAATATTGTTTAGATATATCTAATTAACCTAAGAAAAAAAATTGGAGTCATTTGAACTATTCCTTCAGCTTCCTCACAGCTTCTGAAAATTTCTTTTTTGATGAAAATTTCGCATTTTTGTGGGTGGGTACATGATACATAATTGCGTTAGACATTTTGCCAGCTATAAAACGTCATTGTATTTCTCTTTATAGGCCTGCCCTGAGCTGTTGCGTCATTTTTTAATAAAATTGGGTTAATTTGGTAGGAAAAAGTGACGTCTTTTATTTGAATTTACGTCACTGACGAAGTTTGTAGTTATGTAACCACAAACAGAAATGCGAAATTTTCAGCAAAATGAAAATTTTTAGAAGCTGTGAGGAAGCTGAAGGAATCATTCAAATGACTTCAATTTTTTTTTATAGGTTATTTAGATATATCTAAACAATATTGTATCTACCCAAACTAAAAATATTTAAAAAAAAAATTGCGTTTTTGACCCCATTTTTCGATTTTTGGGCCCCATGAGGAGGCTGAAGACAATTTTTTACAAATCTCAAATTTTGTCATGATTGTTTTCTCACTCATTGGCACCATTTCCCCACTACCCCGAGAGAATTTAAAAAAAAAGTTCAAAAACGAGCCACCCTACTGTACATCTGTATAAAATAAGATTGGGACGTGTGTCCTGTAATCTGCTATGCCGACCTATGCTAGTTGCATGTAGGTTAGGGCAAAATAAAAAAAATATTAAAATGAGCTGAGTATTCAAGATACATTTGACACTGCAATTTTTCAACAAAAAATTGCATGGTTATGTCTTACTGAAAAGGCAACTTGCTGGCAATTAGTGAATCTAATGTAAACGTTTAAAAATATTAAAAGAAGTAAATGGGGCTTCTGCATTGAAATAAAATTGTCGTCATCGCGTCTAAAATAAGCGGTTTGCAGCTGAACAACTCGCATTATTAGCCTACTACCCATGAACAAACAGCAAAAATCAGTTACGTTTGACAAGCAATAATTGCCGCATTGCACTTACAAAGGACAATAGGCTACACCAAATTTGTTGGCGAACCAACGTGTGAAATGTTATCAAGTAACATGGTTTTAAAGATATCTAGGAGAAATGCATTTTTAACTTAGAAATCAAAAATTGTAGCAAAGCCTACTTACCAGATTTTTCATAGCTACTTGGGAGAAAATCTTTCTAAACTTACTTGTCTGAGTGTCATGAAAGTGGAAAGCAAGTTATTAATTAAGTTTTTATTCATTTTCAACCCGACTTACGTTCGGATGTCACCAATGTGGTAACATTTATATTAGAGGTTTGTTGATGGTTTTACAAGTTAATTAATTATATTAAGACTGTCTGTATATCTCATAAAATTCCATATAATTTGAGTCTACTAAACCTTATTCACACAATTGTTTATATTACAAAGTTATAAAAAGTTTTTAGACAAGCCCCCAGTGTAGGGTTTGGCTATCTGAAGCTGTCTTTTGGTTATTAAAGTGATAATTTAGTCTGTCTAGGGGTATGAATAGGCTACTTACAACAATTAAATAAGTTAAATGTAATATTAAATATATTTATTATCAAGTTCTTAATAAGAAAATTGAAAATTACTTATCCTGTCTATAACCAATTTAGTTTTATCGATTGGTGTCAGAAAAGCGACATTCTCCAGTCGTGAATTTTCCCTTTTTCTTTTGATGCTGTTCATTATTTCAGTCTGTTCTCTAGCCCATCGTGAGAGTGGTATTTGTGGGGAAGTGTGACCTAGATTCTGTGAGAGCGGAATTAAGGTTTTGAATTTTCACAGTTGAATTGCATTTTCAAATTTTAGTTCTCATAGGTTTCAGCAAAATGTTCTCATAAATTTAAATTTGTTAATTAAAAACATGGTACATGCTACAGATTAACACCGAATCTCAAATCACCGCAAAACTCCTAAGTTTGCATTAAAAAAATACTTATTTTTTCCTGTTACAAGTGTTACCAGATGCTTTTTTGTATTTCCAGCACAAGTGCCAAAGTCTAATCCATTATTTGTATGGTAACAACAGCAAAAAAAAAAAGCTCAAAGTCACACAAAATATACATAAATACCATTAATTACTCTTCAAACTGTCAGGTTAGAATGTCAATTTAGGCTACTAACAGATCCGCGCTCAGTCAAATTGAAACTTCACGTTGTCATGGGCCAGTCTATGCATGTTATGCATAAAATTAGACGTTGCAAAAACTTTATTATTGCATGTTGTGATGCGTAACTTTGCATTGCAAAAGGTCCGCAATGGATTGAATGCTTTCTTGAGTTTTTTTCATTACCTGGATTGTCTGATTGCAATTTTTCTCCATCTCTGTTAAAATTATCTGGTACAACACTTTCGATTGGCATCATGAATAAAACTAATACTGGTACGCACACTTATTCAAAGGAGGAGGCGTTATCATCGACCCAACAATTGCACTTTCAGGGTTCCATTGAACAAACAGACATTACTGTATAACAGCAAACAGGATCATGACTATAAGCAAATTCACACTGCCCAAACATAGGTGGGGTACTCTCAGCAGTCCTGGATCCCATCCAAGGATGCCCACATTACGAATCCAGCCTTCAAGATGTGGATCACCTGGTCAAAGATTGCCCAGCCACAAAAATCAGTAGCGGATATGGAGCTGCACACGCATGTGGTAATATTTAAAAAAAAGATGAAGCGTCAAAGGCATCGCACATAAGATGTGCATTAGGGCTATAACATTCTCGCAACCTCATATTCCTGTAAGAATATACGATGAACTTTTGTCTCAAAACAAAAGAAATAAATCTTATTTTACTCTAGCTTCAAAAACATTATCTCGAAATCAAATATTCACTTTTCCTAATTTATCTGTGTAAAACACGCATAAGGACATCTAATGTGCAAAATTTTTCTTGTAACTAAAATAAGACTACACAGCCACACTTAGAATGAAATAGATTAAATGCAAAGGATATCGAAGAAACATGTTTATAAAATTCGCACAATTTAGCGTGACAATTTATTGTTTTTTGCTCAGAATAAACCTAAGCTAGGCTACAATGGAATTTAGCTTCGGCAGGCATCACACCAAACTGCTACACTATTTTTAGCACATGTTCTGCGTATTTCTTGCTTTTAGAGATTTCAGGAGCAGATGGCTTCTACTTCCAATGATTTCCAGGGACTTTGAAAATTTTTGTTATGTTTCAATATGTCTGCCAAATTCTTAACTATCTCCGTGGGGCATCTGATCAGCAAACTAATTTAATCTACGCAAATTAGCAAGTTATTTTCAAGATTTTCCCTGAAGGAATGAAAATAAATGAATGTAAGGCAAGAATGGCTTTTTAACTTCACCTTGCACTACAGTACTAAAGTTATGCATTGTGTATAGTTTGTGGAGCGACAATTTAACTATGATGTAACAGTGCCAATGTATAAAGATAAACGACAACCCTAACTGTAAGTTGTATGCATTCATGCCGATCGAAACATTGATTTGGGGAGTGAACTTGTTTGAACTTAACAAAAGTTCATCCATTGAGTATTATACAGGAAATGTTTAATAAGAAATAATATGTCAAATGTTATAACCCTAATATCGTCGGCTCCAGCTCGTGTGTGAGCATTAATTTTGTCTTCAAAACAAATTTGTCTTTGAATGGTGATTTCGTATGTGGCTTTGGAGGCCCAGCCTATGATAGAAAAAACCTGGGCAAAAGTCACATTGTATGGAGGGTGGGGGACGTGGTAGTGTTAGATTTTGTTTCGAAGTGTTTTGTTTTCCTTGGGCTTTTTGTATCCTGTTTTGTCAAAAATACCGTGCATTCCCTAGTTTTTTTTCTCCAGAGTGATCTGTGACTGGCAAGTTGTTGCCATGAATCCAGATGAATGTTTGCATGGTTGAGGCAGACTTTTAGCTGATTTTTGTATCTCATTTCTAGTCTTTCATGTTTTTTTTTCCTTGTCTCTAGTTTACCATAAAGCATTATCCAAGGAAGCCTCGTTGAGTCCATCCGCACGACATGTCCTGTCCAGCAAAGGCGTTGTTGCAATAGGATGCCTTCTAGGCTAGGCAACCTAGCGTGATCAAGGCTTACATCGTTGGTGAGACAATCTTTTCAACGCGTGCCTAGCATTTTCCTCAGTTTCCTCTGCTGGAAGTTTTTTTAGACGTTTGATGTCACGGCGAAATAATATCCAGGTTCCACAAGCATAGAGAAGGGTAGGTAGAACGACTGCCAGGAAGATCATAATTTTTGTGTGGATAGATATAGCATGGTTGTTGAAAACACAATGGTTAAGTCTTTCATAGGCACAATGTGCTGCTTTTATGCGATGTTCAATATCCTTTGCACATGTTGGCCCTGTTGAAAGTATGCTACCAAGGTAGGAAAAGAAGTCTACTTCACCTCAGTTCAGTTCAGTTTGTTTTTATTTCTGATCATCACAACGAGAAAAATAACAATATATGACAAAACATAGCAGAAGCCCAGAAAAAGGTAGAAGCGACAAAACGCGGACGTTATAGCGTGCATGATACCAAAGCAGGACAATCAGTTTAAAATATGGCACGGTCGCAACACCTTAAGTCTTTCATCTAGCCTACTTTAGAGGTTTTTCGTTGATATTGATTTTTGGGGAGGTGTAATCAGGTGGCATTTGGATGAGTATTCTAGTTTTATCAGTGTTCTTCCATTTCAAAATGCTCATAAGGGTTGTTGTAGGTGGTGGCTATCGTTTGGAAATCATCAGGAGTCCAAGCAGGTGTGGTGTTATCATTGGCAAACTGTAACTCATGAATTGTATGAGCAAATGCTTTCGCTTTGCAAGGAAGCGAGCAAGATTGATGAGCCCTCATACATACGATGGTCTCCCTGCCAACTATGGCATTGAAGTCACCTAGCACAACAAGTTTATCTAGATCAGGAACTTTTAGGATAGTATGTGTGAGCTGGTTATAAAAGGAGATCTTGTTTTCACCTTCAGATGTGAGTGTTGGGGCTACAGTAGACTGAAATCAAAGTGATGTAGCGTTTCTTGATGAGTGGAATTCTTATCATCAACTTTTGTTTATTGATTATAGTTGGGACAAGATTATGTTTGTTTACAAACTTGGATGTGATAGCAACTTACACCATGAATGCGCTTGTCAGTGCTGTTTCCTTTTCAAAAGATGGTAAGTCAGATCCATTTTCTCTTATCCATCCCTCTCTAGCAAATCTGGTCTCGCTGAGAGCTGCTACATCGATGTTGAAGCGTGCAAGTTTTTTCATACCAAAGCTGTTCGACGTTCTGGTCGGTCATTGTTGCTTTTTTCTTGTAGTGTGCGGACGTTCCAAGCACCCAATGTGAAGGGTAGCCCAGTATCCATAGATATGTGTAGATCGAGCAAAGTCAGCTCCCTCGACCCTCTACGAAGTCGGAGTGTCTAGGGAGCTGACTTTGTTCAATCCCTATCTCTATGGGGATGCTTCAACGCGGTGTAAGCTGCACGTTTCGATCTTATTGGACCGGACTTATAGATCCGCTGTCAATGTGTTAGATCGGGCAAGAGGCTTCCAACTCTACCAAGCCTGTCCCCGCTACCCGTGATATCATCGCCAATGGGCTTTGTTTGATCCAAGTCCAAATTGAGACAAGTGCCATTCGTTGTATGGTTGTTTAAGGTAGTCATGACTGCGTGAGGGCTACGCACATACGCTTGGCTAGTTCCACATCCACTGCGGTCCAATAAGATCAAAACGTGCAGCTTCAGGGAAACTGGTTGCAACGGGATGCCAGGAACTTTGTTCATCGAGGCATCTCCATAGAGATGGGGTTGAACAAAGTCATCTCCCTAGACACTGATTTCGTAGAAAAGTATGCACATCAACCACTCTACTAGCCTACAATTTTTTTAGACAAAATTGTGAGCAATAATGGCAATGTAATGCTATAGTGTAATCGAGTGATTTTTGTTGATTTTGATATTAAATGGAGTTTTTTTCATATCGATGTTGTTAAAATCTAAACTGGTTGCAACGGGATGCCAGGAACTTTGTTCATCGAGGCATCTCCATAGAGATGGGGTTGAACAAAGTCATCTCCCTAGACACTGATTTCGTAGAAAAGTATGCACATCAACCACTCTACTAGCCTACAATTTTTTTAGACAAAATTGTGAGCAATAATGGCAATGTAATGCTATAGTGTAATCGAGTGATTTTTGTTGATTTTGATATTAAATGGAGTTTTTTTCATATCGATGTTGTTAAAATCTAAACTTGAAAGGAATTCAAATTTACGCTGAAGAAAGTGGGCAAGTTCAGCTTAAGACACATGGTCATTGATCAAACCCCATAATACAAATTCCTTGCTTTTATATCTGCTTCAAACTATTTTCGTTTTGATAACTCATTTTTCGTATTGTTTCCCGACCACTTCTGATTTCTTTCGGTGGCCTTCCGTCATGCAACCAAATCTGTAATGTGAAAGTCTTTTGTAAGTTGCACATCAAACACACAGTACTAAAACTGAACAAGCTAAACCAATAACCCAGTCTGAATAACATTGGCTCAACGATGAGCAAACATTTCGTAATTTTATGTTTTCTTGCTAGCAATACATTTTCAACATAGAAAGGCTTAATTTCGCTTCTCGTTCTTAACAACAAAGCATTGCAAATAGCATGTTGTATTGTAAACCTGGACAAGCTTAATTAATAACCTAGTCTGAATATTGACACAACGATGAGAAGCACTTTGTAATGCTTTGATTTGTTGCTGGCAATGAAGCTTGGTTTTCGTTTCAAAAAGCAGAATATTGCAAGTACAGTAGCATATAAGCTTATGTTAAGTAGATTAGGCTACTACAATAGTGAAAAACAGATAAGGTTTTTACCAGCCAGAAAGAAGCAAAACAATTTATTAATTATCAAGCTAGTCTTTTGTCTTACAAATTTAATCGATTTAACAAAAAAGATGATATTTGTTTTCAGTATTGAGCACTAGCCGTTAAGACTAATTAAGCTATTGTACAATGATTGCACAGTTAATGTCATTTAAAATTGAGATTTGATGTAAATTTGTTATGATCATGACTTAGCTACTTTATCAAATGTTGGTGATCTGTTTCAACTTTTTCCCCATCTGTGTTCAGTTAAAAAAAACAAAAACAGAATGGAACTCTACACCAGATATCTAAATCTTTTCTTTCTTCTGGTGACTGCAGGCTATGTCACAACAACATATTGAAAATGATGATCAGCTTTTTTCTGCGTTCAGTACGAAATCTAATTTTTCTCTAAAATCCAATGTGACAACGAAAAGTTAGAAAATTTCAGTGAAAAAATAAATCATTTCCTGTTTCAGAGATCTGACATTGCAATAAGGCACAGACATTCCCTCGCCCCGTTAGGTCAGTGGTTAGCCTACGCGCAAGGCTCAAGATCACGCGGCGTTGGTTCGACTCTTGCGGTGTGCGCTTGAGCAACGCACTTTAGGACTGCTCTCCATTCAGCGGCATCTAGTGAATGGAATAATTCCCCGGCAACAACACTTCAACAATCGGAAAACTTCACTCTGCCAATCTCCGTAACCGGCCCTGTGTCAAGAGCCTCTACATGTATGCGAAACTACCAGGAATAACATATCAAGGCTTTGTCAGGCCGAGGATAAAGATTCAAAAACCAGCCTTTCATCTCATTGCAGTGCAGTAAAGTAGGAGAGTGCTCTCAAATTGTATTGCTTAAGTCACTGATGCAATGCGTCGTTAGATTGCAGATTAAACAAACAGGCTTTGAATGACACCTAAAAATACAATCTTCTGTATGGACAAAATGTTTGGTCTTGGCTTCGATTCTCTCCACCGTGTAGACGTTTAGATTTACACACTAATCGTTAGCAGGGTGTCCAAAAAAGATTCTTACAAAGGACTTCCTCTTCCATGTGTACCATGCCTGTTCATGCACAGTTCTTTTCAGGTATCCCAGTATTTATCTATTAAAAATTGTTGCAGTTGCAACGTGCAGATGATCTTTGAGGTTATTGAAAAAAGTCAGGCGCTGTTTTCCACGAGGTCGTTTTCCTTTGATCCTTCTATTCTTTAAAAGATGGAAATAAGGTATTTCAATTTGAATAAGGTAAAAAAAATTTTGTTTTCTTAATTTAAAATGACTGGTGGAAAGTGTGCTACTGCTTCAAGACATCAAAGAAGAACTGAGGGAACTCAAAGCTTCTCTGCAGGGCGTAGTGAATGATGTAGGATACATAAAGGAACAACTGGATGAGACAAGAAAAGAGTTAAAAGAGGTCAAAAAAGAAAACAATATTCTAAAACAATTAATCCACAAAAACATTTTCACAATTGACAAACTAGTTCAGTATGGAAGAAGAGAAAACCTAATAATTTTTAATGTTGAAGAACCGCAAGAAGAAGGTGATGATGGGGAGGAAATTGTATTAAAAATTTGTAAAGAATTGGGCATCAACCTTTGCAAGGAGGATATCCAAAGAGCACATCGTTTGGGCAAGAAAAAACAAATTAAAAAAAAACAACATTGGTACGTTTCGTGTCATATAAAAAAAGAAATGAAATTATGTCCAAGAAAAAGAAACTGAAGCAAGAAAATGTTCGTAACAAGATCCCAAGTGCTTTTATCACAGAAGATTTAACCCCATTGCGTGCTAAATTATTTCGTTATGTTAAAAATTGTTGTGATGAAAGATTTTCTAAATGTCATACAAAAAATGGAAAGATAATTGTTTATGAAGAAAGATAAGACAGATGGTATGTTATGGAAACTCCTGACGATTTGTTTAAAATGAAAATTGATGTTGATTTCAAACTGTTGAACTATGAGCCACTCATACATAATATAAACACATAAATATTTTGAAATTACTGTTTCTGAGGATTTCATTTGAGATGAAAAAACGTCAGAAAGTCGGTTTTTATTCTAATTTCCCGAAAATACCGTATAATTTAATCGTAACACAGTGTGTACACCAAAATGTCACTGGGGAGAGAAGCGCCGTTTCTAGCTAATTTGGGGTCGCTGATCACGAATATGTATTAAAAAATGCTCCTGCGTACAGTTTTTGCAAAAAATTGAATTTTTGTTTGATACACTGCACAATGTAAAGCTGAAATGCAAGGTAATGCCGGTGTATATGGGCCATTCTTACTGTGTAATGATGATTTTTTCCTGCAATGAAGACCTACTGTATATACATACATACACACATGGTGGTAGTGCAGCAATGAGTAAGTCTGACCATCATTAGGCTTACAGTTATATTTGGATCCTTACTGCATTGGACATGTGCCGGTACCTATAAACATATATGTAACTTATGTCTACTAGGCCTACATCATATTACATTCATATTACAAATTTACCATGAAACCTTCTACATCTGACTCTCGAAAGCGATCCTGTGTTAACCATCTAGATATATTCTAGTAGCCTACATATGCGGCTTATACATTGTAGTGGGCAACAGACGTCCAGTGACGCCACACATCACCGAATTGTATGCAAAATATTTTAGAGTCAAACTTGGAGACCAAGACAGAAGCTGGGCTCCTCACATCGTTTATGCAGATTGTTCATCAAAGCTAGCTGCATGGAAAGCAGGACAGAAGAGATGTTTGTTTGCCGTCCCCATGGTGTGGCGTGAACCCTTTAATCATGCATCTGACTGTTACTTTTGCCTCACGAAATTGCCCAAGTATTGAATATCGCAAATCGGGCTGCCATTGAGTATCCTCATGTTCCTACTGAAATACGACGTGTGCACTGTGCAGCATTATGCTTATGACCCCGACTTATCCATTCCTGTATATCCAGTGACTGAACAAAGTGATAGTGATTCAAGCACTGTATCAGATTCTCATGCTTTCTTGTCTGACTGCTGTGAACCCAGACCACAATGCAATCACCACGAAATCTTATTACGATACTAGAGTTCAACAATTTGCTCAGAGCACTGGAGTTGCCAAAGAGACATACAGAGTTGCTTGCTTCAAGTTGCAACAGTGGAAACTTACAGATAAAGCTGTCACTGTTCGAGGTGTTCGTGAACGAGGAAAGGAGTTCATTGACTATTTTTCTAACAAGGGGATTGATGATGGGGTCCAGCTGACGTTTTGTAGTGATGTTGTAGGACTGATGGGTGATCTGAAAGGTCATCATGATCCAGAGGACTGGGGACTCTTCATGAAATCTTCTTAGGAAAGTCTCAAAGCAGTACCACTGCACAATGGGAATAGAAAGCCACCAGTCCATGTTGCATATTCTACAACAATGAAGGATTCAAGAGAAAGTATGAAAGCTATCTTGGAAGCCATCAAATAGGATACATTCCAATGGTAGGCTACCTGTGTGGAGACTTCAAAGTGTTGAACATGCTGATGGGAATGCAATTGGGGTACCGTACACAAAGTACTGTTGTTTCTCATGTCTATGGGACAGTCGGTCCGGACAATAGCACTGCATTCAACAGGAATGGCCGGCTAGGGCATCATACAACCCTGGAGAGCACAATGTGGCCAACATAATAGAGAGGAGATACAAAGGCAAGGATAGCCGAGCGATGTTGGCCGGTTTCTGCTAGTCGAGGAAGAGAGGCTCTACTGGTGAATACAAACGCAAAGCTTCAGAACAACACTTTTGAGTCTTGCCTCAACTGGATTTAGTCACAGGCGCTATTTTCTCTGTCTTTACCACGTTTATTTAGCACAGTGCACCCTAACTCTGGTGATATATATTATACAGAATAATAACAACTTATCAAATTTAAAAAAAAAAAATTTTCTCAAAAATGGTACACAGGAGCTCATTTTAAGGTGAACTTCGAGTTCAGCATTGTCGATTTGACCATAAAACATGTATCTATTGCCAGTGACAAATTTTTCAGTCAAAATGTACACACTGTGATGTACATAATCATTCTTGTATTATTTGTTCAGTTTGTGCTTTTCAGTCCAGAGTCTCGTTACAGTTATAGTGCAAAGTCAAATTTATCTTACGACTTTTCATTTTTATGTGTATTGCAGATTTAATTCCTGATGAGGACAAACGTACGTGTCGAAAACGTTTGAGTCATTATGTTATATATTTTGTTTTGTATGTAATATATTACATTAAACCCGCTAAGGTTACTTTGCTTTGCTTGTCTATGTCAATGAACTACAGTAATTTTGATACTCTATCTGATTGTACCAATCATGCTATCGCCATGACATTGACTACTGTTCGTATTTAGCGTTAACTCGAGGGAATGGTTTCATGTAACAACCCTGAGCAAATATTTCAAACCTGTTACTGGAATAGAACTTCCCTCAATGGAACCTGTAACATACTGAAAGCAACAACATTTGTCATATACAAACAGCGCTTGTAATATTATAATACGACAGCTACTGAGAGTAGCGAATGTAGAATATAAATTGAATGCAGGAAAAATATATTTACACCATCCTATCAGATAGACAAAACATTATTTACAAATATTACTGTCCAACAGATTTCACTACACTTTATATTGTTGTCGATTATAATGCACTTATTAATTTTTATCTTCTGTTTAACATGGAGCTTAAAAGGTAGGTTGGATAGAAATTCAACACTTTCAGCAATGCAAGGCAATTAATCACTTGAAAATGACATTTTGTTGTATATAAATCTTTTCCACAATGCTTTGTAATGCTCTTATCATTTTAATAGAGTAATTATTAAAAACATAACTTAAAACACTTTGTAACGAAACAACGGTAATCATATCTCTTTTCCTAGCCCTTTAACGAAAGTGCTACTTATATGTGAGTCCTTATAGTTTGCATAAAAATGTTTCCTTTAATGACGATAAGCTCTGATAAATATTTACCTGTGAAGTTAGGTGCAGCCAAGCATGCTATTGTTGGCATGCTATCTTACACCGACCAAACTTTTACATAAAAATCTATATTTTAAAATTGATTGTCGATCAACAAGATTACTATATTTTTTTTTCATCCAGGAACAGTCTCGCTTCTAACCATTGAAACAAATCTTCCATCACCAACCAATACATTAGCGACTAGTTATCTTGATCTTGTTGTAACAGCTAGATTTGAGAAAGAAGATTTTACGAGTTATCAATGGATAAACACATGTTTGGACTATCCAAGCGGTGTTCCACAGTTTTACGTCAGTCCTATCGGATGCGTTCCAAGAGAATCAATCACTGAAACACAATCTTGTGTTGAGAACAAGACAAATGGAGTGATCACTTCAACTTTAACTTATCTTCAACCACTAACAACTAACCTGAATCTTAGTGTTCGAAGCGGGTCAGTGCCGACTGGAGGCGGTATATCGACATTAATCATCATAGTCGCGCTTCCACGTATAACTATTCAAGGTAAGTTTTGGCTTTTAATTTTCTAAAACTACTTTGTTGCTTCCAATGCCAGTCCTATATTCTGTGGAATAGAGTGCAGTTTTGTCACACAATAAAGCAGTCGCTTGTCGCATTGTCGTACATGGCACTTGAAAGCCGCATACCTAATTTCAGGCTAATAGACGCATCGTTTACCTACCGACTTTTGAACTGAAAGTTTGCACTTGACTCCATTGTATGAGACTACAATAAAGAAACGATATTGCATCATCCACGCTCTTGACTCAATGCCATGCGCACAATGGCATTTGAAAAAACCACCTTATTCTTTGGACATAGTCACTTTTATTTCTTAGACGTGTCTTGATTTGAGGCCCAAAGATCTCATTGATACCAGGCCTGAAATATTCTCTCAACGGTTCTGCATAATATCAATGACTTTTGTAAATGGTCTGCTATAATGGTATTTGCGGTATCTTTCTGATTATAGGGAGGGGGTAGTTATAATTTCTACATTCGCCTTGATTACAAAATGTAACAGTATATTCTAAGACCTCTGGTATAGTTTTTTTGGAATTTTTGTACAAATCAAAGAGAAGCTGTTAATTGAAGTAGGAAGACAAGGAATCAGTAGTCTACATAGAGAAAGCTAAAAAGGAAGCTTTTTCAAAGTTGAAGAAGATAGTAAGATGTTTCACATTAATGAAGAACTTCTTATACCAGCATGATAAAGCAGAGGAAGATACATAGGTGATAGAAAAGACATGTGACTTGCCTTTCAAGAATATTAGGAAAGTAATCCTTCTAAACTTTCACGCAGCTCATAGCTATCATATGAATGACTGTGCACAGCAGTAAACTGAACCTCCATTTGTGAGATCTCTCAGTAATAAGTATCGTATCTTTGAAAAACGTCTACACGTTCCAAAGTGACCAAAGCACACTCATTCAGTGTAGAGAGAAATTTAAGTCATGACTACAGTAAAGCACGTACAGAATTGCCAGCTACAAGGCAAGATATTGTTACATGAAGCAGCGGCTTAGCTGTAAGCGGATTATGCCTACATTTACCATAAAACTAAGAAGCCTTTTGATGTCAATGTTTATACAATTCAATCTAATTTTCTTTGTTTACACAAAGAAGAAACAATATTGTGGAAATAAATACAGTAAAACAACCAACAAAGGGGAAATGTGGCAAAACTGTAATGCTTTACCACGTGCATGCAAAGATCTAATTCAAAGGCTTATGCATCGATGAATATACTGCAATAAGGCACGGCCACCAAACCTAACAATTCAAACAATACATAGAAGAATAAGTTGAAAGAATCAGCCGTCTTCTCATTTCTGAAACAATTAAAGAGTGCCAATTGTTGAAGCAATGACGGACGATTGAACCTTAGGCTACAATTATCACAAAAACAAACTACAACACAAGCATATCTTGTAGAAACAGACATGATACAAAGCAAGGACTTTTTACAGATTTCAAATATACATCATGTGTTCGCAGCAACAATAGAAAGTAACCTACGAATTGCAGAGGATAAATACTCAACATTGTACCTCATCACCAAGATCAAAAACTCAATAAATCATTGTTATAAATTTATTTGTTTGCACATTAAATTGTTTAAGCACTAGAAGAAAACATGATAACATGGAAGAGTGTTATAGTATCGTCAATAAGAGGTGGAGCATCTTTGGTTGCGTCAGTGATGGATGGACTCTTTTGTTATCGCTAGTGAGAGGTGCCGTGTTTTTAGGAGTAGCGATGAAGGATGTAGTGTACAACAATATGAACTGCACAACGATAAAAATCATTAATGCTGAGGAATTGCAATGTTTGATTAAATTTTTTTCTAATTCTTACACGTCGATTAGTGTTTACATACTGTATATCAATACATTTTGTGCTTTTTTGATAGATTGCAACGAAACACTTGAAAATAGCGTCACTGTCCACTCCATCTCAGCTGGATACAATGACGTTGGGACATTCACTTGTTTTAACAATGGACGACTGTTCTATTCAAACGGAAGTCAACCTACTTCTGACCAAACTACTTGTCAATATAATGCTGAATGGAGGGATCGAGAAAATCTACAATGCTGGACAGGTGTTTTTGTCGTATCCCAATTTACGCCAGTGTTTAAAAATTTAGATATTGAAAACTTATCACAAGCGTATGTTGCAAGCTGTTGAGTGTTGTGACTCTAATGCAGATAAACTGCTATACGGTATTAATGTTAAAAATTAAATGAGGATGGTCTCCAAGCATTTATTTAAATAACAGTGATTACAACTTGAAAAATCATTAACATTGTGACGTTGACTTAGAACAATACTCAGTTGAATTTTCAGTAAAAATCACTAATATTCAATTTGTATTGTAAACTTTTAGCTGTAAAGTTAGTGGCATTATCCTCAACCTCACTTACGTAGGTGTAACGAATAGAAATACATCGCTGGAGCTTGTTTGGCTGATCAACATTCTTATGCTACAGCTCCCAATCCCATGATAACTACAATGAACGGGGACTTCACTGTAGTTGAAGGTAATGACTTCACTGTCACCTGCGAGTACAATGACGTCATTCCTATTGGAACCAACACTGCATTCTATTTGGATGGCAATGAAGTTGGACGACAACAGGTAGTTTGTTGTATGGGGCAAAAACGCAACAACGCAAATTGCATCTTGACTATCCCATTGATACCTGAACTACTCCGCACTTTTTGCAAATTATTTGTATTTTTCCATGCTCAGGACCGCTCATTTACATATTCTTTGCGAGCCGAGGACAATAACAAGCAAATATCGTGTCAAGCTGTGACTCCATATACGGAAATATTCATGGAAAGTGGAAGGTCACCAAGCTATACCATCAATGTTCAATGTGAGTTGTAAATTCGTAGGCTTCTTTTATGCAAACGTATACAATATCAACTTTAGGAACGGTACATTACGGGACGCGCAACTCCGTTGTTCCGCCAACATTAGAAGGGTCAATTGCCAATTTGACATTTTTTCTGCGCTTTTCTGCTGGCTTGCTTTTAATTAAAAAACCTTAAATTAATTTAAAACTAACTTCACTCTTCTTATACATTTATACAACCCACAAAAAGTACACTATTTTGCAAATTAGAAAAAATTGTAGCCCATCTAGTGTTGCGGATAAGCCAAAAGCCAACGTATTTTCGCATCCCTATAATCTACAATCCCTAATGAATTCTTTCACTTCCAGCAAATAATTCGAGTTTATTGCAAAACTCCAGCTTCATTCCGAAATGATGCTCCACACAAAACTTTAGACTGGTAAAACAAAGCAACTTCAACAGGTTTAACATAATGTATTACACAAAAAAATATAACATATTCAAAAACGAACTCAAACGTTTTCGACACGTACTTGTGTCCTCATCAGGAATTACTTTAAATCTGCAATATACATAAAATGAGAATTATAAGATAAATCTGACTATGCACTATAACTGTAACGACACTCCGGATTGAAAATTACCAACTCAACAATTGCTGCAAGAATGATTACAAGCAAATAACACGCCAAAAGCAAATCACATGAGGTGTAAAGTACAAACATGTGACAAAATAATTAGAACACATACAAATGGAATACTGAGTCTAGCACAAAAAAAACGTGGTTTTTCTTTATACAATTTGCATGTGGTAAAACAATAAATGGAGAGTGAGATGGCCTGCTTCACGCAGGCATGTCACATCATTGAAAATAAAGTTGAAACAACGCAAAAATAACGGTAATGCAATCACAATCTTTCAACGTCAAACGAGCCCTGGAACACCCATTGATATGATAGACTATTTTGCAAGCCTGGCCAGCTCAGTGATGGAGTGGTGATCGCCTTCGGCTTTAGTCCTTGTAGCTCTGAGATCGGTTCCAGGTTGGGTCAGACCAAAGACTTTAAAAGCGGTACCGAGTGTGTTCTTTCTTGCACAACGCAGTGAGAATAAGACGGGAAATAATGTGATGACATCGTAAACCTGATAAAGAATGAAACAAGATCCCAATCGCGAAAAGCCCTTAGCAGCTACTCTTAGATCGATATATAAATAAACCAGAAGATTATTATTACTATTGTTCCCAAGCTTGTTTGTAAATGAACGACTGTTTGCATGATGCAGTTGTAGTGATACATTTGTACTAATATTCAATTCATAGACTTTTTTGATGACGATTAAAGTTTACATCATTTCCCATCGGTTAGTCGCTACAGAGACAAGCATGGGTGCGCCTCAACCGTCGTCAACAAACCTCAACGGGTGTCTAGCTTTTCCGCTCAACCATGCACCAATTGAGAATGGCCTCTCTTTTTTCTTATAATTGCAGTGCTGTCAAACAGATCGCAAACCACATCATCAACGAATGATGTAAAAAGATAGACCCTCGGCCACAAAAACTCATATGAAAAAAACAAAGAAGAACATTTTCTACACTACCGCGAGGACAAATTGCATGACATACAATCAGTCCTTGGAAACTGCTCCTGTTTTTCAAAAACATTACACTCTGCTTTATCTCACGTTAAATTTGGTTTCAGATATTTCCCAAGTTGTTGTGAATAATGTTTTGTTGTCAAAATTCTTGATTGATATTGAAAGTGGATATTTGTTGAGATCTGATGAAAATCTTTCAATGAATTGCACAAGTCAAGGCAATCCTCCACCTCAATGTGCATTCACTATTTGCTCTGATGAATGTGAAAACATCACCAACATTAACAACGAATGTTTCATAAGTCAACCTCTCAGTGTTGATGGTTCATTGTCTTGCTTGGCTGTTAACAATGTTGGATCACATAGAAGTGCGGCAAAGAACATCACAATCATTCCGGCTATGAGTGAGTTAAACAATATTAATATCAAGGCTCTATTAATCAATTTTTTCTTACACTGCAAAACCAGCATGACTTTATTCAATTAGGAGCCACTAGTATTGTCATAATCCTCTTAGTTAAATATTGACCTGATTTCTGCAGCGTATGTTGTGTACTTATTTGTTAATAGACAAACAAGCACATTACACCACAAACAATTTGAGAAATTTTCTGGCTTGGTGCTCGACTAGACGATCACCGCTATGTACAAAATGTAAATAAGTAAAGTTCCAACGACTAAAAAAAATTGATGGTTTTGATGTTCTTTAAACAAATTTTATTTGTAAATTTCCATACAGATTCACTTTAAAGATTGCGAGTAGAATGTTGCTCATGGCAGCTTGAAGCTGCAAATATTCGTCTGACTCTCTTCCGGAGCTATCGTCAGAATAAGATAAGCCTAAAAGTAGTAAATACTATTTTCTTAATTTATTCTGGCAATTGCTTCTGAAGAGATTCAGACAAAAACCTGCAGCTTCAAGCTACCATGAGCATTGAGCAACCTTCTATACTGGCAATCTAGAAGTTTTGCACCACCAATCAATTCTTCAAGATTCACTTTATTACGCCCATGAACTTAGTTTGCATCAGTTATTATTTATTATTGCTTGTCTGTCATTATTTAATTTAATACTGCAAAGTTTAAGTGTTCATCAGGACAATTATCGTTTCTAGCACTAGTTGCAACGTTCATGCGATGAAAGTAAATTAACAACAAACAGGTTGATTTATTGCTTCACTGACGTTTCGCGCACCTTGACAATACGTATCCTCCAAGCCAATATAATACAAAATAATATTTACAAAGTTACATAGCTCACTGCAGTATATAACTTTGTAAACTTTATTTTGTATGTTATTCGCTCTGAGGATGCGTATTGTCATGGTGAGCAAAACGTTAGTGAAGCATTAAATCAAACTGTTTGTTGTTAATTTCACTTTCATCGGATAAACGTTGCAACTAGTGCTAGAAACGATTATTAAATTCATTAGTATAATCTTGATACAATGACCTCATCTTTTACAAGACTTTTATTCCGCATTTTGTTTTTAAAAGTTTTTCAAACCAACAGCTAACTAACTTGAATTATTATTATTTTTATGATTTGATGTATGATCATTTATTACAGGAAATGTTACTTTGAGCCTTGGGGATAATGTGATTGAAAACAAAACTCTAATTTTTGGACGTGGAGAAGCCTTAGCACTCATCTGCAGTGTTAGTTATGCCACTGAACTGAACACCACTTTCACATGGAGTCACCCAAACATGACAATATATCCGAGTGCGGCGTTCAACATTCCTTCATTGAGTCCATTTGACAGTGGAAGTTATATCTGCAACACAGATGATGTATTTGGGACATTCATCAACACTGTCTATATTTCTGTGATTTGTAAGTATCGTTTGTATAGAAGATGATTTATTTTTGCATAGATCTTACTTTTTGGAAATTGGACTGCAGAAAACTACCTTACCCAATTGGAACTTCTTACATTTCTATATTTAATAAAGGTATTTGTGTTTATTGCCCTTTCTAGCAATGAAGATGGACATGGAAAGTTCAACTAAATCTTTCACTACTTAAATATTGAAAAATATTATTATAAAATTAAATACGTTTTTATACTTGCTCAGAATATTGTAAAAGAACGTTTTGCATTTTGGAATTAAATTTGTGGTTAGAAAAATATAACTTATGTATTTTCTCGGTTGCGTGACCGAGTGGTGAGAATATCTGTTCGATATTTGAAGGGACGTGGGTTCAACACCGCTCCAAAGCACGCAGCTGTGTCTCGGAAAAGACACTTAATAACATGCCAAAATGAGAGTACCTTACTCGAAGACTGCATGTCTTTTGGCTGCTTCATGTTGGTCTGCTGAGTTGTATTTTTGATCAGGGTGTACTGTTGTTACGGCAATAGGCGCAAAATAAAATATTATTATTGTTTTTTCGAAATTCCAACTTTACAATATTTGCGTCTTAACTCGTTAATCCATCATGTAGACGCACCTTTTCAAGATGAACCTACTTCTTGTTCGTGGGATTTAAATCAAAAAGAAACTTGTGATGTTGTGTTTATGTCCAATCCCAAAGCAAAATTTTTCGCACTAATGAAAACCAATTCGGGTAGGATTTGTTCAACGTTTGTTTTTATTTTGATGTCATAACTTAATGCGGCTTTCTCTGAGCAACATTTCACCAAACACAACCTGTTCAAGCAATGTAAATAAACAAATCTAGAAAAAAAGCGTAAACTAGCAGTGGTCAGTTTTAAAGTTAAGCAAAATAAAAGTTTAGTAATATTTGAAAACTAATTTTGACCTCAACATCACTTCTTGCCCATCTAAAAACACAGATTGGCAGCTAGCAGCCTGTGACAAAAAAACGGCAATCTTACTTGATTCGAGCTTAACATGTTTGTAAGTTTTGTTTGATTTCCAGTGAAAAACTCAAGTCAATGACAGATTTGTCGTTTAATCGTGAACTCAAGTTTGTAGCAAATTGTTCTGCATCCTAAAAGATATTTTAATTTCTAATCTAGATGTAGCCTGCTGGAAGAATAAGAAAAACGTCCCTGTTAAAAAATTGTTCAAAATTTTAAGATGATTGTACTTGAAGTGAGAAACACGACATAAATATGCACTGACGTTATGATCTTTGCATTGCTGAGTAAAATGATGCATATGTTAATGAGTTAAAGTCAACACAACCCACGGTAATAACATAATATGGATCATTATAATATTCCTTTCTGGAATCAACATAATCAATACTTTTAGAAGTGCAAGTGGAAAATAGCAATTTACTCAGTGATGGAGCGTTCCAAGTGTTTCACTTTATGAGTGATCAGGTACATTAAACTTAACTAATTTTGTGTATAGTTTTTTTTTGTTTGTCGTATCCAGGCTTACGGTGGTTGAAAATGTAGATTAAGTGGACGGGAAGGCAAGGAAGCCAATCTTCGTGTTCACCTTCAGGCATGCCTTTAAGTGTCCTGCCCCAGACACCGGCGCCCTTTCGATTGCCGTCCAAGAGCTCTCACCACTCGGCTATGCACTCGGTTATGTGTTTGTATAGTCTTATCCTAGTAATATACTATTTTTATAAGTTACGTACAGTAAGTAAACAAAGCATTTACTTTCACTTTAAGGTCATAATATCTTGTATATTAATTTACTGATCCAGCTTGTGCCATCAAAAAGGCAGGGTGTTCAGCATTTCATTCAAACAAAAACCAGTCATATAAGTAACTTGGGTTTATTTAATTGGACCTAAGTCTAAAGGAAAATGTATTCATCACTTACATTTTGATGCTGTGTTTGTGCAATTGTGAAAATTGTAAAAAAAATACAGAGTTGTTACTGACCTTCTATCATAAGCCGCTAGTTTCCACCTGCAAAATGTTTGACACCTCCTTAACACTTGGGCAGCCTTAATTTTAAGATGGTTGCTATGCCTAAGATTTTATCACAGTTCGAATACGGTATAATAGACATTTTCATTTTTCAGTTTACACGTTGTTAATCAAGTTTGCAATAAATTACATTTAGGTGGCAATGAGCGACAACGGAACTTATACCTTGTACTTGCAATCCCCAATTTTCCCTTATAATCATACCCTTAACTTTGATGTCATCGTCAAAGATCCATCTAATGTTTCAACCGACAATGCACTTGTAATTGCATTGTCAGTTGCAGTTGTCGTGCTGATAATTGTCTTGATTGTTGTTGCTGTGGCCTGCTACAAACGAAAACCAACGAAAAACAAAGGTATATAATTTATTTCTCATTTGTTTGTTATTGTACATTTGTGAAACTATACTGAAATGTACACATTCCAAATTACACACAAGTGATAAACAATTTTTTAGAATAATTTAAATTATTAGAAATTAACTACGTTTATGACTAAAAACGTATACGCTGATATTGAGGCTGTTTTGTCTAAGTCGTTAATGTGTTTTAGAAAATGGATCAAACAAAGTTGGTTACGTTGTGAAAGGTGAGCATACGGTACAACATGATTAAGTAGCCACAAAACGTGAATACGTAGCCTATTAACTACTGAAGCTAAAAATTTTTTTGTTTTTTTTAGATGAAAATGGACAGATTGATTTGGGCCAATCTTCCAATATAGCTTTGGTAATTTGATGGCTTCGGAGTTTTGGTGCAATTAAGTGCTGTGATAAACTATTTCACTCAATCCGAACTTGTATCCCACAACCATGGATGCGTTGGCTCCCAGTCAATTGATTGCATAGTTTGATAAAAGTTTACAAATAATTAAGACTAATCTTATAATCTCAACAACCAACTTTCATTCAACAGTCATTTTTTAAAACTGTTTTATTTTCTAAACTGTTTACAGCCTAAACCGGGATCTACATCTTCGCCGTATATGACACCGATACAAAACACAGGTAATTCCATTAATTAGCACAGTATACCAATTTGTTTTAACACTATAGAACGACTGAAAAAAAGTATACCTTCAACGGACGCTGGTGTCGAAATCGACACTTTTCACAAAAACTTATTTTTTAGCAAAATTAACAGTAAAAGTTTGTTTTATTTTACAGTGATAAAATTATCTAAAGCACTTAAAAAACATAGGCAATTCTATTAAATAACACAGTCTACCGATTTTTTTAAGGTAAGGCATGTGATAGTTGTTTGGAGATATTTTGAGGCCTCTAATTCAGAAAATACACTTATTCTTTTGAATTGACTAGTTTTTGAGAAACAACAAAGTTATTGTTTTCGCTGCCTTGAATACCTATAGATTTAATGTAGTAGCCTATTGTTAATTACGTTGACAAAACAGGAAGTAATCCCAGGCATATTTGGAAGTAATCTCAGGAACCCTGAACTTATCTTACTCCCAACTCCATGTCAAAGTAATAAGCTTAGTAACCTCTTTTAATGAAATCACTCAGACTGAAGCGCATTTCCTTGGTCATATACTTGTCACAGTTGCAGTAAAATATATCTGAATTTTTAGGACAGCATCCTACATGCTAAAGGCATATTTTATTAGCCTATAGATCAGAAAAATATCTTGCAGCAAAGAGTGGACATCAGCAAAGGATTAGAACAGGGATGTCCAAACTTTTTTCCGGCCAGCCAGATTTGATAACTCGGAAGTGCTCGCGGGCCAATAGCCTCTGACATCTCGTTTTGCGTAAAGAAAGATATAAATATCAATATTGTATTATTTAATGCCTTTTTCATACAACACGGGATATGATGTTAGGCTGTAAAAGTCATCTTCGTTTTTGGCAGAAATTAACACATGCAGGGACTTTGTAAAACACAGCTATGTTAATGTGAAGGATGAAACTGACGTCTTGATTTCTGTAAACAGATGAGGTCTGGTTCGAGGTTAGGGATAGAAAAGCATGGAATATCTCGTAGTTGACAGTCACTTGGATTCGATCTCAAGTGGATCTTGTTTAAATTCATAACCGAGGACGTCTGCTCACACAAATATGTTGAATCGCACAAGCTAAAGATTTCCTTGCAAACTTTCGCATTTCTGAAAAATTCCAGCTGCTGGTAAAAAGCACCATGTTGTTGTTGTCGGCTTTGCAGAAAAGCTCAACTTGCTGCGATTGAGCTGGAGCTTCATCAGGGTTCAAGCAAAAATAAATGAATAGTAATAAGTCCCTTACATTTGAGGCAAAGTCTCAAAAGCGGTAGTTAAAAATGGTAGCGATAAAACGAATGAACAATGCTCGTGTGCACCAGTCATTACCATTCTCTCTCAGGCAATGATGGTTATTTTCGCAATTATGAAGCAATAATGATTACACTGGTCAACACACATTTTGGTGCCAAGAAAGTTTTAACGGTTTTGGGGTATTTTGATGCCGCTGAATCCGAAAATGACCTTAGTTTTTACGAATTGGCTCTAATTTTTGAGATATTTCATGGTTTTGCTCCAAAAAGTGGGGTATTTCATATCAAAACAGCAAATATAGCCTAATATGGTAGCCTACCTCTCAGATGCTGCTGAAAAGTTGTCATACTATGCCTTAGGCTACCAAACGAAAGAATGCTAAGTTTTAGATCAATATCTTGAACGGCTTTTTCATGGTGGCCATTTGAATTTCGGGCGCTACCCTCGTTTTTGACTTGAGGGGGGAGGGTAGCGAATAGCAATTTCAGCCACTTTCAGAGCCTCATAACTTTTATTGTAATTGTGGTAGAAAACTAAAAATTGCTGTGCTAGTTCATTATAAACTATAATACACAATTCAATAGTAAAAAACAACATCTCGTAATGCATAGGTGTTAAGTGGGTCATCAAAATCTTGTTTTTTGGCACGTATAAGTGTTTTTTTTCAATTTTTAAATGCTTCCACCACCCAAACCAATCAAAATATTTCACTAATACCTAATTATTTGTAATATTTGGAAACTTTTCTTCTGCCAACTTGAATTTGGGAGTTGTGGTGACATTAACAGAGATCTTATGGGGGTCTGAAAACCATATCAGGCAGAAATGGCCCATTTTTACTCCTATGTTTAGAGCCCCAAATGACCGCGTGAGAATTTTATGGTCATGCTGAAATTTATACCAGACAAACACATACATTTATTCTTTCATTTCATAAAATTAAATCTTTATAAATTAAACTCCTTCACTTTAAATTCAATGTCTTTAAAATGTAACACTTTGGTAATTTTTAGCAAATAATCGCAAGTCTGTAATGTAGGTCAGAGAAAATTCAACAATGATTTATCATGAAAACAGTGAAAATAAGTAGGTACTATGCTTAGTGATCATAAATGTTGGAATGCTGACACTGTTGTCTGTTAATTTATCTTCAAAATGACGCTTTCACCTCAGATGTCTTTACAGGTCTTTCGTTGCCATCCTGTTGTGCTGATAGATATTGAATTTGTATGTACTTTTTGTTTGTTTATCGCCAGCAAAACAATAAATTGAACTGAACTCACCCATGAAAAAGTACCCACCTCCAATCAATGAGAGTGGAGATAAAATTGTAAAAAAATGATCAAGTAGTTTTCAAAAATTAAATTGTTTTCAGTTTGCACTATAATTCTGCATTATGCAAAATGCATAGCTCAACTCAGCTTATCTATCATCTATTGACTAAGAAACAGTGGAAGTAGTGTCAGAACATTTTCATAATCTTTTTGGTTAAGTTTGTATTTTTAAGCACTGAATTCGTAGGTTTTAGAGAAATATTTTGAATGATTTGAGTGGTAGAAGCATTTGAAAGTTGAAAAAAAAACACTTACACCGGCCAAAAAAACAAGATTTTGATAACCCACCTAACACTTATGCATCAAGAAATGTTGTTTTTTACTATTGATTTGTGTAGTATAGTTTATAATGAACTAGCACAGCAATTTTTAGTCTTCTACCACAATTACAATAGAAGTTATATGAGGCTCTGAAAGTGGCTGAAATTGCTATTCGCTACCCCCCCCCCCCCCCCCCAAGTCAAAAACAAGGGTAGCGCCCGAAATTCAAATGGCCACCATAGAAAAGCCGTAATATTGATCTAAAACTTAGGATTCTTGCGTTTGGTAGCCTAAGGCATAGTATGACAACTTTTCAGCAAAATCTGAGAGGTACCATACACAAGATATCTTCATATTGGCTGTTTTGATATGAAATGACCCACTTTTTAACTTTAGAGCAAAACCATAAAATATCTCAAAAATTAGAGCCAATTCAAAGAAACCGATGTTATTTTCGGATTCAGTGGCCAAAAATCGCCTAGAAACCGTTAAAATATCTTCGGCACTCGAAAAAAGTTTTTTTGTTGGCCAGTGTTATTCTCTCCGGGTAATAATGGCTAATTTTGCAATTATGACGCTACAATGATTCCAACTTTTCTTGTCTACGGGCCAAAAATAACACATTGTGCAACAAAAATAGCGGGCCATACAAAAACGTATCACGGGTCGGACTTCGGAATAATAATAAAAGTACTTGTTGAAAAGTTTCGATTTCAATTTATTTTTCCTTGTCGGAAAACAACAGCAATGTTATAGTTACCAACAGTTTACGGGAATAAAACCAAAAAAGATAACAACGGCAAAACCAAAGAAGTATAAAACCTGCATGCGATGTAAATTTAAAGGATACGTGGATAAAGTAGTTTAAAATAGATGATTTAGTTGACTTTTGTAGGTCGATCTTATCAATACAAAGCTGCATTCATAAACATTTGATTATCAGGATATTTTTCTTGTGATGTAGGCTACTGATTCACAACAATTTTCATCGAATATGCATGCCTCTATTTCATCAATCACAATCCACTTCAAGCCTTGCATGCGTTTTAATTTTCCTACAATAGTAACCAATTGAACTACAGTCTAGTCTAGACAAACGCAATTATGACATCATAATAATAAACAGTAATGAAAATGATTAAAACCTTTTGGTTAACGATTTCACAAAATGCTTTCATTTTTTAATATCTCACAAACGAGAGCCAATTCGAAAAAAACTAACTACATTTTCAGAACCAAGAATTTTGAAATACTTTAAAATAACTCTCAACTTTTTGTGCCAAAATCTTGTTGGGTTGTGTAGTTTGTGACTGGCTGCACTCACATTGGTATACGATGATCAAGATCGCCTGGTTCTGAGCACAAATAATCACCACTGTAGACCAAATTAGTAACAACAGCTTCGATTTTTAGGATTTCACATTGAAATAAAAGTATCACAGGAAAATATAGGCTTATTTACTTGCTATTACTGTAAGTACAGTATCATGGTTACACGGTAACTTTATAGAAATCATTTGTTTTTTAATCAACAAAAGCACATGTTAGGCCAATGGTGCAAAAATAAACAAAAAATTTACTCCATTCTAGATTGACTGTCTTATAAGTTCATAGATATTTACTGATGTCAATTCTTGCAAATGTAACGCTTTTTTTCGTTATTATCTCACGAATACTATAAAATTGGTGGTTACCAAAAATCTTTGGTTTAAATATTTGTGTTTCGTTAGTTTGAGTGATCTGTTTCTATAAAAGTAAAAAGTCAATCGGAGTAAAATATCACTAGAGAACATAAACTGATGTACTTGCATAATACTATAAGCACAGTAGGCTATAGTATTATGATCATGATTTCTATGCGTTGTTTGTGAAAGATGATACCAACCAGACTTACTTAATAACCTGCTATTCATAATTTGGAATTCTTACTATTCGAAACAATCGAAAGTAGCAGATCACGTGATGACAAGTTCATTATTGCTTTATGAAACTTGATTTCGGTTTTTATCATATCTACAGTACCCTACTACAACTGGTAAACAATAAAACATATTATATAAACGCCTTATATAGCCTACAAACTTTTGTAATATGAACTATGATCTTCACAACACTTGTCAAATACTCAATGTATAGGATCATGTGTAAATATGTCTTCTAGGCGAACATGGTTATGAAGAAATTAAGCCACAAGAAAGGACCGCGGAACATTGTTATCAACAAGTGATTGTCAGCGATGTGAGTTACTATTTCAAATTATTAAAGTAGTCTGCTCGTTATTTGTTGATCTATTAAATGTCTAAAACTCTCTACCAACGTAACGAGTGTTAAAGGTAGGCCTATCATTATTATGGCCATCGAGACGAGATTTTAAGACGATAGAGATGAGAAACCAGAATTCCTTTACAAAGAGACTTTTTGATTAAACAACTTCATAGGACACCTTGTGTTTTTTTCTTTGTTTTTAGACCTCTACAATAATATTGTGCCCTGGCACAAAAGTACCTATAAAATATTCTTGTCAGCGCTTCTGGATAGTACTACTGTACAAAATATTGAAAAATTGCATAATAACACTTGTCTAAATAAGGTTACAATGAAAATCGTTGTTATGAAACCTATTGTTGCAAATCACTGTGATAAACATATAGGCTAACGTTACATGGGTAACTACAACATTTCCTTAAGTATTAGACAACTAAAAAACTGCAGAACTATAAGACACTTGAAATGGAGTTTTTAGTCATTAGTTGTTCAACCTTTTGGATGCAATTGTGTTCTAGAAAGAGGAACGCACCGGACAAAATCATCTTAATGTAAAATCAAAGTTAGAAGGTAAAAGTTAATTGTTGTTTTTTTAGGTATGTGGTATTCTACGACATATTTTGTTTCATGATTTCTATAGTGAAAAATTTTTTTTTCAAAGTTTATGCATAAATGCGACGTAGCTGTACAATATAGTGAAAAATACTTTCAGTTGGCTATAAATTAATTTTTTAATCAACCAAAGCACATCCAAGATCGATGGTGCAAGAATACACAAAAAATGTACTCCATTCTCGATTGATGGTATGTTAAGTTCATAGTTAGTAATTAAGGTTATTTCGTGCAAATGTAATGTTCTTTTTGTATTTAGATGACCATGGATATCTAATAATAGAGCCTCAAGGAAACACGGTATAATTGGTTGTTGCTGACACTCAATTTTTTAAAGATTTGTGTTGAGTTTATTTGGGTAATTTGTTTCCAAAAAAGTAATAAAATCAATTGACCAGTATTCATAGTGATCGAAGTTTTGGGACATTTATTTGCTTTAAAGGAGAAGCTGCTCCTAAACTACTCCATGAAACATTTGGTCAATTCTTTGTTGCAACAGTGATTCACCTACAAAAGCTGTGTTGTCGAATTTTAACGTCATTGTGAGTCGTTACTTTATTTCGTGACTGTGTCAATTTTACAGGATGTTGATGTTGACCAAGATGAGCATGGATACGCAACAAGGATTCCTGAAGCTCAAAATCATGAAGTTTGATCCACTCAACAACGTTATTCAAAATGCAAACACTTTAAAGTTTAAAAAAAAGAGAGATTAACAGTTTGTATCTGTATGAAAGCTGTGTTCAAGTATTTTGTTGACCTTTCAAAGCATTCCAGCTTTTGTTAGCATAATCTACATTTGCGTAGCAGTTGTTCAACATTGGTGCAGTGCATATAAACAACTGTTTGAATAGAAATTAGTCAATTATTACCGTTTGATAAAATGCTAAAAGAAAGGTTTTGCAAACTTTTCTATAAGTATAATCTGTTACATAGTAACACCTGTTAGATGACGCGTTCATCTTATTTATAAGATAAAGAACTTAATTTTATTTCTGAAGAGCTATTTCTGTCAAAATTACAACAACAGCTAATTTGCTTCTTCCAATATCCAAATATTCCATACATATCTTACTCATTTTAATGCTGTTTTTTATGTGGACTATTTGAAGCCGTGTAGAAATAATAGTGTTTTTGATTGTTATCATGTAAATACTTAGGCCTATCTGCCCGCTAATCAAAAGAGCTCGTATACTTTTGAGTAAAAGCATATTAACATCCATGTAGCTTATTTGAAAATTATTGATATGTTGCAGGATTATGTGATAACTGTTTCCCAATACCGTTGACAAGTTCAGATCGATTTAATTGTTTTTCTTTCTTATTATAGATGAATTTAATCACTTTCTAAAAAATTTCGTTTTTGCTGTGTGTTGGTTACAATTCTAAATCACTTTTATCGATTTTGAGTTAGGAATGGAGAACATTGGTTCTAGAGAAGCAGTCTTGCTATAAACAGGTATAAATTAGAATTGTTCATTAATGTTGTTAGCGAACTTGCTTTCTAATCGTGTATTATACTAAACAATATTATTATACTTATTACATTACTCTGTTGAAGTTGCGTTTAGACTTGGCAGCATTACTTAGTGAGGTCAAAGTCGTTGTTGTCTATAGGCGATTGAATTATTGCCGGATACAAACACCAAGTGCAAAAGTTTTGACATTTCGACTTGACTTGTTTCACAAGTGTTGGTAGAACGATCTGTTTCAGCTTGATGCTGCTGGTTTTCTGTGGTATCAGCGATTTTCACCAGCTTGTGGAACACAGTTCTCTAGTCATGTGCAACTGCGAAAGTGACATGATATAACATGTCATTTGCAATCAGTAACTTATAGGAAATGAGATAACAACAGATAATTAAATCCATAATTAGATAATAGCAACAGATATGGGTAGTAGTGGTAACACCAAAAAACGTTCTGTAGCATAAAAATATGACGTTCCTTTGTCATGTGACCTTTCCTTTTTTCTCTGAACTGCTTCCAAAACTCAGAAGGAAAAAGATTCAGTCGAGTGCCTCTCTCCAAACGTCCTCCACAGTAATCTCTGAGGTTGAGATGACCGGTTGGAGCTGTTGACCTCACTAGCTTTGTGCGGTCCTAAATTATATAGTATTTCAGTCAACCAATGTTTGTAACACTCCATCTTTTACCCGTCCCTCTCTCTCCTAGAAAACATGCTCGTCTTCAAGTGAACACCATGAAAAAGTTACATGCACACCAAAATAACTCTCAACCAAACTAAATATCTAAAAAAATCTTTTTACGTCTGCTTCAACACCAGCATGAAGAAATTTAAAACAGATCAAAAAACCTTGAGGCAGCCTATTACTTTTTTCTTATATGTATAGATTACCATCTACTTTACAGTGCGGTGGTGAAGACATCCGGTAATTATAAAATATTTCTGTAGTCGTGAATAAAGTTTTTTTTTGTATAGGCTAACTTAAACTTTTTTTATCAAATCTTCTACTCAAATGCAATTTTAATTGGATGGATTTGGTTACACAAAAAAATGTTCAATTTGGTTCAGAAAATTGCGACAAAAATGACCAAAATAAGATTAAATTTGTCAAAATTTCTGAGAGAGTAAGCCCCTGTTCAAATTTACTTTTTTGAACATTAAGTTTTGCATTGTCCCTTTATGTTATAACTTTTACTTTGTTAAAACTCTGGTCCAAATTTAAGTTACTACTCCTTTAGAAAAATTTTACAATTGTTTACTCTTTGTTGAAATGATGAATATGTTTTTTTTCCATAAATTAAAACAGTATTCAACCATACCTAAACATAAGGACCACTGGTGGATTTCGTGGGGGGGGGGGGAGCTCAAGATGGTGCTCACACGGCCCTGCTTGTAGTATCCTTACTCAATCCAGGATATTTTGTTACTTCAATGCAGTATCTGTGCAGTTAAAATTAACCAGTTATATTTTGATTCGACGTGTCCTAAAATAAGAAAAGTTGACTTATCCAAAAACGAATGACCGGAGACTCTTTTATTTTTCGCTCGCCCTAAGTAAGTTCTTACATCAAGGCAAGTGTAGCTTATTATTTTACCTCGTATTGTGAAATGTATTTTGAACTTTGTCACGGTTTATAAAGTTATAGCACATTGTTTACGTCGCTTTTTGTGTGTTTTTGGGCTAATAACACCTTTTGATAAACACACACACTTTGCATTTGACCAAATTTCTCATATTTTCTCAAAGTTACCTTTAAATAATTTTTCTTTCACAAACACAGGCGAATTTCAATAACTTCTGTGTTGAAAGTTTCTACCGTGTAGTGTTGTGTTGCCTACCAGCAAAATTTCGAAAATCAATTTGAGGTGGTTCCACTTTCCTTTATAGTGTACAACTGTACAAGGCACATTTCACCTCATAATTCTATCAACACTGAAATATGTGTGTAAATGCTAACTTGTTAGGCGAGCAAAGAGTTAAATATGAAATATTACAGTTTTTGCTTAGTTTTTGAGGTGCTTATAAAACAGTCTATTTCTAAAATTGACTGTTGAAACCCTGCGTGCCAAACAAAGCTAATTTGTTTAATAAAATAGGATTAAGCAAGGTAAGCGAAAATTTGTTACAAATAGAGGGAATAGTCACATTTTTTCTCTATTTTAGGAAGAGTATGTGACTAAGTGTCCCCTAGATTTGCTATACCCTTTAAAGGAAGTCTCATACTTTGGAGGTGTGAAAACGTGCAGCACTGCTTGGTCAAATGCGCATAACCAGCTTGGTCCGCGAGCCACAATTGGAAATATGTATTGTTAACTATATTATGACGAATTTTCACGCAATCTTCAGCAAATGAATGTTCACTCCTAGTTGACACACAGCACGAGAGTAGGCTGTTCAACGGACAAATAGTAGCAGCTTTTTTGTTTCGTTTTTCGGCCTGCGGATGACTTAAAATTAGTTTAAGTTTTGCGTGCGAGCGAATAGAATTAGGCTTCTACAAATAAAACGTGCCTGCAAACAAAAGATATAATTACAATTAGGTATGTAAGTTAAGATTTGTTTGCTTGATTTCACACTGGTTGAACTAAACGTTGCAAACTTGAGGCATAAATGAAAATCATCTAGCGTGCCACACATTATTTAAACTCCGGACCTTTCCGAGGGCCGAAAATTTTATGTTTGCGGGTCACATTCGGCCTGCGGGCCACAGTTTGTACACCACTGCCATACTTCATTCCAAGTGTCGGGATGTAAACACGAGGATGTCATTGTACTCAGCCTACGACACTAAAAAGAGTAGTAAGGTGGGCGGTTCTTTTCTCACTGCCGCCTTTCTTCCAGCACTCATGCCCACCCAATTTATTACACCCTAGGTAGAAGTGAGCGGTGTTTTCAACAACCAGCTTAAGCCGGATGTCGAACTAGGTTCGCATTATTGGAAGACCAACGCCTTATCCGTTGTGCCATCCCATCCTATTGGCTGTACTTAGTCCAAATATTAAGTTTGTGTCTAATTACAATTTAATAATACTTGAGTAAAGTAGTGCTCCATCAAATTATGAATTCAAACTTTCAAATTTTAAATTCTGGTGCACGAAATGAAGCTTTATCTCTGCTGTCGGGCAGGGGACGTAAAGAGTGTCTACCCCTAAACCAGAACCGTTCCGTAGCAGTTAATCATTAAAAAAAAATTAAAACATGGTGTGAACAGTATGCCAATCACATCATCTTTGGTTGCTCCAACTATTTTCCTTCTAACAGATAACTCTTCGCCTCTGAAGATTTTGCAAGAAATTGGCACCAAACCTTTCCATTGTGGTGATCACAAACTGTTTTGCATTATTGGAACGCCTACGGAGAAGGTGAAAAGAACTTTGCCAATTTGAAACTCCAACACAGAAATTTGTTCAGCGTTAAGCTTTATTTGAGTGAGCAACATAATCAAGAAGACACCGGTATACATGGCAATCGGTTACAAGTGACATCAACTTCTAGTGACTTGCAGTGGTTGCTCTATACTTACATGATTCAGAGATAGATTGTTCTCTAGGTTAATGCAAGACAACAAAAATATTTCGTTGACTTATCTTTCTTATAAAGGCCGGCTATGTACAATCTCACGGATAAGTACGCATCTCAACTGTTAAAACGTCCGTATTCAAATTTATCAGATATTTTTTATCTGTAAACTTTTGTTAAAGTGAGCAACAGTGTATGATTGATCTCTATTTCAACAACTTACAGTCGTAATTATGGAAATCATAAACTCTGCAATTTCAAGGTCTTACAAATTTGTGGTAAGCCAAGTAATATCTATACAACCGTAACTTATAGAATAGACAGATTAGCATTTTTTCTATTTCTTAAATCTATTTTAAGAAAGAAATCTTTTCTGTTACGATATTTTTGAGATTAATCATGGGATATAAGTCTCTATCATATCAAACATATGGAACACAGCAATGTATTCATGGTGCCCAATTTGGTGTTTGACAGATGAAATGCACAGCCAGGATGCAACAGCATGCTTTCAATTAGAATCGAACTGACGACCTTTGTCAGCCAGACGCTCTTACCAAAATCAACAAACGCTATGTGGGATTCCAAAGCCTGAAAGTGGTTGATTGTGTCCTGCCTTCTGGAACAAGTCGTGCTGCATTTACATTGTTTAATAATCTGGTAATATTGTTCATACAATTGAAAACACATGAAAAAAATAATCAATATTTAATTTACAGCATATAGCATAATATAAGCTAACATGTCCAAGTTAAGTTCCAACAGTTCAAGAGACACAGCATTGTCTGTTCCGTGCGCCGGAGCATTTCCCGACCAAATAAGGACCAGAACATCCCAAAGATGTAAATTGGCATCTACCTCCTTCTCGAATGCATGCAGAATCCCCTGGTAGAAAAATACAGAGTTGCTGTTTTCTGTTATCCTTTGCATCTAATAAAAAGATACATCTTTTTATTACTCGAATTATAATTTTAAGTTATGAGAAGGTGTTCGTATAATATTTTATGTCTATAACAAAAGTGAATTTAAACATCTATAACAAAAGTGAATTATAACTCTCATCCAAATTGTATTGAATATAATTTTTATTCTCTCTCGTGTCTCTTTAACTCTCCTCGTCAAAGAGCGAGTGTGAACAGTTTTATAATTTATTCTCTTTTACCTTTTTTCTATTAAGAGCAGCTTAGATGGAAAAATACAAAATCTTTAGGAAATGACGTATGGGTCAAAATGGTTCACTTGTTAGGAAGGAAAGCGTGTTTGACATGATATTGGATTGCTTCACTGGTAGTGAAATGAATTGGCAATGACCAAGTGAAGCGAGCTAAAAGTGTTTTACAACATCGCGAAAACATTTCATATTTTTTTCTTGATTTTTAAGAGGCATGGGACCAATTGTCCGTGGGATCAGCTACTGTGAAGAAGCAACAGCCTGCCAGTTGAGAGGCTACAATCTCATTGGTGACGTCCACATGAGAAGGTTTTCAAGTAGAATTTATGTAAAAGAACGGGTTTTTTTGTTGTCTGGGTTGTTGTATTCCCGTCCGTGTGTTCGAGTGAAAGAAAAAAATCAGACCTTCTGCAAAATTAGAAATGTGTTGCTAAACCACTTCATCCGTAAAAAATTAGTATAAATAAAAAGTAAAAAAACAACTCACACATACAGTAACTCACCAGAGACACAGCATTGTCTGTTCCGTGGGCCGGAGCATTTCCCGACCAAATAAGGCCCAGAACATCCCGAAGATGTATATTGGCATCTACCTCCTTCGCGCGTGCAAGCAGAATCACTTGTCACAAGGATGATCGCATTTGCTGAGTGTGAAAAACACAAGATTACTGCACTGTGGAGTGTGGATGTTTGTGTAGAATATTTGCCATTCAATAACTGTAGATACTTAATTGACTTTCACATAAACTCACGTTCTTGCGTGGCCGTGTGGTATAATAATGGTTACCAGTTTCAACAACTGTTGTATTGTTATCTGTCCAAATCAGTAACAAGTTTTAACTTAGGGATATTGTAACCAGTCGGGTCAATTAAGCCATTAAGAAAAACAAAAAATGTAACTTTCTTATAAAATTTCCCTGAATCTGTTAGCAACAATCAAGCAAAATGTTCAAAATGTGACAAATCCAGCGCATCTCCAAGTAGCTGCTGTGGGTTTATATATAACAGAATATATATATATAACAGAGTATTGATTTAATTCGCTCTGCTTTGCCTTTTTGCTTGGCATTGAGCACTTTTTGTAGTATTAATAGTTTTCATTGTTATAACAGAGTATATATATTTCAGAACGACATTGAGAATAATGAGCAAACCGAGACTCAAAGGCATTGATTTGTTTAGGTTTTACTGGAAAAATACAGAGTTGCTGTTTACTGTTAACTTTGTCAGTTGCTGTATCTTTTTATGTTTTGAATTGATTACTAAAGCTACAGCACCTCAATAAATTAATCGTGTAGCCTAGGTGTCAAAAGTTATTCACAACAAGATAAATTACTTTACTTACCTATTAGCAACACTGAAATTAACAGAGTGCAGTTTTTGGAAAAGTTCATATTCCTTGGCATTTGTTGAAGCACAAGTTAATTTGACGTTAATGCACTAAGAAAATAATTTTTGACATATCAATGATAAAACTTAATAACAAACTAAGAGAAACAGACAAATACCTATTCAAAATCTTTTTCATACATTTCAACAAGAGACTGCTTGCTAAACTTATTTTAAATTTCTGCTTGACTGATCTGGCATGGGTCAGGAGGATATCACTCGCTTTTCGTGGCAAACCTTTGTTACACTCTTTTGCGATGGCGAATGGGTAGAATATGCAGGGTAGGCTAATATGCACCTTGTAGTGCCATATTAGCAACACCCTCTCTTTAAGTTGACAACAACGAAGCTGCCACTACGGTTTTGTTTATGAGGAACCGCATTGCAGTTTGATGGTTTACTTAAGACATTTACATCTACTAACAAGCCGAACATACATTGTTTACAGGTGCTTTTAATTCTATGATTTATAACAAATAAACATGTTTTTATTATACGCCCATTGCCACAACATCCAGTAGGCCTACACTGCTATCACAAATGCGATACAACATGAAGCAGTGAAATGACCAATAAGTCGAGTCAGCTGCTCCCCATACTTTGGCATGCCATTGGGTCTTCTTGCCGAGACACAACCGCGTGCTTTAGAGCGGTGTCGAACCCGTGTTTTATCATACGCCGCGCAGACGTTCTCACACTCGGCCAAGCAGTTGTATTCATAAAATAAAAGAGCTTTATTTTATAAGAAAGACAGGCTGCACTAGCAACTACAGTATGTATTCTAAGCGAATAGTTAGACCTAATGTGGTAATATATTTATTTTTCATGTAAAGATGGTTTTATTATTTTTTATGTTACTTGGTCTAATTTGACTATCTAACATCATTAAACTATTTCCACACAATTAGTACTCTAATTATAAGTTTAAGTTATCAGAAGGTGTTCGTGTAATATTGTAGGTCTATAACTAAAATAAATTTAAACATTACAGAATAACGAAACAATAAGAGTATACGAATTATCACATTTTAACACTCATCGAAATTAACTTTTATTCTCTCTCGCGTCTCTTCGTCTCTCCTCATCAATGGGCGAGTGTGAACAGTTTTATTCTCTGTTACCTTTTTTCTATTTAGAACACCTGACATGGAAAAAAATACAAAATATTTAGGAAATGACGTATAGGTTACAATAGTTCACTTGTTAAGAAGGAAGACGTGTTTGACATGATATGGGATTGCAACACTGGTTGCAGTGAAAATTATAGGCTGGATGCTTCTGAAAGCAATAACTTGTATGTTCTAACTCATCGATCTTTCAAACGGTGTAACGCGGTGGACTTGTGTTCCGTGAAAGATCATCAGGTGTTCCAAAAGAATTTTATTAGTTTGACTATTGTTCCATGGCACACCGGCCGAAATTCAAAATCACAAGATATTCGCGTTTGTCTTCTACAACTTCTGCCCTAATATAAACTTTGTGAACATCCAAACAGGCGCAGATATCGCACTGAAAAAAAAAAAAAACTGAAAGTAAATGAATTTTATTTGTGTTGTTTATTTTATTGCATCATTACAAAATTTCGTTTGGTGTTCTGCAAGATTATTTTAACACTAGAACGGCCGAGGTGTCGAAATCGACACTTTTAGAAATTTAGTTCACTATTTTGGGCTTTAATTGTTATCGCAACGTTTTCAAACTTTCAGTAGCTTCCCAATTATGCTTAAATTTTATAGTTCAGTATTTTTTTCTAAAAAATCTTTTTATGCTATCTACAATGTGCGGATATACCTCCAACGGCCGAGGTGTCGAAATCGACACCTCATACAAATTTAATAAGATTTGTAAAGTATGAAAGATTTTCTGTGTGAAAAAACTAATTCAATAGTTTTCACACTTACTTATAGCGTGTCTCATGGTAATTGTTCAACACTCGGCTTGATGTGTGCTATCGCTCGGCTTGATTTTAGGTCATCCTACTGAGTTTAGAAATACCTTTCACAAATCTATCCGCGATTTGCAACAGATAAGTTTATTCATATTCGAGAGCCACTGGAAGGACTTGTTGCTAATTGCATCAATAATTACACTCCGGATTGGAGCCTACCAATCGATGAACAGCTATTTCCAATGGAAGACAGTTGTCCTTTTATCGTGTTTATGCCAAACAAACCAGAAAAGTTTGGCATGAAATTCTGGGTATTAGCCGAGGTTCATTCAAAATACGTATGCAATATAGTACCGTACTTATCGTACCTCGGAACTGTTGAAAGAAAGCAACGAAACGGAAGGCTTCTCCCCGAGGATGGAGTGATCAAGATCATCACCAATTTACACAGACAAAGCGGGTACAACGTCACAACAGTTAACTTCTTTACTAAGGTGAATCTTGCTGGTTTACTACAGGAAAGAAATATAACCATTGTTGGAACTGTTCGAGCTAACAGTAAAGGACTGACAAAGGAGATGACCAAGGGTGGAGGAGAAAGATTTTCCAGTAAATTCTTCTACAATTCAACGAACAGCTGGATATTTGTAAACTATCTGTGCAAAAAAATGCAAATGTCCTTTCCACTATGCATGACAGCCCCAGTATTGATGCAACAGAGAAAAAGAAACCCTCTGTGATCCATTTTTATAGCCAAAACAAAGTAGCAGTTGATGTGTTTGATCAAATGGCAAGAAAGTACACCATACGTGCAGCAAGTAAAAGATGGCCTCTTGCAGTTTGGACAAATATGCTAGATATTGCAGCTTTGAAATCTTGGATTATTTTTAGAAAACGTTCCGGCA
Organism: Aplidium turbinatum; assembly: GCF_918807975.1. Taxonomy (NCBI): domain Eukaryota; kingdom Metazoa; phylum Chordata; class Ascidiacea; order Aplousobranchia; family Polyclinidae; genus Aplidium; species Aplidium turbinatum. The sequence goes on along the minus strand of NC_137483.1, from coordinate 3,276,446 downwards.
GCAACATCAGCCGACGTGATTTTATCCTCCAGCTCCTTGAGAGCTCTTGAGAACTGGTCATGTGCTGAAACGCAAGCCGACACTGCAGAGAGAAGAAGAGCAGGGACGACTATCTAGAAAACGCAGAAAATGTGCTGGATATTATTGCAAAAACAATACAGTTACCATTTGCGGCCACTGTCGAAAAGTGGGAAGTGTGATAATGGTGACTGGAAAGTTACAGAGTGCAAAGGCTGCACTGCGTAAAGTGTTCGTTGGCTTGTTTGATTTTTTTTCTTCTCATGAATAAGAAAACTTTGTGCTATTTTTATGATAATTATGTCTTCGCTCTGTTGAATTTTTAGATTATCGTACAGAGTCAAGATACAGATACATTCAAGCTTCGAACTGATCAAAACCTGGTAGCCTACGTCATAATTTTTGTCTAAAACCAACAAATGAACAGCGCAAACAGGTGACAAAAGTAATAAGTGCTTCAGATAGTTTTATCACTGTAAAATAAAACGAAATCTTACTGCTAATTTTGCGGAAAAATAAAGTTTTTGTGAAAAGTGTCGATTTCGACACCAGCGGCCGTTGGAGGTATACTTTTTTTTCGGCCGTTCTAGTGTTAATGCATAAAGTTTTCCGTGACTCAAAAAAGTTTGAAAAACACTATTCTAGTCCATATACTGCACATTACTTGGAACAACGTAGGTTATTACTCAACTTGGGTTTATCTTCTAGCTAAGGTCATACTTTTGGTAATTTACCCGTTTATTCGCCTACGTTCCCATAATGTAGCGTAGGCGTAGGCGTATTGGTGAAAAATGGGTATTAGTGAAAAATGAACGGTTCCACTCCTGCTGAAAGAGATCTGAAAATAAAGCAGGGAACAATGTATTGATTTTTATTGAAATTGATTGAGGTATGAACTGCATGCGCGTAGAATACATCTCTCTCCAAAATAATGCTTTATTTATAGATCACTTTTGGCGTTTTCTGGTGTGTAGGAATTTATAGAGATAAAGCATTTTTATATTTTTCAAAGTACACTTTTGAATGGATTTTATTATAAAACAGGTCTTTTAATTCTAATTGTTCTGTTTTAAAATGTGATAAAAAAAAAAGGAAAACGTTTACCGGCAAAATTGTACATTATGCGAAAAGGAAACTTTGTGTGGATTTTTCTACATGTCAAATGTTCAAAATAATTAGTTCGTGTTTTCAATTGGAGTCCCGGACGCCTGTGTCGCTTTGCTCAAACGTCATATATAGATTTACTGGTCTTTGTGATTCGGCATTGACACATACATCGGTATGTTCACCATACATTTCACTACGAGAGTACGGGAGCATTTGAACTTTAGAGGCAGAAAAGAAACTTGCCATCAGAGACCCTATCATAGAATGTTCATTTTGCACCAATCAAAAACTCTGTACTGACTCATTTTAAATTTTAAGTAGCCTACAAGCAAATCCCAATTTGACTCTAAAATTTAGAAAGCGCTGTTGATTAAACGGCACAATTCAAATTTGAACAAACAATTATTTGCAGGAGGCGCGTCGATTCTCAACGTCTATTAGATGTATCATGCTATACCTACATTGTGACTGCTGCAAATCCATTTGCAGTTAGTTGCGCCTGTGCTGATGTAATTTAATTTGTTTTTGGTTTGTTGTGCCTTTGCCTTTCTAATCTTGAAACGCAATTGCTTTTTCGAAATTTTGAAGATTTCGAACAAACAGTAAGAAGAGGAAGCCAATCTTCTTGTCCATCTTCAACCATGCATTTAAGTGTACTGCGAAAGATGTAGCCTCATGTTCTAGAGAGGTGTCGAATCGATGACTTGCCAAACACAAAATAAAAAAAACGTACATCGCTAAAACGTTTATAAGTTATTCTGAAACCTTTATAAAAGTTTCGAAATATTTTGTTTCATCATAAGATTCATTGTCTGTTTACTTTATTTACTATCTTTGTTTCGATTTTTTCTGAAGAGTTTATTTTTGACTATAAAATTGTTTCAAGCATTCGTGAAGATAAACACACGACACAATGTCACGGATACGCGATAAGGGTGGTCCCATATTCAGTTATTGAGCTTTGGGAAAGAAGATAAGGGTCTCATTATTCTAGGCCTTCGGCACTAACGAGAGAAGAGTGGCCAGTCACTTTATTTCGACTGCCTTTTCTTCAGCAATTATGACAACCAAATTTATTACACTCTGGGTAGAGGTGAGAGGTCTTTATTAACAACCAGCTTCAGCCGGATGTTGAACCAAGTTTGCATTATTGGACGGCCAACGCCTTATCCACTGGGCCATTTTATCGTTCTTTACAATAAACTGATGGCTAATGCTGCACCAGGCAAAACATTATGCCGATTATTTTTGGCAGCAAAATGTAGATCCGATGCAATAACTAAAACACTTCCTGGGCTGCGATTTTTTGTCATTAAATGTTTTTACACAAGTTCCAATCCAGGGTCCAAGTCAAACAGTACACTTCTCTCGCGAGATGATCTCACACTTTTTGTCAGTACGCGCTAATGCGACAAGGTTCAAGTGAAATCAGAAGGTTAAGTGTTCAAATCACATCCGGGTCACCAATGTACGCACTGCCTGGTTTTCTTTCCTTTTCTTTTATTCCATGGCTTTTACACAACTCAAGTCTTGACTGTGACAAAAAAAGGTCTTATTTTTCTGACTTCCCGCTTTCATTCTGTTTTACTCAAACGCACCTCATGTGAACCAAACGGTTTCTTTTTTCCCACTTGAACCGTGTCGCAAATGCACGTATACTTACAAAAAATGTGAGATCATATGGAGGCAAGCGCGAGACTAATTTAGTTTCTCACGCGAGCTGCAGTGATCGAAGCTAAACGCTTGGACTTCGAAAACGAGATGTCAATAAGTATTTACTTTTGTCTTTTTGTATTGGTTTTGTATGTTTTTTTACCGGGCTCAAATTGTCTCCCCAACAGCACTGGTAATCCATGTCTAATTTATCTCCCAAAACTTCAACTCTACATAACAAGTTTAAGTTATTTTGGCAGCCGATTGTAGCATCGAATAGACAGCGATAGACACGTGTTTCGCCCATGAGGCTGGGCTCATCAGTATCGCACCGTATTCTTGCCACTTGAGTAATCGACCGCCGCTTTACCAGTCAGTTTAACTCTTATCTTTGTGGAAAGAAAGAGCCAACAAAACCAGCAGGTGCCAGGGGTAGGTCAATGTGAAGAAAGGCGTTCTTCCCGGCTATGGCTGGCGTGGAAGCTACACCGTTCTGGTTAGCGAAGCGTCACTGCAGCTCGCTGTGCTAGTGAGTAATCAGCCTTGTGCTGATAGCCGGGAAGAACGCCTTTCTTCACATCTACATAACAAGATTTAACTAAAGAATACATTATTGTCTAGAGAAAGACAATTTAAGGTTTTCGTAACAGACTGTCATATTAGCACCGATTGGCGTCGATTTTTTTTCTTTTAAAGTAAGCTAATTTCTGGAGGGCGAGAATTTCCCCTTCATTCTAAAAGCGATTTCCTGAAGTTGCCAATTTTCAGCTTAAGCGATTTTAATGCACTATTTGTGGACCCAGATGTCAGTCTGTCGCGATTGTCTCGCTTCGTTTTGCGTACCGTTTAAAGTGGTTGTAATTACGTAACGTATTCACTGCTCAGGAAGCAAAAAGAAATGTTTCAAAGCAAGCAATTTTTGTTTTGACGTGTAATCGGTCATATTACGTAACATTCCATAGTCGTTGCAATCGCTCTCAAATCTTACCTGCGGCATAAAACAAAGATGTAAGGTTAACTAGGTAATAATAGCGGTAATAGACGTCGTTAATGCAAAGAACTGATCACACAAATAATAATACTAACAGAATAAAAACACGAGAAATTAAAGTAAAAATACTCCGAAAAGTGACAATCAACGGCACTATTCAATTTTCATCCTGTCAGCAACTTACATGTAACTATTTTTAAATTGTGTGACGTTTTCGGCATGAAAGAACTTTTCTTCAAGAACGCCATAGGGAGTTTTAATCGCACAAATTAATGGAGTAATTTTTTTTTAACTCAATGGTTTTTGTTCTTTCTTTCAATTACTTCTCCAGTTATTTGGAATGATGCCGACCGTTTACTTGAAGAGTCACAGATTCCCTTCGTATTACTGGACACGCATCGTTGTCTCACTTAAACAATTGCTGGCGACATCAGCCTTTTTATATTGATTCAGCGTTTGCAGGCGTTGGATAACTTTTGAAAAAGGTTGATTTGCTGACAGGGTTTCTGTAATCAACAAGTCATTGAAATTTACGAGGGCATTTTTTTTAATTTATAATTTATTCAATTTCAGGACCGATTGGCGCACACCCAAACAATTGAATCAATGTCTCCCCTTGTTCGTAAAAGGTTGTTGCCTGCTGTTTTATTTCACTTACTTAGGTTTACTGAATGGAGAGCTGTCCTTAGAATGCGTTGATCAAACGCACATCCCGAGATTTTTAACCATGGTTGCTTGCTTTAGCCATTTCTTCGTTCACAATTGGTCTGTGCATTTTTGCAGCATTTCTTGATCAACCGATGATGCAAAAAGGGAAGTCATAAGCAAGAACCAATGGAGTGGAAATCCACTCCTATGGAATAAAAAGATGATTTTTAACGTTTAAATAATGCAAACTATACGTTTCGGTTTAGGTAGGCATGATTTACTGAAACTATGCATTAAACACGCGGATCTATCTGTCTATCAAATAAATGTTAGAAGTGTTGCCATATCACAGCACAACTTTCCTTTTGACTAGAAAAAAAACATATTCCTGCTCTTAGTCATGATATTCAGCATCCGCTTTTTTCTGGATAATGCAGGCCCTTAGGGGAATCTTTAGGCTAAACGTGTTACACGTTGTTTTTTGCATATTTTTGCAGTTGATCAACCCAACTTTGATTTTAGTGGGTGCCGCAACTTTTTGGGTCACGTGATCACCCCCAAATCGGGGATTTCCCCAGAAATCACGTTTCAGCTCTTTTTACGTCATTTTTGTGCAATTACATATTTGATTTTTGTATATTTTAACTTAAAAAGCACATACAAATAAGTGAGACAAAATAAACACTGATAAACAGTTATCAGAAAACCTTTTTGGTAGGGTAAGCATTAAGCAATGCATAGCATTGCATGGCGATTCTACTCATGTTTGCTGATTCGTGGTAAATTGCAACATGTTGTTTCCGGGTACAATGGAGATTTTGTTACGGGAAGTGTTTTTGAAAAATGCAATAACATTTATTGAGAAATAAATTGATTGTCGTTGTTTCGAGCATTGTCGTAAGTATTTTATGATGTTTTTTATTTGTGCAGTATCTTTTATTACTGAAATTGTAAGTTTACTTTCGTTTTGCATCATTGGGATTTATAGGTGTGTCTATTACTCATAATGTTTGCATAAACTAAGCTTGAGCCTTTTTTATCCTATCTTCAAATATGTTTATTTAATTGGCTGACGAGTTTATATACATCTAACATCACCAGGGCAGAGGCAGTGTGCCAGTGTCTGCAGTTAACATCACCAAGATTGATGTGTCAATGAGCATTTAATGTTGGTTCATGGTAGAGAAAGAGTGATGGTTCGGCACTTGAAAAGAAACTAGTTCAACAAAGCTTATGAGCATGCGTCCATGCCTTTGGCATGATACTTAGGCATACCTGAAGGTGGAAACGAAACTTAGCTGCCTTGCCTTCCGTATAATCTAAACCAGGACATAGAAAAGAATATTGTTTCTCAAATATTGCTGCAATATTATTGCATTTGATGCAATAATTGTATTGTTTGCAGCTACAAAATTTAACGTTTTAGTAGCCTAAGAATAAGAACTTGTTGCTAACAAATTTGCTTCTTTACCAAAGTTATTCAAGACATTTCGCATTGACAAAGCAAAGAGTGCAATAACTAATACAATGGGCTACTTACATCTCACTTTGGGTTTGTTTTGGATTGTTTTTGGTAAGTGCATTGCTCATTTTTGCACTTTAAAAACTTAACAATTTTAATAAAACATTAATTGTATGTGCGTTACTTAGAAATGAACTATTCCAAGCTTGTATTGTTGACATAACTCACATAAGTTGTTTTCTCTCACCATGTTGCATTGTTGCAGCTTACAACACGATGTAGCTAGATGTGGTTTGTGCTTTTCAGTCCAGTGTGTCGTTACAGTTATAGTGCAAAGTCAAATTTATCTTACGATTTTTCATTTTTATGTATATTGCAGATTTAATTCCTGATGAGGACACATATACGTGTCGAAAACGTTTGAGTCATTATGTTATATATTTTGTTTTGTGTCTAATATATTACATTAAACCCGCTAAGGTTACTTTGCTTGGCTTGATTATGTCAATAAACTAGTATAGTAATTTTGATTCCCTGTCTGAACTTATCAATCATGCTATCGCCGTGAAATTGACTACTGTTCTTATTTAGCCTTGAGCATCGAGGTAATGGTTTCATGTAACAACCCGAGCAAATATTTCAAGCCTGTTACTGGAATAGAACTTCCTCTTAATGGAACCTGTAACTTACTGAAAGCAACAACATCTGTCCTATACAAACAAGGCTTGTTAATATTATAATACGACAGCTACTGAGAGTAGCAAATGTAGAATAGAAAATTGATGTAGGAAAAAATCATATATAATACACGCCATCCCATCAGATATAAACAAAATATTATTCACAAATTCTACTATCTAATAAATTTTGTTAGATTGATCTTGTGTTCAATGATCTTGTTTTCAATGTACTTATTAATTTTTATCTCCTGTTTAACATGGAGCTTAAAAGGTAGGTTGGATAGAAATTCAACACTTTGAGAAATGCAAGGCTATTAGTTACTTGAAAATGACATTTTGCATATAAATCTTTCTGACAATGCCTCGTAATGCTCTTATCAGTTTAATGCTGTAATTATTAAAAACAAAACTTAAAACACTTTTTAGCGAAACAATAGCAATCCTATCTTTGATCCTAGCCCTTTAACGAAAGTGCTACTTAGATGTGAGTCCTTAGGTTGCACAAAAATGTTTCCTTTAATAACGATAAGCACTGATAAATATTTACCTGTGAAGTGCGGTGCAGCCGAGCATGCTATTGTTGGTATCTTATCTTACATGTCGATCAACTAGATTAACACTTTGCTCCTCAAAGGGAGGCCGGATTTGGCCCCCCCCTCATATTTCCTTTAATTATTTGAAGCACAGTAACGCCATGCACTTGGTTTTTCTTGACTTTTCCTAAAATTGCCAGGCGGATCTGATGATATTAAATTTGATGCTAAAAGTTGTGTAGTTTTCTTGTAAATTCAAGATTTTGGTGAATTTTTGCTATTTCTAGCTAACTTCCAGCAAAGCGTGAAATGGATTACATTGCGATGACAAGCCATAAGCTCATAATTGCTTCGTGCATCGATATGCGCGAGCAGAGAGAAGCATTCTCTTGCTTTCTTTTGTTTGGTTTGACCTCAATAATACAAAGCGCGTTATTTCTTATGCTACAAAGAAAAGCCAGTGATCGCAAAGCTGTTAATTAGAAACAATAATAGCAAACGTTTTTTGCGTTATCAGCTCTACAAAGAAGAATAGCAATCCACGATCAAAATAGTAGACTATGGAGGCCACAAACTATTCAAAACAGTTGTTTCAAGCAGATAATATTCATTGACGAATAAAAAACGTTACAATAAGAAATCTTCTCTTGGATAAAGACACGAAAACTTGGTTTCGAAATAAACGTTCTATGGAAATGCTCTCATTGACAAAACTTGCAATTGAGGAAATGTATCACTGCAAATGCTTTTGGGAGAAGCCGGAGAAATAGCGTTTTTGCAAACAGTAATTGTGAGATACTCAAAATTATGAGATAGGCTTCATTTACACGTAGCAGCTAACTCGATGGCGTCCCTTCACTGATTTATGTCGCCTACTTGTTGTTATGTCCTGTATTTTTGTTTCACAGTGCACTGTGTTTTGTTCCAAAGAGCGCAAAATAAAGATGATAATGCTTCATCTACATTACAAAATATTTTGTAATGTAGGCCTACAAACAAAATGTACAATGTACACAATGTACATTACAAAATATTTTGTACTGTAGACGAGGCATAAAGTTAGGCGTCACATAAGACAAACAACAAATCAGCTTTCTTCATCATTGATTCAACATCTGAATACGTTGCGCCAATGTATAAGAGGCCGGCTATTGTGAAGACCCGCCATTTAGGCTATAAACGATCCGATTATACCAAAAGTGGGACAAACTAGTGGATCAAAGAATGAATAAACAATGCTGAGAAAACTAAATCTAAGTGACGAACAATACCGATGTCTTCATTTATCTTGGAAAAATGCTGCCCAAACTTATCAACAAAAAATACCGTAAATAACGGCAAGGATCCCGAAAGCAGAATTTGCTCAACTTTGGCATGAATTTAGTCAGACATCTACAGTAATAATTCCACACATACAATAACGGGCTCTCAACTGCTGTAAGATAACACGATGGTTCTGGTTCTGGGCGATTTGTGTAACAGTTTAGGGGAAGACACTACTTGAAATGATGCACCACACAAAAGATTTTCAATGAAGACTGAGTCTAAAAACCGATGTGGATTGTGCTGCACAATGACTTCAAGTTCAGGACAGACAAGGCACAAAAATATCACGATAAAAATAAAGACCTTGTGGGAGATTTTCGAGAATCATAACACGATGCAAATACCAAAAACGCATGGTTTGCATGCTGCTCTAAGCTGGCCGGCAACCACAAAGGTAGACAATACAGGCAGTTTATAATTCGATAACAGCGCAATAAACATTATAAATACGTAAACCGACAATTTTCTTTTACAAACGTTTTACGTCTAATAGTAAATTTTCCCTCAACAATTTTTTGTGAAGCACTTGCAAACCACGGTTTTATAAAATAATTCATCATTATTATTTTTTACTTCTCGGATATTGTAAAACGTCATCAGCAAAATCACAAAAAAAATTTCATTACTTCAATGTAGTAGGCCTAAGAATTTCTTATAGAATTGTAGCCACGTTGTTTCAACAAAGAAGCCATTTTTTAGCAATATAGAGTTATAGAAAATAATTTGCAATCATGCAAATGGTTGGAAAGAATCTAGGAAGTCTTCTCACAATCTGGCACAAAATGATTATGTTTATTGTATCTCTGTAAAATGTTTTACGACAAACTTTGAAGCTTCGTTATAATCATTTTTATCTTTGAAGTCAAAAGTTATTTTTTTTTTTTTGGCCAGAAACATAATCACTGCCTTGCTGATGTTGTCGATATTACGCGTATTTTTAGTGCTTCAAACAATAAGGACCCAGTCAGCAATCCAGTCCTTTTACATTGATTCAACATTTGTAAACGTTAAATTTATGTAGATTTGCTGACTGTGGGTTATTTCACATTTCCTTTGTTTACGCACGTTCCTCAATTCGCTGTTGCATTATTTCGACGCTGGCGGCAATTCGCTGTTGCATTATTTCGAATTGATTGACACAATCTTCAATAAAAAGTGAGCTTCGAACTTAGCTTTGTTGATATAAATGCTGTATTTTTTGTGGATGTAATTTATGAGTCATGTTTATAAACACCCGTAAGCGAAATGACTTATGATGTGGCCTGCATGATATTTGTGATGCGACTTGACACAAATCCACAATTTCAAAAGCACCTAATTTGAACTTAGAAATTTCAGATAATTTCAACAACTTGTTCAACTGTCTTCTCTCTACTAAAAATATTCATACTACAAACTCAATTGTAGACCTAAATACACAAACGAAGATGTAAACAGCTATTCAAGCAGGCTAAGGTGTTACTTATGAGAAATTTGGTTCCATAAAACTAGAAGCTAGCCATGAGTTTGGGAATGCATTAGTTTAGGATAAAAATGTAAGACAACAAACGCAGTTTTGTTTTTTTTTCAAATTCGTGTAACAATGTTACTTTGATTGTAACTATTTTAGAATCAGTGAGTAGCTTACAATAAGATTTGCTCGCAAGTCGTAAATTCTAATCAATGCAATGATTCGGCACACCGCACACACACTTCGTGCGTTCGATCGAGCTCTTTGTTATTCAGAAGTTTGCATGAAATCGGATTAGCACGGTAATTAAATAGCGGCAAGTTAAATCAAAATTGTCGTTTTTGGGTACCTTTGCAAAAATTGAAATATCAAGTTTAACATATAAAATTTTAAAATAATGACTTTTCAAACTTATATACAAATGATTTGCTTTCACACCAGTGCAACTTCTGTTCAAATAGCATCAGCGGATAACACGTAACAGCTGATTGAATTTGATCCAAAAACGGCCCCCCCTTGAGCAGTTAACTTCCAAAAAAACGTTGAAAAGCAAAGGGTTAATGGATTTTTTTTCATCCAGGAACAGTCTCGCTTCCAATCATTGAAACAAATCTTCCATCACCAACCGACACATTAGCGACTGGTTATCTTGGTCTTGTTGTGACAGCTCAGTTTGAGAAAGAAGATTTTGCAAGTTATCAATGGATAAACACATATGCAGACAACATCAACGTTCCACAGTTTTACGTCTTTGGTGCCGGATGCCAACCAAGAGAATCAATCAATGAAAACATCACTTGTGTCGAGGACAATGGCGTGATCACTTCTAACTTGACTTATCTTCAACCACTGACAACTAACCTGGATCTTAGCGTTCGAAGCGGGTCAGTAGCGCCTGGAGGCGATATATCGACATTGAACATCGTAGTCGCGTTTCCACTTATAACTATTCAAAGTAAGTTTTTGCTTTTAATTTTCTAAAACTACTTTGTTGCTTCCAATGCATTGTTGTGCAATGTGCAATTGTGCATGGCATTTGAAAGCCGCATACCAAATTTCAGGCCAATAGACGCAGCGTTCACCTATCAATAAAGAAACGATACTGCATCATCACGCTCTTGGCTCAATGCCTTGTGCACACAACTTGTTCACTGTGTGACCCAATAACAGTAGCGTTGAAACGGGGAGTCCAGGGGCTACTTGTGGGCGCAGATCCGAGGTGATTGTAGGAGCCTGGATCCCTTCCATGAGGCCCTGGAATTTGAAGAACCCACCGCGTGTTATTTGAATATAGTGATTTTTTTTTCTTCGAAGCGTCTTGATTTGGGGCCCGATGATCTCATTGATACCGGGCCTGAAATATCCTCTCAACGGTTCTGCATAAAATCAATGACTTTTGTAAATGTTTTGCCATAATGGTATTTGCGTTATCTTTTTGAGTAGGGAGGTGGAGTAGTTTTAATTTCAACTTTAGCCTTGATTATAAAATGTAATATTATATGTTTAGACCTCTGGTATACTTTTTTTAAATTTTTATTCAAACAAAAAAGAAGCTGTTAATTGAAATACGAAGACACGAAATCAGTAGTCTACATAGCGACAGCTAAAAATGAAGCATTTCCTAAAGTTAAAGAAGATGGTAAGATGTCTCATATTGATGAAGAACTTCTCATACCAGCATGATAAAGCAGAGGAAGATACATAAGTGATAGAAAAGACATGTGACTTGCCTTTCAAGAATATTAGGAAAGTAATCTTTCTAAACTTTCACGCAACTTATTACTATCATATAAATGACTGGGCACTGCAGTAAACTGAACCTCCACTTGTGACATCTCTCAGTGATGAAGCAGTATTATGTACTGTATCTTTGAAAAACCTCTACACGTTCCAAAGTGACCAAACCACACTCAGTCAATGTAGAGAGAAATCTAGGTCATGACTAAAGCTTACACAGATATGCCACCTATAAGGCAAGATATGGTTGCATGAGACAGCGGCTTAGCAAGCGGATTATGCTTACATTCACTATGAAACTAATAAGTATTTTGATGTCAATAAATATTCAATTCAATTTGATTTCTTTGTTTGAATGCAGAAGAAACGATGTTGATTGATTGATTGAATCTTTATCCTCAGATTAGGAAAGCTTCTTGCAGAGCTTAATCCTGACAGTTTTGCATACTTGTAAAGGTTTTGAATCACTGACGCAGGCCCGGTCACCGAGATTGACAGAGTAAAGCATCCGATTGTGAAAGTGTTGTTGGGAGAACTATTCCATTCATTAGATGCCGCTGAATGGAGAGCAGCCCTTAACGTGAGTTGCTCAAGCGCACACCCCGAGAGTCGAACCAGCACCTTGATCTTGAAGCATCTTCGTTTCAGAAGTCACGTGCTAACCAACTGAGCTATCGGGCCGGACCCCCGGTAGCTCAGTTGGTTAGCAGTTAGCTTTATTGTAGAAATGAATACAGTAATATAACCAACAAAAGGGAATGTGCCAAAACCGTAAGAGTTTACCACGTGCATGCAAAGATCTAAATCAAAGGCTTCTGTATCCATGAATATAATAAGGCACGGCCAACAAACCTTACAATTCAAACAATACATAGAAGAATTAATTGAAAGAATCAAACGTTTTCTCATTCCAAAAACAATTGAAGAGTGCCAATGGATAAAACAATGACGGACGACTGAACCTTATAATCATCACAAAAACAAACTACAACACAAACATTTCTTGAAGAAACGGACATGATACAGAACAAAGACTATTTACAGATTTAACATATACTGTACATCAAGTGTTCGCAGCAACAATAGTGAGTAGCCTATGAATTGCAGAGGACAAAATTAATACTCAACATAGTAGCTCAGTGGTTCTCAACCGGGGTGCCGCGGCACCCCGGGTGCCATTTACGTTTCGCAAGGGTGCCGCAAGTTATTAGAGTAGCATTATCAAATATGCGCCGAGACATTGAAAAGATTTGCATTAAAACTCAACGCAAATTTTGCACTGACTTTGTTTGAAACGAACTCCATTAAATTGTACATGATATGATACGGAGGTGTAGATAGTTTTGTTTTGCGAAAACTCTTTTCAAAATTATTTTTATTTAATGTAGAAAATTTTGGTTTTACTTTGGGTGCCGCCATATTATTTGGTTGTTTGCAGGGTGCCGTAAACCGAAAAAGGTTGAGAGCCACTGTAGTAGCTCATTACCAAGATTAAATACTAAATCAATCATGGTTAAAAAATAAAATGTATGCACATTTGTTTGCACATTAAATTGTTTGAGCATTAGAGAAAATCATGGTTACATGGAAGAGTATTTTAGTATCGCAAAAAGAGATGCAGCATCTTTGTTGTGTCAGTGAGGGATGGAATGTCTTTGGTATCGCTAGTGTACAACAATATTAACTGCACAACGATAAAAATCATTTATGCTGAGCCATCGCACTGTATAATTAAATTTTCCTCTAATTCTTAAACGTCGATTAGTGTTTACATAATATATCAATACAATATGTGATTTTTTGATAGATTGCAACGAAACACTTGAAGGCAACGTCACTGTCCAATTCAACACAGCTGGATACAATGACGTTGGAACATTCACTTGTTCTAACAATGAACTACTGTTCTATTCAAACGGAAGCCAACCTAATTCTGACCGAACTACTTGTCAATACAATGCTGAATGGGGTGGTCAAGATAATCTACAATGCTGGACAGGTGTTGTTGTCGTATCCTAATTTACCCCATTGTTTAATGATTTAAATATTGAAAACTTATCACAAGCGTATGTTGCAAGCAGACACAGCGTATGTTGCAAGCAGAGTGTTGTGACTCTAATGCAGACACACTGATATACGGTATACGCAATACGGTATTAATGTTGAAAATTGAATGAGGGTGGTCTCCAGGCATTTATTTAAATAACAGTGATTACAACTTAAAAACCATTAACGCTGTGACGTTGACTTAGAACAATACTCGGTTGAGTTTTCAATAGAAATCACAAATATTCAATGTGTATTGTAAACTTTTAGCTGTAAAGTTAATGGCATTATCCTCAACCTCACTTACGTAGGTGTAACGAATTGAAAGACATGGTTGGAACTTGTTTGGCTGATCAACATTCTTATGCTACAGCTCCCAATCCCATGATAAGCTCAATGAACGGAAACTTCACTGTAGTTAAAGGAAATGACTTTACTGTCACCTGCGAGTACCATGACGTTCTTCCTATTGGAATCAACACTGCATTCTATTTGGATGGAAATGAAGTCGGACAACAACAGGTAGTTTATTTTATGGGGTAAAAACGCATCTAAAGACTATCACATTGCTACCTGAACTACTCCGCACTTTATGCAAATTAATATTTGTATTTTCCCATTCTTAGGAACGCTCATTCGCGTTTTCCTTACGAGCCGAGGACAATAACAAGCAAATATCATGTCAAGCTGTAACTCCATATACGGAAATATTCATGGAGAGTGGAAGGTCACCAAACTATCCCATCAATGTCCAATGTGAGTTGTAAATTTGTAGGCTTCTATGCAAACGTATACAACATGAACTCTTTCACGCCCTTCGTCGCAGGGCTTCTTTCTGGGCTATGCAGAAAGAGCCTGTCTCCCTGGCCCGCTCCGCCATTCTAAATTTGCGGACGGGCCATATAGTTTTTCGATCCACACTCTCCCTCCACAGGTACCTCGACTCCCCAGCCTGGCCCTCGCGACCTAAGCTGGTGGACTTAACCCTCCGGGTGCATCGTCACCCCATAAATCACGCCGCTCCCCGCCGCCGCGGGGTGTGGCAGGCCGGTTTCTGAAAGTCTTCGACCTGGCTATGTTTGTTTGTGCTCTCTCGCCGTGTCAATTATTTGTACCCGTGCGCTGTTGATGCAAATAAAACAGTTTAACACAATGGTTCGAGTTTCTTTCAAAACTCCAGCTTCATTTCAAAATGATGCTCCACAAAAAACGTTAGACAAATAAAATAAAGTAACTTCAACACTTTTAACATAATAACTCTTATCTTTGTGGAAAGAAAAGAGCCAACAAAACCAGCGGGCGCCAGGGCAGAGGACATTGTGAAGAAAGAGGCGTTCTTCCCGGCTACCAGCACAAGGCTGAGCACTCACTAGTACAGCGAGCAGTTGCGATTCGCTAACCATAACGGTGTAGCTTCCACGCTAGCCATTCAGACCATCCAATCAACAATATGTTTTTCGGCAGCCGATTTGTAGCAAGAATTGACAGCGATAGACACCGTGTTTTGCCCATGATAAGAGTTAAACTGACTGGTAAAGCGGCGGTCGATTACCTTTGTGGCAGAATTAGTGGTGCGATACTGACGAGCTCAGCCTCATGGGCGAAACACGGTGTCTATTGCTGTCAATTCTTGCTACAAATCGGCTGCCGAGAAACATATTGTTGATTGGATGGTCTGAATGGCTAGCGTGGAAGCTACACCGTTATGGTTAGCGAATCGCAACTGCTCGCTGTACTAGTGAGTGCTCAGCCTTGTGCTGATAGCCGGGAAGAACGCCTCTTTCTTCATAATGTCCTCTGCCCTGGCGCCCGCTGGTTTTGTTGGCTCTTTTCTTTCCACAAAGATAAGAGTTAAACTGACTGGTAAAGCGGCGGTCGATTACCTTTGTGGCAGAATGTCCCACCTATATTTTTTGTTTCTAATTTCTATTGATTAATCGAGCCTCTGCTCTACATTTTTATTTGAATTTCATCTGCCACGAGAGCCAAAGCCCAAATTACTCTTGAATAGTTGACTCTCTTCCTCGTGGTAGACCCCAATTTTATCCGCTCTGCCTACTGGCAGACCGGGTATAAGAGTCAAGTACCTGCGCCGAGGTCGCGTGAAGGAGACGTGGGCGCCGCCCGGCGGTCAATTACTGCCGGTTCCAGCGTCCACACGCGACCGGTCGCCCGGTCCGTTGCAGGGCTTCTTTCTGGGCTATGCAGAAAGAGCCTGTCTCCCTGGCCCGCTCCGCCATTATAAATTTTCGGACGGGTCATGTAACGTTTTCGATCCACACTCTCCCTCCACAGGTACCTCGACTCCCCAACCTGGCCCCCGCGACCTAAGCTGGTGGACTTACCCCTCCGGGTGCATCGTCACCCCTAAATCACGCCGCTCCCCGCCGCCGCGGGGTGTGGCAGGCCGGTTTACTAAAGTCTTCGACCTGGCTATGTTTGTTTGTGCTCTCTCGCCGTGTCAATTATTTGTACCCGTGCGCTGTTGATGCGAATAAAACAGTTGAACACTAGTGGTGCGATACTGACGAGCCCAGCCTCATGGGCGAAACACGGTGTCTATCGCTGTCAATTCTACAAATCGGCTGCCGAGAAACAAAATGAGAAATATAAGATAAATCTGACTGCACACTACAACTGTAATGAGACTCCAGATTGAAAATTGCAAGCTCGCAGCTGGGTCTCAGAAAAGACACTTAATATCATGGCAAAATGAGAGTACCTTACTCGAAGACTGCATGTTTTTTCGCTGCTTCATGTTGGTCTGCTGAGTTGTATTTTTGATCAGGGTGTACTGTTGTTACCGCAATAGGCGCAAAATAAAATATTATTATTGTTTTTTCGAAATTACAACTTTACAATATTTGCGTCTTCTTAACTCGTTAATCCATCATGTAGACGCACCTTTTCAAGATGAACCTACTTCTTGTTTGTGGGATTTAAATCAAAGAGAAACTTGTGATGTTAGGTTTATGTCCAATCCCAAAGCAAAATTCCTTGCACTAATAAAAAACAATTCGGGTAAGATTTGTTCAAAATCTTTTTTATTCTGATGTCATAACTTAATGCGGCTTCCTCTCAGCAATGTTTCATCAAACACAACCTATTCAAGCAATGTAAATAAACAAATCAAGAAAAAAAAGCGTAAACTGTCAGAGGTCAGTTTTAAAGTTAAGCAAAATAAAAGTTTAGTGATATTTGAAAACTAACTTTGACCTCAAAAAATCATTTCCTTCCCATCTAAAAACACAGGTTGACAGCTAGCAGCTTGTGACAAAAAAAAACGGCAATCTTACTTGATTCGAGCCTAACATGTTCGTAAGTTTTGTTTGCTTTCCAGTGAAAAACTCGAGTCAATGACAGATTTGTTGTTAAATCGTGAACTCAAGTTTGTAGTAAATTATTCTGCATCCTAAAAAGATCTTTTAGTTTCTAGTCTAGATGTAGCCCGCTGGAAGAATAAGAAAACGTCCCTTTTAAAAAATGTTCAAAATTTAAGATATTTGTACATGAAGCCAGAAACACGAAATTAATATCCACTAACGTTGTGATCTTTGCATTCGTGAGTAAAATGATGCATATGTTATTGAGTTAAAGTCAACACAACCCACGGTAATAACATATGGATCATTATAATATTCCTTTCTGGAATTAACATAATCAATACTTTTAGAAGTGAAAGTGGATAATAGCAGTTTACTCACTGATGGAGTGTCTCAAGCTTTTCAATTTATGAGAGATCAGGTACATTAAACTTAACGAATCTTGTGTATAGTCTTATCCTAGTAATATACTATTTCTATAAGTGACGTACAGGAAGTAAACAAAGCAATTACTTTCATTTTAAGGTCATAAAATGTTACTGCGTCTTGAAGAAACAGATTGCTGCTGTTTGTGGTATGTAACGCATATACCACACATCCATGTGATAATCATTTAGAATTAAATCTTAAAAGTTAATATTTTGAGGCAAGACGCTGATATTTCTCAATATATGTTTATCTGTCTAGTGCCTCACTGTAACGAAGATTTATAATCGTCGCCGTCGTCGTGTGACCTTCTGGGGCCGAGGTTCGTTGCTTTTACCATACCTGATTTAATTTTATCGATACCATGCTAATCCTCACTGCGATATAGAAGAAAGAACCTGTTTTGAAAGCCCACCTCCTTTCGGATGTCGGCTATAGCCGACAGTTTTTTCTGTGCCAATTCTTCGGATGTCGGCTATTTCCGACAGATTTTTCTTGGTTTGACAGCGGGAGTCGCCTTTTGCCCTACATTGCTAGCAGTTGAGAGGGGAATCACCTGTTATCTTCAGGCAAGGATTCAGCTGTAATAAATCAATCTTATAGCGGAATTTTGTTGTGAGAAAGTTGCCTGTGACCAGTGAACCATGCTGTGACATAAGCTTTCTGAGCTACTGTGCTGTTTCAGCAGATTTGCTGTTTGCATGAGCGACTTGAAGGTATTCCAGTGGTTGCTTAGCTGTAGAGGTGGCAACGCGAATCTTTTGTTGTAAACCGAAGTATTTTTCCACAGGGGCGGGTTTAGTGTGATGGAGGGCCCGGGGCACTTTAGATGGGGGGGCCCCTTTGCATAAAGTATTAAAAACTATCTCTACGTCTACAGTAGCATTAATCCAGCACAGCAGTCCACAGTAATTATTTTGCACATTGCTGCAAAACAAAACCCACACAGTTGGTACAGTTAGGCTGAACCGGAAGCACATGCCAAGCAATCTTTCGGGAAAAAAGTTAAAAAGAGGAGAGCACGTGTTCAAGACAGCAAATGGTGTGATGGCAATGGTGTGGACAGGCGCGGATTTAGGGGGGCAGAGGGTGCAGGTGCCTCGGGCTCCCTTTTTGAAGGGCCCTCCGACGTGGAAAAAATGTGATTTTGTGTTTTTATTTTTTTTTTTCAGTCCTTGAAGTTTCTGCAAAATGCTGTACAGTGCTAGATTAATGCTACTGCATAGATAGAGGTGGTTTTTCGCGCCGTTGGTGCAAAAATTTCTTTGTACGGGGGCCACCCGATCTAAAAGTGCCCCGTGCCCCCATCAGCTGAATCTAACCCTGGGTGTGGAAGGACAAAAAGGACATAAAGATGCTCTACATGGCATTCATCAGAACTATGTCCAACAGATAAAACCAACCTCAATGGAAATCCCATCATAAATCCACTTGAGTGATTACTGATTTCGTACAATCAAGGGATGGGGGGCGTTAATCGTTCAGGTCAGCTTTCAGCAACCTGCCTCTCTGCAAGAAAGCACACAAGGTGGTACAAAAAGTTTTTTTTTTTTACATAGTAGACATAGCATTGGTGAATTCATTTCTGCTATTCAAAAAACTCCATCAAGAGCGCGGACGGTTGACTTTGCCAAACTTCAAAGTCATGCTAGCCCTTGAGATGTTGGAATCAGCAGAAATTCCAGAGTACCTAAACCTTAGCCGAAAAAGATCTTTTCCCACCCCTGACCGTCTCAGAGCTGAAGATGGACATTTTTGGCTTTTATTTTTCCAAGTGGTCATTTATTTCGATGCAAAATCAAATGTCAATCGCTGACAATGTTCGCATTTATACAAGACAACACTGCTGTTTTTTTTTGAAAGTGTTCGTTTATTTCGATGTAAAATCAAATGTCAATTACTGAAAATGTTTGCTTTTGTACAAGATACCACTGCTGCATTCATTTTACAAAGTTTTATTTTTATTTTGATGCAAAATTAAATGTCAATCACTGACAATGTTTGCTTTTATACAAAACACTACTTTTTGTACAAGACAGTGCAAAATGCAGAAACGCGAGAAAAAAAGAAAAAAATGCCGTTTACCGCGTCACGATCGCGGCGCGCGAATGCCGATTGGAAGTGGATTTATAGTCTAATCCTAGTAATATACTATTTCTATAAGTAACGTACAGTAAGTAAACAAAGCAATTACTTTCATTTTAAGGTCATAAAATGTTACTGCGTCTTGAAGAAACAGATTTCTGCTGTTTGTGGTATGTAACGCATATACCACACATCCATGTAATAATGATTGAGAATTAAACCTTAAAAGTTAATATTTTGAGGCAAGACGCTGATATTTCTCAATATATGTTTATCTGTTTTGGGGCTCGCTGCAACAAAGATTTATAATCGTTGTCGTGTGACCTTCTGGGGCCGAGGTTCATTACTTTTATCATACATGATTTAATTTTATCCATACAATACTAATCCTCACTGCGATATACAAGAAAGAATCTGTTTTTAAAGTCTTTTGTATGACCAGACCGTTAATCGAACCTAGATCAACCAGCACCACAACACGGTATATAGACATTTTCATTTTTCAGTTTACACTTTTATCAAGTTTTCAATAAATTACATTTAGGTGACAATGAGCGACAACGGAACTTATACCTTGTACTTACAATCTTCCATTGCACCTTATAATCACAGCATTAACTTTGATGTCATCATCAAAGATCCACCTAATGTTTCAACCGACAATACACTTGTGATTGCATTGTCAGTTGCAGTTGTCGTGCTGATAATTGTTTTGAGTGTTGTTGCTGTGGCCTGCTACATACGAAAACCAAAGAAAAACAAAGGTAAGTTGTGTCTTTATTTCTCATTTGTTTGTTATTGTACATTTGTAAACTATATTGAAACATTCCAAACTACTCGGCAGTGATAAACAATCTTTGAGAATAATTTCAAATCTTAGAAATTAACCCTTTGACCGTTTATGATTAAAAACGCATTCGCTGATATTGAGGCTGTTTTGTCTAAATCGTTGATGTGTTTTAGAAAATAGATCAAACAACGTTGGTTACGTTCAGAAAGGTCAGCATGCGGTACAACGTAATTAAGTAGCCACAAAACGTGAATACGTGTTAATTATTAAAGCTAAAACTGTTTTTGTTATTTCAGATGAAAATGGACAGATTGATTTGGGCCAATCTTCAAATATAGCTTTGGTAATTTGGTGGCTTCGCTATTTTGATGGAATTAAGTGCTGTGATAAACTATTTCACGCAATCCAAACTTGTATCCCACAGCCATGGATGCGTTGGCTCCCAGTCAGTTTATAACTAACTTTGATAAAAGTTGCGATTAAAAATAATTAAGACTAGTCATATAACCTCAATAACCAACTTTCATTGAAGGGTCATTTTTAAAACTGTTTTAATTTCTAAACTGTTCACAGCCTGAACCGGGATCTACATCTTCGCCGTATCTGACACCGATACAAAACACAGGTAATTCCATTACATAGCACAGTATACTAATTTGTTTTAACACTATAGAACGGCCGAAAAAAATTATACCTTCAACGGACGCTGGTGTCGAAATCGACACTTTTCACAAAAACTTGTTTTTTAGCAAAATTAACAGTAAAAGTTTGTTTTATTTTACAGTGATAAAATTATCTAAAGCACTTATTAAAGCACTTAAAAAACATAGGTAATTCTATTAAATAACACAGTCTACTGATTTTTTTAAGGTAAGGCATGTGATGGTTGTTTGGAGATATTTTGAGGCCTCTAATTCAGAAAATGCACTTATTCTTTTGAATTGACTAGTTTTTGAGAAACGACAAAATTATTGTTTTCGCTGCCTTGAATACCCATAGATTTAATGTAGTATTGTTAATTACGTTGACAACACAGGAAGTAATCCCAGGCATATTTGGAAGTAATCTCAGGAATCTTTAACTTATCTTACTCCCAACTTCATGTCAAGGTAATAAGCTTAGTAACCTCTTTTAATGAATTCACTCAGACTGAAGCGCATTTCCTTGGTCATATACTTGTCACAGTTGCAGTAAGATATATCTGAATTCTTAGGACAGCATCCTACATGCTAAAGGCATATTTTATTAGCCTATAGATCAGAAAAATTCCTTGCAGAAAAGAGTGGACATCAGCAAAGGCTTAGAACAGGGGTGTCCATTGTCCAAACTTTTTTTCCGGCCAGCCAGATTTGATAACTCGGAAGTGCTCGCGGGCCAATAGCCTCTGACATCTCGCTTTGCGTAAAGAAAGATATAAATATCAATATTGTATTATTTAATGCCTTTTTCATACAACACGGGATATGATGTTTGTGAAGGATGAAACTGACGTCTTGATTTCTGTAAACAGATGAGGTCTGGTTCGAGGTTAGGGATAGACAAGCGTGCAATATCACGTAGTTGGCAGTCACTCAGATTCGATCTCAAGCGGTTCTTGTTCAAGTTCATAACCAAGAACGCCTGCTCACACAAATATGTTGAACCGAACAAACTCAACATTTCCTTTGCAAACTTCTGCATTTCTGAAAAATTCCAGCTGCTGGTAAAAAGCACCATGTTGTTGTTGTCGGCTTCGCAGAAAAGCTCAACTAGCTGCGAGTGAGCTGGAGCTTTATCAGGGTTCAAGCAAAAGAAAATGAATAGCAATAAGTCTCTTACATTTGAGCCAAAATCTCGAAAGCGGTCTTTAAAATTGCTAGCAATAAAACGAATGAAGAATGCTCGTCTGCACCACTCATTACCATTCTCTCCAGGCAATAATAGTTGATTTCGCAATTATGACGCAACAATGATTCTAAATTTTCTCGCCTGACTTTGTGAAAAAGTAGGCCTACTGTCTCCATTAATTATCAAAAAGATGCAAGTTGAATTTGTGTGATTTCTGTGTGTCTGCGGGCCAAAAATAACACATTGTGCAGCAACAATAAAGGGCAATACAAAAACGTCTCGCGGGCCGGACTTCGGAATAATAATAAAAATGCTTTTGAAAACTATCGGTTTCTGTAGGCCTACCTTATCAATACAAAGCTGCATTCATAAATCCATGATTTTCAGGCTATTTTTCTAGTGATGTGCTGATTCACAACCATTTTGATTGAATATGCATGCCTTCAATTCATCAATCACAAATCATTTGAAGCTTTGCATGTGTTTTAACTTTCCTACAATAGTAACCAATTGAACTAGACAAACGCAATTATGACATCATATTAATAAACAGTAATGAAAATGATTAAAACCTTTTGGTTAACGATTTCACAAAATGCTTTCATTTTTGAATATCTCACAAACTAGAGCGAATTCGAAAAAACTAACTGCATTTTCGGAATCAGGAATTTTGAAATACTTTAAAATAACTCTCAAACTTTTGTTGGGTTGCGTGATTTGTGACTGGCTGCGCTCACATTGACATACGATGATCAAGATCGCCTGATTCTGAGCACAAATAACCACCACTGTAGACAAAATTAGTAAAAACGGCTTCGATTTTTAAGATTTTACAATAAAATTAAAGTATCACCTGAAAATACAGGCTTATATACTTGCTATTATTGTAAGTACAGTATCATGATTACATGGTAACTTTATAGAAATCATTTGTATTTCAATCAACAAAAGAACATGCTAGGTCAATGGTGCAAAAATAAACAAAAAATGTACTCCATTCTGGATTGATAGTTTTATAAGTTCATAGATACTTACTGATGTCAATTCTTGCAAATGTAACGCTTTTTTTCGTTGATATCTCACGAAAACGATAAAATTGGTGGGTGCTGAGACTCTTTGGTTTAAAGATTTGTGTTGCGATAGTTTGAGTGATCTATTTCTATAAAAGTAAAAACTCAATCGGAGTAAAATATCAGTAGAGAATATAAACTGATGTACTTGCATAATATTATAAGCACAGTAGGCTATAGTATTATAATCATAATTTCTGTGCGTTGTTAGTGAAAGATGATACCAGCCAGACTTACTTAATAACCTGGTATTCATAATTTGGAATTCTTACTATTTGAAACAGGTGATGAAGAGTTTATTGCTTTATGAAACTTGATTTCGGTTTTAATCATATCTGCAGTAGGCCTACCCCAATCATATCTGCAGTAGGCCTACCCCAATCATATATACAGTAGGCCTACCCCAATCATATCTACAGTAGGCCTACCCCAATCATATCTACAGTAGGCCTACCCAGGGCCTCCGAGAGAAGTCAGCACTGGTCGGGAAACAATACGAAAATTGGGCCCCATAATTATTTTTTAGCAAATATACATCTACTGTAATTTGTATCTTGCGTTGCATGTTCGTGTTAAGCTGAAATTAGCCTACTTTCTCCAGCATGAAAAAAACTTCGTTCAATGTAAAAATTATCAATAATCACTGGATTACACTTGCAGCAAAAATGCCATTGAGGCAAACTATTTTGTCTAGAAAGCTTCGTAAACACACCATATACAGGCAACGAAAATAGTTCAACCAAACTTTTAATTCAGGAGTGTCCAAACTTTTTCCCACGCGAGCCAGATTTGATAATAAGTGTTCGCGGGCCAACAGCCACAATAATTTTTCTGAAAACTGCAAGTTGAATTTATATGATTTTTGTGTGTATGCACTCTGCAGGCCAAAAATAACACATTGTATAACAACAGGCGCGGGCCATACAAAAACGTCTCGTGGGTCGGAGTTGGCCCGCGGGCTGGACTTTGGACATCCCTGATTTAATTCAACCCTTTCTGGACTTTTTGCAATTCAAAGTTACAAATCACAGCATCAAATGATAAAATTTTGCGACATCTGAATTGATGCACAACATGTATAGTATATGTGAAGAAAGGCGTTCTTCCCGGCTATCAGCACAAGGCTGATTACTCACTAGCACAGCGAGCTGAAGTGACGCTTCGCTAACCAGAACGGTGTAGCTTCCACGCCAGCCATTGAGACCTCCAATTAAACGTTTAAGTTATTTTGGCAGCCGATTGTAGCATCGAATAGACAGCGATAGACACGTGTTTCGCCCATGAGGCTGGGCTCATCAGTATCGCACCGTATGTTAAACTGTTTTATTTGCATCAACAGCGCACGGGTACAAATAATTGACACGGCGAGAGAGCACAAACAAACATAGCCAGGTCGAAGACTTTCAGAAACCGGCCTGCCACACCCCGCGGCGGCGGGGAGCGGCGTGATTTATGGGGTGACGATGCACCCGGAGGGTTAAGTCCACCAGCTTAGGTCGCGAGGGCCAGGCTGGGGAGTCGAGGTACCTGTGGAGGGAGAGTGTGGATCGAAAAACTATATGGCCCGTCCGCAAATTTAGAATGGCGGAGCGGGCCAGGGAGACAGGCTCTTTCTGCATAGCCCAGAAAGAAGCCCTGCGACGAACCGGGCGACCCGTCGTGTGTGGACGCTGGAACCGGCAGTAATTGACCGCCGGGCAGCGCCCACGTCTCCTTCACGCGTCCTCGCGCAGGTACTTTGACTCTTATACCCGGTCTGCCAGTAGGCAGAGCGGATAAAATTGGGGTCTCCCACGAGGAAGAGAGTCGAACCATTTAAGGATAATTTGGCTCTCGTGGCAGACGAATATTCAATAAAAATGTGGAGCAGAGGCTCGATGAATCAATATACTGTAATCAAAAAAAAAAATATATATATATATAGGTGGGAGTGTAATTAATACTCACTGGAGAAGAGTAAGCTTTCATTCGGCGAGCACGGATGTGCACTGGCCAGACGTTGAGGCAGGTTCGCCCAGCTGGGTCGGGGAGGCTAGCGATCGAAACCAGAGGCACTGATAGGCTGCATTACCGGTAAAAATAGAAAATTGGGGTAGAAGTTTTGAGGCTGCATCGAGTTGATCAGGGGATCGTGTTGATCAATGCATTGAAAGCGGAGCGATGTTGATCCGAGCGGGCAAGAACAGCGTTACAAGGCGAAAGCAGCGTACTTGAGTAATCGACCGCCGCTTTACCAGTCAGTTTAACTCTTATCTTTGTGGAAAGAAAGAGCCAACAAAACCAGCAGGTGCCAGGGGTAGGTCAATGTGAAGTGATCAAAGTTGATGAGCCCAGCCTCATGGGCGAAACACGTGTCTATCGCTGTCTATTCGATGCTACAATCGGCTGCCAAAATAACTTAAACGTTTAATTGGAGGTCTCAATGGCTGGCGTGGAAGCTACACCGTTCTGGTTAGCGAAGCGTCACTGCAGCTCGCTGTGCTAGTGAGTAATCAGCCTTGTGCTGATAGCCGGGAAGAACGCCTTCCTTCACATTGACCTACCCCTGGCACCTGCTGGTTTTGTTGGCTCTTTCTTTCCACAAAGATAAGAGTTAAACTGACTGGTAAAGCGGCGGTCGATTACTCAAGTGGCAAGAATACGGTGCGATACTGATGAGCCCAGCCTCATGGGCGAAACACGTGTCTATCGCTGTCTATTCGATGCTACAATCGGCTGCCAAAATAACTTAAATGTATAGTATAGTTAGGCTTTTCAATCCTAGGCCTAGGCCTACTGGAGCGCAAACAATTCTTTACAAATTTCAGTAGTTGCTAAAACCACGTTCTCAAAGCGCAACCGTTGGAGGTAGCTACCGGAACACAAAAAAATGATAACAAAACTATTTGAAAAAACCTTTCGAAAGTTGCAATCAATGATTCCTTGTGTAGAGGTTATGGGGTGGTTCGTTCTGGTTTGCAGCTGAAAGTTGCTGTGTGGCTTTCTGTCAAAAGTACCAACTCATCCAAAATGTCATTGTTGTAGCCTACAAATGGTTTAAATTTGTCCCACATGCCCGCAACTGCACAACAGACATACGATGAAATTTTCATGGAACTTCAAACTCATCGACGATATGTTTGAGTTTGTTGATACATTTGATACATTACTACCTTCCAAAATCACATCATGAAAAGCATGACCACCAAAAGGCTACTTGACCACAAGAAAACAAAAGATCTTTTAACTATGACAAAATTACATTCAATTGCAGCAATAATAAAATCAAAAGTTTTAAAACTGTTCGGCCACACTAAAAGATCACAATTCGGAATCAGCAAAGTTTGCACAGAAGGAAAAGTAGAAGAAAAAAGAAAACCTGGCAGACAACCAAAACGATGGCAAGACAACATCCAATCATGGACCGGACTCAACTTGGCGACACTGGGCGAGCTGGCTCAAAATCGCCACTCTTGGAAGCAAACAACTCATGTTGATGCGCAATTTGCTGCAGACGGAGATGATGACTGATGATGGTGATGATTCATAAACAAAAACTATACAGGATTTACTTTCTTTAATCGTGCTTGGACTGATACCTTTAACTTTCCCAGATAACTTATGTTGGATACAACATCCTATGCCTGGCCAACGCAGATTTTGAAGTTAAGGTTCAGTTGTCAAGCAAAAATAGTTCCCGCTTAGCTAAAACAGCACCAGTTTTCAAGTTGAAACTATCAATACAATAGAAACCGTTCAGTGATACAGAAATCATTTCAGCTTCAGATTTTACGTCTTGAAGCTGTTAAAGTGCCTCTGACAGGAAAATAAATTCGCTAAATTTACCTAAGATACCAAAAAGATGACACTAACAAACTTCCCTGACCAACAAATCGTAAAAAATATCAACAGGCTACTAAGTTACACGCTTGCAAACTTTCGTTGACATCGGCGAATCTGGCACTCATTCAATTGCGAAAATAAAAACGGCAACACCGTTGTGACGTCACAGTAAGCGGGAAGGATACATTCTTTCTCTGTGATGACTTGGTAAAGTGTGGTACGGCTACTGCAAAACGTGAATGTGTGGGGCTCTGTTGGTCTACAGCATGTGCAAATTAAGAATTACCGAAATGAAAAAGTGAACTTATTATTACTATCAGGTTTCGATCAAATAGGTTGAGTTTACTTTTATCAAACAGCATCTCAATTCAATTGAAATTGCAGTTTCATAGGGCTACAATTTTCATACTTTTTTATTTGTCATAATCTGGCTATAGCCATTTGCAGTGTAACAACAGTATTTCACAAACAGTAGCTTTAATTTATGATTGAGGCAATGCCTACAAATTGCTGTTTATGTGACATTGTCAGTGACAAAGACCGTGTGCTTTCTTTTCCCACTTTCCCAC
The DNA here is from genome assembly GCF_918807975.1 of Aplidium turbinatum. Classification (NCBI taxonomy): domain Eukaryota; kingdom Metazoa; phylum Chordata; class Ascidiacea; order Aplousobranchia; family Polyclinidae; genus Aplidium; species Aplidium turbinatum. The sequence goes on along the minus strand of NC_137483.1, from coordinate 3,248,883 downwards.
AAAACAAGGTACTGAGAAGAAAATGGTCAAAGTTTTCTTCAAGTGTTCGAAAGTGGTATGGGCCTTACAAAACTAGTCGTATATGTTCACTTCACTGAAGATGATTTTGTTAATAGGCCTACCACTCAAGTAAAAATGCCTACAGGCATATGTTGGAGTGTGTACTACAAGGTGATGCTCTCGGAAGCAACAATCGGATTGTGATGCCGTCATGCATTGTTTGGCGAATCCGAAACAATTTTCCAGATCCAGATGGCCGTTACACAGGATTTCAATGGCCAACTGAAGGCACATTATGAGAGAGAGAGAGAGAACTTGTATTTATTTTTGAACAGTGATGATGAATTAAATATGACTGATGATTCGTACGATTCCTTCATTTTTCACTTCAAGTATATTTTGGTTTTGTAGGAACGTATCCAGTACAGTTTTATTAAACTGCAAAAAACAATAAATCTTCGAAAAAAGTAACCGCTTGTACCAACTCCGACCAAACTGTGATCCACCAATTACATCTAGGAAGCGTTTGTTTCATCCGTCGCTAACGACGTCCACTTAGGATGACGTAATACCACCAAAGTCGTCCCAGAGCAGTGAAATATGGAGTTTCGCCTGTGGTGGCGCTGCGGAGCAGTCGTTTTATTAAATTACGCCCTAACCAGTCGAGCTACGAGGTTAAGATTAAAAAGTTCGCTAAGTGTAATTCTGCGCTAGGAAATGCTTTAAAAAGTTACTATACTTGGATCCAACCTGTCAGGGGCACTTTAACATCGCCTACCTTAACACGAAAATAATTTGTTCTTGATGAGAAGCATCGAGAGTGACATTTACAATGATTGAGAAATACTTGGAACTACGCACTTCATTTAAGAATTTGTTGATTATTTAGTTGGTACATTTTTACTTTAGTACCGTACTAAAAATGGGCCCCCTCAAAAGTGCAAAAACAAAAAAACTACTCGTTTTTCCTTTACAATGTTTTGCTAGGGGGGAAACTGGCCCGACTTCCCCCCCCTCTCGGAGCCACTGGGCCTACCCCAATCATATCTACAGTAGGCCTACCCCACTGCAACTGGTAAACAATAAAACATATTATATAAACGCCTTATATAGCCTACAAACTTTTGTAATATGAACTATGATTTTCTTAAACAACACCTGTCAAACAATCAATGTATAGGATCATGTGTAAATATAACTTCTAGGCGAACATGGTTATGAAGAAATCAAGCCACAAGAAAGAATCGTGGAACATTGTTATCAACAAGTGATTGTCAGCGATGTGAGTTACTATTTCAAATTATTGAAGTAGTCTGCTCGTTATTTGTTGATCTATTAAATGTCTAAAACTCTCCACCAACGTAACGTGTGTTAAAAAGGTATTATTATTATGGCCATCGAGACGAGATTTTAAGACGATAGAGATGAGAAACCAGACAAAGAGACTTTTTGATTAAATAACTTCATAGGACACTTTGTGTTTTTTTCTTTGTTTTTAGACCTCTACAATAATATTGTGCCCTGGCACACAAGTACCTATAAAATATTCTTGTCAGCGCTTCTGGATAGTACTACTGTACAAAATATTGAAAAATTGCATAATAACACTTGTCTAAATAAGGTTACAATGAAAATCGTTGTTATGAAACCTATTGTTGCAAATCACTGTGATTTGTGTTGAGTTTATTTGGGTGATTTATTTCCATAAAAGTAATAAAATCAATTGACCAGTATTCATAGTGATCGAAGTTGTGAGACATTTATTTGCCTTAAAGTCGAAGCTGCTCCTAAACAACTCCATGAAACATTCGGTTAATTCTTTGTTGCAACAGTGATTCACATACAAAAGCTGTGTTGTTGTGCGTCGTTTCTTTATTTCGTGACTGTGTCAATTTCACAGGATGTTGATGTTGACCAAGATGAACATGGATACGCAACAAGGATTCCTGAAGCTCAAAACCAAGAAATTTGATTCACTCAACAATGTTATTCAAAATGCAAACACTTTAAAGTTTACAAAAAATGAGGGATCGACAGTTTGTATCTGTATGAAAGCTGTGTTCAAGTATTTTGTTGACCTTTCAAAGCATTTCAGCTTTTGTTAGCATAACCTACATTTGCGTAGCAGTTGTTCAACATTTCTGCAGTGCATGCAAACAACTGTTTAAATGGAAATTAGTCAATTATTTCAGTTCGATAAAATGCTAAAACAAATGTTTTGCAAACTTTGCTATATGTTGTTACAGAATAACCCCTGTTAGATTATGCGTTAATCTTATTTACAAGATAAACAACTTAATTTTATTTCTGATGGGCTATTTCTGTCAAAATTACAACAACAGCTAATTTGACTTCTTCCAACAGCCAAATTTTCCATACAATCTAACTCATTTTTAATGATGCTGTTTGTTTGTTTACTATTTGAAGCCGTGTAGAAATAATGGTGTGCTTGATTGTTACCATGTAAATACTTATCAGACCACTAATCAAAAGAGCTCGTATACTTTTGATTAAAAGCACATTAATATAGCTTATTTGAAAATTATTGATATGTTGCAGAATTATGTGATAATTGCTTGACAATGTCGTTGACAAGTTCAGATCGATTTAATTTTTTGTGTTTTCTTTTATTTTCGATGAATTTAATCACTTTCTAGTAAATTTCGTTTTTGCTGTGTGCTGGTTACAATTCTAAATCACTTTTATCGATTTTGAGTTAGGAATAGAGAACATTGGTTCCAGAGAAGCAGCATTGCTATAAACAGGCTTAAATCAGAATTGTTCATCAGTATTGTTAGTGATTTCATATTTTGGCCACATAATGAGAAGCAAATCAATGGAAAAAGACATCATGCTTGGTTTGGTGAGCGGAGGAAGAGGAAGGGGGCGCCCGAAAACAAGATGGTTTGACACGATCGTAAATGACAGTGGCATGGGAGTGCATGAATTGAAGGAGGCTGCGTGGGATCGAGAGATGTGGAGAAAGATAACGTATAGAGTGACCGAGAGTCGTAAACGACTGAACGGATGATGATGATGATGATTGTTAGTGAACTTGCTTTCTAATCGTGTAATATACTGTAGGCCTACAATTGTTATACTTCTGTTGAAGTTGCGTTTAGACTTGGCAGCATTTTAGTGACGTCAAAGTCGTTGTTGTTTATTGGCGATTGAATTATTGCCGGATACAGACTCCAAGTAGGCTACAAAAGTTTTAACAAATCAACTTGAGTCGTTTCACAAGTGTGGATAAGACGATCTGTTTCAGATTGATGCTGCGGGTTTTCTGTGGTATGATCGGTTCTTCACCAGCTTGTGGAACACAGTTCTCTAGTCATTAGGGTGGCTCATTTTTGAACTTTTTTTTTTAAATTCTCTTGGGGTAGTGGGGAAATGGTGCCAATGAGTGAGAAAATGCTCATGACAAAATTTGAGATACGTAAAAAATTGTTTTCAGCCTCCTCATGGTCCAAAATTTTCTTAACCCTAACCCAAAAATCGAAAAATGGGGTCAAAAACGCATTTTTTTTCAAAAATATTTTTAGTTTGGGTAGATACAATATTGTTTAGATATATCTAATTAGCCTAAAAAAAATTGGAGTCATTTGAATTATTCCTTCAGCTTCCTCACAGCTTCTGAAATTTTCCATTTTGCTGAAAATTTCGCTTTTTTGTGGGTGGTAACATGATACATAATTGCGTTAGACATTTTGCCACCTATAAAACGTCGTTGTATTTCTCTTTATAGACCTGCCCTGAGCTGTTGCGTCATTTTTTAATGAAATTGGGTTAATTTGGTAGGAAAAAGTGACGTTTTTTATTTGAATTTACGTCACTGACGAAGTTTGTAGTTATGTAACCACAAACAAAAATGCGAAATTTTCAGCAAAATGAAAATTTTCAGAAGCTGTGAGGAAGCTGAAGGAATAGTTCAAATGACTTCAATTTTTTTTTTAGTTTATTTAGATATATCTAAACAATATTGTATCTACCCAAACTAAACATATTTTTGAAAAAAAATGCGTTTTTGACCCCATTTTTCGATTTTTGGCCACCATGAGGAGGCTGAAGACAATTTGTTACAAATCTCAAATTTTGTCATGATTGTTTTCTCACTCATTGGCACCATTTCCCCACTACCCCGAGAGAATTTAAAAAAAAATTCAAAAACGAGCCACCCTACTAGTAATGTGCAACTGCGAGAGTGACATGACATAACAAGTTATTTGCATTTAGTAACTTATAGGTAATGAGATAACAACAGACAATAGATAATGAGATGATGGCAACAGATATGGGTAATAATGGAAACACCAAAAACACAGTGTAGCATAAAATATAACATTCCTTTGTCATGTAACATTTCCCTTTCTTTTCTGAACTTCTTCTTACAGTCAGTAATCTTTGAGATTGAGATGACTGATTGCAGCGATGGACCTCACTAGCTTTGTGCGGTCCTAGATTATCTACAGTATTTCAGTTAAGCAAGGTTGCATCAGTCCATCTTTAACCCGCCCCTCTCACTCCTAGAAAACATGCTCGTCTTGTGAACACCAGGAAAAAGTTTCATGCACACTAAAATAACCCTCAACCAAGCTAAATATCTAAAATAATATTTTTACTCTCTGAAACGTACTAGTTCTTGAGCTTGACCCACCACATTTCAAATCTGCTACACCAACATGAGGAAATTTGATACAGGTCAAAAACCTTGAGGCGGCCTATTCCTTTTTTCTTATATCCACAGATTACCATCTACTGTACTGTACTGTACAGCGAGATCGGTAAGTCGACCGGTAATTATAAAAATCCTTTTGTGGTCGTGAAAAGATTTTTTTTTGTATAGGCTAACTTAAACTTTATAGGCTACCGAACCTTCGACTCGAATTCAATTTTAATTGGATGGATTTGGTTACTTACAAAGTGTGCAATTTGGTTAAGAACACTTTATTGCGACAAAAATGACTAAAACAAAATTAGATTTGTCAAAATTTCTGGGGAGCAATTCCCCTACACAACTGTTCAAAAAATTTTTTTTTTAACATTAAGTTTTGCATTGTTCATTTATGTCATAATTTTGGCTTTGTTAAAACTCTGGTCCATACTTGGGCTACTACTTTTTCGAAACAAATTTACAGTTTTTTACTCTTTGCTGAAATGATGAACATGACTTTTTTTCGTACATTAAAACAGCTTGCAACCAAAACATGATGTTCTCATTGTACTAAGCCTTCGACACTAAGAAGAGTAGTGGGGTGGTGAGTTCTTTTCTCACTGGTATCTTTCTTTTAGCAATAATGTCCACCCAATTCATTACACCTTCGGTAGAGGTAAGCGGTGTTTTCAACAACCAGCTTAAGCCAGTTATCGAACCAGGTTCGCATTATTGGAAGACCAACGCCTTATTCGCTGCATCCTATTGCCTGTACTTAGTCTTAATCTTAAGTTTGTGTCTAATTGTAATTTATTAATACTTGAGTAAAATAGTACTCAGTCAGTTTATGAATTAAAACTTTTAAATTCTAAATTCTGGTATAGACGAAATGAAGCTTTATCTTAGATGCCGGGCAAGGTACAAAAAGAGCGTCTACCTCTCAACCAAAACCGTTCAGTAGCAACTATTCATTGAAAAAAAAAATTATAATATGGGGTGAACAGGATGCCAATCACATCATCTTTGGTTGCTTCATCTATTTTCCTCCTGACGAATATTTGATCTTGCCCTTGAAGATTTAACAAGAAAATGGCTCCAAACCTTTCCATCGTGCTGATCACAATCTGCTTTATATTATTGGAACGACTACGGTGATGATGAATAGAATTTCGCCAAATTGAAACTCCACCACAGAAATTTGTTCAGCTAAGCTTTATTTGAGTGGGCAACATAATCCAGAAGACATCGGTATACATGGCAATCTGTTACATGTGACATGAACTTCTAGTGACTTGCATTGGTTGCTCTATGTTTACATGATTCAGAGTTAGATTATTCTCTAGGTTAATGCAAGACAACAAAAATCTTTCCATAACTTAGCTTTCTTATAAAGAGTGGTTAAGTACAGTAATCTCCCATTTAAGTACGTATCATGGATAAGTACGCATCTTAAATGCTAAAAATTCCGAATTCAAATTTATCAAATTTTCTTTTCTGTAAATTTTTGAGTGAGCAACAGTGTTTTAATTATTGATCTATATTTTTCAACAACTTATAGTCCTAATTATGAAGATCATAAACTTTGCAATTTCAAAGTCTTACAATTTTGTCGTAAGCACAGTAGACTCTATACAATAGTAACTTATAGATTAGGCAGCTTAAGATTTTTTCTATTTCTTAAATCTGTTTGAAGAAAGAAATCTTTTCTGTAACGATATTTTTGAGAGTAATCATGGGATATATTAAGTCTCTATCATATCAAACATATAAAACATAGCAAACTGGTCATGGGGCCCAATTTCGTGTTTGACAGTTGAAATGTACCGCCAAGATGCAACAGCATGCTTTCAATTAGAATCGAACTGACAACCTTTGTTAGCCAGACGCTCATACCAAAATCAACAAACACTATTTGGGATTCCAAAGCCTGAAAGTGGTTGGTTGTGTCATGCCTTCTGGAACAAGTCGTGTTACATTTACATTGTTTATTAATCTGGTAATATTCTTCATGCAATTGAAAACACATGAAAAAAATCAACATGTAATTCACAGCATATAGCGTATAAGCTAACATGTCCAAGTTAAGTTCCAACAGTTCATTTGACACAGCATTGTCTGTTCTGTGCGCCGGAGCATTTCCCGAACAAATAATGCCCGAAACATGGCCAAAATGCACGTTGGCATTTACCTCCTTCGCGAATGCATGCAGAATCCCCTGCAGAAAAAATACAAAGTTGCTGTTTTCTGTTATACTTTTGTCAGTTGCTGTATCATTTTATTACTTAAATTATAATTTTAAGTTATGAGAAGTTGTTTGTATAATATTGTAGGTCTATAACAAAAATGAGTTTAAACATTATAGAATACAGAAACAATAAGAGGTTGCAAATTATCACATTTCAACAGCAATCCAAATTGTATACGTTCTAATTTTTATTCTCTCTCGTGTCACTTTGTCTCTCCCGTCAAAGGGCGAGTGTGAACAGTTTTATTCCCTGTTACCTTTTTTGTATTTAAAGCAGCTTATAGACGAAAAGTACAAAACCTTTAGAAAATGACATATAGGTTAAAATGGTTCACTTGTTAGGAAGGAAAACGTGTTTGGTGTGATATTGGATTGCTACAGTAATGAAATAAATTGGCAATGACCAAGTGAAGCGAGCTAAAAGTGTTTTGCATCATCGGGAAAACATTTCGTTTTTTTTTTTGATTTTCAAGATTTACGTGACCAATTGTCCCTGGGATCAACTATCGTGAGGAAGCAATAGCCTACCAGTTTAAAGGCTACAATCTCATTGGTGACGTCCACGTGAGAAGGTTTTCAAATTGAATTTATGTAAAAGAAAGGGTTTTGTGTTCTGGGTTGTTTCATTCCTGTCCGTGTGTTTGAGTGCAAGGAACAAATTTAAGGCTCACAGTAAAATTAGAAATGAGTTCATAAACCACTTTATTTGTAAAAAGTTAGTATAAATAAAAAGAGAAAAAAACACACAGACTTACAGAGTAACTCACCAGAGACACAGCATTGTCTGTTCCGTGGACCGTTGCATTTTCCGACCAAATAAGACCCAGAACATCTCGAATATTTACGTTGGCATTTACCTCCTTGGCGAGTGCAAGCAGAATCACTTGTCACAAGGATGATCGCATTGACTGAGTGTGAAAAACACAAGATTACTGTATTGTGTTTTGTGGATGTTTGTGTATAGTATTTGCCCATTTAATAACTGTAGATATTTCATTGACTTTCACATTCCTCACATTCTTGCGTGGCCATGTGGTGTCATGGTTACTTATAAACAGTTTCAACAACTTTACTGTTGTATTGCCACATCAGTATCTGTCCACATCAGTAACAAGTTGTTTAACTTAGGGATATTGTAACCAGTCGGGTCAACTAAGCCATTAAGAAAGACATACAGTATATAATTTTCTTACAAAATTTCCGTGAAGCTGTTAGCAACAAGCAAGTAAAATGTTCAAAATGTGACAAATCAGGCAGCCTTTCCAGTTGTCCATGTATCTGCAGTGGGTCAATATATAACAGAACCACTTAGAGAATAATGAGCAAAACAAGACACAAAGCGTTGATATTTTTTTAAATTTTGCTGGAAAATTTCTGAGTTGCTGTTTTTTGTAATCTTTTGTCAGTTATTGTATCTTTTTATGTTTTGAATTTATTAGTAAGCTACGGCACTTCAATAAATTAATGGTGTAGCCTATAGTTGTCAAAAGTTACTCACAACAGGATAATTACTTCACTTACCTATTAGCAACACTGAAATTAACAGAGCGCAGTTCTTGGAAAACTTCATATTCTTTGGCATTTGTTGAAGCACAAGTAGATTTGACGTTAATGCACTAAGAAAATAAATTTTGACATATCAATGATAAAATTTAAAACCAAACTTAGAGAAACAAACAAATATCTATTCAAAAAATTTTTCATACATTTCAACAAGAGACGGCTTGCTAAACTTTTTTTAAATTTCTGCGCTACTGATCTGGCATGAGTCAGGATATTACTTGTTTTTGGTTGTAAAAGGTTTGTTAGACTCTTTTGCGATGGCGCCTGGGTGGAATATGCAGAATAGGCTCATATGCACCTGTCGTGCCATATAAGCAGCACCCTCTCCTTAAGTTGACAACAGCGAAGCTGCCAGCACGGTTTTGTTTATGTGGGACCGCATTGCAGTTTGATGGTTTAATTAAGACATTTACATCTACTAACAAACCAAACATACATCGTTTACAGGTGCTTTTAATTCTATATAATATAGGTTTATCACAAATAAACATGTTTTTATTATACGCCCATTGCCACAACATGCAGTACACTGCTATCACAGATGCAATACAACATGAAGCAGCGAAGTGACCAATAAGTCGAGTCAGCTTCTCCCCTTCCTTTGGCATGCCATTGATTGTCCTTGCCGAGACACAACAACGTGCTCTAGGCCGGTGTCGTCCTTTCGAACTCATCGCAAACGTTCTCATACTCGACCAACCAGCCGTATTTAACAAATAGAAGTGCTTTATTTTACGAGAACGACAGGCTGCACTAACAACCACAGTACGTATTCTAAGCGAATAGTTAGACCAAGTGTAGTAATATATATTTTTTTACGTGTAAAGTTGGTTTTATTGAGATTTGTAATGTTACTTAGTCTAATTTGACTATCTAACTTCATTAAACTATTTTCACACAATTAGTACTCGAGTTATAAGTTTAAGTTATCAGAAGGTGTTCGTGTAATATTGTAGGTCTATAACTAAAATAAATTTAGACTTTATCGAACAACGAGACAATAAGACTATACGAATTATCACATTTTAACACTCATCCAAATAGTATACGTTTTAATTTTTATTTTCTCTCGTGTCTCTTCATCTCTCCTCGTCAAAGAGTGAGTGTGAACAGTTTTATTCTCTGTTGCAATTTTTTCTATTTAGAACACCTGACATGGAAAAATACAAATTCTTTAGGAAATGACGTTTAGGTTAAAATGGTTCACCTGTTAGGAAGGAAAACGTGTTTGACATGATATGGGATTGCTACACTGGTAGCAGTGGAAATTATAGGCTGGATGCTTCTGGAAGCAATAACTTATACGCTCTAGCCCAGTGATCTTTCAACCGGTGTAACGCGTTGCACTTGTGTTTCGTGAAAGATCATCAGGTGTTCCGCAATAAATTTATTAGTTCGACTAAAGGTCTATAATGAAACACTGGTCGAAAATCAAAATCACAAGAGATCCGTCTTTGTCTTCTACAATTTCTGCCCTAATATAAACTTTGTGAACATTCAAACAGGCGTAGATATCGCAGTGAAATAAAAATTACAAGTAAATAAATTGTAAATAAAAAAATAACAGTTAACCTTTCAAGTACACGTAGCTCCACTCAAAGTGAAATTTACATGCTATTTGACTCTTTTTTACTGTTTTACGAACAACTGTTCACAAAGAATTGTTTTACGAACAACTGTTTACAAACAATTTGCCTATAACCGAACTTTAGAGGCATAAAGAAACTTGCCATCAAAGATTATATAATGGAATGTTCATTTTGCACTGATCAAAAACTCTGTACTGACTCATTTTAAATTTTAAGTAGCCTACAGGCAAATCCCAATTTGACTCTAAATTTAGCAAGCGCTGTTAGTTAAACGGCGCAATCCAAACTTGAACAAATTATTACCTGCAGGAGGCGTGTCGATTTTCCTTAACGTCAATTAGATGTATCATGTTATACCTACATTGTGACTGGTGCAAATCCACAGTAGGCTAGTTAGTTGCGTCTCTGCTTATGTAAATTAATTTGTTTTAGGTTTGTTGTGCATTGCCTTTCTATTCTTGAAACGCAATTTCCTTTTCTTTCTAATTTGCATCTGAGATTTGAAACTGGGTTATTATTATTTAATGAAAATTAGTTATGATTATGGTTATGATCAAGTGCATGAGTTGCGCAATTCAAACGACCTTTGACCATCTACGCTCTTATGCTTTGTAACTTTACTTCAAACCACGAAAGCAAAACTTTCTGGAATAACATGCATTGTTGATTGTTGATTCTACAGACACAAAAACGTAATTGCAAATCAAATTGAAATGCGGAGACATATCAAAGAAAACAGCGGCGCTTTAAAGTATGCCCAGATAAACAAATTTTCTCTCATATTTGTGCAATAAATGAAGTCAGGAAAATGAAAAAGATTTGTAATCTCATCGTCGTCGAGTGTCCACAATCTTAACATGATATTTTTTGTTCTACTTAGGTTTACACCCGATCATGGAATTTAAGAAGTCCATGCACCCGATATTTAAAGATTTAGATTAAGTAAGCAAAAGATGAGGAAGCCAATCTTCTTATCTATTCTCAGTCATGTCATTAAGTGTGATGCAAATCACATCTACATTTCTATGCTGGTATCGAACCGATGACACATGAGACACAAAACAGAAAAAACCTCTGTCGCTAAAACGCCCCAGCTGCTGTAGAACGACAATTCAATTCAATTTATTTATTTTTCTTTGTCAGAATGCAGAAAAAATGATTTTGCAAACAAGAAATACAGTAATAAAATCACCAAAGGAAAAGGTGGCAAAACCTTAATGGTTTAAGACGTGGTTGAAAAGATCTAATTCTACGGTAATTCTACGGTAATTTTACGGTATTGATTTAATTCGCTCTGCTTTGCTTTTTTGCTTAGCATTGAGCACTTTTTGTAGTATTAATAGTTTTCATTGTTTTAAATTCTACAGTATATGCATCGATAAATACAGTTCATCAGGGCCACCAAACCAGATACATTAAAGTTAAGAAACAGACGTCTCCTCGTTCCTGAAACAACTGAAACGAAACTGGAAATTTTTGCAGCATTTTTTGATTGAACGATTTTGCAAAAAAGAAAGTCTTCAGCACAACTCAATGGATAGGGAATTCATTGTTATGGAATAAAAAGGTGATTGGTAATTTTTAACGTTTAACCCATATCCTCCTACCGTCAGTTTAAACTGACAGCATATTTAGATGGTTTCTAGATTGCAAACCGTTTTGTCGAAACCCAGTTAGTATTTTATGAGGTTCGTAAGGTCTGTACCTAACACTATAGTACATTTAGTGAAATTCCGGTTATCCATCGACTGGATATAACGGATCAAATTTCCAAAATGGATATTTTTTGTTGTTCGTAAATATAGCGGTGTCAATTTTTACTGGATCGCGTTATAATGACATAAACCACAAAATTAGTTAGAATTAACATTGCTGTATCCATATTTTGCATACTTAAAAGAAATTAATTGTTTGTTTAAGTTTTGTACCATTTCCGCTTCCGTCAGTTTAAACTGACGCTAGGGGCAGAAGGGAGCATGTAAATTGTAAATGATTTTACAATTTATGTGCAGAATAGTTGAGTTTAGGGGTTAGTTTGCAAACATTTTGATTCTCAAGCAAAACATTGATATATTAGCAAATGAAAACTTAATCTAGGTCAATTGGTGAACATAATTTGGTATAACTGTTTCATTTTGAAGTTAAAAGTATTGATATATCATACATCTTTTGATTTCATACAGCATAGCTTTTGATTTCACCCACTTATGATGAACCACTTATGCTTAATGAAATCTTTGAAAAGTTTATAACTAATGATGAATTAGAGAGAATATGTATGGAATCAAATAAGTATGCCAGGCAAACAGGCAATCACACATTTACAATGACGTTAAAAAAGTTGACATCATTTATAGCGATCCTTCTGTTAAGCGGATATAATCAAATGTCACGACAAGAGATGTATTGGCAGAGGCGAAAGGATTCCAACAACCAAATGGTAACTGAACTGATGACAAAAAATGAATTTGAAGAATGTAAGCAATTTCTTTATCTCTCTGACAACCAGCAATTAGTCAAAAGTGACAAATTTTCCAAACTCCGGCCATTCTTTGCTGCAGTGAACAAACAATGCCTTGCAAACTACAAACCTGAACAACATGTGAGTGTGGATGAAAGCATGGTACCATACTTTGGGAAACATGGCGCAAAACAATACATTCATGGGAAGCCTATAAAGTTTGGCTATTAGCTGTGGGTGCTAGCGAAGCCGTTAGGCTACTGCGTACAATTCCGCCCTTATGCAGGAAAAGACTCCCAGCTGGAAGAGTACGAGGATATTGGGCTTGGGATGGGTGCTGCAGTAGTAGCTCCTTTGATGCAACATCTACCTCCACAAAGCGAGTCCAGTTCCAACTATCATGTGGTTATGGACAACTTTTCACAAGTCCGGGACTTCTGCGACACCTTCGTGAAAAGTCTATTGCAGCTACAGGAACAGCCAGAGTTAACCGCATGGAAAATCCTCTCCTCAAGCGAGTTAATGAAGTTGACAAGTTACACAGAGGTGCCTCGGATGTTGCTGTGGAGACATCACATAACATTGCTGCTATCCGATGGAAAGACAGAAAAGTAGTAAATGTTCTGTCAACCTTTGCAGGAAAAGACCCACTGCAAAAAGCGAAGCGATATAGTACGCAAGAGAGAAAAAAGATTGATATTCAGCAGCCAAATGTAATACACGTTTACAACCAACACATGGGTGGTGTTGACCGTTTGGATCAAAATGTTTCAAAGTATGATCAACTTGAGAAGCAAAAAATGGTGATGGCCATTATTTCGTTTTTGTATTGATATGGCAGTCAACAATGCTTTTCAAATATATCGCCATCGCAAGACCGATGCTGGTGAAATTCGTTTAGATGCTCTGGGCTTCAGAAGAGCAGTTGTTGAAAGTTACTACCAGCTTTATCGAAAAGATGTTCCAGATATACTGTTTCCGGAACCCAGGGCATCTCCGCAACCCCATATAAAATACAGCACTGCCCAACCCTTGATCATAAAAGGGAAGCAACGCCGCTGTGCTAAACCAGGATGTTCTGGAACATCCCTTTATTTGTGTGAAACCTGCAATATTGGCCTACATCCTCAGTGTTTTAAGGAGTACCACATGAAATAGATGATGTCAGAATTGGGCTCTTTCAGCTGAACGCAAGCCGGGTGAACATGTGAGACGAAATGGTTTCAAGCCAATATAAAGTACACTTTTACGATAAATCAATATCGCCAGACGTTGAATCAACCAAGAACATTCCTATCTTTTGATACTGTGACATTTATTTGATTTGTAAACATGTAGTGATTTCTTGACTTTTTTGTCCTTTTCCATTATTGCTTTGGTTGAATACGTATTAGACTAAATACTGACCGAGAAAACTTTTTCGTATTTATTTTATATGCCCCCTCCTGCTCCTAACGTCAGTTTAAACTGACAGGCCTAAAATTGTTGATAATTGTCCCCACCAATCTTTTTTTTCAAAAATATTGTTCAATTTGGTTAAGATACCTTAAAAATAATATACTTACAAAAAATTGCAAAAAAATTTTGATTCAGGAGGATATGGGTATGCAAAGTAAATTCTTTCCGATTAGGTGTGAATATTTTGTAGGCTAATTTTTGTTTCAAGTAATTTTGTTTCGATCCAGTTGTGCTGAAGAGTTCTAATGAACGAAAACCGGTTCCACGACATAAATTAAATTTTAAATTTTATTGAAATACTATTGTGAGTGTTTGCCTGGACAAATGAATTAAGGTTCAAACTTTAGGGAAAAAAAGCTATTGATTTGTTTTCTTTATTTAGATAAGTTAAGGAAATTATCGACCAAACAAATATTGGAGAGGTGTTTCCATATCACAACACAACTTTCCTTTTGACTAGAAACGAAAACATTCTGTTCTTAGTCATGAAATTCTGCATCCGCTTTTTCCGGATACTTTTTAGAATTTAATTTTTAATTGAAATTGCAGAGGTGTTTTTATATTGCACCAGACCCAGACGCGTATTTTATGCATAATATCAGTAGTAAAATCGTATTATTAAACCTGAGTGGCTGATGATTTCCTGCCCTCCAGTCTAGCCTGGAAAGATCACTCATACGCCATCAACATTAAACGTGAATATTCGTGGTATTGAAACCATGATTCCACTTTCTTCTACCTACAATTGAATTATATCTACAAATATAATATAGAAGAATACACTACCATGTACTACTTGTACCATGTACCATGTACACTAAACTATCAGAATGATACAGAATTAATACCATGATACAGCTTGTTTGTTCAATCGCCTGGAGACAGGGGTGTACAAGGGGGGAAGCAAAAATGGAAATTGCCTTCCTCCTCAAAATTATTTAGATAAAAATTACACTCTCTATTACAGCATCATTTGACAGAGTTTTATTATTGATTTAGGCTGAACATACTCTCAGATGTGCAACTTTAAGGTATGTGTTCTACAATTGTCTAGGGCAGGGCCTCAGACAACCTCTAGGTAGCCTACTTCCCGTTCGTCGACTCGTTGCCGGGTTCACTGACATGCGCAATAAACTTATTTGCCCCCCCTCCAAATTTTTTGTTAGCGACACTCCAGCCTGGAAGTAAGGCAATGCAAGGTATTTAAGGTATTTATCAATACGTTTTTGTACTACTATTTTGAATTCATCAAATGCTGGCATTTGCACAGCAATCTGACCTCTTAGTGTTATTTATTAAGTAAGAATCGATTTCGCTATAGTAATCGCATCTTCAGCTAGCACATGTAAAAAAATAAATTTGAAAATACGTAAAACGAACAAATAAAGCAAACTCCGATATTATCAACATGCATAAAATTCTATTTTAAATAGATGGTTACATAAAATTAAAATCAAAACCTGCAAGCCTAAATCTTAAACTGGTGTTCTGCCACGATTTTCAACACTATACTGGTACAAAATTCAAGAACACATGAACATTATCATCCATCAAGTAAATTACAACCGTTCAACAAGACAAATACAAAGAAAAACGCAATTTAGATTACAGTCTACTGCCATAAATTTACATCGATATAACGCCAAAAAGAATAAAGTGTGAATGGGCATGGTTGAATAATCTACACTACAGGGGTCGGAGGTTGCTGATGACATGGGAGTAACAAAACAGACTAAGTGGTTGGTCGAATCAATTTTGTATGTTAATGATGGCTTTAATTTTATGTAGCCATTTATCTTCAGCGATGTCTAAATATTGTTTGCTGGGTTGTTCGGCGAAAATAACGACAACGCAGTCTGCCAGAGCTGTTTTTTTTTTTTTAGTTCACTCTGTTGTGGAATTTTGCATAATGTTTTGTACTATTTTGTACTATCCATGTTTTTTGGTAGTCGGAATATATAATTGGTGAGTGAAGATTTTGAACAAACGAGAAGGGAAAGAAGCCAATCTTCGTATCTGTCTTCAGGCATGCCTTTAAGTGTCCTGCAAAAGATGTAGCCTCATGTTCTAGAGAGGTGTCAATTGTCGAATCGATGACTCGCCAAACACAAAATAAAAAAGAGTAGGATGGCTAAAGCGCCTTAGCTGTTGAAGAGCGACAAAAATACATCATACCATTGCCATTATTCTTTTCAGTATAGGCAACAGTACACTTACAGAAAGAAGCGATTGATTCACTTGCTTGATAAGCACAAGGTAATGATCATTTCGCCTGTACATTGTACAATTTACATTAAAAATAAAACGAAAAATCATAATCATTTATTTGCTTCAAACAGCGAGACTGCAAATACATTTGTATCTCCAAAATGCAACTAGACTAGGCAACATTGCTTTAACCACAAATGATTTAAAAGAGGTCTTTGGGAAGATTTGTTGTGGTTTGTTAAGGCGAATCTTCATTTCAACGTCAGAGTTTAGGCTCAAGTTGTATTTGAAGGACAGAACTTACTAATGTATTTTTCTGAAGTTATGATATATGTTTTTGTAACTATAATATGAAAATTAACGCTAAAAAGACCAAATCAATGATAATCTCAAAATCACCAGACACTTCAGTACTCCAAA
This sequence comes from Aplidium turbinatum, assembly GCF_918807975.1. NCBI lineage: Eukaryota > Metazoa > Chordata > Ascidiacea > Aplousobranchia > Polyclinidae > Aplidium > Aplidium turbinatum. The sequence continues at coordinate 3,232,285 of NC_137483.1, read as the reverse complement.
TTATAATTGACAACGAAATTATACAAAAAGTAAAATCTTTTTCATATCTTGGTCATTTAATAACTGAAGATGGGAGGTGTGACCATGAAATTCTTAGACGGATAGAAATTGCAAGAACTACATTCGGAAAAATGAAAAATATTTTAACCAATCAACGTTTAAATTTATCAACTCGTCCCAGGATATTAAAATGCTATATCTGGTCGACCCTTTTATACAATTCTGAAACTTGGACAGTGTCACAAAAAATGGAGAAACGGATCGATGCCTTCGAGCTCTGGACATACAGGCACATGTTAAAAATTTTATGGAAACAAAAGATCACTAACGATGAAGTACTCTCCAAATTCAATTCAAGCAAAATGCTCTTACAAACAGTCAAAAGAAGAAAATTGAAGTATTTCGGACACACAATAAGGCAAAATTCATTACAAAGATCATTAATAGAAGGGAAGATAAACGGTAAAAGAAGTAAAGGCAGACCAAGAATGATTTGGACAACAAACATCACAAAATGGACAAAATTAACTTATGAATGTGCAGTACGCACAACTCATGGTCGAGAACAATGGCGCATTGTATCCAACCCTCCATACGAGGAAGGAACAAAATGATGATGATGATGAACTAGCAGCGGACTCTCGGGTGTCAGTTGGTCACGTGATTTGCAGATTTGTTGTTGTTTAAAGTTTGGCAGTTCAGCCTTGACTCAATTCTTCAACAATTAACATAACGAATTAAACCATTTGAATATGGCTTGTAGTAAACTACAATATCATTGAATTAAAGCACAAAATTTTGCAAATTCAATTGAACATGGAAGACTATCAAACTGAGCTGGGAATTTTTGCAGCATTTTGTGGCAGAACAACTTTGCAAAGGAGAAGGCTTTAGAACGAATCAATGGATTGGAAATCCACTGCTATGGAATGTAAAACGTTTTTCAACGTTTAGATAATGTAAAATGAATTGCTTCAGTTCAGGTATGCATGATTTAGATAAATTAAGGAAATTATCCACCAAGCAACTCTTGAAGAGGTGTTTCCATATCACAACACAGCTTTCCTTTTGACTAGAAATGAAAACATTCTGTTCTTAGTCATAAAATTCCGCATCCGCTTTTTCCTGATAGCTTTTAGAAATTAACTCCATTTTAAATTGCAGAGGTGTTTTATTTTGCACCAGACCCAGACGCGGCTTTTATTGATAATATCAGTAGTATAATCGTATTATCTCTATGTCCATCATCTTAGTGTGGCATGAGACGCCTTTACCAAATTGCACCAGCGTGACTTCCATGTTCATCGGGTTGACGTTCTTTATATTTCGAAAGTCACTTCAGCTCTCCTACCACTCAGTCAGGCAGCTCAAGTTATTGTTATATTACATTATTGTCATGATACATTTTTGTTACGTTTTCGTTGTGTTTTGGTGTAAAGTTGAAACAATTTGTTCAGCTACTTTAATGTTTTTTCACACTCTTGCAATGGCGTCTTTGTTATACCCAGATTTGCACCTGGTGTTTGAAGATTCAGATAAAGTGAACGGAAAGGCAAGAAAGCCAATCTTCGTATCCACCTGCATTTCATTACGTGTCTTGCCAAAGATACAACCTCACTGTCTCGATTGGTGTCGATCCATGAATCTCCGAATGTCGTGCTGATGATCTCGCAACTTCACCACACAGCTTACGATAATCAAGTAATCTACACGCACTACCATGATACAGTTTCTTTGCTCAATCGCCTGGAGGCAGGGTTGTAGTCAAGAGGAGTGTTGGGCAAAAAGGGAAATTGCCTTTCTCCTCATAATTTTAGATAAATATTACACTTTCTACATTACATCATCATTTGACAGAGTTTTACAATTGAATTAAGCTGAAAATACTCTCAAACGTGCAACTTTGTGGTATGCTTTCTACAATATTGTCTAAAGGAGTCCATCAGACACCTTCTGGGTACTTCGCGTTCGTCGACTCGTTGCCGGGTTCACTGACATGCGCAATTATACTTATTTGTCTCTCCTCCAAAGTTTTTGTTTGCGACGCCCCAGCCTGGAAGTAAAGCAAAGCAAGGTCTTTGTAGTTTTTATCAATACGTTTTTGTACTATCCATGTTTTTTGGTAGTCGGAATATATTGGTGGGTGAAGATTTTGAACAAACGGGAAGGGAAAAAAGCCAATCTTTGTATCTATCTTCAGGCATGCCTTTAAGTGTCCTGGAAAAGATGCAGTCTCATGTTCTAGAGAGGTGTCGAATCGATGGCTCGCCAAACACAAAACAAAAAAAGTACATCGCTTAAACGCATTAGCTGGTGTAGAGTGATAAAAACAAATCATACCAAGCATTAACAATATTCATTTCACTAGGCTACGTACACTTACAGAAAGAACCGATTGATTCACTTGCTTGACAAGGCCAAAGCAAAGATCGTTTGATCTGTATATTTTACATTAAAAATAAGACGAAAAATTATTATCAGTTATTTACTTCAAGCAGCGAGACTGCAAGTAACTTTGTATCTCCAAAATGCATTTTTATTATTTGACGCTCGTGAACTAGACTTGACAACATTGCTTTAACCAGAAGTTATTCAACGGAGGTCATCAGGGTTGATACTTAAGTTGTAGTTGAGGGACAGAAATTATTAAAGTATTTTGCTGAAGTTATAAGATATGTTATTATGTCTAGTAGTGGATCTATGGGAGTCAGTTGGTCACGTGATCTTCAGATTTTGTGTTGTTGAAAGTTTGGCAGGTCAGCCTTGACTCAATTCTTAAACAATTAACATAACGACGTCAAACATTTGAACTTGGCTTGAAATAAACTACAATATCGTTAAATAACGCACAAAATTTTGCGAATTAAAGTGAACATGGAAGACTATCAAACAGAGCAGGGATTTTTTGCAGCATTTCTTGACAGAACAATTTTGTAAAGAGGAAGCTTTTCAGAACAAATCAATGGATTAAGAATCCACTGCCATGGAATATAAAACGTTTTTCAACGTTTCAGTAATGTAAAATGAATTGCTTCATTTTGGGTATGCATCATTTAGATAGCTTAAGAAAATTATCCACCAAGTAAATCTTGAAGAGGTGTTTCCATATCACAACACAACTTTTCGTTTGACTAGAAATGAAAACATATTCCTGCTCTTAGTCATGAAATTCTGCATCCGTTTTTTTCCGGATACTTTTTAGAAATTCAGATAATACGAAACCAAGGAAGTTTTAGAAATATTTGATAAAACTACAATTCAACGTTTTATAGGCAGAGAAAACTTTTTTCTCAAACCGTTGAAAATTTCATGATCAGATCACCGCTACAATGCGTGATGGAAATCTACAGGAAAATCTGCATCAGGCATTGCAGAGTGCAAAAAACAGTGTTGCAGAACGCGTTTTTGAATATTAAATTCTCATCAGTGCAACTACGTTTATGAACGTAATAACAGTTAAATTTAAACTCAATACAACACATTACAAAGATTATAAGGACATATTCTCAGTGTTCATTGTAGCGGTGATTTGATTATGAAATTTTCAACGGTTTGAGAAAAAAGTTTTCTCTGCCTATACAACGTTGAATTGTAGTTTTATCAACTATTTTTAGAAATTAACTGCAATTGAAATTGCAGAGATATTTTTATATTGCACCACACCCAGACGCGTCTTTTATGGATAATAAAAGTAGTAAAATCGTGTTATTGAACGTAAATATTCGTGGTGTTGAAACCATGATTTCGTTTTCTTCTATCTACAATTGAAATACATCTACAAATATAATATAGAATGATACTGTTCACTAAGCATGATAATATGATATCTTGTGTTCTACTGGTGACCACCGATGAGGCTACCACAATATGTAGGAAACTGATAATTTAATTTACTTTTGACGATTAAAAACTACTTGTTTAAAAGTAAAATATTACACCACAGAAACACATCTTCATGTCCATGATAATAACAATGCTTTTTTTTTTATAGCGCTGAATCTATCGTAGAATGAGTTGCTCCTCAGCGCTTTACAAAGCAGACCGTGTCAATGCAGCAGTATAGAGGACAGCATCCTACTTAATTATCAATTCACTTGCTTGATATGGCCAAGGCAATTATCCTTTGGCCTGTAGAATTTACATTAAAAATCAGTTGGTCACGTGACTTGCAGATTTGTTGTTGTTTAAAGTTTGGCAGTTAAGCCTTGACTCTATTCTTAAACAATTAACATAACGACTTCAAACATTTGAACATGGCTTAAAGTGAACTACAATATCGTTAAATTAACGCACAAAATTTTGCAAAATAAATTGATCATGGAAGCCTATCAGACTGAGCTGGGAATATTTGCAGCATTTCGTGACAGAACAACTTTGCAAAGGGGAAAGGCTTCAGAACGAATCAATGGATTGGAAATCCATTGCCATGGAATGTAAAACGTTTTTCAACGTTTAGATAATGTAACATGAATTGCTTCAGTTTAGGCATGCTTGATTTGGATAACTTAAGGAAATTATCCACCAAGCAAATCTTGGAGAGGTGTTTCCATATCACAACACAACTTTCCTTTTGACAAGAAATGAAAACATATTTCTGATCTTAGTCATAAAATTCTGCATCCGCTTTTTCTTGATAACTTCTAGAAATTTACTCCAATTGACATTGCAGAGGTGTTTTTATATTGCACCAGACCCAGACGAGTCTTTTATGGATAATAAAAGTAGTAAAATCGTGTTATTAAACTGGAATACTTGTGGTGTTGAAACCACTATTCTACTTTCTTCTATCTACATTTGAAATACATCTACAAATTATACAATGATTCTGTTCACTAAGCATGATAAAATGATATCTTGTATTCTACTGGTGACCACCGATTAGGCACAAGATGTAGGAAACTGACAAACCACTTTACTTTTCACGTTTTGACGAAACAGGTAAAAACTACTTGTGTAAAAGCAAAATGGCTCACCACAGAAACATATCTCTATGTCCATCATCAAGTGTGCCATGAGACGCCTTTACCTAAGTGCACTAACGTGTCTTCCATGTTTCTCTGATCGACGTCCTTATATATCGAAAGTCACTCCAGCTCTCCTACCACTCGGTCAGGCAGCTCAAGTTATTGTTATATTACATTATTGTCATGTTACATTGTTGTTAAGTTTTCGTTGTGTTTTGGTGTAAAGTTGGAACAGCTTGTTCGGCTACTTTAATGTTTTTCATACTTTTGCAATGGCGTTTTTGTCATACCCAGATTTGCACCCGGTGGTTAAAGATTTGGATAGAGTGAACGGGAAGGAAGCCAATATTAGTGTCCACATTTAGGTATTACATTACGTGTCTTGCCAAAGACGCTGTTTCTATTGGTGTCGATCCCATAACATAACAATAACTTGAGCTGCCTGATCGAATGGTAGGAGAGCTGGAGTGACTTTCGAAATCCAAGAACGTCGATCCGATGTAGGCTACATCGAAATCACTCTATTGCACTTAAGTAAAGGAGTCTCATGCCACAGCTGAAGATGAACATAAAGACATGTTTCTGTGGTGTGCCATGTTTCTATTAAACAAGTAGTTTTTACCTGTTTCGTCTAAACGTCATAAGTAAAGTGGGTTATCAGTTCCTACATCTTGTGGTAGCCTCATCGGTAGTCCCCAGAACAACACAACATATAATATTATCATGCTCAGTGAACAATATCATTCTATATTATATTTGTAGATATATTTCAAATGTAGATAGAAGAAAACGGAATCATGGTTTCGACACCACGAGTATTTACGTTTAACAATACGATTTTACTATTGATATTATCCATAAAAGACGCGTCTGGGTCTGGTGCAATATAAAAAATACCTCTGCAGTTTCAATTGAGAGGTATTTTCTAAAATGTGTCCAGAAAAGCAGATGCAGAATTTCATGACTAAGAACTGAAGCATCCTTTCATTTCAAGTCAAAAAGTGAGTTATGTTGTGATATGGAAACACCTCTCCAAGATTTGCTTGGTGGATAATTTCCTTAACTTATCTAAATCACACCTAAACGGAAAGAATTTACTTCGTTAAAATTCGCCAATCACTTTTTTATTCCATAACAATGGATTCCCTATCCATTGAGTTGTGCTGAAGACTTCCCTTTTTTGCAAAATCGTTCAATCAAGAAACGCTGCAAATATTCTCAGTTCCGTTTAAGCTTTTTTTTAATTCAATTCACAATTAAAATTTTGTGGTAACCTAATTTAAATGCAATAGTAGCCTAGCGTAGTTCATATTTTTATTAGTTTATGATGGTGGTTGTACCGCGAAAAATGCATTTTAGGTATGCAAATGTACTTACAGTCTGAATACATTTTTTTTACTATGAGCGACGCTGCTTAAGTGAATAAGCGGTAACATTTTTTTATTTTTACTGTAAAATTAATGGACAAGGCGATTATCGTCTTTACCTCGATCCTTTCAAACAAGTGAATCGATCGATACTTTCTGTAAGTGTACAGCACTGAAGAGAATCTTTATAATGGCATGATTAATTTATCGTCATTCTACAGCAGCTGAGGCGTTTCAGCGACAGTGGTCTTTTTTATTTTGTGTTTCATGTGTCACCGGTTCGACACCAGTATAGAAATGTAGGTGCGTGATTTGCAAGACTCTTAATGACATGACTGAGAGCAGACATGAAGATTGGCTTCCTTATCTTTTTTTTAGTTAATCTAAATCTTTTACCATTACCATCAAGTGTAAACCTGAGTAGGACAAAAATACCATGTTAAGATTGTGGACACTCGACGACGATGAGATTACAAACTTTTTCCATTTCCCTGACTTCGTTTATTGCGCAAATGTGAGAGAGAAATTATTGTCAGAGCATACTTTAAAGCGCGGCTGTTTCCTTTGATATGTTTCTGCATTTCAGTTTGATTTGCAATAAAATTTTTGTGTCTATAGATTCAACATTCAACAATGCATGTTATTCCCACAAAGTTTTGCTTTCGTGGTTTGAAGTAAAGTTACAAAGTATCAGGGGGTAGAGGGTCACAGGTCACTTAATTTGCCCAACTCATGCATATGAATCGAACCCATTTTCAAAGCTCAGATGCAAATTACAAAGAAAAGGCAATTGCGTTTCAAGAATAGAAAGGCAAGGCATCACAAACGAAAAACAAATTAAATTGCGTCAGCACAGACGCAACTAACTACAAGTGGATTTGCAGCTGTCACAATGTAGGTATCATCATTTCATTGGGGAGTGTTGGGCCATGGCCTTCCATGCTGGCCCAGTGCAGGTTGGAAGGTGGGAGCAATGTAGGTATAATTGCATGATACATCTTATAGATGTTGAAAATCGACGCGCCATTCGCAAATAATTGTTTGTTCAAATTTGGATTGTGCCGTTTAAGTAACAGTGCTTCCTGAATGTGAGTGTCAAATTGTGATTTGCCTCAACGCAAAATTTAAAATGAGTCAGTAGAGAATTTTGCATCGGTTCAAAATGAACATTAGAAGAATCATTTGCCAATTTGAAAATTTTTTACGGTTTGATGCTGGCCTGCTTTTAACTAAGAACTTTGAAGTTATTTTAAAACCAACTTCACTTTTTTTATATAGCCCATAAAAACTACATTATTCTGTAAATCAGAAAAAAAAACGTTTTTTTTTGGCTTTATTGGCTTTATTGGCTATTGGCTTTTGGCTTATCCGCTACAAAAACCCTTCTAATGTTGCGGATAAGCCAAAAGCGGATGAAATTTCGCATCCCCATGATCTACTATTCCTAATTTGCAAGTGCAACCTGTCTTTCTTATAAATTAAAGCACTTCTATTTGTTGAATATAGCTACGTGGCCGAGTGTTAGAACGTTTGCGCGGCGTTCGAAAGAATGCGGGTTCGACACCGCTTTTGAACACGCGGTTGTTTCTCTGCAAAAATACTTAATGGCGTGCCAAATAAGGAGAGCAGCAGCAACTTGTAGGCTAACGTCCCTTCGCTGCTTCCTGTTTTATCGCATCCGTGATCGCAGTGTACTGTATATAGTGGCAATGGGAGCAAAACAAAAACATGAAATTTATTAGTGACAAATTTATATCGAATTAAAAGCACCTGCGAACGATGTATGTCTGGTTTGCTGTTAGATGTAAATGTCTTAAATAAACCATCAAACTGCAATGCGGTTCCTCATAAACAAAACCATGGTGGCAGCTTTGCGGTTGACAACTGCTGCTTTATTTTCTTAGAGCATTAACTTTATTTTCTTAGTGTATTAACGTCAAGTCTAATTGTGCTTCAACAAATGCTAAGGAATATGAACTTTTTCCAAAACTACACTCTGTTAATTTCAGGGCTGCTAATAGGTAAGTGAAGTAATTTATTCTGTTGAGAGTAACTTGTGACAACTAGGCAACATGATTATTTAATGAAGTGCTATAGCTTACTATAAATCCAATACATATAAAGATACAGCAACTGACAAAAGATAACAGAAAACAGCATCTCTGTATTTTTCCAGCAAAATTTAAACAAAAATCAACGTCTTTATGTTTCTTTTTGCTAATTATTCTCAATGTCCTTCCGATATTTGTTAACCCACAGCAGCTACTTGCAGATGCGGCCGGATTTGTCACATTTTGCACAGTTTACTTGCTTGATGCTAACAGTCCTATGAAAATTTTATGAGAAATTGATATTTTATTTTTTTCTCAATGGCTCAATTGACCCGACTGTTTACAATATCACTAAGTTAATAAAATGTTGTTCAGGTGGACAGATAAGAGATAACAAACAACAGTTATTGAAATCGTTTAAATAACCATGACACCACACTGCCATGCAAGAATGTGAGCTTATGTGAAAGTCAATGAAATATCTACAGTTAATAAATGGCAAATACTCTACACAAAAATCCACAGTACAGTGACATTGTGTTTTTTCACACTCAGCAAATGCGATCATCATCGTAACAAGTGATTCTGCATGCATTCGCGAAGGGGGTAAATGCCAACATACATATTGGCCATGTTCTAGACCTTATTTGTTTGGAAAGTGCTCCGGTGCACCTAACAGACAATGCTGTGTTCCCCGTGCTGTTGGACGTAAGTTACTGTGTGTGTGTTTTTTCACTTTTTATTTATACTAATTTGTTACAGATGAAGTGGTTAAGGAACTCATTTCTAATTTTGCAGAAGGCCTTAATTTTTTTCTTGCACTCAAATACACCGACGGGAATGCAACAACCCAGACAACAAACCCTTTTTTTACGTAAATTCAATTTGAAAACCTTCTCACTGGACATTACCAATGAGATTGTAGCCTTTTTAAACTGGCAGGCTATTGCTTCCTCACAGTAGCTGATCCCATGGACAATTGGTCACGTGAATCTTGAAAATCAAGAAAAAAATATGAAATGTTTTTTGATGTTGTAAAACACTTTTAGCTCGCTTTACTCGGTCATTACCAATTCATTTCACTACCAGTGTAGCAATCCAATATCATGCCAAACACGTTTTCCTTCCTAACAAGTGAACCATTTTAACCTATACGTCATTTCCTAAAGATTTTGTATTTTTCCATCTAAGCTGCCCTAAATAGAAAAAAGGTAACAGAAAATTAAATGTTCACACTCGTCCTTTGACTGGAGAGAGGAAGTGACACGAGAGAGAATAAAAATTAGAAAGTATACAACTTGGATGAGTGTTAAAATGTGATAATTTTCTAACTCTTATTGTTTCGTTATTCTATAATGTTTAAAATCAATGTAGTTATAGACCTAAAATATTATACGAACACCTTCTGATAACTAAAAGTTATAATTTAAGTAATGAAATGATACAGCAACTGACAAAAAATAACAGAAAACAACAACTCTGTATTTTTCCACCAGGGGATTCTGCATGCATTCTCAAAGGAGGTAAATGCCAACGTGCATATTGGCCATGTTCTGGATCTTATTTGTTCGGGAGATGCTCCGGTGCACTAAACAGATGCTGTGTCTCCTGAACTGTTGGAACTTAACTTGGACATGTTAGCTTATATAATGCTATATGCTGTAAATTCAATATTGATTATTTTTTCATGTGTTTTCAATTATTGTATGAACAATATTACTAGATGAATAAACAATGTAAATGTAGCATGCCTTGTTCCAGAAGGCATGACACAATCAACCACTTTCAGGCTTTGGCATCCCAAATAGTGCTTCTTGATTTTGGTAAGAGCGTCTGGAAAACAAAGGTTGTCAGTTCGACTCTAATTGAAAGCATGCCGCTGCATCCTGGCTGTACATTTCAACTGTCAAACACGAAATTGAGCACCATGAATACATTGCTGTGTTTCGTATGTTTAATATGATAGAGACTTATATCCCATAATTGATCTTTGAAATATCGTTACAGAAAAGATTTCCTTCTTTACATAGATTTAAGAAATAGAAAAAATCTTAAGCTGCCTAATCTATAAATTACGATTGTATAGAGTTTACTTTGCATACTAGAAAGTGTAAGACCTTGAAATTGCAGAATTTATGATCTCCATACTTGCAAGTGTGAGTTGTTGAAAAATAGAGATCAATATTTAATACACTGTTGCTCACTTTAACAAAAGTTAGAGATAACAAGATTTTTCTAAACTTAAATTCGAACTTTTCAGCAGTTAGGAAGCGTTAGCTACTTATCCGGGATAAGTACTTAAATTGGAGAATACTGTACTTAACCAACCTTTACAAGAAAGATAAGTCAACGAAAGATTATTGTTGTCTTGCATTAACCTAGAAAACAATCTATCTCTGAATAATGTATGCATAGAGCAACCAATACAAGTCCCTAGAAGGGGTGTCACTTATAACCGATTGCCATGTATATCGCTATCTTCTTGATTATCTTGCATACTCAAATAAAGCTTAACGCTCAGCAAATTTCTGTGTTTGAGTTTCAATTTGGCAAAGTTCTATTGATCATCACCGTAGTCGTTCCAACAATATAAAGCAGTTTGTGATCAGCACAATGGAAAGGTTTGGAGCAAATTCCTTGTAAAATATTCAAGGGTGAGGAAGTTATTTATTCGTTAGGAAGGAAATAGATGAAGCAATCAAACATGATTGGATTGGCATCCTGTTCACCTCATATTGTAGATGCTTTTTATATTTTTAATTGATTAATTGCTACTGAACGGTTCTAGCTTAGAGGCAGACGCTGTTTACGTGCTCTGCCCGACAACGGAGACAAAGCTTCATTTTGTGCACCAGCTCAGTGGTTATCGCCTTCAGCTCTAGTGCTGGTAGATCTGAGATCGATTCTAGGTCGGTTAATACCGAAAAATTTAAAAACGTTATATACATTTTGTGTTCTTTCTTGCATAATGCAGTGAGAATGAATCGGATAATAATGTCGTGACATCGTAAACTTGATATAAAATTAAACATGAACCCTGTCGCTAAAATACTTTAGCTGTTGAAGAACGCCAATACATAAAATCATAGAATTATAATTCTTATTCATTCAGGTGATAAAATGTTCTAAACATTATTGTGCTAATGTGCAAAGAAAGGGGATTTGCACATTATACCAGTTTGGCCAAAAGGCGTGTTGCTGATACAAACTATTTTAGTCTAGGCATGCATGATGCAGATAACTTGAGGAAATTATCCACCAAGCAAACCTTGGAGAGGTGTTTCCATATCACAACACAACTTTCCTTTTGACTAGAAATTAAAACATATTCCTGCTCTTAGTCATAAAATTCTGCATCCGTTTTTTCTGGCTACTTTTTAAAAATAAATTATCTTACACTTAAAATCGCAGAGGTGTTCCTAGCCTATATTGTATCAGGTGTATCTTTTATGGATAATATCAGTATATTAACGTATCTATACATGGTATTGAAATACTGATTCTTTTTTATCTAAATGTGAAATTTATCTACTAATATAAAGTTGCAAATGTGTTTCTATATCACAACACACCCGTCCGTTAGGAAAATACACTCATGAATTAATAATAATAATAATGTTAGTTTTTATATAGCGTTGTATCCATCGCAGAATCCGTTGCTCCTCAGCGCTTTACAAAGCAGACAGTGTCAATGCAGCCGTATAGAGGCGCAACTGAGTACATTATTACCCGAATCCACTCCATTGCTTAGTGCCAAGCAGGAATTAGATTCAGTACCATTTTCCAAAAGTCTTTGGTATGATCAGACAGGGTATCGCACCCATGCCTACCGATTCAGAGGCGGGCGCACTAACTACTAAGCCACCGAGCAGGTGAATAAGCCAAATTGTCATGATTCTACTTCCTTTCTGTAAACTTTTTAAAAAAGTTTCAATTTGAAATTTCAAAGGTTCATCCATAGAAAGTCACGTGATTTTTAGAAGATGAAGTAATGTATTCCACAATTAATGATGAAGATTAACATTATTAATTGTTAGAATTAAGCTTCTGATTATTTTGTAAATTTCTTGTTTGTGTGATTTCGCAAATTTTCATGCAAAGTTGCATAATAATAAATAAGCTGGTCTATTGTTCGTACAATGCCACCTTCAAGCTGCAAAAAATATCAAAACTATTTTGTTTTCAATTTTCAGCTAACTTTCAATAAAAAAATGTGGAATATCTCGCATTTTTAATGTAAAATTATCATTACCTTGAAACTTGCCAAGCAAGTAGATCGCTCGCAATTACCTGTAAGTACTGAAGAAAATAGTGACAATGGTATGATTTATTTATTGTTACTCTACAACAGCTGAGGTCTTTGAGCGACAGTGCTCTTTATAATTATGTGCTTCATAAAACGCCGGTTCGATACCTCTCCAGAGCACGCGTTGTGTCTTTAGTAACACAGCACTTAAATCAAGACTTAACGAAATACTGTCGTTTTGAACAGCCTAGTTTAAATTTATACAAACTTTTGACAAGTTAGGAGCAAAATTATGGGACGCCTCACTGAGCGCCTCACTTACAAGTTCAGTTTGTTTTTATTTCTGATCATCACAACTTAAAACAATAAATGCCAAACATAGCAGAGGTCTTGAAAAAAAAAATAGTGATTTAAAGCCCGATATAAATAGGATAAAATTGCACGAGACACACATCCACTCGGCAGCTCAAAATCCACCCAAAATCCTCATTTTTACTTTTTTTTCTGATTACTTTCATGACGCGATGAACTGAAACTCCCGTACACAACTGAACCGACCAGGAGAAGCAATTTCCTAAACATCTGTTTAGCATCGTTTTACGTCGATTGATAACAAGCAGAGTTCAAAGCAAGTTTCTATCCATGTTGTTTGTCTAAAACCTCACCTCACTTATAGTTATCCTCAGGTCAATCTAATAAAAAAAATAAAAAGCCTAAAATGTAGATACTGAATTTATGTTTAGCAAGTGTTTTGAAAGCTAAACTTTTTTCATCTTTAGTTCGAGTAAATGGAAAAAAAATGTTCCAAAACTGTTTCTTGTTTGGACGTCACTTCGGCTATGACACTTTCATTTACATTGTTTTTTTTTTTAGATTAAAATATAGAAAATACTGCAAACAGACCACATTACGTACAGTACAGTATGACCATCATAATATCCTTATATTATTCAATGCAGAATGTAGTCAGTCATAATATCTCTTAGATATGTTCATACATGGCTACCTAAAAATACGACCTGTGATTTGTCACATTTTGCAGAAATTTCCAGATTTTGCTAACTTTGGGCGAATGTGTAGATAAATTTTTCTTAAAATTAAATTTTTTCGCCTTCTTTACTGTTTTCCCCAGACGACAAAATAGGTTTTAACATCCTCAGATGTTGAAAAACAAACACAATTTGATTTCGAAGATTTTAGTCAGACTGTTAACTTTTCAATAACAGTCTGATTCAGCGCTTTTCAACTTACTTTTTCTCATTTGCTACTGCTTCCCCAAGGCAGCAAAAAGCTTTTATGTAATTAGGAGACAGCAAAAGTAAGAAAATCTCAGGAAATGTCAGTCAAGCACTAGCAGTAGCTGTAATCAAAATTTGTAAAATGTGACAAATCAGGCCGCATCTCCAGGTGGCCATGATTCATACACTATCCAAGCTTCGAGGTGGGAAATGGTTGATGGCGACGTGCACAAGTTGCTGTAGCGCAAATATCAACCCATGAAGACGGCAACTCTGCCAAAATTGCCCAGATGGGTTTGGCTACGTGACATGAGGAAAATGTAAAATAGCCTACATTTGTGTCTCGATAAAAGCAAAATAAACCATTATCATGGACATTGACACTGCAATGAGAAAGATTATTGTATTTACCATTTTTCATTTACTCTCAATGAAGATAAACATTTTGCTAAACATGAGTTTAGGATCTACAAATCCTACTGTACATTCCAACAAGTTATTTATTAAAATGTTCAAACGTAAACAATGGATAAGGGATATTTTAGTTGTTTAACTTTAACTGCAAAATATGTGATAGATTGTTTTGTTTAAACTGACTTAAATAGACTTAACTGAGTGCAGCGAACAAATTGAGAGATTATTCTATTTGTAGATCAGCAATCAATACGTTTTCCATGTAATTACATAACATCAATACTTCTATGATGAATACATTTTGCCACCAAAGTAATAGCAAGCAACTAAACACAAAGCATAAAAATTTCTATGATGAGGTAACTTTTGTCAAACGACATGAAGCGCAAATTCTTAATATCAAAATTCTTAATCATTCCATCCATTAGCGACATCTAATGAATGGAATAATTCCCGGCAACAAGACTTCAACAATCGAAAACTTCACTCTGTCAATCTCGGTGACCGGGCTTGCGTCAGTGATTCAAAGCCTCCACAAGTATGCGAAACTATTAGGTTGCAAGAAGCTTTCCCAGCTTAGTCTAACCAGAATCCAGGTAATTTTATAAAAAAAATGTTCCTAAAGCTTAGTGTGACTCATTTGATTGAGGGACACTCCAGAACCACCAATATCTACCATATCGAATATGTCGTTTACAACTTTTGATAGTTTGTGGCCCTTTTCATCACTCAAATATTGTGACTCCTACTCACCAAAAAATTATAGTTAATAAAAATTTGTCAAAGAATTTTAATTAGCGCTATCTCGTGAAGGAACAAATCTAAATCAAAATAAAAATACAAACAAAAAGAAATTAAAGGTAAAAGAATAGACTACTGTCTACATGATTGCCTTAATATTATTAATAAGAAAATCGGTAAAAATATTGTTGCGACCGTGAAATATTTTAAAATGATTGTCCTGCTTTGGTACCATGCACGCTATAACGTCCGCGTTTTGTCGCTTCTACCTTTTTCTAGACCTCTGCTTGTTTGGCATCCATTGTTTTTCTTTGTGATGGTCAGAAATGAAAATAAACTGAACTGAACCGATCTGCTCTTGGAATTTTTTGGGAAAGCGCTAAATATTTCCCCTTGTCTGAAACACGAAATGTTCAAGGTAACTCCAATCGTCCCGTGGTTACCCGCACAACCAGGGCCGCGTTAACCGCCTCCCTTACCCCCAGCTGGGGGAGGGGCACGGCTGATTAGGGACTCACTCATTTTAGTCTGTTTAATGTTTTTTTATTGTTTGAAAAATAAAAAAATACTACCCATACTCTATGATCAATAGTTAATTAAATCATGCAAGGCGGTATTTACTTCTTTCCAAGCCCCTGACTGGAGGCCTACTCATAATTAGTTTGTACAGCGTCTTTTAGTTTGTAATTTTACAACTTTTTATCCATTTTTGTAAAAATTTCTTAGGTCGCTTCACTCGCTTAACCACATTTCGTTCATCTTGGCGATATTGGGTAAGCATAGTTGGGGATTAAGAGAAGGAAAAGTTGTTTCTGTATGAAAATGTTTAACAAAATGATGTAATATTCTGAAGTAAACATTACTCACTCAAATGGCCTACTTAATTAATCATAGTTAAATTGATAAATTTCAACCTGAATCGTGATAGGTTATAAAATGAAAATGTTATCTGTGAAAGTGGGGACACTTCAGGTAAAATGTTCGAAGTTCTAGATTGGTGAAACGCTACAATACATTAAGATACAGTGGCCATGGGGCTGCAGGGCATCTGAAAGAAATAGAAGAGGGAAAATATGTTTTCCTCTGTGTTTGTCCGACCCAGTTACTTTTTTCACTTAAGAATTACGGATCAAAAATTAAAAGTTTTGTTTGGTAACACCGATTTTGGGCAAACTTCTTTGCTGCCCGAGATTCTGAATTTCAAGCGCTCTGATTGGCTAAAAATGATCCATGAAGCTCCACCTCTTTTGGTATTTTACAGCAATTTTTGAATCTGTTGAGGCTGCATGGAAAACAGCCCTACCTAACCGAATAACTTCACAGACTTTTTAAAGTTAGTTTTTATTTCGCAGAGTGGCAATGAGCCGTGAATGTGGAAGTGTTAGCTGTAGAGTTAGGGTATTTAGGGTATTCAACAGGTTATAGGAAGTGCTAGGGCATCTCAAAATCACTTGAACCTTGAATACAACGGCTAGGCTAGTCAAGACTAAGCTCAATACTAGTAGAGTTTGTCTCCAAAGCAATATTGTTAGTTTCAACAAAGTTTGAATGCATTTTTTCAAATTTGGGGTAAAAACATGCTCAGAACGCACCAAATTTAATGCGATTTTTCACATTTTTTTGAGTGGAGACCACCTAGACGCCCCCTCGCGAAGTCGTTTGCAGCCCCACTGCTCACAAACAGCACCAGCCGCCATTACTAAGCTATACAAACTTTCAAGAAATAAATAATTGAAATCCTTTTGTGGTTGTGAATAAAAAGTTTTTGAAATAGTAGACTAACTTACATTTTAAACAAAACTTTTACCCCAATCCAACTTATTTTGATGAATTTGATTTTTTCGCGTATCTCTCCGAACTTTTAAAACAAAATATTTCTCTTGCAACTTCGTTTCTTAGATTATTGTAGTTCTGAGCCAAACATTTAAAATGGTGGCAGTTTGCTTTATCTGTCACACAAAATTTGCTTCTGGTGCCAAAGTGACATTTTTGCCTTCCTGAAGGATGAACGTTTGCCAATTAAGTGGTGCAAGTTTGCTCATCAAGTCCGTAAATGGAATGGACCCTTCCCTAGTAGTGTTATCTGCTCAAATTTCTTTTTTGAGCAGGATTTTGGTTTCGGGCGATGGGCTTCGCAAACCACTCCTGGCACACAGGCAAGAACAACTAAATTTGTATATATATGCTGGCTGAAAGATTCGTCTTCATTATGGATGCCTTTTAAATTTGCGCATTCACTAGCAACCAAGCCTATCTCGGCTAGTTTGGTCTCCACTACGTTCGCCTTAGACTGACGTCATATCACTAGGTGGCGTTGACGAGTGTGCTACTTCCAGGTATTGTGAGAGTGAAGCGCTAGAGAGCGTGGGAAAAGGGTCGGTTCCTTGGCTGTGGGCCTCAATTGCAAGGAAGTGAGTTTTTCAACCGGTAGCCTACAGGATGTCTTGGCAATGGATTCTAGCCAATGTTAATTCGATCGTGTAGTTGCACTTTAACATTATTTATTTCACTAGGCTACTAACAGTACACGTATACAGAAAGAACCGATTGATTCACTTGCTTGACAAGGCCAAGGTAATGATCGTTTGGCCTGCAGATTCTACATTAAAAATAAGACGAAAATTATCATCATTTATTTACTTCAAGTAGAGAGACCGCAAGTACGTTTGTATCTCCAAAATGCATTTTTACTATTTATCGCTCGAGAACTAGACTTGACAGCATTGCCTTGAACCAGAAGTGATCAAAAAGAGGCGTTTGGAAAAATTTTTCGGGGCTTGTTAAGGCGAAATCATTACAACATCAGGGTTTACATTTAGTCGTAATTGAAGGACAGAAATTTTTAAAGTATTTTGCTTAAGTTATGATAAATTTTATTGTAATTAGTAGCCGATTCACAGGGGTCACTTGGTCACGTGATTTGAAGATTTGATGTTATTTAAAGTTTGTCAGTTCAGCCTTGACTCAATTCTTAAACAATTAACATAACGACTTCAAACATTTGAACATGGCTCGAAGTGAACTACAATATCGTTAAATAAGCGTACAAAATTTTTCGAATTAAATTGGACATGGAAAACTGTCAACGGAGTTGGAAATTTTTGTAGCATTTCTTGACAGAACAACTTTGCAAAGTGGAAAGTATTCAGAACGAATCAATGGATTGGAAATGCACTGCGATGGAATGTAATACGTTTTTCAACATTTAAACAATGTAAGTTAATTATTTCCGTTTAGGCATGATTTAGATAAATCAAGGAAATTATTCACCAAGCAACTCTTGAAGAGGTGTTTCCATATCACAACACAACTTTCCTTTTGACTAGAAATGAAAACATATTCCTGTTCTTAGTCATAAAATTCTGTATCAGCCTTTTCATTTCATTTTTAATATTTCAATCTCCTAATTGAATTGGCAGAGGTGTTCTATAGTGTATCAGGCATCTCTTTTATGGTAATTATCAGTAATATTAACGTATCTATTTCATGGTATTGAAATCTTGATTCCAGGTTCTTCGTTTACATTTGGGAATTAATCTGCCAATCACTGATAATTTTGCGGAGGTGTTTCCACCGCTTTGAATAGAAAGGATATAAACTCATAAGCAGTCATGATAATAGAATCTTGCTTTTATTTCCTTTCTGAACACTTTTTAAAAATTCCTAGTCCTTGAAATGCGTTGCTCAATAGCACACGCCAAGGGTCGCACCAGCGTCCCCTAACCTTGAGTCGTGCACAAGGCCGTGTGAGCACCATTTCACTTTCTATCCCCTCTCGAAATTCACTAGTGGGCCCCTATGTTTAGTAATTGCTCTTAAAAATAAGACCAAAAGCGTTTAAGGCGGCAAACTCTTTCTATGTGGGAAACATTTTATATTCATTATTTTAGCAAAGTGCAAACAACTTTTAAGACACATGGTCTTCTTTGAAAAGTCTTTATTAAGATTTGTTTTTTTGGTGATTAGGGGTCACAGGATTAGCAGATTTAATTTTCTAGGATTAGACAGCCACATTGCTGCCATCTTCAAGAAATTCTGAATTTGCTATTGCTCTACAATCCTCCTGTTGATTTTGAATACAATTGAAATTTTACAACTGGGCAAAACATTCTCTGTAATCAACAATAAAAAGTTTAAATGTAAAGTTAAAGTTCAAGTGTTCGCAGTCGTAATTATAATCATCACGAAACAAGGTTCAACACAACGACAGGTAACACAAATATAAATGAGATTGTTGCTCTTAAAGCTAACTGGACTCTGGATAAATATTGGTGGTTCTGGAATGACCCCAATCAAATTAGTCACGCTACGCTTTTGCAACATTCCTTATGAAAATTAATGGATTCTGGCTAGATAAAGAGGCTTAAAGCAATGATAGCGTTTTCTTTTCATATAATATTGTATCCGGTTATAAACACCCCGTAAAACCTAATTAAAATATCACTGCATCAGAGAAGCCTATAAAATGAAGGTATCATTACACAAGCCAATTCATAACGAATTTAGTTTGAGATAAGAAGATACTGTCCACTTTGAGCTCGTCATTCTGATCGTTATGAAGTTCCAGCGTAAAATATCAATACCATGAACTAATTTAGTAATTTACTTAATACCATGCAGTCGATGCAAAACTGACTTAATCAAAATTTTAATAAGTCGTTATAAGTACTGGAATATATATTATTTTTGATGATCAATCAATATATGTTCAACATCGTACAAAAAAAGTAACTCGACAAAATTTTATATCAAATGAGCTAAGCATGCAAGCTGTATTGACACTATCTTGGCAGTGTTAATAAACCGTGGGTGCTTTTGTAACGGCAGCATGAAAGCGTCGACATGTTCTTGAGCAAACTGGCAGCTTTCTAAATTAATTTCACATTTAAAGCGTGGATGTTTTAGATTTTTAACTATACCGCTATGCTTCCTGGACATGATCTTTACACTTGTAGGTAATGGAGAGTATTAATGAATTGCAGCAAGCAAGCCTTCTAACCTGGACAAAGCCTAAGTTTTAATAAATGGAGACATTAATTAATTATTGATTGATTTTTGTTTGAAAAGCTCTAAAATTGTTTTATTTTAACAGCTTTCAATTGGAATATCATCGACTTAAGTTTGTTTCTGTTATTGTAAAACATGGCTTCTCTACCGACCTTGATTTGTCTACTCGTGATTGCTGGGACTGTCATTATGACGGCAGACAGTAAGTGTTGTTAGTTAACCTTTGTTGACAATTCAATGTATGTAAAAACCCAATCGTACGACATTTAACCCTATCTTAATACGAGCTGTTTTCGTTTGCGGAAAGTACGTCACGGGCTATCATAGCCCGTGCTAATTAATCGCTAAAAACGGGAGCTATGAAAATCACAGAGTCAAAATATTTTACAAAATAATAGCCATGTGTATTGTGCGTATAGAAATTAAACTTTTACCCAGGGATATCTAAAGAAGGGGATACGGAAGCTTTTACTACGTCTGACAATAGAAGGCCTTTTGTTTATTTTAAATAATCTGTGTTTATCGTAAAATGACAATTGGCACCGATAGTAGTTTAATAAATCTTGTTATAATTACTTGCATTGCGCTATTAGCATCAGGCCTGGATATTCACAGCATGCTCATGTTTACTTGTTAATTCAACTACTCATATAGTTGCTTTACATCTAGCCTACTGCAAAAGCGTTGTTAAAAAAACAGCTTACTAATAACTTTTCAACAGTCTTTGTAGACAAGTAATCTTTAAATATGTTCTATGTAACATTTGCTAACCATCTTCTGTAGCTCATTGTACCAGCTGCACTACAAAACTTTCTACAATTAAAAAAAAAAACATGAACCCATTAGTGCCCGCGCGTCCTTACAAGGACGTGAAAAGTGGGCATTTTAGATTCCGAATTGCTTTCTTCAGATTGCTAATTTTTTTCAACTTTTTTTTTCTTCGGTTAGAATACCATTATAGCTATAGAAACAGCGCAAGAGCGTTTTCATAAATAAGTTTTAGTGTTCACTAGGCAACGTTCAATGTGGACCTTTTGTAAAATATGGAGCTAGCACATGATACACGAACTGTGACCTGCAAAATCGAGGTATGTAAAATTGTTTTTAATCAACTTTGTGTTTTGATAAATCTATTAATATGTATAGCTATGTGCCCAAAGCGAAATATTTTATTTTTCTCTTATTATTTTTTCTGAATACAAGTTAGAAGTTAGGTGAGTCCCTGTAGGGACGCTTGGGCACTGGCGCGGACGCTTTGTGTCAGCTGTAGACATATAGGCAGGTTCGCCTAATGTTATAGGATTTCGCATGTTTTCATTTCTGGGCAAAAAAAAACGTTATTTGTAACGAGCTGATATTCAATTTGCAAAACTGGGCGTTTTAGTTCGAGTGGTAGGTTAGGTTAGGTCATCACTTTCGTACGCGGACGGTGGTGCTTTGGGATCTAGGAGTAGGCGCTTTCACAGTTTTTGTACTGTAAATTGAGGTCTTGTTATAAGTATTCATGTATCTTTAATTTACCTTTATTTTTAAAAGTTCATGCATAATTAAATTTTTTCACTTTTTATAGGAAAATTCATTTCACTGTTCAAGAAATTTTGGAAGAGGCTCCACCCAAGGAGCCCACAGATATTGTAATTTTTTCCTCCTGATGAATCTGTCAACGTGAGCGATGAGGACAGTGAAAATGAAGATGAGGGTGTCAAAAACGTGAACAATGTCGGAAAAGAAATCCTGAACCAGAAAGGCGAAATAGTGATTCATCACAATGAAGATACTCAGGACATGGATTTTGTTGAAGATAAGGAGAGGCATACATTTGATAAAGATGAGACAGAGCCGCTACCGGAACCATCCAAAGCCAACCCATTGCGTTGGAACCCAAGAAGAAACGTAAAGAAAGTACTGGCCACACAAGAAAGTGGGTCAACGCCCGTTGCGTTACATGACCTGGAAGAAGAACTATCGTACAACCAGCCTGCCAAGAGAAAGTTTACAGAATTACCCAAACTAATTGGAAAAGTCACACCAGTAACTAAAAAGAGGAAGGGCTTCCATGAAAAACAGTGTCTCCTAACTCATCATCAAGTAAAGAAGAGTTAACAGAAGAAAAGATACCACCTGTGCGCGTCAGAAACAAAGATAGGATCCAGTCTACAGCCAAAAATCAACTGAGGAAAAAAATTCTTCCTTTTCCTGAAGCTGAAAAACCATGATAATTTACCCATTGATCCTGATAATGTGAAAACACCGTATGATGTTATGAAACTCTTTATCTCTGACTGATGGGTTTGTGAACAAAGTAGTGAGAGAGACCCAGAGGTATGCAGCACCACAAAAACAATTGGCCTTCCAGTCAAAGATGGATAATTCCTTAATAAGAGCAAGTCATGCAATAATGTTTATGACATGATACATCACCCCTTTTACACGCAGGATGAATTGGGAGAGGAGAGATGATACAAGCAATGTGATGGCAAGAAGAGCAATGTCAATGAATATTTTTGATGAGGTACTGCGCTATAGCCATTTTTCCAACTTAAACCACTCTAAAGACAACTCATTTTGAAAAATTACCCTTCTTTTTGAGACTTTGAATGAGATAGCAGCCAAATTTGTAGAAAAAAAAAAGAGTGCGTAGCTGTAGACGAATCAATGATCCGTTATTTTGGCCCCCCACCCTCTCAAGTAAATCATAAAGGGCAAACCAACAAGATTCGGGTTTAAAATTTGGTCTATGTGCACTCCCTCTGGAAAGCTTATCCACTGTGTCCCTACGCTAGAGCAAAAACAAACATCTTCAAGTATGGATTGAGTCAGGGGGCCTGACGTTGTTTATGGCCTGATGAAAAGTGCTCGACTGATTCCTGGTTCGAAGGTTGTGTGCGACAATCTTTTTAGGAGCCTGGATTTCATAGATCATCTGTCTAAGAAAGGGTTAGGTATTTCGGGGACAATGAGGTGAAATCGAATAAACAATCTATCTTTACCATCAAAGAAAGAGACCAATAATATGAAGAAGGGAGATATAAAGCAACTTTACCATGGTGATAATCAAACCATTGCTGTTGGAACGATTCTTGAACACAATACTGTCTTTCAGTTATAGTAGGTAATCATTTTATCAAATTTTAGATACTCTCGTGATGCAGTAATGAAACTGGACGTGGATCAGCCTTACTTACTCAAGATCTACAGTAACAACATGGTAGGTGTGGGACTGTTGGACAATCTCAGTTCCTGTTATTCCAACCGCTCAAGAAACCGCAACTGGTACAGGGGTGTGTGCAATTAGATTCCAAATATCAGTATAGTGCAAGCTTGGAGGTTTTATAGAAAAAATTGGTGCAATCACGGAAGAGAGAGAGATATGGAAAAGATTAGCCTCCTTGACTTTATCCGATCATGCGTAGAAATGACAGTTGTGATCAATGGGAACAAGACATTTCTCTCTTACCATCGACACATGCATTTGTTAACCGTGAAGAGATCAGAAGGGATCAGGGCAATCACTTGATCATCAAGACAGACAAAAAAGGTGTCTGCAAATACTGTCACAAATGAACGTCAATATACAGATGCCGTCGGTGTTATGTTCGACTGCACCCAGATTGCTTCAAAATGTATCATAAATGAAAGGAATTTGTAATATTATCTGTTTAGATCGAGTTTCGTTTGTTCGTTTCTCAATAAATTTAATGAAAAAACGATGCATTTTTATTAGAAATTCATTTTTAACGCATCTCAGGGCAGCAGTATTGCATTTTATGACTTCAAAAATTCCATTACCGGAAAATGCTAATTTCTTTTATTTTACATCAAGCCTTCGTACGAATGCCCAAGCGTCCATAGAGGGACGTACCATTTTCTGCATTCCTGGTACAGATATCAGAAAATTTTCTTTTGAATATTCATATTCAACCCATAAGGACCTTACATGAAACTTTTTGTAAAAATGTTCCGACTAAAACGATGACCGGGCACTAATGGGTTAAAGCACTACAAACTACCGCCCTGGTAGTGTCATGAGAATAAGGCAATTGCTGCAAGCCTTCATATCCCTTTCTCTAGATATCCCTGCTTTCACCCAACAAACTTATTGAATTAAATTCTTTGAGATGAAAAAACGTCAGAAAGTCGTTTTTATTCTGCCTTCCCAAAAATAGCTTCCAAAGTGAAATTTTTGAATTATAACATAGAGTAATGCTAAACTAAACAAAAAAATTACTTCTGCTCATAAATTTAAGCCATTTTTGGGCGCTTTTACATTTCAAAGTAATTGCACTAACATTTATATTGCACTAACATTAACATATATAATATAACTAGCATTGCGCGAAAATGTCTAGCCACCTGAGACGAAATGCTTATTGAGAAGGGCAGGAAGGTAGAAAAATGACCAGTGTAGGTTTAAAAAATTCGCAAAGAATCAAAATTAAAAGTCAAGAAATTTCACATTTCTAGCATATTTCCTTCTGTGAAATATTTCACTACTAGAGTGGGCGTCCTTATAAAGCCCTTCTGCTGGTGGTCGAAAGTTTAGATTAAGAGGACCATAAGGCAAGCAAACCAATCTTCGTGTCCACCTTCAGACATGCCTTAAAGTGCCCTAGTTAAGACACACCTTTTGAATTAAAAAACAGGCGGATGCTCGTGAGTGGTGTCGAACCGGCACCTCTTTGAGTGCCGTTCCAGGGTTCTCACCACTCGGCTATGCAGCTGTCGTTAATGATGTCTTGACATAATATGACACTAATAGTTGCTCGTTCAAAGGTTTTTATTCACTAATATCTAAAACAAAAATTCCCAACACATAAATATATCAAACAAAGCATGATTGTTTTGTTGTAAAATAAGAAACAAAAAGATCAAGCAATGGTGGTTCGACTCTCGGCCTCAGAGTTTGAATTTCAAGGCCTTCTTTCCATTTAGCGGCACCTTAGAATAATTATTCACAAATAACAACACTTCAACTACGACTCTGTCAACCTCTGTGAACGAGTTGATGTCAATAGCCCAAATTCTACATCTACAAATATGCAAAATCCTCAGAAACTACTGCATTTCAAAAACAGACCTCCATTCAGCGGCAATTTGTAGATAGAATAATTCACGGATAACAAGACTTCAACAATCAGAAACTTTATTCTGCCAATCTCGTGGACCAGGCCTCCATCAGTAGTTAAAACAGTCTACAAGTATGAGAAACTTGCAAGGTTAAGTTTGAAGGAGGAAATTCAGGTTCAAATATCACTGCGAGTGCTCGTTTGCGCAACGCTTTTTAAAGGCGACTTTTTCTTTAGCGACACCTCGTGAATGGAATATTTCAACGACACTGACACTTCAATAAATGATAACTTTACCCTGTCAATCTCCATAACCAGACTTTCCTCAGTGGTTTAAAGCTACTGAAAAATGTAAGACTTTTAAAGTCAGGCTTCCAAAAGGTTTTCTCATTGAGATGATGAACGTTTCCAAAATCTATCTCACGACTTTAACTGAATTATTGTTTCAGGTTTCGTAATCAAGAACGGTTGGGTCCACGCCACAAGCAAACTCAAGTACCGGGTGACGACTTCAAAACTCAACTGGCATGCAGCCAGGCATTGGTGCCAGTCACGTGGGGGAGACTTGGCATCAAGTGGAATGCGAGATTATTGGACAAGGGTGTGAGTAAACAAACCGAAGTTACACAAAAAGTTTTTTAACAAAACATTATTGTTCATGCTATTGAACCAGCGATAATGTGTGACGCCTAACACGTTTCACATTGTCTGCTAAACAAGTTCACAAAAGGATTTCCCTTAAATTGCGGTTGATGCGAGCTCGGAGAAACAATCTTAGACTTTAGTCTTCATTTTGGTTATCTGAGCAGTCAATGCATCATTTAACGCAATAATAGCCCAATAAAAAAAGAAATAATGTTTTCTCACAAATGTCAAACCCAGAACAAAGCTCGATTGGAACGTATCGGTTGCATACCTTGTCATGAAAATAAGTTTAATTTGACCAGTTTAGATTGAACATAATTTGCTACAAACGGATTTCAATTAATAAGTTAACGTTTAGTCAGACTTATTAAAATAGATGTTTATTTGGATTCTATTTAAATAAACTTGAGTGAAAATTCTTTCTACATATCAAATTTCTTTAAAGTATTGTTTAACTGAAACCAGCTAAAATAAGCTGTTTGCAAAATAAGCCAATAGCATTAACCCATTTGTGCCGAAAGTGAAAGTACTTAAAAAAAAAATTTGAAAATTTAAGTATTGCATAATCATGACCTAAAAAACATTTCACAATTAATTTTTTCTTAATTATGTTAGTACTTGTCAAGAAAAAGACTGTCCTACATATAGGACGCTAGGCAAATCCGCTATTAAATTTCGCAAGTTTATTGTGCGTAATGCGTAGGCCTAATCGTTATCGCTCAAAGTGATAAATGGGAAATCTCTTGTCATCGAGCATTTTATTGAAACGAAAGTTCACAAAATACGAAGATGAAAATTAGCAAAGCAACACATCACTGAAATAAGTCATTTAGCAGATCGAAATCGCTTTGAGGCCGAATTTGCCTACGTCAAAATGCCCTCCATCTAAAAATGCCAAGAGAAAACTAAAAAATGATTAAAAATTCAGTAAATTACGATAATTATGTTATTGTTCTAAAAACAAACACAACTATCTTGTTATACAGCGTAGAAATCATAGGGAATCGCTGTTTGATACCACTTGATGCGTGGGAATTGATTGTCGCTTTTGCTTCATTTTGCTAACACGTGTGCCTGGCGACCTATATATAAGACACCAATCTTTTGAATCAATTTTCTCGAAAATTTTGCTGCCAGTTAAATTTAAACATTTGCTGTAAAATATGTTGATACATAAAGAATAAAGACAATGACAAATATTTTTGGAAGCTTATTTGCATATGCGGATTTATTGATATAATTCGACATGCATCTTCAAAGTTTCAGACTTGGCAAAATCGGGAAAATTGAAAATGATGTCAAGTCTCAACAAAACAAGCAATTTTTGAAAAAAGTTGTGATATATGCTGCAAAAATACTCATAAACGAATTTTGACTTCGTCTAAATCTAAAAACTGAACGTGCAAAGAAAAATTTTAATTTGAGTAGATGTCCTACTTAGGACGCTAGGCATAAATGGGTTAATGTATTTTTTCTAATTTTTTGAAAATGTTTTCTACGTGCATGATAGCAACAAAATGTATCGCTTTCTAGAACCATAGCCAACGTGGTGCTGCTGAGAGATGAACGTTATTGGATTGGACTTAACGATCTGAGATACGAGAGCACATGGATGTGGGTGGATGGAAAAAGAGCGTATCCGTCAAACATCCATTGGTGGAATGGTGAACCCAACAACAATCGCAACGAAGACTGCGGAGAAATAAATGAATCCAGAGACTTCAGAACCAATGATGGACAGTGCAGCCAAGAGCGTTATGGTCTGTGCGAGGCTAAAATTTAAGTCGAGAGGACAGTTGCAGATAATTCTGGACATTACTGAGTTATTCAAAATGTATATTGTATACGTTTTACTATTACATACATACATACGATCGGACAATTAGATAGACCGATGATATTACCGGATAAGTTTTGATCTCCTCACACAAAATCAGTTCTGATTTAATTTGTAATTATTACTATGTTGATATTTTAAAACATAAGTTTGGTTTTCAAAATGAGAATATAACTAAATTCAACGGAATATTTTTCACCAAACCATACAAACTTGTATGTGCCAATACCTAACTGTTTATAAAAAAATGTATCATGTGACGTAACACTATCAATTGATGACGTCATGCATATCTCTAAGTGTTTGTGATTCATATTCGTTGATTATTTTCTTGATAAATGCGATGTATGTATGATCGCTTTAACGTATAAATAATGTAATCAGAATGATTTAGCTTTTCGTTTTTGTGTCCACCTAGATCAGCTTCGAAGACAAATTTTGTTCATATTTTGCCATAATGGTGGTGAGATATCTTATTTAGTAGTTATTGGAGTATTTAGATTGGTAATAATAGAGATATTGATTAAAGAAAGGAATAAATATGTTCTGGCATGTCTCAAACCCATAATAATTCTTGACATAAATGAAATAGATTCTGTTTCGGCCACAGCGGTTCTCAACCTTTTTTAGAAGTAACTCAAATTTTCTAAAATATGAAGTTTAAAAAATTTTGCGACCCAAGAATAACCTGATATTTTACTTAAATGCATCCAGAAAAAAAAGACATAATGGAAACATTACGTATTGAAAGCGTTTTAGGTTGGTAGCCACTTTAACAAGAAAAAATTCTGCCACTGCATCTGAAACCTCGAACCAATCAACCAATCATAATCTACTGAACGTTTTCCGTAAGGTGAAGGGGCGGAAAGCAGATGATACAAAGCAGATCAAGTGATGGATTCTCTGTCACTGGTTTGCTTAGGGATTAGGGCTAGAAACTAGGTATTTCCATTACGTCGCTTCGATTACTACCCTTACCATTAGGCTACTTTTTTTTCTTCTGTAACTACCAAATAAAGCTCAAAACAAGGATTGATTGGCTGAGTGCTAGAAGGTTCATAATTGGACAGTAGCCTTTTATAACATGTTCTGATTGGTTGACGTCACAGACAAGGTAGTTTATGATTGGTTCGAAATTTCAGATGCGTGGCAGAATTTTTCTTGCTGAATTGGCTACCTTTTAGGTCGTCTAAAAACAGCATGAGGTAAAAAGGAGGTATAGACTACTTGCAAAATAAGAACGACCGATCAACGCAGCTTAACTTGTAGCAGGCCTCTATTAAGCTCCCGGTGGCCGTGGCCTCCGAAACCACCGCGCCGTTAGGTCATTTTTGGTCACCGTTCCACAAGCCAACATTTTTCCACTCGTGTTTGTATTTCTAACTTTCTTTCTCCACTCGAATTTTTACGTAAAACATACTTAAAGATAAGCAAGGCAAAGTCGCTCACAGGCCGACAACAAATATTTGTAATTTAACGGCAGCAGTGGCCGAGTGGTTAGCGCGTTGAGCTCGCAGTCGAGAACCTGCATGTTCGAATCCAGCCACCCGCACTTGCTGTTGTTTCTCTGGCCAAGAAACTTTACGATAAATGCCTCTACCCAGTGATCGATTTCGAGTAATGGGTAGTACCAAATTTAAGTCATAAGTAGAGTAGACAACCGGAAACAGACATTGCAGTCGGCTGCAGCGTGGGTCAGGTGTACGTCGGAAGGCGTACACCGATGCATAGCGCTCAAGTCCGCTTTCCTGCAATGCAGGATGAAGATAATAAAACAACAACAACAACAAAAATAATAAAAGATTCGCAAAAATGTTGAGCGTCGACGTGCAAAAACTCGAAGATTAGCTCTAGACCTACTGGGAAAACACTGCACTTAAATACAACTGCAAATATGTTTTACGCCACAACCATTTTTCTTGTTTGAAGAAAAAGAAACAAGCTTCCAAGAACATTTTTCTTGCGTCCATACATTGAAAACCACTGATCTTGCAGATCGAATTCGATCATTTAGCTGTGTGTGTAAAACCAAACCAATTTGCCTAATTTGCATTGAGAGAATAATAGATTCAGTTTTCAACATAAGTACAACATAGCGCTACGGATTTCAAAACTAGCCTACTTGCTTCATGAGCTCGAGGGTGTTTGATTTAGTTTCTTGACTTCGAAGGAGCAGCTCGCCAGTTTGCTTCTTTGTTCTTGGCTGCTAACTTGGTTAAAAACTGGAGCATGATTGTTTTCTAAAATTAAATGAGGCTGCTGTTCACTAGGCATTTAAATAACATGATTTGTTTTACTGATGCAAACTAAGCTAAACTATCACAAGATGTACAAAGTGATAATCTGCTTTTATTCCGACATTTCGCCAATCAGACACCACTTACTTCTTCAGGGGGCTAAGTCAGGTAGTGACTACCTGTAAAACAGGGCAAAACACAGGACCATGTTCCTGAAAATCAACTAAACATGCAAAATAAAATTCAACTTTCAAACAAAAAATTGCACCCAAAATTTACAACTAAACAAAAAGAATTTAAATGTAATCCATCAACAACAAATTTAAATAACAGCAGAGAGTAAAGAGTGTAAACAGTAGCCTGCACAGAAAATTTTCATGGCGGATTTTGAAAAAAAATGTATAATAGCTCACCATTTAAACGTAACCAACATTTACTTCACGCCAGAAATAAAACTATAGACCTATGTCAGATCACAAAACGTAGGTTTGTAACTGTGCTGATAATGAAGGCTACAACATAGTTAAGCTTCACTAAGATTACGTTTTATAATTAAAAATTTGTTGGTTCAACGTCAAGTCAATTTATTTTGTTTCAACAGCGTCATATATTAACAAACAAGCAGAGTAAATGTAAATGTCAAAACAATGCGTTGTACAACTGTTGGTTATATTATCGCGCAATCAGGATGGTAGCGAAAGACCATAAGCAGTCATCTAGTCAGCCACCACCTCATCACAGTAAATCTAACTACACATTCATACACACTAGTGTGCAGAGACAGGCACACTACTTCAATATATAAATAGGGTTCGCCATAGAACTTTCATCAAGCAGTTAGACAGCCTGAATATTAATTCAACTTATAAACAAACACACTTATACTTAAACATATACTTAAATAAAATATTACCACAAATCCACTGTGGACCCGGAATGTGGCAGGACTTTCCTGTGCAATATGAAGACGTTTTTGAATTGCCTTTTTATCATCAGGAATGGACTGTGCTTTCGCAACTGCGCAAGAAAGGAAATATAATACGGTTCTACAATTTTTTTTTACAGATTGTGAAAATAGATGATCTTGGCTAAAATTTGGCAGCTGAACAATCTGAAGTCAGATTTCTTTATCACGTCAAGTTTTCAAGATATGGCTCGGTGACTTAGTTGTTAGTGCGCCCGCCTCTGAATCGGTAGGCAAGGGTTTAATACCTTGTCGGGTCATTCCAAAGACTTTTTAAAAATGGTACTGAATCTAATTCTTGCTTGGCACTGAGTAGTGAGTAATGGAATGGATTCTGATAATAATGTACTTTGTTGTGCCTCTATACGGCTGCATTGACACTGTCTGCTTTGTAAATCGCTGAGAAGCAACGCATTCTGCGATAGATTCGGCGCAACATAAAAAGACATTATTATTATATCAATAAGCACCATATTTAGTTATTTTCAACCAAGAGCAAGAATCCTAACAAGCAAAACAATACTTTCAATATGTTGTCAACAATGTCACGAAATTGCTCATGCTAGAATTTTTAAAAAAGATTGTCAGCAACTGCCTTTAATCTCACCCATCTTTCTAGCATGGAAGGCATAGCAGTAACTCTTGTCACCTGCGCTCATTACAAAAATAAATCAACTTGAAAGCTATCTTGTACAACATAAGCTTCCAAAAACAATACTAATTTGACAAAGCATAGCACTAAGCATGGCAACAATTTTAAAACAATGACAGAACGCTAAAACAATTGTTAAGTCATAAATATAATGTTGGAGACAAACTATTTTCATTTGCAAGGAAAAACAAAAAGTGGATTATCATAAAATCCTGACATGAATGCCAAATTCTGATTTTAGATTCGAACTCAGAATACCAAATTTGAAAATGTTTATGAGTCTGTCATGTAACAATTTTTTGTAGACCAGTGTAATCAGGCCAAAGTTCTAAAGTGGAATCATACTCATAAAGTTTAGAAATAGCTTGAGATACCCGATTTTGGTTTTCCGATTCGACAGAAGCTTTGAGGGCTGAAATTAACTCTTTCACTTATCGTTCATGATGAAATTCTTGTTGTTGCTGCATTTGTTGTTGCTGCATTTGTTGATGCTGCAGTTGTTGTTGCTGCCTTTGTTGTTGCTGCCTTTGCTGTTGCTGCCTTTGTTCTTGCTTCTGCCTTTTTTGCCACATATGTTTTAGCTGCGACTGCATCAGTTCAACGACTTTTTCATTCAGAATAGAAGTTAATTGTTAAGACTTACACTTGTAGCAACTAAAATTTGCAGGACTAACTTGTAAGAGCTAAAACTGGTCACTCTGCGTAGCACTGTAAGCTTCTCTTTCAATCGATCAGCACCCCATTTTGGTCGCTAAATAGCTCTGTTGTGTTTTTAAACTCATTCAAGGAATCATGCTAAAGTTCTGTTTTATTAAAAAAGTACCAAGATTTAGTGTGAAACCTCTAAAAGTAAACTCAAAACGAGATGCCATGGTAAATAAAGCACGAGGATGAATACAATGCATAAAAGAAGATTTACAGGGAACGAAATCAAGGTACATAAACAAACCAAAATAGGCTACACAACCGTCGCTACAAGGCAATGACATGAAATGTATTGCTCTCAAAGCTTGCTAGTTTCTGGTTTGACTAAGCGGATTTCAGATATGAAAACCTTTTTCTCATAAAATCTTGATTTCTAGGGCCAGTTTTATTTTGACCTAAAAAGTTTTTTTTTTACATTATTTTTATCAAATTTTGCTTTATTTTGGCCTAAAGAAATTGCTTATCTGTAGAGGCCAAAGTTCTTCTTTGAATTCATACCAGTTACCCCAATTTAATATTTTGTCGATTTCAGATCCAAACGTGTTCAATAAAAGGGGCTTGCTCAATAAAAGTTTGCCTTGATTGCGATGCTTGTTGTCGCTCCAATCCAGCTTGATGGCATTTACTTTTCCTGTGGCTTTCAACAAAATACTTTTTATCGCACTTCACTATAAACTTGCAAAAATTGCACCTTAATTTACTCCCGGGAATTGCATTAAATTCATAAGCAAAATCTCGACAAATCTGTCTAACTTTTACTGAAGACGATTTAGCTTGCTTAGGCATTTTTGTACTACAGAATGTCAGTAGGCTATTCCTAAAATCCAAACTGTTGATCTTCGAAAAGACCACGTTTGTGAAGAGGAAGTGTTTTATAAGAATTAATTATTTAAGTACGTAACAATGAATACACAATGGACAATTTGCGATAAAAGTTAATCCTGATCCAAGAGGGCATTGTGACATATTTCCTGCTTTTCTACAAAGATTTTGACAAAAATTACTCCCAAGAAACACAAAAAGTTTGTCAAAAGCCATTCTTGACAAATTTTGACTTTATTGCAAATTTTGACTTTATTGTCAATTTTGACTGTATTTTGACCTATAAACTTCTTAGAAACAGCCCCCTAAGTGCTGAAAACAACTTTATTCTTTTATTTGTGGACAGAGGAGGTCCTTAAACATTTTTGACTTTATTGACTTTTGCAGGCCCTATAGTGATTTCGCTTTTGAACACCCACATAAAAACTAAAAGAAATTCGTTTTATCCGAAAAGCGTATAAAAGAAGGGCATCATAGCAAAAGCCAAACCATTAAGAGTATATTTTGAGATGAGATGCTTTGAAATTTGTGAAAAAAAATCGTCATTCAGACCTTTATGAAGTGTCAGTGTAGTAAAATAACAATACCATAAACTGTTTCAGTTGTTCATTTATGGCAAGACAGTTCATGCAAAACCGCTTAGATCAAAATTTCAATAAATCATTATAAGTTTAAAAATAAACGTTTACATTCGTGGGCTATGAAGATTATATAAACGAGTTGCAGCAAGCAAGCCTTCTGACCTAGACAAAGCCTAAGTTTTAATAAATGGAGACATCATTTATTATTCATTATTTGTTATTTGAAAAACTCTAAAATCGTTTTTATTAACAGCTTTCAATTAGAATATCACCGACTTAAGTTTATTTCTGTTATTGTAAAACATGGCTTCTCTACCGACCTTGCTTTGTCTACTCGTGATTGCTGGGACTGCCATTATGACAGCAGAAAGTGAGTGTTGTTTAAGTAACTTTTGTTGGTAGTGCAATGTACAGCATTACAGCCAGTGAGAACCCTTTAGTACGACAATCAACAAGACGACGGTCCGACACCGTATCAGATCATACGTCCGTGTCTTTGGCAAGACACGTAAAGTTGACACGAAGATTGCTTCCTTGTCTTCCCATCCACTTAATCTTAATCTTCAACCACCGGATGTAATTCCAAAACAAAACTTCGTTATTATACTTTTTATCATTGCGACCGTGCCATATTTTAAACTGATTGTCCTGCTTTGGTATCACGCACGTTATAACATGCACGTTTTGACGCTTCTGCCTTTTTCTAGACCTCTGCTATGTTTGTCATATATTGTTTTTCGTTGTGATGATCAGAAATAAAAACAAACTGAACTGACAAGTGATTCTATTTAGCCTATTAGTTATTATGTGGTTTTATTTATTTTATAACGTCTGAATACTGATTGTATTTGAATAAGTCTATACTGCAAAAGCTACACTTGTGTGACAAAAACTCTATAAATGAACTGATTTTTTTGTGTTAGTCTGATACTGTCTATTTTGTTTCACCGGATGTAAGCCTGGACATGAAAAAAAAAATTGATTCTATGGTATTCAATTTTACCCCAAGACATTTTGGAAGTTGTGTTACTGATCAGTGGATCCGACAAAACAAAATTCAATACAAGAAAGTATCGAAATTAAATTAGTAAAAAAAGGAATGAATAACTGAATACATGAAATCAATTATTATTGTAATAATTTCTATATTTGGTGATATTTATACAATATTAAGCTGCCTAAGATAAAAGGAAGACAAATAAATTCAATTGAAAGTGTTATTTTTAATTTGTTTAATTTTTTTTTATGTCCAAGATGTATTACGTCGTATTTTTGTCATGATAACAGTAACTATATTTTTTAAGGGCATTTTAAAAATAATTCAACTATGAGGCCAATGTACTAAACGTTCAAGAATAATACCGATTATTAAATAGTCCATGCAAAAAAATCTTGCGCTGCCTGATGTGCCCACCATATTTTCAAAGATTTGCAGGTGCGCCTTGAGCTAAAAATGTTAAGAAACACAGCTGTAGATAATAATAAATGTTTGTCTGTTTGAATCAACAATAATGCAGACCTAAATATTTGTCTAAATATTCTACTTATATTTTTAGCCATTTTTGTTCATGTTATCTTGACGTAATATGAGACTAGTGATTGTTTGTTCAAAGATTTATTTTTACTGATACATTGGTCCCCGCTTATTTAGCGCACGGCTAATAGGCCCACACGCTTATTAAACCCAAAATCGAAATGGGCTAAAAAGCCGGGATCTCTATCTGAAAAAAGTTGCCAAAAAAAAAATGCATCAAACAAAATTTGATTGTTTTGTCATAATAGAAGAGACAAAAAAAAATCAAGCAAAGGTGGTTCGACTCTTAACCTCTAAGTGTAGATTTTTAAAACTTCTCTCCATTCGGCAGAACTTTATAGATAGAAAAATTCACAGATAAAAACATTTCAACAACGACTTTCTCAATGGTGAAAGGGCTTATGTGAATGGTCCAAAGAGTCTATTCTACGAGTAAGCAAATTTACCAAAAACAATTGCATTTCAAAGACAGATTTTCATTCAGCGGCACATTGTGGATGGAATAATTCACAACAACAATACTTTAACAAACGAAAATTTCACTCAGTCAATCTCGGTGACCGGGTATGTGCCCGCGGTTCAAAGCCTCTGAAAAAATGTAAAACTTTTTATATCTTGTTCTTACAAAGGTTAACTCAGTTTGTGGATGAAGATTCTTACCAACCATCTTACTATATTCAACTGAGTTATTGTTCCAGGTCGCGCAATCAACGACGGTTGGATCCACGTCGGGAACGGACTCAGATACCAGGTGACTCCCTCGAAATCCAGCTGGCATGCAGCCAGGCTCTGGTGTCAAAGACTTGGAGGAGACTTGGCCACAAGAGGAATGAGAAACTTTTGGACACGAGTGTGAGTAAACAAAGCAAGTGAAATTCCACGAAAAGTATTTTAACATAACGAATATCTTTGCTATAGAACCGGTGACAATGTATGACGCCTAATTCGTTTCACAGGGTCTGTTAATCCGGAGCCGTGGCCGAGTGGTTAGCGCGTTGGGCTCGCAGTCGAGAGCCTGCATGTTCGACTCCAACCACTCGCACTTGCTGTTGTTTCTTTGGGCAAGAAACTTTACGATAATTGCATCTACCTAGTGATCGATTTCGAGTAATGGGTAGTACCAAATTTAAGTCATAAGCAGACAACCGGAAACAGACATTGCCGTCGGCTGCAGCGTGGGTCAGGTGTATGTCGGAAGGCGTACACCGATGCATAGCGCTCAAGTCCGCTTTCCCGCAATGCAGGATAAAGATAAACAAACAAACAAACAAACAAACAAACAAACAAACAAACAAACAAGTTAACAAGAAAGACTCCTCTTAAAGTGTAATAAATGCAAGTGTAATTAACTAATCGTTGACTTTAGACTGTTAGTCAACTGAGCAGTTAATGCACAATCGCAATGATAGCTAAAATTACCAAAAAAAAGAGAATGTTTCTCACATATGCCAAAACCAGAACCAAGCTAGATTGAAATTAATCGGTTCAATGTCTTGTCATCAGGAGCGTAGTCAAGGCGGAGCGAAGGGGCGATTACAGTCCTGCAACATGAAAAATCTCTTACGAAATAAAAATTCTATGGAAATGCTCTTATTTGTGTTTTGATAAAGCTTGCTATTGGAGATCTGTATAACTACAAATGCTTTTGGGAAAAACTGGAGAAATGACAGTTTTCCAATCGGTCTCAAAGACAAACATTGAAGTTACGGTATGAGAAAAAGTTAGCTTTCAGAGAGCCGCTGACCCCAATGACTACGTGCTCCTTCAATGCTTCTACATGCTGTTATGCCCTGCATCTTTGTTTCGCCGTGTGCTGTATGTTGTTGCAATGAGCCCAAGATAAGAATGATTATGCTAGGCTTCACACAAGACAAACAACAAGTCAGCATTCTTTATTATTGATTCAACACTATAAATACGTAAAGTGACATTTTTCTTTAACAAACGTTTTGCGTTTAACAGTAAATTTCACGCAACAATATTTTGTGAAGGGTTTACAAACCACTTTTTTGTAAAATACTTTATAATTATTATTTTTAACTTTCCAGATGTTGCAAAACGACGTCTGGAAAAATTGCAAATAAACATTTCACTACTTCGATGCAGTAGGATTGAACTTTTTTATATAATAAAAGCCGCGTTGTTTCAACAAAGAAGCCTTTTTTTGGCAATAAAAAAAATGAAAAATAATTTGCAATCTTGCAACTGTTTGAAAAAAATCGAGAAAGTTTTCTCAATATCTGACACAAAGTAATTATGTTTCTTGTATCTCTAAGATATATTTTTACGAATAAATTTTGAAGCTTTGTTATATTCATCTTTATCTTTGAAGCCATACGTAGGCCAGAACATATTTGACAACTTATCGAATGTAGTCGCTACTTTCTTGGCATATTGTTTTGTCATCTTTACGAATTTCTTTTTTCTTTGACTGATAACAACGCAGTCAGCAATTCAGCCTTTTTTTACATTGATTCAACATTTGTAAACGTTGAATCAATGTAAAATAACTGATTTGTTGACTTTTGATTCATCGCATATTTCCTTTGTTCAGCATGTTTCTCACTTTGATGTTGCATTGCTTTGTCGATGGTGGACTGCAACCAAATTGGTTGACACAATCTAATAAACCTGACTTTCGAACTAAGTTTTATTGATGTAAATGCTGCATTTTCAGTAGTCTACATTATATTTTACATGAGACTTGACAGAGATCCACAATTTTAAAGGAAACTAATTAGAAGTTACTGCAGAAATTTCTAGTAACTTCAACAGTTTATTCAATTGCCTTTTCTCCAATAAAAACACTCATACTCCAAACCCACTTGTAGACCTAAAATACACAATCTAAAATGGAAACAACTTTCAGAATGAGGTGTTACTTGTGAGAAGTTTGATCCCATGAAACTAGAAACTAGCCTATGAGTTTCGGAAAGCATTGGATTATGACAACAATATAAAATAACACATGCAGTTTGGTTTCAAATTCGTATGAAAGTATTATTCTAGTTGTGACTATGTTAGAAGAATTGTGCACAATAAGATTTGCTCGCAAGTCGAAATGTTTTATTGCAATGAGTGGGCACACACACTTTGTGCTTTTGAGCAAACCCATTGTTATCCAGACCTTTGTATGAAATCGGATTAGCACGGCATAAAGCGGCTGCAAGGCAAGGAAAAACTGTCTTTTTGTATACATTTGCAAAAATTAAAATATCATGTTGAGCACATGAAAATTTAGAATATTTATTTTTTAAACTTAGAGACAAATGATTTTTTGCACACCAGCACAATGGCTGGTAAACAGCACCAGCGGATTACAGGTAACAGCTGATGGAAGTTAATCCGAAAACGATTCCCCTTAAGTAGACAGTTTCCAAAAAAGGTTGAAAAGCAATGGGTTAAGGTACATTTTCAAAATTTTCTGGATTAGATCCCCCTGTGGATGTTTCGTCTTCAATGACAGGAAGGTCTGCGCGTCATGGATGATGAAACTAAAGACTGGCTGCTCTCTAGCAGCCTTCCAGTGTAGTCCGGGAACATCGTGAATCTGGGGTGGTAAAAGGATAGACCCTCAGCCCCAGAAGCTCAGACGACGACGAATGACAGGTTGCCGGGCTCACTGATATGTGCAACAGTACTCATTTCATAATAACAATAATATTCAGGTTTTATTTTGGGCCCACTGCGACAACATAGCATACGGCGATCACATCAGTAATACAATAAATCCCGCCCAAAGTTTTGTGCTGGCTACTCCCTTGCTTGTCTTACAAATGTCAGTATTTTTATCAGTTCATTAAAAATTTACTGGAATTTGTAAATAATAAATACTATTATTACGACAAAAAATACTCAATGCCAAATAAAAAAACAGGCAGAGCAAATCACATCAGATATAGTTATTACTTTCCAAAACCTCTACAGCCAGTTTCACCATAAAAGGGGGGATCGTCAGAAATTTCACAATTCACAATTCTATTTGAATAAGGACCTTCTGATGACCCCCTTTAAGGTTGAAACAAGCTGTAGAGGTTTTAGAGAGTAATGACTATGTTTGATGTACTGTAGTTTGTATGTATCAATTTTAATTAATGAGATAACCTTCAGGCAAAATTATTCAAATACATATTTTCGTGAATTCTGTG
This sequence comes from Aplidium turbinatum, assembly GCF_918807975.1. NCBI lineage: Eukaryota > Metazoa > Chordata > Ascidiacea > Aplousobranchia > Polyclinidae > Aplidium > Aplidium turbinatum. Next base: position 3,193,066 of record NC_137483.1, on the reverse strand, counting down.
TAAATCCTAAATAAAATAAAGTTTGGCTGAACATGCTTTTATTAAAATCTTGTTTATCTCAAAAATACTTTTGTTTGCAAAATAATAGCGTTAATAAACAATAGTAATATTTATCTTTTTTTTTTAATTGTATTTTGCTTGTTAGTAACAAAATGTTTTACATTTCAGAGCCGTTGGCAACACCATGTTGCTTCCAAGCGAGGGTTTTTGGATTGGGCTCAACGACCAGGCTTACGAAGGAAAATGGATGTGGGTGGATGGTGTAAGGGCCACTCCGTCAAACATCCATTGGAACTGGGGAGAGCCCCAAAACTACAGGGGAAACGAAGATTGTGCTGAAATAAGTGCTAGATCAAACCACAGAGCCTACGACTACCGATGCAACCTCCTGCAGTATGGTCTGTGCGAAGACACAATTTAAGTTGACTGATTGTGGGGTTCGTACGACAATTGCAGATATTTGTAGATAATAATCACCGGTTTATTCAAAATTTATGTTAGTCCACACCACGTACAATTGGACAACAAATAGATCGTTTTGTTATATTACCAGATAACTTTCGATCTCGTCGACCTCGATCACGTGATCGGTTCTGATTAATTAGTAATTGCTACGTTGATATTTTAGGAACCTTGGCTTGGTTTTCAAAACAAGATTACGACTACATTTAACAAGATTAAAATATTTTTCTTTATAAACCTTCAAACCACTCAAACTTGTGCAAATAAACTACTGCTTATAACAATTATATGATATGACGTAACACAAGTCGATTGAGGACGTAGCACTAATCGATTCATGACGTAACACTATTCGGTTCATTCATGAATTTATGTATATCTCTAAGTATTTGTGTTTTATATTCGTTGATTGTTTTCCTGATAAATACCATGTAGCCCATGAAAAATTGCTTTGGCTCATGAATAAAGTAAGCAGGTGGATTTGGCTTGTCATTTTTGAGTCGGCCTAGTTCAGCTTCGAAGGCAAAATTCTATTTATATGTTGCTAGAGAGGTGAGACATAAGGTAGTTATTGGAGCTTTTAATTGTTAATAATAAAGGCAATGATCAAAAAGAGAGAGTAAGTATCTTTTGAGATGTATCAGACTCACAACAACCTTGTTATAAACCAAATAGATTCTATTTGAACAATCTAAAAGAGATGATCTAGATTCTAGAAGACCGAATCCGATTTTTAACTGTGTGAGTAAAACCAAACTAATTCGCTAAAAAAATAAATTAATTTGCATTGAGAGAATAATTGATGCAGTTTGCAGCAGATGTACAACATTGTGCAATATATTTTGCTACCGACTGCTGCTGTATGAGCTTGTATGTTTTCCCCAATTCCTTAGGAGCTCGCCAGGTTGCTTTCCTCTTTTCGGCTGCTCACATTTTATGAAGATTGACATGATGTTTTTTCACGTTTGCCAGTAAAGTATGAAACTGCCGCAGTAGGATTTTATCTAGTCATGCCACAACTGCTGTCTCTCTTCATTGACGGCTCGGTTTAAACCAGTGGTCTTCAACCTTTTTTACAAAATCGCCCCTTTGTTGAAAGTGTGGGTCCTAATCGCCCCCTCAAACGAGGCCTCAAAATTAACGGCGGCCGTGGCCGCCGAAGGGTTCAGAAACGGCCACCGAAAGTAAGCTCTGCTCGGCCGCAGGTAACTCGAGAAGGATACAAGTAACTATCGAGGGCTGTGTATGCGTATTGCGAAAGCAAAACTCGTTTTCTTCTTATTACCATCGGAGATTCGGCTCGTTAACGCGAAGCGCTGAAGCAGAAAACTTACGTCAATCATAGACGTTTTTGTTGCTGGCCGCCGGAATCGCTTGCCGTTCGGCCATACTGGTTGCCGGGTGGAAAAGTTAAGTTCGAGGACTGCGAAACGATTGCCGTTGTACAAAAGTTCATGTCGCTGAAAATTTACATACAAAACTTCAAATATCCCAACAATATAAATAAGCAAAAGCAAGCACATTTTATTGAAATACAACAGCTCGTGGAAGCTAATTAATGCGACCCTTGCGCCTGGTGCTTATTTGCAAGACTAGTAATAGCTGGGTGCAAGCCAGTCAGCTTAAGTCGAATTGCATTTCCTCCATAGTCTTGTTCATGGCAAGTTGGTTTCGGTATTTATTTCTCATGTGCAATACTTCACTAAAACCTTGTTCAACAATGTATGTCGAAGGAAAAGCCAATAAATACAACTTCACTTTTGCCCATAGTTCCGGAAATCGATCATTGCACTTGATCCAGAAATCTGCCCATCCATGTACGAAAAAAATTGCTCGAGCTTCTTCGTTACAGTAAAATCGCCCCCCTAAACAGTAAAATCGCCCTCCAATTTCAAAAATTGTACAAATCGCCCCCGCAATGGCCAAAATCGCCCCCCGGGGGGCGATATCGCCCCCGTTGAAGAACACTGGTTTAAACGAAGTGATTTAAACAGAATAACAGAAAAATAATTGCATAAACAGAAAAACAATTGTTGATTGTTTGATCCCAGACGATCCATTGACTACCCTACCCGGTGGTTGCAACAGTGCACCTATACGGAAATACTTTTTAATAACTTTCCTCGAAATCACGAGTTAAACTGAAGCTACCTTAGCTACTGTACAGTAAACCTACATTCCATAAAACAAACGCCCAGATTAAAATAAGAAGTAGCCTATGCTGGTGTGATAAAGCAAATATAACCGCAAAGTTGACAAAGTTTCCAGCTAATTTTAAAATTTCAAATTTTTTGCATTTTTTACAATAAATCAGGGAACAGGGGTGTAGCCTACAACCTTTCATACTGCAGGGCCAAATGATTTAATGTGAAATTTGAAGCATTCCAAACCGCTCTATCCAGATTCACTTTAAATTTAAATCGCTGCTTGGAAAAAAATGCTCATGCCCACTAATTGGGACAAAACCAAATTTAGATGATGATGAGGTGCTGGAAATCCAAAGCCCACTCTTCAGGTGTTCATTTTTTTGCTGATGGATGGGATAGGTCGTCACACCACTCGTCATGTGACAACTCAGCAAGTACGTTTCAGCCACTACCATAAGTCAACAAATGAGATTTACTTGCTCAGATCGGACTTGTAGTTAAATTGATTTTGTTGACTTGTGACATGCAAAGGTTCGGCTTGCTCAGTTGGTACTTGCTCAACTGTCATGTGCTCATATCACAACTGCTGAGTTGCAAGAGACTCAATGAATAAGCCTTCTTCAAAGCACGTGGCTGTGTATTCGGCAAAACACTTAAAGGCATGCCATCGATTGCGGAGTGGCCTTCGACTGCCCTTGATTGCTCTCGTAATGATGAACAGTAGGTTGCTCTAGAGAGGAATGCCTCACGGCCTTTATCTTTATGCTTATGGCCTGCTAAACTGGACATGTCCTATGCATACAGTGTAGGCTACTTGCCATTTTGCTGCAGCAAATTTTCATAACACTAAAGATGAAGATAGTGTAGTTTTAGAAACATTTGCTTGCTGAACATAAGTCTAGTTTCTACATTTTGGGCTTTATACTTCGTGATATGGTTATCTTTAAATTTTCAAAAAATGTTTGACTTCTATCTTAAAATCTCAAAATCGTTTGAGAATGTGGCTCTTGCTTAGCCTACGCGTTGTGGTGAAAAGCAACATGTCCCTTAATCAAGGTTGAAAGTTGTTAGTCAAAAAGCAATTACTATTTCACTATTCAAAAGTGCCCAAAAAAGCAATGACTTTCCGTTATCGATACTTAAAAAAAAACAATGAATAGCAATTACTAAAAATGATTGAAAAAAAATACGTAAAATACGTAAACTCGAAAAAAACAAGCCACTGTTACCAGGCCCGGATTTAGGGGGGGGCAGAGGGGGCAGTTGCCCCGGGCCCCCCGACTTTTGAAGGGCCCCCCTATGTGGAAAAAATGCAATTTTGTGTTATTTTTTTTCTTTTGGCCTTTAAAGTTTCTTCAAAATGCTGTGCAGTACTGGACTGATGCTGCTGTAGACGTAGAGATGATTTTTCGCGCCGTAGGCGCAAAAAATTTTTTTGCACGGGGGCCCATGATCTAAAAGTGCCCCGGGCCCCCCATCAGCTAAATCCGGCCCTGACTGTTACCGGCAACACTGTTAACGACTGGCAACACTGTTACGACTGGTATCACTAAACGGCAACACTGTTAAAGACTCTTACTGGCATGGTTTTTCTGAACTGTGTTGTAACGAAATTTTCCTTAATCCTTTAAAATTCGAAAAACGGAAGGGGACTAGGTCGGATAGTAATCCGAAAACTAAATCTCGTAAATTCGTTTTGACGACGAAGTAAGTGAACAACAAAAAATGATTCAGCAGTTTTCCTAAATATCGATTAGTGAAAAACGAATATTGATTTCGTTGCTTCCATAAAAAAGCAATGAAAAACGCGCATTCGTTATTTATTTTTAAAAGGAATTGGTATCCTAAGCATTTGATATTCAGAAAGCAACAAATAACGCTATCGAATAGTGACAACTAGTCGTTACTTCTAACCTTGCCCTTAATACGCATAGTGAAGATAATCCAAAAGCAGAAATAAGCTACGGTAGTGCCATTAAAAAGCTCGACAAATTTATTAGATTAATATGTTTCATTTCAGAGTGTTAGTGCTGAAGACTAGAAGCCAAAGCTTACAGCAGGCCCGATATTTGTTATGTTTCGCTTACCGCATGTGGCCACGTGCCGCAGGTTGCATACTCTTGTTTTAAATGGTACTCTTTAACCCTTTGAAGGTTGGGGGGGGGGCTGTCAATTCAACTTTTTTGTATTAACAGTTGTATCTCTAAAACCACTGAGGCTGCGACTACGAGATTTCTTGACTTTTTCTAACTTTTATTCACCTCTATTGAGCTGAAATTTTGAGCGAATAAAAGTTATAAATTGAGAGATATAAGGCATTTCTCAGCACATCCTCTGAAATATTTCATATTCTATTGTTCAAAATTTTCCCACCAGCTGGATGAAAGCAATTAATTTGGCCCATGTCTCGTTAATCAAATGATTTAAATTGAGATTATGTAAAAAAAATTTAATCACAACATTGCAATGCATGTTTTTCATTACTCTATAAAAAAATTCCAAATAATTCAAACGTCATAAGTCACATCAACATTTCAACGTATATAAGCAGTTCTAAAATTTATATAGTTTTAATTTTCGGATATGCTCTGCGTGAATAGTTTTACAAAGTGAATCCCAAATTTTGAAACCGTGCCTTAAAAAATAACAGAGATATCACTCCTAAAGCATAAGAAGAATCGACAGCCCCCCCCCCAATTTGAGCAAGACTCCAGGAGCTCAACCGCCTAAGGGTTAAGCATTGACAGTTTTTAATACGTGATTTTGCAATACAACACATGGAGACTTTAACACGCCATTGCACACGCTACTTAAATGATGATTTAGGTAACTTGAGGAAATTATCTATCAAGCAAATTTTGGAGAGGTGTTTCCATATCACAACACAACTTTCCTTTTGATTAGAAATGAAAACATTCTGTTCTTAGTCATAAAATATCTGCATTCGCTTTTTTCAAAATCCTTTTTAGAAACTAACTCCAATTGAAATCGCAGTGGTGTTTCTATATCATATCAAGCATATGTTTTATGGTAAATATCAGTAATATTAACGTATCTATTCATGGTATAGAAATCTTGATACTGGGTTTTTATATCTACAATCTACATTTGGAAATCACCTATGTTTATAATGTTGCGAATGAAAATAAACTCATAAATAGTTATGGCAACAAAGTCGCAGGTTGAGGTGGTGGTTGAAAAACAAGGCCCACCTCTACCCAGGGTGTAATAAATTGGGGGCATAGTTGCTGAAAGAAACGAGGCCGACAGAAAGGAACTGGCCACCCAAATCTCGTTAGTGTCGAAGGCTTAGTATAATGAGAACCTTATCTTCTCATCTCCTTATGCTTGGAATCAAGTATGAGACTCACCTTCACATTTTACATGCCACTTTTATGCATTAAAACAGGGGTCGGGAACCTGGCTCGCGAGCCATATATGGCTCTTTTGAAGACGGCATCTGGCTCGCAAAACAAATCTTCTAAAGTGCAAACCGTAAAAGTTTTATCTTAATTTTCATTACAATTTAGAGCTGAAAATGCGCTCAGAATGCACCAAATTAATTGTAATTTTTCATTTTTTTATGAGGGAGATTCCCCAAACCCCACGCTGTTCTTCTCCTCTTGCTAATACACGTTCCCACTTTCAAAACTTCACCAGTGCCACAACGTGTTAATTGTATTAAGTGTTAGGGCATTGCAGTATAACCTACGGCTCTCACGGAAATGTATTTCCAAAAATGTAGCTTTGATGGCTCTCTTACTCAAAAAGGTTCCCGACCACTGCATTAAAAACCACCAAAATTATTTTAGAAAAATCTTCCAACATAGTGAGCTGCAAAAGAAATGGCAGACTCCAGTTTTTAGACTGTCGTCAATATTTCCATGGCTTAACTTTATCCAAAAGAAGATTTTCCACAGAAGGAAGCTCCAAATTAGCTGATATGAACTTAGCTGTCAACTTCGGCTGCCACATTTGGATCCCAGCATTTGCTGCAACTTTGCAGCATTTTTTTACCGAGCAATTTTGCAAAGAAAGAAGTCTTCAAAATGAATATATGGCTTAGGAATCCATTGTTATGGAATAAAAATGTGTTTTTTAACGTTTAAACAATATGAAGTGAATTTCTTCAGCTTAGTAAAGCACGATTTAGATAAATCAAGGAAATTGTTCACAAAGCAAATCTTGAAGAGGTGTTTCCATATCACAACACAACTTTCCTTTTGACTAGAAATGAAAATATTCTTGTTCTTAGTCATAAAATTTTGCATCCGCTTATCTTGATAGTTTTTAGAAATTATCTTTCAATTGAAATTGCAGAGGTGTTTCTTTATTGTACCAGGAGTATTTTTATGGTAAATATCGGTAATAAAATCACATTATTAATGTATCTATTCATGATATTAAAATCTTGTTTCAGTACTCTATTGTCTTTATTTGGAATTTATTCTACCAAAAACTTATAATATTGCAGAGGTGTTTCCATATCACAACACATCCATACGTTTTGAAAGAAAAGGAAAATAGATTCCTAAATAGTTATGGTATATGAATCTTGCTTCCACTTCCTTTCAGCAAACTTTTAAAAATTTCGAATTTTAAGTTTCAAAGGCGCTTACGTATAATGTCTTGTGATGTTTTTAAAAAAAAAAGAGAAGAGTGTTCTACACTTAGTGACGAATATGAATGTAGCAAAAGTGTTGTATTTTTAAGAAATAAGCTACTGAAGCAACTGCTGTATATTTCTTATGTAGATAATTTGAAATTGCTGGCAAACTTCTACGTAAACTTATTTTGTAAAAACTTGATTTCTTGGTGATGCTTGCCACCTCAAAGCAGCTGAAATTATTGAAATCAATCCATTTTTAGGAAAGTCTTCTAACAAAGTTCAGCAGTGTAGCAAGATATTAGCCCTATAAAAAACCGCAAGCATTTTTGTTTACAGCAGCGAACTGTTCATACATGAGAGAAATCAAGGACTACAGTCGAAGACGCGCCACACCCCAATCGGTCGGTATGCCTGCAAATGTCTTGCCAAAGACACAGCCACATGCTTTTGAACAGTGTTGAACCAACTGCCCTCTCACCCGAAAGTCTGTGCCGGCTACGCTTCTGACACCAGCACAACAATACACTGACGATGCAGGCCTATTTCATAGGCTTGCAAGCAAAACTCAAATGTTATTTTCATTGTTGATTTCAAATGAACATTAATACCACTATAGAAAAAAGTTGAAAAAAAATGAAATAACACAGTTTGCCATATAAATTATGCACCGGATAAGTTAGTAACAAGTTGTGAAATTTTGGGGGTGAAGCCCCCCAGCAGGCAGGCTATGACAATCACTGATAATATTGCTCCTACAGAGGAAATCTGTTAAAACAGGCTCTGCTTTGCAATATTTTTATAGAACAACTTTTCAAAAAAAGAAGTCATCAGCAAGAAAAAATGGGTTGGTAACCTATTGCTTTGGAATGTAAACGTTTTGCGATGTTTAAATAATGTAAAGTGAATTGCTTCAGTTTAATTGTATGATTTAGATAACTCTAGAAAATTATCCACCAACCAAATCTTGAAGAGGTGTTTCCATATCACAACACAACTTTCCTTTTGACTAGAAATAAAAACATGCTTCTGTTCTTAGTCATAAAATTCTGCATCCGCTTTTTTCAAGATACATTTTAGACATTAATGCCAATTGAATCGCAGAGGTGTTTTTATATTGTATCAGGCATATCTTGTGTGATAAATATCGGTAATAACGTCAATTTATGAAGATATTCATTCATGGTATTGAAGTCTTCATTCCGTGCTTTTCTGTCTACAAGGCGAATTTACCTCATAATAACTTATAGTGTTGCAAAGGTGTTGCTATATCACCACACATTTATCCGTTTTGAATAGAAAGGAAAATAGACTTCTGAATAATCATGACAATAAAGTCTTGCTTTCATTTTCGTTCTGCACAACTTTTCTGAAATTTCCAATTTGAAATTCCAAAGGCGCTTCCATAAAATGTCACTTGATTTTTTATAGAAAAAAAAAAAAAAACCAAGAGCATTCTACTTAGTGATGAACATGAGCGTTTCTAAAGTGTTGTATTAATTGTGAGAGTTAGATTATTGAAAAAGTCGTTGTAGACTTTTTGTATGGATAATAATTTGAAAGGCGCTCAAACTTTTGTGTGAACTTACTGCCATAAAAACTGATTTCCTGTTTATATAGGAATCTCTAAGCCACAAAAATAACGAAATTATTGTGTTTTTATGAAAGTCTTCCAATTCAATAGAGCAGGGGTGGGGAACCTGCGGCCCGCGGGCCAAATGCGGCCCGCGTGACTGTTCCATGTGGCCCGCGTCAATATTTCTTTACCCAAAATATATTGAAACAACAGCTCAAAAAAGAGTAGGCTAGGCTCTGCATTCTCGGTATATTGCGAATGGCCTTCTATGACTAGTTAATCCATCATAGAAGGCAATTTGTAACAACAATGTGACCAGTTATTGTTAATCGGTCAGTTATGCCATTCGTGAAAAGTGTTTTGCAGAGTAGCCTACTTCTCAAATTAGCAAAATTTACGTTGTATAATGGCTTCTGCAAAGAAAAGAAAAATTAGTGATGAAGGCAGAATGTTCCAGGAAGATTGGACAAACTTGTAGGGGAAGGTCGGGACCTGCGAGCCACTTTTTTCTTTTAGATGCATATTTTCTACGTTTCTCAATATTTTTCTCTAAAAATTGGTTTTGCAATGCCTTGTAGTGCTACCTACTCTACAGCAAAAGCACAAGTTATTATTTCAGCAAATGTTTAATTTACACTTAAAAACATAAACACGCGCCAAGCGGCTTATCGCACCCCACATGTGGGGAGCGATAAGCCACAATTGCGATAAGCCAAAAAATGTAGTATTTTAGCAAAGAAATCACTTCGCCATATCAAAAATACAATTTTAAAACATAGTTGTATTATTTATGTGTGAAATCAATCTTCAAGCCAGCTTTCAAAGCTTTAAATTTTGAAATAACCGATGGAGAATTTTCAAATGATTCCTTGGGATGAGTTGTCAGAATTTTCATGTGAAATAGCATAATTAATAGTTGCAAACGAAACAAAAGTCAGAATTGTGATATATCCTAATGGAAAGGTGTGAAAACAAAAAAATGATGTCATATGACACTTTAACATCTACTATCACAGGCACTTGTCATGGCTCGTAGGTCCCAACACAAGGTGACTCAAGGCTCCCTACCTGATCGTTCAGAAATGAAACAACAGCTAAAAAAAAACTAACATTGCTATCTAAAAAACTTTCGGCTTAATCTCATCATAAATACATCACCTACCACTACAAAAAAGTTCATGAACATTTCTTGCATAACAAATGAGTTATTTTAAAACACAATCAGCCAAAAAAATTTACTTTTTTAACCCAAAACCTATAAATCCTCTTTGCACCTCCATTTTTAGTACAATTTTGACCAAAAGTTTGTGGGAAAGTTATCCAGGCATAAAAAATATAATGACGTCAAAAAATGCAAAAAAAGTACTTTATATTAAAAAAAACGGGGGTGGATTATGGCTCCCACCATGATCATGGGTCCCGACCTTCCCCTACTTTGTTGAAGTAGCCTAAGTGGCAAACCTGTGTGCATTGTTTGTGGTAAATCTGTAGCAGCAAAGAAAAAATCACATTTAGAGCGTCATTATGACTCCTGCTATTTGAAACAGCTAACAGGGCAGGCGAGGCAGAATAAGATTAATGTCCTTAGAAGAGAGTTACAAGCGCAGCAAAGCACTTTGTCAAGGTAGGCTACTGCAAACAGGATGAAGATATTGTCAGAACGAGTTATGAAGTTACCATACTGAACTGATAGCAAAGAAGCTGAAACCACATGCAGATGGAGAATTCCTGAAAGAATGCACTGTCACCGCTGTCAAGCTACTAGCTAAAATTTCGAAATTTTTAGTGGCCCGCCTGTGTTATTTCTCATTTTATGTGGCCCGCAATACTAAAAAGGTTCCCCACCCCTGCAATAGAGTAATAGACCTTTCCCAGTTCCCACAGCTCTGTGCAATGAAGCGTGACGTTGAAAACAATCACGCTGGCTGCTTCATTGGCAAGCACCAAATTGCTTGTGAATACTTGATAACTTGTAGTTAGTAGAATCTTCGTAAAAACATGGAATCAACGTTAAAAAACAAGGATCTGACTGTTACATTTTATTCAAATTAATTTTATATGAAAAACAAGTCAAGTGATACAATGATAAGCCACTTATTTAATGGGCTCTAATAACTGCGCATAAGCTATGCCGCTTGAAGGAACTGCTGGTAGTGTGTGTCTGAGCAAAACGCTGTTGGTCTGCAATTCTGATAGACTTGAAATTTCTTTCTGCTTTAGCTACTGTGTCTTATAATAATAAGTGAGAATTACTGTCTTATTTGCTACAATAAGTAGGCTAAGTGAGTTTCAGTTTGTAGCCTTTTTTTGCTTCTTTACTTGTGAGAGCAATGCCACCTATCACTTACGGCCTACTTGCACTGAATATGAACCAACTGAAGTAAGCTAATCAGGACTGCCATTCAATCAAGACCATAGCCTAACTTCTTCAGTTGGTGCTCCGATACAATTATGGGGCTTCGGTTTGTTTATGTGCATATTATAGAACGTAGAAATGATATATAAAGCTCACAGGAGCTACAGACCACAAAACACCGGTGTCTATTGCTCTCAATTCTTGCTACAATCATCTGCTGACAAATATTTATTGTTAATATAAACTTATACCTTGTTTTGGCCGCTTTTTGGCTCAATTGCCCAACGGGTCAACCTATTGATGAAGACGCATGGGCATACACTTCGCATTTGCACAAACTCATCCAATAAAAACTGGATTTCCGCAGAAGTTTGGTGATCACTTTAGATATGAAATCGAAGCTACGTTTGATTCTTCTTGTCCGACCACAGAAGGATTTCAATTATTTGTTTGTTTAGCCTACCCAGTTTCATATAAGCCATCCAGTAAAGTTGACATGAAGTCCAGTAATAGGCTAGCCTAATCACGTTTTTTTGCTTCCATTGCAACAACATATAGAGTACGTAGCATTCACTGCAATCACAAATGCAACACAATAAGAAGCAACGAAGAGATAGTTGTCGAGTCAGCTGCTATCCTTATTTTAGCATGACATTAAGTGTCTTTGCCGAGACACAGCCGCAAACTCTGGCGCGGCGTCGAACCGACGTCCTTTGCGAACGTCGCGCAAGCGTTTCACCACTCAACCATGCAGTTGCTACGTTACTATAAATTGTTTGTACTTAATTAGAGTTTTATAATGTTAAAAAGTTTACTAAAATTTTAGACAACAGTTAGTAGGCTAATAATTTAATAAAATTGTACTAGCCTAACTAAAAAGTGTGATATTGGGGATACCACTTGCGCTGTAGTCCAATTTAAGATTAATGCGTGTGTGTTGTAAACTTGTGATGTGATGATTCCTATTTCGACAGAAAGTAATAATTGCCAAAAATACATAGGCCTATGCTGTCTCATTCTGTGTCAATATATTAATTCCATCAGAATAAAAAAAGCCGAACCAAACACCATGGCCACCTGGAGATGCGGCCTGATTTGTCACATTTTGCAGATTTTGATTACAGCTACTGCTAATGCTTGACTGACATTTTTTGAAATGTTTTTACTTTTTGCGGTTTCCTAATGACATAAAACTTTTTTGTTGCCTTGGGGAAGCAGTAGCAAATGAGAAAAAGTAAGTTGAAAAACACAAAATCAGACTGTTATTGAAAATTAACAGTCTGACTAAAATCTTCGAAATCAATTTTTTTTTTTTCAACATGTGATGATGTTAAAACCTACTGTGTCATCTGGGGAAAACAGTAAAGAAAGCGTAAAAACCTAATCTTTAGAAAAATTTATTTAAACGTTCGCCCAAAGTTAGAAAAACCTGGAAATTTCTGCAAAATGTGACAAATCAGGCCGTATCTTTAGGTGGCCATGCAAACACAAACATTAAGTGGCTAAAAACCTGGAGTGACCAAAACCATAGGGTAATTAAGCTAGGACAAAAACATCAAATAATAAACGGAAAAGCTGCACGAAAAAAATATGAGTGTAACTTTTAAATGAAATGATAACACGTTTAGGCTACCTATTTTAGTTGTTACCTCAAATAGTTTTGAAATAAAATTTATCAATGCGAGGTACTTTCGTTCAGTGGTCCCGAGCAGTAGGCTATAGCGCTGTGCCGGCGGTAGTTAGGCCCATGGGCTAAGGCCCTGCAGTAAATTCAAATTTTTTCTGAAAGTAAATAACTTAATTGTAATACACAGTCAAAAAAGTAATTTTAGTACAAAATGTACAACTAAAATGCGCGATTGTTCCAAAACGTTCAAAAACTGTGCTTCTCTGCTACGATTTCAGTTCTTGAACTGGTTTGTTTTCAACGTCACGCTTCATTGGTTGGCTGCGGGAAAGGTGAATAAGCTACAAAGAAACGTTGGTGCCAGTACTCGCAAGTTTCATGAGTGGTCAATTCTTCCATGGCTGATTTTACCCGTAGGAAGGTTTTTCACAGGCGAAAGCTCCAAATCAATTGACTTGAGTTTGGATGCCAGTCTCTCTCGCCATAGTTGGGTCTTACTATTTGCTGCAATTTTTGCGGCATTTCTACACAGAACAATTTTGCAAAGAAAGAAGTCTTCAAGAAGCAAAAATGGATTAGAGATTCATTGCGATGAACTATAAAACATTTTTTCAACGTTGAATAATGTGAAGTAAATTGTTTTCGTTTAGGATAATTTAGATAACTTAAAGAAATTATCCAGGAAACAAATCTTAGAGAGGTGTTTCCATCTCACAACACACTTTCCTTTTGACTAGAAATGAAAACATATTCCTGTTCTTAGTCATAAAATTCTGCATCCGCTTTTTCTGGATGCATTTTAGAAATTATCTTCCAATTGAAATTGCAGAGGTGTTTTTATATCGCACCAGGTATATTTTTCACAGTAAATATCGGTATAAAATCGCATGATTAACGTACGGTACCAATTCATGGTATCGAAATCTTGATTCTGCGCTCTTCTGTCTGCGTTTGGAATTTATCTGGCAATTTATCTTTGAATGGCAAGGAAAATACATTCCTAAATTGTCATGATAATAGAATCTTGCTTCCACTTCCTTTCTGCACACTTTCTAATAATGTTCCAATACGAAATTTCAAAAATGTTATCATACAGTATAATGACATTTAATTAATGCAAAGAAATTTATTCTCACACGAGTCAGTTCAATCATATATAGCTAAATATCGATTTCGATCAGCTAATAGCTAGATCATCTTCAGTTAAGCTTATACAAATAGAAAATTATTTCTTCAGTTAAGATCATCTTCAGTTAAGCTTATTCAAATTCTTATTCTATTTGAATAAGTTTAACTGAAGATGATCTAGCTTTTAGCTGATCGAAATCGATATTTAGCTATATATGATTGAACTGACTTGTGTGAGAGTAAATTTCTTTGCATTACAAGACATGTAACCGAGTCGTTCATATCAAGCATCGTTGTGGGTTTGACACCTGTCAGAAGATACTTCATTTTCTTGACATTTAATTATTTCGTAAGAAACTGGCCTATCGCTTCTTAGCAATAAATTATACCAAAGTTATTATGTGTTTAGGAAAATCTGTTATCTCTCAGACGTTTGAGGCGCCGGCCATGTTTCCATGACTGATCTTTATTAGGAAGAAAATTTTCCAATGGAGAAAGCTCCTAAATAGTTGATGTAATTTCGGCTACCAGTTTATGCTGCCACAGTCAGATTAGCAACTTCATTTTGATCACGTGGTTTAGTGGTGGCAAAGACATTTTTGCTTGCTTTTAATTGGGTACAAACTGGTATTAGGACGTGCAGTGGGTGTTGCCAATCCGTGCCTGGCAAGATATGTTTTACTGGTCAGTCTTTTTTTTCATTTTCAAAGAAGAAACTTCAAACAGATTGTGCAGTAAATTACACATTAAGCGTTGCATTGAAATATCTTGTGATTAAACGGTATGTTTGACTTAGATCCACTTTACATTTTAATTTGTGATTATATTTTTTATAATTATAGCTGGTTGTTTTATAAATTTAAGTAGCCTAATCGCAGCTAAGCGTATTTAAGCAATGATAAAGTTTTCTTCTTAAAAACCTTGTATCCGCATTTAACACTACAAATCCGGCAGTCTCAACTTCGACATTGTTCAAGTTCAATTCATTTCCAAATTTAAATTTTAACCATTTCTGTTTGTTAACGATTTTCATATTTTTTGCTGTCAAACAAATTTTTGTGAAGTTTATTTTCAGTTCCTTCGTTGAAAAGTTAAATGTTTGTACCAAATTTTATGCGAAGCTACCAGGAATAACCTATCAAGGCTTTGTCAGTCCGCGGATAAAGATTCAAAACCAACCAACCAAATTTTGATTTATACCGAATAGAACTCCTAAGATGTCGATTTCAACATTAGCCATTCTATGCATGACCGATTCTCATTGGCTTGCTGTGATTCTAACACTTGTTCAACCAAGAGTTGCTTCCAATGTGTTTTACATGCTACAAACTTTATCAATAATGACTCGTAATTTAAAACTCTGTTTTATGCATACGAGAAGCCGGAAATTAAGGCAATGTCAAAATCGACATTGCCGTAGTTCTAGGCTTACTTTTTTCCCATGAGTTGTAGTGTTACACACCTCCGAAAATCTTAACTTGTTAGAATATCATTATCAGAGAAGCCTATTTAAAGAAGGGCATTGTTGCCGCCGCTGATTCATTACGATTTTATTTTCAGGTAAAACGATAATTTGAACTTTGGGAAAAAGCTCGTCATTCTGATCTTTATGAAGTTTTAGTGAAGGGATTTGAAATACGGTTGATTTGCTGTTTGGGATAGTACATTTGACATGCTGCTCAAACTGTTTCAGTAGATTATGACAAGACAGTCCATGCCAAACCGAAAATAAAAATTTCAACAAGTCGTTTTATGTTCGAGAATATACATTATGTTTGATTGTCAACTAACTGAGAATTGGTATTGCAGGGTAAAAACGCAACTCGCTTCAAATGATTGAACATAGCAATGTGTTATGGCGATGTGTTGTCAGTTTCAATGAATCTTACTTCAAGATTGAATCTTTTTGTACTTACAGCATAAAACAGTTGACACTTTTTAGTGTGACAACGCAGTAATTTTCAAATTATCGCTTCTACGTTTAAGTTACATTAGTTTACCACTATGTTGCCTGGACGTGACTTTTAAGGTGCGTCTACACGACGACTGTTTTCTTGCTTAAGCTAGCCACACTTCTTGTTTCTTTAAGTTAATCGCAGTTTGTGCCGCTTACTTTTAAGAAAATGGGCGAGTAAGCGAGCCGTCGAGAAAAAATACGCTCCAGAGCGAAAAACTGGGCGCTTAAGTGAGTTCTCTTGCTTAGAAATGTTTTTTCCCGCCAAAATCTCAGGTCTCCTCTCAGCTCAGTATCCAGACAGGGCAGCGCGGTATCGTTAAAGGATTTCGTTAAGTTTTGATCCCAACCCGTTCTTATTAATGTTGTGGGCTGAACTGGCGGTGACCGTTCTCGAAATAGCCCATAGAAAGCACAATATTTTCCAATTTCAAATCCAAAACAGGATCTCAGCAGAAAACCATTGCCATTGTACACTGGGTAATAAAAATAGCGGAGGAATGATCTTGCTGGTTGTTACCAGTCACCCACGCTGACACGAAATTCTGTTTCCAACATTTCAACCTCACTGAGGTGTCTGAATGCTTCAATAAGCAGTAAATTGCGGGTTTGCATCCTTCGCTTTCTGCAGCATTTTTTACACAACTTCTGGGAAGCCATGACTGAAAGACTGCAGCAACTTCAAATGGTTAAAGAACAGTCAGTTGCTTGGTCTACTCTGCTGTACTTTAGCGCGAACTGCTATGCTTTGGCGGGAACTTTTTAAAACGTGACGTCATTGGGGATTAGATACTCACGTGACTGCGATTCAAGCGAGCAAAATCTTCGTCGAGGTTGCCAGTGTAGACGAAACGACCTTAATCACTAGCTTAAGCAAGAATTTCTAAGCAAGAACACTTTCTCGTGTAGACGCACCTTTACACCCTGTGGACTCTGAAAAGTATTAAGCGAATAGCGAATTGAATGTTTTTGTTATAGTCGTCATTTTATTTACGTTGAAAATATGTAACTCGTGACCAGCGTCACTACATAATCACAGTTCAGCGTTTTCTGGTACAGACGTTGGAATTGATTACCACCGCACTGCGCGTGTAATCAATTGAGCGTTCTGTACCACGTTCCTTAGTTGATTGTTTTGCGTTTCTTTCTTACTATATATTGCGTTGCTTTTATACAATGAATCAGTAAGTAACAAGAGGTAAATGGTTTTCTCACTTGGTTGGCTATCGCTACAATTATTATTGTTTATTTTATATTAAACGTCTGGAAATACAACAGACATTTAACTGGCGTCGTTGGCAGGACTTCGATAAGTTTCTCCATGTTTCTAAAATCCTGTAGAAATTCTTTAAAGATCCTGCCGGCGACGCCAGTTGACTTCCTTTGGGTTTGTTTCCTGCAACAACAAATTGCCAACCAAGAACGCCAGACGAAGGAGCAAATGGCCAGACAAGAAGAACGTCACCAAGATCAGACAAAACTACTCATGGAGCAACTACGAGAAATGCGAGCCCAAACTTCAAGACCACAACCAACAACAATACAACAACAGGTATCTTTACCTAAGTTCGTAACGTTCGATGCCACCACTGAACTGTGGGCAGACTATTGGAAGAGGTTTAACACCTTTGTAGCAGCACATTCAGTCGCACAAGACAAAATGCCGCAGGTTTTTCTCACCAATCAATCACCTACAATCTACAAAATGTTAACAAATTTGGCTGCGCAGGAAACAAACCCAAAGGAAGTCAACGATCTCACCATGACGGAAATTACAAATTACATGGCTCAACAATTCGACCCAAAACGCTTCATCGTGAGGGAGCGATTCCGTTTCTGGAGCGAAATGAAGCGCAAGCCCGGTGAAACAGCTCAAGAACTAGCCATCCGCATACGCCAGGCAGCTGCCACCTGTGACTTCTCGTCCATTTCAAATCCATTGGACGAAGCTTTACGTACTCGTTTTATTTGTTCAATAGGTAACGAGGCGGTGCTTAAGGCGTTATTCAAAATCAGAGCTGATGAACTTACTTTCAAACGTGCGGTGGAGGTTGCATCAGAAACCGAAGAGGCAGCCAAGGTGGCCAAAGAAACTGTTTACGGCACTCCACCAGTACCAGTTGCGAAAGTAAGGACCATCAGCAAACCTCCAAAAACTAGGCAACTTACAGGTACTTTCTTTTCTTCTAAAAATAAAGAATGCTATCGCTGTGGTAATTCCAACCACAACGCCAATGACTGTAGGTTTAAGAAAGCCACCTGCCATTTCTGCAATATTACGGGACACTTACAGAGTGTTTGTCGAAAGAAAGCTAGACAGTTCAAACCTTCTAAGGTAAATTGTATTAAGGAAATTAACATGCTTTCTAGTTCTTGCAGAAAACCTCAAAATTCAAAGTTGGAAGTACCGATCTCCATTAATTCGGTAACCACACACTTAGAACTGGACACTGCTACAAATGGAAATTTCCTTTCCAGCGACGTCTGGACTCGGGTAGGCGCACCTCAATTGCAAGCACCAGTGTCGCAGTTCCAATCTGCTACCAAGCATCTAGTACCAATCACGGGTTCTTTCACGGCCCAGGTAACTTGTCCTTCCACGGGAAGGTCAGATAATATTCCTTTTGTAGTCACGACAGTCAAAGGACTGAACTTGCTAGGTCGTGATGCAATCTCGTCTTTAGGAATTTCTATCGATAAATTCCTTCTGTCTAACTATTCTACTTTACAGAGTATCCAGTCATGCGACAAGCCTGATAAGAGTCTGGAGAAAGCATGCTCCCTCTTATGTGACGAGTTCAAAGATGTTTTTAAGCCTGAACTCGGGTGCTTACGAGATTATGAACTAGACATAGATTTTAAGTCTGATGCTAAACCTGTTTTTCTCAAACCTAGGCCTGTACCTTTCGCGCTAAAGGAGGACTTAGCACAAGCCTATGATTCGGGCATTGCACGTGGTGTATGGACACCAGTTCAGTTTTGCGATTGGGGCACACCGGTTGTTCCAGTCCGTAAGCCTTCAAACTCTTCTTCAGGAGCGAAGGCCAAGTTACGCATATGTGGCGATTATTCAGTCACGGTGAACCCTTCCCTGGAGACCCATCGTCACCCGTTACCCTTACCAGAAGACTTAATGCAAAAGTTGGGTGGTGGGTACGGCTTCAGCAAGATAGACTTGGCTGATGCCTACAATCAGATTCGACTTGGTCCTGACAGTCGAAAACGACTCGCATTAAGCACTCACCGTGGCGTACTTTTACAAAATGTTTTACCTTTTGGCATATCTTCTGCTCCAGGTTATTTTCAGAAGATCATGGACGACCTTACAGCCGACCTTCCAGGGGTCGCAGTCTACCTAGACGACATTCTTGTCAGTGGCACTACTGCTGAGGAGCATCTCCAGAATCTTAGACGGCTCCTCGATCGACTTCACTCAAAAGGCCTGAGGTGTAGGAAAGACAAGTGTAAGTTTGCACAACCTCAGGTAGAGTATCTCGGACACATTTTGTCCAGGCAGGGCATCTCCAAAGGTCCCAAGGTAAACGCCGTACTGGAGATGTCTGCCCCCACTGACGTATCTTCTCTTCGTTCGTTTTTAGGTTCCTTACAATTTTATTCGAAGTTTCTACCGTTGAACGCTTCTACTGTAGCAGAACCACTATACCATCTCACGAAAAAGGACATTCCTTGGAGATGGGGAAAACAAGAGGAAAACTCTTTTGCTCAGCTGAAGCATCATCTATCTACTGATGAGGTTCTTACACATTTCAATGCGTCACTTCCGGTAGGTATCGCATGTGATGCTTCTAGTGTGGGCATCGGTGCTACTTTGTTTCACCGTTACCCAGATGGCACAGAACGGCCTATAGCAAACGTTTCAAAAGTATTAACAGCCTCTCAGAGAAACTATAGTCAAATTCAGAAAGAGGCTTTGTCGATAATTTTTGCGCTAAAGAAATTCTATCAATATCTTTTTGGTAGATCATTCATTTTGGTCACAGATCATAAACCATTGCTTAGTCTTTTTGGCCCGACCAAATCGACACCTTCTTTGGCAGCAAATCGTTTGGCTCGTTGGGCACTCTTTTTGTCGCAATTTACATACACTATTGAGTACAGGAAGACAAAGGATCATCAAAACGCTGATGCTTTGAGTCGCTTACCAGCAGGAGGGGATAAAGTCTTCGATGAAGAGGAAAGTGCGGATGACATTGATATCGTCTGTGCTATCGATGCTTTGGATTTGCAGGTCCAGACCCCAAATGCCGCCTCACTGCGTAAAGAATCTTCTAAAGATCCTATCATTTCCACGGTAATGCGTTTCATTCATGAAGGGTGGCCGGCCAAGTCTTCTCCACAAGACCCGGTCGAACCGTTCCGTAAGTACGCAGACTCTCTTTCTACTTGTTACGGATGTCTACTTTACGGTTCCAGAGTGGTCATCCCTTCCAAACTTCGTCCTTCCGTCCTTCAGTTGCTTCATGAAGGACATTTCGGCATTGAGAGAATGAAGCAGTTGGCAAGGACGTCCGTCTACTGGCCAAACATCGATCGAGACATCGCGGAACTTTGTCACAAGTGCAGTACCTGTGGCGAATATCAACCGCAATCTAAAACTCAGGTCCAATCATGGACGGTTCCAGAAGCACCGTGGAGTCGCTTACACATAGATCATGCGGTAGAATTCATGGGTTACCATTGGTTACTCAGCATTGATGCTTTTTCTAAATACCCATGTATTCATGCTACTACTTCCTTATCTTCAACAGCTACTATCAACTTGCTAGAAGAAGATTTTGCTCATTTTGGCTATCCCCATACTGTAGTTACCGATAATGCTACTACTTTTAAATCCACAGAATTCCAAACTTTCTGTAAGAAGAGGGATATGGTACACATCACGGGTGCCCCTTACCATCCGGAAACCAATGGAGCGGCGGAGCGCCTCGTACGTACGTTCCAGCAAGCACTTCGCAAATCTTCCCTGCCCCCGAAACAAGCAGTCTTGGAATTCCTACAGCAGTATCGACGCACGCCCACTCCGAGTGGCTACTCTCCAAGCCAATTACTCAACAATCGTCAGATTCGAACCAAGATCGACACGCTTCTCCCCACACCGTCTCAAGTGGTACCCCGACAAAACCCTCACAACACGGACGCTTCTGAAGTTACAAAACGACATTTCAAACCGGGAGATCCCTGTTACGCGCTATCATTCACTCCACGACGGAGCCAGGATCCTCGTTGGGTTCCAGCCGAGGTGATTAAGCGACAGGGTAGCCGAATCTTCCTGGTACGTCTGCTGCCACATGGTCCGACGTGGAGGCGCCATATGGACCAACTGCAACCTCGCTATGCATCATCGGAGGACCAGGAACCGGGAGAAATTCCTGCACCAATAGTCGACTCCTCCGCTGTATCCACCTCAGCTCGAACGGATTCGGACGACACACCGACAGTACCGGAATTCGGGCCACACAACCCACGAAGGTCGAGCCGTCGCCGCAGACCTCCGGCCTGTTTCGGACTTTGAGAGTTATTGTTTAATTCGGTGTTTTGTTCATATTTTTCTTTGTGTATAAAAATTATCGGGGGAGGTGTTATAGTCGTCATTTTATTTACGTTGAAAATATGTAACTCGTGACCAGCGTCACTACATAATCACAGTTCAGCGTTTTCTGGTACAGACGTTGGAATTGATTACCACCGCACTGCGCGTGTAATCAATTGAGCGTTCTGTACCACGTTCCTTAGTTGATTGTTTTGCGTTTCTTTCTTACTATATATTGCGTTGCTTTTATACAATGAATCAGTAAGTAACAAGAGGTAAATGGTTTTCTCACTTGGTTGGCTATCGCTACAATTATTATTGTTTATTTTATATTAAACGTCTGGAAATACAACAGTTTTAATAAATGAAGACATTTTTATCTATAGATTGGTTGTGAATTGAAAAACTCTAATATTGCTTTTTTAACAGCTTTCTATTTAAATATCACTAACTTAATTTTAGAACTACCATTGGTAAAACATGGCTTCTCTATCTAGTCTGCTTTGTCTTATTGTAGTTGCCGGGACTGCTATTATGACGGCAGAAAGTAAGTATTTCATCACAAATTCCTAAATCTGCACATTCTTCAGAAATAGCTCATTCTTCAGAAATAAATATTATCCAAAATACACATGTAGAAAAATCGAGGTAACAAAGAAATCCATTCAGCTTCAGTGATCGAAGTTGGACGCTGCGCTTGTATAGTAACTTTTAGTTTGAGTGAACTAATCAAGCAACAGTTCATCTTTCTGTCGGTCGCTTTGAACAAAGCACAGACTCTAGCATTGTTTTCCGTGTTTATTACTTATGCCTGAATTTATTCGAATACTCGAAGAAAATTTAAATTTTCAGGTCATGCAGTACCAACAAAATGGTTCAGTGTTGGCAACCATCTCAAATACAAAGTGATTTTGGAAGCAACTGATTGGAACACGGCCAAGGCAAGCTGCGAAAGAATTGGTGGAACTTTGGCATATCGCGGCATGAAAGATTATGGATTTAGAGTGTAAGTAAATATTGAGCTAAGCTAATTAGAGATAAGTTGCATTACAATACTTGAACCATAACTTAACTCTGCTAGGAGACTGATTGTAACGGCAGAAATTCCATCATCTCACCGTCAAAATAAGGACAAGAGCCGCCAGCTGTAGCTTTGTAGTTCCTTTAATTGCAAACATAACTACAATGATTTGATTGGCAACACTGGCGGAAATCGTTGTCTTCTAAATGAGAAAGCCTCTTTGGGAGCTTAATTCTTGTTGCATACTTGAAGAGTCTGGCTGGTCATTGATGAAGACTCGTCGCCGATATTGACAGAGAGAAGTGTATCTTTGTTAAAGCGTTATTGTCGGTAAATTATTGAAACCACTAGATGCCTCTGAATGAAGAGATGTCTTAGAAGGTGTTGCTCAAGCACACACCAAAAGTTTTCTAGTTTTTCCGTTTCTTTGTTTGCAAAGTCAGACCTTAAACTGCTATCCGGTCGGTCTCATTGTTCATGTCGCAATGTAATTGCAATTGCAAACTAAATAATTACTATGTAATTTTACTTTTAAAATAACGTAATTGCAACGTTATACATTAATCACTTTTTAAACACCATTCAATGTTCTTTATCTTTACAATTTCATTTGTGTAATATCCTTCCAGAGCCATAGCAAACATCATGTTGCCTAGAGGTTCATTCTGGATTGGAATGAGCGATCAGCATTATGAAGGCCAATGGAAATGGGTGGACTATAATCCTGTGTTGGACACAGAGTCTCATTGGCGCAATGGGGAGCCCAACAATGTTCACGGCAACGAAGACTGCGGCGAAATTCGCTTCGATGACGATTTCAGGACCAACGACGTCGACTGTGGTGTCCCACATCCCGCTCTATGCGAGGCCTTTGACTTTGTTCATCTTAAATAGAGGTTAAAAAATTGAATGAGGCATTTAGTTAAATAACATTATATACGATTTACTGGTGCAAACTAAGCTGAACTATTACAAGATGCATATTGTAACTTTTACAAGATGTACAACGTCGGAATAAAAGTAGATTATCACCTTCTATGTCTTGTGATAGTTTAGCTTGGTTTGGACCAGTAGAACGTATCATGTTATTTACTTAAGTAGAGGTTATTAAAAAGTAACAGAAAAATGTTTGGTTAAGTTTCAAGCCGCTTGTATTGTATGTATTTTCGATTTTGTAAATTCGGTTATTTTCAGAGATTGATGTCATGCACGTTGTGCCTATGGAGTTTGTTCACACAAAGGCTAAACTGTTCAACAGTTCCGAAAGAATAAGAACTTCACGTCATAATGCTTACTAGTCATGTCATAGAAACCAGCGTACAATTTTGTTAAACAGCTTGGGCTCGAGAAAATTCCATGCTCCAACTTATATTACTGCACTGTAGATAAAGCCAAACTTAAAATACTTTCTGCATATGACTAATAATAACTAATAATGACTCCTTTGTTTGTGATGACAACAGTTTAAAAGTTACTTCCACCTATGTTTGATCATACCCGTCTTGATGTATGCCTGATAGTTTTAACGTGTAATAAAACATTTAAGCAGATTGAAGAAGCCTCAACATGCTGTTGTCATCTACAGCAGGGCTTCCCAAAATTTTTTGCTCGCGACCCTTTTTAATCTCCTAAAAATTTTCACGACCCCTTACAATTAAAATGGTAAACAGTGCAAAATATAGCCTACATTTGTGATATTTATTGAAAAGCTTAGATCAAACGAAAGCCAAAAACAATTTACCGGCACTCAGTTCAGTTTATTTCTGACCACCACAAAGAAGCCTATGGGTAGCCTATTGAAAACAAAACAAAAAATCAAACACATTGTTATCCTGTGTGATGGGTGTGACTGCTTTCTGCCGCAAAGCAAGTCCAGCCATGGCTCAGTGTTTGTTAATGCAGGTCTCAAGACGGTTTCAATGTTGGTTAGGCTGGAACGGTAGGCGAAGTGAGAACATTTCAGATAAATCATTTTGAAATTTTGGTTTCCAGATGTTCAATTTTTTGATGAACGCATCAATTTTTGATTTCAATGCAAACAATGATGTTTTGTCTTAAGAGGGACAAATTAAATTTGTTCAGTTATTCAAGCAAATCTGACATTTGGCATAGCCTAATTCCAAAAGCTAGATGTCTTTGCGAAAATGGTGGACCAAGACTGAATTTTATTCTGTTGGAAAAATTACGATTTTGATTTTCAATGTTAATTGGCTATAGCCATTTAAAGCTTTGACTTTTGAAAGCCACCTCACTTCACGATACAGTAAAAGAGTTTTTAACTCCGATTCCATTACACTTCTTAAATTTTCAAAAATACGAGCAACCTATTGAGAACGCGACTCTTAATAAAGAGTGCGCGACTCTTGTCACAGCATCTCGCACAGAAGTGTTAATATGCAGTACCTTGTGCAAATTGGTATACTTTTTGCGACCTCTGAAGTTTGTTACGCGACCCCTTGGGGGGTCGCGACCTCTAGTTTGGGAAGCCCTGATCTACAGTACAGTAGCATGCAATGCAAGACAAAATACATACGAATACGCAGATAGGCTGCCAGTGTGGTTAGAAGTGGTAAGACATCAAGTGCGTCCATTCATAATAAATTCTTGTATGGTTTGAGCTGGAAATTACACAGATATGCTTTACATAATACGTTATTTCAGTCATTTTTTACATTGGTTCAACGTCCGCAGACGTTGAATCGATGTAACAAACGACTGATTTACTATACGAAGATTAATAATCACATACTATTAGTGCTTTGGATCTTATTTTCAGTTTGGAGCCATGTCAAGTGCTGAAATAAAAAAGATCATATTCGTTATTAAATTTAAAAAATGAATTTCTGTCCATTTCTCAAATGAATAAATAAAATTTCATGGAATGCAAATTAACGGTTAACGTTTTAGTATTATTATGCATTGAAATCGCATCCGCTTTCTTAAAGATACTTTTTAGAATATAACTTCCTTTTAACATTGCAGAGGGGTTTATATATCGTACCAGGCATATCTTGCATGCTACATATCTGTACTATACGGTCACATTATGAACGTAATCATTAATAGTATTGAAGTCTTGATTTTGCGATCTTTTGGCTATACAGAGAATTCATCTCCCAATAACTTATATTGTTGCAGAGGTAATGAGGTATCATATCAGGACATATATATCTGTTTTGAATAGATTGAAAAATAGACATCTGAATAGTCATGATAATAAATTCTTGCTTTCATTTCATTTTTGCACAACTTTTTTAAATTTCCAATTTGAAATTGCAATGGCGCATTCATATAATATCACGTGATTATTTTTGAAAGAAAACAAAGAATATTTTACACTTAATGATGAACGAACATGAACGTTGCTAAAGTGTTGTAGGCTATTACAGCAATTTTGATAGTTAGACTATTGACAAAGTCATAGAATATTTCTTGTATAAATTAGATAATCATTTAAAAGAACCTCAAACAATTGTGTAAACCAGGAGTCACCAAACTAGTGCCCGCGGGCCGGAACCGGAGCAATCCGGCCCTCAGAGAAAAAATTTGGTAACCCTTGATGTAAACTCATGTAATCATTATTCAGCATAAGTTACGTTTAGTTTTCAGGGTAGCAACTTATAGGAATGTAAATGATTAAAACTGTGTGAGAAACTGCTTTACTGATAGTTGGAATTATTAAATTGTTTTATTAGCCTACTACTCTGCGCTCGGTTATCCATTCTGAGTTTTGTAGTGATATTCGAGAATTTTTTAATTGTTTGAGTGATCGTAACTTCAAATTAGGCCTGTTAGAAATTGCTTCAGTAATCATTTCAAGAGTGGGCAAGTCATGGTGACACTGGGAAAGGAATGATATGAAGTTTTAAAATTATAGGCTATAATCGATTTAAGTGATTGCAATGTAACTATAATCCCAAAATAAAGTTTAACAAAAAAGTACCACAAATCTGAAAAGTAGCGGCAAGATCTTATCTACACACAGACAGTAGCTACGAGGTAGCAACATAAGATTATTGCTCATAAAGCTAAAAAAAATAAAGCTAACTGGATTCTGGTTAGACTAAGCGGCTTTAAGCAATGATAAAGTTTTCCTTTCATAAAATCTTGTATCCGCTTTTCAACACCTCCTTAAAATCTAAATAGAATTTCATTGCATCCGAGAAGCCTATAAATGGAAGGCATATTTGCATAAGCCTATTCATTACGAATTTATTTTGAGGTAAAAGAAACTTCAAAATTTGGGAAAAAGTTTGTTATTTTTATCTGTATGAAGTTTCTGTGTAAAATATCAATACCATCAACAAAGCTAAATAATATATATTATTTATTTATATTATACTGTATATTACAAAGCCTTGTTAATTACTTAACAAACTTTGTTTAC
This sequence comes from Aplidium turbinatum, assembly GCF_918807975.1. Classification (NCBI taxonomy): domain Eukaryota; kingdom Metazoa; phylum Chordata; class Ascidiacea; order Aplousobranchia; family Polyclinidae; genus Aplidium; species Aplidium turbinatum. The sequence goes on along the minus strand of NC_137483.1, from coordinate 3,166,251 downwards.
CAGCTTCATTTTTTAATCATAAATTGATTTCGCTATGACAGCATTTTTTTAATTTCTTGATGTCAAGAGCCTTGGGTAGTTTGCTGGGTTGGTTCACAGAAACAGAAAACTTAATTGACAAAGCTAAATCATGTACAAGATATTACCTTTGACATGCTGCTCAAACAGTTTCAGTAGTTTACTCTTCACAAGACAGCCCATGTAAAACCGCTCAAACCTAAAATTTCAACAAGGCGTTGTAAGTCTGAGAATGAATCTTATTTTTGGTGATCTATCAACTAAGAGTTTAGCATCGATAGGTAAAGAGGTAACTTACTAAAATTTGCTTTCAAACATGCAAAGCATATAGCAAGATATAATGACAAATGTCGCCAGTCTCAATAAACGTAGGATTTTTTTGTATTTGCCGCATAAAAATGATGAAAATGTTTTTGGCAAGGTACCAGCTTTCTCCATTAAATAAAAAAAAAAAATCACATTGAAAACGCAGTAGTTTTAAAATTTTTGCTTCTACTGTACACTTGCAGTAATTTACCATTACACTTCCTGGTCGTGACGTTTACACTAGTTGGCTATGAAAAATATTTTAACTAATTGCAGCAAGCAAGCCTTTCGTCCTGGGCAATGCTAATGTTTTAAAATGAAGACGTACACTTTTGATTGGTTGTTATTTGAAAAACTCTAAAACTGTTTTAACAGCTTTCAATTTCAAGATCACCAACTTGAATTTAAAACTAATATTGTAAAACATGTTTTCTTTGTCGAGATTGCTTTGCCTTTTCGTAGTTGCTGGGACTGCTATTATGACGGCAGAAGGTAAGTGTTGTTACTTTATCTTTGTTCACAACTCAATGTAGGTGAGAGGCCTATGGCACGACACTCGAAAGGGCTCCGGTTCAAGAGCGTGGAATTATGTTTTTAAAAGGATACTTAATGGCACACGAAGTTTGGCTTCCTTGCCTTCTAGTTCACTTAATTTAAATGTGCAACTACAGAACATTAGCCTGGACAGGACAAATAAAATAAAAAAACAATTCAAAAGAAGAAAGTATCGAAATTACATTATTTAAATTAAAAGTGCAATGAATGAATAACTTATTACATTAAATCAATATACCGTGATAGTATTTTCTATACGTTATGATATCTCTGCTAGTGTAGGCTACAAAGCATACAGCATATCATACAGTATTACGGTGTCTAAGATGGAACAAAGACAAATGGATTTAAAGGAAGTTATTAGCCCTTTTTTTAGTTTAGTTGGCTTTTATTTTTGTCTAAAATGTTTTGTATCGCATTTTTGTCTTCATGACTGTGACTTTATTTTTCTATAGAAGCTTAAACAAAAACTAAATTTGTTCACTAAAGTTGTGGTAAACAACTGCTCTAAAGCTAATGTAATGCAATTTCATCATCTAATTATCAAACTATCAAAATGTTTACAACTTTAACCTCTCCTGCGCATAAAACACGTTACCTGAAAAACAATTACCGGCTTCAACACCTAAAACATGAAGCTTAATTTTTATTCCTGAGGTATATTTCAAGTTTCTTAAATTTGACTTTTTTGTTCTTAAATTCTTAGTAATTTTTTTTAAACCTGCAAGTTTTATTCAATATTAGTTTTGTACATAAATTCGTTTTCTTATTGTAACAAAACTACAAGCTACTTAAATTCAATCTTGTGTAACTTTAAACTTCGAGTAAGTGTAAAACGGACAAGCTTGGGCGACAACTACTTTAGAAATGCCAAAAAAATATTTCTTCTAAAAAATTTAAAAATATTTGGCAGTACTTTAGTCTTCACTTGTCAGATAGCCTATCGCAGCCGAGTTGGTCATCCCTGCTTGTAGTGGATGTTGTTGTTTCGTGTGACGTTACAAGTCCAAACAGTTTTCATTTAGCCAATTCACGAGGACGTTGTTGCATTGGTGAGCTGTGATTGTGAGGTATCTTCCTGGCAACTGGATTACTAGGCATTTCAATACGTGTCTGTAGACTGATTTATGGCGTTGCATTCTGGGCAATTTGGTTGAGCTAGTGAACAGAGTGGGTGTGATTTGATAAATATCCCTCTCACAGAAAAGGGAAACTATTTAGTTGGCGATATTTTTTCAGAGAGATATTTACTAGAGTAGATTTTTCCAAAGGAATTTTAACAAAATAACTTTTTTTTGAGGTAGATTTTTTCCAAGACTCATTTTTTAGGAAGTTTTGCTATTTTCAAAACTTTTTGGTAGAAAACAAAGCTAGGAATAAAAAAATAAACACTTTAAACATTTCACACAGCGTTAACTTATGATAGGATTTTCACCAGGGCCGTTGACAGGATTTCTCGGGCCCGGGACCAAATTATTTTCGGGCCCCATTCATCGACAATGTTATGAACATAAACGTTGCGTACAAACTTTTATTGATGTCCTGTCAAAATGAGGATTGAGGATGACACATGCCGTTCAAAGTAGAAAATTTGTTAGAACTTTCAGCTGAAATTAATTCTTTGTAAAGTAGACGCAATAAGTAGCTAAAAATGATTACCACCAAAAAAAATATATAGCCTATTCAGAATTAGAGAATGGGTGAAGAAAAATATTTCGTGTTTTTGAATACAAATCGTGGTTAGGGAAATCACTATACCCAGAAGGGGCCAGGTACTTTACCATCTGACGGATAAAATGGTTGTTTTAACCTCTGATGACAATTCCTTTAGATCTGATTATATTAAGATCTTGATAATGTTTGAAGTTGTAGGAAATCTTTTAAATCCGGGCCCCCTAAATATTGCGGGCCCGGGTCCAAAAGTACCACCTAGACCCCCTTCTCACAGGAAATTGAATTTCAGTTCAATATTTCAACTATTTTCCAGCCACAGAAAATGTTTTCATTTAAGATGGTGATAACTTTGACAAGTGTTATAGTCGTGTTATTGTCTGGTGGACAGGTAACTTTCCAGGTTTGATATTTGTTCAGAGGTCTCATCCAAGTCTTGGGTAACTACATCCCCCTTTCCTGGCAAATGAACTCCCATGGAAATGAATCCGGTTCATTTTGGTGGCGTTTACTGACTTTATTTTGCAGGTGGCATAGTGACTGGCGGATGGTTTCCTATCACTGGCCTTGGCTACAAGTATCAAGTAATGTGGTCGGCAACGAACTGGCACTCAGCGAGACATTACTGCCAAAGACTTGGAGGGGACTTGGCTGTTCAGGGAATGAAGCATTATGGAACAAGATAGTGAGAAAAATTAATTGCAGTATTGATACATAAACTTTCATGTAACTTTTAAAACATGCGGAGTAACGCTGTATTTGGGACCCGATCTGCAAGGTCATGACAGTTGGCAGTCCCACCAAACACTTCTACCAGAATCAGCGACATTAAGTGTAAGCTTATGAAATAATTTACTGCCAACAATACTTTACTAAGCGGGAACTTCAGCATGTTAATCTTGGTGAACGAGCATGGGTCAGTGGTTTGAAGCCCCTGCAAGTGTGTAAAACTGCCAGATTATGCTCTCAAAAAAATCTTTTTCCTGTCCGAGGTTAGGATGTTATCAAGCCAAACATTCTACTAGACTTTATTTTTCTACAATATTGCTTGTTTGATTTCTTAATGTTTTCAAGTACAGTATAAATAAAACTTGCATTTTTTTACAGTGCCATCAGTAATATCATGTTAAATGGACAAGCTTTCTGGATTGGAATTCACGATTTGTATCGAGAAGGCCGATGGCAATGGGTGGACGGTTCGTACGGTACATCACGTGACATTCATTGGAACAGAGGAGAACCAAACAGTTATCGAGGCAGCGAAGAAGACTGTGCTGAAATCATCGCCAGGATAGAATTTCGAACCAACGACGTTTCTTGTGGTCTTAAACTTGCTGCGCTGTGTGAAAAGAAAATTTGACCTTCGAAACGTAGCAGCAAACATTTGTAGATAATTTTCAAATGTTTGTGATAAAATAAATGCGTAATTGTTTAAATTCATTTTTTATAATCCGCTAATTTCCAACCATTCTTTGAAGTCAGTGTTGCCAGATGAAAAACAATGTTCCTAATTCAAAAAGTTGGTAAAGGTTTGGCAACACTGGTGTGAGAGATGCTAAGTGCATTTTTACAAGACCGGCAAAAATAACTAAAATAGGTCTACAAATTACAATTGTAATACAAATAGCGTATCTTCACGAAGCCTGTGCAATGTGCATGTGCAACTTTGGTATTATGGTTATACAGTAATAATTGAATGCAATTCAGCAATAAAATTCTGTGCAAGAAACTGAAATGTGTTCTGACAAGTGTCAAACCCACAATAATGCCTGATATGAACGACGAATTTGAATAAGGTATATTCTATTTGAATAAGCTTTTTTGTGATATTGCAATTATTGGTGTATAACCGTAAAAGTGTGTGTGAGGAATAATAAAAACGTGTACAACTAGATTCAAGATATCCAAATTTTTGCATGTCTTACTGTAAATCAGGGGTAGGCTATGTAACCTTTCATACTGACGTGCCAAATAAGCGTATCTGGGTTAGACCGCGAGATAAACTTGCATTTTTTGTCGACTATCCATACCACAAAACGAAAACATTTTGCTTTGCTTTAAACCAACATTAAAGATTTTCAAAATTGATTTAGGGTGAACTATGAAGCTGATCTTCATTACCAATCAATCTATCCATATCCACTTTAATTTAAGTTGCTGCAAGGAAAAGGTTGCCCATTCTCACTGTAGTGGGGGAAAGCATGGCTGGGACAAAACCACAGTTAGATGATGATAATTAAAGGTGCTGTCAATCTAAAGTGTTTATTTGTGTACTGATGAATGGATAGATCGTTAGACTACTCGGCATGTGACAGCTCAGCCAGTATTATTTCAGCTACTGCCAAGTCAGCAAATGAGATTTACTTGCTCAATTCGTACTTGCATGGTCATCGCTTCTTAAACTGCTTTTGCTGACTTGTGACATGCCAAGCTATGGCTTGCTCAGATGTAACTTGCCCAACTGCCATGTGCTCAGCTTCTTCAGAGCATGTGGATGTGCTTGTGTTTTTGAGCATGTGAGCATGTAAATGTGCCTTTGGCAAGACACTTAAAGGCACACCATCGATTGCAGGATGGCCGTGCCTTCGACTGCCTTTGATTTCTCTCAGGATAATGAACAGTACGTTGCTCTAGAGAGGAATGCCTACGGTCTTTACTTTTAGGCTTATGGCCTGCTAAACTGGACATGTCATGTGCATACAGTGTATATAGGCCACTTGCCATTTTGCTGCAACAAATTTTTATAACACTGAAGATGAAGACAGTAAAAGAAGAAAAGAAGATCATCTAAAAGCATCTAATAATCTAAAAGAAGATCATCTAAAAACAGAATCCAGTTACGGTAGTGCCATTAAAAATGCTCAACATATTTACTAGGTGAACATGTTTCATTTCAGAGTGTTAGGGGTGAAGACCAGAAGCCAAAGCTTACAGCAGGCGCGATTTTTGCTTTGTGTCGCTTACCGCAGTTTGCCACGTGCCGCAGGTTGCATACCCTTGTTTTGAATCGTACTCTTTAAGCATTGACAGTTTTTAAAGAAACGTTTACCCCTACGTTTTTTTGCAACATAACAAATAGAAAGTTTGACGCGCCATTGCAGACGCTACTTAAATGATGATTTAGATAACTTGAGGAAATTATCTATCAAGCGAATTTTGGAGAGGTGTTTCCATATCACAACACAACTTTCCTTTAGACTAGAAATGAAAACATGCTTCCGTTCTTAGTCATGAAATTCTGCATCCGCTTTTTTCAAAATCATTTTTAGAAACTAACTCCTATTGAAATCGCAGAGGTGTTTTTATATTGTACCAGGCACATGTTTTATGGTAAATATCAGCAATATTAACGTATCTATTCATGGTGTAGAAATCTTGATACTGGGTTTTTATATCTACAATCTACATTTGGAAATCACCCATGTTTATAATGTTGCGAATGGAAATAAACTCATAAATAGTTATGGCAACAAAGTCGCAGGTTGAGGTGGTGGTTGAAAAACAAGGCCCACTTCTACCCAGGGTGTAATAAATTGGGGGGCAGAATTGCTGAAAGAAACGCAGCCGACAGAAAAAAACTGGCCACCCAAATGTTCGTCTCGTTAATGTCGAAGGTTAGTATGATGAGAACCTTATCTTCTCATCTCCTTATGCTTGGAATCAAGTATGAGACTCACCTTCACATTTTACATGCCACTTTTATGCGTTAAACAGGGGTCGGGAACCTATGGCTTGCGAGCCATATATGGCTCTTTTGACGACGGTATCTGGCTCGAAAAAAAAGCAATCTTCTAAAGTGCAAACCACAATAGTTTTATCTTAATTTACATTACAATTTAGAGCTGAAAATGCGCTCAGAATGCACCAAATTAATTGTAATTTTTCATTTTTTTTATGAGGGAGACTCCCCAAACCCCACGCTATTTTTCTCCTCTTGCTAAGACACGTTCCCACTTTCAAAGCTTCACCAGTGCCACCACGTGTTAATTGCAGAGTAACCTATGGCTCTCATGGAAATGTATTTTCAAAAATGTAGCTTTAATGGCTCTCTTACTCCAAAAGGTTCCGACCACTGCATTAAAAACTACCAAAATTATTTTTGTTTTAGAAAAATCTTCCAACACAGTGAGCTGCAAAAGAAATGGCAGACTCCAGTTTTTAGACTGTCGTCAATATTTCCATGGCTTAACTTTATCCTGTTTCAGCACTCTACTGTCGTTACTTGGAATTTATTCCACCAATAACTTATAATATTGCAGAGGTGTTTCCATATCACAACACATCCATACGTTTTGAACGGAAAGGAAAATAGATTCCTAAATATTCGTGGTATGAGACTTGCTTCCATTTCCTTTCGGCAAACTTTTTAAAAATTTCGAATTTTAAGTTTCAAAGACGCTTACGTATAATGTCACGTGCTATTTTTTCAAAGAAAGAGAAGAGTGTTCTACAATTAGTGACAAACATGAATGTAGCAAAAGTGTTGTATTTTTAAGAATTAAGCAACTGAAGCAATTGCTGTATATTTCTTGCATAGATAATTTGAAAACATCTACCTCAACCTATTTTTCAAAAAGTTGATTTCTTGTTTATGCATGCCACCTCAAAGCAGCTAAAACTATCGAAATCAATCTGTTTTTAAGAAAATCCTCCAATAAAGTTCGAACGTGTAGCAGGCTATTAGCCATATAAACAACCGCGAGCATTTCTGTTTAGAGCAGCGTACTGTTCATACATGAGAGAAATCAAGAGCTGCAGTCGAAGGCGCACCACACCCCAATCGGTATCAGTCTGCCTGCAAGTGTTTTCCCAAAGACACAGCCACATGCTCTTGAACAGTGTCGAACAAATAACCTATTGAACTACTGTAATGACCTATTAGGGCTCTCACTACTTGGCTTCTATTGAAATGAGCTGCAAAAGAAATGTTGACGCTAGTCATCAAACGTTTGAGACGTCGTCAATACTTCCATGCTAATGTTTACCTGCAGGAAGTTTTTTTCACAGGAAAATGATCTAAAATACGAGTATTTGCTAACAACTTTTGCAGCAGGGACTCTTTTGAGGAGAAAGTAGAGGGGCAATTGCCCCCCACTGGAAGATGTTGTTCCCCAGCAAACGTTTTGTTCCCCTTCCACTTTTTGTAACTTTTTTTCACCTCAAGTTAAGTAATATCAATAACAATCTCTATAAATTTTACAAGAAGTTTAGTATCCTATCTTTTAAACTTTTTAGAATCGTCTTTCAGAGTTAAGTATGGCCTATTCCTTTGAGGTTAAAACATTTTTTAATATGATGGATTTGATTTTCCAAGCAATAAAAACTATCTTATAAAATCACAATCATATCAGTTAATCTTGTTCACATTTATTTGCTGCTACTTATTAAGTATTCGTTTGTTTATCAGAGACTCAAGCAGTTTATTTATCAACAAATCAAAACAAAGTCAGGACAAATAATTTTGCTTCAAAGCGAAAGGACATAAAATATTTCTAAATTATGCAACAAATCTTAAAAAATGAAACAAAAAAGTAGCAAAATCAGCAAGAAAATTTTTTTTTGCATATTCTGCAAAAAAAAGATGTGATGATTCAAAAGTTCTTTTCGAGAAGATCCATGTCGAAAAAGTACAGAATTGTCTCGTTTAGCAATGCCGCATCAAATAATTGTAGAACAAGATGAAAGTTTAGGGACATCACCAAAAAATTTAATCAAGAAACCTGGTCATGTATTGTAAGAAATAACTCTTTCAGCATCACTAGAGAAACTGATGGTGTAGACACTAGCTAGGGAGGTTGTCAAGGAGGCAATTGACTTCCCTACCGAAATATTTTAAATAAAAATTTTACTGTTTTAGAAAAGGTCTCCAGGCCCCCCTGTGAGCGTTGCACCTCGTCTACTCGTTGATGGGTTTACAGACATGTGCAAATAGTGTTTATGTGTTTGTTCTCTCCCTAAATTTTGTGCCGGCTACTCTCCTGACATCATCACAACAGAACACTGACGATGCAGGCCTATTTCATAGGCTTCAAGCAAAACTCAAATATTATTTTCATTGCGGATTTCAAATAAACATAGATGCCATCATAAATAAAAGTTGGAAAAAATAAAATAACACAGTTTTCCATATAAATTATGCACCAGATAAGTCAGTAACAACTAACAAGTTGTGGGGTCTGAAGGGCAAAGCCCCCAGTAGGTACGACAATCACTTATTATATTGCTCCTGCAGTGGAAATCTGTTAAAAAAGGCCCTGCTTTGCAATATTTCTTTACAGAACAATTTTTCAACAAAGAAGTCATCAGTAAGAAAAAATGGGTTGGTAACCCAATGCTATTGAATGTAAACCGTTTTGCGATGTTTAAATAATGTAAAGTGAATTGCTTCAGTTTCATTGTATGATTTAGATAACTTTAGAAAATTATCCTCCAAGCAAATCTTGGAGAGGTGTTTCCATATCACAACACAACTTTCCTTTTGACTAAAAATGACAGCATGCTTCTGTTCTTAGTCATAAAATTCTACATCCGCTTTTCTCAAGATACATCTTAGACATTAACTCCAATTGAAATCGCAGATGTGTTTTTATATTGTACCAGGTATATCTTGTATGATAAATATTGGTAATAACGTCAAATTATGAAGATATTCATTCATGGTATTGAAGTCTTCATTCCGTGCTCTTCTGTCTACAAGAAGAATTTACCTCATAATAACTTATAATGTTGCAAAGGTGATGCTATATCACCACACATTTATCCGTTTTGAACAGAAAGGAAAATAGACGTCTGAATAATCATGATAATAAAGTCTTGCTTTCATTTTCGTTCTGCACAACTTTTCTGAAATTTTCAATTTGAAATTCCAAAGGCGCTTCCATAAAATGTCACTTGATTTTTTATAGAAAAAAAAAAACCAAGAGCATTCTACTTAGTCATGAACATGAGCGTTTCTAAAGTGTTGTAATAATTGTGAGAGTTAGATTATTGAAAAAGTTGTTGTAGACTTCTTGTGTTGAAAATAATTTGAAAGGCGCTCAAACTTTTGTGTGAACTTACTGCCATAAAAACTGATTTCTTGTTCATACAATGAATCTCTAAGCCACAAAAATAACGAAATTATTGTGTTTTTATGAAAGTCTTCCAATTCAATAGAGCAATAGACCTTTCCCCCAGCTCTGTGCAATGAAGCGTGACGTTGAAAACAATCACGCTGGCTGCTTCATTGGCAAGCACCAAATTGCTTGTGAATACTTGATAACTTGTAGTTAGTAGAATCTTTGTAAAAACATGGAATCAACGTTAAAGAACTAGAATCTTACTGTTAAATGTTATTCAAATTACTTTTGTATGAAAAAAAAGCCAAGTGATACAATGATAAGCCACTTTTAATGGGTTCTAGTAACTGCGCATGAGCTATGTCGCTTGAAGGAACTGCTGGTAGTGTGTTAATGTCTGAGCAAAACGCTGTTGGTCTGCAATTCTGATGGACTTGAAATTTCTTTCTGCTTTAGCTACTATGTCTTATAATAATAAGTGAGAATTACTGTCTTATTTGCTACAATAAGTAGGCTAAGTGGGTTTCAGTTTGTAGCCTTTTTTTGCAAATTTACTTGTGAAAGCAACTGCCGTTCAATCAAGACCGTAGCCTAACTTCGTCAGTTGGGGCTCCGATGCAATTATGGGGCTTCCGTTTGTTTCTGTGCATATTATAGAACGTAGAAATGGCATATAATTATGTAAAGCTCACAGGAGATACAGACCACAAAACACCGGTGTCTATTGCTCTCAATTCTTGCTAATATCAGCTGCTGACAAATATTTATTGTTACTATGAGCCTATATCTTGTTTTGGCCACTTTTTGGCTCACTTGCCCAACATCAACCTATTGATGAAGACGTATGGGCACACACTTCGCATTTGCACACACTCATCATATAAAAACTGGATTTCCGCAGAAGTTTGGTGATTACTTTAAATATGAAATCGAATCTACGTTTTAATCTTCTTGTCCGATCACCGAAGGATTTCAATTATTTGTTTGTTTAGCCTACCCACTTTCATATAAGCCACCCAGTAAAGTTGACATGAAGTCCAGTAATAGGCTAGCCTAATCACGTTTTTTTGCTTCTATTGCAACAACATATAGAGTACGTAGCATTCACTGCGATCACAAATGCAACACAATAAGAAGCAACGAAGAGATAGTTGTCGAGTCAGCTGCTATCCTTATTTTAGCATGACATTAAGTGTCTTTGCCGAGACACAGCCGCAAACTCTGGCGCGGCGTCGAACCGACGTCCTTTGCGAACGTCGCGCAAGCGTTTCAACACTCAACCATGCAGTTGCTACGTTACTATAAATTGTTTGTACTTAATTAGAGTTTTATAATGTTAAAAAGTTTACTAAAATTTTAGACAACAGTTAGTAGGCTAATAATTTAATAAAATTGTACTAGCCTAACTAAAAAGTGTGATATTGGGGATACCACTTGCGCTGTAGTCCAATTTAAGATTAATGCGTGTGTGTTGTAAACTTGTGATGTGATGATTCCTATTTCGACAGAAAGTAATAATTGCCAAAAATACATAGGCCTATGCTGTCTCATTCTGTGTCAATATATTAATTCCATCAGAATAAAAAAAGCCGAACCAAACACCATGGCCACCTGGAGATGCGGCCTGATTTGTCACATTTTGCAGATTTTGATTACAGCTACTGCTAATGCTTGACTGACATTTTTTGAAATGTTTTTACTTTTTGCGGTTTCCTAATGACATAAAACTTTTTTGTTGCCTTGGGGAAGCAGTAGCAAATGAGAAAAAGTAAGTTGAAAAACACAAAATCAGACTGTTATTGAAAATTAACAGTCTGACTAAAATCTTCGAAATCAATTTTTTTTTTTTCAACATGTGATGATGTTAAAACCTACTGTGTCATCTGGGGAAAACAGTAAAGAAAGCGTAAAAACCTAATCTTTAGAAAAATTTATTTAAACGTTCGCCCAAAGTTAGAAAAACCTGGAAATTTCTGCAAATAGTGACAAATCAGGCCGTATCTTTAGGTGGCCATGCAAACACAAACATTAAGTGGCTAAAAACCTGGAGTGACCAAAAGCATAGGGTAATTAACTAGGACAAAAACATCAAATAATAAACGGAAAAGCTGCACGAAAAAAATATGAGTGTAACTTTTAAATGAAATGATAACACGTTTAGGCTACCTATTTTAGTTGTTACCTCAAATAGTTTTGAAATAAAATTTATCAATGCGAGGTACTTTCGTTCAGTGGTCCCGAGCAGTAGGCTATAGCGCTGTGCCGGCGGTAGTTAGGCCCATGGGCTAAGGCCCTGCAGTAAATTCAAATTTTTTCTGAAAGTAAATAACTTAATTGTAATACACAGTCAAAAAAGTAATTTTAGTACAAAATGTACAACTAAAATGCGCGATTGTTCCAAAACGTTCAAAAACTGTGCTTCTCTGCTACGATTTCAGTTCTTGAACTGGTTTGTTTTCAACGTCACGCTTCATTGGTTGGCTGCGGGAAAGGTGAATAAGCTACAAAGAAACGTTGGTGCCAGTACTCGCAAGTTTCATGAGTGGTCAATTCTTCCATGGCTGATTTTACCCGTAGGAAGGTTTTTCACAGGCGAAAGCTCCAAATCAATTGACTTGAGTTTGGATGCCAGTCTCTCTCGCCATAGTTGGGTCTTACTATTTGCTGCAATTTTTGCGGCATTTCTACACAGAACAATTTTGCAAAGAAAGAAGTCTTCAAGAAGCAAAAATGGATTAGAGATTCATTGCGATGAACTATAAAACATTTTTTCAACGTTGAATAATGTGAAGTAAATTGTTTTCGTTTAGGATAATTTAGATAACTTAAAGAAATTATCCAGGAAACAAATCTTAGAGAGGTGTTTCCATCTCACAACACACTTTCCTTTTGACTAGAAATGAAAACATATTCCTGTTCTTAGTCATAAAATTCTGCATCCGCTTTTTCTGGATGCATTTTAGAAATTATCTTCCAATTGAAATTGCAGAGGTGTTTTTATATCGCACCAGGTATATTTTTCACAGTAAATATCGGTATAAAATCGCATGATTAACGTACGGTACCAATTCATGGTATCGAAATCTTGATTCTGCGCTCTTCTGTCTGCGTTTGGAATTTATCTGGCAATTTATCTTTGAATGGCAAGGAAAATACATTCCTAAATTGTCATGATAATAGAATCTTGCTTCCACTTCCTTTCTGCACACTTTCCAATAATGTTCCAATACGAAATTTCAAAAATGTTATCATACAGTATAATGACATTTAATTAATGCAAAGAAATTTATTCTCACACGAGTCAGTTCAATCATATATAGCTAAATATCGATTTCGATCAGCTAATAGCTAGATCATCTTCAGTTAAGCTTATTCAAATAGAAAATTATTTCTTCAGTTAAGATCATCTTCAGTTAAGCTTATTCAAATTCTTATTCTATTTGAATAAGCTTACCTGAAGATGATCTAGCTTTTAGCTGATCGAAATCGATATTTAGCTATATATGATTGAACTGACTTGTGTGAGAGTAAATTTCTTTGCATTACAAGACATGTAACCGAGTCGTTCATATCAAGCATCGTTGTGGGTTTGACACCTGTCAGAAGATACTTCATTTTCTTGACATTTAATTATTTCGTAAGAAACTGGCCTATCGCTTCTTAGCAATAAATTATACCAAAGTTATTATGTGTTTAGAAAAATCTGTTATCTCTCAGACGTTTGAGGCGCCGGCCATGTTTCCATGACTGATCTTTATTAGGAAGAAAATTTTCCAATGGAGAAAGCTCCTAAATAGTTGATGTGATTTCGGCTACCAGTTTATGCTGCCACAGTCAGATCAGCAACTTCATTTTGATCACGTGGTTTAGTGGTGGCAAAGACTTTTTTGCTTGATTTTAATTGGGTACAAACTGGTATTAGGACGTGCAGTGGGTGTTGCCAATCCGTGCCTGGCAAGATATGTTTTACTGGTCAGTCTTTTTTTTCATTTTCAAAGAAGAAACTTCAAACAGATTGTGCAGTAAATTAAACATTAAGCGTTGCATTGAAATATCTTGTGATTAAACGGTATGTTTGACTTAGATCCACTTTACATTTTAATTTGTGATTATATTTTTTATTATTATAGCTGGTTGTTTTATAAATTTAAGTAGCCTAATCGCAGCTAAGCGTATTTAAGCAATGATAAAGTTTTTTTCTTAAAAACCTTGTATCCGCATTTAACACTACAAATCCGGCAGTCTCAACTTCGACATTGTTCAAGTTCAATTCATTTCCAAATTTAAATTTTAACCATTTCTGTTTGTTAACGATTTTTATATTTTTTGCTGTCAAACAAATTTTTGTAAAGTTTATTTTCGGTTCCTTCGTTAATAAGTTAAATGTTTGTACCAAATTTTATGCGAAGCTACCAGGAATAACCTATCAAGGCTTTGTCAGTCCGCGGATAAAGATTCAAAACGAACCAACCAAATTTTGATTTATACCGAATAGAACTCCTAAGGTGTCGATTTCAACATTAGCCATTCTATGCATGACCGATTCTCATTGGCTTGCTGTGATTCTAACACTTGTTCAGCCAAGAGTTGCTTCCAATGTGTTTTACATGCTACAAACTTTATCAATAATGACTCGTAATTTAAAACTCTGTTTTATGCATGCAAGAAGCTGGAAATTAAAGCAATGTCAAAATTGACATTGCCGTAGTTCTAGGTTTACTTTTTTCCCATGAGTTGTAGTGTTACACACCTCCAAAAAATCTTAACTTATTAGAATATCACTATCAGAGAAGCCTATAAAAGAAGGGCATTGTAGCCGCCGCCGATTCATTACGATTTTATTTTCAGGTAAGACGATAATTTGAACTTTGGGAAAAAGCTCGTCATGCTGATCTTCATGAAGTTTCAGTATAAAGGATTTGAAAAAAGGTTGATTTTCTATTTGGGATAGTACGTTTGACATGCTGCTCAAACGGTTTCAGTAGATTATGACAAGACAGTCTATGCCAAACTGACAATAAAAATTTCAACAAGTCGTTTTACGTTCGAGAATATACATTATTGTCAACTAACTGAGAATTAGTATGGCTGGTAAAAACGAAACTCGCTTCAAATGATTGAACATAGCAAGAAATTATGGCGATGTGTTGTCAGTTTCAATGAATCTTACTTCAAGATTGAATCTTTTGTACTTACAACATAAAACAGTTGACAGTTTCTAGTGTGACAACGCAGTAATTTTCAAATTATCACTTCTACGTTTATACGTTTAAGTTACATTGGTTTACCGCTATGTTACTGGACGTGACGTTAACACCTGTAGACTATGAAGAGTATTAAGCGAATAGCGAATTGAATGTTTTAATAAATGAAGACATTTTATCTATTGATTGGTTGTGATTTGAAAAACTCTTATACTGCTTTTGTAACAGCTTTCAATTTAAATATCACTAACTTAATTTTAGAACTAACATTGGTAAAACATGGCTTCTCTATCAAGTCTGCTTTGTCTCTTTGTAGTTGCCGGGACTGCTATTATGACGGCAGAAAGTAAGTATTTCGTCACAAATTCCTAAAGTTGCACATTCTTCAGAAATAGTTCATTCTTCAGAAATAATTATTATTCAAAGTAGCCATGTGGAAAAATCAAAGTAACAAAGAAATCCAGTTAGCTTCAGTGATCGAAGTTGGACGCTGCACTCGTATAGTAACTTTAAGTTTGACTGAACTAATTAAGCAACAGTTGATCTTTTTGTCGGTCGCTTTGAAAAAAGCACAGACTCTGGCATTGTTTTCCATGTTTATTACTTATGCCTGAATTTATTCGAATACTCCAAGAAAATTTAAATTTTCAGGTCATGCAGTACCAACAAAATGGTTCAGTGTTGGCAACCATCTCAAATACAAAGTGATTTTGGAAGCAACTGATTGGAACACGGCCAAGGCAAGCTGCGAAAGAATTGGTGGAACTTTGGCATATCGCGGCATGAAAGATTATGGATTTAGAGTGTAAGTAAATATTGAGCTAAGCTAATTAGAGATAAGTTGCATTAAAATACATGAACCATAACTCAACTCTGCTAGGAGACTGATTGTAACGGCAGAAAATCCATCATCTCACCGTCAAAATAAGGGCAAGAGCCGCCAGTTGTACTTTTGTAGTTCCTTTAATTGCAAACATAACTACAATGATTTGATTGGCAACACTGGCGGAAATCGTTGTCCTCTAAATGAGAAAGCCTCTTTGGGAGCTTTAATCCTTGTTGCATACTTAAAGAGTCTGGCTGGTCATTGATGAAAACTCGTCGCCGAGATTGACAGAGAGAAGTGTATCTTTGTTAAAGCGTTATTGTCGGTAAACTATTGAAACCACTAGATGCCTCTGAATGAAGAGATGTCTTAGAAGGTGTTGCTCAAGCACACACCAAAAGTTTTCTAGTTTTTCCGTTTCTTTGTTTGCAAAGTCAGACCTTAAACTGCTATCCGTCGGTCTCATTGTTCATGTCTCAATGTAATTGCAATTGCAAACTAAATAATTACTATGTAATTTTACTTTTAAATAAACGTAATTGCAACGTTATACATTAATCACTTTTTAAACACCATTCAATGTTCTTTATCTTTACAATTTCATTTGTGTAATATCCATCCAGAGCCATAGCAAACATCATGTTGCCTAGAGGTTCATTCTGGATTGGAATGAGCGATCAGCATGATGAAGGTCAATGGAAATGGGTGGACTATAATCCTGTGTTGGACACAGAGTCTCATTGGCGCAATGGGGAGCCCAACAATGTTCACGGCAACGAAGACTGCGGCGAAATTCGCTTCGATGACGATTTCAGGACCAACGACGTCGACTGTGGTGTCCCGCATCCTGCTCTATGCGAGGCCTTTGACTTTGTTCATCTTAAATAGAGGTTAAAAAATTGAATGAGGCTTTTAGTTAAATAACATTATATACGTTTTACTGGTGCAAACTAAGCTGAACTATTACAAGATGCATATTGTAACTTTCACAAGATGTACAACGTCGGAATAAAAGTAGATTATCACCTTCTATATCTTGTAATAGTTTAGCTTGGTTTGGACCAGTAGAACGTATCATGTTATTTACTTAAGTAGAGGTTATTAAAAAGTAACAGAAAAATGTTTGGTTAAGTTTCAAGCCGCTTGTATTGTATGTATTTTTGATTTTGTAAATTCGGTTATTTTCGGAGATTGATGTCATGCACGTTGTGCCTATGGAGTTTGTTCACACAAAGGCTAAACTGTTCAACAGTTCCGAAAGAATAAGAACTTCACGTCATAATGCTTACTAGTCATGTCATAGAAACCAGCGTACAATTTTGTTAAACAGCTTGGGCTCGAGAAAATTCCATGCTCCAACTTATATTACTGCACTGTAGATAAAGCCAAACTTAAAATACTTTCTGCATATGACTAATAATAACTAATAATGACTCCTTTGTTTGTGATGACAACAGTTTAAAAGTTACTTCCACCTATGTTTGATCATACCCGTCTTGATGTATGCCTGATAGTTTTAACGTGTAATAAAACATTTAAGCAGATTGAACAAGCTTCAACATGCTGTTGTCATCTATAGCAGGGCTTCCCAAACTTTTTTGCTCGCGACCCTTTTTAATCTCCTAAAAATTTTCGCGACTCCTTACAATTAAAATGATAAATAGTGCAAAATATAGCCTACATTTGTGATATTTATTGAAAAGCTTAGATCAAACGAAAGCCAAAAACAATTTACAGTTCAGTTTAGCACTCAGTTCAGTTTATTTCTGACCACCACAAACAAGCCTATGGGTAGCCTACTGGAAACAAAAGAAAATCAAACACATTGTTATCCTGTGTAATGGGTGTGACTGCTTTCTGCCGCAAAGCAAGTCCAGCCGTGGCTCAGTGTTTGTTAATGCAGGTCTCAAGGCGGTTTCAATGTTGCTTAGGCTGGAACGGTAGGCGAAGTAGGAACAATTCAGATAAATCATTTTGAAATTTTGGTTTCCAGATGTTCAAGTTTTTGATGAACGCATCAATTTTTGATTTCAATGCAAACAATGATGTTTTGTCTTAGGAGGGACAAATTAAATTTGTTCAGTTATTCAAGCAAATCTGACATTTGGCATAGCCTAATTTCAAAAGCTAGATGTCTTTGCGAAAATGGTGGACCAAGACTGAATTTTATTCTGTTGGAAAAATCACGATTTTGGTTTTCAATGTTAATTGGCTAGCCATTTAAAGCTTTGACTTTTGAAAGCCACCTCACTTCACGATACAGTAAAAGAGTTTTTAACTCCAATTCCATTACACCTCTTAAATTTTCGAAAATACGGGCAACCTATTGAGAACGCGACTCTTAATAAAGAGTGCGCGACTCTTGTCACAGCATCTCGCACAGAAGTGTTAATATGCAGTACCTTGTGCAAATTGGTATACTTTCTGCGACCTCTGAAGTTCGTTACGCGACCCCTTGGGGGATCGCGACCTCTAGTTTGGGAAGCCCTGATCTACAGTACAGTAGCATGCAATGCAAGACAAAATACATACGAATACGCAGATAGGCTGCCGGTGTGGTTAGAAGAGGTAAGACATCAATTGCGTCCATTCATAATAAATTTTTCTATGGTTGAGCTGGAAATTACACAGATATGCTTTACATAATACGTTATTTCAGTCATTTTTTACATTGGTTCAACGTCCGCAGACGTTGAATCGATGTAACAAACGACTGATTTACTATACGAAGATTAATAATCACATACTATTAGTGCTTTGGATCTTATTTTCAGTTTGGAGCCGTGTCAAGTGCTGAAATAAAAAAGATCATATTCGTTATTAAATTTAAAAAATGAATTTCTGTCCATTTCTCAAATGAATAAATAAAATTTCATGGAATGCAAATTAACGGTTAACGTTTCAGTATTATTATGCATTGAAATCGCATCCGCTTTCTTAAAGATACTTTTTAGAATATAACTTCCTTTTAACATTGCAGAGGGGTTTATATATCGTACCAGGCATATCTTGTATGCTACATATCTGTACTTTACGGTCACATTATGAACGTAATCATTAATAGTATTGAAGTCTTGATTTTGCAATCTTTTGGCTATAGGCTACAGAGAATTCATCTCCCAATAACTAATATTGTTGCAGAGGTATCATATCAGGACATATATATCTGTTTTGAATAGATTGAAAAATAGACATCTGAATAGTCATGATAATAAATTCTTGCTTTCATTTCATTTTTGCACAACTTTTTTAAATTTCCAATTTGAAATTGCAATGGCGCTTTCATATGATATCACGTGATTCTTTTTGAAAGAAAACAAAGAATATTTTACACTTCATGATGAACGAACATGAACGTTGCCAAAGTGTTGTAGGCTATTACAGCAATTTTGATAGTTAGACTAGTGACAAAATCATAGAATATTTCTTGTATTAATTAGATAGTGATTTAAAAGAACCTCAAACATTCGTGTAAACCAGGAGTCACCAAACTACTGCCCGCGGGCCGGAACCGGAGCAATCCGGCCCTCAGAGAAAAAGTTTGGTAACCTCTGATGTAAACTCATGTAATCATTATTCAGTATAGAGTTACGTTTAGTTTTCAGGGTAGCAACTTATAGGAATGTAAATGATTAAAACTGTGCTAGAAACTGCTTTACTGATAGTTGGAGTTATTAAATTGTTTTATTAGCCTACTACTCTGCGCTCGGTTATCAATTCTGAGTTTTGTTGTGATATTCGAGAATTTTTTAATTGTTTGAGTGATTGTAACTTCAAATTAAGCCTGTTAGAAATTGCTTCAGTAATCATTTCAAGAGTGGGCAAGTCATGGTGACACTGGAAAAGGAATGATATGAAGTTTTAAAAAACTATAGGCTATAATCGATTTAAGTGATTGCAATGTAACTATAATCGCAAAATAAAGTTTAACAAAAAGGTACCAATAATCTGAAAAGTAGCGGAAAGATCTTATCTACACACAGACAGTAGCTACGAGACATAAGATTATTGCTCATGAAGCTAAAAAAATAAAGCTAACTGGATTCTGGTTAGACTAAGCGGCTTTAAGCAATGATAAAGTTTTCCTTTCATAAAATCTTGTATCCGCTTTTCAACACCTCCTTAAAATCTAAATAGAATTTCATTGTATCCGAGAAGCCTATAAAAGGAAGGCATTTTTGCAGAAGCCGATTCATTACGAATTTATTTTGAGGTAAAAGATACTTCGAAATTTGGGAAAAAGTTTGTTATTTTGATAAGTATGAAGTTTCTGTGTAAAATATCAATACCATCAACAAAGCTAAATAATATATATTATTTATTTATATTATACTGTATATTACAAAGCCTTGTTAATTACTTAACAAACTTTGTTTACCAGCTTCATTTTTTAATCATAAATTGATTTCGCTATGACAGCATTTTTTTAATTTCTTCATGTCAAGAGCCTTGGATAGTTTGCTGGGTTGGTTCACTGAAACAGAAAACTTAATTGACAAAGCTAAATAATGTACAAGATATTACCTTTGACATGTTGCTCAAACTGTTTCAGTAGTTTACTCTTCACAAGACAGCCCATGTAAAACCGCTCAAACCAAAATTTCAATAAGGCGTTGTAAGTCTGAGAATGAATCTTATTTTTGGTGATCCATCAACTAAGAGTTTAGCATCGATGGGTAAAGAGGTAACTTACTAAAATTTGCTTTCAAATATGCAAAGCATATAGCAAGATATAATGACAAATGTCGCCAGTCTCAATAAACGTAAGATTTTTTGTATTTGCCGCATAAAAATGATGAAAATGTCTTTGGCAAGGTACCAGCTTTCTCCATTAAATAAAAAAAAATCACATTGAAAACGCAGTAGTTTTAAAATTTTTGCTTCTACTGTACACTTACAGTAATTTACCATTACACTTCCTGGTCGTGACGTTTACACTAGTTGGCTATGAAAAATATTTTAACTAATTGCAGCAAGCAAGGCTTTCGTACTGGGCAATGCTAATGTTTTAAGATGAAGACGTACACTTTTGATTGGTTGTTATTTGAAAAACTCTAAAACTGTTTTAACAGCTTTCAATTTCAAGATCACCAACTTGAATTTAAAACTAATATTGTAAAACATGTTTTCTTTGTCGAGATTGCTTTGCCTTTTCGTAGTTGCTGGGACTGCTATTATGACGGCAGAAGGTAAGTGTTGTTACGTTATCTTTGTTCACAACTCAATGTAGGTGAGAGGCCTATGGCACGACACTCGAAAGGGCTCCGGTTCAAGAGCGTGGAGTTATGTTTTTGAAAGGATACTTAATGGCACACGAAGTTTGTCTTCCTTGCCTTCTAGTTCACTTAATTTAATGTGCAACCACAGAACATTAGCCTGGATAGGACAAATAAAAAAAAGCAATTCAAAAGAAGAAAGTATCGAAATTACATTAATTAAATTAAAAGTGCAATGAATGAATAACTAATTACATTAAATCAATATAAGGTGATAATATTTTCTATACGTTATGATATCCCTGCTAGTGTAGGCTACAAAGCATACAGAATATCATACAGTATTACGGTGTCTAAGATGGAACAAAGACAAATGGATTTAAAGGAAGTTATTAGCTTTTTTTTAGTGCAGTTGGCTTTTATTTTTGTCCAAAATGTTTTGTATCGCATTTTTGTCTTGATGACTGTGACTTTATGTTTCTATAGAAGCTTGAACAAAAATTAAATTTGTTCACTAAAGTTAAGTACGTGAGAGTATTTTCTATACGTTATGATATCCCTGCTAGTGTAGGCTACAGAGCATACAGTAAATTACGGTGCCCAAGATGAAAGAAAGACAAATGAATTTCAAAGAAGTTATTAGCTCTTTTTTTAGTTTAGTTGGCTTTTATTTTTGTCCAAGATATTTTGTATCGCATTTTTGTCTTAATGACTGCGACTTTATTTCTCTATAGAAGCTTAAACAAAAACTAAATTTGTTGACTAAAGTTGTGGTAAACAACTGCTCTAAAGCTAATTTAATGCAATTTCATCATCTAATTATCAAACTATCATAATGTTTACAACTTTAACCTCTCCTGCGCATAAAACACGTTACCTGAAAAACAATTACCGGCTTCAACACCTAAAACATGAAGCTTTTTATTCTTGAGGTGTAGCCTATTTCAAGTTTCTTAACTTTGACTTTTTTGTTTTTAAATTCTTAGTAATTTTTTTTAAACCTGCAAGTTTTATTCAATATTAGTTTTGTACATAAATTCGTTTTCTTATTGCAACAAAACTATAAGCTACTTAAACTCAATCTTGTGTAACTTTAAACTTCGGATAAGTGTAAAACGGACAAGCTTGGGCGACAACTACTTTAGAAATGCCAAAAAAATATTTCTTCTAAAAAGTTAAAAAATATCTGGCAGTACTTTAGTCTCTACTTGTCAGATAGCCTATCGCAGCCGAGTTGGCCATCCCTGCTTGTAGTGGATGTTGTTGTTTCGTGTGACGTTACAAGTCCAAGCAGTTAATTCACGAGGACGCTGTTGCATTGGTGGGATGTGAGGTATCTTCCTGGCAACTGGATTACTAGGCATTTCAATACGTGTCTGTAGACTGATTTATGGCGTTGCATTCTGGGCAATTTGGTTGAGCTAGTGAACAGAGTGGGTGTGATTTGATAAATATCCCTTTCACAGAAAAGGGAAACTATTTAATTTGCGATATTTTTTCAGAGAGATATTTACTAGAGTAGATTTTTCCAAAGGAATTTTAACAAAATAACTTTTTTTTGCGGTAGATTTTTTCCAAGACTCATTTTTTAGGAAGTTTTGCTATTTTTAAAACTTTTTGATAGAAAACAATGCTAGGAATCAAAAAATAAACGCTTTAAACATTTCACACAGCGTTAACTTATGATAGGATTTTCACTCATTGCTATACCTTTATCACGTCATTGTTATACCTGTATCATATCAAATTCTTTCGTTAGTGCGCGGATAAACATTATAGCCGGATGTGGCTCGAGGCACAGATTGCCCGATTGGTACTCCTGTTCTAGTGGGCACTCTTTCCAAAGCATCCAACGAATTATGACGTAATAATATGTGTAACATCATAATAACTGACTCGGAAAAAAGCTGTTTTGACTGTCACACTGTGTGGTAATCTTAGGAGTAGTCTTGGCGTAGCCGAAAGAAGAACTCGAAACATTTGAATCGAAAACTGCATAGAGACAATTTTTGTAGGTCTCTGTAAACAACGTAACCTACAAATTTTGGCATTATTCTACGTGTTTGTAACCCATACCTGCATTTAGAGCCATTTTTACTTGCATTTTATTCGAATACTTTCGGGTCAATTAATTTTGCAGGTAACGTGACGCCGCAAGGATGGTTTAGTGTTGGTAACCATCTCAGATACAAGGTACTTTGGACACCAAGTGATTGGAACACGGCTAGAGAAAGCTGCAGAAGAATCGGTGGAGCTTTAGCACATCGTGGCATGAAAGATTTTGGATTTAGAGTGTAAGTAAATACTGAGCTAACAGCTAGGTTGAGTTAAGTAGCATTAAACTTCAATCAATATGACAGGGAGGTTTTTACAAGGAAACTAATTGCAACGTCAGAAAACCTGCCACTTGACAGTTAAAATTTCAAAAATTGCACAAGATCTGTTAGCGGCAGATTTTACTTTCATTGCAAATATATCTTTTACACTGATTTTGATGGGCAAAACTGATGAAAATCTTTGTTCTCAGATTGAGATTATCTTTGTGGGAGCTTAGTCCTGGCAGTTTTGCATACTTGTAGAGGCTTTGAACCACTGGCGAAGGCCCGGTCACCGATATTGACAAAGAAACGTTTCTTTTTGAGGAAATAGGGGTGTTTGTGAATTATTGCACCTTCTAGATGCTGCTGAATGAAGAGTTGTCTTAGAAGACGATGCTTAAGCGCATATTCCACAGCTTTCTCAGTTTTGCCTCTTTTTTTTTGCATGGTCAGGCACTTAACCAACTGTGCAACTTGATTGGATTTAGTGTTCGGTGGATAAACCAACGTAAGCCTACTTGTAACGATATAATTAGTCACCTTATGGAAGTTTATCATTTAAGCTGTGTGGGCAGTGGTGATAATGTCTGCATAACGTTCAAAAGGACGTTGGTTTGACACCGCTCCAAAGCACACCACTTTGTCTCGGCGAATACATTCTATATGGCATGTCAAATTAAGGAAAGCAGCTGACTCGAGGACTATTTGTCCTGCTGTGTTGCATCTGTGATTGAAGCGTACTGTGTTCTCGGTGTGTTTACGCTGTCACAATGGGTGCAAAATAAAACATGTTTTTATCAATAGATTTATGAATATTTAGTATTTATGTTTTAATTATTGTCTTTTCAGCGCCATAAGTAATATCATGCTGGCTAGAAGCTCATTTTGGATTGGAATGAACGACCAGAAACAGGAAGGTTTTTGGATGTGGGAGGACGGTTCTCTTGCGTTTAACTCAGAGGCTCATTGGCGCAATGGGGAACCCAGCAATTCTCACTCCAACGAAGACTGCGCCGAAATTCGCTACGATCAAGATTTCAAAAGCAACGACATTAATTGTGCCTCTAATCTTCCTGCTCTATGCGAGGCATATGACTCGCAACACAAATAGAGATCATTAAAGAGTGAAATAAATACATTTGGAATAAATACTACTCTACAATATATTTTGTGATTATATTTTTATGCCTTTCCATCAAATCGATACATTTTCAAACCCCAGTTTGAGAACCACTGATCTAATAATGATTCCTTTGTTTGGGATGACAAAAGTTTAAAAGTTGCTTCCATGTATGTTTTCGAGATTCGTCTTAATCTATGCCTGATATTTTTAACGTGTAATAAAACATTTAATCAGATTGAACAAGCTTCAACTTGCTGTTGTCATCTCCAGTACAGTAGCAATTTAATTGCTACTGTAGCATGCGTTGCAAGACGATATGCAGATATTCTCAGAAGGTTTATCAAAAGGATGTTAAGGATATCTTGGACTGAAAAGAAGAGTAATGACGAAGTTATGAAATTGGCAAATGCAGAAAGGAGATTAATAACAACAGTTAGAAGGCGCCAGATGCAATTTGTAGGTCATATTTACAGACATGGAGATTTGGAAAAATTAGCACTATTGGAGATGACGCAGGGAACAAGAAGCAGAGGTTGACAAAGATTAACTTATTTAAACAGCTTGAATCAATGGGCCACAAAATATACAACAATCAGAACGAACGATTTTTTCCCAAATTAGACACATTTTTTTCCCAGCGGGAGTCTGATTCCTCTCCTCTCCCTGCACCATCATCTCCTACGGCTATGCTGAGTGCAATTGATATAATAGCACGAAGATAAAAAAAAAAGTTAGCGGTTATCAAATGTTCTAAAGTAACACCATGATGAATACTTTTTGCACGTGTTTAGGATACAATACTCTGACCTTCTCATTTTCAACAGTTGCAATTTTAGTTACGGTAGGCAATATCTTTTGGTGCACAGTTACTACTCCCTAGTCACTACTTAGAGCAGAGATTCTCAACCTTGAGATTCAAGGACCACTTATAAAAATTGTGTCTGTCACGGACCACTACTCTCCTCCCTTAAAAGGTACCAGACTAAATATGGCTTGGAATGTTTAGGTCAGTCTACTTATATTTATCAATGTCTTATGCATCATGCACATTAAGCTACATTTCCCTGTTCCACTAAAACACAATTCGAGTCCACTCAGTTGATCGTGTGCGACTTAGGCCTACTGCTGTAAACAATCTCTTACTTAAACCAAATGATTACAGCTGGTGTCAACAACACATTGCCAGGTTCAACATTATGTAGTGAAACGGCGCCAGCTCAGTGGCCGAGTGGTTTCGCTTTCGGCTCTCATACTGGTAGATCTGAGATCGATTCCAGGTCGGGTTAAACCGAAGACTTATAAAACGCTACCGATCGTGTTCTTTCTTGCATAACGCAGTGAGAATAAGTTGAGTAATAATGTGACAACATCGCATGATATAAAATTAAAAATACCAACCTGATATAAAATTAAAAATAAGCCCTATCGCTAAAAGATCTTAGCTGTTGTAGAGCGGCAATAAATAAAACCATGACATTATTATTATTAGTGAAACGTCGTTCTAAAGTCGACTAGAGTTAGTTGACTTGTGTATTTAAGGTAACTGTCTAAACTGATTTCGACTAGCACTCGAAAAGATTTACTAACTGAAGATGTGTTTGTTTGTTTTGTTTCAAGTTTTTTAAAAGTTGTACGTAATCACTGTCCAGACAACCACTTTATCTGGTCCAAGTTAGGTAAAGATTATATGTCTTTAATTTACACTTTTATGCTTATACTGCTTATCTTAGAACACAGTACTGTATTTTTAATACCCTCAATTCTCATTTAGGAAACAAGCGTCTATACAAAGACAAAATTGCACGTTGCCATGCAATGATACAGGTCAAGCAAATTGTCTCAAAGAAAAGTTTCGCAGAATTGCAAATTGTTTTCAACATTTCATAAAACAAATTAGAAAACACAGCATACATTATTCCTGGAAAAACTGTTTCACCATTACGTCGTTATTGCCATTTTGTTTTTACCACCTGCTGAAGAAATAGCTAATAGGCTAGTGGTTGTTGTTGAATTAGGGAGCGCGTCCCGTTGGGGGGCGTGAAAGTGATAGGCTGTCGCACCAGCATGTTGCTATATAGTGCAAGTCGTGAACAGAAATGTTGGTAACACCTTACGTATCACGATTATTGACAGGTGATGTTCCCTGTTTGTGACTATTTCTTAGCACTTTTAGTTGCGCTTGCGCTTTTTATTATGGTTTTTTATCTTAGCGCTTACTATAACGGTTGTTGTTTACCCCATTGTTCGGTAACAATAGCTGTTTGTAACGTTTTTGTATGAAAGTAGCTTTACGGCACTTGGAAGTCAAAACACAAGCTCGGAACAAACTTGACTGTGGAGTGAGAGCCTAGCAAGGCCACAATAGGATTCGAAATTGCCTCCCACAGATGAAGTAGATGAACTCATAAAACGAAGCTAAATTCTTATGTGTATGTTTTACATGGCCAAACCCATTGCAAATGCATCAGAAATCAAGCAAAGCAACTGAACATGAAAAACAAACATTTTTATGGAAATAATTTCAGTGACCTGAGATTGTTTTCATACAAAAATAACATCATCAATCGAGCAGTATTGCCTCATAAGGTACAACTGTCACATCAAAAGTTATTGTTTGATAAAAACATGTCGACACACATGCAACGTTGATGGGAACCTAAACATTGTGAATAAGCTTCAGAATTGTTCAGTTATATTGTCTGCAGAGTCGTTTTTGTTAAATTTTGGCTTCACACAAGGCATGTTGCCAATTGCTGCACCGGCTATCGTTAGCTTTGAAGTCTGTCTGAAGCATTATTCCTGCACAATCTTCGTCTCCTCCTGTATTGTTGGGTTCACCTCGCCACCAGAAGGCGGTTCCAGGAAATGCTCGTGTCCCATCCACCCACATCCAATGGCCCTCCCGCTTGGCATCGGTCAGACCAATCCAGGTGAACTCATTTTTCAACAGCATGGTATTGGCAATAGCTCTACACGCAAATATATGACTAAGCTATAAAAATGTTTCTTATGTTTTTATAACGTCAAATAACGTAGTGAATATTCAGATTTTAAAACAAAGGTCTAGTACATGAGAATTTGACACTTCTCACCAAAAATAATTCAGAAATAATGAATGTAAGTATAAAATATCACATTGACCAAGTATTTTTATATTTTACATAATGGCAACTTAAGAAATATGTAAACTTGTTCAATGTTCAAATTATTTGCGTTAATCTTCTTTCATATGTATGTTATCTTAGTGGCAATTTATTTTAACGATAAGTTAATGGTTCGATCACTCACACTCTGTAACCGTAATCCTTCATCATATGAACTGCTAGATCTCCTCCAATAGATATGCAGTACTGTCTCGCACCGTTCCAACTCAACTTCCTCCAGTATATATGATACTTGTAGCCATTTCCAATATGAAACCATCTGTCATGGATTACACGGCCTTCAATAAATATTCAATCAAAAGTATTAGAATTCTTCTTGGCAATTAAAATAAAACTGTCATAATGGTGGTTGAGATAGCAAGTTGTGTTTTAATTATTTCAATTTCTACTTTTAGTCGAAACTACTGACAATCATCAAAACTATTGACAATCATCAAATTGTTCAAAAGTGTTCCATCACAATACTTACTTTCTGCCGTCATAATGGCAGTCCCAGCAATCACCAAGACACAAAGCAAGCTCGACAAAGAAGCCATGTTTTAAAAAATGTAGAATGTAAAAATGTAGAAAAATGTCAAATGTAGCAAGAACTCAGCGATAGATACTTGTTTTTGCCCATGAGGCTGGGCTCATCAGTACCGCACCACATATTTCTTTCTATCGTTGAGTTCTTGCTACACTCGACTAACGAGAAGCACATGCTTTTGGGAAAAGTCTTGATGGCTAGTGTGGAGGCTACACCGGTATGGTTAGCGAAACACAATGCTCGCTGTTCTATAGTGAGTACTCAGGTAGTGCTGACGCCAGGAAGATCGCTCCTTCTCAACTGTTACACTTTTAGATTGATGACGTTAACACTTTGCTCCTCAAAGGGAGGCCGGATTTGGCCCCCCCCTCATATTTCCTTTAATTATTTAAAGCACAGTAACGCCATGCACTTGGTTTTTCTTGACTTTTCCTAAAATTGCCAGGCGGATCTGATGATATTAAATTTGATGCTAAAAGTTGTGTAGTTTTCTTGTAAATTCAAGATTTTGGTGAATTTTTGCTATTTTTAGCTAACTTCCAGCAAAGCGTGAAATGGATTACATTGCGATGACAAGCCATAAGCTCATAATTGCTTCGTGCATCCATATGCGCGAGCAGAGAGAAGCATCCTCTTGCTTTCTTTTGTTTGGTTTGACCTCAATAATACAAAGCGCGTTATTTCTTATGCTACGAAGAAAAGCCAGTGATCGCAAAGCTGTTAATTAGAAACAATAATAGCAAACGTTTTTTGCGTTATCAGCTCTACAAAGAAGAATAGCAATCCACTATCAAAATAGTAGGCTATGGAGGCCACAAACTATTCAAAACAGTTGTTTCAAGCAGATAATATTCATTGACGAATAAAAAACGTTACAATAAGAAATCTTCTCTTGGATAAAGACACGAAAACCTGGTTTCGAAATAAACGTTCTATGGAAATGCTCTCATTGACAAAACTTGCAATTGAGGAAATGTATCACTGCAAATACTTTTGGGAGAAGCCGGAGAAATAGCGTTTTTGCAAACAGTAATTGTGAGATACTCAAAATTATGAGATAGGCTCCATTTACACGTAGCAGCTAACTCGATGGCGTCCCTTCACTGCTTTATGTCGCCTACTTGTTGTTATGTCCTGTATTTTTGTTTCACAGTGCACTGTGTTTTGTTCCAAAGAGCGCAAAATAAAGATGATAATGCCTCATCTACATTACAAAATATTTTGTACATTACAAAATATTTTGTAATGTAGGCCTACAAACAAAATGTACAATGTACACAATGTACATTACAAAATATTTTGTACTGTAAACGAGGCATAAAGTTAGGCGTCACATAAGACAAACAACAAATCAGCTTTCTTCATCATTGATTCAACATCTGAATACGTTGCGCCAATGTATAAGAGGCCGGCTATTGTGAAGACCCGCCATTTAGGCTATAAACGATCCGATTATACCAAAAGTGGGACAAACTAGTGGATCAAAGAATGAATAAACAATGCTGAGAAAACTAAATCTAAGTGACGAACAATACCGATGTCTTCATTTATCTTGGAAAAATGCTGCCCAAACTTATCAACAAAAAATACCGTAAATAACGGCAAGGATCCCGAAAGCAGAATTTGCTCGACTTTGGCATGAATTTAGTCAGACATCTACAGTAATAATTCCACACATACAATAACGGGCTCTCAACTGCTGTAAGATAACACGATGGTTCTGGTACTGGGCGATTTGTGTAACAGTTTAGGGGAAGACACTACTTGAAATGATGCACCACACAAAAGATTTTCAATGAAGACTGAGTCTAAAAACCGATGTGGATTGTGCTGCACAATGACTTCAAGTTCAGGACAGACAAGGCACAAAATATCACGATAAAAATAAAGACCTTGTGGGAAATTTTCGAGAATCATAACACGATGCAAATACCATAAACGCTTAGTTTGCATGCTGCTCTAAGCTGGCCGGCAACTACAAAGGTAGACAATACAGGCAGTTTATAATTCGATAACAGCGCAATAAACATTATAAATACATAAACCGACAATTTTCTTTTACAAACGTTTTACGTCTAATAGTAAATTTTCCCTCAACAATTTTTTGTGAAGCACTTGCAAACCACGGTTTTGTAAAATAATTCATCATTATTATTTTTTACTTCTCGGATATTGTAAAACGTCATCAGCAAAATCACAAAAAAAATTTCATTACTTCAATGTAGTAGGCCTAAGAATTTCTTATAGAATTGTAGCCACGTTGTTTCAACAAAGAAGCCATTTTTTAGCAATATAAAGTTATAGAAAATAATTTGCAATCATGCAAATGGTTGGAAAGAATCTAGGAAGTCTTCTCACAATCTGGCACAAAATGATTATGTTTATTGTATCTCTGTAAAATTTTTTACGACAAACTTTGAAGCTTCGTTATAATCATTTTTATCTTTGAAGTCAAAAGTTATTTTTTTTTTTGGCCAGAAACATAATCACTGCCTTGCTGATGTTGTCGATATTACGCGTATTTTTAGTGCTTCAAACAATAAGGACCCAGTCAGCAATCCAGTCCTTTTACATTGATTCAACATTTGTAAACGTTAAATTTATGTAGATTTGCTGACTGTGGGTTATTTCACATTTCCTTTGTTTACGCATGTTCCTCAATTCGCTGTTGCATTATTTCGACGCTGGCGGACTAAAAATGTATTTTCAAATTGATTGACACAATCTTCAATAAAAAGTGAGCTTCGAACTTAGCTTTGTTGATGTAAATGCTGTATTTTTTGTGGATGTAATTTATGAGTCATGTTTATAAACACCCGTAAGCGAAATGACTTATGATGTGGCCTGCATGATATTTGTGATGCAACTTGACATAAATCCACAATTTCAAAAGCACCTAATTTGAATTAGAAATTTCAAATAATTTCAACAACTTGTTCAATTGTCTTCTCTCTACTAAAAATATTCATACTACAAACTCAATTGTAGACCTAAAATACACAAACGAAGATGTAAACAGCTATTCAAGCAGGCTAAGGTGTTACTTATGAGAAATTTGGTTCCATAAAACTAGAAGCTAGCCATGAGTTTCGGAATGCATTAGTTTAGGATAAAAATGTAAGACAACAAACGCAGTTTTGTTTTTTTTTCAAATTCGTGTAACAATGTTACTCTGATTGTAACTATTTTAGAATCAATGAGTAGCTTACAATAAGATTTGCTCGCAAGTCGTAAATTCTAATCAATGCAATGATTCGGCACACCGCACACACACTTCGTGCGTTCGATCGAGCTCTTTGTTATTTAGAAGTTTGCATGAAATCGGATTAGCACGGTAATTAAATAGCGGCAAGTTAAATCAAAATTGTCGTTTTTGGGTACCTTTGCAAAAATTGAAATATCAAGTTTAACATATAAAATTTTAAAATAATGACTTTTCAAACTTATAGACAAATGATTTGCTTTCACACCAGTGCAACTTCTGTTCAAATAGCATCAGCGGATAACACGTAACAGCTCATTGAATTTGATCCAAAAACGGCCCCCCCTTGAGCAGTTAACTTCCAAAAAAACGTTGAAAAGCAAAGGGTTAAGTTTAGCTCTAAGTATTTGTGATTTATGTTTGTTGACAATTTTCTTGTTCAAGGCTATGCATCTATGATCGTTTTGACACATGAATAAAGTAAGCGAAATAGTTTGGCTTTTTGTTTTGAACTGCTAAGTTCAGCTTCGAAATATATCGTGTGGCAAGCTATATTGAGCTTGGCATTTTGACATATTTTTGACCTTTTTTTACATTTTTTAGCGCTCCAGATACTTTAAAAAACTCTGTTTTATCAATTTGCAGTAAGTTATTTACAAAACGTTAAGTACGAGAAGGCAACTTTTTTAAAATCCTGGTGATGCTTTTCATAATATTGTGTTTTGGGCTAATTGTTTTAAGAGCATGACTATTGCCATAATATAAGGTGTTGCAACCATGCCATATTTTACCTTGAAAATCCAATTAAAACGACAATTTTTTTCAAATTCAACGTTAAAACTGCCAACATGGCAATCCTTTTCAAGCCTTATCTTGAATTACAGCGTTTCGCTTCCAATCCAGATGCTATCATAGCGACATTCACGGCTACACTAGCGACCATATAAGCGTTTGCTTTTTATATGCACAAGTGAGCCACTCGCGTTAGTTTGGTTTTTAAATCTTTATCCTCGGACTGACAAAGCCTTGATGGGTTATTCCTGGTAGTTTCGCATAGGCTAGGCTGTAGAGTCTCTTGACGCAGGGCCGATCACTGAGATTGGCAGAGTGAAGTTTTCCGATTGTTGAAGTGTTGTTGCCGGGAAATGATTCCATTCACTAGGTGCCGCTGAATGGAGAGCAGTCCTGCAACGCGTTGCTCAAGCGCACACTCCGAGAGCCGAACCAGCACCGCGTGATCTTGAGTCGGGCGCGTAACCACTGAGCTAACGGGGCGGACGTTGCTGAGAGAAATCCTTTCACAAATTTTACCAACATGGTACTGCATTGGCTATCAACACAAACACAACATTAAACAATGAAATATACGCTGATGTCTCTTAACCTCTGTTCTGGTTCCTTGATGTTAGGGAGGAAGAAAAGTTGTACAATGATCCTTCCGTTTAGATGCAATCGAACGATTAAACATAACAAGCAAGTAAAATGTCTGGTTTTAAAAAATGACTAAAAAGAAAATCTAAAAAATTGCTCAATCAAAAGGAATCATGATAAAAAAATCAAAATGTAATGTTGAAAATTTTAATCAACTTGAATTCTCTGAAGGAAGTGGGAGGTGGACAAGTTTTTCTCTTTCTCAGCTTGAAGACAAATTCAAATACTTATTGTTGTAAATAAAATAAAATCAGTTACGTTCGGAAACTTGTAAAGTTATGACTTATTGATAAAGCTTTCGCCACCGTAAAGGCGGCTTCTTCAGTATCGTATTCAAATAGACTATGAATAGTATCTAAATTGGCTAAATAGAAGATAAGAAGCTGCCTTTATGGTGACAAAAGCTTTATCAATAAATTATAGAAGTTTTCGAACCAGACATTTTACTTGCTTGTTATGTTTAATCGTTCGATTGCATCCAAACGGAAGGATCATTGTACAACTTTTCCTCCTCCCTAACATCAAGGAACCAGAACAGAGGTTAAGAGACATCAGCGTATATTTCATTGTTTAATGTTGTGTTTGTGTTGATAGCCAATGCAGTACCATGTTGGTAAAATTTGTGAAAGGATTTCTCTCAGCAACGTCCGCCCCGTTAGCTCAGTGGTTACGCGCCCGACTCAAGATCACGCGGTGCTGGTTCGGCTCTCGGAGTGTGCGCTTGAGCAACGCGTTGCAGGACTGCTCTCCATTCAGCGGCACCTAGTGAATGGAATCATTTCCCGGCAACAACACTTCAACAATCGGAAAACTTCACTCTGCCAATCTCAGTAATCGGCCCTGCGTCAAGAGACTCTACACGTAGCCTATGCGAAACTACCAGGAATAACCCATCAAGGCTTTGTCAGTCCGAGGATAAAGATTTAAAAACCAAACTAACGCGAGTGCCTCACTTGTGCATATAAAAAGCAAACGCTTATATGGTCGCTAGTGTAGCCGTGGATGTCGCTATGATAGCATCTGGATTGGAAGCGAAACGCTGTAGTTCAAGATAAGGCCTGAAAAGGATTGCCATGTTGGCAGATTTAACGTTGAATTTGAAAAAAATTGTCGTTTTAATTGGATTCTCAAGGTAAAATATGGCATGGTTGCAACACCTTATATTATGGCAATAGTCATGCTCTTAAAACAATTAGCCCAAAACACAATATTATGAAAAGCATCACCAGAATTTTAAAAAAGTTGCCTTCTCGTACTTAACGTTTTGTAAATAACTTACTGCAAATTGATAAAACAGAGTTTTTTAAAGTATCTGGAGCGCTAAAAAATGTAAAAAAAGGTCAAAAATATGTCAAAATGCCAAGCTCAATATAGCTTGCCACACGATATATTTCGAAGCTGAACTTAGCAGTTCAAAACAAAAAGCCAAACTATTCCGCTTACTTTATTCATGTGTCAAAACGATCATAGATGCATAGCCTTGAACAAGAAAATTGTCAACAAACATAAATCACAAATACTTAGAGCTAAACTTAACGTCATCAATCTAAGAGTGTAACAGTTGAGAAGGAGCGATCTTCCTGGCGTCAGCACTACCTGAGTACTCACTATAGAACAGCGAGCATTGTGTTTCGCTAACCATACCGGTGTAGCCTCCACACTAGCCATCAAGACTTTTCCCAAAAGCATGTGCTTCTCGTTAGTCGAGTGTAGCAAGAACTCAACGATAGAAAGAAATATGTGGTGCGGTACTGATGAGCCCAGCCTCATGGGCAAAACACGTATCTATCGCTGAGTTCTTGCTACATTCGACTGCCGAGAAACCTAAGAGTGTAACGTCACATGATGCAATTCTTACAAGAAGTTATCTATACTGGAGCACATCTGCATGGTTGGAGGGTTTGTAAAGTAAAATCTTTTATTCAGCTGATTATAGTGATAAACTTGTTTTGAAAACCAGACTTATGTTTCATTAAAATACCAAGGTAATGATTACAATTTAATCAGAACCAATCAAGTGTGACAAGATGGAAAGTTATCCGGTTATATCTCCATTTAATGTATTTGACCGATCGTATGTGGTGGGGTCGGATAGTAAGACATAATACATTCTGAGTACTCAGTAAAGTCCACAAAAATCTGCAATTGTCCTTTAAACTTAAATTGTGTCCTCGCAGAGACCATAACGCGCGGTTGTGCACTCTGCGTCATTGGTTCTGAAGTTTCGTCCGGAATTTATCCCCCCGCAGTCCTCATTTTTCTGATTATTGGGTTCCCCACTCCACCAGTGGGCGTTTGACCGAGTGGCTGTTGTTCCATCCACCCACTTCCATCTCCTCTCGTATACCAGGTCCTTAAGTCCAATCCAGGTGAACTCGTCTCTCAGCAGCATGGTGTTGGCTATGGCTCTGGAAATCAGTATATGTTGTTGCTAACATGCAGGTAAGCGTACAAAACACTTTTAAGAAATTACAAATATTATACAGGCCTACAAAACAAAACTTAATTTTTTTAGTTCTTGGAATGTCAAACCTATTTTGTTGTGACCTATATTATGTGACGCCACCATTTCAAAAACGTAAGCATTTTTTTTCATCAGGTTTAATTTTTGAGATATAGTTATAGCCCCTGTGACGCGGGGTTATAGGCCTACCTAGTTTTACCATACCATGTACCTCTACATGAACAAAATTTATTTAAACATTTAAAGGCATGTTATTGGTAGAACATCAACATACTTGTAGCCTATTAATAATATCTCAAACAACTTAAAGCTATCAAAAATATCATCAGCGCAAAGACAAGTGTTAAAGAGATTGAACAAGCTTCAACTTGCTGTTGTCATCTACAGTACAGTAGCATGCATTGCAAAACTATATACATACGCATGCGCAGATAGGCTGCCAGTGTGGTTAGAAGATATAAGACATCAATTGCGTCCATTCATAATAAATTATTCTATGGTTTGAGCTGAAAAAGGTTTGAGCTGGAAATTACACAGATATGCTTTACATAATACGTTATTTCAGTCGTTTTTTGCATTGATTCAACGTCCACAGACGTTGAATCGATGTAACAAACAACTGATTTACTATACGAAGATTAATGATCCCAGACTATTAGTGCTTTGGATTTTATTTCAGTTTAGAGCGGTGTCAAGTGAAATGCTGGAATAAAAAAGATCATTTTCGTTATGAAATTTTGAAGATGAGTTTCTTTCCATTTCTAAAATGAACAAAAAATATTTAATGGAATGCAAATTTATCTGTTAACAAACTCAAGTAAAAAAAATCTTGTGGATATTATTTTCCAGTGATGAATTACAATGGTATTTTCATACTACACCACATCTGGCGTATTTTTTAAATAAATAAGAAAAGAATTATATTTCTAATCATAAAATCCTGTTTCAAAGTGGAAACGACCCGCATTGAGAAAGAAGGCAAGCAGGTTATTATTCACATACATTATGAAGTAATTTTACAATATGAGTAAACTGTTCAAAACGAAGCTTATATAATTCTTACCGACATGCATAAACACGCACCTAAACTTACAAATCCGTAACGATACATACTATAGGTCAAGTATTTTCAATATAATTCTTGAAAGATCATAAAATATGTTTACTTCAAAAGGTCGCTGAGGTAGAAATGGATGCTATGGTCATGCATAGTAAGGTTGACGGTGGTAATTTTAGACTAGAGCCGGAGATGATTTTATTTGCCTGCAAGGGGATCGGGAACTTAAAGAAACCACCGCGTATTCTTTGAATATATTGCGTTTTTCTTAGAAGTGCCTAGATCTAGACCTGAGGATCTCATTGGTACATGGCTCAAATTATTCTCTCAACGCTCTGGCCACCAACGTTTTTTTTTCTGCATTAAATTTAGTGATTCTTTAAGCTTGCGGTTTGAATTGCTACAAACTTTGAAGTGCTACAAAATACAAATCATAAGTTCGTGCATTTTTACTTGGACGAAGTTGAACTTGTTGGCATCCGGTCTCTGTTCACATGATATATGGTTTGCGTCTTTGATTCACACCAGTGTTGCCAACCACACTTAATGAATGGGTACTAATTTTTTTTTCTAAATGAGTACCAAATTGATAAACAGAGTACCAAATTTTTTTCACCTTTAAAAATAACAAATTTTTATCCACTTCATTAGCGCAGAACGAAATTATAACCATAATTTTTTCCATCGAGTTTTTTTTTCTTTCAGACAAAGTTTTTTTTTCTTTTTCTTTTCTTTTTTCTTCCAGGTGGACCACCAGTGGTCCACCTGGACCACGTTGAGAATCACTGCTCCAGAGTACCAATCGGCAACACTGCTTCACACAGTAACATTGTGAAAGTCTTCTTCTAGAATGCTACATCAAAAGTATACTTACACATGAAATATTGGTGAAGATTTAAGAAGTATTTTTTAAAAATACTAATTTTATATTCAATTAATAATTATCCTTTGCAAAGCTTGAGTGTTTCGCAGTTCCATGTGACATCGCTATATAACCCACAAAGAGCTTTGAAAGAACAAGACGTTTGTGAAGTTAAATCTTTGCATTAACCGTTTGTGTTCACTATATTATTAACTCCACTCTACGACATTTTGGAAATTGTGTTACTAGGCTAAGCTACTACTACTGCTACAACTATTACTACTACTGCTTCTCTGACTTACTATTTCCAGCAGCAGCCTACTTGCAAGATATAACCTTCCCAGACAACCACTTTATCTGGTCTAGAACGGGTAAAGATCTGGTCAGATCCGTACCCGATCTGCTAAAAAGCTTGACCAGATAAAGTGGCTGTCTGGGTTTCTTTCAGGCTTACCACAAAAGAATAACAGCAACTATTATGGAGAAACGCATTGTTACCATGAACCCAACTAGTTTAACTTGTAAAGCAGTTACTGTTAAGTTTAGGCTAGTTACAACAACTGGAAAGGGGTATTTAACCAAAACTTATCCAACCGAAAGCTCACGAAAGAAGTAATTTTTTTTAAACAACAAAAACTGTTTTGAAATCGCATTTGTATCAATTAACACAACATGTTTTATGTATTCATTCACAATCAAGTATTTACAAACAATCAATCAATCATTTTTTACAATGAAGCAACTTACTGAATAAGCTCTCTATTTCCACTTATTCGAGAAAGTCTATCTCCCTGTCCCAAAGCGGTGGGATGGCGCAGCGGATAAGACACTCGCTTTCCAATCATGCAATTCCTGGTTCGATCCCCGGCTTGGTTGTTGAAAAACACTGCTCACCTCAACCCAGGATGTAATAAATTGGGTGGGCGTAGTTGCTGAAGTAAAGGCAGCCGAGAGAAAGGAACTGGCCACCTTACTCTCATTAGTGCCGAAGGCTTAGTATAATGAGAACCTTATCTTCTCATCCCCCAATGCTTGGATCAAATACGGGACTCAACATTTTTTACCTGTCTGGGTTTCTGGGTTTCTGGGTCACCAGAAGTACCTGTCCACCTTGCATGTGATTAAGTGTCCTGAAAAAGACATAACCGCATTTTGACTAGTGCCAAGCCAAATTCCCAAAGCGCTCACAACTGCGTAGCCGAAAATGTAATGAGATTATTTCACATGCAAAATATTCAAAAAAACTTTCAAGACGTTTCCTCCTTTCGTTTTTTTCTTTGTGTTGTAGTTACGAGGCTAAATGCAAATCTCATCTTCGTGGTTTTTGTCAGGAAAGATCATAATAACTGACGCACAAGCTGCAAAAAGTTGTTGTTGTGCTCATATACTTCAGATAAATTCTTGGATATCGTTTTTCGGCACCTAAACACCATTTTACAGATTATGATTATAATACACGTTTTTCTGTTGTTACTTGTTGATGTTGTGATTCATCCATCATCATCCATTCTGCTTCAAAGAAGCCTGGTCTTCAATCCAAACCATCAAGGTCGACCAGTGTCTGCAGCAACTCCTCCATCTCCTTCTGTTGTTAGCATCTTTAATTTTCAGGTTTCCTTTTGTAATGTCATCTTTCCGTGTCATCTCACGTTTTCTTTTGGTCTTATTTTTCTGCAGAATGGATTGCAGCAAGTTTGTGTTGGAAGAACTGAAGGTTTCTTGCTAGTCAAACATATATGCAAATAATAGTGTTATCATTAAGGTTCCATGATTTTCGTGTTGAAAACAAGCTCAAATTCATTACAGTACCAAATATGGCAATGCAGTAACAAGGTAGGATTTGATTTTGTGATGTGTCATTACAAGTTCTTGTAATTGATTATTAAGCTTGTTAGTTTATTTAAGACAAATTTGGATGGAATTGTTCGTCAAAAAAACCTCAATTAAAATCCCGAAACAGAAACAACTTCAAGGAAACAGAAATCTGAAAACACGACTGAGTTTATGACAATGATGGATTGTACCCAACACAATGCCTATAAATACAACCGAGCTGAAGTTGGAGTGGAAGAATGAAAGTAATCGCGTGAAAGCGACTCAGAACGGTTAGAAAAAAGCTTTGAGGTGAAGTTGGCTCCAATATCAACACAAATGATTGAAAATTCGAGTAGCGGAAGCTATCTAACATTATGTTGCAGCTTATGCAAAACAAAATAAAGATTAAAAAAAAGAATACAAAAAACGCCATTTCGAATTTCACCAAAATGTTTTGATCTTAATTTAACTCAGTTATTCAAGAAGTTTTATGTATTATGTGCTCGAAGCAAAATCAAAATGCAGAAAAGTTTTTAAACACCAAAATTAGCGTCAATTTCAAAACGCGTACTTTGCACCATGGTCTGCAAATACAAGTAGGCGGGTCAATATAAGGTTTGACCCCAAAAAAATGTATACAAAAGTTTTTTTTGTTCCAAGTGTATGATTAGGTGGTATTATACTCCAGAAAAAAAGTCTACAAAAATCTGACCCCGGGAAAGTGATCAATTTACATAATTTGAAAATGGTGACCCCCAAATTTTTCAATGTACACAAATTTTTTTTTAGTTTAGTTAACACACTATAAATGTATTAAACACATATAAACATGGTATCTATGCACCAAATGAACATATCAGAAACCGTCTGTGATGTCATTATGATGTCATGGAAGACATAGGCGTCGATTTTTTAACATTTAAGAAAAAATCTGAAGGGGCAAGATGATAAAAAGTGTGAAATATGTACCCAAATTTGAACAGTTCCATAAAATTGCACTGTCAAAGATACAAAAAGAACAGAAAAGCAGGGTGGCTGCCCCCCCAAACAATTTCTACTTTGGGGCGCGCCCCCCTGCTTCCCTGGATTCGACGCCTATGACGGACGAGTATATGCACTAAACGTCAGAGAATGTCAGAGATGAAGTACCATTTTTCAAGTTATGATTGTTACATCCTAATAGTCGTCACAATTATCATCTGTACTGTCTGTGTCGTCTTGATCCAATGGAAGGACATTGTTTGGGTTTTCACAGGACACAAGTTGGCATTGTCCACAAGCAGAGGTACACGGAAATCCGTACCTCCTACATGTACATCACCGTGTTGCGCAAGCGATCGTGCAATTACAATGCACATCTTTAACAGATTGTCCGGTGCAGGGTTTTTCAGAGTCATTACTGGTGCGAATCGTTTGTGCTTAATCTTCCAACCCCAGCCAGTAGGGTCCAAATTGCTTTCTAGTCCTAACCATATTATTATTTGATAGTAAGCACGCAGAAAATGGAATATTGTAGAAGATGGAGTTGGTGGGAGTCGGGCTGGCGCAACGAAGGATGACACTGAAACTACTTTTTTTTTCAACACAGAATGTCGCAAAGATGCCAGCAAATCGCTTTGCTTTCCAGCAAAGAGTAGAACCATTGACTGTTTGCCATACTCTTCAATTGCATCCACCTTCTGGCCAGGTTTTGTAAATGCAAGTGCCAAGGATTCTAGCTCTTTGTCGCCTTTGGTGGCTTTCTGAAAGAGTGTTCTCTTTCCTATTCCGAAGATTCGTGAGGTGGTATCGCATCCTGTAAACGCATGGATGAAGATTTTTTTTTTTTCTTTTTGCGCAACGCTCAGAGTTCAAGATGGATACCACTACATCTTGCAGGTTTACAATCTTCCATATAAAATGGATTTGTTTCCTGTCTCATCATTAGTGCGTCCGCTCCGGGAGCCGTCCACACACCCAAACACTCAGCAGGCACACCATACTTACATGGGAGATACCTACCAGGGAGGCGAGGGACTCACTACGACCGAAGGGGCCCACCGCGGTAGATGGTAATCTGTGGATGTAAATGTTTGGTTAGTGGCTGCCTCAAGCTGATCTGCCTGTCTCAACTTTCCTCTTGCTGATCTTGGAGCAGTCTAAGAGATGGCGGGTCAAGCTCAAGAACTAGCGCATTTTGGTAGAGAGTTAATTTTAATTTTATTTGAAATTGTTTGTGTGTGTGTATCTTCTTGTTGCCCGCTTGAAGAAGGGCACCTGCTTGTGGGAGACGGGCCACTGCAGTCTGACACCTCATTTGGCGGAGATGCCAGAGAGGAGCGGCCAGAGGGAGGGTAGCTTTCGCTGACCCCAGAGTCGTCTTGGAATGGGCCGCTGCAATCCTGTCATCCCAGAGCGAGTGAGACAACGGAGAGGGACGGTTAAAGATCTCCCGCTGCAATCACTCTTCCGGCATCAGGCCGTGGTAGATGAGTGAGAGGGACGGGTTAAAGGTGGGTTGTTACGCCCTTGGCTGTCTAAGCTTCTTCAAAGATGATCTACGACCGTACTGTGCTAGTGAGATCCACCGCTGCAATCAGTCATCCCTACCACCAAGGACGACTGAGAGGGCGGTTGAAGAGTGGATCTCGACTGGTTCTTCTTTCTTCCGACCGTAGGAGGAGGTTTGGAAGGAGTAGAAATGTCAGATGACAAAGGAATGTTATGCTTTTGTGTTATGTTTTTCGTTTTTGTCATGATAACCCACAGGGCTTGAATGGTGGACCGTTTTGTGTCCTGTATATATGTGTCGCCTATGTCCAGAGATATCTTCTTTTGGATGATGGTGTGCTTGGCGATATTCATCATGGTCAGAAGGATCAGGTTGTTCTTTTGTCCTCCAGGGATTTGGTTGTAAAGGATAATGTCCTTTGTTATTTCTATGTCTTCCTTGGTTAGGTCAAAATATTGTTGTTTCAGGCGTTTCCATATTCCTTGTGCAAAGGAGCACTCGGTGAGGACGTGGGTCACATTGTCTTCAGTTTTTCTGCAGAATTTGCAACTGGTTTTTCTGTCAGATTGTAGACTTCTTTGAAATTCTCCCCATTTGTATCCTCCATGAGCAATCCGAAAGGACATGGAGGATAGGTGAAGTGGAAGGAGGAATTTGATTCCTTTGTTTTTCAAGAGGATCTCATTCCAAGGAATCTTCTTTCCGTTTTGATCAATCTTGTCAATCTTCTTTTCATTTTGCGTTTTCAGATTGAGGTAGATGTTTTTGTAGGAAGTATTTTCCCAGTCGTGTTTCAAGCCTTTGAGTTTGCAAAAGGACTTGAAGATGTCCGCATACATTTCGTTTGGAATCGGGGCATGCGGAATGCTGTTGGAGAACAGATGAGGATTGATGTGTCTCATTCTGTAGCTCAAATTGAACATGGCCCATTTGTGCCAGATTTCGGTGGCGTCTTCTAGTGGGAAGAGGTGCCGGATTTTGTCGATTCGACTAGTTTGGAATTTTGATTGAATGTCCACCATGTTGATGCCTCCATCTTTGACAGGAGGAAGTGTCTTGCTTCTCTGGAGTTGTTCAAATGGTGAAGGATGCCAGAGGAAGCCGAAGAGGATTTTGTTTAGTTCTTTGATGTGTTGTTTCGTTGGCATCAGCACTCTACTGAGATGCAAAGTGACGGGTACCAAGAGAGTGTTGATGATCGAGATCTTTCCATAGAGGGAGAGTCTTCGTGGTTTGTGGATGTTGGCGATCGTTTGAGTTTTCTTGATGGCGGTCTGCCAGTTCATCTTGTCGAGTTCTGTTTTGTTTGTTCCTAGCCAGATGCCAAGGATCTTGACGTTGTTCAAGATCGCAGCTTCTGGAAAGAGCTGCTGAGCTCTTTGGGCCAGGTCAGGTTTGGACGCCAGGATCTGGGTCTTTCCCTGGTTCACTTTCTGGCCGGACATCGTCTGGTAGATGGCAAGTTCTCCGTTGATTTCTTTGAGAGATGGAATGTCTCTTGTGATGAATGTGGTGTCGTCCGCATATTGCTGGATTTTGATTGTCAACTTGGAAAAGCGAAAACCGTTGATAAGATGGTTTTTCTCTATGCGACGGGTCAACACGTCGGCACAGATTATGAAATAGAGCATGCTGAGGGGACAACCTTGTCGAATGCCCCTTTTGACGTTGATTCGTTTTGTTAAAGCTCCGTTGATTTCTATTTTGCTTTTTGTTTTGTTGTAAACCAAAGACAGGTAATTCATCATTATTGGTTTTACTCCGAGTTTCTTCAGGATTCCATAGAGGAAGGAGTGACTAACTCTATCAAATGCCTTTTCAAAGTCGGTTATCATGATGTACAAGTTCCTGTGTTGTGTTTGGGATGCTTCCAGGGCAGCTTGTATGTTCATAGTGACATGCTCTATTCTGCGGTTTGGCAGTCCACATTTCTGATTCGGACAAATCAGGTTTGTGATCATGGGTGTGAGTCTGTTGGAGAGGATTTTACTCAAGATCTTGTAGTCTGTGTTGAGCAGAGAGATCGGTCTCCAGTTTTTGAGCTTTTCTTTTTCACCTTTTTTAAAGATTAACTTCACTTTTGCTTCTCTCATTGAGGGAGTCATTGTTTTTCTCAAGTAGCAATTTGTAAGCATCTCTAGAATGTCGTGTTTCAGGAAATGCCAGCATTTTTGGTAGAATAATGAGCCGAGACCATCTGATCCAGGTGCAGAATCCTTGTTAAGAGAATCGATGGCGGTTTTTACTTCTTTTAGACTGATCAGCTGTTCCGCTTGTTCAGCTGCGTCTTCCTCAATTTTGGCCTCTCCAAGAATGTTCAGGTAGTTGTCTTGTTCTTGAGGGTTGATGTCGTCTTCCACACCCCATAGGGAGTGATAGAAGCTGTGTACTTCTTTAAGAATGTCTTCTTTTTTGGTTAGAGTTGTGTTGTTTGTGCCATGTATCTCAGTGATAGAGCTACTTTTACAATTCTTTTCTTCTGCTTTGAAGAAGCTTTTGGAGGGCTCTTCATCGCTTGTTGGAGTTGTTCTGGATCTGATTTGAGATCCGATTGCTTTGTAATCGTAGGAATTTTGGACTTTCTCCAAGAATTCCGGTCGACGTTCTTCCAAGACGTGGTTTGGATGAGCGTCCAGAGTGAGGAGCATATTGTTAGCCTGATTGTAGTCTTCTCTACGCTTGAGTGCGACATCTTGCGAGAGTTCGATCAGACGATGATGATGAACTGTATTATTTCGATCAACGACGCACGAGTACAAAATAATTGACACGGCGAGAAGAACACAATAAACATAGCCAGGTCAGAGACTTTAAAGAACCGGCCTGCCACGCCCCGTGGAGGCGGGGAGCGGCGTGATTATGGGGTGGCGATGCACCCGGAAGGGAAGTCCACCAGCTTAGGTCGCGGGGGCCAGGCTGGGGAGTCTAGGTACCTGTGGAAGGAAAGTGTGGATCGAGAATTTTGTGCGACTCGTCCGCAAAAGTTAGAATGGCGGAACGGGCCAGGGAGACGGGCTTTGCTTTCTGCAAACGCAAAAAGGTCAGCTCACGACGGGCCGGGCGACAGAAGTTTTATAAAGCCAGGCAGCGCCCACGTCTCCATCACGTGACCGTAACACAGGTACGTTTAACTCCTATACCTTT
This sequence comes from Aplidium turbinatum, assembly GCF_918807975.1. Lineage (NCBI taxonomy): Eukaryota > Metazoa > Chordata > Ascidiacea > Aplousobranchia > Polyclinidae > Aplidium > Aplidium turbinatum. Next base: position 3,121,800 of record NC_137483.1, on the reverse strand, counting down.
TTTTTTTTTTTTTTTTTTTTTCTTCGAAGTAGCTACTGTTTCCAATGTGGTCTTTCCTTCTATCAACAAGGTGTACATGTCCTCACACGACTTCACTGAACCATTTAACTCGGGATCACTATCCATCATTTCAGAGACCAGCATCCCATTCAAGCATTTTTCTATCAAGAGGTAGCCTCGCAAAGCTCTCTGCACAGCTTTGCCACCCATCATATGCTTTACTGCATTGTCCCATAAACAGTTTCGAGAATGTCCATCAGACCTGACCCTTGTGGACAATGCCAACTTGTGTACTGTGAAAACCCAAACAATGTCTTTCCATTGGATCAAGACGACACAGACAGTACAGATGATAATTGTGACGACTACTAGGATGTAACAATCATAACTTGAAAAATGGTACTTCATCTCTGACATTCTCTGACGTCTAGTGCATATACTTTTCCATCATAGGCGTCGATTCCCGGGAGGCAGTGGGGCGCACCCCCAGTAGAAAACAAGAAAGAAAACTAACCCTGCTTTTCTGTTCTTTTTTGTAGCTTTGACAGTGTAATTTTATGGAACTGTTCAAATTTGGGTACATATTTCACACTTTTTATCATCTTGCCCCTTCAGATTTTTTCTTAAATGTTAAAAAATCGATGCCTATGTCTTCCATGACATCATAATGATATCACAAACGGTTTCTGATATGTTCATTTGGTGCATAGATACCATGTTTATAAGTGTTTAATACATTTATAGTGTGTTAATTGAACTAAAAAAAATTTTGTGTACATTGAAAAATTTGGGGGTCACCATTTTCAAATTATGTAAATTGATCACTTTCCCGGGGTCAGATTTTTGTAGACTTTTTTTGCTGGGGTATAGTACAACCTAATCATACACTTGGAACAAAAAAGCTTTTGTATAAATTTTTTTGGGGTTGCCCCCATATTTTTCATATATTGACCCGCCTAAAACATAAAACATGACACATAAAAAAAAGTTTAATTCTCGATCGATTAAAAAAAAACAAAAAACTTTGAAATGAAATAGAAAGCAAAAATTGTTTTAATACTATTTAAAAGACAAAACAAACCAAGCTTTGAGCTATTTTGACTTAAAAGTTTTATCACTTAATTTGTGGAGTTTCGAATAATCAAAATCTTGATCATAACTGGACTATATTTATTTGCTCTTAAAAAAATGTCTTAATTTTGTTAAACTTTAACTTCATTGGATTGAACGATGTTATTCTATTCCCAGACAGCAAAATTAGTTATTTTTGCATTGATTCAACGTCTTCAGACGTAAAAATAACGGATTTTGCGGTTTGGGCTATTTGAAAATTCAAAACACAAATTTGAGTTGAAAACGTTCACAACCGAAAATTTACATGTAAGTTAATGAGACGTATTACTTCACTAAGCCCGCTCCGTGGCATAGGTACAAAGTATCCATTTCTTAACTTATAGAACTGTTTAACACACAACCGCTCAGGTCATACCAAAGACCTTGTTAAGCTGTTTTCGACATGTTTTGCAGCGCTCAGGAAATAGAATCGGATAATAACTCACTCAGTTGCGCTACTATGCGGTTACGCTGACACTGTCTAGTAAAACGCAAACAGAAGTTAGAATTACAAGAATTTTCTAAAATTATTTTTCCAAATTCGTATTATACAAATTTATAACTGCTTCAATCAATAAATCATAAACTACTGCTTTGAAGATAGATTTTTGTTAGCCAAATTTTAACAGCCTTCGATTCAAATAAATTTTCACTTTTTTTACGAACAAAGCCTGATCAAAAGAGTCTTGGGAAACCAAAACGTAGCCTACATGTAGGTTATGCGAGTTTGGTAAGGCACCGAATCTCTGACACATTTTGATCGTTCTTACTTTAAGTGAGCATTAGTGGTGCAGTATTTACCCTGATCATAATCCATCATTACAGAGTTTCCATCTGATATTGTGAAACATGATTTCTATAACGAGTCTGCTATGTATCTTTGTGGTTGCTGGGAGTGTCATTATGACAACGGGAAGTAAGTATTGTTGTCTGACACTGGTTGTGCTGGTTGTCATTGTATTTATCAACAAACCTTTGTAGTCAGGCGAGTTTCTACCCATTGTTATGGAGGGATGACTCCCAATGAGTTTAATAACGCATAATTCGGTCTGTTATCTTTTGTACTGTAATAATAAGTAGCCTACGGTAAACAAACTCAGTCAGGTTCAGAAGCTTGTGTAATTTATTGATAAAGCTTTCGCCACCGTAAAGGCGAATTCTTATTCAAATAGAATTCAAATGTAATTGCTTTCATCATTTTAGTCTGATACTCTCCATATTATTTTTTTTTCTTTGTTTTTTATCGCATTGCGCATCCGGCTGGATCATTGGTGAATTTAAGCGAAGGTTTTCAATGAATAGTTTATTAACAAAGTTTTATTTTGAAATTATTATTAAAAGTGTTGCCAAATACAAATATCACCACATATGAACTAAACTTCTGTTGTAGGTCATATTGTCAACGATGGATGGATCTACGCCGGAAACGGACTCAGATACCGGATGTATCCATATAAGTCAAGTTGGCAGGCCGCCAGGCGTTGGTGCCAGCAACAAGGGGGAGACTTGGCGGCAAAAGGAATGCGAGATTATTGGACAAGAGTGTGAGCAGCTACCAAACTAGGTTAAACTGCTTATAAACAAATAGCAGGGGGTGCTAATAATTTTTTTGCTACTACTTCTATGCTCAAATTATATAAACTACTCATAAGTTTGAATACATTTTAATTTTTCATTATTGTCATTGCTGTCAAATTGACTATTGTTCTTAATGTTTTATTAATAACATATATTTTTATTATTATTATTAAAAATAATGAATAAAATCCAAATAATCAATTAATCTACTTAGATTCTAAGTTATTTTAGATTTAATAAGCGATGAATATTATATTTAAAGTCAATCATATTATAACAAATATTAAAAATGTTGTCACAAAAATTAGGCTTAATAACTAATATTCTTATTTTGTATTTGTTTTGTCTCATTTTAAATTCCTTTGTAGATATATAGCCAACGTTATGTTGCTGAGAGATGAATTCATCTGGATTGGACTTAACGACATAGACCGGGAAGGTCGATACATGTGGGTGGATGGACAACAAGCAACATACTCAAATGCCAACTGGTACGGCTCAGAACCTAATAATTACGACAACGAAGATTGTGGGGGAATAGATGTTTCTAGAAACTTCAGAACAAATGATGAAAGCTGCTGCAACCACCACTATGGTTTGTGTGAAGATGAAGTCGACGATTAAGTTTAGAAATCTACTGCACATATTTCTGGACATTTTATCAATCTGTGCGCACTTTATGTGCCCTTAATTAATTTCTATTTGGTGTTTGATAACTTCAAAAACAAGATTTCAATGGTGTTTAATTCTTTGAATTGAAATATCGTTTACTTTGCTCTTAGTAAAGTAGTTGCACTATCAGCAGTGGCGGCTCAGCCCCACATGAAAGAATGAGAAGAGGGAAAATATGTTTTCCTCTGTGAGACTGTGTTTGTCCGACCCGGTTACTTTTTTCAGTTAAAAATTGCGGATAGAAAATTAAAATATTAAAAGTTTCGTTTGGCAACACCGATATTGGGCAAACTGCTCTGCAGCCGGAGATTCTGGATTTCAAGTGCTCTGATTGGCTAAAAATTATCCTTGAAGCTCCACCTCTTTTGGTATTTTACAACAATTTTTGAATCTGTTGGGGCTGCATAGAAAACAGCCCCACCTAACCGAATAACTTTACAGACTTTTTAAAGTTAGTTTTTATTTTGCAGAGTAGCGATGAGCCATGAATGTAGAAGTGTTAGCTGTAGAGTCAGGGTATTCAACAGGTTATAGGAAGTACTAGTCCAGCCTAGGCCATCTCAAAATCACTTGAACTTTGTATGCAACGGCTAGGCTAGTCAAGACTAAGCTCAATACTAGTAAAGGTTGTCTCCAAACAAATAGCCTACTGCTAGTTTTTTTAAATGATAGCTTAGGAATACATCAACTTTTTAACAAAGTTAGAATGCATTTTTTCAAAATTTGATGTAAAAACATGCTCAGAACGCACCAAATTTAATGTAAATTTTCAAAATTTTCTGAGAGGGGGAGCCCCCAGACCCCCCGCGAAGTCGTTCACCTTTGGCGAACTCAGTGACGGGCTTCGCCCCCGGACTGTTTCTTGCAGCCCCACTGCTCACAAACACCACCAGCCGCCACTGACTATCAGTATCACCCACACGAACTGATAACAAACAAAACAAGCAATAACTTCATATTGAAATCGCATGATGTGACGTAAAACTAGGGCCGTTGAGAGGACAATTTGGGCACAGTACCAATGAGATCCTCAGGCCCAAAATCAAGAATCTTCTAAGAAAAACACTATATCCAAAGAATTCGAGGTGGTTTCTTCAAACTCCATGGCCCCTTAGCAAAGTTACGGGCCCATAAAATTATGCTAGGTTTGGGTCCAAAATCACCTCCTGGACCCCTTGTCAACGCTACTGCGTAACAATATGCGATTGATGACTTCCACGTTTCAAGCGCCACGCCTTTATCATATTCTTGGTTGATTTACTTTGCTGGTGAACTTCGTGATGTGTGACGGTTTAGTTTTCATAGGAATGTTTGTGCTTTGTGATTACTATTATGATCTGTTGTGTGTAACATGTCTCATGTTTTGAGCAATGAATCAACTAAATAGATTGATTTACTTTTTTTGATGTGGGTCTATCCACTTTCCTTTTGAGCGCAATTTTTTTGTACAGATTTAGAATTTTTGTACAGGTTAGAAAGTGTCTGGTATTAATTCTGACGATGATTTTTGCATTTTAGTTTGCGAAGTCTTGACATGTGTAATAGCATAATAAAACTGCAATACTTTTGGAAACTATCAACTGCAACTATGCAAAACAATTTTGTTGTATCTAGACTTAGTCCGGTAGTTGAAGAGTTAGCCTAGATTAAGTGGACGGAAAGGCAAGAAAGTCAATTTTTGTTCCCCCCCTTTAACTACGCATTTAAGTGTCCTGCCAAAGACACAACCGCATGTTTTTGAGCGGTGTCGAACCAGCGTCCTTTCGAATATCGATAAAAAATAAAGTCAAAAGGAACAAAGCATAGATACACCACCAAGAACTCGAGCAAAGTGTATTTTAAACTGGACAGAAATTTACTATAAAATTGCAATGAACAAACCATACAAAAAATAAAATTGGTGCTTGTTTTTTCTTTTTTTTCCACTCAAGAAAATAACCTGATTTTGATGATGATGAATCTGTACACTAAATGCGCACATCTCACCAGTACAAAAAAACGATAAAGGCTAGGACACGACCTTCGGGTTAACAAAGAAGAAAAGGAAGCATCAGCTATCAAGAAACTAGATTGTGGTTGACGAAAAGGAGTAAATAAAATAAGAAACTAACATTTTAGAAAGCGAAGATTAAGCAGAAAGAAAAAAAACACACTCCTCTTTCTCCTACAGCTTATGCTTCTTTTTCTTTTTTGTTAAATCGATGGTCATGTGCTAACCTTTATCGAACACTACCGCATTAGAACATGACATAATATTTAGCTGTCTGCTTAACATTTCACTTAGAGACCTAAACATTCCAATCCATATTTAGTCTGGTACCTTTTTCTTTCTGTACTCTTAAATTAATGCATGTTAAACCAGCTAAAGTTTTTTTTGTCTATGATTCAACAAAGCAAACTCTCTACCAAAGCTTTATTAAAACAATTTAAAAAAATATATACCAGACTAAACATGGCTTGAAATGTTTAGGTCAGTCTACTCGTCAAAATTTACGCAGACAGTTAAACATTTTTCTTATGCTTCAATGCGTTAGTATTTAAACACTTCTTGTTCCTTCAGCAGGGTAGCGTCACTGGAATAGAAAACTAATTGTTGATTTTATCAAAAAATAAAGAGTCTAAAAGTTACATACTTAACTCATGTTTAGCGTTTCGAAATCTCAAGTGTTTTCAATTTCAATGTTATTAAAATTTTGGTTGACTTTTTAAAATTAGATTGATCGGGTGTTCCAACCATTTTGATCTTAACTTGATATTATGCAAATTAAAGCAAAAGACGCGAATGTTATTTTTCCACTGTCCAGAAGATCAAAGGAAAAAGTAGAAACACCATTTAATCATTTTACTGAAGGAGTAAAGTTCACACACACGTGACACTCTTGAACTTCATCGAACCAACCACATTCAAATGGAACGCCCTTTTCGAACCTAATGTTTACAAACGTTGAATCAATGTAATAAAAGCTGATGTTGGTAATTGGCTTCTACGTGTGTTTAGTGGCAACTTAATAAGTGTCCCTATTTAAATACAACGACGTTTTATCAATGTCTTATGTATCAAACACATTAAGCTACATTTCCGTGTTCCACTAAAATACTAAAACACAATTCGAGTACACTCAGTTACTCGTGTGCGACTGACTGCTGTGAACCATCTGCTGTAAACAATCTTCTGTAAACAATCTACTGTAAACGGTAGGCACTTTAACGTAGTACACTCTTCGAAAAACGTACACGCAAATCAGCTGACTTCAGTCATGTGACTCAACACGTGATTATCTGGTCGTCTTTATCGAAAGATTTTGATACAAAGAAATTTAACTGAATGCATCCCCACAACCTGCGTGGCCGAATGGGTTATGGCAAAGGAGTAGTAATTTCGATTGCGTGGGTTCGATTTCCACCTTTTGCTAATACTATTTTTTTTTCTGCAACGGAACTGAGTCCAAGAAGAATCTTAATGACTGCAATCAATGAAGTTAATAAGGAAAATTGTGACTGAAATACCAGTGATGTCATATACGTCACGCATGATTGCGTTATGAAATTCGGACAGTGTGGAATGTAAAAGTGCCTACCGCTGTAAACAATCTCTTACTTAAACCAAATGACCACAGCTGATGTCAATAACACATTGCCAGGTTCAACATTTTGTAGTGAAACAGTACCAGCTCAGTGGCCGAGTGGTTTCGCTTTCGGCTCTCATACTGGTAGATCTGAGATCGATTCCAGGTCGGGTTAAACCAAAGACTAAAAACGGTACCGATTGCGTTCTTTTTTTCGGGTAATAATGTGATGACATCGCATGTAAACTAACCTGATATAAAATTAAAAATGAGCCCTGTCGCTAAAAGATCTTAGCTGTTGTAGAGCGACAATAAATAAAGGCAGTGGCTATTTGACCGGCTCCGGTCTTTGAATCTGAAACACTATTTGACCGGCCATGACGTCACTACATAAGCACTTTTTTCTTTCAAAGCAAAAGACGATAAGCGCCTTAAGTTTTAAATTCAACACGTTTTCTTCAACTGAGTCCGTGGCGCATACGTAACGTCTCTGGCTGCCATTCTAGAGGGAATGAGTTCGCTACTATCCAGAAGCGCTTTTTTTTTTTTTTTTTTTTTTAACTACAAAAGGATAAAAACTGATATGAATGAATCAACAGGTGAATAAAAAAGTTTCAAAACGAATCAAAAAAGTTTTTTCTAGTCTTTATTTTTAACAAATTCCTTTCATTTCTTAGCACAAATTCTCTGAAAAAATCACTCCTTCTAATAGGCTGTACGTTTCGCTGAAGTCCGAAGTTAAAAATTAAATCCAGTCTCATTGTCGCACAACAATCAGTCAAGTTTCAAATCATCATCTCAACCAACCCTTCAAGACAACTTTCCACTTTACTACGCTACGCTGAAGAGGTCGGGAGATCGAAACACTGGCCTTTGTCCATAGTTGCTTTTCATAATGTCTTTTTAGACATTCTTTTTGGGTCAATAATGTATTTTTAGATATTACTTTTAAAGAAATAAAAAGGAGTCAAAAGGCATTTCACTCTGTGTGGAGCTACATGTACTTGAGAGGTTAACTGTTATTCTTTTATTCACAAATTAAAAAAACTTAACTTTATTACTCACATTTGGAAAGATTTAAAAAAATAGGCTGTAGGCTACTCAAATTAAAAATTGACGACAAAAATGCACTTGGGGTCAAAATTTAGTTAATTAAAAAAAAAAAAAGAACACTTCAGGATAGTATCGAACTCTTTCCCTCTAGAATGGCAGCCCGAGACGTTGCGTATGCGCCACGGACTCAGTTGAAGAAAACGTGTTGAATTTAAAACTTAAGGCGCTTATCGTCTTTTGCTTTGAAAGAAAAAAGTGCTTATGTAGTGACGTCATGACCGGTTAAATAGTGTTTCAGATTCAAAGACCGGAGCCGGTCAAATAGCCACTGCCATAAATAAAACCATGACATTATTATTATAATTATCAGTGAAACGTCGTTCTAAAGCCGACTAAAGTTAGTTGACTTGTGTATTTAAGGTAACTGTCTTAACTGATTTAGATTTGCACTCGTTGATTTTAACTAAAAGATTTACTAACTGAAGGTTTGTTTATTTTGTTTTAAGTTTTTTAAAAGTTGTACGTAATCACTGTCCAGACAACCACTTTATCTGGTCCAAATTAGGTAAAGATTATATGTCTTTAATTTACACTTTTATGCTTATAGGCTACTGCTTATCTTAGAAAACAGTAGGCCTACTATATTTTGAATGTCCTCAACACTCATTTAGGAAATACGCGTCTATACAAAGACAAAATTGTACGTTGCCATGCCATGGATACAGGTCAATCAAATTGTCTCAAGGAAAGGTTTCGCAGTATTGCAAATTGTTTTCAATGTTTCATAATACAAATTAGAAAATACAGCATACATTAACCCTAGAGAAATTGTTTCACCATTACGTCGTTAATATTGCCATTTTGATTTACCATAATCTGCTGAAGAAATAGCCGATAGACCAGTGGTTGTTGAACTGGGAAGCGTGCCCCGTTGGGAAGCGTGAAAGTGATAGGTTGTCGCACTAGCATGTTACTGTATTGTGCAAGTCGTGGACAGAAATGTTGGTAACACCTTACGCGTCACCATTGTTAACAGGTAGTGCTGTGTGACTATTTCTTAGCGCGTTTAGCTACGGTTGCGCTTTTTATTAAGGTTTTTTTTTTTTTTTATCTTAGCGCTTATTATAAGGGTTGTTGTTTAGCTCATTGATCGGTGACAATAGCTGTCTGTGACGTCTTTGTATGAACGTAGGTTTACGGCACTTGAAAGTGTCAAAACACAACCTCGGAACAAACTTGACTGTGGAGTGAAAGCCTAACATGCGATGTGCATTGTCTTCAACTAAGCCACGAATAAAACTGCTGACCTTAAAAGGCCGCTAAATCCTTCGAAGAAAGGTACATTGTGAACCACTTAATCTTTTCATTTAGCCTACAGTACGGTACAATGGAAAATTAACTTTGTTTTTTTTAAGATCTAAAACATGTAAACTTTATGTAAACTTTATGTACTTGATTTTAATTTATAGCAGAAACGAGAAAAGGGGGCATAAAGTTTTACAAGTGACGCCAAGAGGGGCGTAAGTGCGTAACCCAAACAATTAAACAAACCTGCTATAAGCAATAGGAGTTTTATTTAGGTATTTCTCTCTTGAGTACAAAGTAAGATGATTGGTTAGAAAATTAAGGCCACAATAAGATTCGAAACTGCCTCCCACAGATGAAGTAGATGAACTTATACAACGAAGCAAAATTCTTATGTGTAATTTCTACATCTGCCAAACCCATTGCAAATTCATCAGGAATCAAGCAAAGCAACAGAACATGAAAACAAACATTGTCTGATAAAAATATGTCGACACAGACAACGTTGATGGATACCTATACATTGTGAATAAGCTTCAGATTGTTCAGTTATATTGTCTGCAGAGTTCTTTTTGTTAAATTTTGGCTTCACACAAGGCATGTTGCCAATTGCTGCACCGGCTATCGTTAGCTTTGAAATCTGTCTGAAGCATTATTCCTGCACAATCTTCGTTTCCTCCTGTGTTGTTGGGTTCACCTCGCCACCAGAAGGCGGTTCCAGGAAAGGCTCGTGTCCCATCAACCCACATCCAATGGCCCTCCCGCTTGGCATCAGTCAGTCCAATCCAGGTGAACTCATTTTTCAACAGCATGATATTGGCAATAGCTCTACACGCAAATATATGACTAAGCCATAAAATTGTTTCTTATGTTTTTATAACGTCAAATGGCGTAGTGAATATTCAGATTTTAAAACACAGGTCTAGTACATGAGAATTTGACACTTCTCACCAAAAGTAATTCAGAAATAATGAATGTAAATATAAAATATCACATTGACCAAGTATTTTTATATTTTACATAATGACAACTTAAGAAATATGTAAACTTGTTCAATGTTCAAATTATTTGCGTTAGTCTTCTTTCATAATTATGTATGTTATCTTAGTGGCAATTTATTTTAACGATAAGTTAATGGTTCGATCACTCACACTCTGTAACCGTAATCCTTCATCATATGAACTGCTAGATCTCCTCCAATGGATATGCAGTACTGTCTCGCACTGTGCCAACTCAACTTCCTCCAGTACATATGATACTTGTAGCCATTTCCAATATGAAACCATCTGTCATGGATTACACGGCCTTCAATAAATATTCAAACAAAAGTATTAGAATTCTTCTTGGCAATTAAAATAAAAAGGTCATAATGGTGGTTGAGATAACAAGTTGTGTTTTAGTTATTTCAATTTCTACTTTTAGTCGAAACTACTGACAATCATCAAAACTATACTGACAATCATTAAATTGTTCAAAAGTGTTCCATCACAATACTTACTTTCTGCCGTCATAATGGCAGTCCCAGCAATCACCAAGACACAAACCAAGCTCGACAAAGAAGCCATGTTTTGTAAAACCAGAAAAAAATTCAATGAAGTTAATTACAACAATGAAGTTACGTCTAGTGCGGAAAGCTGATTGAAACAAAAACAATTCGAAATTTACTTTTCACGTGATGTTGTGGCTTGATGGGTTTCGTATATTTTCAAAGGAAATTTAATATTGATAAATTTTTTAAAAGAATACATAGGCTACTATTAATGCTACAAAAAGTGCTCAATGCCAAGCAAAAAGTCAAGCAGGGCGAATTAAATCAAATATATTAGTTAGGCTACTCTTTAAAACCTTGACAGCCTGTTTCACCCTAAAAAGAGGATCATCAGAGGGTCCTTGTTATAAAGGTTTAACCAAGTCAAGGGTTTGAAGAGTAATAACTATATTTGACAATGTTTTTATATTATTTTTTGTTTTGTTTCGAAATCCAAGCAATTTTATTGAGAGCTCTAAATCTCAACTAAACGAGCCAGATCCTCAAAACTTAGACAGCTGAATAAAACTTGTCAGTGCTCAGCTCAAACCGTTGTGAAAGTTTCCAGTAGTGCCACCGAAGTACCATGTCGACCTATGCATTCCACCAGTTAGGAATATATACTGTACTTACTAAGTTGGAGATAAATCGAAGTTGTATTTATAGGCATTTTTCTTTATACAATTCATTAAAATAAGTATATTTTTCAACAACAATGCTTCATTTCTGCAAACGCACGTTTTCCATGCTGCCAACAGTTTCAATCTTGAAATGAAACAAACCAACACAGGCCATCGTCACTAAGCAAAATGTTATGACGACCACTATTACTTTCTGTTGTTACGTGACAATATGAGCCACCACTATCAATCAGAACTTGTTTTTTCGGACATAGGCCTACTGCACATTGCATGTTACGTGATTATGATGGCGTACAACTGTTCCAGACCGACCATTCCCATCTGTTTTATCCAATCAAATTAGTTAAAAATAATGCTGCAATCAGGCTGCACAAATTTATTGATGACTCAGAACTCGTGACATTCTGTATAATAATATGCAGATGTTACAGAAATTCTCTTCAAAAAGAAGACCTAAAACATAGCATTCCGAATTCGTCATAGAGAGCAATGTATTCCTGACCGGCGCGAGGCTATTTTGCACCCTTGGCAAGCTTTAATTTTTGCGCCCCATAGCTCAACATTTTACTGTAATAAATAAACAACAAAAGTTCTAATTTTTTTTCGATTTCTTTAACTCAAGTTGTTATTGGTTTAACCCTTTTACAGTAGTTAGTGGCAGTTCAAAACTATAAGGTTTTATCTCACTTTTAATGCTTACTATTTTATTTGTAAAATTTGTTACCAAATCCGGCATATTGAGTGCATAGTCAGTCTCAATGTATAGGCCTATCGTAGCCACTCGCATTGCATGGGCGCCGATCCCTATAGGACAGCGGGGACATGTCCCCACCATATTTTTACGTGTCCCCGGCATCTTTTTACATTATTTTTATAATGTAAAAGGGAAAATATTTAACGAATGTCACAAAATTATTATTCAGACTTTTAAAATCTATTGAAAGCAGGGGACAACATTTTTGTTTTATGCGAGGAAACCCCGTCCGTAGTAGAAATGTTTTATTATGCGGGGAAACCTTGGCGCAACTCGCAAATAGTTTTTGTTTTGGTTACGCCAGGGCCATTAGCATACGCTGGGTTATTAGCGTCATTGTCTGTCATTCAGTGTCTGGAACGTTGTTACAAGGCTGGGCAAGGTTGCACGGTGACTGTGGCTGGCAAGCTTGAAAGTGCTGAACTCCGCCATCTACGCAGTGAAGAAGAACTTTATCGTGTCTTCGTAAATGCTGAGAAGCTAATGGAGGATTGCAACCAGTGTTCCCTCTAAGGTGCGCAACTGAGCAAATGCGCAGTACCACCAGACTATTTGTGCAGTAATATCTCATTCTTGCGCACTTGCAATTTCAAAATTTAAAAGTAAAATGATCTTCAACATTATTTTTGGACAGAACGCTTCTGCGCTTATCGCATTTATACCGGGTGCTGATGCACATCAGCATACAGTACCCTTTTGTTACATCACAATCCTTTGTCTTTGCTTCACAAACACTCCACACTTGTGGATGCAACTAATTTTATTACTTAGCCTAGCTTGCAAAAGACAGCCTATTTTCCAGTTTCGACTCTGAAGACTGGTTTTACTATTTACAGTAATTACATTTTCTGTTGGTAATTCATTTTAACTCAGCATTAAAATGCTCATGCTCACTAAATCAAATATTTGCTCAGCATGAAATTTTCTTAGAGGGAACACTGATTGCAACCTTGAGTCATTGAAACTATCATGTCCCAAAAACATCACAAATCGTTTTCAGCATGGACTTGGCCATGGTCAACCTCCTCAACTTCAAACACCAGAAACAAATTATCGGTCAGAGTATTTTGCAGCCATTGAGAGCGCGCAGCAAAATCTTACTGACTATTTCTGGTCGATCGATCTTGAGCACTACAAAATTCTACAAGAATCACGCTTGAGTGGAAAGCTACAATCACATGTGGTGAACGATTATTCTGAGTTCTCTGACACAGAGTCCCTTGCCTAAGAACTATGCTTCTTTTGAAAGCAGTAGGCTACAATGGAAAGTCGTTGGAAGACTTTCGAATGATATTCAAGAAGATGCCATCCGCTGTTAGGCAAATGTTTCCGCAAGTGGAACTTTTGCTCATTTCACCAGCCAGCTCGTGTTCATTATCAGCTGAACGGTCATTTTTTACCTTGCAACGTGTCAAAACTTGGTTACGATCTACCATGACACAGAGACGGCTAAATAATACAATTTTCTGCCCTGTGCACGACAAAGTTTTGAATTGGATCAACATCCATGACCTCTCCAAGGACTTCGTTTTTAATTCGCCGGAGACTCGTTGCCGAGTGTTTGGACGTTTGCTGTCCAATGCTGACATTGACAATCCTAAATCGCATTAGGCTTGTACCTATTGTTTTTGTTTGTTTGTCAGAACAGACCCCCGACCTTTCTAGCTCGCTTCGTTTCTACCTTTCCTAGTAAATGTCCCAACCAACTTTAGAGAGCGATCGGCGCCCATGTCGCATTGGCATGAGTAATCCAGAAGACAGCTCTGCGCCCCTTTGAAGGCTGCACCTTAGGCGACCGCCTAGTTTGTCTAATGGACTCGCTGGCCCTGAATGTACGGTACCGAAGATATTTTTGTAAAATTGAACAGTGCAACACCATCAGTATCATCATCATAAGCAGGCTACCAGCATCAATATCAGCGCTTGCTTTGCGATTAAGTCATGGCTAGCAGCGTTGACAGAAGGTGTTTTTAGACCCGAAAGGAAATAATTGTATGAGCCTGAAGTCGATCTAAGGTGCTTGGGAGTTAAGAGAAAACATGGCGTATCTTCTTTGTAGCCATGTTGTGATTTTTGCTCATACACATCTAAAAGTGAAACTGCTGCTACATCTTGAGATAATAAACAAACGTGTCTCAGATTCTTTTATACGATTACGTTTTGTAGAATAACAAAAATCTGCCTTTATGAACGTTATCATGGTTTAACATGCACAGTAATCATATTTGTAAAGCCTAAAAGCCTGAAAAAAATCAAAAAAACTTTATTTCGATACTTCTCTTGTGTGAGTGGGTCGTTATAATTAGACCATTAGTGCGTCAATGCGCTTTTCATCTTTGTGTAGGCTATATGATTTATCGAGCTTATTTTTATGAATAGAGCTTGTTTTCAACATCGTCGTCGTCGTGTGAGCCTCTGGGCCCGAGGGTCTATCCTTTTACCACCCCAGATTCACGATGTTCCGGACTACACTGGAAGGCTACTAGAGAGCAGCCAGTCTTTGGTTTCATCATCCATGACACACAGACATGACAACATAATTATCAGGGAATACACAGCCACAACACTACGTGATAGAAACGGCGTAGTCTTCAATTAAATGAAGATAAATCCTCTGTTTGTCAAAAAACTATTGCTGTAATTAATCCTCCGATCAGCATTCAGCTTATTTTATTTTTTAATTTCTGCTCATCAAAGCGAAAAAGAATAATTCCATGACGTAACTATCAGTAAAATAAAATGTCTTCTGACAGGTGTTATAAAATAAGTAAAAATAAATTCCTTTTAAATTCCTTTTCCCTTTTGTATTGCATGACGTAACAATGGTCTAACTACCGGTATAGAAAACAGTATAAACGACGAAATGTATAATACAGTAGTTTCCGCTTACTAAGCCCACCTCGTGACCGGACGATTTTGGGCTTGTTAAGCGTGTGGCCTATTAAGGAGGGGACGATTCTCTGCTACTTCTAGATTCCGTGCAAGACCAAATTGGTGCAATAAGAGAGTGAGTTTATTAACAATGGCCTTAATAAGTGGAGATTATTGTACTGCACTTCACATAACTAATACTTTGTATAAATTATGGAGCTGATTCGACTCAAAAGTAAAAAGTGTTTCTATTCTTTTGAACTTAAAAATAAAAAATCTGCAGTTTTAAAAACAAACAATCGAGTTCCTCATTCAGTAATTTTTGAAACTAAATAAAACCCCTTTTAATTAATTGCATTACAAATACTTTCAGTCATAACAAGAGTGAGAAGACTTAAATGTAAAATTAATGAAGTCTGGGTTAGTTTTGCACTTTAATTTATGTTTTCACCGAATTTTCCTGAACACAAAATTGAGGTCTATGGAAAAAATGACTAAATTAAAAAAAAAATGAAAAATTGGTCAATCAAAATTAATCATGATAAAGAAAATGCAAAAAGTGCTGTTGAACATTTTAATCAACTTGAATTCTCTGAAGGAAGTGGCAAGTTGGTCAGGTTTTTCTTATTTTTTTTTTGCTTGAAGACAAGTTCGGATGTTTATTGTTGTAAATAAAATCAGGTACGTTCGGAAACTTGCAAGTTATGACTTATTGATAAAGCTTTCGCCACCGTAAAGGCGGATTTTTCAGTATCGCATTCAAATACAATATTTTGCATCAAAGAGATTGAGAATATAGGCTGCCTCATTAAATTGATCCAAGGGTATTGTACAGCTTTTGCTACACAACTATGCCTTCTGTACACCTATCATTCTTACAAAAGCAAAACTATAAACTTTTACCGATGCGAAAGATATGTGTCGTGTGTTTCTGAGCACGGCGCTCTGTCCCTCAAGCTTATTACTCAGTTAATTATTGCCTTGTTTTCTACACGCCTTGGTTCTACGTTTTCTTCATTCGTTCATTCATTCAGTTCTGTTGTTGCAGCATTATGTACGTTCGGAAGCAGTTATTTATATATCCTTTTATTTGCAGATGTAGTTGCTTTCTATTTTATTAAAGCCTTTGCAAGGTTGTTGTACAAGTGAATAAAGTTTACTTCAATTTAATAAAATAGTAGCTATGCATAAGTTCATGCAACCCCAAGTGTTTGGGGTCGACACAAACTCCCCGGAAGCCTCAAGAAAGTGGCTTCTTGAAGACAATGTCTTGGAACTACAAAGAGTTTTTGAAAAAGCTCGGTCGGTTTATGATGCCCAACGTAATGCCGAAGCGTACGTTATGCCCCCTGGCGGCGAAGCTTTGAATGATCCTCTAGCTGTGTGCGAGTCACGTTCTTGGGATTCCCAATCCAGCAACAAAACGCCACCTCGCAAAAGCGACTGCCTTGCAATAGAGCAGAAAAAATGCTTCTTTTGTGGCAGAAGACTTCATCCCAGAGACAAATGTCCTGCCAAAGAACAGATTTGCTACAAATGTAACAAAAAAGGCCACTTCGCTAATGTGTGCCGTTCGACGAGCAGTAACGCAACCGCTGCATGTCAATCAACAAGCTTGGCAGCTCTCACATCGATGTCTAAATCAGATCAAAACGTAAACATATCCATTGAGATCAATGGAAAACTAGTTAAATGCCTTATTGACACGGGCGCCCAAAACAACCACATAAGCCATGAATTCAGTAATCGCGCTAACTTGAAAGTAAGCTATAGTGACGAGCAGCATGTGGATTTAGCTGTAAAAGGCTCATCAGTGAAAACTCGAGGCTCCTGCTTTGCAACTCTACAACTCCTGGATCGCGATTATGCTGATGTGAAATTCAATGTCATGGACGGACTACTCTGGGACGTAATTCTTGGACGTGAGTTTTTACAACAGCATAAATGCGTAAATTTTAACTTTGGAGGATCTGAACAACCTTTGAACCTTGGGGCCTTAAAACCTTTGAGGAGCCCAATGCCAGTACGTTTATTTGAGCATATGACAGGAGACTGTTGCCCAATTGCTTCCAAATCACGTCGATATTAGCTGATCAAAGTTTTATTAAGAATCAAGTCGCTCAACTCTTGCGTGATGATGTTATTGAACCAAGCACGTCACCATGGCGTGCTCAATTGGTAATTGTAAAAAATGAAAACCATAAAAAACGCATGTGCGTGGACTACAGTCAAACAGTAAACAAATTTACTTTGCTCGATGCCTACCCGATTCCGAACATGCAAAGCATTATAGATAATGTTTCTCAGTACAAGTGGTTTTCTACTCTGGATCTACGCAGCGCTTATCACCAAGTTCCCTTGCTGCCTGAAGAACAAGAGTACACCGCCTTTGAAGCCAACGGACAGCTGTATCATTTTAAAAGGATTCCGTTTGGCCTTAAGAATGCAGTGCCTTGTTTTCAACGAGTTATCAATGGAATCATTTCGAAATATGCTTGCAAAGGAACATTTGCCTATCTTGATGACGTTACGGTGTGTGGTGAGACGCGCGAGGAGCACGATAAAAATCTTCAAGTTTTCCTGGGTGCTGCAAAAGACTGTAATCTAACGTTTAATGAAGACAAATGTAGTTTTTGCGTAGAAACAATAACATTGTTAGGATATCGCATCTCAAAAGGTGTGGTTGAACCAGATCCTGAAAGAGTAAAACCAGTTATTGAAATGCCTGTTCCTAACACTGTTAAAGAACTTCAACGCGTGGTAGGCATGTTTGCTTACTATGCGCAGTGGATCCCTCAGTACTCGGAAAAATTAAACCTCTGGTTTTGTCAAAAAATTTTCCACTTGACAAGCAAGCAATACAAGCTCTCTCCACGTTGAAAAAAGATTTGAGCATTGCTACTCTTGGGACAGTAAATGAACAACTCCCGTTTGTGCTTGAAACCGACGCATCCGACAACGCAGTATCAGCAACGCTGAATCAGCAAGGACGCCCTGTAGCTTTGTTTTCGAGGATGCTAAACAAGAGTGAAATTCGATATTCCAGCGTAGAAAAGGAAGCTTTAGCGATCGTCGAAGCAGTACGAAAATGGAAGCATTTCCTAAGTGGTCGTCATTTCACGGTTGTGACGGATCAAAGGTCAGTTTCATTTATGTACTCAAGCACAAATCATAACAAATTGACTTTGGCTTACAAAGCCAACATAGTGTGGTTAAAGTCAACATTTAGCTTATATGAGGCTGTATCATACAAAAACGTAACATTAAATAAGCCAATAACGCGGTTAAAGTCAACATCGAGAGTATATATTAGGTTTTATCATACAAACCTAATACTTTTTTTATAACTAGTTATCTGGCAAAACCAAATATACGCCATATTTTAATAAACAAACAAAAACTTGGCTCAAATTTCATTCTTAAAAATTTTGTTTGGTTGTCCCCTCCAGCCTTCCAAAAGTCAACTTCGAGTGTTTTACCTTGTTAGTTTTACAGCTATGAACACAAAAAGTCGTTTATCTCGAAAACTTGAAAATGGCGGATATTAGGTTATGACAAATCACGGGAGAGCTGATGTCAACAACACATTGTGGGTTCAACATTTTGTAGTGAAACGGTACCAGCTCAGTGGCCGAGTGGTTTCGCTTTCGGCTCTCATACTGGTAGATCTGAGATCGATTCCAGGTCGGGTTAAACCAAAGACTAAAAACGATACCGATTGTGTCCTTTTTTTGCATAACGCAGTGAGAATAAGTCGGGTAATAAAGTGGTAACATCGCATGTAAACCAACCTGATATAAAATTAAAAATGAGCCCTATCGCTAAAAGATCTTAGCTGTTGTAGAGCGACAATAAATAAAACCATGACATTATTATTATAATTATCAGTGAAACGTCGTTCTAAAGCCGACTAGAGTTAGTTGACGTGTGTATTTAAGGTAACTATCTAAACTGATTTAGATTTGTACTCGTTAACTTTAACTAAAAGATTTACTAACTGAAGGGATGTCTGTTTATTTTGTTTTAAGTTTTTTAAAAGTTGTACGTAATCACTGTCCAGACAACCACTTTATCTTGTCCAGATCAGGTAAAGATTATATGTCTTTAATTTACATTTTTATGCTTATACTGCTTATCTTAAAACAGTACTGTATTTTGAATGTCTTCAACACCCATTTAGGAAATAAGCGTCTACTCTATACAAAGACTTAACCTGCTGAAGAAATACCTAATAGGCCAACAGTGCTTGTTCAACTGGGAGGCGCGCCCCGTTGGGGAGCGTGAAAGTGATAGGCTGTCGCACTGGCATGTTACTGTATTGTGCAAGTCGTGAACAGAAATGTTGGTAACACCTTACGCGTCACGATTATTGACAGGTAGTGTTCCCTAGTTGTGACTATTTCTTAGCGCTTTTAGTTGCGGTTCCGCTTTTTATTAAGGTTTTTTATCCTAGCGCTTAATATAACGGTTGTTGTTTAGCCCATTGTTCGGTAACAATAGCTGTTTGTGACGTCTTTGTATGAAAGTAGCTTTATGGCACTTGGAAGCGTCAAAACACAAGCTCGGAACAAACTGAACTGTGGAGTGTGAGCCTAACATGCAATGTGCATTGTTTATTTGTCTTCAACTAAGCCACGAATAAAACTAGTCACTTTAAAAGGCCGCTAAATCCTTCGAAGAAAAGTAAATATAGTGATCCAATTAATCTTTTGATTTAGCCTACAGTAGGCTACGTACGATGGAAAATTAACTTGTTTTAAGATCTAAAACATGTAAACTTTATGTACTTGATTTTAATTTACAGCATAAACGACATAAGAGGGCACACAGTTTTTCAAGTGACGCCAAGAAGGGCGCAACTCAATTTAAGAACTCCTACTATAAACAATAAGAGTTTTATTCAGGTATTTCTCTCTTGACTGCAAAGTAAGATAATTGGTTAAAAAAAAACAAGGCCCCAATAGGATTCGAAATTGCCTCCCACAGATGAAGTAGATGAGCTCATAAAACGAAGCTAAATTCTTATGTGTATGTTCTACAATCTACATGGCCAAACCCATTGCAAATGCATCAGAAATCAAGCAAAGCAACTGAACATGAAAAACAAACACTTTTATGGAAATCATTTCAGTGACCTGAGATTGTTTTCATCAAAAGATAACGTCATCAATCGAGCAGTATTGCCTCATAAGATACAACTGTCACATCAAAAGTTATTGCTTGATAAAAATATGTCGACACACACACATGCAACGTTGATGGAAACCTAAACATTGTGAATAAGCTTCAGAATTGTTCAGTTATATTGTCTGCAGAGTCGTTTTTGTTAAATTTTGGCTTCACACAAGGCATATTGCCAATTGCTGCACCGGCTATCGTTAGCTTTGAAGTTTGTCTGAAGCATGATTCCTCCACAATCCTCATTCCCTCCTGTGTTGTTGGGTTCGCCACCCCACCAGAGCGCGGTTCCAGGAAAGGCTCGTGTCCCATCCACCCACATCCAATGGCCTTCCCGCTTAGCATCGGTCAGTCCAATCCAGGTGAACTCATTTTTCAACAGCATGATATTGGCAATAGCTCTACACGCAAATATATGACTAAATTATAAAAATGTTTCTTATGTTTTTATAACGTCAAATGGCGCAGTGAATATTCAGATTTTAAAACACAAGTCTAGTACATGAGAATTTGACACTTCTCACCACAAATAATTCAGGAATAAAGAATGCAAATACAAAGTATTACATAGACCAAGTATTTTTATATTTTACATGCAATAACTTAAGAAATGAGTAAACTTGTTCAATGATCAAATTATCTGCGTTAGTCTTCTTTCATATATATGTTATCTTAGTGGCAATTTATTTTAACGATAAGTTAATGCTTCAATTACTCACACTCTGTAACCATAATCCTTCATCATATGAACTGCTAGATCTCCTCCAATGGATTGGCAATACTCTCTCGCACCTTGCCAACTCATCCGCCTCCAGTACACATGATACTTGTATCCATGTGCAGTATGAAACCATCGGTCATGAATTACACGGCCTTCAATAAATATTCAATCAAAAGTATTAGAATTCTTCTTGGCAGTTAAAATAAAACTGTCATAATGGTGGTTGAGATAGCAAGTTGTGTTTTAGTTGTCTCACTTTCTCTTTTTAGTCGAAACTAGTGACAATCATCAAATTGTTAAGAAATGTTCCATCACAATACTTACTTTCTGCCGTCATAATGGCAGTCCCAGCAACTACCAAGACACAAACCAAGCTCGACAAAGAAGCCATGTTTTGCAAAACCAGAAATAAATTCTATGAAGTTAGTTACAACAATAAAGTTATGTCTTGTGCGGAAAGCTAATTCAAACAAAAACATTTCGGAATTTATTTCTTGCGTAATGTTGTGGCTTTGGTTCCATAAATTTTCAAATGAAATTTTATACTGATAAATTGTTTATATTATTATAATTATTTCGAAATCCAAGCAATTTCATCGAGAACTCTAAATCTCAACTGAACGAGCCAGATCCTCGAAACATAGAAAACTGAACAAAACTTGTCAGTGCTCAGCTCAGACAGTTGTGGAAGTTTCCAATAGAGCCACCTTGTTAGATATACCATGTCGACCTATGCATTCCACCAGTTAGGAATACATACTGTACTTACTAAGTTGGGAATAAATCGAAGTTGTATTTATAGGCGTTTTCCTTTATACAATTCATTAAAATAAGTATATTTTTCACCAACAACACTTCATTTCTGCAAACGCACGATTTTCATGCGGTTAACAGTTTCAATCTTGAAATAAAACAAACCAACACAGGCCATCGTAACAAAGCAAAATGTTATGACAACTATTACTAGTTTCTATTGTTACGTGACATTATGAGACACGACCGTCAATCAAAACTTGTTTTCGTCACGTGTCAGATGCACTGCACATTGCTTGTTACGTGATTATGATGGCGTATAACTGTTCCAGACCGACCATTCCCCTCTGTTTTATCCAATCAAACTAGTTACAAATAACGCTGCAATCAGGCTGCACAAATTTTGTGATGACTCAGAACTCGTGACATTCTGTATAATAATATGCAGATGTTACAAAAATGCTCTTCCAAAGAGAAGACCTAAAACATTGCATTCCGAATGGTCATAGAGAGCAACGTATTCCTGGCCAGCGCAAGGCTATTTTGCACCCTAGGCAAGCTTTAATTTCTTTCGCCCCATAGCTCAACACTTTTCTGTAATAATTAAACAACAAAAGTTCTAATTTTTTTTCGATTTCTTTAACTCAAGTTGTTATTGGTTAAACCCTTCTACAGTAGTTAGTGGCAGTTCAGAAATAGATGTTTTTTTTCTCACTTTTATTACTTGATTTTCTATTTGTAAGTTTTGTAACCAATTTTGTCATATTGAGCGCATAGTCAGACTCAATGTATAAGCCTATCGTAGCCACTAGCAATGACATGGGTGGTCCAGAAGACAGCTCTGCGCCCCTTTGAAGCCTGCGCCCTAGGCGACCGCCTAGTTCACCTAATGGGTTAGAATGTACTGAATTTTTAGGCGTTTTTTTTTCTTTCAAATAAAATTGCTTGCACAGCAGTTACCTTTCAGCTAGTCTATAGGGCCTGGTATCAGCCGAAAAGAAAATATATCATTAAAAATTAGACTCCGTTTGTTACGTAATAACTGAATACAATTATCTTGGGGGCCATTGTGGAAAAGTAGGAAGGGATAATTTTAATTTTAACTTTATTCCTGGATTTGGGATACAGCAATACATTCTAAGACCTCTAAAAAAATCAAGTTTGAAACTTTGTCCAAAAATCCTCCTCCGACCCTGAAAATTACTTTTTGCGTAAAATTACCTTGTATTGCATTGACGTCATTTTTCTATTGTATTTAACTCTTTCGCGCCCAGCATCATTTTAAAATGATTTGCGGTTTAATGCGAAACGCCCAGCATCATTTTAAAATGATTTGAGGTTTAATGCGAAACGCCCAGCATCATTTTAAAATGATGCTGTTTGATGCGTGATATAAGACTTTGTCTTTGTAGCAGAATATTTATAAATTTACTGGTCCCTTGTAAAATGCTTATTTTATTGATATTCTCGTGTTTTTCAAAAAAAAAAAATTGCTCAAATTTGACAAAGTGTGGTTACTTTAGCCAACAACAGTTAAAAGAAAAGTATGTACTAAAGGAACAAGGCATGTTTGATTTTTCCTTGACACTTCATATCATTAGGAAGTCCACTGAAAAAAAAAATCTTTTTAGCTTCTACAGAAAAGGTGGGAGTATTTTTTTTGTAAGATGCTTCATTTTCACAAAATTTTTACCAAAAAAAAAAGTTAAAAAAATACACATTTTGAAAATACTGGATCTTCAAATATGTTGTATTAGGAAAATAGGTTCTAACATTTATAGTCAGAACTTGAAATTATCTTTCCAATGAGATATTCCACGTCGAAATACACAATCGGTGTCACGCGTGTCAACTCGTTAAAGTTAGAGAAAAAACAGCAAAAATGCCTGGGTTTTGCGGTCAAACCGTGCAAAATCGCTGGGCGCGAAAGAGTTAAAGTGCAAATATTAGTTGCTGCTGTACCAAAACATAATGTTGCAAGACAACCGCAAACAGTTTTTCCAGTCTTGGTTCATCGTAAAACACCGGAAAGTGGTCATTTCGATTTGTGAGTATGACTAGGCACATGGGCAAAGGCGTTCCGAAAATACAGATATTTTGTATAGAAAAAATATAGAATAGGTTACCACATTAAATTGATCCAAGGGTATTTCACAGCTTTTTCCACACAAGTATGTCTTCTTAAGTGAACGTATCATTCCTATATATGTAGAACTATCAACCTTTACCGATGCGAAAGATATGTAGTCACTGACGATGCCACACTTTTGTGGGCAAAGCTTCACAATGCACTTGAAATTATCACTTTAATGGAATAACGTACTCACTACTTCTTCGACTAGTATTGATCGCACTACGCATCCATTGGGATCATTGGTAAATTTAAAAGAAGATTGAAAGGTTTATTCGCAAATTTTTATTTTCGAATTTTGTATTTCTTTCAGGAACTGAGAGAACTGAGAAACCAAATCGAGCTGATAAAGCAGTCAGTTTTAAAATAAGTTGCTCAATGTACCTCTGTTGCATATTGCATCAATTAATTATTTTCTCAATACACACAAATATATTTCTAGGCGAATCACTTTGATCTTATACACTAGGTCCGAAGACAACGATCGATTTCGATCTGCTAGATCATTTTCATGTAAATTTATTCAAATAGAATATATATTTGCTTATATCAAAGATTGTTATCAGTTTGACACTTGTCAGAAGATATTTCTTTCCTTTTTTGATCATTACCTTAATTATTACCAATTATAACACCCCAATAACTACCGCGTAAAATATCTCAACATCCGCTTGTAAAATATAAAAAGAAGTTTGCCATCGAAGCTGAACTTAGTAGTCAACAACAAAAAGCCAGATCGTTCCGCTCACTTTATTCATGGGTGAAAGAATACATGGCCTTGATTAGGAAAATTTTTAACAAACATAAATTACAAATAATTAGAGAGCTTCGGTAGAGAGTTTGTCTTGTTGAACCATAGGCATACGAAGCCGAGCAACGTGATCAAGTTTAACATTTCAAGTTTATTACATTTACATAAACATAAAACTACGCAACAAATTAAGTATCGAACGTTTTCGACATCAAACTACGCAACAAATTAAGTATTAAGAGGACATCTTGTGATGTCGAAAACGTTCGATACTTAATTTGTTGCGTAGTTTTATGTTTATGTAAATGTAATAAACTTGAAGACGTTAAGTTAAACTTGATCACGTTGCTCGGCTTCATATGCCTATGGTTCAAATACTTAAGAGATAGACATAACGTCATCAATCTAAGAGTGTTACAGTTAAGAAGGCGCGATCTTCCTGGCGTCAGCACTACCTGACTTCACTGTAGAACAGGGAGCATTGTGTTTTGCTAACCATACCGGTGTAGCCTCTACACTAGCCATCAAGACTCTTCTCAAAAACATGTGTTTCACGGCAATCGAGTGTAGCAAGAATTCAGCGATAGAAAGAACTAATGGTGCGGTACTGATGAGCCCAGCCTCATGGGCGAAACACGTGTCTATCGCTGAGCTCTTGCTACACTCGACTGTCGAGAAACTTAAGAGTGTAACGCCACATGATGCAATTCTTACAAGAAGTTATCTATTGGAGCACATCTGTATTGTTGGAGGGTTTGTAAAGTAAAATCTTTTATTCAGCTGAATATAGTGATAAGCTTGTTTTGAAAACCAGACTTATGTTTTATTAAAATATCAAGGTAATGATTACAATTTAATCAGAACCAATCAAGTGTGACAAGAAGGAAAGTTATCCGGTTATATCTCCATTTAATCTATTTGACCGGTCGTACGTGGTGGGGTTGGAATTAGATAGTAAGATAGTATACATTCTGAGTACTCAGTAAAGTCCACAAAATTTCTGCAATTGTCCTTTAAACTTAAATTGTGTCCTCGCAAAGACCATAATGAGCGGTTGTGCACTCTCCGTCATTGGTTCTGAAGTTTCGTCCGGAATTTATTCCTCCGCAGTCCTCATTGTTCTTATTATTGGGCTCCCCACTCCACCAGTGGGTGTTTGACCGAGTGGCTGTTGTTCCATCCACCCACTTCCATTGCCTCTCGTATACCAGGTCGTTAAGTCCAATCCAGGTAAACTCGTCTCTCAGCAGCATGGTGTTGGCTATGGCTCTGGAAACCAATATATGTTGTTGCTAACTTGTAGGTAAGGCTACAAAACATTTTTAAGGAATTAGAAATATTACATAGGCCAATAAAAAAAACTTAATTTTTTTAGTTTTTGGAATGTTAAACCTAATTTGATGTGGCCTATATTATGTGATGCGACGATTTCAAAAATGTAATCATTTTTTTTCATCTGGTTTAGTTTTTGAGATATAGTTATAGCCCCTGTGACGAGGGATTATACCTGGTTTCACCATACCATGTACCTCTACAAGAACAAAATGTATTTAAAATTTTGAAGGCATGTTATTGGTAGAGCATCAACATACTTGTAACCTATAAATGATATCTCAAACAACTTAAAGCTATCAAAAATATCATCAGCGCAAAAACAAGTGTAAAAATATCAGTCATATTAGGATATACATGATCAGTTTTTTTTGGGGGGGGAGCTTTTTTAAGTGCATAAGTTCGGAGACGTTTTTTAGCAGGCCTCAACAATAAACGGCCATAATTTTGGTTTAAACTTCATTAAGGCGACTGTTAGTTATGCATGATTAATGCAAAAGTTAATCGCTATATTGCAGAAACAACGGCGTACTCTGACGTAGAATTGGCAAAAGATCCCTTTCTCATCCAGCTGAAGTTTCTGTTTTTTTATTCAACAACTTTTTGGGACTTTGGATTTTTGGACTAAAAAAGTTTTCTCACATTGATTCAACCATTTCTAAATGAGCCATTGAAGGGATAGACAAATTTACTGGCTGGTATAGACAGTAGGCTAATGTGTTTGCGTTGTCAGTCAAATTGGGTGGCAGAGGTGCATTTTTTAAACTTTGTATCTTGCAAATATCTTCATTTCGTCGATATGTTTCTGTGTTGTGTCATATTGCTGCTGAACAGGTACTTTTTACCTGTTCAGCAATGTTGATAAAGTCAGTCGTGCTGACTGACCATACGTAAGAATTACTCAACATCTTCCAATAGCCGAATTTGCAGTGACCAGAAAAATGTAACATGTAATTTTGTAATTCAATGCCTGGTAAACAGTTTTATTCTGTATTTACAGTAAGAATCTTTCTGTTAACTTTTTTCCCATTACAGTAGTACACCAAGTTGAACGTGTTGGTTGTCATACATGATCACTGGCTCTGTAGCAGAAACATTTGTTTCTTTAAATTTATTTTGTGAAACTTCGGTTTGTTTACTCACACTCTCGTCCAATAATTTTTCATTCCACTTGTTGCCAAGTCTCCCCCAGCTCTTTGGCACCAATGCCTGGCTGCATGCCAGTTGTATTTCCCAGGGGTCATCCGGTATCTGAGTCCGTTCCCGAAATGAATCCAACCGTCATTGATCCTGCGACCTGAAATAACAATTCAGTTCAAGTTATTTGACTTCTTATGGAAATTTTCCTTTTGGGGCTGCGGGAGAGAACTCATCTTGGAAGCCTAATCCGGAACGCTTTACACAATTGTAGAGGCGTATAACAGCTCGCTCCAGCGAGGCCGTCAAGTGCCTGTAAGCTATTCCATCCACTAGGTGCCCGCTAAATGGACAACTATCTTTGACATGAGTGCCACAAGCCTCCACCAACTGTAAGGTTTGAACCAACGTTGCTAGCAAAGTGTTGCCGTTACGTCAGGGTCGTTGAGATGATATTTTGGCCCCGGTATCTACAAGAACATAACCCCTTAAACTTAAACCAAAGAATTTTTGAAGAAAACAATAACGCACTAAATAACATGCCTGTATATTTGCTTCCCAGCTTATTGAAAGACGTCGTACTTTTAAAATGATATTGTCCAGATCATGAAACACCCTTTGGGTATCTCTGTCAGCGCTGCTGCGTGTTGTGGCTTGCAGCTATTACATGGGATGACATTTTATTATCAGGGACTACCACAATCATCTAGTTATATTTGTAACTGCCAGCTTTTTAAAGATGTTATACCCCTGTTGTCATAAATCTATGCTTTCACTAAAAATTTGGGAAAAAAATAATATCCTCATCTATACTCCCGGACAAAAAAAAAATTACCAAATATCGGAAAACATAACAAAATTTATTCAAAAACCACAGTTTTCATTTCAAGCTTACCATAACTTTTACTCAAACAAGTAATTACATTAATTTGTTATCTCTGCCCCTTTAAGCTAGAAATCTACCTGAATAGATTACATGATAGTTTCAGTTGGGGCACATCTTTCCTTGCCGTGACGTCATTGCACTGACAAACTGCTTTGGACCAACTCATCCACAAACATCAAATTGTCAACAAACAAAACAACACTTACTTTCTGTCGTCATAATGACGCTCCCAGCAACCACGAGGAGGCAAAGTAAGCTTGGTAGGGAAGCCATGTTGTATGATAACAGAAACAAATTCAAAAGTGGCTAGTTACAGCAATAAAGTTATATCTAGCGAAATGGGCTGTTTGAAAACAAAAACCCTTGATTGGTCCGGACTTCACTTCCTTGCAAAATATTAAATAATTTGAAAAAACTTTAACTTTGTTTCGAAATAGTTTTTCTTTTTCTAGGATTTGTTATTTGATTTGATTGTAATCATTTAAAACTAACTGTAATTATCAAGTTTAACTTGGCTTTTAAAACAAAATGGTTTCAAATTTCTTTTAACCATTTTGTTCTTGTTTCTGCACAGTCTTTTTTATTTCATATCCTTTCTGTTGAAATTACTTTTTTAAATGAAGAATTTTATTCTATGTTGCCAACATATAGTTTGTTCTGATTGCTCGTAAGCATACCTGAAATAAGATATTTAAAAATTGTATTTTAATAATTATAAAACTTTTTTTGGGGTTGTCTTCTGGTTCACTTTTACTTGGGTAGAAATTGCACGGCCATGGGTTCAATCGGGTGCCATCCCATGGCATTCAATCTTGTTTAATAAATCAAGTTGCTCTGTCCATTCTCTTGGTCACTTGAAGTTAGCTTTCAGAGCCATGAAGTTTTGTCTGGGATATTGTCGTTGGGCGTCAACATCCAACCACCAGTGAGCTGTATGATGCAACAAAGATTGGTTCTTGCAACGCTTCACTGATGTCCGTTGTGGAAACTTCCAGCAGCCCTATCTTGTGGAAGCATCGATTGGGAAAACAGACTTACTAAGTTGCCAACTTATCGAACCTGTATTTATACGCGCTTTTGTTTTGTACTATTCATTTTGAGCATATTTTTTCAAACGCATTGTTTTAAAAATTCTTTTTTGTGCAAACGCACGAATTGCATAAAATCGGCTTCGTTACATTTTAAGCATGACAATGTTATTAAACAGTGTCATGGATAAACTAATGCAAGTTTAAACATAAACTAATGCAAGTTCTTTTGAAAAACACAAAATTTTTCCCAAAAATGTCACGAAGACCGATCGCTCGTTAATGTTTACGTGTTCTGACTTGGTGTCGGAAAATCCAGTAAATTGTTTTCATCACGAATCAAAAGTAGACATTGTGTGCTACGTGATGCCGTTGGCGTACCCCAAACCATGGCCTTCGTAGTACATTACTAGTTGCATGGCCGGTAGTTGCAACTAATTCTGCAATCAAACTAAAATCTAAATTTATTAAAGCGTTCAATCGTCGCTAGTTGACATGTTCCTACGCCGGACGTGTATGTTTATTTCATGAAGATTTACATTCTAGACTAGAGGATTGCAGCTAACCATATGACAACGAAAGAGGAAAGCCTTCCGACTGCGCTTATGTTAAGATTGGGCAGTGAATAGGATCCTTGACAGATGAAGTCGAAGGTTTAAGTTGCTATTTTCAAATCATTTTAAAGCAATTAATGCATTAAACCTGTAAGGACTTGTACTAAGCAAAATTATTTTTGTGGTAAGTCTCGAAATAACGTAATTTTGAACTACAAATTGTCATTACAAAGAACTGCCATTTGCTTTTGCTTTTTTGTGTTAATAACGAACAAACTACTGTACTTCACATCTATGCGACTCCTAATTACGACAATAACAGGTACAGCTTAGAGTGGCTATGCATCATATTATAGAAACATAAGAGTAAAATCTAATTTTTTATCTACACGGGATTCAAATCCACAACCTGAGAAAGCCAAATTTCAGTTGCTATCATTGCTTTCCATATCTTCTATTTAGAACGCTGTATTTCCTGGCACTGAGAAACGACTTTTATTTTCGTTTGGATATCAGACAAATCTACTTTATAAAATGTGTGCAGTCAAGTTGTTTATTGCATTTATTCATACGTCACAACTCATAATACATGCATTGCTAATTGTATTATTTAAATTAATCTCTCGATACTGTTAAAAAAAAAATTAGATCTACACAAATTGATGTAGTCTTATACATTACGGGACAGTTAAACATTGAAATCGATCTGCTAGATCATGATCAGTTAAGCTTATTCAAATAGAATCTACATTTGTTTATATCAAAGATTGTTATGAGTTTGACACCTGTCCGAAAAATTTTTTTGCTTATTTGATTATTACGATACCCCAATTATTACCAATTAAACTACTCCAACAACTAACTCGTAAAATATCTCAACACACTTCTACAGTATAAAGAATATATACAAAAAGGTGCGTTTAAATGTGGACTTGGTAGACGCAAAAATAAAAAGCTACAGTGATCTGTATCAATTTGCCTTACTCTATTTATACGTCAAAGCGGTTATATATATGTATCATATATTATCATGTATTATAGCCTATTATCATTTGCTACAATTCATTCTTGGAATATATAGCCTACATATGCATACACATATCAAATACAATTACTACTTTCTAAAACCTCCACAGCCTGTTTCACCCTAAAAGGGGGAACATCAGAAGGTCCTTATTCAAATAGAATAAATTAAATAGATTCCATTGGAGTAAGGACCTTGTGATAATCTCCTTTTTTTGAGGTGAAACAGTCTGTAAGTTAGAGGTTTTAGGAAGTAGTAAATATATTTGATGTTATTTGCTCTGATTGTTTTTTTGCTTGGCATTGAACACTTTTTGTAGTATTAATAGCATTTATTGTTTATGCATACATGTATGAGAAAAACAATCAAAGAAAACAAAGCACAAATACTTGGAGATATACAAAGCGTCATCAATCGAACTGTGTTGCGTCATTCAGCATGATTATTATATACAGATCTTTATAGATACAAGTTGGTGTAAGTTGTTGCTTTACAAAGAAAATATTTTCCTTCAGTGAAGTATAGCCATAGTTTCAGTTTGAAAACAAACTTACATTCTAAAACATCAACGTAGCAACTACAAATTCAGTAAGAACAATCATGCTTGGAGAGATTAAAAATTATTCGGTGATATCTTCCGTTGATCAAGTTTCCTGGTCGTATGTGGTGAGGTCTAACAGTAAGCCATACAAATTTTGAATAAGTTAGTAATTATCCAGAAATTCTGCACTTGTCCTCTGAAATTCTACATTCAATCGACTTAAATTCTGGCCTCACAAAGACCATAAAACATTTCATCGCAATCTGCGTCATTGGTTCTAAAGTCTCTTGCAAGATTTATTCCCCCACAGTCTTCGTCATGCTGATTATTTGGCTCCCCGCTCCACCAGTGGGTGTTTGACCGAGTGGCTGTTGTTCCATCCACCCACATCCATCTCCTCTCGTGTCTCAGATCGTTAAACCCAATCCAAGTGAACTCGTCTTTCAGCAGCATGGTATTGGCTATCGCTCTGGAAATTAATGCATTTTGTTCCTAACATGTACGTATATTTCAATAAAATTATAAAGATTTATTATTAGCGGAATGTATTTTGCAATACAACTTATTTTCCGCATGGGTCAGATCAGAAAAACTTCAACAAAACATCGATTTATAAACTCATCATTACTAAAGCTAAGTCAAATAGATTAAAGCTAAGTCTAAATCAATTTCTAGAAGATTATGTTAAAATAAATTGATCAAAATAACGTTATTTGTATGACAAATGATGTAATCTGAGTTACTCGAGCTTTGTCGTGACAGGCTGTGTAATCCGCCCTGTACCCCACTCATTTTAGTTTGTTTAATGGTTTTTAACTGTTTAAAAAAAAAGGAAACGCTGCTACAGAAGCTCGATATTTAGGCTAAAAGCTTAAATCATGTATGGTCGTATTTACTGCTTACCGAACCTGTTTGTTTATTTCGTTCAGATATTTTTCCGTTTGCAATTTTACATGAAAGATTTAAGCTGTAATTTTTTTTTTCATTTTTGCAAAATTTCCTCACTTGCTTTGCTCGCTCACCACATTTTCTTCAACAAACCAGTGATATTGGCAGGTATAGTTTCAAAACTGGATTAAGGGAGTAAAACTTTTTTGTGTTTCACAAACACTAAATAAATAATGTAATATTCTAAAGTGAACACTGCTCACTCCAATAACCTAGTTAAATAACAAATAAATTAATAAATTTCAGTGTTTATGGAGATAGGCTATAAAGTGAAATGTGCCGTCAAAATACTAATACAGTATTTTACTACTGTAGATGATGGTTGGAATAGTGTGGATAGATTTTTGAAGTTGTGGCCTGCTCAAAGGTTGTAGCACACTAAACTATACAAATTTTATGCATACATTGTATGCATAAAATACTCGTATGCCATACAATGCTCTACAAAGCGGGCGCAATCACTTAACATAGGACCTAATACTGCAGTGAATTTCAAAGCAAGATAATCTTCGCAAGACCGTGGTTCTAAAATTAAATCTGTCAGAAAACTTTTCTTATATTAAGCTATTATTGAGTTAAATGGTGACTGCTCAGTGGACTAACCATCTAAAAACAACAAGCATTTCTCCAAACTTGTATTAATCGCATTTTAAGAGAATCTTTCGGGTAATTTGTTTCCGATTAGCAGACCATGTGAATCGACTGGGTCGTGGTACATATCACTGGCTCTCTAACGAAACCATTCGTTTTCTTGATTTTTTTTGTAAAACTTAGATTTAGACCTCACACTCTTGTCCAATAATTCCACATTCCACTTGTTGCCAAGTCTCCTCCAACTCTCTGGCAATAATGTCTGGCTTTAAACCAGCTGTTTTTTGTATGGGTCAAACGATATTTGAGTCCGTTCCCGAAGTGGATCCAACCATCGTTGATTCTGCGACCTAGAAAATTAATTAGGTATAAATTCTTTGCTAAAGTCTCTTTGGAAGCCTTGCAAACATGCAGAGGCTGATAACAGTTCACTCCAGTGAGGCCACCAAGTGTTGTTACCTGTGAGCTATTTTATCCACCAAGTACCCGTTGAGTGGACAGATATCTTTGAAATGAGTTGCACAAGCCTCCACTCACTGTGAGAGTTGAACCAACGATGCTAGTAAAGTGTTGCCGTTACGCTAGGGTCGATGAGATGATATTTCGGCCCCGGTACCTACAAGGCATGGCGATCTGTATACACGTCGCCATGCTACAAGGTCAGAACCCCTTCAACTTAAACCAAAGCATTTTTGAAGAAGCTAGTAGGGCACTAAACAATAATTTTAAAATGATCTTCAGTCCAAATCATAGAAAATCCTTTTTATATCTCAGTCTATGCTGCTGCGTGCTGTGGCTTGCAATTATACCTGGGTTGACATTTTGCTATCAGGGACTACCACATCTAGTTATATTTGCACTAGCCAGCTTTTTTAAGATTCTATATCCGTGTTGTCACATAAGGGGCATCATTAGAAAAATGATCTAAACATTTGTTGAAATGAAATACGAAAGTCTATGCTTTTACTAAATAAAAATGAGAAAAATTAACATCCTCATTTACACCGGGAAAAAAAAACAATCACCAAATATGGAAAAACGTAACACAGTTGATCCAAAAACCACAGTTTTCATTTCAAGTTTTTTCCATAAATTTTACTCAAACAAGTTACATTAATTTGTTATCTCTGCCCCTTTTAAGTAGAAATCTACCTGAACAGATTACATCATGATAGTTTCAGTTGGGGCACATCTTTCCTTGCCGTGACGTCATTGAACTGACAAACTGCTTTTGACCAACTCATCCACAATCATCAAATTGTCAACAAACAAAACAACACTTACTTTCTGTCGTCATAATGACGCTCCCAGCAACCACGAGGAGACAAAGTAAGCTTGGTAGGAAAGCCATGTTTTGTGATAACAGAGACAAATTCAAAAGTGGCTAGTTACAGCAATAAAGTTATATCTAGCGAAATGGGCTGTTTGGAAACAAAAACATTTGATTGGTCCGGACTTCATTTCCTTGCAAAATATAAAATAATTTGAAAAAACTTCAAGTTTGTTTCGAAATATTTTTTCTTTTCCAAGGATTTGTTATTTAATTCGATTGTAATCTTTTAAACTTGCCATAATTATCAAGGCTAAGTAGGCTTTTAAAACAAATAATATTTCAAATTTCTTTTAACCATTTTTTTGTTGTTTCTGCACAAAGTCTTTTTTATTTCATTTCCTTTCTGTTTCAAATTACGTTTCTAAAAGAAGAATTTTATTCCATTTCACCTACATATACTTTGTTCTAATTGCTCGAAAGCATACCAGTTGTAAGATACTTAAAGTTGTATTTTAATAATTATAGATCTTTTTTCGGGGTTGCCCTCTAGTTCCCTTTTACTTGGGTAGAAATTTCATGGCCATTGGTTTGATCGGGTGTATTCCCATGTCATTCAATCATGTTTAATGAATCGCGTTGCTCTGTCCATTCTCTTGGTCACTTGAAGTTCGCTTTCAGAGCCATGAAGTTTTGTCGATTATCTTTGCAAGTCAACGTCCATCCACCAGTGAGCTGTATGATGCAACAAAGATTAGATCCTTGCAACGCCTCATAAATGTCTGTTGTCGAATCTTCCAGCAGCCCAATCTTGTGGAAGCATCCATTGGGAAAACAGACTTATCAAAAACTTAAGCTGCCAACTAATCGGAGCTGTATTTATACGCGTTTTTGTTTTGTACTATTCATTTTGAGCATATTTTTTCAAATGTATTGTTTTAAAAATTCTATTTGTGCAAAAAGCACGAATTGCAAAACATCGGCTTCGTTACATGCATGAAAACATTATTAAACAGTGTCATGGTTGAACTAATGCAAGTTTAAACATAAACTAATGCAAGTTCCTATAAAAAACACAATTTTTTTTCAAAAATATCACGAGGACCGATCGCTCGCTAATGTTTACGTGTTCTGACTTGGTGTGGGAAAATCCAGTTGACTTGTTTTCATCACGAATCAAAAGTAGATATTGTATGCTACGTGATGCCGTTCGGGTAACCCCAAACCATGGCCTCTGTAATACATTAGTAGTTGCATGGCCGGTAGTTGCAAATAATTCTGCAATCAAACTAAAATCTAAATTTATTAAAGCGTTCAATCGTCGCTAGTAGAAGATCTACTACATTCTAGACTAGAGTATTGCAGCCAACCGTATGACAACGAGAAAGGAAAGCTTTTCGACTGCGCTTTTTGTCGAGATTGAGCAAGGAATAGTATCTTTGACAAAGGGGGCCCAAGGGTTAATTTTGGACCAGTACCCGATATAAATTTATCGGCCCCTTAGCTTTTCACAAAGCCAGGAACTTAAAGGAATCAACGCTTGTTCTTTGCATACCGTGCATTTTCATAGAAGTGTCTTGACTATAGGGAGCCCGAGGATTAGATGATGCAGGACCTAAATTATCTTCTCAACTAATAACTCGATATCTTCAATTGATGATACTTTCAAACACTGGCTGAAGTGTCAGAAGCACCACAAATAAAATGTGCACACTATACGATTCTACAACTATCTTATAATACCTTGAAAAGCGAAGCCAAGTGTGATATTTTTTGTGTCATATTTAGCTCAGGTATGGTTTTCCAGTTAGACAGTATACACGCGACGTTGCTGGGTTTTAACAGTCGTTTAGAGCAGTGATGAGCAAACTTTTTATGACTGTGGACCATAAAAGTTTTTTAGAAATCTCTGTGGACCATAGCCTTTTTTGGATATCAGATTTATAATTGTGGCTTAAGTTTTGAAAAACAACATATTTATAAGTAATAAATTTAACCAAATATTTATAAGTAACAATTGACCAAATATCCTAAAATTTTACGTCAGTGCCTGCCTTGTTCTGGATGTTTGTCACACATTAAGTCATAATTACAAGTAAACGTTTGGTTCAATCTTAATCTTACTGTAGCCAATGGTATGTCACAAGCACAGTGAATACGGAGTTAAATTGCTAATAACTTAGCATTGGTACAAAGCCATAATAATATGGAAATAACTTTACCGAAAGTGTGTGTGTCTTGAATTATTTTATCCGTGGACCACCGAAAATTCTCTGTGGACCACTTGTGGTCCACCTGGACCACGTTGCTCTTCACTGGTTTAGAGCTACAATGTGTTGCAAAACTGGAGCAACACTAATTCAAAGAGAACTTGTCCATGTCAGGTTTTGTGAAAATGTTAAAGTTCTGCTTGTTACATTTGCTACATTGAGCACTTTATTTGCAACTGCTGCATGTTATCGTTGAAATAACATGCAATACATTATTTTAATAGGCCAAAGATTGAGCAAAGCTTGCTTTTGATACGTGCCTGTACATAGCGGGTCGTCTATAAATAAATCATGGGGATCTGTATACACAGGCCTTGACATGGCTTGTGTATAAAGGTCGCCATGAAATAGACCATCTGTTCGCAATAG
Source organism: Aplidium turbinatum (assembly GCF_918807975.1). Classification (NCBI taxonomy): domain Eukaryota; kingdom Metazoa; phylum Chordata; class Ascidiacea; order Aplousobranchia; family Polyclinidae; genus Aplidium; species Aplidium turbinatum. Next base: position 3,085,235 of record NC_137483.1, on the reverse strand, counting down.
GCACCCGCTGTTTCATTTCTATGAAGTCAAACTTATTATTACACACAGAGCTTGTTGTGAGCACAACAATCGTGAAATGCGCACTGCAGGCAACGTGAGTGCATAAGCATAGGCTGCAACTGACCAACGATCAATTTCGCATCAACAAAAAAACAAATTCTACATTTGGATAAATTAATTATTATCATATGATAGATAATTTACATCAAGTTTTCATTAAACTAATGTTTCAAATAACAAAGACAGTTGAGAAATAAAAAGTCTCAATTAAGAAAAAGATTGATCGAAGTCTTTAGTTTGGAGAACTTTAAAACAAAATGTTGGCAGGCATTTGTTGGCAGGCAAGTTGGCAGGCATTTGGAAGAGCAAGCTCAATATTTAAAAGTAAATTACCTATCTCAATGAAAAGAAAAGTATATAATCGATGCATTTTCCCAACAATGACATACGGAGCAGAAACATGGAACTTAACGAAAGCACTAACACTCAAACTACGCACTGCGCAAAGATCACATGAAAAAGTACTCTTAGGCATTACATGGAAAGACAGGAAACCAGCCAAATGGATACGACAACAAACACAAATCAAAGATATCATTCAAACAATAAAAAGTTTAAAGTGGAATTGGCAGGACATGTCATGCGAACAACTGACAACAGATGGACAAGAAGAGCTACTGACTGGATTGGATACCGCTTGACAATAAACGCAAAAGAGGGAAACAGAAAACAAGATGGCGAGACGAACTCTACCAATTCGACAAACACTGGACACAAACGTGCAAAGACAGACAAAATTATAAAAATATGGGGAAGGCCTTCATCCTGCAGTGGAACAACAATGGCTGACAATGATGATGAATGATGATGAAAACAAAATAGGAATGTTTTGTATTTTCGTGTATCTATAGAATTACTATGACTATTCACTTAGCAAATCAGATTCTTTTTGTATTGTCAAATCCACTGATTTTCTAGCTAGGCAAATTTTGCGAAGGTGAGAACATAAAAATACTTTAATTTTCATGTTGTTTTGTCACACTACATATTACGTTTCCAATGGAATTAAAATTGCTAGAATATTAATGAATTCCAACTCAATAAAATTGATTCAAAATTTCAACGACTGCAGACGTTGAATCAACGCAAGAAAGACACATTTTTCTGCTTAGAATCGGACGACTGCGTGGTTGTGTCTATAGACACAGATAAACATATAGTTTATTTATTTTTGTGATTTTTCAAGTCCGCCTTAAACAGGAATTCCACACTCCTTGATGACATCATTTATAATACGACAGTTCAACGAAAACGATTTGATTTGAAATTTACCAAAACGAGATCTTTTTAAATTGACTGTTTTTAAGAGAGATGCACTTTACATTTATTACGTTGTTCAGCTTCGTACGCCTACGGTTCAACAAGACAAACTCTCAACTAAAGCTCTAACACTTTTGTATTTAGAATTTCAAAACAATGTTGCTTATTTTCAAATCATGTCAAAGCAATTTATGCATGAAACTTGTAAGGACTTGTACTAAGCAAAACTATTTTTGTGGTTAAGTCTCCAAGTGATGTAATTTTGAACTACAAGTTATCGTCACAAAGGAGTGCCATTTGCCTTTTCTGTTGTGTTAATAAAGAACAAACTGCTGTACTTCACATCTATGCGACTCCTAATTAAGACAATAGCAAATACAGTTTAGAGTGGCTGTACATCATATTATAGAAGCATAAGAGTAAAGTCTAAATTTTTATCTACGCTGGATTCAAACCCACAACCTGAGAAAGCCAAATTTAGGTTACTTTCATTGCTTTCCATATCTTCTATTTTGAACGCTACATTTTCTGGCACTGAAAAATGATTTTTATTTTCGTTTGGATTTTAGACAGATTTTTTTTGTAAAATGTGCGCAGTCAAGTTGTTTATTGCGTTTATTCAAACGTCATAACTCATAATACATACATTGCAAATTGCATTATTTAAATTGTTTTCTCAATACAGTTAAAAAAATTTAGGTCTTCACGAACTAGTGCAGTCTTATATAGTAGGACACAGTTAAAAATCGATTTGGATCGGCTAGATCATGGTCAGTTAATCTTATTCAAATAGAATATATATTTATTTCTATCAAAGATTGTTATTAGTTGAGTATTTATTTTCCTTATTTGGTCATTACCCCAATTATTACCAATTAAACTACTCCAACAACTAACTCGTAAAATATCTCAACACTTCTACAGTATAGAGAATATAAACAAAACTTTGCGTTTAAATGTGAACTAGGCAGACGCAAAAATAAAAAGCTACATCAATTTGCGTCAATCTGCTTACTCTAATTTTACGTCAAAGTGATTGTATGTATATATTATGTATTACTCTCAAATATATATCATATATTAAATCAAATATAGTTATTACTATCTAAACCCTTGAGCCTGTTTCATCTAAAATATATCTAAAATATACCTAGTTTATATCATATATTATATGATATTATCATTTGCTATAATTTCTTCAACAGGCAGTAGAGGTTTCGAAAAGTAATAACTATATTTGATATACATATGCACACATATATCAAATATAGTTACTACTTTCTAAAACCTCTACAGACTGTTTCATCCTAGAAAGGGATCATCAGAAGGTTTTTCGCCTCCTTATTCAAATGGAACATATTAAATAGACTCTATTTGAATAGTGGCTTTCTGATGATCACCCTTTCTTTAGGGTGAAACAGGCTGTAAAGTTTTCAGAAAGTTTTTAAATATATTTGATGTTATTGGCTCTGATTAGTTTTTTGCTTGGCATTGAACACATTTTTAGTATTAATAGAATTTATTGCTTATGCATGCATTATACATATCTGGTATATACAAGAAAACAATCAATGAAAACAAAACACAAATACTTATAAAACAGATATACATAGCGTCATCAATCGAACTTTGTTGCGTCATACGACATGATTATTATAAACAGACCTATATATAGGTACAAGTTAGTGTAGTTTGTTGCTTTATAAAGAAAAGATTTTCAATCAGTTTTATATAGTCATAATTTCAGTTTAAAAAGCAAACTTATATTCCAAAACATCAACGTAGCAACTACAAATTTAGTAAGAACAATCATGTTTGGAGAGATTAAACATTATTCGGTGATATCTTCCGTTGATCAATTTTCCTGGTCGTATATTTTCAGGTCTAACAGTAAGGCATACACATTTTGAATAGGGCAGTAATTTTTCAGAAATTCTTCAATTGTCCTCTGAAATTCCACATTCAACCGACTTAAATTCTGGCCTCGCAAAGTCCATAAAACTTTTCATCACAATCTGCATCATTGGTTCTAAAGTCTCTTCCAAGGTTTATTCCCCCGCAGTCTTCGTTATGCCGATTATTTGGCTCCCCACTCCACCAGTGGGTGTTTGACCGAGTGGCTGTGGTTCCATCTACCCAATTCCATCTCCTCTCCGTTACCAGGTCGCTAAGTCCAATCCAAACAAATTCGTTTTTCAGCAGCATGGTGTTGGCTATCGCTCTGGAAAGTAATGCATTTTGTTGCTAACAAGTATACGTATATTTCAATAAAATTATAAAGTTAAGTTAAGATAAATTGTGTTAAGATAAATTCATCAAATAATGTTATTTGTTTGACAAACAATGTAATATTATTTGTTTTAATCGAGCTTTGTTATGATAGGGCTATGTTAACCCACTCCGTACCCCACTCATTTTAGTTTGTTTAATGTTTTAAACTTTTAAAAAAATAGAAACGCTGCTACTGAAGCTCGATATTTAGGCTAAAAGCTTAAATCGTATAAGGCCGTATTTACTGCTTACCGAACCCGTATATTTATTTCGTGCAGAGATTTTTCCGCTTGCAATTTTACATGAAAGATTTAATATGTATTTTTTTTACCATTTTTGCAAAACTTTATCGCTTGCTTTGCTCGCTCAACCACATTTTCTTCACCAAACCAGTGATATTGGTATAAATACTTTCAGAAGTGAATTGAGGGATTAAATTGTTTTTGTGTTCCTCAAACACTGACTAAGTAATGTAATATTCTGAAGTGAACACTGCTCACAAAAATAGCCTAGATAATTAACAAATAAATTAATAAATTTCAATGTTAATGGATGATAAATGTGGAGATAGGCTATAAAGTGAAATGTGCCGTCGAAATACTACTCAAGCCAAGATTTTTGAAATTCTAACCAGCTCAAAGGTTATACCACACTAAGCTATACAAATTCTGTGTATACAAAGCGCTCAATCATTAAACGTAGGAGCTAATAGTGGATATAAAGCAAGATAGTGTTCACACGGCTATGGTTCTAAAATTAAACCTATCAGACAACTTTTCATTAAGCTATTATTGCGTTAAATGGTGTCTCGACTGCTCAGTTGACTAACCATCTAAAGTCAACAAATATTTCACCATACTTGTATTAATAGCAATGAGAATCTTTATGTTAATTTGTTGCCGATTAGCAGACCATGTGAATCAATTATGTCGTGATACATTATTATCAATGGCTGACTAACGAAACCATTCGTTTTCTTGCTTTTGTTTTTGTGAAACTTAGTTTTATATAACTCACACTCTTGTCCAATAATGTCTCATTCCGCTTGTTGCCAAGTCTCCTCTAACTCTCTGGCACCACTGTCTGACTCCACGCCAGGTGTTTTTTGATGTGGTCAAAGCATATTTTAGTCCGTTCCCAAAGTGGATCCATCCGTCGTTGATTCTACGACCTGGAAAATTAATTCAGTATAAATTGTTTGCGGAAGTCTCTCTGGAAGCTAATGTTGGAAGCCTCGCATACTTGTAAAGGCTGAGAATCGTTTACTCTAGCGAGGCGGTTAAGTGCCTGTGAATCACAAACCACAGTTTTCATTTCAAATTTGCCATAACTTTCACTCAAACAAGTTACATTTATTAATGGCCTTTGCTGCCTTTTTGTGTAGAACCGGCCTGAACCAATACCTATAGTTTTGGTGTGGGTACATCGTTATGTGTGAAGTCAATGAACGGACAAACTATTTTTGACCAACTCATCCACAAACGTCAAATTGTCAACAAACAAGACAACACTTACTTTCTGTCGTCATAATGACACTACCAGTAACCACGAGGAGACAAAGTAAGCTCGTCAGAGAAGCCATGTTTTACAACAGAAAAAAGTGCTACTATCAGCAATAAAATTATATCTAGCGAAATGGGCTGTTTGAAAACAAAAACATTTAACTTGGTCTTGGTTGCATTCCCTTGCAAATTATACTTCATGCTGGTAAAATTGTTTTTGAAACAGTGGTGAAACTTGAAGTTGTTTTAAAACGTTTTTTTTGTTAAGAGCTCGATGCAAAAACGTATCGAGCAAATGCTTCAAAATTTATTAAATGCCAAAAGATTTGAAAAACGCAAAGTTTTAAGTTTTTCGAAAATCGATTTAATTAATGATATATATGATAATTTAAAAATTTATTATAAAGAATTACATCTAAGGCTTTCAAAGTATTTTTTAAAGTTTTTTTAAACCATTTTTTTTTGCAAAGTTGTTGTTATCTCTTTCGTTTCGAATTACGTTTCTAAGCATTTCTAAGTGAAGGACTTTGTTTGAAACGACCTTCACACCAATGGCTGGTGTAGCCTACACAGCAGGCAGTCCTTGATTAGGCTATATGCTCTGCCGTTTGCGTTTCACCGCACTCACAAGCAGAACTTTCTGCCATGATTCGAAGCAACATTTCTGCACCATATAGCGTCTAACACCAGAAACATGTATGATGCAACAAAGATTGAAAGGTTGGCTCCTTGCATGCTTCATTGATGTCTGTGCTTAGACCGTTGTGGAGTTTTCTTCAGCGTCTTGCGAGAGCATTCATGTCACAGATTGGGAACACAGGCTTATTAAGTTGTAACCGTATCAGAGCTGCATTTATAAGCGATTTTGCCTTATTTATTCATTTTGAGAAATCTTTTCACGCGTATTGTTTTGGAAATTCCTTTCTTGCAAAAGCACTTTCATTCTATTTTAAGTTTGACACTGTTAATAAACTGATAAAGGTTCTTACGAAAAACACAAAACGTTTCCAAAAAATGTCACGAGGATTTATTGTCCATTAAAAATTAAGTGTTTTGGCTTGATGCGACGAAACCGAAGGACTTGTTTTCATCACGAATCAAAAGTACAAATTGTATGCTACGTGATAATGTTAGCGTACTCCAAGTCATAGCCTCTGTTTCACAGTAACATTAGTACAGTAGTTGCAAATAATTCTGCCTTTAGACTAGAATCAAGTTTAGAAAAATTTTCAAATTTTGCTAGTTTTATTGTTTCTTAATTGATGACATAAACTATCTCCACAAGAAAGGTCTAGAAGTTGGAGGTCCATCAACTGATGGCGGCGTGGACCCAAGCTTCCTACTGCACTTTTGTCGAAGTTTGGCAGTGAATAGTAGAGTCGGTAAGGAGGCCAGAGAAAACTTTTGGAAAATTTGGGCCGGGATAATTTTAGGGCTCCGTTAACTTTCCGGGGTCTGGAAACTTAAAAATATAATGTGAATAACTCAATACCTACATGTGGCGATACTTTCAGACACTGGCTAAAGCAAGTATCCAAACCACCAAAAATGAGATGTGTACTCTATACGACTATACTAATATCTCATAATATCATGAAAGGCGAAGCCAAATGTTGATGGTCTGTAAGTGGCTTACGTAAGGTTTTGGTTTTGCATTCAACTAACATTAGCTTTATTGTGTCATATTTAGCTCACGCGTGGATTCCCGGTTACGTACAAGAAAGGATTGTCTTGTTGCTTGGTTTCACTTGTCGTTTGTGGCTAAAATGTGGTTTAAAAATGGCGCAAAAAAACGTATTCAAGTAGAGCTTGTCCATGTCACTTTTTGCTGAAAATGTTTTAGCTGTACTTGCTGCATTGAGCACTTTGTTTGCAAATGTTGCATTTTATCCTTGAAATAACATGCATTTCACATCAATGCGTTCTTTTAATACGACACAGAGTCAGCAAAGCTTGATTTTCATACGTGCCTGTACATAGCGGGTCGTCTATAAATAGACGACCTGTTCGCAGCAGGCACCCGCTGTTTCATTTGTATGAACTCAACTCAAGCTTATTATTGCGCACAGAGCTTATCGCAGGCTACGTGATTGCATAAGCATAGGCTGCAACTGATCAGCCATTAGAAAAAAAAACAGGAAATTTATCAAAAATGTTTTTGAGAAACCACAAAAAGAACTGGAACTCGAGATTATCTTTCTATTTACTCACTTCTGTCATTCTTAACACAAGACATTCAATTACTACAGTAACAGTGCTCACATCCACATATCTTCGCTACATTTTCTACTGCGGTAGCTGTAAAGACCAAGTAGGCTGCAGGCTGTGAGTTGAAGACTTAAGTTATGTTGCACAATTTCTTGAGTTAAACCTCGCATTAAAAAGTCTAGTTGCTAAGAGCAGTTTCAAATATCTCACTAACATGTACGCCTACGTGATCAATAAATACATGAAAACAAAATTGCTTTTGTTGTTGCACTTGTTCAAAATTGAGAGGGCACAAAGCATGTAATCATTGCTAAAAGGAGGCGTGCCAAAAAAACGTTAAAATCCACTGCTATAGCTTGATATCACCGTAAATACATTCACATCAATAGAAAGTAAACCCCTTTGATACGTAATAACTGCTTGCAGTTATCTTGGTGCCCACTGACTCATTCTGAATAACTGCATGTAAATTTTAAAATTGCATGCTAAAGCTATCTGTAAAAACATTGTGTTGGTGGAAAAATCAAAAATTACTTTCAAGACAAATTTTATGAAACAAGAAAGATTTTAATTAAAACATCTTGATTAAAGTTACCCAGTCTTGGTTTTTGGTAGAGAACAATGTTCATGGTCGAGAACAATGGCGCATTGTATCCAACCCTCAATACGAGGAAAGAACATAATGATGATAATGACTTAGTTTTAATTAGCGCATTTCTGTCAAAATCTACAGGCAAGGCATGCAGAACGAATTTTTGCATGTCGTGTTTTTAAGTTAATTTAATTCGGTAAAATTCTTCAAAGCAATTTTCATACACATAGGCTACATAATATAGTTGAAAAGAGGCAATCTTCCTAGCGTCAGCACTGCCTGACTGATCAGACGGTTGAGAACTATGTGACATGAATTAGTGGTGCGATACTGATGAGCTCAGCCTCATGGGCGAAACACTTGTCTATTGCTGTCAATTCTTGCTACACTCGACTGCCCAGAAACACATACAAAATATGTTACTACAAATTTATTTTTGTAATTCTACAAGAAATTTTGCTTAACCAAAAATGTTTAATTTATTTAATTTACTCTTTCTACTATTCGGCAAGGATAACATTCTTTGTAATATTTACTGCGAAAACGTCATTTATTTTTATTAAATTTGCTCAAGTCATGCAGTCTATACCTTGCATTCACAGAGAATACGTTATTGAGACAGCAATGGATTTGGGTTTTTCCTACTGTTTGCCGAGTTATTGTTCAACAAAGTAGTTCCAGAGTGCAAAATCGGTCACTTTTACATTGATTCAACGTCTCCCGACATGTAGCAAGTAAAAATGACAGATTTTGTTGTCTGGGGAGGTTTCTGTTTAAAATTATGAAAGTAGTTTCCTGCGGTCATTAGAGGATTTAGGAGTTTGGTCATGCGCCCTTCAAAAAAGGAGAAAAATGTAATTTTTCTTGTGCTTAAAAGATTTTCTTCTTTGTAAAAATTTCTTTTGTTCACTAAACCACATTTTATTTACCAGACAACCACTGGTACTATACCTTTACTTTAGCTCGTAATTTTAAGGAAGGTTTTTAAAATTGGTTTGTATTGGTGCACTGTGTTGTAACCACTAGGTAGTGCAGATAATGAACAGTCTGGGATCAAATGATCAACATTTTCTTGCTATTTCTGTAATTTTGGCAAATTGCTTTTGGTTTATTGCGGCAGCACTTGGGGCAGCATGACATAAAATAATTAAGTCAAACTTTATTATAAGCAGTTTCTCAAATTTTTAGTTTAGACCTTTATTTTGTTGTTGTTGGTCTACTGTATGTTTCTCTAGTATTTCATAATTATACAATATTTTTTTAAAGACGTGATAAGGGCTATATGCATAGCCGAAAACGTTTGCTATTTTGTTTCTATAATATGAGATATTTATTCCATTTTTGATCATTATCAATCCAATTACACCAGTGATAATAACTACCTCGTAAAATATCTCACCACTTCTACTGTTGGTTATAGTAAAACATGAACATAATTTGGCGTTTAAAGCTGATCTAGGTACACTCAAAAATGACAAGCTAAATCTATCCGATTACTTTATTTATATGTCAAAGCGATCATACATACATTGTATTTGTTTGGAAAATAACCTACGATAATGAGTCACAAATACTTAATGACGTACAATCGTCATCAATCAAAGTATGTTATGTTACACGATACAATTCTTATAAGCAATTAGCTATTGATACAACTTTGTGTCGTTTGATGGTTTATAAAGAAAATATTTTCATTTTGTTAAATTTAGTCATAGTCTTGTTTGGAAAACCAAACTTATGTCTTAAGATATCAATGTAGCAATCACAAGTTAAATCAGAACCAATCCAGTGTGAAGATGCCAAAAGTTATCCAGTAATATCTTCAGTCGATCTATTTGACCTTTGACCTTAAATTCTGTCCTCGCAGAGACCGTAACGCGCGGTTGTGCACTCTGCGTCATTGGTTCTGAAGTTTCGTCCAAGATTTATTCCTCCGCAGTCCTCGTTTTTCTTATTATTGGGCTCCCCACTCCACCAGTGGGTGTTTGACCGAGTGGCTGTTGTTCCATCTACCCACTTCCATCTTCTTTCCGTTACCAGGTCGTTAAGTCCAATCCAGGTGAACTCGTCTCTCAGCAGCATGGTGTTGGCTATGGCTCTAGAAACCAATATATGTTGTTGTTAACATGTACGTACAATACATCTTTAAGAAATCAGAAAGAATACACAGGCCAAAAAAAAGCTTAAGTTGTTTGATTCTTGCAATGTCAACCCTATTTTGGTATGGCCTACAGCAGGGGTGTGCAACGTGCGGCCGGCGGGCCAAATGTGGCCCGCGAAGATGTGCCAATTTTGAATTGTGTGCGGCCCGCGAAACGTGTTTATAATTTAGTTTAGTCTGGTACGTGTGAACAATTCATTGTGGAGTGGATTATTGTAGATTTCGCACCTTCTGTTAACCATTTTAGAAGTCTCCCACCGGCCACCGCTAATCCATTGTATTTAATTATTTGTGAAAAGTAAAAATGTATGGTCACATAAAAGACATTATGAACAAAGTACGACTTTGGAAAGCTCACGTACAGACAGGAAATCTTTTCCACTTTCCAACTTTAAGAGACTATGGAATGCATCCTGAGAAGAAAACCGAATTTGCTGACCAACTTGAAAAATTGTTGTATGAATTTTTGGCTCGTTTCAAGGACTTCAAATCTCATGAACATTTGTTTGGTATATTCGCTTCGCTATTCAACATAGACATTAACAAAGCACCAGAAGATATAACTCGAACTGATTGATCTTCAAGAGAAAACGGGTTTGAAAGCAAAGTATTTAGAAATGAATCTTGGCGATTTTTACCGAAAGCATTTCAACTAAGATGACTTTCCACATTTGAAAAATCCATGGCTTCAAAAATGGCACTTTTTGGCTCAACGTATTTGTGCGAACATTTTTTTCTAAAACGGGCGTCATGAAATCTCCCTATTGATCGGTTCTGACAGACCAACACTTGAAAAATGGACTTCGAATTGCGATCATTAAAGTAAAGTATAATATCCATTAAAGTAAATTTGGAAAAAGCCGTCGGGAAAAGAAGCCAGCTGCAAACTTCTCACTGAGCTCGTTTAAAGACGGTGTGACAATAAATTTGAACAGCAGTTTTCTTCAGAAATGTATGCGTCCTAACTTATTATTGCTGGAAGGAGATAACCCCTAATACAAGAATAATATGAATAACAAAAAAATACTCTTTTGTGCCTGCAACTACTAAAAATCAAATGTTAAATAAACGTGCGGCCCGCGGTTTCACCCAGTTATTCATATCTGGCCCTCCTGAATAAAGGTTGTACACCCCTGGCCTACAGTATTTGAGGTGACTATACCAAAAATGTGATCAGTTTTTCTCTATCAGGTTTGGTTTTGTATAGCCCCTGTGACGCGGGATTTTACTTAGTTTTCGCGTACTTCCACAAAATCAGAATGCATCTAAACTTTGGTATTTTATTAGTAGAACATCAGCATAGTTGTATATCAATTTTTCCCCGTTATACGTTAGTAAATCTTTGGCCAACGCTGTATTCTCGCACACAATCACAGATTCGTCATTGGCTTAATCTTGGTTGCTGGTTTGAATGTTTTTCTTCGGTTTTCTAAATCTGGGAATGAAGATTCAAACCAACAGCCGTTGTTTCTTTTTTTTTAAATAGTGTGCTTGCCTCTGCACACATGTGTGCATGAATGTGTAGTTAGATTTACTGCTATGGGGTGGTAGCTGACTAGATGACCGCTTATGGTCTTTTGCTACCATCCTGATTGCACCATAATCTAACCAACAGCTGTAACTTACAATGCATTGTTTTTACTTTTTATTTACTCTTCTTGTTTGTTTATACGTGGTGCTATTAAAACAAGATAAATTGACTTGACATAAAGAGGCCAAAAATAACATCAACGCAAGACAAGTGTAAAGATATCAGTCATATAAGGATACACGTCATAGTACTTTTCTTCTTGAGGATCTTTTTTTAGTGTGTAAGTTCAGAAAAGTTTCTTAACGGGCCTAAACGATAACGGCCATAATTTGGTCTAAACTCAATTATGGCGAGTATTAGTTATGCATGATTAATGCAAAAGTCAATCGCAATGACAGAAACAGTGGGCGTACCCTGACATAGATTCGGCAAAATGTCTCCTTTCTCATCCAGCTGAAGTTTCTGTTTTTATATTAATTTAACAACTTGTCGGAACTAAAAAGATATCTGATAATCCAATCATTTTTTGGGTTTTGGATTTTTGGACTAAAAATGTCTTCTCACATTGATTCAACTTTTTTTGACTTTGAGCCATTACAACGATAGACAAATTGACTGGCTGTTGGACAGTATTATGTTTTTCGGCATTATTTGCGTTGTCAGTCAAATTCAACGGAAGTTTTCTGCATTTTTTAACTTTGTGTCTTGCAAATCTCTTCATTTCGTCAATATGTTTTTATGTTGTGTCATATTGCTGCTGAACAGGTACTTTTTATCAGTTCTGCCATGTTGACAAAGTCAGTCGTGCTGACTGACAAAACGTTAGAATTATTGCTGGTTATTATTCTCAACATCTTGTAATAGCCTAGTGTGCAGTGACCAGAAAAATGTAACATATTATTTTATAATTGAATGCCTGGTAAACAGTTTTATTCTGCATTTAGGAATCTTTTTGTTAACTTGTAACCAACTAACATATCATGTTAAACGTGTTGGGCGTCATTGCTCTGTAGCAGAAACATTCGTTTCTTTAAATTCATTTTGTGTAACTTCGGTTTGTTTACTCACACTCTCGTCCAATAATCTTTCATTCCACTTGTTGCCAAGTCTCCCCCAACTCTTCGGCACCAATGCCTGGCTCCATGCCAGTTGTATTTCGAAGGGGTCATCCGGTACCTGAGTCCGTTCCCGAAATGAATCCAACCGTCATTGATCCTGCGACCTGAAATAACAAATCAGTTCAAATTATTTGACTCTTTATGAAAATCCTCATCTTGGAAGCCTAGTTTTGGAAGCTTCGAATCCTTGTAAAGGCTTAAAACAACTGACTCCAGCAAAGCCACCAAGTGTTGTTATCTGTAAGATGGGCCATCCACTAGATGACGCTAAATAAATTCCTATCTTTAAATGCGTTGCGCAAGCGAACATTCACTATGAGATTCGAACCAGCGTTGCTGAGTATTGCTTGATGTCAAGGCGTTGAGATGATATTTTAGGCCCTGTACCAACGAGATCAGAATTCTTTTAAACAAGGTATTTTTGAAGAAAACGAAGGGGCACAAATATTTTTTGTTTCTAGGCTTCGCGGAAAGACGTCGTGCTCCAAAACTGATTTTCGGTTCATACCCAAAAAGGCCCCATTGGTCTCTCTGTCAACGCTTCTGCGTGTTGTGGTTGCAGCTAAGATACCTAGGTTGACACTTTGCTATCAGAGAGTACTTATTCTTGTTTGCTAGCTTTTTTGTGAGATTACTGTATATTGTTGCAATTACATTATAGTAAGACATCGCGAGCAAAAATGGTCGAAAATGTTTTGATATAGAATATAAAAGTCTGTGCTTTTACTCAAAGAAAATAGGCAAAAATTTATCGTCACTATGCTGCGGAAAACAAACAAATGTAAACGAAAACAAACAAATTTTGAAAAACGTAACAAAATTTATTCAAAAACAACGGTTTTCATTTCAAGTTTTCCACAACTTTTACTCAAACAAGTTACATTCATCAATTGGCTCTGCCCCTATTAGAAGACACCAGACTGAACAAAATACATAATAGTTTCAGTTGGGGCCAATCTTTGCTTTCGTGACGTCATTGAACTGACAAATTACTTTTGACCAATGCAGCAACAAACATTAAATTATCAAAACATGCAACAACACTTACTTTCTGTCGTCATAATGATAGTCCCAGCAACCACAAAGAGACAAAGTAAGCTTGAGAGAAAAACCATGTTTTACAACAACAGAAATAAATTCAAAGAAAGCCAGTTACACCAACAAAGTTATACCTAGCGGTAAGGGTTCCTTGAAAACAAAAACATTTCAATTTGGTCTTGGTTTCGTTTTCTTGCAAATCATGTTTTATTGTAGCCTAATGACTTTGTTTTTAAAATAGTAACAAACTTCAACTTTGTTTCGAAACTAAGTTTCTTTTGTTTGTTTGAAAACTTGTTTTATAATCCAAGAAATTTCGATTAGTTGAGAGCTCGATGCGAAATAAAACGATCAAAATTCTCAATTCTTGGGAAATGCCGAAAGATTTGGAACACGCCAAGTTTAGGATTTTCAAAAATTTGTTATTTAATTTTATTGATATTTGTTTAAAAAATTAATTATCAAGAGTAACTTCTATCGTTTTCAAAACAAACAAAAAATTATTTTAAGTTTCTTTAACTATTGATTTTTTGTTTTGTTATTTTTTGCGCTAAGCTATTGCTATTTCAATTATTTCCATTTCAAACTACATTTTTAAATGAAGAGTTTTGTTTCATGTTGCCTACATATAATTTGTTCCGATTGCCCGTAAGCATACTTGTAGCATAATATTTTAAGTTTTTTTTTTTTTCGGTACATATAGAACTTTCTTCGGGGTTGGCTTATCCTCCACTTTTACTTAGGAAGCAATTCCACGGCCATGTGGTCGGTCTGGTGCATTCCGATTCCTTTCATTTTAGAGCTTCGGTAGAGAGTTTGTCTTGTTGAACTATAGGCATACGAAGCCGAGCAACGTGATCAAGTTTAACATCTTCAAGTTTATTACATTTACATGAACACAAAACTACGCAAAAAATTAAGTATCGAACGTTTTCGACATCACAAAATGTCCTCTTCAGGAATAATATAGCCTACATACAATACAACTTAACTACATCTGAAAAAAATACAATGGTTAACTAAATCTATAAACAGAAAAAGACAAAAACTGCACAGTACTTCTGACTAGCTCAAACTCAACGATATAGGCTCCACGAGAATCAAAAGTAACTGCATCAAAAGGTGTTAAACAACCTTTTTATGCAGTTACCTTTTGATGACTTTTGATTGCAGTTACCTTTGATTCTCGTGGAGCCTATATCGTTGAGTTTGAGCTAGTCAGAAGTACTGTGCAGTTTTTGTCTTTTTCTGTTTATAGATTTAGTTAACCATTGTATTTTTTTCAGATGTAGTTAAGTTGTGTATATTATTCCTGAAGAGGACATCTTGTGATGTCGAAAACGTTCGATACTTAATTTGTTGCGTAGTTTTATGTTCATGTAAATGTAATAAACTTGAAGATGTTAAACTTGATCACGTTGCTCGGCTTCGTATGGCTATGGTCCTTTCATTTTGTTTGATAAACTACGTTGCTCTATCCATACTTTTGGTCAAGCAACGGCCACTTTAACCCTATCTGTAGCGACACGGGGTTTTATGAGGACGCCCCACTCTAGTAGTGAAATATTTCACAGAAGGAAATATGTTAGTAATGTAAAATTTCTTGACTTTTAGTTCTTATTCTTTGCGAATTTTTTAAACCTGCCTGGTCATTTTTCTACCTTCCTGCCCTTCACAATAAGCATTTCATCTCAGGTGGCTTGACATTTTCGTGTAATGCTAGTTACAGTAGACTATAGGCTACATTATGTTTATGTTAGTGCAATTACTTTGAAATGTAAAAACGCCCAAAAATGTTGTATATCTATAAGCAAAAGTAATTTTTGTTTAGTTTAACATTACTCTATGTTATAACCATGGCCACGTTATAACTCAAAAATTTCAATTTTGATGCTATTTTTGGTAAATTAAATAAAATCCGATTTTTTGAAGTTTTTTTCATCTCAAAGACTTTATTTCAATAAATTTGTTTGGTAAAAGTTTAAGTTCTATACGCACAATACACATGGCTGTCATCTTAAAAATACTTTAGCTCTGTGATTTTCATAGCTCCGGTTATTAGCAATTAATTAGCACGGGGCTAAGATAGCCCATAACGTGCTTTTCGCGTGCAAAAACAGCTCGTATTTAAGATAGGATTAAGTCAAGAGCCATAACGTTTGTCTAAGATATTATTGCTGGACGTTTACATCTAAGGTAGTTGCACTTTACGCATCTTTAGCAAAATTATTTTTTAATTTGTAAAGCTTTCATACTATCTGCTTTTGTATTGTTGCTAAATAATAGAGCACTCCTTTGGAAGCGACTGTCTGATGTCTTAGTCAATGGAGATTAGGCTTCCAATCCACACCATAAGGTGGCCCGTACAGCGGGCGGTCCTTGATGTAATGGGCTGCGGTCTGCATCTCACCACACTCACAAGCAGCACTTTCTGCCATGATTCGAGGCAACATGTCTGCACCATAGCGTCCAACACCAGTGCAAGATACAACAAAGGTTAGCGATTGACTCCTTGCAATTCTTCATCGATATCTGTGCTTAGACAGTTGTGGAGTTTTCAGCAGCTTCGCCTTGTGAAAACATTCATATCACTGACTAAGAACACAGACTTACTAAGCTGTAGACTTATCAGGGCCGCATTTATAGGCGTGTTTGTCTCTATTATTTATTTTAAGGATATTTTTTCAAATGTATTGTTTTGGAAATTCCTCTGGAAATTCCTTTCCAATTTCCAAAACAAATTCCAGTATTGTTTTGGAAATTCCTTGTAACATTAACTTTATTTTATTTCAAGCTTGCCAGTGTTGATAAACTAATATAAGTTACAACACGACGTAACACTCATCGAAAACGACTTTGGTTTAAAATTTACCAAAACAGATTTCGTTTTTTAAAAATGACTGTTTTTGAGAGGAAATTTCCTCTACACTTCTTTATTTGGAAGCTTTAAACAATGTTGTTCCGGTTGTTGTTTCAACTGAATTAATTGTTTCAGCCAAGTTTTCTTGATAAACTGCAGTGACATTCTAATTTTCAGTTTCGGTTAAAGGCTACGTCGTTCCAAACGTTTCGAAACAATTTATGAACAACACTTGTAATTACTAAGCAAAAATATTTTAGTAGTTTAGCCTGCACATGACGTCGTTTTAAACTACAAAGTTTCGTTATGAAGTGCTGCCATGTGCATGTATGTTTAATCGATAATTTTCTCGCTTTTGATTACTAACCAACAAGCTACGTCTCATTCATGTGATACCAAATTACGAGAATAACAAATAGCCTATACAGCTTATAGTGGCTGTACATCATATTATAGAAGTATCAAAGTAAATTGTAGACTATCTATGTAGGATTCGAACCCACATCCTGCGCAACCCAAATTTGGGTTGCTGTCATTGCTTTCCATATCTTCAATTTAGAACGCTGCATTGCCTGGCACTGAGAAATGACTTTTATTTTCGTTTTGATTTCAGAAAGATCTACTTTCATGTGCACAGTCAAGTTGTTTATTGCATTTATTCATATGTCACAAGCATCAGGTAGGCTATACATGAAGTTTAGGCTATGTAGCAAGTAACTTGATACAGAGCAAGATCACATTTCTCATAAAAGTAGGCTACAGTAATTTAAGTTACTTAAAAACACAAAGACACAAATTGAACAATTTAGTCTCGGATGTTACGATACCCTTCACAAGTTATTGCTTGGTGGGGGTTGATGCATTAAGTGATTTATGAAAAGATTACGTTTTGTTCAAGTTGAATTTATTTAAACATGCAGTGGTTTTGAAAACCAAAGTTACCCTTTAAACTTAGATTGTTAAAAATAAATTTAATCAAAACGAAGACATTGCGAACGGCTCGAAAATGATTATCCAGAGATATCTGCATTAATGTATTCTAGCCTCACAAAGACCATAATTCTTGTCGCCGCATGTTGCGTCGTTGCTTCTGAAGTCTCGTCCAAGATTGATTCCTGCGCAGTCTTCGTTTCCTCTGTTGTTCGGTTCCCCTCTCGCCCAGTGGGCATTTTTTGAAGCACTTTTCTTGTCCACCCATTCCCATTTTTTCTCAACCTTCAAGTCGCTAAGCCCAATCCATGTGAACTCGTCTCTCAACAACAAGACATTGGCTGTGTATCTATAAAGAAACAGAGCGATGTCACAAGAACACGTACACGCTAAACATGTCAACAAGAAGACGCCAAGAAGATACCAAAGAAGACTTATCAGAATTTTTATTATACCTTATCGGGAATTAGAAAAAATAGTCCACTTCTGAATAAAGAGCAAATTATTTTTTGAGCTATTAATCGTTTAAACGACGTAAAACTGCTCTAAACTTATTTAAACATACTTTATTCAAAGGTTATAAGTAACTGAAGCATTCCCACTGTTTAAAAACCACTACTTCTTAAAATGTGCGATTTTTTTGTGTAGGATGATACGTGAAGTAAATTAGTGGTACAACGTTTAAGATAAACTTTATTAAAGACGCTTTATTTTCACTTCATTCATTTAACGCAACTTAATTTACTTTGTTCACTCACACTCTTGTCCAGTAGTCCCTCATTGCTACAGCTGCCAAGTCACCGCCTTGCTGCTGGCACCAATGCCGCGACAAATGCCAACTGGCCTTGAATGGGACAATCCGGTACCTGTATCCATTCCTGGCATGAATCCAACCATCGGTGCCTAACCGACCTGCAAAATGATAACCGCATGACGTCAAAAAAGTTGGTCTTCTCGTTGACTTGATTTAAATCCTCCATGGCCACCTAAAGATACGGCCTGATTTGTCACATTTTGCAGAAATTTCCAGGTTTTTCTAACTTTGGGCGAACGTTTAAATAAATTTTTCTAAAAATTAGATTTTTACGCTTTCTTTATTCTTTTCCCCAGATGACACAATAGGTTTAAACATTCTCACATGTTGAAAAACAAAAAAAAATTGATTTCGAAGATTTTAGTCAGACTGTTAATTTTCAATAACAGTCTGATTTTGGGTTTTTCAACTCACTTTTTCTCATTTGCTACTGCTTCCCCAAGGCAACAAAAAAGTTTTATGTTATTAGGAAACCACAAAAAGTATAAACATCTCAAAAAATGTCAGTCAAGCACTAGCAGTAGCTGTAATCAAAATCTGCAAAATGTGACAAATCAGGCCGCATCTCCAGGTGGCCACGGATCCTCTACCACTGAGCGCAATCTTGAGTGCGATAAAAAGGTATTGGCAAGAAATTAGTTAAAATAAAGCATGGACGTCTACTTAGCTGTAGCCTCATCCTCTACAGTTCGAAATTAATGATTAAAAAGATAATAAAAACCGCAAGCAAGTAACGCTGGTTCGACTTTTAGGGTGTGCGTTTGAACAACGCACTTTTAAAGTCAGTTTTCACTCAGCGACACCAAACGGATAGAAAAATTCACAGACAGAAAGTTTTTCAACCTTGTGACCGGGCCGGCCGCAGTGCTTTAAATCCTTTGCAAGTACCGTACGCAGAACTACCAGAATTAAACTTCCACAGCTTTCCCAGCGCGAGAATAAAAATTAAAAAAAAAAAAACAATTAACTTAGGTGAGTCAGAAAATTTCTTTCCAAAAGTCTTATTTGTAATCATGAACCGATGATTTAAAATCGTTTGACCACTTTTTGCAGAGATGTACAGGAACCGGACTTGATACAGCCCCGGATTTTATTGTTTTTTTGCCGGATCCAGATCGGATTTGGATTTTGCTTTTAGAAACAGAATTCGGATCAGATCCGGATCCTAAATTTTTAGAAAATTTTTTTCTAATTGTGTACGCAAACATGCAAAATTTTAATGAGCTCCTGGTATCATTTTGAAACCCGCAGAAAATTTTGAACCATTGAGTTTGTGGCAACACTGAAACTTTGGTCAGGTCAAAGTTGATGTTATAAAATCAAATCACAGTTTTTCCAAAATCATTATTTTTCTTGTTGCATGTTTATACATGTATGTATGTGTTAGTTGTGTTTGCGTATGTATTCGGTATGTGTTGAAAATGTGCAAATGTCAGCATTTGATGAATGTAAAATAGCAGTGTTGAAAATGTTTAATATCAGTGACATAAACATGCATGGGTTCCCCTTTAGTTAATTTAAAACCTAGGGGGTGTTACGTCATTATAAAGTAGCAAATCCTATAATAGCATCTGGCTTCCAGTTTCAGATGCTATTATAGCGACGACCCCAGACCAACTATTTATCACGATTCACAAAAACCAGCTCAGCTGCCGAGTGGTTTCGCCTTCGACTCTGCTGCTAGTAGATCTGAAGTCGATTCCTGGTCGGGTGAAACCGAAGACTTTAAAAACGCTATGAATTGTGTTTTTTCTTGCATAACGCAGTGAGAATAAGTCGGGTAATAATGTGACGACATGGTCAACATGATATAAAATTAACAATGAGCCCTGTCGCTAACATATTTTAGCAGATGTAGAGCGACAATAAATAAAACCATATAATTATTACTTTATTATCACCATCCACAAAACTTACTTCCTGACGTCATAATGGCAGTCCCAGCAACCACGAGGAGACAAAGTAAGCTTGGTAGAGAAGCCATGCTTTATGATAACAGAAAAAAATCTATAAATTTTGGATGCAAGTAAGGGGTTGTAACAAACTTATTTCATTTTGATGAAACAAAGTTATTACAAAACACAAAAAAAATAAAATAAAACAAAGAGATTTTGGGTTAAAACATGATAAAACGCCCTTGCAAAGTTTTCAAATTATTGTTGTTTTGGGCACACCTACGTCAGATAATTGTTTTTCAGATGAAATGAAATGAAAATTTTCTTGGTTCCGAAAACCAATCGGAATTAGCAAATAGTGATGCTTGAATAATTTGAAACTGAAAAGACGAATCTTTTCATAACAACGAAATGAAATTTTTAATTGTTTATATTTTCTAAAAGTTTGGAATCTCTTTCCTTCTTTCGTTTCGAACAATCGCTTTCGTACATTTCGCGTAGTCGAACTTAAGTTTTGCGATTGAATGTTTATTTCAAAGTATTTTAAAACATCTTATATTTAACACAAGTAAGGTTTACTGCTCAGCATACTTTCCCATATGTTTCACTTTGTGTTTTTGCGTGCTTAGCCTATGTTTTGCGCATGTAATCTATGCTTTGCGTTTTTCGTCTGAAATTTCTGTTTTACTTTCAAATTCTTGATAAAACAAACTTGGCTAGATTCCGAAACTAAACTATCCTTCACAAAGCAAGTTTTGAGTTAAAAAGAAATTTTATATGATTTTTTATACAAAAAAACAATTTTTTTACAAACCCAGAAGATTCAAACATTTGCGTTCGCAACAAGAGAGTTTAATTTCAAGACTCTCTTTGGTACAAGCTACTCACGACAGATTGCACTCCTTGTGCTACTCTAAGTTACAACTCCACCACAGCTATATTTATACAAATTTTTTCTGATTAATTTATTATGAGTAAAATGTTGTTATTTCCACAAAGGCAACTTCCGTAAATTGGCATCTTGAGAGAACACGATTTCATCGGAACGATTCAAGTTATCAACATTACTAACACGGTCAGCTTTTGAACGAAACAAAACCAAAACATGTTATGATAAACAAAGAAATATTCCATTAAAACATCGCGATGTTCGCAATCCTATTATGCCATACCAACCGCATGCAAGCTATTAAGCATGAAGTCTCAAGTGCCACTTCCTCACGACGTAGCATTGTACTGCGATGCATCGAAGCCTCATTGTAAGATTCGTGATGGCTTCGTCGCTCGACTAATGAACAATAAGCAAAACAATCTCTGTTTACATTAATGTCCACATGTTCTACTTTATCTGCCATCAAAATGTAGTGGCCTATCCTTAGTTTACCCAACCAGAGTAATTCTTCAAAGTGCATAAGATGTTTTAGCGTACCAGGAATGTTGTATAACTCACTAACTTTGTTCAAAAGTATGCTGCAGTTTAGACAAAATAACATTATCCAAGATTTCTTGCCCGAGTGAAAAGCGTAATGCCAGTGCGAAGATGTAAGTATAAGTTAAAAATACTATGATTTAGATGTAATATTTTAGATAACCCAATATTTTAAATAACCCATCTCTACTAATTGTATTTAAATTTTGTAAAAACAAAAACTAATGCGCTTTAAAAGGGACAGCTTTCCATTAAGCGACATCTAGTGGTTAAACAATTTACAGGCAATAACACTTCAACAGTAAGCGAAACTTTATTGTGTCAATCTTGGTGACCGGTTTGGTGGCTTTAACAACGCCTCTGTAAATATTCAAAACTGGAAAGAGTAATCTTATGATTAATCACTCACACGATTTCATAAAAACCATCAATCAATTGCTGTGAAACTTGATAGTGACTTGATAGTCACTTGATAGTGACTGATTTCGATGCCTTTTATCGTCATATATCGTCATGTATCATGTTTAACATAAAGTTTAGCGTAAATGTATGACAAAGTCTTAGTAACAAATTACTGTGCTACATATCGCGGGTCAGTCACATTCTTTTGGCGATAAACTACAGTGGGACAGAGAATACATAAAGAATCAAACTTCACCCACCTTCAGAACCTCTATCGAATCTTTATCAGAACGATTGAAGTTACAGATCATGATGTTACTGGTTGCTTTTAACAAAAGATCACTTCACTTTGATTGCAAAATTAATCACGATATTTGGTTTGATAAACAAAAAGCTGATTGTTAATTGTATTCGCGCAACGAAGCGATCGTGCATCCTATAATGAAGCTCCGATGCATCGCGGTACATAACTACATCGCGCGGAAGCGATGTCAACGAACATCGCGTTGCTTTAATGGAATTTTTCTATGTTTATAGTAAGAGTATGAGTTGACATGTGTTTGTGATAGCTAAATTATGTGCCTAGAAGTTGAAGGCTTGCATTAAATGGGAGAAAAGTTAAGAAGCATCTTTTGCACTTACTTTCAAGTATACAGTCAAGTGACAAGTGACCCAGACAGCAAAATCCGTCGTTTCTACATTGATTCAACGTCAGTTGCAGTTAAATCAATGTAGAAATGACGGATATTGCTGTGTGGGAAAGGCATTCAATGGGGGTCGGACCAAAAAACTTCACAACGTTTAGATGTTACTACCGGCTGGGGCTTAATTAACAGAGCTTTAGCGGATTGGAGATTATCAGCTTTTTTATAAGTGAAGGAATTAAAAAAAATTAAGCTGTCTAGGGAAGATGTTTTGTCAATTTGAGACACCAATTTTTCACTTGAAAAAAAATATATATAAATTTTGTTATTGTAAAAATACCTGCGTTTACATAATACATGTAATCAAACCATTAAGCAAGAAAGCCTTTTTTGGTAGTGCCCCTTTCTTAATCGTCCGCCCCGATAGCTCAGTGGTTACGCGCCCGGCTCAAGATCACGCGGCGCTGGTTCGACTCTCGGGGTGTGCGCTTGAGCAACGCATTTCAGGACTGCTCTCCATTCAGCAGCGGCACCAAATGGATGGAATAATTCCCCGGCAACAACACTTCAACAATCGGAAAACTTCACTCTGCCAATCTCGGTAACCGGCCCTGAGTCAAGAGCCTCTACAAGTATGCAAAACTACCATGAATAACCTATCAAGGCTTTGTCAGTCCGAGGATAAAGATTCAAAACCCACCAACTAACGCACTAGAGCTTATGCAGATGTAACAATCGCCATTTGAATAAGCATGTAGCATTTTTGACATACTGTAATAAGGTTAACTGTATACTTGAAGATTCTCTTAATGTTGTTATTAGATAAAATTGTTCCAACATCATAGCTCCATAGCTAACTCACACACCATTTTACCGAAACCCGATCGTGGTGAGGGTGATGTGCAACTGGCATAGGAACGTCTTGGCAACAGAATCAACTCAGGGAGTCAGCAAATCTGCATAGAAAGTGAAGTCAACGGAAAAAGAGAACGAGGCAGACCATCAAGGTAAGGGAAAGATAACACCCAGACATGAATCGAACTCAATTTGGCGACACTGGGCAAGCTAGTCCAAAACCGTGACTAATGGAAGCAGATAACCCATGTTGATGCCAAATCTGCTTAGAAGAGATAGTGGCGCGGTTGAATGTGGCCTCACTTTCATGAAATCAGATTCTTAAATCAAAACAAAGGTTTCGTTGATCTCAATAAGCGATGGAAAATCGTATCTTTTGGTTGAAAGTACTTGTTTTTCTGAATCAAAAAAGAGGTCATCACCAGAGTTGGAGCAATTATACAGTTGTCAGTTTAATTATATTACAATGCACTTCAAAATTTTTAATTACATTACAATTACATTGTTCTGAAATTTTCAAGTTACAATTACGATTACTTCAAAGTGTATTAAATTAGATGTTTCAGTATTTATTTATGTTCATCGACAATTTTTTACAGTTTGATTTTATGTTCAAAATAGGCTAGTAACATTGCATTTAATAAAGATGAGGTTGCAGTGTAGAAGTCCCTTTTGAACCTCAACTAGCGGCTCAACAAAAGTACTGATATCATGCGTCATCATCAGTCGTCATCTCCGCCTGCAGCAGATTGCGCATCAACATGGGTTAGGCCTATTTGCTTCCAAGAGTGGCGATTTTGAGCCAACTCGCCCAGTGTCGCCAAGTTGAGTCCGGTCCATGATTGGATGTTGTCTTGCCATCGTTTTGGTTGTCTGCCACGTTTTCTTTTTCCTTCTACTTTGCCTTCTGTGCAAACTTTGCTGATTCCGAATTGTGATCTTTTAGTGAGGCCGAACAGTTTTAAAACTTTTGATTTTACAGTATTATTGCTGCAATTGGTTGTAGTTTTGTCAAAGTTAAAAGATCTTCTGTTTTCGTGTGGTCATGTAGTCTTTTGTTGGTCATGCTTCTCATGATGTGATTTTGGAAGGTTGTGAGTTTTTCATTGTTAATGATGTCCAATTTACGCATTCTAGACTGTACAGCACGACTGGTACAACGTAGGTGTTAAAGATTTTTGATTTCAGTTTAATTGGAAGTCTATTGGATGTTAGAATCTTTTTGCTCTTTTGAAATGCTGCCCAGCCTAAGCCAATTCGGTGTTGCACTGCAGTCATTCCATCGTTGGTCGCGGATAGTCGGTGGCCAAGGTTTATGAATTCCGGTACTTGTTCTATTTGTTTTCCGTAGAGAGTGAGATTGAGTGTGTTGTTAGTTTTGTCGGTTGTCATACAGTACATTTGGTTTTGGACACATTTATTTGTAGGCCAAATTTAGCAGCATTTTTTGACAGGGCATCTAGGTATTCCTGCATTTTCAGTTTAGAATTATTCAAAATGGCCATATCGTCTGCGTAGCTTAACTTAATTGCAATTACACTACAACAAGTCACAATTGCAATTTTAATTACAAAGACGGCTTTGATACAGAGTTTGCTTCGTTGAACCATAAGCAAATCACACAAAGTAACTTCAACGAGTTTAGGAACATGAGAATGTGTAATTGATTACATTCAATAACAATTACCATTGTAATTGATCCAATTCTGATTAGTACAGTGATTGTCTGCAGCACTGGCCGATCGCTTATTCTAACGGAACAGCAGGAACATTATCCAATTTACCATCGACTAATTTGCCTTCAAAATTGCATCACATACTACCATCTAAACTGCTAACAATTGACCACAGGGCTCGTTGGACGAGTCCATATGCCTGCAAATTCGAACGTACAAACCATTCGAAGAGCAGTTGTGATGTCATATAAGAAGTAACACGTGAGGTGGCAAGTTAGGCTCACGAATGACTCAACCAATATATTTGACTAAATTAACTGCACTCCCAGCAAACCAGACGCTAATTGGTGAACATACACAGATCCACATACACAGATCGCACACAAATAAATAAACTGTTGATTGTAAATCAGTTAAGTGACGAAGCCATCTTGCGTTAAAGCTC
The DNA here is from genome assembly GCF_918807975.1 of Aplidium turbinatum. Lineage (NCBI taxonomy): Eukaryota > Metazoa > Chordata > Ascidiacea > Aplousobranchia > Polyclinidae > Aplidium > Aplidium turbinatum. Next base: position 3,059,544 of record NC_137483.1, on the reverse strand, counting down.
CGATACATCGCGGTACATGACTAGGTCACGTGGAAGTGGCGTTAACGAACATAGCGATGCTTTAATGGGATATTTGTTTGTTTACAATAAATAAAATGTTTTGGTTTGTTTCGTTCAAAAGCTGACCGTGTTAGTAATGTTGATAACTTGAATCGTTCCGATAAAATCGTGTTCTCGCAAGATGCCAATTTACGGAAGTTGTCTTTGTGGAAATAACAACATTTTACTCATAATAAATTGAATTAGGAAGAATTTGTATAAATATCGCTGTGGTCAAGTTGTAACTTAGAGTAGCACAAGGAGTGCAATCTGTCGTGAGTAGCCCAGTGGGGTCATAGAAAGTCTTGAAATTAAACTCACTTAGTTTATGCAACAACAACTTTTGATGCATGAAAGTTATTCAAGTATTTTCTTTAACCTTATGGAATAAAATTAAATAAAAACAAAATAAGAGAACAAAGTTCATTTCAACTCATAAATCGTTTGTCTGCGCTTTCAAACTAAAATGGTGCAATGTTCAAAGTGTGTAGAACTAAAATCCTACATAGTGTGTGGACCCTCACTGTGACCAGAACTGGCATACAGATTATCATGGCTAAATTTTAGATTATCATGCAGTTTAAAATTCTTGTTGGAATAAAATAAAATTTGGTTTTGTTTTAATATATTCTTAAAAAAGATGATTGCTTTATAAAATCGCTCTGTGGGAAACAAAACCATTTCTAAACAATTTTTAAAAAATAACTTTTTGGGGTCAATGTAAATATTTGTTTTTTTAATATGAATACAAAATAACTGAAAAATTGCAAGAAACGTCAAAAAGATTTCCTACAGGGAGATCTGTATCTTGTCCATCAGCTAGTTGCTGATGCCGTAGAAATACATAAAAACAATTTCTTTGCAAGTGTTTTAATAAAAATTGTGATGCAGATTATTTCATTTTGATTCAATATTACTTGTATTGAATTTTGGTTTTACTTCAAAATGACGTTCGAAATAAAGAATTCCATTTTTTTTTCAAAGTAAAATAAATTTCGTTTCAATGTAAACCAGAATATTTCCAAACTTACAAAGCATACAACGATTTCAAGTTTTCTGATTTTTTTAATTCAATATTATTTGCTTGAACTAAATAATCCCACTCAAATTATTACAAGAGTTACACATCAAATAAATTTAAAGTACAAACAAACACAAGAAAACAGTAAATGCATAAATCAAAAATCAAGCAAGTAATAATGCTGTAACAATAAATAAAAATACAACTTACAAAATAATATTACATCATATACAGTTACTGTTCTCTACACCTCTGCAGCCTGTTTCACTCTAAAAGAGAGATCATGAAGAATCATCATCAGATTCTATTTGAATAAGGACCTTCTGATGATGCCTCTTTTATGGTGAAACAGGCTGTAAAGGTGTAGAGAATAGTAACTGTATTTGATGAAATTCGCTCTGCTTGGCCTTTTGCTTGGAATTGAGCACTTTTTGTAGTATTAATAGCATTTATTGTACAAAATAATACTAATAAATATAGTCAACAACTTGCAATGTTAAAAGAAAAGTTTTTTGGAAAGTTTTTTTTTAAACAAAGAAAATTTTATTTGCTTTGATGTAAAATCTTCTGGTTGTTTTTGAAATACCATTTTCGAAAAGAAACCAGTTTGTATCATCTCCATGGAAAAAACATTTCGAACAGGCACAACGTGTAGGGATTTAAAACAAAAATATCTCGAAAACTTTGGAAACAAATTTTTATTTCGTTTCTCCCCATCATTTGTTCGCTTTTTATATAATCTGTTTGGACTGTAGTTTCTAAGTAAATTATTTCGTTCTTTCAATATAAATGCAACGTAAGAATTATCTATTTTTTTTTGAAATTTACAAAGATTCAATTCTGTTATAAAACATGGCTTCTCTGCCAAGCTTCCTTTGTCTGCTTGTGATTGCTGGGACTGGCATTATGACGGCAGAAAGTGAGTATTCTTATGTAGCAGATGTATACTGAAAAGTTTGGGTGTTCATCAGGACAATTATCGTTTCTTGCACTAGTTGCTGCGTTCATCTGATGAAATTGAAAGTAAAATTAACAACAAACAAGATGGTTTATTGCTTCACTGACGTTTCGCGCACCATGACAATGCGCATCCTCAGAGCGAATAACATACAAAATAAAATTTCACTAGGTTATATACTGCAGTGCGATTGAAGGCAAGAAAAAAATAAAACACGCAATATTTTAAAAATTGGCCAATGATGTGTGAGCGGTTACTTTCCACGTTAAATTACGTAAAAACTTCCAACAATAGACATAAAAATTCGAAGCGGTGACGACCAACAGAAAAAGTGCGATTGAAGACAAGAGAAATAGAACACAATGTTTTAAAGATTGGCTAATGATGTGCGGTTACTTTCCACGTTAAATTACGTAAAAACTTCCAACAATAAACATAAATTCGAAGCACTGAAGACCACTAGAATTTCGAGACAAAATTAGGTTGCAATAACGTTTCCAACTGTGTTTAAGTAGGCTTGAAGCCTGCACGTCGAGACAATAATGATTTATAAGGTTTTGGTAAAAGGTTTCCGTCGTTCCGGTTGAGTACATTGCAATGTTTGGATGTAATGTTGAATGTGACGTAATAATGTTGATTGCAATGTTTGGATGTTTTTAATCAAAATAGTTGTTGTTGAGTGATTCTATAAAGGCAAGATTTTGAAGTAAACGTTTTAGCTCAGTCTACAATATGTATCTCTTACTTTGATCTTGGGGGGGCTTTGCCCCCCCAAGCCCCCCCGGCAATTACGGGCCTGGCATAAATTGATAATTTGGCTACGTATTTGAGTAATGATAATTACAATAATACTCAATTTTAGCTTTTCCCATTGAGACAACACAGGCCTAGTACATTGTGAAACATGTATGCAACACAATAACTTACTGAAAGCTTCCAATCCATGCTATTAAGTGTCTTTGCCGAAACACAGCCGCATGCTTTGGAGCGGTGTCGAACCGACGTCCTTTCGAACGTCACGCATACGTTTACATGGGCACAGGTTCCACACTGCTTAAGAGCATGAGGTTGTTTTTTATAAGACACATACCTGATAGTGGACATGAAGACTGACTTCCCTTTTTATCATACACTTGAACTCAATTTTCAATCACTAGGTCAGAAGTTTAATGAGAAAGAAAATGACAAATGCTTTGTGGTACGATACAGCTTTGGTAGAGAGTTCGCATTGTTGTGTTTGCCTACCATGAAAGAAAGTTTATCTGCCATGTCTTTCTGGTATGGTAGGCAAACTTTTTTTTAAATTTATTCATTAAAGCTAAACAACGAAAATGACGTTTGAAATATTTATTTTTACTGAAGTAAATCTTTCCGGTTGAGAGTTACTACAGTTCAAAAGTTATCAAAGTTTGCAATGTGTTGCTTCGTTTCTATCGTATGCCTTTATATGCCTGTTATCTATGATGCAACTACCTTTTATCCAGCAACAATCGCTTACCTGTTGGGTACAATAATTGTTTCAGAATGTTGTTTCATCTGCAGAGGTGATGAAATCTTTCTTTTGTTGATAACAATATCAGAACTTTTCAAGTCCTCCTTCGTAAAAATTAATTTCAATTTGTAACATGTTGTCACTTATCTTCCAACCGATGGATTTATGAACTAATGTGAACTGACTGTTATTATCAATCCTTGTATATGATACATTATGACTTAGCTTTTCGGAGTTGAGTATTTGCTTTTTTTATTCTTTATATTTGGTTGTAATATGGACCATTTTGAGTCTGATGCAAATAGATTAATGTTCCCATCAATTCCCTTAAAAACACTACAGTATTTTTGCACTATTCAATTCAATTTTATTTTTCATTTCTGGCGAGAACATGTAGAAAGCGATAAAGTAAACATACCAATTTGCAAACAAAAGGAAAAGATAACAAAACCAAAAAGTTTAAAATAAGCATCAATAAAACAATGTTTGAAAAACATAATCTTAAAAATGCACACCCATCAAACCTAGTAAAGAAAGAGAAAATAAAACTTTTATTTCGTCGGCTGTAAAAATAAACTTACAATTAACACTTGCAAGTACAACAAGGGCGATTTAAACTATACAGCACACAAAAGAAATTTAAAAAGCGACAGGAATTCTGAATTTTTTTACGTTGAGCGTCTCGCATAACGTACAATGACTACAATACTACTCTCGCATAACTACAACAAAGGATCAGGTCAACAATTATTATGGTCACTTAATAATCATCAAGCAATCAAAGAAGAAAAACTAACCAAACCACAGCTGTCCCCTTTCTATTTCCACTTCTTCCACTTCTGGTTTTTATGTTTGACTCTTCAATGGATTATGACCAGCCATCATTGTGACCACCATGTGTTGTGGTTGTTGCGTCGTTAGGAATGCATTGTGACTGTTGTGGCCATTGTTATTATTATGACGTTCCAATTATTGTGACTCTTTCAGATAAATTTTTGTTGCAGGCAGGACCGTTTGGGTCGATGTAGGCAACGGACTTTTGTATATAGTGGTCCCTCACAAGGCTAGCTGGCATGCTGCAAGAGATTGGTGCAAAAGAAATGGTGGAGACTTGGCAACAGTTGGGATGAGGAATTATTGGACAAGAATGTGAGCGAACAAAGCTATGCTATTTCATCGTTACGTAATAATATCAAATATTGTGATTGGCCACCTTTATGATTGGCTAAGAATCTTTACAACCTGTATTACCCTTATTGGGATAAGCTTATTGGGATAAGCTTTATTGGGATAAGCATAGATCATAAAAAATAAATATTTAAAAACGAACCTTTTGATGATCTCAATTGAGGTGAAACAAGCTGTCAAGCTTTTCAGGTAACCAGTAATATAATTTGTTCTGCTTGGGTTTTTTGTTTGGCATGGAGCACTTGTTGTGATGTTGATAGTATATATTGTATAATAATATTAATGTGAGTAGGCTATAGTAAACAACATTAGATTAACGCATAAATGTTGCCATTATAATATTGACTTGCTTTGCAAAGCCTTTTCGGTTACCTAGTGTACTCTCGTCCGACCGCGTCTTACTGATAAGACCAAAAAAAGTTGAAACAAGCTGCCTTATTGTTTCGGTTTTGTGTACTATATCTTAAAAGTACATTGTACACTTTATTCTTAGCGACGCAATATTTGTTGTAGATACAGCATAATTCACTTTGAATATTTCCTTGGATTTCCTTCTAACGTGGCAGCACAGACGGTTTAGTTTTTTTTTGGATAGTTCCAATTTACTTGCCTAAACTTGCACTGCTTGGCTTTTTTCCAGACATTGATGACTACTTTTGTAGCATTAGTAATGCTTGTAATATAATGTTTTATTGGTTGGTTGGTTGGTTGGTTGGTTGGTTGGTTGGTTGGTTGGTTGGTTGGTTGGTTGGTTGGTTGGTTGGTTGGTTGGTTGGTTGGTTGGTTGGTTGGTTGGTTGGTTGGTTGGTTTTGAATGTTTATCCTCGGACTGACAAAGCCTTAATAGGTTATTCCTGGTAGTTTCGCATACTTGTAGACTTGTAGAGGCTTTTGACGCAGGGCCGGTTACAAAGATTGGCAGAGTGAAGTTTCCAATTGTTGAAGTCTTGTTGCCGGGGGAATTATTCCATACATTACGTGCCGCTGAATGGAGAACAGTCCTGAAATGCGTTGCTCAAGCGCACAACCCGAAAGTCGAACCAGCGCCGCTTGAAGCTTCTTCGTTCACGACGTTACGCATTAACCAATTGAGTTATCGGGGCGGGCTATTATAATTTTGCTTATGACTTAGTAAATAGAATGTCCGCAAAGGAAGATATGGATTTGACATTCCGTCCTCAAAAATTATGGCATGATATTTCTTTATAGAGCCATAGCCAACGTCATGTTGCTAAGAGACGAGTTCACCTGGATCGGCCTTGACGACTTGAAGGTTGAGAAAAAATGGCGATGGGTGGACAAAAAAGCAGGTTCAGGTGGCATCTTCTGGGCGAGTGGGGAACCAAACAACAGAGGAAACGAAGATTGCGGAGGAATCAATCTTGGACGAGACTTCAGAACCAATGACGCACCGTGCGGCAGCAACCATTATGGACTATGTGAAGCTAAAATTTAACTTTGTAGAATGGACAACAATAAAATTACAGACCTTTCTAAATGGTCATTTTCGAGCTGTGTCTATGCTTCACGATCTTCTCGCTTCTGTTAAAGATGAATTGACTTCCTTGCTCTTTAAACATAACTTGGTTTTCAATACAACAATTTGTTACTACTGATCTGCAACGAAGTAGCGTATTTTTCTCATAAATCATCAACAGCAGCTTTTATCCAGCAAAAACTGCTGATGAGCATCGTATCATGTGATTTATAGTTTGAAATTGGTGAGTGATAATAAACTTTTATAGTTCACGATTTGAAAATCTCGCCCACAACATTCCAATTTTAATCGTCATTTTGGTAGCTGAGCAATCGAATGGCTGTAATTATGACGGCTTAATTTGAACATTAGATCCTGGTTCGATTCCCGTCTGAGCTTTGTTATTCCGGCGATCGATGACAGGGTTTTGGGCGATTCTTGTTTTTTTTTTTTTTGACAAATAGTAAATAGGATAAAAAAGTAGTCGTATCAAAAAAGATAAATTTTGTTTACTTGTAGTCGTAAGTGAATCTGCTGACGTCATCAACTTATGAAAAAAGTGTATAATGAAAAAAAAAAGTATCAAAATTAATTATTATCATACGTTGTTGCTCAAGAAAAGATTTACTTCTGACCCATATTCCCTTGCAGTTTGCAATTTGAGAGCACCATACACTGTCAACAACAATTGTTAAAAAAATAAATTGTTTGAAGTGAATCAATTGACGAGCCTTCATTTTCCAAGCTTGTTTATTTTAAATATTCTCAATTGCTTTCGGAAGTCCTACACCAAACTATTGAAAGAAAAAAACTGACCGGCGGTATTGTTTGTAGTTGTTACAGCAGAGTTACTATTATAACCTAATGTCGCTTATTGCGTAGACCCCTTAGAGCAGCGGTTTTCAAACTTTTAGTCTATGGACCAGTATTTTTGATACAAAATAATTACGGGACCCCCAAGTATTTCGTTTTCACAAACAATTTTTTTTCCAAATTATTGCAGTTACTCAAATCACTGATTTATTACAAGGTAATTACAAAGCAATTACTTTATCAGTGGAAAGGAAGCGGCTATTTTGCCTTGCACCGATCATATGTACCTAGTTTAATTTTGGAAAGCACATGCGTAAGGTAGCGGTGGAATGGCGCAGCGGATAAGGCGCTCGCTTTCTACTACTGCAATCCTGGTTCGACTCCCGGCTTCAGCTAGTTGTAAAAAAAAACACAGCTCACTACCCAGGGTGTAATAAATAGGATAGGCGTAGTTTCTGAAGGAAAAGTGGCCAAGAGAAAGGAACTAGCCACCCTACTCTTGTTAGTGTCAAAGGCTTAGTGTTATGACAATCGTATGTTCCCACCCCCCCGACGCTTGGATTGAGTACGAGACTCACCTTTACCTTGCTGTAGGCCTTCATATCTAAGTTGTAGACAGGTGCCAGTCTAGATATGTAGGCTAGGTTACTTTGTCTTCATACAAGTAAGACTGAAATGCAGTTTTGCATATGCAGCTTATGGTAAAAGTCAACAAAATATATGCTGCCTTGCGGGACTGCAATGAATAAGTTATTTTAAAAATATACTCAACCAAAAAAGGATTTTACTGTAAATAAAGCGTGAAACTTTGGTCACTACGCAGTTTTGCTAGTTCTTCCTGATCACGTAATAAAAGATCTGCATTTTCAACTACAAAAGTGTTTCGAATCCAAACCAATTTTCCAAATTCTGCTTTAAAAAAATAATTCTCAAAGTTCAACGAGTAATTCTAAATGCTTCAAAACAGTAAAAAGTATTGGATCGGTATCAAGTTGTAGTTGTAGATACTGACTGTACCTGACTGGCATCAATTTGTACCTGTTGATACTGTATTGTAATTAGAAAAAATTAACAGTATTCATTGAAAATGCCCAAAAACCAAACCCTGTTAAAAAAACGGGAGATATTGGCTAATATGGACATTCTTGTCTGATACAAATAAATAATAATTAATAAAGAGAGCTTGAAATTTTTTTATTGAAGGTTTCTGAACTATACTTTTAATGGCGTATGGCAACACAGACACAATGCAAAACTGTATCAGTTCCATTGATTCGTTATTTGTTGGAAGTAGAATATGACGATTGAGCAACTGTAGATTGCAAGTTTTGTGGATGATTTTAATGTTATACAATAATTTTTTAATGTGAGATCTGAAAGCGTCTTAATTTACAAACAAAATTACTTTACAATTTTGTTTTCTATTTGTGTTAAATTTCATCTAGTTAGAGTATGTCTCAACATGGAGGTATTTTCCTTTTCGACAAGCTTTTTACATCAACAAAAGCTTGTTTTTTTATAAAAGGTTGAGGTTTATTGAGGTTTATTAATAACTTCAAGCTTGTATGAGCATGTTTCTTTGTATGAGTTTTTTAGTTTGAAGATGCAATCTCCAAGCAAAGCCCAGAAATAGGTGTAAGCATTAAGTAACCAAAGTGTTTATTTAAACAAAATGTTTATTAATGTTCATACTTGGATGATACTATATCAACACATAAAACCGTAAACATATGCTACTGCAAGACAAAGCATAAACACGCAACAGCAACGTTATTCTGAGCGTATGACGTCATCATCAACAAGGTTGCTCGTTCTTTGTACAGCATGATTGTTTTACACACTTGAAAAACTGTGCTTTAGCTTTGCACATAATTTTATTGCGGAATTGCATTCAATTGTTATAACCATAATACCAAAGTTGCACATGCACAGGCTTTGTGAAGATACGCCATTTGCATCGCAATTGTAATTTGTAGACCTATTTCAGTTATTATTGCCTGTCCTGCAAATGTAATAAGCTATACTCACACCAGTGTTGCCAGATGTCTTCAAACTTTTTGACTTAGGAACATAGTTTCCCATCTGGCAACACTGACTTCAAAGACTGGTTGGAAATTGGAAGATTATTAAAAACAAATTAAATCAATTATGCATTTGTTTTATCACAAACATTTGAAAATTATCTACAAATATTTGCTTCCACTTTTCGAAAGTCAAATTTTCTTTTCACACAGCGCAGCACGTTTAAGACTACAAGGAGCGTCGTTGGTTCGAAATTCTATCCCGGCGTGGATTTCAGCACAGTCTTCGTCGCCAGCATTGTTTGGTTCTCCACTGTTCCAATGTATGTCATGTGATGTTCCGTACGATCCGTCCACCCATTGCCATCGACCTTCTCGATACAAATCGTGAATTCCAATCCAGAAAGCTTGTCCATTTAACATGATATTGCTGATGGCACTGTAACAAAATGGAAGTTTTATTGATACTGAACTTGAAAACATTAAGAAGTCAAACAAACAATACTATAGAAAAATAAAGTCAAGTAGAATGTTTGGTTTGATAAAATCTTAACCTCGGACAGAAAAAATCATTTTTGAAAGCTTAATCCTGACAGTTTTACATACTTGCAGGGGCTTTGAACCACTGACGCATGCTCGTTCACCAAGATCAACATGCTGAAGTTTGCGCTTGGTAAAGTATTGTTGGCAGTAAATTATTTCATTCGCTTAATGCCGTTGATTCTGGTAGAGATGTTTGGTGGGACTGCCAACTGCCATGACTTTGCAGATCGGGTCCCAAATACAGGGTTACTCTATATGTTTTTTAATTTACATGAAAGTGTTCGTATCGGTGCTGCAATTAATTTTTCTCACTATCTTGTTCCATAATGCTTCATTCCGTGTGCAACGAAGTCCCCACCAAGTCTTTGGCAGTGATATCTCGCTGAGTGCCAGTTCGTTGCCGACCACATTACTTGATACTTGTAGCCAAGGCCAGTGATGGGAAACCATCCGCTGGTTACTACGCCACCCGCAAAATAAAGTCACTAAAATGAACCAGATTCATTTCCATGGGAGTTCATTTGCCAGGAAAGGTGGGTGTAGTTACCTCAAACTTTAACGTGAACTCTGAACAAATGTCAAACCTTAAAAGTAACTTGTCCACCAGACAATAACACGACCGACAACACTTATCAGTTACCACCCCTCTCGAAAGAAAACATTTTTGTGGCTGGAAAATAGTTGAAATATTGAACAGAAATTCAATTTCCTGTGAGTATTAAACGGCTTTGTTTTGAGATGAAAATTTTTTATTGTTCTTTCTATCAGGCTTTTAAGATTGTCTCATTTATAAAATTTTTATGTTTGTAGAGTGTAGTGCAGACCATTGAAGTTTTGATCGATTTGCCGGAATTGTTGACACTACACCAACAAAGCATTCAAGAAATATTACATCACAATACGTACTTTCTGCTGTCATAACGCAAGTCCCAGCAACAACAAGGAAACAAAAGAAAGTTGCTAGAGAAGCCATATTGATAAAACTGGCACTAAATTCAACAAAGTCTTTTGCGAACAAATAAAAGTCGATTCGGTGACAGAAATGTTAGGCAATTATCTATCTTAAGTTAAAGCCATCCCGGCTGTTTTCATTGGCCGTATTGTTATCGAGAGTTGATGCGCATATTAGCGCAGTTTAGTTAGTAGGCTACTGTTTCATCGATGTATATATTAAACTTTTGGGTTCTGCCATCTTTCCCTTTTGTTGGTGTCAAATTCGTATGTTTACTTCGTCGTTATGTACATACTTGCGCCAGCAGCAAAAAATAAAATTGAATTGAATATCCTCTGTCAAAATATCGGTTTCAGTTCGAAAAATAGAAAGGAATTGACGTTAACAATACAAAATAATTCGAATTTGGATTTTTTCTGTAAAGCAAAAGGAAGAAAGAATAATAAAATAGCCTGCCGTTTTCAAGTAGATAAGTAGGCTAACTCCCAATTGCACTGAATTTACCCAACACTGCGTAAGTTACAAGCATTTGCGGATTTACTTATTCGCCCAATCATACTTTCTGTAGATAACACCTTCTTCAAAAAGACATTGTTCAATTTTATATTCTCGTAAAAGTCAGAGCAGGAAGAATCAGTATTGATTTTACATGTGATAACGGCTTTCACGTTCTGCTCCAGCATCCTGCTTCTGCTCTCAGACCACATGCTCTTCATGATGGAAAAAATTCTTTCAACGGGTGCGGTGCGGATCTTCTGGGTAAACAAAATATGAACTCTACCAGCTTTTGAAAGTTTGAAACGCGTATGCATTTTTTTCAAATTCTTTGAACATCTCGACCCACTTTTGTTCCAAAGACGCATTTTGCCAGCTCTCTTCCTTACAACGTTCAGACATGTGCCGTTTCACTAGTAGGCCTACTTGTTCGTCGAAAAGAGAGTCGCTGTTGATCACCTGCTTTCCAAACAAAATCACGCATTCACCTTCCTTCAGCAAGTAGGCTACCGGTACGCTACACAGCAACAACAGTAATGAGAACATGCTAATTGGTAATGTTCGTGTATTATGCTGGGTGGCTGAACGCCCAAGCGGACGTTTGGCTGACCGGTCGGGACGCCTGGACAAGACGTTAAAAAGCCGGACTGTCCCGCCAAAAACGGGACGTGTGGTAAGCCTACCTCTTTGCAAAGTTGTTCAGTCAAGAAATGCTGCAAAAACTCCCAGCTCCGTTTGATATTTTTCCATGTTCAACTTAATTAGCAAAATTTTGTGCGTTAATTCAACGATATTGCAGTTCACTACGAGCCATGTTCAAATGGTTGTTATGTTATTTGTTTAACTCAACAAAAATAAAACGTTATTAAAACATTTAAAGAAATTAGACCTCAAGCTGTAGTTGTATTAAATTTTGTCATAACACTATGACCTTCCAGTTGTCCACCTTCTATTGAGTGAGCAACCCTCTATTTCTACCATCCCTAGATTATTCAAACAGAATACACCTTATTCAAATTCAAGTCGTTCATATCAAGCATTATTATGGGTTTGACACCTGTCAGAACATATTTCATTTTCTTGCACATAATTTTATCGCTGAATTGCATTCAATTATTACTGTATAACCATAACACCAAAGTTGCACATGCATAACGCTTCGTGAAGATACGCTATTGTATCGGAATTGTTATTGTAGACATATTTCATTTATTTTTCCTGTCCTATAAACAGGGTTGCCAGACTAAAATTTGCAAAAAAGCCTAAACTCAACAAGAAAAAAGGCCAACTTGAAGCCAAATAGGTAGAAAAAAGGCCAAAAATAAGCCAAACTCAAACAAGATAAAACAAGCATTGTAATCAGGGTTGTCAGACTGTGAAAAGGTCTTAATGCCAAAATATTACAAGAAAGATCCGGTGGAAATTTTTCTTAGGAGCCAATACCTTAGCAAGGTCTAAAAGGAATGGTCCAACAGGAAAGAGTCTTAGTGTCGAACAGAGCTGAACACTTTTCATAAGAACGTCAAATATGAAAGCAATCATTATTAAAATGTCGTCAGTGCATAAAGCTAAATTAATGTCGTCATAATTAAATAATTCATGTTCATGTCGTCAAATTCATGTCGTCTAATTCCTCAATCGTCATAAGCTACTGTGTGATGTGCAGTCTGACCATAGAAAGAGCTCAACACTTTGCTCTCCTGGGCCACATCGAAACGAGCTTTTGCCTGAAGATGGGTTTCTTTTACGTCCGGTTTTCTTTCTCCATCCTATTATTATGATGATGACTGCTCAGTGCTCAGTGCTCATTCACATCAATACTTATTGGAACTGGCAAATGCAAACCACAACACTTTTCACTAGGCTGTCATTTATTGCTACATGTGTGCTTCTGTTTGTTTTTGCTTTATTTTTTTGCTCTTTGTTTTTTGGGTTTGGGGCCGTGCTAACTACAGCAGGCTACTACTACTACATGGTTTACTCTTCAGGTTCAGGCACGTTTTAAACCTTTTCCCGTTGATTATTGTGCTGGTAGGACTATACCGACAATTGTAGTTAGTAGTATCTTTTTCATCCAGGACGCGTTAATGACGAAAAATAAATGAATGAATGAATGAATGAATGAATGAATGAATGAATGAATGAATGAATGAATGAATGAATGAATGAATGAATGAATGAATGAATGAATGATGTATGCATTTAAGTGAACATTACTACAGATGTATTTAAGTGAACATTGGGCTACTACAGTAATTATTAAAAAGAGATTATTTGTAACAAGTCTATGATCAATACTTTTATTTACTCATCACAAATTAATTTATAACATCACAAAGCATCATAATAACGGTAATTTGAAAAGCACTCAATAGCACAACTACCAATCACGTGGACGTATTGCTCAACAACTGAATTTCTGAAAGCATGCTCTGGCCAGTGGTTGTGTTGGACGACCGATCGATCGAAAAGTGAACACGTTACGTTTCTGTGTAGGCTAGGCTACCTACTTTTGAGCGTTGATATTATAATTCCAAAATAATGTCTATAATTTTCATATTTATCGATATTTTATGTATAGAACATGTATTGAACAATAGTGAATGTGGTTTTCATCTGGTAGGGTTACGATATATGAGAAACATTGCTTATTATGCATTTTCAAGATTAAATTTTAAAAAAGGCCAAATTTAAGGCCAAATCTAGAAAAAGGCCAAACGCATAATTTCTAAGGCCAAAAGACTCTAAAAAAAGCCAAATTCAAGGAATTTGGCCTTAAAAAGGCCAATCTGGTAACCCTGCCTGTAAATGTCACAAGCTACTTTCACACCAGTGTTTCTAGATCTTTTCAAACTTTTTTATTTAGGAGCATAGTTTCTTATCTGGCAACACTAACTTCAAAGACTGGTTGGAAATTAGCGGATTATAAAAAACAAATTAAATCAATTACGCATTTGTTTTGTCACAAACATTTGAAAATTATTTACAAATATTTGATGCCACGTTTCAAAAGTCAAATTTTCTTTTCACAAAGCGCGGGTAAGTGATCACCACAAGGGCGGTCGTTGCTTCGAAATTGTTTCCCAGCGCTGATTTCAGCACAGTCTTCATTGCCTTTATAATTGTCTGGTTGTCCACTGCTCCAATGTATCTCATTTGATGCAGCGTACGACCCGTCCACCCATTGCCATCGGCCTTCTCGATACAAATCGTGAATGCCAATCCAGAAAGTTTGTCCATTTAACATGTTGTTACTGACGGCACTGTAACAAAATGCAAGTTTTATTTATACTGAACTTGAAAACATTAACAAGTCAAACAAGCAATATTGTAGAAAAATAAAGTCAAGTAAAATGTTTGGTTTAAAAACATCTTAAATTCGGACTGAAAGCTTTTTTGAGAGCTTAATCCTGACAGTTTTACACACTTGCAGGGGCTTTGAACCACTGACTCATGCTCGCTCACCAAGATCAACATACTGAAGTTTCCGCTTATTAAAGTATTGTTGGCAGTAAATTATTTCAAACGTTTAATGCCGTTGATTCTGGAAGAGGTGTTTGGTGGGACTACCAGCTGCAACTGCCATGACCTTGCACATCGAGCACAAATACAGTGTTACTCCACATGTTTTACAAGTTACATAAAAGTTCCTGTATCAGTAGGCTACTGCAAATAACTTTTCTCACTATCTTATTCCATAATTCTTCATTCCGTGCACAGCCAAGTCCCCTCCAAGTCTTCTGCAGTAATTTCTTGCTGAGTGCCAGTTCGTTGCCGACCACATTACTTGATACTTGTAGCCAAGGCCAGTGATGGGAAACCATCCGCCAGTCGCTATGCCGCCTGCGAAATAAAGTCGATAAAATGAACCGGATTTATATCCTTGGGAGTTCATTTGCCAGGAAAGGGGGATGTATTTACCTCAAATTTTAACGTGACCTCTAAACAAACGCCAAACCTTGAAAGCTACTTGTCCACCAGACAATAAAACGACCGACAACACTTAGCCTATCACCCTCTCGAAGGAAAACATTTTCTGTGGCTAAAAAATAGTTGAAATATTGAACTGAAATTCAATTTCTTGTGAGTATTAAACGGCTTTGTTTTGAGATGAAAATTTTTGATTGTTCTTTCTATCAGGCTTTTAAGATTGTCAAATTCATGAAAACATTTTATTTGTAGAGTGTAGTGCAGACCATTAAATTTTTGAGCGGTTTGCCAAAATTGTTGACAACCCAACAACAAAGCATTTATGAAAAAATTTAATCACAATACGTACTTTCTGCTGTCATAATGCAAGTCCCAGCAACAGCAAGAAAACAAAGGAAAGTTGCTAGAGAAGCCATATTGATAATACTGGCACTAAATTCAACGAAGTCTTCTATAAATAAAAATCAGTTTATTGAAACAGATACAGCAAAATTACCTACAAGAATACGCTACGTTTGTTCAAAACCTAATTTTTAATTATTTTCACTTTAGTTTATCTCTGATTCATTGTCCAACGATAAGGTTGTTATCATCAAGTGATTTTCTATCAAAATTATGAACATTCCAGTGTAGTTGACGTTTCCTGTCGTGGAAGCTCACCCCCGATAAACAAAAGGTTTTAGAGAAGACTGACTTCAGTAGAAATAAGGTCGGAATTTCATAAGAAACGTCCCTTCAATATTTTCACAAACGCTCAACGACGATTGTCTAATGCGCATTTGTCACAACATTCAATGAGTTTACTTCTATAAAGTTGTCTAAAAGTGAAGATTTCTTAGCCTATTAAATGCACTTGAGTATTGTAGCGTAAACTACCGCACGCACTACGTCTTGAGCAAGAAATGCATTCATATACTGTATTTTCACAATCAAACCCAACCTTAGCCCAGACTTAACTCAATTGCAAATGCCAACTTTTAAGTTCATCTCATTACGGTATTTATACTTTTCGTTTTTACTGTTTATGTTCTTTTATAGTTAGAGCATTGAAAAAAAAATTCCTGTAAAATCGTTCTGTCTTTATGAAGTTTTTATGTTGTTTATCTGGAAACGATCTTGTAAAACTTTATACCAAAATGTTTTCTTGTAAACTTTCAATAGCAGCAATAAATTGCGAAAGCCTTTTATTATCTTTTTCAACTGTAATTTTGGGCTTGAAAAATCGTTAAAGGTTGTTGAGGAAAGCTTGCTAGCTACCAAACCAGTCTATTTCACTTTGATTCAACGTTTGCAGACTTTGGATCAATCTAAAAAATTGCGTCAGCTCACCTTCCGCTGTTGATGTCTAACATTCGTCTCACGGCTGCCTTTGATCATTCATTTAAACTTCCAAGATATCATCAAAGGAACTTGGTAAATAAAGCAGCAGTACTGTTGTACTGAGCAGTAAAGGAAGTAGGCCTACTAAGAACTCTAAATGCAATGCCTTCAATTGTGTAAATATATTCTGGTTACCTCTGCGGTGTTCTCTGCGTTTTTTCAAGTTTGCAAGAGGGTTTTCCAAAACAAATTAGTCTTTTTGGATTGATTCAACGTTTGCAGACGTTGAATCAATGCAAAAAAAGGCCTTGTATGCTACCTGGGCATTGAATCAATCTTTTTTGAATGGCCTATTGTTTCGTCGAGGAGTAATTCTGCGTTTCTGCGGATTCTTTGTAGAATACTTTTTGAGATGTTGAAGGCACTGCTAGTGTCTTATCATTTGATGAATCATAAAAAGCATGTTTTCATGTACGGTCGTGGGTCACTAAATTTGATAAAGAGTTTTTGTCTCTTCCAAAAGACAAACTTACCGAAACAGCCCACCTTGTTGTCCAGGTTTGAGGTCTAGACTTTATATGGTTCAAAAAAACATGTTATAAGAGTTTATGCAAAGAAACATGATTTCGGATAATAATGATACACCAGCATTGTGGCCTATGCTGTAAAGCTAGTAACAAATGACAGATTAACACACCCCCGACTAGTTAGACTCTATTAACTTTCGTGCAACCAAGACATTTTACCATACACGGCTTACCAAAAGGGTTACAGTTGTACCCCACCCCCTTTTGTCCCAATTTCGCAAGCTAATGCTAAAAAAAAAAAAATTTGTTGTTGTAGGCCTATTTATGTAAGAAAGAGTCACATAAAAGGAAAAAGTAATGAAATTTTGTTGTTAACTGTTTAAAAATTGTCCAATTCAATCTTTATCAATGTTATTGCATGTCACACAAATAACTGTTTTTGGTGTAGAATGTGCACTGCACACGAACCTATAGCTCACCGTCTACAGTGATTTTTGCTCTTCTTGTCGTCTTCTGTAGGACAGATATAACACCTCTTAAAAGCAGCAAATACAACAGGTAGTTGTTTAGTGACATCAGCATCAATGAAGCCATACTTGCATGCAGGGGCTCCGAGAGGGGGGGTAAGTTGGGCTACTTTCCCCCTAGCATAACGTTGTAAAGGAAAAACGAATAGTTTTTCGTTTTGTCACTTTTGAGGAGGCCCAGTTTTACTACTAAAATATAAATTTATCAACCTAAAAGTAAACAAATTTTTGAATGAAATGTGTAATTACAACTTTACAAGTGTTTTTCGATCATTGTTATATTGTTCTAACTTGAAAACCAGCCCTGCTTTGGCTAAGCGTGTATTATGTTTGCTTGACCAACTGTACCTTGACATGAAAAACTGCGTTTGCCAGGCATATCATAATGGATCCAACATATCTGGAAAAGTGTCCAAGCAAGATTGAAGAAAGTAAACCCTTCTTGCCTATTTTCTGCTTATGGATGTCATTGCTTAAATGCACTAGAGTTGAGTTCATGGTGCGCAGTGTTGTCCAAATATTATATCATTTTTGAGTAGTGTAATTGATCGACTAAGCTTATGCCATTTTCAATTGCAGCTAAGCCAGATAGGAAATTCTAAAGAAAGCTATACCATTTCCAAGCAGCCTACATGAGCAGTTTCAAACCTGTACTTCTCTGCATTATGCAGATTAGGCTACAGTCCTAAGCGAGATTCACTCTACTAACCTATTTATGCAGCGAAAAAGAACTATTTAATGTTTTTCGGCCCCAGAGGAGGCTCACACGGCGACGACGAATGGACAATAAGCTGATGAATTTAATGAAGTTAAAGGAAGATGTAGCCCTAATCAAAGTTATAGAAAGCTGGAAAGAGTAGGCTGGACTTGGCTACTAGCAAGCTTAAGTTGTTATAGGAACTATAAATTAAAAAAAAGTTTTTCTGGGAACGGAACGCTCCAACAACCCCGCTTCACCAGCTTATCTGTTGGTAGTTTATTCACAAATGTATCAAGAAACTCAAAGATATCGATAAGTTTGAGGCCGTATGGAAATATCATTGTATGTCTCACTCTCATGTGTAGTTGTAGGCATGTGGAACAAATTTAAACACCTTATACAACAATGACATTTTAGATAAGTTGGCAGGCTACTTTTGAAAGAAAGCTACCCAGCAAACTTGGGCTGCAAACCGGAACGCATCACCCCATGATATCTACTCAAGGAAATCATTGATTGCAACTTTCGAAACACTTATCCAAATATGTTTGTTGCTTTAAAAATTTGTTACCTAACCAGTACCTCCAACGGTTGCGAGTTGAAAACGTGGATTTAGCACACAGAAATTTGTAAGATTTGTTTAGCCTACGCACCACCACGACTCAAAACCAAGTGAACAGTTTAAGCATGTTGTGCATCAAATTAGACCTTGCAAAATCTTTATTATTTGATGCTGTGATCCGTAACTTTGCATGGGAAAAGGTTCGGAATGGATTGAATGCTTGTTGAGCTATTTTCATTTCTCGCATTGTGTGTTTACAATTTTTCCTTTATTTGCTGTAGCCTTTATCTGCTGTAGGCTAGGTTATGTTAAAATTACCACCTATAGCAATTTCGATTCACATGACTGGAACCAACGCAGACGCAGTGACGCAGACTTGTCAAGGGAGAAGACGTTATCACCGACCCAAAAGCGGTTCTTGCAGGATTCCACACAACGAACAGACAAGAATTCATCAGCAAACACGCAAGGCGCCCGCACTGCCTTAACACTAGAGAGTTTGAACAAACTATAGCCTACTGCATTCTTTGGATAGGAAGCAAGAAGTTGCGCTGCAATTCAGCGTTTAACAAAAACGGAAATAATTGTAACGAACACTTCATAAGTGTCATGAAAACAGAGTGGGCAAAACACATTTTGCCCACCCTCGTTTTACGGCAGGGTGGGCGCCGCCCACCGGTCCACCATATTTCGACGCCTATAAAGCAGACAATTTTGTATATTGTTGTGCAAAGTATTACTTCCATTAGCGTTGATCGCAGGATTTAGGGAATACTTTTGGACCCATACCAGAGATAATTTTAGGGGCCCTAAACTTTTCCAAAGGACCCATTTTAAGCGGCTTTATTTCTTTGGGCGCCTGAGATTGGTATCAGGCCTGAATCAGCCTCTCAATGGCCCTGGGTAATTTGTCTCTTAAAGTGACACTGAAGAGGGTGGAAAACTCGAATTCGTGACAAGTAACTGGATAGTATGTTAGTTGGAATTCATCATACATTTACCTTGAACATAAAAAAAATGGTTGAATAAAAGTTTTTCTGGATATTTGTAAAACAAAATGACAGAAATTAGGTAAAAAAAGATAAAAATTGAAAAGCTACAAAAGCATACGAAAGTATTTGAAGTGCACAATAATGAAAAAGTGAGAAGTTAACAGTAATAAATTTCGTGGCTTTTCAAAAATGCTGCATTGCACGAAGACGGTTTTACGTTTGAAATAGTAAAGTGCCAAGAATAAGTTTATGATTTGCAAACAATAAGCAAGTCATTTTGTGGCTGCGTCGCTTGCTAGTGTAGGCCTAACAATCTATTTATTCAATGAGAGTAGAAAACAATTATTAGAGTTTTCAATAGTAAATTGGGGTGTAGTTACCAATCTACGCATCAGATGGTCTTTAAATTTTATTTAAGACATTTTGAGTAAGTCTTTAAACTTTTAACATTCAGAACTATAATTCATATGATTAATATAATCAATGGCATTTAACTGTGGTTCTTTTTATGATGTAGAGAAAGTTTAAAAGGATAAAAAAGTTAAACATTACCGTAACACAAGAGAAATAAAACTTCATTAAAAGCTTTAAAGAAATTGGAAAGTTGTTTGTACGCTACAACAATGTTTGTTCTTACGTGGAGTTATGATGGCAATCTTGAATTTTCCAACGAAGTTAACGAGATAATTAACCTTTCACTGTTTTTCACGTTTTGAAATGACCATGAACAAACACTTTTTAGCGATATGCATGGACAAGTTTTTGCAAAAAGATTTTCTTAGAAGTTTGAGTAGTCTACTGTAGCCTTTGTTATCACAATCAACAACAAATCTCCACTCTTCTAATGAAAATTCATTCTATCATGTCTACCCAGAGATGTTGCAAATTGTTGCATTCTGTAAACATTTCCAGATTTCACCACAATAACTGCGTGAATGAAATTCTCAAAAAATAGTTTTTTTCGTTTTTTTACTTTTTTTCTTATGTGACAAGTCTGGTTTTACCATTATCAAGCTTAGAAAAGCAAAGACATTAAGGTTCAGAATATTCCAATCAGACTGTTAGTCGCTTGCTGATAGTCTGATTGAATGTTCTTCAACTTGTTTTCTGTATCATTTTTTACTGCTTCTCCAAAGCAACAGAAAGCTTTTATATCATGACGTCAACAATACAGCAAAAAGTAAAAAAGCTGAGAAAGTTTTCGTTGGGTACCAGCAGGGCCTATGAGAGGAGAGTACGGAGGGTACGGCGTACCCTTGAAGGCCCAGGCCTGTGTTTGTTGAGGGGCCCGAAATTGTGGTTTTATAGTTTACGAGCAAAAATGTTTGGTGAAAACCATCTTAAACGACTGATTTCAAGCATAAAAGTTGTTATTCTTTAGTCCTGGGGGCCCGTAATCTAGCAAAAGGGCCCAGAAAGGTAATCGAGTGCCTTTCGAGCAAATTAGAGGCCCAAAGTGGTAATTTGATGCTTTACGCGCAAAAATGTTCTGTTAAAAGCACCCTAAATTAAATCATAAAAGTTAGTTATTCTCCTATCCTGGGGGGGAGGGGCATAGTGTAGCAAAAGCAGGTTTGAGAAAAACCCAGCCAAAAAGACCGGGTGTTTTTTATTGTGTTTTTAAAAACTATTTGGCAGGGTAGTTTCACGCTTATTTCACTTCAAAATGAATTTCGGAGTTAGAGCAGGAGCCGGAGAATACTTTCGGAGCAGGACCGGAGTCAAAAAAAGTGACTTCTCTCGTTCACCTCTGCTAGTGCTGGGCATGTGGTGAATGCAAAAGTTAATGAAGAAAGGTTAGGATCGGTCAGATGATTAACTTAATTATCTTTTAACAGGATGTTATGTTTGAGCCTTGGTAGAGAGCTTGGCTTGTACCAGATACATATAACTCAGTAACGTTAATGGATTTAACATTAAACACACAAAAAACTAGCCTACTAAATCCAACGTTTTCGACATGACATACCGGTAGTGACCTCTTCAGAAATAATTATAAGCTACATCTAAGAGAAATATAAAATGAATTTAAAAATTTTACATTAAAGATGTACAATAAGCGACCCTCTCTCAACAGCACCATAAACAACTGACACACGAATTCAATGCAGGATACATAAATTGGCGAGGGACAAAATTTGCGATACACAAATTGGCGATACACAAATTGGCGATACACAAATTGGAGTAGGGACAGATCACATGATATGCACAACACAAAATAATAGTTTTATTGCAGCCTGATACTATTATTGCGCACAGATGTCCAATTCTGCAGTAAAATGTTGTGTGGTGTGCAATACGCCTAAGCAAACATTACACTTTTTGCCCAAGACAAAGGGGGCCCGGAATGACTCTTTGTACCCCTTGTGAAAATTTCTCTCAGAGGCCCTGGGTACCAGTAGTCGTACGGTATTCAAAATCTGCAAAATGTGACAAATCAGGTCCCACTTGCAGGTGTGCATTAATCGCCACGTTTGTCCATGAGAGCTTAAACTGGACGCTTGCGAACTCCTCCGCCAATGAGGAAATAGAATGGGCTTGTGTGAGCATTGAAAATTACAACATCATCAATGTATACAAGCCACCATCCTCACACCTGAACCCATCATCTATACCCGCATTCCCCTCACCCAGTATCTATGCTGGTGACTTTAACTGCCAGCACACCGACTGGGGTTACAAGTACATCAACAGCGACGGAGAATGCCTGGCTGCTTGGGCTGCAAACAACAACCTCGCCCTCCTTTACAATCCAAAAGATCCAGCCAGCTTCTGGTCCGGACGCTGGGGAACGGGCACAAACCCTGACCTGGCCTTTGCAAGCATGGACACAGACAGCTCTCTTCCTGACAGACGTGTGCTAGAGAAGTTCCCACGTTCCCAACACCGACCTTCGCTTATCACTGCTCCTAAGCTTGTCTCTCCCATCCCAAGTGCCCCAGTGAAGCGATGGAACTTCAGAAAGGCCAATTGGAATTGCTACAGCCTCATAACCAATCAAACCGCGGCGCAACTACCCTCACCTTCTACCGCCAACGTGGATGAGGCTTACCAAGACTTCTGCCGTGCTATCAAATCCGCAGCTAAACAAGCTATCCCTCGCGGCCGCCGAAAGAACTACACGCCGTGCTGGGATTCAGAGTGCGAAACTTTATACCGCTCTTATGTTCGTGCCTCACCAGGTGCTGCCTCTATCTCAGCCGCAACAAGACTGCTTGATCGGCTGGACTCACGGAGGCTAGAGCGATGGAAAAACACCGTCAACACTATCGACTTTACACACTCTAACCGGATAGCATGGAGTACTGTCAACAACCTTACGGGCCGTTCAGCACGCCCTTCCCGCCAATGCCCCGTTACTTCCAATAACATCGCATCAGAACTTGTGAAAAACGGGACGTACAAAATAGGCGACCGCAAGTTCTCCAAACTTGTAAAGAGGGAAACGTCTGATCTCTGGAAAATCCCAACACCAGACGAGGAAAGCATTTCTGGTGAATTGACGTCCGATGAGTTTACCGCTGCCCTAAAATCAACTAAGACCCGTAAGGCCCCTGGTCCCGATAACATCTGCCCCGAACTTGTACTCCATGCTGGCACCGCCATTAAGTCTTGGCTGCGCAAATTCCTGTCTTCCTGCTTATGCCAACTCAAAATCCCCAAAATTTGGAGACGAGCCAAAGTAGTCGCGATCCCTAAGCCTCATAAGCCACAAGAGGATCCGAAGAGCTATCGACCTATATCTCTTCTCTGTATCCCTTTTAAAATCTTCGAACGTCTTATCTACACTAGAGTCGAACCAATTATAGACCCACTCTTGCCCCGGGAACAAGCTGGTTTTCGACGTGGAAGATCTACTGTAGACCAAGTCACTCTCATGACTCAAGACATCGAAGACTGCTTTGAGGCAAAGAAGAAGGCTGGTGCTGTGTTCCTTGACCTCACAGCCGCATACGACACCGTATGGCACCAAGGCCTCACCTGCAAACTCCTCCGCCTGCTCCCGGACAGGCACATGGTCCGCATGATCATGGAGCTCATTTACAATAGAAGCTTTACCCTCACCACCGGAAGTGGTAAACCAAGCAGGTTACGACGCCTTAAGAATGGCGTCCCTCAGGGATCTGTCCTGGCCCCCCTTCTGTTTAACATCTACATCCACGACTTGCCAATCACGGTATCCGCAAAGTACGCCTACGCCGATGATTTGGCCATTTTACACTTGTCGAATCAATGGGATACATTAGAAGAGACTCTAAACCAGGACATGTCGACACTTTCGGCATACCTCCAGAGATGGAGACTGAAGCTCAGCGAAACCAAAACAGTGACGACAGCCTTCCACTTAAACAACCGGGAAGCGAAGCGTGAGCTCAAGATCAACACCGATGGAAAAACCCTGCCCTTCTGCCCAAACCCTAAATACCTAGGGGTAGTCCTGGACAGGTCGCTCACTTACCGTCAACATTTGGAGTCACTACGCAAAAAGATCTCAACACGCACAGCTTT
The DNA here is from genome assembly GCF_918807975.1 of Aplidium turbinatum. NCBI lineage: Eukaryota > Metazoa > Chordata > Ascidiacea > Aplousobranchia > Polyclinidae > Aplidium > Aplidium turbinatum. The sequence goes on along the minus strand of NC_137483.1, from coordinate 3,035,475 downwards.
GCTAAGGCGTCTGGCCGGCTCAGGCTGGGGAGCCGGAGTCGATACCCTGCGCATTGCCACCATCGCGCTAGTTCACGCTCCAGCAGAATACTGTGCACTTGTCTGGAGCCGCAGTGCCCACTGCCATCAAATCGACACTGCCATAAATGACGCCTTGCGTATCGTGACAGGATGCCTGCGACCTACACCATCGGAAAATCTCCCTGTCCTTGCAGGCATCCAACCAGCTGAGCTTCGTCGCGAAGAAGCTATCCTGTCTCTTTCTCGTCGCGCTACGAACCCCAACCACTTGCTCTACTCAAGTCTCTATGAGTCTGTGAACGAGAAACCTCAGCGACTGAAATCGAGACACCCATTTGTACGTGCCGCACAACTCCTGATGAAAACTGCTGAAGACCAATCCATCAGTGCGGCTACCTGGGCGGACCACCAATGGAGCTCGGAGTGGAAGAAGAACTCCTCAAGACTCCAAAGTTTCATCTCCGACACCAGCAACCACCCAACCGGAATGCATTTGCCAAGGAAGGCCTGGGTGCGGCTCAACCGCCTGCGTACTGGCGTCGGACTATTCCGCTCGAACATGCACAAATGGGGGATGGCTCCATCCGCGATTTGTGAGTGTGGCAAGGAGGAACAAACCGTAGACCACACCATTTGTAATTGCGCCATCTACCATGCGCCAAATGGTGTGCGTGGTCTGCGTGAACTGGATGACAAATCAATTGAATGGCTGCTCGACACCTGCCCAAACATCTAGACCGCGTCGCGCCACTGCCCAAGGGTGGTAAAAGGCAGAGCCCCTCGACCCTTGGAGTGGCGAAGAAGGTTCAAACGAAGAAGAAGAATTAATCGTCTGTATTATACGTTCAGTTTGTTTGGTTTTATTGGTGAAATAGCCTACTGTAGGCCTGCTATACAATCATTGCAAATACTAATGATGTATGGTTTTCACCAGTAGCAGATCCAAGTGGGGGCACTTGCTCGTTATGTGCCCCCTCAAATCAAGAAATACGTCATAAAACATAAAATTGTTCTAGTTTTGCAAAAGTGTGCTTGCGTCATCTTTATTTATTAACCAAATTGGGGATGACATTCTTTAGCAGTGAATTAAAGGAGACACATTTTTACGTGCCTTTAAAAAACTAAGAAATTAATGCGCTATAGGGCTAGACCATGGGTGTGCAAACCGTGACCCACGAGCTTAAATTTTTTACCAGTGTGAATGTAAGGGATTTCACACACACCAGAACAAACACCAGAATGAATACCAGGACAAACACCAGAACGAACACAAGAACGAACATCAGAACGAACACCAGAATGAACACCAGAACGAACACAAGAACGAACACCAGAACGAACACAAGAACGAACACCAGAACGAACACCAGAACGAACACAAGAACGAACAAAAGAACGAACACCAGAACGAACACCAGAACGAACACAAGAGCGAACACAAGAACGAACACCGGAACGAACACAAGAGCGAACACAAGAACGCACACAAAAACGAACACCAAAATGAACTTAAATCAACATTTTCCAACCTGGTTTTATGGATCGATTGGGGTCTTCGAATGCACTAATTTCAGAAACATATGTTAAAAAACTTAGGTTCATCTTTTAGTGCACATTTCGCAATCTGCATGGATACTTCTCCTCTGAACTTAATTTTCTACTTAGTCCGTTGTGTAATTATTTTGTAAGCAGGATAGGCAGTCTTTCAATGTTTAGATTAAACAATATTTTTGATGTTATATTGTGTTTCTCTAGTACTTTCTTATACAATTTATAATTATTATTTTTTAACATGCTTGAAAAGGACTATACATATAGTCGAAAATGTTCGCTTTGTTTCATTTTTGTGTTACAATGTTAAATGTCGTATTGTTGCTGAGCTACGGTATGCGTGTTTATTGTGGGAAAAATAACCTTTTTTTCCGAGTTAAATTGTTGAATAAACATTGAAACATCTCCACCTTTTTATTGCAAAAAGTTTGGAAAGCTACTTTTTCCTGTTTGTCATCAAAAGTGGCAGTAAACTTGAACGTGTTTCTTGCGGATGGTCAGTTACTTAGTTTTAGATGATGAAAACCAAAAATTGTTATTTCAGCCTCAGTTTGCATGACGTACTAAATGTCAGTTTTGACCTGTTGGAAAAAATTGCAACAAATGGTAGCGTATCTAACGATTCGAGATTTGATTCCGAACATTTTTTCGCAAAAACGTAGCAATTCTAGGCTGCACCAGACATTTTCATATTCTTGGGATGGAAACACAGTTTGAATTAATAATAATATGCAGGTTTACACACTTTGCAATACCAACGACTAAAAGAAACGGGAAGTTAGCCTGTTCCAATCATAACCATGTTCTCGATTGCTTTACCACAATGGACTGCATACAAAATAGAGAATTGGTAAGTAGCTTGCATCAGGTCGAAGCAAAATAATGAAGTACTGTAATATAAGCAGAAGCTCAAATTAGTTTTTTTTTTTTTTTGTTGCTTCAACGTAGGGTGGTGGCCTACCGCTCTAGAATTGCTGGAAGTCGTTTAACGACCTAAAGAAATTTCAAAAATAAGTTTTGTTGTCCGAGAAGTACAAATAACAAAAAAAATGTTAATAAAAATGTTATAGTTGAAATCATAAAGTAGCTATGGTGCTTTTACTTGTCTTTAACAATCTCTAACCAACTCATTTAGTGACTGTTGTAAAAAAGTATTAAAGTTTACAGCATACGCACCCGGTTTACTGTGACGCTCTTTAACGTTTATTCATGGATTTAACATGCCAACCATTTACAAGGTTCCTCTGATATTCAACAGTAATCAATGTAGGCTAAATGTGGATCTTTATGATTTAGAAAAAGTTTTTAACTTCAGGAATAAAAACTTAAGTCAAGATTCCTTTGAATAAATGTGAAGCTTTATTGTGCAGCAGTGTTTGTTTAAATGTGCGGTCATGACACTACATTGGAATTCTCAACAAAGTTTACGAGCTAGTTAACTTTTACTGTTTTACGTTTTTCAAGATGATGCTGATAAATCCTTTTAGTGGTTCCCACGGGCGAGGTGTCGAATTAAAACAGAAGCGAATTTAGAATTTTTAACAAGCAACAACTTTCTCATTGAAATTGGTTAACATAGCTTAACTGTCTTATTGTTACCAAGAATATGGAAAGCTGTTGGTTCCATAATTTCATGAAACTTTTGATCCTCATTTGGAGTTTGACGGAACAAACGAATTCTTGACACAAGAGATGTCGCAATGATGAACATAATAGCCTTTTAATTTAGAATGCTTTCTTAACCGTACCTGTTACTGGCGTAGACCCTATGGTCTCGCCCTCTGCTAATTCAGCAATTTCACATAGAAGCAGTGACGCTAGAAACGTAAGATTTCTTGACTTTTACTTTTTTTTTTGCCCCAACTTTTAATCCCGATTATGGTGGTATCGGATAATTGTGAAGTTCACAAAAGTTGACAATAAACCTTTTGTCACAGCCAGTTATGAAATGCAAAAAATTTGCTGATATTCAATAGCTTGATTGACAGTTTACTATTAGCGTGCAGTTTCAATTTTTGTTCGTCCGGGGCGCAAAAATTTCATTCTTTTCCCAATCCGTCATTTTTACATTGATTCAATGTCGATTTTGCTGTCTGGATAGGGAGTCGCAATCTGACGCGTTATGAGTCATTTTTTGCTGGCAGACAATAATTAGGAAGGTAATTTATTATTTGCACAAGTTGCTTTGTAGTGCAAAAAGTGCATGGAATACTGTTTGCACAGAAACGAAAAAACAAAATTGATGAAATTCTCTATCCAACGCAAGAAGACTTTCAAAATAAAATGTGAACTGAAAATTTTGACCTAGAAATGGCGAAAATAGGTCAAAAACCGAGTCTTTATCACCTTTTCTACCTAAAATACACAATCACTAATATATTTTGCAAAATAAATTGATTGAAGTGATAGATAAGGCTTTTGACCAACGGCATACTTTTTCCCGGTGTTATTTGATATAAGCCGACGGAGTAATAAGCAATAAGCGAGACGTAGACCTGATGGTCTCGGCCAGTAACTCTTGCCGCCAAAAGGAAGCAGTAACAATTACGGTTAATTCAGTTTTCAAAATAAGCTCGCAATCGAAAACCTACACACAAAAACTACATGTATTTTATGCAAAGTAAGGAATAAGGTATAACTATGGCTGCCTGAGGAGAACTTTAAGTATCATTGGGACTAACCAACAATCAAATCAAAATATCGTCTTATTAAAGGATAAATTTAACTACAGTAGCCCACTTCGGAATCAACTTCTTTCAAAATAAAAACTATTTTTTATCAGTGTTCTTATAATATTTGCCTACTTGTATGCCACTAAAGTTGATAGTTTAAACTTTTTATCTGTTTTTCTTGCAAATTATTTTATCCAATAGGTCTTCCAAAGATCCTTAGCCAAGAATGCTTGTACTGTAGAAGGTGACCTGTTCTTAGAGCAAGGGTTTTTAACCTTTTTTGTCTTGTTTACTCCTTTTCGAATGAAAAAAGTAAAATTTACCCCCACCGTTTTGGTGACCCCTTGTGATGTCATCGTGTCCAGTCAACCATGCAAAAAAATGCAAAACATCCTTTTTTGTCTGGATTTACCTTGGCAAATATCAAAAACAAGCTGTTTATTTGCCGAAGACACGATTGTTTTTGAAGGGGTCCTGTGAAAAATAATGTCTACTCAAATGACCTAAATAACTATGATAAAAGCACTCAAAAATGTTTACGTTTTTTTTCTTGTATTAATAACTGACACGCAATTTCAACAGTCAATCAGTGAGACTTTTCTGCTTGCTTTCCACGAACAATATAGAGATTGTTGGAAAGTCTTTGAAAGAGCTACTCGAATGTCGTCTTTGAGAACTAAGCGAGACCGTTGTTTTGTTTTAATAGTCAACAATGAAGATAACCCTGCTTTACACAGATAAGTAGTAGGAAAAGGTATAGCCTAATAACTTTAAATACACGCTTAGTCAGCGTAGGAAACTTTTCGACTAATCCACACCAAAACTTGGAAAAGTCACCATTGCACAATAAGAACTTGGAACAAAGCGTTGTTGACAATTGAAGATCAATCAATTCATGTTTGCAAAGATCATCGTCAGCAATACCTTCTAACTTGGCTTCGAAGGGATGAGTGATCCGAAGAGCAGTAGCCTACTGTTAAAACTTTCACCTTTGAAGGAACCGTCAAAGTTGTTTTTTAAGCCAACAAAGTGCTGGCATATTTCGATTCGACTTCGTGGTCAGAAATGTCGTTGCGATTTCTATTGACTTTCCAATCATCAAATGTTAGAAAATTTGCGTAAATTCCTTTTTGAACTCTTCTATTCCACAGGTCTAATTTTGTTTGAAAGCCCTGAATTTTATCATGTACATCTATAGGCTAATGGTAACACTTTTTCCTTGCATTTGCATATTGAGCTGGTTCAAACTTGAAAAATGCCTGTCAAGTGAGCCAATGCACCAATAAATTTGTTGTCGCCAAAGTGTGTAGCCTACTCAACGGGGATTTGCGTTCTCAAGAAAAATCTCGATTTCACCAATTCACTTTGTGGTCGAAGTCCTAATCAGGTTGTGTACAGTAAAAATGTAGCACACATACAGTACGCTGCTAAAATAAAACTTGTAGTCTACTTGCGTGGAGATACAAGAAAAAGACGAAAACTTAAGTTTGAATCAAAATCGAGTGCAACACTACCAGTTTCTTAATAACTGAAACAATGAAGTTTGCTTTAATTTATGATTCAGTATATTTACCCCCTCGGTAAGTGAAATTTACCCCCTCGGTAGGTGAAATTTACCCCCAGGGGAAATTTACCCCCTGTTAAGAACCCCTGTCCTAGAGAGTCTGTGAAAGCTGAATCATTTGTTACGAAATAGCGCGAGAATCTGTGTCTTCATTTCCCGAGATTTTAACCCATATCCTGGATGGGTATTTCAGCCATTTTGAAAGAGGAAGTTAAAACTTTGGAGAAAATAATTGGAACGTCTGACCAATCTGAGCAACAAATAAAAAACCGAAAATGTAAATACTACTTTTCTGTTCAGCAAACGTTTTGAAAACTAAACAGATCTTTTCATCTTGACCTACTGCAGTGCTATTGAATGACATCTATCCTTGATCAATGGTGCGGCTAAGTTTTTAACTAAATTTCGGCTGACGTCACAAGTTGATTTGTCTTTGTGATGTTACCCAGAGTATCAAGTAGCACGTTGGTAGCGATAGCAAACGATTGTCCATTCAAGCAGCGCCGGATTAACTATAGTAGCAGATGTAGCAGCTGCTACGGGCCCCGCGCTTCACAAGGCCCCGCGCTTGGTGAGCAAACATCTTTGTTGCAAAAAACTGTCGAACTTAGTTGGTAAGTAATTTTATTAAATCACTTAGTCCCAACGTCTTATCCCTTCCTAATTACTGTAAACTGTAAAAACCGGTAATTGCCGCTGGAGGCAACTGCCTGATCGAGTGCCACGAGCCCACGATCAGGGCCGGATTTACCAATAGGCTAGGCAGGCTGAAGCCTAGGGCCTCAACATCCAGGGGCCTCGAAATTCGGTTTCGAAGTTTGTAATTGTTTTCAAAACTTGACAAGTTTAAACTAAACCCTACCTAAAGTATATATCAAGCTTTTCAAAGTAGAAAATTCTATACACAATTGGTTTCAGCCACGTTGTAAACAGTCATTACTGTATTACGTCATTATCGTAATAAAGGCAATTGTTATGCGCATTCTGCTGGAAGTTTCTATGTTAAAGTACCCTAGAGTGGCGTAGCCAAGGGGGTTTTGGGAGTTGCAACCGCCCCCTTTGGCACGCGTGTGACGTCACGATATTATCACGATATTGAGAATGATGCTTCCAGTCTCTAAAACAAAGTTTGCCTAACTTTAAACGAAACTGCAAAGAGCGAGTTTTGCCATTACCAAACATTAAAATATGTCAGCCAGGAATTAGCAACAAGAAAACATAGAGACTTGTAGCTTTATTTCCGAAAAATGCCGAAGAAAACATTATCTTTTCCTTTTGTTATGCCACCGGACAGAACCATTTTACAGGAATAATCATACCCACCATTTTGTTGAAAATACTCTCAGAATGCACCAAATTCAAAGTAATTATTCAAAATTTTCTGAGGGAGGTCCCCCACCCCCCCCGCCGCTGGGTCTCGCCATAAGCGAAGCACGATCGTGAACCCCCCACCCCCCCCTTTTCAAAATTTCTGCCTGCGCCACTGACCGTAGTCTTTTCTGCAAAAAAAACAATATCGGTACTTGACATCAGGGTCAGGGCTGCCACTCCTATAGTGGTTTTCCACTAGATCTAGTGGTTTTTGAAATAACCTGGTGGTCTAGTGGTTTTCTTGGAGAATCTAGTGTTTTTTTTTAATTTTGAGAGTGGCAGCATCAACTTTCCTTCTGTTGTTAACAAAGAAGATTTAGATGAATGCTCTCCATGAAAGTGATAACCTTAGCCCATCAGAGTTTTGGCTAAAAGCGAAAATGGACAACCAAGGTTTAAAACTTTGGCAGAAATGATGTGCTGCCTGTTAGCACTACCACATTCTAAAATTTAAACTTTACAATTATTGTAACGGTTGTTTGATCAAAGCAATTACAAGCAAAACTTAATTAACTAAATTTTTATTCTTTTAATTAAAAATTTGCACCCATGAATGTGGAAAATGAAAAGAACGAAGAGTTCAATGCACTCATATTGTTAACATTAAGGAATGACATGTGATATTGTTTAGAGAAAAACTCTGAGCTCAAAAATAGGAAAGGGCCTCACAAATGGAATAGTCTAGGGCCTCTCATGGTCTAAATCCGGCCCTGCCCACGATACTAGTTGTTTGAAAGATTATTCGACAGCACTGTACATCAGTGAGAAGAGTATCAATCTTGCCGATTGCCTTGGACAGAGTTATTACAACGCGTCCAACATTAGCAGGAAATATAACGGATAGGCCGACAGGTAGCCTACTTGTCAAAAAAAAAATTTTGCTGTTACAGAATAAGTTCCATGCTATGCTCATTGCTCATTAATTGAATTTAGTTGGTGTATGCGCTGCACAATCGTGTCCAAAAACAGTTAAGTTTTTTGGCTTCGTTGAAAATATCTATGTTGGCTATTCTTTGCTGCTTCAACACACCGGTGGTCCATTCTGGAGTGTTCAGGTGGTAGAGTGCTAAAGAAGCCCTCTGATACACGATGCTCCGGAAGAGCTGATGTCATTAAGGCAATTAAAGAGCGTTTTCTTTTCAAAAAGAAGCACTGGAGAAACCTGCAAATGACCAATTGCAAAAGGCAGAATGTCGACAGCAAGCAAATAGACTCCTCGAGAAAATGGAGTTGCTCGAAATAGGAATCCCGGGAGGAATCTTAGTGGTTTTTTGAAATAGCTTACCCGATCGCTTCCAGGCAAGTCAAGCCTCTCTTCAAACAAAGCGGCAAAATCTCAACATTGCTTCAGCGTTGTTTGCCTCAATGGGCAGGATTCCTATAGACTTTTAGAGAACAATTCGCTAAGTTTGAGTCAGAGGCGCAGAAGCTGACTCAAGTGCCGGATTACCGACCAACAAGCACAAGAAGAATTGTCCAAAATCGAATGCGGGATAATAATGTTAGCAGTGGCCGCTCAGTTTCAGATGCAATGGATATCAACTAAAGATAGATTTCCGGTGGAAGTTTTCCTTGCAGTATTGGACAGCCTACAATCTGCGTTGGAGCAACGTCGCAAGGCATACACCAATTCGTAAAGTACATTGCTATTGATTGCTCCTCTCCAGAACTCAACTATTTCACTTCGATTAAAGAAAACAATATTGACACCACGTTTCCTAGCATTAACAATTTGTTACGCATTTGTCTATGTATGATGGTAACTAATTGTACTGGAGAGAGATCATTTTCAAAATTGAAGTTGATTAAAAACTAGCCTATCTGCGAAACACGACAGGGCAAGAGCGGCTACACTATAATAAAATATATCGAATCTATAAAATATTCAATTACTTCCAAATCATTTTCTGTACATCAAATCAATCTGCTTTAGGCCCCGCACTTGGTTAATCCGGTACTGCATTCAAGCTGTTTTTCTCTTCATTGAGAGTGCCAGGCATTTACAGAGGCAGGTTTGTTTGGTTGGTTAAATCTTTATCTTTGGATTGACAAAGCTTTGATAGGTTATTCATGGTAGTTTCGCATACTTGTAGTAGAGGCTTTTGACGCAGAGCCTGTTACCGAGATTGACAGAGTGAAGTTACTTATTGTTGAAAGGTTGTTGCCGGGGAATTATTCCATTCACTAGGTTCGTTGAATGGAGAGCAGTTCTGAAATGCGTTGCTCAAGTGTACACCCCGAGAGTCGAACCATCGCCGCTTGATCTTGAATCTTCTTGGTTCGCGAAGTCACGCGCTAACCAATTGTGTTATCTGGGAAAAAGATTATAAAAGTAACTCAGACCGTCAATTTACTGGATAAAAGTCGCACTATTGTCTGCCCCACCCCACTATTTCCGCTCCAGTATCGCAGTCGATTGAGCGCCCGACTTTGTGTACGGCTGATATGGAAAGATGAAGAAACATGGAACATCTTTTTTGGGATGTTTGCTTGAGCAACGTATTTCGCCATTCAACGAGGTCTTGTAGATAACGACCCAAACTATTATTAAATTAAGTATATCTAATAATTACTCTTCACTGTGAATGCCACCTCTCACTGAGACAGCAGAGGATGACGACTACAGCTGGCAGGTTGCTATTTTAGAAGTCGGCTGAAAATTAGTGATATTCTTTGAAAACCAAACTCTGGCACTAGGAAAATGGATCTGCAGGCAAAAACCTTTCTTCATCAGTTAGAACTATAGACACAGGAGTACAGAAACATGAACTGTCAAATTAGATGATGGACAGGGATGTTTGGAAAAATCGTGTTAATGGTGTCCGGGCAAGCTCAAGTGGGTGATGAAGAATAATTAATAATAATAATAATGCTTTTATTTGCGCCCATTGCGATAACATACAGTAGATTGCGATCACAGATGCGATACAACAGACGACAGGAAGCAGCGAAGTGACATATAGTCTTCGAGTCAGCTGCTCCCCTTATTTTGGCTTGCCATTAAGTGTCTTTGCCGAGACACAGCCGCGTGCTCTAGAGTGGTGTCGAACCCACGTCCCTTCGAACGTCGCGCAAACGTTCTCACCACTCGGCTACGCAGCCGACTGATTTTACTCGATTCGAATTGAATTGTTTCGTCTGGGAAAACTCGACAACTCTCAATTTGGGAAGATGTTATAGTGACGACAGTACCGCATATTGTATTGCTTCCTAACCCTGCCTAAACTAACAACATAGGCCTACTGATCCCAAAATTTCTGTAAACTAACTAGATGTCATGTGAAGAATTGAAAGCACTTGACCACGCATCTTTTGACAGCGAAATGATTTTGCAGTCAAAAAGAAAAAAAATTGTAAGAAATAAATTGGAAACATAGTCATTCAAGCATGGTGTAATCCGTTATACTGTGCCCAGATAGTTCTATTGTGGTCATTTTTTACGGCTTGTATATTTTCATCTTTGTTGTCTCGCTATATCATATATATCTGCTGGCAACACTGTACTCAAGTTAGTGTTGCCTAGTAATTTATGAAGAAAAAGAATTGCAATTAGAAAGAAATTAACAGTAGTCATTGAACAATTGAACATGCCCAAAAACAAACCCTGTCTATAAAACGGGAGTTATTGGCTTATGTGGACATTCTTGTCTGATACAAATAAATAGTAATTAATAAAGAGAGCTTGAATATTTTATTGAAGGTATTGAACTCTATACTTTAGTAGAGTTTGGCAACACAGGCGCAATGCAAAGTTGCCAGTACCATTGTTTCAGTATTTGTGGGAAGTAGAATATGAAGATTGAGCCACTGTAGATTGCAAGTTTTGGGGCTGATTTTAATATTATACAATAATTTTCGACTGTGAGATCTGAAAGCGTCTTAATTTACAAACAAAATCACTTCACAATTTTGTTTTGTCGTGTTAAGTTTTATCTAGATAGAGTATGTCTCAATATTAAAGAATGAAGCTACTTTCCTTTTCGACAAGCTTTTCACATCAACAAAAGTTTGTTTTATTTGTAATACATTCAAGCTTGTATGAGCTTGTTTCTTTGTATGAGTTTTTTAGTCTGAAGATAGATATTTCTAAGCAATGCCGAGAAATAGTTGCAAGTAACCAAAGTGTTTATTAATGTTCATAATTAGATGATACTGTGTAGCCTAAACGAATAAAAAAACAGAAACATATTCTACTGTAAGACAAGGCATCAGTGCCGGTCTTAGGGTATTTCGGGCCCTGTGCGGAATATGCTTTGCGGGCCCCAATGACAATGATCCAATTCAGTAACGTAGCTAGGTATTTTAAAAGGGGAGAAGAGGTGGTTTGACGGTCGGCGGGCGAAGCCTGACGGCGTCATCGCCGAAGACGACATCCAGCAGCGGGGGGTCTGAAAATTTTGAAAAATTACTTTGAATTTGGGGCATTCTGAGAGCATGTTCAACAAAAATTTGGGTATAAATATTACGGTAAAATGGTGCTGTCCAGTGGCATAGCAAACGGATAAGATCATGCTTTCTTTGGCATTTCGGAAATAAAGCTATGTCTCTATGTTGATTCTGTATGCAACCTCTTTCGTACCCCGAAATCGGAGTAACAAAATCAAATTGCCCTGAACATTTCGTCCCCTGAAAAGATCGAGAGAAATTTTGAAATGTTTGCGGCAACTCCGATCAGCCACTTCGGCTCTGTTGTTTTTTTTCTCGATCTTTTCAGGGTACGAAATGTTCAGGGGACGAAATAGGTTGCACCCGTTGAGTCCCCATGTTTTCTTGTTGCTGATTCCTTTGTTGAATTTTTCCATTGGAAATGACTAAATTACTGCATATTCTGAGTAAATTGCGGGCCCCCTAATTTGCGGGCCCTGTGCGATCGCACGTGCACACCCCAAAGACCGGCACTGCAAAGCATATATACACGTATCAACAACAATAATTATTTCATTCGAACGCTGTTATTCTGAGCGTATGACGTCACCATCAACAAGATTGCTCGTTCCTAATAGGCTACATTTTGATGGTTTTGCTCTCTTGAAAGACTGTGCTTTAGCTTTGCACATAGCCTACTTTAATTTAATACAAGCGAATTTCTTTTCACAAAAGTCAGTTCAATCATAAACAGCTAAAAATTGATTTCGATCAGCTAGCAGCTAGATCATCTTCAGTTAAGCTTATTCCAATATAATATTGAATAAGCTATATTCTATTGGAATAAGCTTATCTGAAGATGATCTAGCTGCTAGCTGATCGAAATCGGTTTTTACCTGTTTATGATTGAATTGACTGGTGTGAAAATAAATTCGGTTGTATTACAAGACGTGTAACCGAGTCGTTTATATCAAGCAATTGTTGTTGGTTTGACACCAGTCAGAACATATTTCATTTTTTGCACATAATTTTATCGCTGCAGCCGCAACACCAAAGTTGTGCATGCATAACGCTTCGGGAAGATACACCATTTGCATTGCAATTATAATTTGTAGATTTGTTTCAATTATTTTGCCTGTCCTGTTATGTAGGCTAATGAGCTGCTCTCACACTAGTGTTGCCAGATATCTTCAAACTTTTTGATTTAGGAACATAGTTTCTCATCTGGCAACACTGACTTCAAAGACTGGTTGGAAATTGGCGGATTAATAAAAATGAATTAAATCAAATATGCATTTGTTTCGTCACAAACATTTGAAAATTATCTACAAATGTTTGCTTCCACTCGAAAGTCAAATTTTCTTTTCACAAAGCGCAGGTAATTTAATACTACAAGGAGCATCGTTGGTTCGAAATTGTCTCCCAGCGTCGATAGCAGCACAGTCTTCTTCGCCTGCATTGTTTGGTTCTCCAGTATACCAATGTATGTCATGTGATGTACCGTACGATCCGTCCACCCATTGCCATTGGCCTTCTCGATACAAATCGTGAATTCCAATCCAGAAAGCTTGTCCATTTAACATGATATTACTGATGGCACTGTAACAAAATGCATGTTTCATTTATACTGTTCTTGAAAACATTAGGAAGTCAAACAAACAATACTGTAGAAAAATAAAGTCTAGTTACTCTAAGTCTAGTAAAATGTTTGGTTTGATAAAATCTTAACCTCAGACAGGAAAAAGCTTTTTTTGAGAGCCTAATCCTGACAGTTTTACACACTTGTAGGAGCTTTGAACCACTGACGCATGCTCGCTCACCAAGATCAACATACTGAAGTTTCCGCTGATTAAAGTATTGTTGGCAGTAAATTATTCCATCCACTTTATGCGGGAAGAGATGTTTGGTGGGACTACCAACTGCCATGACCTTGCAGATCGGATCCCAAATACAGTGTTACTCCACATGTTTTAAAAGTCACATGAAAGTTCCTGTATCAATACTACATTAATTTTTCTCACTATCTTGTTCCATAATGCTTCATTCCGTGCACAGCCAAGTCCCCACCAAGTCTTTGGCAGTAATATCTCGCTGAGTGCCAGTTCGTTGCCGACCACATTACTTGATACTTGTAGCCAAGGCCAGTGATAGGAAACCATCCGCCAGTCGCTATGCCACCTGCAAAATGAAGTCACTAAAATGAAGCAGATTCATTTCCATGACTGTTCATTTGCCAGAAAAGGGGGATGTAGTTACCTCACACTTTAACGTGACCTATGAACGAATGTAAAACCCTGAAAGCTATTTGTCCATCAGACAAAAACACGACCGACAACACTTATCACCCCTCTCGAAAGAAAACATTTTTTGTGACTGGAAAATAGTTGTAATATTGGACTGGTATTCAATTTCCTGTGAGTATTAAACAACTTTGTTTTGAGATGAAAGTTTTGATTGTTCTTTCTATCAGGCTTGATTGTCAAATTCATAAAATTCTATATTTGTAGTGCAGACTGCAGACCATTAAATTTTTACGTGGTTTGCGGAAATTGTTGACACTACAACAACAAAATCATTCAATAAATATTACATCACAATACGTACTTTCTGCTGTCATAATGCAAGTCCCAGCAACAACAAGGAAACAAAAGAAATTTGCTAGAGAAGCCATATTTTTTATGATACTGGCACTAACTGAACGAGGTCTTCTATAAATAAAAAAAATGAGTTTAAGTGAATCAGATGCAGGAAAGTTACCTACTCTTAACAAGAATATGCTATGTCTGTTTAAAACAGAAAGTTTCATTATTTCTACTTTTGTTTATCCCTGATCCGTTGTCCAACGATAAAATTTTTATCATTAAGTGATTTTCTATCAAAATTATGGACATTCCAGTGCAGTTGACGTTTCCTACTGTGGAAACTCATCCCCGACAAAAAAAAAATGGTTTTAGAGAAGACTGACTTCGATGGAAGTAGGGTCGGAGTTTCATAAGAAACGTCCCTTCAACACTATGGCAAATACTCAATGACCATTGTCTAATGTGCATTTGTCTCAACATTCAATGAAGTGACTTCTATAAAGTTGTCTAGAAGTTTGTTATCTAGCCTATTATTAGCCTAAATGTACAGCAGTATTGTAGCGTAAACTACCGCTAGCAATACGTCTTGAGCAAGAAATGCACTCCTAGCACTACGTCTTGAGCAAGAAATGCACTCCTATACTGTATTTTCAATATCAAACGCAACCTTAAGCCAGATTTAGCTCAATTGCAAATGCCAACTTTTGAGTTGAACTCATTATTTATAGTTTTCGTTTTTATGTTCTTTTAGAGTTGAAAAAAATATTTTTTCCGGTAAATTCGTTCTATCTTTATGAAGTTTTTATGTTGTTTATCTTGAAACGATCTCGCAAAACTTTATACCAAAACGTTCTCTTGTAAACTTTCAATAGCAGCAATAAATTGTGAAAGCCCTGTATTAATGTCATCCGTATTTTTCAACTGTAATTTTGAGCTTGAAGAATCGTTAAAGTTTGTTGAGGAAAACTTTCTAGCTACCCAAACCAGTCTATTTTACTTTGATTCAACGTTTGCAAACGTTGAATCAATCTACAGTAAAAAGTTGAGTTAGTTCACCTTCCGCTGTTGATGTCACATTTTCGTTTCACGGCTGCCTTTGATCATTTATTTAAACTTCCAAGATATCATCAATGGAACTTGGCAAATAAAGCAGCAGTACTGTTGTACTGAGCAGTAAATGGAGTACTTGGAAATTAGAATTCTAAATGCAATGCAATGCCTTCAAATGCGTAAATACAATGTGGCTAGCTCTGCGGTGTTTTTTTTACGTTTTTTCAAGTTTGCAAACGGGTTTTCCAAAACAAATCAGTCTGTTTTGGATTGATTTAACGTTTGCAGACGTTGAATCAATGCAAAAAAGGCCTGATATGCTACCTAGCCATTGAATCAATATTTTTTAAATGGCCGATTGTTGTAACGAGAAGTCATTCTGCGATTCTGCGGATGTTTTGTAGAATACTTTTTGAGATGTTGAGGACACTGCTAGTGTCTTATCATTTGAAAAATCATAAAAAGCATTTTTTCATGCACGGTCTTGGTACACGAAATTAGATAGAGAGTTTCTGTCTCTTCCGAAAGATGGACTTACCGAAACAGCACACCTTGTTGTCCAGGTTTGAGGTTCACGCTTTAACATGGTGTCAAGTAGTTTCTTGCTTTACATCACACAATCAATGGCCAGGCAGTATAAAAATATAAAAAAGAAACTTCAGAAGAAAAGTTAAATGTGAATAGCTGCTATTCTCGGATTATGTAACAGAACGTTTGAAATGAAAGCATGCCGGTGATCAGAGTGCAGTATAAACTTTTCAGATGTAAATGGTTCAAAAAAAGATGTCATAAGAGTTTATGCAAAGAAACATGATTTCAGATAATACTGATACACCAGCATCATGGCCTATGCTCTAAAGCTAGTAAGAAATGACAGAGTAACACACCCCAGACTAGTTAGACTCTATTAACCTTCGTGCAACCAAGACATTTCACCATACACGGCTTACCAAAAGGGGTACAGCTGAAATCATCCCCTTTTGTCCCAATTTCGCAAGCTAATGCTAAAAAAAAAATCGTTTTATTTTTGTAAGAAAGAGTCACACAAATGGAAAAATTAATGAAAATTTGCTATTAACTGTTTAAAAATTGCCGATTCAGTTTTTATCAATGTTACTGTATGTCACACAAATAACTGTTTTTGGTGAGCCATGTGCACTGCACATGAACCTAGCGCACCGTCCACAGTGATTTCTGCTCTTCTAGTCGGCCTCTCTAGGACACATATAACACCTCCTGGAAGCAGGAAATACAACAGGTAGTTGTTTAGTGACATCAGCATCAATGAAGTCATACTTGCATGCCAACTCCCGTACATTCGCTTGAATACCTTGAAAATTCGTTTCAGTCCGTCTGGTTATTCTTCCTTCAATTTGAACTTGACAGAGTGCTTTGCCCAGATCTTCTAGATCAGTAGTTTACAACTTTTTTGTCTTGGTGGACCCCTTTTGGTGCCTTCAAAGCGGTAGCGACCCCAAAAAATTTCTATTTGAAATTTTGGAATATCGCGTCTCCTTATGGAATCATATGTTACATAAGTTTTGAAGCAACTGACAAACTAAGAGGAATTTGCTAAATTCGCAGATCAATTGACGATTGAGATTGACGAAATTATGTTATGAGCACTAATATGTTGGCACACAGGATCAAACATCAGTAATTTATATGATGATTTGATATTTTTCTATAAATTTTATCAAAAGCAAAATAGCCTACGGTAGAAATTTTGCCACCGTTACAAAGAACTTCTCCCTTTTTTCATTTGTGATCAATATCACCGTCATTCGTTATAATCACAGTCATTGCAAATCTGTGAGTGGTAATAGACTGCTGACAAACGTTTGCATTTCCAAGTTAATCATTGTTCAACAATCTGCTGTCTCAAAAAAATTAAGTTGAACATAGCCAACATAACCTTATTAAAAAGTTATATTTTCCCCAAAAAAATATTTATGTAGATTTTGTTGGTTTACACTTTATATGTCATACAAACAACACCTACGCAAAAAAGAAAACATTAAAAAAGGATGTCTATCCTAAAATTAAGCATAGATCCTATAGGCTACTAGGGGAAGGTCTAGTTCAGGGGTCGGCAACCTACGGCCCGCGGGCCAGGTCCGGCCCGCCAGGCGCTTCGTTTCGGCCCGCGAGGAGTTCCAAGCAAAAGCACGCAATTCGGCCCGCGACGATAAATAAGTTGTTTTTCGCATGCTAAAATCATAGTGCAACAAAACCACGGATACTACCTCGTGCTACAAATTATATGCTTCATTGCACACGTTTCATTTTTGTGCAAAAGTTTAACTAGATTCAATAAGACGATGCAATCTTGAACAAGCCAGATGACATCACAATGCTGGTAATCAAGAAAAAGGAAATTTTTGCTGGAAATCAAGAAAAAGAAAAAGGGAATCACACGACTGTGATTGCAACTGGTTGAGTGGTTGATATATTTCAAAATTTAGATTCCAACAGTTGGTAGGAGTAAGGATGGCAAAACGCAGAAAAGTGGATTTGGAGAAACGAACTTTTCAGCAAGAGTGGACTGAGAAATACTTTTTTATCGAGCATTATGGCAAAGCAGTTTGTTTGATATGTCAGAAAAATGTGGCGGTCTACTTTGGCAATTTGGCAAAAAAATGCAAACAACATCAACATTCACATTAAATTGTTACACACATTTGTTCTTTTAATAATCGGTTTCAAAGTAATAAATTCCTTTTATCATATCAATGAACAATGAATATTATATAAGCATGAATAGGAGTGTAAAACGCCGTGCAATTTAGGGTAAGATATTCGCGTTTCAGAAAAGCTGTCCCGGCAGTTACGGCCAGCCAGTATATTTTATTTTATCAAATTGGCCCGCGGTTCAAAAAGGTTGCCGACCCCTGGTCTAGTTAGTTGAGCCAGAAATCGATTTTTCTGCAATAAAAATTTAACGACAAACTTTACCAAAAATCCGAATCCATCATGATAAATTTCAGTCTTATGCGGTTCTTGTGAACATGTTTGTGTTTGCGACTGACCCCGATTTATATCATTTATCGGCATGTTAAAATTGAAATTTAGCCGGCTCAAATGATACCCTAAATTTCACGGTTGAGCCACCCGTTGTTCACGGTTGATCCACCATTATTTCGCTTCCAAAAGATATCCCAAAACAGAGCTCAATCTGCATCAAACACAATAAACTCTTCTCTTGAACATCTTGCAAATAAACAATCAAAAAAAGTTTAAACTGTGTATTGTGTCTAGTGTCTTAAAATGAAAGAACAGTGAACACTGAACGAACAGAAATTTATATTTCTGAAAACACTGAGAATCATTGAATAGCAACTTTGCACGAAGGTGTTTTTACCTTTCTGAAACGATTTCGCGAGGTTTGTGAAGAAAACGAACATTAGCAACCAATGGCGTTGCTATCGAGAAAAATATAAGGGGGGTAGTGCTAAAAAAATTACCCTCAAACTGGCGCATTACAAAAAAAACTACTCTTATGGAAGTTTAAGGGGGGCAGTGGACCGCCCCCGGCTAGGACACCAGTTCTACGCATCAATTACAGTACGGTACAACAAAATTTGGGCAGTACGTAAGGACCATCGGCTCATAAACTACATTCCTTAGGATAAAGGCATGGCTCAACCGTGAACATTGCAAGTGGCTCAACTGTTAACATCGCCGCCATTTTCAAAATTCATAAAAAATTGCCAAGAACCAACTGGCTAATCAAGCAACGAGAACTACTAAAACAAAGAGTAAGTTACCCTCACCTATCCCAGTATTTCCATTAAGACAACGATGAAGCATCGTAGGAAAAAATAACACATTTCTTATTTTTTTCAAAACTACTTTTACCTACCATTTTACATTTAACTGCTTCACAATTTTTCTGCTTGTAGAAAATCCCTAAAACTACATGTGCTGATGGACTTCAAATTTTTCCATATTTTTGGTATGAAACGGTTGACTAATCATGCACGACGTTGCGATAAAACCGGATGGATCAACCGTTACCCGGCTCAACTAACCAAACCTTCCCCTACGTTAGGGTATCAGCAGTGTCAAATTTTTTGAGTTAACTGGGGGGTAATCGGCTAATTGCATGGGACACATATGTCCCAGCGGTCCTCAAAGGGTGTCGTTTATATGACATTTTTTATTTAAGAAACCAAACCTTTGTGCAATGTCCTTTGCAATGTCAAACGACGCACCATTGCTTTGCGACTTACAGTTTGAGAATCACTGTAGGCTAATGCATAAACAAATCACGAACAATTTTCAAATTTCGCAATTTATCAATCATGCTGAAAACTCGGAAACTATCGCGGACCGCCTGAAATCGATTCACGGACCCCTTGGGGTCCGCAGACCCCCGGTTGAGAACCACTGTTCTAGATGAAACCGACGTTGTCGACAGAGATTTGTCCGTGTGTTTTGTAGGATGCTTTGCTCGATACAACACAAATGTATTGTGTGCTGATGGTTCAATAATAAAGAAAAATACAAATACACAAATACATTTGATCATCAACAACAGTGCCACGCTGAATTTGAATTTAAAATTATTGGCCCAACGTATGAACGGAACGAGGCGTTTGGAGGAGACACATAAATCAACTCCAGCCGAGGTTTTAAAACGTGCAAACTGAAAGTAAAAGTAACTTTTCTGATTCAAGTAAAGATAAGGTTGCACCACTTCAAAAAACAGTTTACTCCGTTTGATACCAATTAATGACCACCCTGAGCATAGTAAAGATGTTTCGCAGAGATGCTATCCTGTTCAAAACAGACGCAAACACAACTTCTTTTTAGCTTAGCCAACACGTTTGTTAGTCGTATATGTGCTCCTGACTCTAATTGTAACATGATCATTAATACAGTACAGTGATCTGCTAGAAGCTCTATATATTGTTGTTATGTTAAGTTGTGAATACTTGGTTAGTATCACCCTCCTATAGTTGTAATGTTGTTTACACGAGATCGTGTGTCGTGTAGGTCTACGCTTAGTGTGGAATGCCATGTCATATTTCTATTGCTAAGTGTTAATCTATAAGAAAGGAATGGTACAATTCAGTAACTTTCATCATCGGCGTATGAGCAGGTCTTTTCCTGGTTAGATTGGAGGGCGGCAGGAAGTCATCAGCCACTCGAAGTCATCAACCTCTCGTCGTCCAGGGTCCTCAGTCCATGTGCACCATGTGGACTGAGGAGGCCGGTGGGTTGGGCAGTGGTTAATGATATGGTCCGTGGTCTGTTCTGTAGCGCCACACTCGCTTTCTGATGGAAGAGCCAGGCCCAACTTGTGCATGTCCGAACGAAAGCGGTTAAGCCTGACCCACGCAAGCCTTGCGAGGGACATCCCCGGTGGACGGGGATCGGCGTCGGGTAACGTTAGTCTAGCGCAGTGGTTCTTAACCAGGATTCGATCGAACCCTGGGGTTCGACGAAGCTGTTTCAGGGGTTCGGCGCGAACGTTCTCTGAAACCTTAACATACTGCCTACTGAATGGTATATCAGCGAATACTTTTGGAAATATTTTTGAACCACACTGAAGTACGATGGCTATCGAGGAGGAAAGTGGTGAATCGCGTTTTTGCTTTGCGTACAGAATTATTAGAGTTCTTGAAAAGTCACAACCATCGGCATTAAAAAAAACTTTGAGGACAAGTTTTATCCTTACTTAGGCTTATTTGGCTGGTATCTTTGGTGCTCTCGATCAGCTGAATTACAAAATGCAAGGAGGTAGTAAAAATGTAAAAGAAGTTGAAGAGTAAAAGAGTGCTTTTCAGAGGAAATTGCAGTTGTAGTGGCAGCGATTGGAAAATAACAACTTCGCTAACTTTCCACGACTAGGCGAGGTAGTAAGTAGTTCCGATACATAATGGCAAAGTTACAAAAGTTCAGAGGCTTTAACACTTTGCTCCTCAAAGGGAGGCCGGATTTGGCCCCCCCCTCATATTTCCTTTAATTATTTGAAGCACAGTAACGCCATGCACTTGGTTTTTCTTGACTTTTCCTAAAATTGCCAGGCGGATCTGATGATATTAAATTTGATGCTAAAAGTTGTGTAGTTTTCTTGTAAATTCAAGATTTTGGTGAATTTTTGCTATTTCTAGCTAACTTCCAGCAAAGCGTGAAATGGATTACATTGCGATGACAAGCCATAAGCTCATAATTGCTTCGTGCATCGATATGCGCGAGCAGAGAGAAGCATTCTCTTGCTTTCTTTTGTTTGGTTTGACCTCAATAATACAAAGCGCGTTATTTCTTATGCTACAAAGAAAAGCCAGTGATCGCAAAGCTGTTAATTAGAAACAATAATAGCAAACGTTTTTTGCGTTATCAGCTCTACAAAGAAGAATAGCAATCCACGATCAAAATAGTAGACTATGGAGGCCACAAACTATTCAAAACAGTTGTTTCAAGCAGATAATATTCATTGACGAATAAAAAACGTTACAATAAGAAATCTTCTCTTGGATAAAGACACGAAAACTTGGTTTCGAAATAAACGTTCTATGGAAATGCTCTCATTGACAAAACTTGCAATTGAGGAAATGTATCACTGCAAATGCTTTTGGGAGAAGCCGGAGAAATAGCGTTTTTGCAAACAGTAATTGTGAGATACTCAAAATTATGAGATAGGCTTCATTTACACGTAGCAGCTAACTCGATGGCGTCCCTTCACTGATTTATGTCGCCTACTTGTTGTTATGTCCTGTATTTTTGTTTCACAGTGCACTGTGTTTTGTTCCAAAGAGCGCAAAATAAAGATGATAATGCTTCATCTACATTACAAAATATTTTGTAATGTAGGCCTACAAACAAAATGTACAATGTACACAATGTACATTACAAAATATTTTGTACTGTAGACGAGGCATAAAGTTAGGCGTCACATAAGACAAACAACAAATCAGCTTTCTTCATCATTGATTCAACATCTGAATACGTTGCGCCAATGTATAAGAGGCCGGCTATTGTGAAGACCCGCCATTTAGGCTATAAACGATCCGATTATACCAAAAGTGGGACAAACTAGTGGATCAAAGAATGAATAAACAATGCTGAGAAAACTAAATCTAAGTGACGAACAATACCGATGTCTTCATTTATCTTGGAAAAATGCTGCCCAAACTTATCAACAAAAAATACCGTAAATAACGGCAAGGATCCCGAAAGCAGAATTTGCTCAACTTTGGCATGAATTTAGTCAGACATCTACAGTAATAATTCCACACATACAATAACGGGCTCTCAACTGCTGTAAGATAACACGATGGTTCTGGTTCTGGGCGATTTGTGTAACAGTTTAGGGGAAGACACTACTTGAAATGATGCACCACACAAAAGATTTTCAATGAAGACTGAGTCTAAAAACCGATGTGGATTGTGCTGCACAATGACTTCAAGTTCAGGACAGACAAGGCACAAAAATATCACGATAAAAATAAAGACCTTGTGGGAGATTTTCGAGAATCATAACACGATGCAAATACCAAAAACGCATGGTTTGCATGCTGCTCTAAGCTGGCCGGCAACCACAAAGGTAGACAATACAGGCAGTTTATAATTCGATAACAGCGCAATAAACATTATAAATACGTAAACCGACAATTTTCTTTTACAAACGTTTTACGTCTAATAGTAAATTTTCCCTCAACAATTTTTTGTGAAGCACTTGCAAACCACGGTTTTATAAAATAATTCATCATTATTATTTTTTACTTCTCGGATATTGTAAAACGTCATCAGCAAAATCACAAAAAAAATTTCATTACTTCAATGTAGTAGGCCTAAGAATTTCTTATAGAATTGTAGCCACGTTGTTTCAACAAAGAAGCCATTTTTTAGCAATATAGAGTTATAGAAAATAATTTGCAATCATGCAAATGGTTGGAAAGAATCTAGGAAGTCTTCTCACAATCTGGCACAAAATGATTATGTTTATTGTATCTCTGTAAAATGTTTTACGACAAACTTTGAAGCTTCGTTATAATCATTTTTATCTTTGAAGTCAAAAGTTATTTTTTTTTTTTTGGCCAGAAACATAATCACTGCCTTGCTGATGTTGTCGATATTACGCGTATTTTTAGTGCTTCAAACAATAAGGACCCAGTCAGCAATCCAGTCCTTTTACATTGATTCAACATTTGTAAACGTTAAATTTATGTAGATTTGCTGACTGTGGGTTATTTCACATTTCCTTTGTTTACGCACGTTCCTCAATTCGCTGTTGCATTATTTCGACGCTGGCGGCAATTCGCTGTTGCATTATTTCGAATTGATTGACACAATCTTCAATAAAAAGTGAGCTTCGAACTTAGCTTTGTTGATATAAATGCTGTATTTTTTGTGGATGTAATTTATGAGTCATGTTTATAAACACCCGTAAGCGAAATGACTTATGATGTGGCCTGCATGATATTTGTGATGCGACTTGACACAAATCCACAATTTCAAAAGCACCTAATTTGAACTTAGAAATTTCAGATAATTTCAACAACTTGTTCAACTGTCTTCTCTCTACTAAAAATATTCATACTACAAACTCAATTGTAGACCTAAATACACAAACGAAGATGTAAACAGCTATTCAAGCAGGCTAAGGTGTTACTTATGAGAAATTTGGTTCCATAAAACTAGAAGCTAGCCATGAGTTTGGGAATGCATTAGTTTAGGATAAAAATGTAAGACAACAAACGCAGTTTTGTTTTTTTTTCAAATTCGTGTAACAATGTTACTTTGATTGTAACTATTTTAGAATCAGTGAGTAGCTTACAATAAGATTTGCTCGCAAGTCGTAAATTCTAATCAATGCAATGATTCGGCACACCGCACACACACTTCGTGCGTTCGATCGAGCTCTTTGTTATTCAGAAGTTTGCATGAAATCGGATTAGCACGGTAATTAAATAGCGGCAAGTTAAATCAAAATTGTCGTTTTTGGGTACCTTTGCAAAAATTGAAATATCAAGTTTAACATATAAAATTTTAAAATAATGACTTTTCAAACTTATATACAAATGATTTGCTTTCACACCAGTGCAACTTCTGTTCAAATAGCATCAGCGGATAACACGTAACAGCTGATTGAATTTGATCCAAAAACGGCCCCCCCTTGAGCAGTTAACTTCCAAAAAAACGTTGAAAAGCAAAGGGTTAAGCCAGTATTTATTGAGCATTTGCAGAAGTTGCAAAATTTATTTCAAAACTACTTTCCTGAACAAACGTAATATCCAGCATGAATACGTCAACCATTTGCTGGTGATACTTCAACAGCAGATATAAACAGTCCTTACTTAGCATTATCGAGCTTCAACAAAGCGAGATGCAAAAAGAAACTTAACACAACAAATCTTCAACCGTTTTGGTGACAATAAATGGAAAGTTAGATCCTTATTACAAAAGTTGTCCTTGAAGTTCTCATGCCATTCGTAACTACTTATTTATCCGAGCATGCGTTTTCTATTCTGGCGGATGTTGAAGCAACAACAAAAAAACGATACCGGCTTGCAGGGGCGCCGGAACGGCTTTTGACTGGGGGGCAGGATTATGAAAAAAAGGCACTTTTTTTGCTGAAAAGCCAATTTTTTTTAAAGTTTAAAGATAAGACATAGCAATAATGCTCATCCATCAGCTCATCATCGAGTAATGATACAAGTGTCCTGTACAACCTACAAAAAACAATGGCACGGGAGGGCGTCATGCTATGTTATGATGATGTAGGCTAATTACCTACTGGGATACAGAGTTTTGTGTTGTGAATATTATTTTGAGGCAGAATTAAAAGATTATAATTAGGCAATGTGGGCTAATAGCTGAAGTTGTTATATCGTATTGCAAAATGTGCAGAAGCTTACATGACCTTAAAAGGGCACCATCGTCCCCCTGCCCCCCATCCACGTAAGGCTTGCATACGAAAGTAATATGAGAATTGCTGTTTCCGAGACAAAGCCTCGAATCTCACTATTGGTCTCAGAAAAACAACAACAGAAGTCTCATTGATTCACTAATGTATTACTATTAAATGTGGTAGATGTTTGATTTTGTGACTTAGCGAAAATTTGGGGTTCAACGAAAGCTTGCAGTCTGGCGTAAGGGTTCGGCAGGTTAATAAAGGTTAAGAACCACTGGTCTAGCGTAACGGTTATTGTCTAAGTATTAGTGCATTGCACGTCGTGCACTTCCGAGTCACGTGCACTTCATTAGGTCGTGCCGCCAGCGACATTTTTTTCCACGTACTTTCTGTCTCATTTACATATTTTGGTAAAAGTCTGTATTATTTAGCCTATCGTTGAGTTTGAGCTAGTCAGAAGTACTGTGCAGTTTTTGTCTTTTCCTGTTTATAGATTTACTGTAGTTAACCATTGTATTTTATTCAGATGTAGTTAAGTTGTATTGTATGTAGGCTATATTATTCCTGAAGAGGACATTTTGTGATGTCGAAAACATTCGATACTTAATTTTTTGCGTAGTTTTGTGTGTCTATAATTATGTAATAAACTTGAAGATGTTAAACTTGATCACGTTACTCGGCTTCGTATGCCTATGGTTCAACAAGACAAACTCTCTACCGAAGCTCTAAGTTTGTATTAAAACCGTGTGCATGCAACCGTTTTTCGTAGGCACGGTTGGTTGGTTTCATCCTCTGCCTAGTGTTCGTGAGAACGAGGGTTCGACGCTCGTCGAAGTCAAACTTTTTTTTTTCTTTAAATTAATTTTTGCGGTGCACAAGAGCTTTTCAAAAAAGTAGGGTTAGGGAAAGCTTATATTTTATTATCATTGCAGAATTTCATTGACAAATAGTTATTTCGCAATCAACTTTCGGAAAATCTTACTTTTAGAGTGACTAGAATCAATGAGAGAGAAAGTTCGTGGGAAAAAAAATTCGTGTGCCGCCCTGTGGCTGTGAGTGGTTCGTAATTATTTAACCAGGACTTTGTAACTACACAATGGTTTGTCACTTGTACACATAGCTCTTCTTGTGTTAAGACCTCTCTTTAATTCCTTTACGTTTGTGGGTTTAGCTAGCTATTCTGCAGTACCTACAAATGTAAAATAAATACATAAGAACAATCCTAAGACAAAGCACAAACAAGGAGCAACAACAAAAACTATTTTATTCGAACGCTGTTATTGCGAGCGTATGACGTCATTATCAACCAAATCGATCCTTACCAGAACGGCATGTTTGTTATATGACGTCATAAAGCTGTGTGTTAGCTTTGTGCATAATATTATATCCGATTGCATTCAATTATTGCCACAATACTAAAGTTACAGATACATACCCTTTTATAAAGGTACGCCATTTGCATTGCAGTTGTGACTTGTCGACGTATTTCGGTTATTTTTGCATTTTCTTTCATACGCACGTATCCCAGTATTGCCAAATGTTGTCAAACTTTCCAAATGTAACATAAAAATTTTCAATCTGGCAACACTAACTTCAAAGACTTGTTGGAAATTGGGGAAGTATTAATAATAATAATAATAATAATGTTAGTTTTTATATAGCGCTGTATCCATCGCAGAATGCATTGCTCCTCAGCGCTTTACAAAGCAGACAGTGTCAATGCAGCCGTATAGAGGCGCAACTGAGTACATTATTACCCGAATCCACTCCATTGCTCAGTGCCAAGCAGGAATTAGATTCAGTATCATTTTTAAAAAGTCTTTGGTATGACCCGACAAGGTATCGAACCTATGCCCATGCCCAAGTATTAAAAACAAATTAAATCAATTACGCATTTAAAAAAATTCCATCAATGACGCATTTGTTTCATCACAAACATTTGAAAATTATCTACAAATGTTTGCTGCCACATTTCGAAAGTCAAATTTTCTTTTGGCAAAGCGCTGGAAATTTAGCATCACAAGAAATGTCATTTGTTCTGAAATATCTCGCAGAGTTGATAATAGCACAGTCGTCTTCGTCTGCATTGTTTGGTTTTCCACTGTACCAATGTATGTCATTTGATGAACCGTACGATCCGTCCACCCATTGCCATCGGCCTTCTCGATACAAATCGTGAATTCCAATCCAGAATTCTTGATCACTTAACATGATGTTACTGATGGCACTGTAACAAAATGGAAATTTTATTTGTACTGAACTTGAATACATAAAGAAATCAAACAAGCAATATTGTAGAAAAATGGAGTCTGGTAGAATGCTTGGTTTGAAAACATCTTAACCTCGAAGTGAAAAATCTTTTTTTGAGAGCTTAGTCCTGACAGTTTTACACACTTGCAGGGGCTTTACACCAGTGACGTATGCTTGTTCACCAAGATCAACATATTGAAGTTTCCGCTTATTAAAGTATTATTGGCAGTAAATTATTCCATACACATAATGCCGCTGATTTTGGAAGAGATGTTTGGTGGGACTACCAACTGCCATGACTTTGCTGATCGGGTCCCAAATACAGTGTTACTCCACATGTTTTAAAAGTTACATAAAAGTTTATATATCAATAGGCCTACTACAATTAATTTTTCTCACTATCTTATTCCATAATTCTTCATTCCGTGCACAGCCAAGTCCCCACCAAGTGTTTGGCAGTAATGTTTTGCTGAGTGCAAGTTCGTTGCCGACCACATTACTTGATACTGGTAGCCAAGGCCAGTGATAGGAAATCATCCGCTAGTTACTACGCCACCTGCGAAATAAAGTCACTAGAATGAACTAGATTCATTTCCATGGGAGTTCATTTGCCAGGAAAGGGGGATGTAGTTACCTCAAACTTGGACGTGACCTCTGAACAAATGTCCAACCTTAAAAGCCACTTGTCCACCAGACAATAACACGACCGACAAAACTTATCATTATCACCCCTCTCGAAAGAAAACATTTTTTGTGGCTGGAAAATAGTAATATTGGACTGGTGTTCAATTTCCTGTGAGTATTAATCGTCTTTGTTTTGAGATGAAAATTTTTTATTGTTCTTTCTATCAGGCTTTTAAGATTGTCTCATTAATAAAATTTTTATATTTGTAGAATGTAGTGCAACCCATTGAATTTTTGAGCTGTTTGCCGGAATTGTTGACCTACAACAACAAAGCGTTCAAGAAATATTACATCACAATACGTACTTTCTGCTGTCATAATGCAAGTCCCAGCAACAACAAGGAAGCAAAGGAAAGTTGTTAGAGAAGACATATTGATAATACTGACACTAAATTCAACAAAGTCTTCTGCAAACATATAAAAGTCGATTTGGTGAAAGAAATGTGAGGAAATTTGCTATTTTAACTTTTAATAATAGGCTTCCTATAGTGTGAGTTCGACTTCTACTTTCGAGTCTCGATCAAGAATAGGCTACGTCTGCTCTAAACAGACATTTTCATTGCTTTCACTTTTGTTTATCTCTGATCCGTTGTCCAACGATAAAATTTTTATCATCAAGTGATTTTTTATCAAAATTATGGACATTCCAATGCAGTTGACGTTTCCTGCTGTGGAAACTCATCCCCGATAAAAAGCAAACTATGGTTTTTAGAGAAGAGTGACTTCAGTAGAAATAGGGTCGAAATTTCATAAGAAACGTCCCTTCAACATTTTGACAAATGCTCAACGACCTTTGTCTAATATGCATTTGTCACAACATTAACATTCAATGAGGTTACTTCTATAAAGTTGTCTAGAAGGGTATTTAGCCTATAAAATGTACTTAAGTATGGTAGTGTAAACTACCGCACGCGCTATTTCTTGAGCGAGAAAGACACTCCTCTATACAGTATTTGCAATAAACCCAACCTCAACCCAAATTAGCTCAATCGCAAATGCCAAGTTTTAAGTTAATTTCATTATGTATAGTCTTCGTGTTGTTTTAGAGTTAGAGCGCCAAAAAAGAGGTTTATGCAGTGCAATTGTTTTATCATTATGACGTTTTATGTTGTTTATCAAGAAACAATCTTGTAAAACTTTATATCCCCTTGTAAATTTTCAAAGACAACAATAAAATTTGAGAGCTTTTTGTTAATGTCATCCGTCGTTTTCAATTATAATTTTGTCGTTAAAGAATCGTTAAATTTTGTAAAGTTTGTTGAGGAAAGCTTTCTAGCTACCAAGTCAGTCTGTTTCAGTTTGATTCGACGTTTGCAGACGTTGGATCAATCTAAAAAATTGTGTGAGTTCATCTTCCGCTGTTAAAGTCTAGCATTGGTTCCACGGCTGTCTTTGATAATAATTTATTTCGAATTCTGTCTTTTCAACAAAGAATCTGGCAAACAGACCAATAGTAGACTAGAGTAAATGGAGAATGTAGAATAATAGGTGCAATGCAATACAATACCTTCGTTTGTGTAAATATAATTCAATTGGTATCACGACAATTCAAAGCCGATGATTCAAAGACGAAGGGGTTAAAGTTATTGTCTTTATCCTAAATAAATTATCGGCTTTGAATTGACCACTTTAAAATTATCGGCAACCAATTTAATTAGTTATTCTGTATTCTCTATTTTTTTAACTTTTCAAAGGGGTTTTCCAAAACCCATGAAATTTGTTAATGTTAACTTCTCACTTTTTCATGATTGTGCACTTCAACAATTCTGTTACACTGTTGCTTTTCAATTTTTATCTGTTTTTTCCTAATTTCTGTCATTTTGTTTTACAAATATCCAGCAAACTTTTATTCAACCATTTTTTTTCTTTGTTCAAGGTAAATGTATGATAAAGTTCAACTAACATATTACCGTGCTACTTGTTGTGATATCCAGTGTTGCACCCTCTTCAGTGTCACTTTAAGAGTAAAAATTACCCAGAACCATTGAGAGGCTGATTTAGGCCCGATACCAATCTCAAGCTCCCAAAGAAAAAAAACTGCTTAAAATGGGTCATTTGGAAAAGTTTAGAGCCCCTAAAGTCATCTCCGGGATGGGTCCAAAGTTATCTCCTAAATCCTGCTATCAACACAAATGGAAGTAACACTTTGCATAACAATATACAAATATTGTCTGCATAATTTATATAACGTTCCACCCAAACTTCTAAGAAGCGCTTCATGCTACAAAAACAATAGGCCTACAGTGAAAAACGACAACATAAACCAGGACACTAAACAAAAATATATTGGTATAACTTGGACTCTTATTGGAAAACGTGCTTTTTATGATTTTTAAAGTTGTAATGCTCTACCAATGGCTTCAACATCAATAAGTATCATGCAAACCATCAGCAGAAACGCTGGTTGACACATAGCCGAAACAATGGGTGATTTGAAGAACACCAAATCAATGCTCAGTTGGCAAATCAGTTCTTTTTTGCATTGGTTCAACGTTTGCAAACGTTGAATCAATCTGAAGAAGGACTAATTGGCTTTCAAAAATGCTGCATTGCACAAAGACGTTTTTACGTTTGAAATAGTAAAGTGCCAAGAATAAGTTTATGACTTGCAAACAATAAGCAAGTCATTTTGTTGCTGCGTCGCTACATTTGCTAGTGTAGGCCTAATAACAATACTCTATCTATTCAATGAGCGTGGAAAATATTTATTTGAGTTTTCAATAGTAAAATGGGGTGTGGTTACCGACTTACGCATCAGATACTCTTTACCCTTTATTTAGGACTTTTTAGTGCAAGTCTTTAAACTTTTAACATTTATAACTATAATTCATATCATTTATATAATCAATGGCATTTAACTATGGCTCTTTTTATGATGTTGAGTAAGTTTAATCGGGTAAAAATATTAAAAAATCACCGTAACTCAAGAGAAATAAAACTTCATTAAAAGCTTTGAAGAAATTGGAAAGTTGTTAGTATGCTACAACAATGTTTGTTCTTACCTGGAGTTATGATGGCAATCTTGAATTATCCAACAAAGTTAACCTTTCACTGTTTTTTACGTTTAAAAAAGACCATGAACAAACACTTTTTAACGATATGCCTGGAAAAGCTTTTGTAAAAAGATTTTCTTCGAAGTTTGAAAAGCCTACTGTAGCCTTTGTTATCATTGCCAGTAACAAATTTCAACTCAAATTATCTTTTTATAGACCTCTGCTATGTTTGGCACATATTGTTTTTTCGTTGTGATGGTCAGAAGTACAAACAAACTGAACTGAACTCTTCCAATGAAAATACATTTTATCATGGGTACCCAGAGATGTTGCATTCTGGAAACATTTTCAGATTTTGCCACAGTAACTGTTTGAATGAAATTTTCCAAATATAATTTTTGTCGTTTTTCTTTGTTTTTTTTTCGTCCTTTTTCACTGTTTTTCTTGGATGAGAGATTGGGTTTTACCATTATCAAGCTTTGAAAAACAAATACAATAAGGTTCAGAAAATTTCAATCAGCCTGTTTGTCGCTCGATGATAGTCTGATTGAATGTTTTCAACTTCTTTTTTTTTATCATTTTACTGCTTCCCCAAAGCAACAGAAAACTTTTATATCATGACGTTAACAATGCAGTAAAAAGTAAACAAGCTTAGAAAATTTTGGTTAGGTAGTAGCGTAGCAGTAGTCGTGCGGTATTCAAAATCTGCAAAATGTGACAAATCTGTGTCAAATGCAAAATGTGAAAAATTCTTCTGCATTATACGTTCAGCTTTTTAGTTTTGTTGGTAAAATAGCCTACTATACAATCATTACAAATACTAATGATGTATAGTTTTTACCAGTAGCAGATCCAAGTGGGGGCACTTGCTTGTTATGTGCCCCTCAAATCAAGAAATAGATCATAAAACATAAAATTGTTCTAGCTTCGCAAAGGTGTGCTTGCGCCATCTTTATTTATTAACCAAATTGCGGGCGACATTCTTTAGCAGTGAATTAAAGGAAAAGAATTTTTTACGTTCCCTTAAGAAACTGAAAAATTAATGCGCTAGGCCATGGGTTACTCAACTAACCTTAACAAATACAATTTGGGTAGAGAGGTAACTCTTTTAAACCATAAACAGACATAACTAAGCAACAACACTACATTTAACATTATAAAACAAAAAACAACAAGCGAACGTTTTCGGCTAGTCATATAGCCCTTTTCAAGCCTATAAGAAAAATACATTATTGAAAGAAATGCTAAAGAATCATATAGTATCACAGTATCACATTATAATGTTAAATGTAGTGTTGTTGCTTAGTTATGTCTAACCTTAACAAAGGTCCAGTTTGACAAGATGAATATATTTAGCGGTCCGGTGAATAAGTTATTTCACATGCAACCACGAAAGTTAAACTATCTGTACCAAGTCACTTTTATAGGTAAAATGTAACTCGAATTGCATTTCTGAAAACGTGTTGGAGTCTGGGAGTCGAAGCCCCCCAGCAACTAGGATGATCACAGTAAAAATTGCTTCCTCGCAGTAGAAATCTGTTTAAATAAGCCCTGAATCGGGGCAATGAGGTTATTCTTCCAAAAGCTCAAGGTCCACCATCAACACCCAGAAGGTCCGGATTCGGACCGTGTTCCGCCAGTTGAGTAGCCCTGCGCTAGGCCATGGTTGTGCAAATCGCGGCCAGCGAGCTTAAATTGTTTGGTTTACGGAAAGGTCCGGATTTATGTTATGTCTCAAGTGTGTAACGTTTTAGTAAACATTACTTTTGTTTAGCAACCCTAAAAGTTCAACCAATGTGAAAGCAAGGAAACAAATCTTGATCTACATTCCTTGTGTTGTAGTTAGCCTACATCTTTTTATTGCAGTCACATTTTATTTACGTCAGCCTAAATCTACTCGCTTGCACATAGCGCAAAACTTACATTACTTTTAAGTCTTCCGCACGCCGAAAAACCAGACAAAAATCTGCTGCTGTTTTGCGGTTGAATATCCCACCTGCAATGTGATATGTTAACACAAATCCGAAGTTAAAACTAAAAATCAGGAAATCAACAACCTAAAAGAGGTTGTTAGGGAAATCTCGATAAATGACGAATTACCTCAGTTATCTCATAATGATATGATGGCAACTCAACAAATCGAACCAAATATTAAGCTAAAAGGGGAACAAATTGAAATCCCGTCCCCTTGATGAGTAACATTAACTTAACTAACAATTATAAGCTGGCGGTAGACAGGGCCGCGGCACTTCGGAAAAAGGCTTTGAAACAACCCGACCTTTGTGAATATCTAACCGATACGATGAAAGACTTGCAGTCGAATGGCTATGTCAAGCGTATCGGTGATGACTTTAGTGCAACTCATGCTACCAGTTGTACATAGTATCTGCCATATTTTGTCACTTTGCAATCTAAGAAGCGCATTGTATATGATGGGAAGTCCGAATCCTGGCCCGGGTCTCTTGAATCCGTTGCTACAAGTGCTGCTAACTAGGTAAAGGTTAGGGAAATTTACCTTGTATGGCCAATATTATAAAAAAAATTTTTTTCAGATATGACTGCCTGCGAGGCAGAGGAATCTCTTTCGAATACTCTGATTCGACCAAGATGACATAAAAACCGCAAAGTAGTCCCATTTCATTTTTGCGTCCACCCCTGGGGTAGGACGTATGTACTGTATAGCCTATGTAGCGTGTTTAGCCTTCGAGAAGATGGCTGAACAGAATACCAATGATGCATGTAATTTTACTTTAAGTAGGCTAACGTTTTGCAGAATAGTTGCATGGATGACTTTATCTTTTCGGTTAATTGCTTAGAAGATGCAAAGAAAATCGTAGATGAATCCATAGAATTATTTCATTCAACAACTAGTCATCGATAAACTGGATTGGGACGATGAGATCCATGATAGTGTTGTTAAAGACTGGACCGTTTGGTTCCGGTACCTGTCGCTCATGAAATAATTTTCGTTACCGAGGTGGTACTTTGTGGATGGCATAACGCCAGGCCCAACCGACGTTGTGACGCATCAGTTGCTCGGTTTTTGCGACGCTTCTAAGCAAGCATTCTCGTCCGTGGTATATTTACGCAGAGTAGTGAGTGATATGCAGAGTATCTCGTTTATGCTCGGAAATTACACAATTGTGCTAAAAACTCAGTTCTCCTGGCCTATTGCCAGAAAGGAGTTAGTTGCAGCGGTAAACACGCTGGGACTTGTTAGCAAATCCCCTGCCATCTCGTTAGAAACAAAACATCCCTTGGTCCTGCCCTCCAGACATCAGTTAACAAGACTTGTCGTGCTATTTTACCATAACCGAAATTCGCACACGGGTTCTCAACACATACTACTTTCCTCCAGACAAAGATTTTAGATAGCCAATAGCAATGCTGCTGTGCGGAAATACTTACACGACTGCGCTGTGTTTGCTATAAATAGGGCACAACCCATCAGAAAACTTATGTCTGACTTGCCGCAATCCAATACCACGGCTAACAACAAGCCCTTTTTAATTGCGGCATCGATTATTCTGACCCTTTGCTTTACGCAGAGGGAAGAAGTCAGAAGAAAGCTTGGGGTCTCCTCTTTACATGGATGGCCTCTAGTGCGGTTCACCTGGAATTCGACTTCACTGGCGCTCAATGATCCTTTACTTGCATTTTCAAGGTTTTGCGATTTACGTGGGCCGGTTAACACAGTTTACTTTGACAATGGGAGTACTTTCCAAGCCGCACAAAAAAGTTTACCTGAAACCCTCCAGTCCAAACATTTCAAAACTCCTTGAAGAAGGAAAGGATTGATTTGGTTTTTATTCCACTTCATGCTCCAGCCCAAGGTGGTGCTTGGGAATCAAATAGTAAAACAAATCAAGAATGTGCTATATCACATCTTGGATACGAACTCACGTAAACCAAACCTTATCGAACTAATTACTTACATAAGTAATGCTGTCCGCATCGTTAATGAACGCCCTTTGATCCCAATCAGTGATGACCTCAAAGATTTCACTGTTATCACACCTGCAACTCTTAACTCCATTTTTTTCTTCACTGTCCGTATTAGGTTAAACCGCTGAGAGAGATCTCCTTAGAAGGGACTATCGCTTCAACGTATCCTTGTACAAACAATTTTGGGACAAATGAATAGAATCGTTTATAATTATGTGCTATAATTAGGCTAGGAGCCGCAATGTTCCCGAGGCTCATTAGCTTAATTGTTTGTGCGCACGCATCACCTGATTCGTTAGCGCTTTACCTGAGGGAAGGCGCCTTCTCAAACGTAGAGCCAGCACTGTTTCTCTATTATTTCTCTTACTTCAGTTTGTTAATGCCGTCCGGATGGCTGAAATTTTTTGGTTTTACTGCTTGGTGTTTGTTAAGAACTATTTTTAATCCTTTAAAAAGAAAATCGAATAAGCTTAAAAAAGTTGTGTCTTAAACAGAAGTATTAGAAAAGGATAGCGAGACTTATAATACAAGCTTCCTAAATTTGAAGGTCTCTTTAAGTAACCTTGAGGAACGACCCATCCAGTGAGACAAGAAATAAAATGTGCCTTGTTTACGAAAAAAGAATAATGCCGACACCTCAGATAAATTTTCGACTTTACCAAAAGACTTTGCAACACTGTACAAACCTTCAACAAATAAATTATTGAAATATTTCAATGGTCGCCCAGTCGGGAAATAATCGCTTGAAACGTAGCTTCAATTTTAAACCAAATGCAAAGTGTGCGTCTAAAGTAGATTCTAGATAAAAAAAAGAAATTGGGTCTGCAAATAGGCGACTCAAACTAGTATTAAATTAAGTATTTCTAATAATTATTCTTTACTGTGAATGCCACCTCTCACTAAGACAGCAGAGGACGAAGACTACAGCTGACAGGTCACTGCTTTAAAAGTCGGCAGATTATTAGTGATATTCTTC
The DNA here is from genome assembly GCF_918807975.1 of Aplidium turbinatum. Taxonomy (NCBI): domain Eukaryota; kingdom Metazoa; phylum Chordata; class Ascidiacea; order Aplousobranchia; family Polyclinidae; genus Aplidium; species Aplidium turbinatum. Next base: position 2,999,589 of record NC_137483.1, on the reverse strand, counting down.
TTTGGGAACTAAGCTATGGCACTAAGAAAAGTGTTCGACAAGCAAAAACATTTTTCTTCAATTAAACCAAGACACTGGAGTAGGCCTACAGGAACATGAGCTGTCAAATTAGATGATGGATAGGGATGTTTGGAGAAAGTCGATTCAAATTCAATTGTTTCGTCTGATAAAACTCGACAACTCTCGATTTAAGGAGATGTTATAGTGACGACAGTACCGCATATTGTAAGTTACGTGCAGCTAATAAGGCCCTGCCTGTAACAAGGCCCATCCGCGGGATCTCCGTTGTTACAAATCTTTTAAACAAAAATGAAAGTTCTGGTGGCTGCCATGGTGACTTGAAACTAACTGGTAAACTTTCACAGCCTAAAGTTCAGAACTTTTTGTGTTACGGAAAGTTGAAGTTTGGGGGACTGAAATTGAGTGGTTTTATTAATTTTCACATATTTTAGACTGCTCTGCAGTTAACAAGCCGCTTTGACTTCCGTTTTTTTTGCATTTTATGGGAAAGATATGTACAGTATATACTGATGCAGGAAAACCAAAAATTTTGAACTTTTTTCTAATTAAAGCAAGACTGATAATCATGATCAGACTAGGCTAATCTTGGTAATAAGGCCCATGGGCCATAGGGTAGGAAAATTGTACAGTTTGTGTACCCCTGGTTAAAAAATTGATAGTTATAGACTTATGTGACCCAAACAATTTTTGTTAGACCATTCATCCAATTTGTTATTGCAATGGAAATATCATAATTTCAGTATCAAAATACTTTAGCATCCCTACCATATCTTAAAACAACATGTTCCTTTGAAAAAAATGGAGCATGGTAGCATGGTGAGAGGAGGAAATAATTGTCCCTGTGTATTTTCCTATTAATTATGTGTCTGTGTTGTCGATTAGAAGTTGTTTTGTGGTGTTGTTATTGTGAAAATAGACCTTTTCTATCACTTTTGGTGCAAATGCAAACCGGGCTTTATTCACAACACATAGGATACATCTAATAAGGCATGCTTGAGATTTTTTTAAATTTTTTTGAAGGGATGCTAAAGGAAAAACCTGACTTGGCCATTGTATACGTTCTTTGTGTTTAACATGCTACCATAAAACGATTTTCAATAAAATTTTGCCCCATTGCGGTCTGATCAGCATTCCGCGCGTGCTTTTGTCAGAGCTTTCAAAATGGGAATGGGCGTGAGCAGCGAAGCGTGCGACTGTACATTCTACGTCACTAATCAATATAGACTAGCAATCAGCTGATCGAGCAATAGTTGTTACTGCTGGCGATTTAACTGTACGCTATGTATGTAGCCTGTAGGCTATGTACATCAAAACATCAGATTTCAACATCAAAACATCAGACAGTTTGCTCAAAAACATCAGATCTGATACTAAAACATCAGATGTGGTAACGTGGCTTTTGTTATTGCTGTCGATAGTGAATGTGGTAGGCACTTTAACATGTAGATATCCAATCCAGCACGAACCAATCAGAAGCTACGATGTTCATGACGTCATCAAGGTTGCGTTTAGAAAGAACAAAATAAATGAAACATTGGACTTTGGGCCTTACCAGTGCCATTGAAAACAATTTTTTTTCGGTAATTTTTTTTTTAAATGTATTCTTGAATGTTCAGTTTACGCATTTTAATGCTTAATTCCCGTTTGAAAATTTCATTTAGTAGGCCTTTAATATTTTACAACTCCTTTTACTTAGAAGCTTGTTTCACAGATATGTTATTCCTCATTCCAAGTATCGTTCAAAATTATGCAGTATTTAGAAAAATATTGAAGTTTGGAAATTAGCGCCTTATATTAGCTACAGGTACCTTATAGTGCTTCCCAACCCTGCATGAACTAAAAACATACTGATCCCAAAATTTCTGTAAACTAACTAGATGTCATGTGAAGAATTGAAAGCACTTGAGGACTGTAGCGCACCCAGCATGGGGCTAAGGGGGCTCAAGCCCCCCCCAAACCCGCCACTAAAAAAAGAAGTTTTTGTATTATCCTCATTTATACATTTTGCTTACAGGTTAGGTATGAATAAGACACAACAATACAACAGGGCTGAGCATTATAACAATATACTTTACATATTTACAAATAGTTTTAACGGTCGAACGTTTTCGATTTAACTTAAGCCCTCATCAGGAATCTGAAACTATTTCTAAAAATGCAATGAATTTCAACTTCTTGAAGGTAAAATTACATTAGGAAAAGACAACTACATAAATAGCTTCGAAACAATTTGCACCACAGGGAACGTGATACATCAAGTAGCCTAAATGTTCAGGAGAATGGACGCACCTCCAGCAAATAATTGTTTGTTTAAATTTGAGTTATAACGTTTGCTCCTCGTGCCCCATCCTGTGAGTAGCCTACCATCTGTACCCAAGCAGATGCCAAACGAAACTTGTCAACCAAGAGCTTCCACCCGGAGGGCACAGCTGCAAAGGGCAATGGACAATTAAGTTCAGACGCCCCACCATTCTGCAGCTCAACATGGAAGGCTACACAACAAGCAAGATCAAAGTTATGGAGCAGCTTGCCCAATGCCCATACCAACTAGGCACTCGTCATCCTCCTCCAAGAGATCCACTGCACCTCTGCAGATAGGCTAGCTATTTCCAACTACACGCTAGCCGGGTCTACCTTAAGTCGGAAGCAAGGTATTGCCATGTTTGTGCATGAGAGCCTGAAGTTGACATTTGTCGACTAATCTCCAACTGATGCCGAGATTGAGTGGGTGAGCATTTGTATCTCAGACTACAACATCGTCAACATCTACAAGCCCCCACCCTCGCGAATGTTGCCACCATCCCTTCCAACGTTCCCCTTCCCCAGTCGCTAAGCTGGCGATTTCAACTGCCAGCACATCGACTGGGGCTACAGCAACACAAGCAGCGACGGAGAATTGCTGGCTGACTGGGCCTCTACAAACCATCTTGCCCTCCTATTCAATCCAAAGGAACCAGCCAGCTTCCTCTCCGGCCGCTGGGGAACAGGGACAAACCCTGACTTGGCTTTCGCGAGTGTCGACAGCTCTTTTCCAGACAGACGTGTGCTTGAGAAGTTCCCGCGGTCCCAACACCGGCCGTACCTCATCATCGCCACAAAACTTGTGGCTCCTGTCCCGATGAAACTTCAAAAAAGCCGATTGGAATCAATACAGCCTCCTGACCAATGAGTCTGCTGCAAAGTTACCACCGACTGAAACATGCAACGCAGACGAGGCATACCAGGACTTCTGCAATGCCATAATAACTGCGGCAAAGGCCACAATACCACGTGGCCATCGAACCAACTATACACCATGCTGGGACTCTGAATGTGAAGCTCTCTATCGCTCCTTCATTGACAGTGCTTCCTAAATTTTGGTGTCAAATTGAGTTTTGCCTTTGCGTAAAATTTTAAATGAGTCGGCAAAGAATTTTCTATCAGAGCAAAAAGAACACTTTATGATGTGGTCTTTGATGGCACTTTTCTTTAACTCTCTAAAGTTCAGATGCTCCCGTACTCTCGTGGTCAAATGTCTGTTGGACATACCGATGTAGGCTACAGTACGTCAATGCCGAATCACATGGACATGTAAAACTGTATACGATATTTGAGCAGAGAGACGAAGGCGTCTGGGACTCTAGTTGAAAAAACGAACTAAATTTGAATGTTTTGTAAGTAGGAAAAACGTCCACATCAAATCCATTGTTTACAAAATTAGTGTTTTGTTTCAAACTGTTTGTTTTCGCACTTATTTGTGTTGGCAAACGGGAAGTTAATTCTCTTTTGTCATAGGCTAGCCTACATGACGAAAAAGTCGAAATCTATAAAAGATTGCAAGAGTGGACGTAGGGATGAGGATGCTAATGATGCTGGTAGCATGGGGTTCACTAGGCCAACTTCTAATCTGATTGAGAAAACGAATCTTGATGTATCGGCAACCGGTGGGTTGTGGGCTATGAGTGCCTTTAAATATTAATCAAAGGAATGGGCATTGGTCTATTGTCACAAATCACTCGGCCGACATTTCTGAATTAGCCCCCCCCTAACTTTTTTTCTGGGTGCGCTACTGCTTGAGGACCACGGCAGCTTTTGACAGCGAATGGATTTTGCAATTAAAAAATATATATATAAGAAATGAATTGGAAACATAGTCATTCAAGCACGGTGTAATCGGCTATACTATGCCCAGATAGTTCTATTGTGGTTATTTTTTATGGGCTTGTATATTTTCATCTTTGTTGTCTGGCTTTACCATATATACCTGCTAGCAACACAGTACTAAATTTAGTGTTGCCAAGCCAATCATGAAAGAAAAATATTGCAATTAGAAAATTCAACAGCCGTTATTGAACATGCCCAAAAACAAACCCTGTTAATAAAACGGGAGATAAGTTATTAAATTATATGGACATTCTTGTTTGATACTAATAAATAATAATCAATTAGGAGAGCTTGAATCTTTTTATAGAAGGTTATTGAACTGTAACCTTAGTGGCATTTAGCAACATATAGACACAATGCAAAATTACCAGTTCTCTTGTTTCAGTACTTCTTGGAAGTAAAGTACGAAGATTGAGCAACTGTAGATTGCAAGTTTTGGGGCTTATTTTAATGTTATAGGCCTACAATAATTTTTGAATGTGAGATCTGAAAGTGTCTAAACTTAAAAACAAAATAACTTCTCAATTTTGTTTTGTCGTGTTAAATGTTATTTGGCTAGAGTAGCTATGTCTCAACTATGAACGAATGAAGCTATTTTCCTTTTCGACAAACTTTTTACATCAACAAAAGCTTGTTTTTTTCTATAAATTCAAGCTTGTATGAGCATGTTTCTTTGTATGAGTTTTTTAGTGTGAAAATAGATATTTCCAAGCAATGCCCAGAAATAGTTGCAAGTAACCAAAGTGTTTATTAATGTTCATAATTGGATGATACTATAGAAACACGTAAAAACCTTAAACATATTCTACTGTACTGCAAAACAAAGCATAAACACGTAACAACAACAACAACAACAATTATTTTATTCGAACGCTGTTATTCTGGGCGTATGACGTCATCATCAACAAGACCGCTCGTTCATAGTCCAGCATAATTGTTTTACAAACTTGAAAGACTGTGCTTTAGCTTTGCATGTAATTTTTGTACAAACGAATTTATGTTCACACGAGTCACTTCAACCTTAAACAGCTAAAAATCGATTTCGATCAGCTAGCAGCTAGATCAGCTTCAGTTAAGCTTATTCAAATATAACATTGAATAAGCTATATTCTATTTGAATAAGCTTAGCTGAAGATGATCTAGCTGCTAGCTGATAGAAATCGATTAATTCGTTTGTGTTACAAGACATGTAACCGAGTCGTTCATATTGTGGGGTTGACACCTGTCAGAAGATATTTCATTTTCTTGCACATAATTTTATCGCTGAATTGCATTTCATTATCATAACCATAACACCAAAGTTGCGCATGCATAATGCTTCGTGAACATTCTCTATTTGTATTATAATTGTAATTTGTAGACCTATTTCAGTTATTTTTACCTGTCCTGTAAATGTAATAAGCTACTCTCACACTAGTGTTGACAGATGTCTTAAAACTGTTTGACTTAGGAACATAGTTTCCCATCTGGCAACACTGACTTCAAAGACAGGTTGGAAATTGGAGGATTATTAAAAATAAATTAAATCAATTACGCATTTGTTTTGTCTGAAACATTTGAAAATTATCTACAAATATTTGATGCCACGTTTCAATCGTCAAATATTTTCTTTTCACAAAGCGCGGGCAAGTCAACATCACAAGGAGCGTCGTTGCTTCGAAATTCTCTCTCAGCGCTGATCATACCACAGTCTTCGCCGCCTGAATTGTTTGGTTCTCCACTGTCCCAATGTATGTTATCTGATGTACCGTAAGATCCGTCTACCCATTGCCATTGGCCTTCTTGGTACAAATCGTGAATACCAATCCAGAAATTTTGATCACCACTTAACATGATGTTACTGATGGCACTGTAACAAAATGCATTTTTATTTATACTGCACTTGAAAAAATAAAGAAATCAAACAAGCAATGTTGACTCAGAGGCGCGGGAAGTAGAGGAGCTCAAGGATCTGCAGCTTCGCCTAGAGCTAATTCAGCCCCCCTGGGATTTTCGATAATTTTTTCAGCACCCCCTAGAAAATTTTGACGATTTAAGGTAGGCTACATTACACAGATGTTGTTCAAAGTGTTGCTGTTGTAATTCGTGAATCGTCTAAATGTAAATTTTTATTCATGTTGCTTTTTGGTTCCGATGAAGTTGCCTGCAATTTGCTCGGTTTGTGTCATACTCGTTCGTGCATCTGCCCTCGCTCGTGTTGTTAAGTGCTACCCTACCTTGTTGCAATGTCTGGCCGAAAAGACAGAAGGTAGTGTAGGCTAATAAGAAGAAACGAATGTGCAAAGATATTCGGCTTGGTAAAACAACCACGCATGATGCGGTTTTATTTTGCGATTACCTGGAGCGGTGAAGTTTTTCAGCCTGCAGAAGTCGTCGCAAGACAGCTCCAAAATAAGAAGATCTCTACTTCTTCAGCATTGGAATCTATCACCATTCTTCGCGGACAGATCAAAAATGTCAGAAAAGATGAATGCGTTTCCAAGCTTATGGAAGCAGCGAACGTCTTTGCGTCTGCCAATAGCCTAAAGACGCCAAAGGATCTCCAAGTGAGCAAAACTCCAGCAAGATTTCGAAACACAGAGGAATCGGATGCTTTGTCGTCTGCGGGAGATGGAGCGTGGAAACGGAAATACATCGAAGCCCTTGATTTGGTTCAAGCTGAGCTTGATCGAAGATTCGACCAGGCTGATCTGCTTTCAGCAGCCAACAGAGAGAAGGTCCTTCTGAGCTATGCAAACGGCGAGGAAAGATTTGATACTGAGATCAGCTTACCCGATGCCATCAGAAAAGATTACCCAAAACGAAACTTACCTTGCTCAGCGATGTTATATAAGTAGAAAAACCCCAAACTCCGTTCAAAAGATTGCTGAGATACGATTGCAAATAAACTTTCAAACACGAGATCTTTTCGAAGAAACGTGAAAATTCGTGAAGCTCTGCCTTTGTCTCCCGGTTTCAGCTGCATCATCAGGACGTTCTTTTTCAGCTCTAAGACGCCTGAAAATGTGCTTGAGCTCAATGACATAAAAAAGACTTTCTCATCTTGCGTTGATGCATGTCCATCAAAATATTTTGGACACTATCGATATCAAACTCATGACACAGTTCATTGCAAAATTACCTAAGCGAAAAGCAATCTTCGGAAGCGTGTGAGAACTCATTTCCACAAACTGTCGTTTTTATATCACTTTCTAATTTTTGGACGTTTACATTTTAATTTCCTGAACGCAGCTGCTTTGTTGATGCCGTTCTTCATTTGTTAAAATTTACAATATGTGTGTATTTTGGCGTCGTTTTTGACACAGGAAGGGACCGAACGCCCAATACCAGTATTAAATGTTCCCCCACATGAGGGGGGTCTGGGGGATTCGCTCTCCAGAAGCTGGCTACACTACGCAGCTTCAGCCCCCCCACTAGAGGAAAATAATTTCCACGCGCCACTGAATATTGTAGAAAAATAAAGTCTAGTAGAATCTTTGGTTTGATAAAATCTTAACCTCGGACTGAATAGAAATTTTTTTGAGAGCTTAATCTTGACAGTTTTACTCACTTGTGGGGGCTTTGAACCACTGACGCATGCTCGTTTACCAAGATCAACATACTGAAGTTTCCGCTTAGTAAAGTATTGTTGGCAGTGAATTATTCCATCCACTTAATGTCGCTGATTCTGGTAGAGATGTTTAGTGGGACTACCAACTGCCATGACCTTTTAGATCGGGTCCCAAATACAGTGTTACTCCACATGTTTTAAAAGTTACATAAAAATTTATGTATCAATAGGCCTACTACAATTAATTTTTTCTCACTATCTTATTCCATAATTTTTCATTCCGTGCACAGCCAAGTCCCCACCAAGTGTTTCGCAGTAATATTGCGCTGAGTGCCAGTTCGTTGCCGACCACATTACTTGATACTTGTAGCCAAGGCCAGTGATGGGAAACCATCCGCTAGTTACTACGCCACCTGCAAAATAAAGTCACAAAATCAACCGGATTTATTTCCTTCGGAGTTCATTTGCCAGGAAAGGGGGATGTAGTTACCTCAAACTTGGACGTGACCTCTGAACAAATGTCAAACCTTGAAAGCTACTTGTCCACCAGACAATAACACGACCGACAACACTTATCACCCCTCTCGAAAGAAAACATTTTCTTTGGCTAGAAAATAAGCCTAGTTTTAATATTGAACTGAAATTCAATTTCCTGTGAGTACTAGACCGATTTGTTTTGAGATGTGTTGTAGTCGCCTATGAAATTACGTTGATATTATCTAACTCGTGACCAGTGATATTGCGTTCTTTTGTACACTCCGTTAAGTAAATATCAATAGTTAAATGGATTTTCGCTTAATTGGTTGGCTATAATTATGATCACTACCGTACGTTTTGTATGACGACAGTTTTATTTGTCACTGCGAACTTGTTTACTTCATTTTTTGTTATATTTGTCTAAAAATACAAGATTAAATTTTTGATTGTTCTTTCTATCAGGCTTTGATGTCAAATTCATAAAAATTTTATATTTGTAGTGCAAACCATTAAATTTTTGAGCGGTTTGCCGGAATTGTTGACACTACAACAACAAAGCATTCAAGAAATATTACATCACAATACGTACTTTCTGCTGTCATAATGCAAGTCCCAGCAACAACAAGGAAGCAAAGAAAAGTTGCTGAAGAAGCCATGTTTATAAAACTGACACGTAATTTAACAAAGTCTTCTACAAACAAAGAAAAGTCGATTCGGTGAAAGAAATGTGAGGAAAATTGCTATTTTAGCTTTTAATAATAGGCTTCCTATAGTGTGAGTTCGACTTGTACTCTCGAGTCTCGATCAAGAATAGGCTACGTCTGCTCTAAACAGACATTTTCATTGCTTTCACTTTTGTTTGTCTCTGATTCGTTGTCCAACGATAAAATTTTTATCATTAGGTGATTTTCTATCAAAATTATGGACATCCCAGTGCAGTTGACGTTTCCTGCTGTGGAAACTTACCTCCAACAAAACAAATTATGGTTTTTAGAGAAAACTGACTTCAGTAGAAATAGGGTCGGAATTTCATAAGAAACGTCTTTTCAACATTTTGACAAATCCTCAACGATCATTGTCTAGTATGCGTTTGTCACAACATTCAATGAGGTTACTTCTATAAAGTTGTCTAAAAGTGAAGATTTCCTAGCCTATTAAATGTACTGCAGTCAGACTACCGCACGCGCTATGTCTTGAGCGAGAAAGACACTCCTCTATACAGTTTTGCAATAAACCCAACCTTAACCCAGACTTAGCTCAATCGCAAACAGTGCTTCCACTTCTGACAATTGATAAATCCTCTTCAGTTTCCTTTTTTGTTCTGAAAAATCCCTTTTTTCTCAGTCGGAAATCCTTCAAAATTTCCTTCATAGGCGAGGTTATTTTTGACGTTATTTAAGTTAAAAAAAAGGTGCTAATGCAACTTTAAAGTTATTATAATCTCAGTTAAAGCTATATTAATCTCGATCTTTTTTCAGTAGCACCGGTATGTCGAAGCAACGTTGTTTTATTAAAACAGTAGACTGCTCAAAAGCAGCACATATTTTACAATAACATGGTTTACTTTCTTTGTTCACTGTCCACTGTCCAGCCAAAAAGCAGCACATACATAGGCGTAACCAGAGGGGAGGCGAAAGGGGCCATGCCCCCTCCTCCAAATTTTGAAAATTTGGATTCCGAAGTTGAGCCCTTTGTTGAAAATATAATAAAATTTGTAAAAATTTTTATCGTTTACCAAGACATCTCGCTATTAACGCCCCCAGGACTTGTTTTAGACACAGAGAAAGACACCAATAAATTGTGCAAATCGTAAGTCGCGCAAAGTTTACGCGATTTACGATTTTAGTTAAAACTTTTGCCTTTCAGCACAGTTTAAAATCAAAAAATTATTTTAACGAGTCTAAAATCGCGAGCAAAAGCTCTTTAACATTTGCCACATTTTTGAGGTTTTGAGACAAATTTAACTGGAAGAGGGGACGTACGCAAAAATTCCTCTCTGTATTCTTCCTTGGCTCAATTCCTCCAAATTTTGCACTTCAGGCGTTAAAAGGTTAAATTTAAAAGGTCAAAAGCGTCAAGGTCAAAGCTTTCTATAACTTAATTTGCAATTACATGAATACAACACGATAACCTGTGCCATGACATCCACAGTGAAAGGAAAAGTTTCACCATCTGGAGTCTAGGCCTACATTCAATTCAGAAAAAAATTAAAATAAAAGCTAAAATACTTTAACTTTTACAACAACTGAAAATAGAAAAACATTGAAACAGCGCAACTGTGGTGGGTTTCGTTCGTGAGTGGTAAAAGCGAAATTAAACAGTTTGTCGCAGTGAAAAACTGTGACGTCACACATAGCACATTGTGATGTGTATATTTTTGACAGGATTTTTGTTTGGCGTTGTCTTGCGAGTCGAACTTTCCAAGCAAAGACCTCAAAAGTCGTGCAACAAAATAAAAACATGAAAATAAAACACAAAAGAAAAAAAAAATATAATTTTTATCTCTACATTAGTGGGGGGTAATTTTGCATTAGTTACCCCTCCACTCCATTTAGTGAAGGGGTAATCACCCCCGCGCCCCTTTCAAACGGGTGTACCATGGTGTACACTATGTTGTATGATGAAAATGTATGATGATGTACAGTACAGATGAGTATGCATAGCCTAGCTAGCTCTATTATTATGACACCATAATAGGATAGCAGTAGCGACGACGGAAACCATCTGATCATCCTTATTCCAGCCGTTTTTAGAACTTTTGAAAGGAAATATTAATAAAATTTTCTTTAAAATTGCTCAAAACAACAATTGCCTTTTTAAGATAAAATTTCCTTGTAAAATAGTTAAAAATCCTTAAAAAATCCTTCCTATCTTCATTTCCTTTTTTATCCTTCGAAGCGTCAAGTTTTAAGTTAATTCCATTATGTATAGTCTTCGTGTTGTTTTAGACTTAGAGCACCGAGAAAGAGGTTTTTGCAGTGCAATTGTTTTATCATTATGACGTTTTATGTTGTTTATCAAGAAACAATCTTGTAAACTTTCTAAGACAACAATAAAATTTGAGAGCTCTTTGTTAATGTCAATTTTCTGTCGTTTTCAATTATAATTTTGTCGTTGAAGAATCGTGAAAATTTGCAAAGTTTGTTGAGGAAAGCTTTCTAGCTACCAAGTCAGTCTGTTTTAGTTTGATTCGACGTTTGCAAACGTTGGATCAATCCAAAAAATTGTGTGAGTTCATCTGAATACTGAAAAGTTTGGGTGTTCATCAGGACAATTATCGTTTCTAGCACTAGTTGCAACGTTCATCTGATGAAATTGAAAGTAAAAACAACAACAAACAGGATGATTTATTGCTTCACTGACGTTTCGCGCACCATGACAATGCGCATCCTCAGAGCGAATAACATACAAAATAAAATTTCACTAGGTTATATACTGCAGTGCGATTGAAGGCAAGAAAAAATAAAACACATACTATTTTAAAAATTGGCCAATGATGTGTGAGCGGTTACATTCCACGTTAAATTACGTAAAAACTTCCAACAATAAACATGAAATTCGAAGCAGTGAACCCAAACAGAAAACATGCGATTGAAGGCAAGAAAAATAGAACACAATATTTTAAAGATTGGCCAATAATGTGTGAGCGGTTATTTTCCACGTTAAATTAGGTAAAAACTTCGAACAATAAACATAAATTCGAATCAGTGAAAGCCAGTATAAATTCGAGACGGAATTAAATTACAATAACGTTTCCAATTGTGTTTAAGTAGGCTTGAAGCCTGCACGTCGAGACAATAATGATTTATAAGGTTTTGGTAGAACTTGTAGAAGATTTTCGTCGTTCCGGTTGAGTACGTTGCAATGTTTTGACGTAATGTTGATGAAGCAGCTTTCTGCTGTGGTGCGTTGATAATAATTACTTTCATTTTTCAAATTTTTTGTTTCTGACCAGTTAATTATGTAATCCTTTTCCAGCATGTGTGAACAAAGGGCTGACTTTTCATATTCCATATTTTTGACAGCTCTGCGATGTTCTTTGACCCAGGAATTTATGCTACGTTCAGTTTGGCCAATATAAACTGCGTCACAATCATTACACGGAATTTCATAAACAACACCACATTTATTGTGATAGGGTCTTTTGGTAGTGGTAAAATATTGTCGATGGTTCGAAACGGTTTCATAGCGACTTTTACTCCGGCGCGATTCAATGCTCGCCTTATCTAGTTATATCTAGTTCTTATCTAGTCTTATCTAGTTCTAGTTCTTATCTAGTTCTAGTTTCTTATCTAGTTCTAGTTCTTATCTAGTCTTATCTAGTTAATATCTAGTTCATCTTCCGCTGTTAAAGTCTAACATTGGTTCCACGGATGCCTTTGATAATTTATTTCGAATTCTATCTTTTCGTCAAAGAAACTGGCAAACAAACCAACAGTAGACTACAGTAAATGGTGTATGCAGAATTATAGGTGCAATACAATACCTTCGTTTGTGTATTCACTTGGTATTCACATATTCAATATAATTCAATTGGTATCACGACAATTCAAAGCAGACAATTCAAAGCCAATGATTCAAAGACGAAGGGTTGGTGTTAGGGTCGTGTTATTGTCTTTATCATTAAATTAATTATCGGCTTGGAATTGACCGCTTTGAATTATCGGCAATCAACTTAATTAGTTATTCTGTAGTCTCTATTTTTTTTAACTTTCCAAAAGGGTTTTCCAAAACCAATTAGTTCTTCTTCAGATTGATTCAACGTTTGTAGGCATTGAATCAATGCAAAATAAAACTGATTTGCCAACTGAGCATGGATTTGGTGTTCTTCAAATCACCCATTGGCGATGTGTCAATCAGCGTTTCCGCTGATGCTTTGTATGATACTTATTGATGTTGTAGCCATTGGTAGAGCATTACAACTTCAAAAATCATAAAAGCACGTTTTTATGTAGACTCCGAGTTATACCAATATATTTTCGTTTAGTGTCCTGGTTTATGTTGTCATTTGTTACTGTAGGCCTATTGTTTTTGTAGCATGATGCGCTTCTTAGAAATTGGGTGGAACGTTAGCCTATATAATTTATGCAGACAATATTTATGTATTGTTATGCAAAGTATTACTTCGTTAGCGTTGATAGCAGGATTCAGGAGATACTTTTGGACCAATGCCGGACATAATTCTAAGGGCCTAAACTTTTCTAAAGGACCCATTTTAAGCGACTTCATTTTTTGGGAGCCTGAGATTGGTATCAGGCCTGAATCACCCCTCGATGGCCCTGGGTAATTTGTCTGTTAAATTGACACTGAAGAGGGTGCAAAACTCGAATTCGCGACAAGTAACTGGATAGTATGTTAGTTGGAATTCATCATGCATTTACCTTGAACATAGAAAAAGAAATGATTGCATAAAAGTTTGCTGGATATTTGTAAAACAAAATGACAGAAATTAGGAAGAAACAGATAAACATTGAAAAGCTACAGTGTAACAGAATAATTGTTGAAGTGCACAATCAGAAAAAAGTGAGAAGTTAGCATTAACAAATTTCGTGGGTTTTCAAAAATGTTGCATTGCACAAAGACGATATTAAGAAATAGTAAAATGCCAAGAATAAGTTAATGATTTGCAAACAACAAGCAAGTCATTTTGTTGCTGTGCCGCTTGCTAGTGTAGGCCTAACAATTTCCACCTATTTATTCAATGAGCGTAGAAAATATTTATTAGAGTTTTCAATAGTAAAATGAGATGTGTTTACCGAAGAAAAAAGAGCAATAGCAGTGGTGAGAATCGAACCCACGTCAATGAAATTACTACTTTCTAGCCCTAACCGCTAAGACAACCAGCTGATAGAAAATCCAGCACTTGATTTGCTTTGTATCATCTTCTTTTCGCCCTTTTTCACGTCACGGAAAACGTAATTTATGATTGGTTGATTGGTTTGAGTTTTCATATGCACAATTATTGCTTGTTAAAGTGGTTACCAGTTTGCTTACCCAAAAATGCCCTTTCGCTTTCCGAAACATACTTTGTGAAACGATTTGGAAACCCTGTGCTTCGATCAGAAAGAAGCTGATGCTGCAATGGGGAGTCTGGGGGGCAATGAAGTTGAAATGACTATGACGATTTTAGCCCACTGTTCAAAAATCACCCCTCCGAATTTTAAAAGTGGATAGAGCCCCTGAGTAGAGGCTTTTGACGCAGAGCCTGTTACCGAGATTGACAGAGTGAAGTTACTTATTGTTGAAAGGTTGTTGCCGGAGAATTATTCCATTCACTAGGTACCGCTGAATGGAGAGCAGTTCTAAAATGCGTTACTCAAGCGTACACCCCGATAATCGAACCAGCGCCGCTTGATCTTGAATCTTCTTGGTTCACGAAGTCACGCGCTAACCAATTGAGCTATCGGGGGAAAGATTATCTGTAACTCAGGCAGCCAATTTAGTGTTAAAATAAAAGCCGCATCACTATTGTCCACCCCACCCACTACTTTCCGCTCCAGTATCGCAGTCGATTGAGCGCTCGACTTTGTGTACGGTACGGCTGATGCGGAAAGATAAAGAAACATGGAACATCTTTTTTGGGATGTTTGCTTGAGCAACGTATTTCGCCAAGCAGCGAGGTCTTGTAGATAACGACCCAAACTATTATTAAATTAAGTATTTCTAATAATTACTCTTTACTGTGAATGCCACCTCTCATCGAGACAGCAGAGGACGAAGACTACAGCTGGTAGGTCGCTGTTTTAGAAGCCAGCAGGAAATTAGTGATATTCCCTGGGAACCAAACTCTGGCACCAGGAAAATGCCTCTACAGGCAAAAACCTTTCATCATCAGTTAGAACTGGACACTAGAGTACACAAACATAAACTGTCAAATTTGATGATGGACAGGGATGTTTGGAGAAACCGTGTTAATGGTGTTCGGGCACGCTCAAATGGATGATGAAGATTACTGATTCGATTCGAACTGAATTGTTTTGTCTGATAAAACTCGACGATTCTCAATTTAAGAAGATGTTATAGTGACAACAGCACCGCATATTGCATAGTGCTTCCCAATCCTGCATGAACTAACAACATACTGATCCCAAAATTTCTGTAAACTAACTAGATGTCATGTGAAGAATTGAAAGCACTTGACCACGTTTCTTTTGATGGCAAAATGATTTTGCGGTTGAAAAGAAACAAACTCTGCCAATAAAACGGGAGATATTTGATAATATGGACATTCTTGTCTGATACGAATAAATAATAATTAATAAAGAGAGCTTGAAATTTTTTCATTGAAAGTTTCTGAACTATAATTTTAGTGGCGTTTGGCAACACAATGCAAAATAACCAGGTCCAATCATCAGCAGTGACGTTCGGTGGCTTAAACCGTTGGGAAAGCAACTTGGAAATATGCTGCAGCAAGGTAGTAGACACGAAGGGCGTAGTCGTCGGGCGAAGCCCGAAGGCGTGTTGCCGAAGGCAACACTTCCAGCGGGGGATCTGGGGGGTCTCCCCCAGAAATTTTTGAAAAACACTTCCAATTTGGTGCGCTCTGAGAGCATTTCCAAAACAAATCAAAAATAAAAATCTGTCAAATTGTGCTGCGCCTATGTCGTGATCATACATCCATTTAATGTGTAGAAGTCATGAACAATCTTAATTTTAACGTTGCAGGACCAAAATCCTGTGTTAGACATGGAATAATAGTTGTCTAAATGTTTAATTCGTCATGAAACTTCATTCTCAGATATTCAGTTAAGCCTACACTACAAAAACTAACACTTAGGCCTAAACATTACAACCGCAAGCAATTTGTACAGAAAGCTGGATAAGTTTGCCTCCTGCGTATAGAAGGTAACAAACTAAATATTGCATCCGCACCTGAACGTTCATTGGCGAAGTAACGTTATATCAACGCTGTAAAAAGGGCAAAGGCATGACTATGAAAGCTAGTACAGTAGGCTAAAGTACATGGCGAGGAGACATCAAAACACAGCAACAAGCTTTTTGGCATTATGATGCTGTGCGTGTCGCAGTCGAGAGCCTGCATGTTCGACTCCAGCCACCCGCACTTGCTGTTGTTTCTCTGGGCAAGAAACTTTACGATAATTGCCTCTAGGCTACCTAGTGATCGATTTCGAGTGATGGGTAGTACCAAATTTAAGTTATAACTAAAGTAGACAACCGGAAACAGACATTGCCGTCGGCTGCAGCGTGGGTCAGGTGTATGTCGGAAAGCGTACACCGATGCATAGCGCTCAAGTCCGCTTTCCCGCAATGCAGGATAAAGATAAACAAACATTCTGACGAGTTAGTCTAGTCGCTCTAGCGAATGTACGCATTGACGTTACTGGGAAAGCACAACTAACCTACCATAACCATAACACATCTGATTGGCTAAGCAGCTGGTGACGTTTTGCAAAACGGGTGAGGATTGGTTAAAACGAAGGCGTTTTTTGACATTTTTGAATCTGGGAAAGCAAGTTTGATAGTTGCTTACCTGGAGCCTCAGTGATTGTTTCTGACAGAAGCGTTTGCGTTAATTGACATTTATAGGCAAGACATGCGGTTTGGTGAGGACTTAGACTACTCACAAGCGTTACGAGTAATTCTAGTCACGAATATCCTACAGTGATTTTCAAGTTAAAATAAACATGATAAAAATAATAAGTTAAACCTAGAATTCAGTCATTATATTTTGCATAGTTTTTGCTAAGGTAAGCACTGCTTTCCTTGCTTTCCCTCACCGATCGTCACTGATCATCAGTATTTGTTGGAAGTAGAATATGAAGATTGAGCAACTGTAGATTGCAAGGTTTGGGGCTGATTTTAATAATATTATACAATAATTTTTGAATGTGAGATCTGAAAACGTCTTAATTTACAAACAAGTTGTTAAACAACATTACTTCGCAATTTTGTTCTTTTTGTGTTAAATTTTATCTAGTTAGAGTATGTCTCAACATGAAGCTATTTTCTTTTTCGACAAGCTTTTTACATCAACAAAAGCTTGTTTTTTTTATAAATTTAAACTTGTATGAGCATGTTTCTTTGTATGAGTTTTTTAGTCTGAAAATAGATATTTCCAAGCAATGCCCAGAAATAGTTGTAAGTAGCCAAAGTGTTTATTAATGTTCATAATTGGATGATACTATATATAAACACATAAAAACCCTAAACATACTCTACTCTATTGTAAGACAAAGCATAAACACGTAACAATAACAACAATTATTTTATTCGAACGCTGTTATTCTGAGCGTATGACGTCATCATCAACAAGACTGCTTGTTCCTAGTCCAGCATAATTGCTTTACAAACTTGAAAGACTGTGCTTTAGCTTTGCATGTAATTTTTATACAAACGAATTTATGTTCACACGAGTAACTTCAATTCAATCATAAACAGCTAAAAATCGATTTCGAACAGCTAGCAGCTAGATCATCTTCAGTTAAGCCAGCGGTTCTCAACCGGTGGGCCATGGCTCACTAGTGGGCAGGCCCGCAACCAGCAAATATTTTCGGGGGGGGCATTTAATTTTCATCAAAGAATAAACATTAAAATGATGCATTGTGATATTTTTATGTTAATGTCCACGCCCAATGATAGAGTGTGTGGCACTACCATGTTACGGTTCACTGGTCATAACTTATGTCAATCACGTTTTTGTTTAGTACAGCATTAAAGGAAACTAGCCTTTGTAACCTTTTCTCATTTAGCTATGACTACCCAAGGAAGAAAATTACGATAATACAGTAGTGTGTTCAGTCGATTACAAATAAAATACAACATCTGCAGGCTACGAACTGCATTGGCACGACTGGAGTCATAAATTAACCAATAAGCACTAATATTTACATCAACATAAACAAACAGATAGCCTACATATGAATAAACTCAACACGGTAATTACAAATTACAATCCTGAAACATTTTGTTGGCTCAACAAGTTTTTATGTTTGTAGGCCCAAAGAAGTTGACTTTGCAAATGCAAAATGACATTTTAGTTTAGAGTATAATGTTTAACTTTCTACTTGATTTGGCAAGTTCGTTTAACACCAATTCCGCGCTTGGAATTTGAGTAGGCCTACGATGGATTTGCATGAGAGCTAGTCCAGAAAGCCTGTCCTGCCCCATAGTGCTTCTGCTTCTAAGGTAACTTTTCAAGCGTCGTAGACAGCTAAATGTTCTTTCTGCAGAAGCAGTTGTGACTGGAAGTGCAGTCAAAATTATCAAGAGTTTGTAAATGTTTGGATAAAACTCTTTTTGGGATTCTATTGCTGACACCGCATCAATCGCACTTGCTGGCCTTTCACTTTCAAGAATTCATTTAAAATCAGATTTACAAATGCCTAAGCCCAACTGAGTAGCTTATTCACCACGCTATCGCAGCTGCTTTTGATTCTCGAATTATTTAGTTGTTTTTAAAACACTTTTTGTGGTGATGATGGATGCTGACATTATGTAGGCTATACGCTAACGAAACAGATAATAAGGATGCCAGCCTAATTTGTCGAACAAAATCGTTAGCATAGCTTCCAACCAGCGTAGCTTACTTTCAGTTTCGATAGTCTACACTCTACACTGCAGGGTTGTCCAAACTTTATGGGACGCGGGACGCATTCGGCAAGGAAATTAGATCGCGGGCCGCAGTTGACATTTTTCCTCTTATAGGCCTACACTGTCTCACCGTACCAGATGTAAAGTAAAACACGTACATGTGTAAATGAATCTTTATATTTATCATAAAAACATATTGGGGAATAGATTAAAGAAGCTAAGATGTGAATACTACGAATAAGAGAGTTTTGGAAATTTTAAGCAACCACAGTAGACCAGGAAACCTTAAAAATAACTGACAAGTATGAATAAGAATAAACCATAAATTTATTCGTAAAAAATATTTAAGGAAGTACGTAAAACGGTACAGTTTACTTAAAATTCAGTGAGATGGGCGTGCCTGCATTTTGGAAGCCAGCTCCTTTGTGTCAATGTCAACTGAGGTTAAGGCTAAACGAAGGCAGGCTTCGAGAGATGTTTGTTTAAGCAGATTCCTCTCTTTGGATTTAATCGACTTCATTGCGGAAAATGCTGCTTCACAAAGGTAGGTACTGCCAAACATTGACAGCAAGTGCAATCCAAAACGGCGTAAATTAGGATAATGCTCTTCAGAAAGAAGAGGCCAAAATTGAGTGATTGGCAGTGTAGCTTTGCTTAATAAAAACTGGTCACTTTGCAAGTCACACAATTCAAGCTGCAAATCGTCATCGGCTTCTGATATAGTTATAGTCAGCGGAGCATTGAATACATTGAAGTTTTTTGGATTTAGCCATCAAAAGTGATACATCATAAGAAGCAATGGTTGTAGAAGACGAAGGCTTCACTAATTGAAACATGTTTTCTTGACGCTTACGCAGGTTTGATTTGAGATCATTGAGTAGGGCTCGCCGCGCCTCACCAGTGTATTTATCATAGCCAGTGACATGAAGAGTGCTGTAGTGTCGTTGTACATTGTACTCTTTCATAACAGATATCATTTCATTACAAATTAAACATAAAACTTATATGCGGATTTTTATAAATTTACCATTTTAAGGTTGTTTTTCTAGGGTCGGCTTATATGCGAGGATATACGGTAATTTTTAAAAGTTTTCTAGAAGAGGCGGCGGGCCGCATTGAAAGAGGTCGCGGGCCGCATGCGGCCCGCGGGCCAGGCTTTGGACAACCCTGCTCTACAGTATGGCTGTACGTGTACGACGTATAGTACATTTTATACTGCATAGAACGTTAAAAAAAAATTCAAAAAATTTCGGGGGGGGCAAATGCCCCCAATGCCCCCCCCTGGTTGCGGGCTTGCTAGTGGGCCATGGAAAAAATTGAGTTGGGCCACAGACCTTCTTAAAAATTTGCCAGAGTTAGTGAAAAATTTAGTTTCATTTGTGTTACTATAGTTAATTTTACACTTGTGTGTTTTGTTTAGTTGTTTTGGCTGTGCCAACAATGAATGGTGCTGCTGTAATCTGCTGCAAAATTATAATTTTCATTCTAATTATGGAAATAATAACCTTGGTGATGTGACGTAATCAATGTCGTTTGTTGCATAATATACAGACGTTGATTTTAAGCAACTGCAACAGTGTGGTTTTCATAGAGAGCCACTTGACTCCATAAGGAGAAGTTTTTAACTGGAAGGAACACTCGTGTTGGAACGAATTGGGAAGAAATGTACAGTAGATGAAACATAAATTCATCTAAATAATCCAAGCTGGCCAATAATGTTCAGGAGCACGCATCTCATTGATGCACGGTTGAACAAATAATTATAATCTGTTTTGAAGTATATTCTGCTGTTTTTTTTTCTTTTAAAACCTACTTTGCAGTTTTTACTTGCATAAATAGTTAATGGGCCACAAGAATTTTTGTGCAACGAAAATGGGCCACGAAAGAAAAAAGGTTGAGAGTTAAGCTTATTCAAATATTGCATTGAATAAGCTATATTCTATTTGAATAAGCTTAGCTGAAGATGATCTAGCTGCTAGCTGATAGAAATCGATTTTTGGCTGTTTATGGTTGAAGTGACTCTTAGGAAAGTAAATTCGTTTGTATCACAAAACATGTAACCGAGTCGTTCATATCAAGCATTGTTGTGGGCTTGACACGTGTCAGAAGATATTTCATTTTCTTGCACATAATTTTATCGCTGAATTGCATTTCATTATCATAACCATAACACCGAAGTTGCACATGCATAATGCTTCGTGAAGATATGCTATTTGCATTATAATTGTAATTTGTAGACCTATTTCAGTTATTTTGGCCTGTCCTGTAAAGTTACACTAGTGTTGACAGATGTCTTAAAACTGTTTGATTTAGGAACATAGTTTCCCATCTGGCAACACTGACTTCAAAGACTGGTTGGAAATTGGAAGATTATTAAAAATAAATTAAATCAATTACGCATTTGTTTTGTCAGAAACATTTGAAAATTATCTACAAATATTTGATGCCACGTTTCAAAAGTCAAATTTTCTTTTCACAAAGCGCGAGAAAGTTATGATCACAAGGAACGTCGTTGGTTCGAAATTCTATATCGGAGGCCATAGCAGCACAGTCTTCGTTGCCGCCTGCATCGTTTGGTTCTCCACTGTGCCAATGTATGTCATTTGATGAACCGTAAGATCCGTCCACCCATTGCCATTGGCCTTCGTGGTACAAATCGTGAATTCCAATCCAGAATCCTTGATCCTCACTTAACATGATGTTACTGATGGCACTGTAACAAAATGCATTTTTTACTTATAGTGCACTTGAAAACATAAAGAAATCAAACAAGTAATATTGACTCAGGGGCGCGGGAAGTAGGGGTGCTCAAGGATCTGCAGCTTCGCCTACAGCCAATTCAGCCCCCCTGGAATTTTCGATAATTTCTTCAGCCCCCCTAGAAAATTTTGACGATTTATAGGTAGGCTACATTACACAGATGTTGTTCCAAGTGTTGCTGTTATAATTCGTGAATCGTTTAAATGTAAATTTTTATTCATGTCGCTTTTTGATTCCGATGAAGTTGCCTGCAATTTGCTGGGTTTGTGTCCTACTCGTTCGTGCTTCTGCCCTCGCTCGTGTTGTTAAGTGCTACACTACTCTTTTGCAATGTCTGCCCGAAAAGACAGAAGATAGCGCAATGAGAGGAAACGAATGTGCAAAGATATTCGGCTTGGTAAAACAACCACGCACGATGGGGTTTTATTTCGCGATTACTTGCAACGGTGAAGTTTTTCAGCCCGCAGAAGTCGTCGCAAGACAGCTCCAAAATAAGAAGATGTCTGCTTCTTCAGCTTTGGAATCTATCACCATTCTTCGTGGACAGATCAAAAATGTCAGAAAAGATGAATGCGTTTCCAAGCTTATGGAAGCAGCGAACGTCTTTGCGTCTGCCAATAACCTAAAGACGCCAAAGGATACCCGACTGAGCAAAACTCCAGTAAGATTTCGAAACACAGAGGAATCGGATGCTTTGTCGTCTGCGGGACAAGGAGCGTCGAAACGGCAATACATCGAAGCCCTTGATTTGGTTCAAGCTGAGCTTAGTCGAAGATTCGACCAGGCTGATCTTGCGTTGATTTTTTTTTTTAAGTATTTTAACAAATATATTGGTACGGTATTTGATCACTTTACCAGATGTCACCCTATGTGTTTCCTTGCTGTCAACTCTTTTTTTTATTATATCAGTCTTTATTAGTTATTTTATTTATGAGTGAAACCGAAGAAACTCTGAGGTAGAATTAATTTATTTTTCCAGGCTCCTCATTTTTAATCAATTCTAAATTATTTTTTTTGCAATGTTTTATGGTGTTGCCATTGATTGATTGAATGATTGTTGCAACCTTGCCGAATTGTCTCTCATGTAGTTCAGTTCAGTTAATTTTTGTTTTGTTGGCGAAAAAGAAAGAAAAATAAAACAAAAATATACAAAAAGACAATAAACACAAATAATTCGGACAACAAGGATGGCAGCGAAAGACCAAAAGGTGCATGTCCATCAAAACATTTTGGACACTATCGATGTCAAACTCATGACACAGTTTATAGAGAAAACACCTAAGCGAAAAGCAATCTTCGGAAGCATGTGAGAACTCATTTCCACGAACTGTCGTTTTATATCACTTTCTAATTTGTTCGTTTTCATTTTAATTCCCTGAACAGCTGCTTTGTTGATGCCGTTCTTCATTTGTTAAAATTTACAATGTGTGTGTTTTGACGTTCGTTTTTGACACTTTGACACGGCAGCTTCAGCCCCCTCTAGAGAAAAGTATTTTCCACGCGCCACTGAATATTGTAGAAAAAAAAAGTCTAGTAGAATGTTTGGCTTGATAAAATCTTAACCTCGGACAAGAAAAAGCTTTCTTTGAGAGCTTAATCCTGACAGTTTTACACACTTGTAGGAGCTTTGAATTACTGACGCATGCTCGCTCACCAAGATCAACATACTGAAGTTTCCGCTTATTAAAGTATTGTTGGCAGTGAATTTTTCCATCCGCTTAATGTCGCTGATTTTGGTAGAGATGTTTGGTGGGACTACCAACTGCCATGACTTTTTAAATCGGGTCACAAATACAGTGTTACTCCACATGTTTTAAAAATTACACAAAAATTTGTGTATCAATAGGCCAACTGCAATTAATTTTTCTCACTATCTTATTCCATAATTCTTCATTCCGTGCACAGCCAAGTCCCCTCCAAGTCTTTGGCAGTAATATTGCGCTGAGTGCCAGTTGGTTGCCGACCACATTACTTGATACTGGTAGCCAAGGCCAGTGATAGGAAACCATCCGTTAGTCACCACCCCACCTGCAAAATAAAGTCACAAAATCAACCGGATTTCTCTCCTTCGGAGCTCATTGCCAGGAAAGGGGGATGTAGTTACCTCAAACTTGGACGTGACCTCTGAACAAATGTCAACCCTTTAAAAGCTACTTGTCCACCAGACAATAAAACGACTGACAACACTTATCACCCTCTCCAAGGAAAACATTTTCTGTGGCTAGAAAATAGTTGTAATATTGAACTGAAATTCAATTTCCTGTGAGTATTAGACGGCTTTGTTTTGAGATGTGTTGTAGTCGCCTTTAAAATTACATTGATATTATCTAACTCGTGACCAGTGATATCGCGTTCTTTTAGTACACTCCGTTAAGTAAATATCAAGAGGTAAATGGATTTTCGCTTAATTGGTTGGCTATAATTATTATCACTACCGTACGTTTTGTATGCCGACAGTTTTATTTGTCACTGCGAACTTACTTACTTCATTTTTATTATATCTGTCTAAAAATACAACAAGATGAAAATTTTGATTGGTCTTTCTATCAGGCTTGATTGTCAAATTTATAAAATTTTTATATTTGTAGAGTGTAGTGCAGACCATTAAATTTTTGAGCGGTTTGCCGGAATTGTTGACACTACAACAACAAAGCATTCAAGAAATATTACATCACAATACGTACTTTCTGCTGTCATAATGCAAGTCCCAGCAACAACAAGGAAACAAAGGAAAGTTGTCAGAGAAGCCATATTTATAATACTGCCACTAAATTCAACAAAGTCTTCTGCAAACATATAAACATCGGTTCGATGAAAGAAATGTGAGGAAATTATCTATTTTAGCTATTAATAATAGGCTTCCTATAGTGTGAGTTCGACTTGTACTCTCGAGTGTCGATCAAGAATAGGCTACGTCTGCTCTAAACAGACACTTTCATTGCTTTCACTTTTGTTTATCTCTGATCCGTTGTCCAACGATAAAATTTTTATCATTAGGTGATTTTCTATCAAAATCATTTTCATTCCAATGCAGTTGACGTTTCCTGCTGTGGAAACTTACCCCCAACAAAACAAATTATGGTTTTTAGAGAAGACTATACAGTACAGTAGGCTATTTGCAATAAACCCACCCTTTACCCAGACTTAGCTCAATCGCAAATGCCAAGTTTTAAGTTAATTTCATTATGTATAGTCTTCGTGTTGTTTTAGAGTTAGAGCACTGAAAAAAAGGTTTTTGCAGTGCAATTGTTTTATCATTATGACGTTTTTATGTTGTTTATCAAGAAACGATCTTGTAAATTTAAAACTTTATCCCCCTCGTAAACTTTCTAAGACAAAAATAAAATTTGAGAGCTATTTGTTAATGTCGTCGGTCATTTTCAATTATAATTTTGTCGTTGAAAAATCGTTAAAATTTGTAAAGTTTGTTGAGGAAAGCTTTCTAGCTACCAAGAGTCTCTTAGTTTGATTCGACGTTTGCAGACGTTGGATCAATCCAAAAAATTGTGTGAGTTTATCTTCCGTTGTTAA
Organism: Aplidium turbinatum; assembly: GCF_918807975.1. Taxonomy (NCBI): domain Eukaryota; kingdom Metazoa; phylum Chordata; class Ascidiacea; order Aplousobranchia; family Polyclinidae; genus Aplidium; species Aplidium turbinatum. Next base: position 2,974,556 of record NC_137483.1, on the reverse strand, counting down.
AGTCTGACATCGGTTCCACGGCTGTTTTTGATAATAATTTATTTCGAATTCTATCTTTTCATCAAAGAAACTGGCAACAGACCAATAGTAGACTACAGTAAATGGAAAATGCAGAATTAAACGTGCAATACAATACAATACAATACCTTCGTTTGTGTAAATATAATTCAATTGGTATCATGACAATTTAAAGCCGATGATACAAAGACGAAGGGGTTAAGGTTATTGTCTTTATCCTAAATAAATTATCGGCTTTGAATTGACCACTTTGAAATTATCGGCAACCAATTTACTTAGTTATTCTGTATTCTCAATATTTTGTAACTTTCCAAGTTGTTATTGTTAACCAAACGAAATTTGTTATTGTTAAGTTCTCACTTTTTTATGATTGTGCACTTCAACAATTCTGTTACACTGTAGCTTTTCAATTTTTATCTGTTTTTTTTTCTAATTTCTGTCATTTTGTTTTACAAATATCCAGCAAACTTTCATTCAACCGTTTTTTTTCCATGTTCAAGGTAAATGTATGATGAATTCCAACTAACATAGCCTAATTCGTGTTACTTGTTGCGATATCCAGTGTTGCACCCTCTTCAGTGTCACTTTAAGAGAAAAAATTACCCAAGACCATTGAGAGGCTGATTTAGGCCCGATACCAATCTCAAGCTCCAAAGAAAAGAAACTGCTTAAAATGGGTCATTTGGAAAAGTTTAGAGCCCCTAAAGTCATCTCCGGGATGGTTCCAAAGGTATCTCCTAAATCCTGCTATCAACGCAAATGGAAGTTTGTTTTTTTGTTTGTTTTATTATCTTTATCCTGCATTGCGGGAAAGCGGACTTGAGGGCTATGCATCGGTGTACGCCTTCCGACGTACACCTGACCCACGCTGCAGCCGACTGCAATGTCTGTTTCCGATTGTCTACTCTATTTATGACTTAAATTTGGTCCTACCCATTACTCGAAATCGATCACTGGGTAGAGGCAATTATCGTAAAGTTTCTTGCCCAGAGAAACAACAGCAAGTGCGGGTGGCTGGAGTCGAACATGCAGGCTCTCGACTGCGAGCCCAACGCGCTCGGCCACTGCTGCCGATACTTTGCATAACAATATACAAATGTTGTCTGCACAAATTATACTGCTTCACAAAAAAATATGGCATGTCGGTAACTGAAATATCAATATCCATTCCAGGCGTAGTTTTGGGCGCTGATTCCGAATCTGAACTCGGTTTTGCTCTATCACGTCAGGTTTTTGAGTTATTCACAATTTATTATTTTTGAAAATGGGTCAATTTTGTTATAATGTCTCTTTTTTGCCGCAGTCAAAAAAGTTTTTCTAAAATTCATGAAAGAGTCTGGAAATTTCTTTTAATCACTGCCAATCAAAAATTCAATTCAACATGAAAAATAATATGCCCTAACAAGGAGCCTAACTTTACGAATATTTGCATCAATTGACAGCTATTTTTAAGCTTTTTGTGAATTGATATGCAGCATATACGAACAAATTAAATGCAATCGCAATCACTTAACAAATATCACAATTAACAAGCTTTTGTTAGTTTAAAAAGTCGTCTTTTAGCATAAAGGCTAAGTTAGAAGACCAAGATGTCAGTCATTTTTTTGCAGAAAAAAGGTTCTCATTGAACATTTTAGAAATGCTGTGGGCATCTCTCTTCCTGCGATGGTCTTCATTGGTGTCTCTTTGAAGAGACCAACAAAAGTCAGCCATCATGGCAGGACTGACATTCCCCTGGTATCTTTCTTCTATGATTTTAATGTCTTGATGAAACCTCTCTCCATGTTCATCACTGACATCAGCATTGTTGGGTGGAAAAAAATCTAGGTGACTACGCAAAAAATGCATTTTCAGCGACATCCGAGCCCCCATCGCTTCATATGACTTTAGCATTTGGTTGACAATTTCTTTGTAATTGGTTGCTTTCTGCTTACCAAGAAGCTTGATGTTGTGTTAGTCTGATATTTTGTGTGATGACTGTTAAAAATTTGAATTCTATGGACTTTGAGTCTGATTGCAAATAAATAATAATAACTTGGTGTAATCTAGCTGCAAACCAAGTAAGAGTCCAACAACTTTTAGGTCACCATATACAGTATCTGCCATTTATGGTTTTCATAACTGATGCTAGCAAATTCTTCATTGCTTCATATGTTTCTTTGGTCTTGGTACTGTTGGCCACTGGAACTGACGGTTTTACATTTTCATCGTGTAGTAGAACAGCTTTTAAACTAGTTTTATTGGAATCTATAAAAAGTCTCCATTCACTGGCTTCATATCTTTCATCCATGGAATGCATAAGGCCATTGATATCCGAACAGTAGCAAATGTCTTCTTCAAGACAAAAATAAGGAGCCAAGTCTGCATGCCTTTTTCGTAAAGATGTGATGCTGACGCCTTTTTGCAATAAATTCCATTGCTTCAGTCGTGACCCAAGTAACTCAGATTTTTCTTTTGACAAATTTAAATCTCTAACCAAATCTTGCAAATCTCCTTGTGATAAAATGTGTGAGAATTGGAAAAGTTCTGTCTTGCTTATAACTGATGCTAATGAGGTAATTTGATCAAATGTATACCATCATAAATGTTTTTTGTTTATAATATCTTCGATCGATTCTTTTCGTCATGTTTTTTTAAATCAATAAAAGCAACTTTGCAGGCAATAAAGCGATTTAGAGGCACATTAGCAATTGCCAATATAATAAACTATAAACCAATTTGAAGAAAATAAAAATTGTGAATAACTCAAACATCTGACGCGATAGAGCAAAACCGATTTCAGATTCGGAATCAGCGCCCAAAACTACGTCTAGAATGGATATTGGTATCTCAGTTACCGACATGCCATATTTTTTGTGACGCAGTGAACGTTCCACCTAACTTCTAAGAAGCGCTTCATGCTACAAAAACAATAGGCCTACAGTAATAAACGACAACATAAACCAGTACACTAAACGAAAATATATTGGTATAACTCAGACTCTACATAAAAACGTGCTTTTATGATTTTTGAAGTTGTAATGCTCTACCAATGGCTACAACATCAATAAGTATCATACAAAGCATCAGCGAAAACGCTGATTGACACATCGCCAAAACAATTGGGAATTTGAAGAACACCAAATCAATGCTCAGTTGGCAAATCAGTTCTTTTTTGCATTGGTTCAACGTTTGCAAACGTTTAATCAATCTGAAGAATGACTAATTGGTTTTCAAAAATGCTGAATTGCACAAAGACGGTTTTAAGAAATAGTAAAGTGCCAAGAATAAGTTTATAACTTGCAAACATAAATCATTTTGTTGCTGCGTCGCTACATTTGCTAGTGTGGGCCTAACAACCTATTTATTCAATGAGCATAGAAAATATTTATTAGAGTTTTCAATAGTAAAATGAGGTGTGGTTACCGACTTAAGCATCAGATGCTCTTTAAATTTTATTTAGGACTTTTTTGTGTAAGTTGTTAAACTTTTAACATTTATAACTATAATTCATATCATTTATATAATCCATGGCATTTAACTATGGCTCTTTTTATGATGTTGAGTAAGTTTAATCGGGTAAAAATATAAAAAATTACCGTAACTCAAGAGAAATAAAACCATTAAAAGCTTTAAATAAATTGGAAAGTTGTTAGTAGGCTACAACAATGTTTGTTCTTACCTGGAGTTATGATGGCAATCTTGAATTATCCAACAAAGTTAACGAGATAATTAACCTTTCACTGTTTTTCACGTTTTGAAACGACCATGAACAAACACTTTTTAGCGATAGCCTATGCCTGGACAAGTTTTTGCAAAAGGATTTTCTTCGAAGTTTGAAAAGCCTACTGTTGCCTTTGCTATAACTGCCAGTAACAAATTTCAACTCAAATTACCTGTTTCTAGACCTCTGCTATGTTTGGCACATAGGCTATTGTTTTTTTGTTGTGATGACCAGAAATAAAAACAAACTGAACTAAACTCTTCCAATGAAAATACATTCTATCAGGGCTACCCAGAGGTGTTGCATTTTGCGAACATTTCCAGATTTTGCCACAGTAACTGCGTGAATGAAATTCTCCGAAGATAATTTTTGTCGTTTTCCTAATTTTTTGTAACTTAGTCCTTTTTCACAGTTTTTCTTAGATGACAGGTTGGGTTTTACCATTATCAGACTTTGAAAAACAAAGACAATAAGGTTCAGAAAATTTCAATCAGACTGTTAGTCGCTTGCTGATAGTCTGATTGAATGTTTTTCAATTTCATGTATCAAATAGTCGGGTGTCCTCACATCCGCCAAGGAACTGCATTGTCAGCACGTTTGGCTGATTTTCGGTATTCCTAATGAGATTTTGCTGCCATGACAACATTATTAGTAAATATTTTATCATTTTTACTGCTTCCCCAAAGCAAAGAATCTTTTATATCATGACGTCCTGAAAAAAGCTTAGAAAACTTTAGTAAGGCAGTAGCCTACCAGTAGTCGCACGGTATACAAAATCTGCAAAGTGTGACAAATCAGGTCCCACTTGGAGGTAGCCTATGCATTATTCTTCTGTATTATACGTCCAGTTTGTTTGGCTTTGTTGGTGAAATAGCTTACTGTAGGCCTACTGTACAACCATCACAAACAATAATAAAACATAATTTTTACCAGTAATAGATCCAAGTGGGGGCACTTGCTCGTTACGTGCCCCCTTAAATCAAGAAATACATCATAAAACATAAAATTGTTCTAGCTTTGCAAAGGTTTGCTTACGCAATCTTTATTGATTAACCAAATTGGGCGCGACATTCTTCAGCAGTGAATTAAAGGAAAAACATTTTTTGGGTTCCCCTTAAACAACACGATGGCAAACTTTCGAAATTGTAGCCTACTGAAAGCCTATAGCCTAGCCTACACAACACAAACCTTTAACAACTCAGCCTAAACTGTTGAAATCTTTTTGTTGTCCTGAAAGCAAAATATATAAAACGTAATTTGAATTAAACTTGCAATTCAAACTTCTGCTGAAGTCCAATGATGGTGAATTTGTCCAAACACAAGTGGTAGCTTACGCTTCATCAGAACAACACTACACTACGGTACCGTAGCCCAGGGGTCCGCAAATAGGCTACTTTTTGGCGCGACCCAAAAAAACAATCGTTCGAAATCTTCGCTACCCAAACGTTTCAGAAGCAGATAATTTTGAGCAAAATGTTTTGCAATTTAATATCAATTCCAATACGGTCGTCCCCGCTTATGAAGCCCACATCGAGACTGGACAATTTCGGGCTTATTAAGCGGGAGACAATTTTCTACCACTCCTATACCTTCAGTAATTCCGAAATGGACCAACTTGGGCTTAATAAGCAGATGGACCTATTAACCGTGGGCTTCGTCTTCGTTGTGTGAGCCTCTGAGGCCGAGAGTCCATCCTTTTACCACCCCAGATTCACGATGTTCCCGGACTACACTGGAAGGCTACTAGAGAGCAGTCAGTCTTTGGTTTCATCATCCATGACGCGCAGACCTTGCACTCCGTTAGGTGGCTTGAAGATGGTACAGTCATTGATGATGTGGTCTGCGGTCTGTTCCTCGGTACCACATTCACAGGAGGAGGAATAGGCCATTCCCCATTAGTGCATGGTTGAGCAGAAAAGCCTGACGCCCGTACGAAGACGGTTGAGGCGCACCTATGTCTGTCTTTGTAGTGTCAGGCCGATGTGGCATGTGTCGTCGTCGGAGATGAACGAATTAAGTCTGGTGGTAGGCCTACTTGACTTCCATTCAGATTTCCATTTATGGTCTGCCCATTGCCCAAGTAGCCACAGAGATGTCTTGTACATCAGCTTCGTTGATCAGTAGTTGAGCGGCTGGCACGAATGGGTGTCTTGATTTCATTCGACAAGGGTGCTCGTTTGGGGGAGCAGAGATCTTGTGGTGGAGAAGATGTTAGGCTCCAGATTCCTGTCGGCCGAGAGACAGAGTGGCTTCTTCGCGACGAAGCTCAGCAGGTTGGATTCCAGCGAAAATGGGGAGATTGTCCAATGGTGGAGACGCAGGCATCTGGTCATTGTGCGTAGGGCGTTGTGTTTAATGGCAGTGTCGATGTTGTGACAGTGAGCACTGTGGCACCAAACAGGTGCACAGTGCTCTGTTGAAAATTAGACAAGGACTAAGGCTGCTATACGGAAGGCGTCAGCCCTCGACCTCAGCTGGAGCCTGCCAGGCGCTTGAATAGCGCAGCGCCGGATGTCAGTTTCTTGCGCAGTGACATCAAATAGTGGTGGTATGTGAGCGATCTATCCAGTATTACCCCAAGATATTTTAGATTGGGGCAGAAGGACAGAGATTTTCCATTGTTTTGAACATGTAGCTCACGATCAGCTTCCCGAGTGTGTAGGTGGAAAGCTGCTGCTAGAGTTTTGGTTTCGCTGAGTTTCAGTCGCCAGTTCTGGAGATAGGCTGAGAGAGTTTTCATGTCCTGGCTCAAGGTGTCTTTTAGACTTTATAACCGTAGGCTTAATAAGCGGGGACTACTGTACTACAATCGAAAGATAATTTTTTTTGTACAAAATTGTATGAAACTCAGCACATTAAAGAGTGTATGATTGTATTTACGGTACTTTTGTCATACAAGTTAAGTTATATTAATAGTACATTTAAACTGTTTTGCGACCCATTGTGGATGGTCTCGCGACTCAAATTTGGGTTGCGACCCACTATTTGCGGACCCCTGCCGTAGCCTACTGAGTTTAAAACTGCACAAAGGGCAGCCAAAACAACTTTAAATTTGTTCATTTTTTTTTCGATGGGCAAAGCTCTTTAAACCCTCTGACACAGTGCTTTATTTTTCGGACCTCACATTTAAGCTACAAGGTCCATTTTGTCTTTGAAATTTTGTTTTGTTGAAACTGGTTCGCACAACAAGAATAGTGGAGACGGAGAGAAGTCAAAAGTTCCACCAAGCCAGCTGCACACAAATAGGCCTAGGCTACTTAAATAATAACCTAACACCGAAAAGTAGGTAGCCTATAATCACAAAAATTAAAAGTAAAACAACTAGACAATACAGCAAGAACATATCAACATAAAAATATGTGTAGCTTAGTTGAAATACTGAGCTTCAGACATTGTAGGTTAATATTAATTTTGCTTGCCAGATAAGAATAAAGTTCCTCGGTTTGAGAAATTTGATAAAAATTGGCCTGAAAACAATAAATTTTAGGGTAGAGAAAACATTTTTGGAAGCTCGGACAAAAAATAATGGAACTTGGACTATAATCAGGTAAAACCAGGATCTATGATAAAACCAACATTGAAGTAGGAAAAACCTTGCTTGTTTTTTTTATTTCATATTATTGCTTTTTCACCGCCCTATGAACCACAACCACTTGCTTCACTCAAGTCTCTCATCATCATTATGTTCCTTCCTCGCATAAGAAGGCTGAATACAATGCGTCATTGTGCTCGATCATGAGCTGTTCATACTGCACTTTTATGATTTAATTTTGTTCATTTAGTGATGTTTGATGTCCAAACCATTCTTGGTCCACCTTTGTTTTTTTACCGTTTATCTTCCCTTCTAGCCTACTAATGTCTTTGTAACGACTAACAAGTTTTGCCTTAGGCTATTGTGTGTCCGAAATATTTCAATTTTCTTCTTTTGACTATTTGTAAGAGAATTTTGCTTGAATTAAATTTGGATATATCGGTTAGCATGGCATGTTACTTACCATATATTTGGGCACGCATACATATGCCCACGAAACATTACTTTGCATACTGCATGAAACTACAGCACGGTTTTAAATTATGTATCTTTGTTATTTCTGTGATTTGTTTGCAGCTGCTGAACGATTGTTTTTAGACTATCGTATAGACATTTACGATTCTGCAAATGGTGGCATGTAGGCTATAGACCTATCAACGTGTATTTTCTTTTGCTTTATATTTGTGTTATCCGTAGGCTATTGTTTTTCTTACTTTTGCATTTTGTAGGCTACAGGTCGACTTATAAATCACGTAGGTAAATATTTTTAAGTTGACTTGTAATTAAACATGTTTTGCACTCTTCAGAAATCTTGCATCGTGAACAACAACAAAATCACGTGTGTTCTGCACTCCTGCCGCCTTAAACGAAAAAAGTTCCTCAGTTCAGAGCCACCCTACCCGTCTCTCTAGCGCCTAACAACGAATGTAAAAGCCGAATGCCAACGAATGCTGTGATAATGTCAATCATCTCTAGCTGTGATCTCAAGCAAAAAAGCGAGACAAGGCTGCATTTTCATTAAGCCAATCGGCATGGTCTGCTGTTCACAGAAACAGTCAGACAAACAATGAATGCCTACCACGGCTTGCAACGGTGCTCACAAACAAAACAATAAATATTTTTACGAGGTGGACTTTTACCGGTGTAACGGTCCAGGAGTTACCAATTCAGTAGCGGCGCCACGGGGGGGACTGGGGTGGACATGTCCACCCCACTTCTATTTATGGTCAATTTTGTAATTCGTCGAGATCCGATGAGAAAACTTGGGGGGTGTATGCAGGGGGTTAGGGGGGCCTAGTGACTGCGTCATCAATTAATTTCAACTTCTTACTTATGAATTACTGTTGCAGCATTGACATACGAAGAAATGAAGAATCTTCATGGTTATCGCTCTATTGTATTGATTGATTGTAGTCTAATTTTACCATTTTGAGGTGATGGCTTTTATCACAGCTGAGACACAAGCTTTGTAAGACCTAATAGGCAAAGGTTTTGATGGGGCCACCAACATGTCAGGCAAGGATGAAGGTGCACAGCAACACCTAATTGCAGCCGGTGCCAAACCGTCGGTATATTTTCATTGTTTTGCACACCGACTAAATCTTGCGCTTGGGCACAGTGTTGAAAACGTAGCGACAGTCAAAACAATTGGTAACATCTACAACTTTATGGACTGTTCTACCAAGATACATTTTTTTGTATAAAGAGCATTTTAAAAAGGATGGAATCACGTCTGGAAAAATTGCATTGCACTCGTTATCTGATAGGCTACTAGATGGTCTCATTGGTCTACACGCTCAGATGATCTGGATGTTGTTATTAATGTAGCCTATATCCAGCACTGCTGTCAATGTTCCAACAAATGAAGGTAATGGTGTATCTACTGGATGTTTGTTCTGCATCAAGCAAACTGAATTTGTTACTGCTAGTCTAATTCTTCATAAATGCTTTTCGTTAAGTAAACAGGCTTCAGATTATTTAAAAAGTGAAGAAATGGATCTTACCACTGGGGTTGCTGCTATCAACGACTTGACAAGAGCATTTGACTCACTGCGTTCAGAGGAAGATTTTACCAAATTGGTTTTCAACACATCGCTGTTTGCAGATAGAAATCAAATTACCAGTGAAAGCACTACGCCGGCTAAGCGATGCCGCTACCCACCAAGCCATTTCCGAAATGGTCAGATATTATTGATAGGTTGCAACAGTCTTCCGTGGAGTGAATCTGAATCCATTACAGAATAGTTAAGACGAGATTTTTCTTTATCCTTTGACAGAATGCTGAATGAACTTAAAAAGCGTTAGGCTACTCGGATCAAACATGTGAATTAATGTCAAATGCAGCTGCATTTTATTACACGCACATGTCTCCATCAAATTTGCCTAAAGTTGAATATTTAGTCAAATTCTATAATTTCCATGAAAATCAGGTTGGGCAGCAATAGGATCTTCTTTTTTGGGGTCAGCTAATTGTCACAAGTGGAAACTAGAAATGGAAAAGCAACAAAGTGGACCGTGTGGTTGTGTCTGCCTTCACTTTTGAAATTGTGTGGACAAAACGATCTTAAATCATTTGTACAGCGATTTGTTTCAAATTATTGCTACTGTTGCTACTTTGCCCATGACTGTGGCATCTTGTGAACGTATCCACAGCAAAATAAGACAATAAACTATTATCTGCGACCTGCCATCATTACAAAGACTTGAACATCTGGTGCAGATCAGCAGTAAGCGAGACATTGCCGACAACACTGGTCCTCAAAAATGGTGAAAGCTTTTCAACTGACCTGCGAGCTCAAAATAAAATTTTAGTGCAGTGATTCTTAACCAGTAATGTACGCGCATACAAAAAATATTGACGCCGTCAGCGTTAACGCAAAAGTTTGAAAAACCATGCGCCGTATGCGTCAACGTAACTTGTAAAAAAAGTTGGCGGTGTCAGCGCATACATTAGCGTAAACTAATTTTGTTTGCTAGGTGCCAAACATTCACACGGTATAAACCACTCGAAACAAACAAGTTTTATTTTGAATTTCCACGAAGAAACACAAGCATCTGAAAGTGTTCATCAGACATTTTGCTGTGTTTTGGTTCCAATATGTCTTTGCCCATTGAAAACGTTCTTTCAACTGCAGCGCTGGAAGGTATTGGCGTGTTGTAGCGAAAAAAAGACATTAAAAAGTAGCCTATGCGTTGACGCTATGCGCTAAAAAACCGCGAAAACTTTACGGCGTAGCCTCAAGCGCAAACTATCCAAAAAAATGTGGCCGCAAGCGTTAGCGTAAACAAAAAGTCTACGCCGCAAGTCTACGGCGTAGAATTTGCGGCGTATACGTAGGCTACATCTCTGTTCTTAACCTATGGCAATGGGTATTATTAGGTACCGGTAAAAGCCAGGTTTTTTAAAATTCTGTTTAAGGGGCCACCCAATAAATTTTTATGAGGCCGCCTATCATTGCAGCAGCTCCATGACATAAAATAACGACAAGCTTGCTAACATAAAGATCGTAGTTGGCAATTCTATGGACCGCAGAGGAAATGTATGGGAGCGTTTGGCCCCATTCTATTCTTTTGTTTATATTACCTCAAAATATTTTTGTCCACCCCACTCATTTTTGGCTGGCGCCGCCCCTGGTTACCATGGTTGCCAAATATAATTAACTATGTTTTTATGAAAATAATTGAAATTCTTATTGCTCAAAAAGTTACATTGACAATTTTAAGCAATGATTAATCTTAAATGAAAAGGTAGCCTATGCATAAGATTGAGAGCAACTACTATAAACTTAGGCTAGTTGTAAAATTTTTGTTTTTGTATCGCTTTCGGAAGCGCCGGGCAGCTTTGGTTATTTGTGGTCTGACGTCATTTCTAGACTGCTACGTTGCAGCAGCACGGTAACTTTTGGACCGCAGTAACTCCTGGACCGTTACACCGGCACAAACTCAGACATTATTTTTTTGAAGGCGTTAGTTAGAACAACGCAGCCACAAACACAACGCCACATTATTATCACAAACACTCAATTAACATACCTATTATGTACCACAAGTCAGTGCCGGTCTTTAGGGTGTGCAAACCGTGCGATCGCACAGGGCCCGCAAATTAGGGGGCCCGCAATTTACTCAGAAAATGCAGTAATTTTTGTTATTTCCACTGGAAAAATTCAACAAAAGAATTAGCAACAAGAAAAGATAGAGACACAACCTATTTCACACCCTGAACATTTCGTACCCTAAAAAGATCGAGAGAAAAAAACAACAGAGCCGAAGTCGCTGATCGGAGTTGCCGCAAACAATTCAAAATTTCTCTCGACCTTTTCAGGGGACGAAATAGGTTGAAATTTGATTTTGTTGACAGCGGACAGCACCATTTTACAGTAATATTCATACCCAAATTTTTGTTGAACATGCTCTCAGAATGCCCCAAATTCAAAGTAATTGTTCAAAATTTTCTGGGAGAGGTCCCCCCAGACCCCCCTCCGCTGGGTGTCGCCTTTGGCGAACACACCATCAGGCAACGCCTGCCGGCCGTCAAACCACCCCCTCCCCTTTCAAAATACCTAGCTACGCTATTCAATTGGCTCATTGTCATTGGGGCCCGCAAAGCATATTCCGCACAGGGCCTGAAATACCCCAAGACCGGCACTGCACAAGTGTTACGATTTTGTGCCTTACCGTTTATATCTCCTTAAATTTGAGCTAAAGTTGGTACCCTCGGTTCCAATTTAGCTCGAATTTAGGAGGGCATCTGTAGCAATTCAATATCATGCGAAACACGTTTTCCTTCCTAACAAGTGAACTATTTTAACCTATACGTCATTTTCTAAAGATTTTGTATTTTTCCATCTAACCTGCTGGAAATAGAAAAAAGAAAACAAAAATAAAAACTGTTCACACTCGCTCTTTGACAAGGAGAGACGAAGAGACAATAGAGGGAATCAAAATTAGAACGTAGCCTATACAATTTGGATGACTGTTAAAATGTGCTAATTCGTAATATCTTATCTCGTTATTCTATAATGTTTAAATTCATTTGTTATAGACCTGTCCTAAAATATTATACGAACACCTTCTGATAAATAAAAATAATAATTCGAATAACAATTGTGTGGAAATAGGCTAGTTTAATGGAGTTGGATAGTCAAATTAGTTAGGTTAGAATGTCCGTTGGGAAAACAGAATTTTATTAGACAGCCGACCGATTAATATTTTAAATCTCAATAAATCATCCTTACACGTAAAATATGAAATTTTCAACATTCGCATGTGTTATGTTAGGCTATGTCCAGAGCTCGCGAAAGCATCGATCCATTTTTTTTTTAATTTGTTGGGACACTGTCCAAACATTAGAATTGTACAAAAGGGTTGTTTTTGTTTGTTTGTCGTATCCAGGCTTTACAATATTTATCTATTGACAAACTGCTAAATTTGAATTTTGATTCAATAAAACATTTTATATTTTTCCAAGTGTAGTTCTTGCAATTTCACTTGCAAGTCTCTACGAGTCTGTAATAGGGATAGTGGAATACCGGGACCACTCACTTTGCTGATTTTTCTTGCGAAATGGACAGCTAAGAAGTTCAAAAATTAGCAGAACGGCACAACGTTTTCTTTGCTTTTAGGTAAATCCATTCTCATCAAATGAATTGCTATATTTGGTTAAAATTTGGGTTCTAGAAAATCTGTGAAACCTTACTACAGCAGTGTGAGCAGGGCCGGATTTAGCTGATGAGGGTCCCGGGGCACTTTTAGATCGGGGGCCCCCCTGCAAAAATTTGTTTCAAGCCTACAGCGCGAAAAACCACCTCTTCGTCTACAGTAGCATCAATCCAGCACTGCACAGCATTTTGCAGAAACTTCAAAGGCTGAAAGGAAGAAAAAATAACACAAAATCACATTTTTTCCACTTAGGGGAGCCCTTCAAAAGTCGGGGGGCCCGGGGCACCTGCCCCACCTAAATCCGGGCCTGAGTGTGAGACTCCCTAGCGTTACCGGTGTTGCGTGAAGTATATCCTCGCATTATCATGACTTGAAAATAAACATGATATCACGTATTTCCTACATTTATTTTGACGATACACACTTTGTAGCTTATACACACGTGGGCAGGTCATATAAACTGCACCTGAGTATGCAACATATGGCAGTAGACCTCAAGCTGTAGTTGCATCAAATTTTGTCATAACATTATGACCTTCCAGTTGTCCACCTTACATTTGAATGAGCAATCCCTTACTTCTACTATCCCTAGTCTGTAAGCGAACAACCCGCGACTGAAATCGAGACACCCATTTTTGCGGGCCGCACAACTCTTATGAAAACCACTTTAGACCAATCCATCAGTACTGCAGCTACCTGGGAGAACCACCAATGAAGCTCGGAGTAGAAGAAGAACTCCCCTACACTCCAAAGTCTCATCTCCCACACCGGCCTCAATCTAATAACAGGAATGTTTTTGCCAAGGAAGGCTTGGGTGCGGCTTAACCACCTTCGCACTGGCGTAGGACTATCAAACATGCACAAATGCAGGGCCGGATTTATCAGTAGGCAGAGTAAGCAGTTGCCTATGGCGGCAAATTATTGGGGGCGGCAAAATATACGAATATATTACATTGATAATACTGTAGCTGTAGGTTCAGTTCAGTTTATTTTTTGTTTTGTTGGCGAAAAAGAAAGACACAAAAAGCAAAAAGACAATAAACACAATAATTCGCACAACAAGGATGGCAGCGAAAGACCAAAAGGTCACCAAAGTCAGCTGCCACCCAAACATTTAAACAAAAGACCCAAAATTAAGAACATTAACACATACGGTATACAATATATAGCACAATACCAGCACTTTAATTTGTAAAAATTAACAATGGAATTAACAATACATTAAAGTTTATTGGATTTCATCCACACATCAATTTTTTCTATTTCTCTATTGACATTTTTTTGGAGAGATGACAGGCATTTATCTGACATATGAAAGTTTGAGTCATCAGCAAAAAGTGTAGTTGAAAACGAAGATGCATTTGGAAGATCATTCACATAAAGAAGAAAAAGCAAGGGACCAAGGATTGACCCCTGTGGGACACCACATTTAACAACATTGAAATTAGAATTCTTACCGTTAATTTTTGTACTTTGCATTCTATTTGTTAGATAAGATGTTAAAACGTTTAAAAACTAGCCACGAAAGCCATAATGGTAAAGTTTTTTTTAAAAGTATGCCATGATCAACTGTATCGAAAGCTTTACTTAAATCAACAAAAACCGAGCATGTGTATTTATGATCATTCAAGTTAGAAAGTAAATCATCATAAATTTTTGTCAATGCTAAGCTTGTTGAATCATTTTCACGAAAACCATGTTGAGCTGGGGTTAAAATACTATATTTGTCAATAAAATTCATCATCCGTTTATATAGAATTTTTTCGAAAATTTTGGCAAAAGTTGGCAATAAAAAAATTGGTCGCAAATCTGTAAAGTGTAAAGGTGAACTAACTTTTGGTACAGGTATTATCAGACTCTTTTTGAGTACATCAGGAAAGATTTCTTGCAAGACACATTTATTCAGTACTTTTGTTAAAAAAGGGCATATAATTACATTAGCCATTTTGATAAATTTAGAAGGTATTTCAAAAATGCCTGAAGCTTTATTTGCTTTGAGGCTCCTTATAGCATCAGATACTTCTATCTCATTTATATCAGGAAAGCCAAAAGAAGAACATTTTCTGTTTAACATGAATGATTCAAAATTTACATTTGAATTTGGAATTTTAGCTGCCATTGAAGTTCCAATATTTGTGAAGTAATTGTTTAATAAATTAATGAATTCAATTCACGTAGGCTACGTGAATATAATAATTCGCAACAGATATATTATAATAATAATAACAATATTTATATAGCGCCACATCCACAGTCAAACTATGCTCCTGAGCGCTGTATATTCTGATATAACCTATAGCAATTAATAAATATGTTATCACATCACACACATTTATAAACAGTGCGGCAAGTCATATATGGCAAGTCATCGTCTCTAGAGTACTTCACGCTTGATTGGTTTTCAACAATATGTGCTGCTTAGCGCTTCTTTTAGTTATCTGTCTCGCTTAGTATGGAGGACTAGGCTTTGTCTGTGCAATTTTTATTAATCTTTGTTCGGTTTCTTTCACTGTTAGTAAATTTAAAGCAGCCCAGAAAAAATGTTTTTAGTCAATGTTAGGTTGATGGAAAGGTTGCAGGCTATTTTGTGTAGGCCTACTTGCCTTGATGCTTAAAGTATGCAAACAAGCCAAATAGTAAGACTAATTTACGAAAGAACTTTAGTTTCATGAAGTTTTATAAAAATGGCGGCATTGAGGACAGGTGCCTGTGTTGTCGATTAGAAGTTGTTTGAGTTGAGGTTAGAAAATTAGCTGGCCTTATTAGCTGCAGGTACCTTATATTATAATATAGGCTACATATCATACGCACCATCGAAAAAAAATTGGGGGGCAGCACTTTTCTTATCTGCCTAGGGCAGCACTTAGGCTAAATCCGACCCTGCACAAATGGGGGATGACTCCATCCGTTATCTGTAAGTATTGCAAGGAGGAATAAACTGCGGACCACACCATCTGCAACTGCGCCATCTATCATGCGACAAGTGATGTGCGTGGTCTGCGTGAACTGGATGATGAATCAACTCAGTGACTGCTCGACACCTACCTAAATATCTAGCCTGAGTCTCCGCGACTGCCCAAGGGTTGTAAAAGGCAGAGCCCCGCAACCCCTGGAGTGGCGAAAAATGTTCACACAAAAAAGAAGCCTAAGATACATCTCAAAACCAAACCAAGGTAAAGCACAATTTTTATTATTATCACCTTAAATTTAGGTGAAAAACACACCAAGCGAATTTTGATTGTTGGAAAATTTGTTACGTCTGGCAGCACTGGCTGAAACCCTGCAGCTCAGCAGCTGCAATCACTGCAATCACCATTGGCTACCCTGTCTCTCTCCCCCAAAAAGCCCAATGTTCTGAAAAAGAAGTGGCAAGAAATATCTATGATTAGCAAAGACGAGTTTTAAGACACGAGAAGATATTTGAACGTGGCAGTCTCAATCTTCTGTAAATGGTTTTGCATTTTATGTATAAAGTAGTAGGATGAGAAATAATATCAGTTCGGTTTATTGTTTTGTTGGCGATAAATAAACAAAAAGTACATACAAATTGTGTGTCCATCAGCACAACAGGATGGCAGCGAAAGACCTGTAGGGTCAAAATTCATTAATGGTCCATAGGACTTTGTTTATTTTTGTAATACACTTATTGCATAAATTTGATATATTTCAGAATATTGGACTTTTTTATAGCCTAGTTATATCAAGTGTGTCTAGAATTTATTATGGTTTTTGACATATTTAAATGGATGGTTGCTCCTTACTTTGAAACATTGCTTGATAAGACTTTTCTAGCAGTGGAACCTATCTTGAGTTTGTTTTCTTTATCCAAAGAAGATGTTAGTCATTGGTCTGAGTCACCATTGCTGCCATTAATCCATGCAGTGCTAGTTATTATTCTCTTTTATCTTACAGTTGTATTATTTACAAATGCAAGGTAAGTTGTACTGTTTTGTTTATTCTTACCATATGTGGTGTTAGTAGACATATTCTATGAGGCTATATTTTTGTGGTTACTTTAGCATGCCAACATTTTAAGCAATAAAAAAAAAGTTTTTGTTGCCTATTAACTGGTCACTTCTTGTGTCAACTAACTTAGGGTAGCTCATCCATAGTGTCTGCATTTGAGAATTGAACTGAAACTCTGGTGAATAACATGACTATCATAACCAGCTTTTGTTTGTTGTTAAAGGGGTAGCCTACTAAAGGAAAAACCTGACTTGGCGATTTTCCACGTTCTTTGTATTTAACATGCTACCATAAAACGATTTTCAATAAAATTTTGCCCCATTGCGGTCTGACCACCATTGTGCGCGTGCTTTTGTCAGAGCTTTCAAAACGAGATTGAGCCTGAGCAACAAAGCGTGCGACTATACAGTCTACGTAACAAAAGACTCACAATCTGCTGATCACGCAATAATTGTTACTGCGGGCGATTTGACTGTAGGCTATGTATGTACATCAAAACAGCACATTTCAACATCAAAACAGCACATTTCAACATCAAAACAGCAGGCAGTTTGCTCAAAACATCAGATGTGGTAACGTGGCTTTTGTTATTGCTGTCTTTTATTACGTATTCTCGAGCAGTGTTGGCACGTTTTGGTCATTTCGAAAAAAATGAAAATAAATGAAACACTGGACTTTGGGCCTTGCCAGCGCCATTGAAAACAATTTTTTTTCGGTAATTGTTTTTGAAATGTATTCTTGAATGTTCAGTAGGGTGGCTCTTAAAATTGAGTTTTTGAATTTTGCTTGGGACACCCTTTCAAATGGTGAGGTTGTCAGAAAAAATAACTCTTGCAAATTTTTTTTTAATTTGAAGTTGATTTAGAGGTGGCCCTCCCCCCCTAAAGTTCTGTGCCCTCCCTCGAAATACCAAATCTGCGTAACTCGAAAACCACTTGAGCTAGAGATACAGTTATTGTGTTAAAAGATGCAGAAAACATGGTTTTCTATCTGCTTTCTGAACATTGAATGCATCTATCTTGAGTAGAAAAGCAGTTATTTAGAAAAAACGCATTTGACCAAATCTTGATTTTACAACCTTTTTTGTGACCACGCAACCGTCTACAAAATTTCTTTTTTTTTGTCTTAATTTTTGCACCTTAGAGGGAACACTGGTAACGATATTCATTTCAAAATGTAATTCTGGTCAGTATCATACTGGAAGAAGCGATATTATTGACAATATTTTACATATTGCCTTGCGTATCGTGACAGGATGTCTGCGACCTACACCATCGGACAATTTCCCTGTCCTTGCAGGCAACCAACCAGCTGAGTTTCGTCGCGAAGAAGCCATCCTGTCTCTTTCTCGCCGCACTACGAACCCCAACCACTTGCTCCACTCAAATCTCTACGAATCTGTGAGCGAGCAATCGAGCATCCTCGGCAACTGAAATCGAGACACCCATTTGTATGTGACGCACAACTCCTGATGAAAACCGCTGAAGACCAATCCATCAGCGCGGCTACCTGGGAGGACAGCAAATGGAGCTCAGAGTGAAAGAAGAACTCCTCAAGACTCTAAAGTTGTATCTCCGACACCAGCCCCCATCCAACCGGAATGGATAATTTGCCAAGGAAGGCCTGGGTGCGGCTCAACCGCCTGCGTACTGGGCTAGCCTACTGGAGTCAGACTATTCCGCTTCAACATGCACAAATGGGGGATGGCTCCATCCGCAATCTGTGAGTGTGACAAAGAGGAACAAACCACAGACCACACCATCTGTAACTGCACCAAATGGTGTGCGTGGTCTGCTTGAACTGGATGACGAATCAATGGATCAATGGACGAATCAAAGGATTGCTGCTCAACACCTGCTCAAGCATCTAAACAGCATCGCCACTGCCCAAGAGTGGTAAAAGACAGAGCCCTTGACCCCTGGAGTAACAAAGAAGGTTTAAAGTTTAAACGAAGAAGAATAGACAATATTGTTCTTGTTGGAATTTGGAAACAGTTTCCTGTGTTCAGTAACAACTTGCAAAAGAAACTGAAGTTGGTACTCATCTTCAGTTAAGATTTTGTTAAAATCCTGGATTAGACTTAGAGCAACTCCTCTCTCTGCTCTGTCATTGACTACTGAAAGTCCCTTCGCCATGTGTAAAGCTTGAATAAATGCACCATCTTCAGTCCAATGAGCAGGATCCTTTGAAAGTATAATTATTGCTTCATTTTCACCCAACACCAACAGCTGAAGAAGCCATTTTGAATTAGAGGTGCAATACTGATCTAGACCCTTATTGCTAAGAAACGCATCTACTTTGATGCTTGGTCTCCTTGGTGGACGTTCTCCTGTTTCATCTAACATGGTTGCCACCATTAGCTTTTTACTTTCCACAGACAATCGAGAGTCAAACAAGGCTAGATCAACCATTTCTTCGGACAGATACCATAAATGCAGACCAAGATTTTTGCATAAATCGCCTTCGCCATCCAACAAGTGCGATGCATAGCACCTGAAGCTTGAAAGCGGATTCCACGCTCAGGAGTTTCTCCAAGGAATATGATAAAAAACGGGCATTTTAGCTATGCATGAATGCATAAAAGTTTAGGAATACTTATTTCGTTTATTGCTTTACCAGTTTTACAGGTTGGTTTATGAACTTTGTTTATAGCTTGGGCCACAATACTTGTTTAGCACTGTTTTGTGCTAGAATACCGAAAACAGGTTTTTTCTAAATAACTGCTTTTCTACTCAAGATAGACGCAATCACTGTTCAGAAAGCAGATAGGAAATCATGCTTTCTGCATCTTTTGACACAAAAACCGTATCTCTAGCTCAAGCAGTTTTTGAGATATGCAGATTTGGTATTTTGGAGGAGGGCGCAAAACTTTAGGGGGGGAGGGCCACCTCTAAATCAATTTCAAATTCAAAAATTTTTTGCAGGAGTTATTTTTTCTGACAACCTCACCTTTTAAAAGGGTGTCCCACACAAAATTCATATTTTTTTCATTTTTTGCCAAATAAGAGCCACCCTGTTGTTCAGATTACTCATTTTAATGCTTAATTCCGGTTTGAAATTTTCATTTAGTATAATATGCCTTTAAACAATTAATGAAAAGGCAGATTTTATTCTCAACTGACCAGATGATCATTGTCTAAGAGGCAATGTCTACCATATGGTAATTATACCTATGTCCTATCAGGTACATTTTAAGATGAAAGTTTAGTTTGAGTAGCAGAATTTTGGGAGCTAGTGTACAAGTCTCTGCCCTGGCCAAAAATACCATGACATCACACATTGAAATTGACCAAACATATAGGGTGAAACTACTTTACCTTTTCTGAACTTAACTGCTTTACCTTAACTGCTTTTCTGTTACTCTTAAATCACACGTCACCCTATATATCTTGGTCAATTCAAACTTTTGACTATATTCATGTCACAGCATTTATGACCAGGGTGGAGACTTGTATGTACCAGCTCTGAATTTTGTTATGTGTAAGCTAAGATATCATATGTTTGTTTATATCGGTTAGTTTTCTTTTTGTGGAAATTGAACAACAATTTGGTTATTCATCTTAAAATGATGACATTGAAATCGTTTTTTCATGGTTAATGATGCGATTAGGGATGCACAATACAGAATATCGAATCTTAGAGATTCGAATCTCAATGTATTCGAATCGCATTTGCAGTTTCATGTCGGATATCAGGATTCGAAAATAAATCTGTTAAATGAACAGTCTGCGACTTTAAACAAATGTAAAGTTGATATTTTCCGACTTTTTTCTTCATGGACTGTTTGTTCCAAGCGACTTTTTTCTTCCTTCATAGGGTTTGCGCAGTTATCAGAACTGCAGACACGCAGTGCGTTTCCGTGTGACCGTATGATGATGCTTGATGATGCATCGTATGATGCTTGATTTATCATATGTTGTACTCTGTTTGACATGTGATACTAATGCAATTCAATATAATGTACAAATATTTTTGCTTTTTGTTCGATATTATTTGGAAAAAATTGCCGTGTAATTTCAGAATAGATTCGAAATTCTAGATTCGAAATTAAGTATTCTAGAATATTCTAGAATAGCCAGGTATTCTGTATTGTGCATCCCTAGATGCGATAAATTACTGGAACAATTTCAAGTGAACATATAAATAAAAAAGCATGTCTAATGTCTATTATTTCAAACAGGAATTCGCAAGATGCTTTGGGATGTACTCAGCACAGATACATTTATAAATCAGTTTTTTTCTAACTAGCAATGTCTAAAAGGTTGAAGTATAGTGAGTTGACAATTCACCATGTTTTGTCAACTTTTTAAACTCAGACGATTAAATTAATTGTGTTTCAAAAGCTATAGGCAGCATGGTTGCAATGAGAGCGTTGAACATGTATTTCAACTTTAAAAATGTTTTTTAAACTTTTACAAACAAATAAATGTTATGTTTTGATGTACGGCATATAAAATTGCCATTTTTCTTGGGTGTGAGGTGCTTGTTGTTACGCTATGATCACAACCATGCTTATTACTGTTGCACTTAAGACTTTCCGTTTCAGGTTTTTCTAACTTATTTGCTAGCAATTTTTCAATTGTCAAATTTTTTTACATTAGTTTTTGTTATATTTCTTTCAGTTCTCCAATGCTCAAAAACAAGTGCAATGTGCATGCATTGCAACTGATTGCAAAATCAATTGATCAATCACCTATTGAACACTAACTTCATACTAAAGTGTCTTTGCTTGATGTCTAACTTGTAACAGTACACAAAAAACACTGTACACAGAATTTGCATCAAATCAGAAAGACAGTTCTTACTTAACAAATCTTATGCAGTACAACAGTCCGCTTCGGAAAAATACTATTAGTGTTGGAATGTGTTATCAATGCCAGGAAAAACTAAACTGCTTGGCACTTGTTTTTCTCAGTATCATATATTATACATACAGTACGGTATATTATATATATCTCATTTAACTACGAAATTAGCTTATAATATTTTATAGAAATTAGTATATTTTATTCAATATATTTACTGTACCGTACCTCATATCTAACCTTACTTTCTATTTGATGCTTTTGGGTATGAGTTTATGTGCAAGATGTGTGATCTATAACGAAGTATGTTTATTATTAGTCTGTGTAGTGAGTTTTGTTTTAAAATTGTTAGTTGTCTAAGTGAGGTCTACTGTATCCTACTGCATATTTTACTGTTTGTTTGTTAACATTGTTATCCTTTGTGCTCAGAACTTAGGCTACTTGCTAAACCATCGTTATTATACTGATGGTCCCTGATGTGATGCCTGAGTGTGCCTGGTGTAATAAAGTAGTCTGGATTGACAAATACATGTGTTTGAATTGTGGACCATACCCTACATCATCCTATAATTATGTCGTATTTATAAACTTAATTTTTTATGACCAGAATAGAATTGTAAAGTGGTGTTGCTTTTCAGAAAGAGATCTGAAGTTCCATCTAAAAACTGGCTGATTGATCCAGGTATGTTTCTTACATAGTTGTGCCAATGCTAAACCTTGCAGCACAGTATCTAATTGTTCAAAGGCTGATAGAGTTGTAAGGGATCAGTGCTTATTGAGCTGAAATTGACTAAAGGTTTCAAATATAGATGAAGCACTTTCAGTTATGATTTGATTTCCATATTCCGTAATCCGACTCCTAAATAAATAGGAAAATGTCACATGGAGGTATATATCTCCATAGCCATACTAGTGTACCTACTGCACTGAGGAGACCGGAAGGTCGAAACGGTGTGCACTGTCTGCAGTTACCGTATATATATATAATATATATATATGATGCAGAATCAGATCCTTGTAAATTATACTATTATTATACTAGTATGTATAAATACTGTGTTGTATGATATGTATATTGTTTGTGATTTTGGCTTAAAAGTTTCACTTTTGTGGCATCTAATGCATATTATATACATATATTTAATATATATACTGATGCTTATGATTGTGCAAACAATACAACCCATGCAAGTTATGTAAGCAATATTCTCGTTGGGGTTAAGTTGTTTCAGAAGGCAATTGTGGCCATTGATGACCAAAATGGCGCCATTGAATATATTAGGCTATTGAGCGTTTGTTCGTAGTTGTTTTAGAATTGTGAAGTAGGATTGTTATTTGCAGAACTGCTTGCTGGGTTTATGATTGTTTAATGACGGTTGTTGACTGTTGACACTAGCAATATTTCACCAGAACCATACAGGACCACATTAGATCATTTAAAATGGGCAAACAAGATCATTTTATGGCTGTTCATGACATCCCAAGAAATAATGCCTGCGTCAGTTGAGGCATGGATACAAGATCTGAATGAACATTTGGCAAAGCAAAAAGTAGGTTATGTATAAATTGAAAGACTAAAAAAACAAATTGACTGCCTTCTAGTTTATTTAGTTTTACAACAAATCAGGTCTTAGTGATAACCGTATCTCTTATATGGCAGACTTTCTTGGTGGATTAAACAATATGGAAATAGTACTATTTTGAAACATTTTTTCGAACTATCCTTCACCCAATTTGACATCAGCTTGGCTTCATTGAAATTAAATGTGGAAGTTTTGATCTTTTCTCAGCGTTTTTTGCTGCTGATTGTTTGTGGTTTTTGTACTTTTTACGCTAAAAACTCATATAGGCTTTATACTGTATATAACGTCTATGTAAAGCCATAGGTTTTGCGGGTCTGCTACTATTCGGTGAGTTCCTAACTTCTAACCCCTAACCCTAAAACGGCAATGATAATTAGGCTACGGTACCCGATAATTAAAAAAAATAATTAAAAAATTCCCCCGTTAAGGGATCGGACTCACCGAATTGGACTCACCGAAACGGGCCATTCCGAGGTTTTGCTGCTATGATAAGTTTAGAATGCAGTCGATCGTTTGAGGTGCCATTCAATGGATATGATTTTTTTCTAAAATTAAAGTGTGTAGATAAAAGTCCGTTAGAAAGTGTCTGAAAGCCATTATTACCATTTAATTGAATAATATTATTAAACTAACGTTGTTTATATATATGTGTTATTACGTTTCTTTTGTTTGTGGTGTAACACAACCAATTGTTTACAAAATGAAATCAGTAAAGTATTTCTATTTTAATATGAAACAGAATCACTTCGGCACTTTAATTTTTGGCCTTCGGGAAGGTTCGGCGTTGCCAGCTCTTTTGGAAATTAAAACAATGAAGGAGGTTAATCACGAAATTGTAAGTAAGCACAGAAACCAATATCCTTATGATCCTTATCCAGTCAAGTAGCGTTAGTACCCGGGCTTGTGAGGAGAACAAAGTTGGCACGAAACCTTAGATCACACGAATATGTTTTCACAGCTTAAAGTCTGCAATCTGCATTTGAGTTTGAGCTGAGGCTGAGCTCTATTAGTTAAGTTTTTTTGCCTTTTTTTATCTTCCTGTGTTAGCGTGGTTTCCTTTGCTTCCATTGAACACAATCTTTCACATTCCTCTTTTACCAATCCAACATATTATGCTCCTGCACCTCTCTGGAGCTTTTATATCCTTTTCTACAACAATTTTTGAACCCAACTCCCTTCCTCTGTTACCACTCCCTTTTTAATATTCCTCACCGTTCTTTGTAGCATATTTCCCCACGACTTCAATCCTGAGTGAAAGTTATAGGAACCTTGGGATTTCTCTGTGAATATTCAGAAAATAAAACACTTTAATGTAATTATTCAAGATTTAGCGATTGTTAAACCTATTTAGCGTGTGAAACTGCATTTGACATCACTTGGAATGGTCATTCTTTGAATATTAACTCAGTTTACAAGCTTTTTATTGACTATTTTCATTTCAGCATTTAGAAATTTTACTGAAATCCACCGAGTTTGGATTCTTGGTGGCTGTTCAGGAAGAGGAGGTTGGAGTTGCTGCGAAAAACTACAGCGCAATTGTGACGCAGTTTGAATGCTGGGTAGGCTGCGACTATTCAACAAGTAACTTGCCAGTTTTTGTGCCTTATTTTGTCCTATTGGTTCATGTTAATTGTTTGTACGTTTTCTTTACAGTACACAGCTGTCTTGGCTAGATTTGATAAAGATGTTACCTTAGTGCTTAAACCAAACGACAAGAAGCCCTCGTTTCACTTCAACATGAAACCGCTGACCAAGCAACCATTGAAAACAGTGCTGCCAGAGGTTTGTGGTAGGAGTGTTGATACAAGATAATGGCGTCACTACACTTGTTCTAAAAAAAATTCACGAAAACTCTTCAGACGTAGGGTGGCTTTATCAGACTGATGACTTGGTGGTAGACCAATATTGCATTTATATATATCCCTCACAAAAATAACTCATCTCTCACAGTCTTCTAAATCATCTTAGTCACTCTGATCACTTCTTTAATGGTGATGTTCTTTTGCTAACTTCAATTTCGTCTTATTTGTACGGTATATATGTTAAAAAGTCATGTATTTTCTATGTTACGGTCATTTTTTTTTTATCTAATATCTATTCTAAATATCCCTGGCCGGACTACGTAGAAAAGCAGCAAGAGAGCAGCCAGGTTTTGGTCTCGTCATTTCAATGCTAATGCGTGCCAACTTATTTTATCATCTCAGTCAGTCGGGCAAGCCCTCCAACGAGCTGTACTTCACACCAAGTTCGTTGCAAATCTCAATTCTTCAAGCACCCACCGGGATTTCCACCATCACCGTGTGTCCTTCCCGGAAGATGGGGATGTTGAGAGGAGCTGCTACAGCGGATCGGAGCCTGAAGATGATCACATCACTAGGCATATGAAAAGTACGTAAAGTATGCTGATTGCAACATCATCATTGTATAAAACAAATGGTGGCTGTTTTATGCATAATTTAATTTGTGAATGCGGTTGGATAATTTTAAAAGCAACGTAAATTAACGTTGTAAATTAAATTCAATTCTATTCAATAAGGATCTTTTGATGCTCCCGAGTAAGGGTGAAACAGGCTGTTGTAGAGGTTTTAGAAAGTAGTAACTGTATGATGTGAATGCAGCGCATACATGTTTTTGCGTTAGTATTTGGAGCTGTCAGCCTACTTTGCTCTGAGTTTTTAAAAGCGAAAGTATAATGTATTTTGTCTATGTCTTCACTTCAACCACCTTAAGAGCTTGAAACCGAATCCATAAACATCCTTTTGGTTTCCAACGGTTCAACAGTTCGTGTGGTCTTAATGACGATTGTTTGCATGTGTCAGGCTAGCAAACATCTGCTGTAGCTACAGTAATTGCTTTTTACGTTAACTGTGTGCATTCACCTAATTCACAAATAAGGAAAGTGATGCTTTTTTTTGTTATCGCAAAGTGTTTGAATACTTGCTTTAAATTAGCATATAGCTATTAATTAATTATTATACTGAATACTGAAAAGCTTGGGTGTTCATCAGGACAATTATCGTTTCTACCACCACAGTAGTTGCACCGTTTGAACGTTGCAACTAGTGGTAGAAACGATGTAGCTATTATAGCATACAAAATGTTTCCAGGTCGTTAGTATACTCCGAACTTCGGCTGCCAGCCAAACATAGATTTGTGCTGCTGTGCGGTAGATTTCTCATCTTCAAGAAAAGTATTTGCCATCGCGGTCTTATTAAATTATGCAAAGTAAATGATTGTTACCCCGGTCGATTGAAGTTGTTTATGCTGCAGCTCATAAAGCTGATTATATGGTTGTAATAAGCGAACCCGGTGTATTGCACATGTGATTTGACAAGCTTGTACGTTTAACCCGATCTTCAACAAAGTATATTAATGATGATATTGATTTGGGTTTATAATCCTCGCGTGATAAAACAGACAGCAAATAACAAATTAGTTTACAAGAAATATATAATCCTTGTCTTTCTCGGCAGTCGAGTTGCAAGAATTGACAGCGATGGACTGACACGTGTTTCTCCCGCGAGGCTGGGCTGATTAGTATTGCACCAATAATTCATACCACATAGTTCTCAAGCGCTGCTATTGTCAGTCAATTGAATCCTTACCTTTGTGGAAAGAAAACAACTAAACTAACTGTCGCCAAGGATATGCAGTAGACTATGCACTGCTGGGAAGGAGCTATCTTCCTGGCGTCCACTACCTGACTACTCACCATAGAACAGCGAGCATCGTGTTTCGCTAACCATACCGGTGTAGCCTCCACACTAGCCATCAAGACTTGTTGAAGTGGAATCAATTATCACGTGATATATTGCTACATTCAGCTACCGCATCAGTGCGCGAGATAAGGAGCTCTAGTTTTGGGAGCGTTTTCGACAAAGCATCGCTAATCAAGCGGCATTTCAACAATGAAGTTTCATTCAGCGGTATGTTTACACTTATAAAGGGTGTTCCAATAGCTTGGAACGATGTTAAATGTGAATTAGGCTTAAACGTTAATTTACCCATTAACATTGTTTTATTTACTGTTTTTATCGATCCGTCTTAATGAAACACCCTTTATATGTACAATTGTACATCTTTCGTGGGCTGCTGTATATACCAATGTGAAGCAGATATCTATGAGCAGAATGCTTGATATGCTTGTCAATTTATTCACAAAAAAGATCCGAAAATGTAGATATTAATCGTGTCGTAAACTAGACTGCTTTAATCTTTAGTTTTATTGAATGAAAGCAACCCGTGGTGCCACTAAGTTTTTAGTTAAATTGCCAATGACGTGACTAACATGAGTTTAGTACATATTTACTTTTGGGCTCTTTATTTTAGATTTCATTAAAGCAGATACCCTTAGTACTAGACTAGTAGTAGCTGCCATGGCCTCGATGGCGATTTCTTGTGTTCCATTTGGCTATTGAAATGAAGGTCGTTGGTTTCTCAACTTTGAAATCTACATATAAATTTGAAATGACGTTGCATTTAAAGTTACCTACTACAGGTAACATTATGAAGTTATGCAAATAGAATTCCCAGTTTATTGTTACTTTCCAAGGGTTTTGTTAATGTTTGTATTCTAAAAGTATCACGGAACGTCCTGGTGCGATGTGTTACTTCCGTTTGTGAATGTCGATTTCAGGTTATTGTGTTGTTTCTATAGAGCCTGGCAGCAGATCACATACTCCTCTGATTAATGGGTTAGCCTTCCAAGAAGCCGGGGACACTCCACATAATTTGAACGGGAGTCTTGGATCACTCAACAACATCACACGCACCCCCTCCGGTAGAGGACCGGCTAAACCAATCAGGTTGCGTGAAAAACGGTTGCTTGCTAAAGGTGGGTCTCGGTGATTAGTTTAGTTACCAAAATTTTGGTGTGTTTCTGTTTATTCATCTTTATTCTGTAATTATATTAATAGCAAAGTACATTTGACACCTTTCTATCTCCTAAACATATGACATCATCAGTACGTATTGAGCAAGTAGATTGAATTCACTGCAATTCTACATTTTTTACACAATGTACCGATATAAATGTGTCCAATCACAGTGCGCAATCACAGTGCGCAATCACAGTGTCCAATCACAGTGCGCAAAGTTGAGTAGGAGAAATTGGTTTGTGACAACAAATCCTTTTTTTGTCGTCATTGTCACTTAACCATTCGCATTCTTGTCGATGTTGGAAGTTGATGAGTTGGGTGACTTGAAATCTTTAGCATTTTGTTTTGGCAAGCGATGAACTATGCCGCTTCCTGTATTGAAACTTGATCATAGACGAACAAAACGAGTTGACAATGCTTAGTTGTGGCTACGAGATGCTTACAACTTGTCATTTCTTTTGTAACAATGATGTTTGTTCTCACTCTCTAGTTCTGTCTTTCGATTACTACAAAGGAAGAATCGTCAATGCCGCTCACTGCGTCATCGAGCTGGACGACCCCATGCAGAGGAAGGTACGGGGTGAATGCTGCTTGTAGAAAGAGTGTGGTCTTCATTTATCTGCATTTGAAGATATTGTTTAATTGATTGCAGACGTTTATCTGTTTGTTAAAAAAACTGTTTTTGGTGAATACACGTGTTCGACTCGCTTTTATCACTGCACTGAAACTGTGTGTTGTGCAGCCGAGAGTATTCACATGCTGGCAATGCACACAGCACTACGCAAGTTATAATCAGACTAATTTTCACTTTTCCAGAATTCCGAACTGCCATCACACAGCAGTGATGGCCACCGCATGACCTTTGACCTAAGTTCAAGGTCATCGAGATTAAAGATCAAATTAAGAGATTCACTTGAAGCATCAGGTGAATTGCCTGTCTGCCGATTAGTCTTTTTTTATTGATTTATCGGTTGCGGACGTGAACTAATCATGAGAAAAGGACTGATGTGCTGTTTAAATATGTGGGGGCTGGTTTGAGTTGTCACTTTCAGTTTTCCGCAAAGATTTCCTATCATTTTGAACATAGTTAAGATTGGCGCAACGATTCATATTTGTTTTCTTTTGTTTGTTTATCGATGAGTACTTTAGTGAATTGTTGTTTGAAAGTCGTTTATGGGGAGTTTTTAAAATCCACAAGGACTTTACTTTGTTCAAAAGTGTGGTAGAATGAGAGAAATGTTGTTTATGTTGTTAAATGTTAGTTTATCAGTAGTTACTACTTTCTGCTTTTACTCATTGCGGAATCGTCATATTTGTGTGGTGACTGAAAGGCAGAATTCGTGTCTCTTTGGCTTTACGCAATGCTTTGAATAATTAAATCTTCGACATCATACACTAACAACGGTGTTTGACAGCATTCTAGAATCGATCATATGCCACCTTTATGAAACACTGGTCACTGTTGGTCACATAATAATGAATGTGGCCCCACAGGAAACACTTTGAAACCAGGCGCCACTGCATGTGTGTGTTATGCGTCGCTTTGTATTATTATAATGTCATGTTTGTCGAATTGTTTTGTAATTTACCAGTGTACGTGAGAATACTTGCAAACGACTTTTTTTGTTGTATCCAGGTTTACACCCGTAGTTAAAGGTTTAGTGAACGTGAACGGAAAATCAACAAAGCCAATCTTTGTGTCTACCTTGAGGCATCTCATTAAGTGTCATGTCAAAGAGCCGTCGGCTGCATAGCCGAGTGGTGAGAACCCTGGAAAGGCAATCGAAAGGGCGCCGGTTCGACACCGCTCAAGAGCATGCGGCTGTGTCTCTGGCAGGACACTTAAAAGACATGCCTGAAGGTGGACACGAAGATTGGCTTCCTTGCCTTCCCGTCCACTTAATCTAAATCTTCAACCACCGGGTGTAAGCCTGGATACGACAAAAAAAAAGATACAGCCGCGTGTTCTTGGGCGGTGTCGAACCAGGCTCTCTGTTATGCAGCCGACACGAACGCCAATACCAACAAGGGATGATCGGCTTTTTAGACTCAGAACTACTGTATATTTTTTAACTTAAAGCCCCTGATGCAAATTTTGCTAATCAGTGATCACTATGTTCTAACATAGGCTATCAGTTCATTTATCTTGAAAGTAAACTTGCAGGGCGCACACTAGCCACCGGTACAGTGCCAATAGACACAGTCGATATGGAGGAACCAGTTACTATAGCCGTCCCTATGCTTGACGTGTATGGGAACGACATTGGAGTCCTCAACTTGGTGGTGAGACCAGCAATGTGTTTTGTTTTCTATTCAAAACTTTCAAATGTTTTGTGTTTGCTAATGTTCGTGTGGAACAATGTTTTCAAACTTATAGTTCTCCTTTGGTGGAAATACAAAAATGCTAAGATTGATTTTATAAACAGTAAAACAGACTTGATAATTCCTTTCCGCTGGAAACAAGCATTGTTATCATGCCTTTTTTATTAAGATCGTTATGTTAGCAATTGGTGCATTTTAAACTTGTCTGAATGTTGACTTGAGGCATGCCTGAAGGTGGGCACGAAGATTGGTTTAGCAACTGGTGCATTTTAAACTTGTCTGAATGTTGACTTGAGGCATGCCTGAAGGTGGACACGAAGATTGGCTTAGCAACTGGTGCATTTTAAACTTGTCTGAATGTTGACTTGAGGCATGCCTGAAGGTGGACACGAAGATTGGCTTAGCAACTGGTGCATTTTAAACTTGTCTGAATGTTGACTTGAGGCATGCCTGAAGGTGGGCACGAAGATTGGTTTAGCAACTGGTGCATTTTAAACTTGTCTGAATGTTGACTTGAGGCATGCCTGAAGGTGGGCACGAAGATTGGTTTAGCAACTGGTGCATTTTAAACTTTTCTGAATGTTGACTTGAGGCATGCCTGAAGGTGGGCACGAAGATTGGTTTAGTAACTGGTGCATTTTAAACTTGTCTGAATGTTGACTTGAGGCATGCCTGAAGGTGGGCACGAAGATTGGCTTAGCAACTGGTGCATTTTAAACTTGTCTGAATGTTGACTTGAGGCATGCCTGAAGGTGGACACGAAGATTGGCATCCTTGTCTTCCTGTTCAGTTAATCTAAATCTTCAACTACCGGGTGTAAGCCTGGATACGACTAGAACACCGCACTGACAATCAACCTATATTTCTTCGACAGCTCCTTGTTCTGGAGAGCGGTGAAAATAAACATTCTTCAGAGTTTTTGAGCCGGGAATTGCGACTTCCTGGAAAGCCGTTTAAGCATAATCATAAGCGTCATCAAGATTCATCGAAGCGTGACGATCATAAAGAAGGTGCTGTGAGGCGTGAAAGAGATCATCAACAGGAATACACCAAGCACGACAGCCACCATCGTAATGGACATGCGACAAGACAAAATAATCAACACGGAGATTCACTCAAGCATGACGATAAACTACGTCAGGAGCCAGCTAAGCGTGACCACGACGATCACACCGAAAACATACGACGTGTTCCCAAACAGGATTACCGACCAGTAGAGGAGAGATGCCAAACTCCTTATGAAAGTAATGGAGCTAATGGCGAGCAAGAAGCAAGTGGGCGTGGCCATCATGTACCGAAATCACCCAAGCGTGAAAGAAAGCGCCAATCACAGGCTGCCAGAGATCGGTCTGAGCAAAGAAGATTGGAGCGTGACAGACGACGGTTATCAATCGACAAAAAGAAGGAAAAAAGAAGACGCTCAGAAGAGCGGAGGAGGAAAGAGAACAAGAGGAAGTCGGATGAGGTAAATCCTCCAGCTGCAACGGACGACACACAATCCTCAGCTAAAGTTAATATGGTGAGTTGCTTGAATATTTGAACAGTTAATTGGTGGTACATGGTTTGGAGAAGGTGGTTCATTGCTCGAAGAACATTTCGCCTGACTTTTTTCAAACACTTGTTGTGAGAATGAAGTAGATCTCAGGTGTACTTTTGTAGGCCTACTTCATGTTGACCAAAAGCACTTAAAGGAGTAACGAAAAGTCTGCTGTTTCGGCCTATAATCCACATTTTAATTTTTTGTAAAAAAAAAGATAGTTTTTCCGACCGCGGCCCTATAGACAGCGCCTTATCAGGAGGGCACTGGACCATGACCCATCTTCAAAATTTTCTTAAACGAATATATTGTGAACTAAACATTTAGCTGGTTCTTGGATAACAAGATTTAAAAAAACTCTCAAATCTCACCAAAAACACATCAAAAGTTAAATTCCTGGGCCAGTACCTAACTCATCCATGCAAATCTTATGGTAGTTTGTTGTTACGTAACAAAGCTGCTGCCAGCAAATGGCCTTATAAGATTTAATTTTTAAACTGGATCTAGCGTAGCCACTTTTCCACTTAGGCGATGTAGGGCCATTTTGTTTAAACTGGTCCATAAAATTAGTTGTTTAAGTTCCTGCTCAAATGTTAAAGGTATGTAGAACTATCGTTCGTTAGCTGAGAAGCTGCAAATTTTAATTTGTTGCATAGCTTGGCATGGCATTATCCTATGCTGGCTCATGCTTTTGCATGCAAATGGGCGTTGCTTTCAAAAAAATAGGAAAGCCACTGCTAGTAGATCTGCTGTCTTCAGTTGTATACGTGATTATATCTTGATATATATATGATTATATTATATGATTATTAGGGTGCCACAGGCGCCCCTCAAAAATTAAAATTGCGTCCGATACACCTGAACTTTTTTTTATATGTGACACTTAGTAAAAAAAGCATATGTGAGAAATTTCAATAAGTTTTGATAAAATTTGGACGTGCAGATTAAGTTTAAAGTTGTTAAAGGTAAATTTTTACAATTTCAATAGTAAAACCCTTTCTAGATCATCAAAACTCAGACATTTCTTCTCAGTTACGGAGTATTTGAACTTCGAACACTTTCTGGTGAACTTACTTACTAATTTACAATCGTACAGACCATGTGTCAATTGTATATGTTCAACAATTTATGAAAAATGCCTAAAAATATGAGGTTTTATGCATTATAAAAAAGGATCCATGTAAAGAAAATGCCTATTGAGATGAAATTACTACAGCATTTGAAGAATCAAAAGTACATTTATTAACTAATCGTTTTTGTTTATTGAAAACTTTTTGGTCTTTGAAGATCAAAATCTCAGCTATGTTTGTACGGAACTTGGACTCAAAAACAAAAATTTGGCTCTTTACACACTAAACATAGTCAGTAAAAACGTAACACAGAAAGATAAACACAAAGCACAATGCTTAGAGTCCAGACATCCACTACTTAACAACAAAATCACAATAGCGTAAAATCTATGGAGGCCTACATTTATTTTAACGCTTGCAATTATAGTGAAATGGTAAGGTAAAATGGCAATTAATAACACACAACTATCTAGTATCTAATTACAAAGTAAAATGCAGCATAATAGGCTACTGGTAGCCTATGCTATGACAGGCTGCAAATAATGCTGATTGCAACGTTGTGTAAGCTGACAACACTTTATGGAGTTATACAGTCAGTACTTTGACAATTACATGGTTAAAAACCATGTGCCCTCAGACTGTAGTTGTCGAGTACGTTGATTAGGTAATACCTTCCTCGCATTTTCGACTACTTGGAGAATGCTTTGGTAGCGTTCTTCAAGGTTTGAAGTTTACAAAAAGTCATGGGCCAACTTGACGCCTCGCTCAGCGGCATCATTAACGACTCTGAAAGCATCAACTTTCTTTTTCGCCTCAACATATGTAAACCACCATGATACATAGAAATAAGCTGTAAATTGTAGAAACCTCTTTAACTTTTCGAGTTGAGATGCTTTCATGATGGCATTTTTTTGGGGCAATTTATGAATTTCGTCTTGTAAGAGCACAATTTTCAGTGAATATATGAGTTTGCTCATCCACCTGGCTCTGTGTAATGCACCAGGTCTTTGGAGAGACATATCCTTACTGGTAGATGGCTCAATGTTCAAGTACAATTGATACAAATTCAAAAGTTCTAATTAGTCGCTTCTTAAAAATTTGGATGATTCTGGATGGAGCTTCATCTGATTTATCAGCTCAGACAATTCTTCCGCTTGCTGGCAAGCAGATCAATTTCCTCGTGCGATTTTGATGTATGAAAACAACCTGATGCGCTATCAGAAAGAGTTTGAAAATTGCTTTTAAAGCGTTGAAATATGGAAATGTTGGGTCCACTGCTGCTTTCTATTTTGAGTTCTTCCCAAACATGCGTCAGTATTATCTCCCCAATATGATGCCTGCATGCTGCCCAAAGTAGGCCTTTTCCAAGATGATCTTGTATTTGGATACAGGCATTGCTGTATTTGAGGGTATACGGCGGTATACGCAGTATACTCTCTGTTTTTTCGAGCAATTATGGTATACCCTCTGGTTTTCCAAAGAGAGTGCTTATGCTATCCTTACTGATTCTTGACAACTACTAACTAACTACTTAACCATTTGAGGACCAATGGTACCTGGGTGTACCATGAACTTAATTCCGTACTCGTATAATTTTGATGTTGATAATTCATGCTATGGTAGAATAAAGACTATTTTGTAAGTTGTGTATTATTTATCATTTTGGAAAATCTGACAGTATACCCTGTGCTTTTTTTTACAAATACAGCACTGGATACAGGCCGCAGTTTTGTGGCCCGTATTGCTACTTGTGGTGTCAAACACCATTGCAGCAAGACATGCAGTACAGTTCCAATCGTTTAACAATTCTATGCTTGCATTGGCTATTTGCTTTTCGTTTGGATCGGATGTTTGTGCAGGCAAATAAGGAACACCAAGCAGTTTTGAGCCTCCAATACCTGATAGTAATATCGGAAGCCTTTATTCCAAGACCCTGGGTGAGGTCAAGCCAGCTATTTTGATTCAATGTTGCAAGATGGTGAATCAATGTAACAGGCGCGGAGCTGTCATGCTTGACCTCAATTGAGATCTTGACATACTGGCACTGGTCTCCTAACCTAATTCTTGAATTTACCTTGTTTCAATGTGGAGAAAAAGATGAGAAATAGCAAAAAAACTGATGTTCAAACTAGGGAAATCCCCTAATTTTACTGTATTTCAGTTTAGACGTTCATTTTCAATCTGCACATCCAATTTTTGTCCAATCTCAATCAAACTTTGCAAAGTGCCTTAATATGTGAAATGTCACACCAGAAAAAAAGTTCAGGTGATTTCGGCCACATGAGGGCACCTGTGGCACCCTAATGATTATATGATTATTGATTATATTATACTTGATATATACTTGATTATATTATATCTTCTGCAGTGGATACTTGATATGTTAACCCTTTAATTTTTGAGCAGAAAGACATCGGGGTAAATGAGGACCCGTCCAGAAAGATGAGGGAAGGTGCTCGCTCCAGGGATGCAGCTTCCAGAGAGAAATTCCCTCCACCGTAAGTATGCTACCGAAAATAGGGATGTTGTACATTTTACCTTGGTGGGGATACGAACCCAGATTTGAAAACATCCTCAATTCCTCAATCATATGTTCGCACTGCATTAATTTGACCAAGTTCTCACCTTTGCAAAAGTTTAGTATTTTCTATTTCATTTTTCTGCAAGCTGTGACGTTTCATGATCTTATGATCAGCTTCGGTGTTAGTTGCTCCAGTGTCATATTTATCGTATTACATTATCAATCAGTCGCTCTTTTTTTGTGACGTAGGTATAGCAGGTCATCAGAGATGTTATATTTCGCTGTTGCACAGAATTGTTTCCAAGCGATATGATTGCTATGAATTTTGTGGATGAGGACTAAAAAAGTTTTTTGTAAAAATTGTTTTCCGTTAGTAGAGATTTGACTATTTCAAGACCGGTACCTTTGTCATTTGGGGTCTGCTGTTTGAAAAGAATATTTGTATTTTGCAGAACCATATCGGTCAGTGAAGCATCAACAATCACTAAAGCAACGACAACACTAAAAGAGTAAGGAGAGGTTGCAGATGAGCATTTTAAATACCTGCTTATGATATTGATTTGAAACTGGTCGATAAATTAAAAAAGAAAAGTGTATAAATGTATTTTATTTATTATTGTTCACTGTTCGCTGCTTACCTAAAAGCTTTAACAGCCTGTCTCAGCTTTATTCTGGATCCTTAATTAAGCTAAGATCTTTATTGGGAATTACTTAGCTTATTTAAGAAACATTATTGTTAGTATTATTTATTCCAATTAATGTTACCCCTAAAAACACTCCTCAGACGCTTTGACATTTTTTTAAAATTGTCGTTTTCAAATGCCTCTTTATCTTGCAGACCTACAACAAGCTCGTCCCAGAGGATTTCCAACCAAGAGAACGAACCCAAGACTGCCGATGATACAGACGAGCGTAAGATGGCGTTGTTTGCAAACAGATAATGTATTTTTTACTGCTTTGATGTCTCTGTGATAACTTTGCTGCTCTTTGCTGCTGTTATTTTGCGAGGGTGGATGCTCTCACTACCATTGATGGGAGTTCCTAAAGATTTCTTTTTGGATCTGTGGCTGAATGTGTCTTATATGGGAGGCCGGACCTTTCTTTGGTACCAGGGCTAAATCATCCTCTCTACCACTTTGTCTGCGCCAACTGTTCTGGTTTCAACATTTAGGATGGACAGGCTGCGTAGCCGAGTGGTGAGAACGTCTGCGCGACGTTCGAAAGGACGTGGGTTCGACACCGCTCCAGAGCACGCGGCTGTGTCTCGGCAAAGACACTTAATGGCAAGCCAAAATAAGGGGAGCAGCTGACTTGAAGACTATATGTCACTTCGCTGCTTCCTGTCGTCTGTTGTATTGCATCTGAGATCGCAGTGTACTGTATATGTTATTGCAATGGGCGCTAATGAAAACACGAGTATTATTGACAGAACAAAATTTCTCGTTTTTCTCCTACAAAAAGTTCGATTCACCTTAATATTGAATAACATTTGTTTACATTTGTGTTTAAATAAAAAATAAGTTTAACGTCTATTCGCGTTGGTACAACGTAACAGCATAACTTTCATTTCTTTGACAATTCAAGCATCTTTAACATCGTTAATTGTACACAGCCGGTGTGGATTACACCACTGCAATTGCTGAGCCTACGATGAAAAATGTGCCGATAAAACCGACCAAGGAAAGAACCAGCAAGACTACAAAGGTGAAGACATCCACCACGATTCCTGAGCAGGTGTGGCATTGGATGACTTTGTTTCAATATGCATGAAAACTCTCAGATGGTTTTGTTCCATTGGTGCAAACCCGCTACTAGTATCACCTTGAATTTACCTTCAAAAGAGGTTTTTTCATGTCGAAGATAAACGTTCTTGAAGATTGACATTTGCATGGCCAGGAAAGAGGAAAAATCTTTAACTTTTTTGGTGGCTTTCTACAGAGGAAGGCTCCTCCTGATGAAGCCGCGAGAAGAGAAATGGGCAGCCGCTTCACCAATCCCACCGCCATCTCATCTGAAGGTAACGTTCAAGTAATAGTGTTGGATATTGTGACGTTGCGTTAAAACTATTTGTAAAAAATGCTGTTTTCTTTCTGTGTTAGTATTCGGTCTTTGCGCATTTCTCGTTCTTTAGTCAGTTTGCCAGTTAAGTTCAAGAAGTTGAATTTTGTTATATTTGTTTAAAAAAAATTCAGATTGTTAAGGGGGACTTATGCTAAGCCGAAACCTTGGGCTGTTGAACTCATTTGTAAATAGGTGTAATAGGTTAATTAGATAATTGTAATACTCAATCTTATTGTGTTGTTCTGCTTTGCTTCTTGCAGTGCAAGAAAGCAAACTTTCTCCCGAAATAGTAAAAATTATATGCTACATCATCAGTCAACTTCAGTTTTTTCCCCTACTAGTAATTCTTCCCTTTCAGCGATTGCCTTTACACTTGCTCTCCACTTCGCTCTGGTCCATCGTATCTTCTTCCCTCAGTCCGACTTTGTCTGCCTTATTCTTCACTTGTTTTTTTTGAAGTTCTGATGGGACGTTCTCGTTTCCTCTTTCCATCTAACTTTAATGTTAATGCCTTTCGAAGAAAAGTTCCTTCTTACATGATTATTGGAATGAAACAGACTAAACTGTGATACCGTTTTTTTTTCTTCTTATTTTGGCCGTTGTCATACTATCAGCTTGTGTTGTTAATTCATGTGTCGAATGGATTTTAGAATCCGAGTTTGAAGTCCACCTCTCCGTGGAGAGCTCATTTGATTCCCAAGAAGACGCCGTACAGCCATCTCAGGATAGTCCATGTAAGTATACACAACACAGCCAGCGGCCAAGTTGTGATACACACAAGATTTTTGATTAGTGTTCTTTGATTGACGTGCATTGACAATGAGGCTGATTATGGCGTCACTATCATCACTCTGCCCCTAAAGTGATGTGATGGCCTTCTATGGGTAGTTGCCCTATGCTACAGCCACCTAAGCCGAGACAAAAGTGTAAGAACATAGAAAATGAACCTCCTGTCTAAGCAGAAAACACAAGAGTTAGTTGTGTGATTAATTGTAGCGGTTTCATTTAATCTAACCCACGTTTTTCGAAACTCTTACAACTCAGCTACCTGTGCGTTGATATTCTGCAATATCTTCACGGTATCACTTCTTGGCTACGCAATTGACTCATCACACCTACGTACACGCCGTATCAAAAGTATTGATTCATCCCAACTACGTACACGCCGTGTCAAAAGTATAATTCACTTTTATTTGGTTCGTAGTTTTCCGCACGAAAAGTCTGACATTCAAATCTAAAAAGGAAGCGAAGGCGAGCAACGATCGCAAGGAAGAGAGCAGCAGCTCCATGAAATTGGACACAAGTGAAGGAGGAGACACTCTTCGCATCCCACAGAGCAGTTTTGTTCCTATCACACGAAAGAAAAGCTCCAGTATGAACAAATTGTTCTCTCGGATGTCCAGAAGCAAGAAAACGAAATCAGGAAGAGATTTTCCGATTGAGGAGGAGAAAGATCTCCATGGAGAATATGATCCACCAGGAACGCCGGGAGGAGTCAGCGTCAAGGTGAAACGAAGCAGAAGCTTAAAAGACCTAGTGAAACGAAAAAAAAAGCCAGTAAAATAGATTTGATTATCATTATATAGATGGTTTTAAGCAGTCCACTGTTAAGCGGTATGTGCTTCCTAACAAAGTGAGGCGTTGTTGTAATCAGTTATTGCTCATGTATGAAAGTCTTTGCATTGCACCACTCACTATGAGGGGTGTGTCGCCCTAATGCGACACACCACATGGCAGGCAGTGGCCTAGCAAGGGAGTGTCAAATTGATTTTCTAAAAGTTAAATTCCGGTAAAACATCATGGCTCTCATTTGTCCTTAGAAAGTGCAAAAGGCGCCGTTGTCTCCGAGCATGGGAAAACCTCAGCTATGCCACTGCTCGCATCTCATTTTAAAATGACTACTTGTCACATTGCTTTTAGCTAGATTCTGACGTGAAAATCAGTTCAAAATTTCGTAATCGAGCTTTGAATACTCCATGACTTTAAATTATAAGAATCTCTCTATTTTCTTCAAGATGAATTAAATAACGTTTAATTAGTTGTGGAGGTTTAGCGTTGTTTCGTTGTTGCTATCTTTGGAAATGCTTCAATAACCTTTTTTGATTGGGTGTGGATATTCTTCATGAAGAGATCTTCAAGCAAACTGCATTGACCAAACAATCCTCCCACAAGTGACCGTCAGATGATTGTCGCGTTTACCATATTTACGATATTTTATGTAGGCTTATAGCTACAGTAGCAACGTAATATGTTTCTGGACCAGTGCAAAGTTGGGTGAAGTGTTAGCAGCATCCACATCGTCTTGCTCATTATTGCTTTTATTGGCTCATCATGCCTTTAAGGATCGGCTGATTGGTCGGTAGCCACATTCATATAAGCGATTTTATAAAATTACTTTTTATTTTTCTTATCTCCATGGTACTACATTCTTTAATTTTTATCCTTTGCATAAGCGGTGCTCGTGTTTTTAAAACATACCTGATCTCGACAACATGACCCCCAATTGACCAATCACAAGGCACTTGGAGAAGTAATGATGCCGAAGTTTGGTGGATTTTAAAAATGTGTAAACGGTGCAACTTTATTAAAACTACAAATCACTAGTAAATAGCAACCTAAGCTATTTGTGAATTTGATGTAATGTGCTGTGTTTTATCCTCGTTTTTTATTGTCCCTTGCCATTTAGACGTTACCAGAGTTGCTAAGTTCACTAATTTTTGTGCAAATGCATCATTTTTAGTAGCC
This sequence comes from Aplidium turbinatum, assembly GCF_918807975.1. Taxonomy (NCBI): domain Eukaryota; kingdom Metazoa; phylum Chordata; class Ascidiacea; order Aplousobranchia; family Polyclinidae; genus Aplidium; species Aplidium turbinatum. The sequence goes on along the minus strand of NC_137483.1, from coordinate 2,934,158 downwards.
TGCAATAAACGATGAAATCGACAAATATGGTCATTCAACAATTTATATTTATTAGAATGCATTGCTTGTTAGCCCCAGTTCAAGAACCTTGTGTTGAATTTACAGCGTAAACATCGAGCAGACCAGTTGACATCATGATTCTCGTCGTGCGTATCTTTTCACTATTGTTGAATAATTACAGTTGTCAAATTAGACCTTTGATCGTACTCCAAGCAATGGTAGATCTTGATAGATGAATAGAACTATTTGGTCGGTCATTGTTTGCAATTAATTAGGCCATTACTTTACTTGCCCAAGATGACTTTGGCATATTTGTTTGATGTTAATCTCTGATATCTATCTTCACTCTCTGTGACGTAATGGTTTCTTTTATACCCCCTTGTGACGTAACAATTTGAAGTCAACTGCCCACACTGTGCTGTGATTACAGTTATTGTATCTCCTTCTGACCGTTATGCTTGGTGTCGTTGTCAAGTCTTCATTCATATGTTTTTGATGCAATGATTGCTTTCCAAGGGGCAAACTAAATACAATAAGGAGGCTGTACCCCTAGATTATCCTCCCCCAATGCAAGTCTGTATTATCTACTGTTTTACCAACTTTGTTACCTTGGACCTTCATCCAAAATGACGTAGTAGACTACGCAACCTAGCTGATAAAGGAAAACACGTTAATTCGCAAGGTTCAAACGTGAAAGGTTTTTCGATATCTCAGATTTAATAATGACTGGTTAACAAGTTTCTGCCTATTTTATTCGCCACAGTACAAATGACTGTTAGGCCTACATAATACATATGCTTAAATAAGGTCACGACATCCGACAATGCAGAACCTTTTCGGCATAGGTACAAGCAACACCCACAAGCAAGGTCGGATTGACTGAACCTTTCTACTCTGATTGAGAAAGCTTACTCCTGGCAGTTTCGCATAGTTGCAGAGGCTGTAAACCAAAAAAAACGAAAGATCTTCCTCATACGACCTTCGCACTGCGAGATTTGGCAACGATTAAGATACGCGGCAAGTCTGCCCCTTTCTGACAAAAAGAAGTAACCCACGTTTTAGCGAAAATGAGTTTTCTGGAAATTGGAACATTTAAATATTGAAAAAAATTTCTGATAAAACAAAAAGCTCTCACAAATGAAGCCTCTCTTTCAGCAAAGTTCTTTCAGTTTAATGCTTTTGTATTGAGTAAAAGTAAACGTGTTTCATCAATTTTCTCAGAAATCGGTTTTTTTTTTTCTTGGGTTGCTTCCTTTTATCAGAAAGGGGCAGGGGTGCCCTCTCACTCGCACAAAAAGTTGTGATCAGAACGCCTGCCACCTTGTCCGTAATTTGTAAACCCACCTTGACTGCGGACGTCTTTTTAGATGTGCCGTGATTCATCGTGCTCGACTTAAACTGCCGCTTACCAGCGCGTTAACTCTTGTTAAGAACTTTTATAAGTAGCCTATGCAGCTCCATTTTATTCTGTGGCATATAGTTCAAAGCCTCTGTCAGCATAAGAACTTTCATACATACGCTTCTTAGTTGCAGAATGTAGTCTTGGCGACTTGCAAAAATATTTTCACGACCCCTCTGTGCAAGTGAGATCAAAACAAACCAGTCCGGGTGGGTGGACTGTACGCAATGGTTCAATGCGACGTTTTATTGGAAAATCAATATTGGCGATTTTAAATTGCACAAAACAAGAAGAAACTAAGGTTGACGTAAAAATATTCGCATTGTGTCACCAAAGATACAATGAGCCCGGGCAACTGCAGCAAATATAGAACAATAATCGCAACATAGCACGTGGTACAAACATAGAAAGAACCCAGCGATGAATCGTCTGAGGAAGTGATTAAGAATCGGATTATGTACTACGGCTGACGTTATCTGATTGAGTGAAAGAAAATATAGTAGCATCACATAACGTTTGAACAGCCCCAAAAAGGCTTAGGTTACTCTAGCAGTGGAAATACTCATAAAAGCACAACCATCATGTGGTTTGAACGAACAATGGTGTAATCTAATGTCTTAAAACGCTAACACAATTGCACTTACAAAACGAGTTTATAAAATTAATGTTTATCCTTTCATAAGAGTGTTGGTTTGAAATTAGGCTATAGGCCTACTTTTGTTACAACGGACCCGGAGAGTGTTCGACAGTGCCCCAGTTGGCCAGTAACTAGGGGAAGGTCTTGACCTAAGAGCTGAGTTGACCCATGAGCCACCCCCTTCAAAAAAATTCTGTTGCACTCTCTAGGCCAACTTGCACCATTTCTGAAAGTGCTAATGCCTCAGAAGGTTCCATGGAGAATTCTGGGTTAGAGCTGAAAGGCGTTTTCCAGTTAAGAAAGTTATGTTTTGAGCCTTCCAGAGTAAATTTTTGGTGCCTGTAGTATTTCTCGCGTTTTTGTCCCTTTTTATTTTATTAAACTAATTTATTTTATTAATACCATGCCTGGCAGTGTGTCCCATAAAATAGATTGTGTGAAGGTGAATGATGATTTAAAACGGCGGGTAGGAGAGTGGTTACAAAAATCTGGTTTGGATAAGCAAAGTGATAAGTTTCCCATGCCTGTTATACCTAATGCCTCTGATAAAGCTAAAGGTGCTGCCAACCTAAATTTAAAGTTGGAGACTCAAAGCGTAAAATCTAAATCATCCACCGCAAGCTCCCTGCTAAGTCAGCGCCGCAAAGAAAGCCATCTAAAAGTGCATAAGGCGCTTTTGGCACTTTAACACGAGGAAGAGAGGGTACAAGAAGAGGCAGAGCAACGGACTCATGAAGCCAGGCGACAACTTGAGCTTGTTAAGATGGAAGAAGATGCTTGGGAACAGGAGTCCATGTCTCATCGCAGCTCAAATGGTGGTGTAGAGGTGTCATTTTGAGAAGAAATCCGAAGGTAAATGGTTTGTTGGACCTGTTGTTGAAGACATTCACTCTGTGCAAATATGTGATGTCGTATTGTTGCTTCCTCCACCAAATCCTTGTGGCTCCACTAAATGGACACAAGGGATTAAGCATTTCTCTGTAGATTTAACCTGCTACAACATTGAATAGGTTTTGTGTTAAATGCATAAACTGAGGACAATTTCTGTAGCAGCATCTAATGTGTTTTATTAATCAGAATCAACTTAAGAATCTCCCCCCATGGACTGTAGATTTTCCGTCCTTCCTAGCAAAGCCCCAAATGGGGTGAGGGGAGGGAAAATGGTCTGCTAGAATCTTTTCCCTACTTGTGCTCAGCCGAACTATTTCCCTCCTTCAACTTTATTTTGAGCTATGCTAGGAGGGGTGAAAAACTACGGATTTCACTGGAGGGGATTGGTTAGTTGATCCATTAATGGTACCTTTGTAGCCTATTGTACTTTTTGTATGCTTGTGTTTTTTTTAGTCTAAAATACATTTCATAACAGAAATTAAGCAAAATTGGTTGATTTAATTACAGTGACTCATGGGTCATTTGGGGTGGTTCATGGGTCATTACCAGCAGGACCCTTGAGCCACTTTGGACACTTTCAGGAAAATGTTTATAACTGTTACGCTATTAAATGTAGTGATCTGAAACTTGCCCATGTTCTGCCCCAATAGTTATGTCAAACGCTTTAAAAATTTAAGCGGTCTATCTTTAGCAAAAAAAGTTAACAAAAAAAATCTAAAAAGTAGCTGGTAGGTCAAGACCTTTCCCTACAGTGCTCCACTTTGAGTTTTACCTACAATGCATCTGTCTTTTTCTTCAAAAAGCTGTTAACTCAGTTTAAACTCCACAATCCAGCTTGGGATAAAGTGGAGGTTGTAATGGCTGACAAAGACATGACAGAGCGGCATGCCATGATGAAAATGCTGCCTACTGCAGAAATTTGAATTTGCTATTTTCATACCCTTCGCACGTTTCGTAGAGAACATCTTAAAAACAAGGCTTTGAAATCAAATTTTCCCCAAAAACTTATCAAAGAAAAAATTCAACTTGCTGAAAAATGGACAGAACGGATACCTAAACCCACAGAAAAAAATGCAACCAAAGCCCACAGAGTAATCTGGCCTACATCTTTTCCTAATTTACTCAAGACCACCAACGCAGAGAAAAAACTACAGCCCAATCAAATGATGACATATAAAAAGCCAAGCACGCTGGGAAATTTACTCACAAAATACAAAAAAATTGCCCTGAATACAGTAACACCAACCAATGGCTACTCCAAACCATGCGGCAAATGTGCACTGTGTGGTAACCATGGAGCGCATAAGCCTATGGTAAAAGAATGCACCTCTATTAAATGTAAACTCAACAAAACATACAGTCTCAAACAAAAATTAACTTGCCAAAATTACGGGATATACATTGCAACGTGCACCATATGTCACGAACACTATGTAGGACAAACCATGACAAAATTTTCCACACGTTGGGCCACACATAGATCTATTTGGAACAGTTTTAATTACTTTGATAAATCCGGTGACAAAGCAGCATTATTGAAACATTATGCGAAACTCCACAATATTGAACTCAAAAAGAAACCAGCTCTGGCAGACTGCTTTGTCGTTACTTTCGCCGAACAACCCAGCAAACATTATTTAGACATCGCTGAAGATAAATGGTTACATACAATCAAAGCCACCATAAACATACAGAAATTGATTCGACCAACCACTTAAATCCCATGTCATCAGCAACCTCCGACCCCTGTGGTGTAGATTCTTCAACTATGCCCATTTAAACGTATTCTTTTTTGACGCTTTGTCTATGTAAGCTTATGGCAATGGACTGAAATTAAATTGCGTTTTTCTTTGTATTCGTCTTGTTGAACTGTTGTAATTTACTAGATGGATGCCCATTTACACTTATTCTTTATTGACGCTTTATCGATATAAACTTACGGCAATGGACTGAAACTAAATTGCGTTTTTTCTTTGTATTCGCCTTTTTAAACTGTTGTAATTTACTAGACAAATGATCAGGTTAATGTATTTCTTGAATTTTGCACCAGTATATTGTTGGAAATCGTGGGAGAACACCAGTTAAGATTTAGGCTTGCAGGTTTTGATTTTAATATTATGTAACCATCTATTTAAAATATAATTTTTATGCGTGTTGATAACATCGGAGTTTGCTTTATTTGTTCGTTTTACGTATTTTTCAAATTTTCTTCTTTTTTTACATGTGCTAGCTGAAGATGCTATTACTATAGCGAAATCGATTCTTAACTTAATAAATTACACTAAGAGGTTAGATTGTTGTGCAAATGCCAGCATTTGATGAATGCAAATTAGCAGTACCATCGTAGAGAAGTTTCCATGGAAAAATTAGGCATTTCTTCAGCTCAAAGGCAGGTATCACTGGAAATTTTAGGAAAGCTGGCAATTGCCAAAAATGAGTCAGCTTATAATTTACTGTATAATCAAGTCGTTGAAACAGTCCCAATTGCTGTCACAACATAATTATTATAACGATAACTGGCATGCTATTCGACATCAATGGGTGGATGGACTGAGCAACTTGAAAGCTAATTTTTTGAACAGAACTAATAATCGACTGGAATCCATCAATGGAAAGTTGAAAAGTGTCATAACAAGATACTCAGGAATGACCATGTTTTTTAAAGATCTGATGGCATGTATCCAATCTCTTTCCACCGAATGTGACCACAGAGCGTCAAATGCTTGCTACTGATGCGATTTCAAGTGTGGCGGAGAGACAATACCAACAGCTACTGACAGTGACACCATTTGCATATATTCATGTGCAACAACAATTCAAGTTAGCGGAAAAGGTTGTCATGTCAGAGATTTTAATTGATTCTGCCATAGTAAAATCTCGTGTCCATGGGGAATTGGCAGTCACAACAACAGCATGTCCTTGTGGATTCACATCATCAATGCTGCTACCTTGTAGGCATATCTTGGCAGTTAGAAGGCAGCTCCATATGTCAGAGTACAATCCCAATATTTGTTCAGAACGGCGGACAATGCAATATTTTCTTAAATTCCATCGCCTGACAAGAAACTCACTGGACAACGGTCCTGCATCCACATTATCAGCTGTTGAGATTCTTAAAAAGCCTCAAACAAGATGTGTTTTATTAGAACAGCGAAAGTATCGCCGGGTTCAAGATATTTCCCAGAAGATTGCGTTAATGATATCTGAACAAGGAATGGATGAATTCCAATACAACCTGGATAATTTACGAGAAATTGCAGAGTTCTTCCAGGAAGGAAAGAAATTCCAAATTGTGAACTTTTTGGGCCAAACTCAGAAAGGTAGGCCTATATGCTTAGCACTATCTACTAAATCAGAAAAACTAGCCTACTTTTTCAAATATCTGGTTACTGCAACTTGCGTCGTGATTTTGCAGTCAATTCTTTTTTGAGCAATGATTTTTATGGCGTTGAGCTATCCAATATGTGGGCTAATATGTACTGCATGCGCACTAATTTACGATTATACAAGGTTGCAGATGCGCAGTAATTCTGCTTTTGTGAACAACTGCATGATCCTTTTCAGGCACTGATACTGGAAGTGCTGCTGCAACATCTTCCAGCAATGATCCTGGAATTGTATATCCTACAGTCTCAAACAGTACTTTACAGCACACAAGCCGTGACGTCTTGTCGACCGTTGATACCAGTGTGATTATGATGCAGACTCCGTCCAGTTCTGTTCAGTCTTTTACAAGTATGTGCTGTTTCTGAAACCTTCATTTCTGATTAGTTGTTTTTTTCTTGCATTGCATGCTGCGCTTACACTACGTTTCGTAGTAATGGTTCAATCAGTCTAAGAACACCTAAAGCTACTAGTCTGAACAGAGCAATGGGATTCAATAAAGTGAAAGTGGAAAAGTTTTTTCAAGATCTCAAAAACTTATTTGTTCGGTATAAATTTACAGCTGACAGAATATACAATGTTGACGAGAACTGGCTTGAGTACGGTTCAAGGAATGGAGAAGGTCTTTGCAAAAAAGGGGAAGCGCCAAGTAGGCCAAATCACTTCAGCTAAACGAGGAGTTCTGGTAACACTTATAGGTGCTTGCAATGCTTCGGGAATCCCAATTTCTCCTTGGTTGGTTTTTCCGAGTAAAACCTTTAAGAAATACATGATTCTTAACACTCCATATGGAACAGATGGAAGTGGAAATCCTTTGGGATGGTCTTCATCACAGATTTTTGTGGATCGGTTGAAGCATTTTGCAAAATATCGTACCAAGGTCAGTAAAGTTAAGAAAACGAAGAAAAAGAAAGGAGGTGGTCGAAACATCTGAAGAAGATGTTGCCATGGCATTAGATAATGAAAGTGATGACTGTGATGAAATCTATGAAAAAGCTAGTGTCAATGAATAATTGAATATGTCCTTGTAAAATTTAGCATGAAAGAAACCTTCCATCATTATATTGGGGTGATTGATAGTATTAATGATGAAGATGCAAAGTATAATGTAAAATGGATGAAAAGGGTAAAAACAAGAACTCCTGAAGCTCCACTTCTACATTTACAGAAAAAGAAGAAATTTCTGCTGTTTCTAAGAACGACTTAGAATTGATCTTATGTACCAATTGGTACATCCAGCGGGTCTTCTAGTCTATTTAGATTTAATGTAAACTTGACATCATGGAGGATTCCCGTGATGTAAACGTTGGAAAATAAAATGTTTGATTGATTGATTATATTATAAAAATACGATTATATTCAAGAGTGAAGCTTGAATTGACCTTTCGAAATTAAAACTACATAAAAATACGATTTTTTAATGCCCAAAAATTCCTTAATGAAAAAAAGTGGGCCACTGTCGAGCACTCTCCCCTACGTCATACAACGTCTAGTAGTAGGGGAAGGCAGGAAAAATGGACATTGTAACTTCAAAGCGCTCTATTTGAGCAAACAAATTAGAAATCATGGATATATTGCGTTTTGTGAATTATCATGTCACTTAACAACAACTTCCTAGAGTATGAAACTTAATGTGTTTTTTTTCTTTGTTTATTTACAAAAAATGATTTTTATTCTAGGTGTCCGTTTTGCCCGGCCGTGGGGAAAAACGCATGTAGTATATTACCGCTTTGCATCGAAGTTTATTTTATTAATTGTTTGTCAAGATCAAGCGATTTTGTGCAAACTTGTTAGAATGAATATCTATGAATACAAGCAGTCAGCAAAGTTATTTCAAAGAAAGCTTTCACCGCCTTAAAGCCAGTTTCTTCAGCAGTCTTTTTCAAATAGAATCAAACTAACTGTTTGACAAATGCATCTTTGCTGCTCCAGGTCTCCTAAGCAAACCAGGTGTCTGTTTACAACACTTTTCACGCTTAAAAAACTAATGCTTATTTCAAGCTGCGTTGCAAGTGATATTGTGACGTTTGGCTTTGATCACCGCAAGCCCGCGCGAGAAACTAAATTAGTCTCGGGCTTGCCTTCAGGTGATCTCACATTTTTTGTAAGTTACACGTTTCATTTTTTGACTACGCTGAGAAAAAATTCATTAGTTTTTAGTTTGGTTGAGAAAAGGTTGGTCTTTTGTTTGTTGGGCAATAGAGTTTTTGAGAAATAGAAGAAAATAAACAAAAGGTGCACAATTGTTTCTATTTATTTTATAGCGTCAAAACTTAGAAGAAAGAAAGCAAAACAGAACAACCCCGTTTGCGCACAATATCAATATGTCCGTTTTGCCCCAAACCAGCGTTACGTCTGTATTAAACAAAGTCTGCAATTACAAGAAAAACTAAAATATGTCGATTGTAGAAAGCTCATTTTTGGAGAATAGTGATCCATTGTCCACCAATGTTCATTATTTTCTAAAACTACATTAGTTATGAACAGAGAAAAAAGTGTTATTTTTATTTGTACTTTTTTCAAAAAAGCAATGTCCGTTTTTCCCTTCCTTTCCCAATACTAGGCCCGTTAAAACACCTAACGAAGACTGGACTTAAAAGACAAGAAATGACATTGATTCCCGCTTTACAAAAATATAAATTTTATGAATAATTATATAGTTTAAAACTAACATTTGAATCAATCAATACTTCTTTCTTTACTTGTAACATACTACTCCTACTACTTTACATGGGGTAAGTTGGCACATTTTATCTTCGTGGAAGACTTGACATCACAGCCTTGCACCGATAAAATAACGAGATTGGTAGTTTGAACACTTGACAATCCTACATACTTGTGCACTGTGCAGCTTAAAATTTTCTGCTATGAAATAAAAAATGCGACCACTTTGATGCTATACGCTCTTATACAATCGTAAACACTTGTTTTGTGTTTTATTGGTCACAACGGTCAATTGTTTTAATCTAAACAAAATGAACTGTACCATTTCCACAACGGCCAATAAATTGCTGTGTTTGCTGCAAATAATTATTGATTTTCTAAAATAAGTCATTTTCATTTCTGACAATTAAGTGAAATGAAAAGGTGCCCACAAACTAAGTTGTTTTTTTTTTCTTAGTTTTTTTTTATTCTTAACACCACCACAAAAATCGACACACATACATCTAAATTCCCCCAAAAAAAACTCACAGAATCAGCTTGATAAACATATCTATCTAACTTTTCAGCTTCAAAAAAACTTCCATCGTAAACGTTCTCAAACCATTCAGTCATAGAAAAGTAAGTTAATTTTATTTTCAAAGAAGGCGTGTGTAAGCAAAATAACCTGACTTAGTAGGGGAGACCGAGGTCTTATGAATCACGGGGTATAATGAACCAGGCCATTTTCTGGAAAACTGTTGAAAACTCCGAGATCTCATTAGCATATTTTAGTCATTAAGAGGCCAAAAGTAGATTCAGTTTTCCATTTTGGTAGGCCTGGCATGCTTAGCACAGGGACTCTAGAAATCTATATGAAAAATCAGCGATAGGTTATAGCTATGAACTACTGATGCAAACTGATTTTAACCTTTATATTGATTCAGTTTTGTAAGGCAATAGCTTGAATAAAAACACTCTAGCCGGGTTAAAAAGTTCACTTAAGTTCAAATATTAAGACCACACTAGTCAGTGGTCACTCGATTATTTGGTAATGTTATTGTATTATACCGAGGATATATGTATAACGTTGTCAGCAAATATTTCACATTGTGTTGGTAATTTCAGGCTAAACAACTTTCAGGGTGGTAAGAAATTACATTAAGAAAACTATGCGTGATAATTTCTCAGCTGAGTCATTAACAGCTGCTCTTGATGCTATAAAAAAGGAACGAAAGTGAGAGAAGCAGCAAGAGAACATGATAAAAATCACAGTACACTTTTGCGCTACATGAAGAAGGGGACGGAAGAAGTGCAGAAACCGGGTGTAGATCTAGTGTTTTCTGATGACGAGCAAAAAAAATTAGTTAACCACATCTTGGAATGTGCTAACACATGTCACGGCCTGTCATTGAAAAAGACCAGAGAATTAGCTTTTCCATATGCCATGCAGTTGAAAAAGACCAATATTCCAAAAAGCTGGCATAAAAAACAATGTGCAGGTGCGTGTAACCAAGTTTTTAACCAAATCCTCTACATAGGAAGAATATGCAGGCGCTTCCTTGACGATAAAGGAGGGCCATTGTCCAAGCTGGAAATCCACTGCTGCGTTAAAGACGTGGCAGGTAGCCCGGGAATTTACATTAATGTCCCGGATCATTTAAATGCGGACATATCAATTTTCTCAGCATGTGACGTGATATTTGTCGCGTCCATGCTGCCTCTTAAAGGCAAGAAATGGCGATGTTGTAACTATGATGCCATCTTACGTCTCCCGCACTCGTCATGCAGAGCGTGTCAAAATATTTCTCACATCATTTTAATTCCTCTGCGTGACGGGTTGTTTTCGTTTTTCTTATGATTGATTGTTTTTGATTGATTGATTGTTTTTCTTATGCTGTGTTGTTCATTTTAATTTCTTTAATAAATTTCTTTTTTCCACTGTTGCGTTGTGTAATGGCGTCCGCTTCAACAAGGAAAACGTTACGCTGTTCTTCAATCCGTATGAAAATACGGTACAAAAGCGTCATATCACACCACAGCACATATTCAACATGGGCGAGACATGTGCTACCATCGTCCAGAAACCAAGCAAAATTCTTGCCAGCAAGGGCAAAAACAAGTTGGAATGATTGCCTCGGCTGAAAGAAGATCTTTGGTTACAGTTTGTAATGTAGTAAGTGCATCCGGTCAAGCTCTTGCAGTCTTCCTCCTGCTTTTCTCTTTCCGAGGGTCAACTTCAAAGTTCATAGACACCATGTTAAAAGGTGCCCCCCGACTGGTTCATTGGGACTTGCAGTAAAATCAGGCTGGATGACTACAGCACAATTTCCTCAAGCACTTGAGCACTTCATGAAGGTGTCTAAGGAGAACAGGGCAATATCGTAGGTGGAAAATCACAGCAGTCATGCCTCAGTAGAAGTAAAAGAGATGGCACGAGATCGTCTCAAGAGAACATAAAGATTTTGATAAACTGTATAAAGTGCGACTTTTTCTTGATGGTTTGAATGATCAATTTTCTAAGTGCTACTAACCGAGTGAATACCTCTATCTGTGGGTGAATCGATGATCAAGTTTAAAGGCAGTTGCAGCTACAAGCGATATATGCCGAAGAAACCAACCAAAAGAGGATACAAAGTTTGAGTAAGAACTGCTTCAAATGGATATGTTTGCCAATTCAACGTATTCACAGAAAAAAGAAGGAACTAAGTTTAAGTGAAAGCGTGGTTAAAAATTTGTGTTAACCATTGATTGGAAAATCTTTCAAAAATTTTGAAGATAATATCTCTTCATGTATTCCTTTGGCTGATTCTCTATAAAATAAAAAGGATGTTGTGGAACCACCAAGCCTTCCGGTAAACTTGTTACCAATATGAAAAATGACAAAAGTATGAACAGAGGGATGTTGACTGGAGAATGGTTGAGAGTGGTTTGTCAATTGCGAGATGAATGGACAGCAACCCTGTTATTTTCTTTCCAAATTGCATGATCCCACCTTATCTGAAAGCATCCCAAAGAAAAAACAAAGATGGACGTGAATTGATTATTGGCGGAAACCAAGTAAACAAAGACTGCAACAAGTATATGGGTTATGTAGACAAAGCTGACATGTTCAAGACTTTGTATGGCGTGGATCGGAAAAGTAAAAAAATTGTGGCATCGGACTTCAAGTTTTCTAAATTTTGTGAAATACAAAAAAATGCTTTCCTTTGCTCTGATGTGTAGGCAGTTTTAGGTCTGTAAAGTGGTCAGTGGTACTAACTACGTTTGGTATCCCTTCTCCAAAATTAGAGAGATCAAAATAACATTATTTTATTGTCTAACATACAATATTTGTTGTATATAATACAAAAATATTAAATTTTCAAAGATATTCCATTTAAGTTGCCCAAAGGGTTAAAGGGTGATAAGGAATTGCGACAACAAGGACGTGGAAGCTTGGACTACAAGTGTGTGATAACACCGAAGGAGTCAGTGTTGTGAAGTGGTATGACAGCAAAGCTGTCCATTTCGTTTCGACATACTGCAGCATTGATCGAACAGACAAATGCAAGCGCTGATGTGTTGCTGAGAAGATTGCGGTTGAAAAACCATACATTGGGAAAGAGTACAACAAACACAAGAGAGGAGTAGACCTGTGTGACATTCTGCTGGTATTACAGACATTAGGAGCAAGAAGTTGTTGCACTTTTGTGTACTATTGTTCAGATCTATCAGTGCTAAACACGTGACAGTTACATTGTAGACATTTGGAACAGAACAGCCAGTCAAGGGATTTACCACTGAAAGATTTCCGCAGCAGTATCGTTTCTTCTCTCATTTTTGCAGGAAAGAGTAGGATGAAGAAACATGGTAGGGCATCTCTGAATGATGGAAGCCCATCTTCAGCAAAGAAGAACAGGAAAGCTTTGCCAGTTGCAGATGTGCAATACAATGGCTTGCACCACCGGCCTCCTCATGTCGCAAAAGAATGCGGTGCAGATACTGCCCATCTGGCTAGACCCGGGAGCAATGCAGCAAATCCCTCCAAGGACAATATGAACGAGGACTTTATCAACCAGCGAAAGAGGATATCCTTCAGTGGAAAAAGAAGTCTCTTCAATAATGGAAGCGGTCAGAAAATGGTCCCACTATCTACATGGACAAAAGTTTACCCTAATAACGGATCAGAAATCCGTAGCATTTATATGTTTGATGCTAAACACAAAGGAAAAATCAAAAACTCTAAGATTCAATTATGGCGAATTGAATTGGGACAATTTTCCAATGACAATTTTCCAATTGTCCAAGAGTTCAAAATGTAGTGCCTGATAAACTTTCGAAAAATTGCCCGAAAAAGTAGGGGAAACTGGGGTTTGTTGCAACATGGTGCTTTCATCATAGTGCTCTATCTTTGTGTATATAAACTTTTGTTTGTGTTACCTACAAAGGTAGAGCTGTTGCAAAGTACAAAAAAAGTTTGCTCAATTGTGACCAGATTTGCAAATTCAACTTATTTATTTCAGTTTACCTTATGGGGTTTGTTAGAACATCTCTCATGGGGTTAGTTAGGGACAATGGGACATGTTCTAATAACCTCAATTAAGTGAATTTGTGTTTGTGCATAAACTTGTCTTTTTCAATGACCAATGATTTTAATAATACATATTATATCTAACAAAGGTTGTTTATTACAATACTTTTTAGTTGTCAACAATTATAGAAAATTTCTTTCTAAAATTGATAATCAGTATGCGTACTTATAAGCCAAAAACACAACATGCTACAACACCAAAAGATGTTATGGAAATTGGAAAGGGCGATGATGGAAGTATTAAGCCAAAAAAGATCATGTCGAACTATTGCAAAACAGTATGATATTCCTCATGTGACAATAAGGCGGTATTGCTTAAAGATTGACAGAAATTACCATCTGCAAATAGTAATCCGGATGAAATAAATTTACCTCATTATGGATGTTTCAATAACAGAAATAACAATAACATAAACCGGGTGTAGAACTAGTGTTTTCTGATGCCGAGCAAAAAAATTTAGTTAACCACATCTTGGAATGTGCTAACACATGTCACGGCCTGTCATTGAAAAAGACCAGAGAACTAGCTTTTCCATATGCCATACAGTTGAAAAAGACCAATATTCCAAAAAGCTGGCATAAAAAACAATGTGCAGGTGCGTGTAACCAAGTTTTTAACCAAATCCTCTACATAGGAAGAATATGCAGGCGCTTCCTTGAAGATGAAGGAGGGCCATTGTCCAAGCTGGAAATCCACTGCTGCGTTAAAGACGTGGCAGGTAGCCCGGGAATTTACATTAATGTCCCGGATCATTTAAATGCGGACATATCAATTTTCTCAGCATGTGACGTGATATCTGTCGCGTCCATGCTGCCTCTTAAAGGCAAGAAATGGCGATGTCGTAACTATGATGCCATCTTACGTCTCCCGCACTCGTCACACAGAGCGAGTCAAAATATTTCTCACATCATTTTAATTCCTCTGCGTGACGGGTTGTTTTCGTTTTTCTTATGATTGATTGTTTTTGATTGATTGATTGATTCTGATTGATTGATTGTTTTTCTTATGCTGTGTTGTTCATTTTAATTTCTTTAATAAATTTCTTTTTTCCACTGTTGCGTTGTGTAATGGCGTCCGCTTCAACAAGGAAAACGTTACGCTGTTCTTCAATCCGTATGAAAATACGGTACAAAAGCGTCATATCACACCAGAGCACATATTCAACTTGGGCGAGACAGGTGCTACCATCGTCCAGAAACCAGGCAAAATTCTTGCCAGCAAGGGCAAAAATAAGTTGGTCAAGCTCTTCCAGTCTTCCTCCTGCTTTTCTCTTTCCGAGGGTCAACTTCAAAGTTCAAAGACACCATGTTAAAAGGTACCCCCCGACTGGTTCATTGGGACTTGCAGTAAAATCAGGCTGGATGACTACAGCACAATTTCCTCAAGCACTTCATGAAGCACATGAAGGTGTCTAAGGAGAACAGGGCAATATCGTAGATGGAAAATCACAGCAGTCATGCCTCAGTAGAAGTAAAAGAGATGGCACGAGATCGTCTCAAGAGAACATAAAGATTTTGATAAATTGTATAAAGTGCGACTTTTTCTTGATGGTTTGAATGATCAATTTTCTAAGTGCTACGAACCGAGTGAATACCTCTATCTGTGGGTGAATCGATGATCAAGTTTAAAGGCAGTTGCAGCTACAAGCGATATATGCCAAAGAAACCAACCAAAAGAGGATACAAAGTTTGAGTAAGAACTGCTTCAAATGGATATGTTTTCCAATTCAACGTATTCACAGAAAAAAGAAGGAACTAAGTTTAAGTGAAAGCGTGGTCAAAAATTTGTGTTAACCATTGATTGGAAAATCTTTCAAAAACATTCTTTGGACCTTTGAAGATTTATTACAATCAGGCCATTGACCACTGGATGGTAACCAATTACGGTAAACGAGTTCAAACCTCTCAAATTTGTGAATTCTTTTGCACTGCATATTCCAAAGCAGCTACTTGTCCAGAAAGCTGTAAATGGGTTTAGGTCATCATGCATAATGCCCCTCAACCCGGACATTTTTGATGATACAGACTTTGCGCCGTCGTTGGTGACCGAGATCCGAGCTAATGATTCAGCAGAATTTGAAGCTGATGTTCCAACAGCCAGCTCTCAGGCTGTAGTTGAAGCAGAAGTAGATGACATTATGCAGCCGAGTGATGGGCCTACCTCCAGCTTTCAGGCTGCACTTGAAGAAGAAGTGGCCACCACCTCTCACACGGCAGTTGAAGCATAATTGGATACGAGTCTGCAGCCGAGTGATGGGCATACTACCAGGGTGCATGTAATGGACATATCATCTCCATTACCTCATGCAAAACTGACCACCCGCAAGAGGAAAGCCATGAAGTCTCAAGTGTTAACCAGTTCACCCTTCAAGGAAAGTTTGCTTTTAAAGCGCAAAGCTCCTCCTTCATCCAGCAAAAGAATTCGAAATAAACCAAAGAAACTGCAACTTTCGGGAGACTATGAATGTCTTATTTGCAATGAATTGTATGTTTAATGTTTATCCACCGGAAGAAGATTGGATCCAGTGCTCTTTGTGCAAAAAGTGGTGTCATGAAAACTGTTCTGCTTATACTGGGCGTGGCAAATTTGTGTGTGATTTTTGCGAAAAAAAAGTAGCCTGACATTTTGCCCTAATGTTATAGCGTGTGCTGTAAATGCTAGTCATTTTTGACATTACAAGATTTCCTCTGTGGCTTATTGGTTTTACAGTTGATTCCTCGTCAATTGTTTTCATGTAGTTTAATGTTTCAGTGTCAGACACAAATTAGAGCCAGGTTATAAAATATTTCAGACCATGAAGCTCACAAAATGTTTAAAAATGGCTTGTTTGGCAGCATACTGCGCTTCAGTGGTAGCTATAAATTAAAAGCTTAAAAACACACGTATAAACAATGCCATAATGAAGTTTGGTGATTATGGGGCAAGATGGGACAAAATAAATTTTTTATTATTTTTAATTATTGGGTCATGTGATAATGACCGAGTTTTTATATCGTGCCCGGTGGTAGTGGTGCACAATAGGTAGGCTATAATATGGTACCAAAGTTATCGATATTGATAAAAAGGGATTCTGCAAAACATTGGTTAAAGTTAAGTGTCCCGTCCTGCCCCACCTTCACATATTGTCATTCTCCTGAAGTAAAAGAAGACCGGAACTTTGTGTGTAGTGCAGCAGAGAGTGACAATCAGCGCGTAATTTCATTCCGTAAGCAAATTGGGTGTCCAAGTCCACCAAACGTGCTAACTTAGATCGTTATCAATTTGTTCGACTTGTTGGGAGACCATTCTCAATTCTATTCAAAGTCGCTGGGAGACCATCGTTGGCAACTTTCCTGAAATCCTTGTTCTCAAGTTTGGAATCTAGATTGTGGTCAAGGAAAAGTTGAAACCTGGTTCCTGGAGCAGTAAGAATTTGAAATTGCTGAGTCAGTAACAGCTGCTCTTGATGCTATAAAAAAGGAACGAAAGTGAGAAAAGCAGCAAGAGAACATGATAAAAATCACAATACATTTTTGCGCTACATGAAGAAGGGGACGGAAGAAGTGCAGAAACCGGGTGTAGAACTAGTGTTTTCTGATGACGAGCAAAAAAATTTAGTTAACCACATCTTGGAATGTGCTAACACATGTCACGGCCTGTCATTGAAAAAGACCAGAGAATTAGCTTTTCCATATGCCATACAGTTGAAAAAGACCAATATTCCAAAAAGCTGGCATAAAAAACAATGTGCAGGTGCGTGTAACCAAGTTTTTAACCAAATCCTCTACATAGGAAGAATATGCAGGCGCTTCCTTGAAGATGAAGGAGGGCCATTGTCCAAGCTGGAAATCCACTGCTGCGTTAAAGACGTGGCAGGTAGCCCGGGAATTTACATTAATGTCCCGGATCATTTAAATGCGGACATATCAATTTTCTCAGCATGTGACGTGATATCTGTCGCGTCCATGCTGCCTCTTAAAGGCAAGAAATGGCAATGTCATAACTATGATGTCATCTTACGTCTCCCGCACTCGTCACACAGAGCGAGTCAAAATATTTCTCACATCATTTTAATTCCTCTGCGTGACGGGTTGTTTTCGTTTTTCTTATGATTGATTGTTTTTGATTGATTGATTGTTTTTGATTGATTGATTGATTCTGATTGATTGATTGTTTTTCTTATGCTGTGTTGTTCATTTTAATTTCTTTAATAAATTTCTTTTTTCCACTGTTGCGTTGTGTAATGGCGTCCGCTTCAACAAGGAAAACGTTACGCTGTTCTTCAATCCGTATGAAAATACGGTACAAAAGCGTCATATCACACCAGAGTACATATTCAATTTTCCCTATGCCATACAGCTGAAAAAGACCAATATTCCAAAAAGCTGGCATAAAAAACAATGTGCAGGTGCGTGTAACCAAGTTTTTAACCAAATCCTCTACATAGGAAGAATATGCAGGCGCTTCCTTGAAGATGAAGGAGGGCCATTATCCAAGCTGGAAATCCACTGCTGCGTTAAAGACGTGGCAGGTAGCTCGGGAATTTACATTAATGTCCCGGATCATTTAAATGCGGACATATCAATTTTCTCTGCATGTGACGTGATATCTGTCGCGTCCATGCTGCCTCTTAAAGGCAAGAAATGGCGATGTCGTAACTATGATGCCATCTTACGTCTCCCGCACTCGTCACACAAAGCGTGTCAAAATATTTCTCACATCATTTTAATTCCTCTGCGTGACGAGTTGTTTTCGTTTTTCTTATGATTGATTGATTCTGATTGATTGATTGTTTTTCTTATGCTGTGTTGTTCATTTTAATTTCTTTAATAAATTTCTTTTTTCCACTGTTGCGTTGTGTAATGGCGTCCGCTTCAACAAGGAAAACGTTACGCTGTTCTTCAATCCGTATGAAAATACGGTACAAAAGCGTCATATCACACCAGAGTACATATTCAATTTTCCCTATGCCATACAGTTGAAAAATACCAATATTCCAAAAAGCTGGCTTAAAAAACAATGTGCAGGTGCGTGTAACCAAGTTTTTAACCAAATCCTCTACATAGGAAGAATATGCAGGCGCTTCCTTGAAGATGAAGGAGGGCCATTGTCCAAGCTGGAAATCCACTGCTGCGTTAAAGACGTGGCAGGTAGCCCGGGAATTTACATTAATGTCCCGGATCATTTAAATGCGGACATATCAATTTTCTCAGCATGTGACGTGATATCTGTCGCGTCCATGCTGCCTCTTAAAGGCAAGAAATGGCGATGTCGTAACTATGATGCCATCTTACGTCTCCCGCACTCGTCACACAGAGCGAGTCAAAATATTTCTCACATCATTTTAATTCCTCTGCGTGACGGGTTGTTTTCGTTTTTCTTATGATTGATTGTTTTTGATTGATTGATTGATTCTGATTGATTGATTGTTTTTCTTATGCTGTGTTGTTCATTTTAATTTCTTTAATAAATTTCTTTTTTCCACTGTTGCGTTGTGTAATGGCGTCCGCTTCAACAAGGAAAACGTTACGCTGTTCTTCAATCCGTATGAAAATACGGTACAAAAGCGTCATATCACACCAGAGTACATATTCAACTTGGGCGAGACAGGTGCTACCATCGTCCAGAAACCAGGCAAAATTCTTGCCAGCAAGGGCAAAAATATGTTGGTCAAGCTCTTCAAGTCTTCCTCCTGCTTTTCTCTTTCCGAGGGTCAACTTCAAAGTTCAAAGACACCATGTTAAAGGGTGCCCCCGACTGGTTCATTGGGACTTGCAGTAAAATCAGGCTGGATGACTACAGCACAATTTCCTCAAGCACTTCATGAAGCACATGAAGGTGTCTGAGAACAGGGCAATATCGTAGATGGAAAATCACAGCAGTCATGCCTCAGTAGAAGTAAAAGAGATGGCACGAGATCGTCTCAAGAGAACATAAAGATTTTGATAAATTGTATAAAGTGCGACTTTTTCTTGATGGTTTGAATGATCAATTTTCTAAGTGCTACGAACTGAGTGAATACCTCTATCTGTGGGTGAATCGATGATCAAGTTTAAAGGCAGTTGCAGCTACAAGCGATATATGCCAAAGAAACCAACCAAAAGAGGATACAAAGTTTGAGTATGAACTGCTTCAAATGGATATGTTTGCCAATTCAACGTATTCACAGAAAAAAGAAGGAACTAAGTTTAAGTAAAAGCGTGGTCAAAAATTTGTGTTTACCATTGATTGGAAAATCTTTCAAAAATTTTGAAGATAATATCTCTTCATGTATTCCTTTGGCTGATTCTCTATAAAATAAAAAGGATTTTGTGGAACCATCAAGCCTTCCGGTAAACTTGTTACCAATATGAAAAATGACAAAAGTATGAACAGAGGGATGTTGACTGGAGAATGGTTGAGAGTGGTTTGTCACTTGCGAGATGAATGGACAGCAACCCTGTTATTTTCTTTCCAAATTGCATGATCCCACCTCATCTGAAAGCATCCCAAAGAAAAAACAAAGATGGACGTGAATTGATTATTGGCGGAAACCAAGTAAACAAAGACTGCAACAAGTATATGGGTTATGTAGACAAAGCTGACATGTTCAAGACTTTGTATGGCGTGGATCGGAAAAGTAAAAAAATCGTGGCATCGGACTTCAAGTTTTCTAAATTTTGTGAAATACAAAAAAATGCTTTGCTCTGATGTGTAGGCAGTTTTAGGTCTGTAAAGTGGTCAGTGGTACTAACTACGTTTGGTATCCCTTCTCCAAAATTAGAGAGATCAAAAAAACATTTTTTTATTGTCTAACATACAATATTTGTTGTATATAATACAAAAATGTTAAAATTTCAAAGATATTCCATTT
Organism: Aplidium turbinatum; assembly: GCF_918807975.1. Lineage (NCBI taxonomy): Eukaryota > Metazoa > Chordata > Ascidiacea > Aplousobranchia > Polyclinidae > Aplidium > Aplidium turbinatum. Next base: position 2,913,801 of record NC_137483.1, on the reverse strand, counting down.
AAAGGGTTATTTACTCAAAGGGTTAAAGGGTGATAAGGAATTGCGACAACAAGGACGTGGAAGCTTGGACTACAAGTGTGTGATTAACACCGAAGGAGTCAGTGTTGTGAAGTGGTATGACAGCAAAGCTGTCCATTTCGTTTCGACATACTGCATCATTGATCGAACAGACAAATGCAAGCGCTGATGTGTTGCTGAGAAGATTGCAGTTGAAAAACCATACATTGGGAAAGAGTACAACAAATACAAGAGAGGAGTAGACCTGTGTGACATTCTGCTGGCATTACAGACATTAGGAGCAAGAAGTTGTTGCACTATCGTGTACTATTGTTCAGATCTATCAGTGCTAAATACGTGACAGTTACATTGTAGACATTTGGAACAGAACAGCCAGTCAAAGGATTTACCACTGAAAGATTTCCGCAGCAGTATCGTTTCTTCTCTCACTTTTGCAGGAAAGAGTAGGATGAAGAAACATGGTAGGACATCTCTGAATAATGGAAGCCCATCTTCAGCAAAGAAAAACAGGAAAGCTTTGCCAGTTGCAGATGTGCAATACAATGGCTTGCACCACCGGCCTCCTCATGTCGCAAAAAGAATCCGGTGCAGATACTGCCCATCTGGCTAGACCCGGGAGCAATGCAGCAAATACCTCCAAGGACAATATGAACGAGGACTTTATCAACCAGCGAAAGAGGATATCCTTCAGTGGAAAAAGAAGTCTCTTCAATAATGGAAGCGGTCAGAAAATGGTCCCACTATCTACATGGACAAAAGTTTACCCTAATAACGGATCAGAAATCCGTAGCATTTATATGTTTGATGCTGAACACAAAGGAAAAATCAAAAACTCTAAGATTCAATTATGGCGAATTGAATTGGGACAATTTTCCAATGACAATTTTCCAATTGTCCAAGAGTTCAAAATGTAGTGCCTGATAAACTTTCGAAAAATTGCCCGAAAAAGTAGGGGAAACTGGGGTTTGTTGCAACATGGTGCTTTCATCATAGTGCTCTATCTTTGTGTATATAAACTTTTGTTTGTGTTACCTACAAAGGTAGACCTGTTGCAAAGTACGAAAAAAGTTTGCTCAATTGTGACCAGATTTGCAAATTCAACTTATTTATTTCAGTTTACCTTATGGGGTTTGTTAGAACATCTCTCATGGGGTTAGTTAGGGACAATGGGACATGTTCTAATAACCTCAATTAAGTGAATTTGTGTTTGTGCATAAACTTGTCTTTTTCAATGACCAATGATTTTAATAATACATATTATATCTAACAAAGGTTGTTTATTACAATACTTTTTAGTTGTCAACAATTGTAGAAAATTTCTTTCTAAAATTGATAATCAGTATGCGTACTTATAAGCCAAAAACACAACATGCTACAACACCAAAAGATGTTATGGAAATTGGAAAGGGCGATGATGGAAGTATTAATCCAAAAAAGATCATGTCGAACTATTGCAAAACAGTATGATATTCCTCATGTGACATTAAGGAGGTATTGCTTAAAGATTGACAGAAATTACCATCTGCAAATAGTAATCCGGATGAAGTAAATTTACCTCATTATGGATGTTTCAATAACAGAAATGTTTTTACTGCGGATCAAGAAGCTGAGTTAATGAATTATCTTTTAAAACCATCAGCTTTATATTATGGCTTGTCAACTAAGGAAGTTAAAAAGCTGGCATATGATTATGCCAAGGAGCTTGGCCTGAAGTTTCCAGGCTGACTTACTTCCAGAGCAAGGTAAGTCAGCTGGATGTGACTGGTTGCAAGGATTTAAGAAGAAGCATCCAAGTCTATCATTGCAAACACCGGAAAGTATATCACTTAAGCCGTGCAACCAGCTATAATCGACACAATGTGACATTTTTTAATAATCTCTCCTTTGTAATAGATTAGATAGGGATTGTTTCACCCCTGACAAGATATGGAACCTGGATGAAACAGGTTGCAGTACTGCACAAAAGCCGCGTAAGGTTGTGGCTCCATCTGGTGTAAAACAAGTAGGCGCTATTGTTTCTGCAGAACGAGGAAAGCTTGTCACATTGTGTTGTGCAATAAGTGCAATTGGAAATTCAATTCCACCTATGATTATCTTTCCAAGAGTAAACTATCTGACATTCAAGAAGGAGATTTTGTTCTTGTCAAATTCAACACTTCGAAGCATTTACAGCACTTTGTTGGGAAAATTATTGATGTTTTTGATGATGGCGATGTGACTATTCGATTCTTACGACGCTATGGGCAATCCAAAATGCTTAAAAAAATTGTATAGAGACTGCATGCCGGGCTGCACAGAGGGCTGAGGACTATGTTAACATTATGCTTAAGAAATGCAAATCGTGGAATGACCCATTTACAACTGCTGTCGAATTGGAACAATGTGTTTAAAACTCCACAGATGACAATTCCCTGAAAAATATTCTTCGAACCGAGGTTTCATTTCGAAAGCACACGTTCAGACAGGACGTACTCCGTAGTGACTCGGCCAAATTTGTTCAAAGTAAATCAGCTTAAAATATGGAAGAACTGAAGCTGAACCGGACCTTGATTCTAACTAAACAGTGTGACTCGGTGAGTGACCTTCCAGAAATTCCATCAGAAGAACACATATTCACTGCATCTTACATATGACAACGATAATCAAGAACTGGGAGATGCTGATCCACAACGATCCAGGAATGAAGATGTTAATGTTGTGGTAAATGAGCCGTGCATTGTAATTTGAGATGCTGGGAACAAAAGAAATTGGCATCTTAGAATTTGTATGATGAATAATGGTGATACAACTTACACAACTGAGCATTTAGAAAGGGCAAGTCATCCCAATGAAAGTGTGAATCAGAGGTGGAGATATCCAAGCAGACCTGATGTCCAATGTGCTGCGTCTATACAGATAATGCCATGTAATATACTTGGTTCATGGGATATGTCAGGAAGGAATATGACATCTCTCTTGGATAACTGCCACATCATTGTGGGATTATTCACAGCCGAAAAACAAAACAGAAGCACGAAGAAAATATCTCTAAATTAGCGTCAAGAAAAACTCACAGTAACAATTGCTGACAAAAGATGGATAAAAAATCTCTCGTCACGTTCGTTAACGCAGCACCAAACCACCGTTTTGAAAAAAAGTTTAAACTTTGCCGTAGTTCCTCAAAAAATTCCGACCGTAGATTTTATATGCAGCGCCGAACGTGGTCTAATCAGATTAGAAAAAGAAGCCAATCTGAAAGTCGCCGATGCTCGTTCAGAAATTTCTCACATTCTGAAACATGCCAAGATCTCAAAAAAGAACCTATCAAACGAAGAAGAAAAGTGATTGAAAAGTCTCCAAAACAACAAGGACATTACAATTTTGAAAGCTGACAAAGGTATTCACTGTTTACGGTTATACTGGACACCAGTGACTATGAACAAAAAATTAACGCTGTATTGTCCGATTCCAAAACTTACTCAATTTGTATAAAGAACCCTCTTCAGGCAACAGAACTTAATCTCAATAAATGCATTTGGAAATTAAAAACTGAACATAAAATCGATTTTTTGACTTATAAACAGTTAAGAAGTTCAGACAGCATTGCTCCAAAATTTTACGGTTTATCTAAAATACGCAAACCGGAAGTTCCTCTTCGACCAATTGTTTCGTTTGTCAATTCTCCTTACTTATTATTTGGCAAAACACTTGGCCAATATTTTCAATCCTTTGGTTGGGTGCACCGATTTCTCCGTTAAAAATTCAAAACAGTTCTGTGATAATATTGCCGATTATAAAATAAATCCCAATGAAGTTCAAATTTCCTTTGATGTAATCAGTTTGTTTACCTCCGTACCTGTCGACCTGTCGACAAAATAAATCCCAATGAAGTTCAAATTTCCTTTGATGTAATCAGTTTGCTTACCTCCGTACCTGTCGACATGGCTCGCAGTATCGCTTTAGATAAACTCTCCCAAGATTGCACTTTTTCAGACACAACTGATTGGGCAATTCCGGGTGTTGAACGTGCTCTACAGATTTGCCTTAATGCATCGTTTTTCACCTACAAAACGACAATTTACAGGCAAGTTTTTGGAACACCAATCGGGTCGCCACTTTTGCCGGTTTTGGCCAATTTATTCATGGAACACATCGAAGAATTAGCTCTCAACATTTTTTCATCACCTCCCAAAATTTGGCTTCGATATTGCAATGGCGCTTTCATTGGATTAACAGAGGAAAGCCAACGAGCGAAAACTGTGCTGGGTCATTCCATTATATTTCAGGTCATGAAAAAACCAATACTCTTGAAAATGTTTCATACTTTGTATTATACCGAGAATATATATATGTGTAACATTGTCAGCAAATATTTCACATTGTGTTGGTAATTTCAGGCTAAACAACTTTCAGGGTGGTAAGAAATTACACTAAGAAAACTATGCGTGATAATTTCTCAGCTGAGTTATTAACAGCTGCTCTTGATGCTATAAAAAAGGAACGAAAGTGAGAGAAGCAGCAAGAGAACATGATAAAAATCACAGTACACTTTCGCGCTACATGAAGAAGGGGACGGAAGAAGTGCAGAAACCGGGTGTAGAACTAGTGTTTTCTGATGCCGAGCAAAAAAATTTTAGTTAACCACATCTTGGAATGTGCTAACACATGTCACGGCCTGTCATTGAAAAAGACCAGAGAACTAGCTTTTCCCTATGCCATGGAGTTGAAAAATACCAATATTCCAAAAAGCTGGCATAAAAAAACAATGTGCAGGTGCGTGTAACCAAGTTTTTAACCAAATCCTCTACATAGGAAGAATATGCAGGCGCTTCCTTGAAGATGAAGGAGGGCCATTGTCCAAGCTGGAAATCCACTGCTGCGTTAAAGACGTGGCAGGTAGCCCGGGAATTTACATTAATGTCCCGGATCATTTAAATGCAGACATATCAATTTTCTCAGCATGTGACGTGATATCTGTCGCGTCCATGCTGCCTCTTAAAGGCAAGAAATGGCGATGTCGTAACTATGATGCCATCTTACGTCTCCCGCACTCGTCACACAGAGCGAATCAAAATATTTCTCACATCATTTTAATTCCTCTGCGTGACGGGTTGATTTCGTTTTTCTTATGATTGATTGTTTTTGATTGATTGATTGATTCTGATTGATTGATTGTTTTTCTTATGCTGTGTTGTTCATTTTAATTTCTTTAATAAATTTCTTTTTTCCACTGTTGCGTTGTGTAATGGCGTCCGCTTCAACAAGGAAAACGTTACGCTGTTCTTCAATCCGTATGAAAATACGGTACAAAAGCGTCATATCACACCAGAGTACATATTCAATTTTCCCTATGCCATACAGTTGAAAAATACCAATATTCCAAAAAGCTGGCATAAAAAACAATGTGCAGGTGCGTGTAACCAAGTTTTTAACCAAATCCTCTACATAGGAAGAATATGCAGGCGCTTCCTTGAAGATGAAGGAGGGCCATTGTCCAAGCTGGAAATCCACTGCTGCGTTAAAGACGTGGCAGGTAGCCCGGGAATTTACATTAATGTCCCGGATCATTTAAATGCGGACATATCAATTTTCTCAGCATGTGACGTGATATCTGTCGCGTCCATGCTGCCTCTTAAAGGCAAGAAATGGCGATGTCGTAACTATGATGCCATCTTACGTCTCCCGCACTCGTCACACAGAGCGAGTCAAAATATTTCTCACATCATTTTAATTCCTCTGCGTGACGGGTTGTTTTCGTTTTTCTTATGATTGATTGATTGATTCTGATTGATTGATTGTTTTTCTTATGCTGTGTTGTTCATTTTAATTTCTTTAATAAATTTCTTTTTTCCACTGTTGCGTTGTGTAATGGCGTCCGCTTCAACAAGGAAAACGTTACGCTGTTCTTCAATCCGTATGAAAATACGGTACAAAAGCGTCATATCACACCAGCATAGGCGTAGAGTTTTAGAAATTGCCGGGGGTGCAGTTATATCAGAATATCACACGTATAAACATTAAATATCATACTGTATATACTCGAGTATAGGTGGAGATTTTAAGCAAGTGATTTTCACCTTGAATAAAACAGGTTCGACTTATGCATGGGACAAGCTGTTGTCTCCAGCTCGCCAGCCTTCAAAATTAACTCATTTTGCTACGGCAAAATCAGTAGATTACGGATTGTGAAATGGCGTCCGCTGAAGTAAAAATTTTGAATACGTTTATTTGCAATAATTCCAAATATATTGGTTTCTTATCAATTCTAAACTTTATACACTTGTTTACTGATCATTTTTTTTTATTTCGTTGAAGTCGATGTCAAATCTTAGCAGCCACATAAATCAATGATATCAGGTTGGCTAGGTAATAATGGTGGTAAGAGACGTCGTTAATGCAGGCTATATCGGCTGCCAAGACCATTAAACACCTTTTCTTCTTTTATCGGTTTTCGATTTAATTCACACACATAGCGAACTATCTTTGCTTCAAGAACATCGTGGGGAGTCATAATAGCACATTTGCTGGCCTAGTTTTGTTTGAGTTCAACCCTCAGATCAGAACTTAAAGTTTTTCCTTTGCACTACTGAATTAGCTTTTTCGCCCGAGATAAACAATTGCTGGCGTTGGCGGACATTAGCCCATTTTTTTACATTGATTCAATGTCTACCAGTGTTGAGTGTTCATGTGTTTAATGAGCGGATTTCGATTCTTGTGCGTCTGATAGCAAAACAATGCGTTCTGTTGAATCATTGATCTCACAGTGGGAAGACCTCGTTGAAATAGCGCGTCTAATTTAGCTGGTTTAGGGTACTTATTATTGCCGTGAACATTGTTACGTGACTATTTCAGCAGGGTAAGTTAATGTACGCTCTACTTTGAAATTTCCTCACCATATGTCAATACCAATAAGAGCAGGGGGTGCGCCGCACCCCTGCACTCCCTTACTCTACGCCAGTGCACACCAGAGTACATATTCAACTTGGGCGAGACAGGTGCTACCATCGTCCAGAAACCAGGCAAAATTCTTGCCAGCAAGGGCAAAAATATGTTGGTCAAGCTCTTCAAGTCTTCCTCCTGCTTTTCTCTTTCCGAGGGTCAACTTCAAAGTTCAAAGACACCATGTTAAAGGGTGCCCTCCGACTGGTTCACTGGGACTTGCAGTAAAATCAGGCTGGATGACTACAGCACAATTTCCTCAAGCACTTCATGAAGCACTGTCGGCTGCAGTTGCCGAGTGGTTAGCGCGTCGGGCTCGCAGTCGAGAGCCTGCATGTTCGACTCCAGCCACTCGCACTTGCTGTTGTTTCTCTGGGCAAGAAACTTTACGATAATTGCCTCTACCCAGTGATCGATTTCGAGTAATGGGTAGTACCAAATTTCAGTAATAAGTAGAGTAGACAACCGGAAACAGACATTGCCGTCGGCTGCAGCGTGGGTCAGGTGTACGTCGGAAGGCGTACACCGATGCATAGCGCTCAACTCCGCTTTCCGGCAATGCAGGGTAAAGACATGAATGTCGACATGGCTCGCAGTATCGCTTTAGATAAACTCTCCCAAGATTGCACTTTTTCAGACAGAACTGATTGGGCAATTCCGGGTGTTGAACGTGCTCTACAGATTTGCCTTAATGCATCGTTTTTCACCTACAAAACGACAATTTACAGGCAAGTTTTTGGAACACCAATCGGGTCGCCACTTTCGCCGGTTTTGGCCAATTTAGTCATGGAACACATCGAAGAATTAGCTCTCAACATTTTTTCATCACCTCCCAAAATTTGGCTTCGATATTGCAATGGCGCTTTCATTGGATTAACAGAGGAAAGCCAACGAGCGAAAACTGTGCTGACATTTATGGTGCAATCAGTATGCAAAAATATAAAGATGTTATGTGCCTGGTGCCAATTGAAAAGATAAGTACACAGCTGCTTCGAACCTTCTTTAACCAGTTAAGTGCGTATGACGGAATATCACGTCATGGAAAATTTTCCTTACAGTGCGTATGACGTGATATCACGTCAAGGCGGGGTCTCACTACAAAGCGTTGTGCAGCTGTGACGTTTTGTTTTTTTTCGTATGAGAAGTTGTTGCGTTATCACGTTAAAGGTTTATTCTCAATCTCTGTATCTTTAGAATTTTTGTTTTCATAGATTTAAGAGGATTAATGCAAGATTTAATGCCGCCTCCACTCCTCTCATGATTTACATTATAAATTAGTCAGTTATAGTTCAACTCATTTGTCCCTTATCGCTATAAAAACAAGTTTTAGATTTCTATGTTTTAGATATTTCACGGTTGGCTAAATACACATTGGTTGTTATTGGCAATGTTCTAGCCAAGAATTGGTATAACTGCGTGCAAATGAAGAGTTATCTAACAAATATAGCTTAGGCTACCTGGCGTAGCACAGAATGCAGATTGAGAAAGGGAAGCAAGTATAGGCCTACTTGTAAAGCTAATGATAACTTTTTGGTAACGTTTCAGAATAACCACAAGTTTAGGTACATAAATATAGCTAAATTATGGCTTCTAGGCGTAAAAGAATATGTTTGTCTGATATGACTGAAGAAGATATTGATGAGCTTCTTGCTTCAAGTTCAGATGAGGATGATAGTGAAAATGAAGAGCCCTGCTTGATTGGGGCAATAAGTTGTGACGATGACAGTGACGTTCTTGATTCAAGCTGGACTGTGCCACAGGGCAGGCCAACAGACAATCCTAGCCATTTGCCTGTGACTGATAGTGAAACTTCCGTTACACCTTGGGATGTACAGTCTCCTCCTCAGGATGCTGCTTGGTCTGATCAAGGCCAAGTTAGACAAAGATTTTCTTTCACTGGTGTTCCTGGTATGAAGGTTGATATAGTCAATCCTGAGGATGAACTTGAATTTTTTCAGTTATTTATTGATGATAGTTTGGTGAATATGATAGTTCATCAAACTAATCTATATGCTGCACAGCACAAAGAGGTCCATGGTATTCATTTGAGACGACGATCACGTGTGACAAAATGGATAGATACAGACTGTAAAGAGATGAGGTTGTATCTTGCTCTCTTGCTTTTGCAAGGCATTGTTCAGAAGCCTGTTGTCGCTGACTACTTCAGCAAAAAAGCATCTATTGAAACACCTTTTTTTGCCAAAATAATGGACAGAGACCGATTCCTTCTCCTGACCAAATTTCTGCACTTCACTGATAACAGAAGTGATCCAGGAGACATTCCACCGAAGCTATATAAATTGTGGCCCGTGCTTGAACACATGAAACAAAAATTTTCCACAATTTACATGCCAGAGCGAGATGTTTCTGTAGATGAATCGTTGATGTTGTGGAAGGGTCGGCTGGGATGGCGGCAATATATTCCTTCAAAGCGAGCTCGCTATGGCATAAAATCTTACGAACTATGTGAGTCTCATCAGGTTACATTTGGGACTTCTTTGTATATACTGGACAAGGAACTGCCTACCGCCCTGAATACGCAAATGAATATTATATGGGAAGCAAGTGTGTCCTCAGCCTTGTCCATCATCTTTTGGATCAAGGGTACTGCATCCACTTAGACAACTTTTTCTCTTCACCGGATCTGTTCGACAAACTTTGTGGCAGAAACACAGATGCTATTGGCACCTTGCGAGCGAACAGAAAAGGTTTACCTGACGGTTTCAGCAAAACAGTTCTTCGAAAAGGTGAAGTCAAGGCAATATTTCGGGGAAAACTGATGGCTCTCCGCTGGAGGGACAAGAGGTATGTCCATATGATCAGCACCATCCATGATGCATCCACCACAGAAGTAGCAACGCGGTCCGAGGTAAAGCAAAAGCCCCAAGTATGCTTAACATACAATGATAAAATGGGTGGAGTTGATCTAAGTGATGCATACTTGGCTTCCTATTCAACTACAAGAAAACGAATGAAGACGTATTACAAAAAACAATTCCGGCACGTTATGGACATGGCAACACTCAATGCCTTCATACTTTATAAGAAAAATGGAGGATCAAAGTCCAGATTACAATTTATTCTCTCTATAATTGACAGGCTGATAGAAGAAAATTACAGAGATGGCCCTTCAAAGCCTGTTGGAAGACCATCAAGAGAGGACACTCCTATTCGTCTTTATGCTTCACATTATCCAGCACGAATCTCACCTACTGCCAGAAAGGCAAGACCTTCACGCCGGTGCCATGTGTGCTATTCACACCAAAAACGAACTGAAACTTGTTACATGTGCCAAGAATGTGACAAAGCACTGTGTGTAGAGCCTTGCTTCCGCATTTATCACACTGTAAAAAATTATTGATGTTTCTCATTTTGTGTATTATGTTTTTGATTGTGGAATTTTGATTGCCATTATGACGTCATTGATATGACGTCATCATATTGCAGCTATTTTCAAAGATAATTTCAAACTGAACATTTTATTAATAGATTGTTTTGCTGTAGCTTCAACACAAAAAGTGTCAGAGTCGATTGAAATTAACCACTTAAAATTGCGAAAAATAATTCCGCACTGTGCGGTCGACCAGCGAAATTTAATTACGCACTTAACTGGTTAACAAAGTGATGTAATCTCTAGATGAAATTTCTTTGTTGTTGCTATATCTGTTGACAATCATGTGTGCAGTAGGTAAGCTTATTATATGCTTGATAACAACTATCTATAGCAAATTTAATAAGATTACAGGCTGTTTCAAAACAATTAACACCATTAACCTTTAAAATGTATTTAAATCGGGGTTGCAAATGGGGAAAATTTACCCCTGATCCAATCGAAGGCCGTTTCGGTTAATGCCGCCAGGTTAGTGGAGGAAACTTTTTCATGTCCATAAAGCAATTGTTTGAGGCGGAAAAGAAAATACGCAAGTTGAGTTTGTTTCAACAGCATGGCATATTGGCTGCATCCAAATTATGTTCGCTTGACTCTGGTGATGCCGCCAGGTTAGTGGAGGAAACTTTTTCATATCCACAACTGCTTGAGACAGAAAAGAAAATACGCAAAAAAGAAGGCAGAAAAGAAAAATTGCTTCAACAACATGGCATACTGGCTAAATCCAAATTACGTTCGCTTGACTCTGTTTCTCTGGGAAGCGAAAAGCTTATTAATGCAGACAGCTCCAATGTTTCATGGCTCGAGAAGTTTTTCTCAGAGGTAACAGTTACAATGATTTCTCGGAGACAGAAGCAAATGTGGCATATTTTGTGAGTGGCTGCATTGCAAGAAGTATGTCCCGAATACGACGGTGTTCGCCTTGTAAAGTTCTGTTGATAAAAAGTGATGACTGCCCAGCCCCAACATGTGAATCTGAAGAGCATATTGTGAAATAGATTGAAATTGCCAATCGTGGTGGTCAGTCTGTCCCAACAGAATTTTGTTTTTCTGCAACAACATTGGCTGTTCACTATTACAGTGATATCTAAGGATAATGCAAAAGAGAAGTTGTAGACTGCACCAAACCAGCGCTCTGTGTTTATACGAGCCCTGAAAAAGATTTTTGTTGAGGGTATTAGGATTTTTACCAATATATAACGCGATAGTTTAATGCCCGAAAAAAGTTTGAAATTTTTGAAAAAATTGATTTTTGTTGATGGAGGCATTGAACGTTTACAGAGGTGGATTCAAACAGATGTGTTCTGAAGGCCACTCAAATTTCGAACTCATTCTTCAAACAGTGTTTAATTGTTTCGCTAAAAATGAGTTGAAACGTTTTAATCAGGGTTGTTGGTATTTTACCCGACCCAAAAAAACCCGGGTGGGTTTTTTTAATAAAACCCACTTAAAAAAAAACCAAAAAAACCCATAAAAAAACCCAGAGCATCATATTTGTCCAGTTTTTATTGGAAAATTAAAAAAATTTACAAAAACACTACAAGGCACTTACAACAAACTTTAAATTAGGACTTAAGGATGTGATTGTGAAGTAATTTCCAAGAATAAACTAAAAACGCAGTGGATATTGCACAGTACACAAAAATCAAGTAATGTCACTTTGTGTATACTACACTAAAACTCATTTATGCAAGAAGGCCTTATAGTTAAATTGGTGAAAGTACTACTCTACTGTAGTCTGTAGGCTATATATGATGTGAAATGCAATTTAGGAGGCTATTTACCAATTACAGATTCTGGATTCTAACGCATGGCTGTTTCAGAGCATTTGCCTAATTGGCCACGCAATCGCTCAATTGCTCATCGATTACTATATATAATATATAAATGATAAAAAATATTTAAACATGATGGCATAAATGCTCCTTGCCTTCAAATCTAAACAAATGATGCAATAATGTGATTTCTACCACAGTAGCATCAACTTGGTATAGAAATCAGTGGATGATGCAACATCCAACTTGATCTTGAAACTAATGGATGATGCAACATTCAAGCAACAACAGCCCTAGTGCATTATTTTATTGAGTTATGCAAGCATGTACTGTGAGTGAAAGGCACTTCACTCGTAAAAAGTAGTTTTGAGGTGAAATAAGCATGAATCTACCTTTTTTTGCATCTTTTTTAAAAAAAACCCAATAAAACCCAAAAAAACCCGGGTTTTTTTAAAAAAAAACCGGGCGGGTTGGGCTTTTTTAAAAAAACCCGGGTTTTTCTCAACCCTGGTTTTAATGCACCTGGACGTGAGGAACCAGAAAAATTGGCTCGGAAAGTGCGAAAACTTACCAGTGGCAGTGGTACAAAAACTGTACCTATGACATTGACAAGTTCTAATTATATTTTGACAAAACAACCCAACTCAGCCTTTCAATAACACCCTTAAATTCATTTTTTATGAAAGTGTCGATTTTGGTAAAATACCCTTGGCACAGAGATAAACGCAATTGAACAGACATGTGGCAGTCAAGGGGTTTTAACTGTAGAAAACTTCAAAACATTTAATTAATTATTGAACTTGAAACCGTAAATTTATTACAATATTATTAATTCATAAGTTAGTGAAGAAAAAAGTAATGATATATTTACTAAAAAGTCAAGTGAAATGTTAATTTTCGACCATATAATAATTCATAAAAATATCCCTTGAAAAATCTAAATAATTTCAGCAAAACTGGAAAAATGTCATTTCCCGCTGTCTAGCGCCAGCCGTGTTTGTTTTTAGGTGCCTGATATATATACTACTTGTATTAGTTAGTGGAAAAAACGACATGTTCCCTGTTATATGGGAGGTAATGACTAACAAACATGACATCATGTCATCTTTCAACAACCTCCTTTTACAGTCGATTTTGAAATAATCTTTAATTTAAATTGACAAATGTCGATATGGGCTAACAAAAAGCTATAAATCCTTTCACGTTGGTGAACATAATTTGGTTTCCGGAAATGGTACAAAGTCACTGCATTCACACAAACTTAGTCTTCAAATTCTGTTTAAACGTTTTTCACTTATATTGTCAATAAACTTATCTAAAAAGGTCGGTTTTGAGGTATCCATGTTTGAACCACTGCTGTGAAGGCAATATAATATTAATAATTATCATCAACGGCTCTGTTCCTGCCGACAATGCCCGGCATGTTTAACATTGAACAAAGTAGCAACAAACACACAGTGAATAATGCAATCATTTCATTCGTGGCTGCACCATGTTTTGTGCATGAGAGAAGGTTGTAATTGCAGCCATAGGCGTCGATTTTTCTTAGAAGAGAGGAATTCTGGGTGGGCGAGAGTTTTCAAACAGATTTCATTGAATGTGTATGTTCGCAAATTCGCAATGGTTCAGTCTTCGAAATAAGCATATTTTTACTTCGGCAAAAACATTGCCGAGGCCAAACGGCAAAATTTGAAATTGCCTCGGCAATTACTGTGAATATTTAGTAGGAAAAGATTGTAGGTACTAAAACATGTAAAATGAGAAGCGAAAAATATACTAGAATAGTCTATTACGAACGCATTGTTTGATTTGTTGTGATGTAATAATACCAAAAGTAGCGATAAAGCGAGCAACAAGATGCGCACGCTGTTACGATAATTCACGTTAAAAAACTAACGGGGAGGGGAAAGTAAGTTAATTTTGGGTTGATTCAACGTTCGAGTCAGCACAAATCGATATGATTTTTCCGGCGGGTTATATCGCGTAACAACAATGCCCAATAAGAATTTTACGTTTGTTTTACACTAATTCGACATGTAGCGACGTTGAATTATCATAAAATAACGTTAATTGCTCAACCAGGTACAGGTAACAAATTAATAGCTCCCTGCGAAAAGATCACCTCGATTTACGTAAGCTTATAAGCCAACATAATTTCGGCACAATTGGGACACTGCGAGCAACACAAAGTCTGTTTGATGAACTAGTCAGAATCGATATCATCAGATGCTGTATCAGCTGGACAAGATAACGGAAAGCGAGGCGCAACAAGGAGTAGATGCTTACAATAATTTGACGTCTACTGGAGTTAACAATGCAAATAGGGTGATATTTTTATAAAAGAATCTCCCAGCCGGGCACGTGTCTAAGCGCCGGCGAAGTAGGAAGTAACCCAAATAAAACATCCAGCAATAGTAAGATTGAATCAACATCTTAGTCTGGTGTAGTCTTAAGAAAATTAGTTTTTTCTTGTAATCTTGTGGTCCTTACAATCACCTCGGCAATTGCCGACGCTAATTTCGAAAAGTGTGGTTAGTCTTTCTCACAAAGACTGCGTTTAGCGTCGCTGCAGCAATTAAGCTTTAATAGGTTGGATGTTTCCTTTCTTGCACCTTGCGATCTTATGAGCGCTGCTAAACTAAACAAACTTCTTTTATGTTTTCCGTTGCGACCTAAAAGCGCGTGACTCGTGACCTGTTATCTTTAGAGTGGCGCCTTCGGATTAGCCGGATTTTGATTAGCAAAAGCGATTGTTTTAGTACGTCTTTAGTTTGTATCGGTTATTTTATTGTCATGTTCATTATGATGTCTTATTCGCATTCCCTTACGCTGACCGGGAACTGAAATTTCATTGTGACGTAACCAAAGTGAGATCATTCAGAGAAAAAATCAAATTGCCGACGCAAATTCGGAGAAAAAATCAAACGTGGCTTTCTCTCACCATGAATTGCCAGCTGTGGCAGTTGCCGTAGCAACAACAATGCAGTGAGGACCGCATTTTTTCCACGCAGTGTTGTTGCGAAATTGCTTTGTTCTGTCGGATACCTAGCGAGAGACATAGCGTAAAACAAGAAGTTGCGCTGCAGTTGGTTGGATAGTCCAGCGTTTAAGAAAAACGGAAATAATTGTAACGAACACTTCAAAAGTGTCATGAAAACAGGGTGGGCAAAACATATTTTGCCCACCCTCGTTTCACGGCAGGGTGGGCGTCGCCCACCCGGCCCACCCTATTTCGACGCCTATGATTGCAGCCACCCACTCTAAAATAATAGTTTACTTTTGAAGAGAAAAAATATCCTTTACCAGAGGCGTAACATGGAGGGCAATGCAAGAAAGCAGCCAACTCCCACTGAGTTAGAGAAACTTTAGCAAATTATGTTTAAAGAAATTTAACACTGTATGTTTTTGCTGTGTACCTCAAAATTGCAAAGTTAGAAACAAAAATGCAATGCTTTTTGCCCTAGTAGTTCACTCAACGTAGAGCAGCAATAGATCACCACGCCACTGCCATCACAAACAAAACGTGCCAAACAGAGAAACTAAGTTCTTCCAGTGTTTTGAAATATTTTTCAAAAACGTCTCAACGTCACAGTGAAACAAAAAATACGTTTTGTCATTTTGAAAGTGATGTGTCAGTAAGGTAGAGAATACCCTTATTCAGAACTCAATGTGCAATAAAGAATGAGAGACCAGGCGAGTGTGGAAATCAATAGGTACCTTCTGGAACGAGAATTAACTCAATGTCAATCAACCAACGTTTCAATCACAAAGCAAGAAGTTTCAGTTACTAATCAAGAAGTTCCGGTTACTAAACCAGATGTTCCGTTTACTAAACCAGAAGTTCCGTTTAATAAACCAGAAGTTTCAGTTACTAATCAAGAAGTTCCGGTTACTAAACCAGAAGTTTCAGTTACTAAACCAGATGTTCCGTTTACTAAACCAGAATTTCCGTTTAATAAACCAGAAGTTCCAGTTACTAAACCAGATGTTTCAGTTAATGCACCAGACAACGTTTCGGTCAACCTGCGTCTAAAATTAACGCACGAGCAGGCGAATACAGCAATATGACAAAAAATTCAATCAGTGATCAGTGGAAATTTTTTCAGCCGGTGTAAATTGTGTGACAACTAACCGTTGCGTTGCAGGAACATTGAATAGAGCAGACCGGTAAGCCCACCCAGCTAGCAAACGTATCTCTTTATACAACGTTTCCACATCGCAAGACGTTGAAACGATGCAACCTGTTTGCAAGCTGGGCAAGTGAAGAACGTCCATAAGTACGAAGTAAGCAGGAACTTTATGCGAATATTTGGGCAGTGAATATTTCACGTCATTATCGACTACAAAACGTTTAAAAAGTCAGCAAAACAACATCATTTTACGTTGATTTAAAAAAAAAAAGGAAAGCGATTCACCATCAACAGTTGGCAATGTGACTCAATGTAAAAAACAAGTAAACACAACCGTCATACCAACAGACAGTATCCATCGTCCTTGTAGCTGTATAAAATTATAAACGAAAACCTGAAATAAAAGAAGATAGTTTGAGAAATGTCGGTAGCATCAAATAGCATCAGGTTTAGTCGGTAATTCGACGAGCTCGACGCCTAGTTACTTGAGGGTGCACTTTCCCCAGAGTGCAGCTGTATGCAGAAATAGTTGCTAAGACCTTCTTCCTACATACTGTATTGTGAACCACCTAAGCTTGTGTGACAAAAAGCTTTGCTAAAGATTGCTGGAAAAGGAATTCAATTGATTGAATAAAATCATAATAAGTAGCTTTGACAATGAAAACCATTTTTTTTATTCAAATCTATCTTTCGTGAACTGAGCTAATCCTATGATTAAAGAAGTGTCTTCAAAATGCTTTATGTATAAGTTTCGCGCACTGTACACACGTCTATAAACAGTGATGCACATTAGGGTGGGTAAAAAAAAACTTTTTTTCCAAAACATGGCGGCAACCCCCTCAGATTATGAGGTTGGTCCTAGAAACTCCCCAAAAAAAATTTGAGCAGGTTTGTTCAAGTATTCGCCAAGCAATGGCCCTTTGAAATTTTCAGTATAGGCCATATGGGAAAACTTATGGCAAAAAAAAATTTTTTTGGGGTTTTTTTTAAGTGATTTTTTTATCTCTATGCCCTTGCTAACATCTAAAATAATCATTTCTGACTGAAATCACCACATATCTGGTATCTATCGATGTTTAAAAGATACAAGAAAAGTTTAATTTGATCAAAAATAATAATAGCAATATTATGCCTATTTTTGTAAGGGCAATCTTAGTTGAAAGCCTGAACACCGCGTCAAGGTGTCGTCCATCATCCAGGTTTCTCTTATTTGCTATTAGATCAGGCAAACGAAACTGAACTAAACTCCCAATACGTCAATAATTACATCTTGGAGGATGACAATGTGGTATTTTTGAAATCTGGATAATCCCGCCTTGCCCTTTCTACGCAATGAAGAATTACATTTCTTTCTTCTGCATCATGGGTTAAAATCCCTTTGTACTCTTCCATAACTCTCACTCTTCGGTCTGCTACATCGTTTACAACTTTGATACTCTTTATCACTTTTTCCAATCTTTTATAATTCTAAAACTCCGGCCATCTTTCTACTGCATACTTCAAGAAACCAATGTCTCCCATACTGAATTGCAGCCTATGAAACAATAAAGCAGATCTTGCACCAACAAATTCATGCAATTTTGTGTCAGCAGAGACCAAAGGAAACACAGGGTTTTGTGAGCCAAATGAACACCATGATTTTTTTGGTAGTTGTGATACAGCTTGTAAGCATTAAGCAAGTATTTCTTTATCCTCTGAGGAAAGCTGGTGTGAGCATAAAGCGAATGGTACCAGCTCTTCTGTCAAATACCACATGTGGCCCGTGAAGGCTTGTATGGCGACATTACAATTCCTGAAAATTCAGTTACAAAGGTATACTCAAGCATTTTCTTATAAAAAGGTAAATCATTGACAGCCGCTTCAGAAGCAATGGGACACTGGGACCAATAAGGAGCATAAAAAATAGCAACAAATTTCCAGAATTGTTGAAGACCTTGCAAAATGTGTGGCTCCAAGTCTAGTTGGTTTCGCAACAACAGAATCTTCAATGCGTAGATAGGTGTTGACATCCACACAACTACCAAAAAAATCATGATGTTCATTTGGCTCCACAAAACCCAGTGTTTCCTTCGGTCTTTGTAGACACAAAATTGCATGAATTTGTTGGTGCAAGATCTGCTTTATTGTTTCATAGGCTGCAATTCAGTATGGGAGACATTGGTTTCTTGAAGTATGCAGCAGAAAGATGGCCGGAGTTTTAGAATTATAAAAGACTGGAAAAAGTGATAAAGAGTATCAAAGTTGTAAACGATGTAGCAGACCGAGAAGTGAGAATTATGGAAGAGTACAAAGGGATTTTAACCCATGATGCAGAAGAAAGAAATGTAATTCTTCATTGCGTAGAAAGGGCAAGGCGGGATTATCCAGATTTCAAAAAAGCCACATTGTCATCCTCCAAGATGTAATTGACGTATTGGGAGTTCAGTTCAGTTTCGTTTGCCTGATCTAATAGCAAATAAGAGAAACCTGGATGATGGACGACACCTTGACGCGGTGTTCAGGCTTTCAACTAAGATTGCCCTTACAAAAATAGGCATAATATTGCTATTATTTTTGATCAAATTAAACTTTTTTTGTATCTTTTAAACATCGATTGATACCAGATATGTGGTGATTTCAGTCAGAAATGACTATTTTAGATGTTAGCAAGGACATAGAGATAAAAAAGTCACTTAAAAACCCCCAAAAAAAAAATATTTTTTTTTTACCACACGTTTTCCCATATGGCCTATACTGAAAATTTCAAAGGGCCATTGCTTGGCGAATACTTGAACAAACCTGCTCAAATTTTTTTGGGGGAGTTTCTAGGACCAACCTCATAATCTGAGTGGGTTTGCCGCCATGTTTTGGAAGAAAATTTTTTTTTTACCCACCCTAATGCACATACGATGTCAACAGTCCGTCTATGTATATGATCGCGTAGCACAGGAGTGGCCATCTATTCACCGGAGACGCCGGGACTTAAACCACAAGCGCCTGATCTTCGACATTCTAACACGACCACCATCAAAGCGGGTGCTGATGTATTGACTTACTTTCTTGTGAACTTGACTTCATAAATCTTTTCAGTGATAGAGGAGAGGTACTTCTTGTACCTGGACACAGATCGAAGATGATGAGCGACGGATGAATTGTACTCCTCTTCTTTACGCGAGATATCTAGCGCGCAAGCTAACTGCATCGTCACCAACAATGGGAGGTCAACCTGTGAAACGAAGGATTGAAACATCATTAACAAAATGAACCGACTAATTTTGGTGACAATTAATCACTTATACATTTTATCAGACCGGTAGAACACAAGCTGGGAATCCACGAAAAGGTTCTTTAGGGTGTACTGTATACTGTATGTGATGCACCGATTTCAGAAAAATATATTAAAGTTTAATTTGTAAATATTTAGTTTTGCGAATACTCGCGCAAAAATTTCCGTCAGGATCACTCTTGAAAGTTGTGGGTTCCTTAAGAGTTAAATTACATTCTGTATTTCAGAATAATTTTTCAAGATTTTCTCGTAGGATCAGTCTTAGGAGTCCACAAGCTTGACGATTCTGTAGAAAGGAATCCGTGACTGAATTAAGCTTAGGTGTTGAAGGTAGAGAACCACTCCATCAGACAGTTCATCACCCATGCAATTCTGGCAGTTTACTCCACCAAGCAAACCAGTCCTTTTACATCTGATATTGTGTCTATACACGCTGAAACGATGTAAAATCAGACCAAGACAAGACCAACTTATAGACACAATGGCATGAGATATTAATTTTAGTAACAACTTACAGCTATAGCGCACATCAGTGTCTTGCTGGAAACAGTCTCCATGATCGACAGATTGGAGAGCCTCGTTCGTATTTCGTATTCATGACGTTTCTTGATGTTATGAGCTAACTTGTCGGGTGGAAGAAGCTCGATGGACAACTGACGTGTCCCTCCGTAACTGGACGATTGGGAGGGGGCGGAGTCGCCGGAGGAAAGTGTGGAAGCACTTGATTGGGTGGAAGACTTTCTGCAAAATACGAAACAACTCGTCCAATGGAGAAGAGACTCGTTTTTGAAAAGAGCATACCAATGCAAAGTTACGTTATACATCGAAAGTTTAGTTCTGTAACTTTGGCTTCTGCTCACGTTAAGGGTAAGAACACCGATTGGTTGTGGGGGTATTCGATAGAAATGTTTTACTGTAACGAAACGAAATTCTTCCCAAGGAATCAATTCAAAAAGAAAGAAAATATTGATCTATTTTAGTGATAAAACCTCGAAAGCCATTGTTGGAAAATCGTTAAATATCGAAATTACGAACAAAATGACTATTCAATGTAAAACGAAACCAGGAAAAAGAATTTTGAGCTGAAGTGAAACATTTTGTTTTCAAACAACCGTAAACAGTATAGCTACAAGTAGCTGTGTAGATGTATACAATTAAACTAAAGGAAGTAGTGGCTATTACGATCCTCATCCATTGCTCAGCACTCAAAACTTACATCCCTGATGTGGAGCCTCCATCATCGCATCCTCGCAACTTCCGGCTCAGGTGTTCAACGATATGATGAAGAGGAATCTTCTTCTCGACGGGTCGCAAGCTTGAATCGGACAAGGACTTCACGGTAGCACCATCACTCTCCTTCTCATGGACTACCACCAGATACTTTACTCCGTTTTCTTCCGCTTTATCCTGAAATGATTATGAGTTTAAACAGCGCTCTTTGCAATTTATCCATTGCAGTTGTTTCGTCACATTTACGATTGTCAATCATTAATTAATCGATGATACATTATGAGGATCCATTCCATCACCATCGAAGCAATGCAAAACCAGCAAATCATGTGAATGCGTCACATTTGAAATCGTTGGCCTGATACCGATTGTGCGATAATTCTCTTGTCTTATATTTTTAAATCCACAGCTGCACTTCATTTGATGGAAACATTAATAGTAAAAATCTTGAAGACATCAATATCACAAATATTGTCTCTGACCTTGGTTATCAACTGCATCCAGTGAGTCATGAACAACCGTTGGCCGGTAGAAAATATCACTTTCTTTTTTTAATCAAAGGTAGAAGCGATTTTATTGACAGGAAAGATTGGAGTGAACGATAAAAAGAGAAAGACCGACGTCCGACGTTAATCAGAAGAAATTATGTGGATAAGTGTCAAATGATACAGAAGTGATTTCGCGTCAAAACCGATGATCAGCCCAGCAGGGGAAACACAAAATGAGTAAAAGGAAAAGTATAATAAGTTTGAAAATCAGTTGAGGTAATTCCTGAAATGCATCTCACATGTGCTCCTACGAATCATGACAATCACCTGGGCATCCTGCAGAGTCTCGGGAGACTGCTGCTCATAGAAGGTCTCCGCTGAGATCGACGCATCCCATAGTGACTTCACAATGGCCAGCCTTTCCTTTAACAGTAACGACCGGCCTACGGTGCACACGAACACGTCGACTGCTGACGCGTTCGGCGACGTCATCGGTGACGTGTCGGTGATGTCATCCGGTCGCTTTTCGGTTTCCGCGGCAACAACCTGAAAACACCAAAGTGAAACAACAATTAGAATTTTAGAAAAGGTTGCGATGCTATCTGGTCAAGTTCACAGATGAAGTGGAAGCAAATGTAACTTAGCACTGCGACCGAGTTGTCAGCGGAAGTGCCGATTCGGGTGACATTTCCTGGTAATCAAAATGAACATACGACACGGTACCATCCTCAAGCATCAGTTGCCAAGCTCAAGCTAATGTGTTTTCCAACATGATGTTCTGACCATAGTTATATCAAGGCTATAACTTAATCGTGAAGATTAAATGGACAAAATGCCTAACAATCTAACCGTCATGCCCACATTCAAGCATATCGCGTAGTTTCGATGATGAAATAGACACCGATGTCTCAATCTCAGTTGTGGTTTCTCGATGTCAATGAGAAGCAAAAGTTATACAAGGATCCTTTATTAAGGTAACAGAACGTTTAAACTTAACAAGTAAATAAAATCAGCCATGCTCTAAAACTTGTCTAGTTCATCGGCAAAGCTTTCGCCGCCGTGGCGGCGGCTTCTTCGGTTTCTTATTCAAATAAAAAAATACTATTCAATTATTCAAATGATTCTATTTGAATAAGATATACTGAAGAAGTTGTCTTTACGACAGCGAAAGCTTTGCCGATAAACTAATCAAGTTTTAGAGCATGGCTGATTTTATTTACTTGTTTTATCATGTGGTGTTTGTGAAAACAAAGCCGCGTGATTAAAGCGTTGTTCTCGCTTCCTGTGGAACATTAGGGGGCGTTCTCACCAATTCAACACACAGACAATAATGTCAACGAGTCACGACCACACTCCGCCACAGCAACTGACCTTATCAATAGCGATGCTGACACCAACAGCGCTTGGCCGTCGATATTTGACGTCATCTTTCGATGACACTTTACGAAAGAAATCCAGTGTCAGATACGTCGCGTTCTCCAGTAGCTTGTCATAGCGGCCACCTATCGCTAATATGTCGATGGCCGTGTGCTTCTTGCGCTGTATCCGCGCAGACACCTGGAATGGTGGCGTATTCAATGACGTGGGAGTGATGAAGTATTCAATGAGGTAGAATGATGACGTATTCAATGACGTGGGAATGATGACGCATTCAATAACGTGGGGTGATGACGTATTCAATGGCGTAGGATTAAACATTTCTTAAGCACGAGATAAATTATTGTACGTTGGAGGGACAGAGATCCAGTCATAAAAATCTAAAGCATTTCAAAGTAATCTACACTCGGTAGGCTAAGTGTGAAAGGAATAGATAACGCTTCCACATACAGTGATAAATGTGCATAGCTCTATTATATCTGCAACTGAAGAGCACATAATGAATCCGGCGTTATTTATTCAGATTCATTCGGTTGAACTGCATTTTCAGCAACTACACGTTCACAATTTGAGACATACTGAATAAGCATGAAATATTTCTTCAAAAATGAACTTCTTGAAAAGTGAAGTACGCACATTGCCTTCACTGAGCTCAACAGAATATTAG
This sequence comes from Aplidium turbinatum, assembly GCF_918807975.1. Taxonomy (NCBI): domain Eukaryota; kingdom Metazoa; phylum Chordata; class Ascidiacea; order Aplousobranchia; family Polyclinidae; genus Aplidium; species Aplidium turbinatum. Next base: position 2,890,545 of record NC_137483.1, on the reverse strand, counting down.
ATCTCTTCGCATTATTTACTACTTTTTCATACCACGCAGCAATAACATTCGACCAAACAATTTGCTACATCCGAGACGAATCCCCATAGAATCATAGACTCACTTGGAATATCATCTCGCTGTAATGCTGCTGATGTTTATGCGAAAAGCCGAGGTCAAAGGTCACAGGAAAGGAAACTTGAAAAAGTGAAAGATTTTTCTTCAGCGCTTCCAGATCGTGGAGACCTTGACGAGCCATCGATCTCGCCTTCGTCTGTTTGCTCCTAGTGATTGACCTCAACCTCGCCTGCAACTCTGGTAGGTCTCCACGTATCTTTGTATACGTCACGAGAGAGGCTATTTGTTGCTGGTTCAGTGGTAAGGCGCTTAGACAGTGAGACAACACAGTGGTATCGACCTGCAGATACACGACGATAAAGAGGTTTTTGAAATGTTAAAATGAGCAGTATCCAAACAACATAGGTCGAATCTAGCGACTTCGAGATGGAAACGACAAATCTCACAGCGCTTGACAACAACACAGTCCAATGGCTGCAGTGCCTGGATGAAATAACGTAACTGCTATCACCTCATATCAAAGAAAAATGCATAGCTGTCGGCTGCATAGCCGAGTGGTGAGAACCCTGAAACGGCAATCGAAAGGGCGCCGGTTCGACACCGTTCAAAAGCATGCGGCTGTGTCTTTGGCAGGACACTTAAAGGCATGCCTGAAGGTGGACATGAAGATTGGCTTCCTTGCCTTCCCGTCCACTTAATCTAAATCTTCAACCACCTGCATACGACAAAGAAGAATGAAAGTACAAATAGAAATGACAAACACTATTTATCAAGATTCACTTGGTTTGCGAGAATCCCCAAAGCTTGTTGGTGATATTCTTCATCCAGACCACAGTACAACAGAACCGACTTCAAGAGGGTTAGGTGGTTGATCTTGACTTCGTACTTCCGAGCGGAAAGAGACGGAAAAGCGGACACGATTTCGGAGACGACGGATATCACCTCCGCGTCAGGGATGAGGCTGCACGAGTTAAACCGTCATAGCACAGAAATCTACATTTAAAGTTAGCGTAGCTGTGACGTCACCCTAGATGCCAACAACTCACAAACTGTGTTAAACCACGAAAACCTTCAAGCGATGTTTGCAAAGGACTGGCACCACAACATAACAAGTCACTAACTAAGTGGGTGGAAGGCTCCACTCAGAACCAATAGATGTGGGTTCAACTACACGCATGGTCACTTCAAAGAGTTGTCAAAATGACATATTTTTATTCGCACTTGCTTCCCGATTGACAATTTAATTGATTTTAACAAGAACAAGAGATTTCACCGAAAATACGACCACAGTTTACTTTGTAGCCCTAGTTCAAAAAAGGTAATTTAAAAGAAATACCAAGCACTAACAACAATTATCCGGCGCAAAACTTGTTTATTTTGCAGCATGCTCGTAACAAGCGGCTTTATGCTCCACAAATAATTTATTTAGAAAACAGTCTCGCTATAAAACGATGTCAAATCTAAATATCATAAAATACTAAACTGAACAATATTGAACACTTTTAGCTTTGCACATATTTATGGAAGTTTAACTCCTTATAGAAAACAGCAAGTAGCCTACGCACCTTCCAGGCGTGGGAGTGACAATGTCAAATGCGCATTCCCATAATTCCCTGGGTCTGACGCACCGCACCTTCCTTGCTTTGAAGACCTTCTCAATGGCGTAGCGCTTGATGGAAGTGATGCTGTTGCATAGAATGAACCTTGCGAATGGAACCTGATGGGTTGAAAATTAGTGAATTTCACGTCAGTAAAGTAAAAGCAAAGCAGGGCATTGAGATCTATAAGATTGTAGTTTCAACCAGGGCTGTGAAGTCGGGCGAAAAATATGACTTCAACTTTTCGGTTTATGACTGGCCGACTCCGGACACGCTAAAATCTCTCCGACCACAGCCCTGGTCAGCAAAGTGAAATAGTCAAGTAGAAATTAAATCTGGAACAATTGTCTGCCCTTTCAAGCTCACCAGAGTTGACCTAGTATGAAAGCAATAAAAATAATTATCATTATTCAAATGAAGTGCTTTTTAAAATCTAAGTAACGATTTCATGGATTGAAGTCAATACAACCATTTGCTGTATCAGACATCAGGGCATCGGTTCGACACCGCTCAAAAGCATGCGGCTGTGTCTTTGGCAAGACACTTAAAGCCGTGCCTGAAGGTGGACACAGAGATTATCTTTCTTGCCTTCCCGTCACATAAAATAAATGTTCAACCACCAGGCGTGTCTGGATATAACAAAAAATGTGGTTAACTATCACCAACTATAACTATGCAAAGCAGGTTGAACTTCAACTCACGCGCAGGTTGTAAGGTAGGGTTACAATGGTTCCACCCATGTCCATGAATGTGGCCGCCTCCGATACCTCCATATCCATTGACTGCCTTGAGAGGAGAAGAGGAGTAGGAATGTAAACTGCTCCGTGTCTTTGGAGGATGGAGGATACTTTGTGGTGTGTCTGCTGTTGGAGGATACTGGAGGTGATGGAAAACTGTCGCTGAAATAAATAAACAAAAATCATACAATGATGTGTCAATGTGTGCCACGGCATATGATTTGTGAGCAGTTGCAAGGCGTCAAAAAGGCATTGACATTAATTAAAATTAATAAAATAGCTAATTCAGTCAAAACTCTTAAAATAATTTCAATCATGCTAAGGATGGCGCTTGCAGAATGGCGTCACTGGATGGGGGGTGCATCAACAACATGTTGACATCCTTTGCAGAAAATATCCATGAATAAAATTAAAATGATGTTTGTGTGAAAATAGTTTTATAAAAAATGAAATACTATGTTCATTTAAACAATAAGTCCGATATGTCGATTGTTTTGAAGCAACCTTGGTGTCAAAACTAAAGAAATTTGTCAGGCAAGACTTGACAAGCAGCACCTTGTGCATTTCAATATCATAGACGGCTGAGGTGGTTGGGTTAAGGGGTTGATCGAATATGACCCCCATCACGAGGCTGTGCTGTTTCGAATTGGGTTCCACCATCATTTCGTGGACGGCTTCTAGAACATGTGACTCCTCAAGAACAGGGGTGGGAACATGGCGACACTGGGAGAAAAAATGGATAAAATTAGTAATTCGGTAGAACGATGTAGGTGAAAGCAACTACTATGTGTACAGGATATATCAGTAGCTCCCAACCTGGGATCCGTAAATACATTGACGAAATGCTAAAATTTAACCATTAAAACGGAAAGATTTAAAAGTACTATTTAGAAATTTTCATTCATGGTCACTTTTTAAGTGTTGGGGTCGCAGCTCTAAAACGTGGTCAGTAATTACGAAAAGATGTAGCTACTGGTTTGTATTACAATAAGAATAACACTTCAAAACATGTGAAAAACAAAGTATTCCTATCGATGACCGAGTCTGCGTCAGCGGTTCGATTCTCCACAAATGTGCAAAGCTTCGGGGCGAGTAGCTTGAGAATAAGCGTTCCATAACAACAACATGCAAGCTTAGTTGTGTCACCTTCAATAACTCAGACGCGGTTGGTCGTTTGCTGGGCTCATGATCCAAACACCACCTAGCGATGATGGCCTCCCTTTCCATAGCAACTTCATCAAAGTCACTTGGAAAGGTGATGGAATGCTGAAAAATAACGAGAAACAACTACAATGGCTGAGCAAGGATAAGTCCAAACTGATGATCGGTCGCCTTGATAGGTGTTTTCAGGATTACGCTTGGTGACAAAATGGTTGTATAAAGTAGTGGAAAGGCAAGGGGGCTTGTCATTTTATTGTATCTAGACTTACGTCGGTGACTAAAGATTAAAATTAAGCGAACGGGAAGCCAAGATAAACAATCTTCCTGTCCAGCTTCAAGACTCTATTTGAATAAGCTAAAGATGCTATTGTTATAGCAAAATCGATTCTTCAACAAACTATGCTAATATATTAGATTTAAAGGAGGCGCGCAATGGCTTCATCGTTTATCTCTGATGGCCGGTTAAGAACGTTACAGAATTGTGTATAGAATTGCATATTTCAAACATGTACTATGGTCTTGTTTCTGACAACTAAACCATTGATTGATTGATTGACAGAAGTGTTCAACCCATCTTTTTAAAATTTAAAATATTAGATTGCCAGCATGCGAAAACTGCAAATCAGCAGTACCACCTTCAATCCTTCATACATGTCATTAATGTCTTGTCAGGACGCAGGCGCGTGCCCTGGGTTGGGGTCGAACAGACATCTTTGCCATTCACATCCTATGCACACAAGGAAACACACATACAGTTCTTAAGTGGCCAAGGATCTTGACTCGTTCCATCTTGGTCCTGATTCCAGGGTAGAACATCTCAAAGAAAATGATGCCAACACTGTAGATGTCCACCTTCTGACTGTACACAGTTCTGTGGGAGGCAACGACAGTTTGGTTGATGCTATTCAAAATATCCGATACGTCATTACAGAAAAAGTTGACATTTTTACATCGTTTAAACGTTGTGTTTTGAAAACAACATAAAAACAACAAAAATATAAATCAAACATTTCCATCCCTGCTACAACCACAGAAAATTTATCATGTAATCAAGAAAGTGCATCATAAGATTTAGTATGATTACTGATTAAGCATCATATGATTACGAACAGTAAGTGTATCATATGATTATCATAAATCATCACATGATTTCCGAAAAACTTTAGGTACCGTTTGGAGGACGATAGCAGTTCAGGAGCGACATAGAGGGCGGTACCAACGGCTCCAGTCAACATGCTGTCGGTAACCTCAGATCGGGAGCTTAGGTCCTCAGAACCTTCAGTGGATATCTGAGGAATTTGTTCAAGTTGTGATTCACAGAAGTACAAATGTAGATATGACAATGAAGTAAGCATTAGACTGCATAAAAATTGCGATGATACATTCAGAAGAAAATTTTGCAGCTTTCTGGATAACTTGCAGCTCATTCATAAAATGCCAGTTGTCTTTCGAAAACCTAACTTCTACATGGAACTCCAATGGCTACCTGTTCGATCCCTAGCAAAGTTACATTTGATGATGATCTTGAACAAGTAAGTGAAAGGCATGTTTCATTTCAATCACAAAAATTCCTTCATAGATCATATATTTCAAAGCGAAAGGTTTAAGATTTCACATTAAGAACATTTGTTCAACCACTCACTGCTCTTGAATGCGCGGTGGCGAGTCCAAAGTCACCAATCTTCACGTGGTCATGTCTATCGAGGAAGATGTTCTGAGGCTTCAAGTCACGATGGATCATTCCTTGTTCGTGGACGTGGGCCAGCCCATCTAGAATCTCCCTTGATGAAAGAGAATTAGAACATTTCCAACATGTATTAGAACCAGAGCAAGTTTTTATTGACATAGAAGTTTTTAAAAATTAACTTCGTTAACTAACAAACATCTGATGGAGCAGTTATGCGTTTGTTTAGCTTTAAGCACGAACTCTGATTAAGCACAAAAACATAAGCAAAAAAAGTTAAACTAGAACAGTCGATGCTAGTGAGGTCTACTACTGTACTAACGCCTTTCTTCAACAAAGTAACCTTTAATACACCTTTTTGCGACAAGGGCTTTCCTTTGAAACAAAACTATTTGAAGAGTTTCGTTTCGTCGCAAACTCTTTGTCTTGCTTCGAAGGAAAACAGGTTAATTTCGTTTTTCGTTGTAAATTCGAAACGAAAAAAAAACGAATCGCTAATTTTGCATTCTTGTTTAAAACACAACATCACACCATGTCGCTTCATAACCGAGTGGTGAGAGCACTGGTCGGGCACTCGAATGGGCGCAGGTTCGACACCGCTCAAGACTATGCGGAATTCTTACACGACGTATCTGCAGTTATTAGCTTTCATCTTCCCACAGAAAAAAGCCGGGCCAATTTCTTCAGTGGCTATGGCGTTGAAGTTTCTTACTTCTAAAACAACAGCCAACAAGACAAACAGGTTAACAAGCAGCCACCAACCTGAACAATCTCCACATTCTATCAACGTCATTACATAGACCGCCATCGATGGTGTGACGTAGGGTGCTCTTCTCACAGTACTCCATCTAGTGGTCGGGTTTCATAAGATTAGATTTATTAATGTGAATTCGGCGTTTTTGTGATAAGAAACCACCAAACAGCGACAAATTGTAACCGGTTATTAGGAAAAGCTTCCATTTTTTTTCCGAAAAAACAGAATTGTCACCATATATCACAAGGAGAAATAAGTTTTAACCGTGGAGACAAAAACACAGGCCCATGATGCTAACGTCCAAGATGTCGAATTTCACTGCTGGCTGATCTGCTATGCGAGATAGTAGTCAAAGTTGCTGATATACACGGCAAGTTTGAGCAGTAGTTGATAAATATAGTCTTTGTGTATAGTTTGTGTGATGTTACTTTTATATTGCTGTTATCATGCAAATATTGAGCTAAATTTTGCCACTTGTTCTGAATTTACAAAGAGGATTTGGCAACACTGGTAACAATGACGTTTTGCAGTGATTTGAGATTCGGTTATTATATTTTGGCAATTTTGTATCTCATAACTATAATGCCACGAAACATAATGCACATTTAGTCTGGAGTTCGTAACAGGGACGTAGCCAAGGGGGGCTTGGGGGAGGGGTGAAAGGCTTGCCTTCTAAAAAAATATGTTTTAATACTATTACAACGTTTTAATAGCATTGTAACTTAGGTTGAATGACGTTTTTTCCCCAATAGTTGCTTTTGTCCTTCTAGAATTTTCTTTCTAGCTTTCACTGGTTCATAATAAAATGACATCAGCCTCAACAACCTGAATGAGGAGAAATCTCTTGGTGGTGAAAGTTGAAGAGGAGTCGGATGTTTCTAGAGTTGTTCCAGTGGTGGTTGTGGTGGGAGTCTTGAAATCACTTTTGTCAGTAGCATCCTCATCATCGCTGTGCTCAAACAAGATGCTTTCGGAGGAGGAGTCACGATCACTGGAGAACAAAGAAACGTTGAATAAGTTTTCAATAGATTCAGGATAATGATTTACTCTGCGGCCGCGGTGACACTGTCTTCTTCAAAACGCATGAAAGCAACACATATCTGTGATGGACGTTGGACGCTAAGCTATGTCAAAGCAATTACATTATTATAAATAACCATCATTATCACAAGTGCTAGCATCTCTCAAGGCAATCATACCAAGCAGGCTGGTCTAAAATCGCTTTCCTATACTTAGCACTTACACATAAATTGTTTGAAACACATCTTCCTCATCATCATCATCCAGGTCTCCATGGCGACTGACCTCCTCCAAGGAGACGCTCCAATCGGATGCACTAGACATAGCGGGTGGAGGAGCCATGCGCTCGATGTCGTCTATTTCAAACAAAAACAATTTTAAGGAGGAAGATTGTTTTTATTTTCATCAGCAATGTCAAGTTTCGAAATCATTGTAGTAAAAGATTTAAATTAACACAACAAAAATCTACAAATATTCTAACAGACATTCGGTTAGTTAGTTTATGAACATAACAGTTGGAACACACACGTGACCTTACAATCACACGGATTCGTTCGATATAAGCCTCGCTTCAAATTGATGAACCTATAAGATATTTTTTAATTTTATTAATGCAGATGGGAAACCAAGCAACAATTCTAAATCTACAAATGTGTCCAGACGTTGAGAAAGTTTGTCAGGCCACATAAACAAGCCCGGGTATGATCCCACAATGCTGGACTATTCTGTCACAATGTTGTCACTAGAAGGCTCCCTTGCAGATCAAATCACCACTGACCTGATATCCCCAAAGAGTTGGCCGAATTTTCAATTTTTTTCTTTTTTCCATCATTATTTTTATTCTCCGGCGTAGTATTGGTTGTAGACGAGGATGATTCGCTGGTGTCCTCTCTCGGGTAAAGCGATGTCTCCATCCATGAGTTGTAGTAGCTGGGAGGAGTAGAAGATGGTTTATCAAACAAAATTTCTCGAAAAATATGTGTCTTTTTTGAAATGGCCGTCCAAAAGGTTATTTATCAATTTATAATTTATTAATATATTTCATTGACTGTTTTGTAACAAATGTTAATATCGACAAGACACATTGGACATTTGACTTAAGAGAGAGCTTCTAAATCAGGACTGGAGTGTCCGAGTCGGGGGGATTTTGGCGTGTCCGGAGTTGGGGTCGTTAAAAAAATACAGACTTCGACTAGATACAAAACAATACATAACAATTTTTTTGTTCTTTATCCTTTTTCAAAGTGTTGTTTCTTGTTCTTCCTATTGCGCTGTAAAACTTCACCAGAAAATAAAAGCGTTTGTTCCTATCAGTTTTTGTAAAAGTCGCCGTTTTAGTTTCGATAGCAACTTAAGCAAAATCTAATTTTTTTTAAATGAAAAAATACAAAAATTCAAAAAATCTGGCAACACTGAAGCCGGAGTCGGTCAGTTATACACCGGAGAGTCGGAGTGGTCCACTTTTCGGCCGACTCCACAGCCCTGCTGAAATTGACGTGAAGTTAAACTAAATCTTCGTAATAAAGTACGCCATGTCGTACGCTCGGAGACATGTCCTATTCTTTAAACTTCTACAAAGCGGTATTCTATGAAACACTAACCGGACCACATTTTCATGGTTTAATCTGGAAAGCAATTTCACTTCCCTAGTGATCTTCCTGTTCAATTGGAACTGGTGAGGGTTGAGGAGGACACGCTTGATCGCGTAGATTCGATCGTCTAGTTTGTTGCGCACCTGGAAACAAGATGAGAGAATCCTAACATTCGGTTGAACGTAACACGAGAATGATGCAGGACTTTCGGAATTGAATGCTTCAAAACAAATAATCGTCAGATAGTCATCCGATGGTTGGTTCAAGTTTATATTTTCATGTGTTTTTAAAAGAATCGTTAACAAAGGAATTTTCAAAATTTTGACAAAAAAGGGTGGAACAGAATTAACATTTTTCTAAGTCAATATTATGATTTACCAAGAGAAATGGTTTGAAAATATATATATTCAGCTAGCTGCTTCTGAAAACAGCCAATTAGACAACCAAAAGCAGCGCAATACTCGTTGGTAAATAACTTGGTAACGCAACTTCACAACAATCACAACTCCATGTCGACATCTGTGATTGCAACCAACCCACCTTAAGCACGTCTCCATATCCCCCTTTCCCGAGCCACTCGAGCTGTTCAAACTCCGTGTGAAGTCTGGAGGCCTGCATGGGTTTCCCTTCCAGGATAGGGGAAGAAAGGGCCACATCCACTCGTTGTTCTTCGAAGCTTTCATTCATGACGTCATCCGCTGACGTGTCGGCAGGTACATCGACGTCGAGGACCGAAGGCTGAGGTAATGTTGTTTTAGAAATTTTGCACTGGTAGGCAGGGTATCTATCTACTCTATATACGAAATTGATTGACCACATAGCATTCATCGTAGCACATGACTAAGGAACTGTGTTTCGAAAGCTAGTGCAATTCGCTATTACCACAGCGAACTCGCAGCATCAGGCTAAAACAGGTCGTTAATATCTACATTGTGAAGTCTATATAATTATGAATCCTGACAAAACGAAACTTAAATGTTGATTGAAGTTGACAACCACAGAAAGAAATGGAACCAGTGCAGACAACTGGTTGACACAAAAAATGTTTCGGGATGAAGACCAGGCTTCTTTGAAGCAAACTGGAGAGAGAGAAATACACTATGCATTACGAAGACTTTTATGGAGAAAATGTATACATTAAAACGCTGGAAAACCCACATAATTGAATAAAATTCATTAACGAAAAACTTATAAAAAGATTGCATATTAAAACCATAAAAGGAATTGTAAAAGTAAGTAAGCTTCAATAGAGACTGTTGATCATTCGTGTGTGAGACGAGTAGCATACTATAGATCAGAAGCATGAGAGCCAATATTCCTTCTTCTATCCTCCGTCTGAAAAACAGGCACTCGAAGGGTCGAAAATCATTAACGCGCTCGCGGGAAATGCTAAAAGGCAATGAATGTGCTTTCGCTACAGCATAGCTGCCAAGGAAGCAATATGTTTCTGCTATAAGGACGCACAGTTTAATGCAAATGGTAAAGCTTTGATGGTGGACTTCACAGAATGATTGGCAAAATTTAATTTCAGCTCAATCTAATCTTAACCCCTTGTAGTGGATTTAGAAACTTCATGATGTTGGTTGCTGGTATGTATGGCTCCGTTCATTGTTTTAATGCATTACATCATATGTCTTTGCAGATGCTAGCTATAGCTAGAAAAGGCTATCCCAGTTCAAACTATTCAGTATTCATTGTTCTGTAGGAAACGCGCAAGCAATGTTTTAACCTGCGTAGTGGTTGCGGTTTAAGTGAATCCATGCATTCACATGTTTCAAAATTCGTTTTCTGGTTTAGCCAAAAAATTTTGGAGGGGAGTTTTTATGGGTCTGCTACTATTCGGCGAGTGCCCTATTCGGCGAGAGCATTTTTCGGCGACTTCCCTGTTCAGCGATTTTTTGAATTTTTTTTTTTTAATTATTGGTTACCGTAGCCTAATTATCATTGCCGCTTTTACATCGTTTTAACGTCGCTAAACGTTGAAATAAGACCCTAACTCCCAACCCTAACTCTAACCCTAACCCTTACCCCTAACCCCAACCCTAACTCCACCCTAACCTCTAACCCTAACTCTCAACCCCTAACCCTAAAACGGCAATGATAATTAGGCTACGGTACCCAATAATTTAAAAAAAAAAATTGAAAAAATCGCCGAATAGGGAACTCGCGGAAAAGGGCTCTCGCCGAATAGGGCACTCGCCGAATCGGACTCGCCGAAACGGGCCATTCCGAGTTTTTATATCATACAGTTTGGTTTGAAACACCTTACTGCTTCCTGACTATGCTTGTTTTAGTTGTAACATACAGTTAGTAATTACTTCAAAGGTTTGATGTAATTTACAGCTTAACTAATTACAACTTATGGAAACAAACAAACAAACAGTTTTTAAACACAAAGTGACAACAACGCGAGGTGCAACGATTTATGCAATTTGCGAATACATCATAAATTTTGCCAGGGATATGGCGGCTCTGTTTGTTTTCCCATTAATTGAGAGTGGTATAATTTTAACGCAACGTGTTTTTTTATGTGGCAATGTGTCAAAATAGTCCAAAACTTCCTCAGTGTTAAAAAAAATGTGATTTTAACACAAATCGACTGACTGTTCAAGCGAGACTGCCAAATGATGGAGCAACAAAATAAACTGTTTCTTAAAAGCAGAATTCTATATTTTGAGATTCATACCACATACATAATTCATAATTCATACCCTACATACCAATACCATATTTTGAGAAATGGAGAAAAGGGATTAAGACAATTGCTGCGCGGAAACAATCGGCCACCCCCACTAGTGGGGAACAAACCGACAATGGATTATGATGATGATGATACCAGAAGTAAACACAAACAAATCTTACTTTGATGAATTTATGTTCCAGCAGTTCTGCTGCGTTGAGACGGAGACGTTCGTCCACCAAACAACATTTGCTGACAAAATCTTGAAACAGAGGCGGAAACCCTGATGGAATTTCAGGAGGGTAATCCGTGACTTCATTGCCAATAGCCAATGACAAGACAGTGATTCCCTGCAAAAAAATAGCAATTTTGATCTTTTTTGCATAAAAATACCTATTACAATTATCTAAAGACCTTAGACATAGCTCACAGACAGCAAATCAACGTTTGTTTCCATTGATTCAACGTCGTTGAATCAATGAAAAAACAGTTAATTTGTTGTCTGGGGCAAGAAAGAACCAAAATAAAATACCACTCTAAACAATAGTTGCGAAAAGCGCAAAGTGTGAGCCAAATCAGTTTTACTTCATTTCCTGTAAACTACAACATAAATATGAACAATTGAACATGGAGCTATGATAGAAACCACTAAATTTGTCAATTGTTTCGGTAACACAGAAAAGTTTTGAAATCGCTACATACAAGGCCGGCAATACAACTTAATTCTTTCTACAATGGGATCATCAGAAGATTCTTATTCATTTAAATAATTTATTTAGCTTGCATTGCATTACGAAAAAATGTCGGGAATACACAAAATGATGTTCACAAAACTTCCTCAAACCCGTAGAAAACAAATTTATCATTCTGCAAAGCTGGAGACGTGTCAATAAAAGTCCCAAGTACATCACTAACCAGCCGCAAGAGGTCGCCCTTCTTGCTCGTCCTGGAAGGGATTCTGTCGTCGCTGAAGCGGACACCGGGTTGTGCCATGTGGGATTCCGTGTACATATCCTCCAGCCTTAGACACATTGCAATAGGTTACTACTTACTTGAAAGTTGTTTGAATTTGCAATCGTGAAACAAAAAAGTTTTTACCACCACTTTTGTTCATAATATTTGGATGAGAGTTTGCTTTGTGGAAGACCAAGCGAATAAATCGAGCGATTATTATCAAGACACAAATGAAAAAACAAGTGTCAGTTTCATACCCAAAATGGTCGCAATTTTTGCTTTTCTTTTACATGGTGATAAACACAGGACAGCTCAAAGTACTCTTAAAAACCTGTCTAGATTTGCAATTAAAAAACCCAAATTCTCAAAACCAATTTTGTCTACGTTGCAAAATGTTTAATATTTTAAAGAAAATGCATTATTACAGCATTTCCAAAACTGAACACTAGGCCTCAATCTACAATTAAAAAACCTAGGACCTTTTTTTCAACTTAAATTTCCTTCTGCAATTACTTGCAAACACGATAACAACGATACGTTGGTAAGTCACTGACCGCTTCCCGATGCTGAAGTCGGCGACTTTGATGAGCCCGTTCGAATCCAGGAACACACTGGACGCCTGTGACCGAACAATGCCAAGATTATGGAATCACTCCACCAAAACATGATGAAGTCGATGCTTGTTGTGGTTGTTAAAGTCGCTACGTACTTACAACGATATATTCGTAACGTTTCTTAAAACGCATTTCTCGGAAAAGTAATGCAAGCGTGAAGAGTGACTCGATTAATAAAGTAATTATCTAATCATTACAACAGCACATAACCTGTGATGATTACATTGAGTCGTGCACTCTATCTCCAATCCAATTGTCAGTGACAACAAAATACCTTGAATTGCTTGTGGACTACAGACTTCACATGAAGGTAATCCAACGCAAGCAACATCTGCTCGGTGTACGATCTCAAAGTATCCAGGCTCACTTTCTCTTTACTGGCAACTTTCTGTCGGAGGCTGATGCCTTTTACAAAATAAAGAATTACAAACGTATTGTTCGAAACAAACAATTACTTGAGGAAGGCGGTTTAAACAAAAACAAACAACATTCTGCAGTAGAATAACCAATTTAAAGAAAACTTCAAATTAACTTCAAACTTAAGCAAAAGTATCAACTGCAGAGCCAACTATATTGGTCGACATATGTACTAATAGCATTTGTTGAGCCAAATGATGAGCTCGTAAGCTCTGGAAATTAAGAAAATAGTATTTTAATCCTATGTAGGACGGAGCGGTCTACCTGGCAGTCATCACAAAGCTGGGTACTCACTAGTAAAGCGAGCAATTTGCGATTCGCTAAACATAACGCCCATGAGCTCAGCCTCACGGGAGAAACACGTTTCTATCGCTGTCAACTCTTGCTTATGTGCAATCGACTTCCGAGAAACATATTACCAGGTAGACTTAATGACTTATCTATGTATATAGCACCTTTAATGTATTCTTGTAAAATATCAACTTCAATCATGCGGCCACAGTTGACAGAACGCATTCCAAGGAAAGATACAATGTGTTTGTGGGACAACTTGACAAGGGCTTGAAGCTCCTGTCAAAGCAATTGGTTACTCCTCGCTGCAGGTTCAAAGTTGGCATATATTATACAGGATATCCGCAGTCTAGACTGAAACACTGTTATTAGCCGGCGGTGAAGTCGGGTAAAAAATATTACTTCGACTCCTCGGTTCATAACTCGCCGACTTCGACGCTGGACACGTCAAAACCCCTCGACGCCATGACTCCGACTCCACAGCCCTGGTTATTTGAATATCTTGTGATTCATATAGTGCTGTTTCCACGTCACAGATATGCGCTGCTTTCAGAGCCCGATAATACAAGATAATTTCAGTGAAGACGACCGAACACCGCATTACCTTATATTCATTCCCACAATGCTATCGAATCTTTGACACCACAGGGTGTCGAACCCTCAACTACTGAATGGGGAATCGTTTTATTTCATTAAAAGCTAGGAATGGATACTGTTATTGGGAATGTCCTCAAACTCCAACCGCTTATCCCAGTTATGGATACGATTACGACCAAAAACGATTCCCCTTCCAAATAAGGAACCAACATAGGAGGAAAGTAGTTGGAACGTCTGCTCAAGCTAATCAAAAAATAGAGAGACCAAAGTGTAATTACTAAACTCATGTTCAGCAAATGTTGCTAAAACTAGACTAGGCTCATTCCATAGCACTGGAGATTAAAACAGTTTAGTTTTCGAAATGTTTACTGAACACGAGTTTAGTATCTATATTTTGAGCTCCTTATTTTTTGAATAGATTGACCTAGAATCTACAAAACCGCAAACCTGTTCCACAGTATTGATGCCTTTCAGGTACTTGTCTAGTTTCGTCCTCTCCGCTGTGGTGAGGATTTTATCACGGTTTGGACACAAGATCTCCCAATGTTGGACGGCAACCATTTGGCCACTAGATGCATCAATACCAATGTAAACAACGGACCCGCTGCCTCCAGCACCTAAGATGACAAAACATTAATTGGCCAATATCAACAATTAATTATTTCATACTTCAAACTCGATAGGACTGTACCTGACAAACGCAACAGCATTTCAGCACGCGCGTAAGCCCCATAACATTTTGTGATGTTGAAGCAAAACAGGCAAATATTTTTGTTAGTCGGGTGTCATAGAGCACATTCAAAGTGACAGTCGACCCAGCATACGTTGATTAACAGTTGAAATGGTGAAAAATTGGCGACTTCTACTACTAACTATATAAAAGAAATAGCTATACTTTAACCTGTCGTTCGAGTAAATGCAAAAAAAGCAATCTAAAAAAAAAGATACAGTATTTTAAACCACAACTTACACTCAAATAAAAAGGCACAGAATGGCCAAATTCTGAATTAGCAGCTTTTAAATAAACTTACTGACCGGAGCTTAACAATGCATCTAAAAGAGAACTTAATCTAAACAACATACAGGGAAAGTGTATTTTTAAGCCACGCTCAACTCACGTCGTTAAAATGCAACCTTCGCGACATATTTCGAAATATCATCATTGAAAATGCACCACTTTAGAATATCTTGATGTTAATCTGCCTTAGCACCAGCGGCTTGGAGTCGGGCGAAAAATATGCGACTCCAACTCCACGGTTTATAACTGGCCAAGTACGACTTCAGTGTTGCCAGATTTTAGTTTAATTTTGTCCTTTTTAATTATGTTAAATTTAATTCTTTCGAAGCTGTGAAAATTCGAAATGTCGAAATTCAAACGGCAACTTTCACAAAAACTGAGAAAGATTTTTAGAGCGCAATATAGAGAACAAGAAACAATATTTCGAAAAAAATATTGCAAACAGAATTTTATTGTTCATCGTTTTATATCAAGCCGGTGTAGGCTTTTTTTAACAACTTCAACTCCACTGCCCTACTTAGCACAAGTAGCTCACTTACCTAACCATTGGCCCCTGTGAACAGTTCTTGGCATTTTCCCAGTAAAATTGAGTTGAACAACTCCACTTTCTTTCGTGGGCGCTTCAGCGTTGTTGCTACCTTCCGAATCCTGTCGTAGCCGCTCTACAATGCACAGGGAGGTAAATTCTCACAAATCGTTATTTTATGCTTTTTAACATTGTTGACACATTGATATTATGGATGCCTATTAGTGATACGTGGAAATGTCAAAAACCTAAAACTTTTCATATAAGGAGGAGTCGGTGTTGGAATTAAGTCTGACAGTAAATTACAGAAATCAAGTAGACGAAAAATCAAGCAAAAGAAAACAAGGGAAAGAATTTATAAATATT
This sequence comes from Aplidium turbinatum, assembly GCF_918807975.1. Classification (NCBI taxonomy): domain Eukaryota; kingdom Metazoa; phylum Chordata; class Ascidiacea; order Aplousobranchia; family Polyclinidae; genus Aplidium; species Aplidium turbinatum. Next base: position 2,874,479 of record NC_137483.1, on the reverse strand, counting down.
GCCAATCTATATGCAAATATAAACCAGGCAACTGCAGCTTCCATCGCCACTTGCCTGATAGGACATTATCAGGCGCTTTAATAACATCGTGTATACAAAAACACGAATTTGTGTTAGCCAAGGAAGCAAAGGAATGAAATTGATAATGGCAATCCCACTACAAATCCTCTTACTCCACTTGCAATCCTCGTACTCGACATAAGTTGTTTGGAAGTGATGTAAAATGAGGTCAGTTTGCATATATTATACAAACTTAAAAAGATGTAAATACACTATTGGGTAGTACGATACCGTGAGATCTACTGCCATATGTCGCCTGACCTGCGCATATGAAAGGTGCCAATCGCAAAAATTAGGGTAGTGATCAAGTTTATTTTCATTATTTAAGTCATGAGAGATGATAGATCATGCGGTGATAGACCTCACGCTTTAATAATAATTTAATAAGCCAAATACTAAAGAAAGTTGGCAAGAAATTTGTCAGCTCGAAATCACCTGTCAGAATCCCACCATCCCTTTCATCTCGCTCGATCTTTCTCAACTTTCTCTCTTCTTCCTGTCTTCTGGCCAACTCTTCTTCAATTTCTTTTCTCTAAATAGAATGAGAATTTGATTGGATGGTAGAAGATTTTGAAAAAAATAAGTTTTTTTTTAATTCTGATTTAGTTGCTGTAGTTACTACCATAGTTACATTACATGACGATAATAATAATTAATTATCATCAAGGTTGCTAAGTAGTGATAACGCTTGCATTTGTTTGATAACATTAAAACAACTTTTGGGGGCTAAAATGTAATAATAAATTAATAAGAATACTGTTTAAATGTGTATGCACAATTCCACGTTTATGGTCAACCATTTCAAAACTACTCAAGAGAAGTAGTGTGCAATTGCATTGCTATTTAATTCTTTACAGGCGCTGATGACGTTCACACAGAAGTGTTTAATTGTTATTTAAAGAAGTACATCGAATTGAAACATTCGTCCAGTATCCAATAACTAAGCAATTGATAAAAGGTTTCACTTGTAATTATATATAAAGATGATGTTGTCCATCATTTGAAAATGCGGTTAAGAGTTTTAACAGTTTTATAGAACAGGTCAACATGATTATATACATTTAATAAATAAAACGTTTCATTTTTTTGTGATAAAACATTCACCCAAATAATAAATTGCTTGCATTGATTTGCAGTCAGTTTTTGTCTTTTTACTGGTCCTGCTTTAAAAACGCACATTTCTAACAACGTGTATTCTTTAACGTAAGCTTTTATGACACACGATGATATCACAATTTGAAACATTACAAAGCTACAAACTTCAAACCACATACAAATTCAACATATTGAACCTGAATTTCTTCTTTTTTGCGTTGGATTTCCCTTTTCTTTTCTTCTTCTCTAGCCTCCTTCTCAAGTTGTCTTTCCTTGTTTTTCACCATTTCTTCATAGGCTGACTTATATGGAGCAACATTGTAATCGTGAAGAAATTCCTAAACCATTAGTTCATTGGTAATGAGTGATCAAATATGTTGTCTGGTATAAAATTTAAAATCAACTTTTCAGCAGGTTTATTTTATGAAGAAGATTAACTTTGCTTTAGCTTTTAACTAAGGTACCGTACACAATGGTGATAAGATACTTACTTGAATGAAGTAGGCAATTTGTAACACCATAACTTCACCGAGCAATGACTTGCAAAATTGCTTCAGCTTGTTGTTAAGATCGTTGACATCATCATCAGATAAGCCTTTGTAACACTCAACTTTTAATTCTGGACAACTAAAAAATAAAAAATCTCTTACAAATAGTCAAAAAAAGAAAATTGAAGTATTTCGGACACACAATCAGGCAAAACTCGTTACAAAGATCATTAATAGATGGAAAGATAAATGGTAAAAGAAAAAAGGCAGACCAAGAATGATTTGGACATCAAACATCACAAAATGGACAAAATTAAGCTATGAAAGTGCCGTACAAACAGCTCATGGTCGAGAACAATGGCGCATTGTATCCAACCCTCAATATGAGGAAGGAACATCATGATGATGATAAAAAAATAAAACATTATACAGTTTTGAAACACAATGAACAAAACCACATTGAAGAAATGACAAATGCAAACAATTAGTATTTCTGGGCAGCCGATTGTAGCATCGAATAGACAGCGATAGACACGTGTTTCGCCCATGAGGCTGGGCTCATCAGTATCGCACCGTATTCTTGCCACTTGGGTAATCGACCGCCGCTTTACCAGTCAGTTTAACTCTTATCCTTGTGGAAAGATCAGCCTTGTGCTAATGGCCGGGAAGAACGGGTCTGCTACTATTCGGTGAGTCTGATTCGGTGAGTCTGATTCGGTGAGTTCCTAAATTCTAACCCCTAACCCTAAAACGGCAATGATAATTAGGCTACAGTAGGCTACTCGATAATTTAAAAAAAAAATTTAAAAAATCCCCCGTTAAGGAATCGGACTCACTGAATCGGACTAACCGAATCGGACTCACCGAATCGGACTCACCGAAACGGGTCATTCCGGGGAAGAACACCCCTTCTTCACAATTAGTATTTTTTTAAACAAAGCCATAAACAAGTACTTTCAACATAAATAATGTAATTTCATTGTAAAATTATATAAAGCAGCAATCAAGCTGGAGTAAAAATTAGCAGAGCAGAGGGAAAAAGTATATATACATTACAATGATAGCGCAGTTGGTTAGCACATGACTTCATGAACAAAAAAGTTCAAGATCAAGCTACGCAAGTTCGACTCTCGGGGTATGAGCTTGAGCAACGTATTCTACGAACTACTCTCCATTCAGCGACACTTAATGGATGGAATAATTCCCTGCCAACAACACTTCAACAATCGGAAACTTTACTCTGTCAATCTTGGTAAGCAGCCCTGCGTTAAGGCCTCTACAAGTATGCAAAACTACCAGGAATAACCTATTAAGGATTTGTCAGTCTGAGGATAAAGATTCAAAAACCAAATTACAAGTGTTACAAATAAATTTTTCTTTGATCAAAATGAAGCAACATTTTATGATAAAAAATAGGTTCAAAATATAATCATTTGCTTACAAAAAGGGTCATTCCAGCCCAACTCAACCAACATTAACAAAAGTTCCATGGGCACCGTCTCAGATTTTGCTCAAAATTGCACCAAATGTACCTCTATGGGAGCAATGAAAAATCCCCAAGTTTCAGATGAAAATTCCAAGCAGCTTAGATTTTACGGCCGTTTAAACTTTAAGGGCCTCATCCCTTTTTCGTAACAGTGGACCGCCGCGTTCATTTTCAATGGTTTTTGAAGGCACATATCTTCATTTCTATGCATGCAATATGCCTGAAAATTGGTATTATGGGTATTTCTGGGCTGCTCTTTCAGAATCTGCTGTCATAATTGGACTAGGATATGTAGATAAAAAGTTACAGGCATCTCAAAACTGGATTTTTGTTGGTCAAAATGTAAATTTTTCACATTTTGACCATCAGCTGTGAGAGTCCCCCTCTTGGCCAACATCACCAAATTTGTGTAATTTAGGCAATAGGCATTGTGTAGAAGCAATAGAAGCAAAATCTCTCAAAACAAACATGAAATAATGGTTTTAAAGGCTACTGAAAATGGTCACCACTTAAAAAATACCCCTCGGGCCCCCTTTTCCGGGGGGGTAGATAACCATGTAGATGGTACACCAGAGTGATGAAACTTTCACCACTTAAAGATACATGTCTTGGCTATGCCTGATATAAATTAGAAGATCTCAACTCAACTCCTTCTTATATTACTCAGCTATTGAAAACAAGCAGTTTTCCTGTACTCGGCCTGTACATTTTTAGGGTCATTTCATATCAAAACAGCCAATATGAAGATATCTTGTATATGGTACCTCTCAGATTTTGCTGAAAAGTTGTAATACTATGCTTTAGGCTACCAAACAAAAGAATCCTAAGTTTTAGATCAATTTGAATTTCAGGCGTTATCCTCATTTTTGACTTGGGGGGGTGGGGTAGCGAATAGCAATTTCAGCCATTTTCAGAGCCCTATAACTTTTATTGTAATTGTAGTAGAAGACTAAAAATTGCTGTGCTAGTTCATCATAAACTATACTACACAATTAAATACTAGAAAACAACATCTCTTGATGCATATATAAGTGTTAGGTGGGTCATCAAAATCCTGCTTTTTTGCCTCGTTTAAGTGCTTTTTTCAATTTTCAAATGCTTGTACTACCCAAACCAATCAAAATATTTCTCTAAAACCTAATTATTTGTAATATTGGGAAACTTTTCTTCTGCCAACTTGAATTTGAGAGTTGTGGTGCCATTAACAGAAATGTTATGGGGGTTTGAAAACCCTATCAGGCAGAAATGGCCCTTTTTACCCCTATGTTTAGAGCCCCAAATGACCACATGGGCATTTTATAGTCATACTGAAAGTTATACCAGACAAACACATACATTTATTCTTTCATTTCATGAAATAAAATCTTTGATTATCAAACTCGTTCAATATAAATTTTATGTCTTTAAAATGTAACATTTTGTTAAGTTTTGGCAAATAATCTGAAGTCCGTAATGTAATTCAGAGAAAATTCAACAATAATTTATCATGAAGACAGTGAAAATAATTAGGTACTATGCTTACTGATCATAAACATTGGAATGCTGAGATTGTTTACCATTAAATTATGTTCAAAATGATGCTTTCACCCCTTCTCACCCATGAAAAAGTACCCACCTGCTATCAATAAGCTATGATGTAGAGATAAAATTTAGATAAAAAAGCATCATTTTGAACATATATATATTAATGGTAAACAGTGTCAGCATTCCAATGTTTATGATCAGTAAGCACAGTACCTAATTATTTTCACTGTCTTCATGATAAATTATTGTTGAATTTTCTCTGACCTACATTACGGACTTGAGATTATTTGCCAAAAATTACCAAAATGTTACATTTTAAAGACATAAAATTTATATTGAAGGAGTTTGATAACCAAAGATTTTATTTCATGAAATGAAAGAATAAATGTATGTGTTTGTCTGGTATAACTTTCAGCATGACCATAAAATACCCACGTGGTCATTTGGGGCTCTAAACATAGGGGTAAAAAGGGCCATTTCTGCTTGATAGGGTTTTCAAACCCCCATAACATTTCTGTTAACCCTTTGCTTTTCAACGTTTTTTTGGAAGTTAACTGCTCAAGGGGGGGCCGTTTTTGGATCAAATTCAATCAGCTGTTACGTGTTATCCGCTGATGCTATTTGAACAGAAGTTGCACTGGTGTGAAAGCAAATCATTTGTATATAAGTTTGAAAAGTCATTATTTTAAAATTTTATATGTTAAACTTGATATTTCAATTTTTGCAAAGGTACCCAAAAACGACAATTTTGATTTAACTTGCCGCTATTTAATTACCGTGCTAATCCGATTTCATGCAAACTTCTGAATAACAAAGAGCTCGATCGAACGCACGAAGTGTGTGTGCGGTGTGCCGAATCATTGCATTGATTAGAATTTACGACTTGCGAGCAAATCTTATTGTAAGCTACTCACTGATTCTAAAATAGTTACAATCAAAGTAACATTGTTACACGAATTTGAAAAAAAAACAAAACTGCGTTTGTTGTCTTACATTTTTATCCTAAACTAATGCATTCCCAAACTCATGGCTAGCTTCTAGTTTTATGGAACCAAATTTCTCATAAGTAACACCTTAGCCTGCTTGAATAGCTGTTTACATCTTCGTTTGTGTATTTAGGTCTACAATTGAGTTTGTAGTATGAATATTTTTAGTAGAGAGAAGACAGTTGAACAAGTTGTTGAAATTATCTGAAATTTCTAAGTTCAAATTAGGTGCTTTTGAAATTGTGGATTTGTGTCAAGTCGCATCACAAATATCATGCAGGCCACATCATAAGTCATTTCGCTTACGGGTGTTTATAAACATGACTCATAAATTACATCCACAAAAAATACAGCATTTATATCAACAAAGCTAAGTTCGAAGCTCACTTTTTATTGAAGATTGTGTCAATCAATTCGAAATAATGCAACAGCGAATTGCCGCCAGCGTCGAAATAATGCAACAGCGAATTGAGGAACGTGCGTAAACAAAGGAAATGTGAAATAACCCACAGTCAGCAAATCTACATAAATTTAACGTTTACAAATGTTGAATCAATGTAAAAGGACTGGATTGCTGACTGGGTCCTTATTGTTTGAAGCACTAAAAATACGCGTAATATCGACAACATCAGCAAGGCAGTGATTATGTTTCTGGCCAAAAAAAAAAAAATAACTTTTGACTTCAAAGATAAAAATGATTATAACGAAGCTTCAAAGTTTGTCGTAAAACATTTTACAGAGATACAATAAACATAATCATTTTGTGCCAGATTGTGAGAAGACTTCCTAGATTCTTTCCAACCATTTGCATGATTGCAAATTATTTTCTATAACTCTATATTGCTAAAAAATGGCTTCTTTGTTGAAACAACGTGGCTACAATTCTATAAGAAATTCTTAGGCCTACTACATTGAAGTAATGAAATTTTTTTTGTGATTTTGCTGATGACGTTTTACAATATCCGAGAAGTAAAAAATAATAATGATGAATTATTTTATAAAACCGTGGTTTGCAAGTGCTTCACAAAAAATTGTTGAGGGAAAATTTACTATTAGACGTAAAACGTTTGTAAAAGAAAATTGTCGGTTTACGTATTTATAATGTTTATTGCGCTGTTATCGAATTATAAACTGCCTGTATTGTCTACCTTTGTGGTTGCCGGCCAGCTTAGAGCAGCATGCAAACCATGCGTTTTTGGTATTTGCATCGTGTTATGATTCTCGAAAATCTCCCACAAGGTCTTTATTTTTATCGTGATATTTTTGTGCCTTGTCTGTCCTGAACTTGAAGTCATTGTGCAGCACAATCCACATCGGTTTTTAGACTCAGTCTTCATTGAAAATCTTTTGTGTGGTGCATCATTTCAAGTAGTGTCTTCCCCTAAACTGTTACACAAATCGCCCAGAACCAGAACCATCGTGTTATCTTACAGCAGTTGAGAGCCCGTTATTGTATGTGTGGAATTATTACTGTAGATGTCTGACTAAATTCATGCCAAAGTTGAGCAAATTCTGCTTTCGGGATCCTTGCCGTTATTTACGGTATTTTTTGTTGATAAGTTTGGGCAGCATTTTTCCAAGATAAATGAAGACATCGGTATTGTTCGTCACTTAGATTTAGTTTTCTCAGCATTGTTTATTCATTCTTTGATCCACTAGTTTGTCCCACTTTTGGTATAATCGGATCGTTTATAGCCTAAATGGCGGGTCTTCACAATAGCCGGCCTCTTATACATTGGCGCAACGTATTCAGATGTTGAATCAATGATGAAGAAAGCTGATTTGTTGTTTGTCTTATGTGACGCCTAACTTTATGCCTCGTCTACAGTACAAAATATTTTGTAATGTACATTGTGTACATTGTACATTTTGTTTGTAGGCCTACATTACAAAATATTTTGTAATGTAGATGAAGCATTATCATCTTTATTTTGCGCTCTTTGGAACAAAACACAGTGCACTGTGAAACAAAAATACAGGACATAACAACAAGTAGGCGACATAAATCAGTGAAGGGACGCCATCGAGTTAGCTGCTACGTGTAAATGAAGCCTATCTCATAATTTTGAGTATCTCACAATTACTGTTTGCAAAAACGCTATTTCTCCGGCTTCTCCCAAAAGCATTTGCAGTGATACATTTCCTCAATTGCAAGTTTTGTCAATGAGAGCATTTCCATAGAACGTTTATTTCGAAACCAAGTTTTCGTGTCTTTATCCAAGAGAAGATTTCTTATTGTAACGTTTTTTATTCGTCAATGAATATTATCTGCTTGAAACAACTGTTTTGAATAGTTTGTGGCCTCCATAGTCTACTATTTTGATCGTGGATTGCTATTCTTCTTTGTAGAGCTGATAACGCAAAAAACGTTTGCTATTATTGTTTCTAATTAACAGCTTTGCGATCACTGGCTTTTCTTTGTAGCATAAGAAATAACGCGCTTTGTATTATTGAGGTCAAACCAAACAAAAGAAAGCAAGAGAATGCTTCTCTCTGCTCGCGCATATCGATGCACGAAGCAATTATGAGCTTATGGCTTGTCATCGCAATGTAATCCATTTCACGCTTTGCTGGAATTTAGCTAGAAATAGCAAAAATTCACCAAAATCTTGAATTTACAAGAAAACTACACAACTTTTAGCATCAAATTTAATATCATCAGATCCGCCTGGCAATTTTAGGAAAAGTCAAGAAAAACCAAGTGCATGGCGTTACTGTGCTTCAAATAATTAAAGGAAATATGAGGGGGGGGCCAAATCCGGCCTCCCTTTGAGGAGCAAAGTGTTAATGGCACCACAACTCTCAAATTCAAGTTGGCAGAAGAAAAGTTTCCCAATATTACAAACAATTAGGTTTTAGAGAAATATTTTGATTGGTTTGGGTAGCACAAGCATTTGAAAATTGAAAAAAGCACTTAAACGAGGCAAAAAAGCAGGATTTTGATGACCCACCTAACACTTATGCATCAAGAGATGTTGTTTTCTAGTATTTAATTGTGTAGTATAGTTTATAATGAACTAGCACAGCAATTTTTAGTCTTCTACCACAATTACAATAAAAGTTATAGGGCTCTGAAAATGGCTGAAATTGCCATTTGCTGCCCCCCCCCTCCCCAAGTCAAAAATGAGGATAGCGCCTGAAATTCAAATTGATCTAAAACTTAGGATTCTTTCGTTTGGTAGCCTAAAGCATAGTATGACAACTTTTCAGCAAAATCTGAGAGGTTTTATATACAAGATATCTTCATATTGGCTGTTTTGATATGGAATGACCCTAAAAATGTACAGGCCGAGTACAGGAAAACTGCTTGTTTTCAATAGCTGAGTAATATAAGAAGGAGTTGAGTTGAGATCTTCTAATTTATATCAGGCATAGCCAAGACATGTATCTTTAAGTGGTGAAAGTTTCATCACTCTGGGGTACCATCTACATGGTTATCTATCCCCCCGGAAAAGGGGGCCCGAGGGGTATTTTTTAAGTGGTGACCATTTTCAGTAGCCTTTAAAACCATTATTTCATGTTTGTATCAAGACATTTAGCTTCTATTGCTTCTACACAATGCTTATTGCCTAAATTACACAAATTTGGTGATGTTGGCCAAGAGGGGGACTCACAGCTGATAGTCAAAATGTGAAAAATTTACATTTTGACCAACAAAAATCCAGTTTTGAGATGCCTGTCTGTAACTTTTTATCAACACATCCTAGTCCAATTATGACAGCAGATTCTGAAAGAGTAGCCCAGAAATACCCATAATATATACCAATTTTCAGGCATATTGCATGCATAGAAATGAAGACATGTGCCTTCAAAAACCATTGAAAATGAACGCGGCGGTCCACTGTTACGAAAAAGGGATGAGGCCCTTAAAGTTTAAACGGCCGTAAAATCTAAGCTGCTTGGAATTTTCATCTGAAACTTGGGGATTTTTCATTGCTCTCATAGGAGTACATTTGGTGCAATTTTGAGCAAAATCTGAGACGGTACCCATGGAAGCACTGGTTGAGTTGGGCTGGAATGACCCGCAAACCAAATCAAAACAACACAAATTTATTTGGTTTTGAGCACTTTACTTGTATTTTAAGATAATTAGCAACTTTTAAAAAAAAACATATCAAAAAATAAACAATTTTAGGCACTGTCTGCACTGAAAGCGTTGATTCAGAATTTTAGAAGCTTTTAGGAACTTTAATAGCAATTGCAACAAAGTTCTTACTGTAGAAAACATTAAAATTTTCAGAATGCTCAGACATATTACAATTCAAAATTCCTTACCAAGTTGGATACGTTGGGGGAAATTTAACCTTTAAGTCAAGCTGAGTATAAACTTCTTTTCTTCCACTCATTCCCTTTTGAGGCTTAAGCTTCAAAATAAACTCTGGCGGTCGATATACCTAAAATTGAAAATATTGCATGATGCTATCCTTTAAAATAAAATAGGTTTGGATATGCACTATTCGGTCAGCTTTCCTGTTTATTTTTACCCAAAATTAATTTCAATTGTATATATATTTAAGTCGCTCTGCTTTTTTGCTTAGCATTGAGCACTTTTTGTAGTATTAATATAATAGTTTTTATTGTTTTTATATGAATATAATATATATAATATGTGTAGTGTGTACTGTATATACACCATTCTTTATTTAACCAAAATCAACAAAACTTTAGGTTGAGTTTGACACTGCAAACAAAAGTGATTTGCCCAGTGATTGGAAATTAGGTAGGTTTGGTTGACTAAAAAGCAATTATGGTACAGCATCTGTTTTAAAATGAAGTCTGGTAGATTTTTTAAAATTAAAAAAATAAAACTTTAAATCGAAGTCCAGTGACACAAGCTTTTCGATAATGAATAAATTTGCTTAAATTAGCTTAAAATAACCCTTTAAAAATTCTGTTAACCTTCCATGGGTCTCCATCGCGAACATCCACAAGTTCATCTCCAAAAATTGATTGCAAACTTTCAAATTCAAAATCTTGTCTTTCTTTGTAAGATTCTCTTTCATCACCATTCATGACATACAGATGAAAAGTAAATTTACGAAATTTTTTTTCTCATAGTGCAACTTAACCAATAGCTGCAGATACACACACGTAGGCTATTGTCAGTGCAAAAATTCACTGAAAGAATATTTCATAACAAATGCAACAAATCGACACTTTTCACAATGAAGAAATATAAAGTGACCTACAAGTGCATAAAACTACTAGATTTGGCTTTGTTATACAGTAAGTGAAAAATAGTTTAGCGTTAGCATTAATTTATTATTTAACGCAAGTTGTGTGTTGTGTTTTGAAAATTTACAGATGCAATCCAATCTAAGGTCAATTCGTATCACAATTTCTGCAACTTTAGGACACCTGGCAACTCTGAAGTTTAAATTGAATTACACAAGGTTGATTTAGCAAGGTTTTCCAATCTATGGTCTGTCAGACTGTCAGTTCAGTTTGTTTTTATTTCTGACCATCACAAAGAAATACAATAATATGCCTAACATAGCAGAGATCTAAAAAAAGATAAAAGCGAGAAAACGCAGACGTTATAACGTCCGTGTTGTGCATAACACACTGGTGGTCACTGGTCGGTGACGACTGACGACAAAATAGTAGCCTGCACATGTGGTTAGTGACGATACAACAACAAAAATTCAATATATTATGCATTGCACAGAACAGAAGACTGTGTGCATTGTCAAAAATAATTGCCAATAAGAAGTGTCGCCTTTCCGCTTATGGATGGGTTGGGGTCACCAGCTTAGCCTTTTGCTAAGCGTCACACGGTCTACGAAACAACTGTGATGGAAGTCGCTTCGGCGACGCGACCGTGTAACTGTATAACAATAACTGCGTAGCCTACTTATTACCGTATTCACTGTTCACTGCGTCCAGTAGTTTATTCCACGTTACTGTACATCCAAAGGTTGAGGGTTGTATCTCCAATATATAACCATTACTTTGATACAAGATCCGAAATAAATCGATTATGCATTTAAACATATATCCAGTGCTTGACTGTAATAAACGACCGTTAAGCAGACGTCCAAAACGAACTAACTTTCTTTTTCAAGTTTCAGAAATAAAAATGGCTTCTTACAAGAGAGGAGCGCATCTCTCATAACGAAGAAACAAACACTGCGCTCTCACTAAATCTAACGTCACATTCCAGAACTGTGGAAAAGGTAGCCACTTTAACAAGTCGAAATTCTGCCACTGAAATTGATTAGAATGCAACCGCCAACCAATCAGAACATGTTATAAGAGGCTACCGTCCAATTGTGATCCTTCTCGCACTCATCCAGAGAGTTAATGCTTGTTTTGAACTTTATTTGGTAATTACAGAAGAAAAAGAGCAATAGCAGTAGTGGGAATCGAACCCGCGTCAATGAAATGACTACTTTCTAGCCTTAACCCTAACCCCTAAGCCAACCAGCTGACAAAAAATCCATCACTTAATTTGCTTTCTATGATCTTCTTTTCGCCATTTTTTACGTCACTTAAACCGTAGCTTGTGATTGGTTGGCGGTTTCATTCTAATCAATTTCAGTGGCAGAATTTCGACTTGTTAAAGTGGCTACCTGTGGAAAAGAGGACCAATCACGTGCTACTACGAGCTTGTCTCCTCAGTGATGCACAAAACACATTATTATTTGGGTTCCATGGAGGGGAGTACCGCGACAGAAGATTTTTTTTTAATTTGTAAACCGAAGGGGCAATTCGTGTTCGAATGGACTTCAGTGTTGTTTGTTTTTCGTTTTGATAAAATACGGTACTGCCGCCGGGGTGGAAACTGACTTGGTGACCTCATAAGGTCTTTCGCTTCTTTCCTCTCTCACTTCTATGTAATGTACCAGTGTATTTGTCGTGATAATTTGAGAAAAAAATAAACCAGTGATTGATTGAACTTTCGAAATATGATTGGGGTCGTAAAAAAAATCACAAGTGATAATTCGCAGCCCAAAAAATTGTGGAAAACTTTAATTTAAAACTAAGGTACACCACTGAAGGTTATTTCATGTAATACAAACAATAAAAACCGATACAATCGTGAAGAGTTTCATTTGCTGTTTTGAGTCATTGGTCTACTAGGGCGTGTTGATTTGGGAAAAAAAAAAATTTTTTGAAAATTTCTCCAATGACGGGGTCTAAAAATATGTGTTTGGATCTGAAAAACACGAATCTGCTAATATTTTCGCATTTGCAAAACGTTTAGCTTGGTAAATCTGCGTTTCAAAAAATATCAACAATTGCTATGGGAAAAAGCATTGGTTTTTCACAATAATAGGCATTAAAACAACACTTTCATTTCTTAACATGAAACAATCTTATTCAGGCAATTTCCAGAGTTTTATAAACATTGTTCTTGCTTAGGACCTACAAGATTTTGTCCATTGTTGTTCTTATTGTATAATGTGAGGCCACCATAGGTTGTAGGCATTCTGAATTCTATCTGTAATTTGTGCAGCATTACAGAGATTATACGGTAGTTATTCTGTTAAGCTGGTCAAGGATTAACATTTGTCTAACTTCAATTTAATTTGTTCTAGAATTTGCAATGACAGATAAATATGTTGGCACTTCGGAAACATTATTTATTGTATAGTGTATATACCTGTGGATAACACATCGGAAATTACTACAAGCATGAAAGATGCTAAGAAACTGAAGAGAACATTAAATTTGTTTGTAGCAATTAAAACATTTACACAACAAGTTTCATCAAGTCTTGCTTTGACTCGTTCTTTGACATCAGCCGCCGACTTGTCTCTTGCCCTCTGATATAGCCTTCACGTTTCTCGTGAGTATACACTTTGGCTGCTGCCTCTGTGACTTGCTTCACACACCTTTCTATTGACTGGGTATGGCAGGGCCAATTTGGAACTTGCATGGGCTCATCAATAAACTGCCTTACTTCAGCTGTTGTTAATTTGCAGGTCAAAGGTGGTTCATACACCCCCACAGACCAGTCTATTAACTCCAACAGAGAAGAAGCATCGGGGTTGATTGAAGGTGTCTTTCTGGGACGAACGGAAAGATCACCCAATGTACAGCCATCTCTACCCCTAATGTCAGCAATCTTTTGTACTCCAACTTTCCTCTCTTCAATATCTTTTGAGCACAAGAGTGTTTGAATTACCATTTCACTAAATGCGTACCATGCTGAACGCTTGATTGATGGCATGACAGCGTCCACCACAACTTCCTTCTGCAGCCTTAGCAGTTGCAGCTGAAACATGATATGACGAGGACCTTCTGTCCAGGTGTGCTTTATCTTGATGTTGAACCAGCACGGAAAGTAAACTCCAACAACGTATTCCACTATTAGTCTTAAGTTGTTGAGGGTTTCACCTTTTAAACCATGTTTTGAAACCCATATGCGACACAGTCTGTTTGCTGTTGTCAGCCACCTGGAATGGTTCACCGGACATATTTCAAGAAGTGCAAGATTTGTGGGAAGTTGCCCTGTCCTTATGGCCTTTGCGATCCTATATCCATACATTTGATCAGTAGAGAGATCCCTTATGACATCGTCATGCAGTGAAATAAGAGGCTCACCAATGGAGATTTTGGTAAATGAAGGATCCACTTCAAGTTCAGTAGCAGTGTCTAGCATTTTTCCAATCTTGCCTGTCCACTTGTTATGAGACAATGTCTTCCCATCCAGTTTTGTGATCAAGTGACGTAAGGGTAGCTCATTAGTGTGTAGAGAACAAACCAACCAGACCAGCTTACGACCAAGTTTCACCTCTACCCAGTGCATGCAACCACCCCCCCAACCAGTATTAGCGTTCGTTGAATCACCTCCAATGGCTTGCAGATTGTTATCAATACCCTTCTTCTTAATAAAATCAACGAGATTGTCTGCAATAACTTCTGCTGGTTTTTTCTGTAAGCTTTTCTCAGGAGTGAAATGGTACAAATATCTTCCACCTGGCTCACTACATACACAATAATGCTCTTCTTTAATGACGCTGGGAAACTGACGATCGGAATTATCTGCTTTCAGCATAACTTTAGTCATATCTTGACGACCATCAAAGAAAATACAGTCAATTTCACCCCTGCTACAACGATCATCAAACTCTTGATCTAGAAACTTCATAACTTTTTCTTGGGCCCTCTTGACTTTACTATGATCAATTACAAGACTCTTGTCTTCTTCACTGATCAAACCAACATCTATTAAGGCAGCGGTGGAGATGGCAGCTGCGGCACGTAGGCCAACACCATATCTGATACTTTGCATGGCAACATTACGTATCTCTAACGTGTTGTAGAACTGCTTGTTGCTATAAGCGGAAGATGCCGATGTACTTGGCATTTGAACTGTGACTTCCTCATCTTGAGTTTAAGCACTGTCACTTTCATCATCTGAGAAAGTAAACGAAACATCTGACTGACAGTTTTGCCTGTATTTATCTATCCTTCTTTTCTCATCTTCTTCCCTTTTCTGCCTTTTAACTTGCCTCTTATGCTCTGGCAGATCTGGTAATGCAATCTGATGTGGTCCAATTGAACCAGTCTTTTCCCTCTGACCTTTGATGAATGTTAGTTCTATCAGAGGGATCTTCATTTGGTTAGGGCAAATACAAATAACATGAGTTTCTTGTTTACATCCACCATCTTTTGGGCAACCAAATTCAAAACAGCTAACAATTTTACATTTGCAGTTAAGAATGTCGAAGAGTTTGTCAAGTTTTGCGGTAAACTCTTCTTTGATCATCAGTTTTCCTCTCCCAAGAGAAATGTTTTTTGCCTGCTCCCAGCTCTCTCGAATTTTTCTGAGGACAGTAGCTTGCGAATTTAGCACAGGACTTTCAAATAACCTGTTTGCTCGTTGCCATTTTTCTATAACTTGTGGGTAAATATCTTTAGCAAGAGCAGCTGTCGGATAATTTCTGACATCTTCGCAACTTTGTTCTCTTACCAGTAAATCAAATCGCAAAACATCTCGAAGAGTTGGAAGCTCTGACGGCAACAACTCCCTGCTTGTACCAATGAAGTTACTCATATGTGTGAATGCACTAAGCCTCGTCCTCTTGGAAGCCATTCAAACAGTAACAGAAATCTTTGAACTCGAAAACTTTAAGAAGCAGCAAAATGTCTTCGTTCTCTTCGGTAAACTCAGCTGTATATAACACTCAATCCAACATAAATCTACTCCTGAAAGTAGTTTTAACTTAACTCGAAGTAATTCACGTCCTACAAAAAATTCATAAAAGGACATGACACTTTTTGGATTATGCATTGTTTAATTAAAGCTAAGAAAATGGTGTTTCATCCTCACCACTTCAAAGTTTATTGTAACAGTAACACTACCGCAAACCTGTAAGTCTTAATTGCAAAGATAAACTTACCTTGCCAACAATAGTAAAACTTCTCACACGCTTATAATAGTAAAACTCTCACAAAACGTCATAACGCTTGCTAACTACTTTTATTTTTGCTACAACCAGCCCCCAACAGATGCAAATAATGCATCGTTATTACGCAGTAAGGTTAGCATTGATGTAGATACAGTTGTTGCAGCAAAATTCTGTGTTACGTCACAATTGGAAAAGAAAACTTACTAATTCCTATCAGCAGGAGGAAAACTTGAAGAAGCAAGATTTCGATAAGCTTTTTACCGAGCTAAACTGCTTTATTTTTCGTTTAAAAGGGTATTTTTAGAAGTTTTACACCAAGCCACAACTTTTTAGCACCAGTCATTGTTGAGATTTGGCAATTGAAAAAATCAACACGCCCTATTGGTCTACTGCACAAACTTTTGAATTCGGTCCTGACCTGATCCTGCTTTTTCACAAAATTCAAGGTTGGGTCTTGATCTGGACAATTTACAATGATCCTGCAGGATCCAGATTCAATCCATTGAACACCTCTGTTCAACTGCCTATTATGTAGTTAATACGTTGTTGCTAGACACCGTCAAATAAATTTTCCCCCAACCTGCTGGACGAAATAGAACTTCTTTTATAAAAATGCAAGTGAAACGCTGCTAATTTGTACAGTTTCCAAGACAAATTTCGCCGCTGTTTTTTCTGTCTGGTTTTTGTCTGTGTTTTCCAATTGAATTTATGAATTTGACCACTGTGCACCTTTTGCATATCCACTTGAACGTTCTCTTTTTTATTTACTGATAAAGTAAAAACTTCCTTTCAAGAATTTCCTATCTCTGTTCTGAGGGTTGTGCTCTGTCTAAAATGGTCTCCCAGGCGTTTTTCATTGTTATTTTAGCCTACTATTTTTGTGCAGTTTTTTTTAGCAATTGCAGTAGTATGGAATTACAATGTATCTTGTAGTGTTGTACTGTGATTTTTTAATGAATTTTTTGGTTTAAGTTTGGCTACAAAATTTATTCAGGTAGTATTTGACTCTATTTTCTTGTTGTTTGTTCTCTATGGTTTTCTTTCTTGGTATTTTTTTTTTTTATTCAATTAATTATTTCATATTTTGCTATTAACTCGTCCGGAAAAAAAAACAATACTAGTAGCTACAACAGTCAAAATATTAGCATGTCAATCAATGAGAAAAGGTGGTGAAATCTTGAAAGGTTAAAGACAATCCTGAATATAGTTTATATACGGTAGTCGGTATATGTCTGTAGTTATCACAGCCATAAAAGACTTTTTCACTGTCTTTATCATGAAAGATCAAAAAGCATTAGCTTACCGTACTGTGGTTGCAACATCATTATTGGTAGTTATGGTTACAAAACATAGGTTTACAGCTACCGTTACCGAAATTTAGGCTTCCAGCCAGCTGTATGACTATTGTACGGTACCTTTGTACCTTGCAGTCTAAATAATCGTAGATAGATAGATAGCCATGGTACAATATAATTTCTTGCATTGTTCGTAATAATTGCAGGCTAGACTGCCATGAGATGTCGAAAATTATAACCAGCTGTATTTCCAACATTTCATTGGTCAGCATGACTGATTTTATCAAGGGATAAAACAAATAAAAATAGTTGATTGATGAAACTTTGAAAATAAAACTGTTTATGGTTTCATTTTTAACATTTTGTTGTAACCTAGTCTGTATCATAGTCATTAGAATGACTAAAGAGATGTTTTAATCAGATGCCAGGTATATAAATAGTTTTATTCTGCATTTAAATGTCATATTGGTTGTGTACGGTACCTTCTTGATTCCTGAAGTTCATTTGGTGAAACAACTAATTGTTGATGAAAAAATGGCAAGATCATAAAATGATGGTTCAGTTTCCAGGGTGTCCGCTTAAGTATTGCACTACAAGAACAGCTTTCTATTCAGCATCACCTAGTGGGTGGAATTATTTATAGAGCACAGTCGACACATTTAAAACACACAAAGAAGCGCACAGTTGCACATTTCACTTTACCTATTTACATCAGTGGGTCTGCATCAAAGTTTAAATCCTTTGCATGTATAAATAACTGCCAAGGTTAAGTTTTCGAACGATCTTTCTCAATATGAAGACAAAGATTTCCATAGTCAAATGAATACAAAGTGTGGGCTAGTGTATAACCTATCTATGTTAAGCTGCTCTTGCCCAATTTTAGCACGAGTCTCTACTTAAGTTACTCTACCTGTCGTAGTTCTGCCTCGAGGTTGTTAGCTTAATGCAGATTCGAAATAATGAAATATATAAGTATATTTTGAATGTGGTAATAAACTAATAATACAGTTTGGCCTATCTGTTTATTGATATTACTTCTAATGTTATTATTTTACTTTTTACTGAAGTTATTCTTGTGCAATATATGGTCAACTGTTTGGTGTTATTTTTTCTAAACTGTTGGGTGTTACAATTTTGATAAAGTGCATATTTTGCGTTCACCTTAACATAATGGCTGAAGACAAAAGTATGGCAAATGGAGACAATATTAATCATGAACCTTCAAAGAAAGTTACACCAGTAGATGAAAACAATTCCTCAATGGATGGTATCAAAAAGACTGTTGAACAGCCTCCAGATGATCCTGGGACCAGTGTTACATCTTCTACTTTAGAGGTGGGTTGGATAGAAGTCTTTTTTGTTAAGTAATAATTCTGGACTCCCCATTACATAAGCAGTCATATAACAAATCCTGTTTTTGCAAAGTTCAGTTCATGTCAGGAAGATCTTCAAGAACATCGTTTTTTTTTTTTTTTTGTACGTTCTAGTTGAGTCCATTTTGATTTGTAGGCTAACCATAGACTCCTTAAGTAAAGGACTGGAAACTGACGATCTCGGGGTTTTTAACTTGAGTCCGAATGATAACTTGAGTCCTGGCTTAAATGACTTCTAGAGAAGCTAGAAACACTATCTTGGATTTCATATTAGGGTTTTTGAGGATGGCGAGTTCAATAGTGTTATTTTCAACACCGTTTGAGGTCATTTTCAAGGTCAAAATATTATATTTTAAGGTCAAATTACAGAATTTTGATCATTTTTGCCCAATTTTGCGTCTAAATCGTAAAGCAAAACTGTTTGAAAGAAGTCTGTGACAAAATATGCTGTTACATAAACATCATATGTATTTCTCAACACTATGGCTATTATCTATAAGAGTCAATGATTACAATATAGGCTAATACACAAATTGACAATACATAACAAGATGACACTATAATAGACAATGTCTATCACTAGTTGGAAAGCTTTTCTTGCCCCCTGAGGCATCCCAAAGGCTTTTCTTTGTCACTTACATTGAGGACATAAGCTTTCAATTGAATGTTAGCTAAAGTAGTACAAGCAGCATTATACTACTAGCTAAAGGTGCATCTACAAAGGATAACAACTCAGCAAAATGAAACCGGCAACGCATTTCAGTCTTGCCATGCAAACTCCAGCTTTGATTTCAATAAATTGTTACGTCACAAAGGCTTGGAACCGCAATGTTTTGCTAGGGCATATGAAATCACCAAAATATTTCCGAAAATAAATAAAAAGAACTTCAAAGAACTTACGCAGTGTAGAGAAAATATCTTACACAATAGATGCAGTAGGTGCACAATATCATATTTCGTCACAGACTTCTTTGAAACTAGTTTGAAACAGTTTTGCTTTACAATTTAGACGCAAAAATGGGCAAAAATTCTGTAATTTGACCTTAAAATATGATATTTTGACCTTGAAAATGATCTCAGGTATTGTTGAAAGTAACACTATTGAACTCGCCATCCTCAAAAACCCTAATATAGAATCCAAGATGGTGTTTCTAGCTTCTCTAGAAGTCATTTAAGCCAGGACTCAAGTTAATCATTCGGACTCAAGTAACAAACCCCGAGCATGGGAGCTTCCAGTCCTTTACTTAAGGAGTCTATGAGGCTAACTGACAATTTTGCCCCGAATTAAATTTCTAATGTGCCCATTTCAGTTGGTAAGATTTTTAGAAAGGCTAGTTTTTCACACTTTGTTAGAAGAATCTTAATGACGTTCACAATTTATGTGCATCATAAAAGTATATAATATAATACTTTTAAACATCTAAGATCTACGTTTTGAAGGTAGCCTATTTCATATTAAACATGCAGAAAGTGGCATATTCCTTTTTTGATCACTTCTATGCTAAATTAGGCTTGAATATTCCTAAACCACTCCTAAAAATTTTTACAACATTAAAATATTGCACAAACATTCAAGTAATTAGATGTTATGTAAGAACATTTTGTTTAGATGAACTTCTTGCTTTGCACTATTGCATTCAAAAGATGATTGAACAATAAACGTTGGCTTTATGTTCAATGATATATTACAAATAGAAGACAAATCATATTTTATGTATCACAGGACAATACCTCCTCAGAAAATTCAAATCCCATTATTCACAAAAATCAACTAACGGTAATAATTTATTTGTCAATATTGCTTGTAACTATTGCATAGTGGAATTGCAAATACATAAAAATATTTCTAACTTGTCATTACAGTATTGATATTTTTTCTGAAATAATTTTAAGTACTTACAAGACTATAATTGAGTACAATTTATTTTTCATTGATAGAATGCAAACAAAATGTGGTACGGTATCTAATGCATGATAATCACACCAACAAACCGATATGGCAACATTAAAAAATGGATTAAAATGGGCATGCATGTATAAGTAGGATCTGCTACCATTCGGCGAGTCCGATTCGGAGAGTTCCCTATTCGGAGATTTTTTGAACATTTTTTTAAAAATTATCATTAATTTTAAAAATTAATTATTTAAAAATTATAGGTTTACTCTAAACTGCTACTTAGGTTTCAACTTCATCTTTTATGGCAAACGTTATTTGGCAACTGTCTTTTTTTAGTTGACACGTTTTCGCTGAGACTTTATCTCTTTAACCCCTATTGTTAATCATGAAAACTGTTGTTTTGATGTAAAACACATATTTTGAACGAACCCAGACAACAAAATTCGTCATTTTTACATTGATTCCAACGTCTGCAGACGTTGATATTGTGGAATAAAATACAAAATTCTCTAAATAAACAGAAGAATCGGACATACATCTCTCTGTTATCATTTTTAATGTAAAAATTCCTTTTGTGGTCCCTTTGTCTGGAACAAATAAAAACTGTGCTGTTGAAATTTCCGATTGTAGTTTTGGTCTCAATCTCATCATCATGATTCGGAGTAAGATGTTTGTTAGGTGATTCACAAGGCTAATTGTTCTGTGGAGTGAGCATTCTGTTGCTCCGGTTTTCTTTGGTAAAGTTATGAATATGGAACGTACCATATCACTAGAGTCTTTCCGGTGTCATAAATATGATTTAAGATCTCAGTGGTTAGGTCTAAACCCCACTCATCTAAAGCTTCAAGAATTTAAACTATAAAAGAAACGATATTGTGGAATATCCTAGTATGCGTATCCTAGTCAGCTAAAGTTCTCTTTTCTACACGATTTCAACGTTTAGCGACGTCAAAACGATGTAGAAACGGCAATTTCTGCTGGTTGGGATAACTAGGCTACGGTATTTCAACGTTTAGCGACGTTAAAACGATAGGCCACACATTTGGTTATATGTTACTACAATGTAAAAATGAACTGTTAGACTAACTGGGTTCTTGGAACAAATTTTTACTGGTCGGGATAACTAGGCTACGGTACCCGATAATTTCCTTTCAATCCAAGCTGTAGGCAGGCCCGGATTTAGGGGGGGGCAAAGGGGGCAGTTGCCCCGGGCCCCCCAACTTTTGAAGGGCCCCCCTATGTGGAAAAAAATGTGATTTTGTGTTATTTTTTTCCTTTTGGCCTTTAAAGTTTCTGCAAAATGCTGTGCAGTACTGGACTGATGCTACTGTAGACGTAGAGATAGTTTTTCGCGCCGTAGGCTTGAAAATTTTTTTTGCACGGGGCCCCCCGATCTAAAAGTGCCCCGGGCCTCCCATTAGCTAAATCCGGCCCTGGCTGTAGGCCACACATTTTTTGATCCAAACTACCGGTAATCATTTTAACTATTTAAAAGTAGGCCTACTAACTTATAGACATAAACATGTTTTTTTTTGTAACGTCTTTTTTTTATTTTCCCTTCATATCTTAAATTTTTCTGAAGGTGTTGCGGCCCTGCCAAATTTCTTTCAACTCAATCACTTACTTCGATCACAAGCACGTTTTAACGTTCGCGTTTTGTCGCTTCTACCTTTTTCTCGACCTTTGCTATGTTGACGTGTATTGTTTTTGATATGATGGTCACAAATAAAAACAACTGAACTGACATGACGAATTTTCATTTAATTGTTCAAACATTTTATTTCTATTTTGTCTGCACGATTTTAACGTTTAGCGACGTTGAAGCGATGTGAAAACGGCAATGATAAATAGGCTACGATACCCGATAATTTTTTTTTTCTGCACGATTTCAACGTTTAGCGACGTTAAAACGATGTAAAAACGGCAATAATAATTAGGCTACAGCACCCGATAATTTTCAAAAAAAAATTTAAAAAATCTCCGAATAGGAAACTCTCCGAAAAAGGCTGTCTCCGAATAGGGAACTCTCCGAATCGGACTCGCCGAAACGGGCCATTCCGGTATAAGTATATAGGAAAATTAAATAAAAACAGGACATGACTATGAAACTTTCAGGAATAAATCGAACATTTTTTTCGCTTTGTTTAACCAAATTCCGATCTTTCTGTAAAGACTGTAAGATCGTATAGCGGTGCGGGTTGTCTGATGTTAAAACACCTGATCTACACTGAGGTGATTCCACTTGAACTTGTCTGCTCGCATACCACCAACAAGCTGGGATGATTGTTCTATGTTGGAAAAACGCGCAATTGTCTTCGAAGCACTCAATTTGTCCTCGTCAGGTCGCGGTTTTTCTCTGGGGAAAATAACCGTGACTTTACGAATACGAAAACGTATAATAATAATAAACAGTTACCACAATATACAAGTAGACATCATACGTTTGGTATGTTAAACTTCATAAGAGATGTACGGCTGGTTAACAAATGAGACAAACTATGAATAAAATGAAAATCATATTTACCGGTTGTTGACAACCCCTTTTCCAGAATGCATTTACAAGGTGATACGCCTAAGCATTATATCACGACTAAATAGAATAGAATTATAGTTAACAAATACTCCAGAAAGTCTAATATAACCTTTCTTAAATTACGATCAAGAGTTCATTTCAATAGCTCAGTTAACAAATACAGTAATCTATTTCTAAACTGCTAAACAATTCTATCCATGTGTGAAATTGACACAAAGGAATGTTCGCGTAGCTGAGCTATTATTGCTGAATTAGAGAAATAACGCAAAGTTCTTCTATTTAAAGCCATGAATTAGGAAAAAGGCTATTCCTGATGCTGAATGTAAAAACGTTACAGTTGCATAAAAAGGCCGTTCGTTGACGTTAATGCTGAGTATTTCACAATACAACGAATCTTTAAGAAATTGACACAAAGGAATACGTTTACAAACAAGCGAACCCATTTAGCATAGAATCAACGTCAAACTGTGCTATGCCAACGTATACACAGATGTAATCTCACAATAATTAATCAACTGGAAGGAATCCGACAACACAGGCTATTTTCGATGCGTTGAAAGTTAAAAATAACCCTATTTCAGAAATATGGGCGCCACTATATGACTAAAGGAGGCATAGACTCCTTTTTAGTCTGAAAACTGTCAGAATCTAAGATAGTTAATAGACTTGTTTTTTCCGGACGCTACAGACAAAGGGAGAATTTAAATGTTGTTTCTATAATCCAACAGACAACCAAATTTCCAGATAGGAAAATTTTGATTTCGCTCACACAACTTTTATATTCACAAAAGTGATGTTACAAAGACTTTGAGTAAATCATCAATACAATAACTCACTATTTACTAATTGTGACCCAGCAGGTGAAAAGTGTTTGATTTTGTTTATTTCATCGTAACTTTAGGTCTGAAAACGTTTTACATATTCTATGTTTTGCATCAGGATGATTCAGATACTTCCAGTGATAAGAGTGACACAGATTCTGAGGATGACAAAATTAAAGCTCCTATAGAATTACTTGGCGAATTTTTACTTTATATAAGGTACAGCATTAACAATAAATTAACTTAAACAATTTTTCAATCAACTTTGTCAGTTATCAACAAATTTTTTTGAAAATAGTGAAGTTAAATTATTCCACATTTTTTCATAGTGCTATGATAGTAAATTAGTGACTTTGGTTAATTAGTTACTAATACCAAAGCACTTAGATGTATTTGTGTATTTCAGAAAAGGAAATTGGTTAGATGCCAAGAAATTATGTCAAATGATTTTGCTTTATGAGCCTGAAAATCCTGAAGCTTTGCAATTTCGTGGTGTCATTGATGAAAAAATTCAGGTGATAGTTTCCTTAGGTTGTTTAAACCTTATTATAAGCGAAGAATGCTGTTGACAGTATTTTTAGGTTACCTAAGTCAGTTATTTGTAGACAAATTGTGTAGCCTACATCGTAAGTTAGGCAATAAACACAGTCTGAGTTTGAAGATTTCGGTGACTGCCGGAGTGCAGGGTACACAAAAAATTATTTTTTCAAAAGGACTAGCTAACTGATTATTTACCTTTATACAGTACTACATGGAAATTTATGTTCAAATGCCTTTTCCAACTGAATTTGCAGCAATTTTCAAACAACTGACTTGGTTTTAACCGATTTTTCTTGAATTAGGTTGAGAAAGAACTCGCTGAGGAAGAACGTAATGATGATGATTCTGGCGATTCATCGTCCGATGGCGATGAGGCTTCCACTGATGATGACAATGATAACAATGATGATGACAGAGCATCATCATCGAGTGAAAGCGAAGATGAAGATACGTCAGATGATGATGACGACAAAAACCATGAACACTTAAAAAATAAATTGATTTTTCCTAAAAAAGACGATGATGATAAAACTGAACCGAAAACATGATTTTCAACTTTTTTGGTGATTGATCGTTGATCAGCGAATTCAAGGCGTTTTGCAACTTTGCAATACCGTAACTTACTTAGATTATAGAAAATTTTGTTGTTGTAGGCTTATTTAAACTTTATATCGAATTATTTTCTACTTTTACCGATTTTGTCTCTTTAACCCGTGCTATTTATGTCTGGCTTGCTGCTTTTGTACACCTACCAATGATTGGGATTTTTTATGTCTTTCCTTTGACTTATTACCTTTCGGCTAAAATGGCAAAAAAAGTTACATTGTGGTTTTTTATGTAAAGACCATTGCACCAGAAGAAATTTGTCGCCTGTAAGGATGAGGATTACCCGACGGTCAAAAGTATGCTGGTCAGATATCCGTTGAGAGCACGTAGTTGTGTTGGCAAAACGATAATGACATGCACTCAAGGTACAGACAGAAAATAACTTCCATGACTTTCAGTGCACCTACACGTCTTCAACTATCTGACCCAAGCTTGTATGCACCAATAAAACTTGCCACCCTTTCCTGAAGCAACAGCACTTTACATATCCGTCTTTTCAGACACTTTAAACTGCTGATGCACATGATGAACAACTTTTCGTTTCCCTTGGTCGGAGTAGTGTTACTCAGTTCAAGGCCTACTCATCTGAAAACCCTCATAATTGGTTTTTCACACTCCCAAAAATCAGCACCATAACGCTGAGGATATACTCATGGCCTGTTATCCCCTCGTGGATCAGCTACCTGTCTTCTGACATAACGCTCCAACTGAGCCACTGGAGAAGACTTTGCATTTGACTTCTATAACTTAATAAGTTATTTGTACAGCCCTAAACATTAAGTTTTTGAAAACCTAAAATTTTGTCCATGTGCTGAAAGTGCCGATTTTAGAAACGAAATATTTTTTTGTCGAATAACCCTGAAGGCCTAACATGAACACTGAACAACCACTGGTCTGTTAGCTTTGACGCAACCTCAAAGCTCTTACGATATGAAGGAAGAAAACAATCACAGAATTCATCTCTTGAATTTATTTTCAAGCTCACTGAGTGGCCAAATTGCATGTGCATATGGAATTAATGCACAGCAGGATATGTGCATTTTGTGCAATTTAACATCAAGCTGCTTAAAGCCTAGAGATGTGCTTTCAATCAACAAAAATCTGGAGCAATTCTATCAGCAGCAGTACATACAACGGTAAAAACTTGCTCTCAAATACCAAGACAGGGTTTCCAAAATAAAAAAGCAATGCACGGTATAAAAGGTAAAATATTTTAAACAGAATTGCTTCTAGTTACTTCAACTAACAATCGAAGGTAACAGCTGATGTGCCAACACTTTCACAGTTGAATGTCATAGAACACAAAAGGCAAGCTGCAATTTTCTACTAACTTACTAACAATGCTTTTCAAACGTTGGATGGAAACACTGATGTTGTGTGACGATGACCATACAACAGCACATAGTCAAAAACAGAACAATTAGCAAATAAAAACTAACAAGATTTCTCGTTTGGTTAATCGTTATGCTACTTAGTTAGTGTCTTAAATCAGTGTCTACTTAGAAATATCAAACGGGATAGCTGAGTCCAAACCGACTGAGTCAAGATGATAATGACAAAAAGAAACCAGAAAATGCCCACAATACAGATGGAAGAGTCGCTGGAGACAACTGGTCGATGTTTCGGGATAAAGACCAGGCTCCTTTGAAGCAAAATGGATGATGATGAGAGCGACTTTAACCACTGTGGGCGAGTTTCATAGCCTACTATTGTCAAATTGTCTGCTCGCGCGCCCTAACATGGAATTGGCACCATCTAACCCGCGTCAGATCTTCAGCCTCGTTGTGATTAGCTGCGGCATACAGCCGTACATTATCCGAAACAATGAACATCCATGTAAAACACAGCAAACAGAATATCTTTGACCCCGTGTGGTACACAGGTTATCGAACATCAGTCCATGCAATCCCACAACAGACCTAAGCACCAGGGAAGGTTATTTCAGATCCGTCCGTGATAGCTCAATCGAAACGTTGTTGGTAAACGTTAAATTAACTTACTTGAAAATTGCGAGCAGACGGTTGCTTATGGTCATAGCTCCAAGCTGCTACGAGCTACTTGCATTCAACAACCTTCTACTCGCTATGTTCAAGTTCTTTACCACCAATCAACTCTTTAACTTACATTGTAAATGCAAGTAGGTTGTGCTATGGAAAGCAAAGTCAAAGGTCTCGGGGTACTCTAACTATTCAATCGGTTAAAAACAATGGCAGAAAGCAAAAGTTCATGAAACGATAGCCCAGTCAGCTCTTTTGTTTACGTTCATTCAAATCCCACGAGTCCATTTATAAGGAGTTTTTCGTGCCGGAGCTAAGCTTGGCAGTTTCTAACATGTCGTCCAAGACTTTCCATAAGATGTTGTCGTTTGGGAATTCATTATCAACGAGATTGACAAGAAAATAGTTGTCGGAAATGTTCTGGATAATCTCTTGCGATTTTGACCCCTTCTCATATATGCTGGACCACTTCTCATTCCACAAAGCAAAAGCTTCATCCTTAATAAAAAACAACATGGTTTTCGATATTCAAAAGTGTAGTGGTGGTAGCGTGGAGTGACGCGCAATCATGATCACTGATCATACAATCAAGCTCATTGTGACAGATAACTTACTTCACAAATCGTAGTAAATAAATTCTTTCAGCACCGATCGTTTGTCTGCATGCCCCACTGGTAGGTGCTGTATTGCAGAGCCGCATCGGAAGCAATATTATTATAACTATTGAAGGCGTTGCGACCTCATGCGAATGTTATCACTGTAGTTACTGGAAGCGTTTTGCTTCCAGTAAAACTAGGAACAAAACATCAAAAATATAAATAAATTAACAATTAACTTATTTTACGTTGCAGATAGGGTAGTAAAAGGTATTAAGCGCAGATAGGAAGTTGGCCACTCCGCACAAGGTGACACTTTACGTGTCTTCCTATCTCCTTCCGTTACCGAGATATCGCATACTTTCTGCAAATTATCACACGCTTCAATTTTTTTAAATTTTAGGGAGCTGCGCACACTTTGAAAATCGTACGTTTGAAACAATATTTTGGATCGGTTGTATGTGACCAAAATTCGATCTTATTAGACCCCATCCCATGCCCTTTTGTTTTCAAAAATCGTGGAAAATTGAAACACCCTATTCTACATATTTTCTCGACCTTTGCTTTGTCTACAGATGTTGTTTTCGGTGTGATGGCTAGAACTGAACCAGTATATTTTCATACCTTCCACGTTATAAAGCTGATAGGATCTACCACAGTTGGTTGAATAACTTCTTTTCCTGCAAATATTCCCCAAGTCACAGCATTCGGATAATTCCTGTCGGCATTCGTAAAGTCGTCCTGTCCACATTTGTTGATCATGTGGTAGAGAACTTGTGGATACTTCGGCAACACTGACTTCAACGCTTCGGCAAATCGCTGGTTAATGAAAAACTCCAAGTACGCCTGAAAACACACGCCGCTTTAGTAATCAATTAAAGTTAAATGGTTTTATTACGGGATAAGAGTCATGAGTGCATGGGATCTATAGGAGGCATGATACAGAGAAGTATTTCGTCCCTTCTCTTAGGCATTTAACTTAATTGTTGTGCATTTAACAATTCTATTATCTGATCTAAAAAGCGACAATCCGAATTTTCCTCATTGATTTTGTTTTGCCGGTTGCATGGTGAGACAGCCTGGTCGATGCAAAGTCAATCTGGGTGATGCGCAGCGCAGGAGAAACAGCGATAATGCGCAGCGGTGCGACTTATTAGAAAAAACAACAAAATTTGATATTTAAAAGTTGGTTATTTACAGTTAAACTACCCAGCTGTTCAGTGGAAACCAAGTGTCCAAATCAAAAAAGGATTGGACGGTATCCAGCCTAAAATCTTTCTTTTCATACGTCTCCTATTTTCATACGTCTCCTATTTTCTCTTAGTTTTCACTTTGAAGGTCGGATTTATAACTTCGCTGCTGTAAATAAGAAAGCGCTTGTATCGAGTAGTGATCATGCACACACAAGCTGAAATGCGCAATTGGTCACAACAACAGTCACGCGCTGAATGCGTGGTAACCACGTGCTACTTTGAAATTCGGAGCCAGACAGTGATACAAAATGGCGGCTCGGTCTGTTGTGTTTGTATATTTGCAGCAAAAGTGTGCTTAACTAAGAATCTCGGCTTGGACAGTTACGGCACAGAATTAAAAGTTTACCGGTGTTATTATTAAGATGATAAAGTTTTAGACAACAACAATTGCAGCAAAAATTAGTCGTAAATCAACCGGAAACAGTGATGCTGGCAGCTCGACGGTGGGTGCAGCTTAATGCGAAGTATAGCGATACAATTCCCTTTCCCACTCTGGAGGATAAAAATGTGACAGAAAACAAAAAACACTTTAGTATGGTATTCAGCGTTAAGATAAACTACGGAAGGTATAATTTCATATTTTCCAGGCTATCTAAATCTTCCTACAATATCACATTGTTTGTGTTACGTTCACTGTTCGAGCATTAGCAAGGAAAACAAGTTATTTCCTTTGTTTCGGGCATTTAAAGATAATGTCCCCACTGATTAATAACCCCTGTTGATAATTTGTGCCATAAACAGCCATAATTTTTATCGGATATTTTGATAATTTGTGCCATAAACAGAGTTTTTTTAAGCAACTGACTGATTTGTTTTGATGCTAAAGCAGCTATGTAATGCCCATTGTGTTGTTATTTGTGAACGCCACTTCGTTTAGTCGTTTATTTGTAGGGATGTGCCAATTACAAAATTTTTGCCGATGCCGATTCTTAAATATTTGCCGATTCTGATGCCGATTCTTTGGTTAAATGATTAAAGCTGCTTTTAGTTGGCGCTCTACAAGTGGTTGCGATTTTGTTACAAGTTGCTGCCTTTGAAATGTCTAAAAGCGTTCACTTTGTCGCATGCTCTAGGCAGCGTGATTTTTTACGATAGTTCTTCACTTCTTGCGCGCTACAAAGTGGTGATAGACCATAAGTCCATGGATAGACACGCGTTTTATTTGTCGTGGAAATCAGTTAAAAGAGAAAAATTGCCATCGCTCACAGAGTGCAAAATCAACGTAGCTCAATGCAGTGTGCAAAATATTATCTTGTGCGGTTTGCAGTATTTTTCTCGCAGAATTCAAGAAGGTGCCAAAAACAAGAAGAGAAAAAGACTAGGGTGTAAAAGAAAATGAACACAGCGGTATTGACTATACAAAAACCTTTAAAAATGTAACACACCAGCCTTGCATTCAAAGTGCATCAATCTCAATAGGCGAAAAAAGAAAAACATAGAGTTCACAAAATGGCGGACAATCGTCATAATTTAAACTCCCGCTCTCCGAATGCTCGTTGACGCTGATGCGGTTGTTCAAAGAAGCCGTTCTTTGATCGGTATTTCCACGTGCTCGCGCTACTTTTGATTAGGAAACTTTGATAAAGAATCGGCAATTTTTTTCGATGCCGATTCCGATTCTCCAAAAATTGCCGATACCTGCCGATTCCGATTAATCGGCACATCCTTATTTGTTAGTGCGTCTGCAAATCTTACATTTTGTCGACTCTGTGTTTCTTGACGTTGAATCAACGTAGCTAGAAGTTTGAGCCGGCAAAGGCAGCTTGTACCTTTTTGTGTATGACGCTATCATTGGAATCATTTCTCTTCCTTTTTCGTACTATAAATGACGTATGTTCTCGTCATGTAAAGCTTGAACTGTAGTGTACTCAAAGACATAAACACTGATAAATTTCCCTTCCCCGATTTTGCCTGGTGGTACATTGCAAGGGCACGAAGCTGGTATAATGCAGGCGAACTGCGCATTCGATTGCGCATTCGTAATTACGCGATTATTCGCTCGAGAACAAACGAAAGACGCACTTGACCTACTTCTTAGTACAATTGATCTATAAGTAGCAAGGCAATTAAAAAGTTAAAACTGGCTTGTCTAAGGTGTAATTTGACCAAATGAGAGCAAAGTTTGTTAAAAATGGCTGCGCATTAGCCAGATTGACTAATCGATCTTTCAAGTTGCTTGTTGCATAGGCTAGCACTTTTTTAAACAATATGCCAAGAGCTCATCTTAGATGATCATACGCAATGTGTTATTAAACCTCACCTTTTGAAATATGTAACCCCCTTTGTCACCCCAGCCAAATATGGGGTGGGTTGATGGTACCCCGTTTACGTTCGGCTGTGAGTTGATAGTAAGAATGCCGAGGGCGTTGTACTTAGCCAGGGTGTCGCTCAGAAAGCTCGTCTCCTCCGACAAGCCATCGTCACACCAAGGTGTTTCCAATACCTGGTTGTTAAAAATATAATAAAGTTGGTTTAAATGCCTTCACCCTGTGCGTATACAGTATAGGCCTACACCACAGTTTGACACGTGGAGGAAGATTTAAGTCAAGTAACTTCAGAACTCACATTCACAAAAAAATCACTTCTTAAGTTGCATAAAATTCTTTTTAAAAAAAATGTGCTGTCTTCTTGAGTGAATGCCACCTGCGTCAAAACAAGCCCCTAAATTTTTACGAAGAAATGTCTTTTAGATCCAAAACAAAGTATCAAAAGAAAACAGTGAGACCACTCGGTCCAAATGTTAAACATGCCGCCGATACTACTCACTTTTATTCCATGTTCGTTTGGATTTCCAGTGATGAAATTTTGGAATACTTTCCAAACATCTTCTTCAGAAGAGAGATGATGACCCCATTGGTCTCTCAAACGCGATTTTGGTGTCCGAGACCGAAGATAAAACAAATGATAATCCCTTAAATTCCCGAAAGCTGGAGATGCAGAATCACCCCTGACAAAAAATAAAACATTTATTAAAAGCAATTTTGTTATTTCAAACTTTCTGCAATTTGACGTTAACATATTTCAACTAGGATACAACAATATATTCTAAGACCTCGGAAAATCAGAAAAGCTATTTGCGGCTGTCTTTCAACATTTTCAAAGTGTTTTAGCACAGTAACAAATTTGAACTTTAATTGCCATAAACAAAAACTGACGTCCATACAATATAATGGATTCTTAAGCGAAAGATAATTTTCAGGGTAGGGGAGGGAGGTTTTGGGCGAAAATTCAATTAGTTTACCAGGGGTCATAGAAGATACTGTTGTATCCTATAATCAGGGCTAAAGTTGAACTTGAAAAAAAAGCAGATTAACCCCTCTCTCTCTTACTGCAAGGAAAGAATCGGCCACTCCCACTAGTGGAGACAAAACCTAGTTTGGATGATGATGATGAAAGCAAAACTTACTGAAACATTTTAGGCGGCATCAGTTTGTTATAAGCCCTTTAGTGGAGATTAATTGCAACAGAGCAAAGGTGTTAGCTTAATACGAGACCCACCACCGGCCGTTGGGAAATTCATCCCAGTTCAAAGTGCGGTGGATGTAGCTCTTCGGCCGATCGCACCAGAAAATGGGGCGCACTTCCTCATTGGCCCGGCGAGCAGCATTGCCAGATGATTTGAATGGAAGAGGTCGCTCAATGCTCGTTTTCCACAAACCTGAACAAATAAGCTTTTTATAACCACAATTTTCTAAAAATCTGAAGTGAAATATAAATGAACGCTTCAACCGCAAATGGCTCTTGTTGTACGGGTACACTAGCCTATTGCACTTGCAATAGTTTAATGCTGTTTTTTATCATAACTACATTTTTCAAAAATATGATGTCACAAAAGCAGAACACTAAATGAGTCACATTTGGCAAGCAAGTTTCAAGCAATGTCACGACAAAGTGCAACTATAAACCTCGACGCACTTCACTGAGTAATCTTAAGTTGAACTAATGCAGTGAGGAAAGCATATCAACAATTTACTAACCTAAATTTTTCAAGATTTGAATTGTTGCAGTCTCTAGGTTGAGCGTGTACATATGCAATCCACATACTTTTCCCGACTCTAATAGAGTCTTGCACATTTTTGTCGCGTGGTCTATGCCATAACTGCAAAGAAACAAACATGTTTTTTATTATAAGCTGACTAGCTTGCTGTTAAAAGTTTCATACTTAAAATCATCCAGTACCAACAGTCGGGTATATTTCAAAGGTTTAACAGCAAATGTGTTAGTTGATGTGTACTACTGCTACAATGTATATATTGTATCTGATACTGACAGTTGTGTCTAAGAACATCTAGTGAAAAAAATTGTTTTCTTTTAACTAGGAGCTTTGTAGCGATTTGAGATTCAGCAATTACGCTTTGCCAATTTGGTTTCTCATAAATATCATAATAAAGAAATATAATGTACATGTACATATAACTGACATTTTGAAATCAATACTGCATCAATTTCAGGTCATTATTGTAAGTTTTTACGTTGGTAAGACCTGTGCAGTGTGCAATATGCATATAAGTCGCTATAGTCTACCACAAACGGTTGAAAGTACAGCTTATATTCAATATTTTTAAAGAATCAACTTACTTTCGAATGGCTACGTCATTATCTTTGATCGGTTCAATGGCTTTTTGGACCTCATCTGGAATTTTCAGCTTGGAAAGCTTTGTCAGTTGAACCAGTGAACGATTAGTCTAAAATTATGCAAAAATACTAAACGTCTTTGACACATTGCCAGCAATCCAACTATACAAACCCCAGCATCACTTTGCTCTCTCGGTGTGCTGTCTTGTTCTTGTATATATACATGATGGCCATTTGATGTGTTAAAAATGTTGAGTGTAGTGACATTGAAAAGAGTTCTATACTTAGCAAACTATCAGAGCAGTGTACAATGGAACACATTTCAGGACCGCTATTCTTATGTAAAGTTGAGAACAAAAATAAATACATGTCAAAAGTGCAGACATGAAACATTAAAGGAAAACAATTCAAGGAACTGGATATAGACTTTTTGACTACGTCAGTTGATACAAAACAACTTAGCAATGCCTTGGAAGCAAGGAGCATTTTAAGTTATGAAATCTTGTAGGGGCACTGTGTTCTGAGCTGAAATCACCTCACAATATTTGACCAGCCATTGTTTGCAGAATCATTTATCTTGTTGGGTTTTCTGCAAGTTATCAAGAAATACACATTTTGAAAAACATGATTCATCATTTTCGAACAAGTCAAATCAACACTTACTTGAATAGGAAATATACCAGGGAGAATGGGACATTGGATTCCAATGTCACGACAATCTTGAAGGAATTTTAAAAACTCTTCTGCATTAAAGAATAATTGTGTTATTATAAAGTCTGCTCCTGCATCCACCTTTTCTTTCAAATGATGAAGGTCATCTTCATATGAACAGCTCTCAGGATGCCCAGCTGGATAACCTGAAAATTCAAAATTGGTTAAAACAGTTTAGAACAAAAAAGTATGTAATTTTAACTTTTTAGTTTTCGAAACAACAACAACATGCCACAAATTGAACACAAATCAAAGGTGCAAAACATACAACCCATTAGATGAAAATGCCATATAATCACCTTTGTGTACACAATGGTGTATGGAATTGAATTATCCTATCCTTTACACAAATACCTTTTCAAACAGAAAGAACATTTGATCTGTTGTTCTTGCATTTTACCTGCGACACATATTGTAAAGTAGTCTCCATATTCTTTGCGAATAAATTTTACTAAATCAACTCCATAATTGAATCCATGTTCATTCTTTTGTGCATGATTTTCATCACAATCTGCAAATTTGATAAATAATTTAGCCACCCCTGAATTTAGTAAACCAAAACCGATGTTACATTTTCAAACTTAATTGTAAGGGTTAGGGCTGTGGTTCTAAAACTAGAAGGTAGCTTGTCTAAAGATTTTCCAAGGGGTTGCAAACGTGGTAAGCGGTTGTACTAGCATGCATGCTTGATGTTTGATGGAAACTACAAATAAACATTGTTTTAAAATCCCAAACCTGTAAAACTTGTGTAGTTTGGCTTTAAATAGGCTTTGATTACCAGACAACAACACTGTCTGTTAATATTATCATTGAATGTATAGCTTACATAATTTGTTTTATTTTTTGCATGTTTGGCAGTTAATATGGACCTGTTGGTCTGATAAAAGTAATAATTAATAGAAATACTTATGTCACTTTATTTATCAAATGCCTGGTGAACAAGTTTAACTCTGTCTATAGAAATAATAATTGCAAGTTAAACTAAAAAAAGGGGTACAAAATTTTGAAAGTAATGTCAACAAACAGATTAAAAAGTTCAAAAACTCCTGAGTTACAGTTATATAAATTATTTTTTATAAGATTTTTCAAATTTTGTCTAAACTTGCAACATCACTTAACCATGACACAAACATTTGCAAACACCATAAAGTACAACTTTAATATTATCTACTACTACTCCATGATGTTTCATTATGTGATCCATGTGGTACGAACGGTTGGACAATTATTATAATATTTTAGCAATATTAGGGTTGGCCAATAATGGCCATGAGTTGGATAGCCTAAATACTTATTATATATTTTAAACTACAATTTTAGTGAAATCTCTTTTTGACCAAGTTTATTTGTATTGATTTTTGCGTTGCATTACTGCTTATAGTCATATAAACAACTCCCAACCTCCTCGAAGAGCTAAAATATTTCTTATTCCAAGTGACTTAGTTTTTTCCAAATTCTTTTTCACAGTATCACAAGTCTGCTTCTGACAAGTCATGTGCAGCATAGTTTCAAGGCCGCAATAATTCAAAACAGTCCCAGCAATTTTTGTTGAAGAAGTGATTTTGTCACCACCTGGGTCACCAGCGGGATGCCATGTAATGTCGATAAACAAAGGACTTCCTTGGCTCATTCGATCAAATCTGTGCATAAAATTACACACAAATCAATAAATCATCTATACAAGAATTATTTCTAAATAGCGATGTGTCCATCACATACAATTGTTGCTCTCTCTACTTTACAAAGACAGTGCCAGCACAGCTGTATAGGGATGTAGCTAAGAATATTATTATCTCGAATCCATTGCAAAGTGCCAAGTAAAAAGATTTGATGCTGTTTTAGAAAGGTTTTTAGTGTAACCGGACAGGGTATCAAGTCCATGCCTGCTGATTCAGAGTGGGGGCATTGTAATCACTGAGTGACTGAGTGCTACTATATAATATATATAAGCTATACAATTCATATAGGCTATACAACTCAATAGAAAAAAATGGTATATATACAGGGTCACATGAACTCATGACAGCTGAAACTTATGCTTTTACAAATATTCATTGCATGATAAACAATTGACAGCAGTTTTTATTGAAACCTTGTTAGGATGACATTTGGCAATTTATATACCTACG
Organism: Aplidium turbinatum; assembly: GCF_918807975.1. Taxonomy (NCBI): domain Eukaryota; kingdom Metazoa; phylum Chordata; class Ascidiacea; order Aplousobranchia; family Polyclinidae; genus Aplidium; species Aplidium turbinatum. The sequence goes on along the minus strand of NC_137483.1, from coordinate 2,838,153 downwards.
GCAACAGTAGTTGTTTAGCCTCATCTTATTGCAAAAAAAGCAACAATTTGTAAATCACTTTGTCCATTTATAAGGCAGCCTTATTCGAAAAAAGAAGACACATGACAAGACACTGCACAATTAGGATGTGGTATACAAGTCCCCCCCCCCCCCCCCCCCCCTTGGCAACTCATGACAAAGAGGATTTGACCAAAACATGTAGATTGAAGTGTGTGAACAGAAAAGCAAAGGTAAAGTAGTTTCACCCTATATGTTTGGTTGAGTCCTGTCTTTGTCATGAGTTACCAAGGGGGGGGGGGAGACTTGTATACCAGCTCCCACAATTATTATGCTGTTTAGGACAGTTGGTTTTAAAACTAACTTACCTTCCAATTAAGTTAGCAGCTCCCTGTTCTGTCCTGGGTGGAAAAAATTCCAAAGAGAAAAAAGGATCATTTGCTAATATTTTATTTTTAATTTTTTTAGACAAACTATCACTGGTGAAGGACACTGTTGGTTCTCTTCCATTAATTCCATTTTCTTTTGAAACTGGGCCCATTGTGAATTTCTACAATAAACTGTGACTATCAGCAAACCAACAATGTTAAGAGTCTATTGACTTCACAAACACTAAACTTATCAGCTGAAAAGTGAAAACGTCTGTAACAAACCATTACAATCAAACGCCTCTCAAACAACAAGACTCAGAAAAGCCTCACAACAAAGGAAACGCTGTAGGGACTTACCCCATCTGTTTAAAGATTGCAAAACATACCAACTTTGTAATTGATTAACTCAATTCTTTTACTGCAAACTTATCATGCCTAAACATTGATTTCAGCATTAAAAGTTTTTTGAAATCAAAAAATTACAGTTGTTCACTAAATTACCTTCATACAAACTCACAGACAACAAAAACATGTTGACGCAGCTGCTTCGCGCATGTTGCTTTTCAAAGCGAAGAATGACCACTCGATTGAACTCGTTTATATACTGCGCCTTTTTCTTGCAGAATTGTTTTACACGCGCCCTCCACCGACAATAATTTTCAAAAATATTGTTTGTTAGTGGCGCTGTTACAGTATCATAGTGTGACTCAAAAAGTTGTTGTGGAACTGGTGTGCTGCGGCATAGACGCACAATCGTGTGGCACGAGGTGTGAAGCGAGACAAGAAGCCCATGGTCTGAACATATAGCCTAGCCCCTAGGCTATATGTTTTTTTTTCTAATACAGTAACATTTGAAAGGCGCGTGACTTTGTGACCGAAGAAGCTGCAAGATCAAGCAGCGCTGGTTTGATTCTCGATGTGTGCGCTTGAGCAACCCATTCCTAAGGACTGCTCTCCATTCAGCGGAACCTAATGAATGGAATAATTTCCAGGCAATAAGACTTCGACAATTGGAAATTTCACTGTGTGAATCTCGGTATCCGGCCCTATGTCAAGAGCAGGCGCGGATTTATGAGGGGGGGCCAGGGGGCCCGGGCCCCCCCCGAAATTTTGTGAAAAATTGTATGTTTCCGCATCAAATGGTTTGATATGCTTCTAAACAGCTGATATTAGTCCCTCGGCATCACAATTGATGAAAATGGTTGTTTTAATGTCTATTTTCTAGCATATCGTATATGTCGTAGTATCATTGTTCATATCTGTTTAGCTTTTTCTTTCTTTTTAATTGATTTTCAAATTTTCTGGCCCCCCCCCCCCCGAAAAAAACTCTTAGATTCGCGCCTGGTCAAGAGCCTCTTTAAGTAGGTGCAAAACTACCAGGAATAACCAATCAAGGCTTTGTCAGTCCAAGAATAAAGATTCAATACCAAACCAGGCGGTCTAGTCATCCCAAGGAACTGCCTGTTGTGATTTTAGAGCACGAAATTTCCAGAAGTTAGAGCACGAATTTTCCAGTCACGCACATGCCGGTTGGACTATCGCCGTAGCCTGTTTTTCGGCATTTTGATAAACTTATTCATCAACTAAATAAACTATTAAGCTACAGGGGAAACCGTTATAACCACATAGGCTACTCAAGATCGAGTTGGCTCAAAATCTATTTGCTCCTTAAGCTGAAATGTGAAGGTAAGAGATGTCTATGAACTTCATCATCATTTTCAGCCTGTGGGAGCCCACTGCAGAGCGTAAGCCTTCCCCTTTTCATGCCAATTTACATGATTATGTGCTAGTGGGTACCAATTGGTTGTATTGCATTGTTGGTCAATGTCGTCCCTCCATCTCACTTTTGGTTTTTCTTTCTTTCTTTTGGTTTCTCGTGGTGTCCATGTTGTTAATTTTTTAGTCCTGATATCTTGCTATATGACCTGCCCAGGACCATTTTAATTTCTTGATTGTGCTTAATATATCTCGTAATTTCGTTTGATTTCTGATCCATTCGGCAGTCTTTTTATCTCGCCATGTTAAACCCATTAAACTAGCCCACAAAATAAAACAAACTCTAAATTTAGACCAACAACTTTCTACTGAAAAACTTTTGGTTTCTTATAAAGAATAGGCCTACTTGGAAAAAATCTATTTCAGTTTTCCTGCGCAACCATCTCTTGTTGCGAGCAAGGTTTATCAACTTTTTTATTGACCAAAGCGATCCTGTATAAACGAATCGGCTTATTCAAGAATTTTTAAAGGTGTTCGAAAATTGTTATGAAACAAATATTAAAACAGGCATACAAATCTTAATATTGGAATACAAACCAGAAAATACTTTTTATTTGATAAATTTCTATCGGGGATATAGCCTAGTGGGCTCACCTACACAGCATCATCATCTACATACACTATGTCTCCGATTTCTATTGATATGTCAGGTCCGCAGCCAAATATTAAAAGTTTTAAGGCTAAGTGTGCCGCGAGCAAGAAAAGGAAGGTTGTGGAGCATTGGCTTTAATCGGACAGTTGCTTCATTGTCAGGGTGCGCAATAATAAAGCCTAGGCTATGTAGGAAAAAACTATGTGATTTTGTCTACATTTTTACATTTACAACTTTTAATCATATTTTTCAAAACATTGGGTTGTCAAAACTATCATAGTCTACAAGCCCGCTCACTGAGATTGACAGAGTGAAGTTTCCGATTGTTGTTTGTGATTATAATACCATCACCAGGTGCCACTGGATGGACAGCAATAGCCTACGTTGGTTGGTTTTGAATCTTTATCCTCGGACTGACAAAGCCTTGATAGGCTATTCCTGGTAGTTTCGCTTGCTTGTAGAGGCTCTTGACACAAGGCCGGTTACTGAGATTGGCAGAGTGAAGTTTTCCGATTGTTGAAGTGTTGTTGCCGAGGAATTATTCCATTCACTGGGTGCCGCTGAATGGAGAGCAGTCCTGAAAATGCGTTGCTCAAGCGCACATCCCGAGAGTCGAACTTGCGTCGCGTGATCTTGAGCAGGGCGCGTAACCACTGAGCTAACCGGGCGGACGCACATCATTTATACTTATTCCTGGTGTGAACAGCAAAAGGAAACAAACATGCGCCATTTTTCGTGCGACGTTTTTGTATGTTGAAGACAGTTTTGTATGTTCGGTGTGAATCTCACCTTATTTCGTTTTCTTTTTTGTACAATTTTTTTTACTTCCGCTTCTGCACAGCAGCACAGGTGATGTAGTAATGTCTAGTTCTACTCATACTCGATGCAGTTTTGTGTGTGTCTGTTGTGTGTAATTATAATGTGTTTGTTCATTTCAACATCTTGTCGAAATATCGCCTGTAGTCACCAGAAAAAACATGACACGCAGAAACTTAAGTCATAGTTAAGATTTATTTCTCAATACAAATTAACAATAACACCACAAAGAAGTAACATCGTCCAGTAAATGCAATAAATCTTAAGTTAAAACAAAATATAAAACTGATTTTTCCAGTTTCATGAGAACCAGGATATGAACTAAGTGACTTCAATATTGTGGCACACGCTCCTCAAAAATGTAATTTTGAAAATAGCCGAGTTAACTCCTTGAACTTGTAATCACTTTGTTAATCACTTTGTTAAGAGACGGTGTGTTGTTAAGAGACGGTTAACCAGCCAGAGCTTAAAAGCTAGCTTGTTAATTTTTCCAAGCCATAGTTTAGAGAAAACAAAGTTGTTGCCACAGAGAGTGGTTTCGAAAAGAAATCTATGTGTGATTTCACATACATGCAAAACTTACAACTCTACTGGGCTAAGCAACTGATACAGCGTTTATTGAGCCTCTGTTGATCAATAATGAAGTTCAAGCATTCCACATTAACTCAGTTTTATCAAATGCTCAAACTTAACGCTCTACCGGTAGAAAATAGTTTTTTAAATAATAAAACTAAACATAATATACAAAACAAAATATACAAATGTTTGTTTACAAATTAAATTAGTTAAAAATTTAACGACTACATTTTGTAGCTTAAAATTTTACAAATATCCATACACATTGTGAGCATTGCCAAGACAACTTAACGACCAAGCTGGTGTTCAAGAATTGTACTGCACATATTTATTGGTCAGAAGTAAAAAGTAAAATTGAAACTACAAGTTGACAACTAGACAGAACTTTAAACAAAATCAAAGGATTGTTCTACCGTCCATACTTCTGAAATTCCCATTCACGATTATCCAATGGACAAACCTACAAAACATACGTTTGGATATTATTAAGTGAACCTGCTGCATAAACGCATGATATTTCATTAACTCAAGGTGCAGTTGACACAGTAAGCGACTAGCGGAAGATGACACTCATATTATGAACCGTTTAAAACAGTAGAGAATCGTTTAGTGTTCACATCTCATACATATCCATATAGATGCATATTGCATATCCATTATCCATTTTAAAAGTGTAGCTACATGTGTAGACTGATCATTAAACATAAAAAAGCAATAGCCTATTTAATACAAGCACTACAACAAATACTAATCGTTACTCGGAATGGCCCGTTTCGGCGAGTCCGATTCGGCTAATCCGATTCGGCTAATCCGATTCGGCTAGTCCGATTCGGCGAGTTCCCTATTTGGCGAGAGCCTTTTTCGGCGAGTGCCCTATTCGGCGAGTTTTTGAAATTTTATTTTTGAAAGGGAATTATCGGGTACCGTAGCCTAACTGTTTTCACATCGTTTTAACGTCGCTGAACGTGCAGAAAGGAATAAAAATAAAATGTTTTAACTATTAAATTAAAATTCGTCATGTCAGTTCAGTTGTTTTTATTTCTGACTATCATGTGAAAAACAATACACGTCAACATAGCAAAGGTAGAAGCGACAAAACGTGAATGCAAAAACGTGCTTGAATTCGTCATGTCCGTTCAGTTGTTTTTAATGTAGAAGCGACAAAACGCGAACGTTAAAACGTGCTTGTGGCCGAAGTAAGTTATTGAGTTGAAAGAAATTTGACACGGTCGCAACACCTTCAGAAAAATTTAAGATGTGAAGGGAAAATAAAAAAAAGAAAATGTTACAAAAAAAAATCATGTTTAATGTCTATAAGTTAGTACTTTTGAATAGTTGAAATGATTAGTTTGGATCAACAAATGTGTGGCCTACAGCTTGGATTGAAAGGAAATTATCGGGCACCGTAGCCTAGTTATCCCTACCAGCAAAAATTTGTTTCAAGAACCCAGTTAGCCTAACAGTTCATTTTTACATTGTAGTAACAGAATGAAAAGGCTAACTAAATGTGTGGCCTATCGTTTTAACGTCGCCAAACGTTGAAATCGTGTAGAAAAGAGAACTTTGATGACTAGGATACGTTGCAAGCCTTAAAGCAGCCGGCGGCCATGGCCGCTAAGTAGTGCTTGGATGACCGCCTGTTCTACCTCCTCCGTCGGCCAAGTTCGGCCGCCGGTTTCTCAATTATTTAATTTCGCAATAGAATGATCGTGGATTAAATGTCGAAAATATGTAGTATCAAAGAGTGACGCAGAATTAGGTCAGCGCGTCAGAATCACTACTGTTGTATTGAATATATTCAGCTGCGAGCACCAGCGCTGGAAGTCTTGTTTGCAATTCCCGAATGTTTATTTTAACGAAGTGTTAATCCGGAGTGCTAATTTACATCGGCTGGCGATATTGTCGTTTTTATATCGATTCAATGTTGTCGGACATTAAATCGTTGTTAAAAAGGAGAACTTTGTTAGTTGACATCCGTGGGTAAAACACGTGCCTTCATAATTGAGAAATGTCCCCGCTGTGGGTTAGTAACTTCACACCCTCAATGGCGACATCATAACGATATAAATGGTCAGGTTTTATGAAAGGCGGTATGCAGTTGAAACAATTTACTGAGCTGCGAGCAGTTAAAACAATTTAGGGTCGTTGGATGGTCCCGCAATACCGGATTACAATCCCGATAGAGCATTTAATGCGTGGTACAACGATTCTATTGCAGGACGTCGCCCAGACTTCAACAACGCTAAGTGATTATTTTAACATTGTTGCAAGTTTAATGCTATTTACTTGTGCTATCGTTATTGTATTTTGGCCTCCAAGCACGCAGATTTGGCCGCCGAGAAGGAGCTCTCGGTAGGCCACGATGGCTGCCGAAAAAACAACACGAGTTTTAAGGCCTGCGTTGAAACTGAGAAACATTCACAGTAGCCCTTCGATACGTTGCATTTTTAAGATAATGTATTCAGACGTTGAATCAATGTACAAATGAACTGTTAGGCTAAATGGGTTCTTGGAACAAATCGAAGGGCTTCTGTGAATGTTTCCCAGTTTCAACGTATCCTAGTCAGCAAAGTTCTCTTTTCTACACGATTTCAACGTTTAGCGTCGTTAAAACGATGTTAAAACGGCAATTTCTGCTGGTTGGGATAACTAGGCTACGGTACCCGATAATTTCCTTTCAATCCAAGCTTTTGTTGATCCAAACTAATCATTTTAACTATTCAAAAGTACTAACTTATAGACATTAAACATGATTTTTTTTTTTTTTGTAACATTTTCTTTTTTTATTTTCCCTTCATCTTGTAAATTTTTCTGAAGGTGTTGCGACCGTGCCAAATTTCTTTCAACTCAATAACTTACTTCGGTCACAAGCACGTTTTAACGTTCGCGTTTTGTCGCTTCTACCTTTTTCTACACCTTTGCTATGTTGACGTAAATTGTTTTTGATAACATGATCAAAAATAAAAACAACTGAACTGACATGACGAATTCAAGCACGTTTTAACGTTCGCGTTTTGTCGCTTCTACCTTTGCTATATTGACGTGTATTGTTTTTCACATGATAGTCAGAAATAAAAACAACTGAACTGACGTAACGAATTTTAATTTAATAGTTAAAACATTTTATTTTTATTCCTTTCTGCACGATTTCAACGTTTAACGATGTAAAAACGGCAATTATAATTAGGCTACAGTACCCGATAATTCCCTTTCAAACATAAAATTTCAAAAACTCGCCGAATAGGGCACTCGCCGAAAAAGGCTCTCGCCGAATAGGGAACTCGCCGAATCGGATTAGCCGAATAGGACTCGCCGAATCGGACTCGCCGAATAGTAGCAGACCCATCGTTACTAGTCAATAGCATAACAACATAGAAGACAACTCACAATGTCAAATATGTGTAACATTTCAGTACAATTAAAATATTAAAAAGTTGATGTTTAATGATAAAGGGGGAAATGGAAAATGTGAAAAAGCAAAGGGCCAAGAATATCTCAAACAGGTGAAAGGTTGTGCCCCTTTCAATAAAAAATTGACATGTATGACATTATTGTATGATATGTGTAAGGAAAACAGTTGCTCACTACTCACTTGTCTGGTTTTAAGCCATCTTGATATGCAATGGAAATGAAAGGCATGATTGCAAACCCCCCAAGCCACAGTGCACTCATCAGATGTGGCTGATGCTTGATTTGCTTGGCATTCAATGCACAGATCCATAATGTGGTTCCTACAGATAGCACAGTTGTCCACAACGATGTCCCAAGCCCACAATGCAACTGCATTCCACTTTTTTACCTAAAAACCATGAAAATTGTCACATATCCCTAAAAGTATGAAGGGTCGTCACAATGGCTATCAACGCCAGACAAGAACGACCATTCTAATTCTTTGGAAACTAAACAATGGTATTGGAAAACTGTAGTTAACAAAAAACCTTTCTCCACCAATTAGATGGGACACAGGAGTGCAGAAACACTGACAGCCGAATTTGATAAGGGAGAGGAATGTTTGAAAATGCTCAAATGGATGATGATCACTGTTTCTGCAATGCCTAACTTCAATCAATTGATAGTGGATTGTGACCCTTGAAAGGTGCAAACTGCAAAGAGTATCTTTATCTGTACATTATTCAGTGCTTTTAAAGTATTAAAAATTACAAAGAACCACAACAAGTATAAATTTGTGTAAAAAAGATAAGTCTGAATTAGGGATGGGCAATTCCGAATACCGAATCCAGAAGGATTCGGATCCTAAACTATCCGAATCGAAAATGGCAATAAAACCGGGTAGTAACATTCGGTTTTAAAGATATGCATAATAAGGCGATGTGAAATTTGAATGGACAAAATCGAATTATCACACAGGGTGACTACTGTTGTGTAGAGTATTTTTGTGAAGTTTTATGCAATAAAATCCAGTATCCGTAAACATGTAAGCGTTTTAAGGTTAGTATTTTCTAATTCTTGCAAGGTGATTCCACAAAAAATACTATCACAACGCATCAATCCACGTGATCCAGATAGCGCGCTCTGAATGGCTAGTTAGGGAAAACGCGTTGTGTGCCGCACACGCGCGCGCGAGCGATTGCTGTCTGCTGCTGAGAGATTTATACCTTGAGATGCTGAATTGCTGATTATTATTGAAGATAAGGCTGCAAAATTCAGATAAGAAGTTGTGTTCAGCCGAAATGTTTGCTATGATTTTATGCTTGGTTGTTAAATAACACTGGTCTACAAATTTCAACTTTTTTTTCAGGTTTGGGTTTTGACAACTGATTTTGGCTAATTTTGGGGCGCTGAATCCGAAAATGAACTCAGATTTTTTCTATCACATCGAGTTTGCTTTCTTTCGTTGCCATTATTTCATGAAATTGACCAATTTTTACCATTTTTAGTGCAGTAAAATGTCAAATATAATTATTTTCTGACAGCTATAAACTTTCAAACATAAAGATATTTTTACACTAAATTCATAAATTGGTTCAAATTTCCTCTAAAATAAAATAAAATCCTGTTATGATAATCGTAATAGGACATAGTGGAGATTGGTAGGGTTGAGTTTTTCCATGCTGGCTTGAACTCCCTGTCTAATTGGCTTCTCAGGCGTTATCTGTGGGTCAGCTGCTATCTCTATGCAGTGTGCAGATGGAATATATCGTAGGAAGACAGCTGGTGGGAGTAGATTTGACTTAGTAATAAATTCTTGCTTAGTAAGGAAGATTTATATAGAAGTTTCATAAAGCACATGTACATTGTACAGACCAACATCAGAGTTCAAGCTGAAAAGTGGTTTGTAAAAGGAAAAGGTATCTTCATACTTTATAAGTTTGAGTTCAAGTCGGTTAAAGTTTTTGGTATAGTTGTGTTTCTGTGGAAAAACTTGCTCTTAGAAAACTACTAACAAAGAAAGATTATATTTGATCTCAAGCTATGTCTGCTTCCAGCAAAAGAAGAAAATGTTGTAATGATCCGGATATATTTTGTTACATTTGTGGATGCTTCATGTTGAAGTCTCAACAATGCAATATTACCACGTTTGTAAAAAGGGCATATCTTGCTTACTTTAAAGTCAAGTTGGGAGACCAGGAAAAAAGCTGGGCTCCTCATAAAGTGTGCAAGACCTGCGTTGAATGTCTGAGAACTTGGTCGCAAGGAAAAGGTTCACAAATGAAATTTGGAATACCCATGATTTGGCGAGAGCAACAAAATCATGTTGACGGTTGTTATTTTTGTCTTGTTAGTGTGAAAGGGTATAACAAAAAGAGTAAACATCGTTTGAAATATCCAAATCTGGATTCGGCACTGCGGCCAGTTCCTCACAGTGATGAAAAGCCACTGCCAGTATTTACATCACTTCCAGAACTACACGAAGAGGCTATTTCTTCTTCAGAAGCATCGTTTAGTGAAGGAGAAAGTGAAATTTTTCAACCAGCACCCGAGGATCTGTCAGACAAACCTTCCCAGTTTAATCAGATGGAATTAAATGATTTAGTGAGAGATTTGTAGCCTATTTGTTTAAGCAATCTGCGGAGTTATTGACATCAAGGCTACAGGAAAGGAAACTTCTCAAAGCTGGTACAAGCGTGACATTTTACCGCAAACGAGAAGAAGAACTGCTTCCATATTTTGCTTCCCACAGTGATTTCGTTTATTGCAACAATATATAAGGGCTTCTTTTAGAAATGGGATTACCACAGTATGATGCAGACGAATGGAGACTTTTCATTGATAGCTCCAAACGAAGTTTGAAGTGTGTTCTAATTCACAATGGTAACGTGTACGGTTCTATTCCGACAGGACATTCGGTGACAATGAAAGAAGAGTATCAGAACATCAAAGCCGTTCTTGAAAAGTTAAAGTACGGTACTACGGTACCATGAGCATGGTTGGCTCATCTGTGTAGATTTAAAAATGGTAAACTTTTTGCTGGGGCAACAAAGTGGCTACACCAAATACCCATGTTTCCTATGCTACTGGGACAGCAGGGCCAAGGATCAGCACTGGAACAAAGAAGAGTGGCCTCCAAGGCTCACCTTGACATCTGGAGACAAAAATATCATACGTGATCAGTTAGTTGACATCAAAAAGATCCTCTTGCCTTCTCTTCACATCAAACTTGGTCTAATGAAACAATATGTAAAAGCTTTGGATCATGAAGGAGAGTGTTTTAAGTATATATGTTATGCTTTCCTTGGTCTCAGTGAAGAGAAAAAAAGAGCTGGGATTTTCAATGGACCACAAATCAGGCAATTGTTAAAGGATGAAAATTTTGTAAAATCAATGTTGCCATTCGAGGCTAAAGCTTGGAATGCTTTCGGTGCTGTTGTGAGAATTTTTTTGGGAAACAGAAAAGCAGAAAATTATAAAGATCTCTTAAGGGAGCTACTGCTTAGTTTTGAAGATTTGGGATGCAGGATAAGCATCAAAGTTCACTATTTGAAGAGCCATGCGGATGAGTTTCCAGAAAACTTTGGGAAAGTTAGTGAAGAACAAGGTGAACGTTTCCACCAGGATATTAAAATTATGGAGGAACGTTATCAAGGTCGGTGGGATTGTCATATAATGGTCGACTATTGCTGGAGTTTTAAAAGAGAAATTCCAGATGCTGCTCATAAAAGAAAGTCCCTCAAAAGAGCATTTTTAAGCTTATAAGTGAAGAGTTCATATTTTATGAAAGTTCTTTTTTTTTACTGTTTCTGAACTCGCCCTGCCCAAGTCCCTTTGAGTCAGTCTTTATTTTGGCACTTTGCTATTTCTGTGTGTGTCTTCAGAATTTCTGCACTCCATTGGAATGTCTATGTGCATATTGTGTGAACTGTAGGCTATAATTCAGATAATACCTTGTCACTGTCCTATCGACATGTTCGTCAGCACAATGTAGCGTTTGATGTTATTATGGTTGCTCTTTTGCATGCCTATTTTTTATTCCAAGGCATGAAATTTTAATAAAGACAACGCAAATTTGTGTGAATATAATATAGAATGCTTGTTTGCTAATTAAAGCTAGATTATTGCAGGTAAAACAGTGTTTATTGCATCAGAATTCCTTGTTTTGACAACAGAGGGGGGGCAAAAATTGATTTTTTTCAAAAATTTGGGATATTTCATATCTCAAAAACGTGATGTGATGGAGAAAATCTGAGTTCATTTTCGGATTCAGTGCCCCAAACTTAGCTAAAATGAGTCGTCAAAACCCAAACCTGAAATTTTGTGTAGACCAGTGTAATCATTCAGGCTTCGGTTCAAAGTTAGTTTAGGCTAGGTTTTCAAAATTGTGTAAAGTAGGCCTAAGAGGCAGTGTCTGTAATTATCAGGTCTTCTGGAATAAGAACTGCTTATTCAGGTGAAGTTGCTGTTTGTGGTTCTGTATTTTTTATATGTAGCTTTGAGAATGACACTAATAAAGTTCATAGTATTACGGAAGGCTCAGACAACTAAGTTTTCAGCAATTAAATTCTTAGTTCTGTGTACCGTACTGTAAGTGGGCTATGTTTTTTTTCTTCAAAAAATACATTAATCTCTTCACATATTATCTTTAGTTCATAAAGCTGACCTTGTTGTGGGTAGCATTGTTAACTGTTAAATCATGCCTAAAAGTTCTAAAAAGAGAGTAAGAAGCATGGAAAGCTCTTCTGTCATTGGACCCTCCAAGGAGCTTCCCACTGCTGATTTACCAACACTACGATATCATATGTTCTTGCATTCTGTACTTTGTTAAAGGTGATACTCAAGTACTTTATTACTGCAAGTTTTTCTCTGACTGGTTTTAATTAAGCTTGGTAGTGACATAAAACATAGACCAACTCGTATATCTTCGTATGGATGAAGGGTAGTTGTTAAAAATACTAACATATAGCTTGCATGAATGAACAGTACACGTAGGCTACAATAACCAACTAGAAGACACTTTTCAAAACCTTAATGTGTTGAAATAATTAATTGCACGTTTACAGAGACAGAGCACTCATAAGAAATTAATTTTTCAGGAAGCTGGAAAAAAGCTAACTATTCTCTTTTCAAATGAAGATTGCATTCCTAAAACAATTGAGGTTTCTTCTCTCCCAACGTTATCGTAGAGTAGAAGCACTGTTATACCAAATTGGGCCTCTTGACAAAAGGACAACGAAAACGCTTCAAAAGAGAGTTAACAAAAAGGTAAGTACTTACATACGGTATCTTTTCAAACTTTTTTGTCTAGTAATTTTCTATGAAATGTAAGGCTTTTATAAGTATATTCTTTGATAACAGGGTCATGCATAGACATGTCCCATGTTGTGTACTGGGGTTGGTCTGTTGTTGCCATTGACATGGCTCTTCTAACAATATTTGTTGAATGGAGCCATATGAGAAGGAGAATGGGTTACTGCCAATTCTACAACCCCACTTCACCATTGCAGATGTAGTTCAAACAACTCTAGATAGTAGGTGGTTTAGGGATTTTTCGATTTCCTAAAGCATTTCCTCGTGGGAAAGTGATTCAGATGTTCTGATTTCTATATCTGTAAAGGCAGGCTTGTGCTTTCACTAAAGCTAGTCGTGCTATAGCGAGAAGATTTTTCTTGACTATCACTGATTTTTACTGCCATTTGTCCGAAAGAGTATTATTTGTTATGTTTGGCATATTATATATTGTTTTTCGTTGTGATAGTCAGAAATAAAAACAAACTGAACTGATTTACATGGATTATTTTGTGTTCTTTACATTTATCATTCACACAAAAAACTTGTTTTTCAAGAGCCTCAAACAACAGCGAGGAGATGATTTCGCTGCAGCAAAGAAGTCACAAGTGATAGAGGAAGAGAACTGGAAGAAACAGCAGTTTTCTGCAGCAATTGATGAAGAAATTGACTCTCCTTTCGAACCAGCTGCACCTGGTACATCTGAATGTAACAATGCTCCGGTATTCAGTGATGATCCTGCTCTGCGATCTTTTTCTGTGAACATGTTACAAAATATTCGCAAAGGCAGTAACTCTTGTGATGTTTCTGTCCGCACTTTTACCCAACCAAAATTAAATTTGTATGCCAACTCACTGTTCTCTTTGATTGGGAACATGCCACGCTTACTGAGTCTATCCTTACTTCACACTTGACCATGGATGAACTAAAGGGTTTGATAAACACAAAGTTTGAATACCCTCATTTTCCTGCCCATACTCAGGCTGTGCAGCGTCTCATTTGGGAAGTCACAAACGACTGTGGAAGTGTTGCTGGCCATCAACGACGGGATGGTTTCATTCGGGCGAGAATTGCTTCGCGTAGGGTCTTGCCGAAAGCAGACACGAAATCTGACTTTCTTTCATTGGCTGCAGTATAATGTTTTGATATTCACCACTGTTTCTTGTTCATTGTCTTTATTCTTCATTCGTTTGTGCACGTTTTACAAGCACATATAAAGTTGGTTGGTTGATGTGTAAGTAAGCTACCATTGGAGAGTTGCAGTTACTATATCTGTCAAAAAACAAATGTAAATCGGCGAAAACAATCGAATATTAATGCAGTGCGTTGTGTGATTATGTAATACATATTACCACAACAAAACCAAAGTGTCATCTTATGCACAGTGCATTCCTACTCTTGCCATAGAAGTGAAAAAGGCTTTAATATCATCAGTTTTTGCTGACCAAGCAAAAATAGGGTTGCCAGGTGATTGTTTAATATCTTACCGTACACCGCCAGACTTTACCTAAAAGGGCAACTAGCAGTCGCATCATATGTAATTGTTGTTGTGGTTGTTAAAGTTGAAAATTTTTACAATTTAAAAAAGATAAACAAAGTTTTTTCTTCAAAAAAATTGTACCTGGCAACTCTGTGCTGGCAACAAATGCCAAAGACAAAATCGACTACATGTTTAAGGTTACTGAATATTTTTGCGTGAAATTTTACAGAAATACTCTACATAGCAATAGTCACCCTGTGTGATAATTCGATTTTTGATTTTTTAAAATTTTTTGATTTTCACATCGCCTTAATGCATAAGTCATGCAACTTTACAAGCTGTCAGCTTGAGACAGTGAACTCAAAAAAGTGTGTTTTTTTTCTTTGCACCGATACCATCCGCACTTTAAAAACCTTTTGCACGCGTTGTGCACGCACGGCACATGCATCCCTACGTCACTCGCTCGCATGAGCAATCAAAGAAACTAAGTGCGCAATTTTCTTCACCACGCTTTGTACACATGCACAATGTTTTTTTCAATCCAGGTGCGTATGCGACTCTGCGATAGTTTGACTGGTGGGCGTAACAACATTGAGCAGATGCCCCTGCTAAAGGAGTTGGCTCTGAAATATCTCGGCATACCTGCCACATCAGCATCTTCCGAACAATGCTTTTCCAGTGCGGGCTTGACGGCAACTAAGCTGCGCTCTCGTTTGACTGGCAGTCATTTGGAATGCTTTAATGCAGGGAATCCAGCTTGAATTGAATTCACTGCAGGAGGATGACATTCTTGCACAAAATTTCAATAAGATAAACTCCATTGTTGAAAATATGAATTACTATTTATTTGATGTGCAGCCCTCCTGTAAGCATTACATTTTCCTAACTGGCCCTTTTAGGTTGCCCACTCCTGCCTTAATGTGTTGCACTGCAAAAAACATCTACTTTGATTGTGTTGCTTTTGGGTATAAAATTGCAAATAAACATTGCATTTAATTTTTTTACTTTTTGCGTTGCTGGAGCCTGGAAGTTAATAGGATTCGGTATTCTGGATTTGATTCAATATTCCGGAATAGTAAATCATTCTGAATGTCCCATCCCTAGTCTGAATTTCAATTACAATAAAAGCTTGCATTATTAAGAACATCTATAAATAGATGTTTGTAAGATATTGTTATTATTTATTTGCATCAGACAAGGATGTCCATGCTTGAGTTAAGGAGCCAAATAAATCAAATGGCATGCTTTAACACGAACAGCGGCGCAAAAGTAGCCAAAAGACAAGTGCATTTTTATGTGATTCAGTTGTGATAAGAACTGATATGTTTCTACACAATTACTGTATCAAAATTCGTTCTTGGTATGTGGTGTGATTTACTGTTGATTGTACCTAAATAAATCTGAACAAAAAGTAAGAAAAATAAACGCATGCGTGCGATCCCGTCTTATTAACTACTGTAGCTGAAAAACATGATTGGTGCACAATCATAACTGTTGCTTGCAAGTTAGTCAAAAACTTCTTTTTTAAGTATATTATAACTCTTTTTCTGCTGCAGACACATCTATAAACTCTTAGAAATACCTAAATGGTCATAGGAAACTAGGCTATCTCTTCTGAGAATTTTAACACTAATTTGGTCGCTCTACCATAAGTAGTTTTTGAAATAAGTAAAAACAAGGGTATTTGGAACGTTAAGAGACTGCCCCACATCTTTATGATGTCGTAATGAGCTAAAATTTTGGGTGTCGAGTTATCAATCAAACCGCATCAGACTGCAGGCTTTTGCAAATTCAAAATGATGAAAATATGAAACCCTAATGTATGCATAGGCTATGCAGTATGCATGCATCATGTATTCTAGTCGATTTAGGGTAATTATATAAATCATGGTCAGTGGTGGCTATGCAGGTAGTGCATTTATTAAAAACATACACAAAGAACAGGAAGATATTTTTTAACATAAATCTCTTCCACACGGCCTTTCAGATAATGTTATCACGCGTATATATATGTCAATATCACCTATACACTTCAAGTACAGTAATTTGTGATTAAAATTCGGCTCACGAATGACTAGTTTTGTTGACCAATGTTTTTCTTTGGCCCAAAAACAAGATAACCAGTGCTTAGATTTCTGCGTTTGTATTTAATATGTGTAAAATTGATGCATGAAACAATGTGTTGACAAAAAAATTTGATAACATTTAATCACATACAATGGAAATAATTTGCTATTGAATTTGGGTGATGATTTTTCATGTAATTGTTCCGCTTTGTTGACCACAAAATGAGCTTATTTTGTATAATATGGTTCATAACTTCATGAAACCTTAACCAATTTAAAAAAATATAAATTGTTGGAATCAGTAACAAAGGTTCTTTATGTATGATATATTAAATTTGAGAAAAAATTTATGACATTGGGTGACAAGACCTGGATCAGTTGGCATGGAATGACCCTAAAGCTTTAAGTGAAGAATTGCATGACTTATAATATAACAAAGTTAAACAAAATCATGAAGTGATTTTTACAAAAAACCTTCAAAAGTTGCAACATTTGCTGACACTTGATATTCACGTGCACTAGCATAGCGAGGCATATTGTGTAAAATTGAAAATGATTCATCATAGGTAATTTTAATCTCGTTGAACAAACATCAATAGTAATTGTTGTTTATGCCATAGTTGACATGCATAAAAAGATGTGCAATAAAAACAAAACAACACATGCTTTACTCTTTGTGAACATTTATTATATTTATTCCTTAATTTGTTTGCTGTGCAATATGGCGATTTAACTAGTCTTAATATAGTATGCCGTTATGTGATAAAAAAGAGTCGATTATGGACAGATGGACACCCAAATACTTAATTTTGTCAACAAAAAGATTGATTTGGTTTATTGAATCTTTATCGTCAGACTGGGAAAGCTTATTGCAGAGCTTAATCTTAGGCAGTTTCGCATACTTGTAGAGGCTTTGAATTACTGATGCAAGCCCGATCACCGAGATTGACAGAGTGAAGTTTCCGATCGTTGAAGGGACTTATTATTCCATTCATGAAATGTCACTGAATGAAGAGCAGTCCAAAACATGTGTTGCTCGAGTGCACACTCCGAGAGTCAAACCAGCCACCTTGATCTTGAAGCTTCTTTGTTCCAGAAGTCAGGCGCTAACCAGTAACCATCTGAGCTCAGGCCTCGAAATTCGTTTTTGTTGACGGCGGACAAACGTGTCCGGTCTGAGCAGCTATCTCGGCGGACAAATTAAGTCTCACGGCGGACACACCAGTTTTAGCGTCGATCGTCATGCTTAATCACTTTATCTTGATAATTCTTCACCATTTGGGAACTATAGCTACGGTTTAGAAGGCTTGTTAAAATTGCAGTGAAGTCACTCTGAAAGGCTTTTATCAGACCAACGACTTGCGCTTGAAGAGTCAAAGCGCCCTGTAGCTGCTCAATACGCCGCATAACTGATTAACTTCCACCGAACGAGGTCGTGTGGCTTCTTGCGTCACAATGCTCTGGGGCCTGGGCACGAATCGGAAAATTTCTACACTAACGCTACTATTTTCTGCTGTGCAAAGTTTCACTAGGCTTTTTATTTAGGTTTATTTTTGCGTGTCATGTGAGCGAAAGTGAATTTTCCCTAGGCCTTTTCTTTCTTACTGTAATATCAAAGCTTAAAAAATTCTGTAACCAACCTTGCCTTATCAATATTACTCGGAGATCAAAGCCAGAGATTGTGACGTAAGACGTGAACAAAGTTACGCGTGAATAGTGTAGAAGTACCGTACTCCCATCGATTCTTGGCGAAGAATTCACCTTTGTTACGCTGATTCAATGTCATCAATCGTTGAAGCAACGTAAAAATCGAAAGTTTTCCTGATTGAATAGAAACTAAGGGTTACGATACAATATTCACATTTTCTAGATGCGTGCTAGAATGCGAGGGAAATTATATTCTCGCACCAATTGTTCGTGGTATGCAATGACGCTTTGTATCGCTAGTTCCTGTGTTCTTTCTCGGCGGACAAATATGACCGATCTAGATGGTACTTCCCGCGGACATCACATGCTGTGACGGCGGACATGACCGCCGTGTCCGCCGTGAATTTCGAGGCCTGTGAGCTATCGGAGAATCGACAGTACATATTTAAGGCATGGCAGATAGGTCAAGGTGGTTAGTAGTTGAATGAGTTTCGCTTTTAGCAGCATGATTGTTGCTTACTTCACTGTGAAGTAAGCAAGGTGGTTAGGTTTGAACTAGAGATGTACCGATATATCGGTATCGGCATCGGTATCGGTGATATCGGCCATTTTTTGAGTATCGGTATCGGCATCGGTATCGGCAAAATTTGGCCGATACTGTGGCCGATACTAAACATGTAAAAAAAGGCGTTTGCTGCGGATTTTTGCAGAAGCAAAGATATTACATAGATTTTTTAAAGTAGTTACTAACACCACATTGATATAGAAAAATAAAAACCTGTTCAAATTTTTGATACCTCACACTCCCATGACTTCATGTGCGTACCTCTTGGCATTGTTTGCTTACAGTGATTCTTTCACTCAAACAAAACGTTTTGTTTCAGCAGTTTTGCGTTGTTCGATTCTTAAGTTGTGAAGGAGACTCAATTTCTCCAATATTTATCATGCTTTTCTTTGTGTTTCTTTTTATTTCTCAGCAGAGGATAAAACCAGGCCAAGACTACCCAGGTAGCAAAAATGTATACTTTTGCATCGTTTTTACGTTGCTAAACGTTTAAAAAACCATGTAACTTGGTTGTTTTTAGTAAGCTGGTTTTATCAGTTTGTGATTTAATATCCACATTTCGTTGTAATAAACTCACCAAGCTTAAACAATGTCATGGCAGAGTAAGTAGACTTAAAATGATAGCAATGGGACTACCAATCCTCACTAAACTAATCAATAAATGGTCTTGTTGCGCCTAAGATGACAACCTCATTGTGAAGAAAGGAGCGTTCTTCCCGGCTATCAGCACAAGGCTGAGCACTCATTAGTACAGCGAGCTGTTGCGATTCGCTAACCATAACGGTGTAGCTTCCACGCTAGCCATTTAGACCATTAAATCAACTATATGTTTCTCGGCAGCCGTTTTGTAGCAAGAATTGACATCGACAAGAATTGAAATGGCTAGTGTACGCCCGGACAGCAGAATAACTAAGTGTTATGATTTAATTTAGGGTGCTTTAAACAGAACATTTTTGCACGTAAAGCATTAAATTACCACTTTGGGCCCATAATTTGCTTGCAAAGCACTCGCTTACCTTTCTGGGCCCTTTTGCTAGATTATGGGCCCCCAGGACTAAAGAATAACAACTTTAATGCTTGAAATCAGTCGTTTAGGATGGTTTTAGCCAAACATTTTTGTGTGTAAACTATAAAACCACAATTTTGGGCTCTCCCAACAAACACAGGCTTGGGCCGTCAAGGGTACGCCGTACCCTCCGTACCCCCTCTCATAGGCCTTGGTCATTTTAGGCGCAACAAGACCATTTTGATTAGTTTAGTGAGGATTCGTAGTTTCATTGCTTTCATTTTGAGCATACTTATTCTGCCATGACATTGTTTAAGCTTGGTGAGTTTATTACAACGAAAGGTGGAAATTTAATCAGAAACTGATAGAACCAGCTTACTAAAAACAACCAAGTTACACGGGTTTTTTAAACGTTTAGCAACGTAAAAACGATGCAAAAGTATACATTTTTGCTACCTGGGTAGTCTTGGCCTGGTAAAAGCTTTTCAACCGAACGACAAGCGCCATTAGGTTGCACATTACTTGTCGAATAGTTTTTGTACGACTACACAAATCACTTGGTTTACATTTTACATCTTATTATCAATTATGATAGCCTAGCCTATTTGGAGAGTTTGCGCAAACACTTTATTAATTTTTCAGAAACCCCAATTATGATGTAATGTTTCTTCCCTTATACCCCAGTCCTCAATTATGGTGGCCTTTCATTACTAAAACCTACTATTATGACACAACAATGCAGTTGAGATTGGATTCTTGAATCTTTAATAAGTTATGCCAATTGAAAACTTTTTTCAATAGTTTTATGCAAATAAGGTAAAACTTAGCATTTGATATGATTCCTTGCAAATACCAAAATTGCTTCTTTTTGTAACACCAAAGTATCGGCCAAAATATCGGTATCAGTATCGGTATCGGCCTAAAAAAGTGATATCGGTATCGGGATCGGTATCGGCCAAAATATTGGTATCGGTACATCTCTAGCCGAACAACATCACAAATGACTTTCTACAACTAAAAGTAATGTCATGTTGTTAAGCAAATTCCTTGCAAATTTCAATCAATTCATGTAAACCAACAAGACTAGGACAAAAGCAACACAGATCATCACTCGTATGGAAATATAATGTGATTCAAGAATGCATTCCCTTCATAGCAAACAGGTTTTGAAGTGCTCAACTTTTATATTCAACTATAATTAAATGAAAATAGCTTAAGTTGAGCAAAAAACTACCGAGCTAGTCCAATTCACAAGTTATTTGCTGTTCAATTCAACACAAGTTTTCTTTCAGATTAGTTACCGGTACATCAACATCTGGAACTGAAATACTTTTTACAATTTTTATGGTAGTTTTGACATGGTGTAACTAAACTTTGTAATGGATTAACTTCGGACATGGACAACTTTGTCTGACGCAAATAAATAATAATAATACAACACTTTTGGGAGCTGGTATACAAGTCCCCCCCCCCATCACCCTTGGCAACTCATGACAAAGAGGAATTGACCAAAACATGTGAATTGAAGTGTGTGAACAGTGAAGCAAAGGTATCAATCAATCGTTTATTTATCAAAAAACAAAACACAAAAGTGACATAAAACAATAATACATACAATGTTTAGGTTTTGTTATTGATAGGGAGACAACGAAACAACCATACGGTCAACTAGTCAGTTGCCACCCTGGAAAGAATAATTTGAGTTATGAAACTAATCAACAATTTAACCAAATCGGTTATATACAATCAAAAAAGAAAACACAAACAAGACTAATACTTTGATTGGTACGTAACTTACAATTAATTGTCAGCTTCATAAAATTGTATGCGAGATTTTCCAACAAATAGTAATCATGAAAATCAGTGGACACTGGACGCCATGACAATAGACATTGTTGAATGTAAGAGCTTAGGCCAAATGAAGACCCACTATCAAGTATCATAACTTTGCAAAGTCGATGCTTTGCTATGTTTTTTGAAATCATAAAAAGATAACTTTTTGAGATTGCTTGCAACCTCTGACCACACCACTGGTCCAAATACTTGTATGGATTTTGTGCCAAATTTTGTATTAGTGCGATTAACAAAATAATTATTGTTTGCATGATATCTAGTGTTATGGTTGTGGATGAGTGAAGAACTTGTGAACAATGCACAGTAGGCAGAAGGGTACAAGTTCATGCAGACTCTGAACATGTGTTTTTTTATTTCTAGTGTACATATGTCTTCAAGCTTTAAAATATTCATTTAAAAAAATAATGGACTGGTATGGGCTCTATAATCGCTTTTTGTGATTATTCTTATTATTCTTTTTTGCATTTTTCTGAGAGGGTCTAGAGCTTTGTTGCAAGCTTTACCCCAGCTAGTAATGCAATATTGAAGGTGGGAGTAAATTAAAGTATAATAAACGATCAACTATAATTAAGTAGTTTCACCCTATATGTTTGGTTGAGTCAGGACTGTCTTTGTCATGAGTTGCCAAGGGTGGTGGGGGGACTTGTGTGCCAGCTCCAACTTTTGAAACTAGCTTATATGCAAGATGGCAACCAGCACTTCTAGGTCTGTGAATGTTAACTGCCCTGGAAACTTACCTCAAATCTTTTTTTTGGTCCAGTGCCAGCAGATGAAGTCGAGGGCTGATCTGTTTCCATCATCTTTGAAGCTCCTATTTTCTTCAAATTGCTAAATTTTGAATTTCCTCTAAACTGTAGAATTACATTTATTGCAATAATAAAATACTTAATAGCTTACAGAATATCCTACTGAAAACAATATAAGCATCGAGTAGACGAGTATATAACTAGTTCAACTCATGAGAAAAGAGTAAACCATATAACACATCTTCAGTCCATCAACGAATTACAATTACGAGTCATCACTTCACAACAACATAGCAGAAATGGTGTTGCCAAAGTGACAAGTAGGCCGTAGGCGATGGAGAAAAAAAAAGAGAAACACTGATCTTTTGGAAATCATTCGCAATTTTACTAGTTACCAAATTCTTTTATTATAGCATCCCAATTCTTGTGTAGGAACCCATGACGAATATTTTTTGTCTTGATTAAATCTTTATCCTCGGACTGGGAAAGCTGCTTGTAAAGCTTAATCCTGGCAGTTTTGCATAGGCTACTTGTGCTGTAGAAGCTTTGAATCACTGACTATAGTGATGCAAGATGCGACGCGTACGCGGCCGCTTTTGACTTTTTCGCCGCGCGCCAGGCCGCGTGGAAGGTTGAAATGATAAAGCCGCGCCGCTTGCCGCGTAAACTTTCAAGAAATTAAACTTTCGTAAACTTTCAAGAAATTAAATTTTCGTCAACGTAATCTTTCAACTTTTCAAGAAAATCAGTTATGAAACTTCAAATTTAAATTGGAAACACGGATCAGTTTTTTTTCCTTTGCAAACCCTAAGCTGGAAAGCTATGCAAATGCAAATTGCAAATGGCTTGCAGTTGACACTGTTGACAGGGTTTTGGGGCTGGCTTGTCAGGAAAGCTGTACGAATGTTTTTGGTTAATAGCCTAGCTGATAAGCTCAGCTCCCAGTTACCAGGCTATAGGCCTAGTGCAACTACCGCAATAGTTACTATAACAGTTAGCCCTGTGACTTCAGGCTATAAGTTTTACTTTTGTGTGTGTAGTTCATATAGCCATTGACATTAAAATTGTTCCAGCCAATTGTTCACCAAATCAAACGTCATATACAACCGTTATGGTCTACTTAACCTAGCTGGCATCTTACGTCATGGAAATTGCTAGAAAATGTCCAAATATTGCACCATCGTTCGTAAGACCTGATGAAACATTGCATCATCACCTTTGAACACCTGTTTGAATTGCTTCACAATTCCTTTCATTATTACGTCACATAACTGTTTACGTGAGTTTGAGATATTGCAAATTATTCTGACCATTTGTAAAATTATTACTTGGAAGTTGGTCGCAAATTTAACTGTTTGCTTATTGCTTGCTAGCTGGACAAAGTTTCCGTCTTTTATCTAAGTAGTTTGTTGTAGTGACAAGTTTTAGTGGTGTACGGTGTTGCAATTTCGATTGCTGTGTTGCCTATTTTTACAGAAATACAATTTTGAATAGATGGTTTCAAAAGAGTGTTTCTTTCGGTCATTACATACAGACGAACGGATTCGGAAATCTTATGTTACAATTTTCCCACGAAGAGATTATGGTTTACCGCTGTGACCATAAATAATAAAAGACGATTCTCTGGCTAGTGTTTGTACGGAAGCACAGGCAAGACAGAAATAATAAAAGACGTTGTTGTCAGTTGGAACTTAGAAGCACAAAGAAATAATAAAAGAAGATCTTGTTGGTTGGTAGTCTACAGAAGCAAAAGAAAATTAAAGACTTTTCTTCTCAGTTGGTACTGAAGAACTTCAAGTTAAAAATTAAAGGCGTTTCTTTGTTGGTTCTGAAGAAAAAACAACATTGACATTCATTGGCAAGAAAAAAGAAAATTAAAGACAATCGATCTGTGCTTGAAGATTCAAGTGGACGAATCCAAGCAAGTTTTGTGGAACTTTTGGACTTCATTCATATACCCTTACATCTACGGTATTGTGCATTTAAATTCTTTTTTGTATTTTTACGGTCTTTGCAGTTAAGTTTTTTATAACTACTGTAATAATTTTGTGTGTTTGTGTAACTTAATTTTTTAATTGGTAAATTTAGCCCCAACATTTAAAATGTCTACACTCGGTGGCGACAGGGACTCGGCCGCCGTCGACTCGACTGAGTTTAAGCCTGATGATGTTCTTTGCGGTCGGGCAGGCCATTCTGAGGAGGGACCTAGTAACGATGAGGCTATAAGTCAGCTTGAGAGGCCCGGCATCTTAAAAGAGGTATTTTGACTCAAATTGGTGAACTTTCTGTAGCCCTAGGTTCTTTGAGTGATAGCCCAAGCAAGAATTGTTAATTTTTAGATCTAAGTTATCTACTTTAGAAGAGGAATTAGGCTACGGCATTTCCATGCTCTTTTGAGTAAAATTTTCAACTCTGCAATTTTGGCAGAACTTCGTGATAGGGTAGATCCCGAATTTAACTCGTCAAAAAATAACTTCGAACAAAAAGAAAGTGAGTTCTCAGATATGTTGGATGCTGACATACATCCTGAGGATAGCGCCTCAAATGTAAGCACTAGGATGTCTAAGAGTTCGTCTCGGATAGTTGCACAAATTAACCTTCAGCTAAGACGAGAAAAGCTCCAGATACAAGTTGAGGCCGAAGCAAGAGCTGCTGAGGCCATGGCGAGAGCTGAGGCCATACGAGCAGAGGCTGCCGCGAGAGCTGAGGCTGAAGCGAGAGCTGCTGAGGCAGCCGAGAGAGCCGAAGCTAGAGCTGCTGAGTTCGCACTCAAAGACGCTCAGTTGAAGGCTGAACAACGTAAAGAGGTAGTTTTAGCTGAATATCGTTCAGAGTTGGGCTCCCGGCGTAGCTCTAGGCATCTTCTAGGCATTCCAGAAGTGAACATCAATCACAGTTAAATTTACATAACCTTTTCCAGACGCCTGTTCAGTCTGTGAGTGGACCAGGGCAATCCACACGTTTTACAGCTGTTTTAAGAGGTCTCGGGGCCGCGGCTAAGGGTCTTCTGAAGGCTGTAGTAGAGCCAAGGTCTGTGAATTATAACCTAACTCTTCCCCCAGAGCGTATAGGTCACGAGGCCGCCATTAGCAGTAATGCTTTGCCCCCTTCACAGTTTTCTGCGCCGCTAGTTTTTGATCGCCCAGCTACACGTAATTTGGGTGGTTGTGAGAGGCGTATCGCGTCTCCTGATTTTAACGTGTGTGAGGGTCGTGATCGGGCTGTGCATGTGACTGAGCCCACTCAGCCCCTTAAAGGATATAGCTTGTCTTCTCCCGCTAAATCTAGTTCTCAACAACAGGATTGCTTTTTTGAATACCAAAATAGTAGGACGTTTTTCGTTAAGGCGGCCTTGATTGGTTACGATGGTAATAATATGCCATTTATCTTCTTTAAAAATCGTAGTGAACCGCATGCTTTACTCACTCTTCTCGGTTGGTTGGCTTGTGGTGGTAAGTCACCCTTAGATGAAAGCGTTGCTAATGTGTGCAGAGTGCAGACCTCTTCAGAGTCGAATGTCATCTCTGGCTTTTAGCGTAAAATTGAGTCTCGTGATATGGAAATAGCAGACCTGAATAAAGTCATTCAGGATTTGACGTTGCAAAATGAAACCTGTGAATTGTCTCGCAATGACATTTTGGCTAGAGAACTTGTTGAACCGAGTATTAAGTTGAAAGATGGTCGATTTGAGATACCTGTACCGTTGAAGGGAGATATTGATTTACCTAACAATTTTGTGTTGGCGTCAGATAGAGCTGCTGCTTTAAGAAAGAAGGTTTTAAAACAACCTGAACTTCGTGATTTCCTTACTGACACCATGAAGGATCTTAAATCTAATGGCTATATTGAGCGTGCTGGTGAAGCAGAAAATGTAAAGGGATTTGAATGGTATTTACCATACTTTGTGACGTCACAATTAAAAAAGCGCATTGTTTACGAAGGCAAGTCTAAATTTAGAGGAACGATGTAATGTTTTCGTGTCCTGATTTGTTAAACCCTCTAGTAGATCTCTTGGCTAGATTTCGGCTGAGTAGATTTGGTTTTGTGGCCGATATGACCAAGTACTTTTTTCACATTTTGGACTCTTCAATACGTAAGCCCAATTTTATTGAACTGCTTACGTACACAGGCAGTGCCGTTCGGATCGTGAACGAACGCCCTTTGGTACCTTTAAGTGACGACCCTAGGGATTTTACTGTCATCACCCCTGCCTCACTTTTGACCCCATACTTAGACCCATACTGTGCTGTTGGGAAACCACATGATCGTGACCAACTAAGAAGGGATTATCGGTTCAATCTGTCACTTTCTCAGCAGTTTTAGAGCAAATGGATAGATTTTTACTTGACAGGGCTTCAGGGCCGGAAAAAATGGTTAAAAATGGCCGAGAATTTGGAGCCTGGTCAACTTGTAGTGGTGGGTTCTCTCCAAGATATTTGTTTTTGTTGTATTATCTTTATCCTGCATTGCGGGAAAGCGGACTTGAGCGCTATACATCGGTGTACGCCTTCCGACGTACACCTGACTCACGCTGCAGCCGACTGCAATGTCTGTTTCCGGTTGTCTACTTAACTTATGACTTAAATTTGGTATGCTACTACCCATTACTCGAAATCGATCATTAGGTAGAGGCAATTGTCGTTAAGTTTCTTGCCCAGAGAAACAACAGCAAGTGCGGGTGGCTGGAGTCGAACATGCAGGCTGTCGGCCACTGCTGCCGACTGGTAAACGTGGGAAGTATTATCTTGGGAGGGTGCATGAGGTGGTCCCACAAATTAGGAAAGGGAAGCCTGTGGTTCGTAGAGCTAAAGTTGCCGTCTGCAACTATGATGAGAGTACGAGGAAAGTGAAAATAGACTAGGTGTTGAGGGATATTTCGTGCCTCGCCCCCGTAAAGAACACCTAAGTGTTAGGGTTTGAGCCTGGTTTTGTCTGCGGTGGCCGACCCTTGTCTGAGCCCAGAACAGTCGGTTATTATCGCAACCATTGTATATAGCGTCGGCAGCAGTGGCCGAGTGGTTAGCGCGTCGGGCTCGCAGTCGAGAGCCTGCATGTTCGACTCCAGCCACCCGCACTTGCTGTTGTTTCTCTGGGCAAGAAACTTTACGATAATTGCCTCCACCCAGTGATCGATTTCGAGTGATGGGTAGTACCAAATTTAAGTCATAAGTAGGCCTAGAGTAGACAACCGGAAACAGACATTGCAGTCGGCTGCAGCGTGGGTCAGGTGTACGTCGGAAGCGTACACCGATGCATAGCGCTCAAGTCCGCTTTCCGCAATGCAGGATAAAGATAATAAAACAACAAAAAAACAACAGCGTCATTTTAGGGTGTACCTATGGTACCAATTTCATGTATCGTAGTGTATTATTCGTATTGTTGTTCATTCTTTGCATGCCCTTTGTATTTGCGTATTAACTTAAACGTGAGTGATTCAAACAATTTGTGTATCGTGTGTTTTTATTCATTGGCTCACAATTGTCGTCAATTCTTTTTTAGTTATGCCATGTTAGACTGTCATAACTAGGGGCCGCTATGTTCCAGCCAATTGTTCACCAAATCAAACGTCATATACAACCGTTATGGTCTACTTAACCTAGCTGGCATCTTACGTCATGGAAATTGCTAGAAAATGTCCAAATATTGCACCATCGTTCGTAAGACCTGATGAAACATTGCATCATCACCTTTGAACACCTGTTTGAATTGCTTCACAATTCCTTTCATTATTACGTCACATAACTGCTTACGTGAGTTTGATATATTGCAAATTATTCTGACCATTTGTAAAATTGTTACTTGGAAGTTGGTCGCAAATTTAACTGTTTGCTTATTGCTTGTTAGCTGGACAAAGTTTCCGTCTTTTATCTAAGTAGTTTGTTGTAGTGACAAGTTTTAGTGGTGTACGGTGTTGCAATTTCGACAGCCAGGTGGCTATTTTTACAGAAATACAATTTTGAATAGATGGTTTCAAAAGAGTGTTTCTTTCGGTCATTACATACAGACGAACGGATTCGGGAATCTTATGTTACAATTTTCCCACGAAGAGATTATGGTTTACCGCTGTGACCAAAAATTGCATTATTGCTTACAAAAAGTTATCAAAGGTCCTGGTACGGTACTGGATCCAGAAACATTCTATTTGTCTTAGTTTGTATTATGTCTTAGAAGTTAGATGCATTGCTGATAAGAGAATATGATTTTTGCTTTTTGCTATTTGTTTTTTGGGTTTTGTGGCCGTGCTAACTACTGATATATAGCCTACTACATAATTTTTCATTCAGGCACGTTTTAAACCTTTCAAGGTTTTGCCACCTTTTCCCGTTCGTTAACGTGCTGGTAGGTTTATATTGATTTTTGTAGTTAGTATCTTTTTCGTCCCTGACGCCTTAATGACGAAAAATAAAATGATTGAATGATTGATAGTTAGCTTAGCCAATTAGTGCACAACTGTAGCCTACTGGTAGGTTACCAGTTATATGCCATGGGTGCTTTTTGCTACAATTGACTTTCTAAAAAATAACGCGTTAAAATATTTTTTTAAATTTTTGTAATTTGCGGTGTGCGGTGCGGTACAGTGTCAAAGTTCCAGATAAATTGCAATGTGCGGTGCGGTGCGCGGATAGATGAGTCAGTTGCGGTGCGGTGTGCGGATAAAAATTTTGGGTTTGCTGCATCTCTATCACTGACCGTCTGACCCAGGGCTGATCACTGAGATTGGCAATATCAATAACACTAACAGAGTGAGGTTTCCAATTGTTGAAGTCTTGTTGCCGGGGAATTATCCCACCCATGAGATACCGCTGAATGGAGGACAGTCCTTTACGTGCGTTGCTTAAGCGCACACCCCGAGAGTTGAAACAGCGCAGCTTGATCTTTGTCACAATCAATTTGCGAAGCCTCAAGACAGGCTGCATTAAGTCTTGACCGAGCGTCTACTGTTTTAATTGTAAAATTCTTATACGATATGTCAGTATCGGTTACTGTCCTCAGGGCCAGATTTATCAGTAGGCAGTTGCCTAGGGCTGCAAATTATTGGGGGCGGCAAAATATACGAACATATTACGTTGATAATACTGTACGTGAATATAATAATTCACAACAGATATATTCAGATATATAGCAATTAATAAATATATTATCACAACACACATTTATAAACAGTGCGACAAGTCATGTATGGCTATTGGCTAGTCATCGCCCCGAGAGTACTTCACGCTTGATTGGTTTTCAACAAAATGTGCTGCTTTGAGCTTCTTTTAGTTATCTATATCGCTTAGTATGGAGTACTAGGCTTTGTCAGTGCACTGTTAGTAAATTTAAAGGAGCCTAGAAAAAATGTTTTTAGTCACTGTTAGGTTGATGGAAAAGTTGCAGGCTATTTTGTGTAGCTTACTTGCCTTGATGCTTAAAGTATGTAAACAAGCCAAAAAGTAAAAGACTAGTTTACGAATGAACTTTAGTTTTATGAAGTTTTATAAATATGGCGGCATTGAGGACAAATGAGAACAAGTGCCTGTGTTGTATCTAAAAATCGAAAATTACCATCGAAACATTTTTTTGGGGGGACAGCACTTTTCTTATCTGCATAGGGCAGCACGTAGGCTAAATCCGGCCCTGACTGTCCTATGATGTGACGAAATCCTCAGATGTGACGTATTTCTAGAAGTTCCTGCGTAGTGCGTACGTGCAAGTCTGGAAGCTTCTCCAGCTTGCTTCTCAGGAGTTGTCACGTGTATATTTTTATGACGTCATAAAGATGTTTACGTGTAGTAAAACTTGATCAGAACAATGAGTTCTTATGATGTAGTATTATTGCACGTACCTTCTCGAAGGTAGACCAAACAAACCTGCTAAAAATAGTGGGGTAATTTGCGTAAAGTATTGTAGGCTAGTTGTAGATGGTAATATAGGCCTAGAGATAGAGATTATAGTAAAATTATTGTTGATTGAGAGTTGAAGTTATTGAATACGAGTAGGTGAGGCTTGGTGCTATTATAATTTGTGATCAAGACTAGAGTCATATGAGAAGCTATGAGTGAACCACGTTAAAGAGAGAGAGAGAGAAAAACCTTTTATTTTGTCTGTTGCGACAATAGTACGATACAATTATACACAATACGAATAAAATAGTACCATAAAGTCGATTATAAGAGTTACAAGCGTTGGAATCTATTGCTGTTCACTGTTAGTTCGATTATTTGTTGCAACTGTTCAGCCATTCGTTAAAGTCCTACAAGAATTTTCATTTATCATCTCACTAGTAGAAATATTCGACCATTTAATTGACTGCTTTGTTGATATCCCATTAAACTAAGTCATTAATCCTTCCATGTCTCTAATTTCCTTGTAAGACATAGAAACAATCGTGACAATCTTGAAGCTTTTTCGTTCCGGAAGTCAAGTGCAAACCAACCGTGTTATCGGGGCGGCGAGATTTTCAATCTTGTTCAAAATGTTTTTCTCCTATTATATTTGCGTTCCTTAAAAATTTTACGTGTTGTGATTTGTAAACAAAAATAATTGATAAATCGTTTTCCACCCAATAACCCACCATGGCTTTGTTTCACCAAAGATTCTATTTAATGGCGATTGACGGCTTTCGATTTTCTCCGTTTTGGCAAAGTGCTATATCATGACGTCAAATCGGTCGATCAGCAATAACTTTTAAGAAACACGTCAATTTCAAGTTGCTGTGAAGTAACAATAACAACTATTCAATATTCCGCAGTTCATCTCTGTGACAAATTCTTACTATGAGTTCACCCTTGCTGTTCTACAATCGTAACCATATTGTTAATTTGCAAATATTAAATTGGGCAATTACTTGCCTTTTCTTTTTATATAAAAGTGCTTTATATAGCTTACCTCTGTACCGACTGCTGTCTCATATTCATGCACCAGCGGCATATTCTGCATTGCAGTCAAATGCTCTCATACCAGAGCCACTGGCTCTGGTATGAGTGCAAAGATTTGTTCAAAAACGTTTGTTTCGTTTCGTATGAAAATTTAATTTTTAGGTTGTCCTTATTTTGGGGTCTATGTTGATGGCAACCCTGTATATAGTGGCTCTGCTCTGCTCATATATTCAACTGTTTACTTTCAAGTTTTAATTAGCATTGTGCCTCTGGCAGTGCTGGCCATCTTGGTATAATTGATTTGCTCTTGTCAATTTTCTCGTTTTCAAATTGAAACAACTTGGTAGACGTGTGTCTTGGCCTGGCAATCTGGATACATCGCCACGTGTATACACTGCACAGAGTAATCAATAAAGAAATCCTTTTGAAGAGCAACTATAGTGTCTGATCAATGTATTTAGATAGTTAGGATGCAGAGATGTATGTATACGCCGCATACCTGCGGCGTAGATTTTTTGTTTACACTAACGCTTGCGGCCACATTTTTTTGGATAGTTTGCGCTTGAGGCTACGCCGTAAAGTTTTCGCGGTTTTTTAGCGCATAGCGGCAACGCATACTTTTTGAGGTATTTTTTTCTCTACAACACGCCAATACCTTCCAGCGCTGCAGTTGAAAGAATGTTTTCAATGGGCAAAAACATATTGGAACAAAACACAGCAAATGTCAGATGAACACTTTCAGATGCTTGTGTATCTTTGTGGGAATTCAAAATAAAACTTGTTTGTTTCGAGTGGTTTATACCGTGTGAATCAGGGATGGAGGAACCACGTGGGCCTCGTGGGCCTGGGCCCACCTACTTTTGAAAGCCAATTTTTTTTTAATATGTAGCGAAAACGACAAATCAGAGAGGGAGTTCCAAAAAAGGTCTTCACTCATTTGATATAGCCTACACTAGTTTGATTATCTTTGATAGCTCAATGATGAAATCCAATATTTAAACTTTTCTGTTGAGCCCACAAGGCACTATTGATGGGCAGCACGTGTGGGTGTGGTTGCATGTGATTGGTAGAGCAATCTATCAATCAATTCATTGTTCTTTATGGTCTCTATGGTTAAAACAATGATATCATTACATATATGCACGTACTGTATAATGCTGCAGATTATTACTCCGATGTTGTATTATAACTGTGTGTATATTGTTACCTTTTATTTGTGTGTACATCGCCATATTTTGTAAGGCGCTATAGAGCGGTTTTGTAAACTTTTTTAGCAAAATCGGGCCAAAAATGGAAAAATTTTGCTTGCTAGAAAGAAATGTAATCATGAAAACACAATGTACAAACGATTTAAAGTATTAGGAACGCAACAATATTATTTGGGGTCTGGGGGGCAAAGCCCCCCAGAAGTCGAATTGATTTTGACTGCTGCACCTCTGGCCCCACCTGCTTTTAAAATGGTTCCTCCATCACTGGTGTGAATGTTTGGCACCTATAGCAAACAAAATTAGTTTACGCTAGTGTATGCGCTGACGCCATCAACTTTTTTTACAAGTTACATTGACGCATACGGCGTATGGTTTTTCGAACGTTTGCGTTTACGCTGACGGCGTCAATATTTTTTGTATGCGTGTACATCACAGTCATCACTGTTAGGATGACTTCCAACTTTGTCATCCCCGTTGTTAGCCAGCATTAGATTGTAGGCCTACTCTGTCAATTTCCTTCTGCTGCCTCGTGTTGACAGTTTGTTAGGAACCACCTCAACTACGGCTATTCCCTCACTCTGTCACACCTCCACACAAACAATTTCTTTTTCAAAGAACAAAATCTATTTGTTTCAAAAAAAGGTCACTTTAAAAATTATGGCGTTCAAAATTCCGACCCACAAATAAAGAAATTCCTTGAGATTCATTTCGTTACCATTGTGTCATCGAAGCGAATAGTCACGCCAGCAGCGGTTTTACTGTCATCATGGGATTATAAACATTTAAATAAATAAATAAGCTTAAAACTCTGTATAGGTCCTCTGGGACCTGGACTAGTAGGCTTAAATTGCCAAAAATTTATTTTACTTGCAGCTTTTGTAAAATCTTTGGAAATTGAAAATGGAATTAATTGCGCAGCAGATGACAGGTTTGCCCACGTTCACGTTCACGATTTCTGATGTCACTCATTCTTGTTTGGTTTCAAAATTCTGGAATCTGTATAATCCCGCGGGCTCAGCCTCATAGCCTAGTTTATTTCTGCCGTTCTCATGGCATTCTTGCCTCCCTTCATAATCTTTAGGATAAAATTCCACACAGTGCTTGATCGTCTTCTTACATTGGCTTATATACATGTACGCTACGTAATTTTGCGTCTACATTGCAATCTGTGTATCGTGACTGGAAAGCTCTGAGCGATCGACCTTGAGACTTCGGTAAATTCTGTTTTGTTTTCAACTTTTCAAGCTTTGTAAACCTCAATTAATTGAAACATGTCAGGACGTAGCAAAGGCGGCGGAAAATCCAAGGCGAAGCCAAAGAGCAGATCGTCGCGAGCTGGTCTTCAATTTCCAGTCGGTCGTGTGCACAGACTCTTGCGCACTGGACATTACTCGGAGCGCGTAGGTGCAGAAGCACCAGTGTACCTTGCGGCCGTGCTCGAGTACTTGAGCGCCGAGGTGTTGGAGTTGGCCGGTAACGCCGCCCGCGACAACAAAAAGACGAGAATCATTCCCGGTCACCGCCTAGGTAGTGTTGTTGGCATTACTAACTTATGGCTCCTGGATTGTCAGCATTTGGTTCTGATG
This sequence comes from Aplidium turbinatum, assembly GCF_918807975.1. Lineage (NCBI taxonomy): Eukaryota > Metazoa > Chordata > Ascidiacea > Aplousobranchia > Polyclinidae > Aplidium > Aplidium turbinatum. The sequence goes on along the minus strand of NC_137483.1, from coordinate 2,804,327 downwards.
TTTTTGTTGTTGGTGGTCTCATTTAGTGATGGCCTTTTAGCCTCAACAATTGTTGTGGGTACCAGTAATGCCACGATGACAAGCCTATAGATAATGAATGCGTGTTCGTGTTGGTTCACCACTCAAGTGACCTTCCATTGTTGATGTAGGCTACCAACACAGCCTATAGCCAGTGTTGTACGTTGACGCTGAGGCTATAGCGCCGTCAGTTTTTTTTAATTGACGGAAGTAATAGCGCCGTCAACTATTTTGCCGATTTTAAGCGTCAAGCGCTATGCGTCATTTTTTGATATCTCGTTTCACAATGTATTTTGGCCAGCGCGGCTTAACCGAATTACCGGCTTTCGCGTTGGTTGGAATCATGGAATAAGTTACATAACATAGCCTATAACACCTACTCTTTATTCATAGCTATTGTTAGCCTAAACTTGGTTGAAATACTTCCGTTTTGTGAGACCCTGGCTAAAATAGCGCTAGAAATTAGCGCTGACGCCGTCAATTTCTTTGAGAGCTGACGCAGTAGGCTACTTTACGCCGTAGGCCTAAAGTTTTTAAGCAATTCGCGCTGACGCTGATGCCGTCAATTTATTCATTGACGCGAACAACACTGCCTATAGCCCTGCATGACAACTTTTTGGAATTACAATCTTATTCTAGAGATGGGTTAAAATACTTAGCCTACCTTAACGAAATTTATTCTGCTGAAACAAAATCTATTTCTACAATCCTAACTTTTTTAAAGCTTTTTATGCACTGCTGCTTTTCATGTAGGCCTATAACATTAAGATAAAAGATTTGTAGCCTACAAACTGCGATATCCTGTTATTGCATCATACATACGACAACAATTCTCCGCCACGCACTTTTTCCAATTGCTTTAAAATGGCAAAAAATGTTCATATTTGCAGCAGTAGAAATGCAATTGACAAGGATAGCCTATTATGTTCTTCAATATACTGTAGGCCTACTGTAGCTAGTCTACCTCTTCAATGCAGCATTAAACATACCAGCTTACTTAATGGTGTGATATGTAGGATCTCAATCCCGTTTGAAATGAGAATAAGATCACCACTGATTTGAAAGTCATCATAAGAAGTTCCTGCTATCGGATTACTAATGGTCATGCCCAGTGGCGGCTCGTCCATAGAAACTGCAGCACCCCCTGCACATTTCAGTATTTTATTTTTTTTTATTAATTTAACGTTTTTTTTCGTGTTCTCTATAGATCCTACCGACTGGAAGTTTCATAATTTCTGGGTTTTAAAAAATATGATGATTTTTTAAGTTTTGTATTTGGCAGCTCTGAACTGCAAGCCCTGCAGTTGCGATCTTATAAAAGAAGAACAAAGAGAAATTGTGACGTCATATTTTGGCTGAGGTTGCTTCAAATCCCACAATTTCGAACTGCAAATTTTGCAGTTGCTGGTCACGTGGTCAGGCTAGCTACTGTTGCAAATACTGTTGTTTTCAAGCACGATATTATGTGGCTGCGACTGATGCTGTTACATGGTTAGACCATGTACTTCTACACTACTAGGTAGTCTAGAAGTACATGGGTTAGACTAATGTGCTTTGCTTTCTGCACAAAAAGATAAAGCTTAGACTAGGTTTTCATTAGTGTTGTTAAATTAAATTTAAGAAAAGCTCTACCAATAAATTTTTGTAGTTACCAAACCTGGTGGATTCTTTATAAACTAAATGTAACCTAGGTTCATTGTTAACTTACGATAATAAGTTAAGGCCAAAGGTCACATGCTAAAACAGCCTATTTAAACTTGATGAACATCAGGAAATTAAGTGCTCAAATAGCCTCAAAATTCATAAAATACCACTAAAATAAGGTAACATTTTATGGGGGTCATGTCCCTAGACCCCTTGGCATCGCGCCTTTGGCGCTCGCTCTTTCACGTATAGGCTACTTCCGGTTGCAGCACCCCCTGCTATAAATACCACGAGCCGCCACTGGTCATGCCATTATTTCTTTTTGTTTAGCTGTTTATTGATGACGCATATTGTTTAACTATATAGCCTGCATGCATAATTTGTCAACTTTATATTGCGGAACTGAAGGATTCTATGGTGTTAGGCCTACCCGTAGGCTACGTATTTTTGATGTGTCAAATCACCATTTTTATTATTTAGCTGACCAATCAGCGGAAGCGTGATAGATAGCTCTATGTTTGATTAGGGATGGTTCAAAATATTGTTAAGTCGTCATTTACGTTTTATTTTTCTTTACGCAATACGGTAGCCCCAAACCTTGTTAAACTCACCCTAAAATTTTGATTCACATTGGTGAAAATTCAGCATTTCTTGACCTTGGCGTAATTCTCCCCTCCAATTTTTGCTGGAGCTCCTCTGTGCACATGGTAGGCTACTCAAAGGGAATATCGAGATTTATCGTATTATTGACGACTAGGCTATAGTAACTTCAAACGCCACCCCTGACTTTTTCCATCTGCTATTTTTGCACGGATTTGTTGAAGCTCTGCTCCATTTTACAATATTTCCTGCAAAGATTTGTTTAAATCGTACTCTTTACTATTTGATACGTGTGGGCGTGGCCGATCAGCATACTCCGAAGGCTGCCATTTTAACGCCCCTTGGTGGTTTTGAAGTTGGTGAATTAAAAACGGGGCTTGGTAACGCCAGTCAGAGTTTTCAGCGTTTTTGAATAAGGTTTTGCGTGGCTTGAATCTTGTGACGTAATGATTTTAAGGAACATTAACCCCCATGAGCTTACTTTGAATAAGGAGAAATACGTGTTTGGCACGGTACATCAACCTAACACGTTACGTGCGTATGCTAGCCTACATTATGTTGTAGCCTATTCGGTAGGCCTACCGATATATTTTATATTGTATCTTTTGTTTTTTCTTTAAGTGATTTTCAGAGTTCAAAATGGATACTACTATAGCCTACACCTACACCTTACATTTTTTCCATATACAATAAAATGGAACAGAATTGTATCCTACAGTCGGCACCGTCCATGGTGCCTGAAAGCGCCGTATGGTGGTGCGCAAATGAAACTTTGCTTCGCATCTTTATAATTATAGTCCCTAGCCTTGACGTCATTGCATAAAAAGTAGGCGACTAAGAGATAACGTCTCTCACTCTTGCAACCTAATAGCCGTTCTGCTGAAGTGTAGATATTTGTGTTGTCGGATGTCGCGCGAGATTTCGGAGTTTCCCCATGTACCAAAATTGGCCTGTAGTTCGATTTAAAACAGAACTGTTGCTGTAACTGTTAGCGTTAGTGCCGTGGGGGAGGGATCTGATCCATTTAGGTTCTAGATATGTTTTGTGTTAATTTTATGCGCCGTCGCGTTATTAATGCCCGCTTATGTTACGTTTTGCTTGTACCTTCTGTGAAACTTTTGCATCTCGTTAGTTGTTCCTTACCAAACATATTATAGTTCTTGAGTTCAATAGGCTACGCAAGATGTGGTTATCCACCGAGAATTAAAACTTTTGACACTTTGGTGTTGGAAATTGGACCGTTCAAACGGTCATTGCTATGCAAGTCGATATACATCTTCCGTAAGAGGAAATAATCTCTAGGAATTTTGCAACCTAACAATTGAGGTCACTTTTAGTTCTAATTTTTCAGGTAAAACATAGACACATAGACGGAGAAAAACTGCTGCAAAATTGAAAAACCAAGAACTTATTGAGTGTTTGCGAAGTGAAAGCGATGAAGCGATTTACCAGCTTACTGTACTGACTGAATAGGTGTTCAGAATCCGGTTCTACTATGTAGGCTAGACGTTGTAATGGTCTTCAAACGTTATTCCAAACTTAGGTCACACCAAAGGTTTTCCCTAAACTAAAACAACTCTCCAGCTTGCTTGTACTTGCCGCCTAGCAACTGGTAGCCTATAAAAAAATATTTGAGCAAAAATGTCCAGTTATTAACGTATAAACGTAACGATCTAGTTGGGTATAACCCTTTAACTATTAAGAATTGAATTGAATATATTTTGGCATCGCATCTCTGCTATTGCAATCACAGCTGGTGGTCAGCTTTCGGTCATGCAAGTTTAACCTATTGAGTGGTGCCCAAAAACTAACAAGGTTGTTTCATTTTGTTTTAAATTTCAAATAACTGTTGATTGATCCCAAACAGATATCATCGTACTGCAATGTAAGAGGTAATGCAGTTAGTCGGACCTTGACAGTCCGTTAGGCAGTTAGTTAGACCTTGACAGTCCGTTAGGCAGTTAGTTAGACGTTGACAGTCCGTTAGGCAGTTAGTTAGACCTTGACAGTGCGTTAGGCAGTTAGTTAGACCTTAACAGTGCGTTAGGCAGTTAGTTAGACCTTGACAGTCTGTTAGGCAGTTAGTTAGACCTTGACAGTCCGTCAGGCAGTTAGTTAGACCTTGACAGTCCGTTAGGCAGTTAGTTAGACGTTGACAGTCCGTTAGGCAGTTAGTTAGACCTTGACAGTCCGCCAGGCAGTTAGTTAGACCTTGACAGTCCGTTAAGTAGTTAGTTAGACCTTGACAGTCCGTCAGGCAGTTAGTTAGACCTTGACAGTCCGTCAGGCAGTTAGTTAGACCTTGACAGTCCGTTAGGCAGTTAGTTAGACCTTGACAGTCCGTCAGGCAGTTAGTTAGACCTTGACAGTGCGTTAGGCAGTTAGTTAGACCTTGACAGTCCGTTAAGTAGTTAGTTAGACCTTGACAGTCCGTCAGGCAGTTAGTTAGACCTTGACAGTGCGTTAGGCAGTTAGTTAGACCTTGACAGTGCGTTAGGCAGTTAGTTAGACCTTAACAGTGCGTTAGGCAGTTAGTTAGACTTTGACAGTCTGTTAGGCAGTTAGTTAGACCTTGACAGTCCGTCAGGCAGTTAGTTAGACCTTGACAGTCCGTTAGGCAGTTAGTTAGACGTTGACAGTCCGTTAGGCAGTTAGTTAGACGTTGACAGTCCGTTAGGCAGTTGGTTAGACCTTGACAGTCTGTTAGGCAGTTAGTTAGACCTTGACAGTCCGTCAGGCAGTTAGTTAGACCTTGACAGTCCGTTAGGCAGTTAGTTAGACGTTGACAGTCCGTTAGACAGTTGGTTAGACCTTGACAGTCCGTTAGGCAGTTAGTTAGACGTTGACAGTCCGTTAGGCAGTTGGTTAGACCTTGACAGTCCGTTAGGCAGTTGGTTAGACCTTGACAGTCGTTAGGCAGTTAGTTAGACCTTGACAGTCCGTCAGGCAGTTAGTTAGACCTTGACAGTCCGTCAAGCAGTTAGTTAGACCTTGACAGTCCGTCAAGCAGTTAGTTAGACGTTGACAGTCCGTCAGGCAGTTAGTTAGACCTTGACAGTTCGTTAGGCAGTTAGTTAAAAACCTTGTCCGTTAGGCAGTTAGTTAGAACTTGACAGTCCGTGAGACGTTCAGTTAAACCTAGATAGTTAGTTAACTGGGTAGTTAATCAGTAGCCTATTTGGTTAGGCAGTTTTTGATAGACAGTAGCTCACCTGTACTGTATCCTCATCAGAATTAGACACAAACTTGAGTTTAGTAGGCTACTTGGAAGTTCAAAACAATACCAAGTGGTATGAAGTCCAAAATGGCAATCATATTAATTCCAAGTTTATTTTTGTCAATAAATGTAGCTACGACGTCGCTCTGTCACTTGGATCTGTATCAAGTTACAAAACTGAAACATAGTTGAAATTAACGCTCCTGCCACGTCATATGAACTTTTATTCCACAAATCCACGTTTTTTTTTGTCGTTCAGCAAAGAAAGTGAGGTACCTTTCAAAAGTGTATGCCAATGCCATCACTGACAATACAAGCACACATGCTGAAAAAAAGGCTCTTACTGTTATTTGGTAAATAAACGACACACCGTAGCAGTGTTCCTGCTATATGAAGCTTAATCATAATCCTGTATGATATAATGAAAGTTAAAATCACTGTTAGTAACCTGTAAGAAACTCTGCGCAAAAAAAAAACTTCTCATTTCAAATTAGACTACACAGTTTGAAAACATGTTGAAATGCAATACGTTTGTCATAGCACATGACTAGGGAACTGTGTTCCGAAAGCTCGTGTAACTCGATATTACCACAACTAATTCGCAGCATCAGGCTTAAACAGATCGTTAGAATCTACACTGTGAAGTATGCAATACGTGTGTTCATCTCAGGAGAAAGAGGTTAGAAGAAACATGAACAATGCAAGAAGGAAGACTGGTACAAACACAACACAGATACGATCAATCAAAAACACACGTGCAAAGTTGAGATTCAAACATGCAAATTGTCACGCTTTTTTTGTAATGTTCGGTTATTGCTTTATTTTTTTGATGCACCGGCTTCACACGCAGCTTTAAACTCCGCATTAACAAGACCATGGGGACCAGGGACTGCATTCGAGTGAGGATTCGACACCTGAAAGCGCGTTGTCTCCCTTTATTCGAGTCACGAGGAAGCCAGGGTCTTGGACAATTTAGTAAGTAATTAGATATAGTGAGGTTGCACCGTCTCAAACGGCGTCGAAAACAGTGTCAGACCCCTGTCTACAAAAACCTCAGACATCTTACGACATTCTCTGACATCTTACAACAATCTCGGGCGCCTTGCGACGGTCACAGACATCTGTCTACGAAAGTCTCCAAAGTCTTACAACAATCTAGGACATCTTAATACAATCTCAGACATCTTTTAACAGTGTCAGTCGTCTGTCTACAACCGTCTCGTACGACTGTCTGCAACAGCCACGGACGTTAATCCATGACAGCCTCGGTCGTCGTATAACTGTCTCGGACGTCTTACGAAAGTCTCGGACGTCTTACAAAAGCCTCGGACGTCTTTCGAAAGTCTCCAACATCTTCAACAATCTCGGACATCTGGACAACGTCTCAGGCGCCTTACGAAAGCTTCAAACGTCCAAAGAAAGCCTCGGATGTCTTTCAGTAATCTCGGACGTCCTTGCACTGTCTCAGACGTTTTGAAACAGGTGACACCAGTAAAATAAACAGAGAGCAACCCTGAATCCATCCAGGTGTTAAAGTCTGCTATTGTTCCGGACCAAAGGCGAGCGGTAAAGCCGGATGCACGTTATAAGGTGTTTGAAAGAGGGTTTTTAATTTTTGTTTTAATTTTTTGTACATGCTAGATGTCTGCCGGTGTATATGATCTGAAAGTGCAAATTTACACCTGAAATGTTTATTGAATCGAAGGAGGTGCTTGGTGATAAAATCATGCTTACTTTGTTACATACAGGTCTTTTCAGTTTCAATCAACAATTCCGTCGTTTTAACAAAAGCTCCATTTTGGATAATTGTCTATAAGAAAATTCCACTAAACTTGACGACCATCAATGATGAAGAAATCCAATATCTGAAAATTAAACGTAGGCTATTGTGAGTACGCAAGTTTGAAAGTGATGAGAACAATCGTCACGCAGGTAACACGCAAGTGACGCAAAACAAGGTTATCCGATTAGTTAGAAGGTTTCGTACGTATTCTTCTCATAACCGATCCACTGAAGCATTTTGATTTTGTCACAAAATGTAAAGTGAGATGATTCGTGAAAAGGGGACGAAAAATCGCATGCGGATTAAACTAGACTACAAAACAAGAAATTACATCTATTAATATCATCTCGACTAATACTTTGAATAAAAAGAGAACGGTGGAACTACACCCATGCACTCATAAATGCCTTTTCAGAGCAGAGGGTGCAAGCGCCCCTGGCCACTCTTTTGAAGGGCCCCCCAACGTAGAAAAAATGTGATTTTGTGTTATTATTAATATGAAGTAATTTGCCTTGTATGATCCATGACCACCTAAAGATATGGCCTGATTTGTCACAATTTGCAGAAATTTCCAGATTTTGCTATACACTGTTAAAAAATTTTACTGTCCTTTGGACAGGCAGCAAAATAACTTTCTAAGTAGTAATTTTATTTACTGTAATGGAAGTATTTTTACTTCCGTTGACAGTCATATTTTTAATGTTTCTGATCAGTAAAAATACTGCTCTGGATAGTCATTTTTTAAATGTTTCTGATCAGTAAAATTACTGCTCTGGATAGTCATTTTTTAAATGTTTCTGATCAGTAAAATTACTGGTCTGGATAGTCATTTTTTAAATGTTTCTGATCAGTAGAATTACTGCTCCGGATAGTCATTTTTTAAATGTTTCTGATCAGTAAAATTACTGCTCTGGACAGGCAGCAAAATAACTTCCCGAATAGTTTTTGTGACAAACGGCATTATGAGAGTAAAATGACTTTCTCTACAAGTAAATATTACACACGTGCATTTGCAGATATAAATTTATTGTGTACAGCAGACCTCACTGGCGACAATGTTTCACAATATATTTCTCAAGATGTTACAAGTATAGCTATTTGTTTGATGTTTCACGAACACGTGAATTCGCTTTTTTAACTGCAGAGTTCAGCCGAGGCTATATTTCGGCGAAGCATGAAGCAGCAGCGACTGAACAGTGAATTTCTTGACTTGCTTCAATCTTCATAACAAACATCCCTGCCGAAGCATGACCTCGTTGCACTGTCGGAGTACTTTAGGGTGCACATCCCACTTTTTCTTGTCATGACGGATGACCCCAATGCGAGCAAAGTATCTGAGGAAACAACACAAGTTATATCAGTGGATCTTTTCAAATTTGACCGTGATATTTAGCAATGTTTGTAACTACACCACAATACCATCGTGTAGTGAAAGTGTGAAACCTTCAAATTGATCAGAATGCGTTGTCACTTCCACAAACCTTAGAATAATCGTCATCCTCTGGAGTTGTGGCTTGGAACTTGCGTACATAACTAGTATTAACAGTTTAACACCTCTAATAATCAGTCTGGATGGCCGAGTGGTCTAACACGCAATCCCTCCGGTAATGGGTGCAGTTCTTACTAGCTGCAGTAGAGAGACACTGTCAAGAACTTCGTGGATTTGAATCCCACTCCAGCCAGACCAGCTTGTCACTGGTATGAACGACTTTGTGAAGGAGGGAGTTCCATTATTGTTATTCCTTAGCTCATACATAAACAATTAAACACATTACAGGTTTACATACCTCTGTATAAACTCCAGACTTGCAGCTGCACTATCTGGATATGACATTGCAAAGACGTAATATGAGCAGAAGTAAGCCAGCGCTACAAAAAAACGACTTGGTTTAAATTGCAAGGTTGCCTTCGATGAATACGAGAAACTTCACTGCACTGGCAAGAGTGGGCCCTGCAGATGCAATGAGGCACAAATGAAACTACGAAGATTGAAATTAGTGCATATTTACATTTACCAACTTCATATTTAGGTGAGCAATTCAAAAGTTCACTTGTACATCAGTCAAAATTGTACAAACGCTCATTCACAACTTACCAAAACACACAATTATTGGATGCTGGTACACGAGTTTCTTCAAACTGGGAGATAGCTGAATCCTACAAATTGAATTTAACATTTTTAAGATATTGAAAATAATACAAACATTGTCAAACACTCATATAGCCGCACTCTTATCGCTAAGAAGGCAATAAAATAGAATTTATTAGCAGTAGTAGCATGGTGTTCATATCACACAAGTTATATATAAGCTATACATAAATTTGCAAAGTATGTGTCAGATGTTCTTCCGGGAATGGGAAGGTTGGGTATTAAAAAATCTGTGTTTGCAAGTAAATAATAATAAGATGTACGTTATACCTCAAAGCATTGATAAATCGCTGAGCAATCTTCTTTAAAATATGTTGTAATCAGTTCCACTAATCCCACTGAGATGGCAAGTTGTCTCCCAGCCGCCAGTTGTCTCCCGGCACATCATAAATACACAAGGATAATATCCAAGTATCAAGTTATTCAATGAAATGAAATACAACACATGCTCAGGAAAGCATGAAAAAACCTAAATTGGTTTAAAACATGTATTATGAGACGTTGTCACGAATAATACCGGTAATAAGTACTGGTCCTCTTCCTGTAGCCTAATGGGGATTTTTCCTTTTTGATCTTTGGCCAGGGCTGAGGGTCTATCGTTTACCACCCTGGACCTGCTGCTCAAATTATTCATGCTGGTCACACACGAAAGATCAGCCTACCACAAGTTTTATCACCACAGCTGGATAAACCACTCAATTATTTAGTTCTCACTTTTTAACAGTCCTGGGCATTGACTAGGCCTATAAACTGCAACTGACGGCAGATGTTTCACTCTGAGGTAAAGTGGAGTTGCATCTCAAATGTCGTTACTCCCTGGCTACTCATGGGCAAGGCGTAGCACCAGATATGGCAGATATACTCTCTAGCTAGGGTCACAGCTTGTTTTTTTAAAACTGTGTAGGCTACCTAATATTTTCTCATTTTGAAGACAGTTGCAGCAGCCATGCCTAGTAATCTTTTGGCAGTGGCTATTTGACCGGCGCCGGTCTTTGAATCTGAAACACTATTTGACCGGTCATGACATCACTATACAGGCACCTTTTTCTTTTACAAAGCAAAAGACGAAAAGCACGTATATAAGTTCTAAATTCGACAATTTTATTCAACTTGATCCGTGGCGCGTGCGATACTTTGCCGACTCCTATTCTAGAGGGAATGAGTTCGATACTACCCGGAAGCATTCTTTTTTTTTTTTAACTAAATTTTGACCCAAAGTGCATTTTGTAGTCAATTTTTAATTTGAGTTGCATTACATTTACATACCATTACCATTTTTTTAAAAGAAGCATTGTATATAACTAACTTGTTGAGAGCAAAAGTGTAATGCTTCGTTCGGCACACACGGTCACATCAATCAATCATTTTATTTTTGTCATTAACGCGTCCGGGACGAAAAAGATACTAACTACAAAAATCGATATAGACCTACCAGCACATTAATGAACGGGAAAAGGTGGCAAAACCTTGAAAGGTTTAAAACGTGCCTGAATGAAAAATTATGGGAGCAAGTCTTTTAGGCGCTGGTCTAATAGGCGCGCACACTGTGGCGTCTGGATATTTAGGTGCGGAGCACTGTGGCGCCCGGTCATTTAGATGCTATTCCTAATAAAGTCTGTAGATTGTATCAGCTTAGTAGCTTGCCAGAAAATTATATCATGGCTTCAGTGAGTGAAGCTGCTAAAACCGGCAATGCTTTTCACACAAAATGTTATATTGAGCAGAAAAATATATTGTTGTTTTATTGATTTATTATTGTTTTATTTGTTGTTAGTCCAAGTTTGCGTTGGTTAAAGCTTTATCAATAAATTATTCAAGCTTCCGAACATTATTGAGTTCACTTTTTAGTTAACTCTTTCGCGACCACGGACGTATACACACATCTTGGGATTTTTGCCATGATGACCAAGGAAGTATCCCTACGTCCAAGGTTAAAAGGTAGCCTATTTCAAGCAAAAAAATAATGTAAATGATGACAGATCCATAGTCTTTGCCTGTCCTTTTTTTTAACTAATTAAAAAAAAATTTTGGCGGTGCAGTTATCGGATGAGGACTTCTTAAAGATAGTGGATTTTTTTTCTTTCACTTATTGGAATTGGCAGTCAAAACTGGCTAGGCAACCCCTTACTTTGGAATTTCTCGATCAAAAAGACTGTAGGCTAAATTACGTAAACTTTTTGCTTAAAATTTTCCAAATTTCTCCATAATCATTCTGCTGTACCTCCTAAAGCATTGCGCGCAGAAACGAAGTAAATTTTTTCTCATGTGCAGAATTGTTTTGGCATTCGATTATACTACATATATTTTCAAATTATTTTATCATGCTTGGGTAGTAAAGATTATAATGAAGTACACTTTTCTGCCAATTTTTAATTTTTTTAGAAATTAGAAAAATACCGTTAAGAAAGTTGCTAGTTGTACATACAATGTTTTAAATTTTATTGCAAAGGTTTGCATCTTCGGATAGCTGAAGGTGTATGCTTTCATTTTATGTCAAGATTGTGCGTCTACGTCGATCACATGACATGTTTTTACCGCGTAAATACAACAGATTTGTGTGAAAAATGTCTGGTAATTTGGATGAAATATAAATTACTTCTGTTCGGGATGGATTGGCCATGTGACGAGAACGTTCACATGTACTACTGTTCACATGAATACATTTCTACAGGGCATATAGGCTACACCTTGGCTACAAGTTGCAAGCATAATGGTGAGACTTCGCTCGTTATTAAACCTAGTCCGGGTTTTGACGGAAAACTAAGTTACTCTTCACTCAAGCCTACCGCCCGCTTGAGTACAGCCTACGGTACATTTTTTACTGATGTTTAGTTATTATTTGACCTAACTAAAAGTGAACTCATACATGTTCGGAAACTTGAACAATTTATTGATAAAGCTTTTGCCGGCGCAAACCTGGACTAACAACAAATAAATGCTGAACACGCGCATTAAAAATACAACATATTTTTCTGTTCAATATAACATTTTATGTGAAAATCATTGCCGGTTTAAGCAGCTTCACTCACGGAAGCCATAACATATTTTTCTGTTCAATATAACATTTTGTGTGAAAAGCATTTTCGGTTCAAGCAGCTTCACCCATATATTTTTCTGTTTAATATAACATTTTGTGTGAAAAAGCATTGCCGGTTTAAGCAACTTCACTCACTGAAGCCATGACCATTACCAACAACGCACACGCATTAACAAAACAATATATTTTGTGTGAAAAGCATTGCCCTACGCCCCTACCTACCTGCCAAGCTGATACAATTTACAGACTTTACTAGGAATAGCACCTAAATCAGTGGTTCTCAACCGAGGTGCCGCGGCACCCTGGGGTGCCAATTGCAATGCTCAAGGGTGCCGCGAGATATTGAGATATTGCAATACTGCGGCTCATTCTTTATTTTAACTTTAACCCGTTAAGAGCGAAATTTATTTATTTCTAACCGGGTTTCAGTGCGTATTAAGTTTGGCGTCTCCCAGTTATTCCCTGCTCCTTTCTGGAGAGTCGCTTAGTGGGGAAGTCGCTGGCGGTAGGTTGATAATCCGCGGTAAGCCTTTGTTTTCTCAACCAGGAAAAACAGTGTGAAAGAGATTTTAACTCGTTGTTGTTCTTTCCATAAAAACGTTTAAAACGCATCATTATTGCAAGGTTTCATGATTTTATTTTGCGAAGATACCGAGAAATCCATTTTTACTGGACTCTCATATTGTTTTGAATCTTAAAGAAGAAGAAGAAGAATTAATTGACATTCGTAACAATGGAAATTTTAAGCTTATGCACAAGCAGATGCCTCTCGACGAGTTCTGGATAAAAATTCAAAATGAATATATAACCTTGCGTTTGGAAGAAAGCTATTGTGCTTTTGCTGCAGTTTTCCACGTCATACCTATGTGAAAGTGGATTTTCTGTATTAACGAACATAAAAACTAAAAAACGAGAACGACTGCTTATAGTCGAGGAAGAAATGCGAGTGGCTTTATCGAATGTGCCTCCAAATATTAAGGGCCTTTGTGCAAGAAGTCATGCCCAAATTTCACACTAACTTTTGAATAAATACCTTTATTTACCCGCGCTATAGGCTACTGTACAACTCATTCTGTTATTTCATACAGTTATTTGAAATGCAGAAACCTCATAAAATTGATCCAGTTTTACCAGGGTGCCGCAAACTATTTATCTCTTTGATAGGGTGCCGCAAGGTCAAAAAGGTTGAGAACCACTGACCTAAATGAACGGGCGCCCTAGTGCTCCGCACCTAAATATCCAGACGCCACAGTGTGCGCGCCTATTAGACCAGCGCCTAACTGTCAGCGCCTAAAAGACGTGGACCCAAAATTATGTAGTAGGCTATATATCAGTAGTTAGCACGGCCACAAACGGAAAATTACCCAGAGAAATTCTCAAATTCCAGCAAATTAAAAAAACTCTATTACTCACATTTGAAAAGACATAAGAAATTGGGCTGTAGGCAACTGAAATTAAAAATTGAGTACAAAAATGCACTTCGCGTCAAAATTTAGTTAAAGAAAAAAGAACGCTTCCGGGTAGTATCAAACTCATTCCCTCTAGAATAGAAGCCGGCGAAGTATCGCACGCACCACGTATCGAGTTGAATAAACTTGTCGAATTTAGAACTTATATACGCGCTTCTCGTCTTTTGCTTTGAAAGAGAAAAAGGTGCCTGTATAGTGATGTCATGACCGGTCAAATAGTGTTTCAGATTCAAAGACCGGCGCCGGTCAAATAGCCACTGCCTAATCTTTTTATAGTACGATTCCAACACTGGATCTTCCAATCCAGAGTCCGAATGCTAGAAGCTACTACAACAGAGCTCGACTACTTCAACATTGTGTGTTCAGTAGGCTACAATACTGGTATACCGGGAAGATGTGTTAGGTAGTTCTTCACATTGACTCAGGGGTGCAGTGGTTAGAAAATTGTAGGGAGGGGGCAGAGCCTCACTGCATTGACTGACAGACCGACCTGCCTGATCTAAGTCATTGTTGTTCAGTGCATATTGCTTAACTATGTAATTTCGTAGCAGTTTAATGCAGTTAACTTACTAAAAGCATCGAAATAAATTAATTTCAATGGTACGCTATTGTTCTCATTTGTCCATGGTAAACATAAAAAAAATCAGCAAAGATACCATTTGTAGGATTAAACTTGTTACCTGTTCAGTGATACAGGTTTAACGATGCTACTTTTGCTATTGACACGCTTCCTCTGTCTATCTGAAACTTATGACTGCAACAAAACCAGCTGTAACTAAGTTACTGCACTATTCCTGCAACCATGCTTGATGCTTGCGTTCTTGCACATGCTCAGTTGTCAGACTCAGTGTTGCCAGGAGCTTAGCACCAAAAAGTAAATAAAATTTCACCAGATTGCATACAACTTCACCAGATATATAAAACACCCTAAATAAAACAATTTCGCCTAAAAATACAAATACTTTTTAAGACATAAGACACTGCCGTCATGCATGCGCAAACCTCTTGCAAAACGTTTTCTATACGAGCGGGGATTTTTCGCTTAAAAGTTTAAAAAAACTTTCTTGAAAAAAATAGATTGGGGGAAAATTTCACTAGATTTCACCAAAAAGTTTTCTGGTCCCAAAGTCAAAAAATTTGGCATCAAAGGCCTCTAAAATTGAATTTCACCAGAATTTTTTTAAATTTGTTATCCTATTTCCCCATCTGGCAACGCTAATCAGACTCTGCAAATTCTGAGCGGAAAGGCGGGAAATTGAGCGCGGACCAAGATAACATTCGCCAGCCCATTGGCTGACGACTGATAAGTGATAATAATTCTCGGGTTTTAGTCAGAGAGTCGAGCCGTTTGACTATAAAACTCGGGTTCGGTTCGACTCTCTAGTACTTTCAGTGCATTTTTAAGGAACCAATATTACAAACAATTAAAACATTTTTGTTGGAAGCCCATGAGTTCGGATCTCTAGCAAACTTTCCTTCCAGTCATGATTGTTTCAATTAACCCACGAACTCTATATTGCTGGCCAAGGTAGCCTATATCAGATATCAAAACAGAAAGGCATGACATAACGTAGCATCCCACTGTTTCGAGAATGTGCTGGTGTGACCGTAAATATGTTGACCGGTAAAAAGGTTGACGTTTCGTAGAAGTGCTAAATATATTGCTGCACAGGAGTATAGTAGCCTAATCGGACTAAAATAACGGTGTTAATAAAATGTTACTGCCCATGTAGCCTACCGTACCTATAGTACAATTACTGCCAATGCAAGTTAAAAAAAAGAACTATAAAAAGTCAGTAAAATTTTACTATTTTTGTCAGTAAAATTGCAAAACACTTTCACAGACCAGTAAATTCACTTCCAAAAAAGAAGTGAAATCATCTACTACGAAAAGAAGTAAAATTTAAAACTGCTCAATCAGTGATTCTACTATATTTGGAGTAAAAAAACGTCTTTGTCTAGTAAATATACCACAAAATGGCCAGTAATTTCAAGTACTGTAACAAGATAGTAATATTCTACTGCTCTTTTGACAGTAAAATTACGAAAATTTTTAACAGTAACAAATTTTTCTAAAACCTGTATTTTTACGCTGTCTTTACTGCTTTCCTCAGATGACAGAATAGGTTTTAAACCACTTTCATAATAGGTTATGCTTATTAAAGCTCTGCTAACTTTTTTTACATGTTAATCTGCCATTACTACGCGTTTCTAAGACTAAAAATGTTGGCAATCATTAGAAAGCTGGAAGCAGTAGACCGTACTTTCAATTATCCCAGAACATTTATTCGTTTGAAGCATTTTGAAGAATTTAAGCCACAGCTTGAAAAAGAATTTTTAATAACTTACTTGGTACACTGAGTTGATTATAGTAAGCTAAAACTTATTTTAGAAATTCAAAGCAATATTAATAACATTACTACGTAAATGCGAGCGCGACCATGGTAGATTGTCCTTCTCAATTTGTAATGGGACGTACCCTAATTATTTTATGCTTGTAAATTTAAACTTCGAATTTTAAAAGCTTGATTAATGTAGGCTATCTGAATTTTGTTCAGATTTTATGTACGACTGTTGTTAAACGACCAGATTCAAATACTGTAAGCAGCAACCTGAAAGAGGAAGCATATGCCTTTGATCCAAATTTTTTTAACAAAACAATTGCAAAACTAATGTGGCTCCCAAGCTGAAAGAATCACTGTTCCATGGAAGACATGGCGCAATGAAAAGTTTACTTGACAACTTGCAACTGAACAACAGATTCGAAAGCTGTTGCTGTCTTTTTAAATTTAGTTTACCTGACAGCTCTATGACTAGGCCTAATGGGTACAATTTATTTTGCCCAAAAGTTCAACAACTAAAGTGCTTGGGTTTCGCACCATTTTAAAAAGTGCGAGTTTATTTCTCCATTACTTGAACTACACTAATAACAATAACAAAGACTAAATGCTCCGAGCTACTGCAAATGAAACTGTAAAAGCATTGAAAATAATATCAAACAGTCGATCATTCAATTGGCCACAAAGAATAACTGCTTGAACTTACCAAAACTTCTTGCAGAGCTTCCTTGTGAATACAATTTCAAATCACTTTTCAAAATGCAGCAACTTTTTTCCAACTGAATTGTTAGTGGACAGACTAGACCATTTATTCCAAGTTCTTATCTCTTCCGGCGCTCTTCTAATCATCACTCTTGAGAGATGTAATCAATAAATTAGTTAATTGCTTAATAAAGAAACTAACGATTTGTCTTGTCTGTGGCTGTTGAAATGTAACACAAGACAAAGTGCCAAAAGCAGCCAATCAGAAAGCTGATGAAAGAATTGCTTCCGACTGACGTCACATCCAAAACTGCTGCAACTCGATTTTTTCCAACAAAGCAACACTTTGTTGTGAACGCTTCGTCATGTTTTTAAACTTTGTATTTTTTACTCAAATAAAACCTTTTATGTATAATTAATATAGGCCTATAGTAAAATGCGTGACTTCAAGTGATTTAGCCTACATTCATTAATAAGAGGTAGGCTAGCCTAAATGCTTTCGTTTATGACTCAGCATGACACAAAAGTTATGTTTACTTTTGTTATCTGTTATGCAGGAAGAAAATATGGGCAGGATAAGAGAGGGACGAACTTGGAGAGATGATGTAATAGAGTGGACTGACTTGTCAAGCATCGGAGAAGGAAACATAATAATGGTAGAACGTGACGTGTTGACGCAATGGGCAGCCAACTTTCTGCTTGGAGACGGCACATGATGATGATGAATCTATTGGTTATTATCATTTATCAGCTATGTCTTTATTTATTATGCGTGTTTGTTTGTCAGTTTATATAATAGAATTGCCTTCTTGGATGATTTATCAGTCTTCCGCTTTCCTTGTCGATACATAGACGAAATCCATATGCAAAATCTAATTATATATGTGCAGCTTATCAGTAGCCTATACTCGACAGCATAGCAACACTAGCAGCCGTGGCACGGATCAATAAACTGCTACACCTACAAGCTTCGCATGCATGAATTCAACAATGGGCTCTGGAAGGATAGTGGGCCATGACTTCAACGTTTCATGTGTTTTATTGAGATTTTGGAGTTTTTTAACTCCTGCTATTTAAAACCAGGCAAATCATTAGAGCAGATCTAGGCCTACTACCTGACTGAGAATGTCTTGACCGATGTCATTTATTCTTTCTTTAACAGCATCATTTGAGAGTGGTACCAAAGAGAGCTTGTTTTCAGCTTCTTTCCCAGTAGGCTACCGTACAATTTTGGCCATCTGCAGCACAGCTGGTTTGACAAGTGTCTCGCCAATGGTAGGAGTGGGTTCCTTGTTTTGCAATTAGATAGGCTATATGCCACTTCATATAGGACGCCGTGAGAAAATGGTTTATCCACTGAAACAAAACTATAAGATGTATAATAGAAGCATTTGCATCAAATCATCTTCAGTTTGAATAATTGATCAAGTGGGGTGTCTTTATATTTCCTTGTTGTAGCCTACTGTGAACTTTTGTAAAATTATTCTCGCAATTTAGCTGGTGCTAGAATGGAATAGCTTAACTTAACATAGCAAAGAATGCGTTGAGGGTAGCCTACGTACTGAGTTCCATCACTTTCAGTTGCACAAGTAAAGCCGTAGGCAGTAATGGGCATTATCGGCGATAAATTTTTATCGCCTATCGTTATTCCTCAATTATTTTTTCAGTTATCGTTTATTGTTATCGCCAAAGGCAATATTTGATTATTATCGCCTATAAATTTTATTTCGGATCAACACACAAGTGGAAAGACCATGAAAAGTAATATATTTACTAGCCACCTAGTAAATGAAACTAAAATTGAAACCAGTTCTTCAGTGCCTGAAGTGTGTGTGCACAGGTTGTTGTCAGGGAAGGGGGCACGCCCTTCTTGTGTTTTCTTTTTCTCGTTGGAAGTGTTAGTTTTTAGTAATTGTCGTAAAAAATAAAATTTTTCTCGTCAAAACATGAAACTTACTGTTTTAAGTGCATTAAATCTTTAGATGAGTACATTAACTAAAATTGCAAGAACTTGCCTTGAGACGTGCGGTTACGCCACAAACTCAGTTTAAAAGACAAAATTCACACACAATAACAACACAAGATCGGTTATAGACTGTAAGATCGATTTTTTTTCTAGCTTGGCGATATAACTTTAATCCAAAAACAATAACCAAATGCGTAAATGCCATTTAACTTAAAAAGTTAACCCATTTGTGCCGAAAGTGAAAGTAGCCTACAGTAGCCTACTTAAAAAAAATTTCGGAAAATTTAAATACCGGTATTGCATAATTATGACCTAAAAAACATATCACAATTATTTTTTTCCTAATAGGTTTGTACTTTTTGAAAAAAAACCGTCCTATCTATAGGACGCTAGGCAAATCCCTTATCAAATTTCACAAGTTTCTTGTGCGTAATGCGTAAGCGCTATTACGTTTTACTTATCGCTCAAAGTGATAAAGGTGAAATGTCTTGTTCATGTCTTGTCCAGTGTTGTACCTAGCACGCGTCAATGAAATAAATTGACGGCGTCAGCGTTAGCGCGAATTGCCTAAAAACTTTACGGCGTAAAGTACTGCGTCAGCTCTTAAAAAAATTGACGGCATTAGCGCTAATTTCTAGCGCTATTATAGTGATTTACGATTTCGTCATTTCTCTATTTCAAATTTTTTCGACTCAGATTCCCAGGATACGATAAACAGACTTGAAACTGCATAATTGGATAGACGAACAGCTGCCACAGATAAGATTGTTCATTGCTATCAGTCTGAAAGTCAAAACGTCAAACAAAATTTAACTCTCATAGTGAAACGAGATTTTCCATGAAAACGAAAAATGACGCATAGCGCGTGACGCTTAAAATCGGCAAAATAGTTGACGGCGCTATCACTTCCGTCAACTAAAAAATAAACTGACAGCGCTAGCTCAGCGTCAACGTACAACACTGGTTTTGTCATGTTATTATTGTCATCAAGCATTTTAATAAAATGAAAATTCAAAAAATGTGAAAATTAAAATTAGCAAAGCAACACAACATCACTGAAACAAGTCATTTCGGAATATGATATTGCTTGAAGCATTTAACATGCAGACCGACATCACATTTTTTGCATCCTGTAGTAGTTTTTGCATGACAATAGGCGCATCGAGTTGCGCGGTAAAATTATGCTAAATACAGTATAACCTTTCTCATTTACCTACATGCGACATAGCCTACCTCAATCAAATATTTTTATTCCCACTAATACAGTGCCTATATTGTAATTTTTATCTCAACAACTCAGCGTTCTGCCATTGATTTAATGATAGTGTTCACAAAGAAAACAAAAAAAAATTATCTGAATTTATCAGTAGGCTATAAATTACGATAATGATGTTATTGTTCTAAAACAAACACGACTAATTTGACAAGCTTGATGGATTTCATAGTACCGGTATGCACATTTTTTCTACCAATAACGCTTAAGATTACTGATAAATTTTCAAGCATTTTGCGTTTTTTCGAATATTTTCAATTATTGCTGACTTTGCTGTAAACAGCCCTGCAGAAAGCAAAATACAAAGTTTGAAATTTTTTATGGTATTTTTATTTGATTTAATTATTTTGCCTACTGCACGTAAGCGGCAGTGTAACTCAATTGGTAAAAGCATCCAACTGGTATCTGAAGGTATAATTATAAGCACGGCGGTTACCTCAGTGGTTTGATTCTGGATCAAGGGGTTGAAGATTCGATACCCACTGCCGCTGTTGCGATTCTATTCATGCATAACTTACAAAAAAGTTTTGTCCCTTTACAGTAGCCTATATTATGTTCGATTTTTCGTCATGTTGATGAAAACAGTTTGTGCTGCATGGGATGGGGCAGCGCTAAACAAAAAAATAATTATCGTTATCGACATTATCGGCGATAATTTTATCGTTATCGCTTTTGGCATTTTTCGTTTATCGTTATCGCACAACTGAAAAATGAGTTATCGCGCCCAACACTGGCCGTAGGCTACTGCACAAAATTCTCTGACCACTTTCCTTTTTTTTTGCAGGCATGGCAGGCTTAAGTTAAACAACAGATGAAAATATTAGGCTATTATTATACATAAGTTGTTTTGTTTGTTTTATTATCTTTATCCTGCATTGCGGGAAAGCGGACTTGAGCGCTATGCATCGGTGTACGCCTTCCGACGTACACCTGACCCACGCTGCAGCCGACTGCAATGTCTGTTTCCGGTTGTCTGCTCTACTTATGACTTAAATTTGGTACTACCCATTAGGCTACTCGAAATCGATCACTGGGTAGAGGCAATTATCGTAAAGTTTCTTGCCCAGAGAAACAACAGCAAGTGCTGGGGGCTGGAGTCGAACATGCAGGCTCTCGACTGCGAACCCAACGCGCTAACCACTCGGTCACTGCTGCCGATATAAACAATTAACATAGGCCTATTATGCCGGCGCATGAAATGAAAACTTTGTGGTTAATATTATCGTTCGTTGTTATTAATGTGTGGTTACGCGCCGGGCTCAAGATCACGCGGCGCAAGTTCGACTCTCGAGGTGTGCGCTTAAGCAACGCACTTCAGGACTGCTCTCCATTCAGCGGCACCTAGTAAATGGCATAATTTCCCGGCAACAACCTTCAACAATTGAAAAACTTCACTCCGCCAACCTCGGAAGTCGGCCCTGCGTCAAGAGCCTCTACGAGTATGCAAAACTACCAGGAACGTGGCCTACGATATAACACGGCCGGATATCGTGCCGCGAAGAGAAAAAATTAGAGGGGTAACTTTTCTGCACAAAGTTGCATATACTAACAGCTTTACAATGATTAACAGACAAAATATTTTACATTTCTGAACAATTTATGGACATAATGATGCGTTAAAAAGCATTCAACATAAAATTGTAATCATACGCTGATATGCTTGGTTCAATTGCTAATCTGGTCAGCCAAAACTTGAAAATTCGATGTGGCAAAGTATCACAGCTACCGTCATTGTCACTTTCGCTTTCATCTTCTTCTTCAGAACTTGATGGTACTTCAATGACCTTGCGTTTCTTGCCTCTCTGACTACTGGTACTTCCAGATCCTGTTCCAGATGGCATCTTCGTCATTTCTTTCTGTGCAGTTATGTCTTCAGACATATATGCCTTCCCTGCTGCTACTTTGGGGCCACGTTTTTGACGTGTTGTTGCTGGTGGAGACAGGTGCTCCTTCAACATATTTGCCACAACTTTTCCCAGGGCCTCTTGGACTGTCTCAGTTGGATTGTTGTTTGTATCAGGGAGACGCTTAAGCACCTGCTGCTCATCCTGAGGTACTAGACCGCAAGCCTTGAATCCAGCTGCAAGGTTTTCCTTTTTCTCCTCCATCTGGTTACACAGTCATTTCAAAAGCGATGGAAACACAGTCTTTGGTATGCTGCCCCTCACTCTGCTCTCTTTTCTCCAGTCCTCCAGTATCATTCTCCACATCTTCTTTACTGGCCAAAATACGGCAACATCCAGTGGTTGAAGTAGATGGGTTGCATTGGGTACTAAATTGATAAACTTAATATCATTTTCTTCACAATCAGCTATCACCTGTGTACTGAAATGTGATGCCAAATTATCCCCAATAAGCACTTTCTTCCCAGGCTTCTCCTTTACATGGTCCAGAAACAACTTGAACCACTCCTCAAACGTAGTGGAATCAAACCAACCACTAACTGAGTGATTGTATAAAGCACCAGGTGGGCCACCTTCCGTCCAACCAGCAGAGATTCCTTGATTTATACACGACCATCGGAGGGAGATACTCTCCCACTGCATTTCCACAAAACATCATGCTCACGGTTTGCTTGGAGTGTGATGTCTTTCCACTCTTCGAAGTCCTCTTCTCACAATGCACTGTTTAGCCCCTGGATTGTCTGTTACATTGGTTTCATCATAATTGTACACGTTTTAGGGCTCTACCCCATTCAGTTCCTCATAAATGTTTTTGAAATATTCTTTCACGATAGTTGAACTAATTTCAGCACGGCTTGGCTTCACATTGTCAGCAAGTCGTTGTGTAAGATGTTGACGTTCCTTAAATTTTTTTTAGCCAGTCCCAACCAGGCAGGTTTTCCCGGAAGATTTTTATGGTTTTACCTTGTCGATTAACATCTTGTACAAGGTAACGAATGTCAGAAGACGATAATAGAAATTTCCAATCAGTTAGGTGGTTGATGACTTTTACGAGTGCTGTCTCTTCAGCAGCCAATAACACTGATTATCCACCTGGTTTTCCTGCATGTTTCACTGTTGGACGTGTCTTGTTCCAAACCGTTCCATATGGTATTTTGAACTGCTTCGATGCAGCATGAATGGTCAATCGTCCATTCTGCACCTGCCGCACAACATTTTCTAGGTCTACTTGAGTATATGCAGTTTGATAACCCTTCGACCCAGCTTTCCGTTTGTAGACTCGTGGCATAATTGTTACAGTATAGTAGTATCAAACTTAATCAGTATCTACAAAGACAACACAAAATACAAATTTACTATCATAAAAACACAACTATACAGAATTTTGGACACCATTGCTCAATTTTGACGTTCAGTGTGACTTTGATAACCAATGTCAAAGTCACACTGACTGTCAAAAGTCACACTGACTGTCAAAAGTCACCCCGATTAACGGTATTCCAAATATTGCTTAAGCTACAAACGTATTTTATAATTAATATAGTACAATTACAGTATAAGCACATAAACTATCTAAACCAAGGCTGTAGCTATATTGACAAAAATGAGGCACTTGACTTCCACAGAAAAATTTTAATGTGCATGATTATGTCTGTTCAATCTTGTGACATTTGACAAATATATACTGGTTATAACCAAGTGGTTTTTGGAATATCAGCCAAAATTTCCTCTAGTTTGGTTGCTTCTGGGCTTTGTACAAGGATATTTTTCAAAAATTCGACATCAAATTACTAAATGTTAATAAAAGGATTTTTGAAAAAAATGTAAACTATTTACCGGTAATTGCTGCTCTCGATCCTGACTACGGCCTAGATCACATCACAAAACTGAACAATCTAATGACTAATAATGTAATACCTACCCATTATTGCAGATGCAGATTATAACATAGAGCATAACTTAGTACTGCAGCACAATATACGTCTACCCTGTGGTGTCATCACTGCACTAAAACCTTAACCTGTTAGGCACTATTGCTAAGTAATATTTTCTGTGCAAAAAGTTATCGCTATATTATTGTTTATCTTCAAGCATTAACAAGCTGCTCCAATCAGCAATTCAAATTAGATTAGATATGGCTCAATAGCATTGCCAGATAAGGAATTCTGCCCTAATTTGAGAAAAGTTCAAAGCTGTTGAAAACAAAACTTGTATTTTGGAAATTTTTTTAGTCCTGGGCAAAGATCCTTAACTTAACCCATCCTAACTTTAATCCTAACTCTGGCAAAACCTGATTGTGACCATGGCAATATGTGGGTAAAAATAGCCACTCCGAATTACATTTGCTGTTTTGTCAGCAAAATTGATACTGCTTGCTACAGCAAAGGTTTTAACAAGACCAAAGATGTTAAAATGGTGTTAGATTACTGGTGCTACCTAGTGCCTACTCTTGCAACAGATACCATTTTAAAAGCTTTGGTTTTATAGGAGCTGTTCTGCAACAGCAACACTTTACATTTAGGCTACAGTTTAGTAACTTCAGAGAATGAAATTAAATGGTGAAAATTGAACTGACAGTGTTGCCAGACGCAAAGCGTTACCCCTCTAATTTTTTCTCTTCGCGGCACGATATCCGGCCGTGTTATATCGTAGGCCACGCCAGGAATAACCAATCAAGGCTTTGTCAGTCCGAGGATAAAGATTCAAAGCCAACCAAATCAACCATGTTATATTTAAAAAGGTGTGTCCTTTGCCAGAAATAAATCACGACTCGGCCATCCTGTTACAGACACAAACGAATTGTTAGCCTCGATGACGATCTCTTGCACCATCCGGGAATCTCATTTGTTTCATGGGGCTTAGCCAAATACTGAGCGTTCTGGCCAATCGGACAAAATGCTTTTTAAATCTTCATCTCGCTGACAATGCAAAAATTAAACAAGTTTAAAAAAATTTGCTATTTCGAAATATTCGCACAAAAGCATGTGAGGCTGCTTGAGGCACAAAAAAAGCATCTTATCAATTGAAGCCATTATGTTCCTGTTTTTTTTCGTTTGCATAGCGTATTTTGCTTCCAGGTACGCGCCCATATTTTGACCAGATTACCACCATACGGTGGTAACGATCTGAAACAATGCCACTTAAATTATGAAGCAGTGTTTAAAACTCCATCATCGACATCTGGCAACACTTTATGGCTACAACAAAAATCGACAACGATGTCGTATGTCACGCATGGTTGCGGTTACCTTTTCGGGCAGTGCAATACGTAAAAGTGTCTACCACAGACATCTTATAATAAGATGTCTATGGTGTCTACCCATTAGTTGACCACCGTCATTCTGGCAGAATAATTTTTCCGCTTTCCGCCTAAAAAGCGTCATCCGTGAATAAGTGCGAGGTATACAATGCGACCCGAGGTACTTTCGACAAATCTCAAATAAAACTATAATCCGCAACATATGCCACTTAAATTTTACATGCATCGGATTCAGTATTGAATTACCTTTCCAGGGGTGCGCACCAATAGGTGGGCTTTTGGTAGGAACTCCCAGCAGAACGGTTCAAAGATGGAAGATATATTTACGATAGACATTAAAATAATACGATTTTTGCATATTTGACACCTCTCCAATAAACCTCAAATAAAACTATAATCCGCAACATATGCCACTTAAATTTTGCATGCATCGGATTCAGTATTGAATTACCTTTCCAGTGGTGTGCACCAATTTTTGCATAATTGACACCTCTCCAATAAACCTCAAATAAAACTATAATCCGCAACATATGCCACTTAAATTTTACATGCATCGGTATCAGTATTGAATTACCTTTCCAGGGGTGTGCACCAATAGGTGGGCATTTGGTAGGTCCTCCCAGAAAAACGGTTCAAATATGGAGGATATGTGAAGAAAGGCGTTCTTCCCGGCTATCAGCACAAGGCTGATTACTCACTAGCACAGCGAGCTGCAGTGACGCTTCGCTAACCAGAACGGTGTAGCTTCCACGCCAGCCATTGAGACCTCCAATTAAACGTTTAAGTTATTTTGGCAGCCGATTGTAGCATCGAATAGACAGCGATAGACACGTGTTTCGCCCATGAGGCTGGGCTCATCAGTATCGCACCGTATTCTTGCCACTTGAGTAATCGACCGCCGCTTTACCAGTCAGTTTAACTCTTATCTTTGTGGAAAGAAAGAGCCAACAAAACCAGCAGGTGCCAGGGGTAGGTCAATGTGAAGAAAGGCGTTCTTCCCGGCTATCAGCACAAGGCTGATTACTCACTAGCACAGCGAGCTGCAGTGACGCTTCGCTAACCAGAACGGTGTAGCTTCCACGCCAGCCATTGAGACCTCCAATTAAACGTTTAAGTTATTTTGGCAGCCGTGGCAAGTGGCAAGTGCGCAAGTGGCAAGTGGCAAGTGGCAAGAATACGGTGCGATACTGATGAGCCCAGCCTCATGGGCGAAACACGTGTCTATCGCTGTCTATTCGATGCTACAATCGGCTGCCAAAATAACTTAAACGTTTAATTGGAGGTCTCAATGGCTGGCGTGGAAGCTACACCGTTCTGGTTAGCGAAGCGTCACTGCAGCTCGCTGTGCTAGTGAGTAATCAGCCTTCTGCTGATAGCCGGGAAGAACGCCTTTCTTCACATTGACCTACCCCTGGCACCTGCCGGTTTTGTTGGCTCTTTCTTTCCACAAAGATAAGAGTTAAACTGACTGGTAAAGCGGCGGTCGATTACTCAAGTGGCAAGAATACGGTGCGATACTGATGAGCCCAGCCTCATGGGAGAAACTCGTGATTAAAGTAAAATTAGTATAGTAAAAGGAGATATATATGTATGATCTTTGTGTTTTGTCTAGTTTAGCCTAGGATAGTAAATATATAGAAGTGAAGAGAGTAGCCTACGTCAGCTGGATCAGTGGACTCTGCCTTAGGCTCCACTGATCTAGAGTGTTTACTTATATTTTGCTTTTTTTTCCTTTTTGAGGCAATCAGCTGGCTTCTTTTCCCTGAGGCTTTCTGCTGATTTCTTCAAAAAGGAAAAACTTTTATTTTGTTGTTGTGAAAAGGAAAGAAACGCCTTAAGCGGTTTCTTTCGAAAAGGTTGGCAGTTTTTTTGTAACTAATTAGAGCGCCAGCAGCGTTCTCACTGCCAACGTGGCAAAACCTGCAAGTGCTAGTTTATAATACTACAAACTGTTTAACTTTTGCTTTAAAAATTTTAACAAATACTCGTACACACAATTGTGATCTGAGAATTAAAGCAGTAGGCTATAGTAGCACGAAACAATGATACCAAGCGAGCCATACAACTTCCAAAGAAGACTGATAGTGAAAGCTGAATGCCAAGGTTGGCTGAGCATAGACAATTTTATTAGCTTCTTCATGGAAGATGGCTTTCTAAGAAAATATTCTAAAGGACTTGAAGGAGTGCGCACGTTGAACCTAAAAGAACACCAATTTGTGATTACACACACTAAAGAGGAAAAAGAAAACCTGGAACAACTAGCAAAAGACCACAAAACTCCCACTGCTTACCAATTCCAAGGAACTACAATAACAATCACAGCGTGGAAGCCAAAACCACCCTGTGACATTATCACACTGTATCCAGTTCCAGTAGAGTGGCCGGTAGAACTTTCAAGAGACATTGCGAACGACTGTAAGTGGGGAAAACCCGAAAAAATCTTCTTTGGGAGATTTAAAAAGTTCCCAAACATAAAAAACGAATATGTTCATATCCACCTGAGGGATATAAACCTGGAAAACATCCCAGACAAAATCAAAGTACACGGTATATGGATATATATAACAAAGCCAGGAGAGGAGCATCTCCCCCTGTGTAGAATATGTAAAAAGCGAGGTCATTGGGCAGCAGATTGCGCCCAGTGCGATATATGCAAAAAGAAGGGGCACACAACCCAACAATGCCGAACGACACAAAAAATGAACAATACACCCCAACGTCATCTTTGTCGCTTCTGCAAAGGACTGGGCCACCTCGATGCAACATGTCCCATGAGAATATTGTGTGGGTATTGCCAACACCGAGGACATCAAGGTACGGAATGCACAAAACGTGCCCTCCTAACTCAACAAAGAAACGCCGAAACAGAAAGTGGTACTACAAGCCCTAACACAGAAGGACTATCCTCAGATAGAGAGTCCACTGACATAGCATCAAACCCATGGGAAAAGAAAAGCACACGAAGGAAGAAAAAGAAAAAGAAAACAACACACAATCAACAAAGACATCCGATATCTAAAACAAGAAATGCAGCTGAAAGTCACCATTCACCAACATCCACCTACATCAGACCTAATAAGCGACCTCTTGAAGATAGTCCGCCCTTAGAAAACAAGACCCAAAAAATAGATCCAAACTACTCAAAAAACTCATCCTCCGATTCAGAACAAAGCATAATGCCTCTGATGATTGACACATCATCCCAGAATCAGACAGATGAAAACCCTCTCACGCCATCAGAAAACGATGAAAAATCTACCCTTGAACCAAACAAAGAAGAAGAGCTGCCAAGAGACAACGAAAATACTTACTAACTATAATATTTAAAACGAATTTTTATTGAATCCTTTTATCGCCTAAAAACCGAAAAAAACAAAAGGTAATAATAATCATAGTGTTAAATAGCCTATAATATAGCCTAATGTGATTGTGCATCATACTTTTGACACCTAGTGAAATGCTTTCTGAGGCAGAGAGTCAAACTTGTCACATGCAAGTTAAAAAGCTTAAAATTTGCTCAATCAATATAAATGGAATTTCCAAAAAATTTACCAACATTATAAAATTCTTTAAGCTTCATAGACTCTCTGCCTTAGCTATTCAGGAAACTCATCGACTTTTACCTAAACAATTAGAAAATTGGGAAAAATTTTATAACATAAAACTTTTCTCAAACATATTCCCTGATTCTCCAAGCTTTCGTGCAGGAACTATGATAATACTAAAAAATGAAATATATCAAAAGGGTCAACCCAGACATACTATTTTAAAGAACAACCACCTTCACCAACTACATATCAATATTAATGGTGAAAATATGCATATCATCAATGCATACTTTCCACAAAATCATAAAGACAAAACATCACTATCAGAAATACTATCCATAAACTTACAAAAATGGAATGATGACAAAATAATACTACTTGGTGACTTTAACCTGATCACAGACCCTCTAGATACTGCAAACCCTCAATCCTTCTCAAACACCTACGACAAAAAGACACTTAAAACACTAGTAAATAATTTTCAACTAATAGACATATTTCGATACAAACATCCACACAAAGCAATCTATACATATTCACACCCAAAAGCAAAAACAAGAATAGATAGAATATATATAAACAACAATACCTTGAAGCACTTTGAAAACATTACACATCACACAAATTTGTACTCAGACCATAATAATGCACCAACCTTATCATTAAGCCATCACACACACATAAAATGGGATCAACACACATATAAAGTAAATAACTCCATCTTTCAACATCAACATGTAATATCCGAAATAGAAACAACATGGACCAATTGGACAATAAGAAAACCAAACTTTCAAAATACTCTTGAATGGTGGGATAAAGGAAAAGAAATACTTAAAAATAAGCTGATAGAGCTCTCACAGCAACTTGCAACGATGCAACGAGAAGCATATGACACAGCAAACCAACAACTCCAGATCTTAAACTCTAAGATTGAAGACGAATTTCATCCAAATCTAGTATCTGATCGAGCAAAATTTACCGATGTTATTGAACAATTTCACAATAACACGCAAAGAGGAGCACAAATTCGCTGTAAAATACCTCAAAACGATTCAGAGAAAACAAGCAAAGGATTCTTTCAGCTTGAAACGAAAAGAGGTAAAAACAATACTATCACCGAACTACATACAGAGGACAATAAAGTTGTAACCAACAAAAATGACATCTTAACAGAAACACACAATTTTTACCATAAGTTATGGGGAATTGATGGAAAAATTGATCCAACTGAACAAGATGAATATCTAAACATTTTGAACCACACCACAATACATGCAGATGAAGCACAAGAAAATGAAAGACTAATAACAAAAGATGAAATTAAGATCGCAATTGATACATTAAATAAAAATTCAGCCCCCGGCTCGGATGGCCTCAGCGCAATCTTTTATCAAAAATGTTGGCACATTTTGAAATATGATTTGCTTGAAATGTATACTAACTGTTTTCTAAAAAACACTATGACAGTAACGATGAGAGAAGCCATAGTTAAACTTTTTCACAAAAAAGGAGATAAATCATCGCTGAAAAATTGGAGACCAATCTCATTATTGAACACGGATTACAAAATTTTAAGCAAAATCCTAGCCAATAGAATCACCCCCTTAATGAAAACACTGATTCAACCCAACCAAAAATGTGGTCTACCGAACAGACGAATTGAACACGCTACAATGAATATTCAAGCAGCCATCGAAGCAGCAAAACTAAAAAACAGAAAATTATATATAATGGTAACAGACTTTGAAAAAGCGTTTGACAGAGTGGAACATCTTTTTCTGTACAAAATACTGCAAAAAATTGGATTTAAGCCAGTGATGATTTCATACTTAACTCTTATATACTCAAACATCTCTAGTCGAGTTGAAATGAATGGAGCACTAACAAAAAAAATCGACATTAGGCGAGGCATCCGACAAGGATGCCCTCTGAGCATGCTCTTTTTTATAATATGCGCCGATGTACTCACACGCCGCATAGAGAGCAATGCATCAATAAAAGGCTTCTCCATAAATAAAAAAGCAGTAAAAATCGAACAATACGCAGACGACACAACGTTTATCACAAATAACCTTAATTCTATTACTGAAATACTTAAAGAATTAAAACTTTACCAACAAATGTCAGGACAAAAAATTAACGAAAACAAAACACAAATGCTTGTATCACAACCTGAGTTACAAAGTGAAGTACAGCAACATTACCCACATATTCAAATTCAAAATGAAATAAAAATCCTTGGAATCTGGCTAGGAAACAACAACAAAAAACTAGACACTCTTAACTGGGAAAAAGTGATAAAACAAACTGAAACGACTGCCAACATTCATAAATTTCGACCACTCTCCCTTCTAGGAAAAATCACCATAATAAATACTCTCCTCGTGCCTATATCTCTTCACATGGGAAGGGTTCTTTACCCACAAAAAAAGCATAT
The DNA here is from genome assembly GCF_918807975.1 of Aplidium turbinatum. Taxonomy (NCBI): domain Eukaryota; kingdom Metazoa; phylum Chordata; class Ascidiacea; order Aplousobranchia; family Polyclinidae; genus Aplidium; species Aplidium turbinatum. The sequence goes on along the minus strand of NC_137483.1, from coordinate 2,772,979 downwards.
CCAATCCTTAAACAAAATCTTATACAATTTTCTATGGTATCCATCTCCAATTGAGCAATTAAGCAGAACAAAAATCATTGCAGAAGTTAAAAACGGAGGATTAAGAATGATTGACATAGAAACAAAATTTCAAACCAGTAGAGCTGACAGAATTAGACACCTGTCCACACTCGATAAAGCTACAGAACTATGGCATGAGTGGACAAAGTACAATCTAAACTATAAAATAAGGCACATCAACCAAAAATTATATAACCTAAGTGAACCACACTCTGATTGCCCAAATTCGTTTTATTCTGATATTTTCCGCACTTTTCTCCAACTCCGAAAACACAATCTTGACTGGACTGATATATCATATAATACAATATACACAACCCTAAAAACACAAAAAGAAACTAAAACTGAAATTAAGAGCCAAAACAATGAACCAATAGGCTGGTCAGAAACGTTCCTTATGAAGAAAAATATCAAACCATACTTTTCAAACTCTGACATATCGATCTGCTATCGAATAGCACATTCAGCTTTTAAATGGGGCGATTTTTACAAACAATCTAACTCATGGCGTTGCAGCCAGAACAAAATTACTCAGTGCAAATTTTGCAAAATGGCTGTCGACAATATAAAACACCTGTTAACTGAATGTACCTTCACGAAATCAATTTGGAAAAAAATAGAAAAGCTATATCATTCAATAACAAAACAAAAGATTAAGCTTACAACTGATATAATCCTATACAACCATTTTCCAAGCAGACAGGCAGACAACCTACTGATTCTGCTGATCCTAAATACAGTTAAGAGTACCATAATTAAAAAGAAAATTTCACTAGACATTGGAGATAAATATATGTGGGACAACAAAAAATTTACCAAAACAACCCTCTGGGTTATTAAAACAAAAATTAAAGAATATCTTCAAAATGACACCTCTGTAATACTGACGCCCCTTACAAACTCCCCACACTGTAGCATAAGTCGAACATGACAACCAAGAACCCACTGTTCTCGAAAGAACTCTGCTATTAATTGTTATCATTTGCAGTGTATGTACCTGACTTGTGAATTTTATGAAATGCGCCATAGTAAATGATACTTATTCACACATACCATCTGCATGTAGCATCATTGCACTACAAGAGAGCAATGAGGCAACATGCAGATCCTTCTTCGTTTATGCAATTGCATGCATTACATTATATTCCTACTTATTGATTTGGTTATTTTTGGCTACAAATGTGCGTTGTGGGACGCACAGTAACATAGACACTTTTATTGTGACTGGTAATGTGTTACCTACCTGCCTGCGCAATGCATCTGATTTAATGTCGAACACAACAACGCCTTTTGGCATATGCATGATAAGAATATCTTTTGGGCTACTATTGTATGAACGTACTTGTTAGATGACCGTTATTGTGGAGATAAAACACTAGCCTCAAACATAAAAGTGATATCATAGCTACAATGAATTTCCAAATCTATCGCATGCCTTTGATCTCTTATTACAGGTATAACTTATACTGTGCAACAGATTGGTATCAGTGATATGATTGCATTCACCAATTGCCTCTTTTGTATTGTTTACTGTACAACTGTTTTTACTTTTCAATAATAAAAAAAAAAAAAAAAAACCAGCCTCATGGGCGAAACACGTGTCTATCGCTGTCTATTCGATGCTACAATCGGCTGCCAAAATAACTTATATGGAGGATATATTAACTATAATCAAGAGAATAATACAATTTTTGCATGATTGAGAGCCCTCCAATAAAGCTCAAATAAAATTATAATCCGCAACATATGCAACTTAAATTTTACATGCATCGGTTTCAGTATTGAATTACCTTTCCAGGGGTGTGCACCAATAGGTGGGCATTTGGTAGGAACTCCCAGCAGAACGGTTCAAAGATGGAGGATAAATTGACGATAATCAAGGGAATAATGCAATTTTTGCATAATTGACACCTCTCTAATAAAGCTCAAATAAAATTATAATCCGCAACATATGCCACTTAAATTTTACATGCATCGGATTTAGTATTGAATTACCTTTCCAGTGGTGTGCACCAATAGGTGGGCATTTGGTAGAAACTCCCAGCAGAACGGTCCGAAGATGGAGGATATATTAACAATAATCAAGAGAATAATGCAATTTTTGCAATTTATTGGAGGGCTCTTAATTATGCAAAAATTGTATTATTCTCTTGATTATAGTTAATATATCCTCCATCTTTGAACCGTTCTGTTGGGAGTTCCTACCAAATGCCCACCTATTGGTGCACACCCCTGGAAAGGTTATTCAATACTGAATCCGATGCATGTAAAATTTAAGTGGCATATGTTGCGGATTATAGTTTTATTTGAGCTTTATTAGAGAGGTGTCAATTATGCAAAAATTGCATTATTCTCTTGATTATCGTCAATATATCCTCCATCTTTGAACCGTTCTGCTGAGAGTTCCTACCAAATGCCCACCTATTGGTGCACACCCCTGGAAAGGTAATTCAATACTGAATCCGATGCATGTAAAATTTAAGTGGCATATGTTGCGGATTATAGTTTTATTTGAGGTTTATTGGAGAGGTGTCAATTATGCAAAAATCGTATTATTTTAATGTCTATCGTAAATATATCCTCCATCTTTGAACCGTTCTGCTGGGAGTTCCTAGCAAATGCCCACCTATTGGTGCACACCCCTGGAAAGATAATTCAATACTGAATCCGATGCATGTAAAATTTAAGTGGCATATGTTGCGAATTATAATTTTATTTGAGGTTTATTAGAGAGGTGTCAATTATGCAAAAATCGTATTATTCTCTTGATTATAGTTAATATATCCTCCATATTTGAACCGTTATGCTGGGAGTTCCTACCAAATACCAACCTATTGGTGCACACCCCTGGAAAGGGAATTCAATACTGAATCCGATGCATGTAAAATTTAAGTGGCATATGTTGCGGATTATAGTTTTATTTGAGGTTTATTGGAAGGCTCTCTATTATGCAAAAATTGTATTATTCTCTTGATTATAGTCAATATATCCTCCATCTTTGAACCGTTCTGCTGGGAGTTCCTATTAAATGCCCACCTATTGGTGCACTCCCCTGGAAAGGTAATTCAATACTGAATCCGATGCATGTAAAATTTAAGTGGCATATGTTGCGGATTATAGTTTTATTTGAGGTTTATTGGAGAGGTGTCAATTATGCAAAAGTCGTATTATTTTAAAGTCTATCGTAAATATATCCTCCATCTTTGAACCGTTATGCTGAGAGTTCCTACCAAATGCCCACCTATTGGTGCACACCCCTGGAAAGGTAATTCAATACTGAATCCGATGCATGTAAAATTTAAGTGGCATATGTTGCGGATTATAGTTTTATTTGAGCTTTATTAGAGAGGTGTCAATTATGCAAAAATTGCATTATTCTCTTGATTATCGTCAATATATCCTCCATATTTGAACCGTTCTGCTGGGAGTTCCTACCAAATGCCCACCTATTGGTGCACACCACTGGAAAGGGAATTCAATACTGAATCCGATGCATGTAAAATTTAAGTGACATATGTTGCGGATTATAGCTTTATTTGAGGTTTATTGGAGAGGTGTCAATTATGCAAAAATCGTATTATTTTAATGTCTATCGTAAATATATCCTCCATCTTTGAACCGTTGTGCTGGGAGTTCCTACCAAATGCCCACCTATTGATGCGCACCCCTGGAAAGGTAATTCAATACTGAATCCGATGCATGTAAAATTTAAGTGGCATATGTTGCGGATTATAGTTTTATTTGAGTTTTATTAGAGAGGTGTCAATTATGCAAAAATTGCATTATTCTCTTGATTATAGTTAATATATCCTCCATCTTTGAACCGTTCTGCTGGGAGTTCCTACCAAATGCCCACCTATTGGTGCACACCCCTGGAAAGGTAATTCAATACTGAATCCGATGCATGTAAAATTTAAGTAGCATATGTTGCGGAATATAGTTTTATTTGAGGTTTATTGGAGGGCTTTCAGTTATGCAAAAATTGCATTATTCTCTTGATTATAGTTAATATATCCTTCATATTTGAACCGTTCTGCTGGGAGTTCCTACCAAATGCCCACCTATTGGTGCACACCCCTGGAAAGGTAATTCAATACTGAATCCGATGCATGTAAAATTTAAGTGGCATATGTTGCGGATTATAGTTTTATTTGAGCTTTATTAGAGAGGTGTCAATTATGCAAAAATTGCATTATTCTCTTGATTATCGTCAATATATCCTCCATTTTTGAACCGTTTTGCTGAGAGTTCCTACCAAATGCCCACCTATTGGTGCACACCCCTGGAAAGGGAATTCAATACTGAATCCGATGCATGTAAAATTTAAGTGGCATATGTTGCGGATTATAGTTTTATTTGAGATTTGTCGAAAGTACCTCGGGTCGCATTGTATGCCTCGCACTTATTCACGGATGACTTTTTTGGTGGAAAGCGGAAAAATTGTTCTGCCAGAATGAGGGTGGTCATTAGTTGACATGTGCATTGTGGAAACTTGAAAAATAAAAGCGCTTTATAGAAATAATAATAGTGTTGCTTTTCGTAATACATTGCAATTACTTAATAATACAATGAAGAAAACGAGATAATATCGATTTTCATTTTTTCCTGTAAGTAGCCTATACCAGAAAGAGAGCATTGGTTTGTGAAACTTTATTACTTGTGGACATGGGCGCCGATCGCTCTCTAAGATTGGTGGGGACATTTACTAGGAAAAGTATGAAAGAAAGGGGAGACGAGCGAAGCGACTTGAAAGATCGGGGTCTGTTCAAAAATCAAACGTATACAGTAGATAGGCTACAAGTCTAATGCGATGTATTTTAATTGTCAGTGTCAGCATTGGACAGCAAAAGTCCAAACACTGCAACTCGGCAACAAGTCTCCAGCGAATTAAAAACGAAGTCCTTGGAGAGGCAATGAAGGTTGATCAACTTAAAAACTTTTTTGTGCACATGGCAGACCATTGTATGATTTGGCCGTTTCTGTGTCATGGTAGATCGTAACAAATTTTTGATACGTCTCAAAATTGAAAATGACCGTTCAGCTGAACACGAGCTGGCTGGTGTTTTGAGCAAAAGTTCCACTTGCGGAAACATTTGCCGAACAGCGGATGGCATCTTCTTGAATATCATTCGAAAATCTTGTGCAAGGGACTCTCTGTCAAAGAACTCAGGATAATCGTCTACCAAATGTGATTGTAGCTTTCCACTAAAGAGTGATTCTTGTAGAATTTTGTAGTGCTCAAGATCGGTCGACTTGAGATAGTCAGTAAGATTTTTCTGCGAGCTGTCAATGACTGCAAAATACTCTGACCGATCGATCGTCTATGGTGTTTGAAGTTTAGGAGGTTGACCATGGCCATGTCCATACTGAAGACGATTTGGAACGTGACAAGTCTTTTAAAAATTGGTTAGGGTAAGAGTTTTTTCAATTAAAAAAAAAGCTGCCTGCCAGCCTTCCAACTACTGATTTGGCCTATATACAGTTTTTTGCCAAATTGGGAAAAGACGTTTCAGCAGCTCTTAACCTCAATGTAATAATAACTGAAAAAAAAGCTTTTTTCTCATACAAAAGTAACACAAGCTAAACTTATTGCACCACATGCTTGTACGACTCTTTCTAAGCAATTCTAAAACTCTGCACTGTGTGGCCCTGACGTAACCAAAACAAATACAATTTGCGAGTTACACCAGGGTTTCTCCGCCTAATAAAAATTTCTACTACGGTTGGGGCTTCCTCGCATAAAACAAAAATGTTGTCCCCTCCTTCCAATATATTTTAAATGTCTGACTGATACAATTGAATATCTGAAAATGAGAATGGCCCAAGTCCAAGTGATATTATTTCGAGAAAATCAAAAAAAACTTCACAATTTTTTTTTTGTTAAAGATATCAAAGCCTGGTTAATGTGGGTAGTTACTCATGGGAATAGACAACAAAAAAGCTGTGTTGTGTGTTACTGTGCGTTATAGTTTATGCGGTGCGGATCGTCAAACTCACTGGATTTGGACCCTTCTTATTCAGGACCTCACAAATTTGTAATGCACTGCGCTTTGCTTGGATATATTGATAGATAGTACCTTGCCCACTGGCGTAGTAACCCCCTGCAATACCTGCAGTTGCAGGGGGGCCCACACCTAAAGAGCCCCACGTTTAAAGGCCCCCTCTCGAAGTTGAAGACCTTTTTTTGTTTTGAAAAACAACTTTTTTGGGACAAAAAAACGGAGCGTTTCTTAGCTGAAGATGCAGTGACAAAAGCCACGCGGGGGGAGGCGCTCTCGCTAGGTACGCCACTGACCTTGCCCCATTGTCATATCAAAATACATTCATCATGAAAGAAATCTGAGACTTTTGTTATGTACAGTAAAAGCAGTTTTTCAGTTCATTGCGTAAGATAAAAGCAGTTTGTTTAAAAAGTAACTCTTTAGTTTTCGTAGTCTGAGTTTTGTGCATCAAAGAATGCATCTTCCGTTGTAACGAGTTGGTCTATCATATCTCTTGTTTCTTGGCGCAAGTATTTTTTCAGTTTGATAACATCTTGCTTCTTCGCAGCCTTAGTCGGTACTTAGCTAGTATAGCACTGATTTGCTTCTAAGGTAGGAAGAGCGTTAGGCTTATAGATCCAAAATTTAGTTCGAACGAGTCCCATCATATTCTTTGAAACGTCAATTTATGAAAGAATGGCCTAAGAATAAGAATGTATATGGCCTAAGAATGTAAGATATAAAAAAATTTATTATGAAAGAATGGCCGAAGTACTGGACTTGGGCCATTCTGCTAATCATACAAATTTATTTGTCTTCGATAACACGTTTCAAAGCGTGGATTTGGATCTTTCATTTGCTCATAAGGTAGCGCTAGGCGTTAGTATTGCGATGGTGGGCATAACTCATTTTGCCAAAAATGTGGACTTGGGCCCTTCTGATTTTCAGGTATTCAATTGTGACATTCGGTTAATATTTTCCCTTTTACGTTCCAAAAATAATGTAAAAAGATGGTGGGGACATGTAAAAAGATGGTGGGGACATGTCCCCACTGTCCTATAGGGATCGGCGCCCATGCTTGTGGAAGCTGACTTGGTGACCTCATAAGGTCTTTCACTTCCTTCCTCTCTCACTTCTATGGTATTGTACCAATGCATTTGTCGTGATAATTTGAGAAAAAAATAACCCAGTGATTCACCTTTCATGAAGGTGAATCTTGAAAAAACAAAAGTGATGGTGAGTGGAGCAGAAGGAACAGTTGTTGAGAGCAAAGTAGATCCCTGTGGAATATGTGGCAAGAAAGTGATGAGAAATTCAATGCAATGCAAGGAATGTGGAAAGTGGGTATTATACATGCAAGATGTGCTAATGTCAAGAGAGCCGCAACAAGATTGGCGAAGTGTTTTGTTTGTGGGAAATGCAATAAAGGAAGGAATGAAGTGGAAGGCCATGATGATGAGTTCTGCCATGGCATCGAAACAGTGACAGACTTCTGTTATCTGGGTGATCGGATAAATGGAAGTGGTGGATGTGAAGCAGCGGTGACAACAAGGGCAAGATTGGGCTGGGCAAAGTTCAGGGAATGTGGGGAAATGTTGTATGGCAGAAAATTTTCACTAAGGATGAAAGGAAAAGTATATCGGAGCTGTGTGCGGCCTGCAATGATATATGGTAGCGAGACATGGGTATTGAGAGAGAGTGAACTGGCAATCCTGAGAAGAACGGAAAGGTCAATGGTGAGAGCAATGTGTGGGGTGAAAACGAGAAAGGAAAAAAGGACTGAAGAATTGTTGGATATGCTAGAGATGAGAGAGACCATAGACCAACTGGCAAGGGCAAATGGAGTAAGATGGTATGGACATTAGAGTGCGGCTGATGCCCCGACCTGAAGCAAAACACCCTAACTTTTTTTTATAGGTGACACTTGGTACAAAAACAATATTTCTGAAGTTTAAGACCAATCTATTAATGTTTAGGGGGTCCAGATTTGAATTGAAAATTAAGAAATTTGGTGCTTAATCGCCATAATCGGGTAGTTTTACAGTGCTACATAATCCTTCATTTATCATGGCAAATTCTGTATTTAAAGTCATCTAGGCTCCACAGTTGCAATGTTTGACACAGTATTATTATGTTCCATACTATTTTTTAACAAGTAGGGTTTAGTAAGCAGACAACCAAACACTATTTTGAGAAGTAATGTGGCAACCTATTGCAAAATATACTTGATGTAATTGCTGGAAAATACAAGTATTAAGCAGTAGAACATAGTCTGTGCATTAACCAGTACAACACACAACTTTTATTAAATGTGAGTGACTGAAATCTTCCTGGTCACTACTTGTCAGCTTTACCTTGTGAATCGCTAAAAGTGAAAGCATGCCTCTGTGATGTCATAATACCTTCAAAATGACTTACCACTATTTAGCTCAGTCAAATACCTCCAGTTTCAGTCTCGTAAGTGCAGATCATTTCTAAGGCATTATTCCCAGGTTCAGAATAAGGTTAAATGTAAGGAGTCGTTACATAGCACTTCTCCTATATCAAGACAAGGCTCCTAACCATTTTAATTGTGACAACATAAGAATGGTGAATTACCTTAGACATTTAGTATGCTATGTGGTGAAACATTCATAGAATCGTATTTATCAATTGCAGATCAGAATCAATACGTGTAGTTTGTATTCAGTTGGTAGGCTATTTAATCGAAAAAAGTTTGCTTCTTCTTCTCTCGTGTTGTCGCTATATGTCAGGGCATCCGTTGGTTAGCCACTGCCTGGTGTTGTCATCGATGGAAATTAGGCCTTCCATACCATGGGGTGGTCTGTATAGCCGGCAATCCTTGATAATGTGGGCTGCCGTCTGCATTTCGCCACACTCACAAGCAGCACTCTCTGCCAAGCCCCAGCGCAACATGTCTGCACCATAGCGTCCAACACCAGTGAGCAAACGGTTACGCCTTGATGAGGCAAGTCTAGAGAGGCCATGTCCCAGCTGGTTTTCGGACGGGGATTTGAATACTTGGCGAAGTGGGGACGTGCTGCTTGACCATTGTTCACACCACGCCGCGTGGCACCACTGTTTGCTAGGGCTTCCACCAGAGGCTGCCAGAAGGTCTTGTGCAGCGCGTACAAATGGCTTTCTTGATTTTAGCCGCTGCTTTGGTGGATATCTCAGCGTGGTTGTGTGTAGCGGATGGCCAGGGTTTAGGGCTTTACGGCTCAGGGAAAGAACAGCACGTTGGCGCCGTAGTGCAGCTGGCTCAATGCTTGCAAGGACAGGCAAACAGTCAGTTGGAGTTGGGCGGAGGCAACCTGTGACAGTTCGCAGGCAGTTGTTGATTGGTACATCGACAAGGTCAGTATGGGCACTTCTGCACCAAGTAGCAGCACAGTATTCAGCAGGGGCGTAGACTAAGGCTAAACCACTTGTTCTCAGCACTGAGGGGCTAGCACCCCACCTTGTACCAGCAAGACGTTTCATGAGAGCAGTGCGAGCTGTCACTTTTCCGCGTAAGTGTTCTAGGTGTTTGCGGTATGTCAGGGACCGATCAAGTCGAACTCCAAGGTATGTGGGTGTGGCTTCGAAAGGAAGTGTTCGGCCGTTATTTTTGATGTTAATTTTCCTGTTTGACTCTCTATTACATAGGTGGAAGACAGAAGTCACGGTCTTCGCTTCACTCAGCTTGAGGCGCCATTGGTGCAGATAGGAAGATAAAATGTCCATATCCTTAGTCAAGGTGTTCTGCACTGTTTCCCATTTGCGGTGAGAATAAAGAATAGCCAGGTCATCTGCGTATGCGTATTTATTGGAGGAAGTATTTGGAATGTCATAAATGTAGATGTTGAACAACATTGGGGAGAGAACAGATCCCTGCGGAACTCCATTTCTTAAACGTCTCTGTCGGCTTTTCTTTCCGTCGCTGGTTTTAAGGATGAAGCTGCAGTTGGAGATGAGTTCTACAATAAACTAAACCATGTGTCTATCTGGGATTATCTGCAGCAGTTTGTAAGTGAGACCTCTGTGCCAAACAGTATCATATGCCGCAGTAAGGTCAAGGAAGACCGCTCCCGACTTCAAGTTGGCCTCAAACCCATCTTCGATGTTTTGTGTCAGCAAGGTTACTTGGTCGACTGTTGATCTTCCTCTCCTAAACCCCGCCTGTTCTTGTGGGAGTTTGGGGTCAATAACGGGTTCCATTCGTCGGTGTAAGACGCGCTCCAGTAGTTTGAATGGCACGCACAATAGGGAGATGGGGCGATAGCTCTTTGGGTCAGTTACCGGTTTGTTTGGTTTTGGGACTGCAACAATCAATGCTTTCCGCCAGAGTTTAGGGATCTTTAGGGTTCACATGCAATGAGAATAAAAATTTCGTAGCCAATTAATCATTTCCTTTCCTAAGTTTTGTATGAATTCGGGGTGAATCAGGTCTGGTCCTGGGGCCTTCCCTGCTTTCAGTAACTTTATGGCTTCATTCATTTCTTCAGTCGAAAAGTCTTCAGTTAGTTCATTGTTGCGCGTGTCATCCTTCCACATTTCTGATGTGAGGCTTGAGAGTCTGCGTTGAAATTTGCGGTCTATTTGTTGGTGTCGTCCATTTTCCACAACCTGCGATGCAATGGCATTAGGTGTTACAGGACATTTCGAACAAGTTCTGGAACTTCTTCCAGTCAGGCGATTGACCGTGTTCCATGCCTTACGGCTGGAGTGGGTAAAGTCTATACCTTCGACTGTCTCAATCCATCGCTCCTGACGTTTGGTGTTGAGGTGCTGCATCAGGCTTTCAGACCTTTCTTGGAAGTCTTCAGGTGTTTCGGAGTCATTCAGGTCTTCGTACATACTTTGACACATTTCGTCCCAGCATGGTATGTATTCCTTGCGTTGGCCACGGGGAATTGCCTGTTTAGCTGCATGACGAAGCAGATCTGTGAAGGCTGTGTAGGAGGTATTGACATCTGCATTATTGGGTGGGGGTAGGGTATGAACTAGTTTACTCGTGATTTCAGAGAATTGCTTCCATCTAGCCTTCCTAAAGTTCCAGCGTCTGACTGGGTTGGTTGGTGGCGGTTGCACAATGGATGCAGGAAAGATTATAGAGGGTCTGTGCTGAGATTTGGGAAATTTTTCTATGATTTTACGATCTGGGATGGATTCGCCTTGGAGTACTCCTGCAAAAGCAAGGTCAGGGTTGGTTCCTGTGTTCCAGCGTCCGGATAGAAAACTATCTGGTTCCCGAGGATTATATAAAAGGGAAAGATCGTTTTTGGAAGCCCATTCGTTTAAAGTTTCACCATCAGTGTTGTTGTTGCAATAACCCCAATCAGTGTGACAGCAATTAAAATCCCCTGCATATATGCAGGGTGCAGGAAATGGTGGTAGTGATGTCGAAAGAAGTCTACTTGGAGGAGGTTTGTAGACATTTACAACAATCGTATCCTGTATTCGTACTGCAATCCATTCAAGATCACCGTCTGCTGTGGAAGTTGTCTCTAGTATCCAGTGAAGGTCTTTTTTAACGAACGTTGCTATTCCATGCTTATTGCTGAGGGTGCAGGCAGCAAGATCAAAGTGTGGAATTTTAAGCTTCTCCGGGGTCAAGCAATGGGTTTCCTGAATGAGAATCACCGCTGCATCGTTGTTGTGGGCAAGCTGTGTGATGATGTCTAGTTTAGCGTTGGTGATGCCTTCAACATTTAGTTGCAGAATGGTCACTCCTTGACCTACAACAGCTGGTGCTGTTCGCCCTGACAAGGGCGCTGTGCTTGGTCTGGGGGTACCATTCTGATGATTGTTCTTCCGCATGTTGACTTTTATAGCGACAGTTGTAGCAAGTTTAGTTTCCCAAAGTAGGTACTTGCGGGGACGACCACGTGGAGGTACTTGCTTTCGTCCCCTAGTTTGCTAGTTTATGTCTAAATAAAAGTTTGCTAGGCTATGTCTTCTCATGCACAACATGACCCTCGGTATGTTCTACTCGCTACGGTTCCCACAAAAGCAGATCAAGATATCAAACGTAGCAAGTTACCAACATACAAGTAAGTGATTTTCAAATTAATTCAAACAAGGTTATCAGGAAAGCAGGTAATTACAGTACAGTTGAGCAAGTTTTTACATTTTACTTGTGAGCTAACATTTCTTCAGTTGCAAAGCAAAAAATGTCAGAAAAAATAATTTCTGTTTACAAACAAGAATTTCAAATAAAGATTAAGAGAGACAAAGGCAAACCACTAAAAATATACAGGAATTTCAGAAAAAGCTTAGCGAAACCTTTCTTTTCTGGCCACGCAATGTCATGGTAAAAAATAGTAATGAAGAAGACATGCTATCCCTTATCAGTATATAAGCAACCAGGAAGCAAGTATGGCTGGAAATGATAGTGTTAGAAGCAAAAGTTAAAAAGATCAGTACCAGGCGATAACAGCAAGATAGACGAGTAGCAAAGGAGGAGGCCCGAGTTAATGACATAAATAATGCTATTGATTTAGAAGCTGAGGATGACGTGGACAACGAGCCATGCACATCTTCATTGATTTGTGAGATAGAGGAAAAACGTTCTCATGAAAGAAGATCAAATACAGGAACAGCCATCTTCATTCCTCCTGACATAATGAAATTTCCAGGATTAGTCTCTGCAGCAATCAGAAACAGCATTACACCAACTGCCTTATCTGTTACTCTCCATTCTGTGGTTCAAGCCTGTTCTGGAGATGCTTCGTAGCTAAATCTCCACCTATCTCAGTCACACAGATACAGAGTTGAAACAGCGCAACATATTTCAGAAAAAATTCTCTCCGTGTGGTCACCACCTGCTGTTGGTGCTTTACATTGGGATGGAAAACGTCTGGAGACTTTAACAAGCAAGATGAAAGGATCCGAGTTTTGATATCTGGCATCGGTGGCATTAAATTGTTGGGTGTTCGGGTGTTCCAATAATCCCAACCCATTCAACAGAAACAGCTGGAGCACTTGGGTCCAAAGTTATGATGCAGTTGCTTAAAGATTGGCATTGCAAAGATTTTGTTACATCTCTTGTTTTTGACACAACAAGCTGTAATACAGGGCATAAAACTGGTGCTTGTATACAACTTCAAGAAGACATAGCTAGGTTGCCCCTTACTTTAGGCTGCGTGTAGGCACCATGTGGGTGAAGTAATTCTTTTTAAGGTGAAAACCTGTGGTGAAATGATATGTAATTATGTATCATAGAGTACTAAAACAAAAATGTTGGAATGTCACTTCGTAATATCTAAATTTTACCTAAAAAGCAACAAAGGAGTGCTTACATTAAATTTATTATGGCTAAAGCCTACACAGCGCTGTGGTAAATGGCATTAAAAGTATAAAACACTGATTTATGGTATGTTTTCAACAGGGTATTCATTCAAAGAATTTGCAATCCGAAGACACCATTTTTGAAGTTTGTTTGCCCTAATTCTGCAAAAATTTCAGAAATTCCGTTACACAAAGTATTCAATATTACCCCTAAATTGACACACTGGTTCTAAGTGAAACCTAAGTTGCTGTTTACAGCATAAAAACTATAACTTGCAAGGATTTACAAAAATTAGCTGGTATCACATGAACATATAAAAATCACTCAAATTTTTTAAAGCATAAATCACTCAATTTAATGTCAAAATTGAAATTTGGTAAAATCGATAATCCTATAAAAGTTTGATTGCAATCTGGACCCCCTAGACCTTATTCAATTTTGCTGAAACTTCATATTTAAGCTTTGTACACCAAGCCTCACTTCCAAAAAAAAGTTAGGGTTGCTACGATCAAGTTTTAAATTTTACGGGGCGTCAGCCGCACCCTAATGGACATGTGATAAGGAGGGAGGAAGGAAGTTTTCTTAGAAAGGCACTAGATCTAAAGGTGGATGGGAAGAGGAAACGCGGTCGTCCAAGAAGAACGTGGAAACAACAAGTGAAGGATGAGTTTAAAAAAGTCGGACTGAAGGAGGAAGATGCAAGGGACAGGGTGAAATGGAGAAAAGGGATTAAGACAATTGCTGCGCGGAAACAATCGGCCACCCCCACTAGTGGGGAACAAACCGACGATGGATTATGATGATGATGATTGATTACACATTGTGGCCTATATGCAAAATAGAAAGAAAATTGAACAAGTCTATTAGGTTGCATTCAGATAAACCTAGGTGTATAATGTATATATTATTAACAATCATTTTGTTTCACATCCACCATCCACTGTGATAAATAGAGTTATGTACCAAACAACTTACAGTCATAGTCACCTTCTCCTAATCCTGTTTGTCATTTTGCTGTTAACTATTTATGGCCAAAAAGCTGTGCAGTTAGTAATCGAAGTGGCTATTTTTACCCACTTGTAGCCATGGTTACAATCAGGTGTTGCCAGAGTTAGGATTAAAGTTAGGAAGGTTAAGGTAAAGGTTAGAGTTAGGAATACGGTTAAGGTTTTGATCTTTGCCCACGACTTAAAATTTTTTTGAAAATACAAGTTTGGGTCATTCCATTATAATTGAACAAGTGAAGGCAACCCGCCCCTCTTGGATTTTTTTTGTTTCTAAATATGTTGATGTGCATGAAATTCTGAATGCAACAAAAAAAAAATTATGAAAATTGATCAACCGGTTCACTAGATATGCCATTTTGAAATTTGTTGATCACTTGGTGGCGCTGATGAGTTCACAAACATAAAAATGTCATTTGTTGCGCCCCCTGATGATAGAGAGGTGATCAAACATTCGATTTCACTACTTTTAAGGGTGAGGATTCCAAAAATGCAAGTGTTTTCTGTGTATTACTATCACAAAAAAAGTTATAGCAACTTCTATTGTTTTTACGTGGTCGCAAAAAGACGCCCAAAAAGCCTTGTGGGAATCCACGTAGAGTGAAAATTTTTTTTTTGTAAGATAATCAAAGATGTATTTTATTATAAAAAAGAAAAAAATTAGAGGTGTTTTTTGTTATTTGTTTTTTAAATTTAATTTTAAAGTAAAGTATGGTTTTCACAGAATTTGTCCATTTCCAAGCCTTACATTGTTGTTCTTGTGTCATGTAATAATAGGCACACCAATGACATCATAATGGTTATTATTTCTTAACAATCAGCCTGTTAGTTGAGGTTCAAAATGGCTGCTCTTTTAAACCTGACTGCTTCCCTATTGTGTTTTCTATCTGAGAACACCCTGTGTAGGTTAGTTAGTGGGTGTTGTGAGTAGAAGGTATTGAGATGGAGGACTGCACTGTTGGAAAAAAAAGTAGTAGTACTTGTCATTTGAAATGGTATAGCCGTAAGGACAGCTACATAGCTTTGTCTGACCTTTCTGAAACTGAAACAAAGTTAGTTCTATGGAGATCTGGGATTGAACTTGAAAAAGAGGAACTGCCAATGTCAACAATTTGCAATCATCATTTGCTTACTTTCTGAAAAAATATTCGAATCATTAAATATTGATTTCACATGACAAGTATAATACTACTACTTTTTTTCCAACAGTGCAATCCTCCATCTCAATACCTTTGTAACATGTACCATGTTCTACTCACAACACCCACTAACTAACCTACACAGGGTGTTCTCAGACAGAAAACACAATAGGGAAGCAGTCAGGTTTAAAAGAGCAGCCATTTTGAACCTCAACTAACAGGCTGATTGTTAAGAAATAATAACCATTATGATGTCATTGGTGTGCCTATTATTACATGACACAAGAACAACAATGTAAGGCTTGGAAATGGACAAATTCTGTGAAAACCATACTTTACTTTAAAATTAAATTTAAAAAACAAATAACAAAAAACACCTCTAATTTTTTTCTTTTTTATAATAAAATACATCTTTGATTATCTTACAAAAAAAAAATTTTCACTCTACGTGGATTCCCACAAGGCTTTTTAGGCATCTTTTTGCGACCACGTAAAAACAATAGAAGTTGCTATAACTTTTTTTGTGATAGTAATACACAGAAAACACTTGCGTTTTTGGAATCCTCATCCTTAAAAATAGTGAAATCGAATGTTTGATCACCTCTCTATCATCAGGGGGCGCAACAAATGACATTTTTATGTTTGTGAACTCATCAGCGCCACCAAGTGATCAACAAATTTCAAAATGGCATATCTAGTGAACCGGTTGATCAATTTTCATAATTTTTTTTTGTTGCATTCAGAATTTCATGCACATCAACATATCTAAAAACAAAAAAATTCCAAGAGGGGCGGGTTGACTTTTTGAAGAAAATCTGTTGAATTATAATGGAATGACTCGTTTTTGTTTTCAATATCTTTAAACTTGTCTCAAATTAGGGCAGAATTCCTTATCTGGCAACGCTATTGAGGCTATATTTACACTATAATGTATAGCCACAGCCTTAAATAATATGATAATGGATCAAGCAATTTTGAATTGTTTATAATAATAAATAATATTTTTAGGCTGTAATGTTTTGACTGACACGTCATTTCGTACTCAATTAACTTTACTTATATTTTGAAGAAATTGATTGCAGAGAATTGTTCATAAAATATTTGTAGTTTTTGACATAAGAGTTTGCAGCTGGACATTAGATTTTCAAGAAGTTCATTATGAGTGTTCCTGCATTCATAGACATCACTGAAACTGACCAGGTAAACTATTTGCATTTATTTATATGGTACAAGTAATTTATGGTGTCATAGTACCTACTACCTATTTTACACAAACAGTAAATGGAATTGATTTTTCAGTCATCGTCAAAATTCTTTTATTATCACAAGTGGGAGCGGCCGATTCTTTCTCTTGGAGATTATATTTCCTTCTCTTTTTCTTTATTTCGCTCTGTCCATCACTTCTTCTTGTTAGTAATTTAATGTTGCCTCAATAACAGCATATATTGATACATCCATTGCAGGAATCGAATTTAGGCATCACCCAGTACCTGTAATTCAACTCTTTATTTGTTCTGCTGCACAACACTTTATCGACAATGATTCATGTCCTGAGTTTAAAAACCATTGATAGAAAGTATAGTTATCATCAACATTTTGATGCCACGAATTATTTAAGGCTGTTTTTGTTTGACTTTTTAAATGCATATTTGTGTGATTTCTTCTGTGTTTAGGTATCAGAACTTTGTCAATTTTATGAAAGTAAGGACATCAAAGTAATAAAACCTGCATCGAGTAACTTATTTGAAGATGTCAAAGCAATTATAAAAGCCACCTCTGAAATATGGAAGGACAGTGAAACAAAAGGTATACATATAGTTAGTGTTATTGCTAATTCTCATAAAATATGTGATAAAACTGAAAGTTTTGGTGAAGAGGAAACACTTAAGAAAGTATTGTAAAAGTACTCTTGAACCAGACCATGTCAACTGTCAAGCCTCTAAGCTCCCAGCGGCCATGGCTACCAAGAAGTCATTAAATGGCCTCCGAGAGTACCATGCTGGTAAACAATGTTTGGTTGCTGGCCTCAAGTAAACAATTTTTCATTTTGTTGGTATTGGAACAGTGGCATATATTTAAAGTGATTATAGAACACTACAGTTCCTGTTAAGATCAAAACAACTTTGGTATTTTTATTATCCAAATTTTTGTGATTGGTTAAATTACTTTTTTAAAAACAGTTGTCTTATTCTTTTGGAATCTTTTATTAGTTTATTCTTTATAGTTGACTAACTTCATGTGTTCTCTTCGAAAATTCGGAGTGGAGTTTCTTTTTTTTGACTATGAATCTTTTCATATTTCTATATCTATCATAATGGGCGACAGTGAAAACTCGTGGGATAATAGGCTAAACAAACAAGTATATATATATATAACTTTCAATATGGAAAGAAGAAAGTGCTGCATACTTTAGCATTGGAAGGTTGTTTCAAACATTCAAAGCAGAATTTGAACAGCTAACATGTCATTGTGATTCTCTTGCTGAAAAACAGCAACAAAAATTTGAGAATTTTATCAGCTGTGTAAATTTGGTAAAGTTATATATATATATATTATATACTTTTACAATGGCAAGTGATACCAAGCCAAATGCCGTCGTGATGTCAAGATTTGATTTTGTAGGACTTTAGTTTTATTTTTTACACTAAAATTTGGTTGCAGTTTGTAGTAGTGACTCGAATTTGTTTGAAGGTTATGCTGACAATAGTTAGACTTGTGATGTAGTTTTGCTGAGAACTAAAACTGAACAGTTACACCAAACAGTCTAATCATTAATCAATATACTCATATAGCATGGATGAGATCTTTAGGAAGCAGTATGTTGCTGAACCTGCAAGTATTCATATTAAAATATATGATATATTATACACATACAGTAGTAACCTTATTTTTTCTTGCAGATATTGAAGGAATTGTAAATAGTATTTTGTCTTTGATGTTTGTCATACCAATCAATAAAGGGGAGGAGCTAGTCATGTTACTTTGTGATCAACTAAAACTTGGAGCTGATTCCGGGAAAGCTGCAGTCAGTTTGAAATTGTGAGTGAAGTCAATTTACATAC
This sequence comes from Aplidium turbinatum, assembly GCF_918807975.1. Classification (NCBI taxonomy): domain Eukaryota; kingdom Metazoa; phylum Chordata; class Ascidiacea; order Aplousobranchia; family Polyclinidae; genus Aplidium; species Aplidium turbinatum. The sequence continues at coordinate 2,754,460 of NC_137483.1, read as the reverse complement.
AATATACCTACCCTACCTGAAATCAAGGCTTTGGAGCCGGCATAAAAATGAAACTGCTCCAGCTCTGGAGCTCTTTCATACCACTGCTCAGGCTCCAGCTCCATTACCTTATTTTCTTGAATAATATACGACTTAATTTATAGTCGCCCTCGTTCAGTAATCATCTCAAATTTAAAGTCTTACAAAATAGCAGACACACAACAATTATCCAACAATTAAAAATACCAGCCAACAATGATCAATTTTGTGACGGGTTGCTGTTAAATTATCGGTATGTGAAATCAGCCAATAGCAATAGCATCTCATGAAATTACTTGAAGGTTGAAGCTGGAGCTGTTTATCAATCAACTGGCTCCAACTCCACTTGAATTTTACGTACAGCTCCAGCTCTTTGTGAACATGCAAAGTTCCGTGGACCATGGGTCTGGCTCCTAGCTCCAAAGCTCTGCTTGGAATAGTTCTATGCTGTTTAATATTATAATTATTTACATCAGCAGATTTTTATAGGAATTATAGCGCATGTTAAATTCTGTTCCATGGTGCAATAGTACCTACTCTACTCCATTGACAAAATAATGCTGTGCGCAATGGGCATTGTTTTTATTGTTTTTTTTTTACTTTTTTCACTTTTATAGCACGGAATGTAGCACAATCAATCATTTATATCAATATCTTAATGAATACTTTGCTTTAACAGTTTTATAATTTTACATTCCACCAAAAGCGCTCATTTGCTCTGTATAATAATTGTGTTTTTTTTTTGACGTAACTTGTTTGGAACAACACAAGGCTGTTTGCCTATGGTTATTGATGATATATACAATATTGTGTTTTTTACAAGGGCAACTTTAAACAATTTTTCAATAACTACTACAGCATAGGGTTTAATTGTGTTGATCATGTGGTGCAGCTGGTGCTCCTCAAGTCCTCATGTGTTAAGTTTATTTGAAGTTTCGTTTTATACTCCTATATGTTTCAGGCTCCATAACCTGTTTCATGGATATCACCCAAAGACACCATTTTTATATCACGTTTATTGTACGTGGGTCACTGTTGCAGGGCAACATCGAAACATTCGGATGATCCCAACAGATTTACAAAAGGTAATCGTGACAGTTGTTTGGAGCCCATGAGATAGTGTCATACAATTTGTCTTATTGTCAATTATTTGTAAGTATAGTCAAGTGGGATAAAAAAATAGTGGGGTTATTGGGGTAAAAAAAACACTTACCATCTCACATCTAAAATGAGTAGATATTCACTCAACTTTTTAGTGTCTGTTTAAGTGGTCTCTGGTGATTACTTTGAGGGGTAGAGGAAAAAGATTGGATTTGACAAAGAAGAGATATATATGTTAAATAGAGTAAATATGGCTCCAGTAAAGGGTGCAAAAAAAGGTTCGGAGGAGTTTATTAAAGGTTTTTGCTAAATTTTAGTAATAGGTAGTATGAATGTTTTAATGGTATATTGTGAGTACTTACTATGTTGTGAGGCTACTAGATGTAGGGGCGTGAGACCAGAGGGGGGGTACCCAAAAAATAGTATATCCAATTTTATTTTGATAGATATACTAAATCTAGGCTGTATACCAAATTTTAGGTCAAAATATTGAAAAACCATTCATTAGGGGCAAAAAATGTGATTTTTGACCCCAGCGAGGGAATTTTTTTCATAAAAATTAATTTTGGATATAAAATCTGACACAGTTGAGGGAATCAGTTGATTTAAAAGTGTATTCCTACTCATTTTTCAGCAATGAATCCATTTTTGGTGGTTAAAATCATCTATCTCATGTAGAAAGTGGCCAAAACTTCATTTTTCTTCCAAAAATACTGAAAAAATACCCCTCGAAAAAAAAATTATTGTAAAAATTTTCTTGCTGTGCCCCCCACATCCCAATTCCAGTATTTTAAGCCCTCGTGTGGGATGGTTAGAATAAATGCAAACATTTTGGTGCAAGAAAAAGTGAAAAAGCTCTTGAAATGGCCAAATGGTGCCATTTATGCTTTATGTACATGCGAGAATTTGAAAATTTGCTTCATTACATAGCACATAATTAACTCACATAATATATATGTACACAGTATATTGAGCACAAGGATAGACTATAGTCAGTGTTGTGTCCCAGGGGTGAATGTTCTTCCCCAATGCATGTGGAAATTCAAAGGTTTGTATTTGACTCTTTCTTTGTTTTTTTATTATATTGGTCGGAGGAGATTGAGAGATTAGCAGGGGATTATATCAGGTGTTTTGAGAAGTATATTCACCTCTGATGTGTCCCAATATTTCTATGTTGCCATAATGAATGTTTATTGTTTATGCATATCAGAATTATGTTCATATTTACTGATATTTAGATCAGCAATTGTGCATGATATTGATACACTTAGAAGGTAGGTTTTGCTTTGTTGAATAGAGCTTCGATTTCTTTGGTATTTTTCAAACAGAATTTGTTCTACCAAAGTCCCACTTTCCTGTAATAATAAGCCTTTTTCCATTTTCATTTGTAAGGATCTGTTCTGCATCAACTTTGTCATCAACTGGTTTTTTCTGCATGTACCCAGTAAACATTCTTTTCAGAGTCCTTTCTTACAAGATGTTCAATACTATAATCTTTGACTGAAAGCATCTCCTTGAAGTATCCAATATACCAAACTACAGTATCTCGTTCCACCATAATGTAGCGCAAAGTTCATTGACCTCAAAAAGAGAAATAGGAGCAGGTTGGTTCGAGATTATTGCCAATGCATCTTCATTGGTAGGCAATGCTACATGAGCAGATGATATTGCTGTGCCATAGGAACCGCCTAACAGTATGCATAAATTTTCCACCTTTTCTTCAATTGAGATTCTACTTTGGCGGTATAATTCTGGATTAGATGTGCTCGTTCATGAGGATGAGTGTGAATAAAGAATGCTAGTGCAGTGCATACAATTGATTTAGTATTGTCTGGATGTTGTTGGAGCACAGCTAACAACTCATCTTTGGTTGTGCATGGACCATTCCAGCTATTGCATGAAGTGAGAAAAAACAAAAGCACACTGATCACATCACAAAACTTCTCACTTCCTGCAAGAGCTGGAATGGTCCATGCACAACCAAAGATGAGTTGTTGGCTGTGCTCCGACAACATCCAGACAATATTAAATCAATTGTATGCACTGAACTAGCATTCTTAATTCACACTCATCCTCATGAACGAGCATCTAATCCAGAATTATACCGCCAAAGTAGAATCTCAATTGAAGAAAAGGTGGAAAATTTATGCATACTGTTAGGCGGTTCCTATGGCACAGCAATATCATCTGCTCATGTAGCATTGCCTACCAATGAAGACGCATTGGCAATAATCTCGAACCAACCTGCTCCTATTTCTCTTTTTGAGGTCAATGAACTTTGCGCTACATTATCGTGGAACGAGATACTGTAGTTTGGTATATTGGATACTTCAAGGAGATGCTTTCAGCCAAAGATTATACTATTGACCATCTTGTGAGAAAGGACTCTGAAAAGAATGTTTACTGGGTACATGCAGAAAAACCAGTTGATGACAAAGTTGATGTAGAACAGATCCTTACAAATGAAAATGGAAAAAGGCTTATTATTACAGGAAAGTGAGACTTTGGTAGAACAAACAAATTCTGTTTGAAAAATACCAAAGAAATCGAAGCTCTATTCAACAAAGCAAAACCTACCTTCTAAGTGTATCAATATCATGCACAATTGCTGATCTAAATATCAGTAATAATGAACATAATTCTGATATGCATAAACAATAAACATTCATTATGGCAACATAGAAATATTGGGACACATCAGAGGTGAATATACTTCTCAAAACACCTGATATAATCCCCTGCTAATCTCTCAATCTCCCCCCACCAATATAATAAACAAACAAAGAAAGAGTCAAATACAAACCTTTGAATTTCCACATGCATTGGGGAAGAACATTCACCCCTGGGACACAACACTGACTATAGTCTATCCTTGTGCTCAATATACTGTGTACATATTTATATTATGTGAGTTAATTATGTGCTATGTAATGAAGCAAATTTTCAAATTCTCGCGTGTATATAATTCCATAAATGGCACCATTTGGCCATTTCAAGAGCTTTTTCACTTTTTCTTGCACCAAAATGTTTGCATTTATTCTGACCATCCCACACGAGGGCTTAAAATACTGGAATTGGGATGTGGGGGGCACAGCAAGAAAATTTTTACAATAATTTTTTTTTCGAGGGGTATTTTTTCAGTAGTTTTAGAAGAAAAATCAAGTTTTGGCCACTTTCTACTTGAGATAGATGATTTTAACCACCAAAAATGGATTCATTGCTGAAAAATGAGTAGGAATACACTTTTAAATCAACTGATTCCCTCAACTGTGTCAGATTTTATATCCAAAAGTAATTTTTATGAAAAAAATTCCCTCGCTGGGGTCAAAAATCACATTTTTTGCCCCTAATGAATGGTTTTTCAATATTTTGACCTAAAATTTGGTATACAGCCTAGATTTAGTATATCTATCAAAATAAAATTGGATATACTATTTTTTGGGTACCCCCCCCTCTGGTCTCACGCCCCTACTAGATGCAACAAAGACTGGGGCCTCCAAATGTTTGTGTAAATTATCATTGAGGTGTTTTTTTACCCCAATAAAATTCGTTGATTTGGGGTAAAAAAAACAGTGCATTTTATGGAATGTTTTGGCTTTGCAGTATATCACCAAAAAATACAAAAACAAACTTCTGGATGCATCAGTGCCAATGTATGCATGTGTTATGCATCAATTGTTGGAATTGGGGAACTTATTGTTGTATCTTAGTGTTATATCATCAAATTGTTGAACTCCAACAATTGCAATCAATTGTTGGAGTTGGGGGTCCGAGGTTAAGGTTTAGGGTTAGTCGATTAATAGCGCAGATTGAGAGTACAGAGTGATCCATTGATCGATAGTGCACAACACATACAATCATACATACACAAACTGTTGTTTTATTTCCTGTCTGTTGTTTTTTAGTTGTATGTTTATTCACAAACAGCTGGTTGATTTTTTAGGATTCACGATTCGCGAAATTTAATCGCCCACTTGCATGTTCACACTAGAGCTGCAGATAAAATTCAGGATGGCGTGCATAAGTAATAAGTATACTAGACACAATTTTTTGTCTTGCTGCTGTTTTTATTACAGAAATGAGACTTTTCAATTTCACAATGTGTATTTTAATAAAAAGTGCATCCAAAAATTGTGGACAAAATCGTTTACATCATCATCATCATCATGACCCATCCGGTCGGTTTCGACTATGGGTTCAGCATCTCTCACAGTCCTTGATATGTGAGTTACACAAAGCTTCTTTCCTCTGTTGGAGAATCATTTACACTACATATGAAATCAACAGCAAAACATATGAAATCAATATTATAATAATAAAGAAGAAGAAGCTGCTATACTAACAGGTGTTTTTTTTACCCCAAAGCTGGGGTAAAAAAAATTCAGGTATTTTGTGCATAATTTTGAAACCAGTGGATTTAAAAAATTGTATTGGGGGATGATAGACATACATGGTCTGTATATTGTGACCAACTTAAGTGGTCATAATTGAGAAGCTAAAAAATCTAGGACAACCTTTTTGAAAATTTTTTTTTTTACCCCACTCGACTATACATTGTATCTATGCTGTTATATTGCCGTATAGGTAGGTAGTTAGCCGGTTCCATAGCCGAGTGGTGAGATCCCTAGTTCGACGTTCGATAGGGCGGCGGTTCGATACCATTGATAGCGGAGTGGCACCCCTTCGACTACAGCCCTTGATTTTACTTATGATTGTAAACAGAAAGCTGCTCTAGAGAAAAATGCTTACGACTATGGCCTGCTGAAGCGAAGGTTGTTATGTTTGGCTAGCACTGAACAGAGTTTTTTGAACTTCCAGATTGAAACTTGGCTTGGCTGGTGGAAGGTGGGAAGTGACGACAGACACAAGCTACTGCGGGTTCTTTATGAGGCATTCATCAACTGTGGAATGTCTAATGAGGCGGCTGAGGTCATGATTAAAGTCTTGGAAAGTTATACCCAAGAAAACGCTAGCCAAGCACGCGAGGATGCTGTCCGGTAAGTGGCGTATGCCTCAGCTGCGTTATTGACTCATCATAACGACACTTGTGACGGAATAGATTTCTAATCGCAATTGAAGTAGCGGTTCCTTATATTCGAAATTATTTGTTAGCACGCTGGTTATGTACAATGTATGTATTCAATCCATCTCGGCTTTTCAAGTGCATCCCGAAGTTCCATATTGTACACAGGAATGGGCTTGCGTTCCAGAAGAGACCAATTACGAATAATTGCATGTCACTGGCGTAATAACACAGTGACATCATAAACTTTCAGGCTTGAAAAGCTTTATTTGGAAATTAATATACTCACTTTGTGGTATAGTCAAGTGGGGTAAAAAAAAACTTTTTTCAGAAAGGTTGTCCTAGATTTTTTAGCTTATCAAGTATGACCACTAAAGTTGGTCACAATATGCAGACCATGTATGTCTATCATCCCCCAATGAAATTTTTTAAATCCATTAACTGGTTTGGAAATTATGCCCAAAATACCTGAATTTTTTTTTACCCCAGCTTTGGGGTAAAAAAAAACATCTGTTAGTATAGCAGCTTCTTCTTCTTTATTATTATAATATTGATTTCATATGTTTTGCTATTGATTTCATATGTAATGTAAATGATTCTCCACCAGAGGAAAGAAGCTTTGTGTAACTCATATATCAAGGACTGTGAGAGATGCTGAACCCATACTCGAAACTGACCGGATGGGTCATGATGATGATGTAAATGATTTTGCCCACAATTTTTGTATGCACTTTTTATTAAAATACACATTCTGAAATCGCAAAGTCTCATTACTGTAATAAAAACAGCAGCAAGACAAAAAATTGTGTCTAGTATACTTATGCAAGCCATCCTGAATTTTATCTGCAGCTCTGGTTTGAACATGCAAGTGGGCGATTAAATTTCGCGAATCGTGAATCATAAAAAATCAACCAGCTGTTTGTGAATGAACATACAACTAAAAAACAACAGACAGGAAATAAAACAACAGTTTGTGTATGTATGATTGCATGTGTTGTGCACTATCAATCAATGGATCACTCTGTACTCTCAATCTGCGCTATTGATCGACTAACCCGCAACACTAACCTTAAGCTCGGACCCCCTATTCCAGAAAACATCAATTGATTGTGCATAACACATGCATACATTGGCACTGATGCATCCAGAAGTTTGTTTTTGTATTTTTTGGTGATATACTGCTTGGCAGTTGACATAACACCAATACAAAGCCAAAACATTCCATAAAATGCACTGTTTTTTTTTACCCCAAATCAACGAATTTTATTGGGGTAAAAAAAAACACCTCAATAATAATTTACACAAACATTTGGAGGCTCCAGGCTTTGTTGCATCTAGTAGCCTCACAACATAGTACTCACAATATAACATTAAAACATTCATACTACCTATCACTAAAATTTAGCAAAAACCTTTAATAAACTCCTCCGAACCTTTTTTTGCACCCTTCGCAGGCCATATTTACTCTATTTAACATAGCTCTTCTTTGTCAAATCCAATCTTTTTTCTCTACCCCTCAAAGTAATCTCCAAAGACCACTTAAACAGACACTAAAAAAGTTGAGTGAATATCTACTCATTTTAGATGTGAGATGGTAAGTGTTTTTTTTTACCCCAATAACCCCACTATTTTTTTTTACCCCACTTGACTATATGAGTTTGTATCTCAGTTATGACCTTTATTTATTACACTATTCTTCAATGTCTCATCCTTTTGAAATATGTTAATATTATTTTCATGGTAGCTTTTCTTTAGGATGAATTTGCTTCTCCGCCCAGTCAATTTCTATGAACCATCACATTTTCGTTAAATACATATCAGTGACATTGTTTGATGATAATAAGATTGAGGGCTTCCATTGCTTGATGTATATTGTATATATATTTGTGTTGTCACATATATGCCATGCAGATGTATCACGCGCGCCCTGTCCGACCAGAATACCTTTTTGTTCGATCACTTCCTCACTTTGAAGCCCGTGAAATTTCTTGAAGGGGAACTCCTTTATGACGTAAGTCGTGACGCAACACACGAAACTGTTATTTTTGAACTTTAATTATTATTGTTATTTATTTGCAATCAGACTCAAAGTCCATAGAATTCAAAGTTTTAACAGTCATCAGTCAACAGTCATCACACAAAATATTCTTCAAATCTTTTATTGAACCACTGAAATTTCATAATGAATGTGTTTTCTCAAATAAACCTCGTAATCTACGGAACATGAAGTTCGCACTTATCGTACAGCTGTGATATCAAAGTTTAACAGGATAATGTTCCTTCAAGCGTTATGTTCGTTGTGATAAAGAATTTCTTATTCAATCTCAGCTTCTCAATATCTTTGTAAGCGGAAACGTTCAAGACTATGAAGAATTCTACAAGAACAACAACCAGTTTGTTGATTCCTTGGGTGAGAAATTCTATTTGTAGTAGGTTTCTAAACCGTAGTTTTGACACCGTGTTTTCGTCGAGGAAGCAACATTATGTGCATCGCGCTGTTGCAACTCAACATAGTATTAAGATCTTTTAATGATTACCCAACTGATTTCCTGCCCTAACGTTTCAGTTAGAGATTGAATCTCACGTTTGAAATTTCCCGGGGTGTAATTTCATTGGCGTTTCGTTTTCGGTTTCACAAAGAATAATTAGCCTAACTCTAAAATAATTTTTTTAAAGTCTTAAGTGATCTTGAAAGCATAGAATTGTAATCACTAAGTATCGCAAATGTTGAGACTTTTGATGCTTCATTAACACCATGCGCGCGCGCACTATTCGTGGTGAAAAATATGGCTGATATACGCTATTGTGATCTAGTCAGCACACATACTTAGTGTCAGCCTTAGTGTCAACCGTACTTAGTGTCAACCGCCATCACATGGGCTATTTTCGAGTTCAGACATAGTTCCATATTTGTTGCGAATGCGCATTGGTCGTTAATTTATCGCCGGATTTCACCTCAGGATTGTCTCATGGAAGCAACCTCAACAAGATGAAACTGCTCACCCTTATTGACTTGGTTGGCGACACCCATGACATTACCTTCGATGACGTCATGGAGCGCTTGGGCATCGGCGAGGATGACGTCGAGGAATTCATCATCGACGCGATCCAAAGGAAGTTGATCCGTGGAAGGATCGATGAGATTAACAGGAAAGTCATCGTGAGGTGAGGAGGATACGGGAAGTGCTTTCCTTTAAATAGGTGTTCAAATCTGTTTTTTTTTTATTTCGCTGAGACTTTTCGGTCATTTGTCCGAAATGACTTGAAAAAATTCTGTCATTTTTTCTTTATTTTGGTCATTTTTTCTGATGAAAATATTTCCTTTCAAGCAGCTGATACAAACCAAAATTTGCACTTGCTGACTAGCTACAGCATGAAGTTTCGCTGCGAAACGTTGTCGTGTTGTATCTGAGAAAAGTTAGAACAGGCAAACGTTTCTTCAACGTTCATCAGCGAAACTCAACCTTGCAGCACCCGGCCGAATTGACTATTTTTTTCGGACATTTTTCTAAAAAATCGGTCAATGACCGAAAAAAAAAAAACAGGTTTAAATCCCATGCAGCACCTCGCAGGGGATCAGGTTGCGGTTGAGATGCTACAACCCGAGGTCAAAGTTCATTGTTGAGTTAAAGCGATGTGCCTGTAGTGTAGACACAGATACGAAATGTAAAGATCTTCATGCCATCATCAAGGATGAGAAGATAAGGTTCTCAGAGCTTTAGGCAGTAACCATGTAGAATACAAGTAAGATAGCCGGTTTCTACACTGGCGGACAAATATGTAACACCACATTTGGCTGCACATAGGTAGAGGTGAAAGCAAGAAAATGGCATCATAATGTTTGAACAACTTCCGCAAAACGTGTGATTGAAATTACATTTTATGGTAATTTGTCTCTGGCAGAAATAGTCTGTGTTTGTATATCTGTTGCAAAACACTAACGTAATTATAACATTTTTTGTATTTTATGCGGCACTTTGTCTTTGCAGCCAAGCATGCCAGCGCACATTTGGGAAGGCACAATGGCAACAACTTGGTAACCGATTACAGATATGGAAAGATAATTTGAAAAAGGTCAATGACCGACTTCGCACTGTTCAAGCATGAAGCGATTGAAGGTTACTCAAGGTCATTCCCGGATGAGGCACGTTTATTGGGGGTTATTACGGAGCATGGAGGCTGATCAATCATTGTTTTAAAGTTGGTCTTAAATAAAATACAAAAACTGTAAAGTAGATGTTGCATGGTTTGAAGTCAGATTGTACTGAAGCAAATATTTAGTCACGTTGTAGGCGAGAAAGCAAATTTCGTAACTCGGTTTAATTTTTGTATGTTGCCTCTTCAATTATTATTAGGAGGTATGGCAAAATTGAAGTTTAAAAAATTATAATTAACGTTTTTATAACCTGTTAAGTCCGCCCTGTTAGCTCAGTGGTTACGCACCCAGCTCAAGATCAAGCGGCGCTTGTTCGACTCTCGGGGTGCGCTTGAGCAACGCATTTTCAGGACTGCTCTCCATTCAGCTGTACCTAGTAAATGGAATAATTCCCCGGAAACAACACTTCAACAATCGGAACTTCAATCTGTCAATCTCGGTAACCCGCCCTGCGTCAAGAGCAGGGCCGGATTTAGACCATGAGAGGCCCTAGGCTATTCCATTTGTGAGGCCCCTCCCTATTTTTGAGCTTAGAATTTCTCTCTAAACAACATCACATGTCATTGCTTAATGTTAAAAATATGAGTGCATTAAGCTCTTCGTTCTTTTCATTTTCCACATTCATGGGTGCAAATTTTTAATTAAAAGAATAAAAAATTAGTTAAGGTAGTTTTGCTTTTAATTTTAATTTCTTTGATCAAACAACCGTTACAATAATTGTAAAGTTTATTTACGAGGACATAAGATATAGTTACAGCCATCAAATAGAGTAAGACTAGGCTATCAAAATTTTTTTCTAGCTTTTTTCAAAGCAAAATCATGCAAAAGTTCATCAAAATTTATCTGTTTAAGTTTGCCACTCTCAATGCACAGAATGCTCAGTGCGGACAACCTTTCTTGAGACATTGTCGATCTCAGTTTATTTTTGATGCTTTTGAGCCTTGAGAAAGATCTCTCTCCTGAGCAGTTAGTGACCATTAATCGTGGAAACAGTCTTAATATTGCTTCCACATTAGGAAAGGCAGTGTTAATTTTTTCCTTACACATAGTTTCATAAAGGTCTCCATGAGACAAGGAAATAGATTGCTCTTCTGTACCGGTATGCCCTTGGTTTTGTGTTTGTTTCACGTACAAATGAAAAAGTAGAAGTTCATCAGTAAGTTTCTGGTCAACATCTTCCGGATACGCTTCCTTTAAAAGTTCTACTCCTCGTACAATTTCTACCTTAGTTGCTTTCAGATTAGCAAAAAAGAGGAACATTTCTGCAATGTCACTGTACACATTAGCTCTTCTTAAATTGGCTTCAAGTGCGTCGAGCATGGTGTCCGACAAATTGTTCGTAAGCAATTGTTCGTAAAGCAATTGTTCGTAAGCAATTGTTCGTAAAACAATTATTCGTAAAATTAATTCTTCGTAAAACAATTCTTCCTAAAGCATTTTTTCGTGCATGCAGTTAAAATTTGATGTATACGAAGAAATGCTTTACGAAGAATTGTTTTACGGATTTCATTTTACGAAAAACAGTTTACGAACAATTGTTTTACGAACAATTGCTTACGAACAATTGCTTTTCGAACAATTGCTTATACGAACAATTTGCCTATAACCGTCGAGCATAGGGATAAAGGAATTTATTTTAAACCTTTCCTTTGAAGAGAGTTCTCTTAAAGCGTCAGGTGCATTTCTTTGTCTCCTAGTGACAGCTCTGTAGTTAATATTCGGCAAAGTTGCTTTTGCTTGCTGATCAAACTCATCTCTAATTTCGCTTAGAAAGTCTGTCAAACCAGTTGTGGTTAGAATTTTCTACTCTGAAAAGCTTGATATATATAATACTTTAGGTAGGGTTTAAACTTGTCAAGTTTTTAAAAGAAATACAAAATTCAAAACCGAATTTCGAGGCCCCTGGACGTTGAGGCCCTAGGCTTCAGCCTGCCTAGCCTATTGGTAAATCCGGCCCTGGTCAAGAGCCTCTACAAGTAGGCCTATGCGAAACTACCAGGAATAACCTATCAAGGCTTTGTCAGTCCGAGGATAAAGATTTAAAACCAACCAACCATGTTCTTTCTACTTAATCCCAAATGAAATCGTAGTGTAAAGTGCAGTAATTATTGCAGTGCAGACTTACAACAATTTTTCTTCAAAGAAATCCGGTCCTTATCCCGAATTACCAGACTAGATGAGCAATACATGCTTATAACGGCAAACGCATAAATGAGACAAAAATTAGGCGAAGTAAAATCATAAAGATGAAGTGATTGTTAACGTGCATAGGCATGGTGATCACCACAGCGAGGGAACAAATTGTGTTGAAATCAAAAAAAATAAAATAAAAAAATTACGTAGAACATTGAAGGTGAACAAAAAGCCAATGAAAAATAAGACTTAATTTGAAAAGTCCTGTACACACAAAACGAAGGAAGAATTCTTTGAAATCTAACTAAAGACAGACAAAAAGGTTCGGCAGCAGCAATGGCGAGTGGTTAGCGCGTTGGGCTCACAGTCGAAAGCCTGCATGTTCGACTCCAGCCACCCGCACTTGCTGTTGTTTCTCTGGGCAAGAAACTTTACGATAATTGCCTCTACCCAAGTACCCAGTGATCGATTTCGAGTAATGGGTAGTACCAAATTTAAGTCATAAGTAAAGTAGACAACCGGAAACAGACATTGCCGTCGGTTGCAGCGTGGGTCAGGTGTACGTCGGAAGGCGTACACCGATGCATAGCGCTCAAGTCCGCTTTCCCGCAATGCAGGATAAAGATAAACAAACATAAGTTATTCTATAATTTCATTTTCTTTATAAAGCTTATGTCATACAAACCTGGCAAAAGTGAATGTGGTTGTTGCCTAAGTTTGTTTGTGCGCATTACTCTTCAAAGCGACAAGGGCACATTTTCTGTGAGGGTTTTAGCCGATTATATATCGCAGTGGGAACATTAGTTTTCATAAAACTAGAAGATTACTGTTGAAAAGCTTAGGAATTAGACACAATGTAGCCTAGCCTGCTCATTAAAAAGTAACTGCCTCTCACTGGAAGCAGTTCCCATTCCATGAGTGAGAATTGTTCCAGACAATATTGTTCACCTAATCAAACGTCATATAAAAACCGTTCAGGTCTACTGAATCTTAGCATATTACGTCATGGAATTTTTCCTAAAAATGAGCCAAAATTGCACTATCGTTCGTAAGACTTGTGTCAAACCTGTTTAAACATAAAACATTGGATCACCACCTTTGAACACCTGTTAGAATTGCGTGACAATGTCTTTCATTATTGCGTCACAGTTACTGTTTACGTGAGTTTGAGATATCGCAAATTATTCTAGTCATTTTAAAATTGTTGCTTGAAGAGGTTGGTCGCATGTTTAACTGTTTTGCTTAGTGCTTGTCAGCTGGACGAAAATTTCCGTCTTTTATCCAAGTAATCTGTTCTGTAGTGACAAGTTTTTAGTGGTGTATCGCGTTGCACCCCATTTTCGACAGCTTTGAGGCTATTTTTACAGAAATACAATTCTCGAATAGACGTTTCCTGAAGAGTGTTTCTTTTCGGTCATTACATACAGACGAACGGATCTGGAAATCTTATGTTACAATTTTCCCACGAAGAGATTATGGTTTACCGCTGTGACCAAGAATGAATAAAAGCGAAACACAGGGTTCTCCTTTTTTGCATGCAAATTCAGTAAATAACAATAAACTATGGTTCACACGCCCATGAACGTTTCAAGAATGATAAACATATATTTACACCACTACCACTGAATGAAGTTGAAGACTGTGGTTATTTGTTTTAACAATCCTCCACTTGCCATCCAACGGATCATAGCATTCTATTTCTCTAATCACTTCACCGTTCCCATCCAGCCCTCCGACCACGACTATTTCTCCTCGCAGCAAGCAGGCCGAACAACCAGAGCGTTGAAAATTCATGTCGCTGATGTAGCCTACGTCCATTCATCTTTCCTGAGATCATATTTTTCAACACTTTTCAAACGAGTTCCATCATCAATTCTTTCCCCAATCGCATAAATAAAACCATCACAGTAAACCGCTGCCAACCATCCTCGTGGTGTTTGCATTGGCTTTATCCCTTTCCATCTCTTTTCACCAATTCTCAGGCAAACAACTGATGACAAAAACTTGTCACCGTGGAGTCCACCAAGGGCATAGGGGAGACTGGGGTAAAGTATGCAATGGGGTAAGATGAGCAGCCCCTGTTTTTGGAAAAACGAGTTGGCGGAATTATTATTTTTTTATTCTGGATATATCACTCATAATGCCACTTCATTCAATGTATTTGTTATGTCCACTGCGAATTGCATTTTACAATGGCATGCAATTATATTGTTTATGTCAAAAATTCGAAATTTTTATTGTTTTGTCAAAAACTGAATAACTTTATTGTTACACTATGTAAATCAAATCTGTTTTTTTGTATTGGTAAGTATAAAGTGTGAGGATACTCAGTAAAACGTTCAGGTTGGTTAGTCTTGTAGTTTTTTAAATATTTGTAATTTTGTCACAAAAATCAGGATGGGGTAAAATGTGCAATGCTAGTTGAAGTATCTTGGAGCAGTTGCTTAACTAAGTTAACTTACCCCAAAAGAAATAGCCTTAGCTTATTTAATGTTTGAACTGTTGAATTTATGTCTTTTTAGGTTCGTATTGGATAAAAAAACAGTGTTGTGTTGTAAAGCATAATTCCTCGCAATTATACAAACAAACTGACAGAGGAATGCTTCAACTTAATCGAATTGCTCAACTTACCCCAGGTCATTGCTCAATTTACCCCAAACAATTTATGCCGGGGTAAGTTGAGCAACACGCGAATAAGTATCAATATAAAAAAATATAAAAATCGCAAGGTGATAAAACTCAATTTAAACTGGAGCTGATTCACTAGTGCTTCAAGTTAACCCTATTAAAATTTTCCAAAACAAACCGTTGTTTTGTAAAAGCGACGTAAGCAAAAAGGTGCTCATCTTACCCCACCCTCCCTCAGGTGATTTTTCAAAGCAACAAAAGCATTTGCAGACAAAGTGTGTGACAATGCTGGTATTTCTTGCCATGAATTGGAAACTGGTGAGTAACATTCAGCGGATTTATGACCAAAACCACCAACAACAATCAAATTTCTATCAAGAACAGTGGCACCAAATCCAGCTCTTTCCGAGTGCATTGGCTTTGCTTCTTCCCATTGCAGCTCTGCCGCAGTTAGGTTCAGTCTACAGACGGATGATGTTTGATTGCCTAATGTTGATGATCCTCCCATATAATACAAATTATCGTTCATTTTGACTGCACAGCCTCTACTTCGACCAATTGGAAGATCTGGATAATATTTTGCATCTTCTTCCATGCAATTGTAAACTTCTGTAACTTCATTCATACTATATTTTCCACCCAAAGATAAGATTCTTGTGCCACCACCAAGTTCTCTCCATTTCAATGACCTTAAGTGAAAGGAAAACGCATTCAGCAACATCTTTGAGCAAGCAACATCATTTACAATAATAGCTTCCTTTTTTGCAACTTCCAAAAATTCAGAAGGAAGCCGATCAAAGTTGATGAGCTGTAGCAAGTCGGGTAAGCTTTTGAGTGCTTTCTTAGTCATGTTTTGTCCAACTGACTATGGCTTTGTGTAGTGACGTCATTTCCGTTTTCCTTTCAGTTTGTTCCCGGATGCAAGCTGCCAGTTCTTTCCGGGTCAAGTTTTTAAATTCAAGAGTGGTTGCCACTTGGTCGATATTGTCAGAAATTACTTGAAGAACATGAGTTTTTAAAGAAATATTTTGGTATTGATTAGCTATGTTTAGAGTCACAAAACAACTAGAAAGATTAACAGCTTCTGCAAGAAACTCAAAGCAAAACTCCCTGACATCGTTTATTTGTAGGTAGTCTGATGCTGAGAGCAAATCACAAACATTCTCTTTACTGATTTCAATGTTTCCTGTGCAAATGAAGTCGATGAGATCCAACATCGAACATGAATTTATGGCAGTGATATTCACCAAGCGTTGATATTTCTCCTTCATTTCAACTTTAAACATTTTCTCAAAGTAACCAGAATAGCAAGACAAGACCAACTTGTTAGCAGGAAACTGAGAGCTTTCGGTACATATCACAACATCATGAAAAGACTTGAGATGCCTGTTTTTGTTTGCATATTCAATCAGACTTGCAATTTGTGTTCTTTTGCGAGAAGTGCTTGTCAGACTTGTTTTTCCGCTTATTGTGAATGACATTATCAAAGAATTTTTGTAACCTATTCAGTTGTATCTATGATAGTCTTTAAGCACGTACGCATATAATCTAGACATTAAAGATATTATAAAAAGACAACATCTTGTATGCGGACAAACAATCAAGTCTATAAAACAGTTCATCATCATCAGCCGGTCATGCCACTGCTGGCAGATGGCCTCCACATATGTTTCCACACCATTCTGTCGTTTGCTGTTCTCATCCAGGTGATGCCAATCTTTTCTTCTATGCCATCTCGCCATCTTCTTTTTGGTCTCTCTCTAGTTCTTCTTGCATATCTTGGTGTCCATTCTGTGGTTATCCTGGCCCATCTGTTGTCTGTCATTCTTGCTACATGTCCCGCCCATTGCCACTTTAGGTTTGTTGCTGTTTCTATGACATCTTTGATACAAGTTTTGTTTCTGATAACTTCATTTCTAATCTTGTCTTTAACAGTTATAACACTATTATTGACCTTATTTGGCTATAAAAAAATGGTAATTTTTTGTCGTATCTAGGCTAACATTTTTAGATGAAGTAGACAGGAAGGCAAGGCAGCCAATTTTCGTGTCACTGTCAGACTTGCCGTTAATTGTCTTGCCCAACATAATATGGCCACATGCACTTAAGCGGTTTTGAACCGGCACCCTTTCAAATTCCGAACCAGAGTTATTACAATTCGACTATGCAGCCGGCAAAAAAGCTGCAGCCTCTACCAAAATATTTCAAACTTTTAAGCAAATTTTTCTTCTCAAATAAAACTGATGGCCTGATCTGATAATATAATGGCCGTTTTGTTAGCTCTCTTGTCAATGTAGGCTACTAACAAGGTCTCGTGTCCCATTGACTTTGTCAAAAAAATATAACTCACCGTTGACAGGTCTAACTCGGCGGTCGCTTTGGTAGTCTTATTTGAAACCAACAGAAATATTTTGATCTTTGTCTAAAACTTTCTAGTCTCGTTATTGGTCTCGTTTAATAGGTTACAACTAGTCACAGATCTCTTGTTCTCAAGAACAGCGACGAACAAGCTGTTTTGTTTGCCGTTCATGACGCGACAAACAATTGCAACAAGACAAACAACAAATTGGCCCAAAGGAGAAACGTAATAATTGCTTAATAGAGAAACGCGAGAAGCATTGGAGTATACGCGTTGCAAACACGTTTAGGCCTACTGGAACCCGATGTGTGTTGGTTTTGAATCTGTATCCTCGAACTGACAAAGCCTTTGACGTTATTCAGAGTATATTTTGAGTAAGGAACCAGCTTCCCAACTAAGCTATGCTACGATTAACACATTGCCTCTACTTCCTGGTCCAAGATGTTTTTCAATTGCAGTTGGCCTTTTGTTCTGACTATCTGTTTAATTGTGTGCCCTAACTACCCAATGTCCACTTTGGATTCGTTTTATTTGGTTGTTGGTTACGACGGCCTAGTGGTGAGAGCCTGTGCGATGTTTCATGGGATTTTGGTTCGACACCGCTCCAGTGCATAGCCTATGGCTTCCTTTTACCATGACACTTCCCAGCTGACAACATCTGTCTTTTTTTATTGATTCAACGTCTGCAAGCGTTAAATCAATGTAAAAAGTGACAAGTTTTACTTGCTGATTTGGCTAATGGCATGACAAATAGACACAGACGCAAGGACTACATTTTTTTTTTATCCTTTATTCTCGGACTGACAAAGCCTTGTTTGGTTATTCCTGGTAGTTTCGCATACTTGGAGTCGTAGACTTGTAGAGACTCCTGACGCAGGGCCGGTTACCGAGATTGACATAGTGAAGTTTTCCGATTGTTAAAGTCTTGTTGCGGGGAACTATTCCATTCACTAGGTGTCGCTGAATGGAGTGCAGTCCTGAATGCGTTGCTCAAGCGCACACCCCGAGAGTCGAACCAGCACCGCGTGATTTTGAGCTGGGCGCGCAACCACTGAGCTAACGGGGCGGCTGGTTTTGCTGCTTGCATCTGCCTTTTGTACCGCATAGGCCTACGCGATTTGCAATGTAGGCCTATGCTTGCCTATACTCAACATAGGCTACTAAGCTTGGAATTAACTGATGTTAGTAAGTTATTAATGGCCTACAGTTTATTCCAGTTAAGAAATCAAACCCACCGTATATTCTGAAAAACTCAACATTCTGTTTTACCCTTGGTAGAACCTTCGAAAAGTCCTTATTCAAATAGAATTATAGCTAAACACCTCGGACAGGCAATTTCACTTCCAATTAACAATTTGTATAAAGTAAATATTTGTGGTGGCCAAACAAACAAATCACACCAAAAAAGATGCGCTGATCAGGCTATTTTTTCGGGCAGCAAAACAAGGCAACAAAGTGCCATTTCCGGTTAATAATTTCAAAGTAACGTTTTGCCTGAAATAAAGACGAGCAGGTGTTGCTAACAAGCACGAACTGACAAACAGTAGCCTATACTTTGAAACAATAAATGGTTGACATAGCAAACTGAATAAGTAGGCTGCAATTGTTCAATTCTACATAATTCATGTGACAAAACATCGTAAAATTCCAGATGAAAAATCATCAGATGTCAGAAGAGATTGCAGAGAAACAGTTCTTGGTTTCAATTTTCAAGAAACCTGTAGAAAAAAGACAAATTAAAAACAATGGTTCGCAGTAACAATATTTTGACCAATGTGGTAATATAAATTATTATAATATAAAAAATTAACATATTATGTCAATTGAGTTAGTCAACTTATCTGCTTGCCTGATTAATTTTATAACTACTTTGGGCTACTTGACTCCAATTAAACTCTTCCCACATAGTTGTTGCTCGAATTATATTTCTAAAGTTAACAGAAGGTTTTCATATAATTTGGTAGGTAGGCAATAACGAAATGAATTACAGAATTAGGCCTACTGCATAGAAAAATTAGAAGTTTAACACACATTTTACGAGATTTATTTAACGTTCTTTTTCTTTGTAGGCTATCTAATTTCCCTTCTAAAGGCAGAATGCGAGCCCTTTTATGGTCTGCTCCTTTTATCGTATTTATAATATTGGATCGTTGCAATAGAAATATTGGCAATACATTCTTTCCACAAAGACAAGAATTTAAGTGGTCGAGAATTCTGTGGCATACATCATTGGTGTGTTACTGATGAGCCCATGGGCAAGCAAGTGTCTACCCAGTTCATGGCCGAGTAGTTTCGGCTTTAGTGCTGCATGATCTGAGATCAATTCCAGGTCGAGTCAAATCGAAATCTTTAAAACCGCTACCGACTTTTTTTTGCATATTGCAGTGAGAATAAATCGGGTAATAATGTAATGATATGGTAATTAGCCTGATATAGCATTAAACATGAGCCTTGTCGCTAAAATAACATATCAGTTGTTGAGCGCCAATAAATCAAACCATAAAAAATATCACTGTTAATTCTTGCCTTTTTCGAATGCCAATAAACTCATGACAGTAGCCTAGCCTAAAGCTTATTTATTGCAATGATTCTTCTTATCCGGATCACAAGAAAATAACCAATCCTTTATTTTCTCAGCACAGTTGAAAAAAGTATTTTTTTACTCACCTTTCTGGTTCAATCAAAATAAAAAAGTTCTTTATCTATTTCATTTTGAACGTTTGCTGATCATTCTCGAAAATGGATGCCGATTGTTTGGGACATTGGAAAAAATGGCACTTCATGCATGTCATTATTGCTGAAAAGAAAATTTGGGAATTAATGTACGCCAGTAGGCCTAAACCAAAGCAAAATAATTTTCTATTTGTTTCTATACACAGTTTTTAATTTCAAAGATTCCCCTGGCTGTTTTGGTTTTTTTATTATTAACTTCAGCCCAGATTGCTAAATACATTTTTACAAAGTCTCCAGGCTTTTATTTAATGTGAAAAAGAGCGGATTTTGCTGATAGAGTCCTAATGCATTCATAATCGTCGTAGGCTACAAATCTTTGGGGCCGAGTTTCTATCTTTTTTACCATCCAAATTAACGATAATTCGCTAATTAAATTGAGAGGCTACTAAAGAGCACCCAGTCTTTTGTCTCATCGTCCACGCCACTCAGACCTTCTGGTCGATTTGGAGATTCTGCGTACGATCCGTGAAGCTGACAAGGAGGTACTTTTGGACAAGGCCCGAATGATTTCAGGGTACAGTAGGCTAACCTTTCTAAGAGGCCCGAAAACTTAAAAAGAACACTTCGTATGCTATTCGTTAAATATAGTCACTGTTTATTATGTCTCGAGCTTTATTGCGAACGTTGTTGGTACGAAGCACTTCAGTAACAGAATGAATGCGTGAATGCGTGTCACAAAATGGCGGTAACGGATTAGCTCAAGTGGTCGTAGAATAGAAAAAGGCGAAGTGACTGATCTCAAGACAGATACTGCGTTGCGCAATGATATGACGTCATCAACATCCCCCTTTCAATGAAAGGGGTTATGAATAGGCCTACCATATTTTCATCACCCAAAAAGAGGACATGTTTAGTAAGAAAGTAAAATACCAGTGGATTTTTACGTTTAAACAATTTTTAGACTAGGCCTATGTAGAAAAAGTGACAAATAAAAAACATAACACATTTATTTGTTAGACTCAGTCAATGAACATTTTGCTGTTCATTTGATTTTCTCCACAGAAAACATGCGTTTCACATTTGCATTTTGAGCCATAGCCAATTACAGATGAAGAATTGCTCGATTTTTAACAATTCATTAAAAAAATCTATAATGCAATGTTTGAACTATTCTGTCCATTTTCTAATGTGCCGTTATTTAAACAAAGTTAATGCAAGCTATAGCTATTAGGTTTAAGTTGTCTTTGCACTAGCTTTGGTATAATAGATCGAGCAATTTAGCATCCTCAATGCCAACATTTTTCTCTGACTGATACTTCCACACACCGCTGAAAAGCGCTAGGCCAATGGTTTTCAACCATTTCGTTTTGGTGGACCCCTTTTGGTACTTTCGAAGCGGTCGCGGACCCTTAAAAAAATTTTATCTGAAATTTTGGTATATTGCTTCTCCTATAATGGAATCAAATGTTTCATAAGTTTCGAAACGACACACTTAGAATAATTTATTAACTCGCGACGCACTTTGACGATTGATGACATTGCCGAAATTATGTCATAAAGTTTATATTGGAACATGGCGTCCAAAAATTTATAATCTATAGCCTATGTTGATTTGATGTTTTTCTATAAATTTTATCAAAAATCAATAGAATTTTGCGATCGTTACGAAGAATCTCTCTCTTTTTTCATTTCTAATCAATATTAATTCGGAATTAATATTAATTCGTCATAATCTTTGTCATTGCAAAACTGTGAGTGGTGATAGACTGCTGACTAACGTTTAGATTTCTAAGTTAAGCATTGATCTCAAAAGAATTAAGTTGAACAAAGCCTTATTAAAAAATTAATTCATTTAAGTAGGCTATACGGTTAGTATTTTAGTTAGGAAACAAAACCTTTGTTTAATGTCCTTTGAAAGTTCAAAGGACATCGCACCAGTTTGTTGGGAAGTACAATTTGAAAACCGTGGTAATACACAAATAAAGCACAACCAACCATTTTTTAAATTTCGTAATTTATCTACTGCAAACTCGGAAACTTTCACGAACCCCCGATTGAGAACCACTGCGTTAGGCTATCCTATTCTTTGGTGTAAGACAGTATAAGCAATAAGCATCCAATCAAAGGATATGAACTCGGAAAATGAAATTAGTGGTCTATTTATCCAAACAGGCAACACAAGAGTCGAACAATAGAAATACATCTCACATGGTCATCGAGTAACACTGCCTTCGTTTGCCACAGAAATAAATGTATCCACCATATCCACAGCAAGCAATGCATTGTTAACCTCAAAGTCAATAAACACTTTTCTTAAACAAGGATAGCTTACTTCTGCCACAGCTCACATACTTTTCCTTTTTGGTATCGTTGCTTAGCCTTATTTAGCTTTCGCCACGGTCACATAAAAATAAAACCCTGTTGAAAATAATAGCAATGCAAAAAAGAGGACATTTGAGCATTTTTAAGTGTCCTCGGAGGA
Organism: Aplidium turbinatum; assembly: GCF_918807975.1. Lineage (NCBI taxonomy): Eukaryota > Metazoa > Chordata > Ascidiacea > Aplousobranchia > Polyclinidae > Aplidium > Aplidium turbinatum. The sequence continues at coordinate 2,731,887 of NC_137483.1, read as the reverse complement.
CAATTCATTTTTTATGAAAAAAGAGGACAAATCCTCCTAAAAGAGGACATATGGTAGCCCTAGTTATGAATAGGATTGCAGGTTTACTACAGTATGAAGGAGAGATCATTTGGGGGTTAGGTTACATAATACAAAACGTATGGTAACACATATGATTACGATATGGCATATGATTACGATATACACACAATGCAAAACGTATTGTAACACATGTGATTACGATATGGTAATTATATTTACAGCGAAAGGGTAAATGCTCAAGAGGTGGAGATGCAAGCATACTGCTAAAAGTTATCAGTGATATCTGGGCTAATGCAGTTAAAATATATCACATATAACTTCATACACAAATGCCAAATGTCATCAGGTTGTAGGTTAAGAAAATTACATACTATGGTAATCATTCAACCACACAGGGGCTCTACGCATCCGTCTTGGTCGTTCTGAAGAGCTACTTCTGGGGTAGCTTTCAGAGGGTGCGTCATGGTTGTCAAGTGGGGTTATACTGTGTGGTATATCTAAAAACAGGTCGCTTTTGTCGATACGAAGGTGGACCCTGTTCCTTTTATACCTTGTGCCAGAAGCGGACTCGATTATGTAGGTGCGCGAAGAAGGTATTGCGGTCACTCTCCCTCGTTCCCAGCTTGTACTGGGTGGGCTTTGAAAATAAATTCGTTGTCCAATTGAAAATGGACTCATATCACGAGCGTTTTTATCATAATTTCTTTTTGTGGCATTTCTGCGATGAAGCCTTTTTTCGGCGTGCATGGTGTTGCTAGGTTTGGTGATTAGAGGTATCACTGATCTAAGTTTTCTGCCAAAGAGGATCTCTGCTGGGCTGATGTTTACGTCTTGGCGCGGCGTGTTCCTGATCTCAAGCAGGGCTTGGTATTGGTCGGTTTGGTTGAGAAATGTGCGCTTAAGCATGGTTTTTACACATTTAACCGCTGACTCTGCTTTCCCGTTTTCTCGTTGATGGCCTGGGCTGGAAGTTGTATGGGTGACCTGCCATTTTTTGCAAAATGCGTTAAAGCCATCAGACATAAACTGTGGACCGCAGTCTGATACCACACATTTGGGAATGCCGTATCGCGCAAAATGCTTTTTTAAGCAGCTTATAACTTGTCTGGTGGTGGTTGACTTCATCACGTCGATTTCAATGAAATTAGAGTAGGCTAGTAGTCGACCGTTATTAAATAGCTCTTTCCTTGAAACTCGCACAGATCAATACCAATTTTCTCCCATGGCGCCGTTCCTTCGTTGTGTTGTTTGAGTGTCTCTTTCTGGTTGCTTGGTTTTGTTTGTTGACAGATTATACAATTGTCTGTCATTTGTTTTAGTTCTTTTGGTAATCCTATCCAAAACACGGTCTTGCGTGCTCGCCGCATCCTGCTGTCATAACCTAAATGCGCAAGGTGTAAATTGTCTTTGATCTCGCGGCGCAAATTTTTTTGGATAAATATGCGCTCTCTCTTTAGTATTAAGTTCTTTTCTTGCGTCAGGCACTCTCGAAGCGAAAAATAAGGTTTGATGTTTTCTGGGAGATCATTTTTGGTAGCTGGCCAACCTTCTGTTATGATCCTCAACAGTGTTTTTGCTTCGTCATCGCTTTGCATGGCCTGTTTTACTGCAATTAGACGTTCGTCTGGTATGTCCTCTAGGACGTTTAAGTTCATTATGTGATTCGGTTGATTCTCTGAGTCGTTAAGTTCAGGAAAGGCTCTACTTAGGGTGTCGGCAATGACAAGGCTGGCTCCAGGCATGTATTTGAAATCAACATCGTATCTATTCATGCGCATCAGCAGGCTCTGTATTCGTTTGGGGGCCTGGCTTAGTGGTTTTTTAAGTATAGTTTCGATGGGTTTGTGGTCGTTGTGTATTGTGATTTGTCGGCCATAGGTGTATTGGTCAAATCGCTCCAGACCAAATACGACTGCTAATGTCTTTTTCTCTATTTGTGCCCAATTTCGCTCAGATTTTGTGAGGGCGCGAGATGCATATTCGACAGGTTGAACGTCCTGCAAGAGAACAGCACCAAGTCCATCCTTGCTGCTGTCCACCTGTAGAATCACTGGCTTTTGCGCGTCAAAATAGGCCAGTATTGGGGGTTGCTCGATTTTCTTTTTAACCTTTTGTATTGCCTGCTCACACTCCTCACTCCATTCCCACTCTACGTTTTTTCGGGTCAGTCTTCTTACGGGCTCGAGGTCGTTTGCCAGATTTGGCATGAACCTCGATAGATACTGAATCATGCCGCAGAATCGTTTTACGCCAGATATATCTGTGGGTGAAGGCATGTTTCTTATTGCTTCTATCTTTGATGGATCGGCTTGGATCCCGTTTTTCGTTACCTTGTGGCCCATAAACGTGATTTCCGTTTTCTTAATGATCGCCTCTTGATCATTGAGCAAAATTGGTATATTTTTGCAGCGCTGTCGCAAAGCTCTCAGGTTATCGTCACGGTTATTGATGGCCTGGTTTTCATTTGACCCACAACCAACAACAATGATGTCATCTGCGACAGCGAAGACACCGTTTAGGTTTTGCAACGCCTCTATTAATCTTTTTTGCTGCTTACTTTGAGACCGAATGGAAGTCTGTTCCACCGATAGCGACCATGCGGCGTGATCATTGTTGTTAGTTTGCTCGCTTCTTCATCTAGTTCGATATGCCAATAGGCGTGTTTTACATCGACCTTTGAGAATATTTTGGCATTTGTTAAGGAAGGTAAGATATCGTCAAGCGTTGGCAATTTATAGTGTTCTCTTTTTAATGCTGTGTTTAGTGGCTGGGGATCGATGCAGATACGTAAATCCCCATTTGGTTTTTTTACTATTGCCATTGGACTAACCCAGTCCGTTGGTTCATCAACAGGGGATAGTACGCCTTGCTCTACTAGCGATTCGAGTTCGAGTTTGACTTTCTCTTTGAGCGCGACTGGCACATTGCGACAGGGTAAGGTTCTAGGTTTTACCCTTGGGTCTACTGTTAAAGACGCACAACCGATGTAACCCAGTTTTGTGTTACTTACTGTATATTGGCGATAAAAGCATCATTAATCGAAATCAAATTCAAGTTTTTAAACTGCGGATAATCCTAGAAGACAGTTCAAGTTATTATCTACAACAGTGAATTTAACACAGTAGGTTTCCTTAGTTCTCGGATTGATAACATCGAGTAGGGCCGTACCTGCTGGTTTGACTGTAGTTCTATTCCACATCGTCAATGTTTGTGTAGTCGGAGTTATCTGACCTCTTTTTACAAAGCGCTTGCATATGGTGTTGACGTCAGCTCCGGTGTCTAGCTGGAAACGGACTTCCTGTTCATTTATATTGAGTAGTGCAGTTAGTCCTCGTTTCTCACTTCCTTGTATAGCACACAAATATGCGTCTTCTTCTTCTGAGTGCACGCTTGGCTCCATGTTGTGGACCTGGTGTAGGCGGCTTCGGCATTTTACTGAAAAATGATTTCTTTTCCCGCAAGTGGAACACGTTTTTCCAGTAGCGTAGCCAGGAATTTTGAAAGGGGGGGTTTTGACGACCCAACGGCGGGGGGTCTGGGGGGCCTCCCCCAGAAAATTTTGAAAAATTACTTTGAATTTGGTGCATTCTGAGAGCATTTTCAACAAAAATGTAGTTACGAATATTTCTGTAAAATGGCGGTGTCTGGTGGCATAGCAAAAGGATAAGATCATGTTTTCTTCGGCATTTTTCAGAAATAAAGCTAAGTCTCTGTGTTTTCTTGTTGCTAATTCCTGGCTGAGATGTTTGGTATTGGCAAAACTTGCTCTTTTAATGCAATTTTGTTTAAAATTAAGCAATTTTTTTTAGACTGAAATTATCATTCTCAATATCGTTACGTCACACGCGTGCCAAAGGGGGAGTTGTAACCCCCAAAACCCCCCTTGGCTACGCCACTGCGTTTTTCCATACGCTGGGCACATGCTTCTGTTGCGGGGATGGTTTTGGCCACAAAAGTCACATTCAGCGCTTTTCTCATAGCGTGAAAAGCGTCTCTGTGTTGCCTTGTTGGAATGGTGTTGTACAACCTTTTGTATGGATTCAGCAGGCTTTGTTTGCAATTCTTGCAATTGTTTGTGCGATGCTTCACGGGCTCGGCAGGTTTGTATTGTTTTGTCAAGCGTGAGTGTCGCTTCGCATGAAAGCTTCTCTTGCAGCGTCGTCGGAACAGACAGTATGATTTTGTCTCGCAAAGCCCTGTTTCTGTCTGGAACAGTGTTGCCAACCTTGCGGTTTTCCCGCGAATTTGGGCTTGTTTTTTTCTGGGTTTGCGGCTTTTTTTTAAGACTTGCGGGTTGCTTGTTTTTGGGCTTGTTTTTTTCTGGGTTTGCGTTTTTTTTTTAAGACTTGCGGGTTGCTTTTTTTGTGCTTGTTGTTTTATTGTTATTGAAATATTTCTTTTTATTGGTATAATTGTTAGATGTTTTAAATTATTATGACATTTTTAAATATTATGGAACTTTTGCTGTTTTAATTTTCTGTTTAAACTGATTTTGTATCTGGCAACACTGGGCAGCAGTTTCTCTTTCCACCAGACACTTTCCAAGAATTCCAGCACACACAACAGTGACCAGTCAACAACTCAAGTCACAAGTTTAGTCATAAGTCAGTAGTTCAAGTTCACAATGTCACAAGTCAGTAGCCATAGCCAGGTAGTCAACAGGGGTAACTAGTGTGTGCTTCTGCCTGGTAGTGTCACTATAGCCTAGTAAATCCTTATTTACTCCTTATCACATTTTAGTTACAGTGCAAAGTGAAATTTATCTTACGATTTTTCATTTTATGTACCGTATTTCAGATTTAATTCTTGATGAGGACACACGTACGTGTCAAAAACGTTTGAGTTTATTTTATTTTAATTACAGTCAACCCTCGATTTAACGGACAAATGCGGACCAGCAGCAGTCCGTTGCTGGAAAAAGTCCGTTAATGGAAAATACCGTACTCCCACTACTGTACAGTGTACAGTCAAGTACTCTGCTATAGCGTAGACCATCTGTCACCGCTTAATAAACCAAATACTGTACAGTACAACACAGTAGCAGTTTAAAGACACATGAAATGCGTTCCTTGAACAAGGTCGCTATACAAAATACAAACATTTGTATTTTGTATAGCGACTGCAGTACACAGGTACATTTACAGTACACAACTTAAATGTAGATTAATCTGAGTCAGAGATGATCATCAACTCATCATGTCCATCCTCCTGAACATCAACCTCAGGGATGGCGGGACGATGACTGCAGCATGGGGCATCATTGTTCAGAGTTTCAGGGGCAGGTGGGATGCGTAAGAGAGATGGAGACGACACAGATGGGTTGGCTGGAGCACCATGTTGAACAGGGCGACTAGGGGCAAAGAAGCTGTTGATTTTTGTCTGGCGACCCCCCATATGCTGTTCTTTGATGATATGCTCCCTGATCATCCTGAGCTTCCCATATTGGTGCGCCATCTCAGCTAGTTGGCTGTAGGCGGGAGTAATCAATGAGGGCATCGATATAACTCCGTAGAGTTGACAACTTCACCTTGGGGACTTCAATCGCCTCTTCCTCGTCACTGCTTTCCTCTTCTCCACCATCCACCACAGATGCCACTATGTCGGCCTCAGACATGAACTGATACCCTGGGTCCAGATCTAATTCGTCCAGCCAGTCAGTTATATCATCGATGGAGGTGGATACCTCCCCACCACGCTGCAACATTTGGAGAAAATCTCCTGTCTCTATTCCTTCAAAGTTGGCCTCTGAATCTTTGTCCTCTAAGATTTTCTTCCATGAATTTGCGAGGACAGACACCTTAATGTCTTGCCACGCTGCTGCAAAGTTATAAATGGCTGAACAAATATTGTAATTTTTTATGTTGCTTAAGGTCCGATGGCCCCTGGTGTCGACCTCAGCATCTGTTTTGTCCTCTACAATGACCAGGACCTCATCCAAGTAACGTCGGGTGTAGCGCCTCTTCAAGGCGCTAATAACCCCCTGGTCCATTGACTGTATAACCGATGTTGTATTAGGGGGCAGATAAAGGACCTTATCTTGCCGTCAGCGCTTACAAGCTTCTTTTCACTAGGGTGCGCTGGGGCATTGTCGAGTATTAGAATCGCTCGTACATCATCAGGAGAAATCTTCAGCACTTCTTCTTGATATTTCCGAGTCGCAGGCACAAAATGCGAGAAAAACCAATCAGTGAATATTGCAGAGTTAAACCAAGCTTTCTTAGAGTTGTAGTAAACTACTGGCAGGTCACGCTCGACGTTTAATCCCTTAAATGCCCGTGGTTTCTTCGATTTGCCCACCACGGCTAGCTTCAGTCGGTGAGTACCGGTGGCATTGGACCCGACCAGGACCGACAGCTTTTCCTTGCTTGTCTTCTTCCCTTTGGTCTTTTCCTCACCCTGACGGACTTGAGAATTCTTCGGGAGAGAACGCCAAAAAATTCCCGTCTCGTCTGCGTTATATTCTTGAGATAGGGTGAGGCCTGCGTCACTAATCAGCTTTGTTAATTTTTCGCGAAAGGGGGCCACACTTGCCGTATCTGCATCACCAGCCTCGCCATGCAGAACCTCGTTAAATAATCCGTGGCGATTCCGAAATCGCCAAAGCCACCCATCACTGCCCTTAAAATCGGTTAAGCCAAGACTGGTAGCAAGTTTAGCAGCAGCTGCGATTAACTCTGTCCCACGCACATTCACTCCACTGGACCGTTGTTGAACGTACCACTTCATAACTGCTGCGTCCAAAAATTGTTCCTTACCCATCTTCATATGTTTTCTGTTGCTCACTTTACCACCCTTGGAAGACGCCGCATCAACACAATAAGACGTAGCGTATTTCAACAGCTTGTCCTTGCTCTTCTTAATGTCTGAGACTGTTTGTTTTTTGACACCATACTGATCGCAAACACTCGCAACGCTGGCCCCTTTTTTAAGCTTTTTGATCAGTTCTAGTTTCTGCATCACCGACAAGTTCACACGTTTACGTTTTTCATTTGGCTTAGACATAATGCACCGTACTAAACACAGGCAGGTTCTAACTGATTCTAAGGTGCACCGAATGAAGGCTCTTGCTAATTCAATTCAATTTATTTTTCTTTGTCAGAATACAAAAGAAATGATATTGTGAAAAAAAAATACAGTAATAAAACCAACAAAAGGAATATAGAGTACAGTACAGAGTACGCTGACAGAGTACGCTGACAGAGTACGCTGATAGATCACAATACGTATTGTAACGTTGTGAGAGACAGCTTTCTAATCTGGTGAATTCCAAAACAATAAAAACCGTTCTTTTGGTACATTCTTTTACTCATAGATCTGCGCATATTGAGTCCGTTAAATCCGAAGTCCGTTAAATCGAAGTCCGTTAAATCGAGGGTTGACTTGTATGTTATATTTTGCCTGAAATAAAGTATGCTATACCCGCTAAAGTTACTATGTTTTATTTCTCTATAGAATGTTTTGTATTACAAAAATTTGCCATATTGCAACTTTTTAAATGCTATTTTGACTGTTTTTTGTTGCTTGTTTTTGGGCTTGTTTTTGTGTTAATTTGCTTGTTTTGGGCTTGTTTTTCAAAATTTTTTGCTTGTTTTTGTAACATAACCTGACAACACTGGTCTGGAAATTTGCAGTGTTCAGCTTTTGCTTTCAATTCTGTCAGGAATGCGTCAAAGGGTTCTTTATATTCTACTTTGTAAAACCTCAATGTGGAGATAACATCGTTCTGTTTTGGGCTGCAATATTTTTCAAGTTTTTCCAGCAATATTTTCGGATCGTCTTTGCTCTCTTCTGCGGTATATTCAAAATGTCTCATTTCCTGGATCATGCTCCAGCCTGCGCATTCTTTAACGATTGCTGTCTGCACCTTGTTGTCATCATTATATGCTTTGGTCATCAGCAAATAGATATCCACCATTTCACGCCATTGGTGATAGGACTCGGCAAGGTTGCTGTCCAGTGGATCAAGTGGTGGGGGCAGTCTATGTTGGCGATCTGACATCTTGTCTGTCTATGACGCTGGTTAAATTTAACCTTAGTGCCACTTCTATCTGTATGTCTTCGATTTGCTGACGCTACGGCTGAGTTCAAAAATCTTACGCTGCCACCATGTTTATTATGTCTCGAGCTTTATTGCGAACGTTGTTGGTACGAAGCACTTCAGTAACAGAATGAATGCGTGAATGCGTGTCACAAAATGGCGGTAACGGATTAGCTCAAGTGGTGGTAGAATAGAAAAAGGCGAAGTGACTGATCTCAAGACAGATACTGCGTTGCGCAATGATATGACGTCATCAACAGTCACTTTCATTAAAAGTGTTCTAATTTCGCCCCTAAAGGTCACATCTGTACCGGACCTAAATTATCCTTTCAACTGCTCTACGTGCAGTGACGCAATCGTTGATGATACGATCTTCGGTCTGTTGTTCAGTAAAATCAGGAATCTACTGCCCTTAATGCATTCACCAATACTGTAGTATCACTCTGTCATCGTGCACTACAAGATCAGCCAATGCAGACACCTGTGCCTTGCTTGATGAATTGAAGGAAGAACAAATCAAATGGACAAGGGAATCGAACACAGTACCTATTGATCTGTAGTCACATTTAAACAAGCATGGCATATGGGAAAAGAAGTGGGACGTAAAACAACCCAAAATATTGATGTTCATCGTCGTCGTCGTCGTGAGACCCTCTGGGGCCGAGGGCCTACCCTTTTACCACGCCCGTTTCATTATGTTCCAGGACTAAGCTGGAAGGCTACTAGAGAGCAGCCAGTCTTTTTGTTTCATCATCCAAGACACACAGACTTTCCACTCCATTAGGTAGCTACAGCTGACCACTATGGTGCAATGGTGCAATCTTTGATAATGCGGTCTGTGGTCTGTTCCTTAGCACCACACTCACAGGTAGAGGAAGAAGCCTTTCCTAATTGGTGCATGGTTGAGCGGAAAAGCCCAACGCCCGTGCGGAGACAGTTGGGGCGTCAGACCTGTACTTGTAGGGTCAGGCCGGTGGGACGGGTGTCAACATCGGGCAGTGTTGTGCGCGATAACTCATTTTTCAGTTAAGCGATAACGATAATCGATAAACAAAAAATGCCTAAAGGGATAACGATAAACGATAAATCAAAAAAAAGTTGAGCGATAACGATAAACGATAAATTATCGCCGATAATGTCCGATAACGATAATTTTTTTTTTCTTGATTAGCGCTGCCCCATCCTATGCAGCACGAATTGTTTTCATCAACATGCCGAAAAATCGAACATTAAAACTGTAAAGGACAAAACTTTTTGTAAGTTATGCATAAATAGAATCGCAATAGCGGTAGTGGGTATCGAATCTTCAACCTCTTGATCCAGAATCAAACCATTGAAGTAACCGCTGTGCTTATTATTATACCTTCAGATACCAGTTGGATGCTTTTATCAATTGAGTTACACTGCCGCTTACGTGCAGTAGGCAAAATAATTAAATCAAATGAAAATACCATAAAAAATTCCAAACTTTGTATTTTGCTTTCTGCTTAAAGGGCTGTTTACAGCAAAGTCAGCAATAATTGAAAAAATTCCCAAAAACGCAAAATGCTTGAAAATTTATCAGTAATCTTAAGCGTTATTGGTAGTAAAAATGTGCATACTGTGAAATCCATCAAGCTTGTCAAATTAGTCGTGTTTGTTTAAGAACAATAACATAATTATCGTAATTTACTGATAATTTCAGATAATTTTTTTTTGTTTTCTTTGTGAACACCATCATTAAAGCAATGGCAGAACGCTGAGTTATTGAGATAAGAATTACAATGTAGCCTAGGCACTGTATTAGTGGGAATAAAAATATTTGATTGAGGTAGGCTATGTCGCATAGGTAGGCTACAGTAAATGAGAAAGGTTATACTATATTTAGCATAATTTTACCACGCAACTCGATCCGCCTATTGTCATGCAAAAACTACTACAAGATGCAAAAAATGTGATGTCGGTCTGCATGTTAAATGCTTCAAGCAATATCATATTCCGCAATGACTTGTTTCAGTGATGTTGTGTTACTTTGCTAATTTTCATCTTCATATTTTTTGAACTTTCATTTCAATAAAATGCTCGATTACAATAATGACATGACAAGACATGAACAAGACATTTCCCATTTATCACTTTGAGCGTTAAGTAAAATGTAATAACGCGCATTACGCACAAGAAACTTGTGAAATTTGATAACGGGTTTGCCTAGCGTCTTATATATAGGACGGCTTTTTTCTCAAAAAGTACACACACAATTAGGAAAAAAATAAATGTGATATGTTTTTTAGGTCATAATTATACAATATTTAAATTTTCCGAATTTTTTTTTAAGTAGCCTACTTTCACTTTAGCCACAAATGGGTTAACTTTTTAAGTTAAATGGCACTTATGCATTTGGTTATTATTTTTGGAAGTTATATCGCTAAGCTAGAAAAAAAATCGATCTTACAGTCTATACCCGATCTTGTGTTGTTATTGTGTGTAAATTTTGTCTTTTAATCTGAGTTTGTGACGTAACCGCACGTCTCAAGGCAAATTCTTGCAATTTTAGTTAATCTACTCATCTAAAGATTTAATGCGCTTAAAACAGTAAGTTTCATGTTTTGGATAGAGAGATTTTATTTTTTTACGGCAATTACTAAAAACTAACACTTTCAACGAAAAAAGAAAACACAAGAATAAAATAGTTGATGGTGAGGTGGCGCGAAAGACCATGTTTCCGATGTAATAGCGGCCTCGTATGTAGCATGCATTGCAATTTGCAACTCTTAAAATTATTGTGTTGTCAGGGCCGTCGCTGCAGAGGGGCGTGCCCCCTTCCCTGATAACGACCTGTGCACACACACTTCAGGCACTGAAGAAGAACTGGTTTTAATTTTAGTTTCATTAACTAGATGGCTAGTAGCCTAAAAATATTAGCCTACTTTTCATGATCTTTCCACTTGTGTGTTGATCCGAAATAAATTTATCGGCGATTCATTACTATCGGCGATAATCAAATATTGCCTTTGGCGATAACGATAAACGATAACTGAAAAATACTTGAGCGATAACGATAAGCGATAAAAATTTATCGCCGATAATTATCGCCGATAATGCCCATCACTGGCATCGGGGATGACCAAATGGACTGTGATGGTGCTTGACTTCCATTGGGAGTTCCATTTATGGTTTTCCTAATTAGCCGCAGAGATGTTTTATCCACTAGCTTTGTTGATCAGGTTGAGCGGCTGGCACGAATGGGCGTCTTGATTTCAGTCGACGATGGTGATCTCTTGGGGAGCAGAAATCTTGGAATAAAGAAGACGGTTGGGCTCGAATGCCCGTCGACCGAGAGACAAAGTGCCTTCTTTTCGAAAAAGCTCACCGGGTTGGATGATAGCAAGAATGGGAAGATTTTCCAATAGTTGTTTGGTTTTGAATCTTTATCTTCGGACTGACAAAGCCTTGATTGGTTATTCCTGGTAGTTTCGCATACTTGTAGAGGCTCTTGACGCAGGGCCGGTTAACGAGATTGGCAGAGTGAAGTTTTCCAATTGTTGAAGTGTTGTTTCCGGGGAATTATTCCATTCACTAGGTGCCACTGAATGGAGAGCAGTCCTGAAATGCGTTGCTCAAGCGCACACCCCGAGAGTGGAACTTGCGCCGCGTGATCTTGAGCTGGGCGCGTAACCACTCAGCTAACGGGGCGTGTGGGACGCAGGCATCCGGTCATTTTGTGCAGGGCTCTGTTGATAGCAGTGTCGATGTTGTGGCAGTGAGCACTGCTGCACCAAACAGGTGGACAGTACTCTGCTGAAAAGTAGACAAGGGCGAAGGCTGCTATAAGTAAAACGTCAGCCCTCGCTCCCAAGCTGGAGCCTGCCAAGCGCTTGTGCAGCGCAGCACGCGATGAAAATTTCTTGCGCAGTGACAACGAATGGTGGCGGTACGTGAGCGATCTGTCTAATGTCACGCCAAGGTATTTTGGTTCGTGGCAGAAAGAAAGTGATTTTCCGTTGTTCAAGACATTCAGCTCACGATCAGCTTCCCAGTAATATAGATGGAAAGCTGCTGCCACAGTTTGGGTTTCGCTGAGTTTCAGTCTCCATTTCGAGAGATAAGCTGAGGTTTTTTTATGTTGTGGCTTAGGGTGTCGTCAAAATTTTCCCACAAATTTGTGGAGTGGAGAATTTGCCAGGTCGTCCGCGTATGCGTATTTTGAGGAAACCGTGCTTTGTAGGTCCCTGTAGGACATCACTGATCCCTGTTGGACGCCATTTTTCTTGCGTTTCAGTCTGCTTTGCCGTTAGTTGCCGGTGGTGAGAGTGAAGCGATTCCTGACAAGTTCTATGGTCATGTGGACTATATTATGTCGGTTTGCCGTGCTTTCTGCTTAGGGTAGACCCAGCTAACGTGTAGTTGGGAACAGCTAGCCTATCTGCAGAGGTACAGTGGGTCTCTTGAAGGAGGATGGCGAGTGCCGGGTTGGTATGGGCAAGCTGCTGCTCTATAACTTTGATCTTGCTTCTGGTGTAGCCTTCTATGTTGAGCTGCAGGTTGGTGGGGTGTCTGAAATTGTCCATTGCCCTCTGCCGCTGTGCCGTCCGGGTGGAGGCTCTTGGTTGACAAGTTTCGTTTCTCATTTGCCGCACTCGCAGGGCTATATGAAAGAGCCAGACTCCACTTGTTCATGTTAGAATGATAGCGGCCGAGTCCTGTTCGAATTCCATTGAGCTTGACCCAAGTCGGCCGGAGCTGGTCCATACTAAGCGAGCGCGCCACCGGATGAGGTATAAAATCACGTGGTTTGGTATGGGTGATACACCATGCTGTGTTTCAATAAGTGTCTCCATATAATGTGCTGCACTGGTGGTATGAACACTGTAATAATCGTCAACAGGTGTAGTCAACTAACAACACGCAATGCTTCGGATGAGACCATGGAATGCTCGGTCGTGGTTGAGAGGAAGAGCTGAACACTCAACATGATACTTGTTTGAAAACCACAAAACAATCCCTCAAACAAATTCCTCAAAGAAGGAGATATACTAAAAACATTACCAAAGAGAAAGTTAGTCCCTTACGTAAGGTTTTATCTGTGAATTGGATGCAAGCGCACTGTAACAGAACAAAATTTCGATCAAGAAAATGAAGTATCTTCTGACAGGTGAAATGAAGTAACAAAATTTCGATGCTTTTTTCAAGTTTCCGGCCCTCAGTCCTCAGAAGAGGTTCCAGATTCTTTAAATCATTCACCTATTTCTGCGTAGTGGACGTTGCATGGCTACCACAAGACAGTAGTACGGATAGGTGGTACAAGGACTAGAGTATAAGGACTGAGGAGCACTTTTTTCTCGTTGCTTTTGCAAAAATGGTTCGCTCTGGAAAATTTTCCAAGAGTAACTTGAAACACAAGTGAATTAGCGACAGTTTAGATTGAGCTCGATTACCTTGTGAATTATAGACTTTTTATATTAATAGCCTATTTATAAGTATATGCGTATTGCTTATAGCTTAACCTGACAAAAATTTTTCTATGGTAAAATGAGCAATGGCCTGTGGTAAGTTAAGCAACTTCTCAATCTTAGTTCAATTAAAGTTGCATGCTTTATATTGTTCTGATTTTGGCGACAAATATTTAAAAAAGTACAAGACTAACCAATCTAAACTTTTTATAAAATGTATATCAACACCTTTTTATACCAACCCAAACAAAAACAAACTTGATTTACATAATGTAACAAATAATTTATTCATTTTTTGCAAAAGGAAAAAAAGTTGGAGTTTTTGACGTAAACAATATAATTGCATCCCATGGTAAAATGCGAATCTCACCGGACATAACAAGTATAGACTGAAGTGGCATTATGGGTGATATATTCATGACACAGAAAAAATAAATTCTGCCCATTTGTTTTTCCAAAAACAGTAGTTGCTCATCTTACCCCATTGCACACTTTACCTCAGTCTCCCCAACATACCGACCATGGATTTAATAAAAATCTATTTTAGAATTGACTTTATTCACCTGGACAGTTCTTCCAAGAGGTATTCCTTTCACTAAGTTTGAACAACGTTTGTTTCTGCGTTTTCCCTTGCAATATTTTTTGCACATCCTTGGACGTTTCGAAGAGTCTGCATCGAAGTCTTGTTGAGTTATTCTGCTTTGATCCGTTTCCCGATTCACTACGCTTCTCAGCAACGCTGTGACATCACCAGTAGTGACGTCATCATCACCCAAGCTCAAAGAATGAACTTGGTTCATGTATGGGACATTTCAAAAGGTGGCATCTGGCACATGTCCTTAAAGCTAAACACAGAAAAATGATAATGCTCAGTTATGGAATTCATATACTTAAACAAAAGTTTCCACAAAACTCAGTCTGTTGCTTAAACCAGCCAACTTTGTGCACAACGAAACAACCAGGTCGAGAGGCACTGGTTCGATTCGAGGTGTGCGATTAAGCAACGCTTTAGGCCGCTCACCATTCAGAGACACCTAGTGAATGAAATAGTTTATAGTCAACAACATTTCAACAATCGGAAACTACATTTTTATTTAAATCTTTTTTTTTTAATTATTATAATGTTTCTTGACGGCAGACTGTACCACAACTCGGTAGACTACGTGTTTTGCCCATGAAACTGGGCTCAGCGGTATTGCACCACAGCTGCTGTCCACTGATGTAGTGTAGTGTAAAGGCATAATACATGTTATGCCCTGAGATGCTACGCAATGGTAATTACGCAGCACTGTGCGCGTACCTGCCGTTGGGCGACGCAAGAACTGCTAAGTGAGCGATGACTGAGGGTTTTGTGATTCATTCGAGACTAACACAACATGGTGTCAGAAGTGAGATAAAATGTCACATCAGATAATGTTACCAGATGCGTTTAACTGGCAACATAACGAGTGGGCCAGTGGATTAAAAGGTTCGAACGATATAGGCAAGCATCCCAATTAGCGTCGAAACCTGAAAAAGTGCAAGTCAACTCTCTAGTCTATTTGCTAGGAAGCAAAGGCGAGGATGTGTTTTTTTCATTTAAGTTATCAGAGGCCGATTCGATCAACTACGACGTAGTCAAGGAACGCTTCAACAACCATTTCAAACTGCGCAATAACGTAATTTTTGAATTAGCAGTATTCAACCGCCGAGATCAACTGCCATGCGAGCGCTTTAATCACTATGTTACTTCTCTGTATGGCATGATAAAAAATGTCAGTATGGCGCTATGTCTGATCAGCTACTGCGAGACAGACTCGTCGTAGGAATTACAAATAAGTCGCTGTCCGAACGCATGCAAATGGACCCAGAGTTAACTTTACAAAAAGCTATCGACGCCGCACGACACGCAAAAAGCATTGCAGAGCAACAAGGTGAACTTCAAGGTAGAGTGGAGAAAAATTTCGACTACGTGGACGGGGTTGAAAGAAAACGTCGCAATAAGTTTTTCCCGAAGCGAGAATGCTGCCAACGATGTGGTAGAAATAAACATTACGATAACGAAAAATGTCCAGCTGAATTCAATGCTTGTTTTAAATGTTCAAAGATAGGCCACTTTGCAAGACAATGCCGCAGCAATAAATACCAGGAAGTCTCGTCGACATCAGCTGATAAAGTCGTAACTAGTTACGAAGAGGAAAAGACGTCTTACTTAGGTGAAATAAATGAGTCTTCAACGAGTAATTGGACTGTGCCTATTAAAATTTACAACGACTTCATTGATTTTAAAGTAGATACAGGAGCGGATGTTACAGTTATACCAAAAACCTTAATTAAAGATTTCCAAAAGCTTCAATTGATAAAACCTGACCAAAGGTTAGAAGGACTCGATGGACAAACGTTGAACATCGTCGGATACTTCGACTACTACGTATCCTACAAAAAACGTGCGGCATGGCAAAAATTTTATGTTACATATTCAGGTAGCAGAGCCTTGCTCGGAAAACCTGCCATAGAGGAATTAATTGTAGTTAAATTTGTGAATAATCTCGACCTAGAATCAGATAAATACAAAAAGGCATTCCCATACTTGTTCGGAAAATTGGGATATCTCGAGGGGGAGTACAACATAAAAATTTGTGACAATGCCGAACCTTACCAAGTGTCCGTAGCGAGAAGAGTCGCTATCCCTCTACTTCCAAAAGTTAAAGGTGAAATTGATCAAATGGTTAAAGATGGTCATATCGGAAGTTAATGAACCAATAGATTGGTGTTCAGGGATGGTCGTCGTCCCAAAGAAAAACGGCAAACTACGCATATGTGTCGATTACCATCAACTCAACAAATGCGTGAAACGTGAAAAACACCCGTTACCCTGTGTAGATCAAGTTTTAGGCCAACTGGCAGGTGCAAAATATTTTTCTAAGTTAGATGCAAAATCGGGTTTCTGGCAAATCAAACTATGAACGCAGTCAAAACTGTTGACAACGTTTATTACACCGTTCGGACGATTCTGCTTTAATCGTTTGCCATTCGGGATATCAAGTGCCCCAGAGTATTTCCAACGACGAATGTCCCAAATCGTTGGAGGTATTGAGGGAGTGGTTTGTGAAATGGACGATATTTTAGTTTTTGGAACCACCAAGAACGAACATGACGACAGGCTGCGCAAAATAATGAGTAGAATACAAAAGTGTGGATTAACATTAAACAAAGAATGCGAGTTTTGTAAAACGTCGATACAGTTTCAAGGTCACGTCATCGACAGCGAAGGAATCCGTGCCGATCCAGACAAGG
The DNA here is from genome assembly GCF_918807975.1 of Aplidium turbinatum. Taxonomy (NCBI): domain Eukaryota; kingdom Metazoa; phylum Chordata; class Ascidiacea; order Aplousobranchia; family Polyclinidae; genus Aplidium; species Aplidium turbinatum. The sequence goes on along the minus strand of NC_137483.1, from coordinate 2,715,123 downwards.
TGAAAGCCATACGCGATATGGGTGCTCCAACAAACGTAAGCGAAGTTCGAAGATTCCTCGGTATGGTCAATCAATTAGTGAAGTTTTCCTCAGAAATTTCAGAAGCAGCTAAGCCGCTGAGAGAATTACTCACCAAGAATTCTGTGTGGGCTTGGAAAGAGGAGCAAGAGAAGTCCTTTGTTAAAGTGAAGCAGTTATGTTGTTTCACAAAAATATTGTGTTTTTACGATCCAACAAGAGAAACAATTGTTTCAGCAGATGCTAGTTCATTTGGATTAGGGGCAGTTTTGCTTCAGAAACAACAGAATGGTGATTGGCGCCCTGTATGCTTTGCTTCGCGTTCTTTGAGTACCGCAGAACAGAACTATGCTCAAATCGAAAAGGAGGCCCTAGGTGTCACTTGGGTATGTGAGACGTTTTCTGATGACGTCATAGGACTGAAGTTTGTTGTCCAAACTGATCACAAGCCATTAGTTGCAATCTTAGGAGCAAAGTCGTTAGCAGTATTGACGCCACGACTGCAACGGTTTCGGATTCTCCTAATGCGTTTTTTTATTCTGTTATGCACATTCCAGGAAAAGACCTAATCCTTGCAGACGCACTCTCTAGAGCTCCGGTAGAGCCACCTTCCTAAACAGACGAAGATGACTGTCAGCAGGTCCACGCTTTCGTCTGTTCTTTTGTTGAATCTCTGCCAGCTACGGAGAGTCGTCTACAACAAATCAAAGAACGTCTGGCTGATGACTCAGTGTGCTGTGAGATTATGCATTATTGCACAAATGAATGGCCGACCTTAAGTAAGTTAGGCCCAAAACTAAAAGTATTTTATCCCTTTAGAAGCGAATTGTCCGTACACGATGGATTGCTACTTCGAGGAACAAGATTAGTGATTCCCGTTTCATTACGATTGGATATCCTGGAGAAAATCCACGAAGGCCACATGGGAATCGTCAAGTGTCGCCAACGAGCTCGCGATGCAATTTGGTGGCCAGGAATGAATAAACAATTCGAGGAAATGGTGAGGAGTTGTGTTTGTTGCGCGGAACATTCCCGCAATCGGTGTGAACCAATGCTGCCCGTGGAAAGACCGAGCAGACCATGGCAAAAAATAGCAAGTGATCTATTTGAGTTCAAAGGTAAGAAGTGTCTTTTACTGATAAACTATTTTTCGAGATGGATTGAACTATCCTTGTTATCGAGTACAACATCTCCTTCCATCATTAATCACATGAAGTCTATGTTTTCTCGTTATGGCATTCCCGAGATACTAGTTTCTGACAACGGCCCGCAGTATAAGAGCCGAGACTTTTCAAACTTTGTAGAAGATTTTAGCATAACTCATGTTACGTTTAGTCCTAGATATCCACAATCTAATGGCGAAGCCGAAAGAGCCGTCAGAACCATGAAGACATTTTTCGACAAATGTAAAAATCCGTACTTGGCAACGCTGGCTTATCGTTCGACGCCATTGAGGAATGAATTTTCTCCATCAGAGTTGATGATGGGCCGCAAGCTCCGGACAAAACTTTCATGTTTTCCCGACAACTTGCTGCCAAATTGGCCAGATTTTGCACTTGTCCGTAAGCTTGACCTTGAGGATCAAATCTAACAAAAAAAAGACTTTGACCGTAACCATGGAGCGAGACCGCTACCCACCCTCCATCCAGGTGATGAGGTGTTTGTTAGAGACAGCAGTGCCACGCAGAAGGGGGTCGTGAGAAACGAGTATGACGCCAAACGGTCATACATCATAGACACCAATCAAGGAACATCAGTTCGTAGAAACCGCAGCGCATTGGTAAAAATACCACAGGCTGGTGAATTTGACATAAGTAGTAGGCCTAGCGTGAAATGTGAAATCTCTCATTCTATTAACAATCACTTAGTTAACAACGAAGCAAACACAGATACTAGCGACGTCCAATCTAGAAGAACAAGATCCGGCAGGATCTCAAAACCACCTGAACGCTTGTCATATTAACTGCTTACGTCTTGTTCTGTACGTCTTGTGTTTTTTTTTTTTAGGGGGGGGGGGGAGATAATGTAGGACTATAGTTGTGTCTTACTAGTGCATATTGTTTTAATTTACCATATTTCCTTGAAAGTGTCTCACGATAAGAAAGTTGACAACGTTCCGCGAAGTTTCATGATTGTTTAACTTGTATAGGCTACATGAGACTTGCTCACAGAAGTTTAACTGATCTTATTTAATACCGTACCCTATTATCTTCCCATAAACCGTGTGAAAACTTATTCTGTTTATTGTACTGTATTTGCAACGTGTGGTTATACACCTGTTTCTGTATGGTGTCTTTACAATACCTCGATGCTTGGGCGGAGATGTAGTGTGAAGGCATAATACATGTTATGCCCTGAGACGCCACGCAATGGTAATTACGCAGCACTGTGCGCGTACCTGCCGTTGGGCGACGCAAGAACTGCTACGTGAGCGATGACTGAGGTTTTTGTGATTCATTCGAGACTAACACAACATGGTGTCACTTATTCAGGGTTGCACTCCTGGGGGGCTCGGGGGGGGCTCAGCCCCCCGAAATACGAAAAGGTTTGATGTAGGGGGGGCTCAGGGGGGGCTCGTTCAAGCTTCCATTTTTCAGCTTTTCTGGCTGAACAACAACTTCTCGACTGAACAAGTAACACTTTAACAGCTTTCTCACAACAGAACTGCAAAAAAACACGAACATAAGTTGATAGCAATCGCCAATTATCACTTTTGTCAGAAACTCTCCAGACTAGGAATATCAACTTCGTAGTAGCTAATCGTCATGTCAAATGGACTGTTAATTCTCTACTTCAAATAAAAAAAGCTATTCAAGAAGGAAAGTATTCGTTTGATGAAGTTGTTAACTTGAGTTCCGGAAGTACAAAAAACTACTCCTTTAAAGGCACAACATTAGACCAGTTCAAAGCTCGACGTAGAGACTACCCTTCTTTTGATCGTAATCGGTTTATTCAAGCTTTGATCGACAACATTGGAAGCAGGATGGTGGACACCAACAATGAAAATTCTGTGAAGAGCTTGGAAATTATTGTACCAGAGTTATGGCCTGCTGCAGTCGAAGTTCCATGGCAAGAAGGGGAGCAGAGATTACGAAAAATAGAGGAGAGATTTCATGTTATCACTCCCATTTCCGATTTTCGATTGTATGTTGACAATCCTTGTCATATACCAGATACGATAAAGTTGCTCAAGAACGTAGTACTAAACATGATTGCTATAAGTTCTGCTGAAGCCGAACGTGGATTTTCACAAATGAACTTGGTCATCACACCGCTACGATCACGGCTGACCAATGACCATATCACTTGTTTCAGCATTGTTGTTCATCAGCATCAATGGACCACCTCCTCATTTATGGAATGGCACTGCGGCAACTCAGAAGTGGTTGCAAACTCATCGGTCGGCTGTGGATATTCAAGTTAAGCATTCTAAGCTGCCCACATTGAATGAACTCAGATCTCTGCAAAAACTGTTTGCTGGCTAAAATCAAGGACTGTCGTGGTGCTTTTAACTTAGCCCATAAAACCAAAGACCTGGCAGACAGGCTATTTGTTTTGTGTAATCTCGTTTGCACCAACTTGGAATATGCTTTTGCTGTAATTGGAGTTTTTTAAACTCTTCGTTAATAACTAAATGAGATGTTAGTGTAACTGTCACATTGGCAGCTTATTGGTTCTTACATAGCAAATCTGCAACTACAAGCGCTCATTTCAAGAATTGCATTTCCTTACTTTCCTATTGCAGTCAACGTTTTTGCAAGTGTGCTTAGGATTGGCTCATACAAATAAGTTTACAATTGAGTTAAGAGATTGGAATTAGCTCATGCAAATCGAGCTTCAAGTGTAGGCCTAGGCCTACGCAGTAAAAAAAAGCAAAGGAGATTGCAGTGTAGCAACCAAGCCAAATTTCAAACTTATAATTTTATATCGAATTCAACCACGTTTTCACGTTTTGTTGCTTCTACCTTTTTCTGTACTTCAAGCTATGTTTTAGCATGGGTTGTTTTTCGACATGATGTTCAGAAGTAAAAACATACTGAACAGAGTTTCCTTTTAAAAAAGATAAACATTGTTGGCTAACCTATACCGATTACTTATACATACTTTGTCTATAACAACACAGCTAAGTGTTAGAGCCCCCCCAAAAAAATTTTTAGGAATGCACCCCTGAGTGTCAGAAGTGAGATAAAATGTCACATCAGATAATGTTACCAGATGCGTTTAACTGGCAACATAACGAGTGGGGCCAGTGGATTAAAAGATTCGAACAATATAGGCAAGCATCCCAATTAGCGTCGAAACCTGAAAAAGTGCAAGTCAACTCTCTAGTCTATTTGCTAGGAAGCAAAGGCGAGGATGTGTTTTTTTTTCATTTAAGTTATCAGAGGCCGATTCGATCAACTACGACGTAGTCAAGGAACGCTTCAACAACCATTTCAAACTGCACAATAACGTAATTTTCGAATTAGCAGTATTCAACCGCCGAGATCAACCGCCATGCGAGCGCTTTAATGACTATGTTACTTCTCTGTATGGCATGATAGAAAAGTGTCAGTATGGCGCTATGTCTGATCAGCTACTGCGAGACAGACTCGTCGTAGGAATTACAAATAAGTCGCTGTCCGAACGCATGCAAATGGGCCCAGAGTTAACTTTACAAAAAGCTATCGACGTCGCACGACACGCAGAAAGCATTGCAGAGCAGGGTTACCAGATGTAAATTTAGCAAGGGGCAACTGCACGTTCAAAAAGGGCTAAAAAAGAACCAACTTCTAAAACAAGGGGCCAAAAATAGGGCCAACTCAATTTTCAAGTACTAAGAAGCAATTTCACTGAATTAGCAACACATTCTCAGCAATATAGCCACATATTTCACCTGTAAACAAAATAATTAAAGTAATACCTTAGTAAAAAGTTACTGTGTACACAAAAATAAGAAAAATCGACAAACAGTATTGTTTGAATTAGGAATCAATCTGCCAGTTTAACGTTATTTCCAGAAGTAGCACAGACAATGCAGCACTGAAACATACGGTAACATACGATACAGCATGTAGGATCATGCTTCTGGAGAGACACAACAATAACAAATAAACAATTTACAAAAAGGCATGCAGAGAATGTGATCCCAATAAATTCCATCGAGCAAGTTATCTAACAGTTAAATAAATAGCCTATTTCCTCATTCAATTCACCATCATCCTCCCATTCGAGTTCACAGCATACACAATGTCTGTGATAAGTTTTTCCCCATTTACCGTACTATTGTATTTCCTACCGCTCTCATATCCTGCTTTCTACTTCTTTGGCATCCTAGTCTTCCTGGATCAAGTCCAACAAACACAATAATAGTAAAACTTTGAAAACGGCCAATCAAGGTCTAAAAAAACTAAAGGGCTAACCTAAAATTTAAGGAACCAACTGGTTTTCAAAAGGGGCCAATATAAGCCAACCCAAAATTGGAGAGCTAACTGGATTTCAAATGGCCAGATTTCTGAAATTGGCCCCAAAAAGGCCAACCTGGCAATCCTTCAACTCACTAGAAAAAGGCCATGCTGATGTCAGACGCGTACTCGGTCAGAGCCCATAGGCGTAGCCAGGGGGGGGCGAAATGGCCATGCCCCCCCCCAAATTTTCGAAGTTTGGATTCCGAAGTTGAGCCCTTTGTTGAAAATATAATCAAATTTGTAGAAATTTATAACGTTTTCCAAGACATCTGGCTATTAACACCCCAAGGACTTGTTTTAGACACACAGAAAGACACCAATAAATTTTGCAAATCGTAAATCGCGCAAAATTTACTGGATTTACGTTTCTTTTAACTAATTTGTGGAAGCAATTTCAGAATGGCTTACTCTGTTAGGTTTTTCTGTAGCTGAGTTTTTGGTGTTCTCTAATTTTAGCCGCAGATGTTGCCCGTTCGTGTGTAAGAGCTACCTTTAATAAGTTAATAGCTGTTTATCTGCTAATAAATTTCATACAATTATTACCCTAAAAGTGTTTCCAGAAAGCGCTATAATCCAATATTCAAGTGTAATTTTGCAAACATTTTCCGGGGGGGCATGCCCACGGACCCCCCTAAAAAACGCGTGCCTTCGGCACGCTTTAACCCCCACCAGTTTCATTGCTTCCCCTTGCTCAAGCCACCAGGATACGCCACTGCACATCAGGTGCACATACGTGCATACGCCACTGCACATAAATCAAACACTTTGTCGTTCTCTTCAATTCATCAAATATTTGGCCCCCCCCAAATTTTTTTCCTGGCTACGCCACTGTCAGACCCGCGTATGAAAAGAAAACAGGATGAAAAATCAGAAAGTCAAAATTTGCCACAGCAATACGTTTTAATTTCCATATTGATGAAGCTTTACAGAAAAATCTAGGTAAGAGATCTCAGTCTGCTCAAAAAGAGCCAACAAAGAGCCAACGGACCAACCAAAAATTTGGGGGCCAAACAGCTTCAAAAAGAGCCAGATTTCTGAAAGTTGGCCCCAAACAGGCCAACCTGGTGAACTTCAAGGTGCAGAGCAACAAGGTGAACTTCAAAGTAGAGCGGAGAAAAATTTCGACTACGTGGACGGGGTTGAAAGAAAACGTCGCAATAAGTTCTTCCCGAATCGAGAATGCTGCCAACGATGTGGTAGAAATAAACATTACGAAAACGAAAAATTTCCAGCTGAATTCATTACTTGTTTTAAATGTTCAAAGATAGGCCACTTTGCAAGACAATGCCGCAGCAATAAATACCAGGAAGTCTCGTCGACATCAGCTGATAAAGTCGTAACTAGTTACGAAGAGGAAAAGACGTCTTACTTAGGTGAAATAAATGAGTCTTCAACGAGTAATTGGATTGTGCCTATTAAAATTTACAACGACTTCATTGATTTTAAAGTAGATACAGGAGCGGATGTTACAGTTATACCAAAAACCTTAATTAAAGATTTCCAAAAGCTTCAATTGATAAAACCTGACCAAAGGTTAGAAGGACTCGATGGACAAAGGACCCGAAGTTAGAAGGACCCGAAAGACCCGATGTGAATCAAATAATTTTTAGACAACAACATTTCAACAATCGGAAACTACATTTTTATTTAAATCTTGTTTTTTAAAAACTATTATAATGCTTCTTGACGGCAGACTGTACCACAATTCGGTAGACTACGTGTTTTGCCCATGAAACTGGGCTCTGCGGTATTGCACCACAGTTGCTGCTGTTCACTGATGCAAAGCTTTTGACCGTATTTCAAATCAAAAACGTGTCTGTAAAACCAAGGCTGCTCGAATAAAAAGTAAGCTGCTTCGTTTCTGCGAAAATTGTTGTTTTCGTTTTGATTCTTTCCCAATAGCCCCATAATGTTTATGAAAACGTTTTTTTAAATAAACTCAACTTTGTTTTGTCGTCACCTCTAAATGAAACGCGTGGTCTACACATTGCAAGATGCATTTTCAAATGAACAACTTTGTTTGGTTTTATTTTGAATTAGTTTTCAGAGTAAAAATTTTGTTGGATTTTCAGTTTGACTGAAAGACCTGAAAGACTATATTGTTTCAAACGGCCTCTGTCTCTAGGGCCAAGTTCATAATACTTAATAATTTTCCTTAAGTTTGTACAAGACCTGTCGCAACTCATACAATTTGTGTATAGACGTCACTTTTTTTAACCATGAGCAGACATAACCGAGTAACAACACAATATTGAATATTATAACAAACAAAACAGAAAACGTTCTTTCAAATATTTAGATTAGACCATATTTTTGTTATTACGGTATAGCCTGTACTGTTAAATAGCCTACATAGCCGAAAACGTTTGCTATTAGGATAGCGATTCATCACACAATAAGAAAACATGAGTAGGATATGGATAAGCTATGAATTTGTCACGGCCCTACGCTATAGCCTACTCTATATCACAAACCGACCAGAGTCCAGACTACATATCGAATTTTAGCCCCAGCTGCTCAACCAAAAGCCACAGCCTGAGCAAAGCAAAATCTCAAAAAAAACAAAATATAGCCTAAAAAAATAAATTATCTCACCAAATTGTTTCCATTTTTTTTCATATTTCTTCACTAACGTTTTGCATTTTCTGGTTTTGCTTCGTCTCGAGCAAAATGGTTTGCAGACATTGTTTATTCGACACTCCGCATCGACAGCCCTTTTATCTCTATTGTTTAAGTCATTTGCGGGACTTTCCAACCAATCCGTTATGTCACCAGTGACGTCGTCAAAAGCAGCTGTCACAGAAAAATAAAAACTTGTAATTAATAAAATTATTTTCATTACTTGCTGTCCTTGCTATCGGGCTACTCAGACACTACTTGCAAAGTGCTGCGAGCAACGCATGTCTGCAAAGGATACAGCATTATGCAAAAGCATGCACATTACCGTAGGCTATGTCTGTACTGTCATTATTCATACATTTTATTTTGTGTGTTTCAATCTACTTGTAGTGACTTTCTTCTTTTGGGCTGAAGAGAGTCATTCAAGAGAAAAAAACCGATAGCTCAGTGGAAGCGCCGGACTCAAGATCAAGCGGTGATGGTTGGGGTCTCGGGTCGTGCGCTTGAGCAACGCATTTCAGAACTGCTCTCCATTCAGTGACGTCTGGTGGATGGAATGGCTCACACACAACAACACTTCAACAACCATCATTCTGCCAATCTCGGAAACCGGCCCTGCGTCAATGGTTTAAATCCTCTACAAGTAGCCTACGCGAAGCTGTCAGGAATAACCTGTCAAAGGCTTTGTCAATCTGAGGATGAGATTCAAAACTGACCAGCCAAAATTAAGGAGTGAACTTGGCAATGCTTTCAGTTTCAGCAAAACTTACATAAATGGTGCAAAATAAAACTAATTGTTAACAGTCTGTTTATATAATAGCCTACTCTCCGCTTCAACTTCATCATTTAATCGCAATCCGTAATTTTGACATTCATTCACCGTCTGATGACGTCAGTAGCGTAGCCAAGAATTTTGAAAGGGGGGGGGTTGACGACCCAGCGGTGGGGGGTCTGGGGGGCCTCCCCCAGAAAATTTTGAAAAATTAATTTGAATTTGGTGCATTCTGAGAGCATTTTCAACAAAAATGTGGGTATGAATATTCCTGAAAAATGGTGCTGTCCGGTGGCATAAGAAAAGGATAAGATCATGTTTTCTTCGGCATTTTTCGGAAACAAACCTACGTCTCAATGTTTTCTTGTTGTTAATTCCTGGCTGAGATGTTTGGTATTGGCAAAACTCACTCTTTTAATGCAGTTTTGTTTAAAATTAGGCAATTTTTGTTAGACTGGAAGCATCATTCTCAAGCATAAAGAGACTGAAAGCATCATTCTCAATATCGTGACGTCACACACGTGCCAAAGGGGGGGGGGGTTGTAACCCCCAACCCCCCCCCCCCCCCCCTGGCTACGCCACTGGCTGACGTCGAATAAATCTAAAAACCACAGATTTTGTTGACTGAGAACAAATGATTTAAAAAAATTAATTCAGTCAACCCTACTCCCTACTGGCGTTAGGCCTATACCCCAGTACATAAGCAATTAAGCATTCGATTATACGAGTGACTAAAGGAACAGCAAAATTAAACGGAGTCGCCTCGACTCCCGTAGTGTAAGGCAACGCACTTCAAGGAGCCATATTTAATCGATTAAGAAAATCTAAGCAGGTTTACGAAGCCAAGAAGGAAAGGAAACCGGCAATTATTCGCTGATTTAGTATTGAAATATCTACAGTAGTTTAAAGTATTATGTTTTAAAAACATAAAACATTCTACTTACTTCCACAAGTGCAGCTGAAGTAACAAAGCAAACAAAACGATACCAAAAGAAGCTGCATTTTTGAGACCAAATTATTATTATTCCCCAATCAAGTTTGTAGCTTAAATGAATTAAACTGCTTTCCGTGGCGTTGTTCTAGCGTCTATAAGCAACCTAAATTTTTACTATGATTTATAATTTATAGAGGAAAGATTTTTGTTTCAACCAAAGGAAGTATAAAATTGAATGTTCTTTGGCTTCTCACAAGGAAGTCCGGGATTCGTGATCCTTAGTTTCCTTATTCCAGTTTTGATTTGTATCCCAAATCAATTGAAATCAATGAAGATTTAAAACACAGCGGTTTCGTTGAACCCCAAATTTTCGCCGAATCACAAAAACAAGAATCTACCACATTTAGTAGTAATGCATTACTGTATTAATAAGACTTCTGTTGTTGTTTTTCTGAGACCAATAGTGAGATTCGAGGCTTTGTCTAGGAATCAGCAATTCGCATGTCACGTTTGTATGCAAGCCGGTTTCGTTTTTCTGTTTTATTATCCACAAGAATAGAAAACGCAAGCTCGCATAAATAAATGGTTACGAATGGCATGAGAACTTCAAGGGCAACTTTTGTAATAAGAGGATAACTTTCAATTTGTTGGCACCAAAACGTTTGAAGATTTGTTGTATTGAAGTTTCTTTTTTGCACCTCGCTTTCTTGAAGCTCGATAATGTCAACCAAGTATGGACTGTTTATATCTACTGTTGCAGTATCATAAGCAAATGGTTTTGACGTAGGCTTATCCAGTACCCATGCTGGAAACTGCGTTTGTTCAGAAAAGTAGTAGGCTACTGAGTTTCATCAATCAATCATTTTATTTTTCGTCATTAACGCGTCCTGGACGAAAACGATACTACTAACTACAATACTGTAGTCGATTATAGACCTACCAGCGCGTAATAAACGGGAAAAGATGGCAAAACCTTGAAAGTTAGCAAAGCCGCACTGCACATAATTCTCTAACCACTTTCTTTTTTTGGCAGCCATGTTAGGCTGAAGTTAAACAACAGATGAACATAATAAACAACATATTATGCCTGGCGCATGAAATGAACACTGTTAGAAGTGTGCTGTCTTCGTGCTTACTTTTATAATTCTTTATTATTAAATATGTTACATTAAAAAAGGTTACATTTAAAAAGGTGTGGCAATCATGAGCCTTTCTTTTTTTAAGCATAAATATCTGTGTCTTAATACAGTGAAGAAAAAATCTAGGCCTACCGGTCGGATACTGACTGATGGCTGACTACTGAACACTACCGCCAGTCAATACAAAGCCTTAAGCAAACCTGCCTACAAAAAAAGTACAAATACAGTAAAGAGTAGGCTAAAAAATTTTCTTCAATTTGCTTACAAAAAAGAATTTTCTTAAAAATTGAAAATAGAACTAACATGCAAAAAGAAAACGTGAGGAAGTTCATGTTTTGAGGAAATCAAGTTTTTCTTAGGGATCGTTTTTGCAATGTTGCGTAATATATAATATATATTTTTGCATTCTGTGTTACATGCAGATGGCACAATTACATCACGCGTCAAACACACAGATGTTTATTAAGCATCACGTAAGCTGCCATCAAGTTTCGGCTGGACAATATTTTCCAAAAATATTCGCTGATATACCAGTATTCAGTAGGCCGTGTGTTAATGTTTGAAAGGACGTTCGCGCCGAACTCCTGAAACAGCTTTGTCGAACCCCAGGGGCTCGATCGAACCCTGGTTAAGAACCACTGCTTTAGGGTATTAACCGTATTATTTTATTCAGATAACCGTATTTAACCGTATTATTCAGATAACCGTTATATTGCCGTATAGGTAGGTACTTGGTAGTTAGCCGGTTTCATGGCCATGTTGTGAGATCCCTAGTTCGACGTTTCGACGTTCGAAGTTCGTTCGACGCCGGTTTAACATTATGTGGCTGTGTCTTTGGCAAGACACTTAAAGACATGCCATTGATAACGGAGTGGCACCCCGACTGCAGCCCTTGATTTTACTTATGATTATGAACAGAAAGCTGCTCTAGACAAAAATACCTCCGGCCCTTTACGACTATGGCCTGCTGAACCGAAGGTTGTTTAGCTTGGCTAGCACTGAACCGTGTTTGTTGAACTTCTAGATTGAAACTTGGCTTGGCTGGTGGAAGGTGGGCAGTGACAACAGACACAAGCTACTGCGGGTGCTTTATGAGGCATTCATCAACTGTGGAATGTCTAATGAGGCGGCTGAGGTCATGATTAAAGTCTTGGAAAGTTATACTCCAGAAAACGCTAGCCAAGCACGCGAGGATGCTGTCCGGTATGTGGCATATGCCTCAGTTGCGTTATTGACTCATCATAACGACACTTGTGACGTAATAGATTTCTAACCGCAATTGAAGTTGCGGTTCCTTATACTGTATTCGAAATTATTTGTTAGCACGCTGGTTATGTACATCGTACATGTATTCAATCCGTATCGGCTTTCCAAGTATATCCCGAAGTTCCATGTACACAGGAATGGGCTTCCTGGTGCGTTCCAGGAGAGACCAATTACGAATAATTGCATGTCACTAGCGGAATAACACATCATAAACTTTCAGGCTTGTAAAGCTTTATTTTGAAATGAATGTACTCACTTTGTAGTGTGAGTTTGTATCTCAGTTATGACCTTTATTTATTACACTATTCTTCAATGTCCCATCCCTTTTGAAATATGTTAATAGTATTTTCATGGTAGGTTTACTTTAGGATGAATTTGCTTTCTCCACCCAGTCAATTCCTATGGACCATCACATTTTCGTTAAATACATACAGTATCATTGTTTGATGATGATAAGATTGAGGGCTTCTGTTGCTTGCTGTATATTTGTGTTGTCACATTATATGCCATGCAGGTGCATCACGCGCGCCCTGTCTGACCAGAATACCTTCTTGTTCGATCACTTCCTCACTTTGAAGGCCGTCAAGTTCCTTGAAGGGGAACTCCTTTATGACGTAAGTCGTGACGCAACGCACGAAACTGTTATTTTTAAACTTTAATGTAATATTCTTCAAATCTTTTATTGAACCACTGAAATTTCATAATGAATGTGTTTTCTCAAATAAACTTCGTAATCTACGGAACATGAAGTTCGCACTTATCGTACAACTGTGATATCAAAGTTTAACAGGATAATGTTCCTTCAAGCGTTATGTTCGTTGTGATAATGAATTTCTTATTCAATTTCAGCTTCTCAATATCTTTGTAAGCGGAAATGTTCAAGATTATGAAGAATTCTACAAGAACAACAACCAGTTTGTTGATTCCCAGGGCCGGATTTAGCCTAAGTGCTGCCCTAGGCAGATGAGAAAAATGCCGCCTCCCAAAAAAATTTTTGATGGTGATTTTCGATTTTTCGATACAACACAGGCACTGGTTCTCATTTGTCCTCAATGCCGCCATTTTTATAAAACTTCATAAAACTAAAGTTCTTTCGTGTACTAGTCTTACTTTTTGGCTTGTTTACATACTTTAAGCATCAAGGCAAGTAAGCTACACAAAATAGCCTGCAACTTTTCCATCAACCTAACAGTGACTAAAAACATTTTTTCTAGGCTCCTTCAAATTTACTAACAGTGAAACAAACCAAACAAAGATTAATAAAAATTGCACAGACAAAGCCTAGTCCTCCATACTAAGCGAGACAGATAACTAAAAGAAGCGCTAAGCAGCACATATTGTTGAAAACCAATCAAGCGTGAAGTACTCTAGGGGCGATGACTTGCCGCAGTTTTTTTTTTTTTTATGTATTTATCCTGCATTGCGGGAAAGCGGACTTGAGCGCTATGCATCGGTGTACGCCTTCCGACGTACACCTGACCCACGCTGCAGCCGACGACAATGTCTGTTTCCGGTTGTCTACTCTACTTATGACTTAAATTTGGTACTACCCATTACTCGAAATCGATCACTGGGTAGAGGCAATTATCGTAAAGTTTCTTGCCCAGAGAAGCAACAGCAGGTGCGGGTGGCTGGAGTCGAACATGCAGGCTTTCGACTGCGAGCCCAACGCGTTTATAAATGTGTGTGATGTGATAACATATTTATTAATTGCTATATATCTGATTATATCTGTTGTGAATTATTATATTCACATACAGTATTATCAATGTAATATATTCGTAGGCTATATTTTGCCGCCCCCAATAATTTGCCGCCCTAGGCAACTGCCTACTCTGCCTACTGGTGAATCCGGCCCTGTTGATTCCTTGGGTGAAAAATTCTATTTGGAGTAGGTTTCTAAACCGTAGTTTTGACACCGTGTTTTCATCGACGAAGCAACATTATATGCATCGCGCTGTTGCAACTCAGCATAGTATTAAGATCTTTAAATGATTACCCAACAGATTTCCTGCCCTAACGTTTCAGTCAGAGATTGAATCTCAGGTTTGAAATTTCCCGGGGTGTACCTAATTTCAGTTAACCTCACAACAATCACTCAAGTTTCAAATCATCATCTCAACCAACGCTTCAAGACAACTTTCCACTTTCACTTTACTACGCGGAAGAGATCGGAAGATCGAAACACTGGCCTTTGTCCGTAGTTACTTTTCATAATGTCTTTTTCTGTCAATAATGTCTTTTTAGACATTACTTTTAAAGAAATAAAAAAGAGTCAAAAGGCATGTAAATTTCACTCTGTGTGGAGCTACATGTACTTGAGAGGTTAACTGTTATTTTTTTATTCACTTGTTGATTCATTAATATCAGTTTGTATCCTCTGTGGATCCTTCTCTAGTATCATGGGCCAATCCTATAGATGTTTGCTGGTACACCCCTTCATTTTCTTTGAATTTTTGTACCTAATTTCATTGGCGTTTCGTTTTCGGTTTCACAAAGAATAACTAACTCTGAAATAATTTTTTAAAAGTCTTGAGTGATCTTGAAAGCATAGAATTGTAATCACTAAGTATCGCAAATGTGGAGTCTTTTGATGCTTCATTAACACCATGCGCGCGCACTATTTGTGGTGAAAAATATGGCTGATATACGCTATTGTGATCTAGTCAGCACACATACTTAGTGTCAGCAGACTCAGCTCTTTACTGAGCTTTCTTGCATCGCATGGGCTATTTTCGAGTTCAGACATAGTTCCATATTTGTTGCGAATGCGCATTGGTCGTTAATTTATCGCCGGATTTCTCCTCAGGATTGTCTCATGAAAGCAACCTCAACAAGGTGAAACTGCTGACCCTTATTGACTTGGTTGGCGACACGCATGACATCACCTTCGATGACGTCATCGAGCGCTTGGGCATCGGCGAGGATGACGTTAAGGAGTTCATCATCGACGCGATCCAGAGGAAGTTGATCCGTGGAAGGATCGATGAGATTAACAGGAAAGTCATCGTGAGGTGAGATACGGGACGTGCTTTCCTTTAAATAGATGTTCAAATCCCATGCGGCACCTCACAGGGGATCAGCATCATCAGGTTGCGGTTGAAAGGCTATCACCCGAGGTCAAAGTTCATTGTTGAGTTAAAGCGATGTGCCTGTAGACACAGATACGAAATGTAAAGGGAATTCTCATTCTTCATGCCAATCAGCAAAGATGAAAAGATAAGGTTCTCATTATATCAAGCTGTAGGCAATAATCAAGTAGAATACAAGTAAGACAGCCAGCTTCTACACACAAATATGTAACACCACATTTGGCTGCACATAGGTAGAGGTGAAAGCAAGAAAATGGCATCATAATGTTTGAACAACTTCCGCAAAACGTGTGATTGAAATTACATTTTATGGTAATTTGTCTCTGGCAGAAATAGTCTGTGTTTGTATATCTGTTGCAAAACACTAACGTAATTATAACAATTTTTTGTATTTTTATGCGACACTTTGTCTTTGCAGCCAAGCATGCCAGCGCACATTTGGGAAGGCACAATGGCAACAACTTGGTAACCGATTACAGATATGGAAAGATAATTTGAAAAAGGTCAATGACCGACTTCGCACTGTTCAAGCATGAAGCGATTGAAGGTTACTCAAGGTCATTCCCGGATGAGGCACGTTTATTGGGGGTTATTATGGAGCATGGAGGCTGATCAATCATCCTTTTAAAGTTGATCTTAAATAAAATACAAAAACTGTAAAGTAGATGTTGCATGGTTTGAAGTCAGGTTCCCAGCAAACATTGATTGCTGGGCCAGCGTCGGCTATATGCTGGGTATGTTGGCACAAGGCTGGCAATTTTGTCCAACATTTTGCCAACATTGCCAACATTACGCCAACAATTTCAATACTTCTTATTATGCGTTCAAAAAGGTCTTAAAGATTTTGTTTCAGGTTTATTTGTTTTAAACTGTAAAAATACTAACACAAACCTCTTTTCATGTGGTATTGCTTCAAAACACAGTTGTGTGATTGGCTAACATCGGTCAGAAGCATTGCCAGTGTTGTGCCAATTCATAACAATTTCGGTGTTTTCTTCAAAATTATGCAAATGTAATACCATCATTTTGCTACAATTTTACATTTTAATAATAGGCTATCAATGCTGTTATTATTTTCTGATACCGTACAAGTATACTATGAATACTTAAGACCAGCGTTGGTCAGAAGGGTAGCCAACAGTTTGCCAACAAAGTAGTTTCATTTTAGTTTGTTTATGCCAAACTGAGCAGAGGTCTAGAAAAAGGCTGGAGCAACAAAACGCGAACGCGATAACGTGCTTGATGTTTAAACTTTAAACAGTTTAAACTTTCCATTAGCCCTACACGTTTCCACAAAATAAACAATTGCAATGTCGGCTATATGCTGGATGTGAGGGCACAAGATTGGCAATTATGTCCAACATTTTGCCAACAATACGCCATCAATTTCAATAACTTATTTCTTATCATGCGTTCAAAAAGGTCTCAAAGATTTTATTTCAGGTTTATTTGTTTTAATCTTTAAAATTACTAACACAAACTTCTTTTCATGTGGTATTGCTTCAAAACACAGTTGTGTGGTTGGCTAACATCGGTCAGAAGCATTGCCAGCGTTGTGCCAATTTACAACAATTTCGGTGTTTTCTTTAAAATTATGCAAATGTATAGGCCTACCATGATTTTGCTACAATTTTACATTTTAATAATAGGCTATCAATGCTGTTATTATTTTCTGATACCGTACAAGTATACTATGAATATTTAAGACCAGCGTTGGTCAGAAGTGTAGCCAACAGTTTGCCAAGTTTGTTTATGCCAAACGGAGCAGAGGTCTAGAAAAAGGTAGGAGCAACAGAAACGCGAACGTGATTCCGTGCTTGATACTGAAACAGTTTAAGTTTCCATTTGCCCTACACGTTTCCACAAAATAAACAATTGCAATGTCGGCTATATGCTGGATGTGAGGGCACAAGATTGGCAATTATGTCCAACATGTTGCCAACAATACGCCATCAATTTCAATAACTTATTTCTTATCATGTGTTCAAAAAGGTCTCAAAGATTTTATTTCAGGTTTATTTGTTTTAATCTTTAAAATTACTAACACAAACCTCTTTTCATGTGGTATTGCTTCAAAACACAGTTGTGTGGTTGGCTAACATCGGTCAGAAGCATTGCCAGCGTTGTGCCAATTCATAACAATTTCGGTGTTTTCTTTAAAATTATGCAAATGTATACCATGATTTTGCTACAATTTTACATTTTTATAATAGGCTATCAATGCTGTTATTATTTTTTGATACCGTACAAGTATACTATGAATAGTTAAGACCAGAGTTGGTCAGAAGTGTAGCCAACAGTTTGCCAAGTTTGTTTATGCCAAACGGAGCAGAGGTCTAGAAAAAGGTAGGAGCAACAAAACGCGAACGCGATAACGTGCTTGATACCGAACCAGTTTAAAGTTTCCATTCGCCCTACGCGTTTCTACAAAATAAACAATTGCAACGTTGGCTACTTTATTTCAGCTTCACTGGATTTATTCTTTGAAAATATTAATAGCCAACAATAAAATGACTCTTTAACTAAATGACTCATGTGGTTTAGTGGAAAAACACAGTTTCTTTCGCATACCGTATTCTTGTACCAACAACGCCATGATAAAAATCGTTTGTTCATATTCAATTGCTTCAGATAATTTAGTGCAATAAATGTCTTGTGATTCAGAGAACACTTCCAGAAAGTTTAGGCTTTGGCGCCTCCAATACCCAACTAGCATAATCCGTTCTGTTTACATTGATTCAACGTCTGCAGATTCAAGTTGCCAGGTCTTCATTTTTTTCTTATGTTCAACAAAAGCTTTTTTAATTTTTAAGTTTAACTATACTAAAATGTTTTGTAATATTTTTGAAAACATTTTTTCAGGACTAACCTCAAAATTTGCGTGCAGTTCAAGAAAATTTAAAACAACTTGTAAGCTTAATCGAATTCACTTGTTGATGTTTAGTAGCGCTCGACACAGCAGCATGATTGTGGTGATCATGTAATCATTGAGTTGCGGCTGCACTGCCGCCGCGCTGCTGACTTGTCTGCAGACGCTGAATCAATGTAAAAAAAAATCGATTGATGCAGTATCACTTGTTGATTTTGTTCTGAGAGCAGTCTCGCTCACTGTCTGATTTTGACCACGTGGGTGAGATTCTCGTGTCGCCAACAAAGGGGCGTCTTTACTTTAAATGTAGCAAAGCTTGCACAATAGGCCAGCTTCAGGAGCAGTCATGTTGCGTCGAAATCTCTCCTCAATTTCTTGAAGCGAGATTTCACAAAACGATTGCTACTTTTACTTTCAACGATCCGGCAAATCGTTTTTTCTACTCCCGCGGTGCATAGAACAACACTGCAGGCACAATAATTGTTGTGAAAACTCCATTATGACGTCACTACTTCAAACTTTGACTGGGCAATATGACGCGTTGAAGTGAAAGAGGCAACAAAGCTTTAGAATGCGGCGATGTGTTATATCAACGTGAGGAGATGCAATTTAGCAGAAGAACTTGGTTTGTTTTGATGAAGGAAGACAGAGGCCATGACTTAATCCTTTGCTAAAGGGATTATGACGTCACTCGATTCACTTCGACTGTTCAAGCATGGCGGTTGTGCTCAATACACAATTACGTGGAGAGCCGAAAGCACAATGCTTATGTGAACAGCGCTAAGAGGAATTTTCGCTTCTTGCATCGAAAATATAAAAAATCGAATTCAATTGAGATAGGCCTATTACGGCCGAAAGAAGTTTTAGAAATGATCAAAATGAAACTATAAGAATGACTTACGACAATGTTTATGAAAACCTGGTAAGTGAATGTCTTTTATTCATTGAACCTGAAATAATTGTGTAAAGTCGTTTTTGTCACTAGGCTACGTTTACACAATTTAAAGAAAGTTATAAAACTCAATTTAGAGAAAGTTATAAAACTCAATGACCAATGGAAAACATTCATATGAAATATTCTCGTGACAAATTTAGTGCCAGTGCTTTTAGATGAGTGCTAAGAAGATATCAGCAAAGTAGCAGAGCTTGTGATGTCCCACAACATGTGTAGGGTTCTGCTCAATCTTTGATTTTGCTGCTCCGGCAGTGTTTGCCTGACTGCTTGAATGTGTTTGTATTTTTATGTCGTGTGGATAGGTCTGTGATGGTTGTAGAGTATTTGCAAATGTAGCTTTCATTGCCGTCAACTGAATAATAATAATAATAACATGTTTTATTTTGCGCCCATTGCGACAACATGGCCTACAGTAGCCTACACTGCGACCTACATACGCAACAAAACAGACGACTGGAATCCCAAAATAAACTTTAAACGTTGGCTGTCATTTGTAACAGTCGAAAATGTCTGTAACAAGTGCTGAAGCTTTTTAATATGATGGATGAAACCCCTGTCATTACATTCGATTTACATTTTGCAGGTAGCAAATTTAAGTCAAGCTGTTGGCAAAAATGCAAGCGATTGTATCAGTGGACTTATTACCAACTATTATTATCGAACACAACACAGTTCAAAGCATGTCGAGAAAAAAGAAAGGAAAAAAAAAACGTCGTGAAGTCTAAGCACTCGTTTGATTGTTCAAAAAAGAATCTGAAAAAGATTGTTCTTGGTGAGTACGGATAAATGTTTTTACTACGACTAAATGATTATGTCATAACTATGCCATTTTGTTCTTTTGATTAATGTATGATGTAATTGTGAAGAGTATTGAGTAATGTATGAAAATGTTTTAGTGGTGTATTTGCAGTGATGTGAACAACGAACATGGTGGTTAGTAGGCTATGTCGGCATTTATATACTGATTTAACATTTCTTTTTTTACTTTCATGATTAGACATGGTGATGGCGCACGACAAAGCTGCTGCCGTGCAGCAAATTGATGAAGAGTTTCAGAGTGATTTCGAAATTGGAAGGACAGGCAAGGTGGCTGAAAACGGCAAAAACTAACTTTTGGTGAGCTTGTTATATGTTTGAAAGACAACAGCGCATGTGTTGCTTTAGTTGTTGAATAACTACTGTACACGCAATTAGAATGTATTGGAACTTGATTATTGCTCTGCGTGGCGCAGAATCGAATGATAAGTTTTTTGTCACGCACGTTGGAGAGAGGGATATTACATTGATATTGCAGATTGTCAATTAACTTCGTAGTATCCTGAACGACAACTGATCAAAATCCTACACAGTGGCGTAGCCAGAAAAATGTTTTGGGGGGGCCAAATATTTGATGAATTGAAGAGAACAACAAAGTGTTTGATTTAAAGCCATCGCCACTTGATGTGCAGTGGCGTATCCTGGTGGGTTGAAGCAATAAAACTGGTAGCGGGGTTAGAGCGTGCCGAAGGCACGCGTATTCTAAGGGGGTCCGGGGGTATGCTCCCCCGGAAAATTTTTGAAAAATTACACTCAAATAATGGATTATAGCGCTTTCTGAAAACACTTTTAGGGTAATATTTGTATGAAATTTATTAGCAGATAAACAGCTATTAACTTATTAAAGATAGCTCTTACACACGAACTGGCAAAAACTGCGGCTAAATTAGAGAACACCAAAAACACAGCTAAACAAAAACTCAATAACTACACAAAAGCCCAACAGAGTAAGCCATTCTGAAATTGCTTCCACAAATTAGTTCAAAGAAATGTAAATCGCGTAAATTTTGGGCGATTTACGATTTGGAAAATTTATTGGTGTCTTTCTGTGTGTCTAAAACAAGTCCTTGGGGGTGTTAATAGCCAGATCTCTTGGAAAACGATATAAATTTCTACAAACTTTATTGCATTTTCAACAAAGGGCTCAACTTCGGAATCCAAAGTTTGAAAATTTGGGGGGGCATGGCCCCTTTTGCCCCCCTGGTTACGCCTATGATTCCTACACTGTTGCCAAACAGCCCTCTTGATTTAAATATTTTTGTTTCATTCGCAGGAATTCACAATGATAAAGATACACAAGAAAAAGCTGCTGATGTGCAATGAATCTCCATCTGTCAATACGATTTGATGTGGCTTGTTTCTAATAAATGTGAAAATATACGAAGCTCGGCTGTTACTTTGCTTTGTCACAAAGGGAGAAGTGTTGCTTATAAATCCGTGTTGCTGCTGTTCTTTCGCCCAAGGATTAGCTAGGTTCAACAATAAACTTTTGGTGATGAGCGAGGTTTAAGTACAGAGACGTTTGGCAAATGTAGATGCCAATGCTGTTCAGATGTTTTATGCACCAGCTTGCTTCGCATGGCCAACCTTGGTCAAAGCGCGGGCATCACAATAGTCAATAGATCAGATGAAGCAGCATCATGGTGCATAAAAGTCAACCAGAATTTAGGCGCCAGATGAAGCAAAATGGTGCACAAGCCATCTTGCCAACGTTGGCCAGATACAAATGCCAACGTTGGCAAGATGAAGCAAAATGGTGCATAAAACATTTTGCCAACGTTGGCAAGATACAGAAGCCAACGTTGGCTAGATGCAGAAGTCGACGTTGGCTAGATGCAGACGCCAACGGTGGCAAGATGCATACGCCAACGCTGGCCAGATGCATCCAAATGGTGCATAAAACATTTTGCCAACGTTGGTAAGATGCAGAAGCCAATGTTGGCTAGATGCAGAAGCCAACGTTGGCAAGATGCAGAAGCCAGCGTTGGCAAGATGCAGACGCCAACGCTGGCCAGATGCATCCAAATGGTGCATAAAACATTTTGCCACCGTTGGCAAGATGCAGAAGCCAATGTTGGCAAGATGCAGAAGCCAGCGTTGGCAAGATGCATAATCCAATGTTGGCAAGATGCAGAAGCCAACGATGGCAAGATGCAGACGCCAACGCTGGCCAGATGCATCCAAATGGTGCATAAAACATCTTGCCAATGTTGGCGTCTGCATCTTGCCAATGTTGCGGCCAACTTCTTGCCAATGTTGCCCCAACAATCAATGTTTACTGGGATTGTACAGAAGCAAATATTTAGTCACGTTGTAAGCGAGAAAGCAAATTTCGTAACTCGGTTTAATTGTCGTAGGCTGCCTCTTCAATTTAGGAGGTATGGCAAAATTGAACTTTAAAAAAATATAGTTAACGTTCTTATAACCTGTTAAGTCCGCCCTGTTAGCTCAGTGGTTATGCGCCCAGCTCAAGATCACCCGGCGCTTGTTCGACTCTCGGGGTAGGGATTGTAGATCATAGGGATGCGAAACTTCATCCGCTTTTGGCTTATCCGCAATACTAGAAGGGTTACGTTCTTTTGTAATTTACAAAATATTTTACTTTTTATGGGTTATATAAGAAGAGTGAAGTTGGTTTTAAAGTAATTTAAGGTTTTTAGTTGAAAGCAAGCCAGCAGTAAAGCGTAAAAAAAATGTCAAATTGGCAATTGACCCTTCTAATGTTGAAGGAACAACGGAGTTGCGCGTCCCGTAATGTACCGTCCCTACTCTCGGGGTGTGCGCTTGAGCAACGCATTTTCAGGACTGCTCTCCATTCAGCGGTAGCCTACCTAGTAAATGGAATAATTCCCCGGAAACAACACTTCAACAATCGGAACTTCAATCTGCCAATCTCGGTAACCGGCTTTGCGTCAAGAGCCTCTACAAATATGCGAAACTACCAGGAATAACCTGTTCAAGGCTTTGTCAGTCCGAGGATAAAGATTCAAAACCAACCAACCATGTTCTTTCTACTTAATCCCAAATGAAATCGTAGTGTAAAGTGCAGTAATTCTTGCAGTGCAGACTTACAACAATTTTTCTTCAAAGAACTCCGGTCCTTATCCCGAATTACCAGACTAGATGAGCGATACATGCTTATAACGGCAAATGTATAAATGAGACAAAAATTAGGCGAAGTAAAATCATAACAAAGATGAAGTGATTGTTAACGTGCATAGGCATGGTGATCACCACAGCGAGGGAACAAATTGTGTTGAAATTAAAAAATTTAAAATAAAAAAATTACGTAGAACATTGAAGGTGAACAAAAAGCCAATGAGAAATAAGACTTACCGTAAAACCTCTATTTGAGCGCCACCTCTATTTGAACGCCACCTCTAATAGAACGCCACTTTGCCGTGTTGCCAATCCTGGGGCCTGACAGGTTGCTTCAATTTTAAACTAAAAACAAACGAATTTTAAACTAAAAATTACCTGTATATACCGGTAAATGTGTTTGGTGTTTTTTCTTTTCATTGATAAACTTTATTTCAAAATTCTGACCAGCTAGTCGAAAAGTAGAGCGCCAACCTCTAATTGAACGTCACCTCTAATAGAACGCCACTTTTAAACAAGAGTTGAAAAATAGAGCGCCATGGCGGTGAAATAGAGGTTTTACGGTAATTTGAAAAGTCCTGTACACACAAAACGAAGGAAAAATTCTACGAAATGGAACTAAAGACAGACAAAAAAGTTCAAACATAAGTTATCCTACACTTTCATTTTCTTTATAAAGCTTACCGTATGTCATACAAACATGGCAAAAGTGAATGTGGTTGTAGCCTAAGTTTGTTTGTGCGCATTACTCTTCAAAGCGACAAGGGCACATTTTCTGTGAGGGTTTTAGCCGATTATATGTCGCAGTGGGAACATTAGTTTTCGTAAAACTAGAAGATTAGGCCTTACTGTTGAAAACCTTAGGAATTAGACACAATGTAGCCTAGCCTGCTCATTAAAAAGTGACTGCCCCTCACTCAAAGCAGTTCTCATTCCATGAGTGAGAATGAATCAAAGCGAAACACAGGGTTCTCCTTTTTTGCATGCAAAGTCAGTCAATAACAATAAACTATGGTTCACATGCCCATGAACGTTTCAAGAATGATAAACATATATTTACACCACTACCACTGAATGAAGTTGAAGACTGTGGTTAATTGTTTTAACAATCCTCCACTTGTCATTCAACGGATCATAGCACTCTATTTCTCTAATCACTTCACCGTTCCCATCCAGCCCTCCGACCACGACTATTTCTCCTCGCAGCAAGCAGGCCGAACAACCAGAGCGTTGGAAATTCATGTCGCTGGCGTATGTCCATTCATCTTTCCTAAGATCATATTTTTCAACACTTTTCAAACGAGTTCCATCATCAATTCTTTTTCCAATTGCATAAATAAAACCATCACAGTAAACCGCTGCCAACCATCCTCGTGGTGTTTGCATTGGCTTTATCCCTTTCCATCCCTTTTCACCAATTCTCAGGCGAACAACTGATGACAAGAACTTGTCACCGTGGAGTCCACCAAGGGCATACAGGTGATTTTTCCACGCAACAAGAACATTTGCAGACAAAGTGTGTGACAATGCTGGTATTTCTTGCCATGAATTGGAAACTGGTGAGTAACATTCAGCGGATTTATGACCAAAACCATCAACAACAATCAAATTTCCATCAAGAACAGTGGCACCAAATCCAGCTCTTTCCGAGTGCATTGGCTTTGCTTCTTCCCATTGCAGCTCTGCCGCAGTTAGGTTCAGTCTACAGACGGATGATGTTTGATTGCGTAATGTTGATGATCCTCCCATATAATACAAATTATCGTTCATTTTGACTGCACAGCCTCTACTACGACCAATTGGAAGATCTGGATAATATTTTGCATCTTCTTCCATGCAAGTGTAAACTTCTGTAACTACATTCATACTATATTTTCCACCCAAAGATAAGATTCTTGTGCCACCACCAAGTTCTCTCCATTTTGATGACCTTAAGTGAAAGGAAAACGCATTCAGCAACATCTTTGAGCAAGCAACATCATTTACAATCATAGCTTCCTTTTTTGCAACTTCCAAAAATTCAGAAGGAAGACGATCAAAGTTGATGAGCTGTAGCAAGTCGGGTAAGCTTTTAAGTCTGCTTTCTTGGTCATGTTTTGTCCAATTGATTATGGCTTTGTATAGTGACGTCATTTCCGTTTTCCTTTCAGTTTGTTCCCGGATGCAAGCTGCCAGTTCTTTCCCGGTCAAGTTTTTAAATTCAAGAGTGGTTGCCACTTGGTCGATGTTGTCAGAAATTACTTGAAGAACATGAGTTTTTAAGGAAGTGTTTTGATAGTGATTAGCTATGTTTAGAATCACAAAACAACTAGAAGGATTAACAGCTTCTGCAAGAAACTCAAAGCAAAACTCCCTGACATCGTTTATTTGTAGGTAGTCTGATGCTGAGAGCAAATCACAAACATTCTCCTTACTGATTTCAATGTTTCCTGTGTAAATGAAGTCGATGAGATCCAACATCGAACATGAATTTACGGAAGTGATATTTACCGAGCGTTGATATTTCTCCTTCATTTCAACTTTAAACATTTTCTCAAAGTAACCAGAATAGCAAGACAACACCAACTTGTTTGCAGGAAACTGTGAGCTTTCGGTACATATCACAACATCATGAAAAGACTTGAGATGCCTGTTATCGTTTGCATATTCAATCAGACTTGCAATTTCTGTTCTTTTGCGAGAAGTGCTTGTCAGATTTGTTTTTCCGCTTATTGTGAATGACATTATCAAAGAATTTTTTGTAACCTATTCAGTTGTATCTGTGATAGTCTTTATGCACATACGCATATAATCTAAACATTAAATCAAATATAGTTATTACTATCTGAATGCTTAACAGCCTGTTTCACCTATACGGATCATCAAAAGTTATTATTCAAATAGAATCTATTTGATTCTATTTAAATGATTATATTATATATTACTGCAGACAGTGCACACCGTTTCGACCTCCCGGTCTCATCGGTGCAGTAGTTACACTGGAATTTAATGGATTCTATTTGAATAAGAACTTCTGATGATCCGTATAGGTGAAACAGGCTGTTAAGGATTCAGATAGTAATAACTACAACTTTTTTGATTTAATTCGCTCTGCTTTTCTTTTTTTTGCATAGCATTGAGCACATTTTGTAGTAGGCTACAGTATTAATAGTTTTCATTGTTTTAATTTAAACATTAAAGATATTGTAACAAGACATCTTGTATGCGGACAAACAATTAGGTCTAAGCTTACAAAACAGGTCTACAAAAAACAAACACTATTGGCCTTATTTGGCTATAAAAAATGGTAATTTTTTTGTCGTATCTGGGCTAATACTGTTGCATTAAGTGGACAGGAAGGCAAGGCAGCCAATTTTCGTGTCACTTTCAGGCTTGCCGTTAATTGTCTTACCAAACACATAGCTACATACATGCTCTTGAGCGGTGTCGAACCGGTACCCTTTCGAATGCCGAACCAGGGCTCTCACCATTCGGCTTTGCAGCCGGCAAAAAAGCTTCAGCCTCTACCAAAATATTTCCAACTTTTAAGCACATTTTTCTTCTCTAATAAAACTAACAGCCGATCTGATAATATTAACTTAATTTTGATTAAGACTGGCCGTTTTTCAGCTTTTTTTGTCAAAATAGGCTACCAAAAATCTGTCACAGTCGTATTTGACAAGGTGTCGTGTCCCGTTGAGTTTGTCAAAAAAATACAACTCACCGTTGACAGGTCTGACTCGGGCGGTCGGTTTGGTAGCCTTATTTGAAACCACCAGAAATATTTTGATCTTTGTCTAAAACTTTCTAGCCTCACTATTGGTCTCGTTAATACAACTGATCTCTTGTTCTCCAGAACAGCGACGAACAATCTGTTTTGTTTGCCGTTCATGACGCGACAAACAATTGCAACAAGACAAACAACAGATTGGCCTAAAGAAGAAACGTAATAATTGCTTAATAGAGAAACGCGAGAAGCATTGGTGTATGCGCGTTGCAAACACGATTAGGCCTACTGGAACCCTTTGGTGTTGGTTTTGAATCTGTATCCTCAGACTGACAAAGCCTTTGACGTTATTCAGAGTATATTTTGTGTAAGGAACCAGCTTCCTAAATAAACTATGCTACGGCTTACACATTGCCTCTTCTTCCTGGCCCTAGCATTTGCAGTTGGCTTCTTTGTTCTGGCTTTAGGGGAAGGTGGGGCAAGTTGAGCAGGTTTTTTTCTAAATGTATTTTTTTTTTATTTCACTAACTTTTTCGAAGACTCAAGTATTGCATTTCAAAATCATGCGAGTTTTATAGCCAAGCCAAGTTTTAATACAAAAACCCGTTGGTTGTATTTATTATTTTGCACTGTATTCAAGCATAAGTAACGATTGCACAACTTGCCCCGGATTATTTTTCCGGGGCAAGTTGTGCAGCACCATGGGGCAAGCTGTGTAGCACCATGGGGTAAGTTGTGCAGCACTAGGGGCAAGTTGAGCAACATATTGCGGCCAGCAAAAACACAGACAATTGTAACAAATTAGCTATTTTTACATTCATTCACTATCTCCAGACTTTGAAACTATGTAAAATTGGCTAATAGGCTACAACATTTGTAAATTAACAAAAGCGGTTTACAGGAACAGTTGCACAACTTTTCCCGTCATCAATTGCACAACTTGCCCCATTCACACTTTTTTAAAGAACAAAACATTTCAAAAAAACTAACAAATGTACGAACAATTTTACCTGCGAAAATACAACTACATCATATGTCTACTGACTCCTATACTGCTAAAGTTTGACTAGTTCTACTGTGCATCCAAAAAATCAAAATTTCGTTTGCATCCGAATTTAGATCCTAAGACCTAAACACCTTATATCGTTGATCAAGCCTAACCTGCCCAAAAAACTGATAACTGCGATTCACGTGCTTCAAAGGCATTATAGGTAAAATATAATAACGGCGTTAAAGATTTATTACGTTCTTTATTTCCTTTCAAACGGGGACTTGCACAACTTGCCCCGTTGCACAACTTGCCCCGCCTTCCCCCTATATCTGTTTAGTTGCGTGGCCTAACTACCCAATGTCCACGTTGGCTTCGGATGATTTGGTTGTTGGCTACGTGGCCCAGTGCCGGTCTTTGGGGTGTGCGAACCGTGCGATCGCACAGGGCCCGCAAATTAGGGGGCCCGCAATTTACTCAGAAAATGCGGTAATATTTGTCATGTCCAATGGAAAAAATTCAATTCGATTCCCAAGCAAGTACCGGTATCCTTGAAGTCAGTTGCGGCTTTAGGGTGAGGCAAGTGCTGAAATTGTCGTGTCGGGCCACCTTTGCATGCTTTTAGGCCCCCCACGACATTTCACCATGTGCCAAATAGTTAACATGGCAGTGTGACAACAGAATTTTGTTTTGTGACAATTGCATTTAAATAGAATACATGTTAGTTTCTATACAATAACCATTGTTATTATGCCATATATATGATATGTAGTTTTAAAACTAATCATTTAAAGGGCCCGGATTTTTAAAACACCATGTATCAAATCACTTAATATTCTATGAATTCAGGAAACTTCACTCTTGTGAAAATTTAAATGCATGTTACTTCCAGTATTAAACTATCATTATTATGCCCTATGCATGTAATTTTTAAAATCTAATATTGAAGGGCCCAGGTTTTTTTCAAAACGCCATGTAGGCTACCAAATGTTTAACATTGCTCAGTGACAACAGAAACCAAAATTTTCAATCTTGTGGCAACTGTGTTTAGATACATGTTACTTCCAGTACAGTACGGTACTAAAATGTCATTGTTATGCCATGGGTTGAAAAATAACATATAAGGGGCCCGGATCTTTTCAAATTGTTTCAAGTTGATTACTCTGTAGTACCCAACCTAAACAATTTTTAAATCTTAATATAGGCTACTTGTTACTGTATTTAGATATGTATAATACAGTTTGTGCAGTAGGCTACATTGTACACTTATTCATTGCTTGGATTTTTTTCACTGAATAGTAATATAATCCTGTGATTGATTGATGATATATGAAGACACTGCTCTGGTTGCAACAATTGGGAGATGTTACCCGAATTGCTGCCTCATAAGCAAAAAGAAGAAGATTGATGATATACCAATGTCATTTTTGTACCAGCAAAGGTTGTTGAACTCAATAATAGAGTACCATTAGTGATTTATCCATTAGCTATACCTAATTATTGTAAAAGTGGACTAAAGAAAAAAAGGATTTAAAAAAAGAGTTGTTGAGCAATTATAATATACAAAGCATTCTTCAATTTCTAAGTTTTTAAAATATACTAGTTGCAGTAAATGCAGTAATGACACCAGTGAATCTACTTCTTTGACAACATCTTAAATGATGTCACTACTGGTGGTAACAGATTAATTCCACTAAATTCTGAGATCAGCTTTGCCTTATTCAAACTCCAGCTGCTTGCAATGATGTTAGATCAATAGCAGAAATGCTCGATTTCCTCTAAATGTGATGTGCTGGCTAATTTTTACCCAAATGACCTAAACGCCAAGTCTTTGCTCGAAGAGCTAGTGTGCGTACAAAATGTCTATTCAGTTAAATTTGGTGTTGATAAGAAATCCCAGATAAATATTTTCTCAAACGGCCCTGGCCATAGCATTTTTGCATGTATTTTACATCATTCACTATAGCCCTAATGAACTACATGGCATGCTTAGTGTGCGCAATACCATAACCTTAAAATTGTTTTACAACATGTCTTTACTCTGAGCTACTAGATGTGGCATGCAAATAGCAAGTGCAGTGGTTTTCATTTTTTTATTATGTTATATATGATACTTCATATTTAACTTATTGAGATATACATCTCAATGTGCTTTTTTCCTTGGATTGAGTAGCTGTATTTATTTTTCAATATGTTTGTATAACATGAGGTATTTCACCGCAAAGTGTTAAGATGCATGATTGCATGGTTTACGTACTTGATGCATGATGTCTTCAATAATAACACCTTCACTCGTCTTCAAAATTTCCCCTTGTTGTCTTGCCTGTTGTGGCTTAGTTTCATGTACGAATCCATTTCTAGCCTGCTTGATTATGTTTTAACTTGCATTTGCAGGAATGAGGCAAACAATTTAATTAAATGCTGCTCTGCCACTGTATAGAAACTGACTCTGACAGAGAATATTGCCCATCTTCAGTTGCAGGGTTACTTTGAGTTTGGCAGCCAGCAGTTTTAGTAAAAACTTTTTCTGAAGTGAACCTGCTGGACATTTTGCAAGCATTTCAAACAACTTCAATCTAGGTAGGCTACCTACTTCTGAGTTCAGATGGATTCCGACCAATTTAAGCATAATAAGGAGTCCTTGCTGGTTGCTGCACAGGTGCATTTGGTTGGGTTTGTTTCTTTTGCATTGTTATATTTCATGCTTAAATATTCCCATAAAACAATATGCACACATTTCATGAAAGTTGAGCATTGTGTTTTTGATGTATTTTCATTCATGCTTTCTATGCATATTTATGCAACCAAGTAAAAGTAAACCGATTTTCTTAAATCAAATTGGATCAGTAGCATAGCCAAGTGAGAGTTTGGGAGTTACACCCCCCCCCCCCCCTTGGAACGCGTGTGATGTCACGATATTGAAAATTATGCTTTCAGTGTTTTGTGCTTTCTAATCAACACTAAATTAGTATGGTATAGGATCTATAATGCTCTACAGCTGTTTAGTATCCATAGTAGTCTGCAGCTAACTAACTCGTACAGTCCATGGAAACATTGCAATATCCACAGCTGTGAAAAATTGCACTGATTTTTTATACAGGTATATAGCTGATTACAGTGGTTCGTTATACAAAACTTGAATATATCAGAAATGAAGTAAGTTCGCTGTCTTAAAGCTTTTTGTCTGATAGGCCTACTCATCGAGATGTATAACGTCTGTTTACATTTTCTAAACTTTGGGTTAACTTTAAAGCATAAAAGTTAGTGGCTTACCGGAATAAGATCGTTTTTTGATCAACCAAGGACAAAATTAATCAATAATAAAACTGTAATAATCTGGCAAAAAAGCGATCAACCTATTTCTCTAAAACAAAGTTTGCCTAATTTTAAATGAAACTACATTAAAAGAGCTAGTTACCAAACATTCAAATATCTCAGCCAGGAATTAGCAACAAGAAAACATAGAGACTTAGCTTTATTTCTGAAAAATGCCCAAGAAAACATGATCTTATCCTTTTGCTATTCCACCGGACAGCACCATTTTACAGTAATATTCATACCCAAATTTTTGTTGAACATGCTCTCAGAATGCACCAAATTCAAAGTAATTTTTCAAAATTTTCTGGGGGAGGCCCCCCAGACCCCCCGCCGCTGGGTGTCGCCTTCAGCGAGCACGCCGTCAGGCTTCGCCTGCCGGCCGTCAACACCCCCCTCCCGTTTCTAAATACGTTACTGAATTGGATCATTGTCCTTGGGGCCCGCAAAACATATTCCGCACAGGGCCCCGCAATACCCTAAGACCGGCACTGCGTGGCCTAATGGTGAGAGCCTGTGCGATGTTTCATGGGACGTCGGTTCGACACTGCTCCAGTGCGCATGCTTAACAAGACACTTCCTAGCTTACAAAATCTGTCCTTTTTGATTGATTCAACGTCTGCGGGCGTTAAATTAATGTAAAAATAACAAGTTTTAATTGCTGAGTTGGCTAATGGCCTGAAAAATAAGCACAGACGCAATGACTAGCCTACATTTTGTTTCGCTGCTTGCATCTGCCGTTTGTACCGCATAGGCCTATGCGATTTGCAATGTAGGCCTATGCTTGCCTACTCAATATAGGCTGCTAAGCGTACAATTAACTGATGTTAGTAAGTCATTAATAGCCTACAGTTTATTCCAGTTAAGCAATCAAACCCACCATATATTCGGAAAAACTCAACATTCTGTTTTACCCTTGGTAGAATCTTCGAAAAGTTCTTATTCAAATAGAATTATAGGTGTACACGTCGGACAGGCAATTTCACTTCCAATTAACAATTTGTATGAAGTAAATATTTGCGATGGCCAAACAAACAAATAACACCAAAAAAGATGCACTGATCAGGCTATTTATTCTGGCAGCAAAATAAGACAACAAAGTGCCATTTCCGGTTAATAATTTCAAAGTTAAAACGTTTTGCATGAAACAAAAACAAGCAGGCGTTGTTAACAAGCGGAATTGAAACAATAAATGATTAACATAGCAAACTGAATAAGTAGGCTGCAATTATGCAATTCCTCAAAATTCATCGTAAAATTCATCAGATGTCGGAAGAGATTGCAGAGAAACAGTTCTTGGGTTGAATTTTCAAGGAATCTGTAGAAAAAAGACAAATTAAAAACAATGGTTTGCAGTAACAATATTTTGTAATATTTCTATTTGGTGTTGTTCGTAAAAAAATTGTTCGTAAACAGTTGTTCGTAAAACAATTGTTCGTAATCAGTTGTTCGTAAAACAATTGTTCGTAAACAGTTGTTCGTAAAATGAAATCCGTAAAACAATTCTTCCTAAAGCATTTCTTTGTATACATCAAATTTCAACTACATACACGAAAAAATGCTTTAGGAAGAATTGTTTTACGAAGAATTAATTTTACGAACAATTGTTTTACGAAAAATTGTTTATGAACAATTGCTTTACCGACAACTGTTTACGAAAAAAACGTCGGACACCGAGAATAAATCGGGTAATAATGTAATGATATGGTAAGCCTGATATAGCTTTAAACATGAGCCTTGTCGCTAAAATAACATAGCAGTTGTTGAGCGACAATTAATCAAACTATAAAAAGTATCACTGTCAATTCTTGCCTTCTTCGACTGCTAATAAACTCAGCAGCCTAGCCTAAAGTTTATTTATTGCAATGATTCTTCTTATCCGGATGACAAGAAAATAATCAATCCTTGATTTTCTTAGCACAGTTGAAAAAAAGTATTTTTTACTCACCTTTCTGGTTCAACCAAAATGAAAAAGTCCTTTATCTATTTCATTTTAAACATTTGCTGATCACTCTCAAAAATTGGTGTCGATTCTTTGGGACATCGGAAAAAATGACAGTTCATGCATGTCATCATTGCTGAAACGAAAATTTGGAAATTAATGTACAGTAGGCCTGTAGGCCTAAACCAAAGCAAAATAATTTTTTATTCGTTTTTATACACAGTTTTTTCAAAGATTCCCCTGTTTTTTTTTCGGTTTTTTTATTATAAATTTTAGATTGCTAAATACATTTGCTAACCCAGATTACTAAATACATTTTCACAACGTCTCCAGGCATTTATTTAATGTGAAAAAGAGCGGATTTTGCTGACAGAGACCTAATGCATTCATTGTCGTCGTACAAGTCTTTAGGGCCGAGTTTCTATCCTTTTTACCCCCCAAGTTTACGATAATTCGCTAATTAAACCGAAAGGCTGCTAATGAGTACCCAGTCTTTGGTCTCATCGTCCACGCCACTCAGACCTTCTGGTCGATTTGGTGATTCTGCGTACGATCCGCGGAGCTGACAAGGGGGGTACTTTTGGGAACTTCCGGGATGATTTTAGGGGACAATAATCTTTTCAAGGGATCCGATAACTTGAAAAAACCACCTCGTATACTATTCGCTAGATATAGTAACTCATGGCCACCTAAAGATACGGCCTGATTTGTCACATTTTGCAGAAATTTTCAGGTTTTTCTAACTTTGGGCGAACGTTTAAATAATTTGTTCTAAAAATTAGATTTTTACGCTTTCTTTTCTCTTTTCCCCAGATGACACAATAGGTTTTAACATCCTCACATGTTGAAAAACAAAGAAAATTCGATTTCGAAGATTTTAGTCAGACTGTTAATTTTAAATAACAGTCTGATTTTGCGTTTTTCAACTTACTTTTTCTCATTTGCTACTGCTTCCCCAAGGCAACAAAAAAGTTTTATGTCATTAGGAAACCGCAAAAAGTAAAAACATCTCAAAAAATGTCAGTCAAGTAGGCTACTAGCAGTAGCTGTAATCAAAATCTGCAAAATGTGACAAATCAGGCCGCATCTCCAGGTGGCCATGAGTAACTTTTATTAAAAGTGACTTAATTTCTTGCCTAAAGGTCTCATCCATACCGGACCTAAATTATCCTCTCAACTGCTCTGCGTACAGTGACGCAATCGTTGATGATACGGTCGTCGGTATGTTGTTCAGTGAAATCAGGAATCTACTGCTCATAATGCATTCACTAATATCTGTAGTATCACTCTGTTATCGTACACTACACGATTAGCCAATGCAGACTGATGTGCCTTGCTTAAAAAAAGAACAAACCAAATGGACTTGACTTCCATTGGGAGTTCCATTTATGGTTTTCTTAATTAGCCGCAGAGATGTTTTATCCACTAGCTTTGTTGATCAGGGTTGAGCGGCTGACACGAATGGGCGTCTTGATTTCAGTCGACGATGGTGATCTCTTGGGGAGCAGAGATCTCGGAATAAAGATCTCGAATGCCCGTCGACCGAGAGACAAAGTGCGAAAAAGCCCACCGGGTTCAATCGAGTTGGATCCTAGCAAGAATGGAAAGATTTTCCAATGGTGTGGGACGGAGGTATCCGGTCATTTTGTGCAGGGCTCTGTTGATAGCAGTGTCGATATTGTGGTAGTGAGCACTGCCTCACCAAACAGGTGCACAGTACTCTGTTGAAATTACACAATGGCGAAGGCTGTTATGTGCAAAACGTCAGCCCTCGCTCCCCAGCTGGAGCCTGCTAGGCGCTTGTGCAGCGCAGCGCGCGATTAAGATTTCTTGCGCAGTGACAACAAATGGTGGCGGAACGTGAGCGATCTGTCTAATGTCACGCCAAGGTATTTTGGTTCTGGTCAGAAAGAAAATGATTTTCCGTTGTTCCGGGACATTCAGCTCACGATCAGCTTCCCAGTAATTTAGATGGAAAGCTGCTGCCACAGTTTGGGTTTCGCTGAGTTTCAGTTTCCATTTCTGGAGATAAGCTGAGGTTTTATATGTTTTGGCTCAGGGTGTCTTCAAAATTTTCCCGCAAATTTGTGGAGTGGAGAATTGCCAGGTTGTCCGCGTATGCGTATTTTGAGGAAACCGTGCTTTTCAGGTCCCTGTGGGGACATCACTGATCCCTGTGGAACGCCATTTTTCATGCATTTCAGTCTGCTTTGCCGTGCGTTGCCGGTGGTGAGAGTGAAGCGATTCCTGACAAGTTCCATGGTAATATGGACTATATGTAGGTTTGCCGTGCTTCCTGCTTAGGGTAGACCCAGTTAACGTGTAGTTGGGAATACCTAGCCTGTCTGCAGAGGTGCAGTGGGTCTCTTGGAGGAGGATGGCAAGCGCCCGGTTGATATGGGCAAGCTTCTCCACAACTTTGATTTTGCTGGTTGTGTAGCCTTCAACGTTTAGCTGCAGGATAGAGGGGGTGTTTGAACTTGTCCATTACCCCTGCAGCTGTGCCGTCCGGGTGGAGGTTCTTGGTTGACAAGTTTCGTTTGGCATCTCCTTGGGTGCAGATGTTACTCACAGGATACTTACAGATGTTACTCACATTATGGGTAATATATTCAAGACACAGGAAAAAAATCTGCCGACTTGTTTTTCCAAAAGCAAGAGTTGCTCATCTTACCTCATTGCACACTTTACCCGAGTCTCCTCAACATATTGTTATGAAGCAAGCCGGCCATGGATTTAATAAAAATCTATTTTAAAATTCACTTTGTTCACCTGGACAGTTCTTCCAAGGGGTATTGCATCCTGTCACTAAATCTGAACATTTTTTGTTTTTGTGGTCTCCCTTGCAGTATTTTTTGCACTTCCTTGAATATTTCGAAGAGTCTGCATCGAAGTCTTGTTGAGTTATTCTGCTTTGATCCGTATCCCGATTCACTACGTTTTTCAGTATCGCTATAACGTCACCAGTAGTGACGTCATCGTCACCCAAGCTGAAGAATGACTTCGGTTCATATTTGGGACATATGGAAAGATGGCACATGGCACATATGCTTGAAGCTAAACACAGAAAAATGATAAAGCTCAGTTATGGAATTCAAATACTTAAGCAAGAGTTCCCACAAAACACAGTCCACCCGATAGCTCTGTTGCTTGAACCAGCCAGTTTTGTGCACAAAGAAACAGCAGGTCGAGAGCTACTGGTTCGATTCGGGGTGTGCGATTAAGCAACGCTTTAGGCTGCTCATCATTCAGCGACACTTAGTGAATGAAACAATTTATAGACAACAACATTTCAACAATCGGAAACTACATTTTTATTCAAATCTTGTTTTGTAAAAAAGCATTATAATGTTTCTTGACCGTAGACTGTACCACAATTCAGTAGACTACGTGGTTTGCCCATGAAACTGGGCTCAGCGGTATTGCCCCACAGCTGCTGTCCACTGATGCATAGCTCTGTACCGTATCTCAAATCAAAAACGTGTCTGTAAGACCAAGGCTGCTAGAATGAAAAGTAGGCTAGTTCGTTTCTGCGCAAATAGTTGTCTTTGTTTTGATTCTTCCCCAATTGCCCATAATGTCCATGAAAACGTTTTATAAATAAACTCAACTTTGTTTTATCGTCAACTCTAAATGAAACGCGTGGTCTACATATTGTAAGATGCATTTTCAAATGAAAAACTTTGTTTGGTTTTATTTTGAATTAGTTTTCAGAGTAAAAATTTTGTTTGATCTTCAGTTTGACTGAAAGACTATAATTTATTGTTTTAAACGGCCTCCGTTTCTTGGGCCAATTTCATAATATTTAATAGTTTTCCTTAAGTTTGTACAAGGCCTGTCGCAACTCATACATTTTGTGTAGAGACTAGAGAGGTCACTATTTTTTAACTATGAGCAGACATAACCGAGCAACAACACAGCATTTAACATTACAACAAACAAAACAGAAAACGTAGTTGAATGTTTAGATTCGACCATATTTTTGTTATCATAGCCTATACTGCATTATAGCCTACATAGCCGAAAACGTTTGCTATTAGGCTGGCCATTCATCGTACAATAAAGAAAACATGAATAGGATATGGATAAGCTATGAATTTGTCACGGCCGTAGGCTATAGACTACTGCATGCTCAAGTAGGTCAGTTGGTCAAGAGGCTGTATTGATTCCAATTGTTGTTTTTGAAGTTTCATAGCTTCACCTGTGAATTCGGGACAGGAGCCACAAGTTTTGGGTCGATGGTGAGGGATAGCTGGTGTTGGGACCGTGAAACTTCTTAAGCACATTTCTATCTGGAAGAAAGCTGTCGACACTCGCAAAGGCCAAGTTTGGGTTTGTCCCGGTTTCCCAGCTACCTGAGTGGAAACTGTCTGGTTCCTTTGGGTCAAATAAAAGAGCAAGATGGTTTGTAGAGGCCCAGTCAGCCAGCAATTCTCCGTCGCTGATTGTGTTGTAGCCCAGTCGCTGTGCTGGCAGTTGAAATCACCAGCGTAGAGACTGTGGAAGGAGAATGTTGGAAGGGATGATTGTAGTATTCGTCAGGGTGGGCGCTTATAGATATTGACGATGTTACAGTCTGAGATACATATGCACTCCCACTCAATCTCAGCATCAGTTAGAGATTGGTCGACAAAGGTCCACTTCAGGATCTCATGCACAAACGTGGCAATATCGTGCTTCCTGCTTAGGGTAGACCCGGCTAGCCTGTAGTTAGGAATAGCTAGCCTATCTGCAGAGGTGCAGTGGGTATCTTGGAGGAGAATGCCGAATACCCAGTTGATATGGGAAAGCTGCTCCACAACTTTGATCTTGCTTGTTGTGTAGCCTTCAACGTTTAGCTGCAGGGTAGAGGGGGCGTCTGAACTTGTCCGTTGTCCTTGCAGCTGTGCCGTCCGGGTGGAGGCTCTTGGTTGACAAGTTTCGTTTCTCATTTGCTTGAAAGCAGATGTTACTCAAAGGATACTCACAGATGTTACAGATGTTACTCACATTATGGGTAATATATTCAAGACACAGGAAAAATAAATTCTGTCAACTTGTTTTTCCAAAAACAAGACTTGATCATCTTACCTCATTGCACACTTTACCCGAGTCTCCTCAACATATTGTTATGAAGCAAGCCGGCCATGGATTTAATAAAAATCGATCTTAAAATTCATTTTGTTTACCTGGACAGTTCTTCCAAGAGGTATTGCATCCTTTCACTAAATTTGAACAACGTTTGTTTCTGCGTTTTCCCTTGCAGTATTTGTTGCACTTCCTTGAATATTTCGAAGAGTCTGCATCGAAGTCTTGTTGCGGTGTTATTCTACTTTGATCCGTATCCCGATTCACTACGTTTTTCAGCAACGAGGTGACGTCACTAGTAGTGACGTCATCATCACCCAAGATAAAGAATGAATTTGGTTCATTTATGGGACATTCCCAACGGTGGCATGTTTTACATGTCCTTGAAGCTAAACACAGAAAAATGATAATGCTCAGTTATGGAATTCAAATACTTAAACAAAAGTTCCCACAAAACACAGTCCACCCAATAGTTTTGGTGGTTAAACCAGCCAACTTTGTGCACAAAGAAACTGCAAGGTCGAGAGGCTCTGGTTCGATTCGGGGTGTGCGATTAAGTAACGCGTTTGGCTGCTCACCATTCAGCGACACCTTGTGAATGAAATAATTTATTGACAACAACATTTCAACAATCGGAAACTACATTTTCATTTAAATCTTTTTTTTTTAAACGATTATAATGTTTCTTGGCTGCAGACTGTATCACAATTCAGTAGACTACGTGTTTTGTCCATGAAACTGGCTCATCGGTATTGCACCACAACTGCTGTGCACTGATGCAAAAGCTCTTGACCGTATCTTAAATCAAAAACGTGTCTGTAAGACCAAGGCTGCTAGAATGAAAAGTAGGCTAGTTCGTTTCTGCGCAAATAGTTGTCTTCTTTTTGATTTTTTCCCCAATTGCCCATAATGTCCATGGAAACGTTTTATAAATACAATTGATTGAGTTTCGCTTTTAGCAGCATGATCGTTGCTTACTTCACAATGTAGATTCTAACGATCTGTTTGAGGTTACTTTTTTAACTATAAACAGACATAATCGAGTAACAACACAACATTTAACATTATAGCAAACAAAAAACGTTCTTAAATGTCCAAATTAGACCATATTTTTGTTATTATAGCCTATACTGTATTATAGCTTATATCGCTGAAAAAGTTTGCTATTAGGCCTAGGCTAGCGATTCATCGCACAATAAGAAAACATGAGTAGGATATGGATAAGCTATGAATTTGTCACGACCGTATAGGCCAGTGGTTCCCAACCTTTTTGTTGTCACGGACCCCTTTAGACAAATTATTAATTCTGCAGACCTTTACCTAAATTTTGCCTGAAACTCAATTAACATACTATTGACTAATGCAAAGAAATTTATTTTCACACGAGTCAGTTCAATCACTGTAGGCTACTATTGACTATTATAGCTACTCAACTACTGTACGGTGTCATATTGCATTGCCGCTGTGATTGATTGATTGATTAGGCAGTTGCTCAAATAAGAAAATGAATGGATTGTTCAAGAAATGTCAGCAGTATTTGAATATTAAGGTGACCCAAAGTGCCATGCCGAAACTTTTTCAACGTAAGCAAATTTAATGAGATGCTTGTTGTTGCCTTTCTTGAACTAAACGACTGAACTGTGGTTGAGTTTTTGACAATGCAACACGCATGTCATCTTCAACGTCCACTGTGTCCAGGCGATTTCGATGTTGTTTTTATTGTAACAAGAGCTGAGAATCCTGCCTCGCAAAGGTTAAGTGGTTATGAATGGTAACAAAACAATAATCGCTTGCTTTGCCAAGAATGGGTAGGTTTACAGTTGTGAGCACCAAAATTCTTCCACAGTTTTTGAATGAAACTCAATGCGTAATAACTCTTTTGATCTCAAATCAATTAGGTCATCTTTACTGAGATCGTCATCGTTAATGTTGTTTCAGTCAAAAAGAAAATGATTTCAAATCCATGTTTCAACTTCGTTCGGCAGGTGTTCTAAATTAAAATAACGTTGAAATGAGATTTGCAGGGTTTCAAGTATGCGTAATTTTTTTTCTCCTAGAGATCAAAGAGTACATTCTCTTTGAGATTTATCCATCAAGATAAGGTCTTCTAACATTGGAAATTTAGCGTAATTACCTGCTTCTGCGTTTCCAAACCGGCAACTTGGCTAAAAACGCTTTCAGTTTTCCAGCTGCATCAATTATTGTCACACTTGGTCCTTGAATGCCACGATTAACATTGTTAATATGACAGAAAATATCGGCTAAGTACTAGTAGGCCATGCCGTATAGAAAACTTTTACTCTCGAACAATTTTGAGAGGGGACTTCCTTTTGCTTTCAAAAGAGTTGATACCTCATTTTTTAGCTGCTGCAGTCGTTTTAAAACTTCTCTAAATAACCAACGTACTTCAGAATGATACAAAAGTACTTCGTAATCTGACCCTACTTCTTGACAGAGCGCTTTAAAAGTACGGTGGATTACAGCTCTACTTTTGATGAAATTAACGACTTTCACGCAATTCGTCAGAATTTCTTTGAGACTTGCTGGTAAAGTTTTTGCTGCTAAGGCGTAGGCTACCTGTGCAAGAAGCAATGGATAACAACCACGCGAGGAGCTTTGTTTTTTACTAAAGCAGCAAATCCGGATTTGTTCCCGAGCATAGCTGGTGCTCCATCCGTGCATATAGAACAAAGTTTTTTTTTCAAAATTCATCAAGGTAATCACGGACCCCCAAATGCTTTCTCACGGACCCCCAAGGGGTCCGCGAACCCCAGGTTGGGAACCACTGGTATAGGCTATAGCATACTGTATATCACAAACCGACCATAGCCTACTACATGACAAATTTTAGCCTCTGCGGCTCAATCACAAGCCACAGCCTGAGCAAAGCAAAATAGCAAAGTAAACAAAATATAGCTTAAAAAAATAAATTATCTCACCCCATGATTTCCATTGTTTCTTATATTTCTTTACTAACTTTTTGCACTTCTTTGTTTTGTGTCGTTTCGAGCAAAATTGTGTGCAGACATTGTTTGGTTGAGACTTCGCATCGAAAACCATTTCATCCCTATTGTTTAAGTCATTTGCGGGACTTTCCAACCAATCCGTTACGTCACCAGTGACGTCGTCAAAAGCAGCTGTCACAGAAATATAAATACTTGTAACTAATAAAATTATTTTCTTTTCTTGCTGTCCTTGCTATCCGGCTACGCAGACACTCCTTGCAAAGTGCTGAGAGCAACGCGTACCTGCAAAGGATACGGCGTTATGCAAAAGCATTCACATTAAGCTATGTCTTTATTATTATTATTCATACATTTTATTTTGTGTGTTTCAATCTACTTGTAGTGACTTTCTTCTTTTAGGCTGAAGAGAGTTATTCAAGACAAAAACCGATGGCTCAGTGGTTAAGCGCCCGACTCAAGGTCAAGCGGGGATGGTTGGGATCTCGGGGCGAGCGCTTGAACAACACATTTCAGAACTATACTCTCCATTCAGTGGCACCTAGTGGATGGAATGGCTTACAGGCAACAACACCTCAACAACCATCACTCTGCCAATCTCGGGAACCGGCCCTACGTCAATGGTTCAAATCCTCTACAAGTAGCCTACGCGAAACTGTCAGGAATAACCTATCAAAGGCTTTGTCAATCCGAGGATAAACATTTAAAACTAACCAACCAAAATCAATGAGTGAACTCGGCAATGCTTTGAGTTTCAGCAAAACTTCCATAAATTGTGTAATAAACCAATTATTAACAGTCTGTTGATATATTACTCTCCGCTTCAAATTCATCATTTAATCGTCATCTAAACAGCAAAATCCATCATCTTTACATTCATTCACTGTCTGCTGACGTTGAATAAATGTAAAAACCACAGATTTTGTTGTCTGGGAACAAGTCACTTAAAAAAATGGAATCAGTCAACCATACTGGCGCAATTAAGCATTCGATTATACGAGTGACTAAAGGAACAGTAAAACGAAGCGGTGTCGGTTCGACTCCCGTAGTGTAAGGCAATGCACTTCAAGGAGCCACATTCAATCGATTAAGAAAATCTAAGCAGGTTGACGAGGTCAAGAAGCAAACCAGTAATTAATCGTTGATTTATTATTAAAACATCTAGTTTAAAGTATTTTGTTTTAAAAACACAAAACATTCTACTTACTTCCACAAGTGCTGCTGAAGTAACAGAGCAAACAAAACGACACCAAAAGAAGCTGCATTTTTGAGACAAACCTATTATTCACCAATCAACTTTCTAGCCTGAATGAATTAAACTGCTTTCTGCGGCGTTGTTCTAGATTTTATAAGCAACCTAAATTTTTACTATGATTTATAATTTATAGAGGAAAGATTTCTGTTTCAACCAAAGGAAGTCTTATAAAATTGAATATTCTTTGATTTCTCACAAGGAAGTCCAGGATTCGTGATCCGGGATTCGTGATCCTTAGTTTCCTTATTCCAGTCATAATTTGTATCCCGAATCAATTGAAATCAATGAAGATTATAACATAACGGTTTCTTGAGAAATTCGTGAGCACTTTTTTAAACTGATGATTGAAATAAGTTTCTTCTGTGAATACTCAGCGCTTTTCGTTTCCTTCTAGGTTTGTTTCCATTCATCAATATCCTCTCGTTAACACGGAAAAGACTCGCCACGTGAGCTAGAACTTTTGAATGCTTTTAGAAAACCGTTTCACAGGACGTCAATTGAACAGGGCACACGCCAGCAGTGGATTTACAAAATGTTTCTGGGATGACCACGTATTTTTTCGAACTAATCATCATCAGTCGTTATCTCCGCCTGCAGCAGATTGCGCATCAACATGGCTTATTTGTTTCCAAGAGTGGCGATTTTGAGCCAACTCGCCCAGTGTCGTCAAGTGGAGTCCGGTCCATGATTGAATGTTGTCTTGCCATCGTTTTGGTTGTCTGCCACGTTTTCTTTTTCCTTCTACTTTGCCTTCTGTGCAAACTTTGCTGATTCCGAATTGTGATCTTTTAGTGTGGCCGAACAGTTTTAAAACTTTTGATTTTATTATTGCTGCAATTGGATGTAGTTTTGTCATAGTTAGAAGATCTTCTATTTTTGTGTGATCAAGTAGCCTTTTGTTGGTCATGCTTCTCATGATGTGATTTTGGAAGGTAGTGAGTTTTTTCATTGTTGATGATGTCCAATTTACGCATTCTAGACCGTACAGCACGACTGGTAAAACGTAGGTGTTGAAAATTTTTGCTTTCAGTTTGATTGGGAGTCTGTTGGATGTTAGAATCTTTTTGTTCTTTTCAAATGCTGCCCAGCCTAAGCCAATTCGGTGTTGCACTGCAGTCTTTCCATCGTTGGTTGCGGATAGTCGGTGGCCAAGATATATGAATTCTGATACTTGTTCTATTTGTTTTCCATAGAGAGTGAGATTGATTGTGTTGTTAGTTTTGTCGGTTGTCATACATTTGGTTTTGGACACATTTATTTGGAGGCCTAATTTAGCAGCATTTTTTGACAGAGCATCTAGGTATTCCTGCATTTTCAGTTTAGAATTATTCAAAATGGCCATATCGTCTGCGTAGCTTAAGTTGGATATTGCATGA
Organism: Aplidium turbinatum; assembly: GCF_918807975.1. NCBI lineage: Eukaryota > Metazoa > Chordata > Ascidiacea > Aplousobranchia > Polyclinidae > Aplidium > Aplidium turbinatum. The sequence goes on along the minus strand of NC_137483.1, from coordinate 2,671,485 downwards.
CCGCCGATGGTGAATCCAGTTGTACACTTATTTTCTGTTTCTGAGATTATTGCAGCCGCTACGATTCGAACTAATAGTTGTCGCCATATGTATGATAGACGATGCTACCTTTGATGGTTGGTTGGTTTAGAATCTTTATCCTCGAACTGACAAATCCTTGATAGGTTATTCCTGGTAGTTTCGCATACTCGTAGAGGCTCTTCACGCAGGCCGGTTACCGACACTGACAGAGTCAAGTTTTTTAATTATTGACATGTTGTTGCCGGGAAATTATTCTATTCACCAGGTGCCGCTGAATGGAAAGCAGTCCTGAAATGCGTTGCTCAAGCGCACACCCCGACATTCGAACTTGCACCACGTGATCTTGAGCCGGGCGCGTAATCACTGAGCTAATGGGGCGGATAGTTAACTTTGATGAAGTAGATGCTGAGCTCGTAAACTTTGCCAGCGTTTCTTATGATAAACAATCTGGACAAAGCCATCCTAAAAGAAATCAAACTTTTTTCTTTAGGTACTTATGGCGTCCGTGCGTTACAAAAACAACTTTACCTTATTTTTTCGGACACTATTTTGTACTGCTTCCCAATTTTCAGAGTCATGCGAGCAAGTTCCCGTAACTAGCTTACGTCATATGATTCTTGATGCCCCTCATTCAGTCTTACCTTACAGAGTTTGCGTACTGTCACTGCTACGTTGCAATAACATTTGATGGAGGTAATCCTATCAAATCAGTCCTGCACTTGTAGATTGCTTCACCAGGAGGGAGCTTAATTGATTTCTTTGTACCCCTGACGAACCCAAGTAATAACGAGTATCAATAATAAGCAAAACTTAAAAGAAACATATTAAGACTGAAAACTAAAAGAAACTTTCTACCGTGGGGTCCAATGGACCCCAAAACAAATTTCGCTCTGCGATTTCTCAAGACATATAGCAGATGCGATATTGATATACCTTGACTTTTCACAGCTTTGCTTGATCTTTAGGACAATATAATGATTATTGATCTGAAACAAAAGTTGGTAGCATAGATAAAAATAATAGCATCTGGTAGCCTACCCTGGGGATGGGGTCCAACGGACCCCAAGGATGCTGCATTCGAAGTAATCTTGTATTATACAACAGCACTAAAAGAGGAGTTGACACTATTGACAGAATGGTTAGGAAATACACTTCAAAAGATTGACGAGAAGATGGCCGATAGCTCTATTTTACAATAAGACCGATGTCACTGCTGTCAATGCTTTTGTGGTACTGGTATGGATGGCATCAATTGCAAGGCGAAAATAGCAGCACAACATTGAAGCATGCCTGCATGATTACATGAAAGAGAAGAAAATTTTAGATCCAACTAGGAAAAGAGCTTGCTGGATTACCAGCTTCGACTTCAATATCAACAAGACAACTAAATCCGCAACAAAATAAAAGAAACAGCTGTTGAAGATCAGGCACCAAAATCAAAGAAGGCTATAGATGCTATCTTTGCGAAAGACACAAACACCAAAAATGCAAACAATTCTGCAGCCTACTACTTGCAAACTCAACGTTTGCCAAGAACATTAGCAATTCATTTGCAATGAATGCGATAATATATAAACTCGCAATATTTCTTGTGAACTAATATGTAGGCCTAATATGCGTTTTATTAGCCAAATCTCTCAATAGTTTGACCATTGCTCACGAATATACCAATTCTGTATCAGTTTGGTTTGTGCATGGGCTACTGTATGACTTGTTTGTTAAATTTTGAGTATTTTTGTTTTTTCTACAGTGTTTAGAAGTTACGATTTTTGTAGTCTGTTACATCCTTTCCTATTGAGCTTTAATTTCATCATCGGAACTGATTTTTATTATCCAAAACAAGTAGCCCTACGTTGAAATTTGGGGTCCAAAAGACCTCAACGGTAAAACTTGTAGGCTATATTTTTTTTTCGGTAGACAAAGTGTTAAATTCACCGCCTTAAATCTTATTAAATTTCAAAGATTGTTTGTACTGTGGCTGTAGTGGTCAAGTGTGATACGATAAGCAATAAATGGTTGTGTTGTTTTGGAAACAACTGGACTTAATATTCAAACAAGCTGAGCGCATCCTTTCACAAACTGATTGTCGAGTAACTAAAGGTTTGTCTCAGGAAAGGAAAACAGATGGACTTAGCTCTGACAACAATGACGTAGCCAGAAAGATAGTTTTAGGGCAGTGGTTCTTAACCTTTACTAACCGGCAAACCCTTACGCTAATCTGCAAGGTTTCGTTGAACCCCAAATTTTCGCCGAATCACAAAAACAAGAATCTACCACATTTAGTAGTAATACATTACTGTATTAATAAGACTTCTGTTGTTGTTTTTCTGAGACCAATAGTGAGATTCGAAGCTTTGTCTCGGAAACAGCAATTCTCATGTCACTTTTGTATGCAAGCCGGTTTCGATTTTCTGTTTTAACATTCACAAGAATAGAAAACGCAAGCTCGCATAAATAAATGGTTACGAATGGCATGAGAACTTCAAGGGCAAATTTTGTGATAAGAGGATAACTTTCAATTTGTTGGCACCAAAACGTTTGAAGATTTGTTGTATTGAAGTTTCTTTTTAGCACCTCGCTTTCTTCTTCGTCGTATGAGCTGTTCTTCTGGACTATATGTTTGGGCATGATGTCATCAGCCACTCGACAGTCTCGTCATCCAGGGCCTTCAGTCCAAGCGCTCCATGTGGTGGTTGATGGATTGGGCAGTCATGGACGACATGATCTACTGTCTGGTCTGTGGCGCCACACTCGCATCCCGGTGAGGGAGCCAGGCCCCATTTGCACATGTCTGAACGAAAGCGACCGACGCCGGTTCGTAGGCGGTTAAGCCGGACCCACGCAAGTCTTGCGAGGGACATTCCCGGAGGGTGGGGATCGACGTCGGGTAGGAAATCACGGAGTCGGGAGGTGTTGTTTTGCCACTCCATGTTCCATGTGTAGTTCGTCCAGTGTGCCGCACTTATTCCAAGATCTTCAACGTTGTTCAGAAGCTGTCGTGCGGCGGGCACAAATGGGCGTCTTGATTTCAGTCGCTGCTGTCTTCCAGGTAGGCGCTGGAATGTACTGTGGAGGAGGTGGTCGGGGTCCAGTGCGCGACGAGCAAGGGAAATCATGGCTCCTTTACGGCGAAGCTCAGCAGGTTGGATGCCTGCAAGGATGGGAAGGCAGTCCGTTGGAGTGGGACGCAGGCATCCAGTCACAGTGCGTAGTGCGTCATTGATGGCGGTGTCAATGTGGCGAGTGTGAGAGCTGCGGCACCACACTGGTGCGCAGTACTCAGCGGTAGAATGGACAAGGGCCAAGGTAGCTGTGCGAAGGGCTTTCGCATCAGCTCCCCAGCCGGAACCCGCCAGCCGCCTCAAAAGTGCAACGCGCGCAGATAGTTTTTTGCGCAGTGACTCCAGGTGTCGTCGGTACGTGAGTGACCTGTCCAGGGTTACGCCGAGGTAGGTGGGTTCGGCGCAGTAGGGGAGGTGTTCGTCATCGGTGGTAATGTTGATCTCACGTTTTGCTTCCTTGTTGTTTAGGTGGAAGGCCGCCGACACTGTCTTTGCCTTGCTGAGCTGTAGCTTCCATTTCTGGAGATATGTTGATATAGTTGCCATGTCCTGGCTTAGGTTCCTCTCCATTGACTGCCAATCTCCGGCTGGATGCAGGAGAGCCAGATCGTCTGCGTAAGCATACTTCCTGGAGATGGTGTCAGGCAGGTCATAGATGTAAGTGTTAAAGAGGAGGGGAGCCAGGACAGAGCCCTGTGGGACGCCGTTCCTGAGTCGACGTAGTCTACTTCGTCGGCCGCTACCGGTGGAAAGGGTAATCGTAATGCTTTCTTGAAGCTCGCTTTCTTGAAGCTCGATAATGCCAACCAAGTAGCCTAAACTATTTATATCTGCTGTTGCACATCATAAACACATAGTTTTGACGTACGGTAGGCTTATCCACTATCCAGTACCCATGCTGGATACTGCGTTTGTTCAGGAAAGTAGTAGGCGACTGAGTTTTCATCAATCAAGCATTTTATTTTTCGTCATTAACGCGTCTGGAACAAAACGATAAGCATACCTAGAACGCAAATGCCAAGGTGGTTGTCCGGTACTTTAATAACGCTTAGTGGCAGTCAACTGTACAGTATTCTGGAGACTGATTGGCCATCACACTGCTTAGCTCAATTGGAAACTGGTGTACCTACTCTGGATCTTTCCAGCAATAAATCTCGAGTCTGTTTGTTTAACACAACATTCGACCACACCATTAGACAAATAGTGTTTACAATCAAACAACACAAGAAAATTGGGTATAAAACTAAAAAGTTAACGAACAGAGTTAATTAACATCATTTTTGCCAAAGGGGGGGGGGGCAATACTTTTGCAGGGAAGCTTCGCCCCCCTGCGCCCCACTACGTACGGGCCTGGGGGCGACCTCCCAGACGTATATGTGATGAAATAATCCAATAAGCCTCTTTGTTGATGTCAAAACATCATTCCCACCCCTGCTTAAATTACCCCCCTCTGAGGAAGTGTCCGGAGCCCCTGCGTGTTGCAAACACGATTAGGCCTACTGGAACCCGTTGTGTGTTGGTTTTGGTTGGTTTTGAATCTGTATCATCGGACTGACAAAGCCTTTGTTAGACATATTTTGAGTAAGGAACCAGCTTCCCAAATAAGCTATGATACGACTTACATATGCTGGGCGATGTTACGATTTACGCTGGTTCGACTCTCGGGCTGTGCGCTTGAGCAACGCATTCTTGCTCTCCATTCAGCGACACCAAGTGAATGGAATAATTCTCTGCAACAACATTTTAACAACCGGAAACTTCACTCTGCCAATCTCGGTAACCGGGCCTGCGTCAATAGCCTCTACAAGTATGCGAAACTACCAGGAATAACCTATCAAGGCTTTGTCGGTCCGAGGAAAAAGATTCAAAACCAATCAACACGTTGCCTTTTCTTTCTGGTCCTAGATGTTTTTCAATTTGCAGTTGGCTCCTTTGTTCTGGCTTTACACCTGTTTAGTTGCGTGCCCTAACTGCCCAATGTCCACGTTGGCTTCGTATTATTTGGTTGTTGGTTGAGTGGTCTAGTGGTGAGAGCCTGTGCGATGTTTCATGGGATGTCGATTCGACACCGCTCCAGTGCACATGCTTAACAAGACACTTCCCAGCTAACAAAATCTGTCCTATTTTAATTGATTCAACGTCTGTGGGCGTTGAATCAATGTAAAAATAACAAGTTTTAATTTCTGAGTTGGCTAATGGCATGACAAATAGGCACAGATGCAATGACTACATTTTGTTTCGCTGCTTGTAGGCTATCTGCCTTTTGTACCGCATAGGTCGATACGACTTGCAATATAGGCCTATGCTTGCCTATTCAACATAGGCTACTAAGCGTAGAATTAACTGATGTTAGTAAGTTATTAATAGCCTACAGTTTATTCCAGTTAACCAATCAAACCTACCATATATTCTGAAAAATTCAACATTCTGTTTTACCCTTGATAGAATATTTGAAAAGTCTTTATGTAAATAGCGCAATAATGGATCGCTACAACACACCTTGGACAGGCAATTTTACTTCCAATTAACAATTTGTATAAACTAAATATTTGTGATGTTCAAAGAAACAAAGAACAAACTAAAATGCGCTGGTCAAGCTATTTTTTGGGCAGCAACATAATGCAACAAAGTGCCATTTCCGGTTAATAATTTCAAAGTTAAAACGTTTTGCATGAAACAAAGACAAGCAGGTGTTGTTAACAATCTGAATTGACAAACAGTATACTTTGAAACAATGAATGGTTAACATAGAAAACTGAATAAGTAGGCTGCAATTATATTCAATTCCACAAAATTCATGTGACAACCCATCGTAAAATTCCAGATGAAAAACCATCAGATGTCAGAAGAGATTGCAGGAAAACAGTTGTTGGGTACAATTTTCAAGGAACCTGTAGATAAAAGACAAATTAAAAACAATGGATCGCAGCATGGCCACCTAAAGATACGGCCTGATTTGTCACATTTTGCAGAAATTTCCAGGTTTTTCTAACTTTGGGCGATAGTTTAAATAAAAAAATTTAAAATTTGGTTTTTACGCTTTCTTTATTCTCTTCCCCAGATGACACAATAGGTTTTAACATCCTCACATGTTGAAAAACAAAGAAAATTTGATTTTGTAGATTTTAGTTAGACTGTTAATTTTCAATAACAGTCTGATTTTGCGTTTTTTAACTTACTTTTTCTCATTTGCTACTGCTTCCCCAAGGCAACAAAAAAGTTTTTTGTCATTAGGAAACCGCAAAAAGTAAAAACATCTCAAAAAATGTCAGTTAAGCACTAGCAGTAGCTGTAATCAAAATCTGCAAAATGTGACAAATCAGGCAGCATCTCCAGGTGGCCATGATCGCAGTAACAATATTTTGACCATTGTGGTAATATTTCTATTTGGGTTTTTATATTTTAATTATTTTATTTAACTTATCTGCTTGCGTGATTAATTTTATGACTACCCTGGGCTATCTGACTTCCATTAAACACTTCCCACATAGTTGTTGCTCGAATTGTATTTTTAAAGTTAACAGAAGGTTTTCATATAATTTGTAGGTATAACGAAATGAATTAAAGAATTACTGCATAGAAAAATTAGAGGTTTAACACACAAAATACGAGATTTATTTAAATTTCTTTTTCTATGCAGGCGATCTATAATTTCCCTTCTAAAGGCAGAATGAGAGCCCTTTTATGGTCTGCTCCTTTTTTGTATTTATAATATTGGATCGTTGCAATAGAAATATTGGCAATACATTCTTTCCACAAAGACAAGAATTTAAGTGGTCGAGAACACTGTGGCATACATCATTGGTGTGTTACTGATGAGCCCATCGGCGAAGCAAGTGTCTACTCAGCTCAGTGGCCGAGTTGTTTCGGCTTTGGTGCTAGTTGATCGGGGATCGATTCCAGGTCGGGTCAAACCAAAATCTTTAGAACAGCTACCGACATAGCGCAGTGAGAATAAATCGGGTAATAAATGATGTGGTAAGCCTGATATAGCATTACACATGAGCCTTGTCGCTAAACTTGAGCTTTGTCGCTAAAATAACATAATAGCATTTGTTGAGCGACAAGAAGAAAAAGAAAAAAACACAAAAAATATCACTGTCAATTCTTGCCTTCTTCGACTGCGAATAAACTCATGACAGTAGCTTAACCTTAAGTTTATGTATTGCAATGATTCTTCTTATCCGGATGACGAGAAAATGACCAATCCTTTTAATTTCTTAGCACAGTTGAAAAAAAGTATTTTTTTAATCACCTTTCTGGTTCAACAAAATGAAGAAGTCCTTTATCTATTCCATTTTAAACATTTGCTGATCAGTCTCAAAAATTGGTGTCGATTGTTTGGGACATCGTAAAAGATGGCAGTTTCTACATGTCCTCATTGCTGAAACAAAATTTTGAAAATTAATGTACAGTAGACCTGTAGGCCTAAACCAAAGCAAAATAATTTTCTATTTGTTTCTATACACAGTTTTTTCAAAGATTCCCCTGTTTTTTTTTGTTTTTTTATTATAAATTTTAGCCCAGATTGCTGAATGCATTTTTACAACGTCTCCAGGCATTTATTTAATGTGAAAAAGAGCAGATTTTGCTTCCCAATGCATTCATTGTCGTCATACAAGTCTTTGGGGCCGAGTTTCTATCTTTTTACCACCCCAAGTTTATGATAATTCTCTAATTACATCGAGAGGCTGTTATAGAGCACCCAGTCTTTGGTCTCATCGTCCAAGCCATTCAGACCTTCTGGTCGATTTGGTGATTCTGCGTACGATACGCGGAGCTAACAAGGGGGAGGCCCAGGATGATTTTAGGGGAAAGCAACCTTTCCTAGAGGCCCAAAAATTTGAAAAAAACACCTCGTATGCTATTCGTTAGATATGGTCACGTTTATTAAAAGTGTCTTAATTTCGTTCCTAAAGGTCTCGTCGGTATCAGACCTAAATTATCCTCTGAACTGCTCTGCGTACAGTGACGCAATCGTTGATGATAGGGTCGTCGGTCTGTTGTTTAGTACAATCAGGAATCTACTGCCCTGAATGCATTCACTGATACTGCAGTATCACTCTGTCAACGTGCATTGCATGATCAGCCAATGCAGACTACTGTGCCTTGCTTGAAGAAAGAACAAACAAATGAACAAGGAAATCGAACTCAACACCTTTTGATTTGGAGTCACATTTAACCAAGCATGGCATATGGGAAAAAAGTGAGAGGTAAAACAACTCAAAATATAGTTGTTCGTCGTCGTCGTCGTCGTCGTGTGACCCTCTGGGACCGAGGGTCTATCCTTTTACCACGCCCGTTTCATTGTTTTCCCGGGCTAAGCTGGAAGGCTACTAAAGAGCAGCCAGTCGTTTTGTTTCATCATCGAAGACACGCAGACCTTCCACTCCATTAGGTGGCTATACAGTTGACCACAGTTGACCACTGGAAAATTTTCCAAGAGTAACTTGAAGCACAAGTGACTTAGCGACAGTTTAAATTGAGTTCGATCACCTTGTGATTAATTATAGACCTTTTCTTTTATTAATAGCTTGTTTACAGGTATATGCGTATTGCTTGGCTTAACCTGACAAAAAAATTTCTAAGGTAAAATGAGCAATGGCCTGGGGTAAGTTGAGCAATTCCATCAAGTTGAAGCATTTCCGTGTCATTTTATTTTTATGGTATAGTTGCGAAGCAATACTTTGAAACAAAGCATAACACAGTGTTTTATTTTTTAATCAATCAAAATATAAAACACAAATTTAATAGTTTAACCATTAAGTAAGCTGCAAGATTATGTCTTATAGGATAAATTGAGCAACTTCTCAATCTTTGTTCAATTAAAGTTTCATATACTTAATCCTATCCTGAGTTTGGCTACAAAATTAAAAATATTTAAAAAAGTACAAGACTACCCAATCTAAACGTTTTATGAAATGTATATCATCACCTTTTTATACCGACCAAACAACAAACAAACTTGATTTAGGCTTCATAGTGTAACAAATAAATTATTCATTTTTTGCAAAAAGGAAAAAGGTTGGAGTTTTTGACGTAAACAATATAATTGCATCCCATGGTAAAATGCGAATCTCACTGGATATCAAATATATAGAGTGCGGAAGTGGCATTATGGGTGATATATTCATGACACTGAAACAATAATTTCTGCCAACTTTTTTTTCCAAAAACAGGAGTTGCTCATCTTACCCCATTGAACACTTTACCCGAGTCTTCTCAACATATTGTTATGAAGCAAGCCGACCATGGATTTAATAAAAATCTATTTTAAAATTCACTTTGTTCACCTGGACAGTTCTTCCAAGAGGTATTGCATCTTTTCACTAAATCTGAACAACGTTTGTTTCTGCGTTTTCCCTTGCAGTATTTTTTGCATTTCCTTGGACGTTTCGAAGAGTCTGCATCGAAGTCTTGTTGAGTTATTCTGCTTTGATCCGTATCCCGATTCACTACGCTATTCAGCAACGCTATAGCGTCACCAGTAGTGACGTCATCATTACCCCAGCTAAAGAATGACTTCGGTTTATATTTGGGACATATGGAAAGACGGCACATGGCACATGTGCTTGAAGCTAAACACAGAAAAATGATAAAAGTCAGTTATGGAATTCAAATACTTAAACAAAAGTTCCCACAAAGCACAATCCACCCGATAGTTCTGTTGGTTAAACCAGCCAACTTTGTGCACAAAGAAATAGCAAGGTGGAGAGGTACTGGTTCGATTCGGGGTGTGCGATTAAGCAACACTTTAAGCTGCTCATCATTCAGCGACACCTAGTGAATGAAACAATTTATAGACAACAACATTTCAACAATCGGAAACTACATTTTTATTCAAATCTTGTTTTGTAAAAACTTTTATAATGTTTCTTGACGGCATACTGTACCACAATTTGGTAGACTACGTGTTTTGCCCATGAAACTGGGCTCATCGGTATTGCACCACAGCTGCTGTCCACTGATGCAAAGCTCTTGACCGAATCTCAAATCAAAAACGTGTCTGTATTTCTGTAAGACCAAGGCTGCTAGAAGGAAAAGTAAGCTAGTTCGTTTCTGGGCGAATTGTTGTTTTCGTTTTTTTTTTTTTTTTCCAGTAGCCCATAATGTTCATGAAAACGTCAACTCTAAATGAAACGCGTGGTCTACATATTGTAAGATGCATTTTAAAATGAAAAACTTTGTTTGGTTTTATTTTGAATTAGTCTTCAGAGCAAAACTTTTGTTGGATTTTCAGTTTGACTGAAAGACTATATTTTTAAAACGGCCTCCGTTTCCAGGGCCAATTTCAAAATATCTAATAGTTTTCCTTAAGTTTGTATAAGGCCTGTCGCAACTCATACAATTTTTTACTGAGATGTTACCTTTTTTTGAACCATGAGCAGACATAACCAAGTAACAACACAATATTTAACATTATAACAAACAAAACAGACAACGTTCTTCCAAATGTTTCGATAAGACCATATTTTTATTATTATAGCCTATACTGTATTATAGCCTACATAGCCGAAAACGTTTGCTATTAGGCTGGCGATTCATCACACAATAAGAAAACATGAGCCCCTTACTATCTGTATGCTCTGTACTCTGTATATTCTGTTGGCCTACCATACTCTGTATTACAAACCGACCAGACTACATGGCAAATTATAACCTCTGCAGCTCAACCAAAAGTCATGGCCTGAGCAAAGCAAAATCTCAAAAGAAACAAAATATACTTTAAAAAAATAAATTATCTCACCCCATGATTTCCATTGTTTCTTATATTTCTTTACTAACTTTTTGCACTTCTTTGTTTTTCTTTTGCCCGAGCAAAATTGTCTGCAGACATTTTTTATTCGAGACTTCGCATCGAAAACCATTTCATCCCTATTGTTTAAGTCATTTGCGGGACTTTCCAACCAATCCGTTACGTCACCAGTGACGTCGTCAAAAGCAGCTGTCACAGAAAAATAAAAACTTGTAATTAATAAAATTATTTTATTTTCTTGCTGTCCTTGCTATCCGGCTACTCAGACACTGCTTGCAAAGTGCTGAGAGCAACGCGTACCTGCAAAGGATACGGCGTTATGCAAAAGCATTCACATTAAGCTATGTCTTTATTATTATTGTTCATACATTTTATTTTGTGTGTTTCAATCTACTTGTAGTGACTTTCTTCTTTTAGGCTGAAGAGAGTCTTTCAAGATAAAAACCAATGGCTCAGTGGTTAAGCGCCCGACTCAAGATCAAGCGGGGATGGTTGGGATCTCGGGTCGTGCGCTTGAGCACCGCATTTCAGAACTGCTCTCCATTCAGTGACGTCTAGTGCATGGAATGGCTCAGACAACAACACTTTAACAACCATCACTCTGCTAATCTTGGAAACCGGCTCTGCGTCATGGTCATGGTCATGATCATTTTATTTTTGTTTGGATGTGAAACGATGAAACATACATAAAACAAAAACTGACAGTGTGCATCCAATGAGAGAGTGCGAAAGATCGTAGCCCTGGAGGCGTAGGAGGTCGTCGAGTCTGCACTCTCTCATTCAAATAGTTATACGAAAGAAAGTTTTGCGTTTTTAAATATTGTAGCAAATTGACACAAAAAAGAAGAAGGAAGTCAATGGTTAAAATCCTCTACAAGTAGCCTACGCGAAATTGTCAGGAATAACCTATCAAAGGCTTTGTCAATCCGAGGATAAAGATTTAAAACTAACCAACCAAAATCAATGAGTGAACTCGGCGATGCTTTGAGCTTCAGAAAAACTTCCATAAATTGTGTAATTAAACCAATTATAACAGTCTGTTGATATATTAGGCTACACCGCTTCAACTTCATTATTTAATCGTAATCCGTCATTTTTACATTCATTCACCGTCTGCTGACTTAGAATAAATGTAAAAACCACAGATTTTATTGTCTGGGAACAAATGACTTCAAAAAATGGAATCAGTCTACCATACTGGCGTTATAACTCAGTATTGAGCAAATAAGCATTCGATTATACGAGTGACTAAAGGAACAGTGAAACGAAGCGATGTCGGTTCGACTCCCGTAGTGTAAGGCAACGCACTTCAAGGAGACATATTCAATCGATTAAGAAAACCTAAGCAGGTTGACGAGGCCAAGAATGAACCAGCAATTAATCGCTGATTTAGTAATATCTAGTTTAAAGTATTATTTTTTAAAAACATAAAACATTCTACTTACTTCCACAAGTCCAGCTGAAGTAACAAAGTAAACAAAACGACACCAACAGAAGCTGCATTTTTGAGACAAACCTATTTATTATTCACCAATCAACTTTGTAGCCTGAATGAATTAGACTGCTTTCCGTGGAGTTGTTCTAGCGTCTATAAGCAACCTAAATTTTTACTACGATTTATAATTTATAGAGGAAAGATTTGTGTTTCAACCACAGGAAGTCTTATAAAATTGAATATTCTTTGATTTTTCACAGGGAAGTCCGGGATTCGTGATCCAGGGATTCGTGATCCGGGATTCGTGTTCCTTAGTTTCCTTATTTCAGTCATAATTTGTATCCCGAATCAATTGAAATCAATGAAGATTTAAAACAAAACGGTTGATTCAGAAATTCGTGAGCACTTTTTTAAACTGATGATTGAAATAAGTTTCTTCTGCGAATACTCAGCGCTTTTCACTTCCTTCTGGTTTGTTTCCATTCATCAATATCCTCTCGTTAAACACGGAAAAGACTCGCCACGTGAGCTAGAACTTTTGAATGCTTTTAGAAAACCGTTTCATAGGACGTTAAGTGAACAGGGCACACGCCAGTAGTGGATCTACAAAATATTTCTGGGATGACCACGTATGTTTTCAAAATATCCGTTGTCGTCGTATGCAGAATTGATGATGCTGTCTTCGATAAAGTAGATCAGTGGTTCCCAACCTGGGGTCCGCGGACCCCTTGGGGTTCCTTGAGAAAGCATTTGGAGGTCCGTGATTACCTTGATGAATTTTAGAAGAAGAAAAACGAAAAGCGATCTGTTTACTTTCATTTCTCTCTTTAAATGCAAATATGTCAAGCTCAAGCCCGCGAGAATAAACTGTACCGGTATGCATTAAAATAAATCTATGCTGCTGCCCACAGTGTGTAGGCCTACATTGACCTTAAACTACATCTACCACAACGCATGTCGATTACAGTCAAATCAAGATTGGCTCGTCTATATTACGTAATAGAAAGCATGCGGTGCAACTAAAGTTAATTGAGGTTCAGGCAAAATTTAGGTAGGGGTCCGAAAAATTAATAATTTGTCTAAAGGGGTCCGTGACAACAAAAAGGTTGGGAACCACTGAATTAGATGCTGAGCTCGTAAACTTTGCCAGCGTTCCTTATGATAAACAAACTGGACAAAGTCGGCCTGAAAGAAATCAAACATTTTTCTGTAAGTACTAGCGTCTGTACGTTACCAAAAAACAACTTTACCTTATTTTTTTCGCACACTATTTTGTACTGCTTCCCCAATTTTCAGGGGCATGCGAGCAAGTTCCTGTAACTATAGCCTACTTGACGTAGGTGCCGTGCCAAGTGCCGTGTCAAAGCTACGTCATATCATTCCTGACTCCCCTTATTTAATCTTACATCACAGAGTTTGCATACCGTCACTACTTTGAGTTTGCATATCCTATCAAATCAGTCCTGCATTTGTAGATTGCTTCACCAGGTGGGAGCTTAGTCGATCTCTTTGTACCCCTAACAAACCCAAGTTATAACGAGTATCAATAATAAACAAAACTGTGGCTATAGTGGTCACTTGTGATACGATAAGCAATAAATGGTTGTGTTATTTTGGGCAACAACTGGACTTTAACATTCAAACAAGCTGAGCGCATCTTTTCACAAACTGTCCAGTAACTGAAGGTTTGTGTCAGGGAATAAAACAGATAGGCCTAGCTCTGACAACAATGACATAGCTAGAAAGAAAGTTTTAGGGGGAAAAAGCAACTGTTGAAGGGAGTAAAAGTCATTCAACATGAATTACAATGGTATTGAAAAGTTGTATCAAAACATTTTTTTGGGGCAAGGTAAAATTTAAAAGAGGAGCCATTCTCCTCAAGCCTCCCCCGTGGCTACGCTCATGACTGACAAGTTTTCATATATATGCTGTGCGTTGGTCGCAAACGGTCACAAATCATACAAAAAAAACTTTTAGTATTCGACTTTAGTTTGGTGATAATGTTCTCCCTTTGTTAATTAGGCCTTTATAAATAGACAGATTTAACTCGTGTATGCTTCTTCAAACATGTCAAAATGTGTTTTTCCAAAGACACAACCAGGTGTTCTCGATAGGTGTCGAACCGATGCCCCTTCCAGTGTCATGTACGCTCGCTCCCAAACAGCCAAACTAAAATTGTTAAGCTGGATTGACTAAAAATCTTAATGACAGCATTTAGAACAAACTATTTGAAATCCAGCTCTACCTCATAGTATTAGATAACGGTTGTGGTTGAAATTGACACTATGGTCACTTAATTTAAGTATAACTTGTTCTTTGAGAAACCAACTAAGACGATCAAGTTTACATCTGGGACACCAGATAACTTAATGTCGGACTTAGTCGTAATGAACACCAAGTGATTTCTTCGGAACTAGCATTAGTTTGGCCACACCATTTGTGTATGCCCACTTCATCTATTTCTATACAATATTTGCTTCAAAGAGCATGTAAAAATGAGATGTGTCACTCACAGTCCTTGTATTACAGCCTACCATTGTTTGATCTGATGACTACTTTTCTTCAGTTCCTTCCCTATCTAAGCTTCATATCTCTTCCAGGACAACAAACGTATTTTTTTTTCACAACGATAAGCTGCCAGCAAATATACTAGAAAAGCAAAATGTTTTTAATTTGAATAAAAACAACACTATGGTTGATGTAACCTGTAACGCAATGTTAGCCAGTTAAATTAAGTCCCTTTTTACATTGATTCAACATCTGCAAACGTTGAACCAGGGTAAAATGAGGTAATTTTCGGGCTGAAAAGGTGCAAAATGTTCATAAACTATTTTTCGAATCATTATTCTCATATAACAAACCACCAGGAAATAAATACGGATTTTTACAGTGTAGGTCCTGCATGTTGGAATACTTAGGAAAGTAACGATTTGTTCGATATTTAGGCGTCCACGGCTGGGCGTTGGAATACCGCGATAAAATATCAGACCTCCAATCACGTGACAAATAGGAAGGAATCTCTTCATCACGTAATAACTTTTCCGATTCGTCATTTGACGCTATCGTAGCTGGTGCTGACGTAGAAGGGGTTATTGATTTGGCTTTACCGGGAATTTTTCTCTTCGTTTTGGGTCGATTAGGTTGTTGTATCTCGATGTATGACGGGAAAGCTGGTTCGCTGAACCGCCGATCTAAAGGCATTGTGATCAATCCAGACTCTTCGTCTGTGAATTGAATACTTGGTCTTCGGTAAGAGTTCGACGCGACACCATTGATAAAATATAATCGACCTTCAGCTTTCATTGCTGACGTCACAATGGCATTCGCTGATTGTGTGTATGTTTTTAGGTGGGATTTCTTGACCTCTGTTTTTCCTTGCAGTCTGAGATCGCTTGGGTCAAATTTAGAAAATTTGGTCGGAAACGTCAACCTGAGCTGGGATCTTGCTTTCCGCCGGAAATTTTCTCTTCCTCTCTCAGGATCATTTTCCGTTGTTTCGCTTTGTCTCGAACTTAAAACATAAGAAGACTTGGTCGACAAGGAGACAGTTGATGCTAATGGTGATCTCACTCTGATGATGTGTCCTGCTGTGATTGGTCGTTTCTTTTTGCAATTTGTCCAGGTCGCGCGATCGCGAGTGTTAACTTCGTTTTCAGCTTTCTTTTCAAAATATCTTACTGGTCGTGATTCCTTAGAAGAGATGCGCCAAGACACAGATTTTGACATTTTTTGGCAAAATTTTTACAAAGTAAAGGGAAATATATTTAGTGATTCAATTACTTTTCTGTAAAGAAAATAAATTCAGCTAGGCTTTTCATTAAAATGCAATTTTTACAATCTCAGTTAGAAGCTTAACTACTGTAGGTTTGAATTGGCCTAGGCTACTTGTTACAGAACAGTAAACATTTTTCGCTAACCATATCGATGCAGTCTCCACGCTAGCCAACAAAACTTTTCAAAACATGAGCTCAGTTTTATGGGGGAAACATGTGTCTCCGTTAGCTCAATGGTTACGCCCGACTCAAGATCAAGCGGCGCTAGTTCGGCTCTCGGGGTATGCGCTTGAGCAACGCATTTCAGGACTGCTCTCCATTCAGGCATCTAGTGGATGGAATAATTCCCCGGCAACAACACTTCAATAATAATCGGAAAACTTCACTCTGCAAATCTCGCTGACCGGCCCTGCGTGAAGAGCCTCTACAAGCATGCGAAACTATAAGGAATAACCAATCAAGGCTTTGTCAGACCGAGGATACTAATTCAAAACCAAACCAATTCTTTCTACACTCGACTGCCGAGATACTGCGGGATCGATCAAAACGAAAATATTTCAAATGTTAAAAACATCTTGCTTCGAAAGGAAAATGCTTGTCCGCGTTTTGTTGATTCGAAATAAGTTTCTGGGTTCTGAGAAGATTTCTGTTTCGATCTAAAAAGTAATTTTCAAACAGCCCAAGTTTACATTTAGTAACCTTGCAGTGCCTTTAACACTTCTTTCAGTTTGCTAGCAAGGTCACTCTGCAGCATTGTTAGGCATAAAGACATTTTTATCAACATTCCTAAGCGTAAAAAAGACGTCAAATGAAGTTTGGTAGCTGCACCTTAGTTTAAACCAGGGGTCACCAACCTTTTTCGCATGCGGGCCACTTTGGCACTAAGGAGAGCTGTGGCGGACCGCACTAATAAAATTTTAGGTAGGTGGACTCTTATGCTACTGAAAAGAACGCATTTCGTACCCAGTATCCACCGTTACATGTTGTTAATATTTATCTTTGAATACCGCAGCAACAAAATTAGTCGAACAACGCTACTGCCAGGCCAAGCTCCTCTAACAACACTTTAGATTTTGTTAACAATGCCTAATAAACGAGGCCACTTGTTTTGCGCACCTATAGCGAGGCGAGCGGTTTCATCAAAATATTCATCGCCAAGTAAGAGTGGTGTTGTCACTTCGCTTCACAAAAGATATGTTGCAATTAACAGTTTCAGTAAACAAGGAAATGTTTGACACATCGCAATACAGGCAACAATAGTGGCCTGCAAACATATCAGCGAATAATAGGCTCCTATACACCATGAAACAAACGCTTGTGGAAATCATCGAAAAAACGTTTCCATTGAAACTCATGAACAGTGTTCCCTCTAAAACAGCAATTTGGTGCTTCATCCATTTTTGTGAGAGTCTATAAAACAGACTTTCTTTGATTATTAGACAACTGTCACTTGCGGTGTTTATCAGCATGGCAAGAATTGTTGATTAATAATATTTTGCAGCCTACTAAGCTAAATTATTTCATAATATAACCAGAAAAATCTTTAAATTTATATATAATATTTTGCCCATTTATTATAAATTGAGTTGGCACACCGACCTATTTTGCCAACAAAAACTTGCATAAATGGAACACTGCTCGTGAAACACAATAATGGTGAAACCCACACTAGAGTTTACATGACATTTACAAACTTGAAATAAGCAACCTTATGCTCACAGACAATTTCGACAATCTCATTGGTCGGTCGGTGGAATCGTATGCAAAGCGAAATAAAGCTTCCCGGAAAGTATGTTTTGCCTTCATGCTTTTTAACTCTTCAAGAAAAGTACTTTTTATACTTGTACGCTGCTACCTTCCGCGGGCCGCACATAACAGCGTGGCGGCCGCATGCGGCTCGCGGGCCGCCAGTTGGTGACCCCTGGTTTAAACTGATGTTCTTCCTGCTCTGTTGCCAAGCTCAGTAGCCGGGTGGTTTCGCTTTCGGCTTTGGTGTAGATCTGAAATCGATTCCAGGTCTGGTCAAACCAAAGACTTTAAAGACGGTAGCGATTGTGTTTCTTTCTTGCATAACGCAGTGAGAATAAATCGGGTAATAATGTGATGACATTGTAAGCTTGTTATAAAATTAAAAATGAGCCATGTCGCTAAAATACCTTAGCTGTTGTAGAGCGACAATAAATAAAACCATAACACTATTATTATCCTGCTCTATTGGGAACAATCGGCTAAGCAGAGCCTACCACTCCTAAACATTCTGGAGATGATTTTTGTTTCGACAACCAATCACGTAGCCGGTAGCCTAATGAACAACGCTGGAAGCTTTTTCTGTACGTTGATTAAACGTCAGTGAGGATCATCTTTTTCCAGCTGCATGACTGAAAGTTGGGGTGTGAAGGTTGTTAGTCTGACTGATGAATGCACAGCAGACATTGAATCAATGTAAAAAACGGTTGACGTGCTGTCTGGGTAGATATCTTTCCAAATTTCGTCTTTGTGCCTTTGTGAAAGCTCCCGTACTTAGACACTGAACTGCGGGTTCGACACCGGGATCGAGCGGTTTGTTTTTTGTTTATTGAAAAACATCAGACTTCTCTACCCAGAGTGTAGGTAATAAATAGTATGGGCGTAGTTGCTGAAGAAAAGGCGATCGAGAGAAAGGAACTGGCAACCCTGCTCTGGATAGTGTCGGTGGCCAACCATGCAAACCTTTTCTTCTCATTCTCGATGCTCATAGGTGTCTTTGCAAGGTACTTGCTAACATACCAAAATAGAATCACTTGCTTCCATGATTGCGGTTTCTTTCTCTGCTTGTTTTTGTCTGTTTCATCACTGCCACTGTCTTGTTGTTTTACACTGAAATCATAAATTTTTGTGTTGCTGTTGGTTGCGCTGCTGTGCAATTGCACACATAATACAATGATATACTGCAATAGCTGAAGCGGCTACACTGTGTGTAAGTAACTGAATTCTATTCTGTCACAACTGAACGCCATTCAAATGATCACTATTATTATTGGCCACAATTAAGTTATCATTCTTAAGCATCAAACTTGAACGTATCGATACTGAGAAGCTTTGAAACAAACCAAGTTGTAGAATTCGAAACGAATCTTCGCTGGTGATTGTTGCAAAACAATGTCATTTGTTTGACGATGGAATTCAATTTCACTTCCTTTTGTCCTTGCGACGTGGAACGCGTTTCGAGCGTTCGTCAAATCCGCGCAGCATTAGAGCTCTATTTGTTTGCCCACTCAGAGGCCACTTGAGCGCCGGTTGAAACAATAGCCGCGACTGAGGAATTCATGACAGCAAAAATGAATGAAAGACCTTCTCATTTTATGGAAGAACTTTCCAAACAATTTTAGACCAAGGCGGTGGGCTTCATACATTTATGCGCATATGCTGAGCGAGGCTTTATTTTTGCCGTTTTACAATTTAAGCTTACTCTGAGGTTAACTGTAAAGCAATTACAGCCATGTCTATCTTCTGCCGAAAGATACAACTTATTTTTAAAGCAAGCCATGTAAAACAAAGACAATGTTTATCAATAACTTTATTATTTCAATTCAAAATTTTGCAGAAAGTGCGTTTTAACTAACTTATTTTGAACATGCTTAAACATTACAGAACCTAATCTTTCTGAAACTTTTAATGAGCTTTTTAATAAACTTCTAAAAATCAAACAAACTATAATTTTACTACAAATGGATATATTTCGATTAAAAAAACATTATTTTTTTCATTGGTCAATAAACATTGATTTTGGAGGTGATGAGTTGGCGACATCTAGCCACGAAACTTTAATTGTATGTTTGTTCACTAGAGGACAGCAAACAACCAACAGCTTTTCATTTAGCATTATCCAGTAACAATTAACTTAAAAAATTAAAAAAATTAACTAAGGCGAAAAATTAACTTCACACTTAAAGCAAAAGTCAAACTTTGATTCATTCATGGGGCCTGCTTTAAAACAAACATGTGCGGTATATGAAACTGATGAAAATGAAGTCGAATGCCTAATAAACAAACTAGATGTTAAAAAATCGGATGGACCAGATGACATCTCTTCTCGAATGTTAAAGTTATCAAAAAGTATTATTGCACCTCATTTAACTAAACTTTTTAATGCATGCTTGAAACAAGGAATATTTCCTGACGCTCTAAACATTGCAAAAGTTATTCCTATTTTCAAGAAAAAGGCAAAAGCAGATCCAACTAATTACCGTCCTATTTCCTTGCTTTCAAATATCAGCAAACTTTTAGAAAAAATTATTTACAAACGCTTGATGAGCTTTCTTGACAAATTCAACGTGATTAATGATCAACAATTTGGATTTAGGGAAGGTCATTCTACAACGTTAGCATTAAGTAATCTTCATGAAAGACTAATTGAACTCAAAGAAAAAAATCATTACGTTTACCTGTTATTTCTTGATTTAGCAAAAGCGTTTGACACTGTTAACCACCAAATACTTCTAAAAAAGCTGGAGTTTTATGGCCTGAGAGGTTTAATGGGAGGCCTTATAAAATCTTACTTACACAACCGCCAACAATATGTTTCTGCTGATGGCTTCAAATCAAAGCATGAAAATATCACATGTGGTGTTCCTCAAGGATCTATACTTGGACCATTGCTTTTTCTGCTTTACATAAATGATTTGCCTCTTATAACAACTTTCGATTCTCAGCTATTTGCTGATGACACTGTTTTTTTTACTTCAGCAACATCTATTTTGCAATTGCAGCAAAACACTGAAATTGAGATGCAGCGTATCACTGATTGGTTCAATGCAAACAAATTATGTATCAACTACTCCAAGACATTTTACATGTTACTTGAACGAAAAGGAGGGTCAACTTCAAAACTAAATGTAGTCTTAAACAACACAAAAATTCAAAAAACAAACAACATCAAATATCTTGGCATATTTCTTGATGACAAACTGAGTTGGAATTATCACATTGAAGATCTATCTGGGAGATTGGCAAAAATATCTGGAATATTTTATAAAATTAGAAACTACACAAACAAACAAAGCATGTTAACACTGTACTATGCTCTTGCACGATCAATAATACAATATGGCATTTTATGTTGGGGTTCAAGCACACAAAAACTGCTCAAGAAAATTTCGACAATGCAAAATCGAATCATTCGCACAATAACCTTTAGCAACAGAAGAGCAAAACTTTCACTACTGTACCAAGATCTCGACATAGCCTACTTCCCATCACTAACTTGCATCAATTAGAAATTTCTAAATTTGTCTTTAAATTTAAAAATATGCTATTGCCAAGCTATTTTGAACCTTACTTTAAGGAAATTACTGAAGTACATTGCCATGGCACTAGAGCTTCTCAAAAAAATAACTTTCACTTACGTAGTGTCAGCTCAAGAAAAGGCCAAGGCAGTTTGAAATTCTTAGGCCCAAAAATATGGAATGATTTACCTTCTGAAGTAGTAGGGGCTACGAGTGTAAAAACTTTCACAAAAAAATGTAAAATTTATTATATGAAAAAACTTTGTCTGTGACTGTTTTTATTGCCACAACATTGACGAGTGTTATCGCAAATTTTTCGGATTGAACATTGTTGATACTACGTAGACCTAGGTCTACGACTCACGAACTAGTGCTAAGTACTATTTATTAACGGCTGTCATCTTATTAACTGTATTCAAGTCGGCCTATAAACTGACTGATTTTGTTAAGGTTTAAAGTTATATACTATGATTAGGCCTACTTTTAGTGTTTCTGTTTCGTCTTTTATGCTAGCAGTTAGAAGTTGTTGTTTATGCATAGTTTTTTGTTTGTTTTTTTTCTCATAACTTACTACTTTTGTAGGGCATGATATTTTTTGATATTTGAATAAAATCACAGCAATTCACTTGACTGTCGCAGCAGTAAACAACTTTTTGTTTTCATTTTTTTACGGAACTTAAGCTTATCCTATTTTAACGCATATCTTGGTTTCAACGTAATGCCGATGTTTGACATTTGTCACATTAAAAACATGGGAAGCAGCTGACTCGATGACTAATAAGTCTTTCGCTGCTTCCTGTCTGTTGTAGATTCTAGTTATGGTGCTATTTTATTTGCATTGTCTATATTTTGTACCGTATACTTTTCTCGCAACAGACAAAATAAAAGGTTTCTCTCTCTCTCTCAGTAAATGGAATTAGGTATTGTCAACTGTTGTCTCAATTGATGGAATTTTTTTCTGCATTTTGGGAGAAATTTTGTCTCCATTTTGGAAAATTTTTTATCTCAATTTCGGGGACTCTTAAGAAAATTTTAAGGTTGGTGAGACCTAAAAACTGTTTTTGATGAAATTTTGAGATTCTGCTGAAAATTAGCTAAGAGAGAGACTTGATGGGAAAGCCTGAGAAACTGGCCCATTAGAAATCAAAAACAGAGTTTCTTTTGAGAGATTTCGTCAGAATTAGTAAAAAAGTACAAAATGGAGTGAATTTCATTGAGTTTACCTTAAAGTTCTTGTCGTCTTATTACTGGGTGTCTGAAGCCCACAAATACCAACTTTATCTGCTTGCTGGTATTGCATCCAATCGTCCATTACCGCAGACAGTGGCACACCGTTTCAGCCTAACAGCCTCACCAGTGCCATAGATCCACTGTCATTGTCATATCTAGGCTTACGCCCGGTGGTTAAATGGTTGAAGACAAAAATTAAGTGGACGGGAAGCCAGTCTTTGTGTCCACCATCAGGCATGTCTTTAAGAGTTCTGCTAAAGACAGAACAGCATGCTCTTGAGGGGTGTCGAACCAGCTTCCTTTTGAGTGTCACACCAAAGCTCTCACCACTCGGCTATGCAGCCGACCTTATTGCCATTCATCCGCCTCACCCATAAACGTTGTAATCGTAAATAGCCTTTATCTTCTTAAATATTTGCAAACTGGGCCTACGTGCAGCTACACAGATATTGTCAGCTTTGTAAAGTGCTGAGCGAAAAGCACGCTTCAGTGTTGCTTCAGATACCAATTTGTGAAACAATAACTCCCTCCCCAAACCTTGACTTCTCTCAGCACAGTTCACATTTAACTCACAAACTGGTGGTCATGACAATTACCCAATCAATAAAATAAAATACATCCTTCTTACCTTAAATCAACATCTGTAAACGTTGGATCGATGTAAAATGACAGATTTTGTTACCTGGCAATTGAAAATTCAAATTGTTAAAATTTGAAGGTAAAAATGCAATTGACAAATAAAACCAAGCAACCACACGGCATTTAACATCATAATATTAGAGTGAACATAAAACTATAAACTACAAACGTTTTCGGCCATACTCAAGTTAGCCCTTCTCAAGTGACAAAAATAACTGATTTTACAATAACATCTACATTGAAAATAACTATTCTATACAATGAATTGAAAAACGAAATGCACAAGAATGATACTGCAAAGCAGAGGAGAAAGGCACACCACATGGCGGTTAATTTGTAGTATGATGCGCTTTTTGCCTCGCGTAATTATCCGCCATGTGGTGTGCCTTTCTCCTCTGCTTTGCAGTATCATTCTTGTGCATTTCGTTTTTCAATTCATTGTATAGAATAGTTATTTTCAATGTAGATGTTATTGTAAAATCAGTTATTTCCGTTACTGGAGAAGGGCTAACTTGAGTATGGCCGAAAACGTTCGTAGTTTATAGTTTTCTGTTCACTCAAATATGATGTTAAATGCCGTGTGGTTGCTTGGTTTTATCTGTCTATGGTTAAAGAAAATCACCTCTCTACCAAAATTGTAAAAATGCAATTGTGATGGAATGTGCAATGTGCATTGTTGTTGCATAAACGACATACAGTAGGCATTGTTATAAGCATCTATTCCATAAAACAAACTATGTGTTTTGTCTCTGCCGGAAGCGAAGCAGCGGATACCATTCATGCTCTTTGTGACGCAACAAAGCAATATAAAATATCAATTATATTTGTCTACGTTTTCTTTAATCTGTTTACAGATCAAGAACGGTGAGGTTTGTGTTACAGCAGATGTTATGCCAGTGGTGCCTCATGTATGAAATGGTCGATAGCAGTAGCGTTGAGAGGAGAGCCCAAATGGTACTTTTGGACCAGGTATCGAGATAGTTTGAGGGGCCGGTAACCTTTTTAAGGGGCTTGGAAACTTGAAAAAAAACATTGCATCGTTGAATATAGTCCGTTTTTTTCAGAAGTGTCTAAGTTTGTGGCCCCGGAATTTCATTGGTGCCAGCGCAAATCATTATCTTAACGGGCCAGATTGATAGATAATCACTTCCGAGTCACGGCTATTTGAACCAAACTTTAATTTAATCCAAACGAAATATTTTTTGTGCAATAAATATAAACGAAATCCAGCAAAATAGTTTACATCGAAACAATGTCAAATATTGGTGTAGAACCATTAAGAAGTTGAATAACTGTTGGTTCTTCAAAGAAGGTGGTTCTATCTCAAGACCATTCATTTTTAATTGCAATGCGTTTTTGTTGAAGATTTAAATGTGTTTTGTTTCAAGTTGACAACGGAAGAAAACTTTTTTCCGTTTGAAACAAAGCAAACTTTTTCACCAAAAAATTCAATTCAAATTGAATAGGAAACAAAAGGGGTTTGCGTCAAATAGCATTTCATATCGATGACTTTCACTGCATCCGGTCTGTTGTAATATCTAAATGGCTATGGTGTTATTTTATTCGTATTTTTTATAATAGTACCGTACTATTTATAGAAAATAAGAGTTCTCTTTTTCCAAACTTTTAAAGATTTTTGATATGTCTATTAAAAGCAGTCTTTCCATTACGTGTTGAGTCATACTTTGGTACATGTGCCGCATTGCCAGGTGAACAAGTTCGTTTACAAAGAGAATCTTTTTGTTTGCATTTTTTCTAAGTTTAAAGAGAAACGCAGCCTAATGTCCCCATCTGCTGCTAAATCCAGAAGGAAAGACGTTAACTCTCAGATTTTAAAGGTGGCAGAAACCTCACCCTTGCAAGCAGACTTGGGCAATTAGAATTTTTGTAGTCTTTCAACATTAGATTAGAATTAGAGTAATTTAAGCCTTTACAAATTAGCATAGGATTAGAATTAGAGCTTCCCAAGTTTTCACAAATTAGAGTAGAATTTAAACTAGATTAGAATTAGTTGGACGCAGTTGTCACATATTTTTTTTTGGTTGGATAAAAACGCCAATGTGGCAACTCGGGATCAAAGTGTCATTCCACCACCACAGCGCCAAAACCACTTACGTCACAACATACATAATTGTAACGTCAGTGAATTGATGAATTAATGATACTCGAATTTTTCATAACTTTGCTGCTCAAGGGATGGAATGACATTTTGATCTTGATCGTTTTATTGCATTTTTTGTATAGCGTTGATAAGAGCGCAGTATTCTTCCATTTGTCAAAAGATACTGTTGGACAAACTAAAATTTTTAGCAAAACTGGAGATTGGATAAGAACTACAATTAGAGCAAACAAGTTTTTACCGAATTAGATTAGAATTAGAATTACCAACATTTCGCTCTAATTTATCGAACTAGTTGTCCAAGTCTGCTTGCAAGCATCAAGGTCTCGCAGCGTTTGCATTTTTAATGATGATGTCACAATCTAGTTGCACTTGTAATCGTTACGTCCATAATAAATGCATTGTTTGTGGTGTTTAGAAAACGAAATATCAAGTTTTAGACTTTGATGGCACTAAAAGCGAGAAAATTGTTTGCGCCTGATTCATTGTAGCAAGTCAGTTGCTGCTGCAAGTTAACTGTGGCTACTGTCCAGGCTTTTTGTAGAGGTTGATTAAAGATAATTGGTTAAAGTTAGCCTACTCCGCTTTGGCATATACGGCAGATGGCAGTTACCACTGAGTTATCCGGAGGTACGAAATACATAACCTCGCTTATCCAGACACTATAGAAATGATCAATTCTCAATTCAAATATCTTTCTTTATAAATTAGATGCAGGACTAACTTATGAACAGCCCAATTTGTAAATCGCTGAAAAAATCCTTTCCAGGAGATAAGAAGACAAATTCGTAGTCCCCGTGATGGGGGCCGCTTTGAGGTTTCTTTTTGGGCTATTGGAAGCAAAAATCGACTTGGTAGAGACGAACTTTTTTAGACAGCAAGTTTTTCTATTGGTAAGCTACTTCTAGATATGAGCACTCTCTTCGAAAATGGCTGGGCTCGAGTTGCGCAATTGGCACATCCAGAATGGAAACTAAAAACTCTCTTTGGAAAGGTAGGTAGACCTAGTATTCGAAACGGATTTTGTTTCATGAATGAAACAAAACTAATGAAATATTCTTTCAAAGCGATACTTGGGTCTAAAAGTTCTTGAAATAAGTTTATTTTGACTACGCAAGCCTTGGATAGTCGGTACATCTTCGAATGATATTGTAGCGGGCTACGTCTTGACATTGAAGGCGTTCTATTAGTTCTGTGGTTTTCATGTTTTTCGCATTAATTCGATTAACCAAACAAAATAAATTGTTTACATTTCGAAATAAAACCAAATGAACTTTTGCACCATGAAACTTATATCGAAATAAATTGAAAGAAATCAAAGGAATTTTTTGTGAAACGAAACGAAATACATATTCGATTTCGAACAGCCCTGTAAGATAGGCAGTTGATGGGATTGTTAGGTCACAAATGCCAAACATTACAAAGGCCACATGAAGAAGGTCACCAGCAACCAAACATTTTGGTGGAGAGGCCAATATGTGAGAGGCCAATGACAATTTAAAGGTATAGACTATAGAGGAGGATCAACCTAATTATGAACTTGGTTGTTGGGAACCAAAAAATAAACTTTAAACGTGTTTGTGACCTTTTGTTGTGGCTTATTGATCGTATGGTGACCTACTGAGGTTCTGTCAATGACGTATCTACAAGTTTGTGACCAGAAAAACCAAATTCAGGTGACGTCAGCAACGTAGAAAGATGGTGTGAACTCCAACCTTTTGAAGTATGTATGACGTCACAAAGATCAACCCATGAAAAAAATACGTCTTTGAATTTCTCTAGTAGTAAACTGATGGAGGAGATCTGCCTGACTATCTGAGCGACTACTATGCTGCGACGATCCTTTGTCCATTACTAACTTAGTTGGTCTGTCTGCACTGTCTAAGTACCGAAGGATCGGTCAACAGTCTAAATACTTTATTAGATATATTTTATTAGAAAGTGTTTAGACTGTTGACCGATCCTTTGGTACTTAGACAGTGCAGACAGACCAACATGAAAAAAATATTTACAATAAACACCTTTCCTCTATTAAACTTGTGAAGTATTTGCTTTTTTCATTTAAGAAAAACGAGGCACGCTAAGGTGACAGACCTGGCGTTGGCCTTTTGTGACTGATATTCGTCTTCTTGTAGGCTTAGGGGTAGCCAGACAAACGGTTTCCACCGTAGGGTAATAGTATCTTGAGGAAAGCATTCTTTTTTCATCTCCCTCTCGCTTCCACCCTACATACACCTACTCGAATACTAATGCCCAGGATCTCCTGACCGGTTTCTTTCATGAGCGATCGGGAGCTAAGAACTGTGGTCTCTAACAAGGAGAAAGCTTTTTTTAATACAAATTTGGATCCTGGTTTTAATAATTAATTAATAAAGCAATAATAATTTTCTTTCAAATACTTGATAAAGGCTTGATGCAGAGCCGAAAACGTTTGATATTTTGATTGTATAAAGTTACATGTTGTGTTGCTTCTGAGTTATATGGTAGCCACTTTAACAAGTCGAAATTCTGCCACTGAAATTGATTAGAATGAAACCGCTAACCAATCATAAGCTACGGTTTAAGTGACGTAAAAAACGGCGAAAAGAAGATCATAGAAAGCAAATTAAGTGATGGATTTTTTGTCAGCTGGTTGGCTTAGGGGTTAGGGTTCGGGCTAGAAAGTAGTCATTTCATTGACGCGTGTTCGATTCTCACCACTGCTATTGCTCTTTTTCTTCTGTAATTACCAAATAAAGTTCAAAACAAGCATTAACTCTCTGGATGAGTGCTAGAAGGGTCACAATTGGACGGTAGCCTCTTATACCACGTTCTGATTGATTGGCATTATAGTCAATTTCAGTGGCAGAATTTCGACTTGTTAAAGTGGAAACCGAGTTATATCTGTTTATTGCTGAAAATAGTAACTTCTCTATTCAAAATGATTTATTATTTAGTTTCTGTCGGCTACATAGCCGAGTGGTGAGAGCGCTGGAACGGCAATCGAGAGGGCGCCGGTTCAACACCGCTCAAGAGCATGCGGCTGTGTCTGTGGCAAGACACTTTAAGGCATGCTTGAAGGTGGACACGAAGATTGGCTTCCTTGCCTTCCCGTCCACTTAATCTAAATCTTCAACCACCGGGTGTAAGCCTGGATACGACAAAAAAAATTAGTTTCTGAAAGTTAAATTTACAACACAAATATGTTTTTTTTTTAGATGTTTAATAATATTAATCAGTGACTGGTTATTAAAAACTACCCCAGCGATGATTTACATCCTGAGCGTCGTTGTTGTGTGCATGATGGTGGACTGGACGCATGGCCGTTTTGGTGGTGGACTTTCTGGGCCAAACGATGATGTAAACCTGCCAATTGTTGGTCCAATCGGGCCAACAGTTCCACTTGGTCCACCAATGTCAATGGGTCCAATTCAGGTGCCCAATATGGGCCCAATTTGTATGCCAAATAGTGGCCAAGCTGATGCTTCAAATGTTAGACTAATATGTGTGTTAAGCATTGGTCCAAATGGATCTATTCCATGTAAGTGACATTGTGATATAACAAATACCTTTTTTGTGACTGTTCTGTTTAAGTATAGTTACGTCTAAATAAACATAATGGAATAGTTACAAAACTGTGATTGTCAGCAGTAGGCTATTTGTAATTTGGTCACACTTCTTAAGGTTTTGATAAAGTTAAGCATGACCATGTGATTCATGACAGGCAATGTGCTGGAACAGAATTTATTTGTTGCGAAAGAATCATGAAATGGCAATGTTTATTTAAGGTCAACTTTTCGTGACGTATCGTGTGTTTATTGCTTGTAAACTTTAGTATATTTAAAGGTAAATGTGGTCCCAGACTTGATTCAAGTGTTGGGTAGGAGAAGATAAGGCTCTCCTTGTAAGCCTTCGGCACTAAGGAGAGTAGGGTGGCCAGTTCCTTTATCTCGGCCGCCTTACAAGTCAATTTATGTCGTATTTGAAATTCAAGACGAATTTGCTTTCAGATTGTCACCCGCCTTTGGTGTGGAACAGTTGCGGTTCGATGTGTTCTTCCACCTGCGTCCAACGGCCCCAGCTTTGTACCTTGGGATGCCAGCCTGGATGCTTTTGTCCACATGGCACGGTTGCTCAGGGAAGAAAATGCATCAAACGGGAACAATGTCCGCCTGAAGGAACTGCTGGTAATTACAAAAGTTGATTTTACTACATTAGGTAGTTATTAAGACTTTTCAGGTACAACGGCAAGACCAAACGACAATAGTTCAACTCCTGGGGCGTGCAGTAGTCTTGAACGACAACTTTTCATTGAGCTGCACCAAGGGGGTTCATTAATATCTGGGGAATCTTTCAAAAGTCTATCAATATCAAAAGTACTGTGGATCAAGGCCTTTATAAGTATGCCAAACTACAAGGATTAAGGTTTATAAAGGGCTTTCTCAGTCTGAAGATTCTCTCAATTATTCAATCAAACATAAAAAACTGGAAACAAGAGTACAGAAACTCTATTTGGCAAGTAGACATTATATCTGCATGGTGCAAATGAGAACGCATAGCGACCAAATTGGAGACCAACCGGTAAGACTTCTCGGTCTACAAATTCAGCTGTATGGGAGTGTTTCATACAAAAATAATAAAACTAACAATTCTTTTATAAGTTAGCCTACTGTGCGTCCATTAGCCTATGATAACATACAGTACAATGCAACAGGATGCGGTGGAATGAAATCACAGAAGCAACACAATAGACAGTAGAAAGCAATTGGAAACCATAGTCATCGGGCCAGCTACTTCTTTTGAAATACCATTAAATAAGTGTTTTGTCGATACAAACGTGTGCTCTCTGTGGTGGTCGAACCAACAACCTGCGATCATAGGTTCAGCGTCATCATTGCCATGCAACTAAACACACAGTGTAGTGTGATATAGAGTGCTAACTTAGCTCTCTAAATTTTTGTGCTAAAATCGCTTTGCAAGAGAAGTCATTTTCCTATAGAATAATGTAGTAATTGTAGTATAGTATAGAATAGTATAGAACTTATTAAAGTGGGTAACGTTATTCCAACTGTAAAGTAACAAAAATAAAAAAAACACAACCAGTTTTAATGTTTTCGGTACATCGCTGCGTCTTCGCCAACACAACAGCCACCATTGTGACAAAACAAGATGGACTAGCTGCGTATCTCTTGCATGAGTAGAGGCTTTCTTGGCGTACGGCTAACAACCAGGCATGGAGGAACCACGTGGCCTCGTGGGCCTGGGCCATGGATATCCAAAGAAGGGGATACGAAGGATTTTATTACGTCTGACAATAGAAGGGCTTTTGTTTATCGTAAATAATCTCTGTTTATCGTAAAATGACAATTGGCACCGAAAGTAGCTTAAAAAATCTTGTTATGATAACTTGCATTGCGTTATTAGAATCAGACCTGGATATTCACAGCATGCTTATGGTTACTTGTTAATTCAACTACCCATATACTTGCTTTACATCTAGCCTACTGCAAAGACTTTGTTAAAAAAAACAGCTTACTGGTAACTTTTCAACTGTCTTTGTAAACAAGTGTTCTTTAAATATGCTCTACGTAACATTTGCTAACTGTCTTCTGTAGCTCATTGTACCAGCTGCACTACAAAACTTTCTACGATTTTAAAAAGAACCACTTGTTTAAAGCACTACAAACTACCGCCCTGGTAGTGTCATGAGAATAAGACAATCGCTGCGAGCCTTCATATCCCCTTCTCTAGATATCCCTGGCCTGGGCCCTCCTACTTTATTTTCTGGGTGGGCCTGGCCCACGAAGAAAGTCAATTTTGTTTTAAAAGGTAGCAAAAACGGCAAATCAGGAAGGGAGTTCTAAAAAAGTCTCCACTCATTTGATACACAGTAGTTTGATTATCTTTGATAGCTCAATGATGAAATCCAACCTTTAAACTTTTCTGTTGAGCCCACTATTGATTGGCAGCACGTGTGGGTGTGGTTGGGTGTGATTGGTGGAGCAATCTATTAATCAATGTAATTATTCTTTATGGTCTCTATGGTTAAAACAATGATATCATTGCATATGCACGTAGTGCATAGCCTAATACTGCAGATTAATACTCCCATGTGGTAGTATAACTGTGTGTGTAGGCTATTGTTGCCTTTTTATTTGTGTGTACATCGCCATATTTTGTAAAGCGCTATAGAACAATATAACAATCTTGTAATTTTTTGGCCAAATCGGGTCCAAATATGGAAAATTTTCGCTTGATGGCGCGAAAGGCATTCATGAAAACACAATGTATAAACGATTTGAAGTATTAGGAATGCAACAATGTTATGGGGGTCTGGGAAGCTTCAACCCCCAGAAGTTCAATTGACTTTGACTGCTGTGCCTCTGGGCCCACCTACTTTTAAAATGGTTCCTCCATGCCTGCTAACAACTCTCTATGATCAGGTTTTTATTGCTATCTTGGCATGAAGAAACTCATCACAGACTTAGCCACGACCATCTTCGACAATGTAACCATCGGTCAGTGCAAAGACGATGAAATCTGTGGGCGTGTTCAGTACACAGAAGAAGACAGAGATCAAGGACAGTGTATGTACAAGCATGATTGATTAATTTAACGCATGTAATGAAGAATACCGTTGTTTCTTCTGTATCTAAATTTTGACAGTTTCATGCACTCTGGAATCAGCGATTTTTATCAGTATCTTCAATATTGTGTCTTTAATAAACGTTGTTTTTCCAGTCGCCCATCTTTTATTTTACTGCATTCAAAGAAGGCAGATGTTGAGTCTGCAGGAAACAATTGTTGCTGATTTAGCTTCTTTGTGTGCCAACTAGCTTCGGTCAAATGATGCAAATGTGTATTTGAATAAAACGCGAGTTCCAATTGGTATTGTGCTTAGTTTACATTCTGCTATTGCAGTCCAAACGTGTTTTCTGATACAAAAAAGCTGGAGAGCATTAACGTACGCAGTTAAATTTCACTACAAAGTTTAAGTTTTCTTCTTGTCACAAAAGCGACAGTTTAGAATACATGACAACTACTGTACTTTGCTCAAGTCTCTTAGAGCCTATATATTTTTTCTTTACTTTTATTGTTGTTTTTTTCTTCAGCATATTATGTGCAGCAAGGATTTTGCCAAACAATCAAGCCCCCAGGTTTTCAGTGCAAGGACTTTGTTCAGCAACCCAACAAAATGGCTTCATGTTCTGTAAATTCTTGTTATGAGTCCGCATGCAACTCGTTGTGCGACCAAGTTCCGCAAGGAGGTACACACTAACGATAGAAGTGGTTTCTTATAGCAATTCAACATGTGAAAGTTTGACATGCATGAAACCTCAATTACTCAGCTGAAATAATATGATAGGCTATAAAATAATTGAACTGCTTTGTACAAATACGGTCTGATTAGCTATGAAGCATTTCGATGTAGGACAATGTGCTACGTGTACTTATTGTTTCAAAAGCATAAATATTAGTTTACAGTTTGGATAAATCTGTAGCAAGGAATACACAGTATAAACGATAACCTTTGATACACTAATACCTACTTTATAGATATAGCTGTTCTTCCGAGTTGTTCCCTCACAACAACCATAAACAAAGCTCTGTCTTGCGTCAAACCATATTTTGGATATTATCCTTTTTACAACCGAAGGCAATGCAGGTACCTAACGTAATACTCGTTTGTTTACCTTGTATGAGATACAATGTTTTAAAGGCAAGTCTCTTCTGACGTTTTTTCAATGACACGACGTCTTCTTCAGTCGTGTGTGATAGACGAAACGTCGAAATTAATGCAGATTATCACCCGATTGGCATCACTTGGATGAGAACAGCGAAAAACAGAATGGCGTGGAAACATATGTGGAGGCCATCTGCCAGCAGTGGCATGACTGGCTGATGATGATCATCATCATCATCATCAATCATCTGGAACGCCTTGTGATAATTTAATGTAGTTTACATCAGAAGAGCTTCTCATGTTATTGAACTAAATGCTGTTTCAACGGTGTTTCAATGCAATTTTTTACTTGGGATTTGTTGACTGGCGTAATATATTCCTAGAATTCCCCGAGGTTTAGTCCCTGACTTTGGGTCCTCTACCCGCTGTAGTAGATATCTAAAAAGACGTTAGAGTTGGCGCAACATAGCATTTCAAAAACAATTTACCAACATAGGCGAAGAATATGTATTTCATTTGAAATAGGCTTACTGTATATTTATGATACAACAATGCATCCTCTCTCCGCTGATGATTAACGCCATTTCCTTTGGAATCGTTATATTTACCAAACAGTCGCCGCAACGCTCTGATATCACTTTCTGCATCCGGGACACTGTATTTATATTATTGACTGATAAGTTGAATTGATAAGATACATATTTAATTATGTTTCAGTCCTATTCCGTAGACGATGGGATAAGTGATAAAAAGTTAATTGTTCACTGTCGGAAGTCAGGCACTTTCTTGGACAGAATTGTGTTAAATAGATTCATTTCAGCTGCTTCCCTCTCGTGCCACAGGTTTATGGCCATTCAATTGTTTATAGGTAACTACGTAAGTTTGGAAACGAACTATCCTCATTTGAGACGAGGGCAATTGTTGAGTGCAGAGGGAACACTCTTCTTTTTCTTTAAATCAAATATAGTTATTGCTATCTAAACCCTTGACAGCCTGTTTCACATAAAAAAGGATCATCAGAAGGTCCTTATTCTCTTTTTCTTTATTTATATATTTTATTCTGATGGCACGAAAGACAACAGTATTAACTATATTTATGTAATGTTAACGTACTAGTAATACTGTGATACATGGCTTGGTTTTGTATTGGTTGATACACGAAATAGTCACTATACCATAATCTTGCTACTTTCTCTTTCAGGACAACAGTTAATCAAGCAGTCGATTGTTTGAGCGATGTTGTATTTGAATGCCTGAGTGGAGACTGTCCTACTGTGTTGGATGCTGTCCCTAGGTTGAGATATTATTATATGGTGAGAATTGAGAATTAACATATGAATTCTTGAGGATATATCTATAATACCTCAGTGCTGCACATGTTGACATCAGAGCAATCATGAACCTGTTGATAAGAGACTTATGAAGGAAACTGAATTATGATCACTGAAGGAACCGTTAAGCTTTTGCTTGCAATTAGCCTACTTTAATTTTTGGAAAAGTGGTTAATTCCCATTAACTAATTTGTCATTTCTGTTACAAGTCATAGCCCGATTGATGTAGCCTATATCTTGTCATTTTACTGTTAAGTTAAGCCTTGGTATTATAGCAACTTTGTTACCAATACCATGCTTGACCTAACTGTAGGCTACCAGCCCTCGTTGCTTCTTTTCCTTCTTGTCCACTTAATCGAAATCTTTACTCATTGGGCTTTATCGTGGTTCTACAAATAAACAGCAATAAAACATAATTTTTGGTTTCAGGTTGCTCAGGGCTACTCCAGAAGAATCAACAGTTCTCGATCGTTTTTCAGAGCAATCGGAGCAGAAGATTTTTATTATGAAAATAACATTGTTGACAACTTGCTTTGTCCTAATCCTGGCTTTCCTGTTCCCCAATACCTGGAGCGTGTAATCAGAGATATATTATCGATAAACTTTTCAATTCCCTTGTGTGATGCTGAATTTATTGATGACCTTGTTGGATTAGGGGTGGAAAGTCTTAAAGAGTTTTATGAAACAAGAACTCACCAAGAGTTGTGTTAGTAAGTGAACGCTTTTTTGCACACTGTACTTGCGCACATACGTTAACTTCCACCTGATAGATAGTCCACCCCGATAGCTCAGTTGGATAGCGCTTAACTTTGCAAAAGAAGAAGCTTCACGACAAAACGGCGCTGGTTTGACTCTCGGGGTGTGCGCTTGAGCAACGCACGTTAAGGGCTGCTCTCCATCCAGTGGCATACAAGACTTCAACAATCGAAACTTCACTCTGTCAATCTCGGTGACCGGCCTGCGTCAGTGATTCAAAGCCCCTACAAGCATGCGAAGCTGCCAGGATTAAGCTCTCCAAGAAGCTTTCCCAGTCCGAGGATAAAGATTCAATCAATCAAACCTACTTTGTTTGAGGAAGTGGAAGTAGAGGGAGCTTTAACCCTCTGGCTAAATCTTAAACAAGCTGTCGACATTAGAATTTGTTTAGTAACTTGAATTAGAGCTTCTACGTTTATATAAAAATTGCACAATAAAACTTCAGAAAAGGTTTTTGCAGTTTGAAGATAAATTATCTTTTATTTAGAAATAAATGCGAGTTTTTAATGTTTAATTTTCAATTGTTTTTGTTTCAGTGTTTTTGAGGAAGCGAAAACTGAATTACTGACTATCCTTGTGACTCGTTGTAGCGAAGAAAGTTTTCTGATGTTCTTTAACCAAATACTTCCGCAAGAATATCAGTCTCTCATTCCTTATATAAACCGTACCGTTGCAATCGTATACGAAATATTGGATCAGATTGTGCCCTATTGCAATGAAAGTATTCAAC
The DNA here is from genome assembly GCF_918807975.1 of Aplidium turbinatum. Taxonomy (NCBI): domain Eukaryota; kingdom Metazoa; phylum Chordata; class Ascidiacea; order Aplousobranchia; family Polyclinidae; genus Aplidium; species Aplidium turbinatum. The sequence continues at coordinate 2,635,706 of NC_137483.1, read as the reverse complement.
AAAGTGCGTGTGCAGTTAGTGACCATTATTGAGATACAGTAATATACTGTGGCTCAGTGGTTATCGCCTTCGGCTCTGGTGCTGGTGGCCCTGGGTTCGATTCCAGGTCGGGTCATACCAAAGACTTTAAAAAGGGTACCGATTTTGTTCTTTCTTGCATAACGCAGTGAGGATAAGTCGGGTAATAACCTGGTGACATATTACCCTCTTCCAATTTGCCTTGAGCCAGCATAGAAGCAGTGCGGCTCATAAAGCCAAATTGTAGACTCCGAAATCTTTTTCAAAGAAGTTTGTGACGTCACTATAAGTGGATTATTACCAATAATAATTAAAGTTAGAAATGATGCAAATCTTCATACAATTCAGCTTCTGCAGCGCGAAACGAAACGGCGGGTTATACTTGCAATGTTGGGAAGCGAGGATTCCCCATTTCTCGCCGTTACAACTTGTACGATGAATCCGAAAGGATGGAATGCGGCATAGGGATGGTTTGTGGAATACTGCGTTGGAACGATCAGATGGAAAGTTCAAATGAAACTTATGATAGGATTGCAGCTAGTTATGTCTCTGGCAATAATTCAGAGGCTACTTATGAATTTCAAGGTCAGTAGAAGCTCCTACCGTACAGGCTATTTAGACTTTTTTACTACTCTTACGTTATTTGTAGGCTACAGAATGAAACGTATTGTTATAATATTGAAGCATCTTTACAGAATGAAGTATGAACATTATTATTGATATTGTTGACATTTATTAATATTATTATTACATTATTTATACAGAGTGAAACTAATTTTTATTATTGTTTTTAATACTTTTACAGCATTTATACAAAAGAAAAATCTTATTATTATTGAGATTCAAATCAAATATAGTTATTACTCTCTGAACCCTTGACAGCCTGTTTCACCCTAAAAGAAAGATCATCAGAACCAGGGTTTTTTTAAGGTTTGGTTTGGGTGACCGCTAAGTAGTTTTAATAAACCGCAAGTGTTTCATTTAAATACCAAAAAATAGCCATAACTACATACAATCAACGCAACATAAAATGAATTATTCGACAAGGCACAGCTTAAATGATTGTGACAGCGACCAAACAGCCTGCCCAACACGACCGCCAAACAAGTTTGCTGCACAATCAAACAACGTGTGCTTGTTGGTAGGCACTTTAACAAGCAGATTTCTAATAATCCACGCGTGTATCCAATCCAACCACGAACTAATGAGGTGCTACGTTATCTGCTATTGTGACCATTCCAGCATTCAGCCAGAGAATTAATAATTACTTTGAACTTTGTTTGGTAATTACAGAAGAAAAAAGAGCTATAGCAGAGGTGGGAATCAAACCCACGTCATTGTAATGACTACTACCGCCCTAACCCAATGTGCCAAGCCAACCGATGGCAAAGCGATGATTTAATTTAGCTAGAATTTGCGTTTTTCCTTTATTCTTCCTAAACGCAATCTTGATGACGTCATGAAAAGCGTAGCTTCTGATTGGTTCGTGCTGGATTGGATATCTGCATGTTAAAGTGCCTACCGTGCTTGTTGGCTTCTGCTTGTCATGTTTCCACACGTAAAAACTGATCATTATGCGCCATAAATCAGAAATAAACATTGACGAGTATCGAAGGTGCACTTCTTTTGTGAATAACTCTTTGATTCAGCTGTTAGCTGTACCTCCACTTATTATTTTTTCCGGACGTGAACTATTGATCGTAGGCTATATTCGTATTATCGACAAGACATAGCGAGAAACAACCATTACTTTTCTACTGTAGTTGCAAGTCCAAATTTTGGGAAACCGCTGGAGAAATTTGGGGGACCGTTTCGGTCCCCCAAAACACCTTAAAAAAAACACTGATCAGAACGTCCTTATTCAAATTGCCATTGAGCACTTTTTGTAGTATTAATAGTTTTCATTGTTTAATTATTAAGATTTATATTATTACAGCATTTATCCAGAATGAAACTGTTGACTAATCATTAACTCTTCAAATTGAGTATTCTGAATGAAATCAAACTGACAACTTTTAAGGAATCGTTAAATTTAAACTTGGCTTTCATTGTTACAATCTTATTGCAAACCTGCAGTCACCAAATCAGCATAAAAGATATTAACATTTAGAGCAGTGCTTCCCAACCAGTGGGTCGCGAAGCATTTCTAAATGTTATTGAATGTTAAAATTTTCTAAAAAGTACCGATATTACTATGAATCTCACAAGCCGCAGTTTGGTCTTGAACAGTACTGCGCCTTGGCCATCGCTACTCTTATCTTCACTTCATTTGTTGACTTTCCATTTTCATGAATTGTGCACCCTGTTTTCTATTAGATCGGGAAATTATTAAATTAGGATTACCTAAGAGCTTTGCAACAATGTAACAAATATGTAACAATTCGATGTGTTGTGTCGCATTAACTATTTCAGTACGTACGCCAGTAGTAAGGATGCCATAATAAAGATGTCATATCTCATTGTGGGTTGCGCAATAAAACTTGCATCAAAAGTGGGTCGCGAACTGAAAAAGGTTGAGAAGCGCTGATTTAGAGTTTATGTTATTGGTTTGCTGAAATTGTTAAAGCTCAAAGAAGACTCATGTGTAGTAGGGTGGTCCTTATTTTTTGACTTTTGAAATTTTTAGGTCTCACCCTCCCAAAAGGTTCCATTTTGGATAAAAACACCTTGTGTGAAGTATTTTTGAAAAATATTAATGTTTAGAGGTTCCTCAAGGCCCTAGAAATTTCCCCATGCACTATGTATAGGGGGTGTGATGCGGTATGAAATAAACTTTTTGAAACCCCTCTAAACAACTTTGTGCAGACATGAAAACACCTGAAAGCACTCTTAATCACAGTATTTTAACAGCAATCACAAGACACAATTGTTCCACTCTAAGACACAAATTTGTGTTGCTTAATTCTCAAAAGACATAATTGTTCCACTCTACGACATAAATGTGTAATTGTGTATTGCACAATTCTCACAAAACACAGTTGTATTATTAGAAGACACAATAGCAGGCCTCGAAATGCATGGCGGACATGTCCGCCGTCACAGCATGTGATGTCCGCAGGAAGTACCATCTAAATCGGTCATATTCAACGAGCAGTAGGAGTACATAGCTCAAGAGAATTATGAAGATTCTTCCACTGATGAAGAAGCTGCAGCGGGCGTTAAAGATATTAAGGATGACCTTATTCAGTTCATTCATGTAGTATTGGCCAAGGAAAAGCAACCTCGAGATGATTATCCTGAACTAATGGAAATCTTATTGCTTTTTCTTGGAGATACTACACTGGGGCAAGCTAATTTTAAAGCACCTGATACAAGCCATCATGCACGGTGGATGATGAAAGTGATATACACCTTTAAGGTGTGGTTATTTCGAAGTCAGTTTCATCTGACGGGCCGTGAGCAAACGGTCTCCATGACCTATGTGTGTTTTTTACACGTATCTATATCAAGGCGTGGATAACAGCTCCTTTGGCTATTAAAGCTCCCAACAATGATTCGTCCTTATATAAAGAATTGGAAGCTTATAAAACTGTTAACAAAGGTATCTCAGAAGCAACAACTGAAAAGATGGGTGGTGATCTGTGGTATCTTTCGGAAGAGCTTGTTGCCCTTTCTCTGTTTGATGATGATGTTGCAGCAAACATCAAAGAAGAAATAGTGGAAGTGATGAGAATTGGAGAAGAAAATTTGGAAGCACCCAATAAAAGAGTCACCATGACACTAAACAGCTTAAAAACTAAGACACTATCTTCATTTGCCAGTACAAACACAAAGTTGTTGTTCAAAAAATTAAGCCTTCCAGATTCTTTTCTCCATCTTCCTGCGTCAGAGTGGGAAGAAAACAGTGCTTATCAGACTGCTCGAGAACTATGTAATTCTCTAGCTGTGACCAATGATCATGCAGAAAGAGCTATAGCACTTATCCAAAACTTTTCTGGGCGACTCACTAAAGATGAGAAACAGTTGCAGTACCTTCTTCAAGTAGTTTCACAACATCAAAAATGCATTTCTGAACCACTTAAAAAGGCTTTGATGTGACATTTTACCATTTTTGAGGCGTTGACCATTATAACCATTAACCAATGACTATTAATTTGCATTTAGCAAGTTTGTTTTAACAGGACCGCAATATCGCATGAATCCCAATTTTTCTAAGTTACACATCCAATATATATCTATTCAGCGTGTATTGTTATTTTTATTGCAACTAAAGGCTCACTTATAGCTATTGCTTTACACTGTTTGTTGCGCAATATTTCGAAGCAATTAAATTTGCTTCATCACTTTCAAACATGTGAACATTATCATTTTTTTTTATTAATAATATTTATCATCAAGATCACAAAAAAGAACTTTTGTCTTAGGTATACCAAACTGGGTTATTATTTATGCCATGCTGATGAAAACAAGCCATAACACTTGTGCATTTCAAATCCGCATGGCAAAACCAAGCTTACAGAGGTATGACATACATGCATAAAAACATGAAATTTTCAGAGGCCTCGAGGAACCTCTAAACGTTAATATTTTTCAAAAATTTTTTCACACAGGGTTTTTTGTGGTAAATGGAACCTTTTTGGGGGGTGAGACTTGAAAAATTATAAAAAAAATTTTTAGCCCCAAATAAGGACCGCCCTAATGTATAGTACCTAAAAGCTTTAAACCTTTTTTATTTCAAAAACATATCTTTTGACAAATTGAATTTTACATTAAAGTTTTGGTAGAGGGTTCACTTTGTTGAACCATAGACAGACAAAACAAAGTATCGTTAGCTGGTTTTAACATGTTCTGTTACACAGAGATATAACATAATTTAAAAAAATCAACTCAAACGTTTTTGAATTTCAGACTAAGATCGTGGAAGCCTTTAGAATCAAACGTAATAATCCGTCTCTCAACCGGCAGTTATTCGCCTGTGGCTCATCGTTCCTTTTGTGTGTGTTTTAATTGTTTGTCACATGCTTGTACTTTACACCTCATGGGATCTGTTTCCTGCCGTATAATTTATTCGTAATCATTCTTGTATCACTTGTTCAGTTTGTGCTTTTAAGTACGGAGTGTCGTTACGGTTATAGTGCATAGTCAGATTTATCTTATAATTTTCATTATTTCAGATTTAAGTAATTCCTGATGAGAACACACGTACGTGTCGAAAACGTTTGAGTTAATTTTTGTTAAATTATGTTATATCTCTGTGTAATACAACATGTTAAACTCGCTAAGGTTACCTTTGTTTTGTTTGTCAATTTTTTATTAATTCAATAAAATCGTTTTTTTTAAACTCAGACATCATTTTCAAACGAGCTACAAATCTGTTTCTTATTATTTGTTTTTTCATTTTTTTTAGTGTACACCGAATTTGGGTTTTGTCTCCCCTTCGATGAAGCTTTGAACTACACTTGCGAGGAAGCGAATCTCGGAGATGTTTCTCAATGCATATTTGACTATTGTCAGCGAGACAGATGCAACGCTTTTACATCTTACAGATCACAATGCAGTCCCCCACCACAGAATGGTAAGCTGCTGGGTGTTTATCCTATGTTCATATTGGAAAAAGTTAGAATGGAGCTACCTTGTAAACTTAAGGAAATCCAAAGCGTACCCGAAAACGAGACTTACGCAATTTTGGTTCTGAAAAATATTTATGTTTATGAAAAAGTGATGCCAGATTGTATGTACTTTTCAGACAAAATGCTATTTTTAATCGATACATTAACGTCTACTTCAATACCAATAATGGCATGCCATGTCGTTGCTTTTTCTAACAAGGGCGTAGTGTTGCGCTGAAATGTTAGAAGTTAGTTTTTGATTTTGCTGTTTGTTTTAACGATATACTTTAATAACCCAATGACTTTGTTGTTGATGATTTGTTGACAGCAGAGATGCTTAGCCTACTTTTCTTACAAAGTGAACCTATTGGGTTACTTCAAAACAAAAACAACTATTCAAACGGGATTAAAAACGTAACTTGATGATCACTTTTCATTCAGATCTGGCTGTCCTACCAAACTGTACCCTTCGATCCAGCATAGACAAAGCGTTTGAATGCATCAAGCTTCATCTTGGAAGCATTCCTTTCTACGACAGATACCAGTGCAGGTAGCTTATCCACCTTATTCTCTTTGCACCAGATAACAACCTGATTGTTGGAGTAAACGTTATAATGTTGATTGTTAACGATGAAAGCCATTATGTTCCTTGTCCACAGCTTTCACATCTTCCAGAAAAACTGGCTGCATGTGTACAGCAATTATCTGGTGCAGCCAGTGGCGTAGCCAAGGGGTGGTTTTGGGGGTTACAACCTCCCCCCCCCCCCCCCTTTGGCACGAGTGTCGATATTGAGAATGATGCGTTCAGTCTAAAAAAAGTGCCTAATTTTATACAAAACTGCATTAAAAGAGCGAGTTTTGCCAATACCAAACATTCAAACATCTCAGCCAGAAATTAGCAACAAGAAAACATAGAGACTTATAGCTTTATTTCCGAAAAATGCCGAAGAAAACATGAGCTTATCCTTTTGCTATGCCACCTGACAGCACCATTTTACAGGAATATTCATACCCACATTTTTGTTGAAAATGCTCTCAGAATGCACCAAATTCAAAGTAATTTTTCAAAATTTTCTGGGGGAGGCCCACCAGACCCCCCGCCGCTGAGTTGTCAAAACCCCCCCCCTTTTCAAAATTCCTGGTTACGCTACTGGGTGCAGCCTACGGTAATCAAACAAGAACTTTATCAACGAATGTGAGATACATTTTAGACTATACGCCTGGTCCAGCTCGTTCAGTCATTAAAATGTCTTGTCAAAGGTCATGGTAAAGACTGATGAATCTGACGGAGAATTTTTTTTCTGCTAAACCATCATGGAAAATATAGATTTAGGAACTTTGGTCGTGACTGAGCCTCTACACTACAGTATATGGCTGCCCTGAAACTGCTCTCTTTTTGAAGTGCTGAGGGCCACACATATCTGACTTGACAAGGACATTGCATGTATGCTACAAACATCCATTATTACTCTATTGGTTTATGTTTAACACTTTTTAAACACATAGGCTATCATAAAAAGATTCAGTTTTTATAATCCCACTTCACTTTTCCTCCCAGAGCATCAATTGATGAAACAATCGATTGTCTCAGTGATGTTGTATCCTATTGTTTGGATGGAGATTGTCCGACAATATTTGATGACTTATTGAACAACATCCCTCAAGCAAGGTCTATTCTTCGGGTAAGACAGACGACTGGAATGTCCATTTTTGAAATTCCAACATTGATTTAGTATCTTTTCAAATGTTGTTTTTCACAATCTGGTGATAAGTTGGAAAGCTTTAATATAAATGTTGCCAAGTTGCTAATAGCAAACAAAAGGTCTTGAACAATTCGAAGTTATTGAATGATTTTAAACGAATTCGTCTTAGGTTGGTGTGATGGAAGCCTGTGGTTTGAAAACTTGAAACTAATTAAACAATTTCAATCGTTTCTGATGATAAGTTGAAACATTTTTCAGATGATTCAAAATTATGCCGGACGAGTAAATGACGTGGAATCATTCTTGGAGTTAATTCAAATCAGAAACCCAGAAACAGTGAAAGAAATAGCTTACGGTTTCATCTGTCCAAATCCTGGTTCTCCCTTACCCCCAGAACTGATGAGTTTTTTCGATCAAATTCCCTCATTCAATTATTTCTCCAATCCCGTGTGCGACAATTACGTCATTGATGACCTCATCAGTGTTGGCAAGGACGCCATTAAAACGTTTTTCGCTGCACGCTCCCACAGAGACATCTGCAGGTTTGATTGTTAAAGACAGTGCAGTTAACAAATGGAATCGATATGGTCATTTCGTCATATTTACGATAAACAGTTATAATGAGAATAATTTACAGTAACATTTCAAGGCAAAAGCATTTCTTGTTCCTGCATTGAAAAGTTACATGACATTGAAACAATTTTAAACTAATGTAAAATTTCAATAAATAAGTCTTTTCCATATGTAATACTGTTCTTCGGTGGAATTCTAGACCAGGGCTTTGACAAATTAAATGATTTTCTTCAATATTAAAAGAAGAGTTTAACATTTTAACATGCACAGATACTGATAATGGATATGATTTTATATTTAACTTTATAATTTTCAGTTTGTTCACTGACGTCACTTCTAAATTGCTTTACACTTGGAAGAATCGTTGCAACGTCACAGTATTGTTGGATGTTCTTAGTTCTGTAATACCTCGCGAGTTTAACAAATTCATCCCAAAATTAAGCTCAGCAATTGACATTGTAATTGACTTTGCTGTTGATCTGGAAGTGCCTAATTGTGTCATTGGTAAGTTAAGGTCAAAGCTTCTGAGATCTGGTATTGTAGCAATCACTGATGATTAAAATATACAAAAAGTTTTCAATATTAGCAATAAAATAAACTTCTAGAAAAGCAAATAAACAGCTGATTAAAGATTGTAAAAGTGACAAGGGAATTAACGAGTGAAGATTTGATTTTGTTCGCTTTCGATTAGAATTGGTCGAAGGGAGAAAGTATTATTGTGAAGTTGGAACAAGAAAGTTTGATGTGAGCAGAGTTTATGCCATTTCGAATGACGTCACGACAGTGTCATGTGACGTCGGAGACATATGTGGAATATATCGTTACGATGCCGTAACTAAAGATGGATTACAAAGTGAGTGCGAATGACATTTAATGTTGAGTGAAAGGTTTTACAGACAAACTTGTTAGCTTTGGGCTAACGTTAATGTTTAATGAAACAATCAGTTTCAATCAAGGATTGAATAATCTTGTATGTACTGTACACTATATGTGATTACAAGGTGATGGTAATAACTTCATGTCATGGACAAGATATAACGACATCAAGTACAACGACATGACTTTGTAGATAATGATGCTGATATGAACCACCAGATATCTTCATAATTATTTCTAGAAATTATAAACCACCTTGCATTTGTGTGTGATTCCTATATCTCCCTACAACACGACAATCGCAGCATTAAATTAGGAGCCCTAATATTAATAGAGTAGGTGGGTAACCTTTTGTTTTTCAGTTTACGTTGAGCATGGATTCTGTCTTGCATTTGATGACATATCTAATACCACGTGCAAGTATGCTCCACAGTCGTCTCCATTAGACAGTGTTTCCAATTGCATATTTGATTATTGCCAAGGTGACACATGCACTGAGTTCACTTATTATCCTGAGGATTGTGACTTTATCCCTGCTGGTGGTGAGTGACGTCATATTGTGTTACGAGTGTCGTCGAATTCTAATTCAATTGAAACTTGCAATGAATTCGACATCGTTTAAACGTAACTTGATGATTATTGTTCGTTCAGATCTGGCTGTCCTACCAAGTTGTACCCTTCGATCCAGCATAGACAAAGCGTTTGAATGCATCCAGCCTCATCTTGGAAGCATTCCTTTCTACGACAGATACCAGTGCAGGTAGTTTATCCATCTTACTTCTCTTGCACCAGATAACCACGTGATTGTTAGAGTGCACGTCATTGCGTTAAGACACTGAGGTTCAATTCTTTTAATGCTGTGCAAGTAACTATGTTGCTTAAAAAAGATTCTGTGAACAATGGCTACCTGATGTTTTGTTTCGGAATGGCATGCCACCTTAAGATCCAGATGTTGATATTTATTAAACTGCATTCCAATGTGATAACATTGCACCACTTATTGTCTAAAAAATGCTTCTAAAAAATTCTTTAAACAATATTAAAAGATGTTTGGAAATGCAAAATTTATATTTCACTCTTGATCTTTCTTCCCAGAGCATCAATTGATGAAACAATCGATTGTCTCAGTGATGTTGCATCCTATTGTTTGGATGGAGATTGTCCGACAATATTTGATGACTTATTGAACAACATCCCTCAAGCAAGGTCTATTCTTCGGGTAAGACAGACGACTGGAATGTCCATTTTTGAAATTCTAACATTGATTTAGTATCTTTTCAAATGTTGTTTTTCACAATCTGGTGATAAGTTGGAAAGCTTTAATATACATATTGCCAAGTTGCTAATAGCAAACAAAAGGTCTTGAACAATTCGAAGTTATTGAATGATTTTAAACGAGTTCGTCTTAGGTTGGTGTGATGGAAGCCTGTGGTTTGAAAACTTGAAAGTAATTAAAAAATTTCAATCGTTTCTGATGATAAGTTGAAACATTTTTCAGATGATTCGAAATCATGCCAGACGAGTAAATGATGTGGAATCATTCTTGGAGTTAATTCAAATCAGGAACCCAGAAACAGTGAAAGAAATAGCTTACAGTTTCATCTGTCCAAATCCTGGCTCTCCCTTACCCTCACAACTGATGAGTTTTTTCGATCAAATTCCCTCATTCAATTATTTCTCCAATCCCGTGTGCGACGATGACGTCATTGATAACCTCATCAGTGTTGGCAAGGACGCCATTAAAACGTTTTTCGCTGCACGCTCCCATAGAGACATCTGCAGGTTTGATTGTTAAAGACAATGCAGTTAACAAATAGAATGGATTTGGTTATTTCATCATAATTACCAGAAACGTTTACATTGAGAATAACCTAAAGTAACGTTTCAAGGCAAAGACATTTCTTGTTCCTGCATTGAAAAGTTACATTACTTGGATACGACATCAAACTATTGTAAAATTTTAGTGGAAAAGTGATTTACATGCGTCAATACCACATATAAGTGAAGTGTTAGATCAAGACATTTTCAAATGATTATCAATTGTCATATGAAACAAGCTCAACAGACAGATGTTGAACATGGATCCCACATTTCAATGTATATTTTTCAGTTTGTTCACTGACGTCACTTTTGAATTGCTTTACACTTGGAAGAATCGTTGCAACGTCACAGTATTATTGGATGTTCTTGGTTCTGTAATACCTCGCGAGTTTAACAAATTTATCCCAAAATTAAGCTCAGCAATTGGCATTGTGGTTGACTTTGCTGTTGATCTGGAAGTGCCTAATTGTGTCATTGGTAAGTTGAGGTATAAGCATCTGAGATCTGGTATTGTAGCAAACACTGATGATTAAAATATACAGAAATATTTCAGTGTAATGATAAAACCAACTTAACAAAATCTTGATAGCAGCTTAGTAGCCTGGTTTTCATAGTCGATTGGTGAGAGCCCCTTGAAGGTACTCAAAAGGGCGCTGGTTTGACACCGCTCAAGAGCATGCGGTTGTATCGTTAGCAGGACACTTAAAAGGCGTGCCTGAAGATGGTCACGAAGACTGGCTTTCTCGCATTCCTGTCGACTTCATCCAAACATTCAACCACCAGGCGCTCGCCTGTATGCGACTGCAAAGTTAACGATATGTCGATGACACTTTTCGTTTTTGAAGTTTTCGAAAACTGTTGTATATGCTGCAATCAGCTATGATATTTAAAATTCACACGCAAAAATGAAGATCCGAAATTTTTTGCATGAAGTGTAGCAACTGGAAACGACCAATTGGTAATCCAGCCTCTGTCATGAAAGCTAGCATCTAGTTACATATAAACTTTGGTCATGACACATGTACGCGTACGGTTCCTCTTCCTCACAAGCTTGGAATGCTATCTCGAAGATTGTACTCTAAGTTTTGTTAAAATAGATGAATAATCCTCTCAATCTCTGGATTACAATCCAGTTGATAACAATATTTGGGCCTGTTTGCAGAGAAAATTTACAGTGGACGAGTTACTGCTTTAAGAAAAAAAAAAACGAATAGATACAATGAACTCACACAATAAACTCGCAAAGAAGGAGAGAATATCTCAAGATGTTCACTTCACAGTTTTTTTAAAAAAAAGCGCATATTTACGAACAGTTTGCAGAGAACTCTGCGTTCACATCGATCATGTCTTCAATTAAATTTTTATAGACAACTTCCAATATTCAATATGACCTTGTTTACTCATTTTGTCTCCTAAAACATTTGAATTTCCAAAAAAGGTAGTTAAATAATCTGGTCACCACGTGTACCAACTTTCAAAACCACAGCTTTGATAGCTAAATGCATTATCCAAGAATCAAAAATGTTTATCATTTTTTGCATCACCCGATAAAAGCGACAACTGAATTGTCGAATACAGTACAAATCGTAACTTTTTTTTTACTTTCAATTAGAATTGATCGAAGGAAGAAATTATTCTTGCAAAGTTGGAACGAGAAAGTTTGACGTGAGTAAAGCTTATGCCATATCGGATGACGTCACGACAACGTCGTGTGATGTTGGTGACATATGTGGAATATACCGTTACGATGATGTAACTAAAGATGGATTACAGAGTAAGTAAAAATACAAAGAAAATGAAGGGGTGTACCAGCAAACATCTATAACAGGGATGCACAACCTTTTGCTATTGCCGGCCGCATTCAGATTAATTCTACAAAGTACGGCCGCTAGGGAGTTTTAAATGATTTTTTTTTAAATTTGCATTATTTAAGAAAATAATTTATTCGTTGATATCTACTAAACTTATCATAGGTCTACTTATACAGTACCTAATAGTGCCATGAAATATCGAACACTTCTGGAAATGAATTTATTCCGTCTGCGACATTGCAACTACAGCGACTCCCTTGATTTTGCATACGAGCAGATAAAATTGCTAAGTTGGTAACCTCGCGAGATACAGTCGTAGTTGAGACTCCAGGTTTGAGTCCAACAATCGCGTTTGGTAGGCTACTCGTTTTTCAGGTACTTCATTTGTGAAAAGGCAGCCTCGCACACGTAAGTGCTTTCGAAAAGAACAAGAGTGTTTCTCTTGCCAATTCTCGCAACATTGGATAATCAAGTGCACTTTTCCATATTTTCGACACAGATTTTCCTCGACTCACCTAATTTTGCGTAATTGTGTAACATATGACGACGAAAATGCTGCTTTGCTTTATCTCTTTTATCAGTTTTAATTACTTGACTGCATATTATACACATCATCAGTGACGATCGGTGAGGGAAAGCAAGGAAAGCAGTGCTTACCTGAGCGAAAACTATGCAAAATATAATGACTGAATTCTAGGTTTAACTTCTTATTATTTTTATCACGTCTATTTTAACTTGAAAATTACTGTATTCGTGACTAGAATTACTCGTAACGCTTATGAGTAGTCTAAGTCCTCACCAAACCGCATGTCTTGCCTATAAATGCCAATTAACGCAAACGCTTCTGTCAGAAACAACCACTGAAGCTCCAGGGAAGCAACTATCAAAGTTGCTTTCCCAGGTTCAAACATGTCAAAAAACGCCTTCGTTTTATCCAATCCTCACTCGTTTTGCAAAACGTCACCAGCTGCTTAGCCAATCAGATGTGTTATGGTTATGGTATGGGGAGACTTGCTTTCCCAGTGACGTCAATGCGTACATTCGCTAGAGCGGCTAGACTAACTCGTGAGAATGGTCTCTCGTCACGGTACACAGCATAGCATCATAATGCCAAAAAGCTTGTTGCTGTTTTTTGATGTCTCCTCGCCATGTACTTTAGCCTACTAGCTTTCATAGTCATGCCTTTGCCTTTTTTACAGCGTTGATATAACGTTACTTCTCCAATGAACGTTCAGGTGCGGATGCAATATTTAGTTCGTTAAGCTTCTATACGCAGGAGGCAAACTTATCCAGCTTTTTGTACAAATTGCTTGCGGTTGTAATGTTTAGGCCTAAGTGTTAGTTTTTGTAGTGTAGGCCTAACTGAATATCTGAGAATGAACATTCATGACGAATTAAACACTTAGACAACTATTATTCCATGTCTAACACAGGATTTTGGTCCTGCAACGTGAAAATTAAGATTGTTCATGACTTCTAAACATTAAATGGATGTATGATCACGACATAGGCGAAGCAAATTTTGACAGATTTTTATTCTTGATTTGTTTTGGAAATGCTCTCAGAGCGCACCAAATTGGAAGTGTTTTTAAAAAATTTCTGGGGGAGGTCCCCCAGACCCCCCGCTGGAAGTGTTGCATTCGGCAACACGCCTTCGGGCTTCGCCCGACGGTTACGCCCTTCGTGCCTACTACCTTGCTGCAGCATATTTCCAAGTTGCTTTCCAAACGGTTTAAGCCACCGAACGTCACTGCCCATCATAGTATACGCTGACGTCTCGATCACGAAATAATCCAACTCCCATTTGGAATTGAATACCCTTTTCTCCTCTGCTACTGTTTTTTTTTCGGACATAATGCAATGTAGGCTAATGTTACAATGAAATTGGGTTGAGGAAAAAGTTTTGTCTTTAAACGATTTTAATAATACAGCCTAGCCTACAAAAACTTACGATTAAAATGTTTTTTAAGCTCTAAAATTTGAAATATCATATAGGCCTATAATTACAAGGGTATCCAGTGGTTCCAGATATCCTTGTAGCCTATAATGTTAAAAAAGACATATTTAAAAGACATTATCTAAAAAGACACATTCTTTTGAACAATAATGTCTTTTTAGACATTACTTTTAAAGAAATAAAAAATAGTCAAAAGTCATGTAAATTTTAGTTTGTGTGAAGCTACATGTACTTGAGAGGTTACTGTTATTTTTTATTCACTAAGTAAAAATACACTGTAATATTTAGTGAAAGCTTTCACAGACAAACTTGCTAGTCTAGGATTAACAAAAACATCATTTCGTGGTAACTTTCTGCACACACGACATTCTACAATACTAACAGTAAATGTATGGGTTGGGAAACAATCGGCGTCGTCTCCTTGTATTGCCCGGGCAATGTACGCCATATGCATGAATCGTGGGTTTGCTTGTCGAGGTTTGCTGTCTTGCTTTGCGAATTATTTGTAGGTGTAGTATGAGAGTTCTGTTGCTATGTAATGGCATAGTTGATAGAAAGGCGATGTTTGAAGTAACTGTATGTTGTGCTGAGGCAATGATTCACCCTGAAATAGGACACAAGTTGTTTCTAAAACAGTAAGTAAGCTCTCAGTAAAAAAGCTGGTATGGTATACACGAGTTGGTGCAGCCTATGGTTGGGAATAAAAGTTGGACTTTTCCCAAAGAAATCCACAAAAAAATAAATGCTTGTCAACTTTGGTGTTACAAAAAAGTATTTCTACAAATATTCATGCAAATAACACTACGAAGAAATTAGAAACAGACTTAGAGTAACGACAGAGGGGCACATAATTTAACGAAACAAAGGATGAAATTTGCGGCCCTTTTGAGACAATTGCCACCGACTTTCGGCTAGAGCCGCTAGAAGATGGCGCGGCGTGTGAAAATGATGAAGAAGATAGTATATAAATACGTAAATAGGTACTGTATTCCCAAGTTAATAATCTTTGATTTTTCAGTTTACGTTGAGCATGGATTCTGTCTTGCTATTTATGATATATCCAACACCACGTGCGAATATACTCCACAGCCTTCTCCATTAGACGGTGTTTCCAATTGTATATTTGATTTTTGCCAAGGGGACAACTGCATTGGCTTCACGTATTATCCTAAAGCATGTGGCTTGATCCCTGTTGGTGGTGAGTAGAATTTTGATCTTCTGCAATGAACAATGTCATTGTAAGAACTTTTCTACCATGCTTTTGAACCTCATGACAATTATCCTTTGTTAACATTATATACAATCTTTAAAACCTGGGTTCAATTGTATGTCGTTTTCATCATATTTTTTTTCTATTTGTATCGGCTTATTGATCTGTTTCACATTGCAATCGGTAGTTGATATGTAGGCTATGCATTGTGATAACGACAAAATCAACTAAATGAAGAAAATGGTATCGCGAGCTCCAGTTTAATATCCTCAGGCCTAACGTAACTTCACAAACACACCTTTTAATTCGAAAGGATCCCATCTTGGAACGGTCATCCTCAAATAAGTTCTTGAAAAGTTTCATGTTTTTTTCAAAATGGGTTCATCGTCGCGGACGTGTGCTCGTGAATTAATATGATTTTTAAATAGCAAATCACAATCACTGTGAGTGTGAAACATGTCTTTTTCAGCTGATATAAAGAAAGCATCACAAAGTAGGATGAATAGTTGGAGTTGGAGTATTTATGAAAAGAGAGAGAGGAAGAGAGAGAAAGAGAAAGAAAGAGAGAGAAAGAGAGAAAAAGTGAGAAAAAGAGAGAAAGAGAGAGAAAGAGAGAAAGAAAGTGAAAGAGAGAGAGAGTGTAAGAGAGAGAAAGAGGACATGTAACCAAGTGCCCATCCCCCTAGAATCTTGTTGCATAAATTATGCAATCACCAAAACCATACTTTCAGCTTGCACACTTATCCGTCTTTTGTTTCAATCAGATATTCTGTTCCTTCCCAGCTGCACTTTACAGGAATCGTTAAACAAAGGACTAACCTGCATTGCCGGCTTCTTGGACAACTACCCTTACAGAGGATTTGGGCTGTGCAGGTTAGCTTAAGAGTATTTGTTTACAGCTATCCCCACAAGGCATGGTTGGAATAAAAGAAATATACTAGTCTACTAATTTTTACAGGAAGATTTTCCAATGTTTGCTTGGTACTGGACCCAACTTGTTTTCTTAACAGCTCTGGATAAGTGCAAAAGTTTAGATTGAGAAATAAACTATTAAATAATAACATCATGTAGCCTACTGAACAATAACATTGGTCTACAAAAAAAAAAAAAAATTCTGCGGTTTGGACTTTGACAACGGATTTCAAGTACTTTTGGGGTGTTGAGTCCGAATCTGAACTCGGATTTTTACTGTCACATCAAAGTTTTGAGATATGACAACACAAATATTTCTTTTGCCAAAAGTGAAAGATTTGGCGTTGCGTTTACTACCAACATATGCAGTGCTATAGCAAAAGGTTAGTGTTAGACAGGCCAAACCAGCTTAAACAAGGTTACTGGACAAGCATTGCCATAGGCCTGCTTAAATCTGTGTGGTTTCATGCAAAACATTGACGGGGGAAGGAGTCAGTTATACTTTTAGCCTCCCTTTTAGCTTGTTATTACAGCATGGTTAATAATGTTGCTTAGAAAACAAATTGGTATCAAAATTGTAGTTTCTGGGTGTATTTCAGCTACTTATGCACCACATGGCCTGGATTCCTGGATATAGCACAATGTGTATGTGTGATAAACGCAACATCAAATTGTTCACTTTTGACAAAAGTAACAATTTGTTGTTATCATATATCACAAACCTGACGTGATAGGATAAATCTGAGATCAGATTCGGATTCAGCACTCTAAAATTACTCTAAATCAGTTTTCAAAATTCATACGCAAAAATCGTGTAGATCAGTGTAATCTATGATAAAATTTAATCTGTTTAGAAACGGACTTGACAAAGCAGTAGCGTGCCTAGCTGAAGCTGTGGGTGATTGCGTCATAGGAAGATGTCCATCACTCTTCGACAATCCTCAAATAAAAGATTTGTACCAGGTAGTGACCTACGACTAACATGTCAATATTAATAGCTGCACTCCAACTTACAACGTCATGTTCTCCCGACTTAAATTATGTTTGATTGTTTCTTAGAAATCCTCTGAGGTGTCAGGCAGAATCAAGAGTTTTGGGGATTTTCTACGACTTCTAAAAACTCCTCCTCAATTCATACGATCCATGTATGATCTCTTCTGTCCAGTCTCTGCAAGACCATTACTCCAAAGAAGAAGAGAATTCGCGTCGACCTTAACCACATTGATCTCGACTGCAAACCCGACAAACACCTGCCTGGACAGCCTTATCGCAAGTCTAGCGCGCTATGGCCTGCCATTCATCATAGGATTTAGTGACGTCATTACCCACGATGACGTTTGCACGTAAGTGTGCTTTTGACTAAATTTTTTTTATTTTTATCATCTTTAAAGAGTGCAACTAGTGGAATTTTACTGGAACCTTATTATTGAAGTAGATTTTCTTGAAGAAGTTCTTTCAAGAGACCTTTGTAAAGAGTGTACCCTACTTTACTTTTTTCAGATCGTTTAATGGATTGAGGCCTCTTCTTGCAAATGCGGTAGAAAATAATTGCGGAAGCAGAGGCTTTGGGAATGCATTGGCGTCTCTTCTCCCTGGGAAATACAACACTTTTGTGTCAAGAATAACTTACGGCATATCACTTGTCGTGGATAGGATCAACACCTTTGAAATTGGGGATTGCTTCCAAGGTGGGTTTCAGTGTGGTAAACAAAAAAAACACAAGTGCTGCTAATGCGTTGTAATTAGTTTTCATAATCACAATTTGGTCTTTGACAAATTCTTCTATTGACAACAGCATACTAAGCAAACGTAATGTGTTCTACAGTTAGATAGTAGCTTGCTCAAATGGCACTGCGGTGCGCTACACTCTGATATCGAACTGTCAACCCTTGGTTGCTACATGTGACATATGGACAATTTGGACATCTTAGTTTGGTAAAGCTACCATTAAGACTTCTGTTCTCGTACGTATTGATCAGAGTGACGACATGCGTGGTAATGTGGTTGGTTCCTTCCAAGTCATGTTTATTTTAGTCGAAATAGATTACGACTTTGTTGCTAAGTGAGAAAGTGGTGTTGAAAAGATGGTATAAAATGGGAGTATGTTGCGATCGGCTGCATAGTGCATAGCCGAGTGGTGAGAGCCCTGGAACGGCAATCGAAAGGGCGCCGGTACGACACCGCTCAAGAGCATGCGGCTGTGTCTTTGGCAGGACACTTAACCCTACCTGTAGCGACACGGGGCTTTATGAGGACGCCCCACTCTAGTAGTGAAATATTTCACAGAAGGAAGTATGGTAGAAATGTGAAATTTCTTGACTTTTAGTTTTTGTTCTTTGCAAATTTTCTAAACCTTCACTGATAATTTTTCTACCTTCCTGTCCTTCACAATAAGCATTTTGTCTCAGGTGGCTAGACATTTTCGTGCAATGCTAGATTTATATAATTTAATGTAATTGCGATATACATGTTAGTGCAATTACTTTGAAATGTAAAAACGCCCAAAAATGCCTTATATTTATGAGCAAAAGTATTTTTTTGTTTAGGTTAGCATTAGTTTATGTTATAATTCAAAACTTTCAATTTTGAAGCTATTTTTGAGAACGTAGAATAAAAACCGACTTTCTGACGTCTTTTCATCTCAAACACTTTATTCCAATAAGTTTGATGAGTAAAAATTTAAATTCTATTTGCACAATACACATGGCTATTATCTTGTAAAGTATTTTAGCTTTGTGATTTTCATAGCTCCGGTTATTAACGATAAATTAACACGGGGCTAAGATAACCCGTGACTTGCTTTCTGCGTACAAAAACAGCTCGTATTAAGTTGGGTTAAAGGCATGCTTGAAGGTGGACATGAAGATTGCTTCCTTGCCTTCACGTCCACTTAATCTAAATCTTCAACCACCAGGTGTAAGCCTGGATATGACAAACAAAAAATAGCTGAAATCAACCGTTGTGTTGTGCTATCCCTCCACTCTGCCAACCTTCTGTGGAAACATTCATTTCAACGGGACAGTCGCCAAATGAAGATCTTTGTTTCATACTATAACGTGAATTGTTTTTTTATTGCGACTGCATACAGTAACTGTATCAACAATATATCAATGTATCAACAATCAATATTTCAGGAAAATGCGGTTTGAGACCATGTGGAAGCGGAGGAATATGCTTCGCTATTCAGAAGGAACCATTTTATGAATGCAGCTGCTTTTCGGGTTTCCAAGGACTCAATTGTAGCTGTAAGTGACTTAGCTTCAAGGGTCTGGAAAGATTGAAGTCCAGAACAAGTTAAACACATAAACTAAGCAACACAACCTATTTTAACATAATATTAATAACAATAACAATAATATCAAGCAGATAATAAAAATAAATCACTTAAAGATAAGATGGTTTCTCTGGATAGATTAGCTCACTGGCAGCAACGCTCTAACTACGGAACTGTTTGCGGAATGAAAGTTGCATCACAGTAAGATTGATCTATAGCATGATGGGTGTACTTAAAAAGTTGCTTTTTAAAATTGATGAAAATCCGGTTTTAATTAAGAAAATTGTTTCTCAGTCCAAACATAAACTGCCTCACAGCACGTCGGCTTATGTGAGTTTGTTATCTTGTGCGGTGATAGCAAAAGCCTCACAAAACGGGCGCTTAATTTCGTTCCTGATTAACACTCAACATCTTAGGATGCGACAATGCACTCGACTGAGCCTCTGCGCTGGCACGATCTGCCTGGTTATCCGTCAGAAACAACATATATTTCCCACGTGCTAGAGTTAGCGCTATACTGTGCTCATTTATGATGTCAGTGTGGTTTATATGGAGGAAAAAACCATTGACTTATTTATCATAGAACTGAGAAGAACTTAAAAGTAAAAACAATTGCTTTGGTTCCCAGCTGCAGCAACATGATCTTAGACCAAACCGATCGGCCGGATAGACCAGCCACTACAAACTAGGAATTAAAAAAACTTATTAATCAAATTCTTATCTTTTTCTAGTAACACCACTTCTGCAACCTGTCGTTGTGGCAGTGAGCCATACTTCCATTGCGCTTGTAATCGACCCCACCTACTCCTTCATTGAATATAAGGTAGGTTGATGAATCCAGCACTTTGAATAACGTGAAAGAAAAATAAAAGTATGTTATCTTCGAGAAAGAAAGTGAGCCTCATGTAGCGGACGGAGCATCCGCCCACCTAGCTGTAACTGCTACAGCAACATCCCGAGTACAGGCACGTAGTGGGGATGATCTGAGAATGATACCTTGTTTTTTTGCGAGTATGAGTTTATTGCAAAGAAATAAACAAACTTCCAGATTGGAAACGTTGCAGCTAAATAATGCCTAACTTGATTACAAACAGAATGAAATGAACTGAATCGAAATCATGATTCAGAACATAAAACTAAACTACGACCATAACTGAACTGATACCGTGACTTTCAAGAAAAGAATCCGTGGTGAACTGAATGAAAATAACGCGCCACCCAATGACTGAGAAAAACTATACTGATTTTTGTTTCACTCTAGATGGTTGATTTAAAGGAAACTCAGTGTGATTTAGCAAACACAGGTTTCACAACGGCATTAACCCTTTGAAGCACAATATAACATATATGTTACATGACTTCATCTTCAAATAAGAAAAGCCGCGGGCACTAAACGCCAAAATAAGGGGAGCACCTGACTCGAAGACTATATGTCACTTCGCTGCTTCCTGTCGTCTGTTGTATCGCTTCTGTGATCGCAGTGTACTCTATGTTATCGCAATGGGCGCAAATAAAAGCATGATGATGATGATAAACCTCACTTTTATGGCCACCGTCAACACAAAAAAAGTTACTTTTTTGGCCATCGGCATTTGTGTCATCAATCTGTTAACGGATTGTGTTTCAAAAAAAGTTTTGTTCAACAATTCATGTCGTCTCTTTCTATCAGCTTCAAAATGTTTTTTTTTTTTTCAGTAATCAGTATGGAGTAGCTTAAATACGAACCAAGCGTTGTTTTGCATATCTGTATTATAGCATTTCTCTCTACCAGGTGGAGATAGTCGGAGAAGGAGATAGATACCAGGAGACCACCCGCAATCGACGAGTAAGCATTTTCGATGGTCTTCAGCCCGGTACCAACTACACATTTCGGGCACTACCCCTTCAAACTAGCCGAAGAGATGCAATTATTAACGCAACGTTTGGTCCCTCAGTGACTGTGACCACAGGTAATGTTCAATGTGACTTTTATGTTTTAGTAATTTATTATTCTACCCGAAACCCAGAAACTTTTCCAGTTGGCCGCTTGGTAGTGGTGCGATCAAGTTATAGTTGGTCTAATGTCGTATATATGTGATGAGAGACTGACACATATGCAAACTGTAACCGCCTAAAAGAAATAAAGGCCTCTGTTTACGTTGTTAAAAATTCTGATTTAACAAAAGTGGGGTCTTTTTATTTCCAAATTTCCGGTTTCATTCATTCTGCTAATGTGCCTTCACCCTTTCCGATTATCTCTGGTAGGTCTTGGTTCAATTCCAGGTTGGGATATAGCAAAGACTTTGAAATTGGTGTCAATCTTGTTTTTTCGAGTAATATTATAAAAAGCAGTGAACGCAAGGCCGCTATTGTCACAGTAAGGATAAAACTAATAACCAAAAACAGCCATAAAAAAATTCAACCATGGAAATGTTCTAAAAAAAAATTATTTGTTTCTGTAGCCTTTGTACCGGTGTCATTCAGCGTCCAAGTGGGTGGGATACAATTCTCCGTCGAGTTGACCGATCCCTTCTCTGCTGCTTTTGCGCGCGCCGCTCGAATCTATGCACAGGCTCTGAGCCAATTAGCGGAGAATCGAACTTCCGGTTTCAACTTCCTCAACCTCCGCATCATCGCCTTCAGGTGGGTGGTCGCCTTTTCACATTGCCAAGCTCTCTCTCTGTTTCGTCACACTTGAATATAAAAGAGTGCTGTTGATAAATTAATATTTCTATTGATTGATATTATTGTTATTATTATACCAACCAGTGGTATTTAACATTGTATTTAGATCAGTTGGTTAGCGCGTGACTTCGTGAACGAAGAAACACCAATATCAAGCACCGCTGGTTTGACTCTCGGGGTGTGCGTTTGAGCAACACACGTTATGGACTGCTCTCCATTCAGTGGCACCTAATGGATGGAATAATTCCCGGCAACAACACTTCAACAATTAGAAAACTTGACTCTATATCCATCTGAGTGACCAGCCCCGCGTCTGTGGTTTAAAGCCTCTACAAGTATGCGAAACTGCCAGGATTAAGCTCTGCAAGAAGCTTTCCCAGTCCGAGGAAAAAGATTCAATCAAATGAAATCGAAAAATTGCATAAAACGACTGCATTGTAACTAAGAATATTGATATCTAACAGCAAACCAACAAGGCAAAAATACTTGCAAACGTGATGGTAATAAATATTTTCATTTGAAAGTTTTAGTAATTCCAGTTGCTCTTTTGCTACACATGGCCACCTGGAGATGCGGCCTAATTTGCCACATTTCAATGGACTTTGATTACCACTACTGCTAATGTTTGACTAACATTTTCTGAGATGTTTTTACTTTTTGCTGTCTCTTGAAGATATAAAAGCTTTTTGTTGGCTTGTTGAAGCAGTAGCAAATAAGAAAAAATAAGTTGAAAAACGTTCAATCATACTGTTATTGAAAAATTAACAGTCTGACTAAAATCTTCGAAATCAAATTGTCTTTGTTTTACAACATCTGATGATGTTAAAACCTATTTTGTCGCCTGGGGAAAACAATAAAGAAGGTGAAAAAATATAAGTTTTAGAAAAATTCATTTAAAAAGTCGCCCAAAGTTGGCATAATCTGGACATTTCTGCAAAATGTCAAAAATCAGGCCGTATCTTTAGGTAGCCATGTGCTACATTAAATTTCATGTTAAGATTTGGGAATCGTGAAAGTTAATTTTTGTATTTTAATTGCTTATCAAATAAATTAACCCTTTTCAGACGGGGGAGTGTCATCGCCTCGATGAGTGGAGAGACCACAGAAGAGGTCACTGACCAGGATTTACAAGGGGTGGTTGAAAATTCCCCTATGTTTGAAAACATCGCCATAAGTAATTGTTTTTGTTTTCTCTTACACAGCCTTGTTGTTTCCTGATTTTGGAATGTTTTTCTGTAACTGCAAAATTATGTCAGAAAGCATTAAAATTTAACGTTTTTTTTTCCAGCTTAGATTAACTCGTTGCGTGACGAAGCTTATGACGAACAACAGCATAACTTATGACGCAACATACAAAATGTATGTTTCTCGGCAGCCGATTTGTAGCAAGAATTGACAGCGATAGACACGTGTTTCGCCCATGAGGCTGGGCTCATCAGTATCGCACCGTATTCTGCCACAAATTTATTCGACCACCGCTTTACCAGTCAGTTTAACTCTTATCTTTGTGGAAACAAAGAAAGAGCCAACAAAACCAGCAGGCGCCAGGGCAGAGGACATTGTGAAGAAAGGGGCGTTCTTCCCGGCTATCAGCACAAGGCTGAACACTCACTAGTACAGCGAGCAACTGCGATTCGCCAACCATAACGGTGTAGCTTCCACGCTAGCCATTCAGACTTTCCAATCAACAATATGTTTCTCGGCAGCCGATTTGTAGCAAGAATTGACAGCGATAGACACGTGTTTCGCCCATGAGGCTGGGCTCATCAGTATCGCACCGTATTCTGCCACAAATTTATTCGACCACCGCTTTACCAGTCAGTTTAACTCTTATCTTTGTGGAAACAAAGAAAGAGCCAACAAAACCAGCAGGCGCCAGGGCAGAGGACATTGTGAAGAAAGGGGCGTTCTTCCCGGCTATCAGCACAAGGCTGAACACTCACTAGTACAGCGAGCAACTGCGATTCGCCAACCATAACGGTGTAGCTTCCACGCTAGCCATTCAGACTTTCCAATCAACAATATGTTTCTCGGCAGCCGATTTGTAGCAAGAATTGACAGCGATAGACACGTGTTTCGCCCATGAGGCTGGGCTCATCAGTATCGCACCGTATTCTGCCACAAATTTATTCGACCACCGCTTTACCAGTCAGTTTAACTCTTATCTTTGTGGAAACAAAGAAAGAGCCAACAAAACCAGCAGGCGCCAGGGCAGAGGACATTGTGAAGAAAGGGGCGTTCTTCCCGGCTATCAGCACAAGGCTGAACACTCACTAGTACAGCGAGCAACTGCGATTCGCCAACCATAACGGTGTAGCTTCCACGCTAGCCATTCAGACTTTCCAATCAACAATATGTTTCTCGGCAGCCGATTTGTAGCAAGAATTGACAGCGATAGACACGTGTTTCGCCCATGAGGCTGGGCTCATCAGTATCGCACCGTATTCTGCCACAAATTTATTCGACCACCGCTTTACCAGTCAGTTTAACTCTTATCTTTGTGGAAACAAAGAAAGAGCCAACAAAACCAGCAGGCGCCAGGGCAGATGACATTGTGAAGAAAGGGGCGTTCTTCCCGGCTATCAGCACAAGGCTGAACACTCACTAGTACAGCGAGCAACTGCGATTCGCCAACCATAACGGTGTAGCTTCCACGCTAGCCATTCAGACTTTCCAATCAACAATATGTTTCTCGGCAGCCGATTTGTAGCAAGAATTGACAGCGATAGACACGTGTTTCGCCCATGAGGCTGGGCTCATCAGTATCGCACCGTATTCTGCCACAAATTTATTCGACCACCGCTTTACCAGTCAGTTTAACTCTTATCTTTGTGGAAACAAAGAAAGAGCCAACAAAACCAGCAGGCGCCAGGGCAGAGGACATTGTGAAGAAAGGGGCGTTCTTCCCGGCTATCAGCACAAGGCTGAACACTCACTAGTACAGCGAGCAACTGCGATTCGCCAACCATAACGGTGTAGCTTCCACGCTAGCCATTCAGACTTTCCAATCAACAATATGTTTCTCGGCAGCCGATTTGTAGCAAGAATTGACAGCGATAGACACGTGTTTCGCCCATGAGGCTGGGCTCATCAGTATCGCACCGTATTCTGCCACAAATTTATTCGACCACCGCTTTACCAGTCAGTTTAACTCTTATCTTTGTGGAAACAAAGAAAGAGCCAACAAAACCAGCAGGCGCCAGGGCAGAGGACATTGTGAAGAAAGGGGCGTTCTTCCCGGCTATCAGCACAAGGCTGAACACTCACTAGTACAGCGAGCAACTGCGATTCGCCAACCATAACGGTGTAGCTTCCACGCTAGCCATTCAGACTTTCCAATCAACAATATGTTTCTCGGCAGCCGATTTGTAGCAAGAATTGACAGCGATAGACACGTGTTTCGCCCATGAGGCTGGGCTCATCAGTATCGCACCGTATTCTGCCACAAATTTATTCGACCACCGCTTTACCAGTCAGTTTAACTCTTATCTTTGTGGAAACAAAGAAAGAGCCAACAAAACCAGCAGGCGCCAGGGCAGAGGACATTGTGAAGAAAGGGGCGTTCTTCCCGGCTATCAGCACAAGGCTGAACACTCACTAGTACAGCGAGCAACTGCGATTCGCCAACCATAACGGTGTAGCTTCCACGCTAGCCATTCAGACTTTCCAATCAACAATATGTTTCTCGGCAGCCGATTTGTAGCAAGAATTGACAGCGATAGACACGTGTTTCGCCCATGAGGCTGGGCTCATCAGTATCGCACCGTATTCTGCCACAAATTTATTCGACCACCGCTTTACCAGTCAGTTTAACTCTTATCTTTGTGGAAACAAAGAAAGAGCCAACAAAACCAGCAGGCGCCAGGGCAGAGGACATTGTGAAGAAAGGGGCGTTCTTCCCGGCTATCAGCACAAGGCTGAACACTCACTAGTACAGCGAGCAACTGCGATTCGCCAACCATAACGGTGTAGCTTCCACGCTAGCCATTCAGACTTTCCAATCAACAATATGTTTCTCGGCAGCCGATTTGTAGCAAGAATTGACAGCGATAGACACGTGTTTCGCCCATGAGGCTGGGCTCATCAGTATCGCACCGTATTCTGCCACAAATTTATTCGACCACCGCTTTACCAGTCAGTTTAACTCTTATCTTTGTGGAAACAAAGAAAGAGCCAACAAAACCAGCAGGCGCCAGGGCAGAGGACATTGTGAAGAAAGGGGCGTTCTTCCCGGCTATCAGCACAAGGCTGAACACTCACTAGTACAGCGAGCAACTGCGATTCGCCAACCATAACGGTGTAGCTTCCACGCTAGCCATTCAGACTTTCCAATCAACAATATGTTTCTCGGCAGCCGATTTGTAGCAAGAATTGACAGCGATAGACACGTGTTTCGCCCATGAGGCTGGGCTCATCAGTATCGCACCGTATTCTGCCACAAATTTATTCGACCACCGCTTTACCAGTCAGTTTAACTCTTATCTTTGTGGAAACAAAGAAAGAGCCAACAAAACCAGCAGGCGCCAGGGCAGATGACATTGTGAAGAAAGGGGCGTTCTTCCCGGCTATCAGCACAAGGCTGAACACTCACTAGTACAGCGAGCAACTGCGATTCGCCAACCATAACGGTGTAGCTTCCACGCTAGCCATTCAGACTTTCCAATCAACAATATGTTTCTCGGCAGCCGATTTGTAGCAAGAATTGACAGCGATAGACACGTGTTTCGCCCATGAGGCTGGGCTCATCAGTATCGCACCGTATTCTGCCACAAATTTATTCGACCACCGCTTTACCAGTCAGTTTAACTCTTATCTTTGTGGAAACAAAGAAAGAGCCAACAAAACCAGCAGGCGCCAGGGCAGAGGACATTGTGAAGAAAGGGGCGTTCTTCCCGGCTATCAGCACAAGGCTGAACACTCACTAGTACAGCGAGCAACTGCGATTCGCCAACCATAACGGTGTAGCTTCCACGCTAGCCATTCAGACTTTCCAATCAACAATATGTTTCTCGGCAGCCGATTTGTAGCAAGAATTGACAGCGATAGACACGTGTTTCGCCCATGAGGCTGGGCTCATCAGTATCGCACCGTATTCTGCCACAAATTTATTCGACCACCGCTTTACCAGTCAGTTTAACTCTTATCTTTGTGGAAACAAAGAAAGAGCCAACAAAACCAGCAGGCGCCAGGGCAGAGGACATTGTGAAGAAAGGGGCGTTCTTCCCGGCTATCAGCACAAGGCTGAACACTCACTAGTACAGCGAGCAACTGCGATTCGCCAACCATAACGGTGTAGCTTCCACGCTAGCCATTCAGACTTTCCAATCAACAATATGTTTCTCGGCAGCCGATTTGTAGCAAGAATTGACAGCGATAGACACGTGTTTCGCCCATGAGGCTGGGCTCATCAGTATCGCACCGTATTCTGCCACAAATTTATTCGACCACCGCTTTACCAGTCAGTTTAACTCTTATCTTTGTGGAAACAAAGAAAGAGCCAACAAAACCAGCAGGCGCCAGGGCAGAGGACATTGTGAAGAAAGGGGCGTTCTTCCCGGCTATCAGCACAAGGCTGAACACTCACTAGTACAGCGAGCAACTGCGATTCGCCAACCATAACGGTGTAGCTTCCACGCTAGCCATTCAGACTTTCCAATCAACAATATGTTTCTCGGCAGCCGATTTGTAGCAAGAATTGACAGCGATAGACACGTGTTTCGCCCATGAGGCTGGGCTCATCAGTATCGCACCGTATTCTGCCACAAATTTATTCGACCACCGCTTTACCAGTCAGTTTAACTCTTATCTTTGTGGAAACAAAGAAAGAGCCAACAAAACCAGCAGGCGCCAGGGCAGAGGACATTGTGAAGAAAGGGGCGTTCTTCCCGGCTATCAGCACAAGGCTGAACACTCACTAGTACAGCGAGCAACTGCGATTCGCCAACCATAACGGTGTAGCTTCCACGCTAGCCATTCAGACTTTCCAATCAACAATATGTTTCTCGGCAGCCGATTTGTAGCAAGAATTGACAGCGATAGACACGTGTTTCGCCCATGAGGCTGGGCTTATCAGTATCGCACCGTATTCTGCCACAAATTTATTCGACCACCGCTTTACCAGTCAGTTTAACTCTTATCTTTGTGGAAACAAAGAAAGAGCCAACAAAACCAGCAGGCGCCAGGGCAGAGGACATTGTGAAGAAAGGGGCGTTCTTCCCGGCTATCAGCACAAGGCTGAACACCCACTAGTACAGCGAGCAACTGCGATTCGCCAACCATAACGGTGTAGCTTCCACGCTAGCCATTCAGACTTTCCAATCAACAATATGTTTCTCGGCAGCCGATTTGTAGCAAGAATTGACAGCGATAGACACGTGTTTCGCCCATGAGGCTGGGCTCATCAGTATCGCACCGTATTCTGCCACAAATTTATTCGACCACCGCTTTACCAGTCAGTTTAACTCTTATCTTTGTGGAAACAAAGAAAGAGCCAACAAAACCAGCAGGCGCCAGGGCAGAGGACATTGTGAAGAAAGGGGCGTTCTTCCCGGCTATCAGCACAAGGCTGAACACTCACTAGTACAGCGAGCAACTGCGATTCGCCAACCATAACGGTGTAGCTTCCACGCTAGCCATTCAGACTTTCCAATCAACAATATGTTTCTCGGCAGCCGATTTGTAGCAAGAATTGACAGCGATAGACACGTGTTTCGCCCATGAGGCTGGGCTCATCAGTATCGCACCGTATTCTGCCACAAATTTATTCGACCACCGCTTTACCAGTCAGTTTAACTCTTATCTTTGTGGAAACAAAGAAAGAGCCAACAAAACCAGCAGGCGCCAGGGCAGAGGACATTGTGAAGAAAGGGGCGTTCTTCCCGGCTATCAGCACAAGGCTGAACACTCACTAGTACAGCGAGCAACTGCGATTCGCCAACCATAACGGTGTAGCTTCCACGCTAGCCATTCAGACTTTCCAATCAACAATATGTTTCTCGGCAGCCGATTTGTAGCAAGAATTGACAGCGATAGACACGTGTTTCGCCCATGAGGCTGGGCTCATCAGTATCGCACCGTATTCTGCCACAAATTTATTCGACCACCGCTTTACCAGTCAGTTTAACTCTTATCTTTGTGGAAACAAAGAAAGAGCCAACAAAACCAGCAGGCGCCAGGGCAGAGGACATTGTGAAGAAAGGGGCGTTCTTCCCGGCTATCAGCACAAGGCTGAATACTCACTAGTACAGCGAGCAACTGCGATTCGCCAACCATAACGGTGTAGCTTCCACGCTAGCCATTCAGACTTTCCAATCAACAATATGTTTCTCGGCAGCCGATTTGTAGCAAGAATTGACAGCGATAGACACGTGTTTCGCCCATGAGTTTTTTCGATCATAATGCACAGAAAGCACAACGATAATGATAAAAACAACTTTGAAAAAGTCCATTTGTCATAACTTCATTATAACTAATAAGCGAATAGTCAATGATAGCTTGTAACTAAAGTTTAAACAAGTAGGCTAAAACTAGTGGGCTTAACGTAACAAGTCTAGAGTTCAGTACTACTACTGTATACAGTGGTAGAGCAAAATGCATATGCCTTAAATAGGGCTCTGCTGATTCTCCATGCAATTTTAATAAATAATACTGAACTCTGAACTGATACTTGGTGGAGAATCGCCCTGCTGCTTCGTAGTCAGGAGATTCCCTATCCTTAATGGATCTGAATAAACGTAACAAGTCTAGGTTTACTAACGCTGCAACCATTATTTATTCAGTCATGAACATACCCGCTCCTCCCAATGTGACGATCGTTGACGTCACAGGCGACTCAGTGACCTTTAACCTCACGGAAGTTGAAGGGGCAATTGACTACAGAGCAACAGGTAAGACAAATTTAGAGTTAATTGGTTTTGATAAAATCTTACTTACTGTTATATGTTTGAAAGAAATATCAGAACATGAGATAGCCTATTGAATAGGCTATATGTTATATCTTGTACAACAAAATTTTACTTTTTTAGCAATCTAGCAGTAGCTGTAGTATTTATCAGACAAATCAGAAAAACAAAACAGTTAAACACAAACTATTTTAATGTTGCACTATGTTTTGAGCCCAATTGCTGCTTTAATCTGTATTTTTTTCGTTACTATTGAGAGCATATTTTCGAAAATTTATAACGCTAACATTCGCTTTATAATTTATAACCCTGCAACATTCGCTCTGATGTTAAGCACTGACGTGGTCCGTTAAACCTCAATGAGCCCTTAAAACATGATTTCATATGTTTTTACTATTCTACTTCATCAAAAGAACACTGCAGCCACTGTTGAAATACATAGTCTTGATAATCACTCAACCGTTTCAGAAGCCAACCAACCTTTGAATTGTGAACACAATTGGTTGAGTTGGCAACTCACTATGTTTCCTTGTGTATGAATGTTACATCTTACATAGCAATTTGATCAAATATAGTTATTAGTCTCCAAACCCTTAACAGCTTGTTTCACCTAAAAGGAGGATCATCGGATGGTCCTTATACAAATAGAATAACAATAAGGACCTGATGATCCTCCTTTAGGTGAAACAGGCTGTCAAGGATTTAGAGACTAATAAGTATATTTGATTTAATTCGCTCTGCTTAGCTTTTTGCTTGGCATTGAGCACTTTTTGTAGTATTAATAGTATTTATAGTTTAGCAATTTGATGCATACGTTGTGAAGTTGGAACAAATACTAGCGAAATATTGAATGGCTTAGTTAAAACTTCCCTTGAAGTCTACCTCGCCATTCTTGTATCTCGGGATTATGATGAAAAGAAGCTGACACGATGGTCGCCATCGTAATTTGAATAGCCAATCACGTCGTCGCTCTGATATCTGCTTTTACATCATAACATCTGCTTGACCGATTCACTTCACTCTCTTATTTACAGTTTTCTTAATGCTCAAATCAGATATGCAAAACATGCTGTATGCCTATTTGAATTTCAGTGAGCTGTACATCTGGAGCAGTCGAAGTAATGAACGTAGATCTTTCTGACACGATTGGCAATCTCACATCCAGTGACTTGTGTCTGCTGCAAGTCCAAGCTCTCGTACAAGTGAACATGACTCAGGTCACCTACACGGAAAAAAGTTTGGCATTGGAATTTTCGACAGGTAATGCTCAGCGTATTGCAGCCTCTAAAAGAGTGAAGGTGACACCATGCTGGATACCAAGCATCGGGGGATAAGTTTCTGGGCCCTAACGAGAGTAAGATGGCTAGTTTCTTTCATTCGGTCACCTTTCCTTTAACAACTACGTTTACCTGTCACTTATTATACCTTGGGTAGAGATGAGCGGTCCTTTTTTCGACATCAGCTACTATGTACCATATCTTTCATAGTATCAATGATTTTCAAGCTTTTCTTTGCTTTATGCACCTCGCTAATGCTGCTGTTGTTTTTCAACATTACCTATATGCTTTCACTGTGGGAACTATACTTTACACCTAGCAGTAATTATAACCACTGCTAATAAACAAGCCGTCAACTCAACAGGACTTCAAAAATTTAACGGAGCGCTTTGCAGAACATGGGCCTAAATTGGTCGTTCTAAACACGACACGTATTGAACACTTCCAGGAATAAATTGCCAGCGAGGCTTTTTCAATCTGGGAATAAAATATCCACAATCTATTTTTAGTAGTTAATGCTGAGGCAGGTAATTAGTTAAGAGGACGAATGCCTAAGTTTTCCAAGTTTTTTATAGCATAAGCTGACTATAAAATAATTATTTGGCATGGAGACTTTATTAGAAACGGCATAGCTATTTGCAATCGTTTCTGGGTAATCAATTCCAACGTCTGTACCAGAAAACGCTGAATGTGATTATGCAGTGAGGCTGGTCACAAGTTACATAGTATCAACGTAAATTAAATGGCAACTACAACAGTTTCTGTTCTGTTTTTCAGCTCCGATGGTGCAAAGCTTCTCTGTGGTGGCGGTTAGCATTACCGAGGCTGAAGTTCGCATCTCAATTGTGGAGCAAGGCGCGTTTTACATAATCAAGGAATCTGTCACAAACCAATCATTTGAGCTCGCCCAGGCGAACGCATTGGATGGCTACGTCACACAGAGGGTGTTCGGTTTGGTTTCTGACGTCACATATCAATTTTCTGTTACCATTGAGGCGGAACCAACCAACGGAATGATATTGACGAGTGCAACGGTTTACAAAGAATTGGTAACAGGTAGGCTGTTTTGCTAAAGGTCTTGATTTTCCATTCAACAAATCAGTCTTTTTAACGTTGATTCAACGTCTGCATTGTCTGGTGGGGCCGTTGAGAAAATACTTTGAGCTCTGTACCAATAAGAGGCCAGGAGTCCCACAAACTTAAAAAAAACAAGGCGCTACCCAAGGAGGGGCAATTTTAGGGAGTTTGTCAAAGAAAAGCGGCTCTTTTTCACTGAAAGAAAATTTTTCAACAAATGAGACCGTGATGAATTATGACGACGCATTATACCTCAATAGGACGCAAAACAATGCGTTGTGTTTTCTCCCGTTTTCTGGGATCTTTGGAAAGGATTCAAGCCCTTCAATCCAGATCCAGATCCAAACTACTCTCTACATCCCTGTTAACCCTGCTGTTGGCTGGGTTGAGTTTAGGTATATTGTGGCCAAACACTTGAATTTAACGCATAGTGTTTGGAATATTCACCTTCTACCTACCGATTGTAGGCTATAGCAATTTGTTTACCTATACATACTCCACGTTTCCTGCGTTGTTTATTTCCATGTGGTGCGAGCGCTTACACAACGATCGAAAGGACGCCTGTTTGACTACCACCAAGAGCAGGCGGCTGTGACATGGCAAGATGGTCTGCTGAATTGGGAGCAGCTCTTAGTCATTTGCTGTTTCTGGCTGTAGTGTTGCATCTCTAATCCAATTGCAAGTTGTCACAATATATATAAAAATGTTATTACTTTTTTATTATAAATGTTTTGCAGATATTAATGAATGTCTTGGACGGTTAGACGATTGCCCTAACCTCACGACCAGCTGCGTTAATTCGTTTGGTTCATTTGAATGTGTTTGCAATGGTGGCTTTACAGGGGATGGAGGGAATTGCACGGGTGAGAGCAATTAGAGTGTATTTGAAACAGAAATTAGTTTCTTTTAAAACAAAATTTTTACGTGTTGTGAGTAGATTTGAACACTTAGATCGTGCTGAAATTTGCAAAAACATTTAGGTGGCTACCAAAAGCTTTTTTTTCAAATCGAGCAAAATTTCTCAAATTGAGCAAAATGTGACTTGTGCCTGTGACATGCCTGCGATGGCTCAAATGGGATTGTCAGCAATGTATCCCTTTGTCACTTGTGATTAGTTTGGTGTAAGAAATATTGCATAGGAATTTTTTTTCTTTCTTTGTTTTCAAAATAGTTAATAAAGTGGGTTTTGTTGTCAAAGCAATAATTGAAAATTGTAATGTTTTTTAATGGATTGCAAGGAATTGAAATCGTTCCACGATTAACCGAGTTGGTAAATATGCCACTTTTTGTTGAAAATTTGTTTGGACTAAATTATATCGGCATACTAAATCTATTATTAAAATGTTATGTTAGGTCTTAAAGGTTTGAAAGCACAACTCGATCAATAAAGTCATCGGCATGTTCAGAAAGTTATAAAACATGATCACACATTAATTAAAACCCTTGTCTCTTAAAAGTAATTGCTTTATTTCCAAGTTTTATATTGACATTTTAGCGTGGCTTTAGCTTCAACAAATTTGCACAAGAATCGACGCTTTGAAAACGAAAACAAGCTTGTCCACTAAGATGGGCGTCTTCTAAGGTTTTTTTTAAAACCATAGACAGATAAAAAAAATTATTTGTTTATGGTTAAAGAAAGTTACCTCTCTACCAAAATTATATTTTTTAAAACCATTTGATATTAAATTAATGTGAGAAAATGGAAGTTCTGTGTTGTAAATCGACAATTTTTACTTTTTATAGTCACATAAGAATATTAACCTGTGCTTGAGTGATGACGTCAACAATCTTCTTTTTTGCAGACATCGACGAATGCACGTCACTGAGTCACAACTGCAACATCACGACGTCATACTGTCGTAACAATCCTGGCTCGTTTTCGTGTGCGTGCAAACCGGGATACGTTAAGAATGGATTCGAATGTGTTGGTTGGTTCCTTGTTTTTTTTGTTTTTTTAATCGGTTTTAGAAAAACGCTTTTTTTTGGACTTACGTCACTAACACGTCATCAAAAAAGACTCCATATTGAAAAGCTGAATATGGAAGGTCACGTGACGGGTGGAATCCTATATTGCTTCTAGTCCAAGTATCGAAATGTCGTTTAATATTTGCATGGAAATAGGGGCTCAAAATCACATAAAATATACACTAAAAACTCTAATTAGCATCTACTGCTGCTCAAGGTTCTGTTGCTGAGTTCTGTACTAAAATATGCGTTCAGTGGTTTAAAGTTATAGCTTACCGTTTCTTACACTTAAATAGATATTTAATTGAATTATGATAATGTTGTAAGCTGTTCTTGTAAGACTTCACGGGAAGAACTTTATGATTAGATCAGACAAAAGTATTTTCAAATGAAACCAAAACTTTCTTTCTTTGCAGACGTAGACGAGTGTATGAACTCTCAATTGCATAATTGTGATTTGACTTATGGAAGGTGCAATAATGTGATTGGATCGTTTACATGCCTGTGCAATGAAGGGTTTACAAGGAACGGAAGTGTTTGTGTTGGTAACTACTCAACAAAATAAAATTAGATTCATTTTGGTTTTTAATTTATAATAAAGCTCTTGTAAAAGTTTTTCAGTTAAGTTTCTTTATGACTGAGAGGGCTGTGGAATCGGGCGAAAAATATACGACTCCGACTTCTTAGTTTAAAACAGTCCGACTCCAACTTCGACTTCAGTGTTGCCAGATTTATGAGAGTTGCCAGATTTTTTTTTGAATTGTTGTATTTTTAATTTTTTTTAAATATTAAATTGACTTAAGGTGAGATCAAAGTTGAAACTGTAAGTTTTACAAAAACTAACAAGAACCAACACTTCTGTTTACGGGTAACGAATTAGAGCGAAATACGAAATACAAGAAATAATATTTGAAAAAAGATTCCAAAGCATCATAATCGTTGCTTACGTCACAATGTAGATATTAACGACCTGTTTTAGCTTGATACTGCGAGTTCGCTGAACAGGAGCATCAGGTTAAAACAATCAGGCATCAGCAAAGTCGCAGCATCAGGCTAAAACAGGTCGTTAATATCTACATTGTGAAGTAAAATTTCTATTGTTTGTCGTTTTGTACCGAGCCGCAGTCAGAGTCGGCTTTTTTGACGACGGGACTCTCCAACACCCACCCTACCGTGACCTCCGTGATAACATTCGTGTTATGTCGGAGGTGACGTTCCTACTCCCTCTTTACAGCCCTGATTAATAACACTGTGGCTGTACAATAACCACCTAAGATAAAGATTGTGCAGAGGTTTTTATTTTAAAGTTTGTCACTGAGAAAAAGTTTTTGAAAAGTGAACTTATATTTTTGTGAGGTCATCTGGTTGGCTAAATAAATAAGCAAAGTAAAATCCCATTAGGTTCTCCAGACATTCTTACAAGGATATCAAGATTAAAATATTTTGAAGACATTATGCACTGAAGTAGCCTATATCAAAATCAGTTACTACTCATTAAAAACCTTAATAACCTAATTATTTAATTAATTAAGCTTAAAGTTCCCTCTGCTTAGGTTTTTTGCTTGGCATCGAGCACTTTTTGTAGTATTAATAGCATGTATGGTTTGAAGACATTATGCTGGGTGTTAAAAAGCAATAACATATGAGCTTTTTCCAGATTATGATGAATGTGAGAGCAATTCTAACAACTGTGACGCATATGCGGTGTGTACAAACATAGTGGGAAGTTACATCTGCGTCTGCAACGCAGGATTTTCTGGAGATGGGAGGGCTTGCTCGGGTAAGTGCTTTGTTTAAAACTAATTTCACAAATCCGATGTAGTTACGTTACCGGAAAAATAACCCTTTAACAAAATCTCTAATGTAACGGATCAGTCAAAAGGAGTTGTCATTTAACATGGTCCTCATCATCATCATCATCATCATCATCGTCATCGTCATCGTCATCGTCATCGTCATCGTCATCGTCATCGTCATCATCATCATCATCAGCATCTTCATCATCATCATCATCATCATCATCATCATCATCATCATCATCATCATCATCATCATCATCATCATCATCATCATCATCATCATCATCATCATCATCATCATCATCATCATCATCATCATCATCATCATCATCATCATCATCATCATCATCATCATCACCATCACCATCACCATCACCATCACCATCACCATCACCATCACCATCACCATCACCATCACCATCACCATCACCATCACCATCACCATCACCATCACCATCACCATCACCATCACCATCACCATCACCATCACCATCACCATCACCATCACCATCACCATCACCATCACCATCACCATCACCATCACCATCACCATCACCATCACCATCACCATCACCATCACCATCACCATCACCATCACCATCACCATCACCATCACCATCACCATCACCATCACCATCACCATCACCATCATATTGTCCTCATTATCATCATCGTATTGTATCATCATAATGTTCCTTTCTCATTTGGAGGGTTGGATACGGTACCGGGACATTTTGCCGAAAGACATTTTGCCGACAGACATTTTGCCGAAACCCATTTTGCCGAAAGACATTTTGCCGAATGGACATTTTGCCGAAAGGACTAATTGCCGAAAGGACTAAATGCCGAATGGACAAATTGCCGAAATTATACAAATGCATTATAATGTATTATCATAAACTAATAACACATAAATGTCATTCACAAACAGATTTCACTCACAAATTATGTGCGACAGCGCGTAAGTATCCGACAGAAGTGTTATATAAGCAAAAGTCTAATACTGATATCCAAAACCTGTGGAGACTGCATATATACTTATAGATGGGACTTGGTGTCACTTAAACTAATACTGATTTCCAAAACTGTGGGGACTGTATATAAAGCAATTTTTAGGCAAACAACAGTAGCAAAGTAATTACTACTTCAAAGCCACTGCTTGCATGGTAACGAGACTTGGTGTCACTTCAAAATAATTACCAGTTCAAAGGCATTGCTTGCATAGCAATGAGACTTGCGACTTGGTGTCACTTCAAAATAATTACCAGCTCAAAGGCACTGCTTGCATAGTAACGAGACTTGGTGTTGCTTCAAAGTAATTTTTAAGCAAACAACAGTAGCAAAATAATTCTATTTCAAAAGCACTGCTTGCATAGTAACGAGACTTTGTGTCACTTCAAAGTAATTTTTTTCCAGATTGTTTCGGCAATTTGTCCATTCGGCAATTAGTCCTTTCGGCAATTAGTCCATTCGGCAATTAGTCCTTTCGGCAATTTGTCCATTCGGCAAAATGTCTTTCGGCATAATGTCCTTTCGGCAAAATGTCTTTCGGCAAAATGGGTTTCGGCAAAATGTCTTTCGGCAAAATGTCCGCGCACGTTGGTACAATGCGTCATTGTTCACTGTCATGAGCTGTTCGTACTGCACTCACTTTCATAATTCAATTTTGTCCATTTAGAGATGTTGGTCGTCAAAATCATTCTTGGTCTGTCTTTTTTTTATCCTTTATCTTCTCTTCTGTTACTGATCTTTGTAACGAGTTTTGCCTTATTGTGTGTCCGAAATATTTCAATTTTCCTTGTTTCACTTTTGTAAGAATTTTGTTTGAATTGAGTTTGGATAATATTTCATCGTTAATGATTTTTTGTTTCCATAATATTTCTCTACTGCAGTACTTATCTAAAACAATTCAATGATAAAACAGAAATGATAATAAATTTCTAAGTTGTTGATTTTGAATCATTATTTTCGGACTGACAAAGCCTTGAATGGTTATTCCTGGTAGTTTCTCATACTTGTAGAGGCTTTTGACGCTAAGGTATTTTGGATTTTGACCAGGGGCACCGGAAGCGAGAGGGCAGGGAGCAGGCGGATGTCCCCTGCCTTCACTTTTTCTGTATATGGGAGTAGGGGGGTAATGGTGACCTTTTAAGTTCATGTAAGCTACTGCACATTTGGCATTATAACAACTTCTGCTATTCGCTTTTAGCCTAATTATAATCTTTTATTTTTGCTGCAAAATAGTATTCACCACACAAAATGCTGTATCACAGTAGGTTACATCGTTATAACATAGCATGATGTCCTTCCGTGCCATTGTTCTTTGTATACCGGACACTTGTATCATTACTCGATAATGAGCTGATAGATGAGCGTTATCGATATATCTTATCTTAAAACTTCTTAAAAAAATTGGCTTTTCAGCAACAAAAGTGCCTTTTTTCATAATCCTGCTCCTCCCAGTCAAAAATTGTTCCGGCGCCCCTGCTTTTGACGCAGGTCCGGTTGCAGAGATTGACACAATGAAGTTTTCTGATTGTTCATATGTTGTTGCCGGGGAATTACTCCATTCATTATGTGCCGCTGAATGGAAAGCAGTCCTTAAAATGCGTTGCTCAAGCGCACACCCCAAGAGTCGAACCAGCGCCGCTTGATCTTGAGTTGAGCGCGTATCCACTGGATTAAAGGGGCAGACATAATTTGTATAAAAGAACCACTCGGGCCACACATACTTATGAGGCTGCTAATAAATGGCTCAAAACAAGAAAACTGAAGATGAAGACGAAGAACAATGCCGTCAAATACTCACACGTATCCAATGACTGTCTTACTTTTTCATCCCAGATGTTAAGTAATTCAAAAAATTCTTTTTCAGATATCGACGAATGTACAAATGACACTATAAGGAACAGTTGCCCAGCCAACGCAAGGTGTGTCAACACTGTTGGTAGGTTTAAATGCACGTGTAACAAGGGATACACTGGAAACAGTACACTATGCAATCCTATTGATGAATGCACGGAAAACGAATTTAATCCACAAACTTGCGATGTCAACGCAGTTTGTATGAATACAAATGGTAGTTTTGTGTGTGTTTGCAAGAGTGGATACACTGGAAATGGAACACACTGCATTGACATTGACGAGTGCACAAGTAACAACAACAACAACTATAAACACAACTGTGATGTGAATGCAATGTGCATGAATACAAATGGAAGTTTTGTATGCACTTGCAAGATTGGATACACAGGAAATGGAAGATATTGTATCGATATCGACGAGTGCACAAATTACAACTATACACACAACTGTGATGTGAATGCAATGTGTATGAACACCAATGGAAGTTTCGCATGCACTTGCAAGAGTGGATACACTGGAAATGGAACAAATTGTAACGACAACAACGAGTGCATAAGTAACAATACACACAACTGTGATGTGAATGCAATGTGCAAGAACACAAATGGAAGTTTTGTATGCACTTGCAAGAGTGGATACACTGGAAATGGAAGATATTGTATCGACATCGACGAGTGCACAAGCAACAATACACACAACTGTGATGTGAATGCAATGTGTATGAATACAATTGGAAGTTTTGTATGCACTTGCAAGAGTGGATACACTGGAAATGGAACGTATTGCAAGTACTTGGTGAATTGTCCTGGTGAAGTAAATCCACGATATTGTGATGCGAATGCAATGTGTATCAGCATAAATGGAAGTTTGGAATGTGTTTGCAATAATGGATACATTGGGAACGGAACACATTGCAGTGACTATAATGAATGCAGGAATGAAACTTATCTGGAAACCTGCCATGACAACGCAACGTGTGTTAACACAGCAGGTTCTTTTGTGTGTAATTGCAACAGAGGATACACTGGAGATGGAATATATTGCAATGACGTCGACGAGTGTACAAGCAACATGTATCCACACAACTGTGATGGGAATGCAA
The DNA here is from genome assembly GCF_918807975.1 of Aplidium turbinatum. Taxonomy (NCBI): domain Eukaryota; kingdom Metazoa; phylum Chordata; class Ascidiacea; order Aplousobranchia; family Polyclinidae; genus Aplidium; species Aplidium turbinatum. Next base: position 2,595,352 of record NC_137483.1, on the reverse strand, counting down.
TGTGTATGAATACAATTGGAAGTTTTGTATGCACTTGCAACAGTGCATACACAGGAAATGGAACATATTGCAAGGACATTGACGAATGCATTAGCCTGATGTATCCTCATAACTGCCACTCTAATGCAACGTGTGTAAATCAAAATGGAGGTTTCAATTGCGTTTGCAATTCCGGGTGGACAGGAAATGGCACCTATTGTGGAGGTAAGTGTTCTAACGTCTACAAGAACATAATCTAAAACAGCATGTGACTGATCAAATGCTTTACATAATTGACATTTTTAAAGCATCAAGCTTTACTTGTACCACTACAGTAGTTTTACGCTGTAAATTTAAATTTAAAAGCAAGCATGTCGATCTACGAAGTGTTGCTAGTATCCGATATTTTGTCGAGTTGGCTTGATTTGCGAGAATACAACTTGAATATAACTTTAATGAGTAGAATAAACCTACTGGTTTTGTACGTAGAAAGTAGGGCAAACTCCTTTGTAATATTTTTATGCAACCTTGACATTTTGCAGAGGATTTTTATTTGCAGATGTGAATGAATGTCAACAATCTGAGAACATCTGCGGCGGTCTGAGTTGTGCTAATTTAGTTGGATATTACGTTTGTGTTTGTTCAGGGCAGACGACATCTAGCAGTTGCTCAAGTAAGTAAAAGTCTTATAACTCTAGATAGTTGTAACCGCATACCTGGATTTTATTTTGCGCGCAACAAAAATAAGTTGTGAAAAGTCTCAAAAGAAGCATTGAAATTACTTTATACTGCCTACCAGTGGTGGCCTTTGGGGTGGGCATGGGCAAACTGGGCGACCGCCCAGGGCCCGCAAGTTTATGGGGCCCGCGCTTATCCAAAATATGCACAAATAAAATTTACATTAAGCACTAACAGAAAGCAGTAGGCTAACTTAAAATTTTCCACCATAGTTTATAGTTTGCATCTCTATTTTTTTGAAGTCGGTTTTGCATCTTTTTTCAACCAGCACTTGGCAACCTTGTTTGAAGGTGTTTCGTTTTTTTACTCTTATAGGTCTTTTTTTCTTCATGATAGTCAGTTCGGTGATCCTAAAGACCGACAAGTAAAGTCAAGGACCATTAAACTACAACAATTAATTATTATTAAACTGCTAAAAATTACTGACAAGTAAGATCAAAATTATGTTTAATGTTTGTAATGTGTTTACTACTAACTTAAACATTTAAATGTTTAGTAGTAAATTATATCTAGAACACATGAAGATGTCACAGCATGAAATACACCTTTATCGCTTACCATCGCTGTTTGTTGTTGTATCATGTAATCATTCTTTATTACAAAATACATGGAAAATCAGCAGAGCGCTATTGGCATATGCATTTCGCTCTAACTTTAGAGCATCTTTAGTGCCTAAAAAGCAAACATAAGAAAGCAAAACCTAAAAACTGTCACTAAATAAATAAATAAATGAATCTGCAGTAGCCTAAGATACTGACCAAGTAACATTTGTTTCACAGTAACATTTGTTGAAAAGCCACCCGTTGCAGATTTGGACATGTGCGAAGATAAATGGGCATCAGTCATCACTAATCAAATCTTCGATTAACATTAAGAGAATGATTTTGCTTCTTGTTAAGTAGAGGTTTCGGTTCGCTGGTCCTGCTTTTCCAGCTTCATTTTATTGTGAATTTATCGCTGCGCTATCTTATTGATTTGCACTTAACACTTAGGTCATGGACCCATTGATTTTGCTATGTTCTGTCACTTAGTTTTATTTTGACATGCTATCTTCACACAGTTTCATTTTGTACGTATTGCTTTAGCCATTCGACTCTCATCAACCTTGGTTTGTTTTTGCGCATTGTCATCATTATTTTGTCATAGTAGTTAGGTTCGTGTAGTTTAGTTTCGGGAGAGAGTTTGCTTTTTTATACCAAAGACAGGCAAGACACAACAATAACACAGGGTTGAGCATTACAACAGTATATTACATATTTACAAATAGTTCAACATATCAAACGTTTTCGACTTAACTTAAGTCCTCATCAGGAATCTGTAAATAATTATAAACTACAATAAATTTCACTTCTTGACAGTGACTACCGTAACTAACTAAAAGCATCGAGAAACACGCACGATTGAAAGCACTGGAGTGGAAAACATACAGACAGACGAAAAATTACATTAAGAAAAGGCAACTGCATGATTAAGTTACAAACGAATTTGCACCACGGAGTACGTGATACAACTAGGCTAATAAATATTGAGGAGAATGGAAATCTAAACAAACAATTATTTGCCAGTGGCGTCTCCATTCTCCTCAATATTTATTAGCCTAGTTGTATCACGTACTCCGTGGTGCAAATTCGTTTGTAACTTAATCATACAGTTGCCTTTTCTTAATGTAATTTTTCGTCTGTCTGTATGTTTTCCACTCCAGTGCTTTCAATCGTGCGTGTTTCTCGATGCTTTTAGTTAGTTACGGTAGTCACTGTCAAGAAGTGAAATTTATTGTAGTTTATAATTATTTACAGATTCCTGATGAGGACTTAAGTTAAGTCGAAAACGTTTGATATGTTGAACTATTTGTAAATATGTAATATACTGTTGTAATGCTCAACCCTGTGTTATTGTTGTGTCTTGCCTGTCTTTCGTGTAGTTTAGTTTAAATATAATTTAAATTTGCCTATAAATATTTTACGCAGCCAGTTAATATTTACGCAGTATTCTACCAGTTATTTTTGGCAGTTAGTCTTGGTCAGTATCTTAGGCTACTGCAGATTCATTTATTTATTTATTTAGTGACAGTTTTTAGGTTTTGCTTTCTTATGTTTGCTTTTTAGGCACTAAAGATGCTCTAAAGTTAGAGCGAAATGCATATGCCAATAGGGCTCTGCTGATTTTCCATGTATTTTGTAATAAAGAATGATTAATTGATACTTGATGGAGAATCGCTGGCCCGCTACTTCTTAGTCAGGAGATCCCCTAGCATATCCTTAATGGAAATCAACATATGTATTGTTGTATCATGTTAATTCCTTTTTGTGTTATTGTGATTTATGGCAGGCATGGGGGATGGCAGGCTGGCATTTTAAAAGTAGGTGGGCTCAAAGGCACAGCAGTCAAAGTCAACTTCCCAATAACCTTGTTGCATTCTTCATACTTGAATCGTTAATAGCTTACATTGTTCTTCACTATTGCTTTTCGTGCCAATATGCAAAAATTTTTCATTTTTGGGCCTGATTTCACCAAACAATTTACAAAATTGTTAAATTGCTCACAGTTATAAACACACACACAGTTATAACATTGATGACTTAATAAATCATCTATGGTTATGGTAAGTCATCTATAGTTATAATGCCACCTGGGAGTACAACCACACCTACACGTGCTGCCCATCAATAGTGAGCTCAACAGAAAAATTTGAAGATTGGATTTCATCATTGAGCTATCAAAGATAATCCTCTGCTGTAGTTTGTATCAAATGAACGAAGACCTTTTTTTGGAACTCCCTCTCTGATTTGCCGTTTTCGCTATCTTTTCAAAGAAATTTTGCTTTCAAAAGTGAGTGGGCCAGGCCCACCCAGAAAATACAGTAGGTGGGCCCAGACCCACGACTCCATGCCTGATTTATGGTTATTTGAGTTTACGTACTTTAATTTGTCGATACCGGGCTGTAGGGAGCCCTCATATTACTTCTTGCCCAGGGCCCACAAAACCTTAAGATCACCACTGCTGCCTACTTTTATGTTAGATTGCATAAGCACATTGTGGTGTTCTACTGACATAGACTAGCACAAACTTAGTATGAGACAGGTCTTTGCTTCTTTACTAAAAGTCAGGTTATTTAGTTTGTGACCAAAGCAACAAAACAGTATAATACAAAATACTTTACAAATTTGTGCTGTACATATTACTTCAACTATTCTTTTATTGCCCATGTTTATGAGATATTGATTCTAAATACTTAACAAATTGGGATGTTGTAAAAAGACAAATATTGCGTTTTCGAGCAAACTTATCCATTCGCATCAGTAGACCTAGCACTACTGGTACTGATAATTTTAAACGCAATGCCGACTCCGCAACCTAACGTTTATTTCTCCACCACATTCAATATACTTTTGGTAAAGAGGTGACTTTCTTCAACCATAGACAGATAAAACCAAGCAACCGCACGACATTTAACATAATACATTAAACTGAACATAAACTATAAAATATCAAGAAAATGAAATATCTTCTGACAGGTGTCAAACCCACAACAATGCTTGATATGAACGACTCGGTTACATGTCTTGTAATGCAAAAGAATTTATTCTCACATGAGTCAGTTCAATCATAAATAGCTAAAAATCGCTATTTATGATTGAACTGACTCATGTGAGAATAAATTCCTTTGTAAACTGCCTAAACTACGAACGTTTTCGGCCATACACAATTACACATGTTAGTCCTTTTCAAGTAACGAAAAATGACTGATTCTGATAACTGATGGCATTCAGTACAATATGAAGAAAAATATTCTTTTCACATATTTAAGAGTTCTATTGATGTTTTACAGCTGGATTTCAATTTCGGCAAACTCTTTCGGGGCAAACCTACAGAAGTGAATATTCTGATCTGAACTCAGCCGCGTCAATGGAACTCAAGATGAGAGTTGTACCACAGTTGACAAACGCTTACAGCGAAGACGTCGTTGTGACAGCTGTTCTAGAAGGAAGTGTAGTTGTCGTGTAAGTCTGGGAACTTATTGCAGTAAAGTTGTAACTTATATTATTTCATCTGTTTACTATCGATCAAAAGTTTAAACCATGATAAACATTATATTTTTGTACATTATATTTTGCATTTTATACATTATATTATACTGTAGGAAACAATATTATATAGCAATATTCTGTTGGGCTTTATAGCAATGCACACGTGTGCTAATACTTTCAGTAATCACTTAGATATCTTGTCTATACTGACGAAGGAATTTTAATGGAAGAACTACTTACTCGCTACACTGAATGGGCAGAAAACAACACAGTGGAAGCTGCGATCTTTGCTAATCCCCCAAGGATGTGTAAGCCGTCTATTGTCTATTTTTATTGTGACGTCATGTGAAACGTACCGTGTTTGGTGAAAAATTTCTCACTTTGTTTTTCAACACTAGATATGTAACAAAATCGATGCCACCACAAGCATGAGGAACTTCCAAGATGACCTTTCAAAAAGGTTTCATAACTTGGATGGTTAACATTCCTGCAAGCAGTATTTAATACAACCTGCCCTGCTATAGCTGTGGACTGCTTTCTAATTACTCAATCCTGATTCGACTCCCAGCTTAAGTTGATTGTTAAAAAACACCGCTCACCTCTACCTAAGGTGTAATAAATTGTGTGGGCGTAGTAGCTGATGGAAAAACTGCAGTGAGAAAGGAACTGATCACTCTACTCTTGTTATTGCAAAGGCTTAGTAGCCTATAATGCAAATCTTACCATCTCATTCCTGATGCTTGAATTCAATTATGGAACTCACTGTTTACCTTTTTTATCAACAAGATTTAATACAGCATGTCCCTGCTATAAAGTTACTTTGTGATTGTTTGAAATTTCTGGAACTGAGCTGAAGAACAAATGCCATCATAATGTGTTGACTCGGGGTTGGAAGTCGTTAGTCAAAATGCAAGGACTATTTCACTATTCGATAGTGCCCAAAAAAGCAATGACTTTCCGCTATCGATACTTAAAAAAAGCAATGAATAATAATTACTAAAAATTGACTGGCTAAAAAACAAGCCCAAAAACAAGCAACCCGCAAACTCAAAATAAAAAATAAAATACAAAAACTCGAAAAAATCAAGCCCAAACTTGCGGGAAAACCGCAAGGTTGGCAACATTGTTAACGAATCTCACTGGCATGGTTTTTCTGAACTGCGTTGCCGAAAAATTTTCCTTATCCTTTAAAGTTGGAAAACCGGAAGGGGACTAGGTCGAATAGTAATCCGAAAACTAAATCTCGTAAATTCGTTTTGACGACGAAGTAAGTGAACAACAAAAAATGATTCAGCAGTTCTCCTAAATATCGATTAGTAAAAAACGAATAATGATTTCGTTGCTTCCATAAAAAAGCAGTGAATAACGAGCATTCGATATTTATTTTTAAAAGGAATGGGTTTAAGCATTCGATATTCAGAAAGCAACGAATAGCGCTATCGAATAGTGACAACTAGTCGTTACTTCCAACCCTGTGTGTTGTGTAGTCAACAGCAACCATAAAACATGTCATAATGAAATGGTGTTTATTAGGTAGCCTACAGTAAATAGTTAAAGCTAACAATTTACGTAAAAAAGTAAAAAAAACATGACTTTGAGACCCATAAAAACATTAGTTTGATAAACATTTTACTATTTTCATTTCTAGTTATTGACAACGAGTGCACTAGTTCTCCCTGCCTAAATGGAGGAAGTTGCACGCGTACACCAACAAGCTATATTTGCACCTGCCAAACTGGATTTGTTGGTGATCGTTGTGAAATAGGTAAGGACCGTATCTTATCAAATTAGATTTAACTTTTACACGTAACGCATGGAAAAAGTCGGTGGCCAAAAAGTTCATTTTTTTTACGTGCATGGGAATAATCCTTGAAAAAGTTTACAGAAGTGTTGGCTAGACAACATCTCGGAGGATTTGCAATGAGAAGATTTCGTCTCCATCGACCCTTAGAACTAGGCGGCATGGGGAAATGCCATCAGACAGAGTAGACATTTGTAATAGCTCAACCCTTGCAATATTGGTAGGCTACTAGGATGCGTTAATACGTGGAGTGAGTGGGCTTTTACTTGGAGGTGGCCACTCTAGATTATATGCATAACCAGACCGCTGAAAGGGTAGGCTAGTTTGGGCGCGATACCAACAGTTGGCCTGGAAAGTTTTGTTCCTGGCCCATTAGAAAAAGTTCCGGCCCCTAAAGTGATTGATTTCAGGTTCATTGGTCCTTCCAAGGTCAATGCTACTGTATGTAACAAACACAGACACACATGCTGACCAACCTACCGCATCTAAATAGCGACGTTTGCTTAACACTGAACGTAAGTTACAACTGTTTGGTTCCCTTTGGAGGGTGAAGATAGTGATTGTTTTGTTAATCAAGCTGTGCGCTTGCAGTGGATTCTTGCCGTGATGTCACATGCGCCCCTAACGCCGAATGCCGCAATCTGGAATCATCAGGAACCTGTCAGTGCGACTCCCGACACAGTGGCGATCCGGATGTCCGTTGCGAACGTGGGTAACCGTAAGAACAATGAACGCTATTGTTACCAATGTAACAATATTGTCGCTGTATGCGCAAAACATAATTGTCTTTAGTTGAATAAGAATTTTAATCAATATGCCATAGCACTGAAGATGAAAACAGTTTAGTTTTTGCAACGTTTGCTAAACATAAGCATCTTCACTTTGGGTTCTTTTTTTTTGATTAGATTGAACATTGAACAGACGTCCCAACCGATTTGCTCCTATTTTTCTATTAACTTAGCACACATATTATTGTTCCAGCATTCTGTGTCACGCAAGTGATCGAGACTAGCAACGGCTTTTCATACACATTCCCCGACACTTGGGAGGGAAGATATTCCTACTCCTCTGAGTCATGCACTAGAACTGGTATGATGCTGTTGTGTAGGCTTTTGGGCATCTGTTTACAAATAGTGTTTGAAGAACTACTTCTTTTTTTTACATTGTGCTTTTCTAACACAACACCATAGTGTTAGCCGTGATGCTACAACATATTTGTTTTACTGATACGCGCAAAATATGCAATGGAAAACAATACAGGGGCAAACAATTATTATTGCCGGAGGACAAACTGGGATACCTCACTAAGTCCGTCACAACAACGGAAGGTTCTTTGTTTTGCTGTGTTTTGATTGCTTGTGAGAATCTTTATTCTCGGACTGACAAAGCTTCTTTGAGAGCTTAGTCCTGGCAGTTTCGCATACTTAAAGAGGCATTGAACCATTGACACAGGCCCGGTCACCGAGTTTGACAGAGTAAAGTTTCCGATTGTTAAAGTGCTGTTGTCTGTGAATTATTTTATCCAATTATTCTACAATTACAGTATTCTTAGCTTTCATTGTTGAAAGAAGCCCTTGTACAATGTACATGTGTAACACATTGAGTCGCTCAAAAGCGATGTAACTACAAGGTAAACCAATAAAAAAGCTACGATTCATCTTCAGGTCGCCCAATGGCGTCAGTATTCTGTTTAAACTTTACTTTTGCTTTGGAAACCCTGATTGAAGTGGATTGCGATGCTTGCATTGAACAGGAATATCTGGCAGTCCAAAATGCTCAGGTAAACTACATTTTTGTCTCGAAGTCTTCTGCTTTAGGAATGATTCTTAAAAATTTCAGCTCATAACACCAAAGTTCAAGGTATCTTGAGAAAGTTGTTGACCCATGAAACAACCTTTCAGAGGTTTAAGAATGCAATATTTTAAGTTTCTTATCCGATCCATCTTTTCTTTTTTGAGAATCGATTGCGATTTCGAGATATCTCAGATCCAGATCCGAAAGAGATCTGAATTAATTTTACATTGGTTCAAATTTTTATCCGAGTTCGGAAATGTTGCCAGAAATTTATTGTATTGAAAATTTACGCTTTTGTGTTAAAACCATGCAAGTTTAGGATTTGGCTTCTATACTAGCATAAGATCCGGGTTTGTTGGAAATCAATAGGATCCGTACAGATTGTAGTTTTGTACACCTCTACAACGATGCACTGTTGCCAGACGTCCACTAGTGAATTAGTGATTCCTCTGTTACAGCTTTAAAATTCCACCCATTTTTCCTAACCTCATACTCAAACTATTGATTCAGAAACCAATTATATTTTACCTAACGATAGGCTATGCGTGATTCTAAAAAATAATAAAGACCTTTCAAAATTAAAAAAAAATTGTTTGCTATTCAAATGGTAAAAAAATACAATTTTGCGTGTTGAAGTTACGATCTTTGTAAAGAGGAAAAATGCTCTTTACCTCTCTCTGTTGGGCGAAGAAAATTTCTGAATTGTGAATGAGCCACATAAAGATTGTTATTTAACAAATAATTGAAACGAACCACGTTCCAGAGTCTAATCAGATGAATTCAGTAGCAACGAGAGAAGTAAAGTGTAATCGAAACATGCTTTGACATATTGTGTTGAATTAAATTGACTTACTGTAACTTTTACGCATCCTTGCTCTTTAATTTACAGAACTTTTCTTCAGTTGTATTTGAAACGTTTTTGACCAATTCTCGATTGTTGCTTTCTGGAGATGTATTTCCATTGAGTTTTACTCAGACAGAAGCTGTTCTTTCGGTTTTGCAGAAAGCTGTTGATGAAAATTTACCGGTGAGTTTGTGACGTGTTATGACGTGTTGTGAATAGGGAGCGTGGCTCGTAGGGAAATACCCCCTCGAATGGCAACAAGACTTCAACAATCGGAAGCTTCACTCTGTCAATCTCGGTGACCGGGCCTGCGTCAGTGATTCAAAGCCTCTACAAGTATGCGAAACTGCCAGGATTAAGCTCTGCAAGAAGCTTTCCCAGTCCGAGGATAAAGATTCAATCAATCAATGCAAAATGTAAAAGCTGGGATATTTTGTTTTAAAAATGTGATGTGAGCTCTTCAGATAATTTTTTTCGTGACGCAGTCGCTTTTTTGACTGAACAAAATCCTTTGCTTGCTGTTCAAACGTGAGTGAATAGTTTTGTGCTGACGCCAGGAAAAAGACTCCTTCCAAACAAATCCTTTAATTAATTCTCTACTGTAAGCTAGTGGTTGACTTCACATATAGCAACAGAATTTGCATCTCAGCAGAATGTGCTCGATTTCAGATAACTTCGAACGTCTGGAGGAACGCTATAGCAGTGGTTGGTGGGATTAAAAAATCAATTTCTCAAAACTCCGACTTGTCAGATAGGGTGCAAGTAAATAGAATTCAATCAAATCTGCTGAGCGTGGCGGAAGCTTTGTCTGGCAACCTTGTAGTACCACAAGGCTCCGGATATGTTCACATTGAAACCGACAACTTGTTTGGGGCTGTAAGTAATTTCTTCAAAAAAAAACTTTTATGAAATGATAAATTAAAGGAACTTTTTCGAATGCTGATGTAGTAGTCAAAACTGCAGATGCTGACCCTGCAACGTAAGCTGGCACTTTGAAGTGCCTGTTTGTGGAGCGATTGTTTCTCATTATTCCTCCCGCCAAGTGTTGCTGAGTGTTACCTATCGCTTATTGTGATAAAGCGCACCGCGAGAGTTACATTGTAATATTGCTTGATTTCTGCTTTTAAAATTGTCACTAGCAAGAACTAGTGGCCAACAATTTTGCTCCATGTCTGTCGTAGTTTGCTAGCGAGATGCCCGAAAGGATGTCGTTACGACACCTATCTATAGCACGTTGTTGCATTGTATATTGGCAAGATACTGGGCTCTCTACAGCATTCCTAAGGGGGAATAGCTGAAGTGATCAGTGATCACTGTAGGCTATGAGTGCTATAAGGTATTTGTAGCAAAATCTGTCTTTGCTTTCTGCTGTCTATTGTGTTGTAACTGACCTGCATATTGTCACAATAGACAACTTTTTACGAAATTTAACGTGGAAAGTAACCGCTCACACATCATTGGCCAATTTTTAAAATATTGCGTGTTTTATTTTTTCTTGCCTTCAATCGCACTGCAGTATATAACCTGGTGAAATTTTATTTTGTATGTTATTCGCTCTGAGGATGCGCATTGTCATGGTGCGCGAAACGTCAGTGAAGCAATAAACCATCTTGTTTGTTGTTAATTTTACTTTCAATTTCATCAGATGAACGTAGCAACTAGTGCTAGAAACGACAAAATAAAATGATAGTCGTGCCATATAATGAAGGTTTACAACACCGCGAACTACGTACAAACCCGGACACGACGACAAACTTCCAGCGACTATTCGCCCTTTGCTGATGACATCATAACTCATCGCGCCGGATCAATTCTGACGGAAAAAGTGCTGTCATACGTCATACCGGCCGATGCATTCCGGCAAGCTGTAGCTTTGGGCGGGATGGTTGGGCGTCAGTTCTCGTTGTTCTATTTCAAAGATGCGGCTCCCCTCTCTTCGGAAGTCAATGTAGTCCAGGTATTAGAACGTCTGACCGTCTCTAGTTGATGGACATGTGATGATGCAATCGTGTAGGCTTGTTGCATGGCCTGCGGTCTTTTCTTTGTTGAATATGATGCTGTGGTGTGTGATCTGTTCCTCAGCACCACACTCGCAGGAAGTGAAAGATGCTTTCCTCCATTGATGCATGATTAAGCGGAATATATATATTTAACTGAATGTAGGTTGCAATGCTTGCCTACAAAAGATTGATATAATATAGAATCAGCTAAGCCTAAACTACTTTTTTATTGCTGTATTGTACTATATTTACCTACAACGAAATAAATCAATCAATCAATCAATACTATTCATTTTTTGTTGTTGCAGTCTTTATCCATCAGCGTTGGAGATAACGCTTCGGTAACTAACTTGCCAATACCATTCCGCATTGAACACACTAATCAACCCTACCGACATATTAAGGAACTCACAAGCAACCCGTTCATGGCAAGAACATCACTTTGTTGTTGGTGCAGATGCTAAAATTGCGTTTGTTAGAGTTAGTAAAAGTAAACAAGAATTGTCATTCAGGATAATTTATTAAAGTGCCAATTTTGAATTAGAAAAAAAAGTTTGTTAGAGTCCAGGGTTAGAGTCGTTTGAAATTGTTCGTAAATAAGCTTTTGATTTTGACGTAAAAATGCGCCAAACGTTGAATATTAAACTTTGTGACTCAAGGCTCATAGGGATAGGGCAGTTGAATGCCAACGGGGTTTGTTTGTTGAACGAGTGTTTTCATCCGTTTTGTAAAGTAATTTAGTTTTTAGCATTGCTTACTTGAAAATACAGTAATTCAATTTTAAGATGCTTGACAAGGGCTAGTACGGCCGAAAACGTTTGTTTTTTCTGTGTCGTTTTTGTTGTTTTTCTTACTTTGTCTCCATGTGATGTAACAAAGCAACTTTCCAACTGAATTTATGTGTGAATAATATTGCATTCAACTTGTTTCTTTTTATCGCAGCTTCAACGGAATCAATTGAGTTGTCAATTTTGGGACTTTAGTTTAAATAGCTGGTCCACGGAAGGATGCTGTATAAACCACACAGAATTCCCACCAGTCTGCCAATGCAATCATTTAACTACTTTTGGTCTTGTTCTGGTAAGAGTAAAGCTAAAAAGCACAAACAAAAATATTTCATCAAGATCTAGAAAAAAACTAAGGCTGCAATTGATTTACAGTATATTTCATTTGCTGATAATAATTATTTTAAAAGTATTTTTTGTAGGCTTGAAAAGGGTTGTATGATTATCCGAAAACGTTAACTTATTGTTTTCGTTTTTATTATGTTAAATGTAGTGTTGTTGCTTGGTTACGTCTGTTTATGGTTTAAAAAGTTACCTCTCTACCCAAATTGTATGATAATTAATATCAAACATTGCTAGAAAAAGATGTGAAAAAACTGCTTCCTTTTGACCTACGGTTGTCTTCCAATGAGACCATAGTCATCAACTGTTTGTATATTATTGGTTTGCATCAAAGATCTTAGCTTCTTCAGACATGTCATATATATTTTGATGTTTTACATCAAATATAGTTACTATTTACTAAAAACCTCTACAGGGGAAATCATCAGAAGGTCCTTATTCAAATAGAATCTTTTTGATGTTTTAATTCTTGATGATTTTTTTGATGTTTTATGTTTGTGTTTTTGTTGTTTCTGGGCTTCAGTAGAAAATTAGAATTAAGTAGTTAAAAGAGAAGTACGTTAAACCTCTTCAGCTAGAACTCGCTGCAATGCGTAGATAGTTACTCTATCTTCAACAATCAAGTTCATGGTTGTATTTCATTGTTTTTAGCTCCAAGACCTAGTACCGAGCGATGTCTCTCTTGAAGTAGTTTCCTACGTCGGGTGTGGCCTGGCCATTTTTGGTCTTCTTGTTACCTTTATACTCAATGTGATATTGAAGTAAGTTCACTCTGTTCAAAAAAATGGCTTGAACATGTGAAATTTGGTTTAATTGTTTGACGTTGACTATACCGTGATAGGCTATACCATCTTATTGGTTGTTGGTTGTTTCTTAGACCGAGCAATGACGGCTTCGGCAATGTTGGCACTGATGTAACCTTGATTAATGAGCTATTTTGTTCTTCAGTCACAAAAATAATGTATTTTATTCTATGCCAAACGATTGATTAGTTGCTTTTAAAAATACAACCAACAATATGAATCTCACACAAAATGGCGTTTGTGCATCCTTTTTAAAATAGTGAAGAATAGATTGGTGTATCAATATAATGTCTTATATGTTTCAGAAATCGAAGAAAGCAAAACTTGACACAGGTTCTGTTAAACGTTTGCGCTAACTTAATTATCGTCTACATAATATTCATGGCTGGCATAGGACAAACTGAAGATGAACTAACCTGTGTAGTCATCACCGCTTTGCTCCAGTTCTTCTTCTTATCAACTTGGTGCTGGATCAGTGTGTACGGCTATCATTTGTACTCAGGAGCGACGAAGGTAATTCACAAAAACACCAAGTAACCGATGTCTGAGGGGACACTCTTCGTTATGTAAACTCGAAAGCGTCATAGCTACGTCATCGTATGACTCCTAAAACTCGTAGGCGACGTACCTATGTCATCATACGCTGTGGAATATGTGAGAGTAAAGAGCGGACATAGCGTCATGCTGGAGTTGAACAGCCTCTAATGTAGGCTCTAGTTTTTCTGTTGCTGGTCTGCTACACGGCGGCAGCATTCTCCATCACAAAATATCATGTTCCTGTTTCACAGAGTATACGTCCTCGCCTTCTCATTCAGACAGCGAATCAGTCGTTTTTTACATTGATTCAACGTCTCCAAACGTTGAATCAATGTAAAAAAAACGATTGATTTGCTGTCTGCTGGGCCATTCACTGTTCGTAATGATCGCTTGTAATTCTCACAACCACCTTGTTATAGAACAATCGAGAAACCAAGAAGGCACTGGTGCTCTCATATGTGTTCGCGTACTGCACCCCACTGCTGATCGTCATAATCAACGCTTCGGTGGCTGTTGCGGGCTACGACGCCCAAGCCGATTCCGTCATTTGTGATGGAGGTCAGTTAATGATCAACTTTAACCGAGATGTGTAGTATTGAAGTCAAGTGACCATGTGATTCAATGCCACAAGGAACGATATGTTATTGTGGTGACAAACACATTTGAGACGTTAGGGTTTGCAAAACTGTTCGAATCTACAAATCTGGGCGACCTTGCCAGGGTAGAAGTGAATTTGCTTTGCTTTACTTTTTTAGTTGCTCGGTAACACTTATCAAAACAACAACCAAGTTAAAAAGCGAAAAACTATATTGATCACAGTGATTAAATATATTATTAGACATACGTTTGTACGTTTAAACTTTCATCAACATGAGTTTTTTTCTTCTAGTAATACATCACAAAATACCAATATTATAAGACACAAATCGACTACCGTCCCGCAAAAGTGTCGTCGCCACAGGAAAGAAAATTTTGCAATAAAGTTTTATTGACTTTGAGATGTGACTTGATCATATTCGTTGTGTTTTGTAGATGACCCGCTAGCCCCATCCGCATACAAAGCTGACAACATGTGCTGGCTAGAAGGAAACTCCTTCTACTTCGGATACTTGCTTCCCATTTGTATCTTGCTGCTAATAGATATCGTTTTCTTTGCCTTGATGATCAGGATTATTGCTTGGAAGAAAATAGAGGTCAGCCTGTAGACATGTTAATGCCGTAATCAAATATTACAATGCTTTTGAGCAGTAAGCTACAACAATGGTATCTTCCGCCTTGCAAGCAATCTCGAAATTTGTAACTACACTCAAGTTAGATCTAAGCCTTTCCCTTGGACTCGTTCTATGAATTGTGAAAATCTTATAAATCTACTAGCAAGCAATTTATAGAATATACCGTACTGTAGATCATCTCTCATTGCGAAGCTATGGAAGCTTTAACACATCTTAGCGTAGCCTACCGTAGGTGAAAAAATCAAAATTTTCAAAAGTAACTCAAGCGTGATATGTGATAATTTTTAAAGAACGCCTCCGATGAAGTGAAAAGCAGAGCCGGTAAAGGACTTTACGTCCACCTGACGCTCTTCATCAGTATGGGAATCGTCTGGGTATTTGGCTACATCATGCTCTTGTCAAGTGACGCAGGCACTCTCACCGCGTTGAGCTGGATTTTTGCTGTTACTGCAACGCTTCAGGTATTCCATGACAAATCGGAGAACATCTTTTAATAGAATAGAATCAGGAGAAGATTAAAGGGATTTCCCTAAAACAATAACTAGTGTAGTAACCTTTCATGGCATGTTTTAAAGAAAGCTATATCAATTTTTTTGCTGTTTTCCTCTTAACCGCTGTTGTATAGTTTATGCGGTATAGCCTACTATGCACATTTTAGTAAGCCTCAGCTCCAAATAATAATTTCTGCTAAGGTTACTGAACATTGCATTGGTGGTTGCATTGCCGAGTGGTGGGAGCCCTGGAACGACGTTCGAAAGGGCGCCGGTTCGACACCGCTCAAGAGCATGCAGCTGTGTTTCTGGCAGGACACTAGGCATGCCTGAAGGTGGACACGAAGATTGGCTTCCCTGCCTCCCGTCCACTTAATCTAAATCTTCAATCACTGGGCGTCAGCCTAAATACGACAAAAAAGCATTGCTGAGTTAATTTCGTTATCACGAAAAGGGCTAGCACGGTTTAGCTGGACAAAATTAACTTATGAAAGTGCAGTACGCACAGCTCATGGTCGAGAACAATGGCGCATTGTATCCAACCCTCAATACGAGGAAGGAACAAAATGATGATGATGATGTTGTTACCGTGGATGATCTGAATTCGATTAATTTCTCTGGCAGTGTAGCCTACAGTAGACCAGCCTATGTCTAATGAACAAGCTAATACTATTATAAATAATAGGCTACTTTTCTCAAAATAATAAAGTTTATTTATGCCCGTCTTAGATTATTTCTTTCTTCAGGGTTTATTGATATTCATAATGTCATGTGTGCGAAAGACAGACATGATGGAAGAATGGGGAGGGAGATCCGGGAGTGCTGACATCACATTGCGCAGTAGATTTGGAGTCTCGGAGATTTCAATGGCCAACATAGACTCAGATTAATTTTACAATTAGTTCATTACCCAACAATCTCGACTTCAAACTTTATGTTTTTTCTAATGGACTGCACACTGCACAAGTGCACAGTGCACAAGCGATGCGCTATAATGGTATTGTCATATGTTCAAACAATCTGCTCACTAGTGGCCGACGGTGCCTATCTTGTTGCGAGCTCACTTGTTTCTCTATGCTTCAGCCTCACTTGGTTTGCACAATAAGCTTTCTTACCATATTAAATTATTTTGATATGATCTAGAAAGCCATCCACAAATCAAGCAAGTTTTGAGGTTGGTGAAGTGAACAAATTAAAAATTGATGACCGTTACCAGCTGATGCCTTTCTTGCCTTCGTTTTGCTCAGCGCTTGAGATTTTATCCTTTTCACTACTTTTGACACAAAATATGTTGTAGGCAATAAGTAGGCTAGTTGGGTTATCTGACTTCAAAGTTTTGCGGAATGTTTCTGCTTTAGTGATAACATAATAAAACGCTTGCTCGTAAAAGCTGTATTTTAAGATTTATTTTTCCCCAGAAGGGGGGTGTATCAACTGACCTACCCTTCACTTACAGTATAATCAATTAAGTTGAGACATAAATTAGAACCAGCGTCGCTCTTCGCTCGTTCGAATAACACTTTGTACAACATTTTTTTATTATTTGCGAACAGCAACCAACCCAAAGTCTTGCAAATTTTGATTTGAGTTTTTGATAAGTTAGTTTTTTCTTTTAATTATAGCCTACGCATGATCAAGTTGTTTATTGATATATTCAATCTCTTTAGCCTACTCTTGGCTTAAACTAAATACAGTAGAACTCGGTTAATCCGGATCTTCGCCTAATCCGGATAAAAATGGAAGTACAAATGATTTGTAATCTTTTTCTTGAGAAACAGCTTCGGATTATCCGGATTATTTAATCCGGATCTTCGCCTATTCCGGACAAAAGTTGCGCTTTCTCTATCGCTTTATCCGGATTTGCCCCACAGTTTTGCCTTTTTATGCTAAAACGTAACGTGGCTTATTGCGAGAAATTTCTTATCTATTGTTCCGTTAATGTGACGCAATAAATTATTACGGATTTCTTCCGTTCATGAACAGTATTCCTACTAACGCAAAATTCGTGCGCAAATGCCCAAACTCGTATTGTAACTTGAAAAGATGTCAGAGGAATTTTCGGTCGTAATGTAGGTGACGTTTTTCCAATAGAAGATTGTTTGACCTTTGTTTGACCGTGATTTTTTGTAAGTTTTTGATAGAAACTCGTCTTCCGTAACTGTTTTCAAAAGTTTTGCGTGACTACAGATTATTCCGATACGCATGTCTGAAGATATAACTTTTGCTAGTATGTTCTTGCGTTAGACGCAGAGTCTACAAATACATTCGTTTTACATGCATACTGCATTTCAAAAGAACTCTATCGCTAATGTGGTGATCGCGCGTCTCGGAATTGGCAGATGACCACACTAATGCGTTCAATTTCGGTGCTTTTTACCGATACCCTTCTATCTAGGTAACGTCAGGCTTGATAGAACCGTCATCGGTTAATCCGGATCTTCGCCTAATCCGGATGGAATCGCCGGTCAAATCGAATCCGGATTAACCGAGTTCTACTGTATGGCGATATCACCTATGAAAAGGCAACCTTCAATATTTTTCATGTCAGTAGTTTGTTCATTTGTAACGCGAGTTGTTTATCCACAAAGTTAACTTATAACAGAAAGGTCTTGAAGCCTATAGCCTATCTTCCGATATTGTAGATTCCATTGTATAGCCTACTTTGCTGACGAGACCTACTTGGCAACAACCAAGACATTTGTAATGATTTGTGTAAATAAATTACTTTTTTTACCCAGCAATAAGAAAGTCTACTGTCTTGATTATATTTGTGGCTGATATCTGAAAACAAAATACAAAGAATGAAAGTTTACAACCTCACATTAACGCAAGTAAGTGTGTGTAGTTTTGATGAATACGATCAGAGCAAAGTAAGCTATAGGGATAAATGGGGTGGTAGCCTAGGTCAGGAGAAAAATAAGGTTTGTTTTTAAAAACTATGCTACCTGCACTACTTTTAACTTGGTAGCCTAACATATGGTAGTCAGCTTGGACATGAGTCAATCTGACAGTTTAGTTTTAACAAATTAGAGCAATATTTTCTGAGATACTTTAATTAGATCCAAGCTGGAGCCTGCTTGGGTCCACTTCGATAGCTCAATGAGATTTGTGAACGAAAAAGCGAGAAGCTTCAGCAACGCTGGTTCAACTCTTGTGGTGTCCGCATGAGTTATAGGCTAATGTACTTCAAGAGCAGTGTTTCAGAGCAAGCATGTCCCTGCATACACTGTTCTCAAATAGAGATTCATTTCCTGCTTCAGATCAGCTTATTCAAGGAGCTTTCCACACGTTAGGCTACCACAATGTTAGGACCCTAAAAAGCACTTTAAAAGTAGGTTACCGTACCGGTACTCTAAAAAAATCATTCACATTATGCAACCTAGACACATTGGACGAATCTTAAGATAAGGAATTATGGAGACTCACTCTTTATGAGGTCGTTTACAACTGGTGGCCTACTATTTTTTATTTTTTGTCATTAACGCGTCCATGACAAAAAGATACTATAGCCTACTAAAAATAAGTTACAAAAGTTAGCACGGTCACAAAACCCAAAAGACAAACAGCAAAACATAAAACAAAATCAAAGAGAAGTATAGCCTACATAGGCTATGCAGGGCCGGATTAAGGCGGGGGCTGATGGGGCTGCAGCCCCAGGCCCACCAAAAAAATAGGCCCACCGATAACAACTTACTAAGAGCAACTGACATGCTTATTATCAGGATTGAAAGAATAAAGGACGAAAATCATAGAACGAATGCTAACTGTGTGAACCAGTGGTTCTTAACTCATTAGCCAACAATTAAGCCTTCGTCTGATACAAGTTGGGAGGCACACAATATGGCGTTATACGTGCGCTGAGAAAAAGCTATCAAGCAGTTCTTCAAGTCTTGAAAGCAATGTCTGATGACAATGACGAACAATCACAGACTAAAGAAACAGCCAAGGGGTTTATCTTGTCAATGGAAAAGCTTGAAACCGTTATTTTAATTGAGTTATGGTCTTGCATAATGGAACGGTTTCATAAAACTAGTCGGGCGCTACAAGATAGCAAAATTACTTTGAATAAGGCAACAAATCTGCTTCAGGGTTTACATAACTTTGTTCAAACATTTAGATCCCAATTTCAAGAACTCAAAGAAAATGGTAGAGCAGGGCTACTCAAC
The DNA here is from genome assembly GCF_918807975.1 of Aplidium turbinatum. Lineage (NCBI taxonomy): Eukaryota > Metazoa > Chordata > Ascidiacea > Aplousobranchia > Polyclinidae > Aplidium > Aplidium turbinatum. The sequence continues at coordinate 2,575,812 of NC_137483.1, read as the reverse complement.
TGGCGGACCGTGGTTCGAATCCGGACCTTCTGGGGGTTGATGGTGGACCTTGATTTTTTGGAAGAATACCCTCTTTGCCACGTTTGAGGGCTTTTTTAAACATATTTCTACTGGGAGGAAGCAATTTCTACTGTGATTATCTTAGTTGCTGGGGGTCTTCGACTCCCAAACTCTCCAATACTTTCTCAGAAATCTAATTCGGGTTACATTTTACCTAAGAAAGTGGTTTGATAAAATAGTTTAGCTTTCGTGGTTGCGTGTGAAATAATTTGTTCACCGGACCGCTAAAAATATACAACTTGTCAAACTGGACCTTTGTTAAGATTAGTTGAGTAACCCTGGGGTAGAGTATTAAGTGGCTGTCATCATTATATTGAATGAAGAAATTTCAAGAAGGAAGAGAAGAAAAGTATGCTTGGATAGCGAAGGTGGATCTGAAGACACATCACTTGATCCATCGAGCAGATTCAAAGTAGACTCATATTTACCAATCATTGACCAAATTATTTTGTGTCTGAAATTCCGAATTGCAGCATACCATCGTCTTCAAATAATATTTTCGTTTCCGGCGGAATTAAACACCATGTCTAACTGTAAATTTGAAGAGAGTGCTGAAACATTGCTTCACTATTATCCAGATGATCTAGATTCTAGAAGAATCACTGCCTGAAGAGATGATTCATTTTTCTGCACTGCTTAAACAACACCATTTTAACAGCAAATGCAGCAAAGAAACTTGAATGTTTAGATTCATCAATGAAAATGAGTTGATGTCCTATGCATTTCCTAACGTATTTGTTGTATCTTTGTTACTAAGAATGTATCTCATTTACTAAGAATGTATCTTTGTCTGATGGTTTCTAATTGTTCAGACGAGCGCTCATTTTCAGTGCTTAAAAGAGTAAAGAATCAACTGCGTTCATCCATGGGCCAGAAAAGATTGCATTCCTTAGCTCTACTCTGCATTGAAAACAAAGTTTTGGAAAAAATAGACCCCGATGATGTTATTAACAGCTTTGCTTTGTTTAAATCCAGAAAACATGTCATTTGAATGCGTTTAATAAGTAAATACTGTACTTCGGGTATAATTTTTATTATTTCATTTTAATTCTGATTGGTACAATGAGGGGAATGAAATATAGGCCTCAGATTACCAATAGCCCCAGGTCCATGAAAACCTTAATCCGGCCCTGAGGCTATGCAGTATTAAATAACAGTTTGATGAGAAGTGTTGTGAATTAAAATTTTCCAATATTGATGTGGATGAGCAGGCATCATAATATTAAGACAAAGAAAGAAAACCGAATATACAGTATCGTTCTCAGGAAAAAGTCAGTTTCGATGTGCTCCATGAGAGCATGGTTTTGACTTTTGAGCTCTTTCTATGATCAGATTGCACATCACACAGTGGCTTATGACGCTTGGGGTTCGAGATGCAGTTTAAGTAATTGTTTCTTCTCCTAGTGAGTGGTGGAATGGATGAATTAGTAGATAAAATGATGATGTTCTGACAGTGCTTATACTCGTATTATCAACAGGAAGAAAAGCGTCAAAATTAACAGGTTGTCGAAGTTTTCTATCATCACCCTGACGACTTTACATATTAGCGTTGCGGCCGCGCCTGCTAGTCACGTATCAGTCTTTCTAGTCATAGGGGAGGCTGAAAATGACATGATTCCGAACTGGACTACACCCTAATCTTTGTTTTGAAGTAGGCCAACTTTCAATTAAGCTAATTAGCCTAGTTGAAAACCTCAATCATTCACTCTTAAGCTCACTCACTTAATTATTCTCTCGATCTCTGTAAAAAATTATTAAAATGGTGGCTGGTTAATTTTACAGAATTACAGAAATCTTTTTGTCATTCCTATAGGCCTAACCATTAGCCTACTACTTTCCACCAGCTCTAAAACGATCACTTGTTTTAGTTAAAATAACCTGCCTCTGCACACTATTGTGTATGAATGTGTAGTTAGATTTACTGTGACGGGGTGGTGGCTGACTAGATGACTGCTTATGGTCTTTCGCTACCATCCTGATTGCGCCATAATCTAACCAACAGTTGTACAATGCATTGTTTTGACAACTACATTTTACTCTGATTGTTTGTTAATATATGGCGCTGTTAAAACAAAATAAATTGACTTGACTTGACTTGACTATAAAGTGATTATTATATAAAGGGGCGATTACTTTAAACCCGTGTCAACGTAAAGTCAATCGGGGATCAGCGTAAAGCAGATTATTAAAGTGTTAAGATATTCCTGCAAATGATACCGGATTGCTACACAGTGGTTATAGCCCACTTATTTCATAGCTATTGATGTCGTGTTGCCCATCTTTTAAAAAAATTGGAATGTTGCGGTAGGAAGATTGAAATTTGTTCGTTGAGTGTGTAGCGGCAATATTTAAGGGTGCACCGCCCATACACAGCTGTAGTTGCTTCAACAACATTTCGAGCGCAGTAGTGCGGTGGGAATGACCAGAAAATAACGTCTATATCCACATGTGATTCGTTTTTTATAAACTTGATTCAACTGAGTGGCGTCGAGGGACAGAGTTCAACCAGAACACCAAATGAAAGCACCAGAACAACTAACGCGATTCCACCACTTGAGCTCAGTAGGCTACAGTACGGTGTCGTTCTACATTGTTAATTTAACTTTTTTATAAATTAAGAATGAGAGTTAGAAGAGAGTTTAAACTTTAAAGGAAAACACCACCGCAATAACATTGCAAACGCTGCACACGACCATATAACGCAACACAACGGCAGATCTAGGTGTCGATGAAGTATTGTTCGGAATACGGTTAGGCATCTTACAAAAATTGAATGCTAAATTGAATTCCGAGACGCGGGACCGCGCCAGCCAGCATAAGTAAAGTAGACAACCGGAAACAGACATTGCCGTCGGCTGCAGCGTGGGTCAGGTGTACGTCGGAAGGCGTACACCGATGCATAGCGCTCAAGTCCGCTTTCCCGCAATGCAGGATAAAGATAAACAAACAAACAAACAAACCTATTGTTCAAATCAAGAATATTCCAGAATCCGACGCGACGCCAGTGGAGCGAAGCGCATGACGTCGGAGAGAAAGCTTTCAGGCGCTACAAGTGCATTTTAGCTTTAGTAGTAAAAGCTGTCACTTTTAATGGAAAAAGTGCAAACTCTCTGGTTAGCATTTCCTGATATTTAGGCTACTGCAAATTATAGTCATAAACGCAGTAACAATCCATTTGTAGGCTTCAATCTGTGTCAAAACGTGTGTTTTTGTATTTATTTTCTTTAGTTTTGTGTGTTAATAGCTACTATATTTGTATTTTTAGACAAGATTGCTTTACGTAGTGCGTTTTAAAAATATGGTAAAATTGTGTGCAATCTGGTGAAATGATGTGCAATCTGGTGAAATTCTGGATACTTTTTGGTGACAAACAGCTTCCAGCATCTGGCACCACTGCTACGAAGAATAGCGCCTGTTGACATATTTCATTATTTGCACTTGCCAGCCAGAGCCCAGAGCCAGATAGCAACTTGAGATATATTACCCACTCGGGATTTCCCTGTTAAATTTTTTTCGTTTGTCACGGAAGTAGCCCAGTTGCCAGTTCATGATTCAAGTTGGGCTTTATTTGCAGAAAAAATAGCGTTAAATATTATAGACTAATTCATTGCGTTCTTCTGGTGACTGTCTAGAACGGCTATCACAAGATGTGATTCATACACTTTACAATTCACTTCAAGCTGATGATTGCACCATGCACATTCATATAAAATCTCTACCATGCTAGTGCAGTACACTAAGTACAGTGATACCATTTACTAAACATGTCAACACATTATTTATTTATTGGTAACTTTGTAAGCATAGGGTAATGCAGACAATAATAAAAAAACACACATTCACTGTCTTGCTGGTTCTTGTGTTTGTTTACAGAAATCTCCTCATCCAAGTGTGACAAATTGCCATAACACAAGGCTGATCAATGTACCAGCTGTTTATTTTTCATATTTTTTACTTGTGTCTATAAATTTTCAAAATTTACCTTCTATTCTTTTATCTAAATTTACAATACTACGTAATGTGTTGTGACTGCCAAATTCTAAACTGATTATAATATTCTGTTTTGGTCTTGAGCGTGTTATCGTTACCACCCTCACATTTTGTCGTTTCCATCTTTTCTAAACCTGTGTTATGTTTGGCTCATATTGTTTCTGTTGTGATGATCAGAAATAAAAACATCGAATTGAACTAGACTTGCTTTATAATGAACACAAGCATACATAATGGTAGCACACTTTCATTTTTTATTCTAGGCTTTTGTGAATACAATTCCAAGCAATTTACTTATTTTAAATGTCTTCCAATATTTCGCATAACCTTACAAATGTTTTTTCTTCCCTATTTCTAACTACATAACTGAAAAAAGCTAAAATAGTAATACAAAGCACACTCAGAAACCATGCTGGTGCTTTGTAAATATTTGACCAGTGCAATGATATCTTGCAACCAGCCAAGTTGACACCAAATGTTTGGGTGGCAACTCGCTTGGGGACCTTTGATTTTTCACTGCCATCTTTGTTGTACGAATTACTTGTGTTTTGTATATAATATTATATTTTCTTTTATTTGCCTGGATACAACATCCAGTTTGAGACCCTTTCATCCAGGCTTAAAATAAGAGACATTGATCAAGTCCACTGTCTGGGCAAAATGAGATGGCTTGGGCATGTTGAGCGGAGCGCTGCACCAACCGGATCTATGATGCGTCATTGTTGCAACACAGAGGGGTCAAGGTAGACCAAAGCTTTCTTGGGAGGAATTTGTTGAATGTGACCTTTTAGCCCTGAACTAGAGATTGTAGATTATGGGAATGCAACACTACATCCGCTTTTGGCTTATTTGTAACACAAGAAGGGTTATAATATGTTTTTCCTGCTTTAAAAAAAAATGTATGGTGCTTTTATCGATTATACTGAAGGAGTAAAGTTGGTTTAAGTAAATTAAGGTTTTTAGTTGAAAGCATGCCAATAGGTAAATGTGGTCCCATGCTTGATTCAAGTGTTGGGTATGAGAAGATAAGGTTTTCATTGTACTAAGCCTTCGGTACTAAGGAGAGTAGGGTGGCCATTTTCTTTCTCTTGACCACCTTTCTTGCAGCAATTATGCTCACCCAATTTTGTTACACCCTGGGTAGAGGTGAGTGGTGTTTTCAACAACCATCTGAAGCCGGGAGTCAAACCATGTTTGCATAGTTGGAAATCCAACGCCCTTATTCGTTGCGCCATCTCAAAGCCACTAGCAAAGTGTAAAAAATTGTCCAATTTGCAATTTACCCTTCTAATATTGCTAGAACAGCTGAGTTGCACATTCTGTAATGTATGTACTGTCCATAGTCCTCAACATGGACTCTGTCAACCTAACACAGGGTTGGAAGTCGTTAGTCAAAAAGCAATGACTATTTCACTATTTGATAGTGCCCAAAAAGGCAATGACTCTCCGCTATCGATATGGTACCTAAAAAAAGCAATGACTAAAAATAATTAAAATAATAAATAATTACTAACAGCACAGATGAAACAAAACTAGGTTAACTTTATTAAGAACAGAAATAATAAAACTATTACTTATTGGTTAATTCTTACTCATTTCCATATTTCCTAAAAAGTTACAACAGCATTGAATAAAGCCGAAAACCTCATGAGTAAAATGACCTATCAGACGATAAGATCAACAGTATTATGCAGTGGCTTGCAGTGCACTAATCATGAGACGCAAAAATCGAAAGCTATCAAAAGTTTTATCAAGTTTACGGCAAATTAGAAATGTTTTTTGCTCAAACTTAGCGAACACAAGATTTGAATAGCAAATATATATGAAGATTGTGGAAATTATTATTCATTTCAAACACTACAAACTCAAAAAACCCAACAAACTAACCCGCAAACTAAAAAAAATAATACGCCAACTCAAAAAAACAAAACAAGCCCAAACTTGCGGGAAAATTGTAAGGTTGGCAACACTGTTAACGATTCTCACTGGCATGGTTTTTTCAGAACTGTGTTGCCGCAAAGTTTTCCTTATCCATTTATTTGGGTACTTATATACATTTTTTAGAAAGTCTCAAACACCCACTTAATTTGCTCAGTAACTCTATATCATATCACATCAGTTTATTCTGCTATGATCTGAAAAGTTTTGGTAGAGAGTTTGCTTTGTTGTACCACAGACATACAAAACAAAGTACCTTCAATAGATTTAGTATTTTTTTTATTACACAAACAAATACAACATCATTAAAAATAAATCAACTCAATGTTTTCGACACAATCTGAAAAGCTATTGAGCAAACTGCAAACCTAGTGTGTGTTAACAGTCTGCTGAAAAAAAGTAAACACCTAAAAATGGTCTTTGCATGCCACTGCACACAACAATATGTTTGAGTGGTTGTAGTGAAAACCATATGCTTGAATGCATGTTGTGCATAAACATTATGCTCAAGTAACCCTAAAACCGTATGATATCGCTACCTTTCATGGTAACTATAGCCAATGCCTATTATTAGATGCATTTATACTTGAAAAATCCCGAATGGAGGCTTGAGGCAGTATTTTAACTTGTGTTTATTAACTATATATATATCATTTATAATTTTTATACGATTATCACATGCTTAGCTTAAGAAAGTATCATAAATTGTATTTGCAAGTTGCAAGTGAATCTGAAGATGCATTTTGTTTTTTACATCTGTAACTTTCTCAGAAGGACCCCATGAGTTTTGTTGGCTTTGGAGCAATGTTGCTATTTCGAGGAATGTGTTAATATCATGAGTTGTGATTCTGATTGTGAAGAGATATCAGTAGCATTCAGGTCACTCATAATAAAGATTGTTCATTTGAAATTGGACATGGACACCCTTGAAGAATTTAAGTATATGTGCCGAGACCGTATTGGACCAGGATCTTTAGAAAATATTAAGACCTTTCTTGATTTATTTTTAATTATGGAGGAACGAGATATCATCTCTCCAGCAAACCCAAATTTCTTGCTTCACTGCTTGTCCGTGTTGCATCATAAAGTGGCTGCACAACTTGTATATGATTATATTGAAGAGTGGATTGCTTCAAAAACAATAACGGAAGATAAATACAAACGATTTTGTAATGATGGAAGCAAGTGCAAAACTGAGATGGTTCAAGATAGCTTCCAGCAGCATACTAGTGAACAAACTCCCATTACTGCTTTCAATGAAGAAGGAGAAAGGCAAGACAAAGCTGTCCCGTTTGTAGAAGATGATTCATCATCTTCATACTATACATCTAACACTCCACTCACCCGATCACAAGACAATTTTGTATCATATATGGCTACGAAGCTTGCTTCCAATAACTGGCAAGCAACAATGCGTTACCTTGGCATTGACGAAGACATAATCAATGCAGCAAATTATACTTGGCCGCATGATTTACGAAGGAAAATCCGAGAAACCTTGGAGTACTGGATAAGGTGAGACTAAAGTGTAAATATAAGAAGTATCAAACAAATAAACATAGGCACATAGCACATGTCGAAGTTGCATGATTTGTTTTGTGGTGATACAGTGATGCTTTTCAGGAATAGATTATATGCCATTTAAATTTGTTGTTTCTCAATTTTCCACTATTCCTTGACGTACAGGGTCATCAATAATTAACGTTGCAAGAGATCCAATTCAAAAACTGGCAAAGGAGGCAAAAGTGGCTTATGGAGCCATGTTAACAGTTCTCAAGATAGATTTGAAGATGAGCCCATTCAAACACATGAAGAAACAGTTGCTAAATGCCAATGCCATTGAGAAATGTCTCTCTAGAGCCAAAATTCTGCTCACACATTGAAGGAGGAGGCATGCTGCCAAACCTTGTGCTCAGTAATGAGAAGAAATTCTATGTCCAGCATCATTTTAACAGTTAAAATGATTGTGTTGTCAAGAGATGGTGACATGAAACCCCGGGTAGTGACTCGGAGACAAGGGGCGGCATCAGTGATGGTGTGGGTCGCAGTCAACGAATCAGGAAGGAGTCCATTGATTTTTGTGATATTCTAGAGGGTTCATTGTTGCCTTGGGCAAACAAACAATTCAAAAAACGTAATTGGTCATTCCAACAAGATTCTGCCCCTTCACGTGGAGTTAGAGAACGCAAAACTGGCTTAATGCCAATGTGCTGTTCCTAATCTACCAAGGAAGAATGGCCTCCTTCATCCCCAGACCTGAACCGTGAACCCCCTAGATTTTGGCATCCGGTCTTATCTGGAGAGCAAGGTTTCGACGAAACACCGCCAATGTTTGGAAGCGCTGAAGGCTAATCTGAAAAAAGAATGGACCAAAATACCTCAAAAAGTTATTCATGACTCTTGCAGGCCCTTGTCAAAGCGTCTCCGACTTGTTATCGATGCAAATGGCGGACACATTGCATAAAGCTTGTTTTTCCTAAATATTTTTTTTATTTGACAATAATATTATATGTTTATTACTCAAAAATTGTCTACCATTTGTTAAATACAGTTGTTTGAAGTTATAACGTCTAGTTATTGATGACCCTACACAGTGTTGGGCGCGATAACTCATTTTTCAGTTAAACGATAACGATAATCGATAAACGAAAAATGCCTAAAGCGATAACGATAAATCAAAAAAAAGTTAAGCGATAACGATAAACGATAAATTATCGCCGATAATGTCCGATAACGATAATTTTTTTTTTCTTGATTAGCGCTGCCCCACCCCATGCAGCACGAACTGTTTTCATCAACATGACGAAAAATCGAACATAATGTACTGTAAAGGGACAAAACTTTTTGTAAGTTGTGCATGAATAGAATCGCAACAGCGGCAGTAGGTATCGAATCTTCAACCTCTTGATCCAGAATCAAACCACTGAGGTAACCGCCGTGCTTATAATTATACCTTCAGATACTAGTTGGATGCTTTTATCAATTGAGTTACAGTGCCGCTTACGTGCAGTAGGCAAAATAATTAAAGCAAATGAAAATACCATAAAAAATTCTAAACTTTGTATTTTGCTTTCTACGGGCTGTTTCCAGTAAAGTCAGCAATAATTGAAAAAATTCCAAAAAACGCAAAATGCTTGAAAATATATCAGTAATCTTAAGCGTTATTGGTAGTAAAAATGTGCATAGGCCTACCGGTACTGTGAAATCCATCAAGCTTGTCAAATTAGGCGTGTTTGTTCAAGAACAATAACATAATTATCGTAATTTACTGATAATTTCAGATAATTTTTGTTGTTTTCTTTGTGAACACTATCATTAAAGCAATGGCAGAACGCTGAGTTGTTGAGATAAGAATTACAATATAGGCACTGTATTATTAGCGGGAATAAAAATATTTGATTAAGCGTTGGCTATGTCGCATAGGTAAATCGTCGTCGTATCCAAGCTTACGCCCGGTGGTTGAAGATTTAGATTAAGTGGACGGAAGGCAAGGAAGCCAATCTTCATGTCCACCTTCAGGCATGCCTTTAAGTGTCCTGCGAAAAACAGTGTCCTGCCCTTTCGATTGCCGTTCCAGCGCTCTCACCACTCGGCTATGCAGCATAGGTAAATGAGAAAGGTTATACTGTATTTAGCATAATTTTACCAGGCAACTCGATGCGCCTATTGTCATGCAAAAACTACTACAAGATGCAAAAAGTGTGATGTCGGTCTGCATATCAAATGCTTCAAGCAATATCATATTCCGCAATGACTTGTTTCAGTGATGGTGGCGCGAAAGACCATGTTTCCAATGTAAAAGCGGCCTCGTATTGCGACACTTTCATAAACCACTTGCCAATTTCTTTCGCTTCGCTTCAAAGGAATCTGCGATTGGCTTCCTTGCCTTCCCGTCCACTTAATCTAAATCTTCAACCACCGGGTGTTAGCCTGGATACGACGAACGAAAGGAATCTGTACCGCCTGTGCGCTTACATTTTAATTGTAAAATTCACTCGCGATTGCCGATTGCAGCAAAACAACAAGAGACTTGTTGCATGCATTTCATTGCATTGCAATTTGCAACTCTAAAAATTATTATGTTGTCAGGGCCGTCGCTGCAGGGGGCGTGCCCCTCCCATGACAACGACCTGTGCACACACACTTCAGGCACTGAAGAAGAACTGGTTTTAATTTTAGTTTCATGAACTAGGTGGACTAGTTTCATGAACATGAACTAATTTCATGAAAATTGAAGTATTTCGGACACACAATAAGGCAAAATTCATTACAAAGATCATTAATAGTAGGGAAGATAAACGGTAAAAGAAGTAAAGGCAGACCAAGAATGATTTGGACAACAAACATCACAAAATGGACAAAATTAACTTATGAATGTGCAGTACGCACAGCTCATGGTCGAAAACAATGGCGCATTGTATCCAACCCTCCATACGAGGAAGGAACAAAATGATGATGATGATGAACTAGGTGGCTAGTAAAAATATTACTTTTCATGTTCTTTACGCTTGTGTGTTGATCGGAAATAAAATTTATCGGCGATTAATTATCGGCGATAATCAAATATTGCCTTTGGCGATAACGATAAACGATAACTGAAAAAATAATTAAGCGATAACGATAAGCGATAAAAATTTATCGCCGATAATTATCGCCGATAAATTATCGCCGATAATGCCCATCACTGACCCTACAATAATGATTTTGTGACCACATACGTATCTAATCCCTGTGCACGATCTTATGCTGCCATCCCTATGCAGCAAGACTCAAATGACTAAATAACCCACATCATTTAGAAGTTTAATTTGCTGCACTAGCATTGCAAGCAATACCTCTAACCAGCGCAGCCTCAATAACCAAGTCTTGAGGCATAAAGGACTTTCTTCGATATATACAGTAGTTGAAAAACTACTATAATCAATTGTGATATAATATATTAATGTAACAATTAATGGTAATTTAATCAATTTTTATCTTAATATTAAGTTGTAAATCCACCACATAAACAAGTTTTTCAATAGCAATAGAGGGTAATGTCTTTATTGGGTTGTTTCAGATCTGGTGGCGCAATCACAAAGGAAAGTGCAATGGCAGCTACGACTCTTGCTGGAAGAGAAGACCTAGCACAGGAGTTGAATGACAAGTTTCCTTACATCTGATGCAAATTCTGTTGGTTGGCATGTTCAATTCTTCAAGATGTTACTGGTGGCTGCACATATTACCACTTTGCACTGTTGATGTCAGTCGGAATATGTTGCAAGATGAATTTTACATGTCTGTCAAAAAAGAGATAATTTGATGGTTTGACATGATGCGTTGTCAGTACAGTGTTGGGCTGTTTCTGTTACTCTGAAAACCAAAAAGAGTATTGCGAGCCTCTTTTTTCCATGTGCTGTATACACATAGTGTAAGCCTAATACACTGTACTACAATTGACGAAAGACAATTCGCGGTCGACCTGTCGTAGCGATTCTCACCTTGACACTATCTCGAATTCTATTATGTCTTGCATTGTGCAGATATTTTTGCTTTCCAGTGTTGAATTCCCGTCACAGTTTTTTTCACTGGACGCTTGTTGTGAGGCAAAAGTTATTTAATTTTTTTAAATGTTGTAGCCTTTTTTGTGTGCGTGCACTGCGTAGCTTGTGTTTTTTTGTTTCAAATGTATGTTGGATAGCCTCCCTAGCTTTTGCGTCAAAGCAAGTCCCTAGTGAAAAAGTTGTAATGGGAATCAAACATTGGCAAACAAATGCATCGGCACAATGCAAAAAATGTTCTATGTGTGGAGTTCGCGTAAAATAGTCTCGTTGTGAGACCTCTCGTGTCAGAATGTCGTGTACACTATTAGTTTGCGAGAGAGCCTGCAAACGTGGCTACGCCAATAAATTGTACCTAAGTTCCTCAGCCCTATTTCTTTCAGGTACCCCAATAATTAGGCACTGCAAAAGTTTGCGGCAGTGTTCATAGTACCAATATTGTTATTACACTGAAGAAACGAAGGAATATAAAGGATAAATGTTCAGTCTAAATGGCTTTTTAAATGCTTTAAAAATGAACCTAAAACATTAATTAGTTGTATGTGGTTGCTATTTTATTTAGTTAATCAGTTCTTGTCAGTTTCAGTAAAACTTTTACAAGTGATTTTGCTGAGCTTACCTAATGTTGTTTATATTGTGTATTTGGTTTGTTAATGTCGTTTAATTTTTTGTTGTTCTAACCATAGAATACTACAACCAATAGCTTCTTTTGCAATTTTCTAACATCCAAAAACACACATGGAAAACTTGAGCGACACTTTGGTGCTAAGGAGCATAGGTTGAGAATCGCAGGCTTATTGTAAATGTGAAATATTTATGTATGAAGTATTTGTGTTAGAAGACTAATGTTGTGGAGCTAGCCAAAAATAGGCCAGCCTGCAATAGTAATGAAGCTCACTTGTGAAGCTCCAGACTCCTTGCTCCGCAAACGTGGAACAGGCACACTATCAGACGCCAAACTTAGTAGGAAGGGGTCAGTCAGTGAATGAAGATACTGTATTGTATTTTCTAATCCATTTTCGGACCAGTGATTAGACGCCTCATCACTGAAATTGATTTGAGAAATGAAGTATTTCGTTTAATGCAAGAGAGTGGTAAGTATATGTTGAAACCAATATTATACAAATCCGAGTTGTGTTTATTGCTTTCTGAAAAACGCATTTTGAAGAATTATTTTTTTACGCCTAAACAAACAACTGTTTAAACTTTTTTGACAGCAGCAGTGACTTGTTTTCAACCCATAACTTCGTCGTCTCTTTGATTGTAGTTTTTGCTGAATGTCCGAGTGCTTGGGTGGATCCGGTAACTAGCCTTAGGGGGGGTGGGGCGATCTCAACAAAACACAATGATGTGTGGCTCTACATTAATTCGACCTTGCAAATACACGGTGAATAAAGTTACTTTTCTGTGTTTTAGGAAAGCGATTGCCCCCCCCCCCCTGAATCTACCACTCTCTTAGTGGTGTGTTTATGTATATTTGTCTGTTGTACAGTCCATGTATGTCTCGTGCACAGTCCATGTATGTCTCGTGCACAGTCCATGTATGTCTCGTGCACAGGCCTTGCCAACGTGTGAACTTATAATAATGACTGGAGGCTATATATAAGGATGGTCTGTATATAAGCTTGTTAAAATGGTCTGTTCAAACTTTCAGGTTTAACTGTGTTTTAACGTGATTGGTCAATAGGGGTGTATCTAGAAAAATGCACAACGAGATCTTGTAAGCTAACCAAATTTCTGTCCCTTGTTGCTATGTATTGGTTTTATACCCAGCACCTGCACGTATGATAATTTTGTGTGTCTAACGTTTGTGTCCTTTTTGGGCAAGTGTTGAGCTGACATTGACGTGTTTCAATGATGCGAGTGATTATTACCAAACCCTTGCTATGCCTTCAGTATATGGTACGTGGTCTGTAAAAGTATTGGTATTAGATTTACCAATGTGGGATTGTTCAAACTCACTAGACCCAGTGTGGGTTGTTCAAACGTAGCTTCTGGACTACGAGTTATTGAAGGAAAGAGTACCGGTAACTCTCAAAATTGAGAGATGGCGCTTTTGCTTTGGGGTGGTAAAAGGATAAACCCTCGGCCCCAGGCAAATAAAACGTAAAGACGAAGTAATCTCTTCACCTTCAGTCAATATTTAGCTGACGAGAAACTTCTGAAAAATACTTGTTTTATGCGGGCTGTGTATCAAAAACTTATTGTGGTTTACACACTTTACTATCATTGCATACTGACTACTGTTTATGAGGGGCTGGTTTAACTGGCACCCCATCCTTAAGATTGAGGAGTTTGCTGGCTGCTATTTGTGAAGCCCCAGCTATGAATGAAGTTTCTGAGAATTCATTTGTTTTGCATTTGTCCTCTGTATCATGAAGGGACGAAACATTTGAACATGATTTGCGAAACTCTGAAAAATAATATTTGTATTTATGGGTCTGCTACTATTCGGTGAGTCCGATTCGCTGAGTTCCTAACCTCTGACCCCTAACCCTAAAACGGCAATGATAATTAGGCTACGGTACCCGATAATTTAAAAAAAAAAATTGAAAAATTCCCCGTTAAGGGATCGGACTCACCGAAACGGGCCATTCCGTGTATTTATAATTTAATAATAATTTTGAAAATTAAATGAGGCTGTTCACCAGGCATTTAGTTAAATAACATGAGTTAAATAAGTGACATGGTTCAGCTTAATTTTCACCAGTAGAAATCATCATGTTGTTTAATGATTTTGAAGTTAGTTTTTTTTTTAAATACACGGATGACATATTTCGTATCCAAGGCAAACTTTTCTGAGTTATAAAGTTTCACTGCTATTTCAGCAAATATGTATAGTCTTGCTCAATAATTATGCATTTGCTTTCAGATGTGGGCTGAGCTGTGAAATACTTTTAATGGAGAAGAAAACTCGTTTTTTTTTTCAATGAACCTCTCAATCGTTTTGTATACAGATAATTTGAAAGTAAGAACCGATCTATCAATATTTTTAAATTAATTCACTTTTGCGTTGTGCTGACGTTTCGCCTCCTCAGTCCTCACAATGCTTGCAACAGTGTCGTCACAGTGCTTGTCATTCCCGCCGGTCAGGATAGCATCGTGAGGTTGCTGACTGGTTGTGCTGTTTTACTAATTAAGTTTTTCTTCAAAATGTGTCGCCAAAGGCAACCAGGGGTGGGGAAGCCGTTGCGAAAATGGCCGCGTTTGTTTCTGCATTTACTTTTACACCAAGCTTTTTTACATTACCAATAAGTTTGTTTGAAAATGTAACAAGTAGATCATCAAGTGGTTATTATTTTGTTCTATCACAATGTATTACAGAAGTATCACGTTTAATTTATAAAATAATTTTGATCGGATCTTTCTGCGCGTTTCTGTGGTTTCGTCGCTAAATTTTTAAGCCGATACAAAAATGGGTTTCCTTTAAGAAAAGTAATATACCGTGTGTGCAAATGTCAGCCCCATTACTATGAAAGGTATTACTTTTGACATCCCTTACATCCCTGGGTGCAGCGCAATAATAAGTTTTTAATCAGAGCTGTGACATCGGCCAAAAATATACGACTCCGACCCGACTTCTAGAATTATAACTGGCCGACTCCGGACTCGCCAAAATCCTTCCGACTCCACAGCCCTGGTTTAAATACGTCTTAAAATCTAAAAACATTTGCCGTTTGTTTGAGCATGAATCGATTTTCACGTATCGTGTTTTTCATTGTCCCAACGGACAGTGAAAGATTCAGTGGGAAGGGGGTGTTGGGCCACACCTTTTCACCCCCCAAACAATCATAAAAGTAACTTTATTCGAATTTATATAAACCTATACATTATTGTGTTTTGTTGTTGTTGGATTCGCCTCTGCATCGTAGCTATCATAGCTCGTGATTAAGACCGGCCTTCGTGTTTGGCAATCTCCTTTCAAAACGTGTTGTGCACAAATGATATTACTTTGGAATTGATGTGTATTTAGTTGAAGTGGTCTTGAAATGTAGTTGATCTTTCGCATGTGCAAAATTGTGCATGTTATCAATCTCCAGAATATTTTCTACAACGTCAAGTAACCGCAATGAGCTATCTGCTTCCACCCAGACAGCAAATCAACCGTTTTTACATTAATGTAAAAAGCGGTTGATTTGCCGTCTGGGTGGGTATATACGGCATAGGAGTTGATAAGTTACGCACTATATTCATTGCATCGAAGCCACTTTCGTTTTCTCCATGATACTTTTGTGTACTATGATCTCTGATTAATGTTTTGGCTTCATTCATTGCACCTCTCGAAGGCTGGCTCCAAATTTTCAACAGCCCTCCAACCAACAAAAGTTGTTCGTAAATATGAGTTGATGTAAAAAGGTAGTCTTTGCTGGTTGGAACATATTTGGCAATAGCCGTCGTGCTTGAGTGGCCAGTTCATAAAAATATGCCTTGCCGTTTGTATTATCCCCAAGGCTGCGAATTTGTTGGTTTTTATTCAATTTGACAAACTATTTGTGGGTCCTAGTTTGTCAATTGAAAGTTTCAGGTTTTTCTTTTTTTGTTGTTCTTGCAAATTTGATATGCTGCCATAATACAGCAACTAATACTTAATGTCGTAACAAGATATTTTGCATTAGGCCTAATTCTCACCCCCTATTATTGCTGGTAACTTAATATTTTCCCCATTACATTCAAGACATTAATATTCTCTTGAAATTAGGAACTCAATCATTTCTCAACTTCCATCAAACCCCCAATTCGCCACCTTCATGACAACGTGTATTTCTTGATTATCGTCTTGTGGGCTGACTACCATCACAGAATCAATGATGTGACTGATTTAAATATTTTTTATACTTTTGTACCGTACTACATTTTCTAAATTATAATGATTGAAATGTTGAACATAAAATTCTTCTTCCTGTTGTAAATTGTCTTCTTGGTGATTCCTTAAGCTTGTCACGTCGGCGTCGCTTAACCAAACCAAATTGTGACTGTAAATTGACCTGTTTTGCTTACTATGTCCACTTTTCCTGCTGTCGTGGTGAAATAAATTTCAAATTCAAACAGATGGCTGTTGATTCACTAAAGTTGGAGTTTCGATAGATTGTAAAAAAGGTAAAGGTAAGTCCCATACTTGATCCAAGCATCGGGGGACAGCTTAAGCCGGGAGTCGAACCAGGATTAAATTATTGGAAAGCCAGCGCCATATCCGCTCCGCCATCCTACCGATAGTTGGTAGGCTAATTTAATGATACGTTTACCTTATAAACAATCTGCGGCATTGTTTGAATCCTGTTAAATATGCATTGTTCGTTCGTTTTTAACAAAATTCATTTTCGACAGTGTGCGGTGTTTCACGCGCTGTGAGACGTTTCATAATTGTAAAGTCCTTTAATTGTGTCTGACAGACTTTCCCATATCCCAAAAGGCCAAACAGAGTAAATTCCTTCTTGGTAATTTAAGCTCGAACGCTTCACTAGTTTTCCTGCACAATCCTGTAAAGCGCATCAACTTTTCGCTGTCAAGTGAAAAGAAAGTTATTATACCATGACCAGGGCCTCCGAGAGAAGTCAGCACTGGTCGGGAAACAATGCGAAAAATGGGCCCCATAATATTTTTTAGCAAATGTACAACTAATTTGTATCTTGCGTCGCATGTTCGTGTTAAGCTGAAATTAGCCTACTTTTCTCAGCATGAAAAGAACTTCGTTCAATGTAAAAATCAGGGATATCTAGAGAAGGGGATACGAAGGCTCACAGCGATTGCCTTATTCTGATGACACTACCAGGGCGGTAGTTTGCAGCACGTGAAACATGCGGTTCTTTTCAAAATTGCAGAAAGTTTTGTAGTGCAACTGGTACAGTGAGCTACAGAAGACAATTAGTAAATGTAACATAGAGCATATTTGAAGAATACTTCTTTGGAAAGAAAGTTGAAAAGTTACCAGAAAGCTGTTTTTCTTAACAAAGCCTTTGCGGTAGACTAAATGTACAGCAAGTATACGGGTAGTTGAATTAACAAGTAACCATAAGCATGCAGTGAGTATCCAGGCCTGATGCTGACAGCGCAATGCAGGTTAACATAACAAGATTTATTAAACTACTATCGATGCCAATTGTTATTTTACGATAAACAGAGATTGTTTACGATAAACAATAGCCCTTCTATTGTCATACGTAATAAAAGCCTTCATATCCCCTTCTTTAGATATCCCTGGTAAAAATCATCAAACTGGATTACACTTGCAGCAAAAATGCCATTTAGGCAAACTATTTTGTCTAGAAAGCTTTGTAAACACACAATAGGCCTACAGGCAACGAAAATAGTTCAACCAAGCATTTAATTCAGGAGTGTCCAAACTTTTTCCAACGCGTGCCAGATTTGATAATAAGAGTTCGCGGGCCAACAGCCACAATAATTTTTCTGAAAACTGCAAGTTGAATTTATATGATTTTTGTGTGTCTGCAGGCCAAAAATAACACATTGTACAACAACAGGCGCGGGCCATACAAAAACGTCTCGTGGGCCGGAGTTGGCCCACGGGCCGGACTTTGGACATCCCTGATTTAATTCAACCCTTTCTGGACTTTTTGCAATGCAAAGTTACGGATCACAGCATCAAATGATAAAATTTTGCGACGTCCGAATTGATGCACAACATGTATAGCTAGGCTTTTCAATCGGTTTTGAGTCATAAGCCTACTGGAGCGCAAACAATTCTTTACAAATTTCAGTAATTGCTAAAGTCACGTTCTCAAAGCGCAACCGTTGGAGGTAGCTACCGGAACACAAAAAAAAATCATAACAAAACTATTTGGAAAAACCTTTCGAAAGTTGCAATCAATGATTCCTTGTGTAGAGATTATGGGGTGGTTCGTTCTGGTTGGCAGCTGAAGTTTGCTGTGTGGCTTTCTGTCAAAAGTACCAACTCATCCAAAATGTGTTAAAAAATATCATTGTTGTAGCCTACAAATGGTTTAAATTTGTCCCAGGGGCGGCTCGCTAGTGTGTGCTGCGGTGCTGCAGCACTCCCATAAAAGTTTTCACAAAAAGTTTCTCAAATATCTTAGCGTTTTTTCTGCCCAAAATGTATTTTTTGTTCTCTGTTCACAGAATTGCTGACTGTTATAAGTGTAAATTATATTTGGAAACTCTGCGTGCTAGGAAATATGTGCTGTTTTGAAACAGCACACCAGCATAACGTCGTAGAGGCATCGACTGTGACGTCGTAGAGCCGCCTGTTTTCTTGAATTGGCTGTACAAGCGAATTGCAAAGCGATGTGCTGTCTTCGGAGCAGCACACCGGCAGAACGAGAAAAAAGGAAAAAAGGCACAGAGTGAAAAGTCGATCCACTTTGTCTGGCTTCGTGGTGACGTCAAAAGTGGTTTACAACGCAATAGGCAATAGTGACACCAGTTTGAATACACCTTCACGTTGTGAAATTACGCATTGTTAAATATTACGCAATAAACCAATTAGTAGTTTACATTTTCGCTGATTAGTATTACGGTAGTCTTAGTTAAAGAAGAACGCAAATACGGAGGCACTAGAAAAACTGATACTTTTTAGGATAAGTCTACTTCCCATCCTTGGCAAAAACTGTTTAAATTTAATATGTCATGCAACAAGCAACGTATCTACATCCAAAATGTAAAGTGACATAGGCCACGGGAGAATTTTTTGTCGAGTAGGTAATGAAAATAAACAAGCGTTTTCTCTTTTAATCATTAAGAACGTGATATTCACATATGTTTGTTGATCGTCCCATTCAAAATATTACACATTTGCAAAGCTTATAAGCCAAGTTTTACATTAAACATTTATCACAATTTAGAGCTAAAATATGCTCAGAATGCACTAAATCAAATGTAATTTTCTGAAGGAGACCCCCCTCCCCCCACTGTTGTATTCGCCTTCGCGGCCACAGCACCCCCATTTCTAGGACTCACCAGCCGCCACTGATTGTCCCACATGCCCGCAACTGCACAACAGACATATGATGACATTTTCATAGAACTTCAAACTCATCGACAATATGTTTGAGTTTGTTGATACATTTGTCGATTTCAACAACTATCAAATCCTTTGCAATGTACGGTTGAATATAGCCTATAGGCTATTTCCTTGGAATGATTCAGCTAGTTAAGTGGAGTTATAAAAGCGTTCTGTCCTCAGAAAAAGAAAATCATTTTCTTTTAAATTTATAATTGCCACTGCAACTTTAGCTTGCGAGTAGTAGCCTACTCTTCTCAGCTTTCTCTTACCGGGGCTCAAGTTGTCAACCTCCACGTGGTGAGCCCTGGATTCGACTGATGACAACAAACCGACAAGTAGCAGTCAAACGAGAGAAGAAGAAGAAGAAAAACCGGTCCTTAGATTAAATCTTCCTTTAATTTCATTAAATTCATCAGTGAATCTTGTTTAGGACCGTAATCCACATAATGCAAAGCAGTCACAAATTTAAAACTGCTAGTTGTAGGCTATTTTAGCATTGGCTCAGCTTCCGAATAAGCTCTTGTTGGTTCCAACTTGATGCATTTAAGAAAGAGCTTCAATTGCAAAAGGGTTATGTAAAGCATTGGGTTTGACTGCACTGCACCACGCCTTGATTACCCTCTCGAAGTCAATTTTCTTTGCAAGATGATGGGACAGCTTACTTTAGATTTTTCAGAATTTTTCCTCTGACTGCGGGCCATAACTTTAAAGATGCCACAAGCTTACAGATAATCAATTACTCCAAAAATGATAAGACATTTGAACAACGCTGTCTGTAGGCAACATTATGCATTCCAACTAGATTTAGCGGTTTTAGCCTAAGCAATAACATCCAAAAACAAGAAACTCAAATAAAGAAAAAACTCACCTACCTTCCAAAATCACATCATAAGAAGCATGACCAACAAAAGTCTACTTTTTGACCACACGAAAACAGAAGATCTTTTAAATATGACAAAATTACATCCAATTGCAGCAATAATAAAATCAAAAGTTTTAAAACTGTTCATCCACACTAAAAGATCACAATTCGGAATTAGCAAAGTTTGCACAGAAGGAAAAGTAGAAGGAAAAAGAAAACGTGGCAGACAACCAAAACGATGGCAAGACAACATCCAATCATGGAGCGGACTCAACTTGGTGAGTTGGCTCAAAATCGCCACTCTTGGAAGCAAATAACTCATGTTGATGCGCAATCTGCAGCAGGCGGAGATGATGACTGATGATGATCCATAAACAAAAAATATACAGGATTTACTTTTTTTGATCGTGCTTGGACTGATACCTTTAACATTCCCAGATAACTTATGTTGGATTTGGATACAACATCCTATGTCTGGCCAACGCAGATTTTGAAGTTAAGGTTCAGTTGTCAAGCAAAAATAGTTCCCGCTTAGCTAAAACAGCGCCAGTTTTCAAGTTGAAACTATCAGTACAATCGAAACCGTTCAGTGATACAGAAATCATTTCAGCTTCAGATTTTACGTCTTGAAGCTGTTCAACATCGCCTACCTTAACACGAAAATGATTTGTTCTTGATGAGAAGCATCGAGAGTGACATTTACAATGATTGAGAAATACTTGGAACTACGCACTTCATTTAAGAATTTTTTGATTACTTAGTTGGTACATTTTTACTTTAGTACTGAAAATGGGCCCCCCTCAAAAGTGCAAAAACAAAAAACTACTCGTTTTTCCTTTACAATGTTTTGCTAGGGGAGAAACTGGCCCGACTTCCCCCCCCCTCTCTCGGAGCCACTGATCATGACTGACCTTTCTCAAACCATTACGTAAGAAAGCCATTTCTGAAAATAAACCAAGATTAATCAGACTTTGAATATTTTGTTCGTGTCATGAATAGTAGGTGTACATTCATGATGCAATAGTCGTATTTTACTGTTCAAATTGTTTTTATTTTAGGCCAGTCTAGCAAAACCAATACACTAGAACCCGCTAAATAAATCTGTCTTGGTTCCAAGCAATTTTGGATTTAATAAGCGACCGATACCACATTTAAAAATCCTCTTTATCTTGTTTTTGTTTCAAACTAATTTTCTGCCCCGATAGCTCAGTCGTTAAGCACCGCCTCAAGATCACGCGGCCCTGGTTCGACTCTCGCTGTGTGCGCTTGAGCAATGCATTTCAGGACTGCTCTCCATTCAGCGTCATCTAGCGGACAGAATAATTCTCCCGCAACAACACTTCAGCAATCGGAAACTTCACTCTGTTAATCTCGGTAACCGGCCCTGCGTCAAAATCCTCTTCAAGTATGCGATACTACCAGGAACAACCTATCAAGGCTTGGTCAGTCCGAGGATAAAGATTCAAAATCAACCAAGTAAAGAAGTTTATTGAAATTAGTTTTTCGCTAGAGGGCACTCAAGATCTACATTTTGCAATTTTATGTGCCACTTTCACAGGTACATTGATGGATTTGTTGCGCGAAACTAATGTAGGCTATTGTATATATTTTAAGATGGCTTAGCGGTATTGTAACGAGTCTAAACTCCGTGGAGTACCATTTGCAGGGGCATAGTCAAGGGGAGCAAAAGGGCCAATTGCTCATCTCTTCCCCTGAAAAATTTTGAATAAAAATTTCACACTCTGTTTCAGCATCATTTGACAAAGTTTTACTATTGATTTAGGCTGAAAGTACTCTCAGAATACGTAATTTTAAGGTATTTTTATCAGAAATTTCTGTGGGAGGCCCTGTTAATGCTCCGTCTTCGATGCCTTATTGCCAGACTCACTTACACCTGCAAACTTAATTTTCTTCCTCCCCCCAAAAAAAAATTGTGCTGGCTACGCCTCTGACCAGTTGAAGTGTTGAGAGTTTTGCGCTGCCTCCTGTAAAATCACCAGGATCGTTGAGGATAATTTGGGCCCGATACGAATGAGATCTTTGGGCTCCGAATTGAAATGCTTATAAAAAATGCACTAATTGCAACAGTTCCCAAGCTCCTAAAATCATCCAAGTCCTAAAGCACCCCTTCAGCTAGACCAGCCAACTGTCAACGTCACTGAGCATCACGATAGTCAACACCCGTTTGACAAAACTTTTTATTAGGATTTTTTGAACCAAGTTTTTATGCTGATTGTGATTGAGGCAATTCCCTGGCTTTTCACTTCGAAGCTCAATTCATTTTCAATTGACCTCAAAACTTAGCATTTTTACCTTTTGCATTTCTCTTATTCTTCTGTGTCACGATTCATTGAAGATATTAAGCTATTTAATTCATATCGAAATTTTCATTTAAAATTTTGTCAGTAATTCAGTTCATAAAATAATAAACTATATTCTTTACCAAGCCTGCACCTGTCGTCATTACAGCACGTCTTATTGTTTAATAATGTATCGTCCATTCCATCATCAAATGGAGTAAGATGGTGTAGGCAACGACATGTACTACGAGGAAGTTTTCTTTCGAAAGGCATTAACTTTAAAGGTAGATTGGAAAGAGGCAACGGGGACGTCTAAACGACTAAAAGGAACACGGAAAGAACAGGTGAAGAATGAGGCAAACAAAGTCGGACTGAAGAAAGACGAGGCAGAAGGAGATGAAGGCAATCGCTGCAAGAAAATAATCAGGCACTCCACTAGTGGGGGCAAAACCGAATTCGGATGATGATGTAAGAGGGGTAGTTGTTACTCAATTTCGCTGGCTTCATATTGGTTTCTGGTAGGTCCTGGTTTGACTCATGTCCTATACCTTATAAAGAATTGAAATAATAACAAGTTTATGACATAAGCTTGACTGTGGAATGTGGATAGTCGCAAGGAAGCTTCACTATTCGAAGCCAAGGCGACAGGAAATACACCATGACACGATATTTTGTCGTGGGAGTTGTTTATTGAGAAATGCTGACACTTTCAATAGCAACA
This sequence comes from Aplidium turbinatum, assembly GCF_918807975.1. Lineage (NCBI taxonomy): Eukaryota > Metazoa > Chordata > Ascidiacea > Aplousobranchia > Polyclinidae > Aplidium > Aplidium turbinatum. Next base: position 2,552,423 of record NC_137483.1, on the reverse strand, counting down.
GTTGACGTCACTGCGACGCACGCAGCGTAAATATAATCTTTTTGGCGTAAAACAAACCTTTCAAAATACAACAAAAAACTCGTGAGGAACGCAAAACGATTGTGACGGAACAATGATGCGGAATTCCTTTTGAAAATCAGAAGTTTTGTAACAAAATTGTCTAACCAGACGACGAAACCAAGAAATCAACATCTGTGGAACACGTTGAAACAATATAAAAAGAACTAACTTTACCAGCTGACTATGACGTACCAATATGTTTGAAATTGTCATACGACTTGCACAGTAAGGTGTTGGAACAAATTGTTGAATTTCTGTAAAACTTTCTGTACAGAAACAGACTTGCGTTACCAAACCGTAGTGATTTATCGCACAACTGTATGATTATTTCCATTAATTCTGTATCAATTACTTCGTTTGTTAAGATTCTAAAATGTTGACCAGTGGCATACAGTGACCATTTTTTTGGGATTTCACAATTTTGAGAAAGTACCGAACACTATTTGATTTGCAAAGTGACTCTTTATATCACATCGGTTTATTTTGATATGATTTGAACAGTTATTGAGCAAACTAAAAACCTAGTATGTGTTTGAAGCCTGATGAAAAAAGTAAACAGCCAAGAAATGGTCACCGTTCGCCATTGATGTCGACACTCCTCGTCGAGCTTCATCGTTGAAACAGTACTATGACGTCATTGCTGCGGCGAGAGCTTAACGCGACCAAAAATTTGTAGAAACATCTTTCACAATATTTCAACAATTCGCCAAAAGGCTGTACCGGAAGTGATGATGTAGCTCACGTGACGCCGAGGTAGCGATGGGAACAAAGGTGGAAAATTAGATGTGTTCTGCGGGTACATAAGTGACCTAATGCTAGCATGTGTGGCCCAGTATATGTGTAGACATGTCCGTCGTGTTTATTCCAGTCTGCGATGGATGGAGGTGATGTGAATGGCTCATTCCCGCCGTCGTGTGTCCGACAGCTGCGGCCGCCGCTGCCGCATGGTGGGGCATCATCATCGCAGCAGCCGCAGCAGCTGCGTGATGGTGGGATCCTTGGAGGAGCATGGCTTGTGAAGGAGGATGTCGAAGTTGGTGATGGAAGCCAGGATGAGAAGAGGACATGGTGGATGTAGAACTAAAAGGATTGTTCCCCATGGACATGTGCTGGGCCGCCATCATGTCAGCCGCACCTGGCATCCCTTGGAATCCTGCAATAAAAACAGAATTATGGACTATTTGGTCTTCATTGCTTGGTTTCATATGACCTATTTCCTTTCGGGTCCATGTTTCAGCAAAAGTGAAATGCGTAAAATAAATGGCACCAAGTAAGATTAAATAAATCCCTCTGAAGTTGCAGTTGCCTGCACAACATATAATGTTCACTGTACAGTGTACAATGTACATATACTTTTTAATTTGTAAACAATCTTACTTACCAGGCGGCCACCCAGGGGGCCTCATGGACATATGGGGGGCGGCTTGGCCGTCCATTAGAAATCCTCCCATTCCTTGGCCGTCCGGACTGTAAGGGCCCATCGAGTTTGTAACTGAAATGAGAAAATACATTGTTTATAAAGTAATAGTTGCTTAGATCATGATATTCAGTGATAGAAGGGATGTGGTTAGAGTTTTAACTACAAGTGTGGCAAAAAAAGAGTTCTTTCTCTCTCTGGTACTCCATCAGCTGCGTTTCAGCTCTTGCCAGATACTTGTGATCTCTAAGAACCCTTAAAGGACCAGCTTTTTATCAGTTGAATACTGAAAATAAGTATAAGAAACATAAGCCCAATCTATAATGAGCGGACTTGGTTAGTAAAAGCGCTTCAAAATGTTTCTGACTAACATCCCTACAAACAGGTCTGGACAGTCTAGTACACTGACCATCTCACCACTACCAATATGATGCATGTTGTTTAATGAAGCAGATTCATAGAGAGGATTTGGATGAAGGCTTCCATCTACTTAGCACTTCTCAGCTAGGTCCAACACCCCAGTTGAGAAACACTAATGCAGACCCTCTCTAAATATTGGGTATTGATTTTACGGGTACAAGTTACAGTAGCCTACGGGTACAAGTTCGTGCAACAATTAAATATCTCACCTGCTCTATTGGATTGGTCGATCATCGGCTGTACGATCCGCCTTCGCGCGTTAATGAACCTGCACAAAACATTGTGACATCATAATAGAGAAATCAACAAAAAGAGATTCAATCCCTCAGAGAAGAGAGTTCGCTTCTTTACGCAAAGTTATCAGATTTTACTAATGCGCGAACGAAATTGCGTCTTATGTCTCGAAAGATCATTGTACATTGTCTGTATCGATTGGAAACGGCTAATCCATTAAAATCAAGCAGTGAATGCATTATAAAGACGATAAGTCGAGAAAGTCGTGACAGCCTCTCGCGTTAAATCGTTTTAGAGTAACTATAGAATGTGCAAATATGTTTAACCTAGCCGAGCACTATATCTGGCCATTTCAAATCTGCTAGCGCGGAACAACAAAGGCATCCCCGACTAAATTGCAACAAAATGGCGACGAGGTTATTTCCGCTACGACGATCGCCAAATGGGGCGTGTGGTCATAATGCTGCAACTTCGCACCTTATCCAGGCACAAAAAGTCGCGATTTCTTTTGTTTTATCATAACAGTAGGAAAATGCCTTTGTGGTATCATGGCCGTAATGTGAGAACACAGATGTTTTTAGCTTTCTCTTGCCATTAATACGCCAGGATCAACAGATACTAAAGACACTTTGAGCTAATAACCCTACTCTTTTAGAGGAGCAAATATGACCATTTCAAAGATACAGTAAATGTTTGAATTTTAAAAGCGCGAAGTTTCACTTCAGTTGAGAGCAAAGCTGATTTTGTTACCTCGCTATATTTGTTAAACCACAATGATAGATCTCAAAAACGATTGTAGGACGATAGTGTCGCGTTTCATAAACACTTTCATTCTTTCATTTTTCAATAAATTTATTCTCTCTTAAACATAATGATTGCTTACACTTTACAAGTGACAGAACATGTTTAAAAAAAATAAATCAGTTATAAAAAATATGTCATATCATTTTAGTTTTTATCACTAAAATATAGGACTAGTTACTACAATAATCGATATATCAGCATTTCAATAAATACGAAAAGGTGGCAAAACCTCGAATCGAAGGGTTCAAAACGTGCTTGAATAGTTGTTTGGGACTTGGGTGGTAAGGTACGTACAATCGTACATGTCTGCAGCTAGCACAGTCACAAAGCCCAACGACGAACAACGCAATGAAGATGTCGTGATATCTAATGCCTTTCTAAACTTTTTGAAGAAGTCAAATGATGACCAGTAACCACTTACTATTGTAACATTAGAAATAAGTGTATTTTTAAGAGATAGCTGGATGCTCACTATGAGTTTCAAGCCGTTGTCGTTTCGTGAGGTTTCACCATTCCATTACTATCGTTAAACATTTTGTTTCCTGTCGCAACTAAGTGGGAAGACAAGGGAGCCAAATTTTTATCCACTTTCAAGTGCGTTATTAATTTCAAGACACAGTCCCATAGGTGTCGGACCCACATTCTTTCAAGCTTCATGTTGGCTTTTTGCTCCGCCAAGCAGCTGATCGCTTCCCTTGCTGTTGCATTAGCTGTGGAGTTGACAGGGGTCCAGGGGGTAATTTTGGACCAGGGCCCCGGATCATCTTAGGGGCCTGTAACCTTTCCAGGGGGCTCACAAACTAAAATAAATCACTGGGTATTTATTGGATGTTCCAATTAAAAGTATGACAAAGTTCAGTTTGAAATTCTTGTGTTGCAGATTGCGATTTCGGGTAGCCTACATTTCATTTCGGGAGGTTATTTCTTCTTCATTACCCGACATCGCGATTTGCAACATAAAATTCCTAATTGGACTTTGTCATACTTTTATTTTGAACATTGAATTTCCAGGCAATGTATCTTTTGATCCATAATTAGGCTTATCCATAGCTTATCCCTTGCATCAGCTTGACTGGGCGTGTAGTTGTTCTCTAATTATGTTAAACTGCCTTCCCCATTTTTTGCATATTCTTTGGATATAGTGCTTTTTTATTAGAATTGTTTTATTTCGGAGCCTAAAGATCTCATTGGTACCGGGCCGGCCCATTGGTACCCTCTCAACGGTTCTGTGCATAAATTTTCCAGGCAACAAAATTCGTCATTTTTACATTGATTCAACGTCTCAATGTAAAAATGACGGATTTTGCTGTCTGGGTTGCTTATCAATTGCCACGTTTGAAAGTTATTGAAAAGATTTCGTTGGTTGGTCGAACGCGCACACTTTTTTGTCACAAACCGATATTGATGAAATGCTGAATGAAGACGTTGAATCGCGCAACGAAGTCTCACTCTGTTTCAAGCTTTAACTATTTGTAGAAATTCAAAACTACAAACGTAATAAAAATTAATTCAGGGAAACTTTTATCCAAATTTACTTTTTCAGATCGTATCTGTCGATTTAGTTTTGACGTTGTCCAGATAAGAAGTCAAGACAAAAACCAGACCCTGGTTATTTCTCACCAGACTAACGAGGTTTTTGATCATTTAAATGCAGCAAGACGTTTGGCAAATGTAACAGAAGCAAAATTTGCATTCTCAACTGGCCTCCTTTTAAAATGCCGCAGCTACCAGTCACAGATAACAAATATCTTCTTTTTACATCGTTACGTTGTCAGATGATATCGAAATACTGCAAAAACAGAACAATTTTACTAACGGACAAATTCTGTGATTGAAACCTTTTTTATTGCCCATTTGCACGAACATCAAAATAACGCAAAAATGCGGTTTTGAAGCAGGCGTAGCAATTTTAACTGAAAACAAAATAAATCTTCTGATGACGATTCTCCAGACAGCAAAATTCGTCATTTTTACATTGATTCAACTTCTGCAGACGTTGAATCAATGTAAAAATGAATTTTTGTTGTTCTCTGGCTCTTATCAGTGCGTTTGTGGTTCAAGCCGATACACGGCAAATCAAAAGAAACAAAGCAGAGATTAGAAGAACTTAATGAACATGGTGAAAGAGCATAACTTGACTACAAACCAACAAATAGAAGACTTTCCCAAAACAAAAATCAAACGAGTCACTTAATTTGTGTCAATCAAGGAGTAAAATATTCCAATGCTTCTATCATCATTGTCAAAGTAAAAGAACAGGAATTTCTGGGTGTACGGGTTTCGGGATATTTCACACAAAACAGCCAGGAAAAGGTCACCTAGTGGGGACAATTATGCCGCGACGATTGTGGTCATTATGACCCATACGAGTCTTTTTCAAATACGTGCAAAAAAATATCTGCTCCATGGCACACATATGCCTGGCACAAGAATCTTCTTCAAAGGAACAGGTAACTGAGGTTTCAGGCCTCGCCGTAGCAAAGTGGTTTTTAACCTTAGAATAAAAAGCATAACTTTTTATGTGGTTTTATAACTAACCGAACAGTTCAGCAGTCCCGCACCCCCTGAGAAAGGGTCTCACAATCCTAAGTGGTAGATACACCCCTGGTTTAAAATCCCTTGCCGTAATGGGACCTGCATGCAGTGGACTGTTTTGTTTTTTACTTTACGTTTAGATTAAAATGAATTGAATTTTCTCTATACAGAACTAAACGTCTTTTTCAGTATGGGACTCGGTGATTGAGTGGTTGGAATATCCATCTATGGATCGGTAGACTAGGGTTCAATACCCTGTCGGATCATAGGCTACTAAAAAAACTAAAAAGTGGTACAAAATCTTCTTCTTGCTTGGCATTCCGGAAATGAATGGATTTTGAATAATAATGTACTCGGTTGCGCGTCTATGTGGTTGCACTGACACTGTCTGCTTTATAAAGCGCTGGAAGCAACACAAATCTAGGATGAATACAGCTCTGTATAAAATGAAAGCAAATTGTATGCAACAAACGTCCCAACACTTTTATTTGTTTGATAATCAATCCGCCTCTCAGTGGTTTGAACCTCAAAGACAAAAATATGAACAAAAATACTTTTTCGGAAACGGATTAAATCTAGGAGCCCGTGTGTGGCGCTCGATTAGACAACAATGATAGCGTCATGCTACAATGAGAAGGGGACAGCAGCCATGTTTGAAATTCGTGACTTTTCTTTTAGAAGCAATTTAACTTTTGCGCTGAATAAACAATGGGAGGGGTTCATCAATGAAAAACAACTTACAGTTGGGCAAAATTTCTGACTAAGGTTTTTGGAAAAGATATTTTTGTGATTACAACAAAAACAGACGTAAATTCAGCGTAAAAATATTCCAAACTAGCAAAGTTCACTAAAGAAAAGAGTTTCCATGAAACTTATAAAACTACGACATTTTCCCTTGATTCAAATTTTTCAAACGTTTTCATCGTTACAAAGCTTTGGTAGGGACCCAGACAGCCAATCAGTAGCTTTTATATTGATTCAATGTAAGTAGACCTTGAATCAATGTTAAAAGCTAATGATTTTGTGTCTGGAGAGTTGGGTATTCAAAAACGAAAACTTTCGTTCCTCACAGATTTCACTTTGCCAAAGAAAACCGCAGGCTAACTAAAACGAGCTTCGAAGGCTACTGTGACCCAACAAAAGTTACGCCTGTGACGCATTTTACCGTGACGGATTTTTTGTTATCACAGCTGAAAAAACAGAAGTCAAAATCGTATTTTGGGTGTTCCACTCAAAATAGTATGAAGCCAAGTAGAGCATAATTTGTTCAAATATGGCGTCGGGGGCAAGTTTAACGCTCAGCTTATAACTCATGACCGGAACGCGAAGGCAAACCTGAGTGTAAAGAGAGACGCTTAAACTTCGCTAAGTGAGGTCAGTCAAAGGTAACTTTACTTATTTCATTATGAAGCACAAAACTTCACAGCTTTAAATGTAGTTTTTTTGAAGTGTTAAAAATCAAAATTCAAAATAAGGAGAATTATTTTGAATTGAGAGCAGACGGTAAACGGTTGTTGCTTTAAAATGAACAAAACCAGAAAAAAATCGGCTGCGTTTTTTTAAATATCAAAACTAAATTTTTTTGAAATGAACGACAGATTGGTATAAACGTAATTTTCTCATTTTCGCTTGGCGTCGCTGAAGAGTAGCAAACACAAAGAAAGGTTCAGTTTTGCAAGTTTCTGCTTTCCAGACCGCAAGGAACAAAGGTTTAGGGAATAAATCGGCTGTAAAGCTTGAAGCAACGGTAGCACCACAAGGGTGGTCGCTCACGATTTTACTATGACGCCATAATACCCGAGAATGGGCAAGCGACACGCGTGCATGAATCACTGCTGCGGTTAGGCTGGATGCATGGTTCAAAAAGTAATTATAGCACCTGTCCCAGCACTACATACAGACCATTACCGAACTTCGATGTGTTTGTGCACTGGCATTATTTACTCCGTTGTTTGGACTGGCCAAACTGGAATGGCTGCTCTGGCGGTGTTTATCCACAGGCGACCTTCCACACGAGACAACACAATAGACTGCTCCTCCCAAACAAACCAGGGAGGATTATGAATTGTCACATAACAATAGAGCACGATTTTTATCGTATTTGATCAGACGTATAATACTTAGTGCACATTTTTGTGTTTAATCATCATTTGGTTTCTAACCGATGTACGGAGACGTTTAACGCTCAAGATGATTTCTATGAGAAGCACTTTGACAAATCCGTGTCGCGTTTACGCTTGTGACATCACAATTGCAAAAACACAAACTTTACCTTTTCCCGACCCCACTTTATAAACAGAATCTTGTCAATTTGTTTATTCAAGATCTTTTTTATAAAGGAATTTGGCCATCTTGGATGGCCATCCGTCATAGGTTTGTAGCCATGGCGTGAAGAAAGTGACAGAATTATAAAGAGAATCTAAGGCATTTCAAACCAAGCGAAAATAAAATCACTTGTCAATCAACTTCTAATTGATTCATTGACAAAATATTCACTAATCTGTGATCGCTTCATTGCCGAACACGAGTGGGAGTTGCTGGTGTCAACAATGTAGCAGGAAATGAAATGTGAAATCCATGGCTCAACGACGGTGCGAGATTGTTGAGAAAAGAAAGTTCGAAACGAAATTACGGTTCGAAATGCAAGCATAAGATCTAAACAACGTCGATAAAACATCAAAGAGAACATGAATAAACGGAATTTAACTAATTGTGAATTCCAAATGACACCAGAAAAGTGAAGACGTCATTGTAAGCAACTGGACAACCATGATAATGCGCAGGCCTCTAACGTCTGCAAACATTACATTAATGCAAAAATCGGATTGTGCTACCTGGGAATCTAATATCATGTTGAAGCATCGGCTTAGGCTTGATCATAAGCAACGATACGTCATGCAATCAATTCAAAATCACATCTCATCGATACTTTGCGTCACAATGCGTACGAATGACGTTTCATAGAACTTCATCGCAAACAACCTGATGTTCCCATGGCATAGCAAGACACCATCTAAGACTGTAAGTAAGCCTTCAATATTAATGAGGAATAAATTGATTGAACGACAGTGGTAGCTGGGCGATCATAATCGTCATAAAAGTATTTAAAGATTGAAATAACGCTGTCTGAGTTTGAGGACAAGAGAAAGCAGCTTTTTGCAATCTGCAGAAATAGTGACAATCTCTGCTTTTATTTAAAAAACAACCCTATTCATTTGTGCTCATAATTCCAGATCGATCAAAAGCAATAAGTTGCAAGTGAAAACCACTTCTCAATAAAAAGATTGAACAACATAGACCCAGACAGCAAATCAGTTGTTTTTTACATTAATTCAACATCTGGAGACGTAAAAGACGTACAATGTAAAAAAAACAAGTGATTTGCTGTCTGGGGAGGCAGATATGCTTGAAACAGAACGAGCTATTTGCAAGCTTGTGAAATTCGATATCTGTTGCTTTTCTACAGGTGCTTGAGATTAAAACGTATGCAGCTAGGATGAAAAATCGTTTCACGGACACAATTATCATATCGAGTGATGAACTTTTGAACAAAGCTGCTGCTGTGTGACGTAACAAAGTGTTAAGCAAGGTAGCTACAAGACTGTGTGGTCGAATAAACGTCATGGAGTGAACGTCCTAAAAGCGTCGGTAAACTTTTGATTCAATTGATACGCATTTCGAAAAAGGCAGTGAAGTTTTTCAGTTGAAACATTCTCCTAACGTTGCCACGCACATCCGTGACCAATTGCACGTTCATGAAAATACAATTCTTCTTTTTCAAATTGTCTTAAATTTTAAACCTCAACTACAATTTGGGGAAAAGCTCGCTTTCTTGGATTCTCTGTCATATTGTCGTATTCTACTGCCCTTGCATCGTTGCTTCGAATTGATCCTAATGCGGTCTCAGAAATGTCTTGCAGATGCGCTACTGCTCCCGTCTTAAAACTAGGTTACTATGAGGCGACAAGGTGGTCCCATACTTGATTTCAAGCATGGGAGGATGAGAAGATAAAGTTCTCATTATGCTCAAGTTCTGGCATTAACGAAAGTAAGGGTGGCTAGTTCCTTTCTCTTAGCCGCTTCTGGGTATAAGTGAGCGATGCCTTTTAAGAACCTGCGTAAGCTGGGAGACGAACCAGGACCAAATGATTGCAAAGCAAACCTTATCCGCTATGCCATCTCGCCACAGCTATGAGGGCTATTCCCTTACTTCTTTTGTGTTAACCATTGCTTGTCCTTGTTATTAAATTAATAGCAAACATGCTAACCATGAAAGTCAGCAATAAACTTTTTGCCGCTAAAGTTCATCTTTTAACAACCAATCTTATACAGTCGCACTTCCGGGCATCCCGAGCAAAAGACACACTGATCCACTATTGCGGGTAACAATACTAGTGGTTTTATTCAACAAACAAATTAGCTATGGCTACAAATGCGGCTTCTTGGGCACCAGACTGGTCACAGCTAATAATCTGAAACTTGGATATCTGGCGCCGAATTAATATGTTAATCTAAATACGTGGAGAAAATCACTTAAGTTTTATCTTTTTTAGCAAAACATTGAAAACTTGTCGAAGCTTTACACACAAGAAACGATTCTTAATCCGTCAGCAACGCACCAACCCAAACAAGTTTAAAGCCACAGTCGCGAGATCAGGTCGTCATTAAAGCTGCTTCTAAAGACACTACGTCGTATTACATTATTCAAGTGATTTAATCAATGCAGAGTTTCACGTCTTTCAGCCATAAACAACGCACTAGTGAACTCGCCCATTTCAGTATCAGTGAGATACAAATAAATCTCTAGCGCTTTTATCTATTTTTATTAATCGTTGCATCGATGCACATAAGCCAAGCATAGGCTACCTTCAAAAGCACAGTTTTAAAAGCGCTTTTCCATTTCAAATATCTAATGGGGACTGCCTATGCGATCTAATAGCCGGAGTTTGGGGATTGTGGAAGGTAAGTTTTAAAATCCTCTCACCTCTCAACCCCGGAGGGTTTCAAATGATAATAGTTATATTATAATATACTGTAACAAACATAATGACAATTATGATTATTATCGATGTAAAAGTGACCGCAAAAGATGTGAAAGGGATAAAATTAACTCCTTTTTGTGTTGCTGTCATTCATAACTGGTGGGAAGTAGTATTTGTGGCAATTGCAGATGTGATACTTTATCTTTGGGGATCACATGTGGATCTTGCATACAGACCGAATAAACAAAATCAACGATTTAATTCTAGAACAAAAAACCTAAAATGTTGAAATCATTCAAGCAAGGCTACTATTGTTAGGTCACAATGCGAAACAGTTACATTAATAAAAATATCAAGATTGTAAGCGGAAGAAAATGATTTCAGTCCTGAGGACTCCAGACAGTAAATTCAAACAATATTCACGCTGAATTCAACACAGAGAGAACCGGTATTGTGTCACGTATGCAGGAAAACTACAAAGTACGATTTGTGTTGGTTGTTACAGCCCTGAAGACAGAACTGATATCGCAGCTACAGACGTTCAATGACGTTTTCAATTTCCCACATTTTGACTCATTTTGTAATCAGTTTGGGAATCTAGTTTTTTTAATTAGCTAGACAAGTGTTGCAAGAAAATTAATAACACTTGCACAAACAAAGCCAGCACAGTGTATAGGTTTCCTTTAATCTGTGTGGTAAAGCACTTTTAAACCGATTACGAGCCTTAGGACCGCCCAAGTTGCTCAAGCTAAATCCGTTACGATTACACTATTTTCAACATGGCCGCTTATGCTTCAGTCAAGAAAGGCTTACCAATTATTTACTTGTAGAATAGTAAGGCTTGTTTGGTTGGCCAACGCTTTTTTCTGTTCTTCTGAAGGATAGGGGTGCTGAAAAAAAAAAAGCAAAATAAGTAGGCTAAAGTAAAAAGTAAAAAAAAGTAAAAGTAAAAAGTGTAATAATAACATTAAGCGAGATGAACAGCTTAAAGCTCCTTATCCTGCGTTATCGTCATGGCAACAGGGTGTATTGAACAATTTGAAAGCCTCGTAGGCGTTAAATCAGCGACAAGTAGTTCTTACAACCATTTTGTTATATACATTTTTATCATTTTCCTTAAGAATAGATCTCCAATGCCTTGGATGTTGAGGATCGGATGCTGTGATGTTAACAATAATTTTAGTGGAAAATTGTATATCAAATGTCATCTTTTTAACGTGTAAAGATGAGATGCAGCACTATCAAGGCTGGTTGAGTGTAACACATATAATAGGTATTTGTTTAATAACATCACCACTAGAGTCCGCAAAGTTAGAAGTTGCCTTGAGGCGCAATTGGTTCGTGTGCGGGCTAACCCAAGACATGATCGCGGAAATATCTTACAAGGTTCATTGAAACAACTCCACATCACATATAAGGATTTAACTTATATCGTTACAAAGCCCAGAGAAAACCTTAAGCACTTAAACACAACCAGCCTTCATTATTCGAAAGATTAAGTAAGGTATTATTTATGTGATAAAACTGAATTAAATGTATAGGATTATTTATCTATTTAATGTAGTTTTATGTAGCATCCACATATCTGGTACCGGACGTTACAAATCATTGATTATACCCATTTTTAACTAAAACGCCAACTACCACGTTCTGCAGAAGCTGACTTGAAACAGCGCGACATTACTTTCAGGCCTACTGGAGGAAGTGATGAGCTGTACGTACAACAAGTGCACCAAGCAAGCAATCTCATTGTCTTTAGCAGAACTGAGAAGCTTGGTAAAAAAAGGTGGGTCCCATACTTGATCCAAGCAACGGGGGATGTGAAGATAAGGTTCTCATTATACTAAGCCATCGGTACTGAAAGTAGGGTGACCAGTTATTTTCTCTAGGTCGTCTTTCGTACAGCAACTACGCCCATCCAATTTATTACACTCGGGATAAAGGTAGCAGTGTTTTTCAACAAGCAGCTTCAGCCGGGAGTCGGACCAGAAGGGCACGATTGGAAAGCGAGCAATTTATAAGCTTTATCTGCATCCCATCATTGTGCCAGCCCACAGTTAAAGCTTGGTATGGATTTAAAAAAAAAACAAAAAAAGCAGAGTCTTCATAGCAAAATTCTATTTGTTAGTCGAATGGTGAGAACGTTCGTGCGATGCTTGAAAGTAATTGGTTTAACACCGCTCCAGAACACGTGGGCTGTGTCTCGAACAATTAATGGAATGCTAAAAAAGCAGTAAAAGTAACCAATTCGATGACTACATGTCCTTTAGCTACTTGCACTTGTAATCACTGGTATACAGAATATGTTGTCACAAAGGGACAAAAATAAAACCCGATTGTTATTATGTTAGTATTGTTCCGAAACGCTTTTCAATTAGTAAATTTTTTTCTTGTTTTCCCAAATCAAATTCTATATAGACCGCCTACGTTACCATAATATCAGGATTTTCCGGCTAAAGAATTGAACCAAACTCCTTTCAAACTTTCAAAGGAAAATTGTTGTTATTTTAAGACAACTGACAAACGTCAGAATGGGTCAGTGTGATGTAACAACAGAGTTGGATACTTAACAATCTTCTTGCATTAACAGGCACCTTGTTTATTGAAATACCACATTTTCTAAAATATAAAAAATTAATAAACTAAAAATCTTTCCTACGATCATATAATCAAATATTTTGTCCTATCGCCAAATTCTTTCGAGTTTGATTGTTACCGTCATGTCAATTATATCGCATCTAACTGCAGTTCTGGCTAAGCCAATGTTACGGCTACTTCACGGTTGTTAGTAGCATAAAAATTAAGCCAATTATTCTACTAAAGGGATTCAAATATCTAATCTTTTTGCATATTTTGTTGATTTGAAGTCTCAAAGAACGTTATTTCAATGTCGCATTTGGCTAATGGTATAATCTACCACATCAGAATTCATATAAACAGGTAGTTATTTCATGGTACTTTGTAAACATTAGTTATCTGATATTGGGCGGATTAAACAAAATAGGATTTTTCATGCTGAATTGTGTAAAATGTAGGTTATTTGCATATAAAATTATATCAAACACACTGTTACGTTAGAAATTCTTCCAGTTTGTTTTGCGCGATAAAAATTAAATTGTTAACTAGGGTCACAGTTTAAGGGTTTGCTACATTACAAGCTTTTGCTCGAAAGAAGAGCACTTCTAGAATTTGGGGTCTCTACACTTACAGACCATGTGATAGTAACAGGTGCATTACATGTAAACAACTGACATATGCAATATGTTTTGAACAATGGGTGATGCTCTGTCACATCATGGAATCCTTTATTATGCCAATTGTTACATCACAAAGATATTTCACTTTTATATTTCTTTCAGGCAAAGTAACCGAAACAATGAATTTACAAGAAGCTCATGTTCTCCTAACAATCCTTTACTGCAATAAACTTTATTGATTCCCAAGCTACCTGTGGCATTGTGTAAATGACCGATGATTCAATATTTTCGTTATTTAATAAGTAAATAAAAAAATTAAGTTTTATCAGTCTGAAAACCTCTACAGCCTGTTTTTCCACAAGATGATAGAGCGAGAAGATAGCCTACTTATTGAAACAAAAATCAGACTTGCACAAGTAGGTGAAACAAGCTGATAAATTGAAAATGATTCAACTGATATGTTTATAATCTTATCTCGATTCTTCACTCTTGCTGCAGTAATTCTGTCTATTTACTGCGTTGTTGAAGAAGTAAAGTGCACTATGTTTTAATACTGGGTAGAGATTTACAGTAAGTCAAGTTTTAACAGCAAATGGTGATAAAGAGTTTGGGTGATCATGCTAAACTTGAACCGATGGCTGTTGAAGGTAGGATGAGTCAGTTCATGTGCTTAAGAAAGAAATAGTGACGGGAAACATTGTTTGAAATGAAACAGAGAAACGGAGCATTTTAACGTTATTAGTAACTGGGATTTCTCAATCATTTGACAATGGTTAAAAATATGCCCTCTGGTTTTGAACAAAGCACATCTAATCGCCAACTTACTGTAAGGTTTTGGAAGAGCCATGCTCTCATTATATTGGTGGCTTGTTTGGGGAAAATCCCCCTCTTTTTCTGCTGGGGCTTTTTTCCTGGGTCGGAATCGTCATCGCCCCCACCTTCTCCGGAGTAAGTTGACCCTTCCAACGTGCTGCCTGGAATGACGGCGGATTAAAATATTGAAATTAATTTGACGACTTCAGCCTAATTTTTCAGATTATTTTGTAGTTTAATCTATAGCGACGTCAAGTATCAAAGAAACTAAAAAGTAAAAAAAAGTTGAAAATTTTTTGACAACTTTCCATACTAAATTACCGCATTATTTCATAATAATCTTTTGTAAAGACTCGGATTTCGTGGCCGGCAGTCGCTTAACTTCGACACTAGATGAAAATTCACTACTTCTATCCTGACAACCATGTTTATGATGTAATAAAATGTTATGATATCATCAAACCGAGCGGCCAATATCACGTCATAATAAAATTAAAGATTTACATCAACTGTGCCAATTTTTATCAGCGCTTTTCTAAGCAAACTACAAATAGAATGTCTCTGAAAATCGCGGCAAAAATCTTTTGACCATGTTTTTGAATTGTTTAGACACGTCTCACACGGACCACTCGATTTACGGCTTTGAAAATAAACGGACAACGGGCTCAAGGCTTGGCAAGACAAGCACACTAGATTTGGAGGAAGTCTTTCAAATTTGCTTGTAAAATTTTATCCTTTCCATATTTTTGTAGTTTATTTTTATTTTTTGCAAACAGGGTAAAAACTGTGAGTAGAAACCTAAAGATTCTCATGTAATTTTCACAACGTTTTTCTCGTGTTTAGCGTAAGTGTGATGCTACAACGCAGCCGATATTAACGATTTCTATCAAGAAATCTATCAGAGATAAGTGAGCAATTGGTGATGCGATGTTTATTGTGTGAAAACAACCGTGGGAGTATGCTGGTTATAACGGGACAACAGATGTCGACGCAACAATCGCAGCATTGTACACTGAGTTGAGCAAATAGAATAACTTGAGGTATCCTAACTGACAACTCGAAGATTTACCATCAAATAGATTTGCTGATATGATTTTGCGGAGCCACAACATTGTTTTGCGAGTGCCTTTTGCAGTCTTTTAATTATGTGAGATCGACTTTCTAAAAATGTCAGGCAAACCACCACACAGCCATGAAATATTACAAACTGAATGAATGTAATACTGATTTGAGCATAAGACACACAATTACGTTTCCGATAGGTTGTTGAGAGTTGGTAGGTCTTGTTTAACCCCTTGCTTTTCTTAACCACAGCCAATGGGTAAAAGAACTTCTGCAATTTTTGTTATTTTCCATTTTGCTTTTTCTGAATGTTTAAAAGCCTTGTTTATACGCAGCAAGACAACTTCTGCCAGTCACGTGTGCCAGTTTGTAGATTGGGAGAACTGTAGACTTTGTAATCATGCTGAGCATACACAAACCACACCTTTCAACCATCGCACGTGATTTGCAACAAATCCTCCATCAAATTGCCATAAAAGAACTGGTTTACCTAGACGAGATCAGCATGAACACTTGACAACCAGGCACAACCCAGACAAAAATCGATCGTTTGTTTGCATGGTTTGTTTGTTACAAACGTAACAACTAACAAACTGTAGTTACGTGACGTAATAAACGTAGCTAAACTAACTAAAGATGTAAAAAAACAATTGATTTGAAATCTGGGAATCATTATGTGGTGATTTTCGTAACGTGTTGCATGGAAATGAAAGCTCACTACATGATATGCTATGATTTTGCTGCCACGCAGAGTTGCCAGCTTCTCAAATAGGTCACACCAGAAACTTCATTAAATTTCAACAGATGCTACAAAATCATTACACCAACTGGCAACTCTGCAGCCACTTGTAAAACTGTTAGACCAAGGCTACATGATCCTGATGGTTCGATCCAACAACCAATCGCCCTTTTAAAACTCCACTCGCCAAATCAAGCGAAGAACGCAAAAAGAAGCGCTTAATGATGACGTCACAAAAGGAACAATTAAGCGACACAAGTAAAACAAAAATGCGTCATCAAACCGTGTATGACAGCTTTGTTGTTATACAAAAATTTTACTTTTAACAATTTGTAGTTAACTTTTCTATGGACAGTGATGGAATTTGAAACTGTTGATAGAGGATCAAAAACATTTGTGGGTGAAAGGTGAAAAGAAATTTAACCTTTTGTTGGTCGCAGGAAAAGTGTGCCATGTTTAACCTTACTGAACTTCCTACAACATTAAGATTTGCTCAATTGAATGCTCAGTTGGTAAATGTAAAAGGAACCATACAGTTAGATGTCAGTGACATTGTTATTAAACAAAATGGCGTTAATGGCAGCCATATTGTATTTCCAGGGAAAACGGGGCAATTATTCGCACGAGTTTTCTTGCAGAATCCAAATTACGTCAAATTGCACATTTCCAAACAATTCATCAAAAGATAATGCGATTGTTTTCGTGCCACGACCAACCTGGACGGTGGGAGACGTTTCTTTGGTGGCAAGACGCGACACCGACTCAACGACCCAGCTCGACAAGCATTGTGACGCTTTAAAGTATTCTCATAGGTTTTGTTGGCACTCTAACCCAGATAAAAACATGTTTCCCACATTTGGTGTGCCGACCTGTAAACGCATCACGATTTTTGCTTACCTTCACACAGTTTCAAAGCATTCTGCAAAGCATACATCCGAACTCGTGTGAAAGTAGAAATTATAAGTGGAAAACTGAAGTGGTAAGAAAGGTTCAGAAAAAGTTCACAAAAGATCAGACCTAGCATTATTTCGTCACTTCAGCAGAAGTAGAATGGTGAATTTCAGAAATTTTCTAAGCTCACCATCATAATGATAATTATGACGTAAAAGCGCCATGCACCTTGGAAAATGACTTTACTAGGAGTTAGGCATAGCAACAATAAAACATAATATTTGATGGCAGATGTATTAATCTTTTTTTTTCAGTGAACGTCGATTGAAATAACTTTCTGTTGTTATTAGTAAGACCTGCATCAAGTCTTTAACCTGTTGGTGAAACTTTGTATTTCTGCTGGAAGTCTTGCCTTTGACTAATTCAGCCCTAAACAGAAGGACCTACCTGGGCTACACTGACTACAATAGTACCATACATTCTAAAATAACAAACTGGATGAAATGATTTGATATAGACCAGTCTTGGTTACAAGAGACGTTGACATAAAAGACTAGCGGAAAACGTGCTTCCGTGATCACAAGTTCAAACCTTCACTTCTCCAGTTAGTTTTCTATTGAAATCTCGACCACAACAAACGCGCAACAAAACCAAACGTGACAAATTGTAAACAAACGGATCTCACTTCCGAATCGACCTTTGTTGTCCATCAATCATGTGTCACGTGACTGGAAACGCTACAGACCGTGACGCATGCACAAAAAACATGGATAGAGTTGGGATGCTAAAATAATGACGTCACTTCACACACGCTTCGTTATATAAAAAAGACTGGGGTAAAATCAAACAGGGACTTGGAAAATTTTCAAGCGGCTAAAGTCTTTAGCAAGTCCTAACGAATGATTTAACGAACTAATAACGAACGAACCGCCATTTGTTTAGGATGGATGTCGACTACAGGCATTTTGATAAGCCGTGTTGCTGTGCACGCCGCACGGTAAGCTGTACATTTTCCTGTATTTTTTACCTGTCATCTTTTGAAGGATGCTGAACATATTTTGTCACTTTGTGTGGAAATAATCTCAATTTTATTCTCCAATATGCCAACATCTTTTCGTAAAAGAATTTCCACTAAAAAAAACAGTTCTATCCAGAAAGTAACTGCAATTCCAAATAAAATCCGTAAACACGGTTGGATGTCGAAAGAGGTGAGGCAGAATTGCGCCAAGATTTGCGATTAAATTTAGTCACTACTTAAGTTTGAGCCCAATGAAGTCGACAAGTGCTATTGTTTGCGCTCTGTTCGGACGCATTAAACAGTTGATCTTCCATATCACATTAATGCGTCATAATCTGTGTTCTGGTTCGTTTCCAATAAATATACTTTTTCCTATCGCAATAAAATCATAAAATTTTTTATACTTTACAAAACCCATATGCCACGCAAGTATGCTGCTGCCTCTGATACAATAGCTAGCGGTAATTAACACAATAGCTAGCGCTTTAAGAATCACTCATTCAAGCACCTAAATTGGACATTTTGACATAAAGCATTGGCCGGGTTGTTAAAAAATGCAAATCAGGATAAAATAGAAAACGAACTGAGCCTCATATTAATAATTCACAGCGTATTGATTACACCGAGAAAGTCAATTGGATGAATTCGGTGTTCGTGCAATAATGTGCTTTAGCTTTTTATTTTTTGCAAGGTTCCTTAACGAAATTTTTTTGCTACAGCGGCACGTGAGATACGAACATTGTTTGAAAAGATTTTGGCACAAATAATAGTGAGAAAAATGCAGTCATTATAATTTAAACCAAATTATAACAAATTATACAAGGCAATAACAATCAAGAGGAACTAAAGGCATCTTATGGCATCATAGTGGGCTAAAGATAGTAGAAAATCGAAGAATTTTTAAAACATTGATTCTCAATATTCTTGGGCTTGAAATTCGCAGCTTTGCCAAAATATTGTGAAAATTATTTAGCTTCTCATAAAAGCGCAACGTTTACAATTGAAAGAAACATTTGCAGGTGAGGGAAAGCAAACCTTAAAAATAGAAAAAAATAATGTAGAATTTTTATAACAACGTCGTTCAGACGTTCAAGGTCTAACATACCTGTCGGGCTAGCACTGTCGGTGTTGTGGTGGTGATGGGGGGGAATGGGGGTGTGTATGGGCTGGTGATGGGGTTGGTTAGACCCTAAACTTCCCACACCAGAATGCATGAGATCTGGAATTGATTGATGGCTTGGAGCAATCTCTGAACCGAAATAGGACTGAAATGCAAACAAAGGAGTTTAATAACTTGTAACACAGAGGTTGATAAAAGATCAACGAGGGCGGACGCATGGCGTTTGGGACAGTGATCCGCTATTAAGGCCATTGTTTAATTTTTAATCAAATTGTCAACTATCACACCTATATGGGTAGATTTACTAGGACTTCTCTAAAATCCTTTACAGACTGTTTCACCCTTATTGGGATCATTAAAAGGTTCTTATTCAAATAGGTAGATTTAAATTGACTGATATACTGTAAATACATTTTTAGTATATCAATT
Organism: Aplidium turbinatum; assembly: GCF_918807975.1. Taxonomy (NCBI): domain Eukaryota; kingdom Metazoa; phylum Chordata; class Ascidiacea; order Aplousobranchia; family Polyclinidae; genus Aplidium; species Aplidium turbinatum. The sequence goes on along the minus strand of NC_137483.1, from coordinate 2,532,702 downwards.
ATGTGTGAATTTATATTATCTCACTATGAGTTGTTCTCAGCGTTTAACAAAGCAGACAGTGTACATTATTGCCCTAAATCCAGGAACTTTAAATCCCCTGGAAATTTAAGCTTTCCAATATTACAATTTAGAATCACTTAAAGGGTTCAACTGTTTCTGTCGCTGGAATATGGAATTAGTGTCTTCACAGTAGACTTGCAAAGTCAATGCAATTTCATTGTATAAGTAGGCCTACTATCAAAACCTACAAAATTTACATGTAATAATAAGTTTTCTGTGTGGTTGGCATTCTTGCGACTGTTCCAAATCACTATTTGTCAAATACTTTGGGAGTACAGTATTTTCTTCACGTTGTTCAAAGCTATTGGTCTCCCATCGAAACAACATCTCACGTTTTCTATATTCCCTCCAAGATTGATTGCTGCGTTTGCCGCAGATATTCAAATTGACACATTTGTCAAAAACACATCGGCAATACTTATCGTGGTGATTGATAATGACGAATTGTTCAGCAACAGTTGATGGATATGACCTCAATAAACGTTATTATTATGTCAGAATTGATTTTCATAACAAACAGAAAACGCAATAACAAACACTTGCAAGTGTAAAAGTCGTAAAATAAAAATTGCAAAATAGAAATGAATCTTAATCGAATGAAAAATAAAGAGCTCAAATTCAGGCGCTGAAGTCACCACAGCAAACGCTTCGAAACTTTAAATTACCCTTCGGATATCTAGTGCTTAAATTGTACCATTTTTTTTAATCTTGACACTTTCAATGATATTCAATTTGTGACATTGAGGATGAAAACGGCTTAGGTTTGGAAACGTGTTGAATACACTTGTAAGAGTTAACAAGAAAATCAGCTATAACTTTGAACAAGCTTTCATACAAAGCTAATTGACTGAACAGCCATAAGGACTGAAAACTCCACATGAGCGAAATTCTGTTTTGTTTTAGAGCAAATTGTGTTCATCTTGAATTTTGAGAGATGCTTCTTAGTAAAAAATTATTTTAACGAAACAAAATTCTTTGTAAACATTTCTTTCATCTTCACTCAATATCTAGAGGCCAATGTCGTCAGAAGTCGCGCAAACCATGCGCAGCTTTTGTGACATCGACAATGGATACAGCGCAAAACAAAAACACACTATTGATAGTGATTCATATTCGTAAAATAGCATATAAATTGTAAAGTACATCTATTTCCCTATGCCAATCTGGCACCTATGATTATGAAAGTAGCTTTTGAACTTTGTACACAAGCAAGGCTAGCTGAGATTTCTATAGAAAGCGTCAATCCAATACAAACGTATCTTTCATTCCAACAAGGCGAACCCACCACCTCAAACCAAATATTGATTGAAAAAAATACAAGTTGTAATTATAGTCAAAGAGTGAGTCACAAACAAGTGCATTTCCTTGTTCATTGTCATTCATCGCGTTGAGTTAATATCACGTCGTAATGTGACTTTATGACACGACAATGATGCATCAACCACTTTCATAGGCACAACGCATAGTCCCGTGGAAAGAAGAACTGGAAAATTGTGTTCCAATACTGCACCACACACGGTTTTTTTGGCTCTTTGTAAAACCATTGTAGAGCGTAGTGGTTGGACGTCTTTTGTAAACAAAAGACGTCCAAACAAACAAAGACGTCTTTTGTAAACAAAATCGCCCCCAAAGCTCAATAGGTTAGAGCGTGACTTCGTGAACAAATAAGCTTCAAGATCAAGCGGCGATGGTTCGACTCTCAGGGTGTGCGCTTGAGCAACGCATTTCAGGACTGCTCTCCATTCAGCGACAACTAGTGTATGGAATAATTCCCAGGCAACACTTCAACAATCGGAAAACTTCACTCTGTCAATCTCGGTAACCGGCCCTGCGTCAAGAGCCTCTACAGGTATGAGAAACTATCAGAAATAACGTATCAAGGCTTTGTCAGTGCAAAGATAAAGATTCAAAACCAAACCATAGGGTAAGCGCTTCTACGAACTCAAACAAAATGTCTACCCATGGCCAGACATATCTAAACCATGCCACAACGCCACAATTTCTTTACCGTTTCGATCAAGACCTCTCATTTTTGTCAATTAAGGTAGCCTACAATTACAAAGATTACGTATTGTTTTTTCACAATATATTTCAAATTTTCTATCGGATCTAGTTGTGCGAAAGGTGGTGAAAGAAAGAAATGTTTCATTGGGCAATGGGTATGGTGTATCCTCCTTGAGCAAACGTAGCTACAATTATGGAAAACAAACTTATGAAAGCTTAGTTATCAAATATTTGGACTTTCTTGCGATAAAAAAACACCAACAAACTAAAATTGCGTGACGTTAAGTTGACATTAAAACAACACCCACCAACGTTTATTTAATGAAAATATTGCTGGGTTTGCTTCACGAAATTTGTTTCGTACATTCAACTTTCTCTGACGTTAAATCGCGTAAACGGGTATTGTTGATTTAACGATTGTTTTATCAGAAATACACTGCAATCCTGAAACCCTCCAGACATCAGAGAAGCGGCCGCTGTTCTATATCGATAATTAATAATTAGCTTTGTGGGGAGCGAGGGCCGAGGTAAGTTTACACAAAGGCACGATAGTGATGCAACTGTTCGATTGTGCTACGTAATAATGCAACAAGGCAGAGACAAAGAACAACACAATGGCAAACAGAAACTAACAAGAGTTGGGTTGTTAATTAACAGAATCAACTCAATGGATTAGTTTACAGACAACGACACTTCAAATACGATCGGAAACTTCAAACTGGCAACCTCAGTAACCAACAAGTCTGTGTCAGCGGTTCAGTCTTGAATGGATGGTGATGCAAAACTGCCAAGATTTAAGCAAAAAGATATTTTTCAAACATCTCAATCATACTCTTCCTCCAACAATCACCAAACAATGACGAAAACGGTCGATCTTTATTCGAAGTTACAAAGCCATGAGTTGAAGGCACCTAACATATAACCTCGTCCCAGTGCGATGCTTCAAACAGCACTTCATCAAACACCAGACAACGAACACCAGTTGATAAGCAGTGGCTTTCTTGATAGCGGCACCCGTCTGTAGTTATTTGCAAGAGCTGTTGACTATTGTTTAACCATCCATGAGTGAGTGCAATATTAAAACAACGCAATGGTGTAATCTAAGCTTGATTGCTGTGTTTGCGTTGCGTACACGATGTCATTATTATATATCTTCGGATACAAAAAAGTCATGATTGTTAAAACTATTCCCAAAGGATGTGTATCCCATACACGTGATAACCTAAAGCCAGTGTTGGTCAGGCGGCCGATTGGTGCAAACGTTGATTACTCGGGGGGGGGGGGGGGGGACATTTCTGTGAGACCCATCAAGTACACTCGGTTTTTAAACAATAAATTTTACAATGTCATTGCTGAGATAGGTGTTTCCATTGTCACCTTAATTTTTCTTTCTAAGTTTAATTTTAAGATGTAAGAAGGAACAAACTGAAGATCACAAATCTTTGAACGAAAAAAAATCGACGCTTGTCGGCGAAACAACTACGCAAAGTTTAATAAGAGGCAGTTCAAAGTTATTTTTCTTTTGGTCGGAACAAAACGTTTCACAAACAACAAAATAAAGACAATAAATACATTTGTTTCGATCAGAATTCGTACGGTACCAGGTGCTGCCAACAACAGGCAAGTTCTTATCCTGTCTTAAGTAGCAATTGTTTGGCACATTGTTCCTTTGTTAGGTACTCAAGATGAAGAACATTCATCTAACAAGTTACACAATTTTTGCAAAAGATGGCAAAACGACACTAGTAATTGAGAGAAAGTTTAAATTTCATTGATATTTTATTACAGTTGTTTTTTGTGGAATTATTGTGGGCCATATATTTCTGAAAGTGTGGATTGCATATTCAAGACGTCATTTTATTTCCTTGAAAATTGACGACAAATTCAAGAATTGTTTGTCTAAAGAAGCTTTTAGGAAAAGGTATAATATTTGCAGAAAATAAATCACTCACAAAGCAAATTATTCATTTTTATGGAAAGTCTTACTCTTCTTGTTTGTATAATTGATGGCGTCATTAAAACAACTTATGATGTCATAAACGAAAAGCATGTTTCTTGCAGCGTTGGTGGAAAGAGCGCGCTTTGTAAGTGTTGCGCTTTCTAAAAGTTCTCTAACCATCAAGAGGTTCTGAGATGCTTATATTATCCAATTCAAATGACTATTCCAGACATAAATTATATGTATTTGCCTTTGCAACAATAGGATATACAAAGTTGGATAAACATCTGAGTTAGGATTATTTGAGATAATGAAGGGCCTTAATTGTAAATCTTTTCAGAGAGGCCGGTTTGCCTTTTACCCTCATGAAAACCACAACCCAGTTAACACATGCCCAATTTGTTACAATAGTCACATTTTTACAGGAGCATCAAAAATATTTATTAGAGGAAACTGGATTATTATTAAATTTCAACGCAGTGTGTCCTATGAAATGGAAATTTGGGTTGGTGTTAGGTTTGCTTAATCGTGCTCGTTCTATCTGCTCAGACAATTATCACTACTAAGTTTATAGTTCTCAATTTTAAAACATGGTTTCATTCAAAAAGGTGAAGTTCAAACTCCATGGTGGAAGTGTGATGCGGATGTTATTAGTTTTAAAACTTTCAAAGATTTTGCTTTGGTTGTTGTGTCCTTAACTTTTCCTCCTTTTGACAGCCAAACCTGGGCAGGTTACCAAGTTAATTTGCTCATTCAAACAATTTTGAAGCCCAACACTTGTCATTGTAAATCAACTTGCACTCTTATAACTGCATCAGGCTGAATTTTTCATTTCCAGGTTGAGAAAGATTTATCGCTTGGTGAGATTTTAATTTACGCAATATAACCCGAGTTGCCTGGCAACCACTAAGTTCCGCTTGCGGTTATTGACGCAAGCTTTCAAGTATTCATCCGACTTTTAATGTCTTGGTTATTTACAGACTTCAAACAACGCTTGTGGTTTTCGATTGTTCAAACCTTAGGCAGCAGCAAACAAACCAACGAAAATTGAAGCATCTTTCACCTGTTCCATTGACGATTTCGCTGATTCCACTTCGGATTTGGTGGGGATTCCCCCATCCCGGTCCTCCATGACAAGCTCAATCGGCATCTTGCCTTTCAGGCAGTTGATGTATCGTGACGTGAAGTTTTGGCAAAGTTCATGAACCTGGAACATTGTCGCTAGTCAATGCAAGAATCCAGTGAGGTAAAACTATATCACCTGAAAACTGCTGCATAAACAGCGGCCAGGTAGTCTAGCCCGAATGGCGGCCAATGAACAGAAGAATCGAACCCCAGCCTTCAGCATCAGAGGCCACCCCAGTGGGCCACGTAACGTTTTTTGTACATATGCGGAGTTTAACAAATTTTAAAAATAAAGTTTACGGCTAAAAAACTTGCTATGTTTGCATCGAAACGATGTAAAATGACATCTTTGGCTACTTGAAAGTAAAACTTTGAATTTACAGCACTATGCGGGGGGAAATCGTCAGTTGCGCATTTGTTTTCTGCAAAAAGAAAAAGATTGAAAAACTTGGTGTCATACTCAGGAAAGTAAATTTATTGATCTTTCATGTAATTAGGAAAGGGGAGGGTTGCCATTTTTTTCAAATCCAGCTTTAGCCCTGGGTATAGGGTACAACAATATATATATTACAAAACCTCTGGTATTTTTTTTTTAACAATTTTTAAAATCTTAAAACTAGGGTTGAAGTTGAAATAAAAATTACCTCACTCTCCCCATGTAATGTAGACTACATTAATTTATATTTATGCAAAACTGCCACCAGACAGCAAATCAGTCACTTTCGCGTTTATTCAACGTCTGCATTGAGGCCATATAAAAAGAGACTGCTTAGTTAGTACCTTAGATTCAACATTGATTCAATTTCAAGCTAATTCAATAATCACCTTTTCTAGTTCCAATAAATGGAATCTTAATACTTGGATTGATAGGATCATCTGCAAGTACAAAAATATGTTAGTCAGTTTTACGTTTTTACGTTTTACGTTTTTACGTCCTTTGTTTCCTTTTGCGAGGGTTTCAGCAAAACTCGATCCGGCCTGATGGTTATATAAAAGAAAGAGTTTTGGAGATAATCAACTTTGATGAAAGTCGCATCATTTTTTCAGAACTAATGCAAGACCACTATCATATGAAGGTTGTTGATCCTTATAGTCGAAAACTAGATTTATTGCCATCCACCTCACACATGTGCAAGATAACAAAGAGGTGAGAACAAAAAGTGCATAAGCCACATTTAAATAAAATAAATCCAGAGCACTTCAAGCATTGGTACCATGAACACTGAACGCATTGCCAAGATGTATGTAGCTAAAATTGATATCTAAGTCTCCAAAGGCACCTTTTCTGGTGAAGATATCTTGTCAGGATATTTAAGGTTCATGGTATAATTGCTTACAGAGGTCGGAATTTTTTTTCAAATATGATTAAGTAGCCTACTTTTCGTTTCTATCTCTTCATATCTGAATTTGTCGACTAAAGCTAAGAACAAAATTAGTCTAACTCATGATCTCTTGCAAAACTTCTACTTTCATCTCTTGAGGTCCTTATTCCAAATCGTTAGTTAAAACGTGCAGACAGTTGTCAGTCGTTACTTACTAGGTTGTCTATTTCGTTGTTGGGGTCAAAGGTTAAAGGTCGGTCTTGAATCTGCAAAACAATAAACTGTAAACATAATGATACAAATCCAATAAGTTTTAGATCCTAACAAGCAAATCCAGCAAGAACTTCCTAACAGATAATAGAAAAGACGCTTATCAATCACAATGAAAAGGAGGGTAGCATCTTCATTTCATTCTTTTGTCACAATCAAAATGTTCCAGGTGGCTGCAAATTTCGATTTCTGGAGAAATATACAGGGAAGCAAGAAAATGAATCTTGATGTGCAAATCTTGATGTGCAAATTTGTTGAAACTATTGGTCAATCACAGCAAAAGATAAGAACCAAGAATGGAAACACTGATGATGGACACAGTTGCGTTTTTGAAAAGTTTGGAAAAGCGACTTTAGTTTCAGCTTTTTGAGCTCTGTATTTTTTTTTATTCAGATTGATATTTATGATACAAGCGTGTCAGTAGTGACTTGTATCGCATCTGTGATCGTAGTGTACTGTATGTTGTGGTAGTGGAGGCAATATAAAACTTGATTATTATTATTATTCATTGAAAACACAAAGTGTTCTCGATGAGCACCAAACCAGCAAACTCTTGAGCGCCAGTGAGGTATTCCCACCATTCAATCATCAATTTTGTTGATCAAAGGAGGAATGGGTGCACATGATGGGACACTTGTTTGCGACAAATATCACACTAAACTTTGAGTGACCTATCAAGAGGTGCCGCTGCAAAGCTTGCTGTTTTCATATTACTTTGACATTTGCTGACATAAAATTACTGCAAATGCAACGTATTCAGCTAGACAAACGTTGTGTGTTTCATTAATTGAAGCCACCGCAGTGATAAGGCCGAGTGGTTAGCGCGTTGGGCTCACAGTCGAGAGCCTGCATGTTCGACTCCAGCCACCCGCACCTGCGGGTAGTTCCAAATTTAAGTCATAAGCAGAGTAGACAACCGGAAACAGACATTGTCGTCGGCTGCAGCGTGGGTCAGGTGTACGTCGGAAGGCGTACACCGATGCATAGCGCTCAAGTCCGCTTTCCCGCAATGCAGGATAAAGATAAACAAACAAACAAACGAAAGAGCTTATTGCCATAAAACTAAGCAAACCGCTACAGAGGCGGTGAAAATTGGGAAATCTACAACAGACAACTGAATGTATGATATTAGTTGATTTAAAAACGTCATCGGAGTGAACTTCTAGTGTTCTAGAATAGTGTCTTTGAATTTATTTCAAAAATTTGTAGCTTCATGCACAAGTTTCCAAAGTTTATGATAATCTCTTTGGGGCAAAGCAAACTGGGTCTTTTCTGCAACGTGAGCCATACAGTGGGGATGCTACAAAAACATATAAACTTGTGCTATTGAAAAAATTTCATATTTAATAGTAAATTGAGTGTTTGATAAAGCCGTTGCATATATTTTCAAAGAAAACTACACAATCATTTTCATTTGAGCTTGTTACAGAATTAATAATTCATAGTAAAACCTTACTTGTACACTTTATGTCATGACGTCAACAACACGTCATACGAACCTGCTTAGCAAAACAAGCAATGTCGTCATTAAAAGAATCGGATGAGCACACGTCTCCTCCTGCCACAGCGGGATCGCGGGGGGTACAGGTTGCCAGTTCGCATTTCTCAAACACCAAAGCGAGAAGGGGGAAGAGAGGGTGTCTGGAACGGCAAAGGGGAAGCATGAGTTAGTTTGGACAATGGAATGTGTATATCAGCTTAAGAATTTTTGCCTTATGAGAACTCAGTTCTATTCTTTGGAAGATTCTAAGTCTTCCGTAAAAAGCACTCGATAGGTATGACATAAACAAGCAATAATAAAGAAATAAGCAAGTATAGCGGAAGCAAGTATGTACAGTATAACTAGTAGATGTGCTAAGGAATGATATGTTCAAGCAAAGCTGAAATACAACAATAGATGCTTGTCATCCACAAAAACAAGTGTTGCAAATCATTGTTTTATTGCCTTGTTTAGGTCTGTACCTTCTGTTTTGGCGCTTCTACCTTTATTAGACTTTTGTAGTGTTGCCGCATGCATCGGTTATGCTGTGATGGTCGGAAATAAACCCAACAACTATTGCAGAGCCATTACAAGCTAAATTATTTTGAAAAAAGCTGATGATGTGGCTTAGTAGTAGTCCAGTTTTAACCCGGTGATGTCCCCGTTACCGAGGGTGGTCGGATGGCCGTAAAGTTAGTTTCAAAAAGGCGTTTTATGACGCTTTGGCTGCAATCGTGTCCGGTATCGATACCACAACTACTGTTCCACAAATGACAAAGCTAATGAACTGCGTATACAGAGGTTGGAACCATATTTAGCTTGAAAACTTTGAAAGTAAAACTAAGAAAAATAAAAAAAAAAAACTAAGAAAATCTTTCGGCCAAAACATCAACTTCCCAAGGGAAAAAGGTTAACATCGCTGGACGTTGTAACAACGTAAAAATAACAACTTTAAGGCTGATTTGCCACCCCACTTTTTACGCTGTCTATCAAACCATCGAATGGAAACTTGATCGCAAGAACATTGAATTTTGCGACGAGATTCGACAGCAATTTGCATTTTGTCGAACGGAAAGCGATCTCCCGCTACGAACGCCGTGATGCAACGCGACCAAATCAGGTGTTGCGGATTGCCATCCTTGAAAGTCGTGGGTTTCGACCCGAGCGGAACTGAAGGTGAAAGTCGGTATCATGGAGCAGTTCATTACAAAAACTTGGAACGAAGATTTATCGCTGTAACGTTGTGAAATGTTAAGATAACGTCAAAGTAACCTCAAGCACATGGTGTCCCAGACAGCAAAATCCGTCGTTTTTAATTGATTCAATGTCTGCAGACGTTGAATCAATGTAAAAATGACAGATTTTGCTGTCTGGGGTCTGTCTGTTAAAGAGCGGGAGATCACGTAATGTTGACGGAATAATATTTTTATTTCGATTGTTTCGAAGGAGTTGTCTGTCAGCAAACTTTTTCAAGAGATTTTAAGCGTGAATTTCACACACACACTGACTGCCACTGTTCGAGCAGCTGTTGAATCATTTGCCAAACCGCATGAATCGGTGTGTGACCACAACTATTCCAAACAAAAGCATACAAATCGCAGGTGGCAATTATGACATAACAAAGCGATTAGGAAGAAAGTTAATATAGCTTTTCAAGAACTACCACAAGATTATTCGCAGACATCTGCACTACTCGCGGTATTACGACTGTTATCACAACAGTTACTGAATTATGGCAACAACTCTTTGAATCCGAAGATCAACATTAGGGAAAAGTACATCTAAACACTGTTGTAATGTTTGAGTTTCATTATTTTTGCAAATCTATGCAAAACAGATGGTTATTTACTGAATACTCTTGCACTCGAAATTAAACGTACTTGTAGTTTGATAACGAACAACAAATAACTTGTATACACAAAAGCAACAGTAATCTCATGACAACCTTTGGCAACTAATTAGCGTTGGATATACACAAAACTGATCTCGAATACATTCCCGCTATTGCAATTTGTTGCTGCAGAATTTTTAAAAACTATCAAAGGCCTAGAATTTTTTTTTATGAAAGGAATATAGATTTTATCATATTCAGTGATTCAACATGGCGAGATTCGACATAGCATTTACTAGAACATTATTCAAATAAGATACGTGGCTTAAAGTCATCAGCTACTTCCAGCAATACCTTTTAATAACTCGTTTTTGCGCAATATTTGACTGATGTATAGGCTACCAATTAAACATTTAGGTTAAGTAGACGGGAATGCAAGAAAGTCACTTTCCATGCCCATCTTCCACCATGTCGAAGTGTCGTAGTCAACGAACAACCACCTGTTCAGGATAGTGGTCAAACCGACATTTTTGAAAGCGTCAAACAAACACTTTCGTCACTCGGCTGCTGTCATCATCTAAGGAAGAGACAGCATCAAATAAACATCCCGATATTTAGTTGTTGACTATTGTGGACGTTTCCTAGCTTGATATGTACTGTTGGAAGTGACTGATAGATTTTTTGCTCTCATATATGATACAAGATGAATGAAAGGGTTAAAAGTCTTAAATATAAACTAAATCGTACAAGTTTCATAACCAAGACAAAATAATCTGCCATAGTAGCTTGACTGCTCATTATAGAACAAAGTTTGTCATCATTCGGCTTCAACAAACGTTATGACTTTTACGCACACGTTTCAGTTAGGACTTCTTCAATGTTATTTTGCTGACTCAAAGAACTGCACAGGCATGCATTCGTTCAACAAAGGCACTAGCACGCGCACTTGTATTCAAAGCATTGCGGTGTCAATATACGAATTTGAGAATGTAACGAGAACCAATTTGTTAAGTTTTGAGTCATCACATGAACAACAGCAGCATTAACTCGATAATGTCAATCCAGTTAAATTACTAAATGACATCCTAGCTGCAATTAAGATTATACCGGAACCAACAAGCAAATCGTTGAAGCGTGGCCAACTTAGAGCCAAGTTTGACATATTTTTTTTACATTTCAACAAATTTCAGACTTTCAATCAAATTTCAGACTAAGAAAGTTTTAAACTTTCTTAACACTTTTAAGAATTTACAAAAATAATGTTTTATTTTTATTTTACCCTTGCAGTTTAACTTCAGAAAACACAATGCAGTGGCAATAAGCATAGCGACTGGAAGAAAAAGTTTTGACTTTGTGGCAAATTGACAATAGATTCTGTGCAACACTTGAAAGTTAGTTCGAGCTAGGTTGCCGACAAAAAACACATGGGTATATTTAGAATAACCTTTTTCCCAGCTCGCAAAAATTGCCACTTTTTCATTATCTCAACGTCTAAATGAATTTAAACAATGTAAAACTAGCTGGTTTGGTTGGCGAAGTGATGACATGGTTGAAGAAGAACGTGATTTCAGGAGAATGTGATTCATTTTTAATGTGATTTAAGAAGGACGTGAGTTAAAGAGGGAGTGAGTTAAGGAGGATGTGATCTAAGGAGGACATGATTTAAGGAGGACGTGAGTTAAGGAGGACGTGACTGAAGGAGGACGTGAGTTAAGGAGGACGTGAGTTAAGGAGAACGTGAGTTAAGGAGGACTTGAGTTAAGAAAGACGTGAGTTAAGGAAGACGGGATCTAAGGAGGACGTGATTTAAGAAGGACGTGAGTTCAGGAGGACGTGATTTAAGGATGACGTTACCCGTGCTTTTTAGTTTGCTTGCTCGAAATATTTAATTTTTATTCAAAACTTGTTTCACAAAAACTGCTTCATGTGTTACTTTCCAAACAAGTGTGAAATGCTTTTTAGCATCATTAATACAATCAGGACAACTGAAAGTGTCACGAAATGATGGAACGAAATGGCATAATCACACAACAGATCGTTTATTTTAAAGAACCTCATATTTTTATTTTTTTTTTACGTTATGTTTTGAGTTCCATAGACCTCACTGCATTGCAACCTCACAGTGATTGTAGCCCTCTTCTAGGCATGCAGTTTTGTTATCGCTTATTTTAACGACGATGAATAAATAATGGTAAGAAACAGGCTTTCAAATCTGAACTTTTAACTCACACTGCTCATCTAAACACGATAAATTATGCACTGTGAAGTCATAAACAATTGAATCGATCAATAGAGGCGAAATCGCAACAACACATGCAACAACACCATCAAGGACTTTAACTTAAAAGTTAAGACCAGGGTTGTGGAATCGGGCGAAAAATATACGACTCCAATTCCTCGGCTTACAACTGGCCGGCTCCGACTCCGAACACGCCAAAAACTTTCTGACCCCGATTCCACAGCTCTGCTCTAGATTCTGTAAGCGTTCTGTAAGAAGCAAGATTGCTTTAGCTTTCGCCATCAACTTAAAGCAAGAAGAACCACGGACAAAAAAAGTCTTCGAACAAAATGATTTTATCCCTAAAATGCCGCTCAAGAGTGCACAACACTACCATGCACTGTCAAGCGTTGTCGAACCACCGACCTTGAAAGTCATACCAAGACTTTTACTATTCATTTATGCAACTGACAGTGTTTTAATAAGTCACAACCGAGTGTTCTTGCGCAGTGTCGAACCAACGTCCTTCTGGACGTGGATCACTCGGCCATGCAGACGCGGAGAACAAAATGAAGTCGCTCTTTTGCCAACGAAGAAACTGACTAAGACAAAGGCATACTGTTGTTTAATTGTTTACAGTTTAAGTTTGTTTCAACTTTTTCAAATTCAACTTTGCGACGATGACTTTGCGACAATATCACGATGCAGTCCATACACTTGTCGCATACATGACATAGGTTCTAAGTTATCATAGCGCTTTTGTGTGATATTCATTCAACTAAGTAGCAATAAATTGCTTGTTTATAAACTGTACGATGAAAAACTGTAAATTAATGAGAACTGTTCATTTTACCTCAAGGAATATTACCAAATATTTGAAAGCCGTGTGCTACCTATCACATATGACAATAGACAATGAAAACAATTCATTACTCGGATATTGTGTCGTATATTCGAAGAGCTTTTGCAACGTCTCGCATACAAATATCACAAACGAAATGCATCTACATCACATCGTCATCTTTATTATTGGGCCTACCGTCATCATCGTCAAAACTATCTCTAAACTGTTGGTCACAATGTAATCTTCTAGAAGCAACTGTCCTATAGACTTACAAGACGATAGCGATTGTGATGCTATGCCAGAAGCGCATTCAAACGCTAAGAAACAAAACAAATACAACAAGAATGAAGTTGCAGCCTGTGTCTTTGGTATCTAACATTAGATTGCTTCTCTGACTTCCATGGAATGCGAACCCAGACCCTAACGCTGAGACGATACATCGGTTATAACAATCGGAGGGTGATGTCTCATTGTCTCAACTGCTGCCTCATAATCAGATAAATGTATTGGAGGTTGAAACTGTCAAAATATGAGCAATTTGATAAAAAATTAAGGATCCCAAACTGTAGATACCAAACTCATGTTTAGCAAACGTGTCGAAAGCTAAACAGTTTTTCTTTCAGTGCAATTGAATGAGCCCAGTTTAGTTTTCAAAATGGTTTGCTCTTTGCTGAATATGAGTTTAGTATCTACATCTTGGGCTCTTTATTATATAATTAGGTTTACCAGGCGTTCCAACCATTTTGCTCATCTGGATTTAAAAAAAAGAAAGGGAGTTCTTCAAATAATGTAAAGTTTAGCAGCTCAGTGTCACAGCTTAAACTTGGTAAAACGGAGTAAAAACTTCTTGCTCGAGCAAGTGTGAGGCTCATGATGTAGACAAGCATTTTAAAGTCGCAAGCCTTTGTTTAAGTTTTTATTTCATTGCATTTTTTAGAGAAATTCTATGAAATAACTGTTTGGATATTATGTGTGGGATACTTTTTAATAAACGATGTAGGCCTACAGTAATGTACAGTAACACGGGTGACGGCCATTTTGAATTCACTTTTTTATCTAAAACAGACTAAAAATCAACATAAGTTTACAATAAACTTGTCAGTTGAAATAAACGCCATTTTGTAAATTATTGTTTAATTCAAAAGCAACTTTCTTTGCAAGCAATGTGCGTTTGTGCCTGGGTTGGCTCTGCAAAGCTCTGCTTGAGTGTTTGGCTGCGCTGCAACGCAACATTAATATTTTATGATCAAGAGCCGCTAAGATGCAAAGAGCTGACAAATATGCAAGGCTATCACGCTAGGAACAGAAGGTATGTTTTAAATAATTTAATCTCACATTGTTCTGCCATCGCAAAAACACTATAAAAACATGTGTTTCAAAAAGCAACTTTTTCAATGTGACTGCAGCAAAACATTTTTTAATTGAAATCTTAAAGTACACTCACGTATAAATAGCTTCTTTGTCTCGTTTTTGTACCATTCTCTCTGGTTCATTAACTCTTTCATCCATAGCTGCAGTGCTTTGATTAGTGCTTATTCTGTGCATGGAGTGCGTTGTAACTGGCGCATTACTGAAATGCGGCACTGACGAAGGACCGTGAGATAAATGTGACATTTGCGGGATTGAGCGGTTTAAATCCTCGTCGAAAATTGCACCAGCTCCCGATGTCGTTTCACTCATATTTCGTAGCTCGTTCATGCCACCAAAATGGGACATCGAATCTTCAAACTGTTTTTAAAAACATAAAACACAAAATTTAATTACTTATTAACAAACGCTTTAACTTCAAGAAGCTCCGATATTTGCTTAATTACAAAGAAAAGACATTTTGTATCCATAAATCACAAAAGAAAGTCAACATTTCAAAGGCAAGCTTCTCATATATTCTATAACTTACACAAGCCGCAGTGGCCATCACCAACTTCTTTTTCAAGACAAAGTTCACTTTCTTACTTCACCAAGAAGCTAACAACTAAAACTGCAACAAACACATATAACTTTATAAACAGGAAAACGCAGAAATAAAGCATTGTTGTGTAACAATGGCTGACCCAGTTGACAATGGCTGACCCAACGAGGTTGTGCGGTCACAGACGCCATTGTGGATCGGTTTCATATAATCGTAATTTCTGTTTAAACATTGACATACAACATATAGCTATAAAATAAAACGGAGTTTTTCTAAGTTTACTTTGCTCGCAAGCAAAATAATGCCTGATTCTGCATAATGTATATACTTCTGCATTGTTACCTCACTGTCAGTTTTATTCTAAAACAAAAGGACGAAACAAAGGCACTGCCTGCACTTATTGTTCTTAATAAAATACAAATCAATCTTACAAAACATCAGCCGCTTTTGAAAAATAATAACCAGAACCTTTCTATAGCAATAGCGGAGTTTCATTAAAACTTTTCGATATTACTGGAACCTGCTTTCGTCATTGGCACTACACCTTGACTACGAAAAAACTTCTCTGTATTTGTGTTAAGTTGCTCTTAAAACATTTCTGCCGATGTCTCTTTGTAGCCTTTAATAACACAGCTAAGCACACATCAACAAATCATTGCTTTCTAGGAGTTAGGTTTAACAACTGCACTGTGAATGAAAGCACTACAACCTTTGAGCTGTCGTTTGATTGGCGTAAAGAAAAAAGGCGACAACCACGCAACATCGCGATGCTGAGCGCTGAGGCGGGCCACCTGCTGCCACAACGTAACCAGAACATAGCCACGTACGGTTTTAGGTTTCTTTGGGGCGGATTCATCCCTAGAACAGGGTCGCCAATTCCGCTCTTTTCGATCACTTTACAAAGATTCAGTTTTTTTTTTTTGCTCACAAAATATTTGAATTGGCCTTCAACTTCTGTTGAAGATTTTAATCTAAAATACGTACACACAAAAATTTATATCGCTGTGTTTCGCAATACGCTAAATCCATACGAGTGAGTGCTACTGTATGTCTCGCTATTATGACAAGTCACTTCGATGAATGGCCACGAGCCCACGACATTACACCACCATCGTCGTTTGAGCGTTTGGGGATGCGACCTTATTCTTTCACCATCTCGAGTTGACGATTGTTTCGA
This sequence comes from Aplidium turbinatum, assembly GCF_918807975.1. NCBI lineage: Eukaryota > Metazoa > Chordata > Ascidiacea > Aplousobranchia > Polyclinidae > Aplidium > Aplidium turbinatum. The sequence goes on along the minus strand of NC_137483.1, from coordinate 2,516,523 downwards.
GAGGTTGCTTTAAAACAACCAGTATCAGTCTTATCAATATCATTCCAAACAAGTAAACCTTCTGGTGTGTGCTATTTGACGGACACAAAATGGTGTGGACATAGATGATATGATTTAGGCAGTGGCGGATCAAGTGGGGTAGTGGGGGGGGGGCGGTAGCCACCCCTTAATTACAGAGAAGTAACTGTATCCACGGTGTGTTTCCAAGGTCGGATTGATGTAAACCTACACATCATTGTGTTTTTCTAAAATCTCCCCCCCCCCCAACATAAAACAACTTGCTGGATTCGCCCTGGGTCTGAGGGTATGTCCCTCAGCTCCATATTTACAGAGAAGTGATGCGCTCCTCATGGGCGCATATTAAGCGAAAAACGCCAGTCCAAAGATGATAACGCCTCCACACATGACTTGACAGAGACAAGCCGATGGGGCGGGTGTCGTCGTTGAGGATGAAGTATAAGAATTTGGTCGTGACCGACCTCCATCCCACTTTCATTTTTGGTTCTTTCCATTAACCAACAACAGTTGCAATTGCAAAACGGAAAAAAAGATGTATGAATGCATCATCCTGATGGGGTGTAGCGAAACACTGTTAAAACCTAAATAATTTTTTAATGATTTATCATTAAACTCAAGCGTTTTGGCTTTACTGAAATAGACGCAGCTCAAAATCAAGGCTCATTAGATTCCCTCGAGTCTCAAGCCAAAATTGGAAGGTGCTCTTTACAAGTTTAGCACATTTCCACTTTTCATCAAGTTAAAGTTCATGCAATAACTTCAGGATTAATCAGCAGGGTGGTCGACTCGAAACGTTTTACATCGCGACAGAACGGCGCTCATAATCCGGCTACAAGGCACTCATTACCAGATATTAATGTTGCGGGCGTGTTGTACGTAAACAATGCGAACAACAATCGCCGATTGCAGATTGTGCGTCATAATCGAGTTTCTTCTTTGGTATCTTCTCGAGTCTCGCTGAAGTTTCATGGCTTTTATATTTCATATCTAAGTCAGTTCCTTGTACAGACCTCACCACCCGAACAAATGTTCATGCAGGTTTCTTTACCACGCAAAAGCGCATATGTACGATGTTTCATAACATAATAACTTGATTCTTTTCTTAAGTTATAATCTTCAAGCATTGTACTACAAGATTTAAATCTGCTGGTTCAAAGTAGGCCGATTGATTTTGAAACTGAAACATGGTATATATATCAGTGCTAGCTATGGACATTAGAGATGACCCTTGCAACTCGAACAACTGTTTATTCACGTTTCCTTACAATATTCTGTCATCTTTCTTCATTCATGGACGTGTTAATATCGCTTGTTGTAGCTGCTACTTTGTTTTTAGTCTTAATTGCGTAAATGACGAAAAAGAAAATGGAAAGAAAATCAGTTGACACCTACCAGTCAAAGCCTGACTTCGAAGTCAAACCCAAACCTTTTCCCGGTTGCTGGCATGTTTGTATATCAAATATCTTCAAAGCTGACAATGTGTTTTACACTCCATCACATGTTCATGTCAAAAAATATATGAAACTGAATAGAATCACGATTCAAGATGAGTTCCCATCAGATTAGGAACAAGCTCCCACTGCATTGCATTTAGGGTCTTCTCTCGTTCCGTATAAAAAGTTAGCTAACGTCTATACAATGTCCAAGGTTCCTCCTTTTTCCCGAGCTCTTCGTGGTCTTTTCTTCTTTCTTGCGCTCCAGAGATCAGTTATTTAATCTCAGTGAGTCTCTGCATCCATACTTCACTTGATCTAACTGGAAATCCCAGGAACCTCGTCTTAAAGCAAGCTGCAGAACGCTTCACATTTTTAACATCATCTCCTCCAGGTCCCTCCATATACTGTTCTTCCATCTTCATTTTGGCTTCTTTAACTTTTTCCGATTTACAACTGCCGCATCTATTTACCTATGCGATCTTCTTTTTTTTTTCAACAAGTGTTTCAGATGTTTATTATATTGCATCAGCTAGACATCCCAATTTATACGTCATAATCGTAAGAAAGAGCGCAATCTACGCCACACGTAAATTTTTTGTTTTGTCCTGACATGGATCGAATTCAGATCGAACAAATGTAATGGCCAAGAGCCCAAGACGCATCCATCTTTAATCTGCTTTGCAATAACACTCTTTCTCTTTAAAAGGCATACTAAATGAAATTTTCAAACGAGAATTAAGCATTAAAATGCGTAAACAGAACATTCAAGAATACATTTCAAAAAAAATTACCGAAAAAAAATTGTTTTTAATGGTGCTGGTAAGGCCCAAAGTCCAATGTTTCATTTATTTTCATTTTTTTTCAAAATGACCAAAAAGTGCAAACACTACTCGAGAATACGTCACTATCGACAGCAATAAAAAAAGCCACGTTACCACATCTGATGTTTTAACATCAGAGCTGATGTTTTGAGCAAACTGTCTGATGTTTTGATATTGAAATCTGATGTTTTGATGTACATACATACATAGCCTATAGTCAAATCGCCGGCAGTAACAACTGTTGTGTGATCAGCTGATTGCTCGTCTTTTGTGACGTAGACTGTACAGTCGCAAGCTTCGCTGCTCAGGCCCATTCTGGTTTTGAAAGCTCTGACAAAAGCACGCGCGCAATGGTGGTCAGACCGCAATGGGGCAAAATTTTATTGAAAATCGTTTTATGGTAGCAAGTTAAACACAAAGAACGTGGAAAATCGCCAAGTCAGGTTTTTCCTTTAGTATCCCTTTAATGAAATCTTCAGCTTTAAAGAATTTTTGCGTCAAATGCTCAAAGAATGAGTGGGTGGATTTTTATGACGTCACAGTCATTTGCGGAGGAGAGGTCAAAATGAAGAAAAGTGCATTGAAAACAATCCATAAAAATTTATTTTTGAAAAGTATCCCAAACCAGAACATATGGTGGATTGGATTGCTAATATTTTATAACCGGAAAGTTGCCGAAAAATGCTAAAATTTTGAAAGTGAAACAAAACAAGTTTCTGAATTCTGAAAAGTTTGGGTATTTATCAAGATAATTACATAGTTGCAACGTTCATTTGATGAAAGTGAAAATAAAAGCAAAGACAAACAAAACAAATTTCAACTTACCCCACAACAGTGAAGACAAAATAATAAATCACGCTAAAATAAAGGGAAAGTGAAATGATTCAAGTTCTGACAACTCACTTGGACTTTCGGTGTTGGTTTTACCGCTTTCTCCGTTTCAAGCGTTCAATTTTATTTACAACAACAAACATTTTTGCAAGCACGAAATGGGTGAGCCATCATGCATACACAGTTTCTTATTCCACTGATGCTTGGCCATCTACAACTCGGTCTATTTATCTAATTCGTGGGTGGCATCCAATAATGTGCCATCTTCATCAAATTCTACAAGCTGGTTTGTATACACCCAGGTCTAGGTGGTCGAGATAGAATTTGTTACGTGGACAGTTTTCCTAAATAGACTGAGCTAAAATTGTACTTTTTTTGATTGTTTGTAGCTCTGAAACGTAATTTAATGTTGATTTTATGCAAAAGTGGAAGATTTTTTTTATTATCGGGTGCACCCAGGTTCAACCACATAACTTACGAGAAACTAAAATATAGATAAATTGCTAAATTATAACCAAAATTTTCAAAAACTACTTTCTTTGAAATCAATCATACAATTCTGTTAAATGTATTTCCTAACCCATAACTTGTTTTCCGCAATACAAACCGCTTGTGATAACAGGGCCACTGTAGCAAGACACTTTCGCGTTAAACAAACAGAGTCAAACTTTGTAATTAATGTTAAACGACCATTTTGAGGTGATGCAAGTTCTAAGGGAAGGGTGTTATAAACAGGGGGTTAAGAGAGCCATACTCATAGTGACGCAGTTCGTTAAATGAAACAAATTTCTTTACTAATAACCTTTCTCCTTAGCGAAGCAACTGAAATTTATTTTGCACCGAAATTTTATTTTAAGAGTACAAGGTTAGTTGAGTTAAAATTAAGAGAAATCTTGAAAAATAATCATGGCAACCTTCATATAAATGAGAATCTTATTAAACTTTAATGAACTTGATAAATTTTTTTTTTTTTGGTTGTCATGATGCACAATTCACATTACGTCATTAACAACCAAAAATATGTGCAATTTTCAAATTTCCTGCTAAAATTCAATTGCATAGCTACGACACCAAATATGACCGTTCATGAACGTATTAAAATTGGGAAGAAAAAGTTTTAAATTTTTTTTTTTAAATTATATGAATTAAAAAAACAAGCAATGACATTATTATTATCACCAGGCTACCTCAAATTTAAGATTTTGAACAAAATAAATACCGTAAATAAAGTTCTCATTTGATTGGATACAAGAAAATGAATGATGTAGAAATCACGGATTTTGTTGTCTGGGTTCGGTTTGGATCACCATTTACCAGAAGGAAAGACAGCTACGGCACGAATCGTTATTTAGCGGTGGTGCAACCACAGGCCTGTGCCAGGGAGCAAACGGGGCTCAATTGACCTTACCACAAAATTTTGATACCATTTTACAAGCCAGAATATAAAAAGTAGAGGCTCAATTGTAGCAATTTGGTTAGCAGGGAGTAGATCCTTGATAACTGCGCTCCTGTGTGCTGGACATAGGAACGAAACGTTTGTACAAGAAATCACCGAAATTCGGACAGTTGCCAGCTTTCAAGAGCCGATGATTTAAATAAAGCACCGACCCAGGATCACACAACGTTGCAAGACATGTTCGTAACGACTGCAGTTAAATTAGTCGCTTCAGTTGTGACGCAATAATAAGCGCTTCTATTTGGCAAGCAGCGTGCACAGAGCAGTGCAGACGGGTCTCGGGGTGCACTTGTTTGACACGGACAGGTCGTGACAACAATTGCATCTTGAAGAGACTTAGTTCGCTTTCTTTTATGACATCAACATCGACAACACCGCCTAATGACCCAGCAGCCGCCGAGCCTGTCCGCGAGTGCTTGACGCGATCCACTTTTTTTGTTACGCTGTCAGATGGATATCGTACGATGAGTTGGGCTCAGCCTCACGTAAAGCAGATGCCCAAACGGAGCATTGGGCACGGTATCCATAAACATTACTTAAAAACAACAGGACTTTGATAATTGATAAGAGAACGTTGGTTTTCAATTCGAGTCTTGTCAGTTCCAATCAAGCAGCTTTGTTGCACGTAATTTTGAAGGTAATGCTTGTTCTAATGAGATTTCACCGTTCGAGGCCCGAAGCGTCATTATGACGCAAATGACATGCAGACACTTGACAATTACTTTGTGACGAGGGTTAGGATAAGTTTGACATGCAAGTGTGAAAAAGTATCATGCTTTGTGGCAGTAACAACAGTTTAAACCGGTTCATGGCTCTTATTTGCATGGATCAGTTAAGCGCTTCCCTTCCATAGTGAGATATTCATCAATCAAATCTCGTTGCAACACAACGATCTGAAATAAACGAATCATTCCACTGCTTAGCACGAACTGTTGGTGAAGCGTGGCAGTTTTAAGACGGTGTTTCACAATCTTACTTTGTGCGTCAATCTAACGTAATGAAATGCTTATTTAATGCTAAGGTGTGAAATTTAAGAATTGGATGCTACCGTATGTTATACAACATTTGTGAAATCCTCAGCCGCTATTCAAAGAGCACCGCAAAGGAAATACTTTGACATTTGACGCCAGCATTAGCAAACCGAATGAATTAATCAAAGCACGAGTATTCTCAATATGAAAGCACATTCTTTCAGCTAGTGAGTAGTGTGCCACGTTATGTGTTTATAGGTCTTCATAGGTTCATGCCACTGAAGACAAACGCGCTTTTGAAATACTTGAATTACATTTGTAGATATTTTTGTTTATATTTTGCTGTATTTGAATTTCAGGTAACCTTTTTTTTAATCAAACATTTTCTCACATGGGTTAATTTGAGAGAAGAAACCAGCAGCAGTGTAAATGTCCATTCACTTTCGAAACACAACCATTCAAGCTCCAAACAATACAAGATCAAAGTCTCATCTTTTTCATTATTGCTGCGCTGGTATATCGTATGCAGTTATGTGTTTCAGGTTTTACCCCGGACATGTTTGCAGGAGATAAAAACTAATACACTTGTTTTGGTTTAGATTCCAGCATATGTATATCTAACTGCATTCGATGCAATCTTTAATAATGTGGCAATATAAAAAGAGGCATTGATGTTGTTTCAAAATGACTTTCCCTTTTGGAAACGTTAAAAATTACGTTGACACCAACTTCCTCAGTCTACAAGTATTCGGTTATGTTACCAAGACAACTGCTGACCAATGAAAATTCAGAGTGACACTTCCATATAACGTGACACAACAACAAACATTCCCTATTGCTTAACAATCAAACATCAATGAACGTTGTTTCAACAGAATCAATGAGATGAAACCAGTTATCTGATTGTGGATATTCAGACAGCAAAATCTAATTCAATGTTTTAGCAAAATCAAAGTTCAAAATCAACGTCTCCAGGCGTTGAATCAATGTAAAAATGATGGATTTTGTTATCTGGGAAGGAACAGACCAAATCCAACGCAGGAAAAAGTCATCAAGATCAGAATCCATTTTTCAGTAGAAACAAATGAATTAAATGATTGGAAGATATGTGTTGGTTCTAGAAGTTTTGAAATGACGAGTCGTTAGCAATGTTCAACGGTTTTACGAAGTTTTCAGGAATATTTTCTCTTTACGTAGGAACCCACATTATGAACAAAAATTGAAGCTAAAATGTACATACTAAATTAATGTTCAGCAAACGTCGCATAAACTATATAATTTTCGTTTTTAGTGCTAAAGTGTAGTTGATAGTTGATAAAGTGTAGTTGAAGCACAAAAGATGAAAACACATTAGTTCCTGATAAAATTGCTGAATTACAAGTTGGACTTTTCATATTTTTATTTATACATTTGCTTATTTTGATTGAGCAAACTTTATGAATTGATCTATTATTGTTTCATTACTACTGTGTTGTTAACATTGTCCTATTCACTGAGACAGAATTGGAAATTTTTTTTGTCAAATTCCTAAATTACTTTCTCCCACATTATTCTTTCGGATGACATAGGCTTCCTAGCTGTGAGCAAACTGTGAATCAACAACCTATGTGCTGAGTCACTTCAGAGAGACACTAGCACCCTAAATAGGAATACTACCTGTACCTACGCTTTTTTATCTCTGTGATTAAACAGAAAGAATATTGACACACAGAAAGAAAAATGTCCTGAATGTGACATAACAACACAACTTTTACAGTGATAATCAAACACAAACAATTCCAGAATAAGTGTTCATCAGGCTTTTACTAACACATTCGTTCACTGGCAGGAGCGTGGCTGTGACAACAATATGAAAAACTACTTTTTGCTCGTGAACAATTATGCACTTGAATAGTTTTATGTTTTAAGAATGTTTCAGGCCCAAAACTAAACTAAATATCCTCGGCTGGAAGCCGAATAAAAATACAAAGATTTTAAAGAAGTTCTCTTCTTTTTTAAGTGTTTGTAACCGAGCCAAAAGCGCATCCTTTTATCACACCAGGTCGGCTATGTTTACTTGAACTGCACTGAAAGATCATTAGACGAGATTTCAAATCAGAGAATGCAAAACTAAATTGTTTTTTTTATTGATTTACAAAATATTACACTTTTTATAGATTATATAGATTCAGTGGAGTTAGTTTTAAAGTAATTCAATGTGTCCTACTAAAAGTAAGCTTGTAATAAGGTGCACAAAATTTAATAAAATGACAATTGACCCAGGATTAGAGTGGTCAGAAAAGCGGAATTTCGCGTTCTATATATAATGTAACGTCCTAGATACAAGCAGAAGCCAGTCTTTGGTGCCATTGCCCAAGAGACGCAGACTTTCTGCTGCAATTGGTTGACGAAAAATTTGCAGTTTTGCCAATAAGCCGATAATTTCGAGATTATTTGAGGTTGTCCTTGTATTTGCATATAACCGTCTGCACGTTAGTTTGGTATATCAAAAGCAAAAAAAACTATTTTTTTTCGGAGTTATGTCCGCTCACGTATTGTGATAACGTAACGAATTTGGACTGCCAATCCCACAAAGGCGGTGGTTTGACTACAGTTGGCTGGACACATCGTAACTGGTTTAGACACATCAGCATCGCATAGTAACACAAGAAACAAAAAGTCCAATCGTCGTTATTTGAGTTTTTGAGATAGACAGTTTATCTTTTCACAACCTCAAGTTGATGATATATCCCACCTCGAAAAGCCACTGCAGAGCAACAGCTATAAATGTTAAACATTTAAGAACATATTTTCACCCTATTCTGCAATTTGCGCAAGCAGGAACTTTCCATAGTCGTTCACATTTACTCGTTTGCAACGGCCACTTAACTTTGTCCATGATTTGACAAGCTCAACCTGACCTTCATTTAGTGCAAACGTACACCACAGGAGAGAATTGGAAAAGCACAAACACTTGTGATCACAGCTGGATTCAAACTAAGAACCCTTTGATTCAATCGACTTTTCCAAAATCCTTGCGAGCAAAACAACGAAAATTATCGTTGCAGGCATGATTTCAGTTTCTATAATGATTTAAAAATAAGTTTACTATAGAAGACAACCGAACAATAACATAATGAAAATTGTGTTATATTTGTAAGGGATAATTATGAAAACAAGTTGACGTTTGGAGTTGTATGAAGCACATAACATCATTATCATCCATCAAACTTAGGGGGGGTATTGCTCTATGATTACCAGCTAGAAGTAAGCATTTGGGCAGTGTTGTACGCGTCATTGAAATAATTTGACGGCGTCAGCGTCAGCGCGAATTGCCTAAAAACTTTACGGCGTAAAGGACTGCGTAAGCTCTTAAAGAAATTGACGGCGTCAGCGTCAGCGCTAATTTCTAGCGCTATTTTTTGCCAGCGTCTCATAAAACGGAAATATTTCAACCAAGTTCAGGCTAACAATAGCTATAGTATAAATAAAGAGCAGGTATTATGTTTTGGGACTGTATTGTAATTAGCTGCTCAGCTTATTAGTTATTTCCTTGCAGAAAAACAAGCATTTCAAAACGTTTGTCTGACAATCTGCTGCGTTTGGGACGCATATTCAGGGGCGCCGGAGCGATTTTTGACTGGATGGGCAGGAGTATGAAAAAAGGGCACTTTTGTTGCTGAAAGGCCAATTTTTTTGTAAGTTTTAAGATGAGATATAGCGATAATGCTCATCTATCAGCTCATTATCGAGTAATGAAAGGGCATCATGCTATTTTATAATGATGTAATATAACTTAGCCTACTGTAATGGAGAATTTTGTGTCGTGAATATTATTTTGAGGCAAAAATAGAACCTTATAATTAGGCTAAAAGCGAATAGCATAAATTGTTATATTGCAAAGTGTGCAGTAGCTTACATGACCTTAAAAGGGCACCATTGCCCTCTCTTCCCTCCCCATCCACAGAAATTTGAGGGCAGGGGGGCATCCGCTCCCCCTGCTCCCCCCCGCTTCCGGCGCCCCTGCGCATATTGTCCTTTCCAAGTGAAAACATGCGTTCCACAGCAGCGCTGGTTGGTATTGGTGTGTTGTATTTCAAAAACAAGTTGAAAACGTTTAGTCGGAAAGGTATCACTGTTCCAAGCGTGCTGTGATAGTTTAGCACGTATAAATCTTTTAACGAGGTCCACTGCACCAACATCGCTCTTTTCAGGGGCATAGAGCTCTTGAAATAAAGTATATTCAACGTCCGCGATGCCATTCATGGATTTTTCGCTTTCTGTCTCTGATCCCTCGTTCTCAATACATGGGTGATCACCATTTGGAGAACTTCTTCCGCATGTATTCCAGGGAGCCATTCCAACCAACGCAAAAGCCGGTAATTCGGATGAGTCGCGCTGGCCAGAATACATTGTGAAACTCTTATTGTGAAACGAGATTTTCCATGAAAACAAAAAATGACGCTTAGCGCTTGACGCTTAAAATCGGCAAAATAGTTGACGGCGCTATCACTTCCGTCAACTGAAAAATAAATTGACGGCGCTAGCCTCAGCGTCAACAAAAAGTTGACACCGTCAACGTACAACACTGCGTTTGGGTATATGCATTAATTATTGTACACTGCATAGTCTTGATGGCTGGCGTCTCATTGGGATGGTGGGGAACAAAGAATTCTCCTTAATAGCGTGCACTCAGCTTCGTGCCAACAGATTGGGAGATAAATTCTCAGCCCCAGAGGCACAAATGGAGACGATCAGTTAGAAAAAAGGTCTAATGCATACTAGTCAGAAAGTCTGTAGTAACTTCATTTATGCAACACTTGCCTGGTTACACAAACACATCCCCAGTGCAAACTTATGTCAACACATTGATTGAACCAGTAGCGCTACCTAACGGCCCTGGTTAATTAGGAACTAATAGCATATCTACCTTCAAGGATGGGTCAATTTTTAAGGATCTGTTGTTCAATCGGTTATTGACTACAGCAAACTCACACTCAAAAATGAATCAGTTCAGTTCAAATTGAATAAACAAAGAAGGATGTGAAGAAAAGCTAACTCGTTCATCTACATTCTACACAAGCAGTAACACAGCTTCAAACTCTTGTTTACTAAAAAACAAAAAAAATCTTTATTGTATTAATCTTGTGTGTGCATCACATACTAGGCCAACAAATCTGCGTAGAAAACTTCTTTTAATCAAACCTAAACCAATAACATGCAAAATAAAGTTAAAGAAGTTATATACTGCAGTGCGGTTATTGGAAAACCTGTATAGAATAATACAAAAAATATATACAGTATAAGCCAATGATTTTAGAAAAAGAAATTAAGCTTTTTATTGATGCTGGTACTCGCAGTACTTTCGTGTACAAAACGTTACTGTTTAGAAACAATTTCACACGTAATCACATTTTATTGCATCAGGGTGTTGAAGTCAGTTAGGCCACATTCTCGAATTTGCATTAGAGGCACAATATTTGGGTCAAACCTGCAACCAGCAAGCATACAATGGCATTGCAAATGTGAAGCCGTTAACTCGATGAAACTATATGTCCCTTAGACCCTTCCAGCTTGTTGTGTATTATATGAGTGTAGCTTATAATAATGAGCACAAAGTAAAATGATTATTATTAGAGATGTACCGATACCAATATTGTGGCCGATACCGATCCCGATACCGATATCACTTTTTTAGGCCGATACCGATACTGATACCGATATTTTGGCCGATACTTTGGTGTTACAAAAAGATGCAATTTTGGTATTTGCAAGGTATTATATCAAATGCTAAGTTTTACCTTATTTGCATAAAAACTATTAAAAAAAGCTTTCAATTGGTATAATTTATTAAAGATTCAAGAATCCAATCTCAACCGCATTTTTGTGTCATAATAGTAGGTTTTAGTAATGAAAGGCCACCATAATTGAGGACTAGGGTATAAGGGAAGAAACATTACATCATAATTGGGGTTTCTGAAAAATTAAATAAAGTGTTTGCGCAAACTCTCCAAATAGGCTATCATAATTGATAATAAGATGTAAAATGTAAACCAAGTGATTTGTGTAGTCGTACAAAAACTATTCGACAAGTAATATGCAACCTAAGGGCGCTTGTCGTTTGGTTGAAAAGCTTTTGCCAGGCCAAGACAACCCAGGCAGCAAAAATGCACAATCCCGCATCGCCCCCACGCTGCTAAACGTCCAAAAAAACTATGCAACCCGGCTGCCCCCAGCAAGCCGGCTCCACCAGTCCGCGACCCAACTTCCACCCCTCGCTGCAACATACCCACCAAGCCCAAACAATTCCACGGCAGAACTAGCAGGCCCAACACGAAAGCAATGGGACCACGAATCCTCACCAAACCAATCAAAACAATCCTGCTGCGCCCAAGACGACAACCCCACCGCGAAGAAAGGAGCGCCCCTCCCGGCCACCAGCACAAGGCCGAGCACCCACCAGCACAGCGAGCAGCTGCGACCCGCCAACCACAACGGTGCAGCTTCCACACTAGCCATTTCAATTCTTGTCGATGTCAATTCTTACTGCAAAACGGCTGCCGAGAAACATATAGTTGATTGGATGGTCTAAATGGCTAGCGTGGAAGCCACACCGCTATGGCCAGCGAATTGCAACAGCCCGCCAAACCAGTGAGTGCCCAGCACCGCGCCGACAGCCGAGAAAAACGCTCCCCCCACAACGAGGCCGCCATCCCAGGTGCAACAAGACCACTTATTGACCAGCCCAGCAAGGACTCGCAGTCTCACCGCTCCCACCCACTCCGCCACGACATTGCCCAAGCTTGGCGAGTCCACCATAACTAAATGCGGAAACCAAATCACAAACCGACAGAACCAGCCCACCAAAAAGAACCAAGTTACACGGGTCCCCCAAACGTCCAGCAACGCAAAAACGATGCAAAATTATACACATTTCCGCCACCTGGGCAGTCCTGGCCTGGTTTTATCCTCTGTTGAGAGTAAAAAAGAAACACAAATGATAAATATTGGAGAAATTGAGTCTCCTTCACAACTTAAGAATCGAACAACGCAAAACTTCTGAAACAAAACGTTTTGTTTGAGTGAAAGAATCACTGTAAGCAAACAATGCCAAAAGGTGTGCGCATGAAGTCATGGGAGTGTGAGGTATCAAAAATTTGAACAGGTTTTTATTTTTCTACATCAATGTGACGTTAGTTACTACTTTAAAAAATCTATATCTTTGCTTCTGCAGAAAATTCGCAGCAAACGCCTTTTTATTACATGTTTAGTATCGGCCACAGTATCGGCCAAATTTTGCCGATACCGATGCCGATACCGATACTCAAAAAATGGCCGATATCACCGATACCGATGCCGATACCGATATATCGGTACATCTCTAATTATTATTATTAAATCCGATTTCAAACATTTGTTTTATACAACATAATAAGTATTGTCTAACGTTTATGTTTCACTATGATGGCCAATTAATTGTTCGGAGATCTCCCGTATGTGGGTGGTCGCAATACGCCGTGGCGTGAAAATTGAGTAATTTGTTATATCAAAGCTTCACTTTGTATACAGATGTGAACTTGTTTATGTTGCTTTACATAAATAGTGACATCACAAACAGGATTAAAGGTAACCGTATCAAATATTCTTAAAGGAAAGATCTAGTTTGTTGATGTCGATTAAATCAGGGATCTCTTCCCTATCCATGACATCACTATCTCATTATCCAATCTTAAAAACCGAAGCAGATTTTGACATAGTTTCTGAAGCTCAGTAATGAAAGTTTTGTAGCAAACACACGAGGTGGACACATGAATTAGTTTCGACTACATCTGAAACTTGACAGTAAGCTACTGTTTGTCAAAACAAAAAGTTGTTTGTTTTTCTAATATGCTCGCAAGCAATTTGCAAAATGACGTACTTATTTTTGTAAAATAAAATCAATGAAAAAATTTATTATAATTAGCTGGACATTAAATTTTGAAACTTTACGCTGGATCACTTTATTTCAAAGTCCCAAGAGAATCGATTTAAAAAATGCCGGATAATTAATTTAAGTTTTGAATAATTTAATTTTCTTTAGTGCAATCCATCATGATAACTTTGGCATTGGGTCTAATTCTGTCAAAACTACATTATCGTAGCCCAACTACTACTTGAGGTAGTCAATCTCTGAACCGCCTGTGACACTAATGTTTTGAAGCCAATCAAATTACCGAAGCGCTTGCCAAATAAAAGTAATTTTATGTTATGAATATTTTTTTTCTGATGATACAAACTCTCCAAAAATAATTTGCATCGCTCAATCTCAACTTTGTGCAAATATTGCAACTTTAAAACCGCAAGAGACAAGGGAGTTTGAACATTTTCATAACTTATTCCTGAATTTGAGACATTATTTTTAGGATTCCAGAAGAACAATAGTTTTCAAAAGACAATAACTCATTTAACGTGACATTCCTTCGGCTAACGTAAGAGGCAGAATTGTAAAATTGTAATCAACTGCTCCCACAAAGTTTTAAACAAACCACAAACCTTGAATGCTGAAGAAGTGTGTCTGTTTGAAAAACTATCAACCCAAGTGGAAAACTTAACCCTTTGTTATTGAAAGAAATATCTGCAGAAAAACTTAGCAGCGCATTTACAAAAAAAAAACGTCAATGACTGCATGTCTAAAGTAATTGTAATAGTTTTGACAAAATACGAGAAAAATGGAGGGAACGTAAACGATTTAGATTTCCTGGAGTGGGGAATCATCTCATTTGCACCGTGTTTGTTTAAATCAGGATTGTTCAAACTTTTCACCCTCGTTTACTTCTTTCTGAAGGTTTATAGAAAAGAAATAACCCCATTTTAGATCAAAATTTGAATATTTAACCTGGAGTTTTTCTGCTTTACTAAATTTACTCCTTTGGTAAATGAAATTTACTCTCCCTCTCCCAGGTTGAGAACCCTTAAAGGTCTCTGCACACTCACATGTACTTAAAAATAGTCAATGTCGCATCAAACATTACGACGCGAACATCAGAAAACAAAGTAGTTAGTTCAGTTCAGTGATGACGGGTCGCACAACCCCAACGCCAAACTACTAATGATCTCAAACACACTTGTAAGTGGGCCCCATATTTTAAACCTTACCTGGGAATGAAACCCAGAACCCAAAGTTACTTGGGAATTGAAATAGGCACGAATTGAATGTTCTGATTTGATCTAACCAGCAAAGGATGATTAACCTACAACCTACATCAATATTTTTGAAATTTTTCAACTGTAGGGCAAGTAATTTGCATCAATACAGTCCCGAATCAAACTTGGAAAAAAAGTCGAAACCCACAACACTGGCTTCGATTGATTTTGCTTCAGAAACACCATAATTTTTTACAGTTAATGGCGGCACAGAAACCTGAATAGTTTTTAAAAATTATTGTAGGCCGTTGTTATATTAGTAACAAGCATTGTTTTGTCTCGGAAAATCAATAACGGTTAAATACAACCGCTTAAAACTAGATCGGCTTACCGCTCAGATCTCACGTGTACGTTTAAACATATAAATTTATCCAGGTAACAAATGTTGACCCTTTTTAACTAACAGCAACGTTGAAACGATGTAATGAATCAACCGACGATTTGCAGATAAATTCTTATGCATTGCTTTTGACCTGCGCTGCTAATGCACAATCAGTGTACCTGCCAGATCATGCAATTACATGATCTTGTTAAAAATCAGACAAAGTCTGTATGCTTGTCTTCAATTATCTTGAAATTCCTGGATGACCAGATTACTCAATTCATGTTATCACGGATCCAGGAAAATTCGTGTTTTAGACAATGATTTAACGTCTGTAAACGTTGCAAAATATATGTAAATGCAACGCAAACCGAACCAAGTTCGACTGCTGGGGTGGTTAGTGCGTGCTTATTTGACCTCAAAGCACAGTATCCAACAACAAATCATTCATTATTACGTTGATTCAACGTCTGCAGAAACAAATCTCATTAGTTTAAACTGGATTCTTCACTGGAAAGACTGGATTAAAAACGGAACCAAGACGCATGAAAATCGCCACATAAACCTTTTTTCGAAAAAGTTTAAAAATCCTTTTGTTTCAAACTCTACTGGTAATGTCCTTTGCCAACTTTTCAGTATAGATTGAATTCAAATCAGTAAATTGCCATGAAAATTTTCATTTGAACTAAACATTTTATCATGATTGAAAGTTTTGAATGCTTCTGGAATGACGTCATAATGCAAGTCAAGGTTCAGCTTCCAACGCAGTTCGATAATTTCTCTTTATGTTTCACAAGAATGTGCAAAGTGTTCAATTGCTCTCGCGCACTTCCTCGCGAAGGTATTGGTGACGTCAATCGAAAATATGATTTTTGCGTCATAGAAAAATCACGTTACGCCAATCGCCATAACAACGGTATCGTTTGTTTAAGTTTAAATCAAACCTTTGTACAAGATGCTTTCCCAGAACGGGGTTCTTATTTTTTAACCATACTGCCTTGGAGGCTCCTTGTCTGAGCAGCATACAGAGAAGTCCATTTGTTGACTTTGCTTTACGCAAGAAAGAAAGTAAGCGATGCTAATCCACATGCAACAGAGAGGGATGGATCAGTTGTAATAAAGTTTTATCCTGTCATGCCCAAACTCCTGCCACTCTTCATCGATGGGGTTATCAAAACTCACCAATCTGTTCAAATTGCGAAAAAAGCAGGCAAACAGTTGATCATTTTATTTTAGACTGTCCATGGACTGCACTACCCGGTGGTTTCAACACAGTTTACCAATGCGAAAATATATTTAAAAACTGGCTAAAGCAACGAGCTTCAAGTGTGAAAACGCCCTAACGAAACTACTCCTACTACTACTATCGATGCTATTTTACAAAGTTTGGTATGACCCTACCAGGAATCGAACCATCGTCTACCACTTAGCTTCCAAGATCCTGACCAGATCTGACGCACAAGAAACTTATGCTCTTGAGGTCTCCTGGCGTCGTTGGAACAACATCGCTTCTTGATAAGAATTCCAAACATTTTAAAACTTCAATCGCGCGTGCAGTGTTGCGGCGTTTTTGTGCGCTTGCGGCCTCTTTACGATGAGTGATCGCGAAACAATGTTATTGCGTTTACTTCACAATACAAAGTACACCATTGCCACGCTCTCCTGTTTGCTTCTATTCTGGATTGCCAGAAGGAAACACGCACCGACCATTATCACCCATGGCTCTATTGTAACCAATACAAGTTGGTCAGCCATGTAACAACAAGTTTTATGAGCCAACTATGGGAAACAAGTCACAGAAGTAGTTTATAAATTGTCACTCTTTAACTGGTGAGATCTTTTAGCGACTAACTTTTTCAATCTGTGTTGATTTACGATTCGACCGCTTTATTATCGTTTAAGTTACCTCACTGCTTCACACCAAAAGAACACAATCGAAGTCTTTTGTGCAGCTTAGCAAAGAATCGAACCCACCTCATAAGCGCTAGAGCTGAAAGAACTGACTTAATTATTGGAGCTTCCAAACGGTGGCCACTTTAACATACCGGTAACAACTTTTGTAAGAGCTTGTAAGGCATATACCAATCAGAACATGTTTAAGTGGCTATTGTCCAATGGTGACCCTTCTAGCACTCAGCCAAAGAATTGATCAGTGCTTTGAACGTTATTTGGTAGGCTAATTACAGAGGGAAAAGGAGGTATGACAGGGGAAGGAATCGAACCTACGTCATCGAAATGTATTCCCTAGCTCTAAACCTCTTGGACAGGCTGACTACGGCGGGATGTTCATTTAATTTACTTTCCATCAGAATTTTTTTACGTTTTTCTTTGTTCTACCTACCTCTAACTTCCATTAACGTATTGACGTCACAGACAAGGCAGCTTCTGATTGGTTCATGCTTTACAGGCTCTTACAAAATTTGCTGTGTTAAAGTGGGTCCCCTTCCAAGTTGATATCCCATCACCAGGGACATTAAACCACTCTGCAAAATGATTGATTTACCTGATGATGTCCACGTACCTGCCACTATACTGTACCTGGCACGTACCTGGACAGCTTTATGTTCAGTGGCACCTAATGGATGGAATAATTCCCGGGCAACAACACTTCAACAATCAAAAGCTTCACACTATCAATCTCGGTAACCGGCACTGCGTCAAATACCTCTACAGTCTACAAGTATGCGAAACTACCAGGAATAACCTATCAAGGTTTTGTCGGTCCAAGAATGAAGATTCAAAACAAAACCGAAATAGGTACAAAGGGACTTTTCGCTACAGAACAGCGAGCAATTGCGATTTGCTGATCAATCATAACGATGTAGCTTCTACGCTATCATCATCAAGACTTTTTCAAAAACAAGGGTTTCCCAACAGTTGAATGTAGCAAGAATTGACAGCGTGAACACGTGTTTCGCCCATGAAGCGGGGCTCATCAGTATCGTACCACTAATTTATGCAACAGAGCTCTCAATTGCTGCTTTAGTTAGCCAGTCAACTTAAGTTAAAACACAAGTTTATATATAATATGTAGCACTGAATCCAACGCCGTTATGCGTTGCTCCTCAGCAGCCGTATAGAGGTACAACCGAGCACATCAGTTTGCGCTGAAACGTTTTCATTTTGAAACGAAATTATACGAAATATTTTAGTAAAAAAATATTTCGAAACGAAACCAAGACAAAGAAGTTTAGGTCGACATGAAATAGTTCGAAAAACTTTTACTCTGGCAGTTTTACAACCAACATGCAGTAAAAGTATTTTTTTCTGACAGAACCTAATCTGATAAATCAATAGGATGTCACTACGATGATTGAATAGTTTGTATTGTACGTCAGTTTATGACTTCATAATGAAGACTTCTCGTCCTCCAATTGCCACTCGTCATAGATTTTGCAAATCACAGTTTTTATTTTGTAGATGAAGAGCGCAGAAGAACACGCGTCATAATGGTTTTCGAAACAGTAAAGTGTTTGACAAGTAAAAAGAAATCTATCTTGGTATTACAACCATAGACATGGATGTGTCAAAACTGTTATTTTTAACTTACAATGTGAGTCAAGCCCTTAACATGGAAGTAGCTTGTTCATTAATCAAAAGTTATCTCGTGATTGTCAGACAATAGACAGTGGAAGAAGACCAAAAGAAAACAACTTCTGTGCGTCAAGAGACTGGTATTTGTGGTAAGACCTATCAACATTAGGGAGAATACATGTGTTTCCCTTATCAGAAAAATCTGTCATTTTTACATTGATTTAACGTCTGTAAACGTTGAATCACTGACAAATGACGTATTTTTTGTCTGGTGCAAGATGAACTCATAAATATTTTAACATTTATTTGTAATACTAATTCGATGTGTTCAGACGTTGGACCAGTATGAAAAAGAGTTGATTGTTAGTTGGGATGCTGCAAGAGCGAAACAAAAACTCGACAACGAAGAATCCTTGATCTAAAAAAGTTGCTAATTTGATCAACTTTTTACATCATCATGATAAAATATCTTTTTATTGGATTACTACCCGTCCCACAATGCTTTCAGACAGGAAATCAGTATTTTTACATTGATTCAACTTTTAAAAACGTTAAAGCAATGCAAAACTTTGCTGCTTGGGTGTTATTTGAAAGTAGTTGCATAGAATTTCGTCCATTTATCTTCATAGAAGAATAGCAGAATGAAGACGAAAAGCAGAGTTGTTCAACTGATTCAATTACAGTCAGATTTGTTGTTAAAGAATTCCCCCCACCTCCTCATGATCACTGCATCTTCAAAACCTATAATTAAATAAATACAGTTTGCTCAATATAGGAATTTCTGGAAACTTTCAGAAATTCTCATTCTCAGGTCATTTAAACAAATGAAATGGACCAAATCGACCAGGTTTGATAAGAGAAACAGATACAAAAATTGAATGAAGCTGTTCACCAGGCATTTAGTTAAATGACATGATGCGTTCTACTGGTGCAAATTAAGCTGAACTATCACAAAATGTATAAGTTATACACAGGTATAGTTTGTGCAGCGATAACAAAGTTATACCATCTACCCTAAAAAGAAACCTTTTCATCTGTGGCCATTATTGAAGCGATGACAAGATGTTTGAAACAAACTTTCTGTGATTGAAACGAAATACCTTATCACAAAATAAAATTTAAAAGAAATCTTGGGTAAATATTATGATTAAGTAAAATTCTGCACTGAGCAGGAACTTATTTCCAAATGAAACCGAGACAACAATTTCAATTGTTTGTTATTTCTGAACAATAACAATCTCAAAACAACCTGAAGTCATAAGCGTATAAAACGCTTGTGATGCAACTTCACTTATCATTAATAATGTGGCAACCGCAAAAAAACAAAGAAAACTATGCTATTGCTTTCAGCAGCAGAAATAGCGAAACTTTCAAAGCTGTAGCGAAAGTACACTGAGCATACATTTCAAGTGGTTTCACCCCGACTGGCTCTGGAATATCATCCTTCATAAGTGGCAAGCTTCCTCCGAACATTTTCAAAACTTGATTATTCATTGAAACAAATGCAGCTTGTTCTGCAGCGTTTGCTCAACGACGACGATACATCTTGATTATGACGTCACAGTCAGGACAGGGTTCGTTTTGAAACAATCCGATGACAAAAAGCACGCAATCGCTGAAAATTTGGCGACTCAGCGAAACCAATCAAGGCTTTCACTTCGATCCGACGTAGAATTTCTTGGCGTTTATTTTATATCTATCTAGTCAGTTTTACAGAGAAGATGTTTTTCAATTTTTTTTTCCAAATGAAACCCATTTCGAACATGCACGTAGTTAGCAAGGATCAAGAGTGATGTTGGTTAAATAATAATAACAATATGCTAATAATGCTTGTTTTTATATAGCGCTGTATCCATGGCAGAATGCGTTGCTCCTCAGCGCTTTACAAAGCAGACAGTGTCAATGCAGCCGTATAGAGGCGCAACTGAGTACATTAATAAAAATTTGAGAGTTGAACGATTCCTTGCGCCCTTTTCAAATTGATAGCAACCAAATAGGCGTTGAAGATGGAAAAGCAACGTCATTGTTCATGCCACCTGATTTGTACTCTCGGCAGGGGAGGGGTGTGCATTGTGCAAGACAAATCACTTCATTGGAGATTGGCTTCCTTGCCTTCCCGTCCACTTAATTCAAAATTCTATATCATGGGCTAAGCCAACGGGCATAAATGTGGGTTTGGCAAAAAAAAAAAACATTAATGAATTTAATTTTTGTCGGAAGTTAATTTATCAAATAGAAGATTCTGCAACTAACTCCTTTTCCTTTTGAACCTTTCCATTAATAATAACTACATGAATTTTTAAAACTTGTCGCAAAATGGAAAAATGATAAAAATGAGGAAAGTTTCTTTAATTGTTTGATTTTAAACTGCACTTGACAACCGATTGTCAAATCGGCGGAGAATCCGATCGGTATTTGCGGCCGAATTTTTCAGAACATCACGATCTCCAAAACACAGAGCTGGCAAAATGGCTTACGGAGAATGTTTCATCACAGAAGCCTATTGTGTGTCACAGTTCCCATCACAAACTCAGGCTCTACAAAGCTTGTTTTCTAACACAAGTAAAACACCACCGCGTACAACTATGTATGCAATTAATGTGCGTGGTACACAGCAGAAGGTTACGATGTTACGCCAAAATTACTTTTAACAACGGTGCGTTTAGAACAGTGACAAACAGGGGCTCCTAACAACTTCGGTCAAACTTCCCTTCTATGGCCCAAAGCCCCAATCAAAACAACCACACGCTTGAAGTTGCAAGCGTGCAAGAGGTCTTGAAGTGTGCAAAGGTCATCCACTTGTTTTCACCGCCTTAGGTTTGAACCTTGTCACTATGAGCAATATTGCATGTTGCAATTAGATCTTTAATCACTTTTGGCAACAACTTTTTCTGTTTGGAGCCTCACTTAGTTTTGCGACTTGCCTATTGCGCCACTCCGCTGGGTTTTTGCAACGACACAGTTACGTCATAGAATTGCTTTGTGTGCTCTCTCCTCAACAATGGCATGGCCTTGGAGTCGAGTCAGTCAAGTCAAAAATATTTCGTAATGCTTCAAGTCATTACTTAGAGCAGTGGCAGGGGATTCAGCAAGTAGCCTTAGGAAGGGGGAGGGCGATTTCATCAAAACATAATGATGTGGAGGTCTACATTAATCCAACCTTACAAATATACTGTAAATAAAGTTATTTTTTGTGTTTTAGGAAGGGCGATTGCCCCAGTCCCCCCATCTGGATCCACTACTGAGCAGTGGCTATAGTTGCCAGAAATGGTGCACGATTTTGAACGCACAACTATTACGCATGCGCCAACTCCAGCACAAAAGCCAGGCACTGCCGCACTAGTACGGGGATTTTGTGGTGATCATGGCAATAACCCCTACCGATTTGTTGTCCATCACATAAAGTCACTTGCAGGACTGGATATACGGGAGTTGGAAGGATTTATACGATTGTGAGGGTCAGAGTGGGTAAATATTGTCCAAATTCTCAGCCACGGCGCAAGGTGTTCAACTTTATATATTGCTGCGCTGTTTTCAAGTGTATCATATTTTGCTTCCAATATAAAAAGAGGGATGCGCCAAGCACCCAAACTGTTTATTTCACATTGATTTAACATCTGCAGACATTGATTCAATAAAATAAGATCTAGGTTTGCTGCGTTAATAACTCGTTGGGGAGGTTTGGTGGCAATACGATTACCTTGAGAGTTGCACAATCGAATGATCAGACTGTAGACTGATAGTCGCAAAGAATGCAGGTTCGATACTCGCAAAGAGAACGCAGCTGTGGCTTTGGTAAACCCCTTAATGACATGCTTGGGAGTTGAAACGAAAATGTGGTTGCTTCTCTGTTCACTCTGATGTCCTGATGTTTTCTCTACTGTAAGCCTGGATACGATACAGAGTAGCCTAGTTGTACACACTTTGAAATCGCATAAACTAGAACAGTATATTTTTAACACTTTGTTAAAACCTTGCAGTTTTTTTTTATAGCACTAATTACATTAAATCTACGATTTGAGATTGTGCTAACTCAATGTACAAGACTTTACATCACACTAATTTAGACATTCTAACTATTCAAACCTTTCTAACGTTTCGATTCTAACAACCCTAACCCTAGCCAACCATCCTTCCAATGTCCATCCTGCGGTAGAAGTTTCACCGCACAGATAGGCCTCATCAGCCATCTCCGCACTCATGTAGCCTACACTGACCAAAGCCAACACTAAAAAAGCTTGATTTCAGTCTCATTGGCCATCTTCGGAAACGAAGTGGCGAACATCAACGTTGTTAACCTTACAAATGTAGATCACTCGAAGATTACTCTCTAACGTTGTATGACTTACACGGGATGTCACAAAGCCATTTATGCTTGTGGGGTGTATTTGCTTCACATTGGTTGTACGCTGGTGCAAGATATCAACTAACATTCTCATCATAATCAATGAAACTCAACCATGATCAAAAACTTTAGCTTGAAAAGAGCGCTAACAGAGCGCAATTACTTATTCTGGTAAAAGCAGCCATGCAACCCGAAAATTTCAGAAAGAATTAAACAGATTAAACCTGTGCAAGTCAGCAAAGTTTGGAAGATTGTAAACAAACACCTCTTTGCATAGTTACTTCTCGGCAAAGCGCTTTTTCTTATACAATACTTGTTCTCTTGTTTTCATAGCAATGCAAATGAAAACCAAACACCTCGCCACTATTGGGACGAGACAATATTTGAAACAAATGGAATCCCTGAGAAAACATGAACGTTGGGTTTGCCTTCGTGGAGGATCTTTGGAAAGTTTTTTGTATTTTACAATTTTTAATAAAACTAGACAAATGAACATCAAATGTAAAATGACATTCCATAATATTCCACAGGCAAGACAAGGAGTGGCAATGGGAGATCAATGCGTCCCTAGACGGCAAAATCCGCCATTTTTTACATTGACCCAACGTCTGCAGACTTTACTTTTTTACATTGGTTTGAAGTCTGGAATTTACTGTGTGGGTCAGTCTCCGTCTCTTCTTTGCAATGCAACATCGATGGAGCGTCGATTGCTTGATCAAATATTTCAAATGCTATTACGTGCCCAATTTTATGTCTGGTAAATTAAGTGAAAAAGAACATCCCTAAGTTTACCAAAGTTCATCAACCAAACATTTCAAATAAAGCAATCAATGAACGGACCAATCAAATCGCTTTAAAATCTCGCTGGCAGAACATAGAGGCAACCCAGTTGACTTGCATTGCACCGAAAATTGGAAAATATTAAACTACCATCGATGTCTTGCAACCGTCATATATTAGACGTAAAATTAAAATAACGACGTTTACGTAAACCAGTCAATGACATCATAAACAGCGTGAATTCCCCAAGGAATCGCCTAACTCTAGCGTTATGTTGAGAATAATTAGAAGGGTACGTGTGATACCCGTTACAATAACTTAACACAGGGTTCAACCTCTCTAGAAACCTATTTTAGCAACTTGCCATCAGGTGGGTGTATCCTTTTCTATAGGAACCCAAAGCAGCTTTACTTGTAACGTACAGAACCAATGCGCAAACAGTACCGTACATCACAACAACATTAACTAACATAGAGCTACGTTGCCTTTTGGAAAAAAAACTATTTGCTCTGTTTACCACACTTCATTCAGACCTCAGTTATCTGGCTACGCTAAACCAGTAGCCTACAGCAGTTATGATTAAGAATAGATGAGCGCACCATTTAGTTTCATATAAGTGGCAAAATTGTCGTACCACTGCTGTCCAGCACTCGATGCAAGTGTGACGTTAAACAAGGCCTCCCAGAAAGTTTTTTTGTTGGGCATTTTTAAAAATCGTTTTTCCCATCCATCGTCACTTTTAAATAATCAAAAATTTACAACGGAAAAGCAAAGTCGAGCTGTTTTTGCTCCAAAATTTGCATTCGTTTGGAATGGCTAACATTGATTAAATGTCTGCAAATGTTGAAAAAACATAACTTTTCGCATTCGATGTTTGAATGGTTTTCTCCTTCCGCGCGAACAAGTTGTTATCAATTCCTGGCTGAGCTGAGGAGAGATTTCGTTTTACATTTCCACAACGTTTAAAGTTGTTTGGAAATAACAACTTTTATCAGCTGGGGGGTGAATTTTGATAAAAAGCCTTGCTAACGAAAAAAAAAACAATAAATTAGAATCGAAGCTTTGTTAGCAGCTGCTTCACAACCCGAAAGAGTTCACTGTCGAAAGACCAGAACTGGGGTACATTGAAATGCGGTTTTCAAGGGCCTGAAAAAGGGTACATGGCGTTATTTGTGTCTCACATAAATTTTTGCATTTTTTATAACTGGTTTTTGGTTACATTGGTTGTCATTGGTGCGAATTCTTGCAGCGAAGAACGTAAACAATTCCATCGCATAACCTCTGCCCTTCCATACTACAACAGGTAGTAGCTTCTTGAGATAAGAGAGTGGTGCTGCCTAAATAGAGCCCGCTGCGAAGTGGGGAGAAATAAAAGCAACCTTTTCCGATGGAAGATGACTCCTGACTAGAGATGTAAAAAAACGTTTTTTTTTGTTTTTAAAAAAAACGAGCTCGTTTTTTTTGTTTTTTATCGTTTTTTTTGTTTTTTATTCGTTTTTTTTGTTTTTTTTGTTTTTTTTACCTATTTTTTTATTAAATGTCACAATATGCAGCAATTAGGGTAAACTCATTGCAATAGCGTCTCTTTCAACAAAAAAATAGTCTCATAACTCGTATAACATCTTTCAAATGAGACAATATGTCTCTCAAGTCTCAACACACGAGCCATAAAGGTTTCTCATCGTCTCAAATAGTAACACAGTGTCCTATGGTTGGCACATCTCAAGTATTGTCTGTAATTTGGTTCAGCCAGTTGTTAAATGCAGTACCACACTCGTGTACAGTTTCGAAGCCACCTGGGATTTTGGTTAATGGGCATGTTACGTTAGGACCAGGTGGTCAGGGTCCTGTTTCTCTACTTCACAAAGGCACTTTTCACCAGCACACCACACCATTACCAGTACAACGTCAAGAGATTATTTCAGTTGATGTGCATTTGGTGCAAACGTGATGAAAATCACACAAGCGGTTCTCGAGTT
The DNA here is from genome assembly GCF_918807975.1 of Aplidium turbinatum. Classification (NCBI taxonomy): domain Eukaryota; kingdom Metazoa; phylum Chordata; class Ascidiacea; order Aplousobranchia; family Polyclinidae; genus Aplidium; species Aplidium turbinatum. The sequence goes on along the minus strand of NC_137483.1, from coordinate 2,490,868 downwards.
ATAAGTGAAATAACCTTAGCCACTAAGTGGCTTTAAAGGAGCAATAGAAAAACGGCCATATCTCAAAAACCGCTCAACATATTTACATAAGTTTTAGCTCTACCCCCATGTTTTATGGGGTGGGCTATCTGTTTATGAATATTAAAACAAGTTTTGACTACTACTTTTTGAGCTAAAAAGAAATTAACCTCTTGTCGTTACGCACCAATAAAACCATGGTGCGTAAATTAAAAAAAAAAAATAATTGGGTAGAAGAAAGATTGATGACAAGTTTGGCAAAAGCAGTGTAGTGCTAAAGTCCCAACTTTTAGCCCAAATCACATTTAAATGTAGTGAAAGATGGAAACGTTTTGATGTTTTTTTATTTTCCCTGAAGAGATTCAATAATCCTTTGTGACGTCATAGTCATGTTTGTTTTCCCTTAATCACACCATTGTGCTGTCATAGACATGTTTAAAAGAAGTATGGTTATTGGTTGCACTTAATCCATCCAATTTGAACTAGTTTGCAGAACTTTGAGACTTTAGCACTTTTTTTGTTTTTGCCTAACTTTTCGTCAATCTTTCCTCTGCCCAATAAAAAAAATTAAAGTTTGCATCATGGTTTTATTGGTGCGTAACGACAAGAGGTCAATTTCTTTTTATCTCAAAAAACAGTAGGCCTAGTTCTCAAATAAAATAAGTTTTCATCTTTGATGTTTGTTTTGTATCTTTATCCTGCATTGTGGGAATATGGGTAAAACTTTATTCTTGTCAGGAAAAGCATTATAAAGCATTTATTCACTATGTCAGTGGTTCTCAAACTTTTTTTGTTGCGACGCCTCTGGAAAAGTTTTCTGGACTTGCGACGCACCAGCAAATAAAAGTTAATGAGGAAACTTATTATTAAAGTTTTGTTTGTTGATACAACAACAAAAACCAATGCATATTATTTAATGTGACGTGTGAGCTTGTTTGTTTTTACAAAGTTCATTAAATCTTGGGAGAATTTTTGAAATTGCCACCCGCATTTTTCTTTCAGTGTTTATTGGTGATCGAAATTTGCTTTTTATCACCGCCAAGGCAGAAAATCCTGCTTCACATAAATATGACGTGACAAATGGGATATTAATTCGTAGTGCTTTCTTCACCAAAGCTGGATCTTCTTCTTCTTTCGTTTGAGACCAGATCAAATCAAATTTCAGGGCAGGTGATGGAGAGCCAGGTGAGTGTAGCTTCGTCCAGCGTTGCTATACCATGCGTTCCATTTGGTGCCTTATAGATCGGACATTCGAGAACGACATGGTCAGCAGTTTGTTCCTCCGCGCCGCATTCGCAGGCCGGTGAGGGAGCCAAACCCCACTTGTGCATGTTGGAATGGAAGCGACCGACTCCGGTTCGGATTCTGTTGAGCTTGACCCAAGTCGGCCGAGGCAGGTCCATACCAGGGGGGCGCGCCACCGGGTGAGGTCTAAAACGAGGTAGTTTCGTGTCGGTGGCACACCACGCTGCATTCCAATTGTCTTCCATGAAGTGTGCTGCGCTGATGGCATGATCGCTGAATGGATGTAGTAATTCAACAGCAGCTGGCACAAAGGGGTGTCTTGACTTTAATTGCCGGGGAGATTCCTGAGGTGGGATGTTGAGTTTTGCATGAAGCAAGTGGTTAGGATCCCCCGCCCGGCGAGCCAGGTGTATAAGGGCTCCCTTTCGGCGAAGCTCAGCAGGTTGGATGCCTGCGAGGATTGGTAAATACTCTGTTGGAGTTGGGCGCAGGCATCCAGTTACAGTTGGCAATGCGTCGTTGATTGGGCTGTCGATGAGACGGGTGTGGGCACTGCGGCACCAGGCAGGGGCGCAGTATTCAGCAGTGGAGTGGACCAATGCCAGGGTTGCAGTGCGCAAGGTGTCAGCACCTGCACCCCAAGTTGTGCCTGCCAAACGTCTCAGCAGGGCGACGCGAGATGTCAGCTTTTTGCGTAGTGACTGTAAATGGTGACGGTATGTGAGTGACCTGTCAAGTGTAACCCCAAGGTATGTAGGTTGATAATCGCCAAAGCTGGATAATCGCCATTCATTGAAATCCAGAAATTTGCCGGATTTCCTGAATTAAACATCCTTTTCAGGGAATTGTCACAAGAAAGGTCAATGTAGGCTTCTTTTTCTTGTGCAGTAAAAGACAGTGGAGTAGGTTGGACGAAAGGATCACGAATCCATTCGTAGTTTGATAAATTTTTCTGGAAGTATTTTGCAAATTTCGACTCGAGCTTGGACAAATGTTGCCCAAATATGCTTCACAAATTTGAAGGCAGCGTCATACTTTTCTTTTCAAGCAAAGTGGACAAGAAAGTGAAGTACCGAGAGCTTCCAGACAGGTTTGCTATATCTTCCTTCCACAATAGCAGCTTTTTAACGAATGCTGTAATTTTATCTGAAATGTCATTTTTATTCGGCCCTTGCATAGAAATGTTCAGTTTGGCGAAGATATCACACAAGTAAAGTAAGCCAATTTCAATAAAAAATTGTTCTGAGCTAAACAATCTGCAAGTGGATTATTTTCTTGCTGCAAAAAAGCCTGAAGTTCATCCACCAATTCGTAGAAGCGTTCAAAGAATTTTCTAAGCGAAAGCCACCTGGATGAAAATTAAAAGAACAAACTCCGATGCGCTGCATTCATTTCTCCACAAAGTTTTTTGAAAACTCTTGACTTCAGTGGGCGTGTTTTAATGAAGTTAACAACTTTGATGACAACTGAAACTGCTAATGAAAGGATTAACCTCATCTTTATAAGATAAACTGAATTCAGCTGCGAAACGAAACTCTTCTGCGACGCCCTTGGAAAATTGAAACGACGCACCAGGGCGTCGCGACGCACAGTTTGAGAACTACTGCACTATGTGAACACTGAGCACTGAGCAGTGCTGAAAAACTCCACTTCAAAGGAAAAATTTCTTCATTCAAGGTTGGTAGAATGGTAGTTACTAGCAATAGTCAAAATGGGTGGTGGGCATTTGAAAGGAACATTAACCTAAACCTTTTCTGACAAATGCACTAACTTTTGACAGCTAAAAATATCAGTGATAAGGTCTCTTGCATTATATGTCCCAAATAATCTGCAAGAAGCATCAATGACGAAGTGTCCAATCCAAGATCTTACAACACACGAAAAGAATACTTCTGTTTCAACATTTATAAAGCATATACATCGTTGGCAAGCTATCAGTTACAAAACATGTTTAAACAAGCTATTGGCAATAGCTTGCATTAGTAAATTACCACGTCCACAAACAAGGTAAATGTGTGTACTGAATACTGCCACCTTGTTTTGTCAAAATTTCGTCAACCCATTGAGTGTGTACAAGAATAACCAGTACCACAGTATACTAACATCATAGGCTAACTTCCATAAAAGGAAAAAGAAATTAACTCATCTACATTATGTCATGTATCAAATTTCATTAATTCAATGTTTGTCAGGTCTACTGCCACAAACATGCCAGAGAATGAAGAAGAAAGCGAAACAACATAGGTCCTCATAGGACTATGCAAGAACATATGCTGCCAAACACAAACACTTAAGAATTTCAGCACACCAATAAAACTATTTTTAGTAATTTAATGTTTTTCAAGAGCACTATAATGAAACTAAGCTGTAAATTGCAAAAAAATTGCAGCTTTTTCAGAAAAATATGAAAAAAAACAAAAAACGAGTGTTTTTTTGGCTCAAGTTTTTGTTGAAAAAAAACACGTTTTTTTAAAAAAAAAAACGGTTTGTTTTTTTTGCATTTACATCTCTACTCCTGACCCAACGTGTGATTGCGGCCTAGACAATCAGACGATGAAGCACACCCTCACCAACTGCCCCCTTAGCCCTTCATGTGATGACAACGACCTTAAAAACATCACAAACAATGCTCTTACCTGGCTTCGACACTGGCGTGACAAGCTATGAATGAATGAATGAATGCACTTCCATACTACAACAGGTGATACTCCTACTTGCACTGACCAACGATGAAACTATTGAGCCGTGGTCACTGAGTGGTTAGGCGCTCGACAAGATCATGCGGCGCTTGTTCGACTCTCGGAATGTGCGCTTAAGCAACGCATTTCGGAACTGCTCTCCATTCAGCGGCACCGAGTAGATGAAGTAATTCCCCGGCAACAACACTTCAACAATCGGAAACTTCTCTCTGCCAATCTCGGTAACCGGCCCTGCGTCAAAAGCTTCTACAAGTATGCGAAACTACCAGGAATAACCTGTCAAGGCTTTGTCAGTTCGACCGAGCATAAAGATTCAAAACTAACCTACCAACAATGAATGCTCCTAAGATTCTGTTTTTAGTTCGAGCGTTGCTGCTTGGAAATTACTGGTCGATTGCAGCACTGGGCGAAACTATACTAACCTGGCTTTCCATTACCTCCATGAAATCCGAACGATCCTGTCTCACACAAAAGATAATTAAGTGTCTTGCCAAAGAAATTATGGATACATGTTTTGAGCGGTATCGAACAGGTGTCTTTTGAACGTTGGATCAAGGGTATCACCCCTCGGCATGCGACCGGCTTCAAAGGAATCTAGTTTAAATTATTGAAACAATAAAATAGCCTAAATTGTTGTATTGAAGCAGCTGCTTTCCAAATTTGCTTTCAAAGAAGTTATATTTTGTTCAATTGGTAGTGCAGAATAAAACGTCTTAAGACCAATCAGACCAATGCGTTTTGGCTTTTCTTGATTTGTTGGACTATCGGAATGTGGTACAAACAAATTTATGCCTCAAACAAATGTAGCCTAAATACGGCACTTTCAACTTGAAGCGAAGTTTCCACCTATTGAACGCGCCAGCAATTAATAACATTTGTGCTGAGGTTGCTGTTTTAACCATGATGGAAGGAAGCAGGCAGAGTCAGCTTGATTGACAACACAGAAAACAAAATCAAAACTGGCAGAAGTTGATTGTTCACTTCCAATCCCATAGTTACAGTCATCATCATCATTATGGTCCTTTCTCGTATTCAATGTTGGAGCAGTTGGAGTCAATGATCCGTTCTTTGCGATTATGAGCTTGTCGTAGGCATATCACACATTCATAATTAAATTGGTGTCATAATTACAAGTTTGACCAAGGGAAGCAAAAGCACCTTGAAGTTTATCGTAACCGTTGTATGTGTCCTTGGAAACTATCGAAGGTACATCCTTTCACTACCCCAGACTGGCGATGTTTCTCGTCCGAGAGACTATTAGAGAGCAGCCGATGTTTGGTTTCATCATCCATTACAGGCAGACCTTCTACTCCACTTGATAGGCAGAGGACAGTACAACTGTTGATGGAATGGTCTGCAATCTGTTTCTCAGTGACCACGCTTATTGACGCTCGGTTGAGTAGAAAATTTCGACAACCATACGAATGGTTATAACTCATTCGCTCCCGTCCCGATAGTAGCGCTGATAGGGGGGTTCCAGGGGGTACTTTTGCACTCGAGATTTTTTAGGAGCCGGGAACTTGAAGAAGCCACTTTGTATTATATGGATATAAGGCTTTTTACTACGAAGGGCCTTGATTTGTGGCCTGAGGATCTCGTTCATAGGCTACTGAGCCCAAATTATTCTCTCAACGGGCCTGGTTGGTTGGATATCAGTGTTAAAGAAACGAAGCCTGATTATACTTAATCTTTACATTCATAACCTTCCTGATTAACCATCGACAAATAAAACCTAACAACCAGACGGCATTTAACATAATAACATAAAAATAAACTAAAAATTACAAACGTTTTCGGCCATACTTATGTTAGCCCTTTTCAGGAAACCAACTGACTGATGTTCTTCATAAATTGAAATAACAGAGCTGATCTACATACACGAAAATCAACAAAAGAAACGCATAAGAATGAAACAGAGGAGAGGCAAAATCACATGACGCGTAATTGCCCAAGGAAAAACACAAATCAATGATGCAAAATTACGTGAAAACATTTAGCAGATAGGAGGCGCCTGCGGAAAACAGCTGCCTATTGAGGCGAGGGCCGAGGATTGCACGATTTTATGGATAAAGCCTCATGGATTTTAGTATCAAATTCGATGAAGCATTTACGTACAATTCTAAAAGACTCCAGGGATGGTTTATTGTTTGAACAAGTTTGACAATCAAGTATATGATCGTAAATGGCACTTTTTCTGTTGAGGGCAGTTAAATCCAAATGCTCCATCAGTGATATTTCCTGATTAACACCGGAGATGCTTTGTTCGTCGCTTTCACCAAACAAACGTTGAACGGCTGTCGCGAAGATCAGAGAGGTTTGTTGCTCATTGAGTAGATCTTCGATGCAAGCGATGCGTTTATGACTGAAATTGTAACTAACCGTAGAGTCCAATTAAAAGCTTTTTAGTTGAAGAATTAAAACTGCAGAGTGTGGCATAACCATACGACTTAAAATATTACTTTCAACAAACCTGAACTGCTTAGTGCTTAGTTTTATCTCAGTTTTAACGTTAACTGCTCTAGTGCTCTATCTAGCGAGAGTATGATCGTCGTCGTCATCTGAGCCTCTAGGTCCGAGGGTTTATCCTTTTACCACCCCAGATTCACGATGTTCCCGGACTACACTGGAAGGCTAATAGAGAGCAGCGAGTCTTTGATTTCATCATCCATGACACGCAGACTTTCCACTTTGTTAGGTGGCTTGCAGATGGAACAGTCATTGATGATGTGGTCTGCAATCTGTTCTTCCGCACCACATTCACAGGAGAATAGGCCATTTCCCATTGGTGCATGGTTGAGCGGAAAAGCCCGACGCCCGTACAGAGACGGTTGAGGCGTACCCATGCCTGTCTTGGTAGTGTCAGGCCGATGGTAGTGTCAGGCCGATGGTAGTATGATTTTGGCGATAAACGAGTCTGTTCTTAAGATCATGGTTGAAATCGCACACGTTTGTTGTGGTCTTCTGCTCTGGTTTTGTATTAGCATTAACCATGTTGATTTCGTGTTCATTGCAACAACATATAGTACACTGTGGTTACAGATGTAGCACAACAGACAACATGGAAGCAAGGAAAGGGACGTGTAGTTTATGAATCAGCTACTCCTCTTATTTTTTCACTTGTTTTTGTCACTCAGATTGATTTTAACATCCGTTATCAAAATTTACAGACAGTACACACTTTTTAACGTTTAAACCAGTGGTTCTTAACCAGGGTTTGATCGAACCCCTGGGGTTTGACGAAGCTATTTCAGGGGTTCGACGCGAAGGTCCTCTGAAACATTAACACACGTCCTATACTGAATGGTATATCAGCGAATAATTTTGGAAAATATTGTCCAGCCAAAGCTTAATTACGGCTTACGTGATGGTTAATAAACATCTGTGTGTTTGACGCGTGATGTAATGGTGCCATCTGCTTGTAACACAGAATGCAAATATTATTACGTAACATTGTAAAAACGATCGGTAAGTAAAACTTGATTTTCTGAAAACATGAATTTCCTCACGTTTGCTTTTTGCATGTTAGTTCTATTTTCAATTTTTCAGGAAATTCTTTTTTGTAAGGAAATCGAAGAAAATGTTTTAGCCTACGCTTACTTTGCTGTATTTTTACTTTTGTGTAGGCAGGTTTGCTTAAGGCTTTTTATTGACTGGCAGTAGTGTTCAGTAGTCAGCCATCAGTCAATATCGGACCGGTAGGCCTACATTTTTTTCTTCACTGTATTAAGACACAGATATTTATGAGAGAAACAAGAAAGGCTCATGATTGCCACACCTTTTTAAATGTAACCCTTTTTAATGTAACATATTTAATAACAAAGAATGATAAAAGTAAACACGAAGACAGCACACTTCTAACAGTATTCATTTCATGCGCCAAGCATAATATGTTGTTTATTATGTTCATTCGTATTATGTTCATTCGTTTATTTTGTTGTTTTTTATGTTCATCGTCAACCATTTGCTTATTGTACTGCAACGGCAGATATAAACAGTCCATACTTGGTGGACATTATCGAGCTTCAAGAAAGCGAGGTGCAAAAAAGAAACTTCAATACAACAAATCTTCAAACGTTTTGATGCCAACAAATTGAAAGTTATCCTTTTATTACAAAAGTTGCCCTTGAAGTTCTCAAGCCATTCGTGACCATTTATTTATGCGAGCTTGCGTTTTCTGTTCTTGTGAATGTTAAAACAGAAAAACGAAACCGGCTTGCATACGAAAGTGACATGAGAATTGCTGTTCCGGAGACAAAGCCTCGAATCTCACTATTGGTCTCAGGAAAACAACAGCAGAAATCTTATTACTAAATGTGGTAGATTCTTGTTTTTGTGATTCGACGAAAATTTGGGGTTCAACGAAACCTTGCAGATTGGAGTAAGGGTTCGGCAGGTTAGTAAAGGTTAATAACCACTGATTTAAACAATATAGGCTACTATTAATGCTACAAAAAGCGGTGCCAAGCAAAAAGCCAAGCAGAGCGAATTACGTTCAATGGATTTATTGTTCTCTAAAACCTCTACAGCATGTTTCAACCTAAAGGGAGATCATCAGAACGTCCTTATTCAAATAGAATATATATTTTTATTTGAATAAGAACTTTCTGATAATCCCCCTTTGGGGTGAAACAGACTGTAGAGTTTTAGAAAGTAGTAACTTTTTAACATTTAGTTATGTATTAGCGCACATCTAGCGGTTGTTTTTGATCAACTTTTGCGTTTGCTAGATGAAAGCATGAGCTTGATTTGATAAATGAAGGTGCTTGCAGTCAATGGAATGAAAATTAGGTTTTGCGCTGCGCTGCCTGCAAACACTCACCTCACTACCCACACACCTATTCATGCACGTTTCAATCTCTACAGCGGTTTTTCAACCTTTTTCAGCTTATTGACATGTTGGCATATCGCTTATTGTAGCCGGTACTATTTTTTTCGTTCCAGGCGCATGTAATGATGTAAAATAAAGCAATATGGTCGAACCGCATGCTGCCCGGGAGGACGTTTTGGTGCGGCCCACGGTGCGATTTATAAACTTTTAAATAATTAACAATTATAGTACATAAATTTTTGTAAATTTGAAAAGATAAAATTCATTGTAAAATGTTTCAAAAAATCTGAACATGCCCATCGAACTTATTATGAGCTCATCGAACAAACTTAACCTTCAAGCACTACTGCAGTGCCATTTTATTGCTAGCGAGAAACTCGTATTGTTACATCACAATCACATTGCCTATTGATCAATTATTGTGTCGTTATTGCGGTAACGCTGGTATTTGGGGCAGTTAGTTCTTCAATGATTTAATTTTATTTCCCGCGCTTTTTGAAAGTCGGTTGCAAGATTTTGCTCTGCTTGTCCTAATAGTTACGTTTGCGTTCTTTTTCTTTTGTCTGTTTTTGCGTTTGTTCAGTGTTTTCCATCTTTCTGTTGTTATAATAATTATGTTATGGTTTTATTTATTATTGCTCTACAACAGCTAAGGTTGATTAGCGACATGGCTGATTTTTAATTCTATATCAGGTTTACTTACGATGGCGTCACATTATTACCCGACTTATTCTCACTGCGTTATGCAGGAAAGAGCATAATTGGAACCTTTTTTAAAGTCTTCGATTTAACGCGACCTGGAATCGATCTCAGATCTACCAGCACCAGAGCCGAAGGCGAAACCACTCGGCCACTGATAGCAGGACACTCTTTCTGTTGTTCCTATTATTTGTTTCATTCTTACCGTGTAATTTTGTTCATTGAATTTTTTGTGTTTATTGCAGCCCTCGGGTTAATTTGCAAGTATTTATTTGGCCTTCAGAGCAATTTGAGATTGAGACCATAGCGTAAGACTTACATTTTTCTGCAGCAGAAACTGGGCTGTTTGAAACAGAGATACCTGCACTACAGAATATTTCGAAGCGTTTTGTGTTGGTTTTTAAAGGGCGGGGAAACCCAAATTAACTTTGCGAGTTTTTTGTTTCAGCGTGATGTTATTGTGTACAACATGCGTTTTAGCAATAAAAAAAATCCAAATTTTGTTGCCCTCGTCTCGCTAAGGCCGCTTTTGTTTGATACCCGTTTGCGAGGTCTCGTTGCGCATCAAGCTGTGATGCTGTTCGCTGTGACGTCACAATGTACATATAGTTGTGGCCAAAAGTTTAAGACCAGACTTGATTTATGACGATTTTTGCATTACTTCAAAATACTGCATCAGATATAAGATGATACATAAAGATGATGCAACTGAAACAATATATGATGCAGTATTTTGAAGTTGGTTTTGTTTCGTTTTCATTTCTTTTTTCGATTTTGTGATTCGCTTAAAACTAAACAAAACATGGAATTCCTTGAACTAAAAAATCATGGTAACATCGTCCGCCTGCTTCAAAACAGTGAAATTGCGTCATGTTCTCAGAAGTATATTTTTAGAAATTGCGTCATGTTCAAGCTTACAAGCACAAACGACAGAAATATGTCGAAAACATACGCAACATAAATTTTTACTTCGTTTTGATGAATTTCTTGTTTTGCTTCAAAATTAAGTTCCTTTGTGAAGAAATTATTTTGTTCATTTTGAATCTTTCATTTTATTTCATGAAATAAAATTTATTTTTTATAGTGTTGTTACAAAAGAAACGTACCCTTTTTCGCTACTAGCCGTGCAGGTCAAACATATCGAAGCAACGAACTTTCTGAGCAACGAGCAGGAGAAGATTAACTTTTGATGGACTTTCATCTTTCGCATTAAGTGTCCCAATCGTTTCCAATTCCTTCATCTTTCTCAATTTCCACAAATTATAATTAGTGGGAATATCCATCTTTTAATCATTTACAATTCTTGCGGACTACATACGCCCATGGCTACCTGGAGGGGAGGACTGATTAGTTACAATTTGAAGATTTTGACCAGCGGCACTGCTAATATATGCAGGCCCGGATTTAGGGGGGGGCAGAGGGGGCAGTTGCCCCGGGCCCCCCGACTTTTGAAGGGCCCCCCTATGTGGAAAAAAATGTGATTTTGTGTTATTTTATTCCTTTTGACCTTTAAAGTTTCTGCAAAATACTGTGCAGTACTGGACTGATGCTACTGGAGACGTAGAGATGGTTTTTACGCGCCGTAGGCGCGAAAAATTTTTTTGCACGGGGGCCCCCCGATCTAAAAGTGCCCCGGGCCCCCCATCAGCTAAATCCGGCCCTGAATATATGAGTGAAATTTTCCAAGATATTTTACTTTTTGCTGACTTTGTGGCTTTGGGGAAGCAGTAAAAATTGAGAAAAAGTGAATTAGCTCAGTCGTTAAGCTCCCTACTCCAGATCAAGCGGCGCTGGTTCGACTCTCGGGGTGTGTGCTTGAACAATGCATTTCAAGGACTGCTCTCCATTCAGTGACACCTGGTGGATGAAATAGCTCACAGACAACATCATTTCAAGCAACTATGGATACTTCACTCTGTCAATCTCGGTAACCATGCGTCAGTGCTTCCATGCCTCTACAAGTCTACAATTATGCGAAACTGCCAAGAATAACTTATCAAAGGCTTTCTTCTTCTTCGTCGTATGAGCTTTCTTCTGGACTATATGTTTGGGCATGAGGTCATCAGCCACTCGACAGTCTCGTCATCCCGGGCCTTCAGTCCAAGCGTTCCATGTGGTGGTAGATGGATTGGACAGTCATGGACGAAATAGTCTACTGTCCGGTCTTTGGCACCACACTCGCATCCCGGTGAGGGAGCCAGGCCTATCTTTATCCTGCATTGCTGGAAAGCGGATTTGAGCGCTATGCATCGGTGTACGCCTTCCGACGTACACCTGACCCACGCTGCAGCCGACGGCAATGTCTGCTTCCGGTTGTCTACTCTACTTATGACTTAAATTTGGTACTACTCATTACTCGAAATCGATCACTGGGTAGAGGCAATTATCGTAAAATTTCTTGCCCAGAGAAACAACAGCAAGTGCGGGTGGCTGGAGTCGAACATGCAGGCTCTCGACTGCGAGCCCAACGCGCTAACCACTCGGCCACATCTGCACATGTCTGAACGAAAGCGACCGACGCCGGTTCGTAGGCGGTTAAGCCGGACCCACGCAAGTCTTGCGAGGGACATTCCCGGAGGGATCAAAGGCTTTGATAGTCTAGGACAGGGTGGTCCAAACCCTGGCACGCGGGCCGCATGCGGCCCGCGTGAAGCTTTTGTGCGGCCCGCATGCACCTACGTTTTATAAATACATTACATTCGCCACAACCCTAAATAAGTCGCGCATAATCGGGTCAATAGGTAACTATGAGGGAACAATGTCGGTTTGTGACGACACAAACGTGCGTCGATATTTTGTTTTTGTTGCTAGCACTTTCTCCAGGCCAGTAGCGTAGCCAGGAATTTTGAAAGGGGGGGGTTTTGACGACCCAACGGCGGGGGGTCTGGGGGGCCTCCCCCAGAAAATTTTGAAAAATTACTTTGAATTTGGTGCATTCTGAGAGCATTTTCAACAAAAATGTAGTTACGAATATTCCTGTAAAATGGTGGTGTCTAGTGGCATTGCAAAAGGATAAGATCATGTTTTCTTGGGCATTTTTCGGAAATAAAGCTAAGTCTCTATGTTTTCTTGTTGCTAATTCCTGGCTAAGATGTTTGGTATTGGCAAAACTTGCTCTTTTAATGCAATTTTGTTTAAAATTAAGCATTTTTTTTTAGACTGAAATCATCATTCTCAATATCGTGACGTCACACGCGTGCCAAAGGGGGGGGGGTTGTAACCCCCAAAACTCCCCCCTTGGCTACGCCACTGCTCCAGGCACTTTCTCTGTTATGAAGCGATTAAAAAGCGACACACGGAACAGAATGGCTGATGAAACCCTGGATGCCTGCTTACGTCTGTCTGTCGACCACTGAATTTAAACCAGAGATCGACACTATATGCAAAAGCAAAAAACAATAAATTGTTTTGGTTTGCTAATTTGTTGACGTGTTATGTATCGTATCTTTTTTACTAGCTGAAAATCACTTTTTGAGTCGCAAGCAGAGATTAAAAAGTGAGTTAGGCGTGCAGCAAAACATTAGGTCGATCAGAACAGCAAACTCAGTTCTTTCATTGCAACTGTATTTTGTCAGCGACAAGATTTGTTAATGTTCATAGCCTGCAAACAGTAAGAATATAGCTAAAACAGATTGAAATCTATAGAAAAAAAGTTCAAAATCGCAACCTAGTTAAGTTTTTATTTAACAACGTTTCTACTTTCAGCAACGTGTTATCATTTCTCACTATGCGGCCCGTGAAGTTTTTCTTAGACCCTAATGTGGCCCTTCATGTTCGCAGTCTTGGACCACCCTGGTCTAGGAATAAAGATTTATAAATCAAAATCAAGTTTAAAAAAACAGTCAATCACACTGTTAGCAAGCGGTTAACAGTCTGACTGAAATTTTTTGAATCAAATTGTCTTTTGCTACAAACTAAACGATACAAACGCATAAATTGTCTTTGTTTTTTTAAAGCCTGTGATGTCAAAACCTGAATTGTCACATAGAAAAGACAGTAACAAACACGTTAAAATAGTATTTAAAAAAAAATCATTCAGACAGGTACCAAAAGTTGACAAAATCTGGAAAAGTCTCAATAATGTGACAAATCAAGCTCTCCAGGTAGCCATGAAGACGTTCGAAGAGAAAAGACATTTTTTAAAACACTATATAACTTCTAATATTTTCCGCCTTTCTGTAAAATAGGGCCTCACAAAAATAGGGCCTCACAAAAATAGGGCGTTCATTCACACGAGTTGTCTGCTTTTAACACAACCCACTTTGATTGGCCAAACAAGAGGAATGACTACAAGAGCATAAATCTTCTTCGACAGAGAAATCGTTGTGCTGCGTTGCAATTAAATTTGTTAGCTGAAATATAAAGATGGAGAACTATCTTTAGAAATATATTTTCAGAAAAATTATGTTGCGCAATCCAGAGAAAAGACTGATGTCGTGTGCAAACTGTAATTTGCAACAAGTTGCTTTAAAAACAAATTTACTAACATGATTGAAGGGTTTCCATGCTGGAAGCAAAAATCAAAAGAACTCAATATACTTCTTTCTTGATGTGGCTTCTTGGTTTGTCGGGCTCGATTGAGGTTACCCAAATACTAAAATATGCTATTTTTTTTACCTTTCTAGTACACGCATGCAGACGTTGAACTAATGCAAAATAACGGGTTTTTGCTACGTGATTAGCTTTAAAATGTTTAAATGATCGTAGCAATTGGATTGCTTGTCAGCTTTTTGTGCAACCAGAATAACAAAGATCGAACGGACTTCAGCAAATGTTTTTACACACCTCACAACAAATTCGTTGCCGCCGCATATAGGACCAGGGTTGCCAGATCCAAAATAGCTTTGCCTGCCAAATGTTTTGTAAAAACCGCCAAAAAACTGCCAAACTTTTCAGGGTTTCAAAAAAACTGCCAAAAAAAAACTGCCAAACTGTTAGTGCGGCTTGTCCTGTTAACCAGCAAGGCCATACACCATTATATATGGTGCAAAATGTAGCTCTGATGGTATATTGTCTTAATTTAACTTGATAGACCACTTAGTATGAATAATGAAACACAAACTGCATGTATCAAGCTAAATTAAAACAAACTTTCAAAGGTTGTAGGAGGCAGCCACATAGTTGGAGCTATCAAGTATCAACGAAGCGCAATTAGAAGAAGGTGATAAAGACCAATTGGCCTGGGGGGAATCTATGGGGGAGGGCTGCTTTTCTAGCAGGTTTTACAAGTTTAGCCTGCATGCAATAGCATTCCTCATTATCAGAATCACTGGTAGTGGTATGTTAGTTCAAGTTTGTTTTCCTTGCTTGGCGACACAAACATTCTGTCCCACAATCTACTTTTTACAGTAGGCCATTCATTTAATGCATGCTTTATAACCAATCTAGCCAAAGTCTGAAAAACAAAAAACTCAGTGTTAAACTTCAACAGGTGAAAAGAGGACAATGCCAAGAAACACCATTGGTAAATATCACAAAAACTTTTAAGGTTTAAGGATTTTCACAATGTTAATGGCATGAAGGAAATACACCTACACCTGATAACTTTACATGTCAAGAGGCTACAGTTATTAGCACAAATACATGGCATCTGCATTGACGCCCTCAACTTCTTGGACGATTGGTGTAGAAAACACAAAATACAGATAATTTTTGCGACCCATTACAAACGTGTTTTATATCTGGCATCAGGTCTTGATTGTCACTTACTAACTAAGGAACTTCCGGTACCAATTCAGGTTCCGGTTCCGGTTCAAATTTCTACAAGGTCTCTGGCCTACGCTATGCTTTCAACTCAAACGGTGTGACATCATATCATTAACCATAACCTGTTAACACTTACTAGTCCATTGGCAAGAAAATAAATGTCAAAACGCATCCCTCCAGCTGTCCAGTCCAACTCCAACTTTGGTTGGTGACTGGCCAGCCGCCGGTGGCCTCTGGAGCTTACATTTGATTAAATTAGGAATTCAGAGTTTCCAGACCATAAATTAAACTTTTTTGATGGACTTTCATTGATAAAAGTATTTGAAAAACTTTAGTGGTGAGTTGTACAGGTAATAATTACAAAAAAACGCCAAAAGATGCCAAAAAAACACTAAAGTAAAAACTGCCAAAAAAATGCCAAACTGCCAAACGTAATTTTCTCCTGCCAAACGCTTTCAAAAAACGCCAAATTTGTGGAATTTGGCAGGAAAAACGCCAATATGGCAACCCTGTATAGGACAAAAACCAATAACTTCTTGTTCCATGAAATTGTAAAGAATTTTCATGAAAGCGTAAATTCGTCGAGCATTAATTGGAAGTGCATTCCATTTGTTTTCACTTCCTCTTAAGATACGAGTTCGTTTTATAACCGAGCAACCCAATAAAAAGCGAACGAACTCTAAAGCTATGAAAACAATTCTGAAAACACAGGACTTCAGATTTTGATATTTCCTAGAATGGAGGTCAATGCAGTTATCTAAGTTTTAAGTTTAAAAATCACCGACTTTGAACTTGTTTATTCAATTTTCGATAAGCAATTCACGTTATTTCGACGTTTCCACAACATCTTCAAATCAATATTTGATGCATAAAAGTAACATTGCAAAAGTAGCGCTTACGACAGGGGTTGATTTAGCAAAAGTCATAGGAGGGGCGATTTTAACGAAACGCAATGATGAGTAGGTCTGTATCAATCCGACCTTGTAAATACATCGTGAATAAAATTACTCTTCTGTGTTTTAGGGGGAGCGATCGCCCTAACGGCTTCTCCCTTAAACCTTTCATTGCCCTCCGTAGTCTGCTGCATTTTCTGTCACCACTGTCCACCTACTGGAAGTTTTTCTCTTCGTCGTTTCTGGTGGTTTGAGTTCGATTCCCAGTTGGGTCATACTAATCGTTTGAAAATGATTTCAATTGTTTTCACCGCCGCGAAGCGGTGAGTTTAAGTCAGGTCAAAGAAGATCCACTGGTTTCTTTAAATCTTCGAGCCTCTTCAGTTCAGTTTCATTTTTGTTTTTATTTCTGTCCATCACTACGAAAAAAACAAACAATATATGCCAAACATAGCAAAGATCTAGAAAAAGGTAGAAGTGTCAAAACGACTCTTGGAAACGTTACGGGCGTCTAACGTTATCCCGGGACCCAAAGTAACCCCTTCCAGTGCTACCGCCCACACATCTCTATGTTCTGCTTCTCTTTGCATTTAACTACCTATCAGCTGGCAATATATTTGCAGCACGACTTGCAAATCAATTCGAGCAAATGCTTTTTCAGTGCCACTCAACATAAAAGCAAATTTTTTAAATGAGGTTTCGTAGATCAGAAACCTCATTACCAAGTTCCTCTGAAAGCGTGAGAGTGAAACTGCTTTAAGAGTGCTTAAAATATCTGCAATGGAGTTAATCAGCAGTGTACCAGGTGCACAGAAACTCTCAAGGTCTTCGTGGAAGCTTTCCGCCTACTCCTTATGAAAACAGTCTACAATCAACAGTGTGGTTGCACTTTGATTGATTTCATTCAAACAGTGATAAATTTTTAATCGCCGCAAAATTGACGTGTTATTTTCTTAAATATTGAAGGAAAATCCAACCTTTGAATACACGAAGAAGAAGTTTAACTTCTTTATATGACGAGCGGTTTCATCATCCTACAGAAAGCTTTGCGTTTGCACGAAGGCTGCTTGTGCAAAGTCACGTCTAAGTTGAGCAAGCTGAACTGAGCAGCTCAAGAATTCGGTGTTGAGACGCTAAATATCAACACTAATTCCACTTGCTTCCAAACGACCGATGGTGATTCAACAATAAAAATGTTGAAAACAAATTATATAATTTAAAATAAAAACTTGCTTTACGAAAAGGAAGTTTCGTACATCCCATGGCAAATATAACCAAGCTAAAAGTCTTGAAATTACTCGGCCACACTGAAAAATCAAATATCAGAATTGGTAAAATATCCATAAAGGGCAAAGGCACTAAAACGAGAAAACGAGGTAGCCTAGGCAACTACAATAACGGCAAGACAAGATGCAAGCATGAACAGAATTTCAACTTGACGACATTAAACGAACTTCTATAAAATTTAAACATTGTCAAAACAAAAATTTTGTT
This sequence comes from Aplidium turbinatum, assembly GCF_918807975.1. NCBI lineage: Eukaryota > Metazoa > Chordata > Ascidiacea > Aplousobranchia > Polyclinidae > Aplidium > Aplidium turbinatum. The sequence goes on along the minus strand of NC_137483.1, from coordinate 2,473,286 downwards.
TTGAAAAGTGTTCGTTTCCAATAATTCTAGTCCTGCTAAACGACTAATTTCTAACTTTAATAAACGATTATATTTTTTATAGATATTGCTTAACGTGAAATTGTAGTGGAATAATTGAAGATTTGTTGCTGCAAACGAAGAGATGAGTCACTTCCCTTGGTCCCTGATCATGGTCATCTCAATCTGGGCCATTCTGGCCGTAGGAAACCAAACATTCCAGGCCACTGTGGCAAAAGCTCAAAGTAAAACGTTTTTTTTTATATCCTGATAAATGTAACTTAGGCTATTGTTGCTTTGTGTCTTGTGTTTGTGGCTTGAAGAAGTAATTTTTTCACCAAAGTTATATTAAAAGTTGTTTTTTTAAATTTAAAGATTCGATTTGAATAAGATGAAGATGTTGTTATTATTACTATTGCGTAATTGATTTTTAAATAAATGATGCTAAGAGATTAGATCGTTGTGCAAACACCAGTATTCGATAAATGCAAATTAGCAAGACTGATTCTAGTCGAGTTGGAAAGACTTGCAAATTTTCTGGATAGAAATTGGTGGAAAATGAGGTCTATTTTTGATCTGACTAAACAATATTAGTTATTGGTGTCTATACGTTTATATTGCGATCCCAGAACGTATTTTGTTCTATCTTGCAAACTAATATCTATCACACGGTAAAAAAGTAAAAGCGTGTTGTTTCAAATAAAAGTTAATCTGGATTCTGAGTAATAATAATAATAATACAGTAATGCTTATTTTTATATAGCGCTGTATTTATCGCAGAATGCGTTGGTCCTGAGCGCTTTACAAAGCAGACAGTGTCAGTGCAGCCGTATAGAGGCGCAACTGAGTACATTATTACCCTATTATTATTGCATTATTAATATTATAATAGTTCTGAGCAGAGCATGATTAACTTCCCTTTAGCCATACGGACAAGGATTCTTCATAATGTTGATTAGAATATATTTTACTTAATTTTCAACAGTGTTTAATAAACGAAATACATTCAAAATAGACAACCAAAAAAGATTTGAAAAAAAGGAGTGCTTTAAAACATGACGCTCTAAAACAGAATACAAAAACTCCAAGTCGGCTTAAGTTTGACAAGATTCCAGATTCGTGTTTCAGAAGTCTTGTGCTGCGCTCTCATTTCATTTATACGATTGTATGATGTACGCAGTATAGTACATGATGTACAGTACATACGGCTATATAGTATTTTATATGTTATATTACAAAATATAATTATAACACATAGATCCCACAAAGAGAGAAACAGGTTGTAAAGGTTAATTTGATAATGCAGTGAATCAATTTACTTGAATTAGCTCTAGTTCGCATTGCGCTTGGCATTGGGCATCTTTTGTCGTATTAATACCACTTATTGTGCCAAGTTATATGATATAATAAAATAGCTGAAGTGGATAAATTGGGAAACCGCAATTTTTTTAAATAATTGATGTCGAAAGTACATTCGGAAACAGACATTGCAGTCGGCTGCAGCGTGGGTCAGGTGTACGTCGGAAGGCGTACACCGATGCATAGCGCTCAAGTCCGCTTTCCCGCAATGCAGGATAAAGATAATAAAACAAAACAAAAACATTCATAGACCTTAAATTTTCGCCGCATCTTCAGTTTTCCGATTTCATTCGAAATTTTCCTCGCCGCATCGGTATATAATTGCTCGGTATCGACACTTAATTATAACAATTCTTTTCAAGTTGAACAGGAAGTTCTAAAAGTGATTGGGAAGAACTACCGAAAGGAATTAAGCAGGCTGAAAAGTTTCCGTTCGATCCTTACTGCCAAACAACGAGTGATTCAATGTGGCGCAAGTGAGAATATAACAGAATGGTCAAGCAATCATACACTTTGATGTTCAGAATATATTCATAGTGATGAAATCTAGGGGTTCGCACTGATTTCTACAATATTTGTAATCAATGTGCTGTTCCATTCGTTTAACTTTTTGCGGTCCAAGTAGATCGCTGGGATGCAAAATAAAATTATGTAATATGGTCCAACGTCACTCATGGGATGATGTCTACATATTGCTGATCAACAAGGTCCAAGCATCTCCGTAGGGTGATTTTGAAAATTGGGAAATTTTGAAAAAAAAATTTGGACAAAAAGTTAAACATGGTCGACTCAGTAATTAGAAGCTTTATAAAATTTTCAGCAACCGAAACCAAAGCTGCATATTGTGACTTCGTTGCTGATGCGGAGGCTTTGTTGCAAAGAGAATGCAGCTTGACACGCGCTACCTTGTGGGAGCGATGCCGTGAGGATTTGGTTTTGGGATCCAGGCAAGCGGTGATGCAACTGTGCGAGAATAATGCGACTTTCCAAGCAAGGTTAGAATATTTTAAGACCTGTCTAAAACGTTTTATTTCACAATCCATTCAGGGTAACTTGCCAATGGCGTTTTGCTTATTGTACAGCGTTCGGAACATCGTTTTCAATACAGATTGAGGAATGTGGCTGTGTGGATGCTATTATTATTATTTGGGACATTATTTAAATTGTCTTTGTCCTAATTTCATTCATTTGTCTTTGCTCTGTTTGAACAATAAGCCTTGGTTGGTTTTGAATCTTTATCCTCGGACTGACAAAGCCTTGATTGGTTATTCCTGGTAGTTTCGCATACTTGTAGAGGCTTTTGACGCAGGGCCGGTCACCGAAATTGGCAGAGTGAAGTTTTCCGATTGTTGAAGTGTTGCCGGGGAATTATTCCATACACTAGTTGTTGCTGAATGAAGAGCAGTCCTGAAATGCGTTGCTCAAGCGCACATTCCGAGAGTCGAACCAGCGCCCCGTGATCTTGAGCCGGGCACGTAACTACTGAGCTAACGGGGCGTGGCACTAACGTCATTTATCAGTCCGTTTTTAGATTGGTTCAACGTTTGCAGACGTTAGATCAATGTAAAAAAGACATCAATTGGCTGGGATAAGCTTAAACAGATTCTGAGTAACAGATTGCTTTGGTATGAAAAATTCTTGTGTGAAATGGATGAGATAGCCTTTATTTTTTTTTTCAGGGTAAAACAGGAATTGGGTAACCTTCTCGTGCAAACTGAACCCTCTGAATATTTTCCATACCTGCACCTGTCCAGCGTCGAAAATATGCAGATGAACGCGTTGCGACAATGGATTGATTGCAATGATGCTGTAATTATGACGTCATAATATTAATGATCATAAAATATATCACTCTCTTTTGGTTTGTGAATGGATGTTGCTTGTTTGATTGAATCTTTTTCCTCCGAATGGGAAAGCTTCTTCGAGAGCTTAATCCTAGCAGTTTCGCATACTTGTAGAGGCTTTGAACCATTGACGCATGGGCGCCTAGGCGGTTACCGAGATTGAGAGAGTAAAGCTTCCGATTGTTGTTGAAGTGTTGTTGCGGAGAAATTGTTCCATTCATTATGTGCCGCTGAATGGAAAGCAGTCCTTTGAATGCATTGCTCAAGCGCACACCCCGAGAGTCGAACCAACGCCGCTTGATCTTGAGTCGGGCACTTGATCTTGAGTGAGCTTACGGGCAGGCACAATGGCACAAGCGCTCTTGAGATAAAGTAAAATTTCATTACGTGAACGATGAATTGAGCCAAAAATTTTCTCTGACAAAGATTAAAAAAAAAATGCAAAGAAAACGTTTCGACAACAAACTTCCCTTCATGTTCGATTTGAAAAAATCATTTATATCACAATCTAAAAATCTCACTTGGCAAGCAATTTCCTAGATTTGCTGTCCGGGTTCATTCGCATTGTTTTGGTTATGATGTTCTTGCTAAATTTCCTTTTCTCACTCGCTCATAATTCCCTTGCTTCTCTCCACAGCGTCCTCAAGCGGTTGATCTCACTTGTCAAAAGTTGAACCGACTCATCCGTAAAGCAACTTCGCTCCAGACAAAGGGAACCAGAAATCTTGCAGTGGTAATTTAAAATATAAAACTTTACGTGTGGAACGCTACAATAAAAGTTCGATCTTCCGCTCTCCAATCATATTAGAAGTGTGAAATGAAGTCAAATTTTTAGTTTCAATTTCATAAATGTGTGGTGGCATATATAACCGTTTTTGTAAACATTTCACTGATCCAAATACCACTGGCTTGTTTTGTCTTTTTCATTTTGTTATAATAATTGCAGCCTTCTATTAATGCGTTTTGCTGTATTTCTTCTCGTTAGCGCCGAATTGCTTTTTATATTTTTATTTACTTTATAACTTAATGGCCTACTTTACTTAGTTGTTGTGCGATGGTGCGCGGTGACTCTGTTCACTCTGTAGATATTGCTGTCATCCCAACAAAAGCATTCAGTTCACCATCTCATAATGAACTCTGTGCCTTAGACACCGCCAACGCTTTTGTGGGCTGATCAATAATAAAATAATCTAAATTTGAGCAACCCAAATTTGTCCTTACACTTACCATCGGCTGACATTGCAACGACGCAAAAAGAGAGATTCTGCTCTTTAGAAAGTATGTCTAACGATTGCTTACGTTTAGGTTGCTGCTGCATTAAACAGCCTCCACCCAGAACCGCTACGGCCTTGCAATATAACCGAAAGGTAAGGTTTGTCAAGTCACAATCCAGCCATCAAGTAAATGATTTTTTACATTGATTCAACGTCTAAAGAATCTACGTAAAACAAGACTTATTTAATGGCTGTATGGTTATGAATTCAGCGACGTCTTCTTCACCAATGAGGCAACTCAATGGCGGAGGAAAAGTTATTGCGGTTTTGTTCTTTCTTGGATAACTCAGTGAAGTAATGCGGCTACATGGTAAATCTGATACAAAAGTGAAAACAAGTGGTCACTAAAAGCTGCATGTTAAAATTTCTAGAAATAAGCCAAAATATCTTGCTGTATAAGTCTTGTTTATTTTGAAAGCTGTTAGAATCTCTGTGAAAAAAGTTGCAAAGGTTGCAAACACTTGCCCTGGATACTGTGATTCGTGCTGTGAGGGTCGGCGGCAATGATTTTCCATGTTGTTGCACCTAAAACCATTGTTGACTTTTCCACAAGTGATTATTTCTGCTGTCAAGTGATGTATAGTTACGCAATATCACAGCCAGACAGCAAAATCCATCATTTTTACATTGATTCAACGTCTGCAAAATGATGGATTTTGCTGTCTGGGAAAACAATCAACAAATCAACACTGAGTGGCATTTTGCGTCCCAGACATCAAATTTCGTCATTTTTGCATTTATTCAACGTCTGACATTGTTGACCGTGGAACATATATCACCAATGAAAGATAGATGTTATGGAATTATCTATAAATTGGTTAACGGCCTCTTATGATGAAAAAGTCTTCTATGAATTTCAATCTCGCATGTTTCACACCAGCCTATTGTGAGCTTAGCGTAATCTTTCAATGTTTAACGTCTGACGTGGAATCATTGTAAAAATGAAGGATTTTGCTGTCAGGGGCTCTACGCCCTTCACTTTCGCAAGATTTAGTTCCCTTATCCAGCCTGTCGAGTCTGTAGACGTTGTATCTATGTGAAAAGAACTAGTTTGCTGATTGAAGTCCCAGCCTTGGATCTATATTGAGGTTTACCATTGATTGATGTATTTTGCGGCGGGACTATATTTAGTATGCAATTTAAAACTTGTGTAACCAACAAGTTGTGTTGCCCGCGTTTTCTTTCAAGTTGAAGTGGTTGTTTATGGAACCTGAATGCGATTTATCAGTTTCAAAATGGGGGAGTTGTTATAAAATTCGTCTATCAATTTGTTCTACTTATGTGTGAAACTGTCAATTGACTATTCCCAGACAGCAAAATCAGTGATTTTTACATTGATACAACGTCATTTATTTTACGATAACTCAGTAACACGAACGTGCGGTAGTATCTTTGGTGCTGGTGGACAAAACAATTAAGAAAGAATATGATCAGGTTCCATTTTCAAATTGGATCCATGCCGCTCAATGCCAGCTCGAATTTAATTTCATCAATAAAAAAAATATACTTCTGTGTCCAACGAGTTTTGCCTTCGGCTCTGTTGACTTGAGGTCGATTCCAGGTCGGGTCAAACCGAACACTTTAAAAACGGTACCGATTGTTTTCTTTCTTGCATAACGCAGTGAGGATGAATTGGATAATAATGTCGTGACATCGTAAACTTGATATAAAATTAAACATGAGCCCTGTCGCTAAAAGACCTTAGCAGTTGTAGAGCGATAATAAAATAAAACTATAAACATTATGCATAACACAGTGAAGATAAGCCGGTGACGTAATAATGTGGTGACGTAAATCTGATACAAATGACGTCAATCTAAATCTGATTTGAAGATGAAGACCTAGCTGTTGTAGAGCGACAATAAATGAAACCATAACATTATTATTATCAATTAAAAAACTGAAAGCTTTCAGAGAATATTTCGTTGCTGCTTTATGTCCTTACAGACCATTGCCTCAACTAAACAAATCATAAACCTGTTCTACATACTACTACTACTTGAGTAAATTTTTCGAAGTGGCTATTTTTACCCACTTGTTGCTATGGTTACAATCAGGTGTTGCTAGAGTTAGGATTAAAGTTAGGAAGGATTAAGGTTAAGGTTTTGATCTTTGCCCACTAGTAAAAAATTTCCAAAATACAAGTTTTGGTTTTCAACAGCTTTAAACTTTTCTCAAATTAGGGCAGAATTCCTTATCTGGCAACGCTATTGAGCCACAGCCTGAAATTTTACGCCAATTTAGATTTAAACAACTGTCAATGCTACTGAAATAGATCAATTTATACTCACTGCCTGTCTTTGCACTCAAACGTGTACTCGCCTGGAAAGACCAAAAATAATTCTTAGAAGCGATCACTCGGGCCACATAAAACCAATCAGCACATGCAGAAGGTCTGTCCGCGGCTATTGTTCTGAACAAACTTATCCTATTATTACACTCTGATTACCGGCAAGGACGGGTTGAAAGATTGCGCCAATCCCACTATAGGCTAGATTTAGTCTGTGAAATATACGAGACTGAAATTCATAGAAGACTTTTTCAGCATAAGAGGCTGTTAACCCATTCACAGATTATTCTATAACACCTTTCATTGGTGATATGCGTTCCTGGACTTACACAGACGTTGACACTCATGGTCTTCCAAACGTGTCCGCCATTTGACATCCGTATAAAGTCGTTGGTTTAGGTCTCAACTGCTTTGACTTAACATTTAATGTAAAAAATTTTACGTTATCTAACGTGGAAAGTAACCGCCCATACATCTTTTGGCCAACCTTCAAAGTAATGTGTGTTGCATTTTTTCTCTTCCCTACAACCGCACTGCAGTAGGCTATATAACTTTGTAGATTTATTTTGCATGTTATTCGCTCTGAGGATGCGCGTTATCATGGTGCTCGAAACGTCAGAAAACAAAATAAATCAACTTGTTTTCCCTGTGTTTACTTTCACTTTCATCAGATGAACGTTGCAACTAGTGCTAGAAACGATAATTATCCTGATGAACACCCAAGGTTTTTCGTATTCATTGGCTTGACTGTTGTGTTTCTGGACTATTCATTCGGAATGTTTAAATAGCTTATGTCACAGAAATATTTTTCGACCTTTGCTTGTTTTTTAATATCATGCCCTAGACAGCTTATTTTCCCAGATCTCCATGTTTCTATATGTGCCCTACAAATTACATATGTCGCCTTTTAAACAATGTTGTTGCTCTTAACACCTGCCATTGTAAAGTGGAAAAGTCATTCCGTTTTTGATATTGTATTAATTTTATATATTTGAATCCCAACAGGACATGTGGTAGAAAACCAGTTACACCTTCTGTGACAACTACAACAGACTCCACCACAAAACTTTTCACTGAAGATTCAGATTCGATAGTGAGAACCAAAATCCATCCCTGTCTAGATGATAACAGGTAAGCCTCACAGTATTTTGGACAATACAAGCTGTGACATAATTCTTTGGACGTTATGAGGTTATCTGAAAAATTGCAAATACATAATACTATATGTTTTTAAAACGCTTCAACTTCGGATGTCGACAACAAACTGTACTTTGTAAAGTTCAATTCACCGCAATTGACCAACATATGATCAACACCAACCTTTGCTTTTTGCGGTTTATTTTGGGGTTTTGTGGCCGTGCTAGCTACATACAAATCTGTACTATATGAACATCTATTCCGCGATATCTAAAACCTTCGAAAGGTTTTGCCACCTTTTCCCGTTCATGGACGTAGTCGTAGGTATATCGTTTATTGTAGCTAGTAGCCTACTATCTTTTTCGTTCGAACAAGTCATTGACGGAAGACAGAATGATCCGTCCATCAAATAGGCCTGCGGACGCTAATTGTCTTCGATTATAAGAAAAAAAACTGAATTCTCCAGTAGGCTTATGCAGGGCCGGATTTGGAAAAAGAAAGGCCTTAGACTATTGTCCATTTAAGGCCCCTAACCTCCACCCTAACAGCCCCAGAGACGAATATTTCAAACAACCACTGATTCTATAGTGAATTATTAGTTATGGAGAAATATGCACACAAGCGGGGACGTCGCCAGCACATAATTTCAGGGAGGGGGACAAGTAAGGTTTGGTTGGTTGGTCTTGAACCTTTGGTAGACTATTATTACACATGTCAGTGAGCCCGGCAGCGTGGGAAGTCTAGGAGACCTCACTCAGAAAATTCTGAAAAAATGTTTAAAAAATTGCGCATTGTGAGAACACTTTCAGCCCAAATTAATAGTGAAGCTCGATCAAATGATGCTGCAACAGAGGGAAAAAGTTTATTTAAGTTACGTGAAACAAAAACAACTGTTTTGTTTTGTTCTGTTTATTTGCAGCATTGCGAGACATGGCGCTCAATCAATGAATTATTATTTGTCAGAAACAGTAGGCCTACATGTTCAAAATATGCAAGTTTGATATACACTGCAAAAGTGAAGTTCCCATACTGACAGAGAGACAACGAAACGACCATACGGTCTATTAGCCAATTGAATACTTGAAAATCAGAAGGGCCCAAGTCCACATTTTTAACAAAATGAGTTATACCCACCATCGTAATACTAACGCCTAGCGCTACCTTATGAGCAAATGAAAGATCCAAATTCACGCTTTGAAACGTGTTATCGAAGGCAAATAAATTTTTATGATTAGCAGAATGGCCCTAGTCCAGGACTTCGGCCATTCTTTCATAATAACTTTTTTATATCTTACATTCTTAGGCCATATACATTCTTATTCTTAGGACATTCTTTCATAAATTGACGTTTCAAAGAATATGATGGGACTCGTTCGAACTAAATTTCGGATCCTTAAGCCTAACGCTCTTCCTACCTTAGAAGCTAGTCAGTGCTATACTAGCTAAGTACCGATTTAGGCTGCGAAGAAGCAAGATGTTATCAAACTGAAAAAATACTTGCGCCAAGAAACAAGAGACATGATAGACCAACTCGTTACAACGGAAGATGCATTCTTTGATGCACAAAACTCAGACTATGAAAACTAAAGAGTTACTTTTTACACAAACTGCTTTTATCTTACGCAATGAACTGAAAAACTGCTTTTACTGTACATAACAAAAGTCTCAGATTTCTTTCATGATGAATGTATTTTGATATGACAATGGGGCAAGGTCAGTGGCGTACCTAGCGAGAGCGCCTCCCCCCCCCTCTGCGTGGCTTTTGTCACTGCATCTTTAGCTAAGAAACGCTCCGTTTTTTGTCCCAAACAAGTTGTTTATCAAAACAAAAAAGGTCTTCAACCTTAAGAGGGGGCCCTTAAACATGGGGCTCTTTAGGTGTGGGCCCCCCTGCGACTGCAGGTATTGCAGGGGGGTTACAACGCCAGTGGGCAAGGTGCTATCTATCAATATATCCAAGCAAAGCCCAGTGCATTACAAATTTGTGAGGTCCTGAATATAAGAAGGGTCCAAATCTAGTGAGTTTGACGATCCGCACCGCATAAACTATAACGCACAGCAACACACAATACAGCTTTTTTGTTGTCTATTCCCATGAGTAACTACCCTCATTAACCAGGCTTTGATATCTTCAACAAAAAAAAAATTGTGAAGTTTTTTTGATTTTCTCGAAATAGTATCACTTGGACTTGGGCCATTCTCATATTCAGGTATTCAATTGCCACCCTAAGGAAACGATAATTTTATCATTTGACACAAAACAAATGTAACTGACAGTATATCAATATCTACTTGCCAATAGCCTATAGCTTGAAAGTGTGTTAGTGGCTGCATAATATAAAAATATTTTTTTGCAGAAAGGGGCAATTTCCCTCCTGACTACGCCTCTGCACACAAGTGTTGAAATTAACCATTTGAAAATAACCAAATTTTGCAATTTGATTGTAAACATGTTGTGAAATATTAGACTACTGTAAAATAGGAAATATTAGTCAAAGAGAATAATAAACTAACATCGTTCGTAGCCTACTTAGCAGATAATTTTTTGGATGACTATTAACATTAAGCCATTTTCAAAATAACAGTTGAAAGTGTAACCTTTAACCTGTGTCATATTTCCTTTCCATAAGAAACATACCAGAAATTTAATTTGCATTATGACCTGTTTATGAATATTTAGTTTACTTTATTAGAACTGGTTTCCAGAAAATTTTACGTTATTATCAGGTGAAAGTTTCTCCAAATATATAGGCCATGTTTAAACGTTATTAAATATGCTTGGTACATCTTAAATTTTGAGGCCCCTAAGTCTTGAGCCCCTTGGCTTCAGCCTTTCTAGTCTAATGATAAATCTGGCACTGGGTCTATGCTGTAACCAGGAAAAGCATCTCTTAGCCTATATGGGGGGCTAAAAATGGACTCTTGACCCCAAAAGTCTGTTCGTAGGCAACCACGATAAAATTGAGTTTCTGCTGATAAATCATTAGGCTACTTCAAAAATTTTACAAACTTTTTTAATCAGAAACAAAGTTTTACATTAAGCCAACTGAGATGAATTAAATCTAACAAAAAAAACAATCAATTTTAGAACTTTATGAAGTTAGCCAGTAACTACAAAATGTATTGTAACGCAGTGATTGCGATGAATGGCCTACAAGATCCCTTTCTTCATTGGCAAGAGAGCACTCGAAGAAAAGAAAGCGAAGACAAATGTAAGACTCGCTTCATTATTTGTTCATAATGCGATTTTGTTGGGTTGCAATTATTTCAATGAGCTTTCTGTTTTACTTCGGGATGAACGATTTGTTCGTTTAACGCACATTTAGAAACATTTGAAACTGCATTCTAACTTTTAAAAGTCGGTTTAAAATTCAATTCTTTATAAACTCATCTTGAAGCAAATTAAAACAAAGCGAAGAAATTGTTCTTCAAAACAGCACATTTCGAATTAAAATATTTTGAAAATATTACTGTTTCGAACAACCCAAACGCAAACAACAACACCCAGTAGTGTTGATAGGAGGTCCAGAGGTACTTTTGGAATTGGGTTCAGGATAGGGCCCAGGAACCTTTCCAAGGGCCCGGGAATTTGAAGAAACTACGACATATTCTTTGGATGTAGTGTATTTTTTTTGCAAATGTCTTGATTTGGTGCCCGAAAATCACTGGTACCGGGTCCAAAATATCTTTTCAACGGTCCTGGCAATACAACCAAATTCTAAGCTACCTTGTTATTTTTTTCATGTGAAATTTTTTTACTCTGCTATGCAAAATATAACTCGAAGACTGTTAGCTTTTTACTTTTTCACTCTTTTTATGGCGTTTATCTCATAGTGTACCGTTACTGTTGATATAAGAAACAAAAAAAATTTTCCACCTCTTCGGGCAACTATCATTCCCTGAAAAGTGATCCCTTATTTTTTCGTTGTGTCTTTTTGTTTCACTGCATACTTCACCAGACAAGAAATATGGTTGAGAGGCGGAAACCCACATAACTGTCACAATGTGAGCGCTTTCATCACCACTGCAATGGAGCAATCCTTCAGAGAAGGAACATGCACGAATGTTATACAGAGAGGTAGGTTCCTCGGGATTAAATTTCTCTGGTAAACAATAACACTCTGATTGTGATTGTGTGGTAGTAATCCTATTTATAATATAGTATCACTGCGGAAGTATAAATATGTAGTAAACTTACCCTCTTGTAACTTCGTTTTCTTCTGACTTTAAGTGGGGTGGCCGGTGCAGATTGCAGTTGTCTACATCACTTTTTCAGCAACATTTTCTTCCTTCACTCCCACTATTTCCATATCGTCTGCCACACACTCTCTCCGTTTTCTTTTCAACTCTCTTCGCTTTCTTTCACCAACTTCAGCCAACAATTATCTTAAGCTGTTTTCGACAGAACCTTCGTCTCTCCTCACGGCATGGCCCAACCATTTAAAGCGGGTATCTCTCAGCTTCTTTTAGCTCTCCAACTTACATTCGTTCTCTGATGATTTCATTTTTTACTCTGGTTTGCTTTGTCGACCCCAGAGACCATCCCAACCCTCTCACAACTAATGCTGGTTCTGTCGTCGTCCGGAGTGATTGTTAGTCTTTTGTATGACGTATTTCTAATAAATTTTGATTTCATAAATTCACATTAGTTCTAAATATAGCCTAATGCAATTAAGTAAAATAATATTTGTGATAAAGCTGTTTAACGACCACAAAATCAAATAGCCTATTTCCAATTGGCTGTTAATTAATTTTTAGATTGTCCAACCTACGTGGGTCGACGCCATGTGCTCAAGGCTGCCCTTAAAAAGTTGTTTGCCTGTGATCAGTTGAAACATGACGAGCTACGTAGTTTTCTTCAACGGATGAAAGCAATATCTTGGCTACGTTTTCCCTTAAGTCATTACAACGGGAGGCTTCTGAACGTGAGCGCCGTCGCCAATATAACTTATTTTATTCCGGTGCGTATAACAACACCCAAGTTCATAAGCTTTTAAAAGGCTAAGTTGTTTTAAAACGCTGGTTAATTTATGTTGTAGCTTTTTTCTCCTATCGAGGATTACTCCTGGTAGTTAACGATTTAGATTAAGTGGATGGTAGTACAAGGAAGCCAATCTTTGTGACCATCTTCAGGCACGTCTTTAAGTGTCCTGCAACAGCCACATCTTTTTGAGCGGTGTCGAACCGGCGTCCTCAGAATGCCGTCCCAGGATTTTCACCAACACTCGGCTATACAAATTGTAGGTCATAAATGACTGTGTTTCCAAAAAGGATTCGAACTCGACTGATTTTTATCCGAGTTTGCGTTTATCACATACATTTTTTGCAAGTTTACATTTGTTGTGTCTTGACACAAGAAGCAATACTCTAACTACAAATGGAAACTTCACTTTGTCAATCACAGTTTAAAACAGTCTTCAATTTGATCAAACGTCCAACGAGGTATTGAAGCTCCGTCCAGCTAATCAAAGGCGGACACTCTAATTATTAGACACTAAGTTTGTTTCGCAGTTTATTAATATTTTATCCAGAAACTTTTTGTCTCCAGGGCCAGCGTTATGATCAAGTGTTCACAGCGGTTCTGCTAGGAGAAGAGGAAATAGTGCACAAGACCATGTTTAACATCCCATTGAGCACCATCCTCATCAGAAACTTCATGACCAAACTGAAGAACCATACAATTACTTATCATTAAGACAATCAACGTTTCCTTAACTGACTGCGACTGCTTGGTGTTGTTACATTTTAATCGAACTAAAACTTTTGTTCTCAGCTGAAGTTTCACGACCTGAATTACAATTTCGAGACTTGAAGTCGTAACTGAGCTGTCCGAAAGATTCGTTTTAGCGCAAATTTTCTTGCTAAATTTTGATTCTTGAGCTGTTTGAGTTTAAAAAGATTTTTTTTGTGAAAACAAAGGAGCGTTGTCAGAAGGGGGCAATTGGCCACCTGGAAATGTTTTAAATAAACATTTCACACTCTGTTACTGAAGGTTTACTAATGATTTAGGCTGAAAGTAGCTTACTCTCAAAATGCGCTTTTTAAGACATTTTTTTAAATTTCTAGAGGAGGTCCCCCAGAACCCCTCTGGATGATTCGCTTTTGCTGACGTGTCACCGGGCAAAAATAGTTATTTGTTCTCCCCCCGAAATTTTGTGCTGGTTACGCTCCTATCTTGGAAGAGTTAACGCTGAGCGATATGGCACAAATATCTCAATTCAGGCTGAACGCAGAGCTCACTTGCGATAGAAGTTCCAAGAACAAGATTGGTTGAATTTCCGCCATTTCAATGAACATTTTTGCTTTTGTCTACACGGATTTTCACAACCTTTCTAGTTCGCTTTATTAGTTTCTTTTTTTCTCTTTTTTAAAACCGTCCACCTGTAATAATCACTATCCAGGACCGTTGAGAGAACGAGTTGATGTATAAAGCGAATGTCCTGGCTATATGTCTAAACGTAGCTCCTGGACTTTGTCAACGTTCTTACTGCACTCCCAAGCATCGTGCTTGAACGTCGATGCATTTGTCCGAAGTGGCTTCGCTTTATGATGCAATAGTGTCCATGTGGTGCGCCGGATACTTTTTTTGTTCAATAAAATCATGGTGGGTCGTCAGTAATGTGGAACGTGCCAGTTGAGACGGTAGTTTACGGTTAATGCAATTACCGTATGGGCAGAGTCGTTGTGAAGATAATTTGAGCTCGGCAGCCTACTAATGAGGTTTTTGGGAGACAAAATCAAGACGCCGCAATCACATCAAGTCAACACCAACTGGATTTGCTGCAAATGCGCTCAGCCTAAAAAATATGCGAGAGGTTTTTGGAAGTTTCCGGGATTCTAAAATCATTCCTAGCCAGGGTCCTAATTAAGTAAACTACACGGTGGATCCCTCTATTTACACTACTGGATGGAGGGGTTTGAATCTTTATCCTCGGACTGACAAAGCCTTGAGGGGTTCATCCTGGTAGTTTCGCATTCTTGTGGAGGTCATTTTGTGCTTCAAAACATAAATGCAACGCTCTGCACACCCCAATCTAACCTGACGAGCAAACCAGTCGTTTCTTTATGGCCATAACGTATGCAGACGAAACTGATTTCGGACTAACTAGGGTGCGCTTTGGCTCACGAAGAAACAGTCAGAGGTCAAAACGAGCATACGATTGTTTAATGTTGTCAAACGTCGAAATAGCGCATTGCTCCAAGGAGAGCAGGGATTCTTATATTGTGAAGTTTACAACAATGCTCTTTCCGGAACAGTGATCAAAATGACAAGTCGGCCCTAACCCAGTCAAGATCATGACCCGAAATGTAGCAAAGTTGATTCAAATAACCAAAGCAAAGTGTTCATAAAAGTTACTTTGCAAGCAGTTATACTGTAGTGACAAAAACGACTACTGTCGGGAAGGATGGGACGAATTAATGATCGATTGAAAAATAACTAAGGTGTCATTACTATTAAACTAATTGTTGATGGTGGCGAGCACGTGTTTACATTGATTCAACGTTTGCAGACGTTCAATCAACGTAAAACATCGGTTTGTGAGCTGGGAAGTTCGACAATAAGATCAGCAGTTTGAATGTTGCTAATGTTTCCAAATTCAAAACCATGAAATGTCTAAAGACATAAATGTCGTAAAAGCACTATATAAGTGGTTTCGTTTGAGAACATTTGCGGCCAAAATTTGTAATGTTTTAATGGAAACAAACCAGCAGTCACAGCGTTGCGTACAACCGCGGCAGCTAAATATTGTGGACACTAAACAATCGGATGAATCTTGCGGCTTGATCGTGTCTATGTCATACAAAAACGTTGCAAGAAAACTCTATTCAAGCAAAATACAGCGCAAATTTAAACATGGACTACGAATCGATGAGTTTATGATTTACTGAAGTCCTCACAACGGTTGTGGTCACGTTTTCAACCAGTTCCTACAACAGGCAGAGAGAATAGGGCAGAGGATTACCGAGGGAAACGCGGATGTTAAAAGAAGTTCTTTGTTCATATGGGATAGTTGAACATAACATCTTGTCTGGCCAGCTCCAACAGCATAGGGTCGTCGAAGAATTTGCTGATGGAAACATCTTCACTCAATCCTTTCCTGCGTCTTGTCTTTACCATAAACTCTCGAGCAAGGTGGGTGGCCGGTTGGGGTTCCAGGGGTCGGATAATGACGCTCTTGTCCAAGGGGTCGCCTGGAACAATCTGCCAGTGATGGAAGACAGATAAGTTGAAAGCCTGGCCTTGGGTGTGGGTCCGGAGATCGGTTTCAAATCCAAAAGAGTCTATTGCCGGGACAAACGCCTTGATGGTGTAGAGCGGCGATCCAGGGATGGGCGCGTCTTGAGTTACGTGACCTCTTCTCCTCGCCAAGACCGTGTAAACGGCCGACACACAATCGGCCGGGGCCACCACCTCGACAAACATGTATGGCTCCATCAGACGAGGAGTTGCCATAAGGAAAGCAGAGTAAGCTACTCTTCGAGATGTTGGAATTATCTGGCCACCCCCTCTATGAAGAGGTTCTTGCGCAATTACAGCATCTAGGATCTTGAATTTAGCATTTCGGATCGGTTCATCACATAACGGACCCTCTCTTGTGCCCCATTGGAAACCTTGCACAATGCTGTCCTTGACTGATCCAAGTAGACTTTTGTCGACTTCTGAAGGCAGGGTGTCATCTACTAAAATGTTTGGCCCAGAGTTGTCAGGCCCAAAAGCCCAGATGGAACGAGCAGCAAGTAAATCCCAATCGTACTTGGTTTGAAAAAACTCTCCGAGCCTCTTGCGGTTCCAGCCGATCTGTACCACTTCTCGCTCGATGTCCTCAGCAAGTCCTTTCTCGAGCGGTTCTGCAATCATTGTTAGTTTGTTCTTCCTGTTGGGAGTCTCAGCAAAGCATTTGAGTGATGAAGTGTCGACCACTGTTTCACAAAACGCGACTACCGGATCCGCCACTTTGATGTCGATCTCAGCATACATCCTCCTCAGATCGTGCATCACACAGTCCAGATATAGCTCTCCGGTTCCAAGGATCACGTGTTCTCCTGACTCTTCCACTTTGGTGGTCAGGAGAGGATAACTTTTATTTACTTTTCGCAATCCGTCCAACATCTTTGGCAACTCCGATGGGTTGACAGGTTCAACGGCGATTTTCACAACAGAACTTGTGTTGAACTTCAGTGGCCTTAAAATTGATAAAGAACTTGTCAAATTTATTGTTATGAATATTAAACAACGGTTAACAACTGTAATGAAATGCTAAAAATTATATTACTCTTTCAAGCAATGTGACGAGACATTTAGTGATAATGCATTGCAAGACTTATAAGATTCAGGACAACTGTTAATTGTTTGCTTGGATTGCCTTAAAACTGATATATACAAGAAGACTACAAGCTACATTGCGGTAACAAAGAGCTTGGCATAAGTGAGATAGCAATCTTCTTCAGTTCACATGACATGATGCCAAGTTATTTTCGATGAAGAAACTTTACAAGATCAATTATCATAAAATTACGGATGCTTCATCATGCAAATTACCTGAATAGATGTTAATACAAAAGTTCAACAGCTAAAAATGCCAAAAAAAAATCATATATATATATGTATTCAAGTAATTTATCATTATGTATATCGCACTGTACATGTTTCTGTTTCTTGAATTATACAAACAAATAGTGGCTGTTTTTATGGTCTGTCTGGTCCAAAGACACATTGCCAATCTGAATGGTAAAAGAAGGCACTCGGCTCCAGTAGGTCAAACAAAAATAAGAAACATATATATATATATATATAATATGCCGTTAAGACAACTGCACTTTCTGCCGCAAATACCTGAAAATGTGAGCCTCTTCGTTTCCTCTAGCTTGAGTGATTGTGCTTGTCTTGACAATGGGCTCATCAACGCCTTCCATGAGGACCCAGTTTCCTGCTGGAACTCTGTTCACTTCGACAGTGTATCTTGCTTCGGAGATCCATAACCTCCCCATAGTTAGTACCCGAGAATCTTCTTCATCTTCCAAAGTATAGTTTTCTCCCAAGACTTTTACAACATCACCTGGAAAAACAAAAGCAAGAAAATCAAAGATGACATACAAGCTTGCTAATTTCTGGTGTTTATGTATAGTTTATATATTATAGTGTTTATTTTGTTTCTTTCTAAACTTCTAGCCTCTAAGTCTAGAGTAACTGCCAGGATTAAGCTCTCAAAGCTTTCCCAGTCTGAGGATAAAGATTCAATCAATCAATCAAATAGATATTGATTTTTGTGAAGACATATAACATTGTAAAGATCACTACAGTAGTTTATTTTTTCTCAAAATGTCAAGACAATACATTAGTGTATTATAATACATAGCAAAATGAGAGAGGAAGAAAGAAAAATACCTGTAATAATGAATTAGCAGTGCACACCATATTATTATAGTACAAAAAAGGTCATAACGAAAAATATAACATTTATACTAAGCTAAAATTTACTGAAGCTTTTGTTACCTGCATGGACAGTGCCACTGATTACTCTGCCAAACACTCGAAAACTGACACCATCTTCAGTAGAATACATTTTGCATGTGTGAACCATTAGTGGGCCATCTGGATCACAGTTCTGCATGGCTTGAGATAGCTCAGAACTATCCAAAGGTCCGGTATATGTGTGGGATACTTTTGTGCTAGCTGCTTTTTTGGCTGAAGGTATATGCTCAACACACATGCTCACAAAACCAGAAAAACTTCCCATAAATCTTGAACAAACAAGCCGCAGCAAAGGCCGAATGTTTAGCTTCATTTCTTCTTTTGTTAAATACACACCCAAATCATCCAACGCACGAGGCAGTGTTGAGTCAGCATCACCAGTAACTTGAGCAAATATTTTATAGAGAGGTTCAAGCACAAATTCAACAAAACTTCTCTGGGCATTGGTTTGAGGAGGTTTCTTGTTGAATTTTCTGGTTTTTTGATTGAAGTAAACATCTCCCCACAATCTCCTTGCAAAAGCACGAGGATCTAAATCATCACCAAACTGTTTCACATACAGCTGTGCAAATGATGTCAAGGTGAAGCAGAAGGCATACTGAGAACTTGCAAAGCATATATTTCCAAGCAAAGGGGAGACCATAGGAATGTTCTCTGAATCACTGTAAGTGCTCAATAGTCCGTTAATCTCATCAATGATGTGTTTCAGCTTAAAGTATGCATCAACTGGGGGAAGTTTAAGCTCTAAAATTAATCTATCAATTTTGTTAATGCAGACTGTCACAGCCAAGCGCTCTTGCAAAGCATGCTTCAGCAGTTGTTCTGTGTTCAACAAGACACCTTCTGAAGCATCCACAAATAACACAATGCCATCGCTTAGTCTCATTGCAGCAGTGGCTTCGTCGGAGAAGTTAACATGGCCAGGTGTGTCCATAATGTTAAGAAGAAAGCTTTTTCCTTTGGTATCAGGCAAGACTAAAGTAACAGGCTGAGCTTTTATACTTAATCCACGTTCTTGCTCTGATAGCAAAGTATCAGTATACCGAAGATCACACTCTTCTTTCTTCATAATATCTGAATGAGTTTGCTCCATCAAACAGTCAACAAAGTTTGTTTTACCATGATGTAAATGACCAGCCAATAATATGTTTCTGATCAATTCTGGACTATCCATCATGTCCGCTAAATACTCCATGTCATAAGCTGTGTTGGGGAATTTTTGTTCAACAAGAGCAAACTTTTTTCTCTTGATAGGAGCAATGATTGGTTCTGTAAGTGGTTGAGCATCTTCTTCTTCAACAATTGTTTCAACTTCAGGGCCATACACTTCCTCATGGGTGGGATAATATTTCTTATCTTCATGAAGTACAACTTCCATTCCACGCACATGACCATCATCATCATTATCATCAATTCCTTCATTCATTTCATCATCTTGACCAGGTGAAGATGCCAATTCATTTTCTTCTTCATCTTCTTCCTCATCATCTGAATCAAGCTCTGGACCAGTATAGTTGCCAAACTCATCATACATATCACCATCCATACTTAAGTTTTTAAAGTTTTTTTCACCAAATTATATTAAAGATCAAATGCTAATATAACATCAATAGATACAAAACAAGATTAGATATATACCTATTTCACAAACTTCTCCGACAGAGCAGACTTTTCTCCATAACAATTGGTTCAGTGCAAAATAAAGATGTATATATATATTATATATATGATTGTAAGGTTATCTACATGAGCAATAAATACTACAAAAAGGTCTCAATGCCAAGCAGAGTAATTTATATCAAATTCAGTTACTACTAGCCTTGTTTTTTTTTTGGTCATTTATCGATCGACTGATTTTTTAGCCAAATGTCCGAAAAAAATATAGTCAATTCGGTCAAAATGTCTGAAAAAATATATGGCCAATTCTCTTCTCAGATAAAACACGACAACGTTTCTCAGCGAAACTTAATGTTGTAGCTAGTCAGGAAGTGCAAATTTTGGTTTGTATTAACGGATGCAACCTAGTTCGTACCCTCAGTTCGTACCCTGAAAAGATCGAGAAAAAAAATTTAAAAAAGCCGAAGTCGCTGATTGCAGTTTCCGCAAACAAACAAAAACTTTTAGGATCCTTCCCAGAAATTTTAAAATGTTTGCGGAAACTCCGATCAACCCTAACCCTTTTAAAATGTTTGAGGAAACTGCGATCACGACTTCGCCAAACTCTTAAGATCATTACCAGAAATTTTAAAATGTTTGCGGAAGCTACGATCAGCGACTTCGGCTTTGTTCCATTTTTTTCTCTCGATCTTTTCAGTTTGTTTGTTTGCGGAAACTCCGATCAGCGACTTCGGCTATTTTTAATTTTTTCTTCTCAATCTTTTCCTAACCCTAAACCCTAACCCTTTTAAGTTTTAAAATATTTGCTGAAACTGCGGTCAGCAACTTCGGCAAACTTTTAGGATCATTACCGGAAATTTTAAAATGTTTGCGGAAAAACGGAAATTGCGATCAGCGACTTTGGCTGTGTGCTATTTTTTCTCTTGATCTTTTCAGGGGGAAAATTGTAAAATGTTTGGGCTACGGAAACTGCAATCAGCAACTTTGGCTTTTTTAAATATTTTCTCTCGATTTTTTCAGGGTACGAACTGAGGGTACAAACTGTTCAGGGTACGAACTGGGTTGCACCCGTATTAACTACTTGAAAGGAAATATTTTCATCAGAAAAAATAACCAAATTTTTCAAATCATTTCAGACAAATGACCGAAAAGTCTCAGCAAAAAAAAACCCAGCTACTAGCAATACCTCAACCGTCAAAGAACTGGCATCAGTAAATGCAAAATGTTGATGTAGCATCCTTATGAAGAAGTGGTGAATGTGGAAATGAGCAAACAATGCAACATCTACTACAATGCCTTGGTCTGAAAGCAAAACGCTCTGCATAAAACCAGGCCGAGTTAAAAAATAAAGAGCTTGCATGATGCTCCTGGACTACGACAATGTGACACAAAAGATTACAATGCCAACATCAAATCAAAGAAATTTTTATTAGACCCTACTGTAGTTTACCTGACGATTTTGAACTTATTAAACAGGGACAATTCTCTGCCACTCCTATACCTTCACTAATTCAGGAATGAACCAAATTGGGCTTGATAAGCGGGTTGACCTATTAACTATGGATTTAATAAGCAAGGACTACTGTACTACCGTACCACTGAAAGTATAATTTTTCTTGCACAAAATTGAAATGAAATGAAACTTACGGTATCACATCACAGAATACCGTACAAGATTATATTTGTTTTTACCAAACAAGTTGTATTACTATTTAGAGTATGTTTAAACTGTTTTGCGATCCACAGTGAATGGTCTCATAACCCAATTTGGGTTGCAACCCACTACTTGCAGATCCCGGCTTTATCTTTGAATCGATGTACATACATGCAAGCCTTAAAGCAGCCAGCTGCCATGGCCGCTAAGTAGTGCTTGAATGATCGCCTGTGCTACCTCCTCCGTCGGCCAAGTTTGGTCGCCGGTTTCTTCTAGCCAATTATTTAATTTCGCAATAGAATGATCGTGGATTAAATGTCAAAAATATGTAGTATCAAAGAGTGATGCAGAATTAGGTCAGCGCATCATAGTCACTACTGTTGTATTGAATATATCCAGCTGCGATCACCAGCGCTGTAAGTCTTGTTTGCAATTCTCAATGTTTATTTTAACGAAGTGCTCATTTACATCGGCTGGCAATATTGTCATTTTTATATCGATTCAATGTTGTCGGACATTGAATCGTTAAAAAGGAGAACTAGGTTAGTTGACATCCGCGGGTAAAACACGTGTCTTCATAGTTGAGAACGCTGTGGGTTAGTGACTTCACACCCTCAATGGTGACATCATAAACAGAATAAATGGTCAGGTTTTATGAAAGGCGGTATGCAGTTGAAACAATTTACTGAGCTGCGAGCAGTTAAAACAATTTAGGGTGGTTAGATGGTCCCGCAATACCGGATTACAATTCCGATAAAGCATTTAATGCGTGGTACAACGATTCTATTGCAGGACGTCGCCCAGACTTCAACAACGCTAAGTGATCATTTTAACATTGTTGCAAGTTTAATGCTATTTACTTGTGTTATCGTTATTGTATTTTGGCCTCCAAGCACGCAGATTTGGCCGCCGAGAAGGAGCTCTCGGTAGGACACGATGGCTGCCGGAAAAAAAACACGAGTTTTAAGGCCTGTACATGCATGATAAATGAGTGTGAATGAAATACGTATCCTATTCACCCTCGTAAAGTATCCTCTTTTCTTCATATTCCTTATAATTGTACCCTACTATTCTCACAACAGACGAAATAAAAGTTTCCTCGCTCTCTACCCTACACACCTAACAACTTAAACGTCAGACAAACGTTTTTTTCAGTCCTTCCTTAAAGCAATGCTCTTGTCTTTTCCTCTTATTTTCCTGCTTTCAAATTTTGGCTACCAAACAAAAGTTGCCAGGTAATCCGGAAGGATCTGGGACAGCATGAGGCTGACATTCAGTCAATCCATCATTCAATAAATCAGTGATTTCATGACAATTGACAGAAAATGTTTAGTTTTTGGAAAAGTATTTCATTTATGTAATAAAAAAAAATTGGATCAAATAAATGTTTACGTGACTTTCTTTACCTCGGAGACAGTATTTGAAACAAATGGCAATTGACTAGTAGACCGTATGGTCGTCAGTCGACCGTTGTCTCCCTGTCGGTATGGGAACTTGTGCAACTTTTGCATTGTGTATGTATATTATTGCTTGCATATTTCAAACATGTACCTATGTTCCTGTTACTGACAAATAAAACATTTATTGATTGATTGAAACAAAGCCAATTTATATTTTTTTGTAGAATTTTCGGTTACCTGGCAACTCTTGACCAAACCATGCTATTCCGTAATTAGGATGATCCTTTAGCGGACATAAGGACCAAAATTTGATGTTGAAACTTTTGAGATTTTAGATGAAGAAGTAACTGTTGTGCCACAAATATATAAACCACGCAACACAACCGGATTTAATAGATTCATTTCAACCACAGAAAAAATAAATATATGACAAAACAATCAAAAATAGCTGAGTCAGTTCAATTCAGTTTCAGCTAGTGTTTATTTCTGATCATCACAACGAAAACAATGTAGCCCATGCGTAGAAAATATAGCGTAGAAAATGATGAAAGCGTTAAAAGGCGAGTGTTATGACGTGCCTGACATCGAAGAATCAAGCTGTCTGGTGTGTTATTTTTTTTTAATATTACTAGGAGCTAATGTGATTTAAGAACCTTTGTTTAGCATTTTTTGGCCGCTGCTTTTGGTTTGCAATGGCACTACTGTGCATGCACAATTTTTTTTTACCCTGTAATGGAACTTTTTGTTTAAGCTTGCTTGCCATTTGGCCATATCTTTTGTCTCTTGAGAAGGCAGAATCGCTGATCTAAGATATGATGGCCCATATCAAGTGATTGAACGTCGTTCTAATCACTTCCTAATCCAACGTGGAGATAAAACAGACATGGTCTCTATTCATCGTCTCAAACCGTTTGTCGAGCAATCGATCAAGCAAGCACAAACAGAGTGAGCACTATTATCGCCTGAAATGATGTCACACGCTGTGAACAACAGTGATGGACCGTCGAACCCCGGAAATGTAGCTAAACAACAACCTCATCAATCAGTGACGTCATCAGCCCAAGAGTCCCCTATCAGAGAGTCTCATCAACCAGTGGAATTTCTCCCATTTGTGTCGAAATCGGGTCGAACAGTGAACCACCCGCAACCTTTAATTACCGTTGTATCATATGTCTATCGTGGCAGCTCATGCTGCAAAACCTTGGTTAACTCTATCAAATGCTTTCTCATAATCAATGAAGCATGCATATACATCTTTATTTACTGCATTGTAACTCTTACAAATCGTTCCGAAATTAAGTATACCCTCTCGTGTTCCTTTACCAGTCATAAATCCACTTTGAGTCATGCTAACCTCATTCTCAATAGTTTTACGATTTCTTAACAAAATTATTTTCAACAAAATTTTTAGTAGGCCTACATGACTGATCAAACATAATGTTCTAAAGTCACTGCAGTTCTTTGCTTTGGATTTCTTTGGTAGTCTGACAAAAACAGTTTCATTCATTTCTTCAGGTATAAATCCAGTCATATAAATTTCATTACATAATTTGTGTATGCGTTTGACACTTACGCCATTGAGTGCTTTTAGCATTTCTGGATAAATATTATCCTTTCCTGCAGCTTTATTACATTTCAGATCTTGAATGGCTTTCTCAACTTCAGATATCAATATTTCTTCACCTTCATTGTTGGTAATTTCAGGCTTACATGTTCTATCATCATCATATAATTCTGTTACATACTCTTCCCATCTACTCTTTATTTCCTCTTCCTCAAATAATAATTTTTCTCCTCTATCCATGATGCAGTTGTTTGCTTGTTCAGCTTTCTTCAAACATGTTAGCTGTTTAACTTTGTTGTGTAATTCAAGTGACTTATGAGATGTTTCTAGTTGTTCTATTTCACTGCATTGATTTTCCCACCACCTTTGTTTAGCATCTTTGCATAATTGGGATATTTCCTTATTTAAAGCTTTATATTTCTTGTGATTATTAAATTTGTTTTTCTTTCTCTGTTGCATTAAGTTAAGTATCTTCTCCGTAATCCAAGGCTGTTTAATATTTTTTTCTCTTTGATGGTAATTGATGGTAGAATGTTAGTAGCTGCATCATTTAAGGTTTCTTTAATTGCATTCCAACTTCTATCAATAGTTCTTGTGTAATTCCTTGAGGAATTTCTGTTTGCTGTAATAATTCAAATTTATTGTTTACTGTAATACTGAATTTCTCTCGATATTGTTCATTTTTAAGCATGTTCATGTCCTTATGTTCTGACATATTTGTTCTTTTCACTCTGGTCACAGCGGTAAACCATAATCTCTTCTTGGGAAAATTTTAACATAAAGTTCCCTAATCCGTTCGTCTGTATATAATGACCGAAAAATAAACACACTTTCGAAACGTCTATTCAAAAGTGTATTCCAGTAAAATTAGCCCGAGGCTATCGAAATGGCTGGTGCAACGCCGTACACCTAAAAACTGTCACTACAATACAAATTACTTGGATAAAAGACGGAACTTTTGTCCAGCTAGCAAGCACTAAGCCAACAGTTAAATGTGCGGCCAACTTTCAAACAATCATTTTACGAATGACCAGAATAGATATCAATATCTCAAATTCACGTAGAAAGTAACTGTGACGCAATAAATGAAAGACAATTATGAAGTCATTCCAACAGGTGTTTAAAGCTGATGTAATATTTCCTGTTTAAACAGGCCCAAACAAGTCCAAACAAGTTTGACACAAGTCTATGAACGATGGTGCAATTTTGGCACATTTTCTAGCAACTTCCATGACGTAATATTCAGTAGACTTGAACGGTTTTATATGACGTTTGATTTGTACAGAGATTGGCCGTAACACACTCTTTTTAACTTTATTTGGATTTTCATAACAACTGGATTGTGGTCAGACATTAGATCACATCCTGGATACGTTTTAACTTGTTTTACTGCGTTTCTGAACCTCTGGTTAATCACAACAAAGTCAATTTGATTCCGAAATTGATAACCTGGACTTTGCCATGTATACAACTGCCTAGCAGGATGTTGAAAAAGAGTGTTTGCTATTACTAAATCATTAAGTTTACAAAATTCCAGCCACCTTCTTCCACGTTCATTTAAATTGCCAAATCCATAACGACCAGTTGTGGGAAATTCAAGCTGATCACCCACTATTGCATTAAAATCACCCATTACTATATTAACTTCTCCACTTTTGGTATAGCCTACTTAAATACATCCTTTATTGACTCATAAAATAACTCAATCTCTTCATCAGTAGCCTATGTTCTTGGGTTGGTGCATAGATTTGTAATATGTTTACATTAAATGGTGCTGCAGACAATTTAATCATCATAACTCTGTTAGAAATTGGCCAAAATCCAATGACTGAGTTAGCTATTTCTTTTTCATCATCTTACCGACACCGTACGCTGTTCACCTCCTGAATATACAAAAACAAAACTATCTTCTGTCATTTTAACATCACCTATCCATCTAGTTTCACTTATCCCAATTAAATCAAAGTTCATGACCGACATGTCTTGTTTTAAATTTTCTTATCGACCTGCTTTATAAAGGGTTCTTACATTCCATGTTCCTATTTTGAGTGCCCCTTTTTTAGTATTCAGCAGTCTACCATCAGACTTATGCCTTCCAGACGGATTTGGGCATAAGCCATCATCACGAGCAACTGTGCACATAGAAGAGGTTCCTCCTTCCTTGTAGCTTTTAGGGGACTTCACGGCAGGGGGCCCTGATCAGTTTCCATGACTCATTTTCGTTTTAATAGCTAGCATTGTTTACTATGGAATATCTACTTGGTAAGGCTCCAATCTTTTCCAAGGTGACCAGCCACTGTACTCTAACCGTCAAAATTTGTGCCTAAACGGGTCACATCGTTTTGCTATCATGCCTTCCAAGCCATTGACTATTTATGGTTCTTCTGCCTTTTCAGCTATTCTAGACTTTATGCACTTAAAGGGATTGACTTCCCTACCATGTTAAAGATGTTCTAACATGCGCCTCATTTAGTTTAGCCGGCATTATGCCGTTACCAGGGTGTGGCCGTTGGTGTGCATTACCAACTGCGTGGAGCCATAGCCTAATTGAGACTTGGGGTTCATGTGAAGGACCAATGTTACCATTACTCTCATATGAGGAATTGGAAGAAATAGAGGTTCTACCTTTTTTATATCCGTGTAGTCTACCATACCAATATCCATCAACCACTTTAAGTAGGTTAATAACTGAGGATACTTTAGAATTTTTAGACGGGTAAGCTACACTTTATAGACGTTAAATCAAATTCAAGTTGTCAGAAGCTGACTAACTTTGTGTCAATGTTTGTACTTTGTGGGTTGTGTTTGCTTTTGTGGAAGCAATTTCCTGGTGCTCAAAACGTTTTGGCTTCGATGCAAGCTGAGAAAGCAAACAAACTATGGTAACGTTGGCAAAGCATCGCTGCTTGCAAGCTAAGGCACGAAACATTTTAACCCAAGTTGCAGCAATAAGCATGTCAAAGAGAATTTTAGGTAATTAAAATATGCAGGGTGAATAATTTTAGACTAGCCTACTTCAAGTAGGCTACTAAATAATTTTAATGTGCAGGTTATAGGCTACTTCTAACCGGTCTAACTTTGAGGGAACGGGGTTTATTGTTGTCCAGTATGGTTAGGCTAGAAGACCAGTTAAAATTAATGATAGATATAGGCCAATCTGTTTATTGCCTCCTTTAGTGGTACCAGAAGACTTTGTACCACCTTGAAAAGTCCATTCCGCAAACAGTTCGATAAACGCTTGTGTGAAAAAAGAAACAGTAACATTAACCAAGGATGGTTTCTGGGAAATGTATCCATTGTCTACTTTAGCAGCACCTAGCTGATGGAACAATTTATAAGCATTCTCATGGCAAGAACAAACAAACACACAACCTTTCAACCTGGGTGACTGGATTTACGTCAATGGTGCAAGCCTCTACAAGTAGCCTAGGCCTTTGCAAAACTACTAGGATTAAGTTTCCAAAGTTCTCCTTGGACTTCGAAGATCAAGATTTAAATCGTTTTTAGATTAAATATTCGTATGCGGAACTTTTTAAACTTTTGTGAGTGGATAGGCTTTTACTGTTTTTCTTAAATTAACACTGCAATTGATTTTCAGGAGAAATTCCGGAGTATAAATATACTCCGGGTCAAAAGCTAGAAGTTACGGATGCAATGAAAAATGCTTTTGACAGGGATGGCTTCATTTTAGTGCGGTGAGGGGTTTTCATCAAACGCTTTGATCATTACAAATAATAAAGACAACATTTTTTTTACTTAGGCTAAAACAACATTAATAGATTGTAGAGTGTTCAACTATTCAATTTATCGTCATAGTATCATATCGTCATATTCAACAATTCATCATAGCACATGACTAAGGAACTGTGTTTCAAAAGCTAGTGTAATTTGATATTGCCAAAAAGAACCCGCAGCGTCAGGCTATAACAGATCGTTTGAATCTACACTGTGAAGTATTCAATTTATGTAAGAAAATATGGTGTTTTAAGCCTACTGGTTTGGTCAGTCGAATTCATCAAAAAGTTTTTTCATTTATGAATATATGTAGCCTATTAGCAAAAGGTCCCGAAAATTTACTATTTTTCAAGAAACATTTATCGACTTCCATTTCCGTAATAGGCTACTTTACGGTCTAGGCCAGGGGTGGGGAACCGTTTTAGTATTGCGGGCCACATAAAATGAGAAATAACACAGGCGGGCCACTAAAAATTTCGAAGTTTTATTTACAGATAAAAAATGCAGCGAAGTAGACGATGATTTATTTCACTTTCACAGCTAGTGGGATGGCTGAAAGTTTTTATTTTTGGTGAGTCGTGTGATGTCTGCTGACACGGAAGATGTTGCAACTCTTAACTGCATCACATTTTTATCAGTCAGTCTGGAGCAAAGCCGACTTTTTGTTAGATTCAATTTGGAAAAAAAAATGCTCGCAACGGTAGGTGCTTCCAAACAGAGACACATATTTCAAAGCATGTTTCCGCATGACTGGAAAATCATCAGCATTTATGTAGCGTTGATAAAGGTTGAGCAGTGGAATGTTTTGGTAGCCTACATCGCTTTCAACGTACCGTCACTCTGGAGCTCTACTATTTCATGTTGCAAGTTACTAGGAACACCAGTTGCAACCACATTGAAAGGAGAGGCAAAAATATCTAACTCCATTTCTTTACTCTTTATATCCAAAAATCTTGCATTAAATGTCTCCATAAGATTGACACATACATGGGCATATTTGGCTGTTGTAGAAGGCTTTTGCTCTTGCAAGGTAGGGAAATGTGCGGTGCTATTGTTTTCAAGTTGTACTTTCCACAGATTTAGTTTAGCTTCAAATGATTTCACTTTTGCAAACAAGGATTTCAAAAGCTGACTCGGTCCCTGCAACTTGACGTTGAGCTCGGAGAGGTGCTTGCTAATGTCAACCATAAACGCTAGGTCACACAACCATTGGCTATCAGTGAGTTCAACGACATGGTTTCCCTGATTATTCATGAACTGATCGACTTCGTTTCGCAACAAGTAAAAGCGTGTAAGCATGTCGTTACGACTCAGCCAACGAACTGCACAGTGATAGACAAGGTCGTGGTAATCAGTATTCAGATAATTTCAGTAATTGCTTAAAACAAGCGGCTGTTCAAAACCTCTGCTTTTGATGAAATTGATGCATTAAATTATTATTCAATTATTTATATTATTAAATTATTTCTTTGTTGACACATTAAAAAAATTTTGACGCGGGCCACATGGAACAGTCACGCGGGCCGCATTCGGCCCGCGGGCCGCAGGTTCCCCACCCCTGGTCTAGGCCTATGTGTTTGTTTTTCTCATTTTTCTAGAAAACTTTTTAGTCTATGTCTGAGCAACGTTTGCATCAAATACAGTAGAATTCGCCTATAACGGCACCTTTAGGGGATTTGCAAAAAGTGACGTTATAGCCGAAAGAGGTGTATAATCCAATCAGGGTTACTGTGTAGCCTACCACCAAACTGACAAAAGGAACGCAGAAAGTACAGTAAACAAAGAAATTGTTTAAAAAAAAAAAACCTACAGCGAAAGATACAGGAAATTTGCGCATTACAGCTCGGTACATACAGTAGTAAAGAAGTTCATTGTTTATTAGCAAAAAAGGCATTGATCTTGAGCTGTTTCGGTTTTGACACGGATTTGACACAGCTGTAGAGCTGCTTTTTACACGTGATAGTTTTTCACGCGGGAAAAAAAAAGTTAATTAGTTTATACAGTACTGCACGTACAACTATTGCTTTGAGTTGTTTAAAGGTCAGCTGCTGTAGAGCTGCTTTTTACACGTGATAGTTTTTCACGCGGGGAAAAAAAAAGTTAATTAGTTTATACAGTAGGCTACTGCACGTAGCCTACAACTGTTGCTTTGAGTTGTTTAAAGGTCAGCTGCTGTAGAGCTGCTTTTTACACGTGATAGTTTTTCACGCGGGAAAAAAGTTAATTCAGTTAATTAAAGTCCCTGCTGAGAACAACGTAGCAAAATAAAGGGAAGACATTTTGCAAGCAGCAGCGCTAACTGGATTAAAAGACTGACCGTTCGTGGTGAAGGTGATGGCTTAAAGTGACGTTATAAAGGAACAAAATACGTCTGGGGACTAATAAAGGGTGCTGTTACATGCGAATTGACGTTATAGGCGATGCTGTTGTAGCCGAACTACAATGTACGTAAAAGATAGGAATTCTGCCGGGACCGAGCGAAATGTGACGTAATAGGCGAATTGACGTTATAAACGAAGCCGTTATAGGCGAATTCTACTGTAGTTCAATTCAAGACACAAAAATTTTAATTCATAAAACATGTTAAGCAATAAAAGCTTTTAAAACAAAAGCAACGCAGCAAAATATATCAAACATTTGCTTCAGGGGCCTTTTTACAACACCAGAAATTGATAAACTCTACAACGGGCTTCAAAATGGTCAAGTTATCAAGCACGCTTTTAATCTTCCCGATGGTGAAAAGATGAACTCCCGGATGGTGGTCTGGAATCATCCAGGGAGGGATTACACTGGCTTGATTGGAAGGTGTCGTCGGATTGTTGACACCACGGAGGAGGTGGGTTCCAGGGGTTCAAAGGGGATAGATTACTTTGGGCCTGGTACCAATAAGATCCTTGGATACCAGCGCAAGACTTTGATAAGATAAATGCATCCAAAGAATATGTTGCGGTTTCTTCAAAATCTCTGCCCTCTTGGAAAAGTTACGAACCTTAAAAAGCATCTTGGGCCCTGGTCCACAAGAGTCCTACCCTCCGGACCACCTTTCCCGGCTGAAGAATGAAGCGTATAAACGTGCTAGGCTATAGCCCACGTCATTAATTTCATAAACATTTCTTCTGATGAGTGGTTTTGCCATAACAACCCGACAAAGTTTGATTGATTTTGTTCAGCCGTCCCATTAGTTTGCAAAGAAACCCCTATGATTGGTTGAGTGTTTATTTAAGTTGGAATAAACCAGTCTGCAGAGGTTTGTTTCAGTAACAATTTCCATTTGGGCAAAACATCTGTATTTCAGTTGGCAAGAGAATCAACCCTTAAAAAAAACTTAGGTTTAAGTGTTAATAAAATAATAGATAAATTAATAAAAGCTTATTGAAGCAATCGTTAAAATGCAACTGCAACTTAAATTCTTTTGTAGCTCCTTGGAGGAGAAGTATATCACTACCACACAAAAATCAACATGAAGGAACCGCACACAGGAGGAAAGTTCCAATGGCATCAGGATTATGGGTATGAAATGGCACTCCAAGTTAATGAGAATTTAACTGAGACCTTACGTTAGCTTACCATTTATATCGCATGCCAACATTTTAGAACTTTAAATTGAAATTTGGTAACTTATTGTCTACTTGCAGTAGGCCTACAGTATAATAACCTACCAAACGTAGAGACTACGATACAAAAAAGTCCCTTCGTCGTTATTAATACGTTTACAGTAGGCCAATTGATTTCAAAACTTGCATGCTGTAGCCTACGGTAAAGTAGTTGGCCTCTATAAATCGCTCGCTAAACATGCGAATAAAAAAGTTTCGTGTGTCGTTGATGAAAACCTATTTCTTTGAATGGTTGCAGGTATTGGTACAAAAACGCAATAATATTCCCAGACCTTCTTTCAGTAATGATTGCCATTCATCAGTGTGACGTGGAGAATGGCTGTCTGAGGGTGAGTTGTAGTTTTTGGTACTTTGCTTTTAAAACAGCAGGTTTGATCAACGTTGAAAAACTAAGAATACAATAAGAACGTGGTCTTTCATTGTCGTAGGCCTACTTGTCCTCCCCGATAGCTCAGTTGGTTAGCGCGTGAGCTTCAAGATCAAGCGGCGCTGTTTCGACTCTAGGAGTGTGTGCTTGACCAACCCATTCTTAGGCATGCTCTCCATTCAGCGGCACCTAATAGATGAAATAATTCCTTAGCAATAAGACTTCAGCAATTGTAGAGTGTTCACGTCGGAAATTTCACTCTGTGAATCTCGGTGACCGGGCCCGCATCAAGAACCTCTACAAGTAGGCGAAACTATCAGAAATAACCCTTCAAGAAGGCTTTGTCAGTCCGAGGATAAAGATTCAAAGCAAAACGAAACCAAACCAAAGCATGTACTGCCTCCACTGCCTCTTGTTGCACAAAACGTTTCCAAGTTTCTCGGTCTCTTGTTGGTTATATTATAGTTCCGAAGAGCTGATGTTATCTTTGCTGGTCCGTTGCTTTAAATAACTTACGTCCATCTTTATTCAAACAACATCAGGCTAAAGAAGGTGAATAATTTTTTGATAAAACTGACCACTTTCAGTCCTTACAAACTTTATGAAGAGAAAAGTAGAATTTGTAAGACAGAAGGAGAAAAATATGAATGAGTCGCATTCTGTAGAATACAGAAATAAAACATGCTAAAGACGACACATAGGCTATGGAGTTATTGGTTGGCAAGACTTGCACAATGCATATGACTTCATCAAGGAACGCATGTCCCTGAGTTCCTGACAACTCCAAGTCTGGTTCCAGTCGTAGCCTAAAAACGTTTATCCAGCTTGACCGACCATGCTAGAAATCTAAAAGGTTTAGTAGAAAATGAAGTCAATGCCCAACCAGTCAAATCTACCTATTTTGCATTGATTTAACATTTTCAAACGTGGAAACAATGTAAAAAAGACGGATAATGTTAGCTGGTAAGCCTTTGTCGTTCAGGTTCTTCGAGGTTCCCACAAACTGGGTCGGATTGATCATGTTAGGATTGGAGGACAAAACGGAGCTGACCCTGAACGACTTGCGGAAGTAATTATTTTTCGTTATTGGGTTTTAAAAACTGATAATATGGATCTAAAGTATTTATAATAGTTGCTATAGTTGTTAATGTTAAGTAAATAGTTGTTATTTAAGCTTAGAGTTTTATCGACCCCCATTGGCTACAGTCATGTTGGATTGGCGAAGTCCAGCCTGCAAACGTCCCTTCGCTACTTTCAGTTGTCTGTTGTGTTGCATCGATGTAGAATAAAAAATTTTGGGGGCGCGAACAAAAATTGCTCAAATTTTATTTTTTCCAATATACTTTCAAAAACGCAACATTATTCACAATCTCTGGGGTGGTGCATAGTCTGATACAGGGGTCGGGATCCGTTTTAGGTCAGAAAGCCACGAAAGCTACATTTTTGGTAATGTATTTTTGTAAGAAACATAATCATGCTTTAACATTTAATACAGCTAACATGTAGTGGCGGGTGTGAGTTGTAAAAGTTGGGCCATGTTTTTACTGAAAATAACAAAAACAGCAGGGGATCTGGGGACCTTCTCAAAAAAATTTTGAAAAAATGCATGCAATTTGTTGCATTCTGAGCGTATTTGAAACTTTAAATTGTAATGAAAAGTTGACATAAAACTTTCTATGAACCAGATACCATCACAAAGAGCCATACATGACTCGCGAGCCAGGGGTCCTCTACCCCTTATGCAATAACTCTACAGTCATCAACTTGGCTGTGTACCAAAACACAGGCAACAAAACGTACTACAGCAAAACAAGGCTGTATGCCCATTGCACATGTAAAAAAGATCTAATCAAAAAGTAGGCTACAATTCATTCTGTCATAGGTTTGTTTATTACTTCCAGGCGCAAAAGATATTGGAAGAGGTGACGGTCGAGTTAAATCCAGGAGATGGAATATTCTTTCACTGTAACGTTTTGCATTCCAGGTAACAGTCTTGAAACGACATTTGCATCACGGCACATTATCATGCCACTGAGCATTGCGTTCAGTGGTTACAGACCGAATCAAGATCAAGCGGCGTTGGTTCGACTTTCGGGGTGTGCGCTTGAGCAATGCATTCTGAGGACTGCTTTCCTTTCAGTGACACCCAGCGGATTGAATAATCCCCCCGCAACAACAATACTTCAACAACCGTGCACGGACATTTTGCCGAAAAGACATTTTGCCGAAAGGACATTTTGCCGAAAGACATTTTGCCGATGGACAAATTGCCGAAAGGACTAAGGTTGTGAACGATAGACTAAAACACACTGTGGAGAATATCGATACATATAACACAAAAAGGAGTTTCGGCAAAATGTCCATTCGGCAAAATGTCTTTCGGCAAAATGTCCTTTCGGCAAAATGTCCGGGTACCTCAACAACTACGGTATCGCAAAGTCCACTGTCAACCGAGTCCACTCAGACCTGGCCTGCATCAGTGGTTCAAAGCCTCTACAATGCGAAACTACAAGGCTTAACTCTCAAAAAAGCTTTCCCAGTCCGAGGATAAAGATCAAATCGATCAACCATTGCTTTGCAATTGGAACACAGTCGGTAGGCTACTAGTTTTATTGTCTGTAGGCTACTGTCGCCCGACCTGGATCCGAATCTAGTTTTATCGAAACCAAAGGCGAAGACATTTGCAATAAATGAAAACGTAACAACTAGACTAATTTGTAGTGAACATATTACAACATCTAATCTTCTATGACGTCTAATGGACCGAAGCAGATAGACAAATACTTGCGCGTTGCCATTACGGTAGGCCTGGATCAGGCAAATGAACTGAAAAAAGTAGCCTTGGCTCGCTACTGTATTAGCCTACCATAGGTCCATAGATAGGCTTCTAACTATTTCTTCCTGTAGGCGGGTATGGTTAGATCGACCACGTGCGATATAATTAGGCTATAGCCTACAATAGGAATCAAAAAAATGAATTCTTTTGTGATGAAAAACATTTAGCCTACACAGCACTGGCTGTTATTTCCAAGTAGCCTATAGCCTAGTCAGCTGAATAGACATTTTTTCTTGACATCACAGCCTCCAATAAAGTCATGGTATCTTTGTAGTGCTCAAAACCACTCTGACAGACAAAGATGGGTTATTATTCCTTGCTACAATAGGATGGACAATAATCCATATCAAGATCACCATCATGCCAGAGCTACAAAGCTACACAAGGTAGGTTGTGCAACAATAGCCTACATCGAATAATATGCTTAGAAAATAAACGATAGCTAAAGGAGTGCAAAGAGTTGATTAAGTGATTATTTGTCTTCGCTTTATCCCCTAGGGCTGAGGATCTATCTTTATGTCATCACACATTGGTGATATTTTCCAGATTTGTGACGTAATATCACCACATGATGTACTTGGCAAGTGAAATAGCCTACTTGCAGGCTATGAATGGTAAACTTCATTCTGCGAACCACAGATAGGTCTGTGCCGATAGTAGGTGTAATTAGCATGGCCTGATAAGTGATAACGCAAACGAATTGCGTAATATTTGAAAGTCCCATTTATTTCTTGATTTCTTGTTTGAGGCCCTCAGGCCCTGGACTCTTATTCGTAAGGGACAAAAACCCAGGGCTGAATTTCAGCCGGAACGGTCCGGAGCGCCGCTCCGGAAGCTCGATCAAAAAGTTGACTTGTCCGGAATGGCGTTCCGGAAGCTCAAATATTTTATACTCTTATTATGCTTTGCCCTGTTCAGTAAAAGTATATCCATAATTCTTGATGAGTCGACCACGTTAAATCGGGTATTCACTCTGATAATATATCTTTGTACC
The DNA here is from genome assembly GCF_918807975.1 of Aplidium turbinatum. NCBI lineage: Eukaryota > Metazoa > Chordata > Ascidiacea > Aplousobranchia > Polyclinidae > Aplidium > Aplidium turbinatum. The sequence continues at coordinate 2,437,130 of NC_137483.1, read as the reverse complement.
AGTCTTGACGGAAGCGAACCTGTGAATGTATTTTTAGATCTTGTTGAGCTCGCTAGTCTTACGGCGAATGGCATCTTTGATTCCCTGAAAAGCTGCCTAAAATAATATGGCATGTTGACAACATTTTTATCTTCTTGTTTGCTTGGTGTTGTTTGTGATGGCGCGGCTGTGATGTTAGGTCGCAAAAATGGTGTGGCAAAATTGCTTCGTGATGAATTTCCAGACATTGTGGTGTGGTATTGTGCAAACCATAGATTGGAACTATCGGTTCGTGATGTTGTAAAATCAGTCAGTAATACGTATCGATTTCGATCTTTATGGACAAGCGCTATAGCCTTTACCACGCTTCTCCTAACAATAGCAGGGAATTGGGTGAATGTGCAGCGGCTGTTAAAGTGCAGTTGTTGAAAATCGGAAGGGTACTGGACACATGTTGGGTAGTCTCGAGTTTCCGCACAGTTAATGCCGTCTGGAATGATTTTCCAGCACTTGTCGAACATTCCAAAAAGGGAGCCAGTAGCGACACAAGAGATTCTCGGGAACGTGCGAAATATCAAGGACTCTTGTCGAAGATAACATCCACGGATTTTTTGTTGGACTTGGCTTTGATATGTACGAATCCTCGCAAGAATTATCCGAAGTACCGGTAGCCTAAGCCTCGAACTGCAAAACACAGCATGTACTATTTGAGATGCAGATAGCCTAACAAAATTAATAATCTTGCAAAATTATTTAAAACACTAACCCGGACGACATCATTGCATTGCCAAAGGATGCTGAAGAAAACTTAGAGTTCAAAAGTGTGGAATTGCATGTAAATAATCGCAGAAATAGCCCGCCAATCAGTTCCTGCATCTTCTATCATCACTTAGAAAATTCCATCCAAGATCGTTTGTTGAATTCAACAGACTTGTCATTTATTAACAGCTGCAAAATACTTGATTCAACTAGGCTACTTGGTCAGAGGAGACAGTAATGACACTAGGAGAAAACGAAATCGTTGAAGTGGTAAAGAGAGTGCACTTAGATGAACGCGAAGCTGTGAGAGGACTTCGTGAATAGGCCTATATAACTACAAAAAGAAGATCCCAGAGTCTTCAAAATTTGATAACGTCACTAAAATCCCTTCTAATTTCATCGAGCGAATGTGAGTGCGGATTTTCACAAATGAACCTCATACTGACATCTGACCGTGCTTCTCTACACACTATGTAACTGTTTCAAGTTTACTCTTTATACGAATGGTCGGTCCTCCACTGAGAAAGTTTTCACAAGGGAAGTATGTTGGATCCTGGTTACGCCAGGGACCCGGTAACCCGGCAATTGTGACCCGAAGTCGACAGAGGTTTTATGGTTTTGAATTCGATAAATGTCTTAAAAAATTGTAGGCTGTAACTTGTATTTTTTTGTGGTATTGTTTCACTAAAATACGAATATTTGCATTGAACAACGCTTATCATCTATGGACCATAATAGCCTACTTGCTTTAGCAACGTTTTACGTAGGCTACATCAAGTGTGTTGTTTCAAAGTCTCATAAGGGCATATTTCTTGAATCTCTTCTACGGCACCTAGCGCATTTGGAAAGTAAAAAACTAACGTTCTGGAAGCTAATCTTCTGGAAATCCATCACTGCAAAAGCCCAAATAATTTTCTCAACCGCCCTGGGTAGGCTAAGCGTAATTGAATAATACGTAGTTTGGACTGAAGTTTCACATCTTTTTAATTGTTAGTATAAAATATTTACGTCATTCATCCCGAATAGCAGGTGACTCGATGTCTAAATTTGGTTTGTTTGGAAAGAAAAGGGAAATCAGATCTTGCCAATCGTTTGAGCAACATATTTGTAGTTATATCTCATCTATGTAACATTCTAACTTATTTGAAAAAAACTGCTCAGAAAGTGATATTGCTTGTCGTCAGACTAATAAAATAATGGCGTAACTCACTTTTTGACGAAATTGAGATATTAGTGTTTTTTAGGTCCCTAAAATATAGCGCATCTATCACATAATTTTCTAAGGCCTACGTTAACGAGAAAGTGGTATTTTTGTAAAAATGTCAAATGGCCTAACTCAAACGCATGACTTAGGCCATTTTACAAATCTCTTTAATCGTTGGCTGAAAGTAAAGCTTTCCACCAACAGAGCAGATATTCAGCAGACGACGATATAAATTGTATAGAAATTGAGCTTCCACTTCATCACAAGTCTAGACGATTAATTTAGCACAAAATAATTATGTTTTTTTCTATTCCATGTATCGTAATCTTGGCCATTTCCAAGTAACTACCCTATACTTAAATCAATCTGTTTTCTTTCTATTCCTTTGAGAAGCTTCCTTTTCCTAGCACTCTGGTAGTGCGACTTATCACCTCACACTGTGATACAGGTCAGATCTTCTCAATGCACCGTTTCTCAGAGTCTTCTTGCACCCAAGGCAGGTTTTTGAAGAAAGCCATTGTTGGATACTTAATTAATTCTCAGATTAATATCACACTTAGCAACTTTATAAGCTCGTTGCTGGTTCATCGCCACCATTCTTGAGTTTCACTGACATGGGAGGAGAATATAGGAAAACATAGATTTAAATACGTTTGATTTGACTTTTAAGTGTAGGTAAATGTGCTAAAATAAAAAAGAGGAAAATCACTTTTTGTCGAAATTTCCCATTGACTTGCTTACTGTAGATTCCCATTAGGCCTACATGTAGTGTCCATTACTGTACATGCCCATGACTGCAGAAAAATCACAACGTATAGAAAGAAGAAATTCTTGTATCGTGGAATTACCATAATCCAATTTCATCGACAATACAAAGAGCTTGCTGAATCATTAGGAATATGATCATTGAGCACAGCCTATTTTAGTGAAGTATTTCATAATGAGAACTTATCCGTCTTCATCGTCGGCTCCATCGTGTCCGAGTATTGGTTTGTCTTCAAATTGAATTTGGCTTTGGATGGTTATGTCGTATGTGGCTTTGGAGGCCAAGTCTATGATGGAAAAAGACGTAGGCAAAAGGCACTGGGAGACGATCATCATAGATCTACCGCCAATGTGTGAAACCAGGCTGGAGGCTTCCAACTCTACCAAGCCTGCCCCCATTACCAGTGATATCATAGCCATTGGGCTTTGTTTGGTCCAAGTCCACATTGAGACAAAGGCCATTCGCTTGTATGGTTGTTTAAGGTGGTCGTAACTACGCGAGGGCTACGCACACACTCTTGGCCAGCTCCATGTCCACTGCGGTCCAATAAGATCAAAACGTGCAGCTTCAGGGGAACTGGTTGCAACTGGCTGCCGGGTGCTCTGTTCATACCACGTAGGGATCAGTGCGACGTGTGTGTTTCATTTAAACACGGGAATATTACCAAGGAACAATACGATAACCAGATCAAGTTTAAAGAATGAAGCTAGAGATGAGAAGATGAAAGACAAAGAATCCGCTAGCACAGCAAAATCCGTATGGACAATGGATTTACAGGCTGTACTTCTGTGTCCCAAAACTAAGGCAAGAAGTATGTAGGCTACTATAAAACCAAGCTGCAGGTATACAATTTTACACTATTCAATCTTGAATCAAAAGATGCTTATTGCTCTATTTGAAATGAAACAGAAGGTGATTTACGCAGTGCAGTATTCGCTTTCTTGCAGTTTAGTCATTTCGAACGGGTAATTTCTGGAAGCCCCGGTCTGGAGGAGATAGTTATTTGAAGTGATGGATGTGGATATTAAAATAGAAACTTTAATGTCTCTAGTGCCTACTGTGCCCTTGAATGGAAGCATGGCATCGCTATTACTCAGAAGTACCTCGTGGCTGGTCACACTCAAATGGAGTGCGATAGCATGCACAGTACTATCGAGCGAAAATTGGTAAACGACATTTTTACGATGAGAGATTATCCAGAATGCCAGGATCAGACCGCATCCCAACAATGTACAGAGGATGCAACACAGTGATTTTATAAAAATCGATGGATAATGCTTGTTGAGTATCAGGCCTGGAAAGAAATTTGGAGCTCCCACGGTTCATGATCTTAGAGGCCTGAATCATGAAAACAGTGGAAAGGTATTGTACAAGGTCCCATTATGTGAGGCTGCATAGTGGGGGAATCTGCCACAGCGGTCACAACCACACTTAGGTGACACTACATCGATTTCTATTTTTTCAAACCATCTTCCAATCAAATTGAGGAAATATAATGATCTCTAATCTATGAAACATGTTATCCAACAGGGTGCCACTCCTTTTTTGATAATTTGCCTCATCACTGATAATAATGTAGCCTATTCAGCTTGTCTTGCCAACTCTGAACTGTTTTTGGGCGAAATATGTAGTCTAGCATGAAATATAACTCTTATCGTTAGATTGGAGTTGCTACTAGGGATTTTCCTCTTAATTCTAGTCATATTATCACTGTTATTGTGTCACCGTTAAAAAATTCATATTGATAAACTCAAAATATCAAATGGCCTAAGTCATGTCTGTGCATTCGGAAAATGGCCTAAGTCATCCCAGCACATTATGGGATGCAAAATGAAACAAATCAAAGTATACATGCTCATTGTATTGTGTCGACATGCTATTTTCGTTTAACTGTACAATAAATATGATAAAAACAACCGTGTAGACAGTTTTTTTCGATTATCTCAAAACAAGAAAAAATGAGTTACGCCATTATTTTATTAGTCTGACGTTGTATAAGCTTATAGATTGTTCGGAACAATAAGCTCGGATCACCCATTTTCATGATAAGCATCTATAGTAGATGGAATAATCCACAAACAAATTTTCAACGAACATAAACTTCACTCTTTCAATCCCGATGACCGGCTTGCCTCGGTCGCTCAAAGCCTCTACAAGTAGCCTACCCTACGTAAAACTAGGTAGCCTAGGCTATAGCATAGACTACATCTATTACTTCCTTACAAAGTTTTACCAATTCTAATCAGATTGAAGATGAAGAATTAATAAAGTGTGACGAATTCGGCGACGTGTCGGGAAAGTGGTTCATGGACCCAAGCATCGATAAAACCATCATCGCAGAGAAGGTGAATAAAGATGTTGATTCTAGAATAGAAGACGGCCTCGATGATGACGGCAACACAAAGAATTGAAACGTCATAATCGACGATTTAATTGAAACGGAATAATCTCGTGTTTATCCATGTGAAGCGCATTGTTGTAGCTTACAATAAAAATGAATATTTTCTGATTGCGACATTGTTTTAGGTTTACAATTTTGGTAGAGCGGTGATTCTTTTTAACCAGAGACAATTGTCCATGTTTTGGGTTTATCTTCCAACGCTATATAGGCCTAGGCTTCACACAAACATCCTCAGATGGTTTGTAGTGAGTAGGCACGTTAATGTAGTCATAGTCAACATAAACATTGGAGTTTCAGTGTCATCATTGGAGTTAGACTCAGAGAGCTGGACTGAATAGCTGGCAATGAGATTTTCCCGCACGTCCTAGTAGGCCTAATTGAGAACATAGCCTGCTGTCAAATCTATCAACAAGATTACAAATCCTGTAGAAGCAAGCAAATATCCGGAAATAGGCGACTGGTCAACTTTTATAAGCCCAGAAAGGGTTCTGCCCCAAGATACCCACAATGCAACACAATATGCCACCCTTATGGGTATGGAGAGATGTCACATCTTACGTGGACATTCGTGAGTCCCAATTTTTTTTAGGCGCCATCAGGGGCGCCGGAACGGTTTTTGACTGGGGGGGAGCAGGATTATGAAAAAAGGGCACTTTTGTTGCTGAAAGGACAATTTTTTTAAGTTTTAAGATAAGATATAACGATAATGCAAATCTATCAGCTCACTATCGAGTAATGATCGATACAAGTGTCCGGTATACAAAGAAGGGCATCATGCTATATTATAATGATGCAACCTACTATGTTGCAGAATTTTATGCGTGAATATTATTTTCAAGTCAAAATGAAAGATTTGGCCCAGCCTATAGCTTAATTAAGCTAAAAGCGAATAGCAGAAATTGTTATGTTACAAAATGTGTAGTAGCTTACATGACCTTAAAAGGGAACCGTTGCCCCCTGCGGCCTGCCCCTCCATCTACAGAAAAATTGAGGGCAGAGGGGCATCCGCCCCCCTGCCACCCCGCTTTCGGCGCCCCTGGATGCCATTCGTGTTTCAACTCCTGGAGTATAATTTGCACTTGATTGACGTTTTTCAATTCAAGTGTAAATTTATTGGTGAAAGAAATACTTTACTAGAAAGCAACGTGATGCAATTTTATTAGCAACAAAAGTCTAGTGCTAGCCCTATACTTTGAATATCAAGCCTACAATAAAATATGGAAATATGGAAAGATTAGCCTAAGTTTTAGAAGAGGTTACTTCAGTTCAAGTAGCCTAGGCCTAATAATAATATTGTAGGCTAATAACAAAAATCTATTTTACACCCTTCAGGTGCAAAATGGTGTCAAAAAAGTCTGTAGGCTATTGGCTATCTTCAGCCAATTGTTGCAGTAGGCTAACTTACTTTTGGGTTGTGCTCAACAAGGGATAGAGCCCTTTACATAAAAGTTATATGCTGTTGCTGATAAAATTTTCAAGCCATAGCTCTACTTTATCCCCAGGGCTAAAGGATTGATTGATTGACATGTATTTTGTTGCGAGTGTAAATAGGCTACACATGTTCAACAAAGTCAGATAAAATAAACGATAACGTAGAATGTATGGATAGCCTACTGCAACGGATGGCTGCGCAGTGACCTGGAAGGTCTTCTAGTCGAGCAGCCACCCTCAACAAAAGAAAAGGTAACAAATTAAACATAAAAGAAGCAGTCAAAGAAACGAGGCAAAATAATTTAAAACATACAGTAAGTTTACGGTAGGCCTATAGTTGCTTGAATGAAAACAAAATGCATCATCTAATAAGAGATCTATATAGGCCTGAAGCCATCAACATTAATAATAGCCTACGATAGTAGGCTCCCTAGTTAATTTTTATAAAAAATTTTAAATGAGTTAGGTGAGTTTTTTCTCATTTTCAATGGGATTGAATTCCTAATTTCCACACCTGTAGCCAGTGATGGGCATTATCGGCGATAATTTATCGGCGATAATTATCGGCGATAAATTTTTATCGCTTATCGTTATCGCTCAATCATTTTTTCAGTTATCGTTTATCGTTATCGCCAAAGGCAATATTTGATTATCGCCGATAATTAATCGCCGATAAATTTTATTTCGGATCAACGCACAAGTGGAAAGACCATGAAAAGTAATATTTTTACTAGCCACCTAGTTAATGAAACTAAAATTAAAACCAGTTCTTCTTCAGTGCCTGAAGTGTGTATGCACAGGTTGTTGTCAGGGGAGGGGGCACACCCCCTGCAGCGACGGCCCTGACAACACAATAATTTTTAGAGTTGCAAATTGCAATGCAATGAAATGCATGCAACAAGTCTTTTGTTGTTTTGCTGCAATCGGCAATCGCGAGTGAATTTTACAATTAAAATGTAAGCGCACAGGCGATTCCTTTGAAGCGAAGCGACAGAAATTGGCAAGTGGTTTGTGAAAGTGTCGCAATACGAGGCCGCTTTTACATCGGAAACATGGTCTTTCGCGCCACCTCACGATCAACTATTTTATTTTTGTGTTTTTTTTTTCGTTGGAAGTGTTAGTTTTTAGTAATTGTCGTAAAAAAATAAAATCTCTCTCGTCAAAACATGACACTTACTGTTTTAAGTGCATTAAATCTTTAGATGAGTAGATTAACTAAAATTGCAAGAACTTGCCTTGAGACGTGCGGTTACGTCACAAACTCAGTTTAAAAGACAAAATTCACACACAATAACAACACAAGATCGGTTATAGACTGTAAGATCGATTTTTTTCTAGCTTGGCGATATAACTTTAATCCAAAAACAATAACCACATGCGTAAGTGCCATTTAACTTAAAAAGTTAACCCATTTGTGCCGAAAGTGAAAGTATTAGGCTACTTAAAAAAAATTTCGGAAAATTTAAATATTGCATAATTATGACCTAAAAAACATATCACAATTATTTTTTTCCTAATTGTGTTTGTACTTTTTGAGAAAAAAGCCGTCCTATATATAAGACGCTAGGCAAATCCGTTATCAAATTTCACAAGCTTGATGGATTTCACAGTGTATGCACATTTTTACCACCAATAACGCTTAAGATTACTGATAAATTTTCAAGCATTTGGCGTTTTTTGGAATTTTTTCAATTATTGCTGACTTTGCTGTAAACAGCCCTGCAGAAAGCAAAATACAAAGTTTGGAATTTTTTATGGTATTTTCATTTGATTTAATTATTTTGCCTACTGCTCGTAAGCGGCAGTGTAACTCAATTGATAAAAGCATCCAGCTGGTATCTGAAGGTTTGATTATAAGCACGGCGGTTACCTCAGTGGTTTGATTCTGGATCAAGAGGTTGAAGATTCGATACCTACTGCCGCTGTTGCGATTCTATTCATGCATAACTTACAAAAAGTTTTGTCCCTTTACAGTATATTATGTTCGATTTTTCGTCATGTTGATGAAAACAGTTCGTGCTGCATGGGATGGGGCAGCGCTAATCAAGAAAAAAAAATTATCGTTATCGGACATTATCGGCGATAATTTATCGTTTATCGTTATCGCTTAACTTTTTTTTGATTTATCGTTTATCGTTATCGCTTTAGGCATTTTTCGTTTATCGATTATCGTTACCGCTTAACTGAAAAATGAGTTATCGCGCCCAACACTGCCTGTAGCCTAGCCTATACTTGAAACTGCGTTGAAGTTTTGAAGATGCGTATTGAGGAACATAAAAGGAATGGACAAATAGGCCTACCATGTGTATAGCCTACCTTGTAAAAGCTTTGAGAGCAGTGGCATTTACAATGGTGTCAATTTTTTTTCAATTGTCTTAATTCCGGGTGAGCTTTCGGATGTTAAGAACCTTCCTTTTTTTCCTTTTCCGCAATCTGGATGCAATTTAGAAGATTTTAGAGAAATGTAAAAAAACTGGTCAGATTAAGCTTCACCTTTCTCTCAACAGAGTCGTGATTGTGGGGGTTTTTATACTCGGACTCAGAAAACTTATTGATAGCTCAATCCTGGCAGAATCACATAGAGGCTTTGAGCTAGCCTACTTGTACTACGGTACTTGTAAAGGCTTTGAGCCACTGACGCACGCCTTGTCACCAAGTGACAGAGTGTCAAGTGACAGTGCCTTTGCATTTTAGTTAAATCAAATAGGCCTAAGTTTAGTCGGCGACATAGCCGAGTGATGAGAGAGACTGCACATAGGGCGTAACCTGGATAGGCCTACGACATAATAGGCTAATAAATAAGTTAAGTCCCGCACTCGTTAATTAATTAATTAAAATCTTTTTTGAGAACTTAATCCTTGCAGTTTTTCATATTGCCTTCTTAGTAGGCTAGTGGTTGGTTTGGTTGGTTTTGAATTTTCATCCTCGGACTGACAAATAAAGCCTTGATTGGTTATTCCGGGTAGTTTCGCATTCTTGTAGAGGCTCTTGACTCAGAGCCGGTTACAGAAATTGGCAGAATAAAGTTTCCGATTGCTAAAATGTTGTTGCCAGGGAATTATTCTATTCATTAGATGCCGCTCAATGGAGAGCAGTCCTTAACGTACTATGTTGCTCAAGCGTAGGCCTACACCCCAAGAGTCGAACCAGCGCCGCTTGATCTTGAAACTTCTTCGTTCATGAAGTCACACGGTAAACAACTGAGAAACCAACTCAGGCTACTTCTGTGTGAATAAGAAAAAAAAAATAAAAAAAATGTCCTCATGCTCTTTGACCCAACGATAGGCTATAGATTAAGCTATATAGCCTAGGCCCTAGGCTATAGGTTTGGCCTATGGGTGTGCCAATGAAAATATTTTCGTGCTACTGAAGTTGACAATTAAAAAACCATTGCTAATATGCAAGCCCTTGCTATATTGCTTGTTATACGCATAGGTTAGTATCATGCTGACTCATAATTTTAGTTTGGACTTCAGTGGATTCAGAGTCTAAAATAATGAAATTTTTCGGAGTCTAATTGGAGTGGAGTCTGGTTTCATAAAGTTGAATCGGAGCAGAGATATCTAGTGTGATTTCCTTGGGTTGGAGTTTCAAAAATCACACTTTGCTCAACACTGCAAGAGCGCATTTCAAGAGACAAACCAGCGCTGTTTGATGGTGTTGTTTCTTCGTTGTGTCAGACGTGAACAAACTGCGCTATCGCGGCGGATGGAGTTACTTCATGATTTTGTATCCGTACAAGGTTATGTTGTAAATATACTTTAGAGCTTTTAGTTTTTCGTTTTTATCTTTTTGCATACTTTTGTTAGGTTTGGTGTACATTGTTTTTGTTGCGATTTCAAAAACAAATCACACTAATCAGAAGTGCGAAAATTGTATGAAAACAATGATGAGTTGGTTCATCTTGTTTCCCGGAAAATTATAACTTTGATCCGCACAACTCGTCCATGAGTTTTCCGTTATTTTCTGGTGCGTATAGGTTTTTCAGTTTCCGCCAGGGTGGCCAATTTGGCTTTTTTGAAGCCAGATTTTGAGAATCTGGCTGTTTTTCAACTCCCTTGGCTTATTTTTTTTAAATAAAAAAAGCCAGAAAAATTAGGCTTTTTCTGGCTTTTTTTCATGTTTCATCGATTTTTTGTCAACTTAATAAAAAGCCAACATAATTTTGGCTTTTTCTTGGCTTAATTTTACCTTTCCCGTTTTTTTTAGAAAAAAATTCAGTCCGCGTCAATCGGAGCAGTGATTTCTAACTTATATTTGGTTGCAGTGTCCGACCGAATGCCGTTTTGAAGCCGAAACTAGAAAATTTTCTAGTTGCTTGTCTTTTCATTAACTATGTTTCTGCGTTGTCGCTGAAATCAAAGTTCGGTGGGACACTATTTGGTTGTGCACTTTTTATATGTGTATGTTTAATGAATACTAATTGGCTTTTTCTTGGTTGTTTCAGCTATTTTATACTGGCTTTTTCAGCTATTTTCTTCTGGCTTTTTTTAGGCTTTTTTTGTGACTAGGTCTGGCTTTTTTTGGTGAAGACAGGTTGGCAACCCTGGTTTCCGCAGTTTGCGACTTTAGGGTGTTTGGGATTGTGAAAGGTGTACGTTACTATTTTTCAGTGTTTAACTGCTCAATCAGTTCGGTTTCGGTTGTTTTTTCATTAAGGCGAGAGATTATAATCAAAGAAGTATGTCACAACTAAAAATAGTTAAGCTTACGGTGTAACAAAGGTAAAAGCGTTGCTGTTTCCATTATGTTGAGGCAGAGCTTGCATTTTCATATGGTACCATATCTTAAAACTAAAGCTTCTGGCGTTTTGAGTTAAATGAAAAAATCGGTAGGCTATAAGCTTTTTGATATAACTTACCATCATCCCAAGTAACGTTTTTTGCACCATCCCTTACATTGTCAATGTTTTTAAAAGCAAGCAGGTGTGTACAGGCCTTAAAACTCGTGTTTTTTCCGGCAGCCTTCGTGGCCTACCGAGAGCTCCTTCTCGGCGGCCAAATCTGCGTGCTTGGAGGCCAAAATACAATAACGATAGCACAAGTAAATAGCATTAAACTTGCAACAATGTTAAAATGATCACTTAGCGTTGTTGAAGTCTGGGCGACTCGTTGTACCACGCTTTAAATGCTTTATCGGGATTGTAATCCGGTACTGCGGGACCATCTAACGACCCTAAATTGTTTTAACTGCTCGCAGCTCAGTAAATTGTTTCAACTGCATACCGCCTTTCATAAAACCTGACCATTTATTCCGTTATGATGTCACCATTGAGGGTGTGAAGTCACTAACCCACAGCGTTCTCAACTATGAAGACACATGTGTTACCCACGGATGTCAATTAACCTAGTTCTCTTTTTTAACAACGATTCAATGTCCGACAACATTGAATCGATATAAAAACGACAATATTGCCAGCCGATGTAAACCACTTCGGATTAACACTTCGTTGAAATAAACATCAGGAATTGCAAACAAGACTTACAGCGCTGGTGATCGCAGCGTGATATAAATGAATGAACAAGACTTACAGCGCTGGTGATCGCAGCGTGATATATTCAATACAACAGTAGTGACTATGATGCGCTGACCTAATTCTGCGTCACTCTTTGATACTACACATTTTCGACATTTAATCCACGATTGTTCTATTGCGAAATTAAATAATTGACTAGTAGAAACCGGCGGCCAAACTTGGCCGACGGAGGAGGTAGCACAGGTGGTCATTCAAGCACTACTTAGCGGCCATGGCCGCCGGCTGCTTTAAGGCTTGGTGTAGATATAAAGCCACTTAGGTTTGTGAGAGAGACAAAAAAAAAAGGCAGTGGCTATTTGACCGGCGCCGGTGTTTGAATTTGAAACACTATTTGACCGGTCATGACGTCACTCTATAGGCACTTCTTTCTTTTTCTCTTTCAAAGCAAAAGACGAGAAGAGTGCGTATATAACTTGTAAATTCGACAATCATCTTCAACTGATTGGATGGCGCGTGGGTTACGCCTCTGGTTGGTGTTCCAGAGGGAATGAGTTCGATACTTCGCGAAAGCGCTTTTTTTTTAAAATTTTTAACTAAATTTTGACCCGAAGTGACTCAATCGTTAGGCTGCTGCATTTTTGTAGTCAATTTTTATTTTCGGAAGCCTACAGCCCAATTTTTATGTCTTTTCAACTATGAGTAATAAAGTCAGAGTTTTTTAATTTTCTTGAATTTGAGAATTTCTCTGGATAATTTTCCGTTCGTCATAAGAGGATGTGACCGTGTTTGCCGAACGACGCAAAAATGTAATGCGTCGTTCGGCAAACACGGTCACATCGCAAAAATGTAATGCGTCGTTCGGAAAACACGGTCACATCCTCTTATGACGAACGGAAAATTATTCAGAGAAATTCTCAAATTCAAGAAAATTAAAAAACTCTGACTTTATTACTCATAGTTGAAAAGACATAAAAAATTGGGCTGTAGGCTTCCGAAAATAAAAATTGACTACAAAAATGCAGCAGCCTAACGATTGAGTCACTTTCGATCAAAATTTAGTTAAAAATTTAAAAAAAAAAACGCTTCCGCGAAGTATCGAACTCATTCCCTCTGGAACACCAACCAGAGACGTAACCCACGCGCCATCCAATCAGTTGAAGATGATTGTCGAATTTACAAGTTATATACGCACTCTTCTCGTCTTTTGCTTTGAAAGAGAAAAAGAAAGAAGTGCCTATAGAGTGACGTCATGACCGGTCAAATAGTGTTTCAGATTCAAAGACCGGCGCCGGTCAAATAGCCACTGCCAAAAAAAAATAAGGAAGTGGCTATTTTTCCACACTTAATGCCATGGTTACAATCAGGTGTTGCCAGAGTTAGGATTAAAATTAGGAAGAGTTAAAGTAAAGGTTAGAGTTAGGAATAAAATTGGGGTTTTGATCTTTGCCCAGGACTAAAAAAAAATTTCCAAAATACCGTACAAGTTTTTGTTTTCAACACCTTTAAACTTTTCTCAAATTTAGGCAGAATTTCTTATGTAACAACACTATTGAGGCTTTTATTGCACTATATTGTGTAAATATAGCCACAGCCAAAAAATAAGTGCCACAAGAGCTGAACAGTTTAAAACTTTTTACAAAACTCAAACATTACAAAATGTTCAGACTCACAATCCAGCTGAAACTCTCTAAATTTTTGGCAAGTATAATTATAACTGCTATTGTTTTTGCAGCAGTAACCAGCATATTGCCTAGGCTGGCCTAACTACCGATATAGTAGGTACCGTACCTACTGTATATTTACCACTAAACAATAGTAAACATGACTCAAAAAGGGCACAAAATGATAGTTTTTGAAAAAAAACCTCACTTAAAAGATACCGTACAGTAGCATACATCAGAGATCAATGAAATGTAAAGCAATTGATTGCCAAATGAACAAGAACACATACGGTAGCCTAGCTATACTATAGCTACCATAGGATGGATGCAACCTAGTTCGTACCCTAAACAGTTCGTACCCTGAAAAGATCGAGAGAAAAAATTAAATTTACCGAAGTTGCTGGATGCTGCTTGCAGTTTCTGCAAACATTTAAAAATTTTCCCTCTGAAAAGATCGAGAGAAAAAAATAGCGCAAAGCCGAAGTCGCTGATCGCAGTTTCCGCAAACAAACAAAAACTCTCAGGATCATTATCGGAAATTTTAAAATGTTTCCAGAAACTCCGATCTCTACCTTAACCCCTAACCCTTTTAAAATGTTTGCAGAAACTGCAATCAGCGACTTCGTCAAACTCTTAGGATCATTACCGGAAAGTTTAAAATGTTTGCGGAAACTGCAGAAAAATGGAAACTGCGATCAGCGACTTAGGCTTTGTTCTATTTTTTTCTCTCGATCTTTACGGTTTGTTTGTTTGCGGAAACTCCGATCAGCGACTTCGGCTTTTTTAATTTTTTCTCTTGATCTTTTCCTAACCCTTTTAAAAAGTTTGCGGAAACTGCGATTAGTGGCTTTGGCAAACTCTTAGGATCATTACGGAAATTTTAAAATGTTTGCGGAAACTGGAAAAACGGAAACTGCAATCAGCGACTTCGGCTTTGTTCTATTTTTTCTATCGATCTTTTCAGTTTGTTTGTTTGCGGAAACTCCAAACAGCGACTTCGTCTTTTTTGAATTTTTTCTCTTGACCTTTTCAGGGTACGAACTGTTCAGGGTACAAACTAGGTTGCACCCCTATAGGATGCCCCCTATTTTGTCCCCAAAATCGTGGGATGAAGTATTCAGTTAGAAATAAAAATATTTCTAGCCCTAACCTTAACTCAAACCCAGGGGCGCAACTAGGGGGGTCGTCTAGTCGGCATGACAGCCCCCTTTAAGATTTGCAACTGCAAGAAGACGGACGACTAACTATAGACTAAGACTTAGTCTACTACTTAACGTGTGTCAGTTCAAGCTACGTTCTATGCATACCAAATTTGTTTCACGCCCAAGCCGCATAAACCGCAATACAAAATATTAACAGACCGTCATTTATTCACGCAATATGATGTCATAGAAACAAAATGGCTGACTTTCCAGGATGGTAAAACTTTCAGTGCGGGAAACCGGCTCAGCTTTATGCTTACAACAGCATGAAAAAGAAGCTTTACAAAGCCATCATTTTAACAAGTTGTCATTCTCAAGTTCAATCGTTTTCTTCTTCTGCCTTTGTTCTCTCAAAACAACACATGCGTGCACACACATGTAAGGAGCCTCTGTTAATCACATGCAGAAACGGATTGGCATGCACGACGCACGTGACTTGCAGGTGTTTTGCGGATGGCAGATCATTTTTTCAAAACATTTTTTTTCTTTTTTTTATAATTTTTTTCCTTTCTCCGTATTATTTCCGAATCCAATTACCCGATAAAAAAGCGGTTTTTAGATTCGATTCTGGATGGATTCGAATCTTAAGAATTCAAAATTCTACTTTGGGCATCCCTACTTAGGATGCAACCTTATTAACCCACAAAACGAAACTGCAGCTGGCTTTAGGCTAGTCTGATTTGTAATCTTCGTATGGTCGCAACTTCACACATTCTTAAACCAATTTTACAATTTTGGTGTCAAAAAGACGGCATCTTGTCAAACTTGACGTGTATCCAGGCCCTAAGCTTGTGTGGACTACTTTTTAAAATGTGGGCCTAGAGAGCAAACAATTTGCTGCCTAATTTCGAAAGCGCGGGAAACTTTTTTTGAGAGTGAGCAGCAAGCACAGACAGAGCGAAAAAGATCGCTTCGCGTGTCGCAGAATTGGACTTATCTCGTGACCTATTTCGACCTATTGCGTCTCCTGAAAAGATCGAGAAATTTCCAAATGTTTGCGGCAACTCTGATCAGCGACTTCGGCTCTGATGTATTTTTTTCTCGATCTTTTCAGGGGACAAAGTGTTCAGGGTACAGAATAGGTTAAGCACATGTTACCATATGTAGTGAGTGATGCCACCGATGTCGTCCCCTGAACATGTCGTCCCCGCGATGTTGTCCCATGCCGATGTCATCCCACGTCGATTTCGCCCCTTGAAAGTAGTGTTGCCAGATGTTCATTTTTTGGTCTATTTAAATGTAGGTAAAAATTAGGGTTGTTTGAAACAAGATTTTTCAAGTTACAATGATATTTTTGCCACCTTTTCCTTTTTTTAGCGAATATCTGAAAAAAAAACAACTAGCCTAGAAATTAATTTTTATTTTTAAAATGTAATCGAATAAAATCAGAGACTTTTAAAAATGGTAGCAGGCCTTGAAACAATTTTTTCCGGCGGCCAAACATGTCCGACTGAAGCAAGCTGTTCGGCGGCCAATCACAAGCACATGGTGGTCATCAGAACTTCGACATGCATCAATAATGATTTATCGCATCAATAAAGTGTATTGTCACTTGCATCGTGCTTATCATCAGACATAGCCGCTTGGTCAATCAATAAAGTTAACAATTCAAGCATAGACAATGTGTATTGTGATTTATCGGGTGCTTTGACTGCTTTCTAATCCATTGTGATTATAAGTGGAAAGTGGCAAAGTACTCTATTCACAAGGCCGCTTGCGTAAAAGTTTTCTTGGAACTTCATGGCGACAAATGCGGCCGACGGAAGGACGAAACCCGGTGGACAAAATGTTGATTTTTGTAGGTTAATCGCGGCAATGGCCGCCTTCAGTTTCGAAGCCTGGGTAGCCTACCAAATTGATTGTTTTTTGTTTGTTTATTCATCAACTATTCCACAAGTTGTACCAAACTGAAATAACTTGATACCAAAATCCACCATGCACCGAGTTTGATACGAAAATATACGATGCTTTGCTCATAAAATCATTCAATCCTCGTCTCAATACGCAGTTGTTTTCCGCAGGTGCTTCCTATCTCCTAAACGTTTTTTCATTTTGTTGTGTGATGCGGTTTCTTGCCTCGCGTAATTAACCACCATGTGATGTGCCTTTCTCCTCTGCTTTGCAGTTTCATTCTTGTGCGCTTCGTTTTTCAATTCATTGTGTAAATCAGTTATTTTCAATGTAGATGTTATTGTAAAATCAAGTTATTTCAAGGCGTAAATGATTTTGTGTCCCGATATATGAGGGGACAACATCGGGGGTTACGACATCGACAGGGGATCACATCGTCTTGCCATAGGAAATGAAGCAAACACAAAATAAAGTAAATGTTTTGCTTGCGACAACAGATTATACATAGATTTTATTATTCCCATTAAACCATACATTTTTTGCGGTTGTACACTGTGCATATATTTTGTTGGAATGCAGAAGAAACGATGTTGTAGAAATAAAATACAGTAGCATAACCTACAAAAGGAGAAGGTGGTAAAGTTGTTGCGGTTTAAGACATGCAAATCTCCATTTTCAAATTGCCCAGTCATAGCTGTTATTACCCCGGTCAACACATCAGTAGTGAATCTGGCTATCGCTCCCTTAAAACGTAATAAATTAACTTTATTAGCCCAGGCAAGCTTGTGGCTGGTGGACAGCTTTATAGAATCAGAAGGTCAATGTGTACCTACTCTCTGCATATGAATCAAAAAAATTGTTTCGGTGACTGTTCATTGTTCAATCAACTTGTTTTGAGCTACTTGGTCGAGTACTTGTTGCAGTTGCTCTTGCCAGCTGTGCCAATAACAACAATAAAGCAACTTGAAAGCTACCTCATACAGTTTAAGCTTCCAAAAACAATACTAATTTTGACCAAGCATAGCACTGGCTGCGTATTAGTATTGAATTACTTATTTTGCAGGCCTCGAAATTCACGGCGGACACGGCGGTCATGTCCGTCGTCACAGCATGTAATGTCCGCGGGAAGTACCATCTAGATCGGTCATATTTGTCCGCCGAGAAATAGCGATACAAATCGTCATTACATAGCACAAACAATCGTTGCAAATATATAATTTCCGCGCATTCTAGCGCGCATTTAGAAAATGTGAATACTGTATATATCTCTTAGCTTCCGTTCAAGCAAGAAAACTTTCGATTTTTACGTTGCTTCGACCATTGGTGACATTGAATCAGCGTAAGAAAGGTGAATTCTTCGCTAAGAATGGACGGGAGTACGCTACTTTTACACTAATCACGCGCAACTTAGTTCAAGTCTCACGTCACAATGTCTGGCTTTGATCTCCGAGTAATATTGATAAGGCAAGGTTTGTTTCAAAATTAGATTATACGAGTAGGCTATTACAGCAAGATGCCGCAAAATTTGTTTAGTTTTGGTATTTCAGTAAGAGCCCAGGGAAAATTCACTTTCGCTCACATGACACGCAAAAATAAACCTATTAACCTAAAGAAAAAAGCCTATTGAAACTTTTCACGGAAGATAATAGTAGCGTTAGTGTAGAAGTTCTCCGACTCGTGCCCAGAGCATTGTGACGCAAGAAGCCACACGACCTCTTTCGGTGGAAGTTAATCAGTTATGCGGCGTATTCAGCAGTTACGCAGCGCTTTGACTCTTCAAGAGCACGTCGTTGTTCTGATGAAAGCTTTTCAGAGTCAGTGACTTCGCTAAAATTTTAAAAAGCCTTCTAAACCGTAGCTATAGCTTTCAAATGGCGAAGAATTATCAAGATAAAGTGATTAAGCATGACGATTGACGCTAAAACTGGTGTGTCCGCCGTGAGACTTAATTTGTCCGCCGAGATAGCTGCTCACACCGGACACGTTTGTCCGCTGTCAACAAAAACGAATTTCGAGGCCTGCTTTGGCACCAGAATTACTTGAAAATGGGTGTTAGTTTGTCTTGTAAAATGTTTTTGTTGACCAGTGTTATAGGTTAAGTTAATTAACTAAGCTTTTGCATTGGTATGGAAAGGTAAACATAAAAACCGCCTACCTAAATAATCCCTACAAATTTTCCAAATCGGGTTTCTCCAAACAAAGCTGCCTCCGAAATGAGATTTCTCCGAATTGGATTCGCCGAAACGGGCCATTCCGGGGTCCAGAGCGAGGCGAGCGAGAGAAAACGTGGCTCCTTCACACTTCACAGTGTAGCTCAGTGGGTTGGATGCCTGTTAGGAGGGGTAGGTAGTCCGTCGGAATGGAACGCAGGCATCCAGTCACAGTATGCAGTGCTTCGTTGATGGCGGTATCAATGTGGTGGGTGTGAGAACTACAACACCAGACTGGTGCGCAGTACACAGCAGTAGAATGAACAAGGGCTAGGATAGCTGTACAAAGAGTTTTGGCACCAGCAGACACAAAAAAATTGTCTTTTGAAACCAGTTTATTGCGTTTTTTTATGATGAACACTTCAGCAAAAGTTTGGATGCATTACTGGTGAAAATTAAATGATGTTAAATATTAGTTTATCTAATGAAACTTATTTCGTTTACAGCTGTTGTTTAAATTAGTGATCATTTGATGTTTTATCTCTGATTTGAGCCAACAGCAAAAATGGATGCTGGTTTTTTCAGAGGTACAAGTGCGGATCAGGACAACCGGTTTGTTAACAAGCAAAAGAAATTGCTGAAGTCAATGAAATTTGCTGATGGTTTGGATGCAAAAATAGACATGAAAAAGGTTAATATGGACACCATTAAGCCTTGGATTTCGAAACGTGTCACCGAGTTATTGGGATTTGAAGATGATGTTGTGATAGAGTTCATTTTCAACAATCTTGAGGAGCAGTTTCCTGATCCTAAAGTTTTGCAAATAAACTTGACAGGTTTTTTAAATGGAAAAAACTCTCGGCAATTTCTTGGTGAACTTTGGCCACTTCTCGTTTCTGCACAGGAGAATCCAGCTGGAATTCCTGCTATTTTTGTAGAACAGAAGCAAGAAGAAATGCTTCAGCGGAAGTTGGATGTTGAAAAACTTGCAGCACTCAAACAGTCTGTCGATGAAGCTCGGCAGGCAAAAGACAGAGAAGAACGACGCAAGAAAGATCGTCGTCGTTCGCGAAGCCGTTCTCGCGACAGACATCATCACAGAAGCAGGCGTTCCCGGTCACGCTCTCCAAGACGTCGTGGCCGGTGGGACAGGACACCTGAAAAACGAAAAGATTCTTCCAAGTCTTCTGATCATGTTACTGCTAAAGTTTCTACAACAAAAGACCAAGCTTCTGAAAAGTATGACCCAAAAGAATTGTTAAAAGAGGCTTTTGCTAAAAATACTACAAAAACTGCTCCAAAATCTGACGTACAAACAGAAAAGGTACCTGAGCAAGAGCAACCTTTCCAAGAACCAGTCAAAGAAAATGGCACAACATTGGATGTTCAGCAGAATAAAGAGGAATCACCAGATGAAACTCTCAATTCAAACAACAACAAGGAGAAGGATGATACAACCGTAACTGCCACCGAAGAAAAGAACGAAGTGAAACTAAAAGAACCTTCTAAAGAAAAGGAAAACTCTCCAATTAATGCCACAAGCAACTCTTCCACTCGCAATCGATCAAACTATCGCTCTCGAAAACGATCGTCATCCAAGTCCTCATCACCTGAACCACCTTCAAGTAGAGGGCGAGAGGAAAGACGTCGACGTTCTTCACCTGAGGCAAAAAAGAGTTATTCATCTCGAGGACGTAGAAGAAGCGAAAGTGTATCTTCCCATGAAAGAAATAGGCAGAGGCGCCGGCGTAGTGATAGGAGCTCCAGTGATTCGGATTCTTCTGTAAATGCCAAAGAATCCAGCCGTCTTCCTCCTGATCCTTGGGCTAGAGGACCAAGAAGAGCATCCTCTAGTCCTGAGACTCGCTCACCTCGTCGCCAAGTTTCCTCAAGTGAAAGACATTCACGTCAAAGACGAGACAAGGAAAAACGAAATGAAGAAGATAGAAGACGTGAAGAAGAGAGACGTCGACGTGACGAACGTCGCAAGCAAGATGAAAGGCGAGAAAGAGAAGAAAGAAAAAGAAGAGAAGAAGCAAGATTGAAAAGAAGGGAAGATGAAAGACGAAGAGAAGACGAGCGCCGTCGTAGAGAAGAAGAACGGCGACAAGAACGAGAAGAAGAAAGACGTCGTCGAGATGAAGATCGTCGTCGAAAAGATGAAGAACGACGTCGCCGTGAAATTGAGGAAAAAGATCAAGATTCGGAAGATTACGTCAAAGAAAAGAAAAAGAAGAAGCATTCTAAGAAAAAAGAAGAGAAGAAACGCAAGAAAGAGAGCAAAAAGAAGAAAAAAATGAAGAAAGCTAAACGATCTGCCAAGGAAGCTAAGCGTCGTAAGCGTTCTCTGTCACCAGAGCCTCGAAATCAAAAACGGTACCAGAGCTCATCAGAAAGTGATGTTGAAGATGAGGAAGAACCAATTCCCCAAAAAGCTGATAAAAAAAGCTCAGCAAGAGTTCCTGCTGCAAGTGCCCGAGAAAGTGGGCGATCACGAGCCGCAACGATTCGTAGTCCACGCAATCGACAGTATTCTGCTTCTGAAAGTGATTCCAGCTCTGCCAGTCCACCACCATCTCCAAGAAATAAGAAGCAAATCCACAATAAAAGATCCAGTTCTTCTAGCGAGCGCTTTTCTTCACCTAAAAAGCGTCCAGACAAACAAATGCAAAATGATGATTCAGATTCCAGTTCCAGCGAACCCTCACCGCCACGTCCAGTCCCGAAGCAACGACAAAAGCAGAAGGCTAAACGAAGCAGCTCTAGCTCGAGTGAACACTTGGCTCCTGCTGTTATGGCAAAAAAAAATGTACGAAAGCAAGAGTCAGAGAGTTCATCCAGCTCTGGAGAGTCATCTCCTGCTCCGAAAATGGTTAGAAAACGTAAAAAAGAAAGGAGCGATAGTGACTCTTCGGGTCAATCGCCTCCGAAATCTCGCGTCATGAAACAAAAACCGCGACAGCGTGAAAGCAGCTCTAGCTCCAGTGACGAAGCTCCGCCACCGCCCAAGCGCAAAACGCGACCTAAAGAAAGTGAAGATAGTTCAGAATCGAGTGATGAATCTCCACCTCCTCCTAGACGAAGAGCAAGAGATTCTCCCGCTAACAAGAGGAAGAGGAGAGACAGTTTCAAGAACAAGTCCAAGAGCAGTTCACACACTCGCTCTTCTCCGGAGCAGCGAAAACCGGAAAAAGAAAAACGGAAAAGGGAAGTAAGGAGAAAGGCAGAGAGCAGTTCCAGCTCTAGCTCTCCTTCCCCGAAGCGGAAGGATACTAAAAAGAGCAGAAGGCGCCGAGCATCAACATCCTCTGAGAGCAGTTCTTCGTCCTCTTCTTCTGATGATGAAAGGAGCTTGAGGAAGACTGCTCTAGCCACTCTGAAGAGAAGAAAGAAATGAAGTGCTGATACCTTTCAAAACAGTGCAACGCAAAAGCACGAACACCATTCTAAATTGGGATGTGTCTTGGACCCATGAATGGAAAATCAAAATCTAGCAAACTGATTGTTGGTTCAAGTACATTCGCGTACTTTTAAAAACTCACTTTTACGAGCACATATCACGTGTCGTTTGTATTAAACCTTACAAGCTACGCATGTATCCATCTTCTACCTTTTTTAACCTGATTTTTCAGTTTTTTTTTAAATTAGGTAGTTGGTGTTAAAATTGCTAGCAGCTACACATGCCGTAAATGCATTGACTAATGAAAGCTCAATTCGACGCAGCTCTTGTCGGTGTATTTTGAAAATAATTTTTGCAATTGTAAAGGCTCATAGAAAATACCATCATCGCGCGCTGCGTCACTATACGTAACAATGATGTCTTCGGTTTTATGTATGTGCTATAAAACAAATCAAGTACAAATGTCGCCTACTTTGAAATGAAAATCATACCTTTCGTGAGGAAACACTGTAGAGTCACTAGAGTTTGATGACCTGAAGAGGTCCACTGGCAATAATCGGTTTGGTGCTACAAGTTTGACGTAACATGATAAACAAAAATAGCCAAATTTTGTTTTTCAGCGTGATTGGTTGGGGTTCTTGTGTCTCTGCCAGTCACTCGCCTGTGCTGACTTTGTCTGTACCTGTGGAGTGTTGATTGTAATAGTGTGCAGGTCCTTGAAAATTGTAACCTCACTATCAGGTCCCAACCATGACTAAGTAGCAGAAAATGTGATTGAAAAGCCATTTAACGTTGTTTATTTCCCTGCTACATGCATGACGCGCATATGCACAATCCCTGCTACATGCATGACGCGCATATGCACATTTTCAAAGTCACGTTGAAACAAGGCGAACCTGGGTTGTGCTCGCTCTACCAACCCAGGTTCTGGGTATTTGCCTACACTGGTTACTTTAGTCATAGCGGCCACCGAACTTCCCAAACAGTAAATCAGTCGTGCTTTACGTTGAATTAACTTTTACAGACGTTGAATCAATGTAAAACACCGCTGATTTGCTGTATGGGTTAGTTGTGTTTTTGCGTAAAGTGTGTGGATCTAGCAAGAGCTGGTGCGCCAGGTAGACGACTTATTTGCTTGTTGACAATTGTACATTTAGATATGGAGCACTGGTTGATACTCGTTGAGATTTTGCATAAAAATTCCATTCAAACACTTGGTCAATCATTCTACAATTTCTGTTCATTTAGTTTCCAATCTAAGGTTTTAGTATTTACCTGCGATTCTGGTATTTACCCGGAGAGTGAGACAGATATTTGAGTTGAATATGTTTGGATTTCAGTTCTGGCTAATTTGAGTCATTGCGAGCCATCTTGTTTTGGGACGACTCTTCTTCTGCTGACCAAACCTAGTATGACGTCTTTTCCAGTGATGTGCTTGCCATTGTGTGTCCAAAATATAAAAATTTCTGTTTGACTATTCCAGCTTCTAGAGATATGTCCTGTTTGAATTGGTCTAAAATTTGTTTGTTGGTTAATTTTTGCTGTCCAAGGAACACGCAACATCCTTCTCCAGCACCATAATTCAAAAGCATCAATTCCTTTTTGTCTGTTTCGTTTAGTGTCATGTCTGTAATGTTTCATGATATTTTGTCTACCTACCACAAAATACTGCAACGTGAAAATGTCGGTAGGTTAGTGAAAGAAAACTACAGTGTTTCTCCATCTTTGTATTTGACATGCAAACATCACTTGTATTACCCTTTTTTTTTCGTATCCAGTCTACGCCCGGGAGCTGACGATTTAAATTATAAATGGGAAGGCAAGGAAGCCGATCTTCGTGTCCACCTTCAGGCATGCCTTTAAGTGTTTGCCAAAGACACAGGCGCATTGTCTTGAGCGGTGTTGAACGGGTGGCCTTTCTAGTACTAGCACCAAGGTGACCTACCAGCACCAAGGCACTCGGCGCAGACAACTAATGGTCAATATTGACTTGTGTTGCCTTGACAAAGTTGTGAAAGCCCTGGTACAGCACTTGAAAGGGTGCAGGTGCAACTCCGCTCAAGAGCACGTTGCTGTATTTTTGACAAGACACTTGAAAGCGAACATGTCCACAATCTTCAACCACCGGGCGTCAACTTGGATGTGACAAAAAATACCTTGAGGCCAGTACGTTTTGTAGTAAAATGTTTGTCGGTAGAGTGGTTTAAATGTCTGCGCAACGATCGACAGGGCGCAGGTTTGACACCACTCCAGAGCACGCGACTGTGTCTCGAAAAAGACACTTAATGACATGCCAAAATAATGGTAGCAGCTGACTCGAAAACAAAATTCTCTTCTCTGCTTCCTGCTGGATTTCAAATAAATGCAGTGTAGGCCTAAGGCTGAGTTCACTGCGTTCTAAAGGAACAAATGGGTGATTTTGACACAAAAATTCTTTCACTGGAAAATGAATAAATTTAGTTGCGCAACAAGACACTAGTTTTCTTTTATGGACACAAGATGGCGATACGGAGCCGTCATGACGTAGTTTGTCATTCATAACGTAGTTCAGTTGTTTTTATTTCTGACCATCATATCAAAACAATACACGTCAACATAGCAAAGGTCGAGAAAAGGGTAGAAGCGACAAAACGCGAACGTTAAAACGTGCTTGTGACCAACGAGATATAACACAATGAGTGGAAACTCCTCTTTTTGCTCCGTTTTACGTGTCGGCCGTCACGCTTCACTACAGACACTTGCGCAGTAGATTAAACGGACATCACCAGAGTTTTAGATGGGATGTTCCTTCGATTTTATGTGCGTTGAGCTCTACCACTGAGCTATCTCACCGCCTAAGGTGCTTGGCTAATTAGTAATATAGTTTTGTACCATGGGTAAGGTGCTATCCACATGTTAGGCTATTTTCAACCTATTATTTAACATTATGTTATTGTCAGAAGCCTAAAATTAAACTCTAGTGCAGCCCTAAAGTTAACCCAGCCAGGCTACTGTTAGCCTGTCAGCAACTTAATCAATTTTGAAGGACCTGAATTTCTAATAAGCCGTCTAGACTAGCGTCGTAAGTCTTACAATGTTTTTAAAACCTTAGGCTGTGAAATTATAATAATAATGATAGCATTTATATCCCGCTCAGATTAATGAATGATTGATATCAGAGCGGCTCTCAATGTAATGTTTAGGTAGGTAACAAATAAAACAGTGAAAAGGCAATAATTGATAGGTAGAATCACAAGCTCAGAGATATAATGCCGATAATATGCTGTATGCCTCAATGTAGTAATGGCACACCACGCCATCACTTGTTTAGTGTGCCTAGCAAGAATTATTGTAAAGAAAGATTCCAGCGTGCTTTGACTTGACATGAAAACGCAATCCCCCGTTGGTTTTGTAAGTTTTCGGACATAAGTGACATCTGCAAAAATACCGGATAATATATCCAAACAATTTTATTCAGCTTTCAACACACAACTGCACATTTTAATTAGAGGTGCGAGGTCCTTTGAAACGCTTTCTTACCCAAATTCACGTTGCACTATAGACGCGCTCGTTGAAATGGGAATACTTTGAAATTCTTCATCTTCGATTATTTCCACAAGATACTCGACGGTTAAATTATCAGAACTGTTTTCCATTGCACTGTTATAAAAAACCAAACTTCTTCTAGCCCTGTTGGTTGTTTATAGCTGGATAAGATAAACTTTGATAACCATATAGCCTACAGTCAGTCGTTTTGTATCGTATTTCGTAGACCTTTGCTACCCTATACTAATTTAATATTGTTGTTAGCAAGAGCCTATGTATTTACCCTGCTTATTGACCTGTAACATCCTGATTAACCTACTTCGAAATTTCACACAATAATCTGAAAAGACAAGCGGTAACGAAAATAAACTTTTAAACCACCTAACAATAATACTATGGTCGGAACAGTCCAATTGCTTCGTGGTATTCGCCGTCACTTTAGCCTTACGGTCGCAGTCTGTAGCCTTCCATGTGCAAGCAGTGAACCATGAAACGAACGACGTAGAGAAACGAGAGAGATAAAAGAGAAACACTAAGAGAAGAGTGAGTTTCCACTCATTGTGTTATATCTCGTTGTTGTGACCGAAGTAAGTTATTGAGTTGAAAAAAAAAAATTTGGCACGGTCGCAACACCTTCAGAAAAATTTAAGATAGGCTAGATAAAGGGAAAATAAAAAAAAGAAAATGTTACAAAACAAAAACAAATAAATTTAGGCTATAGCTTTATTAGCTCACATAGCTTTAGCTGATTTATATTTGAATAAGCTTTTTGAATAATATTTGAATAAATAATATTTGAATAATATTCTATTTGAATAAGACCTTCTGATGATCCGTTAGGTGAAACAATTTGTAAAGGCTTCAGATAGTAATAACTACATTTGATTTAGCTTTAGCTGATATATTTAAGATTTGTATGGACAGTTGCTATGAAGATCGGCCATGGTGCGTTATCAAGACTCAAGAGTGCTGATGGTCGTAAGGGGAACACGTCTTGATGCGTTTAGCTCATAGCAAAGAAGAGCAAGGCAGGCAAAGAAATCCTACCACGGGCAAAGCCATTTCAACCGCAACGCACCATAGGCCTTGCACGACTCACAAAATAGATAGGGGTCATTCCATATCAACTCAGCCACCCATGTATATGGCACCTCTCAGACCCCGCCGAAAAGCCGCCACACCCCAGGCCACCAAACGAAAGAGTCCCAAGTCCCAGATAAACATCTCAAACGGCCCTTCCACGGCGGCCACCCCCGTCCCCGACTTGGGGAGACAGCGAACAGCAACCTCAGCTACTCCCAGAGCCCCACAACTCCCACTGCAACTGTGGTAGAAGACCAAAAACCGCTGTGCCAGCCTGTAACGTTACTGGGATTGCCGGTTGAATGCGTCTGACTAAAGGTGGCTGACAACGACACTAGATTGTTGAGATCAGGAAGTACATCTTGTATTACGCCACGTGTTGAAGCGATCAAGGCGGATTCAGAAACGTCACGTCATTCCATCAGAAGTGTGTTGATTGAAAAGGGAGAAGATTACCACACCAGTCTGTTTTATAGGCGAAATCAGTCACCCTTGGCGAGTGCTGCCAGATGCAATTCTAAAAATATTAAAACTTGAAAGTAGGCTAAACAGTACAGAATTATGAGAACGCTGGACTGCACTGCAGAATACCGGCTGGTGACGAATACGAGACAGCAGTCGGTACATACGTTGGCCCCAGTCAAAACGACATGGAAACATAGGAGAGATGTCGTGAATGACGAAAACAGTAAGTTATGATTTAGGGTTAGCAACTGAAATTGAATACTGGGGCGCAACTGTAAAATCAGCCATGAGAGAAAATTTTACAAGCGTTTTTTTTAGAGAAAAATTAAGCATATATACCAACAGGTAAGCGTCCATGGCTGTCCATGTCCTGCCTCCGAAGAGATAGGACCCGACACCCATGGAAGCAAACCAGAAAGGTAAAAAAAATGTATGTAGTCTAACGGCGCGCGAGACAGGATGTTCTAAAGTCATACTATTAGTTCGAGTATTTTGATGAAGGAGGACGAGACAGCAGTTGATGTGGAAGTTCGATGATATATGATGAGCACGACAGCAGGTGATAAGCAGTTCAGTTAGTAGTCCATTGATAGATGACGAGCACGACAGCTGTTGAGTTGTGAGTCCGTTGATGTGTGCCGAATATGACACGAAAGAGGCCAGCTTGTATAGTTGCAAGCTGTGTGACATGCAACCATTGCATGTCGAAAATGGCGCAATAGCGGTACTGGTTTGGTTGACGTCGCGGTGTGCTTCTGACGTGGAGAAGGCTTGAAACATCGCGGTGTGCTTCTGACGCAGAGAAGGCTTGAATGATGAACGATGCAGCAATTGCACGTCGAAGGTGTGTCGCAGGGAGTAGCGACAGATATGGGGTTGACCATATTGGTTGCGTCGGCGGTGTGCTTCTGACGTGGAGAAGGCTTGAAACGTCGCGGTGTGCTTCCGACGCAGAGAAGGCTTGAATGATGAACGATGCAGCAATTGCACGTCCGAAGGTGTGTCGCAGGGAGTAGCGACAGATATGGGGTTGACCATATTGGTTGCGTCGGTGGCTGTGGATAGCCGTATTGAAATCATCTCCGTGGAGGCATCTCATGTTGAGGAATGTGATGAGGGACTGTTCAACTCAGTGCAAGTCGTGGAGAACATGGGGTGCTGTGGTGCCATGTTGAAGTGGTCTCATCAGTGAGCTTGTCGTGACATCATCATGGTGCTGTATTGAAGTCCCTTGAAGTCGCGCATCAAGTCTCGCAGCAACCGTGTTGATGGGCGCATCTGAAATAAAATTGATACAAAGTAGCATCCGCTAGAAAGTTACACATAAGCAGTACAACGACACATTACAAAAAAATAGCGATACATGCGGGCAGCAAGTTGTTAAAGTTGCAAGGCATGACGTGGTCTTGACGACAAATGCCGGCTGATGATAGGTAAGAAACTAGACATGAAACTATGAGAGTCGTAGTAGCCTAGGTACTGAGTAGGCTCAGCACTCATTAAAAAAAGACAAACACGAGCATAAAGAGTTGTTGCAACGTCACGTGACTGTAGTTAAACGAGTGACTATAGAATGGATGCAGTTTTGACGTCTTGCCCAGGACGGTAAATTGCTGTAGAATGGATGCAGTTTTGACGTCTTGCCCAGGACGGTAAATTGCTGTAGAGTTCAGTCGTTAGGCATATAGTTGAGTTTGTTGTGGCATAGTAAACACAGAAAGTACATGACGTTGTCATGGCCTAAGCTTAGATAGGCCTACTTAGGCAAAATAGAATACAAAACAGCAACACGAGTTGCGGCAAGATGATGGTAAGTATAACACAAGGTGGCAGTAGGCTTAAGTAAAAGAGTGTACAAAGTGACGTGAGAGCGCAGAGAGACATCATGACGTGTTATAAACGTGGCAGTTGTTAGGAAATCGATGCATAATGGGGAGAGTAATGAGGAATAAGGGCGGCAATTACCTGTAGGCTACCATACTAGCTATTTCTTGCGACAAGTGAAAAAAAAATTTTATGCAGTGGATTCTATAGCAACTACAAGGATAAGGTACCGTCTAATAAAAGTTAGTTATAAGTGGTTGAAAACGATGAATGTAGGCTACAGTAAACTAATAGGTGATTACAGATATTTAAAAAAAAAATTTGTATGCAGTGGTTTCTATAGCAACCACAAGGATAAGGGACCATGGAATAGAAGTTATTTATAAGTGGTTGAAAACGATTAATGTAGGCTACAATAAACTACTATGTGATTACAGATATTTGAAAAAAAAAATTGTATGCAGTGGTTTCTATAGCAACCACAAGGATAAGGTACCATGGAATAGAAATTATAAATGGTTTAAAATGATTAATATTGGCTGCAGTAGGCTGCTAGATGAATAGAGATAATTTAAAAAAAAATTTTTGCATGCAGTAGTTTCTATAGCAACCACAAGAATAAGGTACCTTGAGAATAGAAGTTAGAAACTATGCATATAGACTACAATAGGAGGTAATTACAGAAGTTAAAAAATTTTTTTGCAAAAACGTGGTACATTACCAGGTGGCGTTGATGTCTTTATTGCAGGTCGTGAGTTCTGAAAATTTACTCGGGGTCACCATTGTAACGTTACTAGGATTGCCGGTTGAATGCGTCTGACTAAAGGTGGCTGACAACGACACTAGATTGTTGAGATCAGGAAGTACATCTTGTATTACGCCACGTGTTGAAGCGATCAAGGCGGATTCAGAAACGTCACGTCATTCCATCAGAAGTGTGTTGATTGAAAAGGGAGAAGATTACCACACCAGTCTGTTTTATAGGCAAAATCAGTCACCCTTGGCGAGTGCTGCCAGACGCAATGCTAAAAATATTATAACTTGAAAGTAGGTTAAACAGTACAGAATTATGAGAACGTTGGACTGCACTGCAGAATACCGGCTGGTGACGAATACGAGACAGCAGTCGGTACAAGCCCACCACAAACTATAATACTACACAATTCAACAAGAAAAAACAACACCTCTCGAAGCACAGTGTCAGGCGGGTCATCAAAATCCTGCCTTCTCGCCCCGCACAAATGACCCCCTCAACCCCCAAACGCCCCCACCACCCAAAACACCTCTCCAAAACCCAACCATTTGCCACACCCGAAAACCCCTCCCCTGCCAACCCGAACCTGGGAGCCGCGGCGCCACCAACAGAGATCCCATGACGTATTTTGCTAACTTTCAATATGTCAAAAACTTATTGGTTTCATTCAACAGAAAGTGACTATTGTCGAGCAGCATTTCTCGAAGTGGCCTTTAGTATTTAGAAGGCCTTTAGAAGATAGCCTTTAGTAAAAGTTGATGATTTTTCGAGGAGATCCAAAACGTGGTTTGGGGCCGAATTCCGGTAGCCTAGACCCTAGAGAAGGGAAAATATTTGTACCTAGATTGCTTCCCAGACATATTTGCTGCCAGTAGCCTAAATATTTTCGAATAAAGCAGAAAGTTTATCATCAGGATCCTGCGACGTCTCGAAAGCCTTTTTATTGTTAAATCATCAGTAAGTCGATAGATGCCTGGTTTACGTTGAGAGGGATGGAGACAGCTAAAGATTATTTGCATTTCCCGGCGCACTGACATGCAACACAACTTCCAATGTCTCATCAATAAACTCAAAATGGCTGCTTTCTGTTTTTCTCAACCAATCCTATCTCGGAAGTTTTGATCCTAGGACAAGCGAGAGATATGGGCTAACAAATAAACTTAGTTGGGAAATTGAGTTCAGTTAGTTTTTATTTCTGACCATCACAACTAAAAACAGTATAGCCTAGGCCTATGATAGTCCATGCCAAACACAGCACAGGTCTAGAAAAAGGTAGAAGCGACAAAACAGGAACTTTATAGGCCTAACGTGCTTGATACCAAAATAGCACAATCAATTGAAAATAAGTAGGCCTAAGCCTACGGTCGCAACACTTCGGTGCAGTAGGCCTACTCAGTTTCCTTGAAAATAGCCTACAGTAGGCTACATCCAAGATTATAAAATCGGCCAGCAGTTCAAATTTGAGCCACAAGTTTTAATAAAGAACATTAAGATGCTAACCGCTGTTTAGTGGAGTTATCGAAGATGGATAGCCTTCAGTGCTATTCAAACTTTTCGATAGAGGCCTTTATCGTTGTTACGGACAATTTTCATATCAAACGTCATATAAATCCGTTCAGGTCTACTGAATCTTGGCGTCTGACGTAATGGACTATTGCAAAAAATGAGCAGATTGCAGAGTCGTTTGCAAGACCTGTAAAACATTGCAGCTGCAGCTCACATCATCGTTGAATCTTTAATTACGAAACAGCTGTAGACCAGGCTTGAACATGTGTAGGCCGAACTTGAACAGATGTTGGCCAGGCTTGAACAGGTGCTTGAATAACTTATCATTGCTTATGGATTATTACGTCACAGCTGCTTACGTGAGTTTGAGATATTGAAAATTATTCTCGTCATTTTAAAATTGTTGATTCGAAGGTTGGTCGCATATTTAACTGTTTGCTTGGTGCTTGCCAGCTGGACGAAATATCCGTCTTTATCTAAGTAGTTTGTATCGTAGTGACAAGTTTTAGTGGTGGTTGCATTCCGATTTCGACAGCCAGTTGGCTAATTTTACAGAAATACAATTCTCGAATAGACGTTTCAGAGGAGTGTTTCTTTCGGTCATTACATACAGACGAACGGATCCGAGAATCTTATGTTACAATTTTCCTACGAAGAGATTGTGGTTTACCGTTGTGACCAATCGTATCGTAAGATGAATAGGCCTACGATCATGTAGGCTCGCTGTGTGGTTGAGATCTTCACAGACTTTATTGACTTTATCATAGCAAGTTGTCAGCAAGGCCGTTGACGAGAGGATATTTTGGCTCCGGTTGTGTACAGTCAATGAAATCCTGGTGTCCCAAACAAAGACAATTCTGAAAGAATTGTAGCCTACTAGGCTACATATCTGAAGAATAGCCTAGGCTACATAATAGTTTCTTCAAATCATACAGCCCTTAAAATTATCCCGGGTCCAAGCGTAAGCTACCTTAGGACCCCCCTGTAAACACTACTGGTTGTCCAATATTTTAGTGTTATAAACAGAAGTTTGCTGATTTTATAAAATTTACAACACTTTGTTTAACCCTTAGGCTAAACAACACTTATATAATTAATAACTCCACTCTGTCAATCTCGGTGACAGGGCTTGCGAAGCTAGCTCTTAGAAGATTTTCCTGTCCGAGGATAAAGATAACTCCCACAACCAATCAAATCAGCGCCATTAGCCCTTGGAGTGCAATTCAACCCAAATTAAGAAAGCGATCGTGGCTGGGGAAATGTATAGCCTATAGGGTAAGAAAAAAAGTATTTTTGTATGCCTACATGCAGTTTTTAGGTGAATATGGACTCGAGTTTTCAGGCCTAGGAGTCGGTAGGCAAAGGAGTTTTTAGGCCAACAAGTAGGCTTTTTGTAGGCGAGCACGGGCAAGGAGTTACCGAAGGCAAAGCAATTAAAGGGGTTCTGGGCTCGCAGAGCGTTGGGCTCGCAGTCGAGAGCCTGCATGTTCGACTCCAGCCACCCGCACTTGCTGTTGTTTCTCTGGGCAAGAAACTTTACGATAATTGCCTCTACCCAGTGATCGATTTCGAGTAATGGGTAGTACCAAATTTAAGTCATAAGTAGAGTAGACAACCGGAAACAGACATTGCCGTCGGCTGCAGCGTGGGTCAGGTGTATGTTGGAAGGCGTACACCGATGCATAGCGCTCAAGTCCGCTTTCCCGCAATGCAGGATAAAGATAAACAAACAAACAAACAAAACAAAAATCTCTCGCAGAAAATTGCAATCGAAAAAATTTGCTCAAAATTGAGCATTCTGAGAGTAGGCTACTTTCAGTTTAAAACTTTGATTGATTGAATCTTTATTCTCGGACTGGGAAAGCTTGTTGCAGAGCTTAATCCTGGCAGTTTCGCGTAGCCTAACTTATTACTTGTAGAGGCTTTGAATTACTGACGCAGGCCCGGTCGCGAAATTCTTTTTCCCACGAGATTTCTGTCTCATTGATTCTAATCACTCTAAAAGTAAGATTTTCCGAAAGTGTTTTGAAAGATTGAATGATTGAGATTGCGAAATAACTATTTGCCAATGAAATTCTGCAATGATAATAAAATATAAGCTTTCCTTAACCCTACTTTTTTTTGAAAAGCTCTTGTGCACCACCACAAAAATTAATTTAAAGAAAAAAAAAAGTTTGACTTCGACGGGCGTCGAACCCTCGTTGTCACGAACACTAGGCAGAGGATGAAACCACTGAACCAACGATAAAATGTTGCATTCACACGGTTTTAATACAAACTTTTACCAAAATATGCAAATGAGACAGAAATCTCGTGGGAAAAAAATTCGCGGCCCGGTCACCGAGATTGACAGAGTGAAGTTTCCGATTGTTGAAGTCTTGTTGCTGGGGAATTATTCCATCCATTATTAGATGCCGCTGAAGACAGCAGTCCTTAATGTGCGTTGCTCAAGCGCACACCCCGAGAGTCGAACCAGCACCACTTGATATATCTATCGAGCTATATATTGAGCTATCGAGGCGGACTTTAAATCAATAGTAAGACTTTGTCAAATGATGCTGTAACAGAGTGTGAAATGTTTATTTAAAATTTTTCACCGTGGCAATTGCCCCCTTTTCCCTCAGACTACGCCCTTATATGTTATCATACAGAGTGAGCTAAAGGGTTTAAAGAAGTCCAAAATAGAGGGTAGGCCTACCTACCAAAAAAAAATGGTTACCGTAAAAGGAGTTTGACATACCCAACAAAATACGTAGCTGCGATGGCCGAGTGGTTAAGGCGTTGGACTCGAAATCCAATGGGATATTCCCTCGCCGGTTCGAATCCTGCTTACAGCGTCATTTAGGTGAAAAATCCATAAGGAATAATTTTGTCGAAGCAAATTTTTTCCTGAAAATTTTTGTTCCACTTGGTTCTTTGTGCTAGCAGTGCAGAACTAGTCGAGGGGCTTATCTTTTACCACCCCTGAACAGTGGCGGCTGGTGAGTTGTGAAAGTGGTGGTAGCCTACTGCGGACGGCCGCAGTCTGTTTGCGTTTTCGCTGAAGGCGAGCGAAACAGCGAGAGCCTGGGAGGCCTACCCCAGCAAAATTTGAAAAATCACATTAAATTTGATGCATTCTGAGCGTATTTTCAGCTCTTAATTGTAATAAAAAGTTATGATAAAACAAACTTATTGACTTGTTAAGGACCGTAACTTTAGTCTCAGCTAGCTGCCAGACAACCTCCAACTGAGTTGGTGAGGATGCCTGCTCTTCTGGTTATTTCATAAAAAATTGCTGACCAGGACTCATCTGTTAAACTTACTGTCTCACTGCACAGTAGCGCACCCAGAAAAAAATAGGGGGGGTGGCTAATTCAGAAATATCGGCCGAGTGATTTGCGACAATACAATAGGCCAATGCCCATCCCTTTGATTAATATTTAAAGACACTCATTTTCCTCTCTGAGAAAACGTTTTCAGTCAAGAACAAAGCAAAAAATTGGAAAGGTCTGCAATTAACTAAACAAATTTAATAAAAATAATGAAAAATCACGACTTGTTTTACGTTTCTTATCACGAGCAGAATGAGCCAAAAAATTGGTGCTGCAGCGCCACAGCACCACTGCACTATAGCCGCCACTGAGTGCCGGTGATAATATTCTTGTTAGCCTACCATCAGTGCTAAATTTTAAACTGAATTTCCTATTTCGGTCCCAAGCACGTTATACCGTTCGAGTTTTGTCGCTTCTAATTTTTTCTGGATCTCTACCATGTTTGGAATGGGCTACATTGTATTGTCATGGTCAAAAATAAAAACAAACTGAACTTAAATTGAACTGTGGACGACAAAATTATTTTGCATTACGTTGACATGGTAGCGCCATTTTCAAGGTAAAGAAAGCATTTAATTTTCACACAATGACTTCCCAAACAGCAAAATCCGTCATTTTTACATTGATTCAACGTCTGCAGATATGAAATCAGTGTAAAAATGATGAATGTTGTTGTCTGGCATTGCATTGCAGCGTCACGTGATCAAAGTAAGAACAGAGTGATGTCACAGCTCACAAGTCGTTGGAAACTCGTGCCTTCAGCAACAACAAACAGCACTGCGTAGATTATGAAGCTTCAGCTGGAAACTGAAATGGTGTAATAAAATATTTCGTGGCAAACCACAATCAGTCACATCACGTCACAAAGCTGATAGTTTGTTAGGGAAGCTTGCTTATGGAGTTTTATTATAATTAGGCTTCTAACATATCAGTGACAATGTGACATGACAAAAATGATGAAGAACGAACATCAGTTTGTAGATTGACTGACAAAACTTTTCTGTTTTTGTGAACCAACCCAGCAAACAGTCCACTTGAAGCGGTTGACTGAATGACTGTCTCGTATCATTAGTATAACACTTGTTGAAGGATGCTTTAACAGTGAAATCGATTTATGATTAAAAATGAGGTTGGTAAACTGTTTGTTGTGTTGAGTAACAGGACTATACTAAGTTTGTAGAAGTATAGTTTAGTTCTCAGGCGATGAATGTGTATAAATTGTTAATTATTAACTTTGGGCTACGGGTTTATCTTTGCTGCTTGCTGTAGATAGGCTTATATTTAAACTCACAGCAAGTGGTGTTTCTTGGACATGACGTTTACATATAATTAGAATATTCCACTTCGAGACGTATTGTTCTAACTTCGTTTTTCTATCGTCATCGTTTGTATGAACCAGAAGATTTTTGATCAGCTGAGTCATTCTTGCTTAGTAGTAGAGTATTCGAAGTCAGTTATTCCGTTGGAAGAAGAATAGATGATCAAGGTATATTGGTTGGTAGTCTGTTTCATTGCACCATAATGGCATCCCAAAATCTCAATGCTCGTTAGTCATACCTTCCTTAAAAGCATATTACCTCAACTCATAAAGTTTAATGCAAAACAAAAAGTATAATAATAATCAAGTTTTATTTAGCGCATTGCGACAACATGCAGTACGCTGCGATCACAGATGTAATACAACAGACGACAGGAGGAATCAATCAATCATGAATTTGATTTGTCGTCATTAACGAGTCCGGGACGAAAAAGATCCCACGAACTACAAAAGTCGATATAGACCTACCAGCACGTTAATGAACGGGCAAAGGTGGAAAAACCTTGAAATGTTTAAAACGTGCCTGAATAGAAAATCATGTAATAAGCTATATATCAGTAGTTAGCACGGCCACAAAACCAGCAAAGTGACATATAATCACCACCCAGCCAAGCAGCTGACGCAAGAAGCAGCATCTCAAAACCCATTCTATTTAAAAGCTTTAGCAATCGCATTAAAGCTATTTATTTTGTTCTAATCAAAGTACCAAATAGCTTCTTTGATCTTGTTCCTCCGTCTAATCGTCAGTCGTCACAGTTCTCAAGCCGCGATGAGTCTACTTTAGCCGACGATTTAAGATGCACAAATTTTGACTCAATTCAAATATTATTTCAATGAAGCAATTGAAGCATGTCCTTTCAATTATATCTCGAGAATACAACAAAATTTGTGCAGGCCTATTGTAGACCAACTTTTTGGTTACTTTTCCTATTTAATGTCCGAAGGCGAAGGCTACTGCTGGTAGGTCACTGCTTTAGAAATCCACAGAATATTAGTGATGCTCTTCTTTGAGAACTAAACTATGGCATTGGGAAAAGGGGTGGACAGGTAAATGCCTTTTTTCATCAATTAGATCGAGACACTGGAGTAGGCCTACAGAAACATGAACTGTCAAATTTGATGATGGACAGGGATGTTTGGAAAAACTATGTTGATGGTGTCCACTGTCCAGGTACGCCCAAATGGATGATGATGAATATTGATGATGATTGATGATCTTGTAGTTTACAAAACTAGTTGAAACTTAAATTTTCAGGACTTTGGTAACATATTCAAGAAAATGAAAGTTATAGCTGCAGGGCTTAGTAAAACTGGGACTTATTCCCTTATGGTCGCTTTTCGTATTCTTAATTTGAAAGCGTACCACTTTCTAGATAATTACAGTGAGCTTGGAGAAGAATGGAAGAGAATTTTAGAAGATGGAGGAAGTGTGGATGATTTCAGACGAATGTACAGGGATGTAGATGCTGTGTCTGACGTGCCAACAGCATATTTCTGGAAAGAGCTACTGGAAGCATTCCCAGAAGCTAAGGTTAGCATGAACACGTGTTTGTATCTTTAACTTGTGTATAGATCACCTTTCATTCGTTGAACCAAACTTTCATATCCTGCCAATCTGCTATTGCTTATCTTATTACAAGGGTCGTTGGTGGGATAATTTGGGTGCAATAGCAACAACAAGTTCCACATAACAGAAAACGTTGCCTTTATAAATAACCCGAAATGGAAACACATTATACATCATCAAAGAATTTTAAAGAATATGCTGTCTTTTCTTCCAACTCTCCCTGGAAAGATCTTGGGCCCCTGAAATCAGCTCGAGTGCAGATCCAATAGTATCCCTGGACTCCTTGTAAAAGCTACTGCAACCATCGACGAAAATAGTAATTATTTTCTCTCGAAATTCTAGGACCTCTGTTTTTTCAACGATGTCGATGTGAGAAGACCAACATTAGCGTAGATACCCCTACTGCCAACAAGCAATTTATTTACAACACTGCGTAAAACTTACAAATGAATAAACAGAAGAATATGATAAAACTTTATAACACGTCAATAAACGTGTTTTGTTAATATTATTGTTAACTCACAATATCTACCATTATAATGACCTCGAAATTGAAAAAAAATCTTTTATTAACTTCTTCCTGTTTAGATTATATTAACCATGCGAAAAGACGAGGATACCTGGATTGAAAGCTTGAAAAGGCAGCAGGAAACATTCAACACGCCTATTGTAACTCTGATGAGGTATACTTCGCCAACGTACAGAGCTATGTACAGACACTGCACGAGAGTTGGTAAGAATCTTATACGAAGAAGGATAGAGCTTTCATTAACGTAACAAAATGCGCAATTGACCTTGGAAACCCAGCTTAGGATATAGAAGCGCATTTTCTATTTCCTCACAGCATGAAGTGGATTTGTCAACGGAATCAGACAACTGAGATTTATTTGATTGCATTGCATAAACTTGTTCTAAATGTTTTCGATACGTACATGTGTCCTCATAAGGAATTACTTAAATCTGCAATATACATAAAATGAAAATTATAAGATATATCTGACTATGCACTATAACTGTAACGACACTCCGGACTGAAAAGCACAAACCGAACAAATAATACAAGAATGATTACGAGCAGTGCCGGTCTTAGGGTATTTCGGGCCCTGTGCAGAATATGCTTTGCGGGCCCCAATGACAATGATCCAATTCAGTGGCGTAGCTAGGTATTTTGAAAGGGGAGGGGGTGGTTTTGACGGTCGACAGGCGAAGGCGACACCCAGCGGTGGGGGTCTGGGGGGTCTCCCCCAGAAAAATTTGAAAGATTACTTTGAATTTGGGGCATTCTGAGAGCATGTTCAAAAATTGGGTATGAATATTACTGTAAAATGGTGCTGTCCGGTGGCATAGCAAAAGGATAAGGTCATGCATTCTTTGGCATTTTTCGGAAATAAAGCTATGTTGAGTCTGGATGCAACCTATTTCGTCTCCTGAAAAATTTGTACCCCGGTTTCGTACTCTGAAATCGGAGTAACAAAATCAAATTTCGACTTATTTCGTCCCCTGAAAAGATAGAGAGAAATTTGAAATGTTTGCGGCAACTCCGATCAGCAACTTCGGCTATGTTGTTTTTTTTTCTCGATCTTTTCAGGGGACGAAATAGGTTGCAACCGTTGAGTCTCTATGTTTTCTTGTTGCTAATTCCTTTGTTGAATTCACTTGTTGAATTTTTCCATTGGAAATGACAAAATTACTGCATTTTCTGAGTAAATTGCGGGCCTCCTAATTTGTGGGCCCTGTGCGATCGCACGGTTTGCACACCCCAAAGACCGGCACTGTTACGAGTAATTTATACGGTGGGAAGCAGATCCCATGAGGTGTAAACTACAGGCATGTGACAAACAATTAGAACACACCCAAAAGGAACGATGAGCCACAGGCGAATAACTGCCTATTCTTCTTCTTCTCTCGTTTGACTTGTAGCAGCTTAGATTGGCAATGCCTCCTCGTGCAGCCAAGATACGGTAGTTGGGTCCAGTTGTCGAATACCAGTGATTCCACTTGGGGGTCGTAAGATGGAACATTCGTGGAGTATGTGTTGCATTGTTTGTTCTACCGCTCCGCAGACACATATCGGCGAATTATGCAACCCCCACCTAAACAGATTAGCTCCAGTACAGCCAACGTCACATCTGATCCTGTTCAATGTGACCCATGCCTTTCTTGAGAGGTCTGCTCCAGGAGGGATGGAGAGTGCTGGCATAACTGAAAACTGGGGAGGGATATGTGGCAGCTCGTTCCATTCTTGGGCCCATGTTTCCATGCAGCTGAAGTTCTTATCCACAAGTTGTATAGCGTATCGATGGAATGGGCGCCTTGATGATAGGCGTTGAGGTCTGACTGGTCCATTTGTTTGGGAGTGACTGTGGAGAAGGTGTTGAGGATCGAGTCTCGCATGTAGAGCCAGTTTGTAAGAGGCTTCTTCCCTACGGACATGAGCAGGAGCAATGCCAGCCAAAGTTGGCAGATAAGCAGTAGGTGTGGGGCGGATACAGCCAGTGATGATGCGCAAGGTGTCGTTAATGCATACATCCATCTTTTTTGTGTGTCTGCTGCGGTTCCACACAGCTGAGGCATATTCGGCTGAGCTGTAGACCAAGGCTAGTGCACTTGTACGCAAGGTTGATGCTCGGGCTCCCCATCCTGTTCCTGCTAGGCTTCTCAAGAGGTTATTTCGCGAGGTAACCTTGGCACGGAGTGACTCGATGTGGGGTCTGTAGGTCAACTGCCGGTCAAGTTTTACTCCAAGGTAAGTTGGGTTTGCAGTGTATGGTAAAGGATTTCCTTTTAGCGAGACAGACAGTTGACGCTGAGATTCCCGATTATTTAGATGGAAAGCAGAGATTGTTGTTTTCGACGCATTCAGTTTGAGCCTCCACTTGTCCAGATAGTCAGCCACCAGTTTCAGGTCAATTTCAAGTTTTCTTTCCACCTCATGCCAGTTCCTGTGAGCATATAGAAGAGCTAGATCATCCGCATAGCCATACTGTTGCGATGTAGTGCATGGGAGGTCACTTATATAGATATTAAATAGGAGTGGCGATAGTGTTGACCCTTGGGGGACGCCATTTTTCAGGCGGCGTGGTCTGCTGGGTTTTCCCTCGTTGGTATGCAGTATGAAGGTACGGTTCGAGATGGTCTCTACCAGAAACTTAACCATGTGTCGGTCAGGAATGAGCTGTAATAGCTTCATAGTAAGACCACGGTGCCACACAGTGTCATAGGCTGCTGTAAGATCCACTAGGACAACACCCACCTTCTCACGGGCTTCAAAACCACTTTCGATGTCATCAGTAAGCTTGACAACCTGGTCAGTTGTGCATCGGCCGCGTCGGAATCCAGCTTGTTCTTCTGGCAGCTTTGGGTCAACGATTGGTTCGAGTCTGCTCAGTAAGAGACGCTCAAGTAACTTGTATGGCACACAGAGCAGGGAAATGGGCCTGTAACTTTTAGGGTTATCAGCTGGCTTGTGGGGCTCAAGTTGTCAACCTCCACGTGGTGAGCCCTGGATTCGACTAATGACAACAAACCGACAAGTAGCAAAGAGAAAACTGCCTATTGAGAGATGGATAATTACGTTTGATTCTATAAAGGCTTCCGTGATCTTAGTCTGAATTCAGATCTACCTCGAGAGATGATTTTAAATTGGTCGATCGAGACATTGTCAGTGCACGTTCACAAGAGGCGATGTGCTCTTTAATTGCACTTTTAGTTGTTAGGTTTGTGTTTAAGTGCTCCCCGGCTCTTGTCAATAAATGTCTGGTTGACATACCAAGGTATGTCGGGTTTGCATCGCGCAAACAACTAAATTTATACACAACATTCGAAAAAAGAGTAAAAGGGATAGATGACTTTAGTTGAAAATATTGGTGTACTTTAAATGTTTTATACACAGGATCAATGTCACATAAAAATTTCTTTTTTATGAGTTTATCTTTTCCTGAAAAGGCTATACTAATAAAATAACTGAAATCTGCTTCTTCAGACGTGTCCTTTGGTTTATCCGCCATGAAGGTGTTTAAGACTTTATTGAAAAAGTAAGAAGGATATCCATTTAAATAAAACATGTTTGTCAATTTCTTGATTTCTTTTTGAAACAACTGATCATCAGAACACACCAAACGGACACGAAATAACAAACACAAGATTAAACTAGATTTCCGTTTGTTAGGGCACAGAGCGTTATGATTTAAAAGCAAGAAAGTGTTGATAGGTTTTCGCTAAATCTAGTTGTCAAAAGGATTGTGTTTAGTTTCAATTTCAACATCTAAAATAGCGATAGTAGCCTAGTAGGTTACCATTGTATGCAGTGATGGGCATTATCGGCGATAATTTATCGGCGATAATTATCGGCGATAAATTTTTATCGCTTATCGTTATCGCTTAATTATTTTTTCAGTTATCGTTTATCGTTATCGCCAAAAGCAATATTTGATTATCGCCGATAATTAATCGCCGATAAATTTTATTTCGGATCAACACACAAGCGTAAAGAACATGAA
Organism: Aplidium turbinatum; assembly: GCF_918807975.1. Taxonomy (NCBI): domain Eukaryota; kingdom Metazoa; phylum Chordata; class Ascidiacea; order Aplousobranchia; family Polyclinidae; genus Aplidium; species Aplidium turbinatum. Next base: position 2,394,995 of record NC_137483.1, on the reverse strand, counting down.
AAGTAATATTTTTACTAGCCACCTAGTTCATGAAACTAAAATTAAAACCAGTTCTTCTTCAGTGCCTGAAGTGTGTGTGCATAGGTCGTTGTCATGGGAGGGGCACGCCCCCTGCAGCGACGGCCCTGACAACACAATAATTTTTAGAGTTGCAAATTGCAATGCAATGAAATGCATGCAACAAGTCTCTTGTTGTTTTTGTGCAATCGGCAATCGCGAGTGAATTTTACAATTAAAATGTAAGCGCACAGGCGGTACAGATTCCTTTGAAGCGAAGCGAAAGAAATTGGCAAGTGGTTTATGAAAGTGTCGCAATACGAGGCCGCTTTTACATCGGAAACATGGTCTTTCGCGCCACCATCACTGAAACAAGTCATTGCAGAATATGATATTGCTTGAAGCATTTAACATGCAGACCGACATCACACTTTTTGCATCTTGTAGTAGTTTTTGCATGACAATAGGCGCATCGAGTTGCGTAGTAAAATTATGCTAAATACAGTATAACCTTTCTCATTTACCTATGCTGCATAGCCGAGTGGTGAGAGCGCTGGAACGGCAATTGAAAGGGCGCCGGTTCGACACCGCTCATGAGCATACAGTTGCGTATCGAGTTGCGTGGTAAAATTATGCTAAATACAGTATAACCTTTCTCATTTACCTATGCTGCATAGCCGAGTGGTGAGAGCGCTGGAACTGCAATCGAAAGGGCAGGACACTGTCTTTCGCAGGACACTTAAAGGCATGCCTGAAAGTGGACATGAAGATTGGCTTCCTTGCCTTCCCGTCCACTTAATCTAAATCTTCAACCACCGGGTGTAAGCCTGGATACGACGACGATTTACCTATGCGACATAGCCAACGCTTAATCAAATATTTTTATTCCCGCTAATAATACAATGCCTATATTGTAATTCTTATCTCAACAACTCAGCGTTCTGCCATTGCTTTAATGATGGTGTTCACAAAGAAAACAACAAAAATTATCTGAAATTATCAGTAAATTACGATAATTATGTTATTGTTCTTGAACAAACACGCCTAATTTGACAAGCTTGATGGATTTCACAGTATGCACATTTTTACTACCAATAACGCTTAAGATTACTGATATCTTTTCAAGCATTTTGCGTTTTTTTGGAATTTTTTCAATTATTGCTGACTTTGCTGTAAACAGCCCGAAGAAAGCAAAATACAAAGTTTGGAATTTTTTATGGTATTTTCATTTGATTTAATTATTTTGCCTACTGCACGTAAGCGGCAGTGTAACTCAATTGATAAAAGCATCCAACTGGTATCTGAAGGTATAATTATAAGCACTGCGGTTACCTCAGTGGTTTGATTCTGGATCAAGAGGTTGAAGATTCGATACCTACTGCCGTAAGGACGGTACATTACGGGACGCGCAACTCCGTTGTTCCTTCAACATTAGAAGGGTCAATTGCCAATTTGACATTTTTTTACGCTTTACTGCAGGCTTGCTTTCTATTAAAAACCTTAAATTACTTTAAAACCAACTTAATTCTTCTTATATAACCCATAAAAAGTAAAATATTTTGTAAATTAGAAAAAAACGTAACCCTTCTAATGTTGCGGATAAGCCAAAAGCGGATGAAGTTTCGCTTCCCTATGATCTACATTCCCTACTACTGCCGCTGTTGCGATTCTATTCATGCATAACTTACAAAAAGTTTTGTCCCTTTACAGTACATTATGTTCGATTTTTCGTCATGTTGATGAAAACAGTTCGTGCTGCATGGGGTGGGGCAGCACTAATCAAGAAAATTTTTTTTATCGTTATCGGACATTATCGGCGATAATTTATCGTTTATTGTTATCGCTTAACTTTTTTTTGATTTATCGTTTATCGTTATCGCTTTAGGCATTTTTCGTTTATCGATTATCGTTATCGCTTAACTGAAAAATGAGTTATCGCGCCCAACACTGATTGTATGTATAATATATGATATGTATATTGCAGATTTAAGTCATTCCTGATGAAGACACACGTACGTGTCGAAAACGTTTGAGTTATTTTTTTTAATATGTTATATCTCTTTGTAACAAAACATGTTAAACCCGCTAAAGTTACTTGTTTTGTCTGGCTATGGTTCAACAAAGCAAACTCTCTGCCAAAGCTTTATCTTTCTATGTTTCGCTTGTCAAAATGAAGCGACCACGTTACTTGAACTGCTGGAAGTCTATGGTGTGAGTTATAACATTTCAAACAGGAGTCGGAGTGTATGGATGTCTCGCGAAGTCTCCACTAATCCAAGGAAGATTGAACGAACTACTATGCAGGATGACTTATAGAAGACACAACAAATACGTCATGGAGGTAAGAGGGTATTGACGTAAGCCGTGATAAACGCATTAAGTTTGTTGTTGTTGAGTTAGTTTAATTGTTTTTTTTTCGACAAAGGAGAAAGATTTCCGTTTTATGAAAAAGATTTCAGTCCAATGCATAGGAACTACATGGATTTGCTAGCTGCGTTTGCCTGAACACTTTTTGTCTATTGTATGCTCACAAACACGGCTATGGCATCATATAAACGGTGGAAATCTTGAATGCTGAATCCTGGTAGTTTTTGCTCATGTGACGTCGCCATTCTATCGTTTGATCGTAAGCCGGTGACCGTTTCTGACAGAGTGAAGTTACAGCGTATTGAAAAAATGTTGTTTTGGTGCAAATTCTTACCATCTGCTTGATGTTGCTGAAAAGAAAACCGTCCTTTACGTGCGTTGCTCAAGCGCACACCCCGCGAATGAAACCGTCTCTACTTGATGTAGCGTTTTTTTCGTTTGCTTTAAGTTAAATATTCCTATAAGCCTCGATCAGTCGAGCTGTTGCAGAAGACATCTCGTGATTTCAATAACTTAAACGTCGACTGTAGATAACCGAGCAGTGGAAACTCTGGAACGCCATTCGAAATGGCGCTGGCTCGATGTCGCTCAAGAGCATGCTGCTGTGTCTTTGCCAGGACACAAAAAGTCATACATTTGACGTTGGAGAAGATTGACTTCCTTGCCTTTCCCTTCACTTTATCTGAATCGTCAACTACCGGGAGTAGCCTGCATATGTTAATAACGTGTTTTTAACATCCGGAAATTTGTTTTTTTGCGAGAAGGAACCAATTACTATGTCATGATTGTGTTGCAGACAGCGCCGAAGGACAGATTACTGATTTATGACGTAAGAGATGGCTGGAAACCATTGTGCGAATTTTTGGAAATGGAGATTCCGTCAGAACTGTTTCCGCACAAAAATATACGAGGAAGAATAACTGATGAACTTCTGAAGACAAACCCCTTGCTTGTGCGTGCCCAACGAGAAGCGAAAGCTTCGATTACTTTCTTAGCGCTGCTGTTTGTATTCCTGAGTTACCGATGCTTTAAAAACCCTTCACTTTTAACCAGCGCTTTCAGACACATTGCTAAGTTTCTTTTTTCTGCTTGGAAAAGTTTGTTCTGACTTTGGCATGCAACAATTCATTTTAAAAAGCGGCCTGTATAGGTAGCCATATTGAAATATTTCACCAACAGCTTGTCCTTTTCGTTGCGCTTAGTTTATCAGTGTTTAGCCTACTTCACAAATGTAGATACTAATTACTAACGACCTGTTTTAGCCTGATGCTGTGAGTTCGCTGTGGTAGTAACGGTTTGCACTAGCTTTCGGAATACAGCTCCCTAGTCGTGTGCTATCACGAATGGTGTTGAAGTTGAACCATATAAAACAACAACTCACTGACTCCAACCGAGATAACTCGGAGGTGACGCTCCAACACCATTGGTCTTTACACATGACTGGAGAACTGTGTTCCGAAAGCCAGTGCAAATCGCTACTATCACAGCGAACCCGCAGCATCAGGATAAAACAGGTCGTTAGTAAGTACATTTATGAAGTAAACAGAGATCATGCTGCTAAAGCGAAACTCAATCTATTGCATTATCAGTGTTCCTTTAAAACGTAGTCAACTCAGGTCTACGTGTAAACTTAAGCTGAAGTTAAATAAATTTAGGACATTGGATTTCATAGCCAGTGTAGCTATTAGATGGTTTCCAATTGATCTTTTTATCTATTCCTACGAAATATATTTTTTAAATGCAACAAAGGTCAAATTGACAGATGCAATTGTCATGTTGAGGGTCTTCACATGGTAATCCCGTTGATCCTTCACGTGTGAAATTCACATGTTGATCCTTCACACAGGAGACTAACCTCAACACCACACTCTAGATATTGACGGAGAGAAAGCACAAAGAGTGAAAACTTTGAGAGATGAAAGGATAGCATTTAATGTATTTTACAACACAAGTAACGAGCATCTCTGAAACAGGGTTGCCCAAGGCTTGCAATAATGATATACCGGTAATGACTGGAGGGATTGAACGGGGTTCCAAACTCCCAACAACCTCTGTGTAGCCTGATGTATAGTTTCTTATTTGTAATTGTCAAACAATTATACCGCTTTTTTGGATTCTCTTTTGTTTCACGTTTGATACGTTTAAAGTCGGCTTCATCTATAAACTATAAAGGTAATTATTTGGCAACCCTGGTAACTTCTAGACCTTAACAACGGCGATTATCATTCAGAATGTTTTTGAATTTGGCAGTTATCGTGAGCTTTGCATTTGTATCTGGATATTTAAACCATTGACTAACATTGTCTTGTTGTTCTGACGACTTTGTGAGGGCATAAAGTAAGATTTTCAGAGGTACGTTTTAGGAAAGCGTTAAGGCTTTCTCCAAACTATGTAAGATCCCTTTACAACCCAATTTGGATAGTTGAAACTTTTAATTTAAAATGCCCCTCTCGGATAGTTAAAATCCGACGTTAAGTGGACAAATTTGTTTTATCCTTGACACAAACACTTTGTGCACCTTTTTCCCTTTGTTTTAGGTTGACTATATGAACAAACATTTCAACATGATAAGAGAAGGGTGAAGGCAGAGCTGTTAAGAGGGGCTCGGGTTCCAAATAGCGACTGTCAGAACAGCGACTGTCAATAGAGCGACCACACGACAGCGATTCATTTAAAACAGCGACTGTCAATAGAGCGACTACACGACAGCGATTCATCAAAAACAGCGACTTCCACAACAGCGACCTCACTTCTTTTATTAAATCCAAGGCTTACGCGCACATGCACTCTTTCACCCCCTCCACACATACCTTCCATCCCCCACACCTCTCTACACACGTATGTACGCACAAATAGGCAAACACTGCGTAGTGAAAAATTGAAACCAAAAGGGACTTTAAAACAACATTTGCCTGGATGGTATTCACACACTTCACCCTATATTTGGTCGATTCTGACTCATGACGTTTTTGACCAAGAAGCTGAGCATCTGTACTTCCAATACCTTAGCCTACTAATTCTAACTGTAAACTTGTAAACTAAAACTACCCTAAAAGGTAATTGACATGATAAAAAATACTTTACAAACTTTATCACAGATCAACTAGACTAGGCAATCATTGTCAAGCTGGTGCCATACAGAACCACCCAATTTGGCCTCCAAGTCAAAACCTGCTGACTGGCATGATATAAATCCAAAAACTTCTCGCTATAGCTAAATTGAAAACTAGTTGTGTTCAAATTTGGCGCCTACAATAAATAAAATTCAAAAATATGCCACATAGGTGCCAGATGGGGCATTTTTATGGCACTTAAAGTGTTAAGTCGCTATCATAACAGTCGCTGTTTTAATGCAGTCGGCATTTATACAATCGCTGTTTGGAATGTCGCTCACTTCATTACGTCGCTATTATGAAGTCGCCATTATGACAGTCGCTGTTTTGACAGTCGCTATCCGGCCTGGATGCCGTTAAGAGGATAATTTGGGCCCGGTACCAATGAGATATTTGGTACCAATGAGATCTCCGGTACCAATGAGATCTCCAGTGCCAATGAGATCTCCGGTACCAATGAGATCTCCGGTGCCAATAAGACCTCCGGTACCAATGAGATCTCCAAGCTTCAAATGAAGACATTCCTAAAAACAAGTGCTACTCCCAAAAAATACGTGGTGGTTTCTTGAAGTTCCCGGAGCTCTTAGAAAGCTTACGGGGACCTAAAATCATCTCAAGTATATGTTATTTCATCTTGATTTTATTGATCTTCATGATCAAGATCACGTCCATCTCTGTCTACAGGTATTCTAAACTGCGAGGTTTAAGCTGCTAAAGACGCTTTTGTTGTCTGACGATATATATTCCCACAAAAAAATCAAAAAGGTTAAGTTTAACAGTTTGACGTAGGCCTGCTTGACTTGCAACAACTTTGAGGCAGAAGCAAGGCGAAGCGACATCCGCATTTTTGAAACCGTGTTGCCTGTAACCACTAGCGTACGCAGGAGAGGCATTGGGCCATGCCCCCCCCCCCCCCCCCCCCTTAAAAAATTTTAGTAGGTAACAACGTACATTAAGGCATTTAATATGTTTTGGATTGCTCTGTCAAAGCAATTAACAATGTTGTTTTATAGACTAAGCCAATACGAAATACATAGCCCAAGGCCTATATGCCAATGTAGCATAGCCTATTATAATATTACAGCAATGCCAAAAACGTATTACATTTACCGTATTACCGAAGAAAACATGATCTTATTCTTTTGCTATGCCACCAGACAGCACGATTTTACAGGAATATTCATACCCACATTTTTTGTTGAAAATGCTCTCAGAATGCACCAAGTTCAAAGTAATTTTTCAAAATTTTCTGGGGGAGACCCCCAGACCCCCCGCCCCTGAGTGTCGCCTTCGGTGAATACGCCGTCGGGCTTCGCCCGCCGGCCATCAAAACCACCCCCTTTCAAAATTCCTGGCTACGCAACTGATGCCAGTAACCTATCGGCTATTATTAGCAAATGTTTTTTTTTTTTCGTTTCGATTCAAAAGCATTTTCAATGGCCCCCTCTTGAGAAAATCCTGCGTACGCCACTGCCTGTAACTTACTCCATCAGCTTGATTTACTATGAAACTTACCGTACTTCCTTTTCAATACAACCACAACCGCTTGATATCTGGTTTCATTTCGAATCGAAGCAGCTTTAAGTGTCTAACAATGTCCAGATCGCTTCCATTGTTAGTCATAAAGCCTGACCATAGCGTGGCCACCCCAATAAGCATGTGTTAAAAAAAAGCCATAAGAAGTTGTGAGACATTAGATTGTATGAAAGTTTTATTAGAAGTTTATTATGAGCAAGTTCAGTTGTGCAAAGTCGTCATCAGTAAAAAGCAGATCGGATAAAAGCAGATTATCACATCATACATCTTGTGATGGTTCAGCTTAGTTTGTACCAGAAGAACGTGCAGTGGCGTAGCCAGAAAAATTTTTCGTGGGGGCCAAATATTTGATGAATTGAAAAGAACGACAAAGTGTTTGATTTAAGACATCGCCACCTTATGTGCAGTAGCGTATCCTGGTGGGTTAAGCAAGGGAAGCAATAAAGCTGGTGGGGGGTTAGAGCGTGCCGAAGGCACGCGTATTGTAGGGGGTCCGGGGCATGTTCCCCCGGAAAATTTTTGTAAAATTGCACTCAAATAATGAACTATTGCGCTTTCTGGAAACACTTTCAGGGTAATATTTGTATAAAATTTATTTGCAGATAAATAGCTATTAACTTATTAAAGGTAGCTGTTATAGCCTACACGAACGGGCAAAAACTGCGGCTAAAATTAAAGAACAAAAAAAACTCAGTAATACACAAAAACCTAACAGAGTAAGCGATTGTGAAATTGCTTCCACAGATTAGTTAAAAAAAGCGTAAATCAAGTAAATTTTGCGCGATTTACGATTTGCAAAATTTATAGGTGTCTTTCTGTGTGTCTAAAAAAAGTCCTGGGGGGTGTTAATAGCCAGATATCTTGGAAAACCATATAAATTTATACAAATTATATTATATTTTCAACAAAGAGTTTAACTTCGGAATCCAAACTTTGAAAATTTGGGGGGCCATGGCCCTTTTCGCCCCCCCCCCCCCCTCCCCGGCTACGCCTATGAGAACGTGTATCATGTTATTCAACAAAATGCCTGGTGAACAGACTCATTCAATTTCTTTTGCAGTAATAGCCTACTGGATTAAAATAGACCTGATCATAAAATAAAGAGCCCAAATATAGAAACTAAACTGTTTGGTTTGGCAAAAAGTTTAGCAGACATGTCTAAAGGAAAAATTTTTCATCTGTAATGCTATAGGTTTATTTACAGAGAAATTCAATTTTCTTAGATTGCTATAAATTTATTCAATTGCTACAAGTCCAATTTAAAGCTCTTCAGTTCTTTGCGGTTGAGAAAAAATCATCAATTATAAGTTACTGTAAATGTGATCCAACAAAACGAAAATTTTGAATGTAAAAATGAAATGAAAAGAAAGGCATAAAAAGTCACGAAAAGCGATGAAATGGTATTGAAAGTCTGGGAAGCGGTGAACGCGGAATGGTTCCACGTTTTTTTGTTGCCGATGTCAGTCACAATTTAATAGAAACCGGCAACTAAGAGGTTTAGAAAAAGTAAACAACAGTAATGCTAACTTCTTGAAAAGACATTATTTGATCTAACAGGCAAAGTTTCTCACCTCTAATTCATAACTTTTCGAGTGTGACCTCCGTATCCTAGGGTGATAAAAAGGTAAACTCCCGGTCGCGGAGGCTCAAACGATGACATGCGCATGCTTTATTACGTAGTTAACCGTTTATTTTGTCATAGGTGTTTTATTCTTCTTCATTACCAAATAGCAGTGAATGCGCTCCTAACACAGGGTCTCAAAGGATTGATTGTAGGAATACGAATGTTCTGGACCAAGTAGTTTATGAAATGAATCGGATGTTGGTCTTCCGATTATTTAGTTTGGTCATTGCCATTATGACGTCAGTCGTTTGGTATGCACTGTCAAGGATAAGGTAATGTGTAGGCTACATTGCAGGAAACAAAATATAAAGTATTCCATATAGGCTATCACATCTACTGCATGAGATGACAAATGCTAATCAAAACAGTTATAAACCGAATAGAGGTCGTGCCCACTTTCAATTTGAGTGCTAGATATTTCCAACTCATGGCTTTCAAACTGTTTCTAGTGTAGTAGTTTGGCTATTTGTATGCAGCAGGAACAGGGCCGGATTAAGGTTTTGATGGACCTGGGGCTATATGGTAATCTGAGGCCTATATTATATTTCATTCCCAGTGTTGTACGTTGACGGCGTCAACTTTTTGTTGACGCTGAGGCTAGCGCCGTCAATTTATTTTTTAGTTGACGGAAGTGATAGCGTCGTCAACTATTTGGCCGATTTTAAGCGTCAAGCGCTATGTGTCATTTTTTGTTTTCGTGGAAAATATCGTTTCACAATCAGAGTTTCACGATGTATTTTGGCCATTGCGACTCATCCGAATTACCCGTTTTCGCGTTGGTTGGAATGGCTACCTGGAATATACAAGCGGAAGAAGTTCCCCAAATAGTGATCACTCATATCGTGAGCAGTATCGAGAACGAGGGATCAAAGAGAGAAAGAGGAAAATCAATGAATGTCATCGCGGAGGTTGAAGATACATTATTTTAAGAGCTCTATACCCTTGAAAACAGCGATGTTGGTGCAGTGGACCGCGTTAAAAGATTTATATATGCTAAACCAGGGGTGGGAAACCTTTTTAGTATTGCGGGCCACATAAAATGAGAAATAATACAGGCGGGCCACTAAAAAATTCGAAATTTTATTTACAGATAAAAAATGCAGCGAAGTAGACAATGATTTATTTCACTTTCACAGCCAGTGGGATGGCTGAAAGTTTTTATTTTTGGTGAGTCGTGTGATGTCTGCTGACACAGAAGATGTTGCAACTCTTATCTGCATCTCCACGTTTTTATCAGTCAGTCTGGAGCGAAGCCGATGGATTAACTAGTCACAGGCCATTCGCAATATACCGAGAATGTAGAGCCTACTCTTTTTTGAGCTGTTGTTTCAATATATTTTGGGTAAAGAAATTTTGACGCGGGCCACATGAAACAGTCACGCTGGCCGCATTCGGCCCGCGGGCCGCAGGTTCCCCACCCCTGTGCTAAACCATCACAGCACGCTTGGAACAGTGATCCCTTTCCGAGTAAACGCTTTCAACACTTGTTCTTGAAATACAACACACGTACAATACCATTAAGCGCTACTGTGGAACGCATGTTTTCACTTGGAAAGGACATCATGCGTCCCAAACGCAGCAGATTGTCAGACAAACGTTTTGAAATGCTTGTGTTTCTACAAGTAAATAACTAATAAGCTAAGCAGCTAATTACAATACAGTCTCAAAACATAAAACCTGCTCTTTATTTACAGCCATTGTTAGCTTAAACTTGGTTGCAATACTTCCGTTTTGTGAGACCCTGGCTAAAATAGCGCTAGAAATTAGCGCTGACGCCGTCAATTTCTTTAAGAGCTTACGCAATACTTTACGCGTAAAGTTTTTAGGCAATTCGCGCTGACGCCGTCAATTTATTTCATTGACGCGTACAACACTGTTCATTCTCCTTACTGTACCAATCACAATTAAAATGAAATAACAAAAACTATACCCGAACTACAGTATTTATTTATTGAACACATTCAAATGACATGTTTTCTGGATTTAAACAAAGCAAAGCTGGTAATAACATCATGGGTGTCTATTTTTTTCCAAAATTTTGTTTTCAATGCAGAGTAGAGCTAAGGAATGCAACCTTTTCTGGCCCAATGGATGAACGCAGTTAATTCTTTACTCTTTTAAGCACTGAAAATAAGCGCTCACCTGAACAATTAGAAATCATCAGACACAGATACATTCTTAGTAGGCTACAACAGATACGTTAGGAAATGCATACATAAACTCATTTTCATTGATAAATCTAAACATTGGAGTGTCTTTCCTGCATTCGCTGTTAAAATGGTGTTGTTTTAGCAGTGAAGAAAAATGAATCATCTCTCCAAGCAGTGATTATTCTAGAATTTAGATCATCTGGATAATTGTGAAGCAATGTTTTTGCACTCTCTTCAATGTTTCAGTTAGACATGGTGTTTAATTCCGCCAGAAACGACAATATTATTTTAAGACGATCGTATGCTGCAATTCGGGATTTCATACACAAAATAATTTGGGCAATGTTTGGCAAATGTGAGTTAACTATGAATCTGCTCGATGGATCAAGTGATGTGTCTTCAGAAAATTTGTTGCCTTATTCAAAGTAGTTTTGCCATCCTGCAGTGCCCGACTAGTTTTATGAAACCGTTCTATTATGCACGACCATAACTCAATTAAATTAACGGTTAGGTCTCGCACCTCCCTTGGAAATTAGCTGACGCGCCCTGGGGAGGCATGCCCCTGGCTAAGAACCACTGGTTTACACAGTTAGCATATTCGTTGTATGATTCTCGTCCTTTATTCTTTAGATCATGACAATAAGCATGTCAGTTACTCTTAGTAAGTTGTTATCGGTGGGCCTATTTTCTTGGTGGGCCTGGGGCTGCAGCCCCATCAGCCCCCGCCTTAATCCGGCCCTGAGCAGGAAGCAGGAAATTAAATTTAACTAAATAAAAACTCGTTTGAAAGCATTCTATTTTACTGAACATTATAGCCTATTATTAAGGTTAAAAAGTTATTTAGGCCTACGTTGTTATTAAGTGCAATGACGTTATATGAGCGTTATTACCAGCATTAAACTTGTTGTTAGTCAGCACAATTCTATTGCAATTGAAACGTGCATCGCAAACAAAACCTCCTAACGTATCAAACAAGTTGTTGGAAAATTATTTTAATGATCGGTTTGGCTTCCTCATCAGCAGCTTTGTATCTTCTGAACAATTGGAAACAAATGTGCTGGTGTGGTGCAACCCCGATAGCTCAGTTGGTTAGCGCGTCACTTCTGGAACGAAGATGCTTCAAGATCAAGCGGCGCTGGTTCGACTCTCGGGATGTGCGCTTGAGCAACGCACGTTAAGGACTGCTCTCCATTCAGCGGCATCTAATGGATGGAATAATTCCAGGCAACAAGACTTCAACAATCGGAAACTTCACTCTGTCAATCTCGGTGACGGGCCTGCGTCAATGGTTCAAAGCCTCTACAAGTATGCGAAACTGCGAGAATTAAGCTCTGCAAGAAGCTTTCCCAGTCCGAGGATAAAGATTCAATCAATCAACATTACTCTGAAAGCTCTTTCTTTACATTGTTCGCTTCAAAGTTTAGTAGAGATGAAAAATATTTTCCTTATCATAGTCGCGGCGTATTTTTATTTCTTTTTACTTCGCATTCAGCAATACTTAGATAAATATTGTGATTCCTGACTACATGATAGGGCCGTGAATTGATTGCATTATCACGATCGATGTTAGGTTTATTTAGTATATCTGTTGGCAGAGCTAAATTTCAGCTGTAATAAACTCTAGAGTCTAGAAGTTACTTAGAAAATATACTGTATCTTTGGAATGTTGTTTGTGCCAGTCCAGTAATCATATTTATCTATTTCCAATTTTTATTCATCCAGTGACTTGGATTATGGCGGGGTTCCTCAGATTGCAAGCCACTCCATTGCCAAAGACGCAGTAGCAGCCTTAAGTAAGATATGGCCTTACACTCAGTTGGCGTCGGAGATTGTAAAGATAAAGTTCTTATTGTGGCCTACTAAGCCTACAGCACTAACGAAATTAGGGTGGCCACTGGCCAGTTCCTTTCTTCTCAACCGCTTTTCTCATAATCGGCGATTTTCAACAACCAGCTCATGCGGGAGTCGAACCAGGGTCTCATGGTTAGAATGCGAGTGTCCTATTCGCTACTCTTGCCCTTTAAGTAAGTTATCTTACCAATAGCCAGTTACAGCACTTTGCAGCAACATGCTCTATCACGCAGTACAACAAACGCTTTTGCCAATTGCAGAAACACCAATGTCTTATGCGAGACGATTGGAGACAATTTATGACGAAATAATACAGCTTGATGGCGTCAACAAAGGAATCTTCGATGACGTAATTAAAAGCGGTCATGTAGACGAAGATGTCATAAAAACAAAATTGCAACATGCCAATCTACTTCAAACGTAAGTGCACGATGCTGGTGCAGTTTATGCATGATATCCCCCTAGAGGAACGTTTTGATGAGATGTTTTGATGATATCCTCCTGAAGCTTTGATGAGATACGCTTTGACACGTCAGCACTGTAGGGTATGTTATTATCGCTTGTACCAAGATATAGGATTTTGGAAAGTTTTTGGAAAGCTCTAATCCTCGTTTTCTATTTCTAACTAGTCAATTTTTCTATTCCCATGAAAAAAAACTAGGCTGCAAAAGGAGTGTCCAATGCTAAACAATAAGCAGAGCAAAAGCAAATTTCGATAGCCTACTAACTATACAACAACACTGTTTCGCTCTTGATGGGATGTTTAGAAAATTCCTTTTCAAATACAGTTCTTATTTTAATAGAATATTCATTCCAACACAAATTCTATTTCAATAAGAGTCTTTTGAAGGGTCCACTGATTTAATTTTACATTTGCAACTATATTTTCTCTACTGTACTTGGCGTAGACCTAAAATATTCAGGCTTGTCCGCTCCGATAAGCTTAGACGGTTAACCGCCCGACTTTGTGCACAAACAGTAAGATCATACAGCGCTATGACGCATGACGCATTATGATCTCATTCTAATTGTTGCAGCTCTCTTCTGAATGAACTTGATGTTCTTATAGAAAATGATAAAAGAAAACATGAAAATGAATTGGAAACCCTTCAACAGCTTGTCATGAAAAGGATAGTTGAATTGCAAGTATGATGAGACGAAGATTACTATTACACAATATTCTTTGTTCATGTTAATTCTATAAAATCAATACTGGTCAGTTTTTCGCTAATATGAAAGCTTTTGTTGATTCTTTTTGTGAAAAATAAGCTAAACTATCACAAAGTATTATTACCGATAATTATCTAGCCTACATTTATTCCAGTATTTTGTCAGACACGACTGGACTGTCCACGGAGGTAATCACGCAATATAACCACGATGGTTTCAACTAAATATACAAATTGCAAAACTCATGAAAATGTAGATTTCAACTCTTCCAACGCTCATTGTATTTAAATTTGTAACAGTATATATTTAGTGAGCTCTTCAACTGACGACTTCCAAAGTGGCTCTCTTTCTCTGTGACCTTTGTGCATTTGCAGTTAGTGTATTATTTCGTTGTTTTGTTTGGGATATGGACAGCTTTGTCTGACACAAATAAATAATAATAATATTATCATCACTTGCACCGCCATGTGATTGTTTCAACTTACTTTTCCGCCAGAAAATTGTTTTTCCTGTTTTTGAATTTAATGCCTGTTGGATAGCTTCATTAGATTTTTAATTTTAGAACATTAAAGCAAAAGATTCTGAAATCGTGAGATTTAAATCTTTTTTAAAACCGCGATTCCTAAAATTAAAAATTACGAAATTATTTTTCGCTTCAAATTTTTGTTTTATTTTTTATATTGTTACAAATAAAATTGTTTATCGTTTGAGACAACTTTTATAGTCTTCACTGCTATTGTTGTCTAATAATGTTAGTTTAAAATGTCGGTTACTGGTTGTTGCTTTTCCCAGACCGGTAGTGCTTCCAAAACTTTATGTAGATATGGTCTTTTTGAACAATTATCCAGCCCAAGTCACTGCATTCACAGCCCCTTTTGGCACTTTCACAGACCCACAAGAGGAGTGTACTGTGTAGGTCTTAGATTAGAAACTAAACATGCAGAAGTAGAAAAAACAAAACAAATGAAAACAAAAAAAGATCTGAAACTTCTGAAGCACATGTTGCTCTACTTACTATAAAAATTATATGACTTTAAAACTCTTTATTTGACAGAAAATGCCTCACAAGGCGTTGCTAACTGCTAACTGCAGAAAGAAGCCAATTGTTTCGCCTTTACTCTTTATATCTTCAGTGACAGAAAAAAGTTTGCTATTTTTATAAGTTATAATTTCGCAACTTGTGGGTCATAAAGTTGAGTTTTGTGTTTCTAGAATCCCAAGCGCTGCCAAGTTGCAAGAAAGTTAATTTGCTTGATGCCGATACGTAGAGGTATGGGTTGTTTGTTCCATCACTATGCAACGTGTTTGTTCATCGCGCTCGGCACGAATCGAACAATGATCCTTGATTATTCATCATCCAACTATATCGATATGAAGACCATCTTTCAACCGGTCAGTCGGACTTGTCCCGCTGATGACTTCTCAAACTTTGACCTTTCGTCCATCACCGAATGGCAAGGTATTTTGAATTATTCACAATTAGCCCAAACATTACAATGTCCGTGAACATCAAGTCTTGTGTAACATTGCTGCATTTGATGCAGTAGCATTAGTTCGGAAATATGTTTTTTCTTCTGTTGTAAGATGCCAATCGTTGTCAAACTCTATTGTTGCCTTCCTGATGACGCCTGACTGATATCGTAAATCGAATTATCGTCGTCATTTCAATAAGACTACGCATGTAGTTACGTAGCCTTGGTGGCTGCCATAGCACAAAAATATCAACAGTCATCGTTTGCTAACGTTAAATCTTACTCTTACTGGTTGGTTACATGAACAAAATGAGCTTATAATTTCATTTTAAATAACCCACTTTTGCACTGAAATGATACTACAGCTGAATAGATAGTCTACTATTGCAGTCTATGCCTTTTATTTTTGTATTTTTCTTTTTTTGTGTGATTTGAATATGGATATTCTTGTCTGATACAAATAAATAATAATAATGTGCACCTCAAAACTCTTTGGATTAAAAGTAAACATTTTTTTTAAACTTTTTGTCACATCAAGGCTTACTCCTGATGGGTGGAGGTTTAAATTAAGTAAACGGAAGGCAGAGAAGCCAATGTTAGCCTACTGTCCACCATCAGGCATGTCTTGGTGTTTTGCAAAAGTTATACAGCTGTAGCCTATGTTGTACAAAAGGTGTCAAGTCGACGCTCATTGGACGTGATATTATGTAATCTACAAATTCTTAGCGTAAAAATTAGTATTTGAAACAAAACGAATTTACTTGACCTTATAGTTGGGAAGGCAAGATTTTATTACGTCATCATTACGAAACAAACATCAGTACTGGGTCATCAATAACTCTTTCTTAGGAGAAAACTCCATGAACCCAACGCCATACAGCGTTCCAATTGTGAAACACACAATAACCGGCGCTTTCGATCGCCATACGCAATTTACTGGCTTCACTGTTCCACAAGGGATATTGGGTAAGTGCTAAAGCGATTTTTTAATGAAGACAAAAATAGACTTCCACAATCAGCAATGTTTCAAAGTACAAAACTAGTTTCTTATTGCAGTTTGATACATCCAGTTGGTGCTTTTTAAGCCAATTTTAAAAGTGTCTCCGTGTTGGTGTCTTATGTGGCAACCCCGGTAGTACAGTTCATGAACAATCCAACATCAAATGATCTGCAGCAGTAGGGTTGACAGGGGTGTCCAAGAAATGCTTTTGACCTGGGCCCGGATGAGGTTAACGGTCCACAACCTTTCTAAGTGAAACTTAAAGAAACCACCTCGTATTTGTTGGATGTAATTCATTTCCTGAAAGTGAAAATTCGGGGCGCCACGATCACATTGGTACCGAACTCAAAGTGTCCTCTCTATGGCCTTATCTGAAGATTTTTTTTTGCTGTTTTTGGAATAATGTAGTTATTAAGTTTCCATGGCAGTGTTTACACTTCATCAATTATATAACAGTAATTAAGGTTGTTAGTTGTCTTTTTTTATCTCTTTCCTTGCAGCTTCTGAATATATATCGAGCAGCCTAGACTCTAGTCTAGACTCTAGAACATTTGGCATATTTTGAGTCTTGATGAACATCAGTAGCATGGCCAGAGGAGAATGAATTTTCATTCCTTTTTGAGATGAGTGTGACATCACGATACTGAGGTCATTGTAAACAATATTATAATATTGTTAATGCTACTTTCTATTCATCATTGATATAATTATTGTGACGTCACACACGTTATAAACAAGGGGGTGGTTTCAAGCTCACAACCTCTCATCTGACTACGCTACTGATGAACAGAGTTTTTGGACTACCTGGATGGAATTAAAACATGGGTGTTATGATTTAAAGTCAATATTGCCAAGCTTTTCCAGCAACCAGGTAATTCAATCTGCACATCACTTGACATTTTCACTTCTTTGATACGGTACATTGAAAATAAAAACAGTTTAGTTTTTGAAGCATTTGCTGAGCATGTTCAATTCAATTCAATTCAATTTATTTTTCTTTGTCAGAATGCAAAAGAAATGATATTGTGAAAAAGAAATACAGTAACAAAACTAACAAAAGGAAAAGGTGGCAAAACATTTCATTTTCTACATCTTGGGCTCTTTGATATATGAGCAGTTAAGCACATTCTGTTGTAACAATTGCCACAATCTCGAAGCAAATATATTCACTTGAATGCTTCAAACAAGACTTCCATCAGAAGAATGTGGTAACTTTTCATAAAATCATTTTCCAGAGCGGATTGAACGTTGTCATAGCGACCCGGAGGTTTGGTGGATCGGTCAAATTATGAAGTATTTGACACGATTGGAGCCTCATGCAGTTGAGATGATAAAAAATATTAAAGACGCCATTGATTTCACCCATCCTGTTGTTGGGTGAGTGGCTGTGCTGCTTGTTTTTTGAGCAATTCCCAAGATTAAAATTGACGCCGTCTTGAAATGGAATCAGCTGCCTAGTTTTTGAAGGAGTCCTCCTTGTTGTCCGAACGCAATTCGCTGTGTGTGATGTTGTTGTACTTATTGATAAAAGATCATCATTTCGCACCCGAGTGATAAAAAGCCTGCAAGAATCTTCAAAAGATGTTGGTTCTACAACCATTGAAAATACAAGACTTTTAATAACATGTCTAGCAGCTGCTGCTCTTAAGCAGCCCTTCGTGGTATTAGGAAAAACTTCGACAATTATGAGATACTAAAAGTATAGACGTCATCACTCATTCACCTACTAACGTTGGAAGAGTTGAAAGTATTCAGAAGATAAAAACAATCAGATGACATCAGATCTGATATAAGGCGATTTGAGGAGTGAATGTCAACGGTTGATAAACGAAACCATGTTTTTTATCAATAAAGCATCAAACGTTGTTATATTATTCATTAGGCTACTTGATATTCACGGGCACTGACATAACGAGGTAAATTGTGCAATATTCTGAAAGAATCATTGTAAGCAATTCAACACAACACAACAATAAATAAACGTATAGACGTCAGCATCCGTTCACCTACTAACGATGGATAAATGGTGAGAGCGTCTGCCTCAGACTCGTTCCACTACGAGCTTGTGGAAAGTGAAAACCATCTTACCTTCCCGTCACCTTAAATGTAAATCTTGAAGATTTTTTTGTTTTTAAAATCTGAAAACAACATTTTCAACCAGCTTTTGCTCGTGGTCGGCGTATGAGTACGTCTTTCCAGGCTAGGTTGAAGAGCAGGAAGCCATCAGCCACAGCAGTCTCGTCGTCCAGGACCCTCAGTCCATGAGCACCGTGTGGAGGCCGGTGGGTTAGGCTGTGGTGGATGACATGGTCTGTTCTGTGGCGCCACACTCGCATTCTGATGGAGGAGCTAGGCCCCACTTTTGCATGTCCGAGCGAAAGCGGCCGACACCAGTTCAAAGGCGGTTAAGCCTGACCCACGCAAGCCTTGCGAGTGACATCCCCTTGGACGGGGATCGGTATCGGGTATGAAGTCACGGAGCGTGGAGGTGTGGTTTTGCCACTCCGTGCTCCACGTGTGGTTCGTCCAGTGTTTCGCACTTAACCCAAGTTCTTCTGCGTTCTTTTGCTAATCTCCAGTCATCTTCATGAGCGATTGTTCAAATAGAATCAACATGATCGGGTTAATTGAAACGTTTACGTTCCTGTAGCCTTGTTCTCGAAATTTGCAGAATCCACGTTAGAAGAACAGATAAAATAACGGAAAACGATTACCATGACGTCGATGAGTATATGAAGCACGTCAGCAACTGGTACGATAGATACGTCATGAAGGCAAACCGCAAGACTACAAAGAGAGTTTATGTCGCCACAGATGATCCAACTGTGGTCACTGAACTCATCAAAAAGTAAGTAATTGACGTAATTGAGATGCCGTAATATTTAATATTTGTAGCAATTCACAGTAGGCCTAGGCTAATATAATTGATGTTGAATTTTCCCTTGAGTCTTTACGTAAAGGTAAAGGTGAGTCCCATACTTGAATCCAAGCATCGGGGGATGAGAAGATGAGGTTCTCATTATACTAAGCCTTCGACACTAAGGAGAGTAGGGCCGCCTTTACTTCAGCAACTACGCCCACCCAATTTATTACATTCTGGGTAGAGGTGAGCAGTGTTTGTCAACAACCAGCATAAGCCGGGAGTCGAACCAGGATTGCATGATTAGAAAGCGAAAGTAGGAAACCAATTAATGTCAAACTTTTATTGATTGATTGTGGGTTCTTTATCCTCGAACTGGGAAAGCTTCTTTAAGACCTTATTCCTGGCACTTTCGCATACTTGTAGAGGCTTTGAACCACTGGCGCAGGCCTGGTTACCGAGATTGATAGAGTAAAGTTTCCGTTTGTTGTTGTCTGTAAATTATTCCATCCACTAGATGCCACTGAATGGAAAGCAAGACTGCTAAACTGCGTTTCTCAAATGGACACCCCGAGAATCGAACCACTGTCGCTTGATGTTGAGCTTTCTTCGTGCACACAATCTGACGTTTAACCAACTGAGTTAGAACAGGGGCTATGCATTTTTGTACCGTCAACCTATAGCCTATATAGAGTAGGCTACTTTGTGATTTATGCCAACTAATATTTTGTATGAATGGGCAACATAAGAGTATGACTTGTCCAATACAAAACAAACAAGTATGGTCACTAAGAAAATTTAAGCAAGACCCTTCCTTCACTAAAATAAAAAAACATCTTTAAAAAAAAACTGATAAAAATTATAAACGATGAAAATGCAGTATTCTCCAGTTTAAATGTTTGCATCCTCGCCATAGTTATAGACTGTGATTAGTAATTCAAAAAAGCGTCCTTTGAATTATACACAGGTTTTGTTTGAAGATATACTATATTAAAATAAGTATTTTAACATTGCATTTTCTAAATTACACTTACCTGTATACAAAGCTATCCTGATTACGTATTCCTGCATGAACCGTTGTTAAAACAGCAACACTCCTCTCTCTTCCGCTATTGGAAAGGTGCGCTTATGGGAGCTGCCATTGACTTTACTGTTTTGTCGCAGTCTGACTACTTTGTAGGAACTTTTTCATCCAATGTAAGTAGCCTATGTGTTGTTTTTTCATACAATGTACATCGTGGCATAACTAATGTGGGTAAAGGGGGCATCTGCTGTCACATTGATTCAACTTCTGCAACATCTGCAGACGTTGAATCAATGCAAAAATGACGGATTTTCTGTCTGGGAACTCAATCTATTGCAATCTCAATAATGTTTATTGTAAAGGTGAGCATATCCATTTGCTATTATTCCAATACTTTTGTAGGTGTGTTAACAGTGTCTTTTTTATTTAGTTTGGGCGCTTGGTATACGAACTAATGCAAGCCAACGGCGAGAGGACCCATGTGGTCACAGCGGTAAACCATAATCTCTTCGTGGGAAAATTGTAACGTAAGATTCCCAAATCCGTTCGTCTGCATGCAATGACCCAAAAATAAACACACTTTCGAAACGTCTATTCAAAGTGTATTCCAGTAAAATTAGCCCGAGGCTATCGAAATGACTGGTGCAACGCCGTACACCTAAAAACTGTCACTACAATACAAATTACTTGGATAAAAGACGGAACTTTTGTCCAGCTAGCAAGCACTAAGCCAACAGTTAAATGTGCGGCCAACTTTCAAACAATCATTTTACGAATGACCAGAATAGATAGCAATATCTCAAATTCACGTATGCAGTACTGTGACGCAATAATGAAAGACAATTATGAAGTCATTCCAACAGGTGTTTAAAGCTGATGTAATATTTCCTGTTTAAACAGGCCCAAACAGGTCTGACAGGTTTGACACAATTCTTATGAACGCTGGTGCAATTTTGGCACATTTTCTAGCAACTTCCATGACGTAATATTCAGTAGACTTGAACGGTTTTATATGACGTTTGATTTGTACAGAGATTGGCCGTAACATAGCGGCCCCTAGTTATGACAGTCTAACATGGCATAACTAAAAAAGAATTGAAGGACAATCGTGAGCCAATGAATAAAAACACATGATACACAAATTGTTTGAATCACTCACGTTTAAGTTAATACGCAAATACAAAGGGCATGCAAAGAATGAACAACAATACGGAAAAAACACGATGATACATGAAATTGGTACCATAGGTATTAGGTACACGCAAAAAATGACGCTATATACCATGGTTGCGATAATAACCGACTGTTCTGGGCTCAGACAAGGGTCGGCCACCGCAGACAAAACCAGGCTCAAACCATAACACTTAGGTGTTCTTTACGGGGGCGAGGCACGAAATATCCCTCAACACGTAGTCTACTTTCACTTTCCCCGTACTCTCATCATAGTTGCAGACGGCAACTTTGGCTCTACGAACCACAGGCTTCCCTTTCCTAATTTGTGGAACTACCTCATGCACCCTCCCAAGTTGATACTTCCCACGTTTACCAATGTCTTGGAGAGAACCTACCACTACAAGTTGACCAGGCTCCAAATTCTCGGCCATTTTTAGCCATTTTTTCCGGCCCTGAAGACCTGGCAAGTAAAAATCGATCCATTTACTCCAAAACTGCTGAGAAAGTGACAAATTGAACCGATAATCCCTTCTTAATTGGTCACGATCATGTGGTTGCCCAACAGCACAGTATGGGTCTAAGTATGGGGTCAAAAGTGAGGCAGGGGTGATGACAGTAAAATCCCTAGGGTCGTCACTCAAAGGTACCAAAGGGCGTTCGTTCACGATCCGAACGGCACTACCTGTGTACGTAAGCAGTTCAATAAAATTAGGCTTACGTATTGAAGCGGCCAAAATGTGAAAAAAGTACTTGGTCATATCGGCCACGAAACCAAATCTACTCAGCCAAAATCCAGCCAAGAGATCTGCCAGAGGATTTAACAAATCAGGACGCGAAAACATTACCTCATTAACACAAGTTCCTCGAAATTCAGATTGTTTTAAAGCCTTCTTCCTTAAAGCAGCAGCTCTATCTGACGCCAAAACAAAATTGTTAGGTAAATCAATATCTTCCTTCAACGGTACAGGTATCTCAAATCGACCATCTTTCAACTCATTATTCGGTGCGACAAGTTCTCTAGCCAAAATATCATTGCGAGACAATTCACAGGTTTCATTTTGCAAAGTCAAATCCTGAATGACTTTATTCAGGTCTGCTATTTCCATATCACGAGACTGAATTTTACGCTGAAAGCCAGAGATGACATCCGACTCTGAAGACGTCTGCACTCTGCACACTTTAGCAACGCTTTCAACTAAGGGTGACTTACCACCACAAGCCAACCAACCGAGAGGAGTGAGCAAAGCATGCGGTTCACTACGATTGTCACCAACACGCTCTTCTTTTGTCCACATCAAATAAGCGTTGTCATTGCCAATCAGTACATCTACAGTACTACAATCATTCAAATGAAACATATTCACGTCATGAAAATGACGGAAACCACTTAAATCTTGTTTATGGGGTAAAGTTTTAACATCGTCAGCCCAAGCTGGGTTAACCACCGAGATTATATCACAAAACAGTTCATCAGTCTCTAACGACTGGATGTTGAGTTTAACAAGGTCAGCACAAGTAGGTTTCTGACCAGCCAGAGTATCCATTTTAAACGACGCTTTATCATACGGTTTAAGACCAAGTTCGCACACCAAGTCACTCGAAACAAAGGTCAACTGCGAACCAGGATCATGCTGACAATACACCAACTTCGATTTGCCAGTCATTGGATTCAAAACACGAGCAGCAGTAACGCGGTTAAAGGCTGCTTTAACATTTCCAATCTTAACATTACGCACAGGAACTCTGGCACCAGCCTCATCTTTACCGACCAAATCCAGAGAATCACGTGACGTCACATAAAAATCATGCAGAAGAAAATAGTGTTTCCTATCGTTGTTAGGCCCACACTGACGACAGTTGTTTGCATGATTACAGTCCCTAACCATATGCTGGCGCAAACAATTCAAGCATTTGCCAGCTTTCACAATGACATCTCTCCGATCTTTAGGTGTCAAGCGCAAAAATTCTTTACAATTAGACAAAAAATGATATTCAACTTGACCACGTGACGAACAATAAAAACATGCCGGTATGTCACTACGTCTGGCCACACCGCCGCGCGGTGCGCCAACAGCAGTCGAGTACTGCGAACTCCCTGAAATCACATTATCATGGGGTTTTACCGACGTCTGCCTAACCGGACATGAAGGCAATTTTCCTTTGCCAAACTTTGTAAAATGCTGCGACTCACCAGAATCGCCCATTAGCATAATGCTAAAATCAGTCGACTTGCGCGTTTCCTCCCGTACTACAAAATCAAACAAACTCTGAAAGGTAGGTTCCTCAGTGCTACCATACTGATCACCTAAAAAGTCAAGATAACGCTGCTTAGCGTCAAACGGGAGTCGCTTAGCCAAATCCAAAACAAAACGTCCTTCTAATTTATCACGCTGACCATAAGCTTTCGCGTAAAGCAAACACTGCGACAATTCATCTTTAAACTCTTTCAAATCACTGGAAGAGATAGAAGTCAATTTGCTACCATAGCGATACTTTCTAATTTCCGGTTCTGCGAAAAGACCTCCACGAACTCCAAAACGTTGAGACAAGCGAGCTAATGACATTTCTATCCTGTCTTCCTCTGACAAGCCAGGAGTGTCGGAAACCAAATTAGCAATCGTTTGTGCAGCTGTTCTAACACAAGCTGCTTGCAACAAAGTCAAACGAGTTCCCTTAAAGGGCGAAGCTGCCATCAAGGCCATAACACGATTTTTAAAGAAGACAAATGGCATATTATTACCATCGTAACCAATCAAGGCCGCCTTATCGAAGAACGTCCTACTATTTTGGTATTCAAAAAAGCAATCCTGCTGTTGAGAACTCGATTTAGCGGGAGAAGACAAGCTATATCCCTTAAGGGGCTGAGTGGGCTCAGTCCCATGCACAGCCCGATCACGATCCTCAAACACGTTAAAATCAGGAGACACGATACGCCTCTCACAACCACCCAAATTACGTGTAGCTGGGCGATCAACAACTAGCGGCGCAGAAAACTTTGAAGGGGGCAAAGCATTACTGCTAATGGCGGCCCCGTGACCTGTACGCTCTGGGGGAAGAGTTCGGCTAAAATTCGCAGGCCTTGGCACTAGGTCCTTCGGAAGACCCTTAGCCGCGGCCCCGAGACCTCCTGAAACAGCTGGAAAACGTGTGGATCGCACTGGTCCACTTACAGATTGAACAGGCGTCTGGAAAAGGTTAGGTAAATTAAACTGCGATTGATGTTCACTTCTGGAATGCCTAGAAGAGCCCTTCCTAGAGCTACGCCGGGAGCCCAACTCAGAACGATATTCAGCTAAAACTGCCTCTTTACGTTGTTCGGCCCTCAACTGAGCGTCTTTGAGTGCGAACTCAGCAGCTCTAGCTTCGGCTTCGGCCTCAACTCTTGCGGCAGCCTCTGCTCGTGCGGCCTCAGCAGCTCTCGCGTCGGCCTCAGCTCTCGCGGCAGCCTCTGCTCGTGCGGCCTCAGCAGCTCTCGCGTCGGCCTCAGCTCTCGCGGCAGCCTCTGCTCGTGCGGCCTCAGCTCGTATGGCCTCTGCTCTTGCGATGGCCTCAGCAGCTCTTGCTTCGGCCTCAGCTTGGATCTGGAGCTCCTCTCGTCTTAACTGTAGGTTAATTTGTGCAACTATCCGTGACGAGCTCTCAGACATCCTAGTGCTTACATTTGAGGCGCTATCCTCAGGATGTATGTCAGCATCCAACCTATCTGAGAACTCACTTTCTTTTTGTTCGAAGTTATTTTTTAACGAGTTAAATTCGGGATCTACCCTATCACGAAGTTCTGCCAAGATTGCAGAGTTAACAATTTTACTCAAAAGAGCATGGAAATGCCTTAATTCCTCTGCTAAAGTAGATAAGTTAGATCGAAAAATTAACAGTTCCTGCTTATCACTCAAAGAACCTAGGGCTACAGAAAGTTCCCCAATTTGAGTCAAAATATCCCGTCTAAGATGCCGGGCCTCTCGAACTGACTTAGCCTCATCGTTAATGGGTCCCTCCCCAGAATGGCCTGCCCGACCGCAAAGAACATCATCAGGCTTAAACTCAGTCGAGTCTACGGCGGTCGAGTCCTTGTCACCACCGAGTGTAGACATATTAAATGTTAGGGCTAAATTTAACAATTAAAAAATTAAGTTACACAAACACACAAATTACAGTAGTTATAAAAAACTTAACTGCCAAGACCGTAAAAATACAAAAAAGAATTTAAATGCACGATACCGTAGCTGTACGAGTATGTGAAGTCCAAACGTCCACAAAACTTGCTTGGATTCTTCCACTTGAATCTTCAAGCACAGATGGATTGCCTTTAATCTTCTTTCTTGCCAATAAATGTCAAAGTTATTTTTCTTCTGTACCAAACTGAGAAGAAATGTCTTTACTTTTTAGCTTAAAGTTCTTCAGTTGCCTACCGAGAAGAAATGTCTTTAATTTTCTTTGCTTCTTTAGACTACCAACCAACAAGATCTTCTTTTATTATTTCTTTGCTTTTGTAGCCTACCAACCAACAACTTCGTCTTTTATTTTTTATGGTCACAGCGGTAAACCATAATCTCTTCGTGGGAAAATTGTAACGTAAGATTCCCAAATCCGTTCGTCTGCATGCAATGACCCAAAAATAAACACACTTTCGAAACGTCTATTCAAAGTGTATTCCAGTAAAATTAGCCCGAGGCTATCGAAATGACTGGTGCAACGCCGTACACCTAAAAACTGTCACTACAATACAAATTACTTGGATAAAAGACGGAACTTTTGTCCAGCTAGCAAGCACTAAGCCAACAGTTAAATGTGCGGCCAACTTTCAAACAATCATTTTACGAATGACCAGAATAGATAGCAATATCTCAAATTCACGTATGCAGTACTGTGACGCAATAATGAAAGACAATTATGAAGTCATTCCAACAGGTGTTTAAAGCTGATGTAATATTTCCTGTTTAAACAGGCCCAAACAGGTCTGACAGGTTTGACACAATTCTTATGAACGCTGGTGCAATTTTGGCACATTTTCTAGCAACTTCCATGACGTAATATTCAGTAGACTTGAACGGTTTTATATGACGTTTGATTTGTACAGAGATTGGCCGTAACACCATGACGCGATATCTCTTGATGGAGGATATTATTTCTATGAAGGTTTTGATCAATATCACCAAGTTATCCAAGATTATAAACCTATGTTTCCTAGAGAGATTGAACTTAAAAAAGGAGACTTGATTCTTTTTAAAACGAGAGCAAATAGAAGTTATTATTGCATCGGCTTAAACACAAGGACAAAGCAAAAAGGCCGCTACCCCTTGCATAGAGTGATAAAAGTACTCCTACCAGCAAAATACGTTGGAATACCTTAGCTGGTTAACCCTTGGTTATTGGCATCTCAAGGTGCTGGCTGGGAGTGAAGGGAAATGTATCTGAACGAGATCATTAGCCACGTTTTGATTCTATTGCAATAGTTTTGACGTAAAATATTGTTATATTTATATCTTGCAAGAAGAGTAGTTTATTTTCCCATAAGCTATGGCCTACGCCCTGGGTTTGTGTGGACCGTTTGCTTGCGTGCACATACAATGCATTTGTGTCAGACTGCTATTATGCTTGTAGGCTGTAGAATGGCACGTTGCCTTTTTGCCGTGTAACTTAGTAGGCTAAAACATATTGAACTTTCAAGAAAGTTTTATTTTGAATCGGAATGTTAAAATTTGTATAGACTCTAAATTGAAAACTCTAATCTCAGGTCCTCCATTTTTGATTAACTTATCTTACCATTTCTTTATTTTACAATCTGTTGGTTTGCTGTTACCTTGCTGTTAGCAGAGATTCCAGTATGTAGGCTACTTTTGAACGAAGGGGTCCAGGAACTCAATAAAACTTTTACATATTCTTTAGATATTGTGTATTTTTCTCAGAACCTACCTTCAAACCTCAAGCAGTTTCCGGCAAGTTTCTTTAATTTTTATGCCTTTCATCGTTTTATTTTTGTTTATTTTTTTTGTTAGTTTAGCAGCCATGCACGCTATCGACATGTAGCCTCGGCTAGGCTATTGCAAACCAGTCTACTTGACTGCTATTCTTGCACGTTTTAAACCCATCAAGGTTTCATTGTCTTTTCATTGGTGTGCTTGTAGCCCAGTGGCGGATCCAAGGGAGGCGATCTCCCCCTGGAAAACACAGAAAGGTAACTTAATTGTATTTATAATAATAATAATGTTAGTTTTTATATAACGCTGTATTCATCGCAGAATGCGTTGCTCCACAGCGCTTTACAAAGCAGACAGTGTCAATGCAGCCGTATAGAGGCGCAACTGAGTACATTATTACCCGAATCCATTCCATTGCTCAGTGCCAACCAGGAATTAGATTCAGTACCATTTTTAAAAAGTCTTGGTGTGACCCGACAAGGTATCGAACCCATACCTACCGATTCAGAGGATAACATTGTGTTTTGTTGAAATCACTTCCCCTAAAAATACTTGTTGAATCCGTTCTTGTTGCGTCAATCCAGTATCATGCCAAACACGTTTTCTTTCATAACAAGTGTAAGCTACTAAGTTATTTTAACCCATGCATCATTTTTTAAAGATTTTCTATTTTTCCATCTAAGCTGCTTTACATAGAAAAAACGAAGCTGAAAATAAAATTGCTCACATAATGCTACATTGCAGCCTGTTATTTGTTTCGTTCCGGACACATTAATATCGAAAAACGAAAATTTAATCTGAATTGGGAAAATCTTAAAGCTCTGCTGGGAAAGTTTACTGGTGGAACGTGGAAGTAACTGTAGGCTATGGCAACCGCTGTGAACACTACTAGACCATAACTCTGACTCTAAAAGCAAAAAGTTTCAGATTAAAGTAGCCTAAGGACCCAAAAATGCGAAACCGGGTTGATGGTTTTCTAATTAGAGCTGTCTTAAACATTTTCTGCCTAGACCTGGTAAAGTGCAGGCCTTACTTATTCGAATAATTGGTGTGTGTACAAAACGGCAATACTAAAACGAAACAGTTGCTTACCTAGTTCTTACAAATTCCATTCCTAACATATTCCCTAGTCACCCCAAATCTCCAGATTTATAAACAATTAAACAATGACCATTCCAGTCCTTGCCAAAATGTAAAAAATGATAACTAGCAAAAATGTTAATGCATGGCTGGGGTCACTCAAGCACGAAAAATAGAATCGAGCAGAAATACAGCAATAATATTAAATGTGCGGGGAATCGTTTCTAACAAGAGCGTCTGCCTTTAAATAGATAGCTCCGCGGCGATATAGATCAGTTGGTTATGCGTCTGTTTTTACGAATGAAGATATTACAATATTATTTCGAGGTGTGCCTTTGAGCAACGCATTTCAAAGACTGCTCTCCATTCAGTAGCTACTGAATGGATGTAGGCCTACTGTATGGAATAAATACAGTTTTGGTAAATAGGTGACTTTCTTTAACCATAAACAAATACAACCAAGCGACCACAGGGCATTTAACATAATATATTAAACTGAACATAAACTATAAACTACGAACGTTTTCGGCCATACACATGTTAGCCCTTTTCAAGTAACAAAAAATAACTGATTTTTACATCTACATTGAAATAATTACGCAACCTGTATGGAATAGTTCAGACAACAATCAAAATTAACTTCACTCTGCCAAACGTGGTAACTGGGCCTGAGTCAGAAACTGTCAGGACCTCGGGAAAGCTTTCTCGGTTGGAGGATAAGCTAAAGATTCAAGCTACAAAACAATGTCACGTCTTGCAAAATTTACGTACGGAAATCAGTCAATCTGTTTTCGCATCTACTGTAATTTACCAACAAAGACAGTAAGCTAGCCAAATAAAACTTTTCAGCAATATTGGACGACTTTCCCTAGTTGACGGCCCCACTTAGGCTACGCCAGAGTAGGCTATGTAATGCGCTTTCCTGTCAAACATAAAATAGCAACATTGGACGATCCATGATTTGCAAAGTGTCGACTAGCATCTCCGCGAGACTATGCAATTGAGTGAGAACTTTTTGCGTTTGAGCCCGCCCACAGGTCACGTTGTTACATCCAGGCGCAGCAGCCAATGGAATGTGTGTGCATCGATCGTTGCTAGGTCTACATGTCTATCCCAGGTTTATCCTTAATTGTGTCAATATTGAAACGGCTTACCCGTTTGCAAGCGATTGAGCTTGACTCATTTTTGTTGAGCATTGTAACAAAATATTTTACAATAGGCTATCGCCTAGATACAAAATTTTATATTGCAATCTAAAAATGCAATAAATTACAACTTCTTGAAGGGAACTAGCTAACTGACCATAAGAATCAAGAAATACGCAGCGACTAAAAGCAATAGTGTAGAAAACAGACAGACAGACTGAAAACAAATTACATTAGCAAAAGGCAATTATATACCGTAACTACAAAAAAATTGCACCACAGGGTACGTGATAAGTTACATATAGTAAATGTTGAGAAGAATGGACGCGCTCCTGCAAATAATTGTTTGTTTAAATTTGGGTTGTAGCGTTTGATTATTAGGTTACAGCGCTTCCTGAATTTTTGTGTCAAATTGGGATTTGACTTTGCATAAAATTTTAAATGAGTCAGTAGAGAATTTCCGATCTGTGCAAAAAGAACATTCCGTGATATCGTCTTTGATGGCACTTTTCTTTAACTCCATGAAGTTCAGATGCTCCCGTAGGCTACTCTCGCTGTCAAATGTCTGGTGGACATAATTATAGGCTACCGATATAGGCTTAGCCTACCGCAGGTCAATGCGGAATCACACGGA
Organism: Aplidium turbinatum; assembly: GCF_918807975.1. Lineage (NCBI taxonomy): Eukaryota > Metazoa > Chordata > Ascidiacea > Aplousobranchia > Polyclinidae > Aplidium > Aplidium turbinatum. Next base: position 2,364,881 of record NC_137483.1, on the reverse strand, counting down.
CATGTAAAACTGTAGCCTACAGCTACGACATTTGAGTAGCGAGACGAAGGCGTCTGGGACTTTAATTGAAAATTCGAACTAAATTTGAATGTTTTGTAAGCCTAAACAGGAAGAAAGTCCACATCAAATTTACTTTCCATAAACTGCCCGACTTTACGAGCAAACGTTTTAGATTATTTTCCCACTGATGGATTGGACAAGTAATGCTTCATATTTAACTATTTTTCAGCCTTTTCCGCCAGCTGCATTGCCGAGTGGTGCGGGCCCTGGAACGATGCTCGAAAGGACGCCGGTTCGACACCGCTCAAGAGCATGCGGCTGTGTCATTGGCAAGACACTTAAAGGCATGCCTGAAGGTGGTCATGAAGATTAGCTTCCTTGCCTTCCCGTCCACTTAATCTAAATCTTCAATCACCGAGCGTAAGCCTGGATACGACAAACAAGCCTTTTTTTTTTGTTCGAATTCGCGGAGATAAAGCGATTCAATATTTCCTCAAAGTACCGGTAACCATTATTATAGAATATTTGTTTTGATTTATCTGTTTCAATATTAAAAAGAGCATCATTACAGCCAGTAGCGTAGCCAGGAATTTTGAAAGAGGCGGTTTTGACGACCCAGCGGCGGAGGGTCTGGGGGACTTCTCCAATAAAATTTTAAAAAATTACTTTTAATTTGGTGCATTCTGAGAGCATTTTCAACAAAAATGTGGGTATGAATATTCCTGTGAAATAGTGCTGTCCGGTGGCATAGCAAAAGGATAAGATCATGTTTTCTTCGGCATTTTTCGGAAATAAAGCTAATTAAGTCTCTATGTTTTTTTGTTGCTAATTCCTGGCTGAGATGTTTGAATGTTTGGTATTTGCAAAACTCGTTCTTTTAATGCAGTTTTGTTTAAAATTAGGCAGTTTTTTTTAGACTGAAAGCATTCTCAGTATCCTGACGTCACACGCGTGCCAAAGGGGGGGTTTTAACCCCCAAAACCCCCCCTTGGCTACGCCACTGAATACAGCAAATGATGATGCTTATCAAAATCCATTTTGATGAGCATAGTGCATCAAAATTCAAAAACAAACCAGTGGGCTATGGGTTAGTTTGCGCCAAACTCAAGTATCAAATCCAGTGGCATTAATTTTAATTCCTATGTCCAAAAATAGCAAGGTTTCGCGTGCTTTTTCGATTGTAAATTTGACATTGTTATGTTGTTTATAATTGTGTTACAGTTACAGTGCATAGTCAAATTTATCTTACGATTTTTCATTTTATGTATTGCAGATTTAATTCCTAATGAGGACACACGTACGTGTCGAAAACGTTTGAGTTTATTTTATTTAATTATGTTATATTTTGTGTGAAATAAAGTATGCTAAACCCGCTAAGGTTACTATGTTTTATTTCTCTATGTTTATAATTGTAGGCACGGTATTCTCACAACAGACGAAATAAAGGTTTCTTGCTCTCTGGTCCGACAACCGAAGGCGCCAAAGCCTACAGTACAGGGCCGGATTAAGGGTTTATGGGGCCCTGGGCTGAGCTGAAAGTGGGGGCCCTTATCAAGTGACATTTTTCGCTAAAAATTAATGGTGGAGTGGGGCTACGACACGGGCCGAGTTGCATGTATCTGTGGCACCGAGTCCCAAAGAGCGGACCAGTGGCGTAGCCAGAAAAAAATGTTGGGGGGGGGCAAATATTTGATGAATTGAAGAGAACAACAAAGTGTTTGATTTGAAGCCATCGCCACTTGATGTGCAGTGGCGTATCCTGGTGGGTTGAAGCAATAAAAGTGGTAGGGGGGTTAGAGCTTGCCGAAGGCACGCGTATTCTAGGGGGGACCGGGGCATGCTCCCCCGGAAAATTTTTGAAAAATTACACTCAAATAATGGATTAGGCCTATAGCGCTTTTTGAAAACACTTTTAGGGTAGGCTAATATTTGTATGAAATTTATTAGCAGATGAACAGCTATTAACTTATTAAAGATAGCTCTTACACACAAACGGGCAAAAACTGTGGCTAAATTAGAGAACACTAAAAACTCAGCTACACAAAAACTCAATAACTACACAAAAACCCAACAGAGTAAGCCATTCTGAAATTGCTTCCACAAATTAGTTCAAAGAAACGTAAATCGCGTAAATTTTGCGCGATTTACAATTTGCAAAATTTATTGGTGTTATTCTGTGTGTCTAAAACAAGTCCTTGGAGGTGTTAATAGCCATCAGATGTCTTGGAAAACGATATAAATTTTTACAAACTTTATTATATTTTCAACAAAAGGCTCAACTTCGGAATCCAAACTTGGAAAATTTGGGGGGGGGCATGGCCCCTTTCGCCCTCCCTGGCTATGCCTATGCAGCGGATCACCTTCTTGTTTGCCCTCGGCTTGCCACCCGGTGCAGTAGGTGAGACCTGTCAGTGTATAACTCCGTTGCGGAAGAATGTGTCAATCTGTGGTGTATCAACAAACTTTAGAAGACTCGATAGAAGAAGAACTGCATCATATCTAACTGACCATCTTGTATCAGATAATGTCTTCAAAACAGGCAAACCATCTAGGAATTTTCGATGGACTTGCCAACGATTCTTCTTCTTTCGTTTGAGACTAGATCAAATCAAATTTCAGGGCAGGTGATGGAGAGCCAGGTGAGTGTAGCTTCGTCCAGCGTTGCTATACCATGCGTTCCATTTGGTGCCTTATAGATCGGACATTCGAGAACGACATGGTCAGCAGTTTGTTCCTCCGCGCCACATTCGCAGGCCGGTGAGGGAGCCAAACCCCACTTGTGCATGTTGGAATGGAAGCGACCGACTCCGGTTCGGATTCTGTTGAGCTTGACCCAAGTTGGCCGAGGCAGGTTCATACCAGGGGGGCGCGCCACCGGGTGAGGTATAAAACGATGTAGTTTCGTGTCGGTGGCACACCACGCTGCATTCCAATTGTCTTCCATGAAGTGTGCTGCGCTGATGGCATGATCGCTGAATGGATGTAGTAATTCAACAGCAGCTGGCACAAAGGGATGTCTTGACTTTAATTGCCGGGGAGATTCCTGAGGTGAGATGTTGAGTTTTGCATGAAGCAAGTGGTTAGGATCCCCCGCCCGGCGAGCCAGATGTATAAGGGCTCCCTTTCGGCGAAGCTCAGCAGGTTGGATGCCTACGAGGATTGGTAAATACTCTGTTGGAGTTGGGCGCAGGCATCCAGTTACAGTTCGCAATGCGTCGTTGATTGGGCTGTCGATGAGACGGGTGTGGGCACTGCGGCACCAGGCAGGGGCGCAGTATTCAGCAGTGGAGTGGACCAACGCCAGGGTTGCAGTGCGCAAGGTGTCAGCACCTGCACCCCAAGTTGTGCCTGCCAAACGTCTCAGCAGGGCGACGCGAGATGTCAGCTTTTTGCGTAGCCTAGTGACTGTAGCCTAAATGGTGACGGTATGTGAGTGACCTGTCAAGTGTAACCCCAAGGTATGTTGGTTCTGGGCAGGGCGGCAAAATTTTGCCGTTAACGGTCACTTTCAGGTCACGTTTTGCCTCCCTGTTGTTGAGATGGAAGGCTGCCGTCACAGTTTTACTTTCACTGAGCTTCAGTTTTCATTGGTGAAGGTATCCAGATATGGTCGTCATGTCTTGGCTCAACGTCATTTCTAATGATTGCCAGTCTTTCGCAGAGTGCAAGATGGCCAAGTCATCAGCATATGCATATTTGTCAGATGTTGTTGATGGTAGGTCATGCATATAGACATTGAAAAGGAAGGGAGCCAAGACTGATCCCTGTGGGACACCGTTTTTGAGTCGCCGCAGTCTACTTGGTTTTCCGCTTCCGGTGGTAAGGGTAAAACTCCTGTTGTGGATGAGTTCCATGATCATTTTGACCATGTGCCTGTCAGGGAGTAGGCGGAGTAGTTTGTAGACTAGGCCACGGTGCCAAACATCAGTGTCATAGGCTGCTGTTAGCTCGATGGACAGCTCCAGCTTTATTTTTTGCCGAGAAATTCTCCTCAATATCCTGAGTTAGTAGTGTGACTTGGTCTACAGTTGACCCTCCCGTGTCGGAATCCAGCTTGTTCTTTGGGAAGCAGTGGGTCAATTATTGGTTCGACACGAGCGTAGATCAGTCTCTCAAGGATCTTGAAAAGGATGCAGAGCAAGGAGATGGGGCGATAGCTCTTTGCCAGTGTTGTACGCGTCATTGAAATAATTTGACGGCGTCAGCGCGAATTGCCTAAAAACTTTACGGCGTAAAGGACTGTGTAAGCTCTTAAAGAAATTGACGGCGTCAGCGTCAGCGCGAATTTCTAGCGCTATTTTTTGCCAGCGTCTCATAAAAAGGAAATATTTCAACCAAGTTCAGGCTAACAATAGCTATAAATAAAGAGCAGGTAGCCTACGGTATTATGTTTTGAGACTGTATTGTAATTAACTGCTCAGCCTATATAATTAGTTATTTCCTTGCAGAAAAACAAGCATTTCAAAACGTTTGTCTGACAATCTGCTGCGTTTGAGACGCATATTCAGGGGCGCCGGAACAATTTTTGACTGGAGGGGCAGGAGTATGAAAAAAGGGCACTTTTGTTGCTGAAAGGCCAATTTTTTATGTTTTAAGATAAAATGCTCATCTATCAGCTCATTATCGAGTAATGATACAAGCGTCCGCTATACAAAGAACAATGGCACAGAAGGGCATCATGCTATTTTATAATGATGTAATAGGCTATAACTTACTGTGATGAAGAATTTTGTGTCGTGAATATTATTTTGAGGCAAAAATATAACATTATAATTAGGCTAAAAGCGAATAGCATAAATTGTTATATTGCAAAGTGTGCAGTAGCTTACATGACCTTAAAAGGGCACTATTGCCCCCTCTTCCCTCCCCACCCACAGAAATTTGAGGGCAGAGGGGCATCCGCTCCCCCTGCTCCCCTTCCGCTTCCGGTGCCCCTGCGCATATTGTCCTTTCCAAGTGAAAACATGCGTTCTATAGCAGCGCTGGTTGGTATTGGTGTGTTGTATTTCAAAAACAAGTTGAAAACGTTTAGTCGGAAAGATATCACTGTTCCAAGCGTGCTGTGATAGTTTAGCATGTATAAATCTTTTAACGAGGTCCACTGCACCAACATCGCTCTTTTCAGGGGCATAGAGCTCTTGAAATAAAGTACGGTATATTCAACGTCCGCGATGCCATTCATGGATTTTTCGCTTTCAGTCTCTGATCCCTCGTTCTCAAATACATGGGCGATCACCATTTGGCGAACTTCTTCCGCATGTATTCCAGGGAGCTATTCCAACCAATGCAAAAACTGGTAATTCGGATGAGTCACGCTGGCCAGAATACATTGTGAAACTCTTATTGTGAAACGAGATTTTCCATGAAAATAAAAAATGACGCTTAGCGCTTGACGCTTAAAATCGGCAAAATAGTTGACGGCGCTATCACTTCCGTCAACTGAAAAATAAATTGACGGCGCTAGCCTCAGCGTCAACAAAAAGTTGACGCCGTCAACGTACAACACTGCTCTTTGCATCGTCTAGTGGTTTGTTTGGCTTAGGGATCGCGACGACCAGAGATCTTCTCCATACTTTAGGAATCTTGAGGCGGCGCAGGCAGGACGACAGGAAATCGCATAACCAGGACTTTAGAACATAACCAGCGTGCATGATAAGCTCTGGCCATATCCTATCTGGACCAGGGGCCTTACCAGGTTTTAGGTGCTTGAGGGCAGCATTAAATTCGCTCCGTGAGAAGGAGCGATGAATTAGATGATTTGCCAACGATGATTAGACGAGACGAGCCATGAATAAAGGCTTTGCAACAATTCAAAAAGCTCAGCGGCAGAACGGCATGTTTCTACAGGACATTTAGGCTATCGATTAAATTAAGTGAATGTGCTGTGCAAGGGACATAATGAGCTACACTACATTTCTCGCGCAAAAGAGCTTGAAGACCGTTATAGCCTACTTGCCACTCATATTGGCAGTAGGCTATTATCATAACTTTGACCCGTAATCGGTACCATTTTCGGATATAAAAGTATCAAATAAATATGTTTTTTGTTAATAAAACGAAAAAAAATTGAATAACTGGGGCTGGGCAGGGGTGCTGCAGCAACGCAGCACATATGGGTGAGCCGCCCTTGCTTGTTTGAGATACGAATTAAAGCAGTAATCTCCAGCTGTGCAACTAAAAAAATTAATAGATTTTTTTCTCTGACGTGGGGGCCCCCAAAAGGGGGGGCCCTGGGCTTCAGCCTTCAGCCCAGTCCGCCCCCCCCCCCTTAATCCAGCACTGCCACAGTACCTGGTAACTTTGAAAAGTTGCCAGATACACAACTTTTGCTCGCCAACTGGGCTAGTTTAGTTTCCCAATAGCGGACAATTTTTGGCAGTTGCAAGCTTTGATATTGTTGATTCCTCTAATTTCTTATGGTTACGATTCGACTTCAAAAGAACTGTAGCCTAGCGGACGCTGCTGATTAGCATGCCACCCATGCACAGCCGTCAGTAGGAGGGCACTACTGCTACAGAATGAATATTATTTTTAAACACCTTGCTAGTTGCAACACGGACAATGCGGTACCGTACGGTACTAACTGGTATTTAGATGTGCCTGTCGAATCCAGGCCCACTAGACCAGTTTTTAATATCGTTAGTCCAAATTCTTGGTAGTCAGCCCCTATTTTATTTCCCATTTGTTTTTTTCTTCTAATTGTTGTTTTTGCACAGAATCATTGCAAGTCATGTGGCCAAAATATTTTAATTTTCCTTTAAGACCAACTTCAATTTTGAATCAAGTTTTTGCCAAACCACACTCAACAGTGGTTCCAAGCAGTATCAAATCAAAGGTTCTATTGAACGAACTTCACAGAAAAGCAAATTTTATGTTTTAGTGACTAGGTGGCCACAGTCTCAGAGGTTGTGGCTATCATTGATGGTAACCCTAGCCACCACTGCAAAAAAAAGCTTGAGAATTTGAATTAGCTTCAGTGGTCAATTCAGTTTGTTTTAGGAAGTGGCTATTTTTCCACACTTAATGCCATGATTACAATCAGGTGTTGCCAGATAGAGTTATAATATATTTTGAAGTTGTCAATTTTTGGGCATCTCAGATAGCCGGGCCTACAGTGTTAATTACTGGATGCAACCTAATTCGTACCATGAACAATTCGTACCGTCAGTTCGTACCTTGACAAGATTAAGAGAAAAAATTAAAAAAGCCCAAGTTGCTGATCGCAGTTTCCGCAAACAAACAAAAACTCTTAGGATTATTTAAAGAAATTTTAAAATGTTTGCGGAAACTCTAATCAACCCTAACTCTTTTAAAATGTTTGCGGAAACTGCCATTAGCGACTTCAGCAAACTATTAGGATCATTACCGAAAATTTTAAAATGTTTGCGGAAACTGCAGAAAAAACAGAAACTGCGATCAGCGACTTCGGCTTTGTTCTATTTTTTTCTCTCGATCTTTTCAGTTTGTTTGTTTTGCGGAAACACCCTAGCCCTAAACCTTAACCCAAGGTTTTAAATGTTTGCGGAAACTCCGATTAGCCCTAACCCTTTTAAAATGTTTGTGGAAACTGCGATTAGTGACTTCGGCAAACTCTTAGGATCATTACCGGAAATTTTAAAATGTTTGCATTACCGGAAATTTTAAAATAGTGGCGGAAACTGCGGAAAAACGAAAACTGCAATCTGCAATGTTCTATTTTTTTCTCGATCTTTTCAGTTTGTTTGTTTGCGGATACTGATACTCAGATACCCTAACCCTTTTAAAATGTTTGCGAAAACTGCGATCAGCGACTACAGCTTTTTTTAATATTTTCGTTCTTTTCAAGGTATGAACTGACTGTACCACTAATTTGCATACATCAAATGCTGGCATTTGCACAACAATCTAACCTCTTAGTGTAATTTATTAAGTTAAGAATCGATTTCGCTATAGTAATAGCATCTTCAGCTAGCACATGTAAAAAAAGAAGAAAATTTGAAAAATACGTAAAACGAACAAATAAAGCAAACTCCGATGTTATCAACACGCATAAAAATTATATTTTAAATAGATGGTTACATAATATTAAAATCAAAACCTGCAAGCTTAAATCTTAACTGGTGTTCTCCCACGATTTCCAACAATATATAATAAATACTGGTACAAAATTCAAGAAATACATTAACGGTACGACCGACGGTACCGGTACGAATTGTTCATGGTACAAATTAAGTTGCCCCCTTAATTACTTCCAGTGTAGTAAGTCCAAGAGATAGAATCAATCACTGGTTCACTGTTCCCAAAATAATAGAATAATGTACTAGCCTAGTATTGTACCAGTATATATATACTTTACTTCCTGAGATGAGAAATGGTGAAAACCAAACACTTGGTAAAGTCATTAAATCAGTTTCCACCCCGTACCTTGAAGTTGATATTACTAATGACATCTTACTGGTACCGTATCAAAAGTTATTTTAGAAATTGTGCAGGAGCAGAACTTTGCTTATTATCAGTGGTTAAGGGCCTGAATCAAGATCAAGCGTGCAGGTTTGGCTCTCATGGTGTGCATTTGAGCAATGCATTTCAAGGACTGCTCTCTTAGTCTCCATTCAGCAGCTCCTGATGGGTGAATTAACTTTCTGGCAACAACATATTTTAAACAACCGAAAACTTCACTTTTCCTATATCGGTAACAGGCCTTGCATGAAAACCCTCTAAGTAAATATATATGCAAAACTGCTTGGAATATATAAGTTATCAGAGGCTTTGTCAGTCCAAAGGTGGATTCAAAACCAACCATGTTCAATTTGGGCTAAACATGGTGGGCTTGGTGGCGGCCTACATAAGGAGAGGGTAAGAATAACCGAAAAGTGTAGACCCCTGCTTAATATAATTGTATTTCTTTATTCAGGTATAACATTGTGTTAATATTGCAAGTGCATCAAAGCTTATAATCAGAAGTTATGGCCCCTGATCTTAAAGTTTTAGTAACAGGAGCTGCCGGCCAAATTGCTTATTCTTTGTTGTTTCCCATTGCTAATGGAGATGTCTTTGGAAAAGATACAAATATCACTTTAGTCCTTCTTGACATTCCTTTCATGCAAGAGGCTCTTGGAGGAGTTGTGCTTGAGTTGCAAGATTGTGCTTTACCAAAGTTGAAAAATATTATTGCAACTGTTGACGTGAAACAAGCTTTTACAGATATAGATTATGCCATTTTGGTTGGTGCCATGCCTCGTAGGAAAGGCATGGAGAGAAGTGATCTTCTCAAAGCCAATGCTGGAATATTCAAGGAGCAAGGAAGTGCACTTGATAAATACGCAAAGAAAAGTGTGAAAGTTTTAGTGGTTGGAAATCCGGCGAACACCAACTGTCTCATTGCCGCCACTAGCGCACCTTCTATTTCAAAAGAGAATTTCACTTGTTTGACAAGACTTGATCAAAATCGTGCTCAGGCACAAGTTGCAATGAAAGTTGGTGTTGCCAACTCTGCTGTCAAGAATGTGATTATTTGGGGAAATCATTCCTCCACCCAATATCCAGACCTTCGTCATGCTACAGTTGAAGTTGGTGACAAAGGACCTCAGCCTGCTCTTGGTGTCTTACAAGATGATGCATGGGTAAATGGAAGTTTTGTTACAACAGTACAAAAAAGAGGAGCTGCCATCATTGAAGCTCGCAAACTTTCAAGTGCAATGTCTGCTGCAAAAGCAATTTGTGATCATCTCCGTGATTGGCATTTCGGGACTCCAAAAGGATGCTGGACATCAATGGGAATCTACTCTGATGGATCAAAGTATGGTATACAGGAAAATCTCATTTATAGCATGCCATGCTTTATTGACTCTCATGGGAAGTACTCGATCAAGAGTGACTTAGATATCAACGATGCCGCTCGAGCAAAAATGGATGCTACAGCAACAGAGCTTGCAGATGAGCGGAATTCTGCAATGTCATTTGTTACCAAAAGCTGACTCACATCAGGGTCAAAGTTATAAAACTATTTCGTAAATTGTAGTATTTTAATAAATTTAGCAAGTACACTATGATTTGCAATGTGAAAGCCAGCCAAATTGTTAGAAATGTTTCGTTAAACACAACTGTTGTTGACAGATGAATTAGGCTAATCAACGTAACTTCAAATAATATTCTAAAACATCTTAATACCAGTAGGTTGTTGTGGTGTTCTAAGTTTTACCTTCACCTGAATTGACAGCATGCATGTTGCAATAACTATGGTACAATTTTCGAATAATAATGCATTTATTTTTGCAATTGCCATGTTCAGAATACGGTGCTCTCTTGATTTGACTATGACAAAACTGTCGTTTGTTTCAATTATATCATATACATGAAAAACATATATGCTGATTCTTGTAACATTGTAGTTGTTTGTGATATTAAACATTATGTTCTGTGTCACAAAGTGTAATCTATTATATTCGGTTCTGATATAAGCTGAATGTTATTGTAGCATTAGCATTATTATCTACTACTTTAGCATGAAATCCTAATGCTTTATAGCAAAAGTTTTCAATCTTTTGACTCTACTAGTACTAGCTAATATTTTATATCAGAATTTAAGTATTTTCCAAGCAGTGAACTTCTCTTGTTTTAAGAAAACAGAATTAAGAAAACACAATTTCTGCTATTCATTTTTAACCTAATTATAATCTTTCATTTTTACCTCAAAATAATATTCACGACACAAAATTCTGTATCACAGTTAGGTACATCATTATAACATGTTTCTCGGCAGCCGATTAGTAGCAAGAATTGACAGCGATAGACACTTATAACATAGTATGATGCCCTTCCGTGCCATTGTTTTTTGTATACCGGACACCGATATCATTACTCGATAATGAGCTGATAGATGAGCATTATCGCTATATCTTATCTTAGAACTTAAAAAATGCCTTTCAGCAATAAAAGTGCCCTTTTTTATAATCTTTTCCCTCCCAGTCAAAAATCGTTCCGGTGCCCCTGGTTGTCACCACATGAAGCAGAATACCGTTAATAGAAAGTAGTAAGAAAACAGTTTTTTAAACTGCAAACTGCTGTAGCATGCGATTGGTTTCAACCGTTAAATGTGACTAATGTTTTGTGGCTGTATTATTTTATTGAAATACTTCATTTCACACCAATTTGTTTTTGAAGGATGGTATCGCAATTACAGTTGATTTTTCTTTCAAGTCATCTTGTTACATCATATGCAAACCGTAGGCCACATATTGTAGACACGGGACTGCAATTCGTTTAACAAAATATGAAACCATATCTGGAAGGCCTATTGTTCGGTCATTGTATGAGGGTTTTATTACGATTTATCAGCCAATGTCTGTTTTTAAAAATCTGGGTTTAATAACACAAAATGTGGGAATCTTTTTTGGTTTGAACACATTTATCCTATATTGTTTTCACCAGCTTACAGTCTAACCGACCTTGTTAATAGGGTTGGGGTTAAGGCGGGACTCCATTGCAGGCCTAGGCTCTCTGAAAATAGCTCGTGACTGTGTCTTTTGCAGTAGACCCAACTGCGTGCAACTTGACCAATTAGAGTGATTATTTTATTTGCATCAACAATCAACACGGTTTCCATGCAAATATAATGAACATTTCTATGATGAATACATTTTGTCACCAAAGTAATAGCAAACAACTACACACAAAGCATAGAAATTTCTACGATGAATTAACTTTTGTTAACTGACATGAAGCACAAATTATTATCTTATCAGAAATACAGTAGAACTCGGTTAATCCGGATTCGGTTAATCCGGATCTTCGCCTAATCCGGATGAAGCTGGAAGTACAAATGAGTCAGGTTTGATAGAACCGTCATCGGTTAATCCGGATCTTCGCCTAATCCGGATGGAATCGCCGATCAAATCGAATCCGGATTAACCGAGTTCTACTTTTAACGTCACATATGACGTTTTTGATTGGCAGGTATTGTTTGATACAAGTTCATGTGTTGGATGATTTACAATAAAAAAAGTATTTTTTCAAGTTGATGTTTGTCTTAGTATCTCTTTGAAAACATAGTTGCGCTAATAAGTCTGTAAGTAGAAGATAAAAAATCAAAACTGATGGTAAATTATCGAATGTTATCCAATTCCGAATTATCATTTATTTTTAGCGTTTAATCGTGGTTTCACGCAGACTATGGCGTGTGTTGTATTCTGAGTCGTTGGTTTTAACGTTTCTCGGGCAATTCTAAATTGGCGATGTTGGCTACTTTTTACACTTGTACTCTAAGGTTTACAAAATAAAATTTTCGATCAACACAGCAAGTAAAAATTTCTTCTGTTGAGCTGCAAGAGAAAGTATTCCCACAAGTCACGTTGGCAGTTGCATCCGGGGCAGAGTGTGTATTAAGGACAATCTGTATGAAACAATTTAAGTGTTTTACTCATAGCTGTCTTTATTCAGAGATCACAGGGCCTTGCATGCCAACGTGCGAACTGATGATAATGATTGGAGGCCGATATGACTTTAAACTCCACGTTAATGCGCTCTATATTTCTTTGAAACGATAATTTTGAAAATTCGAATTGCCAAAGTGTGATGCAGGGGAAGGGGGTTCAATCACCCACCTAAGACACAGAAAAGTAACCAATCTGACCTGTTTCGCAAGGTTTTATGTAGACCTGCACATCATTCTGTTTTGTTGAAATCTCCCCTTCCCCTAAAAACTACTTGCTCGGTCCGCCCCTTATATGATCACTGAATCTCAGCTCAAACTCTGTATTCCGATAAAAATTGACAAACTTTTCCCTGCTGCCAGATGCTCTTTGAATTTCCAGTAGGCTAGACTAGTCTACAAATGGCTGTATTTTCAACTACTGCTCAAACTTTCAACTTATAAGCTTACTCGCGATTTTGACAACTATCAAGCGCAGAAAATCGGCCTCCAGTCAAACTTAAAGCTTGTACGTTGCATAGCCAACAGGCTGCCATGGAGTAAATCAACAAATTTATTGTAGAAATCTTTTTCCTCGGACTTAAAAAAACTTTTTGGAGAGCTTAAGATTGGCAGTTTTGGATACTTGTAGAGGCTTTGAACAACTGACGCAGGCATGGTAACAGAATTTGACAGAATGAAGTTTCCGCTTGTTTGTGAATTATTCCATCCACTAGGTGCCGCAGAATAGTGAGCTGTCATTGAAATACGCTGCTCAAGCGCAAACATAGAAATCCGAACCAGTGCCGCTTGATCTTCCACTTTCTTCGTTTGTAAAGTCAGGTGCCTAACCAACTATAAACTATCGGGGCAATGAATAGGCTGCCACTCTACTCAGGACCGTGTTAACTGCGTCCTTGTTAGGGGCCCACTCATTTTAGCCTGTTTAATGTCAAGCCGATGGGACAAGTGTCGAGGATAAACAAATGGAGTCGATAGAACTTCGACGTAGACGGAAGTGCTTGTCGACGGGAGTGCTTGTTTGAAGGAGCAGACACTTTGAACCAGGTGGGATGCGAGCTAGAATGAGAATATTGTCCAGTGGTATGGGACGCAAGCATCTGGTCACTGTGCAGAGGGCGCTATTTGACGGCAGTGACTACTGTGGCACCAAAAAAGTTCACAGGACTCTGCTAAGAGTACAGGCTACACAAAGCATGGCTACTATACGCAAAGTGTCAGCCCTCGCTCTCCTGCTGGAGCCTGTCAGGCGCTTGAATAGCGCAGCACGCAATGACAGTTTCTTGCGCAGTGATGCTAAATGTAGGCCGTAGGCTATGTTAGCAATCTGTTTACTTTAATGTCACCCCAAAGTATTTTGTTCGGGGCAGAAAGACAAAAGTTATCTATTGTTCTATAGTGATTTAGGACAGGAATTTAGATAAAGAACAGTTTTCCGATAGTGTAGATGGAAAGCTTCTGCCACAGTTGTGGTTTCGTTGACTTTCAGTTGCCATTTATGGAGATAAGCTGGGAAGGTTTGTCCTGGCTCAAGGTGTCATTTAGTTTTTCTCACGACTTTGCGGAGTGGAGAATTGCCAGGTCGTCCGCGTAGGTTATGCGTATTTTGCGGAGACTGTGCTTGGCAAGACGTGGGTATAGATAAGTTATTGAAAAAGTGGAGCCAAGACTGATCTCTGTAGGACACCATTTATCAGGCGCCTCAGTCTACTTCGCTGTGAGTTGCCGGTGGTGAGAGTGAAGCTTCGATTCCAGACAAGATGCATGATTATATTATGGAGCATAGCCTATGTCAGTCTGGAAGCAGGAAAAGCAGCTTGCAAGTAAGGTTGCGGTGCCATACGGTGTCACAGGCAGCTGTAGGCAGCGTAGCAGACACACAAAAAAGATGGAGGTTTGCATTAACGACACCTTGCGCATCATCACTGGTTGTCTCCGCCCACACCTACTGCTTATCTGCCAACTTTGGCTGGCATTGCTCCTGCTCATGTCCGTAGGGAAGAAGCCTCTCGCAAACTGGCTTTGCATGCAAGACTCGATCCTCAACACCTTCTCCACAGTCACTCCCAAAGATATGGACCAGTCAGACCCCAACGCCTGTCATCAAGGCGCCCATTCCATCGATATGCTACACAGCTTGTGGATAAGAACTTCAGCTGCATGGAGACATGGGCCCAGGAATGGAACGAGCTGCCACATATCCCTCCCCAGTTTTCAGTTACACCAGCACTCTCCATCCCTCCTGGAGCAGACCTCTCAAGAAAGGCACGGGTCACATTGAACAGGATCAGATGTGACGTTGGGTGCACTGGAACTAATCTATTTAGGTGGGGGTTGCATAATATGCCGATATGTGTCTGCGGAGCGGTAGAACAAACAATGCAACACATACTCCACGAATGCCCCATCTTACAGTCCCCAAGTGGAATCATTGGTATTCGAAAACTGGACCCAACTACCGTATCATGGCTGCACGATGAAACATTGCCAATCTAAGCTACTACAAGTCAAACGAGAGAGGCAGCTGTAAGATCTAAATAGACAGCGCGGCCTTCTTTTTCGCCTCAAAAGTCAAAGCAATCTTCGATGTCTTTAGTTCAGAATGTGACCTGACCCACAGTGGATTTTTAGCGCAGGAACCTAGCTTGCTCCTTTGGAAGGAGCCGGGGATCAGTCTTTAGAGAATTTTGAAAGGGACACAGAGGGGGAATAGCCTATCGGACGATCACTTCTTGGATCACTTTATCGCAACCTCTAAAGCTTTTCCCCACATTTTTGGGATTCTAAGTTGGTGCAAGCGGGAAGAAAAGTATTCTACGTAACCAGGACTGGAGAACAGAGTCAGCATGGATCACATACAAGTTCAAGGCAGATCTTATCCTGCCCTGGAGATTTGTGGGGTTTCACCCGGCGGGGCGGCGGATATGGTGAACACTTTTTGGAGTGAAATCTTCAGAGATTGTTTCTTCTTGTTGTGCTTCCACTCACCACAGGGCAGATACTTCGTTGGCGACAAGGCGGGATGCCTTGTGGTTCTTTGTCTTGTAGACCTCGTTTTGCACAAGCTGGGAAAGGATGGGATTTGCAGAAACGGGGGACTGGCGAAGGTAGTTTGCTGAGCGCCCAGTGAGGTTGTTGATGATGCTCCAAGCTTTACAGCTTGAGTGTGAAAAGTCGATTGTTTAGACAGCTGCATTCCATCGCTCAAGCTTCTTTGCATCTAGCCGCTATAGTCATCTGGTGGTGGCGGTGTTAGAAGCCACACCAGGTGTAGTAGTTAGGTAAAAACGATAGAGAGTCTCACATTTAGAGTCTTAACATATAGCCTAGTGTGTAGCTGGTTTGACAGCTACTTGGTATTGTGGTCTTTGCCGCAATTATTATGGTAGAGCAGAAGCAGGGCCGTTGACAGGATTTCTCGGGCCCGGTACCAATTTATTTCCGGGCCCCTTTCATTGACATTATTATGAATATAAAGGTTGTGTACAAACTTTTATTGATGTAGTTTAAGCATGGTCATTTAACAAATCTTGAGCAATCCTAAAATTTCTTGAACCTCAAAACTGGCTATCTCTATCTAGCGGTTGCTTTTTTGAACTTTTATTTGTCACATGGCGTTAGAGTATTACTTCACGATTCCATTGATGTTTCACTGGTCATTGTAGGCTCACTACAAAAGAATTTACAGCACTGCAGACAGTCAGAAAGTTTTCAATTTGATTTAGGAAAGGTGTTTGGGTCTAGGTCAAACATTTGCTGATTGCTGCAATCTAAAAAGCGATTTTGTTCTAATTTTTAGTGCAGAAATAGAGATAGCAATCTTCTTACCTTTGCCATTTTAATTTTTGAGTTTAAACAAATATTAGTCTGTTTAATTTGAAATTCGTGTTTTGGGTAATAGTGGTGGTTAGGGAAATCATTATACGTTACTAAACTTGCTCGGTTTTGGTATCGAGCACGTTATAACGTCTGGGGTTTGTCGCTTCAACCTATTTCTAGACCTCCGCTGTGTTTGGTATTATATTGGTTTTTGTTGTGATGGTCAGAAACCAAAACAAATTGAAAAGCATTGCCAACAACATCAGCAAGTGGCTGAGACGGCACAGTAATGCTACGGTACCCCTTGACAAAAGCTGAAGACAGGTTACAAATTTTTAGCTGCTGAATCAGCTGTATCTCAGTTCAGTTTAGTTGTTTTTATTTCTGACCATCACAGCAAAAACAATACACGTCACCATAGTAAAGGTCAAAAAATGGTAGAAGCGACAAAACGAAAACGTTAAAAAACTGGCTGGTTCCTTTGAGTTGTACAAGAGGGCAAGATCATTTGTAGAGGCCCAGTCATCCAGCAATTCTCCGTTGCCGCTTGTGTTGTTGTAGCCCTAGTCAGTGTGATGATGATTGAAATCACAAAATTCACATTACTTTGGTGATGTGATTTTGATGTTTAAAATCAAATATTCTTGGTGATCTTGCTCATCTTTAACTGTTATAAACTTTTATGAAATATCACCTACAATATCAAAACAAGACAAGTTTCAACTTATGTGGTACCACGCATTCTTCAGACGCAGAACCAGGAACACCAACAATAAGACTGTCAGTGTCGGAGAGATTGAGGACAGTCAGAGTTGATACAAAACTATTCGGTGACGTAACACTGTGGTCAGGAGTATTGCTGTTGAAAAATAAAAATTGTAAAAATGACCTTGAAATTTTAGTAAAGAGGATATTTTCACATGAGATGGCGACAGCACACTAAAAAAGCCCAAAAAGCTGTCTCTGTCAAATCATTGCTGTCTTGAAAGATTGATTCTCAGTTCAAACTTCTACGTTATTATTAGTAAACCAAGAAGATTTGCAGTTTTTTTAATTGTCTTTCAAAACCAACTGAGCAAACAAAATGCAAATATTTTACAAAAACAAAATAGGATGTTGCATCAAAACCGCTGAAGAGCAATCGATCATCATGTGACTCATCAACAAGTGATGGTTATCAACGATTCAAGATGCTTGGAGTTTTTGTAAAAAAAAAAATTGAAAAAAGTGCCAAAATGGCACAAACAGTCAAGCAGTCTGCTCTGTGAAAATCAATCTGATCAATTCAAAGCGACAGTTCGAAACATAATTACTGAAACTGAACAAAACTACTTAATGACAACAGACTTCATACCTTATATCATATTCGAACGGAAATAGGCCTGTTGGAGTTATAACCATTGGATCATTGCCTGGAAGAACTGTAACTGAAGCAATAATAGTCTGAAAAAAAATTAAGTTTACAGACACGTATCTGTACCTCCGATTCACGTAGTAATAAATATAATTTTGTTCATACCACTTGGGTGCCAAATAGCGTTAATAAATAATCTCAATAATTGGTGATTGCCTACCATCTCAGATCTTCTGGTTGTGATCTGTGAATCATCATTGTATTTCACAAAGATAAAATAAATAATACAAGTAAATTGAATCACTGTATTATCTAAGTAACATTCACAACCTGCTTCACCCAATACGGGATAATCAGAGGGTGCTTATTCAAACAATATAGATTGTTAACCAATCAATGTAGCCTGGCAACAAGCAATCTTGAGATTTAACTTTATCTGCTATGTGTCTGCAATGCCAATAACAATTGGAAGTCTACCAGAAATAACGCAAATATGCATTGAGCTGTCCTCGAAAAGCAATAAATGTTTCAACACAAATACTCACATTTTTACCATCAGGATCCCAAACCCAATTGAAAGACCACGGGAGCCCAGAAGAAGGAACAACAGTTGATGAGAAGGAAACAGTTGCAACTCCGTTTGAGCAAGTTTGGATTGTGCAATCTCCAAGGGAAGAAAACATTGGTGAACTTGGATATTGAAAGCAGGTTTCTAAAACAGTGTAAACATAACTTTGATGTTTTGACAAACAATTCGCTCCAAGTCATTCAAGTCATCTGATCACGAACTTTTTGCTTCATACGAATGACGACGAACATAACATTTTTACGTCAATGCAGTACATGAAGTTGTCTTGCAATAAAACTCATCACGGCAATGTACTTTTACAGCCAACCATCTCAGTTGGTTTTCGTTGTGATGGTCAGAAACAAAAACAAACTGAAAAGCATTGCCAACAAAATGAGCAAGTAGCAGGAAGTCAAAATAAAGCCATCCCTTGACAAAAGCTGAATGTACAAAGCCTTAGCTACTGAATCAGCTATATTTCAGTTTAGTTCAGTTGTTTTTCTTTCTGACCATCACACCAAAAACAATACACGTCATTATAGTAAAGGTCAAAAAATGGTAGAAGCGACAAAACGAAAACGTTAAAAAACTGGCTGGTTCCTTTGAGTTGTACAAGAGGGCAAGATCATTTGTAGAGGCCCAGTCATCCAGCAATTCTCCGTTGCCGCTTGTGTTGTTGTAGTCCTAGTCAGTGTGATGATGGTTGAAATCACCAAATTCACATTACTTTGGTGATGTGAATGTGATGTTTAAAATCAAATATTCTTGGTGATCTTGCCTATCTTTAACTGTAATAAGCTTTTATGAAATATCACCTACAATATCAAAACAAAACAAGTTTCAACTTACGTGGTACCACGCATTCTTCAGACGTAGAACCAGGAACACCAACAATAAGACTGTCAGAGTCGGAGAGGTTGAGTACAGTCAAAGTTGATACAAAACTATTCGGTGAAGTAACACTGTGGTCAGGAGTATTGCTGTTGAAAAATATAAATTTTAAAAATGAGCTTAATATATCAGTAAAGGAGGATATTTTCACATAAGATGGCGACAGCACACTAAAAAAGCCCAAAAAGCTGTTTTTGTCAAATCATTGCTGTCTTGAAAGATTAATTCTTAGTTCAAACTTCTACGTTATTATTAGTAAGCCAAGAAGTTTTGCAGGTTTCTTTAATTGTGTTTCAAAACCAAATGATACACGAAACGCAAATATTTTACAAAAACAAAATAGGATGTTGCATCAAAACCGCTGAAGAGCAATCGATCATCATGTGACTCATCAACAAGTGATGATGATCAACGATTCAAGATGCTTGGAGTTTTTGTAAAAAAAAAGTGCCAAAATGGCACAAACAGTCAAACAGTCTGCTCTGTGAAAATCAATCACATCAATTCAATGCTAAGGTGCAGACATGTTGCGCTGGGTCTTGGCAGAGAGTGCTGCTTGACAGTGTACTGAAATGCTGACGGCAGCCCACATTATCAAGGATTGCCGGCTATACAGACCACCTCATGGTATGGAAGGCCTAGTTTCCATCGATGACAACACCAGGCAGTGGCTAACCAACGGATGCCCTGACATATTGCGACAACACGAGAAGATCAATTCAAAGCGACAGACCGAAACATAATGACTGAAACTGAACAAAACAACTTAATGACAACAGACTTCATACCTTATATCATATTCGAATAGAAACAGACCTGTCGAAGTTATAACCATTGGATCATTGCCTGGAAGAACTGTAACTGAAGCAATAATAGTCTGGAAAAAAAAATAAGTTTACAGACAGGTATCTGTATCTCCGATTCACGTAGTAATAAATATATTTTATTCCACACCACTTGGGTGCCAAATAGCGTTGATAAAAAGTCTCAATAATTGGTGATTGTCAACCATCTCAGATCTTCTGGTTGTGATCTGTGAATCATCATTGTATTTCACCAACATAAAATAAACAATATAAGTAAATTGAATCACTGTAACTTATTATCTAAGTAACATTCACAACCTGTTTCACTCAATACGGGATAATCAGAGGGTGCATGTTCAAACAATATAGATTGTTAACCAATCAATGTAGCCTGGCAACAAGCAATCTTGAGAATTACATTTATCTGCTATGTGTCTGCAATGCCAATAACAATCGGAAGTCTACCAGAAATAACGCAAATATACATTGAGCTGTCCTCGAAAAGCAACAAATGTTTCAACACAAATACTCACATTTTTACCATCAGGATCCCAAACCCAATTGAAAGACCACGGGAGCCCAGAAGAAGGAACAACAGTTGATGAGAAGGAAACAGTTGCAACTCCGTTTGAACAAGTTTGGATTGTACAATCTCCAAGAGAAGAAAACATTGGTGAACTTGGATATTGAAAGCAGGTTTCTAAAACAGTGTAAACATAAGCTTGATGTTTTGACGAACAATTGGCTCAAAGTCATTCAATTCATCTGATCACGAACTTTTTGCTTCATACGAATGACGACGAACATAACATTTTTACGTCAATGCAGTAGGGGGAAGGTTTGGTTAGTTGAGCCGGGTAACGGTTGATCCATCCGGTTTTATCGCAACGTCGTGCATGATTTGTCAACCGTTTTATAACAAAAATTTGGAAAAACTTGAAGTCCATCAGCACATGTAGTTTTAGGGATTTTCTACAAGCAGAAAAATTGTGAAGCAGTTAAATGTAAAATGGTAGGTAAAGGTAGTTTTGAGAAAAATAAGAAATGTGTAATTTTTTCCTATGATGTTTCATCGTTGTCTTAATGGAAATACTGGGATAGGTGAGGGTAACTTACTCTTTGTTTTAGTAGTTCTCATTGCTTGATTAGCCAGTTGGTTCTTGGCAATTTTTCATGAATTTTGAAAATGGCGGCGATGTTAACAGTTGAGCCACTTGCAATGTTCACGGTTGAGCCATGCCTTTATCATAAGGAGTGTAGTTTATGAGCCGATGGTCCTTACGTACTTCCCTAATTTTGTTGTACCGTACTGTAATTGATGCATAGAACTGGTGTCCTAGCCGGGGGCGGTCCACTGCCCCCCTTAAACTTCCATAAGAGTAGTTTTTTCTGTAATGCGCCAGTTTGAGAGTAATTTTTTTAGCACTCCCCCCCTTATATTTACTCGATGGCAACGCCACTGGTTACTAATGTTCGTTTTCTTCACAAACCTCGCGAAATCGTTTCAGAAAGGTAAAAGCACCTTCGTGCAAAGTTTCCTATTCAATGATTCTCAGTGTTTTCAGTAATATAAATTTCTGTTCGTTCAATGTTCACTGTTATTTCATTTTAAGACACTAGACACAACACACAGTTTAAACTTTTTTGATTGTTTATTTGCAAGACGTTCAAGAGAAGAGTTTATTGTGTTTGATGCAGATTAAGCTCTGTTTTGGGATATCTTTTGGAAGTAAAATAATGGTGGATCAACCTTGAACAACGGGTGGCTCAACCGTGAAATTTAGGGTATCATTTGATATCTCAGTTCAGTTGTTTTTCTTTAGGACCACCACAGCAAAAACAATACACTTCAACATAGTAAAGGTGGAGAAAATGGTAGAAGCGACAAAATGCAAACGTTAAAAAACTGGCTGGTTCCTTTGAGTTGTACAAGAGAGCAAGATCATTTGTAGAGGCCCAGTCATCTAGCAATTCTCCGTTGCCGCTTGTGTTGTTGTAGCCCTAGTCAGTGTGATGATGGTTGAAATCACCAAATTCACATTACTTTAGTGATGTGATTTTGATGTTTAAAATCAAATATTCTTGGTGATCTTGCTCATCTTTAACTGTTATAAACTTTTATGAAATATCACCTACAATATCAAAACAAGACAAGTTTCAACTTATGTGGTACCACGCATTCTTCAGACGCAGAACCAGGAATACCAACAATAAGACTGTCAGTGTCGGAGAGATTGAGGACAATCAAAGTTGACACAAAACTATTCGGTGAAGTAACACAGTGGTCAGGAGTATTGCTGTTGAAAAATAAAAATTGTAAAAATGACCTTGAAATTTAGTAAAGGAGGATATTTTCACATAAGATGGCGACAGCACAATAAAAAATCCTGAAAAGCTGTCTTTTTCAAATCATTGCTGTCTTAAAAGATTGATTCTCAGTTCAAACTTCTACGTTATTATTAGTAAACCAAGAAGATATGCAGTTTTTTTTAATTGTGTTTCAAAATCAACTGAGCACGCGAAATGCAAATATTTTACAAAAACAAAATAGGATGTTGCATCAAAACCGCTGAAGAGCAATCGATCATCATGTGACTCATCAACAAGTGATGGTGATCAACGATTCAAGATGCTTGGAGTTTTTGTAAAAAAAAAAAATTGAAAAAAGTGCCAAAATGGCACAAACAGTCAAGCAGTCTGCTCTGTGAAAATCAATCTGATCAATTCAAAGCGACAGTTCGAAACATACTTACTGAAACTGAACAAAACAACTTAATGACAACAGACTTCATACCTTATATCATATTCGAATGGAAATAGGCCTGTTGGGGTTATAACCATTGGATCATTGCCTGGAAGAACTGTAACTGAAGCAATAATAGTCTGAAAAACAATTAAGTTTACAGACACGTATCTGTATCTCCGATTCACGTAGTAATAAATATACTTTATTCCACATCACTTGGGTGCCAAATAGCGCTAATAAAAAGTCTCAATAATTGGTGATTGTCAACCATCTCAGGTGTTTTGGTTGTGATCTGTGAATCATCATTGTTATTCACATACATAAAATAAACAATACAAGTAAATTGAATCACTGTATTATTTAAGAAACATTTACAACCTGTTTCACCCAATACGGGATAATCAGAGGGTGCTCATTCAAACATTACAGGTTGTTAACCAATCAACGTACCTGGTAACAAGAAATCTTAAAAATTCACTTTCTCCGCTAAGTGTTTGCAATGCCAATAATTAAAAGTCTACCAGAAATAACGCAAATATACATTGAGCTGTCCTTGAAAAGCAACAAATGTTTCAACAAGACTACTCACATTTTTACCATCAGGATCCCAAACCCAATTGAAAGACCACGGGAGCCCAGGAGAAGGAACAACAGTTGTTGAGAAAGAAACAGTTGCAACTCCGTTTGAGCAAGTTTGGATTGTACATTCTCCGAGGGAAGAAAATGTTTGTGAATTTGCATTTTGAAAGCAGGTTCCTAAAGCAGTGTAAAATAACCTTGATGTTCTGACGAACAATTGGCTCCAAAACAAACCCATCAACGACGCCTTACGTATTGTATCGGGATGCCTGAAACCTACACCTACTAAATTTTTACCAGTTTGTTCAGGCGTCGCCCCTGCTGAGCTTCGCCGCACAGCTCCCACACTCTCCCTGGCTCGCCGGTCACTGGAGCCACACCACGCGCTCCACAGCTACATCACCAGATCGGTAATAAAGAAACGCCTCAAATCGAGAAGCCCCTTTGTCGCTCAAGCACAATCTTTGCTGGAGCACAACACCAGTGCCTCATCCTGGATCGTCAATACCTGGCAAGAGGAGTGGACAGACAACACCTCCAGACTCCACACCTTTGTTCCCGACGCTGGACCCATGCCACCAGGAAAGGAGCTTAGCCGACCTGCCTGGGTACGGTTGAATCGCCTCCGCACGGGTGTTGGGCGCTTCGCTTACTTGATGCACAAATGGGGCCTATCAACATCTGCGGCATTCAACTGTGCTGCAGAGGAACAGACAGCAGATCACATCCTATACCACTGCCCGACGTTTAATCCTCCAAGGGCAGTTGGCCTGTCAACGCTGGAGGACTCTACAATCAAGTGGCTGCTCGACGAATGCCCGGATATTTGACCCCAATGAAATGTAGCCTAAAAACAACCTCTCATACGAAAGAAGAAGATTGGCTCCAAGTCATTCAATTCAACTGATCACGAACTGTTTGGCTTCATACGAACGAGAACGAACATAACATTATTACGTCAATGCAGTGCCTGAAATTGTCTTGTAATAAAACTCATCACGGCAATGTACTTCGCAGATTGCGTGAATGGCATATGCCCCATTTGCAAATAAACAAGCAACGCAAAATAAACAATAATAAACAGCACCGACTAAATTTTTACAGCGTAAGGACATGCGAAGGTCATATATGTGTCTTTCAATGAAGTTGGGTGGAACTAAAAAGGCGATAATGATTATGACGACAGAGAAAAGACATTCCATTACTAAAGTAGAGTCTTAAACTACTTTTGGCGTTGTCTTTGCTTAAATGCTACAATGTCATCGTTTTTCTTTTGGCTTATTTATATAATCTTTTGATAATTATTATAGCCTAATAAATGTTGGTCACAATTTGAAGTGGGGTGGAATTGAAAAGATGTTGGTGATAATGGTTATGACGACGGCAAAAAGGTTCCATTACTACAATAGAATCCTAAACTACTTTTGTGCGTTGTCTTTGTTTAAATGCTACAATGTCATCGTTTTTTTTGTGGCTTATTTATAATCTTTTGATAATTATTATCATAAACATTGATCACAATTTTCAATGCGAATGATTGCTTCAGTCTACATGCGTGCTCTACACCAGAGAAAATGTATTTTTTTAAAACATACTGATCATAGCCTTTCAGCATGGCAATCCACATTTGGATAATTTTTGTTCAGCAACATAAAACAGCAAAAGACCAATGCCCCTCAAGACCATCAGCATAGTGATAACCAAGCATACTGATAACGCACCAAGGTCTATCAACATAGGAACCAATTATTTTTTTTCTTGTTTTTATTTCTTTTTAATTATAAAAATTTTGAAAAGTTTAATTGCTTTCTTTTCTTTCATCGTTTTTGTAATTTTTAAAATTTTATTAAGGTTCTGCGACCGTTGCATATTCAAACCTGATTGTTTTTAGCCAGGGCCTCTGATTGATTCTAGCCAGGACCTCTGAGAGAAATTTTCACTAGGGGTACGAAGAGCCATTCCGGGCCTCTTTCTCACTCGGGGCCCCTCTTTGTTATGGACAAAACGCGTGATGTTTGCTTAGGCGTGTTGCACACCATACAACATTTTACTGCAAAATTGGACATCTGTGCGCAATAATAGTATCAGGCTGCAATAAAAACTATTGTTTGGTGTCCGACATTTTTTCGTAAACAGTTGTTCGTAAAATAATTGTTCGTAAATAATTGTTCGTAAAATTAATTCTTTGTAACACAATTCTTCGTAAAGCATTTCTTCGTGCAGGCAATTGACCGTAATACTAACTGTCCGTAAAACAATTAGTCAGAGTGTAGCGTATTATGCTAGAGATGTGCTAGATGTGACGTGCTGCAGACGAGCAGACAGAGTGTACATAGTATAGAGTCCCTGATTCAGAAAAAAGGAAAACGAAAACTTTTGTATGGTGGCCAGCTTTATTACAAAGATTATAGTGCACTTAACGCACAAGGCAAGAATCTACTTATTGCAAATTTGAGCATTTTCAAAGGTAATATCCTGCACGAGTAACAACAGGGGCGCCGAAACAATTTTTGACTGAGGGGGCAGGATTATGAAAAAATGCACTTTTGTTGCTGAAAAGCCAATTTTATTAAAACTTTTAAGATACGATATAGCGATAATGCTCATCTATCAGCTCACTATCGAGTAATGATACAAGTGTCCGGTATACAAAGAAAGACATCATGCTTTGTTATAATAATGTAACCTACTGTGTTGCAAAATTTGTGCTGTGAATATTATTTTGAGCTTTTGACTGAAATCTTTTGATTAACGATTTCAAAAATATTTTCATTGTCGAATATTTCGCAAACTAGAGCCAATTCGAAAAACCTAAGTGCATTTTCGGAATCAGGGGCCTTGAAATACTTTAAAATGACTCTTACCTTTATTTGTGCCAAAATTTTTTTGCTGGCCCGTGTTATAATTAGGCTAAAAGCGAATAGCAGAAATTGTGATATTGGAAAATGTGCAGTAGCTTACATGACTTTAAAAGGGCACCATTGCCCCCCTGCCCTCCATGGTGCTCTCCTGCCCCCCGCTTCCAACGCCCCTGAGTAACAACTGAAGCATTTTTCACAAACAATTGACTTATCACCTGTTTACAAACAATTCACTATACGAACAATTGATGTATACGAAGAAATGATTCACGGAGAATTGTTTTACGAAAAATTAATTTTACGAACAACTGTTTACGAACAATTCACCTATAACCCTATTATTTAGTGTTTAGTGTTGTGCATATCATGTGATCTGTTCCTCGCCAATTTGTGTATCCTGCATTGAATTCGTGTGTCAGTTGTTGATGATGCTGTTGAGAGGTTTCTCTTGTACAGCTTTAATGTAAAATTATAATTATTCCGGATGAGGACAGTATGTGGTGCCGAAAACGTTGGATTTAGTAGTTTATTCTTGTTTTTTTAGTGTGTTTAATAAAAAATGTTAAATTGGGCCCTTAATTTGCGCGCAATGCATTCAATTAATTTTTTTGCTCTTTTTCTGCATTATGGTACGGCCCCCCGGGACTAAAGAGTAACAACTTTTATGCTTGAATTTAGTCGTTTAGGATGATTTTCACCAAACATTTTTGAGCGTGAATTATAAAATAACAACTTTGGGCCCCCTATCAATCACATTCCTGGGCCCTCAAGGGTACGCCGTACTTTCCGTACCCCCCTCTCACAGGCTTTGACTCTATGCTGTGACCAACTGCGTATGAGTTTACTCCCTCCAAACAAAATGTCCAACTGCGCAATATTTCAACTACTCATTTACAAAACTTTCCAATTACAAGACATTGAGTTAACATCTATTAACCTGTGAGGCTGTGAATCATGTCTATAGACTCTCCAAGCAAAAATAATTCGCTTTGTTTGCGTAACTGTTACGAAACAGTCACCCTGGTATTTTAAGACTTGAAAACGTGATATAGCCGGTCATCTCTTATAGTATGGTCATGGTGAATGGTGATCCATGTCTTGTACATTCTAACATTTCTAAACATTCTAACTTTATATATCGCAACAAGCCAACAAGCAACTAGTTCAATTCACTTGTCACCTACAGTAGGCTACACCCTGTTGTAAGCTACAACTGTGCAATGTGGTGTGAGAAAACAGCTAAGTAAGTTGCGTAAGCATTACAAGTTAAGAATAGTGTATTTCCAAGTAACGCGAACTCAATAAGTTTATAGTTTCGGGAGAGAGTTTGCTTTTTTATACCAAAGACAGGCAAGACACAACAATAACACAGGGTTGAGCATTACAACAGTATATTACATATTTACAAATAGTTCAACATTCAAACGTTTTCGACTTAACTTAAGTCCTCATCAGGAATCTGTAAATAATTATAAACTACAATAAATTTCACTTCTTGACAGTGACTACCGTAACTAACTAACTAACTAAAAGCATCGAGAAACACGCACGATTAAAAGCACTGGAGTGGAAAACATACAGACAGACGAAAATTTACATTAAGAAAAGGCAACTGCATGACTAAGTTACAAACGAATTGGCACCACGGAGTACGTGATACAACTAGGCTAATAAATATTGAGGAGAATGGAGGCGCCACCGGCAAATAATTGTTTGTTTAGATTTGGATTGTAGCGTTTGATTAACAACGCTTCCTGAATTTTTGTGTCAAATTGGGATTTGCCTTTGCGTAAAATTTTAAATGAGTCAGCAGAGAATTTTTGATCTGTGCAGAAAGAACAATCCATGATATGGTCCTTGATGGCACTTTTCTTTAAGTCTCTAAAGTTCAGATGCTCCCGTACTCTCGTGGTCAAATGTCTGGTGGACATACCGATGTACGTCAATGCCGAATCACACGGACATGTAAAACAATATACGACATTTGAGCAGAGAGACAAAGGCGTCTGGGACTTTAGTTGAAAATACGAACTAATTTTAAATGTTTTATAAACAGGAAAAACGTCCACATCAAATTTATTTTTCATAAACTGTCCGATTTTACGAGCAAACGTTTTGGATTCTTTTCCCACAAACGGAATGGACAAGCAATGCTTCACATTTAACTCATTTTCAGCCTTTTCTTTTTGGTTGGAATTCTCAGAGATAAAACGATTCAATATTTTCTCAAAGTACAATTTTGGATAACCATTATTATAAAACATTTGTTTCAATTTCTCTATTTCAATATTAAAAAGAGCATCATTGCAGCAGATCATTTTAGCCCGAGCTAATAGGCACAAGATCAAACCAGACTTCCATTTCAATGGGCATAATGCATCAAAGTTCAAAAACAAACCAGTATGAGTTGGTTTGCGCCAAACCCAAGTATCAAATCCAGTGGCATTAATTTTAATTTCAACGTCCAAAAAAGGAAGGGTTTCACGTGCTTTTTCGATTGTAAATTTAATGTTTTTATGTTGAGAGTTCAGCATATCTAAAAAGGTTTCACATGAGGTTTCTTTATTGAATACCGCAAAAATGTCATCAATGTAACGTAAGAACATCTTCGGGTGAAATGCTAGATGTTTTTCAAATAATTTTGTTTCCAAATGTGCCAGAAAAAAATTAGCAATAGTAGGGCCCAATGGAGATCCCATGGCCACACCGTCAATTTGTTTAAACAATTGGTTTTTATACATAAATATGCCTTCGGTAGCTAAATTCATCAACTTGACAAATACGTCACGCTTGAAAGGTAATTGAGTTGGTTTTGTTTCCGAATAAATGTAGTCAGCAATGATGTTAACAGTCTCTTTCAAAGGTACGTTCGTAGTTTAAGTGTCTAAAGTGCTGAAATGAATAATGCACTTACCAAAAATAATGCAAAACAAACCCAAAGTCAGATGTAGGTAGCTCATTGTATTAGATATTGCAACGTCTTGCTTTGACTATAAAGAAAATCTTGAATGACTTGGACAAAGAAGCAGGTTATTATATATTCCTATATTACAGGGTTAATTTATCACAGCTATACTACAAATTATTTCATCGGGAAGTAACTCTCGTTGTAATGTCATCTGCAAACCAACAGTTTTCATGTTGACACATTGACAGCACAAAACATCTTGGAGATGTTACATACACATGAACTCGTCAGCTGATTGGATGAATTTGTTTCAAGGAACAAGAATGCAAACAGTATGAGCAAACAGAACACATGGATTCCAACGATCTAAAACGAAAGTAAATTTCTCACTAGGCCGACAACAATTCCAGATGTTGTGTGAACAAGTTTTTATAGACTAATAGTTGTTACGGACCGCCTTCAAATCAAATCATTATATTTGCACCGTTAATTCTTAATCGATTAATTAATTATTATCAATCAATTAATTCCATGATGTCATCTCGCGGTCGCTTAAGAACTGCCTTTTTGAGTCTGACATCATTAGAGTGAAGGTGTATTTTCTGCCTCTTACTAGACCAGTGGTTCTCAACCTTTTTTCTTTTGTCTCCTATTTTCGTTGCACAAAAATTCTTATTGCCCATTGATTGTTTATGCAAGAAAAAAAACTGCAAATAGATTTAAAAACAAAAATCAGCAGAAAATATCAGAAAATGTTCCAAAACAGATTATACCGTGCATCAATGGGATACGTGCTCCTGAACGTGATTGACAAACTTACAATTACAGTGGTTCTCAACATTAATGCCGTATTTCTTCTTTGAAAGACACAACTATTGTCAATTTCTCCCCACAATAATTCTCAAAAAAATACTAAAAACAGATCTGCACAAATTTCAGTAGGCTACCGTTTTCAGTTTGGCTATGACTTGATTTTAATCACAAAGTGGTCTATTAGCCTACATCATAAAGTGTTGTAAAAACTCGACGTTGATCTAAAACTATAGGCTATGTGCTCAGTCATAAATAAATTAACCATTTCAAAAGATTATTTAGATAAAATTACATTTGATTTACATTTCTTCCCAATTCCTTTTAACACGATCATTCCTCTCTTTAAAATCTAGACATTTTGCGAATTTTCTAAACTTGAACAGGTCATATTTCTACTTTCCTGCCCTTCACAATAAGCATTGTGAAGGGCAGCAATGGCGGCAGCAATGGCGAGTGGTTAGCGCGTTGGGCTCACAGTCGAAAGCCTGCATGTTCGACTCCAGTCACCCGCACTTGCTGTTGTTTTTCTAGGCAAGAAGCTTTATGATAATTGCCTCTACCCAGTGATCGATTTCGAGTAATGGGTAGTACCAAATTTAAGTCATAAATAGAGTAGACAACCGGAAACAGACATTGCCGTCGGCTGCAGTGTGGGTCAGGTGTACGTCGGAAGGCGTACGCCGATGCATAGCGCTCAAGTCCGCTTTCCCGCAATGCAGGATAAAGATAAACAAACAAACATTTCGTCTCAGGTGGCTAGACATTTTCGTGCAATGCTAGTTATATACTGTATATGCTAATGTTAGTGCAATATAAATGTTAATGCAATTACTTTGAAATGTAAAAACGCCTAAAGTAGCTTGTATAAGAAAAGTAATTTTTTGTTTAGTTTAGCATTAGGCTACTTTATGTTTTAATTCAAAAGTTTCAATTTTAAAGTTATTTTTTGGAAATTAAAATGAAAACCGATTTTCTGACGCTTTTTCAGCTCAACCACTTTATTTTAATAAATTTGTTGGGTAAAAATTTAATTTCTATACGCATAATACACATGGCTATTGTCTTGTAAAATATTTTGGCTCTGTGATCAGTGGTGCCAAAGTAGGGAGGGGATGGGGGGAGCATATCCCCTCTCAATATTTTGGCAGCATCCCCCAATAATTAAAAAAAAATAGTTGCTATGAAGTTGTACTTCGATTTAGTTGTTTGCAAGCATCACGAAATGCTGTTATTGGTTCTTTTATTCTTTTTCTTGCGTTTGAGGCCACCACAGATCGATCACATTGTTACATCCAGGCGCAGAAGCCAATGGATTGTGTATTCATCGAGCGTTGTTAGGTCCACATGTCTATCTTGTGGTCGGTATACAGGACATTGATAGATAATGTGGTGTGCAGTCTGAAAATCTGAGCCATGTTGGAACATGTTGCTGCTGAAACGGCCCACTCCAGTCCGCAGGCGATTGAGGGGTACGCCGTTCTTTTATTGATGTTTGATCACAATTCTAAATTGTCTTGGATTTGACGCTAGACAATGCAGGACCTTCATTGAAGGTATTAAGGACGAGTTGGACCATGCCACTGGCCACGGCACTGCAGTAATGCTTATTAGGGGACTCATTGCATTGACCTCCTGTGCAGGCCTTGTGTCTCTGGTTTTGAAGCATTTGGCACTTACGGAGAAATTTAGTACCACGTTGCAAGGAGAAAAGCTTGACATTGACTCTTGTAAAGAGTTGTTTCAGACCCTGAAAATCACTCTAGAGAAATCTTGTGATTTGGAGTTTGAGAACAATTACAAAAATGCAGTTTCACTTTCGGAAAAAATTGCTGCTAATTTACCACGCCCAGTGATGTATGCGCATACAAAAAATGCTGACGCAGTCAGCCTAAACGCAAACGTTCGAAAAACCATACGCCGTATGCGTCAACCTAACTTGTAAAAAAAAGTTGGCGGCGTCAGCGTCACCGCATACACCAGCGTAAACTCATTTTGTTTGCTAAGTGCCAAACATTCACACGGTACAAACCACTCGAAACAAACAAGTTTTATTTTGAATTTCCACGAAGAAACACAAGCATCTGAAAGTGTTCATCTGACATTTTGCTGCGTTTTGGTTTCTATATGTCTTTGCCCATTGAAAATATTCTTTCAACTTATAGTCCGGGGCTGGTGCGGTTGACCTGTACTGAAATACTGAGTGGAACTTTTTTGTAGAAATAGTTAGAGGAGTCCTATAAGAACAATTTTAGAGATGTTGCCATCTTCCAAACCCTGGGCAACATCCCGATTTCGTTCGGTTTCTAAAGTCCGTAAAATCCGAAAAATTTGCCAAGACAAAATTAGGAAAAAATCTCAATTGGTCCAAACATAGGCGTGTTATATATCATTTTAAAGGATTTTTTGTCCAGATTAATAATATTGAGGTCTTAAGTTATTCACAAAAACTCTGATTAGTTTATCACATTTTCTCCCATTAGTATTTGTTCATTTTGTTGGCAAATTGTGTAAAAATAGAACATGAAGACATGGTAATGCATTGTGAAGTTTATTCTAAACTTCTATGGCATGTCTTCATCACCCTTGTTTGAAATATTTGCATTGAGTTTGTTTTCTCATTTTATTTCTTTTCGTTCTTTCAGAAAATAAAAAGTGATTTGCCTAAATAATAATATGCAGAGTATGGAATCCCTTTGTATGTTTCAAAGTATATTGGATTGTTCTGATACGCATAAGCTAGTGGAGGCACAGTTGACATTGACACGTAAAGAAAAAGTAAAACAATGCAGCGAAAGAAGAGGTGATCACTTTCATGAAACATTGGATTCAAGCAATGCCTTATATTACCATCAAAACTGTTATCTTACTTATACATCAAACAATCATATCAGGAGATATCTGAAAAGGAAGGACAAAAATCAAGAAACGTCATATGTGAAACGTAGCAAACGATCTTCAAGTACATTTTTTTATTTCAAGAAAAATTGTCTAATAAGTGGGGAAGCATGTGACATTGAGAAAGATAAAAAGCATCCAGAAAGATGGGAAAAGAACAAAAGCTTCTTGTGCAGAACTGCCCATCGTGGAAAGGGAAAGCTATCATTTAAAGACGTACTTCTTCAAGTATGCGTAATTGCATTTGAATTTTGTGTTGTCTGGAAAAAGTTTTGTGGAGTTACAAAACAAATCTTGCTTTATACAAAGTTAATGAATTCCGAGTGTACTTTTTTTAATTCTTTGGGATTTGGCCATGGTTCAATTAGAGATTAAAGAGTAGTGTTTAGAGATTAGTATTAGAAATTTGCATATTTAAAATTGAATAATATTTGTTTTAGCAATGTTTGGAACGTGGTGATGCAACTGGAGAATTAGTTAGAATCAGAATAGCAGGTGCATGTAGCGACTTGCATGCAGCAGAGGCGAGGTATCAGTGTTACTATTATTAATGAGTCATTATAGTTTTTGAAATATAGTGAAATCTATCAGCGTACAGCCTTTTTTTGGTAGGTAGCACAGCGATCTTCTCTGAACTTTGTTTTTGTCTGTGTGGTGCAATATTCCTTCTTTATAACATGAAGCAACTGTCTTTAATTGCCCATTATTTTGTTTATGTTATTTATACAGGTACCATGAAAAATGTTTAAAGTTATTTCAGAACCCCAAAGAGATCGCATCAGCAAAGCGTGATAATTCTATCAATTCACCAGAGATCTCTGCTTTCAAGGTCAATTAGAAACCGTTTCGAGGTCAATTAGAAACCTTCCAGACAAAGTATGGTCATCTTTGGAGCTTCACGAAATGTATAGGGCCCAAGGAGGGATAGAAGGAAACCGATCAAGATTTATCACTAAATTGAAGGATCACATGAATGAAGAAATCTATGTCTTTTCTTGTCCAGGAGTAGCAAGCATTATGATGTTGACGCGAAAAGCGTCCCATTTGGTAAAGGCTGTTTCTGAAACTGACAACGCTGATTCGTCAATGAGTGTCCTTTCAAAGAAAATAAAGGAAGAAATTCGTAAGCTGCCACATTCCAAGAATAAATACACTGTTATTGAACCCAAAAATCTCATGGATGAATGCAGCGAGACTCTGATGACTTTCTTGTCAAATATATCTCCGACTTTCGAAAGAAGTTTACCTGCTGCTATGATTGGACATATATATTGACCGCTGTGGTAACAAAACGTTTCACAAAATTACAATTGGCACTTTCACTTCTAGCAAATGACAGGAAATTGATTGAACACTTGCATGAGTACGGGATCACATCTACATATCAAGAATTCCAAAGATTCAAAATATCGGCAGCATCATCAAGTGACAACAACGACAATGAAGTTAGGTCGAGAGATGGTCTTATGCAAATAATTGCAGACAACTGATCGATGCACGTATTCATTGAAAGAATCACTGTTCAATCAGGGCAAGGATTTACTGTTTTCACATTGGATCAGCAACTTTACAAAGTAGCTTTAGATGTTATCTGGTCTGATGCTTTACGATGGAACCACATAATTCTAAGACACTGGTTAATGAGTTTCATAGGATGTGTTGGAGTTCTAATGGAAAACAGTGGTCTTGTCCCTTGGTTACAATCTGCTTTTGCAAGTGTACCGAAAATGATGACTGGTTGAAAGTTTCCTATGAACATGCGCGCACTATACGTTTTGCTGTCATGGAATTGCTTAAGAGTTTCATAGATGATGTATATTCCTTTGAATATCTGAAGAAAAGAATGGAATTTATAGCACAGAAGAGTATGATTGCTGAGCATTGGATTAACAATCTGATACGGCCAGTTCTGCTTATGATGTTGTTTGTACGAGCGAGCAGAACGAAAAGGAGGATTTTCCCTACATCTTTATGCATGTCACCAAATGATTCCTTACTTCTCTGCTGCTGGACATATCAATTATGCAAGGTTTGGGTTATATTATCTGCTGACAATGTCAAGGTTACCACCAACAATCCTCGACTAGTTTTTGAAAGGAGAACATGTTCTGCGCCAAAGAGAAGGCATATGGAATGGTATTTGGTCTGACATGATGATTGAAACCTCCTACATGAAGTTCGGCAAAGGTCCTAATGGAATCATCGGAAAGACAACAAAGCCAAGAACCTTGCAAATCTGGGCCAAAAGTCAACACTCATGCAATGAAGTACTCCAATCATTGGATGCCATCAGAGAGAATCAAGAATGTACAATGTCAACCCACAAGGAAGAAAAAGAAGGAAGGATGAAAGCAGATCTTACAGACAAGGTAAAGCTCCAAAACTTTCTTGAAACATGCCTCCATCCTCTCGATTTTTCAAACCATCCAGAAAGTGCTCTTTGCAACATTAATACTGGTCAGCTGTCTGGTACTAAAGTACATGTCAATAAATCGGTGGAGATTGGTAAAAAACAAATGGCTTCATTCCAGAAATAATTCCCGTACCTGATGGTTTACGATCGATGGCACGTCACATGATACACGAATTCATTGTTTTACCTTTCAGTTTGGCTGCTCCATCCATTTTTAGAAGAATGAATTGACAGCCATGTTTACTGGTAAAAAGAAAAGGATTATCATGAACATGAAAAATTCTTTTTTTTTCAGCTTAGAAATGTAACACAAAAGCATGTTCCTGGTCGAAATCGAAAAGTGGCTGTATCGATTTTTGTACATGCAGCGATTGCGAAAATGAATGGAATGTTGGCACAATAATCCGAGTGAGAGTGACAGCGACGAAGAACTTTTATCTGCTAAAGAATGACTATGTATTTTGTTAAATAAAAAGAAGAGTTCAGCAGTTTTTCAAAATAATGCTTCTCCAAATCCCTTTTTTTCTTACAATTTTTTATAAAAAAAATCGAGAATTGTTAATTTAAATCTTAAATTCAAAGAACTTTTAAGACTTCAATATTATTAATCTGGACAAAAAATCCTTTAAAATGGTAGATAACATGCCTATGTTTGGACCAATTGAGATTTTTTCCAAATTTTGTCTTGGCAGATTTTCCCGATTTTACTGACTTTGGAAACCGAACGAAATCGGGATGTTGCCCAGGGTTTGGAAGGTGGCAACATCTCTAAAATTATTCTTATAGGACCCCTCTAAGTATTTCTACAAAAAAGTTCCACTCAGTATTCCAGTATAGGTTGACTTTAAAAACCCACTTTCAGCTCCGGACTATTATTCAAAATTTGGAAAGTTTGATAAAAAAAAATGTAAACAACAGCTAAAACATTAAAAAGCGTTGACGCTATGCTATGTTGACGCTAAAAAGCGTTGACGCTATAGGCTAAAAAACCGCGAAAAACTTTACGGCGTAGCCTCAAGCGACAAGTATCCAAAAAAATGTGGCCGCAAGCGTTAGCGTAAACAAAAGTGTACGCCGCAAGTCTACGGCGTAGAATTTTCGGCGTATACGTACATCTCTGATCACGCCTTTGCAAGCACCACGGCAAAGAAGAGACCCTGAAAGATTAGGCGGAGGCTCGATGGCAGCTACTGCAGATACGCAACTGCATTATAAAATACTTTCCAATCAGTTCATGGACAAAGTTATCTCTGAACTGACCGAATGGTTTGAAAGTAGCCTGAATTCTGATTCGGCAAAGTATAAAGAACTTGCACGAATTTCCAAGACCGGCTTAGTTCCTGAAATGGTCAAAAATTATGCAGAGCTGAATAGACAATCGATCAGTTATCAAATTGATTTAGTCAGAAAGGCAACAGGAGCAAAATCTCTGTACGATGCTTAAAGAGCTTACCAGGCATTATCCGAGTTGGAAAAACCTTTTTATTGTCAAATATTCCAGCTAATTAAGATCCTCTTAGTTTACCCGGTAGGAAGCTTCGCTGTTTGTGAGAGGTCGTTTTCCAATCTTCGTAGATTGAAAACCTGGCTGAGAAAAACTTTGGGACAGGAAAGGTTAAATGCTAGCATTGTTCGCAACATTCACCAAAACATTCTAAATGACATCACCATAAATGACATTGCTAATGAGTTTTCAATGCGCACTATCGTAAAACGCAATATGTTTGATTGTAACAAGTGATGTCACAGTTTGAAAGTTACGTTATTATTTTTGTCATAAATTTGCAGATGTTCTTTTGTAGATTTGATTGTTTAATTGTTTTCAGTCGCCTGACTAGTGACTTTATCCTATAGTGCACTAAATGTAGTGATTCTAGTGAAGGAGAGGACAAAAAGAAAACTATAAATTCTGTTTTTTTTAAGTAGGCTATTCATTGGAAGGTCATAGGTTCAAATCCCGCTGGAGGTACCAAGTTTTCTTTGCGTGTTTCTTAATCTTGCAGCAGTCATTCACAAGAGCACTGGTAGCACTTTTATCTTCATGATTTCTTACCTGTATATTATGCTGTTAGCAGCTAATTTACCGAGGTCCGGTGATTGTTTAATAAACTTAATAGCCTACCGGTAAGTTTACCATTAAAATTGTGTATAAAAATACGCATCCCCCAATATCGTCTAAAATTTGATACAATATTGATTTATCCCCCCCAATCCTCAACTAACTTCTGCACCACTGTCTGTGATTTTCACATTTTCCGTTATTAGCGATTAATAAGCACGGGGCTAAGATAGCCCGTGACGTACTTACCGCGTACGAAAACAGCTCGTATTAAGATAGGGTTAATCTAAATCTTCAACTACCCCACCATCAACACTACTAACCTTATCTTTTCATCCAACGATCTCTTCTTGTACTGTATTAAGCTACAGAAATATGGCACGCACCTGTAAATTGTATTCAATTCAGTGAATCTATTTTACTAATAGCAATAGTCTATTTGAGCCTCTGGTGGAAATCTTCACTTTTGTCAGTACCAGTAACATATGCAGCTCCGTATTCAAAACCGGTGTGACGGTCCAGGAGTTACTGCGGTCCAAATGTTACCGTGCTGCTGCAACGTGGAAGTCTATAATGACTTCAGACCACAAATGACCAAACTGCCCAGCGCTTCCGAAAGCCATACAAAAACAAAAAAAATTACAACTAAATTCAATTGAGTAGTTGCTCTCAAGCTAGTGCATACCTTTTCATTTAAGATTAATCAATGCTTAAAATTGTCAATGTAACTTCTTGAGCAGTAGAAATTGTAATTATTTTCATAAAAAAAATGATTAATTTTAGTTGGCAACCCTGGTAACTCTTGGACTGCGGTCACTCCTGGACCGTTGCACCGGCAAAAACGATAGTAAATTAAGGATGCTTGGAATGAAAGTTAGTGGTTTAACCTTACCTGTAGTGACACGGGGTTTGATGAGGACGCCCCACACTAGTCGTGAAATATTTCACAAATAAAAACATGCTAGAAATGTGAAATTTCTTGACTTTTAGTTTTTATTATTTGCGAACATTCTATACCTAAACCGGTCATTTTTCTACTTCCCTGCCCTTCACAATAAGCATTTCTTCTCAATTGACTAGACATTTTCGTGGAATGGTAGTTATTATGTTAATGTTAGTGCAATATATATGGTAGTGCAATTACTTTGAAGTGTAGAAAGGTTCAAAAATGCCTTATATTAATGAGCACAAGTAAGTTTTTGTTTAGTTTGGTTATAATTCAAAAATTTCAATTTTGAAGCTATTTTCGCGAAATTAGAATAAAAACCGACTTCCTGACGATTTTTCATCTCAAACACTTTATTTCAATAAATTTGTTGAGTAAAAATTTAATTTCTATACGCACAATACACATGGCTATTACCTTGTAAAATATTTTGGTTCTGTGGTTTTCACAGCTCCAATTATTAGCGATTAATTAGCACGGGCCTAAGATAGCCTGTGACGTGCTTTCCGCGTACAAAAACAGCTCGTATTAAGATAGGGTTAACACTGCAGGGCTTGTATTTTAAGTTTGCACCTTTCTTAGCTTATCAGCTTGCCCAAAATTAGTTAATATTTAAAAATAAGATATGATAGGCTACATAGTAACTTGTAAGGTAAGCTATTGCTTGCATCAGCGCTTTATTTAATTTTAAACTGTTGTTCAAAAACATTGTCCATCATTTCACATAGCAAACTGTGGCAACCGTGTATCAAGCACTTTCATCAACAACTCAAAATTTTAATTCAGTTTAAGTTTTAAAATTTAGAAGACTTAGTTATAAGCAGTGATGTACGCGCATACAAAAAATATTGACGCCGTCAGCGTTAACGTAAACGTTCGAAAAAAACATACGCCGTATGCGTCAACGCAACTTGTAAAAAAAGTTGGCGGCGTCAGCGTCAGCGCATACACTAGCGTAAACTCATTTTGTTTGCTAGGTTCCGAACATTCACACGGTATAAACCACTCGAAACAAACAAGTTTTATTTTGAATTTCCACGAAGAAACACAAGCATCTGAAATTGTTCATCTGACATTTTGCTGTGCTTTGGTTGCAATATGTCTTTGCCCATTGGATACATTCTTTCAACTGCAGCGCTGGAAGGTATTGACGTGTTGTAGCGAAAAAAAATACACTAAAAAGTATGCGTTGACGCTATGCGCTAAAAACCGCGAAAACTTTACGGCGTAGCTTCAAGCGCAAACTATCCAAAAAATGTGGCCGCAAGCGTTACCGTAAACAAAAAGTCTACGCCGCATGTATGCGGCGTAGAATTTGCGGCGTATACGTACATCTCTGGTTATAAGACAATTTTGATAAAGAGGTGACTTTCTTCAACCATGGACAGATAAAACCAAGCAACCATACGGCATTTAACATAATGTCACATGCCGTGTGGTTGCTTGGTTTTATCTGTCTATTTACTCTATTAGATATAAGAAGTGACAAGCAACTAGCAACAATGTAATAAAATCAACAACGGGAAGGCGTAATCGAAAGTAGATAAACCATCCCAGCTATCAGAAGGCGTCTTTTTGAATTGATTTACGTCAACAGACGCGGAATCAGCAAAAACGGATTTTGCGAGCTGTGATGAGATCGGTTGGAGACTTAAAAGTTTGCTAGAAAATGAAATAAAGTTTAGCACACCAACCATACATAAAAATTGAGCATTACGAAATGAATCCCATTAGGTGTTCTACACAAGAAGGATCTAAAGTTTTATGGTATTGCGCCCAAACAAACGCCCTTAGTAGTTGATACAATCAACAACCTGCTTTCCGCAAATAAAAACCATTGAACGTGTACCGACACCGATGATAATAGGAACGGTAATCATGTTTAATTATGGCCTATCGCAACAATATATAGCGCTGTGCGATCATTGATACAGCACAACAGAACAGACAACAGGAAGCAACATAGTTCATCGAATCATCGAATCAACTGTTTCCATTCTTTTGGTTTACCATTTAAGCGTCTTGATGAGGCACAACCGCGTGCTTTCGAGCAGAGTCGAACCGACGTCTTTTGCTCTCACCACTCGGTCATCATCCTCGGCGTATGAGCAGATCTTTCCAGGCTAGATTGGAGAGCAGGAAATCATTAGCCACTCAGCAGTCTCGTCGTCCAGGACCCTCAGACCATGAGCACCGTTTAGAGGCCAATGGGTTAGGCAGTGGTGGATGACATGGTCCGCGGTCTGTTCCGTGGCACCACACTCGCATTCTGATGAAGAAGCCAGGCCCCACTTGTGCATGTCCGAACGAAAGCGGCAGACGCCAGTTTGCAGGCGGTTAAGCCTGACCTAAGCAAGCCTTGCGAAGGACATCCCGGTGGACGGGGATAGGCGTCGGGTATGAAGTCACGGAGCGTAGAGATGTGGTTTTGCCACTCCGTGTTCCACATATGATTCGTCCAGCGTTCCGCTCTTAAACCAATCATGATACAGTATGATATAGTATTGTAAATGACTGACTGTAATCCTGGAAATAAATAAAAACACAACAGGTAGAAAAGCGATACTTATAGTCAATGTTACAGTATGTAAGGCAAGTAGTTGATTGCATATGAATCAAAAATATTTCATAAGTTCCCAGATACAAAATCAACCGTTTTTTACATTGATTCTATGAATTGATCACTGATTTACACGATTTTTGCAATATGAACTTTGAAAACTGATTTAGAGTAATTTTGGGATGCTGAATAGGGTGGATCGTTTTTCAACTTTTTTTCTCAATCGCTTATTAATAGTGCGGAAAAGTTGTGCACTGACATTATAAGCACAACACAAAAAAAAAATTCAAAAATTTTAATATCTTGGGTTGCCCCAAAGAAGTTGAAATATTGGAAAAAGGGGAAAATTTCCAAAAATTTTATTTTTTGTTTTAGTTTTTAATCGCTTTTTAAGAGTGCGGAAAAGTTGTGCACTGACATTATGAGCACAACACAAAAAAAATTTCAAAAATTTTAATATCTTGGGTTGCCCCAAAGAAGTTGAAATATTGGAAAAAGGGGAAAATTTCCAAAAATTTTATTTTTTGTTTTAGTTTTTTAATCGCTTTTTAAGAGTGCGGAAAAGTTGTGCACTGACATTATGAGCACAACACAAAAAAAATTTCAAAAATTTTAATATCTTGGGTTGCCCCAAAGAAGTTGAAATATTTGAAAAAGTGGAAAATTTCCAAAAATTTTATTTTTTGCTTTAATTTTTAATCGCGTATTAAGAGCGCGGAAAAGTTGTGCACTGACATTGTAAGCACAACGCAAAAATAAATTTCCAAAAAAATTAATATCTTGGGGTGCCCTAACAAAGTTTAAAATTCAAAAAAGAATTGCAAATTTTTAAAAATTCTATTTTTACACATTTGTAACTGCACTGCCTCCCGCGAATCATTGTAAATTAGGCAGAAAATCAATATTTACAAGTAGAATTATGGTACAAGTACATGTAAGATACCCAAACTTTTTAAGAACATAATCTAAAATCTTGTTTTGTACTGAGACGGGACATGCTTTGCTGGACAGTAGCCGACTTCTGATGAATCCAACGCGGTTAGCGGCACCACATACTGCAACAGAGGCCTCCGTGACAACCTTGATACCTCGCTCGAATGCTTGCGTGTGGCAGAGGAAATTGAGAGAATGTTGGCTTGTGTTGATGTTTTTGCACGACCACAGTTCTCTGTTGTCATTTTCATAGTTATTGGAGGTTCGGTTTTGTCGTTATCGGTTTGCCAGCATATCATATCAACATAACTGACAGCGTTAAAAACGAATTTTGGCAGTTTGAAGCGCCGGATTTCAGCGTAAACGGGAGTTTCTCGTGCAAGCAGTATACGGCGCATTCCCAGCTCACGCACATGTGATTTTTGTCAAACAGCATTGATAAAAGTATGTTTTCGCTGTGGCCAAAATTCCATTTCTTTGAATAACAGGGTCGACAATGGCCTTTAGTTTATCCGACAGGTAGCAAGATTTGCTAATGGTTTGCCATAGATGAAAAGCACCGCTGATACAGAGCAGATTGCACTTTATTTCGAACCACATAGGAGCATATACCTTCATAATGACAAAAGTAGCCAGCGTTTTTAAATTATCAGAGGGTTCTGTGGTCCCTATATAAAACGCAGAATGCGATTCCCCACAGTTAGCCAGCGTGAGTGATTAAACTTACCTGGACTTCTTGTGGCAAGTGAACTGGGAATTTCTCCTGTACAAACGCAATGACAAATGTCCGGAGGTATCTTTGGTCTGTGCTTAAATCGGTCACACCCATATGAGGAAAATTACTTGGTATTGATTCAAATCGTCGGATAGGCATTTTATCACATGTAATTATTGTAAGTAAAGCCTTTCCAATCTGTCCGGAATACCCACGAGGAGCAGTTGCACTGCCATCCAAAAACTCAAAAAGATGCCGCAGGGGTATATCGTTTGCGTGGAGTTGACATACCAACCATTGCAGCAGTTTTCGAAACTCTAATTCCAACAGTCGGATAACACCGCCTGCATGACCCGTATTTACCACAGTAGGCTACCATCACACCCCCACGGCTGTTACTAAGTTGGTGTCTGTTCCTCTATCATGAACTGCTGATATTATGGAGTCGGCAATGCTTCTGGCTGTTCCCGCAGTTGAACTTACCTGGCCAAAATACTGAGATCCAGGTTTGGCAATAATAATATACACACATGCTCTTCAACAACAGATCTTCTATGAGACACCCCATGATCGTCTGCTTCAATCTTTAGTGTCTTGTCTTTTCTTCCATCAAAATACAAACCGTGTAAAAGGTCCGACATGGACTCTTGCAATTCTTCTCGATTTCTACTTCTTCATCTCCGAACTTTATTTCTATCAATAATACCAGTTTTATCAGCACTAACCATTACCATATCTACGTCGTGCAATGCAGCAGACGCTACAGCGGCCGCTGCTCGATCAGAGATGGCATAGCGATCCCACATAAGTGCCATCGAACGCATCGCCACAGGTCTGGTGGTCTAGTATGGTGGGACGAAATTAGAGTCATGGTCGTCGTCATGAGATCGATTTACGATCCGTGTAGCTGCGTGAGAGAGATACAGCTTGAAACCTGCAGTAAGTCAAGTGTGTGCTGTGTTGCCTACACATAACACACAAAAGGCCCGCACTAAGGGGAAGAAAGCAAATAGTGGTGAATGTTCATGTTATTAAACAGGATACAGACAACCATGACATCAGCAATGCGAAGTAAATATTGATTTTCAGCAATTTTCTGAAGCAGTTAAAAACTAAATCCAAAAAATAAATTTTTTGGATATTTTCCACTTTTTCTAATATTTCAA
This sequence comes from Aplidium turbinatum, assembly GCF_918807975.1. Classification (NCBI taxonomy): domain Eukaryota; kingdom Metazoa; phylum Chordata; class Ascidiacea; order Aplousobranchia; family Polyclinidae; genus Aplidium; species Aplidium turbinatum. The sequence continues at coordinate 2,321,440 of NC_137483.1, read as the reverse complement.
CTTCTTTGGGGCACCCCAAGATATTAAAATTTTTGAAATTTTTTTTGGTGTTGTGCTTACAATGTCAGTGCACAACTTTTCCGCGCTCTTAAAAAGCGATTAAAAACTAAAACAAAAAATAATTTTTTTGGAAATTTTCCACTTTTTCCAATATTTCAACTTTTTTGGGGCAACCCAAGATATTAAAATTTTTGAAATTTTTTTTTTGTGTTGTGCTCATAATGTCAGTGCACAACTTTTCCGCACTATTAATAAGCAATTAAGAAAAAAAGTTGAAAAACGATCCACCCTAATGCTGAATCCGAATCTGACCTCAGATTTGGCCTTTCACGTCAGGTTTGTGAGGTATGATAACAACAAATTGTTACTTTTGTCAAAAGGGGAAAATTTGACGTTTCGTTTATCACATATACACATTGTGCTATATCCAGAAATCCAGGTCATGTGGTGCATAAGTAGCTGAAATATACCAGCCGATTATAAATTTGATACCAATTAGTTTTCTCAGCAATATTATTAACCATGCTGTAATAACAAGCTAAAATGGAGGCTAAAAGTATAACTGACCACTTCCTCCGTCAATGTTTTGCATGAAACCACAAAGATTTAAGCAGGCCTATGGCGATGCTTATCTAGTAACTTTATTTAAGCTGTTTTGGCCTGTCTAACACTAACCTTTCGTGATAGCAAAAATCCACGTTTTTTTTAATAACTAAATCCAGTTGATTCACAGCGATCAAACAGACGATGGCCTTTCTGAATGACTTCAAGCACATATTATGATATTCCACAGACTAACATAATTATACAGTACATCATAGTGTTTTGATAGAGCCCTTTTTCATTGGTCTATTGAGCATCCCGTGCACTGACTTCAGTTTAGGCAAAACGTTCATTTTCTGCAGCAGAATTGTTTGATACAAAACTGCGATCACGTCTAAGTGACAAACCTATCAATACCTTGTGGTTTTTACGCAGTCATTACATGAAAAATAAATAAAAACAAGATAGATGTATTTTTTTATTAGATATACTATACGCCCTATTGTTTGTATTTGCATGTTGTTGATTTGCTGTTATCAGTAGCGGTAAAAACTCAGGCGGCCGTGTACCCCAGTTTCTACATTGTATTTACTGTGTAGGCTATTTCTGGTCTTTATATAATTCACTGCTAGATCAAAGACAGAACACAAGTTGAACGAAGCAGCACGTATTTCTCCGCACCACTTTGATGCTGAGGTCCCAATAAAATTCCTTCTATATTTTGACCTGATCGAGAGTTGAAACTCAATCTGCCGATATGAAAACGGGCGTTCCAACCAGGTGGCCAACACATAATACTGTCATTAAGATTCCAGGAGTTTTTTAATTCACTTCCAATTTTCATCGTTGAAATCAAATGTTTCTGTTGACTCATACTTTTGAATAAACCAACTTTAAACTTTCTCCATTTTGCCTTCTGCAAATATATTTATCCAATATGCTGCCGAGCATGTCCAAGATGACTTTTTGTTTTCGATCCACCAAGGAATACGAATTGTTGTTTTGCACATGTTGTTGCAGTGCTAGTTACTACCTTCTGAAATTATTCTAATTTGTGTAGCTACAATAAATTAACTTTGTAACCAAATAAACTACTTAATAACTTACTACTTAACCTATTTGAAGTAATAACCTATTTTGTCGCCCTGGCTATTCAAGATTTCTTGTGTTATCAAATACGCTGCAATAGCTTATACAATAAGCTACCTACATCTGACTATGGCCTTATTTTGGATTATTTTTGGTTAGGAGCCTACATTATTTATATTCATATTTTAGAAAATCACAAATTGTAACATGACTTATTAATTGTATCTGCGCTACGTAGAAATGTACCACTCTTAGCTTGTGTTGTTTATACAACTCAGCTGTTGTCTCTCACTAGATTGCAATGTTGCAGCTTACAACACGGTATAGCCTACTGTGGGTTAGGAGGTTTGAAATGAAGGTTAAAGTTGTTACTTATTGCGATAATGTGAGAACATTCAATACGGTAATAAAACGCATAAGTTCATAGACCACACACTCAATGTGGTTGGTTGGTATTGAATCTTTATCTTTGGACTGACAAAGCCTTGATAGGTTATTCCTGGTAGATTCACATACTTGTAGAGGCTCTTGACGCAGGGCCGGTTACCGAGATTGACAGAGTGAAGTTTCCGATTGTTGAAATGCTGTTGCTTGGAAAATTGTCCATCCACTGAGTGCCGCTGGAGAGCAATCTTGAAATACGTTGCTCCGGCGCACACCCCGAGAGTCGAACCAGCACCGCGTCATCTTGAGTCGAGGGCTTAACCAGTGAGCTAACAGAACGGACTGAGAAAAATATTTCCATGATGAGTTTTATTGCAGGACAAGTATATAAATTAACATGTTACGTTTATACTGATTTAGGAATCTGCTTTCAAAGCGAAAATTCACAAATATTTCAATCACTTGAAGATTGTACCATCAAAGCTTGTTCAAACGGAAATAGAACTGTTTCCTTCTCTTTAACCACTGTTTCTTCCCTTGGGCTTCTTGGTTTTTCAATTAGGTTTGGAATCTTGCTGGTAAAAATGTAGCCTAAGTATTTCAATGACTATCGGTTATTTACAGCATTTTTTTTTTTTATTGTTGATGGTGTTTGTTTAGGTTTTAGTACATTTACTTTATCTTTTGCGGACAAATTAACACAGAGAACACGGGGCCGGAGTTCAAATTGCACTAAACAGAGGAATGGCAGCAAAATAAACACATTATAAAAAAGCAAAATTAGTGAAATTCGTTATCTCCAGATTCTTCAACCACAACTTCAACAAACTTGAATTGTTCAAGGAGTGTTTATAAATGAACACACTAAAAGAAATTTTTGATTTTCCATAACCAATTGTACAATTTAGCCCTGAGTAGCAATATGACATTTGTGAAATGCAAAGAAAGCCTCTCTACGGGAACACACTTGTTCTGGACTAAAAAAAATATCTTCCTTAGTTAGCAAGACAAAGTGATATAAAACAAAAACTTGAATACTTAGAATCATATGCAAACATTGCAATCTACATGACAAACATAACTTATCGATGATTGCTTTCTTACACTTTGTAAGATAATGCAACTTGTTTGTACTGTGTAGCATACGTTCAATAAAACAAAGTTTCCAGATGATTTAAAATATCAACTCAGTGAGCGTAACACTTTTGACTAAAACAAAATCACATTCAATTTTTTGTTATACTGCCTGGCCATTGATTGTGTGATGTAAAGCGAGAGACTACTTGACTCCATGCCAAAGTCTAAACTTCAAACCTGGACCACAATGGTGCAGTCGTTGATGATGGTGTTGTCTGCGGTCTGTTCTTGATCATCACATTCAACAGAAGAGGAAAAGACTATTTTTCATTGGAGCATGGTTTAGTGGAAAAGCCCGATGCCCATACCGAGAACGTTTGAGGCGCATCCGTGGTTATCAGGAAGATGAACGGATATCGGCGTGAACGAATGTAGTCTGGTGATATTTGATTTCCGTTCAGGTTTCCATTTATGGTCTGCCCAATAGGTCAGCGCCAAAACAAATTACAAATCACCTAATCGGAAATTTGCTGTTGACCAGTGTAATGTATAAAACGAGTTTACCAAAAGCATTTCTTCGTCTTTGCATTACTGGTGGAAATTATGTTTTCTTTTGAAACATTGCCAAAGTGTTTATAATCACAACACATCTATCCTGGGAAAATGGCCGTTGTTCTTTCTGGCGAGCATTTTATAAAAATTGATGAAATTCACTTTCACTTTACACCGTTGTTATCCTGGTATTAATCTGTTGACTTATACTGTTTGCATAAACTAAGTTGAGATTTTCTCCATTCTGCCTTCTTCAAATATATTTATCCAACAAGTTGCCAAGCATGTGGATCTTACATCACCAAAATGACTTTTTGTTTTCGATCTACAGTACCAAGGAATACGAATTGTTGTTTTGCACATGTTGTTGCAGTTCTAGTTACTACCTTCTGAAATTATTCTAAATTGTGTAGCTGCAATAAATTAACGTTGAAGTATACGAGTATGCTTATATAATAACTTGTTTCTTCTCTAAAGCCATTTAAAATTTTCTGTATCATGAAAGTAAGACGAAAGAAGAACAAAATACAACGTAAGCCAAAAAAAAAGTAAGACGATCCCAGAAGAAGAAGAAAAAACGAATGTCTGAGATACACAGATATTACTATACTGTACAGTAACACAGATATTAATATTGCATATTAAGCAATTCTTTAGGTTTCCTACTCAATAGCCTGTAGGCCTATTACTGAAACCATGCCTCAAAATATCCTACAGATGTTACAAAATGGTCATCAATGTACTGCAGCTTACCTATAGTTCAGGAGAGCAGTTATTATTTGTAAAATTCTGTATAACATCCAGTATTCACTGTCAGTCAACTCTAAGCGATTTAACAAAATTAAATGTTTTATTTTTCTAAAACGTTTTAAACAAAGATCAAGATAATTGTTGATTTTATCGTATAACTCCATAATGCGGTTAATGATTTGTGTTTTGTTTTTGACATCAAACTTAAAAGGTGAGCTTAATTATAATATTGACTGGTGTTAACAATGTAATGTAGTTGTATTGAACATCAATATCTCTCCTGTAATGCTTAGAGAAAAGTCATCTATCCATGAGACAAATATTAAAAGATTTACATGATGCATGCCCCTTTTCATTTTAGTAAATTGATTTTGATAATTGTCGTTTGATCCCTTTTTTTATGATAGTAGCTGCATCGCTAAAATATAAATAAACAGTTATTTACACTACAGTAATATTTCTGATCTGTATAATACAGCGCTGCATTTATCGCAGATATGCGTTGCATCCAGCGTTTTACAAAGCGCTGTCAATAAATTCCTCTGGTTAGCTGAGTGATAATGGCTTCTGCAAAATGCTAGAAAACCAGATGTTTAACTCCAGCTTTTAGAAGCATATAGTTTTGGTTTGATAAAACAAAAATTGTGCATCAAACCAAAATCACTGTTGAGCTAAAAATGCTTAAAAAGGTATCATCATCATCATCAGGCACCATCTCCGCTTGCAGCAGATTGCACATCAACATGGGTTAATTATTGTTTCCAAGAGTGGCGATTTTGAGTTAACTCACCCAGTGTCGCCAAATTGAGTCCAACCCATGTCTGAATGTTGTCTTGACATCATTTTGGCTGTCTGCCACATTTGCTGTTTCCTTCGACCTTACGTGTAAACTTTGCTGATTGCAAATTTTGATTTGATATATTGATTCTATATGATTTCACAAGTCGTACTGCTTTGATGCTGGCTCAAGGCAAATGGGAAGACAATGATTGATTTGTGTCATATTGTCATTAGAAGATTGTCTTAGAAGGCCAGGGGGCTTTTTTGCCAAGGTCAAGTGCTACGTTTTGTCTGGCCTCTACTTTTCGACCAACCTGCGGCTTAACCCTTAAACGCCTATGTGTTTCACCAACCGTTATTACCTATCTGGGTCTCAAATGACCCGGCCTGTTAAAGGGTATTGCTTTATCTTTCAATTTGTACATTTTTCTTAAATATGGTTATAAAACAAATCACTGTGTTGCAATTTCACTATTATACACTCCAAAGCATAATACTTCGAAAAAAACTAACAAAATTTGCAATAATTGCAAATGTAACATTTTTTTTTTGTGCAAAAGTAACCGAATTTAAGATCAACACTGCAAACTGTTAGCAACAGAAAAGAATTGAAATAATGTGTAACTTCAAAACTCAACAAATGCTCAAGTTAGTGAAAGAAAAGCAATAAATTGCAATTTTCTACTAGGCTACTAGGTGCTCTAATGTGGTAGCCTAGCCATGATGACTCTAAGCACAAAAATCATGCTGCACAATAGGGGCATAAAACCGTGACTTGTAGGTGATCGATACAACACGGCTCATTACATTCCTCGCACACATGAGGTGTTTTACGATCCAGAGAAGATGGACAGATGTGGCACCGCCGTCTATTACGCTTTGCACCCTCATGTGTAGCTGATGATTGAGAAGAGTCGATGTCAATTTTGTATCCACATTTTTGCAGCGATAGTTTAGCAGCTCTTGGAAGCTGTTTTACTTGCACTCGACGTTGTAGCCATGGATGAAGCAAACTCATATCTAAGTTTGCCAGAAATATTCGGCGTCGATGACTTGCTTCTTTTTCTTTTCTTGGAAATTTAGCTCGGAAGACCACCATGCTATTGATACCCGCAATATTGAGGCAGTTGTAGAAGTAGGCAAGTGGCCAGCGATTTGTCCTTTTCTGCACACTGTAGTTGTGACAAAGTTGGTCAACTTTGTCAACAGCTGCTTTAGTAGCATTATAGGCTTGTATCATGTCAGGTAAACCTTTATCTGCATCAACTTTGCTATCATCAGGCCCGGATTTAGGGGGGGGGGGGCAGAGGGTGCAGGTTCTCCGGGCCCCCCGACTTTTCAAGGGCCTCCTTACGTGGAAAAAATGTGATTTTATGTTATTATTATTTTTGTTCTTTTTGCCTGTGAAGTTTCTTCAAAATGCTGTGCAGTGCTGGATTAATGCTACTGTAGACGTAGAGGTGTTTTTTTTGCTCGTGGGCCCCCCTGATCTAAAAGTGCCCCGGACCCCCCATCAGCTAAATCCGGCTCTGGCTATCATTATGCATAGTTGATAGTAAAACTACAACTTTTTATTTCCTTGGCACATACGATACTAACGTTTACCTGTCACTAAAGCCAAACAAGCTTGACCCAACCCTTTTCGTCTTTCTTGTTGCAAATTCAACGGGAAGCTCTCGCCTATTTTCAACTATACAAAACTTTCACCAATGATTGAAAAGATAGAAGTTGCTTTATGGTTTATTTACTATACGAATTAAGTTTAATGTTTGTGGTAGCCTACTTTAAAGAGTTACTGCTGGCAAAATAAACTGTTAGTCAAAAAAAGTTGCACTATTACTTAACATGGGTCTCTAAAGACCCTATAAGTTTTTTCTTCTAAAACAGCAGTAACTAGTTTACCAGTGGAATATTTTTAAATTATAAATGTGAAATGGGAGAAGAATAAGTGCTTTGAGAATACTGGAAGTCACACAGAATATGGCTAGAATGTAAAGACCTCTGGGTCACTAGAGACCCACATAGGCGTTTAAGGGTTAAGTGGCCCTTTTAGGACCAGATGCTCCAGCCAGTACAGCTGTAGTAGAGGTCATCGAGGCAATGAAACTCTCTCAACGAGTTAAGGTAGTACTGTAGTCTATTGAGAGAGTAACGAAATAAGTAAAAAATATATATCAAAATTGGAATAAATTTGTCATAGTATTTAAATAATAAAACTTTGGTAGAGAGTTTGCTTTGTTGAACCTTAGAGAAATAAAACATAGTAACTTTAGCGGGTTTAGCATACTTTATTTCACACAAAATATAACATAATTAAATAAAATAAACTCAAACGTTTTCGACTCGTACGTGTGTCCTCATCAGGAATTAAATCTGCAATACATAAAATGAAAAATCGTAAGATAAATTTGACTATGCACTGTAACTGTAACGACACTCTGGACTGAAAGCACAAACTGAACAAATGATACGAGAATGATTACGAGTAAATTATGCGGTGGGAAACAGATCACGTGAGGTGTAAACTACAGGCATTGGACAAAACAATTAGAAAACACACAAAAGGAACGATGAGCCACAGGCGAATAACTGCCGGTTAAGAGATGGATTGTTACGTTTGATTCCTAAGGCTTCCATGATCTTAGTCTGAAAATCAGATCTGCCTCGAGAGATGATTTTAAATTGGTCGATCAAGACATTGTCAGTGCACGTTTCACAAGAGGCGATGTGCTCTTTATTCGCCTGTGGCTCATCGTTTCTTTTGTGTGTGTTCTAATTGTTTTGTCCAATGCCTGTAGTTTACACCTCACGTGATCTGTTTCCCACCGCATAATTTACTCGCAATCATTCTCGTATCATTTGTTCAGTTTGTGCTTTCAGTCCAGAGTGTCGTTACAGTTGCAGTGCATAGTCAAATTTATCTTACGATTTTTCATTTTATGTATTGTAGATTTAATTCCTGATGAGGACACACGTACGTGTCGAAAACGTTTGAGTTTATTTTATTTAACTTTGTTGCTTTGTTGAAATTACAATGCCCTTTTTTTGATCTGCTATTTTGTTGTGTATGTTTAGGAGGAATTTCACTTCCAACCATTGAAACAAACCTTCCATCACCAACCAATACTTTAGCGACTGGTTATCCTGGTCTTGTTGTGACAGCTCAGTTTGAAAAAGATGATTTTGAAAGTTATCAATGGATAAACACATATGCAGACAACATCAACGTTCCACAGTTTTACGTCGGTGCTGTCGGATGCGTATCAAGACAATCAATTGATTCAACACAATCTTGTGTTGAGAACAATGGAGTGATCACTTCAACTTTGACTTATCTTCAACCACTGACAACTAACCTGGATCTCAGTGTTCGAAGCGGGTCAGTAGCTGCTGGAGGCGATATATCGACATTGCCCATCGTAGTCCAGCTTCCACATATAACTATTCAAAGTAAGTTTTTGCTTTTATTTTTCTAAAACTATTTTTTAATGCTACTTCATCATTGCCAATTATTGTTGTCCTTCCACGTAGGCTATAACAGTCCGAGGTAATTTCTGTGGACTTTTGTAAAAGGAAAGATTATTGTCAGATATTCATTTAAAACAGGGGTCACCAACCTTTTTTGCATGCGGGCCACTTTGGCACTAAGGAGAGCTGTGGCGGCCGCACTAATAATATGTTAGGTAGGTTTACTCTATGCTAGAAAAGAACGCATTTCGTACCCAGTATCCAGCGTTACATGTTGTTAATATTTATGTTAGAATAGCCTACCGCAGCAACAAAATTAATCGAATAACGCTACTGCCAGGCCAAGCTCCTTTTACAACACTTTTAACTTTTTTAACAATGCCTAATAAACGAGGCCACTTGTTTTGCGCATTTATAGCGAGGCCAGCGGTTTCATCAGAATATTCATCGCCAAGCATGAGTGGTGTTATCACTTCGCTTCACAAAAATATCTTGCAATTAACAGTTTCAGTAAACAATCAAATGTTCGACATATCGCAATACAGGCAACAGTAGTGACCTGCAAACATATCAGCGAAAAATAGGCTCCATTAACAGGGAGACAGAAACCAGGCACCATGACACAAACGCTTGTGGAAATCATCGACAAAAACGTTTCTATCGTAATGCATGAACAGTCTTCCCTTTAAAAAAGCAATGAGTTGGTTTTTCATCCTTTTTGTGAGAGTCTATAAAACCGCCTTTCTTTGATTATATTAGACAACTGTCACTTGCGGTGCTTATCAGCATGGCAAGAATTTGTTGATTAACAACATTTTGCAGTACTAAGATAAATATTTTCATAATACAACTAGAAAAAGTCTTTAAATTTATATATAGGGTAGTGCGGGGCAAGACTAGTCACATTTTGGTATTATTGTGTATATCTTCACATAAAGTTAAAAATGTCTCAATTTTTAGTGTTAAACAGTTGTACTAAGGCTTCCTTAAACATGATGGCAAAAAAAAAGTGAGATTTATTTTTAAGTTATGTTATTACAACATCATTTTTACGACAGAGTCAAATGACTGGTTTTGCCCCTAAGTAAGGGTAAAACAGGTCAGTGTTTTTTTGATGAAGGAAAGAGTATATTTACACATAAAAAGTGCAGTTACACATACAAAGCGCACTACTGCAGCACATTTGTTCAGAACAGACATCAGCAAACATGCTGGATTCCATTTTATGACATTATTTGTTCAATTGCTGTGCCGAGTATCCATGGTTCTTCTTGACGACAAAACAAACTGAGCAAGGAAGATTATGACAAAATTTGCCATTTTGTTCATGACAATGAGGTCCACATGGTACATACAGTTGTCAAATGTTAGAACAATTGCTTTGTGACCAATCGATACAAACACAATCAAAAATACACTTCAAATGTTTTCTAGTAGCCTCTATAGTTCAATATTGTTACATTTATTTTAAATCTTTCATTTGGGATTTTTTGCGTTTTTGTACAAACTTTGACGCACACTTTCTATAAAAGAAAATTGAAAAACCATTGATAAATTTTGCATGGTAGCCTTACCATATCTTAGTGAATAAGTGGACAAAATTAATTTCAGTACAAATTTTCACTGGGGTCATGGGCAACCAAGATATTAAAAGGACCCCACTTATTGCTTTTTTTTCATTTCGACCCACGTTTCACATTAAATAAACTCCCAAACCCTTTAATATTTTCTCAGTTTATTGAGAATCTTATAAACAACATTTTTACCAAATTTCAGCCAAAACTAATCAAAAATGAGGTCTTGGCAAGGTTTTAAATTTTGGAAAATCTTAGCCGGGAGCTGGAAACGGCCAAATTTGGATGTCTATGACCTTTGACCTTTTAGAGTGACAATGTAAACGATGTTATTTTTTCAATATTTGGCACAAGTACTATCACCTGTAAAAAATTTGGGTTGTTACCTAATTTGGTTTAGCAGTGATAGGGCCTCAAACATGGCCAGAAATAAAAAAATCGTGCCCCCTTGGCATACCCCCTCAAAACTAAATGCTTCGCTCACACTAGGATAAGCTGATTTTTGATTTAATAGGCAAATAATACCCTATGAACCAAATGCTAAATTCTTTGGTTAAAGCATTTAGCATTTTCACCAATTGAGGCAAAAATTTGGCACAGCACTTCGTGACTGACTTGTGTTGCCCCAACCAAAATAGCCATGACTGAACAAAAATAAATACCCAATAAAACTAATTTCCAAGGAAGAACTACAAAATGAGTAGTTTTGAGACAAAGTACAATAATTGTAATTTGTTTAAACTAGAAAGTCTTGGTTTAATTAACAATTTTCATAGTGTAATGCTCTGTTTAGTCGAAACCACAAAAAAAAAGTTAGTCCAAAATATGAAGGTAAAATTTTACACCAACTTACGTTTCGCAGCCCAGACAAAGACAGCAAGCAAAAACTGCACAGCAGTTGCTGTTGTTGAACCACAAAAGAACCACCAAGTGCTCTAAAGCATTTTTTTGAGTGTATTATTTCCCAAAAAAAAGTTATGCTTGATTAAAATCAAACTGGCCGGTTTTACCCGACGACTTGTTTTGCCCCGAACTACCCTAATATTTTGCCAATTTATTATTATAAATTCAGTTGGCACACTGACCTATTTTGCCAACAAAACTTTCATAAAATGAACACTGCTTGTAAAACACAATAACGGTGAAATGTAGCCTACACTAGTGTTTGCATGACATTTACAAACTTAAAATAAGCGACCCTATCAAGGGCGCGGGAAGTAGGGGTGCTCAAGGGGCTGCAGCCCCCCCTAGAGCTATTTCAGCCCCCCCTGGAAATTTCGATAATTGCTTCAGCCCCCCCTAGAAAATTCTGACAATTTCAGTTACATAACATATTTTCAGTAATCGTGTTGCAAAACGTTTTTCTTGGGTTTTATAATGCTCCCGATTCGAAATCGGAAACGTTGTTTTCGTGTATTACCGATTTGTTTTCCCTGCTGAATTTGCCGATTGAACGCCTTCAAGGCTACTGTCTTGACGGTGCAGCAAATACAGTATGTCTGGTTGCTAGAAGTGAGTGCGGGCCAAACTTAAAGCATTATGCCCTGGATCGGTATACATTCACTGCAGTAATCATGCTCTCGATTTGATTTTGCAAGACGTTGTAAAGGAAGCGAGGCTTATTGCCGATGCCTTAAACTTCGTTCAAAGTGTTGCAGTTGTAATTCGTGAATCGTCTAAACGTAAATCTTCATTCATGTCGCTTTTTGGTTCCGATGAAGTTGCCTGCAATTGGCTGGGTTTGCGTCCTACTCGTTGGTGCTTTCGTGCTTTTGCCTCGCTCGTGTTGTTAAGTGCTACCCTACCCTGTCGCAATGACTGACCGACATGACAGAAGATAGTGCAATGCGAGGAGACGCACGTGCAAAAATATTCGGCTTTGTAAAACAAGTACGCACGATGCGGCTTTATATTGCGATTACCTGCAGTGGTGAAGTTTATCAGCCTGCAGAAGCCGTCGCAAGACAGCTCCAAAACAAGAAGATTTCTGCTTCTTCAGTTTTTAAATCCATCACCATTCTCCGCAAACGGATTAAAAATCTCAGAAAAGATGAATCCATTTCCAAGCTTATGGATGCAGCGAACGTCTTTATGTTTGCCGATAACCTAAAAACGCCAAAGAATCCCCGAGTGGGCAAAACTCCAGCAAGGATTCGAAACACAGAAGAATCCGATGGTTTGTCGTCTGCGGGAGAAAGAGCGTGGAAACGGTAATAGGCTACATTGAAGCCCTTGATTTGGTTCAAGCTGAGCTTGATCGAAGATTCGACCAGGCGGATCTGCTTACAGCAGCCAACAGATAAAAGGCCCTTCTGAGCTGTGCAAATGGTGAGGAAAGATCTGATAGGCTACTGAGAACAGCTTATCTGATGCCATCAGAAAAGATCGCCTAAAAATCGAACTTTCCTTGTTCAGCGAAGTTGTAAGTGGAAAAACCGCAAACTCCGTTCAAAAGGTTGCTGAGATACTATCACAACTAAATCCAGGGCCGGATTTAAATGATAGGGGGCCCAGAGCACTTTTACATCGGGGACTCCCGGCGAAAAACTACTACGTCTACAGTAGCATTAATCCTGGACTGCACAGAATTCTGTAGAAACATTAAAGGCTAAAAGAAAAAAATAACACAAAATCACATTTTTTCCACGTCGGGGGCCCCTTTCAAAAGGGGGGCCCGGGGCACCTGCATCCTCTGCCCCCCCCTCCCAAAATCCGGGCCTGAATAAATCCTCAAACACTAGATCTTTTCAAAGAATTGCGAAAATTCGTGGAGCTCTGCCTTTGCCTCCCTGCTTCAGCTGCAACATCAGAACGTTCTTTTTCTGCTCTAAGACGCTTGAAAACGTGGTTGAGAATCTCAATCACACAAAAAAGACTTAGGGTACTCATCTTGCGTTGATGCATATCCACCAAAACATTTTGGACTCTGTCGATGTCAAAGAACTCATGACACAGTTCCTAGAGAAAACACCTGAGCGAAAAGCAATCTTCGGAAGCGTGTGAGAACTCACTTCCACAAACTATCGTTTTCAAATCACTTTCTAATTTGTACGTTTTCATTTGAATTTTCTGAACAGTTGCTTTGTTGTTGCCGTTTTTCATTTGTCATAATTTACAATGCAAGTGTTTTGGCGTCGGCTCTTACACCGGAGGGGACCGAATGCTTATAGGCTACTACCACTTTTAAATGCTGACCCATATAAGGGGGGTCTGGGGGGCAAATCTCCCCAGAAGCTGACAACACTACGGCATCTTCAGCCCCCCTAGAGAAAAATAGTTCCCGCGCCACTGGACCCTATGCTCACAGACAATTTCGAAATTCGAAAACAGAAGCTTTAATCAACCACTAGGAGAGTGTGGCTGGACATCGCATTAGAATAACTTTAAGCGACCCCAGCCTAGAATTACAATCTGATTGGTCGGTCAGTGGAATCGTATGCAAAGCAAAAATATGCTTCCCAAAAAGTATTTTTTTGCCTTCATGCTCTTTAAATCCTCAAGAAAAGTATTTTTGATTATACTTGTACGCTGATACCTTCTGCGGGCCGCACATAACAGCGTGGTGGGTCGCATGCGGCCCGCGGGCCGCCAGTTGGTGACCCCTGAAAGAGGTTTGTTATTTGGTGTAGCGTTATTTACCTGTTCCATGAAGAAAAAAAAAGATACGTAATGCAATAAATATTAAAATTAGTTTAAATATATTTTTAATCAGTCTAGATTCGTGATAAAAATTTACAGAGCGGAAAACTATGTTGGAGCGGAAAACTCCATTATTACAAAGCAGATAAAGTTGCATCATGGAGCATATTGGTTCGTTAAACAGATTCTAGGAAATGTATAAATTCATTCTTTGCTTCAGATTGCCCACAAACACTCGAAGACAACGTCACTGTTCAATTCAACTCAGGTGGATACAATGACGTTGGGACATTCACTTGTTTTAACAATGGACAATTGTTCTATTCAAACGGAAGCCAACCTACTTCTGACCGAACTACTTGTCAATACAATGCTAAATGGAGTGGTCAGGATAATCTACAGTGTTGGGAAGGTAATTAGGGAAAGTAAATTATTCTACTTACTTACTTACTTAGCCTACTTACTTATTAAAGCCATACTGTTATGCATTCTGAGGACAAGTTGGTCTATGACTCTCAGCATTCTTTGTTTCACTTATTTTTATACACTATTTTGCAACTATAAAGATGTCATAGATCTCAAGTAGGCTATTGTCGCACTGAATGCATTTTAGCTACTCCAGTTAAGCAATGAAAATGATATTGGCTACTAAAGCGAATTTAGAAAATAAGCATTTAGCCACGTGCCTCTCCAAAACCACAAAATATGTGCCATTATGTTTTTTGTAAAACTTTCACGTTTTCTCTTAGGCTATTCAACTACATCAGGGGCAGAGGGTGCAGGTTCTCCGGGCCCCCCGACTTTTCAAGGGCCTCCTTACGTGGAAAAAATGTGATTTTATGTTATTATTATTTTTGTTCTTTTTGCCTGTGAAGTTTCTTCAAAATGCTGTGCAGTGCTGGATTAATGCTACTGTAGACGTAGAGGTGTTTTGTTTTGAGCGGGGCCCCCCTGATCTAAAAGTGCCCCGGGCCCCCCATCAGCTAAATCCGGCTCTGGCTATCATTATGCATAGTTGATAGTAAAACTACAACTTTTTATTTCCTTGGCACATACGATACTATCGTTTACCTGTCACTAAAGCCAAACAAGCTTGACCCAACCCTTTTCGTCTTTCTGGTTGCAAATTCAACGGGAAGCTCTCGCCTATTTTCAACTATACAAAACTTTCACCAATAATTGAAAAGATAGAAGTTGCGTTATGGTTTATTTACTATACGAATTAAGTTTAATGTTTGTGGTAGCCTACTTTAAAGAGTTACTGCTGGCAAAATAAACTGTTAGTCAAAAAAAGTTGCACTATTACTTAACATGGGTCTCTAAAGACCCTATAAGTTTTTTCTTCTAAAACAGCAGTAACTGTTTTACGATGAGCCACAGGCGAATAACTGCCGGTTAAGAGATGGATTGTTACGTTTGATTCCTAAGGCTTCCATGATCTTAGTCTGAAAATCAGATCTGCCTCGAGAGATGATTTTAAATTGGTCGATCGAGACATTGTCAGTGCACGTTTCACAAGAGGCGATGTGCTCTTTATTCGCCTGTGGCTCATCGTTTCTTTTGTCTGTGTTCTAATTGTTTTGTACAATGCCTGTAGTCTACACCTCACGTGATCTGTTTCCCACCGCATAATTTACTCGCAATCATTCTCGTATCATTTGTTCAGTTTGTGCTTTCAGTCCAGAGTGTTGTTGCAGTTGCAGTGCATAGTCAAATTTATCTTACGATTTTTCATTTTATGTATTGCAGATTTAATTCCTGATGAGGACACACGTACGTGTCGAAAACGTTTGAGTTTATTTTATTTAACTTTGTTGCTTTGTTGAAATTACAATGCCCTTTTTTTGATCTGCTATTTTGTTGTTTATGTTTAGGGGGAATTTCACTTCCAACCATTGAAACAAACCTTCCATCACCAACCAATACTTTAGCGACTGGTTATCCTGGTCTTGTTGTGACAGCTCAGTTTGAAAAAGATGATTTTGAAAGTTATCAATGGATAAACACATATGCAGACAACATCAACGTTCCACAGTTTTACGTCGGTGCTGTCGGATGCGTACCAAGAGAATCAATCAATGAAATACAATCTTGTGTTGAGAACAATGAAGTGATCACTTCAACTTTGACTTATCTTCAACCACTGACAACTAACCTGGATCTCAGTGTTCGAAGCGGGTCAGTAGCTGCTGGAGGCGATATATCGACATTGCCCATCGTAGTCCAGCTTCCACATATAACTATTCAAAGTAAGTTTTTGCTTTTATTTTTCTAAAACTATTTTTTTAATGCTACTTCATCATTGCCAATTATTGTTGTCCTTCCACGTAGGCTATAACAGTCCGAGGTAATTTCTGTGGACTTTTGTAAAAGGAAAGATTATTGTCAGATATTCATTTAAAACAGGCGTCACCAACCTTTTTTGCATGCGGGCCACTTTGGCACTAAGGAGAGCTGTGGCGGCCGCACTAATAATATGTTAGGTAGGTTTACTTTATGCTAGAAAAGAACGCATTTCGTACCCAGTATCCAGCGTTACATGTTGTTAATATTTATGTTAGAATAGCCTACCGCAGCAACAAAATTAATCGAATAACGCTACTGCCAGGCCAAGCTCCTTTTACAACACTTTTAACTTTTTTAACAATGCCTAATAAACGAGGCCACTTGTTTTGCGCATTTATTGCGAGGCCAGCGGTTTCATCAGAATATTCATCGCCAAGCATGAGTGGTGTTATCACTTCGCTTCACAAAAGATATCTTGCAATTAACAGTTTCAGTAAACAATCAAATGTTCGACATATCGCAATACAGGCAACAGTAGTGACCTGCAAACATATCAGCGAAAAATAGGCTCCATTAACAGGGAGACAGAAACCAGGCACCATGACACAAACGCTTGTGGACCCCCACCTAGAATTACAATCTGATAGGTCGGTCAGTGGAATCGTATGCAAAGCAAAAATATGCTTCCCAAAAAGTATTTTTTGCCTTCATGCTCTTTAACTCCTCAAGAAAAGTATTTTTGATTATACTTGTACGCTGATACCTTCTGCGGGCCGCACATAACAGCGTGGTGGGTCGCATGCGGCCCGCGGGCCGCCAGTTGGTGACCCCTGAAAGAAGTTTGTTATTTGGTGTAGCGTTATTTATCTGTTCCATGAAAAAAAAAAGATACGTAATGCAATAAATATTAAAATTAGTTTAAATATATTTTTAATCAGTCTAGATTCGTGATAAAAATTTACAGAGCGGAAAACTATGTTGGAGCGGAAAACTCCATTATTATAAAGCAGATAAAGTTGCATCATGGAGCATATTGGTTCGTTAAACAGATTCTAGGAAATGTATAAATTCATTCTTTGCTTCAGATTGCCCACAAACACTCGAAGACAACGTGTATGTACAATTCAACTCAGGTGGATACAATGACGTTGGAACATTCACTTGTTCTAACAATGGACAATTGTTCTATTCAAACGGAAGCCAACCTACTTCTGACCGAACTACTTGTCAATACAATGCTAAATGGAGTGGTCAGGATAATCTACAGTGTTGGGAAGGTAATTAGGGAAAGTAAATTATTCTACTTACTTACTTACTTAGCCTACTTACTTATTAAAGCCATACTGTTATGCATTCTGAGGACAAGTTGGTCTATGACTCTCAGCATTCTTTGTTTCACTTATTTTTATACACTATTTTGCAACTATAAAGATGTCATAGATCTCAAGTAGGCTATTGTCGCACTGAATGCATTTTAGCTACTCCAGTTAAGCAATGAAAATGATATTGGCTACTAAAGCGAATTTAGAAAATAAGCATTTAGCCACGTGCCTCTCCAAAACCACAAAATGTGTGCCATTATGTTTTTTGTAAAACTTTCACGTTTTCTCTTAGGCTATTCAACTACATCAGATTAACCTGGACAGCGGTGTAAGATACTCGTGTTTTAAATTAGGAATGAGTTTGAGAGATAGAAATTTAGTTTTGCATTTTTGAAATGCTAAACGCTGAATTTTTTTTTTACCAGGCTAACGAGGCTCTGGTGAAGCTAGTTGGGCCAGCCACCCGCTAGTGCGAAATTACGATTTCGAAACATCAAAAAACTATATTTTGCAACCAACTGGTGTAAAATAAATTATTATTATTATTTTCATGTTATACAGTAGAATTCGTCTGTAGTGACTTTGGCTATAGTGACACTTCGCCTATAGTGACACCTGTTGCAAAGTCCCGTTTGCATACGCAACAGTTGAGTAGAATTCGGCTATAGTGACACTTCGCTTATGGTGACACTTTTTCCGCGGTCCCTTCAGGTGTCACTATAGGCGAATTCTACTGTATTAGGATTAGCCTACCTCTAGCCTGCAGTTAGAATATTGATGTATGAACGTAAAACTGAGTGGCTACTTTGAATAGATTTTGCATTGAAACCAAAAGCATGGCAGATATGTTCATACCAAATTTTTTGTTGAAAATTTTCTCGCAGTAAATTGACGATAAATAATTGTTGGTTGTTTTCTAAAAATGAAAACTCAGACTTTGATATTAATTTCGTTCAACTGCTATTGCAACTTTTCGACTTCTGCATTCTAATGCAGACTGGCTCTTTAAACTGAATTGTTATTCCAGATCATCGTCAAGTCAACGACGGTTGGATTGAAGTAGGGAACGGACTCAGATATCGAATGACTCCTTCTAAGTTGAATTGGAATGCTGCAAGGAATTGGTGTCTCGGTGCTGGAGGAGACTTGGCAACAAGTGGAATGAGAGAAGATTATTGGACAAGAGTGTGAGTGGATAGCAAACTACAAAATTCTTTATTAAACAGATTATAATGAAATAAACATGATATTTTGAGATGTTTTCTGAGACAAACTGTATATTGATCTTTTGTAACGGCCAAATTGAATGACTTTTCATCAGGGCCAACCGGACAAGTTTGTAACTGAAGAAATTGGATTCATCAGACAGTTGATGTGGGTAGTGGAAGCAAAAAACACAATTCAAACTTTTTGTGGTTGGCTACATGCAAAGGCTGGGCAACCAAACACTTAAACAACTGAAACACCTATTTGCTGTCTATCCATTTGAAAACAAATAATGATCATTCAGCCAGAGCGCTTTTTGCGCTTATGCCTCGTGGAAATTTATTTCATGCTATTGAAAGTGTAATTTTCCCAATTTTTTTATAACATATTATTTGTATTTTCAAGAGCCATAGCCAACATCATGCTGCTGAAAGACGACCTCACCTGGATTGGACTTAACGACCTCGATAATGAAGGTCAGTGGATGTGGGTGGATGGTGAACCAGCCACTACTTCAAACGCCTTCTGGGACCAAGATGAACCCAGCAACAGCAACGGCAACGAAGACTGCGGACAAATAGATCTTTCCAGAGATTTCCAATCCAATGATAAATATTGCGACAACAAATTTTATGGTCTGTGCGAAGCAGTAATTAAGCACTGAACATAATTGCAGATAAATTTGGATGACATTCAATCTATTCACCATGAGTATTAGATTTAATAATTTATATTCACTGATTTGCTATTTTTTCTGTAATCTTTAGCGTAACTTTGTTTTCAAATGGACGTTGTAATAAACTTGAGCTCGAATGAAAATATTTGTTTGTAAATCCATCAAACAAGCAAATTTGAACTTATGTTATTTCATTTTATATGTTTCTTGTCATTTCTTGGCTGTCAAATGTGTAATAGAAATTTAAAAACTGAACATTTTTAATTGCGGGTGCGTTATTTTGAAATACACTATTCTTAACTTGAATGATTACGCAACCCAACTTATGCAATCAGAGCTTCCACTTTTGTTCAAAAATTTGTAACAACGGAGATCCCGGGGGTGAGCCTTATTAGCTGCAGGTACCTTACATTGCAAAAAATGCTTCTCATAATATGGAATAGTTCAGCTTGTGATTAACTGGTTTGTTTAAGCCATAGCGACTTATATACACACGTACAGGCCTTGTAAGAAACTGCATTTTTTATTTTGAACTCTGCTAAATGTACTTTATTTCCATTTGAAATGATATTTTTAAAATCCAAATTAGCAAACTGTGATCTCTTAATCTCAAATTTCTGCAAAACTCCCAGTTTTAAATTAACCTCAAATTTCTGCAAAACTCCCAGTTTTAAATTAACAAACAAAATTTAAAATAACAAACAAAATTTTAAATTTGTTATTTTTTAAATCAGTTTTAAATTATCAAACAAACTTTAAAATTAACAAACACTTTTAGGGCAAATATTAGTAATAAAATCGTACTATTAGCGTATCGATTTATGATATTGAAATATTGTTTCGTTCTTCAATCATCATTGGGAAATTCTTTACCAATATAATGTTGCAGAGGTGTTGCCATATCACAACACATCCATCCGTTAAATAGAAAGGAAGACAAACTTGTTCCCAAATAATGTCACGTGATTCTTTTGGAAAGAAAACACGATTATTCTGTACATATAGACATAAACATGAACGTGACTGAAGGGTTGTAGTAATTGAGATCAGGAGACTAAAAAACGAATTAAATTTCTTGTATAGATAAATTGAAGAGCTTGCAAACTTCCACGTTAACTTATTTTCAAATAAACTAATTTCTCGTTTATGCATACAACCTCTAAGCAGCAAACAACACGGAAATTATTCTGCTTTTAGGAAAGTCCCCCAATCCACTAAGTTGTAGTCCTAAACGAAATTCCGACGCCAGATCTCAGACGTTTGAGGCGTTGTCAATATTTCCATGGCTAATCTTTACTAGGAGGAAGGTTTTCTGTAGAAGATAGCTCTAAATTAGTTGATGTGGGTTCGGCTGCCAGCCTGCCAGTGCTGCCACAGTACAGTTGGATCCGCAACTTTATCTTGATCACGTGGTATAGCTGTAACAAAAGTTTTTTCTGGGATTCCGTCGGTCAAGAGCTGGTGTTTGGACGTGCAGTGGGTGTTTCGAATCAGTGCCCTGGCTAAATTTCACAACTAAGCGAAACATGCTTTAGAAACACTGAGCTTGTTTAATAGAACAATTCCATTATAAATAAACAAATAGAAATTGTTAAGAAATAGAAACAAGCAGGTTGTACATTCAAAGACACAAAATAATTCAGTAGCGTTTAAAGTTTAGTTAAAAAATATTTAGGTTGCCTGTGCCAAAAACATTTGTCTATTTGCAACATGCAGGTAACTGACAGAAACTTTTTTTTAAAGATATTGCGGAGGTGATTTTATATCACAACGTACCTAACGTTACAATTCTCAGTGTAATATATATAATAACCTACTTGCTTGTCTTGGAATAATTCACAGACAACGATACTTCAACAATTGAAAACTTCACTCTGATAAACTTGTTGACTATGCCTGGTTGCGTCAATGGTTCAGAGCCTTTACAAACATGCAAAACTACCAGGAATTCCCTATCAGAGGTTTTGTCAGTCCGAGGATGAAGATTCAAACCAACCAACCGTACCTTGTTCTTTGGTAGGCAACTGAATCAATCGCAATTTCCTGTAAGCATACAACAATGAAGAAAATAAGTATTATGTTATGATGGAGTTATTGTTGCTCTACAACAGCAAAAGCCTTTTAGCGAGAGTTCTCTTTTCTATTTCGTTTCTCATTCACGATGTACCCACATTGCGACATGACTCATTCTTGCAGAGTTGCATAAGAAGTAACTCAATTGGCAACGATTTGATACATCATTGACTAGAAGACACAAATCTTTTTATCACTGAAATAAACTGCAATTAATCACAAATGGGATAATGAGCTGGTCAGCAATGAAGATAACAAAATGATCAGCCTCATCAACAATAATCCACTAATTAAATCATTGTAAAGGTGCAAAAAGGAACAAATACCTTTTTCTAAATCTTTGCGTTGTTTTAAGCCGGAACGGCCTGTCAATGCAACCACTCTATGATCTACAGTAGTCTACGTATGCCGATTAGGGAATTCACTAAGTGTAAAATTATATCAAAATCCACTATCAATTGTTCACATTTTGTGTGTTATTTTACATACAATACTACAATGATGTTTTTATATCAAGTTTTATAGCTAGTCTGTTGTAGAGAAGTTCAATTTAAAAAATATGTTTGTCTGTTAGCCGAGCACATGTTGAGTGTGTATAAGTCAATTTGTTTATTGTCACGGTTTCTTTCTATCTCTTACCAGGAAAAAGACTTGGAAAGGTTCAATGACGTTTTTAATGGGTTATAACCGAAAAGCAGTCAATTAAAGGTCGAAAGGTTCCACTAGTGAAATGATAATCTAACTTCTTGAAGGACTTTAACGAACGGCTTCTCAAATAACTCTAATTTCGAACACAATTTATATCAGCACCAATTCTCATCTACTTGTATTCAATTTCTTCAACTCTCAATCAACAATAATTTCTGCACCAACTACCAATCCACAACTCATAACACAACTCTCATTATAATCAACTCGTCGTAATACAACTCCCATAATAATCTCAATACGCAAATTACACCACTATTTATAGAAGGTTGTTTCGGTCTAGTAACATCGAAAAGGTTACGTAATGTCACATTGTTCTGTCAAGTTGCAATAAATGTCAACAAGCAGAAGCTTAAAGAAGTCTAAAGAATGTCACGTAGGAGTAGAAGATTCTTACATAATAAATATTTCGCAATCGGACATCTACTGCTAAACATCCTTATGACGTCATGACAAACGACGCTCAGAAATTATGAAAAACAACAGAACATTCCAGATTTGCATGCTTACAGACGATTCTAGAAATACGTTATAAAATACAAATTTCTCATTCAAAGGTTACTTCAGGTCAATACCCGATAATAACACATCGCTCAAAATTCCATAATGAAAACAGCACATTCTGTCAAGACGCAAAGCAGCCCGACGCGAGGCCTTGCACATTGATTGTGACATACGCCCCCCCTTAGAATATTGTTGCAAACAATATAACAACACAATCAATACAAAACACACCACAAAACAATTAATTACTCAATAAAACAGTCTTATTAGTCCATCGTTGCATGATCTACCAACGATAGCTTTTCTCAAAACAATAGTCACGTTTACTGTGAAAGTTTCCGTCGTCCTCAAATGACTTCAGTGCACCGGCGAGCAAGATGACCCATCTTCTTACATCGGAAACACTTCCTCTCCGGACAGTCCTTGGCCAGATGACCTTCTCTGTGACAGTTGTAGCAAGCCTTTTCATCAAAAGGGCAGCTCCTGGCTATGTGTCCAATCTCCCCACATCGGTAGCAGTGGTTGTCACGGCAACGTCTGTTTTCCGAATGTCCGCCGTCAGCAACGCACTCCCTGGCGAAGTGTCCGCGTCTACCGCATCTATAGCAAACTCCAAATGGTCGTCCCCTGCCTCTTCCCTTCGGTTCTTCGCGCTTGTAGTATCCGTGATCGTAAAATTGTCGCTGATTATCTGCAGAACAAATCTCGAGCAAAGTGACCATTCTTGCCACAAGAATAACAAGTAACTTCAGAATTTCTCTCAATAACATTTCGGATTATAAGATCAACTAAAGGGTTTTGTAAACATAACGCTTTCACAGTCCCACTACAATACGGAGTTTCGATATATATCTTCGCTAACGGTCCTTGGATTGAAGTGTTATTTATCGACATCACAATTCCAGTTTTTCCCGTTAACTGACTGTCTTTAACCAAATCTCTCTTCACCATTATACCCGTAGAACCAGAATCACGTAAAACTTTTACTTTTTTGTTTCCAACTTTTCCATCCACTACTGGCAGGTAATCTTCAGGTATTATTTCTTCATATGCATCTTTTTTTGTCTTCTTTCCCGTTCTCTTCTCCAACTGATCATCTTCATCCGATCTCTCATTCCCAAGCGTGGGTTCATGAATCATTAACGCACAACCGCAACGATAAACGTCCGTGTCTTTATCTTTTCCAGACTGATTGGATAGGGAAAACGACTTGTCCTTGCATTCCTTCGCTTCGTGTCCTTGCCTAGTGCAACGATTGCACCACTTCCTCGATTCCTGATGATTTTTGTTAGTCTTCCTCCGGCAGTTAACAGACTTATGAGCTAAGTCATTACAATTAAAACAACGTACATCTCTTGGAACCGCACCTCCTTTAAACTTATTTGTTTGCTCCTCGTCATCATCGAATGACAACATCTCTTCGGTCGACAACTTCTCATCATGGGCAACTAAATACTGTTCCGCCACACTGGCTATGTCTTCTAGAGTCTTCGGACTTCTCTCCATTAAATAAACAGACAGATCTTTTGAACATGAATCTGTGAATTGTTCCTTAATTATAAGGTTTGCCAATCCGTCCAATGATTGCTCGGCCCCCGAAAGTTCAAACCATTTTAACAAAAGGTTTCTTAGACGTTCAATAAATTGACCTGGGCTTTCGTGTCGTTCAGGCTTTGCCTCACGGAATCTTTGACGGTATCCATGCTCGGTAACATTGTATCGCTTTAACAGAGCTAACTTCAATCTGTCGTAGTTCATGGCCTCTTCTTGCGAAAGTCTTGAATATACATCAAGAGCTTGTCCCGATAATAACATGCTTAGCTGGGTAGCCCACGTCGACTTCTCCAATTTGGCTATTGTAGCATATCTTTCAAATCTTAACAAATAAATATCCAACTCATCTTTTTCTTCAACAAATGATGACAAATCTGGACGTCTAACTTGCGCCACAATAACATCTCGAGCATTATCGTTAGTAGAATTAGATCGCTCACCAATATCCAGCTTTTGTCTTTCTAAATCAAGTTTTAACTTTTCCAATTCATATTGCGCTCTTCTTTCTTCAGCTTCTGCTTCACGCTGTGCTCGTTTCTCTTCGGCTTCTGCTTCGCGTTGTGCCCGATTCTCTTCTGCTTCAGCTTCACGCTGTGCTCGTTTTGCCTCAGCTTCAAGCTCTGCTTTCCTTATTTCACGAGCAGCTCTTCTATCTTCTCTTTCGTCAGCTTCTCGCTGAGCTTTTTGGGCCATTATCTTGTGATACTCTTCCATCACAAACTGAGACTTTTCATTTTCACTCAGCCCCATTCGTTCAGCCATGCTCCGTAAGTCTTCAATCATCTCATGTTTGACGGTATCCGCCATTTGACAGCTTGTTGTTAATTTAGTATTCTCTCAATAAATCTTTCGGTATTCTTCGGTATTCGGTTTATCGGTTGTTTCCTTTTTTCGGTTATCCCGGACGAGCCCCCAGAATGTCACGATTTCTTTCTATCTCTTACCAGGAAAAAGACTTGGAAAGGTTCAATGACGTTTTTAATGGGTTATAACCGAAAAGCAGTCAATTAAAGGTCGAAAGGTTCCACTAGTGAAATGATAATCTAACTTCTTGAAGGACTTTAACGAACGGCTTCTCATATAACTCTAATTTCGAACACAATTTATATCAGCACCAATTCTCATCTACTTGTATTCGATTTCTTCAACTCTCAATCAGAAATAATTTCTGCACCAACTACCAATCCACAACTCACAACACAACTCTCATAATCAACTCATCATAATACAACTCCCATAATAATCTCAATACGCAAATTACACCACTATTTATAGAAGGTTGTTTCGGTCTAGTAACATCGAAAAGGTTACGTAATGTCACATTGTTCTGTCAAGTTGCAATAAATGTCAACAAGCAGAAGCTTAAAGAAGTCTAAAGAATGTCACGTAGGAGTAGAAGATTCTTACATAATAAATATTTCGCAATCGGAAATCTACTGCTAAACATCCTTATGACGTCATGACAAACGATGCTCAGAAATTATGAAAAACAACAGAACATTCCAGATTTGCATGCTTACAGACGATTCTGGAAATACGTTACATAATACAGATTTCTCATTCAAAGGTTACTTCAGGTCAATACCCGATAATAACTCATCGCTAAAAATTCCATAATGAAAACAGCACATTCTGTCAAGACGCAAAGCAGCCCGACGCGAGGCCTTGCACATTGATTGTGACATTTATGCAAAGTCGATACTGTAAAATACAAAGGATCACCATTGCGTAATGATGCATTGCAACTTGGGCACGTATATGCTATTTTCAGCATTTTTCTTAGTTTATCTTTGAGCTTGTGGTTTTTGAAAGGATCCGTTGATTTGTGTTATTATTTTGTCAGTAGAGGTGGTTCTATTTTGTTTGTCGTATACAGGCTTATACCTGGTCGTTGAAGGTTTACATTAGGTGGACAGGAAAGTCAAGGAAGCCAATCTTCTTGTCCACCTTTAGCCATGTCTAAGTGTCCTGCCAAAGGCACAGGGGCATGATCTTGCGCGGTGTCGAACCAGCGCCCTTTCGATTGCCGTTCCAAGGATCTCGTCACTCGATGGTCTCATGGTAATTGATGCCAGGTATCAAGAATTTTGAGCTACTTTTGAGTTATTCTTGCCATATGAATAATTAAACCAGATTTTTGGCACTTGTGCTGTACTGTAAATCCGAAGAGCAACTGGAAACAATGATAACAGAAAAATATTTGCCGTTTATTAACTTAACTCTTTGAAGGTTGGGGGGGGGCTGTCAATTCAACTTTTTTGCATCAACAGTTGTATCTCTAAAACCACTGAGGCTGCGACTACGAGATTTCTTGACTTTTCCTAACTTTCATTTACCTCTACAGGTATTGAGCTGAAATTTTGAGCGAATAAAGGTTATAAATTGAGAGATATAAGGCATTTCTCAGCACATCCTCTGAAATATTTCATATTCTATTGTTCAAAATTGTTCCACCAGCTGGATAAAAGTAATTAATTTGGCCCATGCCTCGTTAATCCTAACTGCTTCACAGCGTGAAAGAAATTGGCAGTATGCGTGGATCTTTTGTTCTCACCAAGGCTTATAAGCGACGTCGATACAAGAAAAGCTTCAACTTTGATACGATGAGTTACCGTCGCTTGCGGTTGAAATTGCGTGAAATTAAACATAAGACTTGGTGCCAGTGCATCTAGAGCGAGAATTGTTTTTTGCAGACAATGATGTCCTTTCAATCAAACAAAGCATAGGCTACAACGTTATTGCAATGACTCAGCGTCATTTGGAGTAGATTTGATGTAAAATGTGAGATAAGTATTGAAAGTGATTAACTTGTTTTGTTTCACTCTCATTTCTCGTGACATCTTCAACGTTGTGGACTGTTTTTAGATTGTTCTGTTTGGGCCACAACACTTTTTTGAATAATTAGAAATTTAACTACTGTAGAAGCTGCGCTGTAACATATTATGATTTTGGTTTCAAATCTTTCCTTTTGTCCGACACACTATCAAAAGCAGAAAAGGCGTCGATGTTCCCAAAGCTTCTCACATATACTTGTAAACATTTAGTTCCAAGTCGACATGTAAAGATTTGAAATGCAATACGCTTCTCATTTGTGTAGGATAAACCAGAACATCACGCTTTTGTGAAAAGGACGATGGTTCCACCACGTTTATACGTGATGCGGCTTAGTTGAATCAATATATTCGAGGCTTCTTGTACCAGGTTCACTGTCACTGATAAACTAAACCGCAATGCAGTACCTCGCAAAGCAATTGTAGCGTAACATTTCCATGTGCTATAACTCGTCATAAATTGTGAAAACTTGTATATTTACTTGTCAAGTTGTCTCATGTGAAATATAAGTTTACATAGCAATGTCACAATGAAATCTTATCTCCGTTTACCAAACTGAAGATATGAACTTATGCGACGTCTTGCAACGTTGAATCGACGGAAAGGCGGGTAATTGCCAACCTGAACTGAGAATGCATGAAAGAAATCGTTTATTGTTGAATGGACGTGACGTCAGAAAACGATGAATCGACGTAGGCTAGCGGCGAGAGATATTTTAGTTAGATAATGACACGCGGCAGTGCGTTTACATTGAATAAAAATACCTATATTTTATCCATTTTTATTTCCATTTTTCCTAGTTTCGTCTCACAATAACAAACAGATGAAGTTACGCATATTTACTAAATTATTCAATAAACAATAATGCATCATCCAGCATTATGTCAGCGCTGATTGACTAGACATATTCACGATTTGGCCGAGTTGTGTGAGAATTGTATTCAATTAATCGCATTATTTATTGTAGGTAACACCTGCAAAAATTCAAGTAATTGCAGACTCTGCCTTCATAAGTGTAGTTTAGAAGTAGCCATCTCATATTGAGCCAATCGAATCAATGTAAAATAGAACGCTTTTTCTTGATAGCGTGTGTGATATATAGGTTTTATCTAACAACTACTTTCAGTTACATTGAAAGTGAATGAGTAAGCATTATGCAGTCTGTGACAAGGACTGGAAATGTATAATCAGAAAATATAACATCATAAAGTATATTGCGTTATGTAGGCTACATCTAGTAATTTTTATGAACATGGTATCATTTTGCAGGCAGGCGTTTTTATAGGGAAACAAACTTATTCCATAGTTTGATTTATGGCACTTATCCAACTGTTTCATAATGCGAATAGCTGTTTTAGTTGAATTTAGAAAAAAATATAACTTATAACCGCAGACAGATGCAACTTTTTTCATGCTTTAGGCAATCGGCAGTACGGTAAACCATAGTGGTACATAACATAACCCATATGCGGAGTAATCGCAGGATCAACCCAAGTAATGGAAAGGTTCTTTTTGAATTATGATGATGGAATTCTTGTAATGCTATTGAACTTCATCTTGTTATGAAAAACTTATATTGTTTGCATTTGCAAGAAATATCGAACTTTTGGATTTTTTTATTACTGAACTGTCCGTTAGTAGAATGTTTCTTTTATTACCTTAGTTAGGCCTATTGGTAAGTCAGGAAAGTATTTGTTGATGTGACATATGAGGATATTCTAAGAGACCGAGTTATTTTGTAAATAATATTTGATTTTTGGACACCATCAAAATTTTCACACAATACACAAATGCGCATCGAGATTTAGTGCTCATAGTTGGGAAAAGTTAGACTGTGATAATTACAACGTGCCTGAGTAGGCCTACAGCAAGGGACAATCAAAATAGATGAAACCGCATTCATGGTAATATAGACGTTTTGCCAACTGCTCTTTTCATTTTAAATATAAGAACAAGAATGACAGCTTATTTTTACTAAACATATAAACAAATATCAAAAATTATGGATGAACAGCGCATCTATATTTTTCTGTTTAGGTTCAACAATGCATTCTAGCCGTCAAAACGATGGAATATTTGGTAATTTTGTTAAGACATACCATTGCCCAATCGTTGAATTTACATCATAGATAATTTTATTAGATAGATTATCAGTTTCATGCACATGGTTTCATTCAGCGTTACAATGTTGTTTTTCAAGCCACGTGGCGTTCATGGTCATAACGCAACATTGCAGAAACAGCCAATATTGATACCAGGTAGGCCTACTAATTATTATGCCGCTTCCGTCGAATCTACGTCGCTAAACGACGAAATTGTGCAAACGCCTGTTGGATTTCCCTTCTGCGTGTAGTTTATCACAAATGTGAAAGCATTGCTCAAGAAGCTAATCTGAATCACCATAGACAACCATAACATTCATGTAGTTTCATCATCAGTAAATGTGTAAAGTGCACTTCACAATTTTAGACAACGGTCTGACAATTTAGTATATTGCAAAGTTTTGGTTTATTCTTGACTTCTATAATTCTGTGTAACAGCTTTTTTCCAACTAGTTTCTATGTGACTAACAATTTGTTTCATTATACATTTTCTTTAGTATTTCAACGCCATTATTAAAAAAATTACTTCCTTTTCACTTTTAAATAAAACATGGCAAGGCAAGGATTCAGTGCTGAAGAAATACTGCAACATGTTTTACTGGATTCTGACGACGAAAGCCAGACGGATGATTTGGAGGATTTATGGCACTCCGATGCAGATGAAGAAGCGGATTCTTCTCCGTCAACTTCCGCAACAGCAATTCCGATCGAGATTGACGACCGTTACCTTCCATGGGCGATGTTCAACCGGAGTTTGCGCCACCACGACGGATTATAACATCGAAGAGACTGGTGAACAGCATAGATTCCTCTTTCGACATGAACAACTACGATGATGCTGAGTTTCCCGACACACTGAAGGCAGCAGGTAATGCTATTTTGGCCCAACCAACAACGAGGAGATGCTGGCCTTTGTTGGATTGGGGTATTTTCGGGGGCTTTTAGGACAGGCTGGTCATTCCACAGATGTATTGTTCAATCAAATACAAGGGCATCCCGTGCTTAGAGCAACAATGAGCAAGAACCGCTTTAAATTTTAATTTCGAACATTTCGTTCGACGACCAAAATACTAGGCCGCAAAGTTGGAAGAATGACCGGTTTGCCGCATTTTGAGTCGTTTTCGAAATGTTTAACGAAAACTGCGGCAAACATGTCATTCCAGGTGACTACTTGTCGTTGGACGAAACGCTATACCCCATGAGGACACAAATTGCCTTCAAGCAATATAATCCAAAAAGCCTGCGAAATATGGCCTTCTGTTCAAGTCGTTAAACGCCAGCAGATTCCCATACACATTTGCGGCATCGGTCTATTCAGGTAAACCAAAGGAAGAGCCATTTCATTTTTACGTTCGTGGAACAAAAGAAGTGGTAAAAGGAATGGTGATGAGCCTGGAACAACACGGTGACCTTCA
Organism: Aplidium turbinatum; assembly: GCF_918807975.1. Classification (NCBI taxonomy): domain Eukaryota; kingdom Metazoa; phylum Chordata; class Ascidiacea; order Aplousobranchia; family Polyclinidae; genus Aplidium; species Aplidium turbinatum. The sequence goes on along the minus strand of NC_137483.1, from coordinate 2,290,906 downwards.
AGGTCGGAATATTTCGTATGACCGCTTGTACACCTCCATACCACTCGCGCAGTGGTTGCTTGACAGGGGTATAACGTCAGTGGGAACCCTCAACGCTATACGTAGAGGAATACCCCTGGAAGTGAAGCAAGTGAGTGGTAGGGAGGAATTTTCGTACGAAATTTATTGGCAGATGAGTGAGGCTGATCTCAGCCTACATTCTTATGTAGTAAAAACGAAGAGTTCTGGCATGCGGAATATGTTGATGTTGACGACCATGCAACCTCTATTAGGGATTACCAAGGATGACGGCAAAAAGAAGCCAGGCTTGTATAAGCTTTACGACTTCACAAAGGGTGGCACCGATATCATTGACCAAAGGATGGGTTCATTCACGTGCAAAGCGAAGTCCCCACGGTGGACAACTACTGCGTTTGCTTATTTTTTGGATACTTGCCGCGTCAACGCATCTACAGCTTTAGCACTAAATGAAGGGACTGATCCACACAAGCGAAAATCTTACGACTTCGGTTGGGAACTTGCCATGGAACTCGTGAAGCCATTCATAAAGTTGCGATCTCTCCAGGGCCTGAACTATCACACCATACATAAGATTGAAGCAGTAATAGGGAAACAACCTTCAACAACAACTCCAAGCGGCAGAAGGGCCACTCTGCCCCAACTATTGTCGACACGACGTAGATGTGACGTATGCAAATACGCTATTATGGGAGAAGGTGCCAAAGCCAGAAAAAATAAACTACCAAAACACCGTGGCCAATGTCAGTGCTGTGAAAAGCCTTTATGTCCTGCACATTCCATGCGAGTATGTCAAGCTTGCTTTTGCGCAGAATAAACTATTTGAATGATTGCGGTTTTATAAACATTGGCTTCAACCACAGCCTAAATAAAACGCGGAGCTCAATGAAAGATTTTCCTTTTTTCCTTTCATTAGACAGATAGCTCTTTTTACGTTGATTCAACATATCAAGACGTTGAATACTTGTAAACATGCGCGGTTTTGCAATTAGATTGCTTATCAAAATCATCTATCCTTTTTTGTATAAAAAGTGGGTCATAAAACTAATCGTAATACTCGATGTAAAATTCAACATTTTTATATGCTGAAACAGTATTGTATTCATATTTTATAAATTCATTTTCTATTTAGAAAATATCAATATAATGCGGTTTGAACATAGCTGAATTTTAGCACGGATACAACGACTGATTTTATGACTTTTATACAAACAAGGACAGAAGAGAAGTAATCTAATTGCAAACCCGCGCATGTTTACATCGTCTTGCAATGTTGAATCCACGTCGGAATGATTGTATTAGCATTGTATTCAATTCCTCGTATAATCGAACTGTAAATGTGCAGCCACTTGTAATTTCAATGTGCCTCATTGCATATTTCTAAATATTTCTGAACTTGTGTGTACATAACCTGACAGAACACAGGTTGCTTTACCATTGAATCAAGTTGAAACACGTTGCTGCAAGAGCCTTGTGCCAATTGCTGCAGTCCGGTATTACTGTAACCAAATCAAAATACTTATCAATATATTGCTGCCAAACTGACATTTTTATCGCACAAACGTCCATTAGGCAGCTAATTTTTTGTAAAGTATTTCTCCAGGTTCACAATGATTTGACGCATAATAAATACTACTTTGAATAAATCTAAATATTGTTTGGATTTTAGTGTGTGACGTATGAATCTTAGAGAGCTTATTGAATCCACAAGAAAATGACCCGAGACATTACAGATTTTCCTTTTGACGAAAAGCGTTGTGACGTTCTGTTAATTAATGAACCGTAACAGTTTTATTTTGAATTTCTTTCTGACTTTTGTTTACGTAGACTCTACGTCGTAGAGCATCATCGACTTTATCGGGTAATTTTACTCCTAGTACTGGCCTTGTATGTAGCCGAGTTCACATTGAACCTACATTGAGAGACGCTGTTGCAACTACAATACATTGCATTTAAACCGTGTTTTTTGTCGCATGATCTTCCATTCGTTTCGTGGATTACATAATAGTATTTATTAAACGCCACCCTGCTTCTTCAGCTGGTCTACATTTGTTAATAAAGCGTAAGAGTTGCTGTTCTTGGAACCGAGGTCACAAGATCATAATCCAAATTGGTGTGACACGCGTTCAGAATTCTCATTATTGCATGTAATTGATGAAGCATTGTTCTTTTAGTCAAGGAGCGAGCTTATGTTTGAGCGTGGGAAAAGTTATTATTTTGCATGAAAAATATAGATTCAAATTGAGATTATGTAAAAAAATTTTAATCACAACATTACAATGCATGTTCTTCATTACTCTACCAAAAAAATAATGTGTAAACTCACGCTACAATTGCTTTAAACGCAAAATAATCCAAAAGTCATAAGTCACCTCAACATTTCAACGTCTATGAGCAGTTCTAAAATTCACATAGTTTTAATTTTCGGATATGCTCAGCGTGAATAATTTTACAAAGTGAATCCCAAAGTTTGAAACCGTACCTTAAAAAATAACAGAGATATCACTCCTAAAGCATAAGAAGAATCGACAGCCCCCCCCCAAAACTGAGCAAGACTCCAGGGAGCCCAACCTTGTAAGGGTTAAAACTGGGATGTTTACAGAGATTTAAGATTACTGTAAGTGATCACACTTTGCCAATTTGGATTCTTAAAAATATCATTTCAAAAGGATATAAAGTACATTTATCCTGGAGTTCAAAATCATAACTACATTTCCTTACAATCAAGATTGTAGATTTGCACGTTGGGCATGGCCTGTGTATATAAGTCGCTATGGCACAAACAAACCAGATAATCATGAAGTGAACTATTGCATATGAGAAGCATTTTTTAAAGTGTATATTCATTTACTTGATGGTTGAAACAGAGCCATATTTGGAGTTACAAATGTATTTTCTCAAGTTCAATACAGATAGCCATTCCGATACAATGTTATTACAATTTAAATAAAGTCGAGCAGATTTGGGAGAATTGTTCTACTCCTCAAAATATTTCAGTCCCTCGCGGCTATGAATATTATTACTTGACGCTGGATGGTTTGTCTTTGCACGATTGTGGGAATTAAGTTAGTTGTTAAAGGAGGCGATCGATAGTTTACAGCATGAATTAGAGGTACGATATTGATGCGCCCAGCAGTCTATTAGGCGAAACACATATCTTCCGCTGTCAATTATTGCTATTGTATAATTGGCTGCCAAGAAATGATGAGAAACATATTAAAAGAAATAACATGTTGGTACAAATTTGTTGTTTGATGGATTTACAAAAAAATAGTTTCACTTGACCTGAAATTTGTCACAACATCCCGTTAAAAACAAAGTTGCGCTATTGATTAAAAATAACAAACTAGTGAATACAAATCAATCAATCCAATAGCCGAAGCGAATATATTGAATGTCATCCAGAAAATTCTACAGTAATGTTCAGTGTTCAATTTCGGCCTCGCACAGACCATAAAACTTGTTGTCGCAACTTTTATCATTGGATTGGAAATCTCTGGAAAGTTCTATTTCTCCACAGTCTTCGTTGCCCTGGTTGTTAGGTTCACCTTGGTCCCAGAAGGCGTTTGAAGTAGTGGCTGGTTCACCATCCACCCACATCCACTGACCTTCATGGTCGAGGTCGTTAAGTCCAATCCAGGTGAGCTCGTCTTTCAGCAACATGATGTTGGCTATGGCTCTAGAAAATACAAATAATATGTTACAAAAAAATTGGTAAAATTAACACTTTCAATAGCATAAAATAAATTTCTATGAGGCATAAACGCAAAAAGCACTCTGGATGAATGATCATTGTTTGTTTCCAAATGGATAAATAGCAAAGGTGTGTTTCAGTTGTTTAACTTTTTGGTTGCCCAGCCTTTGCATGTAGCCAACCACAAAAAGTTTGAATTGTGTTTTTTACTTCCATTACCACACAACAATTATCTAATGAATCTACTTTCTTCAGTGACAAATCTATCCCTGATGAAAAGTCATTCAGTTTGGTTATAACAAAAGATCAAAATACTGTTTGTCACAGAAAAAATCACAAAATATCATGTTTGTTTCATCATAATCTGTTCAATACAGACTTGGGTAATTTAATATCCACTCACACTCTTGTCCAATAATCTTCTCTCATCCCACTTGTTGCCAAGTCTCCTCCAGCACCGAGACACCAATTCCTTGCAGCATTCCAATTCAACTTTGAGGGAGTCATTCGATATCTGAGTCCATTCCCTACCTCAATCCAACCGTCGTTGACTTGACGATGATCTGGAATAATAATTCAGTCTGAAGAGCCAGACTGCTTTAGAACACCGAAATCGAAAAGTTGAAATATCAGTTGAAAGAAATTAATATCAAAGTCTGAGTTTTCATTTATAGAAAACAACCAACAATTCATCATGAATTTCTACGAGAAAATTAACAACAAAAAATTGGGTATAAACACATCTGCCATGCTTTTGTTTTCAATCCAAAATCTATACAAAGTAGCCACTCAGTTTTACGTTGATACTTCGATATCCTTGCTGCAGTCGGTAGTATTAATATAGCTTGGACTCGATTTAACTTCTAAAAAAGAACCGGAGTGAAGGTTTTGTAAAATTATTCCTAAAAATATAAGCTTTAAAATCTATCCTTAAACAGTCTTTTCTTAAGTCAATTACTACAAATAAGAATTGGACGCTCTCATTCCAATATGCACAAGTAAGATTTGGTTCCCTAGGCGGTCATTTTGTAATTCTTGGAAAAGGCTCCGTAACAATAAAGTGAGAAACACAACCTTAGTCAGTTTAATTTAAAACTCAATTAAATAAAATTTCTATAAAAATAAAGCTTTTATGAATTTAGTATATTAGCTTAGTGAAATATAAAGCGTGCGTCCTCAGCGAAAACACATTATATTGAAGCCGAAAACACCCAAAAACAAGATGAAAATTTTCTAAGGGGCAAGTTACTCAGGCCTACTATCATTTTAGCTGTTTTTAGATTGAATGTTAACATTGTCAATTTCACTTATAATTTTGTCTTTGTTGAAATTTTACCGCTTCCATTTATTTTTAAATCTGCTATTACTGGCCACCGAGTTTTGACGTAGTCAAGTTCCCGCTTGTTGTTTGTCAGTTGGTGAACAAACTCATTGTGAATATATTGAATAATATTCAGAATTATCTGCAATTTCTTTTAGTGCTTAATTTTGGTTTCATAATGTTAGTTGTAGCATTCTGAACCGTTGGATTTAATGCCTGTAGAAACACTTAATTCTTTACAGTCTTGAGCAGTTATAAATATGTAGTCTACTCCTTACCACATTTATATTCTGGAGAAAATTTTCCATCAGTGCCGCAAGTGAAAGTTTCTTTTGTTGAACTACAAGTGACAGTATTTCCACAAGTCACAGTTGCATCCGGGCCACAATTTGTATTGTAAGAGCAACCTGCATGAAACAATTCAAATGTTTTAAGATACAAATTGACCAAGTAGTACTCTACTTCAATGGTTACCAACCAGGGAGGAGTCTCTCCCCTAGTGGACTTTATGATTTCAGAGGAGATATTTTATTGTAAGAACATTTTGGTTTTATGATTTCATAATGTTTATCACTTAATAACACCACTTTAGGGAGATGCAATGTCTTTAACTTATTTTTTCGTATCCCGATTTATGCCGGTAAATGAAGATTTTGGTACTTGGATGCCACAAGACGCAATAAGAGAGGAATGAAAAGTTCCGACATAAGACAAGAAAGGAATACATCAAAAAAGAATGGAAACCACAGCTCTACATCAATGTTTTTTGAAGTTTACTTTAAGTATCATTAAGTTATTATTAGACACAAGTTCAATGTTTAGGCTGCACGCAATATTTCAAAAACTCACAAACTCACTGTCACAAAACGTGACAATTACACTTACATACTATTTATACAGCATATGAATCGAAGCTTCTCCCTCATTAAAGTCAACCGACGACGTAGCAGACTGCTACCCCTGAACATTGGTGTCCCAAAGGGATCGGTCCTGGCTCCACTTCCTTCTGACATCTACACCCTCGACCTGCCAAGCACAGTCTCAGCAAATTACGCATACGCGGACAGTCTGGGTAATTCTCCATTCAACAAAGATGTGGGAAACCTTGAAGACACCCCAAGACAGTACATAAAATCTCTCTCAACTTATCTTCAGAAATGGCAACTGATAGTCAGCGAAATCGAAAATGTAGCAACAGCAGCTTTTCTTCTACATAATCGGGAAGCTGATCGTGAGCTAAATGATCATAACAATGGAATATTTCTGTCCTTCTTCGCCGCACTAAAATACTTCGGGGTGACATTGAACAGATCATTCACGTACTGCCACCATTTAGTGTCACTGCGCAAGAAACTGATGTAATCTCTCGCTGCGTTTCTCAAGCGCCTGGCAGACTTCTGCTGGGGAGCGAGAGCGAACTCTTTATAATAGCATCCCGGCCCTTGTGTACTCTTCAGCAGAGTAGGCTACTGTGCACCTGTTTGGTGCTGAGGTGCTCACTGCCGTAACATTGATACTGCCCTTGCTGCCATAACAACAACAGTGCTCTGCACATAGTGACTGGATGCTTGCATCGCACACCATTGGACAATATCCCCATTCTATCCGGCATCCCACCTGTTCTTCGTCACAAAGAAGCAACTCTGTCTCTTGATCGACAGGCATTGGACTCAACCCCCTTTTTTACTCCAAGGTTTCTGATCTCTCAAACGAGAACTCCTTCCACTGAAATCAAGACACACATTCGTGGTAGCCGCGCAACTTGTTACCAACGAAGCTGATGAACAAGACACCTCTGCTAATAATTGGCCGGGCCATGAATAGAAATCTGAATGGAAATCAAGTACCATCAAACTCCACACGTCCTTCTTTAAGACAAGACAAAAAACAACAAGTTTCAACTTACGTGGTACCACACATTCTTCAGACGCAGAACCAGGAACGCCAACAACAAGACTGTCAGTGTCGGGGAGATTGAAGACAGTCAAAGTTGATACAAAACTGTTCGGTGAGACAACACCGCGGTCAGGAGTATTGCTGTTGGAATATAAAAGTTATTAAAAAAGTTTGAAATTTTAGTAATCAAGATTGTTTTCACACAAGATGGCGATAGCACACCAGTCAAACTTAAAAAGCAGTCTTTGTTTGAATCATCGCTGCTGGGGTGTTACGTGTGAGACAAAACTTTGAAGTGAAATTTGATAAACAAAGAATACTTTCAGATTTTTGACATTTTATTTTCGGAAACAGCTGAGTATAGAAATTTTGTTTGTTTGTACTTCGTTGCAAGAAACTTTTATGTTAAAATTGTTTGAGGTTGGATGTTTATTATCGTATTTACACTCCTGAAAGTGAGAAGAAACTAGACAAAGAGGAAACGGAAAACCGTTCTCACGAATTCACTTGAAACTGATGATGTGCTGTTTCACGGTTTGAAAGATTTATTTCCATTTCTCAAGCAAATATATTACACAATAACTCGAATTGCACAAAACTAGCTAATGAGAACATACTTCATACCTTATAGCATATGTGTATGGGAATAGACTTGTATGAGTTATACTCATTGATGTAGTGCCTGGATGAACTGTGACTGAAGCAATCAGGATCTGAAACATTTTGTTTTAAATAAGCAACATGGTCTGTAGTTCCGGTCATGATGACCACGTAGGAGAGCTATATAGTATTAGATAGTCAAGGAAAAGCCAACAATAACCAAACCTCAACATCAAGTGACCAAGCTTTTAAACATTTGTTTGTCAAAATAGTTTCTACAATTCTCTAAATGGCCAATCGGTCACCACACGTGAATTTTTCTGTAGGTTTGCAGACAGACCTTCCGTGCATCAAAGCAATATGAACATCAACAACCTAAGCCTGCAACATGCATATCTGTATAACATTCAATCAAAACCCTTTTGATTTTTTCAAAAAATACCAGGAACACGTTTTATATTGCTAACAAATTGAAACGTCTGCAATAATTCATTATCAAAAAAGTTTAGCGATGCTAAATATCTGGTTAAATAACGGTTCGTCAACGATTCTAATTGTTATGAAAATTACGACAAATCATGATGAATTGCAACGATACAAGAATGAGTTTAGTGATTATTGTGCTTTAAAGACGTGAAACAAACAAGACATATTGTTAAGCAGCAATGTAGCAATGTTTCGGCTGCATAGCCGTGTGGTGAGAGCGCTGAAACGGCAATCGAAAAGCCGCCCGTTCGACACCGCTCAAGAACATGCGGCTGTGTCTGTGGCAGGACACTTAAAGGCATGCCTGAAGGTGGACACGAAGCTTGGTATTCTTGCCTTCCCGTTCACTTAATCTAAATCTTCAACCACCGGGTAAAAACCTGGATACGACTAACAAAAGTAGCAATGTACCTTGAAATAAGAAATCTTAAAAAATTCCTTTTTTCAATTGTGTGCCTGTGGTGTCAATAATATTTGAAAGATTACCAAAAATAATACAAAGTTGAGCTGTAAAAAAAAAGAAATATTTCAACAAGAATACTCACATTTCTACCATTGGGATCCCAAACCCAATTGAAAGACCATGGGATCCCAGGAGAGGGAACAATAGTTGATGAGAAGGAAACACTTGCAGCTCCGTTTGAGCAAGTTTGGATTTTACAATTTCCAAGGGAAGAAAATGTTTGTGAATTTGCATTTTGAAAGCAGATTCCTAAAACAATACAAACATAACGTTGTTAAGTGAATATATGAAACTGTCTTGCAATAAAACTCACCATGGAAATATGCTTCGCAGATTGAGTGTGTGGTCTATTATTGTGCGTTCAAACATTATTTAAAAGCCAAAACAACAAAGAAAAAAAAGCTATAGCGCAACGAGCAACCATTTTTACCTCCACTTGTAATAATGTACTTACCAAAAATAACACAATATAAACTCAAAGTCAGATGTAGATAGCTCATTGTATTAGATATTGTAGCGTCTTACTTTGATGATACAGAAACACTTGAATGGCTTGGACGAAGAAACAAGTTATTATATACTCGTATTCTTTAACGTTAATTTATGCAGCTACACAAATTACAATAATTTCAGAAGGTAGTAACTAGCACTTCAACAATATGTGCACAACAACAATTCGTATTCCTTGGTAGATCGAAAACAAAAAGTCATCTTGGACATGCTCGTCAGCATATTGGATAAATATATTTGAAGAAGGCAGAATGGAGAAAGTCTCAACTTAGTTTATGCAAACAGTATAAGTCAACAAAACAATACCTGGATTACAACGGTGTAAAGCGAATGCTCGCCTGAAAGAACAGCGGCCATTTTCCAAGGATAAGATATGTTGTAATATGGAAAGACTTTGACAATGTTTGAAAAGAAAACATAATTTCCACCAGGGATGCAAAGACGAGGAAATGTTTTTGGTAAACTTGTTTTTTACATTACACTGGTCAACAGCAAATCTTAACTGAAATACGATTAGGTGACTTGTAATTTGTTTTGGCGCTGACCTATTGGGCAGACCATAAATGGAAACCTGAATGGAAATCAAATATCACCAGACTCCATTCGTTCACGCCAATATGCATCCATCTGCCTGATAACCACGGATGCGCCTCAAACGTCTTCTTTATGGGCATCGGGCTTTTCCACTACACCATGCTCCAATGAAAAATAGTATTTTCCTCTTCTGTTGAATGTGATGCAAAAGTACAGACCGCAGATCATACCATCATCAACGACTGCACCATTGTGGTCCAGGTTTGAAGTTTAGACTTTAGCATGGTAAAGTTTAAGAAAGCAAACATTGATAAGTTATGTTTGTCATGCAGATTGCAATGTTTGCATATGATTCTAAGTATTCTAGTTTTTGTTTTATACCACTTTGTCTTGCTAATCTATGAAATTATTTTTTAGTCCAGAGCATGTGTGTTTACATAGTTAGGCCTGCTTTGCATTTCACAAATGTCATATTGCTTCTTAAGAGTAAATTTTACAATTAGTTGTGGAAAATCAAAAACTTATTTTACTGTGTTCATTCACATGTATCCTATAAACAATCCAAGTTTATTGAATGTGCAGTTGAAGAATTCAGTTACAAGAATTTTATTCCAACCGAAAGTAGCCGTATAATTTGCCGTATTTTGCTTAATTTTGTAGTATAAGTAGCCGTATTTTGCTGCCATTCAACAATCACCATTCAACAACACCATCAACAATCAAAACAAAACGCTGTCAAAAGCCGATAGTCATTGAAATACTTTAGCTTCATTTTAACAAAAAAAATTCAAACCTATTTGAAGACCTTAGGAGCCCAAGAGAAGAAACAGCGGTTGAAAAGAAGAAAATATTTTTACTTCCGTTTGAACAAGCTTTCATGGTACAATCTTCAAGTGATTGAAATGTTTGTGATTTTTTTGCATTGAAAGTAGATTTCTAAAACAACGCAAACATAACATTGTTTAAATTAATGTATAAACTTGTCCTACAATAAAACTCATCATGGAAATATGCTCGAATAAAAAACTCATCATGGAAATATGTTTCTCAGTCTGCTCCGTTAGCTCAGTTGTTAAGCGCTTTCGGCTATCGGGGTGTGCGCTTGAGCAACGCATTTCAAGATTCCTCTCCATTCAGCGGCACTCAGTGGATGAAGTAATTTCCAGGCAACAGCACATCAACAATCAGAAACTTTACTCTGTCAACCTCGGTAACCCTGCGTCAAAAGCCTCTGCAAGTATGCGAATCTACCAGGAATAGCCAACCGAAGCTTTGTCACTGCGAGGATAAAGATTCAAAACCAACCAACTAACCACATTGAGTGTGTGGTCTATGTCTTATGCGTTCTATTATTGAATGTTCTTATATCATCGCAACAAGCAACCGCTTTAACTTTCATTTCTAAACTCCTTACCCACAGTAGGCTATACCGCGTTGTAAGCTGCAACAATGCAATCTGGTGAGAGGCAACAGCTGAGTTGCATAAACAACAACACAAGCTAAGAGTGGTGCATTTCCACGTAGCGCAGATACAATTAATAAGTCATGTTACAATTTGTGATTTTCTAAAATGTTAAAATGAATAGTGTAGGCTACTAACCAAAAATTAGCTCAGTCCGCCTCGTTAAGTCAGTGGTTTCGCGCTCGGCTCAAGATCAAGCGGCGCTGGTTCGACTCTCAGGATGTGCGCTTGAGCAACGCATTTCAGGATTGCTCTCCATTCAGCGGCACCTAGTGAATGGAATAATTCACCGAAAACAAGACTTCAACAATCGGAAACTTCACTCTGTCAATCTTGCTAACCGCCTTGTGTCAAGTGCCTCTACAAGTATGCAAAACTACCAGGAATAACCTGTAAAGGCTTTGTCAGTCCGAGGATAAGGATTCAAAACCAAACCAAAGCAGTCAGGTGTAGGTAGCTCATTGAATGAGCTATTGCAACGTATTTGATAACACAAAAAATCTTGAATAGCTATAGGGTGACAAAGTAGCTGATTACTTTAAGTAGATTAAGTAGTAAGTTACTAAGTAGGTTATTAGGTTACAAAGTTAATTTATTGCAGCTACACAAATTACAATAATTTCAGAAGGTAGTAACTAGCACTGCAACAACATGTGCAAAACAACAATTCGTGTTCCTTGGTAGATCGAAAACAAAAAGTCGTCTTGGTAATGTAAGATCCACATGCTCGGCAGCTTGTTGGATAAATATAATTGAAGAAGGCAGAATGAAGAAAGTCTAAACTTAGTTTATGCAAACAGTATGAGTCAACAGAAACATTTGATTTCAACGATGCAAATTGGAAGTGAATTGAAATGCCTGGAATCTTAATGACAGTATTATGTGTTAGCTACCTGGTTAGAACGATCGTTTTCATATCGGAGACTGAGTTTCTGGTCTATCAAGTCCGCTAGTATTGCCATCCAGTTCTTTTATAAGATGCCTAAAAGGCAATTCATTACCGTGAAGTAGGCATATTAACCATTGAAGATGCTTTTGGAAATGATCTTCCAGGAGCTTTATCACGCCGCCTTTTTGACCTGTGTTTACTGCGGTTTCATCGCATCCAATTGCCATTACATTATCGTAGCTAATTTTATTGGATCCAAGATATTCAAGAATCCCGGTAGCTATTGACACACTACAGTAGATCCGTTGGTTGCAGTAAAATGACCAATGAAATGAGAACCTGGCTCCTCAATTAAAGTAATATGTTCTTCAACTGCGAAATGTTTTCGAAGTCGCCCAGCAATTTCATCTTGTTTGATGGTTTGATTTTTTCGGCCATCAAAATATATGCTTTGCAAATTTAGGCACATGATACTTTCCGTTTGAGTTGTAAGCCTCAGTTTTTTTCTCGCTCTTCTCACTTTGTTTTTGTCTATAACTGATTGAGATTCGCTATCCGTTACAACTCCTGCATCTTGTAGAAGTGATGAAGCAATAAGTGCTGCAGACCTATCTGAAATACCAGTACGATCGCATGATTCAGCAAATACTACTAAACTGGAAGTAGCTTTGCTTTTTCTGGGGTTTTCCGAAGCAAAACTGGGCTGATAATCATCATCTCCGCAGCTTTCTTCATTGGAGGACAACGTTTCTGAGCTTGAATAAGAAGTTAAAGGTGTTTTAACCAAAGCGCTACTTGTGCCTGCTCCTGGGTCTTCACGTAAAGAACGGAATTGTTCTGATCTTGCGACTCTCATCTGAAAACGTTTAAAATTATATTCTGTTGTCGATTTATCAAGTTTATCACCCACCATTATGCGGGTTGTTTTATGATCAAGAAGGAACCGTTGTTCCGTAACAGGGACACGATTTTCCTGCGGGCAAGTACATTGTTGAAAATTAGAACACTTACAACAACCGATATCAAATAATGTTTGCTTGCAGATTCTTTCATTTGCTCCAAATTTTGCTGAAATTTAGGCCCACCTCTAGACTTTGACTTCAAAAGGTTATTCATTTTTTCTTTGTAACTCGTTATCATAAAACAATAGGCTACGTTTTTGTGAAAGGTGCAGGATCGATGCAAGTCTCCACAAGTAGGCTACTGCAGCTTTTCAGCAACAGTTTGAGTGATGGCCTGAAATGTTGGCTTCTTTTTTTCTCGTAAGTGTATTCTCACAAATTGGTAATATCTCATTACATTTGCTTACGTAGGCAGATTTCGTAAACTTAGCTCGTTTGCCGGACCAAATATCGGACACTCTGAAGCACTGCGAGTAGCCATTTTAACAATTAAACCATAAATTAACCATAACAAAAGTTCTGGAATAAATATTGTAAATAATCAAAAAAACCTATGCTTTTCGTATGAGTAATTTCTATGTCACATGGCAATATTAACCCATTAAAAGCCGCCACAAGTTCCCATTGCTCTTTTTAGGAAATATTTCAGCCACAAAGTTGTATTGTCATAACTTTTGAATTAGTTTAAAAAAATTTGATCATTTTTGCTTTTTTGATGCATTTTTTTGTTTGCCTTTTAAAAGGACAACGGCCACATAGTCAAATGTAAATCTTGCGATACCTTAACACAAGAAGGTGTTTGTTTCGATAAAAATTTGTCAGATCTTTCTTGAAGGACGTTTCAAAGTTATTGTATGAACATATTATATTCACGGTAACCATCGGCGTAGCTAGTGGGGGGGTGTCCCCCCCAGTTGGCAGTCTCCCCCCGGTCAGAAGCTTGTGGCAGTAGAATATTTTTAAACGTAAACGAAAAAGCATAGTCAAAATCTTTTTTGAAATGGATTTGGCTCGAATTCTATTTGCTGGTTCCTACTTCACGCGTTCAGGGGTGCAAAATCATGGTCCGCCGCGGGCGGCACAAACCATAGCGATACGCCACTGACAGTCGTCGGCTCCAGCTCTTGACCGAGCATTGGTTTCGTCATCAAATCGAATTTGGCTTTGGATAGTGATGTCATATATGGCTTTGGAGGCCAGTGTATGATGGAAAAGACGTGGGCAAAAGTCACATTGTATGGGGGGTAAGGATTGTATGGAGGGAGGGACGTGGTAGTTTTAACTTTTCTAGTGTTCGTTTTTCTTGGGCTTTTTATATCCTTTTTTTTCGAAAATTTCCGTGCCTTCCTTAGATCTTTTTCTCCAGAGTAATCTGTCACTAGCAAGGTTTTCCCATGAATCCAGATCAATGTTTGCATGGTTGAGGGAGACTTTCAGCTGATATTTGTATCTCATTTTTGGTCTTCTGGAGAGGGGGTTTCCTGTCTCTAGTTGTCCCTCCTCGTTGTTCCTTCTCATGACATGTCCTGTCCAGCGAAGGCAGTGTTGCAATATGGTGGCTTCTGAACTGGGCAACCTAGCGCGATCAAGGATTGCATCTTTGGTGAGACAATCTTCCCAACGAGTGCTTAGCATTTGACCCAGTTTCCTCTGCTGAAAATTTTCAATACGTTTGATGTAACGGCGGTATAATGTCCAGGTTTCACAAGCATAGAGAAGAGTGGATAGAACGATTGCCCGGAGGACCATAATTTTTGTGCGGATAAATATAGCATGGTTGTTGAAAACACGATGGTTAAGTTTTCCATAGGCACAATGTGATGCTTTTACACGATGTTCAATATTCTTTGACAGTGTTACAAACAACCAAAAAAATGTGGCCATGTGGCCGGTGTCCTTTTAAAAGGCAACAATAAATATAAAGCAAAATAAACAAATAAAAAAAGCAAAACCTTACACAAATTAGAGTGTAGTAGGAAGCACAATATTACAGAGTGTCAAACTATGAAGAAACATAATTCATATCTATTACCAATAGGCAATAAAACATGCATGTTCCTCCTCACTTCACTTTATCGGGCTCTTCTCATTTTTCAACAATTTTCAAACTTTCACAAAATTCAGAAAAAGTACGTTGTTCGCAAATATTTATCAACACCTTCCAAAACAGACCCTAAACAACTACTAGTAAGTCCAAAATGATTCAATCAAAATAAGATGATGCAATTCTGATGCATTCAAAACGATGTCCTTTTAAAAGGACACCGGCCATGAATGGGTTAAGCCTAACTTGTCTGCTAGCCTCATAGATTGTCGTAAGTTTACACTGTATTTACGGAACCTGCAGTTCATATAGCTTTTATTCTGAAGTAAAGTATCTGAACAAGCCGACTACTGTAATTTATAAGTTGCGTTTTATAGCTGCAACTGATCAAACTTGCTACTGCTTATCTCTTTTATCTCAGTTCGTAACTACGAATCAGCCCATAGTCAGCAAAGCAACATGGTCCAACAAGAGTAACGTGGCGATACCAAGTGAACTGAAGTACCTTATTCGTATCATCCTGCAAAGTTAGTTGACAGAACATAAATGAGCGTACCATCTCGCCCTTTTGCGACAAGTTTGTTTATTGAGCAATGACAAAATTGCATCTCAAATTGGTGAAAATTCAGCATTTTGGTCGTTTGATGCGGGCAGTAAACCTTAAGCTTTGAACATGCCTTTACATTTGTGTTGTATTTCCAGACGTTTAATATAAAATAAACAATAATAATTGTAGCGATAGCCAACCAAGTGAGAAAACCATTTACCTCTTGTTACTTACTGACTTATGTGCACAAAAACAACTCAATATATGTCAAGAAAGAAACGCAAAACAATCAACTAAGGAACGTGGTACAGAACGCTCAATTGATTACACGCGTTGTGCGGTGGTAATCAATTCCAACGTCTGTACCAGAAAACGCTGAATGTTATTATGTAGTGAGGCAGGTCACAAGTTACATAAAATCAACGTAAATAAAATGACGACTATAACACCTCCCTCGATAATTTTTATACACAAGAAAAATATGAATAAGACACCGATGTGAAGAGAGGGGCGTTCTTCCCGGCTATCAGCACAAGGCTGAGCACTCGCTAGTACAGCGAGGAGCTGCGATTCGCTAACCATAACGGTGTAGCTTCCACGCAAGCCATTCAGACTTTCCAATCAACGATATGTTGATTGGAAAGTCTGAATAAGACACCGAATTAAACAATTAAACTCAAAGTCGGAAACGAGCCGGAGGTCTGCGGCGACGGCTCGACCTTCGTGGGTTGTGTGGCCCGAATTCCGGTACAGTCGGTGTGTCGTCCGAATCCGTTCGAGCTGAGGTGGAGACAGAGGAGGAGTCGACTGTTGGTGCAGGAGTTTTTCCCGGCTCCTGGTCCTCCGATGATGCATAGCGAGGTTGCAGTTGGTCCATATGGCGCCTCCACGTCGGACCATGCGGCAGCAGACGTACCAGGAAGATTCGGCTACCCTGTCGCTTAATCACCTCTGCTGGAACCCAACGAGGATCCTGGCTCCGTCGTGGAGTGAAAGATAGCGCGTAACAGGGATCTCCCGGTTTGAAATGTCGTTTTGTACCTTCGGAAGCGTCCGTGTTGTGAGGGTTTAGTCTTGGTACCACTCGAGACGGTGTGGGGAGAAGCGTGTCGATCTTGGTTCGAATCTGACGATTGTTGAGTAATTGGCTTGGAGAGTAGCCACTCGGAGTTGGCGTGCGTCGATACTGCTGTAGGAATTCCCAAGACTGCCTGCTTCGGGGGTAGAGAAGATTTTCGAAGTGCTTGCTTGAACGTACGTACGAGGCGCTCCGCCGCTCCATTGGTTTCCGGATGGTAAGGAGCACCCGTGATGTGTACCATACCCCTCTCCTTACAGAAAGTTTGAAATTCTGTGGATTTAAAGGTAGTAGCATTATCGGTAACTATAGTATGGGGATAGCCGAAATGAGCAAAATCTTCTAGTAGGTTGATAGTAGTTGTTGACGATAAAGTAGTAGCATGAATACATGGGTATTTAGAAAAAGCATCAATGCTGAGTAACCAATGGTAACCCATGAATTATACCGCATGATCTACGTGTAAGCGACTCCACGGTGCTTCTGGAACCGTCCATGATTGGACCTGGGTTTTAGATTGCGGTTGGTATTCGCCACAACTACTACACTTGTGACAAAGTTCCGTTATGTCTCGATCGATGTTTGGCCAGTAGACGGACGTTCTTGCCAACTGCTTCATTCTCTCAACGCCAAAATGTCCCTCATGAAGCAATTAAAGGACGGAAGGACGAAGTTTGGACGGGATGACCACTCTGGAACCGTAAAGTAGACATCCGTAACAAGTAGAAAGAAAGTCTGCGTACTTACGAAACAGTTCAACCGGGTCTTGTGGGGAAGACTTGGCCGGCCATCTTTCATGAATGAAACGCATTACCGTGGAAATGATAGGATCTTTAGAAGATTCTTTACGCAGTGAGGCAGCATTTGGGGTCTGGACCTGCAAATCCAAAGCATCGATAGCGCAGACGATATCAATGTCATCCGCACTTTCCTCTTCATCGAAGACTTTATCCCCTCCTGCTGGTAAGCGACTCAAAGCATCAGCGTTTTGATGATCCTTCGTCTTCCTGTACTCAATAGTGTATGTAAATTGCGACAAAAAGAGTGCCCAACGAGCCAAACGATTTGCTGCCAAAGAAGGTGTCGATTTGGTCGGGCCAAAAAGACTAAGCAATGGTGTATGATCTGTGACCAAAATGAATGATCTACCCAAAAGATATTGATAGAATTTCTTTAGCGCAAAAATTATCGACAAAGCTTCTTTTTGGATTTGACTATAGTTTCTCTGCGAAGCTGTTAATATCTTTGAAACGTTTGCTATTGGCCGTTCTGTGCCATTTGGGTAACGGTGAAACAAAGTAGCACCGATGCCCACACTAGAAGCATCACATGCGATACCTACCGGAAGTGACGCGTTGAAATGTGTAAGAACCTCATCAGTAGAAAGATAATGCTTGGGCTGAACAAAAGAGTTTTTCTCTTGTTTTCCCCATCTCCAAGGAATGTCCTTTTTCGTGAGATGGTACAGTGGTTCTGCTACCGTGGAAGCGTTCAACGGTAGAAACTTCGAATAAAATTGTAAGGAACCTAAAAATGAACGAAGAGAAGATACGTCAGTGGGGGCAGACATCTCCAGTATGGCGTTTACCTCAGGACCTTTGGAGATGCCCTGCCTAGACAAAATGTGTCCGAGATACTCTACCTGAGGTCGTGCAAACTTACACTTGTCCTTTCTACACCTCAGGCCTTTTGAGTGAAGTCGATCGAGGAGCCGTCTAAGATTCTGGAGATGCTCCTCAGCAGTAGTGCCACTGACAAGAATGTCGTCTAGGTAGACTGCGACCCCTGGAAGGTCGTCCATGATCTTCTGAAAATAACCTGGAGCAGAAGATATGCCAAAAGGTAAAACATTTTGTAAAAGTACGCCACGGTGAGTGCTTAATGCGAGTCGTTTTCGACTGTCAGGACCAAGTCGAATCTGATTGTAGGCATCAGCCAAGTCTATCTTGCTGAAACCATATCCACCACCCAACTTTTGCATTAAGTCTTCTGGTAAGAGTAACGGGTGACGATGGGTCTCCAGGGAAGGGTTCACCGTGACTGAATAATCGCCACATATGCGTAACTTGGCCTTCGCTTTTGAAGAGTTTGAAGGCTTAAGGACTGAAACAACCGGTGTGCCCCAATCGCAAAACTGAACTGGTGTCCATACACCACGTGCAATGCCCGAATCATAGGCTTGTGCTAAGTCCTCCTTTAGCGCGAAAGGTACAGGCCTAGGTTTGAGAAAAACAGGTTTAGCATCCGACTTTAAATCTATGTCTAGATCATAATCTCGTAAGCACCCGAGTTCAGGCTTAAAAACATCTTTGAACTCGTCACATAAGAGGGAGCATGCTTTCTCCAGACTCTTATCAGGCTTGTCGTATGACTGGATACTCTGTAAAGTAGAATAGTTAGACAGAAGGAATTTATCGATAGAAATTCCTAAAGACGAAATTGCATCGCGACCTAGCAAGTTTAGTCCTTTGACTGTCGTGACTACAAAAGGAATATTATCTGACTTTCCCGTGGAAGGACAAGTTACCTGGGCGTGAAAGAACCTGTGATTGGTACTAGATGCTTGGTAGCAGATTGGAACTGCGACACTGGTGCTTGCAATTGAGGTGCGCCTACCCGAGTTTAGACGTCGCTGGAAAGGAAATTTCCATTCGTAGCAGTGTCCAGTTGTAAGTGTGTGGTTATCGAATTAATGGAGATCGGTACTTCCAACTTTGAATTTCGAGGTTTTCTGCAAGAACTAGAAAGCATGTTAATTTCCACGATACAATTGACCGTAGAAGGTTTGAACTGTCTAGCTTTCTTTCGACAAACACTCTGTAAGTGTCCCGTAATATTGCAGAAATGGCAAGTGGCTTTCTTAAACCTGCAGTCATTGGCGTTGTGGTTGGAATTACCACAGCGATAGCATTCTTTATTTTTAGAAGAAAAGAAAGTACTTGTAAGTTGCCTGGTTTTTGAAGGTTTGCTGATGGTCCTTACTTTCGCAACTGGTGCTTGTGGAGTGCCGTAAACAGTTTCTTTGGCCACCTTGGCTGCCTCTTCGGTTTCTGATGCAACCTCCACCGCACGTTTGAAAGTAAGTTTATCAGCTCTGATTTTGAATAACGCCTTAAGCACCGCCTCGTTACCTATTGAACAAATAAAACGAGTACGTAAAGCTTCGTCCAATGGATTTGAAATGGACGAGAAGTCACAGGTGGCAGCTGCCTGGCGTATGCGGATGGCTAGTTCTTGAGCTGTTTCACCGGGCTTGCGCTTCACTTCGCTCCAGAAACGGAATCGCTCCCTCACGACGAAGCGTTTTGGGTCGAATTGTTGAGCCATGTAATTTGTAATTTCCGTCATGGTGAGATCGTTGACTTCCTTTGGGTTTGTTTCCTGCGCAGCCAAATTTGTTAACATTTTGTAGATTGTAGGTGATTGATTGGCGAGAAAAACCTGCGGCATTTTGTCTTGTGCGACTGAATGTGCCGCTACAAAGGTGTTAAACCTCTTCCAATAGTCTGCCCACAGTTCAGTGGTGGCATCGAACATTACGAACTTAGGTAAAGATACCTGCTATTGTATTGCTGTTGGTTGTGGTCTTGAAGTTTGGGCTCGCATTTCTTGTAGTTGCTCCATGAGTATTTTTGTCTGATCTTGGTGACGTTGTTCTTGTTCTCGGTGACGTTGTTCTTGTCTGGCAATTTGCTCCTTCGTCTGGCGTTCTTGGTTGGCAATTTGTTGTTGCAAGACTTCGATCAGTTTCTCCATGTTTCCAAAATCATGTAGAAATTCTGTAAAGATCCTGCCGGCGACGCCAGTTAAATGTCTGTTGTATTTCCAGACGTTTAATATAAAATAAACAATAATAATTGTAGCGATAGCCAACCAAGTGAGAAAACCATTTACCTCTTGTTACTTACTGACTTATGTGCACAAAAACAACTCAATATATATCAAGAAAGAAACGCAAAACAATCAACTAAGGAACGTGGTACAGAACGCTTAATTGATTACACGCGTTGTGCGGTGGTAATCAATTCCAACATCTGTACCAGAAAACGCTGAATGTTATTATGTCGTGAGGCAGGTCACAAGTTACATAAAATCAACGTAAATAAAATGACGATTATAACAATAGGAAAGTTCTGGATACATCCCCCTTACAATTTATACCTAGTCAGTAGACAAATTATAAAAAAAATTATCGTTTCTAGCACTAGTTGCTACGTTCATCTGATGAAATTGAAAGTAAAATTAACAACAAACAAGATGGTTTATTGCTTCACTGACGTTTCGCGCACCATGACAATGCGCATCCTCAGAGCGAATATCATACAAAATAAAATTTCATGTTATTCGCTCTGAGGATGCGCATTTGTCATGGTGCGCGAAACGTCAGTAAAGCAATAAACCATCTTGTTTGTTGTTAATTTTACTTTCAATTTCATCAGATGAACGTAGCAACTAGTGCTAGAAACGATAATTGTCCTGATGAACACCCAAACTTTTCAGTATTCAAAAAAATTATGTTAAAACAGAAGGTGAAATTTCTCCTTTTTTTTCAAAAAATTGAAAGTTTGACCCCTCTGCGGGGGCAGAAGATGCACCCCCAAACTCATGCATGTGCCACTTTTTATGACTAGCCGTTCTTGAATTTTGAAAAAATGTCAAAAAAGGCCCACCCTAAGCCGCATGCTCTTGAGTGGTGTCGAACCAGCGCCCTTTCAATTGCCGTTCCAGGGCTCTTGCCACTCGAAGGTCTCATAGTAATTGATGCCAGGTATCGAGAATTTTAAGCTACTTTTGTGTTATTCTTGCTATAGGCTATGAATAATTAAACCAGATTTTTGGCACTTGTGCTGTAAATCCGAAGAGCACTTGGAAACACTGATAACAGATAAACATTTGCCGTTTATTAACTTAAAACTGTGATGTTTGCAGAGATTTTTGATTACTGTAAGTGATCACACTTTACCAATTTGGATTTTTAAAAATATCATTTCAAAAGAATATAAATTAAAGTAAATTTATCCCGGAGTTCAAAATCAAAAATACATTTTCTTACAATCAAGATTGTAGATTTGCACGTTGGGCATGGCCTGTGTATATAAGTCGCTATGGCGTAAACAAATCAGATAATCACGAAGTGAACTATTCCATAATAATGGGAAGCATTTTTTGCAATGTATATTTATTTACTTGATGGTTGAAACAGAGCCATGTTTGGAGTTACAAATGTATTTGCTCAAGTTCAATACAGATAGCCATTCCGATACCATATTTGGTCAATTTCAAGTCGCGCAGATTTGGGCAAATTTTTGTTCTACCCCGCTAAATATTTCAGTCCCGTACGGCTATGAATATTATTACTTGGCGCTGGATGGTTTGTCTTTGCACGACTGTGGGAATTAAGTTAGTTGTTAAAGGAGGCGATCGAGAGTTTACAGCATGAATTAGCGGTACGATACTGATGCGCCCAGCAGTCTACTAGGCGAAACACATATCTTCCGCTGTCAATTATTGCTATTGTATAATTGACTGCCAAGAAATGATAAGAAACATATTAAAAGAAATAACATGTTTGTACAAATTTGCTTGTCTGATGGATTTACAAAAAAATAGTTTCACTTGAGCTGAAGTTTGTCACAACATCCCGTTAAAAACAAAGTTGCGCTAATGATTAAAAATAACAAACTAGTGAATACAAATCATTGAATCCAATATTCGTAGCGAACATATTGAATGTCATCCAAAAAATTTTACAGTTATGTTCAGTGTTCAATTTCGGCCTCGCACAGACCATAAAACTTGATGTCGCAATTTGCATCGTTGGATTTGAAATCTCTGGAAAGATCTATTTCTCCGCAGTCTTCGTTGCCATATTCGTTGTTGGGTTCACCTTGGACCCAGAAGGCGTTGGAAGTAGTGGCTGGTTCACCATCCACCCACATCCACTGACCTTCATGGTCGAAGTCGTTAAGTCCAATCCAGGTGAGCTCGTCTTTCAGCAACATGATATTAGCTATGGTTCTAGAAAATACAAATTATATGTTACCAAAAAATTGGTAAAATTAACACTTTCAATAGCATGAAATAAATTCCTATGAGGCATAAACAGAAAAAGCACTCTGGATGAATGATCATTGTTTGTTTTCAAATGGATAGATAGCAAAGGTGTGTTTCTGTTGTTTAACTTTTTGGTTGCCCAGCCTTTGCATGTAGCCAACCACAAAAAGTTTGAATTGTGTTTTTTACTTCCAATACCACACAACAACTATCTAATGAATCTACTTTCTTCAGTGACAAACTTGTCCCTGATGAAAAGTCATTCAGTTTGGTTATTACAAAAGATCAAAATACAGTTTGTCACAGAAACTATCACAAAATATCATGTTTGTTTCATTATAATCTGTTCAATGCAGACTTGGGAGTTTAACATCCACTCACACTCTTGTCCAATAATCTTCTCTCATCCCACTTGTTGCCAAGTCTCCTCCAGCACCGAGACACCAATTCCTTGCAGCATTCCAATTCAACTTAGAAGGAGTCATTCGATATCTGAGTCCATTCCCTACTTCAATCCAACCGTCGTTGACTTGACGATGATCTGGAATAACAATTCAGTTTCTAGACTGCATTGAAACACCGAAATCGAAAAGTTGAAATATCAGTTGAAAGAAATTAATATCAAAGTCTGAGTTTTCATTTATAGAAAACAACCAACAATTCAATATCAATTACTGCGAGAAAATTAACAACAAAAAATTAGGTATAAACATGTCGGCCTTGCTTTTGTTTTCAATGCAAAATCTATTCAAAGTAGCCACTCAGCTTTACGTTGATATCCTTACTGCAGGCTAGAGGTAGTCCGAATATAGCTTGGACTCGATTTAACTTCTAAAAAACACCCGAGTGAAGGTTTTGTAAAATTATTCCTAAAAATATAGCCTAAACTTTAAAATTTATCCTTAAAGTCAATGGCTTTGTTAATATTTTAAATGTTTTAATAAAATCTTTTGAGGTCCTCAACCCACTCGGGTCAATCGACTACGAACATGAATTGGACGCTCTCATTCCAATATGCACAAGTAAGATTTGGTTCCGGAGTGTAAGCGGTCACTTTGTAATTCTTGGAAAAAGCTCCATAACAATAAGGTGAGAAACAATACCTTAGTCAGTTTAAAACTTAAGTAAATAAAATTTCTATAAAAACTTAGCCTTTATGTATTTAGTATATTAGTTTAGTGAAATGTAAAGCGTGCGTCCACAGCGAAAACATTTTATATTGGTGCCAAAAACACGCAAAAATAAAATGAAAAATTTATAAGGGACAAGTTACTCAGGCCTGCTATCATTTCAGCTGTTTTTCGACTCAATATTAACATTATTAATTTCACTTATAATTTTGGTTTTGTTGAAATTCTACCGCTTTCCAATTTTTTTTTTAAATCTGCTGTTACAGGCCACCGAGTTTGACATAGTCAAGTTCCCGCTTGTTGTTTATTGTCAATTGGTGAACAAAAGTCATCGCGAAATTGTGAATGTGAAAAATTGTGAAAGCTCGTTGTGAATATATTGAATGATATCCAAAATTATCTGCAATTGTTTTTAATGCTTAATTTTGGTTTCACTTAAACCATAATGTTAGTTGTCGCATTCTGAACCGTTGGTTTTAATGCCTCCAGACATACTTAATTCTTTGCAGTCTTGAACAGTTCTAAATATGTAGGCTACTCCGTACCACATTTATATCCTGGAGAAAATTTTCCATCAATGCCGCAAGTGAAAGTTTCTTTTGTTGTACTACAAGTTACAGTATTTCCACAAGTCACAGTTGCATCCGGGCCACAATTTGTATTGTAAGAGCAACCTGCATGAAACAATTCAAATGTTTTAGATACAAATTGACCAAGTAGTACTCTACTTCAATGGTTTCCAACCGGGAGGAGTTTCTCCCCTAGTGGAATTTCATGATTTCAGAGGAAAAATTTTAATGTAAGGGCATTTTGGTTTTTTGATTTCATAATGTTTATCCATTAATAACACCACCTTAGGGAGACGCAATTTTTTTAACTTGTTTTCTCGTATCCCGATTTATGCTGGTAAACGAAATTTTTTTGTTACTTGGATGCCACAAGACGCAATAAGAGAGAAATGAAATATTCCGACATAAGAAAAGGGAGTAATACATCAAACAAGAATGGAAACCACAGCTGCTCTACCTCAATGTTATTGAACTTTACATTAAGTTTCATTAAATTATAATTAGACACAAGTTCAAAGTTTAGGCTGTAAGGAATATTTCAAAAACTCACAAAACTCACTGTTACAAAACGTAACAACTACACTTACATAGTATTTATACAGTATATGAATCGAAGCTTCTCTCTCATTAATAGCAACCTACAACAGACTGCTATGCATGAACATTGGTGTCCCACAGAGATCAGTCCTGGCTCCACTTCCTTTTAACATCTACATCTACGATCTGCCCAGCACGGTCTCCGCAAATTATGCATACGCGGACAATCTGGTAATTCTCCATTCAACAAATTTGTGGGAAAACCTTGAAGACACCCCAAGACAGGACATAAAAACTCTCTCAGCCCAGCTTCAGAAATAGCAACTGAAAAGTCAGCGAAATCGAAACTGTGGCAGCAGCAGCAGCTTTTCATCTACATAACCGGGAAGCTGATTGTGAGTTAAATTATCAAAACAATGGAATATTTTTGTCCTTCTTCTCCGAACTAAAATACTTCGGGGTGACATTGAACAGATTATTCACGTACCGCCACCATTTAGTGTCACTGCACAAGAAACTGATGTTATCTCGCGCTGCGTTACTGAAGCGCCTGGCAGACTTCTGCTGGGGAACGAGAGCTAACCTTTTATATATAGTATCCCCAGCCCTTGTCTACTCTTCAGCAGAGCAGGCTACTGTGCACCTGTTTGGTGCTGGACTCAACTCCCTCTATTACTCCAAGGTTTATGATCCCTCAAACGAGCACCCTTTTGTAGCAGCCGCTCAACTTGTGATCAACTGATGAACAAGACACCTCTGCTAATAATTAGCTGGGCCATGAATGGAAATAAAGTACCACCAGACTCCACACGTCCTTGACAAGACAAAAAGCAAAAGTTTCAACTTACGTGGTACCACACATTCTTCAGACGCAGAACCAGGAACACCAACAATAAGACTGTCAGAGTCGGAGAGATTGAGGACAGTCAGAGTTGATACAAAACTGTTCGGTGAAGTAACACTGTGGTCAGGAGTATTGCTGTTGAAAAATAAAAGTTATTAAAAAAATTGAAACGTTCAGTAATGAAGAATATTATCACACAAGATGGCGATAGCGCACCAGTCAAATTTGAAAAGCAGTCTTTGTTCAAATCATCGCTGTTGGGTTGTTACGTGTTAGACAAAACTTTAAAGTGAAAATTAATAAACAAAGAGTATTTTCAGCTTTTTGACATTTTATTTTCGGAAACAGCTGAGTATAGGAATTTGGTTTGTGTATACTTCGTTGCAAGTAACTTAGATGTTAAAATTGTTTGAAATTGGATGTTTATTATCATATTTACACTCCTGAAAATGAGAAGAAACTAGACAAAGAGAACGGAAAACCGTTCTAACGAATTCACTTGAAACTGATGATGTGCCGTTTCACGGTTTGAAAGATTTATTCTCACTTCTCAAGCAAATATATTACAAACAAACGATAGAAAGCACGTTGTAGCAAAAACGCTGAATAGCAACCAAGAATTGTATAGCCAATCAACAGGTGATGCTGATCAACGAATTAAGCTTTTTCCGAACAGGTATCAAAATGTTGGAAGTTTTTGAACACAATAACTCGAATTGCACAAAACTACCTAATGAGAACATACTTCATACCTTATAGCATATGTATATGGGAATAGACTTGTATGAGTTATGCTCATTGACGTAGTGCCTGGATAAACTGTGACTGAAGCAATCAGGATCTGAAACATTTTTTTAAATAACCGACTGGGTCTGTAATTTAGGTCATGATGACCACGTAGGGGAGCTATGTAGTATTAGATCTTCAAGAAAAATCCAACAATATCCAAACTACAACATCAAGTGACCAAGCTTTCAAACATTCGTTTGTCAAAATACTATTTACAATTCTTTAAATAGCCAATTGGTTACCACACGAGAATTTTTCTGTAGGTTTGCAGACAGACCTTCCGCACATCAAAGCAATATGGACATCAACAACATAAGCCTGCAACATGCATATCTGTATAACATTCAATCAAAACCTTTTTGATTTTGTTCAAAAAGTACTAGGAACACGTTTTACATTGCTAACAAATTGAAGTGTCTGCAATAATTCATTATCAAAAAGTTTAGCGATGCTTAATAACTGGATAACGGTTCGTCAATCGTCGTCGTCGTCGTCGTGTGAGCCTCTGGGGCCACACGACGACGGCAATTGTTATGAAAAGAACGACAAATCATGATGAATTGCAACGATACAAGAATGAGTTTAGTGATTATTGTGCTTTAAAGACATGAAATAAACAAGATATGTTGTTAAGCAGCAATGTACCTTGTAATAAGAAATCTTAAAAATTTACTTTTTTCTGCTGAGTGCGGTGTCAAAAATGATTGAAAGAATACCAGAAATAACGCAAAGTTGAGCTGTCAAAAAAGCAAGAAATGTTTCAACAAGAATACTCACATTTCTACCATTGGGATCCCAAACCCAATTGAAATACCATGGGAGTCCAGCAGAAGGAACAATGGTTGATGAGAAGGAAACAGTTGCTGCTCCGTTTGAGCAAGTTTGGATTGTACAATCTCCGAGGGAAAAAAATATTTGTGAATTTGCATTTTGAAAGCAGATTCCTAAAACAATTCAAACATAATATTGTTAAATAAATGAAATTGTCTTGCAAAAAAACTCACCATAGAATTGAGTGTGTGGTCTGTGATCTATATCTTGTGCGTTCGAACATTATTTAAAAGCCAAAACAACAAAGAAAGAAAACTTATAGCGCAACGAGCAACCATTTTTACTTCCACTTGTAATAATATACTTACCAAAAAGAATGTAAAATAAACTCAAAGTCTGATGTAGGTAGCTCATTGTATTAGATATCGTAGCGTCTTGCTTTGATGATACAGAAACTCTTGAATGGCTTGGACGAAGAAGCAAGTTATTATATACTCGTAGTCGTATACTTCAACGTTAATTTATTTCAGCTGCACAAATTACAATAATTTCAGGAGGTAGTAACTAGCACTGCAACAACATGTGCAAAACAAAAATTTGTGTTCTTTGGTAGATCGAAAACAAAAGTCATCCTGCTGATATAAGATCCACATGCTCAGCAGATTATTGGATAAATATATTTGCTGAAGGCAGAAAAGTCTAAACTTAGTTTATGCAAAATGTTTTTGGTAAACTTTTTTTTTTACATTACACTGGTCAACAGCAAATCTTAAACTGAAATCCGATTAGGCGATTTGTGATTTGTTTTTGACGCTGACCTATTGGGCAGACCATAAATGGAAATCTTAATGGAAATCAAATACTACCAGACTCCACTCGTTAACGTCAATATCCCACCATCTGCCTGATAGACACGGATGAGCCTCAAACGTCTTCTTGATGGGCATCGGGCTTTTCCTCTAAACCATGCTCCAATGGAAAATAGCCTTTTCCTATTCTGTTGAATGTGATGCTGAGGAACAGACCGCGGACCACACCATCATCAACGACTGCTCCATTTTGGTCCAGGTTTGAGGTTTAGACTTTAGCATGGTGTCAAGTAGTCTCTCGCTTTACATCACACAATCATTGACCAGTCAGTATAACAGAAAAATTAAATGTGATTTTGTTTTAGTCAAAAATGTTACGCTCACTGAGTTCGTCGTCGTCGTCGTCTGAGCTTCTGGGGCCGAGGGTCTATCCTTTTACCACCCCAGATTCACGATGTTCCCGGACTACACTGGAAGGCTGCTAGAGAGCAGCCAGTCTTTAGTTTCATCATCCATGACGCGCAGACCTTCCACTCCGTTAGGTGGTTTGAAAATGGTACAGTCATTGATGATGTGGTCTGCGGTCTGTTCCTCGGCACCACATTCACAGGAGGAGGAAGAAGCCATTCCCCATTGGTGCATGGTTGAGCGGATATTTGATATTTTAAATGATATTTGATATTTTAAATCATCTTGAAACTTTGTTTTATTGAGCGTAGGCTACACAGTACACAGTACAAATAAGTTACATTATCTTACAAAGTTTAAGAAAGCAAACATCGATAAGTTATGTTTGTGATGTAGATTGCAATGTTTGCATTTTATTCTAAGTATTCAAGGTTTTTGTTTTATATCACTTTGTCTTGCTAATCTATGAAATTATTTTTTTAGTCCAGAACATGTGTGTTAACATAGTTAGGCCTGCTTTGCATTTTACCAATGTCGTATTGCTTCTTAGGAGTAAATTCTACAATTAGTTATGGAAAATCAAAAACTTCTTTTAGTGTGTTCATTTATAAGTATCCTATAAGTATAAACAATCCAAGTTAGTGAAAGTGTAGTTGAAGAATATCAGTCACAAGAATTTTATTCCAACCGAAAGTAGCCGTAGGCTGTATGTTCAATGCACTGTTCACCAAGTAATTTCATTTTAACATTGTGCAGATACGAATGTTACAAAACAGAAAAATCGTAGCAAGAGCAAAATATTGGTATACAGTCAACTCCGCTTAATCAAACCACATCTGGACCAAGCCAATGTTGTTCGATTAAGCGGGTGCGTCTTTTAAGTGGGGATAACGAATTTCACTAATTTGGCGTCTTATAACGTTTTCATTTTGCTGCCATTCCTCTGTCTACCGCAGCTCGAACTCCTGTCCCGTGTTTCTCTGTGTTACTAAGTCAACACAAGATAAAGTGAACTATACTAAAACCTAAACAAACACCATCAACAATCTAAAAAACAAAACGGTGTAAAAAACCAATAAACCAACCAACTAACCACATTGAGTGTGTGGTCTATGTCTTATGCGTTCTATTATTGAGTGTTCTTACATCATCGCAACAAGCACCACTTTAACTTTCATTTCTAACCTCCCAACCCACAGTAGGCTACACTGCGTTGTAAACTGCAAAAATGCAATCTGGTTAGAGACAACAGCTGATTTGTATAAATAACACAAGCTAAGAGTGGTGCATTTCCACGTAGCGCAGATACAATTAATAAGTTATATTACAATTTGTGATTTTCTAAAATGTTAAAATGAATAGTGTAGGCTACTAACCAAAAGTTGACTAAGTCCGCCCCGTTAACTCAGTGGTTACGCGCCCGGCTCAAGATCACGCGGCGCTGGTTCGATTCTCGGGGTGTGCGCTTGAGCAACGCATTTCAGGACTGCTCTCCATTCAGCGGCACCTAGTGCATGAAATAATTCCCCGGCAACAACATTTCAACAATCGGAAATTTTGCTCTGCCAATCTCGCTAACCGGCCCTGTGTCAAGTGCCTCTACAAGTACTCGAAACTACCAGAAATAACCTATTCAATGCTTTGTCAGTCCGAGGATAAGGATTCAAAACCAAACCAAAGCAGCCGAATGTGGGTAGCTCATTGTATACGCTATTGCAACGTTATTTCATAACACAAAAAATCTTGAAAAGCTAGGGCGACAAAGTAGGTAATTACTTTAAGTTGGTTAAGGAGTAAGTTAAAAGTGGTTACAAAGTTAATTTGTTGTAGCTACACAAATTACAATAATTTCAGAAGGTAGTAACTAGCACTGCAACAACATGTGTAAAACAACAATTCGTATTCCTTGGTAGATCGAAAACTAAACGTTATCTTGGTAATGTAAGATTCACATGCTTGGCAGCTTGTTGGATAAATATTTGAAGAAGGCAGAGTGGAGAAAGTCTAAACTTAGTTTATGCAAACAGTACAAGTCAACAGAAACATTTGATTCCAACGATGTCAATTGGAAGTGAATTAAAAAACCTTGAATCTTAATGACAGTATTATTTGTTGGCTACCTGGTTAGAACGCCCGTTTTCAAATCGGGAGACTGAGTTTCAACTCTCGGCCGGGTGAAAATATAGAAGCTATTTTATTCGGAGCTCAGCATCAAAGTGGTGCGGAGAAATAAATGCTGCTTCGTTCAACGTGTGTTCTGGCTTTGATCTAGCAGTGAATTATATAAAAATCAAAAATAGCCTACACAGTAAATACAATATAGAAACTGGGCTAACCGCCGCCTGAGGTTTACCACTACTGATAACAATAAATCAACAAGATGTAAATACAAAAAATAGGGCGTATGCTTGTGTTATTTATTTTTCATGTAATGACTGCGTAAAAACCACTGGGCATTGATAGATTTGTCACTTAGCTGTGATCGCAGCTTTGTGTCTACCAATTTTGCTACAGAAAATGAACGTTTTGCCTAAACTGAAGTTGGTGCACGGGATGCTCAATAGACCAATGAAAAGCTGCTTATTTGTTTGGTTTTTATCCAGTAGCTTCTAGTAATCTCTCATCTTGCTTTACCATGGCTTGAAGTAGGGTTCTATCAAACACTGTGCTGGACTGTAGGCTATGTGTGGGCCTGTGGAATGTCATAATATGTGCTTGAAGTCATTCAGAAAGTCTGTCATCTGTTTGATCGCTGTGAACCAGCTAGATTTGGTTGTTGAACAAAAACGGGGATTTTTGCTTGAGAAAATCCGGAAACTGGAAATCGAAAAACTGGTAAACCTGGGAATTGCCAAAACCGGGATGCCGGTTCTCAAACTCTAATGCACAGCCTATTTACTTTCTTACTTTTACGACCAGGGTCAAAATAACCCTAATGCATTTTTAATTACATTTGGCTGCTGTGTTTATAATTTGTTTTAATAATGTGGATGAATGCCCTGTAGATGCCCGACGACCCCATTGTTTTGATCCGTGCCATCCACGATGGATGCTAGCCAAAGTCTATTTCCAAAATACCTTCTCGGATCCATTTCCTGTTACAGGCGGTCTCAAACAAGGATGCGTTTTTGCATCAAAATAATTATTGTGTTATGATGGATTTATTGTTGCTCTGCAACAGCTAAAGCCTTTTAGAGATAGTGCTCTTATATATTTCGTTTCTCATTCACGATGTAATCACATTAATTGTTATTGACTGATCCTCTCAGAGTTGCATAAGAAGTAACTCAATTGGCAACGATTTGATACAACCCTGACTAGAAGACTCAAACCTGCAATTAATTACGACTGGGCTAATGAGCTGGTCAGCAATGAAAATAGCATAATGAACAGCCTCATCAACAATAACCCACTTATCACATCTTCGTAAAGGTGCGAAGAGAAACAATGCCTTTCTCCAATCAATCTTTGCATTACTTTAAGGTTCAACGACCTGTCCAGAGGCTAGCAACCGCGCTCCGAACCCTCCGATCGGAGGAGGCCCCGCAAGGAATGAGGGCTTCTCCGCCGAAGTTTTTGGAAGACTATCGAAATACAGGATATAACCACGTGGCCACAAAATTAATGCACGCGAAATAGCAGAGCTTATTGATATTGAGCAGGTGTTTTCAAAAAACACGGTACTACGTAGGAAGAGAATGTTTGGTTACGAATGTGCTGATGATTCGAGTCGTCTTTCTGCTGAAGAAAAATTCAAATCGCAATTTTTTCTTGTTCTCACTGATCAGGCCATGTCTTCTGTTTCTTTGCGCTTTGACCAACTCGTGGAGTAATACAAGTTGTTTGAATTTCTGTACAACGCTGCCAGCCTGAAGAAGTGTCTCAGAGAAAATGGTTGGGTTGGTTGGTTTTGAATCTTTATCCCCGGACTGACAGCCTTGATTGGTTATTCCTGGTAGTTTCGCATACCTTTAGAGGCTCTTGACGCAGGGCCGGTTGCCGAGATTGGCAGAGTAAAGTTTCCGATTATTGAAGTGTTGTTGCCAGAAAATTATTCCATGCACTAGGTGTCGCTGAATGGAGAGCTGTCCTGAAATGCGTTGCTCAAGCGCACACCCCGAGAGTCGAACTTGCGCCGCGTGGTCTTGAGCGGGCACGTAACTGCTGAGCTAACAGGGCGAACAATCGAACTGGACAATCACTGCAACAAAATTTAAAAGATGAATGGGAGACATTGATGCCAACGAACTAATAATGGAATTGAATCGTTTTACTTATGTCATCGAGAAAGAGGACTTGTCACGGCAAGCATTTTTTTAACGTACAAGAACAGCCTTCAGGAGATATAGGCTATCCGAATCTTTGCATTTGCACCAGAATTCTTCTGAACGGTGTCCGACAAATTGTTCGTAAGCAATTGTTCGTAAAGCAATTGTTCGTAAGCAATTGTTCGTAAAACAATTGTTCGTTAGATTAATTCTTCGTAAAACAATTCTTCCTAAAGCATTTTTTCGTGCATGCAGTTAAAGTTTGATGTACACGAAGAAATGCTTTACGAAGAAATGTTTTACGGATTTCATTTTACGAAAAACAGTTTACGAACAATTGTTTTACGAACAATTGCTTACGAACAATTGCTTTACGAACAATTTCTTACAAACAATTTGTCTATAACCCTTCTGAACGACCACACCAGTTACTGTTGCCAGTGCTGAAAGGACCATCAGCAGAATGAAACTGATCATGAATATCCTTCGTTTAACCGTGGCAGATGACAGGCTTTCTGCTCTTGCAATTACCATCGAAAACAAGATTGCCAGATCTCTGGACTATGACCCATTACAATTTGTGCAGAACAAGGCTCGAAAGAAGCGCTTTACATAATTATGGAATATATGTCCACACTGTCACTGTAGACCTATGTATACACAGTTGTGGCCGCAGCTAATGTAAAAGTTAGCTTTCAACAAAGAAATCAGGAGATTTCCAATAAATTTACGTTTGCTAACGAGTCCGCTAAAATTTCTAAATATTAGCGAAAATGCTAATCCGCTAACCAAAGCGTTAGCTTCGCTAATTAGCGGTTAGCGGAACTGTGCCCTCTACTTTGTGTACATAATATGAACCCTGCATGTTGTATAAAATAAATACCACATTCCAGTTTCTGCGTTGGAAGGAGCCCCGAACTTATGTTTGGAGGGGGCCACCTTCTTTGTTGCTACGGCCCTGGACCTGTCAATGCAACCACTCTATGATCTACAGTAGTCCACGTATGTCGATTTGGGAAGTAACTAAGTATAAATTATATCAAAATCCACTCTCAACAGATCACATTTTGTGTGATTATTTACATACGATACTGCAATGAAGTTTTTATACTGTATTAAGTTTCACAGCTGGTCTGTTGTATAGAATTTCAATATGAAAATATGTTTATCTGTTAGGCGAGCACATGTTAAGTATGTATAGGTCAATTTGTTTATGCAAAGTCAATAGTGTATCGAAGCAGAGGATCAACATTGCGTAGTGATGCATTGCAACTTGAGCAGTTGAGCACATATACGCTATTTTCAACCTTTTTCGGTTGATCGTTGAGCTTGTGGTTATTGAAAGGATCCGTTGATTTGTGTTATTATTTTGTCAGTAAAGGTGGTCCTATTTTGTTTGTTGTGTCCAGGTGTTCCAGACGGTTGTTCGCCTGGTCAAACGTCATGTAGAAACCGTTCGGGTCTACTGAATATTAACGTCATGGAAATTCCTAAAACATGAGCCAAAATTGCACCATCGTTCGTAAGACCTGTGTCAAACCTGTTTAAACCTGTTTCAGTTGAAACCTGTTTGGACATGAAATGCTGCGTCGCGCTACTGCTGGCGTGCCTTTGAGTTATCACAAATTTTTCTGATTCATTCTTGAAGTTGTGTGTTGGAAGTCGGTCGCACATTTAACTGGTTTATTTGGTGCTTGCTAGCTGGACAAATTCTCCGTCTTTTATCCAAGTAATCTGTATCGTAGTGACAGTTTTTAGAGGTGCAAGGCGTTGCATTTCGATTTCGATAGCCGCGGGCTAATTTTACAGGAATACACTTTTGAAAAAACGTTTCGAAAGAGTGTTTATTTTTCGGTCACATACATACAGACGAACGGATTCGGGAATCTTATGTTACAATTTTCCCACGAAGAGATTATGGTTTACCGCTGTGACCACCAGGCTTACACCCGGTGGCTGAAAATTTAGGTTATGTGGACGGAAAGGCAAGGAAGCCAATCTTCCTGTCCACCTTCAGGCATGCCTTCAAGTGTCTTGCCAAAGACACAGCCGCATGCTCTTGAGTGGTGCCGAACCAGCGCCCTTTTGATTGCCGTTCCAGGGCTCTCACCACTCAGTGGTCCTACGATAATTGATGTCAAGTATCGAAAATTTTGAGCTGCTTTTGTGTTATTCTTGCCATATAAATAATTAAACCAGGTTTTTTGGCACTTGTACTGTAAATCCAAAGAGCACCTGGAAACACTGATAACAGATAAACATTTGCCGTTTATAAACTTAAAACTGTGATGTTTGCAGAGATTTGAGATCACTGTAAGTGATCACACTTTGCCAATTTGAATTTTTAAAAATATTATTTCAAAAGGATATAAAGTAGCCTACATTTTTATCCCAGAGTTCAAAATCAAAAATACATATCCTTACAATCAAGGTTGTAGATTTGCTCGTTGGGCATGGCCTGTGTATTAGGGAGGGCCGTCGGAAACAAATCGCTTAGCAACTCGAGTTTCTTAGGAGATTCGTCGAGTAAATGGCAAAATCGAAAACAATTTTTTAATTGAACGCCAGGAAGACGGTGCACAACCAGGGCCAGTTTAACTGATGGAGGCTCGGGGCACTCTTAGATCGGGGAGCCCGTGCAAAGAAGTTTTTTACGCCAAGGGCGCGTAAAACTTTACAAGGTAACTTGAAAGTGACCCACACCGTTGCTAATGCCTTTACGCCAAGCTCAGTCGCCACCTTGTGACTAAAAATTAACCTTGAAAGAAAAAGGAGGCATCTAGCAGACATTTCAAAGGCTGAGAGAAATAATTATAATAACACAAAATCATATTTTTTCACGTCGGAGGGCCCTTCAAAAGGGGGTCCGGAGCAACTGCACTCTTTTCCCCCCTCAATCCGGGCCTGTGCACAACACGGTCCAACTAATCAGTAAATCACCCCAATTCTGGGATATTACCCCCCACCAGTGGTGACGTTCTCCGAAGTTACGCCCTAGTGAAAGAAGAAACTTCAAGATCAAGCAGCGCTGGTTCGACTCTCGGGGTGTGCGCTTGAGCAACGCACGTTAAGGACTGCTCTCCATTCAGTGGCATCTAATGGATGGAATAATTCCCCGGCAACAAGACTTCAACAATTGGAACTTCACTCTGTCAATCTCGGTGACCGGGCCTGCGTCAGTGATTTAAAGCCTCTATCATTCTACAAGTATGAGAAACTGCCAGGATTAAGCTCTGCAAAAAGCTTTCCCAGTCCGAGGATAAAGATTCAATCAATCAAAATCATGAAGAAGGAGGACACCAGAGATTACAAGAAGGAAATGGAACTGCGCGAATTGGCGGAAACAGTGGCGATTATGATAACAAGTATCGACGATTTCGCCACAGTGGCGATCATTACGCGTGAGGGAGTGATCAAA
The DNA here is from genome assembly GCF_918807975.1 of Aplidium turbinatum. Classification (NCBI taxonomy): domain Eukaryota; kingdom Metazoa; phylum Chordata; class Ascidiacea; order Aplousobranchia; family Polyclinidae; genus Aplidium; species Aplidium turbinatum. The sequence continues at coordinate 2,254,865 of NC_137483.1, read as the reverse complement.
AAGATTCTGAAGGAATGGGACATGGTTAAAATGAAAAATAAAATCCTCACGGCGAGAAAGACGGCTGAATGGAAAGCTTCCATGAAGGCTAGTCTTTGCCTCCACACTCTTTTCGACGTCGTTGACGACAAATTGCTGCACTCACGCGAGGTTGATTTCGTTAAGGACCAACGCGGAGCACGCATTGGTTTCATTGGATTGGGAGGCGGTGAAATCTGAGAAGAAGAGGGACTAGCGGAGCAACTGAAAGGAGCAACTGCTTTCAAGAGAGAAGCGAGAAAACGAGCGGAAGAACGCGAAAAATGTACTCACGACTCGGATGACGACAATACAGAAGAAACTCCCAGAAGGCGCTTCCTTTCAGAGTGTTCGATCTGCAAAGAAGAACTCGAAGAAGAGCAGGAGCGATGTACTTTCGATTTGCATAAAGTTGCGCGTGAGGCAGAAAGGTATGGAATTCCGAGTCTAGCAGCAGCTGCCCTCGCAATCGCAACATTACTGGACACAAAAGATGATTTCAATCCGACGATGATAGTCGACAAAAGCAAGCTTTCGTGCACAAAAAGAGCTCCGTTTAGAGACGAGTCACTTTGCGTCCAGTTCGCTCGGCACAATAGTTGCAAGCCTTTACTTTGACGACAGAAAGGATAAAACCCTTACACTGAAGGGCATAACTGGCTATCGTCAAAAATCTATCGAAGCCCACTACGTGATCCTGAAATACCCAGGAGGTGAATATATCGACCACGTTTCCATTCAAGGGCGTTCAACTGGGAACAACATTGCCAAAACGATATTGGCTGCTCTTGAAGTCAAGGGTACTGACGTGAAAAGCATTAGGGTCTTTGGCTGCGACGGAACTGCTGTCAATATACAGGTAAGCACACAGAGCCATCACTACCATTGAGCAACATATCGGGAGTACGGTGCAATAATCGATTTGCCAGTTTCACCTCAACGAACTCCTGCTTCGGCATCTCTTTGGCGAGCTGGACAGGAATTCATCAGGACCGCAAACCTTCAAAAGAATTATCAGCCGTGTCATCGCTAATGATAAGTTCAAAATTGGAGAATTTGCAGTCGTCGAGGTCGAGAAGACAAAATCCAATCAGACGGAAGTCGATGAGGTGATAGAAAATTAGCGGCGATCAAAAGTATCTGCTCGATATCATGTTGGTCATCGAGGGAAGTCTGCCTCCATAAAGCATTCGATTCCGTAATCCAGGAAAACAGGATCATGCACGATGGCTTACTCTCGCTTCAAGAATATGCCGACTTTATATCTCGGAGCCAGAACCAACAGAGGCGCTGATAGAAATGACGACGTACATCGTTAAAGTTTATACTCCGATGTGGTTTACTACCAAGCGAAGCAAGAAGATTCACTTCGCTGCTCGGTTGGTTAAGCTGACTCGCTATCTGACAGGCCAGTCATTAAAAGTCGTCGACAGTTGCCTATAAACAAACGCTTTTGCTGCTCATCCGGAGAATGTAGTGTTGGCCCTTCTGCATGACGAGTCTAAACCAATGCGTAAGCTCGCAGTATATCAGATCCAGAAAGCAAGGGACGAGTACACGCGTGGGATACGTCGTTTCGAAATTCCTAAACTAAACTTTGGGTACGGTACACAGATTTGACAACAAACTCGCTGCTCCGGTGGACCGAGCGGAAACTCACTGAGCCGCCAATTCTACGCGATTTCAGCATTTAACAGCTCACAGAGCTTTTCGTCCAGACCGATGTTCCTACATTGATTGACAGTTTTCCATGCTGCACAGTGCACACAAACAGTTGAGCGCGCAATCAAACTCGTCACCGAAGTAAGCGATGAAGTTATCGGCCATGACAGCAGACATGAACTTACGCTAAAGCGAACTGCTGCTCGCTCACACCGTTCACGTTTTGAGTCAAAGAAAGGTTACGTTCTGTGATTGTTTTTGACTGTTTTCTTCGTTTTGTGTGTTTTCTATTTTTTAATTATTTAATATTTTTTTTGGAAGAAAAAATGTTTTTTATTTTATTTGGGTAATATTGACTTTTTTGTGCGGCGTTTTCCCGCGGCCCGATCAAAAAAAATTTCAGATTATTTGTTTGTGACTTAAGCCTCCTATCTGAGCCGAGTTGCTTAGTGATTTGACAAAAAAAGTGCATTGACGGCCCTCCCTTCTTTTTTGCAGTGTATATGCATTTACTTGATGGTTGAAACAGAGTCCTGTTTGGAGTTACGAATGTATTTTCTCAAGTTCAATACAAATAGCATACAAATATACAAATAAAATTAAAAATTTTGATTTATAGGCTAACATAGAGCATGGCCACCTAAAGATACGGCCTGATTTGTCACATTTTGCAGAAATTTCCAGGTTTTGCTAACTTTGGGCGAATGTTTAAATAATTGTTTTTTAATTATATTTTTACGCTTTCTTTACTGTTTTCCCCAGATGACACAATAGGTTTTAATATCCTCAGATGTTGAAAAACAAAGAAAATTTGTGTTCAAAAATTTTAGTCAGACGGTTAATTTTTCAATAACAGTCTGATTGAGCGTTTTTCAACTTACTTTTTCTTATTTTCTACTGCTTTCCCAAGGCAACAAAAAACTTTTATATCATTAGGAGACAGCAAAAAGTAAAAAAAAATCTCAGAAAATGTCAGTCAAACACTAGCAGTAGCTGTAATCAAAATCTGCAAAATGTGACAAATCAGGCCGCATCTCCAGGTGGCTATGCAAATAGCTATTTTGATACCATTGCAGCGATCCATTATTGCGTCAAATAAGTTTTTCTTTCTTTAACTATAGTAAACTAGTTTAATTTAATATTATTTCTTTAAGATTCTGTAATGCATGTAACCTGCTCCAGAAGTAATTACGAAAAAGGGGGCAGAAAATAAAATGGTTTGTTTGCATTTGGCGACAGACAAACCAGCTCAGCTTAGAAAACATTAAATTGATTGTGTAGTTTTACGTAACAATTTGGACAACTGTTAAAATGTCATAATTCGTGATAATGTTTCACTGTCCTGTAGTTTGACTATCCTGTAATGTTTAAGAAAACATTAAATTGTTTTTTATACCGCACGTCAGTAGGTTTTTAAACGTAAAAGGTAAGTTTAAAAAGATTCAGCAACCAAAATGTGACGGATCTGGTGAGTAGGATATGCTACCAAATTTTTATTTCTATATTTACAAAAAAACACGAGCTCATAATGATCTTCTAAAATCATGTTATAAAAATTTCGCGCGTTGGTTTGCCAACAGTTGTATGCCAGCAAATTATTGCTTGTCAAATGTAACTGATATTTTTTATGTTGTTTGCTCAATGGAAGAAGTGACGCGAATTGTGCAGCGGCAGACAGCCCATTTAAAGAGGACCTGAAATTAAAAATTAAAATTTTTTTGGTGATTCTTTAGTGTTTCAGTATTATATTTTTTGAAATTTTTTTTTGATATACCTTTTTGTTTGGGAGATATAACCAAATGAAAATCGGCCACCTGATGACGCTATGTGCCTTGTGACGTCATCGGCGGCAGCCAAGTAAACAGCTTCACGCATTTGCCTTAGAAACGTCGCATAGGTCATTGTATATTGAGTAATACTAATAGAAGATCAGCACAAACGAGATGTCTGAAACTAGACAAGGATTTCTCTTTGAACCAAAAAGACAGCGACTTGACAGCGAAGAACATCATTCTGATTCGTGCTCTGACAACACCAGTTCGAACAGCAAGCAGATGGAAAATTGGCATTGGTGTAGGCGTAGGCTATGTGTGATAATTGTGCCATCATGCCGACAATAATCGAAAGCGAATGTTGCCAGGAGAATGACTCTGTGTTAACAAAAACCAATGTTTTACTGTCCTACTGACCTGTTTCAAAGTCTTGTTGTTTTCTCGCTTTGCTATTCGATCCAAACGCCTGATCGTACTCACAGACCTGCATCTAGGTCGATCGAGTTTTGTGGATACTGCATTGACAGTGGCTTTCACATATCTCGAAAAATCAAAGACAGAAGGAACAGCTTCAGGGATGAGCAGGTGTCTGGACTTGGTGCCTTGTACATGTGCCTGTAGATCACGTTCGTAATCGCTGGCCAGAAAATGATTGCTGCACACACGCAATGCTTGTTTACAGGTGGGTCTTTGAGTTTCATTGCCGAGATCCATTTCTTCAGCTTGTCATCATTATTCAGAGGTAAACGATGAAAGGACACCCCTTTGACGATTCCCCGATTAGTACAACCGGGAGCCATACAAGAAGTCACCATTTTAAGGGCATAAAAACTCCCTTAGCACAAAATCGTTCGCTGTTTCGGTAGCCTACGCGATTTGTTCCTTGTGTTTGCACGCAAAACAGTAGACCTTGGATACGGCGTTGCCGGCCAATGATGTCATCATAATTTTTGACCAATCAGAATCATTCAAATAAAAAAAAGCTTTTATAGGTTTTTTAATTAATGGTAACACAAAAAATAAACAAATTGTTGAAAAACGTTTTATTTCAGAAAGATCTACAAATAAAAAAGCCATGTATTTTCGTTGCAGTGCACATTTATGCTGCCGATATCTACAATTTTATTATATGCCGAAGCGCCATCTGCCACTTTTAATGTTTTTGAACGTTGATTAGACATACTAATTGCCAACAAGCTGCCTTTGCAGGGAAACATAATCGTGTAATTTTTTGTAGAATAATCGCTGTGTTAAATGTAACTTGAATCCTTAGCTCATTTTAATATATTTTTTATTTTGCCTTAACCTACATGCAACTAGAATTGGTCGGCATTACAGATTGCGAGGATCGCGCCCCAATCTTATTTATATGCAGACGTGCACGTGCAGGCACAGCTCTGCAAAGCGTTATGGTATTTAATAGATTTACAAAAAAATATTTTCACTCGAGCTGAAGTTTATCACAACTTCTCAAAGCTGCGCTAAAGATTTAAAATAACAAACCAATGAGTACACATTGTTAAATCTAATAGTCGTGACGTAATAGTCGTGACGTAATAGACATGACGTTATATTTGTGACAAATATCTTGAATATCATTCAGATTGATCTACAGTTATTTTCAGTACTCAATTTCGCCTTCGCACAGACCATAAAACTTGTTATCGCAATATTTATCATTGGATTTGAAATCTCTAAAAAGTTCTATTTCTCCGCAGTCTTCGTTGCCCTGGTTGTTAGGTTCACTTTGGTCCCAAAAGGCGTTTGAAGTAGTGGCTGGTTCACCATCCACCCACATCCACTGACCTTCATGGTCGAGGTCGTTAAGTCCAATCCAGATGAGCTCATTTCCCATCAACATGGTGTTGGCTATGGCTCTTGAAAGTACAAATTATATGTTACTAAAAAGTTGGGAAAATTACACTTTCAAAAGCATGAAATCAATTTCTATGAGGCATAAACGCAGAAAGCACTCTGGCTAAATGATCATTATTTGTTTTCAAATGGATAAATAGCAAAAGGTATGTTTATGTTGTCTAAGTTTTTGTTTGCCCAGCCTTTGCATATAACCAACCACAGAAATGTTGATTTATGTGTTTTACTTCCATTTCCCACAACAACTGTCTGATGAATCTACTTTCTTCAGTTACAAACCTGTCCCTGATGAAAAGTAATTCAGTTTGGTTGTTGAAAAGGATCAAAATACTGTTTGTCACAGAGAACATTACAAAATATCATGTTTGTTGCATTATAATCTGTTCAATGAAGACCTAGGTAATTTGCTATCCACTCACACTCTTGTCCGATAATCTTCTCTCATTCCACTTGTTGCCAAGTCCCCTCCAGCAGAGATACACCAATTTCTTGAATCATTCCAATTCAATAAAGGAGTCATTCGGTATCTGAGTCCGTTCCCTACTTCAATCCAACCATCGTTAACGTGACGATCTAAATCAAAATTTCTGTTTAGACTCAGATTGCATAGAGATGTTAAAAAGTCGAAACATTGACTGTTCAAAAGACTGAGGTTTTATTCATAGAAAATAACAATAATTCGACATTAGTTACTACGGATTATCAACAGTGGAAAAGATTTCGTATAAACATATCAAAAGCAACAATTTGTTGGATTTTTGTTATATAATTATCTAGTTTATTTAATTCCTTTCTCTAAAATAGTTGTGCATTCTCCTTGTGTTTGTTGGCATCACCTTAAAATTACCAACCAGTTTTTGCACCCTCTCGTAGATTGATTGCAAGTTGCTTGATAGTCACCCACAAGTTAAAATTGTTGTTAAAACCTCTGTAAACAGATAACTTCTTACATCATTTTATAACTAACACTACATTGGGACTCATTTTGGCAACCTCCTCGTGGTGAGTCTCGGTAACTGTAAAACAGGCTAATGACAACAAATAGACACATCAAGGTAGCTCTAGGGTGGTAAAAAGATAAACCTTCGGCCCCAGAAAACAAATAAAGAAGCTAGAAGTTCCAATATCTTACAGCTCAACGTTGAAGACCTTACAACAGCTAAAATCGACGTCGTACAACGAATAGCTCTACAACAAACGGCCCTCATTATTATCCTCCAAGAGACCTACTGCCACAGCGCAGACAGATCAGTGATTCCAAATTACTCACTAGCTGGATCAATCCTAAGCAGGACTCACGGCCTGGCCACATTTGTCCACGAGAAGCTGAGCTGGAGTCTTGCCGAACAATTCCCTTCAGACTCAGAGATTGAATGATTATGTACGAATGTCAATGGCTACAAAATTGTCCACATCTACAAGCCACCTCGTCCGCCATTCACTCCAATAGCCATTCCAGTGTACCCACCCCTGCCTCCATGCTGGTGATTTTAATTGCCAGCACATCGACTGGGGTTGCCGTACCACCAGCCCTGCTGATGTATGTCTGGATAACTGAGTATCAAACAACAACTATGCCCCATTGTACAACCCCAAAGACGTAGCCAGCTTTACATCTGGGCGATGGGGCACTGAAACAAACCCAGACATGACCTTTGCAAGCGCTGGAAACAATAATCAACTTCCGGACAGACGTGTGCTGTAGAAGTTCCCTCGGTCCCAACACCAACCTTCTCTCATTACCGCTCAAGACACCAACTCTAAGTGAACCAGGTAAGCAGTGAAACTTCCGAAAAGCCGGTTGGAATCGACAAAAGCCAACAAAAGCCGAAAGAATCTTTGGTATCTTCAACCCATTTTATTCAATTCAAATTGAATAAAAATGATGGCCGCTCTCATTCCAGTATGAACAAGTATATGTTGGTTGCATCAGCTGTAACTCTGAGAAGTTTAATGGTTTACAGTCTTGATAATTCGTGGAGAGGGGTCCGTGACTAAGCAAGATTAGGATCCACTGCATCTATATGTTTAAAGCTTTTGGGTGAATTTAGTCAAATGCAAAGCGCGTGTCTTGCGCAACGTCATATATTGGAGTGCAAAACAATGTAAACAACAAAAAATCGACAACTATTGTAAAAATACAAACATTTTCTAATGGGGCAAGTCTATTAAACCTTTAGTCAATCTTTTTTGCTTTTTCTTTAATCATCTCAATATCTACAGTACTTTATTCATTTTGCTCACAATATTTTTGTTTTGAAATTCTGGTGCCTTCTCATGTTCTTCTAAATCCGCTATTGACTTAGTCAAGTTCCCGCTTGTCAATAAATTGGTGAACAAAACTCATAATGAATGGTATTTTAATTATCTGCAATTATTATTAAAACCCTATTTGGTTTTGAGTAGAGTACACAGTAATGTTTATTGTCGCATTCTTAGTCGTTGGCTTTAATGTCTACATTACGATTTACTCTTCTACACTCTTGAGCAGTTCTATATGTAATCTATATGTAGTCTACCTAAATCACATTTATATTCAGATGTAAAGTTTCCATCAGTGCCGCAGGTGAAAGTTTCTTTTGTTGAACTACAAGTGACAGTATTTCCACAAGTCACATTGGCAGCTGCATCCGAGCCAAGTGGATTATATGAACAACCTGCATGAAACAATTTACTGTTACAGGTTTTCAGGAAAACTCACAATCAAGCTGTAGCCACGGGGACGTTGGGGGAGCAATCGCTCACCTCCCAGATTTTATCTTGATTGTCACAAAAAAGCATTTTTTTAATATTATTACAACGTTTTTAAATGACATAATATTACATGTTGAATGACGTTTAATGCATGTTTGGTTAGATTGCGTACTTTTATTTTTATTCAACCTATTCATTTCAAACATAAATAAAATATTTACCCTTGAAAAAGTTGCTTTTTTCCTAAAATTTTCTTTCCAGTTACGGCACTGCTTATAAACAACGTGAAAACAAGTTTCAACTTACGTGGTACCACACATTCTCCAGACGTAGAAAACGGAACACCAACAACAATACTGTCAGTTTTCCGGAGATTGAACACAGTCAGAGTTGATACAAAACTATTCGGTGACGTAACATTGCTGTCAGGATGATTGCTGTTGGAATATAAAAGTTATTAAAATAGTTTGAAAGTTTAGCAATGGTGCATAGTTACACGCAAGATTGTCCACAAAAACGGACACAGTGTTGCACAAACGATATGGAGCAACAAACCATCGTGTGACTCATCAAGAGGGGATGCTGATAAACGAATTAAGCTTTTCATAAACAGAAATCAAGAATTTTGTGGCTTTTGTAAAAAAAAAATGTTAAAAAAGGTCCATATGGCACAAACCTGCATTAAGCAGGCAGAAAAAGAATAACCCAATTTGCCCAAAACTACGTGATGAGAACATACTGCCTACGTTGTAACATAATCGAATGGAAATTGGCTTGTCGGTGTTATAGTTGTAGGATCAGTGCCTTGTAGGACCGTGACTGAAGCAATGATGATCTGAAATAAACATTTTTAGTTACAGACAGGTTTCTCTAGCTCCAGTCACAATGACTACGTAAAGGCGCTGTATAGTATTAGACTTGCAAGCAAAAGCCAACAACAACCAAACCACAACATTAGGTGACAAAATGCTTAAATTTTTCCATTGAACTAAATGGTCAATTGATCTCCATAAGCAAATTTTTCTGTAATTTTGCAGATGTATCAAAACAATATGAACATCAACAAACTAAGCCTGCAACCTGCATGTCTGTATAACATTTAACCAAAAACTTTTTTGATTATTGTAACAACTTCTGTGTTGCTAACAAGGATTATTTGTTAAATTTTCTGTAAAACTTTATTGTCTAAAAGGTTAAGCTAATCTTGACAACTCTAGTAAGCGAGTTACCAAGTTTGGAGGAAAGCTTAAATATCGTATTACGCTAAAACAAACTTAACATAGATGAATGAGTTTGGTCATTCAAAGACACAAACTTATATTATTTGGAAACAATGTATCTGTAAAAAGGTAAAATTAAAAATTTCATTTTCTGCTGTGTGTCTGGGATGCCAATAACAACTGAAAGCTTACCGAAAAAAACGCAGAATAAACATTGATTTGTCGAAAAGCAAGAAATGTTTCAACAAGAATACTCACATTTGCAACATTGGAATCCCAAACCCAATTGAAAGTCCATGTGATCCCATGAGGAGGAACAATGGTTGAAGAGAAAGAAACGTTTGCAGCTCCGTTAAAACAAGATTGAATTGTACAATCTCCAAGGGGAGAAAACGTTTGTGAATTTGCATTTTGAAAACAGATTCCTAAAACAATGCAAACATAACATTGTTAAATAAATGAAATTGTTATGCAGTAAAACTCACCATGGAAGTGTGCTTTTCACACTGAATGTACGGCCTGCGTCTTGTTTGTTCTAACATTATTTATAAACCATAACAAAAAATATAAAAACCTTTATATTGCAACAACAACTAGTCAGCTTGTTACCTCCAAACTCACAATTGGCTACATTGTGTTATAACTACAACAATGCAACATGGTGAGAGAAAACAGCTCAGTAGCCCAAGTTATGTAAACAATACAAGCTTAGAATAGTTCATTTCCAAGTAACGCTCATACAACTAATGTTTTATTAAAAACTGTTTAGTTCCTAAAGAGCTGGTGAATAATGCACTTACCAAAAGCAAAAATAAACACACTCAAGATTAGATGTAGGTAGCTCATTGGATATTGCAACGTCTTGCTTTGACAATACAGAATGTCTTGAATGGCTTGGACAAAGAAGCAGGTTATTATATACAGTATTCGTATATTACAGTGTTAATTTATTACAGCTATAAAAATTACAACTATTTCATCAAGAAGTAACTCTCGTTGTGATGACATCTGCAAACCAACAATTTTTAAATTGACACATTCACAACACAAAACATTTTGGTGATGTTGTATACATATGAATTCGTCAGCTGATTGGATGAATAAGTTTCAAGGAGCAATTACGCTTCACAAATTTTCATTAACAGACAGAATCGAAAAATAAACAGCCTTGCCGAAAGGGAAGAACTACGTCACCTAATCCATTAATAAACCGATTCAACAAAATTTCACAGCAATAACGCCTAACAACACAAAAACGCAACAGCCAGCAGCCTCAATCCAAACAAAAGAGCCGCATTAAAGAACAACTCGCTGACTTCAACACCATTCGTCATAGCACATGATTGATTGAATCTTTATCCTCGGACTGGGAAAGCTTCTTGCAGAGAGCTTAATCCTGGCAGTTTCGCATACTTGTAGAAGCTTTGAATCACTGACGCAGGCCCGGTCACCGAGATTTACAGAGTGAAGTTTCCGATTGTTGAAGTCTTGTTGCCGGGGAATTATTCCATCCATTAGATGCCGCTTCATTCATTCATAGCTTGTCACGCCAGTGTCGGAGCCAGGTAAGAGCATTGTTTGTGACGTTTTTGAGGTCGTTGTCATCACATGCTGAATGGAGAGCAGTCCTTAACATGCGTTGCTCAAGCGCACGCCCTGAGAGTCGAACCAGCGCCGCTTGATCTCGAAGCTTCTTCGTTCCAGAAGTGACGCGCTAACCAATTGAGCTATCGGGGCGGATGACTAGGGAACTGTGTTCCGAAAGCTACTGCAATCCGCTATTACCACAGAAAACTCGCAGCATCAGGATAAAACAGATCGTTAAAATGTATAATGTGAAGTAAGTAACGATCATGCTGCTAAAAGCGAAACTCAATCAATTGCATGTAGCCAGAATGAAGAAGGTCTACAATGTTTATGCAAACAGTATAAGCAAACAGAATGCATGGATTCCAACGATCTAACACGAAAGTAATTTTCCCACTGGGCCGACAACAACTACAGATCTTGTTTTTTTTTTGGGGGATTTGTCGTTTTATTCTTTCATACATTAAGTAGCTTAAGTTTTGACATGAGTGTACACTTCATATTATTATTGTGAAATCGGTGTTTATATATGTATTCTTTCGTTTATAGGCTATAAACAGTGTTTTATTTTAGATGTCTTTCTGTCGACGTAAATGCAATGACCCTACCGATGTATAGCACAAAATAGAGTTTCCAAATCCGTAGCTACAGATACCCAACATTATGTATTCTTCAGTTTATAGGCTATAAACAGTGTTTTATTTTAGATGTCTTTCTGTCGACGTAAATGCAATGACCCTACTGATGTATAGCACAAAATAGAGTTTCCAAATCCGTAGCTACAGATACCCATGCGTACGGCTATAATCATTATTATTACTTGACGCTCGTTTGTTTGGTTGCATTGTTTCCACAACTGTGACAATTCAGTTGGCTGGTAAAGGCGTCGCTCCAAAAATGAAGCTGCGCCAATGTTTCAATGTAGCAAGCCAATAAATACAATCAAGATTTATGGTGAATACATTCAATGTCATCCAGGATTGTCTGCATTTATTTTTATTGCACAATTTCGGATTCGCACAAACCAGAAAAATTTTGGTCGCAGTTTTCATCATTGGATCTGAAATCGTTGTTAAGATTTATTCCTCCGCAGTCTCTGTCGCTGTTGTTGGGTACATCTTGGTACCAGAAGGCGTTTGAAGTAGTAGCTGGTTCACCATCCACCCACATCCACTGACCTTCATGGTCGAGGTCGTTAAGTCCAATCCAAGCGAACTCATCTCCCAACAGCATGATGTTGGCTACTGCTCTATGAAGAACGTATTGTATGTTGCTAAAAAAGTTATGGAAATACAACTTCAAAAGCATGTAAAGAATTTACATTATATGCGGCATAAATGCAAAAAGCACTCTGGATGAATAATCGTTATTTGTTTTCAAATGGAAGAATAGCAAAGGTGTGTTTCTGTTGTCTAAGTTTTTGTTTGCCCAGCCTTTGCATGTCGCCAATCACAAAACATTTGAATTAAGTTTTTCAATTCCATCCTTCACACCAACTATTTGATGAATCCACTTTCTTCAGTGACAAACTTGTCCCTGATAAAATTCATTCAGTTTGGTCGTTACAATGTCAAACTACTGTATGTCACAGACAGTAGCATATGCAAAGAGAAAGAATTGGGTTATGCCTTGTTTAAAAAAAAAAAAAAACAGTTCAGTAGTTTGACGATGTAGAGAACAGCATTGAATATGTTTTTCGATAGCACTGTCAAAGGAAATAAGAATGTTGCTATCTAGACTAAGCAAATACTAAATCCATGACTCAATGTCCTCTCTTATGTATACGCAACTGGCCATGGAGAATATTACAAAATATCATGTTTATTTCACTGCATTCGCATCAATGAAGATTTGGGTAATTTGATATCAACTCACACTCTTGTCCGATAATCTCTCATTCCACTTGTTGCCAAGTCTCCTCCAGCACCGAGACACCAATTCCTTGCAGCATTCCAATTCAATTTTGTTGGGGTCACTCGATATCTGAGTCCGTTTCCTATGTGGATCCAACCGTCGTTGACTTGACGACCTGGAACAACATTTCAGTTTAAAGATTCAGATTGCATCAAGATGCCGATGTCGAAACATTATTTGAAACAGATTATCATATCAAAGACCGAGTTTTATTCATAGAAAACAACCACTAATTCGTCATTAGTTACCTTGGAAATATGAACAGTGGAAAAGATATCGTATAAACATATCAAAAGCAACGATTTGTTGGGTTTTTATTATATAATTATCTAGTTTATTTAATTCCTTCTCTCGAACAGTGTTTTTTTTTCATTGTGTTTGTTGGCACCACCTTAAAATTACCAACCAGTCTTCGCACCCTCTTCTAGATTGACTGCAAAGTTGGCTAATAGACACCCACAGAACTGTGGTTGAAAGCCCTGTAGGAAAGACTGTAAAGTGTGCTTTGGGGTAAGATGAGCAATCCATGTTTTTAGAGCAACTTCTTCTTCTTCTCTCGTGTTGTCTCTATATGTCAGGGCATCCGTTGGTTAGCCACTGCCTGGTGTCGTCATCGATGGAAATTAGGCCTTCCATACCATGGGGTGGTCTGTATAGCCGGCAATCCTTGATAATGTGGGCTGCCGTCTGCATTTCGCCACACTCACAAGCAGCACTCTCTGCCAAGCCTCAGCGCAACATGTCTGCACCATAGCGTCCAACACCAGTGAGCAAACGGTTACGCCTTGATGAGGAAAGTCTAGAGAGGCCATGTCCCAGCTGGTTTTCGGACGGGGATCTGAATACTTAGCGAAGTGGGGACGTGCTGCTTGACCATTGTTCACACAACGCCGCGTGGCACCACTGTTTGCTAGGGCTTCCACCAGAGGCTGCCAGAAGGTCTTGTGCAGCGCGTACAAATGGCTTTCTTAATTTTAGCCGCTGCTTTGGTGGATATCTCAGCGTGGTTGTGTGTAGCGGATGGCCAGGGTTTAGGGCTTTACGGCTCAGGGAAAGAACAGCACGTTGGCGCCGTAGTGCAGCTGGCTCAATGCTTGCAAGGACAGGGACATAGAGCAACTAGTGGGCAGAGTTTATTTTTATTGTAGTGAATATATTACATATAATGCCATTTTAGTCAATATATTTGTTATGTCTACTAAAAATTATATTCTACAATAAAGTGCAATTATTCTCTTTTTGTCGACAAATCCAACTTTTTAGTTGCAAAAAATTGAATATTTTTATTGTTACACTACGTAAATCTAATTTGATTTTTTTAGTTTTAGTAGGTATATAATATGAAAGGATATTTAGCAAAAAGTATACATGAGTTAGTTTTGTAATTTTTCAAATATTTTCATTTTTGTCACAAGTTTTAACATGGAGTAAAGTGTGCAAATGCAGTAGGCACATTGGAGCAGTTGCTCAACTTACACCAAAGGAAATAACCTGGTTAATTCATTTTTAAACCTTGAATTTGTGTTTTAAGCTTCATTAAATAAAATTGAAAAAATTTAGTGTCATGTTTTGAGCAATTCCTCGCAGTTGTGAAACAGAGTAACAGAAGAATGCTTTAACTTAATGGAGTTGCTCAACATATCCTATAAACTTTTAGTCAGAAGTTGAACAATACAATATGTAAATGTAAATATCACACGGTAATCAAACTCAATCTGAAATGAATTTAATTCATTTCCTGGTGCTTCAAGTCTACCTTTTTAACATATTCAAAATCGAACCTTTTTTTGTAAAAGCGGCATGGCGACCTTTATATACAGTCCATGACAACGTGCAGCTTAAAATTTGACTGAAGGCCGATCTGTTAGTAGCCAAAATCGCGAGTATAAGTTGATAGTTTGAATATTAGTTGATAAATAGAGTCTTTGTCTATATTTTGTGAGAGTTTGAGTTACTTTTGTGCTGTTTTTACCATTCAAATAACGGAATAAATTTTGGCACTTGTACTGGAAATCCAAAACGCGTCTGGCAACACCAGTATTTCGGAAAATATTGTCATTTTGTCAACATAATTTTAGGAGTTTTGCAGTGATTTGGGATTCAGTGATCACACTTTGGCAATATAAATTGTTTAAATTATCATTTAAAAGGAATATAAAGTGAATTTATCTTAAACTTCAAACTTGAAAATACATCGGCCTTCAGTTAGCCCTCCAGTTTGTACGTTGTCAAGGCCTGTGTATACAGATTGCCATGAAAAGCGGCTAAGCAAAAATATACTCATCTTGCCCCACCTTTTCTAAACACATAACTTCTTACGTCATTTTATTTATAACTAACATTAATGATTCGGTATCCACGCACTCCCTGGGTACAGGTTTCCCACCCTGTGGTTAACAACCCCTGTTCTAGAATAAATGGCTTTCACCCATTTATGTACATTTCTAAAAAAATCTTTGCGATCCTTAACCCATTTAAGTCAAGTTCAATTGACTAGAAGAAGAAGCTGGCCTCTTTCATTGTAATATGAACAAGTATGTTTTGGTTACCTCAGCTGCGACTCTTAGAAGTTCAATGGTTTACAGCAACGGTGTTCAACTTGCCGCCGTCGATGAATAATTATGCGGCCGTTAACACGTAATTTAATAAGCATGTGTTGGCGACCGTGCCCTGTTGTTGAAATAAAAAAAAATATTTCATTAAAAAAATGAGTTGTATTTTAAATATTATAGGCTACCGGGATATCTAGAACCACTAGATACCCTTGTAATCGTTTCTAGCACTAGTTGCTACGTTCATCTGATGAAATTGAAAGTAAAATTAACAACAAACAAGATGGTTTATTGCTTCACTGACGTTTTGCGCACCATGACAATGCGCATCCTCAGAGCGAATAACATACAAAATAAAGTTTTACGAGGTTATATACTACTGTAGTGCAATTGAAGGCAAGAAAAAATAAAACACGCAATTTTCTTGCCTTCAATCGCACTGCAGTATATAACCTGGTGAAATTTTATTTTGTATGTTATTCGCTCTGAGGATGCGCATTGTCATGGTGCGCAAAACGTCAGTGAAGCAATAAACCATCTTGTTTGTTGTTAATTTTACTTTCAATTTCATCAGATGAACGTAGCAACTAGTGCTAGAAACGATAATTGTCCTGATGAACACCCAAACTTTTCAGTATTCTACCCTTGTAATGATATATAATGTTTCAAATTTTAGAGCTTGAAAAACATTTTCATCACAAGTATTTGTAGGCTAGGCAATATTGTTAAAATCGTTTTGAGACAAAACGTTTTCCTCAACCCAATTTCATTGCAACGGTAGCCTACATTGCATTATGTCCTTAAAAAGAAAAAGAACAGTAGCAGAGGAGAAAAGGGTATACAATTCCAAATGGGAGTTGGGTTATTTCATGATCGAGACGGCAGCGCATACTATGCTGTATTTAATATGCAGTCAAGTAGTTAAAACTTGTTAAAGGAGAAAATGCAAAGCAGCATTTTCGTCGCATACACAATTACGCAAATATGGAAGGCGAGTCAAGGAAAATCTGTGTGAAAAATTTGAAGAAAAGTGTGCGACAGGAGACGTCTTGTCTTCCAATTTCATTCAATCGAACAATAATCGCTGCGAAGCTTCTTATAAAATCGCATATCCTCTTGGTGTAGCGGGAAAGCCTTATTCGGATGGAGAACTCGTTAAGCGATGTCTCATAAGCGTTGACACGTTGTTAAGTGCATTCATCCTGGTATTGAAACTGACTATTCTTCAATTGCTCTCTCGCGTAATACAATTCAAAGCCAAGATGATATCGTCAAACAGTTGACCCTCTGTCTGCAGACAAAGGTTAACAAAGAAGCAATTTGTTTTCAATGGCTATCGATGTATCGAGACTGACATTAAGGACTCTGACTAGCGGCCGTGCTTTATAGAATTAATCTGAATGCGGCCGCCAATAGCAAAAAGGTCGTGCACCCTTGGTTTACAGTCTTGATAATTCGTGGAGAGGTGTCCGTGACTAAGCAAGGTTAATTTAGTCAGCAAAGTTTGTGTCTTGCGCAACGTCATATATTGGAGTGCAAAACAATATAAATAACAAAAAAAGTGACAAACATAATGTAAAAAATGCAAACTTTTTCTAGGGGGGCAAGTCACTTAAGCCTTTACTCAATCTTTTTGTTTTTTCATTGATTTCAATATTTACATAATTGATTTAGCTTGCATTTTTTTAGTTGTTGAAATTCTAGTGCCTTCTCCTGTTTTTCTAAATCCGCTATTGACTTAGTCAAGTTCTCGCTTGTCAGTAAATTGGTGAACAAAACTCATAATGAATGGTATCCACAATAATCTGCAGTTATTTTCAGAGTTTAATTTTGGTTTCCAGTAGACGATAATGTTTGTTGTCGCATTCTGAGTCGTTGGTTTTAACGCCTCCAGTACGATTTACTCCTCAACACTCTTGACCAGTTCTAAATATGTAGCCTACCTGGATCACATTTATATTCAGAAGTAAAATTCCCATCAGTGCCACAAGTGAAAGTTTCTTTTGTTGAACTACAAGTGACAGTATTCCCACAAGTCACATTGGCAGCTGCATCCGAGCCAGGTGGATTGTAAGAACAACCTGCATGAAACAATTCACTGTTATATGTTTTTAGGGAAACTCACAATCAAGATGTAGCCACGGGGAGTCTTGGGGAGCAATCGCTCAATGCCTAGATTTTATCTTGATCCTCCCAAAAAAACATTTCTTCAATATTATTACAACGTTTTTAATGACATAATATTACATTTTGAATGACGTTTAATGCATGTTTGGTTGCATTCCATACTTCTATTTTTATACAAACTCTTTATTTCAAACATTAAAATATTTGCCTTTCAACAATTGCTTTTTTTCCTCAAATTTTCTTTCCGGTTACGCCACTGCTTATAAACAACGAGAAACAAATTTCAACTTACGCGGAATCACACATTTTGCTATTGCAGAACCAGTCGTAGAACCAAGAACACCAACAACAAGGCTGACAGTATTGGGGAGATTAGTTACAGCCAAAGTTGATACAAAACTGTTTGGTGAGACAACACTGCGGTCAGGAGTATTGCTGTTGAAAAATAAAAGTTATTAAAAAAGTTTGGAATTTCAGCAATGGAGGATACTTTCACGCAAGATTATGATAACACAAAACAAGCCTATAAAGCCCTTTCTGTCGGACTCATTGTTGTTGGGGATTTAATTTGCGACTGATAGGTAGTAGAGAATTGCCGATTCTAGCTCAATTTTAAAAATGACTTTTAAATTGTTGAATAGTGATTAAATATTACTTAATAGCTGTGAAATAGCCTAATAGTCACATGACCTCGAGACAGAGACAGAAAATACATTGAGACGTGCCTGTGAGTTTCGGAAATCCCCATGATCTGTTGACAGGAAATACTTTGCCACACGTTGGTGCTAAATTGCTAAACCCGCTAAAGTTACTACGTTTTATTTCTTTGTGACTTTTTATTTTCAGTCCAAAAAAATGCTTTCTGTTCTATTCTATTTTCCATCCCATTCCTTGGTCACCACTTCAAAGTTATAATTAGTAAACAAAGAAAATTTCCAGCTTTTTCAAAGTGCTTTTCTTTTTTCCGAAAACAGCTGAGCATAAGAAGTCGTATATGTTTTTGTTCCGTTACAAGAAACGTATATTTGTCAAAGTTGTTTCAAGTTAGAAATTTATCCTTGTAATTGCACTTCAAAAGATTAAGAGGATGAACCAGAAAAGAAGAAATAGAAAATATTTCGAACAAATTCACTTGAAACAGACACATGCCAAGCTTTACGCTTGAAAAACTTTATCGTCATTTTTCAAACAAATCTTTTACATTTACAAACAGACAAAAACGAACATGATGTTGCACAAACGGTGAGGAGGAATAAACCATTGTGTGGTTCATCAATGGGGTGATACTGGTTTACGAATTATGCTGTTTTGAAACTAGACATTAAAATAGTTGTATTTTTTTTTAATTTTGAAAAAGGGTCCAAATGGCAAAAGCCTGCACAAAGCAGGCAGAAAAACAATAAATCAATTTGCGTAAAACTACTGGATGAGAACATGATACTTACGTTATAGAATAATGCAATGGAAATAGGCCTGTAGGAGTTATCACCATTGGATCATTGCCTGAAAGAACTGTAACTGAAGCAATGATGGTCTGAAATAAAATTGTAAAGTTACAGATCGGTTTCTGCAGCTCCAGTCACAATGACCGGGTAAGGGAGCTATATAGTATTAGACTTTCAAAAAAAAGCCAACAACAACCAAACCTCAACATTAAGTTACAAAATGTTCAAATTTTAGTTTGATAAAATATGTTTGGTGCAATGAACAAAATGGCCAGTTCGTTACCATAAGTGAAGTTTTCTCTTATTTTGCAGATACAACAAAATAATATCAACAACCTAAACTTGCAGCTTGCATGTCTGTTGGCTATAACATTCAATCAATACTTTATTGATTATTGGAACAAGTTCTGTGTTGCCATCAAGGTATATTTGTTAACTTTTCTGCAATAACTTATTGTCTAAAAGGTTAAGCTATTCTCAACTACCCTAATAAGACAGTTACCAGGTTTTATGAAGAAGAGCCTAAGTACCGTATTAGGTTACAACAAACCATGGTAAAATTACAATGAAGCAAAGATGAATGAGTTTGATCATTCAAAGACACAAAACTTATACTCTTTGGAAACAATGTCAAATGACTGTCACGGTTTCTTTCTATCTCTTACCAGGAAAAAGACTTGGAAAGGTTCAATGACGTAGTTTAATGGGTCAAACCGAAAAGCAGTCAATTAAACGTCGAATAATTCTACTAGTGAAATGATAATCTGACTTCTTGAAGAACTTTAACGAACGGCTTCTCAAATAACTCTAATTTCGAACACAATTTATATCAGCACCAATTCTCATCTACTTGTATTCAATTACTTCAAGTCTCAATCACCAATAATTTCTGCATCAACTACCAATCCACAACTCTCATAATCAACTCATAATAATAATAATAATAAAAATTACACAAACTACACCACTATTTATAGTTGGTTGTTCAGTCCAGTAACTTCGAGAAGGTTACGTAAGGTTACATCATAAAGAACCATTGTTCTATCAAGCAGCATTTAAATGTAAACAACAGAAGTCTCTAGAAGGTCACGTAGGGAAAATGATTCCAGAAAACACATTTTACATAATACAGATTTCGTAATCAGAGGTTACTTCAGGTCATAACCGATAATAACACATCGCACCAGAATTCTACAACCAAAACAACACGCTCGTTGAAGATACAAAGCAAGCCATCGCGAGGCATTGCACCTTGATTGTGACAATGACAAAGAGTAAAATCAAAAATTATCTTTTCTTTTGTGTACCTGGAATGCCAGTAACAACTGAAAGAGTAACGACAATAACGCAGAATAAACATTGAGTTGTCAAAGAGCAGAAAATGTTTCAACAAGAATACTCACATTTCTACCATTAGGATCCCAAACCCAATTGAAAAACCATGGGAGTCTGGAAAAAGGGACAATGATTGAGAAGAAAGAAACGTTTGCAACTCCGTTAAGACAAGATTGAATTGTACAATCTTCAAGGGGAGAAAACGTTTGTGAATTTGCATTTTGAAAGCAGATTCCTAAAACAATACAAACATAACATTGTTAAATAAATGAAATTGTATTGCAATAAAACTCATCATGGAAGTGTGCTTCTCAGACTGAATGTATGGTCTGTGTCGTGTGCGTTCTAACATTATTTATAAACCATAACAAACGAACATGAAAACTTTTGTGCTGCAACAGCAACTGGTTTAACTTGTTACCTCCAAACTCACAGGTAGCTACATCGTGTTATAAACAACAAAAATGCAACATGGTGAGATAAAACAGCTCAGTAGCCCAAGTTATGTAAACAATACAAGCTTAGAATAGTTCATTTTTAGAATAGTTCACAATTAATGTTTTATTAAAAACTTTTTAGATTCTAAAGAGCTGGTGAACAATGTACTTACCAAAAACAAAACTAAACAAACTCAAGATCAGATGTAAGTTGCTCATTGTATTAAATATTGCAACGTCTTGCTTTGATAATATCAAATATCTTGAATGAATTGGACAAGGAAGCAGGTTTTGATATATTCGTATAGCCTATTACAGGGTTAATTTGTTGCAGCTATAAAAATTGCAACTATATCATCAGAAAGTAACTCGCGTTGTGATGGCATCTGCCAACCAACAATTTTTCATGTTGACACATTGACAACACAAAACATCTTGGTGATGTTACATACACATGAACTCGTCAGCTGATTGGATGAATATGTTTCAAGGAGCCAGAATGCAAACAGAATGAGCAAACAGAACACATGGATTCCAACGATCTAAAACAAAAGTAAATTTCCCTCTAGGCGACAACAATTGCAGATATTGTGAGAACAAATTCCTATAATAGTTGTTACGGATCCCCTTCAAATCAAATCATTATTTGCAACCGTTAAATTCTTTATCGATTGTCAATCAATTAGTTCCGTGACGTCATCTCGAGGTCGGTTAGGAACTGCCTTTTTGTGTCTGATATCGTTAGAGTGAAAACGTATTTTGCAGGCTCTTAATTACTAGACAGTGGTTGGTTAATTATTTGGTAATCCTACTCATGCTGCATAGCCGAGCGGTGAGAGCTTTGGGACGGCACTTGAAAGGGTGCTGGTTTGACACCGCTCAATAGCACTTGATAGAATGTCTGAAGGTGGACACGAAGATTGGCTTCCTTGCCTTCCCGTTCACTTAATCTAAATCTTCATCTGCCTGCGTAATCCTGGATACAACAAGCTCATCACTCCAATCAACTATGTTACGAAGGTCATTAGTATTCCTTTTAACCCTATCTGTAGCGAAGCGGGGCTTTATGAGGACACCCCACTTAGTAGTGAAATGTTTCACAGAAGGAAATATGCTAGAAATGTGAAATTTCTTGACTTAGTTTTTATTCTTTGCGTATTTTCTAAACCTAAACTGGTCATTTTTCTACCTTTCTGCCCTTAATAATAAACATTTCGTCTCAGGTGGCTAGACATTTTTGTGCAATGGTAGTTATATATATGCTAATGTTAGTGCAATTACTTTGAAATGTAAAAACGCCTAAAAATGGCTTATATTTATGAGAAAAAGTATTTTTTTGTTTAGTTTAGCATTACTTTATGTTATAATTCAAAAATTTCAATTTTGGAGCTATTTTCGGAAAATCAGAATAAAAACCGACTTTCTGAAGTTTTTTCACCTCAAATACTTTATTTCAATAAATTTTTTGGGTAAAAATTTAGTTTCTATACGCACAATACACATGGCTATTATCTTGTAAAATATTTTGGCTCTGTGATTTTCATAACTCCCGTTATTAACGATTAATTAGCAAGGGGCTGAGATAGCCCGTAACGTGTTTTTCGCGCACGAAAACAGCTCGTATTAAGATAGGGTTAAAAGGGTGCTTGTTCGACACCGCTCAAAAGCACGCCGTTGTGTCTTTGGCAGGACACCTAAAATCCTACATGCATGCCTGAAGGTGGACACGAAGATTGGCTTCCTTGCCTTCCCGTTCACTTAATCAAAATCTTCAACCGCCTGGCGTAAGCCTGGATACGACAAGCTCATCACTCCAATCAACTCTTACGTTGGTTATTAGTGTTCCTTTTAATGTTTTGCATCGTAGGCTTCAACAACAATTATACGGTATTACCCATCTCATTTGGTGGATTAAGTGAGTTTGGTATCTTAGACAGTGTGGGTGTAAGTCCGGAATAATTGGAGCAGATTGAAGTTTGATCTACCAAGCTTTTCACTGAATTAAGTAGGTGAGCAGTGGCGATAACAATAATTGTATAAAATGTTCGACAAAAAAAAAAACAGATGAGCAAAGATGTTGAAATGATCATAAAGATGAACAAATGTTTTGATGAAATCAGATGAACAATGAAATGAGATGAATAATGAAATGAGATGAACATTGAAATGAGATGAACATTGAAATGAGATGAACATTGACATGAGATTTTTAGGTCAGGGCATGAAAAGGGGAAGGCTTACGCTCTGCAATGGGCTCTCACAGGCTGAAAATGATGATGATGATGATTCAAGTAGATGTTGCATTGTTTGCTCCTGTCCGCATTTGCAACTTGTGCTCCCCTTGGAATATCCCCAGTGTTTCATTAAAGTTTTACACCTGCCAATGCTAGTTCTTAAGCGGTTGAGACATCGCCAATACTTCCACGGTTCACGCTTTCCGGGAGGAAGGCTCTCTACGGGTGAGAGCTCCATATTGGCCAATATCAGTCCAGCTGCCAGTCCCTCCTGCAATAGTTGAACCCGCACTTTGGCGGCGACATCGTTTTTGACCTAATGGGACAACTGAGGCAAGGAAGCTTTTTCTCGACTTCAGACGCCTGTGTGCTGGAGTCTGGCCATACAGTGGGTATCTCAAATCCATGTCCTGGCAAGATGTTTCCTTTCTGCTCGTTACGCTTCTTCTAATGTTGGGAGGAGCAATTCCAGACAGGATAGGAGCAATTTCAGACAGAATGTGCAGCGACGTGATGTTGGTTGGTTTGAGACAACCTGTAATCAAACGGCAGGTTTGGTTCAACATGGGGTTAATTTTCTTGGCATGTGCTGAGCGTTCCCATACTGGGCAAGCATATTCTGCAACCGAATAGCACAAGGCTAAAGCAGTTGACCGTATTGTATCAGGGAGGGTACCCCAATCAATAAATGCCAGTTAAGGCAAACGCTCTTGTCAAAAACTACGGCTCCAGGGAAGCAACTTTCAAAATTACCTTCCCTCCGTCCTACAAAGTCAACCAGCGCCTTCGTTTTGTCCAATCCTCACCCATTTCGCAACAACGTCACCAGCTGCTTAGCCAATCAGATATGTTATGGATAGCTGAGACACAAGTTGCTTTTTCCAGTGACGTCAACACATAAAAGCGCTGCGCTATCGTCATACGCAGAGAAATGGTCTGTGCCGTCACCATACAGCATCATAGCCGTGAAATGATGTCATTGAAATATTTCAGACCGCAAGCAGAAAAACTGCACTTTTTGTTGTATAGATTGTCACGTCAGTAACAAAGTACAAACAGTTACTCTTTGTAGTAGCCTACTGTGTGAAGCAGTTGGTACAGTAATAGAATCAACAGAAAGAATCAGCCTACATAAGCTTATTACTCTGTAAAGCAGCTGCTTTTAATTATTGCCATAAATTGCCATTGCCATTTGCCATTGCCATTTAATTATGGCGTGTTTTAATTCTGATTCTTGCTGCTTTACTCTATTCATTTTATCAGTATGTTTTTGTGTTGTGCCATCGTTGCTGAACAGGTTGTGTTAACCTGTTTTAGGCACCTTGATAAAGTCAGTCGTGCTGACTGACGAAACGTCGGAAATACAAAAGCTAGTTATCATCTTGAACATCACGAGGTAACCTAGTAAATAGTCACCAGAAGAACGCAAATTAATTTTATTACCAAATGCCTGGTGAACAGTCTCTCTCTGTTTTTATTGCCATAAAGTTAGTCTATCCCTGGCCTATGTAATAACAATGTGTTAACCAGTTGGGATTCGGAAATGCCATAGGATCAATTAGCCTAGCTAATCTTATGGAAAGAAAGTGCTTAGCCTTATAACTTTAACTTACCATCAAAACAGACAGTCGTGGCGTAGTTGTAAGTGGTCGAAAGCTTGGGGGTTCGACTCCGCTTCCGCCTGTTGTTGTTCCTTGGCCAAGAAAGTAGTTTATGAGCCAGTGAACTTCTTTGGTCTAAAATCTTGCAGAAAAGCTGTTTTAAGTGAATGGTGTATTGAAACTGTGTAAAAAGCGCCTCATTACTGCTTGTTATACTTAACCCGTGCCTTCCCAAGTGGTGCGAAAGGTAGTTTCAATATGATATTGTATTGTGCACTTTTGTTTGTTAAGTTTGTATTTCTTGAGATTTTTTTTAAGTCTCCTCGCCATGTACTGTGCTAGCTTTTATAGTCATGCCTTTGCCTTTTTACAGCGTTGATATAACGTTACTTCACTAATGAACGTTCAGGTGCGGATGCAATATTTATTTCGTTAAGCTTCTACAGGCAGGAGCAATGTAAATTCATGACGAATTAAATGTTGAACAACTATTATTCCATGTCTAACACTAAATTTTGGTTCTGTGACGTTTAAATCAAGATGATCATAGGCTAAGCACAATTTGACTGACTTTTATATTCGATTTGTTTTAGAATTGCTCTCAGAGCGCACTAAATTGGGAGTGTATTTCACAAATTTCTGGGAGAGGCCCCCTAGATCCACCCTTGGTAGTGTTGCCTTCAGCAACACGCCTTCGGGCTTTTCCGACGGTTTTCCGTTTTCGGCTATCTTGGTGCAGCATATTTCTAAATTGCTTTCCCAAAAGTTTACGCCACCAAACGTCACTGATCACAATTGATCACAAACACCTGATAATCACCAAGTTGAACTGATCCATATCATGAAAAGCGTTTACTCTAGTGCATATTTATCTTCTGCACTTGACGGTTGAAGTATGACCCCTGTCTGGAGTCATGATTGTAATTTCCTATTGATTGATTGATTGATTGATTGATTGATTGATTGATTGATTGATTGATTGATTGATTGATTGATTGATTGATTGATTGATTGATTGATTGATTGATTGATTGGCGTTTATTTTATTGCGAGTATAAATAACACACATTCATTAAGCAAAGTCAAATAAAACAAACTATCACGTAGAATGTGTAGATCAGTGGCGTATTCTCCATGCATGCAAAACATGCACTGCATTTAGCAGCACTTAGTGAATGGAATAATTCCCCGGCAACAACACTTCAACAATCAGAAACTTCACCCTGCCAATCTCGGTAACCAGCCTTGCATCAAGAGCCTCTACAAGTAAGCGAAACTACCAGGAATAACCTATCAAGGCTTTGTCAGTCCGAGGATAAAGATTCAAAACCAACCAGGCCGGGTCACCGAAGTTAAGGAATACAAGTTTCAGTTTGTTGCATGTAAATTATTCCACTTACTAGGAGCGGCAGAATGAAAAACTGTCTTTGAAGTGTGTTGCTCGATCCCACATCTCAAAAGTCGAACCAGCGTCTTAAAGCTTTCGAGTCCTTATCAGCGGAAGAATTATTTCTGTGAATTTTCAAGCAACTATACAAATTATCATGTACATAAAGATTCAATGCTGGTACAATATGTGCAATTTTTTATTAAAACAGAATACAGCTGCACGTGTTTTCTCCACGAAAGAATAACAGCTAATACAGTATAAGTTATATTGAGTTATTTTCAGAATCTTCAATCTCTCGCCTTTTCATTTTGATCCAATCTCTCGATTGAAGAAACAGTTCAACAACATGCTGTACGAGTGTACGTATGAATAATGAATATAAGTGTAATGTGAATATTAATGTACATGCAAAAGTCTATTGAGTAATCAAGAACTCTCTCTTTGTTATTTCTCGACCAAACCGATAAAAATCAAAACAATCTGTTTGTTTTATGAGATAAATCGAATTTTGCAAAGAAAAATTGCACTGTTCGTTGTTATACAGTAAGCACAAACAAAATGTATTGGCCTTAGAAGCAATTTAAAATTATATCTTTTTACAGTATGGTTTGTCGCATGGTTTCTCGTAGTTTTAAAAGAACTTTGAAGCAAGTAAAAGATTAATCAATGCAACTCAGAACTTGACTTTGCAAACAATTAGCGTAATAATTACAATCGAAAGCTTTACAATAAAGCCAACTAATGAGATATCTTTGTAACAGTTCTAAGTACTGAGACTCTCAATAAGCATATTAGTTCCATATAGTTTGAAAACAAATAGATAAGCTATAGTAGCAAACTAAAGCGCCAGTGTATGTTGTAAAAATTGTGTCGTGTTTTCAAATCTGAAAACCTATATACAACAACAATGTCATTCGAGGCGGAATAAACACTTGAATATATTTTAGGAAAAGTCATGAAGTTTGAATGATGTTGGTTGGATAAAACTTTAGTAAGAACGGTTTGAAAAATGCCACAGACGAACCGACCCGTCCCACAGAATGAGGAGTTAAAATATTTTTCTTTCAATAATTATCTGCCCGGCATTGCAAATTATCTTGGCCACTCCATTCAGCATTATATTGACAAGTAGTTCGGTCAGAAGTAGGTTGGCTTCCATTTGAATAGAACAAGCGTCCATTGTTAGAACAAGTGAATGTTCCCACGTCGTTGTATCCAGCTGAGTCGAATGGAACAGTGACGTTGTCTTTGAGTGTTTGTGGGCAATCTGAAAAAAAGTTTATTACATTTCATCGAATCAATTTGAGGTATGATCCGTAATGTAACTTTTTCCGCTCTGAAATTTTTAAAGTAGATTTAAACTACTGTACTTTGAAGTATGTTTCCATGAATTCTAATATTTATTGCTGCATCGGTCTACATTTTTATGGACAAGATAATTAATTCTACACAGAATCAAAGCTTTATTCTATGAATGCACGGCTATCTTTACTTTTGCAAAAATTCACAGACAAATTACCTCGAAGTGTTATATGGGGAAGGGTAATAACAATTTGCAACCATGACACATCACCGTCGAATAATGAACCACTTCGAACACTAAGATCCAGGTTGGTTGTCAGTGGTTGAAGATAAGTCAAGGTTGAAGTGATCACTCCATTGTTCTCAACACAAGTGATTATTTCATTGATTGATTCTCTGGGAACGCATCCAATAGGAATGACGTAAAACTGTGGGACGTTGCTGTTGTCTACATACGTGTTTATCCATTGATAACTTTTCAAAGCTTCTTTCTGAAACTGAGCTGTCACAACAAGACCAAGATAACCAGTCGCTAATGTGTTGGTTGGTGATGGAAGGTTTGTTTGAATGGTTGGAAGTGAAATTCTTCCTGAACAAAACAACATTTCTAAGAAGAAACAATAAGTCATCAGCAGCAAATCCAAAAGAAAATTTGTGGGGAAGCTATACTTTTAGCCAAACGAAAATTTGCTAAAGAATGTAGAACACAAACGCTGAGGTTCGAAAAAGCACCATTTTAGTAGAGGAATTAAGTTGCTTAAGTAAAGATTTTGAAAAATCTTTCAGTTCTTTGGTGTTTGTTTATGTAGCCAATATTGATGGCGCAATAATCATTTCGGCTTGAAGCACAACATTTTTTGAATTAAATTAAAGCTAATTGTTTTTAAAAGTTGTAATTATACTGTATATACACTTACAACTAAGTTTTAATGACAAACAGTGCAGGTTATCTCAAACCAACTAATATCACTTCGTTGCACATTCTGCCCGGAATTGCTCCACACAACATCAGAAGAAGCGTGAACAGAAGAAAAGAACGATCTTATCATGACACAAAGTAGAGACACCCACTGTATGATCAAACTCTAGCACACAGGCGATTGAAGTCAAGAACAACTTTCCTTGCATCAAATATCCCACTGGGTCAAAAGGGGTCGTCGCCAATGTGCGTGTTCAACTATGGCAGCCCGCAGCCGTGCCGACATTGGCAAATATAGAGCTTTAACCCGTAGAAGGGCTTCCTCCCGGAAGCGTAAGCCATGGAACTATTGGCGATGCCTCAACCACCTAAGAACTGGCAACGGCAGGTGTAAAATTTTGATGCAACGCTGAGGGTATTCCAAGGGAAACACAAGTTGCAAATGTGGACAGGAGAAAACAAAGCAACATCTCCTCGAATGCCCTGTCCTAAAAGCAAGGTTCTCGGCGCAGGATTTGACCGAGTTCAACAATAGAGCAAGAGCTTGTGTGAGGCTCTGGGCTAAGGCGGGTGACACATGACGAAGAAGAAAAATAACAAAACAAGGTTTTTAATGATGATGATGGCGTATGAGCGATGTTTCCAGGCTAGATTGGAGAGCAGGAAATCTTCAGCCACTCAGCAGTCTCGTCGTCCAGGATTCTCAGACCATGCGCACCGTGTGGAGGCCGGTGGATTAGGCAGTGGTGGATGACATGGTCTGCGGTCTGTTCCGTGGCACCACACTCGCATTCTGATGAAGGAGCCAGGCCCCACTTGTGCATGTCCGAACGAAAGCGGCCGACGCCAGTTCGCAGGCGGTTAAGCCTGACCCACGCAAGCCTTGCGAGGGACATCCCTGGTGGACGGGGATCGGCGTCGGGTATGAAGTCACGGAGCGTGGAGGTGTGATTTTGCCACTCCGTGTTCCACATGTGGTTCGTCCAGTGTGCCGCACTTAAACCAAGTTCTTCTGCGTTCTTAAGGAGTTGTTGTGCGGACTGTGTTGTGTTGTGCGGTTGTGAGTTGTTCTGCGTTCTTAAGGTTTTTAATGACTTAGTCCTTCGCACAGTTTTGAGTAGCATTTATGTTCAATAGGAGAAGGTGAAGTACAAAATGAGTGAGACTTTGGACACATGACAGAGGCTATCAGTCTATTTTTGCTTGTGTGCTAACATAGGAAATAAACATGTTATCTTCCTATCGGCAAGTAAGTGATGTTTTCAATTAAAAATGTTGTATTGTTTGTCATTCTTTCAATAATAATTTATTTCCCACCAGTTGTTTGCAAAATATCGTCGTTTGATGTTTCGTAATCGTAATTTTCATCAGATGATTGGCCCTACTAGTTTCACGAGGGCCTTGTTAGTCTACTGGAAACAAGTTCCGGCGTTAAATATTTCAAAAATACAAAACTAAATTTCTACCTCTCAAATCTATTGGTACTTTAAAAAACGAGTATCTTACTGATTACACTACTGACCAGGTTAATATGATTTGGTTGAGCAAGAAAAAGAGTGAAAATTTAACAAAAATATAAAGGCACATATTTTGTGGTTTTGTAGAGGCACATGGCTAAGTGCTTTTTTTCTAAATCCTTTTCAGTATTTCATCTTCATCGCTTAACTGGATAAGCTAAAAATACATTCAGTAGGACAAAATTTGATGTCTAGTTTGTCTTTATATTTGCAAAGTAGTGTATAAAAGAAGTGAAACATAAAGTGCCTAGAGTCATAGGTCAGCATGTCTAGAATGTTTACCAGTATAACTTAAAATGATTTACTTTCAATATTACCTGTCCAGCATTGCAGATCATCCTGACCACTCCATTCAGCATTATATTGACAAGTAGTTCGGTCAGAAGTAGGTTGGCTTCCGTTTGAATGGAACAATCGTCCATTGTTAGAACAAGTGAATGTTCCGACGTCATTGTATCCAGCTGAGTTGAATTGTACATGCACGTTGTCTTGGAGTGTTTGTGGACAATCTTGAGCAAAAAATCAAATTTTACATTTCACTGAATCAATTTGAAAATAATGTAATTTTTTCCGCTCTGCAATTTGTTATAGCAGATCTAAACTGTTTCAAAATATATTTAAACAAACTTTAATATTTATTGCATTTTGTATAAACTTTTTTCGTGGAACAGGTAATTAATTCTACACAAAATAACAAACCTCTTAAACGCATAGGCTATCTGACGATCAATTTTATCTCCGACGCCGACACACGCCCCATCGGCCTGACACTACAAAGACAGGCGTAGGTACGCCTCAACCGTCTTCGCACCGTGCTTCTGTGAATATGGTGCCGCGTTATAGACCGCACACCACCATCAACAACAGCCTCATTTTCAAGCCACCTATGGTGGTAGACGGTGTGTGCGTCTTGAATAATGAAAGCAAAGACTGGCTGCTCTTTATTATCCTTCCGGTGTAGTCCGGAACATCGTGAAGATAGGGTGGTAAAAAAGTAGAACAATACTTTTTACTAAAGTCCACACAAATTACCTCGAAGTGTTATATGTGGAAGAGCAGCAACAACTGGCAATAACGAGGCATCATTGTTGTAGCCACTTCGAACACTGAGATCCAGGTTAGTCGTCAGTGGTTGAAGATAAATCAAGGTAGAAGTGATCACTCCATTGTTCACAACACAAGATTGTGTTTGATTGATTGATTTTCTGGGAACGCACCCGACACCAATGACGTAAAACTGCTGAATGTTGCTGTTGTCTGCATACGTGTTTATCCATTGATAACTGGTGAAAGCTTCTTTCTTAAACTGAGCTTTCACAGCAAGACCAAGGTAACCAGTCGCTAATGTTTTGGTTTGAGATGGAAGGTTTGTTTGAATGGTTGGAAGTAAAATTCTTCCTAAACAAAACAATAAAGCAGCAGATCTAAAAAAATTCAGAATTGTAATTGCAACAAAGCAAAATTTTTAAAAGCTTATTGTCAGCACAAACGCTGAGATTTGAAAAAGTAGCGATTTTAAAAATGACACTGGGCAGTTTTTGTATTTGAATATTATGACAAATTTATTCCTACTGTGCTACGCTATTTTTGTGGAAGCTAACTGCTCCTGGAAGGGCCACCAGAGTTAGGTTAGTTGAAAGGTTGAGGCCAGACAAAACGAAGAACCCTCAACCAAGTCAGGAAAGTCCTCTAGTCCAGTGAGACAATCTCCTGGTGATGGTGACACAAAATTGAATCCCTCTCTTCCAACCTGCCTTGAGTGTGCATCGAAGCGGTACGACTTGTGAAATCACATAGAATCAATATGCCAAATAAAAATTGGGAACCAACAAAGTTTGCACTGAAGGTGCAATTTTGCACTTAGTAAAATGAATCACTTTCAGTAATTACCTGTCCAACACTGTAGATTATCCTGACCACTCCATTCAGCATTATATTGACAAGTAGTTCGGTTAGAAGTAAGTTGGCTTCCGTTTGAATAGAACAATCGTCCATTGTTGGAACAAGTGAATCTTCCAACGTCATTGTATTTGGCCGAGTAGAATTGTACATATACGTTGTCTTCGAGTGTTTGTGGACAATCTAGTGCCAAAATTAAATTTATACATTTTATTGGATCAATTTGAACTATGCTCTGTAATGTAACTTTTTCCGCTCTGCAATTTGTTATAGAAATATATTTAATTAAATTTCAAAAAAACAATGAATACTATTAATACTACAAAAAGTATTCAATGCTAAGCAAAAAAGCAGAGCAGAGCGAATTAAATCAAATATAGTTATTACTATCTGAAGCCTTTACAAATTGTTTCACCTAACGGATCATCAGAAGGTCTTATTCAAATAGAATAAGACCTTCTGAATCATACAAAACCTCTATTCTATTTGAACAAGACCTTCTGATGATCCGTTAGGTGAAATGATTTGTAAAGGCTTCAGATAGAGATAACTATATTTGATTTAATCAAATTTCAATATATATATATGACCTTTATCATAAATTGCAAAAAGCCAAAATTAGATGTGGCTCTGGAGATGTTCTCTTGGTCATGGGTGACTTTAATGCTAAAGTTGGAGCAGGAAGAGCTGAAAATGGTCCTTTTGGTCTTGGTGAAATAAATGAAAGAGGAAAACTTCTAATTGATTGGTGCAGAGATAATGACATGACAATCACAAGCACCTGATTCTGCAATCATGCGAGACGGCTCTGAACATGGAAATCACGAGGAGTAAATATTAGAAATCAAATAGATTACATCTTTGTAAACACAAGCTATAGAAGCGCATTCCTAGACGCAAAAACATATCCTGGAGCAGACTACGATAGTGACCAAGACCCAGTTGCTGCAAAGATAAAAGTAAAACCAAAGAAATGCGCTAATGCATTGACTAAAACAAAATACGGTTGTAAAAGCTATCAACAACCGACTATCAAGTTTCAACAACAACAAGAAGTGGAGTTAAATTTGGCTGAAAAAATTATAGATGATTGTTCCACTGAAGAAATGTTCCAGACTATAAAGGAAGCAATCAATCTGTCCGTTGAAAACACGTTTCGCAGATGAAAAGACAAAAGCAAATGAATGGATGACAGATGAGATTTTAGATTTCTTCGATATAAGAAGAGAAAACAAACTAAATTAAGCTGAAATTGAGAAAGCTGATAAATTAATAAAACAAAAATGCATTGAAGCAAAAGAAAATTTCTTTAACAAGAAATAAAAGAAATTGAAAACATGTGTAACGGACCCTCAGAAAATTTTTCTGGTTGTCACCAAAGTATCAGAGAAATCAGCAACAAGAAGAAATTTGCAGCCGCAGCTGGATGCCTATAGACTAAAGACAATAAATTTATTTTCTAGAAGACAGATATACTAAATCGCTGGCACGAATATTTACAAGATTTGTATGACGATGAAGACAGAAATCAGAGACCTTCTGTTTTTCAGAACCTCTGAATAGACTAGAGCAACCATAACCAAAAGTAAAATCAGAAAGGCAATGAGCAACATCAAGAGTGGCAAAGCTGACAACATAGCAATTGAAACAATCAAAGCTCTTGAAAATCTTGGTCATGAGCTTCTCCAAAAACTCGCTAACTCGATCTACAACAGCGGTGAAATTTCAGGAGAATTACGACAATCACCTTTTATTACTCTTTCTAGGAAACCAGCAGGAACCAACAGATGTGAAAACTTTCGCACCATCAGTCTCATAAGTCACGTTATAAAAGTAATTTTAACAAAAACAAAAGAAAAAGTCATTCTGAAATTTCGGAAGAACAATATGGTTTTGTTCCAGATAAAGGAAAATGCAGTGCAATATTTCTGCTCCCACCCATTTGTGAAAGAGCTATTGAAATGCAGGTCCATCTCTATTTCTGCTTTATTGACTACAGAAAGGCTTTCGACCAAGTTAAACATGAACAACTTTTGGAAATGTTACATGAAATTAATCTCGACGACAAAGATTTGAGAGTCATACAAAACCTCTACTACCAACAGAATGCAAAGATGTGAAAAGGAACAGCCGAAACAAGCTCAAGGCAGGGTTGTGTTTTTTTTCCGACCTATTCAATTTGTACAGCAAACGTATCATGCGTTCCATTGAATATCTCAAAGGAATTAAATTAGGAGTTGTGAATATAAACAATATTAGATATGCGGATGACACCGTGCTAATTGCCACTTTGGAAGAAAACTCCAACAACTAGTTACAACAAAACAAGAAGAAAGCAAAAATTTTGGTATGACAATTAACACTAAAAAGACTGAAAGCATGATCGTTACCAAGAAAACAGACTGTGCTTTAAGTTGAAATATATCGATTTCAAACAAACCAATTAAACAAGTCAACTATTTTAAATACCTTGGATCGTTCATTACGAATGACGGAAAATGCGAAAAAAGAGATTGAAACAAGAATTGCTCAAGCGGAACAGGCTTTCCAAAACACTGCATACATTCTTCGAAACAACAATTTACAATTCACAACAAGGAAGCGTGTGTTAACGTGGTATATCTTTCCTATTTTTCTGTATGGATGTGAAACCTGGACGCTAAGCAAAGAAACACAGAAATATTTAAACGCAGCTGAAATGTGGTTTTATCGAAACATGAAACGTATATCATACATCAGTCACAAAACTAACGAAGACGCGTTGTTCTCAAACCAATCAAACCAGAACCCTCTTGAAAAACATCATCAAGCGAAAAATAAGTTTTTTGAGCCATGTTTTGAAGGAACAATTAGAACACACTACACTTTGTAGAAAGATCAAAGGAAAACGAGCTTGTGGAAAACAGCGCCTCACTTTTCTCAATAACCTCAAGAATCATCTTCACGTTCCAACTACAACAACTTTTAATAGTCCAATACCTGGATAATTGGAAAAAACTATCCATGAACGGCTTGAACGTCTAAGCCTGGAACAGGCATGGTACACAAAGAAGAAGAAGAAGAAGAAGAAGAATAGCATCTGCAACCAGCACTTGACAAAAGGTAAAGAATATCCTAAGAAACAAAAAGAAAAAGTGAAAAATACGTAAAACATCAAATAAAGCAAATTCTGATGTGTACGCATAATATTCTATGCTCAACACAGTGCACAGTAAATGTAGGCTACATAATTTTCTAACCAAAGACTGCAACATTAAATATTAACTTGATATTCTGTCCGCATTTCTAACAGCGGACTGGTACAAAAGCTAAGAAGTAAATGTATGAAAAACATAATGAAAAGAAGTGAACGATTTTTAAAATCTATTGCATCATATTTATACGTCAACTTTCTTCATGGAACAGGTCTACAAAGGATAACAAACTTCTTCAATGAATCTTTCACGATTATCTTTAATTTTGCAAACATTCACACAAATCACCTCGAAGTGTTATATGTGGAAGCTCGACTACGATGGGCAATGTCAATATATCGTCTCCAGCAGCTACTGACCCGCTTCGAACACTAAGATCCAGGTTAGTCGTCAGTGGTTGAAGATAAGTCAAGTTAGAAGTGATCACTCCATTGTTCACAACACAAGATTGTGTTGGATTGATTGATGTTCTGGGAACGCATCCGGCACCAAAGACGTAAAACTGTGGAACGTCCATCTTTTCTTCATATGAATTTATCCATTGATAACTTGTAAAATCATCTTTCTCAAACTGAGCTGTCACGACAAG
Source organism: Aplidium turbinatum (assembly GCF_918807975.1). Taxonomy (NCBI): domain Eukaryota; kingdom Metazoa; phylum Chordata; class Ascidiacea; order Aplousobranchia; family Polyclinidae; genus Aplidium; species Aplidium turbinatum. The sequence continues at coordinate 2,219,582 of NC_137483.1, read as the reverse complement.
ACCAGGATAACCAGTCGCTAATGTATTGGTTGGTGATGGAAGATTTGTTCCAATGGTTGGATGTGAAATTCCTCCTAAACATAAGCAACTTGAATAAATCATCAGGAGCAGATCAAAGGAAAAAATTTGGGGCACCATAATTTCATTAAATTAAATATTGAACACGAACAAATAATTACACTGGCCGACACAATTTTGGTGCCGGCAGTTTTGAACGGATTCAGGTTAACTTTGGCGCGCTGATTCCGAAAATGCAATCAGTTTTCAGTTTTTGAAACAGGTAGCCTACTCGATATATTAACTTGTAAGCAAGTATATTCATACACTGAATGACTGAACTTAAATATTTATAAGTTTAGCCATGGCTGCTTAAAGACACGGCCTGATTGGTCACATTTTGCAGACATTTTGTAATTCTGCAGACGAATAAAACTAAGCTAGGCCGCATCTCCAGGTGGCCATGGTTTAGCCAAGAATATAAACTTCCCAGACACCAAAATCTGCCATTTTTACATCGATTTTACAATTCTACAGACGAATCTGAATCATGTTTTCCACTATGGCTGAAAATAATTCACTTTTAGTGATTACCTGTCCAACACTGTAGATTATCCTGACCACTCCATTTAGCATTATATTGACAAGTAGTTTGGTCAGAAGCAGGTTGGCTTCCGTTTGAATAGAACAATCGTCCATTTTTATAACAAGTGAATGTTCCAACATCACCAACTCCATCAGATCCAGCCGAGTCGAATTGCACATACACGTTGTCTTCCAGTGTGTGTGGGCAACCTTAAACAAAACAAATGAAAGTAAACATTTCATCAAAATTATGCATTTTCTTAATGCATGAATAATAATATATATTAAATGTATAATATAAATAAACCGGAGGCTACTGCTAATTTACTACTAGTCCTACTAGTCCTGTCCGTAAAATGGATAACTGTGTAAGAATCATTAAGTCCTACTGCAACCTCGTCGCGGAGACGGATGGAAATAGTTTGGCTGGCTTGTGACATTTGGCTTTGATTACCTCAAGCCCGCGCGAGAAACTAAATTTGTCTCGCGCTTGCCTTCAGATGATCTCACATTTTTTGTAAGTTACACGTTTCATTTTTTGACTACGTTGAGCAAAAATTCATCAGTTTTTAGTTTGGTTGAGGTAAAGAATGGTCGTTTGTTTGCTTGTCACTAAAGTTTGAAAAAAGGAAGAAATAAAACAGAAGATGCACAATTGTTTCTATTTTTTGTCATAGCGTCAAAACCATAGATCAAAGAAAAGAGAGAAGAAAAAGCCCGTTTGCGCACAGGCTAACTGCAGAGGGCTACAGGAGAAGGCAATGACAAACCACTCCTGGAAAAGATTGTCAAGAATACCAATGTCGATATATCGCTTCCAGTCTCCACTGACCCGTTTCAAACACTGAGATCCAGGTTAGTTGTCAGTGGTTGAAGATAAGTGAAGGTTGAAGTGATCACTCCATTGCTCTCAACACAAGATTGTGTTTCATTAATTGATTGTCTTGGTACGCATCCGACAGGAAAAACGTAAAACTGCTGAACACCGCCTAGGTAGTTCAAATATAACAAAGTAGTTTGAGAAAAATAAAAGCAAAACTTACTTTGAATAGTTATATGTGGAAGCACGACTACGATGGGCAATGTCGATGTATCGTCTCCAGCAGCTAATGACCCGCTTCGAACACTGAGATCCAGGTTAGTTATCAGAGGTTGAAGATAAGTCAAGTTAGAAGTGATCACTCCATTGTTCTCAACACAAGATTGTATTTCATTGATTGATTCTCTGGGAACGCATCCCACACCGCTGACGTAAAACTGTGGGAGGTTGTTGTTATATTCATATGAGCTTATCCATTGATAACTTGTAAAATTATTCTTCTCAAACTGAGCTGTCACAACAAGACCACGATAACCAGTAGCTAATGCATTGGTTGGTGATGGAAGGTTTGTTTCAATGGTTGGAAGTGAAATTCCTCCTAAACAAAAACAACCATGCTTAGAACAAGAAATGCATCATCAGTAGCAAATCAAAAGGAAAAATTTTGGGGCACCATAAATTCATTAAATTAAATACTCAACAGAAGCAAATTTTTATTCAGGACTGAGTTTTTATTCATAGAAAACCAAAAATTTGTCATCAGTTATCGCAAAAAGATGGATGGTAGAAAAAAATTGGTATAAACATTTCAAAAGCAAAGATTTGTGAGGTTTGTATTGTATAAATGTCTAGAATATTTCAAATTAATACATTCGACAGTCCATACAGCTAAAACAAGCAAATGATCACTGACCATTTGAACATGACTGCGTCTTCCTCTCAGTTCGGAGACGCTCAACCTAATGCTTACGCTTTAACCCCACCATGCGGAAATGAATCTGAGCGCCTTCAGCAGCTTGAAACAAAAGTCTGCTCCGAAAAATTTTCTAGTTTTACTGTTGTCGTTTTTTTTTTGTCATTTTGATAACTAGACCTATCAGACGGGGGGGGGGGGGAACTTCTCTCTTCCTTCAGTGGTTTTAATATTTTAAATAGAAGGGATCTTCCTAAAAGGCTGATTATTCTTTGCGCATCGTTTAAACTTGATTTGATAATTTTGATACTTTTGGAACATTGTGAGCTTCACAATAAACATTTTGGTTGTGCAGAAATTTTGTCTAAATACCTTTATTTTTGTAATCGACGTCAAAATGACTCATTGCCTTTCCCATTGTTTACACAGTGACCTTACTCAACCTCGAGTCAGGCACATTAATCAAGCAAAGCGTTTTCGCCTTGTCAATTGCTAATTTCTTTGATTTAGGACAGGGGTGGGGAACCGTTTTAGTATTGCGGGCTACATCAAATGAGAAATAACACAGGCGGGCCACTAAAAATTTGATCACCACTAAAAATAACACAGACGTACATATTGTGACGTACACATTGTTGTTACAAATGGCCTTCTATGATGGATTAACTAGTCATAGAAGACCATTCGCAATATACCGAGAATGCAGAGCCTACTCTTTTTTGAGCTGTTGTTTCAATATATTTTGGATAAAGAAATTTTAACGCGGGCCACATGGAACAGTCACGCGGGCCGCAGGTTCCCCACCCCTGATTTAGGACCATGAGTACAGTATAACTTATTTTTTTCTTGCTCATTCTGGGCACTTTTTGTTGCGTCAGTGCACGATTTCAGGTAGTAAAGTTGACCAGTTTTTACAATGATTCGACGTGTCCCGAAACATGGCAAGCAAACTTTGGCAACTCGGAATGATCCCCTGCTTTAGTATTTTGTACTTTGCTGCTTTAGGAAAAAAAGCACATTTGACAAAAAATAGCCTAATTGGCTTAGAATTAAATTAGAAACTTTCATCAGCTTCATAAGTTGGCTTTTATATCGTTTCAACGTTGATTTTTATACGTTTTAACGTTGGCTTTCATATTGTTTCAAAAGTTGACTTTCATATCGTTTCAAAATTACACTAAGAGGTTGGATTGTTGTGCAAATGCCAGCATTTGATGAATGCAACATAGCAGTAGCCTACATTCTTTTTGCATAGATCGAAAATTTTCTACTGACTCATTTAAAATTTTACGCAAAGGCAAATCCCAATTTGACACAAAAATTCAGGAAGCGCTATTAATCAAACGCTGCAACCCAAATTTAAACAAACAATTATTTGCAATTATTTTCTCCTCAACATTTACTAGATGTATCAAGTACCATACCATGTTGTGCAAATTCTTGTGTAGTTACGTGGTTGCCTTTTCCAAATGTAATTTGTTTTTGCGTCTGTCTGTTTTTCACACTATTGCTTTTAATCGCTGCGTATTTCTTGATGCTTATAGTCAGCTAGCTAGTTACCTTCAAAAAGTTGAAATCTGTTGCATTTCTATAAATATTTCGGATTCGTAATGAGGGCTTAAGTTAAGCCGAAAACGTTCGACTGTTAAAACTATTCGTAAATATGTAAAATATATTGTTACAATGCTCAACCCTGTGGTATTGTTGTGTCTTGCCTGTCTTTGGTACAAGAAAGCAAAAGCTTCGAACTCTCTCCCGAAACTATAAATTATTTTTTCAAATAGAAAGTCAACCTACAGACGTTGAACCCGTATAAAAAAAAGTTAGTTTGATTGCTAGGTTGGCCATAGGTGAGAGAGGAGTATGCGTTCATTCATCTTAATGATTGAAGAGGCCACTCTTACAATGTTATTTCTTTAGAACAGTGATTCGTGACCTTTGTGTTTTTTGGTACCACCTCAAAATCACTAATCAGTTCTCCTCCAATAGTCATCCACAATTGAGAAGTTTGTTTAAAAGTCCGGGAAACACATTGTTTTAAAATGACGTAAGAAGCTAAAACAATGGTTCAGCATTTACGCACATTATGAAAACAAATCTCACAACCCATAGTGAGGCGTATGTAACATGTAGCCTACGTGTAATGTATAGTCGGGCAGTTTTAAATATGTAGTTTACCTTTACCACACTCGTACAGTAGCTCTATTCAAAAGCTGTTTATTTCAAACAATAAAATATTTTCCTCCCCAACAGTTGGTTTTGTTTCCTAAAATTTTCTTTCCAGTTACGTCACTGCTTACAACCAATGTGAAAACAAAACAAGTTTCAGCTTACGTGGTAGCATATCTTCTTCAGATACTGAACTTGAAATACCAATAATAAGACTGTCAGTGTCGGGGAGATTGAAAACAGTCAGAATTGACACGAAACTCCTCGGTGAGACAACACCGCGGTCAGGAGTATTGCTGTTGGAAAATAAAAAATTATAAAAATGAGCTTGGAATTTTAGTATCGGAGGATATTTTCACATGAGATGGTGACAGCACAGTAAAAAAGCTCAAAAAGCCGTCTCTGTCTAAATCAGTGCTGTCTTGACACGAAACTCCTCGGTGAGACAACACCGCGGTCAGGATTATTGCTGTTGGAAAATAAAAGTTGGTAAACAAGCTTGTTTTAAATGTCAATGCTTGGAATCAAGTGCGACAATAAAAGAAGAAACAAGCTTGATAGTACAGCAATGGAAGGTGCATGATTAGGATAGCACACCAAGCCTTTAAAGCCCTCCTTGTCGGAAACACTGGTGTTAAGGAGTTAATTGCGACTCTAAGTCACAACTTCAAAGTTAAAATTAATAAACAAAGAATGGTTTCAGCTTTTTCTACTTTTTTCTTTAATTTTTCTCCAAAAACAGCTGAGCATAGAAAGTTGTGTATGTTTTTGTTCCGTTGCATGAAACGTAGAGTTGTCAAAGCTGTTTCATATAAAAAATTTATCCTTGTATTTACACTTTAAAAGATTAGGAGAATGAATAAGAAAAGGAGAAATAGAAAATATGTTTCAAACAAATTCATTTGAAACAGATGGACGTTATACTTCACGCTTGGAAATCTTTACCGCCATTTTTCCAGCAAATCTTTTACATTTACAAACAGACAAAAACGAACACAGTGTTGCACAAACGGTGAGGAGAAACAAACTATCGTGTGACTCATCAATGGTAGATGCTGACAAACAAATTAAGCTTCCTCAAACTAGAAATTAAGATGTTTCTGTTTTTTTTAATGTCGAAAAGGGCAAAAACCTGCACAGTGCACAAAGCAGGCAGAAAAACAATAAATCAATTTGCGTAAAACTACTGGATGAGAACATACTACATACGTTATAGTATAATTGAATGGAAATAGGCCTGTAGGAGTTATCACCATTGGATCATTGCCTGAAGGAACTGTGACTGAAGCAACAATAATCTGAAATAAAATTTTAAGATCACAGACAGGTTTCTCTAGCTCCAGTCACAATGACCACATAAAGGCGCTATATAGTATTAGACCTGCAAGCAAAAGCCAACAACAACTAAACCTCAACAACAAGTGCCAAATTTTTGTTGATAAAATATTTTTGCAGGTAACTAAATGGCCATTTGGTCACCACAAGTCAAGTTCTCTCTTATTTTGTAGATACAACAAAATAATATCAACATCAACAGCCTAAACGTGCATCTTGCATGTCTGGTTGGTTTTGAATCGTTATTCTCGGTCTGACAAAGCCTTGATTGGTTATTCTTGGTAGTGTCGCATAGGCCCACTTGTAGAGGCTTTTGACGCAGGGCCGGTTACCAAGATTGACAGAGTGAAGTTGTCCGATTGTTGAAGTGTTGTTGCCGGGGAATTATTCCATCCACTAGGTGCCGTATAAGATTCAATCCATACTTTTTTAATTATTGGAACAAGTTCTGTGTTACTCACAAGGTACATTTGTCAACCTTTCTGCAATAATTTATTGTTTAAAAGGTTAAGCTATTCTCGACAACTCCAAGACAGTTAGGCTGCCTGGTTTTATGAAGAAGAGCCTAAATACCGTATTAGGTTGTAACAAACCATGGTAGGTTGCAACACAACAAAGATGAATAAGTATAGTCATTAAATAACATGGTTTATAACCTAATATAACCTAAATACCGTATTAGGTTATAAACCATGTTAAATTGCAACTAAGCAAAGATGAATGAGTTTAGTCATTCAAAGACATAAAAAATATATTCTTTGGAAGCAATGTCCTTGACAATTAGAAAAATTAAAAATTATCTTTTCTTCTGTATGCCTGGGATGCGAATAACAACTGAAAGATTACCGAAAATAGCTCAAAATTAACATTGAGTTGTCGAAGTGTAAGAAATGTTTTAACAAGAATACCGTACTCACATTTCTACCATCAGGATCCCAAATCCAATTGAAAGTCCACGGGAGCCCAGGAGAAGGAACAATGGTTGAAGAGAAGGAAACGTTTGCAACTCCGTTGAAAAAAGAATGGATCGTATAATTTCCAAGGGGAGAAAATATTTGTGAATTTGCATTTTGAATGCAGATTCCTAAAACAAGGTAAACATAATACCGATTATCATCATCCATTCGGGCATACCCGGACACCATCAACATAGTTTTTCCAAACATCCCTGTCCATCATCAAATTTGACAGCTCATGTTTAAGTAGGCTACTCCTGTTCTAACTGATGAAGAAATACAAATTGTCTTGCGATAAAACTCATCATGGCATTAGCAATGTGTTTGTCACACCTCGAGTGTATGACCTATGCCTTTTGTGTTCTAATATTATTGATTTATAATTCAGAACAAAACGTAGGAAAACCTATATCGCAATAAGCAACCAGTTTAACTTTCACTTGCAACCTCCAAACCTACAGTGGGCTAGATTGTGTTGTAAGCTACAACAGCGCAATGTGGTGTGAGAAAACAGCTAAATGAATTGCGTAAACATTACAGGTTAAGAATATTGCATTGCTGAGAAATGTTTTATTAAAATTTGTTAAGTTTGTAAAAAGTTGAAATGAATTATGCACTTACCAAAAATAATACAAAACAAACCCAAGGTCAGATGTAGGTTGCTCATTGTATTAAATACTGCAACGTCTTGCTTTGATAATATCAAATATCTTCAATGACTTGAACGAGGAAGCAAGTTATTAGCCTATATACAAGTATATTCCTACAGCGTCATTTATTGCAGTTATGAAAATACAACTATCAATTATTTCATCAGGAAGTAACTCGCGTTATAGCAAACAAGCCAACAATTTTACAAATTTTTGCAAGCCAAGAATTTTCATGTTGACACATTGACAACACAAACATCTTGTTGATGTTAAATACAGATGGACTCGTCAGTTTATCGGATAAACGTGTTTGAAGGAGACAAAATAAAGAAGGTCCAACCATCAGCGTATAGTACAAGAGACACGGGGAGTACAAGCCCCCAATCGTTTTGAAGTTACAGTTATTTATTCTATTATCACTAAAAATGTTTTCTAAACTGGCTTTGAGATTGTTATGAATTGTAAAGCATTTCATCCAGTGTTGTACGTTGACGCTGAGGCTAGCGCCGTCAGTATATTTTTTAGTTGACGGAAGTGATAGCGCCGTCAACTATTCGGTCGATTTTAAGCGTCAAGCGCTATGCGTCATTTTTCGTTTTCATGGAAAATCTCGTTTCACTATAAGAGTTTCAAAATATATTCTGGCAAGCGCGACTCATCCGAATTACCCGCTTTTGCGTTGGTTGGAATGGCTTCCTGGAATACGAGCGGAAGAAGTTCGCCAAATGGTGATCACTCATATTGTGAGCAGTATCGAGAACGAGGAATCAGAGAGAGAAAGCGAAAAATCAATGAGTGTCATCGCAGAGGTTAAAAATACTTTATTTCAAGAGCTCTATGCCCCTGAAAAGAGCGATGTTGGTGCAGTGGACCTCGTTAAAAGATTTATATATGCCAAACCATCACAGCACGCTTGGAACAGTGATAACTTTCCGAGTAAACGTTTTCAAGACTTGTTTTTGAAATACAAAACACCAATAGGCTACCATCCAGCGCTGCTGTGGAACGCATGTTTTCACTTACTTGGAAGGACATTATGCTTCCCAAGCGCAGCAGATTGTCAGACAAACATTTGGAAATGCTTGTGCTTCCACAGGGAAATAACTAACAAGAAACAAGTTAAGCAGCTAATTACAATACAGTCTCAAAGCATAATACCTGCTCTTTATTTATAGCTATTGTTAGCCTAAACTTGGTAAGGCGAAATACTTCCTTTTTCTGAGACCCTGGCTAAAATAGCGCTAGAAATTAGCGCTGACGCCGTCAATTTCTTTTAGAGTTGACTCAGTACTTTATGCCGTAAAGTTTTTAGACAATTTGCGCTGCCCCTAACCAGTGGCTCCGAGAGGGGGGGAAGTCGGGCCAGTTTCCCCCCTAGCAAAACATTGTAAAGGAAAAACGAGTGTTTTTTTGTTTTTGCACTTTTGAGGGGGGCCCATTTTTAGAACTAAAGTAAAAATGTACCAACTAAATAATCAACAAATTTTCAAATGAAGTGCGTAAGTTCCAAGTATTTCTCAATCATTGTAAATGTCACTCTCGATGCTTTTCATCAAGAACAAATTATTTTCGTGTTAAGGTAGGCGATGTTGAACAGCTTCAAGACGTAAAATCTGAAGCTGAAATGATTTCTGTATCACTGAACGGTTTCGATTGTATTGATAGTTTCAACTTGAAAACTAGTGCTGTTTTAGCTAAGCGAGAACTATTTTTGCTTGACAAATGAACCTAAACTTCAAAATCTGCGTTGGCCAGGCATAAGATGTTGTATCCAACATAAGTTATCTGGGAAAGTTAAAGGTATCAGTCCAAGCACGATTAAAGAAAGTAAATCCTGTATATTTTTTGTTTATGGATCATCATCATCATCTCCGTCTGCAGCAGATTGCGCATCAACATGAGTTATTTGCTTCTAAGAGTGGCGATTTTAGCCAGCTCGCCCAGTGTCGCCAAGTTGAGTCCGGCCCATGATTGAATGTTGTCTTGCCATCGTTTTGGTTGTCTGCCACGTTTTCTTTTTCCTTCTACTTTTCCTTCTGTGCAAACTTTGCTGATTCCGAATTGTGATCTTTTAGTGAGGCCGAACAGTTTTAAAACTTTTGATTTTATTATTGCTGCAATTGGATGTAATTTTGTCATAGTTAAAAGATCTTCTGTTTTCGTGTGGTCAAGTAGCCTTTTGTTGGTCATGCTTCTCATGATGTGATTTTGGAAAGTAGTGAGTTTTTTTTTTATTTGAGTTTTTTGTTTATGGTTGTTGTTGCTTAAATATAGTTGGAATTCATAATGTTGCCTACAGACAGCGTTGTTCAAATGTCTTATCATTTTTGGAATAATTGATTAATTATCTGTAAGCTTGTGGCATCTTTAAAGTTATAGCCCAGTCAGAGGAAAAATTCTGAAAAGTCTAAAGAAAGCTGTCCTATCATCTTGCAAAGAAAATTGACTTCGAGAGGGTAATCAAGGTGTGGTGCAGTCAAACCCAATGCTTTACATTACCATTTTGAAATTGAAGCTCTAAAGACGTTTGTTAAATGCATCAAGTTGGAACAATCAAGAGCTTGATCGGAAGCTGAGTCAATGCTGAAGTAGGCTACAACTAGCAGTTTTAAATTTGTGACTGCTTTGCATTATGTGGATTACGGTCCTAAACAAGATTTACTGATGAATTTAATGAAATTAAAGGAAGATGTAATCTAAGTAAGAGAAAGCTGGAAAGATTAGGCTACTACTCGCAAGCTAAAGTTGCAGTGGCAATTACAAATTTAAAAGAAAATGATTTTCTTTTCCTGAGGACAAAACGCTTTTATAACTCCACTTAACTAGCTGAATTATTCGAAGGAAATGTATTCTACCGTCCATTGCAAAGGATTCGATAGTTGTTGGAATTGACAAATGTATCAACAAACTCAAACTTATCGTCGATGAGTTTGAAGTTCCATGAAAATTTCATCGTATGTCTGCTGTGCATTTGCGGGCATGTGGACAAATTTAAACCATTTGTAGGCTACAACAATGACATTTTTCAAGACATTTTGGATGAGTTGGTACTTTTGACAGAAAGCCACACAGCAAACTTCAGTTGCAAACCAAAACAAACCACCCTATAATCTCTACACAAGAAATCATTGATTGCAACCTTCGAAAGGTTTTTACAAATAGTTTTGTTATGATTTTTTGTGTGTTCCGGTATGTATACCTCCAACGGTTCCGCTTTGAGAACATGGTTTTAGCAATTACTGAAACTTGTAAAGAATTGTGTGCGCTCCAGTAGGCCTATGACTCAAAACCGATTGAAAAGCCTAACTATACATGTTGTGCATCAATTCAGACGTCGCAAAATTTTATCATTTGATGCTGTGATCCGTGATTTTGCATTGCAAAAAGTCCAGAAAGGGTTGAATTAAATCAAGGATGTTCAAAGTCCGGCCTGCGAGCCAACTCCGGCCCACGAGACGTTTTTGTATGGCCCGCGCCTATTGTTGTACAAAGTGTTATTTTTGGCCTGCAGACACACAAAAATCATATAAATTCAACTTGTAGTTTTCCGAAAAATTATTGTGGCTGTTGGCCCGCGCACACTTATTATCAAATCTGGCTCGCGTGGGAAAAAGTTTGGACACTCCTGAACTAAATGCTTGGTTGAACTATTTTCGTTGCCTGTAGGCTTATTGTGTGTTTACAAAGCTTTCTCGACAAAATAGTTTGCCTCAATGGCATTTTTGCTGCAAGTGTAATCCAGTGATTATTGATGATTTTTACATTGAACGAAGTTCTTTTCATGCTGAGGAAAGCAGGCTAATTTCAGCTTTAACACGAACATGCAACGCAAGATACAAACTAGTTGTGTATATTTGCTAAAAAATATTATGGGGCCCATTTTTCGTATTGTTTCCCGACCAGTGCTGATTTCTCTCGGAGGCCCTGCCCCTAACGCCTTCAATTTATTTCATTGACGCGTACAACACTGAATTTTAATCTCAGATCAATACGGCTTCCAGCCAAAAAAATTGTAGCAATTTAAAAACGCAAAAGTGATAATTAGCCTATCTATAGCCTATCGCGGGACTAAGGTTAAAAACATTGTTATCGACCAAGTATTTACAAACGTATTTATGACATCATGAAAAAAGCCTGCAATAATTACAGATCTTGTGTGAACAAAACTCTCATATAGTTAAAGTAACAGTTTTATAACATGCTTGCCGAAATAAACAATTGTACAGTTGTTCAAGGATAGATATTTTGTGATATGGAAACACTTTTAATTTTACAATGTTATATAAGATAGAAATTTCTAACTGTGATGAAAAAATAAACAAATGTTTTTTGTAAACTTTTTTTTACAATATTTAAACGCTCACAGTTTATTTTGTCTGTGAATGTGCAACCTGTTTGTTCCTATTTTGCAACAATTTCCATACATAACTTTTTTAGAAAAAAAAACAGAGTTTCACTGACTGTTAAAATTGTCAATGTATTTAGATGCCGCTGAATGGATAGCTATTCAAAGACAACTACTAGAAGGAAAAATGAACGGCAAACGAAATAGGGGCAAACCACCAAGAATTTGGACTTATGATATTGAAGGCTGGTCAGAACTTAACGACAAAACTGCAAGTAGAAAAATCTCACGAGAAACTTGGCGCCTCATTGCCTCCAACCCTCGACGAGAGGAAGGAACTTAATGATGATGAATGGGAAGCAGTTCTTAAAATCCGTTGGTCAAGCACACACCCGGAAACCACTTGACCTTGAAGCTTCTTTGTTCACGTAGTCAGGCGCTAATCAACTGAGCTATCAGGGCGGACGAGTTTGTTATGAACACTGAAGAGTCTAACTAGACTTTAAAATAGCCTAGGCAAAAATGTATAGTAGGGTTAGGCCTACACCAGCCTAATTTAGATACCAGCAACTCATTTTGTACTTCTGTGTTCCAAAACAAAAACGTATTTAAAAACCCTTGCACTGATGAAGCCTGCCCTAACTAACCCATGCCTGTGAGTCGAAGGTTCAATTCCATGCATGGGCAGAAGTCATCACAATTGGCTATTCTGCTCCAATAAGGAAACCACCCACGTTCTGACATAAAATCCACGCTGCAAACATATCGAAGTTCCGTTCATCTTTTATTACGTGACAATATAGAAACATAAAATGGACGGTTTAACCTACTGACGTCATCACAGTATACCACGCTTGGCGTCCAACAAAGAAACTTCACAATCAACTCTTCGAACAAGTATACCGAGCAACGAACTCTTCAGCATTGTTTTGCTGTTATTAGACAAGAAATCAACGTAAAAATATACTGCAGTCTACAAAAATACAGTTTGTTGCCAGCCCACAAAGCCTGAGAAACGCAGCAGCTGGTTCAAACGAAAGTGAAAAGAAGCAGCCAAGAACATAGCGATGGTTGTGCATCAATAACATCTTGTAACGTAACAAAAACGTCTCATTGTTAACCAACTCAGCATTATTTGGCTCAAGCTTTCGAAAGTTCTGTTGCTTGTTCAAACCAAACTACGATAAACAATTCACATCGCAATCATAGAAAAAAACTGTTTCCGCATGGATTCGAATGGAGAGCAGTCCTGAATTGCGTTGATCAAGAGCACAGCACAAGAGCCGAACCAGCGCCGCGTGATGTTGAGTCGAGCGCCCGCTGAGCTATCGGGGGGACTGGTCCCGATAGCTCAGTTCCGTTCTCGTCGACGACCTTGCTGCAGCATATTCCCAAGTTGCTTTCCCAAAGGTTTACACCACCAAACGTCACTGATCCCAATTGAGCACAAACACCTGATAATCACCAAGCTGAAGTAGTCCATATAATGAAAAGCGTTTACTCTAGAGAGTCTAGAGCATATTTATCTTCTGCATCTGACGGTTGAAGCAGAGCCCCTGTTTGGAGTCATGAATGTATTTTCCCAAGTTCAATACAGACAGCTATTTCGATATGTATATTTGCGCAATTACAATGAAATCACGCAGACGTGGAAAAACCTTAGATCTGCACTCCAAAACATTCTAGTTACGTACAGCAGGGATATTTATAACTACGTGATTGGAAACTCTGTGGAACTGAAACCACCTTGTACACTAGCAGGGTTAGGCTACTGTTCTTTGTGCGCCTCTGTGGTAAATGTATCACATAAATCGACCTCAAAGGGCAGCAAATATTAAACGGGCAAGGAAAAGTGTAACAATCAATTCACTTACCCTTAATGTAGAGTCTACGTTTGTATTGTTTGTTTATTTTGTTTGTATTCCATTTGTGCAGCGTGTCATATTTTGTTTGATGATAAAACATTTGGAATTACCATTGGTTTTGGTTATTGCGACATCTTAAATGTATTGGTTTCGTACTGGGTTGATCCGTGAACCAGTTCATCATGATATGACAACACATTTCACTGATTGCTGAACACTTGCATGTATTTTTGATTCAGTTTTCAGTAAGTGAAATGTTTAAAAAACAACATTAGCCTATATTTAGATTGTTTGCATTCATTCATTCTTTGGATTTGTCGCTTTATTCTTTCATACATTAAGTAGCTTCAACTTTGATATGAGTGTACAACTGTACATTTCATATTATTATTGTGAAATCGAAGTTTATATATTCTTTAGTTTATAGGCTATGAACAGTATTTTATTTTGGTGATCCTTATGTGGACATAAATGCAATGATCCTACTGATGTACAGCACAAAATAGAGTTTCCATCCCGTATCCCGTAGTTATAGATACCCATGCGTACGGCTGTGATCATTATTATTACTCGGCAAATGTTGGTTTGGTTGCTTTGTTTCCACAGCTGTGATAATTCATCATATCGTACTTATTAATATTTGTTCTCTACAGTTATTTAGTATCAAATTGCCCTGTTTTTGTATGCTTCACATAAAAATTGTTGCAATTCGGTGGTGGTATCCACGTTTTTCCTCGTTATTTCAGGAAAACTTTCGCAAGTGCTGTAGCCTATTATAGCACACAATCACTAATTATTGGTGGTTGGTCAATTCTTGGTCGTTGGTTTGAATCTTCATCCTCGGCTTACTCAGTCTGAGAATGCAGATTCAAACCAACAGTAGTTGTTTTTCAATCTCAGTGGCGAACCCTTTTTATTCAATGAAGTAGTGTGCCTGCCTCTGCACACTAGTGTGTATGAATGTGTAGTTAGATTTACTGTGATGGGGTGGTGGCTGACTAGATGACTGCTTATGGTCTTTCGCTACCATCCTGATTGCGCCATAATCTAACCAACAGTTGTACAATGCATTGTTTTGACAATTACATTTTACTCTGATTATATGTTAATATATGGCGCTGTTAAAACAAAATAAATTGACTTGACTTGACTTGACTTGACTTGACTTGACTTGACTTGACTTGACTTGGCTGGTAAAGGCGTCGCTCTAAGAACAGAGCTGCGCCAATGTTTCAAAGGCTCTGGTGCTCTAATGCTGGAAGATCTGAGATCGATTCCAGGTCGGGTCAAACCGAAGACTTTAAAAATGGTGCCGATTGTGTTCTTTCTTGCATAACGCAGTGAGAATATGTAGGGTGTCTCAAAAAAATGTACACAAAAGTAATTTGAAAAAAGAGTTTCAAAAACATTTTTTTCTGGGAAATAACATTGTTTTTCTCATTTCAGAAAGCCTAAAGTTTGTGTTGCGATAGATTAAAAGTTAGGGAAATGCTGCAGTTAACCCTTATTCAAAGAACAAAAATCATTGAGTTTTGGCACCAAACGAAACCAGTGGTCCAGGTCCAACGAAGGTATCGTGCATTTTTCAACACAGCAGCTGCACCAAATCAAAGAAAAATTAGCAGAGCAGTTGCTAAATTTTCAACCGTGGGGACTGTGTGTAATTTGAACAAAGGACACAGTGGTAGAAGAAGAAGTGCTCGTTCAGTGGAACATATGGATGCTGTAAGGCACTCCGTTGCGCGGAGCCCACGAAAATCCATTCGCCGTCTCTCTGCAGAAACTGACATTCATCGTTGTTCTGTGCAACGCATCCTAAGGGCTGACTTGCATTTCTTTCCCTACAAAATTCAGTCACAGAGCGAACTAACACCCCAACAAAAGGCAAAGAGACTTGAATTTGCTAGGTGGTTTTCAGGAAAATTGGAGACAGATGATTTGTTTCTTAGGAAGCTTCACATGTCAGATGAATGTCATGCTCATCTTTTGGGAAAAGTGAACACACAGAAGTTTCGATGCTCGGGGACAGAGAATACAGGCGATGAACTGATAGATGAAAGTCTTAGATCTGTACTCAAGGTGACAATGTGGGCAGAAATTGGCTGGTACGGTATCATTGGACCTTACTTTTTCGAGGAAGACGATGGCAGAACAGCCATAGTGAACCAGGACAAGTATCGTCAAATGATTCAGGAGTTCTACCTTCCAGAGTTACGTCGGCAAGCTCGGAGACGGAACAACGAGATTCGAATGACGACACAGTGGTTTCAACAAGATGGAGCTCCACCACACACAGCAAGAGTTACACGAGAATTTCTACGAACGAAGTTTCCTGGACGTCTGATCTCTCTGCATGAAGACACTGAATGGCCTCCTTATTTACCAGATTTGACGCTCCCAGATTTCTTTCTCTGGGGCTTCTTGAAGGACCGTATTTATTCGAATCCCAAGCCAAGAGACCTCGAACAACTTAAGGCAGACATTCGACGAGAAATGCAGAACATTCCAATGGAAACATTCCCAAGTGTGATGAACAATGTAGCAGCAAGGATGCAAGCTGTCATTGGGAAACGCGGAGGTTACATTGATCATGTGGTGTAAAAAATTAAAAGGTTAAAATGTCCAAATGGAAAGACTGAACTAACAACTGTGCATTGGGAAAAAAACTTACATGCTTCAGCTGCATGGTCCATCAGAAAAAGTCTGAAAATATTGATTGGTTTATCGGTGTCATTGATATACTTTTGTGTACATTTTTTTGAGACAAATTGGGTAATAATGTGATTACAACGTAAGCCCGGTATAAACATTTTTCAGTAAATACAATCAAGACTCATGATGAATGTCACCCAGGACAGTTTGCATTTATTTTTATTGCTCAATTTCGGCTTCGCACAGACCAGAAACAATTTTGTCGCATTTTTCATCATTGGATCTGAAATCTGTGGTAGGATCTATTTCTCCGCAGTTTTCGTTGCCGTCGCTGTTGTTGGGTTCACCTTGGTCCCAAAAGGCGTTTGAAGTAGTGGCTGGTTCACCATCTACCCACATCCACTGACCTTCATGGTCGAGGTCGTTAAGTCCAATCCAGGCGTACTCATCTTCTAACAGCATGATGTTGGCTATGGCTCTGTGAAGAATGTATTGTACAGTATGTTGCTGAAAGAAGTGAGGGAAATTACACTTTCAAAAGCATGAAATAAATTTACATTATATGAAGCATAAATGCGAAAAGCACTCTGGCTGAATGATTGTTGTTTGTTTTCAAATGGACGAATAGCAAAGGTGTGTTTCTGTTGTCTAAATTTTTGTTTTCCCAGCCTTTGCATGTAGCCAATCACAAACAGTTTAAATTGTGATTTTCCCATCCATTTCCCACACCAAGTACCTGATGAATTCATTTTCTCAGTGACAAGCTTTTCTCTGATGAAAATTCATTCAGTTTGGTTGTTACAAAAGGTCAAAATACTGTATATCTCAGACAGTGGCGTACGCAAGGGGAGGGGGGAGGCATTGGGCTATGCCTCGTTTTAAAGAAATGTTTTATAATTTAACGCAGAGTACGGCATTTATACTGTCAAAGCAAATAGCAATGTTGCTACATAGACTAAACAAATATTAAATCCATGGCTGAATGCCCTGTCCCCTGTGTACGCAACTGGCCACAGAGAACATCACAAAATATCATGTTTATTTCATTGCATTCTCAGCAATGAAGATTCGGGTAGTTTGATATCAACTCACATTCTTGTCCGATAATCTCTCATTCCACTTGTTGCCAAGTCTCCTCCAGCACCGAGACACCAATCCCGTGCATCATTCCAGTTCAATTTTGTGGGAGTCACTCGATATCTGAGTCCGTTCCCTACATCAATCCAACCGTCGTTGACTTGACGACCTGGAGCATAAAATTAGTCAAAGAGCAAGACCCAGATTGCATAAAGATGCCGAAATCAAAGAGTCGAAACATTATTTGAAGCCGAATATTATCAAATTCAGAGTTTTTATTTACAGAAAAGAACCAACAATTTATAAGTAATATAAGTATGTTTGATTAGAAACATTTTGGCTGTAAAAAAGAACTTAACTGTCAAGAGTCAGCTTATTCACTACATTAGATAATTCTGCGACAAGACATCTGTGGTTGTTTTCTGCGGTCCACGCGCTAACGCACTTGCAACGTTTTAAGAACGAAAAGTAACGTTGCTATTACTAAGAGTAAGATGTTGTTTGCTTTCTTTCTAAAGATTTCTTTTCCTGGAGCACTTCATTAACACTGTGATAGATTGATAAAATTGTTAACAAAGTAATTGTTGACGCTGTGATAGATTGATAAAATTGTTAACAAAGTAATGGTTTAACAATTTGTTTCTACCACTGCAAACAATGGAATTTTCACCTTTTGGAAAGAAATCCAGAAACTAAGAGCAAAAAGTAGAAAGAAGAAATATTTTGTGGCAGTTTGCACTTGATATACTAACTTTTGAGCAAGTATATTCATACATTGAATGAGTAAACTATAATATTTATAGGTTTAGCCATGGCCACCTGGAGATGCGGCCTGATTTGTCACATTTTGCAGATTTTGATTACAGCTACTGTTAGTGTTTGACTGAAATTTTCTGAGATTTTTTTACTTTTTGTTGTCTCTTAATGATATAAAATCTTTTTGTTGCCTTGGGGAAGCAATAGCAAATGAGAAAAAGTAAGTTGAAAAACGTTGAATCAGACTGTTATTGAAAATTGACAGTCTGACTAAAATCTTCGAAATCAAATATTCTTTGTTTTTCAACATCTGAGGATGTTAAAACCTATTGTGTCATCTGGGGAAAACAGTAAAGAAAGCGTGAAAATATAATTTTTAGAAAAAATTATTTACACATTCGCCCAAACTTAGCAAAATCTGAAAATTTCTGCAAAATGTTACAAATCAGGCCCTATCTTTAGGTAGCCATGGTTTAGCCAAGAACATAAACTTTCCAGACAGCAAAATCTGTCATTTGGACTTTACACGTCCGAAGACGAATTTGAATCACGTTTTCCAGTATGGTTGAAAATAAGCTTAATTCACTGTCAATGATACCTGTCAAGCATTGTAAATTATCTTGACCACTCCATTCAGCATTATATTGACAAGTAGTTTGGTCAGAAGTAAGTTGACTTCCGTTTGAATAGTACAATCGCCCATTGTTAGAACAAGTGAATGTTCCAACGTCATTGTATGCAGCGGAGTTGAATTGAACAGTGACGTTGTCGTCGAGTGTTTGTGGGCAATCTGAAGCAAAAAATGAATTTATACATTTCATAGAATCAATTTGACGTACCAGTATGCTTCATAATGTAGCTTTATCCGCTCTGTAATAATGGCGTTTTCCGCTCCAACAGAGTTTTCCGCATTGTAATTTTTATCGCTAATCTAAACTGATTAAAAATATATTTAAACTAAATTTAATATTTATTGCATTATGTATCAACTTTTTTCGTGGAACAGGTAAATAACTCCACACTAAATAACAAAATGAAAGTCGCAACATGGAGTGTACGCAGTCTTTACCGGAGAGGATAACTTGACAATGTGATACAGGAAATGAGAAGAATGACCGTCAACATCTTAGGGATAGCTGGAATGAAATGTACAAGCAAAGGTCAAATGCACAAGAAAGGTTTTTAAGCCATCTGGTCAGGAGGCACCAAGCACAAACACGGTGTTGGCATAGATAAAGAATCAACCAAATGCTACCAAGGACATTGGGCAATGTCTGACCGTGTTATAATGATTAAACTTAAATGACAAAAGGTAAATTACACCATAATACAGTTTATCCACCTACAGAAAGTTCCACAGAGTTGGACATCGCAACATTTCATCGTAAACTACAAGAATCCAAAAAATAGATGTCGCTCCGGAGACGTTCTCTTGGTCATTGATGACTTTAATGCTAAAGTTAGTCTTGGTGAAATAAATGAAAGAGGAAGACTCCTAACTGATTGGTGCAGAGATAATGATGTGACAATCACAAACAACGTACGGAAAGACAAAAAGCAAACGAGTGGATGGCAGATGAATTGTGTGGATGAAATCCAATAAACTTTCATTAAATTATAGTAAAACTACTTATATGATCCTCTGCAACAAAAAAAGTGCAGCAGAAAATTTTAGTCTGTCCATCAGTGGCCGATCCATTGAAAGGAAGAAATGTAAAAACTATCTAGGTGTAACTTTGGATGAGCGATTGACATGGGATAGTCATATTATTAATCTTAGAAAGCAGCTTGCAAAGGTCTGCGGCATAGCATTTAAGCTGAGATACATTGCCCCTTTAACAGTATTACGGGCTTTACATTATGCTTTGTTTCAATCCAAAATCCAATACTCGATTATAAATTGGGGAAGAGCAAACTCTACATCGCTTGCTCCACTACAAGTGTTACAAAACAAGTTTATTCGATCCTGCTTATATTTGCCGAGGTCAACAAATACAACTGTTCTTTATCACCAATTTAATGTGCTCAGAATTGACGATATTATTAAATTAGAAACTGCAAAATTTATGTAAAAATATGTGCACAAAATGCTGCCCCGGGCCTTTGCTGGCTGTTTTATTTTTGTAAATAAAATTCACCATCATAAAACCCGTCAGAACCAAAAAATGATTTATATTTGCCTTCTACAACGTCAAACTCTGGTAAGAAGATGCTATGTTTTAATGGAGTGAAACTATGGAATAGGGTGGCTCGTTTTTGAACTTTTTTTTTTAATTCTCTCGGGGTAGTGGGGAAATGGTGCCAATGAGTGAGAAAACGCTTATGACAAAATTTGAGATTCGTAAAAAATTGTCTTCAGCCTCCTCATGGGGCCCAAAAATCGAAAAATGGGGTCAAAAACGCAATTTTTTTCTAAAATATTTTTAGTTTGGGTAGATAAAATATTGTTTAGATATATCTAAATAACCTAAAAAAAAAAATTGAAGTCATTTGAACTATTCCTTCAGCTTCCTCACAGCTTCTGAAAATTTTCATTTTGCTGAAAATTTCGCATTTTTATTTGTGGTTACATAACTACAAACTTCGTCAGTGACGTAAATTCAAATAAAAGACGTCACTTTTTCCTACCAAATTAACCCAATTTCATTAAAAAATGACGCAATAGCGCAGGGCAGGTCTATAAAGAGAAATACAATGACGTTTTATAGCTGGTAAAATGTCTAACGCAATTATGTATCATGTAACCACCCACAAAAATGCGAAATTTTCAGCAAAATGGAAATTTTCAGAAGCTGTGAGGAAGCTAAAGGAATAGTTCAAATGACTTCAAATTTTTTTCTTAGGCTAATTAGATATATCTAAACAATATTGTATCTACCCAAACTAAAAATATTTTTGAAAAAAAATCCGTTTTTGACCCCATTTTTCGATTTTTGGGCCCCATGAGGAGGCTGAAGACAATTTTTTACGAATCTCAAATTTTGTCATGAGCGTTTTCTCACTCATTGGCACCATTTCCCCACTACCCCGAGAGAATTAAAAAAAAAAGTTCAAAAACGAGCCACCCTACTATGGAATCAAGTACCAAAAGAAATAAAAGAAAAGTCTTACAATGTTTTTAAATTTAAATATAAATGTTTATTAAAGAATTTGTACAATGATCACTCCTGAAACGTATCATCCGCTTATTTCTCTACACAATGTTTTTTTTTATGTTGCCCTGTGTTATTCCATTGTTAATGTATTGTTAATTCCATTGTTAATTTTTACAAATTAAAGTGCTGGTATTGTGCTATATATTATATACCGTATGTGTTAATGTTCTTAATTTTGGGTCTTTTGTTTAAATGTTTGGGTGGCAGCTGACTTTGGTGACCTTTTGGTCTTTCGCTGCCATCCTTGTTGTGCGAATTATTTGTGTTTATTGTGTTTTTGCTTTTTGTGTCTTTCTTTTTTGCCAACAAAACAAAAAATAAACTGAACTGAGATGAGATTTTAGATCTCTTCGATAAAAGAAGAGAAAACAAACCAAATAAAGCTGAAATTGAGGAAGCTGAAATTAATAAAACGATAATACATTGAAGCAAAAGAAAAGTTTTTTAACAAAAAATGTAAAGAAATTGAAAACATGTGTAAAGGACCCTCAGCAAATTTATCTCGTTGTCACCAAGGAATCAGAAAAATCAGCAACAAGAAAAAGTTTGCAGCCACAGCTGGTTGTTTAAAGAGTAAAGACAATAAGTTTATTTTCGAGAAGACAGATATACTAAATCGCTGGCAAGACCACGTACAAGATTTGTATGACGATGAAGACAGAGATCAAAGACTTTTCTGTTTTCCAGAACCTCTGAATGGAGCAACCATAACCAAAAGTGAAATCAGAAAGGCAATAAGCAATATCAAGAGTGGCAAAGCTGACAACATAGCTCTTGCTGACAATCAAAGCTCTTGAAAATGTTTAAATTGATCTTCTCCAAAAAATTCACTAACTCGATCTACAATAGCGATGAAATTCCAGAAGAATTACGACAATCACTTTTGATTACTCTTTCTAAGAAACCAGAAACCAAGAGATGTGAAAACTTTTGCACCATCAGTCTCATGAGTCATGTTATGAAAGTAATTTTACTCAAAACAAAACATTCGTTCTGAAATTTCTGAAGAACAATATGGTTTTGTTCCATATAAAGGAACATACATTGCAATATATCTAGTTCGAACGATTTGTGATAAAGCTATTGAAATGCTGGTCGATCTCCATCTCTGCTTTATTGACTACAAAGAGGCTTTCGATCAAGTTAAACATGAACAACTTTTGGAAATATTACATGAAATTCATCTCAACGACAAAGAGTTTGAAAGTTATACAAAACCTCTACTATCAACAGATTGCAAAGATACGCATAGGAACAGCCGAAACAAGCTCGATAGCCACAAAACGAATGAAGACGTACTAACTCAAACCAATCAAACAAGAATCCTCTTGAAAAACATCTTCAAGCAAACAACGAATTTTTTTGGCCATGTCATGAGGAAGGAACAATGAGAACACATTGCATTTTGTGGAAAGATCAAAGGAAAACGAGCTTGTGGAAAACAATATCTCACTTTTGTCAATGACCTCGTCATCTTCACGTTCCAACAGCAACAATTTTCAATACAGTCAAATACCGGGATAAATGGAAAAAACTATACATGAACGCCTAAGCCTGGAACAGGCATGGTACACAAAGAAGAAGAAGAAGAAGAAGAAGAAGAATAGCATCTGCAGCCAGCACTTGACAAAAAGTAAAGAATGTCCTAAGAATCAAAAAGAAAAAGTGAAAAATACGTAAAACATCAAAGAAAGCAAATTCTGATGTGTACGCATAATATTCTATGCTCAACACAGTGCACAGTAAATGTACATAATTTTCTAACCAAAGAATGCAACAATAAATATTAACTTGATATTCTGTCACCATTTCTCACAGCGGACTGGTACAAAAGCTAAGAAGTAAATGTATGAAAAACATAATGAACAGAAGCAAACAATTTTTTTTAAAATCTATTGCATCATAATTGTATGTCAACTTTCTTCATGGAACAGGTCTACAAACTTCTTCAATGAATCTTTCACGATTATTTTTAATTTTGCAAAAATCCACACAAATTACCTTGAAGTGTTATATGTGGAAGGGCAACAATAATTGGCAATGATGAAACATCACCGTTGTTTGGGGAACCGCTTCGAATGCTGAGATCTAAGTCAGTTGCCAGAGGTTGAAGATCAGTCAAGGTAGTAGTGATCACTCCATTGTTCTCAACACAAGTGATTGTTTCATTGATTGATTCTTTTGGTGCGCATCCGACAGGAATGACGTAAAACTGTGGAAGGTTGCTATTATCTGCATAAGTGTTTATCCATTGATAACTTATAAAAGGTTCTTTCTCAAACTGAGCTGTCACAACAAGACCAAGATAACCAGTCGCTAATGTGTTGGTTGGTGATGGAAGATTTGTTTCAATGGTTGGAAGTGAAATTCCTCCTAAACAAAAACAACCATGCTTAGAACAAGCAATGCATCATCAGTAGCAAATCAAAAGGAAAAATTTTGGGGCACCATAAATTCATTAAATTAAATATTGAACAGAAACAAATTTTTATTCAGGACTGAGTTTTTATTTATAGAAAACCAAAAATTTGTCATCAGTTATCGCAAAAAGATGGATGGTAGAAAAAAAATTTGATATAAATATTTCAAAGGCAAAGATTTGTGAGGTTTGTGTCGCATAAATGTCTAGAATATTTCAAATTAAGACATTCTACAAGCCATACAGCAAAAACAAGCAGATGATCACTGACCATTTAATCATGACTACGTCTTCCTCTCAGTTCGGAGACGCTCAACTTAATGCTTACGCTTTAACCCCATCATGCGGAAATGAATATGAGCGCCTTCAGCAGTTTGAAATAAAAGTCTGCTCCGAAAAGTTTTCAAGTTTTGCTGTTGTCGTTTTTTTCGTTATTTAGATAACTCGGCCTATCAGACGGGAGAAAACATTCTCTTGCCCTTCACTGGTTTTAACATTTTAGACAGAAGGAATCTTCCTAAAACGCTGATTATTCTTGACCTTTATTTTTTATTCTTTGCGCATCGTTTAAACTTGATTTATTAATTTTGATACTTTTAGAACATTGTGAGCTTCACAATAAACATTTTGGTTGTGCACAAATTTTGTCTAAATTCCTTTATTTTTGTAATCGACTTCAAAATGACTCATTGCCTTTCCCCTTGGGCCATTGCTTACACAGTGACCTTGCTCAACCTCGATTCAGACGCAGTAATCAACCAAAATGTTTTTGTCAACTGGTAATTCCTTTAGTTTAGGTCTTTAGGACCATGAGTACAGTTAGCTTATCTTTTCTTGCTCATTTTGGGCACGTTTTGTTGCGTTAGTGCACGATCTCAGCTGGTAAAGTTGACCAGTTTTTACGATGATTTCCCGAAACATGGCAAGCAAACTTTGGGAACTCGGAATGATCCTATGCTTTAGCATTTTGTACTTTGCTGCTTTAGGAAAAAAAGCACATTTG
Source organism: Aplidium turbinatum (assembly GCF_918807975.1). Classification (NCBI taxonomy): domain Eukaryota; kingdom Metazoa; phylum Chordata; class Ascidiacea; order Aplousobranchia; family Polyclinidae; genus Aplidium; species Aplidium turbinatum. The sequence continues at coordinate 2,194,885 of NC_137483.1, read as the reverse complement.
ACAAAAAATAATTGTCTTACAATTCAATTAGAAACTTTCATCAGTTTCAAAAGTTGATTTTCATATCGTTTCAAAATTACTCTAAGAGGTTATAGATTGGTGTGCCGTGTGCGAATGCCAGCATTTGATGAATGCAAAATAGCAGCACATTCTTTTTGTATAGATCGAAAAATTTTTACTGACTCACTTAAAATTTTACGCATAAGGCAAATCCCAATTTGACAAAAAATTCAGGAAGCGCTGTTAATCAAACGCAACAACCCAAATTTAAATAAACGATTATTTTCGGGAGCCAAGTCCATTCTCCTCAACATTTACTCGATGTATCACGTACCCTGTGGTGCAAATTCTTGTGTGGTTACCTAGTTGCCTTTTCCTAATGTAATTTGTTTTTCTTCTGTTGGTCTGTTTTCCACACTTGCTTTAATCGATGCGTATTTCTTGATGCTTATAGTCTGTTAAGCTAGTTACCTTCAAAAAGTTGAAATTTATTACATTTTTATAAATCGATTTTCAGATTCGTAATGAGGGCTTAAGTTAAGCTGAAAACGTTCGACTGTTAAACTATTCGTAAATACGTATAATATATTGTTATAATTCTCAATCCTGTTGTATTGTTGTGTCTTGCCTGTCTTTGGTAGAAGACAGGCAAGACACAAAATTTGAACGAACAAAATCGGCCATGAAATGACTGAATGCAGCAAAATTGATGTTTTTAGAGCTTTTTTGCAACATATGTATTCAGAATAAAAAAATTCCACAACTGTTTTAAAAATAAATGATTACAACAAAAATAACAAAAGCATTCGACCATGTGCATCTCATGTTTTTATTTTCATATGTGCGGTATTCAGCGGCTGAGTTATTAGCCATTTGTCAGGGCGGGCTTTAAAATCACGTTTTGTGCTTTTCGATCGTCAACGAAACAGAACGAATGCCAGGTAGGGTTAATGCAAAATCTATTCGAAGTAGCCATTCGGTTTTACTTTCAAATATCGATATCGTGACTGTAGGCTGAAGATAGTAACTCAGACTCCTTTTGTAAACTTATCTAATTTGGTGAACCATAAAGAAATAAAACATAGTAACTTTAGCGGGTTTAGCATACTTTATTACACACAAAATATAACATAATTTAAAAAAAATAAACTCAAACGTTTTCGACACGTACAGTATGCTAAACCCGCTAAAGTTACTATGTTTTATTTCTCTATGGTTCAACAAAGCAAACTCTCTACCAAAGCTTTATCTAATTTTTAAAAGAAATCCGGAGTAAAAATTTTGAAAAGTCACTCTTACAATGTTATTTCTCTAGAACAGTGATGACCTTTGTGTTTTTTGGTACCACCTCAAAATCACTAACCACTTCTCCTGCAATAGTCATCCACAATTCAGAAGTTTGTTTGAAAGTCCGGAAAACACATTATTATAAAATGACTTAAGAAGCTAAAACAAGGGTTTAGCATTTATGCACAGCTTGAAAATAAATCTTGCAACCCTAAGTGGGGCGTATGCGTAATGTATATAACGTATGTGTAACATGAAGCCTACGTGTAATGTACAGTCGAGCAGTTTAAAATATGTAATTTACCGGCACCACACTCAGTACAGTAGCTCTATTAAAAAAACTGTTTATTTCAACTATTAAAATATTTGCTATCCCAACATTTGGTTTTGCTTCCTAAACTTTTCTTCCAGCTACGTCACTGCTCACAATCAACGTGAAAACAAGTTTCAACTTACGTGGTACCACACATTCTTCAGACACAAAACCAGGAACACCAACAACAAGACTGTCAGTGTCGGGCAGACCGAAGACATCCAAAGTTGATACAAAACTGTTCGGTGAGACAACACCACGGTCAGGAGTATTGCTGTTGAAAAATAAAAGTTATTAAAAAAGCTTGATAGTACAGCAATGGAAGGTATAGTTACACGCTAGCACACCAAGTCTTTAAATCCCTCACTGTCGAAATCATTGTTGTTGGGTAGTTAATTGCGATTGTGAGTTACAACTTTAAAGTTATAATTAATAAACAAAGAATGGTTTCAACTTTCCCTAACTTTTTTTTTCTTAATTTTTCTCCAAAGGCAGCTGAGCATAGAAAGTTGCGTGTGTTTTTGTTTCTTTGCATGAAACGTATAGTTGTCAAAGTTGTTTCATGTTAGAAATTTATCCTTGTATTTACACTTCAAAACAATATGAGAGTGAACGAGAAAAGGTGAAATAGAAAATGTTTCAAACAAACTCAATTAAAAGAGGTAGATGTTACACTTAACGCTTGGAAAAATTTATCGCCATTTTTCACGCGAATTTTTTACATTGACAAACAGACAAAAACGAACACAGTGTTGCATAAACGGTGAGGAACAATAAACCATCGTGTGACTCATCAATGGGAGATGCTGATAAACGAATTAAGCTTTTCTCAAACAAGAAATTAAGATGTTTGTGTTTGTCACAATCAAGGTGCAATGCCTCGCGATGGCTTGCTTTGTATCTTCAACGAGCGTGTTGTTTTGGTTGTAGAATTCTGGTGCGATGTGTTATTATCGGTTATGACCTGAAGTAACCTCTGATTACGAAATCTGTATTATGTAAAATGTGTTTTCTGGAATCATTTTCCCTACGTGACATTCTAGAGACTTCTGTTGTTTACATTTAAATGCTGCTTGATAGAACAATGGTTCTTTATGATGTAACCTTACGTAACCTTCTCGAAGTTACTGGACTGAACAACCAACTATAAATAGTGGTGTAGTTTGTGTAATGTTTATTATGATGATTATTATGAGTTGATTATGAGAGTTGTGTTATGAGTTGTGGATTGGTAGTTGATGCAGAAATTATTGTTGATTGAGAGTTGAAGTAATCGAATACAAGTAGATGAGAATTGATGCTGATATAATTTCTGATCAAAATTAGAGTTATTTGAGAAGCCGTTCGTTAAAGTCCTTCAAGAAGTTAGATTATCATTCCACTAGTAGAATTATTCGACATTTAATTGACTGCTTTTCGGTTATAACCCATTAAACTACGTCATTGAATCTTTCCAAGTCTTTTTCCTGGTAAGAGATAGAAAAAAATCGTGACAGTGTTTTTTTTAATGTCGAAAAAGAGTTCAAATGGCAAAACCTGCACAAAGCAGGCAGAAAAATAATAAATCAAATTGCATAAAACTACTTGATGAGAACATGCTACATACGTTATAGCATAATTGAATGGAAATAGGCCTGTAGGAGTTATCACCATTGGATCTTTGCCTAAAAGAACTGCGACATCAGCAATGACAATCTGAAATACAATTTTAAGATCACAGACAGGTTTCTTTAGTTCCAGTCACAATGACCACGTAAGAGAGCTATATAGTATTGGACCTGCAAGCAAAAGCCAACAACAACCAAACCTCAACATCAAGTGACAAAATGCTTAAAGTTTTGCTGCAGTGAACTAAATGGCCAGTTGGTCACCGTAAGTCAAGTTCTCTCTTATTTTGCAGATACAACAAATAATATCAACATCAACAACCTAAACTTGCAGCTTGCATGTCTGTTGACAAAAACATTCAATCAATACTTTTTTGGTTATTGGCACAAGTTCTGTGTTTCTAACAAGGTATATTTGTTAACCTATCTGCAATGATTTATTGTTTAAAAGGTTAAGCTATTCTCGACAACTCTAAGACAGTTGCCAGGTTTTATGAAGAGCCCAAATACAGTAGCCTATTAGTTACAACAAACCATGGTAAATTGCAACGAAGCAAAGATGAATGAGTTTGGTTATTTAAAGACACAAAACTTATATTCTTTGGAAGCAATGTCCTTGACAATTAGAAAAATTATAAATTATCTTTTCTTCTTTGTGCCTGGGATGCCAACAACAACTGAAAGATTACCAAAAAGAACGCAAAATAAACATTGAGTTGTCAAAGAGCAAGAAATGTTTCAACAAAAATACTCACATTTCTACCATCAGGATCCCAAACCCAATTGAAAGACCACGGGAACCCAGCAGAAGGAACAACAGTTGTTGAGAAGGAAACAGTTGCAACTCCGTTTGAGAAAGTTTGGATTGCACAGTCTCCAAGGGAGGAAAACAATTGTGAATTTGCACTTTGAAAGCAGATTCCTAAAACAGTGAAAACACAATATCGATCACCATCATTATTCTTTCTTTTGTTTGAGACAAGATCAAATCAAATTTCAGGGCAGGTGGTAGAGAGCCAGGTGAGTGTAGCTTCGTCCAGCGTTGCTATATCATGCGTTATATTTGGTGCCTTGTAGATGGGGCATTCGAGAACGACATGGTCAGCAGTTTGTTCCTCCGCGCCGCATTCGCAGGCCGATGAGGGAGCCAGATCATCATTATTCATCATCATCATCCATTTGGCGTACTCGGACACTATCAACATAGTTTCTCCAAACATTCCTGTCCATCATCAAATTTGACAGTTCGTGTTTCTGTTCTTCAGTGTCTTGTTCTAACTGATGAACAAAGGTTTTTGTCTGTCGACCCCTTTTCCCAATGCCATAGTTTGGTTCCCAAAGAAGAATATCACTAATTTTCTGTGGATTTCAAATAATATTTCATCATCGTCATCCATTCGGACGTACCCGGACACTCATCATAGCATTAGCAATGTGTTTCTCACACCTCGAGGGAACGACCTATGCCTTTTGTGTTCTACTATTATTGATTTATAAATCAGAACAAAACCTATGAAAATCTATATCGCAATAACCAACCAGTTTCACTTTCACTTGCAACCTCCAAATCTACAGTGGGCTAGACTGTGTTGTAAGCTACAACAGTGCAATGTGGTGTGAGAAAACAGCTAAATGAATTGCGTAAACATTACAGGTTAAGAATAGTGCATTTCTTAAAAATGTTTTATAATTCGTTAAGTTTGTAAAGTGGTGAAATGAATTATGCACTTACCAAAAATAACACAAAACAAACCCAAGGTCAGATGTAGGTAGCTCATTGTATTAAATACTGCAACGTCTTGCTTTGATAATATCAAATATCTTGAATGGCTTGAACGAGGAAGCAACTTATTACTGTATATATTCGTATATTCCTACAACGTCAATTTATTGCAGGTATAAAAATAAAATTATCAATTATTTCATCAGGAAGTAACTCGCGTTATAGCAAACAAGCCAACAATTTTACAAATTTTTGCAAGCCAAGAATTTTCATGTTGACACATTGACAACACAAACATCTTGTTGATGTTAAATACAGATGGACTCGTCAGTTTATCGGATAAACGTGTTTAAAGGAGACAGAATAAAGAAGGTCCAACTATGGCTACCTAAAGATACGGCCTGATTTGTCATATTTTGCAGAAATTTCCAGATTTTGCCAACTTTAGGCGACTGTTTAAATAAATTTTTCAAAAATTATATTTTTTCGCCTTCTTTACTGTTTTTCCCAGATGACACAACAGGTTTTAACATCATCATTATGTTGAAAAACAAAGACAATTTGATTTCGAAGATTTTATTCAGACTGGTAATTTTTCAATAACAGTCTGATTCAGCGTTTTTCAACTTATTTTTTCTCGTTTGCCACTGCTTCTTCATGGCAACAAAAAGCTTTTATATCATTAAGAGACAGCAAAAAGTAAAAATATCTCAGAAAATGGTCAGTCAAACACTAGCAGTAGCAGTAGGCTAATTAAAATCTGCAAAATGTGGCAAATTAGGCCGCATCTCCAGGTGGCCATGGTTCAACCAATAGCGTAGTACAAGAGGCACGGGGAGCACATGCCCCCCAATTATTTTGAAGTTATAGTAATTTATTATATTATTACAAAAAATGTTTTATAAACTGGCTTTGAAATTGTTATGGATTGTAAAGCATTTAATCTCAGATCAATACGGCTTCCAGTAAAAAAGTTATAGCAATTTCAAAACGCTACAGTTACAATTATACCTATACCGCTGGACTAAGGTTAAAAACATTGTTATCGACCAAGTATTTACAAACGTAATTATGACATCATGAAAAAGGTATACAATAATTACAGATCTAATGTGAACAAAACTCTTATATAGTTACAGTAATAGTTTTATAACATGCTCGCTTTAATAAACAATTGTACAGTTTTTCAAGGATAGATATTTTGTGATATGGAAACACTTTTACAATGTTTTATAAGATAGAAATTTCTAACTGTGATGAAAAAATAAACAAATCTTTTTTGTAAACTTTTTTTTACAATATTTAAACGCTCACAGTTTATTTTGTCTGTGAATGTGCAACTTGCTTGTTTCTATTTTGTAACAATTTCTATAGCCTACATAAATTTTTTACAAAAAAAAAATAGTTTCACTGACTGTTAAATTGTCAATATGTTCAGGTGCCGCTGAATGGAAAGCAGTCCTTAACATCCGTTGCTCAAGCGTATACCCCGAGAGTCGAACCAGCGCCACTTGATCTTGAAGCGTTTTTGTTCACGAAGTCACGCGCTAACCAACTGAGCTATCAGGTTAACCAACTGAGCTTCATAAAAATGTATAGTGGGGTTAGGCCTATACCAGCATAATTTAGATACCATTACCAGCAAGTCATTTTTTACTTCTGTGTTCCACAACAAAAAGAACAAACATATTTAAAACCCTTTGCACTGATGAAGCCTGCCCTAACTAACCCATGCCTGTGAGTCGAAGGTTCAATTCCATACATGGGCAGAAGTCATCACAATTGGCTATTCTGCTCCAATAAGGAAACCACCCACGTTCTGACATAATATCCACGCTGCAAACATATCGAAGTTCCGCTCATCTTTTATTACGTGACAATGTAGAAACATAAAATGGACGGTCTAACCTACTGACGTCATCACAGTATACCGCGCTTGGCGTCTAACAAAGAACCTTCACAATCAACTCTTCGAACAAGTATACCGAGCAACGAACTCTTCAGCATTGTTTTGCTGTTATTAGACAAAAAATCAACGCAAAAATATACTGCAGTCTACAAAAATACAGTTTGTTGCCAGCCCACAAAGCCTGAGAAACGCAGCAGCTGGTTCAAACGAAAGTGAAAGGAAGCAGCCAAGAACATAGCGATAGTTGTGCATCAGTAACATCTTGTAACGTAACAAAAACGACTCATTGTTAACCAACTCAGCATTATTTGGCTCATCAAGCTTTCGAGACTTCTGTTGCTTGTTCAAACCCTGAACGACAAACAATTTACATCACAATCATAGAAAAAAAATGTCTCCGCATGGATTCGAACCCGCATTCTGAGATCAGGTGGACTTGAGACGAGCAAGTCTGCTAGAATCTCTTAAACACACAACTCTGCGACAGGTAGTTAGTGACAAAAAGGCAAAGCGAAAAATGTTCCCACACGACGTCCATAAGAATTTATTATGGCATTTACATCTGATATTGTAGTTGGGCTACAAGCTATAGTTGCATCATCACGTGACGATATATACGTCAACATTAACGCAGACGCACTCAAAGGTTTTGAAAAGACACGCAGGTAGACAGAAGACAGAAGTATGAAGATGTAGCCGGTTTGAGAGCAGGCAATGTATCCTGTTTTATATCCAAGCCTTACAAAAGAAATCAATGCTATCAAGACAAGCTGTGACGTGCAATGACACATAGAACATTGCATTTACAAGCATTCTCTTGGCACACATGAACGATATGGGCCAACGCGAATTGAAGGCAGCCAGCTGGCGCAAATTTATACTGTAGGTTATCATGGAGAACCACCTAGCTCGGCTCATCCGGTGGGGTTAACTTTGAAGGTCGACGTCATAATAGGTAAGCGACTGAATAAGCGCATCGACCTCTGGTTGGCACAAAGTGGAGGATACGAGATGGGAACGGAAAGGTAAAGCGTCTTGATTGTGTTGGTTTGTTAAGCGGCTACAGGCCTCATGGAACAAAGCACCTTAAATTGGAATAGTTCTTCAATTCCCATGCAACATCTACAAAATGTTATACGAGTAACAGAACATAGAAAAACATTTAAATTTGTTAGGGCGGGTAAACTGGATTGCTTGCAACAGTGCCCTTACTGGTGAAGTGTCAACAAAATATAAACTTCAGCGTTCAAGTATAAATAATTTTGAAAATGTCCTCCCATAAAGTGTAGCTTGACGTTGTCGACAGATTGTGACGTCACCGTGGGTATTTGAGCTTGTGCTGAATGTTTTCCAGCTTCTGGATGTACTCGTTGAGCGATGGGTCGGTTTCGGATGGATTGTTTCCTCTGGAATTAACATGGAATGCATTGATTATATGGATCAAGTTTGCTTTTTCTAACAAGTTTTACAGCAAATTGTTATTCTGTCACAATACATTGTGTGCAGCCAGCATTGTGGCATAACAATGTTATTTCTCTGTGCCAAGTTTTAAACTGATTGTCCTACTTTGGTATAAAGCACGTTATAGTGTTCGCGTTTTGCCGCTTCTACCTTGTTTCTAGACCTCTGATATGTTTGTCATACACTGTTTTCGTTGTGGTGGTTAAAAATAACAACAAATGGAGCTGAACAAGATTGTTCATTGTCTATTACCAAATTATCTTCGATGGGTGATGACGTCATAGTGAATAGTTTTGCATCCAGACAGCGGCAATCACGAGCCATCAGACACAAACAAATAGCAGAGTAAACCGAATTTGATGTTTAACACATTTCGGAATAAATAAAGATATAAAGTAAATAAATACGCTTCACAAATTTAATAAAATAATAATATATTGAATACCATATAGTCATAAAGTTTTATTTGATTGTAGATTTACCTGTCCAACCCAGCATAGGAGCATAAGGCAGAAGGGGAATACCCTCTGTGGTCACCATTATACGACTCGAAGGAGCGGCCCAGGTCGTACGAGTGCTCCCCACGGGGGGCGCTGCTGCCGTAGGGGGAGGTGGATGGCCTGGTGCGGCCTCTTTTGGGTGACGCATCACGGGAAGGCAGCTCCGTGGAATACCTGAAGCAACAATGAACCAGTGTGACGTCATAACGAGTGAGACGACAACAGCGAGTGAGGATTGTTGGCAATAAACGTTACCGAACTTAAATCCGTCCGTTGCGATGAAGCCACTCACAAATAAACGAACAAGGAAATGATATAAAGCCGCATCAAAGCAGCGCAATTGGTAGAGAAGTCGTTATCACTGGGTGAAAAACCAGCGGCATCACCTTAATTATTCCACACAAACGTTGAATCAATGTGAAATATGACTGATTTGTTGTCAGGGAATGTAAAGAAACATTAATTTCATCAACCTTGATGACGAATCAGTGACGGTGGCTTAAAGTCTCCATAAAAAGCTTTTAGCACTTAGTTGTCACATTATTACGGTAGTTTCCCGTTGGGGGTGGGCCAGTTTCGAACCAGATCCCCCCAAGCACTGTCTTCTCCCCTAACATCATCAACACTTTCAGGTGCACATCAACTAACCTGTGGTATGGGTAGTGGGATGTCACAGCGCCGTCATGGTGTGCAGCGAAGCTTGACGGACTGACGGAGGCGTCGAGGCGTGGCGAGGGAGTGTAGGGGGAGGAATGGGGGTGTGGCGAGGTGCCTAGAAATTCGGAATACTAAGTTATCCCAATCTCTGGGTTAATCTTGGGGTCGATGTCTTTCGAGTACGGATTCTCACAGCAGAAAGAATATGACAAACATGCCGGTCGCGCTCATTACGCGTCAGCATTCGTGTTATCGAAAGCTGAAACGCGACATAGTTCGTACGAGGCAGTAAAGAAGATTCTATTTTCAACAAAATGGTAAAAAGAAGCTGAAATGTGTAGATCAAGTTTTGCTAAAGAGGAACTTGTAGAATCAGCCCTGACGCGAAACAACTTCCAACATCGATTACATTGTTTACGTCACTACCCAGCACAGCACGTATTACACCGAAGCAATTCATGTTGAATTGTTTGCGTCATTGTCGTTGTTGTTGGAGAGTGACCTACCACGTGTCAACAACTTACCATTGACGGGCGACCTAACGGGGATTCGAACTCCGTGCTTTGACTCGATAGCGGCTGACACTGTGTTGTTCGCTCTACGCCACTTCCGCACGAGAAACTTCAATCTAGAAGACAATGAATGTGCTCAAGAAAAGAAACTCATATATACGTCATAAGGATAACACTTGTGGCTATTAGGTCACAAAGCGTTGTCACAAAGATACCTGCATACAGCGATGACCACACGGGCGGCGCTTCGAAACCGGGTGAAGGCGGGGGATCGATGTGTGACCGTGCACTGGAGGGCATCGTTACTAGGATAGGCCCCCATGCGGGCGATCAAGGCCAATGTCGCCTCCTCGCAATCCTGCAAAGGGCGTAGGTGAGTGATGGTCGATTGTTTGTATATCGCGACGAATCGGCCACAGCTCCCTACTGCTTTCATGACGTCACAATCGCAACTACGGTCACATCAAAGTAATTAAAAAGATGCAACAAAGCGTCAAAAATGCTCCAAGCAGCCTCGTCGTTGTCACAAAGTTACATTACCACCTCACCAATAATTTCAGACGAACAGAAACACAAGTATTGACACGTCTAAGCTTTGTGAGTACATACTCAAGTGAAGATAACGGGGAAATAGTTTCAGATAAACGAAAAAAAAATGAAACTTATCTTAGCTTTATGTACTCAAGTAAAGATGAAGTTATGAACTATTATCATCCCACCTGGAATCCACCAAGAAGCAGGAGAAGATACTTCTTTTGATACACCAGCGACTTTCTGAAGCTCTCAGCACGTAGATAGCGGGTGTACAACTTCTGCATACGACTCGCCATCTTTTGTTGGTTGGAAAGACTGGGAGACTGTGGTTAAAACGACGCCATTAAAACTTCATTTTAAGTCAAAAATATTTGTTTTTCGCTTGAAAGTAGAACCACATTGAGACAACAGCTCCAAAGCTGGGTAAATTCATTGAACAGAAAACAACAGTCTATTCTATATAGCAAAATCTCAAAGAGCTGATAGGAGTAACATTATTTTGAAAGAGTCAGCAAGAGGTGAACAAGAAAAGGTTTAGAACCTTCGGCTTATCAGATGACGTCATACTTCACTTTCATGTGGTTAAGTTTTTGGGACAATTGCAGGATTGCTAAATAACCAAACTCGCCCGACGCTTCTATCCCAGCAAATCAACCGTTTTTTACATTGATTCAACGTCTGCAGACCTTGATTCAATGTAAAAAACGGTTGATTTGCTGTCTGGGATTGTTGCAAATGTTGACGCAACTCCAAACAACATCAAATCACTCGAATACAAAGAATCTTTTCAATCCCCACCTGAGGCTCTTCCTCTTTTTTCATCCTCTTTTGCTCCTCCTGCAACTCCGCGATTGCATCTCTCAACTCTCTCGCCTCCCTGGCAGCCTCAGCGGCGTGGTTCGACAACTCAGCGTTCTGCTTAAGGAGTCGATCGTTGAACTCGATTGGCCGGATCCCGATCGCATGGTCGCTCTGTATTGTGACGTCATCGTAAATACGGTGACATCATAATGAACACCCAAACTTTTTTGTATTTACTTTTACGCATGGCAATAAAAACGCGCTTATATATATAAGATTTATCAAGCCGAACAATTGTTAATTGGCCAAGGCTCTACACATGTAAAAGCGATAAGTATGTACAATTCGCACAGGTAACTTACTTTTTCGGGCATAGACAAACTAGAATACAATTCTTTCAATTCCTCCTGCATGTCTTGAAGAGCTCGCTTCAACGACTCAAATTTCTCACCGTCAGATGACAGAAGAGAGCTGGATGGAGAGACGGACGCATAGTCACGTGATTGGTCACGCGGTGAAGCGCGGTGGGCGGAACGGTCGATGAGGTTCTGATAAAACGTAAACAAACTTCAATTCAAAATAAACATTTAAAAAGAATTATATCAAATATAGTAATAACTATATTTGATTTAATTTGCTCTGCTTTGCTTTTTTGCTTAGCATTGAGCACTTTTTGTAATATTAATAGTTTTCATTGTTTTAAAAAGAATTATATGTAGCCAATGACAAAGCCCACTTGCGGCGGAAGTGCTTAAGAATTTAACTACTTACGTCCAATCTTTTGACGCAAACGTTAGGGTCACAGGTTGGACGTCAACGTCAAAATTGTGACGTTCAGATAAATCACAATTTGATGAAATTTGACTTAAAATTCAACCTGCCCTGTGACGTCGTGGTTTGAGTGCTCGCCTCTGAGTCGGTGGACGTGGACTCGACACCCCGTCGGGTCATATCAAAGACCTCAAATAAAAAATGGCACGGAATCTCATTGATGCTTGGTACTCTGCGTTGATGAATGGATTCGATGTGGTGATGTATTTTAGCTGCAGCTCTTTGTAGCTGCGCTGAAGTACTTTACGCATTGTCGCTAATCGACCGATCTATCGTTTTATTGACGTCACGCTAACCTGCAGTTTCGAGGCTTCCAGTTGAAGACGCTGCCTCAGGGATTCCAATTGTCTCCTCCTTGCCAGTAGGGAGTCTTGCGCATCCCTTGGAGAAGGCATTCTCTCGTGCTGTTGAAGCATAATCCTCTGCCGCTCTTCCAGATCCTGAATACGATGCTGTGCTTCCTGCTTTCGAAGCTGTGTGAATATTAAATAAAATTATTCCTTTACTTGACGGAACAAAGCATTTACTGTAAGGCATGAGTATTGTTCGTATCATGTGATTGTATACGCATGTGATTGTGATTGTATCATGTGATTGTATTGCATCATGTGATTGTATATTGCTTATTGTGGCCAAGGCCGTTAAGAGAATAATTTAGGCCTAGTACCAATGACATCATCAGGCCCCGAGTCAAGACACACTTCAGAAAAATATTACATCCAAGGAATACGCGGTGGTCTCTTCGTTCTCGAGCCCTTGGAAAAGCTACGGGTCCGTGAATCATGGCGGGCCGGGTCCAAAAAGTTTTTCTGGACTCCCCTGTCAACGCCACTGCCTTGTTCGTTCTGGACACGTTAATGAAGAAAAGTAATACGATGAAGTAATAATAAGGAGCATACCTTTTCGCTTTCAAAAGCAGAGTGCAGCTCGACTCTGGCTCTCCTCTCGTTTACCATTGCTTCATCTCGCAAGGTTCGCTCTTCTTCCAACTTCCTGTTGAAGGACGACTGCTCCTCTTCACATCTTCGAATTGCTTCTTCTCTCTCTTCCTCCGCAACTTCCACTCTTTTCTGAACACGTTCTGTTTCCTTCTTTGCATCCTCTAAAAGGTGAAAGCATCCAAAGTTAAGTTACTTAAGGTATTCACCATTTCTTCACGTGGCCTAATGTCTGTCACGTAGCGCCAATTAAACAACCCAAGGGTAGCTTTGAGGAAGAGACCTCAGTCCACACAATCAACGAATGCACTCTCTTCTACCCATTGAATGGATGGGAAGATCTGTGTCTCGACTGATGAGAACAAAAAATGTCTGCTCTGCAAGCAGCCTCCCGGTGTAGGCCAACGATGCATCGCCAACATGGAGTTGTAATAGACCCAAACACTCCTCACCCCTAAAGGTTCATAAGGTGACGGTGAATCAAGTTCATAACAATTGAAGACAATGCAAGACAGCCCAACCGATCGAACTGACCCAGGATCGCTTGAAGGTCTGCCACTGTTGCTCGGTCGTGCTCCCGCGCTTCTGATGTCACCTTCCTCTCGTTTTCCAGCTCCATTCGAGCGTGACGGGTGAGGGTAGCTTCCCGCTCAAGAGCGCTCTGTAGTTCCATGCATCTTCCCTTCTCAGCTTGTACGGCCGCAGTCAAGTCATCGCATCTGTTGTGATGGAACAATGAGGTTTTTGTTGGATCATTATGCGAGTAGGTTTCAGTTGATCCCCGAAAAAGATACGTCATCTCAAGAATTCTCCTATTTAGAAAATTCCGTCCTTTTTACATTGCTTCGGCGTCCGCAGACGTTGCATCAACATTGAAACATACGGATTTGGCTAGCAGGGATTCATTGTGAAAAGTGCACTTTCACGGAAAACACGACTCAAACAGCGCGCCACAAAAGCGACGCGAGCGAGTTTCGATGAAACAAACTCGAAGCAAACAATTATGCATGTGTGACGTGATAATGGATTATTGTTTTACATCTTACCTATAACTCACCACATCCGGGACGCTTGAAAAGAAAATTTAAAGTTTTAATGAGGTTTCGTGAAGATCTTTTGAAATTTATTCCCACGAAATAAATTTATCACAAAACAACTTTCATGATAGTACAAGATTCATCAATGTGACTTGGCCAATGGCCATCAACTATGTGTTGACCCTAAACAATATTCCACAAATACTAAAGGTTGAAGCCTAATACAATCATGTTCATTTATTCATAACTCTGAATAGGTTTCAATTGGTGGTTTTATACTTGGAATAAATTGCAGTTTTAAGAGCGGAATTAAGATTTCAAAGGAATCAAAGTTAATACATGGAGATTGATGCAAATCCCAAGGCCACTCTTGAAAGTTTAAAAGTCAACAGAATAGATTGTGAAAGAAGTTTGTTCCGTGACTAACAATTGAGAACCGCGGCTTCAAACTGTCCACCACATCATTCGCATTCGTATCTCACTTGTTTTTGAGCTGCACAACTTCCTGGTAGGCGGTGGCCCTCTCGGAAGCGAGCTCTTGATGCAAGCCCCTGACATTGTGCCGCTCCACCTCCACCGCGCTGACCGCTTCCTTCCGACGTTTCTCCTCGCTCGACAGGGCGGCTTCTAGTTGCTGTGACGTAACAATCAATCGGTCAGCACAGAACATTGGACCCGCTCGATCAGGCAGCGAGAGACTGCCACTCCTGGCAACGATGTACTCAGCTGTGTAGGCGCGACTGTCCTCAGGGCAGCACAAAGTACAACAAATATCACAATCGTCATTATGGCGTCACTGAGCTTTTTTCACTTACAATTCATGAACGTGATGTTATTAACAAAACTGCTTCCTGGTTTCTCAACAGCAACTTTTCTTTGAAATAACTGAGTTGCATGGTCGGTTCACATGCACAATGTAGTTTATTCATATAAGCCTTCGTTTAAACGATTCTAATACTTGCAAAACACCCTAAACCGTGGATCTTGATTAAAATTTCGATGAAAGGTTTTTTGTCAAAGCTTGGTTGGTGATATTTGCAAGTATTTTGCTTTTGGATTGAGAAGATATCTTCTAAAACTCGACTATGAACGCAATGACTAAAACTTTCAGTCCAAGTATTGAACATAATTTGTATACCGCTATATCTTCCCCGTGTTCCTTCTCATCTTGCTCTTGTTTTTCTCTTTCTTTTATCACTTCCTCTCTCCTTTGTTCGTTTTCCTCCCGAAGAGAAGTGATGGTTTGCTCAGATTGCTCTAAACTTTTGGCAAGGGAATCTATCTTGGACCTGTCAAAAATAAATGCGTTGAAAGATGCACAATCGGTAGTTCAAGAGGTTTGGGTCTTGAGATACACAAAACCGCAGGCAAGGGCCCTCTGAGGAACAGTAAACACTCAATGAATAAACGTGAGTAGAGCTCTAGCACTGAATGTAGCATCGCTGCCATACTTTCGTCAGATTAATCATTTGTGTCGAACCCAGGCTTCCACCTGGTGGTTGGATATTTAGAATAAGTGGATGAGAATGGAAAGCCAATCTTGGGCCCACTTGCAGGTATGTCATCATGTTGCTGAGACCGAGTCGCATGCTTTCGGAAGGTGTTGAACCGACGTCCTTTTGAACGCAGCTGGTGCTCTCAACGCCGATAAAAAAAATAATCAACCAATTATGACCTCACAAAGACGGCGTCACCTCATTTGGTCGATCTGTCGGTCGGCATCGGCGACCTCCCTCGCACACTTCTCGCTGACCACCGCGATCTCCTTGGTCAGTTCCAGCGTGCGGTCACGTTCCTTCTGTAGCGATGGTAACAAATTGTGCGAACGCTGCCGCTCCGCGTCCAGTGACGTCATCAGGTCCGACGTCATAGCCTGCTCTTGCTGAAGCTTCGAGTCCAGACAAGCAACTGGAAGCAACAATAACATGGAATAGACAATGCTCATTCAATGAAACCGTGAACATGTGAAGCGTCATAATGTTTCGCGCGCCATGACAATTCACATCCTAAAAGTAAATAACGGGTAAAACAAGTTATTTGAAAATATGTACCGGTTTGAATATTTTCCAAATTGTGATATCGGCATCCAAATAATTCAGTTCTTCAAATATTATAATGCTGTGATAACCCTAACCCTAACAAACTTTAAAGAAGGAGGCTATGTTTTTATCGCCGCTCCATAAATGATTGCGGGTTAATGTTAAAGACCAGGCCGTATCAGAAAATGCATTTTGAAAGGTAGTTTTTAAATGTATTTGAGTCCCAATATTAGTTCAACATTGCAGCTTGAAAAATGCGAACAAGATTTTCATAAGTCAAAAAAGCGATTGGGTGAGGGTTTGAACACGCATCCCATTGTGTTGAAACCACAACGATTATTATTGAGCTGCGTGATGAATTCGAACAAATAAAAGGGGGAATCTGGTTGAAGAAATAAGTTAGTTTCACTTTCCTAGCTGACGTTTTACACATTGAAATGCTGAGCAAAAGCGATAAATTATTCCCTCACGTTGACTTTGAAGTTGATTGATAGCTTTCTTGTTGCTCTCTTCTGTCGCCTTGTGTAGAGATTGTTGCTGCTGCATACGAGCCTGAGCCTGGAAAGCAAAGACCGTTGATGTACAGCTGGACGAAACGTCACAGACAACCCATTATGACGTATTTGCACAGCAGTGAACGCCTGTATGGTCACAAAACCAGGGCTGCGAAGTCGGGCGAAACATATACGACCCCAACTCAAGACAAACCAAAATCCCTCCGCATCCACAGCCCTGCATAAAACTCATGTAAATTGGTGTATCTCCGCTAATGCACCAAGCATCTATCAACCTCCTACTCAGTAAGGGAGTTCTAAGAAACACAGTTAAGGTTGAAATGAAAATACACAACTCGAAACGAGTCTACGGTGGGATTCGAACCACTGGCTACTGGAGGCCATGAACAGTGTTGAACCTTATCGGCGCCCATGTAATCGAAACCTCCCGATTGCCATCTGTCGGTTATTAGGTTGAAAAACTTATATAAAGGAATACAAAAGCAATTGTCTGTTGCAAACCTGCTCTAGCATTTCTTTCTTCTCAGCTTTCGCTTGTTTTAAATCTTCAACAAGCTGGTCTCTGTCTGCCGCTAGAAGGCGCTCCAGCTCACTACGATGATGCAGTTCCTGGAATAAGTTGGGAATGTAAACGATGAGGCTTGAAATATCAAGACATGTGCGCTCGCAAAACTGCTTCAAAATCAAAAAATTATGAAAAAAATAAACTGAAATACGTAAAGTCGTAAACAGTATTTCATCATTCCACCCATCTTGCATTGAGTGAGGGTAAGAGAGTTTTAATACGCTTTTAGAAAAAATAAAGTTATGTAGGTTAAAACCACCCAGGACAAACAATTAGCGGTAGCCTACAGCCTTTCAACATAGAAGTTACATAAACAACAGCATCACGACTGTTGCCAAGGAGATATGGTCACTGGTCAGGGTATTACGTCGTGTGTGATGCGAAAGAAACGTCATGAAGAAATTGGATCGCAGGTTACATAAAACTCCACATCATGCATGGAAAGCATGCAGCCGTACAGCCAATGAATGGAAACATAAAGGGAACGAGAAAGTTATGAAAGAATTGGCCGCCTCCGCAGCTATTAGTACGACAACGGTTCTATGGGCCTACATTCAAGTCATAGTCAAGCTTGAATGTAGGCCATAGAACCGTTATGGCCTACAAATGGCCATAACGGTTCTATGGCGTTATTACTTACAAATGAATGAAGGTTTGTTGAAAATGTTTTCAAATTATTTTTTTGAAAAAAACACCGATGCTTTATGACGTCATGCAAAAGCTATCATGCGTAACAGGTCAGCTGACCCTTTGTGCGGAACACGTGACCGCTGACGTGAGACGTCTCATTTCGTGTCGTACGCGCAGAAGTTCTGACGTAAAGGCGAGATCCCAAAGCTGTGCGCATGACGTCATCTCGGTACGCGTTTGCTGAATCGTTCAATGAAATATGATGACGTCAAAATGATAGCACAATATAAGCACAAGATGCATCGAATTGTTCAAGAAAGTGACAGTTAACATTGCAAACACCATGGACATGTCGGTTTTACTTGAACAAAGACTTTGCAAGTCTGTATCCTTTTAAGGGTTCAGAGCAAAAGTGTGGAACTGTTGAGCACACAAAGACACAGAGGGGGAGAAGATGGTCAATACATCATGAACCCAATTACTTCAATATCCCATGAGAAGTTGTGAGATGAAAAACGGCAACCAAACCACAAAGTTTAAATTAAACATCTAATACCAAGTCCAAAAACTTCTTTCAATGCCCAATATGTGATTGGTGCATAGAAGATGTTGTATACGTTGGGTCTTTACACGAAAATCTTTGAAAGTGGTGACAATCCACTGGAATCTGAATGAAGAGGGAATGTGTTCGATTCCATGTCCAGTTGATTTGGTCGCCAACTTACAGCGCGTTGAATCATATTCGGTCGGCTAGATGACAGTGACACACATAAGTCACCCAGGGGTACAGTAACACTGAATTTGCAAAAATTACACTTGTCGTCGTATCAGGGTTTTGGGACGGAAAGTTTATCCTTTTACGAACTAATTTTGTCAATGTTTCTCGGATTACACTGAGAGGGCTGTGGAGAAAAGTCACTCTTTGGTTCTATAGGTTTTATCATCAGCGTTAAAATGATGAATAAAAAACCGAACATGTCGACATTGAACACTCCTGTTTTAAGCATCAACTACCTGGTTTCTGATTTTTCGCTCTAGCGATTCTAGCCTGGAAGCTGCTCCAACGTCATCATTAAGCTCCGCATCTCCGTGTGCTTCGATCACATTGGCTCGTAGCTCAGCCAATAAGGCGCGTTTCTCACGCTCGAATAGATCCGCAACGGAGCGTAACAAATCGGCTCGCCATTTCAAACCTTCATCGTCGTCGGCAAATTGCTGATAAATGAACAATATATCATAGTTACAGGTTTTCCAAAAGCCTACAAACCAAAGCGACAAATACCATGCGACGGAAAATGGCCGTATCCACTACTTATCTACACTATTGTGTACAAGAAAAAAAAACACATGTTAAGTGTTTGCTTTGATCTGGGATCGAACCCAGATTAATCAGAATTCGAGACCTTTAAGACACAAATCACTCGGCAACAGAACTGGCGAATGCTTCTTAATGTTCCACGGCCATTCTAGCTTTACTATATATCATAATGTGATTACATCAAGTATAGTTGTTACTTTCTAAAACCTCTACACTACAGCTTGTTCCACCCTAAAAGGGTGGTTTCAGAAGGTCCTTATTCAAATAGAATCATAATCATATCATAATGTGATTACATTGCCCGGTACAATGAGGTCAATGGGAACTTGCTTGATGATGGTTAGCTGAGTGAAACCTGCCGAAGTTTAAAATTTCCGTTCAGTTATCTAGGCGGAACTTCGCTTCGACACAAAAGTTAGTTTTTACCGATACCACTTAAAATAAACCAAAGCCTTCTACTCTGAACAGGGTTGCCATGTCCGAGCATCGATACCTACCGCGGAGTCGGTGGCGGTTTGTGTCAGGAGTTCCTTCAGGGCCTGTATTGCGTCCAACAGCGCTAGCTTCTCGCTCTCCCAAGCCAGCTTCAAAGCGTCGACATCCACTACTGGGTGGGGTGGAGGAGCACTCCCTTCTGTGTCAGTGCTGAGAACGACAGCGAGTTAGCGAATATACTAATTGTAGGAAATTCAATAATTTTATTATGAAATCTTAAAAACTCAGAAGTTTCATAGTTGGTCACACAATTAATGGCAATAGTTAGGTAGATCAGTCACGTTGAACTAGCAGATATCTTCCTTTGTTTTGTATATTATCTTAAATGAAGTTATTAGTGCAGACAGTCGTTCATAATTACAAAAGTCTGCTCACAAATGAGCTGTACTGGATAGGTTGACGCCGTTAACAGAACGCGCACAAATATCTCAGTCGATATACAAATATATAGAGTCATAATCTTTTTACCAACGCTCGGGTAGCATCGCGCGCACGTATTCGAGAATGTCCATGATTCTGTTGTTGCTCTTGCAATGGCTGTCACCAACTGTGCCAGGAACAAAATCTTCACATGCAAGTCCCGAAAGTGGACTCATTACATCAGCAAAGAAACAAACGCTTTATACATAAGACCACAACTATGACGTCACACTCACTTTAAGGAGACGTTTCTGCTAGGTTGGTGACGCTTGAGAAACTGAAGCTCGGATAAGGTGAGGACCTGGACGCCTTCGTTGTGGAGGCGGGATAGAAGTTGCTATAGGAAAAAGGAAAATTAAAAAGTGAACAAGTCCATACACCCTTCATGTTGCTCAGGTGTAGAGCAGCCCTAACCAGTTCTTTTTTACATTATATCAATTTGTCTCTATCACCACAACATGCAACGTAATTACAGATATAATATAACACAACAAAGTTGGAAGCAGCGCAAAATAGTCATCGAGTCAACTGCTCTCATTTCAGCATGTTATTAAGTGTCTGCAATCCACAGCAGCCTGCTCTGGAGCGGTTTCGAGCTCGGGTCCTTGGAAGTGTCGTGTTTATTGATCAAAATGGTAAACTTTAATAAGAGAAATAACGAAAAACTACGCAAGGCGACCTACATGCAGCGCAAGAGTTTTGTGAACATAACATAACTAGTTAACTACTGAAAAGTATGGGTGTTCATCAGGACAATTATCGTTTGTAGCACTAGTTGCAACGTTCATCTGATGAAATTGAAAGTAACAGCAACAATAAACAGGATGGTTTATTGCTTCACTGACGTTTCGCGCACCATGAACGTTGCAACTAGTGCTACAAACGATAGTTAACTACTGCCCGTTACGAACAACCCTCCACGGTTATATATTACGGTGGTGTTTCGGCTCAATGACATCACTGGGTTTATTTCAACAGATATGAAAGGAGCAAATTCAAAGCAGTGACAACTTCGTTCCTCTGTTTTATGAACTTATGAAATGCCTCACTTGCAAACGACTTGATATTTCAGCCTCACGTTCTGAAGAGGCGTGACTTAACGTCTCTTGCTCGCTTTCTATTGGTCGGACGTTCTGTTGAGTGACAGATGAAAGCTGATCGATCAGTTCCTTGTCAAGCTTGTCGGCAAGATCCAGTTCATTTCGTAGCCGCTGAGCAAGCTCGTTGTCGCCTGCAAAATAAAGCTCCTGCTCAATCCAGGACATAATACAGCGGTTAGGTATTCAAATTTGAAAATGAAATGGGCCACCATCGGCCGTTGTGTGTGATGAGACGAAGTGTTAGTGAGCAACAAACACCTTCAGCCTCGCAGCACGAAAAGGAACGATCGCTTATTTGGTGCTTTAAAACAATTGAGATCACACACTTCAGTGGGTAGAACAAACGTAGTAGGTTCGAATCCAGCCGAGTGCAAATATTTTTTAACTCACATTTGTGAACGAGAACATTATATCAGAATGTAGTTGAATGAGTTTCGCTTTTAGCAGCATGATCGTTGCTTACTTCACAGTGTAGATTCAAACGATCTGTTATAGCCTGATGCTGCGGGTTCTTTTTGGCAATATCCAATTACACTAGCTTTCGGAACACAGTTCCCTAGTCATGTGCTATGACGAATGGTGTTAAAGTCAGTGAGTGGTTTAAAAAACCACTCACTGACTTTAACACCATTCGTCATAGCACATGACTAGGGAACTGTGTTCCGAAAGCTAGTGTAATTGGATATTGCCAAAAAGAACCCGCAGCATCAGGCTATAACAGATCGTTTGAATCTACACTGTGAAGTAATTATATCAGAAGATGCGACTCTCGGAACAAACGGGATCCGTAAGTAATCAGGATGCTTCCTCCTACCTGATATCGACTCTGAGAGGAGTTCATTCATCTCCTTCCTGTGTTTATCTTCAATCTCTGACAACCTCATCGAGTCACGATTCTCCTGCTCCTTGGTTGCCTTGGCAACGGCTTCTTCCAACTCGCGAGCGTATTTGTTCTGATGACAATCAACCAAAACAGAGATGATCTCCTTGCAAGCACATACCACAATAAGTGATCAGTGTCCACATGGATTCAAGTAATCTTGGATTAAAGAGACTGGAGCTTCTTTACATATAATCTAGGAAACATGAAGGATGAAGAACCCGGCTTATAAGATGATGGTCTTAATGAGTTAGTTCACGGCTTTCCGTCGTTTGTTCCCCGACAAATGTGGGCACTCTATCTATAAAAATACGCTAGCTAGATTATCTAATCATTATCTAAACGCTCCATTCGTTTAGCAGACCATATTCAACCAACTTCGTTTTTTCTGCACTGGTTGGGGTGACCGATTGCTTCCTTGCAACGAATGTTCTCAAGAAAAACATAAGCCACTTATTCAGTAGATCAGTCTTTTTTACTATGATTCAACGTGTGCAGAAGGATAAAGCAAACAATGAACTGATGAAAAAGACTGATTTCCTGGTTGGGATTGCGCGACTGACTGTGACGTAATAGAAATACGTAGCATTTGTCTCAAGCTTTAATTTTTACCTTGATCTCCTCCATATGCGTCTGATGCTTTTTCTTCAGCTCTTCGATCTCTCCTTCCAAACTCTCCACTAAGGACTTGCTCTCTGTGGATGGGATGCGAGTCTGCAGTGATAATGATGATCATATTAATATTGCAATAATCATAACATGAATAGTCTGGTCCAAACATAAAGAACCCAAAATGTAGATGCTAAACATCGTGGTCAAAAAACATTTTGAAACTCCATAACATCATCATCTTCCTGATCTCACCGATTGCATGAGGGGAGGATGTTGGAGATCATCTTCGAAGTTCTCCATCCTGGTGGACTCGTGGACTTCATTGAGCCGATCCTCCAGATGAGAAACTTCTCTTTCATGGCGTTGCATCAGTGACTCACATTCATCCACGTGCGACTGCGCGTCAAATGAAAGTTTGGTTTTCTGATGTAGCTGAGTAATTTCACAATACCACAGTCAGACAACAAGCGAATGAATGTTGGTTCGAATAAATGTTGCTATTCAATCATATTACTTAGTTGTCTACCTTCTGCCTACTTCAAATCTTTTCCCACAACTGGGATCAGCGGTTTTCTCTGTACCTGCCAAGCGGCTAAAACGAACGTAATTTCATCACTTTGCAACGTGAGAGGTTTGATGGCCGGGTTGCAAATTTATTACTTTTATGATCAACAAGTAAGTGAAAATTTCAAAGCAATTGCATTAATAATTTTTTGAACGCGCTTTTTTCGACCTGGTTTACACACGTGCGTGTTATAGCGATGTTACATTTCTTTAAGGGAAAATTCACATTGTGTCACGTTGTCTCTGACACATTGCAAGGTTACTTCAAACAATTTACTTGTTTAAGGGTTTCCAATTCAATTTCCAACTCTTCATTCTTGAAAGTTAAATTATTTATCTCCTCCTTTAATTCCTCTATCTTCTCCTCCAATCTCAAGACCTCGGTGCTCTCTATCTCCGAAGAGGAGGAGGAGGAACTTGTCGAACCATGAGAAGACTGGAAGAGCAAATGGGATAAACAGGAGAGGAATCCCATGAAGACAATAAGACATATTATGAATCGCCGTTGTATGCAATAACAAATTATACCGAACAAATTTTTAAACGACATAAACATCGTCCGATATGGATGTCCACATGCATTGTGCATCAACAAAATAGAAGGATTGTTGTAAAAATAACAACACAAGAAAGTTATTTTTTCATCCAAACCCACATTTCTTTGGACAAGCACATCCCCGGCAGCTCCGATACGTAGTGCATCACTAGCGCCACCGCGCGGATGGTTGGTTTCCGTTTCTCGGTTGATGTTCAGCTTGTCCAGTTCAACCTGAAACGAAGAAGCAAATAAGCGATGGAGTCGATTACATGGTCACGTTCGGCTCCTGGGTCGCGCGTTGTCTCGCGGTAGTCCATGAGCGAACAAAGGATAAGATTCCCAGGTTGGTAGTTCAAATCTTGACGTAAACAGCAAAAGAAGGCAACTCCAGAACAGGCAGCTATCCAGCGACACTGATGAATGGAACAATTTACAACCAACCATAATTTAACAACCAACAAACACCTGGCACTGTAGCAGCGTGACCGAACCATTTGTCACTGGTTCAAAGCTTCTAAAAATTGCTCAAAGTTCAAAGCCTGACAAAAGTATGAAAAAAAACACTTTTTAAGTTTGGATGTCAGTTGCCTACTTAACTAACGAATCAAACCTAAACCTTAACACTAAAAGATCCAACCTTCCCCATGCATTGAATGTTTGTACCTGCAGAACGCGTCGTGCTTCTTCTGCATCTGCGATCATTATCTTCATCTTATCAATCTTTTGGGACATGGCCACCACGTTCTGTTGCGAATTCACTGACTCAGCTTCCACCTGAAAGTAAACCATGATGAAAAAAGACGAAATCAGTTTGATCGAAAGTAGCTTTTAAGGTGTCAACTACAAAAAGTATGTAGAAGCACCGCTTTTGAGAATGGACCAATATCAAATATATTGTAGGCCTATATGTACGATCACGATGACAACAGAAGCCTGAATAACATTGCAAACAATGAATATAATTGAACATAGAGCTGAACAATTAGCAATGTTCTTTATTTGATGGCATTCAATGAGATGTATGACAACACAAACGAAATAACACTACAACAACCTTTTGCATTTCTGAAAGTTTTTCTTGGAGGAATTTATCCCGTTCTTCCATCTTCGATGTTGCTTCTTCAACTTCTTTCTCCAGATCGTTCTTCCTCTCCTCCAAGACACGGTTATTCTCCAGAAGAGAGGAGCACTCTCTCTGGACATCATCCAGCTGCTTAGACATGTGAACCCGTTCCTGAATCCCATAAGGAATTGTGAAATAACAATAGAGCTGGGCGATGAAGAATAGTACGTCCAAGAAACGACCAGTAGGAGGCGGGTTCGAAACTCGACCATGGCACTACTTGACAGAGGTAGTTTCACTTTCATGTTTTGCCGACTTGCATCCAAAACCAAGATAAAAGTTTATTGGTTGGGAAGCGGAATGTGGTGAAGTAACTACAATGCACTATCGCGCCAAGGAATCTATTGCACAATCAATTGTCAATGAAGAGTAACAAGGAAAGAGATAATTTTCACTCCATCAGGCAGTAACGATAGAAGAAAATCATTCATTTGAAAGAAGACAAATGTAAGTTCCACATGGTGGTTCCGTGAGTAAAAACTTTAGAAACTAAGTTGTCGTCGTCAAACTATATCATCAAGGCTTATTAAAAAGTTCTAATTTAATGAAACTTTAGTGATTATTGTGTCAACCAGAGGTTTGAACTACGAGATAACAACAAGATTTGCACGTTTCGCACAACGACGCTTCCTCAGATGGAATAGACTAACCTCTTGAGCAATTGCAGCTTTCATGGTGAGGTCATTCAGCTCCTCCTTGAGTTTAATCAAGTCCTCCTGACCATGGAGATCACTTGGTGCGTCCATTCGATGATTCGAGCAAAGATCTTCAATCTCTTTGGACCTATGCGTTGTTACAAATAATTTTTCAAACAAATATCACCCTTGGGGGTTCTAGAACTTACAATGATTCACCTGACTTTGGTCTAACCGCCCTTATATCACAGAAGGTCAAACCAAAGATGCAAATGGCAGAATGCTCAACAGCAGCAGAGCCAGAGGTTATAAACTTTAACCCCCGCCTGAGGCACATGTGGCGTCTTAACGTATGTGATCACAATAAATAATGTTAGTATTTGTTCACTTATCGTGACATCGCATAGGTCTCAATAAGAGGGTTTGAAATTTATAATCGTTTTTAGTTGCGTCATTGCTCATCAGTCCTCTATCAGTTGGTGGATCAATAAAAAATATTACGTTAAATACAGAAAAAGTTGAAAAATATAAAAACATTTATAAGTTACTCTTCACATTTAAACATAAACACTTTAGAATAACATATTATCCACTCACTTTTCTTCCAACTCAGCTTCCAATTGAGAAATCGTCTCATCATTGGCTTCGATTTGGTTGAAGAGCTCTGTTAGTTTTCTACAAACAAAATATAAATATTATACGAGTACTACAAAATATGCACAAGCGTTAGAATGTAACTTGCACCATGGTTGTTGGCTGCAGCTACATCAATGTTACTTTGAAATGACCAACCTGATAAAGATGCTGCCAATTTTACTCGGTTAAATCACCTCCAGTCATTTATCCTTAATCAGTTTGCATCGATTGAATTGTAAGTCAAAAGATTAGCAAACGTCATAATTCTAATCTTGCTTCCTTTATTGAATAATTTTAATCTTTAATTTCAACCACGACTTTAACTATTTAATGCATCGCTGTTTCAATGAAACATTATGCTAGAGGAAGCACAGTAACGTTGGGTTTAAACCAAGGAGTCTCACTTTTCTTTTTCTTGGAGGAGTGTATCTTTTTCTCTCATTAAATCTTTATCATTTTCCATCTCCTGTTCCTTAGCATCTAGCAGTGTCCTTAGCTCCTCCACTGCATAGATGCCAGGATGTAGTTTTGAATCTTCGGTCTGGTGAGCTGTGTCTTCATCTCCGAGCTCATCAGCCTCTTCTTCCTGTCGTTCATCTTCAGACAGAGATGAGCAGCTCTTTTCCTCATCAGAGGAGGCAGAAGATGAAAGAGAGCTTTCTTTAGAAACTTCTTGCTCGTGGACCAATTTTTTTGCAGAGAGCTGGAACCAATGTAAGATTGTTATAAAAAATAAATATAAAATCTTTTCAGTGCTCACACTTTGGCAATTTAATTTCTCATAATAATAATCATTTCCCATCAGAATAAAGCACATTGAGCGAACAGTTTAAAATGCAAATTACATCAATTCTATTCAATAATACAGGTTTGAAAGTTGGCAAGGTCTGTACATTCAAGTTGCAAACTTGTCAATAAGTTCGTTGTACGTAAAAAAGACAAAATCTGTGCAGCCTTAGAAAGCCAAAAAAAAGATGGTCATAAGTTCAAAGGCAACTTGCTCCAGTTAAGAGACATTGCAATGCTCAACCTCCTACCCGCTCGTTCTGCCTGGCTATTTCATCTTGTGCATCATGCAGCTTTAATTCCAGGCGTTGTATAGCAGTCGTATGTGACGTCATAGCGTGGTCTTTGTCGCGCAACAACCTCCCGAGCACGGTGGATGGATCGGACTTGATCTCCTCCTCAATCTCCAACAGTTTCTCTAAGGATGGACAGTCACAAACATTTACCCACAATGCACGGACGAGAAGTGAAGTTTATAATGTTAAGTTGTAGAGTTTAAGTTGCCACTGTGCTTTTTCTTTTGTAACAATGCAATATTATTATCAAACATCGTTCATTGTTGCGATATAATCCAAAAGTTGTTCAAGAATTACTTTCACTACCGACAAAATGGATACCTTGTACAATATTGGAACCTTCACTTCTGGAAAGTTTTCTTTTGGTTAGCACTAATGTCTCTTCGTCTGATGAAGACTCAGATGATGATGAATCAGACGAGGAACATTCTTGTTCCTTTTCCAACTGCTCTTCCAAATCTCTAATTTTCTCCTTGGTGCCAGGAGGAAGATGAAAAACATCCTTTCCCAATTCACTGATAAGATCTTCAGCTTGGTGTGTAGCGACCTCCAGCTCACCACGAAGACGAGAGTTTTCCTCCTCTAGATGGCAGAGGCGAGCATTTTCTACCTCGAATCTTTCTGAGTCTCCTCTTCTAGTAAGATCATCAGTAGTTAAGTCCTGGATACCGGTATCTTCATCAGTGTTGGATGCGTTCTTACGGGATATTTCCTGGACTACTTGCTCTTCTTGAAGAAGTCCTTCCTGAAATCACCAACAAAAAGTGTAAAAGTAAAAAAGCTCTCTGTTCCAACCAAACTTCATTGCGTTCGAGAAGTTTTAACTTTACAATCTCAGTCTTCATAGAAAACCAGGGAATGAAGTAAGCTCTAATCAATTCATCTTTTCTTGCAGTCTCCAAAAATGAAATTAAAATCAGTGTGAAGATTGTGGATTAATTCCAAGAAGATTTCCACAACCAACTGAATCTTCACCTGCATGGCTTGTTCAAGACTCTCTCCCATGTTGTGCAGTTGCTGTCTCAAATCCTCATTCTCGGAAGATAACTCCCTTACTCGGAGTTGCAGTGACGACAGGATCTAAAACAATCGAAAAACGTAACAACAATGCGGGTTTAAAAGTCAACGAAGTAGCAGGGTCAGGAACTCTACTACCGGGTCATGCGTGAAGTTGGAGAAATGCTGGCAAGTACGACAAGCTGTTTTGAATTGAACTGGAGATATGAGGTGGCGGTGAGAAGATGATGATGATAAAATGATGCAAATGAGGAGATACTGATAAGAGATGATAATGAGTAGATGCTAATCTTTAGATGTCTCATTACATGATAAACATGAAAGTCGCGCATTCATAGACTTGTTGAAATGTTAACTAACAAATTGCATATTTTCTAATTCCTCACGTTTTTTGATTCGCCATCCACATTATCGCTCTGCACGAGCGCTATCTTGTGACGTAAGTCGTCAATTTCAGCGTTCTTTTCCTCCAGAAGGTGGCGCGATAGAGCCTCGAGTTGTTGGGACTGAGTTGGGGCGACGTTGCATTCAGAGACCTCTAACTTGGCCACTTCCAGACTCTCCTGGATAAAGTAAGGAACTTTCATGAATATTTTTAGCAGCAATAGTGATGTCCGTTGTATGCATATCAGCCACCGATTGTACCAAAGCATGACAGTGATGGACACTTGTTTCGGATCAATCGCCAGTTCCACCATTGTTACCACATCATTGTCACGCAGTGGTTTTAGCAGTTAAACGTCACTTTTAGCAAAAACCAACCACTGCATCGAACAAAAGCTTCGAACAGGTGGAATCGTTATACCTTCAATTTGGCGTTTTCGGCTTCAAGCTCTTTGGCATCCTCCATCGAATGCAAAAGTCTTTCGACTTCTTCTTCTTTCTCTATAAGTTGGGTCCGCAGTGCGTTCTGTTGCTCCACCAAGTGTTCAATCTGTAGTAGCCAACCACAGACGCAGGTCAATTAAAATTGCCGTCACGTCACAATGCAATGACGTTGCAAGTGGGTGCGCTGTCTGAGGCGCGGAACAATAAATTGGACCAAGATAGAATTTGTCTACCGAAGCTTACATCTTGTTACATAGATGAGATCAAGCATAGGTCTGTGCTTCAAATCCCTGTTAACCATGCAAAACCATCCTAACTAAGGTTCGCAACACAGTCCACAAGCGATCCTTTTCGTTTGCCCAACCTAACTACAATCTACAATTCTAAATAGTACATATTGATAGTAATCGATGGTCCGCCATCAGTAGCCCAACCCCATCAGCATTGGCTTCGGTTTCTTAGCATATCAGTGATTGTGAATCACACACACCCATTACTGACGTGTACGACACGGGAACGTCTCATCAAAACGTTGCACACTGGTTCGTTGTTTGACGCAACACATTCACTGCTTTACAGTCTCAGGCTTGTACACATGCCATTAATCATCGTATTACAAATCGTCTTAAAAATTAGCTAGGAGAAATTACTTCGGTGTCTTTTTCTTCTAGATCTTGCAATCCTTGCTCTTTCATCCTCCTCTCCTCAGCTTCTGCTTTCTCGAGAGCGACAAGAGCGTTCTCATCAACTCCATGGCGGTAACGATCCAGCTGTGCTTCCAGAGCAGAGATCCGGAGCATGTTCTCATAAAGCTCCTTCTGAAGGACATCCTCTCTTCTCCGGGAGTCCTCTAAAGATGACTTCAAATCAAGCGCTTCCTGGTTGAGCTCTTCATTCTGGTTTGTTATCAAATGCAAATAAACTTTAAACAAAATATGGAACAAGTGTTTTGAAAGACGGAAAATAGTAAAAACACACACGATGGATGTAGCTGCCAACATACCGCAGATGTAAGAAAGAAGAATCTTATAATTAAATCACATGAATGAGTCTGTGAAGAGTAGTTAAGAAAAACATTATACACGCGGGGAGGTTGATATTTGATAATGATAATTGGGTTAGATAATGATTTGGATATTCGATAATGATTTTGAAGTCAACACCATTATAGTCACCACGTTATCTTTGAGGCAGTCTTGGAGTTCTTTCACCAAGTTCTCTTTTTGCTGAAGATCTTCCTTCAGCTCTTCTATTTTGGTATCCGACTCTTCTTGGGACTGTTGCCTTGCATCTAGCTCCTCTTCAAGTAGTGACACCTTAATGAGGAAGAAGCGCTTGTGAGTGAGTCAATGACATATTGTAAGTCAGTTGAGCATATCTGACTTTTGAACACATCTGATGAACCAAACGACAGAGATGACTGCGTGATGCTTTCACTTCAGTACATCACTTGACCAACCAAATAAACTGACTGCAAATACCGCGTTGCTACCACTGTCACGCCTTAACAAACGATGCAGCCCTTGCTTAAACATTAATAAACAATGCAGCTCTCCAATGATAAAACACCTCGTCTCTATTAATTCTAGTGGGTCTTCATCAAGCCTTAGTTTGTCTAATGCAGCAACTTAGCTCAGCAGCAACTGCCTAATGCAGCAACTCAAGTAATTGGATATTAAAACATATCTCATTTACTTTTTATCACCTGCTTTGCATTCTTTCGTTGACTGGCAACCACAGCGTGTGCTGCGCTGGTGGCAGTCAACATGGTTAGCATGGGCGGTATTCGAACCACTTACATAATTAAACTACTTCTTTTTATGTTAAAAAGCTTACTAATACTATGCACTGCGCCGCTACATCAAAATCCAATCATTTTTACATTGAATCAACGTCTGCAGATGTTGAATCAGTGTAAAAATGACGGATGTTGTTGTCTGGGTGATGACCGTTTATGCTTTACAAACTTTAAGAACTTCTGTCAAAGTACTTCATAGGGAACACAGTTCATAATAATAGCAACTGGCCTTAGTGGCAACCTAGGCAATGAAGTCACTCATGCAGTTTCAAAGTAACAACATCAGGCAACGTTTGATTAACGTTAGAATGAAGCAATGAGACATGCAAACGACAAATCAGTCTCTGGAGGTTGGTCGGCTGGCGCTAATGAGGAATCAGCACACACAGATAACTAATGTTTACAAGGCAGGTCAGTTTCAGTTTTAATGTCCAGAGACTACACACTATGGTTAGTACATCAGTTTTTGCACTGACTGAACATCTGCAGACGTTGAATCAATGCAAACAAAACATTTGCTGATTGGGCATCAATCCGTCATTATTGCATTCGAAAAGCGTTATCACACGTACCGACTGATCATAATGCTGCATAACAATCGAACATAGAGCTACGTAACAATTAAGGATTTAGATTTCCATCACGCATTGAAGCGGTGATCAGATCATGAAATTTTCAACGGTTCGAGAAAAAGTTTTCTCTGCCTATAAAACGTTGAATGGTAGTTTTATCAAATATTTTTGGAAACTTTCTTGGTTTCGTATTATCTGAATTAAGGATCGGGAACTTATTCGAATCAGCATCAACTAGCACAAGTTGTACTTTTTATAACGAAACCACATAAAAATATCTTTCGTTAGAAAAAAAATTGTAATTATCACGATGTCAATTTCAGATACCACTCAAAAGTTACTAGAAAAAAAATCAAAGAAATCAGAAATTCAGTTGTTTTCTATCAAAGTCTAACGGCTATCAATGGATTTGAACGATCATGTAATGGAAATTAATCCTGTAATCTACAATCAACCACTAATGATCATCGGTTTGTCTGATGAACCCTACGATTGATTGAACAAACGTTTCGTCAATCTAATCTGAGCACCTCTTCAATGTCGGAAAGAACGGCCGAGTTGTGGCGTCGTCGCTGAAAGAACAGCAACGATGATTATGACGCAATCGACGTCAACAAATGAAGATGACATATTGCGACAAAGTGGTGAGCTCGACATTCTAGACTTAAGCGGACCTCGGTTCGAAACCCGCCTAGAGCACAAGAAGCATGGCAAGACACTGAAAGATATGCCTGAAGGTGGAAAAAGTGTTTTCCTTGACTTGTTCATGGTTCATGGTACGGTAATGCAAATCTTCAAGAGCTGGGTAGCAGCCTCAAAGCTAAAGGTATATCAATGTTCGAGACACTCAAACATCAACATCGAGACACTGCATTGATGCGGCGGCAATTGTCTGGATTTTAGACTTCAGTTTTTTCACCAACATATTACGAGACGATAACAAAGTACAACCTGCAAGATGCGATATACCGGCACACAAACGAACGATGATTGATGGCAGATGAAGAATAAAATGGCGGATTAGACATAGCGCGTAAATCACCCTCTCACCTTCTCGGCCAACATGGCTTCGGTCTTGGCGGAATTCCTAGCCTGGTCTATCTCATTCCGCATCATTTCCATCTCCTCCTCAAACTGCGTCCTCTCCACCTCCCTGTCCAAGGTTAGCTCCTCCGTGAAGCGGGTTCCCGACTCTGTTTGTTTCGTCAGAGCATCGATCTACAAATATGAAAGTGATAAAACCACAAGAACTGAAAGATGAAAGCCATCTCCAATGATGACGTCAGCACTTTTAAGGTCCTCGAGCCTGAGTGGACGTCTGATTAGTGCTCGATTTAAACAGCGAATGGACATCGGTTCGACACCTGTCCAATGCACGCTGTTATGTGTTGCCACATAATCTTCGCATGAGCTCCTGGGGCCAAGAGGCTGTCCTGTTACCACCCCGGATTCCAGATGTTCCCGGACTACACTGGAAGACTGCTAGAGAGCTGCCAGTCTTTGATTTCATCATCCAAGACGCGCAGACCTTTTACTCCATTAAACGGGCTGAAGATGTTGCAGTCGTTGATGTGGTGCGCAGTCTGTTCCTCAGCACCACATTTTCAAGAAAAAGATGCCAAATTCCCATTGAAGCCACTTAATGACGTACTTGACAGAATGCACGAAGGCTGACCTCCCTGTTCGTTCTCTAGAAAAGTTTAGCCACCAACAATGAGCTTAGACACAACACCAAAGTACCTGCGACTTAAGATCGTCAACATGAGACAAGTAACCCATCTCTTTCTCTTCAGTGGCTCTCGACTGATGCGCGATCGCTTCTTCTAGTTGGTGGGCCGCCTCCTCGAGCCGCGACCTTTCCGCTTGATGGCGCTCAAGCAGCACTTGCTTCTCTTTCGTTAATTCCTCCAAAGCGCGAAGAAGATCTGAAGGTAATTGAGAGACCAGTTCAAGTCAACTACAAGACATAGTCTCATATTTGAGATAACACAGTTATGGGGATTAGGGTAAACTGAGGATGTAAATAAACTGTAACTGTAAATGAGAATAAATTATACAAGATGTGTAAAAAGTACAGAGCTCAAAACGTCTAATCAAGTTGTCTTTTCATAAAATTAAAGTTCATTCTTTATATAAGAACACCTAAAAATATCTTACTAAGTTCAGTTTCTTCTCGTCCTTCCAGAAGAGTTTCTTTTTGTTTCTTTAACAAATCCTTATCTTCTTCCAACTTCTTATACTCCTCCTGAATGTCTTCTTCCTTCTCCTCAATCACCTTCTCTCTCTCAGCCACCGCATTTACCAAGGTCTTCTCTTGCTCCGAGATTTGCTTCTCCAACTCAGCAATCCTGATAATCATCCTCTCCGTGTCCTCTGCAGGAACAGAAACAATTATGACGCAACCTTGCATATGTGACGTCACAATAAGGCAGGCAAGCAATTGCAGTTGTCATCAACAACAGGAAGAATTCGGAAAATCCAGACAAATCTACTGCCAAGCCAGTAAGAACTTACTCGTTATTGATTCCCAGCATGTTTTTTGCTCAGAACAATCACGAGTTGCGAAATACAGCTTCATCGTGTTGTTGTGTTCAATGTTCAATGTTCATGCATTACGTCGAGTTGGAGGTTCAAGCAATACAACTTTATTGTTTTTTAGCACAAAGGGTTGAAGGGTCAGTAGACAGAGGGCCTGCTCACCGAGTCGGTAGATGTGGGTCCGATACCTTGTCGGGTCATACCAAAAATCTTTCAAAAATGGTGTAAAACTTCGTTCTTGTCTGGTACACAGCACTTAGGGGAATTGTGGTGTGCCGGCACTGCCCTGCCTTGCAAAGCAAACGTACATGCGATGGGCACAGCTCAATATAAAAGCATACAATATTATGTTGAGAACCACGGCCTACCTTTGTCTGGTTGTCCAGTGGCATTGGCACCTTGCTTTGCGCTCACCACCCGGAGCAAATCATCGCCAAGCTCTGTCTGCGCTTGCTGGGAGGCATTCAGCTGAACAATAAGCGTCTGTCACGTCACTGTTACGTCATAAAAAATAACTATGTAGCCATACCTATGAAGTGATTTGTAAAGGTTGACCACGACCTCATCTTTTCTGTGTGAAGAAAGTAATCTGCTAATGACTGTATTCTCAGGGGCATTAAAAAAAGGTAAACCATTTTTCAGCTTTCACATCAACTTAATGTTAAGTAATGAATTATTGTTAATTGGGTAATTGAAGATGACACAAAAAGTAAATAAAAAATGATACACACATTTGCAGCATATCAGTGCTGCCGGATAATACACAAAGACAAAATATCCACCTATGTCCACGGCACCTACCAACCAACATCCTCACCTGAGTGATGGTGCTTTGTAGCATATCAAGCAACCGCTCAGTGGCCTGCCGTACGCGGATTCCTGACCCGGTGACTGTCTCTCGAGCGGACGGGTCCAGTTCCGGTCCAGTGAACATGGACTCATTCAGCCGTTGCGACAGATCCAACCCTTCGTCAACGAAGCTTCCGCTAAGACTCGTGTTGAGTGGTGTCGCTGTGGAATCGGTATCTATTGAAGAAAGCAGGGCCGTCACGATAAGATTACAGTGCAAAGACAACTCTGCCGCACTTACCGACGTGACGGCGAAAACAATGCAAATCGCGCTCAAACGCGATGGTACGACAACTACGGAGAGATTTGTATAAAATATTTTTTTGAAACATGCGACTACTGCCGTTTGCGGAAGGTGAAAAAGTGATAAATTTATAAATTCCTGGCACTATGAATGATCTTTATGGATTCTTTGCTGAAGTGGAGATAGAAAAGTCTTTCGAACGTTTGAACTTTAAAATTGTTTGATACATAAAAAATATAGAGCAGTCCATTGGGATAAATCTCACTCCGGCTTAATAGCCGAGAGATGAGAGCCTGGTTCGACGTTCGATAGGGCGCCAGTTCGACAATGCTCATGAGCATGCGGCCGTGTCTTGGCAACACACTTAAAGGCATGCCGTCGATTACGGAGTGGCGCCGCTTCGGATATAGCTCTTGATTTCTCTCATGATTATGAACAGTAAGCTGCTCTATAAAGAAACACCTACGGCCCTTCTTAAGGCTATGGCCTCATAATCATCATCATCCGTTTGTCCTTTTGTTTAGTTAATGAAATCTGGCTCTGGCATTTGTCCTCGCTAGCAGGAATCCGCCAGTTTTTATAGCTCTTTCGCCATGCTTCCCTATTGTTGGGATTGATTCTGTCCAGGTTCTTTGCACAAAGGATGAGGAATGATGAAGTGCAACCCCACCATCTCTTGTGGAGGCATCATTCTCCTCGGATTCCGTCTTCCTCCTCTCTCTTCCCTGGATGGGCAGACTCTCCAGTTTGTGAGCGATCATCTCCTCACAGCGATAGTTGGCGCGGACAAGTTCTGACAGGGTGGATAGTAACTGCTCATTCGCTGAGGTCGCGCTGTCTCTGTCAAGGAACAATAGAAAAGTTAGAGCAAATTACAAAAAGAAGCATGGAAAGCTCACTCCATTATCCAATCCATTAAGGATCAACAATCTCAATTGAAAAAAAAAATAGTAAAACAACTTTGACAAATGTTAGATGTGTGTAATACTTTTCTGTTCTTTCAACTTCACAAGAACACAGATAGCTCACTTTATTTCTCATAAACAACCAAAAATCAAATTAAGAGAAAGTGACAATTTCTACAAACATGAAATCCACCAACCTCTCCCTGTTCAACCTCTCCAGGTCATCCCGCAGCATCCTGAGGAGGTTATCTCCCTCCTGAGCCTCCCTGTCTCTCCTCTCTGCCAGAGACTCCTGCTGCTTGACCAGGCTGTCCAGGGCAGCAGACTTGTGCTCAGCTTCAGCCTCAAGCTCCTGAAGAGGAAGATAATAATGTCGGTTACATCATTCAAAGATAAGCACAAAAGTAAGAGATGATAAGGTACATAAATAAGAGTTATACTAAAAAGCGGTGGTCCAATACCCTTGTGGCATGAATTCGTGGTGCGATACTGACGAGCCCAGCCTCATGGGCGAAACACGTGTCTATCGCTGTCAATCTTGCTACAATCGGCTGCCGAGAAACATATATTACACATGCTAGATGTACATTAAATATATTTAGTTATAACATCGCACATGTTTTGCGTGCATCTGCTTCGTTGCAGAATTTATTCTCTAGTGCTGTAATTCTTATTTCAGTGCAATATTACGAATCGGTTTTTCAGATGATTGACAAGAGCTGCAAATAGCCGAGAGCTTTTGCAATTTTTTGTTGTGTTTCGAAAACAAAGCAAACAACATTTTGTTGCTGGGGTCTGTTTTATTGTTGTTCAACAAAGTAACTTTGGTAACAAAACCAAAAGTAAAGTGATTCCAAACTAATTTGTAACTAAAACCAAACTAATTCCTACTTTAATGTTTTCCTCCTTATTCTTTGCATCATCCTTCAAGCTCTCGATCTCTGCTTCATATTCGGCTTTCTCGAATTCCATCCGGGACATTAACTCTTTGTATTCATCCGCCGAAGAAGCCAAAGATTGCGACAACTGACGACAGAAATCATGACGTCAAATATTCAAACTAACATCGGCGAACGACCTAAGCCACAAAGTGGCATTGTGACAAACATTGTAGTACAAGTCTGCAGCACTATACATACCTCTGCAAGCTTGCTCTGATGCTCTTCATTCTCATGGTGTCTCTCTTCTTCAGATATTGTTATCTTTAATTTATGTTCTTCCAGAAGAGCATCAAGCTCCGTCTCCCTTTGTTTCACTTTTTCCAACTCCGTGCGAAGACCATGAACAGCTTGAATCTCTTCTTCGAGTTCCATTACTCTCTCTGCCATTTTCTAAAATAATATAAAAGAAACTGGATTGTTTACACCAAAATAAACATTATTAAAATTTCTTGCGTTCTTCTGATGACTGTGGTTTGACTGAGCCGGCACAAGATGTTGATGGGGTGGTTAGCAGCTCAAACGTCGTACACCAAGGTGGAAGCATCTTGTGGTGGCCTAGCTGAAAGGTCGGTAATATTGCTTGCACTGAGATCGGTTCTAGATTAACTGGCAGGCAATTGGGAGGTCATTGACTGGTCATCAATAAGGAGGCAGATTAATAATGGAAAAATCAAAACGCTAATGAGGAAACAATCCTGTCAAAATGTCTTTGAAGCGGTAACTTATTCTGGTATGCGATCCGATGTGAGTGTCTCGCGGATGAATACCGATTGCTCACGACATCTAGGCTCTCCTACAGTCACCAAAAGAATACAATAAACTTACAAAACTACACGTGAGCAGAATCATCCTGTGAAACAAATTGTGAACTTGTTCGTATGATACTGCAACGCAGTGCCAACGCCCAGCCAGGTTAATGGCGACTACAACTGCTTGAATCAAAATGCACCCCCCCCCCCCTCCCCAACACAACATGATACTCACTCAAACAGTCTTCACCATTCAGTTCTAAACTTTGTCTAGCTACTTAATCAAATTGCTAAATCTTCCAGTCCGAGCTTGAATGAGAAACTTAACTGAAAGATGAAAAATTTGCATAAAACCAACTTTCGCAAAACAATATAAACATGCTTAAACAATAGCACTACCTTGCATAGCTTACTCGTAACTTGACATAATGAGGCATATAGTGATAGTATTGTACACTAATACACCGATCAATAACTACATAAAACTATAAGCTATCGCTGCGAAACGTTGTAAACAGAAGGTACAAGCAGCAGGAACACGACGATGGCCGATTATGTACAGAACAAACAAGCCAATTGCTTTCACCTGTCTAAGGCAATATCGTAAAATGAAACAGTTTCTGGGTGTAAGTTTATAACGGTCAGTCATAAATCACACTTGTTCATCCAAAGCACTGTACTGTACATTACAATATCAATGCAACGTGTTTTTGTGGGAAGGCTAATTGAATAAAAATTCGCTGAATTCTCCACAGAATGTTAAGTAATACTTTTACAAAAACTAATTCCTACATCGAATTTCTCCATGACTTTCAGCGCAAGTCGAACCTTGACTCTGCGGTGTAGGGAATTAGGAATACTCAGTGCGGTAAACATTATTCTAAACATGGCGCTATGCGATTCTCACTAATTCTTTTACTAGCCGAACTTTATGTATGTTAACATTGTTTATGAAAATAAATAACTGATCTACACAATGAATTGAAACATGAAATGCATAAAAATGAAACTGCAAAGCAGAGGAGAAAGGCACATCGCATGGCGGTTAA
Source organism: Aplidium turbinatum (assembly GCF_918807975.1). NCBI lineage: Eukaryota > Metazoa > Chordata > Ascidiacea > Aplousobranchia > Polyclinidae > Aplidium > Aplidium turbinatum. Next base: position 2,156,133 of record NC_137483.1, on the reverse strand, counting down.
TTCCGAGAGGCAAAAACGCATCACATGATGAATTAAGACAAGACGTTAAGCAAACAGGAAGCGCCTGCGGCAAACAATTGCGTATTGAGGCGAAGATTGCAGGATTCAACACAGGATCAAACAACAAACCATCCTTGGAATCTTTTAGAGTTGTGCGTAAATGTTCCACCAAATTTGACACTAAAATCCACGAGGCTTTGCTAATAAAATCATACAATCCTCGCCTCAATACGCAGTTGTTTTCCGCAGGTGCTTCCTATCTCCTAAACGTTTTTTCATTTTGTTGTGTGTTGCGGTTTCTTGCCTCGCGTAATTAACCGCCATGTGATGTGCCTTTCTCCTCTGCTTTGCAGTTTCATTCTTGTGCATTTCATGTTTCAATTCATTGTGTAGATCAGTTATTTATTTTCAATGTAGATGTAAAATCAGTTATTACAATTTTGGTAAAGAGGTCACTTTCTTCAACCACAGACAAAAACGTCACTACGTCATATGATGCGTTTTTGCCTCGTGTAATTTAAACGCCATGTGATGTGCCTTTCTCCTATGCTATGCCGTTTCATTTTGCATTTCGTTTTTCAATTCAGTGTTTAGATCAGTTATTCATTTTCAGTGTAGATATGATAAGCAGTTATTTTTTTGTTACTTGATAAGAGCTAACGTGTGTATGGCCGAAAACGTTTGTAGCTTATAGTTTATGTTCAATTTTAATGGATTATGTTAAATCAGTTATTGTTTATTAAAACAAAAAAATAATTGAAAAAATCACTTTCAAAACTTAGAGTTAAAGGTGCTAAAGAATGCGTCAAAGGCTAACAGACACAACATGAAAAGTTGAGTAGGGAATCGAACACTGGTCCTTAGGATTCAAAGTAACCTTCTACAAACCTGAGACTCCACCAATCCAGTCTCGGTGGCTTTCGTAAGAGCTTCGTCGAATTGCTTCTGAAGTTGATCAAGATCTCCAGATTGGGATGCAAGCATCTTCTCCATGCTCTTCTTGTGTTCCTCGTCCTGGGTTTGGATCTCCTGGTAACACATAGTAAAAATAAATTATATGACGAAAAAATGTTTGAATCCGAAAACGTGAATCCATAGAGATTGGAGAATGACTTGTAAGATTTTTTGAGCCCACTTTGAAGCATGTCATTGAATATCTTGCTGAGACACAGCCACATGCTCTTGAGCGGTATCGAACCGGTGACCGTTAGAGCGTGGCGCATGGACTCTACCTCGGTAACGTGGGTGAGCTCTGGAAATAGTCAGGCCAACATATCAATGTTCTAGAAACACAAGACAAACCTCCTCAATCTGTTGCAGTTGGGAGTCATGATCCTCTTGGAGTTGTTTTACTTCATCTTCATGTTGCTCTTGAAGAAGTTTGAGGTGATTTTCATATTCTTCCTTCAATTTATTCACCTTCTCATCTTCCTCTTGAGATAACAAGTCTTCCTGCATCTTTGCATCAGACTCCATGGATTCTATCTTGTTCTGCAAGGTTGAAATCTCCTCTTGGAGTCGGACTTCTTCTTCCTGGTGCTGCTGGATGACTCTCTCCACCTCTTCCTTATGAAGTTGATCCAAATTAGCGGTTACCTCCTGGAATACAAAAAGTTTCAAGTTTTATTTCACAACTTTATGTGAACACGCCTTTCTGACGTAACAATCGAACACATTCGCCCGCCACATACTCCGCTTCCTAAACAACCAAAAATGACGTAAGCTCGGGTCATCGGGTAAGGCCCCGAGTCGCTATTGCTGGCCATGACAACTCATAAAAAACAGACACAAAGCTCTATAGCAGTGGTTCCCAACCTTTTTGTTGTCACAGACCCCTTTAGACAAATTATTAATTCTGCGGACCCCTACCTAAATTTTGCCTGAAACTCAATTAGGCCTAACATACTACGTATTGACTATTGTAATAATTATGCCACTCTAGGCTACTACTGCACTGTGTCATATTGCATTGCCGCTATGACTACTGCGGCAAATATCAGGTTAAACAGTTGCTCAAATTAGAAAATGAATGAATTGTTCAAGAAATGTCAGCAGAAGGCTATTTGAATATTCAGGTGATCCATGGCCCAAAGTGCCATGCCGAAACTTTTTCAACGTAAGCAAATTTAATGAGAGGGCTGCTGTTGCCTTTCCTGAACTAAACGACTGAACTGTGGTTGAGTTTTTGACAATGCAACATGCATGTCGTTTTCAACGTCCAGGCGATTTTGATGTTTAGTTTTTATTATAACGTTGGGCTCGCAGTCGAGAGCCTGCATGTTCGACTCCAGCCACCCGCAATTGCTGTTGTTTCTCTGGGCAAGAAACTTTACGATAATTGCCTACCCAGTGATCGATTTCGAGTAATGGGTAGTACCAAATTTAAGTCATAAGTAGAGTAGACAACCGTAAACAGACATTGATGTCGGCTGCAGCGTGGGTCAGGTGTAGGCTACGTCGGAAGGCGTAGGCCTACACCGATGCATAGCGCTCAAGTCCGCTTTCCCGCAATGCAGGATAAAGATAAACAAACAAACAAACAATAACAAAACAAAGAGCTGAAAATCCTGCCTTGCAAAGGTAAGTGGTTATGAATTGTAACAAAACAATAATCGCTTGCTTTGCCAAGAATGGGTAGGTTTGCAGTTGTGCGCACCAAAATTCTTCCACAGTTTTGAATGAAATTCAATGCGTAATAACTCTTTTGATCTCAAATCATGAGATTGTAATCGACATGCGTTGTGGTAGATGTAGTTTAAGGTCAATGTACACACTGTAGGCAGCAGCATAGATTTATTTTAATGCATACCGGTACAATTTATTCTCGCGGGCTTGAGCTTGACACATTTGCATTTAAAGAGAGAAATGAAAGTAAAAAGATCGCTTTTCGTTTTTTTTTTTTTTTTCTTTCTAAAATTCATCAAGGTAATTACGGACCCCCAAATGCTTTCTCACGGACCCCCAAGGGGTCCGTGGACCCCAGGTTGGGAACCACTGTCTATAGTGTGAAATCGTTTGTTAGGCTGCACGTTATTTTAAATATGCTTAGCCTTAAAGTACGCCTGGACCCGATGAACAAAAACAACAACATTAACTAAGTGAAGGCTTATTGTGCATTGCAGTTGACTGAAGAAAGTTCATATGAACAGAAGAGAAATTACACGGACCACAGGTACCTGGAACTTGAGCATATGTTGATTGACTAGCGTGGTCTTCATCTCAGAAAGTTCATTCGCTTTGTCGGTTTGTAAAGTTTCAATCTCATCAACCAGGTGTTTCTAGAATGGAAGGAATCTTGCATGATGACAAGAGCACAATTATGGCGAACCGTGACGCGCTTACAATGGTGCTGACAGCACGAACAGGTTACATGCATCTTGTTAATATTGTTCGTAAAACCGAACCACCCAAGTTGATTGTTCATCTAATGAATTTTTTTAATCCAATTATGATTTTGTTGTGTTTTCAACATTATTATGTTTTTGGTGTTATAAGCCGAGAGATAATAACATTATTTGTAGTTTTTTCGAGGCAATTGTTATTTTAACAAAGACCATTGTGTTGCAACAAACGCCTTCTTAGTGATATCATCATGAAGTGGCTTCACCTTTGCAGCTTTTAGATCTTGATTGTCTTCATCGATCTCCACGAGTTTGGTAGCAACAACTTTCATCTGCACACGAATTATAAGTTGAACTTCCACGTAAAAACAATTGCAATGCACGTAGTCACAATGCCCGGGCAGTGATGGAGCCAAGATGGTTCGGAATGGCATCTGCTGTTATTTTATGCTGTCACAATTAGGGCTGTGGAGTCGGACGAAAAATATACGACTCCGACTCCTCGGTTTATAAATGACCGATTCCGACTTCAGTGTTGCCAGATTTTTTGATTTTTGTCCTTCTTCATTTTTTTTTTGTAATTTAATTTCCCGTAAGTTGTGATCGAAATTCAAACGGCGACTTTCACAAGAACTGACAAGAACAAACACTTCTCTTTTCTGGTAGAGTTTTAGAGTGCAATACAAAATACAAGAAACATTATTTTGAAAAATGATTGCAAGCAAAAATTTTATTCTTTATCGTTTTGTATCAAGCCGGATGCGGTCTTTTTGTAACGACTCCGTCCCTGGACGCGACAAAACCCCTTTGACTCCACAGCCCTGGCTAAGGACAAGTTGGCAAAATTTCAAACCAAAATCCACGCAACACAAAACCGAACAGACAGCTTAACAACCTGTACACCGACAGAGATTCGTGTAAGGTATGATGTGCTTGAATCAAAGGAGCAAACTTAACTGAAAAATTGCACAAAAACAATTACTTTGTTGATACATAAAACATATTGCTACCTCTTCATTATGAGCTTCTACCAAGATCTTCTTCTCTTCGTTGTACTCTTGGAGGAGTCTCTTCTTTAATTCCTCTAATCTTTGGTCAACTTCTTTTTCTTTCAGTTCTGCGTCCTCCTTCTGACCAGAGACGAACTTTTCAAGCTGTTCCTCATGCAGCTTCACAAAGTCCGCTTGCGCCTGATGTTAAGCACGATCAGATGATGAGAGAACTTTCTCATAGTGTCAACAAAGCGAGTCTCGATAGCGCCCTCTTGCTGACGACATTTAAAGTAAACGGCATCTGCAAGGGGGCGAACGCAACATTACTATGTGTAAAATGTGTTTGTTGGGAGAAAATCAAGCTCCCTAGGCAAACAACCGTCAATCAACTACCCAATGGAAAAACTTCAATTTTGTTGTAAAATATCATGTGTACTCTTACACCCTGCATCATAATATGAGATGCAAAATGTCATATGTACTTCACGATATATTCGTCATAGCACATGACTAGGGAACTGTGTTCCGAAAGCTAGTGCAATTCGCTATTACCACAGCGAACTCGCAGCATCAGGCTACAACAGGTCGTTCGTATCTACAGTACATTGTGAAGTAAATAACGATCATGCTGCTAAAAGCGAAACTCAATCTGTTGCAAATCATGTGTACTCTTATACCTTGCATCATAATATAAAATGTAAAACGTCATAATACTATTCCCATAACGCAATGCATCTAATTTCTAATCCTAACAGGACCAGATAAAAGAGTTTTATGAATTTTGTAAAATTGTACAACAGTTTGAACTAACGGCGCAAAGCTATCAACAATACATAGCCGCAAAGCCAACTACACACCTGCTTGAAGATAACGGCTTGTTTCTTTAAAGCCGATTCCTGCCTCTCTTCGTGCTCTTCTTCAAGGCGTTTGCGCAATCTCTCGAGGTCCTCCTCATGCTTTGCTTGTAAGATTCTGGAAAATATTAATCCGTGGATGAATTATGAAAGTGCGATACAAAAAACTCATGATCGAGAACAATGGTGCATCGCCTCCATTCTAATTTTCATTCTTTATGACGCAACAATCATATTTATGTAAATTTGACCTTTCCAGCTGTTCCTTCTCTTGTTTTCTATTTTGTTTCCCCATTTTACAGTAATTCATATCTTAATTAGGTTACTTGATCTATTAACTGCAACAGACCACATTTTCTTTTCAAAGCTGCAAAATTTTAATTGGGTGACATTTCAACCTAATTCGTTTGTTTTAGTTTTAAACTGAAATTAAATGATCAAAGTTTGTCTGGATAAAAAGTCCATCAAATTACAGATAGGCTCACTAATCACCTTGTATTTTATTATGGTCAATTGTATCCTTGTTTTTAGTTGTTTTTCTAAAGTTGTGCGGTCACAATGAGCCGGTTTCCTGTAATTTTTTACCTTGCGGAGTCTTCCGTGACATCACAATTCATTTTTGAAAATGCGTTTGAAGACTCTCAAAGTAAAAAGTCCAGGAAACTTGTTATTTTTATAATTACTTTTTAATTTATTTTTCATTGCTGGCGCGAACAATGAACATGAAGTGAACGCAAAGTGACAAATGGGAAACTGGAAAAATAAGAAATAGGAAATATAACCGAAACGTAATTTGCCGATACTTGACATTTGTCGCAAAAACAGGGAAGGAGCTGACTCGATAACTGATATAGTCTTTCGCTGTTTCCTGTCTGTTGTGGTATGTAGATTGTTATGGTGCTATTTTATTCGTATTGTGCATAATTGTACCGTGCTATTCTCGAAACAAACGAAATAACAAGTTTTCTCTCTCATACTCAACCCTGAATACGAGGAAGGTACATGATGATGACCAGCAAAAACAAATGCTGTTAAATAAAAAATTAGAAAGAACAAGCAAAGGATGAAGTCGACAAGACTGAAGGAGAAAATGTGTTTGGTAGACAACAACACTGTGTAAAACAAACAAGATTGGTTGACAATGATGTGGATTGATTGGTATAGATATGAAGTAATGTTGTCATTTCACATTCTTAGTCACCAACACTAGAACACCACTGAAACGTGCATTCAATCTTCAATCTTGTAAAACTAACCTTTTTACACACACTCTAAAAAAGTCACAAGATGCTTTCCAATAAAGAAATTCGGTGGAAATCTTACTTCATATATTCGTTGCTGCCACTATCAAGGTCATCGGTTAGTTTCTGGTAATCTTCCTTTGACTTTTGAAAATCGCTTTCCAATCGCTTCACGCCTTTCTCCAAATCTTGCTTCATCTTCTCCAGGTCTTCCTTTTCCTGAGAGGAAGCAAGAAGCCTCTCCTCGTATTCGGATCTCAACCTCTCCATCTCCTCCTGATATCCGGAAAATGCTTTTTGAAGAGCTTCCTGTGCGTCAACACCATCATTAGAAGATTGAAGGCTTCCAAACGAAATGTAAACTCCAAAGATTAAACATACCGGCTCCTCAAGATCAGACAAAAGACACGAAACAACACAAACTGAGAAGGCCAGTAATAAACCGGTTTCACTCGTTTGTGACGAAACAAAGTAGGCAGGACCATTCCACTGACCTGCTTCTGGCCGTGCAATTCCGACATGACAGCCGCGATCCGTACTTCCATTGATGACGATAATTTGTTCGATTGTTCTTCGAGTTCTGCGCAAGATCAAGGTTGTGCATTGCACAGATAACACAGCGTCATAGCACACAACTCCAACACGCTACGTCTAATTACCACGTTATGACATAAAAATTGCAGTGCACACTCAGTACGCACAGTTCGAAATTCTGTAATTTAAAATCATCGAAAAGCAACCCACTCCCTTCATTGTTGCATTATGAGCAAACAATCTACCTTCGGCGTGCTTCGCGCGCTCCAGGTCGAGCTTCTCGTTGCTCTCTGTCTCCATCTGGTGCTTCAAGGAATCCATCTCCAGCTGAAATTCTGCTTTCACTTGTTCACGCATGGCTGCACATTCTTCTTCAACCTAATATTGGATGACATTTACATGAGACAAGAAAAGTGCAGCAATAAACAGTAATGTAACATGTTTGGCCTAGTTGAGTTTTGAAAGATGTTTGAAAACTAGTCCGAAGGAAACCCAAAGTATTTTTAGAATGAGGGACGCTTTAGGGATCAAAATCAGTTATTAAGCATTCTAGAATAGTGTCAACTAATCGAGGTTTCAAGCTTTTCGCGGTCGACTTCGACCCTAACATCGGCAAATACGGAGGACCGGCTGCGCATAGAGGTCATCAAGCAACAATACCTGGGTGGCGGTATCAGACGCGCATTGAAGCCGGATCTGTGTCGCCTCTTTGTTGTGTGATTCATTAAGCTTCTTCATATCTTCATCGTGGGATTGCTGCAGATCTAACAAAGCTGTATGCAAAGTGTGGCAGTGGTAACATTTGGCTTCAAAACTCTCTTCGTAAAAGCAAGCATTGTGGATATGTTAACTTGCAAAAGCTTTATAGACACTGGATTAGTTTAAACAAACACATTCCTAAAAATGTGTTGGATGCGTGTCAACTGATGAATGCGTGTCAACGATGAGTGTCAACTGCGAGCAACGGTCAATATTGTGAGGGGGCCACTTTGATTTCATACGATCGGCAGAGAATCAAGAATAATTAATAAAGGGATAGATCCTTGTGATAGAAATCTGGTGACCACTTCAAACATGAAAAGATATGAAAAGGGCCGAAAACGTTCCACATCTCGGACGTAACCCAGCTAGAAAATGCCACCACTTTTGCATCGTTTCAACGTCACCAGACGTAACAATGGAAACTTTTGCTTGCTGAAAAGTCCCTTTCAGGTGACAATCATAAATATACACTACAGCAACAATTGCCTAATTATGACAACAATGCGCCAATCAACCTTGTTTTTGTGTCTCTTTTATCTTTTCTAAATCCGCCTCTGCTGCCTCCCTGAGCTCCTCCAGGACTTTGTTATGCTCTTCATGGAGATCCTCGATCGCTTGCGCATGATCCGTCTTCAACCTTCAATCAGATTGTATCAGTTTTAAAATTGATCTCTAAAATCTTTACCTTGGACGGAAGCAAGGTACGCGAAGGATTGTGTACACTACAGTCAATGTGAAATATCAATACGTAGCATCAAGATGTTGACATGATAATTATGTGACAAGGCTAGCAAAGGCCAAATTAGCAGAAAATCTAACGTTTCATTTAAACATTTTCCATCCTCAAATCACGTTTTAGCACTAAAAGTAATAACCATTTAGTTGGCTAGTTTAATGCTTGACACGTCAGATACTATACCATGTTCGGATATGAAGGAGCTAACGGCTATGTGGTGTAATATCTAACGTCTCAAGCATGAAATAAATCAGCATTAAGTCTAATACTGAACTTACTTGTCAAGTTTAATTTCTGCTTGTTCAAGTTTATTTCGTAAAACTTCTTCAAGTTCTTCCCCTGCATTGTCCTCTTCAGCGACGACAGACGGCTCCTCTTCATCTTCGGAGGAAGAACTGCTTCCAGAGTCACTGGAGGAAGAACTGCTTCCAGAGTCGCTGGAGGAAGATTTATGATCCGATTCCTGAGCCTCCGGGATGTTTTCCAGAGTGTCACTCAACCCGGAAACATCGGCCACATTGGTCAACTTCATGGCGCTTAAAAGTCACAAAATCATGACAAGAAGTCGTCTACAGGTTGGTAGCATTCAAGTGACGTATCAAGTAATCTCGACCAATAGGGTACGAGTTTGACCAAATTGTAAGACTTCTATTTGTTCTTTGCGCATGTCTTCCGGAAGTTATAGCCAGAGAAACAGAATGTTAATTATTCTATGACAGTTATTTACATCACAGATAGTATTCTCGAACAGGATTCAATAGCTTGGACATCTTTCGCTTATCACATGACTAATTGGTGGTCAGACGTGCGGATGAATATACAGTAGACTAAGACAAAAACCTAACGCAGAGGCTCTCAAATTTTCCCCTCCTTTCGATCCTTTGAAACAATGAAGGACCCCATTAAATTTTAAAAACTGTCTGTAACCACAATTTTTTCAAATACACAAGCAAAAGCACAATTGTTTCAAAAGCTACACATCAGCAACACAAATTAAAAACCACTTTGGAACACACTTGCGGTAGTCTTTGCTCAAAGCCGCGACATTGCTGGAATCGTAGTCGGACATTTGCGAGAGGGGCCGCGCTGGGGAGGACTCGGTGGTGGCGGGCCCTGACACCATTTCCGCCAGCTTCTCGCGACTCTCGTTCAAGTTGGAGAGGAGTTGCTGCAGCTGCTCCTCGTAATTCCTCACTTCCTCTTGGTGCTCCTCCCTGGGTATTGTTACGTCATGATAAGCAATGATGAATCATAAAAGCGCCTTGCACCTTCGAGCAATACTTTCAGAATGAGACTGGGCACCAACTCATTAGAAGGAAAGTTAAATTTACAAGAAAATCTATCATCTTCATTTCATCTCTTGCCAGAGAACCGCACAAGTTCCGTTCAGCAGCCAAGAGTAACGTTGAAAACACAAGAATGGGTAAAAATGGCTACCTCCATTTGGTCTCTGCTTCTTCGTGATCTTTTATCAGTTTTGCTTTTTCTTCAGCAAACTCCTCCCGCATCCGGGCCATCTCCTCCACGGAAGCGTTCCGGGCGATTAACTGGCTCCGAAGATCCTTGAGGAGATTAAGTTTTAAAAAAATCAGTTTTTGTGAAGTTATTTTAATGAAAATTAAGACCCAGTTCTAATAGACCAGCATTCAAAAACATACAGTAGTTGTTGTTTCGCTTTGTGAACAGACTTGTCAATGCCTTAGATTGCGAGGTCAATGGTAACGCAATGGCAAGCATAAAGGCATGTCAAGGGGTGCCATGATGCGCCTGTCATTAAATGACCCTGTAAAAGTGTCAGTGCCACTGATGAGTCTATAAGTGACAATCTCGGTGACTGGGCCTGAGTCAGTGGCCTCCACAAGTATGCGAAACTGCCAGGATTAAGCTCTCAAAGAAGCTTTCTCAGTGACAAATACTTTCAGAATCAATCCACATCACATACCTGGAAGTCATCCCGGGATGCCCTCAAAGACTCGATCTCAAACTGCATCTGCTCAATCTTTTCCTGGTGGTTAGCCTCCATCTGATCCAGCTCTTCCTGAACTCTCAAGGACTCCTCATGATGAAGAGCTGCCAATCGCTTTTGGCTCTCTGGAAGAAAATACTTTCAATGTGACATTTGTTTTGTTGCTCGGTTATTTGTTGCATGATCTCATTCGTCCAAATTACTTTGTTGTGTATCATCAGTTTATGGTGCAACAGAGCTGTTTTATGAAGCTATAGATTTTTCATTAATATTTGCTTCCGGCGTTAGTGATAATGTTTTGCTTCAAAACTTTTTACAACATGCAAAAACTGCAAACGATTTTCACCACTACATAAAACACAAAAGCATATAAAATATACCAAACGTCGTAACTTCAAATGTTATGCAGACGCAACTCAGCAACAACGTGGCATTCAACATTATGAAAGAAAGAAAAATAACAAACGTTTTCGGCTATACATCTAGCTCTTGCCAAGACTTGAAAAACAATTCCTTGAAGTATAATTCATTACACATCTTTCAGAGGCTTGACAAGAGCTAGATGTATAGCCGAAAACGTTTGCTATTTTCGTTTCTTTCATAATGTTAAACGCCATGTTGTTGCTACGTTTCGTCTGTTTTATAGTTGAAAAAAAACTTCTCTATCTAAACTAAAAATTTAAATGTAGGATCACAACACCTTCAGCTTGGGCAAATATTTGGTCTCTATCCGCCTGCACAGTGAGGAGTTCCTCCTTGAGAGCATCCTCCTGATCCTTCTTCTCTTGGAGCTCCGTCTCATACTTCTCCTTCACCTCCGAGAGAGATTCAGCGTAATCCTTCTCCAAGTGTTCAACTTGCGCTTCCAGTTTGTGGTGGAGCTTCGCCATCTGGAACAATTAATATTGTGACGTGGACAAACAAATATGTGACGTGGACAAACAAACATGCGCCGCACACTTTCCCTTCACGAACGCACCAGCATCACGTCTTCCGAGGACGAACATCGATGAGGAGTAGAAGAAATTTAATTTCCAGGTTTTACAGAGTAACTTATATGACAAAAATCTTTACAGGACATTAGAACATTATAGTGAAAGCCATCAAGCAGGTCTCGTTTAAGATTATTATGCTACAAGAAACATAAAGTGTTTCAGATTTACACGTTTTCACACATTTCGTCATGAGGTGGACAAATCGAAAAATCGAAAGATGAAACTCTTGTAATCAAAGCAAAGTTGTTTATTTCAGTTTTGTGCATATTTCTTACTGAAGAAGTGTCAAAACCCACAAGAACACACAATGCCGAACCCTATTGACATTTATCGTAGAGCATGATTTTTATTGAGGACGTATTGCTATCCCAGACAGCAAAACCCGTCGTTTTTACATTGATTCAACGTCTGCAGACGTTGACTCAAGGTAAAAATGACGGATTTTGTTGTCTGGGATACTGTATACGAGTAGTAAATCAAATATAATTATTAATATCTGAAACCTTAACAGCCTGTTTCACCTAAATGAGGATCATCAGAAGGACCTTATTCAAATAGAATCTTATAGAATTTTCTTGTATACGAGTAGTATATATCTTTGCGATTATCAACATAAATCTTGAAACAACTAATGTCCTTTATCTCAGGCCCACAAACCTCGTGCTTCATCTGTTCGCTCCTTTCGTGGCTTTCCTTTAAGTCGGCTTCTAACTTGGTGACGTAATCATCAGCACTGGATGCTCGCATCGCTTCCTTCGAGTGGATCTCCTCAAGTTCACTCTGGAAAGGAATTCTATATTTGTCTCTTACTATGGGCTGGCTTTGTAGATCAGGTTCACACCACCCGGGTTCGATACTCAACTACGTTTATTTATGCACATTCTTATTGGAGCTGAAATATGTAAAACTGACAGATTTAGACTTTAAAAAATGGCTTCTGTAAAGTCTGAAAATGGACACTCCCATAAATCAATTCACTGCTCCTTTTTACTAGAGTATAGCTTTATTCCTAGAGATTTAAGTAAACTAAAACACAATGAAGCTTATAGCCGAGTTATTTTCAAGCAAACCATCAAGTAAGTGTCTGTCCGGGGCGGGGCATGGTACACAGGTGCTAGTTGCTGTGGTAGATAACAAACAAACATTGCAATACAAAAAGCTCTTGAAATAGGCCTAGATAATGTTTGAAAATTTGATGAGCAACTTTTAAAAATCGTTTTCTTAATGAAATTTCCATGTTTTCATTCCTAGATATATAAAGAAAGATTCCCTTTGTTTTCGTTTGGGATACCCAAGACAAATCCATGGGACTGGTCCTCACCTCCATTTTCGCGAGAGACTGGGCGTGTTCCGCAGAAATCGCCTCCTGTGCTTCTTCAAACTGCTTCTTCATTGCCTCCAGAGCATCATCAAGCTCCTCTTTCTGATGCAAAAGTTCCTTTTCATGGAGGACTTGCTGTTTCTCCAGCTCTTCTTGGATATTTTCTGTAATTGAAATCATTTTTTCTCATCAACATGGCAGTAACACCAATTTGGATATAGTACATTTAACTAAAACATAAAATTCGTTCAAAATATCATTTACAGCACATGCCACTCAAATACAATGAAAGTCGCTTCTGTCGCTCCTTGTTGCTGTATAAGAAGTTTTTTCAAGTATTTTATGCAGCACACGCAAAATTGCAATGGTTGTAAGTCATCCTTTCAAAAGTTGACTCCAGGAACAATCGGAGTCTCTGAAGGCAAATTGCAGTCTCAAAATCGACATTTTATAGCTTCGACACTTTAAAAGCTGCAGTCTTCAAACACTTTCCACAATTTGAACTAACCTTTCAAATATTCTTCATGGTCTAGCTTCATTTTCATCAGTTCTTCCTGATGCTTTTCTTCCATTTCCGCTTCGGCAAGATTGTTCTCCTGCTCCAAGCTCCTCTTGAGAACACTCAGCTCCTTCTCAAGCGTGGCATCAAACTCCTCCTGAAGATATCAGATCGAGATGATGCATTGATTAACAAATAATATGCCTGCGGTGGCATTTACCAGCAACACTAAGGTTGCAAATGTGAACAGACCACCCTGCTTGATGAATTGGTAACCTACTTTGGTTAGAAAACATGGCGAGAATGTCCGACGTGGTTGGAGGTCATCATAATCGTTCAGGCATGAATTGCAAACTAATGTAGGCTTTGTTAAAAATGACGTAAGAATGATACCATTGTGATTGCAACAGTGGATGAATTTTGACCTCACAGTCCAACCAGAAGATTGTTGCCATGACAAACCTTAAGTTCCATCCGCAGCTGCTCTCCAGCGAGAGCCTTCAATTCTCGCTCCTCCATCCTCACAGCTTCGATCTCCTCCTTATGAGCCGCCATCACCTTCTCAATGGACTTTTCATGGTCTTCCTTCAACCTAGTAAACTCCCGGTCGTGACTTCGCTCGTGGACCTGTCAATCAAATCCATGTTTCCATAAACAAAATGAAGGTGATGCCCTGGCTAATGCATGCTATGAAGAAAAACCGCGATGTGGAATGGAAGTTCATGACTGAATTCCAACATGCGTGTTTGATACAGTAACATTGTTACAACCATCCATGTAGTTGCTTAAAACTATTCAACAAACTTTTAATATACTCAATTTTTTAAATAAGTCACGAAGTCCAACGCAATGTTTGCAACCGACCCCCTCATCAACACGACCGCATTGGTTTGAACAGTGGCCGTGTTGATGAGGGTCACAGCCAAACACGTCATAATTACATCTTTCACGGTTTCCAACTGTTCCTTCCGCGCGTCGTCGAGTGAGCACTTCGTCGAATCGAGCTGTCTCTCCATCTCCTTCTTCAGCTCGTCCATCTAGCACGTCACACATCGGTAATTATTATGATGCAACAAATACGAGTGTTACGTCATAATGATTAATGTCACCAGCGCTAAAATCAAGTCTCTGGTCACGAAAGCTGCGTGCTCTCGACAGATGATACACACTTTCCATCAAGACAGGAGTGGCAAATCATATAAAAAGAATTCTTCGAATTGACAAAAAAGCTTTCCTAAAACAGAAGGAGATCTGTGCCCTCTTAGCTTTTTCTTGATTTCCACTCGATTAGAAATAGATAGAATTCATTATTGGGAAATTGATATAAGATAATAATTTCAATCATCATCATCATCATTGATGATGATTCAAATTATTTCAATACCGACAAAAATTATCGTTATACGACTTGAATTAGGCATAAGTCAACCGTGCAACAAAAAGAGGTACGGTACAGCCATTCATTTTTAATACTTTTTTAATGAAATTGAAGCACAAGTCGCGACACTTGCAGCATCGGAGAGCGGCAGCAACATCATGCGGATGTTTATCACAGTTCGCTATGTTTCCAAGCTCCTGGATCGGTGAGATGCTACGTGATGTCGATCGGGATGAGGAGAAATCATTGATGTGGCAAACGCAACAGCATGAATTTCTATCGGAGTCTGAATCAGAGTCTCTATATCCATCCAAATTGCTCTTCCCAACTTCAGGAGGACTTGATCCAGGAGGAAATGCTCCAAACTTGATAAGCCGCAGCTCGCTCCGATGCATCCGGGACACAACACAAACACATCCGCAAGAGGAGCATTTGGACACTTCAGCTTTGGCTTCGGAGGAACGTGAGCACTCCACAAGCAAAGAAGCTGGGTTGAAAAGCTCCATACTGCCGGCAACAAAACTTCAATAAAGCTTTTTCTTTTGGCAACACTGCTCTTAATTAGAACAACTCAGCTTGAAAGTTAGGGAGCAAAATAACCATTTTCTACATGCAACAAACAAAATGCTGCCTAAAAGAGAAAAAGTTAATCACTAATTCTCCAAACTTTCAAGAGAGGTATATTTGTAGAAACGCATTAAAGTCGGCGTGTTGTCGCTTTCTTCTATCTCTTTCTATTCTATGCCTGTTGCATGTTAGGATGTGTTGCTTTTGTTGCGGTGATTAGAAATAAAAACAACTTGAACTGACGAACATGTTTGGGTCTATACCTGCATATCTTCTATACATTGTATTAGTCGTCATTGGCCTAAATTCCTAAGATTTACAAACTAATCTCATATGTAGCCTTCCGACTGCCTTGTAGCGTCATCACAAGTGATTGTTTGAAATCTATTTGAAAGGAAAATAACTTGCAGCAGTCAATGTAATTCTTTCACACCTGTGATTTTGCGGGTCAATTAAAACTGTTGTGGTGCATCACTCGCTGTGAAGATGCATGTCGGCATTGCAATGATCAGAACTTATTGTTACATCACTTTCCCAGGGCTACTGTAGATGAGTGGTAAGGTAGGTGTACTAGCACTGTAAATAGTCCCATACTCAGTTACTGAGCTTTGGGGAATGAGAAGACAAGATTCACGAGATCGAGATCACACTCGACCGGCACTAACGAGACTGGCTAGTTCCTAGATGAGATCCAGTACTAGATTACATGGCATAAAGCAACTCTCTCATTCTTCAGATAGTAACTCATGAGAACTTGCTATCTGTTAGTACCAATGCCACATTAAACTGCAAGTAACCTGCTTCCCAATCTATATCTTCTCAGTATATTTCAACTTCTTCCAACCATTTTGTTATCCAAACGCTCTCTCTAACATTGCATACACACAAAGTTATCAAAACTACTTCACTGAACCATTTCAAGTGCAAGTTCTTATTCTATAAAGCCCATAATATCAAGAACATGTCTTTTGCAAGTGCACTGCAACGTGCTAAACACCTAAATGACTTGCTGACTGTTCCATCAATAATTTAGTTTCTTTTTTTGGAATCGTTTATTATTCTGCTCCATTGCAAGTAGCTCCTCATCCAATATTCATAAACACTGTTCTAGCAACTTAACGCCCTGAATTATCCAAGTTCATTTTAAGGTATTTGTGTACGGCTAATACAAGATCGCACAAAATGTCCCCAATTTTCAACAACTTACAATCTATTTAGGTTCAATATAATTTTACAAGATAAATATGAACTGTTTTGGCATTTTAGTTGTCATCAACTAAATAAACAACTTACTGATGGTCAAACCCCTTCACATCGAAACACAACAAAAAATAACAAACATTTTACCAAAAAACGTCTGCTTGTGACTGTGTACCTGTCTATGATGTTGGGAGTGCAGGTTCTTCAATTCCTCCGTGTGTTCTTGATTCAGCTTCCTCAGGACTTCCTCATTCTTCTCCTGATCTTCCTCAGTTGCTTTCGCGAGCATCGCGTTCTTAGCTTTCCACTCAAAAATTTCGTTTTCGTGCTAAAAAATAAACATTTTCTTAGAATTAAGATTGGCAGCTATTTCCCAGTGAAGCGTTCAGCATTACGAGTATTAGTGATCTGTAATTCTCCAATAATTCTGCGGGGCCTTTGCTTCGCCAGGGACAAAGGTAAAAAATGATAAACAAACTTTTGCTGCGCAAGAAAAAGGTGAATAATAATCATGTTTTTCTTTGCGCCCATTGCGATAACATACAGTACACTGCGATCACAGATGCGATTCAACAAACGACAGGAAGCAGTGAAGTGACGTATAGTCTTCGAGACAGCTGCTCCACTCATATTGGCTTGCCATTAAGTGTCGTGAACGTGAACTGGTCTGTTTAACCAAAGCTCTTGTAAGATGATGATCCTTGGCAAATTAAAATACCGAATTTTAATTTATTTTAAATATAACATCACTCTACATCAAATCAACGTTAACAATCTTATCTGTTCACCTTAGTAGCAATAGCTTCCATTTGTTGAAAGTTCTCTTCAATCGCTTTGTTGAGTTCGTCGCATTGCTCCTTCTGCTGGTCATAACTGAAGGTCAGTTCGTCGTGATCGCTTTGGAGCTTCGACTTCTCGTTGTTCTGTGATTGTGACGTAACAATGAGTAGCTGTGACGCAAGTTGCAGTAAGCTAACTTCATGCGACCTTCTATTGCGGGCTGGGCTGATTAAGCAAAAGATTAGCGCACCTTCTTGTTACGACACAATGCAGAAAAGTCGGCCGCAGTGACAGTGACGACAAGTTTGGGTTGGCTGCTGGTTCGATATTGCGAACAAAACGGGCAATGCAATTTCTCTTATCACGCTTGTGGTTTTATTTCTTACAAATCTCTTTAATCTTCAAAAGGTGCCAGTAAAATATATTTAGAAACCACTGTACTGTTCCAAGACGTTGGTTCAAAAGAAAATGCATCACCATTTTCTCCAAAGCTTCTTGTGCTCGTTCCACTTCATCGCGTAAGTGTCGTCGCTTCTTTTCGGAGTCTTCCAACCTCTCGCTAGCCTCTGCAAGCTCAGCTTGATAAGACACAACCTCCTCCTCCAGACTCTAGAGAGATAAAGTCGTCCGCACTATTATGAATGAAAGTAGCACCATAGCAAATGGAGTAACATGGTATGGGAATGTGCTAAGGAAGGAGGTAGTTTTCTTCAAGAAGCATTACCTTTGAAGGTGGATGGGAAGAGGAAACGGGGACGCCCATAAGAAATACGAGAAAAACAGGTGCAGAATGAGGCAGACAAAGTCGAAGAGAAGGAGAAAGATGCGATGGACAGATCGAGATGGAGAATATAAGATAAGACAATAACTGCAAGGAAAAAATCGGCCACCTCCACCAATGGGGAGCTCCAAGCACGTCTGAGAACAAGCAGATAGCTAGGTAGAATGCAAAGAATATAGATGGTGATTGAGAAGAAGCAAGGTCCATTTACAACTGGATACAAGCACCATTATCAAGAGGATATTAAAAAACAATTGACATTGTTTGGCCACGATAGGACTCGAACCTGCATCTACTGATCGCGTATCTTGTACTCACGTTCCACCAACCCAATAGCGCAAACGTTAAATTATTTCAATGAAATTGCTATTGTCTGAACACTTGAAAATTGTAAACACAAACTTTGATTTGATTCTTTGAAGCCGAATTTTCCTTCGCGCGATGCTGGGACTGACGCAATTGCTGACGTAACGTGTCGCGTTCTTCCTCCAGTTGTTCCAATTGTTTGCTGAAGGAAGCCTGGATCTCAGAGCTCACTGCAATGAAGACAAGCGCATTGATGTGACTAAATTGGAGACAAAATTAACAAAAACTTTGTACAAGGTGAGGTCTCAGGCTGCAGGCCAATGCTCTACCAACTCAGCCAAGAAATCTCGACTGAGTTGGAGGATCAGAAGCAATAACATGTAAAACTGATTTCGAGGATGAAAATGGACCGTTCCCTCCACTCCACTGAGAACAGACCGCAGACCACATCATCAATGACTGTACCATCTTCAAGCCACCTAACGGAGTGGAAGGTCTGCGCGTCATGGATGATGAAACTAAAAACTGGCTGCTCTCTAGCAGCCTTCCAGTGTAGTCCGGGAACATCGTGAATCTGGGGTGGTAAAAGGATAGACCCTCGGCCCCAGAAGCTCAGACGACGACGAGACATAAGTTAAACATTTCTAATCTGTATGAGTAAAACATACAGAAGCCTCAAAAAACAAAATTGTTTTCATCATTTATTGCAAAACGAATGGAATCACTCGATTTGTAGCAATGATGATAAAAACAGTTCAATTTTCGAAACATTGTTAAAATGATTTTAGTTTTTGCTTTTCGGGCTCTATATTTCTGAGATTAACCAAACAATCCGACAATTTTACTCTTAAAGTCTGTATTCCAGGTTGAGAATATCCTATTTGTCGAGAGTATCTATATCATTTAGCAGCAACATACCAGTGTCTGACATTTCCAACTTCTGCTCCATCTCCTCAGCCATCGCTCTTTCCTCTTGCAGTTTAGTCTCATATTCATCCACCGTTCCAACTAACTGCTGGTTCAACTGAATCACCTGTCATAGCGAGTGTAGTGTGAAAGCGTCACCTCGACAGCATGAAGACAATGACAATGCTCTCAGCCGCGGTATGCGATGATGCCAACCGCAATGGCTTCAAAGTAGTCACAAAATTGAAGAATAAAATGGAAACACTAAGGGAGAAAAGTAAACTTTCACAAAAAAACTTTCAAAATTTTTAGACCAAGTTATTGTACAGTGCAGAGCTGTGTTGATTGACAAATCCAAAAGTTACAAAACTGCATCGTGATTTAGAAACCAAAATAAAGTTTGTTTAATTTAGTCAGTTTAACCACGTCAAATGCAACTTAAAATTTTATTGAAATTTAAAAGGCCGTCGATCATGCATGCGTTGTTCACACATAGAAGAAAAAGATCTGCTTTGCGATGTCAAGTACAAACACACAAATCTAACAGAAATAATATTCCGGTAACGATTTCTCAATCGTAGGATAAATATTCTCTCAATCAAACAATTTTATAAAGTTGCTACTGAGACCTCTTTATCGTGATCTTTCTTCAGCTTTTCAATGTCCCTGTACGCGGTTTCCAGCTGGGATTGCATCTGAGCCGCTTGCTCCCGGTAGGCACGAAGATCTTCAGGATCATATCCTCCTGCGGAAGTCTGTTCATCCATCTGGAAGAAATTTATTTCTCAGCAATGTTTACTGATTTTCAACTAATAATTTCAACATCTGGACATCAGCAAAACGATTAATAAACAAATCCTGGAACAAAACATAAAACGTTCAAAATACACATAAACCGACCCTGCTCATAACATCTTGGGATAACATCCGTCTACAGTACAGGGATCGTCTTCATCATTTTAGGGTAGAAAAGCATTTGGGTGGAACATTAAAATAGTTTAATCAATATTAATTATGAAGAAAATGGGCTTATTTATCCTAACTCGCTCTATTGATACGCAACCGACTTGCAGCAAATTATAAATGACCCTCTGAAGAAACAATCAAACTTGTAGCGATTCTCTTGTGAAACTGACTGAATGAAACCCGTTCGTCATACTTCTTTAACATGGGGTCGTTATTCCGCTGAGTAAATGACAATAGACAAGATGGTACCTTCCCATCATTTGCATTTGAAGCAAGATACCGAATACCTTATACCTTGAACACTGATAGGCTACTTGAAAAACCTTGATGAATCCTAACTGGCCGATGAAACGTTGGCAGATATTAACTTGCAGCTTTCTGCGACCGTCCAGTACCAACTAGGTTTATTTTATACTACACGAAGACCTCACAACATCCTTTCTGCTCTGCAATGATACCAAAGATGCAAACTATTTTCAACCAGTCCAACTGAATTGAACCTAACCACAGTTGAACAGGGGGGGTCTCATTACAACAACGGTCAAAACACAACAAAGCAATCCCTTGACAACAACAGCTACTTCTGGAAGGTATGCGCTTATGAAAAATCAAAATACTATTCGTTCTTTTGGGTGCTGGAAGTCTCGAACAATGACGAAAGAAAGATTTGTTTTCATTTTATATTCGACAACGCTGTAATAACAAATGGATCAGTTGTATGAAGATTTCATTGTGACAGAAATCACGTGTTGATATTCTCTATTGTGACCAATAAAATGAAAAACTAGCAATAAAGAATAAGTGCGTCTATGACTTAGTTGTTCAAGAAAGAATTGTTCAAAGCAACAATCGCCTTCTCTGTGGAGTATGACCGGCATAATCCACTTCACAACGTTAAGGATTCAACATGAAGCCACTTTGTTCATTTCAATGATGTACATTGTGATAGAAAACTTTTGTACAAAAATGTACTAGCAACAAAGATAGAGGTTAAAGGTTAGCACAATATTTTGAGGGATTTTTTACCACCGGTGTGATCCGTATATTGGTATTTAAAACTATATCATATATATTAAGTTATGATTCCAAAACATGACTTCATACTCTTTGAACGTTTTATAAACCTAGCTCATTGACAAAAATTATCATTAGGTATTGTCCTTAGAAAAAAATAGCATTACGAAGAGTTACATGCAATATTCCGCTGCATTAACAGTGTAACACAAACTTCACTCCAAATACTGCTACAAGTGCAAACAATCTTGTGCTTTATGTAACTTTTCAATGTGCTACCACAATATTTATTTAGAAAAACCAAGTTCCACCAAAGATACATTGATGCTCGTAACAACAACAATTAGTGAATCTCTACAAACCACAAACAATACATCATTGTATCAAACAACTTGTAATAATTGAAACCACGCAACAATTAGCGCGTAGTGAGTAACGAACGAGGACTTACAATTGGAAATCGAAGTATTGCGTCTATGCAACAACCGATAGCATCACAAAGACTATTGTCAAACGACAAATAATTCGTTCAAAAAATTATTTTATGTTTTTACAACATTCAACACCAGATGAGTTGAAACAGCAACCAGAATACGAGCACAATTTGTCGATTTTGCATCGTTTCTACATGTAGCGACGTTGAAACAATGTAAAAGGACAATTGCTAATCGGCAGTGGACTACTGTGGAAGATATCGGTCGGTGCAAGATTCAAATCAAATCTTTTTGTTTATTCAAGGACCGACTCTAGCGTAGTGAAACCCAATCAGGCGTGACAAACGATCGGCCATTGATCAACAAAAACCGGTAAGTTTAAACCCGATCGGACAACCAACGGTAAATCAAGATGGGACAAAAGCGTGCGATTCACACGAACTAGAGCGTCATTGAAACGTCATAATCGTGGAACTCGTAGAAAAGATCATCAAGCAGCTACAACCAACGAACAAAGTTAACATAGTTTAAAAACCTATTCAATTGATGAAGTTTTGGCGTAAAGTGTCTGTTACACTTGTAGGTATTGCAGAATAGCCACAGAAACCCATGAATGTAAAGGAATTCAACAGAGGTCTTAACCGGGGTAGAGCTATATGTATCGTACAAGTGACAAACCACTGTGTAGGTACAAAGTCCTGCTGCAATAATTACAAATTATTCAGATCCACAGCGAGGCACGACGTAATCAAGCGCACGTGACTCGGTGCAATGCACTAACACTAAGACAATAACTATAACGCAAAACTAACGTTATTAAACTGTATCGGTTTTTCAACGCAACTATCCTGCTTGATCTTTCCGGTTAAAAACCAAACAACATGATCATGATTTTCTCGAGGCAAGCGATCGCCAAAAACTAATATTAATGTCTCTAAGCTACTTGCTCATATACCAACCTAGGGTACGTAATAAACTGGGTGGGCGTAATTGCTGAAGTAAAGGCGGCCGAGAGAAAGGAACTGGCCACCCTACTCTCGTTAGTACCGATGGCTTAGTATAATGAGAACCTTATCTTTTCATCCCCCGATGCTTGGGTTCAAGTATGGGACTCACCTTTACCTAAGCCACTTTTGATAAAGGTAAGACTAATTTGAGTATACAGTATACACTGTACTGTTTGGTGCTGAGTCATATGGGATATTTCCAACCACTTTTTGCTTGTTATTGTCCTGTCATCGACCATGGTCTACTACAACAGTAATTGTGAGATGACTCCATGCAATGAAGCGGGTAAATTAAAAGAGTTTGTAAGGAATCGGGGAAGTATAAATCATAAAGTGACCGAATGCTGGAGCCAACCGAAAGATGAAAACGCAGTAAAACATCATCAAAGTTCGTGGGCAACTTGGAAGAACAAGATAGGTTTTCAATATGACATGATTATTACGAACCAGATGTTGCATCTTCATGTCTTCCAGCTCTCTCTTCAGGGAGTTCATCTCATCCTGAAACTGTTCCTCTTGCTCTGCTCTAAACTGTTTCTCCTTCTTCAGTTCATCTTGTAAGGTCTTCATGGCTCCTGGGAAAAAAACATTTAACCATTGTTTGCATACCTAACAACATACATCAACATCACACTCAGCCTAACGCAACGCAAACAGTTTAAATGCAACCATAAAGATGCAGAAGAGTCCATTATTAACTCTAAAGCTCATTAAAAAGTTTTAGCATACTAGAGAATCGAACGCGGATCTACTGATCCAAAGCTGACTTCAACATCTCTTGGTTTGAATGAAGCGCAATGAAAAGTTTGATTAATGGATAAGATCGAAATCTTGTACTGCATACAACTTTATTAAGAAGTCGGTTTGGCTGAACCAGAAACATGTATAGTATATTGTATATGAACAGAAACGGGTCGCATGCCATTGCCATATACCGACCAACCAATCAAACTTCAAAACTAACCAGATACATTTTCCTCTGATGAAGCCGTTTGACTTTGGCTCTTGTCTAGTTCAACCTGAAGTGAGCGACACCTTTCAATCGCTTCACCAGCTTCAAGGCTCTTTTCTTCCAACTTCCTAGCCATCTGCATCATTGCCTCCTCTTGCCGAACAATAGCATTTTGGTACAAGTCAAGCTTCTGCCGGGTTTCCGTGAGTTCTGCTACAATCTAAACACAACTCAATCTTTTTATTGCATGAAAAAAACATCGTTTGCGATGGCAGGGGCATGTGGAACGTATGTTTAATGACAAAGCGTGATGGCAAAGCGTGAAAGAGGGTTTCCGTGAGTTCTGCTACAATCTAAACACAACTCAATCTTTTTATTGCATGAAAAAAACATCGTTTGCGATGGCAGGGGCATGTGGAACGTATGTTTAATGACAAAGCGTGATGGCAAAGCAAATTTCTGTCCAGGGAAAGAAAGTGGAAAGACCAAGAAAAAGGTGGCAGAAGTGGTGAGAGACGACATTAGTGCAAGAAACCTGGACAGAACCAAAGGCGACTCAAAGCATTGCAAACGAGCTGCAAAATTGTCGGACCCTGCTAGCGGGGTCAAATGCCAGGTCTCGTATACTGAAGGCACAAACGGATGATGAAAAGAAAAACATCAAATACTCAAACAACGTTTGTAAATATAGGGTTGACTCTTGACATGCTCATGATGCTGGCAACCTTCAATGTTGCAAACTGAAATATATCAGTAAAAAACTCGCACAATTAAACACCGTTTTCTCACAACGATAGAAAAAATGTTTTTGGACAATGAGCTCTTTAGTGAAAAAGAAGTCTCAAAATGTTTTGTTATGGTCAAGAGTACTATGCGTTAATTGAATTCCATATCGTCACCTGTCCTTGTTCTCCACCGGTGTCAATCACAGCGTCTGTTGTCTTGGTCAGCTGCTGCTGGAGATGACGCACGTGTTGGGCGCTTTGCATCACGCTGTCTCGCAACTCTTTGATGACAGAGTCGCGTTGTGTGATCGCTTGCTGTGCTAAAGCAGCAGCATCTAAACAGAGTCAGAAATTTCGAGTGAATGTGCTAAGTATGTAAACAAGGCTAACACCAAACAGAGCAACAAATTAATACGAGTCATCGTTTGATTAATTTAAAGAACAAACACCTGCCCAGTCAACTTCAATTAAGAAACTCTGCATAAACAAACTTGATGGAATCAGTGCAGTAAATAAAAACAATGTGAACTATAGTGTGACCTACTTTTATCATGTAAAGCTTTGTTTTCATGAGTAAGCTTCTGAAGAGCTGCTTGCTGGTCGGAGACTGTCAGCTCCAACTCCTGTATCCTCTCGATGGGAGACAATCCCAAGCTGAATCCACCTTCCTCCTGAAATTAGAAGAATGGTTACTGTATTGTTTATTTGCTTACTAACATAACAACATGTCTCAAAAAATTGACGCTAATGAACCGAACAACAGGTCAAATCGAGCAAAAAAGTAACAAATACTTGAACATTAAAGACAAGGGTACCCGGACATTTTGCCGAAAAACATTTTGCTGAATGGACATTTTGCTGAAACTCCTTTTTGGGTTATATGTATCGATATTCTCCACAGTGTGTTTCAATCTATCATTCACAACCTTAGTCCTTTTGGCAATTTGTCCATCGGCAAAACGTCTTTCGGCAAAATGTCCTTTCGGCAAAATGTCCTTTCGGCAAAATGTCCGTGCGCGAAAGACAAGACAGGAAGCCAACTGTTCTCAGAAAGTTACCTCGGTGGTTATGTCCTCCGCAGTTGTGGTTGACCTGTCAGACTCATCAGAGGGAGACAAAGCACGTACACTATTGTCATCACCCGTTTGAACAGCAATGCTGTCTCCAGCACCTATTTCTTCGGAATGTGAACCATCCCCTAAAAATAATTATATATAATAAATGTTGGTTACTACAAGACCACGTAAGGCTACAATTCTGCAAGGTAAGACATAATACAAAAAATATTGAAACTACCTTGAAGAAACCTGAAAACGTTCAGACGGTTCAGCAAGTTTTCAAACATGTGTATTTTCCGTTCAATTGCATCAAAAAAAAAACTTGTTGATATTGAAGTTTTGCAAAACTTAAAACACATCATATTTTCACCAAGTTAGAAGCTAGAAAACCCTTGTAAACAATAACAAAGTTTGGCAAATGTTTTGTTAGCTTGGCACAAATACTGTACTGTACAACGATATTGAAAGATCTAATTCTTACTTGGAGTAGAAGAAGCTGTTTCACTGTTTCTCTTCTTCTTTGAAGATTTTTTCTTGCGAAAACTAGCAAGCTGCAATAGTTTTAAAAAAAGAATACAACCATTAGAAATAAAAACTTTCAAGTTCTACAATGTACCGTAGCCTAAATTCTTCTCAACCATTTGCAGACATGTATGATCAATTTATCATTGTATTTCATGCATCCATGACACAAATAATTAGCATATATATACATCGGTAATACCGATATATTTAAAGAAACTGATTTAGCTCACCTTTGCTTTTCCAGCTTCCACTTTTTTCTTGCGTTCATCTTCTTCATCCATTGAAAATATGTTAATTAAATAGAAACTACAACAGAATCACATGTATAATTGTATATATATCAAATACCACATACCCTATTGGATCAACTGTCATACTATAAAAAATTATATTATATTATTTAAAAAGAAAATGATTAAGACACAGAAGTATGCAAAAGCAATGTGAAAATTACACACAATAAACCAGTGGTTCTCAACCG
The DNA here is from genome assembly GCF_918807975.1 of Aplidium turbinatum. Classification (NCBI taxonomy): domain Eukaryota; kingdom Metazoa; phylum Chordata; class Ascidiacea; order Aplousobranchia; family Polyclinidae; genus Aplidium; species Aplidium turbinatum. Next base: position 2,129,812 of record NC_137483.1, on the reverse strand, counting down.
GGGGTCCGCGGACCCCTTGGGGTCCGCGAAGCGATTTTAGGGGGTCCGTGAAAATTTCCGAGTTTGCAACATGATTGATAATAATTTACGAAATTTAAAAATTGGTTGTGCTTTATTTGTGTATTAAACGTGATTCTCAAACTGTACATCGCAACGCATTGGTGCGTCGTTTGAAATTTCAAATGGCATCGTACAAAGGTTTAGTTTCCTAACTAAAAAAAATCATACAAATGAATTACATTTTTAATAAGGCTATGTTCAATTTAATTCTTTTGAGACAGCGGATTGTTGATCAATGCTTAACTTGGAAATACAAACGTCAGTCAGCAGGCTATCACCACTGACAGTTTTGCCATGATTGTGATTACCACGAAGTATTGATTACAAATGAAACAAGGGAGAAATTCTTTGTAATGGTCGCAAAAATTCTACTACTTTTTGATAAAATTATAGAAAAACATTAAATCAGCATATATCTTACTGCATTTTGATCATGTGTGCCGACATATAACCCATAACATAATTTCATCAATGTCATCAATCGTCATAAGTGCGTCACGAGTTAAGCAAATTTTTCTTAGAGGTGTAAAACTTGGAAACATTGGATTCTATTAGGAGACGCGATACAGGATACCAAATTTTCAGATAAATATTGTTTAGGGGTCCACGACCACTTCGAAGGTACCAAAAGGGGTCCGCCAAGACAAAAAGGTTGAGAACCACTGCAATAAACCATACATTGCAGTAATTCTTAAATATAATATTTAAGTTTAATCTTCTTGGGTGCTAAACAATTTTGTCATATTTGTTACTGAAATTGTGTCACTTTTGAAACTGTATAAAATAAATATTTTCAATTCATTATCGTTTTATTTTTCAAATCAGGTCCAAACATGCAGAGAATGAAATAATAAACATGTGACCTTCGCACCACTAAAAGTCCTCAACAACAGATATTCAGACAAACCACTTTCATCAGTCAAACCAGATCAAAACTGATAACTTCCTTGAATTAGGTTAGAATTCTGCCAACCAGACAATCTTATTACAAACAGAAATGTATTTTTTGCCAAGAAAACATTATTGCAAAGAGATAATAATGGTCACTCAACTAATTGTACAATTGTTCAACTTGTGGGGTTTTTTTTTGTAGAAAAAGACATGATGCAACAATTGCTAAATAAATACAAACCAGAATCATGCATTGAAGGAAGTGTAAAGTTAAAACGTCAATAAATCAATTTCTGGTAAACAAAAAAAAATAATAATTCAGAAATAATAAATTAAACATTGTAATGAGATATGGTAATTCATTACCTGTAAAATATCAAAAAATGGTTTTCATCAAATGAAATGCCAAGCGACGATGAGTTTCAAACTCGTCATATGCACTGCAGGGAAACTTTACCTTTGACCAGGAACTAGTGAGTCTCCTACATCCCAGCACATGACAGTTGAGCAAGCAACAACTGAGCTAGCAATACTTCAGCAAGTGGCTGAAATTGGTAGCCTAAATGATGAACCTAAGCAAGTAAAAACTTAGCAAGCCGATACTTGACATGCAACAAGTCAGCAAACTCAGTTTAACAAGCAATGACCAAGCAAGGCTGATGCTTGATGAAAATTTCATTTGCTGACTTGGGCAGTAGCTGAAATGTGCTTGGACAGAGAAAGATTTTTGACGATTTAACCGTGGTAGTTTTGCATACTTATTGAGGCTTTGGACCACTGATAAAGGCCAAGAAAAGTCGAGCACTTATACAACTGAATTTTCAAAGCAGACATCTTAAAAAAGCATTACGATGGGCCAACCAAGTTACTAGGTCATCAATGTGATTTCATTTCCATTGCCGCAAAAGCTACACGTATGTCTGCTGATAACTGTACATCAAGCCAAACTACCAAGAATGACTAATCAAGGCTTTGTCAGTCCGAGGATAAATATTCAAAACCAACCAATCAACCAAGGGTGGCCTGCAAGACAGCTTAATAACCTCGAATGGTATGATTGATAAATCATCCTTCCAGAAGAATGTTGAATTTTTAACAGTTTCTACAACGTTAGACATTCCGAAACTTGCAGGTTCGGAGACTAACAATTCCTAAAAAGGGAAGATATTAACAAAGCAGAACTTGTCAAATTGATGCATCAACTTAACAACAATCTTTCAAGCGTTTTTCAAGAAGAACACGTTATCAAAATTCAGAACGTAAACGTACCCACTCATAACACCGGACAGTTAAAGCTGTGTTTTTTCTTCCTCAAGTAAACAAAGCCTTTGCACAAAACTTGCTGTCTTATCAAAGAACCAAAAACTGGACTGAAATTAACCAAACAATAAAGAACTTGCATCTGGATTAAGCTGGTCTGCTCAGAAGTCTAACACTAACAATGAAAGCTGAATTGGTGACTTAATAAGGCCTATCGCTTCCTTTTTGTTGTTGACATGTAAAATCCCGATGTACTTCTAGTGAAACTTTACTATGGGCCAACCATGTGAGAAAACTGAACTGTTGATTGGTGAGGCCAAGCTTTTATTAGATAGCCTTGGAGTAGAAGGCTAACTGTGAAGACTCGGTTAGAAAAACCTTGGCGGTTCAAAAATTAACGTTGAGATAAGTTGGCCTGCTGGCTAATAAAGGGTAAGATGCCGCTAATGATATCAAAAAGCAGTCAACCAGCGTTTCTGCGGGCTTCTTGGATACCTGCTGACCTGATTTATTTTGAATCACTGGCTTTGTTTGCGCCGATTTTTTCAGGCAAATAAACCAGAATCAGCAAAGCACTCAAGCATGACTAAAAATGTTATTGTCGTCAGTTTGCTTTTTTATTTTTATCAAAGCAAAAACAACACATGCAAAATTAACATTGGGCAGTGACGTTCGGTGGCTTAAACCGTTGGGAAAGCAACTTGTAAATATGCTGCAGCAAGGTAGTAGGCCTAGGCACGAAGGGCGTACCCGTCGGGCGAAGCCCGAAGGCGTGTTGCCGAAGGCAACACTTCCAGCGGGGGGTCTGGGGGGCCTCCCCCAGAAATTTTTGAAAAACACTTCCAATTTGGTGCGCTCTGAGAGCATTTTCAAAACAAATCAAACATAAAAATCTGTCAAATTGTGCTTTGCCTATGTCGTGATCATACATCCATTTAATGTTTAGAAGTCATGAACAATCTTAATTTTAACGTTGCAGGACCAAAATCCAGTGTTAGACATGGAATAATAGTTGTCTAAATATTTAATTCATCATGAATGTTCATTCTCAGATATTCAGTTAGGCCTACACTACAAAAACTAACACTTAGGCCTAAACATTACAAGCGCAAGCAATTTGTACAAAAAGCTGGATAAGTTTGCCTCCTGCGTATAGAAGCTTAACAAACTAAATATTGCAGCCGCACCTGAACGTTCATTGGCGAAGTAACGTTACATCAACGCTGTAAAAAGGGCAAAGGCATGACTATGAAAGCTAGTAGGCTAAAGTACAGTACATGGCGAGGAGACATCAAAAAACAGCAACAATTATTTCGGCATTATGATGCTTGTGCTTTGTACCGTGACGAGCACCATTCTGACGAGTTAGTCTAGCCGCTCTAGCGAATGTATGCATTGACGTCACTGGGAAAGCAAGACTCACCTGGTCTCACCATAACACATCTGATTGGCTAAGCAGCTGGTGACGTTTTGCAAAACGAGTGATGATTGGATAAAACGAAGGCGTTTTTTGACATTTTTGAATCTGGGTAAGCAACTTTGATAGTTGCTTACCTAGAGCCTCAGTGATTGTTTCTGACAGAAGCGTTTGCGTTAATTGGCATTTATAGGCAAGACATGCGGTTTGGTGAGGATTTAGACTACTCACAAGCGTTACGAGTAATTCTAGTCACGAATACAGTAATTTTCAAGTTAAAATAGACATGATAAAAATAATAAGAAGTTAAACCTAGAATTCAGTCATTATAGCCTACTTTGCATAGTTTTCGCTCAGGTAAGCACTGCTTTCCTTGCTTTCCCTCACCGATCGTCACTGACATTGGGCAACAAAAATGTAGATTCAAAACCAAACAACTTGACACGATTGTCACACCTTCTGAACAACTTAAGTTTTCCGAAATCCGTTGTGTAGTGATCCATTAGCTCAGTTGGTTAGCTCGTGTGACTTCGTGAACGAATAAGCTTCAAGATTAAGCGGCGCTGCTTCGACTCTCGGGGTGTGCGCTTGAGCAACGCACGTTAAGGACTGCTCTCCATTCAGCGCAATCTAATAAATGGAAAAATTTCCCGTCAACAAGACTTCAACAGTCGGAAACTTCACTCTGTCAATCTCGGTGACCGGGCCTGCGTCAGTGATTCAAAGCTTCTACAGTCTACAAGTATGCTAAACTGCCAGGATTAAACTCTACAAAAAGCTTTCCCAGTCCGAGGATAAATCATTACTGTATTATAATGAGAATAGCCTAAAATAGGGTACCGGGGTACAGTAATAAAATCTCTGATACTTTTCATGACACCAATGGAGTAAAGTTGAATTTTCCAGCGTAGGCTATTTAATAATCTATTTATTTTGTCCCATGATAAGCCTACTCAATCTACTCTGTGCACGTTGTTATGTTCCTTTTCAATCACTTATAACTAATTTTATCTACAAATACAACAAAATAGGCTATAACTCATTGTTTCGAAGCATCCGGCTGGTCACAGCGGTAAACCATAATCTCTTCGTGGGAAAATTTTAACATAAAGTTCCCGAATCCGTTCGTCTGTATATAATGACCGAAGAAACACACACTTGAACTTCTTTTCAAACAGTGTATTTCTGTAAAATTAGCCCGCGGCTATCGAAATGGGGTGCAACGCGATACACCTCTAAAACTGTCACTACGATACAGATTACTTGGATAAAAGACGGAGAATTTGTCCAGCTAGCAAGCACCAAATAAACCAGTTAAATGTGCGACCGACTTTCAACAAACAACTTCGAGAATGAATCAGAAAAATTTGTGATAACTCAAAGGCACGAGAGCAGTTCGTGTGACGCAATATTTCATGTTTAAACCGGTTTCAACTGAAACAGGTTTAAACAGGTTTGACACAAGTCTTGCGATCGATGGTGCAATTTTGGCTCATGTTTTAGGAATTTCCATGACGTAATATTCAGTAGACTTGAACGGTTTTTATATGACGTTTGACCAGGCGAACAACCGTCTGGAACATAGCGGCCCCTAGTTATGACAGTCTGACATGGCATAACTAAAAAAGAATTGACGACAATTGTGAGCCAATGAATAAAAACACATGATACACAAATTGTTTGAATCACTCACGTTTAAGTTAATACGCAAATACAAAGGGCATGCAAAGAATGAACAACAATAAGAATAAATACGACGATACATGAAATTGGTACCATAGGTATTAGGTACACGCAAAAAATGACGCTATATACAATGGTTGCGATAATAACCGACTGTTCTGGGCTCAGACAAGGGTCGGCCACCGCAGACAAAACCAGGCTCAAACCCTAACACTTAGGTGTTCTTTACGGGGGCGAGGCACGAAATATCCCTCAACACATAGTCTACTTTCACTTTCCCCGTACTCTCATCATAGTTGCAGACGGCAACTTTAGCTCTACGAACCACAGGCTTCCCTTTCCTAATTTGTGGAACTACCTCATGCACCCTCCCAAGTTGATACTTCCCACGTTTACCAATGTCCTGGAGAGAACCTACCACTACAAGTTGACCAGGCTCCAAATTCTCGGCCATTTTTAGCCATTTTTTCCGGCCCAGAAGACCTGGCAAGTAAAAATCGATCCATTTACTCCAAAACTGCTGAGAAAGTGACAAATTGAACCGATAATCCCTTCTTAATTGGTCACGATCATGTGGTTGCCCAACAGCACAGTATGGGTCTAAGTATGGGGTCAAAAGTGAGGCAGGGGTGATGACAGTAAAATCCCTAGGGTCGTCACTCAAAGGTACCAAAGGGCGTTCGTTCACGATCCGAACGGCACTGCCTGTGTACGTAAGCAGTTCAATAAAATTGGGCTTACGAATTGAAGAGTCCAAAATGTGAAAAAATGCAATTTTAAATTGTTTAACCATTGCCTCCCAGGCGCCACCTTGCGCCGGAGCATACGGAGGTATAAATTCCCAGTTTATCTCTCTCTGTCTCAGGGCGTTGTGAAATTCAGCTGATTCTATCAACTCGGGTAACTTTATTTGAAAGAAGCATTTAGTCACATCAGCCATGAGACCAAATCTACCAAGCCGAAATCTAGCCAAGACATCTACCAGAGGGTTTAACAAGTCAGGACCCGAAAACATTACATCATTAACACAAGTTCCTCGAAATTCAGACTTGCCATCGTAAACAATGCGTTTTTTTAATTGTGACGTAACAAAGTATGGTAAATACCATTCAAATCCCTTGACATTTCCTGCTTCACCAGTACGCTCAATATAGCCATTTGATTTAAGATCTTTCATGGTGTCAGTAAGGAAATCACGAAGTTCAGGTTGTTTTAAAGCTTTCTTTCTTAAAGCAGCAGCTCTATCTGACGCCAACACAAAATTGTTAGGTAGATCAATATCTTCCTTCAACGGAACAGGTATCTCAAATCGACCATCTTTCAACTCAATATTCGGTTCGACAAGTTCTCTAGCCAAATTATCATTGCGAGACAATTCACAGGTTTCATTTTGCAACGTCAAATCCTGAATGACTTTATTCAGGTCTGCTATTTCCATATCACGAGACTCAATTTTACGCTAAAAGCCAGAGATGACATCCGACTCTGAAGACGTCTGCACTCTGCACACTTTAGCAACGCTTTCATCTAAGGGTGACTTACCACCACAAGCCAACCAGCCGAGAGGAGTGAGCAAAGCATGTGGTTCACTACGATTTTCACCAACACGCTCTTTTTTTGCACACATCAAATAAGCGTTGTCGTTGCCAATCAGTACATCTACAGTACTACAATCATTCAAATGAAACATATTCACGTCATGAAAATGACGGAAACCATTTAAATCTTGTTTATGCGGTAAAGTTTTAACATCATCAGCCCAAGCTGGGTTAACCACCGAGGTTATATCACAAAACAGTTCATCTGTCTCTAACGACTGGATGTTGAGTTTAACAAGGTCAGCACAAGTAGCTTTCTGACCAGCCAGGGTATCCATTTTAAACGACGCTTTATCGTACGGTTTAAGATCAAGTTCACACACCAAATCACTCGAAACAAACGTCAACTGCGAACCAGGATCATGCTGACAATACACCAACTTCGATTTGCCAGTCATTGGATTCAAAACACGAGCAGCAGTAACGCGGTTAAAGGCTGCTTTAACATTTCCAATCTTAACATTACGCACAGGAACTCTGGCACGAGCATCATCTTTCCCAACCGAATCCAGAGAATCACGTGACGTCACATAAAAATCATGCAGAAGAAAATAGTGTTTCCTATCGTTGTTAGGCCCACACTTACGACAGTTATTTGCATGAACGCAATCCCTAACCATATGCTGGCGCAAACAATTCAAGCATTTGCCAGCTTTCACAATGACATCTCTCCGATCTTTAGGTGTCAAGCGCAAAAATTCTTTACAATTAGACAAAAAATGATATTCAACTTGACCACGTGACGAACAACAAATACATGCCGGTAGGTTTTTACGTCTGGCTTCACCACCGCGCGGTGCGCCAACAACAGTCGAGTACTGCGAACTCCCTGACATCACATCATCATGGGGTTTTACGGACGTCTGCCTAACCGGACATGAAGGCAATTTTCCTTTGCCAAACTTTTTAAATTGCTGCGACTCACCAGAATCGCCCATTAGCATAATGCTAAAATCAGTCGACTTACGCGTTTCCTCCCGTACTACAAATTCAAACAAACTCTGAAAGGTAGGCTCATCAGTGCCACCATACTGATCACCTAAAAAGTCAAGATAACGCTGCTTAGCGTCAAACGGGAGTCGCTTAGCCAAATCCAAAACAAAACGTCCTTCTAATTTATCACGCTGACCATAAGCTTGCGCATAAAGCAAACACTGCGATAATTCATCTTTAAACTCTTTCAGATCACTGGAAGAGGTCGAAGTCAATTTGCTACCATAGCGATACTTTCTAATTTCTGGTTCTGCGAAAAGACCTCCACGAACCCCAAAACGCTGGGACAAGCGAGCTAACGACATTTCTATCCTGTCTTCCTCTGACAAGCCAGGGGTGTCAGAAACCAAATTAGCAATCGTTTGCGCAGCTGTTTTAACACAAGCTGCTTGTAACAAAGTCAAACAAGTCCCCTTAAAGGGTGAAGCTGCCATTAAGGCCGTAACACGATTTTTAAAGAAGATAAATGGCATATTATTACCATCGTAACCAATCAAGGCCGCCTTATCGAAAAACGTCCTACTATTTTGGTATTCAAAAAAGCAATCCTGCTGTTGAGAACTCGATTTAGCGGGAGAAGACAAGCTATATCCCTTAAGGGGCTGAGTGGGCTCAGTCACGTGCACAGCCCGATCACGATCCTCACAAACGTTAAAATCAGGAGACGCGATACGCCTCTCACAACCACCAAAATTACGTGTAGCTGGGCGATCAAAACCTAGCGGCGCAGAAAACTGTAAAGGGGGCAAAGCATTACTACTAATGGCGGCCCCGTGACCTGTACGCTCTGGGGGAGGAGTTCGGTTGTAATTCGCAGACCTTGGCTCTACAGCATTCGGAAGACCCTTAGCCGCGGCCCCGAGACCTCCTGAAACAGCTGGAAAACGTGTGGATTGCCCTGATCCACTCACAGGCTGAACGGGCGTTTGGAAAAGGTTATGTAAATTAAACTGCGATTGATGTTCATTTCTGGAATGCCTAGAAGAGCCCTTCTTAGAGCTACGCCGAGAGCCCACCTCTGATCGATATTCAGCTAAAACTACCTCTTTACGTTGTTCAGCCCTCAACTGAGCGTCTTTGAGTGCGAACTCAGCAGCTCTCGCGGCTGCCTCAGCTCGAATGGCCTCAGCTCTCGCGGCAGCCTCAGTTCGTATGGCCTCAGCTCTCGCGGCAGCCTCAGCTCGAATGGCCTCAGCTTGTATCTGGAGCTCCTCTCGTCTTAGCTGCAGGTTAATTTGTGCCACTATCCGAGACGAAGTCCTAGACATCCCAGTGCTTACATTTGAGGCGCTATCCTCAGGATGTATGTCAGCATCCAACATATCTGAGAACTCACTTTCTTTTTGTTCAAAGTTATTTTTTAACGAGTTAAATTCGGGATCTACCCTATCACGAAGTTCTGCCAAGATTGCAGAGTTAAAGATTTTAGTCAAAAGAGCATGGAAATGCCGTAATTCCTCTTCTAAAGTAGATAACTTAGATCTAAAAATTAACAGTTCCTGCTTATCACTCAAAGAACCTAGGGCTACAGAAAGTTTCCCAATTTGAGTCAAAATATCCCGTCTAAGATGCCGGGCCTCTCGAACTAACTTAGCCTCATCGTTAATGGGTCCCTCCCCAGAATGGCCTGCCCGACCGCAAAGAACATCATCAGGCTTAAACTCAGTCGAGTCGACAGCGGTCGAGTCCCTGTCATCACCGAGTGTAGACATATTAAATGTTGGGGCTAAATTTAACAATTAAAAAAATTAAGTTACACAAACACACAAATTTATTAGGCTACAGTAGTTATAAAAAACTTAACTGCAAAGACCGTAAAAATACAAAAAAGAATTTAAATGCACGATACCGTAGCTGTACGGGTATGAAGTCCTAAAGTCCACAAAACTTGCTTGGATTCTTCCACTTGAATCTACAAGCACAGATGGATTGTGGTTAATCTTCTTTCTTGCCAATGAATGTCAAAGTTATTTTTCTTCTGTACCAAACTGAGAAGAATTGTCTTTACTTTTCTTTGCTTCTGTAAGAGTGTAGACTACCAACCAACAAATCTTCTTTTATTATTTCTTGTACTTCTAAGTAGTTCTTCTGCACTAGCTGACAACAAACACGTCGTTTATTTTTATGCCTTCAAGTGCTTCTTGGCCTACCAGCTAACAAAATCGTTTTTTATTTTTCTTGCTTTAATTTCTTCTTGACCTACCAACTGACAAGAACTCGTCTTTTATTTTTCTTGTTTTGTGCTTTCAAGTGCTTCTTGGCCCACCAGCTAACAAGAACTCGTCTTTTATTTTTTATGGTCACAGCGGTAAACCATAATCTCTTCGTGGGAAAATTTTAACATAAAGTTCCCGAATCCGTTCGTCTGTATATAATGACCGAAGAAACACACACTTGAACTTCTTTTCAAACAGTGTATTTCTGTAAAATTAGCCCGCGGCTATCGAAATGGGGTGCAACGCGATACACCTCTAAAACTGTCACTACGATGCAGATTACTTGGATAAAAGACGGAGAATTTGTCCAGCTAGCAAGCACCAAATAAACCAGTTAAATGTGCGACCGACTTTCAACAAACAACTTCGAGAATGAATCAGAAAAATTTGTGATAACTCAAAGGCACGAGAGCAGTTCGTGTGACGCAATATTTCATGTTTAAACCGGTTTCAACTGAAACAGGTTTAAACAGGTTTGACACAAGTCTTGCGATCGATGGTGCAATTTTGGCTCATGTTTTAGGAATTTCCATGACGTAATATTCAGTAGACTTGAACGGTTTTTATATGACGTTTGACCAGGCGAACAACCGTCTGGAACACCGGCTTTGCCAAGAAACAAACGAAAAATCATACAGGTATAGTTCATTTCTCTGTGCAGAAGATTGAACAGGATACCAGTTGGCTAGTGGCCACCTTACTCTGGTCTGGAACAGCTTTGCAATTTCTTTTCTCCAGACTCCAGTTGCTGGTCGAGAAAACTGAAGTTTTATCTGGCAACTTTAAGTCTCTAATTAACTCTGTGTAAAAATTTCGTATGTATTCTACCTACAACTTCTTAGAATTGATAATTTTTTGAATGACCTTGAAGTTTGTGTTTTTTTTTGCAGTAATTCCCTGATAAAGTAACAGCTGCTATCTTTATTTTTATTTATTTATTTGCAATCAGGCACGAAGTCCATAGAATTCAAATTTTTAACAGTCATCACTCAAAATATCAGACTAACACGCTACATCAAACAATATACAAAATACTGATGTATTGAATATCATACAAGTTTGTAGAAAAACCAGATTAACGGTCGAGCATAATCACGTTTTATTTTTTGCTTGTTGCTACAAAATCTATTCTATACCGTCAGAATCAGAGGCCATATACAGTACCGGTAGGTTACGCAATGGTACTGTACGACTGTACGTATTATATATATGATATGATAGGCCTACCTAACATGCAATTGGTATGTACTTCTTGTTTATCGCTAGCAAAACAATAAACTGAACTTCCTAGTAACCATATGTAGTACCATAACTAGGTCTATAGCTTGTGTCTTTATAATGTGTTGATAAATATCGTTAAATTGCCAATGTTTTGATGAAGTGTCATGTTTCGACAGGTACCGGTACATGTTACTGCAGAGGACTAGCTTACATGCAGTGAGACACCTATGTGTTAGTGTTGATGTTTAGTATGTTAATGCATTGAAGAGTAATTTTGGTCAACATGACAAGATTATTTCGTGGAGCATCTCGCCTAGCTTCTTTCTACAATGGACCTTTCATTCAACAAAACACACCACCTGTGACAACCATAAGCAAACGGTTTGTTGTGTTGACAAATTGCATAGAAACAATGTTTTTCAATGGAGTTTGGTGTCATATGTGTCATACTATGTTGTCATCATTTCAAATAACTTTATACCCTATGATAAAGGCAGAGGCTATATTCACCATTATTATGTACGGTATGGTATATGTTGTATATAATTACTTTGAGTTAGAGTTACTGGTATGTAAATTCGAAAACTTCAACTATTCTTGAAGTTTTCATTTTGAACTGATATTATAAATAGAACTATTGTCCGATCCATTTATGTGCCATTTTTTTATTACTATTGCTTTCTTATTGTTTGTAACTAGTTTTTTTTCTGTACTATTAATTCAACTGTTTACTGTATAATGTATATTGTGAAATATCCTATGTGTGGGCACTGGGCACCTTGACTTAGATAACCACCTGTTTTTTTTCGGTGCTACAGCTTCTATATGAACAAAAATAATATATATTTTCTGTTAGTGTACATTGACATGAATGCAGTGATGTACGGTTGCGCATACAAAAAATATTGACGGCGTCAGCGTTAACGCAAACGTTCGAAAAACCGTACGGTATGCGTCAGCGCAACTTGTAAAAAATGTTGGCGGCGTCAGCGCATACACTAGCGTAAACTAAGTTTGTTTGCTAGGTGCCAAACATCCACACGGTATAAACCACTCGAAACAAACAAGTTTTATTTTCAATTTCCACGAAGAAACACAAGCATCTAAAAGTGTTCATCTGACAATTTGCTGTGTTTTGGTTGCCATATGTCTTTGCCCATTGAAAACATTCTTTCAACTGCAGTGCTGGAAGGTATTGGCGTGTTGCAGCGAAAAAAAGGCATTAAAAAGGATGCGTTGACGCTATGCGCTAAAAAAACGCAAAAACTTTACGGCGTAGCCTCAAGCGCAAACTATCCAAAAAATGCGATCGCAAGCGTTAGCGTAAACAAAAAGTCTATGCGCATGTATGCGGCGTAGATATTGTGGCGCATACGTACATCTCTGCATGAATGTGAAGCTATGCCAAATGAACTTCATTGATTAATTTGATTCCTATATGCTAACTGCGTCTTGAACATACACCATGTACCTTTAACGGATTTTACATAATGTATTACACAAACGTTTTCGACATGTACTTAAATGTTCTCGTCAGGAATTACAAATCTGCACTCTGCAGTATACATAAAATAAAAATTATAAGATAAATCTGACTATGCATTATAACCGTACCGACGTTCCGAAGTGAAAAGCACAAACTGAACAAGTGATTCAAGAATGATTACGAGTAAATTTTTTGACAGTTATTTGCTAATATCCCTTAGTGTGTGTTCTAATTGTTGTCACATGCTTGTATTTTACACTTCATGTGATCTGTTTGGCGTTGTGTTATTTATTTGTAATCATTCTTGAATTACTTGATTGAGTTTGTGCTTTCCAGTTCAGAGCACGGCAGCCTACTGTTAGTCAGATTTATCTTATAATTTTCATTTTATGTATATTGCAGTTGCAATTTCTGATGAGGACACAAGTATGTGTCGAAAACGTTAGAGTTTATTTTAATTTTTAATTATATATGTTATATTTTTGTGAGTAATGCATATATAATTTTAAACCCATTCCAATTATTTTGTTTTGTCTGTTTATGGTTCAACAAAGCAAACTCTCTACTAAAGAAGTGAATACACATGTAAAGCTTAACCGGAGCAACAGATGCAGCAATTGCATATTCATTTGCTGCTTGCATATGTTGCATAGCAAATCTGTTACTTCATTATCTTTTTTTCTTTACATTTGGGTGTGTGTTATGATATTGCTGAGGTAAGGTAAACCATTATAAAATTTAATTATAATATTAAAACAACTTTGTATGTCTGCCAGGACTGCCAAGGCATGGAAGCCTAATACAGAATATCTTGAACAATTTGCCCCTCTTCAGATAGTGCATCCTCAGTTGCCACAGTTTGGTAGTCCTGATCAAAAATATCTTGTTGGTGAGTACTCTTTACATATTATAAGAAGATTTATGCTTGAAAGTTGCACTCTGTGATGATTCTATGGAAAAACCATTGAAAAGTTGAAGCCCAGGCCTCTAAGCTCCGTTATGTTTCGACGACCAAGCATGCCCTACCTTAGCTTCTTCCTGGAGGTGTAACTCTCACGCCTGGCGCTTAAAATAAAAAGTCTGTTAAAAACTCATGGTTTTAATTTTTTTATTTAATATTGTGTTTTGCGTTCACTCAGGTAAAAATATCCCAAACAAGACCCTGAAACATACTTGCAGTTGCATATACTTAAATGCACTGCTTCCCAAGTAGATGTACAGCTAGTCACGAGGTTTTATATATCAACTCTCAGACTTTTTACAAATCTTTTATCGGCAATATTTTCTCATCATCTTCATATACAAATGGTAGTAAAGAAATGTTGGCTTGTGGAAGCCCACGATCAAACATGGCCTACCAGCATGGTAGTTTCGAAGGCCATTTCACCACTTCTTGGCGGCCATAGCCGCTGATAGCTTAGGGGCCTGAAGCCCAATTGCTTTAGTAGTGACCTTCTTAAAATCAATGGAAATAATGAGAGGGGTTATTTTTCGTGTTTAGGCTTGAAAACTTTGCCCGTATCATTTAGAAGACATTGAAAGAAATCAGAAAAGCACAAAAAAATAAAATTTGAAAAAATGGAGTTTGGCCCTTTATGAATTACGTAGTACGAAGTTAACATACGGTACATTGATGGCTGTAGCAAGTAAGTTTCTAGCTTTGTCATTTAATGGTTTAACTTATTATTCACATCTTTTGATGTTTTCGTTCAGCTCCAATCAAGGAAAAAAGGGATGAAGTAAACAACCTGGATACAATGGTTGTCAATTTTGGACCTCAACATCCAGCGGCTCATGGAGTTCTCCGGCTGATCCTTGAGATGTCAGGGGAGGTACCAACGTATTTTAAGTAAATAGAATCGCGAATGTGATGGTGCAAGAATCGGAACATATATAAATTATAATCTGTTATCTGTCTTCTGTTTTTCTGTATCTTTATATCACTTGCTTGCACTTTTTCCAGGTTGTGATCCGTGCCGACCCCCATATTGGTTTACTTCACCGAGCTACAGAGAAGCTCATAGAATACAAGACATACACTCAGGTGCGGTGAATGTAGCGTATCCTAGTTGAACACTTGTGTGGCCGACCAATGAAAGGAAGGAAGGATAACCACCTTTTTAGTGGTGATAATTAAACTGGCGATACAGATGACACTTTGTCAAATCATAAAACACATTATCAAAACAACACTTTGTGCGATAAGTGATACAAACAGGACAGTCCTTCACCTCTTTTTCCCTTAACAATTAGTTCAAAAAGTTGTATTTTTAATAAATTTTGAAACAATTTTTTTAAAGAGGTTGGGTGAGAAAGCAAACCAAGACGATATTTGTTTGATATTTGTTATGTTGGAGATGCATGAAAACGGCAATCTGTAAATTTATTTTCGTTGTGTATGTTCCCTGTGCATAGGCTCACATTGTGTCAAGTAAAATACTCTTAGAAAACAGAGAAAATCCAGACAATGATCTTTACGGAAGTGTTTATCTTTGGACTGAGAGAGTTTAATGGTGGTTACTCTGGAACTTTTTCTTACTTGCCAAGGCTTTGAACGATAGACACAAATTTTGTCATCGGCAGTGAAATTGCTACATATATTTCTGTTGCCCAATGCCCATCTACTCACCAGATTGATTTGTGTATGTTGCAATCTAGTTATTTTGATCTAATGTCTCGTACAGGCTTTACCCTATTTCGACCGACTGGACTACGTCTCCATGATGATTAATGAACAAGCTTTCTCCTTGGCGATTGAAAGGCTTCTTGGTATTACAGCGCCACCCAGAGCACAATGGATCAGAGGTATGTTGATTGTTGGACCCATGGCGGTTACAGTAACTTGGTTATACTTGGATTCTCTGGTTTGGCTTCGCTGGCTTCACTGGCTATATCAGTAAATGTGAAACTTAGTTACGATTTTAGCGCTTGCGTGTTACCACAAGTTTTGATGTTAAACAAATTTAACTAGGCTACCCAATACCCATGTTGAAGTTTTCAACCTTACTGCAGCTGTTTAAACATCATTGTGCAACCCACATGTTTTTTGTGACATACAGCTACTGCGTGGTGTTGAAAGCGAGGTTAATATTATGAAGGTGCCGGAACAAATTACAATCTACTGTATAAGTTTATAATACTTAGCTTTATACCTACTTACTTATTATTTACTTATGTTGGCCACTTATCCATAAGCAGGCATCACTAAGCAACAACACAACATTCCACATTATAGAAACAAATAGCATTTCTTATACAATGTAAAAACTGTTTTGCTTTCAAACTCCTGATAAAGGCTGTATGCATAGTCGAAAACGTTTGCAATTTTGTTTTAATAATGTGAAATGTGTTGTTGCTTAGTTATGTTCGTTGCGGTTAACAAGAGTAGCCACTCTAGTCTCTACCCAAATTGTATTAACCGGTCATCCTTTCAAATCAGACAAATATAATTTTCTTTCTAACTTTAGTTTTCTTTGCCGAACAAACGCGGATCCTGAACCACATCATGGGAGTGACGACTCATGCTCTGGATGTTGGAGCCATGACTCCGTTCTTCTGGCTGATGGAGGAAAGAGAAAAGGTATGTTGGATAAAGATTTTCGACAGTGATTTGTTGTTTGTTTGAAGAAATTGAAGCCTGTGACTGTACATTGAAATGATTATTGTATCGGTAAAAAAGTTTTATTTTCTTGACAGTTGTTTTGATTAAAAGCCACCTTAAGTAAAATTCAGTAATTTCCACAAAATGTTTTCATCACTGCTAATAAATTATCAATCATCGAGTGGCGTAGCGGTCAGTGGAGTGGTGCCTCACTCCACCGGTTTGCGTTCAATACTCGGTGCGTCACGGGAAGCCTCACTTAACTCTTAAATAATACTACAGTGTACTCATGCACAACAGGTTCCAAATTGTGCTATGCAATATGCATACGCGAGATAAACGATTCTATCATTTTGTTTTATAAAACTTCAAATCCATGAAAGCAATTCTTTGTTGACAATAAGTTCTTATGTTCAGATGATGGAGTTCTATGAACGGGTTTCCGGTGCTCGTATGCACGCTGCCTACGTTAGACCTGGTGGGGTCAGTCAAGATCTTCCCATGGGGCTACTAGATGACGTCTATGATTGGGCCATTCGATTCTCGGCCCGCATTGATGAACTGGAAGAGGTGAGTATGAAATTTGTCGTCATTCTCATTTTACTCTCCCCCCCCCCCCCCCCGAACATTAAAATCTATTCATCATCATCATAATCCATCGTCGGTTTGTTCCCCACTAGTGGGGGTGGCCGATTGTTTCCGCGCAGCAATTGTTTTAATCCCTTTTCTCCATTTCACCCTGTCCCTTGCATCTTCCTCCTTCAGTCCGACTTTTTTAAATTCATCCTTCACTTGTTGTTTCCACGTTCTTCTTGGACGACCGCGTTTCCTCTTCCCATCCACCTTTAGATCTAGTGCCTTTCTAAGAAAACTTCCTTCCTCCCTCCTTATCACATGTCCATACCATCTTACTCCATTTGCCCTTGCCAGTTGGTCTATGGTCTCTCTCATCTCTAGCATATCCAACAATTCTTCAGTCCTTTTTTCCCTTCTCGTTTTCACCCCACACATTGCTCTCACCATTGACCTTTCCGTTCTTCTCAGGATTGCCAGTTCACTCTCTCTCAATACTCTTTCTTTCATTAATGCTATCTTTTATTTTTCTATCATTTACGAAATATAAATCATTTTTCGCTTTTTCGAATCATACGTCAGTTTGCTGTTGTAGTAGTAGTAGTAGTCCAGTTTTAATCCGGTGATGTCCCCGTTACCGAGGAAGGTGTTGGTATCTGTATAATAATTTAATTACTAAAGTCTATTGTCGCCGTTGATAGTTGGAGCTGAACAACTGTCTTGGGCCTGACAGAAGTTATCACTTAGCCTAGTTTCAATGTTTCATCACAACCAAACGCAAACAGTAAGAGGGAGTAAATGTTCAAACTAATCGCCGTTGTTGTTGCCGTGTGTTTGCTTTTTTTAGTTCAGACTTTAACTCCGATAGAGTTTCCATAAACGTTTTGTGACCTCACAAATCATCTGCTGATCCAAGCAAGATGTTTATAGTCTTCTTAAACTTTGTAGATGCTGACGAACAACCGAATATGGAGGACTCGAACTGTGGACATTGGCACCATCACTGCTGAACAGGCCCTGGCCTGGGGGTGCAGGTGGGTTTGCGGGGGGTTGATGGCTTGTGCTTGAGATACAAGCGGAAAAGAAGCTCTGGTAGGCCACGCTTGGTCGCCGGAAAAATAAAGAAGAAAAATGGCTACGGCCCTTCTATTGCCTACTGAACTGATGCAACCGATTTCATGCAGTTGTATTTTATACTGGAGGTTGTAAGGGATAATTGTGAAAATGATACGACATCGTACATCAATGCTGATTATTAGGTGTCAACTGCATCATTCGATTTGTTTTTATGTTTGCACAGTGGAGTGGTCCTGAGGGGTTCCGGGATAAAGTGGGACCTGAGGAAGACCCAGCCTTATGAAGTCTATGACCAGGTTGATTTCGATGTACCCGTTGGCTCCCGTGGTGACACCTATGACAGGTTAGTTCTATTGTACCCCACTGTGTGCATGCATCGCGTCACTGTGGTTGTCAGCGATTGTCTTCGGGTCTTTATGTCGCGGCTGCAAGACTCACTTGCTGTCATGTATTTCTTTTCATCTCTGAACTTTGATGGCCTAGAGAAGGATTTGTGCTGTGTTCGTGCATTGGGTGATAGCCAGGCTTCGTTAAAGGTAAATGGAGTGAGAGTGAAAGAGTTATTTGAAACTGACTTACGATAGATCTTTTATGATTAAACCTGCTTTGAAAAGTTTGAAAAATGCCGAAGTTGAAACCCTTGAAACTATAACTCTAAGACTTGTTCACATCGCATCTTCTTGGAATTATTTAAACATGGTTAGTGGGGTTTGCCTGTGCTGTTTTAATAATTTTTTATCTACTTCTCATTCTGAAGCCATCGTGTTGACGTCATTGATATCATAAGTGGGAGCTGTAGGGAATGATCTTGTCATGGTTAAGCTACAGATCGCATGCTGTTATTTTTTTGACCGAATATCTTCCTCTTCAGGTATCTGTGCAGAGTGGAAGAGATGCGTCAGTCTCTCCGCATCATCCATCAATGCCTCAATAAGATGCCACCGGGGGAGATAAAAACTGACGATCAAAAGATAACCCCCCCATCACGCGCACAAATGAAGGTGGGAGCATGTTGATTGAATTTAGTGACTGCCACATATGGACTTACACCTCAAAGAACTGTTTCTGCACGTTTTTCATCTCTTCAATATTTTGCTACCATTTTCCTGTTCATTCTTGTGCTTGACATATCACAAGTTGTAACTGGTCGTTTTCCATCTTAGAAATGTTGCTTGAATTGATGTAAAATGATATAATTCACCGCTTGGTTACAATTACTCTGCTGTTTGAATGGATCTAAATGGAACGTTCGGGTTGCTGTGATTTCAAGTACAGACAGATCAACTTCCATGTTTTCCAGGATTCCATGGAGTCTGTAATTCACCACTTTAAATTATTCACCGAAGGCTACCAAGTCCCACCTGGCGCTACTTACACTGCTGTTGAGGCACCGAAGGTGAGGCATTGCTTATTTCTAACCTTAGATCACTGTGAACTTTCCAATTCTAACCTTGCAAAGTATATAATGACTTACTGTGAGTGAAAAGTTTTTTATTTGGTAATTTTTTTTTTCTATAAAATAGTAGAGTTGGAATGAAATTTTATATAGAGGTAACGTTAAGCAAGGCGAACTTGTTCACGCAAAAGAAAAATAATTTTTCTCATTGTTTGGCGTGTCATAGATTGAACTGTACTGGGAGAGTGAAGGCTTTTACGTCTTATGAGCATTATTCGTCAACAATTCACCATTTTTTCAACACCAACCCAATAGCGGATAGGGTTTGTGTTCTCACGGCGCATTAACAATAAGTCGTCGGTGATAATTCTAATGTATGATTTATGTACAAAATGGCAGTTCAGTGTGATCCAGGCGGCAAATCAGCTTTTTTTTACGTTGATTCAACGTCTGCGGATTTTGAACCAATGTACAAAAATTGTGTAATGTGTGTAAATGTGAAGATTTGCTGTCTGGGGTAGAACCACGCACCATTGATTAGCCTCCTCCTTCGCAGGGTGAGTTCGGTGTGTACCTGGTGTCGGACGGGACAGGCAAGCCATATAGATGCAAGATCAAAGCCCCTGGATTTGCCCACTTGGTACGTGCTGTCTATATCGTATCATGATGCGTTGATAATGTAATCGTAACTTGTTAGTCTATTGCGAACAAGACACACCATGGCAATATGACGCCACAATGGTCCACGATTTTGTCACATCTTTCATGAGCAGAGTAGCAACGATAGATTCTTTCAAGTTGAATATTCATTCAGCGGCTTGCATAGTAGGCCGTCATGCTTTGTGTGACGTCACAGATGGTTTGTTTGTTTGTTTGTTAACTCATGACAGTGCAACTGCGGGGCCGGGAGGTACGCACGTCTTACCGGCGATTGATAGATTTCCGCCACCAATACGAGGCTGTGTCGTAACTTTCCCCACTTGGCATATGCCTGCTCGATTTTTAAAAAAGAAGCTACAATGCCATTGTTGCCACCATTCGCCTCGTTGAATTGGTGAATAAATTTCTTTTTATTTTGTCAACTTCGTCTCGTGTAATCACCTGTGTTATGACGTCATGTTGACGTTTGCGTGACGTCGTTCACTAATCGACACTTTCTTCCAGGCCGTGTTGGAGCACGTTGCACCCGGTATGCAACTTCCAGACGTGGTGGCTCTCATAGGTAAGGTCGTTGTTTACCAAAAGGGCTGCCGATCTGTGTTTTTAAAGTTTATTGTCTTCATTTTGACCTTCGCAGTGCCCGGAAGTCTGATGTTTTCGTTTTTAATGGTCACTTGCAAGAAATTTATCCCAATTGTCCACTAAATAAACGCTTGTCTGCGAACCTAGCAATAAGATCAAGTATTGCTGGTTCGGCTCTTGGCCTGAGCAACTCGTTCAGCAGCATCTAGTCGATGGAATAATTTAAACGACATTTCAACTACAGAGGTCAGAGGGGTACTTGACTTCATCGACTTTGATAGCCGGACCAAAATATTTCGCTCATGTCAAAGATTGGTTTGGTTTTGAATCTTTATCCTCGGACTAACAAAGCCTTGATAGGTTATTCCTGGTAGTTTCGCATACTTGTAGAGGCTCTTGACAAATGGCCGGTTACCGAGATTGACAGTGTGATGTTTCCGATTGTTGAAGTGTTGTTGCCGGGGAATTATTCCATTCACTAGGTTGCCCCTGAATGGCGAGCAGTCCTGAAATGCATTGCTCAAGCGCACACCCCGAGAATCAAACCAGCGTCACGTGATCTTGAGCCGGGCGCGTAACCACTGAGCTAACGGGGCGGACTTTTTATTAAGATGTTTTCCCAAATACCGTGGCGTGGTTTAGGCTGAAATTAGAAAGTTGGCACGAAAGCTTTATCGCACTATGACGACATTCGTAACATTCTGTCTCTGGTAAAGTAATTGTGTGGTGGATACCTCTCGTTTGGACAAATCACAGAGGTCTAAAGCGCTGTCTATTCCGTCTTAACCCAGATAGAAAATCAGTCGTGTTTTACATTGATTCAACGTCTGCAGACAACAAAATAATGATTTTCTATCTAGCAAGCTTCTACCAACTTCGTCATCCTTTATTGTGTTGTTCCCACAGGAACATTGGATATTGTATTCGGCGAAGTGGATCGATAGATGGCGCCATTTCTACCATCCACCTTCCGGACTTGTTTTATCTTCATCGCTTGTGGTTGTGGATTTACTATGACGTAGCAATTCTTTGTTACCCATCTTTTTATGACGTTGAATAGACATAAATGACGCAAATGTTTGCTCGATACAAGTTGAAATATACAGTGGAATACTTTTCTCCTTGAAATGCTTCTCGCCTTCTTACACCACAGAAGGGACTGTTCAATTATTATAAGCCTCTTTCATCACCATTTCGACGTTTACCACCGGCCTATATAGCAATTCTATCCCTGGGGCATTGTGATATTTGGAGAGGCCCCAGTCCCTTTGAAATGTACTCTCAAGAGACCAAGCAAAGTTTCCGATTCATAAAATTTGCCCTGGTGTACTGTAGTGAAACTTATAATCCACTCGATTTGCTGACGACAAACTTTTGCGATTCCGAAAGAAAACACTTTTATTGCGATAAACTGTGCAAAATAGTGCAAGCCTATTCAGCAAACGTGAAACAGTTATTGCCAAGACGTGCGAGTGTGGAACTGGGAAGGCCATCGGGGCGCCCTCTAGCTCACAATACGTGAAACTGTCACCAACACTTGGTGGAATTATTCAGTCCCATTGTCTATACCCCTCTTACAATATTTGCTTCACTGCCAGTGGCCCCGCTGTGTCTAAAACAAACAATTCACATGAAATAAACCTACAATCCAGTTTATTAACAAGCACCGAGTTAAGGGAGACCGGTGAAATGTTTACATTGATCAATAAAACGTTCATTTCAAAACTCAACCAAGCATAACAATGCATAAGACATGCTGTGCCATTCTTAGCTGGTTGACATAATGCATAATATTTTGATGAAATGTTAATTTTGTAGGCTCCTTTAAACTTACACCAACGCGAGGGGCATTTTACTGAGTTGATGGGACCTGTAATTTTGGATAGGTTTCTGCAAATCCTGAGGTCTCACGTGAGTTCAATGCGTCACATTGAACATACCATGCTCGCATGTCAGTGGCCGGTACGCGAAATATTTTTTCCCACGAGATTTCTGTCTCATTTGCATATTTTGGTAAAAGTTTGTATTAAAACCGTGTGAATGCAACATTTTCTCGTTGGCACGGTTGGTTCAGTGGTTTCATCCTCTGCCTAGTGATCGTGAGAACGAGGGTTCGACGCCCGTCGAAGTCAAACTTTTTTTTTCTTTAAATTAATTTTTGCGGTGCACAAGAGCTTTTAAAAAAAAGTAGGGTTAGGGAAAGCTTATATTTTATTATCATTGCAGAATTTCATTGGCAAATAGTTATTTCGCAATCTGAATCAACCAATCTCTCAAAACACTTTCGGAAAATCTTACTTTTAGAGTGACTAGAATCAATGAGACAAAAATCTCGTGGGAAAAAAATTTCGCGTCCGGTACGGTATGGCCGGTATGATGCAGGCCTGTACCGAGTAAACGCGTAGAGAATACAGAAAATCATTCAATGTGGTAACAAAAAGTACCGGTAGTTTCAAGTGCGTCACCTTCCTTGGCATGTGTGTAGTTGATGTGTTGAAAGGTTTAAAACCAGGGTAGGGATAATGGATGGCATCCGTGAAAGCCCAAGAGAAGGGGTTGGAAAGGAAGGAAATCCTCAAACAAACGGCAGTTGGTGCGTGCTTGGAAAAATCATGAGCAGAATAAATATATAAAACTCCACATCGCAAATCTTTCAAAAGCAACTTCATATCAACATTCAAATCGTAAAAAATTTCATGGTCGGTCCAGTGGTCCCTTTAAGGGCTTTCAATAACTTAGACGCTACTGTGGGGACTGAAAAGAAAAACTGATGTCTGGGTCCCATGACATAAACATTAACAGTCCACCCGGGTAGGATAAAAGGAATATGTAAATTCATTCCATTGGCCTCCACACACTGACTGGATTCTACACTTGTAGCAGTTGGTTGGCATAACCAGGGATATCGAAGTCTGGTATCTCTGGGCAGAATACATATTGTCATAACGCATATCCTCAATAAAGTTTATAAGTTATGTAAAATGGAGTTATATGAATTAAAAGCCCATCTCCCGGTGTTCCAATAACTTTTAATTTGTGCAGATGAGAATAAATCGTTGTTTTTCACCTGTTTAAGTGGAGTCTCATGATTTGAAGTGACTCTGGGTCAAGTTTAGTTGGAAACCCCCAATTCAGTGGTGGCCTCCTCACTGCATCTCAAACCGCGTCGCACGCCTGTGATGCTATGATACCACAAAACAACATAACAATAGTAGCTCTTTCAACAAACAAACATGGCCGACTTGTCACTTCTCACAAGATGGCGGCATCAGGTACGCGTCGCATGGCAAATTGTAAGTTCCTTTGAAGACTAACTTCAATATGAGGGAGGACAGACTGCTCTCGCACACTGCCTGTAAGCTTTGTTTCGCGTTGCATTGTTGTATCACGTTCAAGGGAACGTCACGGCATACGCATGACGACGTAGGGACGTCATCAGTGACGTTGCTGGGGGATTGCGCGGGAAATACTCTCTTGTAACATTTGATCGAGTGGTCGCCGTACCTGAAAGGCTGCGAACAAAAACATGATAATTAGCAAAGCAACCCTCGACAGCACTCTTGTGCCAAGGAAAAGGCGGCACTTGTGCCAAGGAAAGGGCGGTAGGCTACCGTTAACAAGTCACAGGCTCGGTCTCATTTTATCAACGATTACAATCGTTCGTTTTGTGTCAATTCGAATTTGCGAAACAATGAGTCAAAAAAGTCATTTTTGTCGTATCAAAGTTCTTATTGGACTATAAATACAGTAACTTATCAATATTGTAGTGGTTTGATAAAGTACAAAAACAAAGCTATAAATAGTTAAATACTTTATAGGCTACCACTGCAACTATCGTTAATGTTTACCAAATGTTCTCAAAAGACAGAGCGGTGCATTCTTGAACCCTGCTATGAACAAATCAAAGTTTCAACTCGAATTTGCAGTATACAAATGCTTCAAATATAACTAGGGGAGACTCAGGTAAGTTGGCCCACTCTAAATAATTTTTAAGCACAATAGTTATTGTGACGTATCATACACATACCGAGAAAATGCTGTTTAAACTACCTTATCACCAGGTTGGGAGGCTCTAGCAAGCAATGTGAACTTGTGAGCTCGATTTTTGTATGAAAAATTGTGATTTTTAAAATTTTAGAATTTTTTACATGTCGTGTGAGTTTTTTCTTACTATATAAGAAAGGTTATTATTTAGTTAGTGCAACGCTAGGGTAGTTATTAAGACTCACTTTGACGGTGAAGCCGTTGTTAGAAGCTCGATAGTTTGACATAAATTTTAGTTTTTACATTATGGCTGCCACGCAGGGAAGTTGGCCTATTTCGTGGGTGGGTACGTTGGCCACAGGCCTGGATTAACCATTGTGCTAGGGTGTGCTAAAGCACAGGGGCCCCTGCAGACAGAGGGCCCCACTTTTCCTAAAAATGAAATAAATAAAATAACAAATCTTTCCTGAAAAAATTTTATAAGAAAAAAAATTAAGAAAAGTGGGGCCCCTCTGTCTAAAAAAAGTAACACATTTATCAATATATCTCCCCCTTCACGTGAAATGCATCAAAGGAACAGATTTTACAGAGTGTCATGAATTTAGCGAAAGAATTTCCTACAGATGTTGATCTCTGTCTTGTTGATGAACTTTTGATCTTCATGCATCAAAGGAACAGATTTTACAGAGTGCTATAAATTTAGCGAAAGAATTTCCTACTGATGTTGATCTCTGCCTTGTTGATAAACTTTTGAATTTCTACCTGTATCTTAAAAAGGCTTATGGAAATAAAGCAAGTTTTAGTCATGAAAACATCTAGGCTACCAGATAATAAAGAATGACAAAGTTGAAGCTGCTTTCCCTAATGTAGAAACAATTCTTAGATTGTTTCTTTGTATGATGGTCACTAACTGTTCTGGAGAAAGATCATTCTCTAAGGGGACGTTCAAATATTACGTAACGCCTTCGAGGGGGAGGGGGGGGTTTATGCAAAGCGTTACGTTAGCGTCACTTCGGGGGGGAGGGGGTTCAAGCAAAACGTTACGTAACGCTTTCGAGTACGGAATGGTAGTTTTTTGTGCTGAATTTGTAGTGAAAAAGCGTTACATGGGGGAGGGGGGATTGAAAAAAGCGTTACGTTGGCGTTACATGGGGGAGGGGGGGGTCAAAAATTCGGAAAAAAAGCGTTACGTAATATTTGAACGTTCCCTAAGCTGAAAAGAATCAAAAACGTAGTCCTTCGGTCTACAATGACACAAGAGCGGTTGGCTAATCTGAGCTCAGCATAGAGTCTGATAAACTGCGACTTCTCCATTTTGATGCTATCTTGACAGACTTTGCAGCAAAGAAAGCCAGAAAAAAGTGGTTCGACTGAATTTTATGTTAGTTTTCTAAATCCTATTGGTAGTTAGTAGTGAATGAAAAGGCAGTTTAGAATAGAAATTCAAAATAACCTTTCATTGCAATTTGCAGTGTAGTGTGCAGTAGCCTACTAACAGTGGTCACTTGCTACAATGTTTTCCCTTGCACGGTTTCGTTGATTTAATGTGTGTGATTTTGCACCCATTATAATGTAAACATTGTTGACTTAACTTGCACATGCTTATTTAATCATCGATCACGTGCTATTTCGAAGTTATCTAACTTACCTAAGCAAGTCTCGGTTTCCTCTGCAAGCAAAACCTGCTTACTTCCATTACGCTCCACGTAAGCTGGTAAGGGCCCTCATAAAATTCATTAGCACAGGGGCCCCATTTGACCTTAATCTGGGCCTGGTTGGCCACCATGGCCAACTTGCCTTCATGAGGTATTATATTGAATGATAATGGACTAATTAATACGATGACTTATTTTTTCAAGATTGAAGCATCAAGTATCCAAAGTAAGTAAATCGCGGCTTTACATCAGCAATCAATAACAATAATTCACTTCCTAACATCGTTTTTATGCCACAGATTGCGACAACTTATTCCTAACCCATATTGTAATAATAGAATAATGGCAAGTAATGAGATCAAGAAAACCAATCGCGAAAATATGTCTCAGCAGGTGTATGAAGAGGGCTAAAGATGTTGAGGAATGGTGTGAGTCAAAGAAAAATATGCAACCACTTCTCAAGCGACGGTCTAAAACGTACCCCGCTTCGGAGATACATGAAAAATGTTCCGATATTGGTACCCAAGCAAAATGGGGTTTGTACTGCAAACAAGGTCCTACCTATCAGTAGGCCTATCGTTAGAAATACAAAAGCATGCCGTTTCAGCCACATAATATTTGATGCAGCCTTCATTATTTTCGAAAGTTTATTTGGTGTAGGCCTACTCTTGTAAAAAAAACGTTTACTGAGATAAAATACTGCATTAAATTAGATTACATTATAAACCAAACCGGTATAAGAATGCATACAATGTATATATGCCTGTATAAAACCAAGCAATAATTAAAAAGAAAAATTGAGAAGAGAGAGAGATTTTCCACTGTTTATTATACCGAGAGATTGACACGTTGACCAGGTGGCCAAATTACCTGCACAGGCGGGCAAGATGGCCCATTTTAATTTTTTCGGAAAACTTGAAAAATTACATACCTAAGAATGTTGGTTTGATGCAAGAATATGTCGACTTCTAAAGTGATAAATGCTCTACTCTTCAATGGCATTCGCTTTAACATATGTTTTGTTATTAGCTCACAAATTCAAGTTTACATTTTGCTGGGCCAACTTACCCGAGTCTCCCCTATTGTTTGAAATACTACGATGCAGAAGGTGGATATGTCTGGATACAGTAACGCAAGGCAACTACGTTTTAATATAAACCGTGATGCCATTACATCTAAGTCTTTCAATCAAGCTCATTTCAGTATAACTTCACATGAAATGATTCTATTTTTATGCTGAGACAACCAAAAGAAATGAATTGTTTTTGATGATTGTCAAAAAATCGTCATTATCATTATTAGTCTCACTGACTTTCCCAGTGCTGTAGGAAGCGTTCATTTCGTCCAATGCATCCGTCCATGTCTGAGGAAGGTCGCAGTTCTCCCCTGTTTTGCAGGAGGGACAAACGCACTGAGGAGGAGCCGAATTCCATGATCCGATGTTCATGCATGTGATTCTCTGGGGGCCCTGCAATGAGAGACAAACTAAAAGAGGAAAGGGCGTCAGCTGAACTCACATAACACCCAATGAATATGACGGACAACTTATTTCAAGATCGCAGCATTTGATTTCGCCATCTTAATAACATCTTCAGCAAGGACACGTAAAAATGATTTATTACAGTTAAAAAGAAAAACAAGAACTACAATCCTAGGATGGCCCAAGTTGCCAAACCATAAAGTTACCAAGCCATAAAGTTACCAAGCCATAAAGTTACCAAGCCATAAAGTTACCAAGCCATAAAGCTACCAAACTATAAAGTTACTCACCAACATAACGAAGTTCGGTTTGCAGCTGAAGTCGCACACTGACGTCACAAAGAGTGACTGTGTGCAGTTGAAGCTTCCATTGAAGTCCGATATAGCCGGGCATTCTGCAACATGACGCAACAATTGGAGTTTTTTTTAATCGGAAATCTTAAATTTTGTTGGAAAATATCGTCGTCAACTTGAAAGCATAATTTCTCAATAACGCTTTTCAAAACAATGTTATTTATCCAATTGCTTCATTGTTGTTCATTTGGCTGGGTAGTGTCTATGCTACCGTAGGCTACTGCTACTGTATAACTACTTCTATTTCAAAGTTGGACATACTCATCCTTCAAGGGTATAATCTTAGTAGTAATGGCGCACAACCCAGGAGGAGAGAGGAGACACAAAAGTTCTCAGGACAGCCGGTAATGGCTAGTTTCGCTGAAATAGAAAGAAAAGCGCTTCACGTCGTCGTAAACTACGTCATACAAGGATCTCTTCCTTCCAAAGCGACCGAGACAAATGGCAACAGAGAGGGACGGAGCCCAAGTTATTGCCGTCGCTATGAAAACAAACAACGTCTCTTTGACGTCACACTCACCGCGCATGCAAACTGGCGGTGACGTGTAGTTCCACGAGCCGTTCTTCTCGCATTGATAAGTGGATGAGCCTTTGGTGCCAAAATGTGCCTGGCATTTCAAACGGCAGCTGGTACCGTTCACGTAAACTTCGTCGTTGAGACTTGCTGATTGGTCGAGGTGATTGCAAGCAAACTGACCGCCAGTAACCTTTGGTAATGGCCGACAATTCTTCACTATACAACAAATACATCAGTTCTGAAATGCTCAAAGTTCCTTGTAATCTTTAGCTTTAGTTGATCATGATGTTAAACTGGAAGCGACCGTACCGCACGAAGTTTAGTTTAAGAGTTAACAAACTTGTCATAAAAGTCTAAATTATCCAAATCTTACGAAACAATTGTTTCAATCAAGTCGAAGTAATTCCATCATGTCACGCAGTAGGCTAAACTTCACTGGGTTACTGACTTAGTGGAATCTTATCAAAGATGTAACTTAAAATCATCTGTTCTTGATCTTCCTAAACTTGAACGTATAATAATAATAGGCCAATATTTGCGTTAACAAAACGTTGATATTTCATCAGGTGACGTAGAAGTATTTGATGTTAGAATTACAGTCGAGTACGCAAAATCGGCCACGTTCAGTGGGACAATGTTTCACTTGTTGGGCCGTCTGAGCCGAATTCCAACTTTCTGCAATAGCTTCCTTATTTTCTTTCCATGTGCTTCTTTTACAGCTCGAAATATATCGCTACTTGCTTAACTTGCTAATGGCAACAGCCACTTAATCGAACCAGTTCGTTTTGATTTTCCTGTGGTCCGATTAAGCGGAGTTACCAGTGTCATAGTTTTATCATCAAACAATTATAAACCATTTTTATAACAATGCATATTGAAGTCTAAAGCGATCGTGGGGTTAAACTTGCCTTGTTCACAATATGGTTCCGGTGCGGACCACGTCACTGACCCACTGGTGCACGTGCTTGTGGTGGTGTCAGTGACACCATGCGTTGACAAATTCAGTTTGGAAGAACCCGGTAGATGAAGATGTGAGCCATCAGGACAAGCAAACGTGCAGACTGACATCTCGTAGAAGTGGTCCGTACAATTAAACCATCCACCATTGGCTGGAGGGGGCAGGGCACTACAAGATTGCACTGAACAAAAAATATGACTGTGGATTAATTATCCAATAATGTTTTGTAGTAAAGTTTATTGCTGTGCAAAAATTCATTAAACACGTAAACTGAGCTTTTGTGTCAACTCCCTCCACGTGGTTGCACCCACAAATACTAACATAACTTAGGAAACTAAACATGCTACGATTGTCGCTATAATATCATTATGAGGAAGAACAACGTGGCACGAGAGAACAATGTGCTTTTATGAAAACCTTCAAAAACCTTTCACGAAGCAGAATGTTTGAAAAGGGTTAGAAAATAAAAATGCAACACATCACCATCATCATAATGTCCCTTCCTCTTAGTGAGGATTGGATACATTTTCATGAAACTTTTAACATTTTCCTGCTATGTCCAAAGCTCGAAGGTATCGATCCGTTTCTTCATTTTTTTTTTTTGTAATGCAACACATTGGAATCTTACAGATCCTGTGATTTTGTACTGTCACAATTGCTGGGTCATATTTTATCTCTTAAGAAGCAAGAATGTGGAAAACAGGGGCGAACAGTCCTCTCTTTTGATATAAAAATGTTAACACTAGGAGAGGGGGCAGGGTTTGCTTGAAAGCTGCGGCACTGACATCAAAGTGTGACCAAAAAGCCTTCACACAAAAGTTGAAATTAAGTTTTATCCGCAAAACTAACATGATTAGCCGAGTGGTGAGGGTTTAAAGTTGTGCATAAAGTTCGAATGGGCGTCGGTTCGACACCCAGCAAGAGCATGCGGCTGTATCTGTGGAAGGACACTTAGGCATGCCTGAAAGTGGACACGAAGATTGGCTTCCTTAACAGCATAACCGAGCGCTGACAACTTACATTGTGAGCAGTCGGGCTGGAGAGACGACCATGCTCCATTGGATTGACAGGTGAGTTGGGTGTTTCCAGTTCTGATGCCATATCCTTGGTCGCACGTAACGTGACATTTCGAGCCGACGCTTGATCGCGTCGGCGATTGCTGATTGGACGAGCTGCACGTGACGCTCTGGTGCGATTTCTTCACGAGGGAAGGGCAGGAAGCTAAAAGAATTATGAAGATGTCAACTGATGAAAATAAATAAACGGAATATCTTGTTTGATGAGGAAGAAAGGAATTGAAAAACGCTTAAAACTTGTATTGAAAACCTAATTATTACTCTGAGAAACAATATACCAAGACCAGTATTATTTTTAATCAATTGCACGCAGCAAATCATTCCAGGGGTATGAAGAGAATAGCCAGGGGTATGAAGAGAATAATTCAGAGACAACATAATCATTACGAAAGAATAATATGAAGATCTTTGCGCTGGAGGTTGCTTCTTTTGCCACCAAGAATACTTTGTGGCACTGCACGACACCGGAAACGCTGTCAAGGTTTACGAGTTTATCTCCTGATTTATCAATTGTATGCCCAATACACGACGACTAACTTACTCACCAAAGCACCCCCGTGTGTAACACACCGACAGAAAGACAGCGACGCCGATCACAATCAAACCGACGAGAACAAAGAAAGCAATGAAGCGTTTCTTTCTCTTTCTTCTGCTCTCAACTGGATCCACGACGTCTGTGATGGTAAGATAAGGTTAGAAAGTTGTTTCTTACGATCATTCTTTTATGTGTGTTGATTGGCTAAGCTGTACGCTCTCGCGTGCAGTGTCAACGTCAGCTTGTTGCGTCACAATGTGTACTGCTCGGCTTCTGAAACAGACTTGGGAACTTTTTGAACGCAGCGTACTGGTTTTGCTGCTTTTCTGGCAAAGGTTTGCTCTTTCGTTCCTCTGTCCTTGACCACTGGCTAGAGAGGAGGCCCCAACTATTTATGGTTGGCAGCATAAAGGACAAAACAACATACACCATCCAATGGAGAGCTCAAACGTGGCCATTAATGGCTTTTTAAAACACAGAATAATATCATTTGTCATAAACGTGTCTGGAACAAAAAAGATAGCACCAGCCATTGCAAGCCATATGAGTTGAATTTATGAACCATGGCTGGCTATGGTAAAGGTTTAACTCAGTGTAAAACTTTTTAACCGATATTTTATTGCTGTGTGAAGTGACTTAGGCGGCCATATCAACGTCATGTTTATCATAGCGCGTGGTTTCAAACAGTTGTTGAAGGCAAAATATGTATTTGAACTCATGAGATGAAATAAATGCAAACTTTTGTAATATCTTATCCAGTTGTCATTGAAAGAAGTCTTTTCACCACCAGCAATCATACAATATCATGAAGCTAAATCATATGATACGACGATTTCACGGTTCTCGCCACAATGTGACTCACCGGCGAGCAGAGGATCATCGTCATGTGATCGTTGCTCCTCTGTGACGTCACTGATCATGATATCCTTGCTGGTCAAGTTGGTGCTTCGTGACGTGCTCGGCTGTTCCTCCATCAAGACACCGCCGATGCGCTGAGTTGGAAAGTTACTAAGAGTGCTTCTCACTGTCTGTTGCGTGTCGCGGCCGAAAACTTTCTTCGGGGATGTTTCGGGGTGTCCACTTTCTTCGAAGGGTCTGATGGCTTGGTTAGGCCTCCGTACTGCCCTACAGCGGATGAAAATCAAGCGCTGTTTCAAAGTTCAGAAACAATCTAAAAGTGGGGTAAGTTTTTTATTTCATAATCTAAAGTTAAGTTACTGAAAGTAAAAAGTGATGAGGCTCCAATGGAACCCTAAATGTTCGATCTTTTCTTTGTTCTTAATTATAATTAAGAATATGTGTTTAAATTTATAAGCTTGTTATGTAACAAAGTAAACACCTTATCAAATTCAAATTGTTAAATTAAAAAGTCTATGCACAAAGTAAGTTTTAGTTGTATATTCTTGTGTCCTGATAAAAGTTCGACTAAACAAAGACAGGGTTATACTTGGTTGCAAACAATCATATTTTCACATTACTGGGATTGGCCTTCGCTTCTTGTTGTTCCTGGAAACGGGTCTCTTCTAGGA
Organism: Aplidium turbinatum; assembly: GCF_918807975.1. Lineage (NCBI taxonomy): Eukaryota > Metazoa > Chordata > Ascidiacea > Aplousobranchia > Polyclinidae > Aplidium > Aplidium turbinatum. Next base: position 2,097,011 of record NC_137483.1, on the reverse strand, counting down.
GGAGACATCACCATCAGACTGTCGCTCTGAGTCAGAAGATGGGAGAACTGTAACAAGAAAACTTTATTTGACAAGAAACTTTACACTCAGGTCCTTGTAACGAACTTTGTAAAGAATGCATTAATTGAACATCAGGTGCTCATAAGCAGGAGCGTAGTCATCACAAAGTTTTTGGGGTGGAGTAAGCATTTTTGCATATGTGAGTGTGCCTTGCAACGTGTCATTGAGGGCGGATCACCCACAGAGGGGCCACCTCCAGAGAATTTTGAAAAAATATCTTAACATTTTGCATTCTGAGAGAATTTCATTATAACTCAACAGCAAAACTTTGTCAAGTGATGCCTTTGCCCCCTTGACTACGCCTTTGCTTATAAATATAATAGAAATAATCACTTACAACTTTCTGCAGCACCAACTGAACAGATACTTCCGTTTCGCGGTCGGTAAATGGATTGTCTTTGTTTAATTTTTGTAAGATCTCTGCATGGAAAAGAATTTCAACAATAAACAAGCAACAAGCGTGTTCCCCGATGGACAACATCAGATTGGAACAACATTAGAGCGAAACATTCCAAACAAACCACTTTTCCCATTTAATGAACCATGATGAAAACATTAGGCCTACTTTGGATTATCAACAGTGAATACTTTTAGATTCTTCGATATCGAGCGCAGTGAAGGCAAAATAATTGACAATAATCCAATCAGCCAAACCTTTAAACTCTGGCCTTTCATCAGCTTCTCCGTCCCAGCACTTGATCATGAGATCCTTCAGAGGCTCAGGAGCAGACCTTGGTATCTTTTTTCTGTCTGGACGTTGTTGCTTGTTGGCCAATTCTTTCAGAAGCTCTTTCAGAAGATCAGGACTGAAGTAAGCTGGTCAAAAATGTTAATGGCATATCAGAAAGATGTCTAGCGTAATGATTAAACAAACATCTTAGGAAACTGCTTCTTTCAAATCGTGGGTATTATTATGATATTATGATGAAGTGTCCCTTATTAGTTTATCGACGAAATCCATTAAATTGTCGCTCTTTCAACTCTTCTCCACTACGCCAGAACTTTTTGATGGAATTTGCGGCACCGATTAGAAAGTGTAGCCTTCAAACAAACCATGGCCTGAACGTATTCCCAAACAAAAAAGAAAACTATAGTTTATCCTTCATTACTGTCTGACAATAACGAAAACAATAAACTTGATGTAATATTTCGCACCAGCACTCTTTGAAAATCGTATTGCATAACAATATTACCATCCTTGGGCACATGGAGAATAAGGGAAAGGGTTATACTGCGTTGTAGCATTAGGAAACCAATGACGATGAAGCAACATCACAAATATCATCACAGATTGTAAGCTATATTTACATTCGTATGGTTCCAATTCAGTCAAAAGTTCCCAAAGAAATATTCCATAACTGAAAGAAAAAATGTAGTTGGCGTTTTCACTCGGGATGGATAAATCTTTTCAATGCAGTATTGCAGTATTATCTTTTACTTTAACGTAGCAGTATGACGATGTTTGGGTCAGTGAAGGAAACATTGTCAAGCAGAGCCTACATCACATTCTGTGGTTTATTGCTCGATGGAGCGACTGTGCTTGTAACAACATTCCCAGTGTTTCCTCGCATGCGTGGAATGGTAAAATTTAACAGTGACTGGTTTACATACAATAGTAATAAGCCTCTACAAGTATGCGAAACTACCAGGTATAACCTTTCAGAAGCTTTCCCACTCAGTCATTCCGAGTATAAAGATTAAAACCAACCAATCAATAAGTTAATACAAGGATACCATGCTTTTTTAGATATTATTATTGTAACCATTTTAAGTTGTGTGCGTTTTGATGTTTTATATCCGGCAATGAATTTATTTCAAAGAAATAAGCTAATATGCGATATGCCGATATCTGGTCATCCCTTGCAAATATATGCTGAAAATGGCAGCAAGCATGTCGGTATGTCTGGTTCTTCTTTAGTCCAGAAGTATGAAATTCAAGGCTCCCATGTTGTGATCTCCAGCACGACAGTACGTCTTTAGCATGAAACGGGTAATGCACGTAATGATAATGCACGTAATGCCTACCTCCCGAATGGCTGAAAGTTTGCATCCAAACAATGAGTGACAAAACAAAAGATGACGTTTTCAAAGTGAAACAATTAGTGAATAGAAATAATACATAATATTTTGAGCAAGGGGTTGGCCTCACCTGTATACGTCCCACTTGGTAGTGGGTCTGCAATTGAGGTCAGAAAGGCGCTCGGGGGCTACATGGGTAATCGTACCCCTTGCTACGTCACCAGAGGCGGGGTTCTGATTTGTGGAAGTCAGAACTAAACATGAAATTACAACGACAAATTTGGGGTTGCTTGTTTTCCTCCCCTACCAAAAGCAGCGATCGAGAGCACCATGACATGAATTAGCGGTGCGATACTGATGCACTCAGCCTTATGAGCGAAAAACAAGTGTCTATCGCTGTCAATTTTTGCTAAACTCGACTAGCGAGAAACAGTGATAAAAATAAGCAGTTTAAAAATCAAACAACATCAACTATTTTAGCATGTAGCAACCTGAATGCGATTAAGATGAGAGAAAAGATGACATCGCATTTACATCGTCAATATCGCTTGATGATGAAAGAAACTGAAAGATCAAACTGCCGTACTTCAGCGTTTAAGATGTATGCATGAGCAACGCATTTGAAGCACATCTCTTCATTCAGCGGCACCAAATAGATGAAATAGTTTACAGATAACACTTCAATCACAATCGGAAGCTTCACTCTGTCAATCTCGGTGACCGGGCCTGCGTCAGTGATTCAAAACCTCTACAAGTATGCGAAACTTCCAGAATTAAGCTTCGGAAACAGCTTTCAAAAGTTGAATATGACTTGCTTTCACAACCACTATACGTCAAAAGAAGTATGTGATAACGGTAAACACTGTTTACAGTTTGCAAACATGTACAGTCGCGCCACTCCTCGCCAATTCACAGCAATAACTGAATGATTGAATCTTTATCCTAGAACTGAGAAAGCTTCTTTGAGAGCTGAACCCTGAGAGTTTCTCATACTTGTAGAGGCTTCGAACCACTGACAAAGGGCCGGTCACCGAGATTGACAGAGTAAAGTTTCCGATTGTCGAAATGTTGTTGCCAAGGAATTATTCCATCCACTAAGTGTCGCTGAATAAAAAACCATCGTTGAGATGCGTTGCTCAATCGCACAGTCCGAGAGTCGAGCCAGCATCGCTTGACCGTGCAGGTTCCCTGTTTAAAATCACAGGCGCTCAACCAACCGAGTTCTATACGGACTTACACGCCCCTGACCATGTTTGAGAATTAATTGAGTTTTATGATAGTCTTCAAATATTTGTTTCATCCTTCGTTCTTTACTTTAAATTGTATAAATACACAACATGCAAATTTCCCCCAGAATATTATTTATAGAGATTTAAAAGTACTCAATGAAAGTACTCAATGACAGGAAAGAAGTTGTTAAACATATTCTGAAATGAACTTTCAATACAATTAAGCAAAAACATTGTAAATGTTCGAAACTATTATAATAAAGATATTAGTTATAACTATGAATTGCAGTGGTGACTATCAGAATGTTCCCAAGCTGGTAGTCGACAAGTTGGTACACTGAACATTGAATCAATGCAAATGCAACGTTAAGAAGTTATCAAAAGAATGTTAATGGAATTCTTGAAATATGATACTCAGTTGTATAGAAATCAAGAGGGGAATTACTTTCCAGTCATAGTCAGTAAACAACTGTGAAAGGTATTCTTCTGAGAGAAGGTTTCACAATAGGGTTTCCCTATCGAATGGATCTTATGCTAATTTTCATTCATCATCAAAAGATTTTTACCTGCGGCTCTTGAAGCTTGTTGAGTGATTCGGCTTAGAGTCTTCAATTGGGTTAGTCCAAAGTCGCACAACTAAAATAAAACGGAATTTATTGAATGACAAAAAGTTTTGTTACCAACCAAGTACAATATAACAACAAACCAGCCTTGGTCATCATCATCATCATCATCATCATCAATATCACCGTCATTATTATCATCTCTGTCACCGACATCATCACTTTCATCACCATTGCCGAAGAAACCATGATTATTATTATCAATACCACAACACTTGTTTTCATTCAGATTATTGTGTAAGCATGTATCTACAGATGAATACTACATTTGCATCAATTCAACATTCGAACACGTTGGACCGACGCAATTATTAATAGCCAGCTCTAGTCGATGAATTTAGAATCAAAACTAGAAGCTGAGTTTTGCATGAATTTGCCACAGTAGCGGACCCAGGGAGAGGAGGCAATCACTTTCTTGAAACACAACAATGTAGCTTAATTCATAGTGTATTTACAAGGTCGGATTGATATAGACCAGTGCTTCTCAACCGGGGGTCCATGAAAGTCAACGTATAGATTATTGTTTTTTGATCCTGTGTGCCAACATATGGCTCATAACATAATTTCGCCAATGTCATCAATCGTCATAAGTGTGTCGCGAGTTCAACAACTTTTTCTAAGTGTGTCGCTCCGAAAATTAGGAAACATTTGATTCCATTGGGGGACGCGATATATCACAATTTCAGATAAAATTTCTTTAGGGGTCAGAGTCCGCTTCAAAGCCAACAAAAAGGTTGAGAACCACTTTAGGCCTGTACATGATTGTTTTGTTGGAATCTCTTTCCTAAGTCCTAACGTGCTTGCTTGATTGGGTCTGTTACTATTCGATGAGTCCGATTCGGTGAGTTCCTAACCTCTAACCCCTAACCCTAAAACGGCAATGACAATTAGGTTACGGTACCCGATAATTAAAAAAAAAAAATTGAAAAAATCACCGAATAGGGATCGGACTCACCGAATCGGACTCACCGAAACGGACTCACCGAAACGGACTCACCGAAACGGACTCACCGAAACGGACTCACCGAAACGGACTCACCGAATCGGACTCACCGAAACGGGCCATTCCGTGCTTGATTCACCCCTTGATTCGTCATTTATCTCCATCGGATTCTTGCCTCGTTGAAAGAGATAAACAGACAGCGCTGAGACAAACGTTTTCGATGAAGATAAGTTCAAACAAATTAAACTTTCGCGAATGGATAAAGTTTTCAACGCTCTTATGTTTTTGTTCCAACCTTCCCTGTTACTCAGAGACTAAGACACTGTCTTAAAAATGTTTAATCTGGTTATGAACTGGTCATTAGTGCCACAACCAACTAGCAACGTCTGCAGACGTGGAATTCAAATCAGTATAATAAGGAAGGATTTTACTAGCTGAGCAGTGTTTGACTTGGATATGATTGGATAATACCCTGGTGAAAGTACACATGGATTTCATCACATCTGCCAAGAGAAGCAGAGTAAACACCTTCTTCAACCGACAAGAAATTTAACGTTCTGTGCTTTGACCAAGGTGAATCTTCGTGATAAAGTCAATCAACATGATCTTAAAGTAGCCTCACAAGCGAAACAGTGGCGGCAATCGCTGTCAATTCGCGCTACGCCGTCTGTTGAAAAAACAAACTGACCTAACTTGGAAACCATGTAAAAATTACAAGTTGTTTTATCATCAAGTTTGTTTTTGAGGTTTGGCAACATTGCCTGTTGGAAACTCCACAATTACATTCGCAGAGTTAACACAATGAAGACAGTGAACGATTCATTTCTCGTTGCATGAACAATAGTAACATGTAATTGTAAGAACATAAACAATAAATTAGCATACAACGTTGAGGAGTATACAACCTTCCAGTAAACACAAGTAACATTGAAAGCATAGCTGCAGAAGAATAAAACATTTTGGGGGTGCAAACAAAATTTCCCAAATATTGTCTTTGAAAATATATATTTTGAAACGTAACAATTTACAATTTTTCCAAATAACTGGACATCCTGCCCAAATTTGAGACGTTTTTTGAGGTTTCAGGAGATGAAGTTGAAGGAGATGGGGTTGCAGGAGATAGAGTTTCAGGGTGCAACTGCCCCTTGCAACCCTATCTCCAAGGCTATGATTGAAAGTAAACAGTGCAAACAACAAGGGAGCGTGTAGCTCGCTACACCCGCCCTGAAACAGCAGGAGCATCGTGAAGTGGGTGACCTTGCCGTAAAATGAAATGATCTACGCAGATGGTTTCGTCGTGGGCGTGGTGTGAATAGCTGTGGGCAGGCAATGCGCGCGCCACATTGCCCTCACCCCCGAAATCCACTAGTAGGGCCCTATGTTAGTGATGGCGCTTAAAAATAGGACGGGAAAGCGTTTAGGACCGCAAATTCCGTCAATGCAGAAAAAAATTGATCATTTCAACAAAGAGTAAACAATTCTAATGCCGACAATGCAGCAGCGGGTCGGGAAAGAAGTTGAAGGATCAGAGTTCTAACAATGCAAGGTTTATGAGAGAAGTGAACAATGCAAATTTAATTTGCGAAAAATTTAAGATTGAAAGGGGGTGTGGGAGGTTTGCCTCCCAGAAAAATTTGAAAAAGGGCAACTTGTTTTGATCATTTTCACGACACATTTAACTTCATAACTTATCTCGATTAACACTGAAATTTATCAATTTAATTGTTAACTAACTAGGTTATTTAGGTGAGCAGTGTTTACTTCAAAATATTACATCACTCTGTTAGTTTTTTTTGTGAGACACAAAAAAAATGTTTCACTCCCTTAATCCACTGTTCCAACTATGCACGCGCAAAAGTAGCTGGGTAAGTAAATCAAATGCGGTTGAGCGAGCAACGCAAGCAAGAAAATTTTGCAAAAATGGAAAAAAATTGTATAAAATGATATCGGTTACAAGCCGAAAAACGCTGCAAAAAACTAAATATGAGTGGGGCCCCAGTTTAGAATTTGAAAAGCAGTAAATGTGGCCTTGCATGATGTAAGTTATTGAGTATCGAGCTTTGGTAGCAGCTTTTTTATTAATTAAACAGTCAAAAAATATTAAACATACTTTAATGAGTGGGCCCTTAATCAGCCATGAGGCCCCCGGTGGGGGTACTGGGGGCGGTTAACATGGCCCTGGCTGTGGGCATACTTTACAGTGACAATACGCAAATTTTCTATGACGCTAAGACAGTAAACTTAACTCACGTATCAGCAGCACCCTCTGGAAGGCATTAGTGTTCACAAGAACGTCATAAGTGGTTTAAAACACTCATTAACCGTTTACGAGCTTATTTATTGAAACGAACAACATATATTTTAGTGCAGGGCTTCCCAAACTTTTTTGCTCGCGACCCCTTTTAATCTCCTAAAATTTTCCGCGACCCTTTACAGTTAACATGATAAACAGTGCGAAATGTACTTTTGTGATATTTATTAAAAGGCTTAATTTGAACGAAACTAAAGTAGCATCAAGCTACCGATACTCGAAACCTTCTACTTTACACGTAGCCTATTGGAATCAAAACACAACCGAAAACACATTTATTCAGTGCGATGAGTGCGACTGCTTTCTGCTGCAAAGCAAATCCAGTCGTTGCTCAATGTTTGTTACTGCTGGTCTCAAGGCGGTTTCAATGTCGCTTAGTCTGGAACGGTATTTTCTTGCCATTGTCGTCAACTTTGATAACGTTGACTCGCACAGACGCGTGAACACAAACGGCAGGAGTGCATTCACTGCTGAGTGAGATAATTAGGCCTATAGATACTCCGCTTTAACCAGCCAAAAAGTGTGAAACTTTTTCCAGAATATTCAAGCCGCAACGTAGAGTCGGTAAATAGGTCAGCATGTTATTCCTGAGATTTGGAAGAGAGGAGCTCGGTATTTTGTTTTTGTAGGCAATTACAAATAGGTTTTGGATCCAATCTAATTTGGCATTGTTTAATTCTGGAAGAAAATACTTTTAAAACTGTTTCAACAGATTTGACAAGTGGTCGATAACCACAGGCTTAAACATTTGGTTCCACATCACTGTTAGTCAAAAACTCTACAGTAGATGAAAAAATTTCAAATGAATCATTTTCAACTTCTTTTTTCTAGATGTTTAAATTTTTAACGAACGCTTCAAGTTTTTGATTTCTTGATTTCAATGTAAAAACGTTGGTGTTTTTTCATTAGATGGATAAATTAAGTTCTTTCCATTTTTCAAGCAAATCTCACAAATAGCATAATTTTGAAAGTCAGATGTCATTGCAGAAATGATGGACCAAGTTTGACTTTTTTTCCGTTGGAAAACCACGACTTCATTTTTCAGCGTTAATAGAATTTTTAAAGTTTTGTTTTTGAGAGCCATCTTACTTCACAATTAATGCAGTAAAAGGGATTTAAACTGAACTCTCATTACATTTCACCATATAAACTTGCAAAAATATGGGTATTGAGGGCGCGACTCAAAGTTAATATTTTCATAGCATCTTGCACAATAGCATTTCGATAAGGATATATTCTTTTTAGCTATTAAAGTCTCGCAATGAATCATAGGTCATAGCCTATAGTGTGTAAAAACAATATGTGTAGGCGTATTACTCGCAAATCGCACTTTTGCATGAAACCCAGGTGTATGTCCTGTCATTGCAGAAGCTCCCTCTGTAGACATATGCCAACACAATCCTTCCTAAATAGCTCCACTTCCATGCAAAAATTGACGAAATTATCGTTATCGTTCGATTTTTTTACCAGCTTTCGATTGATTCGATTGGTTTTACTTTTTCAATATATAGCTATACTAGCATGCAGTCCTCAAGCTAGCCCACTACCAGGGCTAGAGGCCTATTTACGCAGAATTTACAACTCAGTAAAAATAATGTTTTGAACAGTTATATCAGTATCAACAACTGCGTTATAAAATAAACGTCTGAAAAGTACCATAGGATAATACGCACTACTTTATGTAAAATTGGTGTACTCACTGCGACCCCTGAAGTTCGATATGCGACCCCTTGCGGGGCCGCGACCCCCAGTTTGGGAAGCCCTGTTTTTAGTGGACTCTCAACAAAGCAAGCAATGAAGCAAAACATGCGACAATTAATATAGTAGGCCAGGGGTCACCAACTGTCGGCCCGCAGGCCGCATGCGGCTCACCACGTTGTTATGTGCGGCCGCGGAAGGTATCAGCGTACAAGTATAAGCAAAATTACTTTTCTTGAACAGTTAAAGATCACGAAGGCAAAAATACTTTCCGGGAAGCATATTTTCGCTTTGCATACGATTCCACCGACCGACCAAACAGATTGTAGTTCTAGATAGGGGTTGCTTAAAGTTATTCCAATGCGATGTCCAGCCACATGCCACACTGTCCCAGGCCCGTAGTTATACATTTTAGCTTGGGGGGGGGCTCAAAAGCTATTGGGAAGTAAAAACTATGCACCAGTGGCGGCTCGTGACTTTTGGCCATGGGGGTGCTGTAAATGGTGATGTTAAATATGACGTCATAAAGTGACAGGAACGGACAAGCGCCGAAGGCGTGAGCCTCCTAGGGGGTCTGGGGGCATGCCCTTCCAGAAAATTTTGCACTTTTATAAGCTCTAAAATGCCATTCCTGGTGTTTTCAGGACAAAAAATAAAAGTTTTAAGCAGTTGAAAATGTGGATTTTTAGAACTTTGAAACAAAGAGCACGAGGGATCAGTATCGAGCACGAGGGATCAGAGAGAGAAAGCGAAAAATTAATGAATGTCATCATAGAGGTTGAAGACACTTTATTTCAAGAGCTCTGTGCCCCTGAAAAGAGCGATGTTGGTGCAGTGGACCTCACTAAAAGATTTAGGCTCTATATGCTAAACCATCACAGCACGCTTAGAATAGTGATACCTTTCAGAGTAAACGTTTTCAAGGCATGTTTTTGAAATACAACACACCAATACCATCCAGCGCGGCTGTGGAACGCATGTTTTCGCTTGGAAAGGACATTATGCGTCCCAAACGCAGCAGATTGTCAGACAAACGTTTTAAAATGCTTATGTTTCTACAAGGAAATAACTAAAAGCTTTGAGCTTGGGGGGGCATTTCCCCCCAAGCCCCCCCCCCCCCGGCAACTACGGGCCTGCACTGTCCCAGTGGTTTATTAAAACGTCTGTTTTCGAAATTGTCTGTGAGCATAGAGTTGCTTATTTTAAGTTTGTAAATGTCATATAAACACTAGTGTGCGTTTCACCGTTATTGTCTTTCACGAGCAGTGTTCCTTTATGCAAGTTTTTGTTGGCAAAATAAGTCAGTGTGCCAACTTAATTTGTAATAAACTGGCAAAATATCACACAGTATATAAATTTAAAGACTTTTTCTGGTTGTATTATGAAATAATTTAGCTTAGTAGGCTGCAAAATGTTGTTAATCAACAATTCTTGCCATGCTGATAAGCACCGCAAGTGACGGTCGTCTGATAATCAAAGAAATACGGTTTTATAGACTCTGACAAAAAGGATGAAAAACCAACTCATAACTTTTTTAGAGGGAACGCTGTTCATGGGTTACGATAGAAACGTTTTTTCGGTAATTTCCACAAGCGTTCGTTTCATTATGGTTTCATGGTGCCTAGTTTCTTTCTCCCTGTAACTGGAGCCTATTTTTCGCTGATATGTTTACATTTACATTTACTGGTCCACCATTGTTACCTGTATTGCGATGTGTCAAGCATTTCCTTGTTTATTGAAACTGTTAATTGCAAGATATCCTTTGTAAAGCGAAGTGACAACTCCAATCTTGCTTGGCGATGAATATTCTGATGAAACCGCTCGCCTCGCTGTAAGTGCGCAAAACAAGTGGCCTCGTTTATTAGGCATTGTTAAAAAAGTCAAAAGTGTTGTAAAAGGAGCTTGGCCTGGCAGTAGCGTTGTTCGACTAATTTTGTTGCAAAAAAGGTTGGTGACCCTTGGTGTAGCTCATCCATGGCTTCATTACAATTGGGAACTCAATTGCCGGCTGCGGGTGAGAGCCATTGTTCCACATTCAAAAGGACGCTGGCTCGACACCGCTCAAGAGCATGTGGATACGACAAGAAATACTTAAGAAAAACATTTCTGGTTTTCAAAAAAATATCTAGAATCTGATTAAACAATTTGTCTTAAGTGAAATGTAAGTAACTCTGTGTGGCGGACTAAAATTAAACATAAAAGCATTGACAGGTCCTTTGGCGCATGTCACCGCGGCCATAACATTCCAGACAGCAAAATCCGTCTTTTGACATGTAAAAATGAAGGGCTTTGCCATGCGAGATGTACCTTTTCTTTCGCAGTGTGGTACAGACTGACAGCAAGCTGGACTGACAAGCACACCATGAAAGTACCGGTAGTCGAAGTTATTATAAGTTCATATGAAAGTTTCAAAATAAAGTTAAATTTTCTACTGTATCTGCCAAAAAAAAACGATTTTATTAAATAACAAATTACAGTAAACAATCAAATCAAGTTGAACTTTTGTGCTTTAACTTTATCTGGGCAACAAACAATCCCAGTACCAACAGCTGGGAAGGAAGGCAAAGCGCCATATTGTTTGTCGTGTCTAAAGGATTACGTAACCACAACTTATGTTGAGAGAGCCTGATTCTGGTGAGATGGGAAGGATCACTATGAATACATGACATTCCAGTCACCAAACCATGTCTCTTTTACGTTGATTCGACGCCTGCTGACGTTTTGCATCAGGGTTATTGCGGAATTCGTTTGCTGAATGGCGACCACTTTTCCACCGCCATCGTCTTGAGAGTAAACATGTTTACCTTGTCTGTGAACGCAACTCCTACCACGACTACCAAGGTTGAAACAACGCAAAATGTGGAAACTTTTTGTAATCTGTCCAAGAAACACTGCTTTATGTACTGTAGGTGAAGAGGCATTGTGAAGTCACACCAGCAAATTTCCCGCCAAATATCAGGCTCAACAACGTCACGTTTCCTCGAAACGTCACAACGATTGACACGGTTTGTGCTCGACATTCGAATCCCACAGCAAGGATAAACATATTGATTCTCAATCTCAATGAGTTTTCATAAATACGAAACTATTAGAAGTAATAATGCAATTAGGAAATCAACACTGTTTTAAATTTATCGAAATTAAGACAAGTTACACTCCCTGACGAAATCAAGTTCATTGGATGCAGGTTCAAAATAAACTTGTAAGCATCCGAGTTCGTGAATTACAACGATCTATAATTAATTTTATTTATTATTACTAGGGCAAGTAAAGTCAGCAAAGTCAAGTTTTTTGAGTACCTTATTGCGGTGGGTTTTAAGTAATTGTTCTGGACACAAGGAGTAGGTTTAAAAATCTTAATTTGATGGGTCAATAAAAAGTCAAGTTTTTATTGTTTGGTCAATTTTTTTACATCAATAAAGTCAATTTTATGTAATTGACACGTCCAGTTCAAGTATTACACAAACAAGACTTGATCAAACGGTGGTTAAGTGACAAGATCACGGGACGATAGTTCGATTCTCGGGGTGTGCGCTTACAGCGCATTTCAAAGAGATCTCCATAACCAGCCTCATCTTTTGCATGGAATAATTCAATAACAAGCGGAAACTTCACTCTGTCAATCTCGGTGACCGGGCCTGCGTCAGTGGTTCAAAGCCTCTACAAGTATTCGAAACTACAGAATAAGGCTTCAAAAGAAGCTTTTCCAGTTCTAGACAATGGTTTCCACAATTACAATCAACCAACGTCAGTGTAATAGTCGCACCACGTTTGACAAAGGCTACCTCTGAGGAAAGGCTACCTCTGAGGAAAGGCTACCTCTGAGGAAAGGCAAAACTGAGATGGAGAGACGAGATTGACAAAGAACGTAGAACAACAAACTGGTACATAAGACACACGATCGACTGGATTGACAAGAAAAGAGGAAGGCCTTCACTCAGTAGTGGGCTACCACAGGTTGAAAATGATGATGATGATGGTCACCTTGTAATACATCCTGATAAACTCTGCACACTCAGCTATTCAGTAGTGAGCATTCACAAATGTACAGCAGGCAATATTTACCTTCACGTTCAATCCTTTGTCCAAAAGCACATTTCTTGACTTCAAATCCAAATGAAGAATTGTTTGACGGCATTGAGGGCACTTGTGTAGGTAGTCCATAGCATTGCTTACCTACGAATAATGGCCATTGTAACAAAACAATTGTATTTGACAATGGTGCTACGCTTTGTATTGTGTGCGTGATGAAATGAAAGCGCGTCTACACAGCGTACGCACCTCAAGGCTTCTCGGCTTTTCATGACACACCAATTTAAATCACTAATTGAGTGAATAAAAACACCTATTGTGATTCAAAGTTGAAATTTTAGTCAGAAAAGCTGTTTAAAATCGCTGTGGTTTGAATTTAAATTTTGTCCTTTCGTTTGAGCTTCTGGGGCCGAGGGTCTGTCCTTTTACCATCCCAGATTCACGATGTTCCCGGACTACACTGGAAGGCTAGTAGGGGCAGCCAGTCCTTTCGTTTGTCGGAGGCTATGCATTATTATTTAAACAAAGTTCTAACAAAATGCACAAACAGATCAACAACTTGCAAGATAGAAAATTGTGTCGCAGTGTCACTCATTTGGATTATTCGACTTGGTCAACAACGCAGTCCTTTCTTATATTGATTTATCATCTGCATACGATGAATCAATGTAAAAAGAACTGATTTGCTTGAAAAAACTAAACAGAAAAGTTCATTCAACAGAAAGCAATTTCGTTTCGTTGTAAACTTGAAGGAATTGAAATGTAAACTTGTCATTGATTCTGGAAAATGGATGTTTGTGACAAAACTGTGTCGTTTTGACGGGAAACTTATTTGTCTAAATTTTGTTTGTTTTTCCTTTTAGTTGAATTGAATTTCTTTGAGAAGATTTCGTTTTGACAAAGAAAATATTTCCCACTACGATACGTCTAACTAGAAACAACGTACAAAATAAAAGTAAAATTCACTAGATCAGCTAGTTCTGCTTTTTGGCATGACTTCGGGAAACACGACACAAAGGAAATACATACCTGTAGTGAAATTTGATACTTGAAAGGCCATTTCATCTCGTCTTGTAGCAGATCTTTTAAAGTAATTCTAAAGAAGTCACAGCACGAGCCATACTCCACGTACTCCATGATGAGGCTGAAGTTGTTCTCCCTGTACATGACCCCTAGAAGCTTTATAATGTTGGGGTGATCAAGCGACCCAAGTATGCTCGCCTCCTGTTGCAATGCCTTCTCGGATTCTCTGAAAATAAAATGGAGATCAGAGCGGCCGTTAAAAGAATAATTTGGGCTCGGTAAGTTGATAATCTCAACAACCTCAAGGATCATCTTCACGTTCCAACCGCAACAACTTTTAATAGTCAAATATCGGCATAACTGGAAAGAAACTTTGCATGAACGCCTAAGCCTGGAACATGCATGGTAGATGGTACGCACAGAAGAAGGCTACAACGAGAGGACGGAGCCAAATGTAACACTTTTGAAAAAGGATAAAACACATTGTCTCAAGGAAAGGGGAATCAATAATAATTTCGTAAAGAAAAAAGTGGCGATTTTCATCAAAAAAAAAGACGTCCCTAAAAAATCCGTAACGGACATAAGAACATCAACTGAATGCATTATCACATCACAATAGAGCCAAACATAATAAACAATCTGTGGGCTTTTTCATCTGTAGGTCCTTGAAAAGATTCTGAGCGCCTGAAATCGTTCCGATCCAGGGTCCAAAATACCCTTTGTACCCCCTCCAACTACTGGGGATCAGCTGGTAATCGATTTTAACATTTATACTTAGGCTTGGAGAGCAAAGACATTTTCGCGCCAACCAAATTAAATCTAGTTTGAAACAAAATTAGTCGAAGAGCAAATTTTTTAAGTTACTACTGAAACTTACTTCCTCAAGCGCTCGGTTGTTACAAATTGCTTCTCCGCTACAAACTGTAACGGCTTTTCGGAGCTTATCCAGCGGTATCGATATACTGTGCCAAATCCACCTTCTCCTAACAGAAACTGATCCGTTAAATCCTCATCTTTGAACACTATAACATCCTTCCGAAAATCTGATGAAAGACTTAGGGACGAAATTGAACCACTTACAATATCAGAAGAAGGAGCGATCGTTCGAGAAAAATCCATATCGCTGGCAGCCATTGTGTCTAATGTTGTAACGCTCATTCTGAAAATACACAACTATTTGTACACAACAACTCAGCTGCAAGCTACCCGGCTGTGGCAGCGGCACAGCCTTGGCCTTTTGCCGCCAGGAACCAAAGATGCCCTCCAGTCGTGATGATGTAAGTAGATAAAAGTATAATCGTTGTTCGAAATTTTCGTTTGTAACATACAAAATTCCATCATTGCCTCGTTCAGTTAAAATAACCGCTTTTTTGAAATGTTCGCCCCGTTTGAGCCGCCCCTCTCAATCTCACACAGCCTTCAGATCTGTCCATCTTTAACATTAATTTAACGTTATTGAATTAACATAAAATGTGAACAATTAGATAGTTGGAGTACTTCCTACGCAACTGCACGACAGGGATAACTAACCAATAAGGTTTCACTTTAGGTGTAAAATTACTTGATTAAAGAAAATATTTTATGAAGTTTTTAAATTTTTAAAGTAAGTGCTTGAATGCTCTCTAACATCGGCGTGTTCTGTGCACCAGGCATCGTGTTGCTAGCTCACATGAAATTGCAGTTCTGTGATAGCCTCACCACAATCCACGCCTACATTCCTACAAGTTGTAGTAGGCAACAACAACTTCTCAACCAGACAGCGAATCAACTGATTTTCATATTGATTTGCTGTCTGAACAGCTGCCTAGAGACGTAATTTGAATGCAGCGCATTTTCTGACTAACTAAAATGAACGCAAAGCGTTTTCTGAACAATGTTGTTATATCCGCCGTTGGGCCAATACCCACCCAGACAGCAGAATCCTTGATTTTTACATTGAGCCGAGTACTTATCGACGTTGAATAACCTCATGCGTCTATAAACGTTGAACCAATGTAAAAGTAACAAATTTTGTTGTCTGGGTAGCTATTTCTATATCTCAACAATTAACTCCCGAGCTGCCTCTTTTTTTCTCCAGTTCCTTCTGTCTTGAATGAACCTAACAATCAGCAAGTTCCTCAGATCGCAGTAACAAAACAATTAAAAGCAGCGGTTGAGAATTATGTGGCAGGAACTAGTGGTGCGGTGCTGATGAGCCCAGCCTCATGGGCGAAACACGTGTCTATCGCTGAGTTCCTGCTACACTCGACTGCCGAGAAATACAGCAACATCTGGTGCTGACAAAACAATGAGCGAACTAAACTATAGAAACGCGAAGATTGAACGCGGGCTCATCGCTTTATCACGCGTCATGTATAATCAATCATAAACAAATTTGAAATCAGCAGACTAACAACATGCAAAAGCGTCATGTGACTTCGAATGACAACGACGAATCAATAATGACGTCACAATTACCACAAGCTCTGAAGCACGCGACGAGCTTTTGATTTTGAGTCACTGTTGCAGGAATTCAGCTTCAGTTTCAGAAAAACATGCCTGACTACAAAACTGATCCATTTTACTATGAGTAGGCTATGGCCTGTCAGTGTTAAGTCCAACTATTGGCAGGTTATCTTTTAAAAAAGTTGTTTTGAGCAGTTTGTTTTGAATTGCGATCACGTAGAAGAGTAGTTTCGTGGAATAATAGCATTTGGAAAGCGATAGATTCGTGCGTGTGCTTTAGTGACGCCTGGCTACCATTCGGTTGAAACCAATAAAACATCTTGTCCTGCGGCAACAATCTCTATAAAGAATACTCGGTCCTGTTTTTTGTCACGGTCTGTGGCACTAAACGAGTGATATGTTTATCACAGTAGTCAACACTATGTGTTGGCTATATTTGCCAGATATCTATCTGCTTTTGAGGCTCGCCGTCAAGAAGCTATAAAGATGTATTAATGAGTGATATAAACAAATCTTGCTTTGCACAGAATATCTTTGTAAAAAATTTTGTTTCGAAAAGTTTAAACATAGCCTACCGTATGCTACTCACTAACATGGTAGAAGCCGAGCTAAGCCTTCTGTTACGTAGCCATCTTGTAACAATCCATCTTACCTTCATATGTTTCACGCTGGATTTGCAAACTACCAAATTTGATTCAGCCTGAAGCTTTCCAGATGAGGCAACCCTTTGAAGTATCGTTCACGGCGCAAAACGACTTCGGATACTTTTCGTTGGAAGAGAAATCCCTCAGGCGTTCATTCTCACAGATTCTACCACATTGTCAAACCATAGATATCTTATGGTCAAACCTAACATACTTTTCCTACTGCGGACAAGCAGTGTTGCCAGATTTTTTTTAAAAAAAGAGCCCAAAAATGCGCCAAAGCAACTTAAAAGTAGCCCAATTTGCCGTCGCGACGTCGACGGTTGAGCAACGAAGGCGCAGGCTTTCTAGGGGGGTTTTTGGGCATGCCCCCAAGAGTCATGGACAAAGCAACATCTTTGTCCATCATGCTGATTGTGTAGATACAAAATACATACATTAATACAACATACAATAAGTACAATGTTCAATATTGAATCAAGCATTGTTCAATAGAAAAAAACTTAGACGAGCCAATGCTATACAGACTTCATACAAATTCCTATTTTCAAATTCAAGATACAAATGGTTCCATAGTAGATGCTAATGCATAGCATAAGCCCGTCAACTCAGATGAACTACCAAGAACCAAAACCCAACAAAATTTTATCATCAACTGCTGAAGCTTCATTTTCATATATAGAGCTGTCATGCTTCCGCATTGATGACCGGGGATCAAACAGCAGTTTTCCAATTGTTGCAGCAAAGTTCTGATCCTCACAATCGCTGACAAAAGTTGAAGTCCGATACGATTTCGTAGTTTGGTTTTGATTGCAGAAACTCTCGAAAAGGCTCGCTCAACTACCGTAATGCATTGCTGATTGGTAGGGGAAGGGAAGGTAATTTGATACACTTTTAACATTTTTGCCTGTTAACTGAAAATTACGTGACATAAACTATTGATTTTAAGCTGAAATGAAAGTCTGATCCCTTACACACTTTTTAAAAGCATTTTCACTTTTCTATTTTTGTTACTTTTTTTTTAATTGAAATTTTAAAAACGTCACTCAAATGTATCAGTTTACCTTCCACGGAAGGTAAATTGATACACCCGGAAGGTAATTTGATACAGTAAAACTAATACAGAAATCCCTTTTGACAACAAAGCAATAAATGAAAATTTATTATGTGGTTGGCGTGCTTGGGTGCAAGGATGACTGTTGAGAACCATGTGTGCGGCGAAGCTTCTGCAGCGGGATGGACATGGAAAAGATCATTGGCTGGAGTTCTTATTCAAGGGGGGTGCTTTGCGCTTTTCTCATTTTTTGAAAGCAGATAGCGTGTAAGCCTACGAAAGCCCATATAATTGTTGTTTCCCAAAGTAGCAGGTCTTGTTAATAAAGAATAACTTATTTAAATCAACTAGATCAATGACAACATTTATTACAGTCACAAAAAAGAGTTTAATATACTGTATCAATTTACCTTCTCCACATGTATCAATTTACCTTTTTCAAAAAAAGTTATAAAGTTCTGATTTTTGTATGCTTGGATGCAGATTGCAGAAAAAACGTGACAAGCCCTTGAAGCCTTATCAATGAACTGTCAAATGAGTTTGGTTTCATCTTTCAGGAGCTTTTCTTTAATTTTGTAGACGAAAATAATCATGAGTTAAAAATTTTACGAAAATACTCAAAAAACACACTTTTACAATTTTATGCCATAAAAGCACGAGTTAGCTGCATGGTGCAATTTTTGTAGGCATTATTTTCACAGATCTTCCACCTAATGACAATATTTTTGACTAATATTTTTTGTACATTTCTGTAGGGGGGGTGTATCAAATTACCTTCCGTATCCAATTACCTTCCCTTCCCCTATAGGCTACATTGTTAGTGCCAATTGAGCAACTTCTCTAAATTTATACTCCCCTGCAGCATTTCTAAACTCGTACACCTTGGTACAAAAAATACAAGAATCTATCATTTCCCTTTGTAATCATACAAGGAAGACCAGTTTACATTCAGTAAGTTTCTCCACTGACATTCAATTTTTCCCACTTTAATTTATAACTTAGACACCAATAAAAGCTTCAAAAATTATGGTACGGTACTAAACCAAGATCATAACTACCCTATAATTTCCGATATTCGATACAAGTGCAATTTCGCTTTCGCCACTCGCCAGTCAGCCCTTCCATTCTCCCGGATGAAAATGAATACAGCATTGCTGTAACAACAGTCAAAGCTGCTAATGGTCAGCAGTAAAAATAATCCTTATGCCGAATCAAAAAAATAACGTCATTTTTTCTGTAATAAACCGAAACTTTACCAACATTTTCAAAGGCTGGTCGGATTCTACCAATTATTCAGTTCTGCCAACTCAAAATTCACTGTCAAACAACTTAAAATTCTGCCAAATTTAAGCGCCGTCTCGCGCCAAATCAGAGACTGAAAGTAGCCCAAAAAAGCGCAAGTCGCAAACCAACATTTTTTGGCGCCAAGCCCAACTAAAAGTAGCCCAATTGCAGATAAATCGCCCAATCTGACAACACTGCGGACAAGTTCTGCGTATTGGTTTGCCATTTGCGACATCTAATCTACAATAGAGCGAAGGGTGTGGGCTTACGCTACTTGATTTTCGCCTTTTTCTTTTCATGTTGTTTTGATGCCTAGAACGTTGTCAATGTATCATTAAAGGTAACAGAGGGCACACTTTGTGTATTTTCCAATTTTAAATTCTGAAAATTATTCTACTCTAGTAAAAAATTGTATTTGTGTTTGTGTATCATTTTCCTACAAGCGAACATAGGCCTTGTGAGAAGTATAATTGCCTGATTCAAACCGGTACTTCAAAATACCTATTTGTCAAGCACTGTTGTTTTTAGGCGTTCGAGCCAGGTAGGCAGCTGCTCCCCTTGCTGACCTGCAAAAAACAGTCACAAATCTGAGTAAAAATCTACAAATGGTTGGGTGAAAGATTCCAAACAGAAGGCCGTAAAATTACATCAGTTGAAAAATTGTAAGTTGCATAAAAATTCATGTGTTATTAGTTGTGCACAGTAACAAAATCTTATCTTTTTTTGCGTGAGCGTAATTTGATAAAATGTTCTAGCCTACTGTAGCTTATATAGCAGCCTAATATTTGCAACTCCAGATATGACATTATTTGTGGAGCTTGATGTAGTGACACTAAAAAGACAGGCATGGGTGCGCCTCAACAGGCTTCGTGCGGGCGTCGGGCTTTTCCGCTCAACCATGCATCAATGGTGAATGGCCTCTTCCTCCTCCTGTGAATGTGGTGCCGAGGAACAGACGTAAACCACTTTATCAATGACTGTGGCTACCACCTTCAAGCCACCTAACGGAGTGGAAGGTCTGCGCGTCTTAGCTGATGAAGCCAAAAATTGGCTGCTCTCTAGTAGCTTTCCGGTGTAGTACGGGAACATCGTGAATCTGGGGTGGTTAAGGGATAGATCCTCGGCCCCAGAGGCTTACACGACGACGACGACGAAGCCCACGGTTAATAGGTCCACTCGCTTATTAAGGCTAATTTGGTCCATTCCTCAATTACTGAAGGTATAGGAGTGGTAGAAAATTCCCCACGTTCAATAAAGTGCAAAATTGTCCGGTCCAATGTAGGCTTGATAAGAGGGGACAACCGTATTGAAATTTACATTAAATTTCAAAGGATTTTGCGCAAAATTATATTCTTCTGAAACGTTAAGGTTTCGAATGATTGTTTTTTGGGCAACAAAAACTATCTTTCGGAAATACACAAACGTTTGTGTGTTTATCGAACAATCGCGCTAATCTCGGTCATGCTGAACGAAGTTTTAGCGCCATGAGGTAAGTAAAAACGTTGCTTCGTACCACAATGACAGACAATCGTATTGGGCAAGGAGTGGCGTAGCGGTTAGTGGAGTGGCACCTCACACCGCCGGCCAAGGTCCCATACTGAGTGCTGTCACGGGAAGTCTAACTTAACTCATAAAAGGCCACAATTGCATTGGGCAAGGAGTGGCGTAGCGGTTAGTGGAGTGGCACCTCACTCCAGCGGCCCTGGTTCGATACTCGGTGCTGTCACGGGAAGTCTAACTTAACTCATAAAAGGCTACAATCGCATTGGACAAGGAGTGGCGTAGCGGTTAGTGGAGTGGCACCTCACTCCACCGACCCGGGTTCGATACTCGGTTCTTTCACGGGAAGTCTAACTTAACTCAAAAACGACATTAATCGCATTGGGCATAGAATGGCGTAGCGGTTAGTGGAGTGGCACCTCACTCCACCGACCCGGGTTCGATTCTCGGTGCTGTCACCGGGCATTGGGCAAGGAGTGGCGTAGCGGTTAGTGGAGTGGCACTCCAACAGCCCGGGTTCGATACTGGGAAGTCGAACTTAACTCATAAAAGGCTAAAATCGCATTGAGCAAGGAGTGGCGTAGCGGTTAGTGGAGTGGCGCCTCACTCCACCGACCAGGGCTTGATACTGAGTGCTGTCACGGGAAGTTTAGCTAACTCATAAAAGGCAATAATCGCATTGGGCATGGAATGGCGTAGCGGTTAGTGGAGTGGCACTCCAACAGCCTGGGTTCCATACTGGGAAGTCTAACTTAACTCATAAAAAGCTACAATCGCATTGAGCAAGGAGTGGCGTAGCGGTTAGTGGAGTGGCGCCTCACTCCACCGGCCAGGGTTTGATACTGAGTGATGTCACGGAAAGCCTAACTTAAGTCGGCAGCCGTGGCTGAGTGGTTAGCGCGTTGGGCTCGCAGTCGAGAGCCTGCATGTTCGACTCCAGCCACCCGCACTTGCTGTTGTTTCTCTGGGCAAGAAACTTAACGATAATTGCCTCCACCTAGTGATCGATTTCGAGTAATGGGTAGTACCAAATTTAAATCATAAGTAGAGTAGACAACCGGAAACTGACATTGCCGTCGGCTGCAGCGTGGGTCAGGTGTATGTCGGAAGGCGTACACCGATGCGTAGCGCTCAAGTCCGCTTTCCCGCAATGCAGGATAAAGATAAACAAACAAACAAACAAAC
Source organism: Aplidium turbinatum (assembly GCF_918807975.1). Classification (NCBI taxonomy): domain Eukaryota; kingdom Metazoa; phylum Chordata; class Ascidiacea; order Aplousobranchia; family Polyclinidae; genus Aplidium; species Aplidium turbinatum. Next base: position 2,074,961 of record NC_137483.1, on the reverse strand, counting down.
TTAGGAGAGGCTACAATCGCATTGGGCAAGGAGTGGCGAAGCGGTTAGTGGAGTGACAGCTCTCTCAACCAGTCAGGGTTCGATGCTGGGAAGTCTAACTTAACTCATAAAAGGCTATAGAATTGCATTGGGCAAGGTGTGGCGCAGCGGTTAGTGGAGTGGCACCTCACTCCAACCACCCGGGTTCGATACTCGGTGCTGTCACGGGCATTGGGCAAGGAGTGGCGTAGCGGTTAGTGGAGTGGCACCTCACTCCACCGGTCAGGGTTCGATACTCGATGCTGTCACGGGAAGTCTAACTTAACTCATAAAAGGCTACAATCGCATTGGGCAAGGAGTGGCGTAGCGGTTAGTGGAGTGGCACCTCACTCCACTAACCCTGGTTCGATACTGAGTGATGTCACGGAAAGTCTAACTTAACTCATAAAAGGCTACAATCGCATTGGGCAAGGTGTGGCGTATAGGGTTGCCAGATGTTCACTATTTTAGTGAACAAATCACTATTTTAAGTAAATGTTCACTGTAAACTATTTTGCTAATAGTGATAGTGAACATGTTCACTATTTTGACAATTAATTTTTGTCTACAATTCTGGCAATATATTTTAGCCAATAGCTATGGATTAACAAGTGACTATCCACTTCTGCTGCTTAGAGAGTAAAAGCACATGAGTCTGGTGCTTTGAGGAAAAACCCCTAATATGCTACCCCAGTGTAATTTCGTCAAAGCCAGGCTTGGCCAGCACGAAGTCCAACAGTGGAGAGTGTACACTGTACAGCCTAGGTAGCTGACAAACTGAAAGCCACTAGCCTGAGCAACTAACAGCCTAGAAGTTTGGCCATTTAACTGTTTGTTTATAGACTGTGTAGGCCAGCTACTCAATCATGTGTGATGTGGGCTGGGTTTTTTTTTTTTTTGGTTGTTTATCGGTCATTGACCGATTTTTTAGCAAAATGTCCGAAAAAAATATAGGTAATTCGGTCAAAATGTCCAAAAAAATATATAGTCAATTCGGTCAAAATGTCCGAACTGATTATGTGCAAATTTTGGTTTGTATCAGCTACTTAAAAGGAAATATTTTCATCAGAAAAAATGACCAAAATAAATAAAAAATGACCGAATTTTTTCAAGTCATTTCGGACAAATGACCGAAAAGTCTCAACGAAAAAAAAAACCAGGATGTGGCTAATAAGTTAAGATCATCGCTGGAAAAAGTGGACTAACTTCTTTCAGAAAGAAACTGCACCTAAATTGTTAAAATTTGTCCAGTATGCAATGTCTATCCCTGTATCTAATGCCAATGTTGAGAAAATTTTCAGTGTTATGGGTAACATATGGACAGATGAGCGAAAGTGCGAAACCGTTAGAGTTACGTGTTGGGATTCATGATGAAAACTGTGCTTCAGAAATCAATGAACACACGGATCAGTTGTCCGCAACCTTCGAAACACCCAACATTAGTGCTGCACATCAAACTTGTTCCAGCGTAACTTCTGTTCGGAATTCAGCTAGATCAGAGACCACTTATGTGTCACCAATGGAAATACTTCCAATTTTGCCAAATTTGGTTCGTGAAGCAATACAATGTGGCCGCGGAAAAAGCATGAAAAGTATTAGATTTTACGTCACTAATTTCGATAGAATGTGTGAAATTTGGGTCTAGGCGGTATGAAAACTTTTTTTAGAGAAATGGCATGAAGTAGGGCGAAATCGAGAGAAATTAGGGCCTGGTTGCAGTAAAGACCTATTTTTATTTTCTTAGAGAAACGAGAAACGAAACATCGGGTAAAATAACCGAGGAAAATTTGGGTCTGGTTGCAGTGAAGACTCTTTTTTCAGGGAAAGACTGAGAAAACGGGCGAATTTGAGGCCATGTGGCCCGCCTGGTATTGTTAATAATTTTTGTGGCCCACAGTAGGCTACAAAGTAGGTTATTCCCCACTCCTGAATACAATAAACGTTCATTGATGGTATAGATCAGAGGTGCCAGATGAGAGCGGTGCCCAATATAGACCCAAAAAGTTATGCTTCTCATGAATGCCATTGCGCCTCAACTAACCCCACCCACTGACTCAACTAACCCTGCCTGCGGGGTTGGTTGAGTCAAATGGTGCTCTATGTTTAAGGTAATAAAAATGGCAATTAAACATGAGATAACATTTTGATAAATGGGTAGTAGCAAGCATACTTCATTACCTTTGTTTCACTTAGAGTTTCATAGGTGTATCTACAATAGGTAAAAAAATATAAGGAAAAATGTAAAACATGACTCAACTAACCCCACCTTCCCCTAAACTAAGTTACGTAAGCAAGTAGGAGTGTTCTAATTCGCGCTTCTAATCGTGGGCCTCTTTTCTTGCCATTTTAGCATCAGTAGGTATATGCTGTGTAGGCTACACTGCAAAATACTAGCTAGCCAATTACCTGGATTCAACCTGTGATAAGTAGAGCACCATACTTGCTAAAGAAGATCAAGAAAGTAAAATTTTATTAATTTTCATCTGTGGTATCACTTATGAACCAAATTGTTGTGTCAGACAACATCACATATTGTATTGCAACAATTTTTGCATGTTATTTATGCAATAATTCTTTGCATATTTGGGCGTGGTTGCACTCATTTAGGCGTGTGGCATGCGTTAAAGGGTGCAATTGCGCGTATTTTGGGCTTTGGCATGTGTTTGAGACAGTGGCGTGGCCAAGAAGGGGGTTACAACCCCCCCTTTGGCACGCGTGTGACGTCACTATATTGAGAATGATGCTTTCAGTCTCTATGTCTTTAAAACAAAGTTTACCTAATTTTAAACGAAACTACATTAAAAGAGCGAGTTTTACCAATACCAAACATTCAAATATCTCAGCCAGGAATTAGCAACAAGAAAACATAGAGACATAGCTCTATTACCGAAAAATGCCCAAGAAAACATGATCTTATTCTTTTGCTATGCCACCAGACAGCACCATTTTACAGGAATATTTATACCCACATTTTTGTTGAAAATACTCTCAGAATGCACCAAATTCAAAGTAATTTTTCAAAATTTTCTGGGGGAAGCCCCCCAGACCCCCCGTCACTGGGTGTCGTCTTGAGCGAAGACGCCGGCGGACGAAATCCGACGGCCGTCAACCCCCCCCCCCCCCTTCCACAATTCCTGGCTACGCAACTGCTTTGAGAACTTTGAGGATGCGGTCGCGCGCTTTCAAAATGTTCACTATTTTGAGGAACAAAATCTGGCAACCCTAGTGGCGTAACGGTTAGTGGAGTGGCACCTCACACCACCGGCCAAGGTTCCATACTGAGTGCTTCTACGGGAAGTCTAACTTAACTCATAAAAAACTACAATCGCATTGGGCAAGGAGTGGCGTAGCGGTTAGTGGAGTGGCACCTCACTCCACCCACCCGAGTTCGATATTCGGTGCTGTCACAAGGGATTGGGCAAGGAGTGGCGTAGCGAATAGTGGAGTGGCGCCTCACTCCACCGGCCAGGGTTCGATATTCGGTGCTTTCACGGAAAGTCTAACTTAACTCATGAAATGCTACAATCGCGTTGGGCAAGGAGTGGCGTAGCGGTTAGTGGAGTGGTACCTCACTCCACCGGTCAGGGTTCGATACTCGATGCTGTCACGGGAAGTCTAACTTAACTCATAAAAGGCTACAATCGCATTGGGCAAGGAGTGGCGTAGCGGTTAGTGGAGTGGCACCTCACTCCACTAACCCTGGTTCGATACTGAGTGATGTCACGGAAAGTCTAACTTAACTCATAAAAGGCTACAATCGCATTGGGCAAGGTGTGGCGTTTAGGGTTGCCAGATGTTCACTATTTTAGTGAACAAATCACTATTTTAAGTAAATGTTCACTGTAAACTATTTTGCTAATAGTGATAGTGAACATGTTCACTATTTTGACAATTAATTTTTGTCTACAATTCTGGCAATATATTTTAGCCAATAGCTATGGATTAACAAGTGACTATCCACTTCTGCTGCTTAGAGAGTAAAAGCACATGAGTCTGGTGCTTTGAGGAAAAACCCCTAATATGCTACCCCAGTGTAATTTCGTCAAAGCCAGGCTTGGCCAGCACGAAGTCCAACAGTGGAGAGTGTACACTGTACAGCCTAGGTAGCTGACAAACTGAAAGCCACTAGCCTGAGCAACTAACAGCCTAGAAGTTTGGCCATTTAACTGTTTGTTTATAGACTGTGTAGGCCAGCTACTCAATCATGTGTGATGTGGGCTGGGTTTTTTTTTTTTTTTTGGTTGTTTATCGGTCATTGACCGATTTTTTAGCAAAATGTCCGAAAAAAATATAGGTAATTCGGTCAAAATGTCCAAAAAAATATATAGTCAATTCGGTCAAAATGTCCGAATTGATTATGTGCAAATTTTGGTTTGTATCAGCTACTTAAAAGGAAATATTTTCATCAGAAAAAATGACCAAAATAAATAAAAAATGACCGAATTTTTTCAAGTCATTTCGGACAAATGACCGAAAAGTCTCAACGAAAAAAAAAACCAGGATGTGGCTAATAAGTTAAGATCATCGCTGGAAAAAGTGGACTAACTTCTTTCAGAAAGAAACTGCACCTAAATTGTTAAAATTTGTCCAGTATGCAATGTCTATCCCTGTATCTAATGCCAATGTTGAGAAAATTTTCAGTGTTATGGGTAACATATGGACAGATGAGCGAAAGTGCGAAACCGTTAGAGTTACGTGTTGGGATTCAAGATGAAAACTGTGCTTCAGAAATCAATGAACACACGGATCAGTTGTCCGCAACCTTCGAAACACCCAACATTAGTGCTGCACATCAAACTTGTTCCAGCGTAACTTCTGTTCGGAATTCAGCTAGATCAGAGACCACTTATGTGTCACCAATGGAAATACTTCCAATTTTGCCAAATTTGGTTCGTGAAGCAATACAATGTGGCCGCGGAAAAAGCATGAAAAGTATTAGATTTTACGTCACTAATTTCGATAGAATGTGTGAAATTTGGGTCTAGGCGGTATGAAAACTTTTTTTAGAGAAATGGCATGAAGTAGGGCGAAATCGAGAGAAATTAGGGCCTGGTTGCAGTAAAGACCTATTTTTATTTTCTTAGAGAAACGAGAAACGAAACATCGGGTAAAATAACCGAGGAAAATTTGGGTCTGGTTGCAGTGAAGACTCTTTTTTCAGGGAAAGACTGAGAAAACGGGCGAATTTGAGGCCATGTGGCCCGCCTGGTATTGTTAATAATTTTTGTGGCCCACAGTAGGCTACAAAGTAGGTTATTCCCCACTCCTGAATACAATAAACGTTCATTGATGGTATAGATCAGAGGTGCCAGATGAGAGCGGTGCCCAATATAGACCCAAAAAGTTATGCTTCTCATGAATGCCATTGCGCCTCAACTAACCCCACCCACTGACTCAACTAACCCTGCCTGCGGGGTTGGTTGAGTCAAATGGTGCTCTATGTTTAAGGTAATAAAAATGGCAATTAAACATGAGATAACATTTTGATAAATGGGTAGTAGCAAGCATACTTCATTACCTTTGTTTCACTTAGAGTTTCATAGGTGTATCTACAATAGGTAAAAAAATATAAGGAAAAATGTAAAACATGACTCAACTAACCCCACCTTCCCCTAAACTAAGTTACGTAAGCAAGTAGGAGTGTTCTAATTCGCGCTTCTAATCGTGGGCCTCTTTTCTTGCCATTTTAGCATCAGTAGGTATATGCTGTGTAGGCTACACTGCAAAATACTAGCTAGCCAATTACCTGGATTCAACCTGTGATAAGTAGAGCACCATACTTGCTAAAGAAGATCAAGAAAGTAAAATTTTATTAATTTTCATCTGTGGTATCACTTATGAACCAAATTGTTGTGTCAGACAACATCACATATTGTATTGCAACAATTTTTGCATGTTATTTATGCAATAATTCTTTGCATATTTGGGCGTGGTTGCACTCATTTAGGCGTGTGGCATGCGTTAAAGGGTGCAATTGCGCGTATTTTGGGCTTTGGCATGTGTTTGAGACAGTGGCGTGGCCAAGAAGGGGGTTACAACCCCCCCTTTGGCACGCGTGTGACGTCACTATATTGAGAATGATGCTTTCAGTCTCTATGTCTTTAAAACAAAGTTTACCTAATTTTAAACGAAACTACATTAAAAGAGCGAGTTTTACCAATACCAAACATTCAAATATCTCAGCCAGGAATTAGCAACAAGAAAACATAGAGACATAGCTCTATTACCGAAAAATGCCCAAGAAAACATGATCTTATTCTTTTGCTATGCCACCAGACAGCACCATTTTACAGGAATATTTATACCCACATTTTTGTTGAAAATACTCTCAGAATGCACCAAATTCAAAGTAATTTTTCAAAATTTTCTGGGGGAAGCCCCCCAGACCCCCCCGTCACTGGGTGTCGTCTTGAGCGAAGACGCCGGCGGACGAAATCCGACGGCCGTCAACCCCCCCCCCCCCCCTTCCACAATTCCTGGCTACGCAACTGCTTTGAGAACTTTGAGGATGCGGTCGCGCGCTTTCAAAATGTTCACTATTTTGAGGAACAAAATCTGGCAACCCTAGTGGCGTAACGGTTAGTGGAGTGGCACCTCACACCACCGGCCAAGGTTCCATACTGAGTGCTTCTACGGGAAGTCTAACTTAACTCATAAAAAGCTACAATCGCATTGGGCAAGGAGTGGCGTAGCGGTTAGTGGAGTGGCACCTCACTCCACCCACCCGGGTTCGATATTCGGTGCTGTCACAAGGGATTGGGCAAGGAGTGGCGTAGCGAATAGTGGAGTGGCGCCTCACTCCACCGGCCAGGGTTCGATATTCGGTGCTTTCACGGGAAGTTTAACTTAACTCATAAAAGGCTACAATCGCATTGGGCAAGGAGTGGCGTAGCGGTTAGTGGAGTGACAGCTCACTCCACCGGCCCGGGTTCAATTCTCGGTGCTGTCACGGGGCATTGGGCAAAGAGTGGCGTAGCGGTTAGTGGAGTGACAGCTCATTCCACCGACCCGGGTTCGATATTCGGTGCTTTCAGGGAAAGTCTAACTTAACTCATAAAATGCTACAATCGCGTTGGGCAAGGAGTGGCGTAGCGGTTAGTGGAGTGACAGCTCACTCCACCGGTCAGGGTTCGATACTGGGAAGTCGAACTTAACTCATAAAAAGCTACAATCGCATTGGGCAAGGAGTGGCGTAGCGGTTAGTGGAGTGCAACCTCACTCCACCGGTCAGGGTTCGATACTCGGTGCTGTCACAGAACGTCTAACTTAACTCATAAAAGGCTACAATCGCATTGGGCATGGAGTGGCGTAGCGGTTAGTGGAGTGGCACTCCAACGGCCGAGGTTCGATACTGGGAAGTCTAACTTAACTCATAAAAGGCTACAATCGCATTGGGCAAGGAATGGCGTAGCGGTTAGTGGAGTGGCACCTCACTCCACCGACCCGGGTTCGATACTCCGTGCTGTCACGAGGGATTGGGCAAGGAGTGGCGTAGCGGTTAGTGGAGTGGCACCTCACTCCACCGGCCCGGGTTCGATACTGAGTGATGTCACGGAAAGTCTAACTTAACTCATAAAATGCTACAATCGCGTTGGGCAAGGAGTGGCGTAGCGGTTAGTGGAGTGACAGCTCACTCCACTGGTCAGGGTTCGATTCTGGGAAGTCGAACTTAACTCATAAAAAGGTACAATCGCATTGGGCAAGGAGTGGCGTAGCGGTTAGTGGAGTGGCACCTTACTCCACCGGTCAGGGTTCGATACTCGGTGCTGTCACAGAACGTCTAACTTAACTCATAAAAGGCTACAATCGCATTGGGCAAGGAGTGGCGTAGCGGTTAGTGGAGTGGCACTCCAATGGCCGAGGTTCGATACTGGGAAGTCTAACTTAACTCATAAAAGGCTACAATCGCATTGGGCAAGGAATGGCGTAGCGGTTAGGGGAGTGGCACCTCACTCCACCGACCCGGGTTCGATACTAAGTGCTGTCACGAGGGATTGGGAAAGGAGTGGCGTAGCGGTTAGTGGAGTGGCACCTCACTCCACCGGCCCGGGTTCGATACTGAGTCATATCACGGAAAGTCTAACTTAACTCATAAAAGGCTACAATCGCATTGGGCAAGGAGTGGTGTAGCGGTTAGTGGAGTGGCACCTCACACCACCGACCCGGGTTCAATTCTCGGTGCTGTCACGGGGCATTGGGCAAGAAGTCGCGTAGCGGTTAGTGGAGTGGCACCTCACTCCATCGGCCCGGGTTCGATATTCGGTGCTTTCACGGGAAGTCTAACTTAACTCATAAAAGGCTACAATCGCATTGGGCAAGGAGTGGTGTAGCGGTTAGTGAAGCGGCACCTCACTCCACCGGCCCAGGTTCGATTCTCAGTGCTGTCACGGGGCATTGGGCAAAGAGTAGCGTAGCTGTTAGTGGAGTGGCACCTCACTCCACCTGCCCCGGTTCGATTCTCGGTGCTGTCACGGGGCATTGGGCAATGAGTGGCGTAGCTGTTAGTGGAGTGGCACTTCACTCCACCGGCCCCGGTTCGATTCTTGGTGCTGTCACGGGGCATTGGGCAAAGAGTGGGGAAGTCTAACTTAACTCATAAAAGGCTATAATCGCATTGGGCAAGGAGTGGCGTAGCGGTTAATGGAGTGGCACCTCACTCCACCCACCCGGGTTCGATATTGAGTGCTGTCAAGAGGGATTGGGCAAGGAGTAGCGGTAGTGGAGTGGCGCGTCACTCCACCGGCCAGGGTTCGATACTGAGTGATGTCACGGAAAGTGTAACTTAACTCACGAAATGCTACAATCGCGTTATAGACAAGGAGTGGAGTGGCACCTCACTCCACCGGCCCAGGTGCAAATCTCGGTGCTGTCAAGGCTCGAGTGCAAATCTCGGCATTGGGCAAGGAGTAGCGTAGCGGTTAGTGGAGTGGCGCTTCACTCCACCGGCCAGGGTTCGATACTGAGTGATGTCACGGAAAGTCTAACTTAACTCATAAAATGCTACAATCGCATGGGGCAATGAGTGGCGTAGCGGTTAGTGGAGTGGCACCTCACTCCACCGACCCGGGTTCGATACTCGGTGCTGTCACGCACGAGGCATTGGGCAAGGAGTGGCGTAGCGGTTAGTGGAGTGGCGCCTCATTCCACCGGCCAGGGTTTGACACTGAGTGATGTCACGGAAAGTCTAACTTAACTCATGAAAGGCAACAATCTCATTGGGCAAGGAGTGGCGTAGCGGTTAGTGGAGTGACAGCTTTCTCCACCGGTCATGGTTCGATACTGGGAAGTCAAACTTAATTCATAAAAGGCTATAATCGCATTGGGCAAGGTGTGGCGTAGCGGTTAGTGGAGTGACAGCTCTCTCCACCGGCCAGGGTTCGATAGTGGGAAGTCTAACTTAACTCATGAAAGGCTACAATCGCATTGGGCAAGGAGTGGCGTAGCGGTTAGTGGAGTGGCACCTCACTCCACCGGCCGGGTTCGATACTCGGTGCTGCCACGGGAAGTCTGATTTAACTTATAAAAGGCTACAATTGCATTGGGCAAGGAGTGGCGTAGCGGTTAGTGGAGTGGCGCCTTACTCCACCGGCCCGGGTTCGATACTGAGTGATGTCACGGAAAGTCTAACTTAACTCATGAAAGACTACAATCGCATTAGACAAGGAGTGGCGTAGCTGTTAGTGAAGTACTGGCACCTCACCCCACCGACCAGGGTTCGGTACTCGGTGCTGTCACGAGGCATTGGGCAAGGAGTGGCCCCTCACTCCACCGGCCCGGGTTTGATACTGAGTGATCTCACGGAAAGTTTAACTTAACTCAAGAAAGGCTACAATCGCATTGGACATGGAGTGGCGTAGCGGTTAGCGGAGTGGCACCTCACTCCACCGGCCCGGGTTCGATACTCGGTGCTGTCACGGAAGTCTAACTTAACTCATAAAAGACTACAATCGCATTGGGCAAGGAGTGGCGTGGAGTGGCACCTCACTCCACCAGCCCAGGTTCGATATTCGGTTCTTTCACGGGAAGTCTAACTCATAAAGGGCTGCAATCGCATTGGGCAATGAGTGGCGTAGCGGTTAGTGGAGTGGCACCTCACTCAACCGACGCAGGTTCGAGATTCGGTGCTTTCACCGGAAGTCTAACTTAACTCATAAAAGGCTACAATCGCATTGGGCAAGGAGTGGCGTAGCGGTTAGTGGAGTGGCGCCTCACTCCACCGGCCAGGGTTCGATACTGTGTGATGTCACGGAAAGTCTAACTTAATTACTCATGAAAGGCTACAATCGCACTGGGCAAGGTGTGGCGTGGCGGTTAGGGAGTGACAGCTCACTCCACCGGTCAGGGTTTGATGCTGGGAAGTCTAACTTAACTCATAAAATGCTACAATCGCATTGGGCATGGCGTGGTGTAGCGGTTAGTGGAGTGGCACCTCACTCCACCAGCCCGTGTTCGGAAAACTTAACTTACTTTGTCAATCTCGGTAACCGGCCCTGCGTCAAAAGTATGCGAAACTTCCGGGTATACGCCATAGCATCTTTTTACAAATTGGGACTAGATGGGAAAATTTTCAAAAAGGCACTTTTAGAGCAAGAGTTATGTTAAAAAGGGCACTTTTCGCGCGTAAATGACATGAAAAAAAGCATTTTTTCCCGAGCGTAAAACATGTTGGTAGCCACTTTAACAAGTCGAAATTCTGCCACTGAAATTGACTACAATGCAACCGCCAACCAATCAGAACGTGCTATAAGAGGCTACCGTCCAATTGTGACCCTTATAGCTCTCATCCAGAGAGTTAATGCTTGTTTTGAACTTTATTTGGAAATTACAGAAGAAAAAGAGCAATAGCAGAGGTGAGAATCGAACACGCGTCAATGAAATGACTACTTTCTAGCCCTAACCCTAACCCCTAAGCCAACCAGCTGACAAAAAACCATCACTTAATTTGCTTTCTATGATCTTCTTTTCGCCATTTTTTACGTCACTTAAACCGCAGCTTATGATTGGTTGGCGGTTTCATTCTAGTCAATTTCAGTGGCAGAATTTCGACTTGTTGAAGTGGCTACCAAACATGTTAGCTTAAAAATGTAGATTTCTTTGGCAAATTCAGGGATATCTAAAGAAGGGGATGCGAAGGCTCACAGCGATTGCCTTATTCTTATGACACTACCAGGGCGGTAGTTCGTAGAGCGTAAAACATGCAGTTCTTTTCACAATTGCAGAAAGTTTTGTTGTGTAGCTGGTACAGTCAGCTACAGAAGACGGTTAGTAAATGTTACATAGAGCATATATAAAGAACACTTGTTTGGAAAGACAGTTGAAAAGTTACCAGTTAGCTGATTTTCCTAACAAAGTCTTTGCAGTAGGCCAGATGTAAAGCAAATAAACGGGTAGTTGAATTAGCAAGTCACCATGAGCATGCAGTGAGTATCCAGGCCTGATGCCAATAGCGCAATGCAGGTTAACATAACAAGAGTTATTGAACTACTACCGGTGGTAATTGTCATTTTACGGTAAACAGAGATTATTTACGATAAACAGAAGCCCTTCTATTGTCAGACGTATTAAAAGCCTTCATATCCCCTTCTCTAGATATCCCTGGGCAAATTGTGGGTAAAAAAGCATATTATACCTAGATAAAATATTTGAGATCCATAATTGATTCCTATGTTCATCCCCGCCCACAATATTTTATAAATAATAATGTAATAAAATTTAATAATAAAATTTAATAATGTAATAAAATTTAATCTAGCAACATTTAGTACCGGTACTCATAACACAAATTGCTAATCAATCTGCTTGAATGGAACATTAGACCTAAGGATATTATAAGTAAGATCAAAGGTATGCTCATAAGTTCTAAATGTATGCTGAAGCTTTCCATTTAGCTGTTCATTCATGAATTTGGATAAAACTTGGATCTAACTTAAACAAAAATTAAGTCTTAAAAATTGTTCATCTGGTTTCAAACTAGGGGGGGCAAAGAAAGGGCTAGGGGGGAAAGCAAAGGGACTAGGTGGACAATTGTTCACCTAGTTTATATGTGAAAAGATGCTATGGAATAATTTATCAAGGCTTTGACAGTCCGAACCAAACCAAAATGGTCGCAAATTTTTATTTAGTGTTCTTGAGAATGACAGGCTTTATTGTTCTGGCAACTCTGTGCGTCATTGCTGCAAAGTGCAATTTGCAATTGCAAAGCAGTGGACCTGGAGGCTGGAATACCTGAAGGCAAGAGAATGCAGGTTTGGGCAGGGCAAAAATAGATCTTTGGGCCAATGCAAAAATGTGTTGGGCTGATATATTAGACATGTCTCATGTTAGATTTTTTTCACAACATTTTATCATTGTCAGCGTGTACAGTATAACATATTGTTATGTAATTTATTAGGCTGACCATATGCAACTTTTTCTGAAATACACAGTCTTTATAGAAAAGTTAGACTGAACTACCAGTCTGCACTCTCTCTTGAGTCTTGCAGCATTGCGTAGCGGCACTATTTAAAGATAGGCCACCCATGTACAGCTGAAGTAGTGCAACAACATCTCGACTGCAGTAGTGGTTGGTGGGGATGGACAGAGCACGTTGTCTCGATTCTTCATACCGGTAGTAGTTTATTGCGATAACACAAGCCAACTTGACACATTGGAACAAAAGAAAGTAAGACCGGTCGGATGAAATTAAGCCTTCAAATAATACAAAACTGATTGAAATCAACTTTGAAACTGAAGCCTATTTATATCGAGAGGTTTTATATATAGTTGGAGCTACTGCTCATCTTGAAAACTACCGTACTGAAGCTACCATACTTTTCTACATTCAACTGCATGTTAAAAGTTCTTGAAAAATCTACCAAACTTACATAAAAGTTTACAATGTTGATATTAATGACCTGTTTTAGCCTGATGCTGCGAGTTTGATGTGGTAATAGCGAACTGCACTAGTTTTCAGAACACAGTTCCCTAGTCATGTACTATGACAAATATGGTGTTGGTCAGTGAGTTGTTAACAAGTCGTAAAACAGGTTTTATGCAGCTCTTTTGTTTGGCTTGTGGCTGCTGTCTGTTGAGTTTCTGTGTTGTTAGGCCTTGTTCCTGCGAAATTTTTTGAATCAGTTTATTAATATAATAAATTAGATTACGAAACCTTTCGACACGGTTGTTGATCTTGGATGCAACCTAATTCGTACCATGAACAATTTGTACCGTCAGTTCATACCTTGAAAAGATCGAGAGAAAAAATTTAAAAAGCTGAAGTCACTGATCACAGTTTTCACAAACATTTAAAAAATTTTCGCAAACAAACAAAAACTCTTAGGATCATTACCAGAAATTTTAAAATGTTTGCGGAAACTCTGATCAGCCCTAACCATTTTAAAATGTTTGCGGAAACCCTGATCAACCCTAACCCTTTTAAAATGTTTGCGGAAACTGCAATCAGTGACTTCAACAAACTCTTAGGATCATTACCTGAAATTTTAAAATGTTTGCGGCAAAACGGAAAGTGCGATTAGCGACGTCGGCTTTGTTATATTTTTTCTCTCTATCTTTTCAGTTTGTTTGTTTGCGGAAACACCCTAACCCTTTTAAAATGTTTGCAGAAACTGCGATCAACGATTTCGGCAAACTCTTAGGATCATTACCAGAAATTTTCAACTGTTTGCGGAAACTGCGATCAGCGACTTTGGCAAACTCTTAGGATCATTACCGGAAATTTTAAAATGTTTGCAGAAACTGCGGAAAAATGGAAACTGCAATCAACAATGTTCTATTTTTTCTCTCGATCTTTTCAGTTTATTTTCGGATACCGATACTCCGATGCCCTAACCCTTTTAAAATGTTTGCGGAAACTGCGATCAGCGACTTCGGCTTTTTTTAATTTTTTCTCTCGATGTTTTCAAGGTACGAACTGATAGTACGAATTGTTCATGGTACGAATTAGGTTGCACCCGTTGATCTTTGGACTCTGTCTACTTATGAAAATGGCCTCTTTGAAGCGTAATTGTACTGCATCGTTTTCTCTTGCAATGATTGTAAATTCAAAGTCAGCGAGGCACTGTTGTTGGTGATCAAAACCGAACTTTTATCTGAACTGAGGTGTTCATTCAGGCAGGAGTGGAGTGGATAGATCGTGCTTCCTATTTAGCTTTCCCTGCTTTTCTTGTATGTGATCTTGTAAACACAGTTCTTGGTGAAATACATGTCGTCGTTCCATAGTGGGCAGTCTTGTAGCCAGCAAAGTTACAATTTTTACGCTCCTCTTTCGATGCTGGGTCATTCCAGCCCAACTCAACCAACATTAATAAAAGTTCCATGGGTACCGTCTCAGATTTTGCTCAAAATTGCACCAAATCAGGGTTCCCACGCAGTCGGGAAAGTAGGGAAAAAGTAGGGAATTTGAAAACCCGTTTTCCAGACCGGGAAAAGGTCGGGAATTTTGTGAAACCTCCCTCGTGGTATTGAAAAAGTATGGAAAACCTTGATGACTAAATTGTAGATAAAAAATCCGATGTATTGGTATCGGTGATATCGGTCATTGTTTGAGTATTGGTATCGGCAAAATTTGGCCGATACTAAACATGTAAAAAAGGCGCTTGCTGCGGATTTTCTACAGAAGCAAAGATATAGATTTTTTAAAGTAGTAACTAACGTCAGATTGATATAGAAAAATAACAACCTGTTAAATTTTTGATATCTCAGACTCCCGTGACTTCTTGCGCGCGCATTTTGGCATTGGTTGCTTGCAGTGATTCTTTCACTCAAACAAAACGTTTTGTTTCTGCAGTTTTGCCTTGTTTGATTCTTAAGTTGTAAAGGAGACTCAATTTCTCCAATATTTATCATTTGTGTTTCTTTTTTACTCTCAGCAGAGTATAAAACTTGTAAAAGTTTTTCATCCATACAACGTCATGAATGAAATATCTCAAATCGGCGTAATGACGTGACATCATCTAAACATTTTATCGAATAAGGAATTAACAAATTCGATCGTCACAAGTGGTTTGGTTGTGGTAAACAAATACGTTTTGACTTTGAAGTTCAGTGAAACAAAATATCCAATCCATTAATCGATATGTAATATATGTAGTCAAATTCCTTTTAAAGAATAAGTCCATATTTCTTCAGGTTTATGTATGCTCCAGAGATCAGTAGGCACAACAAGACCTTTTACTGATTGGTTCAGTGAGGATTTGTAGTCCCGTTGCTTTCATATTTAGTGAATAGACTCGTTTTCGATTCATTTTTATAAGACATTACGTAATGAAGAAATATGTGATAAGGATGGAAGACATTACGTCGTGTATTTTCAATACAAATTGAAGTTTAAAATTTATTCTTTTGTTTATAGTCGTACCCTCCTTCAAAGCGGTATTACAAAGAACAATTTTCGATAAGGGAGGCATCAAGAATAAGTCGACATGACTTTTAAGGTTTACGTCAGCTCCGTAGATCAGTAACATATAGTATAAGGTTGTCCTCTTAGATACAACAAGACCATTGGTTTAGTGAGGATTCGTAGTTCCATTACTTTCATTTTGAGTGATCATACTGATTTTCAATTTATTCCTACAAGACATTACGACTACGCAATGAAAAAATATATGATAACTAAGGATGGAAGACATTACGTCATTTCTTTTCAATTCAAAATGAAGTTTAAAATTTATTCTTTTGTTCATACTCGTAATCCTTCTTCAAAGCGGTATTACAAAGAACAATGTTGTGGCGCAACATGCAGCTTTTCAATAAAGTTCGGGAACTGTTTTTTTCTTGTTCATCTGCGCTTTAAATACCGGTCATTCTACTGTACAGACAGTGGTGTAGTAACCATGGCGTGACTTATTTAATTGTGGGGCACTCCAGAAGCAGAAATATTTAACTTGACATGAAAATTTAGCCTCGGGCGATTTTTGTTCTGTAGCCTAACGTTCAAAATTTTACTTATTTTTCGTATATACTCGAGTGCAGTTTGAGATTTTCGCAAGTGGTTTTCACCTCAAAAAGCCAGGTTCGACTTATACACGGGACAAGCTGTTTCCAACTCAGCAGCCTTCAAAATTAACGTATATTTGCTTCGGCAAAATTATTGCCGACCAGACACTGAGTGTGAAACAGCGTCGGCTGAAGTAAAAGTTTTGAATACGTTTATTTTCCTTGATTCAAACTTCAGTTTCAACTTCAAATTTTAATGATTTCTTGATATTTCTAAACTTTATACAATTGTTGAGCAATACGCAAAGCTCACGAGACAAAAGAGCTGATTTAAGCAATCGATTTTTTTATTTTTGCGTGTATAATTGTTCTTATTACGTAACATTCCATGATCGTTGAAGTCGATTAGCGGCCGCATAAAACAATGATGTCAGGTTGGCTAGGTGATAATAGCGGTAAGTGACATCGTTAATGCAGGCAATATCTGCGACCAAGACCACAATACCTCAGTCCTCAATCACGGTGGCCATTCATTACTAAAACCTACTATCATGACACAACAAAAAAGACAATATCATTCATAAATCCTATTTACTGTACAATGTCTTTGTGATTCAGTGTTCAGAATCACAAAGACAGTGTTCAGTGTTCTTTTCACTTACTTCAGTTTGTCAGTAGTGTGGTTTTTAATTGTTTTGGTTTGGCTTATGGCAGGTTGCCATGTCCGATGGAATGAGGCTTTGAATTGCAGTTTTAGTATTATAAATGTGACAGTTTATTCAAACTGATTTCAGTTCGGGTCTTTTGAAAAAAAAAAGAGTTTTTTCTTCAAACAGGAATCTTCTACTGTACATTATTATTATTTTTCATACTGATTCGAATGTAATAGAGTCCGGATATACAATTTTAAACCTGTGCATGATCGTGTTTGGAAATAATACAGCACAGAAATTTTCATTGATTAAACACTGTTAATGCGCAATTTAGATCAAAATCAGGTTGGAAATTTTTTTAATTTAGTGTTGAAAAAGTAGGGAATTTTTAGAATTTAGTATTGAAAAAGTAGGGAATTTGTTTATAAAAAATGTGTGGGAACCCTGCCAAATGTACCTCTATGGGAGCAATGGAAAATCCCCAAGTTTCAGATGAAAATTCCAAGCAGCTTAGATTTTATGACCGTTTAAACTTTAAGGGCCTCATCCCTTTTTCGTAACAGTGGACCGCCGCGTTCATTTTCAGTGGTTAGGGGGTTTTTGGGGTTGGGGGTTTTTGGGGTTAGGGGGTTGGGGGTTTTTGGGGTTAGGGGGTTTTGGGGTTGGGAGTTTTTGGGGTTAGGGGGTTGGGGGTTTTTGGGTATGGGGTTGGGGTGTTTGGGGTTTGCGGTTTTGGGGGTTTGGGTTAGGGGTTTTAATTAGACTACGGTACCCGATATTTTCAAACAAAAATTCAAAAATAAAAAACACAAAAATCCCCAACCCCAAAAACCCCTATCCCCTAACCTCTATCCTCTAACCCCTATCCCCTAACCCCTATCCCCTAACCCCTATCCCCTAACCCTATAACGGCAATGATAATTAGGCTACGGCGCGCAATAATTTAAAAAAAAAACTCACCGAATAGGGCTCTCACCGAATCGGACTCACCGAATCGGACTCACCGAATCGGACTCACCGAATCGGACTCACCGAATAGTAGCAGACCCATTCCTTCCAGTGCTGCGGTGGAGAGACTTTTCTCTGTTGGAAAAGATGTGCTTAAGCGAAAGTGCGGGTAGGACTTAGTGACTCTCATTTTGAAATGCTCGTATTTTTGAAAGATGCGTAACAATAAATTTCCCTTAGAATGTGTTTTCTATAACGACGTCAAAATGACAGCGTAAACGAATGATAACATTTGTTTTCAAGGTCATTTTTGCGTCACTAGAGACTTGAGTGTTTCCTAGTGTCATTTTAGACAAAAGTAGCGGAAGAAGTAGCGGTAGCCCGCGCTACTTTTGTAAATTGGTAGCGGGTAGCGGTAGCGCGCGCTACTTTGGCCAAAGTAGCGGTAGCGGGTAGCGCGCTACTTTAAAAGTAGCGGGTGCCCACCTCTGGCTGTTCATGTGCTAAAATTTCATTTCATATTATTTTTACAGCTAATAAAATGTCTGGTTTAATAACACCATATGGTATCCGACATGTAAAGAAGGGATGTGTTGGTGTTGTAGCACTTTGTGGTGTCGGTGTGCTGTATCTTCGATGGAAAAAGAGGAACAATTTGAGAAAGAAAGCTGTTGAGCTGAAAAAAAGTGAAGCAGCTGCAATTCAAGCAAAAATCAATGAATTAGATGATGAAGATACTGATGAAAGAGAAGCCATTCTTAGCCTGGATGCTCAATCTTTGATTGATGCTGTCCAAGAAGGAAAAATTAGTCCTCAGAAAGCTTTAAATGCTTATCTTTATAAATCGTGCTCTGAGACACAAAGGCTGAATTGTGTGACAGGTCTCATTAAAACTGCACACAATGATGCATCGAATTTGAAAGATTATGGAAAACCTGAAACTAAAATGCTTTTTGGTTTGCCAGTTAGTTTAAAAGAAAGTCTGGAAACCAAAGGGATGGATTCAACAGTTGGGTTGGCCGCTAACATTGGTCATCCAGCATCAGAAGACTGTGTTCTGGCAAAAGTGTTGAAACATTGTGGTGCAATTCCTTTTGAAAACCAATCTTTCACAAATGATGTTTAGTTTTGAAAGCAGCAATCCAGTATTTGGTGCAACATTAAATCCTCAAAATGTTAAGTTTACTCCGGGTGGTTCATCATCTGGGGAAGGTGCTTTAGTTGGTTGTGGAGGCTCTTTGTTGGGTTTTGGGACTGATACAGGAGGCAGCATTCGATGTCCATCACATATGTGTGGTATTGCTGGATTCAAACCATCACGAAACCGAATAAGCACAAAAGGTTTAAAAGGCTTATGGGGTCAAACTGGGCCAATGGCAAGAGATGTGGATACCCTTGTTTTAGCGATGCGTGCTTTGTTATGTCCACTGATGTTTGAGCTTGACATTAATGTTCCACCACTTCCATTCAATGAAGAAGAGTTTGGATCAAAGAAGAAGTTGCGTATTGGTTATTATGTTGACGATGGATACAATGAACCTGTTCCAGCTATTCAGAGATCAGTTTTGTTGGCAAAAGAAGCTCTAGAAAAAGCTGGACATACTTTAGTGGTATTCCAGCCACCAAGAATTGCTGAAATAATGGATATCTTCTGTTCAGCTTTGTTTGGTGATGGTGACAAAACAGTGCTGCAAGTAATGAGGTATGAGGAGATTGATCCAATTTTAAAGACGTTAATGAGAAAATGGTCACTTTCTCCTATTGTACGATGGATTTTGTCCACTATTGTTGGTATGAAGTACTCTCGACTTGGTCAAAATCTTTATCTTCATGGTGGTGGAGATTGCTCTGTGACACGACTTCGAAAAATTGAAGGCAAAGTTGAAGCTTACAAACAAGAATTTCATGATGCTTGGAAGAAAAAGGATTTAGATGCTGTTATTTGTCCTCCGTTTCCTGTAGTTGGATGTCCATTAGGATCACTGAATAATGCTTCAGCATTGTTAAATTATACTGGATTATATAACCTTTTGCATTATCCAGCTGGAATTGTTCCTATCACAAAAGTTACGGAGAAAGATGTAGAGGCATTGCAAAATTATCGAGGCCATTATAATGGTCCTTGGGATAAACACATCAGAGCCTCTTCCAAAGAAAGTCTTGGTGTTTTTGTTGGTGTGCAATGTGTTGCTCTACCGTTTCAAGATGAAGTTTGTTTGAGAGTGATGAAAGAAGTCGAATCAATGCTTGCTTGTTTCAGCTTTTAATGTTTATTTGCAGTTCGACATTTCAGTTTTCTGATCATTATATCATTGTCATTAGTTTAGAAAATATCAACCAACTTTAAAATCTCATTCAGCCAACAAACTATTAGACTGTTCAGTGTTCAAACTTGTGAATACTTTCAATATGAACCAACCACCTAATTGTCTTACTTGACATACTCTAGTCTAGAGAAGACCAAAGCAATCATTTTATTGAGATTTCTCAGTTTTATGAAAAAAGTAATGTTCTATTTAACCCTTAGAAAGTTGGGCTTTTGGAGTCTTGCTCAGTTTTGGGGGGAGGGAGGCTGTCGATTCTTCATATGCTTTAGGAGTGATATCTCTGTCATTTTTTGAGGCACGATTTCAAAATTTGTGATTCACTTTGTAAAATTATTCACGCTCTGAGCATATCCAAAATTTTAAACTTGAATTTTAGAACTGGTCATGTACAATGAAATGTTGAGGTGACTTATGACTAATTGTAGCGTGAGTTTACACATTATTTTTTGGCAGAGTGATGAAGAACATGCATTGCAATGTTGTGATTGTATTTTTTTTACATAATTTTACATACAGCCAATTCCCTTCACGCTGTGAAACAGTTAGGATTAACGAGACATGGGCCAAATTAATTACTTTCATCCAGCTGGTGGGAAAAGTTTCAACAATAGAATATGAAATATTTCAGAGGATCTGCTGAGAAATGCCTTATATCTCTCAATTTATAACCTTCATTCGCTCAAAATTTCAGCTCAATAGAGGTGAATAAAAGTTAGGAAAAGTTAAGAAATCTCGTAGTTGCAGCCTCAGTGGTTTTAGAGATACAACTGTTGATACAAAAAAGTTGAATTGACAGCCCCCCCCAACCTTCAAAGGGTTAAGAACTTGTGTTAATAAGAACTTGCTTTTCACTTTAAGTGTTTATTTATTTCACATAATTATTCATTAGTGACACGTTTCTTTATTCTATTCAAAAGTCATGCAGAGTGAAATTTGCATAGAATCATGTCATGGAAAAGGACATTCTTTTGAAATTATTTTTCAATTATATATTATTAATTATATATATTCTATTAATCACACTCATGTATGTTTGGTGTAATTTGTTGTCAGATCCTACATTTGATGTTATATCTCTTCTTTCTAAGCCTGCCTAGAGGTGTAAGATGTTTCCAATCAACTATATATACGTCAAATTTTGTATTTCATTTTAATCTATATCGTTGTTCTATTTTTCATTCATGAGTGTGCTGTTGTATTGCAAGTTATCATTATTGTTTTCAATTTACGTCTGCAATCTATATGGTATGTGTTGCAAATTAAGCCCATATCACCTTTTATTTACTTGTAGTTTGTCATGTCAAGGGCCATGTCAAAATAAGCTACAAGGATCTTAACCTGTTTATTTGCAAACAAAATATTGTGACAGTCGAGCTATTTGTGACAATGGATTATCGGATTGGCTTCTGTTTGTTTATGAAAAGAATCACACGTTAAAGCATCAACTAATATTCTATTTCAGAAACAAGACCAACAAACAAATTTCCACAAATGTTCACCCAGTTATGGAATAAGCTTAAGCACTGCATACATGCGTATACGACATACGTTTATCTGTAAACTTAGTGGTTCTCTACATTCAAGCCTCAATGCATTTTACTTGCTTTTGTACATGTGTTAGAATTGTATTGTTATGCTTGAATCTACCAAGTTTTCATGGATGAAAGAAAGAAGTAACATGTCTTCACATCATATATATTTGTTTACATTTCAAGTGTATTGTGTTTATGAAGCAATTTTACGATGTATGATATTTGAAGCTGCAAGGTATGTTAAGTTTAATGGAGGATTGGAGGTGCTATTTACAGACATCACCATATAACTAAACAACTGTTCATGTATAAATGTGTTGAACCTTAGAATGTGTATCTACAATTTCACAGTTATTGACATATGGATAATGGATTAGAAATGTCTATTGAATGTTCTAACTGCAAATTTATTTTTCATCAAAATATCATGATTGGAGCACAAAAACACTTGCTGATGATTTATTGTTATGCCATGATATGATCGCAAGAGAATGTATCACGCAGATGGTAGTCGATGTACAAATGTTGGGAACTTGAGCAGACACAACTAGTTTTATTTAATGTTTGGATCAGAAAATAATCAAAATAATCATGTAATTGCAGTGAATAATGTTTTAACTTAATGTGATAAACTTTCAAGTTTTTGTTGCAACTATCAACATGTCTGGTTTAATAACGTCATATGATATCCGACATGTAATGAAGGGATGTGTTGGTGTTGTAGCACTTTGCGTCGGTATGTTATATCTTCGATGGAGAAAGAGGAACAATTTGAGAGAGAAAGCTGTTGAACTGAAAAAAGGTGAAGCAGCTGCAATTCAAGCAAAAATCAATGAATTAGACGATGAAGATACTGATGAAAGAGAAGCCATTCTAAGCTTGAATGCTCAATCTTTGATTACTGCTGTCCAAGAAGGAGACATTAGTCCTCAGAAAGCTTTAAATGCTTATCTTTATCAAGCGTGCTCTGAAACACAAAGGCTGAATTGTGTGACAGGTCTCATTAAAACTGCACACAATGATGCATCGAATTTGAAAGATAATGGAAAACCTGAAACTAAAATGCTTTTCGGTTTGCCAATTAGTTTAAAAGAAAGTCTGGAAACCAAAGGGATGGATTCAACAGTTGGATTGGCCGCTAACATTGGTCATCCAGCAACAGAAGACTGTGTTCTGGCAAAAGTGCTGAAACATTGTGGTGCGATTCCTTTTGTGAAAACCAATCTTTCACAAATGATGTTTAGTTTTGAAAGCAGCAATCCAATATTTGGTGCAACATTAAATCCTCAAAATGTTAAGTTTACTCCGGGTGGTTCATCATCTGGGGAAGGTGCTTTAGTTGGTTGTGGAGGCTCTTTGTTGGGTTTTGGGACTGATACAGGAGGCAGCATTCGATGTCCATCACATATGTGTGGTATTGCTGGATTCAAACCATCACGAAACCGAATAAGCGCAAAAGGTTTAAAAGGCTTATGGGGTCAAACTGGGCCAATGGCAAGAGATGTGGATACTCTTGTTTTAGCGATGCGTGCATTGTTATGTCCGCTGATGTTTGAGCTTGACATTAATGTTCCACCACTTCCATTCAATGAAGAAGAGTTTGGATCAAAGAAAAAGTTGTGCATTGGTTATTATGTTGACGATGGATACAATAAACCTGTTCCAGCTATTAAGAGGTCAGTTTTGTTGGCAAAAAAAGCTCTAGAAAAAGCTGGACATACTTTAGAGGTATTCCAGCCACCGAGAATTGCTGATGCAATTCGCATTGCCACTTTGACCTCATCTGGTGACGGTAGTGAAACTATTCTTGAAGATATTCAGAATGAAGAGATTGATCCAATTTTGAAACCTGTTTTCAGAGTATGGTCGCTTCCTGCATTTGTACGATGGATTTTTTCCACCATTGTTGGTTTTATGTATCCTCGAATAGGATTAGAGCTTTATATGCATTGCGGCATAGACACTTCCGTGACACGACTTCGAAAAATTGAAGTCGAAGCTGCAGCTTACAAACAAGAATTTCATGATGCTTGGAAGGAAAAAGGTTTAGATGCTGTTATTTGTCCTCCGTTTCCTGTAGTTGGATGTTCATTGGGATCATTGATTGATTCTCCTCAAGTGATCAATTACACTGGATTGTATAATATGTTGCACTACCCAGCTGGTGTTGTTCCTGTTACTAAGGTAACGGAAGAAGATGTGGAAGCATTGAAGAACTTTAAAGGTCATTATGATGATCCCTGGGACAGGAATAATAAATCTGTATCTGAAGGAAGTCTTGGTGTTTCTGTTGGTGTGCAATGTGTTGCTCTACCATTTCAAGATGAGGTTTGTTTGAGAGTGATGAAAGAAGTCGAATCAATGCTTGCTTGTTAAGTTTTTGATATTTGCTATATTGTTTAATTGCTTCAATTGTTTAATGCTCCGCTCTAAAAGCCAGTGCTTCCCCTGCTTAATATGACAAAGTTAGTTTATTTCTCACTCTGATCCAATTTTGGTGGAGACCAACTGTAATTAGGCTGACATCTGTATTGCTGACATGGCCTTTCACTGGCGCCCCAGCAATGCATTGGTTTGCACAATTTATTTCATGTTTCATCGATGTGGATTGTGGTGTAACATAAAATAGAGGGATATCAAATTGAAGATGCAAAGATGAGATAAGAAGATTATAAAATTAAGAGAAGATTTGGACTGCATCGAATGAAAGTATGCATTCTGCATTACACTGCTGATCCCACTTAAAGTGAGAAAAAATCTGAATAAAGACAAGACATTGCATAATAAAAGAATATTGTTGTAAAAACATTTTTAATATTATTATTCACCTGCCATGTATTACAATGTGCAATCATGTTGCAGTAAACTGCTGTGCTAAGTTTTGAACTTTAAAATTAATCACTATCGTTCATGTACAATGTACTATATCATAATTGATAAGTTGCAATTATTGTTTAATGTTTATGTTACAACAATTTATGTAGCAGTTCTTTGCATTAGTATAGGCCTATGTCAATGAGCTATGATCGTAAGTTTTTGACAATTTAAGATAACTTTGCCGTAACCACATTGTTAGACCTTGTTTTCGAATGATTTAGCGTTGATTGCATCTGTCACATTGGTTTAGCATTGTTTCATTTTGTGGTGATGATATTAGTGCTAAGCCTCGAGTGTTTCCAGTATTTTTTGTAGATTATGATTAGCAATATCTCGTGTTGGTTTAGCTTGTTTTCCTGTAGAAAAGCATTCTATGTTTGTAAAATCTCTTTAACCTTGACTTGTGCAAGTTTTCAGATTAGTTCTTTTGAAGTAAATTTGCTGTTACAATCACTTCATGGAAAAGTAAGATTTCAGATATGAAACTAAATTTGAATGATTCAAGAGTAAATACGTTTTCATTATTTTATGCACATTCTCATTAGTAAAGCAGCGAAAGCCATTTTCTGAAAATACTTCTAATAGTACAACACTCACAGATAAACATGTATACTCTAACAGCAGCTATTGAAAGATTTCTGGATTTTTTTCTTTCCTTGCGCATTTGCTTGTTGGACGTGGTGGCAAAAACACTTTCGTTTGCTAAAGTGATAATTTTTAAACAAGAATACCAGAGAATCAGCAAAACTTGCCTGAGTCATGTTTCACCAACACAATGGAATAAACCATGTTGATTACAATATTAATAATATATACAAACACTTGTGTTTTTAAATTCTATTTAATATCGTTACTTTTTTCTTCAGAAGCACTTGATTGTTTTTTCCAAACATAGATAGATACAGGATTGCTTTTTTATTATTGATTTTGTTCTTGTTTGTACAATCGTGTGCAGGCCTCTTGGATTATCTACCATTTGTATATGGAACAGAAAAAATACTTATTTTCTGAAGTTATATTGTTTAAACTTTTTCTTTGTCCAAAGCTAGGGTTAATAATAAAAGACAATTATTGTATCACAGTGCCTTCAATTCCACCTTTCATCTGTTATACTTACGAATTATTATTGCAGCTATCAACATGTCTGGTTTAATTACACCATATGGTATCCGACATGTAAAGAAGGGATGTGTTGGTGTTGTAGCACTTTGTGGTGTCGGTGTGCTGTATCTTCGATGGAAAAAGAGGAACAATTTGAGAAAGAAAGCTGTTGAACTGAAAAAAAGTGAAGCAGCTGCAATTCAAGCAAAACTCAATGAATTAGATGATGAAGATACTGATGAAAGAAAAGTCATTCTTAGCTTGGATGCTCAATCTTTGATTTTTGCTGTCCAAGAAAGAAAAATTAGTCCTCAGAAAGCTTTGAATGCTTATCTTTATCAAGCGTGCTCTGAAACACAAAGGCTGAACTGCGTGACAAGTCTCATCAAAACTGCGCACAATGATGCATCGAATTTGAAAGATAATGGAAAACCTGAAACTAAAATGCTTTTTGGTTTGCCAATTAGTTTAAAAGAAAGTCTGGAAACCAAAGGGATGGATTCAACAGTTGGGTTTGCCGCTAACATTGGTCATCCAGCAACAGAAGACTGTGTTCTGGCAAAAGTGCTGAAACATTGTGGTGCGATTCCTTTTGTGAAAACCAATCTTTCACAAATGATGTGTAGTTTTGAAAGCAGCAATCCAATATTTGGTGCAACATTAAATCCTCAAAATGTTAAGTTTACTCCGGGTGGTTCATCATCTGGGGAAGGTGCTTTAGTTGGTTGTGGAGGTTCTTTGTTGGGTTTTGGGACTGATACAGCAGGCAGCATTCGATGTCCATCACATATGTGTGGTATTGCTGGATTTAAACCATCACAAAACCGAATAAGCACAAAAGGTTTAAAAGGCTTATGGGGTCAAATTGGACCAATGGCAAGAGATGTGGATACCCTTGTTTTAGCAATGCGTGCTTTGTTATGTCCGCTGATGTTTGAGCTTGATGTTAATGTTCCACCACTTCCATTCAATGAAGAAGAATTTGGATCAATGAAGAAGTTGCGCATTGGTTATTATGTTGACGATGGATACAATGAACCTGCTCCAGCTATTAAGAGATCAGTTTTGTTGGCAAAAGAAGCTCTAGAAAAAGCTGGACATACTTTAGTGACATTCCAGCCACCAAGAATTGGTGATATGATGCGAATTTTCGTTTTGATACAGCTTGGTGATGGTGACTTAACTGTGTTTGAAAACATTAAGAACGAGGAAATTGATCCAGTTTTGAATGTTCTCATCAAAAAATGGTCACTTTCTAGAATGGCACGTTGTATTTTGTCTACTATTGTTGGTATGAAATATCCTCGACTTGGTCAAGATATTTGTATTCATGGTGGTGGGGATCGATCCGTGACACGACTTCGAAAACTTGAAGGCAAAGTTGAAGCTTACAAACAAGAATTTCATGATGCTTGGAAGGAAAAAGGTTTAGATGCTGTTATTTGTCCTCCGTTTCCTGTAGTTGGATGTCCATTGGGATCTCTGAGTGATGGTTCACCATTATTTAATTACACTGGATTGTATAACCTTTTGCATTACCCAGCTGGAGTTGTTCCTATGACTAAGGTAACGGAAGAAGATGTGAAAGCATTGAAGAACTTCAAAGGCCATTATGACGATCTCTGGGACAGGAATAATAAATCTATATCTGAAGGAAGTCTTGGTGTTTCTGTTGGTGTGCAATGTGTTGCTCTACCATTTCAAGATGAAGTTTGCTTAAGAGTGATGAAAGAAGTCGAATCAATGCTTGTTTGTTGAATGTTGTCCTTAATCTTTTTTTTTATCATCAATCATAGTTTGTCTATTTTCTTAATTGACATTTGTGGTCGATTCTATCGTCAGTTAGTTGTCATGTTAACAATCGCCTCAATTTCTCATGTAAAGTGTGTGGCAATAGCCTACTTTATCATTCATTGCCAGAGATGGAACGCAGTGGGTTTGCAAACTGGTTCTACATAGTCATGGAACGAACACACTGTGCTTCAGGGCTGCAGTCTCAAAATTAAAAACAAACACTTGATTGGACCAAAAAAGCTAGATCAGGACCAAAAACCACTAGATTGTTATCACGACAACAAATGACCATTTTTATATCGCCCGATGTTTAATCAACGTAAAAATAGATGATTTTTATGTCTGCGTGCCATACTTGCTTCATAAAGCCACTATTTGCTAAATGTATACATTATAATCGCAATATGGAAAGTCCACATAGCATTGTTTTTACTCCGCTACTGTTTCTAATTCATTTCACCCAATGTCGACTTCACGTAAACTGCACTACATCACAACATTTTGACAAGCCGGTATCATAAACAATACTTACGAGTTAGCAGCAAATAAATGATCCACAAAATACAATTACAAAACACTTGTCTGGCTCGGTGTAAATCTCATAAACAGCATCACAATCTCCATTTTCTGGAAAAGACTTGACATATTGCTGATGAGACTTTTTTGACGTTGCATCAGCTATCAAATTCTTTGTTGGTTTCTAATAACACTCTGTGTTATTCCTTGTAATTGCTTGCTTGGCAAGAAGTCTGTTGGCAACAGTTGATGCATACTATTAGTTAATTTTGTTTTTACAGTGTTCACTTGAGAAAATAGTCTTTCAACACATGCAGTAGAATGTGGTAATGCTAACAGACAGCACATCATTTTTGCCAAAGTTTTAAACTTTGGTTGGCCATTTCCATTTTTAACCATTTTCAGTTTTAGCCAAAACTCTGGTGGGCTAAGGTTGTCACTACCACGGGGAGCATTGCATGCATGAGGCAAAGCTCCCCATTCTTCTTGCAAGTCATCTAAATCTTCTTCGTTAACAACAGAAGGAAAGCTGATAGCCGATGCTACCAACGATTTCACCTTTCTAGAACGAGATGGAGCAATTTTTGGCTCAACTGCTCTCAGCTGGGCCAAAATACTGTGATCAGAGAATGAAAATCTCCTTTTAATTTGGTGAACATAATTCCACCAAAATTGACAAAATGTCCATACGGAATTTCTCTTCTTTTCTTTCCTAAGGTTTTGTAGCAACATGGCTTTACAGCACCACCAACAGTAATCTCGTCATACCGTTTGTAATTATTTAGATTCGCAGGTTGATGTCACCCAGTTTTGAAGAATGCACAATATCCTCTTTCATGAACAAGCTCAAAATACAACGATATTCATCACCAATCGTAACGAAGAATTGGTGCTATCGAAATTCTAAGTTCATATTGTCAACTTTTTTTAAAACAAAGTGCAGCAACAAAAGCGTATCATGCTTTGTATCTGGAGTGTTTATGGTTTCATAAATGGACGAAGCACTGTCAACCTTATCTGTCTTTGATTCTTCAAAAAAAAAGCATTTTAATGGCTCCCATTGTTCTAATACTCTTCGCAAGTGTGCAACTCCCCAAATATTTTGGTTTGAAACACATAATAAGAAATGAACTTTATCATCAAAAATACTTAGATTAACTATAAAGTTTTTTTTTCTGCCTTCCTCATTGCAAAATCTCATCAAAATTTATTTGCGTCAGTTTGTCACTTTCAATACATAGAATACTTAGTGCAGACAACCTATCTTGAGACATTGTGGATTTTAATTCATTTTTAAGTTTTGACCTCTCACCTAAACAGTTGGTAACCATTAAGCCAAGAAATACCCAGATGATTGATGCTACATTTAAGATGAAATGAAGGATATGATTTGCTTGTATATAATAATTGATAAAAATACAAACATGAGACAACACATACTCCTCTGTAGGCTTACGGTTTTCTCTCAAATACAGGTAAACCTCCGTGATGTGAACGTGCAAAAGTTTATCATTTAAGTAAATCAAGTCAACATCTTTTGGGTATGCTTCCATCATTAGTTCAACACGTTGTTGAATTTCTTGCTTACATACTGTCAGATTAGTAAGAAAGGAACAGTACCACATTTGCGCAACTTTGGCATACGTAGCTGCTCTTCTTAAATTAGTTTCAAGTGCATCAATAATGCGAATGAAAGGTTTTATTGTGAACTTATATCTTGGTGATAGTTCATCTATGGCGGTGATTCTTAACTTGCTTTTTTAGCACCACCTTAAAATCGCACCCCTCTCCTATACTTGGCTGAAAAGTAATAGTTGCCTACATTTAAAAATGCTTGCTAAAGCTCCGTAAACGAACATCTTATTTTGTCATTTTATAACTAACCCAAACAATTCAGCTTCCTTGAACCCCCTGGAAATACGTCCCGCCCCCCCCCCCCCCCCCTTAATGGTTCCTGCACCCTTGGTTAAGAAGTCCTGATCTATGGCATCAGGAGCAGGTACACTGTCATCATTTCCTTGTCTTTTTCTTACTCTTTGTATCCTTGTAACTGTTTTGTAGTTAACACCGGTTGATTTTTGTTCTTGGTCAAATTCATCAAAATCAACCCTTTTTGCTTAAAAATTCTTCAATTGAACTACACAAACATGCACAAGTACTTTATAACAGCTGTGATTTTTGCTAATATTCTGAAAACAAACGATTCCAGAAATATAACATGAACATAAGTTCTGCTTTTTCCATTTCAGTTCAGTTTCTTATTTTTTGACCATCACAACGAAAAAAAACAACAATATATGACAAACATAGCAGTCTACAAAAAGGTAAAAGTGACAAAACACGGACGTTATAACGTGCATGATACCAAAGCATTTTTCTACAAGATAAGTGTTAGCTTCAAATATAAGTGATACATGTTAAGTTTTGAGATACCAGTCTTCAGCCTTTCCAGTCTAATTATAAATCCGACACTAATTGGGAGCGAACTTCAAAAAAGTCAATCTGCCTTGCACTTGAAATATCAGGTTATTGAAGTATTTTTTAATGTTTTCATCTGGTGAATATGTTAAACTGCATGCAAAACTACAACACATCGTAGCAGCCACGAGGGTCATAAGGTCCTATTAGAACTTTTAGAAGAGCTATTTTTAACTAATTTGTTGATTTGTAGAGTGGATCACTTGCAACATATGACAATTGCAATGTATGGTGCTAAGTAGCCTACCTTGTGTTTTTTAGTAATGTGCTTGAGAGTGTATTTAGGGTAATTTTATTTAATAAGAAAATAAAATTTTGGGAAATGTAAGCCGCTGTATTAGGATTATTAGATACCAAACAGGTTGTTGAAGTTACTTTGATATACTGTGGTTTCATTTGCATTGCATCGAGCGTTTTCTTTGTCAAAAATGGTGCTGTCCTTTGAAATGACTTTCAACTGGTGCACAAAAATAATGGCACAGGAAAAAATGCACTAAATGAAAAACTGGCGCAATGACATATCCTTCTTTGCTGAATTTGGAGATCAAGGAAACACCTCATTGTTTTATGACTGTAATCCACTAAAGAAAAGGTATTAAGCAGCAAGCAAACTTAATTACAATCAAAAATGCGTTGTTTTGTGACTTATCACCTGTGGTGTGACCGTGTGACCTACCTAACAGTTGAGATCAAGGCCTATCTTAGTGACCGGTGTCCACCTAATGCCTTGCCGTTGCTATGCTACTTGAATGCAACCCATGTCAGTGGCACCTACCACCCTGGCCGTCGACGTCATCAAGATGATGCCATGGTCGACTTGCGCCGTATTCCTCCTCGTTACCCCCTGAGGTCTGGAATGTGCATCAGGTCCCAGAACCAACAACCAGTGTGAGGGATAGGACTGCCGTTTCATCAATATCGTTGGCCACCACCACTCTTCCATCTGGAAGTGTATTAAGTCACTTAGGCAGGAAGAAGCTACAGTTTCTACCTTACTGGCACAAGATGCTGTAGGCTAGCTTCCTGAGAAGTAGAAGGGGGTTAAACAACACCAACGCCTGAAGATCCTCTGTAAAGACTACATTGCGGGGCGCAAGGCAATTGCACAGTTCTTATCTGGTGCTGGTCACAGTATTCACTTTAGAGATGCCTAGTGCAATTATGTGAGCAGTTGGCCGTTGTGGATGGACATGTGAACAGTTATTAAACAATAAATACTAACTCACGAGTAAACCTTTTAAATTGAAGTTATTAAATATATGTTCAACATCTCATTTGGCATAGCCATGTAATGTTTACATGGCATATCGCATAATAAACAGTTTTTTTGCGAAGCAATACGTTTTTCATAAAGTTGCGCATTTTTCATTGTAATTTAGTTTGCTTGCTGCTTAATTCCTTTTCTTTAGTTGATTAAAGTCATAAAACAGTGAGGTGTATGTGTATCCTTGATCTCCAAATTCAGCAAAGAAGGAAATGCCATTGTGCCATTTTTTCCTCTTTTGCATTTGTGCCATTTTTTTCTAAAATCGATATTCTGCAAAGATCTTTTCTTTCGTTGAAGCTTTATAAGATGTATTTGTATTACTTATATTTGCAGGCGTACATAAGCCTTGTCGGTGAGTTTTCCGCAGTTTGCATGTGCAGTCTAAACTGTTCTATAATAGGATGAGTTTCGCTTTTAGCAGCATGATCATTGTTTATTTCACAAGTTTAGATGCAAACGACCTGATTTACCCTGATGCTGCTAGTTTGCTCTGATGGCAGCGACTCGTCATTTCACATGACTGTAGGGAACTGTGTTCCGGATATTAATGCAAACTGTTAGGCCTATTACCACAACGAACCCGTAGCATCTGGCTAAAACAGTTCATTTGCATCTACACTTGTATACTGAAGTGTTATATTCATAGTGTTTCTGTTGTTATCTCGCACACTTGACATTAATTGAAAAACTTTGTAGTATGTCTGCAGTATCGTGTAACATTTAATCATGCTAATTTTATACGTTTTGTGTTCGTATATTTTTAAAAGCACTTGCTTGTCACTCGCCAGCCCTTCCGAACTACTGGTAGCCCTTTCGAACTCATCAGTAGCTTTTTCGAATTCATCAGTAGGCCTAACGTTCCGCGCTTATTTTGTTTCCATGAATGTCAACCGATGATGTATTTGATTTTTGAGTGACTCGTTTTTTTTTGTCTGCGCATAAGCATTAAATCTCTCTAATTACTACAGCAATCAATAATATTACAATGAGTGGGCCAAGGGCTTGCTCAGATGCCGTAAGGCTCCCTCCGGGAGGGGATTCACTGAACTAGTTGCGTTGATATGAGGTATTACAACACTCGACCCAAGATGATTTGAAGGGACCGAAACCTTCCTGAGGAGCCAGCACTTGAAAAAAAACTTTGCGTAGTCTTTAGAAATAGTGCATTTGTATCCAATCGAATTTTTAGACAGTTTATGCTCTGGAGAAAAATTACTTCTTTCCTTAACGATTTTACTTGCATTATCTTTAGGATTATCTTAAGCTGTGTCCAGTATTTTTTTAAGTTTCCTTGACTTTAAGGCCCAGGGAACTTATTAGTGACGTGCCAGATTGTTCGTGGCCAATGGCCATCCCTGGTTAGAACCATCGTGGTGTGTTTCAGAGGCTACTGGAAAACGCCACGTTGACGAAATAAACTAGAGTGTTTAAAGCCGTCACATTATTATTGACAAGTTTAATTTCACTCTGGCTTGTGCTGCAATTAGCGCAGTTCTTCATGTTCTATAATAGGCTACCGTAGAATTTGTCAGTTTTTCCTAGTCGTCACATTTTTATCTGTCGAACATAGCAGAAAAAGTCTCGCTAACCATACTATGTTTAGGCCAGAAAACTGTATTTAAAGTGCGTTGTTCAGTGCGTTACGGACTAAGTTTACTTCATCATCGCATCATCCTTGCTCTTTTACGTCAGATTCGATCACCTTCGTACGGTACGGTGATAATTGAATCGGTTAGTATAGGATAAGGTCGGTGCTGTAGCTATCGTGTCGAAACTGTTTTTCGTAATTTGCTCAGAAAGTACATAAAATTTCTTTTACGACCGAACACCAACGTCTTGTATGCTAGCTTGAACATTCCATACCTTTTTCTACCTTATTGTAAAGATTACAAATTGAAAAACGTGATAGACGTTACGCTTTTTCCTTTGTTGATATAAGTAGAACGCACCAAGCGAAAGATTGAAACAGATGCGATAACCATTACTTTAAAGCACAACGATTGATTGAATGTGGAATTTTTATCCTCGGACTGATGGATGGTCATTTTATTTTTGCTCGAATGCTAAATAAAACGTACATAAAATAACAACATACAGTGTGCATCCAACGAGAGAGTGCGAAAGACCGTAGCCCTGAAGGCGTAGGAGGTCGTCGAGTCTGCACTCTCTCCACACAGTTATACGAAAGAAAGTATTCCGTTTTTAAATAGCAGATTGACACAAAAAGTAGAAGGAAGGAAGAATAGAAAAAAACAAACACGGGCGCAAGAAATACAAAAAATAATAACAATGGACATAAAGTCAGGTAGTGGATGTCGCTTCTATAGCTCTTGATTACTGAAGTGTTTTTGCAAGTTTTGCTGGACAATTTGTAGCCTTTTTTCGTTTTTTTCTTCATATGTTGGGGTAAATTGTTCCATATCTTGATTCCCATGCATTTTAAACTTTTTTGAAATATTTGGGTATTTGCCTGTTTAGTATAAAGCGAATTGGAGCTTGATCGTCGGGTGTTATACGAATGTATAGCCAGAGATGGGCACGGTACAATTTAAAAGTACCGCGGTACTGGTCAAAAATAGTACCGCGGTACCGGTACTATTTTCAAAAAGTACCGCGGTACCGGTACGGTACTTTTTTAAATACAAGTTACAAGACTTAGAATGATGAATTTTTGTGACTGTAGCCTAATCCAAATAATCTTACATTTAAAACCACAAATGCGATTCATCTCCATCCCAATTATATTAACAAGTAACAGCAACGCGCCATGACGATGTTCATATTCTACACAAAGACTGCTCAACCAGCTCTTTGGTAGGCACGCAAAGCTGAATGGAACAGATCGGAAAATGAATTCACAAGTCTCTTGATTTTGCTCAGTATAAATGCATAAATTTAAGGTAGGCATATTAATACTTGTTACTTTATAGACTTATAGTTAAGGGCCAACCCAACGGCAACATGCCGTATAGAAAGCTATTGGAAGTAGCCTAAAGGCCATTCAACATCAGAGGTGTAAAGTAATGAAAGTAGTGTTACATAAGTAGCAATAAAGCAAAAAAACTGGTATCCATCTAAAATGGACTGGCTTGCAATTAGCATAAACATAAAAGCAACTTGCAAAAAATAAAAGACAATGACACTATAATTCCTTTTTACTTTTATGTTAAGTAGCAATGTTCAGTAACTAGTAGCCTACTTTTTGAGTAGTTTTATTTTTCATTACTTTTTACTTTCACTTGTTTAGTTTTATGCCAAAGTAACGTTACTCGAGCAATTTTATATTTTGTCAAGTAGAAAGTTGTAACTTTGATAAAAATCTATTAAAAAGGTATCATTTCTAAGATAAAAAATATATTTTAAAGAGAAATTGTTAAAAATGAAAAGTTTTGTTAAAAAGAATTGTTAAAACGAAAAGTTTATCTTCCTAAGACCTAAATGATTCATTAAACTATTAAGTGAGATATTTTATGACTAAAAATATTGGGATTTTGAAACATTTTTTCATAACTTGATGAAATTTGTCAAAAATGTTTGTTTTTTGACTGCAAAATTTACTAATTTTACTTGAGTAATTTTAAAAATCAGTACTTTTTTACTTCTACTTGAGTGATAATGTACTCTGGCACTTTCTACTTGTAATTGTAACGAATTAGAATTGACCTTCAATAACTGTACTTTTACTTGACTATTCAAATGGACTACTTTTTACACCTCTGTTCAACGTTTATCTCTAAAGATTAAACAGGGGCCCATAACATTTGCAAAGCAGTAATTATGCCACATACGGAGCAAACCGCAAAACAACGAATCTTCATTGGACTCCTATTTTAACACACACAATTCAAAGCAAAGAAAGTACTAAAAAATTTTAGGAATTGCAGTACAGTTCCCAACATTTTACAAAAAAAAATTTGATGAGACCTTAAAGTTATAGGCCTATTACTTTATAACTAATTGGGTTTTTAGTAAAAGTTGGGGCAAGCCTGCTCTAGGCATTCGCTTTCAAAAACAGTAGCATCTCAAAATGAGTGTCACTTAATCCAGCTCGTTTCGGCCTCAAAGTGTCTTATTCGACGGTTAATCGGTCACATTATATAAAATAGGCTACACGCTAGTTACAACAACGTTAGCACGCGGCCCGCGAAAAATATTTTTTCCTAAAAAGGCCCGTGTAGGCTACTGTTTTGAGTTGTGCATGCCTGCGTTATCTTGATATAGTGGCATTAATTTTGTTTTCATTTCAAATGCTCCTGTATCGATTTTAATTATCTTATTTTGTCCTCTGACTGATAAAGCCTCTTTGGAATCTTATTACTGACCACATACTGTACTTGTTGGGGATTTGAATAACTAACGCGACTTCAGTCGCCGATATTGGCAAAGTAAAGTTTCCACTTGTTCAAGTGTTCTAATCTCTAAATTATTCCATTCACTAGGTGCCGCTAGATCAAAAAGTGTCCAAGAAGTACGTTGCAGAAGCTCAGTCTTGCCGCTATGGTGGCGGAATGGTACCGCGGGTGAAATATCTAGCGGCACGGGTTCGACACTTGGTGGTGACAACAAACAGAAGCTCAGTCTTTTATTTTCTACACCTAGTGCGGATCAATTTATCGAAGCTTCTTGATCTTGATGTTCTTAGTTCATATAGTCGGACGCTAAGCCTACTCGCGCTTTTTCAGTGGACAATCCCAGTGCTGGTTCGACTCTCGGGGTGTGCGCTTGAGCATCGCATGGACTGCTCACCCCTCAGCGGCACCCATTGGATGGAATAATTTCTCGGAAACAACACTTCAACAATCGGAAATTTTACTCTGTCAATTTCAGCAACCGGTCCTGCGTCAAAAGCCTCAACAAATATTCGAAACTGCCAGGAATAACCTATCAAGGCTTTGTCAGTCCGAGGATAAAAATTCAAAACCAATCTACCAAAATGTACTTGATTAAGCTTGTAGGCCTAAGAAGATTTAAATCAAGTTTTATCTAAATATCATTGAACTGACTCAGAAACATTAAATTAATTTGACAATGAATACTGCTCAATTAAAGGGCACACTTACCGAATAGCTTTTGCAAGCACATAGACTTTTTGCTTCTATTGGAAAAAGACACTGAAAAAGCCGCCTTTACAACGGCGAAAGCTATATCAATAAATTATACAAGCTACAGCTTCGCTGGTTTTACTTGCATGGTCGCAGTGGATAGGCCTAAGATGTTCGCTTTGAAATCATGCAAGCCTGGTTCGACTCCCGGCTTAACCTATTTGTTAGAAAACCCCGCTCATCTCTATCTAGTGTGTAAAACACTGTATTGGTGTAATTTCTGAAGGTAAGATGGCCAAGAGAAAAGGAACTAGTCCCTTACTTTCGTTAGTGCGAAAGGTTTAGTACTAGGGATGTATTAATTGCCCCCGGCCGGGGTGCCCGCAGCAGTTTACGGGACCACTCAACTTAGTTTGTCTAAAGCTTTTTGACTGTTTAAGAATAATACGCTGCAACAGACATTCGATAACTTACCAAACATATAATTTACAGAAACTTCTGTACACAACTATTTGCTTGAAATGAAGGGTTATTACGTGGTTTAGCGGAACACCAAGTCTTGAGTGAGTTCGTAATAACAGAGTGAAAAGAAGTAAGCCTGCTGTCGCCCGGCCCAAGTGTTTTCTCAATGAGGAAAATTGGTTCTTTTGACATCGATTCAATATTTGCAGATGTTGAATCAATGTAAAAAAGGACAAATTTTGCCAACTGGGCTGTAATTTTCTTGCAAACAGCGGAAAGTAGCGGTTACAGTGGCAAACGGCTTCGTCAATTATCTATGGATTGTAGTCAGACAATCTATCAATTGTGATGCAACCAACCATGTCAATAAACAAACAATCACAGTTTAGCAGCAGCACGACAAAGCATACTCAAAATTTTGTCCAATTTTTTTTTAGTGATTGGTACTGTTTGAAGTGACTAATCACCACATCTTCTCCATAACGTAGTCCTTGACACTTGACGCACTAATTCTGTCTTTTATTTTGTGAGAAATTATCTGACTAAACGTTATCGGTCATTTTCTGAAACCACGTTTCACTTATCTTATTCGGAAAATCTGTAACCCTTAAAACGTTGGAAGATGGATCTCCATTCAGCGGCATCTAATGAATGGAATAGTTCCCCGGCAACAAGACTTCAACAATCGGAAACTTCACTCTGTCAATCTCGGTGACCGGGCCTGCGTCAGTGATTCAAAGCCTCTACAGTTTACAAGTATGTTAAACTACCTGAAACTGCAAGAAGCTTTTCCAGTCCGAGGATAAAGATTCAATCAATCAACCATGCACCAAGTTACAAAGCAGACAAGTTTGAAGAAGCACCACTGTGTAGCTTTACATACCATTGTTTTTGTATTTGCATTTTGGTAAAGTTTAGCTGTAATTTATTTTCTGAGCTTTATTTTTATGCAGGAAATCTAGTCTGTTTTGAAAAACGGTAGTGTCGATATTGCAGCAACAACTTTCCTTTCACAGTTTTCCTTTCAAGTTTAAAATTTTAAGATGACGTTATCATGACTTTTATGACGTCACATAACGTCAGCGAAAAAACAAGTCAAAAAACCAAACAAATCATGAATTATCTTTCTGTCATACTAGACCCATTGACAATTTTCAAAAGATGTGTATGGGTATGGGTTAGGTATTGGTGTTTCAGGTATTTGTATGGGTGTTATGGGTTGCCTGAAATACGCAAAATGCATTTTCACCACTAGTGGCGCTAAGTGCTGCTTCTTAATTATATTTTTGTTTCCGCACACTTCTCAAAATCCTGCCAAATATATCCAAAAGTTGATTTTTGCTTGTGAGCTATCAGTAAGGCATTGGATGAATGTGTTTTCAGTTGAAATAAAAAATTCCACCGTCAGAATCATGGGCCAACAGGTTAAAAATGGGTGATTTTAGCAAAAAATGAAAATGTTTAGGCCGCTAGAGGCAGGGTATCCCATCATCTGAGAGCAAAGTTGTTGTCATTTTTGGATTTCTCATGGTCGAAATCATGGGAAACAATGCGAGAAGCTAGTAAATTTGAATTTTTTTGATTTTTGAACAGGTCTATTAAACAGCCAAGAGTATTTTCGTCATATCCAGACTAATGCCCGGTGGTTGAAGATGTAGATGATGTGGACGAGACGATAAAGAAGCTAATCTTTGTTTTCCACTTGTAGGCATGCAATTAAGTTGCTTGCCAAAGACACAGCCGCATGCTCTCCAACGGTGTCTAACAATCCGGTGCTCTTTCGGGTTTGAGATGAAGGTTCTTCCCACCTGGCTATGCAGCTTGCAAGAGACGCTTTCATTGCCGCTATTTTACAATCAATCAGACAATAAACATTATTATCATATTATTACAGTGTTTGCAGTTGTTTTCAAGAATGTTAAAAGATTTGTAAAAACGTAATTTTTATTTGCGGTTGAAAACATTAAACACGGCCGCCATAGTGTTCAAAATAAAGTTTCATTGTTTATGTTTGTTGGTCAAAGTTGTAATATGTGTTTGTAATGGCAATTGTGACGCAACAAAGCCTTGTGTCTGATTGTTTTTTATTGAAATTCGTACAGGCTGTTGTTGGTGGCTAATATTTACTGAGCACACAAGCGGTTTACAATTACAAACTCACATACGGCACAACCAGCTCCAGTTTGCAGAGACTATGTAAGCAGATTCTCAATGTGAAACTGGTAGAAATGTTAGAGATGTAAACTTGTTTTGCTATTTTCTGTTGCGAGCAAAACAGTTTAGTAAACTGTCTTTTTCAAGTCTGTTTTTAATTTTAGTATTTTTTACACATTCTAACTGCAAATAGAATTAAGTTTATCACATTTTATTGAGCAAAAATGTAACTACTTCAGGCACTGAACGTTCCAGAAAGGTGAGTGAGGTTAAAATGTAGACTACATTTTTTGCCAGGGAGGTTGAAATTATTGTCTTCGAAAAAAACCTCTAAACCTACTGAGATAGAGCAGAATATTAAGTTGCACTTTGGGGTAGTTGGTGTTTTTAGCACTGGCAATTAGATGAAGTGCTGCATGAATTATATGAGATATGATTGTTTGTGACTAAGGCTATGACGTAAGGTTTGGCCAGAATAAAGCCTTTGAATAAAATACTGACGCAATGCATAGACAGCGCTTTAAAAATATAAGATATTGGCAAGGTCTTAACTGCCAGGCAACAGAAGATCAAAACTACACTTGACAAGCAAATGCAATGATGGTACCAAACTTTTACTTGAGCTTTTAAAAATCGGACCCTTGCATTGAAATTGAGGTCAATGGGTCTATCACACCCACTGTGTTGTACTTGTTCCACCTTAACAGAAATGTACCGTACTTATTTCACTGCAAATCGGTTTTGACAACTCAAACCACGCACATGATGGCTAAGAACAAGGTCTACGCAACCATCTATCAGATTGAAAGAACTTTAACGAAATAGATGCTTGCAAAACGTTTATTAAACGTCTTTAAATGGATACAAACTGAAACGGAAGTGCCCACAAGCGAATTCAAAGTAAGCAACAGCAAGTGATCAGAATTGCAATGTTTCAATGTAAACTGTCGCAAAATCAACCTGAATGTAAGAACTTGTACTGATTCATACTACGCAATGAGCTGCAGTGGTTTGTATATGATTGGAGAACAGCACACCTGGTTTTTGGATAGCTGAATGATGCATTTAATCACTGCCCGACCGAGATGCTTGGCTTGAAAGCATGCAGAGCTCGACGTACAATAAGCGGAAGCAATTCGCTGTGGGTGCCGGTTTATTTTGGCTTCAGGCTCGTTGTAGTCAAGCAAGCAGTATAGAGCAGAAGACGAATGCAAAAGGCAAAATATATTTGAAAGCTTAAAGTAAACATAAGGTACACTACCTTGTGTTTCATTTCAGCTTTTAACTATACTAAATGTTAAGTACCCCGACAACAAAATCCGTCATTTTTACATTGAATCAACGTCTGCAGATTCAATGTAAAAATGACGGATTTTGCTGACTGGGTAACATCAATGTCAAGTAGATTCAACGTCAGTTTAAAGCTAGTGACCTACAATTGTTGCAAAAAATCAGTACGCAGCTTTGTTTATACCGGTTGTGACATCACAATGGTGACAGGAGGCTTGTGTCTGGATTGTTATCGCGTGTAATGTGGTTGTAGCCGAGAAGTATGAAGTTACTCAGCACTTGTCTTCTCTTTGTACGGCAGCACTGCAGATTTTGTGAAAGTTACGCTTCCGCTTTATCGCACCATTTCATTGTGACGTCATAAGAGGCTCGCAGCAGCCCGCGGTTTTGGGACTTACCTTTTTGTGGAAACGCTGCGCCAGCGATTCAACGAGGACGAAAGTGAATAAGAAATTGGAGCTTTTTGTATTGCCTGAGTCACACATTTTGCGTTGTTTTCATGACACTGATGGTGATTAGCCTGTAGACTGCATTTGGTGAGTTTAGAATTTTAAAATTTTTTATCACCGCACTGGGTTAACCAGAAAGCACCCAGCCAGAAAAGCTACTTTTTACACTAATTCAACGTATGATTAAAAAATAACTGATCGGTTGGCTGCGCAGGCATGCTTGATGGCAGGTAGCAAGAACAGGTCCAGGTTCAATACAGTAATTGAGTGATTGGCCTTTTTTGCAGCAACAAATTTTGAAAATATTTTTTGAATATGTAAGCTACATTGTTGCGGTCGATTAGTTAGGCAGCTACATCTCGCACTGAGCAGTCTAGTCAGTTTTTATTTCAACGTTTCATCATGCAACTACGATTGACTTCTTCAGTTCGGTTTGTTTTTATTTCTGATCATCACAACGAAAAACAATGTGTGCCAAACGTAGCAGAAGTCTAGAAAAAGGTAGAAGCGACAAAACCCGAACGTAATAACGTTCTTGAGACCGAAACAGAAAAATCAAATGAAAATTTGGCGCTGCCACAACACCTTCAGCAAGAGCAGTCTGGGTTTTACTTTCAGACAATATACTCCATCCGGATGGCCTTTAAATTGCAAAAGGCGAAAGCAGACAGAATTGACTACAACTAACACACTGAATTTTTTATAAACAAAGCTGTAAAATTGCTTCACCTAAATGTCTTTAATTTTATATCGTTGGCCGCGTAGTGAAATTTAATGAAACTGTTCACCAAGTATCTAATTTAAAGCAGGGCATGTTCTGGTGGAATATGCCGGACGATCACTAGCGCTTCTAACATGTAATTGATAGGCTG
The DNA here is from genome assembly GCF_918807975.1 of Aplidium turbinatum. Lineage (NCBI taxonomy): Eukaryota > Metazoa > Chordata > Ascidiacea > Aplousobranchia > Polyclinidae > Aplidium > Aplidium turbinatum. The sequence goes on along the minus strand of NC_137483.1, from coordinate 2,033,248 downwards.
CATTTATTGTGACGTTTCGTCAATTATGTAGAAGCGATCTACCTGGCGTTAGCACAAGGCTGAGTAGTAGTACTCACTACAGAACAGCGAGCATGTCAATTATCCACAGTAACTAATAATAACTTTTTCAACACGGCTCGCCTTGACATTCAAGTAAAAGGTATTCTAGAACTGTTTGCTATTGTAAAGCTTGGTACTGGCTTCGAGGTTTTTATTCAAATAAAATGATTGTAATTAAATAGGAACCTGCTCATGATCCCAATAAAGGTGAAACAGCCTGTAAAGGTTGTTAGTGACTAGTAACTGCATTTAATATGGTATGGACAGCTTTGTCTGATGCAAATAAATATTAATATCCATGTAGCCTTTTGTATAGTTGTAGATATTCCTGAGATAACGTAGCAAAGATTTTTCACTATCGCCACTTTTTATCTAAGGAAAACAACCGTACGTCCATTCCTTTTGTGGTTACAAATCTGTTTTTAGGGTTAGGTTGTCATTATTTAAGGCGATCTCTCGTAACAATTTAAATTGTCTTGTTGATCTGCATAAACCTTCCGATGATTAGAAACGGAAAATTATGACGTTTCAACGTGAAATTATTGAAATTAAAGGATTAAGCGAAATTGAAAGGCTGAAATCTGACGATGAAGATAAAGCAAGCAGGTTGGCAAATTACTATTATTTTTTATTTACAGCCCAGCAAAAAAAATCAAGGGCAAAATCTCACCATACAAGTGGCTTCTCAGCTTGAGCCTTCCATGAAGAATGCCTCATACTTTATCGGTTGATGTATTTGTAAATAAGATGGCAGCTTTGTTGTTTTAGCAATGTTTGCTGCTACCTTCTTTTTAATTTGCAGCGTTTTCACCAAAAGAAAACATAAACGTAATAACAAAGCAATTAAATGAAACAATTTGTTGACATAACACAGCGCTTCCCAATTCGTTTTTTATCCCACACCCCATGGGAGTGATGAAGCCAATCTCGCACTCTCTGTTTTGAACCAAGCTAATTGTAAAGACAATGCCCATTATGAACAACAAACAGCCTTTTTGTTATCAGTATCTTGTCGGAGGGTAATTTATTGTTGTTGTGCATTTTGCTGTACAGGCCAACCTAAAATGCTCTGAGAGATAATCACCAATTCCCTTAATAAACAAAATCTCTATATATAGCTCCTCATACTCGGTCGATTCTCGCACTCTCAGGGAGCGCAAGCACTCCCACTCGGGAAGCTAGGACATAACGCCAATGAAGCAATGATTTAATTTCAGCCAGAATAATTCTGATTGTGGTTTTGTGAAACATGTGAGTTTTGGTTGTAGACGGATTTGGATCTTTAGTTGGGTGATACCTTACCACACAATGCTTTCTTGTTTAGGCACTTTAATAACTGATGATTAATTATTCAACCTAGGTATGTTGTTAACTTGAAAAGATTGTAAAAACGCAAATAAAATGCACATAATAACTATCCAGAAAATGAGGATTTTTTTGAATGATGTAACGACGTCTGCAGACGTTGCATCAATGTAAAAAATAAGATTTGCTTGCTTTCAGGAATTGTACGTTTTGACTTTAGAAGGCAAGCGCTTCCCAAACAGAAAACCAACCGTTTTTTTACATTGATTCAACGTTTACAAACGTTGAATCAATGTAAAAAGGTTTGGTTTGCTGTTTGAGTTATGAAACTCTCTTTGAGATAAACGGCTCTTCTTTTTCTAACATATTTGTGATATGCAGTAACGTTGACAGGATGCTCCAAATGGGTACATCTGGACGCAGCCTGGGATGATTTTAGGGGTCTGGTACCTTTCCAGCGAGCCAGCCAAAAACATATCTCGCATCGTTTTGCCGCAGTGTGCTTGCATTAAATATTTTTGAGAACAACTCCATCATTTTGGGAGAAAATTACCCCATTCTTCAAAAATTGTACTGGAATTTTTCGTATTTTTTGTTCTTAATTGTTTTTATGAGGTGTCTCGTTTTTAGAGCTGTCTTGATTTTATATCCCAGAGTCTTGCAGTATTTCTAGAAACACATCCTTTTCATGGCCCTGGTGATATGAAGCAATGGCTGAAATAGTTATAGCAAAAACATATGCTGCCAATTTGCGTGTTTTGTTCAAGTGAATAAAGTGTAAAAACTGTTATTGGACACGGTTTAGGATTCCTTGACTCCATATCGTTACAACGTTTCGTTGTGTGTCGCGCGGTTCTACGCTCTACTGTCAACAAATGGGGCGGCAACAAACAATAAAACTTCTGCAATCAAACATTTACAGAAGAAGCTTCACCAACTTCACCCAAAGGTGACAGCAACACCAGTCATAATTTTATCGCTACGTCACACAAGTACTTTAGTCACTCTAATAAAGGTAACGCTTGATCCGTTCTGCTGTGTAATCTTTTTTCTATCACTTTGCATTTCAGCAACGTAATCCAGTTTCCACAAATATTTGGGATGTTTTTCTATGTAATATTGAATGTTCTCTAGCATTTTGTATTTGATGTAGAATTATTTCTAGATTTTATAGCCGAACGCGTTTGATATTTTTGTTTCTTTATCATGTCAAATACCGTGTTGTTGCTGCCTTAAGTCTGTATCAGGTTGAAAAAAGCAACCTCTCTTCCCAACTTGTATGATGAAAGGGTTCTAGCCATGTAATTCTAAAGTCTAGAAGTACATGCTCCAGCACTCAACGAATTGTGGATTGTTTGGGCAAATGAATTTATCTAAAATTTTATGTCGTCAATATGAGGTCATTGCTGCTTCAGAATAGACAGTGTTTGCCAATCATCTGGAACTTCTGGAACGAAGAAGCTTCAAGATCAAGCGGCGCTGGTTCGACTCTCGGGGTGTGCGCTTGAACAACGCACGTTAAGGACTGCTCTCCATTCAGCGGCATCTAATGGATGGAATAGTTCCCCGGCAACAAGACTTCAACAATCGGAAACTTCACTCTGTCAATCTCGGTGACCGGGCCTACGTCAGTGATTCAAAGCCTCTACTTCTACAAGTATGCGAAACTGCCAGGATTAAGCTCTGCAAGAAGCTTTCCCAGTCCGAGGATAAAGATTCAATCAATCAATCATCGTCATTTTACTTCGATTCTTCAGCCTTCAAATAAAGTTGTATTGGGATGTATATGATAATTTACTTCCAGACAACTAGAGTCGGGTGTGTTGGTTGCTTTCAATAAAAATTTACGTCTAATCATCATCATTTTGTTCCTTCCTCGTCTGGAGGGTTGGATACAATGCGCCATTGTTCTCGACCATGAGCTGTGCGTACTGCACATTCATAACTTAATTTTGTCCATTTTGTGATGTTTGTTGTCCAAATCATTCTTGGTCTGCCTTTACTTCTTTTACCGTTTATCTTCCCTTCTATTAATGATCTTTGTAATGAATTTTGCCTTATTGTGTGTCCGAAATACTTCAATTTTCTTCTTTTGACTGTTTGTAAGAGCATTTTGCTTGAATTGAATTTGGAGAGTACTTCATCGTTAGTGATTTTTTGTTTCCATGAAATTTTTAACATTTGCCTGTATGTCCAGAGCTCGAAGGCATCGATCCGTTTCTCCATTTTTTGTGATATTGTCCAAGTTTCAGAACTGTATAACAGGGTCGACCAGATATAGCATTTTAAGATCCTGAGACGAGTTGATAAATTTAAACGTTGATTGGTTAAAATATTTTTCATTTTTCCAAATGTAGTTCTTGCAATTTCTATCCGTCTAAGAATTTCATGGTCACACCTCCCATCTTCAGTTATTAAATGACCAAGATATGAAAAAGATTTTACTTTTTGTATAATTTTATTGTCAATTATAATTTGGAGTACTGTGGTGTCTGGTGATTTTGAGATTATCATTGATTTGGTCTTTTTAGTGTTAATTTTCATATTAAATTCTTTACCAATTGAGTTAACATTGTCCAATATTTCTTGAAGATCTTCTTGTGATTCAGCCAACAGAACAGTATCATCAGCATAGCGTAAATTTGTTATATTCAAGCCACCAACTTTTACTCCTTTCATATCATCAATTGATCGAAAAATCATTTCTGTATATAAATTAAAAAGACATGGAGAAAGTACACATCCTTGGCGTACTCCACGCTTGATATCAATTCCTTTAGATAAATCTTTTTCCATGCGAATAAATGCTTTTTGATTCCAGTACAAATTAATAATAAAACGTAAGTCTTTGCCATTCATACCAATATTGGACAAACAATGAATCAGTTTCTCATGGTTAACTCTATCAAATGCTTTCTCATAATCAATAAAACATGCATATACATCTTTATTTACTGCATTGTAAATCGTCTAATCATGATATGTTAAAATCTTGCTAACATTTAAAAGTGTTTTGAAATGCTCAAAACGTTTCTAAACAGACAGTTCTAATGTTATGAGTAGCCTATATTCTGATGATACTTCGATGGTCACTTAAAAGGTTCTGGACATTTCTGGGCTCTGGGGTAGATGAACAATTTGAAAACCATCTCAAACCAGTAGAGAATTTCTTGAATATATTCTGGCTTTGCAGAACAACGAATTTTGTTGTGGTGTAAAATTCCTTGATGTTGGTCTCACTTCAAATTATGTTGAAATGAAAAATTTCGTTTCGTTTTAATTATTTCGTTTTGTTTTACATATCTTTTCATAGAGCGGCATTTTGTTTCACTCGAAAATAGTTTATTTGTGACACTTCTATTACATTTCAATGTCGCCATTAAAGAGCCTTCTTCTAAATCTTCTTGTAATTACTTTCTTCTTCCAAAGTTAAGTCGTACAATTGTTCTTATGTCAACATAAGGGATTTGTCTCCTTAGAGCAGAGCAGTGTTTCTAAACTGTATTGCATTTACGGACACCTTTTAAGAAACTTTCAAACCTACAGACCCTAAAAACTTTTGAAGGTGACTCTGAGTGAAAATATTTAGAGTATAGGCTACATATAGTTATTACTATCCGAACCCTTCACAGCCTGTTTCACCTAAATAAGGATCATCAGAAGGACCTTATTCAAATAGAATTTGAATTGCATTTGAATTCCAATTGAATCCAGATTCTATTTGAATAAGGTCCTTCTGATGATCCTTATTTAGGTGAAACAGGCTGTTAAGGATTCAGATAGTAATAACTATATTTGATTTAATTCGCTCTGCTTTGCTTTTTTGCCTAGTATTGAGCACTTTTTGTAGTATTAACAGTTTTCCTGTTATACATAGATGTATTCTATATTCTATGCTTTAGATCAGAAAAAGACAATTTGTCAAAATTGTCCATCACATGTCTTGTACTTGAGTTCGAAACCTGCTTATAGCAGACTACTGTCACTCTTTGATCGTTGGCGTTCTTATATTGATGAACAAAAGATTGTACCGCATAACCTACAAAACTTGTGTTCTACATCGTTTCAACGTCTCCAGACGGTGCAAATGAACAATACAAAATGATAACATTTGTCAGTTGAAGAAGCGGTTCGAAAATTATCGCCCATTTATTTTAATTTAACCGATTTGAAATTTTAAAACATGTACAATTGATCCCGCTTGTTCCGACCACGTAAATATGGCCGTATTAAGAAGATGATATGGCCGTCTTAAGAGGATAATATGGCCGTATTAAGAAGATGATATGGCCGTATTAAGAGGGTGATATGGCCGTATTAGAGGATGCTATGGTTGTATTAAGAGAATGATATGGCCGTATTAAGAGGGTGAAATGGCCCTATTAAGAGGATGATATGGCCGTATTAAGAGGGTGGTCTGGCCGTATTAAGAGGGTGATATGAATGAACAGGAAAATTTGTCCAGTAAAACAGAAGTAGCACCAGCGGGAGATTTAGACTACACATGTCATGATCAAGCGCGGTCGACTTTAGTTCAACGAAAATCAATTCATTTGATGCTTGTATTTTCCAAGCAACAACGAAACCACGGAATGGACCATGTAAAAAACAAACAACATCCAAGCCGGCTGATGATTGAATGAGAATGTTACCTAAGCAATTAAGCATGGTACTTTCTATTTTGCATTTATCAAATGCTGGCATTTGTACAACAATCGATTTCGCTACAGTAATAGCATCTTCAGCTTATTTAAATTGAGCATTGAGAATCTTTTGTATTTAATTTGACTTTTACATGAAAGAAACGTAGTTAGACGCTCGTACCACGTAGCAATGAACATAAACGCCTTCACCATTCATTGCAAAGTATAAACTATGTATAAACCTATGGTTTTCATAATGGCTGCATTTATTCCTATTATGGTGCCTGACAACGTTGCGGCGCCTGACAGCGTTGTGCCTCCATATACGATCATAACGCTATTGGCATCGAAGCAGCGATTGTGTTACGCTCTTGCGCGTTCTTCATGCAAGTGTGAAATAGATTTTTGCGTCTATTTAACTAAAAATTTTGCTAAATCTATGCAAAAATAATAATCAATTGATCATGAAAACTTATATTAAGCCTTCAAGGTCACGCAATCTTTCGTATCCGTCTAACTATCTGGACACAATAATGATCAGATTGGAATGAATTTTGTGATGTGATTTTTGTAAAGTTATTTGTCACATGTTTACAATTGTTTTTGTTTTTTTATTAAGCTAAATCTCAAATGTTTTCTTGTAGAGGTGTTGTGCTGTTGATTCGCAATCATGAAATGATGATTTGCACAACCATATAATCTCTTAGCATAATTTAGTAAACAATCAATTTTGCTATAATAGAAGTATCTTAAGATTATAATTCAGCTCTTCAAGTTTGTTTGTTTGTTTCATTGCTTTTTGAGGGGTGTTGTGATCGTTTTGGACGCAAATGTTACCTTCCTACCCAAACAACCTTCAATCTTGACACCTTTGCGGGTTCATTGGCGTTGCGGTATATCGCTTATTGTAGCTGCTACTATCTTTTTCTTTCTGGATAAGTAAATTGTCGAAAAGATTCTATTTGAATAAGCCGAAGATGCTATTACTAACTTATAGCGAAATCGATTCTTAATAAATTACAGTAAGAGGTTAGATTGTTGTGCAAATGCCAGTATTTGATGAATGCAAAATAGCAGTACCATCTTGTCGAAAAGTACAATGAAGTTGTTCAACATTGGCTTTTCATGACGAGTTTGCTGACAAGCTGCAAAGCCGTGTTTGGGCCCAGTCAGTAGAGAGAGAAACTGCCGTGATGCCATCATCTTGTATGTGTTACCCTTCTCACATCATTCTGATGTGTTTTAGAGTGAATTTATGTCAAACATGCGATTTTGAGAGAACTTTGCCTTTGGCTAAATGCACTGGTTCATGAGTTGCCGCTTCGGTTGCGACCAAGTATTTCTGTTTTATGTTGATGTCATTTAATGCATAAACAACGCAATACATGACATTGTTTCCGCTTGGTTTGTGATCGTTACATGACGTCATAAGCAGCGTTGACTGGCTCGCACAACTAAACTGTGGCTAAACAGTCACGCATTGTTTATGTATAGTGGAGCTGTCAGCAACTAAAGTTGCTTGTTGGAAGTCCTTAAAAGGAGCTCAAATCGTGAATCGCAGAATTCGCCGCTTCTGCATCGCTTTCCTTTTGCGGCAACTATTGCTGCCGCGGCCTCCACGGTTTTGAAGTGTTGCCATTATTTATAAATTGTAACGAAACGAGCACAGCTCATATGCCGTTGCTCAACAGATAATAACAATCGTCATTGTCTTGTCGCTACGTTCGCAGCAAAATTTCGTAGATTGTTTATGATTAATATACAATTTTATGACCTTTGTCTTTCTTACTCAATGCGTTTCGCTTGAGTTTATGTGTCAATGGATGATGTTGATTTGATTGCTTTATGTTGGAAAGCTACAACTCCACTTCTCCGCAGTGCCACTGCATTGGTTTGAAATAGATAACTGTAGGTCTGTAGCCATCATCATCAATTATTTAGGAGTCCTTTTTCTGATAAAGTTGATTAAAAAAATCCAGTGTTTCAAACTATGAATGGCTCATCTAGGGGCAAACAATCGTCAATTGCTACATTCTTATTTTGATTTGATTGTTTGTCTAAGGTTTGTTACTATAAATTAATGATATCATTTAAACTTAAGCCACCAGCTTTGGATGTTAAACTCTTGTGGTGGAACGCGCTTGAGTGAAAGATGGATTTATATTTATTTCAATATCAAAACGTGACTCCAATTGTTGATATGCTCCAATCATCTTTACCCAGGGTGTAATAAATTAAGTGGGCGCAGTTGCTGAAGGAAAGGTGGGCGAGAGAAAGATCAGGTCACCGTCTTCCTCATTAGTGACAAAGGCCGAGTTGCTTCACTTGTTCCTGGCTTCATACCATAACTATGACGTGGCTAAACACGTCGTAGTTTTGTCCTTCGTCGTAGTTTCGTCTTTTTCCTTTTGGTTTATTGAAAATGAAATGATTTCGTTTTGCTTATTTGTTTAACAAAGAGTTTCGTTTCGAGTCGCTAATTACAGAATAAACATTTCAATTCGTTTGATCGAAGGATAAATCATTTTGGACACCCTGAGTAGCAGAACCCAAGTTGGGCGACAACAAGTGCAAACACATGGATCTGAATGGGGACAAATCATTGCACGATAGTTGGTGTCTCGCGCTATCTCGCGCCTATCTCGCGCTACTTTAACTTTGTTTTGACCCTAAAGGTTAATACCTGACGGTTTAAAAATTAGATTAAGTTGACGATAAGCCAAGGCAACTAATCTCATGGACCATCTTCGTGTCCTCCTTCAAACGTGCCAATATGTGGCTTGCCGAAGACACAGCTGCGTGCTCTCCGGTAGGTGTCGAACTGGTATCCTTTCGAACACCATGTAGATGCTTTCACCGGTCGGTGACCCAACAGCCAACAGACAATGGTAATATATAGGTACACCATGGCGTTCATAGTTTGAACACTGTATATAGGTAACACTCCATAATTACTCGTAATTCAAGATCATCATATTAGTGGGATGTACGACAAGGTTAAATTTATTATTTTGTTGACATGAAACATTAAAGTTTTTGATCGAAGTCCTTCTTTATACCATCGACGACTAGCTATCTCCCACACAGCATTACAATTTTATTTTACAATTTATTTGTTGCAGAACCGGTTTTCGTTCATAATAATATTTATTTATTACAGTATGTAATATTATTTTGTTGCAGTATATAAGTTATATTGTGACATGTCAGTTTTCCTGCTTTTTGTTTCATTGTTGAACACGTCATAATGGTCGCGTTTTGTCGCGTGTATCTTTTCCTGATACTTGTTTTGATATGCAACTGTTGTAAATATTGCGATGGCCAGGAGTAAAGATGTAAGTTGATTGCTCAACCAAGTTTGAAACATCTCGTTTGTCACAACTCTTTATACCTTCTATGTAAAGCAGTTTGAAATATTTTTTTCCGTTAGAAGGAAGTGCTGAGTCCATGGCCTCGACAGCTGAGAACAATCAAACCTTGAAGTGTCACATACTTGACGAGAGCAAGACTATCTTGTTGAGGAATTGGAATGCAGGTGTGCAATGGCCTACGTATGGGAGGAGGGGGGGGGGGCAGTGTGGCATTGTCTTTCTCTTCAAATTTTTTTAGACGATCAGATTAAAACTAACGAATTTGCTGATTTTTGGATAACAGCAGTCGGAAAAGCTTTTAAATTTCTATATCTGCCCCATGTGTAATTTCAAAACATCATTTTCTGTTCTGTACTTGTTGTTTGAATTTATTCATAGTATGGTTGATTGGTTATATTTCGTGTGCAGGCTGATCACTGTCATTGTTTTACTATGATAGTGTCAAGTGGATACCTGTTCTAATCCAGGTCGTGGTATCTCAGACATGTTAAAGAAGTGTTTCCCAAACTTTTTTTAAAATAGTGCCTCCCTGGACAACGAACAGAGTATCAAAAGCCCCTTTCGACAAAAAAAGTACCGTCAAAATTAAAGAAAAAAACATAATTATGACGTCAACAAAGTTAGAAGAACGGAATTCGCATTCCAGAAACAGTAGGTAAACTGAAAACTCGCTCGATCAACATACTCTCGGATTGTAAGAATGGATTTGCGTAATCGCAGTGCTTCAAAGTAAGTCATCCGTTACGACCTCAACAAACTTGTAAGGCACTGCGAAGCGACGTTGCCTACATAATTACCACAATATCTGCCACAGAGCTCTTAAAGCCGCCGTCTTCTTTTGTATTTCTTTGAAGCGAAACATGACAAAAAATGCTTTGCAATCCTCTTCTTGTAACTGCCCCGATTTACTCTCAGCGCCCCCCAATCGCCCACTTTATAGCCAGCGCCCCTTCATGGTTGCAAGCGCACCCAGGGGGGCGCTGGCGCCCACTTTGGGAACCACTGTGTTGAAGCGTTCCAAGGCAAAACTTCGTTACTAAACTTTTCATCAAGTTTTCTTGTGAATCAACTGATGATCCAATAGGATGCGCAGTGTGACAAAACAAAATGTTAAAGCGTGTTGTCGATTACGTTTTTCTTGGCATTTTTCTGTGATCTTATTTTCACGCAGTGCGTTCACCGTCGTTCCATGCTCAGTGTTCAAGATTTGATTAGTAAGCTTTGATTTGATGAACCTCTGAATTGTTGCTGTGGGTTTGTGGGAATTGAACATGTGACTGGTGTTTTGTTATCACGTCACAATAGACCATTGTGGAAATTGGAAACCCGCATGGGCCACCCAACATCGTGGGGTCCAGTGGCGTACGCAAGGGGGAGGGAAGGGGTGAGAGTTAACCCCCCATTGAGCATACTGTTTGAAATTTTCTTATTGCTTTATTCATTATATGAGTTATCCTCTATTTTTCTTCATTAACGCAACTTTTTGCGAGTTTTTGTGTAAATCGAGTTTAGTGAGCACGTATTTTTGCTGTGATGTAGCAATTGTATCTAAAAAACTATCTGTGACGAAACTAAAGAGATAATAATTTGAGTAGCTGGGATCGAAATTTCTCGCTTGCTTAAGGATTGCTCTTGGTATGTATACTGTACAAGCAGAGATTACTTGTATAGTAAGTAAGTCGGTAATAATTAGTAAGTCATCTGTGGTATAAGCCTAGTATGGCTGCTTAAAGCAAAAGTAGGCTACTATCAACCCAGGTAAACCACCTGCTTGAACAAGCGGTCTGTTTTCACTGGTGGCGAGCATAGTTTTTAGTAGGCAACAGTTTTCACCATTTGTTGGGAAAGCTAGCTAATGAAAGCAACTTTAATTTTCACGTTGAAACGTTTTTAAAACAAAATTTTGTTTTTATTTGGCGAAAAATTCTTTTGTCTTTATTTATTTCGAGATCGTAGCAATTTGGTTTCTATATGCGCTTGAAAGGCCAATGCATGAAAATCGTACAATGCAAAAAGCGTCATGGTCTTGCGCAAAAAGTGTTTCCTTTAAAAGATACTGACTATTTTCACTTATAGAGTTTCACACAAGACACATCCCATTTCAAAGTTTGTTTCGTTTGAGATAATCACAAGGTTTGTTAAATTGTAGGTATTTTTACCATCTTTGACCTACTTTTTTCTGCTGCAGAGTAAAAGCAAGCCACTACAACGAGTAACCAATTCAAAAGTTTAAAACGCACTTTTGCTGCCAGATGCCAGTCTTAATGTAACTTACATGAAAAACCTCTTCATCCTCTACACAGGAACGAATGGCCAAATATTGTGTACAATGTTTGTGGACGGCGGATTGCATGCATAAGTTACATTGCATTGACAACTTAACCAACAAATTTACACATTTTTAACAAAAAAGTTAATGTTAGTGAAGCATAGCCTAACAGTCTTGCAGCCTTCCCTTGAGCACAATTTAGGCTACACGCCTACGTTCTGTGACCCATCATAGGTCTTCTTTTGTTTAGGCCGTGAAATAAAGACAGTTTAACACGGTCTCCTGTAATTTTTTTCAAACCCTCCCCCCATAAAATTACAAATTCTGAGTGCGTCACCTGTGAGGTCACACTCAGAATTTGTAATTTTATACTTTTGACTGCACTTTCGGTGATGTTAAACTTTAATTAAACTGTTGCTGAACTGTCTGTTCCGCTCTAAAGGGACCTGGAGAAACAACCATTTGTGTATGGTGTGGATGAAAGTGGAATAGTAAACTTGTTTCGTTGTGTAGCCAATATGTTTTGTTGGCATAAAACATCACTTTTGTGGCCAAGAAATCGTCGCAATGAAATAAGAACTCGTAGAGGGTGCAAGGCCAACACGATGGCGGAAATATCAATTGTTTATAGTTTCATATCTTTGTAAGAATATTGAAATCACTTTTCTGTTTGACTCCATTGCGTAACCGGTAATGAAAACAGCATAGTACGGCACTAAAGTCATGTCAAGCGTGTTTGATTTCATGTGCTCGTAAAGGACTTTACAATCACAACTTCTTTAACTTGAAGAAAAACTTTATTTTTGCTTGTTGCTTTTAACAACTTCACAGTCCACTTCATCCAATCAGGTTTATCACAGCACGCTATCAGTGTCACGTGACCGCTTGCGTCCTTGTCACGTGACCCCGTGCGTCGTTATCACTTCTTACGTAGCATACGTTGGTTTATTGACGTATATTTTTCATGTGGCATTAATGCCATTTTCTTCACGATTTTAGTTGATGTAGTAATCTCATTGTCTATAAAATTGCTGTAAATGCAATAGCTTTAACATGGGTGTTATTAACAAGGGGGTACTTTGGGACCTAGACATAGAGGGCTCGAAATTTTTCCAGAGCTGGTGAACAAAGAATACATAACTTATTCTTCGGGGTTTTACAGTTTTCTTTAAGGAATGTTTTGTTTTATTGGCACAGAATTTTACTTGTTACCGGCCCACCATATCTTCTCAACGGCCCTGTTTAAATGTCTTTTCAAATAGTTGCCCATTGACGCGCTGGTATATCGCCTGTCTGGAGCATCTTGATAAACACTCAATGAAAACCAATCAGATCATAACTTGTATCTTTGACCAACTGTGGCTGTGTTGAAATTTTAGTACTTGTGGACTCAATGTTTTTGGTTTTACTCTATAGCCCTACTATCTCAGGAGCACCCAAAATGGTGTACTATCAAATTGGCAGTTCAGAGTTTTACCGGTTCGATACCTACTCGAAGCAAATGTTGTTTTTTTTACTTGATTTGTTGCTTTGTTAAAGCAGACGACATTCTACTGAGCTGTTTCATAAGAAATTTTGATGAAGTTAAAAGTTATTGCAAATTGTTGAGAAAACGAAAAACATTATAGACAGACGCGGTTAAAATGTTCACATTTGGGTCACCCATGATTTGTATGCAATCTGTTCACGTGGATGATGAACTGTTCGTAGTTCAGGATGTTCGCAAACTGTGTGTGTATGCTTTCAAAGTTAAGAGATTTCAAACAAAATATTTCGTCATGCTAGCGACATCAGAACTTGCAATTCCTTTACCATTTTTTTTGCTTGTATTGGTTTTCAATAACTTTTCATTTCTATTTCATGTTTTTTACGGTTGTTAATAATAATCAGCGATCCGTCGCGATCTCAAACTGCAGGAGTTTTTTTTGTTGGGTAAAAATTTGGTATTTATTTTTATCTTTGGCATTTGTCCCGTAATAACGTGATCTGGTTTTGCATTCTTTGGCGTCTCTAAATACTGGGTGTTTTCCAATTGTGTTTGACGTGACATGTGCATGTGCCATTTTCCAAATTAAAATTTTCTATTTTTTTTTTTATTCAAACATGAAAACGAAACCCTGTTCGCTGTTTTGGTTTCGTGTGGTGATTGATCGATTAAGCTGTTCTTCCTTGTTCTCTTGTGACCTCATAAGGCTTCAGATCAAACCGTGTTCTGCCAGCGCCAGATCAAATCGTTTCTCTTACAAAGCTTGTTTTCATGCAGAATAGCACAACTTTTACGCAAACCTTTTTTGTTCCAAGGTGTACATTTCTAGGATGGTGACCAGGAATTGTAATTGATGTCTATTTCAAGTTTTAAATTTTGAACTTTTAAATCATTTTTCATCTTGTAGAAAGCTGTATGTGGTTATAGCGGACTAGAACTGCTCGAAACAGACGCACTTCGAAATAATTTGCTTCGACGCAAAATTCTTTATCTTGGTATCTTTTTGCCTCGAAAGCAAAACAGTTTTAATTTATAATTGACAATCCACTCACAAGTAAACGATTCAACACTTATCCAAGGTTATAATAGTTTAGTGCTGAAGCATTTAAAATATTTCGTTATGCTTCGACGGGTTTTTATTTATGATTTTGTGTCGAATTATAAATTGAATTTCGTTTCAACTAATCTTACTAGTGGCTACGGTTGTTTGTGATACTTTTCAAAAGTTTTACAACTTGCATTTTTAAAATAACTTAGAATAATCCCAAACAAAAAAATCCGTCATTTTTACATTGATTCAAACGTCTCAGACGTTGAATTAATGTAAAAATGACAGATTTTGCTATCCGGGATGTACTCAGGGATGGAGGAACCATTTTAAAAGTAGGTGGGCCCAGAGGCGCAGCAGTCAAAGTCAATCCAACTTCTGGGGGGCGAAGCCCCCCAGACCCCCCATAACATTGTTGCATTTCTAATATTTGAAATCGTTTATACCAGGAGTCGGGAACCTACGGCCCGCCAAGAAAAATCATACGGCCCGCCGCTCCTTTTCAAATTATAATATGTGGCCAGGCCAGTGGTTTATTACAGTATAATCGAATGGAAGAACAAGTACTTTTCATTAATCATTTTAGTAGGCCCACGTCTTTGATTTGCAGCGTTTCTGTTTGTATAAACAAAGAATTCAACATAAAGCGCCATTATGATACAAAACATATTATTTTTTCCAAGTTCATGGGTCAAACAAGTAACGGCAAAGTTAATCTACTCAAAAATAGCTTTAAAACAGCAAACTTTTCTGTTACAAAGGAAAGGAAAAGCAATAAATCAGAAAATTCTTTTGCTAGCTACAATTCTTTTTCTACCTAATTCTTTTGCCATAGATGAGAGCACAGACACGACAGATAAGCCTACAGCTGAGCTGGCAGTATTTGTGCGTGCAGTAAACAAAGATTTGGATGTTTAAGAATTTGTTCAGCTGATTCCCGTCAAGGATATTACTAGTCGATATTCTGAAGGCATTAGGCTACGTCAATAAAATCATGCCTCTGAATCTATCAAAACTGGAATTAATAGGCTACGGCCCGCCAAGACCATGTAAAGTTTGGCTTTGGCCCGCTGTTAGAAAAAGGTTGCCAACCCCTGGTTTACACATTGCGTTTTCATAATTGCCTTTCGTGCCAACAGGTAAAATTTTCCATTTTTGGGCCTGATTTGGTCAAAAAAAAATTACAAAATTGTTGAATTGCTCTATAGCGCTGTACGAAATGTGGAGATGTACACACAAATAAAAAGGCAACAATACACACACAGTTATAATACCACCTGGGAGTAATAATATGCGGCATTATACAGCACGTGCATATGTAATGATATCACTGTTCTAACCATAGAGAGCATAGAGAATAATTATATGATAGATTTCTCCACCAGTCACACGCAACCACACTCATACGTGCTGCACATCAACAATGGACTCAACAGAAAGTTTGAAGAGTGGATTTCATCATTGACCTATCAAAGATAATCAAACTGCTGTGTATCAAATGAGTGAAGACCTTTTTTTGGAACTGCCTCTCTGATTTGCCGTTTTCGCTACCTTTTCAAAGAAATTTGGCTTTCAAAAGTAGGTGGGCCAGGCCCACCAAGAAAATAAAGTAGGTGGGCCGAGGCCCACGTGGTTCCTCCATCCCTGGGTACTCGGCTGCGTCTCTATACGGCTGCGCTGACACTGTCTGCTTTGTAAAGCGCTGAGGAACAACGCATTCTGCTTAACGCTGAGGAACAACGCATTCTTATTAGGAACAACGCATTGATTCTTATTAATGTTATACCTATTTACTATTTATTGATCATCAATTCTCAGTAGCAGTTAAAGTTATTATTTCAATTGATCAAGTTGGCGGTTTGTTACAAATGTATTTCTTGTTTTCCAGCTTCGATGGCGAAGACAATCATCAGTCCACCTGCCATTCATCATTAGACATTCGTCGCAGGCGTTCGCCTTTGACCCTATCAACCACTTCATTCACCAATCATGACACCAGTGACAACCACATTCGTTGCTTGGCAACAACGAGGATTCCGTCACCAACAAGCAACCAAAAACATGTTGATAACATTCCAAAAACTACCAGTACAATCGCTGGTGTTTCTTTAAATACCATTACCTTTTGTTTGCCATCTGTTCCTTGTTTGCTGGCCAATGAGAGCAAATCAAGTGACCATACAAAGACCAGCTGTAAACCAGTTAACCAATATACGGATTGTTTAAAAACTGGAACTCCATCAGTGACAACATCAGTTAACGCTATTGTTACGTCATCGTCCGAATCGAAATCACCATCCACGACGAAGTCGTTGTGTTCTACCGAGTTTGCGGAACTGTTAAAGTCTTGCAAAATAACAATCAAACCAGTTGAGAAAACACAAAACAAAAAAGCCTCTTGCAAGTCGCAATATACATCCGCAAGGTGGCGATATTTAACCAATCAAACCCGGAACAAACCGCACAGGTTGAAATGGCACCACACTAACTTTGATGACAAATCAAAAAAGTCGCGCAAATCGATGCCGAAATCGGTTTTATCGGACACTACACCGCTCGCGCAAGCTTGGTTGGAACAAGCGACCCGCGATCGCGCGACAGCGGAGACGCTGCGAACTGTTGAAAACCATGAATGCACTCCCATATCCCCAAGCAGCGACCCTTGTTTGGTGAGCACCTCATACCTCAGCGATGGTGAAACAGAACTGCCGGATATCGACGCCTCGAATCCCGCTGAGGCGTGCGATGATTCTCGGTCTCGAGAGAGCGAGCTTCTTCATAAACCGGAAGTCCCGTTTGATGACGAAAGTTGCGAAAGCAGAATACGTGACTTAAGAGAACAATGCCAACGCTACCGAAAGCCGCTCGATGAACACGAGAAAGACGCTTCTGACACGAAACAATGGAAAAAGCACTCGATATCCGCGGATCTAGTTGACGCAAAGGAACCTAATGGTAAGGGTTAATTACTGCACAGCACATTTCTGGTAAACAACCTATTGTTAATTATTTGTGACGTCACAAACCGCACATGGCCAATTCAGATGATACGCGCGATCTAGTTCAATAGTAGCGAGCAAGTGATGCAAATATTTTGCAATACTCGTCACTTCCGCCACAAACGCGTAGGAACAAGTCAAAGTGTTGCAAACTCAAAGCACTTCGTTAACATGACAATGATTGTGATGTCATACTCATGACTAACTTTTATCATCATTATGAAAGAGACCATCGGAGTGCATTTCTCAATGCAATTCCAAACCGCGCGAGCCTATCCTGTCATAATTTTCGTTCCAAATAACTCCTCAACATCATCTTGGTTTCACGAAAATCAAACTTTGACTTTCACCTGAGGACTCTTCCTTCAACCTTAACCTTTGGTGAAAAGGTGTTGCTGGTACTTCCTTGATGGATTAACATTAATTTGACAGACGGTGGTGTCTTGAGCTACACCCCCCCCCCCCACAACACAAACTTGTAATTAGTTTCTCTGCTATGACAGATACAGAGCCATGCAAAGTAAATCAACGTCAAACAAACGTCGTGTGATCGCTCAACGTCGTGGGCTGTTGATCTGCAGACATCTAATTTCAGAAATATTTGATAACTAAAAATAGAACAGTATCTCTTTAAGATGGTAGTTTATTTGTCTTACAACGATGTTTCATGTTTGGTGGTTACGTTATATAAACGTTATAGCAACGGTAGCAACAACCACATTTGTGAAAAATAGTTTTTGTTGCAATCTTGCCCAGTTTTGAGTTGTGCTGACTTGCACTGCGAAATAATTTCTCTGTCTTTGTTAATTAGAATAATTTGTGACGTCACTTGTAGTCAAAGGATTTCCAGAGAAGGAAAAAGTGAAAATTAAATCGTCTATTGTCCGTTTATAGTGACACATCTTCATCACCCCGCTAGTAGGTACTGCTATTTTGCATTCACCAAACGCTGGCATTTGCACAACAATCTAAATTCTTAGTGTAATTTATTAAGAATCGATTTCGCTATAAGTTAGTAATAGCATCTTCAGCTAGCACATGTAAAAAATAAAATTTGAAAAATAAGTAAAACGAACAAATAAAGCAAACTCCGATGTTATCAACACGCATAAAAATTCTTTTTTAAATAGATGGTTACATGATATTAAAACCAAAAGCTGCAAGCCTGAATCTTAAACTGGTGCTTGGTTTTATTTTGACTATTGAAAAAGTTTAAACACGTCATCAACCAAGTGACGTCATCGTCTGTGGATGGCACGATTGCGAGAAGTAACGTCGTAATAACGCTGCCATCGCTAAGATGTTTGCAGCGACTGCTTTCTGTTGCTCTGGTCGCCAAAAGATTTTTTAAAGCCGACACCTCACGTGATCACGTTGGGAATTCCAGAAACTTCCAGAAATTCCAGAAACTTGTGCTGTCGTCAACTTGCCACGCCTACCCGCTAAGCAACAATGATACAATAATGCCAGCCTGCGAAATCAAGTTATATTGAAAACCATCCTGAAAGCTCTATTGAAGCCCAAAACACTTTTGCCAAGTTTACCAGAAATAAAAATAAACTTTTTACATTAGATTTAAAAGTTTAAATTGACAATTTTCAACGTTATCATAACAAGTACAATTTTCTAGTATGCGTCAATTTGCACATGGTACATGCAGGTGTTGGTAGATACTTTGTCGGTGCTCAACTCAACTTGTGAGTACCGATATGTCTTCGTTTTGATAATAGTAATAATGTTATGTCGCTCTACAACAGCTCAGGTCTTTTAGTGACAGAGCTCATTTTTAATTTTTTATCAGGTTTACAATATCATCACCTTATTACTCGACTTATTCTCACTGCGTTATGCAAGAAAGAACACAATCAGTACCGTTTTTAAAGTCTTCTGCATGACCCGACTTGGAATCGATGTCAGACCCCAGACGCACCAGTACTACAGACGAAAGCAAAACCACTCGGCCACTGTTGAGTTGGTTTAGAAATTTCTATTTTTTTTATTTGAAATTATATACAGGCACAACACACACAAAAAAAACTTTCAAACGTACTGTATTAACAATAATAATAACAACATTTATATAGCGCCACATCCACAGTGCAAACTATGGTCCTGGGCGCTTTATATTTCAACACATTGAAACAAAATTCCACTCATTTAACATTCCCAAATAAAACTTCCCGACTAAGCTTTTTATTTTTATCTTTTTAACTTTTTATCTTATGACTTTACCGATGACCCAAAAGAAAACGTAGTGTGATAAAATAATTTAAAAAGTATCAGTTCTTCACGAGATGTTTGAACACAATGTAACATTGCTTGGACATTTGTTAACGTTGAGCGAAGGACTGAAATTCTTGGCTGAGTAAAGATTGCAAATTGTCCAGTTGTAAAAATGTCCTTTCGTGTTGGTAATTTTATCCTTTCTTCTTTTCCCCCCGTTGTCTTATGATCATGATCAAATAATTTCGATCCTTGAAATGTGCTGGATCGCGGTGTCAAAGGTCATTTCATATTCCCATATTGGGCATGATAGAAGCGTCGTGATACGAGTAAACTTCAAGCAATGAATAAGTTGTACTTTGTACTAAGGATCGAAGTAACATAAATGGGGCTTTTCAATACTTTGCTAAGATGTCAACAAAAAGTTGTTATAAAGAAAAATACCAAAAATTTGTTTGAAATAATTGAATAGATTTCGATTATTGTAACGATTTTTAAAACTATCCAATTTCCAACTGTCTCATGCTTTCGCTGTTGCTTCGCTTCGGTGTGGGATCGATTCCAGGCGGAACAAGACAGACAATCGCGCAGTCACTCGAAAAGCCTTTTAGAACGACAATGAATATAACGAACAGAGGGACAATGAATAAACAATACGACTATGAATTGAATTATGATGGTTGCTTGTTTCGTCATAAAGCAGTGATATTAGCCGGGTAATAATTAATGAAAACCCATCGGGAATATGATGCAAAAGGGAAAAATACAATTTCCAATAACGAACAACAACAACAAACTATGATAATATAGAATTTTTCCGAAAGGGTTGCCAGATGAGCAGTTTTTATGTTAAATTTTTGAATTTTGGCATTTGTTCATCTTTTTAGCAGAAAACCTATTATTTTTGATAATTATGACCGAATTGTTTATTGGTAAGGTTGCAGGAGCCAATGTTGCTAGACTGGCACTTGTTCTACTAACTTTAAAAATTCTTAGTCGTACCATAGGTTAAATAGAAGAAGAAGAAGAAGTTCTTTTATTTTACATCATCAGCACATGCGAAAAAAAAAAAAGACAAGATTACAATGTGAGCTAGGTTGTTTGCTGAACATGTGAGCTAGGTTGTTAATAACAGCACCTGTTCTGTTGAGAAGGAGCGATCTACCTGGTGTCAGCACTACCTGACTACTCACTATAGAACAGCGAGCATTGTGTTTCGCTAACCTTACCGGTGTAGCCTCCACGCCAGCCATCAAGACTTTTTCAAAACCATGTGGTTCTCTTCAGTTCTGTCTTGCTTAAAGTGGCAAAAGTGTTTGGTGGAGCACATTCCCTTTGAAGATTCTCATTGGAAGTTGTGAGCGAAACGTCGGCATCGAACTAAGCTTGACATGGTTGCTAGTGCGGATGGAAATATATTGCAGCATTGTGCAGTGTCAGGAATCGGTCTAAACTCTAAAGCAAAACTTTCCATTCTAAGCGAGTCACAAGACTAAAAAGTTAATCGTTTTGGCGCAATGCCTGAAG
This sequence comes from Aplidium turbinatum, assembly GCF_918807975.1. NCBI lineage: Eukaryota > Metazoa > Chordata > Ascidiacea > Aplousobranchia > Polyclinidae > Aplidium > Aplidium turbinatum. Next base: position 2,012,317 of record NC_137483.1, on the reverse strand, counting down.
TTCTCAAGTGAAATGTTTTTGTAAATGTTTTATCGTCCTCTGACGTCTAAAGACAATCAATTGACATGAGGAAGAAACCCAGTCCAATTTTTATTTTCTATAATTAAATGAATTACGCGCTGTAGGCAAACTACAACATCAGCAAAAGTTGATTTGCGAACAATGTATAATTAAACGCAACCGTGCTTAGGATGCGTTTGTGTTCCCAGACAAGTACTTAGCCTGGTATAATTTATTTTACATCAGGTAAAGCGGGCCAGATACGCAATTTCAAGTGTTTTAAAAAAATAAAACTTTGTTTTAAGCCGGTCGATTAAACGACTGCGCCTTTTACGAGGTGAAATATCTTGAGGCTTTAGGTCACGAAAACAACTTAGGCGATCTCCACTTCAGTCTGTTTCTGAGTGGATTTTGGTTTGCAAATGCACTTTTTCGGAGTTTACCGATTCCTGACAGTCGTGTTCGTGTACAACGTAAAGAAAGAAGTGTGCAATTCTCTATTACCACAGCAAACTCGCGGCATCAGGCTAAAACAGGTCGTTAATATCAACATTGTGAAGTAAGCAACGACCATGCTGCTAAAAGCGAAACTCAATCCATTGTAAAGAAAGTTTTGCACAAAATCGCATTTTTCCTCTATTCCTCCGCTAGTTTTTGTGCACCAATTACTTCACTACCTTTTTAGTTCTTGCGACTTGCCAAGGACCTGATGTCTTTGTTGGTGTAATTTTCAAGTTGTGCAAAGCTTCAAAAGAAAACACCACTCGGCGTTTTTTCTAACAAATTAACAGAGTTGCAGTTGATTAGATCCCCAGAGAACTAGCTTCCAGTGTTTTAAACATGCATTTTAGCTTCTGCTGAAAATTCTTCTGTTTTGCTGCTGTTTTAGAAGAATAGTTTGGCGTTTGGCGGAAACTAAATTAAATTTTTCACAAATACAATTAATTAAAAACGGCATGATTGATTGATTATGGGACTCTTTGTCCTCGGACTGAGAAAGCTTCTTTGAGAGCTTAATCCTGGTAGTTTCGCATACTTGCTGTAGAGGCTTTGAACTACTCACACACGCCCGGTGGCCGAGATTCCGCTTGTTGTTGAAGTGTTGTGTGTGAATTATTCCATCCATTAGTTGCCGCTGAATGGAGTGCAGTTCTTAAAATCCGTTACCCAGAGAATCGAATCGAAACGAAACTTTTTATTTCGAAATGAAACAAAACCAAGGAATTTTGCACCAAAACAAAATCTTACTAAACCTTAAAATATTCTTAAAATATTTTGGCCTGAAGCAATGTAATTCCAACATAGCAAGTTTGTTTCAAGCACAACTAAAAATCATGCAAAAGGTTCAAGAATTTTTCTTGGTAAATCTCTTATTTTAATTTATCGTGAAAATTTATCAATCGGTGAATGACGTCATGTGACAGAAGTCAATCTCACAAGTATCCTTGATTTGAAACTGTTACGAAGCATGAGGGACTTGGTTCTCGAAATAACACTCAGCGGGGGCAGAAATTATAGAAAAATTTCAATGAATATCTTCTTGCTATGCCGTGAAATTTTCCCCAAAAGCAATTTTCTCAACACGAAGAAGAAAATGATATTTTTCCAAAAATTAAAGACATGGAAATTGTAGTTACAATTTCTTGCGCTGTAAGCAACTTGTCGCCATGGAGCTGAAAATTTTTGATGCCATGCTAAGCGGTTGTCCATTCAAAAAAGTGTGACTCAAAATTTAATCGATTTTACTTTGTATTATTATTGGTATGACATTATATGGCAGTGTTTTCAAAGTTTTTCAAAATATCTTCCAAAAGCAATAAAAATCCTTTCTTGTCAAATATTTTTCAGTTGCTGCATTTTTTGATCAAGCAAAGCATTCAACAGACACAAAGCAAAAGCAGGCTTCAAAGCATTAAACTTTTGTTTTATTTTTACTTTATTATTATTTTTTTTTGATTAACCTAGACCACAATTCAGCCATAATTTATCTTGATTTAACGTCTGTATACGTTGAATCAATGTAAAATAACGGTTAATTTGCTGTCTTGGAAAAACCATCTCTTGTTCAAAATATAATTCATAGACTTGAAATAGAAATTTTTTATATTTTTTGCGGCACCTGTTCGCCCCATGCTAGTGGTATGCTGTTAACAAGCATATAAATGAGCAATGTGCATTTCTTTAGAAAGTCCACAATTCTTTTGAAAGGTGGTGTCTAAGCTCACTTCAGTTTATTTATTAAGTACACGTTATCCTTAGCTCACTTTCAGTGGCGTGACGTGACCATCTTTTGAGTCTCCCACAAGACAGCGAACTGAGCAAGCGACAACTGAGCAAGTGGCTGAAGTTGGAAAATGGTGAACTGAGCAAGCGACAACTGAGCGAGCAGAAACTTGGAATGTCACTGGTCAACAAAATGAGTTTGACAAACGATGACCAAGCAAGTCCGACGTGAGCACGTACATCTCAATTGTTGACTTGCCAGAAGCTGAAATGTGATTGCTGAGTTGAAGCACTTGCTGAGTTGTCGCATGCTGATCAGTCCGACGACTCCATTTTTTTGGGTGTTCACTGTTCACAATAAACTGCATATAGCCTACTTGTATTTGAAAACAAAAAGTAAAAGATAAAGAAGCAATGACGATAACTCGGTTGGACCGCACCCAAGGCTTCTTTAGATACAAGCAGATTAAAGTTTGCTGAAAAAAGTGAACACACAAGAACACAGTCACTCTGCGCCACTGATGCTGTGAAAATGTTACCGTTCGTTATCTTCACTAAAGAAAATTTAAAAACAAACTTTATTGGGCCGTCTGCCCCACGATTGTTGGTCTGTTTTGGTCGAAAGGCTCTTTCCTTGAATTGTTTTTGGTTGAGAAGAATCAGTGTGGGATTTTGCCAGCTTGCATTTTGATTCATTTTCTTTCAATGGTCAGTTTCCTACTCTTTCTAAGCATTGTTAGCTACGCCAGGAACAGACACAGAGATGGGAAATGCATGTTTTGTAAGAAAAATCATTACCATACACTTTTGCAAGAAAACAGCCGTCTTTCAGTAATAGCAGCCTGCTGTGTTGGCAAAAAAAATGTCTGTACAGTAGTTACACAAGTGTCGGGCAAGCAATGGCATAGCATGACCATTTTTGTGTGTTCAATTTTTTCAACAAACTTTAGTCTATTAGAACTTTAAAAAAGTCTGGGTGCGGTTCAACCAAGTCGGCTTCACTGTTTTTTTTTGTTTTTTTTTAATTCAAGCAGACAATGCTTAAAGTTTACTGAAAAAGTGAACACCCAGAACAACGGTCACGCTGCGCAACCGGGGGCATGCAGCAGGGGTCTCATAATATCATTGACTCTCTTTTCCAGTTTGTGGTCCAACAAATGCAAGTTCAACCCAATAAGTTGATTTTAAACTCATGTTCAGCAATTGATGCGAAAACTAAACCGTTTCCATCGCCAGTTGTATTATCATTTTATTTTTAAAGTGTTTGCTGAGTTTGAGTTTGGTATCTACAGTTTGGGTTTTTTTATTTCTTTATTAGATTAACGACAAAAGGTTGGTTATAGTTAACCAGTCGTTTCAAGTATTTTGCTCTTAAATTCATTTTGTTGTAAAAGTTTTTTGCTATCACAAACTGTAGACTTGCAAGCAATGGTTCTAACAGATTGTGACGCGGTGGCAGGCTGGTTGAGGCCAACTAGAGATCACGTGACGCGGCTGCGCTGACTCAATAACTTTCTGGGCCGGAGTATAACAACTGAATGGTTTGAATATTTCAATCAGTTCTGTGCAGCACTGACGTAGCCCATTCCACAGAGCACATTGCTTGACTGCTTTATATAGAATGTAGCTTGATGCGGAGGCAGCTGAATATGATAGGATAGTGGGTGTCTTATGCACAATTTGTGTTTCTGTGGTGGCTTATAATATTGTATGCGACGTTCTTTGTAGATCTTGCATACAACTAGTTACTTTTAAGATACAAAGCAGATTGCCAGCTTGATGAAAGGAATTAACAGAAAAAGTTTGTTTTTTATTAAAATCTGACGCCCATTATAAAAATGCGTAAAGTATAATTTTATTTGACAACGTACAATCATAGGAAAATTAATAGAAAGCTTACATAAGACAAAATTTGATGGCTGGGAGACTACCGTTAGAAACAATAAAGTAACTAATTTATTTTTACCAATAGCAAAGGTTTTGTTTTGCGTACTAAAAATCTTTGTTGCATAACAATTGAAATATTCCATTTGTAGTACCTCAAAAAGCATCCCAGGATCGGACCACCAAAAGCTTCAAGGTTTGTATTTACGTATCGCTCATAGTTTTGTGTTATGGTATGAAAAGTTATGAACGAATAGTTACGGTATGATAATGACACAGAGAATGTACAACTAAACAGTTTTGTTTCGGTAAACAAATTGAAGAACTACGTACTTGTTATATTTTGTGGAAATTGAGTTTTATCACCAAAAATATGTTGTATGATGGTCAATGTCTGTCCCGAGCAAAATTTTATTTAAAAAATGCCTTAATTTCGTTTATAGCAGGCGCTGGAATTTATTTATTAAACAACGTTGAAGGAACTTTACCTTGCTTCATCTCAAAAGTCATATTTTGGACTTGTAGTCTCAATTCAACTCAAGTCTTCAATTTCATTTATGCTGACTTTGTAATGATGCTCGGAGACTTTAAGGGACGAAATTTATAAGATTTGATATTTATCAACAACAGCTGTGTGCATGCACTCCACAATATTGACATATTTATTCAGAAAGCATATTTCAATCGGCATATTTATCCAAATTATGACGTAAAAATTAACATAATTGCAAAAAGTTTAATGGATCTGAATATTCTTCGCTTTCTTTCCACATCAATCTGTTTAACTTTCCCTTCATTTTTGTTTTAAGCCTACGTAATTTTTCTATAAGTTACGTTGAAGGGCTTTGTCATTCAATGAATAGCAGTGCCCTGATGGCAAATTGTATTAGTCATTAACCTATATTTAAATAATTGCAATATATCATAAAACTTCTTGAATCAATATGCAGGGCACAAGTATGCAAAGTTGATCAGCTTTTTTTCAACTTTAACATATTTTTATGCGCTCTGTTGATGTTTATTATATGTTTTGCGGTTAGTGATGAATAAATTGATTCTTGGTGGGACGTGATTTTTTAGCCAAAGTTTCTGTGTCTTACCAGTTCTCAATGAACGTACAGAATGATCACTTCAACTCAGCTGAACAATTTTTCTTTATTTCCTAACTCTTACATTCATGTTTATTAAGCAAATTGCCCGGTAGGCTTCAACTGCAGAACAAGGTTGTTTTAATTACTTTGTTCATGCTGCTTTCCGAACCAACGCCTCTTAAAGACTGCTCGGTATTGCTTATTTATCCACTAGAGGCAGTGTAGACGACTTTAACACGAACTATTCGACTCTAATTATGACGTTAAAGCGATTAAGTTTTTATTTAGCATCGAAACTTAATATTTTTCACATAATATTGTGAATATTTTTTCAAACATGCTAAAACAAGACCGAAAGATGTTTTAGTATTTTAAAAATCCCCCTTCTTGTTTCTGCGACATGAAAATATTTTTGGGTTTATATAAAACTTAATTTTAGATTTTACCATCCACTCAGCTTGGATGAGCTAAATAAAGAAATAATGCAGTATGACACAATGTTTATCCGGTTGTTTTGTTTCTATCACCTTCTAGTAGAAGAGTTAAAATAATTTGTGTTTATTTTGATTTTAGATGCAAGGAGAATTAAGTTGTTTTTCACCACAACAGCCTGAAAGTTTTCAGAGCGATCCAAAGATCTGGAACTCGTTTTCCAGCAATGCCGCCCCTGCTCCAGACAGTCTTCTAGTTGGTAAGTTATTGTTTAATTAAAGCTTTGGTGCAGTTCAGTGTTTTCGAAGCTGTGGTCCGTTGACACTTAAGGGGTGGGATGGAAAGTTTTCCGGGATCTGTAACTGTATTGATTTTTAAACAATGCCAAAATTATAGCAAGTCAGTAACACCAACATATTTAAGATAATTTTGCGCCCTTTTCACGGGGAATTACGCTTGGAAGTCAAATTATTCCTTGACAAGGTCCGTGACTACAGATAACTTATCACCGCAGGAAACGTTATTTTTTGTTTGAATCATTCAAACGTCCAATGTTGTGTAACAATTGATTTTCTGATTAGTACGGGCAGAAAATTTAACTCCAGGGAGCCCAAAATTGGAAAGGGGAGATAGCTCAACATCAAAGCTTTCTCTCTGCATATGATTGTCTGATTATCTTTCCAGCATAGAACTTTATCAAAGAGTTCACACTGTGTTGTACCAAAACCTTTGAAAACTAAGTAACACAACCGAATTCTATACGAAATAATCACAAACTCATTTGTAGTACTTAGTTTTACATGTTTCTAGCATAACTTGACTAATCAACCTATCCTACCTTTTAAGCACTTTATTTTTTCCAGCAATTGCACATTTCAAGAAATAGTACAAAGCTGTCTTTTTCCATTTAACAAATTTAATTAAATTCATGCCATTACTAATACCTTGCATTTTCCGGCTTGAAGCATGCGATTGTTTTTGTGAAATTGTATATTTAGATTAAAGCGTCATTCATAGCAAAAACGTCTGTATATGACGACACGACATAATATACAATGCATTGGCTTCAAAATTTTGTTCTACAATAGTGTTTTGATTTATTAAAGATCACTTTACCCTGATAAATTGCAATATCCGAAAAAAAATATTTTAAAAATTTGTGTCAATCTTTAAGTGAAAATCACGTTTTTGTTTTGGTACAGTGCGTTATTACAAAATGTTTTAATTTGGAGCCCAAAGATCTTATTGGTACTGGCCCCAAAATATCGCCTCAACAGCCCTGTGCACATTGCGTCAACACAACGACGCGTGCACCAAGTTACTCATTCTTATCTTTAAAATGAAAATATCCCAAAGTGAACAATATTTTGCTACGTGCTGGTTGAGCTTCCACAGCGTGGTGTGGATGACTCAATGTTCATGCTGTGAGGGAGTGCCAAGGTACTCGGTACCTGGCTTTCGGTTGCCTCATCGCGCGTTGCACTTGTTGCGTCATAATGGTGCGGCGTGCATGCGGTTCAACAAAGCAAGCTGGTCATGGAGGGTGGCCACTGTAATGAAGCCTGATAAAAATAATATAAAATTAAATGTTTGCTATGAAAATGTTTTGCCAAAATGAATGCGCGTGCTTTTTCATTGTTCTGCGTCTCCTGTGGTGACATTCAGGAAACGCCATTCACCGTTTGTGTTGAATGCACAGTTTCGCATCTCTGTTGTGAAGAGAGTTTGTCACATAGTTATGAGTTAAAGCACAAACACAAGCGGCCTGCTACCATCACTGCCACTATTCACAACCAGTCTTCACAAGTTGCACAATTTGTCTTCATTTTACAAAATAAAGTGAAGTAACATTTTTAATTTAGTAAACTTCGGTTTCTTTTTATTTTCATTGGTATTCATGAAGGCATTTGAACAGCAGCTTATTATTAAAACTAATACTTCCTCTGAGTCGTAGGCGGTTTGAAAATATTTATACAATTGCGTCGTTTGAGAAAAAATATTTTTGCACTGCAAAGTACCGAGTGTCATCTCAGCCAAACCTGCGTCGACTGGCGCTTGACAGATCTGCCCACAGATATTTTGATGAAACGTTTGAGCGGTACAATAACTAAAGTTATTCAAAATAATTATTATGTCCAAGTATGGAGTTACAACTGGTTACAACAATTAAAGGGCGTTAAGACAAGAATAGTAAGGCTGTTAAACAACAAAATATTGTTTCGTTTTGTATATTTTTTTGAAACACACCTAGTGTAGAGCGCACCACACGCGATACACAACTACACAACATCCGGGACTAAGTTTTTATTTGTGTGTCCACAGATTTGTTTGGAGGGTCATCCGAATTGTTTAACGTGGATTCCGTCAATGACATCATAATGGATGACAATTTCTCGTTGTTTGACATAGAAGGCAACACCTTCATGGATTATTCCGCAACATCAACGCAAGAAAAGCCACTTGTTGCGCAACATACCGATCTCACTGTGCCATCAGAGCCCTCTGTGACGTCACACACAGCCACGTCCATCTGCAGTCTACCTTCTATTTCATATCCATCACCAAATCCTCTCCAGCCAGTTTACAAGTCAGTTGTAAGATCTTCATCATTTGATCATCCAGGATGTCCACCAGAAGAACTATTGTGTACTTCCGACACGGACAGTGGAATCCACAGTCCTGAAGCCTCCAAGTCACCCCGTGATGACGTATACAACTGGAAAACTGACTTGAATAGTCACGGCACGGAGGTGAGGAGACCAGTGTTGCGTGTTTGCAACAGCTTGTGCACTCTTTAGAAAGTGCATACTGTGTAGTGTATGTGAAAATAAATACACGCGTAAAAAAGGCAACAAAAAATGTCCCTGCAAATCAACGTTTTATACCATAGCATAGCATGCAACTTTATTACATGTAGGCTACGGCTTGACTGCGCTTGAAGAGTGTTGGTGTGAGCTGCGTAAAGTTTATGCAACAGTGCATATACCCATAGTATACACTCTTGGTGATTCACTTGGTCTTTCAATAGACACACTGCGTTGCCAGTCATTCAGCGGTGACTTATCACTTTCAGGTCTTCTTTCACCACCCCGTGACGTCACAATCGACAATAGACAGCGAAGAAATGAACTCAGTTGGATTGTCATCTGGTATTCAAGGTGGGTTGTTCTTCTAGTCTAGTGCGATCCATAGCATCATATTCTGCTTCGTGCTCTGTCAATAGGCGCACAAACAATAGAGGGAACTAATTGTCTCAGGACGATCAATAGGTCAAGAATTTTGTTTGCCAGGAACAAGAACAATATACGTTTGAACTATGCAGGGTATAGACATAATGCAAAACTGCGCTAAGTTTCCATACTGATACAATAAACGACCACACCGTCTGCCAGTAAATTGATACCGTATGATAGTGATGGTATACATAACCGGGACGTACAGTAGCTTACACACAATGAAGTGAAGTTTTTGAAGATAAAAATCTTCAAATGCTGTAATTCACTGAACGATTAAAGTGTGAAAATAGCTGCTGGTAAGAAGCTTATCATTATGTTCATTTTATTCTAGAGCCGCAATTGCTGAACATGGACGACCATCGGCGGTACAACGCTGTCCCTCTCAAAGCGATTTTCTCACGTGACAACTCGTCACGTGACAACGAAGTCAGAAGCCCACGCGCAGAAGAGTTGAAGCTCGAATGTTCCACCAATACCGAGGAGTGGTCCACATTATTGAGTGTGGATAAAAGTGTAACATCCGGGAACTTTCAAATTTCGTACGCTCCCCCGTCACCTACTACCTCTACTGCCACCATGCGGAGACCTAAAAAAGTATCAAAAAGACGATTGTATTCTGGAAAATCCCGAAAATCTTCCGAAAGAGGTGAAGTTATAACCAGCAGAGGAAGTTGTAATCAGCTAAATAAGTAAATTTATCTTTCATTATGGCGAGTTATATTTCTCTTTAATGAATATTAAGTCTACTGGTTTTATACAGTTATTATGGGTTGTGGTGCAATCTGGGGCGTGGAGTCGGGCGAAAAATATACGACTCCGAGTCCTCGGTTTATAACTGGTTGATTCCGACTCCACAGCCGTGGCTACAATACCAGCCGATGTCAATTGTTTGTTTTGTTTCTATGGCCTATCAACTTCAAACAACGCTGAATGAAACTTATAGGATTAGACTCTGTTAACTATCAAGTAGTGATGATAGAGCACCATCATCAGTCGAATATCAATCGAACAACATCAGTCCCCCGGCTAGCATATCACTCAGCTAGTATGCAGACGTTGAATCAACGTAGAAAACCAGTTATTTACTAGCTTGGTTGGTGAAACTGTTTGAAACTTTTGGTTTGATATAGTTTGGGTAGAGAGGTTATTTTTTTTCAACCATAAACACACGACACTACGGCATTTATCATGATAAATAAAACAAAATATTGTAAAAAAATACATATCCGAAAACATTTGCTATTTTTTGTTTCAGTTATCATGTTAGATGTCGTGTTGTTGCGGAGTTGTGTCTGTGTTTGGCTTATCAACTGAGCAAAAGTCGGGACAAAGATTTTAACTCCGACATAAGCTAAGGCTAAAACTTTTGCTGGAAACAAAATCTTCTCAAATTATTTTTTGCTTTAAACAGTTTTACTAGTAATACTAGTTTTTTGTGACACACTGTGACTTTAAACAGTTTTACTAGTTTTGTAATATCAAGTTCATAATAGCATTTCCCATATTTGTTTGACGGCGAGGATATACGAACGAAGGGAATAAATAAAACAATCTTATTTCAGGCAAGAGTTCTCCTCATCTTTGGGAGTTTATCCGAGACATCCTCCTCAATCCTAAGCACACTCCATCTTTGATCAAATGGGAGGACAGAGAGACTGGCGTTTTCCGGTTTGTACAATCGGACACTGTAGCAGCCATGTGGGGGGAAGAAAAGAACAACACGAAGATGACATATGAAAAGTTAAGCCGCGCTATGAGGTGAGTGGAATTGGGAAATCTCCCTAATGTGGTGCCTCACTGACTTTGAGGGTCTACTCCACTGTATCTTGTCCTCACACAAGCAGTTCAGTGACAAATGGGTTACAATGCTGGTTGGTCTGAGCTTGATTCCAAGGCGGTCATACAAAAGATGTTAAAAAGAGTATTGGTATCGGATTAAAATAATAGGCTATCTAGCCTATCAATAACGATCTTTTTGAGTCAAAATCTGGAGCAAATACCTCATAAATATTGCTATAAGGTTCTCGATGCATGGGTCAGATAAGACAAGTGGTTGTTGTTATCTTTGGTATCCTTTGTAACGATATCCATGTATGATATCATGCACCTTTGAATTGTGGCAATAGGTGGTTAACAACGAAACACCTTGTCATCCTTACTCGAGATTAGACACGAAAGAAGACGAAAAAGTCAGTTGGAGCTGTTCATCTTTTTCAAAAACGCTAAATCAGCTTTTGGTCCCCAATAACCTCTCGTGTAGAGCTTCCAACATGGTTTCTCATACATTTTCATTAATAAACACCATGTTTTAAAACACACTGTAACAATTAAACTCTTCTCCCAGGTATTACTACAACCGCGGGATCTTGGAACGTGTTGATGGCAGGAGATTGGTTTATAAATTCGGTCCAAATGCTCATGGATGGAAAACTGGATCAAAGCTTTCCTCCAAGTCAGCTGGTGAGTGTTACCTTTTTCTGCTGGTTTCCCTTCAAATTAATCACAAACTTGTATCAATTGTTTGTAAATCCACAGCGAGAATACATTACCGCACACAAAACTTGATAAAATGCACGTGTCCATTTCCAGTGATTATTGATTGATATGATCTTTCCCGTCGGACTGGCAAAGCTTCTTCCAGAGCTTATTCCTGGCAGTTTCGCATCCTTGTAGAGGCTTTGAACCACTGATGCAGGCCCGGTCACTGAGATGGACAGAGGGAAGTTTCCAATTGTTGAAATGTTGCTGCTGGGGAATTATTCCATCTATTAGGTGCCACTGAATGGAGAGCAGTCCTTAACGTGCGTTTCTCAAGCGCACACTCCAAGAGTCATACCAGCACCGCTTGATCTTGAGCGGGCACATAACCACTGAGGTAACGTGGCGAGCAAATGTATTTTTAATGCATCGTTGGTCTGTAGTTACAAAACTGTACATTTTGTCTGTTTTTTTTTGTTTTTTTATTTGTTATTATTTATTGCAGACTCTGGCCTGAAGGAGTCCACTAACTCTAACACATGTGCCACTTCAGTTGAAGTTTTGAAAAGCACCGACATCTCCAGCTTGTGCTTTTCATACAAAACCTCTTCCATTGACACTTTGGCCCTGCACTGCAAGTCATCTTCAAGTTCTTTGCCAAGTGCCAACGTTTTGCTCGGGAGAAGCATCCGGCTGGCTTCAGCCTGAATGCAATACGAGGAGATAACTTTTCCATTTTATTTTTGAAATAGTTATGGGTATCGATAGAGCAGCCAAGAGAATGGACGGAAGTATTTTGGCTTCAAAAGCGATGAAAACTCTTGCTGAACGTCGTGCAAACTCTTTGGATTTACACGACATCATATGCGCACATGTACTGTAGACATATGTACAGCAATCAACTTGCGGCATTGAAAAAGAAACTTTGGCTTTTAGCGTTTGGAACAAAATGAATGTTCCTCATTTTCCTCTGACCGAGAGCCAATTAACATCATAAGTTTTCTTCTTCCATATTACGTGGCAGTAAAACTGTTGAGCAGCGAAATTGCCAATGAATTCGCAAAGCTGAATCAGCAGTCTTCTGCGTCCACGATATTATTACTATTTATAGCAACCATCTATTGTAACGTGTTTGTCGCTTCACTTGTAATCTCCGCTGTTCAGCGTTTTTGTCTGGTTACTGATGGTGCGGCTATGCAAGCGATCTTAAAGACATTATTTTTTGTAAACACACTGTCTATAAACGATAAAGCAACGGGAATGTGTTTTGAGCCAATGGTCCCAGCCGTCAAATACGTTCTTTAAAACATTAATTCAACGACTACATACGTTGAATCACTGTGAAAAGCACTGATTTGCTGGCTGGGTGTCGTTATCCTTTTTTCCATTGTATATAGGAAATAGCTTCCACCGATTCAAGTTTTAATCGTCTGCTGGACAGTCCTACAAACGTGACCTGCTTTCCAACAACTTTAACAATGGCGTTTGCCTTTGTTTGCCAACAAAAAGCATTCAGACATCACATTCCTCTCTAGTAACACAGTTGTGACACGTGGACACAGAACAAAGTGCCAGTTTGAACTTGAATAAAACTGAAAATATATTCAAGCCATGCAATCTTTCATACCTTGTATTGGCCAACAAGCTAACTATGCAGCGTGACATCTAGCGGGGAATGATCAAGTCATTACAACCCCTGGGTGATTTATTTTCAAAACATTAAATGGATCACAAAAGTCTCCATGCAATTTGATTCTACAATATTTTATACCGTTAGAAAACTCTTAATTTTTAATCAAAAAATAAAGAGTTCAATATTGTAGATACTAAACTGATGTTCAGCAAATGTTTCGAAAACTAGACTGAAGCGCTGAAAATGAGAAGAGTTTGGTTTTAAAAACGTTTACTGAATATAACTTTAGGATGTACGTTTTGGGTTTTTCATTTTGTTGAATGTCTTTTATTAGATTGACTAGGCGTTCCGACCCTTTTTCTCTTATGCTTCATTTTTTTATGATGACGTTTCAGTTCGATTTTTCTTCAGTTGCGACAATAGATTATATCTTCGAAAATGGTTAGTGATAGCAGTGTTGCCAGAATCGTTACGTTTTGGTAAAAGTATTAAGAAATGCATTCGGTTTGTTCACTAGGATTGACAGATTGTTTACCACGAGGATGTATGTTGCTGTTGTGTACGAACCATTGGTATATCGGAGTTTCAACAACAAATGTTGTCTCTTGGTGAATTTACATTTCCTGAAAAGTGTGAACATTGTAAATTTCAAATGTGTAGAACAATGACGACATACGGTTGGCATGTGTTGCCTTTCGCCCGACCATTTGGATCCATTTGCATCAACATTCCGAAGCATCAGGGGTCGATGCCGCAACTTCATTGGCCTCCACCCCCCAAAAATAAACTACCCTGGCCGTGATGTTTGAATTTGTCAAATGTGTGCAACTACATATGTTCATTCGTAAAAGTATTTCCTCTTTGAACGTATGCGTTGGAATTGACCAACTTTAAAGTTAGAGGAGCAGTAACTATAAAACCCTCCGCTTGCTTGCAATTTGTGCCCAATTTAGATTTGCTAATATTTCTGAAAGTATTTACAAATTTGGAGAATTTTATAAAACCATCTTGACTTGGTCCTTTTTCTTCATTTGTGTCCGAATTAGTCACAAACTGTATTTTATACTAATTTTCTTATGTGCAATTCTCACTTATGTTTATTCGTAACATCGTACTTTGTTACATATTTTGAAGAATTAAAGAGAAATATTGTGATACATGCGAAAGGTGGAGCTGTTTTGACTGAACCAAAGCTTCAACAATTCAGTTCCAGCAGTTTGGCAGCGTTTTTGGAATGAATTGTTTGTCTCAGCTCATGCTTTATCGGTTCTGTTGCCTCATTCCAGGCAGAACTAATAGCAATCCCGTTTGTTCCCATCCACACGTTTCGTTTTGGTCCAGACTTTTCGATCCAGAACAATATTTGGGCCAAAGGACCTTTTCAAGGGGCCCGAGAACTTAAGGAAGCCACCGCGTTTTTCTTAGAAATAACTTGATTTGAGGCCCAAGGATCTCATTGGTACCGGCCCAAATTATCCTCTCAATGGCTCTGATTGTTCCACGCCTTCTTTGGGATTCGAAATCCTGCCGAAATGTTTCGTCTGATTTACCATTCAGCATAATAATAGTCTTAAAATCAAATGTTTTTTTATTCCGTCTATGAATGTTGGATAAAGTAGATTCGTGAGGTTAGGTGCGAGACGCCGCGTTCCATAGCTCGCGATGACGCGAATAGGTTTCGTTGGAAATTGAAAATCGTTCAGGAAATGTCACAATAACTATACAGACAATCAGTTGCTGTGACAATTTGTTTCCTTTTCGCTGTAGCGAATACGCAAGGTAGATGAATTGCTTTTTTGAGATCTTTCAAAAGTCGTTCAAACTTATGAATGGTTTTAAGGCAAAACTAAAGTTCTATATTTCGCAACATAGGCTACGGTAGTTTTCAATTTCAGATTTATGGAAAACAATCTTAATAAAGCTTTGATAGAGAGTTTGCTTTGTTGAACCGTAGAGAAATAAAACAGAGTAACCTTAGCGCAGGCCTGGCCAACCCGCGGCTCTTTGCCCGGTATTACGCGGCTCTTTTGTTCATATTTGTGTTTTTTAGGAATTAGCAACAAGAAAACATAGAGACTTAGCTTTATTACCGAAAAATGCCCAAGAAAACATAATCTTATCCTTTTGCTACCGGTATGCCACCAGACAGCACCATTTTACAGGAATATTTATGCCCACATTTTTGTTGAAAATGCTCTCGGAATGCACCAAATTCAAAGTAATTTTTCAAAAATTTCTGGGGGAGGCCCCCCAGACCCCTTGGTGTCGCCTTTGGCAAAGACGCCGTCGGGCTTCGCCCGCCGGCCGTCAAAACCCCCCTTTCTAAATTCCTGGCTACGCTACTGCCAATGTGTATGATGTGGCTCTTTGCGGTTAACACAGTAAGAAATGAGGCTCCTAGTCTCTGACTGGTTGGCCACCCCTGCCTTAGCGGTTTAACAAACTTTTTTTACACACAAACTATACAACATAATTAAAATAAACTGAAACGTTTTCGACACGTACTTGTGTCCTCATCAAGAATTAAATCTGCAATATACATAAATGAAAAATCGTAAGATAAATTTGACTTTGCACTACAACCTGTATCAGAGCATCGTTCGTTACAGTTGTAGTGCAAAGTCAAATTTATCTTACGATTTTTCATTTATGTATATTGCGGATTTAATTCCTGATGAGGACACACATAGGCTACGTGTCGAAAACGCTTCAGTTTATTTTAATTATGTTATAGCCTACTGTTTGTGTGTAAAAAAAAAAGTTTGTTAAACCGCTAAGGTTACTCCGTTTTATTTCACAATTATTAATACTGTACCTGCAAGCATCGGCTTCACACTGTTGAATATACTGTAAATGCTGAAGAAATTTATTGAACATATTCGTATTGAACACATGTAGCATATGAATGCATCGACCTAGTAAGCTAATCAGCTTTGATGTAACTTGTATTTCTATGCTCAGTGAAAGAAAAAAACAACGCAAGGATTATAATTGTTTGTGTCTATTACATACTCACACACTGTGACATCACACACTTCAAATATCTCCACTACAGTCCGAATGTAGAGGAATGTTGGTTCCTCTTGACCTGAAGAATCCTTTGTTGACACTTTCAACATTGACATGTTCACGCGTCGGCTTCTCGAGCAAGGGACGACTGCCATAAACGGATGAGCTCAATGCCTTCACTGCTTTTGATCGCTCTTCATTGAAAACATTTAGGGAACTTCTATTCATTCTGTCGTCCCTGTGGAGTTTCTTGTCGTATGAGTAGTTCTCATCATACACTCGGTCATATTCTGAACACCGTTTATACTCTTTATCGTTGTTGAAATAATTCATGCTTTTACTTTTCAAATGATTCAGACTCAGCCAAGAGCCGTACGGTTTGTTGTGGAGGACATCTGATTTTCTTCTTGCTTTTTTTTCTCTTTCCACAAACTCGCACCACTGCATCTTCTCTTGCTCCGGGCTGAATGTTTCGTCCATTTCGGCCATTTTGTTTGTTGCTTATGGAAATTCTAAATTTGAATTTTGTATTCGAATAACTGTTACTCTGATGCCAAACTTAATGGTCTTGTTTTTGACGATGTAATTAACAAAATTATTCTAAATGTTACACAACAAAGAACTTTATGATACATATACCAACGTACAATCCTAACTGTGAATCACAAAATGGTTTTAATCACACAAATGACAAAAAACGTTTATTTTTACATTGATAAGACATAAATCTGCAGAAACTTAAACAAAAAAGAAAAACCATGCGCAACGGCAAAAGTTCACATTAGTCGGACATCATTAATGTCAAACCGTACTGTCTGCGAATAGATTTGCTTAATCGGTGTTCTATGACATGACTTAACACGCTTGTCTTCAGAACTGGCTCCAACCAAAGCAACTCACTGCACGGTTTTGACTTCATTCTATGGGCGAGAAAGTGCAACAGGGATGAAACGTGGAAACCGGGCCAAAATTAAGTTTCGATTGCACCAGAAAGTCTAGTTTTAGTTGAACCATTGAAAAGCCATATAAAAATCTATATTTTTTAAAGATGGTTTTATTGGTTCACATTAATTTAAATTTTATTAAGCTATAATGAAGTTACAGAGAAGTATTATAAAAGATAAACATAATACTTTTCTTCTGATGAATATAAATATGCGACAAATGTTTACTATGGTTTCCCCAGGCCTCAGCATATTTTAGGATTGTGTTTGCAAAGTATTCCTGCACGCGCACACAAATCTTGCAAACTTGCCAAAATCCACTTTTATCTTGAACTCTTCATGTTTTATTAAAATGGGTTTTTCCAAAGTTTTTCCATAGTTGCACAACTACAATGTACACACGCTAAACACCAGTCGAACGAAGTTGTTCTAGAACCAGTTTGTACTGTCAACTTATGAAAAGTCACATGCACAAAAACTACCGTTGGTGTACGGACCCGGTTTGTATGTTAAGGAAACTCGGATATATTTGTTCCTTATTTCTTCAGCACCTTATTAGTGGGGAACAAGTTGAGAATTAAAATAAAGTTCAACCAGCCTCATGTTTAAAAAGAATATATACTTCGCTACATAGTAATGAGCATCTTCAGTTCTTATTCAAATAGAATATAATAAGTTTCATGCAGCCCACACAACTTATTTGATGTCGAATAATGTTTATTGGGGGTCAGAGAAACAATTTTGCTTGTTGATTATCACTCTTAATGTTAAGTTAACCAATCACTCAAATATTTATGACTTTAGTTTATGAACAAAATCACTCTAATTGGAAAAAGTTCCAATGAAATGGTTTGAATAAGACTACCGTAGTTTTGAAGAATTTACATTTTGGCATTCTCTGAGCAATATTTTTTCGCTGTTGACGTTTCGGCTGCCAAGTTAATCAGAACGATTGATGTCAAAATGGCGAATATATTCTTTCAAAACAGTAGAAATCAAGAAAAAAAAACAAGAAAAGTTGATTCGATGCACTAATTCATACCAACATCTTCTGGGCCAGATTCAGTAGCATTGACTGTACTGGAATCCAGGGGTAGACTACTTTTGGACCTGGGATTAGTTTAAGGGCCGGAATTTTTTCATGGGTGTCTGAGAACAAATTTAACACAGCGCATTTTATGGAGTTCTATTGTTTTTTTTTTAATCTCGTGCTTGAAGGAGGAGGGGCTTCTCATCCATCATCATTCATCATTTTCAGCCTGTGAGAGCCCACTGCAGAGCGTAAGCCTTCCCCTTTTCATGCCAATTTACATGATTATGTGCTAGTTGGTACCAATTGGTTGTATTGCATTGTTTGTCAATGTCGTCCCTCCATCTTACTTTTGGTTTTCCTTTCTTTCTTTTGGTTTCTCGTAGTGTCCATGTTGTTAATTTTTTAGTCCATCTATTGTCCTGATATCTTGCTATATGACCTGCCCAGGACCATTTTGGTTTCTTGATTGTGCTTAATATATCTCGTAATTTCGTTTGATTTCTGATCCATTCGGCAGCCTTTTTATCTCGCCATGTTAAACCCATCATGATTCGTTCATGTGCTCTCTGCATAGTTCTTAGTTTAAGTGTTAATTTCTTTGTAAGATTCCAAGTTTCTGCACCATATGTGGCGGTTGGAAGGATGCATTGATCGTAGACTTGTTTCTTGAGAGAAAGAGGCAGTTTTGACTTATCTTGTTTGTACGCAGTAGTCATCTTTGCACACAGTATCCCTGCTTACTGCAGGTACTGAGGATGGACCTCTTTCCGTTGATCCACCGGAAACGGGAGGTGATGTCTTTATTGACATATTTTCATTGGGGAGTGTTGGGCCATAGCCTTCCATGCTGGCCCAGTGCAGGTTGGAAGGTGGGAGGGTGATGTTAGTCTGACTACTCGCCAAGAACCTCTCTGATTTCGTTGAACGTGTTCAGTACAGCTTCTTGGGTCTTTGTAGTACACAAGCTTCAACACCGCGACAAGGTCTCACCCAAAGTTGAAGTCTCATCCATACCGGGGCCCAATTGTACTTTCAACGGTCCTGGCCAGATTAGAGACCCAATGGGCACAGTTGGCCCGTGGCCATAGTTTTCCCAGATCTAATTGAGTGCCTTATCAAACCAAAGTAACCCCACCGCCACTAACTCCAGAATCTCAAGCGGAGAATCAAACCAAATGAAAAACATTTTGCCACTTTTTATTACAATCAATCAATCAATCAATGTTTTATTTGTCAGTAACAGGAACATAGGTATATGTTTGAAATATGCAATATACACACTACAAAAGTTACACAAGTTCCCATACCGACAGGGAGACAACGAGACGACCATACGGTCTACTAGTCAATTGCCACCCTACGGAAATTACGATTTTGCCATTTAAAATAAGCTTACAAGAGAAAAAATAATAATTGAAACGTTCCAGCGCTTCAACAACAGCATACGCACAAAAAAAACATATTGATGATAACATAGGCCAAAACACAAAATTCCATGAAGCAAGCAGAGAATAATCAAGCTTCCGAAGAAACTGACAAGTTGGTTTCCATAACATATCACTTACGATGCACTGTAGCTTTGTAAAATTAACGTTTTGATTTCTTTTTTGAAACAATGAAATGATAAGTTTTTTAGCCTGCTTGGAACCTCTGACCAGAGCATTGGTCCCAATACCTGCATGGACTTTTTGCCAAATTCTGTGTTTGATCTATTTATAAAATAGTTGTTGTTTGTTTGATATCTTGTGTTATGCTGATGAATAGATGAAGCATTTGTAAATAAATCACAATACGTAGACGGATACTGATTCATATGAACTTTGTACATATGTTTTTTTATTTCAATGTTATGTATGTCTTTTAGTTTCAAGATGTTCATTTTGAAAAATAAAAAATTAGTGTGAGCATAGTAATTTTGTTTCGTAATTATTCTTATAACCTTTTTTTGTAATTTTATTAATGGATCCAGTGCACTGTCACAGGCCTTTCCCCAACTTGAAATACAATATTGCAAATGACAGTAAATCAAAGCGTGATACACATCTTTTAAAGTGTCTGTGTTGACATAATTTCTGAGTTTAAGCAACGCCCATGAACCTTTTGCTACTTTTCCGCAAATTTTATCTATGTGATATTTCCATGTTAATTTGTAATCATTTCCATGTTAATTACAAATCAAATTTCAGCTTAAGTCGTAAGTTTTAAGCAAGGTCTGCAGATGTTGAATCAATATAAAAAATGAATGATTGTTGGATGAGCTGGTTTCGCTGAAAGCGTCCTAAGGTTACCTTTGTTATTGCCTTCAAGTTACCTCTAAATTTATTGAAACCGCCAACTACAGCTTGATGGTGTCAGGAAGTCACGTGACATAAATTTCCCTTCTATTGATTGTTTTGTTGCAAAACAATGCACTTTAAACTTTCTAAGTTGCAACGTACTTTTGAAGAAAAAGCAATTTTGTGAAAACACATCTCCACTGCTTTGTTACCACACAATGCTTTTGATGAAGAGAAGCATGAGATTTTGCTGATTCCTCACGTCAATTTGTCATCTTCTTGTGGAATTGTCGCTGCAACGCTATGTTGAGAGAATGGAGAGTCTTTGCAGTGCTGCTGCGCCTTCACAGACAACACCTGGTTACGTAGTAGCGAATCAACATCATTTAATAAACAACCATTGACCAAACAATCACTACAATGTGTAATAGTGGTAGTGTGACAACTCAATTCAATGCCATTGTGGGAAAATCATTGTTCTTCTGTGCGATTTATATCTATGTACCATTCAATCCTGCTTGAAACTCAGAACACGAATAGATTTAGATTAGAGTAACAACCTACTTGACTACGCGGATACTGTCTGCTTTGCAAAGCTCTAAGAGAAATGCATATCTGCACTGTTGAAGCACACAATATTATTACCAGGTTGGATGCTGTTGCAGTGTCTGTTGCTGCCCCGCTACCATGTCTGCTGTTGCTTGGAACAAGCAGATGAAATCTACACAATATCATTATTGTCTCATACAGGACTCAACCGACGTTAAAAGTCTAAACAAAAACATAACAACAAAAATCAGAAAGTTTTATCAATAATCATCTTATTTTGACACCTGTCAGAAGATATTTCACTTTCTTGATCTTGTCTTGTTCTTGATTATTGATAATACTTTCGATTTCGATTATTGATATTGAATAAACTATTCTTGATTATTGATAAAGAATTCTACAACTTTCGTAGGGTAGCCTATCACATTTGCGATGTAACTACATCGTTACACGGTTTAT
Organism: Aplidium turbinatum; assembly: GCF_918807975.1. Classification (NCBI taxonomy): domain Eukaryota; kingdom Metazoa; phylum Chordata; class Ascidiacea; order Aplousobranchia; family Polyclinidae; genus Aplidium; species Aplidium turbinatum. The sequence continues at coordinate 1,991,070 of NC_137483.1, read as the reverse complement.
CCCCCACTACTTTTAGCAGGAAAGACACAACTGTTATAGCGCCCAAGATTTTGGAATGAATTGACCGCGAATCGACCCAAAGTCTACCAGAATAAGAGGCTGATTCGAAGCCATCCACCACCGGCGCCATTGAGCTGGTTGCTTTAATTTTAAACCTTTGACCAAACCAGTCTTTTCATTCGAGCCAACAAATCAGTCATTTTTCACATTGATTTAACGTTTGCAGACGTGAAATCAATGCAGAGAGTGACTAATTTCCTTCCTGGGTGAGCTTTTATTTATTTATTTTTGCAAGAGCGGGAAACGCAATCGATCCAGCAGGTTTTCTTTTCGACGTGAAAGCGGATTTCAAATAAAAACGTTTTGGTTTTCTCTTCATTGATAGAGTGGTTTACTGGTTTTTGAAGCGCGTTTGTTTACTTTATGGTGGCTCTGACAACGACTTTGTTGAGTCACTATTCTTGTAAAAGTCTGTTGAGTTTCTTGTAATCAAATACAGGCGATTTCTTCGAAGCACCAGTGACATCCAGACTCGAGTGACTTGTGACCTGTTCAACTTTTGTTACAGAATTTCTTCAAATGGCGCATGCTCGAAAAACAAACAGTCTACCTCGAGGTAAGTCTTATGTTTATGTTGACAATGTGCTAGCAGCATTTAGTTGTGGTTGAGTCATAGCACCCATCCTTATATTCATGAAATGGTGATGCATTCTTTTGTATAAGTTATTCCTTTTGCTGCAGTGTGATATTTGTAAATGTATTGCATTGCGTGCGAAACTAATTGTAAAAAACACGTTTATATGAAAAAATAACCTACACACATTCATCTCGACGTGGAAATTTACAAGTTTGATTTTATTGGGCTTAAAAAGGTAGTGGCTCTTGTTGCCACGAAGCTTGTATTTGAGCCTGTGGTTACGAGCTGGAGTTAGCGCATGGGCAATTATTTTGTGTACAGAAAGACACCAGTTGCGCTAACTATTGCCACTGTCAAAAGCAACAACCTAAGCATTTTCGTGTAATAGACCTGAAGGCGTAGTTTAATTTTGTGGCTTTGATGTTGCGTTTATATTAATCTTTTAAACTTACATTCCATCTTACAAATCTCATTCTAAGCATTCTTCTCCTTGTGGTTTTCGTCTCATTTTCTAGATGTCGGGGTAGGATGCCGTATGGCAAGGCACGCTCAGGTCCGTCATTATTATATAACAATTTAACTGCAGGTATTTGGCTCGAGAACGTATTTACAAATTATTAAGATCATAGTAGAGTAGTCTGTATGCCTTTTGAGGGGCACAACAACGCATACTTGAAAAATTTTGATATGTTTATCAAAGTGTTGCACTCCAAGAGAACTTACGGAAGTTCACAATTTTTATCTTGCCAATATTGTTTGGTTGAGAGTTCATTCTGTTGCCTCACAAACCAATCAACACAACCCCATTTTCACCGTGTAGGCTACTATCTTCTAGGCGAGGCTTAGCTGAAAATTATTGTATTTCATTTGGTTTTATTGTCATTTTCATGCCCTGATGTCTGACGTAAACTGAAATGCACTTAACATTTTAGTTTCTATGTGAACTTTCATCTTAGTATCTAGTCTAGTATATTCACATATTTTATTTATTAACGTGTCTAAAACGAATTGCGTTGAAATATGAACGCTGTGCTCCTATGACGTATATATCCAATCTGGCAGCCCTTGTTAGCGTAAGGCACGGGCTATAAGAAGTTTGATACATCATCATCAGTGCAGTTAAAAGTTTATTCTGCAGAAACAAAATGTAGTGGGGAACCACCGATTACTATGAATGTCATAGTTTCAACGCAATATATAATTCAGCATAGGAGCAGCATAAGTTCTTTTTGTTACACGAAGTACAGTACTTTGCGATAATGTAGGATTGATAGTAATTCAAAACACAATGATAAGACACGATTCCTTTACAGAAACATCACTTTGTAAGTACAGTACGTCACTTTCAATAGGCACTCAAGTTACATCAAATTCAGTTAGTATTCACCAAAAACTTCTACAAGCTGTTTCACCCTCATTGGGAACATCAGAATGTTCTTATTCAAATAGAATCAAAGTAATACAAGTTATATGGATATCCGGCTATTGCGTCGTGCCATAAATAAAAAATTAGCACAAATTAAAGCTAGTTGTACAAGTACAAGAAAAATGCACGAACGGGTTCGAACAGCCGCGAGACGCAGATGCGGAACGTCATAAGCAAGTCATTGTTCTGAGGATTCATCGGCAAGGAACCCTTCTAATGGATCCCAACTTACTTTTGCAGGAGAATAAAATTATTTTGAGCACAACAATCATAAGCTCCATATCTTGATGGCAAAGAAACACACGAATATAATTGTTACTCACAATTTCTCAGTATTGTACCCATGGCTGTTGAGAGGATAATTTGGCCAGGTACCATTGAGATCCTCGGGCTTCGAATAAAGACACTTTCAAGAAAAATGTTCTATATCCTAAGAACACGTGGCGGTTTCTTCAAGCTCCTGAGCCATTTGGAAAGGTTAGGGACGCTTAAAATCCTTCCGGGCCCTGGTCCTAAAGTACCTCTTGGACACCCCTGTCAAAGCTCATGGTTGTAACTGCGAACGCTTACAATATGACGTAACAAAGAGCTACGTCGTGTGGTCGTGTTCTGTGTCACGATGCTCAGAAAGGTAAATGAAGCCGAACATCTTTGCCTGGAATATCGAGACCAATGAATGGCAACTCTCCAGTAGGCTCTCGGTGCAGTCTGGGAAACATCGCTAACTTGGAGTTAGTGAAAAGATAAAACCCATAAAAGGATAAACTCATATGAAAGAATAGATGCCATCCTTGCTTCAACCTCTGAAGCGAAGACGGTGAGAAGGCAAGCAACGTTGAACGTATTGTTGGAAAAGCAATAAGCAAAGTAGGTAGAGAATCGAACCGTGGACCCTTAAATTCGAAACTCGGCACCAATCTTTGAAAGTCATTTGAGCAGGAAAATGATGACACAACAATCGGTGGGACATCGCGAAAACCTTATTCTGACGCATCAGCATCTTCGCGGAACAATCTAAGTAAGTAACATAACATGAAGATAATGATCAACCAAAGTTTTCAGTTTGTGCTGCCGGAGTGGGTGATGAGGGAGAGACTTTCACAATCAGTACTCGCGCTGTGAATATGACGTTAGTTTAGGACGGTTGTTTGCCGAGTTTCTGTGATGGAAGCTTGCCCCAAGTTGTAGCTTCCAGACGATCTTGATGTTGGTAAGATGCTTCTGATGCCTCCCGTCCACCATTCTCTAATGTTCGTCGGACGAACAGACGACATAATGAATATAAGAACGCCCTGAATAGAATTATTAAATACTCAATTGAGTGTTGGGTAATAATAACTTATTGACATGTCAATTAAAACGGCATTGTGACACAACAAACCGACAATTGTATTTGCATACACCATTTTAATACAGATTTCAAAATGCGGTCAAGCTCTAGAATCAACACCAGAAAACCTTCAAGTCCCACAACGTCATACAACAGATTATTGAAAAGCTAAACAATAAACGAAATTTTGTCGCGGAAGGCTTCACGAAGCAAGATGTTCATCAGGCCGAAAGTATTGTAAAAATATGAATCTTAATAGACTGTATTTATTTGGGTGTGACGTCGTAAACTGTTACATTATCATTCACGCAGTGGTGATCAAAGTATATCGATACATCCTCATCATAGTACTTGTGTTACACAGAAAACTAGAAACTAGATCTACAAACTATGCAGAAATTAGGCTTGCCTTTTTAAAACAGAATATTTAGAAAAAAAAATTGTAAAAAAAAACTTGACAACATGCAGCTAACAAACAACTTAAACTTTCTCTTTCTTTGGAATCATGATCCTTCCCTGTCAATCATAACAGCGACTGACCTGTGTCGTAGTGACAAGTGCAAATATCCAGCTGAAGACAAGCAAGAACGTAGGATTTGACGATATCAGCATGACATAACCGATGATCCAAGAGAGACCCATGGTAGTGAAGAGGGTAACAGAGATGCTGAGGTTTTGTTTCATTGTACGTTTAGCAGCTGTTGAGCTCACCTGACATTGTAATGTGTGTTGTTATACAAGGGTGCATCTATTGCAAATGTGCATTGCACTCCGTGTTTTATAAAGTAGACAGTTCAAAGCAGCCGTTCAATTGATTAGACGAGGATTATGAAATATAACACTTAAAAAATACAATTCACAGATGCATTTGGTGTTGTGAAATCCTCAACAACTGGCAGCACTTTGAAGAGCTGTTCACGCTGGTTCCCAAGCCGGATTGCACGATCGGTTGCCGCATCCATTTGATCATTCAACGTCATAAAGGGAGGCACATTAACAAATAAAGTGATTAGTTATCAAAATAGAGAAATTAAAAATTACTAAGTTTTTAAGGTAATTTGTCTAAATTGCAAAGCGATTCAAGCAAGAACACAGGATAGTTTGGTAAAGAGTTAAATGTGTTCTACAATAAGTTAGTTTGTTTGTTCTAACACAAAAATAACGTATGTATTCATGCATCAACATTTTTACACATATCCCATGTATCCCAGACAGCAAATCAACTGTTTTTACATTGATTCAACGTCTGCAGAAAGATAACCACTATTTCATGTTCTCTCTTTGTAAAGGCCATCAGACACCCACCTCATGAGGTCTCCAAATAACTTTCCTTACAACGGCAGCAAAGAAGACAATATTCGCTACCAACATAACTCCAACTGGGAACAGGAATCCGAAGTAGAGAGAGTATCCTTTCATCCAGCACATGTTGTCAGCGCGGTACGACGATTCAGCGAGAAGGTTTTCTAAGCGTGAGTATGAAACAATCGTTACCTTTAATAATCATAATGGTTATCTTTGCTCCTATTGCAACAACATACATTGCAATGCTGTCGAAGATGCAACGTGATAAACAACAAGAAGCAGCGCAGAGGCACGTAGTCATCGGACCAGCTGCTTTGATTGTTCTTTAGCATTGCATTAAATGTTTTTCCGGAACAAAGACGCTTGCTCGGGAACGGTATCGAACAGAGGTCCTTTTAAAAGTCACGGATACGTTCTCATCATTCAGTCATGCAGCCGATATTTAGTTTATTTTGTATGTTTGTTTTGCTGATATATATTTTCGTACGATCCCATGACGTCCAGAGTCAGGATCACAGCAGAAATGTAAGTCGTATTGCGGCAGGCTCTTGAAGACAGTGAAGGGGAAAACAACCGAACCTTTGAGCAGTGATAAACTTTTTCCTCACAAAATTCATGTTATAACCCCAATGAAATTTGATAAAGGTGCTAAGTGCTGCTATGATCAGTATCGCAGTAGCACCTATCATTTGTGATCAGTGTCGAAATAAATCAAAATCGAGTTTGCATCGACAATACAATCACCTCCGTTGCAGGTGACCGGTACATCCAACCCATCCACGTAACCAACGGCAACCGCAGCGTTTAGAATCGTCACAAGAAGAGGAACACCATAAGAGAACGCATAAGCTCTTTGGAAGAATTTTGTCACCTCCGAATCTCTAAAAACCTACAAAAGAAACAGGATACGTTTTGAATAACTTTTAGTCTGTCCTGTCGGTGATGTTTTCTTCTCATAATGTATTTTACTTGCCACATTGAAAGGCAAATAAACAAACTCTCTCTCTCTCTCTCTCTCTGTCCACCTCATGGGGTCATCGGAAAGATTAATAATGTGAGATCTTCAGATTTTATTACTCTATTTTTCGTATCTAAACGTATGCCCGTTGGATGTAAAATTAGATTAAACGGACGGATAGGCAAGGAACCCAATGTTCGTGTCCACCTTCAGACATGCCTTTAACCCTTTGCTTTTCAACGTTTTTTTGGAAGTTAACTGCTCAAGGGGGGGCCGTTTTTGGATCAAATTCAATCAGCTGTTACGAGTTATCCGCTGATGCTATTTCAACAGAAGTTGCACTGGTGTGAAAGCAAATCATTTGTCTATAAGTTTGAAAAGTCATTATTTTAAAATTTTATATGTTAAACTTGATATTTCAATTTTTGCAAAGGTACCCAAAAACGACAATTTTGATTTAACTTGCCGCCTTTAATTAACCGTGCTAATCCGATTTCATGCAAACTTCTAAATAACAAAGAGCTCGATCGAACGCACGAAGTGTGTGTGCGGTGTGCCGAATCATTGCATTGATTAGAATTTACGACTTGCGAGCAAATCTTATTGTAAGCTACTCACTGATTCTAAAATAGTTACAGTCAGAGTAATATTGTTACACGAATTTGAAAAAAACAAAACTGCGTTTGTTGTCTTACATTTTTATCCTAAACTAATGCATTCCGAAACTCATGGCTAGCTTCTAGTTTTATGGAACCAAATTTCTCATAAGTAACACCTTAGCCTGCTTGAATAGCTGTTTACATCTTCGTTTGTGTATTTTAGGTCTACAATTGAGTTTGTAGTATGAATATTTTTAGTAGAGAGAAGACAATTGAACAAGTTGTTGAAATAATCTGAAATTTCTAAGTTCAAATTAGGTGCTTTTGAAATTGTGGATTTGTGTCAAGTCGCATCACAAATATCATGCAGGCCACATCATAAGTCATTTCGCTTACAGGTGTTTATAAACATGACTCATAAATTACATCCACAAAAAATACAGCATTTACATCAACAAAGCTAAGTTCGAAGCTCACTTTTTATTGAAGATTGTGTCAATCAATTTGAAAATACATTTTTAGTCAGCCAGCGTCGAAATAATGCAACAGCGAATTGAGGAACATGCGTAAACAAAGGAAATGTGAAATAACCCACAGTCAGCAAATCTACATAAATTTAACGTTTACAAATGTTGAATCAATGTAAAAGGACTGGATTGCTGACTGGGTCCTTATTGTTTGAAGCACTAAAAATACGCGTAAAAGCGACAACGTCAGCAAGGCAGTGATTATGTTTCTGGCCAAAAAAAAATAACGTTTGACTTCAAAGATAAAAATGATTATAACGAAGCTTCAAAGTTTGTCGTAAAACATTTTACTGAGATACAATAAACATAATCATTTTGTGCCAGATTGTGAGAAGACTTCCTAGATTCTTTCCAACCATTTGCATGATTGCAAATTATTTTCTATAACTTTACATTGCTAAAAAATGGCTTCTTTGTTGAAACAACGTGGCTACAATTCTATAAAAAATTCTTAGGCCTACTACATTGAAGTAATGAAATGTTTTTTTGTGATTTTGCTGATGACGTTTTACAATATCCGAGAAGTAAAAAATAATAATGATGAATTATTTTACAAAACCGTGGTTTGCAAGTGCTTCACAAAAAATTGTTGGGGAAAAATTTACTATTAGACGTAAAATGTTTGTAAAAGAAAATTGTCGGTTTACGTATTTATAATGTTTATTGCGCTGTTATCGAATTATAAACTGCCTGTAGGCTATTGTCTACCTTTGTGGTTGCCGGCCAGCTTAGAGCAGCATGCAAACTAAGCGTTTATGGTATTTGCATCGTGTTATGATTCTCGAAAATTTCCCACAAGGTCTTTATTTTTATCGTGATATTTTGTGCCTCTTCTGTCCTAAACTTGAAGTTATTGTGCAGCACTATCCACATCGGTTTTTAGACTCAGTCTTCATTGAAAATCTTTTGTGTGGTGCATCATTTCAAGTAGTGTCTTCCCCTAAACTGTTACACAAATCGCCCAGAACCAGGTTGATTATTATGTATCTTACAGCAGTTGAGAGCCCGTTATTGTATGTGTGGAATTATTACTGTAGATGTCTGACTAAATTCATGCCAAAGTCGAGCAAATTCTGCTTTCGGGATCCTTGCCGTTATTTACTGTATTTTTTGTTGATAAGTTTAGGCAGCATTTTTCCAAGATAAATGAAGACATCGGTATTGTTCGTCACTTAGATTTAGTTTTCTCAGCATTATTTATTCATTCTTTGATCCACTAGTTTGTCCCACTTTTGGTATAATCGGATCGTTTATAAATGGCGGGTCTTCACAATAGCCGGCCTCTTATACATTGGCGCAACGTATTCAGATGTTGAATCAATGATGAAGAAAGCTGATTTGTTGTTTGTCTTATGTGACGCCTAAATTTATGCCTCGTCTACAGTACAAAATATTTTGTAATGTACATTGTGTACATTGTACATTTTGTTTGTAGGCCTACATTACAAAATATTTTGTAATGTGGATGAGGCATTATCATCTTTATTTTGCGCTCTTTGGAACAAAACACAGTGCACTGTGAAACAAAAATACAGGACATAACAACAAGTAGGCGACATAAAGCAGTGAAGGGACGCCATCGAGTTAGCTGCTACGTGTAAATGGAGCCTATCTCATAATTTTGAGTGTATCTCACAATTACTGTTTGCAAAAACGCTATTTCTCCGGCTTCTCCCAAAAGCATTTGCAGTGATACATTTCCTCAATTGCAAGTTTTGTCAATAAGAGCATTTCCATTGAACGTTTATTTCGAAACCAGGTTTTCGTGTCTTTATCCAAGAGAAGATTTCTTATTGTAACGTTTTTTATTCGTCAATGAATATTATCTGCTTGAAACAACTGTTTTGACTAGTTTGTGGCCTCCATAGCCTACTATTTTGATCGTGGATTGCTATTCTTCTTTGTAGTGCTGATAACGCAAAAAAGCTTGCTATTATTGTTTCTAATTAACAGCTTTGCGATCACTGGCTTTTCTTTGTAGCATAAGAAATAACGCGCTTTGTATTATTGAGGTCAAACCAAACAAAGGAAAGCAAGAGGATGTTTCTCTCTGCTCGCGCATATCGATGCACGAAGCAATTATGAGCTTATGGCTTGTTATCGCAATGTAATCCATTTCACGCTTTGCTGGAAGTTAGCTAGAAATAGCAAAAATTCACCAAAATCTTGAATTTACAAGAAAACTACACAACTTTTAGCATCAAATTTAATATCATCAGATCCGCCTGGCAATTTTAGGAAAAGTCAAGAAAAACCAAGTGCATGGCGTTACTGTGCTTCAAATAATTAAAGGAAATATGAGGGGGGGGCCAAATCTGGCCTCCCTTTGAGGAGCAAAGTGGTGTCCTGCCAAAGAGACATCCGCAATGCCGCATGCTCTTGAGCGGTGTCCAACTGGCGCCATATTATTCGACTATGACTACATAGAAAAGCGTGATGAGAAAATAATGTTTTTAAACTTTCGTTGCTTTGTAAGTTCTCTGACTTTATGACAATTAATGTCTCTGCTTTTTTTTTAGGACAAACTGAGAAATCGTCGAATGCGTTTCAACATACTTGCATTGATGAGCAGAACATGTGGCACATAGCAGATAAAACCACACCATAAAGTCAGCTGCAGTCAAGGAAAACATATCAGTGTTGCAACTACATTAATTGAACTGCTAGCGACACCAAGCGTCTGCCAAACCACCAACTTAAACCTTTACAAACCATCACAAGACTGAGGTAGACGTCATAACCGTATGTCGTCATCCAACACCAGGTGGTCAAAAAGAAGAATTGTAACAAAGCAGTGATGACGGTGCAAGCTATCCTGTTGCCAATTTGTTCAACTCCGACCACAAATATGATGTAAGCAATCGTTAGATTGACGCAAACGTTCAAAAATATTTGAGTTGATTTCAATTTCCTCCGTTCCCTGAATCATATGTTAAAAGGCATTGAGGTAACATATCGAAGAAAGAAGTAAACTGGACCATATCGAACATATGGTCGCTCTTTCAAAATTCGAATCAGGGCATTCACCAGTCGGTCAAGCAGCCACACACAAAAATGCTCCAAGACCTTCAAGCACAATAAAATCACTTCTGTTCATTGCGACGCCCCAGTTGGCATCGCATTGTAGTAGAACACGTCATCGCCTGCAGACGCGCGTTAGACAAAATATTGAAGCGAAAATGCCAGAACATATACTTCCAGACAAAAAATCAGTCCTTTTTTACATAGATTCAACGTTGACAGACATTAAACCAATGTAAAAAATGACGGATTTGCTGTCTGGGATCATCTTACGGGTTAGCAGCCTGAATAATGATGGTGGCAACCAATCCAATTATTGACAAAATGCATCCAATGTCACTGACCACATCAAGAGCGACATCTTGCGGTACGACGTCCCTGGCCTAAATTAAATAAAATTAAAGTAAAAGTAAAATCAAACACAAAATATTCATTTGTTCGTATGACAGGTTAGGTCACTAGGATGCTATATTGTAACTGTATATTCAGAGCATGATCTGCACGTTTTCAGTATTTTGTGTCACAATACGATACAAATCGAGCAGGGCTGCCTCTCCCTGTTCAATTGAGGATGCCATACTTTGTCACAAGATTTTGTTTGTTTGTTTTATTATCTTTATCCTGCATTGCGGGAAAGCAAACCTGAGCGCTATGCATCGGTGTACGCCTTCCGACGTACACCTGACACACGCTGCAGCCGACTGCAATGTCTGTTTTCGGTTGTCTACTCTAGTTATGACTTAAATTTGGTACTACCCATTACTCGAAATCGATCACTGGGTAGAGGCAATTATCGTAAAGTTTCTTGCCCAGAGAAACAACAGCAAGTAAAGAGTAGAGCAACCACATTTAGTACTGCGTAAATCCATCAATTTATAAACTAATATTATATTGTTTGTTCAGTAAAACCAGGGATATCTAAAGAAGGGGATACGAAGGCTCAGAGCGATTGCTGATTCTCATGACAGTAGAAGGGCGGTAGTTGTTACCGCGTTAAACATGCGGTTATTTTTTAAATTGCAGAAAGTTTTGTAGTGAAGCTGGTACATTCAGCTACACAAGACAGTTAGCAAGTGTTATGAAGAACATATTTAAAGAATAATTGTTAGGTGTAAAGCAAGTAAACGGGTAGTTGAATTAACAAGTGATTATGAGCATTCATTGAATATCCATACCTGGTTGTAATAGTGCAATGCAGGTTGTCATAACGTAGTTTATTAAATTACTATATGTGCCAATTGTGATTTTACCATAAACAGAGATTATAGAAGCCCTTCTATTGTCAGAAGTAATAAAAGCCTTCGTATCCCCAGTACAACATTAATTTTTTACTTTACATTACTTTGGTACTACAAGACAAAAAGTGAATTTACCACCAAAAGACCAAAGTTGGTTAAGTGGTTGCACTGGCAAACTGGTGGGAATTCTGATTGATTGACGCAGCATCCTTCTGTGGACCAGGCGTCCAAAGTAAAGTTCCAAAACTGGCAGGCTAGTTGGGTTCGTTCAACCTGCAAAAGCTTGACAAGTTAGTTTGGGCTTGAATATAAACTAAAAACAGAGCAAAGAAGGTGAACTCCTTACAAAGTGTTCAGCAATCCATAAAATGTGAATGATTTCTTTTAATACATTCCGGGTTTGACACCCAGCAAAATTTAAATTTGACAAACCACCTCTGATCTCTACTCAGATTGTAGTTGCTAAAGAAAATGCGGTAGACAGAAAGTAACTGGCCACCCTACTGTCTTTCGTACCGTAAACCTGTCCTAGCACAATGAAATCTTGCTTTTCTATATTTGACCCTTGATAAGGAGCATTAGGCCCCATTTAACTTTACGTTTTGAAGTAGACTTAGGTGTTCCTGGTCAGTGTTGGGCGCGATAACTCATTTTTCAGCTAAGCGATAACGATAATCGATAAACGAAAAATGCCTAAAGCGATAACGATAGACAATAAATCAAAAAAAGTTAAGCGATAACGATAAACGATAAAATTATCGCCGATATTGTCCGACCGATAACGATTTTTTTTACTTGATTAGCGCTGCCCCATCCCATGCAGCACGAACTGTTTTCATCAACATGACTGAAGTCACAGGTTGCCTCCGTCCAACTCCAACTGACTGCTTGCCTGTCCTTGCGAACATTGAGCCAGCTGCACTACGGCGTCAACGTGCTGTTCTTTCCCTGTGCCGTAAAGCCCTAAACCCCGGCCATCTGCTACACACAACCATGCTGAGATATCCACCAAAGCAGCGGCTAAAATCAAGAAGGCCATTTGTACGCTCTGCACAAGACCTTCTGGCAGCCTCTGGTGGAAGCCCTAGCAAACAGTGGTGCCACGCGGCGTGGTGTGAACAATGGTAAAGCAGCACATCCCCATTACCCACTTCGCCAAGTATTCAGATCCCCGCCCGAGAACCAGCTAGGCCATGGCCTCTCTAGACTTGCCTCATCAAGGCGTAACCGTTTGCTCACTGGTGATGGACGCTATGGTGCAGACATGTTGCGTTGGGGCTTGGCAGAGAGTGCTGCTTGTGAGTGTGGTGAAATGCAGACGGCAGCCCACATTATCAAGGATTGCCGGCTATACAGACCACCTCATGGTATGAAAGGCCTAGTTTCTATCGATGACGACACCAGGCAGTGGTTAACCAACGGATGCCCTGACATATAGTGACAACACGAGAGAAGAAGATCAACATGACGAAAAATCGAACATAATATACTGTAAAGGGACAAAACTTTTTGTAAGTTATGCATAAATAGAATCGCAACAGCGGCAGTGGGTATCGAATCTTCAAACTCTTGATCCAGAATCAAACCACTGAGGTAACCGCCGTGCTTATAATTATACCTTCAGATACCAGTTGGATGCTTTTATCAATTGAGTTACACTGCCGCTTACGTGCAATAGGCAAAATAATTAAATCAAATGAAAATACCATAAAAAAATTTTAAACTTTGTATTTTGCTTTCTGCTTCAAGCAGTGTTCTTCAACGGGGGCGATATCGCCCCCCAGGGGGCGATTTTGGCCATTGCGGGGGCAATTTGTACAATTTTTGAAATTGGGGGGCGATTTTACTGTTTAGGGGGGCGATTGGTAAGGCCGAGCGCAATTATCGATCAAGATCGTTCTGGATCCTTAAACTACTTTTTGGTTTGTTTGACTATTTATATTGTTGGGATATTTGAAGTTTTGTATGTAAGTTTTTAGCGACATGAAGGTATCGCTGCAGCGCTTCGCGTTAATTCCAGGCGAACGTTTACAAACGTTTTACAAACGCACGATATTCTTGCGTGTTTATTCTGTGAGCTGCTGCGAATGGTTTTCACGGGAGGCGGAACTCAAATCATTGCAGTGCAACTAAACTGCCTTGTCTCCGCGGTTCGCTTAGTGCAGTAGTGCTGGGCGTTCTTCTTTCGCTGCAGTATTTCATTGTTTTGATTGTTTATTTACGTAATAAAGGTATCGCAACGAGTTAACGAGCCGAATCTCTGATGGTAATAAGAAGAAAACGAGTTTTGCTTTCGCAATACGCATACAAAGCCCTCGATAGTTACTTGTATCCTTCTCGAGTTACCTGCGGCCGAGCAGAGCTTACTTTCGGTGGCCGTTTCTGAATCTTTCGGCGGCCACGGCCGCCGTTAATTTCGAGGCCTCGTTTGAGGGGGGCGATTTGGACCCACACTTTCAACAAAGGGGCGATTTTGTAAAAAAGGTTGAAGACCACTGGCTTAAAGGGCTGTTTACAGCAAAGTCAGCAATACCCAGCAAACATCACAGTATTGGGCCAATACTGTATTTGTATCGGCGTGTATCGGGTGTATCGGTAACGTTTGCACTGTATCAGGCCAATACCGGCAACGTACAGTATTGTATCGGCAAAATGGTACAGTTTGTCTGATACAAAGCCTGTATCGGGCCGATACAATGTTGTAAGGGAAAACGGTACCGTTTGTGTAAAGGCAATCCGGTATTGGCACAGTACAGTTTGGTAACGGCAAAACTGTACAGTTTGTGTAAAGGCAATCCGGTATTGGCACAGTACAGTTTGGTAATGGCAAAACTGTACAGTTTGTGTAAGGGCAATCCAGTACTGGCACAGTACAGTTTGGCAATGGCAAAACTGTACAGTTTATGTAAAGGCAATCCGGTATTGGCACAGTACAGTTTGGTAACGGCAAAACTGTACAGTTTGTGTAAAGGCAATCCGGTATTGGCACAGTACAGTTTGGTAATGGCAAAACTGTACAGTTTGTGTAAGGGCAATCCGGTACTGGCACAGTACAGTTTGGCAATGGCAAAACTGTACAGTTTATGTAAAGGCAATCCGGTATTGGCACAGTACAGTTTGGTAATGGCAAAACTGTACAGTTTGTGTAAGGGCAATCCGGTATTGGCACAGTACAGTTTGGTAATGGCAAAACTGTACAGTTTGTGTAAGGGCAATCCAGTACTGGCACAGTACAATTTGGTAATGGCAAAACTGTACAGTTTGTGTAAGGGCAATCCGGTATTGGCACAGTACAGTTTGGTAATGGCAAAACTGTACAGTTTATGTAAAGGCAATCCGGTATTGGCACAGTACAGTTTGGTAATGGCAAAACTGTACAGTTTGTGTAAGGGCAATCCGGTATTGGCACAGTACAGTTTGGTAATGGCAAAACTGTACAGTTTATGTAAGGGCAATCCGGTATTGGCACAGTACAGTTTGGTAATGGCAAAACTGCACAGTTTGTGTAAGGGCATTCCGGTATTGGCACAGTACTGTGTGGCAAAGGCAAAAGTGTACAGTTTGTGTAAGGGCAATCCGGTATTGGCACATTACTGTGTGGTAAAGGCAAAAGTGTACAGTTTGTGTAACGGCAAAAGTGTACAGTTTGTGTAAGGGTAATCCGGTGTTGGCACAGTACTGTGTGGTAAAGGCAAACCTGTAGGCCTACAGTTTATAATGGTAATCCGGTGTTGCAATGGTATAGTAGGCTACAGCTTGGTAAGGTGTTGGCACAGTACAGCCGATATTGGCACAGTACAGTTTGGTAAAGGCAACATTGTACACTGTAGCTACAGTTTGGTTGCAAATTATTGGGCTTGTTTTTGTGTTGATTTGGCTGTTTTGGGCTTCTTTTTTAGATTCACTTGCTTGTTTCAATATCACATCGTTCTAATTTCAGGTTAAAAGGTTGCTACCATTAATAAAAATAAGCTGGTTATGTTTCAAAGTCTTTTCTATATCTTGTAGTCATTGCAACCACTGTGATTATGTATGCACACCAACTAAAAACAGGACATCTAACATATAAAATTTTACATTTTTATTGTTTATAAAAAAAACTCAGACATGGGAATCGAACACAGAGCACATTATCATGAATAAAATCGATTTAAAAAAAGAAAACATCAGACATGGGAATTGAACACAGAGCACATTATCATGAATAAAATCGATTTAAAAAAAGAAAACATCAGACATGGGAATTAAACACAGACCACATTATTATGAATAAAATCGATTTAAAAAAAGAAAACATCAGACATGGGAATTGAACACAGAGCACATTATCAATAGTAAAATCGATTTAAAAAAAAAAGCAACAGGCATGGGAATCGAACACAGACCACATTATCATTAGTCAAATTGAATAAAAAAAAACTTCAGTCATGGGAATCGAACACTCAACTGTTGAAGATTACTTAAAAAAAATCACTCTTTACAGACCACAAATGAAAAAATATTTATTTGTTGCTTTTTATAAGTAAACCAAGTTATATAAAACGTAAGCTTGTAGTTTCTAACCAAGGTTCGTACTTAGATCCTACTTTATTAGCATCACTCGTTCGTACAGAACCGAGGCCGCCGAAAGTAGGAAGGCCCTGTGCGTTGAAATGACGTCATCACAGCCCGTTACAAGCGCGCCGTTCTGCACGACTGCAGTTGTGGTTCTTTGAAAAGAAACAGATGCGATTTATAGCCGGTTAGGTTAGGGAGGCAAGATTAGACTAGCTTTTTTGATTTTGTGTTGTGAAACTGAGAGTTCCTTTGAAAAGAGTTTAATGCATAACCATAGAGCATGTCTTTAGCACCTGGTGAATTTAAGCTTTGCAGCAACAAGTGGAAGCACAGTCTGCTGATTAGCTGCACAGGCCTACTAGCAGATAGATGAAAAGTTTATGTGAAATTAACAATTTAAACTTATACAATGCATTGTAATCAAGTTAGATGTTGCAGAACCAGGTTTTTGCTTATTGAAAGCTCATCAGTGCAACTATAAACAGTTCCAAAACTTTGTTTTTGCATAGACAGTCTAAAACATTCCACTCTGCATGAAGGAGTACTGTAGTCCCATAAACCAGAAATAAATTTAAAATAGAATTTTCTTCAATCCAATATCCAAACTCTTTCCATGACTGATATAACCCAGCCCCTAACAATTGGCTATACAGCCAACATGTGTGAGAGCTAGGCAGGGCACAGATACAAACAGGAAGCACCCAATGGAAGGTAAAATTGACATAATGTGACACATAGGCTAATAGCTGCAAAACAAAGTTATACAGTGGCGATAACTGTGTCCGTACCATAAAAGCTAAACAGTAAAAGCTATATACAGTATAAAAAAGCTCTATTTTAACTGTTTCATTTTATATGATTATTATATATATAAAAATAAAGGTTTTGGCCAGACTATGGAGATATGAAATGTTGTCTTTTGACTATTTTCACAATTTATTACTTGACATGGGCTCCTGTTGTGAGGGAACGAGGTTCAAGAAAGTATTCAAGTTTAACTTTTGCAGTGAGCTAAATTCATGATCTAAGGTTCACCACTGTTCTAAGAGAAAATCAGTTATGGTAATTCAAACTATGCTCTATTACAGCATCATTCTGAATCCATTGTCCAAAAAATATATATATTTCTGTGAATTTTTAATCTTTGCACAGTGCTTTTCATAATGTTGTTTGTGTGCCCAACTGCAAGGGAAATTACAGAAATGGTCCAAAAGTAACTGTTTTCCAATTTCCCCAAGATGATAATTTAAAGAAGTGGATACATGCTATCAAAAGAAAAGATTTCACTCAATTGCAAGCCAGCAGAGTAAGCATTTCCTAAATACAAATTTGAAATACAATATGTACTGTGGAATCTTCAAGTATTTTTTATAGTACTGGTAATGGCATTTTTATTTCTCTGTAAACCTTGTGCCCAAACATTTTTAAGGAATGAGACTTTGCAAATATTGGAAACATAATGTGTTCAACTAATCAGATTGCAGTTAAATTATTTTGTGCCAGCTCATTTAATTTTAAGTGATTTTTTGCCAGCTTTAACTTGTAAAACTTAAAAATCAAAAGTTTTTGTCATGCAATTTAATCATGTTTTGTAAAAGTTTCTGAAGACCTAGAGAAAACTATTTTGACAAAAAGCAGTAGGCCTACCGGTACTTAAAAATATTCCAGATTTCAAATTATAGCCTACCATAATGACTGATGGTAATTACAGTGGTCACTAGTTACGGTGCTTAGTTGTCATCTAGGCTAAGGAACTTTCTCTTTATAAATTTTACATTTGTAATGATAGATGCACAGTGTCTCGCTAATGTGTGTATTGTCATAAACTTGTTTTACTGTTTTGCCCATGAGGTCCTGATACACAAGTGATGTAACACTAATTTCATGCCTGCAACTTTGGACCTTATTGACAAATGCTCAAAGGTCTAATCTGTAAAGGGTAAGGGTATAATAGGTAAATCAGTAAATTATTCAGTCACTGTTTTCAAATATGTTTTATTTAATTGTTTGTACATGTTTGTTTAGGTATGTGAAGTGCTTTTCCAGCCTCATGAAATTTTGCGTGAATCATCTGCATTTGATGAAAAAACGGGAAGAGTTTTGTCATATTCTTTAAAAGTGCCAAAACTATTATCTGAAGCAATACCAACAGTATTTCCGAATTGTACCAACAAGTATTTATCATCAACTTCTGTGACACCACGCCCAAGCAAAGATAAACTGATGGAAAAGAAAGAACAAAGTAATCTTGCTACGGCTTTGCAACGAAGCAGAGCGGAGTTTCAAAACCAGGAACAAAAGGATAGATGCCAGTCCACAAATGACATAATGGAAAAGTTTATGTTGTTTATGTTTGTTTATGTTGCCATACGCATTAGAATTTACCTGTTGCAGCGCTCTGACACAAAGCAAGGTGAGAGGAAAAAATGTCACCCTACAATCAGCTGATATATACATAGAAGTGTAATTGGTATTACAGCACTTTGTTGATTGATAAATATGCTGGTAGATGTCGCATAGTTACAATTTTTTTTGTCAAACCTACCCTTGTAAGCATCCCTTGTATGTAATCGTTTGATCATTTCTAGATGTACAGCAAAGGTTGCAACATTTTGATGACAGCCAGTCATTTTTGTATTGTTTTACTGTTGTGCGGCAATAACTTTGTGTAATGTGCGCTTTAGTAATTTTATTTTGTTTTCAAGTTACGTTTAAAGTTTGAATGATTGCCCAAACAATTCGTTTAGAAGAAATACGGTACATTTTGACACATCATGACAGCGAAACTTCAGAACTGGAGATTTTTGGTTTGCTTTTCTTCTGTTGTTTTGTTATCTTTACTGTATATGCTGTAGTCCACTGCATTACTCTAACCTTTAAGTAGTATACAGTACATATAAGCACTCCTTGTACTTTCCCATAAAATAAACCATCTTTTACTACATTAAACATGGACTTTCTAATACAGCAGGATTTGGTAGCAGTAGAATGCATGGAAAAGATAGGAATTTTGTGAAGACCAAGAAAAATCGTCGATATCATTACAGAAACTGAACAGCCGGCAGCCTCAAGCTAAACCAAAGAGCCACTTTAAAGAACCACTCACTGACTTCAACACCATTCGTTATAGCACATGACTAGGGAACTGGATAGTATCCACTAGTATCTACTATCTACTATCCAGTTATTATGCATTTGGAAAAGATTAACTACGGTTATTCTTTAAAAAACATGACTAGGGAACTGTGTTCCGAAAGCTAGTCCAATTCGATATTGCCAAAACGAACTCGCAGCATCAGGCTATAACAAATCGTTAGAATCTACACTGTGGTCTGTGAAGTAAGCAACGATCATGCTGCTAAAAGCGAAACTCAATCAATTACATTGTAGTTGAAAGTGCGCTGAAAAACAGATCAAGCGAGACAAAAATACAAGCCTTCGATGAAAGCGCTTATTTGGCAGCGCCGATATAATTAATTGTAACCGCTCGTGATGACGTCAGCAGAAAACCGCCGCGATGCAACAGGCCTTCCTATTTTCGGTGGCCACGACAGAACCCGTCCTAGGTCGGAGGGTTCGCTACTGAGCTCGTTCTTAGGGTTCTTACCGGTGGTTACGTCATAACATCCGTTCTTACAAGTTCGTACCGACTAGGGTCAGTACCGGTGGTCACGTCATAACATCGATTCTCATTACGTCATAAATCCGTTCTTACAAGTTCGTACCACAAAGGGACCCGATTAACACCGCATTGGCCCTATACCGGCCCGATTAGGATATGGTAAAGGTACAAATACCGGTTGGGTAAATGGCATCGTGCCGGCAACTGTAGTAATACTGTATCGGCCCAGTATAGAACTTGTTTGCACTTTCTTATCGGGCCTGTATAGATTACTGTATCGTGCCAATAAAGGGACCCGATGTAACACCGCATTGGCTCTATACCGGCCCGATTAGGGTATGTTAGCTGGGTAATTGAAAAAATTCCAAAAAACGCAAAATGCTTGAAAGTTTATCAGTAATCTTAAGCGTTATTGGTAGTAAAAATGTGCAAAAATACCGTGATATCCATCAAGCTTGTCAAATTCGTCGTGTTTGTTTTAGAACAATAACATGATTATCGTAATTTACTGATAATTTCAGATATTTTTTTTTGTTTTCTTTGTGAACACTATCATTAAAGCAATGGCAGAACGCTGAGTTGTTGAGATTAGAATTACAATATAGGCACTGTATTAGTGGGAATAAAAATATTTGATTGAGGTAGGCTATGTCGCATAGGTAAATGAGAAAGGTTATACTGTATTTAGATTGAATCTGTATTCAATTTTAGTTTCATTAACTAGGTGGTTAGTAAAAATATTACTTTTTATGGTCTTTCCACTTGTGTGTTATTCCGAAATAAAATTTATCGGCGATAATCAAATATTGCCTTTGGCGATAACGATAAACGATAACTGAAAAAATAATTGAGCGATAACGATAGGCGATAAAAATTTATCGCCGATAAATATCGCCGGTAAATTATCGCCGATAATGCCAATCACTGTTCCTGGTTAGGTCCTGCTGGTTTAACTTCATCATATTTTAAAGATATTACCTGAAGTGGATTGTTTGTTGGTAGCTTCCCATGTCGAACCAGCTGGTTTGAGTGCTCGATTAGAAGTGGAGAGGGCAACCTTGATATTGTTATGTTGCCAAAGCTAACCGACAAAGGCTGAAACAATAAAGAGAAAAAACAACAATATCTTCAAGGCCGCTTGTTTTATCAGCTGCTATTGCCTTGTTGAAATACATTTCAATCAATGAAGTAAGATAAGATTTGAACAAGGTAATTTCATCATTAGTTTTGCATTTAAATAAAAAAAAAATATTTGAAATTTAATAAAAGTTCAGATTAGCATCTTTATTTTCTATCAGTTAATATCTATATAAATCTAGCAGCTTTTAACGTGTATGTAACTAACCGAATTCACTGGTAGCTGTGAAGGGAAAAGAACAGTTGTCTTGTAATAAAAGACAAAAAACTGTCCTCTCGAGGCATTGTCCGCGTTGAAGACTTGTTGGAATGCAAAGGACGGAATTAAATATCTCGCAACTTGCAGGAGACTGTCATTCTGAGAATGGATCATAACATCTCCGGAATAATCCAAAATCCCGGGACCGTTGCTGAAGTCCATTTGAGAAAATTGAGGTACACGAATCTGAGATAATACATAGTGATAATAATATCGTTGAATATATTAATATATAATATAGATAGATGATAATAATAATATTAATATTCATAATATTAATATATAAATATTAATAATAATGTTGACGTCATAGCGAAGCAAAATGCGATAACCATAAGAACTTGTAGAAATCAAGTTAAATTTAAGGCCGAGTGGTTAGCGCGTTGGGCTCACAGTCGAAAGCCTGCATGTTCGACTCCAGCCACCCGCACTTGCTGTTGTTTCTCTGGGCAAGAAACTTTACGATAATTGCCTCTACCCAGTGATCGATTTCGAGTAATGGGTAGTACCAAATTTAAGTCATAAGTAGAATAGACAACCGGAAACAGACATTGCCGTCGGCTGCAGCGTGGGTCAGGTGTACGTCGGAAGGCGTACACCGATGCATAGCGCTCAAGTCCGCTTTCCCGCAATGCAGGATAAAGATAAACAAACAAACAAACAAACAAACATTTTGAAGTATTTGAGTTTGAATTTTTGCGACGACGACGCTCTGAACTGATGGGTAAATGTCGTCATCGCAACAAATCGCCACCTACTGCCATTGGTTGGTTTGCAAATAATGGGAAGGTCCTAAAATATTTTTAAACGAAGATTACAAGTAGGCCAACAAACGTTGTTACATAACAGGTGCTGTTATTGCATGACAAGCGTAATTGTTACGAGCAGCGTTGAAATTATTGATGGAGACGGAGTTGTCGTCCGAAGAAACAAGGTAATTCTATACCGGCTATTCATCTTTAAGGTCGTTTAAACGGTAATGGAAACTGATTTACTGAGAGATAGATTTATCGGACATTAGATATATTGATGCTATTACTGTGACGTCGCATATGTCTCAGAGAGAGATTCCAAAACTTCTTTTGTCTTCACTACCAACACATTAGGATTAGGGTATTCTACACTTAACAAAATAATCAAGCTACCTGCCCATAGATCATGTCAGTTTCTACGCTGACTGACTCAATATTGCCAGGCAGCACCACTTGGGACGTTAGCTGCTCAACAACTTGCAGAACATCTTCAGTGATGTTATTCTGCATTCCGACGTCAGAGTTAAAGTTGTCCAGGGAATTTGCAATGTTATTGGCTGCGACTACTACATGTCTCCATGCATTTGAAGTGACCTGTGAGACACACAGGAAACCGGGAATAGATTAATGCTCAAAAAATTATTTAACATATTAAAATAATTTACTTCCGTCTTGTTATTTTATATTTTGTGTTGATGGTATAAAAAGCCAACGTTTTACTGCACAAACTGTAAGATTATGATCAGTTTCAAGTGTTTAAAGGATTGTTTCGTTGTTTAGCAAATAAAACGTTATTTCCACTAGCATTCACCTCTATCCTGCTGTTAGCAACCATTTCCAAATTGGTAACGATCAGTTCGGCTTCTTCAATTGCCGTCATTCCTTGGGATGTCAGGAGCTGGATCTCTTTGGCTGCCTCTTCAAAAGAGGCGCTTGTGACGTTCTGAGAATCATAGTGGTTCGATCACACACAACTGGGTGAAACAGTTCGGTAACAATACTATAATATGTTGTCACAATCAAACTATGAAAAAAATTAAAATCATTTCTCTGGCGATTACCTGACCGTTTCATAGATCTAATGTAGCTGAATGAGATTGCACTTGAAGATGTCAAAGTTTAAAAAAAAAATAATAATACTTGAGTGTAGGTGTGCGTGTGCGGTTGTCTATTATGTACATTTAAAAAACAGTTTTTTTGATCTACTGTAGCAAAAGTATTGATGTACTGTATGTAGGCGGGTCAATATAAGGTTTGACCCCAAAAAAATTTATACAAAAGGTTTTTTTGTTCCAAGTGTATGATTAGGTTGTACTATACCCCAGAAAAAAAGTCTACAAAAATCCGACCCCGGGAAAGTAGTTAATTAACATAACTATTGGGTCATTCCATGTCAAGTGATCCAGAAAAATGGGATTTCGTAACCCTCCGTTTCAGATTTTAATGAAAATTCACACACTGATAAAACTTTTCTTTCTGATTTCAAAAAAATAATTTTTTTTTAAATTGGTCAACTAAAACAAAAGTTACGGCCACTTAAAGTTGACTGCTTTTTGTGATCGCTGAAGCGTAAAGTCCATTTCGCTTTCACAAGTTTAACTATAGGAAGATATTTCCCAGCTTGTAAAAAATTGTACTGATTTATATTTTCAGTTATTGTAGGACATTTACTTCTTCAGCCATATCACTCAAAACTAAAGCTCTTGACCATCACCTTTGACCTTTAACCTCATGTTTATTAGTAACCCAATTGTGCTCAATCATGCGGAACATAATTTTTGATCATAAATAACCCATGGTGCTCACTAGTTACAATCACATGCAATGCATCATTTTAAAGGTATTTTCAAGGAGAATTGATATCAGAAATAAAATTAATGGCTTATTGAGTATTTCACCTCACAAAGTGAAAACAAAAGCTTGTGTCTGAAAATCAGTACTATTTTTTTATTGCAAGTGCGCTATGCCAAGTTCCCCTAGTGATGTTTTGTATATTTATAATTTAAAATAGGCTCATTAAATATTATAATTGAAGAAGATTGTGCCAAACAATGCAAAAACACCCTCCACACATCCAAGACACCCATTTGAATGCCCCAAGTAACTGTAACAAGTAACTGAGAACATAGCTGTTGTCCGAGACATTCCTTTAGGGTATTAATATTGTACACCCTCTGATCTTTAGACCTCTTGTCCGAATGAAAATACATTGTCTTCTTCCGACTGTCCATATGATAGAGGAGAAGGATCAAGAGATCTGTGTCTTCTCCAACCAGGGTTGTAGTGTGGTATTCAGGAGTCTGCTACTATTCGGTGAGTCCGATTCGGTGAGTTCCTAACCTCTAACCCCTAACCCTAAAACGGCAATGATAATTAGGCCACGGTACCCGATAATTTAAAAAAAAAATTGAAAAAATCCCCCGCTAAGGGATCGGACTCACCGAATCGGACTCACCGAAACGGGCCATTCCGGGTATTCAGAAGCTGCAATAGCTGCCTGAACAATATCATAGTCGGCATCTCCTTCAGCGTTTATAACTGTGGGGCCTTTCTCTCGCAGTTTGTTGCTTATCATATTGATCATCCCTTGCTTATTGCAGCCCTGTGACAAGAATTCCTCCTATTCATATTCGAGTTGCAGATGAGAATAAAAGAGAATGCATTCTTGAGACAATCAGACATACTGTACGTATATTGATGCTTACTCATCAAAGCAGAAGACTTGCTGTGACGTTTTCATAGTCCATAGAAAACCTGTACGAAATTTAAGTTTGCGCACTATCAGTCTGGAATGGCACGAAAAAGTTAAATCTTGTCAGCCTTCATTAAAACTCATACCTGGAAAAAAACTTTGTTCCAATTGCAGAATGAAAATTCAACAATTTATAGATACTTCTGGAAGAGCTTCTTCATCTAGTGAAAGCGATATACAATCACTGCAGGTAGATAGTGTCAGTAGTGACTCATTGAACATTTTAAATGAAAGTTTAGGCAATTTGGGTGAATCACCAGTGAAACTTCAAAATAGGTCAAGAAAGAGTATGTACCCTAAGTGACAAAATGTTGTTCTGGAATTTAGAATTTATCATTGTTGCTCAGATGGATCTAAGGCTTAAAAATTTTAAGTAGCAGGACCCATATTAGTTGAAAAACATAAATTTTTGGCACAATCTTGTTGTTGGCTCCTCTCCCTGAAAGTCATTGAGGAGGAGCCATTCCAAGTTGTTTAGTGGTCAAGCCATGGCCTCCCCCACACAGCCACAAGCTTGGTCGCTTTTGTGGGATTTGTCCATAGGGTGGTTGTCTCCAGGGAAGTTGGGTGCTTGGGGCATTTAAATGGGTGTCTTGGATGTGTGGAGGGTGTTTTTGCATTGTTTGGCACAATCTTCTTCAATTATAATATTTAATGAGCCTATTTTAAATTATAAATATACAAAACATCACTAGGGGAACTTGGCATAGCGCACTTGCAATAAAAAAATAGTACTGATTTTCAGACACAAGCTTTTGTTTTCACTTTGTGAGGTGAAATACTCAATAAGCCATTAATTTTATTTCTGATATCAATTCTCCTTGAAAATACCTTTAAAATGATGCATTGCATGTGATTGTAACTAGTGAGCACCATGGGTTATTTATGATCAAAAATTATGTTCCGCATGATTGAGCACAATTGGGTTACTAATAAACATGAGGTTAAAGGTCAAAGGTGATGGTCAAAAGCTTTAGTTTTGAGTGATATGGCTGAAGAAGTAAATGTCCTACAATACCTGAAAATATCAATCAGTACAATTTTTTACAAGCTGGGAAATATCTTCCTATAGTTAAACTTGTGAAAGCGAAATGGACTTGTAGCGGACGCTGCTTTCAGCATATCCACCCATACACAGCCATCAGTGGGATGGCAACATTCCTGGGCAAAGTCGGCAAGGAATGATAGGACACGAGGTCGATTACGCTGCTGTATTGTTTACTAACTCAACTCAGAAGATCAATGCTTGCTCACAACGTAATTGTTTATAGTTTTTAATCTTCGATCCAGCAACACAGAAAGTAAAGGAAAACACCGGAATATTAAAGCTCCACCACCAACAACCGGATACGAAATGTCGTCGCTGCTACATTAACAATAAACTGATCCAAACGTCATCCTGGCAGTGCCAAAAACAGAAAACGGTAGCAACAACGAAACTGAGATATTGCTTTAGAATTACCCAGACTGATTTCTTGATACCGGTTTTAAGTTCCGACTTTTGATATTGCATTCAACTGATTTCCATATTGAAAGAACCGACTTTTCATATTGAACAAAAACTCAACAAACTATTGATTTTCACATAGCAAAAACTTAACACACTCTGATTTTTACATGTTGTAGAACTCTACAAAAGACTAAATTTCACATAGCAAACGACTGATTGATTTAAAATCATGAGTTTAACTTCTTTAAGAAGGTACTAGTGTGAGATTGCGAGTTTTACATATGATCACACAACGCAACACGACTGCAATTCTACATAACGATGAACCAAGGTAGGAATTCGGCATAGTGACGTTGATTACAGAAGTTGAATTCCCGATTGCTGAATTGAATTCCCGAGACGTGCAGTTATGCGCTCAAGGCGGAGTCTTCTGGAAGATTCTAGTGACGTGTACGTGTGACGTCAGAGACGACAGAGCTCTCTGGCGCTACAGACTTTACGCTTCAGCGATCACAAAAAGCAGTCAACCTTAAGTGGCCGTAACTTTTGTTTTAGTTGACCAATTTAAAAAAAAATTATTTTTTTGAAATCAGAAAGAAAAGTTTTATCAGTGTGTGAATTTTCATTAAAATCTGAAACGGAGGGTTACGAAATCCCATTTTTCTGGATCACTTGACATGGAATGACCCAATAGTTATGTTAATTAACTACTTTCCCGGGGTCGGATTTTTGTAGACTTTTTTTCTGGGGTATAGTACAACCTAATCATACACTTGGAACAAAAAAACCTTTTGTATAAATTTTTTTGGGGTTACCCCCATATTTTTCATATATTGACCCGCCTAATGATCTGATGATTCTGTGCTGATGATTTGCACTGATGTCGAAAACAAAAATTGAGAAATAAGTTAGTTGTTTTGAAATCGTTTTTAAAACTTTCCATTTTGCTAATCCCAAAATTAAACTATAGGAAAAAGACTGAACCCGAATAAATCAAGCTGAAGATTGCATTCCAGAGATAATAAAAAAAATCAGCTACTAGATTTGTTACTGGCAAAGCTGTCATGCTTTGATTGTTTCAACACCTGCAAATGATGGATCAATATAAAAACGATGTAGCACCCTCATTTGCTTCCTCTGAACTAGGAAAGTACCCACAGGGTGGGTAGGGGCTTCGAGGCGATTTTAATTTACGTTGAATGACGTTTGTCTCTTCAATGGTTGCTTTTGTCCCGTTGAAATTTTCTTGCTAGCTACGTCACTGCTCTGAGCAGGATTGAATGACAGGCAGCATAAGAAATATTGTTTCTATAGCACTAGTTGCTACGTTCATCTGATGAAACTGAAAGTAAAATTAACAACAAACAAAATGGTTTATTGCTTCACTGACGTTTCGCGCACCATGACAATGCGCATCCTCAGAGCGAATAACATACAAAATAAAATTTCACCAGGTTATATACTACTGTAGTGCAATTGAAGGCAAGAAAAAATAAAACACGCAATATTTTAAAAAATTGGCCAATGATGTTTGAGCGGTTACTTTCCACGTTAATATTACGTAAAAACTTCCAACAAATACATAAAAATTCAAAGCAGTGACGACCAACAGAAAAAAGTGCGATTGAAGGCTAGAGAAATAGAACACAATGTTTTAAAGATTGGCTAATGATGTGCGGTTACTTTCGACGTTAAATTACGTAAAAAAACTTTCAACAATCAACATAAATTTGAAGCACTGAAGACCAATTTTTTTAAAATATTGCGTGTTTTATTTTTTCTTTCCTTCAATCGCACTACAGTAATATATAACCTGGTGAAATTTTATTTTGTATGTTATTCGCTCTGAGGATGCGCATTGTCATGGTACGCGAAACGTCAGTGAAGCAATAAACCATCTTGTTTGTTGTTAATTTTACTTTCAATTTCATCAGATGAACGTAGCAACTAGTGCTAGAAACGATAATTGTCCTGATGAACACCCAAACTTTTCAGTATAAGAAATATTATTGCTTTTTCATTCAATGTTGGTTTAGTTATCAGATGATTTGTAAACTTATCAGCTTTTCTAACGCGTGAACAGAAAATTCTTCAAATAAAATTTTATTCTGGCGTAGCACAGAGTATCAGGCAAGCTCTTGCTCTATTGTTGAACTCGGCCAAGTCTTGTGCAGAGCATCTTACTTTCATACCAAGGCATTCGAGCAGATACTGCATCATTTATTTCTGTACACACTGCAACGTGCTTTTCCTAAGGAATATCCCAGTGCTGCATCAATGTTTTTCATCTGCCTGTGCCAGCTCTTGGACGATTTAAGGCATCTCGAGTATTTTCCTGGCTGACCTTCACCAAGAGGAAGGTTTTATCGAGAGAAGAAGATAGCTCTAAATTAGTTGATGTGGGATCGGCTGCCAGTGCTGCCACAGTCGGATTCGCAACTTTATCTTGATCACGTGGTTTAGTGGTGGCTAAGAAACTTTCCCTTACTTCAATTGCCTGAAAAAATCTTCTCTTTCTGCTGGTCACGCTTCTTCTGATTTTGGGAGAGCAATTCCAAACAGAGCGTGCAGCAACGTGATGTTGGTTTGAGTTCATTTTAGTTAAATAAGAAACCAGGTTTATCAATTCAGTGCAAAATGTTTCGAATACTGAACTGGACTAAGCTGAGGATTAAAACCGATGTTTAAAGATATTTTTCCGTCACAATCTAAAATTCTACATAT
This sequence comes from Aplidium turbinatum, assembly GCF_918807975.1. Lineage (NCBI taxonomy): Eukaryota > Metazoa > Chordata > Ascidiacea > Aplousobranchia > Polyclinidae > Aplidium > Aplidium turbinatum. The sequence continues at coordinate 1,962,776 of NC_137483.1, read as the reverse complement.
TTACCGTTGCACTGAACGTGGAAAGAAAGCTGGTTGTTGTGACGGCACAATCGCTCACTGTGATGTCACTTGCACTGAACTGGAAGTTGGAACAAAGCGCTGACGCTATGGATCTACCTGAGAAGATTTGGTGATACGACAGTTGAGTAAACGTTACGTGAACAACATGACATTATCTGACGTCGGTTATTGCGCTTAGTGCAAATGCGCAAACGATTGCTCAAGTGTGCGGCTCAAGCAGCGAATTTAAAAAATGTTTTGGGGACACCAAGGTTGCGACAAATTAAAAATTGTAAGAGACAATACACAGGGCAAAGCTGTAGGTTCAAAGAAGCCAAGATTTCAGTTGAGGTCTAAGTCCGAAAATAAAGATTCCTACTAGGCTATCAAACAAACAAACTCTCAGACGGATAAAAAGTAGGAATAAATGCAAATGACCACTTACAGTACTTTGTAATGGTTCAGTTCTTTCACACCAAAGGAGTGTAGGCCTACCATGTTTTTAATAGGTTTCTGATAAACATCCTCATTCAATATTTGTCTGATGCACAACACACCAGTTGCCAAACTGAATATCCTGCATGCGATAACCTTTCAATTTGCATTTCTTCGTACGGCATTCATTGCATCTAACGTGGTGGTTTGGGTTGCTATGAAAGTGGGCAAACATTTTCACCAACAATCAGGCCTCACTAAGTTTGTTACCAACTTCTAGTCTAAAGTACTAACCGTTGGGGCAGACTTGCATCGAGTACGCTATCCGCCCATCATTTGTGCTCATAAATGTGAAGGTTTCCATGCTCAAAACTATAGTCCGGGTATTGCAAAATGCTGAAAAAATAAAACGTTTTCCAACTGATTATTGGCATTTAGAAAAGAAGACACACAGCAAGTGTACTGTATTTAAAAATTTTATTTCATTTTTTATCTGTATGAAAATTACTAGTGACGCACATACATAACCAGGGCCGTTGAGACAATAATGGGTCCGGTACCAATTATAGGTCACGGGCCTCTCAAACATTACACCTCTAAAATGCTTTATCTTAATGAAGAAGTGATGACATCACAGAGGTGGTACCACCAAAAGAGGAGGATTTGTCTTCAATGTTGAAAAATTGGAAAAAAAACATGGACAATTTTGTCCTTTAGCTCCGAAATGGGAACACATTTCGAGTGAATGCTAAAGTGATAGGACTCCAAAGAACAGCTGGCACACGCTATTTTCCTCCACTTCTTGGTACCTCTGGAAAGATGATTCTGAGCCTCTAACATTAGCCAGCTTCCGAAAGTAGGCCTATTCTGGACCCCGTGCTTACGCTATTGTAAATAGCGTAAGACACATATACCATGTTTTCTAACACCGCTACACCACAATGATCCCGACAGCATGTATAGAGTCGATCCGTCATGTTTTTGCCTGACATAAAATTTGAAGTCACAATATCAATGTGAAAGACTACTGCACATTACATCTCAACAGGGTTTGTGAATTTACCACATCATAAGATTTGCTATTGTACCTTCGCAAATTGTGTAAGGGTCTCCTCTGTATCCTTCTGTGCAGGAACAAGATGCAGAGGTTTCCAAATTCGTGCAGATGGCATTTTCTGCGCAAGGCGAACTGAAGCAATAATCGGCTGAAAAATAATCAGATTGTTGACGGAAAGTCGATTTTGTAGGGAGCAGAAGATTAAATCAAAGCGAATTTTTTTTTGCGTATTAGACAGATGGTTCTAAATTTCTGGACAGTTTTTGAAAAGTCATCAAGATAGGTTCCCTCAGTGCTGCCATACCATGTATCCCATCAACAATAATAATGTTACAATTTATTTAATGACCCTCTACAACTGCTAGGGTGTTTTAGCAACAGGGCTAATTTTTAGTTTTATATCAGGTTTAAGATGTCATCACATTATTACCCGACTTATTCTAACTAAGTTATGATGATGTGATGACGTCTTAAACATGATTTAAAATTAAAATATGAGCCCTGTCCATAAAAGACTTTAGCTGTTGTAGAGTCACAATAAATAAAACCATAGCATTATTATTACATTATTAGTCTTTCGTAAGTAACCGCAAGTAGCTAAGTTCTTACATTTACTCATTACTGCTGTGCTAATTTATTGCATATAATGCAGGTTAATTCCGTAGTTATTCGAAACTGTTATTTGCTGACTAGACAGTCTACCTGCCTTGGCTGCCAATACAGTTCAGTTCAGTTTATTTTTGTTTTGTTGGCGAAAAAGAAAGAAAAAAAAAATTATATTATATATATATATATATATATGCAGTTAACTGCAGACAGTGCACACCGGTGTTAAACTGTTTTATTCGCATCAACAGCGCACGGGTACAAATGATTGACACGGCGAGAGAGCACAAACAAACATAGCCAGGTCGAAGACTTTTCGAAAACCGGCCTGCCACACCCCGCGGCGGCGGGGAGCGGCGTGATTTAGGGGTGACGATGCACCCGGAGGAGTAAGTCCACCAGCTTTTTGGGATTGTGAGGTGGTAAAAGCAGGAAGAAAGGAATCTACGTAACCAGGACTTTAGGGCATGGCCAGCATGGAACACAAGCTTAAAGCAGATCTTATCCGGCCCTAGAGACTTGTGTGGTTTCACTAGGCAAAGGGCGGTGATGAACTGCTCTGGGGTGAAATTTTCGGATATTGTTTTATCTGGTAGTGTTTCCACAAGGCAGATACTTCCTTTGTGACAAGACGGGATGTTTTGGGGTCCTTTGTCTTGTGTGACCCCGTTCTACTCCAGCTGAGAAGCGATGGCATTTTCAGAAACAGGGCACAGGCGAGGAGAGCTTGATAAGCGTCCAGTGAGTTGATGTGGCTGAGTGTCTGCCATTGTAGCTTGAATGTGAGAAGTCGATGGTTTGGGTGGCTTCGTTCCATCGCTCAAGCTTCTTTGCATCTAGCCGCTCAAGTATTCTGGTAGCGGCGATGTTAGCAGTAGCTTACCAGGTGTGGCGTTTAAGTAAGAGCGACAAAGAGCCTCACACTCAGAGTCCTAGCATGGTATATAGCTGGCTCGACGGCCAAGAGGTATTGTGGCCTTAGCAGCAGGTATTATGTCCTGATATGCCTCGTCTACGTTGCACGTTTCAGGAAATACCGCAGTAACTTTGCAGTAGACTCTTTAGTCAAAAGGCTGTATTGATTCCAATCGTCTTTTTTGAAGTTTCATTGCTTCACCGGTGAACTAGGGACAGGAGTCACGAGTTTTGGGGCGGTGATGAGGGAAAGCCAGTGTTGGGACCGTGGAAAATTCGCAAGCACACGTCTGTCTAGAAGAGAGTTGTCGACACTCGCGAAGGCCAAGTTAGGGCTTGTCCCTCTTCCCCAGCGACTGGAGTGGAAACCGGCTGGTTCCTTTGGTTTGAATAGGAGGGCAAGATGGTTCGTAGAGGCCCAGTCAGCCAGCAATTCTTCGTCGCTACTTGTGTGTTGTAGCCCCAGTCGGGTGCTGACAGTTGAAATCGCCAGCGTAGAGACTGGGGGAGGGGAGCGTTGAAAGAGATGATGGCAATATTCTCCAGGGTGGGGTCTTGTAGATATTGACGATTTTGTAGTCTGAGATATACAGTATACACATTACACACCCACTCAGTCTCGGCGTCAGCTGGAGATTGATCGATAAACGTCCACTTCAGACTCTCATGCACAAACGTGGCAATGCCGTGCTTCCTTCTTTGGGTAGACCCGCCTAGCGTGTAGTTGAGAATAGCTAGCCGAGGTGCAGTGGGTATCTTGGAGGAGGATGACGAGTACTCTGTTGGTGTGGGAAGCTGCTCCACAACTTTGTTCTTTCTTGTTGTGTAGCCTTCAATGTAGAGCTGTAGGTTGGTGGGGTGTCTGAACTTGTCCATTGCCCCTGCAGCTGTGCCGTCCAGGTGGAGGCTCTTGGTTAACAAGTTTCGTTTCTTATCTGGTTAAAAGCAGATGTTACTGACAGGATGGGGCACGGGGAGCCACTTGTCGTCTATTCCAACGATGACCCTGATGAAGTGTAGTCTAAAATAATAACTGCTCATACAAAAGAACAAGTCGGTCCACGAGACACAATCGTTTTCCACCAATCCAACATTTCTGTGCAGTTATCTCCCGCTTTATCGGACCAATGTGACTTGGCTTCGTTGTGGTCCGAATCCAATTAAATGGCAGAATTAAATCTCTATTTAGCATTAATCACCTATTTCACAGCGATCCCCAGTGAACCCTGGTGGGCAAGTGCAGAAGTGGGAAACCCGCACAGGAACGCAACTTCCTCCGTTTAAACATGGAAAGCTGGAGCATTCGTTTTCATAATCTGGAAAGCAAAACCTTAATCATTGTCACAGTTGCACCTGGGAGTGAAAACAATCTTTGGAAGCTCGATCTGTGTAGTTTTCTTTGTAGCCTACATCACTGGTTTATAACTGCAGGATAAAATTTGCTTATTTTGCAAGTGAATTCTTCTTCTTCTAAATTACGTCTAGGTTTGATATTTACTACTTAGTCACATTGCACACTACACAGTGTAATAAACATGACGTTTGGGAGGATAATTTAGGCCCAGTACCCTACCAACGAGATACCAGGGTCCAAAAACAAAACAAAAAACAATTGAACAGATGACTTACACACTATGGGAGCCTCAACGAAAATAACCGCTTGTTCTGGGTTAGCGCTTGCCCATGCATTGTATTGAGCGAGTAGATCTTCCGGGGATATTTCTTGATTGGTGAAAACAACGAACCTGAAAGAGGTAAAGAAACAATAGTGATGCTGATTGCAACGCTAAATGTAGAACATTCGATGAGTTGTTTAATCAATGATCAGTTTCATAGTCTTAACGACCAAATTCATGCCATTTTTGAGTCAAACATAAAACTAGCTGGATCTGTGTCGCGGCAAAGCACTTATTGCAACCAGGTCTGGAGTCGTAGTCGTTAAAAAAAGGCCGACTTCGGCTTGATACAAAACGATGAACAATAGAATGTTTGTTTGCAATCTATTTTCAAAATATCTTTTTTGTGTTTTGCACTCTTACACTTTACCAGAAAATAGAAGTTTTCGTTCTTGCCAGTTTTTGGAAAAGTTGTCGTTTCAATTTTGATTGTAACAAGTGAAATTAAATTTAAAAAATTTAAAAACTTTAAAAAGTCTGGCAACACTGAAAAATCTGGCAGCGTCGAGTCGGCAAAAGAAAAGTTAAAGAGAGTAGAGTAAAAGAAAAGTTAAAAGCTTGCACAATAAAGTGGCCACCACAGTACAAAAGCAATAAAACTACATTTCAGAGCAATCTGCCGTGCCAGCAGCAAACAATTACGTTGGGCAGTCACGTCTTGTGTGTCGGTCGGTAGCTTGCTCAGTTTGTTCAGCTCTGAGCAGGCCTGGATTAACCATTGTGCTAGGGTGTGCTAAAGCACAGGGGCCCCGCAGACAGAGGGTCCCACTTTTCCTAAAAATGAAATAAATAAAATAAAATAACAAATTACAATAATTTACAAAAGAGTTGCTAAGAATTTCTCGTTTTTAATTGATCTTCATGCATCAAAAGAACAGATTTTACAGAGTGTCATGAATTTAGCGAAAGAATTTCCTACTGATGTTGATCTCTGTCTTGTTGATGAACTTTTGAATTTCTACCTGTATCTTAAAAAGGCTTATGGAAATAAAGCAAGTTTTAGTCATGAAAACATCTAGGCTACCAGATAATAAAGAATGACAAAGTTGAAGCTGGTTTTCCTAATGTAGAAACAATTCTTAGATTGTTTCTTTGTATGATGGTCACTAACTGTTCTGGAGAAAGATCATTCTCTAAGCTGAAAAGAATCAAAAACGTACTTCGGTCTACAATGACACAAGAGCGGTTGGCTAATCTGAGCCTTCTCAGCACAGAGTGTGATGAACTGCGACTTCTCAATTTTGATGCTATCCTTACAGACTTTGCAGCAAAGAAAGCCAGAAAAAAGTCGTTCGACTGAATTTCATGTTAGTTTTCTAAATCCTATTGGTAGTTATAGTAGTGAATGAAAGAGCAGTTTAAAATAGAAATTCAGAATAACCTTTTATTGCCATTTGCAGTGTGTGTAGTGTGCAGTACTAACAGTGGTCACTTGCTACAATGTTTTCCCTTGCACGGTTTCGTTGATTTAATGTGTGTGATTTTGCATTCATTATAACGTAAACATTGTTGACTTAATTTGCACATGCTTATTTAATCATCGATCACGTGCTATTTCAAAGTTATCTAACTTACCTAAGCAAGACTCGGTTTCCTCTGCAAGCGAAACCAGCTTACTTCCATTACGCTCCACGTAAGCTGGTAAGGGCCCCTATAAAATTCATTAGCACAGGGGCCCCATTTGACCTTAATCCGGGCCTGCTTGCACCGTATATTTTTCGACTTGACAGCCCTGATTGCAACACCCTTGTAAGTAATCTTACATGTCGGCCACATAGCCTAAGCCGAATAAAATTGCGAAATCCGTAAAAAATCTGGCATGAGCCAAATTATTGTGTGATTAGAGAGAGAAAACTTTTATTTTGTCTGTTGCGAGAATAGTACGCAGAGATGGGTGTGATCTTGATGATCACAAGTGATCTTGATCTTCAAGATCACTGTTTTTTTGGTGATCTTGATCTAAGATCACTTTTTTTTGTGTGATTTTAATCTTGAAAAACAATAAGATCAAGATCACTTTAAAATTGAAGTTTACTTACTAGATGGAGGCATTTTTTTTAGAACTCGTACTGTACAAAGTAGTTAGTGGCAACAACTAACATTAAGCCACTGTTAATATAATATGTGTCCAACAAAAGACGATTTAAAGTCACCATCTAATCTGGTCAGCGTTGCCATTTCAAAATTGAAAAAGTTTTCTGTGTCATAATAAAGAAGTCAACTTCCGCGTACTTTATGTTGACGTATAATAAAAAATGATTTAACTTTGTTCACAAGTTCCATGTGTGAATTTTAAAGAAATATTTGCTTTCTTTGACTCAATTTTAGATGTTTCAAAAGTCTAGAATGGCGGTGTTAAAAAATCTGGACTCTAGCCGACTCTGGTCATGTAAAGTGGTTTATTGCAGCAAATCAACCAGACCAAGACTTGTTTAAGGTCTGAGTATGGAGTGGTGTGTCTGACCTCAAACCTCTGAACGTTTTTGAAAGCAGACAACAGTATCAAGGTAGCCAGATGGGTAAATAATGCAATAAACATTGACATAATGAAGTGAAACTTGAAACTACTTAGTAACACGAATAAAAACTCCCACATGAACCAGACAAAAATTTGGTAAAAAATGATGCAGTTCAAACTTTATTTTTATTTATTATAAATAAAAAGTATAAAACTAATTGCAAATTTTGCGACTTTTTCAGTACCGTACTACTGTAATTAACCTCGGCCTTGGGTGTGACGTTGCGGTTCTACGCAAACTACGTCAGCAATTGATAGGCCTAATAGCAACAGTCACTAACTTATTACAATTCTTGGGCCAGTGATCGAGTAGTTAAAAGTAAAAGTTAGCAATACCAACTATATACCTTTACCCAGGTTGCTTATATGCAGGCACGGATCCATGGGAGGGGCCCGGCCCCCCCCCCCAAAATTTTGTGAGAAATTGTTGAATGGTTTGATATGCTTCTAAACAGCTGATATTAGTCCCACAGCGGACTTACAATCCTTCTTTGGCACGCGTGTGACGTCACGATATTGAAAATGATGCTTTCAGTCTCTATGTCTCTAAAACAAAGTTTGCCTAATTTTAAGAGAAACTGCATTAAAAGAGCGAGTTTTGCCAATACCAAGCATTCAAACATCTCAGCCAGGAATTAGTAACCAGAAAACATAAAGACTTAGCTTTATTACCAAAAAAATGCCGAAGAAAACATGATCTTATCTGGACAGCACCATTTTACAGGAATATTTATACCCATATTTTTGTTGAAAATGCTCTCAGAATGCACCAAATTTAAAGTAATTTTTCAAAATTTTCTGGGGGAGGCCCCCCAGACCCCCTGCCGCTAAGTGTCGCCTTTGGCGAACACACCGACGGGCTTCGCCCGCCGGCCGTCAAAACTTCCCAAATTCCTGGCTACGTCACTGATTGTTCATATATGTTTTATCTTTTTCTTACTCTTTAATTCATTTTGAAATTTTCTGGCCCCCCCAAAAAAAACTCCTAGATCCGCGCCTGCTTATAGTAATTATTTTTTGCAAAATCATTGATCAAATTTTTTTTTCAAGTAGGCCTACACAAAAAGTGATCTTGAAAGTGATCTTGATCTTCAAGATCACCAATACTGGTGATCTTGCCCATCTCTGATAGTACGGTACAACAATACGCATAAAATAGCACCATAACAGTCTAGATTCCACAACAGACAGAAAAAAGCGAAAGACTATACAAGATAGGCTGATGTTCGATAAAAAAAAGAAGTTGTTTAGCCTACTGTTGCGATAGTCAGGAAACAAATCCATTTTATAAGGAAAATTGTGAACCTGCAGCTGCAAGGTGTAGTGGCATCCATCTTGAACTCTGAGCGTTGTGCGAAAAAAACTGTTGCGATAGTCAAGTGAAGTAACTACTGTGGTTTTATTCAAATGATTAGTTTGCTTCCAATATCAACGCAAAACTGCATCCCAAGAAAAAAGATTTTTTATCAATTGAAGAAATACTTGGAGGTACTTCGCAAGTGAAGTTTAGCTAATGCCATAACCACTGGGAATCACTTGAGTACAATTTTGACGTCAGAAAAAGTGTTGCCGGATATGGAATTTTATCCAAAATTTGTGGAGATTTAATGGGACAGGAAATTGAGTTTTTGAAGGTCTATGAAAGTAGGTTGTGGGCCAAAGGAAAAACAGCGGTTAATGAAAATGCAAATACTTTTATTTTATTTTTGTTTTTTTACACAATCACCTTAATTAAAAAAAACAACCATTAGCCTTGTAGAAGACCTTTTTTTAACGAGGCACTGCAACGAGAAAAAGCGGGAGGAATGAAAATAAAATTAGAAGAGTTTTAGAGTGAAAGTAGATAAATTCATTTTGCGACTATTTTATTTTTATTTTTTGTTTACTACATGATTCTGTTGAAACAGATAACTTGACTTTATTCGGTTTCTGGCAGCTGTGGATTTCGTCACACACTGTCGGAAAGCGTACAAAACAATATGGTGGAGCTGTAAGTTTACCTACTTTATCATATTTTTAAATTTGTATACTGTACTTAAATCTTTTTTTAGCGTAATTTAATTTGATTAGAAGAGATGTAATTCGTTAGGCAAATGAGTTCATATTTAAAAGTTGTTGCAAACTTGTTTCTTAAATTTTCAGCATCGGCCTAGGCTAGGTTACAGTTACGGTAGGCTATAAAATAGTGACGTATCAAAAAGAGAGTTATTGGAGGGAAAAAGCAATGGTTTGGCGGAGAAACGTTATTCAACATGGATTGTAATGTATTAAAACGTTGTAATACTGTAGTATTAAAACATATTTTTGGAGGATAAATTATGGTGGGGGGTGGGCATTGGCAATTGCTGCCTCCCCCCAAGCCCTTTGTAGTTCCTGCTATAAAAGCTTAATGTTCTTGGTTGTATAAGCTCATGTTGACAACAACTGGTATAGTTTTGTACTCACACAACAACTACGCTTCCTTCAACAAAGCGGGTAATTGCAACCTCACGTCTAAATGCATTTCGCAGTATAGGCAACAGCTGTTCCTGATGTCGCAGTGATGTGGCAGAATTGAGGTTTAACAAGCTTGTTGTGAACTGCCCTGCTGAGAGCGTTAAACGAAGTTCCTGGCCATCTGTTGAAATAAGGTAGGATTATACAACAAACTTAATCCAGCCAATGTCAGACTAGCTAGTGCTAGCAAGCATTTAAATTTTAACTTGTCAGTCTCAGTACACTAACTCAGTCGGCTACACTAACTTTGGTTCATAGTATACCAGGGTTGCCAAATATTTTATTTATAGTTTTGTTGCAAAAGAAAAAAAGGATGCTTAAAGTGCCCCTGACAGGTTGGATCCAAGTATAGTAACTTTTTAAAGCATTTCCTAGCGCAGAATTACACTTAGCGAACTTTTTAATCTTAACCTTGTAGCTCGACTGGTTAGGGCGTAATTTAATCAAACGACTGCTCCGCAGCGCCACCACAGGCGAAACTCCATATTTCACTGCTCTGGGACGACTTTGGTGGTATTACGTCATCCTAAGTGGATGTCGTTAGCAACGGATGAAACAAACGCTTCTTAGATGTAATTGGTAGATCACAGTTTGGTCGGAGTTGGTACAAGCGGTTGCTTTTTTCGAAGATTTATTGTTTTTTGCAGTTTAATAAAACTGTATTGGATACGTTCCTACAAAACCTAAAATATACTTGAAGTGAAAAATGAAGAAATCGTACGAATCATCATTCATATTTAATTCATCATCACTATTCAAAAATAAATAAAAGTTCTCTCTCTCTCTCATAATGTGCCTTCAGTTGGCCATTGAAATCCTGTGTAACGGCCATCTGGATCTGGAAAATTGTTTCGAATTCGCCAAACAATACATGACGGCATCACAATCCGATTGTTGCTTCCGAGAGCATCATCTTGTAGTATCCACTCCAACACATGCCTGTAGGCATTTTTACTTGAGTGGTATTAACAAAATCCTCTTCAGTGAAGTGAACATATACGACTAGTTTTGTATGGCCCATCCCACTTTCGAACACTTGAAAAAAACTTTGACCATTTTCTTCTCAGTGCCTTGTTTTGTGGGAAAGTGGGAAAAGAAAGCACACGGTCTTTGTCACTGACAATGTCATAGTTCAGGCCCTTAGGGGCAAAAATGAGCATCTTTAGGCTAAACGTGTTACACGTTGTTTTTTTGCATTTTTTTGTAGCTGATGAATCTAACTTCAATTTTAGTGGGTGCCGCAACTTTTTGGGTCACGTGATCACCCCCAAATCGGGGATTCCCCCCAAGTCAATTTTGAGCTCTTTTCACGGCATTTTTATGCAATTAGATACGTTATTTTTTTACATTTGGACTGACTGCCACTACAAAATACACGAGATAAAAATCGCACAAAATTATGTTATTAATGACGTCATTGTGACGTCATGTATTAATTTTTTGCTTGTTTTTTTCTTATTGTAGTCGTTTGTTTGTTGTTGGTGTTACTTTTTTGGTTACAATAAGTTACCAATGGTTTTTCAACTGATTTGATTAGTATTGAGTGTCAGTACTAACATATTCAAAATCTTAAGGAATCCAACTTCCGGAAAGTGGTTATTTTCAAGATGGCCGCTAAACCATTGAACAAAACAGTAAATTGACCATAACTCGGCCATCATATGACCAAAACATGTAGTTTTGGTGTCTGTATCTAGGTTTTTATACCCTGTGAAGTCAATGAGACTATTCTCAGAATTGTTGAATTATCTGATAGCCTATAAATTCAATATGGCCATCCAAGATGGCCGCCAAACCATTAAAATAACAGTAAATTGACCATAACTAGGTCATCATATGACCAAAACATGTAGTTTTGGTGTCTATATTTAGGTTTTTATACCCTGTAAAGTCAATGAAACCATTCTCAGAATTGTTAAATCATCTGATGGCCTATAAATTCAACATGGCAATCCAAGATGGCCGCTAAACCATTAAAATAACATAGTAAATTGACCATAACTAGGTCATCGTATCACCAAAACGTGTAGTTTTGGTGTCTATATCTAGGTTATTATACCCTGTGAAGTCAATGAGACTATTCTCAGAATTGTTGAATTATCTGATAGCCTATAAATTCAATATGGCCATCCAAGATGGCCGCCAAACCATTAAAATAATAGTAAATTGACCATAACTAGGTCATCCTATGACCAAAACATGTAGTTTTGGTGTCTATATCTAGGTTTTTATACCCTGTAAAGTCAATGAAACCATTCTCAGAATTGTTAATTCATCTGATAGCCTATAAATTCAATATGGCAATCCAAGATGGCCGCTAAACCATTAAAATAACATAGTAAATTGAACATAACTAGGTCATCATATGACCAAAACATGTAGTTTTGATGTCTATATCTAGGTTTGTATACCCTGTGAAGTCAATGAGACTATTGTCAGAATTGTTGAATTATCTGATAGCCTATAAATTCAATATGGCAAACCAAGATGGCTGCCAAACCATTAAAATGACAGTAAATTGACCATAACTAGGTTATCATATGACCAAAACGTGTAGTTTTGGTGTCTATATCTAGGTTTTTATACCTTGTGAAGTCAATGAGACCATTCTCAGAATTGTTAAATTATCTGATAGCCTATAAATTCAATATGGCAATCCAAGATGGCTGCCAAAACAATTAAAAATGTACAATAACAATGTATTGTTTATTAATAAACCCGGTAAATTTCTATATGTATTTGGGTTAACTGAGCAGGCATAAAGAGCTCATACGATGTGGTCATGTAGACTCTTGACATAATCAGCGTAAAGAAAGCAAATGGATCAAGTATTACTAATGCTCATTGCTGTGACTCTCGATGTCATCGTCTGTAATTATGTGACTGCTGTATGGACACATGAACCAGTTTGGCATGGTCCACATCCAGCATGGTATGGTAGCACATATCTCCGGCAACTACAGTGAGGTGAACACGATTCGCAATTGCAGTGATCACTTTCAGTAGGTTGTCCGGGGCAGCTTTCATGTTCGTCATGATTGGAACCATCTGATTATTGTCTACTTTCCATCCCCAGTCTAGAGCATCCATACCATCGTCAGTAGCCTACCCATCCTGACCATAATCTGGTAGTAAACTCTGAGGCAGTGGAATTTGGTAAAGGATGATGTAGGTGGCAAGCGTTCAGGGTGAACAAAGGATTTGGCTGTTTTAATTTTCTTGACCAATGTATTGTATCGCTGTGTTTCTAGGTTACTACTGCCATCGTTGCCAAACATAACGGTCATAGCTTTGTTTCCAAGATCCTTAATGATGTGGTCTGTCTGATTTGGGAGAATAAAGCAATTTGCACATTCTTTGATTATTGGTTGACTTTTCACTAGTTTCTGGAAAGCGTCTTCTTCCCGATACCAAATATCCTTGACGTTGAATCACAACCGGTGAATGCATGAATGAAGAGGAGCTGTAAGCATAATTATGTCTGGTCCGATGATTGCTTTAAGTTTGTTGATGTCGTGTATTTTGGTTGCGTAAGCCTTTTCGGAGTGGAAGTAGAGGTCTTTAATGTCTGGGTCAGTGTCAGCATAGCGTAGTATCAATATTAAAAGGTCCGTGTCTTCACCAATTAAAGCCGTACTATGTCGATGAGGGCTGTCCATCTGCCGTCTTGACGATGTCAACATCTGCATCACCTGGAGCGTTCATCACATTGCAGCTTCTATTCCTCAGTTGAGCAGAAATTAATCCTTCCTTGTTGGAAGCTCGAGGCAAGAACTGCTCCTTCTTTCCAATGAACTGGGTGTCTACAGTAAAGTGAACAACCGGGTGGACGTTCATGCCGCGTCTTTGATGGGTATTGTCTTTGATAGACGGACCACCATATCCATCAAAGACCACCGTTGCTAAGCGATAATGACGAATGGTAAAATCTGCATACGACTGTGCAATAGACCCATAACTGTCTCCAGTTTCCATGGCACTCGATGCAACAAGAACCCTCCATCAAGGAATGTAGTGATCGGTTTTCGAGGCAGATTCTTTCACTACTTCATAATCGGCTGACATCACACTGCTGGCATGTTCTGTGATGGCAGTAGCTATCTGAGGCTTATCTTCTGCAAGAAACAGGGTCTGGATGTTACGTGGCTGTCACAAGTAATACTCGTCTTCCTCTCAACTGGTCTGAGTTTTTAGGAAATGACAGCAACAAAACTGCGTTATATCAACTGGTTCAACAAGCTGTGATAACTTCAGTCGATCCAAACTTGTTTACGATTGTTGTAACATCATTAGATACAGCTCTTAACAATCAAACATTGGACATGTCTGATGTTTCCCCATGTGATCACGAAGAGGCAGACACCCGTATGTTTCTCCATGTGAAACATGGAAAATCCGATGCCATAGTCAAAACAGTAGATACTGATGTGGTAATTATTGCAATTTCGTGTTTTGACAAGTTAGAAATCTGTAAACTATGGGTTGAATTTGGAGTTGGAGAAAAAACTCGCTTCATTCCAATCCATGATATTGTTTCATCTTCACCTCAATCTCAGATGATTTGCGCTTCTTTACCTTTGTTTTATGCTATCACAATCTGTGATACTGTTTCGTCTTCGGAAAAAAAGGCTTGGGATTGTTGGATGCTTAATCTTACCGCAATGTGTGGCTTATTTAACTCTCTGAATTTCTCAAGCTCACCTAGTTCTATAAATGACATACAAAAGTATGTCATAGCTCTTTATGGCAATAGTCCTACTATCACGGATGTAGACGAATGCCGTTATATGATGTTTACCAATGGTTGCACTATTGAAAAGCTGCCACCAACGTCAGCTGCTTTGATGCAACATACACGCAGAGCGATACATCAAGCTGAAATACGGACATCAAGCTGAAATACGGAAATCAAGCCTCGTAAATGTTCAGCAACTACCTTCTCCTTTAGCTTGGGGTTGGAAACATAATGATGCAAATCAGCTTGTTCCGTTTTGTCAGTCTACTTGTGGCTCTCGATGTCCCTGTAAGAAAAAATCCATAAAATGCACAAGTCTTTGTTCATGCGAGTACGAAACATGCAATTCGACCACAAAATATCCAATCCTCTCTGATGTTTCATCTTCAATCCACATTGACGTTTCATCTCCAATCCACAATCATCATTCAAGAAATGCTTTTGACTTTCTAAACTCTATCTTGTAACTTGAAAAAACTTGTCGTACACGATTTTTTTTAATATCAAATTACGTATGGTAGGAATTTAACATCGAAAACCGCTAGTTTTTTCATCTTGAATTAACAGTGTTAAGACTCTGACATTGCATCATCTGGGGTCGTGTATTAATTGGATTTTTAGATCATAATTAGGGCTACATAATTATTTTAAATTTTAAAGTGGCATGACCAAAAGGGAAATTCACCCCTGGTAGCTGCTCTTCTGGTTATTCCCTTGATGACGTCGTTATTGCGTCATACTGTACTGGAATTATTGTTATTGCTTGCAATTGTAAAATTTTAAGCATTTGCAAAACTAATAATGAGAGTATTTGATCGCTTTTTTCGGAATAAACTTACCTTTGGTTCCTGAATTTGAAGTTGTCTAGTTTTAATAATGTAATGATGACGTCATAAAAGACGCAATCATGACGAAACTACTTTTAGGAATTGTGAAATGGTTTTAGTAACCGGTACTCCAACTAAAACCAACAGCAAACGACCAAAATAGGTTAAAAAAGCAAAAAAAAATATTTGATGACGTCACAATGACGTCATCAATTAAATTATTTTGTGTTTATTTTGTCTCACTTATTAGTATGTGCTTTTTAAGTTAAAATATACAAAAATCGAATATGTAATTGCACAAAAATGACGTAAAAAGAGCTGAAACGTGATTTCTGGGGAAATCCCCGATTTGGGGGTGATCACGTGACCCAAAAAGTTGCGGCACCCACTAAAATCAAAGTTGGGTTGATCAACTGCAAAAATATGCAAAAAAACAACGTGTAACACGTTTAGCCTAAAGATTCCCCTAAGGACCTGAACTATCACATAAACAGCAATTTTGTGTTATTTTTTCTTCCCTTTAGCCTTTGAAGTTTCTGCAAAATGCTGTGCAGTGCTGGATTGATGCTACTGTAGACGCAGAGGTGGTTTTTCCCGCCGTAGGAGCAAAAAAAAATTTTGCAGGGGGGGCCCCCCGATCTAAAAGTGCCCCGGGCCCCCCATCAGCTAAATCCGGCCCTGGTTGTTACACTGTAAATGGCCATAGCCAGATTAGGACAAATAAAAAAGTATGAAAATTGTAGCCTTATGAAACTGCAATTTCAATTGAATTGAGATGCTGTTTGATAAAAGTATACTCAACCTATTTGATCGAAACCTGATAGTAATAATAACTTCACTTTTTCATTTCGGTAATTCTTAATTTGCACATGCTTTAGACCAACAGAGCCCCACACATTCACGTTTTGCAGTAGCCGTACCATACTTTACCAAGTCATCACAGAGAAAGAATGTATCCTTCCCGCTTATTGTGACGTCACAGCGGTGTTGCCGTTTTTATTTTCATAATTGAATAAGTGCCAGATTCGCCGATGTCAACGAAAGTTTGCAAGCGTGCAACTTAGTAGCCTGTTGATATATTTTACGATTTGCTGGTCAGGGAAGTTTGTTAGTGTCATCTTTTTGGTATCTTAGGTAAATTTAGCGAATTTATTTACCTGTCAGAGGCACTTTAAGTTTGAAGCCTTATTCAACATTTATAATTTATAGACTATAATTTTGTTGGAGTGTAAGTAAGTACTGTTGCAGTTTACGTTCACTCTCTAACTTTTGCAACGCTACTGTAGGTTGTTGGTAAGAAACCACTACAACCTGTTCCATACAAAATTCACGAAGAATTAATGGAAAAAAAATTATGACACCAAATTTTAAGTCGAAGCTACGATACAACTACGTTTTAGCACGAAAACTGCACATTTTCTTCAGCAGATTTTTACCAATTGCTTTTCTGAAGAAAATGTTCCATTTTAATGCTGAAAGTACAGCAGTATCGTGGGTGAGATAACTACCCTGGGTTATTGATTGTGAAAGAGTTTTACCCACACATCAGCCCAAAGCCGTTCACTGGCTACATGTTTAATGAAAATACGTGTTATTGACGCACACTGCAAGAAAAACCGGCATTTATTTTTAAATTGACCACGTCGATAGAAAACTTTACCCGTCTCTTAGCTTATTGTTACAGTTACACACTCGCCTATAAAACTTGTAGTTAGATGTTGTAAAACCCCTTTGTCTTTATTCTGTTTTGTTCAAAATTAAGTTTCTTTGGAAATAAGTTCGTTTTGTTTATTTCCAAAAAAAAGCGAGCTTCGCACAACAAATATTAAGTTTCATTTTAAGCATTAAAGTTGTTTCTAATAGACTTGATAGGTCTACCGTAGTCAACTGACAAAAACAAAATATGTGAAAACGTCATCGTTGAACGGTGTCTTGTCTTATTGGTAAAATAGCCACCAGCTGACAAAATAGGTTCCACTTCAACTAATATAGATTTGATAAGAATTTTTACGCTTGCAGGCGATTTTATAAAGTTTTCTTTTTCGAGTCAGTCTTTCGGGATGTGTGGTCAAAGAATTTCCAAAGCTCAACACTAGATGACAATTGAAAGGAGGTCAGTTGGCACCTGCTGAAAGCACGCACAGGCTATGCGTCTTCGCAGGACATTTTAATGGCACGTACTCAAGGATAGGCACGAAGATTGGCTTCCTTGTCTTCTAATCCATACAAAATCTCCTACCCCCAACCACAAGTGTATGTAAAGAAAACAACAAAGGAAGAATGTGTCTTTTGATGAAATGGCGTTGTTAAAACGCATTGAAGGGCTATAATAGGGGTGAGCAAACTTGTTCAATAGGAAAACGACAACTTTGCCAAAAACTACAAACACCCGCAAGTCGCAAAATGTGTAGCGTCAGTAAAATAGATAACAACGTAAGTTTTACATATGATAATTTACCCTTAACAGCAATAAAAAAAGATTAAGCACAACATTAGGTTTTTGTTTGATATGCAAATCTCTAAAAATTTGAACAAAGTGTAGTAAAACCTGAACAAATTAATTCTTTCAAGGGTTCATTTGTTATTGTTAGTATTGCACAATGTTTTGATTTTACAAACTTCATTTGTGAAAATAAAAATTCGTAAGAATATGTCCTGCTAAATAGGCTACAGAAATGTTGTTCACTGGTATTTTACTTAGTGGGACCTTTCTCCAAAACTCAATTGTAGAGTGGCATTAAATAATTTTTTTTAGAGTTATGTCCCTTTGTATTTCGATCAGTTCCATTCCAATAGCAGACGTGCTTGCAACAAACGGTTGGCAAACTGGCATTGAATGGATTTGCAAAGATACGAAAGCATTGTTTCAGCTCTTGCAAATTTGGCTTGAAACTCTTCTTGTAGTCCTTGCCATTTGTTTTTGCATTCTTCTCGTTTGTGGTCTGAACTTGCCCCTTCAGGAAAGCATTTGTTCGCATTCTGACACTGACAAAATGACAGAAAGTTTTCGACATTATCTCTCTTGGAAAAAATTTGGCTTTATTTTGGTACACTAAAACTGTTTGAGCTGTGTTCTCCGTTGGACTATAATAACCAAAGGTTAAAAAATGCCCGATTCAATTTTGCGGCAAAGTTTCCCATTTGCGCAAGAAATGCATCCAGTCAGTCCGTTTCAAGTGGTTTTCCAAAATCCGACACACTAATACTGTAGATGCGTTATGAATGAATTCCTGTTTTCTCTCAGAGTGCCAAACTTTTCCTGAGAAATGTCTAATTTACAAGTATTTACATTCCGAAGTGTTGTTATTGTTTATCCATGTGAAATAGAAAGCAGGTTTTGCCGAAACTTTGACACTAGGCTAAGGCGGGGTTTCCCAAACTTTTTTGGGCCACAAACCACTATTTGTGAATTTGTTTGGACGACGGACCACTCATTTTTGTAAACAACTTTTTAACTGCAACGAAGGTGCAACAAGTAAGATTTACGATAATGGATAGCAAAAGCTTTCGAAATCATTTAACTTGTAAAGAACTGCATCAATTATCTTTTACAGGGTAGGCTACGTACTGTACACCTATATGTGTGACTTTTTAATTTCTTGTCATATCGCCACGGACCCTGTGCAGTCGTCGCGGACGACAGTTTGGGAAACTTTAGGCTAAGGCATTCCAATAAACGCAATTGTTTCAGTGTTAGCATAAATTATGAACTTACATGTGCAACTTCTGTTCGAGTTCCCAGAACAAATGCACTGAAAACTACCCAGTTGATTGACACACCTCAAGTTAGGACAACGGGCAGCAGAGTTCAAACACTCGTTGATATCTGAATGAACATAAAGCGAGACTAAAAAATCAGCAAGAAGCAAATTAATGCAAAAACGATGATGCGTAATAATATCACATATAGAGCTTCGGTAGAGAGTTTGTCTTGTTAATCCATAGGCATACGAAGCCGAGTAACGTGATCAAGTTTAACATCTTCAAGTTTATTACATATTAATTTGTTGTTATGTTGTTATACTTAATACTTATGTTGTATTTGTTTGTTGTTATACTTAATTTGTTGCGTAGGTTTGTATTTCTATATGTAATAAACTTGAAGATGTTAAACTTGATGACGTTACTCGGCTTCGTATGCCTACGGTTAAATATCACATACATTAAACAAACACAGCGAAAATAGATGCACACAAATGAGATTAAAGTTTTTCTCACAACAGAACTGAACTAAAGAAACAAAACTATGATTTCCCCTAAAAAAGGCAAAATTTATATAGACGTACCATTACAAGCGCTTCCGTTTCCAGTGTATCCACTCTTGCAAGTGCATACAAAACTTCCATTAGTGTTCATACACATTGCATTCACATCACAGTTGTGTGTATAATTGTTACTTGTGCACTCGTCGATGTCGTTACAATATCTTCCATTTCCAGTGTATCCACTCTTGCAAGTGCATACAAAACTCCCATTTGTGTTCATACACATTGCATTCACATCACAGTTGTGTGTATAATTGTTACTTGTGCACTCGTCGATGTCGTTACAATAAATTCCATTTCCAGTGTATCCACTGTTGCAAGTGCATACAAAACTCCCATTTGTATTCATACACACTGCGTTCACATCACAGTTGTGTGTATAATTGTTACTTGTGCACTCGTCGATGTCGTTACAATATCTTCCATTTCCAGTGTATCCACTCTTGCAAGTGCATACAAAACTTCCATTTGTGTTCATACACATTGCATTCACATCACAGTTGTGTGTATAATTGTTACTTGTGCACTCGTCAATGTCCTTACAATATCTTCCATTTCCAGTGTATCCACTCTTGCAAGTGCATACAAAACTCCCATTTGTATTCATACACATTGCGTTCACATCACAGTTGTGTGTATAATTGTTACTTGTGCACTCGTCAATGTCATTACAATATCTTCCATTTCCAGTGTATCCATTTTTGCAAGTGCATACAAAACTTCCATTTGTATTCATACACATTGCATTCACATCACAGTTGTGTGTATAATTGTTACTTGTGCACTCGTCGATGTCATTACAATATCTTCCATTTCCAGTGTATCCACTTTTGCAAGTGCATACAAAACTTCCATTTGTGTTCATACACATTGCATTCACATCACAGTTGTGTGTATAATTGTTACTTGTGCACTCGTCGATGTCATTACAATATCTTCCATTTCCAGTGTATCCACTCTTGCAAGTGCATACAAAACTTCCATTTGTGTTCATACACATTGCATTCACATCACAGTTGTGTGTATAATTGTTACTTGTGCACTCGTCGATGTCATTACAATAAATTCCATTTCCAGTGTATCCACTCTTGCAAGTGCATACAAAACTTCCATTTGTGTTCATACACATTGCATTCACATCACAGTTGTGTGTGTAATTGTTACTTGTGCACTCGTCGATGTCGTTACAATATCTTCCATTTCCAGTGTATCCATTCTTGCAAGTGCATACAAAACTACCATTTGTGTTCATACACATTGCATTCACATCACAGTTGTGTGTGTAATTGTTACTTGTGCACTCGTCGATGTCATTACAATATCTTCCATTTCCAGTGTATCCACTCTTGCAAGTGCATACAAAACTTCCATTTGTGTTCATACACATTGCATTCACATCACAGTTGTGTGTATAATTGTTACTTGTGCACTCGTCGATGTCATTACAATAAATTCCATTTCCAGTGTATCCACTTTTGCAAGTGCATACAAAACTCCCATTTGTGTTCATACACATTGCATTCACATCACAGTTGTGTGTATAATTGTTACTTGTGCACTCGTCGATGTCATTACAATAAATTCCATTTCCAGTGTATCCACTTTTGCAAGTGCATACAAAACTCCCATTTGTGTTCATACACATTGCATTCACATCACAGTTGTGTGTATAATTGTTACTTGTGCACTCGTCGATGTCATTACAATATCCTCCATTTCCAGTGTATCCATTCTTGCAAGTGCATACAAAACTCCCATTTGTGTTCATACACATTGCATTCACATCACAGTTGTGTGTATAATTGTTACTTGTGCACTCGTCGATGTCATTACAATAAATTCCATTTCCAGTGTATCCACTTTTGCAAGTGCATACAAAACTCCCATTTGTGTTCATACACATTGCATTCACATCACAGTTGTGTGTATGATTGTTACTTGTGCACTCGTCGATGTCATTACAATAAATTCCATTTCCAGTGTATCCACTTTTGCAAGTGCATACAAAACTCCCATTTGTGTTCATACACATTGCATTCACATCACAGTTGTGTGTATAATTGTTACTTGTGCACTCGTCGATGTCGTTACAATTTGTTCCATTTCCAGTGTATCCACTCTTGCAAGTGCATACAAAACTTCCATTTGTGTTCATACACATTGCATTCACATCACAGTTGTGTGTGTAATTGTTACTTGTGCACTCGTCGATGTCGTTACAATTTGTTCCATTTCCAGTGTATCCACTCTTGCAAGTGCATACAAAACTTCCATTTGTGTTCATACACATTGCATTCACATCACAGTTGTGTGTATAATTGTTACTTGTGCACTCGTCAATGTCGTTGCAATAAATTCCATTTCCAGTGTATCCACTTTTGCAAGTGCATACAAAACTCCCATTTGTGTTCATACACATTGCATTCACATCACAGTTGTGTGTATAATTGTTACTTGTGCACTCGTCGATGTCATTACAATAAATTCCATTTCCAGTGTATCCACTTTTACAAGTGCATACAAAACTCCCATTTGTGTTCATACACATTGCATTCACATCACAGTTGTGTGTATAATTGTTACTTGTGCACTCGTCGATATCGTTACAATATTTTCCATTTCCAATGTATACACTCTTGCAAGTGCATACAAAACTTCCATTTGTGTTCATACACATTGCATTCACATCACAGTTGTGTGTATAATTGTTACTTGTGCACTCGTCGATGTCATTACAATATCTTCCATTTCCAGTGTATCCACTCTTGCAAGTGCATACAAAACTTCCATTTGTGTTCATACACATTGCATTCACATCACAGTTGTGCGTATAATTGTTACTTGTGCACTCGTCAATGTCATTACAATAAATTCCATTTCCAGTGTATCCACTCTTGCAAGTGCATACAAAACTCCCATTTGTGTTCATACACATTGCATTCACATCACAGTTGTGTGTATAATTGTTTCTTGTGCACTCGTCAATGTCATTACAATAAATTCCATTTCCAGTGTATCCATTCTTGCAAGTGCATACAAAACTCCCATTTGTGTTCATACACATTGCATTCACATCACAGCTGTGTGTATAATTGTTACTTGTGCACTCGTCGATGTCGTTACAATAAATTCCATTTCCAGTGTATCCATTCTTGCAAGTGCATACAAAACTCCCATTTGTGTTCATACACATTGCATTCACATCACAGTTGTGTGTATAATTGTTACTTGTGCACTCGTCGATGTCATTACAATTTGTTCCATTTCCAGTGTATCCACTCTTGCAAGTGCATACAAAACTTCCATTTGTGTTCATACACACTGCGTTCACATCACAGTTGTGTGTATAATTGTTACTTGTGCACTCGTCAATGTCATTACAATAAATTCCATTTCCAGTGTATCCATTCTTGCAAGTGCATACAAAACTTCCATTTGTGTTCATACACATTGCATTCACATCACAGTTGTGTGTATAATTGTTACTTGTGCACTCGTCGATGTCATTACAATATCTTCCATTTCCAGTGTATCCACTCTTGCAAGTGCATACAAAACTTCCATTTGTGTTTGTGCACATTGCATTCACATCACAGTTGTGTGTATAATTGTTACTTGTGCACTCGTCAATGTCATTACAATAAATTCCATTTCCAGTGTATCCACTCTTGCAAGTGCATACAAAACTTCCATTTGTGTTCATACACATTGCATTCACATCACAGTTGTGTGTATAATTGTTACTTGTGCACTCGTCGATGTCATTACAATATCTTCCATTTCCAGTGTATCCACTCTTGCAAGTGCATACAAAACTTCCGTTTGTGTTTGTGCACATTGCATTCACATCACAGTTGTGTGTATAATTGTTACTTGTGCACTCGTCGATGTCATTACAATAAATTCCATTTCCAGTGTATCCACTTTTGCAAGTGCATACAAAACTCCCATTTGTGTTCATACACATTGCATTCACATCACAGTTGTGTGTATAATTGTTACTTGTGCACTCGTCGATGTCGTTACAATTTGTTCCATTTCCAGTGTATCCACTCTTGCAAGTGCATACAAAACTTCCATTTGTGTTCATACACATTGCATTCACATCACAGTTGTGTGTGTAATTGTTACTTGTGCACTCGTCGATGTCGTTACAATTTGTTCCATTTCCAGTGTATCCAGTCTTGCAAGTGCATACAAAACTTCCATTTGTATTCATACACATTGCATTCACATCACAGTTGTGTGTATAATTGTTACTTGTGCACTCGTCGATGTCGTTACAATATCTTCCATTTCCAGTGTATCCACTCTTGCAAGTGCATACAAAACTTCCATTTGTATTCATACACATTGCATTCACATCACAGTTGTGTGTATAATTGTTACTTGTGCACTCGTCAATGTCGTTACAATAAATTCCATTTCCAGTGTATCCACTTTTGCAAGTGCATACAAAACTCCCATTTGTGTTCATACACATTGCATTCACATCACAGTTGTGTGTATAATTGTTACTTGTGCACTCGTCGATGTCATTACAATAAATTCCATTTCCAGTGTATCCACTTTTACAAGTGCATACAAAACTCCCATTTGTGTTCATACACATTGCATTCACATCACAGTTGTGTGTATAATTGTTACTTGTGCACTCGTCGATATCGTTACAATATCTTCCATTTCCAATGTATCCACTCTTGCAAGTGCATACAAAACTTCCATTTGTGTTCATACACATTGCATTCACATCACAGTTGTGTGTATAATTGTTACTTGTGCACTCGTCGATGTCATTACAATATCTTCCATTTCCAGCGTATCCACTCTTGCAAGTGCATACAAAACTTCCATTTGTGTTCATACACATTGCATTCACATCACAGTTGTGCGTATAATTGTTACTTGTGCACTCGTCGATGTCATTACAATAAATTCCATTTCCAGTGTATCCACTCTTGCAAGTGCATACAAAACTTCCATTTGTGTTCATACACATTGCATTCACATCACAGTTGTGTATATAATTGTTACTTGTGCACTCGTCAATGTCATTACAATAAATTCCATTTCCAGTGTATCCATTCTTGCAAGTGCATATAAAACTCCCAATTGTGTTCATACACATTGCATTCACATCACAGCTGTGTGTATAATTGTTACTTGTGCACTCGTCGATGTCGTTACAATAAATTCCATTTCCAGTGTATCCACTCTTGCAAGTGCATACAAAACTCCCATTTGTGTTCATACACATTGCATTCACATCACAGCTGTGTGTATAATTGTTACTTGTACACTCGTCGATGTCGTTACAATTTGTTCTATTTCCAGTGTATCCGCTGTTGCAAGTGCATACAAAACTTCCATTTGTGTTCATACACACTGCGTTCACATCACAGTTGTGTGTATAATTGTTACTTGTGCACTCGTCAATGTCATTACAATAAATTCCATTTCCAGTGTATCCACTCTTGCAAGTGCATACAAAACTTCCATTTGTGTTGATACACATTGCATTCACATCACAGTTGTGTGTATAATTGTTACTTGTGCACTCGTCAATGTCGTTACAATTTGTTCCATTTCCAGTGTATCCACTCTTGCAAGTGCATACAAAACTTCCATTTGTGTTCATACACATTGCATTCACATCACAGTTGTGTATATAATTGTTACTTGTGCACTCGTCGATGTCATTACAATATCTTCCATTTCCAGTGTATCCACTTTTGCAAGTGCATACAAAACTTCCATTTGTGTTTGTGCACATTGCATTCACATCACAGTTGTGTGTATAATTGTTACTTGTGCACTCGTCAATGTCATTACAATAAATTCCATTTCCAGTGTATCCACTCTTGCAAGTGCATACAAAACTTCCATTTGTGTTCATACACATTGCATTCACATCACAGTTGTGTGTATAATTGTTACTTGTGCACTCGTCGATGTCGTTACAATTTGTTCCATTTCCAGTGTATCCACTCTTGCAAGTGCATACAAAACTTCCATTTGTATTCATACACATTGCATTCACATCACAGTTGTGTGTATAATTGTTACTTGTGCACTCGTCAATGTCGTTACAATAAATTCCATTTCCAGTGTATCCACTTTTGCAAGTGCATACAAAACTCCCATTTGTGTTCATACACATTTCATTCACATCACAGTTGTGTGTATAATTGTTACTTGTGCACTCGTCGATGTCTTTACAATAAATTCCGTTTCCAGTGTATCCACTTTTACAAGTGCATACAAAACTCCCATTTGTGTTCATACACATTGCATTCACATCACAGTTGTGTGTATAATTGTTACTTGTGCACTCGTCGATATCGTTACAATATCTTCCATTTCCAATGTATCCACTCTTGCAAGTGCATACAAAACTTCCATTTGTGTTCATACACATTGCATTCACATCACAGTTGTGTGTATAATTGTTACTTGTGCACTCGTCGATGTCATTACAATATCTTCCATTTCCAGCGTATCCACTCTTGCAAGTGCATACAAAACTTCCATTTGTGTTCATACACATTGCATTCACATCACAGTTGTGTGTATAATTGTTACTTGTGCACTCGTCGATATCGTTACAATAAATTCCATTTCCAGTGTATCCACTCTTGCAAGTGCATACAAAACTTCCATTTGTGTTCATACACATTGCATTTACATCACAGTTGCGTATATAATTGTTACTTGTGCACTCGTCAATGTCATTACAATAAATTCCATTTCCAGTGTATCCATTCTTGCAAGTGCATACAAAACTCCCATTTGTGTTCATACACATTGCATTCACATCACAGCTGTGTGTATAATTGTTACTTGTGCACTCGTCGATGTCGTTACAATAAATTCCATTTCCAGTGTATCCACTCTTGCAAGTGCATACAAAACTCCCATTTGTGTTCATACACATTGCATTCACATCACAGCTGTGTGTATAATTGTTACTTGTACACTCGTCGATGTCGTTACAATTTGTTCCATTTCCAGTGTATCCGCTGTTGCAAGTGCATACAAAACTTCCATTTGTGTTCATACACACTGCGTTCACATCACAGTTGTGTGTATAATTGTTACTTGTGCACTCGTCAATGTCATTACAATAAATTCCATTTCCAGTGTATCCACTCTTGCAAGTGCATACAAAACTTCCATTTGTGTTCATACACATTGCATTCACATCACAGTTGTGTGTATAATTGTTACTTGTGCACTCGTCAATGTCGCTACAATTTGTTCCATTTCCAGTGTATCCACTCTTGCAAGTGCATACAAAACTTCCATTTGTGTTCATACACATTGCATTCACATCACAGTTGTGTGTATAATTGTTACTTGTGCACTCGTCGATGTCATTACAATATCTTCCATTTCCAGTGTATCCACTCTTGCAAGTGCATACAAAACTTCCATTTGTGTTTGTGCACATTGCATTCACATCACAGTTGTGTGTATAATTGTTACTTGTGCACTCGTCAATGTCATTACAATAAATTCCATTTCCAGTGTATCCACTCTTGCAAGTGCATACAAAACTTCCATTTGTGTTCATACACATTGCATTCACATCACAGTTGTGTGTATAATTGTTACTTGTGCACTCGTCGATGTCATTACAATATCTTCCATTTCCAGTGTATCCACTCTTGCAAGTGCATACAAAACTTCCATTTGTGTTTGTGCACATTGCATTCACATCACAGTTGTGTGTATAATTGTTACTTGTGCACTCATCAATGTCATTACAATACATTCCATTTCCAGTGTATCCATTCTTGCAAGTGCATACAAAACTTCCATTTGTGTTCATACACATTGCATTCACATCACAGTTGTGTGTATAATTGTTACTTGTGCACTCGTCGATGTCATTACAATATCTTCCATTTCCAGTGTATCCACTCTTGCAAGTGCATACAAAACTTCCATTTGTGTTCATACACATTGCATTCACATCACAGTTGTGTGTATAATTGTTACTCGTGCACTCGTCGATGTCATTACAATATGTTCCATCTCCAGTGTATCCGCTGTTGCAAATGCATACAAAACTCCCATTTGTGTTCATACACATTGCATTCACATCACAGTTATGTGTATAGTAGTTACTTGTGCATTCGTCGATGTCATTGCAATATCTTCCATTTCCAGTGTATCCATTGTTGCAAGTGCATCCTATTGTGCTATTGGTGTATGTGCATCGTGCATGTGTGTGACAGAATGGTTGATAAATTGTGCAGATTTGGTCCAGTATTTCTTCACATGGTGGTCCGAAGTCATTTGTGTCTTTTTTGCAGTTGCATTTGAATCTTTCTTGCTCATTTTTGCAGGTTGGGTTTGCGATGCAGATTTGATAAAGGATCCCACAAATGTATTCATCAATTTTATCACAATTTCTTCCATCTCCAAAATAGTCATTGTTGCAATTGCAGGTGAAGCTGCCAATTGTGTTCATGCATTGTGCATTTTTATCACAGTTGTGTGGATGCGTTATATCAGTGCACTCATTAATCTCTTCACAGTTGGTGCCATTTCCCTGATGTCCAGTATTGCAAGTGCATATAAACGTTCCACGTCTGTTTCTGCATCTTGCATTTTCATGACAGTTGTGTTTATAAGTATCACTTCTGCATTCATTGATGTCTTGGCAAGATATTCCGTCACCTGTATATCCATCATTACACGAGCATTCCATACCTCCGGTTGTATTTGTGCACATGGCATTAACGTCACAACCTTGTGGAAACGTTGTGCAATTGAATTCGTCCTCGTGGACACAAAATATACCATCCCCGATGTAATCCGCATTGCAAGAGCATTTAAAACTACCAATTGTGTTGGTGCATGTTCCATTAGTATTGCAATTGTGTGGATAGGTTTTACTAGTGCATTCATCAATGTCTTTGCATATTATTCCATTTCCAACATAACCCATATTGCAGCGACATTTGGAATCTCCTAGTATATTTGTACATTGCGCGTTTGCATGGCAACCCTGAGGATAAGTTTCACAATTAAAATTGTGAATTTCGTTACAAAAACGTCCATCTCCTATGTATCCCTTGTTGCAAGTGCATTGAAAACTTCCTGCGTCATTTGAACATGTTGCGTTTGGATGGCAAGTTGTTTCAGTTAAACATTCATCAATGTCGGTACAGAAAGTTCCAGTTCCAGTGTAACCTGTGTTGCAAATGCATTGATTTATGCCTTCCCATACATCATCGCTTTCCTCCGGACTTCTTTTTTTTCTTAGAGCATCCATACCACCTTCTGAAACTAGACAACCTGCGTTTGGATCACAACCTTGGGGATAATCCAAGCAATTGAATTGCTGAAGACTAACACAATATCTTCCATCCCCAATGAATCCATTGTTGCAGTTGCAATCAAAGCCGCCTTCAGTGTTCGTGCAAGAAGCATTTTCATGACAATTATGGTTATAAATCGCATTAGTGCATTCGTCAATGTCATTACAATGTGTACCATTTCCAATAAAGCCACCTTTGCAGATACACCTAAAAGTCCCAATAATGTCTAAACAATTGGCATTATCATCACAACCTTTTGGAAATACGTCACAAGTAAACGTGTTGATATCGGCACATTTAACACCATCTCCAACGTAGCCAACATTACATATACACTGAAACGACCCAGCTGAGTTCATACACATTGCATCCATATCGCAATTATTAGGGAATGTTTTGCTTGTACATTCATTGATGTCCTCACAATATGTTCCGTTGCCAGTAAATCCATTCTCACAAGAACATTCGAAGCTACCATCAGTGTTGACACACAAAGCGTTGTCATGGCAAATATTTGAAATGCTTTCACACTCATTGATATCACAGCAAATCGGGTTACCAGACAAAAGGTTTACATCTGCATATCCATCTTTGCAAGTACACACAAAACTTCCATTTGTGTTCATACATATTGTATTCACATCACAGTTGTGTTCATAGATGTTACTTGTGCATTCGTCGATATCACTGCAATATGTTCCATCTCCAGTGTATCCACTCTTGCAAGTGCATGTAAAGTTCCCATTATTATTCGTACACACTGCATTCACATCACAGTTGTGTGTATAGTTGTAATTTGTGCACTCGTCGATGTCATTACAATATGTTCCATCTCCTGTGTATCCACTCTTACAAGTGCATACAAAACTCCCATTTGTGTTCATACACATTGCATTCACATCACAATTGTGTGTGTAATTGTTACTTGTGCACTCGTCGATGTCATTACAATAAGTTCCATCTCCTGTGTATCCACTCTTGCAAGTGCATACAAAACTTCCATTTGTATTCATACACATTGCATTGACATCACAGTTGTGTGTATAATTGTTACTTGTGCACTCGTCGATGTCATTACAATATCTTCCATTTCCAGTGTATCCACCTTTGCAAAAGCATACAAAACTTCCATTTGTGTTCATACACATTGCATTCACATCACAGTTGTGTGTATAATTGTTACTTGTGCACTCGTCGATGTCATTACAATATGTTCCATCTCCAGTGTATCCGCTGTTGCAACTGCATACAAAACTTCCATTTGTGTTCATACACATCGCATTAACATCACAGTTATGTGTGTAGTTGTAATTTGTGCACTCGTCAATGTCGTTACAATTTGTTCCATCTCCAGTGTATCCACTCTTGCAAGTGCATACAAAACTTCCATTTGTGTTCATACACATTGCATTCACATCACAGTTGTGTGTGTAGTTGTTACTTGTGCACTCGTCGATGTCATTACAATATCTTCCGTTTCCAGTGTATCCACTCTTGCAAGTGCATACAAAACTTCCATTTGTGTTCATACACATTGCATTCACATCACAGTTGTGTGTATAATTGTTACTTGTGCACTCGTCGTTGTCATTACAATATCTTCCATTTCCAGTGTATCCACTGTTGCAAGTGCATACAAAACTTCCATTTGTGTTCATACACATTGCATTAACATCACAGTTATGTGTGTAGTTGTAATTTGTGCACTCGTCAATGTCATTGCAATATCTTCCATCCCCACTGTATCCACTCTTGCAAGTGCATACAAAACTTCCATTTGTGTTCATACACATTGCATTCACATCACAGTTGTGTGTATGGTTGTTACTTGTGCACTCGTCGATATCGTTACAATATCTTCCATCTCCTATGTATCCACCTTTGCAAATGCATACAAAACTTCCATTTGTATTCATACACATTGCATTCACATCACAGTTGTGTGTATTGTTAGTTGTGCACTCGTCGATGTCATTACAATATCTTCCATCTCCAGTGTATCCACTTTTGCAAGTGCATACAAAACTTCCATTTGTGTTTCTGCACATTGCATTTACATCACAGTTGTGTGTATAGTAGTTACTTGTGCACTCGTCAATGTCATTGCAGAATGTTCCATCTCCTGTGTATCCACTCTTGCAAGTGCATACAAAATTCCCATTTGTGTTTATACACATTGCATTCACATCACAGTTGTGTGTATAGTAGCTACTTCTACACTCGTCGATGTCGTTACAATATCTTCCGTTTCCAGTGTATCCACTCTTACAAGTGCATACAAAACTTCCTTCTGTATTTAAACACATTGCATTATCATCACAATTGTTTGAATTGCTTCCATTTGTGCATTCGTCGATATCTGTGCACCATGTTCCATCTCCAGTGTATCCACTCTTACAAGTGCATACAAAACTTCCTTCTGTATTCAAACACATTCCATTGTCATCACAATTGTTTGAATTGTTTCCACTTGTGCATTCGTCGATATCTGTGCACCATGTTCCATCTCCAGTGTATCCACTCTTACAAGTGCATACAAAACTTCCTTCTGTATTCAAACACATTGCATTGTCATCACAATTGTTTGAATTGTTTCCACTTGGGCATTCGTCGATGTCAGTGCAGCTGCTTCCATCTCCTGTGTATCCATTATTGCACGCGCAATTGAAGCTACCTATTGTGTTGGTGCAGTTTCCATTCCTGTCACATATGTTGGGGTTTGTCTTATTGCGGCATTCATCCAAGTCTGTTGAAACAACGTTGATAAGTTTTATTTTATTTTGAAGGAGAAGTTACTTGTAATATGTGACTCATGATTTGGCATTCATTGTGATACAAACCAGTCAGACACGACTGTTGTTTTCAGGGGCTAGTTCTGTTAATGACTACCTGTCTGCCATGATGATATGTAGGCACTTGGTCATGTGACCAACCCCCTCCTAACCGAGAAACCGAAAGAAAACGGATATCTTTCAAAATCTAAAAATGTGCATATTTTTCAAATTGAGTTTTAAATGTAACTATGTTGAATGTTCTCTCAAGATGTAAAAGATGTGTTGAGGTATTTTGTTTTTCTTTTTCGATTTTCAACAGACTTGTATTTGTTTCGAAATAGTTTGGTACAGTTTTTAGTCTAGAAAGGCAGTATTTTTCCTCTTCTTATTTCATATCTCATGGCATTGTATCACCCGTTTGTTTTTTGAAAAAACATTTACAAATGTATTTATGTTAATGATGTCGGTATAAGTGTAATAGTATACGATGAAGACGTTTGTAAGATTTTATGAGATAGAAAAATTTTTTTGGTAAATTCCTGCTTGGGACATACGTTTACTATTAATTTGAAATCTTTAAAAGCGTAGACCATTCCAGGTCAAATTCAAACAAAATATGTGGTATTCATTGGAACCCTTAATTCAATTTAGAAAAAGTGCCTAAACTTGACATATTAAGCAATATTTATTATTGAAAGCATTAAAATTATTGCAGCTACTATGGGTTTAGTTCAAATATACAGAAAAAATAAAGTAGGCTACGAAAAATTCTTTACACATTTTATATGCTACATTGCTACAGGTGTAAGAAAAGCTGCAGAAAATGAGCATTTTTTGTATATTTTATTGATAGCATTGTGTTGGTAGAACAAGTAGCCTACTGTTGAAGAATCCCACCTTAAAAAAATCCTAATCCCGGCGTTAATGTAATGGAATTAAAAAGTAGTTATTGGGTAATTTAAAAACTTTCATCTGTTATGGATTAACATTGAACATAAGCAAACATCACTGAGCAACAACACAGCTCCTAACTTTATAAAACCAAAATAGCAAAAGTTTCAGCTACGTTTGCTATTTTTATTTTGTAACGTTAAATACTTAGTTGTTGCCAGGATATGTTTGTTTATGGTTAAAAAAGTTGTGATATTAAACATTTTGCAATATTATTATTAGCGCTTATTTTTCCAATCGCCATCTTCTTACCTTCACATAAAGTTCCGCTTCCAGTCCAACCTTGATTGCAAACGCACATGTAGTTGCCTGCTTCTTCTATACAAGCTGCCATCGGATCGCAAGGCTCAAAGCATTCTGCTGAAATTCCCCGAGAACCTAGAACAGGGGTTCTTAAACTGGGGTCCATGAACCCCCAAGGGGTACGCGGACTAGTTTTAGGGGGTCCATGAAGGCCCAAGGGAAATCTTAGTGTATAATTTCAAAAATGGAAGAAATTTTGCAACAGAAAAGAGATTAAGTTCAAACAACGCTGATAATTTCTTGTTTGGTTTGGTGTTTCCAGATAGCCTAATTGTTATTGCATTGTAAGCCTACTGTTTTTTGTTACGTACGTTTATTACGTTATTCATTAAAAATTTCTTTTAATTCGAAAAGTATTGGCGATTTTTGGAGTTCGTTGACGCAAGCATAGCCTATCTTCTTTTGGTAAAAAAAGCAATGGCTGCTATAATCCTTTTTGCGACTAGCCTACGTATTTATGTAAGTCAGGATTTTCCTCCTTGGGAACTATCAAAACAAAGAGTTGAAATCGTTGGATGCAAAGGATGACATGCGTGTTGCTGTTGCCCTATCAAAAACGAAGCCACAATTTCATGTTCTTGTTGAAGACAATCAGCAGCATCCTTCACATTACTGAAATTAAATCGAAGATATTGAAAAACATCTGCATTCGCTATTTCTTAAATTTTATAAAACATAAATTTTGTTAGCCTACATTAAACCAAATATAGTTACTACTCTCTAACACTTGACAGCCTATTTCACCCTAAAAAGATGATCATCAGAAGGTCCTTATTCAAATAGAAATAAATTTTTTGTTACCAATTCATTTTAATTTTATTGCGTTATGTCCAGTGATGGGCATTATCGGCGATAAATTTTTATCGCTTATCGTTATCGCTCAATTATTTTTTCAGTTATCGTTATCGCCAAAGGCAATATTTGATTATCGCCGATAATTAATCGCCGATAAATTTTATTTCCGATCAACACACAAGTGGAAAAACCATGAAAAGTAATATTTTTACTAGCCACCTAGTTAATGAAACTAAAATTAAAACCAGTTCTTTTTCAGTGCCTGAAGTGTATGTGCACAGGTTGTTTTCAGGGGAAGGGGCACGCCCCCCTGCAGCGACGGCCCTGACAACACAATAATTTTTAGAGTTGCAAATTGCAATGCAATGAAATGCATGCAACAAGTCTCTTGCTGTTTTGCTGCAATCGGCAATCGCGAGTGAATTTTACAATTAAAATGTAAGCGCACAGACAGTACAGATTCCTTTGAAGTGAAGCGAAAGAAATTGGCAAGTGGTTTGTGAAAGTGTCGCAATACAATGTCGCAATTCCGCTTTTACATTGGAAACATGGTCTTTCGCGCCACCTCACGATCAACCATTTTATTCTTGTGTTTTCTTTTTTCGTTGGAAGTGTTAGTTTTTAGTAATTGTCTTAAAAAAATAAAATCCCTCTCGTCATAACATGAAACTTACTGTTTTAAGCGCATTAAATCTTTAGATGAGTAGATTAACTAAAATTGCAAGAACTTGCCTTGAGACGTGCGGTTACGTCACAAACTCAGTTTAAAAGACAAAATTCACACACAATAACAACACAAGATCAGTTATAGACTAGTCACTATAAGATCAATTTTTTTCTAGCTTGGCGATATAACTTTAATCCAAAAATAATAACCAAATTCGTAAGTGCCATTTAACTTAAAAAGTTAACCCATTTGTGCCGAAAGTGAAAGTACTTAAACAAATTTTCGGAAAATTTAAATATTGCATAATTATGACCTAAAAAATATAGCCTATCACAATTATTTTTTTCCTAATTGTGTTTGTACTTTTGAGAAAAAACCGTCCTCCTATATAAGACGCTAGGCAAATCCGTTATCAAATTTCACAAGTTTCTTGTGCGTAATGCTTAAGCGTTATTAGCCTACATTTTACTTATCGCTCAAAGTGATAAATGGGAAATGTCTTGTTCATGTCTTGTCATGTCATTATTGTCATCGAGCATTTTATTAAAATGAAAGTTCAAAAAATATGAAGATGAAATTTAGCAAAGTAACACAATATCACTGAAACAAGTCATTGCGGAATATGATATTGCTTGAAGCATTTAACATGCAGACCAAGATCACATTTTTTGCATCTTGTAGTAGTTTTTGCATGACAATAGGCGCATCCAGTTGCGTGGTAAAATTATGCTAAATACAGTATAACCTTTCTCATTTACCTATGCGACCTAGCCTACCTCAATCAAATATTTTTATTCCCACTAATACAGTGCCTATATTGTAATTCTTATCTCAACAACTCAGCGCTCTGCCATTGCTTTAAGATGGTGTTCACAAACAAAACAAAAAAATTATCTGAAATTATCAGTAAATTAAGATAATTATGTTGTTGTTCTTAAACAAACACGACTAATTTGAGCTTGATGGATTTCACAGTATGCACATTTTTACTACCAATAACGCTTAAGATTACTGATAAATTTTCAAGCATTTTGCGTTTTTTGGAATTTTTTCAATTATTGTTGACTTTGCTGTAAACACCCCTTTAAGCAGAAAGCAAAATACAAAGTTTGGAATTTTTTATGGTATTTTCATTTGATTTAATTATTTTTCCTACTGCACGTAAGCGGCAGTGTAACTCAATTGATAAAAGCATCCAACTGGTATTTGAAGATTTTTTTTTATTTTTTATTATCTTTATACTGCATTGCGGGAAAGCGGACTTGAGCGCTATGCATCGGTGTACGCCTTCCGACGTACACCTGACCCACGCTGCAGCCGACTGCAATGTCTGTTTCCGGTTGTCTGCTCTACTTATGACTTAAATTTGGTACTACCCGGGTGGCTGGAGTCGAACATGCAGGCTCTCGACTGCGAGCCCAACGCGCTAATCACTCGGCCACTGCTGCCTGGTAGTGGCCGATGACTTGGTATAATTATAAGCACGGCCCTTCACAGCATATTATGTTCGATTTTCGTCGTGTTGATGAAAACAGTTCGTGCTGCATGGGATGGGGCAGCGCTAATCAAGAAAAAAAATTATCGTTATCGGACATTATCGGCGATAATTTATCACTTATCGTTATCGCTTAACTTTTTTTTGATTTATCGTTATCGCTTTAGGCATTTTTCGTTTATCGATTATCGTTATCGCTTAACTGAAAAATGAGTTATCGCGCCCAACACTGGTTATGTTCAATTCATGCTGATCAAAAAAGATCCTTGGACTAGGCCACAAAAGGGGTCCAAGCAAACCAAATATTTTTTTAAGGGGTCCGCGTTAAAAAAAGTTTAAGAATCCCTGACCTAGAAGGTTTAAAAAGTCAGTAAAAGCCTCTGCAAGTTTGTAAAGTAACACCGGGTATCGAACGCGGTACTTTGAGCTCAGTGCGTTGTTCTTTGCTCTGCATTGTTGAGCACCTCATCCTCATCCAATGTTCAACAATCTTTGCATTTTCTACCACGGACAACCTAACATCTGGGAATGCCATCAGAGGAAAGCGCGCGTTACATTGAACAGGGCACATTGACATTGTTCTTCGAGGAAAGCGATTTAGTTTTAGAACTTGTGTCAAGTTATTGTAGGTGGTTAGGCCACATGTATTAACTCTTCTTTAAAACATTTAATACCTGAGATGACTTTCGACTTGCAAGAACCGACTAATAAACCCAAACTGCAAATCAGTCATTTTTACATTGATGAAGCGTTTGTAGACATTGAATCAATGTATAAAATGACGGATATTCCCTCTGAAAAGAGAGGGGTGCTCACAAACAAAATATGTCATAACAAAATTTTACTTTTGATGCAGAATTCTTTCAGTTTATTTTGTTTACAACGTCCCAGCCGGGGACTGATTTTCATGGGGCACCCTGGGACACGCCTCCCCAAGTTTAGGATGAACACCCCAGTAGGTTATTCATTGTTTAGTTTTAGTATGCAACTGTCATATTGCTCAATAACAGACAAATTAAATACTTTTTGTCTTAAGTTTTCCAGCAAATTGAGCCCACATGCCAGCGGTTTCGTTTCGTTTTGCGGTCGAAACGCGTGAGCACCTTAGCACAAACGCAACGGTTTAAAGGACGGGGCCTTGCCTTGTTTTTGGGAAGTTTGTTAATTATGGTGGTTTGAGAATGGTCTAAACTAGAAATTGTTAACCTTTCATTTTCGCTCATCAATCGTGAAAAGATAAATCAGCCTATTCAAAAAATAAAGAATCCAAAATGTATTTACTAAACTCATGTTCAGCAAACGTTTTAAAAACTAGACTGTCTTCATCTTTAGTGCTATTTACCGAATTATACAGTACAGTAGCCTATAGTTGTAGAAACGCTAGCTAAACTTCAGTTTAGTAGGCTACCTACATTTTGGACTTTTTATTTTTGATCAGGTTAACCTAAGGCGCTCCAATCATAAATTAACTTTTACCATGTTTTTCGAATCAATATTTGACCTTTAATCATTCAGCTTTTCTCTCGTCCGCTAGCTAATCCTATTAAACGTTCGATCAGCCAAGTAGTGAGAGCCTTGGTTCGAAGGGACGTTGGTTCGACACCGCTCAAGAGCATTAGTTGTATCTTTGGCAAGGTGCTTGAAGGTGGACACAAAGGTCTTGGCTTTTTTGCCTTCCCGTCTAAACCTTCAACTACTGGGCATAAACCTAGATACCGGTATGACGATAGTTAAACCAAATATATACGAAACTTTGTTACCTTGTACGAAGGCGAGAAAAGTGAAATATTGCAAGAACTTCAAGATAAATCGATGCATTGCTATCGGCGTACAGTTGCGAAAAACGCAGGAAGTTTTTATCACTTGATTATTATTTTACAATTTTCATTTCAGCTTTAAATATAAACTTATTCTAGAAGCAAGAGAAATAATTGTGATCTAGAAATACTAATTGTTCAAAATTAAGTAATTTTAGACTCATAAAAAAACTCCGTGGCAGCCTTGATCGTGCTTTGTGATCTAACAACCGACAAAATAGACGGTGGCTGTCTTATTTTGAGAAGTCCAATTGAAGTTTTAACTTCAAAGTCGCAACATCTTTTCAAATTTCGTCTGCACCATAGCCTACTGCTTGTTCAGGTGTTCAATAGCGATTAGGCTACGCCGCCGAATGTGGTAAATCTTGCTCATCTCTGAGTAATCAATAACATAGTTTTTATATCGCTCAACAAGGTTAGAACTTTTAGGGACTGTACTTTATTAACATCTGCCTCATATTGCCATATAAGAGAATGAGCAACCTGAATCACCAAACCGGCTACAATTGATATGGGTGTGACCGGCTCAGTGGCCGAGAGGTTATCGGCTCTAGTGCTGGTAGATCTTAGATCGGCTCTAGTGCTGCTAGATCTTAGATCGATTCTAGGTCGGGTCATGCCAAGACTTTGAAAACAATACCGATTATACTCTTTCTTGCATAACGCAGTGGAAGAAGTTGGGTAATAATGTGATGACATCTTAAACCTGATTTAAAATTAAAAATGAGCCCTGTCGCTAAAAGACTTTAGCTGCTGTAGTGCGACAATAGGCTAAATAAAACTATATTATAACATTATTATCAAGTTTGCGATGCTGCTGGAAAAAAAATATACTTAAGTAGCTTCTTCAACCTCTTTCTTTTCTTCATTTTCTAAATTCAATCTCACTAAGGGGGTTTGCTGACTTGATTAAAGTTCTTCCTTTGCATCTAATTCCATGACTCCTTTTCCCTCATTTGCTATCTCAAGGTAGCTATGATCTCATCATCTTCAAGCCTTCCTTGATGTTAAGTCCTAGCTTCTATAATCTGAATTTTCCTGTTTTCTTCTCATCATCCGACCACTTTCACTCCATAACAACTTCGACATTTTGGTCTCATTTGTTGCTACACAACAAGACACTACCGGTAACACTTTGTAAATGGGCATAATTGGGGTAAAATTTGTTTTTAATCGAATGGAATTACACGAACTAGATTGGTCTAACACATTCCCATTCTAGTCAAAACACCGTTTGAGTCATTAACAATAAATTCAAATTGCATTAGCAAAGTTTTTTGTTTTTTTTCAATTTATAAAAACCTAGATAATGATTTTAGTGATATTAAACCAAAAGGTTTCCAATATTTAAATAATACTTTGTCTCGTTACTCCAACTTGCAAGCTATCGTGAAACAATAAATCTCCTTTCAATGACAATACTCTCCATGTTTTAATAAATGAATCTATAAACTGATTCTATGCATAGACGTAGCTGCAAATTGCGATGATGTCTTATGTACAGTATATTCTAACATACCGGGAATACGATTTCCTGGACAAATGTGAGACGGATATCGAACACCTCCAACCACTGCAATGCAATTGCTAACAATCAACACAATTGAAAACAGAGCGCTATTGTTTGTCTATTCGGTATGCTTTTTTGCAGTGGCAGTTATCATCATATCAGCTTATGCGTAGCCTACTTCTTTGTATGCTCACAATGCCTTATTACTACCTCTATCCCTATGTAGACTAGGCCTAACGTACCATGTTTTCATCCACGAAAAAGAGGGCGTGTATCGTAAGAAAAAGTTAGTTATACAACAAAGCAAATTTATTTGCCAAATTCATCCCATAAATATTTTGCCTTCTATATTTCCATTATAAGCCACAACCTAATTCAGACGAAGAATTGTGCGATTTTTAATAGTTTACTAAAAAATTCCACAGGTTTGCAATGTTTGAAATATACTGTCCATTTTTCATGTGTCATCAGTTTAGAAAATGAGAAAGTCTTTTTCTTAAGCAAGAATAAGCTTTTTCTGTCACAGTTCACAGACTTTTCCTTTTTTGATTATTTCTTTGCCTTATTTAGCTTTCAACTAAAAAGTCACATTAGAAATAAAATCTTATCGAAAATTTAAGCAAGAAACTAAAAAATGCAAAAAGAGAGGACATTTAAGCATATTTAAGTTTTCTCGTGGGACAACTTTTTTTTGAAAAAAGAGGACAAATCCTCCTAAAAGAGGACGTATGGCAGCCCTAATGTAAACTATCTACTCTAGGCCAGGGGTCCGCAAATAGTGGGTCGCGACCCAAATTTGGGTCGCAAGACCATCCACAGTGGGTCGTAAAACGGTTGAAACTTATTATAGATATAACTTGTATGGCAAAAATAAATATAATTATATAGTCATTGATGTGCTGAGTTTCGTACAATTTGGTACAAGAAAATTTATACTTTCGATTGCAGTACAGTCGTTAAGCCCACGGTTATAAAGCCTGGAAGACACCTTGAGCCAGTGCATGAAAACTCTCTCAGCTTATCTCCAAAACTGACGACTGAAAGTCAGCAAAACAAAAACTTTGGCAGCAGCTTTCCACCTCCACAATCGGGAATCTGATCGTGAGCTACATGTTCAAAACAATGGAAAACCTCTGTCCTTCTGCCCGAACTAAAATATCTTGGGGTGACACTAGACAGATCGCTCACATACCACCACCATTTGGTGTCAGTGCGCAAAAAAACTGACATCCCGTTTAAGGCTCCAGCTATAGGGGGGGAGGACTGACACTTTGCGTATAGCAGCTTTAGCCCTTGTCTTCTCTTCAGCAGAGTACTGTGCAAATGTTTGGTGCTGCAGTGCTCACTGCCACAACATCGACACTGTCATAAAAAGCGCCCTTCGCACAATGACAGGATGCCTGCGTCCCATACCATTGGACAATATCCCCATTCTCGCTGGCATCCAATCTTCTGAGCTTCGTCGCGAAGAATCCACTCTGTCTCTCGGCCGACGGGCACTAGAGCCTAACCATCTTCACCACAAGATCTCTGCTCTCCCAAACGAGCACCCCCATCGACTGAAATCAAGACACCCATTCGTGCCAGCCGCTCAACTTCTGATCAACGAACCTGATGAACAAGACATCTCTGCGGCTTAGCCGCAGACCATAAATGGAATTGGGCGGACCATAAATGGAATTCTGAAGGGAAGTCAAGTACCACCAGACTCCATTTGTTCATCCCCGACGCAACACACGCCCCATCGGCCTAACACTACCTAGACAGGCATGGGTGCGCCTCAACCGTCTTCATATGGGCTTCGGTATTTTCCGCTCAACCATGCACAAATGGGGAATGGCCTCTTCCTGTGAATGTGATGCCGAGGAACAGACCGCAGATCACATCATCAATGACTGTACCATCTTCAAGCCACCTAATGGAGTGGAAGGTCTACGCGCCATGGATTATGAAATCAAAGACTGGCTGCCCTCTAGCAGCCTTCCAGTGCAGTTCGGGAACATCGTGAGTCTGGGGTAGTAAAAGGATAGAGTAGACCCTCGGCCCCAGAGGCCTGTACGTCGACGACGACGCCCACGGTTAATAGGTCCACCTGCTTATTAAGACCAATTTGGTCCGTTTCGGAATTACTGAAGGTGTAGGAGTGGTAGAAAATTGTCCCCCGCTTAATAAGCCAAAATCTTCCGGTCCCGATGTGGGCTTAATAAGCGGAGACGACCGTATTGAATTTGATATTAATCTGCAAAGTGTTTTGCGCAAAATTACATACTTCCGAAACATTTGGGTCGCGAAGATTTCGAACGATTGTTTTTTGGGTCGCGCCAAAAAGTATTTGCGGACCCCTGCTCTAGGCTACTGCATGTAGATTGTAGAGTATGTTTTGTTGGCATTAATCTGTATAAGGATGAAGTACATGGCCGTCATGTGTCACGATTCTTTCTATCTCTTACCACTTACCAGGAAATAGACTTGGAAAGGATTAATGATGTAGTTTAATGGGATATCACCAAAAAGCAGTCAATTAAATGGTCGAATAGTTCTACTAGTGAGATGATAAATGAAAATTCTTGAAGGACTCCACCGAGCGGCTCAACACTTCCTGCAAAAAATCAAAGTAACAATGAACAGCAATAGATTCAAACGCTTGTAACTCTTATAATCGGCTTTAACGTAATTCACTCACAGCTTCTCATATAACCCTAATCTCGATCACAGTTTATAATAGCACCAACTCTTATCTACTCGTATTCAATAACTTCAACTCTCAATCAACAATAATCTCTGCATCTATTAGGCCTACCAACTACAACTACACTAATAATTTACGCAAATTACACCACTGTATTTATAACAGGTTTGTTGGTCTAGCTGTAGTAACTTCAAGAAGGTACGATAATGTTACATCATAAAAATTTATTGTTCTGGTCAAGTTTTACTACACGTAAACATCTTTGTGACGTCATAAAACCCCACACCTGCCAAATGTGAGAAGCTTCCAGACCTGCATGTACGGAGAAGCTTCTAGAAATACGTCACATAGGCCTATAAGGATTTCGCAAAGGTCACTATGGGACAGTAGCCTAACCGGTAATAATTACATATCGTACCAGAATTTTACATTTAAAACAGTACGCTCGGTCAAGACATGATGTAAACTAGCTTGTCGTGAGGCTTCGCATATTGATTGTGACATAGACCTTCGCCCCCCCCCCCCCCCCCCTAGAATATTGTTGTAAGCAATAGGCTATAACAACACAATCAATATAAAACACATTAGAAAAATAATCAATTACTCAATAAAACAATTCTCATAAGTTATCTCCAACGACTCATTAGTCCATCGTTGCATGATCTACCAACAACAGCGTTTCTCAAAACTATAATTATCACGTTTACTGCGAAAGTTTCCACAGTCTTCAATGTCTTCAGTGCAACGGCAGGCAAGATGACCCATCTTCTAACATCGGAAACACTTCTTCTCCGGACAGTCCTTGTCCAGATGACCTTCTCTGTGACAACTGTAGCAAACCTTTTCATCAAAAGACCAGCTCCTGGTCCTGGCTATGTGTCCAATCTCCCCACATCGGTAGCAGTGGTTGTCACGACAACGCCTGTTTTTCGAATGTCCGAATGAAATGTCAGCAACGCATTCTCTGACGAAGTGTCCGTATCTACCGCATCGATAGCAAACTCCAAATGGTCATCGCCTGCCTCCTCTCCTCGGTTCTTCCCACTCCTAGTGTCCGTGATCGTGAGATCGTCGCTGATGCAAATTATCTGCAGAAAAATTTCCAGCAAAGTGACTATTCTTGCCACAAGAATAACAAGTGACTTCAGAATCTCTCTCAGTAACATTTCCGATTATAAGATCAACTAAACTCTGAACGCCAGTAGTTTAAACACCAGTCGTTTGAGACAAAACACATCGATGATGTAACGCAACAAAACCGCACGAAAAACGCACGTAATCTAAGGGTGGGTTTAAGTAAATGTATGTAAAGCTCGGCCTATGTCCCCGAGCTCGGCAAGAAGCTTTCCCAGTCAGAGGGTGAAGATTCAATCAATCAACTATTAGGTTTAGTGGCCATGCACAATTGCAGTAGAACTCGGTTAATCCGGATCTTCGCCTAATTCGGATAAAACTGGAAGTACAAATAATTTGTAATTTTTTTCTTGAGAAACAGCTTTGGATTATCCAGATTATTTAATCCGGATCTTCGCCTATTCCGGACAAAAGTTGCGCTTTCTCTATCGCTTTATCCGGATTTGCCCGACAGTTTTGCCATTGTATGCTAAA
Source organism: Aplidium turbinatum (assembly GCF_918807975.1). Lineage (NCBI taxonomy): Eukaryota > Metazoa > Chordata > Ascidiacea > Aplousobranchia > Polyclinidae > Aplidium > Aplidium turbinatum. The sequence goes on along the minus strand of NC_137483.1, from coordinate 1,919,308 downwards.
ACGTAACGGATTTCTAAAAAATAATTACGGATTTCTTCCGTTCATGAACAGTATTCCCTTCTAACGCAAAATTCGTGCGCAAATGCCCAAACTTGTACTGTAACTTGAAAAGGTGTCGGTGGAATTTTCGGTCGTAATGTCGGTGACGTTTTTCCAATCGAAGACTTTGTTTGACCGTGATTTTTTGTAGGTTTTCCATAGAAACTCGTCTTCCGTAACTGTTTTCAAAAGTTTTGAATGACTACAGATTATTCCGACACGCATGTCTGAAGATGTAACTTTTGCCAGTGTGTTTTTGCGTTAGACGCAGAGTCTACAAACACATTCATTTTACATGCATACTGCATTTCAAAAGAACTCTATCACTGGGTCGCTAATGTGGTGATCGCGCGTCTCGGAATTGGCAGATGATCACACTAATGCGTTCAATTTCGGTGATTTTTACCGATACCCTTCTATCTAGGTAACGTCAGGCTTGATAGAACCGTCATCGGTTAATCCGGATCTTCGCCTAATCCGGATGGAATCGCCGGTCAAATCGAATCCGGATTAACCGAGTTTTACTGTATATTCATCGACACATATTGACTAGTGTAAAGTTAGATCTTGTACGTGCACGTCTTAAACCATTATGATTTTTCCACCTTTTCCTTGTGTTAGTTTTCTTTACTGTATTTTATTTCGCAGTAGCTTATCGTTTCTTTTGCGTTCCAAGTAAAAAAAATAAATTGAATTGCTATTTGTGCTCTGTTGTACCGTACTACCTTGTAGCCTACTTGACACATTTTTTGGGTTTTAAAAAGTTTTGAGATTCTTCTTTTGTTATTCTATGTTGAGAAAAAGAATTGTTTTTGTTACAATAAAAAATACTTTTTTTCTAGAATAAAAATCAACCAAACTAAACGTGTAATACATACCACTTTTGTACATTTACTTTCGTGTACGTAACCTTTAAATTTGCATCGCATGCACGTTTTAAACTTTTGTAGTTTTGCCATCTTTTCCTTTTGTTGGTTTTGTTTCCGTTCACTATTTGTAACTTTATCATTGTTACGGACAATTTTCATATCAAACGTCATATAAAACCGTTCAGGTCTACTGAATCTTGGCGTCTGACGTATGGGACTATTGCTAAAAATGAGCAGATTGCAGAATCGTTTGCAAGACCTGTAAAACATTTGCAGCTGCAGCATAACATTACATCATCGTTAAATCTTTAATTACTTGAACAAGTGTAAGCCAAACTTGAGCAGGTGTGAGCTAGACTTGAACAGGTGTTAGCCAAACTTGAAACAGGTGCTTGAATAGTTTATCATTGCTTATCATTATTACGTCACGTAGCTGCTTACGTGCGTTTGAGATATTGCAAATTATTCTCGTCATCAGGGTGGCCAGATTGGCCTTTTTAAGGCCAAATTTCTCGAATTTGGCCTTTTTTAAAGTCTGTTGGCCTTAGAAATTATACGTTTGACCTTTTTCTAGATTTGGCCTTAAACTTGGCCTTTTTTAAAATTTACTCCTCAAAATGCATAATAATCAATATTTCTCATATATCGTAACCTTATCAGATGAAACCATATTCACCATTGTTCAATACACGTTCTATGCTTGTTTAATAGTCGTAATGTGACGTCGGCGCCGAGTCAGACTGCGCTCACCCGCTAAGGCAGCCAGTGGTGCCAGATGTCACCACTGTAGCGGATTAAAACTCATCCGCTACAGTCCTTTTATACTTGCTACCGTTTGGGCTATTTTCAGAATTATTTTTGCTACAATTCATTAAAATCCGGTACAAGTCATAAAATATCGATAAATATGAATATTATAGATATTATTTTGGAATTATAATGTCAACGTTCAAAAGTAGGTAGCCTATACAGAAAGTTCACGTTTCGATCGATCGGTAGTCTAACACAACCGCCGACTTGCCAGCCGAGTAGCCTACTATGTGCAAGGTGAATATATTGCCAAAGCTATGCAACCAAAGAGTGTTTTTTCGGTCATTACATACAGACGAACGGATCCGGAAACTTTATGTTACAATTTTCCCACAAAGAGATTATGGTTTACCGCTGTGACCAATCATTGCTGTTGTTTTCCGACAAAGAAAAATAAATTGAATTGAAAAAGAAAATAAATCAATAGCTTTTTTTCCTTGGTCTGAACCTTAAAACATTTGACCGACATAGTATTTCTATAATCCTCTGCTTAGTAAATTTTATTTGAATTTTCAAGTGTTTGCCATTATACTTGCTCAAGCTAAGTCAAATTGAAATTACAATATTCGATAGTTGCATTTTGCTTAAACTATGAAGAGAAGAAAAGGCAGAAATAAACAAATGAATATGAAGGATTGGAGGTCATGAACAGTTTTATTTATTTAATTAATTTGTAATTTTTCGTTTGTTTTTGGTCCATTTATGCTGACATCTATTGATATTGTAGGCTAATTCTTATTTCGACTCAGTTGTGCTGACATCTATTGATGTAGGCTAATTTTTATTTCGACTCAGTTATGCTGACGATTCCTAATGGAAGAAAACCGGTTCCATAACATAAATTTATCTTATTGAAATACTATTGTGTGTGTTAGCCTGGTCAAATGTTTTAAGGTTCAGACCAAGGAAAAAAAGCTATTGATTTATTTTCTTAGTGATATTGCTTTCTGTATTAGGTAGATCGCCCATTTGAGGAAGTGTCATAGTACCAGATCACCTTTTTCAGTTGGTTTTTCCCATTTTTAAATTGAATTGAATAATTTTTCGTGATGATTGACTTTGCAATTTTAAAATCGGCAGCATGTACTTTGCAATGACGTCATATGGTTAAGCAGAATTGCCCGGTTAGAAAATGTTTAGCTTTTAAAAAACTTTTATAAATTTCTTGTGGTATTTGTTGATAAAAGTTGGTGCTATTAAGCAATGTTTGGTTGGAATAAAATGCGACGTAACGTTGAAAGCTGGAAATATTGATTTAAAGTAGGCCTATTCTTTTTGTGTTAAGATTGGGCACTTTTTCGATTTTCTGTCAAAGAATAAATTATTTTATCTGGCAATCTTAAATCTTTTGGGCCTGGCCTGGTTCTGAACTCTGAACTTCTGGCGACTGGCATCTATGGTTCTGGTAAGGTAAGAGTGGAATCCAGACATTCAATTTTGGAAATCCGATAGATTGGAAATTTAGTTCAAAACTCAAATAAGGAGTTTGAAAAAGTTGAACAAAATAATTTACCTGATATGTGTGTGAAAATGGCTGGTGCAGGATACCCTACCGTATGCTACCGGCAAGTACTGAAGTGGTGACTTGCAAACAAAGCTGTGAAAATATGATATGAGACTGAAAACCATGCAAAATTGGCATTCTTACGACTAATTTTGAAAAATTCAATAGTTTACTGAAATTTAAACCGGAACAAAGTACTTTTGAAAATTTAAAAACAGACTAGGCTACTATTATTTGGGTGCAATGTACTTATTGTACTAGAATTGAAATACAATGATATTATGAACAGCAATTTGAGTAATATATACCGGTACTGTACTGTAGTTCAAGACAGAGATTTAGCTTAACCCTTTGCGGTCGTCTACAAATTTCCCTATGTGCGTTTGTTAGTCGTTTTCGAAATAACTAGCAAATAACTCGATTATTGCATATTTGAAGTACAAAAGTACATAATGATTGTAAGCAAACGATATGAGCCAGGTTCGGAGACTTGTGTAATTTATTGATCAAGCTTTCACCATAATAAAAACGGCTTCTTCAGTTTCTTATTCAAATAGAATTCAAATAACTCGATTATTGCATATTTGAAGTACAAAAGTACATAATGATTGTAAGCAAACGATATGAGCCAGGTTCGGAGACTTGTGTAATTTATTGATCAAGCTTTCACCACAATAAAAACGGCTTCTTCAGTTTCTTATTCAAATAGAATTCAAATAACTCGATTATTGCATATTTGAAGTAAAAAAGTACATAATGATTGTAAGCAAACGATATGAGCCAGGTTCGGAGACTTGTGTAATTTATTGATCAAGTTTTCACCACAATAAAAACGGCTTCTTCAGTTTCTTATTCAAATAGAATTCAAATAACTCGATTATTGCATATTTGAAGTAGCCTATATACAAAAGTACATAATGATTGTAAGCAAACAATATGAGCCAGGTTCGGGGACTTGTGTAATTTATTGATCAAGATTTCACCACAATAAAAACGGCTTCTTCAGTTTCTTATTCAAATACAATTTATTAGTTTCAAAGAGAGTCATTTGTATTTTTTTCTGTGTGATATTTTTTGAAGCATTTTTCTGAATGTAACCCAGGTTGTCTCGAACATGTTTCACAGTGGTAGCCGGTCTGAATTCGTTTCGTCTTTCTATCACTGCACAATCCTTTTGCTCTTCCATTGGGAATTTTTGCAATAAAATTCCGCCCAAAAAGTCGTTCAGTTTCCTGCTCGTCGCAATGCGTTCCGTGTCTTCTTGAATTTTTGTTTCGGACACTTCCTACCAGCTGTGTAACAAGTTTTTTACGGAAAGTCTTGTGTCTTGCAGGCTGCAGCATTCAAACCTTGCTGTTCCCTGTTGATGTTGTACAATAAAAAGCCATTGGCAATACCCACTTCAAGTAACCAAAAAAACATCTTACGCCACCACTTAGCTGATTTCCTCAAAAACGCATAACTTCTACAGTAGTGATCGGCTCTGTCCACTCCACCCATATATTTTGTGTACTGTGATATTACCACCGGTTTTGAAATTGTTGTTGAATTTTCATTGCCAAAGATTCGTTGCACATTCTGTATTATATACGGATGATAACATTGTCATGAGGATACGCATTGTCATGGTGCGCGAAACGTCGATGAAGCAGTAAACCATGCTGTTTGTTGTTGCTTTTACTTTCAATTTCATCAGATGAACGTTGCAACTAGTGCAAGAAACGAAACGTAATTCAATGAGTAGCTTATATTCCAAGTTGTGCTAAAGCTACAGTGACCGTCTTCTGCCTGAACAAGTAACCACAATATGTTTGCGAAAGCTTGCAGCAGCCTACCCCAGGCCCGGATTTAGGGGGGGCAGGTGCCCGCCCCCCCGACTTTTGAAGGGCCCCCTACGTGAAAAAAATGCGATTTTGTGTTATTTTTTCTTCCTTACAGCCTTTGAAGTTTCTGCAAAATGCTGTGCAGTGCTGGATTGATGCTACTGTAGAAGCAGAGGTGGTTTTTCTCGCCGTAGGCGCAAAAAAAATTTTTTGCAGGGGGACCCCGATCTAAATGTGCCCCGGGCCCCCCATCAGCTAAATCCGGCCCTGGCCTAGCCTACGGTATGCCACTGCCAACTAAGGCACACGTGGTTTCCACTTTGTTCAATTTCGCAGACTAACAATGCCTTGTTATCACGTGGTATTACGCAACGTGAAATTCTGCACAGTTCACTTTCAACACAATTCGGTTTTCTGACAACTAGATTTGCTTGGTTGACCAACCACAACTACTTTTATTTCGAATGCTTTGATCCTCTAAGAGAAGTAATAGCAACATATTTTCATAGCAAGTATGCTTGTTTGCCGAAAATTTACGTTTGGCAAGAAACGGTCGCCTTACGAGTGTGCAAAGTGGAATTTTAGGAAAAGGCGAGCTATACTCGCCTTACGACTAAATCGGCAATTTTGAAAAGGCGAGCCAGACTCGCCTGTTGACCGCAAAGGGTTAAACGTTAGTTTGGATGAATACGGTAAGCACCTGTCTAGGAAAAGAACAAAGGGCATGATCAGAAAGCAATGTGTTTGTTGGTCTCTTAAGGTGTAGGCTACGCTTGAGCAACGTATTTTAAAATGCTGTAGCTGTTCATTGAGCAATAGCCTGCCGACAATTTGGATGGTATACTACCATATGTCATAATTTATAGACAACAAGGAGCTGGTATACAAGTCCCCCCCTTGGCAACTCATGACAAAGACGAATTGACCAAAACGTGGATTGAAGTGTGAGAACAGTAAAGTAAAGGTAAAGTAGTTGCACCCTACATGTTTGGTTGAGTCCTGTGTTTGTCATGAGTTACCAAGGGGGGGGGGGGACTTGTATACCAGCTCCGACAACAATTCAACAAGAGGACACATTTCTTAATAACTCAATGACCACTCGGCCTATGTAAGTATTTTCAAGAATCTATGAAACTGCCAGGATTAAGATCTCAATTTGAGGATGAAGCTTCAGTCAAAACTTTGACATGAGATTTTTTGTTCTCGCATTTTGCTTTTTACAGTTTACACTTTTATTAACACAAGTTGAAATTGATGGATAGGCTAGTTCTAGTTGTCAAAGTTTGACTTGCAAATATTTTGTAAACAAGCTTGTATGCAAATTGACCAAATTTGTCTAACTAGGCTTGTCCTGGTAATAAAAAAATAACCAAACAAAGTATCTTAGTTTTATTAAAAGTCTCTGGCATCATGCCTGATTTAAGTTTTGATGTAATGATGACCGACAAGATGACTGCACTACTGTTATTGGCACATCTTCAATTCTGCTTTGTTTTTATGAAATCTGGTGGTGTATGTTTGCAAACAAACTTTTATAAAACAGATTGATTTAAAAATTGATTATGAAATAAATGCATATTCAGTGAATTGGATATCGTACCCTAGGTTTTTTTTTTCGGTCATTTATCGGTCATTGACCGATTTTTTAGCAAAATGACCGAAAAAAATATAGTCAATTCGGTCAAAATGTCCGACAAAATATATAGTCAATTGACTATATATGACCAAAAATGACTAAAAATGACCGAAATAAATAAAAATGACCGAATTTTTTCAAGTCATTTCGGACAAATGACCGAAAAGTCTCAGCGAAAAAATAAACCCAGATCGTACCACCTACGTGTTTGGTAATGGTATCTCTAAATACTTACTGTCAGAGTTGCTTGTTTTAGTTTGGCTATTTTTGCAGATTAAGTCTAAGGTTAAGGCTCCACAACTCCGGAAATGCTGACAATGCCCAATTGTCCAGAGTTGTCTATTTCACAGCTTTTCAATCCTTTGCAATATATCATTTCAATTAAACTGTTATACTTAAAAACATTAACCATGGCAGACATGCGTTCTCATAGGTCTACTAATTGAGTGCTCTGAAATCAGGTTCTATTGGTAAATTTTTTTAATAATCTGAATGACGATTTTGTTTTATACAATCTGATATTGGGAATCGTGCAAGAAATTTCACAACAGATCTTCAATCAGAAAGCAAAATAGAAAGTTTGCCAAATGTGTGTTTATGCAAATCAAACTAAGTTACAAAATACATTAGAACTCATTAGAACTTTCTATTTAAGTAAATTAGGCTACTTGATCTTTTTTTAAATATGCCATGTTGTGACTAGCATAACCTACAGTAAAATATACTGTATATATATACTTGGGATAGCACCAATATTGCCTCGCACCACAGACAGTGCAACACTGCAACAGAACCTTAATATATACCTCACTCTCAGCATCATAGTGTAGGTGCCTGTCTGGCATGTGTCAAGGACTCAAGGTGTCTGAACCTACAGGGCTGTTGACCCTACATTCAAAGTTTGAGTTAATGAAGTTATAAAACAACTTTATTGTTTCTCCTTTTACTTTGTTATTTGCCTAATAGTAATAAACAACCATACATTTTGATATTGGTTTAGGTTTGTTACACACCAGAATATTAATTAGGCATGTGAAGCTAACTTGCTGTATGATAATGGATGAACTTAATGATGACGCATCGGCAAATGCTGTGAATCTAAATTCTCCTGAAGTGGTCGACTCAAACTGTCCACAGTTTCTTTCTGAAGCAAATGGTATGTTAGTTACTGTAGTGATCTTAAAAGTGCAATGTGTTATGGATCTATCAAACATTTTGTTAAGCAGTACTGCAATCGGTTGAAACAGATTTTGAATGCTTTGCTTTAACAAAACATCGGAATAAAAGCAAATTATCACCTTGCACAATACACATGTTGTGATAGTGCAGCTTTTGTTATCTAAATATCTATGTATGTTCAAGAAAGAAATTTTTCAGTTATTAACTTGTCTCTGTTTATACAAAGGTGCCTACATCATCATAAATTTTTGACTTTTTGGCATAAATTCGTACTAAAAAATAGGAAAATCTTGAGTGGGACCCCTGAGTTATACTGAAACTGACTGTTAAAACCGGTGGTTGAAAACCCTTGTGGTATGAATTAGTGGTGTGAAACTGACAAGCAACAGCCTCATGGGTTAAACACGGTGTCTATCCCTGTCAATTCTTGCTACAATCGATTGCCGAGAAACTTATAGCTGATTGGATGGTCTGAATGGCTAGTGTGGAAGCCACACCGTTATGGTTAGCGAATTGCAATTGCTTGCTGTATTAGTGAGTATTCACTATTCACTGTATTCAGTCTTGTGCTGATAGCCAGGAAGAATGCTTCCTTCTTTACAAAACCAAACATGTTGTTTTTAGATGATATTGGTCGCTTACCATCTACATTCAACCAAGAAGGCACCAATAGTATACTGTCAAAAGAAATAAAGAGCAAAAATGAATCTCGTCGCGTTAGTTTTCCTGAAGATGACAAAATAATAAGTGGCTATGGAGAACCACGAAATCCATGGGCTCATGGTGCGTATGCAAAGAATTAGAAAATATGTAATTTTTGCATTTAATTATAAAATACGGTGTATAATATATGGGTCTGCTACTATTCGGCGAGTCCGATTCGACTAGTCCGATTCGGCGAGTTCCCTATTCGGCGAGAGCCCTATTCGGCGAGTGCCCTATTCGGCGAGGTTTTGAAATTTTTGAAAGGAAATTATCGGGTACCGTAGCCTAATTATAATTGCCGTTTTTGCATCGTTTTAACGTCGCTAAACGTTGAAATCGTGCAGAAAGGAATAAAAAGAAAATGTTTGAACTATTAAATTAAAATTCGTCATGTCAGTTCAGTTGTTTTTATTTCTGACCATCATATGAAAAACAATACACGTCAACATAGCAAAGGTAGAAGCGACAAAACGCGAACGTTAAAACGTGCTTGAATTCGTCATGTCAGTTCAGTTGTTTTTCTTTCTGATCATGATATCAAAAACAATACGTCAACATAGCAAAGGTGTAGAAAAAGGTAAAAGCGACAAAACGCGAACGTTAAAACGTGCTTGTGACCGAAGTAAGTTATTGAGTTGAAAGAAATTTGGCACGGTCGCAACACTTTCAGAAAAATTTAAGATATGAAAGAAAAATAAAACAAAGAAAATGTTACAAAAAAAAAAAAAATAGATCATGTTTATGTCTATAAGTTAGCACTTTTGAATAGTTAAAATGATTAGTTTGGACCAACAAATGTGTGGCCTACAGCTTGGATTGAAAGGAAATTATCGTGTACCGTGGCCTAGTTATCCCGACCAGCAAAAAATTGTTCCAAGAACACAGTTCATTTTTACATTGTAGTAACAGAATGAAAAGGCTAAACAAATGTGTGGCCTATCGTGTTAACGTCGCTAAACGTTGAAATCGTGTAGAAAAGGGAGCTTTTGCTGACTAGGATACTTTGAAACTGAGAAACATTCACAGAAGCCCTACGATTTGTTCCAAGAACCCATTTAGCATAACATTTCATTTGTACATTGATTCAACGTCTGAATACATTATCTTAAAAATGCAACGTATCGTAGGGCTTCTGTGAATGTTTCTCAGTTTCAACGTATCGTAGTCAGCAAAAGCACCCTTTTCTACACGATTTCAACGTTTAGCGACGTTAAAACGATAGGCCACACATTTGGTTAGCCTTTTCATTCTGTTACTACAATGTAAAAATGAACTGTTAGGCTAACTGGGTTCTTGTAACAAATTTTTGCTGGTCGGTATAACTAGGCTACGGTAGCCTACCCGATAATTTCCTTTCAATCTAAGCTGTAGGAGTGTAAGTCACACATTTGTTGATCCAAACTAATCATTTTAACAGGCGCCTAAGCCGTGGGGGCCAGGCCCCCACGCATATTTCCGCGTGGGAGCAACTTTTTATGCGGCATTGATACATAAAACAATAGATGAACTAGCGATCGGCAGCAGGAAAACATTTTTAAATACAAACCGCAACAGCTTCGCAGTAAATAATCACTAGAACGAGTAACGATGCTACAATCCTACCCCAGACAAAAAAATCTGTCATTTTTACGTTGATTTAACGTCTGCAGACGTTGAATCAATGTAAAAATGACTGATTTTGCTGCCTGTGACATAGCAAAAATCTACCATTTTGCGTCGATTCAATGTCATCAGATGTTGAATGCACCCAAAAACAACATAATTTGCTACGTTGACGCAGCGTGCGTTTAACTTAATGCGCTTGAAAACAGCCTCCTGTCGCTTTTGAAAGTCGAAACCTCTGCAGAGAATTATCGCGGCAGTGAATCGGTTGCTGTGAAAATGAACTTGAAGTCTCGGCCCGAGGTTACCACTAACCAACGTAACAAGGACTGGTACATGTTTCTCGGCAGCCGATTTGTAGCAAGAATTGACAGCGATAGACACGTGTTTCGCCCATGGCTGGGCTCATCAGTATCGCACCGTATTCTGCCACAAATTTATTCGACCACCGCTTTACCAGTCAGTTTAACTCTTATCTTTGTGGAAACAAAGAAAGAGCCAACAAAACCAGCAAGGCGCCAGGGCAGAGGACACGTGAAGAGAGGGGCGTTCTTCCCGGCTATCAGCACAAGGCTGAGCACTCGCTAGTACAGCGAGCAGCTGCGATTCGCTAACCATAACGGTGTAGCTTCCACGCAAGCCATTCAGACTTTCCAATCAACGATATGTTTCTCGGCAGCCGATTTGTAGCAAGAATTGACAGCGATAGACACGTGTTTCGCCCATGGCTGGGCTCATCAGTATCGCACCGTATTCTGCCACAAATTTATTCGACCACCGCTTTACCAGTCAGTTTAACTCTTATCTTTGTGGAAACAAAGAAAGAGCCAACAAAACCAGCAGGCGCCAGGGCAGAGGACACGTGAAGAGAGGGGCGTTCTTCCCGGCTATCAGCACAAGGCTGAGCACTCGCTAGTACAGCGAGCAGCTGCGATTCGCTAACCATAACGGTGTAGCTTCCACGCAAGCCATTCAGACTTTCCAATCAACGATATGTTTCTCGGCAGCCGATTTGTAGCAAGAATTGACAGCGATAGACACGTGTTTCGCCCATGGCTGGGCTCATCAGTATCGCACCGTATTCTGCCACAAATTTATTCGACCACCGCTTTACCAGTCAGTTTAACTCTTATCTTTGTGGAAACAAAGAAAGAGCCAACAAAACCAGCAGGCGCCAGGGCAGAGGACACGTGAAGAGAGGGGCGTTCTTCCCGGCTAAATTTACAAACCGCACTGCCCACAGTCGCACAAGTGGCATAATCAACACAACAACGGACTCGCGCAAACTGCATGGCGCACACACGACCGTTGCCATAGAAACCCGATCAAAGGCGGGGAATATGCGCATCTTTTGTTTCATTTGCAACACGAAAACAGGCGTATTACAGCGAATTGGAACTTGAAAGCTGGTCAGCCATAAGTTGCGATATTGTAGTGAAAAGGGAGCAATGTCAAGTCGAAAACTTAATCAAACGTCTCTCTGTAACTATTTTTCAAGGGCTGTTTACGGATGTCAGCAACTTTTAAATTTATTAAAGGTGACTGCTGTTGAATTGATGTAAACATGAATGATTTTGCTTTCAACAGGTATATTTTCAAGCATATGATCAAGTTAGTATTTTCATTCTATTTACAGTATACCTTTTAGTAAACCTTTTCGTCTCTTGTTTCATGCTAATAAATCTAGTTCGTTGCCAAACTTTATGTTGCGCTTAGCTTAAAGAGTCGCAGTCCATCAACCGCTAGCCAACGCAGACGCATAGCATGTGTTTTGGTCGAGCTTTGTTTATAATAATTAACGGTAGGTCGAACGTAGCGATAACTCCGAGTGTGGCAATAAAAGCAATCCTAGTGTGACGACATAATTACGTCATCCATCTGCGTGACATTTCGCTGAATTTACGTTGCTGCTGATGAAACACGCTTTCGCCCCCACCGCCAAAAAAATAGTTAGGCGCCTATGATTTTAACTATTCAAAAGTACTAACTTATAGACATAAACATTATTTTTTTCGTAACATTTTCTTTGTTTTATTTTTCCTTCATATCTTAAATTTTTTTGAAGGTGATGCAACCTTGCCAAATTTCTTTCAACTCAATAACTTACTTCGGTCACAAGCACGTTTTAACGTTCGCGTTTTGTCGCTTCTACCTTTTTCTACACCTTTGCTATGTTGACGTGAATTGTCGCTTCTACCTTTGCTATGTTGACGTGTATTGTTTTTCATATGATGGTCAGAAATAAAAACAACTGAACTGACATGACGAATTTTAATTTAATTAATAGTTCAAACATTTTATTTTTATTCCTTTCTGCACGATTTCAACGTTTAGCGACGTTAAAACGATGTAAAAACGGCAATTGCAATTTGGCTACGGTACCCGATAATTTCCTTTTAAAAATTTCAAAAACTCGCCGAATAGGGCACTCTTCGAAAAGGGCTCTCGCCGAATAGGGAACTCGCCGAATCGGACTAGTCGAATCGGACTCGCCGAATCGGACTCGCCGAAACGGGCCATTCCGATAATATATACACAGTGACTACAGCGAGGTAGGCTATATACAGATGAACGATAAGATAGTAGGCTGATTGTATTTTGTTAGCTCATTAATATTTTTAATGTGTAAATATTTGTCTTTTCTCTGAAATTTGAGTCTATGCAACTCAACTAGGGTTGCCAAATGTTCACTATTTTAGTGAACAAATCACTATTTAGAAAAAATGTTCACTGTAAACTATTTTGCTAATAGTGATAGTGAACATGTTCACTATTTTGACAATTAATTTTTGTCTACAATTCTGTCAATATATTTTAGCCAATAGCCATGAATTAACCAGTGACTATACACTTCTGCTGCTTAGAGAGTGAAAGCACATGAGTCTGGTGCTTTGAGGAAAAACCCCTAATTTGCTACCCCAGTGTAATTTCGCCAAAGCCAGGCTTGGCCAGCACGAAGTCCAACAGTGGAGTGTACACTGTAGTGTACAGCCTAGGTAGCTGACAAACTGAAAGCCACTAGCCTGAGCAACTAACAGCCTAGAAGTTTGGCCATTTAACTGTTTGTTTATAGACTGTGTAGGCCAGCTACTCAATCATGTGTGATGTGGCTAATAAGTTAAGATCATCGCTGGAAAAGTGGACTAACTTCTTTCAGAAAGAAACTGCACCTAAATTGTTAAAATTTGTCCATTATGCAATGTCTCCCTGTATCTAATGCCATTGTTGAGAGAATTTTCAGTGTTATGGGTAACATATGGACAGATGAGCAAAACCAGTGGCGTACCAAAGGGGGGGGGGGTTGGTTGGGGGTCACACTCCCCCCCCCCTTTGTCCCGCGTGTGACAGAACGAGTTTTGCCAATACCAAACATTCAAATATCTCAGCTGGGAATGAGCAACAAGAAAACATAGAGACATGGCTTTATTACCGAAAAATGCCCAAGAAAACGTGATCTTATCCTTTTGATATGCCACCGGACAGCACCATTTTAGAAGAATATTTATACCCATATTTTTTGTTGAAAATGCTCTCAGAATGCACCAAATTCGTAGTAATTTTTCAAAATTTTCTGGGGGAGGTCATCCAGACCCCCCCGACGGCCGTCAAAACCCCCCCTTTCAAAATTCCTGGCTACGCCACTGAGCGAAACCGTTTAGCTGTTTATTCTGTTAAAAGTGAATTGTGTGTATTCTTTAACATACCTTTTAGCTACCGTACTTAGAATTTAAAGAACAAATTTCTGCAAACAAACCTTTATTGAAGGCAGCAGTCGCATGAAAAGTATGTTAAGTAAACTAAGTTACATAAGCAAGTAGGAGTGTTCTAATTAGCGCTTCTAATCGTGGGTCTCTTTTCTTGCCATTTTAGGATCAGTAGGTATATGCTGTGTACACTGCAAGATACTAGCTAGCCAATTACCTGGATTCAACCTGTGATAAGTAGAGCACTATAGCCTACAGTACTTGCTAAAGAAGATCAAGAAAGTAAAATTTTATTAAATTTCATCTGTGGTATCACTTATGAACCAAATTGTTGTGTCAGACAACATCACATATTGTATTGCAACAATTTTTGCATATTATTTATGCAATAATTCTTTACATATTTGGGCGTGGTTGCACTCATTTAGGCGTGTGGCATGCGTTAGAGGGTGCAATTGCACGTATTTTGGGCTTTGGCATGTGTTTGAGACAGTGGCGTAGCCAAGAAGGGGGTTTTGGGGATTACAACTCCCCTTTGGCACGCGTGTGACGTCACTATATTGAGAATGATGCTTTCAGTCTCTATATCTTTAAAACAAAGTTTGCCTAATTTTAAACGAAACTGCATTAAAAGAGCGAGTTTTACCAATACGAAACATTCAAATACGGTATCTCAGCCAGAAATTAGCAACAAGAAAACATAGAGACATAGCTCTATTACCGAAAAATGCCCAAGAAAACATGATCTTATTCTTTTGCTATGCCACCAGACAGCACCATTTTACAGGAATATTTATACCCACATTTTTGTTGAAAATGCTCTCAGAATGCACCAAATTCAAAGTCATTTTTCAAAATTTTCTGGGGGAGGCCCCCCGCCACTGGGTGTCGCTTTTGGCAAAGACGCCGTTGGGCTTCGCCCGCCAGCCGTTAACCCCTCCCCCCCCTTTCACAATTCCTAGCTACGCCACTGCTTTGAGAACTTTGAGGATGCGGTCGCGCGATTTCAAAATGTTCACTATTTTGAGGGAAAAAATCTGGCAACCCTAAACTCAACTAAAGTTTGTTTCACTTTTCATAATTGAGTTAGTGTGATGTAGAGTAATCTAGCCACATGTAGCACTTGCTTGTTATGGTAGCATAAAATTAGCTGTTATTAAGAAGTTTAATTTGGATAAACTTAACCAATTTTACTACAAATGTGTACATGCACAAATCATTGCAATTACAGTAAGTTTTTTCAATTTCCATTTTGACTTATTTCTCTTATTCAGAATCATTCAAATAATTTAGAAGTGAAATATAATTTTGTTTGCGTACTTGTGCTTGTGCATAAAAAGTTAAATAAATATTTATTATTGCCATAATGTCATGTCACAATTGAAGCAATAATCATTGTCAGTGTAGCTGTAATGCTGTATGGAGGCCCAGTCTCACACAATACGGCACTAAGTAAAAGGGAATTCCCAGCACTTTTACTTATGTTACTGTAATGTGAATAATTGAATTACACAATGCTTATTGTATAAAGATAGCAAACTTGCACATGATCTCTGGTCATGTGTTAACAGTTAATTGCAGGATTTGGTTACTCATAGAAACGCAACTAGGTTTCTTTGTGTAACGTGGCATTGTGTACAAACTGCACCAGGTGAATAGGTGATCGTACTCATGGCTTACAGACCAGAGCAATCAAAACTATTTAATTGGAAATATTTTTGTGTTATCAGCCAAGACAACTTCCACCGAAGAACTAATCCAAGCTTACACACAATCCTGCCAGCAATGGGGAGTGAAACCAATTACGAAGTTACTTGTACAACTGCAGGTTTGTCAAAAACCGTCTGCCCGTATGCACCTTAGCATATATTCTATTTGAATAAGAACATTCTGGTGGTCCCAACCAGTGTTTTTTAAGGTGTTTTGGGGGACTGAAACGGTTCCCCAAATTTCTCCAGCGGTTTCCCAAAATTTGGACTTGCAACTACAGTAGAAAAGTAATGGTTGTTTCTCGCTATGTCTTAAGCAAATATGGCTATTTTTTGGTATTTAAATGAAACACTTGCGGTCTCTTAAAACTACTTGGCGGTCACCCAAACCAAACCTTAAAAAAGACCTGGTTAACAAGGGTGCAACAGGTTGTTAAGGTTTTTAGATGAATGGTAATTTGACATACTTCAGCAATCAGCATGGTGATCAATCACATCATTCTGTTTGATTCAGTTTAACTGGTAATTTTTTAAACTGAAGCTTAATATTTTTCGAAATGATTTAAGCGGCCTTCTCGAACTCAACCACCTCTTCTCTCAAATGAGGTTAATGCTGAAACGTCATTGGTGGCTGATGACATCACAATGTAAACAACGAAGCTGTTCCGATCATTTTAAATTCTAATTTTTTCCTTATTGTTTGATTGTTTTCAATTCATGCTGCATTGCTGCGGTATTCACAAAGAAAATTGGGTATTTGCGTATAAATTTGTAGTCACTCTGTCGATACAACTCATGTGTGTCTGTGTGACCTACTAAGCAAATACATGTAATGTTAACCACTTTACAATAAAGCAATCCATCTACTAACCTTCTTTATGATGCTTTCAGGAAATCCACGATTTCTCCGTCAGGGCGTCCTCCTTAACATTGAAAGGTACAAGGAATTTGAACATTAACATTTTTTTTGGGCCTGTTGTTTTAACTAATATGTTTTTAACGGCTGTTAAAATTTTGCAATTTTTACTGAAGAGCTTTCACAGTAAGTCAGTGAACAATTTCTGCATCAAATAGATCCTCAATCTGCTGCAATCACAATTGCTATCTCAAATTTGGTTATTTTTTCTTCAAGATCAATAATAATGGACCTCGCCTTTATATCGCCAGATGACCAGGCCCTGCTATGGGCGTCTGCTTGTATTGATGGAATCGTTAATCAGTGATTACTGTAGATATTGCACGCTTTACAACAAGCAGACCAATTGCCTTGTATCTACTACCTTGTACTTCGGTTGTTATCCAGGAGAGAAGCTGGACACAAAGGTTGTGGAGACGCTAGAGGCGGTCTTCAAGCGCGTCCAATTTATCATCATGGACTTGGAGGCAACCAACCTTGACGATGACGTAAGCGCTTCCAACTGCATGCCAACATTACTGTTATGTTCTGTTGGGTGTGAATGAAGGTTAACTGGGTGCAGATGAAGGTTGATTGTTTTGTGGGGGTAGATAAAACTTCAATGACTTTTGAATAAACAAAGCTATTTCCTAGCTTTGGAATCAACCTTGCAATATTGTATTGGTCTGTATTGTACTAACGAAATATTCATCTCACACGATAATGGGATCAGGGGTTGTTCTCATTGCCGTTGTCTTGTGACTTCGAGAAGTGATGTGGCTGCTATGAATTAGCGTGGAAACGTTTGTCTGTTGTTATTAAATGTTGGCAGTCGCGCTTGTAGCTTTATGTAGCTTTCAAACCAACAATGTATAACACGGCCATTGTAACAATATGTTATCTTGCTTTTGTAAATATTTTTACAAGATTGTAATGTGTTGGTGTAAAAAGAAAACGTTCTTGCTTTTCTTGCCACGACTCTTGCTTTTGTTGTCACCAGTTCCTTGCAAATGATGAAACTTAAACGCAAGTTGGGCAGCATAATAAGATTCTTGACAAGAGAACAAAATTATCCACTTCAGTTTGTCCTTATTGTCCTCCAGTCCTCAATGTCTTTCGGCTATAGTTTCAATTGTTGTGCATCCTATTTTCCAGTCGGCTGCCGCGCTGTTTGATATGATAGAATATTATGAATCGGCTGTCAACGTACTGGTTGGTTTCAACAGGAACCTAGGCACAAGAGGCTGGCAGGCCGCCGCTCACATGATGAGGAAGGTGAGAAAGGCGCGATTTATTATTGTGATCAAATTTGACAGCTTCTATAATGTGTGACTTCCTAGTTACGTTTTTGTCGTCATTTGCAACTAGGTTGACATGTGAAGCAAAACTTCAACTAGTACTTCTCTTAAAATTGTTTTTTTCCTGGTTACAGATGTCCTGCCTCCGCCTCTTTGACGGGCACAGCATTCCGCTGTCCGAGCAGGCCGTTCCGTTTGTGGGGCGAGCCCTGCGACTCAGCCACACCTTAGTAACCCTCCACCTCGAAAGTGCCTCCCTAAGTGGTCGACCCATGCTGTTGATAGGTGAGGGTTTCAAATAGTGTGCACTGTGCAGTTATTAATTTGTGTTATTCTCACAATTCTTTTTAGGAAAGAATCGTGTAGTAGACTGCTCTGCTAATCTTGTTCTTTATTTCTCCTTTTTCGACCCATTAAAACAAAATGGTGCGTTGTTAATTTGAAAATGTGTAGTTTTGAAACAAGGCCAAGTACACGAAACTGGCGGTTTGAAGGTTTCCTTTCAGTTAAAATGGAAACAAAGGTTTTTAAACACTTAAAATAGTGATACATTGTCATTTCAGACTTACAGTGTATTCACATCTGTCAGTTTCGCGAAAATCATTTCGCGCGATTGGTAGTCGCGCCACTAACTGCTTTTGTTACGCGCCGCCATTATTCTCAGTGAGGGAAAGATCGTGTGGTCATTCCGGTTATTTCAGTCTCGCATTTCATTCATAATTTCACTTAATTGGACTTTCCCTTTGCTTGTTCATGCCAATCAAGCCGAGTAGCCTACGTAATAACGTAACGTCAGCGTCATATGACACGTTACTGTGACACGTTACGACGACAATACTGAAGAATTTTGACGTGACTTGTACGCACAATTCAACGAGTTCGCTGCACATTAAAAGTCGTTACTCAGACAGTTAAATCCATAGTTTTTTACATTGATTCAACGTGTGCAGAATTTGAATCAATGTAACAATGACGGAGTTTGCTGTCTTGGTATGTCTGCTAAAGAGGCGTGGTTTCATTGTGTACATAGACGTACGGCCGCACGCAAACAAATACTACCTTCACCCAACCATCAACTTCAGTTGGTTTCTATAGAAATTATTCACACAATATTTTTTAGGTCTTCGTTGTTATATTTTGGTTGGCGTCATTTCCTAAAGGATAAATTTTATTTCTAAAGCGCAGACACTTCCCTGCTATCATACTCTGCTTCCCAGACACCAAAATCCGTCATTTTTACATTGATTTAACGTATGCAGACGTTTAATCAATGTAAAAATTACCAGTTTTGCTGTCTCGGTTACCAACTAACAACGAGCCTTAGTGGATATGTTTCTAGTGATCAGAACACAGAGTAGAACGTGACATCAGCCATTGTGTTGTTTTGTGTCTCGCTCGAATGCTTCTCTTTCTGTTGCTTGTGGTCAACGTTATTACGTCAATTTAGAAACATTCACAGTGCACCTGAGACTTATCTTACTCCCACAATAACATACCGCTGTGCGGTGGTTGAAAGTTTAAATCACTCTTTTGTGACAAGCTGGAGTTTTCTAAAAGACTTTCAAACATTCCGTGCTTTTTTTTTTATCGGAATTATTTTCCTCAAGCATTTCATTCCGCGGAGCTTGCTATGCAGCATTGTCATCGGTGTGACGTGATAGTAACCTTTGTATTGTTGACAACGCAGTGGCCGCTCTGCGCATGAACACGACGCTGAGGGAGCTCTTTCTCGCTGACAATCAACTAGTTTCCACCGATGCGTTACAAATTGCCAACCTGGTCAAGTTCAACTCTGTCTTGCAGTTGTTGGATCTCCGCAACAACATAATCCAGGTGGGGTTAACGACTGGAGTAACCTGGTAACTTTTTGCGTTTGTTTAACGTTAAGCGCTGATGAATCAACCTACAGGAAGCTGTCGCCACGGAGCAAGCTAGGTTCTTTCGTGGTGGCTTATGTCACGGTTTGCCAGCTTCATCAGCCACGAAGGCTTTGAGCCTTTGAGAATTTTATTTGAACTCTTAATCATTTCGCTCATCTCCGTTTACAAAATGGGTTTTTCGAATGTCTGCTTACGTTGGATCAATGCAAAACAGACCAATCTTGCGAGATGATGTTTCGTAGAACGATTGCAGCATACCAGCATAGTTTCCACATTCCGCTTGTTATAAAAATGTAAACAGGAAACTCCTGATCTTGTGATGTTTACCATCCGTGTGCTGCTATTGCTGATGCTACTGTGGCATTGTTTCCTTGGCAACGTGTAAATGTTAGGATTTGGCAAGCCATGTTCATTTCCCGCTATATTTCATCTCCTAACACTAACTCGGCAGATAGACATGACATAAAACTTTGTTGTTTTTTATCTTCTGTTTTCATGGCAGAGTTGCGTATCATGTAAATGTATTGTGCTCGGTGGTAGTGTATTCTACAAACATCGGTGTGTAATGGTGAATGCTAGGAGCTCTCAAAAGATCAAATTTACAATATCAGCATCGTAGGCGAGCCTTTTCTTGAACTTAATTGCTTCATCATGTGTCAGAAGCGGTTGTTGCATTTTGAAATAACCGACTATTGCGCGATCATTACGTCATTGACTTAGCATTTTCATTATGGTGTCACAATGCTTACGCCCATATCCCATTTATGTTATGAAATTTCAAGACGTGTGTTCAAAAATAAACATATTTTGAAAAATATTTTCATTACGTTTAGTTGCATAGCTCTGCATGCATCCTCAGTAGCATCATCTTTATCACGTCACAATGTTGTTGATGATAATTCTGGAGTGGATTGTTGCTCACGGTTGGTTCGTTTGCAGGATGCTGGTCTGTGCCACATCTGTCATGGTCTAGTGAGCCAACCCCACGCCTTGGGCGGCGGCCTGCAAACACTGGTGCTCTGGAATAATCAAATATCTCATCAAAGCATGGGAAAGTTAGCCATGGCCTTGGTGAGTGATGTCATTTATGCGAGTGTTGACGTAGTTGATGACGTGCTTAATAATTGCCTCATCTGTGCAAGTTGTCAAACGGAAAGTGTATTCTATCTTGTTGATGTCATAATGAAACACCCGCGATTTTACAACTTACATCTTGGACGTCTCGATGCAGGCGCGGTTGGAAACTTGGAAATTAACGGACAACTAGCATTGCATCAGTTCTTGCTGCTGCAAGGAATGTTTATAGGATGATAGGTGCTTTTCGCGGATGTATTTCACCTAATCCCAAGCGAATTGTTGTTGACTGGTGTGGCCTGTGGGTGCGGCTCGTATTGACAATTTCAAGTCGATCTCCTGCTCTGCAATGACATGTTACATGGCGTCAGTTGATCTTTAGAAGTTATTCAAACATTTACCGACTATCAGAACAATGCGATCATTGTTTGTGACAATGTACCAAGAATCTCAACCCCGCTCGAGCATGGTTGAAGCGCTACGCCCACGCCAAAAGTGCATCACTTTGTATTCAATGTTTATTGAAATAACAAGTGATCTAATTAAATAAACCTGGCATGGTGAATCAATCTTGGCTTGGCAAAATAACATAGTCTGCGGCCATACACACTACACAGGTCATGGCAACGTGCAAGCTTCAAATATAATTTGAGGCTGGTCAGCTGCGCTTGATAGCACTCACGATCGCTAGTGTAAGCTGATGGTGAGAATGCATCTAGTCTTCGTGTATAATTTGTGTGTTTTGGGTATAATTTTGTGTCGCTGATACCATGCAAAGGAACTAGATCTTGGCACTTGTGCTAGAAATTCGTAGAACATCTGGCAACACTGGTAGTAGGAAAAGATTTGTCATTTTTTACACCAGGTTTCTTACAGTGACTTGAGATTGGGTGATCACACTTAGGTAATTTGTTTATTCAAGCTATCATTTCAACGTAATATAAAGCACATTTAGCCTAGTGTTTAAAATGCAAATTACATCGGCCTTCAGTCGTTATTATAAGACCGGCACGTTGGTAAGGATTGTGTGACGTAATGTGCCATGAAGTTGTTCTCGTTTTGAATAAAAACAACAGATCACAAATGCAAAAACTTAAATCATGGCTTAGCAAACAAAAAGAAAACACTCCAACCAATTTTCTCCTCCCCCTTTTTCTTGTGTGTTTGTAAATGCATACAACTTTTACCTTTACCAGTGCAGATGTGAGCAATGTTTGTATCAGTAAAAATTGAATTGAATGCTGCTTTCAGTCTGACTCGAGCAGATTGTGTGAAGAAAATTGCTTGACTTGTTCTTAGTTTGAATTTGTTCTCATTTGGCGGAGTTTTGTTTTTGAATATGACATTCAGGAAATTTAAATGCTGCTTTAAACTACGCTGTCATTACGTCATCAGTGCATCAACGATTGTAACTAGTGTCGTGATTATTACATCACAGAAGCATACTCTCAGCCTAACCACGCTCAACCTCGGTCAGAACGTGCTGGGTGACGATGGAGCGTCGAAGCTGAAGGATGGCTTGCTACAGAACCGCTCACTGCTCAGGCTGGGCATGGTTGGGACCAAGTTGACTTGTGAAGGTGAGTCATCACACCCCGTCTTCACGTTACTTCACGCGTACTTTGTATGTTTTGATTTTCTGAATGAAATTAATTTTTTACTATGTCCTCTTTTGCAAAGGTTGCCTTGTCTTTTTACATCGTTTTGTTGTTACATTTTTCTTGTCTTTTATCGTGTGAACAACCAAAAATCTCAATATTATTTTTTATATAAAAAAGAGCAGTGCACCCTTTCGATTGTGTAAGGTGAGAGACGAAAAACTCGGACGGCAATCCATGAAATGTCGGATATACTGTGTCTTGGTTCGTGGCTTCGTATGCCGGTGAACTCAACCTTGTTCTCCACAGGCGCCATAGCGGTGGCCGAGTTCCTGGCCGAATCGCCCCGGCTCATCAGACTTGATCTTCGTTTCAACGACATCAAGGTTGGAGGGCTGATGGCGCTTAGCTTAGCCTTCAAAATTAACTTTTCCTTGCTGCGACTGGATATTGACAAACCTAACCCCAAAGAAACGGTTAGTAGAGTGGTTTGAGATTATATTTTATTCCATTCTGATTTCTGCTCCATCTTTCCGGCCTGCCATGCTTCACTGGGTACGTGGCTGATCAGATGTTGATGTTGCCCACCAAGCGCACTCGTTATCGTCAACACAAATTCGAACGGGGTTTGTTTCGCACAATAGGTGCATTGTTACGTCACAGAGCCTGATTGAAAGCGTCTCTTCGATCTCGACCAGCCGGCGTTGTAGACGCGCGACTACATTGCATTGCCTCCGTTGCTTATTGTGTGGTGATGTCACTCTGGTAATCGTCCAATGCAGTTGCCAACCATAGTGTTGTCGTTTGTACGTCATCAATCGATAGAGCCCGGCGGTGGCTTCTCCTGATGCAAGCACAGACGTGGCAAGATGCTGTCTGATCGTCGCTGGCACAATGGCGGCTTTGTTGCGTCAGTAGACGTTGCAGCAATGCAATGGTAGCTGTAGCGTTAGCCTCGACTACCTGGCGTTCTTAATCACCAGGATGTCGAGAATGACGTCATATCCGCTCATTGTAAGCCGTTAGTATTGTTATTTGGAGTTTGTCGTTCTCTTGCAGGCGCTTGTGTTGCTGCAATGCGCCTTGGCTGAGCAATGGAGATGTGTGAAGCAAAGACGTTGTCTTTGCCTTTGTTTTGGTTTGAAACTCAAGTTTTCTTTTGTCATGCGCATGAAACATAATAAAGCGTGCGCACAATTTTATAAAACTTCAAGGCCCTCAACTTTGCATCATCTTTTCGATGATTGCTGAGCAAAACACATCGTCTTAGTTTCGTTTTGTAAGCTAGACGCGCCACAGAATGACCCTAGCTGCTGCCTTTGCCTGGTAAACGCCTGAAATGAGATTGTATCGTGAGTGATTTACTACGTCACGGTTCGTTGGGAGCGACTCGGTTGAATGATTTTTCTTCCAGTGTCTCCTTATTTTGGAGGATTGCAAGCGATGAACCCGTCGAACTTTTGCTCTATTGATTAAGTGACAAAGCTTTCTTCATTGCAAAATGGAGCTGTTTTTAATGTGATCTAAAAATGTCGCAACAATTAGTTCTGTTAGATGTTTTGCTCAATTTTACCCACATTCCCAGCTGAAGGAACTGGTTGCGAAGCAGGCATCGCTGATGGATGACATGTTGGAATACTCCGCTCGCAACAAACAAAAAGCGTTGGAGAAAGTCCTCAACGCGCAGTTGGAACGACAGAAGAAATCAGACGATGAGAAGCGGGCCGGGCTACGGTTAGTCACTGTGCAAGTGTGCATTGTGCATCTTACATAGACTATAAGGTGTTCACTGTTCATTATCGTACTGAGATGCCCGCTAGTGAAGATGAACATTGGTAGTTCGCATGGCCTTTTTTTCAGATTGAACCAGGAGAAGCCATGATCTTGTGCCGTCAGCTTATCAGTAGCCACTGGTGGTGTTTGTCAGTTTCACTTATCGCCACCACCTAGTGGCTCATGTATTATTTATGTTTCATTGGAAATGTATTAATTCTCCAGCCGTGACGTTTGTGAGCGGACAATGTGTCGTTCGCTGCACGGATAGAGGATCGACAAAATGAACCGACGGTGGTCCATCAGTTGAACTCCCGATTGAAGGGTTTGTACCGGAACGTATGTTGTTCTTGGTTTTTAACGTTTGTTCCCGGTACCACAGGTACATGGACATGACCAACTCCACTGGTGCCTCTACTAGCCAGAACAACAGCAATAACAACTCCCCATCTGCGATGCAAGGACAGGTACGGCCCAAAGGCGCTAATGACATCGACGACAGCCCCATGAACTCCCCTGAGCTGCTGCCAACAAACAGCGTTTCCTACCATCAGGTTTGTGACGTCACTGCATCAGATTGACCAGTGTTTGATTTCAAGACTGTTATTTTACTTCAGTTTATGAATAATGACGTTGAAACAACGTTAAATATCCTCTCATTTTAGCGGGTAAGCAACTTCAGCGAATCCAAATCAAAAGGAACTGTTTTTATCACGTCTTCAGTCGCCAAATTACCACGGCCCTGAGAGGTCTGAGTGCATTCAAATTTCGTCTTTTCTTTAATCTTGCTTCATCTCAACATCGCCAAAGCACGTCCCAGTGGCTTCCTGTTAAATAATTTCATTGCGATGGTTTCCCAGGCAATCTTTTGTGTCGTAACAAGTGTATTGTTACGTAGGTCTCCCCCGTCATGTTCAGTAGCTGTGAGATGCAGAAGAGAGCAGAGTTGGCCCAACACAAGATGAAAGATGCATCTGTCGTGTCCACACACTACAAACAGGGAACCGAATCCACGGTCGAGTGTCAAGACACGAGTCCACTGGAGAACACGACCACGAATGAATCCAAACTCGAATCGGATTCATCACCGCATTCTGATGACGTGGTAACAAGCATTCCCCTAGGTGACGCCACACAACACCAACTCGACGACACGACTGAGGATTCTTCGGATGGCGGATTCAGCAAGAGTGTTGCTAATCCTGCGTCAGTCGGATCCCCTGCGGAGGACACTCCGCTTGCCGAAGAGCCAAACTCGCACACAGATACACACGACACCCCAACACTTGCAAACACGGACCCACACGTATGCCACAACACATCAAAACTGTTCAAAGTTGAATGTGTGGACCACGCTGTTACATCGTGTGTGAGCGTTTCCAATGAAAACGCAATGCATGGTGGCGACGTCAACGAAAATGTTTCAAAAATAAATAATCCGCCAACAGATGTGATGGAAACTGGTGACGTAGTATCCAGTGATGTCAAAGAACATGATGTTGAACATAGTGACGTCAAGAACAATGAAGATTTTGACGTCAGTTCCGCGTCACAGCATGATGCAAGGGTAGAAGCCGACGAAGCAAACGTCACAGTGACGCATTTCGACTTGAGCATGTTTCCAAAGGACTGATCGCAACCACCAGCCAAAATGACGTCGCTACCTCCATGTGGCATATTCTTACGGCATGACGTGCCGAGCTGATTACGTCATACGCACGCTAGCTGTCGCAAGATTTCAAACACAATGCAATCATCTTATCGACCTCAGTTCTGATCTTCCCTTCGATTCATCTCAATCTGTTGCGAATAGCGTGCTCGGACATGACGTCATTGAAGTGACGTCGCCTTGCGTGGGGTGCTTGGGCGCTGGAGATCATATTTCTACGTTGATGATCCAAAAGCCTTCAATGTTTCTGTTTGAAAGAAACCAAGAGATTTCGAAAATTCAAAATGTGTTGCCCAGTCACGAACTTTCCGCACCGCTAATATCGTTCTTGTGTTCATGTCGCTTCAATATGAAACCGATTGTTCGCATCCCGGTGTTCTTCCATGCTTGTAAGGCTGGAATCGAACCACTACACTGGGTTCGACCACGGGGGTTGTCAGTTGGAAGGTTTTGGCACCGCGCTGATGTCATTAACTGGCTTTCCTTGAAGACGAGGATGCTCCTGGTGGTCAATGTCACAATGACGTTGAGCATTATTACGTCACTGGTGCTATCCGCTTGTTGCCATGCCAACACGTATTGCAAAACCTGTTTCGAAGGCAGATCGTTGATGCTTTCAATCTTTCATTCTTTCTGATGACGTCATACCTGTTGCTTTACTGTCTTACGTCACAATTGAATATCAGTGCAATCATTGTTTGGTCTGTCCGACAACTCATTGCCATGATAAGGTGGCCCATAGCAATTGGGGCAGTTAAAAATCTCTCCCGTGGTGAGAAGGTCATGCAAGGATCAACGAAGATGCGTGAAGTTGACTTGGATTGTACCTAGAACAAAATTTGTTATTTTTACATTGATTCAACGTCTGCAGACGTTAGATCAATGTATCAGTGACGAATTTTGCTGTCTGGGTATGTGGAGACCGCCTCATATTATAGAGGGCAACTGATGCTTTTGGGACTAAAGGACCCATTCACTTTCAGTTGGCCGCCACCCCCTTAAATTGTGTGCAGTTTGTTACCTCGCATGAGAATCTTGTAAGAAGTTGTCAATAATTATGGTTGGCTCGAAACATTCCTGGATGCGCTTGTATTGCTTCTGAGTGATACAAGTTGGTGAATTTATCTACATCCATGAATCCTCGCTACAAGGTCACCAACATGGAATGTGGTATTCTGGTGTAAATACGTCCTTTCAATGAAGCCACGCGGTGTCGCTTATGCCTCACTGAGGCTAAAACTAGTTTGCTGTTTACCTTTTGTGGGAGGGTATCGTAACAGGGAGATCCCCCTGTCTTCGAAAAGCGAAAATTTCAGCGCTTGTCCCTCATCGATTTCCATCCGGCATCGTTGCTGCCAAGTTGTTTGTATGGTGATGCGGCCACTGCAGATTTGCTTTTCTTTCAAAGCTTGACAAAGAAAACAGTTATCATTGATTTGTTATCGTTTGAATCTTGTATGACACAAAAAGTCGTTGGATATTTTCGCACTTTGTCCAAATGGCCTTGGCACTTTGTAGCACCATGTGAGCCACTTGATCAACCAATCGAAAAAGCAACACGCATAACACGCAATGTTTGCGATGGGAAGCAGTGAACTGGAGAAATCATATGCTTCGTTGTCTTCAATTGTTTTACTTTTCTGAATGAGACGATTATCAACATATTGATGCAGAGATTTTGTTTGTCGTTTTTTTTTCGCTTTTATTTTCAATTAGTTTTTCTCGACTTACCCGGAGTGGTGGAGTTACGACTAATATGACGTCATTAGTATGTTCGTTTTGATTTGTGCATAGACGCGTAATGGAGGTGCAATTGATGACGTAGTTGAAATAAATATATTTGTCAATTGAATGCTGTCTTCATCAGGACCTGTGTGTTGGGGCTCTAGAAGGGCTTGCCCCCCCTATCATACGGGGTTCACGACAAAGTGAATTTTCCGGGAACTAGTCATATGTGACAGAAAAAGCGTCGCGTTGATTATAACGATTGCTATTGTCTCGTGTTTAGCAGGCAGCTCAGAAAACCCAACGGTTTTTATGCTATAAGTCAGGTGTCACCAAACTTTTTTCTCCGAGGGCCGGATGCAAACTGCGAAAAGATATATTTAGAATCTCCATTGACTTGAATTGAGCACAATAAATAACAAAGTCAGCGGTGGAATAGCAAAGTTGTGATGAAAATCGAAAGGTTGCTGGAAAAGTTAACCCCTGCAATGATACACTACAGGGCATCGTGTTCTTGAAAAAACATTACATCTTTCCAAATTTGGCCTAGGCTGTCCCCATTTGTGGTGGCCTAAATCCTAATGAAAAAAAACAGAACACCAACATGTAGGCTGCCTGGTGGAAAAATATACAAATTCAACATACAAGAACAAACAATTTTAACAAAAAAGTCTCTATTACACAAAAAGGCAAAGCCAAAGACGTTTGCTAATGCCAAGGGAAGCACATGTACAGAATTGTAGTGCAGCTATAATCTCCGCAGGTTATGCGTCAATTCAAAGCCGATATTTTACTTACGATAATGGCAATAACCCTAACCCATGGTAACTTCTAGTACCCTAACTATAACTTTAACCTTGCGTCTTTGAATTGTTGTGCTACCATTTCTGCAGCACGTGGAAGGACGGATGAAATCAGTTCGCGGGCCGTAGTTTGGTGACCCCTGCTATAAGTGGATGATATCAGTAAGGCTCGATTGTTTCTTAGATGAAGGATCCTCGTATACCTTTTCATCCTCAGTAACATCGAGGAACCAGAACAGGTTGAGAGACATCGGCGTTCATTTCATCATCATCCTTCAAATTCATTATCATTATTACTCCGCCCCGATAGCTCTGTTGGTTAGCGCGTGACTTCTGGAACGAAGAAGCTTCAAGATCAAGTAGCGCTGGTTTGACTCTCGGGGTGTGCGCTTGAGCAACGCACGTTAAGGATTGCTCTCCATTCAGCGCCATCTAATGAATGGAATAATTCCTAGCAACAAGACTTCAACAATTGGAAACTTCATTCTGCCATTCTCGGTGACCGGGCCTGCGTCTGTGATTCAAAGCCTTTACAAGTATGCGAAACTGCCAGGATTAAGCTCTGCAAGAAGCTTTCCCAGTCCGAGGATAAAGGTTCAATCAATCAAATTCGGTTTTGTCCCCACAAGTGGGGGTGGCCGATTCTTTCCATGCAGCGATTGTTTTCATTCTTATTCTCCATCTCGTTCTGTTTCTTTCTTCAGTCCGACTTTGTCTGTCTCATTTTCCACTTGTTCGTTCCATGTTTGTTTGGACGTTTCCTCTTCCCATCAAAGTCGATGGCTTTCGAAAAAATCTTTCTTCTTCCAATATTACTTCCAATCTTCCAATATCACTTACATTTTCATGTCGATTGTTTTAGTTCATTTTAAAGCACAACGTGAAGTTTTATGGACTCGTGGAAAGAATTACTTCACTGCGGTACCTACCTAAGGGCTTGATCAAGCGGAAGCCTGATCGAGACCGAAAGGTGGTGGTTGTAACTTGTAATGAGACTTGTTAGACATTGACTTGTCCTGTCAGTTGAAGAGAGTATTCAAATATCCCTGCGTCCGTTGTGCAGGTTATCAGAGCCGTGATTGTGTTTAGGTTGATGCTAATGCTATGGTTTTTACTTATTCTTGCTCAACAACTGCTAAGGTCTGTTAGCGACAGGGCTCATTTTTAAGTTTTTTTTATCAGATTTATCATGTCATTACGTTATTACACGACTTGTCCTCACTGTGTTATGCAAGAAAGAACACAATCGATACCGTTTTTGAAGATTTTGGTTTGACCCGACCTGGAATCGATCTCAGATCTACCAGAGCCGAAAGCAGCGAAACCACTCTACTGAGCTGGTAACGCATTGATGTGCAGTTTATTATGGTGATTCGCTGCAAAGTCACTGTGTTGATTAGATTATTGAAAAGTTCTGAAGCAATTACTGCCGATTTGGTGGTCGTTTGCGGAGGCGAAGATCTGTTTCAACTATCCCCACTTCTTAAAAAAGTTTTGCGACACCGAAGTAAAGCGATATTATCAAAGCACCATTGTTATTTCGTACCACACATCTTAAATTCTAAGGTAAATGTCCGAGTGCAAGTTTTGAGTTTACTCAATAGCATCATCTGACGGAGGTCATAAAATAATTGTTTGATCATTGTTGGTAATCTGTATTTTTGTTTCAAAGGGTATACGTGAATAACTTTGTGGTTTGGTGACTATTCTTTTTGTTATGGAGGGTTTCCAATACGAAAAATGATTGACAAATTAAAAACAGTACAAGAGCCACCAGTAGGCCTACAAGACAATACAGACAAGAACTTTCTTGTTGTTGAACTACAGACTAGTACGGTGGTGATAATTTAGCAGCTTCTGGCGTTGGCTGATCAGCCAAAACACGAGACGAATCGTTTGTGACTTCAGACATGTAATGGCAGTATTGACTACTTGTTAACTTGCAGAGAATGTGTAATTTCTTTGATTAATTAATAAAGTTAAACTGTAGAAATACAAGCAGTTTTAGCTAAATTTTCAATCAAGCATTTGTTCTTATATAATAACACTTCTAATAAATAAATTAAATTTCCCTGTTACAAAAGTAGGAGTTTTTGAAGACTAGGTTTATATTTCTAAATGGGAACATGTACATCCAAAAACAGTTTCAGGCTTTTGACGGCCAACAGCAGCCCCTTCCACGTCGTCCAAATCGCGTTTTGCATCGTTATCCCACCATCTCCCACGGACCTAGTTGCTTCAAGGTACTTCATGACTTTTGTCATAACTTTTTAATTTGCTTTGCAATCCTAATTGAAAACTAAATAGGCTGCTAAACTATTTCGCACCCCATAATGTGATATTGTGATTTGTTTTTGCATTTTATTAAAACTGTCTTTGCTGGTTAATTTAATTGTTTTTAATGAATCACTTAACTAAAGTTTTCCAACTACTGGCTTTGGGTAAAGTCATTTCATTCGGAAAGAATTGCTGTAGTTCAGAAAGCTATTGGTTTATATTTCAAGTAGTGCGGAGTGCAGCTTTGCAAACAATCATTAGAGCTATTTGTATAATGGTCCTTTCTGTCAACATCTCGATGGCTTTTTCATCAGAGAGTGCATTTAAATAATGATACACGGATTAATACGGAAATTACAAGTCCACAAGGACACTTAATGCTTTAAATAAACTGCGTATCTCTGTGGAGGAGATTATTCTGTTACGCGGTGCTTCGTTGCAGAGATATTATGACGTAACAACGGATATATGTATCGTTTTTCCCATATGCTGCGTCCTTGCTATAATGATGGTCGATATTTCTTATCAAACAATGAGGATTATATCTTCATAAGCAAACAACATTCTTACGTGCATGGATTAAAAATGTCACCAAGCCTGGCCAAGTCACCATTTGGTCAAAACGATGCA
This sequence comes from Aplidium turbinatum, assembly GCF_918807975.1. Lineage (NCBI taxonomy): Eukaryota > Metazoa > Chordata > Ascidiacea > Aplousobranchia > Polyclinidae > Aplidium > Aplidium turbinatum. The sequence continues at coordinate 1,888,106 of NC_137483.1, read as the reverse complement.
TCACATAAATTATAGTGATGTAGAAACCTCTATCTGAGCATTGAGGGTGGGTCAATTTTCAACTCAGCCAGAAAACTAGCCCCTTTTTACATTAATGGGCTGGTACACTGTTACAACGTTTACACTCCATGCATTCAACGTCTGCAATGCTGACGGTGTAGTGACCGTGCCAATTTTCTTTAAACTTAGAAACTTATTTCGTTCTCAAACACGATATAACGTTCGCGTTTTGTCGCTTCTACCTTTGCTATGTTGACGTGTAGCCTAATGTTTTCGCTGTGATGGTCAGAAATAAAAACAACTGAACTGAATATCCTAAATGTAAAAATGTTGCCTACTGTACTGCTTTGCTAACTAGGAAATTACATTTTAGCTTGCTCGCCCTTACACTACTGAAAAGTTTGGCTGTTCATGCGAAAGTAAAAGCAGAACATATGAGTTGTTTTTTTTGTTTGGTATGTTATTCTCTCTCAAGATGCTCATTGCCATGGTGCACGAAACGCCAGTAAAGTAATGAACCAAGATTGTCGAGGGGCCGGAGGGATTTAGGCGTGTTCGGTGTCGTTAAGAAAAAACCAACTCCAAATTATAAAAAAATTCGGTATTTTTCTGATTATTTTATCCCCTTGAAGCAAGACGGAAGTGCAGCTACAAAAAAATTGTTCCTGAAGCTAATTGCTTTCCAATGAGATTCAGTTTGAACGAGATAATTATTAAATTCACTGAAACTGAATAAATTTAATGCTTCATCCAATGTTCCAACGTTTACAAAATCCGTATGTTATATTTTGAAAGGTTTTCGCTCGCAATTCCAAGATTCTGTAGCCCGTCTTTGCAGCAAGGCCGCAGAATATTGATGTAATCGCTCATAAAGCAATTCATAAAGCTAATTATTTCACGACGATTGCTTGGAAATCAATAGAAGCTTAATCCACTCGGAGTTATATTAAAAAAATAGATTCAAATCCTAATTTAGAGATGGATACGTCTAAAAATCGATCCACTTGCATGTGAACTGTGCATGTGTTCCCATGAACCATTAGCAAAGTAACATCATTAGCTCAAGTTAATGATTGAGAGATTAATTCTGTGGCGATCGTCTTATGAATGCTGACTTGTATTAGCCAATGCCTTCGATACAAAACAGGCGATTAAGATCCGAAGCAACTTTTCAAGCAGGTTGTTTTTACCAATCTGAGAATTAGCCCTAACCTTCACAAAATGATTTTAAAATTTAACAAACATATTGGAAAGTTTAAGTTCTCTATCCAAACGGTTCACGGCTACTGTCAATGCTTCAGTGTTTTGATTCAACTATGTCGCCCGGACCTGATAGTGGACCATCAAAGCAACCCGCTCATGGCAACTAACCCTGACACAAACCTCTTCACTCCGTCGTATTCCTGAATATTACTGAAACGTAGGTGAATATTACTTTTGAGCCATTGTGGGAGATGCTGCAAAAACTGGCTGGTGAGACCAAAGTGGTGCTAACAAGGAAAAAGGTTAAAATCAGTGCACTAAATATTTAGTAATTCTTCAAAGAACAAAGCTGAAACCACCCACTTTGAATAGTAATTTACCACAAAGATTTTCAAGCGTTTTGTTTTAGTTTTGATTTAGTGAAACAATATTTCTTTTATTTTAAAATGGAAATATTTTTTAGGAAAAACTGACACAGCAGTGGAAAGGAACCAAGTCACGAAATTTTAGGTGAAAAAAAAATTTCCAATTTGAAACATGTCGAAGTGTTTGTATTTCGAACAGCTCTAGTTGTTTTCGACAAATTCAAGCTTGGTTAAATATTCTTGGATTGGTTTTTGTCAATTGGCTACAGCTCTATTCTTATCCCCCTCATAATGGGGAAAAATATTCGTAAAGGGGAAAAATATTTTTGACAACTTTTGGGGACGGACGCGGTTAAAATAATTAAAAAAACGTTTCATAGAATGTGAGAGCCTGCGCAACGAGTTCACTTTTGATTCGCTCCACTACGGCGACGTAACCGCGTCATTGTGGCGTCCTTCTTCGTTCGTTTGTTCTTGTTTTATAAAAGCATTGTCTTCGCTGGTGGAGTTTGTTTCGGATGACGTCATCGACTCAACTTCCGTGGCGCTGTGAGTTACTTGTGTCGTCATCAACGGTGACGTCGGTATGACGCCATGTGATGTGCTGGTCGTCTTTGACAGGAAAGGCGGCAAATGGAACTTTCCAGCATCAGCAACTGCCCCATTCATACACCTCAGTGGAAAGTTGGGCAAACCCATGGAAAAGTTGGGGAATTTCCCTCTCCAAAACAATGGCGATTGTTGTGGATTGTGAAGCAACAAGTCGTTTCCGTAAAGAGGAGGCGATGTCTGTCGAGTTGGTGGTTGGGAATTGCTGCTCTCCTGAGAACTCCTGAAAGAGACGGCTGCTTACGAGATGATCACATTACAACTAGTTGTCATTAACACGACACTGTTTCGTCACATACCTCAATGACATCATGATTGTCAATTTTCAACAAGTACGCAAAAGGGATAGTTTAGATTACTTCTGTTTAGTTTGGTTGACAGCAACACATAGCATAACAAGTTATATCAATATGACGTCATATTCGCTCTAAATATGTTGCTAGGTTCTAGTCAAGTGAATTCAAGCTGTTACAAGCAAGAACTAATGCAAGTAGGCTATCCCTATAGTTAATTACTTGTTGATGAGTTTAAACTTGTGCTACAAACTCATTTACCAAAATCAAAGTACGTAACTATTATCATTCCAGTAAATTTGTAATTAGTTAGAAATCTGTTTGACCTATAAGAATAATACCACATCGTTTCAAGCTTATTCGTCGTACGAATCTGAGGTAGAAAACACCTCAGGGCCATTTTCTTGTGAATTGACCAGAGAGAAGAAGACCGGTTATTCAGTTTAATTACGAGTAGAACGTTGCTCATAGCTCATAGCTCGAAGCTGTAGGTTTTCGTCTAACTCTCTTCAGGAGCTAACGTCAGAATAAAATAAATCTAAATGTGGTGAAGTATTTATGGTGGAAGAAAAACGAAATGTGAATTTAGCTGATCATAACAAGTTTAACCACCTGTTAACTCTTCTTGTTCAGCTTAGAAAAAATTGGGAAAGCAAAGTTGATTTTAATATATCGTTGGTTTTTATTTTAACTATCTACTTGACTAACTTGTTTTTGAGTGCGGCGGCTCTGTCTCTTTGGCGTCTATTTTTAAACCAGTTCCCCACTTGCGTTGCTGTTAACCCCGTCGTCAGAGCCAGCTCTCTCTTCTTCTTGGGGTTGGGGTATGGGTCTTGTATGTAGTGCTCCCTCAATAAATTGCGGGTTCGCTCCTATACAAATAGGAAAGGAAAACAAATACAAATTTTATTTATTTATTGGAAAATCTAACAAAGGTGAATTGAATTGATGAAGTGGCACTATTCATATACAATTGAAAACATTTCAAACAACTTTAATTCAATCAAAACAATATTATTATAAAACAATTTTGTGAAACTTAAAAATATTCAAGACTACCTGAGGTTAATTTGGATATGTACAACATTTGAGATATTTTGAAGGTGGAAATATCTTTCAGTTTTATGTCTATGCCTGTTTGTACAAGTTTCGGCTTTGGCAACACAGATGAAATCATTCAAAAACGCCTCAGAAAGTTTTATTTAGTTAAATTATTGGGAAAATGTAGATTTTTAAGTGTAAGTTGAAGAATATCAATCTGTCATATTACAATTGTCCCCTCTTATTAAGCCCACCTCGAGACCGGACGATTTTGGGCTTAATAAGCGGGTGGACTATTAAGTGTGGGCTAAATAAGCGGAGACTTTTTTTAAAGGTGACAGTGTCAATTACTCCATCCTTCGGACAACTTACCTTAAAGCAGTGCGTTTTCTGTTCTCCGTCCCATATTGTTCTGGGAAGTGGAAATTTTTTCCTTATTCTGTATTTATCCACTGCTCCCAATGCTCTTCCCCGCAACTTTTCCGCTTCTTGATAATGAGCTTCCAACCACATGGCCTGAAAATTATGTCCCTATGACATCATAATCCAAGCATAAAGGAGGTTGTAAATATTAAGAATCTTCTTTGTTACAAAATTATTATTGATACAGTAGTGAGTAGAAAGACTAAAAAGATCTTTTCAACATTTTAACATAATTATTTCGAAAATCTGCTTACAAATGAAAAGGTAATGGTAATTAAACAACAAAAACTTTAGATTATGGCTTTTTTTTAAATTTAAAGGAAGTTGAATACCCACAAGAGAAACCAAAAGTTAGTAGTCATAAGCTATGGTCTGAAATAAAATTCAATCGTACAAGAGAAAGTCATTTCAAAATAAAGCAAAATTGCATTAATGAACTCTATTTATTTTCACTTTCAATATTGAAGTCCTCCAGTTAAATACAAACTGACAATTTCTCACTTTAATTGAAAATATTAATGTTTGTGAGGAAAATTGCAAAAACGCCACTTTAGAGAAATGCACAAGTCTTTATAGTTTCTATAATTCCGACGGTTGTATGGCAACACACCAATGAATTGAGTTCTACAAAGTTGCTTGGTATAATTATTTTAAATAATCAAACAATAAGTAGTAGGTGGCTATTCATTGTTTGCTTTGTAATCGTTGGTTGGTTGATAATGTCGTTGTTTTGCTCATATGTTAGTTTTGCGTTATAAATTATACTTTTTTCTAAAAAAAATGTAAGCAAGTAGTTTTTCCAAATATTAAAAATTGTAACATGCAAATGATGCGAAGAGTGGACAGTTTATAAAATAACTAAATTGCTTACTTAGCTTTTAGCTTAACTTAAATTTAATCTAGCTTAACTTTTACCTAGCTTAACTTAAAATTACTTAGCTTTTAGTTTCAAATTGCTTCTACATTTACTGTTTTGCTTTAAGTTTGCAAATTAATTAGTGATATCGCTTCCTTCAACAAGGCAATGCTTACCTGCAGCTTGCTGTGTGTTTCCTTAGTGAAGCGATGGTTTTCCAAAATGGCGTACAGGTCTCGAAAGTGACCTTGGTGGAAAGCGACGACCGCGCGCGCTCTCAAGACAGACTCGTTTGTGTTGAGAATATCGAGGATCTCTGGCACAGCGGGCAGAGACCATAAGAATCGTCCCAGGCGCTCGACGTCCCCGCTTTCTTGAAGGGTTTCACAGACAATCGCTATTTGGTTGGGGCTAAAAGTTAAGGCGGGAAGGGACAAAGTTGGCGCGGATTGAAAAAAGTTTTGGCTCATCATTGCTCTTAATGCTGCCGCCGCGGCTAGAAAGTCTGCACCAGGAATCGAACCCAGTCCATTCAAATTTTGCGATGACGTTGCATTTTTAGCACTCGACTCTTGCTCCAAAGGGCTTTGTAGTGACGTAATAAGGGGAGAGTGTTGCTTGACCTCTGCCTCAAAATCGTCACTACGACTGAGAAGCATTTTGAAACTTTTAGAAAGAATTAATTCGCAGATAAATGTTGTAAAATTAGCTCAAAGATGTAGTAATCTGAAACGATATAAAAATACTTTTTGTTAGCTACAAATAGTTTTGTTTAAATAATTAAATCAAAATATACAACTCCATATTTCGTACTTGCTGGTTATACAGTTGCACTGAAGAGGGTTCAATACCCGAAATCGCGATATGCAACACGATAATTCCAAAACAAAAAAATTATGCAACACGATAGTTTGGAATTGAACTTTGTCATACAACATAATATCTTGGACATCATATCTTGTTTGTTGATAAAAAAATCTTAAATTTTAATCTTTGCATAATCACTATAAAACGTAATGTGACCAAGGCAAGCAAAAAGCATAACTCAAAATTGTCTATTCATCGTTTTTCTAACTCGTCTCATATGTTTTGGTCATCGCTTCAATAATGACATCACAATGTCTATAACCTTTCCCGATTCCGTATCTTTTTAACTGTGACGTTTTGTCCGTAGACGAGTCAGATATGAGCAAGCAGATCGGTCTTGCTTTTTTCTTTATCTGTAAATCCGAAATTAAGAGTTGATAAGATTCTTTTTACATCATTTCAACATATCTTAATGTACAATTTTGGATTGTAAAAGGAGTATTTTGCTACTTATCTTTTCTAATTGCTTATACATCAAAGCATAAGAATTGAGGTGATGCTGCATCTGAAAAGGATTAATTTCTTAGCAGGGTTGAATAAATATTGATTTCTCTGATTGACATCTAGAAGAGTTAAAGCCACTAGCTGGGGCAACAACAAGCTTTCGCACCTATCTGGTGTGAAAATTGTCAAATTAACTTTTCGTACCACACCTGAAGATTTAGAACTTCACTTATTATCAAACTCCTAAAAAATTACTAATTTTTTAACAGTCTATGCTGCATTTTTTTATAATTATACACTTAAATGCATTTTTTTTTTTTTGAATCTGCACGTTCTGATCTTATTGGACCGCAGTGGACATGGAGCTGGGCAAGAGTGTGTGCGTAGCCCTCGCGTAGTCACGACCACCTTAAACAACTACACAAGCGAATGGCTTTTGTCTCAAATTTGGACCAGGACCAAACAAAGCCCAATGGCGATGATATTACGGGTAACGGGGGCAGGCTTGGTAGAGCTGGAAGCCTCCAGCCCGGTCTCACACATTGGCGGCGAATCTATCATGATCGTCTCCTGATATGCATTTTTTATTGTGACAGCACAATGTTTTGTGTTGCTTCACTTGTGCGTCTGGCATGACAAAAATTTAATTTGTCAACCAAGTCGCACAAGCATTGAAGTGACATATAGTTCAATTTTTTTTAAAACAAGAATAAAAATTTAAAAACTTCTCGACAACATCACAATGTTAAAATTGCAATCACAAATGATATCTTTTACAACTAATGAGACTTCTTATTCCACCTTGTCGGCATAATGGCTTTGTTTGACTAGTCAAATACTACAAACATCACAAACTTTATTTTCCATTAAGGTAGGCCCTGCAGTAAATTAACCATCTAGATTCTAGATAGTTTGTTGAAACACTTGAACATGAAATCAAGATATAAAGCGATTGGCATTCTGGTAGGTGCGGGTAGGTTTGCAATCCTGCTGACGGTCAGGTGGTTGCCATTGCTGGTTCATTATGACCGTCTGTTATGTCACTATTCGGCAAGACGAGAGCTTATGACGCGACAATAGACGTTTAATTAGGTTTTTGAAAAGGAGCACATTGCACCCTCACATGCCTTTGTCCTTGCTCAGTTGGATCCCAATTTAATACCCTGCTTCGTTGTTTGCAACATGTTCTGCCTTGCACGGCCGATTATGATTATGATGACACAATAGGAATTATCATCCCACAGACAAACTAAGACCAAGGTAGATGAGGGAAAAATCTGTGCCGAAAGATATCGGGCAAACTTTAGCTCCTTGGAAATCTTTAAAAAATCAAAGGAGCCGCTTGCTGTGTTGCTACACAATGCTAATTGTTTACCTGCTGAAGATAATCTGGAATTAGCTCTTAAGTTTCAAGGCGAAGTAACTTTGCATGCTTTGTTAGACACTAGAACAATCATTGTAAATTTTACAAAAGAAGCTGAAAAAACATCTGTTTGTCTAATTCAGCTAATATTGCGGCCATTTATGTGCCATATAGTGTTACGAAATAATTTTAGCCTGTTTAGAAATGCTCCATTAATTTTACGACAAATCTTTGAGGGATTTTCACTTGTATTTTTATGAAAAATTGGAGTCCCCAATGATTAGCATTGAAGAGCTTGAAGTAAGGAAATAAACAAAATTGTTTGGGTTGATTTGGATTTATCTGGAGTTTCACCTTCACTCCTATTTCATGAAGACTTCAATTGTATTTTTTTAAATTAACAAAGAAAACGAATTAAAATGAGAATCCACAATCGAACAAATAGAGCAAAGCTTTAATGAACGTCACAGATGATGCAGCAAACTGATTTAGTATCAATGTCAGTGAGCAACTACACGACGACTTATTGCAAGCACGTAACTCACAAGGCGTCTATTATTGTTACGTAACAGCAAGCGTGCAGTCAGCACAACATCTTCTATGGAAAAAATATTTCATGGAATTTCAAAAATGAAAATGATCATTAATGTTGTAATCAACGCGGTTTTTGAATTAACTCAGCCACCGCAGCGCCACCTACCGGCAACGTACTTAAGTAAGGAAGTCAACATACTTTACAGTATACATCATTCAAGCCTTTCAAAGGCGAAAGTAAATGAAGATGATTTTCTTGTGAAAGTAGACGTTGATGGTGATAAAACAAACCAGGTGTCAACGACCCCGCTACAATGCATTCATATGATCTACACTTGATATCGACCAGTTAAAAGAGGAATACCATGCGATTCGAAACCAATAAAGAGGTTTTTCAGTTTTAGTCCAATGCTTACATAAAATACACTATAATCTACGCTATTGTAAACAATAACAAAAAACGGTAAAATTGAGGCTTTCGTACTAAACAGTGAACAATAACACAGTCTAAATTGGTTTGTAGGCTATTGCTTTTGCATGAATCACGTGAAATGCCAAATGTTAAATTGATTGCTTCGATATTTTGAAGACATTATTCTCTGGCTACGTCAATGTCAATGGCTATCTATGTCCCAGGCTGTCTATATCTGTTATTACCAATCTGCGTTTTGAATTTTCAAAGACAAAAAGCAATCTCTCTCTCGCTCTCTCCCTCTCTCTTTCTCTCTCTTTCTCTCCTAACCGTAACAGCCTCAGGTTAGTTGCAAATCGAAGTGACAAGCAAGGCACGTAGGTTCGAATCCTTGCGGGGCATACGTTTTAATTGGATTTCCAAATTGCCATGTAGTAGGCTACTTGTCACTCACCCACAGTGAGTTTTGAGCATTTCCATTCAAGAAAATTGATCTTTTTTTTACACTGATTCAATGTCTGCAGACGTTGAATCAGTTTAAAACGGACTAATTGTGTTAACAAGGTGATGTTGTCAGCAATGTTGAATAAACGTCAATTATCGGTTCACAGAGGTTAGATTTTACGTCATCAACGTGATGACGCTACAACAGCATAACGGTAACATTCGCACATTGCTCCAGTTATGATGACAAATAATCCTTCAGTGATTTTGATGTCATAAAGTTAAATCTTGAGGATCAGCTATAACATCACCTTGAAGTTTAAGGACTTTCTCCATTAAAGCGACGCGCGCGAGGTTGATGATGAGACCATGGTTGTCACAATCATCTTACTACAATTTAACGTTGCTCAATATTCTTTTTAACTTGACCTCTTCAAAAACTTACTGAGTTAATTAGTGACAACTAAGCTGGCCAGATTGCCATTCTCAGTTCCCAAGGCAAATCAAGCTTGCGTCTGGAAGCAGAGAAAGAGAGCAATTGCATTCCAGTTCGACTCCTTGAAATCGTTAATCCCGTTTTCTTTGGACGGGCTCCATTATCGTGCACTTAGCAGTATTATTGCTCAGTTTAATCATCCGTGACGAATCGTAGCCAATCAGCGGACTGTAGCAAGCTCGTTGTCCTGGTAACGGGTCTTGACTGACGCGGTCCAGAAAAGCGGTCACGTGGTTTTATTTCTTTGATTCTTGTTTTTATCAAACTACTTCCAACGGATCTCACAGATAGAAAACTAAATCAGAAATGCAATAATTTGAGCCACAGTGAGGTTGGGTGATGGCTTTCCGACTAATCAATTTAATTCCCAGCTAATCTGCTTTCCATGAAACGAAAATTACTTTATGAATTATGACGAAACAAAAGCTCATTCAAAATTCAACATCAACAACACAGCAACAAAGAACTTGACAATGAATTTTTTCAAACTATTTCAAGATTTGTATAAATTATTTAGAAAACAGAAACAAACATTTTGTGAAATAAATTTTGAAACTTCTCGTTCAGTCAAACTTATAAAATATCGTACATTTTCTAAACAAAAAAATCTTTCAGCACACAATATTAAGTTGGAATTTTAAATTAAATAAAAAGTATTGACGATTGAAAGAATGAATCAAATGCAACATAAGGGGAAATTTTGTAATTTGAACTTACTACTACCACTACTACTAAAACTACAGTATCATAGCTGTTAGCCAATGCCGCATTTGATAAACTAGATGCTCAGCTCGTAAATTTTTCAGCGTTCCCTATGCTGTGAAGTGTTTCAAAATAGTATCCCATTTTTTTAAAATCTAGGTGAATTGTTTATATAAACTTCTATTGAAGATTGAACCTTGGGGTGAAGTTTTTGCTCGCTTCAAATCAAACTGATCCTCATCAAGGTCACGTGATTGTAGGTCATTTGACGCAATTAGGTTTGCGCAAACCTTCTAGAAGTCAGTTACGACCATCAATTGAATAAGTGGTGGAACAAGCTCATCAAAACATTAGCATCTTTTTTATTGATTTGTACTGAGAAAGACAAGGCATTCACTTTGTAATGCATCAGAAGATTCCTCTTAACAACCAAGAAAATTACTTTTGTGTCATGGCCACTTCAGATCAAGTCGCTGTACGAGAACCAATAAACGAGTAAAAAATCGATAAATAGTTCGCTCTTTCGTGATTGGCGGGTTCGAAACTCAATTTTCATTGACCGTTTCGTTTCCGTCTGAATACAAATACTTGAAATTGAATCAGTTACTTTATTGAAAGTCTCTTGGAAAGACGCTTAGGTTATTTAATGAGCTGAAGAAAACACAGCTGCTAGTGTACGTCCTTCCTTAATTGGTACATTACGTTGCTACATCCACCGTGTATCTCACACATTGGTTCGGTTACATACCAAGTTACATCAGTTTGTTAAAAAACGACGCAAAGTTGATTTTTCATACTTTACCCGAAAACTTCGTTCTTTTTTATTGTAAAAAAGTACCGAAGTCTACTGTGGAGAAAAAAATGTAATTACTTCATGGAATAGCAGATTTTAGGCATGGAAGAGATCATATTTTCCAATTTTTTTATTCCAATGTCTTCATGTTGTTATATTATGCAAAAATTTTAGACTGTTTGTGTTAATTTGAATTTGCCTTTGTTAACTTTAACTTTATGTAATTAAACCTTTTGTTGTCAATCAGCTGCCATTTTGCTGCACCAGTTCACATTTTCTACCCAGACAACAAATTAACCGTTTTTCTCATAAATTCAATGTCTGTAGACGTTGAATCAATGTAAAAACGTTGAGTTGCTGCCTGGGTATGGACTTTTTAAATTTGTTTGATTCACCATAAACCTGAGCTAGTAATTAAATAATTTGCTGCTTTTTAGAAAGTTGGAAAAGTACAGACGATGTGGAATGGAACAGCGTCTTCAACAATGCGTCGCTGTGACGTCAATTCCTCCGCTAGCGGAGAAGTTCCAAACCTACCAAACCGGGCATGTGAGACTATTCCACTTTGACAGTTTCGTTCTCAACTATTAATTAGTTGGTTGAACGTTAAAGACGTTGGTACAATGTTTTTTTTAGGTCGGTTTAGAAAGAAAAGTATTCCTGTGTAATTAGGATTGTAGTCTGCTGACTTTCTGTTTAGCTTTTTGTGAAATGATAAAGACTTTGAATCACTTCCCGATCTTACTGCTTCATTGGAACAGGTAATTAAACTACAAACTTCACTCGTATTCAACAATGATTAAACTTGTAGAAATTTTCCACCGGTTAGTTGAACAAGCATAAAAGAAGAAATATTCTGTAAAAGTGCAGTTCGTTCAAACTCCAAGCACTAAAATCTTATCAGTTGTAATCTCTGTATTGTGGAAAATAATTCTAAACTCTCAAATCACCTGTAGAAGATCCGATTGTACGCCAACAATGGCCCAATAAGCCGCAATTGTTCTATCATAGCGAAGACCAGATATACAGTTACAATAGAACATTCACATTACTAAGTGCCTTTCATATTCTTCTTTCTCACGATGTTTTAACTAAACTCTGTTTGATAAAATTTCAGATGTTTCAATCCTTTAATTTTAAAGATTCTTGCATTTAATCTTTCGCGTCGCTGTGTTTCTGTATTGGTGAAATCGATCTGCAACTTATGTGATGCAAATTAATCTTTATTGTTCCTATTAAGGTATTTCATTATTTTAACGGATAACTTTGTACTGTATTTTGGAATATTGCATTTTGAAATAGAAAGGTATTAAATACATTATCACAATGTACCTAATTTAACGAAGTTAAATGGCTGATGAACCAAAATACACGCCTGAAGAAGTAGATTTTAGTTATTTTATTAATATACCCTTTTTAGGAAACGATTCAACAAGATTTGCCAAAAACCTAGCTAAACTTATAAAAAAGAAATTTTCATGTGACATTCATCCTGTATATAAAACGTTTAAAGTGCACCAATATTTTCAACTGAAGTCGCCTACCCCCTTTGCTCTTTCTTCGAATGTTGTGTATAAATTTAGTTGTTTGCGTGACGCAAACCAGACATACATTGGTATGTCAACCAGACATTTGTTGACAAGGGCCGGGGAGCACTTAAACCCAAACTTAACAACCAAAAGTGCAATTAAAGAGCACATCGCCTCTTGTGAAACGTGCACTGACAATGTCTCGATCGACCAATTTAAAATCATCTCTCGAGGCAGATCGGATTTTCAGACTAAGATCATGGAAGCCTTAAGAATCAAACGTAATAATCAGTCTCTCAACCGGCAGTTATTCGCCTGTGGCTCATCGTTCCTCTTGTGTGTGTTCTAATTGTTTGTCAAATGCCTGTAGTTTACACCTCATGTGATCTGTTTTCCACCGTATAATTTACTTGTAATCATTCCTGTGTCACTCGTTCAGTTTGTGCTTTTCAGTCTGGATTGTCGTTAGTATACAGTTACAGTTATAACGCAAAGTCAAATTTACCTTACAATTTTCATTTTATTTATATTGCAGATATGTAATTCCTGATGAGGACACATGTACGCGTCGAAAACGTTTGAGTTTACTTTAATTATGTTATATTTGTGTATGTAATACATCATGTTAAACCCGCTGAAGTTACTTTGTTTTATTTCTCTATGGTTCAACAAAGCAAACTCTCTACCAAAGCTTTAACGAAGTTAATTGTGAAAATTGCTGACTGTCAATTCAAACAAAACTAACAGTAATATTTGATCAGTAGGGCTAAAAGAGGAGCCCTAAAAATACTTTTAAACTCTAGTGACTGAGATGATTCAGGTGGACTTTCTCAACCTGGGGAGACTTTCGAATTTACAAGGGAGTATTTGGATTTTCGATTTTGAAAAAATATTTTACCAAGTCTGTAGCATTAGAATCAGAATTTATTCAATATTTTCCTGAAATCATTGGCGGGTAGCTTGATCTTATGCGAAATCCGTTTATTCATATATATTTTATTTATTTATTTATTGAATCTTTATCCTCGACTGAGAAAGCTTCTTGCAGAGCTTAATCCTGGCAGTTTCGCATAGCCTACTTGTAGAGGCTTTGAATCACTGACGCAGGCCCGGTCACCGAGATTGACAGAGTGAAGTTTCCGATTGTTGAAGTCTTGTTGCCAGGAAATTATTCTATTCATTTGATTCCGTTGAATGGAGAGCAGTCCTTAACGTGCGTTGCTCAAGCGCACATCCCGAGAGTCGAACCAGCGCCGCTTGATCTTGAAGCTTCTTTGTTCCAGAAGTCACGCGCTAACCAACTAAGCTATCGGGTCGGAATTGTCAGTATTATATATATTGTCAGTAGAAAAAGTGTCAAATTTTTTTCAAGATAATTTTGATAACTCATAGCCGATTCTTAAGTAAAAGATTTATATAATGCAAAACCCATCCACGAATTTTGGCCTTTAATATGTGATAGAGAGAGAGAGATAGGTATTGGGATATCTTATTGGTACTCAAACCTAACCACTCAACTGCCTTGTGATTGATAGTTGCTGCAGCGCCAAGTCTAATCATTTCATTTATTGAATTATGTGTAACTGTATAATTGTACAATTTTCTATAATTATAATCGTTTATTAATACATTTTGTATTTTGTACAATACATTATGTATAATACAATTTGGATAGAGAGGTAAATTTTTTAAACCATAAGCAGAGATAACTCAGCAACGACACTACATTTAACATTATAAAAACAAAAACAATAAGCTAACGTTTTCGACTGGTCATACAGCCCTTTTCAAGCCTATAAAAGAAATATTTTAAAAGAAATACTAAAGAATCATACAGTATCACAGCAAAAATATGGTCAAATCCAAGCATTTGAGAAACTGCTCAACTTGCTCACACAAAATAATAACTGAAAAATTAAGCAGCACAACGGGTCAAGTATTTGAGAGGTGAAATTAATTGCTCAGAGAAAGACTCAAGCAGATTACTCAAGAACGCAGAAGCAGATTACGCAGAAGCACAGCACGAGATAGTGGCACAAACAAAGCAAAAATACGAGAAGCACAAGACGTGACAATTCAATCAAAAACTGTTAAAAGATGGGAGACTTCGCCAGCAAATAATTGCCGTTGAGCCCTGAGTTGAAAGATTTGTTGATCAATGCCTCGTGAATCTTGGTGTCGAACTCGGACAAACACTTGAACAATTTCGAAGGACTCCATTGAGGGTTTATTGTTAGAACACGATTGACAGTTTCATGGCCATGACAGTTTCTAATATGATCTTTAATTGCGCTGTTTTTATTAAAATTAGCTAAATTCAAATGCTAAATACAAATAACACTGCGTAATTTTTCAATTATCATTTTGTGTGAGCAAGTTAAGCAGTTTCTTAAATGTTTAGATTTGACCACATTTTTTGCTGTGGTACTGTATGGTTCTTTAGTATTACTTTTCTCTTGTAGGCCTGAAAAGAGCTGTACGACCAGCCAAATGTTTTCTTTCCATTTCAAATTAAATTGAAAAAAAATGTGTCAGTTTGAAAAGTTTTTATCTTTTGGTGGCTAAGCTTGCATAATGAAGACATTATGAGTTATAAATAATCCTCATCTGGATAAAGCTTTTTAATAAGAATAGAAATAACACTACAAATGTATGAATATTGAATATAAACTTTGAGCGTCTGATAGGATTTTTAAAGCAAATTGAGACATCTCTGGATAACCGAGGCGCCACAACTTCAATAACTCCAACGTAGCGTTATTCATCAGCCCAGCAGGTGATCGTTCGTATCACTGCGATTGTAAACGATAGAACAGCCATGAAGGCTGCTTCTCACAAATTTACACAGAATACACTAAATTGTGATCATTAAAAGCTACCATACATCTAATAAATGTAAAAATATGATATTTTTGTTCAAAATGCAGATTTGTATTTCTGTTAAGACTGTGTTTCACGCAGACTTGGGTCTGTTGTATTATCCAACATACAAGTAGGCTTAGCCACTTAGCCTTTGGAAGGATTATTCGCCACTGGATGTCCTTCTGTGTGAAACAATACCGGAAGTCACCACCCCGTAGGAAGCTTGCGACAAATTATTGCGCGATAACAGCCGAGGTTACTATAGGTCAATTAGAGCTCATAGATCAGGCTTTCAAGAATTTTATTTTCCCGATTTTTCTGGTATTTCCTTTATAAAACTTGTAATTAACTTCCAGCATCTCTGCCATTAGAAGGCATATCGTGACATATCAGTGTCAACTCAGGGGTGGGCCACCCTGGCTTTCAATGTGGAAAATCCAAATCAAATTATGACCGAGCTTTGCGACACAGTAGGATTATAGACACAATTCTGACGTCACAGAATAATTTGCGTGTGGTCCGTTCAATGATTCAGGCATTTCGCTTTTGTCACTGTTTCTATTCTTTTCCAAAGTAGATAGAAAGTACGACGGAAACTTTCAGATTTGCTGTCTAAGATGCGCGATAGTTGAAAAAGCTTGAGCTCAGTTGACATCAGGCTAACAATTGTCTTTGTTACATCAGCACGGATGAATACGGTGCAGTGAAGTATTTTCTCCCAACACCATCTGCCTTCTCAAGAACAAATGGCATCATTTCTTTGGCGCCAAGACTTTATGACGAAGACAAAGTTTTATTGTAACGTCAAATGACACCACAGTTTGCATACACACGTGACAATCAATGGATCGTTGGATCGTTGAAAATTTCTAGCAGATTACATGCAAATATCATTATTATGATGTGTGACATTCATTTTATCACCTAGATCTTTATCTTTATTTTCGCACTGACAAAGCCTTGATAGGTTATTCCTGGTATAGTTTCGCATGCTTGTAGAGGCTCTTGACACAGGGCCAGTTACCGAGATTGGCAGTGTGAATTTTTTCCGATTGTTGAAGTATTGTTGCCAGAGAATTATTCCATTCACTAGGTGCCGCTGAATGAAGAGCAGTTCTGAAATGCGTTGCTCAAGCGCTCACCCCGAGAGTCGAACCAGCGCCGCGTGATGTTGAGCCTGGCTCGTAACCACTGAGCTAACGCGGCGCTCTGACAACGATAATGAAAAAATCTTTGCATTGGTTTCGAAAGTTGGTCATCTACAATTCTTACCAGTGTGCAGAGAGGCGAGGGTTTTGCGGGTTGCCTTGAAGAGGCCACAAACTATGAAAACTTGGATCCACTGTCTGAGAATTGTGGCGAAAGACAAAATGTTCCGCTTATCAACCAATGGAAAGTTGCATTTTCCTCTTCCTGTGAGAGTGACGTAGCACGGACCATTGCAACCTATACACACAGGCCCTGTCAACGTGCTAACTTATAATCATGAATGTAACCTAATTATAGTAGTCGGTGTAGCCTAATTAGGATTTTGAACTCCAGGCAAAACGTGCGTCATGTCCCTAACATACCACAAACATTTCACCAACGTTTATTTTCTGACCACCAGGTGGAGCAAACGATCTGCGAGTGTTGGAAAAGACTAGAACAGGGGCGTGCAACTGTTTATCGCAATGGGCCACAACGTACAATTGTAATGATGCTGAGGGCAAGTCTATCGAATAGCACAGGAATTTATATGAAAAATTTATTTAATGGAAAAGTACACACAATCAAGTTACACATTGAGTGAGTGATTAATGAGATGTCTGATATCTTCTCTGTCCAGAGATCTTGCCAATGTCAGCTTTGACGGAAGAAGTGGCAACTCGAAGTTGACTTGACAAGTGCTCATCTGTAAGCTGATTCCTGCATTTTGTCTTGAACAGCTTCATTTTTGAAAAGAACTGCTCTCATACTGCAATGCTATCATGCTATAGTAATTAGCAGAGTGTTTTGCACAGTAGTGTCGCTTGATATTGTACTCTTTCATTACTGCTATAGTGTTTTGACAAATCAGGCAAACAACACCTTGATTGTGTTGAACAACGAAGTAATTTATACACCACTCATTGTTGAACTTCCGCCTTTCATAATCAACCTTCCTTTTCTTACTTGTAGACGTTTTTACTATGCTAAGCTTTTTGTAGAATAAATGTTAATATCACCACACTGCACCCATAAAGTAAGATTTATGTTACTGAATCATTGCCAGAAGAACAAGGCGGTTTTTTACAACGCTTACTAATGACGCAACAATAATGCTAATGATGTAATAATGCTAATGATGACGTTACAAATAACAACATCCTCCGATCTAACAGTGAAAAGTATTTAAAAATAATAGGCTACTTGATGAAGAATGTGCGGGCCACGTAAATGGGTACCGCGGGCCGTGCTCTGGCCCGCGGGCCGTATGTTGCACGCCTCTGGACTAGAACATCACACGCCCAGGGCGAAAGAGAAAACTGAATTGAGTCCTGTCTTTGTCATGAGTTACCAAGGAGGGTGGGGGGGACTTATATACTAGTCCCAGGTATCACCTGTCCCCCCCCCACAAAGACAGGACTCAATTCAATTTTCTCTTTCGCCCTGGGCGTGTGATGTTCTAGTCGTTACCGCGCGTGTTGGGCGTTGCTACCAAAATCTGACTGCTCTTCAGTGTTTCCTAGGTGTAGTCCGAAAAAGTTGACAGCTTTATGAGGTATAAGGAAAAAATCTCGAGCACAGAGGCATAAATAAAGAAGAATTGTTTTTTTACGCGTTGTCATTTTTTACGTAGGTAGCAAAGATCGTTTTGAAAGTAATTTTCTTATTAGTTGTAGGCTAACATCCGTGATGAGATGCCATGAATTTCAAATGAAAGTATTATCTGGCTCATGTCTGAACCCAAGCTCTGCCAAACACTAAGCCTGGCTCACGAGTGGTGTTTTTTGTTTTATTGCACAGCAATAACAACACAGATAACAAAAACATAGCACTTACACAGGGCCGGATTTAGCTGATGGGGGGCCCGGGGCACTTTTAGATCGGGGGGCCCCCCTGTAAAAATTTTTTCGCGCCTACGGCGCGAAAAGCCACCTCTACGTCTACAATAGCATTACTCCAGCACCACACACCAATCTGCAGAGTCTTTAAAGGCTGAAAGGATAAAAATAACACAAAGTTACATTTTTTCCACGTAGAGGGGCCCTTCAAAAGTCGGGGGGCCCGGGGCACATGCCCCCTCTGCCCCCCCCCTAAATCCGGGCCTGCACTTACATTACAATCCTCAGCACATTAGCAGTATGCAGGCTAGTTCGAGGTATTATTTCATGTGGTTCCTTTTCAGTTCGTGCTTCTTTAAGATGTCAGACATTTCGCAATCACTCGTTCTCATTGATGAGTTTTGTTAAACATTTGAGCAAACTAAGCAATTGTCAGGTTAGCTTTCGCATGTTTTCATCGATAAACAACACATCGTGCGCATAACAGTAAACAATCAAATTACAGTTTGAAGTTTCAAACTGAATTAAATGGTTAACATGATATTTCAGGTGTGATAACATCCAACAAAAAACATTTTCCCAATAATCTTGTGCGACATTACATCAGCAAAAAACATGAATGTCCTGTGTAGAGTGAAGCGGGAATTTGCCCAATTTTCAAAAAATGGAATGGATTCGAAGTGTCGTCGTTTTTTACAAAACTTTCGGAGTGGATTCGAAGTTTGGTCCAGCAACTTTGCAGTTTAGTGGAATCAAACAAGTCTCGTATTTTGTAGTTCTGTTTGTTAAAGAAAAAAAAAATGAAAACAATCCCCACCATTTTTGACCATGCGATAGGCCTAATGCTGATGCACCACTGAAAACATTTACGTGCTAATAAAATTAACAAAAGATTTCTGCACCCCTGAGCTATTTCGTATTATATGCATTGGCTGGTATTACGTTACCTTATAGCAGGGCTACTCAACTGGCGGACCGCGGTCCGAATCCGGACCTTCTGGGTGTAGATAGTAGACCTTGAGCTTTTGGAAGAATAATCTCATTGCAACGTTTCAGGGCTTCTTTAAACAGATTTATACTGGGAGGAAGCAATTTTTACTGTGATTATCCTAGTTGCTGGGGGGCTTCGACTCCCAGACTCCTCAACACTTTCTTACAAATCCAATTCGAGTTACAGTTTACCTAAAAAAGTGGTTTGGTACAGATAATTTAACTTTCGTGGTTGCGTGTGAAATAACTTATTTACCGGACCGCTAAAAATATTCAACTTGTCAAACTGGACCTTTGTTAACATTAGTTGAGTAATCAATAAAAATCAACCAGGTTTGGTAACTACAAAAATTTATTGGTAGAGCTTTCGCCGCCGTTAAGGCTTCATCAGTACTTTTGGTTACAAACAGAATCGAGAAGCCAGAATTGAGGTTAAGAGTCTGCAGAAACCTTTTATTACTATTAGTTGGGCAACCCTGCCAATGCCATAACAAGTTGAAATATTCTGCCAAGTTGAAATATAATAAATAACCTGCCATAACCCTGCCAAGTTGAAATATTCACCGGACCGCTAAAAATATTGAACTTGTCAAACTGGACCTTTGTTAACATTAGTAGAGGATCCCTGCCTTATAGCCTCATTTGATTTTGGAGTAGATTCTGATCCTGAAACGATGAAGCTTTTGGATTCGGATTGGAGTGAATTTAGTGTCATGGTATAAGAGGGAAGTCAACGTCTCAAAAATCTCACTCCACTCAACACAGCTCTGTAGCTGCAATTATTGCCTTGCATGGCAGCACACGTTCGCCACCTTGTGAATGTTTTAATTCTATCTACATCATCCAGCGTTACTAATTTGCTTTCAACTCTTTAGTCGCTAAGGTTGACATTTCCACAAATAATATAATGAAACCATGTCTTCAAGTGTGCTAAGACACAGCCGTGTTTTTGGTAGGCGCTGATTTTCTTCGAGAAGCGCCATGTCGGCAATGTACTTTTCACAGTAAAACTGCTTGTTGTCTATTAAAACACCATTCCACAACGGGCTCTGTCTTTTCTTTTTCTCTCATGTTGTTGCTACCTATCAGGGCACCATCGGTTAGTCACTACCTGGTGTCTTCGTTTTAAGGGAGACTAGGGTCGGATTTAGCTGATGGGGGGCCCGGGGCACTTTTAGATCGGGGGGCCCCGTGCGAAAAACCA
Source organism: Aplidium turbinatum (assembly GCF_918807975.1). Classification (NCBI taxonomy): domain Eukaryota; kingdom Metazoa; phylum Chordata; class Ascidiacea; order Aplousobranchia; family Polyclinidae; genus Aplidium; species Aplidium turbinatum. Next base: position 1,867,650 of record NC_137483.1, on the reverse strand, counting down.
CCTCTACGTCCACAGTAGCATTAATCCAGCACTGCACAGTATTTTGCAGAAACTTCAAAGGTTGAAAGAAAAAAATAACGCAAAATCACATTTTTTCCACGTAGGGGGCCCCTCAAAAGTCGGGGACCCGGGGCAACTGCACCCTCTGCCCTCCCATAAATCCGGGCCTGGTTCTCGCCACGTCTCATGGCACCATTGTTTACTAGGGTGTCCACACAAAGAAACAATTTCATCATTTGCACTTCGAAAAACGACTGCTAGCAGCGCTAGTGGTTGCTGAAAGTTTGGAAAACGTTTTCGAAAGAAGAAGAATTTGTGTGATGGTAAAAACTCACCTTTACCAGCACAAAATAGCGTATCACAAACTACAAAATCACAAGAAAAAATTGGTTAGAACTTTAGACATTGCCTGGAAACCTTGAATGCCTTGCTTGACAAATAATGATATAATTTTTCATTTCATAGAATTTAATATTAGGTGAATTGAAGCAAAACATATTCGAAATTCGTTTGAGTTGAAATCTACTTCTTGCTTATGAAGCAGTAAATCAAGCAACATATCTCAACTGCTGCAACCAGTGCGCTGTATCAGTGTTAGAATTTATTAGGTCTACATGCCCTGTAGGTCGGAAAATTGAACAGTGATGTTGATGTATGATGTGCTCTGCTGTGCTGTTTGAGGTTCGCCACAAGCGCAGGCTGGTAAGTCACACAAACCCCAGTGAAATATAAAATTGTACTTGAAGCGATCAACACCAGTGCGGAAGCGTATTAAAATTACCCATTCTTTTCTTGGCAGGTCTGAGCCAGGTGATACTTTTATGTCTGGTATAACTTGAAGCTGATCAGGCCGTGGGTGCTTTTTCCATTAGTCTCTCCACGACTGCTTGAAGTCGAAGTGACCTTCATGAAACCCCACAGTGTGTCGAGGAAAAGGGTGCCTGGAAGGCAGGCGTTGACGTGTGAGCTGTTGTGCGTCAAGTGCTACAGCGTGAAAATGGGGATCATTGATTTCTGCTTTCAAATTAAAGTAAGCTACACAAGGAATTGACAATATATTTGAAAGCAACTGAATTGCGCAGTTCGTCGGGGTCAGAATACCTATGTACACGCAGGCTGGTACGAGCAGCTCCTTGAATACACATGAGTCGCAATTACATACGTCACGTCATATGACCATTTTATGTTGTTATCTAAGTAAATGCCAGGAGGCTGAAGATTTAGAATTTAGATTAATTGAGCGATCTTGATTGACCAATCAGCTGCTGGCATTGCTACTGTTCGGTAGCTCTCGGCATCATATGACCAACAACTTTTTTGGACTTGTGTATTTTGAACAAACAAAGTGTGTTTTCTTGTCTATTTTGATCTTAATCTTGTGATTCACTTTCAGCATTGTTCGATAACAATCAGCCCAATGGAGTAGAGTTATAGAATGGCAACATGCTTGAAATTTGCTGAGCAATTTGTGCTTGTTGCAAGGGTGGCGCGGTACCGGCTGACGTTGGCACGTGTGTTTTGCCACTTAGGCCAAGTGGGTTCTTTCCCATAGCCAGTGTGTGCTTTGCAATAGAATGGAACGGAAACCTTCTGCTCTATACTTGTGTTTCTCCGCAGTCGAGTGTAGCAAGAATTGACAGTGATAGACGTTTCGCCCATGAGGCTAGACGTTTCGCACCACAAACTTATGCTACATGGTTCTCCTACATACAAGCTTATTGGAAATCTACAAGACCCTTAATTTGCATCTACAATTCTAAACAGGCTGCCATTTTATTGTTTACCTAAGAATCTTTCCAAGTTTCAAATATTCAGCAGCAATTCTTGGTCAATGCTGCTCAACAATCTCAAAGTGCTCAATGAACAATCTCATTTATGACATGACAATTGACTTTATAGAACAAATTAGAAAGAATTGTTTGAAGTTACCGCTGAGATGAGAAAATGGCTGAGTAAAAATATTATGGGCTCCAACAATTATTTTGGAAAAATTGTCGAAATTACATCACATTTGCATTTTTAGACTATTTGATGCAAACTGAAACATCTGCTTGGGATTGCTGGTAGTTCATGCATTATACCATTTTATTTCTTTGTCATTAACCTGTCCGGAACGAAAAAGACAGTGTTCGATATATCAGCACGTTAGCAATGTTGCTCGAAGTCTAAAGCTACTTCCCAGTAGAACTCCATTACAAATGCATAAAGTAACAAGTTTGTAGTTTAATTGCGCATTTTTATTCTGATGCTATTCGTTGCTCATACAGAATTTTCAACAGGACAACTTACCAAGAAAGTTCCAGAAGTCCTAAAACAGGTCGTTAATATCTACATTGTGAAGTAAGCAAACGATCATGCTGCTAAAAGCGAAACTCAATCTATTGCAAAGTTTCAGAAATATACATTTGATTACGTAACTGTAACATATCTTTCTTCTAAAAACAAATATGCAAGCAATCCATAACAATGGGAGGTGGTGACTGGTAAGGGTTCCCGTCGGTTAGTTTTGTGGTGGGGAAAAGTTTTCGTAGCGCAAATCGGAGCAATCGATACGTCACAATGAAAAACGGTTCGCCTAGGTCGCTGTATCTTGACGTTGAAATAATGTAAAAGAACGACTGATTTGCTACCAGGGTTATGGCGCAAGCGCATGTTAATACCCAACCGCACTGTGGCTTGCAACACTTACGACAAGTATTCTCAAACTGGTGTACTCCAGTTGTACTTGAGAGAAGTTACAGGGGACGCCAACATGTTTCCTACATTGGCATTTGGCAGTAGACCAGATTTTAGTGCCAGACTTTTAACTTACGTGTGTACGTCAAAAAGACTTCTCAGATTTTATCCGCTTGTGGACAACTTCACCCATTGCATCTAGTTTTTATAAAAATGAACAAAGCGGTGTCAACACAGCTTTGTGTTTTGCACATTGACCAAGTGCACATTGCGCTAAATTCTTCTTACGCTCCAGGCAGTGGCGTAGCCAAGGGGGGGAGGGGGTTTTGGGGGTTACAACCCCCCTTTGGCACGAGTGTGACGTCACGATATTGAGAATGATGCTTTCAATCTAAAAAAAATTGCCTAATTTCAAACAAAATTGCATTAAAAAAGCGAGTTTTGCCAATACCAAACATCTCAGCCAGGAATTAGCAACAAGAAAACATAGAGACTTAGCTTTGGAGCAAAATGGTTGGAACACCTGGTTAATTTAATCAAAAAATAAAAAGCCCAAAATGTAGATACCAAACTCATGTTCAGCAAACAAACGTTTCGAAAACTATACTGTCTTCATCTTCAGTGTTCCGAAAAATGCAGAAGAAAACATGATCTTATCCTTTTGCTATGCCACCGGACAGCACCATTTTACAGGAATATTCGTACCCACATTTTTGTTGAATATGCTCTTAGAATGCACCAAATTCAAAGTAAATTTTCAAAATTTTCTGGGGGAGGCCCCCCAGACCCCCTGCCGCTGGGTGGTCAAAACCCCCCCTTTCAAAATTCCTGGTTACGCTACTGGCTCCAGGGGTACCTTATATCTATAGGTTCATTGAGAGGGCAAGCAGTTGAGAAATTCGAAAGCTCCTGTTTTAAAAGTTTTATTGCAAGACAATGTCTTAACAATTGATATTGTAAAGCTTTCTATGACATTGTGTTATGAGTTTATGACGTTTCGGGAAGTAGCCAATTTGTTCTTTTCCTCTATTTCCATTTTCCGTTGAGTTAAATGTTAAGCACTTCTTTGGTGATTTTTTAGTTGCAATAAAATAAGGAGCTCGAATAAATATGATGACGTTTTGATTTCACTGTGACGCAACAGCTCTATTACAAATTGCAACATCTTCAAATATAATTCAAAGAAAATGAAGGGGTGTACCAGCAAACATCTATAGGATTGGCCCATGATACAAATATAGCCTAATATAGCATTCTTCAAATATAATATAATTTTACAAATATATAATAATTTTTAAAATAATTTTTCAAATATAATTTTACAAATATAGCATTCTTCAAATATAGCCTACAACATTTTTTTTAGGTAGGCTTCAGTTGTTTTATTGCCCGCTGTATTAATTTCAGTCTTATGTAAACGGCTCGTAAATTATGTAGTTTGTGTTAAAAGAAAACAATTTTATGGAAACGTAATTTTTTTCCTTTTTGTCGTTTTTGCTAACTTTGATCAGTGCTTTTGCAAACCCTGTTGCAACCATCTGGTGTAATATTATTATTGTTTACTGAGCACATATAGAACAATCCTTGTCACGTAATCCAACTCCCGTCGTCTGTCGCGACATGCTGCTGCAAATGAGATAATTTTTTGAAAGTTAAAACATGGGAATCAATGAAAGGATTGCAAAGATATTCATGAAAACCATCTCGGTGGGTTAGTGGTTAGGATATCCTTCCCTGAGTCGGTAGGCATGAGTACGATGCTTTGTCTGGTCATGGCGAAGACTTCTTTGAAAATACTAGTGTATACAATAATTAATGTTCTTCCTGCTTGGTACTCAGCAAACGAATGGAAACGGGGTAATAATGGACGAGGCTGCATTCTGACTTTATGTTGACTGCATGCTGTCACACAGAACACACCCTAGCCTCGATCAATGGTGTAATGTTTACTTTGAAAATGAGAAAAAGGCTGAATTTTATCGTTTGTAAATCCACTAGGCTATGGTTACTCTGGTTAACATAAGAAGTAAAGTAAGGCAGAGTTGAAAACCACAGTGTGCGCTTCCAGTGACTTTTGCTTCAGTTTGTACTTTGTAGGTTATTTGATATCCCACCAATAGCGCAAAAACAATTCTTATCATAAGAGCAAGAATAGACATCGGTAGAAGTGACAACACGTCAAGATTAAGCAATTATAACATACGTTAAGGAAAACTTTTTTCCATAAAGCTCACCGACAGATGTTAGTCACTGAGTGATGTTATGAGGATTTTGCTGAAAACGCTCAAATTTTTCCTGTTGGTTGTTTTCTTTTGCCTTGTTGGAGCAAAGTTTATAAATATGTAGTTGTTATCTGTTTTACTGATCACTACATAGCACTAGTGAACATATGTAAGAACACTCATTCTGCATTCTCCATTGAAAACTTTCATCTGTCTTCATCATGAATGAATAACTCGGAAGCAATGGTCAGTCACCGACTGGGTTTATTTTGCGAAGTATTTTTTGTTGTTGTCGCATTTGCAATATCTTTCAATGCAAAATATTATAGCCATTGATACTTAGGGTGAGATGCAGCAATGGCGGATTCATTAAACGGTTGATTAAGCTAATTTTCTGATTAGTTAAAGTCAATATACGCAAAGGTTATACGTGAATCAGTAGGCCTACTTGGCGATTCTAGTCAACCGACTTCAGTTAGCGGTAGAGCATGAAGAAAAAGATACGTGTGGTTTGCAGATTACTGTTTAATCGTCCGATTAAATTAATCGTGGAATAATGTACGGTCGGTGCATGCAATCCTTAAATGACAACAGCAGAATTAAACAACATACAAGAAGTTCACAGAGGTTACAAAACAAACTTTTAGATCAGGGGTGGAATCAGCAGGCTTGTCCATGGGACATTTTTTTCTGTCCCATCCCATCCCATAGCAATTCATGCCTGTCCCGTCCCATCCCATCCCATGGGATTCCCATCAAAATACAATTCAATAAATGTTATTAAATTTATGGAAATGTAAGTCTAATGTGTACTAGATAGGACTAAATGTACAAAAAGAGATACAAAACGACAAAATTTATTGACTTTGTTAACTTTAAAGTTCAGAAAAGTTGTCTATCTATGACAATTCATTATCATTGGCACTCATATTCCAAGTCACTGTGCTCATTCAGCAAATTTTCAATTTCCATGGGAAATGCAATTCGTGCTGTCCCATCCCATCCCATGGGACATTTCCCATGGAATTCCCGTGGGAATCCCATTCCCATGGACAAGCCTGGGAATCAGAGGGCGATTGGGGCGGTGTCCCGCCGAAAACACAGAACAGTAACTTTATTCACGATGTATTTGTAAGGTCGGGTTAATGTAAACCGACACATCATTGTGATTTGTTGAAGTCGCCCCCTCCCCCATAAGGCTGCTTGCTGGACCCGCCCTTCCTTTAAATGGAAACTTGTGTCTGGTAATTTCATTGGAGAAAGACATAACAGGAAAATTTTGTAGGAGAAAGACAAAATTCTTGTTTACAATGAGAATATAAGATTATTTTTAGCTTGCATTGCTATAAAAGTTTTGTGTTCGTGCGTGGTATCTTAATTTACTTGGTCTAACAAACTAAACAAACGAGGTAAGCCCAGTAACCGGTCAGAATTAAATATTAACATTTAGTCAAAAAATATAACATTTGTCCAAGCTCGCTGTGGCACATTTCAAAGATGCCTAACCAGCAACCAAAATCTGCCTTTACAGGTTGACATAACATCGTCAGACGTTAAATCAATGTAAAATAGACTGATTTTGCTAGTGAGAACCACAACTTCACTGTGGTCATGCAATCAACACTACACAAACATCGCGCGTCAGCCTTTCGGAATTTCCTTGATTTTGTTGTGGCTTGAGCTACAACGTACTGAGGTCAGCGTTGCGACAAGGAAGTGGTGCATTCAGGGTTTCATAAAATCAAAATAAAAAACCTACGTTTGTTTCCATAAACTGTTTGCCCAGGCTAGGTAAGCCTAAATGAATAACCACAGTTGACATACCGTATCATTTGCAATTTGGGTGCAGTCTGGTACAGGCTAACAGTCGACAGTGCTCAGTAGGCGTCATACATTAGATTGACACCGCGACTCATTATTATAAACGTAAGCAGCTGAAGCGCCATCGATTTCATTAGCTATGTATAAGCCAAGATAGGCACTTGCTGACCAAACAGGACACTTTTGTTTCAGGAAGTGCCTCAAATCAAGCCAGTACAAGCCATAGCTTAAACTACTGTAGAGCGATTTATGCAAACTTAACTGATAGCACCAAGGTAAACATGGCCAGGTTGAAAGATGCAATGGATCGGAGGTTAAAGAAAAACAGAATCTATGAATGGATGAATTCACCCTCGTTTAGTGATAGCGCTTGTTGGTAGTTTGTAAGTCGGCAAAAATTAAATAACACAGCGTTGATAGAATATTTAGTTGACATTTTATTTGTAGGATAAATGCAAAACTAACAGAAACAAGAAAGTTTTTTCAAGAAGTTAACTATTTTTGGCATTGTCTGCATCGTATTGTTAGCAAACAATCTTACTTGTCACACCGTCAGCGTGTGGCATGAATGCAATGATGCAACCGTCCTGCATCTTGTCACAATGCAAGCAAAATAATGAAACTATTGTTATTATCAGTATTGTAAGTTTGTGTGAGTGTGATTTTTATCAAATAAATTATTTTTAACTTGCTTTGTACCAAAAGAAAGGTTCATCTTCCCCAAAAGTACATTCCCATCGCTCAACTCACTAAAAGACACATAGCAAACCTCTGGCTTTGTTCAATCATGGGGCAGGTGGGTGAATTGAATTTTGCCTATTCGAGTGAACAATGAACATATGCATATTAAAAAATAAGCAAGTTATTACATATTTCTTTTAATTTATTTTATTACATATTAACAAGTTAATAATTTAATTAATATTTAAATTAATAAATTATTTTATTCCATGTTGGAAAACATGGATTATTCATTTACATCAGTGCTTGATTATAAAATAGTTGTAGTCTACCCCGTAGCTTTGACAGAGTGTCCAAAGGGTACTTTTGGACTCGGGTCCGGGGTAAATTTAGTTGCCCGTAACCTTTCTAAGGGGCTGATAACTTGAAGAAACCAGCGCGTATGCTTTGGATATAGTGTGTTTTTTCCAGAAATGTCTTGATTTGGGGCCCAAGGGGCTCATTGGTACAGGGCCCAAAATATTCTCTCAACGGCCCTGTTTGTTCATTGCACCTCTGAGTGTTTGATGACCGCGTTAGGATGTCCGTCGTACAAAAGTGGATATAAAAAGAAATTCCCCACAGGTCCTTCCAGTTTGCAAATAGTAACTATAGCAACCGACAGAGCTTTACTTATTGTTTGTGTATAAGACCGGATGAGTCTTGTTGGTCACGTGCGTTATGTTGATATTGAAGGGTCTTTTGTTGTATGAGGATGGAAGAAATAACTTAAAATACTTTTAGAACAGGGGTGGGGAACCTTTTCAGTATTGCGGGCCACATAAAATGAGAAATAACACAAGCGGGCCACTAAAAATTTCGAAATTTTATTTACAGAAAAAAACTGATTCGCAGCGGTAGGTGCTTCCAAACAGAGACACATATTTCAAAGCATGTTCCCGCATGACTGGAAAATCACCAGCATTTATGCAGCTTTGATAAAAGTTGAGCTGTGGAATGTTTTGGTACATCGCTTTCAACGTACCGTCATTCTGGAGATCTACTATTTCATGTTGGAAGTTATTAGGAACATCATTATTAAGAACATCTTATTGTTTTCAAGTTGTACTTTCCACAGATGTAGTTTAGCTTCAAATGATTTCACTTTTGCAAACAAGGAGTTCAAAAGCTGATTCGGTCCCTGCAACTTGACGTTGAGCTCGGAGAGGTGCTCGCTAATGTCAACCATAAACGCTAGGTCACACAACCATTGGCTATCAGTGAGTTCGACGACATGGTTTCCCTGATTATTCATGAACTGATCGACTTCGTTTCGTTTCATTTCTTCATCGACGGCCATTCGCAATATACCGAGAATGCAGAGCCTACTCTTTTTTGAGCTGTTGTTTCAATATATTTTGAGTAAAGAAATTTTGACGCGGGCCACATGGAACAGTCACGCGGGCCACATTCGGCCCGCGGGCCGCAGGTTCCCCACCCCTGTTTTAGAACAACAAAAGACTATTTCCAGTAATTGTCAGCCATTTCGTTTACCTGATACAAACGCAGGTTGAGTATTGGCAAGTGTATTTTAACGTTGGTACATTTCAGGCTTCCTTTAAGAAAAAGATGAAAAAGAACCAAAAGAGAATTGCTGAAGGTTAGCGAAGGTTGTAAAGTTATTTATTTAACTTCGATTATTTTATTTACGCAGCTCGTGAATTTCCAAAATTGATAATAAGTTGAATCTTTGTGCCCACTAGGGACGCAAACAAGGGTGAGGTTGGGAGTGAGAAGCATAGTTTCAAAAGGCCCACTTGCCACAGTGGTGGCCCAAATCAGTTAACTTGGCATGGGGCCTAGGTTCAGGGGTTCTTTTAGACCCGGACCCAATGTAAGTTTAGAGGCCCTGAACTTTTCTAGGATTGCAAGGAACTACAAAACACACCACATATTTTTTTTAAATCCTTTATTGTGATGTTACAGCGGCCGGAGATTTCATAAGTACCGGCTCGAAATCCTTGCAATGGCCTTGGTTCAAATACTGTATTTTCAGTCCAAAACATCATCAGGACGAGTCATAGTTTCTATGTTAAAATTTAACTTTTTCAGGGGTGATTACCTTGCCCTCTCTTAGTTACGCCTAATGTCTGTTGAGGACTGGTCAGTGGTCACTGTCCAAAATCTAATAATAATAATAATGTAAAGGTTTTATTTATGGTCGATCTACAACAGCTAAGATCTATTAGCGACAGGGCTCATGTTTTAATTTTATATCAGATTTACGATGTCATTACATTATTACCCGATTTATTCTCACTGCGTTGCCGTTATGCAAGAAAGAACACTATAGGTATCGTTTTTAAAGTCTTCGGTTTGACCCTACCTGGAATCGATCTCAGATCTACCAGCACCAGAGCCGAAGGCGAAACCACTCGGCCACTGAGCTGGTGGTTCAAAATCTAGATAATTTTAAAAACAGCAATTGCTTTTGAAGCCGTTTACATGAAACCTTTTTTCAAAGCTTTGTATTTTTGCAGCAAATCAAGGAGGAACTCACAATACAACAGAAAGCCATGCCTCGAGCCACAAGGTGAGGCTACAAATGGAGTTGAGTTTGATCAATTGTGAAAATATTTGTCAACCTTTGACTGCATAATGTTAATCAACCCTTGGAATCCTATGCAATGGATTTGATTTTGCCTTTTAAATCTATTGCAAAGTTCACCCTTAAGTGGTTGTAGCCTGATATTCGCTCAAAGACATTTTATTTCACCAAACTTGACCAGTTTATGACTAAATTGTTTACTCGCCATTGCTCTGTGCACAACTCAAACGCGTAGTTTACATTGTGGAAATTGTTGGTTGGTTGGTTTTCAATCGTTATTCTCGGACTGACAAAGCCTTGATGGGTTATTCCTGATAGTTTCTAGTTTTGCATACTTCTAGAAGCTTTTGACGCAGGACCGGTTAACGAGATTGGCAGAGTAAAGTTGCTCCGATTGTTGAAGTATTGTTGCCGGCGAATTATTCTATCCACTAGCTGCCGCTGAATGGAAAGCAGTCCTTAAAATGTGTTGCTCAAGCGCATACCCCGACAGCCGAACCAGATCGCTTGATCTTGAGACGAATTGTTATTGATGTCATTATCATCATTAGTCAATCATGCCACTGCCACAGATGACCTCCACATATATTTCCACATCTTTCTGTCTAGCTGTTCTTATCCAGGCGATGCCAATTTTTTTCTTCAATATCATTCCGCCATCTTCTTTTCGGTCTCTCTCTAGTTCTTTTTGCATAGTTTGTGGTTATATTGACCTATCTGTTGTCTGTCATTCTTGCTGCATGTCCCGCCCATTGCCACTTCAGATTTGTTGCTGTTTCAATGACATTTTTGATATGTGTTTTGTTTTTGATAACTTCATTTCTAATCTTCTCTTTTCTATTTATGTTTAATATTATTGTTTCCATGTTCCTTTACGCTGCTGCCAGTTTTCTTGTTTGCTGTTTTGTGAGTGAACACGTTTCTGCTCCGTATGCTAATGTTGGCAATATTACTGTGTTCATGAGTTTTTGTTTGAAGTTCATTGGAATGTTCTTACTCTTTAAAAAAGTGCTATATTGACCAAATCTTCTAGAGCCTGGTGTCATCTATTGGATAATCTCAGTTTCGATGTCGTTTCTCGATTTTACTATTTTCCCTAAATATTTGTATTGATCAACCTCCTCTACCTTTTCTCCACGTATCAAAATATTCGTCCTTGGTTGTTTCCTTGCTATCTCGTTACACATTAGTTTTGTCTGTTTCTGTTCATCTTCATTTCATCTCGTTTTACTTCCTGGTTAAGTTCCTCAAGCAATTGTTCCAGAGTGCCTTCTGACTGCACAAAAAGAATGATGTCATCTGCAAATGTGAGATTGCTCAGCACTTGTCCATTAATGACAAGTCCAGTCTCAAATTTCAGCCTCTTAAATTCTCTTTAATTGGAGCTGTAAATATGTGGAAGAGTGTTACCTTGGCGCACCCCTTTCTGAATATTTATTTTATCACTTCTCTGTTCTGATTTGTTATTTGGTAATGTTTACTATTTTATAAAGTATCAACTATTTGTTTTGAATTGGGAAACACTGATGTCGATAACTAACTCACTGAAGCGAGTAAGGTGTTTAGTCACAACATTGGGTGAGGTATCTGGATCGTGCGACGTCGTGAAAGAGGACACTCGATGTTTCACGCCACACCTTCGTCTACTTGTAGCAACTCGGTATTCACAACTGTTCTGGTAGTCATGCATGTCGTCTGGGAATAAGACAATGGACACCCGCGACACTAGGGTTGACCTCTTTTGTTGTGATTTGAAATCCAGAAGTACCGTCATGGTTGACTTCTCACAGACAGAGTCACTGAAGCAAAACTTTGACTAGTTTTCATTCAATGTTTCTTGGTTTGTAAAAACATGAATCGCTGTGAAAATTCCCAAACTCTTCCGCATTCTAATCCTTGCGCCTCATTTACAGAAGAAGAAGAAGAGCAACGCTCACAAATTTCGTCCTGGATGTTGCAGCAGACCACGAGTGGAGGAGAGCGACTTTGAGGAAGACTGTCCCATCAGTGACATCACAAGGGCCAAAGAATGTTTCAACGGGGAAAATAACGTGAGGATTTTGGACCTAAACAATAGGACATGTGAAATTTGAAGAGGGGTAAATCTTCATGGGGTTAGTCCAATGTCACGGTTGTTATACGTGGCCTACGCAGCCTGCTCTTAGCAACAAATCTTAGTGCAACGTTGAAACATCTCAGGAAATCTTTACAGACTTCACAAAACGAGCAGGTCTGCAGCTAAATTTCACAGTTTGTCACTTCATGGGTTGTCACTGTCTAAATGAGATAGTGACTTTGCAAACACCTTTTCTGATACCCTCTGCTTACGTCACTACAAAGATCTTATCAGTTCAAGAGTGGCAGGATACCTCGAGTTGTACCTCATTGCAAAGTTTATAAGTTTTCGTTTGCAAGCTTGCTTTTCATTGTGTGCCATACACTGTACCATCAGGCCCGGATTTAGGGGGGGCAGAGGGTGCCGGTGCCCCGGGCCCCCCTTTTGAAGGCCCCCCCGACGTGGAAAAAACGTGATTTTGTGTTATTATTTTTTTTCTCTTTCAGCCTTTGAAGTTTCTGCAAAATGCTGTGCAGTGCTGGATTAATGCTACTGAAGACGTAGAGGTGGTTTTTCGTGCCGACGGCGCGAAAATTTTTTTTGCATGGGGGCCCCCTGATCTAAAAGTGCCCCGGGGCCCCCATCAGCTAAATCCGGCCCTGTGTACCATACCGTACCATATACTGGATTATATGTTATATACTGTATAGCCTATACTGCATGTGCATTGTGCAAACATGAGAACTTAAAATATTTTCCTTTACAGGTTAATCCTAGATGTTCTCAACAACCTGCTGTTTCTTCAAAACCAAATTCTAATCCTGACACCCCCCTAGAATCCCTAATATCATCTCCTGAATCCGATAAGACTTCGGAACAAAAAAGTCCTCTTCAAGAAGGCGTTCCCACATCATCTCAAAGTGCACAATGTGATGAGGAAGTTAAGGACCCACAAAATAGGAAGATCATTTACAATGAGATGAACTTCCATGGAGGTAACAACATGATCGAAGTACATAACGGCGACACTAATCACCAGCACACTTATCAACTCAACAACTACAATTTCGTAGGTAAGTTTGTTAAGTCAAAGACGCCAGTGGCATGGTGATCATTTTCGGGTGTTCAGTTTTTTTTAAAGTACTAAATACATCCTTCATTTGGACAGTGACTCTTTATATCATATTGCATTATTTCCTTTTGATATAATCTAAACAGCTATTGAGCAATTTACAAACCTAGTATGTGTACAAAGCTTGCTGAAAGAAAGTGAACCAAAAAAATGGTCACCGTAGGCTACTGAAGGTCACCCCCTGTAATAACACACATGTAACAAAATTTTTTATCCTGTTAAAAAAAGTAGATTTTTAACAAGTAGGCTAAAATCAGGGACCTGGCTAAAATAATAAAAAAACTAAATTGAAAAGATTTCAGCTCTTGTCAATTTGTGCAGGTTACGTAAAATAACAATGGGAATGAAGCTAATAAGAAATGAGAAATCAGGAGATTGTCTTTTTTTTACTCATGTCTAGTGACAGTTGCAAATCTTACAATCGCGCTGTATTATTGCCCCATAATGACCGCACTTCCGCAAAAGAATACAATCGCGCTATTTTGAATGCTTTCAGAAACAAATTTGTTGAAAATAATTTCAATTTATATTTTAGCTGCTTTTCATAAAACTAAAATGTCATTCTCCAAGTTTTGTCCTACAACGACAAATAAGAAGGAACAAGGGTATGCGGCACTTGACCGAGAAGCACAAGCTACCTTGGCGTGTCAACTAAAATTTCTAGGAAAACAAAAACCCTGTTGCACCTGGTAAAAAATTTTAAATGGGGAAAACCCCAGTATGGGTTTCCCTTGGTCACTTGGCATTGCTATGTACTCAGAGCTGAACAAACTGAGCAAGCTACCGGCCGATACACTCAACGAGCTATGCAATGTTTGCCGTTGGAAGGGCAGATTGCTCTGAAATGTAGTTTTATTGCTTTTGTACTGTGGTGGTCACTTCATTGTGCAAGCTTAAGACTTTTCTTTTACCCTTGGTTTGCCAATATATTTGAACTTTGCAATTCGTAAATAACAAGATTAACAAATGTACAACAACAAATCAACATCTTTGTCAGCCTGAAAACTTATTTCCATCTTGCAGGCTACCGTGAAATGGAGGTTCTTGGTGTAGGGGAGAGGGAAGGTTTTTATTTTCTTGAGTCGATCTTAAGATACCAAAAGTTTTTTTTGTGCAAAACAAAATTCAACACTAAGTTGCTTCGCATCAAAACAAGAAAATTCAGTAATTTAATAAAAGTAAATTTAGAAACTTTGGTATAATATTTCATAAATAGTCTGTTTCTATCAGCTTACTTTTCCAACGTTTTAAATCTTCGGGAGAACTGCCCTGACTGGTAAATGGGAAGAATATATTGTAGAAATTTCCCACAAATTTCAGAGTGTCTTTCAAAAAGTTATTTTGCTTCGAGTAATCCGTTGATTCCGATCCAGCTAGGTCTTTCCCATTGTCTCATTTAAACCATTTTTTGTCCAACAAATATTGAAACCATACAATAAAACTTCACAACGACACTGCACTTAATCTCGCTTAACATTATGACTAAAAGTACCGTATTTTTTATCACCATTGTCATGTACAGCGCCCAGGAGCATAGTTTGCACTGTGGATGTGGCACTATATAAATGTTGTTATTATTATTATTATTTAACATAGTATGGTAAAGTGAACGTTTAGCCCTTATCAAGCAACGAAATAAAGGATCTACCCAGTACACAGTAGCGTATTTAGGGGGGAGGATAAAGGGCGATGGCCTCCCCCTAATGATCAGGTAAAAAAATAAAATAAAATACAAATTTTGCAAAAAAAAAAGTTGTAGCGCAATAATTGCTTGGATGATTTATCCTAGCGCGGGGGGCGGGGTATACTTTTTGCAATGTAATTTATCAACAGTTTTTCTTCCTTTTCTTGACAATTGCATGGCACAAATTCACCATAGATTCAATGAGCACTGCTCAGCTTTTAAAGTCAGCACATTTCTGCCTTCATTGATTCATGAAGATGAGGACTGCACGATCGACGAGATTTTCGACTTCTACCATGGAATGCTGGATGTTGAACCAAGCAATTGCTTTGCAGCTACTGTTGAATTGCGAAGATGGAGAGCGAATTGGCTTGCAGTTTCTGTGGATAAACGACCTGCGACTCTGTGGATGCGTATCAAGCGGCTGAACAACTCGGCACTTATCCGATTATCCATAAATTATTACTTCGAATCTTTGCTACGCTTCCAGTTACAACTGCCTCCAATGAGCGATGTTTCAGTTCACTAAAGTACCTGAAAAATTATTACCGCACGACCATGACCGAGCCACGTTTAGATGGTCTAGCTCAGATGTATTTAAATAAGGATATTGTACTCGAGCATGATGCAGTCATTGATATATTTGCCAAGCACAGCCATCGCATTAAACTGTAAATTGTCATTGCGAATCGCAGAGAATGTTCAAAAGGTATTCGAGGTCGGGAGGACTAACTTATTGTTTATGTTCTGAAGTGTTTCATATCTTTTGTTGGTTCATTGATCGGAACAGTAACTTACTTCTGCGGATTCGCTCTTGATTTTGGACCCTCTCTCCCCTTATCTGACAGTTTCAGCTAACCCCCTCCCCCCGTTCTGACGCATCATATGACATTTTGATATACCCCACCCCTATTTAAAGGCTCAAACAAGTCTAATTTCAACCCAAGTAGAATAAATTTGAACCAATTAAGTGCCATTTTCATCAAGTTTGAGCTTTCTGTGTACTACCGTTGACTACCCCGTGTGTAGGCTACTACCCCCAGACCCCCATTGGACTCCAGCCGCCGATTCAGCCGTGCGCGGCTGACTGACATAATGTCTTGGCCTCCCCCTAACAAAATTTCTAAATACGCCACTGCCAGTACACATGCATGAATTGAAAAGAAAATGCACAAGAATGAAATTATGAAAGCAGAGAAGATCAGACACGTCACAGGATGGTCAATTAAGTAAAGACGTGGAGTAGAAAGGAGGCACTTACGGCAAACAACTGCTTGTTGAGGCGAGAGTTACAGAGTTGTATAAATTTACTCATAAGAATCCTACAATTCTCGCCTCAACAGGCAGTTGTTGGGTTTTGTTGTCTTATGGTTTAAGAGAATTACCTCTTTACTAAAATTGTAGCCTACATGTTTAAATTTTCTCAAACTGAAATTAAAATTTCCCATCTGCCTTGACTGATAAAAAATTCCAACTTTCCTTAGCATCCGCTCCTGGTGATGACAAAGAGCAGAGCGAAGACCACGATCAAACAAATGATGACAATGGAAACGACGATGGCGGCGGCGACGACGACGATCGACAACGGCGCGACGACACATTCACACAGATCAATGACTCGAACCCTCGCTCGAGACGCGCAACGGAGCACTCCAGTGACGTCACAATATACTTCAATGCGATGAGGTACAGCGTGCAGCGAGGTCCCTCAGCAGTCAGGGTGAAAACGAGGAAAGCGATGATGTGGAGGGATGGAGCACTTGCAGAGGTATTGCATCCGTTTATTTATTTACCTCAACCATCTTTAAAAGCAAAAAGCTGTCTTTGGTAACCACAAAATGTTGTATCCTGTCGGTTTCATACCCTTTTCCGGATTGTAATTCTCACTTACTTCCCAGCACAAATGAAGTTGGTTAGCCATATTGACTTTAAGAGAAGGCAAAAGGCGAAAAAGAAAGTATAGTGATCTAATAAAGTCATCATGATCATATTAGATGCATGTCTGCTTTGGGTAACACAAAACTGAACTTGTAAACAACATTAGAGGAAAAAAGCAATAGAGGACTTCAGCTAAACATATTGGCCCACTTTTAACGTCTTATATACCCGATGAATGTCACACAAAAAGTTCTAGCTAGATTTTTCGCAAACAAGGCACATCAACAAAATTTCTAAAATCCACTGCTGGCTGCAGATTGAGTTACCACAAGATGTTAAGAATGATAACCAGCTTCTATTTCCACGCTTCGTCAGTCAGTACGACTGACCTTATCAAGGGGGCTGAAACAGGGAGCAGTCAGCAGACAAACATGAAAAAATATTTACAAATTATAATTGATTGTTTGATTGATTGAATCTTTATCCTCGGACTGGAAAAGCTTCTTGCAGAGCTTAATCCTGGCAGCTTTGCATACTTGTAGAGGCTTTGAATCACTGACGCAGGCCCAGTCACCGAGATTGACAGAGTGAAGTTCCCGATTGTTGAAGTCTTGTTACCGGGGAATTATTCCATCCATTAGATGCCGCTCAATGGAAAGCAGTCCTTAACGTGCGTTGCTCAAGCGCACACCCCGAGAGTCGAACCAGCGCCGCTTGATCTTGAAGCTTCTTCGTTCCAGAAGTCACGCGCTAACCAACTGATCTATCGGGGTAGATGCAGTAATCTAAATATTATTTTTAAAACAAGCTAAATCTCTGTTTCGTCACAGATGAGGCTCGTCCCAAGTATTACACCATGCCAGAATTTTATGGAACCCATCGGCCCACTCCAACACGAAAAAGTAGTTATTTGGAACAAATAAAGAATTATTTATTTCCAAATAGTGCGTCTTGTGTAGATGCTCTTGAGATGACCCAGTTACAAAAAAGTAGAACCATGTCAGGTTGATAACGCTTGCCATTGACATCGTGTGGTTTCTGAACCAAGTGAAGCTTCTCCGGCTGGTAGAGCAAGAGAGGAATTGAAACGTCCATATAAACGTTACTTAAAGCTGCCTACTTGCTCTGAAGATTTGAAGCAAACATGGTTTGCATATTAACTTACCTGCCAATTTATAAGCAAGGTGTGATAATTCACAACAAAAGGTGTCACGCAATATCTTTCGTTTTTAAAACGCATTTTTGAGCGGTGTCTTCCCACATCGACCATAAATAGATTTTATGACGCACCACGGCCGGCCAACATTGCAAGTATCTATCACCTTTATAATGCTTGTTTTTTCTAGGACACCCGTTTGTTAAGATTTCGTTCACATTTTCTTCACTTTTGAAATGTTACGACCGTGTCAAATCCTTGTGTTTCGTTAATCATTTTTCTCTCGACCACGCATTAATGTTTGAGTTTTATCGCTTCTACCTTTTCAAAACTCTTGCTATGTTACAGAAAGTAATATTGCTTTGCTTTGATGGTCGGAAATAAAATATGAAACAGAACTGTTTCGATTTACTTCTTTCAGCCACTGAACTTAATCCATCACTGTGCATTCAACACTTTTTGTAGCCTACATTAAGCTAATTTTTGATATCGTACTGAGACCTTTTGATCGGATGCGCTTGAACAAGCTCTCAAAAAAAAAAGTAGTCAAGTATTATAGCCCTTTCCTCCAAAAAAACAAGGAAAAATTGTAATTTTTTATATTTTTGTGCTTTGCAAAACGATTTCGCTTGCTTTGCTCACTCAGTCCCAATTCTTAACTTCACAAGCAACGTTGCGCAAGCGTGTTATCAGAAAGCATATCTATATGCTAACTCAATAACTGGAGTACATGTTCATTCGCTGCTTCCTATTGGCCTGTTCTGTTGTATATATGATTTTCAGTCTACTGTATATTGTTGCAATTGGCGTAAAATATGATTATTATTATTATGATATGTTTTCAGACTAAGATTATGGAAGCCTTAAGAATCAAACGTAACAATCCGTCTCTCAACCGGCAGTTATTCGCCTGTGGCTCATCGTTCCTTTTGTGTGTGTTCTAATTGTTTTGTCCAATGCCTGTAGTCTACACCTCACGTGATCTGTTTCCCACCGCATAATTTACTCGCAATCATTCTCGTACCATTTGTTCAGTTTGTGCTTTCAGTCCAGAGTGTCGTTACAGTTACAATGCAAAGTCAAATTTATCTTACGATTTTTCATTTTATGTATTGCAGATTTAATTCCTGATGAGGACACACGTACGTGTCGAAAACGTTTGAGTTTATTTTATTTTAATTATGTTATATTTTTTGTGTGTAATAAAGTATGCTAAACCCGTTAAGGTTACTATCTTTCATTTCTCTATGATTATTATTATGTTTATGGCATTATTGCCATAAGCAGTTAATAACTCGCTGCAGGCAACTTAATTGGGGACAACTATGAGTTAATTAGTAAACAGCAGTCAAGGTAACAAGAAACTTGTTATATTTGTTATAATTCATGCTGGGCTTTGTGGATTCACATTTTGTATGAAAGTCAGAAAAATGTGACAGAAAATGTATAATGCAACACCACCAGTGTTTGAAGATTTTTGAGCGATGACTTATAGTTATCCTGGCACAAGAGCACAATAATACTCTGCTCTGCAGCGATTGCACTATGATTTTTATTGTAATAAAACACATCTAGTTTTAGTTAACCTTTGTTAGGCTTTAATAAGGTGGTTGCAAAGCTAACACTGTGGTCTATGGAACATAAATAGAACGATAATAAAAGATGCGCTCACATTACACAGCATGCAACGCTTCCTAGCCACTGCACTACAATGTGAGTGGCAGACTCATCGAGTAAAGCAGAGTCGCGAAGCAATCAACCAGCCAGAAGCACAGTAAGTGAAACAATAATAGCAATAATAGTAACGCAATTTCACAGCAGTTATTTATTGCTATGTTCCAGTAGGCTAATCCCGTCAATCAAAGGTTGTCACTATTTCTATCACTTCAATGTTGGCATGGATTGATAATATAAAAAGACAAGTTTTGCTCGCCAGAGCGAGGTTATTGCCATCATTTACTTCATATGTGCTTTGTCGCTTCTACCTTTTTGTGGACTTTTAAAGTTTGCATATATTGTTTTTGATGTAATGATTAGACATAAAATCAAGCCGACGTTAATGCTGTAACTATGTAATTTGCTTTGTTATTCTGATTTAGTAAATTGGTTAATTGCATGCCATGGGATGAGAAGAACTATTGTTTTGAATAAGCTCTATTTGAATAAGCTTAACTGAATATGATCTAGCTTCTAGCTGATCGAAATTGATTTTAGCTATATACAGTATGATTGAACTGACTCGTGTGAAAATAAATTTCTTTGCATTACAAGACATGTATCTGAGTCGTTCATATCAAGCATTGTTGTGGGTTTGACACCTGTCAGAAGATACTTCATTTTCTTGACTATTTTTTTGATAATTTTTAGCGATTTTCTATTTACATTCTTCAGCTTTATGATTTGTTTTGAATAATTATGGATAGTTTTGTATTTGCCAATAATTCGCAAAAATATTTTGATTTTGTGAATAATTAATGGAAGTTGTCAAGTTAGTCATTATTAACCGAAACAGTAATTCTTAGAGTAAAGTAGACCTCAAATCTCTCATTGTATTTTCCTTAGCATTGGTCAAAGAAGCATAAATAAACTAAGTTCATAAAATTCTGTTGTTCGATTGTTGTTCTATGGAAATCAGTTTCAGAAAATGTTCATGACATGACATGATGCTTGCACTTGCATTGCCCACACAGTCAGTGCATAGGGCAGTTGCCCAATTGGAATATCATCTATCGCAGTGGTTCCCAACCTTTTTGTTGTCACGGAGCCCTTTAGACAAATTATTAATTCTGCGGACCCCTACCTAAATTTTGCCTGAAACTCAATTAACATACTATTAACTATTGTAATAGATTATGCTACTCAACTACTGTACTGTGCCATATTGCATTGCCGCTAAGACTCCTGCGGCAAATATCAGGTAAAACAGCTGCTCAAATAAGAAAATGAATGAATTGTTCAAGAAATGTCAGGAGTATTTGAATATTAAGGTGACCCAAAGTGTCATGCCGAAACTTTTTCAACGTAAGAAAATTTAATGAGAGAGCTGTTGTTGCCTTTCCTGAACTAAACGACTGAACTGTGGTTGAGTTTTTGACAATGCAACACGCATGTCATCTTCAACGTCCAGGCGATTTTGATGTTTAGTTTTTATTGTAACAAGAGCTGAGAATCCTGCCTTGCAAAGGTAAGTGGTTATGAATGGTAACAAAACAATAATCACTTGCTTTGCCAAGAATGGGTAGGTTTGCAGTTGTGAGCACCAAAACTCTTCCTCAGTTTTTGAATGAAATTCAATGCGTAATAACTCTTTTGATCTCAAATCAATTAGGTTATCTTTACTGAGATCGTCATCGGTAATATTGTTCAAGTCAAAAAGAAAAGGATTTCGAATCTATGTTTCAACTTCGTTCGGCAGGTATTACGTAATAGACGAGCCAATCCTGATTTGACTGTAATCGACATGCGTTGTGGTAGATGTAGTTTAAGGTCAATGTACACACTGTAGACAGCAGCATAGATTTATTTTAATCCATACCGGTACAATTTATTCTCGCGGGCTTGAGCTTGACACATTTGCATTTAAAGAGAGAAATGAAAGTAAAAAGTTCGCTTTCGTTTTTTTTCCAAAATTCATCAAGGTAATCACGGACCCCCAAATGGTTTCTCACGGACCCCTAAGAGGTCCACGGACCCCAGGTTGGGAAGCACCGATCTACCGGGACGCCCATCGCGCTTTATCACGTGAGCATGCGTCCGCGTCACGTTGGCTGCATAGCCGAGTGGCGAGAGATCTGGAACGGCAATCGAAAGGGCGCCGGTTCGACACTCAGCAAGAGCATGTGACTGCATCTTGGCAAGACACTTAAAGACATGCCTGAAGATAGACACGAAGATTGGCTTCCTTGACTTCCTATCAGCTTAACCCAAATATTGAATCACCAGACATAGGCCTAAGTCTAGATACGACAAAAAAACTGTTTAGCTCTCCGCTGAAGATAGTTTTTCAAGACATGTTGGCGGCAGCGGATGTAAAAATATTTGAGAGAGCTTCAAAGTTCTGACAAAGCAAGAATATTGTGAAATTTTTTTGAGTGCGACCCACTTGTGGTCTAGTCTTGCTTCTAGTTGTACAACTCTCTTGTAATCAAAGGTTTTGCGGCTCACGGTTTAAGAGGACATGCCTTGTAATATAAGCCTATCGAGCATACTTTACTCAATACCTTTGTTGTCACTGGAATAGCTTGACATAACTGTTAACTTAAAATAATTGAATGAGCAATGGTTTGACTGCGGAATAGACTTGCAGTATTTTTATCAGTTTTTGATAAGCCCATAATCAAATATTATTAGCCTAATACTCCTTGAAACCGCTGCCGATGTGAAATATTCGTACGGCGTGCCTATGCTGTAAGTTAAGTTTATGCAAACGCCACCGAACTTTTTTGAGATAGGGCCAGATGACTGCAGAAAGAGATATTCGCGGCCGGACAACTATTTTGTTCAACATTCTACAACTTGTGGTGGTTCAATGGAGTCGGTATTTATCGGCTGTATGCCACAATTTACACATTCGGTTGTTACAGGCGATTGGGTGGTAAAGAAAATCTTTTGATTTTATCATCAACTCCCAAAGTCGCACAAACTTTATCTAACCGTATATACACCATAAGGACGGGAAACAGCATATTTAAAGTTAGACACTTCACACAGCGTTAATTCTGAACGGGATTTTTATTCAGCCTAACTTATATATTACCTTCCAGTGGCGTAGCCAAGGGGGGTTTTGGGGGTTACAACCCCCCCCCCCTTTGGCACCCGTGTGACGTCACGATATTGAGAATGATGCTTTCAGTCTAAAAAAAAATTGCCTAATTTTAAACAAAACTGCATTAAAAGAGCGAGTTTTGCCAATACCAAACATTTAAACATCTCAGCCAGGAGTTAGCAACAAGAAAACACAGAGACTTAGCTTTTTTTCCGAAAAATGCCGAAGAAAACATGATCTTATTCTTTTGCTATGCTACCGGACAGCACCATTTTATAGGAATATTCGTACCCACATTTTTGTTGAAAATGCTCTCAGAATGCACCAAATTCAAAGCAATTTTTCAAAATTTTCTGGCCCCACCGTTGGGTGGTCACCCCCCCCCCTTTCAAATTCCTGGCTACGCTACTGTTACCTTCTGTGCATAATTTGGCGGGTCGATAAACCTCGTAGGCTAGTTCTGGCCCTCGGGCCGCAGTTTGATGACCCATAGGTTAATACAATGTGATTGAGCGAGCGTGGCGGAAGAAAAAATTACACGTTTTTTTCAGTTTTCGAGAGAACATGACTAAATCGTTTATTTCAACTATTGCACATTGCGCCAATTGATAGATTGCTTGTATCTTTATTCTCGGACTGGTGAAGCTTTTTGCAAAGCTTAATCCTGGCAGTTTCACAAAGCCTACTTGTAGAGGCTTTGAACCACTGACGCAGGGCCGGTCACCGAGATTGACGGAGTGAAGTTTTCGATTGTTGAAATGTTGTTGCCTGAGAATTATTCCATCCACTAACTGCCGCTGAAAGGAGAGCTGCTGTCCACGAAGTGCGTTGCTCAAGCTCACATACCGAGAGTCGAACCGGCGCTGCTTGATCTTGAAGCTTCTTTGTTTACGAAGTGACGCGCTAACCAACTGAGCTATCGGGGGGACCACACATACTTATAGAGGCTCTTGACGCAGGGCCGTTACCGAGATTGACAGAGTGAAGTTTTCCGATTGGTAAAGTGTTGTTGCCAGGGAATTATTCCACCCACTAGGTGCGGCTGAATGGAGAGCAGCCCTGAATGCGTTGCTGAAGCGCACACCCCGAGAGTCGAACCAGCTCCGCGTGATCTTGAGCGCGGCGCGTAACCACTGAGCTAACGAGGTGGAGTCCTACAATTTGCATGTCACGGCAACTGCAAACATGAATTCCATCTACTCAACTAACGCTTTGCAAAAGATGCCTTTGTTTCAGAAAAATCGACAAACCGCATTGGCAAAGAACAGTACCTTGTCTGGTAGGGACGTGCAAACATGACTCAACAATGAAGTCACTTTCCAGTGTTTGGGTGGTTTGCATCTGGGCCTCATTCAGAAGTGAAGTCACGAAGTCGGACGCTAAGGATGATAACTGGCGATACAAAAGCTTTAGGTTTGACCCTCGTTGACAGCGCGCGTCGTCGTTTAAAGGAGTTAACTGAAAGCTACCAACGACCAGAGATGTAGGCTACGTATACGCCGCAAATTCTACGCCGTAGACTTGTGGCGTAGACTTTTTGTTTACCCTTACTCTTACGGCCACATTTTTTTGAATAGTTGTCGCTGCAGGCAGGCGCGGATCTATGGAGGGGGGGCCCTAGGAAATTAGCAACAAGGAATTAGGAATTAGCAACAAGAAAACATAGAGACTTAGCTTTATTACCGAAAAAATGCCGAAGAAAACATGATCTTATCCTTTTGCTATGCCACCGGACAGCACCATTTTACAGGAATATTTATACCCATATTTTTGTTAAAAATGCTCTCAGAATGCAACAAATTCAAAGTAATTTTTCAAAATTTTCTGGGGGAGGCCTCCCAGACCCCTCGCCGCTGGGTGGCGCCTTTGGCGAACACGCCGTCGGTCGAAGCCCGATGAGAGCAAGAATGAGAGCAATAAAGATGAGAGCAATTTCGTTCTTCCAACGAAGTGAGAATAGCTTAACAGCGGTGACGCAACAATTGAAAAAGTGTCTCAGAGCGACGATAAATCTAACGTTCCTATTGGTTCACACTGCCGGCAACACGAGTGTACACTTGGGTAGGTAATATAAGGAATTCATTGTTGTTCATGTTTGTGCAATTTGAAAAGTTTCCACAACTGAGACTAATCATCATCATCGGAGATGTGAAGGGCGACTCAGTAGATCCAGGGTAGAAGTCTGTAGGGTACAGCTCTTATGTATGTCTCCCAATACTTTCCGTACTTGGCACTACACCTATGCTCGTCTCGGTATATGCGGTGCACCAACAATATGAACATGTAGACAATGTAGAAGTATGGAAGTATGTGATCAGTCCCGCAACATAGACAGTAAGACAGCGACTGCAACAACAAAGTAGGTCATGAATAAACGTTGAATCTAATCAACTAAAACTAGTAAAATAGTTTTGTTTTATACGAAACATAAGTTTTTTTGCAATTGTGTTCCGTGGAACATACTATGCTTTTTCCGTTTGGTTCAGGACTGGCTTAGATTCTTCGACTAAATGTCATTCGATCCCAACAACTTTATAACCAAACTGAACGTAAATATATTAAATCTGGTTACGTAACTCGGCTTGTGTGCTTACATGTTAGAAAGTCGCATATATACTTATACGCATTGTTGATTGTTACATCACCTGGAAGCTGTTGTTCTATCATATAGATGCAGTTGTGACGTCACATAAACACAATTGTAACATCACTTTAATGTAGTTGTTACGTCATACCGATATCTACATACCCCCAAGAGGTCCCCGGTGTAGTTCATGTGCCTCCCCAACCCCCACCAGCCTGACGTCAAGAGGGTACTCTTGTGATGACGTCCATCAGAGGAGGAGTATGTACAGCTGATGTAGGATGCTTTGTTGCCTGGAGTACACAGCACTGGTCAATGCATTGGCTCAATACCTTTCAAATGTTTACTTCAATTTAATTTTTTTAAATAATTCTGCATGATGTTACAACTTGCAAATCACAAGCAACACGTCAGTGGTTCAATGTTTGCCATACCGTAAGGTGGCGCATGATAGTGAGCCACAACTTGTCTTGAATGTGTGGCAGCTTGTGTTTCAAATAATCTTCAGCATTTTTATTCAGCGCCGCACCCATCACAAAACAATGCTCTTCTTTTGCAAACAGACAGTTTCAGTGAAGCCGCATCAAACAATTTTTTTAGAGCAAAAAAATCTCTTACTCACCCCAAATTGTGCATTGAGTCGGGTCGCGTCGAAACTGATCCTTCTGACAGTTGGCGGACCGAAATATGAAGTAACCTAACAATCCAAGCGACAAAATCGCGACGAATTTTATCAGGCCAAGGTCTACCGGATGATAAGACAAATACAAACCCTGAAGAATTAAAGACCCAATCAATTCATTTGTTTTGATGCTGTTCTATTGATATGTATCGTTCTCATGTGGTGTAAGTGGCAGATTGAAAGTATTTCGAGTGCGAAAAAGTGTGAAAAAAAAATTTTAAACTGAGCGAAAAAGTTTAAAAATGTTTTCCCAACTCTAACTACAGGCAATGTTAATAAACTGTGCAGCTGAAAAAAATAAAATCGGTTTCAAACATCTACATTAAATTTTCATATTAACCTTTAACAGAGTACCGGACTGAAATAATTTTGACAGGCCATAATGTACAACCACAGGAAAAAACGAAAGTTTGTGTAGCCTTTGTACCAAATCTAATCAGCAACTTCAATTGACAGTTTTTGATTCAGCGTCCGAGTATACATAAGAATCGACACTTTACCCCTGGAACAAACAACTTTTGTGAACCGGTGTTTGAAACGAATCAGCCATGATGATTTCTAATTGGACGTACCTGTAAAGTGTACATTGTCGGTAACCATACTAGATCCCCCCAAGCTAAATACCACCCAAAGTGGTCGTGGCAAATATCAATTGTCTTCAGATACCAGCTTTCGTTCCAGAAGAAGTCCACCACGTAAATCGCGTGGAGGATGTTGAGCAAGACCATGGAGTCTGTGACGTAACCGAACCTCTCCCATTGATGCCAAGCATAAGAGAAGTTGATCAGCGTCCAACACACGATACCTAAACAATAGAGTTTGTCGCGTTTGGTCGCTTCTATCTTTTCCAAACTGTTGCTATGTTGTGGTTAGTGACAGTTTTTCGCTTTGATGGTCGGAAATAAACAATCAAACTGAGAAAACTGAAACTGAAAAGTGAAAACTAAACTGAAACTTTTTGTAGACCTCTACTATGTTTGGCATGTTTTAGTTTCATTGTATAACCTAACAAGTGCCTTCAATGGCTCAAACTTAGTCAGAAAGTGAAAATGAACAAACAATTCATTCGTCATCAATTAAGCTGGAAAAGGAACGATGAAGCAAGAACTCAAGCTGGAAGACACAGATTGCCAAAATGTTTCTAAAACTATAAAATCTTCTTAATTATCTCAATCGAAGCATTTATGCATAGCCCAGATAGCAAAATCCGTCTCCTTTACACTTTATTTCAACGTCTACAGACGTTGAATCAATGTAAAGATGACGGATTTAGCTGTCTGCAAGATTACTTGTACAGATTTTCGACAAGTTGGCATTTCTTCTGCAGGTATTCAACTTTGTAGTTTACCTGGCCTTCCGTTGAAGAACAACTTGAAATCAAAATATTTTCCTATCCTGGGATTAAATTCCGTTCCCATCATGAAATCGTATATTTTGCTTCCACTGAACTTCACATCTACGGAGTGTGTTGGAAAGAAATGACCTGGAAATAGTTACAAAAATCAATATTACTGCATTTGTGTATCTAACGGAGTGGAAGGTCTGCAAGTCTTTGATGATGAAACCAAAGACTGACTGCTCGCTCGTTGCCTTCCAGTGTAGTCCGGGAACATTGTGAATTTAGGGTGGTAAAGGGATAGACCCTCGGCCCCAGAGGCTCACACGACGACGACGACTAACAGAAAGCAGTATAAGCACAGCCTACAACTAAAAACTCGCTGGTAAACTTATTGTTATGTTATCAAGACCAACCTTTGACAAACGCGAACACGGAAAGGATGTAACCAAACACGTTCGCCAAGACAATGAACGCTCCCAAGTGCCTGGAGATAATCGATGGAGAGAAGAATTGAAACCAAAACGCGTTGAGGATCCACAGCAGATGAGTTATCATCCAAGCCTGTGGTGATCACATAAAATAAGAAATAAACCAGCGACTGAATCCACTTTCCCAAAGACAGCTGGAGGGAACTCATTGGAATACAAGCTCTGTGACTGAATAGAAGATGTGTTTATTAACATTATTACTGTCGTCATAATCTCACTGTCATCGTCATTATCAGCATTCTTATTACTGGTACGCCACGTCATAACCGTTGCAATAATGAGCTTGTGTTTTCAATAACTTCTCTTGCTCAACGTTGTTGAACTAAGCAAGAGCGACTTTATGGATGTACAACTGTGGCTGAAACGGAAGTAAAAGCTACTGTAAAAATATGTCGGCACAATTATATTCTAATTCTAAAACAAAGTTGTGAAAACTATATATTTAACAAAATAGTTTACGTGTGCAGAGGCGTAGTCAGGGGGGGAAAGGGGCAATTGCCCTTCCCTCCAAAATATTTTGAGAAAAAATTTCACGTTCTGTTCAAAATTTCGTTCAAAATTTCACGTTCAAAATTTCATCGTCTTTGAGAAAGATTTATTATTCATTAAGGCTGAACGTACGCTCAGAATGCGCAATTTAAAGTATTTTAGTCAAAATTTTCTGGAGGAGGCCCCTCAGTGAGTGTTCTGCCTTGTTGCTGGGCTCAACCACATGTGCAAAGATACTTGTTGCCTCCCACTCCCCGGAAAATTTTTGATGGCTACGCCCCCTGCATATGCGCATTACTTGTGCAAATTTGACTTTAACTGATTTTACTTTCAAAGATCAACCAAGGATATGTGGAAGGCAAAGCTTAGCTCGTGCAGAAAAAGACATTGGGAGAAATTTCAACTACCTTTGTAAACACCCGCACGCAATTAAAACAAGAAAACCACTAAGCACCTGCAGTCCGTTGACGTTGTAATCATTGATGAGACCAGCTGGCGTCACCGATCCTTGCTGTATACCTCCGTTATATAAGGGTATCACGTGATGGATGACGTCAGGAAGGAAACTTAGAAAGACCTGGATAGGAATGGCATCGTCGTTTTTCAAATAATAATCTTGTAACTACAAAATTACATTAAAATAACATAAAAATGTTTTATATTTAATGTAACATTACTTTTCACCAGCTCCGTAATTATCATTGTGACGTTTTTTATTTTTTTGTGTATTTCTGTTATGATGGCAACAGTTTTAAATTAAAACAATGGGAAACACTCAAAACAACAGCCCTTCCAGGGCTAACTTACCTGAAGTAACATCCAAGTCGTGTAAAGAACCACCGTTTCCATGGTTACCGAGGTGACCAAGTCTGTCACCATCGACATGGATGGGTTGTTATAGATTACCATCAAAGTGTCCGACAGGCTGCATCCATGTTTGAAGCAGGAGGAGTAGAAGAGGACGGGAAAGAGAGGACACAGGAGCAACATTAAAGAACAAACAATAACTCCAGCAGCATCCGTTTTCCTGGAGAATGACAATGTTTGTTTTTTTTAATTATTACGTTTTTGTGACGACACAATGGATAAAGCGTTATACTTCTAATAATGTAATCCTGGTTCGATTACCGGCCTAAGCTGGTTGCTGATAAGAAACATCACTCACACCAACCTAGGGTGTAATAAATTGGGCGGGCGTAGTTGCTGAAGTAAAGGCGGTCGAGGGAAAGGAACTGGCCACCCTACTCTCGTTAGTGCCGGTGATCCAGTAAAATAATAACCTTTGTTTGGCGTCAAGTATGAGACTTTATTCTTTATGAAAATCATTATGTTTCGTTTATGCTGTACGCAGTGCTGAGAAATGCATACAGTTTCAGAGCAGCCGCAGTGGTGCAGCCGAGTTATCAAAAAGTACAAAAATCGAAGGTAGTAACAATAAAATAGCAAAAATCAAGGCTTGATTAAACGAGAAAAAAGTTGCAGAGAATGTAGCAGGATAATGTTGAAGAAAAGATTGGTAACCTGCCACCTGGGTGAAAGTGCGGAATGATGAAATGATGTAAAATGATCTGTAGAGGCCATCCGCCAGTTGGTCATTCATTCATAGCTTGTTACGCCAGTGTCGGAGCCAGGCAAGAGCATTGTTTTTGATGTTTTTGAGGTCGTTGTCATCACATGAAGGGCTAAGGGGGCAGTTGGTGAGGATGTGCTTCATCGTCTGATTGTCTAGGCCGCAATCACACGTTGGGTCAGGAGTCATCTTCCATCGGAAAAGATTGCTTTTATTTCTCCCGACTCCGCAGCCGGCTCTATTTAGGCAACATCACTCTCTTCTATCAAGGGTGGGAGTTTGTTGGAGACTTTCGGAAGGACTTGGGATGGCAGGATGTTGTGTCCTATCGGGCTCAGAGGTCCACATTTCTAATCGTGCAGCTGCCGCGCTTGTGTGTTCCAATGGGCCGACTTTGATGAAGCTCTTGCGTGACTTGAGTCTTGTTGGAATACGTTTGTGTTCACAGAGAGGGTGGCGTTGGTAGGATATTTGTTTTATTCTTTCCTTTTTTGTAGCGACTTCTCTTCGGATATGAGGTGGAGCTATAGTTGCTAAGTTATAGAGGTCGGAGATTGGTGTTGGGCGGAGTGTGCCAGTTATAATTCTACATGCTTGGTTTAATTATGCCAGTTGATATAAACATAACAATGAAGCATAATGGGCATCGTTTTAGTGAATTTTTTGTTCGTGCACTCAATGACAAACTAAACGTCTGAAACGGCGCAAGCATTGATGACGTAACAAGGTATTACTGATGACGTAACAACGAATTATTTCTTGAAATTAAGAATATATTCAAACAAACTTAGTTTACCATGTTCTCCCCCATGTCGAGAAACTTTGTTTTATTTCTCCGTTTTGAAGGATCCCGTTAGTAATCCCGTTTTGATTTTTCGTTCCATTTAAAATTGTGCCTGCCTCTTTTATCGTCGCGTTTCCATTGTTTGCCGTTTGTTGAACGTGAATTCCGTTTGTGGCTGGTTTTCCATTCTGCTGAGCCGCAGTTTGATTTTTTACTCGAGATCTCATTTCAGTGAGAACAATCACAATTATTACAGTCACAATACTTGCACCTGAACAAGATAATTACATCGACCTAAAACGTAAGCACCTACGCTCCCTGAAAAAAGAAATATATGAATTATTCTCAGACAGAAATGCAATGGATACAATTCCCAACACAGCAACATCCGTCATTTTTACATTGTAAAAAGTGATTGATTTACTGGCTGGAAGACAGTTTACGGTTTAATTTCGGTACTGGTATGGACCGGTCCACCCTTGTTTCTGTCTGACGTCATTTTCACAGTGATGACATTTTCTGTGGATTGTTTAGTTTCTGGTTGAAGCTGTGCCGCATGCCGCTTGGAATTGCAATAAAATAAGTGTATGAAGGATTCCAGGTTTTGTAGTCAGATCATTCCCACCACTGTGCTCGGGATGCCGATGTTAACAGCTGTGTATGAGCGAACCGCGACACTCTGCGTCTGCTAACCACTTTTTCAATACCAAACACGGCAAAGGAATGTATTCAGCAATCTAGTGTAGCTAGAAATGACAGCCACAGCACGATCTTTGGCCCATGAGATTGGTCTCACCAGTATCGCACTACCAATTCGTAGAACAAACGCTTTGACAAACATTACACAGACCAACCAGTATAATTAGCGTTGAGGCGCGAGCAGATAAGGCGCTCGGTTTCCAATGATACGATCCTGGTTCTGATAAATACATTAATGTAGTTTTTGGAAAAATTAAGTCAAGTTATCAGTATGTTTCTTGGCAGCCGCTGTACTAGTGAGCGCTCAGCCTTGTGCTGATGGCCGGGAAGAACGTCTCTTTCTTCTCAAGTTATCAGTGTTAGCAATGTCTGCAAAATGTGACAAACCATGCTACTGCTCCAGGAGAATATATTGAGTCCACTTTACTGATAGCTGCTTTGCATCAGACGCATCACCAGTCTTCCTTTTCAATCAAAAATAGTTATTACTCTCTAAACCCTTGACAGCCTGTTTTACCCTAAAAAGTCTTCCTTTTTATGTATTCTGACATTCCTGACACAACCATTTCCTCTTGCAGGCTTTGCCCTCATACAATCCCATCATGACCGTACTCGATCACTCGACCACCGCTGCATTCCAACGATAATAATAATAATAATGTTATGGTTTTTATTTATTATAGTTTCGGGAGAGAGTTTGCTTTTTTATACCAAAGACAGGCAAGACACAACAATAACACAGGGTTGAGCATTACAACAGTATATTACATATTTACAAATAGTTCAACATTCAAACGTTTTCGGCTAACTTAAGCCCTCATCAGGAATCTGCAAATATTTATAAACTACAATAAATTTTACTTCTTGACAGTAACTACCGTAACTAACTAACTAAACAACTAACTAAAAGCATCGAGAAACACGCAACGATTAAAAGCAATAGTAGAAAACACACAGACAGACGAAAAACAAATTACATTAAGAAAAGGCAACTGCATGACTAAGTTACAAATGAATTTGCACCACGGGGAACGTTATTTATTGTCGCTTTACAACAGCTAAGGTCTTTTAGCGACAGGGCTCATTTTTAATTTGTATCAGGTTTACGATGTTATCACTAGGGCCATTTAAAGTCATTAAAGTCATATTTTTTTCTATGCATCAGTAAGTCGGGAAATCAATTTTAACGCAAAAACCGCATCCCTATGAGGTATATTAAGAAAGTTATGAAGTCTTATAAAGTCACATTTTCCTGGTTAGGTCATAAATCAGCTTTTCAAGTTATATAGTCATATTTTTGAGTTATAAAGTCATACCGTTGTATACTTTAAATAAAAAGTACCAATTTAAGCGGTTTAAGCTTAAAGTTTACCAATTTAAGCAATTAAGCACTAAGAAAGTAAGGCAATCTCTGATTGAACGAAGGCAAACTGTAGGATTAGCCTAAATAACACTTACAGTCACAGACCTATATTTTATGAGGTCACACATTGCATTATGAGGACACACATTGCATTGTGTTGCAACACAATCTGTTAACAAATTATGGAGCTACAAAGACAAGACATTTCACCAGCGCTTTATGCAAAACTGCAGAAGTGTCAACCCACATCAGCGTCTGTGGAGCGCTCATTTTCCTTACTAAAGTCATTTTTACGTCTAAATCGTAACTTCAAAGACTCTAACATTCCACACTACATGAAACTGTACTACAACAGTGGTTTAAAATAAAAATGGATGTGTATTACTGTTATCTTGCGTATGTTTTACTCTTTAGTTCCGTGAGTGACGTTGTTCGCATGTAAAAATAAACGATTTTCACATAAAGTCATATAAAGTCATATTTTCCAAAAAATAAAGTCATATTATTGATTTTTTAAGGTCATATAAAAATGGCCCTAGTTATCACATTATTACCCGACTCATTCTCACTGCGCTATGCAGGATAGAACACAATCGGTACCATTTTTAAAGTCTTTGGTTTGACCCGACCTGGAATCGATCTCAGATCTACCAGCACAAGAGCCGAAGGCGAAACCACTCGGCCACTGAGCTGGTGCATTCCAACGATACGTCTTTAGACTTTTTACCATTGTGACGTCACTTAATTATGCCTTGCCTGTTCCTTTAATTTAGTTTTCAACTCCCATTTAAAGTTTACTGTTTAAACTTTTCTGTTCTTTCAATGTTATTTGATGTTGGATTGATTGGATGCAGATAAATCAAATTCCAACAACAGTTGGTTTGCGAACGCCGAATATTTATTTTACTAAGTAGCTAGTTAAACCAACCATGCTTTTAGTTGATTCAACGTCTGTAGACGTTGGAACAATGTAAACAGGATTGATTAGCTGGCTTGGGAACAAAGCTTTATTGCTTTGCAACACCATAGTTGCCGAATAGCAGTTGATGTGATTTCACAAAAGCCAAAACGAATTACCTCAAGTAACTTGGCAGCATGTGCTCAGCTGCAAGGACGCAAAGTCTTCTGATTTCCCCTGGGGGGTCTACCGAACGTGGAACGAACTTTTCAGTCGGGTAGCAACTGCTAGCAACCGCAGACCAATGTTTCTCTTAATTTTCTGATGTTTTTGTTGTTGCGTCACGGGCAGTCTTCAAATTTTGCAATTAAAAACCACATTAGTGAAAAGCAAATACACATTCAACAAAACAACTCAAGCAGTCACCTATCTACTACTAAAGGCTGCAGCAGAAGCCACAAAGTTTTCTTGAATGCTGCGTTTAGAGAGTCAGATGCTTATTTGATGCCTCCTCAACTTATTTCCAGATAATTAACATCACCAATGCCACCCCGCTGAGAAAGTTATGTGTCCACCACTGCTTACATCTCCTCAACCTGTGTCCTATGGCTTGATAAAACCTTCCATACAATTGGCCGGACAAGTTCTAGCAACCGCTTTTAGGAGATTAGTTTTCGTTTTCACATTGTTTTACGTTGATTCAACGTTTGCAAATCGTGCTTTCATGCTTTGCTAACATACGCTTTCCACAAGCTGCTGTACATTCCCAAATTGCAAAACGTCTGCATCGTTTGAGTTGAAGCAACCGATGTACACCTCAAGCTTTAAACATCCCCTTTGATAATTTTTTCTTCTCTTTCTTTCCAAACTTGTTTTCATGTTGAGTACACCGACAAAGTGTAGTTGAAACAAGACACCGCGAGTTCCTGATGTTTGTCGCACGATCACAGCGCTATGAGCACTAAGCAGGCGACGGATTTCGGGATTACTCTCCACTTAAGCTTGGAATAAAGATTTTTACACTGTCTTAGCCTTTATTTCTTTGTTTCGCAAAAGCATTAATTTTTTCTAAACATCCAAATTTTATTTGTTGAAGCAACAAACAAATAAGGTGAACCTGCAGTTTACTGCAAAAACTTGCCTGTTCTACACAGGGCCGGATTTAGCTGATGGGGGGCCCGGGGCACTTTTAGATGGGGGGGCCCCCGTGCAAAAATTTTTTTAATTTTTTTACTGCAAAAAGGCCGGATTTAGCTGATGGGGGGCTCGGGGCAATTTTAGATGGGGGCCCCCCGAGTACAAATTTTTTCGCGCCAACGGCGCGAAAAACCACCTCTACGTCCACAGTAGTATTAATCCAGCACTGCACAGCATTTTGCAGAAACTTCGAAGGCTGAAAGAAGAAAATCACATTTTTTCCACGTATGGGGGCCCTTCAAAAGTCGAGGGGCCCGGGGCACCTGCACCCTCTGCTCCCCTTAAATCCGGGCCTGGTTCTACATTAGAATTGTTGTCTAACTCTAAAGTTTCTAAAGAAACCGAATGAGCATTATTTTATAATAGGGATACGCACCGCCCTCATTTCACTTAAAGTGATTAAAATATTCACTATCGAGGCTAAAGCTTATGCCTCATTGCTACGAGTGTGTTATTTTTTTAATGAAAATTTTGTTTCTCTGCGTTTTTTCCATTCAGTCTTGTGCTGATAGCCGGGAAATGATAGCTGATAACCAGAGTTGCACATACTTGTGATAATTCAGTTGATCTGTGAATAACTTTGAGAGTTCAGACTTGATGCCACTGGCAACATCCTTTGCACGTCAGGCGATGTTAAAACAATGCAAACTAAGTTGAATTGTTAACATCTTCTTAGGCTTCACATGTCGTGTGGTCAGAAATTTCCTAAACCAGACAACAGTTTTAAATTTATAGTTTAATTTAGAATCAATTTATCTTCAAAATTTATTTATGGTTTAATAGTTTTAGTCAATGTTAAAATATTATTGAATATTAGTCAAAATATTAGTTATTATTATTATTATTTATTATTATTATTAAAATATTAGTCAATGTTAAAATACTTCTCGTTTGATGTTAAAATACCGTTCACGATAGCACCAACTGGTGAACATATGTTGGTTTCATGCATCCGCCGACAGAGCATCCTCCAGACTAGAATATAAACTTTCCACGTTGCTGTCTTCCTAAGTCTTTCTTTGTTGTTCCATTCTCCTCGTGCCGCCACTTGGCTTGCTCTCGAAATGTTTTTGCGTGTCACGTGATCAGACAGCAGCTGGGGAGTTTTTAGCAAGTACCTGAATAGTATTTGCTCAACCTGACTAATGCTGATCTGCTGACGTCAATTCAACATCTGGCGACAAAAAAGCAATCATTGCATTAACCTGGAATGCTTGTTGTGAGCATTCTGCTATTGAAGGTTCAAAGCCATTGATAAGATGAAAGAAAAAATAGCAAAACCGCTTTGGGCTGTACCACTACAATACTGAACTTGTTTTATCGTTTTCTTCACTAAGGAAACAGACATAACTCAGCAACAACACTACATTTAACATTATAAAAACAAAAAAAATAAGCCAATGTTTTCGGCTAGTCATACAGCCCTTTTCAAGCCTAATTGTCTTCACTGAAGGTCGGCTAGAAACTAGATTATAGCTTGGACCGCACTAGAGATTATATTGCAACGATAGTCTGCTCTTTATTAAGAGGAACAGTAAAAACAAAATAATCCCAATTTTGTGACAAAGAACATTTTCATTTGTTAACATTTTTTATGACATTTCCTCCTACAGCCTCCAAACGTTCAATAATGATCATCGCCTCTGTGCTTCAATCTCTTCTGGCAATGCTTAAAAAATCAAGCTTCGTTTTCTCAAAACAAATTCTTATACTTCTACTCCTGATTTCCCTCACCATTCCCTACCTCACAAATAGCCCTTTCTCACTTCACAAGAAATCTCCATCCCACAAACATCGACTCCCCACCCCACAAACAAGAATGCGCACAGCAACGTTGTCAAGTTACTTCAAATGCTGATTCCTCAACAAACTTATCGATCACAATGCCACTAAAATTTGAAGAATTCCAAAATATCGATTTTCAGTTTTCATTTCAGACTGCATCGTGCGACTTGCTTTGTTGATTATGCAACGTCCATCGTTGTTTGGTTCAATCTTTAGTATTGCAGAGTAATTTGAAGAATCTAAGTTTTCATTCTCAGATCTAATAACTGCTGCATATTAAGAATATTTGAATTGTGACAAATAACTTAATTCGAAACGAAAACCAAGATTGAAAAACTTTGCCTTTCAACGAAAGTTCTGAAAACTTGTCTTCGTTCATCCTATTTTAATCTTCGAATCGTGTTCAGCTGAATGTCGGTTTAATGTTCTCATCGTTGCTTAGTTTAATTTATCACGATTAATATTTCGTTTCAGTTGCATACGAATATACAAGAGCAAAGAATTTATCGACTCAAAACAAATTAAAGCCAATCTGAAGCAAAAGTTATCAAATCTGAAAACTTTAAATTGAAAAAGTTGTTATTTATTATGATGATCAAGCTGACAAATATCAAGCTGAGAAACTTAGAATTTTTCTAGGTCTGAGACTGCAGATTCAAACCAACAGCTGTTGTTGTTTCTTTTAATATCAGTGGCTAAAGCTTTTTTTATTTACTAAAGTAATGTGCCTGCCTCTCCACATCTGTGCGTATCAATGTGTCAGTAATCAGTATTTAGTTAGATTTATTGTTATAGGGTGGTGGCTGACTAGATGACCGCTTATGGTCTTTCGTTAGTGCCATAATTACCAACAGCTATAACTTACAATGCATTGTTTTTAATTTTGATTTACTCTGCTTGTTTGTTTATATGTGGCGCTATTGAAACAAAATATATTGACTTGACTCGGGGGCCGGCATCATATCTAGAACTACAAAAAATCGTTGACGCAACTGTCGTATCTTTAACACAAACAATAACAAAATAAAACCCGATTTTTACATATAGCTTACCAGGAAGGGAAGATTTGCCACCTTCTTCCCCTCTGGTAAGTCAGCTCCCGCCATGTCAACATCCTACACTGCATGCCATAGCAACCGACTGCGTTTGAGAAGAAAATAGTTTCACTTCCTTAGCAACGTCAAGTCAGTCTCAGTTTCACGTTTATTTATATTACTTGCCATGAGCATGACTTTATGACGTCATCAGTAGAGGATCCGTTGTCTATTTTGGGAAGCTTCGGATTCATTCGTACTTGTTTCGCAACTTTGGTGTCTCTAAACGCTTTCTCATCTCTCTCTTATAAGACTTTTGTTGTAACAGCTTTATTGGATGACACGATAGCCTACGATCAAGCATCATTGTCACTGCAGCATCACTGAGCAAACTTCCAATAATAGTAGTAAGGGTTAAAAAATTATAAATTTAAAAATTTTGAAAATTAGAAAAGAGGTTTACAAGTTATCGATGCACCACTGTCTGCTTTTGCTTTCGTTGTGACGTCATCAATCATAGTTTGTCTAATCAATTTTGGTCAAGACGTGATTTTCTTGAACTATAAACAGATA
The DNA here is from genome assembly GCF_918807975.1 of Aplidium turbinatum. Classification (NCBI taxonomy): domain Eukaryota; kingdom Metazoa; phylum Chordata; class Ascidiacea; order Aplousobranchia; family Polyclinidae; genus Aplidium; species Aplidium turbinatum. Next base: position 1,829,507 of record NC_137483.1, on the reverse strand, counting down.
TAACCAAGCAACCACACGGCATTTAACATAATACAACAAAGTGAATACAAACTATAAATTAAGAACGTGTCTGTCAACCTCATTCAGCCTCAAAACGTTCTTCTAAGAAAGAACTCACATACCTGCTCCTGGTCTGAAATTAGTCAACGTCGGATAAACTAAAACTGTTTGTGGCAACAATGAGCGATTCTATGAGATTGAAGCCTTTTTAGTTTTCCACTTAGCATGCGGTTGAAAGGGTTACATTTGCAAGCACGTATCTTTAACGTTGTAATGACTTCAGGCGACGTTAAATAAACTAAACGTTGAAGTGTGTAGATGCTTGACTTAGTCTTCATGCTGTTACGATCATATTGGACGTAAAATCGACGTAGAATTTAAGATATTTCCCGGCTGAGTCAAATGACCTAGCCAACAATTACACGATACACTTCGTGATGTGCAATTAATCTTTTCATCTCGTTTTCCAGACAGCTTATCAGTCGTTTTTACATTGATTTAACGTCTGTAGACGTAGAATCAATGTAAAAAACAACTGATTTGCTGTCTGGGATCACCCAGCCCAATGTCTGCTTATCTGTGTCATTATCTCGGAACGTTGATTAAACAGCGAAAGAGGAGACTCAAAAACGATTGTTTTGGTCTATCTTAACTCCGCTTTCAGCCAAACGGAAGTGCAAAAACAATTTTGTTGAGAAAGAGATGACACCAGCTCTGTGGCCGAGTGGTAATAATTATTATTAATTTGTTTCAAATATGCATCACACATCCGTATCGAGTTTCATAAAAAAAAAGAATACGGCGTTCGGTTTTAGTGCTGGTTGGTTGGTTTTGAATCTTTATCCTCGGACTGACAAAGCGTTGATTGGTTATTTCTGGTAGTTTTGCATACTTGTAGAGCAGGGCTTCCCGATTCGTTTATCACCCCACACCCCATGAGATTGATGAAGCCAATCTCGCACCCCCTGTTTTGAAGCGGAGTGGTTCTGAGAAAAAAATTCAAAAGACGTACAAAAACAACGCAGAAAAACAGCTTACGGCCTTTATATGGCTAACGACTAGGAAAAAGTGCAGCCTTCAACAACGCAATCACACAAAATGCAAAACGAATAAATAAAGAAATAACACAAACTGAGAACATAATGGCGTTAATCAAGATCTTTGACTTTTCTCCTGACTCTTCTTTGCAATTATCTGTTCGAAATGTGGAACCTTGTGGGACAATGCAATGCGCAGATCATTTTCGGGGTCCAGGGCGTTGCGGTATTTATTCTTCATGTAAAGTAGAGATGAAAATCCCGATTCACACAGCCAAGTGGTAGCAAATAGAACCAAAACTTGCAATGCTTTCTTAATCAGAATTGGATGCCCAGTTTGAACGCTGCACCAGAAAGTTTTGAGTGAACTGGACCCATAAACCAGCTTTGTCGATTGGCATACTTGCATATCTATCAGATGTTCCTTATCTTTATACTTATCTTCCATCTTCTATAAATTGAAGGCAAAGGGGTTGATGATCCAAGTTTCCGGTTCTTCCAGATCTCCTGGGGATAAATATCCGTCAAATGACTCTCTCAGGCTTTCCAAGTGCTGACTGATCTCTGCCTTGACATAGGCTATTAACGCATTATCCCGCCACCAATCACGTGACGTTCGAACCACAGCCTTTCTGTTATCAGCAACTTGTCGGGTGGTATTTTCTTGTTGTGCATTGTGCTGTATGGGCCAACATAGAATGATCTGAGAGATAATCACCACCTCCCTCGTTAAAGAAAATCCATCTCTATATACGGTATGGCTCTTCTTCATCTGTGAATTCTCGCACCCCTAGCTACAGCTACTCGCACCCCCAGGGGGTGCGAGCACCCCCAATCGGGAAGCCCTGTTGTAGAGGCTCTTGACGCAGGGCCGGTCCCCGAGATTGGCAGAGTGAAATTTTCCGATTGTTGAAGTATTGTTGCCAGAGAATTATTCCATTCACTAGGTGCCGCTGAATGGAGAGCAGTTCTTAACGTGCGTTGCTCAAGCGCACTCCCCGAGAGTCGAACCAGCGCCACTTGATCTTGAAGCTTCTTCGTTTACGAAGTCACGCGCTAACCAACTGAGATATCGAGGCGGACTAGGTCTGAAGCCGAATCCAGGTCAGACAAATTACACAAAGACTTTAAAAACGGCGTAAATAATGAGTGAGAATAAGTCGGGTAATATTGTGATGACATTCTAAACCTAAAGCAAAATAACATCATTATTAGTGGTCTGTGGTATCATGGTATGCTACACTTTGGTAAATTTTCTGTCAGCAGAAGACATTGCATTGTTGTTTTTGGCAGAGTTCAGCAAGAATTGGTGGACTCCGCTGAAAAAATCCTTTGATATTATAAATGAGATCACAGTTAGTGCAAGCTTTAAAAAGGGCTGGCTGAGCGAAAGAGTGGACAACGTTGTTGAAGAGTTAGATTACTCGGACGTTTTCCGTCCGAGTAATCTAACTCTTCAACGGAAGCCAATGCACCGTGTCCTTGCAAGGAAGCCAATCTCCGTGTCAACTTTTAGGCATGCGTTTTGTGCCCTGCCAAATACACAACCATCTGCTCTTGAGCGGTATTGAACAAGTAGCCTACTCTTTCACAGTGTCGTTGAGAGAATAATTTTGGTTCAGTGCCAATGATGCAAATGTTTTTATTATTATTGTGAAAGCTTATCTCTCCCCACAAACAAGGCACTTTCAAAGAAAACAGTAGCCTAAGACTTCAAAGAATGTTGGATTGATTGATTGAATCTTTATCCACGGACTGGGAAATCTTCTTGTAGAGCTTAATCCTGGCAGTTTCGCATAGCCTACTTGTAGAGGCTTTGAATCACTGACGCAGGCCCGGTCACCGAGATTGACAGAGTGAAGTTTCCGATTGTTGAAGTGTTGTTGCCAGGGAATTATTCCATCCATTAGATGCCGCTGAATGGAGAGCAGTCCTTAACGTGCGGTGCTCAAGCGCACACCCCGAGAGTCGAACCAGCGCGGCTTGATCTTGAAGCTTCTTCGTTCCAGAAGTGACGTGCTAACCAATTGAGCTATCGGGGCGGCTAATTGAGCTATCGGGGCGGCTTTGAGCTATCGGGGCGGCTGTATGGTGCCTTTTCTTCTTGTCTACTCAGGGCCCGATTAACCATGAGGCACACGAGGCACACGCCTCAGGCCCCCTGGTTTTAGGCCCCCCAATTTGTTTTACATTAGTGGCGTAGGTAGTGAAAGTTGTTGTGCCAGTGTGTGTGCACAGTTGTTATTTTTGAGTAACGATTTCAAATTGTGTAACGATTGCGAAATAGAATAACGATTCCGAATTGTCACGCTTTTGGCGAAGTTACTGGCAATGCTAGGAAAAAGTAGAGCACTGCTACTCTGCATCGAAAGCGATTGCCAATAGGGGCCCCTAAAATTAGCTGTGCCTTGGGCCTCCGTGAGCCTTAATCAGGCCTTGTGTCTACTGGAGCTTGGAGGTGGTGCTCCGCTATGACTTTTTCCATGCTTCGGCTACTTGCTTTTTTTATTTAAAGATTTGTTTCACTGCCAAACTTATGATCAACATAAATTCATCGATTTTTCTGTCACCATGGAAATCATATACACAACAGCTCAGGCGCGGATCTATGAGGAGGCCCAAGGGGCCCGGGCCCCCTCTCCCGAAATTTTGTGAGAAATTGTTGAATGGTTTGATATGCTTCTAAACAGCTGATATTAGTCCCACAGCGGACTTACAACCCCCTTTTGGCACTCGTGTGACGTCACGATATTGAGAATGATGCTTTCAGTCTCTATTTCTCTAAAACAAAGTTTGCCTAATTTTAAGCAAAACTGCATTAAAAGAGCGAGTTTTGCCAATACCAAACATTCAAACACCTCAGCCAGGAATTAGCAACAAGAAAACATAGAGACTTAGCTTTAGGCTATTACCGAAAAAATGTTGAAGAAAACATGATCTTATCCTTTTGCTATGCCACCGGACAGCACCATTTTATAGGAATATTTATATCCATATTTTTGTTGAAAAGCTCTCAGAATGCACCAAATTCAAAGTGTCTGAGCCCAGAACAGTCGGTTATTGCAACCATTGTATATAGCGACATTTTTGCGTGTACCTAGGCCTATGGTGCCAATTTCATGTATCGTCGTGTATTATTTTTATTGCTGTTCATTCTTTGCATGCCCTTTGTATTTGTGTATTAACTTAAACGTGAGTGATTCAAACAATTGTGTATCGTGTGTTTTTATTCATTGGCTCACAATTGTCCTTAAATTCTTTTTTAGTTATGCCATGTTAGACTGTCATAACTAGGATCGCTATGTTCCAGACAATTGTTCACCAAATCAAACGTCATATAAAACCGTTCAGGTCTACTGAATCTTAGCGTATTACGTAATGCAATATTTCTAAAAAATGAGCAGAGTGCAATATCGCTTGCAAGACCTGTAAACATTGCAGCTGTAGCAATACATTACATCATCGTTAAATCTTTAATTACTTAAACAGGTGTAGACTAGGCTTGAACAGGTGTGGGCCAGGCTTGAACAGGTGTAAGCCAAACTTGAACAGCTGCTTAAATAACTTATCATTGCTTATCATTATTACGTCACAGTAACTGCTTACGTGCGTTTGAAATATCGTAATTTATTCTCGTCATTTTAAAATTGTTGCTTGAAGAAGTTGGTCGCAAAAAATTTAACTGTTTTGCTTAACCCTTTCGCTGCTATAGGTATGTCTAGTTCCTGTGCTAAGCCCTTTTTTAGGAAAAAATATGCATTTTCAAATGAATGTGCAAAAAGTACTACAAGAGCTTTTTTGAAAATTTCTTTTGTGTATTCGTTTTTAAAAAAGGTTGGACTAATAAAAACAGGCAAAATTTTAGAGTTTTGCGCAGTTAGATTGTCACGTGACGTCATGGCAGCCATTTTGGATTTTTTCATTTTTGTGAAATTGTGAAGAAAGCGTTTTTTTTTGTAATGAAATGTAGTTAGAAAGTCTTTTTTCTTACTAAATATGGATAAAGATACACAAAACGAAAAAAATCAATTACTGAATAACATTTAAAAAATGAAACTGGTAAAAAAAGTAATAAATTAGAAAAAAAAAATTTAGAAAAAAATATGCATTTCATAATGAATGTGAAAAAAATAAGCTCTTATTAGAGCTTTTTAAAAAATTTTTTTTGTGTTTTAGATTTTAAAAAAGGTTGAACTAATAAAAAAAAGGAAAATTTTAAAATTTTACACAGATAGATTGTCACGTGACTTCGTGGCAGCCATTTTAGGTGCTTCAATTTTTAGAAAAACTGTAAAAAAAAGTTTTTTTCTAGTAAAATGTTGTTGGAATGTCTTGTTGTTTACTGAAAATGGATAAAAATAAACAAAACGGACAAAAAGAACCATAGAATACCATGTAAAAAATGAAAGATAGCCTACATTGAAAAATAGTTATAGTTTGTAGGCTACATAGTGATTGTAGTCTTCTATCACATAGGCTAATGCTTTTCAATAAATGTTTTTGCTTTCTTTCACAGTACAAACTTCAGGCTGTTGAGTTTGGTGAGAGCAAAATTTAGACATTTACTCGTAGGCTATACGTCTAATGAATCTCTGTTTTTTTCATCAGGTGCAGCCAGGCCCGGATTTAGGGAGGGGGCAGAGGGTGTAGGTGCCCCGGGCCCCCCTTTTGAAGGGACCCCCGACGTAGAAAAAAATGTAATTTTGTGTTATTATTTTTTTTTCGGCCTTTGAAGTTTCTGCAAAATGCTGTGCAGTGCTGGATTACTGCTACTGTACACGTAGAGGTGGTTTTTCGCGCCGACGGAGCTAAAAAAATTTTTGCACGGGGCCCCCCCGATCTAAAAGTGCCTCCGGCTCCCCATCAGCTAAAGCCGGCCCTGGGTGCAGCTACAGAATAATCCAATTTTATGTGGTAAACCCTAAAACAATCTTTATCTGCATGCAGGCCTGGCTGGCTTGGACAGTCAGGGCAAACTTGGGCGGACCATAAATGCGGCTACTTGGGCGGACCATAAATGGAGTTCTGAATGGAAGTCAAGCGCCACCAGACTCTATTCGTTCAGCCCCGACGCCGACACACGCCCCATCGGCCTAAGGCTACCAAGACAGGCATGGGTGCGCCTCAACCGTCTTCGAACTGGCGTCGGGCTTTTCCGCTCAACCATGCACCAACGGGGAATGGCCTCTTCCTCCTCCTGTGACTGTGGTGCCGAGGAACAAACCGCAGACCACATCATCAATGACTGTTCCATCTTCAAGCCATCTAATGGAGTGGAAGGTCTGCGTGTCATGGATGATGAAACCAAAGACTGGCTGCTCTCTAGTAGCCTTCCAGTGTAGTCCGGGAACATCGTAAATCTGGGGTGGTAAAAGAATAGACCCTCGGCCCCAGAGGCTCACACGACGACCACCCTCTTCATCATAATCAGGAGACACATCTATGGATCTATCGTCAAGATGTAAATCATAAAAATCATTCAAATCACATTCCCAATCACTCCCCGGGCTGTCATTGTCAACATGCGGAAACGAAACTTCTCTATCAGCAATATCAAAATTGTCCCCGCTGTCTGTGTCAGCAAAAATCTGACCTACCACTTCCTCCGTATTGAATCGACTACCTCGCACATTGCTCCCCGACATTTTAAAGTTTGACGTTTTTAAACAGCTACAAATAACTTCTAGTGCATAGAAACAAGCCAAGCTGGCGCGTGCAAGTCAATAACTAGCTTTAACAAGGTTTTAACTGACTACCCGGTATTACCGGGTACACGCATTTCACCGACATGTTGCTATACCCGGTAACACCGGGTACACGCACTGAAAGGAGCTTGCCAGCTGGACAAAACTTCCGTCTTTTATCTAAGTAGTTTGTACTGTAGTGACAAGTTTTTTGTGGTGTATCGCGTTGCACCTCATTTTCGACAGCATTGAGGCTATTTTTACAGAAATACAATTCTTGAATAGACGTTTCAGAAGAGTGTTTCTTTTCGGTCATTACATACAGACAAACGGATCCGAGAATCTTATGTTACAATTTTCCCACGAAGAGATGATGGTTTACCGCTGTGACCAGTTAGATAATTGTACATTTGTTCGTACAGGGATTTTTCGAATATCTTGGTGAAAGGGGACAATAGTGATATGGGCCTGTAGTTGGAATAATTTTTCCTGGAGCCACTTTTGAAGATTGGGGTAACTTGAGCGACCTTTAGTACGTCAGGATATACACCTTTATCGATGCACTCATTGAATAAGTTGGTGAGGAAAGGGGCGATTATTGGTGAGGATAGTTTGACAAATTTTACAGGAATTCCATCATGTCCTGTACTCAGTGTTGTACGCGTCATTAAAATAATTTGACGGCGTCAGCGTCAGCGCGAATTGCCTAAAAACTTTGCGGCGTAAAGGACTGCGTAAGTTCTTAAAGAAATTGACGGCGTCAGCGTCAGCGCTAATTTCTAGCGCTATTTTTTGCCAGCGTCTCATAAAACGAAAATATTGCAACCAAGTTCAGGCTAACAATAGCTATAAATAAAGAGCAGGTATTATGTTTTGAGACTGTATTGTAATTAGCTGCTCAGCCTATTAGTTATTTCCTTGCAGAAAACATTTAAAAAACAAAGCTTTTTTAACTATTTTATCTTGATAATGAGCTGCCATATTATGTATTTGTTCTACAATATATAGGCTACTTAATATCGTTGCTGCGAACACTTTATTTCTGTATGAAATCTGTAAATAGTCCTTGTTTTGATAGTCCGTTATGTAATTTCAATATGTGTGTGTAACTGTGTATATTAGTTTGTTTTTGTGATGTTGGGTTCAGTCGTGTTCTCATTGCTTTAAGAATTGGCGCTCCAGTTGTTCCAGGAACGAGGAGGCGACTGATTCTTAACTAATTCATCAACTTACTTTAAAGTATCAGGTTTGGTGGCCGTGCTTGACTATATTTATTGATGCATATACCGCAATATTAGATCCTTTCACGCACGTCTTAAACCATTAAGGTTTTGCCACCTTTTCCTTTTGTTAGTTTTGTTACTGTATTTCTTTTTCTCAATATCATTTCTTTTGCATTCTGACAAAGAAAAATAAATTGAATTGAAAAATTGAATTGAATAGAAAAACAAGCATTTCAAAACGTTTGTCTGACGACTGGATGGGCACTGGGCAGGAGTATAAAAAAAGGGCACTTTTGTTGCTGAAAGGCCAATTTTTTTTGTAAGTTTTAAGATAAGATATAGCGATAATGCTCATCTATCAGCTCATTATCGAGTAATGATACAAGTGTCCGCTATACAAAGAACAATGGCACGGAAGGGCATCATGCTATTTTATAATGATGTAATATAACTTACTGTGATGGAGAATTTTGTGTCGAGAATATTATTTTGAGGCAAAAATAGAATATTATAATTAGGCTAAAAGCGGATAGCATAAATTTTTATATTGCAAAGTGTGCAGTAGCTTACATGACCTTAAAATGGCACCATTTCCCCCTCTTCCCTCCCCATCCACAGAAATTTGAGGGCAGGGGGACATCCACTCCCCTGCTCTCCCACGCTTCCGGCGCCCCTGCGCATATTGTCATTTCCAAGTGAAAACATGCGTTCCACAGCAGCGCTGGTTGGTATTGGTGTGTTGTATTTCAAAAACAAGTTGAAAGCGTTTAGTCGGAAAGGTATCACTGTTCCAAGCGTGCTGTGATAGTTTAGCATGTATAGCCTACATCTTTTAACGAGGTCCACTGCACCAACATCGCTCTTTTCAGGGGCATAGAGCCGTCACCTCCGAGATAACACGGTGGTGACGATAGAGCTCTTGAAATAAAGTATATTCAACGTCCGCGATGCCATTCATGGATTTTTTGCATTCTGTCTCTGATCTCTCGTTCTCAATACATGGGTGATCACCATTTGGCGAACTTCTTCTGCATGTATTTTAGAGAGCCATTCCAACCAACGCAAAAGCCGTTAATTCAGATGAGTCGCGCTGGCCAGAATACATTGTGAAACTCTTATTGTGAAACGAGATTTTCCATGAAAACAAAACATGACGCTTAGCGCTTGACGCTTAAAATCGGCAAAATAGCCTAGTTGACGGCGCTATCACTTCTGTCAAATGAAAAATAAACTGACGGCGCTAGCCTCAGCGTCAACAAAAAGTTGACGCCGTCAACGTACAACACTGCCTGTACTTTTAGAGACAGAAAGATTATTAAGATGTTTTAATACTTCTTCTTGATTGACAGGTTTTAGGAAAAAGGAGAATGGGACGCTTTGCAATTTCAGTAATGAGCCAGGAGACGGTAGAGGGATTTTAGATGCCATGGAAGGACCAATTTCTGTGAAATAATCATTAAAACAATTACTTATTTGTGCAGGGTCAGATATTTTTTCATTGTCAGTGCTAATTATTTCTTCTGGTATGTGAGCTGTGTGCTTATGTTTGCACTTGATGATGTCATTTATGGTTTTCCATATTTTTCCAGTGTTGTGCTAGCTTTGCGTAATAAGAAAACTGTAGGCTAATGCATTTCTTTTGCTTGCTCTTTGGTATGAGTAAGTACATTTCTGTACTTTTTGTATGTTGCTTGTGCAGAAGTGTTTGTTGGGTCTTTTATTTTTAAGTGATATAGTCTGTTTTTAGTTTTGATGGAGTTCAAAATTCCTTTTGTTAGCCATGGTTTGGTCTTGAGTTTTCTTTCTCTTCGAGACAACAATCGTAAAGGTGCATGCTTATTTAATGTTTCACTAATGGTCTTTTGCTACCATCCTATGATTGCGCCATAATCTAACCAACAGCTGTACAATGCATAGTTTTGACAATTACATTTACTGTACCCTGCTTGTTTGTTAATATATGGCGCTGTTGAAACAAACTAAATTGACTTGACTTGATTTTGGAGTGGAGTGGAATCGTTAACTGGACGTCTAAAAATTCATTTGACAGCATCTGGCAACTCTGTCGATTTTATTTTGTTGTTGAGAAAGCCGAGAAAGCATTGAACCATAGATATCTATGATTGCAAAGTTGCCAGACTGGGCTACTTATCGCGAATTGGGCTACTTTTTCGCTTCGCGACTTGAATTTGAAGGTTTGCGATTTTTTGAAATTTGCGACTTTTTGGGCTACTTTTTACTTCCCAATGCCTAACAAAGATGAAAGTGGAAAGAATCACAGAATAATCGACTTGCATCACATCTCTCACTTTGGAGCGTATTTACGTTTTTTCTCTTCTCTCTTATTTTGGTAAAAATGGCGTGATGACCCCTTCCACGTGACCACGTGTACTGTTCCTAGCCAATGAGCGAGTAGCGTCTTGCTGAGTTTTACCCAGTTGGCCTTGACCGAGTCGAACTCGAGTAATTGGCTATTGTCGCCTCACTATCAGCATCTAGATCTATGCGTTTGTTGTTATAAGGCAGAAGTTTCCCAGGGGGTTTTGTCAGTAGTTGCTATTGATAGATTAGACTTAGAGTGTGAATTTTGTGATAGACTTATTTTTTGTGGTTAAGATTTGGGTTTAAGTTTGAATTAGTAAACTTTAAACAAGATATGTACGGTATTGTTTAATTAGACAAAGACTAGAGGTGTAGTGGGTAGTAACAGTAGCGTAGCCAGGAATTTTCAATGGGGGGGGGGTTTTGACGACCCAGCGGCGGGGGGTCTGGGGGGCCTCCCCCAGAAAATTTTGAAAAATTACTTTGAATTTGATGCATTCTGAGAGCATTTTCAACAAAAATGTGGGTATGAATATTCCTGTAAAATGGTGCTGTCCGGTGGCATAGCAAAAGGATAAGATCATGTTTTCTTCGGAATTTTTCGGAAATAAAGCTAAGTCTCTATGTTTTCTTGTTGCTAATTCCTGGCTGAGATGTTTGGTATTGGCAAAACTCGCTCTTTTAATGCAGTTTTGTTTAAAATTAGACAATTTTTTTAGACTGAAAGCATCATTCTCAATATCGTGACGTCACCCGCGTGCCAAAGGGGGGAGTTGTAACCCCCAAACCCCCCCCCCCCCTTGGCTACGCCACTGGGTAGTAATGTAGCAAATCTTATTAGCCCAATGGAGGCTAGCTGTGACAGTCTTTTAATATTTTAAGTCAGCAACAATGGTAGCACAATAAAGCTAATTGAGTGACGTTAAAACCAATTTTGTGACCAGTTTTCCTCTGGTTAGCGCTACCAACTAAACTCTTCTCGTTAATCTTTGTTGTGCTACCATCATTGCTCACTTTCTTCTGTGTTTTAAACCTTACAATATATATCCATTTTCAACTTGCCATGAACAAAACTGTCTAGATCACATATACTGAGTATTCATAAAGATATTTGATAGTAATGAATATTTCAATGAGCACAATTATGCAGCATACCTAGATATGAATGCATAAATAACTCTTAACTCCGTGAGGTTTGTCATTGCCATGTGGGTATTGTAAGATTTATGTTGACATTTTTGTGTTATATATATACATCACTTAGTGGTATTGTAAAACAATCAATAGACTTTTTTTTTAGTACTCGTATAGGTTTCATTAAAACAATTAACGGTATTGGTGTTCATTTCTTGGTCTGTTGGTGTAAGCATTATTTTGCATATATTTCTGCTCAAGATTGTATTATATATAGTTCTTGTGATCTTTCCGATTACTGACTGTCAATACTGTAGCCTATAATCTTTTTTCTGTTTAGGTAATTTAAGGTTGTAAAGTTTAATTGTACAGTAGGAACTGATATACAATGCAATATCTTACAATTGGGACATGTTGGAAAATTATGCAACATACAAAATACAGTTTTCCTTGAAAGAAAAACATCGCGCAGAAATTGGGCTACTTTCAAATCCATTTTGCTACTTTTTTGCTACTTTTTGTAAAAAAAATCTGGCAAGCCTGTATGATTGAACAAACAAGAAACAACCGGAAGTCTGGAACTTGTTTGTTTGCTGCATTGAGTAGCAAGTCTTACAATTTCAAATGTGTGTATTTTTTTTACCATAATTCTTTTGTGAAAGCGCCACTTGATCTTGAAGCTTCGTTTACGAAGTCACATGTTAATCAATGGGGCTATCGGGGTGGGCAGCTACTTAGTGGTGCTGTCCTGGTTCTGGTTGCTCGTGAGGAAGTTTGTTGCAAATTAGGCAGGGCTAGGCCTAAAGTTCCCAAACTATGAGATATTCTAACTAAACATCCATTTGAAACTGTTTGTAGGTAAAAATTATGCAAACATATACTTTTCAATAGAACTTTAATGGGAATCAGAATCAGTTTATTAGTCATATAGCAGAAACACAAGAATAATAGGCTATGGCAAGAGATATTCCATAAAATGTTATGACGAGGAGAGAGCAAAAAGACCAATTAGTTATCGAGTCAGCTGCCACCTCATAATAAATGATGAAAATAACATACACATTGAAAATATTTTTTAATTTATGGAATCTTTACTGTTGTTATTTTCTGTCATAGTGTCAAAGTCAGCTTTGCCAGGACTGGAAAAGCAAAAAGGAATGATTATTTTAGTGTGACGTCAACATGTATTTATAGGAGTTATTACTTTGTTATAACCTATTCAAATGTCATGTTTTGATAATTTGTGAATCTATAAATATCGATTATTGCATCAGAAAAGTACCAGTACAGAAAAACTATTGATCCAATCTTCAAGTTTGATCCTGTTTCATCAGACTTTTGAAGGAACTTTGCAAGAACTTGTATTTTGTCACCTTACTCAAAATAACAAACAAAACAAGTAAACAAACTGAAAGCCGGTAGCAGAAAAGTTAGGAACAAACGCTTAAATGATTTTTGGTTTTATGGTTTTATGTCAAGGTGGTTTACGTTAAAGTACCGTAGTTATATTTTTGGTTAAGTCGTAAATATCAGAATTAGCCTTCATTACAATACTTATAAATTGTTCTGTTGTGCACAACCCATGAAAGGGCATTAGTTGACACTGTTCAAGAGCATGTATCTGTGCCTTGGCAAAATACTTGACTAAATGAGAGTATATAGCTAATTCGATGACTGTTGAGTTGCATTTGTTTATTGCATTATACTGTATAGGCAATTATAATTGTATCGTTGCCATAATTAATGCAAAATAAAATTACTATAATGTGTGATTTATGCATTATACTGTTTATGTTTTCAGAAGTATACAATAGACCAAAATGGATCGTTGGGCTGGTAGAGTAGCAGTGATAACAGGAGCTTCGGAGGGTATTGGTGAGGCTGTTGCTGCTATGATGGTGAAAAGTGGAATAAAAGTTGTTGGGTGTGCTCGAAACAAAGATAAATTGACAGAAGTGGCCACAAAATTAAATAAATTAGGAAAAGGGGAGATGTTTCCATACAAATGCGATGTTGGTGTTGAAGAAGAAGTTCTTCAAATGTTTGAATTTGTTAAAGAGAAGTTTGGGACATTGCATTGCCTTGTCAACAATGCAGCTATCATATATGACACTTCCATCTTAGAAGGGAAAGCTTCTGTGAGTCTTTGTTTTTGATTATAAAAATCTAGTATGTTACATGCTAGTATTGTGTTTTATTTCCATTGCATTTTGTTAAAATCATTTACAAAATAAAGAAATGTAGATACTAAGCTCATGTTCAGCAAACATTTTGAAAACTATATTGTCTTAATCTGCGGTGCCATAAATGTGCTTTAGAACATTTATAGCATGGAAGATGAAGACAATACAGTTTTCGGAGCTGGTATACAAGTCCCCCCCTTGGTAACTCATGACAAAGACAGGACTCGACCAAACATATCGGGTGAAACTACTTTACCTTTGCTTTACTGTTCACACACTTCAGTCTACATGTATGGTCAATTCCTTTTTGTCATGAGTTGCGAAGGGGAGGGAGGACTTGTATACCAGTTCCCAGTTTTCGAAACGTTTGTTTGCTCAACGTGTGTTTAGTATCTACATTTTGGGATCTTTATTTTTTGATCATTTTTTTATGTTTTGCTTGAATCGGTAAGATTACAAGCTGCATTTCTGCAATCTGCATGCATGATGATCGAATGTTTTCTAATGTTGTAACTGTTGTGTTACCTTGTTTTCAGTTTTGTGTACTGTAGTTTTAATACAATATTTTGGTAAAATGTCCTGAAAAATATAAAATTATTATATTTGCATTATTATTATCATCATCAATCAAATACATATGTGCAATTGTGCATTGCACGGAGTTTTTATCTTGTAGGATTTTTAAAATACTTCTTTTGAGTTAGTTGTTCCAAAACATACATTGGCTAGTGATTGCATGTATTTAAATGGTGACAGACAGGTTAAGAAATCTCTCAATGAAGTGAAATAACGGTTTGAGGATTTTTCTCTCCTTGTTTCATTTTGAAAATATTTTTAAGAGACCAAAAAAGCTTTTTGGGAAGCTATTGTAGCTTTATCTACTTGGCCTTAAACATGTTAAAATTTTTGTTCCATGTATGCAGGAATGGAGTCATATGTTCCAAGTGAATGTGATCGGTTTATTGGTCTGCACACGGGAAGCAGTCAAACCCATGCGAGCTACCGGTGTGGACGATGGCCATGTCATAAACATGAACAGTGTGGCAGGCCATCGCATTGTTCATAAACCCCTGTATGGCACAACGAAGCATGCTGTGAACGCCATCAACCAGGGGTTGAGGTTGGAGCTTATTGAGGCTGGGAGCCACATAAGATCATCTCAAATCTCTCCAGGATTCGTTGAAACCAATATCTTAGACAAGTAAGGACATTGCTTGATGCTGTTGCAGTTTGTTCTCTAACCTGCTTTTAGAAGTTTGTTAGATTAGTACAATGCAGCTTTGTTTGATCACATTAACAGTCAAGTCAAACTAAAAAATCTCACTTAAAAGTTTCATCCTGAAGAAGTATTGTGAAACTAGTAATGAAAATAGTGCAGATCTGAATTGCTTGATCTGTAGATCCTCCAAGTAATCTAAATTTTATCGGACCAACCTTCGGAAGAACCCCATTAAAAATCAATATACAGTTAAACTGTACCTTGCTGGTTCTAAAGCATGGTGGATTATTATGGAATGTAATTACTTATATCTACGCAATTTTTGCATACACAGTACACACACACACCAAAAGTGCTGTACTTTGAATCAATGCCTGATGAAGATATTGAATCAATGGTGATTAATTGAACCTTTATTCTCGGACTGGGAAAGCTTCTTTGAGAGCTTAATTTTGACAATTGCGCATTCTTGTAGAAGCTTTGAACCACTGACGCAGATCTGGTCACCGAGATTGGCAGAGTAAAGTATCCGATTGTTGAAGTGTTATCGCCTGTGAATAATACCATCAACTAGGTGCGCTCTATGGAAAAAGTGTTGTCTGCGAATTACTTCAATTGTACCATATGATTAGTCTATCAATCATGTTGGTTTGTTTTGCCAGGGTCTACCCAGGACAGGGAAAGTGCGAGAAGCTCTTTTCTCAGCTGGATTGCATCAAGCCGGAAGACATCGCTGACTCGGTGCGCTACATACTCGCGCTCCCGCCATACACTAACGTCAATGACATCATAATCCGCCCCACAATGCAAGCCGAATGAACTTCGTGACGTCATTGCAATGTTACATTTGTGTGTTTTCTATGCCATAATCCAGTAGTTTTATATACGGCACATATCCAGTAAACGTACTTACTCATCAAGCTATGCGCTTAGAAAATAAGTGTTAAAATAATCGTTTTTTTATATTCACATGTATACGACTAAATATCGTGTGTTATTCCTTGCCTTTTGTATTTTTGTTAAGTGCGCAACTGCACAAGAATGTCTTACCTTGTTGTGGCTTTTAACTAAAAGATTTTACAACCTAGCCTACAAACAGTTTCTCATAATGTCAAAGCAATTAGGTCAGTTTCCTTTGGTTGCAAATGAACGACATATTCTTTACGTGTATTGTAACTGTGGAGCTTTGCACTCGCTATGTTGCCCTCGCCAAGAACTGTGTTTACATTATGAGATTCCATCCGAGCTGACATGGTCAGTTTATTTTACATCGATACAAAATCTGCAAGCGTTGAATCAATGTAAAATATTTGGTTTTACTAGATAAGATATCATAGCCGATGGCTACTACACTGAGTACTACAGTCATATTGATGAGATTGATAATTTAGAAGTGTAGCACTTTTCAAGTTGTTTGTTAAACAGACTCTCTGCTTCGAGTTGCTTTCAGTTTATGCTTCGCCAAACGGAACTTTATCGTTGTCGGCATTAAGCAACCCTGGTATTATTAACTGCATTGTAGTGTCTAACATTCATCTGGGTTATTAAGTTGTGTGTTCCTAACAGATAGGAATATTCCATGCGTGGTTGCAACTCTCTCAATTTTATGTAACAGCTGAAGACGTTTGTACATGTCGCTGGTAATTGAACTCAGAACCCCAGTTTCTTACGTAGCATGGAGGTGTTTGTTTCATTTTGATGGTTTACTTTGCACGGTAGACGAGCGGTACGTTTGTCCAAACATCACCTACAAGCTGCACTACATCACTGGTATCTACATTCCACAACAAAATGCTTTTTTTTCGACTAATAATGTGTTTGCTACTGTGTTGTTATAAAAAGCAGAACAAGTAACTTAATGATTAAATTATTTTTGACAAATATTTCATGTGTTTTATGCTTGGTTAAAACCGTAATAGAATATTGTTGGTGTGTTGGCATGAGGTAGCCACTTTAACAAGTCGAAATTCTGCCACTGAAATTGACTAGAATGAAACCGCCAACCAATCATAAGCTGCGGTTTAAGTGACGTAAAAAATGGCGAAAAGAAGATCATAGAAAGCAAATTAAGTGATGGATTTTTTGTCAGCTGGTTGGCTTAGGGGTTAGGGCTAGAAAGTAGTCATTTCATTGACGCGTGTTCGATTCTCACCTCTGCTATTGCTCTTTTTCTTCTGTAATTTCCAAATAAAGTTCAAAACAAGCATTAACTCTCTGGATGAGAGCTATATGGGTCACAATTGGACGGTAGCCTCTTATAACACGTTCTGATTGGTTGGCGGTTGCATTGTAGTCAATTTCAGTGGCAGAATTTCGACTTGTTAAAGTGGCTACCTTGGCATGAGGAATCCTTATCGTGGACTGTGAAAACTTCTTCAGGCTACAAGTGTAAATCTGGCAGCGTCGCATACTTATAGGAGTTAGAATCACTGACACAGGTCCGCTTACCTATACAGAGTGAAATTTTCGCTTGTCAGAACAATAGGCTACCGTCCCCTCTAAGCGCCGTTGAATAGACTGTTGTCTTTGACGTGTATTGCTAAGCCTATGCGTCGTGTGGACTCGTGCGTTTTCCGAAATAACATAACTGGCGGATACGGTGCAACAAAACATCACTCAATAGTCCCACATCGAGGGGTGTGGGCTGGTCGAAGGGGTTTAAGATGGGAAAAACATTTTCACGAACACCAACCTTACCTTCCATAGGGTGTACAAAGCCATCAAAAGTAGATGTTTATTACGAGTTTGCGAAAATAATAAAAATATCCCACTGTTACGATATCTTTCAATTGCATATATTGCGTAGCCGCAAGATGGTGTTGCTGAGCATCTTGCTACCAGAAGCAACGTCGCCTGGGTCAAGTGACGTTGTACTGGACATGGGACAAACATTTCCACAATAAAAGTAAAATTTGCCGGCGCAGGCTAGACATAGTTAAATACGATACGATAATGATTTGACATCCTGATCATTCGATCAAAACAGTGCTACGAATAGATAAAGCAGTATTTGTTAATCATATGTCCTAAGAGCTTCTGCATTGTTTTGTGGACCCGTGCTCGGGAATGTAGCGATCCGCTCTCTGGATGTGGCGTCATAAAGAAAATGTGGATAGACTGTCCTTTAAAATAAATTTCAGGAAATAGTTGACGTTTCACCAAATCATGTCATCAATGGCGACCGAACTACAACAGCTCATACGCTTCACACACCACATTGATGACCGCTAGCTTAAGTGTGCTGGGTTATATGATCAGCCATGAACTGATGGGCAGCCCTAACATTCAAATTCGTAATGACCACACCGCTGTCTGTATCAGACCCTACATTTCCAATGAAACTATAAGAGAATTGCCTCTACCGCCACCCCTTGGTTGCAACCTTTATGACGTCACACAATCTTTTTTCCAGGTTCATCCTCTTCGTCATCACTGATTTCAAGATCGCTCAGTCCGATTTCTTTCTCCATGTCGTCACGGTTGCTACGGGAAACGATGGCTCTAACGTTTTGTATTTTTTTGAAAACTTTGCTTTGAAGTTCCAAGTTCTGCAAAAAATGAAACATTTAACTTAATTGTCGAAAAAAAATCTACGTTTTACTTTCTTGTAAAAAATGACAACAGAGTAACTAAGTTAGATTATTGCTGAAAAAATTCTGCATTGGCCACCAAGCATCTCTGAAGAGCTGTGTCATGGGAATCAGTGACGTAAGGCGGCCATTTTTTGGGTGTTTACTTTTTCCAGCAAGCCTTGCACACACACTAAGTTTGCTGAATCCCTATTCATATCATGCCAAAATAAACTGACACGATATAAAGAGCTACTAAGCAAATCAAGCATGTATTAGAAACTCTCTAAAAAATGTGAACACCAAAGCAAGGCCGGATTTAGCTGATGGGGGGCCCGGGGCACTTTTAGATCGGGGGGCCCCAGTGCAAAAACCACCTCTACGTTCACAGTAGCATTAATCCAGCACTGCAACAGCATTTTGCAGACACTTCGAAGACTAAAAGAAGAAAAATAACACAAAATCACACTATTTCCACGTAGGGAGGCCCTTCAAAAGTCGGGGGGCCCGGGGCACCTGCCCCCCCCTAAATCCGGGCCTGCACCAAAGCAATGGTCACCGTATGCCACTGATGGGAACAAGCTGAGGAAACAACTTAACTGAAAGATCGATAATTCCAATATGGATGGAGATATCGATTCAGGGAAAGAACTAATCGACTACTCAGCTTTACTGCCTTTACATATGACGTAATAGCCTAATAGATAGACAGCAAAAGTGCTTTCTAAATTCCAACAGCAAGGTTTATTTATAAACGCACGACTTCAATCTTCAGCATTCCCCAATAATTCGTCAGTTTGGAAAATCCCAACAGCAACACAACAGGTTATGATAAATGGATCGCGTGCGTCCATTGTCGTAACTTATGATTGTGAGAGTAGAAACAAATGTAATTGAAATATTTTTGGCAAAATGCTTCAGGATATCATGCAAAATACAACCAGAGGGAGGAGTTTGTGCATCTACTGCGCAATCCCAGTTTTGTATTACTATACAAACAATCACGTTTGAACATGACAACACAAACCGGCTGGTTTTGCCAGATTTGTTATTTGAACTAGCCATAGTGAGCCTGTCACTAAGGAGACAGGTGTGGGTGCATCGCAGCCATCTTTTCACCCACCACAATAATGGACAACCCTCCATTCTCCGTCCACGAAATGGGGCAGAAAGGTTTGCGTCTCTCGGATTGTGAAATCACAATCTGGCTGATCTCTAGCCTTCTTTTGGTGTAATTCGGGCAAACAACAACCTGGGGAGGTGAATCGATAGACCAGACCTGCACAACATACAGCCCACGGCCATTTGTGGCCCGCAAAATACTCTCATTTGGCCTACAAGATGATTCAGATATATTTTGCTCTATACATTCTGTAATGACAATTTTTAGCTTAGTAATGCGATTTTAAATAAGTAGGCTACGAATTAACGTTTTCAAACACAACAATGAGATTGTGTGGTACGCTCCTTCGGTGATTGCCTTTAGGAAGATTGGTTTCAAGACATACTGTAACTTCCCTGGGTATAACTGAATTTCCGCAAGATGATGATGTTGTTTTTGCTATTTTGTTTTATTTGTTTTCGTCATTGATTCGCATCGTCAAGTTGTATCTATTTTGTGAGTCGTGCAAGGCCTGGTGCGTTGCGCTTGAAATGGCTTTGCCCGTGGTAGGATTTCTTTGTGGGGTTTTCTTTGCCTGCCTTGCTCTTGCTCTTCTTTGCTATGAGCTAAACGCATCAAGACGTGTTCCCCTTACGACCATCAGCACTCTTGATAACGCACCATGGCCGATCTTCATAGCAACTGTCCATACAAATCTTAAATATATCAGCTAAAGCTATCTGGGCTAATAAAGCTATAGCCTAAATATATGTTTATATTTTTTTTTTTTGTAACAGTTTATTTTTTTTATTTTTCTGAAG
The DNA here is from genome assembly GCF_918807975.1 of Aplidium turbinatum. Taxonomy (NCBI): domain Eukaryota; kingdom Metazoa; phylum Chordata; class Ascidiacea; order Aplousobranchia; family Polyclinidae; genus Aplidium; species Aplidium turbinatum. The sequence continues at coordinate 1,809,213 of NC_137483.1, read as the reverse complement.
GTGTTGCGACCTTGCCAAATTTCTCAACTTAATAACTTACTTCGGTCACAAGCACGTTTTAACGTTCGCGTTTTGTCGCTTCTACCTTTTTCTCGACCTTTGCTATGTTGACGTGTATTGTTTTTGATATGATGGTCAGAAATAAAAAAACAACTGAACTGAACTGGTTTCATTTTTTCTTATCTGAATAATATATGTTATCTGATAGTCACTTAATAGAAACGTCACTACGTTTGGATGCGGCTAACGAATTATAGTTTTTCTTGTTGTGCTCCTTGTATCATTTTCAGTTGTGCAGGCCCGCGATAAACCTTCGGGCCCAAAACCTCAGAGAAAACGTGGAAAACTTCGTCGCAAAAAGAACTTTATAAATTTTTCTGGTTGCGAATTGGATTCTCAACCAGTCGACGTGAAATCGAAAGAGCTTTTGTACATCATCGTCCCTCTGCCTGGTCGTGATATGAGCAGACTTCCTACCGCGGCAGAACACTCGACGTTCACAATGACTCAAGTGATCAGTTTAAAAACTTCAGTCTGAAAGTGGCAACGGTTTTATGAGTTTGATAATAAAAACATTAAGAAATAACGTTGAGTCACAACTCCGTTGGCTAGCGGAGGATGTGAAACCGCGCAGAATGAAGAAGTAAAAGATGAATCAAACCACATACAACCAGTTGTCATAGTGGAGAGATTTGAATCCCCATGAAAGTGCGTTTGAATTGCGTTGTTTGAACACTCAATGCTAAGCGACATCAAATTAACATTAATTTTTTTTCTGATCACCCATATGCCAGTTATCCAGCCAGTAGAATATCCGATGTCATTCTTTAAAGTGATTCAACGTCTGGAGATGTTAAATCAATGCAAAAAGAACGGATTTTGATAGGATGATGTCTAGCAAAGAATTTCCTTCGCAACGAAACCCCGCTAGCCTCATCACTGCACATCATTGTCCATACACGTAGGGAAAAGATGTTTTTTGGGAGTGCGAAAAAATTCTCGCCCTAATAATTAAATGTGCCCAAATGTTTTTTACGACAAAGCATAGACCACATGATTAAAATTCTACACTGCTCGCAATAGTCAGGTATAATTTTGATTTGAGCAAAAAATCAAAAGCAAGTTCAACCTTAATGAAGTTTTTGAAACATGCTGAAGGTTCTTGGCCAAATTGTTTATCGAATTTGGCCAAATTTTCGACTACTTGAAAAGTTTTGGGGTGCGGTTGCACCCCCTGCACTCCTGGCTCCTACGTTTATGCCATTGTCCAATCACAAACCTTTCACTGTGTCGTCAATGTATGAAAAAAGTATAACGAGCATAAGAGGTTTGTGCCAGAAGGGCAAACTTGTCTTGAAAGGTGGATTACCACCGCGCGGATGCCACATTGCAACTACAATATGGGGAATGCGAACCAGACTTTTGCGAGTGTCAAGCGGATACCTGGACCCACATGGTCAAGAGGATAAAAACAGTTTTGTTGAAATTTTGAAAAAGAAAACAAGAATTCACCGACCCTTACCTTCAATATCGTTTTCTTTATAACTTGAGGAAGGTCATTGTGGAATCCGTTGCTGGAAGTGGGTGCGTTGCTCTTCCTGATTGTGACGCCATTGATGGGCGTTACCTGGCGCTTTGCGATTGGTTGATCGTCGTTCTCTTCGTCAGAGGAATCTTCTATGGAATTTGCGAGAATATCATCGATGACGTCATGGTTTTCCTCGCTGTGATTGGATGCAGCAGTGTTCCTTACGTCATGATGACGTCCGACAGCTTGCTGACGCAGTTCTTTATGCTTTACGTCAAGTGGAGTTCTTTGGCTTTGATGATCAGTGTCAGAAGTTTGTACTGATCTTAGGACGTCAGGACTTGATGAAGCAGCTTTGACGTCATTTGTTGATGACGTAGTTGCGGTAGTGACATCGCTGGTGGTTTGTGAGACTGGGGGAGTGATTGTTCGCAGAGAATTTTGGAAATTGAACTGAGAACAATAGATGACCTCTAGTGGCGTTGCCGAGAGTGATGTGACATATCTGCAAATACAACACCAACTAATTATGACGTCACACAAAAAATTACGGGCAAGAGATCACTCGCTACAGTTGTAGTTTAAAATACAACAATTGACAAGAACAGTTTAGAAGCTTTTTTCCCAATGTAAGTCGGTGCAAAAATGGGCCAACAGATTCGGTTTCGTTTACCCCGTTGGTGATGACGCTGTGCATGTCCGCGTCTGCTGTTGGCAGGTGTTGTATAACTGAACGGAAGAGACAGCGAACAGCAACTACATAATGCGAGTCACCTAACTTACTTCTTGGTAGGCTTATGATTCCAAATGGCTCTAACAATTTCAGGAACATCTTTCTTTGGATTGGAACACCCTTGGCACCAATGGGTCTTTCCTGTACATACCCCCCACTGAAGAGGGGGCATCACTTTCATGGGATTTTTTGCCTTCTCAACGCTTTTTAAAAGCGCTTTAGTTCTGTTAGAGATATACTTTTCATCGATTTGATAGTTCTCAGACACAATGGGGCGCATCATCGACATTTTATTCAGGTTGTCGCTTTGCGTCAAAACTTGTGGTTTGCCGAAGGCTGGGTATTCCCCTGATTCAATACTCTCCCACTGACCGAGATTAGCAAAATGGTTCACTTGAGGAACGGACAGGATCCCCTCTTTAACTGGACGACTGATGTCATCGTTTGATGACGCACAAGTTGAGGTAGCTTTGGGTGGTGACGTCACTTGTTTCCTTGGTGACGCTTTCGGACTGATGACATTCAAGTCCACTTTTGATGATTCTGGAACAACATGAAAAGCATCCACGTCACGCTACACGTCACAATAAAGCTTTGTTGAGGAATGGGTCAAGAATATAATGTAGGGGACTCCTGCTCAGTGCATGACGTTACATTACGTCATAAAGAACAAGCTTTAAGCGACTAACATGCAATGCACTTTCAACCGACAGAAAACACAGTTACGTGAATACGCTATGGCAAGATTTTTTTTCGATTGTAGAAAGTGAGAAACTTTACAGAATATAAAATGTTACCGGGAGGTTCTTGTTTGATGGTGACGTCAACGGTTGTGACGTCATCGCGCAGCACGTCTGCGACATTTCGAAGTGCGTTCGATGGTTTGATTGGTAGGTTCCCGGATGATTCAAGAAGATGAAGAAAGTGTGGAGGTAGACAACCGGTGTACGAGTGCAAGTCTAGCTTGTCTCCTCCCTAAAATTAAAAACATTAATTAATAAATCATTGAAATCAGCTTGAAGCTTGGCGAGGGAGCACCGGCCATGCAGCAAAAATAACGACGTGACAGCATGGTATGCATGTCTGAACGGCGCCAATGAGGACGTTAGTTCGACAACGCTCCAGAGCATGAGTCTGTGTCTATGGAAAGACACTTCATGACGAACTTGATAGGTTGATAGGAAGATTGGATTCCTTGCCTTCCACACAGTAACGTGGGCAGGGCTCCAGAAAGTGCTTTTTCGACTCGGGCCCGAGATGATCTTAGGGGTTCGTAACCATTCCAAGAGGCCTTAAGCTTTAAGAAACCGCTACGTATTCCTTGGATATAGTGTTTTCAGAAGTGCCTTGATTCGAGGCGAAAGGAGCTCATTGGTACCGGCACCGAATCATCGTCTCAACACTCCTGCTTCCACGTCACTTCACTAAATCTTTAGCCACCGGGAGTAGAAATGGATATAATGGTTTTAGTTTGGTTTTTGAATCTTTATTCCCGGACTGACAAAGCCTTGATAGGTTATTCCTGGTAGTTTCGCATACTTGTAGAGGCTCTTGACGCAGGGCCGGTTACCGAGATTGGCAGTGTGAAGTTTCCGATTGTTGAAGTGTTGCCGAGGGAATTATTCCATTCACTATGTGCCGCTGAATGGAGAGCAGTCCTGACATAAAGCACACACAAGCGCACACCTCGAGAGCACACCTCGAGAGTCGAACCAGCGCAGCGTGATCTTGAGCCGGGCGCGTAACCACTGAGCTAACGGGGCGCATATAATTGACGTGAGGCAACAGCCTAGGCCCTAGGACAATCATTCAAGCACTTTTCAGGCAAGAGAGTAAACGTGAAATGAATCAACACCCGCCAAATTGTGGCCGCGATTGAAATATACGAACTCTTCAAAACAATGGAAACAATTTAGATGTAGCAGGTTACTTACCATTTTAGCAGAGACTGGTGCACTATTTCTCCTGACGATGGAGTGTTTTCCTATTGGATGATTCACTGCGTTGTCACGGCAACGATCGTCGCTTTGGTAACGCCGCTCGCGATTCAAAGAGTTTAGTCTTTCTCGGCTGCCAGAAGAATCGCGAACTGTCGCGCGGTCATCAGAGGGATGCACGGTGGAATGGAAAGTCAACGGAAGAGAGTGCACGTGCTCTAAGTGGGAATGCTGTCTGTTTGGACGATGGCGGCGATCACGTGACTCCTCAACACGGATTGTGTTTGAATGAGGGGAATTATTTACTTCGACCAATTGCGCCGTGGCGGAATATTTGTCACGTAGTTCAGATGGTTTTGTGATTGGACGAGACTTGTCACGCACCGTGTGAGCATCATGTGACGTGTCAGCTCGCTTTGCCAGTGGTGGAAAATGGTTGTAAATTCCGTTGATCTCGGTAATGATTGGATGAACTTTTAGTCGCTTCTCCGGTGATACTTTCCTGGTTGGTCGATCATGATGACGTGGCTTATTGTAATTGGTAGGTATTCGTTGAGAACTCTGACGCACATCATGAGTTTGTCTCGAACCGAAGTCTCGACCTTTTGCGGTTGAATATTGAGCAAGTTGGTGTAACTCCGCAGCATGACGACTGCTCATTGAAGGATTTAAGCTTCGAGGATCAACAACGTGCTTCGGGATTGGTTGATAACTAGAAGGAAGCTCGCCTATTGGTTGGTTTACTGAAAAAGCAGAATTTATCGGAATGTGATTGGCCGCAGGAAGTGGGTGTGGCACAACTTTGTAGTACACTTGAGGTTGGAAGCGAACCTGGGTGGGTTGATGCAAAGAGTGAACAAAGACATACTTTTCACTTCTATTAGACTCATTTGGTTGAGAAGTAGGTGAAGGACTGCTCGAATCGTTGTGATTCTGCTTCGAAGCCGGTTTCAGCTTCTTACTGCTCAGATCTAAAGGTTCGTTATCGTCCAATTTGCGCTTGGGTCTTTGTGATGTCACAGGGGCCGCGGCCACTTCCAGGCGCTGGGTCGGCTTCCTTACGACGAAGTTAAGAGGCTGGTTGCTATTTTCGTGACCGTTACTAATAGCAACATCTGATTGTTTTCTGCCGTTACTTGGAAACGCATCCGCTGGAGATTGTCTTTCTCTCTTGATACGCAACGCTTCAGCTCGTACTGATGACGTGTGAGCAGCCACTGATGACGTGACTTCAGGGAGTGATGACGTGAAGGCGTTTTCATTGGCGAGACGAGAGTTCACAAAAGGCTTCAACTTTACATCATGACGTCGGAGAGGCAGACCCTGGAAAAGATCACAATTTACCATGGTTGTCATAGTTACCAGTACTATGGTTGGTATAAGATGCCTTGTTATTCCCGTAGCAACAGTTTACCAGCTTTATTTTTAATAAACTGTTGCTGCGGGAGTGACAATTATAAGACATCTTATACCAATTGATAATGAGACAGTCTACTGCTTCAAGCCGACAGTTTGCATGGAGTAGATTCGCAGTTTAACTTGGGTAAGGCATCAATCAGGTATCAGCCGCTTGACTAAGAAAATATTCATCTTTCGGTCTAAAAAATATGTTTGAAAGCTTCATCCTGAAGGTTTCACAAAATTGTTGAGACTGTTGTCGCAGTCCGGCTAGCGAGGGTAACAAAGAAAAATTTTCATTGCAGTTGGCATGTTATTCCTTGACACGATGTTATGACGTCATAACCTAGTTGGTTTCGTTGTCGTGCGTTGTACGTGACTATCAGTAGGCTTACCATATTTTCAATTTCATGTCGATGGTTCCTTATTGTTAATGTGATTTTTCTCATTTTTGCTTCCATAGGTTAATTGGTTAAAAAAGTTTCTCATCAAGCAATCGAAGAAGTGTTGTTGCCGGGAAATTATTCCATTCACTACAGTAGTTGCCGCTGAATGGAGAGCAGTCCTAAGAATGAGTTGCTCAAGCGCACACCTTGAGAGCCGAACCAGCGCCGCGTGATCTTGAATCGGGCGGGTAACCACTGAGCTAAGGGCGCGTGAAAAGGAACTCGCTGACAACATCACTGGTAAAGTGGGTAGGAATATGAAGTTGAACTTAAATACAACAGATTAAAGTTTTTAGATATGAAAGTCTTTAAAATCAACATATGACATCGATGTAATTGCCGTATACCATCCCACCTGCTTTCCTAGATCTGCTGACGCATAGCCCCCGCTCATGTAGCGCGGTAGGGACGAGTGCTTTGTGACGTCATACGGGCTGTCGTACAAGGCCAACAGTTCGCTGATCACGTGATCACCTTTAGCGCTGGCCAATTGTGAGGCTGATTCGCCGTAAGTTGTGCGAAGGTTCGGGTTGGCTCCAAGCTGCAGGAAGATTAGGTCATGTCAAAACAAAAGTGGTAAAGCTGCATTTTGAAACAAATTATATTTGTTTAAACACAAATATTTTGTTTGCTTATTCTTATCAACCGTAACCAGAACTTAAAGCATGGTCGGTTATTGATAAGTTTATAGTAACTGGTAGTCACAAAGTCCATTTGCTACGAATTTGTGGCAACAACTTTTTTTTATTTTATTTTTTTATTTGATATTGCTATGTAAGTTATCATGAAGGTGAAAAAGCACCACTGTGCTTGCAACACCATTATTATTAATTATTATTATAACAGTTCGACTGCTAACTTTCCACATACATCATAAAACAAACAGTCTCTACAACAAAAAGTCCCAGGACAAAATAGCTAATTAATTATTATCTCCAATACTTCAATCAAATATAGCAATGAATGAAGTTCAACTGTAGCAAAATTGTCTGTCTCGGTGACGCCGATAGTTTCAAGTCTCTACAAATGCTCGAAACTACCTCAATTAAGCTTCAAAAAAAAATTTCTTAACAATTCCTTCACAGCTTACCTCCAACAAAGCTTGGGCGGCTTCGCGCTGTGACGTCCGAGTAGCCAGGATGATGGGGGATGCCCCTCCTTTGTTTTCCTAGAAAAATTAAACTTTCACGTAACAAATCAATGCCTGCCGGATGATAAGAAAATTATTTCAATTATTGCAATCGTTCATCGACACTACGTTCAGCAATAGATCATAACCTAATTGTTTGTCATAATTAAGGCGATGATACTTTCTGGCACTTCGTTTGGTGACGCTCCTTGAGTACTATCGATGACATCACACAGTGCCACAGAGTGGACAGTCAGACCCCGTTAATCCAACCCGGTGCGTTTCGCATCGTCTGGTCGGGTTTGAGAGGTTGTTTTGTTTGTATCCGTTTTTGACAGATTTAGTTTGGACAGCGAGAAAATTTAATCATCTAGACTTCACTCTAGTGCTCTCAGAATCCACAGAAAATGAATGCTCATCCACTTCCTAACACAGCCCGATAAAACTGTCTGTAATAAAAAGCGCTAAATACAAGACAACAATAAGCAACGCAACCCTAATGGTAACTCCTTCGTTTAAGCTTCAGGGGGCGATAGGTTATTTAATCACCCCAGTTTCACAAGTTTTTTCGGCTACAGTGGAAGGCAAGTTGTTGAATAATAACTCAACTGCTCAACAAGAACCTCATACTGCATCTGCAAGCCAGCTAACGTTTCATGAGCTATCTTCGCGAGCATTGTTTCGCAACAGTCACCGCCGTAACCATAAACACGAACAGCAGCGATGGCCTCTTCATGAAAACATGAGGAACTTCCTTTGTTATGAAACAATCCGCGCCGTGCACTTACGCTGTTTATTTGTTTCTTGCCAACGTTTTGTGACGAATAGAGCGCAGCAGCTTCATAGATCGCAAGATTTTTAATCAAGAGTTCTAAGTTCGAAATCAGAGCAAGGCAGATAACTTTACAAAACTAACAAAACCTTCAATGCAGATGTACCTGAGAAGTCGATCAATATTTTAGTGATATCTTAGGATTGTTTCATGTTCTCTACAAACTCTGGAACTTACATCCAAATAGCAAATCAGTCGTTTTAACGTTGCAATGCAAAAACGCCTCATTTGCTGTCTGGGTGAATGTTTTAACAACCATCAAAATCCTTCTATTTACATTGAATCAATGACGAGAAACGTTAAATCAATGTAAGAAAGACAAATTTTGCTATTTGCGACCTCTCAAAAGTTACACACGCATTTGTGTTAAAGAAATTAAAATTTGTCTAATGATTTTATCTTGTTTTGGCAAACCTCTGTAGATTTAACAATTGAAGCAGCTGAAATATCACCCACCGCCTTGCCAGCTTTGGCACAAGCGGAACATCACAAGGTGTGGAATGACAGGATCGTCTGTCCGTCGTTCCAAACGATGTTAAAAGTCTTTCGTTTTCAGGATAATTAATTCTGTTTTAACTTTACTTGTTTGCTTGCAGTGATAAACAAGCTATACTGCTGTGATATAAGTTACTATTTTCAGCAGCAGTGGCGACATTTTAATGAGCTTTCTATAAAAAGCCGACTTTTCTAAAATTTGTGTTTATTCCCAAAAAAGGAGAGGTCTGCTTCAATTAAAGCGCTTTCCATGGTTCGCTCTCGATTGACACGAGTCTGTGTCTTCATGTAGCCGAATAACGTTGCCATGGCAACATGTACCGCTGTAACTATGCCAACACTACAAACTGAGATATTTCTCTTTGAAGTCATGGAAGAGATTTCCAAGGAATGCAGTTGAGGAAAAAACTGGCCCCTTCTGGGAAGGTAAACCTGGGACCACTCTCGTATTTGGCATCAAAAATTTTTCACTTGTATGGAAATCGAATATGTTTGCTGTTTGACTCTCTGGCCAACGGAGGAAACAACATATGACCAAACAACGCTCTTTCCAGGTTCCCACAGCAATCAGATGCAGACAGTCACACCCAATACTCATCAGCACACACAACCGCACTGCACAAGCCATGCAGAGATGACTCAAAGCAGCCTTGAAAGCTTATACTGCTGACCATTTCATTAACAAATGAACACATAAATCATAAACAGACATAACTCAGCAACAACACTACATTTAACATTATAAAAACAAAAAACAAAAAGCGAACGTTTTCGGCTAGTCATATAGCCCTTTTCAAGCCTATAAGAAAATACATTATTAAAAGAAATGCTAAAGAATCATATAGTATCACAGCAAAAATATGGTCAAAGCTAAACATTTGAGAAACTGCCTCGCTCACACAAAATGATAACTGAAAATTACACAGCACAACGGGTCAAGTATTTCAGAGGTAAAATTAATTGATTGTTCAGACAAGGACTCAGGCAGATTACGCAAGAAAGACAGAAGCACAAGAGATAGTGGCACAAAACAAAGTAAATGCGAGAAACACAAGACGTGATAATTCAATCAAAAAACTGCTAAAAGGTAAGAAGCTCCGCAAGCAAATAATTGCCTGTTGAGCCCTGGGTTTAAAGATTTGATGATCAATGCCTCGTGAATCTTGGTGTCGAATTCGGACAAACACTTACGAACAATTTTGAAAGACTGCAAAGACGGTTTATTGTTAGAGCACGATTGGCAGTTTCTAATATGGTCTTTAATTGCACTGTTTTTATTAAAATTAGCTAAATTCAAATGCTCTCCCACTCTCGTCACCAAATGTCGTGTGGTCATACCAACGTATGACGATCTCGCATCATGCGAGCAAGTGAACTTATACACGACGTTAGAACATAAGCGGAAAGGAGTTTTAGACTTCAACTGAAAATAATAACCAGCTTTAAATGTTTTATAAACGGGAAAAATCTTAACGTTAAACTTTAATGCAATAAATCTGGACAAACTTGTGGCAAAACGTCGTGTATAAGTAAACTCCTTTCCGCTTATGTTCTAACGTCGTGTATAAGTTCACTTGCTCGCATGATGCGAGATCGTCATACGTTGGTATGACCACACGACATTTGGTGACGAGAGTGGGAGAGCATTTGAATTTAGCTAATTTTAATAAAAACAGTGCAATTAAAGACCATATTAGAAACTGCCAATCGTGCTCTAACAATAAACCGTCTTTGCAGTCTTTCAAAATTGTTCGTAAGTGTTTGTCCGAATTCGACACCAAGATTCACGAGGCATTGATCATCAAATCTTTAAACCCAGGGCTCAACAGGCAATTATTTGCTTGCGGAGCTTCTTACCTTTTAGCAGTTTTTTGATTGAATTATCACGTCTTGTGTTTCTCGCATTTACTTTGTTTTGTGCCACTATCTCTTGTGCTTCTGTCTTTCTTGCGTAATCTGCCTGAGTCCTTGTCTGAACAATCAATTAATTTTACCTCTGAAATACTTGACCCGTTGTGCTGTGTAATTTTCAGTTATCATTTTGTGTGAGCGAGGCAGCTTCTCAAATGTTTAGCTTTGACCATATTTTTGCTGTGATACTATATGATTCTTTAGCATTTCTTTTAATAATGTATTTTCTTATAGGCTTGAAAAGGGCTATATGACTAGCCGAAAACGTTCGCTTTTTGTTTTTTGTTTTTATAATGTTAAATGTAGTGTTGTTGCTGAGTTATGTCTGTTTATGGTTTAAAAGAGTTACCTCTCTACCCAAATTGAACACATAAATGGCGGCCATTAATCGACCTACACTCGTGGTGATGTTTAACGTGCAAAGGCTAAACACCAAGCGACTTTTTCGACCTAAACCTACTGCATTGCATAACAATGGCAGATTTAAATAGTTTCGAAAGCTTTGCAAGATAGACTGCAGACAAGCATATGCAGATCAAGAACAACAAATGAAACCAAACCACTTCCCTCCCAGACATGCACAATTGCACATCTTAACATGCAGACTACTGATTGATGGCCCAAATGCCCAATTCAAGATCAATCAAACCAACAATTACCTAAGAATGACAAATTGTTCTTCAAGCGCTCGCTGGTTTGTTTGCTGTCATTTCCTTTGTGTATTACCGCTCGTCTTCCCTTCGAAGAGTCAAAAGCGTAAACTTTTTCTGCCAACGTAATCACGACTTTTGACTTCTGTACAATGGCATCCGCTGAGGTGGGCCAGCGTAGCGTGGCCAGATCATTTGGTCGAGTACAATTTCCAGATTCTTATTCGCTGTGTTGCCAATTTTTAGAGGATGTAGATGTGTTTAGTGTCCATCGTTCGATAGCCAATTATGTTAATATTGAACTACAGAGAGAACCTTTAGGGCTAATGTAGTAAATTACATCATAATTAATATCAGTAACTTTGTGTAAAGGCTTTACAGTAGGATCTTCACAAAGTTCAATGTCACACGTGATCAGTGTCATACGCCATCAAAGTTACACGTCATCAGTGTCATACCTCATCATTTCGTTACTTTAATAGTTTCATGATTTCATAGCTGTGTCATGTTTATATTTGCTTTTCAGCAATGAGAAAGAATTCAACTTTACCATACTGGCAGCACATGGTCTACTTGGCATTGCTTTCACAATAGTAACCTAATGAAACGTAATAAAAACGCAAAATTCTTGCCGTTTGTTTTTCCGCTACAGGTACGCCCTTGTGAGAGTTTTTTTAAAGTGTCTCTTTTTTATAGGGGCCCTAGGCCTATGGCTGGCCTCAATATGTGCCGTTCCGGCACTAAGCTTGCGGCATTGTTTACCGCTTACAATTACTCGGTTCAAATTTTACCAAACTAAAACGTTCTCAGCAATTCTTATCCAAAGTGTAAGTTTAATTCAGCAACATGGTCTCATCTTCTGGCTTAATTCAACTTCAAATTGGGTCGCCGGTGCAGATTGCAGTCCTCCACATCACTCTATCAGCAGCATCTTCTTCTTTTACTTCAACATGGCAACATTGGTGATTTTAACATTGAGATCAGATTCGTTTTCATAGAGTTGTTTTCGTTAAAATTGTGATGATCATTATTATCACTGTGAGCAATTCACTGTGTTGAAAAATTGTGATCCTTGAGTCGCGTCGAAGTACAAATGCTTCATCGACACCCAGTGAACTCTGCCAACCGTGCTGGCCGCACAAGAACGCTGTGCTAGACATTTTCAAACAAAATTTTTGTGAGTTTGCTTCGCTCATTGTCTCGGCTTAGCAAACGGAAACTTCTAATTGCCACTTTTCATGACTGAGCAAAAGTACCAGCAGCCTGCCTTTGTGCGCAAAGGAAACGAAACTCCAATAGTTCTCATTGTTCGTTTCTGGAAAGTGAAACATTAAAATGCCATTCACTGAATCTTAATAGTAGAAAAATTGCATTTTAACATTTAGAAGAGAAGTACACGTTAAAAATATACAAGAAAACTTTCTCTTGTTCTTTCATGATCATTTTGATGATAAATTTACTTCTCACCTTTCCTGCCAATCACCAAATAATTTATCTTTTCATTGTTTCTGTCAACTTTTGGACATTATAAATGTTGGATATTATAAGATAAATGAACGATCAATTCTATCTCGTGTAATTGTCGCCTTCTACTGGGACTGCTGGAAGTTGAACGAAAATATTTGACACAAATCTCATTGCAGTGATGTAAAACCTTCGCTACGAACGTTTAAGCAACACAATAACACTGAAGATGAAGACAGTTTAGTTTTCGAAACGTTTGTTTGCTGAACATGAGTTTAGCATCTACATTTTGGGCTCTTTAGTCTTTTTTACAATTTTGCTCAAATATTTTGAATAATTTTGTTTGAAACACTGGATATTTTATAAAGTTGTTTCAGTGTCTTTATTTATAAATTAATTACTGGCCACATGTCAGACAGCAAATCAACGCTTTTTACATTGATTTAACGTCTGCAGACGTTTTCAGAGCCGCTTGAACTAACTTACTAAAAATTAAAAACAAGAAACAATTACTCAACATGCTGATTTATTTTTGGTTCCACAGAACTTTTCGAATTAAAACTTGCCTTGAACTTCTAACAACGGTAAACTCAGCTGCCTAATAATCTTGATTTCGAGCAACTTTATCTTGAACTGTCTGCTGATGGTCTCTTCAGCCTCATTTGAGCTGACTGGACGCCTTCCTATCTCATTCAAAACAAACTGACTAATGTCATGTCATAAAGAAGCGCCCGACATGATCAAATTTGCGAAAATAAAAACGGGTTGAAATTTCCTGCAATCAAATCGGTGACGTCACTGTGACGTCACCAGGAAAAACGGAAACGAAAGAGCCACAGCAGACTTTCTGCGCCGACCCCTTAGTGCGCTGAGTTCTGTGTCTCGTAATTTCAAATATTCAAGTAGTGTTGACTCGTCTGCCTAATTAATAAAGGAAGGTCTTTCGGCATTGTGTCAACGCCTCTAGATTGTGAAGTGATACGGATACAGTAAAGCTTGACCTGCTCAGTAGATTTGAGTGTGGATAATGCCAGAAAAAGCAAACAGGATAGAAAATGGCTTGGTGGAATTTTTATGCCACTGTTCATGCCATAAAAAGCAATTGCTTTAAAAATATTTAAGAGAAAAGGATAAAAATCCCACATTAAATGTTATTAGTTAAAAAATAACTCGTGAATGATTGACATGCTCTTGAGCAGAGCATGAAAATGTCAAATAGAAATTTCAGAGCCGTCTGCAACAACCTGTAGGTATTCCCCTCATGAGCAATCCACACTTTGGCTCGTTGTCTCCCGGTTACCATCTCATACGCTAACAGCAAAGTGCAAATCTCCCTTTCTGTGACTCATTTTCGGTTATTTCCCACTGATGACGCGTTTACTTCGTCTTTGTTTATTCACCAGGTTGATTATTAACTCTGTCTGGGGGGGTCTTCTATGCTTTCCAATAGCTCATATGAAAAAACTGATACTCAACAAAGATCTGCTTTGCTGAGGAAAATGAATAATGGTTCGTCTTCCATGACAAACAATTCGTGACGGTAGATCTGTTATAGAGGGAGCCAGATCCAAAGTTCTGAGAAAACTGGCTCAGCAAATAATCTTTCCAAGTCTATAAATGTTTTAATAAATGGAAACTAAATTCAGAAGACGCGGCTGTAAATAGCAGTCCATTGACTTTGCACCTCATGACGCGACGGAACTTTTGAACATTTTCGAAATAGTTCCGTTTCGGACAGCTCCAGTGAAAGTTCAACTTTAAGCTTATACCAAAGTGGAACCTCCTTATCTCCAGCGCTTAGTCAAATAGTGTTGCCAAAGTTGCTTTGTATTTGAGGCATTCAAGTAGAATATTAGCTTCAATGAAATTCACTTTTAATCAACTTCATAAAGTGGTTGCAAAACCTTCGCCCAAATAAAACCGACAAACCAACACCTCAACGGTTAGGCAGGTTTCGGTCAAACTTACAACATTTCCTTCCAAGTTGATATGAAGGACTTGCGACTGTGCCAAATTTTAAACTAATTATCCTGTTTCCTTCTCAAGAACGTTATAAAGTTATTGTTTTGTCGCTTCTACCTTTTTCTAGACCTCTGTCATGTTCGCATTGAATTGTTTTTCGTTGTGATGATCAGAAATTAAAACAAACTGAACTAAGTTTTAAGATGATTTGTTTCGTGTCACTCTACAACTGATCAGGTTTATCAGCAACTTCTGTCGTTGTGAATCATATTTACATTGTTGTAATCGCATCACTGCTCGACCTTTTCTCACTACTTCACACAAGATAGAACACAATTGATCATTAACGGCACAACCTGGGATCGAACCAAGGCCGGTTGGAACCGGTTGAGAAGGCGCCAACCACTGCTGTTCTGGTACTGAAGCTGAGAGGATAAACCGAGCTCGGATAAGAAATTTTCAAATTTTCTTATCGGAGCTCGGTTATGTTTCTGAAAAACTGCAACTATTTTGAAACGTCGCTTTTACATTGACAAACGTTACAACAACGCCACAAAACTAAAAATCACCTAGAAGCATACAGGCTACATTTGCGGTCGTGTTATTGCCGTAACAAGCTTGATAGAACTGAATGCGTTAAGTAAATAATTCGCAACAATATTAACAGTTCGTGCTAGCCAGAAATAGCTGCGCGGCCCGAGTTGGTCACGACATTGCAAAAGAAACCAAAACCTACAGGCCGTGTGACGTCACAAAGTAAGAGCATGCATGCGCAGAGAGGATATTTCCGCATTCAGACAAAAAGTAACAAAATCGGCAGCAATGTGATCAATGATTGTTGTGTCATAAAGACCGCGATAAGGCAAAGCTTACCAGTAGGTTGATGTCAGCTCCAGCTTTCTTCAAAAGTCGAATCCCGAGATGGTTTCCTTCAATAGCAGCCACATGGATGGGAGCGAGACCTGGGAACACAAATATCTTCGTTTCAAATCAAAACAGCGGAGAATGTTTAATCTGACAAAACAATGAGAGAGTGCAGACTCGACGACCTCCTACTCCTCCATAGGGTTACGGTCTCGCACTCTCTCATTGGATGCACACTGCATGTTTCTGTGTTTTTTTTTACGTTTTGTTTCGCATCCAAACAAAAATAAATGACCATCCATCCAAGAGAGCACCACCTGTTTACATCGATTAAACGTTTAAAAACTTTATTTCAAAAGGTTCCGACTTGCTGTCTCATCTTGCTGCAAATCTCATCCCGTCACAACAACATTTGCTTGAATGAGTTTTTTTTCAGCAAGGCACTATTTGAAAACGCATGATCCCTATAGAGCCGTCTTCCCCCAAAAAACATCAACTACCGTTCGCCATTTGATGTAACAGAAAGTTTTTAAGTCCGAAACGTTTCTAAAAGACATCATCATTCCATTTCGAACAGAATTCCTTTGTCATAGATTCATTTTACATCAAGTTTTTTGATAAAAAGAATTAGTTTTGCCCAAACAATTCATTTCAAATACTCCTGACGATAATTTCAATAATTAAAACTAAACAAAGCCTGCGGGAATGATACAAAACATTGGAATAATGTTGGAATCCGAGGAAAGTGTTTGCATACACTAGCTCTACGACTACGTGCTACGCCATTACCAATATGAGCAAACAATTCTAAAGTCGCAACAACAACAATGAAACCCAGACGGAAAATCAAGTCCTTTTTACTTTAGACATAAAAAGTGAAAAGTAGACGGACAATGTCAGCTATGGCCAAACAATGACACTAAACTACCAGATTGCAAATGATTTCGTTGAAACGATCCGGTGAGAATGCACCAGGTCTGACTCCACATAACTTTATCGTCATAAATCAATAACAAAGTAACCTTCATGCTTTGTTAAACCACAAGCAAAAGTAACCATCAATACAAGTCGCAATTACAAATGTTTTTTACAAAACAACCTGCTCTTGTACAGTATTTGAAAATAGTTTTACTAAATAATATTTTTGCATCAGAATTAACGTTTTACGTTCATCTGAGTTCGTTTGTTTATAATTTCTATCACAGCCTCACGACACTCTGTCTATCTCTTTAAAAGCTAAATTAATACGATTCCTGAAACTAATTGTAGGCTTGATGTTGTGCGTACGAGTTGCAGTAAAATAAATCTTCCATCAAACCTTTAAAAAGAAGTTTTCTACAGCAACTTACTGGGTTAACTCCGCTTCTTGAAAATCGTTTCTTCAAACAAACGGAAGTTGAAACCATTCACCAATTAATAAAGTTAGAGCATCAACGAAGATTGCTATAGTTTGGTCTGTATGCTGCTTTCCACAAAGCGCTGAAGTAAATTGCCCGCGGGCGTAAGTCACAAATATGCCTCGACGCCGACCATTGCGACCACATAAAGTTAAAGTTTCGGTTACCAGTCTCTTCTGAAAGTTTAAGGAATTAAATTTTGTGGCTTTTAACTTCGGTTTCGGTCATGAAATTACGAAAATAACACAAAAACAAACAATTGACATTTTGCAGAGCAAATTTATTAACTTTTGCATCTTGAAGTAAATCCCAAATGCAGTAACGAGAACTTTGCTTGAAGTTTCGGTTGAAGTTTGCAAGAGGAACTGCTACGATGCAATGAATGTCGCTGCTGCAATATTAACGCGGTAAAAGTATGCGTCAAATTACATTGAATAAACGTTAAAATTTATATTTTTTACGCTTGGTATTGCCTAGCAGGCTCAGTTCCCTTTTTGCTGCAAACCTCCAAAGCATTGATTCAACCTATGCAGACGTTGAATCAATATTAAAAAGAAGAATTTTGTTAACTTACAAAAAATACCTCGTCAATTTATTCGTGTCTGTTCCGTAGCAAGAATTCTATCTCAACATCTGAATAATTACAAATAGACGCACTCTACAGTATAAAGTCTCTCAATTTCATAAATGATTCTAGCACGCACAAAGTAGATCAGTGCGACAACAATACCAAAGCAGGAAGACAACGGCGGATAGTTCTATTATCGCCCCCGCAGGCGAATTAGTATTTGCCTGAATTGTGTGTAGCTATGCATTGCGACTGGGAGGCGAAAATAACAGGGAAATCATTTTTGGTATTTTGCAATAAATTCTCAGGCAACTGCACAAAACTTGATGTTGGCGATTTGTTATCCACTAAACATTTAATTCGGTGCAAATTGATTTCAACGCCAAACGTCATCAATGATTAACAAAAGTAGCTCAATCCTGGGGTGATACACCACAAAATGTCACTCGTTCTAGCAGTGAGGAAATATACAAACTCGTCTGAATTTATCGCAATTGAGCGATAATGGAAATTTGTATATTATAAACAGAATGTCCACCAAAGCTTCGATAGTGATCACAATGCAACCTCCCAGCTTAAAACGTTTCCGCATCGAACCAGTAGAGGATAAGAGAATAAAAGTTGATTTCGTGTGAATCTATTTGAATGAGAGAGTGCAGACTCGACGACCTCCTACTCCTTCATAGGGCTACAGTCTCGCACTCTCTCATTGGATGCACAATGTATGTTTCTGTTTTATGTACGTTTTATTTAGCATTCGAACGAAAAAGAAATGATCATCTATCCACTGACGCGTTTTGTGCCACAAATGCAAAATACACGATCAAGGTGTTGCAGGATCAAGGTGTTACAGAGTGTTGTTTGTTGTCGAATTCGTGTTCGGATTATTTTAAGAACTAATCAGTTTCATATCACAAAGAGGAAACATGTTTTCTCCTGGTTTCGAAAGTAAAAACAAATCAACTCATATTCGTGCTGAGTTTCTCCTTCAACTGGTTTCGTGTATTTCAATATGATCAATCAGACACAAATGTTTCATTTTGTTAATAAACATCAATCTCAAAGGTTCAGACAATATGTAAATCATCTATCGCGACTTCGTTCAACGCTATATTAGATTCGCATTGATCTTTGTTGATATTTTGAAATTACTCACGGCCTGAAATTATCGTGTACACCAAATCAGGGGCGGACAATTACCGACCCAGGGGCCGTGTGTGGTCCATCACAGCGTTTTCCGTTGGCCAACGAGTAATTTAAGAAAAGTCTTGAAAGTTCCTCCAACTTATCACAATAAAAGTTAATGCTGAAGCTAACTTGAACTTAAACTGACTTCTAGTTTTATCTGAATATCTTTGTCTACCTCTCCCTTTCATAACGCTGTCTGGAACGATAACGTCATCGAACCGTGTCGTCATATACTCTATTGAAGGTGTGGAAACAAAATTGGAACAAGGTTGGACGAAACCTATTTTGTGACTAACATTGATCTTGCTTTGCTTATAAATTTGGAAGTAAGACCCCCCGCTACACATGGCCCCTCAAAAATGGCCCTCAAGTAAAATTAACTGTCCGCCCCAACATTACAACAGCATAAGTGGCTGATGACAACGTAGCCTGAGGGTTCAAACAACTTTTCGCCGTGGGCGCCAAATGCTTTTTATTGCTCCAAGGCAAATCGTTGTTTGTAAAATCCACAAAGTCATCAACGTGAAACAGACATCAAATATAAACTGCATCGTTTCATGCTTCAAGGAGCAAAACAAATAAACTTCCATCAGATCGTTCTATGAATGAAACAAATAAACTTAATTTTACCACTGCACAAACTGCATTTTATTTTTATTTTTTTTGTTAAATTAACATAGGTAAAGGTTGGTTTTGAATATTTATCCTCGGACTGACAAAGCCTTGATAGGTTATTTCTGGTAGTTTCGCATACTTGTAGAGGTTCTTGACGCAGGGCTGGTTACTGAGATTGACAGAGCGAAGTTTTCCGTTTGTTGAAGTGTTGTTGTCGGGAATTATTCCATTCACTAGGTGCCGCTGAATGGAGAGCAGTCCTGAAATGCGTTGCTCAAGCGCACACCCCGAAAGCCGAACCAGCGCCGCGTGATCTCGAAAACACCACTACTAGTCACAGCATACGACCCCTAACGACCCAATGCAAAGCCAGACGATAAAAGTCAACAGTTCAAGTGGAAGATAAGTCATTTGATGACTGAGGTACATGCCTTTCATGAAACGAAACTCGAATGCTGAATCATAATGCAAAAGTAAAGTGCGTTTCAAAATGATTCCATTTGAACTCCAAACCAATCAAACTGCTTGGATCAACAAATTTATTTTCGTAACTGCATTTGTGTTGGTAAAGGTTGAAACTGAAACTAAACATTAGTGGGGAGTGCTGCCTTCGTTGCAAAAACAAACTGAGCTGCAGTTTAGAAAACATCGTGCTAAAATATTTCGCCACCTAGCGACGATTAATGGCTTCCCCGTTACCCACTTTCGATGCAAAAGCAATTTTTTATTTAAAAGCAAAGCTCTACTACTCTTAAAACAAAAAAATATTAAAAAACAAGACAGAGTTTCCAAGAAGTATTATACACATATGTTAGAAGGGTTATTTAAGTAAAAAGCTCAACTGTACAAGCTTATTTTGAAAAAAAGCATTCCCCGCTTTTAACCTCAGTGGCATGCTGAAGATGTAGCCAACTATATTGAGAGCAAGTAAACCTTTGTTGACTGCGGCCACTACCTTTGCAATGTAACAAACACTTAAACACTTTCTAACTATATTAGTGTCTATTAGCTGGGTGCAACAGCTAAACATAATATGCTTTCTTATTTCGTGATTTACCTTCATCAAGTCATTTTTTATGTGTGTGTGTATTTTGAATATATATTTAATAATTGCATCTACGCTGTCGTTGTAGGCTGTACCGGTACTTAAATTCATTGTACCGGCTGTGAAAATCAACAAGAGCTGATGTTTAGATTATACCCAACTTTTTAATGTTTGTTTAGACCTATGTGAAAGACGATAGTTAACACTATTTATGAAGCATTTTAAAAAGTTGTGAAAGAACATTTCCATTCTCAGCGACGGTCATGCAAGGTCGTTTTACAGTTGCTTTGCTTTTTGAAGCTTTGGGGGCCCGGATTTTTCTTAGTACCGAGCCCCAAATGTTCTCTCAACGGCCCTGCCTACTGGGCAAATCATTGGCTACTTTGTGTTAAATTGTTGGCTCAACTTTTGAATTGAAAAGCAAAATGGTTAATAATTTGTCCACAACTGTATTTGACCTGTCTATTTTCATCTTAGTCATCTGAAGAAGGCAGTTAACCTGAATGACGAAACGTACAAAAACTTCTTCTTTCAAACTTTTTCCCGCACTTCCCATGTCATCGAAAGCAAGACTTACATTTTTGATTGAAATGAGTGAGTTGGTTAATCGCTATTTTTAGCGTAGAAGCACTTTTGTTGTTATGCAACCAACAAAATGGCTTCTCTGTGACATACCATATATATTCTTCTTCTCGAGCGCGCTCATAGAAGCCGCGTTGATGACATTCCTCAGGGTGAGATATTGGGTCGACGATCGACTGTGCTTTATCGCGAGGTGCACGCTGTTGTTGCCATGGCGATCGGTGACGTCACAGCTAGCAGGGTTGGCGCTGAGAAGGAGGGCGGCAATACCTGGATGATCAATGATGCAGGCGAGCTGAAGTGGAGTCTGTAATCAGAAAGTTCAACGGTTCAAAATTATGGCTTACTACACAGAGGCCTAGACAATATACAGTACAATGGAATTGGTAAAACTGGTGGCTGATGGTGACGTTATAGTACCATTGTCTTCAATGGAATGCATGTGGTGTGTAATTGGTTGGTTGGTTTTGAATCTTTATCCTCGGACTGACAAAGCCTTGATAGGTTATTCCTGATAGTTTCGCATACTTGTAGAGGCTCTTGACGCAGGGAAGGTTACCGAGATTGACAGAGTGAAGTTTTCCGATTGTTGAAGTGTTGTTGCCGGGGAATCATTCCACTCACTAAGTGCCTCTGAATGGAGAGCAGTCTTGAAATGCGTTGGTTATGGGCACCCCGAGAGTCGAACCAGCGCCGCGTGATCTTGAGCCGGGCTCGTAACAACTGAGCTAACGGGACGGACTGGAATTGGAAAGTTGAACAGTTCAAAATCAAACATTTCTTGTTATGCACTTATGAAACATTGGAATGGTGTGTCCATGGTTCAATTCTGGGTGTGCGCAGTTGTGAGTTTGTATTTAAACTGCTGTCGTGGGGGGGTGGCTGCTTCGGTGCACGGTCGTTTGGTCGACAGACATTTGGTCGACAGGACGTTTGGTCGACAGGACGTTTGGTCGACAGGACGTTAAGTCGACAGAACGATTTATTTTAGGGTTAGGGTTAGGGTTAGAGTCAGGGTTAGATTAGGGTTATGGTTAGTTAACTAACCCTAACCCTAAAATAAATCGTTCTGTCGACCTAACGTCCTGTCGACCAAACGTCCTGTCGACCAAATGTCTGTCGACCAAACGTCCTGTCGACCAAATGACCGGGTACCGCTGCTTCGATGACCACTTGTGGTAGTCTGTCGCAACAAACTTATCAACTTGATCTGACTTTCTATTTAGCGGCACCTAGCGGGTGGTATAAACTACAAGTTGCGACAACAAGAGGGATAATCTTAAATGCTAATCATCATTTCTTGTTCATAAATCACTTTCAGTCTAAATCTAACCATCGCTTTGATTACATGTAAACCACATAACCAACCAAGAACACTTTAGGACATCGCACGAAGCCAGAAACACTGTAAAATGTAAGCGCCCAACAACCACCGTACGGCACCACAAAACACATCGGCTATGATAGACACGACGAGAACGATGCCCGTTGATATGTCAGTTCAAACAAATACATACGTCATTTAAACATTCCCTCAATGAAAAGATGAAGTTTATTGTGGATTTCCGCTGACTTAGCTTAATGTAAAGCTAACGACGATGTTCATTATGGTATTTGTTATGTCTTATTGTTTGCTACAGGACATCAAAAGCCAATGTTTCCATCACCACACTATGAAGTTGCTGTGCTGAAAATCGTGTGCTATCGATTACAAACTACGATGACATAATAAACGCAGCGAAATTAGCTTCACAAAAAGATCTGTTCACGATGATGGTTTTTTTCTAAAAAATATACACGGCCACAAGTGCAGAAACCTTTTCGGCACATCTTGACTATATTTGGTAAATGCAAAGCACGAACAGACGATTGCACAACAAAGCGCAAAATACGTTCAAACAATCGATGGAAATTTCCAACTTGTTCAATGGACATGAAATCGTGCGCTTGTAAGGCATTTGAGAAGGAAATAACTTTTGCGTCTGATTTAGCTTCAACGCTGAAAAATCCTGAGTTTGCCGTTTAAGAAATTGAAACAATGCCAGCAGAAATCACCTCCACAGTGAAAACGCGCTCACAAGCCTGAGGCACAATTGGAAAACGGTATGGACGCGACCGATTACTGTTCGATGACAACTCATTGCCAAGGGCGTTGTTATCGCGGCTCACAATCAACAAGCTACGCTGGTCATGCTTCAATGCTTTTATTGATAAAGTGTTTCCGTTGCTGATTTAAAATCTCGTTGACAGGACGAACAATCGCTCGATCGCGATGAATACGATTGTTTATAACAATGAATACGATTGTTCATCCACGGCCTACTAGAACACGGCCAAATATGTTGCTATTTAAGGAAATTTCTAAGAGTCTGAATTGTTACAATCATAGCTATGACAAATCTGTTATCTTCCCATTTCCAAAAGTAAGTAAAATAAGCAATATTTGTACCTAGACATATGTTTGGCTTGTTTAACCGAAGATTAGGTATGTATGTTAAGCACAACTTATGCAATAACAATGTAAAATATGTAAAATTTTCCAACTGCGTCCTGGAGGTAGTATCGTTTGGTGTGTCGCTTTTGGTGCAATTGCATGTTCCATTTAAAATATCAAGGATTTTTTGCGAATTCTATGTTTTAAGCGGTTCATTTGATGTCCTAATTTAAATTTTAGTTCGTTTTGTTTTCCACCAAGTTTAATTTTGCAAGTAAAATGTGGCTATTGGCAAAAGGTCCTGTTATACAAAAAACTTAACGACTGTATGATGAGACTACCTCCAGGATGCAGTTGGAAAATTTTTACATATTTTACATTATTATTGCATAAGTTGTGCTTAACATACATATCTAATCTCCGGTAAAACAAGCCAATAATATGTCTAGATGCAAATATTGCTCATTTTACTTACTTTTGGAAATGGGAAGATAACAGATTTGTCATAGCTATGATTATAACAATTAAGACTCTTAGAAATTTCCTCAAATAGCAACATATTTGGCCGTGTTCTAGTAGGCCGTGGTTCATCACTACAAGCTACGATTATTTTTTCCGCTATCATTGTAATATCACCAAATATCACGATAAAAAATTAACATTATAAAAAAAAATTTCAGTACGAAATGGCTTTCCTTTTCCTTGACGGAAAAGAGTAATTGTTTGAGCAGAAAGTAGACAGAAGATCAAAACATAATTTTATTAATTAATAATGTATTTGTGTAATTGATAGAAAGATTTAGTCATTCTATTTCTCACAGCACCAAATGAACACGACACGTCTTTCAAAGTCAATTTGAATGACATTTAAATAAAATTAAATGGCAGCACTGTAAGATTGTCATCAGAGCATTTGCACTCGCCGCGTGTCACTCGAGGGGGTTTCAATGTGATTGAACATTATTATTAACAAAACTTTGGTTTGAAGGAAGTAGTAAACAATAATGAATAAGTCAGAGCCGCTTGAGTCAAATTGCTAATTAACAACAATCATTGAACTTGAAATGATTCCAAGCATCATGGTAACTAGGAGAACAAATTTAATTGAACAAATCAACAAGATAGACAAAAAGAATTTCACCACTTGACTTGTTGTTTTCACAAGTTTTGTTGAAAGATTGAACGAAATCGAAACCACGTGACTTTGCTAACAGAAACCACCGAAAGACCAAAACAACCAAAAAAGTCGCGTTTTGCCGCCTCTTCACCGTGGTGTGAAAATATATATCAACATTTTATTATTTACGAACGTTTCAAGATGTAAATCCATAAAGTGTAAAGAAAAATAAAGGCCAATTTACTTTCACGATTAAGTTTGTTCTGAACTGGTGATTTAGGACGTAAAGATTTGAAAAGTTCTAAATTTCAAAACTTGTTTCAGCATGTTTATCACGTCACAATCTTACCTGCATGACGTTGTTTCTGACGTCTAAAGACATGTTTGCGCTTTTCAAAATTTCCACCAATTTTCGACAGGCCAGCTCGTTGCCCCTAGCAACCGCAACGTGTAGCAATCTACAAACAAACGTTTCTCCTGTTACACACAACTGTTACATGAATATACATGCGTACCTTAAGTGCTCAATACAAAGGATAACTTACCTTTACAGTAGGCCTATATCATCATATCGTAAGTTACTTATTAATATTTGTTCTCTACAGTTACTAGTATCAAATTGCCCTGTTTTTGTATGCTTCACATAAAAATTGTTGCAATTCGGTGGTGGTATCCACGTTTTTCCTCGTTATTTCAGGAAAACTGTCGCAAGTGCTGTAGCCTATTATAGCACACAATCACTAATTATTGGTGGTTGGTCAATTCTTGGTCGTTGCTCGTTGGTTTGAATCTTCATCCTCGGCTTACTCAGTCTGAGAGTGCAGATTCAAACCAACAGTAGTTGTTTTTCAATCTCAGTGGCGAACTCTTTTTATTCAATGAAGTAGTGTGCCTGCCTCTGCACACTAGTGTGTATGAATGTGTAGTTAGATTTACTGTGATGGGGTGGTGGCTGACTAGATGACTGCTTATGGTCTTTCGCTACCATCTTGATTGCGCCATAATCTAACCAACAGTTGTACAATGCATTGTTTTGACAATTACATTTTACTCTGATTATTTGTTAATATATGGCGCTGTTAAAACAAAATAAATTGACTTGACTTGACTTGACTTGACTCCTAACATGACAGCAATTATGACTTCATGTGGACAAAAACGCTAATACCAAATTATGACGTCACACACGTTTATCTAGTGGTCGCTCTTTAGGTCTGAATAACTTTTATGATTAAAGACATAAATTTCGAAATTTAATCCAATCTTTATCTTGACCAAGTTATCTCAAAAGCGTCCCAGATGACAAAGCAAGCGTTTTTTCATTGATTTACGTTTTTTACAGACGTAGAATCAATGTAAAAAAGGGCTGGTTGTTCTGGCTGGGCGCTAAAAAGAGTATGATGAAATCAGGGGCGGGCTGCATCTGATAACTTCTTCTAGTTGTCTTTGGGAGTCTACAGACTGTTCTGTTAAAACTAAAGGATACAATCCAATCCTCGATTCTGTTGTCAAATTAGGCAACTGCTAGTTCAGGGTTGCCAGCGAACAAAGGTAAGAACTTCTGCATTTATCTACTTCTGTGTCGAGTGAACTTCCTGGCAACGAAGTCGTGCTGGCTAGAAAGGTTAGATAACAACCTTTACCCCTTGATGACGCCTCTGAGCTCACATTCAGCCTCTGCGTTGATTGTCGACACAACCTGAGCAAGAATAGACTTTGAAAACTGAAAGTCTTGCAATTTCCTGTCGCTTCTTCAACAAAGTGAATCTGAAGAAACTTGTTGGCCATGGGATTTTTCTTTTCAAGAATAGCTTTGTTACGTCACACCGATTCATCAGTTCTGCAACATTCAATGTTTGGGCTGAACGCACTGAAACCACAAAAACTTGAACCAAGTTACCGAGTAACAGAAGTGAGCTTAATGTATTTCCTATTTATTGATGCCATAACTACTATTAACATTAACAGCTGAATAGTTCGAATTACTGGAAATGAACTCGCTACTCTCCAAACAACCTAATTTGCTTCACATCTGGTGGGATCTTCAAAGTCACCTTATTCAAATAGAATCTGATCGCTGCTTATTTTGTAGTTGAATGGTACAAAAAAGTAAATTATCTACTAAAGATTTATCTAACTGAAACCAATTCACGACTTCTGAGTTTCTATCTTTGTCTAACTCGTAGACTTGTAACTGTACGTGTTCAATAGCCTCCAATGGACTCAGGGTTTATAACATTATTGCTGTTCTTTCAGGGAGCCTGCTACAGCAGAATTAAGAAAGTGAGCGACCTCGCACAAAAGAGAAGTAAGTCATTAGTTTATAAATAACCCTTCATGAAAGTGGTAAAGGTTTCGATGTTTCATTTAAGCTTGAAAGCAAAGATTTAAATTAACTTTCGAAGGCGGCTTGATCGTTTAGGAAATCCTTTTGAGGAAACGTGCAGCCGTGGCTGTCGCAGCTTCAACGTTAGTGGGAACAACCAAACACGATATTCCGCATATCTGCTCGAAAACCAACCTACATCCATGTCTGAACTCTGAATTTATAAACAGGCCTCGGGAAACAATTTTGGCTGCATGACATATCTCAGTCAACAAAATCTGCTATTTATACATCGTTTCAACATTTAGAAACGTTGCAAGCTGGAATATTCCTTTGTATCTCTGTAACAAGTTTGGTTTTAGTTTCGCTTTGCTTCTCAGAAAATTAATTCAAACACCTTTTAATGACATGTATGTACGTACAGTGTGTTGATGTAAGTGTATAAAGTATAGCCTGTGTACATAAAATAATTTAAGTTTCAATTGTCAACACAGACACTTTAAAAGATGTGTATCACGCTTTGATTTACTGTCATTTGCAATATTGTATTTCAAGTTGGGGAAAGGCCTGTGACAGTGCACTAGATCCATTAATAAAATTACAAAAAAAGGTTATAAGAATAATTACGAAACAAAATTACTATGCTCACACTATTTTTTTATTTTCCAAAATGAACATCTTGAAACTAAAAGACATATATACATAACATTAAAATAAAAAAACATATGTACAAAGTTCATATGAATCAGTATCCGTCTACGTATTGTGATTTATTTACAAATGCTTCATCTATTCATCAGCATAACACAAGATATCAAACAAGCAACAACTATTTTATAAATAGATCAAACACAGAATATGGCAAAAAGTCCATGCAGGTATTGGGACCAATGCTCTGGTCAGAGGTTCCAAGTAGGCTAAAAAACTTATCATTTCATTGTTTCAAAAAAGAGATCAAAACGTTAATTTTGCAAAGCTACAGTGCATCGTAAGTGATATGTTATGGAAACCAACTTGTCAGTTTCTTCGGAAACTTGATTATTCTCTGCTTGCTTCATGGAATTTTGTGTTTAGGCGTGATCCATGGTTTAGGCCTACATTATCATCAATATGTTTGGTTTTTTTTGCGTATGTTGTTGTTGAAGCGCGGGAACGTTTCAACGTTTTATTTTTTCTCTTGTAAGCTTATTTTAAATGGCAAAATCGTAATTTCCGTAGGGTGGCAATTGACAAGTAGACCGTATGGTCGTCTCGTTGTCTCCCTGTCGGTATGGGAACTTGTGTAACTTTTGTATTGTGTATATTGCATATTTCAAACATGTACCTATGTTCCTGTTACTGACAAATAAAACATTGATTGATTGAATTCAAACTATTAACTAATCAAGCAAACCTAAAGCAGCACTGCTGACATCCACTACACACACCACTACCCTAAATTCCGTTTTCCATCACTTATCTGCCATTGATATACCGGTACTAACTTGAAACAAAGCTCAGACTTCTAACGTATTTTCCAATCCCGTACTGAATTTCAATTTTTCGATAGTTGATGCAAACAGAAGCAGAACAATAAATGTCTTCAGATTTCTTTCCCCTCAAGAAAGATAAAAAAAGGTAAGCTGTTCCAATGCCGATTGCATGTACAACCAAAACTAAAACTTCTGCTAACAAACTTTTTCTTGGAATAAATAACATACAAAATCATTTGAAATGTCAAAAGTTGTCAATAATAATCCCTTCCCAAATAATCTGACACTTAGCTGTGAGTTTTGATCTCTTTACACTGAACTTGCATAGCAGAAAATTATCGCTTAGGCTACCTGACCCTAAATAACATGAAGACACCTAGATAAACAAAAGTTCAACTTTAAGCATCTTTTTAATGATAATGAACGTCTAAGAAATTTTAAAATGTTTCCTTTTGTTTATTAGGTTATGTGACAATAGCCTATGTGACCTGTGACAATAGCCTATGTGACCTGTGACAATAGCCTATGTGACCTGTGACAATAGCAATGACACAAAAGTAAATCAAGGTCTAAAAATAACATTAGTTACAATTTTAAGACTTTCATTGGGTCCAGAACTTTTGTTTTCTTTGCTAATTGTATCTGTATCGCGTTCCAAATGTGACTGTCCTGGTTTCAAAACTGATCTTCGACCGACTGTTCATGAGACTATTGTCTAACTGACAGCCACTTTCACTTGTAACGATTGTTTAACTTTTCGACGCGTGCAGACGAAGTGAGGAAATCCCCAAACTAAAAGCGAAACTCACGTGTCTCCATCTGCGTCACGCTTCGTTGCTTGCTCCAGCTCCTCTCGTCCAATCCAATTTGTGGGTATGGTCACGTGATTCGACCTGGTACGGACCCAAGGCTCCGACGGTTCAAAGGTCATCGGTTCAACTTTTGCCATATTCGAAGCCGGCTCGGTTGTGACACGCAGTCTCTGCAATGAGACTTTCCAAGCCGCGCGATTGCGGGGCGCGATTCAACTCCCGCCCTGGGGCTCTATAAGTTTCGCCTTTTTCGTTACCACCATCTCATTCAGAAAGTAACTCTTCGCTCTACTTCGTTGGTTTCCCGGAACTCATTCTGAAAGTGTGACGTTACAAAAGTGTCTTTCGAAACAAAAACATTTCTGTATTTCTATTGCCTCCTAATAATCATCTGAAAGAAACAAGCGTCAAGCTCTGAGAAAACCTAAAATGGTGATATGACATTTTATTAGCTTTTCATTCAGCAAGCAATATCGAAAACACTGAAAAGCTTCAGCAAGCGAAAACGCAGGTTTTCAAAAATCTCTTAATTTCTAAAATCATCTGTTTCTTCAGGAAATCGAAAATTTCAGGAAATCGAAAATTGTTTCCTGACGAAGTCGACAGAATTGAAATGTTCAAAATCATGTAAATGTTCCCAATTGCGAAAATCAAAAACTGCTTCCGATTCCAAAGTCAAGCAAACAAAAAATATTCACTTAAAGTCTGCTGATAAATTGGACTAGTTTGAATGAGTCACCAAAAAGTATTAAATGAATTAATAAAAATGATTGGTTAATTGATAAATTGATAGATAGATTGATAGATAGAATGTCAAATGAAGTTGATTACTGCTTGAAAATTGCTTTACTTGATTTGAATAAGTTGGGAGTTTGAAGAAGCCGATGATTAAGTTTCGCAAACAATTCATCTTTGTGTAACATACGTAAACAACTCAACAAACGTAATTTAGAATAAACAAAATGACTCAAAACTGATGTAATGAAAACACCAAACTCACAGAAGCACAAAAATATCTTGTGAGTTAAGTAAATGTCATCTCCACTCAGTTCATGATTTAGTATCTTCATTTTCCCCTATGTGCTGCAAAACATTTAAACGTTTCTAAGAAACGGCAGCATAGAAAGCTATGTGGTTCCAAGCAGTGTTTTTTGCGTAAGTCTGTTCTACTCGGGCCGGGGCAAATCTATCGCCGCAGGCTGTAGAAAGTTTTATAGCGTACAATTTGTCGCATAGCAAACGTTGCCCGTGAACAACACTACTCTGTAGTAAGGGTGTGGCCGGGCTAGGTCGCAATGGCCAATCACTTGTTACACTATACAACCAGTAGAATAAAAACATACAGTACAGTAATATTTGCACTCGAGGACAAAACGGCCTGTCCCACATATCTCCAATTATCACGACACAAAGCAAGACCCGCGTCGGACAACCACCACCACTTCATCTATTCAAAAGGCGCAATCCTCTTTTCCTACAAAGGTTGACGTTGCTATTGGCTCTAAAGTCCGTTACTCTTCACCATTCAAATGATAACCATCAACTACTTGTAATGACTCTTATAAGCATTTTGAAGTGGAAGTTAATACTGACAAAACAACCAATCACCACCCTGGGGATAAACACCAACAAAAAGCCTCTGGATGAAGCAGACTACCTCTCCCATTTTGGCAGCATACTATTAACAACACCAACATGTGCAAAAGATATTGAAAACCGCACCTAAGCAGCACATTGTGCCTATGGAAGACTTAATCCTCTCAGTTTCAACAACCATGCTATATCAATCCGCACAAAAACTATGGTCTTCAGGGCAATCGTTCTCTTTACCCTTCTCTATGCTTGTGAAAGCAGGACATTATACCGTCGTGACATCAAACCAGAGCTTTGGAGCGGAAGCCCCGGAGGTTTGCATTTTCAAAAGGAGCCGGAGCTGGAGCTGTATATAAAATTCAGGTGGAGCTGGAACCAGTTGATCGGTAGACAGCTCCAGCTTCAATTAATTTCATGAGGTGCTATTGCTATTGGCTGATTTCACATAATTTAACAGCAACCCATGACAAGATTGATATTTGTTGGCTGGTATTTTCAATTGTTGGATAATTTTTGTGCGTCTGCTATTTTGTAAGACTTTAAACTTGAGATGATTATTGATCGAGGGAGACTGTTAATAAAATCGTATATTGTTCGAGAAAATACGATAAAGGAGCTGGAGCTATGCTCTGATAGAAGAGAGCTCCGGAGCTGAAGCAGTTTCATTTTATGTCGACTCCAAAGCCAGCCTCAAACATCTTGAAAACTTCCAGCAGAGGAAACGGAGTCATTTACTAAAGCACTCGTTGGGAAGATAGTCTCACCAACCAAACAATCCTCGATTGTGCTACGCTTCCCAGCTTAAAAGCTACCATACTGCAACACCGCCACCGCCTGGACAGGTCACGTCGTGCGATAGACCCAACGCAGCTTCCTCGAATAGTGCTCTACATAGGGAACTGGAGACATCTTGGAAGATCAAAAAATGTGACACAAAGACCAACTAAAAGCCTCTCTAGAGCAAATTAGAATAAACCTGGAATCATGGAAACAACTCGCGAGTCACAAAACCATTTGGAGAAAGAAAATTAGGGATGACACAAAATTAGAAAAAAAATGCTTAAGACAAGCGAAAGATCAGGATAAAAAACTTAAATAAACCGCGTACCCTCCATACAATGTGACGCCCACGTCTCTTCCACCACAGACTGGGCCTCTAAAGCCACATCCGACATCACCATTCAAAGCCATATCTGATAACTTAGAGATAAAACCAATGCTTGGACACGAGCTTGGGCCGACGACGACGCCAGGGAGGTTGTCACCGTCCGCTTGTAAGTTATTCCGTGGAAAAGCTCGACCTCGGATAAATTCAAGATCAGTTTAGTTTATTTTCATTTTGACCATAACGAAAAACAATATGTGTCAAACAAACATAGCAGAGGTCTTAAAAAAGGTGGCAAAGGTTGTTACAAAAGTTAGACTGAAAAACTCAGCTACAAGGTAGGAGATGACAATGCGGAGTTTAAACATCAAGTTTTCGATTTGTATTCCGACCAATGAGCTGCAGCAGCAGCATCTTGTCGTCCTGATTGCATTGCATCAAGATCAGAAAGTGTGGAAAAGATTCTTGGTCGTCGCGTTTCCTAAGCCGTATAAAGTCTTGGTACCTAGAGCTACATCAAATGCAGTTAACCTATTGTATTATTCACTAAAAACCTAACAGGCTGTTTTACCCCTATTAGAATCACCAGAAGGTTCTCATTCAAACACAGCCAGATCAATCAAATGGATTCCCAAAGGTATGCAGCCTATCAATATTATTATCCTAAACTAAAAGATATAATTAAATTATATAAACGATATAAAAAAGGTTGTAAAAAAGGTATAAAAAAGGTTATAAAAAAGGTAAAGTCGAAGGAAAAAAACACGTGGCAGACAACCAAAACGATGGCAGGACAAGATTCAGGCATGGGCCGGCCTCAATTTGGCGACACTGGGCCAGTAAGCTCAAAATCGCCACTCTTGGAAACAATTAACCCAAACAATTAGCATGTACGTTGATGCGCAATCTGCTGCAAGCGGAGAAGGCGACTGACGATGATTGCATTTTATTAGCCTAATAATGGCAATGATGCGGTAACAAAGGAACGACCTACAGCCGTGGACGTCGCTATAATAGTATGGCAATCTATCTAACCTCTACTATGGCAATCCTGTTTGCCATACAAGATGAGGCCTAGCGTTTGACTTCCTGTCCAGATGTCATCATAGCGACGTCCGCGCTACAGCAACCAATAGATTACGACATTGCTTCAATCTAATACATTTCACAAAGTTTCAGCAATAAATTTATTGTGGCGTGTGTTGCATTTCTTGATATTTTAATTCGTCATCAGTGTTTCCGGTATTAGCTAAATAAATTGATTATAGAGTCAGAAAAAATTAAAACAAACAAGAAACTAGAATTAAGCAACATCGTGGACGGTAGAATGTGTTTTCAAGCATTAATTTTCGATTGCCTGTGGCATAATTGAATAAATCAAGTTTTATAAAAACTTAGTACATTTATGAATATTTTTCCTGGGGTTAAGGTAATTTGATTTGAAATATCTGTTGTTTTAATCTGCAAATTCAATTTCTTGTTGAAAGAAATACTGATAATATTTAACAAATTCTTTAGCTTTGAAACAGTCTTTAGCCTAACAACCCAGGCAGTGCTGTATTCGTGAAAAAAGCACAGGGTATACTGTCAGACAGGCGCGGATCTAGGAGTTTTTTTTTGGGGGGGGCAGAAAATTTGAAAATGAATTAAAAAGTAATAAAGATAAAACAGATATGAACAATCAGTGGCGTAGCCAGGAATTTGGGGGGTTTTGCCGGCCGGCGGGCGAAGCCCGACGGCGTGTTCGCCAAAGGCGACATCCAGCGGCGGGGGGTCTGGGGGCCCCCCCCCAGAAAATTTTGAAAAATTACTTTGAATTTGGTGCATTCTGAGAGCATTTTCAACAAAAATATGGGTATAAATATTCCTGTAAAATGGTGCTGTCCGGTGGCATAGCAAAAGGATAAGATCATGTTTTCTTCGGCATTTTTTCGGTAATAAAGCTAAGTCTCTATGTTTTCTTGTTGCTAATTCCTGGCTGAGATGTTTGGTATTGGCAAAACTTGCTCTTTCAATGCAGTTTCGCTTAAAATTAGGCAAACTTTGTTTTAGAGACATAGAGACTGAAAGCATCATTTTCAATATCGTGACGTCACACGCGTGCCAAAGGAGAGGTTGTAAGTCTGCTGTGGGACTAATATCAGCTGTTTAGAAGCATATCAAACCATTCAACAATTTCTCACAAAATTTCGGGGGGGGGGCCCGGGCCCCTTGGGCCCCCCCCCATAAATCCGCGCCTGCTGTCAGATTTGCCAAAATGATAAATAATACACAACTTGCAAAATACTAATCTTTATTCTACCATAACATGAATTATCAACATCAAAATTGGACAAGAGGTACAAAATTATTTATTTTTGGAAAACCAGAGGGCATACTATAATTGCTCGAAAATGCAGAGAGTATACTGCGTATACCGCCGTATACCCTCAAATATAGCACTGAACCCAGGTGTTATTGAAAATATGTTTGAGTTTCACGTTTTGGAATAGCCCCATGTTGAAAAGCAGGGGTTAATGCGTCAGTGTCAGCACCCCTAGGCCTTGCAGTTGCAATAGTTAGCCACAACGCAAATAAATAACTCCACGAAAGTCGTGGCTTCAATTTATTGTTTTGTAATTTTTCATTTCCTTTTATATTTTTGTACTTTAATGGTCAGTTCACTTTTTTGGAAAAAATAACTGTACACTTTCAGAAACTGGTAAACAACAGATTGTTTTGTCACAAAAGCTTCCGCGCTGAGAAAGAAATACATCAGCTCTTCACTCTAAGTCGACTCATTCTGAGAAATTAGTGTTTATAACTTCCATGCAAATTAGCACGCAGTGGCGGCTTTGCAAGACATCAACGTTTTAAATATCTCGATGATTTCAAGTGCTTAACAATGCGAACCCCTTATTACGTCATAAAAGTATAAAAGCAATAAAATCTGTCATCTTAAACCTTCACAACGCCTATGGCCAGTGGCGTAGCCGGGGGGGGGGGTTGGGGGCTACAACCCCCCCCCCTTTGGCACGCGTGTGACGTCACAATATTGAGAATGATGCTTTGAGTCAAAAAAAGATTGCCTAATTTTAAACGAAATTGCATTAAAAGAGCGAATTTTGCCAATACCAAACATTCAAACATCTCAGCCAGGAATTAACAACAAGAAAACATAGAGACTTAGCTTTATTTCCGAAAAATGCCGAAGAAAACATGGCCTTATCCTTTTGGTATGCCACCGGACAGCATCCTTTTACAGGAATATTTATACCCACATTTTGTTAAAAATGCTCTCAGAATGCACCAAATTCAAAGTAATTTTTCAAAATTTTCTGGGGGAGGCGCCCCATACCCCCCGCCGCTCGGTCGTCAACCCCCCCTTTCAAAATTCTGACGTATTGTACCAGATAAAATATAGTGCACAGCAGGGGTTGCACAACCTTTTTCTTGACGGGACAGCAGCTGAAGGAGTGAAGGGTCGATGGCCGCGTAGTCATTCTGTTCAAAACTTGTAAGCTAAAAGAAAATTTCTGTGTTTACTTTGCTTCATCAAATCCTTAGTGACCCATTCACGTGACTAAGTTTAGGCCAAGGCTCATTGGGCTAAAAATTTCTAAAACTTAGATTAAAATTTTTTTTGCCTACAAGATCTCATGTTTCACAGTTGTGTGACTCAAATGTAGGTAGGATGTCCAGGCCCGATCAGTTGACATCATGGGCCAGATTCGGCCCACTCGCTGTAGTATAGTGATCCTTGCTATGACATTATTGGTCTGTAGTGTAATGTACAAAGCTCTGAAACTTGGAAGGTGAAAACTGCCCTGGTGTAAAAAATGTGATTGAAGACGTTCGACATATTGTGATTGAATACGTTCGACATATTGTGATTGAAGACGTTCGACATAAAAATTTTTTTCGTTTATTTGTCCGAAACGAAATCTGTTAAATGTATTTCGTTTCGGACAAAATTCCTACCTTTAGTTTTGTCTCTAATTAAGTTTCATAGCGAACAGTTTGGTCTTGTTTAGAAATTAATCAACTCTCCTTCAGAGCAGCCTTTACAGGAGGTCCAGGGGTACTTTTGGACACGGGATCATATTAGGGGAATGTAGCCTTTCCAAGGAACCCGGAAGCTTGATGAAATCAGAGGCTTACGAGGATTTCATTTTCAACTAAAATGTTTCGAAAATATCGAAATGAGACAGCTTTGTTTCGTCAAAAAAATTCTTAAAAAGTAGATTTTCCTATGACGAATTTGTTTCACTTTGAACTTACTTTTGAAAAAGTAAAGTTTCGTTTCATTTCGATAAAACTCGTTTCAGACGTCTTCAGTTTAATTGTATTTCAAGTTCTAGGTTAACTAAACATTAAATTTCTGGTTTTGTGCAAAAAATAAACTTGAAAAGTCAAAGTCACACCCCGTCACTCTTGTGTCGTCAACGCTATGTTTCCGCATGGCGTTAGAGATGGAATTTTTCGAGCTTTGCGTTGGTGTTTGGCCTGCAGGCAAATTACCATGAAATGACTCAGAAGAAAGGTGACATTTTGAATTTAAAGTTCAGATCAACGTTTTTCTCTGTGGCTATTGTGAGCAGCAGCGGTAGGTAAACACAAAAACAACAAAAATGTCACAGTTGAAATCACAACCATGTTGAAAAAAAACAAAACAAAATTAGATACGTAGTAAAAAGACACGTTTTCTAGGGGAGAAAAATCTCTATTTTGGTGAAGCTTGTCAGTTAATCACCTTGCCCTATGACTCACCAAAGAAAAGACAAAAATCCCACAAGAAGAAACAAATTCTGCAAAATGTCACGCTTTTATTTCTCATTCAGATTGCTTGTGAAACTTTTGCGAAAGTAGGTTGGATTTGTTTTACCAAAAATGTCCAAAATCGTAAATTTGTGTTGAAGAGTTTCACTGAGAGTGCTGCACCGGTAATGACTTGGTTTCTAATGGAGCATAGCTTCGATTGCTGCCGCACGTTGCGTTTCTATGACGACCATTAAAAGCCATAAACCATTTTAACATTTGCCAAGACATGTTTGAGAACCGGACGTATACAGATAATATGAAACCAAGGAACTTTCAGAAACGTATACAACTCCGAGGAAGCGAGTTCAAGGTCTGTGGGAAAACGTTGACAATAGAAAGCGATTTCTTAGATGACGTAATAATATTGCTTTTCGTATTCTTATGCCGCAAATACTTTGACGTAAAATTTTGCAGCGACTTTCAAAACAAAGCATTTTTCAAAACAACTTTCAAGATTTTATGTTCTTTAACGTAGAGTTGCTTTGTAAAAGTAATAACTTTCCATTTCACAAAGCTGCTCAGGTGAAAGGAAACAATGCGAAACTGCAATTGCCTGGACAAATGCAAATACGTGTATGACCTACACTTGGATTGAAATAACTTCTTAGATTGCGGGTCAAAGACATTTTCGCTTTGACTGGAGACAAGAAAGGCACGTTTTCCGATAATTTTTAATTTGTCCAAGCTTTTGTGAATCAGTTGCTGGGAATATTTGAAAATGTTCAACGTAGAAGAAACAGAAAACTGAATCTGAGCCGTTGCTTGCCGCTTTTTAGCCAAACCTCTGAACCATGATACGTTGTCCTGGCAAACGTACACCACTGGTAACCACAGTAAGAAGTGCTTGCGCGCGGTAAACTGAGAAACACAAAACTACAGAATCAATGTATAACTTATATTACAATCAAGTTATAATAACACAAGAAACTATTATAACACTAAATGCATATAAACGTAATTTTTTGAAAGCTAAAACGCAATCAAATATTTTCACCACTTGAAAAGCCATGTAGGCCTACATATGACTACGTGATCAGGTGAACCCACTGAGGGTAAGCCATGAGCCACAACACAAACGATAAATCAGGAAACAGAAACTGTTTGAAGGCTGTGAAGATGGTTTGTACGTGAGATTATCATGATTTTTGCACAAAAGTATCGTTTTAGTTTGGTTCGTTGATGGTCGAAAATGATCCTAAAAGTCACAAAGTTTCAAGAAATAGAGAAAAAGTTATGAAATTAACTTTATAAAACTGAAAAACGAAATTACTCAAAAATATTTCCATTGAAGGAAGATACCGGGCGAAAGCACATGCAATTTTTGGGAAAGCGTCAGTGACGCAATAATAGAGCTTCCGCATCACAATGGTGCTATATCTTTCCTTCAAATGAGTTGATTGCACTGCCTTCCATGTTTTTGCGTGGATAGAAATTTTTAATTTAGATAATTTAAATTTTTAGGTCACATAACTTCTTGTGGTGGGATGGCAGAAAGGATAAGACGTTGGCTTTCCAAGCGTCGTGACTTAGCCGGTTCAGAGCACGTCGAGGATTGCAGAAAGTTGTTCTTTATGGTGAAGGAGCTGAAGTGTACAGAGAAACTGGTACTGGTTACTGGAAACCAGTACAAGGAAGACCCAAAGCCTTTGGCTGCATTGAATGATTTACATGCTATAATTGCACGGTATGATCCTGAAAATGTGTATAACATGGATGAAACAGGGTTGCTTTTTCGTCTGCTACCTAGATATACCTTGCTTATGCCATTCGAAGATCTCAGCGGCATCCGAGGGAAGAAGAAATCTAAAGACCGTGTGTCTCTGGTTGTTTGTGCAAAAATGCCACAGGAACACACAAAGTTCCATGCACATTGATTGGGAAACCTAAATCTCCGGCCTGTATAAAGAATCGGGGATGGCCTGTCAAACATCTTAGTCAGCGTAAAGCATGGATGGACGTTGACACATGTTGGAAATGGTTCAACGAAGTGTTTTATCCTGAAGTAAAATAGAGAACAGGACGCCCGGTTCTCTTGTTGATGGATAACGCTCCGGGCCATTTTCCAGCCTTTGAACGGAATAACGTCAAAGGAATTCTTCCTACCCAACTGTACTAGTTGGAAACAGCCATGTGACATGGGAATCATCGCGGCACTGAAGAAGAGGTACAAATATTTATATCTCAGGGAGGTTCTGGACTTTCAGTAGCTTGACGAGAACTTGAAGGCCCACTAAAAGAGCAAGCTACTGTAAAAGATTACCCAGAGGGGCAGCAGGTGTTGCTTATGGGAACCCTGCTCATTTGCTGGATGCTGCTCACTATGTAAAGCAAGCATGGGATTTAATATCGGATGCGTCGGTAAGAAACTCGTTTAACAAGGCTCAACTACTAACTCCGTTGGATGGTGGCGTTGATGAGGAAGCTAACTTCATGACTGACATGTCTGAAATTTTGCGCTGTTTTAAGTCTATGGATATTTCGATTGACAAAGACGAGCTAGAAGGATTTATGCATGTTGATGACGAGAATAATGAAGTGTATTCACAGGCGATTTTGGGTGACGTGAATTTTTCTTCGTCGTATGAGCTGTTCTTTCGGACTATATGTTTGGACATGATGTCATCAGCCACTCGACAGTCTCATCATCCAGGGCCTTCAGTCCAAGCGTTCCATGTGGTGGTTGATGGATTGGGCAGTCATGGACGACATGGTCTACAGTCTGGTCTGTGGCGCCACACTCGCATCCCGGTGAGGGAGCCAGGCCCCATCTGCACATGTCTGAACGAAAGCGACCGACGCCGGTTCGTAGGCGGTTAAGCCGGACCCACGCAAGTCTTGCGAGGGACATTCCCGGAGGGTGGGGATCGACGTCGGGTAGGAAATCATGGAGTCGGGAGGTGTTGTTTTGCCACTCCATGTTCCATGTGTAGTTCGTCCAGTGTGCCGCACTTGTTCCAAGATCTTCAACGTTGTTCAGAAGCTGTTGTGCGGCGGGCACAAATGGGCGTCTTGATTTCAGTCGCTGCTGTCCTCCAGGTAGGCGCTGGAGTGTACTGTGGAGGAGGTGGTCGGGGTCCAGTGCGCGACGAGCAAGGGAAATCATGGCTCCTTTACGGCGAAGCTCAGCAGGTTGGATGCCTGCAAGGATGGGAAGGCAGTCCGTTGGAGTGGGACGCAGGCATCCAGTCACAGTGCGTAGTGCGTCATTGATGGCGGTGTCAATGTGGCGGGTGTGAGAGCTGCGGCACCACACTGGTGAGCAGTACTCAGCGGTAGAATGGACGAGGGCCAAGGTAGCTGTGCGAATGTGAATGTGGTGAATGTGAACTGTGGTGACGTGAATGAGGTGTTGGAAACGATGCAGACTGAAAATGATGACACTGACGATGAGGCTGGCCCAAGCAACGATTGTGCAGTGTGCACCTGTCGAAAACATCATCGTTTTTCATGGCTTTGAACAGCTTTACAACAGAGTGCTTGAAGTTAAGGATCAGTTGCTGTATCCTGCCTTACAAGATCAAGCAGGAGGTGCTTACGATAATCTCAAAAGCACTTTTGAATGCTTTCAGCGAAAACTGAGGCAGGTGACGTTGGAAGCCAAGCAAAAAAGAATGCAAAATATGCATCAGATGACTTTGCACGACATGTTTAAGCAGTGAACTATTGTTAAGTTGACGTTTAACTTTTCCCGACATCCAGTTAATGTGCTTGCTGTTTAAAATAAATAAATTGTTGAAAAAGTTGAACCCAGAATTTGTGAAGAATTTTTGCGTACTTATCTGGGATGCGAACTTAAACGGGTGCGTACTTAACCGGGAGATGACTATATTTACTTTTGCACTTGGCCATATCCGGTCTTGTGTAGCATCACGAACGTAGCTTAAAGTGATTGGTTGCTTGCGTCACATGACGTCACAATGACGCAGTCAGAAATAAAAATTCCAAAGACGTTCACGAATGACGTCACACCTGCACATTTTGTAATACGCATCGGGTTGGAAAATTGATTTCTCATTACAAACTAATTCGACCAACAATCAACAACTAGCACCTCTTTATAAGCTTGTCTCTCAGCAGCAACAACCTACCTCATAGAACTTCTCTAGTTAAGATCTGTGTCAGCGTGTAATCATTTAAACGAAATATGCAATTGACAAAATGTTAACTGTTCTTCAAAATAAGCTTTTTTTTATTAAAAAACCATACTCAACACAATTAAATATGCGTTAGCGTACCACTAATGATGCAAAGCACATAAAAACATAAACGAATCCAGTATTTCAAATCTACAAAGTACACCTGTGAGTGTGAATGTGATATCAACACTTGATCCAACACGCAGTCGCAGACACACACGAGCATAAATGTAGCTTATATGTATATTATTTCTGAAGAGGACATCTTGTGATGTCGAAAACATTCGATACTTAATTTGTTGCGTAGTTTTATGTTTTTATATGTAGCCTAATAAACTTGAAGATGTTAAACTTGATCACGTTGCTCGGCTTCGTATGCCTATGGTTCAACAAGACAAACTCTTTACCGAAGCTTTAACCCAATAGAATGATTAACATGAACGTGAGGCAAAATTGAACTAGTTGGGAAACAATACTCGACAACATTCAGGCAGTTTAATTGCAAAACGAGCTGAAGTGAGATTTTGAGGAAATGTTTTGCCCTTTGTCGCCACCACGTGGGTATTGTTCAGCGTCATTTAAAATTGCGAAACACAGAAACCCCATTGATGACGTGACAAAGAAATGTTTATCGAGATATTCTCTTGATATAATCAAAAAATAAAGAGCCCAAAATGTAGATACTAAACTCATGTTCAGCAAACAAACGTTTTGAAAACTAAACTGTCTTCATCTTCAGTGCTAAACTAATTCTCTTAATTTGGTTTCAATAAATTGCAAGTTATCTAGCAGAGCAAACATGCAGCAAGAATGTAAAGTCAAAACTTGCATCACTTGGTAGTGAATATTGTGGAATAAATAGACGGGGATAGCGATGACCTGATTCTCAAGCAATCATCATTATCACCACCCTCATCCGCTTCGGGATGCGAGCACGACGGCTATCTATCCTAAAATGAGGCACTAAAGGGGTTATACAACGCTGACAACTGAAACAAACAGCCGAATCACAAAAACAAATGTACTGCCTTGCCCATCTCGTTACCGTTGATCAGCGTCGGCGATGCAATGGTGTGGTGATTGTAACAATCAACAAACAATCCGGGTCGGGCGCGCTTTCATTTGCAATGTGAAGTTTTCTAGAATGACGAAACCGAGCTGCTGAAATTTGAGGTGACATAGAAAACGTATTTTTTTTAATAAGTTTAACGTAGAAATGTGATAAAAAATCTAAAATGCTAATGGATTATTAAAATGGCTGACTAATGGCATTCCTTTCATAACTTTGAACTTCATCCGATTATAATTTACATATAACTTCTCAACACACCACAAGAAAGGTCATGGACAATGGACAAAGCGGAAACGCGTTGAAGAAGCGCCACTTAAAGATATGGAACGATGGAGAATGGAAATCTTTCCACAGAAATTGTAGAAACGTTTTTGTTCACGATGTGCTGTGAGGTCACAGTGAAGTTGCAACGCAAAAATCTGTACGAAACGTCAGCGTTGCATTGATGAAAATATAGCTCGCTTCCACTGTCTATAGCGCGGTCATTGTTTCATAATTATATTGTCAAATAAAAGTTAGTTGATTTGATTAATTATTATTCATTTTTAGGACAAGAAGACAAAACTTTAGAAATTTGCACGAGACCAATCTCACCCATCTGAGCATGCAACGAATAAACACGATCGGTCGTCCCTACTTTGCCAAACTCACTGGCAGAATATCGGCTGCAACAAAAGTTAATCAAGTAACAAATTACCAACAAATTAAGCGGGCGATAACCATTCTGTCATCAACGGAGAAAAAAAAAGTGACATAACAAAATGTTAATATGCGATTGTTATCTATGAAAACTAACCAACCAAAACTTAACAAAGTAAGCAATATCAGAAGTAGTGCAATACTGATGAGCCCAGCCTCATGGGCGAAACACGTGTCGATCGCTGTCAATTCTTGCTACACTCAACTGCCAAGAAGCAGAAGTAAGCATTGGCAAGATGAACGGAAATCAATATTTTGGGGCATTTGTCGAAATAGTTAATGAATTTTTATTCGTTGTCTATGCAATAAAATTATTAAACTTATTTATGATCGCTTACGAAATAGAAACAACTAGTTAAGAGTAAAATGTTATTTCCAAAATGTCTGCTTTTCAAAAAGGATTTCTCATGTTTTTTTTCGGTTTAACGCATTCAGTGCATGACCAAACGAAGTCATGCCTCAATGGCAAACCAAAAGTGTTTTCTACACTTTATTGTAAGATACTCAGCGTCTAATCAAAAAATAATAAAGAGCCCAAACTGCAGATACTGAACTCATGTTCAGCAAACAAACGTTTCGAAAACTATACTGTCTTCATCTTCAGTGCTATAAATGTTTTATAGCATTATTATATATATATATTTCATTAGCATATGTTTTATTAGCATTTATAGCACTGAAGATGAAGACAGTATAGTTTTCGAAACGTTTGTTTGCTGAACATGAGTTTAGTATCTCCATTTTGAGCTCTTTATTTTTTGATTAGCTAAGTGCCTACATCTCAAAATGCCAAAAAACAGCTCAAACTCCGCGCAATTCCCAACAAAGAACATTTTGCTTTTTGAAGCGCATCAACAACAACAAAGCAAGAAGCTTCCACCAGACCACTACGTGACTTATCTTCAATGGTTTGCACCAGAAACCTCGCGATTCCTGACGTCACGTTACAATTCGTGAAAATACACGTGACTTTTGAAACGAAACGAAGTTTAAAAAGTTATAAACTTTATCAAATCCTCACAATTTCGCATTGTTTGATCACTTACTGTAAATATACATCGTGACTAGAGATGTAAAAAAACGGTTTTTTTTGTTTTTAAAAAAAACGAGCTCGTTTTTTTTGTTTTTTATTGTTTTTTTTGTTTTTTATTCGTTTTTTTTGTTTTTTTTGTTTTTTTTACCTATTTTTTTATTAAATGTCACATAATGCAGCAATTAGGGTAAACTCATTGCAATAGCGTCTCTTTCAACAAAAAAATAGTCTCATAACTCGTATAACATCTTTCAAATGAGACAATATGTCTCTCAAGTCTCAACACACGAGCCATAAAGGTTTCTCATCGTCTCAAATAGTAACACAGTGTCCTATGGTTGGCACATCTCCAGTATTGTCTGTAATTTGGTTCAGCCAGTTGTTAAATGCAGTACCACACTCGTGTACAGTTTCGAAGCCACCTGGGATTTTGGTTAA
The DNA here is from genome assembly GCF_918807975.1 of Aplidium turbinatum. Lineage (NCBI taxonomy): Eukaryota > Metazoa > Chordata > Ascidiacea > Aplousobranchia > Polyclinidae > Aplidium > Aplidium turbinatum. Next base: position 1,765,432 of record NC_137483.1, on the reverse strand, counting down.
TGGGCATGTTACGTTAAGACCAGGTGGTCAGGGTCCTGTTTCTCTACTTCACAAAGGCACTTTTAACCAGCACACCACACCATTACCAGTACGTCAAGAGATTGTTCCAGTTGATGTGCATTTGGTGCAAACGTGATGAAAATCACACAAGCGGTTCTCGAGTTATAAGTGAAATAACCTTAGCCACTAAGTGGCTTTATAGATAAGGAGCAATAGAAAAACGGCCATATCTCAAGAACCGCTCAACATATTTACATAAGTTTTAGCTCTACCCCCATGTTTTATGGGGTGGGCTATCTGTTTATGAATATTAAAACAAGTTTTGGCTACTACTTTTTGAGCTAAAAAGAAATTAACCTCTTGTCGTTACTTTAGCACTTTTTTTGTTTTTGCCTAACTTTTCGTCAATCTTTCCTCTGCCCAATAAAAAAAATTAAAGTTTGCATCATGGTTTTATTGGTGCGTAACGACAAGAGGTCAATTTCTTTTTATCTCAAAAAACAGTAGGCCTAGTTCTCAAATAAAATAAGTTTTCATCTTTGATGTTTTTTTTGTATCTTTATCCTGCATTGTGGGAATATGGGTAAAACTTTATTCTTGTCAGGAAAAGCATTATAAAGCATTTATTCACTATGTGAACACTGAGCACTGAGCAGTGCTGAAAAACCCCACTTTAAAGGAAAAACTTCTTCATTCAAGGTTGGTAGAATGGTAGTTTCTAGCAATAGTCAACATGGGTGGTGGGCATTTGAAAGGAACATTAACCTAAACCTTTTCTGACAAATGCACTAACTTTTGACAGCTAAAAATATCAGTGATAAGGTCTCTTGCATTATATGTCCCGAATAATTTGCAAGAAGCATCAATGACGAAGTGTCCAATCCAAGATCTTACAACACACGAAAAGAATACTTCTGTTTCAACATTTATAAAGCATATACATCGTTGGCAAGCTATCAGTTACAAAACATGTTTAAACAAGCTATTGGCAATAGCTTGCATTAGTAAATTATCACGTCCACAAACAAGGTAAATGTGTGTACTGAATACTGCCACCTTGTTTTGTCAAAATTTCGTCAACCCATTGAGTGTGTACAAGAATAACCAGTACCACAGTATACTAACATCATAAGCTAACTTCCATAAAAAGAAAAAGAAATTAACTCATCTACATTATGTCATGTATCAAATTTCATTAATTCAATGTTTGTCAGGTCTACTGCCACAAACATGCCAGAGAATGAAGAAGAAGGCGAAACAACATAGGTCCTCATAGGACTATGCAAGAACATATGCTGCCAAACACAAACACTTAGGAATTTCAGCACACCAATAAAACTATTTTTAGTAATTTAATGTTTTTCAAGAGCACTATAATGAAACTAAGCTGTAAATTGCAAAAAAATTGCAACTTTTCCAGAAAAATATGAAAAAAAACAAAAAAAACAAAAAAAACCAAAAAACGAGTGTTTTTTTTGGCTCAAGTTTTTTTTGAAAAAAAACACGTTTTTCTTTAAAAAAAACGGTTCGTTTTTTTTGCATTTACATCTCTAATCGTGACAGTTGCGACAAAATAAATCCGGCCAAACCAATAAATCGCCTGTAAACGTTGAATCAATGTAAAAGAATCAATGATACTTTTAACGTCGCTAGAGGTTGAAAAGATGAAAAAGAGAGCAAGTTTTTTGTTAGTTGGCCAGTAGCATACTGAACAATCATTGCAAACTTCTTTGGAGCAACTTCCTCTATGAGATGACAAAAGATGCGTAAATAGTGCAAAATAATACAGAAGCATACCTGATTGTTAGATGACGTGTCAATTGTTTGCAAACAACGTGTTGTTATTCTTCCTACAGAACATAGGTGAAAACTGCAAATGAGCCACAGCAGCTGCACCGTAGCGGCAATCACAGTCTGTTACGACGGAACAAAAAGCGCATTTGAGACGAGGGATGATGCACCAACGACAATGCACTCCACGATTCGATGCGCCGCTCTGCAACGCGACTAGCAGGACTGAGCCATTTAAAGTCAATCGCTTGCAAACAGAGGATAAACGTTTTTACTCCAACATGCACAAACGGGAGTTGGCTCTCACCAACCAGTGATGCGACACAAAATATTTCATCGTTTACTTCATCCATAAGCATCGCCGCTGAGAGGATATTTAGGCCAAGTATCAATAACATCTCTGGGTTCCCAGCCCCCACAAGAGAAGGAAAAATACAAGTCTAATTGTAAATTCATTGAGAAAGGAAAGTATTTTTTTCACCAAACGAGAGCAATTGACTTTCTAAAATCAAATAAATCGGATGCGAACAGACTATAGCAAAACAACACCTCGTGTTATCTAAAATTTATCGACCTCTTGGAAAATTTTAGGGCGCTTAAAATTACCCCAGACTCAGTCCAAAAGCGTCCCCTAATCATCCATCAACGCTTCCTGCCTACAAGGCTTCAAAGAGGGTACATTACGTAGTCTAGGATATTGGACGAAGCTTTCGTATCTGGCCACTGCCCGTCTTGCATTTTCAAACTAGATCCTGACAAAAAGAAACTACAAGTGTCTCTTTCACAGAACATTCAACGTAGCATTGTACCGCCATGACACAAATGTATGTTTACAATGTACGTTGCTGTTTTAATTTGCTCATGCTGCCTATTGCAAGTAACAGCAATGCGATAACTCGATTGTTTCCGACGTTTCATCAACCAAGTGTCGATTAGTTTCGTCAAACCAACCCGGCCATCAAAACATCTTTTGCATCGGTTCGACGTCTACAGACACTTAATGAATGTAAAACGGTTGATTTGATAGATGAAGACACAGCAACATCTCCTCTCCCATGGCAATTCACCGAAGTCCCAGATTGGTCTTGCATAACATGGGTCAGACACCCAGACATGACAAGAGTGATTGTAAATATCCACTTCAATTATTTGTCGACTAAACAATAAATTATTTTGGATAAATTGGCTTTATAACGCTAAAAACATCAAATTTTCGTTAAACTTGACATTTTGTCACAAGCAAACTTCAAAATACCTCCCATACATGCAAAAACGTTTAAAATAAACAAACGAATGAAACAATTACGCCTTAAAATTTAAGAAGAAAAAAACAAAAATAAGATCTGGTGGTTCTATTTTAGATCATTTTGAGTGGGTTAGTATTGGAATGTAGGAGCCAAATCTCCAGATGATACCAGCAGACAATGGCCCTCTTATGTAAAGCCTCTCTGGTTTCCAGCATTAAGTTGTTCTCAGAGAACCAAAGAGTTAAGTAACAAAACGCCAGCGCTACAGGTCCAAAATCGTCAAGCAGGGGGTTAGCTACGGGATGGGGGACGAAGGGTAATTGCTAACAAAATATTTGTTGCCTACCAACTAATAAAATGTAATTGCGCCGACACAATCTTTCTTGGTATATCTCTTACTTGCTGTTGTCCCCTAAAATTGTCCTTGGGTGAGTCACTGAAGAAGAATTTCGTCGATCAAATTAGATTTAATGGAATAGATTAAATATAAATTGATAAACGCACAAGTTTAAAGGAAATAAAAAGTGAACAACGTTTTTTATTATGCAGTCGCTAAAGAGGAGAAAGGGAGTAGGTATAACCTACAGAAGCATTTCTAGAGTTAGTGTGCGTGGGATGTAGACCGGATATACATTTCGCACAAAATACGTCAGATCACGTTTGCACTTGGATTAAGTTTTCTTAGAGGATTAACTTTTCTGTTTAAACAAAGGATCTTCTTCTTACTGGGGCTTTGCTCAAACCACAATTTCTAGTAAAGAGAGAGAAAAGGGTTCGTGCCAAAAACAAGTTTAAAAGGCACTTTAGGCTTCACTACTCTCAAGGCATGCCAACAGTGATGCTTGGCTGCCACTAATTACCTTGGCAACCATCCGCGCCATGAAGACGTGATAAAAAACGAAATAAAAACACAAAAAGAAACCCCCTCTCTTAAATTACCAAAATTACCAGGGGGATACCCGTATCTCATCAAAGGTGTTTTTCATCAAGACAAGGCCGTGTGCTCACAACCGGATTGCAGAGCTGAACATATGGGAAGTAGTGGGATAGCTAGGGCTTCCAAAGTCCAGGAACAAACAAATTCTGCCTACCAAGAAGACAATGTGTGAGCCATTATTGTTACGCCCTGGGCATTGTGATGTAGAATGGAAGTCGATGTGGCGTCCACTGATGCTGCACTCGAGGGACAGTGCTGATTGAAAGCTGCAAAAATGTTACAAATCTTCCACGAGCAATATCGTTATCATGAATGTGCAATGAACCACGCATGGCCCATTGGTGAAACGTTGAAGATAACGTCAAACTTTACGCTAAATATCTTGTGGCATCTCAACCTACAACAGCTACTTTGAGAGTCAGTGAGAACAATTCGTCAGATTGTTACGTCTGCAGTTAGTCTTTTCAAATATTCAGATAGGCCTAGTCTACCATACGTTTATCATTGTTACAAAAGCTAGAATCATTAACCATGATGGAAGAGTCCAGGGTCAGGGTTAGAGCGTTTTTCTCATAGCTGTCCTAATTTTGATCCCAAGGATCTCATTGACACTTGGGCCAAATTATAATCTCAACCGGCCCTGGCTACAATATTGGTAGCTGGTAATATCTTGTGTTTTTAAGATGGAGCTCACACAAATGCAATTAATTAAGGAAATGCACAGGCTCATAATTCAAAAGTTAAAAATGCTGCGTGACCCAGTAGTCTTCTTGCTTATGATGCAACAATTCAGGCGACATCTCTCAACTGCTGCAATTGAATGCCAAGTGGTGAATCTACACGACACCCAAAAGTGTCGTCTGCTAGGAAACATACGGCCAGGGCCGTTGAAAGGATAATTTAGGCCCGGTACCCATGAGATCCTCGGACCCCAAAGCAAGACATTTTTAAGAAAAGGGCATCATAATCAAAGAATACGCGTTTTTTTCAAGTTTCCCGGCCCTGACATTATCCAGGGCCATGGTCCAAAAGTACTCTCTGGACCATCCTGTCAATGCCACTGCATAAGGCTGTGTCTCAGCAGCACTCTCACTCAATAAGGTAGGAGAAGCTCACTCGATTATTGAGTTGCATCATCTCTTGCATTGCATCGCTTGTTACAATGGGCGCAAAATAATTGTTACTATTCCAAGCGAACAAAAAGTTGTCAATGGAAAACTACTGTTAGCTAATTCGCACATTCTGTTCTAACAATATCCTACAAAGGTGTGTTTGTTGTTAATGTTTGAATTTAAACATCATTATTACATCACAGACCATCACAGAGCTCTCTTGTCAGAACAATCAGCCAATAAATGTTGTAACAAAGACACACGCAACAACAATTTCTTCGTACAGTCAAACCTCAAGCGATGCCGCAAAACAGCTCAGCTGCAGCTATTACACGAAGTAACATCTTTGCAAAACAAAAACGAGGCGACTTGAAACAAAAATGTATCTTCTTCAATAATTTCATTTTTACTTCAATGAAAACCACTGAAGACCAATCTATCAGTGCGGCTACCTGGGCGGACCACCAATGAAGCTCGGAGTGGAAGAAAAACTCCTCAAGACTCCAAAGTTTCATCTCCGACACAGGCCCCACCCAACCGGAATGCATTGCCAAGGAAGGCCTGGATGCGGCTCAACCGCCTGCGTACTTGCGTCGGACTATTCCGCTGCGACATGCACAAATGAGGGATGGCTCCATGCGCGATCTGTGAGTGTAGCAAGGAGGAATATACCGCAGACCACACCATCTGTAACTACGCCATCTACCATGCGCCAAATGGTATGCGTGAACAGAATGACGAATCAATTCAATGACTGCTCGACACTTGCCCAAACATCCAGACCGCGTCGCCGCCACTGCCCAAGGGTGGTAAAAGGCAGAGCCCCTCGACCCCTGGAGTGGCGAAGAAGGTTCAAACGAAGAAGAGGAAGATTTTTACTTCGTATCGGACAGTATAGAATTATCCCTAACAGCAAAATCCGTCATTTTTACATTGGTTCAACGTCTACACAAGTTAGTCTACAACGTCTACACAAGTTGAATTAATGTAAAAATGACAAATTTTGCTATTTAGGATAGCTACAAAAAGCGATAAACCAGCATGGCAATGTACAAGAAAAGGTGATGAAACCTTGTACGGTTTAAATTGTGCATGAGCAGCGCTGTTCGGGCAGTGAGATACATATTTGTAGAATGGGAGACCAGAAAACCCTAAAACAAGCAATTGAAATAAATAGGCAACTGCGTAAACAGAATCTGTTTTAATGAGTTTAATTCAACTAAGAATCAATCAATCATTTTATTTTTCGTCATTAACGCGTCCGGGACGAAAAAGATACTAACTACAAAAATCGATATAAACCTACCAGCACGTTAACGAACGGGAAAAGGTGGCAAAACCTTGAAAGGTTTAAAACGTGCCTGAATGAAAAATTATGTAGTAGGCTATATTATACAGTAGTTAGCACGGCCACAAAACCCAAAAAAGCAAATAGCAAAAAATAAAACAAAAACAGAGAGAAGCACACATGTAGTAACTAATGACAGCCTAATGAAAAGTGTTGTGGATTGGATTTGCCAGTTCCAATATTGATGTGGATGAGCAAGAATATCTGCAAAGCTCTGTCCTGAATACAATCGCAAGCTGGTAAACTGAAGCGTGTTAGGACAATGCATCTGCGTTTGCACAGCCAGCATTGGTTGGAGCAGCATGAAACAGCTTAATCAGCAAATTAATATTCTGCAAATATATGAAGCAACAAGGAATACGCAACCATGTCCTAAGGTTGCATCGTAAACTGATTGCTAAATCCAGTCACTACAAAAATATGAAAATTGTTTTTTTTGAAACGATTTCAACCTTCAACTAAGTTAAATTTAGTAAATAATAATGTAAGTCCCTTTCCTGTGTACCTGCAGTTGAAGTGAAAATCTAACTGCTTAAAATACTGCAAGAGAGGTGTGAATGCAAGTTCAGCTTAGACCTTTGTTTTGATTTTCACTGTCTGCCTGTTGCTACGTGGGGACTTTTCACTGAGATCTCATTTGCAAATTTGTTGCGACCAGCTTTATAGGAATTGTACGCGCGGTGCATTCCGTCAGGCTACAAAGCAATGGCGGCGGGTTTGGTTTACATAAGCTGAAAGTTCACAACGAATATCTGCACAGTTGGGAAACCGTTTGTTCTATAAAAAAATTCTGACTGACGTAAATTAACGTTGTTGTAATGTGACTAGAGCCTCCTAGAGAGAGAAAGAGAGCTTTTTTTAAAAAAAAAGAACATAAGCATACAGCCTATGTTTGCACAAAATGACGTTACCCGGGCAATGCAATAAAAACCAGAGAAGTCCTGATAAACCATGTCGGGCTACGCTCGACTGACAGGGTCCAAGCATCACACCACCCTGGCATTATTACAACTTCAAACGCAACAATATCACTTCAATGACTCACAAACGTTCGAACAATTGAATCGAGTTACGTAACAACACGAAAGCGAAAATAGCTTTCAACAATTGGGAAGTTTTCCAGACATGCCAGACATGTACTGGCCATTGAAGGTATTGAACAAGTACTTCTGTGTTCTAATCAGTATTTTAAAGACTTTAACTAAAATAAGTTTTGCTGTTTCTGTTTATAATCTTTATCGACCAGACTCAGATAGAATATATTCTCAGTCACGTTCCTCACCTATCAGTTGCAATAGTTTCTGTTAGGTAAATCATTGAACTTCCTTTGCTAGAAACTGTCTGGAATAGCGCAGCCTATTTCCTTTCCCCAGCCTTGACAAGTTGCACAAAGCTTCGGAAAGAATCAACCACTACCACTTGGAAAGGTTAGTCATCGCAGCAAAGACCAATAGCTGTTCATTGGTCTATGACGACTGACCCTACTAAAGCCTATCACAATCTTGGAGTGGCGAAATTGAATGGAATATCTTAGAGACGCCGTACACAAGAGACAAGAGCTATTTGATATCGAAGCAACGTTATTAAACATGTTTTCATCGCTGAAAGAGCTCGTCAACACAGATTTCTGCAAGCTGCTTACTTTATCGTCCTGACGTTGGCGAACGAAAACAAGTCTGAACGAATAACGCTGGCCACTCAGCTCCGACGTCAATCCTAGTCAGCAAATATCAGTCATTTTTACATTGATTTAACGTTTATAGATGTTGAATCTATGTAAAAATGACGGATTTTGTTGGCTGGAATGCAGTCATGGCGGCTCTTGCAACACTGTTGCAGACCAAGGCAGCAAAATTCGGTCTGCAGACGTTGAATCAATGTAAAAATAAAAATTATGCTGTCTAGGGATTGGTCATCAGCAACTAAGTGATCGGTCCTTCTTTGCGTTGGTTCAACGTCTGCAAATGCTGAATCAATGCGAAAAGAACTGAATTGCAAGCCGAGATTACTCATTTGTGCTTATTAATGGGTTTCTGTATGCCGACAAGCTTGCAGTTTTGGACTCTGCAATGTGCATTTTGATGATTCTGTTATAACCTAGCTGCCAAACCTGTCCTTTTTTGCATCAACTTGGTATCTGCACACGTCGAATCAATATAAATAAGATAGATTTTAGATAGCCACCTTTTCTATTCAGCCCTTAATCAATTCAAAATCAAACCTCATTCTATTATTCTACTTGTAATTCGAAGAGAAACCTTAGCCACCCAGATAGCAAATCAATCTTTTTACTTTGATTCAACGTCCAACCTAAAACGTTGAATCAATGTAAAAACGATTGGTTTTCTGTCTGGAAGGCCTGATCATCTTACTTTGACAACGAGACAAGCAGCAGCCGAAAAAAAAAATCAACAAAAGCGATTTCAAGATCTTAAAAATTGGCATTCCAAATTTGAAAATTTAAAGTTCTCCAAATCGAATATTTTACCTCGGAACAGTTGGAAAGCTTTGCAGGACAATTTCAATCAGCTCCTTTTACTTCCATAACAACTATTGCTGCTTTTGCACGATGCAGCAAAAACCACAATTAATTTTGTTTTTTCAACTTTCATCATTTTACTGCCACATTCAGCAACGACGCAATAATACAAATGCAGAGTTTCGATCAGAACTCTTCTTTCTGTAAATGATAATTCATTTCATTCAACGCAGTAAAAAAAGTTGACAAGAAACTTGCCGGCAAATACCAAAGTTGTCATTGAAGTCATTATGCAAATTGCCTTTCTTTTGGGAGAAATGTGAAAAGTCAATCGTAGTCAATTAATCCGAAAGTATTCTAAACTAAATTTCCGGCTATGAGCAAAGTAGCCCTAAAATCAAGGAACACTGGTTCAACTCTCGACGTAGGTGCTTGAGCAATGCAGTTCAAGAACAGCTTTCCATTCAATGGCAACTGGTGAACAGAATAACATGTAGATAATAATGCTTTGACTCAAAGCCGAAACGTCAAATTAGAGTTTTTGTCGGGGTTCTAAGCCAATGTTTCCTCTAAGCCAGTGGTTCTTAACCTTTACTAACCTGCCGAACCCTTACACCAATCTGCAAGCTTTCGTTGAACCCCAAATCTTCGCTGAGTCACAAAAACAAAAATCTACCATATTTAATAGTCGTAGTAGGTTACATTACTGTATCAATGACACTTCTGTTGTTGTTTTTCTGAGACCAATAGTGAGATTCGAGGCTTTGTCTCGGAAACACCAATTGTCATTTCATTTTCGCATGGAAGCCGGTTTCGTTTTTTGCATTAACATCAACCAGAATACTGTAGAAAACGCATCCTCGCATAAATAAGTGGTTACGAATAGCATGAGAACGACAAGGGCAACTTTTGTAATAAGAGGATAACTTTCCACTTGTTGGCATCAAAACGATTGAAGATTTGTTGTATTGAAGTTTCTTTTTTGCACCTCGTTTTCTTGAAGCTCGATAATGTCATCCAAGTATGGACTGTTTATATTTGCCGTTGAAGTATATTTTCCAAAAATATTCGCTTTTGTACCATTCAGTAGGCCGTGTGTTAATGTTTCAGAGGACGTTTGCGTCAAACCCCTCAAACAGTTTCGTCGAACCCCAGGGGTTCGATCGAACCCTGATTAAGAATCACTGCTCTAAGATGAGAAATTTTATTCTTGCGCACTTGCAGCGTTATAAATTAAAATTGAAAAAATTCATTCGCCACTCTGCAAACGTAACTTTAAAATGACAAAGCTTGGTAGAGAGTTTGCTTTAAACACTTTAGCGGGTTTAACAAACCTTTTTTACACACAAAAAATATAACATAATTAAAATAAACTCAAACGTTTTCGACACGTACTTGTGTTCTCATCAGGAATTAAATTTGCAATATACATAAAATGAAAAATCGTAAGATAAATTGACTTTACACTATACCTGTGACGACACTCTGGGCTGAAAAGCACAAACTGAAACAAATGGTACGAGAATGATTACAAGTAAATTATGTGGTGGGAAACAGATCACGTGAGGTGCAGACTACAGGCATTGGACAAACAATTAGAACACACACAAAAGGAACGATGAGCCACATGCGAATAACTGCCGGTTGTTGAGAGATGGATTGTTACGTTTGATTCTTAAGGCTTCCATGATCTTAGTCTGAAAATCCGATCTGCCTCGAGAGATGATTTTAAATTAGTCGATCGAGACATTGTCAGTGCACATTTCACAAGAGGCGATGTGCTCTTTAATTGCACGTTTAGTTGTTAGGTTTGGGTGTGCTCCCCGGCCCTTGTCAACAAATGTCTGGTTGACACACCAATGTATGTCTAATTTGCGTCACACAAGCAACCAAATTTATACACAACATTCGAAAAAAGAGCAAAGGGGGTAGGCGACTTCAGTTGAAAATATTGGTGCACTTTAAATGTTTTATAGACTATATAGGATGAATGTGACATGAAAATTTCTTTTTAAGTTTAGCTAGGTTTTTTGCAAAGCAATTTTATATTTCAAGACAGAAAAATTAAAACATAAAAGGAAATTGCAAATACGCATCGTACTAGCTTCGTGAACGACTTTTCTAAATATACCATTGCATAAAGTTGCATCAGAACAACGAAACTTTCGTTTGTTGCGTCACAAGCTTCATTATTTCATAATTGCCAATCTACTTCATTCATAAAACGAATTGACATGTGAAACTTTGTCACAGAAACTTTTTCTATAAAAGCGATCTCTTGCTCTAATGAGTCACATTTTCAATTCACGAGATTTGTTATCCAGCCAAAATTAATCAGTAAATGCTTCAGTCCAATACAAGCCGAATTATAATTTATACTTTAGATTCGATCATGGCTATCTAAGCTTGCGACAGAATTTGTCACATTTTGCCGGCAGCTTCTTAAAGTTTGAACGGAATTCTGAAAATCACATAACATCGTCTATGACTGCCTCTTCCTGGTGGTGGCTGTGCAGATTAAAGATAATGATTTTCAAGCGCTGTTTTATGCATATTTTAAACCTCTTGGTTTTGCCATCTTTTCTTTTTGTTGGTGCCAAATTCGTGTGTTCACTTTGAAGTTTTCTAGTTCGCGCCAGCAAAGAAACAATAAATTTAATTGAATTAAATTGTCATTTTCAAAAACATAGCCTATATAACGATGTAATTTCATATCAAATTAAATATTTAAGTAAGATAGTAGCCTATTCAAAATAAAATTTCTAAAATGTTATGTTTATGAGCAATATTTTCCATTAAATGTGTTGTTTATTTATCAAATGCAAAGACAGAGCAACGAATTCTAGAGTTAAGGTCTTAAACTCAAATTGCTCTGAGGACCAAAACATTTGTAAAATAATCCGAGGGCCGCAATGGGCCTTCACAATCAGAAGTCAATTAACAAACAAACACCTGTTTCGTATAGTCCAGTTGTAACTATTTTGTGAGTCGTGCAAGGCCTATGGTGCGTTGCGCTTGAAATGGCTTTGCCCGTGGTAGGATTTCTTTGTGGTTTTCTTTGCCTGCTTTGCTTTTCTTTGCTATGAGCTGAACGCATCAAGACGTGTTCCTTCACAACCATCCGCACTCTTGATAACGCACCATGGCCGATCTTCATACCAAATGCCTATTTATCCAAATCTTAGAAATATCAGCTAAAGCTATATGAGTTAATAAAGCTATCGCCTGAATATGTTTTTTTTTTTTTTAACTTTTGTTTGTAACATTTTCTTTTTTTCTTTCCCTTTCTATCTTAAATTTTTCTGAAGGTGTTGCGACCGTGCCAAATTTCTTTCATCTTGATAACTTACTTCGGTCACAAGCACGTTTTGACGTTCGCGTTTTGTCCCTTCTACCTTTTTCTCGACCTTTGCTAAGTTGACGTGTATTGTTTTTGCTGCGATGGACAGAAATAGAAACAAGTGAATTATTCTGGAGACGCCATAGTGCAAAATTTTTTACCTCTTTTTGGAGGATTTAGTAAATCAACGTTTTGAAGAAAGAAACTAGCTCTTTTTGTTTGTTTTATTATCTTTATCCTGCATTGTGGGAAAGCGGACTTGAGCGCTATGCATCGGTGCACGCTTTCCGACGTACACCTGACCCACGTTGCAGCCGACTGCAATGTCTGTTTCCGGTTGTCTACTCTACTCATGACTTCAATTTGGTACTACCCATTACTCGAAATCGATCACTAGGTAGAGGCAATTATCGTAAAGTTTCTTGCCCAGAGAAACAACAGCAAGTGCGGGTGGCTGGAGTCGAACATGCAGGCTCTCGACTGCGAGCCCAACGCGCTAACCACTCGGCCACTGCTGCCGCTCAAATTATTCCCTCATCATAATCAGTTTTTGTTTCGTTGCCAGACGAAACAAAACAAACAAAGAGGCAATTACATTAGGTATTTCAGAATTGACCGATGTTTTTGATATCACTTGAAGAAAAAATTTTCAATTGTGTCAAGCTGGTCACAGCGGTAAACCATAATTCTTCGTGGGAAAATTGTAACATAAAGTTCCCGGATCCGTTTGTCTGTACGTAATGACCGAAAAATAAACACACCTTCGAAACGTCTATTCAAAGTGTTTGTGATACTCAAAGGCACGCCAGCAGTAGCGCGACGCAACAACATGTCCAAACAGGTTTCAAACTGAAACAGGTCCAAACCGGTCTGACACGAGTCTTACGGACGATGGTGCAATTTTGGCTCATGTTTTAGGAATTTCCATGACGTAATATTCAGTAGACCCGAACGGTTTCTACATGACGTTTGACCAGGCGAACAACCGTCTGTAACACAAGCTGTTTCCGATCTTATTTCCTCTGTAACCCCCACTTTAGAGTTTAGACTTTCTGGTCGTGGTTTAAAGATTTGGAACTGAGAATCATTTTTTTTACCCCAGGGTTATCATTTATTCACCGTATGATACTGAGAGCGGCCAAACTTTGCTTTTATGAACCAAGGCAGTAGAATTTTGTGCTCCATTTGGTGGGCAAAGGATGATACAATTGTCAATGATATGGTTTGTCATCATTCTCATCACCAAATTTGCAGAAAGAGAAAGGTGCCGCCAAGGCCGTTGAGAAGATAAATTGGGTCCGTAGGCTACCAATGAGATCTTCGCCCCATGTCACGACACTTCTAAAGTTCTAAGAAAAAAAAAATAGGTTGAATACTTTGACATATTAACGTCCACCTTGTAGAGTACAAGTCAATTCAAAGAGAAGCAAGAATTTATTAGCTAAACTTCCATGTTTGATCAATTGCGCCATTAATAGTTTTCAAAGTTTTCATGTCCAGCTTGAAATTATCTTTGTTGCAGATCGCGATTTCGGGTAAACTATTTTTTTTCTTAAATTTTCGACGCATGAGTATCTGCTTTACGTGGATCCCTTAACAAACTTTACGTTTATTTAAGGTTAAATGTGTCAAACCCCTTTTTAATTACTTCTAAGAAAAACGCATTCATTTGAAGAAAAAATACGCGATAGTTTCTTCAAGTTCACGGGTTCCTGAAATTATCTCTTGGAGTCCAAAAGTACTCCCTGGACTCTCCCATCAAGATTACTGATTTTAGCTTTTGTAACAATGATAAAGGTAGGCCTATGGTAGACTACTCTGAATATTTATGGTGGTCTGAATATTTGAAAAGTCTAACTGTAGACGTAACAATGTGTCAAATTGTTCTCACTGACTTTCAAAGTAGCTGTTGTGGGCTGAGATGCAAAAAAATATTGAGAGTGAAGCTTAACTTTATCTTTAACGTTTCACCAACTGGGCATGCATGGTTAGAAATAATTGCTCTGGTTTAGCACGCAGCCACATTTTCTTGTTTACTTTGCTGCTGCCTACACTTCAATGCCAAGCAGTCACAATGCTGGTGTGTATCGCTTCTTAGTTTTTCATGACACTATCTGTGATATATATTTGCTGTCATTGTTGTTGAAACAGGTAATAAAATCAAATTAAAAACTTAATAGCCGGGCTATTAAGTTTTTATGATGCTATTATGGTCCACAATCGATTTTACAGATGACACATCTGCAATGAAAGTTGTTGGAACCGCGCGCGCCATCTAGACGCAATAGTTGTTGCTATGAGAAACAGGCGTTCAGTTGACGTGAAGGAACAATTGTAGAAATTGTAGGTCTATTCTTGTTTGTTTTATAAATGAAAAATGCCACAGAATCTCGTGCGGTAAATTGCTGCACCATGGTAAAATCTATAAAATTTGTTGTGCACCCATGAAACACGCTAATATGTTATTAAGATAGTGTTTTATGCAATTAAAGTACTGTTTTCAATATCTTACAGCCGATGGGGCACTTAGATAAAAATCTCAATCTTAGTGTATCAACCTATGCAGTGATAGTTTACTTCAACGGCCTGTTTTCGTTCCTGGTACTTTCACAAAAAAATTAATCCAGCTCATTAAAGCAGAGTGTTTGATTGTTTAGTGCATGAGATATATAACTGCTGTAGAATTAGTCTTCAGTTACTGTAATGCAGTGTTCCAAGGTGTTATTGAATTTTAGGAATCTTTATGCTTGGACTGAGAAAGCTTCTTTAACTTTAATCCTGACAGTGTAGCATCCTTGCAGCAATAATAATCATGTCTTGCATCTTACGACTACACACAGTTTACCGCGGTTGCAGATCCAACACAACAAACTGAAAGCAGCAAAGGGTTATGATGTCATGAGTCAACTGCTCCTATGTTTTGGCATGCCATCAAGTGCTTGTTGATATACACCAACATGCTCTGGAGTGGTGTCAACATAATTTTGAGTGTCGCACAGACTTTTTCACCACTTGACGATGTAGCTGACATAAGATGTTGACAGATTGCAATTTTTGCTGGTTGATGTGTCATTGCTTGTAAATTATTCGATCCACTTGGTGCCACTAAATGATAGGCAGTCCTTAAAATGTATTGCTTAAGCACACATTCTAAGAGCTGAATCATCAGTGTGGCTGGATCATGACATTTGTGAAACTTGTGCTGTATACTGGTGTGCCATGGCACGTAGGTTGACAGCAATAAGTGGATTTGGTCATTTTGTTTGCATTACTGTTAATTTTAAGTTCCTGATTCACATGTTTAAATGGCATTTATAGTTAGACTACTATAGGGACAGTGGAATACCGGGACGACTCACTTTACTGATTTTTCTTGAGAAATGGACAGCTGGAAGGTTACTAAGAAGTTCAACAATTAGAAGAACTGCAAAACGTTTACTTTGCTTTTAGGTAAATTCATTCTCATCAGATGAATTGCTATATTTGGTTAACATTTTGGGTGCTAGAAAATCTGCAAAACCTTGCTGCAGCAGTGTGAGGCTATCTACCATTACTGGTGTTGCGTGAAGTCTACTCCTGCATTATCATGACTTGAATACTATTAAATAAACATGATATCACATATTTCCTACATTTATTTTGGCGGTACACACTTTGTACACACATAAGCAGGTCATATAAACTGCTCCTGAATATGTGACATATGGCCAGTAGACCTCAAGCTGTAGGCTAATTGCATCAAATTTTGTCATAACATTATGACCCTCCAGTTGTCCACCTTACTTTTTAGTGAGCAATCCTCTACTTTTACCATCCCTAGACTACTACAGCATACATATATTTAACTTGTGAAATTGTAATTTGTGTATTTAACTATATTTAACTTATGTGTAAATATTATAACTTGTTGACAAATGACTAATTAGTTCATCAAATTTTTTTAAGGTCTGTTAATTTAGTTTATTTTGGCATAGCTCCATAATGATTTCAATGTACAAATAGCAGAAAATATAACATGAAAGCTACACCATGGAGGCACTGAAAAAACATGTGGTTATCTAAGTCAAGGTGCCTGAAGGGTGACAAAAAAGTGACAATATTGGAGATTATAATTTACTGGGAATGTAGACGTTAGTTAGAGATTTAATGCTGATCATGAGGGAGACTATAAATACACACATTTGCAATTAAACCATGCAATGCTTGGCATACCAATAATCAACGTCATAATTGAGAATCATAATAAAATGTTGTCTTTGTATTGTATAGTAATAACATAAATGAAAACAGAAATCATGATTTTATTCAAGATGTGATGAATATTTTGCAAAAAAGCGAATACTTTAATTCATCTTAACATCATTTTAACCTGGAGAAAAAGTATTAAAATGTTGCAAATGCTTTATTTGAAAATTATAAAGAAAATTGATGAAATATAAGCCGTGTTACTCAATGCAACAAATTTAGTACTTAAATTGATGAAATGATGAGTGTTTGATTTTCTGTGATGAAAACACTCACCTGTTCTCACTTCATAAAAAAAACTTTAAGACCTGCCAATTCTAACACTTGTTTTGACGAAATAGTCTTGCAACAAACGTATAACTTTATTGCAACCTCAACAAAACTGGAATAAAAGCTGTTTCATTGCTTGTAATTCTAAATTTAAAATCTCTACTCATAAAAATTGCATTCATTACATTTAACTTTTAATAATTTTTCCATTCTGCTAGAGATGCTGCAAAATATATTGCAGCAAAGAGTTTGCTGCAACTACAGCCCCCACCGAGTATTCGAGCAGCATTTTCTACAGCGCAAACAATACACGTTGAAACACTATTGAGTAAATAAAATTGTTTGATCAATTTACGATTTTATTTCTGAATGAGTTGAAACTAACTGTTTGTCGACTTTTCAATATTTGGTCTAGTTTAATATAGTCAAGCCAGCATGTTGTTCAAGAATTTGAGCACATCTTGTGATGCAACTCATGCATTGTATTAATGATCAAAGATTTTTATTGATGTAGATTTGAAGTCCAAAGTTACTTAATCTCTTCAACTTCATGACATCTTTACTTACTCTCATAATATTAACATAAAATAAAGATCTCCATTAGTATTGTTCTTTCAAACAGTAGCCTACTTACTGTTATGCTATCAGTACAGTAGGCTAAGTTAGTTCATTATCATCATCACCACCAACCAATTTTGATTATGCAGACCATGACTGAATATTGAATACTCTTGTTGAGGGTGTAACCTGCCTGTCTGTCAAGTCAATTAGTTTTGTTTCAATAACACCACATATAAACAAACAAGCACAGTAAATGAAACGTAAAAACAAAGCATTGTTACTGCTGTTGGTTAGATTATGGCTCAGTCAGGACAGTAGCGAAAGACCATAAGCAATCATCTAGCCACCTATAACAATAAATCTAACTACACATTTATAAATTTGTGTTGGTACTTTTGCTAACCTTGCCAAAGTGGTCATACACAGGTGAGCAGAGGCATGCACAGTTGCACACTACTTCAATTAACAAAAAGGGTTTAGCCACTGACGTATGGACCTCTCTTCAGGTCTGAACCAAACAAATAAATAAAAAAAATAAAAAAAAACAACTATTGAGAGCGAAGTCTTCCTCTCCACACCTCACAATCTTTTAATTTAGTAGTAGTATTATACAGTTTCCATTGAGTATCATCATCATAAGCCATCGTCGGTTTGTTCCCCACTAGTGGGGGTGGCCGATTGTTTCCGCGCAGCAATTGTTTTAATCCCTTTTCTCCATTTCACCCTGTCCCTTGCATCTTCCTCCTTCAGTCCGACTTTTTTAAATTCATCCTTCACTTGTTGTTTCCACGTTCTTCTTGGACGACCGCGTTTCCTCTTCCCATCCACCTTTAGATCTAGTGCCTTTCTAAGAAAACTTCCTTCCTCCCTCCTTATCACATGTCCATACCATCTTACTCCATTTGCCCTTGCCAGTTGGTCTATGATCTCTCTCATCTCTAGCATATCCAACAATTCTTCAGTCCTTTTTTCCCTTCTCGTTTTCACCCCACACATTGCTTTCACCATTGACCTTTCCGTTCTTCTCAGGATTGCCAGTTCACTCTCTCTCAATATCCATGTCTCGCTACCATATAGCATTGCAGGCCGCACACAGCTCCGATATACTTTCCCTTTCATCCTTAGTGAGAATTTTCTGCCATACAGCATTTCCCCACATTCCCTGAACTTTGCCCAGCCCAATCTTGCCCTTGTTGTCACCGCTGCTTCACATCCACCACTTCCATTTATCCGATCACCCAGATAACAGAAGTCTGTCACTGTTTCGATGCCATGGCAGAACTCATCATCATGGCCTTCCACTTCATTCCTTCCTTTACTGCATTTCCCACAAACAAAACACTTCGCCAATCTTGTTGCGGCTCTCTTGACATTAGCACATCTTGCATGTATCCACTTTCCACATTCCTTGCATTGCATTGAATTTCTCATCACTCTCTTGCCACATATTCCACAGGGATCTACTTTGCTCTCAACAACTGTTCCTTCTGCTCCACTCACCATCACTTTTGTTTTTTCGAGATTCACCTTCATACCCTTGGTTTCAAATGCTTCTTTCCATTTCTCAAACTTTCTCTCCAGTCCCTCCATACTATTACTTGTCAAGACCAGGTCGTCTGCATACAAAATTTCACTCAATAAGCCCTCCCTCACTCCTTCAGTTACAACGTCAACCACAATAGCAAATATCAGAGGTGACAAAACTGATCCTTGGTGTACACCAACCTTCACAAAAAACTCGATTGAATAATTTGATCCAACTCTCACTTTTGTTCTTGCATCCTCATACATAGACATCACAGCTCTCACTAATACCTCCGGTATACCTCTTTTCAACGTCTGGAGACGTTGAATCAATGTAAAAACGACGGCTCTTGCTGTATGGGTACATGTTTTCAACAGCCTTATTAAAATTCAATTGAATTTTCTATGCTACAAGAAAAAGTATTTTAGTTGGATTTTACTTCAAATTGACATGCCATGAGGTCTGTTTGTATGATTTTATGTTTATTTTTTCGTATAGGTACGATACCAGTAAGACAAAACTAACCCCTGTAATAAAAATGTTTTTGTGGATAGTTGAACAATAATGGATACAGAAGAAAGACTGAAATGGCTGGAGACAAGGATTTCATCTTCATTGAGGCCACGAGCAGATGAGATCAAATCACTTTTCATAAGGGACGAATCAAGAGCAACTTTACTTGATTTTCTGTCAAACGACGAAGCCCATCGCTTGTTTGTGTTCAATGTATCTGAAGATAGAGGTGGGGGGTTAAAAGTCACACTGAGAGCACCAAAACAGGTATGGGTTTTTATTGTTAACTATAACTTGAATAGACTAGAGAGGTTATTTTTTCAACCATAAACAGACCTAGCTCAGCAACAATACGACACTTAACATTGTAACACAAAAATAAAATTAAGCAATTTACGTTTTCGACTATATTATACATACATTCCTTTTCAAACCTATAAGAAAAATAATGGCTGTGGCTATATTTACACTATATTGTGTAATAATAGCCTTAATTGTGTTGCCAGACAAGGAATTCTGCCCTAATTTGAGAAAAGTTTAAAACTGTCTAAAAAAAAGTTGTATCATATTTTGGAAATTTTTTTAGCCCTGGGCAAAGATTAAAACCCTAATTTTATTCTTAACTCTAACCCTTCCTAACTTTAATCCTAACTCTGGCAACACCTGATTGTAACCATGGCATTAAGTGTTGAAAAATAGCCACTTCCAAAATAGTTATACAATGCATCTGAAAATACTACTAGAGAAACACAGCATAACATCAAAAATATTGTTCAATCTAAGCATTGGAAAACTGCCTATCCTGCTCACATACAAAGTGACTACACAGTACACAACGCAATGGGTCAAGTATCTGACAGAGTAAAATTAAATTCAGAAGAGAAGTATCCATGTAGATTGTGCAAGATGGACTAAAGCACAAAACGAGATAATTGCACAAAAACGAAGCACCAATGAGTGGAATACACACGTGACAATGTAATCAAACACGGTTAAGAAATAGGAGGCTCCGCCGGCAAACAATTGTCTTGTTCTGGATTGAAAGATTTAATAATTAATTAGTGTCTCGTGCATCTTGGTGTCGAACTCGGACAAACAATTTACGGACTATCAGTTTGGGTACTTTTCCTCTGAACTAAATTGATGGTGGATGTTGAAATGTGATCATTCCCAACGGAAAATGTCTTGAGAGATGGGATTCCAGCATTGATCCAGAATATATTTGTTTGCCCCGATACCTCAGTTAGTTTAATAGCTAAGCATAAGCACCGGACTTTCTGCACAAAAGAACCTCAAAATCAAGCGACAATGGTTCGGTTTTTGGGGTGTGCGCTTGAGCAAAGCATTTTAAAGACTGCTCTCCATTTGGATAGAATAGCTCACATACAGTGCAACAACACTTGAACAATCGAGAAGTTATACTCTACCAATCTCGGTAACCAAGCCTGCGTTAGTGGTTTAAAGCCTCTGCAAATATGCGGGGCTACTATATAGGAATTACCTTTCAAAGGCTTTCTCAGTCTGGAAATATAGATTCAAACCAACCACCCAGAACCATTTGATGAAGCCAACCCTGATGCAGACTTTAAGTGAGTATCATACAATGAGTCTAGTCAGTTGCTCACCTCAAGTAAACCTAGAGCGCAGCTATCATCAGATGAGAATGCTAAACTGCAGCTCTAAAACCCCGCAAGGAGCAGTCAGCCGTTGTGTGGCAGATAAGTAGCCGCAAGCGCACAGTTGCTTGTGACGGTGGATTGTTACGCATGATGTTTTGGGCTTCAGGAATATTCGTTTAAAACTCATACCTGCCTGTGGATATGATTTCAAATAGTTCGATTGAAATTCTACGTGGCAAGCCCGAAGCCGAACAAGAGGCAACATGATTAACCCTTTCCTACACCTCTGTATGTTTGGTACATATTGTATTTCGTTGTGAAGGTCAGATATAAAAACAAACTGAACTGATCTTTAAATGCGATTTTACTTGGAAGATTCAAGTTCTAGTGCTCCCAATTGTAGTTCATAAATGCTTGGTTGTCATCGCGGGGCTGTCATAAACTGAATTTTTTATAGACAACACAAGAAAAAGGCGCAAAGGGTGAAGGCGACTTCAGGTGAAAATATTGGCCCACTTTAAGCGTTCTACCACACACAGGATAACTATTGCACTAAAATTTAATTTTCAAGTTTATGTAGGTTGGTTCGTTGGTTGTAGATCTTTACTTCATGATTTGGGGTGGCGCAGCGGACGAGGCGCTGGCTTTCTAATTATGCAAACCTGGTTCGGCACCGGCTCAAACTGGTTGTTGATTTAATTAAACACATTCACTTCTACCCAAAGTGTAATAAATCGGGTTGGCGTAGTTGCTGAAGGAAAGATGACCGAGAAAAAGGAACTGGCCACCCTGCTATCGTTAGTGCCGAAGTCATAGAACAGTGAGAACCTTATCTTCTCCTTTCCCGAAGCTCAGTAACTGAATATGGAAACAGTTTATTAAATCTCGCTTTTTCTTCCAGATCATTGAAAAATGCATTTGTTTTGTGAAGACCGGGTCAGCTTCTCATCTTCACGCGGGGAACTTCGATGATGCCGTCACTTGCTTGGATTGGGCGCAAGTGCTCCCCCATGCGAACTTGTTTGTCAGGTAGGAAGTAAAATTGATGGCCACTAGTTCGCAGTGTCACAGCCTCGATAAAGTGGTGATTTTTTGAATTACATTTTTATAATTATTTCCATCAGATAAATCTGTTCATATACAAAACAACGTAAAAATACGCTGGTTGCAAAATCACAAAGACACCAAAAATCGCTTTTGATATCAGTGTAAGAGCTCAGATATCAGTGTAAAACCAGACAATATAAATTTCTCGGCCATGTAATAAGAAAGCAAAAACTGGAGCATCTCTCTTTAACTGGTAAAATTTTTGGAAAGCGGGCACCTGGCAGACAAAGACAAACACATCTGGAACAATTTAACGACAAGACAGAAACAATCATCCATGCAACATATAATAGGAATATTTGGTCTAATTATTCATCTGAGGCCGTCGATGCCTGGTTCAGGCAAGGCAATTGAAGAAGAAGTAAGAGCTCATCACTGAACATCTGCTGTTGCAAATGCAAAGAGCGTTGGCGGAATTGAAAGTATTTCAGAACGATACAAACAATCGGATGTCAACAGGTCTAATATAAAGCGATTTGAGGAATGAATGCTGCGGTTGATCAATGATCAAGATCAATGAAAATATGTTTTTTCCTAAAAAAGCGTCAAAATTTGTTATATTATACCTTATTTGATTTTACATTTGAAACACTGCTTGAAGTTAATGTTCTGAAATACGTCGTCGTCAAGGGAGAATTTGTCTATATTTATTTTCAATTCCTACTTTTCTTCTTCTGGTAAATGTACGGAAGACCACTACAAAACATATTTAAACAAACCACCAGTTCTTTCTCCGGGTATTAGTTTACACTTACTGTGCCCTGTGCCCTGTGCCCTGTGCGCACCGGTTCGCCCCCCCCCCCGAAATGCACTAGTGGGTCCCTGTTTTTAGTGACAGCGCTTAAAATGTTTTGCGACCGTGCTTCTCAGTCTGTGTGCCTGTACAAAAGTAGGGAACAGAAGCAAGAACCGTACCGTTTTAGTTAACTATTATATAAAAAACAAATATTAGAAGGCTTATTTCTGCTGTACACACATCAGGATCTTCCCGACTCAGCGGCCATGCTTTACACGATGCGTCCACTACAAAATGATAGACGGGTACACTATTGAGTTTTCAATTTCGCCTTTTTAGTCGTCAATGCATTGTACAGACTACAGACTCTGTGTTTTATTTGTTAGTCCGATGAAACGTTGACGTATGAAAGATCATATTTTTTCGAATTATGAACTTCAATGTTAAAAATGAGGAAATGTAGTACACAAATCAGTCTTAAACTAATTTTCTCAATATCTTCAAGATTTTTTGGTAACTTTTAGAAGACGTTCTGCAAGATGTGTTCACGCAACTTCACGAGATTGATTGGTCGGCCATGGTTTAAAAGAAATTTTAAAATCTAAGTCAACAATATCTGTGTCAAAGCGATATCTTGAAGATTTCATCGGCCGGTCTGCTCACTGCAGAAAAATGTTGTTCCTGAAATTCATCCCTCCAAAAACATGAATATAGGCATGCAGTGCTTCCATCTTCATTACAATCATTTTCCTTGTGTGACTAATTTCTATCGCTTTTGTGCTTTTTTGTTAGGACCCAAAAACTTAACCTTCAGAAAAGGATGTATCGTTAGAGATTTCCCTTTACGCTTTACCCCACTTAGTGGGTCGCACCATTTGCACTCTGGCTATTGTTTGCATTAGGGGTACACATGAACTGAGGAAATAAACTTCACTTTTCCTCCTCAGAGACATAATCCTTCCTCTTCTGTGTACGGACACAGACATCATGGACTCTTCTGAAGGGACAGGAATCTCCCCGGATAAGCTCATGGACATATTGCACCGGTTGCTAAGCAACGTCGAGGTGTCCATGGGGGTTTCAGAAGACAAGGTAAGGACCACCTGTTACATCACAAATACGTATCCGGTTACACCTGAAGCCTTATGACGACATTACTATAGATCGTTTGTGACGTCATTCTCATAAAGTCATTAACATTATGAATACCACGCAGGTGACGCTACCCCTTCCGTGCATCGCGGTGCTAGCAGAAGCAGCAGCCTTCCAGCCTCGGCAACCAGCGGTGGTTCATGTACTTGAGTCAGCAGTTGTTGGTTGGATACGTCAGATAAGAAATTTGCTGCGTCATGATTCCCTGGCTGCCACCAAGTAGGTCTTGAAATGCAAATCATGTTTTCATGCGACCTGTGTCTTAAACCTTAGTTCATTGTCATGGGATATTTTCTAAGTCATACAATTGTGTTCACTTTAAATGGTGAGCTGATATCACACACGTTTTAAACCTTTCAAGGTTTGAAACCTCTTCCCGTTCATTAACGTGCTGGTATATTTACCATTGTTGCTGGTACTATCTTTTTCGTGTAGGACACCTTAATATGGAAACATAAAGTTTTGTAATATGATACCAGTGAACATATATTTTGTCCTCCCAATCAGGCTTATGGTTGGTGGTATGAGGTTCTAATTAAAAGGAAAGGAAGGAATTCAGTCTTCCGCGAACTCATCTTGACCTGACACTTACGTAGAGCATGCAGCTGTGTCACTTCATGACACGCTTGAACGGTTGGCTATCTTGCCTTCCCGTCTACTCAACATGATATGAGGGCCGCTTTATGAGCTCACTATGGGCCGTCTGCACTCAGTATTTTCAAAGTGTTTTCTACTGAACGTAATTTGATTACAAATTTCTCTCTTCAAGCTGTCAGCAAAGTTTCAGCACTGACTCTCATGACAAGCGATTATTGTGACGCGGTGTGACGCCGTATTCGTCACACTGAAGCCTTGTTTGGGGGGTGGATGCTTCCACTCTGTTTAGTTGAAAGTATCTTCTGCTTATGGATTTAAATCTTCCCATCACGCACAAGTCTGGACTCCATTAGGATGCAAACGTGTTTCGCTGATGCTTGTTATCCTCAACTGATGTTGACTTTTCAGGAGCATCAGCACGGAGGAAGAGGAACCGATCCGACCTCATCATGAAGTTGCCATGTGGGAGAAGTACATAGAACACACGACATCCCTGTTGGAGCAACTTGATGGTAGGTGGCGCATAGTGTTGGCAGTGTTTATAAACATCAATTTTACTGGCTGTGCTGTGCAAGTAACTATCTTGAATTTTTTAATAAAAGTGAGTTTGGTGCTGTCTGACTATGGAAGATGCTTGTTTCTCAAAACCCCCAAACAATTTTTCTTTGTTCTTTTTAAAAATTTATTTGAATTCGTTTGTTTTTATAATTTTTTGTTTCGTCTTCCTTCTAGCTCCTGTTGCCACCGACATCCTTCTCAACCTGAACCACGCCAACAGCTCCTATGCTCAGTCCTTTGGTGAGGTCAGAACTGAGATTGAACAGGCGCTAGACAGCGCTAAAGCGCGACTCAGATGCTTCGTCACCGTGTTGCCATGGATACAAGACATGTACAGAACGCCATCAGTTGACAGAATGTTGAAAGGTGAAGCTGCAATGAAGTAATTGATTGAAAAGTACCATGAGATGTAATCGGTAGCTTTGTAATGAGATCAAACGCGTTGTGAAAGCTGCTCTGAAACTGTCTGCTTTGTAAATTGTTGGAAGTAGGTTAGCCTAGTGCGCGTTCCTATGAATACAATATAGCGCTGTGCTAGATCGTGCTTGTTATTTTTAGCTAATTTGCTTTTAATGGGAGTCGCTGTTACTTCTACGTGGTCAACAGCCACTGCTGGGGTGTCTACAAAGAAAAGTTTTATTGGATTTTTTTAACTGAAACCAAATTTTCATTTCAGTGTTTCCCCCGCTATTGCAAACTGTATTATTGATTTGGAAACACTCGGATTACTATCACGACCCTAAACCGTTTGCCAGCCTGCTGAAGATGCTGTCCAATGAGGTTGGTGATCCATGTTATGTCTGCTCCTTGAATGCTACTTGAAAGGAGGCCGGTTTGACACCGCTCGAGATCAGGTCTTGAGATTTGTGCCTTGACAAGGCATTGACAAGGCACTTTGCCTTGACAAGGCACTTTGCCTTGACAAGGCACTTTATACCTCGCGAATGTGAAAGGAGATGGCGAGGTGCCCATTGGTTTTAAGTCTTTCGCTGTTTTCAGCTGTTGTGTTGCATCGCACTGTATGTTGTCACAATGTTGCTATTCATGTTTACTTTTTGTCAACTCTAAACAATGTTGCGGCGCCTATCACGCCTCATTGCATTGTGACACAGATAGTCGCCCGAGCGCGTGGCTTGGTGGGTGACAATCCGTTTGAGGACACACAACGATCGTACACGGCGCTGAAAGACGCTTTGAGACTGTGTGCCGCTTTTAGAGGGACCTACTTGGACTTCAAAGTAAGTTCACAGTTTGGTTTTATTTTCTACAAACACACTTTGGTGGTTGGCGTTCCTCGGGACAAAAGACGATCGATTCGAAGATTCTTCGGTCGGGCTTGTTACGTTATCTTATGACGCCATAAGCGATTATAATCACTTGTTGCGTCATGTTCTCCAGGAGATAGCGAACGCCTTCAACGCGGACAAGGTTGAATCCACTGTCATCACGATGGCCCGGTTGAGGCCGAAAGACAAGAACGCTTTGTACCGGGCCCGGGTGTACGGACCGGCCGGGTACCAGAGGTGGCTGACCAAGTCCCAGCAACCCGATGCTGGCAACGGTGAGCAATTGTCTTAAAACCTTCGACTCTATGACGTCACAAGTGTTCTAAGGCAACAGTGCGGAATGGGCATCGCAGAGATTAAAAGGGCTTTTGTGTTTGATCGTCGTACTGTTGGTTGCCACGCACCATGACCAGATTTGCAACCATCGGTCGGCTTTGAGCTAAACACCCACGCATGAAAATCCGCTGCAGCGCTAATTGAATTATATGGTGTTGGTCCTTGCATGGTATCATTTTCCTTAAATCTTCCATCACAGTCGGTTAGATATACTTCGCGCCTATGATGACTGTGCATGACTATTGATTAGTTGTTGGCTGGTTGGTGTCCAGATTAACTTTAGCTTTGACAAACCCACCGAGCAACTCAATTGTATAAACCTTGGTTTGCAAAGTTAGATTGACAATGACACTAATGCCGTGACAATGCTTATTGCTACTGTACAGTGTACAGTGATGACGTTTGTTCTAACAACAGATGACGAGGACCAGTGGGTGGACTCCGCTTGGCCTCCCCGCAACAACAACTGCTTTGCTGGTCTGAGCAGGTTTGTTGAAAGATGCAACGATCTCCTGGATCTGGTGGAGACCACGAGGCATTTCCTCACCCTCCAGGAAGCCGCACAAGTGGGAGGGGCTGGATCGCGCGCCCTCGATGCCCTCATTACCGACATCCACCAGGTGGCGTAGTCGTTGCATAAAGCTTTTTAGAGTTTGTTTCACGGCCGAAGGGGCCAGTGAAGCGACCTTTGGCATAGGACCAGAACTTACCGTGATAGAAACACATGTTGACAAGTTAAAGCAATTTAGAATTTACATCAATTAGAATCAGACACTGATTTGGAGCAGTGCAGAGCTCTCTCTCTTTTTCCTGTTTTCCTTTAAAGAAGCCTAGTCCTCATCCCGTCCAGTTGCAGAACACACGTGTTTAGAGGAAATCTTTCGTGGGTGATTGGGAGAGAATACGCGTTTTTAGGATAGGAAAAAACTTGTGTGAAAGACTGTGCACTTCACGCTCGAAAAAGTGTTCCCTATTTGGTCAAGCAACACTGCCTTGCTGAGGGATCGAAGCAGCATAATGGAGAAGGGAATTGAAATTCTGTGCGAAACTGATTGAATTTTCTCGTCACATTTTTGTTTTTGCTGATTAGCCGCCTGACCGTTTGTCGCATTTTGTGTTTGGTTGCCACCACCACAACTGCACTGACCAGAACAATATTTGCTCAGATTTTCACCAGAACCATCCGGGACTTTACGAGTCACAATCGAGACGTGCTCACCATCGACCAGCGCCAGCACTTCGAGAGCGCTTTCTTCCGTTACAGATCGGTGATCAAGACTCTGGAGCACCGTCTAGCGGGCGTGCTGAGAACGTCATTACGACTTTGTCCTAACGCCATGTCGCATTTGAGGTAACGCACTTTATTCCTAACTCAACTTTAAGTCTTTCAAATGTTCAGATATGACAAGATTGCCATCTACTTTATACTTCATACAATTTCTTGGTTCTGCAACGCTGCATACAAATTATCATTGCCTATAGATTTATTACTCGGGTAGCCGAATCACTGCGTTGAAGTCTGAACTATAATTTCGTTTTTAACAATGAATTCCAAGAGTCCATCACTGTTTTATGACGCAACAATGTTTCGCGCAACTGATTGAAACTCTTCCCTCACCATCCCAGAGTCTTGAAGGTGTTCGAAGGCATCAGTGCACGCGAGCTACTGCAGCGAGAACTCCAAACAGAGAATCACGCCCTCATCCTATCACTGACGTCAGAATTCAAGTCGGTCAAGAAAATGTTTGAGAGTAATTTTCACAACGTTCCAAACCATTGCAATATGCCACCGACTGTGAGCAAGTTGGTCTGGGTGAGTTTGATTGTGGAGCCGAGTTGTCAGAAATGTTTGCTTCCCAGTATGGGTAGTCATTGTCATTGCGTATTGGAAATTTGGTTTATTAAACGCAAGTTTTTTGATTCCATTGCGATTAATTTTTAATTCTGGGCCATTGCTTTGGAAACGCGAAACTCGCTTGATGGGTTCAATTTCCAATTTTGATCCTTTTTGGTTAGGTGAGAGCATTGAAAAAAAGAGTAGGTGTCCCGATGTCAAAGGTCAGGGAGGTTTGTCCCCACGCCCTGGAAAGTGACGTAGGCTGGCAGCTTCGTGACGCATACACTGACGTCATGAATGACCTAGAGAAGTACGAAACGAAGCTTCTGACAGTTTGGTCGAGGAACGTGGACTCCGATCTGAGGTGAGCATCTGTGCCGGCATTGTGACGCAATACAGCACCAAGAGATCGTGACGATTATTATTATAATGTGATGCAATAACCACTTTGTGTGTGACGAAGTACATTTATTGTTTGTAAACACCCCGGTATATTATATCATTTGTTAGGAATATTTTGAGAACGTCTTTGTGTAATAATCTCTTCTCTGTTCGAACCTCGCTGTTAAACATAGTGTTTCCTTGTCATTTATTTATGAAAGATTGTAGAATTGTTACATTACTTTAACATGTAATAACAATGTTAATGCGTAAATCTCGTATCCTCATCCTTCCATCCCAGGGACAGGTTAAAGCAGACAGTCCTTGCCACCGAGCAGTTGGAATCCTCCAGAGAGCAAAGTGATTCTCGATTGTGGCGTCAGAATAGCTCCCGCGCCTCCACCTCGAACGACGGCCAAGAGGACAAAGGTCAACTCGTGTCGGGGTTGAAGGTCAACTTAGACACAAAACTTCTCGAAATGTTGCGCGATGTCCACCACCTGAAACGACCGCCACATGACGTGAGTCATCCTTATGACGTCATATTGCTGCATTGTCTTCCTGGAAACACGGAATTGCAGGCGGCATGTTTGAAATATTTGTAAAAAACATCCTCGGAAGCACTGGGAGCTTGAGGTGGAATTTAAACCTAAGACGACCTTTTACAATCCCCAGATTTAATGCTTTGTGACGCAGGTTCCGGTTCCCGGCCCAGTCCGGGCGTTGCTGCGCTCCACAGACAGCTCGACCCTCCAGTCACAATCCACCAGGATGAGGACCATTGTGACCAAACACAACCACATTGTACAGAAGATGCAGGAGTACGAGCAACTTCTCTTCGAGAACAAAATGACCAAGGTAGGTGGTTCGATCATCTCTCAATCATTGTCAGAAGTTTTCGTTGAGTTCGTGACCAAGTTGTGAGAATGTATCCAGGTTGAAGGGGTCACAGTTCGGCACCGCGCAAGAGCACGCGGATTTGTTTCTTTTCTTCCAATTCCCTTTGATCTTATTCTAAACCTTTAACCACCGTAAATGTGACAAAGGGTAACGAATGAATGCGCAGTCCATGCTCCCAGCAACGTGTCAGCCCACTTGGTGCTGACTTGATCTTGAAACAAGATCGGACTGCCACTGCTGTTGCCATGGTAACTTGTAATAGAATTCTAACTCTGAGGACAGATAAGATTTTGGCACAATATCAACACATATTGTAAAAACATGTCGGTAATAAATTATATAGTTGTTCGTGTTCTCTTCAGATGATTATCTTGTGTGTGACCAGTCTGCGTAACGCGATTCATTCGTCCCGATTGCTTTGCTATTATGACGTCATTACCACCCACAACCTACTTCCTTCTTAATCATGAAAGATTCTAGTTGTTCAAGTAGTCTGTGACTAACAATCCCCCATTGTCTTAAAGATCGATGAGCTGATCTCAGAGGGCACAGAAGTGATGACGTGGGGATCTGCAGATTTAGAGGATTACCTCGAAAAAGCTTCGTCAGTGATCTGTGATGATGTCTATGCTGTGCTTGCTAGAATTCACAACAACTGGGACAAAGTGAAGGAAATGTCCAAATCCTGGTCCGAAGGTGTGTGAAAATAATAGAGCGTCCACTTGTATGAAGCCATGTCCACTTGTCCAGCACATGCAATACATCTTTCAACAAATTGTCTGAAAAAATAAGAAGGTGGCGTCTTGGTGGTACGGAAGTATTTCTAAGCTTCTACAAGTTAAAAATTCAAATGCTAAAAACTTTCAATTCAAGTTTTAAGAAAATTGTTATTTGGTGAAATGCAAAATATTGAATGTTATTCTTGCTGACAAATAAAAATTCATTCAAGCCTTTGTTTCCACGCAGGGGCGCTAGACATATTCACGAGCTACATGCAAGAGAAGAATACAAAGACTTTGAAGGATTTGTTGACCGAACAAAAAGACAAGGACGACCAGTACCAGCGCAAACTGGTTCCAGCCGGATTTCAAATCCATCAGTTGCTTCAGGATTCTTTTGAGGTGCGATTTGTAACTATAAAAGTTATAAAAACGTAGAATCATTTCCACTTACAATAATTCTAAAAAGTGTAAATGTGAGTGCCATCAGTAACGGGCGAAAATTGTGGTTATAAGGAAACCATAAATCCCTTTCAATTAACGCGACAATGAGTAACTTCTGTCATTGGTGCTCGACGTTGGGTCCAACAATTGTGCGTTATCAGGGCTCATAAGAAGGGCCAACATGGGTATTGTGTCGGGCCACAAGACCACTGGATGGGGGAGTGTTGCGTATCTGGTTTCTAAACAACTTTGCAAGTATCAAAGCCCCAAGTAGGTTTCATACCTTGCAAGGCTCCATGTAGAGGCTATGTGCGTCATTTGCATTTGCATCACGTCTGATATTTGATGGCGTTACAATTTATACAGTGCACATAGTTTGTCTCATCTCCAATAGTTGAGAACCTGGGCTTGTCCCCGATAGCAGGGTCTGTCAGTTTATGTAGTTCCTTCGCCATGCGTGTTGTTGGGGTTGATTGTACCCAATTTTTCTTGCACCCAGCTTTAATTAAGGTTATTTCCCACTTTGAGGTAGTCTGTCATGTTCACGCTAAACCAACATATGCCATCTCTCATGGATCCTTGAAGAAAGCAGTTTGAAAAGGAATGCAGCGTCTGAAATGCATCTTGTTAACCCCCATGGCATACCATGCATCATCATATTTTTCAAGGCTTAACTTCATGTTGTTCTATAGCTGGTTCATCTAGGCGGCATCATGGCACGGATTAAGGTTTAAAGGTCCGTAAGTTGCCAGCACACCTAGCCTGTAGTTGAATAGCTTCACAACATTTGCATTAATTTGCACCATTTATAATTAAATGGCGTCGCATCTAATTGTAGTATGTTGTTGGTGATGTGACGTTTGTTGTAATGTGTCTTACGTGATGTTAGATCAAACATATTTTGGGAATGTAAACAAAGAATTTACATTTTTGCAAAGCAAACTGCACAAATGTATTTCTTGAAACTATTGCACAAATGCATTATAATACCTGCGCTCAAAAACAGTTTCCAAATGAAAGTCTTTTTCAACAAGTTTATATATTTTTTTCGTGGAAGACGAAAAAAATTCAAACTAATCGAAACTGACCATAAAGTTAACAGTTCAAGTTGTCACGTGGCTTTGCTAATTGTTGTTACATAACTGCCCAACATTCCTGTAACTTTACGTGATTCTTGAAGGGTTTATGACGATCATGTTGTGGGAGGTGCTGCTTTGCTACGCCTGTGATGAAGAATTAATTCTGTAGATATTTGTTTATGTGCACAGCGCCAAGACAAGTGCATGCGTGTTTATTTTGTAATTCTTGCCTATTTGTCAAAGCACTTTTACACACTCGTACTCTAGCATGACAGCAGCACACTTGTAATCTTGCACAGCTGTGTAAACTGTACTGCACTATTTAGCCGGGCTATGTATAAATAAGATGTCCTTTGATGATGTCACTTAGTTTTTGAATCGAAAATTTATTTGTGTACATTTACAACATCGTATCTTCATTTTTGCGAAAGTATTATTTATAGTAATTGTGACGTTTGTAAACTCAACAATTTGTTCAGGTGCTACGCATAGGCAACTCTCTGTGTCTGCATAGCTCATAAAATATACAATAATCCGCCCCGTTGGCTCAGTGGTTACGCGCCTGACTAACGATCGAGCGGCGCTGGTTCAGCTCTCGGGGTATGCGCTTGAGAAACGCAATCTAAGGACTACTCTCCATTCAGCGGCACCTAGTGGATGGAATTGCTCACAGACAGCAACACTTCAAACAACTATTGAAACTTCACTCTGTCAATCTCCGCAACGTCAGTGCTTCATAGC
This sequence comes from Aplidium turbinatum, assembly GCF_918807975.1. Classification (NCBI taxonomy): domain Eukaryota; kingdom Metazoa; phylum Chordata; class Ascidiacea; order Aplousobranchia; family Polyclinidae; genus Aplidium; species Aplidium turbinatum. Next base: position 1,732,572 of record NC_137483.1, on the reverse strand, counting down.
CTCTACAAGTATGCGAAACTACCAGGAATGGAATAACTTGTCAAAGACTTCGTCAGTCCGAAGATTCAAAACCAACCAACTAACCAAAACGTTAAGTTTTTGTAACTTTAAGCATTTCACTAGCAAGAAATAAACAGACCAATCACGATATAAGCGATTGGTTTGCAATTTACGGTTGATTGCACATATTTGCCTGTTTGTTGAATATGACCAATTGACCATGGTAACTCCCAGGCTGTGGAGATCAGCGCCGCCTCCCCCGCATGGCAGATGTACACCGCCCAGATGGATGCCATGGTCCTTATGTCCCTCAAAGCGAGCATACTGACAAGCTTGGACTCCATGTACACCACGGCCGCTGTGGAGGATAGCGGGCAGGTATGATGCGTCGGTGGTTATGTGGTGGGAGATCCTTAGCTTGATATTGGTGGTTGTGCAGGATTTCATTCTTATTTGCGCTCTACTTGCCTAATTTTCTAGCAATATTTCAACAAGTCACCAAACGTCAACTTTTTGGTTGCGGCATAGAATACGACATTCAATAAACTCAGTTTATATAAAAAAATCTCTTATTATCAAAACTGACCCAAGACAAATAAAATCAAGGAAGACCAGCAGAAACATTCATGCGAAGGGTTGGATCTCTCACAAAGCATAGCTTGGAAAACTGCGACAGTTGGCTGAAAATCTCCAGTAATATAGACTTTTTTATTGACGTTATTTTGCACCAAACTGGTGTGAAATAAATTCTTCTTATTATTATTACTTGCCTATGCTTTTGTACAAACAGTTGAGTCCCTGGCCATAATGCCGGAGAACTGAGAAACTTGACAATTCTGGAAACTTTTTATTAACGTTATTTTATAGAACGGTTAGTAATGAAACAAATCAGTAGTATTCTGACCCACCGCCGTGTCACTTTATCATGTTAGCATTGCAACTTGGTTGATTTGTATTTGAACAACGTTAACAGTTTTTAGTTTTATTTTGTTTTTCAAAAAAACTCTCCGGTTGTAATTCTGTAAATGCTTTATTGAATCACTCACAGCTTTCCCTAGCTGAGGATGCACCCTATTTGGTTGTTACGAAACTTAAGCCAAAGCAGCACGTCTCCACAATAGCTAATTCTATCTAACAGTACGTGGGTTGTGACTTTTGTTTCTTTAGATCTTGGAAGTACGATTGGAGCTTGTGGAACAAACCGTTTCCTTCTCGCCTCCTCTGGATCGATCTGCATCAGTAGATAACGTGGAAGATGCTATCTCCTCTTGGCTTTCATCTTTTTTGAACAGATCCACTCTCATCAAAAGACTTGCTGTGAGATGATCCTTGATAATGTTCCTTTTAAAAATTGTTATATTGATAAAGACTGTGATACTGTTTGTAAAAACGTATAAAACAAACAGAAATGGCGTCTGGTACTAAACATGGAGCATTGTTGTTGTGTATGTGCCTTATGACGTCATAATCACGATCATTCATCTCCTCCAGGATCCCACCAGCAGCTACCAAGACTTCCTGGCGAACGACAGTGACGTGTGGGAGGTGGTAGATGAGATACAGAGTGTTGTCCAGCAGAATGCCATGCAATGTAAAAAGCATCTTTCGATCTTTGATGACTACAAGTAAGGTTGTGATGGCACATTGTGATGATTGTGACAAGATAGTCGTGATGTAGTTGGTGTGCTGGTCAATCACTTGAATATCTCAGTCAACAAACTTTCAGCTTCACAAGGACAGACATGGCAAGATCAAGCAACGCTAGTTCGATTCTCGGGTTGTGCGTTTGAGCAACGCATTTCAAGAACAGATTCCTATTCAACGGCACCTAGTAGATCGAATTGATAACAAACAACAGCTTTTCAACCGCAGGATATACGAAATTTTAACTTTGTCAATCAATCAATTGCTAAGTGAGATTGTTAGTCGCCTGCAAGGTGTGAACATTGTTGTATATTAGGTTTCTGTGGGTCCAAGACGTTCAGCAATCCTTCACCGACTTCCTGAATGGCCGTCCTTCCCCGAACCCCCTTCGCACCCACAAGAAGAGCACGAGTAGGACTGTCACCACCGGGGGCAGGTAGGAGGTTTGGGTGAAAGCTTATTGGTTTAAGGAATCATTAATTGCAAGTTGTACAGTGACCTGCGTCGACGAATTATTCAAACTCATGTCTGCTGTAGACTTTAGAGGTAACTGGAAGACAAGAAGCACTATCTTCGTGCCCACCTTCAGGCATGTTATTAAGTGACTTAACAAGAAATAACCAAATGCTCTAGTTAGGTGTCTACTGTCTAGCCAGTATCCCTTTGCACGTTGAAGAGAGCAGTGCTGGGTTGTTTGTTATATTTATTTGTGGCATAACTTTCCTCCTGACAGCTCAGAAAAGTTGTAAAAGTTCTAACACGATTGACCTGACTCGATTATCTGGCCTGATTGCGTACATGTAGTGCTTGCATGACGTACATTTGATTGATGATGTCAGAGCCAATGACGTATGTTTGTAGATCGCGTATCTCGCTGCGCAGTCCTGACACAATCAACGAGGCAGAAAGAGCCTTTCTGACATCACACAATGACCCTCGGGGCAATCGACCGACCACGCGGTCCACTGATGACGTGGCGGTGGTCCCCGGCCTGGCAGACTTCGATGACGAGATCGGAATCTACAGGTTGGCTCGTGACAACATCAGTGGTCTTCCTGACCTACAACCGGTCGGATGGATCATGTTCAATTTTCAACCAATCAAACAGGTTTGTTTTTTGGGCGTGGCCATGGCTTGACCAATTGGAGCGCTTATATTCAAGGCGGGGGGTTAAGCGCCTTCCCTATATGACATAAAATAGAATATTCTGAAATTGACGTTTGGTAAATCGCGTATTGTAGCTGCTGGTACTGTAGATTTCACCTCTCATGGAAATGAAATCCTTCATGAACATTCATCTTCATCTTCTCAGGTGCTCACCACATACGCCAGTAAGTGGATGTGGACCTTCATTAAGTATCTGAGCGATCAAGTCACTAACTCTCTGGACACTCTTGCTGACTTTCTCGCTCGTACGGAGCCGGAGATTGAAAGCATTACTGGAGAAGAGAGAGACACTGCATCCTTCATGAAGATGATGAGGTTGTTTAATGAGGTCTCCGCTCAACAGCAAGACATGGACGGAAGGTGGTTTGAACATGAAACTAAAAACAAAATAAATAAATTATTGTTTGGACTACTTGCCAAGTATTCAATATTACAGCTTCCTTATGATCAATAGGTTTTGTTGAACTTCAAAAATTGCTTTGTCTAATGCGTTTCAATAATTTTCTGTAGAAACATAACTTTGCAGAGCAGTTACTTAATCTCAGAGAATTATTTTTTTGAGAAGAATGTAAGGAACTGGTTGGCACATTCTTGTCCTATTATAAGAAGTATCGTTATAAGAAGATATAATCATCTCTCAATCTCTTCACCTCTCATCCTTCAATAATAAAACGCTCAATAACATCCTAATCTCTATGAGCTTATCCACCATGCATTCTCTTCATCCTGCATACTTCACGAAACTCATCAAGGATCTAACGTGTCTCTTTCCACCAGGTTCTCAGTGATGCAGAGAACAGTTGATCTTCTGGAGAAGTACGACATGAGACTTCCCAGTGAAACGCAGGAGATGTTCAAGTCTGCTCCTGATCGCTGGAATCATCTCAAGACGAAAGTCTCCCTGGCCAAGCAGAGACTCGGACCTCGCATCCAGGTGAGAATAATAGGATACTGTCAATGGAATGCGGACAATGGAATGTTTATTTCTTGCTGAATCCTGCAAGAATTTTTAGTTTACTTGAAATATTTACACTTTTCATGGGTGATGAGGGCCACAAGGTAGTTTTGTAGCATTTGTTTCACTTGAACACATTAAATGTGTCACATTTTGTTCGATTCGAACTTGAGGAGTAGAAGTTGTTGGGGATTGTTACTATCTGCTTATTCTTCCGGTAAATAATTTAAAGTCATGGTACGTGTTTGCCTGTAAATAATGTACATTTACGTCATCTGGTTCAATTTGACGTCACTGCAGGAAGAGTCTGACCGCATCACGCGAGATTTGTTACGGTTCAGTGAACGCGTGGAGGGACTGGCATCTGAGCTCCGAGGATCCGAGGTCTTCTCCCGGGATTGTCTCATCCACTCTGCCCATGAGGACATTGATGACTTCGTGAGGAGGTTAAGGATGCTCCAGACGGAAGCTCAGGATCTGATCGAGCTTCAGGTTTGTGACGTCATTATGGTGACAAGCAGTGACCTAACAAGATGGTGCTGGGGGGAACAATGGGTTCGCGGAATATATTTTTACCACAAAGGGAATATATTTTGAGTAAAGTTTCTGTAAAAAACGCAATTTTTTATGTTAGTCAGAAGAAGAGATGCAGTCTGCATCCCACCTCCTGTCAGTTACGTCACTGTATGCAAGTTGGGTTCTCCTATCGAGGTGGAGTGAAATAGTTTGTAAAAACTGATTGTGAGTTTATCCACCTTTTGTTGTTGAAACTTTTCTATACATGCGTCTTAGTCCCCAGTTTTCGCTGCCGTGTCACAACTTGATAGTATCAATGATAATTATTTGATTGTGTGTCTATTGTGACAACACAATTGACACAAACGATATAATTCATATCCAGGAGCTACTAGAGACCGCGGTGGTCGACTTCGCAGTGTTGCCCCAGTACCAACGAGATTTGAAGAACCTCAAGCTGGTCTGGCAGCACGTTAAGATGGTACAAGATGAACAGAGAGACTGGAAACGGAAACACTGGCAGAGGATTGACACGCGGCATCTCCACAATGCGCTCGGGAAACAGAAAGATATCATCAAATCGCTCCCTCCAGAGGTGACACATTGCTGACTTTGGGATTGTTTCATTTTTCATTTTCCAAGTTCCATTTCCTCAGCAAAAACCCAAAGCAACATTTTAACAAACTTTTTAGAATCGCTTAGTTTTATTTTTCAAATAGAGAAATCTCTTTTGGCTTGTAGTAAAAATGAAACGTAATTTTGTTCACAATTTTGCGCTTTATTTATTAACGATGTGGTGGTGATGTCGGCTTACATTGTTACCTGCATATTTTATTCAAATCCCATGGCCATCATGAGTTGTGGCTGGTTATAAGCAACAACTCAGAGCAATGTTCCTATCAGAATGCCTCAATGAGCTTTTGACGATGCAGCCTCATAGTGACGCAATAATACACTTTACTCACTCACGCTACGATGCAGTTTTCGAAAAGCTGATAATAACCCACCAGCACGTTCGGCAAAGTTTGATCGAGAAACTGTTGGTTTAGCAATATTTCACTTTTGATACCGATATGTTTTATTATAATTGTCAACAATAACATACGTAGAGAATTTACCAATAACAAATGAGTTCCGTTTAGTATCGGCGGATTGAGCACGATACTTGTGAGACGATTTACTTGGAAAAAACATGACGAGTGACACAATGATGACTCTCCTTTCCTTCAGGTGACGGATTGGGATGTATACATGGGAATGATTGCCTCGGTGAACGTCATCGAACAGTGTCTTCCTCTTGTGGAGGATCTCAACCATCCCTCCATGAGGACTCGGCATTGGAAGCAACTGGTTCGAGTGACAGGTAAACGATAGAGAATCACCACACCACAGACATACGAACAATGCTTAGCTAGATTTAAAACTTGCCAAGTTGCCAGGAGTGACCGAAAGCGACGATTGTGTCAATGAGCTTCTGACAACCATTTTTTTGGAATAGCACGAAGTTTGTTAAGAGAAAATAGTTCCTTTAGAAATTTTAAAGTAAACTTTAAAGTTGTGGGTACCCTTCTCTTATTTTTTGTGTCAGAACACAACATTTGCATCAAAATTGTGGCCAATTAGCTTTCCCCGTGGTGTAAACTTTTAGTCACTTGATGCATGGTGCGGCCGATACTTGGTGCAACCGATGCATGGTGCGGCCGATACTTGGTGCAACCTATGCATGGTGCGGCCGTTACTTGGTGTAACCGATGCATGGTGCGGCCGATACTTGGTGTAACCGATGTATGGTGCGGTCGATACTTGGTGCAACCGATACTTGGTGCAACCGATGCATGGTGCGGCCGATACTTGGTGCAACCGATACTTGGTGCAACCGTTGCATGGTGCCACCGATGCATGGTGCGGCCGATACTTGGTGCAACCGATACTTGGTGCAATCGATGCATGGTGCAACCGATGCATGATGCTGCCGATACTTGGTGCAACCGATACTTGGTGCAACCGATGCATAGTGCGGCCGATGCATGGTGCGGCTGATACTTGGTGTAACCGATGCATGGTGCGGCCGATACTTGGTGCAACCTATGCATGGTGCGGCCGATACTTGGTGCAACCGATGCATAGTGCAACCGATGCATGATGCAAACGATACGTGGTGCGGCTATGGTAGGCTGACCTCTAACTACCGACATCGACCTTTGACAGGAGGGTTGCTGCAGACGGACACAGACAGCTTGAAGAAGATGGTGTTAGGGGATCTCCTGGAGCTTGGACTACAAAAGCATGCTGATGAAGTGAAGGCGATCGTGCAGAGGGCGGTGAAAGGTGAGATGAGACTGGATAGAAAATTAATCTTAATTCAAGCGTTTACCTAAATAGTCCATATGAAAACTTGGTTAAGTTTTTCCAGTAAAAAAGCAGTCATGCTGCCACATTAAACTTGGATCAGCACAACTTGCTGGTGTGATCCAAGTCGCCGAGAGAAGGCGAGTCAATTCCTTGATTGTTTCGTCATAAAGCACACAAGTCCTGACAACAATCACGCATTGTCTCTTGTGCCACTGGGGTTGTATGGACTCTCAACTTATCGTCGGTTGCAGACCTCACCATCGAAAGTTCCCTCAAAACTTGTGAGGAGGTTTGGTTGAGCAAAATATTCGAATTGAGGTCACACACTAGAGGACAGTCCAAGGCCGTGGGACCAGATTTAGAAGCCGGAAGTGAAATAACCGGAAGTGAGATGATGCCTCAAGCCCTGCTGCAAACATACGAGGGAAGCAGGTATGTGGCGTCTAAGGGTTGCAAGTTGTGGTGAGCTTGTTATGTTGTTTATTAAGATATTTTAGATATCATTATAATATTATTTCTTTGAATAGTGAAAAGTTTGTTTGTTCATCAGGATAATCATCGTTGCAACGTTCATCTTATTTTTCATTTCATCTTATCAAATGTTAATGTTTTCATTCACTTACTTGATGATTCATTGTGGAACGTCTTTGTAGTATTGTGATGTCACCATCACTACACTACACTTGAAGAACCTAGTCGTGTATTTTGAGGAAACGTTGAAATAAATGTCTTGGAATAGTTTAGCTTTTTTATGTTTTAAACTTTTTGTTGATGATGATTTTTGTTGATGTTTCTGTTGTTGATGGTGTTTCTATTGATGGTGTTAATGTTATTGCGTTCATTCTAGAACTGGAGGAACACGTACAAAGAGCATGAAGAGTGGGATCCACTCCCGATCTTCCGATAAAACTGGAGCAGGGTCAGTCTCCAGAGGAAGAGGAGGAGGAAGAGCTTCTGTCTTGTCTCTTCCTGTCAGTCTCCTTAACTTGGTGGATGATCCGAGTCCCATCTGTCTTCTGAAGAACGTAGAGAAGATCCTTTCAGATCTTGAGCACCACCAGGTAGCGATTCCCATCCTTAGACCTACATGTGGTGGGTCCTCATCCTCGTAGGTTGTTTAATGATGATTACTCTATTTATTCTATTTGAATAAGCTGAAGATACTGGTACAGCGGTATCAATCCCAACGCAAGCATTATATTGAGGGATTAGAATGCTATGCAATTGCCAGCATTCAGATTTTAGAATTTATGTGATGACTGGTGAATGAAAGATGACATGTTGCTCAACTAATTTTCATTTCAAAGATTTGAAACTCCATTCACGCTTCACTGGCTTGCAAGGATCGTATCCTAGAAATCTGTAAAGAATAACCTTGTTGAACACGGCATGATTTGTATTCTTTACTAGACAAAGACATAGTGCATCAAAGTCATTGCTGCGTTAGGAACTGTTCTCGACTGCACGTCGATCAAAATGAATTTATTGGGCCAGTTTTTATACTTTCGAACCAATACATTCTCATAATACTGTATGTGATTCCATGTCCCGTGATTTCATGATTCCATGTCTCATGATTCCATGTTTCATGATTCCATGATTCATGATTCCATTTCCCATGATTCCATGTCTCATGCTTCCATGTTTCATGATTCCATGCCTCATGATTCCATGTCTCATGGTTCCATGTTTCATGATTCCATGTCTCAAGATTCCATGTCTCATGATTTCATGTCTCATGGTTCCATGTCTCATGATTCCATGTCTCATGATTCCATGTTTCATGATTCCATGTCTCATGATTCCATGTCTCATGATTCCATGTCTCATTATTCCATGTCTCATGGTTCCATGTTTCATGATTTCATGTCAAATGATTCCATGCCTCATGGTTCCATGTCTCATGGTTCCATGTCTCATGATTCCATTTCTCATGATTCCATGTCTCATAATTCCATGTTTCATGATTCCATGTCTCATGATTCCACGTCTCATGATTCCATGTCTCATGGTTCCATGTTTCATGATTTCATGTCAAATGATTCCATGCCTCATGATTTCATGTCTCATGGTTCCATGTCTCATGATTCTATGTCTCATGATTCCATGTCTCATGGTTCCATGTCTCATGATTCCATGTTTCATGATTCCATGCCTCATGATTCCATGTCTCATGATTCCATGTCTCATGATTCCATGTCTCATGATTCCATGTGTCATGATTCCATGTCTCATGATTCCATGACTTGTTCCAGATGGAGCTGAACAGGATGCAGAGCAACAGCGCTATCGGCTCTTTCCTGGATGAAGTGACCAAGTGGCAGAAGAGGCTGCACCTGATAGAAGCGGTGCTCGATGCTTGGGTCACTGTGCAGACAAAATGGGTGCAACTGGATGAGGTCTACTCAGGTATTGCAGACCATGTTTTTATCTTTATGGTGCGTAGCGTTTTGTTTTCTCTAGCAGCTTTCCAGTGTAGTCAGTGTAGTCTGTGAATCTACAGTAGAGCGATAAAACGATAGATCCTCCGCCCCAGAGGTTCATACGACGACGAGGAAGAACCGTTTTGTGACGTCAGTTTGCTAGAAATATTAGGTAACCTGGCGAATTGATTTGGCTTTCTGGATTCGATAATTTATAAAAGAAACTTACTTTGTGGTGTTCGTTCAGGCGCTGATGTGAGGACTGCACTCGCCCATGAAGCAAATATGTTTGCGGTTATGAGCAAAGACTTTCGTCTCTTGATGAGAGCTACGGAGAAGAACACCAATGTTCTGCAGAGTTGCTCCAGGAAAGGTTAGTTAGTTATAGTTATGGTTGAATTATTCCAACTTTGCTTATGAAAGTTAAATGATGCAAGAATACTGTGTGTTGGATATTATGTCACTCAAAATCGTTTCCTGGCCAAATGTTGCTTCATCGTCGTCATCATCATCATCATTAAGTTCCTTCCTCTCGTCGAGGGTTGGAGGCAATGAGGCGCCAAGTTTCGCTGTTGTGAGATTTTTTTTTATCGCAGTTTTGTAAATAAGTCCCAACCAGTCTTCAATATCATTAGTCCAAATTCTTGGTGGTCTGCTCCTATTTCGTTTGCCGTTCATTTTTCCTTCTAGTAGTTGTCTTTGAATAGAATTATTGCGAATCATGTGCCAAAATATTTCAATTTCCTTGATTTAATTGTTTGTAGAACTTCCACGTTAGTTTGTATTCTGGATAGTACATCTTTGTTTGTGATTTTATCCTTCCATGAAATTTTAAGCATTCTTCTATAAATCCACATTTCAAATGCCTCAAGTCGTTTAACCATTTGTGATGATAGCGTCCATGTTTGCTCCAAAAGTTGAAGTTAGGTCTGACTTCCGCTTGTGTGTTGCACTGCACTTGCTACACGTTTGGATGTAAGCTATGATCCTCTCAGTGGCGTCCACTTCTGCTCTGAGTTGGTAAAAGAATCCCGATCGTGGCGACGACGCGCGCTCATTCTGCTGGGCATGTTGTAATCTTTGATGCGGTCACTCGCTCAATTCAAAGCGTCACAATGGGACGTGATGAATATTAGCGGTAATGACGTCATGAACGAATCGTATCGTTTCAGGGTTGCTCCCGATGCTCGAGAAGATGGACACTAAGATGGAACAGTGTCGTCACGCCTTGCTAGGCAACCTTGAGCGGCGCCGACAGCGTTTTCCGCGTTTTTACTTCCTCTCGCCCGATGACGTCATGAACATAGTTTGTTACGGCTACGACCTTGACGCCGTCAACAAGTAAGTCGGGAAGTAGATGTATCGTGTTTTGTTTTCAACGTTTATGTGATCCCATTCACAGTCCGATCATACCATATAGTTCTTGCCATAAAATGTCGAAACCTTGAAGTAGCGCCATAAACCTTGAGTTGGCGCCATTTACTTTGAATTGGCGCCATTAACCTTGAATTGGCGCCATTAACCTTGAATTGGCGCCATGGTTTAAATCGAACTCATGTCAAGAACCACTGCTCTAGATGATGCATTTGCTGATCTAAATTTTTGTTTTCAGGTATCTTTGCAAGGTTCTTCCTCATCTTGGAAGACTCGTCTTTGATGAAGAGCAATGCTGCAATCAGAACCTTTCACCCTCTCGTCACGCCTCCGCAGGAGTAAAGAAGAAATACAAAGTAAGAGGAGTGGCAAGTTCCTCAGGAGAGGTCACTCTTCTCAGCAAACCTCTCTACTATGAAGGTCCCATGTCGTTATGGTTACCGCAACTCTTGGCATCCATCCAATCCACGCTCCAAGAGCAGCTCCACGTTGCCCTGGGAAACGAGCCGCGGGAAGCGCAGGTGGAGCGTTCCTTGAAGAGCGCAGGAGCATCTCGAGTCCGCATTAGTCGCCCATCCAGCGCGGTCTCTCAAAGATCAGGAGGAGCTCACGATGTCCCCAAAGTCAGCATCAGTCCTCCTCAAACGGACACAGAGTCTTTAAGGGGAGCATTAGCTCCTCTTCATGAAAAGGTGTGTTTTTCATTGAATTTGTGTTTAAGCTTTCACCTTCATCATCAGGTTGCCATCATTTTTTGGTTTTGCAGAATCTAAAAATGAGAAATTGATTTGTGGGTACTTTCATGTATTTTTGTTTAGGTGCGAGCAAAATAAATAGTTAGGGAAAAATAGGGCTGTTATCCAATATTACTTTTTACATTTGACTATATTTTAACGATAAATTCCATCGAGTTCTGGTGTTAATAATAAGGTTGGGTTCTTTGTTCAATTATAATTTTTCGTTTTAAATTTTAAAAATTCCAAATTTTCAACTATTAATTTGTTTGGTAACAACTCTGCAATACGTTGCGTTTCTTCTGAGGCTCTCGAAGCTTTGGAAAGTTTCTTCAAAACTGTTTATAAAAAATAAAATAAAATAGGGTTTACGCTCCTTTGAAAACATGAAGATTTTTGCGACTTTCATCTTGTAACAAAATTTTTTCACTTTTTTAATGCCAACTATCCTAGTCTTAACATTTAATGGATCGTGGCTGGCATGCGACATGGGTTATGACGTCATAATGCGTGTCTTTAAACTTTCAGCCTTCAGAGATGACGGATCTCTTGAGCGCCACCTTGAGCACGTCAGTTCCTAAGCAGCAACTGTCATGGACGTTGGAGAATCCCACCCAAGTCATCCTCCTCTCAACCATGGTGCAGGTGAGTTGTCACGCTGGGAAGTTCTCCCATCAACAACCTCAGTTATCCACAATGGTGTCTTCATGGGATGCGTCATCGCGCGTATTCATTAATGCATGGTCATCATTATTGGTTGGTGTTGAATCTTTATCCTCGGACTGACAAAGCCTTGATTGGTTATTCCTGGTAGTTTCGCATACTTGTAGATGCTTTTGACGCAAGGCCGGTCCCCGAGATTGGCAGAGTGAAGTTTTCCGATTTTTGAAGTGTTGTTGCCGAGAAATTATTCCATCCACGCAGTGCCTCTGTATGGAGAGCAGTCCTAGAAATGCGTTGCTCAAGCGCACACCTCGAGAGTCGAACTTGCGCTGTGTGATCTTGAGCCGGGTGCGTAACCACTGAGCTAACAGGGCGGGCGTGACATTATCTAGGTCCACCGCCCAATGCCGTGGGATGTATGGTATGCAAGCTTCCCTACATTACACAATGATCTCATCTTTACAAGGTGGTGTGTGGGAATGTACATTTAATGTAACGTCTTCGAAATTACTTTGTAATTGCGGATTATATCACTTGCGCCACCTTTTGGTAGACCAACTTACTTTTTATATATATTTTTTTATACCAGGTGCCAAGTGAACAGTGGCATTCGTCATCTTGTATTGTTTGTCATAATGTTTATTTGTTCAATTTCCATCTTGGCTCTTATTTTCAGATGAACGTTCGACTTCAAGAAGCTTTGAAGGCGACGTCAAGTGGTGACCAGTCAGCCCTGAACAAAGTTATTGACGCAATTAGTGATAGTCTCCACGCAGCCGTGATCATGTTAAAGGTAAGATCATAGGTCACCATCAGTTACGAAAGCAGGTCGTCATCATCAGTAGCAGGTCGTCATCATCAGTAGCAGGTCGTCATCATCAGTAGCAGGTCGTCACCATCAATTGCAGGTCGTCATCATTAGCACCAAAGTGTTCATGACCTGGCGACCGATGATACGCGAATTCAACGTTGCAACACCGTAACACGATCCCACTAAACTAACACACTTATGAGAGGTAGAAGTGAATTGTGTTTTCTCCAATTAGTGTTTTTCTCTAGCTTCACTTTTTGGAAGTTACACCCACCGAAGTTAATTATTTCAACCACTCAACGGGCGTTGTCAAACAGGAAGTGCATTTAATTATTGATTCACTTGATACATTTGTGCACGCAAAGTATAGAACATACTTGAAATTTTGAGCAACTTTCTATTATCCTTGTGTCGTCACACAGGGCATTGAAGACGAAAGAGCGGTGAGATTAAAGAGTGCTCGAAGAAAAAGAAAGAAGAAAGAAAACAAAGAGGAGAGAGATGAAGATTTTAACCAATCAGAATCGATCGGTGCTCCCTCTACCAGGTTGGTACGCACTTTCTTTATCAAGCAGCTTCAGTTGCTAGCTAGGTTGGATAAACGCTTATGTTGATGATGTTTCGACGGAAGCTGTGTCTGGCTAGTTATTGTTGCTCCACTAACACAAACACTGTTGTCGATCGTTGGACGATTGGTGATTGCTATTGTCTAAAAAGATCACAGCGTGACAGAGTATCGAACCTCCTTCCCCTTGATTGTCTCAACGGGGTTTCGACAATGAGTGCAACGTTTGTGGCGGATTGTTATTGTTTCAATGAGGCAACTTATTCATCCGCAGATCTTCCTTGGATGACGATTTCTACGGCGATGACAACTACAATGATGACGGCGTTGGCGCGGTGGATTCCGGTGAGTCAGTGGAATAAACAATTCTACTCCAGGCAACAAGGAACGACTCCGTGTCTGGAATGCTAAAATTTCTCTTGTTCTTGCGTTTATGATGAAACAGTATGTGGATTTGTTTTGTCGTTGTTGACGGTTCGGATTAAGTGGATGGGTAGCAAGGCAAGGAAGCCAATCTTCTGGTTCACTTTTAGGTATGCTATGAAGGGCCCTGCCAAAGACACAAGGCATGCTCTTGAGCGGTGGCGAACCCGCACCTTGTCGAACGTTGAACCAGGACTTTCAGCGCTCGACTACGCAGCTGACAGTTGGAGTCGTGTCATACCACAGCCGTGTCCACTTTTGCGCATGCCATACGGTGTCTTACCGAGACATGGCCGCATGCTCTTGAGCGGCACCAAACCGGAGTTATTTCGAGCGTCATAGCATTGTTCCCACAACTCGACCATACATTTGAATGGGACATGCAGACAGGGATTTGAAGCTTAGATTTCTAACTTAAACTTCAAAACATTTTTTCACCCTGAAACTGGTAGCAAGCTGGCTGTGGATGACCCACCAAGGATGAGGATGACTAACTTCTCCTCATTTTAGGCAACCCTCCTGTTGAGACGATGCAGAGTCTCCTTTTCACTGACCAGGTGCGCTCTGGGAGCCGAGGAACAAGAGGAGAGCTTGATCAGCTGGAACAGAAGCAGGAAGTGAGTGACCGAGAGGGATTTATTGTTCATTCCTGCCACATCAACATAAATCTTGTTTGTGTTTATGTCAATGCTAACGTTTCGTACATTTTATCAACACATCTTCAGAGAAGGTAAGCGGAGACCATTTCATATCTCATCTTCGTTACATACTGGTCATTACTGTAACTGTTTCTTTAGATACTTGCATTGTAATTAAGACTATGCGCCTTGTTTCAAAAACGAGGTTTTCACTTTGGTTATTTTTAAATATCGCTCCTTCTCAACTGTTTTTGAATATTTCGTTTTTCTTGTTCTCCGAACAATTAGAAACACAACATGCGGGTCTACGATACGGTGCATGACATTTTTTTCATTGTGCGAGATATAAAACCACGACTGTACATGTCTATTGCGACTGCTTGTTATGTTTAAAATCAGTATCTATTCAGAAATGGATATCTGGTTGGTATTTGAACCGGTGACCTTTTGATCACGCATCCAAGTTTGTTTTGCAGGAAAGCGGTGATGCAGGATCATCCAACGACGGCAAACTTCTTCTCTTCCCTCCCCAAATCCAAAAGATCGGCTCCTTGATATCGATTCTGACGCAACAGAGGGACACGTGTCACGTGCTCCGTGACGTCATAGCAAAGGAAGGGGCTCAGTGCAATCCTGATGATGTGAGAATTATCTTCTTGTTTTTATGGTAACTTCAAAAGCGAAGCGAGAGATTAAAAACAAAATGGATGTTTGCTTTTATGGAGGTTACTTTTTTACATTCAGACATCGGTGCTTTGAATTGCTTTGATTTATCAGATTGGTCAGCGTGACATGTTTGTTCGACTATTTATATCGAAAAGCAATCTCGGTAGAAGCTTCGTTTACGTTTGTAAACCCGTTAACCATTCATCGTTGGTAACCCAGATAAGTGGAGTAGCCTGTATTCAAGGCATCCCACAACGTCACCTTGATATGTTTCAAACGTCTCATGTCCTGAGCTATCGCAACGTATCCGCATATAGAAGGCGTGTGATCTTGCACATGCACGCCACCCGTGACAAGCATGTTCCACCTCCCGTTTCAGTTGTTCGAGTGGGATGCGAGGTTGAAACACGTCTACGACCCACAAGAGATGAAGGTGAACGTTCACGCCCTGTCCTGGAGCTTCGACTACGGATACGAGTACCAGGGATCCTGTACCAGGTGATGACGTCATCGTGACGTATATTTATGGTGCTTGCCAACGCGTTATCACGTAAACCGTTGATATTCTACATCAGGTGGGTAAGAAGTATAAGAGCGGCCAGTCCCACGGTAGAGTTGCCATCGTTAATTTGACAAATGATTTCGCGTTGTTGCCTGACCATGAACTATCGGTTTGTGACGTTGCTATGACGCAGGTATGTCGTCAGTCCGTCGTGCGACCGCGTCATGCTGTCCATGTGCCAGGCACTGCAAACCAACGTTGGCGTGGCAACATCAACTTCCAACATCAACATCCTCCAGGAGTTGTCCTACCAACTGGGAAGAGCCATGTACTCCGTTCTCTGCTCCCAGGCTGTGGACCACTACATGCTAGGTACGGTCAGCGATCTCAACATCAACTGATGGAAGTTTCACAATTCTCAGACCTCTGTGAAGATTTTAATTTTTTTTAAACTTTTTGTTGCAATCTTAAGAACAGCAGCAATGAAAAATCACTAAACAGTTGGATCAGCATTTCCCGGTTTCCAACATCGCTCGTAGCGGGGTACGCACAAAGCTTTTCAAGCGATAAAAGTGATGGAAAAAAAAACGTTACATTCCAAAATTATCCGCGAGATAGCGAGCGGGAACACCTGGTTTAAGTGCGCTGGAAAGCTCCGTGGCACTCATAACAATGTACTATTGCTACGTAACAATGCGGCGATGAAACGTAGCTGTGTTGTTTCAGGCGACCTCTTCAAGGGCATAGCTGAGACCGGGTGCTGGGTTTGTCTCAGCAACGTGGACAACTTGAAACCTTCCGTCCTGTCCGTGGCTGGACAACTAGCTGCAGAGGTCCACCGGGCCCTGATGGGTGGACGGCCCTCTATCACCTTGATGAGCGAGGAGGTCACCCTCTCGAGCCACGCCGCCTGCTTTGTGACGTTTGATCAATCCCGGGGGAGTCTAGAGCGCGGGAGATTTCTAAACACCACTCCCCCGTCGACCGCCTACAAGATGCCTGAACAGTTCAGTGAAAACTTTAGGTAAGTTTTCTACCAGATGTCTGCACCTGGTCACTTTAGTTGCGATATGTTGCAGTTGGGTTTAGTGGTGAGGTAATGGCTGTGAAGAGATTGGATTCAACGTGATCGAACAGTAGCTTACCTGAAGAAAATAAGACTTTGTTTCTTAAGCGCCTTTTTCAATGATTTTAAGAGATTGGTATTTTTCTAAAAGAAAATACGTTTTTTTTTCACCAATTCTGGGTTATTTGCCTTCAACAATGTTGACGAAATACAAATCCTGGTGAAAGTTCAAACTTGCTTCCCACTCTCAAAGACATGTGAACATTGATTGAATTGTGCAGGCATTTGTAAACCTTTGAAAGTTACAACGTAGAGGGTAATGGCACCCCTAACAGTGTGTCTAATGGGTAAAAGTAAGAAAAATTAGGATTAGATACGTCTAGTCATACCATCGCTAACTAATCAATTTTACTAGTAGCAAATTGACGCTATGACACGTTATTGTGGTTTCGCGAGCACCGCGCTATCTATTGTTTGTGGTGTTCAGCTCACTCGTTGGGAGTTGATCCATGGTCGCCTCGTTTGCCAGTTTCCTCGTTTATTGACTAATCTCCCGGGTGGGACATGCTCTCTCCATTGTTCGTCTGCATGAGATAAATCACCTCCTCCTTAGAAAACACATCATGACACAGAATTGTTTATCCCGGTATGCCATCATCATGAGCTCTTCCTTCAGAACTCTTGTTTTCAACAGAATCATACGTCACGTGGCTCCAGACCGGCGGGCCACTCTGGAGATAGCTTTGCTTGCTCAGGGTTTCACAGTCGCGGAAGAAATTTCAAAGAAACTTTGTATTTTCGCGGATCTCTGTGGACCTATTCTGTCAACTCTACCTTTGTCAGGTATGGCGTCCAAAGGTTGCAACGATAAAAAGAAAAGCAAAGCTTTCATTGTTTTAACAGAATAATAACGTAAATTTCCCATTGCAATTGCCGCCAATAACTCTGCTTAAAAACTTAATTCAATGTTTCCATTTCATGAACTCAAAAATTAAAAAATAAACTACTGTTTTTCTTTACTATTCTCCTATCGAAAACTTGCCACATCTCCTTTATGACGTATGCTGGGTGTGATAATAGGTTTGTGTTTGTTTGTTACAATTGTATTTATGCAATGGGTTTGCTTACAGAAAAAACAAAACTGACCTGGCCAAGATTTCGACACTTATCTTGTTAAACTCTGTGATGACGCGTTGTTGAAATTAAACATATTGTTGTAGATAAGCTACATATGGGAGGGGCGACCGCTAGAGGCGTCATGCCCAACGTTGCTTATGGTGAGAACTTGACGATGTCACTTCCGCTTATTGATCACGTGATCAGCGGTGCGGGAGTTGTGTTGGACTCACTGATGCGTGACCAGCTTGAGCTGAAGCATGAGTACAGAGAGATGACTGCTGCCAAGACACAAAAGTTCGCAAATATCTGGATGCACCGGTAAGCGAAGGTGAACAAATGCAACTAAGTTCCCTGAATCTAAGCACAATCAGCTTAATGGTCTTCGACGCTTTAATCGGGTCAATTTGGCGAGACTGGTTGTGAGAACCAGAATGAAATGTTCATATTCGAAGCCCGATGTTTATCGCTGGTTTTTTCATTGGAAAATCTTGCAGATGTTTGATTGACCGTGGGGTTATATTAACTTGTGGGTTTCGTGTAAGTAACAACATATTCTGTTTGAATAAGCATTATTTGTCGGCTACATAGCTGATTCGACACCGCTCAAAAGCATGCGGCTCTGTCTTGGACAGGACACTTAAGGACATGCCTGAAGGTGGACACGAAGATTCGCTTTCTTGCCTTCCTAATAATTTAGTGGAAAATGTGAAGAAAATTATTTTATGTAGAAAGTTTTGTAATCACCAAACAACTTTCATCTTTCACAATTATTGTTCCTTCAGGTCAAGCATGATGTCAAGTTCTGGAGGGCTTAGCAACTCTCTCAATGATGACAGTGACAACGTGTTGGGAGGTGCTATGTCCGATCCCTCCGTGGCGCCATCTATCGACCCGGCCACACAAGAAGCCATACAAGTCAACAAGGAGTAAGTTGCTTTTCAGGTCGTTTCCTACGCCACCGTCGTGGGGTCTGTTTTCTATAATTTATATTTTAATAATAAAAATGTATTGTAATGGCATGAGTGATAATTATATAGCTAATAGCAATCTTCATGTGATTACATATCATGTGATTTGTTCCCCCCCTTATAATTTATTCGTAATCATTCTTGAATCACTTGTTCAGTTTGTGCTTTTCAGTCCAGAGTGTCGTTACAGTTATAGTTATAGCGCAAAGTCAAACTTATCTTACAATTTTTCATTTTATGTATATTGTGGATTTAATACCTGATTAGGACACACGTACGTGTCGAAAACGTTTGAGTTATTATGTTATATATTTTGTTTTGTGTGTGATACATTATGCTAAATCCGTTAAAGTTACTTTGTTTTGTCTGTCTAATGTCTATGGTTCAACAAAGCGAACTCTCTACAAAGCTTTATAATAACAATAACAAGCTAATAACAAAAACAACGATTTACTTTGGATTTTTGCAACATACAGTCCAGTGTAGTTGTACGTGGGTTCCAATCTCATCCTTTACATCCTCATCTGTTGCATTCTCATCTGTTGCATCCTCATCTGTTGCATCCTAATTTTTTGCATCCTCATCTGTTGCATCCTCATTTCTTGCATCCTCATCTTTTGCATCCTCATTTCTTGCATCCTCATCTTTTGCATCTTCACAGCCGGGAGGCGATCGAGTCCGACGTGGAGATGATGCGCAAGATGGAGGACGTTGCCATAGCGACCGCCCTCCGTAACGTCGTCTCACCGCGGCTCCCCCAAATGGAGGATCGTCGTGTGGTGGCCACGTTCGTGGATGACCTCTGGCCGACTGCTGAGGTGGATTTTGGTCTGGATGAAGAGGAAGAGCAAGATGACATGAACACAGAGGTGATTGTTTGACAACAATATGAAGACAAACATTATCACTCCCCATCAACTTTGCTTCCTCATAATGAGCGCCATGTTGGCATGAACGATCAGTTTTATAGTTTATCCGGTTATGGGCTATGGAGAAATTTGAAGCAGCGAAGTGAGATATAGTCTTCAAGTCAGCTGCTCCCCTTAGTTTAGCGTGCCATTAAGTGTCTTCGCCGAGACACAGCCGCATGCTCTGGAGCGGTGTCGAACCCACGTCCTTCCGAACGTTGCGCAGACGTTCTCATCACTCGGCTACGCAGCCGGCTGCATATCCTTCAAAGAGTGGCGTTTTCATAAATGCATGATCGGTAAAAGCGTGAAAATGTTGTCGGTCACTCCTCTAACTTATCGGATCTAATCCTTGCTGTCATGGGCGATGTTGAAGTTGTTGATATGTCCAGGTGGTCATCCCTGCTCGTCCTTACGACTCCGATTCCACCCCTTTTCAATCGACCAAACCGCCCGAGCCAGAAGCTATCAATGACGTGGAAGCCGCCGTTGCCATAGCTACCAAAGAGTGCCTTCTATCGCCCTCCAATGGATTCCAATCTCGTGTTGCTCAGTGCACTGAGGTTTGATTGATTGATGACGTTGCAATGCGGTTATACTTTTGTTGAGTGTTTGCGTCATAGAACAATCAAAATTCTATTGTAAAGCACAAAGAGTCACAATATTTTTGAAACGTTGATTGATATTTTTCAGGCCTTTTCAATTATTTTCATTCAGTGAAATATTTGTTTTTGTTTGAATAAACATGTAAAATATTTGCTGATGCTGTTTCATTTTAAAATCTTCACCAAAAAGCTTTTGCTAAACTTAACAAGTCACCCAACCAATCACCGTTGACCTTCACAGTTATTGGAAGCCATGCGTTCTGTGATCGTTTACGGCGACGCAGGATGCGGGAAGTCACGTTGCGTCGACGTGTACGCGCAGACGCAACGTCAACTCGGTTATAACGTCACAATGAAACGGGTAAGACACAACAAGAAACCAAATATTATCGCTTTGTTTGTTTTAAAGTTGGTTTCATTATTTAAACATCACGGATGAAGCTTGTATGGAAGTCGTCGGCCTTCTCATAAAAGCGAGCTCCACAGAAGACAGTTGTCATCGTGGCGACGATTGACACGAACAACTGGTGCTATGATTATGAAGTATTCTCGAAATAAACACTCGCTCAATACAGGAAGTGACTGAAAACTTTCATTAATGACTGACGTTTCATCATCATCGCATTGTTTTGATAATAATAATGATTGTTATGCATGAATGAAATCATTGTTTGCGGTTCAAGGTGTACGTGAACGCTATCGACTCCAGATGTAAGTTGTTTGGCTCTTTCGATTTGGAGTCCAGAGAGTGGAAGGATGGCCTCATCCAAGGACTCCTGAGACCTCACTGTCTTGGTCAGGACGTCGCAATCTCTTCTGAAGTAAGAAAAATCAAGATGTGTTCTCTAACCGTAAACACTTAATTGAACAGAATGTTTATTGCAGAGGAAAATCACTTCTCTACCAAAGTTAGGCCTATATCAGTTATCATTAGTAATATTAAAGAAAGAACCGCGTAATAAATCAAATTAATATCCATTTGCAAAAGTCAACTCGTCATCACTTTCTTTAGCATTCCCACCGACCCGAGATCTTTCTTCTCCACGTGGATGGAGTGATGCAAGGCAATGATGCGGACATCTTCCTCCAGCTTCTTCAAACAAAATCGTCAGTGCCTTCATGGCTCTCTCTTGCCAACAACGAGAGACTTTGCATTCCTCTTGATCTCAGAGTCGTCTGGGAGCTGGAAGACTTATCTTCTCTTACTCCAGCAGTTGTATCCCGTCTGGCATTGCTTGGATTCAACGGAACAGGTGAGGAATGAGGAGGGCTGCTTGTGAACCATGAGTTTTAAACCGAAATGAAGGGCATTTGTAACTGAGTGTTCAACCAAAAAGGTCATGATCGCGTCTCCCAACCTGTCCACGATCTTTGATGAACTAGTGTACACACCGATTTTACATATCTCGCCAGTGTTCCCAGTGTCTCAAGAGTGTTCTTGATGCTTCAAATTGCATCCATTTCTCCGCAGTCGATTGTAGCAAGAATTGACAGCAATAGGCAGGTGTTTCGTTAACTAAATTGGGCTCATCAGTATCGCACCACTCATTCATGCCATAGACTCTTTACCGCTGCTATATGTACCAAATACAGGAATACACCCATCAGTGGCAATTTCACCTTCCATTTCATGGATAAGCTCCTTGCTACTCTTACGATTTGCGGCTTTAAATTAACAACAATTTTCTTTTCGCAGAAGTATCGTGGAAGCTTCTTCTTGATCACTGGATGAATCATCTTCCTGATGTCCCACGCTCTTCCACACGTTCCATCACCATGAAGTATCTTCCTCCTCTTCTTCAATACTTCGACTCCCAGACCACTCCGCTGCATCTCGTCACGGGCGATAACGTCAGCGGGAGACTGCGTCAGATGACGCGCATCAGCCTGGAAACAATGACGTCGACCTTTTGCAAGTTAATGGACTGCCTCCTTCCTCAACAGGAAGTCATGTCATCGGAGCTGGAGCGTTACGTCGGCTACTCTGCGTTCTGGGCATTCGGAGGGACACTGGACGCCGATTCCAGGGAACATTTCTCCACTTGGTGGTGCGAAACGTGGCCCAGCTTTTTCCCCGAGGCCTCGGGCGACCCTTGGCGCCAGTTTGTAGACTCCGAAAGCAGGGGTCTGGTGCGTTGGGACGACCATCTGCCCCAGTTTTCTGGGTCAAGTGGGGCTGGGGGCGCGTTCGTTCACACTTCGGACGCCTGCCAGTTGACCCACTTGATAGGGGCACTCATGGATGCCGGCCACCCAGTCATGTTGGTCGGCCCTTCTGGTTGCGGGAAGAGTGCCATCTTGCGAGAGCGTGTAAACAATGTGAGCAGCGGCGAGGTGGCGGAAGTGCTGAGCCTGTTCGTCCATTGCAATCGGTTGACCGAAGCAGGCACGCTGTGGACCCGTTTGTCCGAACACTTAGAGTGGAAGCATGGCGTTACATTCACACCGCGTGGCAACAAAAAGCTTCTCTGCATGATTGACGACCTCAATCTAGCCAGACCTTTAGGAACCGGTACGTGTGAATTAAAATATTAGAGGTTTTGTAGACAGTTTAACTTGCTGTCGCACAAGTCTATAAGACTAAGTGGCAACACAGCAGAATTTAATATTGTTTTTGTTTAAGCACAAAAATATTTAAAGAAAGCCTGGTTGTTTTAACTTGTTTTTGTTTGAATGAAAATCAACTGAATCGTCAAAAACACAGTTTCATTATTTAAAACTTTGTGATTGTATTGAAAGAACTTTTAGCATCAAATAGTTAATTTCTCTGCCACACACAATCTTCATGCATTTCACAAAGTTGTCGTCAACGCGCTTCTATTGTGACGCAGGCGATGACGAATCTAATCTGCAATCGGCATGCGAGCTGATCCGTCAGCACTTGGACGTGGGTGGGGTCAGGAACCCCCGCACTTACAAATGGCAGCAGGTAGGTGACCGGGGTACGTGACGTAATCATTGTTTTCCAAAGACACAACTTGGTGTTTAACGAGCGGCATCGCTGCAGTTTAAACAGAGCAACCAAAGGGTTATGGCCAATAGCATTGGAAAGGGTTAGACTTGGGTCCAGGATTACTTCAGTGACCCAGAATATTCCCATGGGCTGAGAACGAATTAAGCGCCGCGTATTCTTTGAAGCCCTATTGTTGGTACCGGGCCTCTCATTAGTACCGGGAACAGATTATCTCCTCAACAGCTCTGGGAATGGTTGAAATTACATTGATACGATTTGTTGGGTTTATTATTACACTTTTGTTATCTCCACGTTGTGTAAATATTGCATTTGTGGTTGAATTGAATTTTGCCCAATTATTAAGTTATTGACAGAGCAACATAGGCCTTCTTGCAACAGCTATAGGATTTATAAACAGAACAATTACGCCGGGAAGTTGGTTTGTGGATGGTACCTTTGAGGTTATGACCTCATTCAACTAAAGCTGTACGAAAATTGAATCAACACCTTTGTATGCTCTCAAATTCGAATCAGTTATGGCATCATAATTATTTTGATAGGTCAGCAACACAACATACGTCACGACGGTGAATCCTTGTTCCACGAGCTTGTCATGCGCGATGACTCAGCGCATGACTCGGCACTTTTCAGTGTTCGCCTGTCCGTACCCACCCGTCTGTACTCAGCATGCCATATTCAGGTACGCAATGAACAGGAAGCCTTGTTTAATGTTTACGTTTGGAGCTTTTTAGTCAGTCTCAAGGTCGGTAGCGCCAATGGGCACTCGTGCCGTAATCGCATTTGCAGGTCACGCTTTTAGACACGACTGAGAGTGGTAAGTGTCGAACCAGCGAGCACCCACCACGACCAAGGCTGGTCAACATATACCACATATGTGCCTACAATAATATAATAATATACCACATATGTGCCTACAATAATATAATAATATACCACATATGTGCCTACAATAATATAATAATATACCACATATGTGCCGATAACCCTAACCCACAACCAAGACAATCAACATACATACAACAGTTACAACATATGTGAGGGTGGCAACCGACAGAAACAAGTATGTTGATGAAGTGGTCACACCGAAGGTACGCAGGGAGGATATCTTCTTTGGCTTTCAAACGGAAACTTTGATAAATTTATGTTTTTGGACAAATGTCAATTAAATCTGAAAGACTGACATTTCACTCTAGAATTATCTTGTCCGAGTCTGTGGTTTTTATTTGGCTGATGACGTGTGAGGTTATATTCACAAGTAATGACGTCATCTAACCATGTCACAATTAAACAGCGTGCTCCTGCAGAACCACTTCCTCCCCAACTTTGGATCAACATCCGGGACATCTAATGCTCCCGAGATTGAAAAGGAAAAGAAAATGGAGGTGAGGCCGCCCCGGGCTGGGATCGAACCAGTCCCACGTTAGTTTATTGGTTTGTGTGGGTTGACGCACAATATCCAACCAGCAGATGTTGCCATTATTACATTGTTCCAACATCAGCAAATGTAAAAAATACATGTAAATTTGGCAACTTTGCTGGCTGGTTGTGTACAAGGTTGCCAGGTGGCTTAAAATTAAGACACTAAACGATAAATCGGCCTAATTTTATAGGCAGAGTCATGGCCACCTGGAGATGCGGCCTGATTTGTCACATTTTGCAGATTTTGATTACAGTTACTGCTAGTGCTTGACTGACATTTTTTGAGATGTTTTTACTTTTTGCGGTTTCCTAATGACATAGAACTTTTTTGTTGCCTTGGAGAAGCAGTAGCAAATGAGAAAAAGTAAGTTGAAAAACGCAAAATCAGACTGTTATTGAAAATTAACAGTCTGACTAAAATCTTCGAAATCAAATTTTCTTTGTTTTTCAACATATGAGAATGTTAAAACCTATTGTGTCATCTGGGGAAAAGAATAAAAAAAGCGTAAAAATCTAATTTTTAGAAAAATTTGTTAAAACGTTCGCCTAAAGTTTGAAAAACCTGGAAATTTCTGCAAAATGTGACAAATCAGGCCGTATCTTTAGGTGGCCATGGCAGAGTCTACATTTACAAATTGAAAATAGCCTTCTTCTTTTTTCATAATATAATGTGAAATTGTTTTGTCAGTGACGTCATTTAGACCAAACTGATGAATGCAAATAACCAAACTTATTGTCGATTTCGTTTGCTCAATTTCTTTTTCTCCTTGTTTCAGCTTTTGCTCTCTCGGCTCACCATGGTCACGGTTGAGTTGCAAGATAGGTTACGTCACATGTACCTGGTCACACCTGAGCGGGCACATTACAGCTTCGCGCTTGGCGACCTCGAGCGGATCTTTCGAAACCTCATGCTGTCTTTAACCGCTGAGTGTCACCAGAGCGACCTGCTGTTGCTATGGCGACACGAGTGTGATTGGACATACGGACAACGAATGGTGAGTTCGCATTGAACATGACCCTTATGTTGTGTTGGCAGAATTTTGAATTATTTATTTAAGTTTGTAAGGAATGGAAGCCTCAAAGGCCACAAGACCAACTGGATAGGGTCGGGTTTCAGCATCCAGTCTGATCTATTTGAGTATTGAACACTAAACCTTCGATCCATACCAGGGCATCACCACCAACCCATGCATGTGGTCACGTTAAACTTTACTTCTAGTGATGATTTTATGCTTGTTCTCGCTCATGAAGACATTGCAGTGGAGGAAAATTAGGATTCGCAAATATAAACAAGTCTCTACAAAACCCACTTTCTTCCTCACACTCCATGTTGTCCGCAGCGCATTATTTCCTCAACACATTTCTGTTATGACGTCACAGTGATTGCTTTCAGGTGTCCACAGTGGACAGGGAGCGTTACCAACAAGCCTTGGATACCTTTGTCAGGAAATACCTGACGGAAAACAAATACTTGAACGTCATCCTAGCCTCGAAGCAGCCTCTCTTCAGCAACGTGCGAGAACTCGACAGTGGACTCGTCACCGCTGGAAGGTAACACTGGTTTGTCTGTTGTAAGGTGGTTCATAGGGGAAGCCTACAAGTCATTGATGATAATAAGTTGCAGAACTTCATTTTTTTTCCAACGGAGATGTTGTAGGCCGGAGCTTCTCAATTAGCAGTAAAATCATCTTCCGAGGGTTAATTGCATCTATCAATGAGACAAATTGCTTAAACCGGGAAACATGTAAAGATGTAAAACTTCTGTACAATAAGTTCATCCTTCAAGAAGAAGGTTTGCCACAGATTGGGCCATGTCTTGGGTACTCTAAGGTGTGAATAGCGTTAATGATGGTGTCGTGTTGCGCTGTGGAGGCTCGTTTGGTGAAATTCTTTGTCCTGTATTCAATAGACATGTCGGAAGAAACACATCAAGTACCACTAGGTCAGAGGTCAATACCGCTTACGTCACCGACTACTACAAGCCAGTAGCCAATCAGAGTGCGCTTCGAGATCTTCTGTTGGAAGCACTGAAGGTATTGTGATGAAATAATCATATTGGCAGTTTCAAAGTCAATAGAATCAAAAAGACGAATTCAAACTGTTTCGAAATTGATTATTTGTTTTACCTCATTGACGTTACTCCGCAAATATACATATCGTGACCGCTGGAGTTTGATGTAGTGAGGTTAGGTAAAAGAACCACATTTTTTTAAAATTATGTTTTATTTTGCGCCCATTGCCACAACATTGTCTGCTACGGTCATAGATACAAGAAGCAGCGAAGTGACGTATGGCCATCGAGTCGGCTGCTTCAATTGTTTAGCATTCCATTGAGTGTCTTTACCGAGACACACTCGCGTGCTCTGGAGCGGTGTCGAACCCACGTCCTTTCGAACATCGCGCAGACCTCTCACCACTCGGCCACACGGCCGGCAACGCTTTTGTACTGCGCAGTCTAAACTCGTGACAATGCATCAAGTGTTTTGTTTGACCAGGAATACAACAAGGTGAACGCCCAGATGCGCTTGAGCCTGTACGAGGAAACCATCTCGGTTACGTGTAGGTTGGCACGGACCTTACAGAGTCCCCACCACACTGCGCACACTCTCTTGTTTGGAGAGGGCTGCCCGGTGCTCGGTACTTTGATGGTCAGCTTGGGTAAGTTTGGTGCTGTACCACTAGAGGGAGCTTTTGTTCGAAACTAAATTGCTTTGCATTGTTACGTCGCAAACTTATTTCAAAATATGTTTTAAAAGAGAGAATATCGTCTTACTTCGTGTTATCTTGAATTCAAAGAATAAAGTTTGGCTTCCTTTTGACTGAAACAAATAGAGTCACTGAAAGAGAGCAAGTCATGTATTGATGTTTTGATAAGATTGATAAAAATAGTAAAAATACAAAGAAAAAATCACAAGTACCTTACTTGGCTGGTGTGTAGAGTAAAAAAAGCGAACAAAATGCTTTTTTGTTTTGCTTCTCTTTTGTTACTTGTTGCCTGTTGAACTTTTCTGCATATTTAATTTTCATTTCCAGCCGGCCACTTGGGAGGGTACAAGGTCTTCACCCTGCCCCCCATAATATCCTCCCCAGCAACCTCTGGGAGTGCCCACTCTTCCTCACCGGAGGGTGTTCCATCCTCCCTCTCCGAGAGCGAGAGAACAAAGTTGTCACACTTCAAAAAATACATCGTGGAGTTGTACAACCTAGCCGGAGTCAGAGGAGAGAAGATCATCTTCCTCCTCCACGACGACAAGTACATTGTTTCATCATTATTTAACTTTAACGTGTTAAACGTCACAATAGTCTATTATTGCGATGAAGATGGTTGTACTGATGATGTCCTTGCTTCCCCCAGCACCAAGCCGAGTGCTCACTATACCAGCGAGGTAACGATGTGATGCTATGTGCTTACGCTGGAAGTTATCAGTATGTCTTCACCTGCAACATGTTACGCTCCTTCACGTCTTTTTGGTGATGATTTGAGAGACTCGTATTCCTTCAAAGATTCCCAGGAGAACGCCACTTGGTGGCGCTAACAAACCGATATCTTTTCAATTGCTGCCAACCCTTTTTAGAGCAGGAATGACGTCATAAATTTGTTATCCCGACATGTTGTGTTATTGTCAACCGTCTCATTTTAGGCAACTTTGTGGAGGAGATGATGCAAGAGCTTTATGACCGCATCATGAGAAGTCTGTTGCGTCATCCACGCTCCGTGCAACGCGATCCCTCAGGCGAATTATAATAAAATCCATGTAAAAGTAGTGCGCGGAAACGTTTATTTGTATTTTCAGTAACTTAAGCGATGGATGTTTGACTGTGGTTGAGGAGATGGTGAGACATGGGGCAATCTCACACCTATTCACGCCCGATGAACAGACAACCATAGCCAACTCTGTACGAAGCGATGTCACTGCAGCGGGGCTGACTTACTCAAAGGAAGTAGCATGGAATTTCTTCCTATCTACAATCACCAAGAATCTCAGAGTCGTTCTCGTCTTCTCGCAGACTGGTGAGTTGTGTGGATTGTAATTTTAACAAGTAGTTTTACAAAATAAGACTCAAATTGAACCAAAACCGTAAGGTAGTTTTTTTTTCATACCGCGCAATCTTCTTACCACGTCGAGGAGTCTCTATCCCATATCATTTTTCTTACTTTAACTACCTGCTAGCAGAGTTTAGTCTTATTAATTATCGATTGTCTGTCTGCTGCACACTCCATTGTAACCAATACTTTGCTTTATTAGACAACAATGCAACATTCATGTGCAGACAAACAGTGCACGATGCGTGCCAGTGCTTCCCATTGAAATCATTTGTCATCATCCGGGACACTACAAAACCTTTTTTAGTCTTTCCGCATTCGCTAATCTCATTACTGACGTCACAATGCAAGTCTATTTTTTATTTTCGTCCAGGGCAACCCTTCATGGCGAAGAGTTTGGAATTTCCTTCCCTGTTTGGAAGGCTGAACAACATAAGCCTTTCCCATTGGAATCACGAGCAGCTTGTGTCCAACGCGCTCTACCAGTTCAGCCGCAACGCTGACGTCATCAACGATGACGTGTACTCGGCTGGCGCGAAAAGTGGGCGTGGTCGTTGGTTGATGGACAGGCGACGTCAGGAGAATGTCGCTCACTTATTGGCTAACCTCCACACGTCAATCAAAGCTAAAGATGACGAAAAGTTCTACAAGTTCGTGTCGTCATTCATTGTTTGTTACGGTTGAATAAGTTTCTAATAATTTTTAACTTAGATAAATCTTTCACTTTGACAGAAGCGGTACGTATTAGGAATGTATGTATACGGTTGCACGGCACACTTAAAATGAAAAATCGTTTTTAAAACTTATCTGGTGTACCGTGTATTGGTTGTGAAAGCTTCACATTTTCAATGTGATATTCAATTCTAAGAAAACTTATCATTAAGCGATTGAGTAAAGTGAAGGATGGGTCTGGTTGGTTGAGAGCTTCTGATGAAGCCCCTGGCAGCAGGCGCGGATTTATGGGGGGGGCCCAGGGGGCCCAGGGGGCCCCCCCCCCGAAATTTTGTGAAAAATTGTATGTTTCCGCATCAAATGGTTTGATATGCTTCTAAACAGCTGATATTAGTCCCTCGGCATCACATTTGATGAAAATGGTTGTTTTAATGTCTATTTTCTAGCATATCGTATATGTCGTAGTATCATTGTTCATATCTGTTTAGCTTTTTCTTTCTTTTTAATTGATTTTCAAATTTTCTGGCCCCCCCCGAAAAAAACTCTTAGATTCGCGCCTGCCTGACAGTCACTGCTTATCATCGAGGCTGATTGTGTTGTCTCCACTTGTAATGTAAGTGGACTGTTACAAACACGAGGCGCCTCTCTATAAATTCGCTTTGCCCGACTCAAGACTGGAACCACTGTCTCTTGCTTCCGCTCCTTCACAATAATTCTACACCAGAGCGAATGATAAACCTTCCTATGCTAGAAATCTTGCTGCACAGTCCGATAAACCCCATTCATTTTCCCCTGAATTGCCACTATTTTTTTTACGTTTTCACTGTACATCATTCTTTGTTCCTACTTTTCTAGAATACCAGGCCACATTTGCAACTACGCGTATGAGAAACTTGTCGAAAGGTTTCTCCATGTGTATCATGAGCGCCGCCAAGCGGTCAAAAAGAACAACGAAGACACCAGAGGAGCTCTACAAAACATTGACCGTGAGAATGCAATTGCGGAAGCTCTGCAGAAAGATTTGGACCGTGAGAAACAAGTAAATACGGAAGCGCTGAATAGAATTCGTTCTAAACTACTTTATTCATTACCACCATGAACCATTTATGCCGCTGCTGACAGATGGCCTCCACATCATTCTGTCTGTCGCTGTTTTGACACAAAACCTGCGATGGTCATTCAATCAGAAAGGACATAATCCGATATTAAATCACCAAAAGCTTTATTCTATCGCTGTAGCGACTTTCGACTGCGTCATCATCACATGATTGCTCAACAATAACAAGCTTTGTGACGTTTATTATTGCATCGAGATATGGAATGGCAGTGTTTGCATGTTATTGCTCTTCAACTGCTGTTTGAGCAACTGCAGCTTATGCGCTCGACCTTTGCGTCACGTTGATCACGTGACCACATTTTAGCCAGCCTGATCTTCACTAACGAGAAAGGAAGAACTTAGTGCCGTTTTTAAGTTTTTCTTGTGACCCGACATGGAATCGAGCCCAACTCCACTCGCTTCAGACTTTCAATTGAATGGAGTCTTTAGAAACTTATAATGAATCGATGGATGTGAATGGCTGGGCTCAAAAATGTTTGAACCAGGTGTCTGAGCCGAAATTCCATAGAGCCCAAGACAATCCCAGGGCATCCTTTTGTTAATGTATGACGTTGCTTGTGGCTTGTGACGTCGTTTGTGGCGAGGTGCATCAGGCGGGTATTGAACCTCGGATCTAACGGTTGTTCCCAGTTCGTTATCTTCTAACACCATCAACCAACAGCTTGTTTTCACAACGATTCACAACTTTAAATTGGCCTTGTTTGTCTAAGATTAATAAACCGTTATGAACATAAGCAAACTTGAAGACTAACTTATGAAACGAGCGATTTAAAGATATTTTTTCCTCCCAGGTCCTTGCCGAGCATAAAGCTGGCACACTGCAACTCTTGGCCCAGATCGGGCAGGACATGGTGATTACAGAGCAACAGGTGCGTTCAGTTTGATATCACAGTAATAACAAAGCAGCCGGCAAAGCGTGCGAAGGCTTAGCCGAGTCCATTGTTATCCTCAGTCCATTCCATTGCTGAGTACCAAGCAGAAATAAGATAGATCCAGTGCCACTTTTAAAAAGTCTTTAGTATGATCTAACAGGGCATCGAACCCATGTCTACCGATTCAGATGCGGACTTTTCATTGCTTTCAATGCGACATCGGTGTCTTAACAACCTTGCACGAAATAAATAACAATGTTCATGATTTTTTTATTTTTGCCTTCACACAAATCGATTGTTGAATGTTTGACATATCCGGCCTGGAATCAAACCCAGGTCCTTGAAGAGATAAAGGGTCCAATAATTATAACTGAATGCGTCGGTGAGCACTTAGCTCATCATTTTGCATTGACTCAGGTATCAGCTGTGCGCAGACAAGTCAAGAAGATCAAGCATTTGAAGAAGAGCCTTCCAGAGTACCAGCTAGCCCACGAGAAGGCTGTCTTCAAAGCCGCCGCTATTGTTGCAGACACGAAGAAAGTCGTCAAAGAAATCGACATCCACGTGAGTGGGACTTCGATGTTCTGGCGCTAACAATGTTGATTGTCTGAAGAGAAGACGTTCTACCAAATTTGTATAATAATTCACTCCGGCTCCGGACATGCCAAAATCCTTCCTCCACGGCTCTGACTCCATAGCTTTGTGATTATCTCAATTGAAGAGTCTTAACTAAACTTACAATGATCTATAACAAAAAGTTTTTTCATCTTGGAAATCACTGCGGCGAGTACTCGACGACTGTTTGACTTGCAAATACTGCCAAGTCAGAGCATAGCCAAGCCAATATTCTGTACCAAGGTTCCTATCATGGTTTCAATACTTCATGACAAGATGATTTGTTTTTCCCTCAAGCCATTGTCTGTGGTAGCGAGACTCAACTTAATAATGAAATCATGTTTTGTACAATTCACCCTGGCTGAGTGCTAGCGAGATGAGATTTGATCTTACCAACTACTACTGTGAAGTAGATATAAGACATCTACTTTCTATCATCATTGATCCTACGTAATCTAATGCTTGGGTAACTTAGAGAAGGTGCTGGTCTTAAAGAACCGCGTTTGTCAAGTTGCAAACCGATGTCGACGGATCTCTTAATCCAGGGGTGTGCAGCGTTTTTATAGTGCCGGGCCTGATATGCGTATCTGGGTTAGACCGCGGCCAAACTTACATTTCTCATCGACTAACATGTTTTATTTCAAAGTATTCCAGCCACAGACCAGACAAAAAGCCTGCTTCGGGTCAGATATTTTCGCTTTGCGGGTTGCATTTGGACAGCGGGCCGCACGCTGCACATCTCTGTCTTGATTCAACAAACCTCTCCTTCTATTGTGAAAACTTTAACAATTTCTCTCTCAGGACTTGGCCGAGTTGAGGTCGTTGCAGAAGCCGGATGCTGAGGTTGAAGATTTAATGGCTGCCATCATCATGATCTTGAAATCCCCGAACTCCGATGTCACTTGGAGCAAAGGAGCAAAGAGACAAATGGCGAATCTTGACCGATTCTTGGATGAATTGTCTAGTTTCGACGAGATCGCGCTCCCATTGGTTCGTTATGATGTGACGTCATAAAGCGTTGCAGATGACCTTATTTTCAAAGGAAATTAATTATGACCGTTAGATTAAAAAATGGTATCTTTCGACTGAGAAAACCTCTTTAAACACTTATTCCTGACAGTTTTGCATGCTTGTAGAGACTTTAAACCACTGACGCAGGCCCGATCACCGAGATTGAATAAGTGAAGTTTCTTTTGTTATTGAATGTGAATTATTCTATCTACCAAAAACTGCTTCCTATCTGTTCGACTTTGAAAGTTCGTGTTTATCGTTTTTAATTTTGTTTCTCATGATTTTGTACCCGCAGAGCACTTTGGACACTTTGGAGTCGTTTTGGGAAAAGGAATCCTTTACTCCAGAGAACGTGACAGCGAAAGCTGGGGGAAACACCGCTGCAGGTGAGGTCTCGGTTGGACCATTGTGACGTAACCTGTTCATTGGTTGTGTTGAAACGATGAATCTTCGCCTTAAGCCGCCGTTGTGATTTTGTTGTTGTTGTTTTAGGGTCTCTTTTGAAGTGGGTCCAGGGAGTGATGCGATACCACACGACGATGATAACCCGGGTCAAACCTCTCCACGCGAAAGTCCAGGAGACCTCGTCATCGATAGGTCAGTGTAGTGGTCATCTCAATTCAAATTACAGCCTAGTTGGCTTGTCTTGTCGATTTTGTGTGCTTAGACCACTCCAAACAATTTTGTTTGCAATTAAAGATAATTAAAAATTATAAAATCGAATTCGAGAGTGATGAAACATATCTATTTCTTATCTATTCTATACGATTTAACGTCCCTTGTTTTCTGAGGAATCATGTTTATAATTTGGTAGAATTCGCTACAGATGTTTAGATCTTGAGCGCAACGAATTCACTTTCTAAGTATACGGTTGATAATTTTCCCCGTTGCCAGGCGACGCTCAGCACAAGCTGCGTCAGTTGGAAAGCAAAAAGGAAGCATTGGAAACTCGCTTGCGCGATCTAGCGGATGGTTTTGAGCAAGCGACAGCCGACAAGAACTGGCAGGAGGAGAAGAGAAAGGAGATGCAGGAACACTTACGAGTGGCTGCAAAGTTCCGTCAAGTTCTTGCCGGCGAACACAGAAGATGCTGCGCTGTTCTCAACTCCTACGAGGTGATGACCTTGTGGTAGTTTGTTGTGCATACTGCCGATTGCCTGCGCTAATGTTGGTGAACAAAACGTACTACCAGCTACAGCAAGCGATATATTACCACGCTGATGGACGGTAAAGTGGGAAAATGCAAGAACTTTTGTGATATTTCAAACATGGATTCACACTGAGTAGTTGTTTATGTGCTAAGGTATATGTCTGATTGTCTGTATCTAGCATATTCTTGTTGCTTTTACATTGTTAAACTTTGATTTAAAGCAGAGGTTCTAGGAGTGCTTTCATCATTAAAGGGTACGAGGCCTGTTACTAAAGAATGTTTGGATACTGCGTCAATAGGAGTAGTCATAACATGGCGTGATAAGCGGTGATTTTTCAACGGCTTTCAACCGACAGTTTAGGTTGCAGATGTATATTGCAATTTCTTTGTCATTCTGGGGGACCTGCAAGAACTGATTGGTGGTTATAAAGTGTTAACAAGAAAAAACTTGAAGAATCACTAATTGAAAGTAAATCATCATTGTCCTTTTACTGTTCCAGGATCGTTTGGACTGGGTAGTTGGGGCTTCGACCATCGCTGCTGGGTTTGCCACATACCTGGCCCCATACCCCTTCATGTTCCGTAGAGTGATGCTCACGGTCGACTGGGCACACTGCCTGGTCGATAAGGGCATTCCCCTTGTGTTTGATTCCACTGACCCGGTCAAAGGTCACATCATCGAGTTCATGCTTGACGTCAACGGTGAGTAATTCTGTGCTTCACAAAGCAATGCGTTGCATTAAAGATTTCAAACGTTGCCTATGACATCACTATATGTATATGACTTTGCATTGTGTCTACATGACGTCATTGCTTATGCATGACGCCATAGTTACGCAGCAACCCCTTTCAGAGAACGTCCACGACACAAGTCCCCATAAAGTGAAAGAGGGTGACGCCATGTTGGATGCAGTGATGAAAGCAGGAAAGATCCAAGATGAGGAAGAGCATGAGGAAATGCAACAACCGAGCATCGACCAATCAATGGACGCCACGTCAGAGGGTAGGAAGGCGTTGTTGTTGCTGTTTAAATGATGCAGCAACGTTTGTTTTGGTATCAGAAAATGTTAAAATAAAGAAGTTACCAATGCTCTGCAGTTACGTTTCATACTCAGTTGTAAATCACGTCTTCAGAATATTCCTGTGGATCTCGATGTTGCTTTCAACAGAGCGCACCTGACCTCGTTATCTTCATACAGCACCTTCCAATCATAACGCTGGCCTTCCCCCACTGACCGAAGAAACTGATGCTGATGACGAAGATGATGACGTCAACGGCGAGGAAGTTCCAACACAACCTGAAGTGGAAACGACGATATCACAAAGTGTTGGCTTCCATCCTTACACCGTTGCCACGCTACCGTATCTAAGCAACGAGGAGTACTTGAATCTGGTCAACTCTCTCCTTAAGATTCTGGCAGGAGACAACGTCCTGCAGGAGTGGATCACAAAAGACTTCGCCCATCATCAGGTCAGGATGTTCATCTGTCGGCAGTCTAACGCTATTCCGCTAAGCCAACTTTGTGATTCCGCTTCTTCACTCAACGTCTGCATCTCAACTCGTAAGAGCATCATGTGATACCCAGTGGAGCCGCTGCTATCTTTGCTGAGGTGTCTCTGAGTTTCTTTGTCAAAGTTGCATTTTATGAAGTGAAGATGAAACGCATCGTTTGTTCCAGCTTCAAAACGCGGCGATTCTTTCGTCGTCATGGCAACGACCACCTCTCCTTCTGGATCCTTACTTGGCGGGTGCTGATTGGTGCGCCGTCCATCTCCGTAGCAACAAGGACAGGACTTCCCCGCAACATGGCGTCACCCCTGTCAACCTGACCAGTAAGATTGAGACAAGTCACGTGACCGCCATAGAGAAAGCCATCTTGGGAGGTAAAACTTGTTGGATTGTTTAACCGTAAAGTTATGTTGAAACAATGAACATATGAAAACTGTCAAAATAATCTAAAATCGAGATTTTTGTGCGAAGTTCCATCTTGATTGTGTTGAAATAAGTAATAAGCTACTGTGGACCGTTCATGGTTTGGCGCAGTGACATCACATAGCGATATTAACAATTTTAAGTTTTAGCTTTGAAGTATTCATTCAGGGCACACGCTGATGTTGATGGACTGCGACCATCAAGCTGGCGCCCTCCTGCTGCCACTAATCCACCACTCGAACACCGCTAAAGGGCGTTTCGGTCGCAGTTCCGATGAGAACCAGACAATCCGATTGCTCGGTCGGAGATTGATTTGTCCAGATACCTTCACGTAAGTCACCTGAGCTCATCTTCAATTCAATTGGTCACTTTTTTCCCTAAAGGTCCAGTTGGGCTCTTGATTGGTTGTTTCATTTTTATACGTAACATTTGCGTCTTCATTCAACTGTGTAGAGATGTTGTTTATTTTGTCAACTGACTAACATAAACTTTAAACCAACGATATCTTCGACTTGGCAAAATCCCACCATAAACAGCAAGAGAAAGCATTCGATTAGTTGACACTCCACCAATCGCCACCCAACCTTAACACTTATGTGGGACGAACTTGTGAAAGTATTTCGTCATTGATTGAAACACAGAAAGATTCATATCAACTTGATATTTTAGCGTTTAAAAGACAAATAAAAATACTTTGAGCTCGATAGATAGAAGATAGGTCACTCTATAATTGCATCGTGTTTTGTCAACTAAAATCTATATCTGGCTACTGCCACTGTGTTTCGGAACTGCAACCATTTTAATACTGCTGGAACTGTTCGGCATTTGTCTTTGCAGTTAAAATGCGTCGTGTGATGTTTTCAGTTGATAGATTAATGCAAGTCGATGCTTTGTGGTTCACTTTTCATCCCATAAGCTTTAAATCTATACCCTCGTCGTTCCGTCGATTACGGAGTGGCACCCCTTCGACTATAGCCCTTAATTTCCCTCATGATTAAGAACAGTAAGCTGTTATAGAGGGAAATGCCTACTGCCCTTATGGCTATGGCCTGCTGAACTGAACGGCTACAAGAGCATGAATGTCACTGCTTGGGTGTTGAACTCGCGTCCTCTGTTCGTAGATTGTACCTGACCACAACACAGACCACGGCGGCGAAACTCCATCCTGATATTGTAGCGGCCACTCAGCTGATAAGTTATGTTCCGAGCATGGAAACACTGCAGGTGTGATGTCACAACACAACTGTGTTACCTGAGAATTTATTGATATGACGTCATATTGGAACAAATTCAACTAAAAAAATATATAACAAAGTTGTTGCTTGTTTATTTTAATTATAATAAAACCCAATTCTTTCTTCAGCAAATAAATCTCGTGGCTTTTGTCACAACTTGACATTTCTTTCTTTTCTATTTTTATGTCAACCTTATAATATTTTTGAATTTGCAGGAAGACTTGCTGCTTCGTGCTCTGTCCAGAGTTCGTCCTGATATATATCGCGAGCGCCGACGCGTGGCGAAGATTGTCCGTCAAAATCGCCACACACTGGCGCAACTAGACTCCGTCTTGTGTGAGCGACTGGTCATTGAGGACGATCCCAAATCCATCGAGAACTCCACTAAGTTCCTTTCCAATGTCGTGGAATTGAAAACATCGGTGAGAAGTTTGTCAATTATTGTGTCCGCGTGGTGGCCCTCAGGAGGTGGATTTTCGACGTCATAATGGCATACGTGCCCAGTAAACGTCTGTTCAAACTTTTGCAGGTGTCTGCCAAATTACAAGAGTCCGAAGAAGCTCTGGCAACACTGAACCGACTGACTGAAGAGTTGTTCCCGGTAGCTCAGCGCGGCGCATTGTTGTATTCGATATGCCGCGCGATCCCAGTGTTGGACATGCATTACCAGGTGGGGATGGTGTTTTTAACGAAATTTCAACTCTTCTTTTCCTTGGTTTCTTTTACGTACACTGGGACCGAGGTCTATGTTTTCAAGTTGAAATGTGAGAACACTTTCCTTGAAAAAAGTAAACTTTTTTCCCACAGTTTGTTTTATTTTTGAAATAAATATTCGGCAACACTGACATTCACGTCATTTTCAGATTCCACTTCCGTTTTTCCTCCATCTCTTTGACTCTTCTGTTGGAAAGGAGTTTGAAGAAGATGAAGAAGGTGATAAAGGACTTCAAGATGTCAATGTGGTTCATCCTGCGGATGCCGAGGAGGAACAAAGGAGGTTGCTCCAAAAGAGGAAAGCCAGCTTGAGGATTGGCAGCGCGAAGAAGATCATCAAGAACTTAGGTAGACTTTAAAATTGCAACGTCAAAAAACATAGTTAGAATGTTGCCGTTCCCTTTTGATACAACGAATGCACCATCTTCATGCCACCTAACGTAGTGGAAGGTTTGCTCTTCCTGCATTATTATGAAATCAAAGTTTGGCTGCTCTAGTACCCTTTCAGTGTAAAGTAGTCCGGGAACTTCTTGAACCTGGGGTGGTAAAAGGATAGACCCTTGACCCCAGAGTCTCACACGACGGCGAGTGCTTTTGTCCCTCTTGGAAACTGATTGTGTTTTCATAATGAGCAATCGCACGGTTGAAGCGTTTTCAGTTACTATGGTGACAACATAATCTCCTCAGTTTCAAAGTTTTTGGGTGTTCGGATCTTTTGTGATCTTAACCGCTCTAACACTGCAATTGTTCCACGTAAATCACGTCATATATGGTGATTTTGACTAACATATTCTTGGTTCTAGTTGATGAGATGCCGCCCACAGCAGAGGAGGAGTTACCGGACACAATCCCCATCCAATCTATTGAAGGTGAGTTGCCTCTTCCATGAAGTTCACATCCTATAACACACTGATGATCCAAGTAATTACGTAGAGCAATTGTGACTGAATGGCCTCTTGTGCCCATAACGCATCCCTGCTCCTGGATGATGCGAGGAATTGACTCTTGGATCAATGAAGAGTATTTCATTCAACGAAGCCGAAGTGTCATTGTGTTTACTACTTCTTTGGTGTAAACTTTCATTACCTGTCCGAGCAAAGAGGCTTTTTCCCCGAACCTCGAGACAGTGATAGTGGCTTGGTTTGGAATAGATATCAGTGCAGTCATCGAGCGGTCATTGTTTGTAGCCTCAATGAACCTGACCTCGCTTAACTTGCTATAGATCTTTTACGAAACTTTGGCAAATGTTAAGAAACTGCGAAAGTACAACGTGGTTTGTCTATTTTAGGTTGAGAATGATACTGATACAGTTCAGTAACGTTAGTTTTGCGTTATGGTTATTGCCTTAATGCAAGTGCATTGCACCAAGTCACGCAGGTCTACTCAGGTCAAGACATCTCTTGAATTCCTTTACGTTTGTGGGTTTCTATAGCTATTTTGCAATACCTACAAGCGTAACAGATACCACTAACATGTAAACTTTGACCTCAGAACCTGATCCTGAAATTGATGATGATGATGATGAGAGCAGTGAAGCGAGAAGTCACGTGATCATACCAACCGTCGGAGAGTTGCCTGGCCAGGAATACGAGAGTTTTCCAGAAGAATCAGTAAAAGAAATCGTTCATGACTTGACTAGGCGGGTCTTCTCCAGCATCTATAGCAGGTAAACCCGATTGCTTGAACAGCCGATTTGTGGGATGCACAGTTTGTGGACTTGGCAACCCTGGTTTATCAAAGGTAAATATTTCTACTGTTATCTTTGCCAAGGAAAAGTTAGCTTTGCAAGCGTTTCTGCCGCAAGGCTTCAATGTCGGATGGCACATAGATGACTTTTTTTTTAATTCATTGTGTTTTTTGTCAGTGTGTATCCGGAACACCGGATGTCGATCACTGCTCTCTCCTTGCTCAACATCCAGTCTGAGGGAGCCGATGTCCCGTTCACTGATGAAGAGTTAGCTCTTCTTGTCCACGGCAATCCTGGCTTCGGGAGGCAGATGACAATCACCTTAAGTGACTTTGAATGCGAATCTCCCGCTCCAGATTGGCTCCCTGCGGACCGATGGGAAGATCTTCTGGCTTTCTCCATTCTTCCCGGGACACTAGAGGGCGTTTGTGTGCGAGTGGCAGAGGATAGCGACCGCTGGATGGCGTGGTTTCAAAACGAGCATCCGGAAGTAAGTATTACATTACAACGACAACAGTATGTTTAAATGCATCGACTGCGCCGTGGTAGCTTGAGGCTTCAATGAGCAGGCATAGCTGACATTAGCATTTTTATGTTTTAATACAATAGCATCTGGTCGACAAGGAATCTAACCCTAACGTTTGTTCCCAACTCATATTGTTTGATTCTTTCAATCCTAATTAATTAACGATCCTAAATTCCTTGCCACCCATGTAAAGGAACTTTTGCTTTCTCCGCATGTGCGCAGGGCAGTTGCCTTCAATTCAGTCCTGTGTAGCTAATTGACTATGTATACAATCTTTGTTATGTAACCATACTGCAATTGTTGCGTAATCATACCCTCATTGTTGCAAAACTATATATTAAGAATAATATGTTGTCGTGCAGCTGGAGCCGTTTCCTCAACCAGAAGATGGAAGTTTGGAGTTATCCGATCTTCAACGCTTCCTTCTGATAAGAA
The DNA here is from genome assembly GCF_918807975.1 of Aplidium turbinatum. Taxonomy (NCBI): domain Eukaryota; kingdom Metazoa; phylum Chordata; class Ascidiacea; order Aplousobranchia; family Polyclinidae; genus Aplidium; species Aplidium turbinatum. The sequence goes on along the minus strand of NC_137483.1, from coordinate 1,692,068 downwards.
CTATGCGTCCGGACCGCTATGAGCCAGCTCTGAAGATCTACGTTGATGCCAACATCCAAGGCACTCCTCTTGCAGAGGTTATGGAGATATTGTTTGTCTGTTGTAACGTATCTTCTTTAGTTCAAAATGTCACGGAAGCACAAGTTACTTATTCAGTCTGCACCTTCACTGGATGGGGCTCTGGCGTAATCCATGGAATTTATATTTATTTGTGTTTTCCATTGGATTGTAGTTGGGAATGTGATGTGTATAGCTTTGCATTTTTGTACCTAGCCATGTCAGTTGCATGGTCGGTCGGCGTTCGAAAGGGCACCGGTTTGACACCGGTCAAGTGCATGTGGCTATGTTTTTAGCAAGACACTTAAAGGCATGCCGTTGGTTGCAGGATAGCCCCCTCTTCGACTGCCCTTGATTTCTCTCATGATAATGAACAGTACGTTGTTCTAGAGAAAAATGATTGCGACCCTTCTTAGAGCTATGGCCTTCTGAACTGAACGTCGCAGTGGCATATTGTGTTAATTGCGACTGACTATTTGAAAACAAGATATAAACATTATTTTATCGTGTCCAAGCTTACACCGATTGTTGAAGATTTAGAGTAAGTGGACGGCAGGGCAAGGAGGTCAATCTTTGTGTCCACCTTCAGACATACTTTCAATTGTCCGATCAGAGATACGGCCGCGTGTTAAGAAAAGGTGTCGAACTGCGCCACTACTTACAAAACCAACACCATATTTGGCTCGTCCCGTCCGTTGCTGCCTTTTTTATTCCTCATTTTCATTCTCCAGGTGGTCTCAAAGAAGTCCTTCCTGGATCAGGAAACATTCTTCCGAGATGTTTCCAACACTTTGGGGATCCTTGTCTTCCTCCCCCACTCTGTGCATGACGTCATGTCGCAAGTCGCCCTGCATCCCACTGACGTCATAAAGCGGTTTGCTGACAAGTGAGCAATATTTGCTTAGCCTACGTAATATAATTGTAATTTGGTGACGAGAGTGGGAGAGCATTTGAATTTAGCTAATTTTAATAAAAACAGTGCAATTAAAGACCATATTAGAAACTGCCAATCGTGCTCTAACAATAAACCGTCTTTGCAGTCTTTCAAAATTGTTCGTAAGTGTTTGTCCGAATTCGACACCAAGATTCACGAGGCATTGATCATCAAATCTTTAAACCCAGGGCTCAACAGGCAATTATTTGCTTGCGGAGCTTCTTACCTTTTAGCAGTTTTTTGATTGAATTATCACGTCTTGTGTTTCTCGCATTTACTTTGTTTTGTACCACTATCTCTTGTGCTTCTGTCTTTCTTGCGTAATCTGCCTGAGTCCTTGTCTGAACAATCAATTAATTTTACCTCTGAAATACTTGACCCGTTGTGCTGTGTAATTTTCAGTTATCATTTTGTGTGAGCGAGGCAGTTTCTCAAATGTTTAGCTTTGACCATATTTTTGCTGTGATACTATATGATTCTTTAGCATTTCTTTTAATAATGTATTTTCTTATAGGCTTGAAAAGGGCTATATGACTAGCCGAAAACGTTCGCTTTTTGTTTTTTGTTTTTATAATGTTAAATGTAGTGTTGTTGCTGAGTTATGTCTGTTTATAATTGTAATAGTTACGTAATAATTATTATTACGTACTGATGAGCATTTAGAATTATTTTCTCAATTTTAAGTGTTTAATCCAGAAAAGTTTTAAAGCACATCAACCGTGAAGGAACCCAAACGGCAAATCGGTCGTTTTTCGTATTGATTTAACATCTGCAGACGTTGACTGCAATCCATGTTAACCAGGTTTTAATGCATGCGGTGGTTATTGGCATTTATCTCTATCAACTGCAATATTAATGCATTGTATGCCACACTAAACTACATCTTTGGAAACGGTGCATAACGAGATTATTGTGAATAACTAAGTAACAAAGAAACCTGGAATTCAAAGGTGGATGTGACTTTATGACTTGGCTTGTGGTTAAGGTTCAAGGAGACGGTGGAATGCGTCACCCTGGGCAACGGGTACAGACAAGAAGCTACCCGGTGTATAGACACAGCTTTAAGCCAGGACAGTTGGGCCCTCATACATGGCCTGCACCTCGCCCCAGACAAGTGAGTCACTCATCCCATGCATTGATTGAGTTAAACTTGCTGTTGTATATTTTTAAACAGGAAAACCTCTTTGTTGGAGACACATTTCTATCAGTTTAGCGCTCCTGTTGGACTTCTAAACCGCTTTCTTCAGATGCGCGTCTTGTATGTCAAATTCTGCTAACATATCATTTCTGAAATCATTTTATTCGGTCAATTATACATTTCTCTTAGATGGCCACCTAGCGTGGGCCACTCCTGCCATGACCGCTTGCTACCGTTTGATAACCCAGCAGGTTATTTACTATGATTGTTTCCTTCAAGTACAACTCAACTGAGTGGAGTCCTAGATTTTATTGTCGCTTCATGTGGCTCCATATATTAATAATGCTTGTTTTTATATTGTCAGCGCAGGATGCGTTGCTCTTCAGCGCTTTACAAAGTAGACAGTGCTAGTGCAGCCGTATAGGGGCGCAACTGAGTACATTATTACCCGAATACATTCCATTGCTCAGTGCCAAGCAGGAAGTAGATTCAGTACCATTTTTAAAAAGCCTATGGTATGATCCAACAGGGCATCGAATCCATGTCTACCGATTCAGAGGCGGACACACTATGAAGGCAACTACTGAACTTATTTTTCAGCTTTTTTGAAGATTTGCAAATCCAGCTGGCCAGGGTCGGCAACATGAGCAGACAAGATGACGCAAACAATGACGCATCTGTCACGTCACAAGGCGCTCACTTTCAAGTATGGATGACGTCAGCACCGCACGAGAACCTTCCGACTCTTCTCACACAATATCTCTACAAGATATCGTGGGATTCGCTTGTGAGGCTGGTCGCTGAGGTGAGTTGCGTCAGCATGACGTCATGCAAGGCAGATTACGTCATATAGACTTCAATCGTTTCTATTTGTTTCCCAGGACTCGCCCATTGCTGCAACCGACAGAGATTTCACGTCGTTGTTCCAATCTTGCATCATGACGACCATATCAAAGGTTAGCAATGTGTAATAATCCACTCATCCGCAGCTGCAATGTTAGCTGCAGCGAAATGACGCTAGTATTGTCAGCAACAACCTCCTCTAGGAACCCAAGTGGATACCGATGGCAACAGCTTTGCTCATTCAACTGTAGTGTTTTATTTAAAACATTCTTTCAGAAAGTATTTTCGCTTTACATCATATCTATGATCGCAATCACTAGGTGGCTCTTGGCGACCGTCACCAGTTGCTGTCTTCTATTCTAATGAACTGTTACGTCATTGCTTAGATTCCCGATCCGGTGATGACGCAATGGCAGGCGAGCGATGATCGCATCTTTACCTACGTCATTTGCCTGCTGCATGCCGTCATGCGAACACGTCACTGCTTGGGTTGGCATGGCAACAACAGGCTGTACGTCATACAAGAGTCGACGCTGACGCACGCGTTGGAGTACTGGCTCGCAGGTTTGCTTTGGAATAAATCATCCACAGGAAAAGTTTAACTGGCTTCAACAAGGCACACGTCGCATGAGGTGGTTTCGTGGAGGTGGCTATGTAGCATCATGGTCGTGTGGTACTTTCCCTGACATGTAGCCCAGGCCACTGTCTCGACGGTGGCACAAGTACTGGAAAATAAGGTGGCGCGTGCTGATCCAGAACAACGGCGTCCTTGCTCTGTTGTTTGTTGTAACAGAGAATAGAATATTGTATAATGGAGGAGGTTGCAGGATACGTTTGTTTCCTGTGTCTATGTGTGGATGAAAATTTACACATTTTGAAAAAGATTAAGTAACCTTACAAGGTTCTGGACCATTGTCGCTCGGCACAGAATCATTCTACTTACGATACCCAGGTAACCAATCGTTTACAAACTTTCAACATCCACAGGTGGAAAGAACCTCACTGTGCTGAAGAATATCTACACTGACGTCATAGAGGATGACATCGATCAGGTACAACAATAATTGGTTCTACAGTGGTCGGGCAAACTGAGAGTGGTCGTGCAAACATTTTAAGTCCTGAACAAGAGCAGCTCAAAGTTCGGAGAAATTGAGCTGAAAGTAGGGATCAAATTTTGTAGATCTTGCAGAATAGATCTGTATGACCCAGCGTTTTTGCCATTTGGTTATATTTCAAACGTTTAAGTTTTAGATTCGTTTCCGGCCTGAATAGTCTACTGGAGATCCGTCTTACAACTCTGTTGTTTTTATCATTAAATAATTATCACTGGGGAGCTCAAAGCGAAGTGGAGGTATGCTGCCTGTAGCTGTAATCTTACCAGTTTAAAATTTTGCTTTGTTTACTAAATTTGTCAAGTAAAGTCGTTGTTGCTTCTGCCTCGGCCGCTCGAGCAGAGTGTGCAATGCGAACTGGAATGAGGCGACGTTGCTTTGGAATCACAAGCCTGAAAGTTGCAGTGCTTCAAACAAACCATCACCATTGCAGGTCTACTTCGAAGATCTGTTTGATGACATCACAAAGCAGGCGCGAACGAAAGAAGGGCAGTCTTACGTCATCCTCAACAACACGAAGGTGCCTGTGCCTCCTGCTAGTGTGCCGGTGACAGGTGCTGTGTTCATGTTTGTGCTCGTATCTACCCATGTGTTGTAGTCCAGTTAGTTTTGTCACCTTTCCCGCCCATTGACGTGTAACTAGTAGGCTATATCGCTTGTTGTATCTGGTACTATCTTTTCCGTCCCTGGCGCTTTCCAAACGAGTTTGTCAAGTGGCTTTCTCTCGATCGGACTGATGCCGGATTATGAACTGAATGGTTACGTTACCATGGCAATTATAGACTGAGATCTTGTTGGGATAAATATGATTGTTACGTCATAAACAAATTTCGGTTTAGAATTCGCTTCCTGGGTTTGTGACAAGATGGATACCAGCTGTGCCACTAGTGACGTATTGATGTTGCCTTCTATCGCCACCCACTGGCAGGCGGCTCAACACAGCGTTGTCCGCTTGGAGGAGATGCAAAACTTGTTCAACGCTGTGCAACAGCCCGGTGAGTGTGAATGTGACACGATTGATTTTTAATCAAGAGGTTTCATGTTTGAATCCCTTGTATTTGCTTGTTGGTGACCCCGTTTGTCCTGAGAGTCGTCAATTCTTTCCTAAGTTCCCAATTTATTCTATGCCCAGTTGCCCACACGTCAAAGTATGTTTATTGTTTATTATATGACACAGCCAGTGCTGCCGCTATAAATTCCCATGACAATCATTGGAAAGGAAGGTCATCCCCCCACAACCCTTCCTGTCTCACAGCAATAGGATATGCTGCTGTCTGATCATACCCCGGCCTGACATGTAGTGCATCATGTTCTTCATGTGGAAGTCCATCATCTATTCGCTTGATTTTAGTAGAAATCAAAGCTTAAATGTGAAAGTGTTTACTTGAACTTACAAACCTTTTTCTACCTTTAACCAACAAGTCCTGTAGTAGTTATTGCATCCTGTGTTGCTCTCAGGTTACGAGTCAAATCTCCTCTCTCCCGGAAGCAAGTATGACGTCACAAAGACCATCTTGACCCTGACCGGTCTTCAGGGGGTGCTGGACATGTGTGTGGAGAGGATCCCCCCTCTGCTGGAACTGGATGAGAGTCAGAAGATGAGATTGAAGCACTTCAACTTTCCCTATCACCGGCCATCGATCCTGAGCTCTGCGCACCCAGAGACCTTGCACATGCCAGAGTCCATTGGGTAAGTGGCATCACACCAAGTGATATCAAATCTGAGTTGGCTAGTTCATGAATTGCCGGAACAACGTTAAAATTTGTTTCAATTCGTTTTAATTTAAATTCAATTTCATAATGTGCTTTGTTTATTATTCGTATTCTGTCGAATCAAACATTGTGGCAGCATTGTTGATGCAATCGTGGCTGCAACTATCGAGCACTCGTTGACCAAATAAAAGGGAAGGAAGCTACAGATTCCAACATTTCTTTGCTATTGTTGCTTATCATGTGTGGCCATGTACATGTAGTCTGGTCGGCATTCCATCGACATCGGTTCAACACCTACAGCATGCGGCGGTATCTTAGGCAAGACACTCAAAGACATGTCTGAAGGTGGACACGAAGATTAGCTTCCTTGCCTTCCCGTTCACTTAACCTAGAATCTCCTCCAGAACTAAGCCTGGACGCGACAAATAATGTCAAAGCGATACGTCGACCTAGCAGGGTCTCTTGTGTTATCATATAAAGCGAACCAACGCTTTGCTTGCGATGCTGGGATGTGATAACTAGGGCCTGATCAAGGTTCATGGGGGCCCGAGGCACAGCTAAGTTTAGGGGCCCCTATTAGCAATCGCTTCGATGCAGTGCAGCAGTGCTCAACTGAAGCCTAGCATGGCAAATAACTTTTCAAGTAGCAAATGTGCCCAAGACCATGCAAGCATTAATAAAAATATAATATCATGCCTCGGTGGGCATCTCTGTGTATGCTAGCATGAAATTCTACGTTAAAAGTAAAATAACAGAAATGTTATGTACAATGTACAACATTTAACACCATTATGGAAGAAATCAGGTAACTATACAATTAATTTGCTACAATATATACAAGGTTACAGTAGAATTCACAAAAAAAGTAATACAATATAACAATACACGCATTAACTAAATTTAAATAACTACACAACACTTGAAAGTAACTTGAAATGTAAAAAAAATTGGAAGCCCACAAAATCAGGGGGCCTGAGGCATGTGCTTCGTGTGCCTTATGGTTAATCGGGCCCTGGTGATAACGCTACAATTGGGGACACGGTTTAAAAAAAATTGTGTTTGTCACAACAGCAGATGCGTCGAAACGTTGCTTGGTTTATCTTTTGCTTAGTTTGTTTATAATTTAACAACTGTATGAAATTGTAAATAAACCGTGTAATTGATATGGTGTGTTTTCAATTCACACAGGTTCGTGTTGCTGCAAGAGTGTTTATGGTTCAACAAGTGTGTGTGTAACATCTACCAACAGCTCCACAGCTTACGCTCACACTTATTCGCAACATCGGATTACCAGCTGACCACCAAACTGCGTGAAACTGCGGTGGCACTGGCTGCAGAGGAAGTGCCCCAATCATGGTGAGAATATATATCACCGAGTCACCTCCGTGAGAGGGCGTGTTAGCGCCAGCTTGTTACCCCCCAAATTCTTCCGCCATAACTTCCTGACCATAGATTCAGCAGCTGCATGACATTCTCGGTAGATTCCCATGCCGACTCCCAACGAATTCACTTAATTTATTTTAATTAACATTCTTTCTTTTGGACGTACCGCACTGTCATTGACTACTGTCATTGACACTGCATTCAAATAACGAATGCAATTGAGCAGTGCTCTGAGATGACGTCAGTGAAATGACGTCATTCCATGATTTTATTCGTTTGGTTATGATAAACAAGTAATGGTTGTCAAGGAAACGACTTAAATTTTGTGATTCTAACGTCATCGTGTACATTGTTGCCAGGCAACATCCGCACGAGTTCCCAAACACCCACGTGTTGATGACGTGGCTCGATGACGTCAAGAAGCGCTACGCACAGATGAGGTCATGGGTGAAGTCAGGAATGGTGCCTCTGGAAGGCAGGACCCCAGTGGTGAGCTTGGAATGTTGATCGGGAACGGGCATGTTTCTTCTCTCGCATCAGCGGCCAATGCAGGCCAAACGTTGACTTTCAAACCAAGGGATCGGTGTTCGATTCCCAGACATTGCTTGTGTTGTTTAGCAAGCACTAACGCTATTTGCCTCCGATCGAGGGAAGACGACATACTGCAGCCTCCTCAGCTCGTTCTGTGGTTACTGTGATGCAGTGATGCAAAAGAAGAATCTTGGTCGAAACGAGATATTTTGTTGTTGTCCCTATCATTTCAATTTGCCGACAAACTCAAGATCCATCATCTTGAGTTCGACGCTTCACTAAAGAAAACAACTTTCAACCATTAGTCTCATCATGTTTCCATCCTATAAAATCAAAAATTCTAATTTTGTATCCGAAACTTTTGCAATAGTTGAACCCACAACGAAGCTTCCACCAAATGATCTGATCTCGCTGTGACTTCAAGACCACATCTTGACCTTGTTTAATCTTTCATTTTGTTTTTCCACCAATCAGGGCAATTTGTCGTCGATATGGTTGGGTGGTTTAGTCAATCCTGGATCTCTCTTGGTTGCACTTTGTCAAGAGAAGGCTGTGCTGCATGACGTCACGCTCGATCACGTCAGAATCAACTGCGTCATTCCTTCGGGCGACGAGAACGTCATGGAACAGGAAGCAGGGATTTACCTTGAAGACGTACACGTCATCAATACGTCACTGGATGCGGACAAAGGTAGCGGATGTTGATTGTTCTCAGCATCTGACATTGTTGTTGCACAGTGATCAAGCATTCACAGAAGGAATGTTCCAACTTACTCATGTTGCTGAAAAAGTCATTCGCGTCACGCCGGTCACTCAGCCAAGCGGACGAATTTAAGGACGAAAACAATTTTAACAGATATTTTCAATGACTTAAATAAAAGTCTAAGGGGTTGCATTTGTGTTTCAAAACTCTGTTTGGGGGAGTGGTGTTAAGAATTCTCTTTTTTTTCGGTCCATAGTATTTCAACAACTACGCAACTTCAACCATAAAAAAACAAAATAATAATGTTCCATGGCTACCTAAAGATACTTCCTGATTTGTCACATTTTGCAGAAATTTCCAGATTTTGCTAACTTTGGGCGAATGTTTAAATAAATTTTTCTAAAAATTATATTTTTACGCTTTCTTTACTGTTTTCCCCAGATGGCACAATAGGTTTTAACATCCTCACAGGTTGAAAAACAAAGTAAATTTGATTTGGAAGATTTTAGTCAGACTGTTAATTTTTCAATAACAGTCTGATTCAGCGTTTTTCAACTTACTTTTCTCATTTGCTACTGCTTCTCCAAGGCAACAAAAAGCTTTTATATCATTGGGAGACAGCAAAAAGTAAAAACATCTCAGAAAATGTCTGTCCAATACTAGCAGTAGCTGTAATCAAAATGCGCAAAATGTGACAAATCAGGCCACATCTCCAGGTGGCCATGAATGATACCAGCGCTGACGTAGTTTCAACTCCATACCGCGACCTATGCTTTGTACTGGGTGGCTGAACACCCAGCGCCAGAAATATTCGTGAGGAACTCTAAAAGCAACTTTTCATTGCAGGTCAACTCCATAAGGCCAGTGACGTGACAATCCTTCCTTTCCTGTATTTCTATCCCAGTCTCGCCTCAGAGCAGATATCCAGCGCCGTGGAATATCCTGTCTACATCAATATGGTAGGTTTCCATGTCGTTTAACCTGTTCTAATATTCACCCCGAGTCTTGAACCCTGAATCTTGGATCGTCCCCAGACACATCTGGCACTCTAATGCACCAGCCCACATCGTTCAATACAGGGTTGCCAGATGAACTCACCTTTGGAGTGACTAAACACTTTCGCGTCTGTCGTATAATGAGATCAACAACTGGCTGTTCTCTAGTAGCCTTTTAGTGCATTTTGAGAAACATCATCAATTTGAAGGAAATAGGACAGATCCTCTACTACGCAAATACAGTATACAAGATTGGTGTAAGAATACGTCTTTCATGTGTACCTCTTCTAACATACCTGCGCTGTTATTTTCCAATTGTAGATAGAACGGTGTGTCTGATGGTGAGGGTTTCATTGCGCATGACTGGGGAACTGTGTTCCGGCAGCTCATGAACCACAGCGAACCCGCAGCATTAGGCTAATTAGGCTCCCAGACAGCAAAATCCGTCATTTTTACATAGATTCAACGTCTGCAGACGTTGAATCAATGTAAAACTGGCGGATTTTGCTCTCTGGGTTAAAACAGGTCGTTTGTACTTACGTTTGCATAATAATTAACAATATGCTGCTAAAAGCGAAACTCAATTTATTACTTCACTGATATATCTCTGGTGCGATTCTGAATACTTTTCTTTCTTTAATAAACTTTTTACTTTAGTCTCGCCAACACATCGTTTGCCACTTTCCCATACCAAGCAGTGACGTCACTCGCTATCCCGCGCGATCGGACGGGTTGCCACGGGCAACCGACAGCTACGTCATACTGCAAACTGGACCAGACGTGGCCAGTCACGAGGCGTACAAGTCCCGCGCTTACCTGGCGCAAAAACGACGAGAAGATTGGTCACGTGTCTCACCAGCTGTCAGCGACATGATGTCACGGTCAGGGACCCGGATGTCATCAAGAATGTCAGGTTAATGTGAAGCTGATGTGGATGGAAAGATATAAATTAGTTCATTTCACTTTCTTGTTTGCTTCTGACCATCACAGCGAAAACGACACACACGCCCACATAGCAGAAACCTAGAAAAAGGTAGAAGCGACAAAGCGCGCATGTTAAAACGTGCGTGAAAGGGAAATAGAAAAATAATTTGAAAAGTTTGGCATGGTAGCAACACCTTATGCTGCAATTCCTTGTTCTGAACTCGAGAGAGCCATTCCTAAAGTTCGATATTTATAGTTTCAGAAACAAGCAGAATCGTTGATACGAATTAAAACTTCGTCTAAATTCAACACGTTTGCATCCAGTAGATTGCCTTTCATCAATGGCATTCTCTACCATGTAGATATTATTCTGGAAAACAACTAATTTCAACAAAAATTTTCCCAACACTTCGCTCATTGCAATTGTTTCATCTTCCAGGACCCCGCGCTTCCATTTGCTCCAGTCTGGGACAGAAAGGAGCAGGATCCGTCGCGAAGAGTCAGTCGCCTGGTGCCGGGTTCGGTTCTCAGCAACAACTATTTGTTGCTTCACAGAAGACGCCTAGCGAGAAGTCGCTATCAAGCCGGTTATCTGACCAGCCATCTGCTCTACCACAACGTAAGTTAGCTACCGGAGTGTACGGAGCCAGACCTGCTTCATTAAACAAGAACTTGGATTCTCTGTAGCCTACGCCTTGTTTGTTTTATTCTTCACATTTTTTTCCCACTCACAGATCCACCACCCCCCAAGCGAATTCCTAATGGTGACGTCAACCATGAGGTAAGTGTGACGTCATTTTTTGTCTTATCTTATGCTACATGGTTGAAGATTTAGATTGAACAGACGGAAGGCAAGGAAGCTAATCTTCGTGTGCGTATCAAGCGTGTGGTAAAGTGCATTGGCACAGACACAGCTGTGTGTATAATTGTCTGATGGATTGCTGGGATCTTTATCCTCGGACTTAGAAAGAATATTTGAACCTTTTAATTTAAGCGCCACACTACTGTGCGGTGGGCACGTTGCACACTTCCTCTGGTCATACGCACCCCGGGAGTGGTGTCCACAATATAATAGACTTGGATTGCTAACATATTTATACAGTGATCCAAGTCAATATAGCAGTTTGTCATGTCACATAAAGCTAAGGACGCACTAAGTCTGCAAAGGTAGATTGGGGCTACGACACGGGCCCAGTTGCATCATGACCATACTAGGTGGCCATGGTTGCATGTATCTGTGGCACCGAGCCCCAAACAGCGGACCACCTTCTTGTTTGCCCTCGGCTTGCCTCCCGGTGCAGTAGGTCACTAGGTGGGACCTGTCAGTGTATAACTCCGTTGCGGAAGAATGTGTCCATCTGTGGTGTATCAACGAACTTTAGAAGACTCGATAGAAGAAGAATGTCACATAAAACAGCTATAGTCAGCTATCTGCTCCAAGATGAGATGGTGGGAATATCACGTTTTGTCATATTTTCTCCAAGCAGCGATGAATATTATTCTTTGTGACGTTTAATGACGTCATGATTGGACTTGTGTGTTTTCTTTCTCAGAAAATTGTTCTTGACCAAAGCGATGACGCTGCAGCGACAACTGGTGGAAATAGTGCCGTTACTGAGCAACCGCTAGCTGACCCTGAAAAGGTTAGTAATGGCTTCTCTTGGTGCCTCACGTGACCGCACGGTTCCGACGTTTACTACATACACCTCGTATTACAGTAATATAACTATGCAACTAACTATCATCATAAGTCTTATATTTGTTATATTTTCTCCATTCTTAAAACTGAAAAGGATTATACAAAAAGATTGTTTACAGAAAAGTGGTACATAAACCAGAAAGCACAACATGCTCTTAACCAGAAAGATGGTCAGAATTTCCCCTCTGTGTACAAAAAATTACTTTAACTTTAGCTTTACCTTTTCCATTCTCAGTGCGTCTTCTCTATCATTGTTTTTGCCAATTTCCTTGGTTTCTGTCTTGTCTGATGTCTTTTCAATGTTTCTTGACGGTGGCCCAATAGATAGATAAATTTACGCTGTTGGAAAGTAGCCTACTGGTTTTAGGCATTCACTGCATTCAGTTTAACCTCTAGGTAACTTGTTGCGTGTTTTAATTCTGATTCTTGCTGCTTACTTTTTTCATTTTATCAGTATGTTTTTGTGTTGTGCCATCGTTGCTGAACAGGTTGTGTTAACCTGTTTTAGCCACCTTGATAAAGTCAGTCGTGCTGACTGACGAAACGTCGGAAATACAAAAGCTAGTTATCATCTTTAACATCAGGAGGTAACCTAGTAAATAGTCACCAGAAGAACGCAAATTACTTTTATTAGTCTTATATTTGTTGAGAGTAGAAGTTGACTAAACTCAGCACGATCTTTGCTTCTTGATCTGGATGGGGAGTAGAGGACATTGCATTCAATAAACGAGCACATCCAAAGAAGACTCGACGAGTAGTGAATAACTGATTGATTGTTAAATAATAATTCCTGCATTGTTACATCATTACAGAATGAAGACGGAGGATTACTCCAGACGATCCTAGGAGATGAGAGCGAAGAGGAAAGAAGGTTAGTTTATGCTCTTTGTTCTGCAAGATGTGTAGTTGGCTATATGCCGGTTTGCGTTACAGGTTGTATCCTAGAATCATTGTTTATATATGACGAATCCGCCTCTGGTTTTCAGTTTTAAGTTTTAGTTTTCAATAAACATTTCTTGGAAACTTATTCCACATTACAAGATATCTTGACCAAATGAAAACCTTTTCACTTTCAGATCAATAACTTCGTCAGCAGCTGGGACACAATGAGTGTCGCTATGACGTCACTACGTTCTTCAAACGACGTTTTAGAAAACCAGAAACATATTTGTTTCAACCATTATCAACGTGGAAGATTTTTTTTCCAACTGGTGTTTTGCATGTCTGTATCGCTGACCAAAGTTAGCTTCTAGCGTCGTTTTGGCATTTGGAGACATCACCTTGACGTTGCAAGAAATCGTGTTTGAATTTTTGTGTTTACTTTTCTGTATTTTCCATCACTGTGCCTGTCCTGTAGATTTTGATATCATGCTTGAGACTTTGTCATCGCTTCCTTGATTCTCAATCCGTTTCAACGAGACGTTTGTGTCTGGTCCTGTGGCAAACCACCGTAAGCGCGTCATGTATATTTACCTACCAACTGCTTTACCAACTCAATCCACCTTCTATGGTCATTCCTGGTCAACAGTAGGCTACTAGAAACTAATCAATCCATTGGCACGTCAGACTTTTTTTGTAATTTGCGAAGCTTTTAATAGGTTACAACAATTTATAACATGTCCCATTATCTTGCTGACAATTCTTCAGTGACAAGACAAACAGCCTGTCGACAGCACCCATGTTGCTGTGATCAATTGCAACGAGGCTTACAATAGCTACCTTCAACAAAGTTCACACGTGATTTGATTATTGAATTTTTACCTGTTTTTGTACCTTGCTTTTATTGTGCCTTCTCCTATTGAAGAGTGTTATAGATGAATAGGCTAATAAAGAACCTCTTTGTTAAATTGTGCCTTATGCAGTGCCTGGAGACGTAGTCAAAAAATGCAGCTTTCCTCAGACATCGATTAAAGTAAATACAGAGAAATATACGCATTACGCAACTTTTCTAGACAATTTTATCTTCCCATGGTGGACGATGCATCCAAGTTGACTGTCATAGAAGAAAGTTTCCAGCTCCTCAGCTTTTTTGTTTTCTGTGGCATTTTAGATCAGTTTTTTTGAGGAACTAAAAATAGTCATTCAGAAGAGAATGCCCTCGCCAAGTTTGATAATATAATTGTACTTTTGGATAGGCTTCCACCTAGTAGGCCCATACAATTTTCATGTTTTGGTCACATAACTTGTGAAGTAGGCCTACATCATTTCAACATATGAAGCAAATCGTCCGCCCCGATAGTTCAGTTGCTGGTTAGTGCGTGACTTCATGAACGAAGAAGAGTCAAGATCAAGCAACGTATTTTAAAGAGCTATCCATTCATCGGCAATTAATAGATGAAACAGCCTATTCTCCGGCAATAGCACTTCAACACAATCAGAAACTTCACTCTGCCAATCTCGGTAACCGGCCCTGTGTCAAGAGCCTCTACAAGTACCTATACGAAACTACTAAGGAATAACCAACCAAGGCTTTGTCAGTCCGAGGATAAAGATTCAAAAACAACAACGATGTTGGGTGAGAGCCCAACAGCTTTCTCTGACTTTTCGCGCTCTTGCTTCGCTTCAAACTACTAGAATTCATTTAATCTGTTCAACACCATAGGCCTATAGCACTGTCTCGTGCCTCGCTAGGGAGGTAAAATCACTAAATTTTTAAGAATGTCTAATCGCATTCTGCCTGTTACTGCATAGCCTACACGTAGTTTTACCGTTCTTCGTGTTTAGCGATTGTGATGCTCACAGTGGCGCGTCTCCAATCAAACCTAGGGTCATTTTTAAATAGCTGCAAATACTTCACTTTTAAAAAAAAGGAAGAAAATTTTCTATTCAATCGAATAACCGAGAACGGCAGGGCGTTGTTGCGGGATGTAGGCTATATTTATAGTCTCGGGGCTGTCAACCGTTCTGGTGTTTTTTGTTCTGTATTCTGTTGCTCAACATCATGCTTGCTGTGTTGAAATAAATCAATAAATGTAACATCGAAAACTACCGTGTCTTGATCACATCTCGCCACTGTCGTGCCCAACTGCCCAGAGGTCTTGTCCTGCTAACGACTGTTTTTGAGCGGGCATGTCAGTAAGCAACCCGCCGCTACATTAGAGTTAGTCAAAGAAATGCTGGGATGAGCCATCTGGCTTTTGGATGACACTAATAAAATATGATACTTGATAACATAAAAAAAATTGAGCGAGGTTATAAAGATCCGACAGTTGTGTAAACATATGATTCATGGAGTGACACAGACTCGGACACAACCGAACTTAAAGTTGTTTTTAGTTGTTGTCAGTTGTTTTTATTTCTGACCATCACAGCGTAAACAATACACGTCAACATAGCAAAGACCTAAAAAAATGTAGAGTCGGCAAAACGCGAACGTTAACGAATGGAACACTGCTCCACAGGTATTTTTTTGTAGCAGTTACGGGCAGTTGGGCACTCATAAAGTACAAAGAACTTTTGGCAACACTATGGGACAACTTTATATTTGCATTTCATTCAAAAATCAAAATGCAGATTGCAGACTTGGTATGTTGGTCACTGTGCTGCAAATTGTTGAGTCGTAGCCTACCGACGAAGAGCTGTTAATTATTCTGCTGAATTTTAGACATTTTGCTTGGCAGAGGAAAACACTTGCAGTAACAACTGTCGAAGGTAAAAGGTCTACTTGATCACTCTGTCAGTATTTTCTGTTTTGTTATTGCTGGCGAATTAAACAATTAAATGCCTGAGCTCACTGTGCAAACTAATGTCACAAAAGACAACATTAAGAACACAATACTGAAAGATTTGTCAAAAGTTGTGTCTGAGGTATTAGGTAAATCAGAGGAGTATGTTTCAATTTTGATCAAGCCGGGCTTGTGGATGAGTTTTGGAGGAACTAAAGAACCATGTGCTTTGTGTAGCATCACATCTGTAGATCAATTTGACTCAAAGCTTAACCAAAAGCTCTCCGCCATCCTCATGAAAGCAATATCTGATGCAACCGGTGTGCCAGATGATAGAATGTACCTTCAGTTTAACAGGCTAAAAATAGACTTTGTTGGATATCAATCGAACACTTTTTATGGTGCACTGCACCCTTCCAAACAACCAGAAAGTTCATTTTGTGGATAGTGTGACATGAATGTTGTTTCTTTGCACTTGATACCATACGTCCATACTATGTTTATAATACATCATGTTTAATTGTTTATGCAATACTGAATCAAAGAACAAATATAAATATTCTGATTTTCTTCTAATTTTTTTTATATTGCCATTGTTTCATATTTTTTCAAACCAACAGTGTGGTAGGTATTTAACATATGAAGTTAAGGTAAAGTTAATTTTCAAAACAAGATGACAGTGCAGTTTTACAGTAACTCTTCATTTGGGGATGTTAAAGAGTTACGGTATTTTTCTAAAAAAAATTGGGTGCAAGTATAGAATCCGCCACCCTAGTCAACATGACGTCACAAAACGGACGCAACTACTACATAAGGGGTGAAAAAAAGGATGCTGAAAAGCGGCGGAATGGATATGGATTTTTTGACAATTTTACTGTGTTTTTACAATTAAACACATTAAACCAACGTCGAGTGTTGAATATAACTACCTAGAATGACATAAAATTTACCAAATTGCATCAATTCAGCTAAAAATTTACCCAATTAAACTTTAAAAATAAAAATATGAAACGTTTGCAACTAAATGTGTTGTAGCTATCTAATTTCAGCTCGCATTTTAATTTTTACAATAAAAGTACCAATCTAACGCACCTGCAAAGAGTATGTCTTGCTTTATGCACCTGGAAAGTTTCAGGTTTATATCTTATCTACAAAACGGGCAATCGTCGTTCAAACGTAGCCGCTCGGCGAAGCTTTTTACCAATGCATTGTAAAGGCGAATCGATCCTTATTCAGTATAAGCCACCCCCTGTTTGCTGTGATCGGTAAATAGTGCTTCCACTAAACTTGCTGTAGTTTTCTAGTTTCTCCTCGGATTTTAACAATTTTGCCATCGTTGGAAAGCACGATCATACATCTACACGAATCAATTGGCTACAAATCCAAAACAAATACTATCTTTATCTTGTGATAACTTAAACTTCACCAACTTGTAACGATTCTCAGTAATTTAATTTTTGCAATAAAATCATTAAATCTTTGCAAACTAAAAGAATATGTCTTGCTTTATGCACATGAAAACTTTCAGGTTTATATATTATCCACAAAACTGGCAATCGTCGTTCAAACGTAGCCGCTCAGCGACACTTTTTTCCAATGCATTGTAAAGGCAAATCGATCCTTATTCAGTATACGCCACCCCCTGTTTGCAGTGATCGGTAAATAGTGCTTCCACTAAACTTGCTGTAGTTTTCTTGTTTCTGCTCGGATTTGAATAATTTTTCCATTGTTGGAAAGCACAATCATACATCTACCCGAATCAATTGGCTACAAATCCAAAACAAGTACTATATCTTGTGATAACTTAAACTTTACCAACTTGTACCGATTCTCAGCAATTTAATTTTTACAATAAAATTATTAATTTTTTACAAATTGAAAGAGTATGTCTTGCTTTATTCACCTAGAAAGTTTCACGTTCATATCTCATCTACCAAACGAGCAATCGTCGTTCAAACTTAACCACTCAGCAAAGCTTTTTTTCAATGCATTGTAAAGGCGAATCGATCCTTATTCAGTATACGCCACCCCCTGTTTGCTGTGATCGGTAAATAGTGCTTCCACTAAACTTACTGTAGTTTTCTCATTTCTGCTCGGATTTTAACAATTTTGCCATCGTTGGAAAGTACAATTAAATATCTACCCGAATCAATTAAACACAAGCACAAAGTACGTATTAATTTTATGTTGTGATAACTTAAACTTCACCAACTTGTACCGATTCTCAGCAATTTAATTTTTACAAGAAAATCATTAATCTTTTGCAAATGGAAAGAGTATGTCTTGCTTGATGCACCTGTAAAGTTTCAAATTTATATCTTATCTACCAAACGAGCAATCGTCGTTCAAACTTAACCGCCCAGCGAACCTTTTTTCAATGCATTGTAAAGGCAAATCGATCCTTATTCAGTATACGCCACCCCCTGTTTGCTGTGATCGGTAAATAGTGCTTCCACTAAACTTGCTGTAGTTTTCTCATTTCTGCTCGGATTTTAACAATTTTGCCATCGTTGGAAAGCACAATCATACATCTACCCGAATCAATTGGCTACAAATCCAAAACAAGTACTATCTTTATCTTGTGATAACTTAAACTTTACCAAATTCTACCGATTCTCAGCAATTTAATTTTTACCATAAAATCATTATCTTTTTACAAATTGAAAGAGTATGTCTTGCTTTATTCACCTAGAAAGTTTCACGTTCATATCTCATCTACCAAACGAGCAATCGTTGTTCAAACTTAACCGCCCAGCAAAGCTTTTTTTCAATGCATTGTAAAGGCGAATCGATCCTTATTCAGTATACGCCACCCCCTGTTTGCTGTGATCGGTAAATAGTGCTCCCACTAAAGTTGCTGTAGTTTTCTCATTTCTGCTCGGATTTTAACAATTTTGCCATCGTTGGAAAGTACAATTATATATCTCCTTGAATCAATTAAACACAAGCACAAAGTACGTATTAATTTTATCTTGTGATAACTTAAACTTCACCAACTTGTACCGATTCTCAGCAATTTAATTTTTACAATAAAATCATTAATCCTTTGCAAATGGAAAGAGTATGTCTTGCTTGATGCACCTGTAAAGTTTCAGATTTATATCTCATCTACCAAACGAGCAATCGTCGTTCAAACTTAACCGCCCAGCGAACGTTTTTTCAATGCATTGTAAAGGCAAATCGATCCTTATTCAGTATACGCCACCCCCTGTTTGCTGTGATCGGTAAATAGTGCTTCCACTAAACTTGCTGTAGTTTTCTCATTTCTGCTCGGATTTTAACAATTTTGCCATCGTTGGAAAGCACAATCATACATCTACCCGAATCAATTGGCTACAAATCCAAAACAAGTACTATTTTTATCTTGTAATAACTTAAACTTCACCAACTTGTACCGATTATCAGCAATTTAATTTTTACAATAAAATCATTAATCTTTCACAAATTGAAAGAGTATGTCTTGCTTTATTCACCTGAAAAGTTTCAAGTTTATATCTCATCTACAAAACTGGCAATCGTCGTTCAAACTTAACCACCCAGCAAAGCTTTTTTTCAATGCATTGTAAAGGCGAATCGATCCTTATTCAGTAGGCCTATACGCCACTCCCTGTTTGCTGTGATCGGTAAATAGTGCTTCCACTAAACTTGCTGTAGTTTTCTCGTTTCCGCTCGGATTTTAACAATTTTGCCATCGTTGGAAAGCACGATCATACATCTACACGAATCAATTAAACACAAGCACAAACTAAGTATTAGCTTCATCTTGTGATAACTTAAACTTCACCAAATTGTACCGATTCTCAGTAATTTACTTTATTCAATAAAATCATTAAACTTTAACATATTGAAAGGATATGTCTTGCTTTATGCACCTAGAAAGTTTCAAGTTAATATCTTATCTACACAACTGGCAATCGTTGTTCAAACGTAGCCGCTCAGCGACACTTTTTTCCAATGCGTTGTAAAGGCGAATCGATCCTTATTCAGTATACGCCACCCCCTGTTTGCTGTGATCGGTAAATAGTGCTTCCACTAAACTTGCTGTAGTTTTCTCATTTCTGCTCGGATTTTAACAATTTTGCCATCGTTGGAAAGTACAATTATATATCTAGTTGAATCAATTAAATACAAGCACAAAGTACGTATTAACTTTATCTTGTGATAACTTAAACTTCACCAACTTGTACCGATTCTCTGCAATTTAATTTTTACAATAAAATCATTAATCCTTTGCAAATGGAAAGAGTATGGCTTGCTTTATTCACCTGAAAAGTTTCAGATTTATATCTCATCTACCAAACGAGCAATCGTCGTTCAAACTTAACCGCCCAGCAAAGCTTTTTTTCAATGCATTGTAAAGGCGAATCGATCCTTATTCAGTATACGCCACCCCCTGTTTGCTGTGATCGGTAAATAGTGCTTCCACTAAACTTGCTGTAGTTTTCTTGTTTCTGCTCGGATTTTAACAATTTTGCCATCGTTGGAAAGCACAATCATACATCTACCCGAATCAATTGGCTACAAATCCAAAACAAGTACTATCTTTATCTTGTGATAACTTAAACTTCACCAACTTGTACCGATTCTCAGCAATTTAATTTCTACAATAAAATCATTAATATTTCACAAATTGAAAGAGTATGTCTTGCTTTATTCACCTAAAAAGTTTCAGATTTATATCTCATCCACAAAACTGGCAATCGTCGTTCAAACTTAACCACCCAGCAAAGCTTTTTTTCAATGCATTGTAAAGGCGAATCGATCCTTATTCAGTATACGCCACCCCATGTTTGCAGTGATCGGTAAATAGTGCTTCCACTAAACTCGCTGTAGTTTTCTCGTTTCTGCTCGGATTTTAACAATTTTACCATCGTTGGAAAGTACAATTATATATCTACCCGAATCAATTAAACACAAGCACAAAGTAAGTACTAACATTCTCTTGTGATAACTTAAACTTCACCAGCTTGTACTAATTCTCAGCAATTTAATTTTTACAACAAAGTCATCAATATTCTGCAAATGGAAAGAGTATGTCATGCTTTATTTACCTTAAAAGTTTCAGGTTTATATCTCATCTACCGAACGAGCAATCGTCGTTCAAACTTAACCGCCCAGCGAAGCTTTTTTTCAATGCATTGTAAAGGTAAATCGATCCTTATTCAGTATACGTCACCCCCTGTTTGCTGTGATCGGTAAATAGTGCTTCCACTAAACTTGCTGTAGTTTTCTCGTTTCTGCTCGGATTTTAACAATTTTGCAATTGTTGGAAAGCAAGATCATACATCTACACGAATCAATTGGCTACAAATCCAAAACAAGTACCATCTTTTTCTTGTAATAACTTAAATTTCACCAAATTGTACCGATTCTCAGCAGTTTAATTTTTACAACAAAGTCATTAGTATTTTGCAAATTGAAAGAGTATGTCTTGCTTTATGCATCTGAAAAGTTTCAGATTGATATCTCATCTACCAAACGAGCAATCGTCGTTCAAACTTAACCGCCCAGCGAAGCTTTTTTTCAATGCATTGTAAAGGCGAATCGATCCTTATTCAGTATACGCCACCCCCTGTTTGCTGTGATCGGTAAATAGTGCTTCCACTAAACTTGCTGTATTTTTCTCGTTTCTGCTCGGATTTTAACAATTTTACCATCGTTGGAAAGCACGTTCATACATCTACACGAATCAATTGGCTACAAATCCAAAACAAGTACCATCTTTTTCTTGTAATATTTTAAACTTCACCAACTTTTACTAATTCTCAGCAATTTACCTTATACAATAAAATTATTAAACTTTTGCAAATGGAAAGAGTATGTCTTACTTTATTCACCTGAAAAGTTTCAGGTTTATATCTTATCTACAAAACGAGCAATCGTTGTTTAAACTTAACCGCCCAGCGAAGCTTTTTTAATGCATTGTAAAGGCGAATCGATCTTTATTCAGTATACGCCACCCCCTGTTTGCAGTGATCGGTAAATAGTGTTTCCACTGAACGTGCGGTAGTTTTCTCGTTTCTGCTCAGATTGTAACAATTTTGCCATCGTTGGAAAGCAAGAGCATACATCTACACCAACGGTGTTCAACCTGCCGCCGTTAACACGTAATTTAATAAGCATGTGTTGGTGGCCGTGCCCTGTTTTTGAAATAAAAAAATTATTTCATTAATAAAAATGAAATGTATTTTAAATATTATACAGGGATATCTAGAACCACTGGATACCCTTGTAGCTTGTAATTATATATAATATTTCAAATTTTAAAACTTGAAAAACATTGTCATCATAAGTTTTTGTAGGCTAGGCTATATTGTTAAAATCGTTTTGAGACAAAACTTTTTCCTCAACCTAATTTCATTGTAACGATAGCCTACATTCAGTGCCGGTCTTTGGGGTGTGCAAATCGTGCGATCGCACAGTGCCCGAAAATTAGGGGGCCCCGCAATTTAGGCTACTCAAAAAATGCAGTAATTTTTGTCATTTCCAATGGAAAAAAATTCAATTCGATTCACAAGCAAGTACCGGTAGCCCATTCCTTGAAGTCATAGTTGCGGCTTTAGGGTGAGGCAAGTGCTGAGGGTGAGGGTGAGGCAAGCACCATTTTACAGTAATATTCATACCCAAATTTTTGTTGAACATGCTCTCAGAATGCACTAAATTCAAAGTAATTTTTCAAAAATTTCTGAAGCATTCCAGTCCAGACGCTGGGTGTCGCCTTCGGCGAACACGCCGTCAAAACCCCCTCCCCTTTCAAATACCTAGCTACGCTACTGAATTGGATCATTGTCATTAGGGCCCGCAAAGCATATTCCGCACAGGGCCCGAAATACCCTAAGACCGGCACTGCCTACATTGCATTATGTCCTTAAAAAGAAAAAGAACACTAGCAGAGGAGAAAAGGATATTCAATTCCAAATGGGAGTTGGGTTATTTCATGATGGAGACGGCAGCGCATACTATGATGTGTCTAATATGCAGTTAAGTGGTTAAAACTGTTAAAGGAAATAATGCAAAACAGCATTTTTGTCGTCATATGTCACACCATTATGCAACATTGGAAGGCGAGTCGAGGAAAATCTGTGTCGAAAATTTGAAGAAAAGTGTGAGTCTGCCTTTTCACGAATGAAGTACCTACAAAAACGAGTACCGAACAAATCAGGCTAACTGAGACTGGTGTCTTAACCGGTGCTCGTATGCAAAATCAAGGGAGTTGCAATGTCGCAGACTTTTATTGAATAAATTCATTTCAAAATGTTTGATATTTCATGGTACTATTAGGTATAGCCTAAGTATGATAAGTTTAGTAAATATTAACGAATAAATTCTTCTCTTAGATAACGCAAATTGAAAAAAAAAATCATTTAAAACTCACTGGCGGCCGTGCTTTATAGAATTAATCGGAATGCGGCCGGCAATAGCATAAAGGTTGTGCACCCCTGATCTACACGAATCAATTGGCTACAAATCCAAAACAAGTACCATCTTTTTCTTGTGATAACTTAAACTTCACCAACTTGTACCGATTCTCAGCAATTTACTTTATACAATAAAATTATTAAACTTTTGCAAATTGAAAGAGTATGTCTTACTTTATTCACATGAAAAGTTTCAAGTTTATATCTTATCTACAAAACTGGCAATCGTCGTTCAAACGTAACATTTTTTGGTAATAGAGGTAAGTCGCTATGTTTTCTTGTTGCGTATTCCTGGTTGAGATATTTGAATGTTTGGTATTGGCAAAACTCGCTCTTTTAATGCAGTTTCGTTTAAAATTAGGCAAACTTTGTTTTAGAGACGTAAAGACTGAAAGCATCATTTTCAATATTGTGACGTCACACGCGTGCTAAAGGGGGGTTGTAACCCCCAACCCCCACCCCCCCCCCCCCCCTTGGCTACAGGACTGGTAGGAAGGCTATGAGCAACCCTCTCAAACAATCCCAATTCAAAGGGTTTAAATTGTGTTGCGTGTTCTTTGAACTGGACGAATGACAAAAACGGCTAGCATCTTGCACTTTTCCTAGATGTGAGATGTATCAGTGTTGTCCAAATACGAAGGACGATTGCTCGCTTTATCGATAAAACATAAACCTGAACTTTTCAGTTGCATGAAGCAAGACATACCCTTTCAATTTGCTAAGGTTTAATGATTTTATTGTAAAAATTAAATTGCTGAGAATCGGTCCAAATTGGTGAAGTTTAAGTTATTACAAGATAAAGTTTCGTAGCCAATTGATTCGTGTAGATGTATGATCGTACTTTCCAACGATGGCAAAATTGTTAAAATCCGAGCAGAAATGAGAAAACTACAGCAAGTTTAGTGGAAGCACTATTTACCGATCACAGCAAACAGGGGGTGGCGTATACTGAATAAGGATTGATTCGCCTTTACAATGCATTGAAAAAAGCTTCGCTGGGCGGTTAAGTTTGAACGACGATTGCTCGTTTGGTAGATGAGATATCAATCTGAAACTTTTCAGGTGCATAAAGCAAGACATACTATTTCCATTTGCAAAAGTTTAATGATTTTATTGTAAAAATTAAATTGCTGAGAATCGGTACAAATTGGTGAAGTTTAAGTTATTACAAGATAAAGTTTCGTAGCCAATTGATTCGTGTAGATGTATGATCGTACTTTCCAACGATGGCAAAATTGTTCAAATCCGAGGAGAAACGAGAAAACTACAGCAAGTTTAGTGGAAGCACTGTTTACCGATCACTGCAAACAGGGGGTGGCGTATACTGAATAAGGATCGATTCGCCTTTACAATGCATTGAAAAAAGCTTTGCTGGGCGGTTAAGTTTGAACAACGATTGCTCGTTTGGTAGATGAGATATAAACCTGAAACTTTTCAGGTGCATAAAGCAAGATATACTCTTTCAATTTGTAAAAAATTAATGATTTTATTGTAAAAATTAAATTGCTGAGAATCGGTACAATTTGGTGAAGTTTAAGTTATCACAAGATAAAGTTAGTACGTACTTTGTGCTTGTGTTTAATTGATTCAAGTAGATATATAATTGTACTTTCCAACGATGGCAAAATTGTTAAAATCCGAGCAGAAATGAGAAAACTACAGCAAGTTTAGTGGAAGCACTATTTACCGATCACAGCAAACAGGGAGTGGCGTATAGGCCTACTGAATAAGGATCGATTCGCCTTTACAATGCATTGAAAAAAAGCTTCGCTGGGCGGTTAAGTTTGAACGACGATTGCTCGTTTGGTAGATGAGATATAAATTTGAAACTTTACAGATGCATAAAGCAAGACATACTCTTTCAATTTGCAAAGGATTAATGATTTTGTTGTAAAAATTAAATTGCTGAGAATCGGTACAAGTTGGTGAAGTTTAAGTTATTACAAGATAATGATGGTACTTGTTTTGGATTTGTAGCTAATTGATTCGGGTAGATGTATGATTGTGCTTTCCAACGATGGCAAAATTGTTCAAATCCGAGCAGAAACAAGAAAACTACAGCAAGTTTAGTGGAAGCACTATTTACCGATCACTGCAAACAGGGGGTGGCGTATACTGAATAAGAATCGATTCGCCTTTACAATGCATTGAAAAAAGCTTCGCTGGGCGGTTAAGTTTGAACAACGATTGCTCGTTTGGTAGATGAGATATAAACCTGAAACTTTTCAGGTGCATAAAGCAAGATATACTCTTTCAATTTGTAAAAAATTAATGATTTTATTGTAAAAATTAAATTGCTGAGAATCGGTACAATTTGGTGAGGTTTAAGTTATCACAAGATTAATCTGGTACTTAATTTGTGATTGCATTTAATTGATTCGGGTATATATATAATTGTACTTTCCAACGATGGCAAAATTGTTAAAATCCGAGGAGAAACGAGAAAACTACAGCAAGTTTAGTAGAAGCACTATTTACCGATCACAGCAAACAGGGGGTGGCGTATACTGAATAAGGATCGATTTGCCTTTACAATGCATTGGAAAAAGTGTCGCCGAGCGGCTACGTTTGAACGACCATTGCCAGTTTTGTAGATAAGATATAAACTTGAAACTTTCTAGGTGCATAAAGCAAGACAAACCCTTTCAATTTGCAAAGGATTAATGATTTTATTGTATAAAGTGAATTGCTGAGAATTGGTACAAGTTGGTGAAGTTTAAGTTATCACAAGGTAAAGCTTATACTAATTTTGTGCTTGTGTTTAATTGATTCGGGTAGATATATAATTGTACTTTCCAACGATGGCAAAATTGTTGAAATCCGAGCAGAAATGAGAAAACTACAGCACTTTCAGTGGAAGGACTATTTACCGATCACAGCAAACAGGGGGTGGCGTATACTGAATAAGGATCGATTCGCCTTTACAATGCATTGGAAAAAAGCTTTGCTGGGCGGTTAAGTTTGAACGACGATTGCTCGTTTGGTAGATGAGATATAAATCTGAAACTTTTCAGGAGAATAAAGCAAGACTTACTCTTTCCATTTGCAGAATATTGATGATTTTATTGTAAAAATTAAATTGCTGAGAATTAGTACAAGTTGGTGAAGTTTAAGTTATCACAAGATAAAGTTAGTACTTACTTTGTGCTTGTGTTTAATTGATTCGGGTAGATATATAATTGTACTTTCCAACGATGGTAAAATTGTTAAGATCCGAGCAGAAACGAGAAAACTACAGCAAGTTTAGTGGAAGCACTATTTACCGATCACTGCAAACAGGGGGTGGCGTATGCTGAATAAGGATCGATTAGCCTTTATAATGCATTGAAAAAAAGCTTTGCTGAGTGGTTAAGTTTGAACGACGATTGCCAGTTTTGTAGATGAGATATAAACCTGAAACTATTTAGGTGCATAAAGCAAGACATACTCTTTCAATTTGTGAAAGATTAATGATTTTATTGTAGAAATTAAATTACTGAGAATCGGTACAAGTTGGTGAAGTTTAAGTTATTACAAGATAAAGATAATACTTGTTTTGGATTGGTAGCCAATTGATTCGGGTAGATGTATGATTGTGCTTTCCAACGATGGCAAAATTGTTAAAATCCGAGGAGAAATGAGAAAACTACAGCAAGTTTAGTGGAAGCACTATTTACCGATCACTGCAAACAGGGTGTGGCGTTTACTGAATAAGGATCGATTCGCCTTTACAATGCACTGAAAAAAAGCTTTGCTGAGTGGTTAAGTTTGAACGACGATTGCCAGTTTTGTAGATGAGATATAAACCTGAAACTATTTAGGTGCATAAAGCAAGACATACTCTTTCAATTTGTGAAAGATTAATGATTTTATTGTAAAAATTAAATTGCTGAGAATCGGTACAAGTTGGTGAAGTGTAAGTTATTACAAGATAAAGATAATACTTGTTTTGGATTGGTAGCCAATTGATTCGGGTAGATGTATGATTGTGCTTTCCAACGATGGCAAAATTGTTAAAATCCGAGCAGAAACGAGAAAACTACAGCAAGTTTAGTGGAAGCACTATTTACCGATCACTGCAAACAGGGTGTGGCGTATAGGCCTACTGAATAAGGATCGATTCGCCTTTACAATGCATTGAAAAAACGTTCGCTGGGCGGTTAAGTTTGAACGACGATTGCTCGTTTGGTAGATAAGATATAAACCTGAAGCTATTTAGGTGCATAAAGCAAGACATACTCTTTCCATTTGCAAAAGATTAATGATTTTATTGTAAAAATTAAACTGCTGAGAATCGGTACAAGTTGGTAAAGTTTAAGTTATCACAAGATAAAATTAGTACGTACATTGTGCTTGTGTTTAATTGATTCAAGGAGATATATAATTGTAATTTCCAACGATGGCAAAATTGTTAAAATCCGAGCAGAAATGAGAAAACTACAGCAAGTTTAGTGGAAGCACTATTTACCGATCACAGCAAACAGGGGGTGGCGTATACTGAATAAGGATCGATTCGCCTTTACAATGCATTGAAAAAAAGCTTCGCTGGGCGGTTAAGTTTGAACGACGATTGCTCGTTTGGTAGATGAGATATCAATCTGAAACTTTTCAGATGCATAAAGCAAGACATACTCTTTCAATTTGCAAAGGATTAATGATTTTATTGTAAAAATTAAATTGCTGAAAATCGGTACAAGTTGGTGAAGTTTAAGTTATTACAAGATAAAGTTAGCACGTACTTTGTGCTTGTGTTTAATTGATTCGTGTAGATATATAATTGTACTTTCCAACGGTGGTAAAATTGTTAAAATCCGAGCAGAAACGAGAAAACTACAGCAAGTTTAGTGGAAGCACTATTTACCGATCACTGCAAACAGGGGGTGGCGTATACTGAATAAGGATCGATTCGCCTTTACAATGCATTGAAAAAAAGCTTCGCTGGGCGGTTAAGTTTGAACGACGATTGCTCGTTTGGTAGATGAGATATAAACCTGAAACTTTTAAGGTGAATAAAGCAAGACATACTCTTTCAATTTGTGAAAGATTAATGATTTTTTTGTAAAAATTAAATTGCTGAGAATCGGTACAAGTTGGTGAAATTTAAGTTATTACAAGATAAAGATAGTACTTGTTTTGGATTTGTAGCCAATTGATTCGTGTAGATGTATGATTGTGCTTTCCAACGATGGCAAAATTGTTCAAGTCCGAGCAGAAACGAGAAAACTACAGCAAGTTTAGTGGAAGCGCTATTTACCGATCACTGCAAACAGGGGGTGGCGTATACTGAGTATAGATCGATTTGTCTTTACAATGCATTGGAAAAAAGTGTCGCCAAGCGGCTACGTTTGAACGACGATTGCCAGTTTTGTGGATAAGATATAAACCTGAAACTTTTCATGTGCATAAAGCAAGACATATTCTTTTAGTTTGCAAAGATTAATGATTTTATTGCAAAAATTAAATTGCTGAGAATCGTTACAAGTTGGTGAAGTTTAAGTTATCACAAGATAAAGCTAGTACGTATTTTGTGCTACTGTTTAATTGATTCGTGTAGATGTATGATCGTGCTTTCCAACGATGGCAAAATTGTTAAAATCCGAGCAGAAACGAGAAAACTACAGCAAGTTTAGTGGAAGCACTATTTACCGATCACTGCAAACAGGGGTGGCTTATACTGAATAAGGATCGATTCGCCTTTACAATGCATTGGAAAAAAGTGTCGCCGAGCGGCTACGTTTGAACGACGATTGCTCGTTTTGTAGATAAGATATAAACCTGAAACTTTCCAGGTGCATAAAGCAAGACATACTCTTTGCAGTTGCGTTAGATTGGTACTTTTATTGTAAAAATTAAAAAGCGAGCTGAAATTAGATAGCTACAACACATTTAGTTGCAAACGTTTCATATTTTTATTTTTAAAGTTTAATTGGGTAAATTTTTAGCTGAATTGATGCAATTTGGTAAATTTTATGTCATCCTAGGTAGTTATATTCAACACTCGACGTTGGTTTAATGTTTTTATTGTAAAAACACAGTAAAATTGTCAAAAAATCCATATCCATTCCGCTTTATCACCTTCATTCCGCCGCTTTTCAGCATCCTTTTTTTCACCCTTTATGTAGTAGTTGCGTCCGTTTTGTGACGTCATGTTGACTAGGGTGGCGGATTCTATACTTGCACCAAAAATTGTTATTTCCACTGACATTGTTTTTTTTTCTTTGAAAAAGGATAAGTGGCCTAGCAAGTGCAAAAATGCATTACTAGGTTAACCATTATGTTGATCTGCAGGTATTTTTAAAATTTATTCTGGAAACTATTCACTTGTCAACGTCAAAAATTTAGAGGAAAGAGTTTTTTAAGTTTATGTTCAATAATGTTTCACTTGACACTTTGAGATCTTCAATCACTGTTTCTATACCGGTACACTGGGAATGCAAAACACATCATGAATGTGTCCAGCTTTGTTCTTTAGGGAAAGGTGTATAGGCTATAGAATAACATTTGTTCGGGTGAACATTTAAACAATCTTTCGCTCTTTATTGCCGCTAGACTTAGGGATTAAAGATAATGAAGTGTGCAATAACAAGAGAAGAATGACATTGAAGAAAAAGAATATCCTGGATAAAAGTATATGCAATGTTTAGTTAAAGGGGACTGAATCGAAACTGATCAACTGCAGACTCAAAAAGAACACAAGTGTGGGTTGATTGCTTATTTCTCTCAAGCAACCAGGACCTTTGAAGAAAGTATTTTATCAGCTTGGTTGTGTACTGTATTGACACATGCAATTCTTTGACTTGTTAAGAAACTTTATTTCTTACGTACATCACTAAAGGCAAAAAAATAATTTCAGTAAAATGTGGAAACCAATATGCTCAGATTGTGTTGTTCTTGTTAAATCATTTCAGGATTATCAAGAGATGCACTACACTTCCAGGTGGGAGATGAAAAGGTTTGCCCATTGAGGC
Organism: Aplidium turbinatum; assembly: GCF_918807975.1. Taxonomy (NCBI): domain Eukaryota; kingdom Metazoa; phylum Chordata; class Ascidiacea; order Aplousobranchia; family Polyclinidae; genus Aplidium; species Aplidium turbinatum. Next base: position 1,662,006 of record NC_137483.1, on the reverse strand, counting down.
TCCTAGCTGGTGGTGAGGGCTGTCCACCAAGAAAGCTGAACACCGAAGCTAGAGGTGTTCTGACAACACCTCATTTTTGCTACTTCTTTGTTGCTACATTATTGTAACTCTGTATTGTTTCTTTTTATATTAAATTTAAATTAAAGGTTGTTTAAATGGTTTTGGCATCAAACAACTTGACAATAATTGTGCTTCTGACATGCATCTGAGAGCATCATAAAATCACGTTTGTTCAATTTATTGATTTTGTTTGTATTTATAGAAAATATGTCTGATTTGTTGTACATTGATATGTAACACCTTTGAAATAAATCATTCTATGTGGAATCATAAATGGTAGGCTATGTTATGGACATCTAATCTCTGCTTATTTCTTGTAATTTATGTAACTATTATCTAAAATAAATGTTTGTTTTCCTGTTGGTGTGTAATGTGTATGTGTTGAAACATTGTATTTTTCTGTTACATTTTTTTGTGTGTCTGAAGTGACAAAATTATCATTTCTGTAGGGTGGCAATTGACTAGCAGACCGTATGGTCGTCAGGATGGGAACCTGTGCCACTTTTGTAGTGTATATAAGCTATATATACTACTTGCATATTTCGACCATGTACTGTTTCCAGAGGTGGGCACCCGCTACTTTTAAAGTAGCGCGCTACCCGCTACCGCTACTTGGGCCAAAGTAGCGCGCGCTACCGCTACCCGCTACCAATTTACAAAACTAGCGCGCTACCCGCAACCGCTACTCGGGCCGAAGTAGCGCGCGCTACTTTTTCTGCTACTTTTGTCTAAAATGACACTAGGAAACACTCAAGTCCCTAGAGATGCAAAAATGACCTTGAAAACGAATGTTATCATTCGTTTACACTGTCATTTTAACTTCGTTATAGAAAACACATTCTAAGGGAAATTTATTGTTACGCATCTTTCAAAAACAAGAGCATTTTAAAATGAGAGTCACTAAGTCCTGCGCGCTTTCGCTTAAGCACATCTTTTCCAACAGAGAAAAGTCTTTCCACCGCAGCACTGGAAGGAATGGGGGTTAGGGTGTTGCAGACGCCCCGACCCTCTCGGATTTTGCTTACCTTTTTTGTGGTACTGTGTTTAGATCAGTAGACCACAAATATGAAGTTTCATAAATTTTCATCGACGTTTACCTCCACCGCCGAGGCCATTTTGAGGCCCACTTTTTGAAATTTTTGATGTATTTTGCCACTAGAGGGCAGTGTATAAGTTTTGCAATATTGGGGTACATTTAAAAGATGCTCTATGATGTTCTGAATTGTTTAAAAAAAAAAATTGGGGAAATGGGATAAGTATATCCTAAAATATTCAAGTTTTGTCACTAATTTTTTGCACAATACTGCCCCTAGTGGTAAAAAGAAAAATTAAAATATCTTGAAAACTACTCATCATATTGTTATGGAACTTGCATGCACCCCCCCATTTTCATGGGTAAGGTCTAAGGAGTTTGATTTTAGCAATATTTTTGCAAAATATTACCACTAGAGGGCGGTAGTTCTAATTTTGAACTATTTTCCTGTGAAAAGACGATATTGTTGCATTTCTTGAGCTGTGTTTTTGAAGAATACAATTTCATGGTTTATGCACAACAAAATTTATTCAATTGTAAAGAAACTGCATGCATACCTGTATATACTATATCAATAAATCCGAACAGGCAATGTGAGTCTTAGTTAACACAATTTCCGCAAAGGCAGTTGTGCGTCTTCATTGTGTTGATAAATGACGTTTTCTAAGATTCGGTATCTTTCTTCGATTGTGTGAGTTTCTTTTTCTTGTTTTGCTAGATGAAGAAAGTCGGATACCATTTTTACCCTTCTCTCTGCTGAATCATTACAGACACTGAGTGCACTTATGATACCATTAGCAGAAGCATTGCCATCATCTATTTCCCACTTTTTTGGGTGTTTGATAAGAAAAGTTGTTGAAATGTGCAAAAGTTCAAATAACATTTTGCTGCTGACATTTGCATAGGAGCACAATGACAATGAGTTACCATTAACAATGTCTGGCAGCTCTGGCTTACCGTATCCATTACCAAACCTGTTTGTAACCTGGCCATGGAAACTTGCATTTAAACGCAGCAGAGTTCCAGTCAAAGCTTCCTTTTCATTCAATAGTGACTTGTTTGTCCCATAGAACTAAGGGGATCAGCTCCCCAGTTACATACCATGTGTGCCTACCTAAAGCTTTTAAAGCAGCAAGACTGATAATTTTGTCTACTGCAGCATAGCTTTTGATGTCACTTACCAGTTGCAAATCTTCTCGGGGTGCTGATGCAGCAATTGGACAGTTGAATCACCATCCATTAAATACAAACCTGCAAAGGTCAACAAATCACTCTATGTTTTGTATTTGTGACTTGGAAATGATTCCTTGCGGTAGAAAGTCTTGCAGCATTACTATCTCATAGCAATAGAGCTGCTTTCCCATCCACCTTGCTCGATGGACAGCAGAGAGAAATGCATGCAGCAGAGAAATGGCCTTAAAAAAAAGATAAATTTAAAACAACAACACCCAAAAACTGTTTTCAAGCCATCTCTCTGCTGCATGCATTTTTTTTCAAATAAAGCTAGACAAACCACTTCTCTGCCTAGCATGCAGAAAACATATTGGCGAAGTTATACTTTCTCATGTGTGGGAAGCCCTGAAAGTCGAAACGTCAAGATCTCCAGGCATTGAACTATTCGAAAGATTCCGGAACAAAGGATTCAATGCAACCCCACATGCTGCAGCTGTACTGCACACCAAAAATCCTCAAGAGTTGGGAGAATTTGTAACAACTCAAAGCAGAAAAGTCTAAGCACATAAAGTTTGAGAGAGATATGCAAAATTATCAGAGGGGTCAAGGGGTGATTACAAAGAACTTTTAGACCTGTTGACGGTGTAGATTGGAATCAAAAGTGGACAGTACAACTTCATAAAATGTGGTGCAGTCCATCGAGCAAGGTGGATGGGAAAGCAGCTCTATTGCTATACGATAGTTATGCTGTAAGACTGTCTACTGCAAGGAATCATTTTCAAGTCACAAATACAAAAATTAGAGTGATTTGTTGACCAATTGTACTTTTGTATTAATTTAATGGATGGTGGTTCAACTGTCCAATTGCTGCATCAGCACCCCGAGAAGATTTACAACTGGTAAGTGACATCAAAAGCTATGCTGCAGTAAACAAAACTATCAGTATTGCTGCTTTAAAAGCTTTAAGTAGGCACACATGGTATGTAACTGGGGAGCTGATCCCATTAGCTCTATGGGACAAACATTCGAACAAGTCACTATGAATGAAAAGGAAGCTTTGGCTAGAACTCTGCTGCATTTAAATGTAAGTTTCTATGGCCAGGTTACAAACAGGTTTGGTAATGGTATCATTAATTGCACATTTCAACAACTTTTCATGTCAAACACCCGAAAGAGTGGGGAATAGATGATGGCAATGCTTCTGCTAATGGTATCATAAGTGCACTCAGAGTCTGTAATGACTCAGCAGAGAGAAGGGTAAAACTGGTATCCGAGTGCCTACCAGCTGGGACATGGCCTCTCTAGACTTGCCTCATCAAGGCGTAACCGTTTGCTCACTGGTGTTGGACGCTATGGTGCAGACATGTTGCGCTGGGGCTTGGCAGAGAGTGCTGCTTGTGAGTGTGGCGAAATGCAGACGGCAGCCCACATTATCAAGGATTGCCGGCTATACAGACCACCCCATGGTATGGAAGGCCTAATTTCCATCGATGACGACACCAGGCAGTGGCTAACCAACGGATGCCCTGACATATAGCGACAACACGAGAGAAGAAGAAGGTATCCGACTTTCTTCATGTAGCGAAACAAGAAAAAACTCTACAAAACTATATTCAAGTGGTGGAGGAGGATTGAAGAAAGATACCAAATCTTAGAAAACGTCGTTTATCAACACAAAACTGACTTTGCGGAGATTGTGTTAACTAAGACTCACATTGCCTGTTTGGATTTATTGATATAGTACAGGTATGCATGCAGTTTCTTTACAATTGAATAAATTTTGTTGTGCAGAAGCCATGAAATTGTATTCTTCAGAAGCACAGCTCAAGAAATGCAACAATATCGCCTTTTTACAGGAAAATAGTTCAAAATTAGAACTACCGCCCTCTAGTGGTAATATTTTGCAAAAATATTGCTAAAATCAAATTCCTTACCCATGAAAATGTGGGGGTGCATGCAAGTTCCATAACAATATGATGAGTAGTTTTCAAGATATTTTAATTTTTCTTTTCACCACTAGGGGCAGTATTGTGCAAAAAATTAGTGACAAAACTTGAATATTTTAGGATATACTTATCCCATTTCCCCAATTTTTTTTTTAAACAATTCAGAACATCATAGGGCATCCTTTAAATATACCCCAATATTGCAAAACTTATACACTGCCCTCTAGTGGCAAAATACATCAAAAATTTCAAAAAGTGGGCCTCAAAATGGCCTCGGCGGTGGAGGTAAACGTCGATGAAAATTTATGAAACTTCATATTTGTGGTCTACTGATCTAAACACAGTACCACAAAAAAGGTAAGCATGATGAAACCAAGCTTTAAATTTCATGGGGCGCCTGCAACACCCTAATGGGGGTGTTGTATTTAAATGAACAGATATGTTTTAACTCGGTATTCGAAAAGCCCAAGGACTTGCTCTTGTCCGAAAAAAGGCGTCCACAATTGCTGCTTCCTTCTGCACCGACGTTTCACGGGATGGCGCAAACACTTCAAAAAATACATCCTCGGAGTCATGACTGGTGTTGGTGTCACTCTTCTAGGTATCAACCTGGCTTGGTGTCTCCCGCAACAGTCGAATTACATCTGTCTTGACTTTTTCTCGCAGTGCGTCAGCATCATCCGTGGAAACGTAGTGCAGAAATTGTAGCCACGACGTCTTGAAGGAGGGATGAAGACATGATGCCATAACTCATTTCATGTTGTTAAAGCACTTGTTGAATCGTTTCTTCACCCCTTCAAGGACTTTCACCTCTTCACAGGTCACAAGATCACTGATCTCGGTCAACTTCTTCGAGCAAATTGTGATGGTTGGAAGCAAGACTCCGTAATATGCCTTGGACTCGCCCTGAAGAATGTCTAAAGCCTGGCAGATAGGCTTCATCACACGGAGATATTCGCCGAAGAAGTTGACGTCTGCTAGAAAAAACCGAAACTTTGCAATCAAGCCGATTAGGCTATATAGCTGCTTGACCACGCCAGTATTGCAAAAAAAAAAAAAAAAGATTTTTTTTCAATTTAAATTGAAAAGTAGCGCGTGGCGGGAGTGAGACTGAAAAAAAGTAGCGCCTCTCCCGCTGCCGCTACTCCAGCTAAAAAGTAGCGCCGCTACTTTTACCAAAAAAGTAGCGCCGCTAGTAGCGCGCTACTGCCCACCTCTGACTGTTTCTGGCAAATAAACGATTGATTGATTGACCCTGGATCAGTGCATTGTGGTAGTGCTTTTTCTTGGAATGAGTAAAAGTATGTCAATTTTGACCTTGTAATATTAGTTCTCAGCTTGGAAACGTGAGCACATTTTGTCACTGAGTTTGAAAGTGGCAATTGCAATGCACACTATTTTAATTTCAGCGTTAGTTTTACTACAACTGCCAATACTCGGCATGGCTTAAACATTTTGTGTAACGCAAATTGTTCCAGATTGTTGATGCTGTTGAGGTGGTACGTAGTAGTTTCAACTTGTGACAATGCCTAACCTGGTGATTAAAACGAACGTGACAAAAGATAAGATTAGAAGCACTTTGTTACAAGATTTATCAAAGATTGTGTCTGAGATCCTTGGAAAATCAGAGAAGTACGTTTCAATTTTAGTGGAGCCGGGCTTGTGGATGAGTTTTGGAGGAACTGAAGAACCTTGTGCTTTATGTGCAATCGGCTCCGTTGGTCAGTTTGACACCGAAATGAACCAAAAGCTCTCCGCCGTCCTCATGAAAGAAATATCTGATGCAACCGGTGTGCCAGATGATAGAATGTACCTGCAATTCGACAGGCTTGAGAGGGACAATGTTGGGTTCAAATCTGATACTTTTTATGGTATTCTTGGTCCAGCCAAAAAGTAAAACAATATATATCTGTTTTTCCTAACTACCAGTATCAAGTATATACGTTTGCAAACTTGATACCTTAAAATATAAATTTGTAATTTTTAATTTTTTGTGTGGATTTAAACTTCGTCCATCACGGAAGAAGAATTTTGTCGGTATCAATATTGGATTCCAAAACAAGACTTCGTTGTTAAATCTTTCATTAAATCTTGAAATGATTTGATCATGATTTAACTGATGATCGAATAGGATGCATAGTGTGATAAAATACTTGAAACAAAGTAGACAGTATCGCACTACATCATAAAAATTGGTGTATTTATAGAGTTTTTGCCAAACAAGGGTGACTTCTTCAGCATAGTCTTATTCAAATTGAATCAATGTTGAAATTTTTAAATATTTTTCCGTTTGGTTTCAGTTATGTTCTTACACCGATGCTCGTGGTGGTAGTTTTGGGGCTGTCTATTGAAGACGTTCGCAGTCAGGTGGGAAGTGGGATTGAAAATTGTTGACTTTTCATTCACATAGTGCAGACATTTTGCGGGCATGGGAAGAGTTTTTTTTTGCAATTTTATTAGGACGTTTTATGGGCAGCCCCTAATACTGTTGTTTTTAAAATCACTGAATTCATGGCTGTTCGAATACCACGTTGTGATGTGAACGCTTCACTTCTTCCCCTTCATCACTTTCACAACATGGTGCTTCTGACAAACTTTCCCTCATGGGCGTCCTCTTCATAGCGATCGTGATCGGACTTTGTGCTTATCTTGCAAAAACACAACCTTCATTTCAAGGATAATTTGCAATAATTTGACATTATCCTGCTTGTGATTATAGTAGCCTACATTACTTGTTAATTACATTTTGCCGCGCCGTAGATTTTTTTTAATTTGTTCAAAATAAATTTAACTCTTACGTTACTTTTAATTTGTACGTCACTATGCTCTTCCGCAGCTGCTTGTGTTTGAATGTCATCAACTGAAGGCGGATGTGTGGGACAAGAGATTTTGCAACACGATATGGATAAGTCTGTCATCATTGATTGTTGAATTGTTTATCCACTGATTGAGGACTTAAGTTATTCCTTGGAAGTTTTGCATAGCCCACTCGTTGAGGCTTTGAACCACTGAACCACAGGCTTTGAACCACCGACACAAGCTCGCTCACCGAGATTGACAGAGTGAAAGTAAAATATTCCTCCATTGGATTCCGCTAAAGGAGAACTATCTTTGCGTTGCTCTGGCGCTAGGTCAGCAACCACCGGATCGCGAAAATATTGCTATCGGGTCGGGAGCACAGACGTCTCAGATGGTCATTAAGAGTGCACAGTTATTGAAAGAACGTTTTTAACCAAAAAATAAATTTATTACAGTGAAAACAATTACAGCCATGCACTAAATTCGTAAAAAGAATGTCTTGTATAGCTATCAAAGCAGTAACAGATCCAACTAGGGGTAACTTGGTCACTTACCTCCACCAAAATAAAACACGTAAATTGTCTACATTTTTGCGTAATTTTCTCGCTCGATTCCATGTCATAAACCACATTGTTCAGTTCAGTTGTTTTTATTTCTGACCATCAAAGCAAAAACAATACACGTTAACATAGCTGTTCCAGACAATTGTTCACCTAATCAAACGTCATATAAAAACCGTTCAAGTCTACTGAATATTACGTCATGGAAGTTGCTAGAAAATGTGCCAAAATTGCACCATCGTTCGTAAGACTTGTGTCAAACCTGTTTAAACCTGTTTCAGTTTGAAACCTGTTTAAACATGAAATATTGCGTCACACTAACTGCAGACGTGCCTTTGAGTTATCACAAATTTTTCTGATTCATTCTTGAAGTTGTTTGTTGGAAGTCGGTCGCACATTTAACTGGTTTATTTAGTGCTTGCTAGCTGGACAAATTCTCCGTCTTTTATCCAAGTAATCTGTTCTGTAGTGACAGTTTTAGAGGCGTACGGTGTTGCGTCCCATTTTCGATAGCCGCGGGCTAATTTTACAGGAATACACTTTTTGAATAGACGTTTCGAGGAGTGTTTCTTTTTCGGTCACTACATGCAGACAAACGGATCCGGGAACTTTATGTTACAATTTTCCCACAAAGAGATTATGGTTTACCGCTGTGACCAATAGCAAAGGTCGAGAAAAAGGTAGAAGCGACAAAACGCGAACGTTAAAACGTGCTTGTGACCGAAGTAGGCCTAATGATTTGAACATTGCGAACGCATGGTTTGAACAGTGAGTTTAAAAATAGTTGCAGTGAAGTTTTCGGCTAAGGGTTCTTTCAAGACTATGATACCAATGAAATATTCAAAAGTAAACACCTTGCTCACCAACTATCTAACAATTAAATTGACCTATCTCAGGTATGAAGTGAAATGTGCATTGTATAGGCTACGCTATATACAAAAGATGGGGGTAGGCTACCCCAGATGAATTTTGGAAATTTTACCTTAAGGTCATAGAATACTATATATTGATCTTCAACAAATAAAATGCAATTAAAATCAGGGATATCTAAAAAAAGGAGATCCGAAGGTTCACAGTGATTGCTTTATTTTTACGACACCTGCAGAAAGTTTTGTAGTGCAGCTGGTGCAGTCAGCTACAAAAAACAGTTAGCAAATGTCGTGTAGCCTAACGCTTAGGCTATTTAGAATACTTGTTTGAAAATTCAGTTGATAGGTTACCAGTAGGCCTAAGCTGTTTTTCTTAGCAAAGCCTTTGCATATGATTAGACTACGTGTAGGCCAAAACAAGTAGGTTACGGGTAGTTCAGATAACAAGTCATTATGAACATTCAGTGAATATTAATGCACCTGATGGTGATAGCGCAATGCTGGTTTTCAGGTTACAGGGTTTATTAAATTATCATGGGTGCCGATTGTCATCATTTTTTGACAGAGATTTTTTACGATAATCAGAAGCCCTGCGTACTACTACCAAAGTTCATCCGATTATTTCCAAAGAAAGATCTATTGGGTATTATGTGAGAAAGTACCTAAAAGAATTTGATGCAGACGTAACACGAAAATTGATTCCTTCTGGGAGCAGCCCAGGTAAGCTGTAGGGGAGACCCAGGAGAGTTGAGCCAATTTTTCTACTTTGGTAAATATCTATTGAAATTTTTAGGTTACACAAATAATTCGTTTGGTAAACTGAAGGGTAACCATTCACAAAAAAGGAAATTAATCTAACATCATTGCATATATGTGTATTTTGTCGATGAAATAAAAAAGTCAGTTGGCTCAACTCTCCCGCCGATCGAGGAGAGTTGATCATAGTCTCAAGGTGAGTTGAGCCATTGCCTACCAAAACCATATAAACACAAAAGATCTAGTACAAAATAAATTATCCAATATTATTCAGTACACAGTGTTACAATGTCACTTATTAGATTTATTTTTTTCACTATTTAATTCAAAGTGGTGGTGTTGCGGTAACATTATCCGCCATCAATGACGGGCCCCGATAGTTTTTTAGTCTAAAAAGTAGTTTAACCCATTTCAAATTACAACCCAAGCGCTTTTCCAGCCGTTTGCGGTCACTCCAAGCGATAGGCTAGTGTAGAAAAGGAAGTGCCCCTTTGGAAATTGTTTGACAGCAAAATAATTGAATCAATAATAATAATAAATACTGTTAGCAATAATATCCAATTATCATGACGTCACACACGTTTCAAAAGGGAAATTTTGAGTTCACAATTGCCCTCTGGCTCCCTGCTGTAAGCAAGTCTTTTGATCATTCACGTTGTTCTGGTCAATTGCAAGCTTTTAATAAATCTAATAACAAAAAACTGATTTTGATAATAAGTAAACCAATAGTATTGAGGAGAGTTGAGCCATTGCCTACCTAAACTACGTAAAAGCCATGGCTCAACTCTCCTAGACACCAATGGCTCAACTCTCCTTATGTCACCTTGTTCGGTAAAACTTGAAAGTTTTATTAAAACAGCGCTACAAAGTTGATAATACTTATCATGATAAAAAGGCATCACATTGACAATATATTACACATCTTAAAAGGAAACTATCTGCTGTTACTTTGTGGCTATAAGATGAAAGACTTGTAACTCAGCAATCCACTTTTAGATTTGATTTTCACATTGTGCTACTTCAACAAGCTATAGCCTACTAGATATAACTACAAAATTGATTGAGTCAAAATGGCAGTAATGTTGCATATGTCACGCAGAGGAACCCAAATATTAGATTTCAATACTATAAATTGCATTTTTTGGGGGTGGATCAACCCTCCTTGCGGCTCAACTCTCCCGGGTCTCCCCTACGGTCTTATCAAAGTTCATAAAAAATATAATCCCGCGCGTCCTGTTGTATCCATGATTTCTACCCCTGAGTACGGTTTGGCAAAGTTTTTGGACTCTATTATCAAACCTTATATACCGAATGATTACATGCTCAATTCTACTAACGATTTTTTGGAAAAACTCAATAAATTCCAGTGTGCTACCAATCAACTGATGGTTAGTTTCGATGTAAAGTCATTATTCACCAATGTTCCTTTAAAAGAAACTATAAACATTATCGCCAATTGTATTTTTTCGCAAGATCAACCCAACCAACCACCTATCAAAAAAGAAATTTTTATAAAACTGTTGCACATAGCCACCGAAGGTATGTTTTTATACAAAGACAAATTATATAAACAAATTGATGGTGTGGCAATGGGCTCGCCTCTGGGTCCAACGCTTGCTAATTTCTTTTTGGCACATATTGAACAAAAGATTTTTTCTGAAACTGATGTGAACTGCCATCCTAAATTGTATCTACGTTATGTTGACGACGTTTTTGCTATATTTAATGATGATAAATCTTGTATGCAGTTTCTCAACATTCTCAACTCGCAACATCCTAATATCACTTTCACGGTAGAAAAAGCCAACCAGACCATTCCCTTTCTCGATGTCGAAATTAAAATTAATAAAAACAAATTTGACACTTGGGTTTGGCGAAAACCAACCGATACCAACCTCCTTCTCAATTTTAATGCTGTATGTCCTTCAACCTACAAATCTGGATTAATTAAATGCCTGCTCAAGCGAGCACAAGATATTTGCTCTAATTTTGATAATTTTAATGTTGAAGTCAATCGTTTACGGTCTTATTTTATTGCGAACAACCACCCCACATGGTTTTTCAATAAGGTGCTGAGGGGGTTTTTGGATTCACGTTCTACACACTCTCAAGCGGACGAGCGTGAATGGAAAAACTGCCTTACAGTTCCCTTTGTGGGTAAAGCATCGAGACGCTTTGTCAGTAATATGTCAAGTTTCATCAAAATGAAGTTCAACGTGGATATTGTTCCTGTGTATAAAACGTTCAAAGTTGGTTATTATTTTCAGCTTAAATCTAGGACTCCCTCCTACTTGTGTTCAAATGTCGTGTACAAGTTCACTTGTTCGCATGACGCGAATTGTACATACATCGGTATGTCTACGCGGCATTTGGCCACGAGAGTGAGGGAGCACTTGGATTTAACTAATTTGAACAAGCAAAGTGCCATTAAAGATCACATATTCGATTGTCAAACATGTTCAAATAACAAACCATCCTTGGAGTCCTTTAGAATTATGCGTAAATGTTTCACCGAATTCGACACTAAAATCCACGAGGCTTTGCTAATAAAATCATACAATCCTCGCCTCAATACACAGTTGTTTGCCTCAGGTGCTTCTTATCTACTCAACGTCTTTTCTTGATATGTCATATGTTGCGTCTTTGCCTGGTGTAATTTAAACGCCACGTGATGTGCCTTTCTTCTATGTTCTGCCGTTTCATTTTGCATTTCGTTTTTCAATTCAGTGTTTAGATCAGTTATTCATTTTCATTGTAGATATGATAAGCAGTTATTTTTTGTTACTTGATAAGGGCTAACGTGTGTATGGCCGAAAACGTTTGTAGCTCATAGTTTATGTTCAATTTTAATCCATTATGTTAAATGCCGTGTGGTTGCTTGGTTGTATATGTCTATTTTATAAAGCTAGGTTAAAGTGTGTTTCCCAGATTGATTGATTGAATCTTTATCCTCGGACTAAGAAAGCTTCTTACAGAGCTTAATCCTGGCAGCTTCGCATACTTGTAGAGGCTTTAAATCAATGACGCAGGCTCGGACACCGAGATTGGCAGAGTGAATTTTCTGATTGTTGAAGTCTTGTTACCGGGGAATTATTCCATCCATTAGATTCCGTTGAATGGAGAGCAGACCTTAACGTGCGTTGCTCAAGCGCACACCCAGAGAGTCGAACCAGCGCCGCTTGATCTTGAAGCTTCTTCGTTCCAGAAGTGACGCGCTAACCAACCGCCCCTATAGCTCAATTGGCTAGCGCGTCACTTCTGGAACGAAGAAGCTTCAAGATCAAGCTGCACTGGTTCGACTCTCGGGGTGTGCGCTTGAGCAACGCACGTTAAGGACTGCTCTCCATTCAGCGGCATCTAATGGATGGAATAGTTCCTCAGCAACAAGACTTCAGCAATCGGAAACTTCACTCTGTCAATCTCGGTGACCGGGCCTGCGTCAGTGATTCAAAGCCTCTACAAGTATGCGAAACTGCCAGGATTAAGTTCTGCAAGAAGCTTTCCCAGTCCGAGGATAAAGATTCAATCAATCAATCTATCGGGACGTCTGCAGACGTTGAATCAATAGAAAAATGACTGGATTTGCTGTCTGGGTTACGCTTAAGACCACACTATAAAATAAGACCAAAGAAGTAGCATAAATGTCAAACGTTGTTTTTGTATCGCCGATCCGCGAGTTTATTTTCTTTTTAAACGGGTCCGTGAGAGAAAAGGTTGCGGACCGCTGCTTTAGCGCACACCCTAAGAGTTGAACTATCGCCTCTTGAAGACTTGAACTATCGCCTCTTCGTTATGTCTACACTACAAAAGTGGAAGCTAAACAAATTAATTAGCAAAATAAAAAAAATGTTTTGTGCGATAGTGTAGCCTATAGCCTACTGTTTGAACTGATGTTCCTATCAGAGGTGTAGGCCTAGGCCTACAGGAGCCGGAGTTTTGAAGTAATAAGGAACCGAAGTAGGCTATGAAGTTCTTGACAAAAATAGAAGCTGGAGTCTGATTTTTTTGCCAGTCTGATTTTCTGATTTGTTTGTAGCCTACTGTGGGTTTGATTTCCAACCAGTCATTAATATTTTGTTTTAAAATATGCTTTTCATAACAATAAAAGTTATGGTACGGTATAAAAAATCTGGATTGCGATATATGGTTGCGTTTGAAGTGGAGTTGGAGTCAATATTCCTAAAATATTTTGAGCAGGAGTGGAATGGAGTCACAGACTTTGGAGTGGGGAAGGAGTCCAGAAGACCTGACTTCGTAGTCTACACCTCTGGTCTCTCTGCTTTCCGGTCTCATCAATGTTCATAATTAGATCAGGAAAATGGTTCAATGTTTTGCAGAGATTCATAGAGGTGAGTCTTTTCAATAACAAATCTCTTCCAGCATCAGCTATTTGCTCACGTGTAGAATCTAATCTACCAAATACATCAGCAGATTGTAGAAATTCTTCCTTCTTCAGGTAATTGAACATCGTTAGCTTTCCTAAGCAACAAAACAGATGAAATAATTAATCATTGTCACCAAATAATGTGTACATACACTCCGTAGGCCTACATTGGCATTAAAAATAGAAGTAGGCTATTACAATATTAGAATAATATTTAGTGGATTTGGTAATGACTGCCACCTGAATTCTTGCATATCTTTTAAAAGCTGATCAGAAATGGTAAAAGTGTACTTTCAGACAAGCATGGTAAGCAGTTCAGGAATGAAGAGTGGGGAAAATCCAGAAAATATTGAAAGCAAGATTAAAATGTACTGCTACCACAGCTGATTAATTATATTGGTACCTTGTTGATATATTGCAGAAGTTGTATCACATCCACTCCAGTAGTAAAGTTTAAGTTAGCGCTAGATCAATATAATGCATACTTTAAACTTGCAACCAATTAAATCGGATAGATGCAGTATCGTGCTTTCCAACGATGGTAAAATTTCTCAAATCCGCGCAGAAATGAGAAAGCTACAACACATTTGGTGGAGGCAGTATTCACCGATCACATCAAACTGTGGGCGGCTCGTACTGAACCACGATCGAATCGCCTTGAAAAATGCATTGGAAAAAAGCTTCGTCGAGCGGTTACGTTTGAACAACGATTGCTCGTTTTGTGGATTAGATATAAATGTGAAAGTTAACATATGAATAAACCAAGACATACTCTTTTAATTTGTGTTGGTTTGGTATTTTTATTGTAAAAAATGAATTGCTGAGAATTGGTACAAAATAGTAAAGTTTAAGTTAGCGCTACATAAATGTAATGCCTACTTTAGACTGACAATTAATCCATTCGGGTAGATGAGGCATCATGCTTTCCAACGATAGGAAAATTGTTAAAATCCGAGCAGAAATGAGAAAGCTAGGAGGCACTATTCATTACAAATATTTAAAAATCAATAACTTTTCCGGTTTTACTTCTATTCCGCGTTTTTGCACCCTTCCTAAAAGTATTTGCGTTTTTTGCATGACGTCACACATTTTCATGATGTCACTAACCAAGGCGGCCGATGCTTAACCAGCACCCAACACTGTTGGTACGGTAGCTTACTTTTGAATGCAAACAGCTACAGCTAGCTTCATAGAAAAGGAAATACACCAGTTCTATATTTTGGATATGTCACATTTAGCATGTTACTCGTGGCATGTAAAAAAACAATACATACGTACCAACAAAATGAAGAAAATAGTATAAAGTGTAATTAAATCAAGATAGGTATTACTATCTAAACAGTTGACAGCCTGTTTCACCTAAAAGGAGGATCATCAGAAGGTCCTTATTCAAATAGAATCTACACTACACTGTAGATTCTATTTGAATAAGAACTTCTGATGATCCGTATAGGTGAAACAGGCTGTTAAGGATTCAAATAGTACCGTAATAACTATATTTGAGTTAATTCGCTCTGCTTTGCTTTTTTGCTTAGCATTGAGCACTTTTTGTAGTACCGTATTAATAGTTTTCATTGTTTTTGTACACTTTAATTATATATAGTATACAAAATGTCAGTCAATGTTTATTCAGCTTCATTCAAATCAAGAAGGTAGCGTTTAAACTTTCTTTTTAAAGAAGTTGAAGAAAGACCTGTGAATTCACCCGGAGTTCATGCCATACTTTAGGTCGAGGGTTGGAGGCAATGAGGCGCCAAGTTTCTCTGTTGTGAGATTTTGTAACTTTATTACTTACCGTACCCTTAAAATTAACATCTGCCTTTTACGCAATTCAGTTCGCACTCTTGAAACAAAATAGTTACTGCTGGGTGATTGTATTGTGTGAGTTTTAGTTTAGTTGTGAGTGGCAGTGTAATGTTGGGCAATCTAAGTTGTCTGTAGTATCTTTGTCCAATCTATTTCAATCGTTTTGTCACAAAAAAGTCATTTTTTCTTTGTCGAAAAACTTTAGAGCCAAACTATTTTCTCTTCAAGGTCTATGCTCCTTCGAACAAACACTCTTGACGACTGCAATCAAGGCGCCTATCTGTTCTAGCCACTCAACGTTTGCTTGCAGTGAAGCTGACAAATGCATCATTTCAATAACTAGTTTGAATATCAATCAAACTAAAGACAAAATACCATCAAGCTTCGTTCCATCACTCTTGCTTGACGCCAAAACTTGCAACACTAGTTTGACCCTACTGAGATAAGCTTGAGTGTGTTGATTTATCAACTGGGCTGCATGCAGGCTGCATAGCAGATCCAGTGCACAAATCTATTTTGCATCTTTAGGAATTTTGAAATATTGATGGCATTGTTTGGCTAACATTACAAGACAATCTTAACAGCCCTAAAACTTTTTAAATGGGTTATTATATTACCTGATAGGCTAATAAAAGATGCTTAGAGTTACATTATGCAGCTTATTCAATTAACATTCGTAGAATTAAGCATTGCATTATAATGAGATCAACTCAGTATTGATTTTAAGCTACACTTGTGTATGATGTTTTTACAACAATGTTTAGTTTTGATTTTTATTTAGCATCCTTTTTGCAGTGTTACTGACAATATATGTAAGGAATGTTTTCTTTGATTTTGTTATTTATATTTTTATCAGGTGAGTTGCTTTGTGTTTGATTATTTTTCTTTATAATCCAGTTTAACGTATCAATAAATACTCGGTTATTAAAATTGGTCCACGTCTTTTAGGTGCAGACCTTAGGTGCCTGCCAAATAGGTGTGTGCACTGTGACATAAGGAAATTACAGTGCTGCGCACTGTGATGCCTGGTCATCTAGGTGGCATTCGGTGAGATGGGCATGAGAGTTTATATTTCACCAACAGATAGCCTAGGCCCCCTTAAACCTTGGTCAGACTATAAATTAACATGATGTTACTCTTGATCAACAATGTCAAATAATATCAAATGCCCCCTTCCCTAGTAGGAAAATCCTGCATATGTCATTGAACATACCCCCAATACATGTGGTTCTCTGGGTTGAGTAATCCAATTACGTCGTCTGAGACGTAAATCTTTATATGTGAGACGTCAATAACTCAACAGTGTTGTATCATATTGTTTGTTTTAAATACAAAATCTATCCAAATGAGTAACCTAGCTGCCGCAAACTAACAAAATATCGTCAATGCAAGCTGAGTATGGTAGGCTAATCTTATACAATATGAGTTACTGGTTGTTATTAGCAAATGGGCGTTTTTTCAATTCGTTTTTGTTTTGAAAAGCATTTCGAATGCTCCCACCCCATCTAGAAAATCTTGTGCTTGATGGTAATACTCCAGTGTCTGCAGTATTACCATCAAGCACCTAATGAAATAGACTTTACTGGGAAAAGCGCTTAAATGACCTGGCGCCGCACCTAAATATCTCGACGCCATAGTGTGCGGAATAGCCCGTTTCGGCTAGTCCGATTCAGCTACTCCGATTCGACTATTTCCCTATTCAGCTACAGTCCGATTCGGCTAGTTCCCTATTCGGCTACAGTTTTGAATTGTATTTTGTATTTTATTCCACAATTTAATATCGTTTCTTTTGCATACCAACAAAGAAAAATAAATTGAAATGAAATTTAGCGCAAAATGTTTGAATTATTAAATTGAAATCTTTGCTCACGTAAAATCGGCATGTATCCTATGTCACCGTCTGTATGCAAACTTAGAATATATTAGAATCCTCAACTATTACAAAATTCCAAATCCAACGACGCCTTCCGTTTATTTAGAGAATGTTGTATTTTATTCTACAATATCTTTTCTTTTATAGTTGAAATTAACGAAGCTTTAGATGAGTGGGGTTTAGACCTAACCACTAATCAGGGGCAACAAAAGTGGTAATTACAAGTAGTGTTTCAAAGATAAAACACTTTGCGAAAGAGATTTAGATCATTTAAACGGACTTAAAGAGTGCTGAAAGCGAAAAATAGCCTACTTTGCTCTTGCCCGCGAAACAGCAGCTGATCGCATGGCTTTCTCATATGGTATAGAAATTTCAAAGTAAATGATAGAGTAACTTACGCTGCTGGAATAGTCATGTAACTATTCACTGCAATATTAAGTAAACCAGCGAAGTTGCCACCGGCTATTTTCAACGAGGTCTTCAGTCTTCACGCTGTGAGATCAATTAAGATTCAACAGAACGCATTGTAAAAACAGACTGAGACTGTTCACCAGGCATTTGATAATTAAAGTAACTTGCGTTCTTCTGGTGACTATTCACTAGGTTACCTCCTGATGTTAAAGAAAGCTAGTTATCATCTTTAACATCAGGAGGTAACCTAGTAAATAGTCACCAGAAGAACTCATTGTTTTGTTCGCAATGTGTGATAATTAAATTGAAAACCGATAAAAGAAAAGGTGTTTAATGGTCTTGGACGCAGATATTGCCTGCAATAACGACGTCTCTTACCGCTATTATCACCTAGCTAACCTGACATCATTGTTTAATGCGACCGCTTAAGTTTGACATCGACTGACTTCAACGTTTAGTCGATTATAGAATGTTAAGTAATAAGAACGATTATATCCTACATGCAAAAATAAAAAAATCGATTTCTTAAAACAGCTCTTTCTGTTTGTCTCGTCAGCTTTGCATATTGCTCAACAAGGGCATAAAGTTTAGAATTGACAAGAAATCATTAAATTTGAAACTCAAGTTCAAATCACTGGAAATAAACGTATTCATAACTTTTACTTTTCGACGCCGTTTCAAACTACGTAATCTACGTCAACAATGATTTTGCGGCAGTAAAAATGCATTCATTTTGAAAACTGCCAAGCTGGAGACAATAGCTTGTCCCGTGTATAGGTTGAACCTGTCTTTTTGAGGTGAAATTCACTTGCGAACATCTCAACATATACGGTATTCGATAAAAGACTGTAAAGACTTTCGATGAAAAACAGGAGAGAAAACACTTCGCCGTTGTTAACGCTTTGAAGGTAAGTAATTAGCAAAATGTGCGATACGAGGTTAATAAAACCGATAGCGGGTTTTCACTCTGCTTGAAATCATGATTTTTTGCGTTTTATTTCGATAACTTCACTGTCTTGATCATTGTTATTCACTTGCACGAAAAGGAAATGAGTCGGCTTGTTTTCCAACTGTTCCAATTATGATATAACGATATCAAAATTTTTACGACTAGGCGTACTGCATGCGTAAAACTAATCGTTTCAAGCAGTGGTTCTAATAAATTCGGTTTGTGACCTAGGTGTCAATATAAACAAGACACTAAGCTTAATCAAAGGCTGCTTTAATTGAGTAAAATAGCGTTATGGTTATGACATCATCACCTTTCTCGCCCCCTAAAGTTTTTTGAAAGGTCGGTGCCTATGATTGTGGAATAAAATACAATTCAAAACTGTAGCCGAATAGGGAACTAGCCGAATCGGACTAGCCGAATAGTAGCAGACCCGCGGCTGTGCGCACCTATTTAGCTGGCACCTAACTGTCTGCACTTAAGATTGCAAATTACGATTGCTGCTGTACTATTAAATATATTTCAAGGTCAATACATCAAAATTAGTTACCTAGTTCAAAGTTCACTAAAAATCTTAACAGCCTGTTTCACCTCAATAGATCATCAAAAGGAACTTATTCAAATAAAATGTATTTATATTGATTCTGTTACTAGTAACTACCGTAATTTTGATGTAATTCGCTCTGCTTGACTTTTTGCTTGGCATTGAGCACTTTTTGTAGTATGAATAATACAGTGGCATTTATTGTACAATACCGTACTGCATATGTAATTTAAAACAACAAACATATTATATATATATATAATATATTTTTTTTGTAATTTTGTTTCTATTTTTGTTAATTTTATTGTAATATGATTGTTCGCAATTTGTAATGATGCATGCACAATTGTGCATTGTTTTATGGCCAAAAAATTTCTTGTTTAAAATATCAGTACCAGTTATTCGTAAGGAAATTCCTAAATCTGATGTGGATCTTTCAGTTTGGAAACAAGAAAATTGTCTTTCTGCTATCGCTTCTTCTGTAGTCAACTTCAATTTTCTTATGATAATTCCAGCTTTGTTGTTACAATATTATCTTATTTGTTTACAGCACCTAGCACTTTCTGCACCCTTGTGACATTAGAAAATGGAATGAGAGGCACTGTCTATAAGGAAATAAGTATTAACCAGTTGTCTGTGTTAACTTGCAAATTTCGGAGGGAAACTGCAAGCAGCCAACCCGCAGAGTGAGTTGCCTCTAAGTTTGTCATGTTTCCTGTTGATTTGTTTTTGATCTTTTTTTAGCAATGTGAAGTACAAGTGAACATAGACACATTTTAGGAGATGTGGGCATGTGTAGAATTCATTGAGGCCACAATCGAACGAAAATGGAAGACGGCATCAAGCCTTAAAGCAGCCGGCGGCCATGGTCGCTAAGTAGTGCTTAAATGACCGCCGATGCTACCTCCTCAGCCAGGTTTCTTCTAGCCAATTGTTTAATTTCGCAATTAGAGTGATCGTGGATTAACTCTCAAAAATATCTAGTATCAAAGAGTGACGCAGAATTAGGTCTGCACATCATAATCACCACTGTTGTATTGTGTGGGAACATTTGCTATTGTATGTATGGAATATATCCAGCCGTGATCACCAGCGTTGTAAGTCTTGTTTGTAATTCCTGACGTTTATTTTAACAAAGTGTTAATCCGAAGTGTTAATTTACATGGGCTGGCAATATTGTCATTTCTATGTCGATTTAATGTTGTCGGACGTTGAATCGTTGTTAAAAAGGAGAGCTAGGTTAGTTGACATCCGAGGGGAAAACACGTGTAGTTGAGAAATGTTCCCGCTATGGCCTAGTGACTTCACAC
This sequence comes from Aplidium turbinatum, assembly GCF_918807975.1. Classification (NCBI taxonomy): domain Eukaryota; kingdom Metazoa; phylum Chordata; class Ascidiacea; order Aplousobranchia; family Polyclinidae; genus Aplidium; species Aplidium turbinatum. Next base: position 1,641,533 of record NC_137483.1, on the reverse strand, counting down.
CCTCAATGGTGACATCATGACGGTATAAATGGTCAGGTTTTATGAAAGGCGGTATGCAGTTGAAACAATTTACTGAGCAGCGAATAATTGAAACAATTTAGTGTCGTTAGATGGTCCCGCAATACCGGATTACAATCCCGATAAAGCAGTTATTGCGTGGTACAACGATTCTATTGCAAGACGTCGCCCAGACTTCAACAACACTAAGTGATCAATTTAACATTGTTGCAAGTTTAATGCTATTTACTTGTGCTATCGTTATTGTATTTGGCCTCCAAGCACGCAGATTTGGCCGCCGAGAAGAAGCTCCCGGTAGGCCACGATGGCTGCGGGAAAAAAACACGAGTTTTAAGGCCTGCGACATAGTTTAGTTTCACTCTTTTTGAGATCGTCAGTGGTGCAGATTTCAGTTGTTCAATTCCCACTCAAGTCAAGGATATTCACAATTTTCATTACGTTGTAAGTTCGATTCCCGCTCAAGACACGTGTATGTATGTATAATTGTATATTTTATATGCATCACTGATGATCTCAAACAAGGATGAAACTCAAGTATGCCGACTTATTTTCAATCCAGTGTGGCCTTAATAAACACAGCCTCTTTGTCTGGGATAGTAGCAATTAAACCATTCAGTTTTGTTGTCATGTTATTTGTATTCTGTTAAATTATTTTTTTTTTACATGTAATTTACATCTCCAATATAAATAATCTATGCAGTGGAACTTACAGTATATAAATTGTTTGTTTGGCTTCAGTGTACCATGCCGGTTGCCGGTGTGAATGCTTTTGTAAGATGCAGATGCTGCTTTTGAAATATGCAGAATATTGTACCGTATCATTGTGCAGATTTTAAATTTTGTACATTCAAGTTTGTTTATTATTTTTCAGTATACAATGGCTTTACACTGGAGTGGGGCTTGTAAAACAAAGTATCATTGTGCATAATAATGGTCTACAAAAAAGGTACTCTGAAACATATACATTTCTTCCTCCATCGTCTTTACAGATTAATTCAGCAAAGGTTGAAAATGCAGGTACTGGTAGTACTGTTATTGTTCCAAATTGGTCTGCCACTGCGGCTATCTCTTCGGAGCGGCACTGTTTAACAGCAGAACTGTGGGGTTGGCTATTTTTCATTTCACCTTACAATTTTGTCATTATTTTTGATAGTTATAAGACGTGCCTTGAACACTCCATTGACAAGCACATACCAGTAACGTTTATGCAATGTGAACGATTGCGTAATTACTACCTCCAAACCACTATCGCCTGACATGTTGTTAGCATCAATTTCAATGACAAATGTTGATATTTAATTACTCAAAGCTGCAAATAAAATACATGACAGGTGTGTACGAATGCAGAGTACTGATTTCTGATGAGGATGTTGACCATGGTTTCTACAATCTCACAGTTTTAGGTAGGTAATAAAACGTGCCAGATTTGGTTGAAGCGAAGTCACACCATTAGAACAAACCACAATGGCACAATGACCTTGATCTGCTTGGCTTGTTACCAGCGCCCATGAACGTCTGCCGTGAGGAAGCGCCGATGATTCATTGTTGTTAAGCAATTGTTAAGTTACGTTGGGTGATTTTTAAACTGAAAACTGGTCTTATATTTTTAGAAAAATACACTTCCTAGAGGTCTTGCAAAGCCAAAGGTCTCTCTGTGCTTGCAAATATTTTCTCTGCACCAACTTAACCTTTGCAGCGACGGCGCGGCGCGCGTACAATATTTAGCTGGTCTTGTGACGTGTGATACCACAAGGTGGATTCCACAACTCACTATCGAGTCGGTCACTTATGAAAGTTGATTATTGACCGAGATTCATAATCTTTTATCTCACAAGATTGATTGTGATGGAATATTAGCACCAATGTCACATCACCGCTATTGTTGTTTGTAGTTCCACCTGCTGAACCAAAGTGCGAGTTTCCAACCGACTTTACGTTGACGATTGGCTTCAGTGCTGAGTTCAAATGCCATTCCGAAGAAGGTGATGAGTGTTTGAAACTTTAAACTGTTTATCAGAGTTTGCTGTTGAAGGTGTAACTGTGCGTATTTGCATGCCTGTCCGCTGTGGTGTGTCTACCTTTTCTCCATTTCTCACTTACGTTTTGAATGCAATATGTAATTGAAAGATTTTTGTTTCAACTGCAGAGACGCTGCTGCATCAGTTCTGCTTTTTTGGTAATTACGTCATTTGCAGCTCTTGTTTCCAAGAATCAGATTCAGTTTGTTAAACGATGTAAACTCATCTGCTCGAATGGATTTTCCAATTCATACCAACGCACTGTTGCTATCAATCAAAGCTTGTGTTTACAACATTGCGGCTTAGTTCTTTGGAGTTGTCTGCCTACTTTCCATTACTTTACTAGCGTTTAACTTGGCCTAACCCTATCGGGCTATCTCTTACTGTTCGCAACCCTACAACATTGGACAATGTACGTACAATGACGGATAGTGCCAAATATTTAGTCTTTATGTCAGAGGTTGGCATACTTTATGGCATATTTGGTTTAATATGCAAATAAATAGTGTATGACATTGAGTTTGTATACAACAACAAACAGCATATAACGTAGTAACTTCTAACATTATTATTGCAACAATAAGCGTTATGTACCGTAATGTGACGTGCAGAGGAAAAGAATCAAATCCCATCAGAATTGATCGAACTGCAAAAGTTCATTATTACTCTGAGTTGAGGTGCATTCATTTGCATCCTGTTGTGATGGCTGAAAAATATGTGCAACAGTTCGTGATGTATTATGTGCACTGATTGATCCACTTTGTGCATCAGTGATAATAATATTAACGGTTGTGAATGATCCGACTTGCCAACATGTAGTTATTTATACTCCAGGTATCCCGTCCCCAAACTACGAATGGCACAAGGATAAGATTCTTCTTCCCTTGGACAGCCAGCAGGACAAGCGGTACAAGAATGCAAGCTTCTCATACAGCACACACGTTGGGACTTTAAAGTTCTCCGTAAGTGTTTAAGTAGCTTGCTAAATGTTGGTTGTTCTCCTGCACGCTGCGTTAGCGTACTGGTTAACTGCCTCGTTGTCTGTGACAAATTTCTCTGATTTGGTGTTTCATTTCTTTTCGCAAATGTTCAAGGATGAGAAATTCATGGCGTTCATCCACATTGCACTTCTCTTTTTACCTTCTTCTGTCACCTCATTCAAACCTGGTTGTGTGGCAGACTGTACGGAAGAAGCTCATCACTGGATGTAGCTCAACGAACAGGAAGGCACCAGGACGTGACACGAAGACGTTATGGTCATCCTGCTGCATCTCATGCTTCACCCAATCGTCTCGACCATGTCTTGCCATTGGAGTCTGAAACCTGAGACGAGAGAGTGAGGTTTGAGTCCTGCGCAGCCCAACCCTCACTTAAAGCAAAATCACGCGCAAGTCATATTTCTGGATCTGACCATCTTCGGAAACGAAGGGCGAACATCACTTCTCTTCAGAGTGTGAACAGCTTTAAAGCTGGATCATAGCAGTTTTGCATTCTTGTAAACGTAGAGGCTTTGAACCACTGACGCCGGCCCGGTCACCAAGGTTGGCCGTAATGAAGTTTTTTTTTTTCGGAGTGTTACCCCTACCCGCGTAAAAGAGCTGGTTTCCACCATTTGCATCATTGAGCAACGTCTCTAAGGACCGCGTTTTCTTCCAGGAAGTGAAGCCCGCAGATGCTGGAACCTACTTTTGTCGTGCCAGGAACAAGGTCGGGAGCGAACAATGCCACGCTGTTGCCATAACGACGAGTATGAACATGAATGTGACGCATTATTAGTTGATATTAAAATAGATCATTTTAGTTTTTTTTACATTATTTTCAGCAATGATGACACATGCAGAAAGTCCAAGCTTTTCATTCCACCTGGCAACCAACCCATCCGCCGTGTGATTAATGGTCTCTTGTTTTGCATACAACTTCTTAAACTTGCAGTATAACATTAAAATATTAGTCAGCTTGCAAAGTTATTTAAGTAGCGAACATATATAGAAATATTAGTTTTAATTAGATCATATTCTTTGTTATATTATGTCATATCCAGGCCTACGCCCGGTAGGTGCAGATTTAGATTAAGTGGACGGGAAGGCAAGGAAGCCAATCTTCGTGTCCACCTTCAGGCATGCCTTTAAGTGACCTGCCAAAGACACAGCCGCATGCTCTTGAGCGGTGTCGAACCGGCGCCCTTTCAAGTACTGTACCAGGGTTCTCACCACTCGGCTATGCAGCCGATGTTCCTTAGTGATGGCATTTGCAAGACGTTAAACGGCGGTGTCGGCTGTTCAATACCATCATTATTGTTATCATTGCAGGTAGCCAAGACATCGGCAGAATTGTCGGCATCGCTTTTGGAGTGATCTTTGCTATCCTTCTCCTTGGCATCCTCCTCTGGTGGTCCTGGAAGGAAGGCTACTGGCAGGGTGAGTGCAATGACGTCAGTGGACGTGCATGACGTCATTTCGCAGCTAATTAAAAGCTGTACTGGTGCTGAGTCAATCCAACCAACTGTTCATGTTGAGTGGTCTGTAAAGTTATTGGCTGCATAGCTAAGTGGGGGGCCTTTGAGCGATGTCCAGAAGGGTTAGGGTTCGACACCGCTCAATAGCAAGCAGCTGTGTCTGGCAGGATACTTAAAGGCCTGAAGATAGACACCAAGATTAACTTTCTTGATCTTCCATCAGCTTAATCTAAATCTCTAACGACATGACGTAAGCCTGGCTACGACAAAATAAACAGAGTTATTGTATTTAAATCATGCAACGAATAGTTGGCCTCACAAGCAGCATGTGATTGGTAGTTTGGTGACAGGCATCTTTGACTTAGAAATCCACTCTTGAAGCTTGTATCTGATGCTTTGGCATACTTGTAGGAGCTTTCTACCACAGATGAGGTAGCTCTCGTATTTGGTGAACCACTCGAGAATGTGATCGTTGAATTGAGGAAGTGAATCCGATGAACGGTTCAATACCGAAGCAAATGTTGTTCTATGGATAATTTTGATTATTTGAAATCATAGAAACTCTGATTTTGGGCACCAATCAAATTTCAGTAAAGTACGAAGTTGTTGGACAAAGGAGAATATTTAGCTCCGCAACTCATCGAAAATTTATATGAAATCTTTATTGAGACATGCGTAAAGCCTGCTACGACTGCGATGAAGTTCTTCAACTAATGTAATCTGAAAAGAACAACCTGTTTAAATTATGTTAAGGTCATTAGTTATACTGTGATGACATGTACACAGCTGAAAAGTCAAATGGTATTTCTATAAATATATAGCTGCCATTTGTTTGAAGCCATGACTTTAAATCGGTGACTCATCTCTGCAACTGCATTTGTTTCAGGATTTTTATGAAATCACGTTTAGTTTATATTATTGTTATGACGTACACTGTCACTTACGTCATCGCAAGGTTGTTGTTTTTTGCAACTTTGGGTTGTTTCCGAGATGGGAAGCGTATGCAATTTGGCTTGTTGTGCGTACCCTTGGAGAAGCCAATCAATAACAACACCTTCAGAATTCTAACACTGTGAGCACCATCTTGCCCTCTTTCCTTCCCTTCGAAATTCGCTAGTGGGCCTCTACTTTTTAGTAAAGGTGCTTGAAATGTTTTTTAAACCATATTTGTGAATTCAAATCAAAAACATCAAACTGACTCCACAATCTGTTGGGACTCTATCTTGACCACATCACAATGCAAAGGGCTATAGATTTTAACTAAAATAACTAAAAAGATTATACAGTGCCGTTTTCACAGAACAATTTGGCAATGAGAAAGGCCGTCTCCAAAACATGTGACTGTATCACTCTCGAAATATAAAACCTAAAGAAAAGAATGACGCAGTGTTCGTCTTAAAATAAATAAGACGCTGGATTGAATGCAGAACAGCAGTCTACTTAAACAAGGTAGTTACAAACAATTTGGCGACGTGTAGTTTCCTTGCGTGTGCTAGCCCTCCCTCTTAAAATGTTTTTGTAATTAAAAAAAGAATTATTTTGAATGCAAAAGTATACGCTGGATAATCGCGATCAACGCTTCTGGATGCCATTATTGAACATCTTTGTCGTTTCATGAGCGTTTAATTTTGGACAAGTCTCATGTTATCAACCGTTGAAACACATTTTCCAACAAAGCAAGAGCGTAGTATTATTTCTTCTGTAAACTCCAACAAAATAGCATAAATTTTGTTTACCGATGGATGCAATCTAAGCTATAAAATGTCGAGTGGTGAGAACCCTGGTACAGTACTCGAAAGGCACTGGTTCGACACCGCTCAAGAGCATGTGACTGCATCTTGGCAAGACACTTGTTGGCATGTCTGAAGGTGGACACGAAGATTGGCTTCCTTGCCATCCCTAACACTTGTTATAAATCTTCGACTACCGGACATAAAATGTGGGTACGATGAAAGCGCTTACGACACTCTGTTAACGAGCATTCTTGTTCGGAAGAGTTCTTAAGATATCCACAACAGTCAACTTCGTTCAGGTGTTTGAAGCGGAGAGGAAGCAAATGAAACTTTCAGTTCCGGTGCTTCTGCATTCAAACACATCACCATCATTGGGAAGATTCAGTAGTAGAAAGCTTAGAATGCGAGTATGCGAAAGTGTCAGGATTAGCGTCATACGGTGCTTATTCAAGCGTGACATCCCTCAACCTGTCAATCAAACATTGTTGTTTATTGCAGATTGCTTCCGGACGGATGGGGCAAGCGGGTGAGTTCGTTGCGCGAAGGAATTATATTTTAGATATTTGCTTCCCAGACAGCAAAATCAGTCACATTGTCATCAACACCATCGATGCTGCGAAGAAATTTATCAAAAGTGTGAATGGGGAAGCTACTGCGACGACTTTAGGTCGCACCAAATAGTTTTTAACCTATTTGATTTAGCAGTGGCACTGCAGAGGAAGGCAATGAGAATACAAAAATGTTCTCATGTTTAAAAAGTGCTCGATGTCGTTCCAAGGGACACTTTAAAAACTAGATACAGTGTATACGCGTCTTAATGTTGCTGATTTTCTTAACTATTGACAATTTGAGTGAGCTACGCATCTACCAACCAAACATCACAACTTTTCGTAAACAGTGAGCAACCTACAGCGAAATCCGTCATTTTTTCATTGATTCAACGTATGCAGACTTTTTTGTATTCTCATTGCCTTCCTCTGCAGTGCCACTGCTAAATCAAATAGGTTAAAAACTATTTGGTGCGACCTAAAGTCGTCGCAGTAGCTTCCCCATTCAAACTTTTGATAAATTTCTTTGCAGCATCGATGGTGATGACGGCAATGACGTCATGTTGGATAGTCACGGTCCGATGGTCAACAAACCGACTGGTAGATACAACGGACCCAGAAGAAAGGTATGATGATAATTTGAGTTCACAGATATGCATGTATGTGTTGTCAACGATTTACAAAGTGGGTGGTGTCACTACAACCGTGTACATACAACTTTGTGTTTGCAACGTCAAAATTGCACTTTTGTACACTAACCCTTCACGAAAGAAGCAATATAGCACATGTCCAGTTGTTGCTGTCAGCTGCTGGAATTGTTCACCTATTTGTACAAAGGAAGCTGAAAATTTAAATAAAATCAAAATTCCCTTGAAAATATTTTATCTTACTCATCATTATTACTGAAAGTATCCTCATTGTCATGGGCAGCGCCCAGGATCATAGTATGCACTGTGGATGTTATGCTATAAAGATGTTGTTATTATTGCGTCACTCTTGGCATTGCAATCTATAGCGGGCGGTTGGCGCATGTGACTACCGTTCCTCGCACCTCAACTAGCTGACTCGTCAGTTTATTTCCAGTATTGTGTATGCCACTCTGTGGAACTACTCATGCATCGTTTGATTACTGTTATCCAACGTATAAGCAACGTAACATCTAACATGGATACTTTTGATTCTTCCTCGCAGCAGGAAGCGTCCATGATAATATGATGACGCAGGGGATCTCACCGGGATTGTTGCGTGGACAATGAACGACAATCGCAACTCCTTCTATTGCGTGACTTTTTCGTTGTCTAACCTTTTGTCGATGTGTGCGATCATGAAAGATGGAAATTCTTGTTCATTTTGCGGCCTCTCCAAACGGAACTTGGAATTTGGCTTTTTTGGTCAAAATGAAACGAAAACGAAATCAACGCAAATTCCTTTTTGTGTCGAATTCGTTTGTAATTATTGCTTCAAGCATCTCTACTTTGATCTTGCTGATTTTGTTGCAAACCCAGCAGAACACGTTGCAACTTGTCACCGACCCATCGTTTCAATTGATCACAACTTGCACGCACGTCACAATATGTGTGGCGTGTCCAATCTGCATCGGCTCCTACCTTTGTCCCGTTCCCTTCGCGCCCAAACATCGTCCTGTTACATCTTTGATCCTATTACATCTTTGATCATTTCCGCCAACGATCATCACAATATCTAGTTGTTTATTTCGTTTCAGTCGATTGCTAAGTTCTTTTTGATTGTTTTATGTGTTTTTTTATTATTACTTTTATATAGTTGTTTAGGAAGGTCGTATTATCGCGGATGAAGCTTTGGTGTTTGTAATGAATTTCCCAAAAAAGAGATTTCTTTTGTTTAGGAATAGTTCACACGACTTATTATGTTGTTGCTTGCATCATTATTAAATGTTTCGACTTTATGTGTATTCTGATACTAACTGTGATCTCATTAATTGCAGTTTCCACCAATCACAACGCTTGATGGCCGTGTTGGCTGCGGGCATGCTCAGGATGCTTGTTGTAATTTATTAAATTAATATGACATGACAACCAAGGCACAATCAACATTGTCTTGGAACAATTGGCACTCCAACCTTGCGACGCACCCGATGATGAGCGAGCGCTCACAGCCAGCACGGCTCTCAAACTATTTGTTCCATTTGTAAATATTTAGCCGAACACCGCTTACAAACGTACTAACCGCCGCTATAAGCTTGCCTAACCACGCAGTGTTCATTATTGAGGGTGAGCTTGGTACCTCACCTATCCCAGGCAGCAAAATCTGTCGTTTTTACATTGGTTCAACGTCTGCAGACGTTTTTACATTGGTTCAACGTCTGCAGACGTTGAATCAATGTAAAAAACGACAGATTTTTCTGCCTGGATAATGACGACCGTTGCTAATCTTGCCGTGCCCAGTTGAGCAAAGTGTGTTAACTCGTTACCTTTCTTCCATTCAACTATAAACCTACTTTGACCAAATGCTTCGATGTTGATTGGAGCTCCAACCTACTGCCAGTGTTAGTAGTTAGCGTCCTACCTTCCGTTGCTGTCGATATTGTCGAATTCCTGCTCGAAAGCTGTAACAACCAACGTCACTTCTACGTCATGAACTTCTTCACAATGATGTCATGTCATACATGTCAATGCGAGGTCATACATTCGTCAACTTCGTGTGTGTTTGTTTCGTCATGTTTTTGCGACGCTGCTTTATTGCGTCATAGCATAATCTATAAAATAACGCCCTTCTAAGTAATCGGATATATCTCCCCAGCAATGAGAGCCTTAAGTTGCAGGTGTCTGTTCCTCCATCAGCCTCGTTGACACCTCGAGCCAGCTTGATTGGCAGGCACACATGCTGTGTGAACCAACAATCGTGCTTAACACGCAACAGAACCCTCCATCGGGCAATGTTGCTTTATCTCAATACCTTATCAAACATGGGAACTATATCACAGAGGCAACAGTACAATGAGTTTATGTGAAAGGTTCCATTCCATTCATAGCCTAAATTTTGCAACAGTAGCATGCGTTAAATGCAAATTTGAGGTTGATTGGATGTTGCAAGTTTTATTTTTCTGTTCTTTCACCCGCAGTCAATCAATCATGACGTCATGATTCCAACCTCAGTTTGTTTATTGTCATTTACCCAGTGGTGGGATTTGACTGGTTTGCTAGAATCACTTCCTAAACACATAAAAGCTCCCAGAACCGGTTCCTGGCCATACCTAATATAATGGAAGCCACTTTAACAAGTCGAAATTCTGCCACTGAAATTGATTAGAATGCAACCGCCAACCAATCAGAACATGTTAAAAGAGGCTACCGTCCAATTGTGATCCATCTCGCACTCATCCAGAGAGTTAATGCTTGTTTTGAACTTTATTTGGTAATTACAGAAGAAAAAGAGCAATAGCAGTAGTGGGAATCGAACCCGCGTCAATGAAATGACTACTTTCTAGCCCTAACCTTAACCCCTAAGCCAACCAGCTGACAGAAAATCCATCACTTAATTTGCTTTCTATCATCTTCTTTTCGCCATTTTTTACGTCACTTAAACCGTAGCTTGTGATTGGTTGGCGGTTTCATTCTAATCAATTTCAGTGGCAGAATTTCGACTTGTTAAAGTGGCTACCTAATATAATCACCGTACGCAGGGCTGCCGGATGTGGCTAATTGTAGTCAAAGCTAACCATATTGAATCTCGCCACTGCATTTACCTAAAAAATACATGTTGCCATTGTTTTATGCAGCGCCTACTAGTGGAATATACTTGCGTGCTACATTTGTTGCTGTAAATTGCCTACATTCCGGTCAGAGGCTAAATATGATTTCATATGTTGTAGTTTATATTAAATGTCGATCTTAAATGATCATTTATTCATGCTGCTTCGTTTATATCACCCCATATGTGTGCTGCACTGTGTACAAAGTTTTGTGAGAAGTGTCGCTAATTCTGTAAATATTTTTCTCAAAAAGGTTTAGTTGCTGAATGTTTCTTCCCCGACCGCAAATTCCGTTATTTTTACTGTTAACGTCTGCATAATGTTAAATCAATGTAAAAATAACGGGTTTTGTTATCTGGGTCAAGATTTAATTCCCTGCTCTAGCCGCTGAGCACGCGAAATTTCATTATGATAGAATAATTACGATTATGAAGATGTGAGGACACTCCAATCTCTTCCAATTGCGTGTCTGGATCACTCTGGGGGTTTGTCGATTGTTATCATCGTTTTAACGTTTGTTGACCGTTCCCGTGTATTCGGGCCAAGCCTTCACATTGTTGTAAATACACCTCACAATACCTGCCCGGGGTGTTTGTTCGATTGAATGGTTGGTTGGTTTTTGAATCTTTCTCCTCGGACTGACAAAGCCTCTTGATAGTTTGTATACTTGTAGAGTAGGGGTTCTTAACCAGGGGTGTATGCACCACGAAGGAGTACGAGACCTGTTTCTGAGGGGATGCTGAATCATTAGGGTCAGTTATAATATGACGTAAGAAGCAAAGTTGTTCACCAGGTTTCAACAAAAATTTCAAATTGTATGCGACTATTACTTTTCAGCCAATCCGAGCGAGAACTGGTCGGTGATTTCAAGGTGGTGTCAACAAGGCAAAAGGTTGAACCGCTGTTGTAGAGGCTTTTGACGCGGTAGCCACCTAAACTTGACAATTCCTTGTAAGACCCGATGTCACCGCCAACCAATCAGAACAAGTCACTCGTCCAATTGTGACTCTTCTAGCATTCAGCCAGAGAGTAATTCCTACTTTGAACTTTATTTGGTAACTACAGAAAAAAAGTTATGGTTTGGGTAGGAATCGAAATGACTGCCACTGCCCCCTCTACGCCAAGCGGTGGACGACGGAACGTTGACTTAATTTGCTTTACATCAGAAATGTTTTTCCTGCATCTTCTGATTGGTTGAAACGCTGTTCCTATTTTTTATCCTCGGACTGGGAAAGCTTCTTTGAGAACTTAACCCTGGCAGTTTCACATACTTGTAGAGGCTTTGAACCACTGACGCAGGCCCGGTCACTGAGACTGACAGAGTGAAGTTTCCGATCATCTTAGAAATGTTGTTGCCGGGGAATTATACCATCCATAAGGTGCCGCTAAATGAAGTGGAGAGCAGTCAGCTTTTTCGTTCACGAAGTCACGCGCTAACCAACTGAGCTATTGAGGCGGACTGTATGGGCGCAATGAAGGTAACCGTCTTATGCTCAAGGAACCTTGAATCAAGTCTTGGGTTGTACCTTTAGACGGCGCAGTGCAAAGCCAGCTCTTTCTCTCAGCGGTAGGCTACATAGTGAATTGAATCAATTTCAACTTTTTTCTTGTACCGGTAGCCTACTGTATGTAGGCTACTGCTATTATAGCAACGTCCACGGTATAGCCTATGAAATCCTGGACATTTAGCTATAGGCAACATCTATTGCATGAAATTTTGCAAAGTTCAGTCATTTCTTTTCTACGCGCTTCATCAGGTTTTGTTGGCGTGTGATTTGCTGTTAACGTTTTAAACTCTTCGTGGTTGCATCGTCTCTTCAGTTGGTTGATTTGCTCGTATATCGCTTGTTGTAGCTGGAACTATCTTTTTTGTTGCCGACATGTTGGCTTTTGCTTAAAAGGGAAACTGAATAATTGAGAAACACACAAAGATCACCTGCAGTTTGTTTGTTCTCTCCATCGTTGAATCATCGATCAAAGAAACGCGGATATGTCACAATCACGGGTGGACTTAGATGTATGCTATTTATTTGCTGTTCAAATACGAATCAAGAAAGAATGGAACAGATACAAAAATTTGCTATGGGACTGGTAGCAGCGAACAATCTTGAGGTTTTTTAGTCAATATGCTTCCTGACATCACACTTCTTTCAATACAGCGTCAAGAATTGCGGCTTTAGAGGTCGAGTTTGACGCAATAAACGGAAACGAGGAATGGCGACATAACAATAGCCTACATAACGTTTATTGACTAAATTTTTCAATACAATTCCAAAAAAGCATAGCCTATATCTAGCTAAAATTTAATTTTGAGCATTTCTCTTTTTGGTAGCTATTGTTAATAAATTGTTCTATTCAGAGCTGAAAAGCAACAGATGGCATTGAAGTAAAATCTATTGCGAAAAAAATTGTTTCCTGTAGATTTATTGAACGACTACAAATGTTGAAATAATAAAAAAAAATCAAATAAACAAAACAAAAAGGAGAAAAGCCTTCTCATAATAAGAGAAAGCTTCACAAAAGAAGCCTTGGTTGAACAATAAAAGTAGGCCTAGGTCGTTTACAAGAACACAAAGAGGGAATGTGTTGGAGAGTAGAGCAGCTGCTGTGAAGAACAATGAAAGAAAACAAGGAATGCATCAATTTATCTGGGAATGGTAAATTGAATTAGTCGGCATCATCATAGAACAAGAATATAACAAAAAATATCCATTACCAATATTTTCAACATTGAATTGATTTTGTAAATCTGTTAGATTGGTGTTGACGAAGGAAAACATCTAGCAGTAGTTGAGGGCGGTAGAGATTCAACCTTATGAACTTCCTTCATTGCTGGGAGTTAAATGCTGCAAGTGTTTATTCAAACTTGATACAGTTCAGTGTGGAACATTACCGCTAAGCGATTTAACGCTGTTTCTGAACGGATTATTTATTAAACGTCACCAAGGCGTCACATTGATTGGTTACATCACTTCTTGCGTGTAAAAATTTCTATTGTGTGTTTGTTGATTTATTAAATCGCAGCGTATGATCCAAATTGTTCTGATATTGGTACGTCAACATCCTCATATTGCAAAAGTAGCTTGACTTGAAAACCATAGTTCTTGGCTCCTTTGTGGCTGCTCGCCCTTCCCCCATGCAGTGCCGGTCTTTGGGGTGTGCAAACCGTGCAATCGCACAGGGCCCGCAATTTACTCAGAAAATGCAGTAATTTTGTCATTTCTAACAGAAAAATTCCACAAGTGAATTAGCAACAAGAAAACATAGAGACTCAACGGGTGCAACCTATTTCGTCCCCTGAAAAGGTCGAGAAAAAAAACAACAGGGCCGAAGTCGCTGATCGGAGTTGCCGCAAACATTTCAAAATTTTTCTCGATCTTTTCAGGGGACGAAATAGGTCGAAATTGGATTTTGTTACTTCGATTTCAGGGTACGAAATTGGGGTACGAATTTTCAGGGGACGAAATAGAACTCAACATAGAGACATAGCTTTATTTCAGAAAAATGCTAAAGAAAGAATGATCTGATCCTTTTGCTATGCCACCGGACAGCACCATTTTGCAGTACCGTAATATTCATACCCGAATTTTTGTTGAACATGCTCTCAGAATGTCCCAAATTCAAAGTAATTTTTCAAAAATTTCTGGGGGAAGCCCCCCAGACCCGCCGCCACTGGGTGTCGCCTTCGCCGATCACGACATCAGGCTTCGCCCGCCGACCGTCAAACCACCCCCCTTGCTCTGGTGAAAACTGCCTTGAAAACGTATGGGATGCCCCTTAAATGTTGTGATTACGTTTTTACTTATTTTGCCGTGACAAACTCAAATAAACATTACTTTCTTTTTACCATTGGAAAAAATATGTTGAAATCTTTCTTATAATACCTTACTCGAAAAATTCCAAATATAGCAATTTTTTTATAATCGGTCAAAGTTGCGTCACAGATGAGTGGTTACATGATCGTAGACTTAGAAAAGTGTCTGGCAAATCACTCAAGCATGACCAAGTTGATTAAATTCCATGCTTAGAAGATGAAAAATACGTTTGCTGTGATAGCTTTGTAATATATTTCTATTTTTTTTTAAATTTCATGCTTGAGTGATCATAAAATTCAAAGAGCCATAACTTAAAAAGTATTAACCCAGTTTTTCTCAAATTAGCAACATTCTGCTCAGAAAGCTGAGCTCTCCAACTGTAAAAAATTTCATAAACATTCGTGACTATGGGTGACATGGTCTGGATGATTCCAACAAGAATGATCCTTTTATGACTTTGCTGTGTAGCTTTGCTGTGTTGTTTTGGTATGTATAGGCTATCCATTGGGTAGTAGGGGTAGTAGCCTACATAGCATCTTCACATCACTCTTTGAAAATAAATCATGAGAAATTCTTTGACCATCATTAGTCCACGTTGCTTGAAATAGCTTTTTCATAATTTTTTTTCAAGTATTTTTCATTGGTCTTCGGCACTGAGAATAATTTAAAAGCTTTTCAGCAAATAAAAGCTTTTCAGCAAATAAAAGCTTTCTCCATCCTATTATTATTATTATTATGACTGCTCATCCACATCAATGTTGGAACTGGCAAATTCAATCCACAACACTTTTCATTAGGCTGTCATTCAATACTACATGTGTGCATCTCTGTTTTTGTTTTATTTTTTGCTATTTGTTTTTTTGGGTTTTGTGACCGTGCTAACTACTGATATATAGCCTACTACATAATTTTTCATTCAGGCACGTTTTAAACCTTTCAAGGTTTTGCCACCTTTTCCCGTTCGTTAACGTGCTGGTAGGTTTATATCGATTTTTGTAGTTAGTATCTATTTCGTTCCGGACGCGTTAATGACGAAAAATAAAATGATTGAATGATTGATTGATTTATCTTTATCAGATCTGCAATGAATTCTGTTTTTATGCAAATATTTCCATCCAAGGCGCCAATTGTATTTTCAATTGCCAGGTAGGCATGCGAAATTTGGACATGCAAAAAACGTGACAGTAAAAAGCTGTTAAATGTAGTGTCATAGTAATTTTGTATTGCACTTTCACACTTGAAGTTTGTTGTCAAAGCCAGTTTTTAAAAGTATTACCGCATTGGTAGACTGTCTTGAAACCACAGGTTGGTGCAGTCATGGACAGTCTAAAATCAAATAATCAATAGTTTAACAAGTGAATAAAAAAATAACAGTTAACCTCTCAAGTACATGTAGCTCCACACAGAGTGAAATTTACATGCCTTTTGACTCTTTTTTATTTCTTTAAAAGTATTATTGACCCAAAAAGAATGTCTAAAAAGACATTACGAAAAGTAACTACGGACAAAGGCCAGTGTTTCGATCTTCCGATCTCTTCAGCGTAGTAAAGTAAAAGTAGAAAGTTGTCTTGAAGGGTTGGTCGAGATGATGATTTGAAACTTGTGTGATTGTTGTGCGACAATGAGACTGGATTTAAGTTTTAAATTTGGACCTCAGCGAAACGTAGTTTTATAGCCTACTAGAAGGTGTGATTTTTTTGAGAGAATTTGTGCTAATATAAGGAATGGCAGGAATTTGTTAAAAATAAAAACTAGAAAAGAAGACAAGAATTTGCAACTGAGCTAGGACAAAACAATCATCTGAGATGGATCTAAAATACAAGAAATTAGATTCTAGCGGCACATATAAGTATTAAAATTCAAAGAAAATGAAGGGGTGTACCAGCAAACATCTATAGGATTGGCCCATGATACAAGAGAAGGATCCCCAGAGGATACACACTGATATAAATGAATCAACAAGTGAATAAAAAAATAACAGTTAACCTCTCAAGTACATGTAGCTCCACACAGAGTGAAATTTACATGCCTTTTGACTCTTTTTTATTTCTTTAAAAGTATTATTGACCCAAAAAGAATGTCTAAAAAGACATTACGAAAAGTAACTACGGACAAAGGCCAGTGTTTCGATCTTCCGATCTCTTCAGCGTAGTAAAGTAAAAGTAGAAAGTTGTCTTGAAGGGTTGGTCGAGATGATGATTTGAAACTTGTGTGATTGTTGTGCGACAATGAGACCAGGGTTGTCAGATTAGTTGCAGCCTTCCCTTCCAGACTGCATGTCAGTTTGATTCTAATTATTCTAGACATTTTTGTTTGTTTGTTTTGTTTATCTTTATCCTGCATTGCGGGAAAGCGGACTTGAGCGCTATGCATCGGTGTACGCCTTCCGACGTACACCTGACCCACGCTGCAGCCGACGGCAATGTCTGTTTCCGGTTGTCTACTCTACTTATGACTTAAATTTGGTACTACCTATTACTCGAAATCGATCACTAGGTAGAGGCAATTATCGTAAAGTTTCTTGCCCAGAGAAACAACAGCAAGTGCGGTTGGCTGGAGTCGAACATGCAGGCTCTCGACTGCGAGCCCAACGCGCTAACCACACGGCCACGGCTACCGAATTTCATTTTAAGTCTAGAACAAAATACCATTAAATACGCAGTGTACGTTGTAAATATACAAGTAGTGGCAAGAATCTTCCTGTTGAAATGAAAATATCCCTACGATAAGATGGTGCCAGCACATTTTTTTTATGAAGTTTGTCGCCTTTGTTCGCCCCATTTTTATATCTGTGCCTGCGTACTTGTTGAAAAAGTTTGTCAAATGATTAGCAGTGTTAAACGATGTATCCTAACAAATGAACACAGTAAGTTAAAGAGCAACTGTTTTTTCTTTGTATCATTAGAATTCTTGAAAAATGTACGTAGGGTTGCCTCCTGCTGAGAAACCTTGCCCAGTTTTTGCCCGTTCGTGTAAGAGCT
The DNA here is from genome assembly GCF_918807975.1 of Aplidium turbinatum. Lineage (NCBI taxonomy): Eukaryota > Metazoa > Chordata > Ascidiacea > Aplousobranchia > Polyclinidae > Aplidium > Aplidium turbinatum. Next base: position 1,624,235 of record NC_137483.1, on the reverse strand, counting down.
ACCTGTAAGTTAATAGCTGTTTATCTGCTAATAAATTTCATACGAATATTACCCTAAAAGTGTTTCCAGAAAGCACTATAATCCATTATTTGAATGTAACTTTGCAAAAATTTTCCGGGGGGCATGACCTCGGACCCCCCTAGAATACGCGTACCTTCGGCACGTTATTACCCTCCACGAGTTTTATTGTTTCCCTTCAATGCCTTGCTCAACCCACCAGGATACGCCACTGCGTACAGCCATATTCTTCCTACAATAAACTTCGCCGTAGGCTACTCTTGGATTTTTGAACTTCTTATCTAACTTCTTCGATGCAACAAAATATGAAAATCAATAAATACCGTACTTAACAATAACTACAAACCTCAAAACATAACAGATTAAAACTAGTAAACTTAACATACATGGAAATATAACCCAGTGTTAGTGTGCGGAAAGTCCTGTCAGCTAACTGGGTTGCGTCACATTTCTCACAGACAGGCGTTCGCGCCAGAGAACGTGCAATTTAGCAACAAAGTTTCAAACAAAGTGCAGAAAGTTACCCGCACGCGTTGCAGCTACTAAATGCAATGAAAAAAAGACAATTACCGAAACAATCTAGACTTGTCTAAACAATCCCAATTTGCTTCTAAAAATTATTCCAGATTCCAGACATTTTTTTTCCCTACTAGACAGTTCGTTTTGATTCCAGATCTGGAATCAATTATTCCAAACTGACAACCCTGAATGAGACTGGATTTAAGTTTTAAATTTGGACCTCAGCGAAACGTAGTTTTATAGCCTACTAGAAGGTGTGATTTTTTTGAGAGAATTTGTGCTAAGGAATGGCAGGAATTTGTTAAAAATAAAAACTAGAAAAGAAGACAAGAATTTGCAACTGAGCTGGGACAAAACAATCATCTGAGATGGATCTAAAATACAAGAAATTAGATTCTAGCGGCACATATAAGTATTAAAATTCAAAGAAAATGAAGGGGTGTACCAGCAAACATCTATAGGATTGGCCCATGATACAAGAGAAGGATCCCCAGAGGATACACACTGATATAAATGAATCAACAAGTGAATAAAAAAATAACAGTTAACCTCTCAAGTACATGTAGCTCCACACAGAGTGAAATTTACATGCCTTTTGACTCTTTTTTATTTCTTTAAAAGTATTATTGACCCAAAAAGAATGTCTAAAAAGACATTACGAAAAGTAACTACGGACAAAGGCCAGTGTTTCGATCTTCCGATCTCTTCAGCGTAGTAAAGTAAAAGTAGAAAGTTGTCTTGAAGGGTTGGTCGAGATGATGATTTGAAACTTGTGTGATTGTTGTGCGACAATGAGACTGGATTTAAGTTTTAAATTTGGACCTCAGCGAAACGTAGTTTTATAGCCTACTAGAAGGTGTGATTTTTTTGAGAGAATTTGTGCTAAGGAATGGCAGGAATTTGTTAAAAATAAAAACTAGAAAAGAATTGATTCAGATAAGATAAGAAAAGATAAGATAAGATAAGAAAAGAATTGAATTCAGATGATTGTTTTGTCCTAGCTCAGTTGCAAATTCTTGTCTTCTTTTCTAGTTTTTATTTTTAACAAATTCCTGCCATTCCTTAGCACAAATTCTCTCAAAAAAATCACACCTTCTAGTAGGCTATAAAACTACGTTTCGCTGAGGTCCAAATTTAAAACTTAAATCCAGTCTCATTGTCGCACAACAATCACACAAGTTTCAAATCATCATCTCGACCAACCCTTCAAGACAACTTTCTACTTTTACTTTACTACGCTGAAGAGATCGGAAGATCGAAACACTGGCCTTTGTCCGTAGTTACTTTTCGTAATGTCTTTTTAGACATTCTTTTTGGGTCAATAATACTTTTAAAGAAATAAAAAAGAGTCAAAAGGCATGTAAATTTCACTCTGTGTGGAGCTACATGTACTTGAGAGGTTAACTGTTATTTTTTTATTCACTTGTTGATTCATTTATATCAGTGTGTATCCTCTGGGGATCCTTCTCTTGTATCATGGGCCAATCCTATAGATGTTTGCTGGTACACCCCTTCATTTTCTTTGAATCAATAGTTTACCTGCTTTTTTGCGATTTGGCCTGATATGAATTGAGAAATCGAAGTGAGACTCGGAGTCGTATGTTTTTTCCCGATTCCAAAGCCCTGGTTTTAATGGCCCCATCGATGAAAAGTGGTAACAGTTCGGACAGGCGCGGATCTAGAAGTTTTTTTTGGGGGGGGCCAAAAAATTAAAAAATGAATTAAAAAGTAAGAAAAAGATAAAACAGATATGAACAATCAGTGGCGTAGCTAGGTTTTGACGGCGTGTTCGCCAAAGGTGACACCCAGCGGCGGGGGGTATGGAGGGCCTCCCCCAGAAAATTTTGAAAAATTACTTTAAATTTGGTGCATTCTGAGAGCATTTTCAACAAAAATATGGGTATAAATATTCCTGTAAAATGGTGCTGTCCGGTGGCATAGCAAAAGGATAAGATCATATTTTCTTCGGCATTTTTTCGGTAATAAAGCTAAGTCTCTATGTTTTCTTGTTGCTAATTCCTGACTGAGATGTTTGAATGTTTGGTATTGGCAAAACTCGCTCTTTTAATGCAGTTTCGCTTAAAATTAGGCAAACTTTGTTTTAGAGACATGGGAACTGAAAGCATCATTCTCAATATCGTGACGTCACACGCGTGCCAAAGGGGGGTTGTAAGTCCGCTGTGGGACTAATATCAGCTGTTTAGAAGCATATCAAACCATTCAACATTTTCTCACAAAATTTCAGGGGGGGCCCGGGCCCCTTGGGCCCCCTCATAGATCCGCGCCTGAGTTCGGACATGACGAGACTCTATTGTCGCAGAATCCTGGAATGATTTACGCAATAGCTGAAGAGATAGAAGAAATTCGTTACTCAACAAATAGACGATAACTGGAAACTAGTAAACAAAAACTTCAGAAAATTAAGACATTTCGGATACATTGCAAAAAGCAGCTTATCAAAAAATTCAATGTTGACTGGGATGGTGCAAGGCAAACGAACAAAACGACGACAAAAGTGAATTATTTTGACAATGTCAAGCAAATTACAGGAATGAAAAGCATGCTGGAAGGACTACTAAAAACAAAAGACAGAACAGAATGGAAGGGGTTCATATGGGAGGCCACAGCTGCTTAGATATGATGAATTTGTTGAAGAAGACGACTGTTTGAAGACATCCTCGTGTGACGTCACAAAGGATCACAGAGCCTAGTTTGCGTATAACGTCTATTGAGCTCGCGCGCTAACATGAAGCCACAAGTTTCCTGCGTTAAGTTTGTCATTTGAGCGGCTGTGGCTTTGACTGAGTTGTCTCAGTCACAGTTGAGGTTATAAACTCTAAGGATGTGGAAGCGAGATTGCGTTTGGTGAGCCATTGATGTGTCACAGACAGAAAGTGGCAGTTAGTAAAATACCAGCACCACACAGCCAGCAAATCAGTCCTTTGCATTGATTCAACTTTTTCAGACGCCAGGATTCAAAATCAATGTAAAAAAGACTGATTTTCTGGTTGGGACAATACTAAAGAAATTTATACAAAGTTCAAATTGTAGTTTGTAGTAATTTTATGGCAAGAACAACTTGAGCCGCCCTAAACCAAAGTTTAATTGTTTTTCAAAGAACTTTCTCTTCCCAAGATTGCAGAAGATGAAGTTCCGAGGCTGAGTATAAATCGACGTGCTGGATGCACGAATCAAAGGTAGAAGTATATTCAAAGCTAAAAATATATTTGTCGCGTTTGTTTTTTCTGCTTTTGCTTCGTTTCACTTCGATGAAGAATAAAGTTTTGAACAACCTTGTCTCGGATGGAGTGGCTGGCGAACAGATTGCTTTCTCATGTCTTTGGTTCAACAAATCATGGCTAGGTTTGGTTCATTTGTTTGAGAAGCTTAGTTTCAGTTTTTTTTTTTTTTATTTCTGACCATCACAACGAACAACAATATACGCCAAACATAACAAAAGTCTAGAAAAAGGTAAAAGCGACAAAACGAGAACGTTATAACGTGCTTGATACCAAAACAGGACAATCAGTTTAAAATATAGCACGGTCGCCACACCTTGGTAGAATATTAAACTTCAGAAACACGAAGAAAAAAAAAGAGCAAGTGAATTTTCTAAAATTGATATGAGTAAAAGTACAAGATAAAAATAAGACAGGCTAGAAGTTTGCCTTAGCTTCAAATTAAGTTAGAAAGATGAAATTGTAGCATTACGAGAGGTTGACAGACTGTTTCGATATGTTTTTATAACACTGTTGTTGGTATCCCAATTGTTTTTTGCATTGATTCAATGTCAGCAGACGTCGAACCAATGCCTTCAGACATTAATGCACGAAACCGTTGATTTGCTGGCCGAATTTGAACGAGACAAAAAGCTGCTTCATTGTGAGTTTATAATGGCAACTTAGTGACAGTTTCAGCGTTAAGTCAAAAACTTTCCCTCTTAAACCTAAACACAGCTGCTTGAAGCAGGAAGCACATCTCCAAAAAGATCGGAGGCTCACTGGCTCAGGCATTGCAAGGCGAGTTTGCATTGTTTGGTGGAATATCTCGTATTACCCTGCAGGCTATTTTGTCACCAGCAGCGTTCATAGATACTTCGATGGTCTACAACAGTTATTCTCCACTCGTTGCACGTGAAGCTTGTTCGAGTATCGCGTGGACTTCCTTTGGGCGGTAGACACGAGGAAATAGAATGTCGCCAACTTATGCAAATTTGAACACCGAAGTTGTACATCGTGCGTTCATAGACGAATCATTGTTTCAAGCCGACGATTCCGTCAACTTGACACAAAATAAAATATGATGGAATGAAGGAAGTTGTTGGAAATAAAAGTTGGGAATAAGTGTAATCACTTTTGAACTTATGAGCGAGAGACGTATTTTAGTAAAGTGTTTACAAAATTTAAGACATCTTCAAATAGAATATACAAGAAAGTTAAGAACCCCTCATTGCAGTGAAAGTATCGAAAATGTCACGTTTGTGATAACATCCGGATTCTAATCACGTGACTTCGGCCCGACGTCAGAAGGCCCAGTTCGTTTTAGGCCGCAGTGCTGACCTAGAGCCTACAAGCCCATTTTGCACTCACCCTAACCTCGACTGAAAGCTTTGAACTTTTGACCTTCGACAATAAACGTCGTATCCGTTGCTTTCTTGTTAATGGGATTGTGGACTGATTGCCAAACTTGACTTAATGCTTTGCTCATTCGTTTAAATGTGCGCCATTCATCGTCTAATCCTAGACTCATCTGCAGGCGTTGAATCAATGTAAAAATGACGGATTTTGCTGTCTGGGATGCAGTGGTTTGCAAACTTTTTTCGGTGCGACGCACTTAGAAGAATTTGCTGAACTCGTGACGCACTTATGACGAGCAATGACATAAACATGCAATGTTATTGTACACCGACAAAGTTATGTTGTAAGTTGTATGTGGACAAACAGGACCAAGAATCAATACTTTATATGGCATACGGCCTAGCAATTTAATCTTTTCCTGTAAATTTTATCGAAAGTTATTGTGCAAATTTCACAAAGAACTTTTCATTTGTAATCAATATCTCCAGACTCCATACAATCAGTCACGGCAAAGCTGTTGGCTGCTGACTAATATGTCTGAATTAAGCACCAACCAACAATCTGTTGCCTTTAAAAGAATGAAGCTGCACACACACCCTTTTTAAAGGAATTGCCTAAAGCTCTTTTCTATGAAAATTTAAAACTGAATCTTCGTGCGCCGCGCTTTAAAATGTTAAACGAAGCACTGATGCGTCGAGATGCACACTTTGAGAAACACTAATACAATGTCCTTTACTCTGTGAGAGTTAATGATAACGGTTCGTCATGCTGTTCTGTTGTCAACCACTACCAACCCTTAGGTGTGTCCCTGCTAATATGTTTACATCCAGTGTTATACCCTTGTGGAAAGAATACGGTGCGACACTGACGAGCCCAGCCTCATGGGCGACGTGTCTATCGCTGTTAATTCTTGTTACAATCGGCTGCCGAGAAACCTATTTATTTTTATTATTCATTTGCATCAGACCAACAAGTCCATATTAATTACTATACATGCAAAAAGACAAAAACAAAGAATTCATTTCCGTCCATAAAATTGAAATTTGTGTGTTTGTGGAGGTGTTGCAGCTGAGAGAGATTAGAGATTTGATCGCATTACAAAACAGCACGACTTGAACAATGCGTTGGTGGAATAACCTTCACAGCACGAACTTCGATTCAAGTTTGTTTCTCTTCGGGAGATTCGACTCCTATCACTTGGTTGTGCTTGTAAGAAACCTAAATTTCATTTCGGAAAATACAATTTTGATAAAGAGATAACTTTGTTGAACAGAGAGAAATTCAACCTTACAGTCACAAGGCGTTTAACATACTAATGCAATAAAGTGAAGATAAACTGTAAATAAGTGACGTTTTCGGCCGTACACATGTTAACCCTTATCCAGTAACAAATAACTGATTCTATACATAAATTAAAAATACAAATTTTGTAAAATATTGTATTGATCAATGATGCAGGTGCTGACTTTTCGCCCGGTGATTCCCCCACGTGATCCTTCCATTAACATCACATGAGCAGATTTAGACTGATTTGTTTCTGCACTTTCACTGCATTGATGACGTCTATAAACTTTGGATAAATAGATTAATAGCACGCGGCATTTTCTGTGTGTTTCCAGCAAGCAAAAGTTGTCTTTTTTACATCGTTTTAACATCGATAAATTGTGAAATGATTTAAAAAAAAAAACTTTTTATGTCGGGATATGTAGAAAAATGTTATCAGTGATAAATTATTAATTTATTTGCTTCAGATGTACACTGTACATACATGTCAGAGTCAGACATCCATGTTGGCTGTACATCGCGTGGGTCGTCACGTAAATTTGTTAAGTTTGATGTCACCTGCTTACAACCGCAGATGTGCGATAGCTTGGACCAGTTGTACATTGCTAAAGCAGGTTCCTTTTTCGTTGATCAAACGTTGAATTTATCTAAAAAAGAACCAACTTTCGGATTGCGCAAATACTTTTGCCTTGTACTTGATGCCAGTCAACCTGTTGAGTGATGCCTCAAAACAACGCGTGAGAGAGATTTAACGAAACTGCCAGGTTTCAGTTTACTTTTTTCTGACCATTACAACGAAAAACAATGCTTGCCAAATATGGTAAAAGTCTAGAAAAACTTTCAATTAAACGCGAACTATATGACGAGGTGGAGACCGAAACAGGAAAATCAGTTTAAAATTTGGCACCGCTGCAACATCTTAAAATGATAATGTGAAATTTAGAAAAGAAAAAGAAAAAAGAGCAATAAAGTGAAATTTTCCAAATTAATATTGAGAGAAAAGAGTAGACAGTTGCTGCGTTGTTGTGCTTTGGTTGCGTTTGTGTTTCATGTCACAGCCAACAATGTAACCTTGGTGATGTTTTACATTGTTTCAACATCTGCACACGCCTGACCCAGACAACAGATCAGTTGTTTTTTATATTAATTGTAAAAAATCACATTTGAAATGATTTTTTTATGCAAAACGACTGATTTGTTGTCTGGTAAGTGGCTGCAGAAGTACTATCAACCTGTGGCCGTCAGGAAGGTCGATTGACCTAAAGACATTGATATTACGTTAATTTCGTATCGTTGCAACGTTCAACTTGGTTGGTTGGTTGTGTATTTGTTACCAAACAATGGTGTTTTGTTGACTGCTGCTTGGGAGGACAGTTTTGAAGTTGCTTGGCAGAAGGGAAACTGTATGCCTTGTGTATCAAAGCCAGTTGATTGTAGTGGAAAAACCTAGAACATCACACAACTAAGGCGAAAGAGCCATGTCCATTGAGTCCTGTCTTTGTCATGAGTTACCAAGGGGGGGTGGGGGAGTGACTAGTATACCAGTCCCAGGTATACAAGTCTCCCCCACCCCCCCTTGGTAACTCATGACATCTAGTTTTCTTTTTTCAATTTTTTCTTTCGCCTTAGTTGTGTGATGTTCTAGGCGTTACCGATTCTAGTCACCATGTTAGTTTTTGATATGTTGATTTAACGTATCCAGACGTTGAATCAATGTAAAAGAAAGTTAATTTGCTGGCTGGAATAAAGCAAATTCAACAGACTCCAGCAAGAAGTAAGCGGTCAAGATTAAAATACCTTCACAAAATGAAGATACAGAAATGGTTTAAAATGGTGTTTGAATTCAAAAGATGTTATCAGCACCGTATTATGACAGCACAGCTGATGTTGCAATGGGAAGACAGGCACGCAATATTATGTGGGGTAGGTTGGTGCCAGTCGTGAAGCTTTCAGTTTATTTATCATCAATCGTTTTTTGTTTTTGCTTCGGTTGAAATATTTTAGTCAAGTGTAGCTAAACGGTGTCTTGGCCGAATGCCTGACCCGTTGCAAATTTGGCTACAAGTTCGTTCAGGTCGAATACTATTTGTAATTTATTTTGTGAAATAGCTGGGTTGTTCAGTTCAGTTGTTGTTTTATTTCTGACCATAACAGCGAAAACAATGCACGTCAACATAGCAAAGGTTTAAAAAAAAGTAGAAGCGACAAAACGCGAACGTTAAAACGTGCTTGTGACCGAAGTAAGTAATTAAGTTAAATTCTATCCTTCGCTGTCCAATCCAACAAATGCTCACAGGAATATTGCAAGGCGTGTAGGGGTCAATTTATTAGAGCTAGACAAATTAAACGTTTACTTTACTGAAACCGAATCGAAATGAAATTCTCATTGAGAAACTTTTCCGGTAACGATATCAAGAATTGTTTCTACGAAATAAAGTTTCACTTCGTCTCAAAGTATTTTTGTTTCCTTCATTTTTTATTTATTCATTGTTCATTTAACCTAGACAACCGCTTTATCTGGTCCAAATCTTTACCAGGTTTGAACCAGATAAAGCAGTTTTCTGGGAAGTGTCGCTGCTGTAATATGGTGTAGTTGAAGTAAAAACTCGAATATTAAATGTTTGGTTGGAGATGCTCTGTTTGGGAAATCAAGAAAAACTGTGTGTTAAAAATAAAAATGAATTTTTGTTGAATGCAAACAAAGGAAATTCGTGCTTTTAGTAAATTTTGATCAAATGGTTTGTTAAGAACACACATAAAATTTCAATAGTTTCTTTGCAAATTTTTGTTGTTTTGCAAAGATGACTGATCATGTGATTTCTGGACGTATTTTTTCTTCAGCCAAATTTGGTGTGTTCTCAGAAGTGCACACAGCTGCCAATTGTGCAGCAACTTCAAGATTTTGCTAAGTATTTTTTACGCAACTTATTTTGTAAATGTATTTTTTTTAATGCATTACAAAGCTGTTGAAGAGTCTTAAATCCCGCAAGCGATAAACAGGCTGAAAATTGTGAAATTAAATAAAATGTTTACAGTTTTTATTGCTGTAGCTTTAGTCTTTTAGACTACTTGAGGCAGTTTTGTATTTTAGAGACTGCTGTGTTTTCAGTGTTTGTATCACATTTACAATGGGATTATATTGACATAACGACCAATCTTTACTACTTGACTAAGAAAGAACAAAATTAGTACCTTTGAAAAACTTTAGTATGCCTCGACCTGGGATCGAACTGAGGACCACCAGAAGCAGTAACCCGCCAGTCAAAAAAAGCTTATTAATTGAATTGTTGTATTTCGACGAAAACTGCATTAAAAAGTATTAGGCCTACACTGCCAGCCACTGCCAAGCAAGTGCTCCATTGAAGTAGTTATAATATTAATAATAACAGCATCTTACGAATAGCCAATCTTACAGTCACGTCTCCACCATCACCCTGCCGGGCCGCGTCATAATCGTGATAATAACAAAACACATTGTTACTACAATACGAGGAATTGCATCCAAATCGTTGCATTACTCAACCAATAAAGAGTGACTCAGCAATCTCGATTCCCATGAAAGTTATCAGCGCAGTGACTGAATGATCATGAACTTTGCCCATTCATCTAGAGGTCCAGAGTTTGATTCCAGGCCGGGTCATTCCAAAGATGTTTAAATTCCTCGCTTGTTACGTCGTGATGCAAACGTGGGTTGATCCAGCAACAGAGTCAGTTGGCGTTCAATGAGCTGCAGCTTTAGAGCGGCCATTCATGGATAAGTTTGCATTGTCAGAAGAAAACCCACAAGTGACGTCACAACGCAGAAGTGTTGCTGGAAGTACGATCAAGTGACGCAATCAATACCACTCATGACACTGTTGTATTGTGACTATATAACGTATTAGCAGCGAAAAATGAAAGTTACCCAAAAATAAATTGTTCTTTTAGTGAATTTACTTAACAAATTGTGCTGCATTTCAGAGTAAATTTTAGCTGCTTTTGTTCAATTTTAAAACTTTCGTTTGATGTGAGATAATAGAGTTTTGTGACGTCATTGATGTATGACATGACAACTTAAATAGACTTTTCCATCATAATAAATTAATTGGAATGCTTTCCATTCCTGACTAGCCTGTGGATTTTGTAAGAGGAATGATATTGAGTTATCCCAACCAGACCAATGTTACGTCATACCAGGTGAGTGACGGCATGGTTTTACAGGTTTAAATTGTGGTTTCTAATAATCAGGTCTATAGGAAATAGTTTGTGCTATTTCAATGGCAGTTTTCACAATCAATATTAATGAATCATAAAAGGAATTAGTTGCTCAATGTTATCAAAGAGAGAGCTTGGAATTTCAGTGGAATGTCTGTTTTTTAGTTAGCGAAGTGTGGCACGAATTGACAGTACTTAACTATCACGTATTTCGCCAATGCCACTAAAAAGAAGGGCTCTAGTTGAAGTTCAAATGGTGATTTCCCATCTTCTGTGGCACTACCAAGTGTATACTGAATAGGATGGAAATTCAATTAACCAAAAGTGGATTCATTCATTCATAGCTTGTCACGCCAGTGTCGGAGCAGGTAAGAGCATTGTTTGTGATGTTTTTGAGGTCGTTGTCATCACATGAAGGGCCAGGGGGCAGTTGGTGAAGATGTGCTTCATCGTCTAATTGTCTAGGCCGCAATCACACGTAGGGTCTGGAGTCATCCTCCATCGGAAAGGGTTGCTTTTATTTCTCCCAACTTTGCAGCGGGCTCTATTTAGGCAGCACCACTCTCTTCTCTCAAGGGTGGGAGTTTGTTGAAGACTTTCGGAAGGATTTGGGATGGCAGGATGTTGTGTCCGATCGGGCTCAGAGGTTCACATTTCTAATCGAGCAGCTGCCGCGCTTGTGTGTTCTGCATGAAAAGAAATCACAAAAAGAGAAGAAATGGGGTCAGTTCCGCTACAAACTAAAAACAACTAAAAGCAACATCTTTGTCACAAGATCAGTCGATTCAACGTCTGCAAGCGTTAAATCAACGTCTGCAAGCGTTAAATCAACGTAAAGCGGTTGGTATGCTGGATGGGGCAGCCATCTGATCCACTTGACCTCTCATATTAAGATAAACATCCGAACCCATGGTGGGTTTGTTGTCTTCTTCTTTATCGTGCCTTACACAGAGCCCAGAGCATCACACAAGCTCTTGCTCTGTCGTTGAACTCGGCCAAATCCTGTGCAGAGCACCTTGCTTTTAGAACAGATCATTCGAGGAGATGTTGCATCCTTTGCTCCTGTCCACATTTGCAACTTGTGCTTACAAAAAGGTTTCTTGTGTGTTTGCAAAACAGAGACATAAATTATTAAATGCTTGGATTCGGACAAACAAAAGGATGCCTCTAAACCAGTACGTGACGTCATTCACGATAACCTCGCAGCAGAATGTTATGAGTGTTTACTTTCTCAAATCAATTTGTTTTGGTGAATTTATTTGAGTCATTTGCACCCTAAGCGAGTGTTGTGTGCAACACCAGGCAGGACACGACATCTTGCATTCAAACAACTTTAGTCAGCAAATACAGTATTGCTTTTTAATTGTCAATTATCGAAAATACATTAAAAAAAATCAAAAATTAAAGAAGAATCGATAAAAATTTTCTCAAATACAGTATTACGGAAGACTTAGTCAAGGATCTCAGACACTAATCCAAGTTATAATTTATTCTTGAATCAAAATAAATTGGTTTCAAATTGAGAAAATCCATCGAGACATGGCGAACTCTTGAAATGTGAATTAACTTCTAGCTAAATTATCATCAAAAACTATAAAATAAACACAAGCAAAAACTGTTGTTCATTTTAAGTATTTTTCAAATTTTCTTTTTTACATGTGCTAGCTGAAGATGCTATTACTATAGCGAAATCGATTCTTAACTTAATAAATTACACTAAGAGGTTAGATCAGTGGTTCCCAAACTTTTTCAGCTTGTGGCACACTAGAAAAATTATAAAATGCTCGCGGCACACTTACAAGAGAAGAAAAGTTGCTTTAAAAAAAATTATTTTTACGTGGTAATGGGATGGATGTGCTTGTTTATATGACCAAAACGAGGTTGCAGTGTTGACAAATATATCCGCATTTCATCGTCAATTCCAAGCAGTCTCTCTCGTTTACACTTACAGCTTTTAATTTCAGTCAAAACAAAAAAGCCATGAAGATGCAAATGGCAATATAACTTTGATTGCTTTTGCACCGATCATGAAATAGGATTTGGAAGCAGATAGCCAAAACTCATCCAAGTTTTTTGTGGAAATAGCGTTTGAAAAAACGGGTTGTTTTGTAAATCAATGAGCTGTTCTTCTTCTGCAGAAAGATTGCTTGATTCATAGATTCTACAGTAAATGGTGGGAAGTAATGTTGCAGTGCAAGCTGAAGTCAAGACGACAATGTGCTCATGATTTGCGGAATGATTTCTTGTTTATGTGTTGATTTACTAAGACCAGGAAACGAATCAAAGACTTTCTTCAACACCTTTATTTTCCCCCTGCATCGAAGGACAACCATCAGTACAAACGCTAACGCAGTTACTCCATTTCAACTCAGAAAGCAAAATATTTTCATCTACCAACTTGAATATGTCTTCTCCTTTGGTTGTGCCCTTCATTTTTTTGCAAAACAAACATTCATTTACCAATGTTTCATAGTTAATGAAGTGAATAAAAGCCAGAAGATGAGATTTCCCAGTTTTGTCAGTAGATTCGTTAACTTGTAAAGACCATAGTACAGACAGCTCTTTGTCTGTAGCAACAAAGTGGTCGCGAACTTGATCCTTTAAATCTGAGGATAGCTCTTCTATTCTTCGCGAAATTGTGTTATTTGACAACGGAACTCCAACTTTTTCCGCGCAGCGCTACCAAGCATTTCTTCAACAACAATGGCTAATGCTGGTCCAATCACTGATTGTGCATCCGTGTGTGATTTTTTACGTTTCGCCAACAAGTGTACCGCTTTGTAACTTGCAATCAATCCTTTTTCCTGCAGCTTGAGGTAGCTATTTATGATCTTTGCCTGCTTGTTTGGGACTTCAGGTTCGCAAAATATCCTTTTGGTTTATCCTTCAATGTTGGATGATTTTTCTCCAAATGTCTGCTAAGCTTACTGGGAACAAACGACTCATTAGAGAAGACTTTATTGCAGATAATGCAGAAAGGTTGTTGGTTATCTTCTCGTCCTGAAGCAATAAACCCGTAGGCCTACTGAATGTATTCTTCTTTATATCTACGCTTAGTCTTTTGCTGTGCTGTCTCTTTCTGTTTGGATGTACTAGCTTAATCAAAATACTTTTCCATAAATACCTTGGTATTTTGGATTATATAAACTGAGATTATACTCGCTTTAGTACCGGTACACCAACCGGGCGGTGCACAGCCCAGTCCAATTATGACGTGGCAATTACCCTACTGTATCGGCAATGCCATAATTGGTTTCATCGTCACATGTGCTTATTTATTAATATATTGAAGCAGTTAGAGCGATTTTAAGTCGCATATGCTTGTCTGCAAGGCTTATTTTAAATATTTATCCAGTTCTTTTCCAAAATTCCAAAAAGATTTGCGCCACACTTGAGAATCTCTATCGGCACACTAGTGTGCCGCGGCACACAGTTTGGGAATCACTGGGTTAGATTGTTGTGCAAATGCCAGCATTTGATGAATGCAAAATAGCAGTACCAAGCAAAAACTGTGATTCTTTTCCCTTTGTAAATGTCATCTTGTCCGAGTACGCCCGAATGGATGATGATGATGAAATGACACTTTGCTTTGGCACAATTCAGTGGAAATAAGTTAACTTCGTGCCGGCTTTGACATAATCAATAAAATAAAACGGAAAATGTGAGTTCTGTTGCATTTGCTGTGCTACTATTGTGGTTCTTTTTGAACAGCGGCCCCAGCAGGGTGAATAGACTTTATTATGCATTCATCATTTTCGAAAAGCACATTATAGTTTGGCAACAAATCGATGGTAATCGGTGTGACTGTGACAAAACAAAGTGAAAGTGCTTATCCACAAATCGTTGCATGGATGTGTCTTGAGATCTGTCGCGCGAAATATTTTGATGGAATTCAAAACTGTGGAACTGTTAAACTTCGAGTAGCCTAGAAATGGAATGATGAGCATAAAACGGTGTTATGCAAATGTTTAAATCAGAAGGTCTCTGGTTCAATTCCTTTCTAAGCTAATTAGTTTTAGATGATGATACGAACCTGATCAAAACGCCAGTTAATTTTGATTTGGTCTTGTCGATGGTTGTGTATTCAACGCTGATAATTTGCTGTTTCAGAACACTCCAGTATCGAGCGTGATCGCGTACGTGGTGTTAGAAGTGATCATTGCTGTGTTTGCTTTCCTCAACAACATGTTGGTGCTGCACGCCGTGTGGAGGTTCAAGAGGTTGCACACAACTCCTTACAAGCTGGTCGCCAGTCTAGCTCTGGCTGACATCGCTGTCGCTCTAGTGGCCAACCCGAGTGGGATCGTGCTCAGGCTCGGTGAGTGGCAACACTTGGTCAGTGACGTGGTTGACTGGTTGTGGTAGAAAGTTCGAGTTGTTGCATCGCAAACGTGTGTGACGTAACAATTCATGTCATGTTAGCACAAGTGCACTATCCTGAGTGACAAATGAAATATCCACCTTATCGGTGGTTGCATTCATCAAGGAAAGAATCTCAAACTCGGTTTCGTTTGTAGACACGCGTGACGAAAATTGTGATGTCAGATAACAACATCACTCCGTTCTTGTGATGTCACACTTGATCTATCTTAGTTCATTTGGCATGTTTTATATCAGGTTTTGTCATATCGTCCGAAGACAATGGGGTAATTGGAAGCCCTGGAATGAGTTATCCTCTCTGCCTTGCCCTCGTATCCGCAGTCCTCATCCTGACTCAAGTGTCCATCTTCAATCTCCTCATCATCGCCATCGATAGATTCCTCGCCATCGAATACTCTCTAAGGTAAGAAGCGTCATCTTGCTTGGGACGGGAAGATAAACGTATTCATTCTTTGTCATAGCCGTAGGAGAATTGAACATTTTGGGTGTTCGAACAAATTTGCCCCAGTTTTGTCTTTGCATATATAAAAACGTGGCAATTTATAATTTTTTGCAATTTAACTAAATAATTGCTGCACATTTGCGTACAAATTCGCGATGTTTCTTTTGTAGCGTGGGAGCGATCACCTCCATCCTCTACTACGGGTATACTATCTGTCTATCTTTAGTGGCCGGGCCTGTGTCAGTAGTTCAGAGCCTCTGAGTATACCAAACCACCACCAGAAGCAAGCTGCAGAGAATTTCTCACTCCTAGGATGATTAATTTGACAATTAAAATTAAATGGAAGTTCGACATGTCGATCTTTGCATAGGAGGTGGTAGCAGTCCTGACAATCGCTGCAGCTATTTGACTGTTGCCATCAAGCGCAAAAAGATTGGCATTTTAAGTTGGTGGTTCGTAAATAGGTGGTGGGATGGTGCAACGGATAAGGCGCACGCTTTCCAATCATACCTTCCTGAAAAAGGTTGTTAAAAAACACCGCTCACCTCTACCCTGGGTGTAATAAATTGGGTGGGCATAATTTCTACAGGAAAGACGGCCGAGAGAAAGGAACTGGCCGCCCTACTCTCCTTAGTGCCGAAGGCTTAGTAAAATGAGAACCTTGTCTTCTCATACCCGACAGTTGAATCAAGTATGGGACCACCTTTAGATAGGGCAGCGGGGAAGACGTGCAATCTAGCAGGCTGGTTCATATTGTTCTTTGAGCTTCCCACCTCGGTACGAAGACGGTTGAGTTTGTATATGAAAAGTCTGAAACACTGCGGTGAGAAACGACATCCACATGAGCTGGGTTAATAACACTACAGCTTAAAGTGATGTGTGAGTCACAATGAAGAGTTGCATCGAATGTTGAAGCGCGAACATTGAGATCAAGCGACGCTTACATCAGCTGCATCTTTCATACATATATGTTTTGCCACAATGAATCAGCGATCCAATGTCTTGTTCAGCTGCATAGACGTAACAATGGCAACAATAGACCTCTCGAACAAGTGAACTTTTGTGGGAAGTAACAGGGAAACTTATTCAATGGTGATAAAACTGCTTGAACAATGTTCAGGTCATTCTGAACATTTGTCATTTTTTGAAAGGTTGCTGTTTTTGAAACAACTAAATCGCGCGCTCAATGGAAATAAGCGTTAGCCTAGGTAACTAAGCATTGTCGATCATTTCTGCATCGGCCGTATCTTCAAAACGAAAGCTCTTTCTGTTTTCCTCAATCGTGCTGATATCAGCTTTTCTTTGGGAAATTCTTTTAATTATTCGTTTGTTAGAGAAACAGCGCGGTTTTGCTTATATTGAGGTTGCTCATTGTTCCACCGCCGCCTGCATTGTCTGCTTGCTGATGACAACACCACCTTCCCTTCTGCTTTCTTGATTTCCCTGCAAGCGTTTCAAAAGAGAAGACTATCTTGGTAAAAGTGGTTTTGTGGAAAATTTTCTTTTGTTAAGCCGAATAAAATGCAGACACTCAAACCACAAGTGCTTGCTACAAGGCTTCCAATAACCATTTATTGGAATTGTTGACAACCCAGAGGTTTGATCGAAATGTTGGAAGTTTCGGAAAGACAAGTATTCTATCACTGGAAACATGTTTGTTTGGTTGGTTTTGAATATTTATCCTCGCACTCACGGTTGCCAGGTGGCCTAAAATTCGGAAAAAAAGGGAATAAATTGGTCTAATTTTATATGCTGTGTCCGACCGCTAGCAAAGTCATTCGGACATTTGTTTTGTGCAAACGTTTAAGTTCCTGTGATATCAGTGAAGTGCTGTTCCATTAATAAAACATTACGCATTATTTGTCCTAAAATGTAAGAATTTCAAACTCAAACTGCCCAAATTCCCCCAGGATTACCGGGCAACTCTGCTCGGATTGACAAAGACTTCTGATAGGTAGTTTTCTGGTAGTTTCGCATTCTTGTAGAGGCTTTTGACGCAGGGCCGGTTACCGAGATTGAAAAAGTAAAGTTTCTTTAAATTGCTATTGAAAGAAGGAAAAGGTCGCTTTTATACCGAAAAAATGTTTTTCAATTTTTCACAAACAAAAATGATTTACGAAAGTTTTTGATAAAAATACGAAAAAAAGTTTTTTCATTCTTTAAAACCACCCCGTGCGTACCACTTTGATCACACAACTCTCAATTAAAGTTGGATCGAAAACTGTAATTAAGCAATATTGGTATTGGTTTGCCTGATGTGGTGTGCTTGTGGTGTGCAACTTTCGATGTACACGCATGTTTCGTTTATGAATCATAATTGATAATCTACAAGTCATCGTTGTCTTGTAAACTTGTGTGTCTTTCAAACACACTAAACAGTTGAGACGGCTTATATATGTAATGTTGGCTTGAACAGAGTTATTAAGGAAATGGTGGGAAATGTACACATGAGCTTTCAGTAATTTAGCCTTTCAAAGTAGATCACTTTGCAAAAGATAAAGTTACATAAAACAATTCAATGAGAAAGTGGGAACAAATGTTCATAAATCACACATAAGGAAAACAAGGAAAACTTGGGGTGAATATTTATCTGAGGTGATCGATGCCTGGTTTGGGCAATGGGCATGGCAGTTAAAGAAGCAAATCACCCTCATGCACAGTTGCACACTGCACATTCCTTCGGATAAAAATAAATAATTTTCATGAGAACACTCGGTAGTATTCCTTCATACAATGCGGCACTTCCGGATGTAACAGGAAGTACGTTTTGTTGCAATATGTTTGAAACCGTCCAATCGTGACTTGAGGCTTATTACGCTTGATTGAATACATGCGCCCAAGCAGATAAACGGTGGCGATGTGTTTATTAGATCACAATGATAACATTGCCACGGTACTTTCGACGAGAATTAGCCAAGGGTTGCAACTAAATTATTGGCTGTTCAGTTTTTCGCAGCTGGTATCGATTTGATCGAGGTGATGGGATGGCGCAACTGATAAGACGTTAGTTTTCCAACCGCAGCTTTCCAACCTCAGCTTTCCAATTACACAAACCTGCTTCGACTCCCAGCTTAACCTGGTGCGTACGCAACAATTGTCGTCCAAGACAGTTCGCTTTGTCTGAACGGCGCTATGACGAAACCGAGGAACATTGTTTCCAATGGCAATTG
Source organism: Aplidium turbinatum (assembly GCF_918807975.1). NCBI lineage: Eukaryota > Metazoa > Chordata > Ascidiacea > Aplousobranchia > Polyclinidae > Aplidium > Aplidium turbinatum. The sequence continues at coordinate 1,605,651 of NC_137483.1, read as the reverse complement.
CAGTTTGACAGAAACAATGCAGCAATAATGCGATTATATCAAGAAACAATAGTTCAACCTTGACTTCTCCGGAATGGTCAAAACGACAAAATGAAGCAAAAAGTACAAAACACAATCAAAACAAAAGCTTGTTGCGCTGGGGGTTGGGGACTCTCCAAAACTCTACAGTCTACAAAGTAATAATGAGACGAAAATTGCTGGGAGTCGCTAAATTAAATGCGCACAGTAACTCAAGTTGCGAAAAATAAATTACGCACTTAATGGCTTAAGTTGGTTGTTGATAAATATCGACCACTTCAAACATGTAACAAATTGGGTGTAACAAATTCGGGAGCATAGTTACTGAACAAAAAACGGCCGAAAGAATGACACTGGCCACCCTACTCTCATTAGTGCCGAAGGCCTAGTGTGATGAGAACCTTTTCTTCTCATTTCCCAAAGTAAGTGAGTATGGGACTACCTTTAACTTTTTATCGACTTAACCGTAATCTAAGCCAAACTTACAAAGCATGAAAATATTTACAAGAAAACATTTGTGATCTTGTTTCGATTGTCCGAAGAACCAAGACCCGAGGTTCTCTTTGATCACCCAACCTATGAAAGATTTGTGCTTCTTTCAGACCTTTGTAGGTTTGTTCACAAAATAGGTTTTCCATAATAATTTGACGTGCTGGTTTTCTAATTGCAACATCCTCATTCCTCACCATTGACTGATCTAACCACTGATCTCATAATCGTGTCAGGTACAAAGCCATCGTGACGCCAACAAGGGTGCGAATCGCCGTTGCGGGAACATGGATCTGTGGCTTTGTGTTCATCATCGGGCCCCATCTAGGTTGGGAAAGCGCACAGAAGCCAACTAACACCAGGTGCTGTTCATCAACTATTTGATTGCGGCCGCATGTGAATGACTGACGCGTTCTCAAATGAAACATGCTTTTAATCCTTTGGCCAAAAACTAGTACGCAATAAGGGACTTTTTTAGTCACCCAGTGTGTGTATTCTCAATATACTTGCAATCTTCTTTTAATTTGAGGACCAAAAAGGGCTGCGGATACCAAAATTTCTCAGTTATTTTGTACTAAATTGACTGAGTTTTAAACCCAGGTTTACCGCTGCAGGAGTTAACATTGCAATGTCAAGGCCACGACATCGTCTACTTTGTAGGTGATATCAACTATTTGAGCTTAGAAGATAGTTATGCAACCATGAACCGAGTCATAAGTTCAACACATCATTGGCTACATAGCCTCGTGTGAGAGTCTTTGCTTGACGATCAAAAGGGCGCCTGCACGACACCTCTCAAAAACAGATTAAATGACACTCCTGAAGGGGACATGAAGATTGGCTTTCTTGCCTTCCCGTCCACTTAATCTAAATCTTCAACCACCAGGCGTAAGCCTGGATAGGATGAAAAAATCATGTCTAGTTTCTATACTTTTGGTTCTGTATATTTTATTGTATTATAACGCGGTGTTCATCTTCAGCCAGAACCCCATACTGGTTTGTACTTTTGAGGAGGGGATCAGTATGGAGTACATGGTGTATGTGAACTTCTTGGGATGTGTTCTTCTTCCCCTCATTGTGATGTTTGTGCTCTATTACGTCATATTCAAGGTAACTGTTACTTCATAATCTTGTTAGTAATTTAGTATCCTTATTATAGCCTGACTACTGCCACCTGCAGGCACTCAAATAACATTTTGTTATAAAATTGATTTAATAAATCTATAACCTGCAACAGATCCTACGCTGAATAAATAATAAATCAATAATAATAACAAATAAATAACATTAATAAATATTTCATTCTTTATTTGATACCTGGCAGTAGGCCTAAGTAGCTCATTGTGTCACAGCTCAGTAACTGGAGATCTCTGATATGCCTCTTTAAACATTTATAACAAAATTTTTCAACTTCTTACGACAGAAATTATTGAGTTATGTATCATCTAAGCTACAAGTACTGTGGTTGCACAGATAACAGTTATTTACATACCTTATTTACTCTTTGTGACGCATCTGGCTCACAGAAAGTTTTCTTTCAACTTTTCATTACAATTTAAAGCTGAAAATAGGCTCAGAATGCAACAAATTAAATGCATTTTTCAAAATGTTCTGGGGAGGTTCCCCAGATACCCCACTGTTTTTCTCATCTTCAGTAAACACATGGCCCCACTTTTACAACTCGTCACCTGCCACTGCATGTTAGTTATATTAAGTGTTCTCTAATGGCTTTTTAAATGGCTCTCTGATCTAAAAAGGTTCCCGACCTCTGTATTAGACCATACACCACCTCAGAGATTGTGAGTGATGTTGCGTTCTTGAAAGTATATTTGCAAAGAGAAAATTTGGGCAAATTTTATTCGCCTCCCCAAAATGTCTTACTCTCCTACGGCTCTGTTTATTTACATCAATTGTTTGATGCACCCAATCATGACAAAGCTGCTTTCAATACGACTCTTCAAAACGCACTTGCCACTTTTTTTCTAAAAAAGTGATTCATTCATGTTGCAATGCACCATGGGAAAGTGGAGTTAATGTCGGGATGGTTTTGTGAACTCTTTGTGGGATGAAAATGAAATACCTGTTACAATATGCGATGTACGGCACGATAATGAAGAGAAAGTTGAAAAAAAAACAAATTTAACAGCAACTTGTCTCAGGGCAGATGTTGCAATAAATTTAACGACCAAACTCCTAAACTTGTTGATCACTTATGCTGTAATTTGTAATTTAATGCTGTAACTAAACCTAGATTTCGTTTTTTTTTGTAAGATTGACTTAATACCAATTGGAAGACAATACCATGGAAGTAAATTATTCATAGACGCACACAATGCTTTCCAATCTAACAGCTCAAGAGGCCGACAGCAAGAACATAATTTGCCTGTCAATCAACAGGCGATGTCTTTCAGCAATTTGGTCGCGACCACGACGTCATGAATGTGGTGCGGGAGAAGTGTTCTTCTGCTCTATCGCGTTTGTGTCGATTAAGTTTCTTATTGAAAGATTTTGAGACTAACAAGTTTTATTTACAACATTCCCACACTCCCAGTTGTCACGTATTGGAATCACTTGTGCATTCCAGAGAGCATGACCATTGATTTTAACATGTAATAGTCGGGAGTCAAACACAGTTGAGATGTTACACCAACACATGTTTCAAACTGGTAATAACCGACGAAATAGAATTGTAAAAAAACGCGTTTACTTTAATTTGACAAAAGGAAACTTATTTTATGAACCACGTTTGGAACATCAATGTTTGAAGTTCAAAGCAGAGAAACAATTACTATTTCTCATCGCACTGCGCATCTTTGTTGCTATGCGACAGCGCCATTTGCGTGGCCCATTGCGTTGAGTGGCTTCTGCCCATCAGAGTTGGTGCTTTCCCTCTAGGTTCGTATGGGAAGTTGGGAAACGACGACTTGATATCCATTGGAATGAAATAGGCTCCACTGTTTGGAAAGCATGTGCATTCATGCATCTATTCCAATGGCTAATTTTGTTTTGTTTTATCACAGTCGGCGCGGAATCAATTGAAAAAGATTTATTCCGATGTTTTGATCTACAAGAAGCAAAGCAGGAGACCGTCGCTGTCTTCCTTAAAATCCATAAAAGATATTTTTGTCGTCAAAAAAAACCCGGAAGAAAAACCGAGAAAAATCAAAATATCTCTTAGGACTAAAATATTTCTAACAAACAGTGGAAGAAAAGAAAACGACAGATGCAAACACGAAACAAATAGAAATGTTATATATGACGATTATTCAAAGACACTAAACCATGGTGATGTCACAAGCAAGGAGCACACCATCAATGACAAACAAGGAAATGAGTTATCAGCTTCCAAAGGAACAAGAAGAGTTTCCCTTGAGGAGGTCAACTCCATCGTTGAGGTAAGGTTGGAACTGAAGTGGTGGTTGGTAGGCTACATTGTTTGCTGTTTACGTTGGGAAAGTTGTTTACATTCATTTTGTTTGCTATTCAAAATGCGACAATGACATGAACACCAAGTCTTCAATATGATTTCACAGCATCGAGAGAAATCATAAGACTCAGAAAATATTTGTGTTTTTTTTGTGGGACAAGTTCAACAAAGACGCCAAGCGGCAGGGTCGTTGACAGGATTTCTCGGGCCCGGTACCAATTTATTTTCGGGCCCCCTTCATCGACAATGTTATGAATATAAAGGTTGTGTACAAACTTTTATTGATGTGCTGTTAAAATGACGATGAAACATGCCGTTCAAAGTAGAAAATTAAGAGGAATATCATTTATATATTCTCAAAGATTTGTTGTATCTACAAATTTCCCCAACTGCGCAATTAGGGATTTCTCCGTAAACTGCAAAATCCTTGCTCTCAATCACGATCTTCGTCGATATGTTTAAAATTGTTGGGTTTTCGGCTGAAATTAATTCTTTGTAAAGTAGAGTAGCCGTAGAAGAGTAAAACATTTGGGGGGGGGGGCGAACATAATTTGCCCAAATTTTCAAAATTTGCTCAAATTTTGTCTTTGCGTATATATGTTTAAAAATACAAAATTACTCACAATCTCTGAGAGTCATCAACTTGGCCATGTACAAAACACAAGCAAAAAAACACGTACAACAGCAAAACAAGGCTGAACTTACTTTAATCTACGTTCATAGACCTGTCTGTGTCCCAATTAAATAAACCATCAAATTAAAACATTCTTGTGTATCACAAAAAATATACAGTATATTAAGCCTAACTGGATTCAAAAAAATTTGAACTGAGACTTCACCAATAACTGAATAACAATAATTGCTGAATATTCATGTTACCAGATTATATGAAAATCTCCAGCCCAACTTCAATAAAAGACCTGACCAAAAGTAGCTCAATCTTTTCAATTCAAAGATAGTCCAAAGACTCAATATTTGTAAATTTGCATTGAAAAAAACTAAAATGACAATCCGTTTACTTATCAAACCAGTAACATTACTTAATCCATGCTGCTTCAAATCCTACAGCTTGAAAAGAATTTGACAGTTTACCATGCTATGTGCATCAAACTTCCACCTTTGAACAAAACTACTTTTGATACCAAAAATATTGATATTATATTACAATGAAATCATAGTCAATGCTTTTTCAGAAGATCATTACAAAGATAATCTTACTTCACACTGAAGCAGCTAGGCCTACTCAAATCACAAGCACTGAAGAAAAATGACTCCCAGTCTCCCAGATAATAACTTCAAACTCAATCGTTGCCACAAAATACAGACCACATTACCAAAACATGACACAAAAATAGCACTGTTTACATTGCCTGATATATTAACTGCATGAATTGGATGACAAAACAACATAACATGTGTCTTTACATTTGATTGTTGTTGCTCTAAAACTGTGTCATAGATAGTAAATAGCTGAGCATATCAACCCTGAGAGTGGCAAAGACAAACAGCAGTTTATACTAAAAAATTCAATATAGAAAACAGTTAAACCATAGCTCACAAAAACATGAAATTAAATCCAGAAAAATTCACAAGTTGTTTTCATTAAATATACTTTTTCACTTTGTACATAACTATAGTTAGTGGCCGGGATCAATGCTCACAAAAGTGGTGTAGGCTATATGTGGCCTCACAACTGTTGATTATTAAAGTCTATAACAAATGCTTATTTTGTTTGACCATACCGTATTTACTTGATTGTAAGCTGCGCTTGGTTGAAAGCCGCCCTTGATTGTAAGCCGCATGTGACAGTGTTAAAAGTTTAATGTAAGCCGCCCTTGAATGTAAGCCGCAAATACTGTTTACACGCAAAGCTGAAACTGTTTACTGTTAAGTACCATAAATAAAACTGACAACTCCTTTTTTTCTTTCAAATGCACGTCATAAATGCATGTGACAATTTAAAATGCACGTCACAACTTCACAATTGTCGGCATCAGACAAGGCAGTACGGCAAAACATCTATGGCAAAGTCGACAAGGAAAAAGGCAAAAACAAAAAAGAAAAAATGTAAGCCGCCCTTGAATTTAAGCCGCAAACATGATGGAAAAAAAAACTTTATAAGCCGCGGCTTACAATTAAGTAAATACGGTATCTAAAAATGATAAGCTATCTTTGTAGTAAACAAAAAAACAAAAAAAACAAAATCTTTGTAGTATTTAAGTCAAGTTTTGCGAGGACAGCATAACTCATGGTAAAATTGACTTATCCAATAATTGGGTATTTTTGCCCAAATATTTTTACAAACAACTACATTAGTGGGATATAAAGAAAAAACAAAAACTTCATAAGCTCACCAGAACCCAGCAAGGTTTCAAAATTCTACCAATGAAGGAATGTAGGCTTGTGTGATATTCTAATGAACATCTGTAATAAGCTTATCTCAGCTTGTCGAAGCATTATTTTGCATTTTTTTCTGCAAATACTGAATTGAAACTTGATATTTTGCCTAAATTTTAACATCGAATATAAAAATTTTCAAAATTGTCGATACTCTGTTTTACATTTAAAGCAAAATGTTTTTTATACAAAATGCAACACTATAAAGTTATTAAACTGGTAGAATGTTGAAAACTTATGGTAAGAATTGATTTGTCCAAATAACTCGACATTTTTGCCCAAATGATTTTAATAATCAACTACATTAGTAGGATATTAAGAAAAAACCTCATAAAGTTACCAATACCCAGTAGGCCTTTAAATCTTACCCATGAAGAAATGCAGCTTACATAGGCTATTAGTGAATATCAGTAATAAGCTTACCTCTGTTTCCCAACTGTGCTTTTTTACAGTTCTATTTTGCAGTTGTCGAATCGAAACTTATCATTTTGCCCAGATTGCAATACTACATGCAACAGTTTTCAAAGTCGGTGATAATACATTTACATTTATTGGAAAATATTAATGTATCTCATAAATTACAACAATTATGTAAAGTTTCTAGACTGGTGAGGCGTCGAAACATTGTGGTAAGATTGATTTTCGCAAATAAATGGACATTTTTTGCCCAAATTTGCGACATTTTTTTCCAGCGGGGAGCGACCGCTGCCCCCCATCTCCTACGGCTATGTAATGTAGATGCAAGTAGCTAGAAGTAATTACCACCAAAAAATATATATATTCAGATATATTCAGAATTAAAGAGTGGGTGAAGATAAATATTTCGTGTTTTTGAAAAAAAAATCGTGGTTAGGAAAATCAGTATACCCGGAAGGGGGCCCGGTAGGCTACTTTACCATCTGACGGCTGAAGTGGCTGTTTTAACCTTTGATGGCAATTCCTTTAGAACTGATTATTTTAAGATCTTGATAATATTTGAAGTCGCGGGGAATCTTTTAAATCCGGGCCCCCTAAATATTCTGGGCCCGGGTCCAAAAGTACCACCTAGACCCCCCTGTCAACGCCCCTGCCAAGCGGTGTAGGGTAGCTTGCGTTGTTGTCTAATTCTAAGCAAAACTTAGACTTCTGGTGCCTTTTTCAATAGCACGTCCAAATAAATTACGTTTAAGTAATTTGTAATTAGTTCAGCAAGTAATATTCGGTAACTGAAAGCATTGGATTAGTGGTGGCTATCCTTCGTCTTCGAGGATGATTGCCTTCGCAACAAAAACGCTAACAATGAGTTCGTGGCTAATGTTCAATCCTGGATTTAAAAGTTCGATTACATTTTGGACATTTAAGATCCTTTAAGAGAGCTGGTTATGGGAGTACTTGATGTTCTTTTTTTGTATTCTTTTTTCTTTTAACCTGTGAGATCTCAAACATGGCAACATCTTCATGATTAGAAGCTGCCTGGATCTTCGCGTCACCGATTGTTTATTACATTGCTTCATCAGATGTTGAATTGTGCTCCAACAGTCCAAAATATTGATTTGTTTATTTATTCAGGTCGATTCTACTGAAAGTTTTGGCGACGAAAACACTTTCCCAGAAAGCCAAGAGAAGTTTGAGAAGCAACCAAGAAAAGAAACAACTCCGACCAAACTCAGTTGTTGTATTTATTCAAAATCTCCAGCTTTGTCACGTGACAACAGTTCACCAATCAACGTCCAGTCGTCCCATATCAAAGATAAGTCACCTGGAGACAATCAAAGAAGAATCTCGTGCATTTCAAAAGCTTCTTCTACCGGCTCGACAGATACAGATGGGAATTTTAAAATGCAAAAGATTCTAAAACGCAGATCAAAGTATCTTAAAAAAGAGTTTAATGCTGCTAGAAGTCTTTTTATAGTTCTTGGTGCTTTTGTACTGTGTTGGATGCCTCTACATATTTGTAACTTGGTAACTTTTTTCGTTCCCAGTGTTAGGGCAAATATAAGTTCTATTCTTGATTGTGCAATTCTTTTATCGCATGCAAATTCGTTAATCAATCCAATCATATATGCATTCCAACTCAGCGACATGAAAGAAGCATTCAAAAAGTTGCTGAAGCAGTATTGGGCAACACTGGTGTTTTGCTTGTGTTGTTGCCACATTAATATGAAACAAGTCTCCTAATGACAAAACAATGCAGTTTTTATTTCTTATAATGATTTATCTTGTTGCTGCACTTCATAATAATTGCAGCATTTCTGTGACATCTTTACTGGCATGTGTTCCATTGGTCGGTTAATTGCGGGATTATACCGACAAAAGCGTTTATTATGGCGCAATAGAATAATGGTTCTTGCTGAAATGGACGATAAGGCGATTACAGTAATAATTTCATATTGCCATTTAGTTGCCATAAAAACAATCAAACACAAACAACTGAAAATCTATCGTGAGTAAAAATCCATCAAATGTTGAAATTTCAACTTGATTTGTTGGATTGAAGGCATTTTGCAAAGCTACCTACAAATTGTGAACTCATCCAATCATTTGTAAAGCTTCACAACAACTTGATTTGCTTCATACGGGCATGGGTTTATGTCTCTTCCCACTGAAAGTTTGTTTTGCTGAAGAATGTTGCTTTAGTTTCAGTGATTGAAAATTTAGTAGATTTTCTACGCTATTTATTATTTTTGTTCAAATTTTATTTGGTTATTTGTCCAGTACGCTATTACATGCTTGCGCGTTAATATTAAATTAAGACTTTGTTCAATTTTTTGTCCTGCTCTCTAAAAAGGAGTAGCCTAAGAATAAAAAAAAAGAATCAGCTAAAAACAAAAAGAAAAGAATGAAATTAAACGGAATCATAAAAACGAAAGTGAAGTTGTAAATAACATCAACATTTTTTTATTTTTATTTTTGATTATCGCTCTACAACAGCTAAGGTCTTTTAGCGACAGGGCTTATTTTTCATTTGTATCAGGTTTACGATGTTATCACATTATTACCCGACTTATTCTCACTGCGCTATGCAGGATAGAACACAATTGGTACCGTTTTTAAAGTCTTCGGTTTGACCCGACCTGGAATCGATCTCAGATCTACCAGCATCAGAGCCGAAGGCGAAACCACTCGGCCACTGAGCTGGTAATAACATCAACTTTAAAATAGGAAAAACTGTTGCTGCTATAGAGTGACACCACGCGGTAATGTTGAGGTGAATTCTGCTCAGACAACAAGATTCAAAATCTTTGAAACAATGTGACCTTCTAGTTGAGGTTTTTGTAATACTGATGCCCGCTCCAACGATCGGAAGGAACAATTTTGCGAACTCACTAATGTCCATGATGTGATGGATTTCATCTCTTTCCTACTGTTAAATTATTTTAGCTATTTATGTTTCAGTTTGACATCCTACTCACAATGTACGCAAACAACATTGTAATCCAAACTTAATCGTTTTAAAAGCAAAGAACACAAAACCTGGTATTGCGTTGGTATGACTGGACCTGGGGTCTTGACAGAGGTGGGCAGTAGCGCGCTACTTTTGTAGCGGCGCTACTAGCGGCGCTACTTGTTTGGTAAAAGTAGCGGTAGCGGCGCTACTTTTTAGTTGTAGTAGCGGCTGCAGTAGCGGCGCTATTTTTATTCCAAAGTAGCGGTAGCGGGAGAGGCGCTACTTTTTTTCAGTCGCACTCCCGCTACCGGTGGGATGGCGAGTGGATAAGGCGCTCGCTTTCCAATCACGCAATCCTGGTTCGACTCCCGGCTTATGCTGGTTGTTGACAAACACCGCTCACCTCTACCCAGGGTGTAATAAATTGGGTGGGCGTAATTGCTGAAGTAAAGGCGGCCGAGAGAAAGGAACTGGCCACCCTACTCTCGTTAGTGCCGATGGCTTAGTATAATGAGAACCTTATCTTCTCATCCCCCAATGCTTGGATTCAAGTATGGGACTCACCTTTACCTTTTACTCCCGCTACCCGCTACTTTTTAATTTAAATTGAAAAAAATGCTTGTTTTTTTTGCAATATTGGCGTGGTCAAACAGCTATACAATCGTCTTGGTTGCAAAGTTTCGGTCTTTTCTAGCTAACGTCAACTTCTTCGGCGAATATCTCCGTGTGATGAAGCCTATCTGCCAGGCTTTAGACATTCTCCAGGGCGAGTCCAAGGCATATTACGGAGTCTTGCTTCCAACCATCACAATTTGCGGGAAAAAGTTGACCGAGATCAGTGATCTTGTGACTTATGAGGAGTTGAAAATGAAAGTCCTTGAAGGGGTGAAGAAACAATTCAACAAGTGCTTCAACAACATGAAATGCGTTATGGCATCATGTCTCCATCCCTCCTTCAAGACGTCGTGGCTACAATTTCTGCACTACGTTTCCACGGATGATGCTGACGCACTGCGAGAAAAAGTCAAAACAGATGTAATTCAACTGTTGCGGGAGACATCAAGCCAGGTTGATACCGAGAAGAGTGACACCAACACCAGTCATGACTCCGAGGATCTATTTTTTGGAGTGTTTGTGCCATCCCGTGAAACGTCGGTGCAGAAGGAAGCAACAATTGTGGACACCTTTTTTTCGGACAAGAGCAAGTCCTTGAGCTTTTCGAATACCGAGTTAAAACATCTGTTCATTAAACACAACACCCCCATTACTTCCAGTGTTGTGGTGGAGAGACTTTACTCTGTTGGAAAAGATGTGCTTAAGCGAAAGCGGGCAGTGACTCTCAATCAATCAATCAATGTTTTATTTGTCAGTACATGTTTGAAATATGCAATTAATATACACAATGCAAATTTACATTAGTTCCTATACCGACAGGGAGACAACGAGACGACCATACGGTCTACTAGTCAATTGCCACCCACCCTCTCATTTTGAAATGCTTGTGTTTTTGAAAGGTGCGTAACAATAAATTTCCCTTAGAATGTGTTTTCTATAATGACGTTAAAATGACAGCGTAAACGAATGATAACATTCGTTTTCATGGTCATTTTTGCGTCGCTAGAGACTTGAGTGTTTCCTACTGTCATTTTAGACAAAAGTAGCGGAAAAAGTAGCGGTAGCGCGCGCTACTTTGGCCCGAGTAGCGGTAGCGGGTAGCGCGCTACTTTTGTAAATGGGTAGCGGGTAGCGGTAGCGCGCGCTACTTTGGCCCAAGTAGCGGTAGCGGGTAGCGCGCTACTTTAAAAGTAGCGGGTGCCCACCTCTGGGTCTTGATCTTTGACTTACAAATTTTCACTATTACCTGCCCACTAAGTTCAATGCGTACAAGCAACTTCTATGATAACAACACACCTGTTAACTAAAAATATATAAAACTAAACACAGGAACATGGTAAATTAAAGAAGAGCTATTCAAGCAACTTGTTTCTCCAAGTGCTTCGTGTGCGTAAAAATGTAAACAAGTGCTTTGAAGATTGTTTGGTCACCGTTAAGTGCCGAGCAGAAAAGCAGGGCATTAGACTATAGGATCACCGACTTGAGACAAATGCAGATGACATTACCAACTTTACACCTAATCAGGCTATTCATCTTTACAAATGAAATTACGGATAGAGGTTTCATGATCGGGATATTTAAACCTTTTTGGAAATGTCATAAATCCCAGGGTGCTACGGACTTCGAGAACCATCATTGCAAATAAATAGAGCTGCTAAACATTTTCAGATGGCGTTAATTGCGACATTTTAAATCTTTCTAAAACTGATTGCAAAATTTTCATCAGCTCCAACCGCAGTTTGCCTTCTTTTTCTTCGCCCTTTTTCGCCAGACCAGCAGCTATAAATGCAACGCTGCATGTTTTCTTCATATCCTCAAAGTAATGGCTAGCCGCTATTCTTGTGGCTCTACGCATGAAGTACAAGTGGCAGAGCGTTGTGAGAAATGTCAAAATGATCAAAGTGTAATCCACAAAGAATATTATCAACGCCTCCCTTCGTCCGTTGATGGAACACAAGACACAAATTTCTTCATGAGGAAGGTAGCATCTGCAAAATATAAAGTTGATTAAGCTTCTCTTGGTCTTTGTATTGATTAAAATGTTTCACAACAATTACAACTATCCAAGAAAAGAAATTGCACACAGAATTATTTGAATTTCGCTTTAGGTAGTTAGTCCACTCTTGGATTAACCTTCTATACGAAAGAGTCAAGACAAGCTTTGCTCTTGAATGACAATATAGCCTGCGTTATTTTAACTAGGATCATATCTTATACACAAAAAACCTTTATTGCAATGGAATTTGTGGCCTACAGTGCATGATAGTTACTTAGGGTTGTTCGTCTGAGAACACTCTTTATTGGGTGTGTGCCCCCTCTTGAGTGTGTTCACTCCTTCTTGGGTGTGTGCCCTCCTATTGAGTGTGTGCACCCCATCTTGAGTGTGTTCACCCCATCTTGAGTTTGTTCACCCCATCTTGAGTGTGTTCACCCCCTCTTGAGTGTGTGCACCCAGGGATGGAGGAACCACGTGGGCCTCGTGGGCATAAGCCCACCTACTTTATTTTTTGGGTGGGCCTGACCCACCCACTTTTGAAAGCTAAATTTTTTTAAAAAGGTAGCGAAAATGGCAAATTAGAGAGGGAGTTCCAAAAAAAAGGTCTTCACTCATTTGATACACACTAGTTAGATTATCTTTGATAGCTAAATGATGAAATCCAATCTTTAAACTTGTCGAGCAAATGTCGAGAAAAAGGTAGAAGTGACAAAACGCGAACGATAAAACGTGCTATGACTGAAATAAGTTATTGAGTTGAAAGACATTTTTCACGGTCGCAACACCTTCAGAAAAATTTAAGATAGAAAGGGAAATGAAAGAAGAAAATGTTACAAAGAACGACATATATTCAGGCAATGGCTTTGTCAGCCCCTACAGCTTTAGCTGATATTTCGTAGCTAGACGTCGTAATTTATAAAAAAACAAAAAAACATTGTCCATGTCCATCTTACATACAGTACTGTTATGGCATAATACCTAAAGTGGAGACATAAAAGTGTTTATATTTCTCATGAATATTTTAACTTTTGTTTCATTCTAGCGCCCACTGATGTATCATGCCTGACAACATGTAAGGCAGGTACTCCAAAGAGGAAAAGTTTTCATAACAAAACATGGAAAATAGATGCCGATCCTTTAAACTTCCAGTTATTAAGTTGCTGAGTTTATTTCCAAACTCATTCCAATGCGTTTTCTGAAGTGACAAAACCGAGCCTTTATGTTCTTCGATTATCTGAAACAAATCACTACGAGACAATGCTTACGTGTCTTTCAATGGCTTTACAATTTCAATTTGCAATATGGAAGAGCCAATCAGACGCAAACACCTCATTGAAGTGTTGCCATAAAAGAATAAAATACCATGGACTACAAATCATCCAGATCACTACAAGAGTATTGCCACATGAACTTTTTAAAGAATGTAAGAAATTCTGAAGTGAAAGATGTGAGGCAATAAGCTTCTCGACATTGGAACCTCGAGCAGAACAGAAGCAAACATCGCGCTCATCAGAAGAACATGTTGTTCTGGGATTTGCGAGGAAACACGTTTGACTTGCACTTGGGTTTTACTTAGATTTTCAAAAGTGCCCTAAAACTGACAAATTGTTTTAGTGGTCTGTGCCAAATGCTTATAGAAGGTTCAGAACAGAAATAATACTAATTAAGATAACGAAAGCAATTAACAGAAAGTATTTGACTAAGAGAAATAAAATGTGTAAGAGTTGACAATGAATGCGAAAGGTTGCGAGAACGTCACAAAAGAGTGTCAGAAGAAAGGAAAACAGGTCAAATCCAGCGGCGTGGCATGACTACTTTTATTGGCTATCTATACTTTCTCAGCAATCTTCTTAAGCATATAACAATTTACTTGAAATTAAAAAAAGCAAACAAACATACAGTGAGGGTGACTCGGTTGAACAGCACCCAGGGCGTTTTTTAAATACAAACAAATTAATGTTTGCAGAAAAAAATAAACATCAAATAAAATGGCTACTCCACGTCCCTAGTTACAACGAAAGCTATCCTGGAAGCCACTTGACTTGGGCACATAATTAGCATTGCCACGTTTCCTTCGTTAGTTTCCTTATAACAGCGCTGAAAGCCAAAAGCAGATTTTGCGGATTTTTCTTGCCTTTTGCTTTCAAGTAGAATACAAAGATAATATGTTTGCTACAATGCTACATGGTAACTGCATCATGGTTAATCTCACCACACTGACCCTTTCAAAAGTAGCTTCTGCAGCACTTTGCAAGAGCTCTCTTGATTCGTTACTTTGATGGGCGGTGCCTGCGCGTAATGCCTCAATCCGTCTTTGTCTCAATCCGTCTTTGTATTCTTCAACATCTTCGACTTTTTCGATCCGCGCCTCGTTCTTGTAACGTTCCGAGCCATTAAACGTTTCGCTTCTTCGGTCATAAGGCTTGTCATTGTACAAACCTCTCTTGATGACCTTTAGCCTCTCAAATATCTCCTTCAGTAACACCCTCATGTAGCCTACTTGAGTTGGCCGTTCAGTCGTGCCCCCATCACGAAGTGCCAATACACCCATGGCGTTATGAAGCAGATGATCTGTAACAATATTATACTCCACGAAACTTGATATACGCATCCCTGCTGTTATTCATAAATTTTTGGTATATTTTGGTTTTGAACATGATTACTTTAAACATTTCTCTTTGTGTAGGTGATTACACACCATAGCCTACGACTCACCTGACTACTAATCACGTAAGGAAGCATCTCGTAGATACTTTTGATGTCTGAATGATTTTGAAGCAGTGGAATATCGCCAAGTTGCAAAATTTCTTTGCAGATTGTGTTGTTTAAAGCTGATGACTTTCAACAGATTGTGTTGGTGAACTCTGCAACCGCGACGCTAATTGTCCCACGGGGAGGGTTACAGGATACGACTGGCCCTAGAAGTAGTGAAGGCTCTAGAGACGAGGTTCATTTTGTCTGAGTGAAAACTTAAGAAACGGAATTCTAAATAAAACCAAGACTTAGCAGTGAGAACTTTCCCTCCTCCTTTTAGACTTTTCCTTGGCCCTTTTAAACTTTCCTCCCTCTCGGTAAACTTCTCCTACCCCCTTTTAAACTTACATCCATCACTGTCAAGAGAAAACTGCTTCGTCAAAAAGAAATTTTGTTTTGTTTTGAAATTTTTTTAAAAATATTTCTGTTTTGATCTTTCCTGGAAAAAGTGGGCCGTAAGGTTCACCAAAGTTCGAAAGGTTAAAATTTTTGAAGGACACTGCAGTTTGAATGTTCAGAAGCGGTTCAACATTTTAATCTGAAAAATCCGTTTTGCATGACAGAAGTTTTTCTTATGATGTAAGTTTGAAATAGTTTGATTTTTTTTAGAAACACGTAATATTAGGAAGCGCATAATCTTAATTTATTTTTATTACTTTAAAATTTCTGAAACATTAAACTTTATTGCTTGCAACATTGTCAGCAAACACAATTGGTAGGGCAAAGGCAGGTTAGTTGATACAATTTTCACATTTAGTGAAATTTTACTAAAACTATTGGATATAGAAACACCATTGATGGTGCTAAAGAAACTTCGTTTGTTGGACTAACTTTCCCCCAAGTTTAGTCTGTTTGATGTCACTGGTTATCAGTTCAGACTCATTCAAATATACATCTCCAGTTTGTATCAACTAACCTTCCAACAAGGTTAGTTGATACACCTATGAGGTTAGTTGATACATGGAACTTCTAGTTGATACGATCAAAATACGCCTCATTTACACTGAGAATATAATATACTTTATAGGCTACTTTTGAAATTTATACTCAAACTACTGTAGAGTAGATAGTAGAACCATATTGCCAGGTCAGGGTTAACCAAAATCCATGACAGTGCTGCAGTCTTATAGTGTTATCTAGTGTAAAATGTGATAAAGATATTTTACATCCGGATGTTCTTCCTAACGCCAACCTGTTATACAGATTTGGAAATTTACATAATTGTCAATTCTTATGACAGCCAGAGTTTACGTACAACGTACAGTAAGAGGGTCTTCAGTTGATCTGTAGCATCCAGTGGCGTAGCCAAGGGGAGGGGGAGGTTTGGGGGGTTACAACCCCCTTTGGCACTCGTGTGACGTCACGATATTGACAATGAGGCTTTCAGTCTCTATGTCTCTAAAACAAAGTTTGTCTATGTCACAATCAAGGTGCAAATGCCTCGCGATGGCTTGCTTTGTATCTTCAACAAGCGTGTTGTTTTCATTATGGAATTCTGGTGCGTTGTGTTATTGTCGGTTATGACCTGAAGTAACCTCTGATGACGAAATCTGTATTATGTAACGTGTTTTCTGGAATCATTTTCCCTACGTGACCTTCTAGACACTTCTGTTGTTTACCTTTTAAATGCTACGTGACCGAACGATGGTTCTTTATGATGTAACCTTCTCGAAGTTACTGGACTGAACAGCCAACTATAAATAGTGGTGTAGTTTGTGTAATGTTTATTCTGAGATGCTGAGATTATTATTATGGGAGTTATATTATGATGAGTTGATTATTATGATGAGTTGGTTATGAGAGATCATTGCTGAAATAGTAGCAGTTGGTAATAAAAGCAAAGATTATTGTTGATCAAAAGTTGAAGTATTGCATACGAGTAAAGCAAGTTGACGCTAATATAATTTCTGATTGAAATTAGAATCGTATGAGAAGCTGCGAGTGGATTACGTTAAACTTGATCAATAGTCGCAAGCATTGGAATCTATTGCCGTTTACTGTTACTTTGATTAATTGTTGGAAGTGGTGAACCATTCGTTGGAGTCCTTCAAGCGTTTTTATATATCATTTCACCAGTAGAACTATCCGTGAATTTAATTGACTGCTTTTCGGTTTGACCCATTAAACTACGTCATTGAATCTTTCCAAGTCTTTTTCCTGGTAAGAGATAGAAAGAAATCGTGACAGTCTAATTTTAAACGAAACTGCATCAACAGAGCGAGTTTTGCCAGTACCAAACATTCAAATATCTCAGCCAGGAATTAACAAGAAAACATAGAGACAGCTTTATTACCAAAAAATGCCCAAGAAAACATGATCTTATCTTTTTGCTTTGCCTCCGGACAGCACCATTTTACAGGAATATTTATACCCACATCTTTGTTGAAAATGCTCTCAAAATGCACCAAATTCAAAGTAATTTTTTCAAATTTTCTGGGGGAGGCCCCCCAGACCCCCGCCGCCGGGTGTCGCCTTTGGCGACGACGCCGTCTGGCTTCGCCCGCCGGCCGTCAAAACCCCCTCTTTTCAAAATTCCTGACTACGCTACTGCATCGATCAGTTTTTCTTTTATAAAACTGGGGCATGTTGTCAAAGAGGCCTTATCAATTCTGCGATATTGTCAAGTTCACAAGTTCTGCAGCTTCATTTACACACAGCTCAAAAGTTCAACAACTAATTCCAAACCAGTTTACAGAGTTTCACATGTAGGCCTATTTTACCTGAAAATATGGTTGAAATATTGCAGGTTACTGAATGTATGAATGCAGGTTAGTTGATACAGTGTATCAACTAGCCTGGGCTAAAATGTATCAACTAACCTTTTCCTTACTTTTGTCAAAAATGTGTCTGCCATCAATCTAACTAAGTCGGTTAAAAATGATTTGATTTATGCAATGATACTATACACCTATACACTGCCTGTCGCCAATAAGTTAATCTTTTACCGTTTTTCAAACACTCAAGAATTAACTGAATTGTAAATTTGAAAAAATTTACAAAAAAACTCAATTTTTGAACATTTCGCATTATTTTACAAACTTGAAATTGGATAACAGCGAAATCATCATGTCACCACTCAATCATTATTCTTCACCAGTTGGTGGCGGTATTTGTACAAAAAACGTTTTCTGGAATCCGTTTTTAGTGGTGTATCAACTAACCTTCTGTATCAACTAACCTGCCCTTGCATATTTGCTCATACTTACCAATTATGACGACAACGATTGAAAGCACGGTTAGAGCACCGAAGATGTAGGATGCTATAAACATGACCAATCTATCCCAACCAAAATCGATGACGATGTTCTTTTCATGCTTCTGTGACGCTTCTTCCAACCCGCTAATTGCGGTCGTGGCGAATCGATCCATAGCTAGTCACGCTGGGGGTGCGCTATGCCAGTGGTTCCCAACTCGTTTTTAAGGCGACCCATTTAAAAAAAAAATTCAGTTTGGTAAAATCTTGCGACCCAAACAAATCGTCGTAATATTTTAAAAGCCATACAAGATTGTGTTGCAAACAAACAGCACTACAAAAGCAGTAACTTTTTCCGAAACAAATATGTTTATCAAATCACTAATGAGATAGCTGTGCTGGCTTGCTGTTCGTGAGTTTTTGAAATCGAGGCGTTATTTTGCTTAGGCATAGCCGCATGTCGGCTTTAACTTCCAGCCGGTTTCGCTGTTCAGTTTTCACTACACACATGGCACTAAATCCAATCTTACAAAGCCAAGTTGTTGCAAATGGAATCTGCTTTTGAATCCCTAATTGTGAAACTGTGGGACACACTTTGTAGATGGAAGCCTAAAAGTGGATGTTTGCAGAATCTTTGGGGTATTTGTCTTTGAAGGACGCAAAAGAAATACGGTTTGCTACTTCTGTCGTTATGTCCATAAACTGTTCTGCAACATGGATGGAAAGTTGAGGCAGATCTTTTCCAACAAATGGATCAATTATCCAATCATTTTGGTTATTAAGTGTTAGAGATTCTCCATAGTAGTGCACAAACTTTTTGGCAAACTGTTCCAGGTGTCTAATTATCGTTTGCTTAATATCAACTTCATTGCCACAGATATATTGCGTTAGCTCAGGAAATACATCGTACTCATCTCTGGTGACATAACTTTTCCAGAATATGAGTTTTTTGTGTTAAGCAGAAACTTTTGCGGCGCGATCAATCACCGTAAAACCGTTGCCTTGCATATATAAATTTAGAGAATTCAGAGAGTCAAATATATCGGCAAGGTGAGCAACTTTTGCCTTGAAATCTTCTAGCAAAAACTTCTCGGCTAATCTCACACAGTTCTGTTGCCTCAGGAAGATAGCAATCTCCTCTCGCAAATTACAAACTCGCTTCAGGACACGACCTCATGACAACTATCGCACTTCTGTGTGCAACAGCAATGCTTGATAATAATCAGAATCCACAATGACGAAAACAAATGCCGATTTAGTGGACTTATTGTTTTGATGAAGTTTACACACTTCACATCATTCAAAACTTCGTGCAGCTCTTGAGACAGCTTTTTTGCAGCAAAGGCCTCTCGGTGGAGAAAGCAATAAGTCCATACAGCACTTGGGGCTTTGTCTTTGATGCGTTTTACCACACCAGACTACGTGTGGCCCAACGTGTGGAAAACTTTGTCATGGTTTGTCCGACATAGCGTACGTGACATCAGTGACGATCGGTGAGGGAAAGCAAGGAAAGCAGTGCTTACCTGAGCGAAAACTATGCAAAATATAATGACTGAATTCTAGGTTTAACTTCTTACTATTTTTATCAAGTCTATTTTAACTTGAAAATTACTGTGTTCGTGACTAGAATTACTCGTAACGCTTGTGAGTAGTCTAAGTCCTCACCAAACCGCATTTCTTGCCTATAAATGCCAATTAACGCAAACGCTTTTGTCAGAAACCATCACTAAAGCTCCAGGGAAATCAACTTTCAAAATTGCTTACCCTACATTGAAAAACGCCTTCGTTTTATCCAATCCTCAATCGTTTTGCAAAACGACACCAGCTGCTTAGCCAATCAGATGTGTTATCTGGTGTAATGGTTAAAGTTGCTTTCCCAGTGACATCAATGCGTATCTCATAGCGGCTGCTTTTGGTTTCAGGCGAAAGGAATACAGCCTCTACGCATGAGTGATTTTCGGGCTTGTAACTATAGGCTACTGAGTACGCTGAAAATAAACCTGGTTCTCTTACCAAAAAAAAACATAGATTCTACAATAAGACATGCAATTCCAAAGGGTACATTAACCAACCAGTACTGAAACAGCACAAGTGTTTTTTAAATTCTTTGGGTCAATAGACTGACATCACAAGTTCAGAGCAAACATACTTGTGTTCTTCAAGAATGGACTAGCTTAATTTATAGGCTAATTATTTGCTCTTTACTAGTGCACCAGTCCAATGCATGTCGTAAATGCTTACAGATGACATTGACAATAAGTTTTTGTGCTCAGTCTAAAAAAGCAGCCAACATTCTAGACTAGTCCCAGTTTGATTGATTGATTGAATCTTTATCCTCGGACTGGGAAAGTCCGAAGATTTTGTTTTGGAAATGCTCTCAGAGCGCACCAAATTGGAAGTGTTTTTCAAAATTTTCTGGGGGAGGCCCCCCAGACCTACCTTTTTAGGCCTATAGACCCCTGCTACGTTATGGTAAGCATTGTTTTTTCATTTGATGCTTTGAAACAAGAATGGAGCTGAACTTGTTTTATTATTGAATAAATTTGTCTGATATATCGTTGCATCGTCTTCCAAGTGTAAACATATTCAACTTGTGGGGTACCGGTGACTAATTTGTGGAAAATGACATTTAAAATCGGGAGTTCAACTGTTTTCCGCTTGCAACTCAGAATCTGTCTCAGTAAAGTGGAAGGGAAACCCCTTTGTTGAACAACAATCATTTTTGCATGTACCTAGTGATTTTTGTTACCTTTGATAATAGTTTTAAAATGATGTTTTTTCAGAAACTCTTCTCAATTCAATTTAAAGCTAAATATGGCTATAAAGTTATTTTTCCACAAAGCTTCATTTCTGTTTCTTTAATTTAATTTTAACAATCGACACTCGCGTCGAAAAACCGAAGAATGCAAATAACCGAAAACTTTTGTTTCATAATTTCCAGGTTCAATCAATAACACAAGTTGAACCTGCTTGTGAGAAAAACTAAAAAACTTCCAGTCCATGAGCGTCCGCGAGAAGATGATTGTCTTGAAGAAAGTTAAACAAAGAATCACTGCCTTTTTTGTAAACTGTTTTGCAAGATTGCAAATAATAAACAGAAAATTTGCTGCTGACAAAATTTCATCAACGCCTTGAACTGCGTTTTAAAGTGAACAGTAATCAGAACCATGGCTCTGCCGATAACCGACTGTGTCTTAAACTCTCCACTTCAGCACTTTTTCAAGTAATTGTTGGAGTAGTTTTTGCTTTGGTTTTAGGCTACAATGTGTTGTTCATGTCTCTTGATAATCTTTATGATTTGATAGTAATTATTGTTAAAACTTACAAAGAGCACTTTTTACCTAAACAATACTCTTTGAAGATCATAACTTGATTGTAGCTGTATATCAGGACCTTTGAACTAACCATCTTTATTTAAAAATTTCACCCCGTAAATAACAACTTTGCATATTTGCTTTTTATGAATAAGATATTGTTTAGACATTGACTTTATTTGTGATGTTGCTGTTTATTTTTGACCGAGTACCCACGCTTGGGACAATGGGTAAAGCATGAGGCAGACTTTATCTGTATTGTGTTTTAGGGCAAAGTGGGGCGTGTTGTCACAATTTTTACAAATCAGCATATATCTCGTTCTGTGCCAATGGTATCGAGATGCTAGATAGTGCAATTGAAAGAGGTATCATTCGACTTCTTTTAGCTACAGCTAAAGTTTTTCTGGATTATTTCGTTTTTACATAAATGCATGTTTAATGTAAGTAATTGGGCAGTGACAACACGCCCCACCCCGGGGCGTGTTGTCAGTTGTCACAGAGCACGGGGCGTGTTGTCACAAAATTTCTGCACATGCTTTATGATTGAAATATGACAGAAACCAATGAAAAATGATTTTAATACAGGCTGAACGAATAAAAAAATATGCGAAATGCAAAGAAATTAATTTACAACATATTGATAAAAAGTTTATACCCATTGTCAAAAGCAATAAAAATGTCATCTTAGAATTATGTGTCACTATCGAATATATGTGTGTATCATTTATCTAATATTAATTTTTGCGTTGTATTTTAACAAATACGCATATATTCCCTCGTTGTATAAGCAAAAATATTTTTTTATGTTTTTTAACATCAAAAATGCACACCATGGGGCGTGTAGTCACAGCTGTGACAACACGCCCCGTGGTATGAAATCACGTGGTTTTAACAACCATGTGTACATCTCTTATTTGTTTGGTATGAGGAAAAGAGCAGGCTTAAAGCAAACGAATGGTATCTTTCCTGATCAGTTATGATCATACCTTAGTTTGCCAGACCATTTTTTAGTTTAGTTATAAAACCTGATTTTGCCCAAAAATCAATGGCACTCCTCATAATTTCTGCTGTGGTGACAAATTTATTAACCTTCACTGCTTGTACGAAAGAGAACTGAAAACTATGCTTTCTATTGAAAACTCGTAGTTTTTCGCTTGGGTTATCACATGGAAATCGTGCTGTGACAACAACCCCCACTTTGCCCTACTCTAAGCTTTCAAATAACGTGCCAACAAGCCACGGCATTGTGACGTGGCGAGCATTATCAAAGTAGCAATAGTTCTTTTTTCAAGATAGTTGAATATTGGATGTATTTCTATGGCAACCCATGGACTTTCAAATGTATAGATTTACCACCTCATGTCTCACTTTTGTAGAAAGATTGACAGTAGGCAATTTGCGATGCTTTTATTTCAAGCTGATTTATTGGCAGAAAATTTCTACAATTTTGTTATGTTTGGTAAAAAAAATGCTGCTCCTTCGGCCAAAATATAATGTCGAGGTTGTTGGGTAGGCTAATCTTTTTTATGCCCGCCAAGGTCACTTTCCGGAAGAAAAATCTTCTAGTTTGCAGTTTTGACTTGTTTATCTTTCTGAGACCAATTTGCAACCCACACAGTGGAGTGCAAAGTTGTACAAAAGAAAGTTTTGCAATGTTTTCGCATTTGATATATGTGATGACTATTCATTTGTCCGTTGCATATTCTCTGTTTTATTTTTTATGAAAACTTAACCAAAGTCGGACAATCAAAAATATGTTGTTTCTTGAGTTTGGAAAAAAAAACGTTAATGGGACAAATAACAATTTACCGTTCAATCTCCTAAGGCAATAGATGCGAACTAATTCGTAAAAGATGGCTTACTGAATTGAAGATACGCCAAGCTTAACTTCCGTTTTACTTAAAATTGATTTGGTTTTGAATCTTTATCCTCGGACTGACAAAGCCTTGATAAGTTATTCCTGATAGTTTCGCATACTTGTAGAGGCTCTTGACGCAGGGCCGGTTACCGAGATTGGCAGAGTGAAGTCTTCCAATTGTTGAAGTGTTGTTGCCGGGGAATTATTCCATTCACTAGGTACCGCTGAATGGAGAGCAGTCCTGAAATGCGTTGCTCAAGCGCACACCCCGAGAATCGAACCAGTGCCGCGTGATCTTGAGCCAGGCGCGTAACCACTGAGCTATCGATTCAGCATTAATATATTTTCTGTAAACTGGTTCTTTTGACTTTGACAACATCACGATGTTTTTGAGTCCACCAATCTTTGATAACAAACAAAATGTTTTCAAATCAAGCTTAGGGAGGTGTGTAAGCTACTGCACTTTGCTGAGAGGCTCTTGAAACCACAAATTAATTAATTCAGTCAGATACACTCAAATATTTCCATTTTATTGTAACAATTGAGATTACGCCGAAGTACACCACCGGCTTTCTGAATAAACTTGCAATTGATCATCCTTCATTTGCAGATACACGGTATTATGTTGCTGCGCCTGAGATTGAAGTGTTCCTATTGTTATCGGCCCAATATCCTTCCAATTTGGATGGTTGAAGTCAGGAAAAAAAGAGAAATCTGTATGAGCAAAATGGTTAATCAACTCGAGAAAACTAGTTTCTAGTCAAGGATGTCAGAACTGGTTGCCAAGTGCATATGTACACAACACATCTATTCATTTGTTATTGTTTGTTTGTTTTTCATATCTTTATCCTGCATTGCGTGAAAGCGGACTTGGGCGCTATGCATCGGTATACGCCTTCCGACGTACACCTGACCCACGCGGCAATGTCTGTTTCCGGTTGTCTACTCTACTTAAGACTTAAATTTGGTACTACCCATTACTCGAAATCGATCACTGGGTAGAGGCAATTATCGTAAAGTTTCTTGCCCAGAGAAACAACAGCAAGTGCGGTGGCTGGAGTCGAACATGCAGGCTCTCGACTGCGAGCCTGCATGTTCGACTCCAGCCAACCTAATTGCTACGAAAGTGTCAAAATGCCAGGGATTCATAGTATAGGGATTGCCAACTCGGCTGGAAATCTGACAAGCGGAGTGTAAAAGTGTTACCAAATATTTTTTAATTTTTAGAAAAACTAATTTTTTGGCATTTTTAAAGAGTAGTGATCGCCCAAAGCTTGTCCGTTTATTCACGGGCAACTACTACTTTAAAAATGCCAAAATGATACTTTTACTAAAAATTTAAAAAATATCTGACAACACTTTTACACTCCGCTTGTCAGATATCTAGCCGAGTTGGCGATCCCTATACTATGAATCCCTGCAAAATGGTTATCCGTTTCCTTCGCAATACCGTTGCGTCCTGATGGCATGTTGTCCTAAGCAAGGACTGGGCTACTGCAGGTCGGAATAATTGCGGCTCATTCCGCTAGATTTTTTAAATTTAACTTTATCCCCCACAACCTCAAACTTACTTTTCTGGAAGGGCGAAATGTGCAACGTCGTGGGAATTATCTCATGTTGTATATATATTATTTTTGTTTTTGGCATTTAACAGTTAAATATTACTTGCTACTTTACTACAACTCGCCAACATACTGCAGCAAGACATTGGCAAACACTTTTTCTGGGCTAAAATTTACCTTATGAAGCCAACTGAAGTTACGCAGCCATAATTGAAGTGTTTTCCAATACCTCGGTCGATCTCGAAAACTTTTCAAAACATCACCAGACAACCACTTTATCTGGTCCAGATTATATCGGATCTGACCAGATAAAGTGGCTGTTTGGGTCAAGTCGCCTAGTAGCTTATTTTGTTATGATATCAGATTGAACTGATCCAGCGTCGACTGCTGTCAGCGAATTTTGGTTGTATTTTCGATCCAGGGTTGGAATTCTGTAATTTTCCACAATCCTTTTGCATTTAGCTTCCAGTGTGATGTTATGTTGGTGGTACAAACCAAGCATCCCGTCTGACCAGGTCTCATATATTCTACCTATCAATTTCATCTGGTAGTTTCATTTCAATTAAGTAGATTGACCTTGCTATGCTTCTGCTGCAATAACCATTTAAAAAGTTCCACAAACTGATAAATGTTGCTCATATAATCTCAAACGTTTTTTTTTAATTATTTTATTCCAACAAAAGATTTATGATAACCTGAAAAGATTAAGAGTTGGATGCATCAACACCAATTAACTTAAACAATGATTAAATTTAATCATTAATTAACTAAACAGTGATCAAAGTTAATTCGTTGTTGGTATGCACCAACAAAATTTTGTTCATGATTAGTTGATCAATGATTTAATCAGACTGTTGATGGTTTTTGCTGAGTCATAACTCCAGCAATGAGTATTTCTTTGATTTGTTATGGGGTTCAGTACAGTTCAGTGGTAGAAAAAGGTACATACATTGTTTGTTCATAGCAATGGCAAAAAGCGTTATATTTGCTGATAAGTTATTTGGTAGAAACGTAGGCTGACGACCGGTATTCACAAATTTGCTCGAAATGATGTCTGGTGTAATATGTGAGCCAGGTAGGCTACTAAGCAGCCCGTTTGTCAGGTGCCAATGATCCATTTTTTAGAGTGCTCCCTGGTTTTAACTACTGAAGTTGGTGTACCATAACTTTGACTACATTGTAGAAGCAGCCGAAATCAGCTGAATCTAGCAGATGCAGTTAGGCTACAAGGTTGTTCATCAGAAATTTGAAAGTGGATCTTTGAGACAATTCCAATTAGAACAGTGTTTCCTAACCGGGGGTGGGAGAGGTGTTATGGCAGTTTAATATCAAGAAAACCATTTCTCATGCTTTTTAAGAAGTTGTGAAAGGGCATTTCAAGTGTCAGCGACGATTGTGCAGTCGTTTTGCGCGTTGCTTTGCTTTTCAAAGCTTTGAGGCCGGATTTTTCTTGTATACCGGGGGCGGGCCCGACATGTTGTCTCAACGACCCTGATAGAAACCGTCGCATTTTGAAAGAGGTTTATCTTGTTTTTGACCATTTTGTGCTCGAAATACTCAGAATGAACCAAATTCAATGTAATTTGTTACTGGGGTTGCCTAAGTCAACACACTGCAGGGTTGCCCAACACAACACACTCCATCTGCAGGGATCAACTCCTTGCTGTTTAAAATCTTGGCAACGCCACTACAAAGCTACAGGGTGCTAAACTGTCCACCAGACCAGTTTACAGTAGTGCCAGGCCCGGATTTAGGGGGAGGCAGAGGGTGCAGGTTAGGGTGCATCGTCTCCCGCTTTTTTTTGAAACTGGTTTCGTAACATTGAGAAGTGTGTTCCACTTCAGGAAAAATTCAGCCAAATTTTTTTTTTCGTTCAGGGACCCCCCTTTCCTCTCGCGCCTGGCCGCCCAAATTCTGAACAGAAAAATCGCCTTAACTCCAAAACTAAAATACTTAGACATAAAGTGTTTGGTAGTAAATTCATTGTAACTATATGATTTGATCTAAATTTGGTGAATAAAACATATTTTACAAAGAAACAAAAAAATTTTGCTACGTTTGTTGAAAACGTTCAAGTTGGACTCCCCTTTTAAAGTCTTATTCAAGGCTACTCTATGAGATAAAGAGATATGGATCCATCTCTTTTTAAAGCTTTATTCAAGTTTTGTACCATCCATCAATCAACTATTCAGTCCTCGAAATTAAACCAAACTGCTTGGTGTGCCCTCTTTCAATCCTAAAATAGAGCAATCAATTGGGAGCATCATAGCTGATTTCACTACTGAATTATTGAATGCATGGAACTGTTTTGTTGGTGGTGCTATCAGCATGGTATTGACACTACATCAACAAACACTGGCCTTTGGTCTGGAGGTTATGCTGAATTGCAACAGAAATTGAAGAAGTCATTGCTATGGTGTGCAATGTGCAAAAAAATGTTGGAAAACTAATCGTAGGTAATGCGTTTGAAGCACTGAGCATTGAAACATCTCGATCGCCTGAAATAACTATGTTTGTTCACTTTCGTACTCACTTCAATATTATTTCTCAAGACCTCATCTCTTTCCCACCTTATTTAGATAGCCTACATACAAGTGCTTGTCAATCAGTAAAATGAATTTCCTTGAAACCTTTAAAGAAGATGCTGTAGCTCTTGCAACCCAGTTGCTTAGGTCTACAAAAATGATGAAAGATATTTACCTCGAGAAGACTACAGAGAACTATTGGAGCTGTGTCTATTTAGTTTCAACTATCCATTGCCATGCAAGAAGCCATTTAAATTTAAACAACCAGGAGCTATTCACAAAGCTCGGTGGGTGGCTAAAGTTATTTATGCCATAAAGTTATCACTATTGTCTGGAAGGGCTGAAGAAGCAATGGATCCTGCTTATCCCAAGAACACTTCATTTCACAGCCAAAGGAAACTAATAAGTTGAAAATGTTTGCAATGTTCCTCCTATATGTGTATGTGTCATGGTGGTTTCGTTGCAGTTCAGGAGTTTCTGCACCATGGGCAGACCTGAAGTTAATGAAAACTTTACATTTGTTTGAGAAGATTGATCCCATTGTAGCGTCTAGTGCTTTGAAGAAGCTGGATCTCCACCTCTGGTACTTGGTACTCCACCTCTGGTAACTGAGGAAATGATTCTTCTTTCTTTGTTTGATTACCATATTCCAGAGGAAACGAAAAGAGGAATTGTTACTGCTTTGTTAAAAATGCAAGCAGCTGATGGTTCAATTCAGGAACCTCTGAAAAGAAAAGGTAAAGCTTTCCCGACACAATTGATGCCAACACTTCACTGATTGATTCGATTGGTAAAGATTCCTGGTATCTCTTTAAGCTGTTAAAAGTACGCCAATGTTTTTATGAAAAAAATGTTAGAGTGGGAACAAGATAGTCAGTATAAACTGGCCAAATCAAAAGCAGAAATGTTAATGGTTGTAAATGGCTGCTCCGAGCGTGATGTCAAGCTGGCCACAGATTTTCGATCATCAGTAGGGTTGCAAAATTCCCGGGAATTTTCAGAGCCGAAACTTTCCATGGAAATTTTGGGAATTAACGGGAATTTTCAGAAACTTTCAAAACAATCTTAATTGGGTGTTCGTCGTCGTCGTGTGAGCGTCTGGGGCCGAGGGTCTATCCTTTTACCACCCCAGATTCACGATGTTCTCGGACTACAGTGGAAGGCTACTAGAGAGCAGCCAGTCTTTGGTTTCGTCATCCATGACACGCAGACCTTCCACTCCGTTAGGTGGCTTGAAAATGGAGCAGTCATTGATGATGTGGTCTGCGGTCTGTTCCTCGGCACCACATTCACAGGAGGAGAAAGAGGCCATTCCCCATTGGTGCATGGTTGAGCGGAAAAGCCCGACGCCCGTACGGAGACGGTTGAGGCGCACCCATGCCTGTCTTGGTAGTGTTAGACCGATGGGGCGTGTGTCGGCGTCGGGGATGAACAAATAGAGTCTGTTGGTGGTTGACTTCCATTCAGAACTCCATTTATGGTCCGCCCAAGCAGCCGCAGAGATGTCTTGTACATCAGCTTCGTTGATAAGAAGTTGAGCGGCTGGCACGAATGGGTGTCTTGATTTCAGTCGACGGGGGTGCTCATTTGGGAGAGCAGAGATCTTGTGGTGGAGAAGGTGGTTAGGCTCTAGTGCCCGTCGACCGAGGGACAGAGTGGCTTCTTCGCGACGAAGCTCAGCGGGTTGGATGCCAGCAAGAATGGGGAGATTGTCCAATGGTGTGGGACGCAGGCATCCGGTCACTGTGCGCAGGGCGCTGTTTATGGCAGTGTCGATGTTATGGCAGTGAGCACTGCGGCACCAAACAGGTGCACAGTACTCTGCTGAAGAGTAGACAAGGGCTAAGGCTGCTATACGCAAAGTGTCAGCCCTCGCCCCCCAGCTAGAGCCTGCCAGGCGCTTGAGCAGCGCAGCGCGGGATGTGAGTTTCTTGCGCTGTGACACCAAATGGTGGCGGTATGTGAGCAATCTGTCCAGTGTCACCCCAAGATATCTTGGTTCGGGGCAGAAGGACAGAGATTTTCCGTTGTTCTGGACGTGTAGCTCACGATCAGCTTCCCGATTGTGGAGGTGGAAAGCTGCTGCCACAGTTTTGGTTTCGCTGAGTTTCAGTCGCCAGTTCTGGAGATATGCTGAGAGAGTTTTCATGTCCTGGCTCAAGGTGTCTTCTAGATTTCCCCACGACTTTGTCGAGTGGAGAATTGCCAGGTCGTCCGCATAAGCATATTTTGCGGAGACCGTAGTTGGCAGGTTGTGGGTGTAGATGTTGAAAAGAAGTGGAGCCAGGACCGATCCCCGTGGGACGCCGTTTTTCAGGCGTCTCGGTCTGCTTCGCCGTGAGCTACCGGTGGTGAGGGTGAAGCTTCGATTCCTGACAAGTTTCATAATCATATGAACCATATGTCGGTCAGGAAGCAGGCGAAGCAGCTTGCAAGTAAGGCCGCGATACCATATGGTGTCATAGACAGCTGTAAGATCTAGAAAAACTGCGCCGGCATTCTTTTTTGCCTCAAAGCAATCCTCGATGTCTTTGGTTAAGAGTGTGACCTGATCTACGGTGGATTTTCCGCGCCGAAACCTAGCTTGCTCTTTTGGAAGGAGCGGGTCGATGATTGGGTTGACGCGGGCATAGATCAGTCTCTCGAGGATGTTGAAAGGAACACAGAGGAGGGATATCGGACGATAACTCCTTGGGTCCTCTGGTGGCTTGTGAGGCTTAGGGATCGCAACTACTAAAGCTCTTCTCCAGATTTTTGGAATTGTGAGGTGGTGCAGGCAGGAAGAGAGGAATCTACGTAACCAGGACTTTAGGGCATGGCCAGCATGGAGCACAAGCTCAGGGCAGATCTTATCCGGCCCTGGAGACTTGTGTGGTTTCACTAGGCGGAGGGCGGTGGCGAATTCCTCTGGGGTGAAGTCTCCAGAGATTGCTTCCTCTTGTGGTGTTTCCACTCGCCAAAGGGCAGATACTTCTTTGGCAACAAGGCGGGATGCCTTGCGGTCCTTCGTCTTGTAGACCCCGTTCTGCACTAGCCGGGAAGCGATGGCATTAGCAGAAACGGGGCACTGACGAGGGGAGTTTGCTGAGCGCCCAGTGAGGTTGTTGATGATGCTCCATGCTTTGCGGCTTGAGTGTGAGAAGTCGATGGTTTGGACAGCTTCGTTCCATCGCTCAAGCTTCTTCGTGTCCAGCCGCTCAAGTAGTCTGGTGGCGGCGGTGTTAGAAGCAGCACCACTTGTGGCGCTTAGGTAGGAGCGATAGAGAGCTTCACACTCAGAGTCCCAGCATGGTGTATAGCTGGTTCGATGGCCACGTGGTATTGTGGCCTTTGCCGCAGTTATTATGGCATTGCAAAAGTCCTGGTATGCCTCGTCTGCGTTGCATGTTTCAGGTGATGGTAACTTTGCAGCAGACTCATTGGTCAGGAGGCTGTATTGATTCCAATCGGCTTTTTTGAAGTTCCATCGCTTCACCGGTGAACTCGGGAAAGGAGCCACAAGTTTTGGGGCGATGATGAGGGACGGCCGGTGTTGGGACCGCGGGAACTTCTCAAGCACACGTCTGTCTGGAAGAGAGCTGTCGACACTCGCGAAGGCCAAGTCATGGTTTGTCCCTGTTCCCCAGCGGCCCGAGTGGAAACTGGCTGGTTCCTTTGGGTTGAATAGGAGGGCAAGATGGTTTGTTGAGGCCCAGTTAGCCAGCGATTCTCCGTCGCTGCTTGTGTTGTTGTAGCCCCAGTCGATGTGCTGGCAGTTAAAATCGCCAGCGTAGAGACTGGGGGAGGGGAACGTTGGAAGGGATGGTGGCAACATTCGCGAGGGTGGGGGCTTGTAGATGTTGACGATGTTGTAGTCTGAGATACAAATGCACACCCACTCAATCTCAGCATCAATTGGAGATTGGTCGACAAGGGTCCACTTCAGGCTCTCATGCACAAACGTGGCAATGCCGTGCTTCCTGCTTAAGGTAGACCTGGCTACCATGTAGCTGGGAATAGCTAGCCTATCTGCAGAGGTGCAGTGGGTCTCTTGGAGGAGGATGACGAGTACCCGGTTGGTATGGGCAAGCTGCTCCACAACTTTGATCTTGCTTGTTGTGTAGCCTTCTATGTTGAGCTGCAGAATGGTGGGGCATCTGAACTTGTCCATTGCCCCTTGCAGCTGTGCCGTCCGGGTGGAGGCTCTTGGTTGACAAGTTTTGTTTGGCATCTGCTTGGGTGCAGATGTTACTCACAGGATGGGGCACGAGGAGCCACTTGTCGTCCATCCCATTTGGTGTTGAAACAGGAAAATGGCCTTATACTGTTTAGAATAAAAGTACTATGTATAACTAAAATACTTAAGCAATACAAACACATGGTTTAGTTTAATAATTCCAAAAATAAATCATTACCAATATGATTTTTTACAAAGAAAAACAATACTGAGTCAGTTACAAAGTCGTTGTTCTAGTTGCTGCCGGTTAGCATCTCCTCCTGCTCGGCTTCTTCAGATGATGTACTAATGACTGTGCTGTAGGGTGTTAAAAAAAAAAAAAATTTAAATGTTAATGTCTCACCCTAAAATATTGTTACCATTGATGAGAAAATGACATATGTGAATTTTCATAAAAATTGGTCGATATTTAGAGGTTGCTACCGGGGTTCAAAGTTTTGTCGTTTGCCCCTATTTTAACGTTTTGAGAGGATATGATACGGTACAATGCCATGGTATATTGCAAGAAAAATACAGTTTAATAATTACTCTATATGTAAATAGTCTGTTTATAAACTCATGTGTCTGTATTACGATTTATACTAACTGGTCTACATATACAAAATGTTCGACTTTGTATAAGGTAAAGGTGAGTCCCATACTTGAATCCAAGCATCGGGGGATGAAAAGATAAGGTTTTCATTATACTAAGCCTTCGGCACTAACGAGAGTAGGGTGGCCAGTTCCTTTCTTTCAGCCGTCTTTACTTCAGCAACTACGCCCACCCAATATATTACACTCTGGGTAGAGGTAGGCGGTGTTAGCCAACAACCAGCATAAGCCGGGAGTCGAACCAGGATTGCATAATCCCACCGCTGCGACTTTGTATACTTGTCTTTAAAATTCAGAGACTAAATTTGACATTCAAAAACAACTTTAGAAGACAGTGAACAAATGTACATGCTGTAAACTAATATAAACTAATATACATAGTACATACATATAGGAATTATTGTGCGAGGGTCTTTCTACTACAGTCTAGATATCGCTGAAGGTGATCGGCGACGACACGCAAAAGATACTGTTTTTATTCTTCGTCACATGTGTGTAGTGTGTTGTATTCCGTAATTAACGCCACTCCGTGCTCGGCAATGTCATTTACAACCTTGATTTTACTCACAATTGCTCTCACTCTTTGATACGCGTCATTGGTCTCCCAGTTATCTGGGTCTATCTCCAAAAATGATGAAGACAAATTCAGAGCCTTAAAAATCGGTTTGTATTTGATGTAACAAAATCAATGAATGACCATTTCATTTGAAAACCAAAGACTTGTTCTATTTGGCCTGCCGTCATCATATTCACGAGATAGTTCTCGAGGCAATATTTTCATGCGTGATGGGTCGCTCGACTGGTCCGGACATTCTACTCTTCAAGCGCTTTCAAATGAAATGGTCATTCATTGCTAAAGATGATGTACAATGTGCGTGAACTGACGACGAGGCTTTAAAGCATGCGACAGACATTGCAGATGCCATAGTAACCTTCGCTAATGAAAATTGTTAATACAGCAACATTGTGACGACTACGGAGAGCTCCTTGAGTTGACCATCATATTCTTGGGTAGAGTTCGTCTTCACGGCATCAAATCATGGCTCCTGGTGCCCTTCATCATGCCAGGTGGATGGCAAAAGCAATCTATGCACTCAAAGTTTGGATGTAAAAAGGGAGGATGTCACTTTGCGCAATATCTGTGTGTTTGTTGTGAGAGTGTACGACTGTACTTGAAAGCTTGGTTTGTCGCCCCATCGCTGATTCTTGCACCATCTCACGATTTTGCATTTCTCAACAACTCGATCAGTACAATGATATTAATTCAGAGATGGCAAAGGCTGCAGTGAACAAGATGTTGCATCATTTGTGGTACCTGAGAGAGGAGCTTATCACGTTGGCATTCTTTGATAATCTGTATTATACAAACCAATTTTTAAGGCTCTGAATTTGTCTTCATCATTTTTGGAGATAGACCCAGATAACTGGGACACCAATGATGCGTATCAAAGAGCGAGAGCAATTGTGAGTGAAATCAAGGTTGTAAATGACATTGCCGAGCGCGGAGTGGTGTTGATCACTTAATACAACACATTACACACATGTGAGTGTGACGAAGAACAAAAACAGTATCTTTTGCGTGTCATCGCCGATCACCTTCAGTGATATCTAGACTGTAGAAGAAAGACCCTCGCGCAATAATTCCTATATGTATGACTATGTTTCACCCAAAAAATGAAAATTATCAGAATTCAGAAGTTCCTTATATAATAGATTCTATTTGAATCAGGAACTAAGGATCTTCTGATGACCCTCTTTTTAGGGTGAAACAGGCTGTCAAAGGTTTAGAGAGTAGTATACACTATGTATATTGGTTTGTAACAGCATGTACATTTGTACACGTAGTTAATTTATTATATGTATATATATGTATATGTTAATTATATGTAGACCAGTTAGTATAATTCGTATTACAGACACATGAGTTTATAAACAGACTATAGAGTAATTATTAAACTGTATTTTTCTTACAATATACCATGGCACTGTACCGTATTTTTTACTGTACCATATCATATCATATCTGTATCATATCATATCTGTATCATATCCTCTCAAAATGTTAAAATAGGGGCAAACGACAAAACTTTGAACCCCGGCAGCAACCTCTAAATATCAACCAATCTTTATGAAATTTCACAAATGTCACTTTCTCATCAATGGTAACAATATTTTAGGGTGAGACATTAACATTTAAAAAAGACTTTTTTTTTGGACCACCCTACTGTGCTGGCAGCGTCATCGATTTCAGAGTCAACTTCAATTTGAGTTGACTTGTCTTCACAGGGCTCAAACAACGTGAAGTTTGACCTGTCTGATGCCAGTTTTTCACCCTTTTACTTGTGAACCTTTTGCAGACCTTGGTGTGAGTGTTTCCAAATATGATCAGTATTTTTTAAATATTGAAAGAGTATGCATAATTAATAATTATTAATTATACATAAGCCTCATTCTTAATCAACACCAAATTAGTGTTTATAATAATTAAAGAAAATAAGAAATGCTTAAGATAGGTTTTTGATATTTTTTTCTAATTGATGAAATTTTTAAAAAGTGTTTTAAACATAATAAACGCCAAATGAAAATTCCCAATATTCCCGGGTCCCTCAAAATTCCCGGAAACTTCCCACCCCTTCACAACACTAATCATCAGGTCAAAATATCCAAAACTTTGAAAGCATTCTTCAGGTGGTTGAACAAAGCAGATCTAAGAGACCAAACTTGCGGCAAAAACCATAGACTGTTGCAGTTACATCCATCTAACAAGCTTGCAACTCCACTTGCAAAAGTGGACTTTGATTATGTGACAAAATTGGAGTTCTGTGTGTAACTATATCGCCACATAATTTCCAGATGCCCGTGAAAATGTAATTATTTAAAACAGCTTTACTACAAATACTATCCCGTTCGCCTGAAGAATCTATTCTAGCGACTACTCCCGAAGAGAGCTATATGACAACGTTCGTCGTTCGTTGGACCCCCCCTTTTAAAGCCGTTTTCAAGGCTATTCTATGAGACAAAGTCTGCCTTTTTTTTTAAGTTTTATTGAATATTATTTTAACTATTAGTAATGAAACAGAATTCACTTTAAGCTTATTGATATTTTTAGTTCATTCAGTGACATTATTATCATATTTGTGAGGGAACATGCATAAAACGAACAGTGCGTTATCATTTCATAGCTATTTTTTTTAGATGTATTCGAGTGAACAGTGTCTCCTGAAGAGTAAAAAAATTGCTTCTTTGTAAATTATGTTTTGTTCACCAAATTTGGATCAAATCATATAGTTACAATTAATTTAATACCAAACACTTTATGTCTAAGTATTTTAGTTTTGGAGTCATGGCGATTTTTCTGTCCGCAATTTGGCGCGGCCAGGCGCGAGTGGAAGGAGGGATCCTTGAACGTAAAAAAAATTTTTGGCTGAATTTTTCCTTAAGTGGAACACACTTCTCAATGTTACAAAACCAGTTTAAAAAAAAAGCGGGAGACGATGCACCCTAGTGCAGGTGCCCCGGGCCTCCCTTTTGAAGGGCCTCCCGACGTGGAAAAAATGTGATTTTGTGTTTATTTTTATTTCAGCCTTTGAAGTTTGTGCAAAATGCTGTGCATTTGCAGTGCTGGAGTAATGCTACTGTAGGCCTAGACGTAGAGGTGGTCTTTCGCGCCGTAGGCGAGAAATTTTTTTTTTGCACGAAAGCCCCCCGATCTAAAAATGCTCCGGGCAGCCCATCAGCTAAATCCGGCCCCGAGTAGTACTCAGGTTTTTTTAATAATATCATGTTTTATTTTGCGCCCATTGCGACAACATACAGTACACTGCGATTACACATGCAACACAACAGACGACTGGAAGCAGCGAAGGAACCATACAGTTATCGAGTCAGCTGGTCCCATCATTTCAGCATGCCTTTACGTGCCCAGACTCAGCCGCATGCTCTACAGCAGGGTTTCCCAAACTGTGGTCCGCGGACCATTGGTGGTCCGCGACGACTGCACAGGTGGTCCATGGCGATATGACAAGAAATTATAAAGTCACACAATCATATACGTTGTTCAGTACGCACCCTGTCAAGTATCCTGTTCTGTGTGACTACATTACCAACAAACCCTTAATTAATACAGAGTTGGTTTTCTCTGACGTTACACAACATTTGGAATTGCTTTCTGCACATTTCAAGAAGTACTTTTTAATAGAGACATATGAGAATTTTGACTGGATTTTAAACCCTTTTGTTGCTACAAAGCTACAAACTTTTCTTGCTACAGAATTTTCAGCTCTTACCAACATGAAGACAAAATACAGGTCCAGACTTTCCGTGGACCCTGTATGGTAGGGCCCCTTCCTAGTTCAAATGGGTGTTGCTACATCTTAACCGTCATCGACAGATTTACTCGCTGGCCAGAAGCCATTCCCCTGTCAGATGTCAACGCGAAGAGCTGCGTAGACGCATTCATACTGCAATGGGTCTCTAGATTCGTAGCTCCCGCGTAATATCATCGGATCGTGGTATGCAATTCACCTCCTATGGCACGAGATGGCCACAAATAACTCTGAGAATTGATGACTTAAATGCAATAAGAAGCTATCCCATCCGTCCCATTGATGTTGCCAGTTTTTTAAATAGACAAATTCGGTTTTATTCATTTTTACCTTTGTATTGGGGGTCCGCGAATAAACAGATTCACAAACAGTGGTCCGTGGCCCAAAAAAGTTTGGGAAACCCTGCTCTACAGCGGTGTCGAACCAAATTTTGGGAAGCAACCCATAACC
Organism: Aplidium turbinatum; assembly: GCF_918807975.1. NCBI lineage: Eukaryota > Metazoa > Chordata > Ascidiacea > Aplousobranchia > Polyclinidae > Aplidium > Aplidium turbinatum. Next base: position 1,568,554 of record NC_137483.1, on the reverse strand, counting down.
TCAACTAATTTATATATACAGGGTGGGCCAAAAGTAGGCTTACAGTTATCAAACTTTTTTTGTATGCTGTAAATTTTTGTATGCTGAGCACTTAAGAAAGTAAACAGTTTCTGTGTAAGATATAACGACCATTCTTGAAATTTAAAAGTACCCACATGAAAACAATAAATTTACTTTTAGACCCAAACCCTACTTTTTATAACTGTAAGCCTACTTTTGGCCCACCCTGTATACAATTTTAAATCAGTTGCTGTCCATGAAAAGTGAAAAACCCTTTACAATTACATTTTGATCATATTCAAATCCAATCACTAATCACAAATAACACCTTCCATAGTTCAGAAGGTGCAGCCTGATGTTGCAATTTCCAAGAGCTAATACAATACCAGTACTAGAAACCTTTGTTGGTAAGTTAATCAAGCTTTAAACCTACCCTGGAGCTGTATTAAATCTGTTACTTAACTTGCCTAGTTAATCACAGTTTGATCATGAATTAAACAGCCCTTGGTGTTGGAGCATACGAAAGTCTCACTTAATTGTAGTTTAATTCAAGATAAACTTAATTGCAGTTTAATCACTGTTGGTGTATTCGACCCTAAGTAACTCAATTTTTTTTACTTAACCATGAGTTCAAAATCTAATTTTTCGCAAACAGACGAACAATTAGAAGCCACTGAAAAAAAAAAAACGTTTTATGGAAGTTTTATTTACATCTCCCACGGCCAAGTTGGGCCATGGTCTCCCAGCAGACCGCGATCGCCTGGGTGTGATTGGGTAAGCCTCTTTAGAGAAAACAGCTTGTTTAAAAAACGTGGTTTTTATAAAAAGATGTTCCAAGAAGTATTTTATTATTTATTTGTATGATTGTATCAGACAAGAATGTCCATATTGAAATCTCACAAAAAAATAAAAATGCAAAAATAAAAGGCATAGGCTAGAGTAGTATATACGCAGCTGCGGCGTAAAAATAGGCTAACTGAAATGCAATTACTAATTCATTTTATGTTCAAATAACCAACCAGTAAGATTTCACGTTACCAAACGATGACTGTTGATATCTTTGTGCCATGTGTATAAAAAAGACCAATTTTATCTTTTATGAAACTTTTACAAAAAATAAAAGTGTTTAAAAACTTACAGCATCTCTCTAACCCAGCGAGATTTCTGAATTCTTGAATGAATTTTGCTGTCGTTGCGCTCTGGACAACCAAATTCGCCATAGTTTGCTGGGGGATCATATGGATGTGCCCGTGTTCGTTTTTATCTGAGAAAGATAAACAATTTTTGTTATGGATTTTCTATATAAATCAGTAAGTTGCTTGCAAAGCTACGCATTGCGTATTATTGTATTAAGTTATAAAATAATTAATAGTATTAATCTACGTTGCATTCACAATTTAACAAATACTTTATTAACATTATTAAAAGTTTATCAGCCATAAGAGGCGCTCGCAGAGTAAACCTCATGACAGTAGCCATTTTAACATAGCAACTTTTGTAAGAGCAAGTAAAGCTTTGAAGCGATCAACCAATCAAAAGTACAGGTAGAATGGCATTTCAACCAATCAGAAGTTAGAGGTAGAACAGAGAAAAAAACGTAAACAAACACGCAAACAGTTCTGATAGAAAGTAACTTCAGTAACCGTTTTGCCGTAGCCAGAATGGCCTAGAGGATTAGGGCTAGGGAATACATTTCGATGACGTGGGTTTGATTCCTATCCCTGTCATCATTCTTTTTTCTTCTGCAATTACTCAACAAAGTTCAAAGCACTGATCAACTTTCTAGCTGAGTGCTAGAAGGGTCAGAATTGGACGGTGGTCACTTTAACATGTTCTGATTGATTGACGGTGTTATTGGATCTTACAGGGAATTGTCATGTTTGAGTGGCTACATCTTTTGACATTCATAACGTTTTTGTTGCTAATGTTTAGCAATTTGGGTTCCACCCCAAAACTGAGGGCGTCTTGAGTCGCAATCAACTGCCGAGTTTTTGAAGGAATTTTTCGTTCCATATTGTTCAAACGCAATTTTCTCAACTGGCAGTCGGCAGGAAAGCAGGCTTACCCCCACACCGAGAGCAGAGTGCTCAGCGGTTGCGAACGTTGTCGGGGAAGTACCTAAACCCACTCCTGTGCTAATGGTAGGAATGAAGTTTAGTGTCATTGTTAAAAGATCTTTAGTATGGCCGGATGGGGAATTAACCCTACCGACGCAGAGACGCGCAATCAAACCGCCTGGCTTTTGTGCCGGTAATGCGCGAATGATCTTTATAAATCGTTAGCGCCACTGCAAAGACAATTAATCACAGCTACACTAAACAGTTGCTCCATCTGAGTGGCATACACTTTCCTCTGCAGAAAAAAACACTGTTTGCTATACGCACAATTATTATTACTGGGCCACAAAAAATCATGTTCATGACTTCGGGTGACAAAGTGGTTTTTTATTTAGCAAAGGAAGCTAAATTAAAGGAACTATTAGTTGACCACTCTTGTTTAAGTAGTGCTTCCTAGGCTACGTGAACAAGTGATGACTCAAACTGCGAATGATGTTAGAAAAGGAAAGTTTTGTTTGATTTGATATCCAATTATGCCAGTTACTTACATAGAACTGTGACTTCGCTCATGCTTTAGTAGCTTTAAACCTTTAGCACAGACAAACTTTTGAATTTATAGAAGATATTTAAAGTGAAAAGTTTATCGAATTTACAGTGCTTGCTAAGAAGAATTGAAATTAATTTTCTAAATTTACGTAACATGCTGGTAAACTCATTGATTTTACTAGCATTTGAAGGTGTTTCGGTTGATCAAATCAGTGACTACGAAATTATCTTAAAGTTTTTATTCCAAAATTTATCTAAAACATTTATAAATAAATATTATGCTGTGTCTTCCGTTTAATTGGCTCCGATCATGACCTTCTTTATATATATAGACCTTGTACAGTAGCAGAAACTGTGATGTTATAAGCGACCAGCAATGTCTGTGTGGTCGCATAATACGAGCTTAAAATTGTGAATACATTTACACATCATTATTAGTTTATTATGCTGTTTTTAAAGCCAACCGAACATGTAACATGTCGCTAGAAGTTGTTCTAAACAAACAATGAAGTGTGGTAATTTAAATAACAAAGTTTAAGGTTTCAAAACAAACAGACAAAAAGCTGTGATTTGGTCAAACTTGAGATTGCTGTTTCAGTATGAAAGTGACAAGGTACAGCGATTAAGTATAAAACCACACGAGATATAATGTTTAAGCAAACATAGGAAGCTGCACAGATAACCTATTTACTCAGTACAGAACTATCATCAAATCAAACAAACTGATACCGCTCGGTGGGTATCAAAATCACAAAGATAAATCACATACCAACAAGAAAAATAGTTCTGCGCAAAGCAATACAACACTATGTGCTGTGGCACCGACAGGACAGATTAAAGTGACAGTGTAAAATATACAAAATGCAGAAACACCATTGACAACTTACACAAAAATCTGTTACAAACATATCGGTTTGTTATTCTCTTATGCTCTAAATAAAGCTAAGTACTATATAATAACAAAGGTTTCTTCTTAGTGGGCAACACAAGCACCAAACCATCGTACAACAAAAAGTAATGTTAAAAGAAGTCTAAGCAGAAAGCTTTAAAATCTTTGAACATTTTGGTGAATACAAATTGCAGTGATTCAAAAAAAAAAATTTTGATATCATAATATGCAACAGTGTTTCTTTTGAATATCTGCAAAACTATAATAGTCTGCTACAATTGAAAATACATTAAACAAGCATTTTCTGCAAATGTAACTTGCAATTTCATGAAATAGAATGTATGAAAAAAATACCCATTGACAAACACTGTCCCCAGGTCATCAGTGAAGTGGCCATACTGTACCAATACCATGCACGTCATGCTGTCATTAAGAAAAGCGTCTCCAGTGACGTATCCAGCAATATAAACAAGCCCCATTTTGACAGCATTTGTTAAACTATTTTCAATATTGTCAAGATTTAGAAACACATGCCATGTTTTCTCATCCTTGACGAGGTACTGACACTTTCCGCAAGAATGTGAAACAGTTGTGTCTAAATCGCAAATACCACCTCCAATGTCAAACAACAAGTTAGTTTTCCTTAAAACACTTGTTGCACGTTGATGAAATACGTACAACCAGAACCTTGGCGTACTTTTGAAAAAGCATTTTCAATCGGGTCACTGTTAAAATTCCTAAAAGCGACAGTCGTGTGAAATGCTTAACAAACACTTTGCAAGATCAACCAGACCTCTGCAAGTTTGAATAAGTGCAGATGCTGTATCACTAGTAAATTACGTTTCTCTTTTACCTTTTTTTTTTTTAACTTTCATCATCTGCTGTTTTTATGACAGATCTTGTCGGGTCTTTTGAAATTGTATCTTAATTTAATCTTTTAACATAGACTATACTAAAATACTTAATGAACTTTGAAAAAAACAATGTCCCTTCTGCAAAACCAACATGTTTTTGGGTCTGCTACTATTCGGTGAGTCTGATTCGGTGAGTTCCTAACTTCTAACCCCTAACCTTAACCCCAAACCCTAAAACGGCAATGATATTTAGGCTACGGTACCCGATAATTTAAAAAAAAAATTGAAAAAATCCCCCGTTAAGGGATCGGACTCACCGAATCGGACTCACCGAAACGGGCCATTCCGCATGTTTTTAAAGCGTTTTAAAGTGTTTTTAAAGCAGCATGTGTTTCATGGCAAAATACTCTCAATTCTCAAACAAAGACTCACATTTTGTCGCTCAACAGGTTCTGAACTGACAGCAACATCATTAAGTTTTGAAAGCTTTTCCTTCTCCTGTTCATGTAACTTTTTCAAGTCACTCCATTTGGCAATCATTTCCTTGTCATTGCATGTAAATCTTAGTTCTTATGATGCTTCTGTGAACCAGTTTTGTTTCATCAAATGCACATACGGTAATCAAAAAGGAAGTGCATGTTGTCTGTAGTCACCGGCGCCGAGTCCCGGGCGGGCAGGCAGGCCGCGCCCGCCGGACATTTCAGGAATTAAAAAAAAAAAATTAATGCAATTTAAGTCCCAAAATTTTTGTAACCATCTGCCACCTTCTGATACTAGCCTACTTACCTTATTCGCAGGGTTTTGTCGCCATATGATAGGCCTTATTAGACCTACTAATTAAGCTATTAGTTTTCGTCAATTATTGCCATTGTTGCATTCATGCAACGTCAAACAACGTTGATTCGCCGTTAAAGGAGCAAAAGTGTCCAGCCGCGCCGTTTGTCTCCACTCTGCCACTCGTAGCCCAGTGCTATAAATCAAGTAAATTGCGCAAACCTGCGAGGAACTTCATTCGCGGCAAAAGTCTGACCGCAATTTCCACTGCTTCTACATCGTTTTAACATCGCCAGATGTTAAATCGATGTAAAAACTGTAACATTGTTCTTCAAAGGAGTAATTTTCTCTCAAAAGACGTTATCAATTAACTCTGCTGCCAAAATGCTCTATTTTGTCGTCTTAATCATCACAGTTGCGTCTGTTACGTCACTGATATTAAACTGTGCACACCTGTTGGTTTGGCCGGATGAAATCGTTGGTTGTCATTAGTTGCAATTCTCCTCCTTCGTTTATCATCATCATCATTTTCAGCCTGTGAGAGCCCACTGCAGAGCGTAAGCCTTCCCCTTTTCATGCCAATTTACATGATCCTTCGTTATATAACTGTTCTAATCATAGACTCCTTAAGTAAAGGACTGGAAACTGACGATCTCGAGGTTTTTAACTTGAGTCTGAATGATTAACTTGAGTCCTGGCTTAAATGACTTCTAGAGAAGCTAGAAACACAATCTTGGATTCTATATTAGGGTTTTTGAGGATGGCGAGTTCAATAGTGTTACTTTCAACACCATATGAGGTCATTTTCAAGGTCAAAATATTATATTTTAAGGTCAAATTACAGAATTTTGGTCATTTTTGCCCATTTTTGCGTCTAAATCGTAAAGCAAAACTGTTTTAAAGAAGTCTGTGACGAAATATGCTATTACATAAACATCATATGTATTTCTCAACACTATGGCTATTATCTAAAAGAGTCAATGATTACAATATAATACACAAATTGACAATACATAACAAGATGACACTATAATAGACAATGTCTATCACTGACACTAGTTGGAAAGCTTTTCTTGCCCCCTGAGGCATCCCAAAGGCTTTTCTTTGTCACTTACATTGAGGACATAAGCTTTCAATTGAATGTTAGCTAAACTAGTACAACCAGCATTATACTACTAGCTAAAGGTGCATCTACAAAGGATAACAACTCAGCAAAATGAAACCGGCAACGCATTTCAGTCTTGCCATGCAAATTACAGCTTTGATTTCAATAAATTGTTACGTCACAAAGGCTTGGAACCGCAATGTTTTGCTAGGGAATATGAAATCCCAAAATATTTCCGAAAATAAATAAAAAGAACTTCAAAGAACGCAGTGTAGAAAAAATATCTTACACAATAGATGCAGTAGGTGCACAATATCATATTTCGTCAAAGACTTCTTTGAAACAGTTTTGTTTTACGATTTAGACGCAAAAATGGGCAAAAATGACCAAAATTCTGTAATTTGACATTAAAATATGATATTTTGACCTTGAAAATGACCTCATATGGTGTTGAAAGTAACACTATTGAACTCGCCATCCTCAAAAACCCTAATATAGAATCCAAGATTGTGTTTCTAGCTTCTCTAGAAGTCATTTAAGCCAGGACTCAAGTTAATCATTCGGACTCAAGTTACAAACCCCGAGCATGGGAGGTTCCAGTCCTTTACTTAAGGAGTCTATGGTTCTAATCGTAGATTCAATGTTCGGTTCAATAAGCTCGGTTCAATAGCGCAGTTTATCGCTAGATGACTTCTCGGGAGCTGAATTGCCGTAAAATCGCTTCTGCGTTGCATTACAGCATCTTGTATCTTATCTGTGCGCCCGCTAGGAGCGACTTATCGTATGAACCCACCGATGTATTGTGTGTGTGTTATCGTGTTATATCAACAATAGTAATGTAATTATGGAACTACAGTAGTACAGTATTGCAGTTTTCGTCCCGCAACCCGCACATACCAATCACAAAAAATATGCGGAACTGAATTACCAGCACCAGACATTGTTGCGTACCAATTATATTTATTACTTGTTTCCAAATCGTGTTAGAGAAGACATAGACTTAAATGTAAAACTAGGCTAGCCCAACAACCTAGCAAAATCGCCCTTTTGAAACGCGCACAAAATAACCTTTATGACGTGACAGTATGTGTTCGCCCGCCCAGCTATATTGAAAACTCGGCGCCTATGTCTGTAGTACACCAAGGCTTTCATGAGATAAGGTCAAATTGTTTGAAAAAACTTTGATTCACTCGATTATTATCACAGATTACTGCAATAGGGAAGCCACCAGAACATCGAATATTTCCTAAATTGCACAAGCTTCCTGGAATTGAAAATCCGAATCTACGCAATAAACAGGCAACATTTTGAGAAGAAATTTTTTCCGCCAAACAGGCTACATAACATGAAACCTAAAGCTGTAGTCGCACAATGTTTTGGATTATTAACATTAACAGCTTTTCCAAAAATACTTCCACCTTGATATGTCAAGGCAGGCTTCACATAAATTTCATCAATCAATAAAGCGACATTCCTGTGACGAACATATGTGCAGTTGTCAAAATACCGCTGTAAAACTCACAGTCTTCTAACTGATTTACTCTGCTAGACAATCTTGTAAGCAATGAAATACATGGGAGTTGGAAATCTCCTCGAAGAGGACTATAGAACAGGGTTGGTTGACTTGAATCAAATGATTTAAATCATTGATTTAAATCATGATTTAAATCAAACAATAAAAATCAAAAAAATCAATTAAAAAAATCAAATGATTTTTTATTTGCAAAAATAAAAATAAATACATCAACAAACGTTTCACTGCTTCTCTGTAATACAAAAGTTATATTTAAATACTTAAGGCTATAGGCTATGCATGTTTTGAAAGGCAACTTAGTTTACTTGGCAGTTCACAAACAGTGTTGTTCACTAAACATAGTTTTTGAGCGAGTTTTTTTCCACTTTTGGTCTGGTTCAATCAGAAGTTCGAAATCGATTGGGCATTGCAAAAGCTGGCGAGCTTGTATTTACCGGAATGGCCCGTTTCGGTGAGTCCGATCCCTTAACGGGGGATTTTTTCAATTTTTTTTTTAAATTATCGGGTACCGTAGCCTAATTATCATTGCCGTTTTAGGGTTAGGGGTTAGAAGTTAGGAACTCACCGAATCAGACTCACCGAATCGGACTCACCGAATAGTAGCAGACCCTGTATTTACGTACAAACTTTTCAATGCAAAATAAACTGCAATTTTGTGTCATCTGAACTTTTACTGTTTTGGTATGGTACGTCGGTAACATAATTATATTACACAGTTAAACTTTCTTTGCAAAAAGTCTGGTTGTAGGCTATGCATCAGTTGAGCAAAAAAGCAAAGTAATGTGTGTTCAAACGTAAGGAAAGATCTTAGTGTAGTGAGATGACAGTCTGAGACGTACCTCAATCTCGATATGCACATTATGATTTAGTATAAAGCAACATATCACACCTACTTAAAAATATGTGCAATAGACAGGCTAGCCTACAATATGATAATAAAAGTGATTAAACACTTGCAAAGCAAAGCATTTTAATCAATCAAGGGGTTAAAAATAATTCTGCTATCTTACTAAAATGATCTCTTCCCCCAAGTAGACTCGACGCTTTTTTATATAAAAAAAAATCAAAAAAATCTGATTTAAATAAAAAAAAATCCGATTTAAATAAAAAAAATCCGATTTTTTTGATTTTTTTAAAACAATCATGATTTTTTCCAACCCTGCTATAGAGTGAATGAGACATTGAGAAATATTCAAAAGCTCTTGCTATCATTTTAGGTGTATACTTTTTTCCACAACGGAAGCGCAAGACATGCTGGACATTTGCTGCAGTAAAATTTCTTGCTTGTAGTGAGGTTGTTTAAAAAATTTATTGCTTCAATAAGATTTGACACTTTATCCAGGACACAAACACGATTGACAGACATACTTTTTATGGTGTGCCTGATACCATAATGGTACCCTTCAAAGGACAAATCTTTTGAGACTTTAAAGGGGACCTGAAATGAAAAATTAAAATTTTTTTGGTGATTCTTTAGTGTTTAAGTATTAAATTTTTCAAAAAATTTTTTTGATATGCTTTTTTGTTTGGGAGATATAACCAAATGAAAATCGGCCACCTGATGGCGCTATGTGTCTTGTGACGTCATCGGCTGGCAACCAAGTAAACAGCTTCATGCATTTGCCTTAGAAACGTCGCATGGGTCATTGTATATTGAGCATAAACAAGATGTCTGAAACAAGACAAGGATTTCTCTTTGAACCAAAAAGATGACGACTTGACAGCAAAGAACATCATTCTGATTCGTGCTCTGACAACACCAGTTCAGACAGCAGTCGGATGGAAAATTTGCATTGAAAAAAATGCAGGAAAATAATTTGCTTGAACCAAGTGGTTTATATCAACTTAAAGTAGCCTATGTATTCAGAGTTGCCTAATATGCCTTTGCCTACCCTGCCACTGTTTTACTGTCCTACTGACCTGTTTCAAAGTCTTGTTGTTTTCTCGCTTTGCTATTCGATCCAAACGCCCGATCGTACTCACAGACCTGTACCTAGGTCGATCGAGTTTTGTGGGTAGCCTACTGTGCTGTATTGACAGTGGCTTTCACATATCTTGAAAAATCAAAGACAGAAGAAACAGCTTCAGGGATGAGCAGGTGTTTGGACTTGGTGCCTTGTAGCTCTGCCTGTAGATCGCGTTGGTAATCGCTGGCCAGAAAATGATTGGTGCACACACGGCAGTGCTTGTTTACAGGTGGGTTTTTGAGTTTCATCGCTGAGATCCATTTCTTCAGCTTGTCGTCATTATTCAGAGGTAAACGATGAAAGATTTGACGATTTCCCGGTTAGTGCAACCGGGAGCCATACAAGTAGCCACCATTTTAAGGGTGTAAAAACTCCCTTAGCACATAATTGTTCGCTGTTTCGGTAGCCTACGCGATTTGTTCCTTGTGTTTGTACGCGAAACAATAGACCTTGGATGCCGCTTTGCCAGCCAATGACGTCATCAAAAATTTTGACCAATCAGAATCATTCAATTCAAAAAAGGTTTTTTTAGGTTTTTTAATTAATGGTAACACAAAAAATAAAAAAATTGTTGAAAAACGTTTTATTTCAGAAAGATCTACAAATACAAAAGCTATGTATTTTCGTTGCAGTGCACCTTTAAGTAGAAAACGTGCAACACGAACACGTAATCTAAACTCTAGACCAGTGTTTCCCAAACTTTTTTTTAATAGCGCCCCCCTGGACAACGAACAGAGCATCAAACGCCCCCTTTGACAAAAAAAAGTAAAACCAAAGTTATTCTCCATTCATTACAACTTAAAGACCAATTCTAATGAGACGGATGAGGTTGGTGCAGATCAGCCTCTTGATATCAGGTTTCACTTTGGATAGGAACAATCTCCACGTCTGACTATGCCAAGACGGTTTCTTTTGTTATCCAGAAGCGTTGTTACGGCACTGAAAGCACGCTCCAACAAGTATGAGCTGGGAAAGGCAATGATAAAAACTTTGACCCGATTCCGCACGTGAGGGTATTTCTCTTTGATTTGGTTCTGTTGCCAGAACGATTGATACGAGATATTGAACTTCGGTTTGAGTGCAAAATCGCTTTGCAATTTTATCAGTTCCTCCTCAAGAATTCCATGTTCGGAAATATCACAGAATGGGTCGATTATCCAGTCATGGATTTCTAACTGGAATACATCCTGGAATCGAACTCCCATGCCTTTGTGGACTTCTTCAAGATGATTGCTGTACGTCTCTACATCAACATCGGATATGCCTTTGTCACTGGTATCAAGTTGATGCAAGCTTGAGAATTGGAAAAATTCTCGTCTGGCTAAATTTCGCTGATACAACACGAGCTTATTTCGTAACCCTGAAGGGATAATTTTGATTCATTAAATTTGGTAAATATGCCTGACAAGTAGGCGATATTATTTCTCACAACCAGGACGTCATTCGCAAGGCCAGGGTCACAACTATTTAGAAATTCCACAATAATTTCAATCAGGGAATAAAATCGTGCAAGGCAATTTTTCTTGGAAAGCCATCGTACTTCGGTGTGGAGTAGTAAGCGCTCAAAAGCTTCATCGTTCTCATTGCACAATCGTTTGAATAAAGCGTGTATTCACAGCGTGCGCTTTAATTTTATTCACTGATTTGATGACAGTCTTCAAAGATAAATTAAGACGAACGCTAGATCAAAATACTCTCGGACTGTAAGATCGGATTTGCGTAATCGCAGTGCTTCAAATTATCATGCGTTATGCGTTACGTTACGACCTCAACTAACTTGTAAGGCAATGCAAAGCGAGGTTGCCTACATAATTACCACAATATTTGCCACGGAGCTCTTATAGTCACCGTCTTCTTTTGTATTTCTTTGAAGCGAAACATGACAAAAATGCTTTGCAATCCTCTTCTAACTGCCCCGATTTACTCTCAGCGCCCCCCAATCGCCCACTTTATAACCAGCGCCCCCTTCATGGTCGCCAACGCCCCCAGGGGGGCGCTGGCGCCCACTTTGGGAACCACTGCTCTAGACTTTGCACGCATAACTGGTAGGGATTGTATAATTAACAATGGATGAACTCAAACTAAAATCAATCTCATTTTTTCCAAGTTTATTGACAAGATCTTCAATGATAAAATACGGTCTTTTTGCAAAAACGTCTCCATTTCATCACCAATAGTATTTCTGCTGCTTGGCATTGAGGAACACAATGAAATAATGTTGGAGGTTGTTTTGGTCGTTTTTGCCTATTAACAAAAACAGTTTCATAGTCTTTCGGCCAATGCCTTTCACATACTGAAGTGTGTTGTGAATGTGGTATGTTTTTACGTAGAATGCTCTTGATCCACCGATTTCTTCTTCATTTTTTGGAAGTTTAAAGACAGTTCCTTTGTTTTCTTTCTCATAGTTTCCATTGCATCCAGTCACACAACATTTTTGAACCATGTTAAATTACTTATTGATACAAAAGCACACTTTTCAAAACTTGACTGTATTTAAAACATAATGATAATGATGCATCTTCAAAAAACAACTTGCATAGCATTACAACATCATGTATGTATCGTACATTGTATGATTGGATGTCATTTACCCCATTTACCTCATTCTGACTACAATTTATAAACTCTTTTATTACTATATCATGTCTGCTATATGTATCCAGGAATCTAATTGTGCACGTTAGATATGGACCTTACAGTTAGTGGTGTTCAATTTCGATTTTCAATTCGATTTCGATTAAGGTGATATTCGAAATTCGTTTTTCGTATCGGACATATTCGAAATTATAGCCGCCCTTTCGGCTGAACGCGGTTGAAAGTAACGCGATTAGCGCGAAATATGTCGTGTCGCATTTTGCAAGCGAAAAAAAACTTCGACGCACGTGCATCGTCGATCACGTGACTATCACACGCTCTCGCGGGTCCAACGGCCAGTCCTGCACCAGGGATGCCAGGTTGGCATTTTTAATGACAAATTTCTCTCAAGAATGAAGATAGCTAGGTTGTGCAATAGCAGAAAGTGTAGAGCAAGGGGGGCAACTTTTTTTAGAGGGGGGGGGGGCGAAAAAATTTAAATGGGCAAAATCATTATCACTGTAGCTGTTGCCCGAGAATGTTGAGATTTTGCCAAGGGGGGGGGGGGGCAAAATTTTTTTCAGGGGGGGAGGCTCCCCTTGACCCCTGGCTGGCTACGGGCCTGCGCATATTTCTGTGTGGGGGCAAATTTTTATGCTGTATTGATACATAAAACAATAGATGAACTAGCGATCGGCAGCAGGAAAACACTTTTTGAATGCAAACCGCAACAGCTTCGCGATAAATAATCACTAGAACGAGTTGCGATGCTACAATCCAACACCAGACAACAAAAGCTGTCATTTTTACATTGATTTAATGTCTGCAGACGTTGAATCCATGTAAAAATAACTGATTTTGCTTCCTGGGACATAGCAAAAATCTACCATTTTGTGTCGATTCAATGTCATCAGATGTTGAATGCACAAAAACAACATAACTTGCTTACCTAGACGGAGCGTGCGTTTAGCTTTATGCGCTTGCAAACATACTCAATGTCGCTTTCGAGTCGAAACCTCTGCACTCTGCAGTGAAATGTCGCGGCAGTGAATCGCTCGCTGTGAAAATGAACTTAAAGTGTTTGGCATCCCAGCGACCTCGGCTCCAGCGGAGCGATCGTTTTCAAATACTGGCCTGACCGTCACAAAGCTGAGATCCCGACTGACGGGTGACCATGTCGATCAGCTTGTGTTCATAAACACCAACTTGGGCCTGAAGCTGTAGACGTTATTTTGTGTTCTTTTTTCGCAAATTTTTATGGCTTTTTTTCGCGTTTTCTAGCGAATTTTCATGTCGTTTCTTTCAATAAAATCACATTTTGCAGTTTGGTGAATAGTTGTGATATTCGAAATCGAAAATAAATTGAATTTCGAATATTGAAATAATCGAAATTGAACACCCCTACTTACAGTATTCAAATTTGTGTAGCCTAAGCTTTTAACGTTGTTTATAAATTTGACCGACTGGTGAGCTTTCTCATAGAAATTGAATTACTAAAATATATAGTTAAACTTCAACTACAAACGAGCTCAGCACTCCATTTCATGCTTAAAAACAATCAATAAAATTATTGCTTAATTTTTCTGAGGTATATATAGCTGTATTTAATCAACAACATAACTTCAAAGACTTTAAACAGCAATTTCACAACTAATTTTTTAAGCAGCCCAAGCCAGCAAAAGTGCAACGTCCCACAGCATAATTGCTAACAAAAATTATAATCAATATTTAAACTCTGACTATTATGTCATAATAACAAGTAGTTCAACCATGCCGAAAAGAAAGCACAGTAACACAGCAGCTGAACAATCAACTTAAACTCTTAAAACGATTCCAGACAAAAACTGCTGATTCAGCAAAAGTTTTACCTCCAGTCACAAAAAAATGGCGCACGACCGCACGTGTACGAGGCCTCTAACTGAAGATGGCTATGGCTCCAATGGATTATTGCTGACTAGCGATGAAAAATAGATTAACTGCCTATCAGTCACATGATTATAAGAATCTTGTATTCAAATTATTTAATTTGTAAATTTTAATTTTAATAAAGAAAATGACACCTCTCTGTTTCAGCTGAAGATTGTGGATTTGATTATTAAAATTATGCATGGTTTATTATTCAAGCTACAATTTAAATGAATGAAAATAATTTCTTGCTTCCCCACTTCAAGGTATTGACCTGAAGCTTTGGAAAGCTTTAGCATATGTTAACAACGTCAATTATTGATTAGTTGGCCTAAATTATTATGTAAAAGCATTTCAACAAATGATTTTTCTTAAACATTTCCCTCGACTGCATCTCTTCAAGAAGCACACAGTCTTTATCAAACCATAACGGTCTGATTCTATCTCAGGGCTGCCACTCTCAATATTGAAAAAAGAATAGATTGGACAAAAACACTAGATCAGGAAAAAAACCCACTAGATTATTATCGGGACAACAAATAGCCATTTTTATATCGATTTAACATCGCCAGATGTTTAATCAATGTAACAATAGATGATTTTTATGTCTGCATGCCATAATTGTTTTCATAAAGCCACTATTTGCTAAATGTACACATTATGATATAATCGCAATACGGTAAGTCAACGTAGCATTGTTTTTTCTCCGCTGCTGTTTCTAATTCATTTCACCAAATGATGACTTTATCCAAAAATCGTTCCAACACAGACTATTACACCAACACTTTAAATATTTCAACATGTTCAATCCTATTTCATTTGCTGCAACAAAAGAAAGTCAGTGTAAAACTTAATATGGGAAAAGAATAACAAGCACTTGAAAACATTATTAAAAAGCGTAATAATTTACAAAACTTCACTACACTGCTCTTGGCTGCGTAAACTGCACAACATCACAACATTTTGACAAGCCGCTATCATAAATAATACTTACATACAAACTAGCAACAAATAAATGATCCACAAAATACAATTACAAAAGCTTGTCTGGCTTGGTATAAATGTCATAAACAGCATCACATTTTCCATTTTCTGGAAAAGACTTGACATATCGCTAATGAGGCTTTTTTGACTTTGCATCAGCTATCAAATTCTGGGTTGGATTCCACGAATACGGTAACACTTTGTGTTATTCCTTGTAATTGCTTGCTTGGCAAGAAGTCTTGGCAACAGTTGATGCATGCATACTATTGGTTAATTTTGTTTTTACAATGTTTACTTGAGAAAATAGCCTTTCAACACATGCAGTAGAATGTGGTAATGCTAACGGGTCTGCTACTATTTGGTGAGTCCGATTCGGTGAGAGTCTTTTTCGGTGAGAGCCCTATTCGGTGATTTTTTTGAATTTTTTTTTGAAAATTATCGGGTACCGTAGCCTAATTAAAACCCCCAACTCCAAACCCCAAAAACCCCAAACCCAAAAAACCCCAACCCCCAAAAACCCAAACCCCCAAAAACCAAAACCCTCAAACCCCTATCCCTTAACCCTATAACGGCAATGATAATTAGGCTACGGTACCCAATAATTTAAAAAAAATCACCGAATAGGGCTCTCACCGAAAAACAGACACAGCATTTTTGCCAAAGTTTTAAATCTTGGTTGTCCATGTCCATTTTTAACAATTTTCCGTTTCAGCCAAAACTCTGGTGGGGTAAGGTTATCACTATCATGGAGAGCATTGCATACTTGAGGTAAAGCTTGAGGTAAAACTTGACATTGCATACTTGAGGTAAAACTTGAGGTAATTCTTCTTGCAAATCATCTTAATCTTCTTCGTTAACAACAGAAGTAAAGTTGATAGCCAATGCTACCAAGGATATCACCTTTCTAGAATGAGATGTAGCAATTTTTGGGTCAACTGCTCGCAGCTGAGTCAAAATACTTTTATCAGAAAATGAAAATCTCATTTTAATTTGGTAACATAATTCCAGCAAAAGTGACAAAATGTCCATACAGAACTTCTCTTCTTTTCTTTCCAAAGATTCTTGCAGTAACATGGGTTCACAGCGCCCACCAACAGTAATCTTGTCATACAGTTTGTAATTATTTGGATTTTCAGGTTAATGTCACCCAGTTGGGAAGAATCAATCGGAATGGCCCATTTCGGTGAGTCCGATTTGGTGAGTCCGATCCCTTAACGAGGGATTTTTTCAAATTTTTTTTTTAATTATTGGGTACCGCAACCTAATTATCATTGCCGTTTAAGGGTTAGGGGTTAGGGTTTAGAGGTTAGGAACTCACCGAATCGGACTCACCGAATAGTAGCAGACCCAGAATCAATAGTATTCTCTTTCACGAACAAGCTCAAAATACGATATTCATAAGCAATCGTACTGAAGACTTGGAGCAATTGAAATTTTTCAGATTGAAATTCCAAGGTCATACTCATATTCTCAACTTTTTTAAAAATACAGTGCAGAAACAAAACATCGGGTGCATCAGCTGTACATAAGGTGCATCAGCAATACATAGGGTGCATCAGCTGCCCCATATTTTTGAAAAATACCAACATCGCATTTCTTTTATCGTCGAAACTGTTAGATTGGGTGAGAAAATCAGTGTGTGAAAATGCTATAAAGTTTTGTGAACATTTAGGTATGCCACATGGCTCTAATGTTATTGAACGGTAACTCTTGTGCAATTTAACCTCTTTTAACTCAAAAAGTCACGTTCTAGTTCACAACTCTGAATTTAGCGCCACTATAGTACGCGTGTACGCCTGTACGGAACAATATTTTATATATACTAATTGATATTTAGAATATCATAATGATTGGGTTCCGTCCTGTATGCGGTTTCGGTCGCGATGTTTTGCCGCTGTTAATCTCGCACTTTCCACCAAAGTAGCCGATGTCTTGTAGGGCCGAAACGTCGGGACGAAAGATCTCAGAGACGAAACATCTGGCACCCGTCCTGCATAGCAGAGCAGGATGCAAAATCATGCAATGCACAAACATTCACGGTCTTGGGTAGCTAAATTATGCTCTGAATAATCTGGTGTTCCAGTAAGCTTAGTTTAAGGATTATATAATCTTGGCCATCCAACATGCCTTATGTAAGGAACCCGGCATCATGAAATTGACTGGTTGATTTAGATCAAGGTAGCCCAAGCACAAATAAATAAATTCTTTATACATAGTTATCACGTTTAAACTTCTCCTGCGCTGTGCATATCCTGAGAACATCTTCTTTTAGCTGTAATACTAATACTTTCGCTTCTTCATCAAAATTAGATATGTCCACAGTCCAGTCTAGCTAGTTTTTCAGCCGAGCAATGTGGAATTATTCCCCAGTTTTTGCGTAGTCTTACAAACAACATCATATCAGGGGATTTTGATGTCTCTATTTTTAGCTCATTGAAAACATGAGTGATCACCACTTCACCTATGTGGTGCCTGCATCCAGACCATAAAATAGGTCGATCCAACTGCTGCTGCAGGCTAATACATGCCGCCGATACATGTCCAGTGTTACTTGAAGTGGTATCAAACACTAAATTTACAATGCACTTTGAACAGTCCCATTGTTCAATCAAATCAGCTGAAACTTTTGCAACTATTTCACCCGTTTTGCAGTCTGTTCCAGGTTCTGCTCAGAATTTTCATTTCCTTTGTAGTGCCGGCTGCTATAACTACTCGCTCCTCTTTCTCATTTATATCATTAGTTTGCATTGTAGCTTCGAATCCTAATGGAGGGGTAACAGTTTTGGTGCATTTCATTTTTCTTTCACAGAACTTGCTATTTCTTTTCCCACCTTTCGTCTGGTGCGATCCGCTGAAGAATATGATGTCACTACCTTTGATGTGTCACCTCCAACTTTTTCTATAAAAGCTTCTGTAAATGAAGCCTGCTGAGCTGGGGTCATTTTTATGCGTGTCACAAGAGATACTAACTTTTGGGACTGTAAAATATCATGAGGTATAAATGCCTGTGTACCTGTTACCTTTGTACGTTTGTGGCTACGGCTAGCCTTTGCTTGATCAGACGAGGTTACATGTACCTTTACTTTCACTATCGTCTAAGACTGCAGTGCTGGTGTTTGCACTCATATCAGAAAGTGCTTTTTCATGACGTCAAGTCTCAGCCTCCTTGCATGCTTGGCAGCGCTGAACCAAATAAGCTTGTTTCTTATCACACGACCCAAAAGTGGCTACTCTATCAGTTTGCATGGATTTTAGGAACTTTATGTCATTGTCATTTTTCATCAGTTTTTCAACATCTGTAGGCTACAGTCGAAAAGTCTTTGACAAACTCAAATTACTGGCTTCTAATTTCTTCATCACTAATGAAGTTTCTCTTCTGTTAGCTGGAATGTCACAAAGTTTCTTATTGCCGTCTAAGGCAGGGCTTCCCAAACTTTTTTACTCGCGACCCCTTTTAATCTTCTAAAATTTTCCGCGATCCTTCACAGTTAAAAGGATAAACAATGCGAAATATATGTTTGTGATATTTATTGAAAGGCTTAATTTAAACGAAAACTAAAAACAAGCTATCCGTACTCGAAGACCACCAGGCTACTTGTGCGACTGCTCTCTGTTAAATAGTAACCGTCACTCGATGTTTGTCAATGCTGGTCTAGGCGGTTTCAATGTTACTTACGCTGGAAATGTATTTTATCAACGTTGAAAACACTGACACGCACATATACATTAGGGTGCATCATCTCCCCCTTATTTTGGAAATTGAATTTGTTCCATTGATAAATGGTGTCCATTTAAGGTCAAATGACACCAAAAAAATTTTGGGGGTCAGGGGACCCCCCCTACCACCACCTCCTGACACCCCAAAATCGGCTTTTTGAAAATCGCCATAACTCAAAAACCAAACAAGATAGACATATCGTCGCTAATAAGCTGAACTATCGTAACTCCAAAAATGCAGTTTTGAGAAAATTGAATTTTAAAGTTCACGCTGTGTTTGCTATTCATTGTTTGATCTTTCTAAAAGTTTTCTAACGAAAAAACATAAAAACTAAACAATGTTTTTCATAAAGCTTTGTTGTAGAAAAAAAAGATAATTCTTTTTTGCAAAAATTGAACGTTAGAAAAATGAATATGGACATACGATAGTTCAACAAAAAAAAAAATTGTCGAAATGTAGTTACAATGATACAGCAAAATTGTTGTAGCCTATGCGAAATAGAAAGAAATATAACTAAGCCTTAAACATCAACATGCAAAAACCGATTGAAAGAAAAATTAACTAATAGGAAAGGGAGTGTTAACGTGAAACGTGTAAAATAACTTTCAGAGCAGAGTATCGTAAGTCCCATTTTATTAATTTTTTTTTGCAAAACTATCGTAACTCCCATTTACGATAGTTCATCGTTCTGAATCATCAAAACTAAAGTAGATAGAGTTACGATGCTTTAACAAAATAAACTGTAGTCTATAAGGATACCAAATCAATCAAAAACGCAATTTTGAAAAATTTGGACTTACGATAGTTCAGCTTATTAACGACGATATGTTGTTTGGTATCAAATTTATTGTAACTACATCATTCAATTCAAATCTGCACAGAAAATGCATATTTTATTATGATTTTGCATTTTTTATTTTGTAACCGAGCTTCCAGTTTGTATGTTTAATAAACACAGTTGCAAAATCATCAAATTTTTTTATGTAATTAGCCACGATTTGTTTTGTTTTTAATGTGCAGTACTATGTATTTAGGCCCATGTCATTTAAATTCAAAGCATAAACTTGTGTGTGGCCAAACTGTTAACTGGGTCTTACCAAAAACAAAGCGAATACGATACATGATATTGATTTTCTTAACACAAACCAACATAATCAACATGAAATTTGTCAACACACTACAGGCATTAATGAATCTTTTGGATCTTATGTATGTGGCCTTTTCCTCAAGTTTTGCCTGCTGGATTTACTTTTCTCCACCACTTGAAGGGCATTCTCAAAGTTTTTTTGTACTTTAGAGGATGTTTGAAAATCTGAGGCCAATTTGACTCCTCGTTCGGAGCAGTCATTTACAACTGTTATAATTTTCGATTTCTTTCTTTCAGTAACGTACTGCTCATCTTTTGGCCAATCCGTAACATCTTTTTTCAAAAAATATGTTTCTATGTTGAGCAGCTGAAAGAAGTACCACGAATCTTCTCCTGTTAAGTCGGCCAAGGAAGATTTTGCATTTACCTGGACTGGAAAAATTGGCTTTCCATTTTCCTTCCTCTTTTTAGGGATTGTGGAAGCAGATTCTTTTACAGCTTACAAAGCTTTAGCAATTTCTGTTTTTTCTTTGTCGTTAACATGGTAATCGAACAGTGCAAGTGGCACCATCTCTTCTGTCAAGTAGGCCTACCACTGATGGCGGAATGGCCCGTTTCGGTGAGTCCGATCCCTTAACGGGGGATTTTTTCAATTTTTTTTTTTAATTATCGAGTACCGTAGCCTAATTATCATTGCCGTTTTAGGGTTAGGGGTTTGGGTTAGGGGTTAGAAGTTAGGAACTCACCGAATCAGACTCACCGAATCGGACTCACCGAATAGTAGCAGACCCCACTGATGGAGCTGTAGCTTTTGTAAAGCACTTGATGCAACTGTTTCATCAATCTGCTTAAACCTATGCAAGGTTTTAATCAGTGTTAAATCAGTATGTGGTGCAGATATTCCTGAACTGCAGCGGAACCACCAAGGAACGTATACATATAAAGGAAACATAGAAAATCTTTAAAGTTTTTTTGTGTCCTTTTGTTGCAAAATCAAGTGTTTTCTTGCATTTTTCGGATTCACAACTTTTTCTGCCTCTGTGGATAACAAGGTGAGTTTCTTCGCCATCCAGCGAGCTTTGTGGATTGCACCAGGCTTCTTCAATTTAAATGACGCATGTGGGAGAGGTGTTCTAAAGCTAATTAAAAGAAGTTCCAAGAGCTCTTTGTAGTCTTCTCTGGGTATGTCATTGTTGTCTTTTTTTGTAAGCAGCTGAGTAGCAAGATCTGTGGCATCTTCTTTTAATACATTAAGAAATTTATTCCGTTAGGTGAAATACAGTCAGGTTCTTTTAAGTAAGGAGGAAGGCACAAACTGTCTTGAGACACATGACTAAATTAATTTCGAAAGTTTTTAAACATTGTAATTTCTGGAGACCTGGAGGTTTCGATTCACAATGTGTCAAACACACTGCCAACAATCAGCTCTCCAATGTGCTTTCTGCAGGCACACCATAGCAGTGGCTTGTCTAATCTGCTTTGCAGCTCCACACAGCCTCCTGACCACAGACCAGTGTTTGTAGATTTGGTATCGACAACCATACTTACAGCCCCATCTAAAGAGCAGTTCCAGTCACTTAATAAGTCAGAAGTGAAGTCCCCAACAATACTCCCAACTGACAAAACGCAAAGTAAAGAAATAATTCCAACTAAAATGTGGGAGGACTGAAATGATGTCACTGCCCTATCACTCAGCCAATCACATCAATGGAAATCGCATTATTCAGAAATTATGTCAGTAATTAAGGTCACTGTGTCTGTTGTAAATTAGCACAAACCTCAAAGTAAATAGCACAAGTTATCAACTGCTTGTTGCATGTGAGTTTTCTTGTACACTACAATTATTTACACATCTGTGCTGGTAGCCTCCTAAGAAACTTATGGGTGAGACATTTTAAATGTACTAGGTTTTTCTGCAGATTTGCATTAAATCAAGTAGTTACAACAAATTTGATACTAAATAATATATGTGTATCTTGTTTGGTTTTTGAGTTGTGGCAATTTTTGAAAAGCCGATTTAGGGGGGTCAGGAGGTGGTGGTAGGGGTGGTCCCCTGACCTCCAAAATTTTTTTGGTGTCATTTGACCTTAAATGGACACCATTTATCAATGGAACAAATTCAATTTCCAAAATAAGGGGGAGATGATGCACCCTAATATACATGGAGACAAGCGGCAGGAGTGCGGATACTGCTAAGTCATATAATGGTGAATAATCTGCCCTAACGTTAGGCTAAGCCAAAAAGTGTGAAATTTTTTCCAGAAAATTCAAGCCACAACTTAGAGTCAAAAGATAGATCTGCATATTTTAGGTGCTCGGTAGCCTACTTTGTTATTGCAATGCAAATGGGTTTTGGATCCAATCTAAATTGTTATTGTCAAATTCTAGAAGAAAATACTTTTTAAACTCTTTCAACAGTCTTGACAAGTGTCGATAACCAGAGGCTTAATAACGTTTGATTTCACACTATTGTTAGCCAAAAACTTTTCAGTAACTGAGAATATTTCAAATAAATCATTTTCAATCTTTTGTTTCTAGATGTTTAATTTTTGATGAACGCTCCAACTTTAGATTTCCATGTAAAAACATAAATGTTTTCTCCTTGGAAGTAGCAGTGGGCTATAAATGGGCAATTTTTAGTTTTGCTTTAGGGACAGTTTTTTTGTGTTCCATTTAACCTATCTCAACATGAAATGACAAAATTTTTGGTCTGAGTTCCAAGAAAAAAGTGTGCAGGGCGAAAATTCAAAATGGCCGCCATTTTCCATAAAAATCACGATTTTAGCCATAATTTGGTCAGTTTGGGGTATTTTGACCTGGTTGTGGTGTCTTACCCCATGTTTGTGGGGTCAGGCAATCTGTTTAAGCAATAATAAGTAGGGTTTAACTTTCACGTGTAGAGTTATGATATAGTTTGACAAAATTACCCACTTTTTTAAATCTATTTTGTGGTTTTTGTTTCGAGCATCAGCAGACTACAAACTGTATGAAATGGTCCTGCCTTCAGCTAAATCAATAAAAAACTTTAAACACAAAAAGGCACTCTGTCAGGAAGTAGCATCTGCAAATGCCCTTGTAAATAAGAAGCCCACAACAAAAGTAACTCTGTACAGAGAAGTAGGATACTAGACGGTGATTGGCATCTTTCCCACTTCGGTGATTCTCATCTTAAATTTTTTTAATGATGATTACACTGAATATACGATGATCTCTCTATGTCCTCTCTTGATTGCCTTTGAAGATAGAGACCAAATAGTTGCCTTTATTGTTGAGACGATGAAAAGACTACAGGTAGCTGCCAATGACCCTCGCTGGACTGCAGTACGTCTTTGGGAGCAGATTGATGCCCTCACGACAGCAGCCGCAAGCAACAATCTCAAGATTGAGATATGTGTTGCAGAACAACTAGCATTAAAGCATGTGCCATATCATTTTCTTAGTACCGGTAAGTCCCATACATGTGAACGGTTTGATACAGACAATCTCACAGCTATGGCTGCTCTTGAAAACAAAACTGGTCTTCGTAAACTCATTGCCAAGAGAGAGCCAGCATTGCAGGCCTAAATCCAGAAAAAATCTGTGGTTGAAACTACTCTGGCAGCTCTTACAAAGCTCTTAGCCCATGAGGGAGATGGCAAAACAGCATCTTTAGCAGAACAGTTTAGAGGAAGCTGGAGTATATAAGTCGTTTAGCCTGTACAAAGAGCGACGTTTTACCCGACTTGAATATCAGGCAGGTGCAGTCTATGATTGCATTCCGTACATGAAGCAGTTTCTTGTCAAGACACCGCTTAATAATCTTGTTGGAGTTTGTAAAATTTACCTTGAGAATGATTTCATCATAGCAGGATTCAAAGCACTTGCAAGTTTTACATACCAAGTGACAATGCCCTTCCTTGAATGTGTGGAACAAGCAAACCAGGATTTGTTAATTGACATCCTTCTTCAGCTCTGCAGTGACCTTGCTGATAAAAAGATACACACCCTCCGGGACTACTATGTAGAATGGACACATGTGAAAATGGAAGACAATGCTCCACAAAGCGATCTTGATCATCTTCTTCTTGGAGAGATGTGCAATTGTGCATCCAGACTGGAAAAGTATAACTGCAGTGCAAGCGTAAGTATTGGGATGTTTATCTTAATGCTGCTCGAGCAACTCCTCTCCATACACTGGTATCCGACCAACAAAAAAACCTGCCCACACACAACTTGAATGCAGAGAGGTACTTGATCAAATTTGGTTATCTTGCTTCACAATCGGCCAAACACTCAAACATGATGTTCAAGGCAAAGAGGATCAAAGATGACCTTATGCTAGCCTGTAAGAAAGACAAATCAATAAAGTTAAGCGGCCAACCACTACTATTCTCAAACAACTAGATTTAATGGAAGTGACCTGGAGCAACAAGAAGAAAGAGAAGAAAAAGCAAAGTTGAAAAAGAATTTACAAAAAAAAGTGAGAGCCAGTGATTTTATTAACCAACTTCTTGTGAAATGGAAAAAAACATGGGGGGGGGGCTTTTTACGTCTGTCCATGAAGTAAAAAGTCTTGTTTCTAAAACGCCACCTTAGCTAAAGACATTCTTAAGGCAAGAAATCCAATATCAGAGAGAGTCACCCACCAACATGATGCAGAATGCAGATGTCCACAGAGATCTTTACCAGGTCAACAAGGTATCCCAAAATGAGATGATTGAGAACCTCACTGTACTCCTTGGAAATGATTTCCAAGTTGAGGAAGCAGTGGTCTTCCCTTGTGAAGAGGAAGAGGTAAAGAGGCAGAGGGTCAGGATAAGGAAGGCCTGGTGTTCCAGCCAAACCAGTCACTTACCGTCATATGGGATGTGGGAGAAAACAAAAGATGGTACGCTGGGTTTTACCTCAACGATAATGGGGATGGAACATTTCGAGTGGACCATCTGATGCGTGCTGGCACAGGAGATGAAACTTGGCAGCGACCACCTGGCACTGATGACATTCAGGACACTATGGAGCAACAGATCATCCCTGTGACAATTTCAGGAACTTGGGTCTTTTCTCAGAGAAAACCATGTTACATTTTAAACAATTCCCCTGAAATTGAAACTGTGTTTAAAGAAATAACACAATATAAAGGTGAAAAAAAAAACGATCAATTTGGTGAAAATTAGTATTAAGTCAACCTCCAATCGTCAGTGACTTTTCTGATATGCACTAACAGATTGCCTGACCCCACAAACATAGGGTTGAACACCAGAACCAGTGAAAACAAGCCCAAAATAACAAAGTTATGGCTAAAAATGTGATTTTTATGAAAAATAGCGGCCATGTTGGATTTTTGCTCTGCACACTTTTTTCTTGGATACAAGATCAAAAATTTTGTCATTTTATGTTGAGATAGGTTAAATGGAATAGAAAAAAACTGTCCCGAGTGAAAAATAACAAAAAAAATATTTTTGACCTATGTATAGCCCACTCCTATTGGAAGGACAAATTAAATTTGTTCCCCCTTTTCAAGCAAACCTGACAAATAGCATAATTTGAAAAGCCTTTCCAAAAACGTCTTCATAAAAACGACGGACAAAGTCTAAACTTTTTTCTGTTGGAAAAGTCACGACTTAATTTTTTAACACTAATAACTTTTTAAAGCATTGGCCTTAGTTTTGAAATCGTTTACAATGCAGCAAAGAGGGTTTTAAACTCGGATGCAACCTAGTTCGTACTCTGAACAGTTTGTACCCCCAGTTCGTACCCTGAAAAGATCGAGAGAAAAAATTAAAAAAGCGGAAGTCGCTGATCGCAGTTTCCGCTAACCCTAACCCTCGCTCATCGTAGTTTCCGCAAACATTTTTCCGCAGTTTCTGCTAACCCTAACCATAGAGTAATCTATGCTCTAACCCTAACTGATCGCAGTTTCCGCAAACATTTTTCCGCAGTTTCCGCTAACCCTAACTATAGAGTAATCTATGCTCTAACCCTAACTAATCGCAGTTTCCGCAAACATTTTTCCGGAGCTTCCTCTAACCTTTACCCTAACTCTAACCATGTAGAGTAATCTATGCTCTAACCTTAACCCTCGCTGATCGCAGTTTCCGCTAACCCTAATTATAGAGTAATCTATGCTCTAACCCTAACCCTCGCTGATCGCAGTTTCTGCAAACATTTTTCCGCAGTTTCCGCTAACCCTAACGTTAACTATAGAGTAATCTATGCTCTAACCCTAATCCTCGCTGATCGCAGTTTCCGCAGTTTCCGTTAAACCTAACCCTCCAGTTTGTTTCAAATTGTTTGGGGAAACTCCGATCAGCGACTTCGGCTTTGTGCTGTTAAACTGCGATCAGCGACTTCGGCTTTTTTCTATTTTTCTCTCGATCTTTTCAAGGTACGAACTGGGGGTACAAACTGTTCAAGGTACGAACTAGGTTGCACCCTTTAAACTCCTATTCCATATTTCACAATATAAATTTACAAAATACGAGGCCTATTGAGTGCACGATTCTTAATAAAGTTAATAACTTTCACAGTATCTTGCATATAAGTGTTAATATGCAGTGCTTTGTGTAAAATTTGTATACTTTCTGCGACCCCTGAAGTTCGTTACGCGACCCCTCAAGGGGCCGTGACCCCCACTTTGGGAAGCCCTGGTCTAAGGCATAAAGTTTGGTGACCATTGGAATGTTGGCTTTATATTAAAATGGAATGATTTTTGATAGAACAATTTTAGAAGCCTGAAATTTAGTTCGATTGGTTTTGGCTCCATCTTCAATGTGATGCAGCATGCAACGTAATACTTGCACCTTCTTTATCACCAATTTAATGTGCTCAGAATTGACGATATTATTAAATTAAAGACTGCAAAATTTATGTACAAATATGTGCACAAAATGCTGCCCCGGGCCTTTGCTGGCTGCTTTATTTTTGTAAACGAAATTCACCATCATAAAACTCGTCAGAACCAAAAGAATGATTTATATTTGCCTTCTACAACGTCAAACTCTGCTAAGAAGATGCTATGTTTTAATGGAGTGAAACTATGGAATCATGTACCAAAAGAAATAAAAGAAAAGTCTTATATTATATCATAATGTTTTTAAATTTAAATATAAATGTTAATTAAAGAATTTGTACAATGATCACTCCGGAAACGTATCATCCGCTTATTTCTCTACACAGTTTTTTTTTGTTGCCCTGTGTTATTCCATTGTAAATGTATTATGTAAAGTGCTGGTATTGTGCTATATATTATATATGTGTTAATGTTCTTAATTTTGGTTCTTTTGTTTAAATGTTTGGGTGGCAGCTGACTTTGGTGACCTTTTGGTCTTTCGCTGCCATCCTTGTTGTGCGAATTATTTGTGTTGTGTTTTTGCTTTTTGTGTCTTTCTTTTTCGCCAACAAAACAAAAAATAAACTGAACTGAAACTAAATTGCATAGACGATGGCAGTTTGCTCCCTGTAATTTCTGCATCATCAACAGACAGTCCTTTACCTACACCAAAAATGTTTAAACATTGTCGAGTTTTTGGTGTTTGGGTGGGTGATTTCCAGAGGTGGGCACCCGCTACTTTTAAAGTAGCGCGCTACCCGCTACCGCTACTTGGGCCAAAGTAGCGTGCGCTACCGCTACCCGCTACCAATTTACAAAAATAGCGCGCTACCCGCTACTCGGGCCAAAGTAGCGCGCGCTACCGCTACTTCTTCCGCTACTTTTGTCTAAAATAACATTAGGAAACACTCTCCCTAGTGACGCAAAAATGACCTTGAAAACTAATGTTACCGGTATCAATCGTTTACGCTGTCATTTTAACGTTGTTATAGAAAACACATTCTAAGGGGAATTTATTGTTACGCATCTTTCAAAAACACGAGCATTTCAAAATGAGAGTCATTAAGTCCTGCCCGCTTTTTTCGGCAGCAGTGGCCGAGTGGTTAGCGCGTTGGGCTCGCAGTCGAGATCCTGCATATTCGACTCCAGCCACCCGCACTTGCTGTTGTTTCTCTGGGCAAGAAACTTTACAATAATTGCCTCTACCCAGTGATCGATTTCGAGTAATGGGTAGTACCAAATTTAAGTCATAAGTAGAGTAGACAACTGGAAACAGACATTGTCGTCGGCTGCAGCGTGAGTCAGGTGTACGTCGGAAGGCGTATACCGATGCATAGCGCTCAAGTCCGCTTTCCCGCAATGCAGGGTAAAGATATGAAAAACAAACAAACAAACAAGCACATCTTTTCCAACAGAGAAAAGTCTCTCCACCGCAGCACTGGAAAGAATGGGGGTGTTGTATTTAATGAACAGATGTTTTAACTCGATATTCGAAAAGCTCAAGGACTTGCTCTTGTCTGAAAAAAAGGCGTCCACAATTGCTGCTTCCTTCTGCACTGACGTTTCACGGGATGGCGCAAACACTCCAAAAAATACATCCTCGGAGTCATGACTGGTGTTGGTGTCACTCTTCTCGGTATCAACCTGGCTTGATGTCTCCCGCAACAGTCGAATTACATCTGTCTTGACTTTTTCTCGCAGTGCGTCAGCATCATTCGTGGAAACGTAGTGCAGAAATTGTAGCCACGACGTCTTGAAGGAGGGATGAAGACATGATGCCACAACGCATTTCATGTTGTTGAAGCACTTGTTGAATCGTTTCTTCACCCCTTCAAAGACTTTCACTTTCAACTCCTCACAGGTCACAAGATCACTGATCTCGGTCAACTTCTGCCCGCAAATTGTGATGGTTGGAAGCAAGACTCCGTAATATGCCTTGGACTCGCCCTGGAGAATGTCTAAAGCCTGGCAGATAGCCTTCATCACACGGAGATATTCGCCGAAGAAGTTGACGTCAGCTAGAAAAGACCGAAACTTTGCAACCAAGCCGATTATATAGCTGCTTTACCACGCCAGTATCGCAAAAAAACAAGCATTTTTTTCAATTTAAATTAAAAAGTAGCGGTAGCGGGAGTGCGACTGAAAAAAAGTAGCGCCTCTTCCGCTACTTTGGAATAAAAATAGCGCCGCTACTGCAGCCGCTACTCCAACTAAAAAGTAGCACCGCTACCACTACTTTTACGAAAAAAGTAGCGCCGCTAGTAGCGCCGCTACAAAAGTAGCGCGCTACTGCCCACCTCTGGTGATTTCACACCTGTTCCACTTGTGTTCAACAGAGTTGGTGGTGAATTTGACTCATCCAAAGACATATATATTATATATAGCCTATAATATTTACTTTAATCACTGTTAGTTAAAAAATCACCTAATATCACAATAAAAGCAATTTTAAGCATCAGAAAATGCTGAAAAATGGAGGATTCACAAAGTGAAAATTAAATGCACTGGATATCTATCTGAAAACTAGGATGTTGAATACCAAACCTAACTGGTATCTACCATACCTAATTCTGAACCTATCCTATTTTGCGCTATATAATATAACAACGAAAATCAACGATATTACCTTATTACAATTTATCTCATCTGAGCACCTAGCAATTTAATTGCACACATGTTACTGGATCAGGGTTGCCAGATTTAACTTTGATGTTCTGCCAAACAGTGTTCAAAAATCTTCCAAAATCATTTTTAATCTGCCAAACCAATTATGCTTAGTTTACCCCGAAGATAAACTGAAATGAAACCCACTAAAATAAACTGATATGCTTTCCATCTTTAGATGTCATAGTTACCGTACTTTGTTAAAAGCAAATGATTGCAACCGAAACATAATCACCATTTATTTCACAAACAACAAGATAGAACCAATGGAATTCAACTAATCTTATGACTTTTATGAATCTGCCAAACTTAAGAATCCTGCCAACTCAAAATTTCGCTGCCAAACACCTTAAAATTCTACTAAATTTCTCAAATTCTGCAATTTGGATTTCGAGAACTAACCTATCCAGAAAGGCTGCAAAAACTTGGTCTGCCCACTATAGAACACAGAAAACTCCGAGGTGACCTCATCGAAACATTTAAATACATGCATGGCTTGTATGAGGTTAATGTCAACAATCTATTCACACTGGACCTGAAAAACATTGCTACAAGAGGACACAGCCTTAAGCTGGAAAAGCCAAGGCCCAAGACCAGAAAATTTGGTAACTTTTTTACTTGCCGTGTGATCAATGGGTGGAACAGTCTCCCTGAACATGTGGTTGCTTCGCCAAGTGTAAATTCGTTTAAAGCTTCATTAGATAAATTTTTCCAAAACCGGGATATTGTGTACACCCCACAATGT
Source organism: Aplidium turbinatum (assembly GCF_918807975.1). Classification (NCBI taxonomy): domain Eukaryota; kingdom Metazoa; phylum Chordata; class Ascidiacea; order Aplousobranchia; family Polyclinidae; genus Aplidium; species Aplidium turbinatum. The sequence continues at coordinate 1,538,343 of NC_137483.1, read as the reverse complement.
TTCTAATTTTTATGTTGTGTTTTGTGTAAGCTTACCACAGTACGTTTTATTTCCAAAATTTTTAACGTTACTTTCTATTTATACTGTTGTTGCCATTATCTAATACTGTAGTGTACTATTTATTGTTGTGATTGTGTAGCCTACTGTTATTACTGTACCAACACTAGTGTTCAATTACACTGTTAGCATTCCAGTAGTCACTGCCTAATTGATGCATACCAATATTGCTTTACTACAATAACAAAAATTTTGGTGTTGTTTTTGTGTGTCTTTTTACCTAGTCACATTGATATTACATAGCTTTTTACTTTTGCGTGTGTATCACTGTTGATACCTCTGTTAATCTTAATATTGTTATTATCTTTATTAGTTGTTTACTGTACGTGATTAAAAGATGAATAAGCACTCTGCTTACAACATCTCATATATTATTATTATTATAATAAAATCTGCTAAGTGGCAACCCTGTACAGCCTAAGCTGGATGGATCAATCTTTATGTTCTGTGTGGCATACCTAAATGTTGGAAGAATTAAATGATATTTTACCACATATTTATAGCGTAACAATTTAAACAATAGAAGAAATAAAAATTGCATGGTCGGGGCTCCTGATGCACCCTAATATATATAAATCAAATATAGTAATAACTACATTTGATTTAATTCGCTCTGCTTTGCTTTTTTGCTTAGCATTGAGCACTTTTTGTAGTATTAATAGTTTTTATTGTTTTTATATATTATATATAAATATATTATATATATGCTTTGTACCTGGAGTGTTCACGGTTTTATAAATACAAGCCTTAAAGCAGCCGGCGGCCATGACCGCTAAGTAGTGCTTGAATGACCGCTTGTGTTACCTCCTCCGTCGGCCAAGTTTGGCCGCCGGTTTCTTCTAGCCAATTATTTAATTTCGCAATAGAATGATCGTGGATTAAATGTCGAAAATATGTAGTATCAAAGAGTGACGCAGAATTAGGTCAGCGCATCATAGTCACTACTGTTGTATTGAATATATCCAGCTGCGATCACCAGCGCTGTAAGTCTTGTTTGCAATTCCCGATGTTTATTTTAACGAAGTGTTAATCCGAAGTGCTAATTTACATCGGCTGGCAATATTGTCGTTTTTATATCGATTCAATGTTGTCGAACATTGAATCGTTGTTAAAAAGGAGAACTAGGTTAGTTGACATCCGTGGGTAAAACACGTGTCTTCATTTGAGAACGCTGTGGGTTAGTGACTTCACACCCTCAATGGTGACATCATAACGGAATAAATGGTCAGGTTTTATGAAAGGCGGTATTCAGTTGAAACAATTTACTGAGCTGCAAGCAGTGAAAACAATTAGGGTCGTTAGATGGTCCCGCAATACCGGATTACAATCTCGATAAAGTATTTAATGCGTGGTACAACGATTCTATTGCAGGACGTCGCCCAGACTTCAACAACGCTAAGTGATCATTTCAACATTGTTGCAAGTTTAATGCTATTTACTTGTGCTATCGTTATTGTATTTTGGCCTCCAAGCACGCAGATTTGGCCGCCGAGAAGGAGCTCTCGGTAGGCCACGATGGCTGACGGAAAAAAACACGAGTTTTAAGGCCTGAAATAGACGAAGCACCGTCAATCTTATCTGTCTTGAACTCTTGCAAAAAAAAGAACTTTAATGGCTCCCATTATTCCAATACTCTTGCAATTACTTGCTGACAAGACAGCCACCTGGTTTGAATCAGTTTTAACATTTTTATGTTTGCCGCTTTTTTGTTTGTTTGTCGTATCCAGACTTACACCCAGTGGTTGAAGATTTAGATTAAGTGGACGGGAATGCAAGGAAGCCAATCTTCGTGTCCACCTTCAGGGCTCAGGCATGCCTTTTAGTGTCCTGCCAAAGACACAGCCGCTTGCTCTTTGACCGCACACATTTCTTGCAGCCGCACAAAAGCGTGTTTTCTTTTGCTACTACGGTAGAAGTAAAATCACACATTTTAAAGAAAAATTTCAAGCCAAAAACGTAGGCGACTGCATGCATAGTTGGCACACAATGCAAAAGAATGGCAAACTCACCCAATTACAAAAACTGAAGATACGTCTTCTTTTAACCTGGCCTGAAAACCACTATGAGATCCGGCCATGGTAGCACAATGTCACTTGCAAATCTAATTATGTTGGAAAGAGGAATACCTCTTTGCAACAGCAACTGCTTCACAAGGTTGTAGCCTACACTCCTTAACCTGAAACATCAACCACATCCAAAAGAGCATTAACAACTTTTGCAGAGTTTTCATCCAAATAGCGTACAACTATACCTAAAACATGTTCAACTGCTACTTTCAACAATGAGAAGAGAAAAAAACTTCTCGTTGCAAATGTTCTCAATGTCATGTCTTTCATTCCATGGTATGCCAATTGCATGACACATGATGCATTACTCTTTCTTTAAGTTATCTTTTGTGCAATTGCGTTACGGTATCAGGAAAAGCAGCTTTTATTGTTTTTACAAGATGGTCACTTTGCCGAAACGGTGTGTGATGCAATTAAATTAAGTAGACTCAATCAAACATCTTGGTGTTACCCTTGACAACAAGCTATCATGGAAATCACATTTAACTAGTTGGTTGGTCACAGCGGTAAACCATAATCTCTTCGTGGGAAAATTGTAACATAAGATTTCCGGATCCGTTCGTCTGTATGCAATGACCGAAAAGAAACAATCTTCTGAAACGTCTATTCAAGAACTGTATTTCTGTAAAAATAGCCCCAAGGCTGTCGAAATTGCGACGCAACACCGTACGCCACTAAAAACTTGCCACTACAATTGTTCCAGACAATTGTTCACCTAATCAAACGTCATATAAAAACCGTTCAGGTCTACTGAATCTTAGCGTATTACGTCATGGAATTTTTCCTAAAAATGAGCCAAAATTGCACCATCGTTCATAAGACTTGTGTCAAACCTGTTTAAACATGAAACATTGCATCAACACCTTTGAACACCTGTTGAGAATTGCTTCACAATGACTTTCACTATTACGTCACAGTACTGCGTACGTGAGTTTGAGATATTGAAATCTATTCTGGTCATTCGTAAAATGGTTGCTTGAAAGTTGGCCGCATATTTAACTGTGTTGCTTATTGCTTGCTAGCTGGACAAAAGTTCCGTCGTTTATCCAAGTAATCTGTTCTGTAGTGACAAGTTTTAGCGGTGTACGGTGTTGCATCCCAATTTCGACAGCCAGGTGGCTAATTTTACAGAAATAGAATTTTGAATAAACGTTTCAGAAGAGTGTTTCTCTTTCGGTCATTACATACAGACGAACGGATTCGGTAATCTTATGTTACAATTTTCCCACGAAGAGATTATGGTTTACCGCTGTGACCAACAATACAAATTACTGAGATAAAAGACGGAAATTTTGTCCAGCTGGTAAGCACTAAGCAAAACAGTTAAATATGCGACTAACCTTCAAGCAACAATTTTAAGAATGACGAGAATAGCTTGCAATAATTCAAACGCACGTAGGCAGCTACTGTGACGTAATAATCCATATGCATTGTGAAGCAATTCTCAACAGGTGTTCAAACGGTTGTGCAATTCAAGATTTAACGATGATGCAATGTTTCAACGTGTGCAATGTTTTACCGGTCTTACGAAGTATGTTGCAATCTCTGGACATTTTCTAGCAATTTCCATGACGTAAGATGCCAGCTAGGTTAAGTAGACCATAACGGTTTTATGTGACGTTTGATTTGATGAACGATCAATTGTCCGGAACATAGCCACCCCTAGTTATGATAGTCTAACATGGCATAACTAAAAAAGAATTTAAGAACAATCGTGAGCCAATGAATAAAAACACACGATACACAAATTGTTTGAATCACTCACGTTTAAGTTAATATGCAAATACAAAGGGCATGCAAAGAATGAACAGCAATAAGAATAATACACGACGATACATGAAATTGGTACCGTACGTCCGTACCATAGGTACACACTAAAATGACGCTATATACAATGGTTGCGATAATAATCGACTGTTCTGGGCTCAGACAAGGGTCGGCCACCGCAAACAGAACCAGGCTCAAGCCCTAACACTTAAGTGTTCTTTACAGGGGTGAGGCACGAAATATCCCTCAACACGTAGTCTACTTTCACTTTCCGCGTACTCTCATCGTAGTTGCAGACGGCAACTTTAGCTCTACGAACCACAGGCTTCCCTTTCCTAATTTGTGGAACTACCTCATGCACCCTCCCAAGTTGATACTTCCCACGTTTACCAATGTCTTGGAGAGAACCCACCACTACAAGTTGACCAGGCTCCAAATTCTCAGCCATTTTTAACCATTTTTTCCGGCCCTGAAGCCCTGGCAAGTAAAAATCTATCCATTTGCTCCAAAACTGCTGAGAAAGTGACAAATTGAACCGATAATCCCTTCTTAATTGGTCACGATCATGTGGTTTCCCGACAGCACAATATGGGTCTAAGTATGGGGTCAAAAGTGAGGCAGGGGTGATGACAGTAAAATCCCTAGGGTCATCACTCAAAGGTACCAAAGGGCGTTCGTTCACGATCCGAACGGCACTGCCTGCTGTGTACGTAAGCAGTTCAATAAAAATGGGCTTACGAATTGAAGTGTCCAAAATGTGAAAAAATGCAATTTTAAATTGTTCTGCCATTGCCTCCCAAGCGCCACCTTGCGCTGGAGCATACGGAGGTATAAATTCCCAGTTTATCTCCTTCTGTCTCAGGGCGTTGTGAAATTCAGCTGATTTTATCAACTCGGGTAACTTCTTAGATGCTGCCTGAAAGGTGCTTCCATTATCGGAATAGACAGCATTAACCTGCCCAAGTAAATCTGTAAACCTAGTAAAGGCAAGTAAAAAATCACTCAGCGACAATGACGTAACCAGTTCAACATGAATAGCGCGAGATGCCATGTATGTGAACAAGAGTCCCCAAGCTTTTTTGTGACTCCTACCTTCAACAAAAGTTAAAGGTCCAAGATAGTCCAAAGCCGCAATCAAAAAAGGGTTTCCTATGCGCAGTTGTACGAGACAAAGGTAAATCAGACATGAGCTGCCTTATAGGTAGAGCTCGACCGATATATCGGTCAGCCGATATGTATCGGCCGATATCAGGTGTAGCCGATATATTGTATCGGCTATTTTTCGCCGATAAACATCGGCCAGCAAAAGCACACTTAAAACCAGCCATACATGCCTTTAGAAGAAACACAAGTTGCTCAAACGTGCTTGCATTGCACGAACAATTGTTGCGAGAATATAATTTCCCGCCCATTCTAGTGCGCGCATCTAGAAAATGTTAATACTGTATCCCTTAGCTTCCATTCCAGCAGGAAAACTTTCGAGTTTTACGTTGCTTCAACGATTGATGACATTGAATCAGTGTAACAAAGGTGAATTTTTCGCTAAGAATCGATAGGAGTACCGGTGTATTTCCACACTAACCACGCTCAACTTATTTCAAGTCTTACGTCACAATGTCTGGCTTTGATCTCCGAATGATATTGATAAGACAAGATTCCTTACAAAATTAGATCATACGAGTAGGCTATGACAGCAAGATGCAGCAAAATTTGTCAAGTTTTGGTATTACAGTAAGAAAGAAAAGGCCTAGGGAAAATTCACTTTCGCTCACATGACATGCAAAAATAAACCCAAAGAAAAAAGCCTAGTGAAACTTTGCACAGAAGAAAATAGTAGCGTCATTGTAAAAGTTTTCCGATTCGTGCCCACAGCATTATGACACAAGAAGCCACACGACCTCGTTCGGTGGAAGTTAATCAGTTATGCGGCATATTAAGCAGCTACACGGCTATATATATATCGGCCGATATATATCGGTATCGGCCTAAAAATTTCATAAATATCGATATCGGTATCGGCCTGAAACAGCGATATCGGTCGAGCTCTACTTATAGGCCGTGCTCTCTCAATCGCGCATACACCACAATCATTAAGATACCTCTTCACGGAAGCATTACCATTAGCGATCCAAAACTTCTGTCGCGTAGACAACAAAGTGTGCTGTACTCCACAATGCGCATTTCGATTATGATGCGACAGTACAACAAGCCTAGTGAAGGGGTGTTTCGAAGGCAAAACGATCGGATGCTTTGCTTCTAGAGAGATCTCGGGAGAATTACTTAAGCGCTCTTCAATGCGGATTACACCAGCGTCATCTACACAAGGTTTGTACTTTTTAAGTGAACGCAATTCTTTCAAGCGTTCCTTCTCACGTTGAGAAGCGCCAACACTACCTCGCTTTATCACTTGTTCAAGGGCATCCGGCGATCGTTTGGTCATTAAATGTACCACATCGCTATACACGCTCTTTTGAACAAACTTCACAGCCAACTCTAAAGCACTGTTAAGATAAGATGCATCCAGTTTTGGCTTCACAAAGCTACGCTTTCTTGTTTTACAGTACAAAAATTCAACAAAAGCAACCAAATAAGCGATTCTTTTTTTCATAACATACAAAGAAGGTGCGGCCTCGATCAATCTGTGAAGGCCACCCTGTCCAACGTCAAGCGACTCCTCTTCGCCACGAAGATATAGGCTATGGACAGGTACGGTACTGAAGTGGCATTTTCTACAAATGGAATTTCTTCACACTGATAGAGAAGACTAGAACCATTCAACCACAACTCTCGAAATTCTTTCTTTGTAATAAGATTTGGCCTTGTGCCAACATCAGCTGGGTTCATATCGGTAGGGCAAAAACGCCAATCCTGGGCTCCAGACAACAATAAAATATGCTCAACTCGACGCGTGATAAACTTATTCAAACGTAAATCAGGGTTAGGGATATTAGACTTAGGGGATCCGAAGATTATCCGCTTTTTCATTTATTCCGTCCAACTGAAGGGCATCGCGGTGTGCTCGTTTTTAGTTTGGTTATTAAAGGCTAAAGCTGGTAGGTTATGGATATGGAAGACAAAGTTGTGACTAGTGTCAGTCTGTCAGATAGGCTAGACCGAGCAGATTTTTAATTTTCAAAATTATGTTGATTGTGTGAAGTGTCAATCTGCTATTGCCTGGAGTGGTCATTTTCTAGGCCTTAGGGTACCAGTACGGTATGTTGGAGGGAAATAGTTAATTTCATTATAAACTGACGGTCCAAGTTTATTCATAATAAAAACATACTTGAGTTTAGTACTAATCAGCTGGAAGCAGCAAATGACCAATGAGATTAGTAGGCTAACACTGGTAGGTAGGCTACCAATACACAACTACACATCATTTCTACTCGTGCCAATGTATGATATAATGCTACCAAGTCTTTTTCATATCTCATTGTGCATATACCTGAAACTAAGTACTTGTGCTTGAATGTTACCGTATAGGTCATTCAAATTGTTTAGCAAAATGAGGTTTACCTGTTGCGTTCCTAATTGTAATACCAAAAGTGTCACTTTTTCGATTTCCTCGCAATCAAGATGCAATTCAAGCTTGGATTAAAGCTATTCCTAGAGAACAATATGCAGTCACTTCCTCCAGTAGAGTTTGTGCAAAGCATTTTTATGATTCAGACTTTATAACAAGTAGCTTACTACCGATGTCCGGGAAAGAAGAGTTGCTAAAAGAGAATTGTTGTAACTGAAAAAACTTCGCCTAAAGCCGTCAGCTGTACCAAGAATACTTCCTGGTTTACCTGGTTACGTATCTGACAAAGCAACAGCCATCTAAAAGATCCACTTCTACATCTACAGCGTCTGCAAGACTGAAAAAGGAAAATGATTTAACAACTAACCGAGCAATTTACAATTCAAGACTCGTTTAATGATTTGAATACTCAACTCCTTCGATCTTGGTTTGAAAAAGTGATGAATGCACTAGATGAAATCTTCTTCGTTGTTGCTGTCTCCGTTGACAATCATGTTTGCAACAGGTATTTATGTCTGCATGAATTGGTTGTGATGAGAGCTGGGTAATGATATTTTTGGATGCAACCTAATTCGTACCATGAACACTTTGTACCGTCAGTTCGTACCTTGAAAAGATCGAGAGAAAAAACTAAAAAAAGCTGAAGTTGCTGATCGCAGTTTCCGCAAACATTTTAAAATTTTCTGCAAACAAACAAAAACTTATAGGATCATTACCAGAAATTTTAAAATGTTTGCGGAAACTCCGATCAACCTTAACCCCTAACCCTTTTAAAATGTTTGCAGAAACTCCGATCAACCCTAAACCCTAACCTTTTTTAAATGTTTGCAGAAACTGCGAATCTGCGATCAGCGACTTCGGCAAACTCTTGAGATCATTACAGGAAATTTTAAAATGTTTGCGGAAACTGCGATCAGTGATGTTCTATTTTTTTCTCTCGATCTTTTCAGTTTGTTTGTTTGCGGATACCAATACCTAACCGATACTCCGATACCCTAACCATTTTAAAATGTTTGCGGAAACTGCGATTAGCGACTTCGGCTTTTTTTAATTTTTTCTCTCGATCTTTTCAAGGTACGAACTGACGGTACGAATTGTTCATGATACGAATTAGGTTGCACCCGATATTTTTGACATGCTTTAATTTGTCACTAGACCCAGGGTAGTTCCCAGTGCCATTAAAGGGTAATGGTTTGCGCATGTGCGCGCCTATTTGACCGGCGCCTAACTGTCTGCACCTAAAAGACGTCGACCCTTGTAAGTTGAGTGTACTTTTATGCAGTTTGAATGTACAAATTTATTGGACAAAAGGTGTAATTTTATTGGTGGTAATGCTTTGCTTCACATAGTTCAAATTAACTAACAATGTACATACCAGTGGCGTATTCTCCATGCATGCAAGGCATGCACTGCATGCCTTACAATTCTGATGAAATCAGAAATCTTTCAGAGACAACGAATTTATGCGTAGAAATAGAAAATGTTAATAGCAGAACCGCCTCGCTCTCTTAATTTCAATATTTGAAACAACTGTTCGTTTTCAAACTTTGGCAACTTTGCTGACCCTGGCAACTCTGCATGCTGAGGAGAACTCAGCATGCGTTGATAATACAATTTGCCTATTCGCTGCTCTTTTGCCAATACTGTGGCGCAAAGGCGACCAAGGCATGCAGATTTGAAATTGCATGCCTTGGTCGCCTTTGCAAAACAAAAATCACTATCCGTAGACAGGGTTGCCAGATTGGCTTTTTTACGACCAAATTTAAGAAATTTGACTTTTTTGAAAAGTGTTTGGCCAGACAATTTTTTTTTGGCCACTGGGCCTTTTTTAGTTTCCCGATTGGCATTTGTTTGGCCTTTTTTTTAGTCTTACACTTTTTGGTCTTTAACTCTAGGCTTATACTGTATCAAAGTTTTCAGTCAAATTTCGTCATTGGCGATGTCACAGAGCACCAGGAATCTTTCGGTTGGGTGGTCGGTAATCTAATCCTATTTCAGCTGGTCAGGTTTAAACTTTAAACTGGTAGGCTATTCGTTGTATTGCATTGCAAAAGCTTTAGCCTAACTGGCTTTGAATGTTTAATATGGCATATAAAATTAAGACATTGGATTCATGATGTGTTTCAAACCTCATCTTTTTGCAAAACAGCTCAAACAATTATCAGCTAAGTAAAGCTCAGATTGCAAGAAAAGCTATAAAACCTAAGGCAAATTTGCAAAATTTTCCTGGGGGGCATACCCCCAAACCCCCCTACACTGGCTATGACCCTCTCTCCATTGCATGCCTAGGAAAATCAACCAGGATACGCCACTGGTACATACTCTTTTATTTAGAAAAATGTTCATGGATATGTGCGGGAACAACAAATTGTCAAGTTGCATTGTGCATCCTACAAGGAAAGAAAAGCATTTATACCTATTATTTGACTTCACACACAATTTTAAAAATATTTTTAATAATTTTCTGAATAGAAAGAGAATGCACTTTTCTTGTGAAAAATGCACTGCTTATTTTCAGCATATAAAACGCTTGTATGCTCTTGAGGAACACAAGCCTCTGAAGGCTGCATTTGCACTGAGGAAAGCATCGCTAAATCCCAGCAGCATAGCACGTACATCACCTGGCAACATGCTTTAAGTAAGTAAAGTTGTAAAATATGGTATTAATGACAAAGACCCATCTGTGAATTGAGTATAGAACTCACTGCCTTGTATTGCATACACATAAATGGTGCTCAACTGGTGTAGTTTCTATCTTGTATGCAGAAAGGTTTTGTGGATGATATGAGCATTGAGCACAACAACATTATAAAATAGCATTTGAAATTGGTCGGTTATGACATCACAAAGACATATATATATAAAAGGAAGATTTCCATTCGTAAACATGAATCATTACTTTCCCACAACTGTATTATTCCTGCTAGTAGGCTAATTTAGGTTAGCACTATTACTGGAAACTGTGTACGAAATTAAGAATAAAAAATACTGAATTCATAGACTAAAAAAATACTGAATAAGACTATTTTTGCCAGCCGCAAGCCAACGATGGCCTTTGCTATTTTCAGGTGTGTTCTGTAAATCAACTGCGCATGCCTTGGAGCAGTAGCGCACCCAGCATGGGGCTAAGGGGGCTCAAGCCCCCCCCCAAACCCGCCACAAAAAATGAAGTTTTTGTATGTTCACCATTTAACCCTATCTGTAGTGACACCGGCTTTATGAGGACGCCCCAATCTAGTAGTAAAATATTTTACAGAAGGAAATGTGCTAGAAATGTGAAATTTCTTGACTTTTAGTTTTTGTTCTTTGCAAATTTTCTAAACCTACACTGGTCATTTTTCTACATTTTTGCCCTTCACAATATAAGCATTTCGTCTCAGGTGGCTAGACATTTTCGTCCATGCTAGATATATATAATTTAATGTAAGGGCAATATAAATGTTCGTGCAATTACTTTGAAATGTAAAAACGCCAAAAAGTGCCTTATAATTATGAGAAAAAGTAATGTTTTGTTTAGTTTAGCATTACTTTGTGTTATAATTCGAAAATTTCAATTTTGAAGCTATTTTTGGGAAAGTAGAATAAAAACCGACTTTCTGACGCCTTTTCATCTCAAACACTTTATTTCAATAAATTTGTTGGATAAAAATTTAATTTCTATATGCACAATACACATGGCTATTATTTTGTAAAGTATTTTGGCTCTGTGATTTTCATAGCTCCCGTTATTAACGATTAATTAGCACGGGGCTAAGATAGCCCGTGACGTGCTTTCCGCGTACGAAAACAGCTCGTATTCAGATAGGGTTAAGTTATACCTTTTGCTTACAGGTTAGATATAAATAAGACACAACAATACAACAGGGAAGAGAACTATAACAATATATTTTACATATTTACAAATAGTTTTAACAGTCGAACGATTTTGGCTAAACTTTGAGCCCTCATCAGGAATCTGAAAATAAGGTAGGCTAATTAAAAAATGCGATAAAGTTCAACTTCTTGAAGGTAAATTTACATGAGGAAAAGGCAACTACATAACTACAAAAAAACTTGCACCACAGGGAACATGATACATCAAGTAAATGTTAAGGAGAATGGACGGGCCTCCAGCAAGTAATTGTTTGTTTGAATTTGGGTTGTAGCGTTAACAGTGCTTTTTGAATTTTGGATTTTGGTGTCAAATTGGGATTTGCCTTTGCGTAAAATTTTAAATGAGTCAGCAGAGAATTTTTGATCTGTGCAAAAAGAACACTCCATGGTAGGCCTATGGTCTTTGATTGCACCTTTATTTAACTCTCTAACGTTCAGATGCTCCCGTACTCTCGTGGTGTAAAACTGTATACGACATTTGAGCAGAGAGACGAAGGCGTCTGGGACTTTAATTGAAAATACCAACTAATTTTAAATGTTTTGTAAGTAGGAAAAATGTCCACATCATATTTATTGTTTACACAATTAGTGTTTTGTTTCAAACTGTTTTCGTGCTAGTTGTTGTTTTCGTACTTATTTGTGTTGGCAAACGGAAAGCTAATTCTATTTTGTCATACATGACAAAAAAGTCGAGATCTATAGAAGATTGCGAGAGTCGACGTAGGAATGAGAGTGTTGATGGTTCTAATAGCATGGGGTTCACTAGGCCAACTTCTAATCTGATTGAGAGAACGAATACTGATGTATCGGCAACCGGTGGGTAGTGGGCCGTGAGTGCCTTTGAATATTAATCAAAGGGATGGGCATTGGCCTACTGTCACTATTGTCGCAAATCACTCGGCTGAAATTTCTGAATTAGCCCCCCCCTAAATTTTTTTCTGGGTGCGCTACTGCCTTGGAGTTGTATGCTGAACCTGAAAGCAATGCTGGGTTCCTGGAAACATCAAGATTGGTGAAATTCATATCTAACATTTGGAAAATCATGTCCGTTAAATCACCATTTAAGGGTATGTCATGTCACTATACTGATATCTCAAATTTTACATATATATAAAGCAGACTTCGTACAACCAACTACAACTTTTTTTTCAATCAAATTAGATCATGAGCAAGTGGTAGAATCACTATCACCAGCAACTATTCAAACACATTAATAGCCAAATTCAGGACTTGTAGACTACATGAGGAAACATTTGCTACTGATAGCGGTTCGACATGTTACTTTCCAGGCGTTGCACTCTCTTATAAACGGTTACATATTAATGCAATGTTATTGATGAATTTTTTTTCTATTTTGTTTGTGAAATACTCACTTATCTCACTGCATTGTGTGTTTTGAAGGTGTAGCAAAAAAGGATGACATGTGCATGCCAATGACATTTCCTAAAGAAGGAGAGGATCAACCTCCCATCATGTGCTACCTTGCAGCTGCAGTAGATATAGGCTATTTGTGAAGTGGCAACAATCTGGAAATGCTGGTCTCACTGAGCAAACATTCTTGGCATGCATTCAAACGATGACAGCAGTGCCCGAACTTGCTCAGTATTTGCATGACAGTCTGGGATTGATGTACATTCTTCCAGAAAAATTCACCTCCGATCCCATTGAAGGTCGCTTTTGCTGGTATCGCCAAGTGAATAGAGAAAACTCCTTCATGTCCATCAAACAGCTATTGAAAGCTGAGAAGAAAATTCGAAAGCTCAGCTTACTGCAACAACATGGCTTACAAGCTGCATCCCAATTAAGCAATCTCGACGCTGTTTCAGTTGACAGTATGAACACTAGTAATTCATCAGCCATCTCGAAATTGCATGGCTGATCCAACTTTTTTCCGAAGTTACTCTTGACGTCATGGAAGAAAATGACGCTAATGTAGCCTTTTATGTTAGTGGATATATTGGATGCAGTATTTCTCGCCATTGACATTGTTTGCCTTGTAAAACACTTTTGATTAAGTGTGATGACGCTCCTCCTATGCCTGAATGCGAGTCCTCTGAACATGCTCAACTGTTTGAAATTGCAGATCGCGGTGGTCTGTCAGTGCCAACAGTGTTGTGCTTCGCTGTAACGACAATGGCTGTTCAGTATTACGATGTCATACTCAGCAATCCTTCTGCTAAAAAGAAAATGCTCACCCTACCAAACTCACGCTCTGCTTTTATTCGAGCCGTTAAAAATGCAGCAGAGACGTCATTCGGTTTGCAGGCTGATGTGGCTTGTTCAAAAGGCCACTGCAATTTCGAGTTGATTGGAAAAACTTCGTTTAATTGTTTTGCCAAAAATCAACTAAAACGTTTGAACGCTCCCAGGCGCGAGGAACCCGCGAAGATGGCTCGAACAGTACGCAAGCTTACGAGTGGTGGTTCACGCAAGACTGCAAATACTTGAATTTGTGTCATTGCCTGATTGCGGTTACAGTGTGAAGTTATGATATCTGATTGTCCAGTGATATTTATGGGTATTATTTTTGTTTGTGTACATAGCCTAGTAGCCAAGTATGAACAATAAGCCATTAGTCGTTTTTTTCTTTTGTCAATTCTACATGTAACCTAACGTTTTTATGTAGCCTAAATTGGTTATAACTTATAATATTAATAATTTTGTCATCAACATAAGATTGACAATAATGTACAGATACAACTTTTGTGAAACGACGAATAAAACAGCCAGTGCAAAACAAACATTTTCTCGTGTAGTAACACCGCATTGTGCAATTCATTGTAGACAACATGGTTAGTAGGGTGGGTCGCGAAATGGACTTTTTCACCAATTCGAAAACCTCAAATGGATATGTGAAAATAGGCCCGAAAAAATACTCCATGCCAAATCTGAGCTGATTTGGACCAGAAATAGCTTGCGAAAATGCATTTGAAATTTCCAAAAATATAGACTTTTGGGCGAAAATGGCATTTATTATTTTTTTATCCAGAACTTAAAAACAATTATTCTGTGATCCAATATTGGTGAAATGCATCTCCTTATGCATTTTAGATACCACTATACCCTTTTCAAGGTCACAATTCACCTCATGATTATGTTAAAAACTATTTTAAAATGTGAAAAAATTGCTAAATTATGCAAATTGCATCATTCATAAAATTATACTGTAAGAGAGAGGTAGTGTTAATGTAGACTGATTACAATGCTGTCAAAATTGAAAATAACCAGAAAAAATGCATGCCCGATTGTTGGTCCTTCTAGAAAGCTACCCTAGGCACAACTTCCAATATCTAAGGATATTTTGAAGAAAGTGAATCTCCTTAGGGAAAGATGCCTGGGGGATGGGGACGAAGAAGCTGTCCTTTCACAAATAATGTCAGATGTGAAATCAATTAACCTCAAAATCTGTACCAATATTCCACTAATTCCAGACAAGACTTTGAAAACCAAATTGGTTAGGCTCCTCAAAGAATATGAAGATCTCAAAACAAACCATCTCACCAAGAAAAAACGGAATAACTTTATTTCAAAAGGACACAATTGTGGATGTGATATGAAAGCTCATACCAAATGCAAGTGCACAAAAGAGGATCAAATACCATTGATTGATCTGCATTTTGTGTGGGATCAGCGGCTAAGGGATAGTGGTCGCTCAAGTTCTCAACTTCAAAGTGTCCATCCAACTGGAACTGCAGCACTAAGAGAGCAAGTACGGAAACAAGCAAAGAAAGGATCTAGATCCGCAGCTGCACATTGCAGCACATTTGCCAGTGACATTCAGGGAGACTCTACTAATACTGATGATACCGATGACTCGTCGTCAATTGTTTCCTCTGTTACGTCTTCATTTAGGGATGTTGTTGCTGATACGCCAGAACTGTCAATGTCGAAAACGTTTTAAGTTCTCGATTGGCTTCACAAAAGAAGATTTTTGAAAATATTGTACGCGAAAGTGAAAGATATGGTGTGTCCATTCGAGCAACAGCAGTGATACGTACCGCTCTCTTAGTTGATATCGGCATCGTTACGGAAGATGATACTTGACAAATAATTGATAAGAGTAAAATCCAAAGAGATAAGGAATATCTTAGAAATGAAAATGTGGATTGCAATTCCATCGCAGTGTGCCCGGCTTTGGTCCAGGATGTGTATTTTGATGGCCGTAAAGATCAAACACTTGTTCCACGACCAGGAAGCAGCGGCAAGCACGTGGCCAAAGAAGAACATTATTCTGTAGTGAAACAGCCTGGTGGCAGGTACCTAACTCACTTCACTCCTCAAAGCGGACAGAGTAAGGACATACTGCAATTCTTATCGGCTGCTCTAAAAGAAAAAGATTGACTGACCAGTTTGAAGTTCATCGAATGTGACTCAACAAATGTTAACGTTGGAATGCATGGCGGGGTTATCGCATTATAAGAAAATCATTTGGACCATCGGCTTGTCTGGCTGATATGCATGCTGCACATGAATGAGTTGCCATTCCGGCATCTTTTTATCAAACTTGATAGAGAAACTACCGGTGATAGGTCAATAGGTCATTCAAAGGACCTATTGGGCAGCTTTATAAGTCTGCTGAATACCTACCTATCGATATCAATTTCCAACCGATCGAGAATGCCCCACCTATCCGAGAACTACCTCAAGAGATTGTCTATGATTTATCGGATGATCAACGGTATCTGTATGATGTTTGTGCAGCTATTCGAAATGGATCTGTACCAGCCCAACTAGAGAGCATCAATATCTGCTCCTTAAACCATGCTCGATGGTTGACTTTGGCCTCCAGAGTTTGCCGGTTGTACGTTAGTGAACATGGTCGTGTTGGTAATGTAAAGGCCAACCTTGAGGCACTAGAGAGGGCCAAATTCTGTCGAAGCTGAATTCAAGAGCCATTCATCCAATATCTGATTCGAAGAAGGATTTCATTTCATTTGTGCACCAAAATGGCAGTTATGATGGAGCAAACATTGATGAATAAATTGACTGACTGCAGCCGAACTGCTTTCATAGATGCTTTTGCATAATATGTTTCTATGCACTTCAGCTTGAATGGTACAAAACTTCGAACAATTGAGAAAATGCTTTAAATGTGTGCTGCAATAAAGCATTTTATCAATTACGTTTAGCCTATACACACTAGTATACAGTATAATACACTGCAGTATACAATACACGTTATTTCAATTGTATTCGTCATCATGCATATTTGGCGTTTTTTTTCACATTTTCAAACAAGTAGTTTTGAGACATAATCCTAGTTGAATTGGTCTTTAAAGGAGTACAATGACATCAAAATTGTATAAGGGCATGCATTTCATTATAGTGGGACAGAATTTTTTTTTCAAGTTCTGGATAAAAAATGGTAAAAGGCATTCTTCCCGAAAAATCAGGATTTTTGGGAAATTTCAAATGCATTTTCGCAAGCCATTCCTAGACCAAATGAGCTCAGATTTGGCATGGAGTGTTTTTTTGGGCCTATTTTCAAATAACCATTTGAGGTTTTCGATTTGGTGAAAAAGTCCATTTCGCGACCCACCCTATTGGTTAGCCCTTCAGTTGGACGGACGGATTTTGAGTTTCGCATCCCGTTAGTGTCTAGGTATCCCTGATCAGGGTTTTTAACCCACTGCAACACAGTCCGAGAATCACACCAAAAATACTTAATGCATTCAGGCATCTTCAATGCCTCGTAGGCCTGCTTCACGAGTTTTGCGGTATTCAAAGCGGCAACAAGCTCTTTCCTAGCTATCGGCCAAGAAAACTGATTCTTTACAACAATGGTAGATTTACCCAGAACGAAAGACACACTAGGAACTCCATTAACCAGTCTACGTAAGTAAACAACAGAAGAGAAAGCTTGATTCGAAGCATCACTAAACCCATGTAATTGATATGAAACCGCATCATCCGGACTACACACACCAAAATTTGCAAAATACCATCTCGGTAACGAAAAATCCTTAAGCAGGTCCAAAGAGCGAAGCCACGACTCCCACTCTTTAACAAAGCTATAGGGAACTCGGTGTCCCAATCAAACTTGTCTATCGCCAGTTGCTGAAGTATCAGGCGTGCTTTTAGAAAAAATGGCGCTCCAAAGCCTAGCGGATCAAAATTTTGTCCAAGCTGACTGAGCATACTTCGGCGCGTGTGTTTAGCCAAGGGCTTTAAGGAACATGCGATACGCATCTCGTCAGACTCGGTTTGCCACACACAACCCAATGTCTTCGCTGATGGCAAAGTCATATTTTCAGTCTGAAAGTCAATGTCACGAATTAAAGGTGAAAGCATCTCATTATCCAAATTTGACAAGACAATCATAGCCTCCTTGTTAGCACTCCACTTTACAAGCTTAAACGCACGGCTATCAAACAAAGCAATTGATTCATGAGTGATTTGCTGAGCTTCCTCTAAGCTATCAGCCGAAACTATGTACATATTACAGTATTTGCAATATTGCAGAGAGTCAGTTCACCAGCACCGCTGGGATTTTGCTCGATCATTTTCTTTATAGCCAAGCAAGCGATATATGGGCTACTCTTTATTCCCCAAGGGTGTACGCAAAAACGAAAGGGTACCATTCTACCATTTTCAAGGTCATCATCTTCAAACCACAATATACGAAACAAATCCCTTTGCGACTCAGGTAACTTTATTTGAAAGAAGCATTTAGTCACATCAGCCATGAGACCAAATCTATCAAGCCGAAATCTAGCCAAGACATCTACCAGAGGAACCCTTTATAAAGCCGTGGGAAATATATTCCCATGTACTTTTATTGCGTCTCGCAAGCGTTGGGAAATATATTTCCAGATAAATCGTGAGCGCCACCACTGTGAATGTGTGAGAAACTAATTTCCGGTTTCCGAAGTCAATTTGATCATGCGGTTATCAGAAGCAGGAAAGATTTAGTGGATGAAAGAGATGTTTTTGAAATTTTCATTGTTATGGTTAACAGGTTGATTCTGAGCAGAGAGAAAACTTTAAAACAAATATTTTTGGGTGTTTTTGATGATAATATATGTCACAAGGTTACAGAACAGCAGTTTTTCTAACAGAGTCTAGTTAGTTTGCAATGGTTAGCAGTGTTATTACCTCACTACCCTGGGAAATATATTCCCACTGCCTGTTAGGTTGACAAAATTTTAAAAATGGATGTTGACAACCAATGATTTTCTAACAATTTTCAATTTAAAAACAATTTTCTATACTTGTGAACAGTGACCAACCTTTTTTTTGTGCAAGCTGTTTACAGGATGGGTTACCATTTCAAAGAATTTCTGATAATGATTTGCTAAACCTAATTATTAACATTGATGTTGATTGCCTATGGCAAACCAAAATGCCTATGGCATTTGCTTACATGACATCTCTGATCATTTACCTATTTTCTTATGTGTTAAAAATAAAAATGTGGTGTGTAATTCACCCACCAAAAAAATTCGATGCTTAAAAAACTTTTGTCTTGACAGCTTCTTATGCGATTTAGAGTCTAATTTGAATGAAGTAAATACTGATTGTGATGATGCAGACAACTTGATGCACTCTTTTATTATGCCATTTCAAGTAACACTAAATAAACATGCATCACTTAGAAACATGTCGAGAACTGAAATTAAGCTCTCTAACAAACCATGGATAACAAAAGGCATTCATAAATCTATTAAAACAAAAAACAGACTATTTAGATATTGGATAAAAAATAAAAATGAATCAGCAAAGAGGAAATACAAAGCATATTGCAATAAGCTGAATCATTTAAAACAATCACTGAAAAATCAACATTATAAAAAAAGTTTGAAGAAACAAAAAGTGACTCCAAGAAAACATGGAAGATCATTCATGAGATGATAGAGAGGAAAAGAAATTCGAATAATAAAAAGCTTCCTTCAACTATGACTATAAATGATAAAAGCTATAAAACAGATTCTATTGAATTCATTAATTTATTAAATAATTACTTCACAAATATTGGAACTTCAATGGCAGCTAAAATTCCAAATTCAAATGTAAATTTTGAATCATTCATGTTAAACAGAAAATGTTCTTCTTTTGGCTTTCCTGATATAAATGAGATAGAAGTATCTGATGCTATAAGGAGCCTCAAAGCAAATAAAGCTTCAGGCATTTTTGAAATACCTTCTAAATTTATCAAAATGGCTAATGTAATTATATGCCCTTTTTTAACAAAAGTACTGAATAAATGTGTTTTGCAAGAAATCTTTCCTGATGTACTCAAAAAGAGTCTGATAATACCTGTACCAAAAGTTAGTTCACCTTTACACTTTACAGATTTGCGACCAATTTCTTTATTGCCAACTTTTGCCAAAACTTTTGAAAATTTTTTATATAAACGGATGATGAATTTTATTGACAAATATAATATTTTAACCCCAGCTCAACATGGTTTTCATGAAAATGATTCAACAAGCCTAGCATTGACAAAAATTTATGATGATTTACTTTCTAACTTGAATGATCACAAATACACATGCTCGGTTTTCGTTGATTTAAGTAAAGCTTTCGATACAGTTGATCATGGCATACTTTTAAAAAAACTTCACTATTATGGCTTTTGTGGCAAGTTTTTAAACGTTTTAACATCTTATCTAACAAATAGAATGCAAAGTACAAAAATTAACGGTAAGAATTCTAATTTCAATGTTAAATGTGGTGTCCCACAGGGGTCAATCCTTGGTCCCTTGCTTTTTCTTCTATATGTGAATGATCTTCCAAATGCATCTTCTTTTTCAACTACACTTTTTGCTGATGACTCAAACTTTCATATGTCAGATAAATGCCTGTCATCTCTCCAAAAAAATGTCAATAGAGAAATAGGAAAAATTGATGTGTGGATAAAATCCAATAAACTTTCATTAAATTATAGTAAAACTACTTATATGATCCTCTGCAACAAAAAAAGTGCAGAAGAAAATTTTAGTCTGTCCATCAGTGGCCGATCCATCGAAAGGAAGAAATGTATAAACTATCTAGGTGTAACTTTGGATGAGCGATTGACATGGGATAGTCATATTATTAATCTTAGAAAGCAGCTTGCAAAGGTCTGCGGCATAGCATTTAAGCTGAGATACATTGCCCCTTTACAATAGTACAAACTTTATATTATGCTTTGTTTCAATCCAAGATCCAATACTCGATTATAAATTGGGGAAGAGCAAACTCTACATTGCTTGCTCCACTAAAAGTGTTACAAAACAAGTTCATTCGATCCTGCTTATTTTTGCCGAGGTCAACAAATACAACTGTTCTTTATCACCAATTTAATGTGCTCAGAATTGACGATATAATTAAATTAGAGACTGCAAAATTTATGTACAAATATGTGCACAAAATGCTGCCCCGGGCCTTTGCTGGCTGCTTTATTTTTGTAAACGAAATTCACCATCATAAAACCCGTCAGAACCAAAAGAATGATTTATATTTGCCTTCTACAACGTCAAACTCTGCTAAGAAGATGCTATGTTTTAATGGAGTGAAACTATGGAATCAAGTACCAAAAGAAATAAAAGAAAAGTCTTATATCATAATGTTTTTAAATTTAAATATAAATGTTAATTAAAGAATTTGTACAATGATCACTCCTGAAACGTATCATCCGCTTGTTTCTCTACACAGTTTTTTTTTTATGTTGCCCTGTGTTATTCCATTGTAAATGTATTATGTAAAGTGCTGGTATTGTGCTATATATTATATATGTGTTAATGTTCTTAATTTTGGTTCTTTTGTTTAAATGTTTGGGTGGCAGCTGACTTTGGTGACCTTTTGGTCTTTCGCTGCCATCCTTGTTGTGCGAATTATTTGTGTTGTGTTTTTGCTTTTTGTGTCTTTCTTTTTCGCCAACAAAACAAAAATTAACTGAACTTGAACTTGATGTTATTTTAATAGTACCGGTAATAGAAAAAAGTCTTTTTTGTTGGATTTAACAATATTATATATTATTGTACTGGATGGCGGTACTGTTGACAGGGGGTCCATGGGTTAATTTTAGACCAGGGCCCTCCATGATTTTAGGTGCCCGTAAACTTGAAGAAACCAATACATATTTTTTGGGATTAAGCATATCCTTCATAGAAGTGTCTTGATTTAGGGCCGAAAATCTCATTAATACAGGGCCCAAATTATCTTGGCTGTGGCTATATTTACACTACATAGTGTAAGTATTGCCACAATAGCGTTGCCAGATAAATTGCCAGATGAATTCTGCCCTAATTTGAGAAAAATTTAAAAATGTTGAAAACAAAAACTTGTGTTTTGGAAATTTGTTTAGTCCTAGGCAAAGATCTAAACTCTAACCTTATTTCTCCTTTAACCCTTACCTTAACCCTTCCTAACTTTAATTCTAACTCTGGCAACACCTGATTGTGACCATAGCAACAAGTAGGTAAAAATAGCCACTTTGAATTATCTGAATGTTTGTTTGTTTGTTTATTTTTATCCTGCATTGCGGGAAAGCGGACTTGAGCGCTATGCATCGATGTACGCCTTCCGACATACACCTGACCCACGCTGCAGCCGACGGCAATGTCTGTTTTCCGGTTGTCTACTTTATTTATGACTTAAATTTGGTACTACCCATTACTCGAAATCGATCACTAGGTAGAGGCAATTATCGTTAAGTTTCTTGCCCAGAGAAACAACAGCAAGTGCGGGTGGCTGGAGTCGAACATGCAGGCTCTCGACTGCGAGCCCAACGCGCTAACCACTCGGCCACGGCTGAATGACTCTGCCTACTGGAATAAGCTATGGCACCAGTATCCTGTACCACACGCATTCAGCCAAATCTTGCCTTATTACTATCGTACTGTATATCATACTATTTCAAGAATATATTTGGTATTTGTATTACGTGGTGATAAGCTTCAAAGCAGTAGACTAAGTGTGTATACCACAATGTCAAGACCCAGACCGATGAACATTGCTGAAACGCTTGAACAACTTTTTCAAGACGATGATGGTGATGTTCCAGATCATGCAAGTGATTCAGAAAATGAAAGTGATTCTGATGAAGATTACAATGATACCATAACTTTTCAAGGCCCAGTGGTAACCCGATCTGCTGCAGCTACCGGTACCACATCCTCACAAAATGGCCCATCTTGCAGCTACTCATCCACAATGACAACAAGGCAGTCTAAAAAAACAGCAAAAAGAAAGCAAACTGCAAATAATATTGTCCAACTTCCTAAGAGGACTCGTCGTACTGCAGACAGGGGTGCCAATGATCTTCATATTGCTTTATCAGCACTTCCTGCTGCTGACGAAAGTGATGATGATAGTAACATTGATATAGTTGTGAATAATGACCAACCAAACTGGAGTACAGAAGTTTCATCTTATTTTTCATCTCTACGGAGTTTTGATGAACCGACTGCACCTGAAGTTTGCCATTCATTTCGCAATTGTGCTCGTCCAGGAGAATTTTTTCAACGTTTTTTTGACATCAATCTTTTGCAGTTTATTACTGATGAAACCAATAAATATGCTCAGCAGGAACAAATAAAAAATTGGACTCAAACTACTGTCGAGGAGATCAAAGCATTTCTGGGAGTTTTAGTTGTTATGGGCATTATTGGCCTGAAACAAGTAGACTTGTATTGGTCTTCTGATCCTTTCTATGCAACTGGCACAGTGAAAAATGTGATGACATGCAAAAGGTTCAAAAAATTGCTTGAAGCTTTTCATGTCAGTGACAATCAAACTGCTGTACCACATGGACAGGTTGGCTATGACAAACTTCAAAAGGTCCGCCCTCTCATTGAGCAGTTGAATACAAAATTTCAGGAAGAATACAAACATTCTAACTGTCAATCAATAGATGAGTCCATGGTATTATTCAAGGGGCGATCCTCAATGAAGCAGTATATGCCTAAAAAGCCAATTAAACGTAGCTACAAGGTTTGGGTTCGTGCTGATCCTGTCACTGGATATATGTCACAGTTTGAAATATATACAGGAAAATCGACGCAAGCTGAACAATTTGCAGGTGATAATCTTGGCTCAAGAGTAGTGAAAACTCTTTGTCAGGGCATCAAGTGTAGTGATTATGACGTACCACTACTTGTTGTATTTGACAACTTTTTTACATCTCATGACCTGATGAAGTTTTTGCAAGAAAAAAATCTCTTTTCTGTAGGCACAGTGCAAACCAACAGGAAAGATTTACCTGCTGAAATGAAGAAAAAGCCAAAAATGAAAAGTGGTGAGCATAAAGGCTTCACTAAAGAAAATGTTGGTGCAGTATTGTGGCAAGACAATCGGCCTGTGGCAATGCTCACAACAGCCCATAATCCCAATTTACTTCAAACTGTAAACAGAACTGAGAAAGATGGGAGCAAGGCCAGTGTCCCATGTCCAAAAACAGTCATAGACTACACTGCATACATGAGAGGAGTTGATCGTTTTGATCAGCTGAAGGAGTCCTACAGTGTCTCAAGAAGATCGAAAAAGTACTGGTTCAGGCTATTTTATTATTTGTTAGATGCTGCTTTGGTGAATTCGTATGTGCTTTATAGCATTTTCAATGCAAACCATGGAGCCGCAATGAAACACATTGACTTCAACAAACATGTGGCTGAGCATCTCATTGAAAACTTTTGTTCAAGGAAGAAAAAAGGGTTTTCCTCTGCATACTATATGAACAAAAACTACTGTGTTAATGGTAAAGCAATTGGAGTATCACCAGAAATTCGTTTTTCTAATGTTGGCTGCCACCTTCCTGCTGAACTAGGATCTTACAGGCGATGCAAACTATGCTCAACAGCTGAGCATGACAAGCGAAGCAAAATTTTTTGCAGCACTTGTAAAGTACCACTTTGCATTGTCCCTTGCTTTGCTAAATTTCATGAAAAATAAACCCAAGTTGTGTGTTATTGAAATGAGTGTTATTGAAATGAATCTTTTTGTTTTTGTTTGATTTCGCTTGTGTTTTTCTTGAAAATGAGCTTTAGCACAAACCGCAGACAAGGCAGTGGGAAAAATATTACCATTTAGCTGTAGGCAGCGGTAAGAATATTCCCGGGCGTTTTCGACATGAACTAAAGTGAAAATAAGAAGTTTTGGCATGGTTTTGATATTTTGGTATATAACTAAGCTCAGCAATATAAAAAAAAATTTAAAACATATGTCACGTGACTACCTCCCATTAAAGAGACAATACGCTTTTTTAATTGTGACGTCACAAAGTATGGTAAATACCACTCAAATCCCTTTACATTTTCTGCTTCACCAGCACGCTCAATATAACCATTAGATTTAAGATCTTTCATGGTGTCAGTAAGGAAATCACGAAGTTTAAGTTGTTTTAAGGCCTTCTTTCTTAAAGCAGCAGCTCTATCTGACGCCAACACAAAATTGTTAGGTAAATCAATATCTTCCTTCAACGGTACAGGTATCTCAAATCGACCATCTTTCAACTCAATATTCGGTTCAACAAGTTCTCTAGCCAAATTATCATTGCGAGACAATTCACAGGTTTCATTTTGCAAGGTCAAATCCTGCATGACTTTGTTCAGGTCTGCTATTTCCATATCACGAGACTCAATTTTACGCTGAAAGCCAGAGGTGACATCCGACTCTGAAGATGTCTGCACTCTGCACACATTAGCAATGCTTTCATCTAAGGGTGACTTACCACCACAAGCCAACCAACCGAGAGGAGTGAGCAAAACATGTGGTTCACTACGATTGTCACCAACACGCTCTTCTTTATCCCACATCAAATAAGCGTTGTCGTTTCCAATCAGTACATCTACAGTACTACAATCATTCAAATGAAACATATTCACGTCATGAAAATGACAAAAACCACTTAAATCCTGCTTATGCGGTAAAGTTTTAACATCGTCAGCCAAAGCTGGGTTAACCACCGAAGTTATATCACAAAACAGTTCATCTGTCTCTAACGACTGGATGTTGAGTTTAACAAGGTTAGCACAAGTAGGTTTCTGACCAGCCAGAGTATCCATTTTAAATGACGCTTTATCATACGGTTTAACGCCAAGTTCGCAGACCAAATCACTCGAAACAAAAGTCAACTGCAAACCAGGATCATGCTGACAATACACCAACTTCGATTTTAGTCCAGTCGTTGAAGCGAAAAAAAGGGCCGAACCTTGACTTAATTGGTGTAAAGCTGAATTTTTGCACATTGTTTCTGTTGATTATGTACATTGACCAAAAAAAAATCCCCGTAAAAATCTTTTGGTGAAAAAAAGTTATCCGCCTTTTTTGAAAATCCGCCATTTTTTTCTCAAATTGGCAGATAAACAAAATTTGAATATTTTTTCGAAGTATCGTCATACTACGGCTTCTTTAAAATATGATATTATCATTGTCACAATTAATAAGCAAGTAGGTACTCAATAACATCTATATTTGACTTTAAACAAAGTGACATAAACAAAATATTATAGCCTATAATAGCCTGCCGGTACGATAATGTATAATAGTTCCAAAAACGATAATTTTGTTCACTTATAGTCAGGTCAATATATATCAGGTCAAGACCCCAAAAATTTCCTACAGAAGGTTTTCCTAATGTTTTTTCTAGTATTTTTCATTAAGAATAATATATTAAAAAGCAAGGAGAATCTGAGCACCGGAAAATTGTCATTTTCAAGATGGCCGCCAAAATAGTATAATGACAATAATTCATTTAATATTCATGCTAGAGCTCTAATTCTGGCGTCTATCCCTAGGTTTAAGGTGGTATGGAATTCAATAAGACAATTCAAAATGAAATTAACTAATTAGTTTAATGGAAAGGCTTATATGAAAAAAACAATAGTGAAACACTGGCAGTACAAGAATCGCAGACCACTTATTAAGTTATTTACATTCAGTTACTTAATAAGTCCTGGTCATTATCTTCATCCAGTAATGACTGATTGTAGCCTACGTATTGTCACAGGCATCAAGTTGCGCTGTCCACATGCTGAGGTACAGGGTAGATTATTCTGCCTACAGCTATACCTGGCAGTGCTACAGGCAGTTGTACAGTTGCAGTGGATAATCTATAAGAGGAAATCTGGGTCAGCATGCATTCATGTCACAAACTGACTGCCTTCCAGTTTCCAACCTCACCCGTAAGTTTCCATATCACTCTCCTGTCCTAGCCACACCATTATTTGATATTAAACCCTTAAACAGTGAAATGTTTTCGATGACTCAGTAGGTGGTAGGCGTTCTGGTGTCACAAATGATTGGGAAGAGACTACTTTTTTTCTTAGTACGCCGTAGTGCAATGACGAGAGGAAATCCGTCCGCGTGCCCCCAAAAGTCACAGCCATTGCTTGAAAATCTTTGTTCACAATGGATGCTGCTGTCTGCTTTGGAAGAAGAAAGTAATTAGCACAGTCTTTCAGAGTAGCATTACCCTTTACCAGCTTGTAAAAGACAGATTTTCTTACCCACATCAAAGATTCTTGATGTTGTGTCACATCCAGTGTAGGCATGTAGAAAAAGTAATTGGGAACATAATTCTTCACCCATCACCATTTTCAGCTCGTTCATATGATACACTTTGTCAGCATTTTCCTTGTCGGAACGGAAATATAGATCTTTGTCTGCTTGTTGCGCATAATGAAGAAGCAGGACCAACAGATCTGTGTCTTCTCCAATCAACGTTGTCGAGTGTGACACTGCATTAAGAACAGTAGCCTTCACAATCGGAACATCAGCATCCCCTGGAGCATTGATCACTTCGCAGCCTTTAGACTACCCCGAAGTGTTTTACTGATTAAGTCGATCATTTTTTCGTTTGTGTATGTTCATGTACATTAACGTCATCCTCGCCACAACACCATTCACAATATTGCTCAGGGTTTGATCTTGAGAAAAAGGTACATAACCAGCCAGTGATGTCTTCTGCGTTTTATTGGCAAAGCGGAGTTGCATGATTTCAATCCTAGTCTTCTTTATGATGTTGAGTTGTGATATGTTGCGCCTTGGAATCATACGGTTTGCTTTCTGACTCGGTGTCAAGGCAGCAACCATTCCCATGCCGTGGAAAGTCCCCTTCCCATCCAGGGTGATAATATTATGATCAATATTGTCAGCTGCAAATAACATTGTACTTTCGAGTAGGTCTATGTTCTCTAGAACAATGGCTTCTGACGCTACACAATCAGCTGCATTCTTTTTAAACTTCAGGACTTCTGCGTAAAAAGAACAATATCCCATATTGTGTAAACTGTAAAGTATCAACAAGAAATCTCGACCTGTACAAATGATGTCCTTGAACAGCAAGACCAATTTGCAATGGTGCAATCACCGCTCGTGGTCTGACAGCTTGGCTAATACTTGCAACCTTTTGCTTTGTGTCTTTTCCTACAACTAAGGAACTCAACAGTGTTCGCAAAGTTTCAGGCAAGTGGGATACATTAGAGCAGGACCGAGATTGAGTATCGGTTGCGTAGCCGAGTGGTGAGAACGCCTGCGCGACGTTCGAAAGGACGTGGGTTTGATACCGCTCCAGAGCACGCGGCTGTATCTCGGCACAGACACTTAATGGCAAGCCAAAATAAGGGGAGCAGCTGACTCGAAGACTAGGCCTAAATGTCACTTCGCTGCTCCCTGTCGTCTGTTAGAGGCTATCGCATCTGTGATCGCAGTGTTACTGTAGGCTATGTTATGTATCGCAATGGGCGCAAATAAAACACGATTATTATTATTGAGTGCGTCTGTGCTTGGATAGTGATCATTAACAGATGCAACACCATTTTTGATAAGCCTTGCTGCAGTTTTAATTATTTCTCTCTTTTGTGACTCTTCATCATCCTCATGCCTTGTTTTTAGGTAGCCTAATGAGATCGAAGGATTTCGGATGTCTTCTCTCTCATCGTGACAATGCAATGAAGGCCCTGACCTTCAACTACCTATAAATAGATTCACCGCAATGTTTCTATAATTGGGTCTTCACATATTTTAATCCACAAGGAAGGCAATCATCATTTGCTAAAAACTCCTTCATTTTAGATCTGAGGTCTGATATCGTTAACTGTTCTTCATCATTCTGTTCATGATGGGAACACATCTTTAGAAATACCTGGTCCTGTTCCTCATCCTTCGGTCGACCATATTTTCGACGTTTTGCCTCAGGTACTCTACCACATTGCAAGGGTACGTTAAATCCATATATAAAATTAACACTACAAGAATGATGGTACTGTATAAACAGTCTGCAGCATGCAAATCGCTACCGTAATATTCAATACGACCTTTCACGACGCATCACCAATCGTCAGAACGTCTCTCACAATACTCTAATATAGTCCTTGCAAAAACATCTGTTTTAACAAAACTAAAGCCAGGTCTGTCCGTGAGCTCGAGTGCCACAAAACAAACAATGAGTTTTACTGTGGAAATTGCTATCAAGAATTCAAAAACTTCGTTTCCTCGTGACGCAGGACCCACTTTCCTCTCTGTTCTTCCTTAGCTGTATATCGATTGGGTTGGTAGCCTATAACTTTTACAACAGTCTATGACTCTATGTGTACTTTCCGACCAGCTGTCGCAACAGTGTTGTCCCCTCTATTAGTACTAGCAGCATTAATCCCATCAGCACCCTTTTGACTAAGTATACTGGGGGCTTCAGAAGCTTGAATTTCCTTGTCACAGATCGTAATTTCTTTGCAGGCATTTTCCCTGAACCCTTTTTCCGTGTATCCGTAAACTTCCTCCGGCAATCACGGTGGACCAAAACTTTGCCAATGTGAAATAATTGGAGTATGCAGTATGAAATTTACTTTTAAATGAGCACCAACACTAACAATAATTTCATAAAGATTGAATAATTTACTATTTGTACATCCGCCATTTTGAAAAAAATGGCGGAATTTCGAAAATAAAAAAAATTTTCACCAAAAAATTTTCACGGGGATTTTTTTTTGGTCATTGTACACAATGAACAGAACCAATGTTCAAAATTTCAGCTTTACACCAATTAAGTCAAGGTAAAACCCTTCAACGACTGGACTATTACCCGTCATTGGATTCAAAACACGAGCAGCAGTAACGCGGTTAAAAGCTGCTTTAACATTTCCAATCTTAACATTACGCACAGGAACTCTGGCACCAGCATCATCTTTGCCGATCGAATCCAGAGAATCACGTGACGTCACATAAAAATCATGCAAAAGAAAAAAGTGTTTCCTATCGTTGTTAGGCCCACATTGACGACAGTTGTTTGCATGATTAGAGTCCCTAACCATATGCTGGCGCAAACAATTCAAGCATTTTCCAGCTTTCACAATAACATCTTTCCGATCTTTAGGTGTCAAGCGCAAAAATTCTTTACAGTTAGACAAAAAATGATATTCAACTTGATCACGTAACGAACAATAAATACATGCCGACATGTCTCTACGTCTGGCCATACCACCGCGCGGTGCGCCAACAGCAGTCGAGTACAGCAAACTCCCTGAAGTCACATTATCATGGGGTTTTAGCGACGTCTGCCTAACCGGACATGAAGGCAATTTTCCTTTGCCAAACTTTTTAAAATGCTGCGACTCACCAGAATCGCCCATTAGCATAATGCTAAAATCAGTCGACTTACGCGTTTCCTCCCATACTACAAAATCGAACAAACTCTGAAAAGTAGGCTCATTAGTGCCACCATACTGATCACCTAAAAAGTCAAGATAACGCTGCTTAGCGTCAAATCGGAGTCGCTTAGCCAAATCCAAAACAAAACGTCCTTCCAATTTATCGCGCTGACCATAAGCTTGCGCGTAAAGCAGACACTGCGACAATTCATCTTTAAACTCTTTCAAACCACTGGAAGAGATCGAAGTCAATTTTCTACCATAGCGATACTTTCTAATTTCCGGTTTGGCGAAAAGACCTCCACGAACTCCAAAACGTTGGGACAAGCTATCTAACGACATTTCTATCCTGTCTTCCTCTGACAAGCCAGGAGTGTCGGAAACCGAATTAGCAATCGTTTGAGCAGCTGTTCTAACACAAGCTGCTTGTAACAAAGTCAAACGAGTTCCTTTAAAAGGCGAAGCTGCCATCAAGGCCGCAACACGATTTTTAAAGAAGATAAATGGCATATTATTACCATCGTAACCAATCAAGGCCGTCTTATCGAAAAACGTCCTACTATTTTGGTATTCAAAAAAGCAATCCTGTTGTTGAGAACTCGATTTGGCGGGAGAAGACAAGCTATATCCCTTAAGGGGCTGATGGGGCTCAGTCACATGCACAACCCGATCACGATCCTCACAAACGTTAAAATCAGTAGACGTGACACGCCTCTCACAACCACTCAAATTACGTGTAGCTGGGCGATCAAAACATAGCGGCGCAGAAAACTGTGAAGGGGGCAAAATATTACTTCTGATAGCGGCCCCGTGACCTGCACGCTCTGGGAGAGGAGTTCGGCTATAATTCGCAGGCCTTGGCTTTAGATCCTTCGGAAGATCCTTAGCTGCGGCCCCGAGACCTCCTGAAACAGTTTGAAAACATGTGGATTGCACTGGACCACTTACGGATTGAACAGGCGTCTGGAAAAGGTTATGTAAATTTAACCGCGATTGATGTTTGTAGTATTCATGAGTCCCTTCATTTATATTCTCATATTGATATTGCATGAACCGTTGTGTATTTATGTTAGTTCCGCACATGTAGGCCTAAACGGATTTCAGAATTATTAAAAAGAAACTGTAAGCAAGCAAAGTGTACTAGTGAGTAAAGGCAGAACATTATAACTGGCGACGAGTAAAGTATCAGAAACCACGTAGGCTAAACACATCAACATAAGACAGCAAGATGAATGGTCTTTCGCAAGCATTTCCATCTTTTGAAGAGGGTGATTCCTTCATCAACTGGACAACGGTGGAACAAGTGGGTTTGTCGCTTAGAAAACTTCTTTATTGTCAATAAAATTAAAGAAGATAAAATCAAACGGGCATCTCTACTGCACTATGCAGGAGAATGGCTGTTCGACATTTTCATAACTTTGCCTAACACTGGTAATGAAAATGATTATGAGGCTGCCAAACAAGCCATCAGCAGCTACTTCAAGCCTCAGATAAGCATTAACTATGAAGTGCAGAGTGCTGCAATTTCGTGAAATGGCACAGCTGCCAGATGAAACCATCAATCAGTTTTACGCCAGACTTAGAAAAAAGGCTCAAACTTGTGATTTTGGTGGCGAAATTGACAAAGAAATTAAAAGGCAAATCATCAGCAAAACTTCTGACAAAAACTACGCACCAGAGCTCTAGAAGCAAGAAATCTGAATTTAACAAATCTGTTTGAAATAGGAAAAACCCTTGAAACTTCAAGACAGCAAACAGAACATCTTGAACAACAGGCTCACAGTCAATCACAATCGATCAACAAAATGCACAAACTGTCAACAAATAAACAGCATCAACTCAGACAGTTAACAAGCATCAGTAAGTGCTATTTTTGCAATGGCAGTTATCCTCATGCTAAGGGAAGGCAATCATGCCCTGCATTTGGAAAGACTTGCAGAAATTGTGGAAAACAAAATCATTTTGAAAAATGCTGTTTAACTAAACAAAAACAATATCAAAGAAATGTTAGAGCTACATCTGAACAGCAAAGCAGTAATGACACTTCAGACAGGGATATCTAAAGAAGGTGATACGAAGGCTTTTATTACGTGTGACAATAGAAGGGCTATTGTTCATCACAAATAATCTCTGTTTATCGTAAAATGACAATTGGCACCGATAGTAGTTTAATAAATCTTGTTATGATAACCTGCATTGCGCTGTTAGCATCAGGCCTGGATACTCACTGCATGCTTATGGTTACTTGTTAATTCAACTACCCGTATACTTGCTTTACATTTAGCCTACCGCAAAGGCTTTGTTAAGAAAAACAGCTTTTTGGTAACTTTTCAACTGTCTTTCCAAACAAGTATTCTTTAAATATGTTCTATGTAACATTTACTAATTGTCTTCTGTAGCTGACTGTACCAGTTGCACTACAAAACTTTCTGCAATTTTAAAAAGAACCGCATGTTTCACGCGCTGCAAACTACCGCCCTGGTAGTGTCATCAGAATAAGGCAATCGCTGTGAGCCTTCATATCCCCTTCTCTAGATATCCCTGACTTCAGATTCTAATGAAGAAATTTCTTATGCATGTAGAATAAATTCAGAAAAGAATCCTACTGCAAATCTGAACATCAATGGAAAAAACATCAAATTTTTGCTTGATTCTGGATCATCAGCTAATCTCATTGATGAAGAAAACTTCAACAAAATACAATGCAAACTTTTCAAAACCAATGTTAAAATCTTTACATATGGTTCTTGCAAGCCAATGAAACTACTTGGCAAATGTCATGCTGACAAAAAGACAGAAAATAAATCAACTTATGCCACACTTTATGTAGTGGAAGGAACACATGGCTGTTTGTTGAGCTACAACAGTGCTGTTAATCTAAACCTGTTGCACATAATCAATCAAACTGTCACTGGTACCAATTGTAGCATCATTAACAAATATGCTGACCGTTTTCAAGGCATAGGCAAACTCAAAGACTTCAAAGCCAAACTCCACATTGATAA
Organism: Aplidium turbinatum; assembly: GCF_918807975.1. NCBI lineage: Eukaryota > Metazoa > Chordata > Ascidiacea > Aplousobranchia > Polyclinidae > Aplidium > Aplidium turbinatum. The sequence continues at coordinate 1,505,486 of NC_137483.1, read as the reverse complement.
ATCAGTGATACCTACAGCTATCCCACACAGGCGAATACCATTTCACATTCGGAAAAAAGTCAACACAGAACTGAAATACTTGGAAGACCATGACATAATTGAAAAAGTCAATGGTCCAACACCTTGGGTATCTCCCATTGTCACACCACCAAAACCAAACAACCCAGAAGAAGTAAGAATCTGTGTGGACATGAGAATGCCAAACAAGGCTATACATCGTGAAAGACACATCTGCCCAACTGTGGATGACCTTATTCATGCACTAAATGGAGCCAAAATGTTTTTAAAGCTAGATCTGAACAAAGGATATCACCAAATTGAGTTGGATGATGACAGCAGATACATAACAACATTCTCAACTCATAATGGGTTATATCGCTACAAACGTTTAAACTTTGGTGTGAGTTCAGCAGCCGAACTCTTTCAAAAAACCATTCAGCAAGCACTCGATAGCTTACCCGGTACACTCAACATTAGCGATGACATCATTGTCTATGGAAAGACTGAAGCAGACGCACTGGTACATTCTCATATTGTATATGGGATAACGATTTGGGGTTCATGCTGCAAGACACAAATGAACAAGCTTAGCACCTTACAAAATAAGGCTGTCAGAATAGTAGCAGGTGGCAGGTGGTCTGATCATGTCACACCTTTCTATAAGAAACTTAACATACTCAAGCTTAAAGATTTGTACGAACACGAAATTGCTAAATTCATGTTTAAATTTGATACGGATGTATTGCCTCTGCCTTTCGCACACTACTTTGAAAAAACCAAACTCATGTATAATGCACGTCTTACTAGACACTCTTCCAACCATTGTTACTTTATCCCACGTTACGCCTCATCCCGACTCCAGCGCAGCATTAAATATGCCGGAGTGAAAGTCTGGAACTCCTTACCAACGAGCTTGCGTAAATTGTCATTTTATTCTTTTAAAAAACAACACAAAAATTCACTCATCGCCAAATACTAGCACGTTTAATTTTGTATTACCTTTATGCTACCGATAGACTACTAAATATATTTCTCTGTGACCATCTTCTAACCCTTGTCCCAATTTTCGTTTTTGAATTATTCTTATCGCAATTTTAGAACTTCTATTAGAATCTGGGGTATCTGCTTGACTCGAAGACCCATGGTCTGTTCGCAGATTCCCGTTGCTGGAAATTCCTTTTTATTGCTGTATTTATTGTATTATATTTACCTACAACGAAATAAAACCAATCAATCAAAAAAAAAACACAACAAGAATCTCGATGCTTTATTGCAACTATTGCGAGAAAAGAATCTCACTCTGAACAAAAGAAAATGTGAATTTAACAAAACAAAATTGGAATTTTATGGATACACATTTTCTGACAAAGGCATTTCTGCACAAGACACCAAAATAAATGCTATAAAGAATGCTGCAACGCCAAAATCAGTCAGTGAAGTGCGAAGTCTACTAGGATTAGCAAACTATTGTGCCAGAACAATCAGAAATTTTTCAACAATCGCTCAACCGTTGCGAGAGTTAACACATCAGAACACAGAGTGGAAATGGACTGCTGTGCATGATGACGCAATACAAGCTCTTAAAGACAGCCTGACAGGGAATGAAGTCTTAACATACTTTAACCTGAACAAAGAAACAGAGCTTTTTGTAGATGCCAGTCCCGTAGGACTTGGAGCCATTCTCACTCAACGTAGCAATGTTAATGAACCTGCACGAATTGTTGCATATGCAAGTAAAGTTCTCACCCCTGTCGAACAAAGATATTCTCAAACTGAGAGAGAAGCACTAGCAATTGTTTGGGGCTGTGAACATTTTCATCTCTATCTATATGGCATGCAAAAGCCCTTCAATTTGATTACAGATCACAAGCCACTAGAACTCATATTCAGAAATGCATCATCCAAGCCTCCAGCAAGAATTGAGCGTTGGAATTTAAGATTGCAACCCTACAATTTCGTTGTGACATATAAACCGGGAAAAGACAACCCTGCTGACTACATGTCTCGACATCCTGTGGGAAGCACACATTGCACTTCATTGTGTGATGCCACTGAACAATATGTGAACTTTATTTCTCAATCAGCAATTCCACTAGCAATGACAATTGATGATGTCACAAATGCTGTCAAAGGTGACGACACAATGCAGAAAATCATCAACATCATCAAAAGCAACGCATGGAGATCTGCTATGAAGAACCCAGATCAAGACATCAAGCCATACATTCCTATCAGGAACGAGCTGACATTAACAAACTCAGATTTAATTCTTAAACAGAACAAAATCGTCATGCCGAGAGTGTTAGAAAAACAAGCCGTAACTCTTGCACACCAAGGACATCAAGGCATCGTGAAAACCAAAGCATTGATTCGAGAAAAAGTTTGGTTTCCTGGCATTGACAAAACTGTTGAAAACGCTGTTAAAAATTGCATTTATTGCCAAGCTGCAACCGTTAAAAACACTGTTGAACAATTAAAAATGTCACCATTGCCTAACGCACCATGGACTGAACTGTGTATTGATTTTTCTGGACCGTATAACACTGGTAAATACTCGCTAGTCATTGTCGATGAGTATTCGCGATTTTCTGTTGTAGAAATTGTCAATTCTACCAAAGCTTCACCTGTGATACCGGTAGTTGACAAAATTTTCTCCATGTTTGGAATTCCACTTGTGCTTAAATCAGATAATGGCCCGCCATTCAATAGTTACGATTTTAAGCAATTTGCCCAACGTTTAGGTTTCAAACATCGAAAGATAACTTCCCTTGTGGCCGAAGTGTCGTCGGCAGCCGTGGCCGAGTGGTGAGCGCGTTGGGCTCGCAGTCGAGAGCCTGCGTGTTCGACTCCAGCCACCCGCACTTGCTGTTGTTTCTTTGGGCAAGAAACTTTACGATAATTGCCTCTACCTAGTGATCGATTTCGAGTAATGTACTGTACCAAATTTAAGTCATAAGTTAAGTAGACAACCGGAAACAGACATTGCTGTCGGCTGCAGCGTGGGTCAGGTGTATGTCGGAAGGCGTACACCGATGCATAGCGCTCAAGTCCGCTTTCCCGCAATGCAGGATAAAGATAAACAAACAAACAAAAACAAAAAAGCAACAGCGAAGCTGAACGCTTCATGAAAACACTTAACAAATCTGTTCGCATTTCAAATGTTCAACACAATTCATGGCAATCTGACTTGAATAACTTTTTGAGAAATTATCGAGCTACGCCACACTGCACGACCAGAACAAGTCCCGCCGAGCTCTTGTTTGGGAGGAAAGCTATTATTACTATTCCTCAAGCTGTAAATGACCAAATCGTTGAGAGAGAAAGACACTCGTGCAAAATGTAAAATGAAAAAATATGCAGACAAACGTACACATGCTAAAAAATGTGATATTTCAATTGGTGACTTGGTTTTGTTAAAAGTAAAAAGAGAAAGTAAACTATCACTCCCTTATGGATTGCGTCCATACAAAGTGACCAACATAAATGGTTCGATGATCACTGCAAAAAAAGGATCTCATGTGGTCACAAGAAACTCTTCATTCTTCAAACCAGTCACAAATGACCTTTGCATAGATTGATGACAAGCATAGGCTATTTGATTAATTTTTGTTCTATAAAAAACTGCAATTCTAGTAAGCAACGTTTTATTACCATCAGACTGGAAAATTGTGACAACTAGAATTTATCGTACTCGCTATATAAAAAGCATACCCCTTAATCCAAATCTACAACTTGGGGAGGATTGTAGTATTCATGAGTCCCTTCATTTATATTCTCATATTGATATTGCATGAACCGTTGTGTATTTATGTTAGTTCCGCACATGTAAACGGATTTCAGAATTATTAAAAAGAAACTGTAAGCAAGCAAAGTGTACTAGTGAGTAAAGGCAGAACATTATAATGTTCACTTCTGGAATGCCTAAAAGATCCCTTCTTAGACCTACGCCGGGAGCCCACCTCTGATCGATATTCAGCTAAAGCTACCTCCTTACGTTGTTCAGCCCTCAACTGGGCGTCTTTGAGTGCAAACTCAGCAGCTCTCACTTCGGCTCTCGCAGCGGCCTCAGCAGCTCTCGCTTCGGCCTCAGCTCTCGCGGCAGCCTCAGCTTGTACGGCCTTAGCAGCTCTCGCTTCGGCCTCAGCTTTCGCGGCTTCAGCTCTCGCGGCAGCCTCAGCTCGTATGGCCTCAGCTCTCGCGGCAGCCTCAGCTCGTATGGCCTCAGCTCTCGCGGTGGCCTCAGCAGCTCTTGCTTCGGCCTCGGCTTGTATCTGGAGCTCCTCTCGTCTTAGCTGCAGGTTAATTTGTGCCACTATCCGAGACGAGCTCCTAGACATCCTAGTGCTTACATTTGAGGCGCTATCCTCAGGATGTATGTCAGTATCCAACATATCTGAGAACTCATTTTCTTTTTGTTCAAAGTTATTTTTTAACGAGTTAAATTCGGGATCTACCCTATCACGAAGTTCTGCCAAAATTGCAGAGTTAAAAATTTTACTCAAAAGAGCATGGAAATGCCTTAATTCCTCTTCTAAAGTAGATAGGTTAGATCTAAAAATTAACAGTTCCTGCTTATCACTCAAAGAACCTAGAGCTACAGAAAGTTTCCCAATTTGAGTTAAAATATCCCTTCTAAGATGTCGGGCCTCTCGAACTGATGTAGCCTCATCGTTACTGGGTTCCTCCCCAGAATGGCCTTCCCGACCGCAAAGAGCATCATCAGGCTTAAACTCAGTCGAGTCGACGGCGGTCGAGTCCCTGTCGCCACCGAGTGTAGACATATTAAATGTTGGGGCTAAATTTAACAATTAAAAAATTAAGTTACACAAACAGACAAATATTAAGTTATAAAAAACTTAACTGCAAAGACCGTAAAAATACAAAAAGAATTTAAATGCACAATACCGTAGTTGTAGGGGTATATATATTAAGTCCTAAAGTTCCACAAAAACTTGCTTGGATTCGTCCACTTGAATCTTCAAGCACAGATCGATTGTCTTTAATTTTATTTTTTCTTGCCAATGAATGTCAATGTTGTTTTTCTTGATAACCAACAAAGAAACGTCTTTAATTTTTAGCTTGAAGTTCTTTAGTACCAATTGAGAAGAAACGTCTTTATTATTCTTTGCTTCTGTAGACTAGCAACCAGAAACAATACGTCTTTATTATTTCTTGTGCTTCTGCAGCCTACCAACCAACAACTTCGTCTTTTATTATTTATGGTCACAGCGGTAAACCATAATCTCTTCGTGGAAAAATTGTAACATAAGATTCTCGGATCCGTTCGTCTGTATGCAATGACCGAAAAGAAAAACTCTTCTGAAACGTCTATTCAAGAACTCTATTTCTGTAAAAATAGCCCCAAGGCTGTCGAAATTGCGACGCAACACCGTACGCCACTAAAAACTTGTCACTAGACCATGTCTATGGTCACTACAATACAAATTACTGAGATAAAAGACGGAAATTTTGTCCAGCTGGTAAGCACTAAGCAAAACAGTTAAATATGCGACCAACTTTCAAGCAACAATTTTAAGAATGACGAGAATAGCTTGCAATAATTCAAACGCACGTAGGCAGCTACTGTGACGTAATAATCCATATGCATTGTGAAGCAATTCTCAACAGGTGTTCAAACGGTTGTGCAATTCAAGATTTAACGATGATGTAATGTTTCAACAGGTGCAATGTTTTACCGGTCTTACGAAGTATGTTGCAATCTCTGGACATTTTCTAGTAATTTCCATGACGTAAGATGCCAGCTAGGTTAAGTAGACCATAACGGTTTTATGTGACGTTTGATTTGATGAACGATCAATTGTCCGGAACACTAGTCTTCGCAGGGTGTTGCAAATTTTACAACCTATGTTGAGAATATGATTTTCTGATCGTAAATAGCGTGAAACGACACCAAAAAATTTTTTTCGAAAAATTTTAAGGTTTAGGTGTCCCACACTCACCCCGAAAATTTTGTGTTTTGCCGCAATTGAACATATTTTCAAACGCAAGCAATTTCTACATTTTACATCATAACCACACCATGTTGGGTATCATTTTGATCAGAAATTTATGGAGAACATCACTAAATTATCAAAAGTTAATTTTCTGCAAGAATGTAAAAATTGAAAATTTGGCCTGGCGTAATATTTTGACAAAAATCCATTCGAAAAAGATGGAAAAATTGGAGAATTAGACACAAAATGTTTTGAAACATACGGTATACACAATACTACGATAGTCTTATCAGTTAAATGCCTAACAGTGTCAAAACTAAGTGTCAAAGCTCATTGGGTTTGTCAATCATCCTTGAAAATCACCATCTCATCCGAAGCTTTGAAGCTATCCAACTCTTGTATCATGGGCCAATCTAATTGATGTTTACTGGTACACTTTCTCTTTTTCTTTGAAGTGTCAAAACTGTGTGATATCCGAACATATTGATGTGACATAAGCTCGTATTTTGTCATCAGTTTCTTTTATTTTGTCATCTGACATTGCATCGTTACTGTCTTCAACCTTTCGGTTATTCAAACATCTGGTGATGTTGCCAATCAACCTCTCATTCGCCATCTGGTTGTTTTTGAGGACACCCAATCATTAGGCTGGCCTAGTGACAAACAAGGAGAGCACTGGCTTGTGACATCGAAAAAGGCAGCCAGGGGACGGTTGCTCCATTGTAAGTGCGCGCTTGATGTCCACAGTTGTAGTTGAGATATTTGCTACATCTGCAGCTTTTACCGGAGGATGACATGAAAAACACGATAGGACAACATTTTTTGGAGATAGCCAAGTCATGCCGTGTTTTAAAAAGCATGGCTTTACAATTCTGTTTTTTTTTTCGCTAAGACTTTTTGGTCATTTGTCCGAAATGACTTGAAAAAATTCGGTCATTTTTTATTTATTTCGGTCATTTTTTCTGATGAAAATATTTACTTTCAAGTAGGTGATACAAAAAAAAAATTCACTTCCTGACTAGCTACAACATTAAGTTTCGCTGAGAAACGTTGTCGTATTTTATCTGAGAAAAGTTAGAACAGACAAACGTTTCTTCAACGTTCATCAGCGAAACTCAACCTTGCAACACCCGATCGCAGACATCTTTTATTGCACACTAACACACGTTAGTCCCCCCCATCAGTAACATACGAAATTATACAAAATGCGTATGCGAAACGAAGCTTGTCAAACAAGAGCTAATGAGACTGTTCAGCGCAGGGTGGGTAGGAAAATGCCCTTTTCATGGCACGACAGTGCTCGCACTGTCGAAAAGTACCGACAACCCTCCGTACTGCAGTTGAACACCGAGGGCATCACGGCCAGCAAGCTCAACATCATCGAGCACCTGGCCACCAAGCATCAAGCCCTCATCATCCTCCTCCAGGAGACTCACTGTACATCTGTGGATAAGTTGGTAATAACCAACTTCACACTCGCAGGTGCAACATGCAGCAGGAAACACGGCCTCGCCACGTTTGTCCATGACCGGCTGAGCTGGTCCTTGGTTGACCAATCCCAAGCTCAATCTGAGATCGAGTGGCTTTGTGTAGATCAGTGGTTCTTAACCTTTTTTCTTTCAAGCCCCCCTTCAATAATGGTCATGTGCCCCGCGCCCCCCCTGGATTTTAAATAAGTATCATATCAAAAAAATTGCATTTTTGTCTGTTTATTGTACGCATCAAGTGAGATATTTGACACTGCTTCTTAGCGACTCGATTTTTAATGCGAGGTTTAACTCCAGAGAGTGAACAACGTAAGTCTCCTTCAACTCTCAGCCTGTTTCTGTACTTGGTCTTGATAGCAACGAGAGCAGACAATGCAGCTTCACAAAGATACGTGGATCCAAACTTTGTTAGAACTCGAAGAGCCCGAGTTGCGATAAGAGGGTAAACATGAAGATAATTGGCCCAGAACGTCTCAAGTTCCAGTTCTTTGAAGTCTTCTTTAGCTGTGGAGTTGAACTTTATCTCAAGAAACTCCTCTTGTCCTTCTTCGAAAATATCAACTACTTCGCATTGAAACGGGTTTCTGATGAACTTCCAGGTTTCACGCTTCTCATCTAGATCTGGAAAGTATTTGATGAACTCCGCTTTCAATTCATTAGGGTGGGTTTCTATTTGTTTCTTCAACTCAGACTCAAAGTAACCATCTTTGAGAGCAGAATCCAAGTTACTGAAGCTCGCTGGGTTTCCTTGTACAATTCGACTCTTCCAGAGGTCGAGTTTGGTTATGGAAGTTCGAGTGATGTCATGATGCTTAATGATGTTGATGTTTTTCCCTTAAAGCTTAAGGTGGAGAGTAAAGGACATTAAAGTAATTAAAAAAAATTGAAATTGTTGTGGAGCTCGCGCCCCCCCTGAGAGATGCTTCACGCCCCCCTAGGGGGGCGCGCCTCCCCGGTTAAGAACCACTGGTGTAGATGTAGCAGGCTACAACATCGTCAATGTCTACAAGCCCCCACCTTCGCGGATAACATCAACAGTCATCCCAGTGTTCCCCCACCCCAGCCTCTACGCTGGCGATTTTAACTGCCACCACACTGACTGGGGCTACAACTCGATCAACAACGACGGAGAAAGTCTGGCCGCTTGGGCAACCAACAACAACCTCGCCCTCTTATACGATCCAAAGGGCGAACCGAGCTTCCACTCCGGTCGTTGGAACACTGGCACGAACCCAGACCTGGCTTTCGCAAGTGATGACCCCGATGATCGCCAGCCGGACAGACGTGTGCTAGAGAAGTTCCCAAGGTCTCAACACCAACCCTCGCTAATCACGGCCCCCTTGCTTGCCACACCTATTCCGAGCAAGCCTGTCAAGCGATGGAACTTCAGAAAGGCCGATTGGGAATACTACAGCTTCCTCACAAACGAAGCTACGCAGTACCTCCCATCCCCACACACCATCAAAGTGGATGAAGCCTACCAGGACTTCTCTGATGCAATCATATCTGCGGCAAAAGACTCCATCCCGCGAGGTCGACGGAAAAACTACATACCTTGCTGGGATGTGGAGTGCGACAGGCTCTACCGCAACTTCCTCCGTTCCCCCCAGGGCACTGCCACTACCAACTCAGCAACAGCCCTGCTGGCAAGATTGGATTCAAAGAGGAAGAAGCGCTGGACAGAAGCCATAAACTCAATCGACTTCACGCACTCCAGCCGCACAGCATGGAGTACACTCAACAACCTCACTGGCAGATCACGTGCCTCTCGTCGCCAATGCCCCATTTCAGCAAATGTCATCGCCTCACAACTTGTGAAAAATAGAGTGCACAGAACGAGATACCGTGAATCAGACAAGTCCGTCCTCAAGGAAATGACGGACCTCTGGAAGGTCCCAACACCTGTCGAGGCAACATCTCTGGTAAGTTTACCCCAGAAGAATTTGCCTCCGCCCTCCAGCACCTAAAGCCAGACAAATCCCCGGGCCTTGACCACCTATGCCCGGAACTAATACTCCAAGCTGCCCCCTCTATGAGGTCCTGGTTAAAAGACTTCCTTTCCTGCTGCTTGCGTCACCTGCGCATCCCAAGAATCTGGAGAAGAGCCCTAGTGGTTGCAGTTCCAAAGCCGAAGAAGCCCCCAGGGGATCCGAAGAGCTACCGCCCCATCTCTCTGCTCTGTATCCCCTTCAAGATACTCGAGAGACTTATCTACGCCCGTGTCGAACCGATAATAGACCCTCAGCTCACTCGGGAACAAGCCGGCTTTCGCCACGGAAGATCTACCGTAGACCAGGTCACTCTGATGACCCAAGACATCGAGGACAGCTTCTCGGCAAAAAAGAAGGCTGGCGCCGTGTTTGTCGATCTCACGGCTGCCTACGACACTGTATGGCACAGCGGCCTTACCTGCAAACTACTCCGTCTCCTTCCTGACAGGCACATGGTCCATATGATTATGGAACTTGTGCAAAACCGCAGCTTTACCCTTTCCACCGGTAGCGGCCGACGAAGTAGACTACGTCGACTCAGGAACGGCGTCCCACAGGGCTCTGTCCTGGCTCCCCTCCTCTTTAACACTTACATCTATGACCTGCCTGACACCATCTCCAGGAAGTATGCTTACGCAGACGATCTGGCTCTCCTGCATCCAGCCGGAGATTGGCAGTCAATGGAGAGGAACTTAAGCCAGGACATGTCAACTATATCAACATATCTCCAGAAATAGAAGCTACAGCTCAGCAAGCCAAAGACAGTGTCGGCGGCCTTCCATCTAAACAACAAGGAAGCAAAACGTGAGATCAACATTACCACCGATGACGAACACCTCCCCTACTGCGCCGAACCCACCTACCTAGGCGTAACCCTGGACAGGTCACTCACGTACCGACGACACCTGGAGTCACTGCGCAAAAAACTATCTGCGCGCGTTGCACTTTTAAGGCGGCTGGCGGGTTCCGGCTGGGGAGCTGATGCGAAAACCCTTCGCACAGCTACCTTGGCCCTCGTCCATTCTACCGCTGAGTACTGCGCGCCGCAGCTCTCACACCCGCCACATTGACACCGCCATCAATGACGCACTACGCACTGTGACTGGATGCCTGCGTCCCACTCCAACGGACTGCCTTCCCATCCTTGCAGGCATCGAACCTGCTGAGCTTCGCCGTAAAGGAGCCATGATTTCTCTTGCTCGTCGCGCACTGGACCCCGACCACCTCCTCTACAGTACACTCCAGCGCCTACCTGGAGGACAGCAGCGACTGAAATCAAGACGCCCATTTGTTCCCGCCGCACGACAGCTTCTGAACAACGTTGAAGATCTTGGAATAAGTGCAGCACACTGGACGAACCACACATGGAACATGGAGTGGCAAAACAACACCTCCCGACTCCGTGATTTCCTACCCGACGTCGATCCCCCACCCTCCGGGAATGTTCCTCGCAAGACTTGCCTGGGTCCGGCTTAACCGTCTACGAACCGGCGTCGGTCGCTTTCGTTCAGACATGTGCAGATGGGGCCTGGCTCCCTCACCGGGATGCGAGTGTGGCGCCACAGACCAGACAGTAGATTATGTCGTCCATGACTGCCCAATCCATCAACCACCACATGGAACGCTTGGACTGAAGGCCCTGGATGACGAGACTGTCGAGTGGCTGATGACATCATGCCCAAACATATAGTCCGGAAGAACAGCTCATACAACGAAGAAGAACACACGTTCAAAAATAACGCAAAACAAAAATACAGTAGGCTACAACGGAAAGGAATAAAAACAAGTAAAAATGACCAAATAAAAAACACGTTATGCTCTAATGGTTCGCAATTACAAAGTGAATTAACTCCTAAACAATTTCACCGCTCACGTTGTAGCGTGCTGGCTTCGCGTTACTGTGCCAGTGCTCGTATACCGCGTCATAATTGAATGTTTTGTATGATGCAGCATTTAACCTCAAACGCATAAGTTTATCTGCAGTTGAACAACGCAAGCGATTTCTTGTTGGAGTTCGCAACCGAGAAAGCAAACTGAATCCACGTTGTACGGTTGCGTTCTCTGCATTAACAGTCAACAAAGCATTAGCAATAGCTGCCAAACTTGGCCAATCTATGCCACGATTCGTAGCTATTGTTAAAACTTTCCGCCAATTGTCACCTGGCTCGCAATCAATAATGTTAACAATTCAAGCATAGACAGTGTGTATTGTGAATTATCGGGTGCTTTGACTGCTTTCTAATCCTTTGTGATTATAAGTGGCAAAGTACTTTATTCACAAGACCGCTTGCGTAAAATTTTCTCGGAACTTCATGGCGGACAAATGCGGCCGACGGAAGTGAGAGACCTAGCGGACAAATGTCGGTTTTGTAGGTTAATCGCGGCCATGTTCGCGATGGCCGCCTTCAGTGTCGAGGCCTGAGTTGGAAGCTGTTTTAATTCGTATTTAGGTAAAGAAATTACGAAATCGTTTTACTGAAAAATATCATCTTTTGTTTTTTCAATTTTGACAGGGTTTGAGGCTTCCCTTGCTTCCATTGAGGATACGCCCCTGAGGCTACTCATTACTTACCGAAAACGAAAAAATTCCAGCTAAATTGAAATGATTTCCCACCTGCTCATTAAAAAGTTATAAACAGTTATATTTTTGTAGGGCTTTTTGCGTCTACTCAATAGAGTACGACGTTGCAAAAACCATCACACAAAATCACTATCTATCGATGTGGAGTCAAACATTTCACAGAGGCTATCACCAGCTCCAAAGTTAACAGCAATATGTTGGGATAATTTCCCGACTGACAGATAAATTTTTTCCACGACTCGAAGGAAAGATTTGAAAACACAGCGGCATTTCTAGAAAGTTGAAGTCTTTGGGTGTGTTATTTTCATGTTTGCGTTTATCACAAGCAATGAGACATTGGATCAACGTACAAAGGGATACTTCGTTGTTTAACAAGGTCTGGTCAATAACATTTCGAAAGGGTTGATCACCAGCTCAAAAATTGATAATATATGCAACATGCTGAGAAAATGTCCCGATTGACAGAACAGACCGATCAATCTCTACCAAGCGGTTTGACCTTTCCAAGGCAACGCAACATTGCGTCACACTTGAAAGCACCACGTCAGTCACGTTTGGGAAAAGTTACTTCTGTATTTACGTTATCACATACAATAAGACATTGGATCAACGTTCAAACACTAAGTCTACGTCTTGTATTTCCGACTGACAAAAAATAGCTTCTTTGCAATCACTGAAATCGATTTGCGTGCGTACATATTTTTCTGACATTTTGACCGAATTGACTATATATTTTTTCGGACATTTTGACCAAATTGACTATATTTTTTTCGGACATTTTGTTAAAAAATCGATCAATGACCGATAAATGACCAAAAAAAACCCAGCTTTGCATGCTTAACTACATCAGGTTTTGACGACTTCATTAAATCGCGATTTAGTACAACCAAAGCAGGTCCTTCCACTGCACTTGGTCTGGCATAAATCGAAAAGAACATTGGGACATACACATCGAGTACAAACTGACAAATACATTCAAGTGCTCTTTTCTGATGATTTGTCAATTTAAACAAATTAAAATTTATGATCCTTAAATAACCACTAGCTTTCGTTAGGCATCTGGCATGGTGAAGCTTTTCTTGCTTACGAAACAGATAATTTTTCAGTAGCTCAGAAATATCCATAAAAGTGAAGCAGGCAAGTGCCAAAAGGCAAGCCTGGTCGTGGTCGTCTCTCATGGACTTGGTGCTGCTGCCAGAAAGATTCTGAATTAAAGGCTCCAAGCATTCCCTCATCACTTTTTGTGACAAAGCACTTGGCTTGATGCTTGGTGGATGGAGATTAGATTCAGTTAAATCTTCTTTCTTGATCTCTGGTACAAGATTAAACACTGAATCTTTGACAAGTTTGTCAGGGGCTTTGGTGTCTCCATCAAACTCACTCATTTGCTCTCCTTGTTTGTCACTAGGCCAGCCTAATGATTGGGTGTCCTTCAAAAACAACCAGATGGCGAATGAGAGGTTGATTGGCAACATCACCAGATGTTTGAATTACCGAAAGGTTAAAGACAGTAACGATACAATGTCAGACTACAAAATAAAAGAAACTGATGACAAAATACGAGCTTATGTCACATCAATATGTTCGGATATCACACAGTTTTGACACTTCAAAGAAAAAGAGAAAGTGTACCAGTAAACATCAATTAGATTGGCCCATGATACAAGAGTTGGATAGCTTCAAAGTTTCGGATGAGATGGTGATTTTCAAGGATGATTGACAAGCCCAATGAGCTTTGACACTTAGTTTTGACACTGTTAGGCATTTATCTGATAAGACTATTGTAGTATTGTGTATACCGTATGTTTCAAAAGATTTTGTGTCTATTTTTCCAATTTTTCCATCTTTTTCGAATGGATTTTTGTCAAAATATTACGCCAGGCCAAATTTTCAATTTTTACATTCTTGCAGAAAATTAACTTTTGATAGTTTAGTGATGTTCTCCATAAAATTCTGATCAAAATGATACCCAACATGGTGTTGTTATGATGTAAAATGTAGAAATTGCTTGCATTTGAAAATATGTTCAATTGCGGCAAAACACAAAATTTTCGGGGTGAGCGTGAGACACCTAAAACATAAAATTTTTCAAAATTTTTTTCTTCTGGTGTCGTTTCACGCCATTTCCGATCAGAAAATCATACTTCCAAAAAGAGATTCAAAAATTTTTTGAAAAACGCAACACCCTATACTCGCACAAAGCTAAATAAAACTTGTGGAATTCTACATAAGCTCAGACATTTTGTATCACTTAGTACATTGCACGTTGTTTATTTTGCTCATTTTCAATCTCATTTATGATATTCATTAATAAATTAGAGTAGGGCTGATAAATCTGTTTTACATCTCATACAAATCATTCAAAATAAAACTCTTAGAGCCTGTTTATTTTACCCCAAACATACCCCAGTAAGTTTAATTGTATACATATATATGTTAAATTTGATGTTCCCAAGCTCACTGACTTTTAAAATTGAAATTGAGTATGCCAATTCCATGCACAAATATAAAATTTGACTTCTACCTGATTGTTTCAGTGCTTATTTTAATAATTTAAGTATATAATATCCATCATCTTAATACTCACCACAAGATAAAATCCCAATATTTCTTACCCAGAACTAGTAATAACTCTGGGCAAAAAATGCTGCAGTACTTGGGACCCCAAGCGTGGGGTAAGGTTCCTTCAGAAATTAAACATTTGTCTCCCTTTTCATTCAAAAAGCAATTATCAAACGTACTTGGTCGGTTATTACTCTTGCTAAATGCAACTCCACTGTGCAGTTTTCGATGGAATTGATCTGACATGTCTGACAGCTTTTGGGATCTAATTTGGGTATTGTTTGATTTCTGTGTTTTTGTTGTTGTGTTATGTTCATGTCCAATTTTCTCATGTTTTGGCTTGTATGTACTAACCACCACATGCGATTGTAACCTTATTTAACGTTTCATTATTTTCTCTAGAAGTGTTTTCAGTAAATTTTCTGTAAATACTGCAGCCGGGGTGGAAGTTGATTTGGTGACCTCATAAGGTCTTTCGCTTCCTTCCTCTCTCACTTCTATGTAGAGCTCGACCGATATCACTTTTTCAGGCCGATGCCGATATATTTCAACCGATATATATCAACTACGAAAAATTTGTTACCAACAAAGTTATTAACCAACAAACCAGTCCAAGAAAGTTTATGCATTGGTTGCTGTAATGGAAAAATCATTCTTAACACTAATCACAAAAAAAAACACCAATCAATCATCAATCATTTTATTTTTCGTCATTAACGCGTCCGGGACGAAAAAGATACTAACTACAAAAATCGATACAAACCTACCAGCACGTTAACGAACGGGAAAAGGTGGCAAAACCTTGAAAGGTTTAAACGTGCCTGAATGAAAAATTATGTAGTAGGCTATATATCAGTAGTTAGCACGGCCACAAAACCCAAAAAAACAAATAGCAAAAAATAAAACAAAAACAGAGAGAAGCACACATGTAGTAATGAATGACAGCCTAATGAAAAGTGTTGTGGATTGAATTTGCCAGTTCCAATATTGATGTGGAGGAGCAGTCATAATAATAATAATAGGATGGAGAAAGAAAACCGGACATAAAAGAAACCCATCCTCAGGCAAAATCCCGTTCCAATGTGGCCCAGGAGAGCATGGTGTTGAGCTCTTTTTATGGTTAGACTGCACATCACACAATAGCCTAAGACGATTGAGGTTTGATATTCAGTTTAAGTTATTGTTTCTTGTCCTGGTGGGTGATGGAATGGATGAGCTGGTAGATGATGATGTCCTGATGTGTTGACGAAGCTCTCATCCCCTTTTGCGACGTGTAGCGTTGATTATGGAGTATTGCGTTTGCTGTTGATACCTGCTAACATAAAAGTACAGCACAAGCAATCCATATTATTGTTAGGTAAGCCTAATCTTTTGTAAATAATTTCGGATTCCACTAAAATCTTCACAAGAATGCAAGAAAGCTTTTCTACGTTGTCTTTCTATTGCGTGTACGTTTTGCTTAAATGTTGTTTTAGTTTGTGAATAAAAAGTGACTTTGTATCAGTCTTTCTAATTGAAGAAGGAAATTCGTTCCATGTTTTCGCACCTGTGAATTCTATTGAATGTTGAGTACCGGTAGCCTAAGCGTTTTTGAGAAGTATGGAATGTTTAGAGAATCATTATCATGGTTTCTTGTAGACAGGTTGTGAACCTCTTTGACATATTTAAAAAGGTTGGTGAAGCAATCTGGTAGTAAATTGTTGTGAAATTTAAACACGAAAACACCAATTTCCAGTTTGAACAATTGTTCAATTGATATCGGGATCTTGCTACAACTATCATTGTTGGGACGGAAAATACGATGAAATTTGTTACAGATTTTTTGAAGTTTTTGTATAAGTCCTTCGTTGCCATATTTCCAAGTCGTAATGCAATACCTCAGGTTACTTTCAATTAAAGAATGGTATAAGCAGATCAAATTAGACAAATTAAGACAGGGTCTAATCTGGGTAATTATGCCAAAATTTCTTCGAAGCTTTTACAGCAAATGTTGCATGTGTGGTTTCCATGAAAGATTTTCATTTAGAGTCAGGCCAAGGAAACTGATATTTTGTATACTCTCTCAATTGGTTGATCATTTATACTTAAGATTTGCTTACACTTATTCGCACGTAAACTGTTAGTATCAAATACCATGTATTTTGTTTTGTTTACATTGAGTGATAATTTATTTGCTACAAGCCATTTGACAACTTCTTGCATTTCTGTATTAGCCGCTTCATGCAATTTATCCACACTCTTACCTGACATCAGAAGATTTGTGTCATCCGCAAAAATGATAGAATCAGTACAATTTAAACAATTTGGGAAGTCGTTAATGTAAATTATGAATAATAGGGGGCCTAAAATAGAACCTTGGGGCACACCACACTTTGTCTCTAATGGAGTTGAAACACTACCAGAAATTTCTAGTGTCTGAAAACGATTATTTAAGTAGCTTCGAAACCACTGGAGGGGTGTTCCTCTGATACCGTAGTGATAAAGTTTGTCAGAAGTATTTCATGATTTACTGTGTCAAACCAAACAAAAAAGAAACAACCAAATGCAATAGCCTACTGTTTTGTGTTCAATTCAATAATCAAAGTTCAACAGTTTCAAATTGTAGTTCAAAAAACATAGTTTTTCAGCATTCATGTCAAGCAGAGAACGTCGTAAATCAGTCCAACACGACAGGAATTTCTGCTCGGATTCGCACAAAGACCGGTGTCACCGCCACTAGCCTGATAAACACCACCATCATTCTGGCAGAATAATTCTGCACAATCCGCCTAAAAAAATGATCCGTAAAAATTTGCGCGATAAACAATGCGATGAAAGTAGCAACACTCGGAAGCTGATAAAATCACTTCTCGTTACCACATCAAAGCAAATCTTATATTTTTTCCATAGGAAAATGAACAGTGAAAACAGAAATTTCAATAAAAAAGTCGGCTTGTCAAAGATAAAGCAAGTGCAACTGCGAAAAGGAAAACATAAAATCGTATATTAAGACTGCTATATGTAATTTGGCAAGAAAAGTAAGCATCACAAAAACTCCTATAAAAGTACTTTCCCGAAATAATTTTCGGAATTTTATTTTTGAATCGTGTTCAGAATTAAATTTCCTTTCCAGGGGTGGCTATCTCGTGATGCAGCAGAAGAAGGAAACGCGAGCAGAATGGTTTGAAAATGGGGTAAATATCTTACTTAGCCTATTTAAAAATAAGGATTTTGACGTTTTGACACGCCTTCAATTAAGCCTCTATAAAAATATTTTCCCGAAACATTTTTCGGAATTTTATTTTTGAATCGTGTTCAGAATTAAATTTCCTTTCCAGGGGTGGCTATCTCGTGATGCGGCAGACGAAGGAAACGCGAGCAGAATGGTTTGAAAATGGGGTAAATATCTTACGTATTTAAAATTAAATAAGGATTTTGACGTTTTGACACGCCTTCAATTAAGCCTCTATAAAAATATTTTCCCGAAATATTTATCGGAATTTTATTTTTGAATCGTGTTCAGAATTAAATTTCCTTTCCAGGGGTGGCTATTTCGTGATGCGGCAGACGAAGGAAACGCGAGCAGAATGGCTTGAAAATGGGGTAAATATCTTACGTATTTAAAAATAGAGATTTTGACGTTTATAGACGCCTTCAATTAAGCGTCTATAAAAATATTTTCCCGAAATATTTTTTGGAATCTTATTTTTGAATCGTGTTCAGAATTAAATGTTCTTTCCAGGGGTGTCAATTTCGTGGTGCGGCAGACGAAGGAAACGCGAGCAGAATGATTTAAATATCTGGTAAATATCTTACGTATTTAAAAATAAATAAAGATTTTGACGTTTATAGACGCCTTCAATTAAGTGTCTATAAAAATACTTTCCCGGAATAATTTTCAGAAGTTTGCTACGCTTGTCATTTTTTTATGCTATAAAATTATAGTACGCCTATGATAGAGCTTCCAATAAGAGGCTTATTATCATCTTGTTTCTACTGTAGACCTTCCGAAGTTTTCATTGGATTGTTATTAAAACTCATTCTTGCTTTCTAATTGGGGCACTTTTTGTACCTCTGATGCAGGATGCTTTTCGCCAATGAACTGCATTACTGGCCTTTCGTTCGTTTAGTTTAAAAGCTGAGCGTTAGTTCTGACTTGCAAGTAAATTTGCTTGTTGTAACTCAAAACATTTTAACAGGTAGACTTTACAAACTTGATTGTGAACTTCTGTATTGGATCATTCGAGAAATTATTTGTGTAGTCTATTTGTGAGAATGTGCTTTGAAAGTATTGTTTATTAAAGTTTTATTAAAGACGAAGTGAAGTTGTCAGTGAAGGATAGACATTCCTTTCTCGTTTAATTAGTCCAAGAAAACTATACCTTTAAGTTTTTTCCACAAATTCATCATAGTAGGTAGGCTATAAGCTCCTGATCGATTCACTGGCGTTTCGAAAGAAATCATAAATTTTAAATATATAGCTTCCTTGTCTAAATAGGCTGCGGTAAGCAACATTAAAGCAACATCCAGTGCTTCAGAAAAATCACTCGAGTTATAGTCAAGTGTATTTAAATTTGAAAGTAAACTACTTCCCTTTCCTTGATAAGATATGCGTCAACCCCATAATTCACGTCATGGAAGAGCTTCTTATGGTAGGAAAACGAAGCCCCTTCATTATAATTGTGGGATTGGAGGTCGAAAGGTTACGACTCTCCATGGCAAGTTGTCGGCTCGTAAACCTTGCATGTTACTGATTGGTGACAGCAATGCAAGAAACATCGTGCGGCCCCAGGTAAGAGTATAGTGTTCAACACGTTTGCAACGTTTCTACTAAAAAAATTTTCTACTTGTTTTCGTGGCACACCATCACAATCGCTTGTATATAGGCAATAATATTCGAGCAGTTTGATTAAGAAAAGAGTCTATTCGAAACCAAGCAAATTCGTTTCGAAAGACACAACGGCACGTTTGCAGTTGGATATAATCATATTTTTTGCCTTCCTTTCCATTTAGGCTAATCTAAATCTTGAGTTGCCTGCCGAGCATTTACCAGAATACAACAAAGATAAATTCTGTCTTGATGTCGTGTCGATCGATTTTCTTTCGTTTCATCACAAATCGCGTTTTGAAAAGTATGAAATCGTTCTGACATACCAGTTTAATTGCATATTAACATCACTTTGGTGAAATTACACGAGAAGCTAGCCTATACCTTATTTGCAGTGGCGCCGGCAGAGGGGGGGCAGGTGGGGCAGCTACCCCCCCCCCCCAATGTTTTGGGCATCATCTTTTTATTTGTTGGTATATATATTACATATTGTTATTATTTTTTTAATATTTGGATCCCAACCTGAAGTCAACTCAAGTTGCAAGGGGGGAGGGGGATAAAAGTTTTCTCTTTTATTTTAAACTTGCTCTTCTTGCTGCTGTTATTATTACGATTTTGTGATTCGATTCAGCTATACTTTGCCTGCTGCCTGTCACGTAACAATTGTTACCGGCTGTTCAGCAGATTTGCTCTTGCTTGGTTCTTGAGTGGTGGCAGTGCATACAGCAGTAGGTCATTCCATGTTTCAGTAGCGCACCCAGCATGGGGCTAAGGGGGCTCAAGCCCCCCCCAAAGCCGCCACAAAAAATGAAGTTTTTGTATGTTCCCCATTTATACCTTTGCTTACAGGTTAGATAAGAATAAGACACAACAATACAACAGGGCTGAGCATTATAACAATATGTTTTACATATTTACAAATAGTTTTAACAGTCGAACGTTTACGGCTTAAATTTAAGCCCTCATCAGGAATCTGAAAACAAGTTAATAAAAAAATGCAATAAATTTCAACTTCTTGAAGGTAAATTTACATTAGGAAAAGGCAACAACATAAATAACTACAAAAAATGTGCACCACAGCAGGCAGTGGCGTACGCAGGATTTTCTCAAGGGAGGGGGGGCCATTGAGAGTAGCGTAGCCAGGAATTTTGAAAGGTTTTTTTTTGACAACTGGCGGGCGAAGCCCGACGGTGTTTTTGCCTAAGACGACACCCAGCGGCGGGGGGTCTGGGGGGCCTTCCCCAGAAAATTTTGAAAAATTACTTTGAATTTGGTGCATTCTGAGAGCATTTTCAACAAAAATGTGGGTATGAATATTCCTGTAAAATGGTGCTGTCAGGTGGCATAGCAAAAGGATAAGATAATGTTTTCTTCGGCATTTTTTGGAAATAAAGCTAAGTCTCTATGTTTTCTAGTTGTTGATTCCTGGCTGAGATGTTTGAATGTTTGGTATTGGCAAAACTCGCTCTTTTAATGCAGTTTTGTTTAAAATTAGGCTAGTTTTTTTTAGACTGAAACCAAGCATAAAGAGACTGAAAGCATCATTCTCAATATCGTGACGTCACACGCGTGCCAAGTGGGGTTGTAACCCCCAAATCCCCCCTTGGCTACGCCACTGGCCATTGATATCCCAGACGTCTTTATGATATCCCAGTAGGCTATGCTTTTAGTTTAGACTATATCCATTTCTCTCTCACTAATCACTATAATAGGCTTACAGAACACTATGCTACATTGGCATACCTGGGGTGGGGTAGGTGGATTGGGCCATGTATTTCGTATTGGCTTAGTCTATAAACAACATTGTTACAGTAATTGCTTTGACAGAGCAATGTAAAACCTATTAAATGCCTTAATCTACGTCGTTAACTACTAAAACATTTTTAAGGGGGGGGGGGGGGGGGGGGGGGCATGGCCCAATGGCCCCTGCGTACTCCACTGAGTCCACAGGGAGCGTGATATATCAAGTAAATGTTAAGAAGAATAGACGCGCCTCCAGCAAATAATCGTTTGTTTGAATTTGGGTTGCAGCGTTAACAGTGCTTCCTGAATTTTGGTGTCAAATTGAGATTTGCCTTTGCGTAAAATTTTAAATGAGTCAGCAGAGAATTTTTGATCTGTGCAAAACGAACACTCCACGGTATGGTCCTTGATGGCACTTTTTTTCAACCATATCTTACGAGCTGTTTTCGTACTCGGGTAAGCTATAGCACGTCACGGGCTATCTTAGCCCTGGGCTAAGTAATCGCTAATAACGGGAGCTATGAAAATCACGGAGCAAAAATATTTTACAAGATAATAGCAGAGCCACTATATACTACTATACTATACTACTATTCGTATGTATATAGTGACTCTGATAATAGCAATGTGTATTGTGCGTATAGAAATTAAATTTTTACCCAACAAATTTATTGAAATAAAGTGTTTGAGATAAAAAGACGTCAGAAAGTCGGTTTTTATTCTACTGTACTTTTCCAAAAATAGCTTCAAAATTGAAAGTTTTGAATTATAACATAAAGTAATGCTAAACTAAACGAAAAATTGCTTTTGTTCATAAATACAAGGCATTTTTGGGCGTGTTTACATTTCAAAGTAATTGCAGTAACATTTATATTGCATCATCATCATCATCCGTTCAGTCGTTTACGACTCTCGGTCACTCTATACGTTATCTTTCTCCACATCTCTCGATCCCACGCAGCCTCCTTCAATTCATGCACTCCCATACCACTGTCATTTACAATCGTGTCAAGCCATCTTGTTTTCGGGCGCCCCCTTCCTCTTCCTCCGCTCACCAAACCAAGCATGATGTCTTTTTCCATTGATTTGCTTCTCATTATGTGGCCAAAATATGAAAGTTTCTGCCTGACGATTCTAGCTTCTAGGGATATGTCCGGTTTAATTTGTTCAAGAATTTTCTCATTTGTTATTTTGGCTATCCAAGGAACACGCAGTAACCTTCTCCAACACCACAATTCAAATGCGTCAATCTTTCTTCTGTCTGTTTTGTTCATTGTCCATGTTTCGCATCCGTAAGTTGCAATTGGGAATATTATAGTTTTGATCAGCTTCTTTTTTGTTTCTAATTTTATATCCTTGCTCTTCCAAATGCTATTCATTCCAACAAATGCATTTCTTCCTAGCGCTATTCTTCTCCTTATCTCTGGTGAGTTATTAGAATCCCAGCTTATTTTTGAGCCTAAAAATATGAATTCATTCACTGTTTCAATTTCTTGATTTTCGATCTTGATGTTTATGTTATCTGCTTTACCAGTTGTTATAATTTTTGTTTTTTTGATGTTGAGTTTCAATCCAGCCCTTTCACTTTCCTTTTTCACTTTGATGATTAAGTCTTCAAGATCTTGTGCGTTCTCGGCCAAAAGGGTAGTGTCATCTGCATATCTCAAGTTGTTTATAATTCTGTCACCGATTTTCACTCCTATATTGGATTGCATTTACATTAATTTATATTGCATTTACATTAAATTATATATATCTAGCATTGCACAAAAATGTCTAGCCACCTGAGACGAAATACTTATTGTGAAGGGCAGGAAGGTAAAAAAATGACCAGTTTAGGTTTAAAAAATTCGCAAAAAACAAAAACTATAAGTCAAGAAATTTCACATTTCTTACATATTTCCTTTTGAGAAATATTTCACTGCTAGAGTGGGGCGTCCTCATTAAACCCCGTGTCGCTACAGCTAGGGTTAACTCCCTAAAGTTCAGATGCTCCCGTACTCTCGTGGTGTAAAACTGTATAAGACATTTGAGCAGAGAGACGAAGGCGTCTGGGACTTTAATTGAAAATACGAACTAATTTTGAATGTTTTGTAAGTAGGAAAAATGTCCACATCAAATTTACTGTTTACAAAATTAGTGTTTTGTTTCAAACTGTTTTCGTGCTAGTTGTTGTTTTCGCACTTATTTGTGTTGGCAAACGGAAAGCTAATTCTATTTTGTCATACATGACAAAAAAGTCGAGATCTATAGAAGATTGCGAGAGTGGACGTAGGGATGAGAGTGCTGATTGTTTTAATAGCAGGGGGTTCATTAGGCCAACTTCTAATCTGATTGAGAGAACGAATCCTGATGTATCGCCATTGGCAACCGGTGGGTTGTGGGCCTTGAGTGCCTTTAAATATTAATTAAAGGGATGGGCATTGGCCTACTGTCACTATTGTCGCAAATCACTCGGCCGACATTTCTGAATTAGCCCCCCCCAAAAAAAAATTCTGGGTGCGCTACTGCCATGTTTCAAGGATATAATGTAGATTTAACTCAACGAAGTCTACTAAAGTAATACAGTAAGTAACCAGTGGTTTGATGACTATCTCTGGCTGGAGTATTAAGAAGCTAAGGATGCCACATTTTGCTTTCCCTATCGAGTTTTCAACAGCTTGGTATGTTATAGACCTGTTAATATTAGTTAAAGTTTATTCTATTAAACTGCAATTATGCTCCACCGGTGTTAAATGATTTTTTATTCTTAATATTTCTTTATCCTATCCACGAAGATTTCATGCACAATATAATGACGATAAAGTTTAAAACACAAAATGAGCGAGCAATTATATTATATACGTATTAAGATGCAAAAAATGCAGTATGACGAAATAATACAACTAAAGTCAACTTGTTTCTACGTTTATTAGACGTTAAAATACGTTTCACTTGTAGTAAAATTCTTTTCTCATTCTTTTATTTCTGAGGATATTGCGTTGCTTATTGCCTTTAAATTGGAAGACTTGCGTCCCAGCAAGCAAGATTGTGGATTTTTTACATCGATTCAACGCCCTACAACGTTGAATTGATGTAAAATCAGCAGATTTAGCTGGCTGGGGTGGGCGCTTTAATTGATTATTTTTACTTTCAGTAAAGCTTGTTTTTACGTCTAATAAACGTAGAAACATGTTGACTTTAACTGTTTTAAACGTATGATTTGATATTGTGCATATACTGTGGGTTAAAGATTATTTACTTGTAGCGTCTGCGGCATAACATCTGTGTTGTTAAAAATGCTTAGATTGCTGGTGTAGGCTATAACTTATAAGCTTAAAGCGTCTTCGAAATGAATTTCTTTGAATGAAAAGAATCTTTATTCCATAATCTGCAGTTGGAATTAAAATATCACTAAACGTTAGGCTAATACCAAAGAATAAAGGGAAAAACGAAATTAAAAATTTATGTTGAAACAAAGTTTGATTATGACCTCATAGGCTATTCATTCATTGAGCGACGTACTTTCTATGTTTAACGGTGCTAATGAGTTCCACTAATAATTCAAGCTAATACAAATAACACAAGTAGGCCTACCCAACCTTGAATCAATGTAGATGTTGAATGTTGAATCAGTGTAAAAAAGACCAGTTTTGCGGGCTGGGGCATGGGTTTCAAAAGAAGCATTTTTTTCCAGAAAGCTGAAAAACGATGTACAAACAATATCAACTTATTTTCCATTTTGACGTTCTAATCAGAACGTCACCCTATAATGGTAAAACACTATGAATAATGGCATATACCGCACCAAATGCTTTTTGCATTGCTTGAACAAAATACTAGTTCTTGCTAACTGCTTTGCAGTTGAGATTGAACTAATATTTAAAAAACCAAGCATGTTTATCGAAATTACAGTTTTGGAAATACTATTCAATGAGAAAGAACTTTCTAAAAGAAATCAAAATGAAAAATTAGTGGGCATGCAATGTAATCATATCCAATCAAAATGTTGGCAAAAACAAACACAAGCAATAATTTCATTGAAAATCTTATTATCTGATTGAGAAAACTTGTTGGAAATTCTTTCCTGGCAGTACTTCACAGTTGCAGATATTTTCAATCACAAAGAGAGGACTGGTCACCAGGGTCAAAAGTATGAATTTGCCACTTTTTATTGTGTTGTTGCCTGTAAATTATTTCATCCGCTTGATGCCGCTAACTAGAAAGCTATTCGTGTAGCGAAATGCTCAAAAACGTATTCTGACAGCTAAATCATCGCTCTTTGATTTCGAGAAATTTGGGTTTGCTAAACTATTTCCAAAGTATTGTCGGAGCAAACCAACGAGTTCAACTATAACAAATTTATGAGAAATGTTCAAAACAAATTTTATTCTATGAAGAAAATTTTTTTTTTCACTGGAATGTCTTACAATTTTAAAATAAGTTTGTTTCAAGCAGTAGGCTACTCAAATTTACTGTACGTTTGTGAACAATTGTAGAAACTGGGCAGCTTAATAGTTTTAGAAATGAGGAGTGTTCGAAACGAACTTTGCTAGTGAAACAAATATAAGGATTGTGCATTTATGTAAATATCGAATGACTAACTTTGAAATTAAAGAATCAAGACCAAAACAAATATTGATTACCAAAGCCTATTGCTCACCATCCCTATGGAAAACCATGTTCTGCTGAAGCACATCAGCTCAAATCTTACAAAATGTTGTCAGTAATCTGTTTTGCCCCAGAGCCCGTGATTTTTATCACAGAACAACATAACAGCTGTTAGACATTTATTTTGACATTTAATCCAAGCAACAAATATGAAAAGAAGCAAACCCCGACCCTTAGACTGGGGAAGAAAGTTTTTACAAACAAAATAATATACATTTATTATAACGATTTCCCCATGGGACATGCATGACACGAAGAATGATGTTGCCAACAATTTTTCATTTGCAAAATGACGTCCAGCGATCACAAACTCCGAAACACAAGATCTCTCGTAAATTTGAAAGAATCGAAAAAAACGACTCTAAACGTTAATCAATACTCAAGAATATATTAGGTTTACTAATGGCAAAAAGAAGAAGGTCATGACATATCACCTTATTGAATTCTTCACGCACACTGCATAAGATACAATCAGACTGAAACAAATTTATTTTAGTCGAGCTTTATGTGTTGCAAGAAATACTACAAATTAAATGTTTCTATTTGCGACATGAAAATTTTGATTTGAACCATCAACATTTTGATAAACATCGTTTCAAAGAATTGGTTTTGAACATAGTATTTTCAGAATACCTGAGAACGACATTCTTCTAAAACGAAATGAAATTTCGAAAAAAGGAATAACGATTAAGTTTTCAATGAGACGAAATGCCACAAAGCATGCCAACAGCGCCACAATTTACTTTAATGATACCGCCTACTTTTCATTCAAAAGTGGACCTCATTTCTTTTTCTGTATTTGACTATTGCATTCTTTTCCTGTTTTTACAAAGGATTGGTAGACTTTGTAATCATTTTAGCTAATTCATTGTTTTCGTAACACACTGAGAACCGTCCCAGAGCGAATCGATCTATCAGCTTTCCGCAGAAACAGATCTTGCGTGATCATTATAATCTCTTTTGCTGCTTTATTTTCTGTTTGCTCGTACACAGAGTAAGGCTCGTATACAAAGTAATTACGTTTTATAACGTGTTTTAATTGTATCTTCGTATTGCGCTAGCTGGTAATCACAGGTGGCTTGGAAGGCTGTTGTTTTAACTTCAATTCAGTTCAGTTGGTTTTATTTACTGCGTCATCAGGGGTCTCCAAAAACAACAAATCACAGTAAACAACGAAATCACGCACTTCATATTTTTCAGACCTTTTTCATGATTTGCACTATAGTTTCGAACTGATAACTTGACAAAACGAAATAGCTTGGACTTGTTTGCGTTTTTTGTACATAAACAAATTGTGAAGCTAATATAGGTAATATTGCATTATATAGGTAGTATTGCATAATATTTGTAACATAACTGCATTCACAAATATAGGTAATAGCCTGCGACAGAACGACGCATCGCATGCCCTAGAAATAAAACAAAAGTGACATCAACTGCAGGGCCGTTAAGAGGATAATTTAGGCCCAATGAGATCCTTGAGCCCCAAATCAGGACACTTCTAAGAAAAAAATGCTCTGTATCCAATCAAATCGCGGTGGTTTCTTCAAGTTCTCTGGCCATTAGGCAGGTTACAGGCCCCTAAAATCATCTCGGGCGTCGAAAAGTATTTTCTGGACCCCCTGTCAATGCTATTGTCAACATGTAATAAGCTTGTTACACACATCTGTCACAAAATTAAGAGTTGGACTTTGTTGTCTCTAGAAATTCTTTATGGACCCATTGCTTACAATTCATGAATCTAAGCGTTGGATCCGATCCTCATCTTGACTTTCATCATAGACCAAACCAGTATAAACTTTGTTGAAATATTTTTGAAAACGTGTTTTCCATACGCTTGTTTCTTGGACTCTTTTAAGCTTAATATTGATGGAGGGGTTGGCGGGTTGTTAATAATACTTCGTCCGTTATCGCCAGAAAAAATAATCCTTCAGCAACTTCAGTCGGAGTTGAAGGCTATTCCAGATAATATCGGTGCTGACAATGCTGTCATCGAAAAGTGCAACTTCTTGTCTAGTATCCTCTGTTACACCTTTATCATTACCTAAGCGTTCACAACCATTTTCTGGAGAGTATATGACAGATCTGTCCTGTCTCCTGGGAAAAACTAATCGGTTTCAAACACAAATCATTAAACTGTTCATAAAAAAAAAATTAATGAAACTTCGTAAGCCTTTTCACTTCTGTGTCAACAGTAACAGCTTTCTCAATGCTTAGGCCTACTTAGTTTGGTGACTGTATGTCCTTAGAAGTGTAAAAATGTAGCCTCAAAGGCAGTGGTTGCATCTTGTGTATGATGGACATGATTTGGATATACGTTGCAATGCAGAAATAACCTAAGGTATATTTTGATGTTGTGGCTATCTAGTCTAAGGACAATTTTGTGATTTTACTCGACTTAAAATTATAGATAACATTTTCACACAATATGCAAATACAGTATCCTAAATATATTTTTTTGCATGTTTAGTTGATTTCAGCATCATGGTCCTGTGTTTTGCCATGTTAGACAGGTAGCCACTACCTGGTCTAGCTCCATGAAGAAGTCAGTCGTGTCTGATTGACGAAACGTTGGAATAAAAGCAGATTGTCACTTTATACATTGTGTAATAGTTTAGTTTGATTTGCATCAGTAGAACGCATCACGTTATTTAACTAAATGCCTGGTGAACAGACTCATTCAATTTTCAACAGTAGCCTATACCTCGCAGTTGGCCCATTTCTTTTTTCAAGCATTGTTAAAGATATTAACCACCTAACAAGCAATCAGACGTCCAAGAGGAACAACATCCTGCAGAACAGCTTTGGTAGCTACTGTATAGTCGAAAAATTGGATTTGTACACGATTTCTTTGTGTATTCAGGAAAAATCGAAGCATTGACTGATCAGCCAGACTTTGGAGCCAGCTTCAATGTGGTAATAAATTTATGTAGACCTGTTTCAAGGGGTCTTGACCATTTGCTTTACTTTTACAGATGGTTTACATCTGTTCCTCTTGTAACCCATCTGGAAAAATCAAAAATACACTGTAGGGACTGTGGTAGTTAATCGGCTACCAGGGATCACATTATCCGGTGGCAAAAATCTTTTGAAGTCTGGAAGGGTTGCTCACTGCTCATGAAGAAAAGAAAGTTGTGGTTGATGGCACGGGAAGTGCGTGCTGTAAAATGGATAGGCAACAGACCTGCCACTTCATTGTCCACCTTTGCCTCTGCTCAATCTATGGGAGATTGCAAACGGTTTGAAAAAAAGAAAAATGTTCTAAAATGGTGCCTTGCCCTGCAATTGTGAAGGAGTACAATCAGTTTATGGAAGGCGTTGATTTTCAATGTATGACGATTATCCAGCTTTCGTGAAGAAAGCACTACGAACTATTATCCCATTCGCCACGTCGTATTTATGTGAAGCAGGATTTTTTGCCTTGGTGGTGATAAAAACCAAATACCGATCACGAATAAACACTGAAAGGAAAATGCGAATGGCAATTTCAAACATTCTCCCAAGATTCAATGAACTTTGTAAAAACAAACCAGCCAACAAGTCACATTGAATAATATGCATTGCGTTTTGTTGTTGTATCAATAAACACAACTTCAATCGTAAGTTTCCACGTTAACTTTTATTTGCTGGTACGTCGCAAGTCCAGAAAACTTTTCCAGAGGCGTCGGAACAAAAAAAAGTTTGAAAAGCACTGTTATAGACAATCTTGGAGTCTTTTAAGCTAATACTTCGTCCGTTATCGCCAGAAAAAATAATCCTTCAGCAACTTCAGTCGGAGTTAAAGGCAATTCCAGATAATATCGGTGCTGACAATGCTGTCCTCGAAAAGTGCAACTTCTTGCCTAGTATCCTCTGTTACACCTTTATCATTACCTAAGCGTTCACAACCACTTTCTGGAGAGTATATGACAGATCTGTCCTGTCTCCTGGGCAAAACTAATCCGTTTCAAACACAAATCATTAAATCGTTCATAAAAAAATTAATGAAACTTCGTAAGCCTTTTCACTTCTGTATCAACAGAAACAGCTTTTTCAATGCTTAGGCCTACTTAGTTTGGTGACTGTATGTCCTTAGAAGTATAAAAATGTAGCCTCAAAGGCAGTGGTTGCATCTTGTGTATGATGGACATGATTTGGAGGTAGCCACTTTAACAAGTCGAAATTCTGGCACTGCGAATGACTACAATGCAACCGCCAACCAATCAGAACATGTTATAAGAGGCTACCGTCCAATTGTGACCCTTCTAGCACTCATCCAGAGAGTTAATGCTTGTTTTGAACTTTATTTGGTAATTACAGAAGAAAAAGAGCAATAGCAGTGGTGGGAATCGAACCCGCGTCAATAAAATGACTACTTTCTATCCCTAACCCCTAAGCCAGGGGTGGGGAACCTGCGGCCCGCGGGCCGAATGCGGCCCGCGTGACTGTTCCATGTGGCCCGCGTCAAAATTTCTTTACCCAAAATATATTGAAACTACAGCTCAAAAAAGAGTAGGCTCTGCATTCTCTGTATATTACGAATGGCCTTCTACTAGTTGGTCCATCATAGAAGGCTATTTGTATCAACAATGTGTACGTCACAATGTGACCAGTTATTGTTAATCGGTCAGTTATGTTATTCGTGAAAAGTGTTTTGTAGAGTAGCCTACTTCTCAAATCAGCAAAATTTTACGCTGTATACTGGCTTCTGGAAAGAAAAAATAGATTGATGATGAAAGCAGAATGTTTCAGAACATGTTCCTAGTAACTTCCAACATGAAATAGCAGAGCTCCAGAGTGACGCTACGTGAAAGCGATGTACAAAATCATTCCACTGTTCAACTTTTATCAACGCTGCATAAATGCTGATGATTTTCCAGTGATGCGGAAACATGCTTTGAAATATGTGTCTCTGTTTGGAAGCACCTACCGTTGCGAGCATTTTTTTTCCAAATTGAATCTAACAAAAATCGGTTTCGCTCCAGACTGACTGATAAAAACGTGGAGATGAAGTAAAGAGTTGCAAGTTGCAACATCTTCCGTGTCAGCAGACATCACACGCCTCACCAAAATAAAAACTTTCAGCCATCCCACTAGCTGTGAAAGTGAAATAAATCACTTCGCTGCATTTTTTATCTGTAAATAAAATTTCGAAATTTTTAGTGGCCCGCCTGTGTTATTTCTCATTTTATGTGGCCCGCAATACTAAAAAGGTTCCCCACCCCTGCCCTAAGCCAACCAGCTGACAAAAAATCCATCACTTAATTTGCTTTCTTTCATCTTCTTTTCGCCATTTTTTACGTCACTTAAACCGTAGCTTATGATTGGTTGGCGGTTTCATTCTAGTCAAGTTTAGTGGCAGAATTTCGACTTGTTAAAGTGGCTACCTGATTTGGATATACGTTGTAATGCAGAAATAGCCTACGATAAATTTTGATGTTGTGGCTATCTAGTCTAAGGACAATTTTGTGTTTTTACTCGACTTAAAATTATAGATAACATTTTCACACAATATGCAAATACAGTAACCTACTGTATATATATTTTTTTACATGTTTAGTTAATTTCAGCATCATGGTCCTGTGTTTTGCCATGTTAGACAGGTAGCCACTACCTGGTCTAGCTCCATGAAAAAGTCAGTCGTGTCTGATTGACGAAACGTCGGAATAAAAGCAGATTGTCACTTTATACATCGTGTGATAGTTTAGCTTAATTTACACCAGTAAAACGCATCATGTTATTTAACTAAATTCCCAATGAACAGCCTCATTCAATTTTCAACAGTAGCCTATACCTCGCAGTTGGCCCATTTCTTTTTTCAAGCATTGTTAAAGATTTTAACCACCTAACAAGCAATCAGACGTCCAAGAGGAACAACATCCTGCAGAACAGCTTTGGTAGCTACTGTATAGTCGAAAAATTGGTTTTGTACACGATTTCTTTGTGTAGGCTATTCAGGAAAAATCGAACCATTGCCTGATCAGCCAGACTTTGGAGCCAGCTCCAATGTGGTAATAAATTTATGCAGATCTGTTTCAAAGGGTCTTGACCATTTGCTTTACTTTGACAGATGGTTTACATCTATTCCTCTTGTAACCCATCTGGAAAAACCAAATATACCGTGTTTAGGGACTGTGGTAGTTAATCGGCTACCAGGGAACACATTATCCGGTGACAAAAAAGGGTGCTCATGATGAAAAGAAAGTTGTGGTTGATGACAAGGAAGTGCGTGCTGTAAAATGGATAGGCAACAGATCTATCAATAACAATACACGTCAACATAGCAAAGGTCCAGAAAAAGGTAGAAGCGACAAAACGCAAACGTTAAAACGTGCTTGTGACCGAAGTAACTTAAGTTATTGAGTTGAAAAAAATTTGGCACGGTCGCAACACCTTCAGAAAAATTCAAGATATAAAGGGAAAATAAAAAAAATAAAATGTTACAAAAAACAACATATATTTAGGCTGTAGCTTTATTAGCCCACATAGCTTTAGCTGATATATTTAAGATTTGTATGGACAGTTGCTATGAAGATCGGTGATGGTGCGTTATTAAGAGTGCTGATGGTCGTGAGGGGAACACGTCTTGATGAGTTTAGCTCATGGCTTACTTAATACAGGCCTTGCCATCGTGCGAGCTGGAGTCCAAGCTGGAGGCGAACAAAAACTCATGTCTATAACTTGCTAAACACACTTTTCAAGGCTTGTTTGCCCATTTTGTTAAATCCTGCTCGATTGATACCATATCAGTAAATAATAATCAATTTTTATTTAATTAAATTGATAAGTTATATGCATTCTACGTTTGATTTACAATGAATGACACATTTAAATAAAGCACATAGTGGAATAAAAGGTGTTAAATGAAAAGGTACAAATGCACACAAGAAAACAATATTTCTTGTCCAGCATAATCTGCTATTATCAACGTTGATTTAACGTCAGTAACGTAAATACAAGCACAACACAAAAGCACAATATGTATGGGTCATTTTATTATAATACAGTCGAAATTTTGTAACCCATCCTCTCAGAATTTCTTCATTTTTTTAATATGTTAGAGCTATTAGGAAAAGATGAAGATTGGCATTTGTACTGTCAAAATCCATTAAGCGGTTTTCAAGATATCAACGATTATATTTTTGCCACTAGAGGCGCTATTTTCATACCACGAAAAAAAAAAAAAGCTTAGAATTCTTATTTTTTATGATACAGAAATAATAAAAATATGTATTCTTATAGTTTTTGGGGCAAGGAATTCAAATATGTTATTACATTTGTGAAAAGAGAAAGGAAAACACTTTTTTTATTGTACAGAAGTTTTGGGGTACTCCATTTCAATGCCCCATGTCTCAAATCTGCAAAAATATTTTTTCCCCCAACTAATCCATGCTAAACTGTCACGAACAGCTACCTGCTTCATGTAGAAAAGTATGATAAATACGTTTTGTTGCAAGCTTCTGCAATTGACATGAATTTTTCGCTTGTCCAAACTGCTTGCCTGCCCCATGTACCATATTGATTGTTTATCGGATATATCTTGTCGTTTCAAGGTCTGTTTCGAACTGACGTCATAATCTGGTGTGTTGCGCAATACAATCCGCCATTGTAGCAACGTGGCCAAAAATACAAGCGCGTGGAGAACCATGGTTTTGATAAATTTTATTGAAATAAACATAGCCTTAAAATGTAACGGCGAGGTTGGTATTTTGATTGATTGATTGAATCTTTATCCTCGGACTGGGAAAGCTTCTTGTAGAGCTTAATCCTGGCAGTTTTGCATACTTGTAGAGGCTTTGAATCACTGACGCAGGCCCGGTCACCGAGTTGACAGAGTGAAGTTTCCGATTGTTGAAGTCTTGTTGCCGGGGAATTATTCCATCCATTAGATGCGCTGAATGGAGAGCAGTCCTTAACGTGCGTTGCTCAAGCGCACACCCCGAGAGTCGAACCAGCGCCGCTTGATCTTGAAGCTTCTTCGTTCCAGAAGTGACGCGCTAACCAATTGAGCTATTGGGGCGAATATTTACAGATTGAAACCTGCTCTTTCAGATAAAGTGCGGTTAAAGTCATCTTGCAGTTGCACGTTATGTAAACAAATACTTTATTAACATTCTTAAAGTTTATCAGCCATAAAAGGCGCTCATAGAGTAAACCTCATGACAGTAGCCATTTTAACATAATAACTTTTGTAAGAGCCAGTAAAGTTTCGGAGCATTCAACGATTCAGAAGTTAGATGTGGAACAGAGAAGAAAAAACCCAAACAATTCTGATAGAAAGTAAATTAAATAAACATTTTACCGTACCCAGCATGGCCTAGAGCAGGGGTCACCAACCTTTTTTGCATGCGGGCCACTTTGGCACTTAGGAGAGCTGTGGCGGGCCGCACTGATAAAAGTTGAGATAGGTTGACTCTTATGCTAGAAAAGAATCCATTTCGTACCCAGTATCCAGCGTTACATGTTGTTAATATTTATCTTAGAATACCGCAGCAACAAAATTAGTCGAACAACGCTACTGCCAGGCCAAGCTCCTTTAACAACACTTTTGAGTTCTTTACAAATGCCTAATAAACGAGGCCACTTGTTTGCGCACTTATAGCGAGGCGAGCGATTTCATCAGAATATTCATCGCCAAGCAAGAGTGGTGTTGTCACTTCGCTTCACAAAGGATATCTTGCAATTAACAGTTTCAGTAAACAAGTAATGTTTGACACATCGCAATACAGGCAACAATAGTGACCTGCAAACATATCAGCGAAAAAGAGGCTCCAACAACAGGGAGAAAGAAACCAGGCACCATGAAACAAACGCTTGTGGAAATCACCGAAAAAACGTTTCTATCGTAACTCATGAACAGTGTTCCCTCTAAAAAAGCAATGAGTTGGTTTTTCATCCTTTTTGTGAGAGTCTATAAAACCGTCTTTTCTTGTTATTAGACAAATTTCACTTGTGGTGCTTATTAGCATGGCAAGAATGGTTGATTAACAACATTTTGCAGTACTAAAGCTAAATATTTTCATAATACTAGATAAAGTCTTTAAATTTATATATAATATTTTTCCAGTTTATCATAAATTGAGTTGGCACACCGACCTCTTGTACCAACAAAAACTTGAATAAAGGACCACTGCTCGTGAAACCCAATAACGGTGAAACGCACACTATAGTGTTTACAGGACATCTACAAACTTAAAATAAGCAACCCTATGCTCACAGACATTTTCGAAATACGAAAACAGACGTTTTAATCAACCACTGGGACAATGTGGCTGGACATCGCATTGGTATAACTTTAAACTACACCTACCTAGAACTACAATCTGATTGGTCGGTCGGTGGAATCGTATGCAGAGCAAAAATATGCTTCCTGGAAAGTATTTTTTGCCTTCATGCTGTTTAACTTCTCAAGAAAAGTATTTTTGGTTATACTTGTGCGTTGATAACTTCCGCGGGCCGCACATAACAGCGTGGCGTGCCGCCAGTTGGTGACCCCTAGCCTAGAGAGGATTAGGGCTGGGGGAGACATTTCGATGACGTGGGTTCGATTCTCACTCCTGTCATAAATCTATTTTCTTCTGCAATTACTCAATAAAGATCAAAGCACGGATCAACTCTCTGGCTGAGTGCTAGAAAGGTCAGAATTGAACTGTGGTCACTTAAACATGTTCTGATTGGATTTATTGAGTTCCATTAAGGATAGGGGATCTCCTGACTACGAAGCAGCAGGCCAGCGATTGTCCATCAACTATCAGTTCATTGTTTTTTATTACAAATGCATGGAGAATCAGCAGAGCCCTATTTATGGCATATGCATTTTGTTCTACTACTTTATAGCATTAATTGGGGGGGAAGAACAAGCACCTTCTCGTGGTCCCTCCCGTCAGTACCATATCTTCAAGGAAAAAAGATATGCGAAGCGAAGCTTGTCACACTAGAGCAAACCAGGCCCAGGTTCAGCACAGGGTGGATAGGGAAACGCCCTTCTCAGGGCGCAGCAGCTCCTCTGTCGAAAAGTACCGACGACCCACTGTACTGCAGCTGAACACAGAGGGCATTACAGCCAGCAAGCTCAGCATCATCGAGTATCTGGCCACAAAACATCAGGCCCACGTTATTCTCCTCCAGGAGACCTACTGCACATCTGTGGATAAGTTGGTATTACCCAACTTCACACTCGCAGGCGCAACCATCAGCAGGAAACACGGCCTCGCCACGTTTGTCCATGAGCAACTGAGCTGACGCCAATAGACCAGTCCAGTGCCCAATCGGAGGTAGAGTGGCTATGCATAGACATATCAGGCTATCACATCATCAATGTCTATAAGCCACCACTCTCACGCTTAACACCAACAGCCATCCCAGAGTTCCCCCAACTCAGCCTCTATGCTGGCGATTTTAATTGCCACCACGTTGACTGGGGCTACAACACCAACCAACACCGACGGAGAAAGCCTGGCCGCATGGTCAGCCAATAATAACCTCACCCTACTGCACGATCCTAAGGGTGCAGCGAGCTTCTTCTCCGGACGCTGGAACACTGGTACAAACCCCGATTTGGCTTTCGCAAGTGATGACCCTGATAATTGCCCACCGGACAGACGTGTGCTAGAGAAGTTCCCCAGGTCCCAACATCGACCCTCGATTATCACGGCTCCAACGCTCATAATGCCTGTCCCGAGCAAGCCTGTTAAGCGATTGAACTTCAGAATGGCTAACTGGGATTACAATAGCCTCCTCACCAATGAAGCCACACAGTATCTCCCATCCCCTCACACCAACAACGTGGAAGAAGCCTACCAGGACTTTTGTGATGCAATAACATCAGCGGCAAAACAATCCATCCCCCGCGGCCGACGAAAGACCTACATACCGTGCTGGGATAAGGAGTGCGAAAGCCTCTACTCCGACTTCCTCCACGCCCCTCAGGGCAATGACACCAACAGCTCAGCCACAGCTCTGCAGGCAAGGCTGGACTCAAAGAGGAAGGAGCGCTGGACAGAAGCCGTTGAATCAATCGACTTCACGCACTCCAGCCGCATAGCATGGAGTACACTGAACAACCTAACTGGCAGATCACGTGCCTCTCGTCAACAATGTTCCATTTCAGCAAATTCCATCGCCTCACAACTTGTGGAGAACGGGAAATACAAATCGAGAGACCGTGAATCAGATAGATCCGTCTTACAAGAAATGACGGACCTCTGGAGGGTAACAACCCCAGACGGGGACAACATCTCGGGTGAGTTCACCCCGGAAGAATTTTCCGCCGCTCTCCAGCGCATAAAGCCAGGTAAAGCCCCGGGCCCTGACTACCTATGCCCGGAGTTGATACTCCATGCTGCTGCCTCCTTAAAGTCCTGGTTAAAAGACTTCCTTTCCTGCTGTTTGCGCCACCTGAGAATTCCCAGAATCTGGAGAAGAGCCCTTGTGGTTGCAGTTCCTAAGCCGAAGAAGCCCCCAGGGGACCCGAAGAGTTACCGTCCAATCTTTCTGCTCTGCATCCCCTTTAAGATCCTCGAGAGACTCATCTACGCCCGTGTCGAACCAATAATAGATCCGCAGCTCCACCGTAAACAAGCTGGTTTGCGACACGGACGATCAACCGTAGATCAGGTCACACTTATGACCCAAGACATTGAGGACAGCTTCTCGGCTTAGAAGAAGGCTGGCGCCGTGTTTGTTGATCTCACGGCTGCCTATGACACCGTATGGCATAGCGGCCTTACCTGCAAGTTACTCCGTCTGCTCCCTGACAGACACATGGTCCATATGATGATGGAACTTGTGCAAAACCGCAGTTTTACCCTCACAACCGGTAGCGGTAGTCGAAGCAGACTACGCCGACTTAAAAACGGCGTCCCACAGGGCTCAGTCTTGGCTCCTCTCCTGTTCAACATATACACCTACGACTTGCCCCCCCACCATCTCCAGGAAATATGCTTAAGCAGACGACCTGGCACTCCTACACTCAGCAGGAAACTGGCAGTCAGTGGAGAGGAACCTCAGCCAAGACATGCAAACACTATCAGCATACCTCCAGAAATGGAAGCTACAGCTCAGCAAGTCAAAGACAGTGTCGGTGGCCTTCCACCTTAACAACCGGGAGGCACAGCGTGAAATAAACATCAACATTGATGGGGAACGCCTGCCCTACTGTGCCGAACCTACATACCTCGGCATAACCCTGGACAGGTCACTCACGTACCGCCGGCACTTGAAGTCACTGCGCAAAAACCTATCTACACGCGTCGCACTTTTGAGGCGATTGGCGGGTTCCGGCTGAGGAGCTGGTGCTAAAACTCTTCGTACAGCTACCCTAGCCCTTGTTCATTCCACCGCTGAGTACTGCGCGCAGGTCTGGTGTCGTAGTTCTCACACCTACCAGACTGATACTGCCATCAACGACGCACTGCGTACTGTGACTGGATGCCTGCGTCCCACTCCAACGGACTGCCTACCCATCCTAGCAGGCATCCAACCCGCTGAGCTAAGCCGTAAAGGAGCCACGATTTCTCTCGCTTGCCGCGCTCTGGACCCCGACCATATCCTCCATGCAACATTCAAGCGACCACCACCTATAAAGCAGCGGCTGAAATCAAGACGCCCCTTTGTGCCTGCCGCACAACAACTACTTAAGAACGCAGAAGAACTTGGTTTAAGTGCGGAACACTGGACGAACCACATGTGGAACACGGAGTGGCAAAATCACACCTCCACGCTCCGTGACTTCATACCCGACGCCGATCCCCGTCCACCAGGGGTGTCTCTCGCAAGGCTTGCGTGGGTCAGGCTTAACCGCCTGCGAACTGGCGTCGGACGCTTTCGTTCGGACATGCACACGTGGGGCCTGGCTCCTTCATCAGAATGCGAGTGTGGTGCCACGGAACAGACCGCAGACCATGTCATCCACCACTGCCTAACCCACCGGCCTCCACACGGTGCGCATGGTCTGAGAATCCTGGACGACGAGACTGCTGAGTGGCTGAAGATTTCCTGCCCTCCGATCTAGCCTGGAAAGATCGCTCATACGCCATCATCATCATAGCATCACTAGTGCCATATTCAACTAGAATCATTTATTTAATCTCTATAGACAGATAACACCAAGCAACCACACGGCATTTAACACCATACAATTAGAATGAACATAACACTATAAACTATGAACGTTTTAGGCCATACTCAAGTTAGCACTTCGCAAGTAACGAAAATAACTGATTTTACAATTACCTGTTTATAGTAGAAAGTCACCTCTCTACCAAAATTGTATTTAATCTCTATTCATTAATCTCTATTTGAATAGGCACTAATGATGCTCTACAGTAGTAAAGCGAAATGCTTATGCCTTAAATAGGGCTCTGATGATTTTCCATGCATTTTTAATAAGAAATACTGAACTCTGATTCGTTGACGTTGTTATTGGGTCTTACAGGAAATTTTCATGTTTAAGTGGCTACCTCTTTTGGCATTCATGACGTTTTTGTTGCTAATGTTGTTTGTTGAGCAATTTGGGTTCCATCCCTCAACTGAGGGCGTCTTGAAGCGCAATCAACTGCCGAGTTCTTAAATGAATTTTTCGTTCCATGTTGTCCAAACGCAAGTTTCTCGACCCGCAGGAAAGCAGACTTACCCCCACATTTAGAGCAGAGTGCTCAGCGGTTGCGAACGACGTCGAGGAAGTACCTAAACCCACTCCTGTGCTACTGGTAGGAATGAAGTTATGTGCCATTGTTAAAATATATTTAGTATGACCGAATGGGGATTCAAACCCACATCCAGAGATGCGCAATCAAACCGCTTGGCTTTTGTGCAGGTAATGCGCGAATGATGTTTATAATTTTATAAATCGTTAGCGCCACTGCGAGGACAACTAATCACAGCTACACTAAACAGTTGCTCCAGCTGGGTGACATACACTTCCCACTGCAGAAAAAGCCCTGTTTGTTATACGCATAACTATTATTATTGAGCCACAAAAATCATGTTCGTGACTTCGGGCAACAAAGTGGATTTTGTTAGCAAAGGAAGCAAAGTTAAAGGAATTATTGGTTAACCACTCTTTTTTAAGCAGTGCTACCTAGGGCCCGAGGCTACTTAGATACCTAGGGCACTCTTCTTTAAGTAGTGCCACCTAGGCTACGTAAACAAGTGATGACTCGAAACGTGAATTAGAAAAGGAAAGTTTTGTTTAATTTGATGTCCAATTACTTACATTGAACTGTGACTTCGCTCATGCTTTAGTAGCTTTAAACCTTTAGCACAGACAAACTTTTCAATTTATAGAAGATATCGAAAATAAGTGAAAAGTTTATCGAATTTACAGTGCTTGCTAAAAAGAATTGAAAGTAATTTCTTAAATTTATGCAAAATGCCGATAAACTCGTCGATTTTACTGCCATTTGAAGGTGTTTCCGTTGATCAAATCAGTGACTACGAAATTTTGAATTGTTTGAAGTGTTTATTTAAAAATTTATCTAAAACATTTTAAAATGAATATCATGTCTTCCGTTTAATTGGCCCCGATGGCTTGTTGTTGGCCAGTGATGAAAAATAAATTTGCTTACTCTAGGCTTAACTCCCTATTGCTCACATGGTTATAATAATCTTACATTCAAAATTGTAAATGTAATAAAGAAAATGACACCTCCCTGTTTCAGCTGAAGGTTGTGGATTTGATTATTAAAATTATGCATGGTTTATTATTCAAACTACAATTTAAATGAATGAAAATAATTTCTCGCTTCCCCACTTCAAGTTATTGGCCTGAAGCTTTGGAAAGCTTTTGCATATGATAATGACTTCAATTTTTGATTAGTTTGAAATTTGAGTCATAAGTAGAGTAGACAACCGGAAACAGACATTGCCGTCGGCTGCAGCGTGGGTCAGGTGTATGTCGGAAGGCGTACACCGATGCATAGCGCTCAAGTCCGCTTTCCCGCAATGCAGGATAAAGATAAACAAACAAACAAACAAACTATTATATAAAAACATTTCGACAAATGATTTTTCTTAAACATTTCCCTCGACTGCATCTCTTCAAGAATATACAGTCTTCATCAAACCATAATGGTCTCATTCTATCTTGTTTATGTCGTCACAACGTTTATATATAAATATAAATTTTCGAAACTTTTTTCTCACCTTGTTGGTAGGTTAATGATGGGACGTCAGATCTCCAAAAATAAACGATTCAGATTTGTCTTTTTCACATGAATTCGCTTTCCAATGACAAGCCCGGACCAAAACTAAAATCCCAATCCCAAGACAGTTGGGATCACTAAGCAACCGGCCGCTACCCATGACAACGCAAATTTTGTCCGTTGCTACAAACATTTGAAATCCCCAAGTTGTTCGCTGTGGGGTTGGAACTTTTGTATCCAATAGCTAGGAGAGAGTGGAGTATTATTACTTGAGTTAGAGAGTTAATCATTCGTGGCCTTTGTTAGACTCAATGAGAGCACTTACTGAGGACATGTGTTACTAATTCATTGAATCCGCGTTAACATCTTTCACCAGCCTGAAACAATAGCCTAATTGCGTGAAAGAAATCCTGTATCGCGCGAACTCAGCCATAGTGGCCACTTTGTGACGTAACAAAGCAATTTTTTCTTGTCACAAACACAAATATTTTAAATAAAAGAAGTCATACATAAAGCGATTGTCATTGCTGACAAACAACTGGCAATGCATTTGATAAGTTGAACCGACATTCAACAGAGAAATGGTCGTGAGTGTCGTTCCGCCTTTTCAGTTCACTTATTCAGTCGCCGGTAGATGGAGGTCTACACTCATAAACACCTCCAATTTACAAAAAACGCTTTTCTTTTTTGCCAATGTTATGTCGCACAAAATTATTGAAAACATGTAGACCGCGTCGCCGTCACTGCCCAAGGGTGGTAAAAGGCAGAGCCCCGCGACCCTGGAGTGGCGAAGAACGTTCAAACGAAGAAGAAGATTGAAAGGATGTTTCTGTTAGAAGTGAGCAAAACTGAGATATTTTCTCATGAGATATAATTTCACGAGAAGTTATAAAATGCAGGTTATAGTAAACAACCAGCTCAGACGGTAAATAAATATTTATTAGGGCACGTACCAACAACGGTGATACCTTATGACAAAAGAGGTTTGACCAAATGACCATGGCTTCTCCATAATCTCCAGGTAGCCATAGTTTGACATATTTCGCTTTTATTTTTGTTACGTTGCTTTTACGCTAAAATTATTTGTGTTGTCTCGATTCAAACTAACTATTTTATTGCAATTGACGTAAATTAATGTTTGCTTTAAAAAAAAATATATATATATAATAAAAATAGGAAAAATGTTTTTTCTTTTCAAACAGGCGTCACCCATACATAGCATATCCCTAACAACCTCCCACAGCCCCATAAAGTTGCAAAAAATCAACCACTCAGCATTTTCATCAGAAAAGCACTAATCTCACTTCCAGTATGCTTAGCCTATCCGCACTCCAGAAGAAAAGTTTTCCACATCCACAATCCACATCTCTGCATGAAACATTTGCTAAATCTATCAAACTTGTTCAAGCTTGTCTTAAGCCTTGTGGATTGCCACAGCGAGCAACAGATTACGCGCCCGACTCAAGATCAAGCGGCGCTAGTTCGATTCTCGGGGTGTGCCAATGAGCAACGCATTTCAGGACTGCTCTCCATTCAGTGGCACCTAGTGGATGAAATAATTCCTCGGTAACAATACTTTAACAACAATGGAAACTTCACTTTGTCAATCTTGGTAACCGGCCCTGCGTCAGCGGTTTAAAACCTTTACAAGTATGCGAAACTACCAGGAATAACCTATAAAAGGCTTTGTCAGTCCGAGTATAAAAATGAAATTGATCAATCAACTGAAGAATCAACGAAGAAGCTTTAAGATCAAGCTGCGCCCGGTTCGACTTTCTGGGTGTGCACTTGAGCAACGCACGTTAAGGACTGCTCTCCATTCGGCGGCATCTAATGGATGGAATAATTCCCCGCCAACAACACTTCAACAATCCGTAACTTCACTCTATCAGTCTCAGTGACCGGGCCTGTGTCAATGGTTCAAAGCCTTTAGAAGTATGCGAAACTGCTAAGATTAAGCTCTCAAACGCTTTCCCTGTCAGAAGATAAAGATTCAATCAATTGATTCGTATCAGTATCACAGTGAGCCGTTCAAGGCCGTTGATAACTTAGGACCCCATGCGGCAGCAATACATTACTGATTGGATACTATACAGAGCGTTAAAGAGCAAGCTACCAATTTTTCAAGTAAATGCAATAGATTGAGTTCGCTTTTAGCAGCATGATTGTTGATTGCTTCACAATGTAGATACTAACGATCTGTTTTAGCCTGATGCTGCGAGTTCGCTGTGGTAATAGCGAATTGCACTAGGTTTCGGAACACAGCTCCCTAGTCATGTGCTATGACGAATGGTGTTGAAGTCAGTGAGTCGTTCTTTTAATGCGGCTCTTTTGTTTGGCTTGGGCTGCTATGTGTTGAATTTCTGTGTTGTTAGGTGTTATTGCTGTGAACTTTTGTTTTTTTAATTTACAATCATTGCCAGAGAAAATGACGCGGTACAATTACACTTCAAAGAGGCCATTTTCATAAGTAGACAGAGTCTAAAAATCAACAACCGTGCAGAAAGAAATACGTCACCTAATCTATTAATCAACTGATTCAACAAAATTTCACAGCAATTACACCTAACAACACAGAAATTCAACAGCCGGCAGCCTCAAGCCAAACAAAAGAGCCGCATTAAAAGAACGTCTTACTGACTTCAACACCATTCGTCATAGCACATGACGATGGAACTATGTTCCGAAAGCTAGTGCAATTCGCTACCACCACAGCGAACTCGCAGCATCAGACCGAAACAGGTCGTTAAGTTCTGCACTGTGAAATTTCAAGTAAACCTGAATCTCCAGCTTTTGTTACAATACCGAATATTTTGCTTTTACTGACAACGAATCAAAAGTTTACGCATTTTAAAAAATAGCTTCCAAGCTTCCAAGTTGTTTTCATCAGTTTTTAAAATTTGAAATTGTAGAAAAACAAAAATGTCGCATTCCAGGAAATAATTATTTGCACTCGCTTGAAAATGATGATTTTTATTTCAAAAGTGAGAAAAACTAACTGGTAAAGGTGATCAGGTAGCCTACTATGACACTTCCTCAAATGGGCGATCAACCTAACACAGAAAGCAATCATTAAGAAAATAAATCAATAGTTTTTTTTCAAGTCTATACCTTAAACCATTTGACCAGGTTAACACTCACAATAGTATTTCAAAATTTTTTTTAATATAATTTATGTTGTGGAACCGGTTTTCTTCCTATACGATTCATCAGCACAACTGGATCGAAACGAAAAAAATTACAGAAGATTACTTTCAGCACAACTAGCCCAAAAAAAACGCAAGTTTACATGTTAAATAAATAAAAAAATAAAAGTCACTGAATGTCCAAAACCTTCATATCCTTGCTTTATTCTTTTTCATTTCTTTTTTTTCTTCATAGTATTGCTAAATATACCAAATACAGAAAATTGATTACAGAAAATACAGAAAATTGATTTATTTTTTTATTTCAAATATGCAATTTACCCGCCAAGCAAATTACGTAGCATTCTTCTCTGGTAAAATGTCAGGTAAAATTAAAAGAAAAGTTCTTCGCATGTACATTTTACTTGAAATTTG
This sequence comes from Aplidium turbinatum, assembly GCF_918807975.1. NCBI lineage: Eukaryota > Metazoa > Chordata > Ascidiacea > Aplousobranchia > Polyclinidae > Aplidium > Aplidium turbinatum. The sequence continues at coordinate 1,461,029 of NC_137483.1, read as the reverse complement.
TCTTTGGACGTTGAAACTTTACTTTGAAAACCGCATGTATGTTTATTGTTGTACTAAATACTGTTTTTATGAGAACCTTTGATTCTATTTTACACTAATAAAAGCACTGACGAAGCGCCTTTACGGCGGCGCAAGCTCTACAAATAATTTTTATTTACTTGTCAAACCTGATTGTTTTATTAACTGATATTATTAGGATTGTTGGATAATTTCCGACGCTTCAATTTTCATTGGAACCAGGTTAGGATCCGAACTCAAGTCCAATGAGTGGCAGAGTCTGGTTGAGTTACTGATGTGTTGTAGTTGTTCGCTACGTCGCAATACCAATGCTCGCCGACAGCTACAATGAGGGATGCGTGTAACAGGATACAGCAGCAACGCCTTGTTCACGATTGCCTTTTGTCCTGGCGTCGTGTTTTTGAACAATTAGCTCTCACTAGCTGACTACTTTGATGATTTTTACTTTATGACAGAACAGTCACTTTGTTTTATGTTTATTGTGACAACATAGCAACAACAAGCAACATGATTGTTAGGTCATGGATCGATACCGGACTGTTTCATGCTCATACTACCTATTGTTCACTTTTCTACGGGAAGCAGTAAAAGTAAGTTTTCTTCCAAAATGGCTTTTGTCGAAATCATTTATAGAAATCCGCAAAACAAAAGACTTAATTTATTAAACAACAAAATGAAATTTTCAGCACTAAAAGAAGTTTAAGTTGATTTAACGAATGTACTGAAAAACATAAAGAAATGCAACACAATACTGTATACCTTTCTCACTGCTTGCATGTAGTTAAACGCGGTGGGATGGCGCAGCGGATAAGGCGCTCGCTTTCTAATTATGCAACCTTGGTTCGACTCCCGGCTTCATCTGGTTGTTGAAAACCACCGCTCACCTCTATCTAGGGTGTAATAAACTGGGTGGGCTTAGTTGCTGAAGGAAAGGCGACTGAGAGAAAGGAACTGGCCACCCTACTCTCGTTAGTGCCGAAGGCTTAGTATAATGAGAACCTTATCTTCTCGTTCCCGATGCTTGGATTTAAGTATGGGACTCACCTTACCATGTAGTTGAACTACAAAATAATAACACCTTTGGCAGCATGAGATTATATCGAAAAACAGTTTCAGTGACTTGGTGTGAATTATTGAGAAAACTGTGACACAAAAAGCGATGTTCTTTGAATGGTTACAGTAGGTATACTGTATTTTGTTTTTTCTACGAGTTTTTTTTGTTATAAGTGCGTAAAGATTTGTCCTTGTAATATTCGCCCTCCATTTGTTCATATGATAGTTGATCTTACAAAGTTTCAGCTTAATAACTACAATAGCAATAAAGTAATTGCTAAAGTCCGATTACTTATTGGCTCAGCTTCGTGTATTGAAATCAGATCGTTAGTATTTGGTTGATGTCAATAGACTTGCAATTTCATGTTTATTGTTGAAGCTGTTTGTGGTTGATTTGTTGTCGCGTTCGCCTTGGCTTGAGCACAGCGAGCAACTATTGTTTGAAACGATTGATTGTTGATTCTTTTGTTTGAATCTTGAATAAGAACAATTAGTCAATTGTTGATTCGCGATCAATCTAATTATCTTGAGCATTCATGGTTATTGTTCGCAGCGCTGGTTGTCTGCGTGGCGGCGGTGGATTCGGCCAACAATGGACAACAACCATCCAAGCAAAGTGGACATTGTCAAAAAGATGTAACATCGAAAGGTCGTTGTTATCGAGCTTGTAAACTTATTGGCAATTAAATGTAAAACATGACAAGTTCTGTTAGCGTTTATGAATGGCAGTAACTTTTGTAGACTACGTCAGAAGACTACGGACAATAGTGAATACTCAAATGTTTTTACTGAACATATCAAACGATTGTAAGAAATATAGTGGTGTTAAAAACTCATTTCAATGATTAAGTATTGATTTTAGTTTTTTGGACCAACGTTTTCATTACTTTTGTACATTTAACCTTACTTGCATAAATTCAAGTTGCCCACAATGTATGTTACTTTCAAGATTATCAATTGAACCTAAGGTTACTTTCAATTTTGTTTGTCCTGTTTTGTCACAAACCCTCCATTTTGAAAAACGCAACTCAGTTTTAAGAGGAATCTCTTCTCCAGTGATTAAGAATTCATTGACTTAATTTTTACTTGGTACCCTACTAATAAAAAAGCATGTTTTTATAATTAGACTTAAATAATGAAAACTATTAATACTACAAAAAGTGCTCAATGCCAAGCAAAAAGCAAAGCAGAGCGAATTAAATCAAATATAGTTATTACTATCTAAACCCTTGACAGCATGTTTCACCTAAACGGATCATCAGAAGGTCCTTATTCAAATAGATTAGACATAGATTCTTACGTCACATTTTGTTCCAAGATTTCAACCTTATATCGTTTGAATTGTATCTGTGAGAATCTCATCTTGAAGAAGCATGGATTTTGCGAGTAAAGCCATTTCAGGGTTGGAAGAAGCATCTCAGAAGCATGAGGAACACATTGTGATCGATTTCGGGATAGATCGCTTAGTGATGTTCGTCGCGTGTTATTTTCTAGGAGCGCTCGCCATCTTGTCTGTTGTGGTGGTAGTGGTGGGTAAGTCACTCGGTCAGTCATTTATTTTTGTTTGGATGCAAAAAAAAACAAACAAAACATATAGTGTGCAACTGTGCATCCAATGATAGAGTGCCAAAGACCGTAGCCCTATATGGTCGTCGAGTCTGCACTCTTTCATTGACGCAGTGATGACGTTTCATAGATCATTTTAGACTAACAAGATGTTTCGCAATTTTTTATAAACCTTTTCTCAAATGGTCACTTGGCCCTGAAATGAAAAACCAGAAGAATCAAGCTTTGTTGATGTCAAAATATTTCAAGTTCCTTGTTTTGCTAGAAGCCGAGCCGTGGAGAACAGACAAGAATTATTATCAATTGTCTTTAACACTCTTCTTGCACTATAATTTGGGTAGAGATGTTACCTTTTTCAACTATAAACGGACATAGTTAAGCAACACCACACCGTTTAACATTATAACTTGTTTTAACACCACATCATAATAACATTATAAATGTTGCGGTGTTGCTTAGCTATGTTTTATCATGGTTGAAAAACTCTAGTAAGTTACAATTCAATGAATCACAGCATTTTGTTCAAACCTAGAGTATCAACAGAAAATTAATTCTGATAAAAATGAGCCGAATAAAATAAGTTTTTCTGCCAAAAACTGAGAGAATAGTTCAAAATAATTTTTAAGAGTCGATTGAGAATTTGCACGCAGTTTGCTTTCGGAGTTCACAGCCCAGTCTTAGATCTTTTGGCCAACTGTTCAATTACATTTTAAGACATTGTGTTTTTAACAGCTAATTAACCCGTTAAGTGCGTAATTAAATTTTTGAAACTCTCCTTACTGTGCGTATTTAATTTGATCACTCGCAGTATTTTTCGTCGCATTATTGCTTGCTAGAATATTGGGGAACCCCCATGACGCAGCATAATACGCTTTTGTTCAATTTCCTTTTGTGTCTATTGCTTTACCTTTTCATCGACTATTGCGGAGAAGTCTCCGGCTGGACTATTGTTTTCTGGTGTAATCGCATTACTCTCAAGTGATTATACCTTTCACCATTGTCAAAATATTCAACTAGTTGTTTATTATGAAGAAAAAAATAAATCAGTTCACAGAACAGAATAATTTCCAAGTATTTATAGGACAATAAACAAAGTAGGCTACGCGTAAGTTTACTTTGGAAATATTCAAACTGTATCATTTTCTGACGCTTGTTCTAACATTAGCAGCAACACAAAACCCTATTGTTTTGTTTAATGTTTACTATATGTCACAAAATATGTTTTCGAACACAACAAAATATTTCTGAAACTGCTTGCAACATTACATCAAAATGACTTCACACTGACTGAACGCGCATGATGTGGTTCGAATTTTATACACCGGAAGGAAGCCATTTCAGAAAAAAAAATATTTAGGATGAAATCTTTTTATTCTTGCAATTGTGGTTATATTGTCGGTGAGTGCAGAAGCTACCTAATATTGTAATAGAGTGATTTAGGGATTAATGATTTCTGTCAGACTGCAATCGTTGTTGTAGTGTAAACTATGCATCTATGTTTCTTCACACGTCATAATTGCGCCTTCCAGACAAAGCGAACACAGGATTAAGCGAAATTAAAAGTGCCATGAATAGCTGCGATCACGAAAACGACAATTGTCGTCTTACGCACAGCAAGAGCGACTGTCTCGGACGACAATTGTCGTCATACGCACTTAACAGGTTAAGGAAAGACGTTTCTTAGTCTTCATCAACAAAACCTCAAAAAGTGCTACTTATATCTGTTATGATAAGAACTGTATCCACTATCAGAACAGAACAGACACTTTGGTGCGTTTAGAAACACATAAATAAAAGTTTTGTTGCTTTTTTTTACAACACTATAGGTACAAAATCGTCAATAAACTTTTTATCTTTCAAGGTCCAGTTTCAACCTGTAACCCTCCGTACGGGTCGAAGAGTGATGCTGTGGCCACTTTCACAAATACGTTTTGCTGGGGACCTGCCGCCAACAATGAATCATTTTGCAAAGAGTATCTTCCATTCGAAAACTTGAAATTCCGAAAAACACATAAAAACATGAAGTTTCTATACAAATGGCTACCTTATGTGATAGGTGTGCAGGTAAACTTTTGGTTCTAGGTTGTAAATTTTGCTCAGCAAACAATGTAAAATTGTATTATTGGCGGGATGCCATAGAAGAAAGATTGGCATTACCTTGACGAGAACAGCGAAAGACATAATGGTGTGGAAACTTATGTGGAGGCCATCTGCCGGCAGCGATATGACTGGTTGATAATGATGATGATTGCATCGTCAGCAATGACAATCAGTAGTGATTGACACCCCAACAAACTACATTGTTGTGAGAGGTTGTTTCTCTACGTGAACCATCTGGCTCAAATCAAATTTTAAAAACTTCTTTTTTGTATGAATCTTCTATGGCACCCCAATGATCGAGGCAGTGGCGTAGCTAGGGAATGTGCTGGAATGTGCCGCCCGGGGCGGATTCAGATTTTGCCGCCCCTTCAAGAAAATGCATGTGAAAATGAAATGCGTTTTTTTATCACATTATAATCAAAATCAAAAAGCGTAGTCCGAAAGTGCCGCCCCCAGACGTGCCACCCGGGGCGGTCCGCCCCCCCCCCTAGCTACGCGACTGGATCGAGGGGCTCTGCTTTTTACCACCCTTGATCAATGGCGGCGACTCGGTCTGGATGTTTGGGCAGGTATCGAGCAGCCATTGAATTGATCCGTCATCCAGTTCATGCAGACCACGCACACCATATGGCGCATGGTAGATGGCGCAGTTACAGATGATGTGTTCTGCGGTTTGTTCCTCCTTGCCACACTCACAGATCGCGGATGGAGCCATTCCCCATTTTTGCATGTTGGAGCAGAAGTCCGACGCTAGTACGCAGGCGGTTGAGCCTCACCCGGGCCTTCCTTGGCAAGAGCATTCCGGTTGGGTTGTTGGGTGGGACCTGGTGCTCGTTTGACAGTGTCAGTCAGTTTTTAAAAACTGATAATTTTTAATCGTGTATCAACCAAATATATATAATTTGAACAGATTATTATGCAATTTATAAAGTTACCAACTTTGGGATGAGCCAATCTATCAGAAGTTTAAAAAAATAAAATAAATTTATCCAAATTAAATGTTACAGATGTTCTGCTTCATAACGCCCTGGGTGTATTGGCACTTCGTGATTGGGGCACGACTGAACGGCCAACTCAAGTACATGAGGGTGTTACTGAAGGAGATATTTGAGAGGTTAAAGGTCATCAAGAGGGGTTTCTACAATGACAAGCCTTATGACCGAAGAAGCGAAACGTTTAATGGCTCGGAATGTTACAAGAGCGAGGCGCGAATCGAAAAACTCGAAGATGTTGAAGAATACAGAGATGGATTGAGGCAAAGACAAAAGAAGTACAAGTATGATAGAAGTATTCTATCTGAATAAGATAATTGTTAAAGATTCCACCAAATGTTTTCATAACACAATCTCTACACTGTTTTTGTAATATTAATATTTATTTTCAGAAAAGTACCAGGCGGTCTAGGGGATATTTTTGAGCTGGGGTGCGAGATAATGTTAAGGGCCCGAAACGTTTTTAAGTGGCCAGAGAGCTCGTAGAAACCACCACGTATTGTCGGCTACATTGCCGAGTGGTGAGAGCCCTGTAGCAGCAATCGAAAGGGTGCCGGTTCGACACCGCTCAAGAGAATGTGGCTGTGTCTTTGGCAGGACACGAATGCCTGAAGGTGGACACGAAGATTGGCTTCATTACTTTCCCGTCCACTTAATTTAAATCTTTAACCATCAGATGTAAGCCTGGATACGACCAATAAAAAATCACTTATTCTTTGGTTATAGTGCCTTTCTTAGAAGTCTCTTGATTGGCGCCCGAAAATCTCAGTTTTACCGGTGTAACAGTCCAGGAGTGACCGCAGTCCAAGAGTTACCAGGGTTGCCAAGTATAATTAATTATTTTTTTATGAAAATTATTGAAATTCTTACTACTCAAAAAGTTACATTGACAATTTTACGCATTGACTAATGTTAAATGAAAAGGTGTGCATGAGTTTGAGAGCAACTACTCAATTAAACCTAGTTGTAAAATTTTTGTTTTTGTTACGCTTTCGGAAGCGCCGGGCAACTCTGGTCATTTGTGGTCTGACCTCATTTCTAGACTGCCACGCTGCAGCAGCACGGTAACTTTTGGACCGCAGTAACTCCTGGACCGATACACCGGGCCCAAAATACCCTCTCAACTTCCCTGCTTATTGCATCATAGATCAACAAAACGCTATCTAAGTCAAGCGTTGTCAACTTTTTCTTCTTTACGTACTGTGTCCGCTTCAGGCTTAGACGTTCATGCATAGTTGTTATCTAGTTTTCCAGTTCTCTACATTAGCCAATAAACTCTGCTTGATTGACAGCCATTATCCATCAGGTACTGCTCACGACATGGACAAAACACTGGAGGAAGTACAAGATTCAGCTGATGCTACGTATGATAAGGTGAAAGTTGTCAAAGTTTTATATCCAGGTTGTGTTTGAATAACGTTGATTAGATGTTTGTTTTTTTGTTTACCTTAAAGCACGTCATTCGTGCATTCCCATGATGCGGTCTCGTACTGTTGGTGGGTTTTAAGCTTGTGCTTTCTCATGAAAAACCTTCACTACATCGGATGCATGACCGAGTATTGAAAGCCATGATATCGCACACGAAAGGACCCAGGTTCGACTCCACTCAAAAGCATGCAGCTGTGCCTTTGGCAAGACACTTAAAGACATGCCTGAAGGTGGACATGAAGATTTCCTTCCTTGCGTTTCTGTCCACTTAATCTAAACCTTTAACCACCGGGTGTAAGTCTGGATACGAAAAAAAGGCGGCTTCATGAAAGCTCGTAATTTGATGAACGCGCCCACAAGTATATAAATCTAACAACAACACTGGATTCATAGCCGTAGGAGAATAAAACAATTAAAAGCGAAAAAAATTTTTCCAAATTTTATTTTTGCAAATGTAAGGTATGTAAAAAACGCAACAATTTACAGTTTGCTCTAAATACTAGTCATTTTTTCCCAAATTGGCAACGTTTTCTTTCAGATTAAATTAAAGTTAGCCTATAATATTTAATCTCTTTTCAGGTATTACCGATTTATTGCTTTTGCATATTTTTCAAGACCTTCTGATGATCACCCTTTTAGGGCGAAACAGTCTGTAGAGGTTTTAGAGAATAGTAGCTATATTTGATTTAAGTCCAATGTCGGTGCTGTGCTGCAGGTATTATTCAATCATACACTGCTATTGTTTCAATAATCCATTTCAGATAACTGAGGAACACAAAAGTTCAGTCCTGTCACTTACTGGAGCAACTTGGAATCGGTTCCTTGCCAATGCCAGAACTTTCATTTCAGGGAATTTAAAGGACAGGCACCTTTTTTCCATGTTTTGTTATGAAAATTTCTCCTCTTTGGAATACTTGCCTTATATACTATCAGGTGGGGAAATATTTATGTCAATTGTCTGATACAGAAGTCATAACTATTTTTTTGATAGAAACTTGAAACATTTAAACTGATGCATAAATCGGCCAAGAATTGAATTCTCATCTAGATATAGTTAGTTCTTTGTGGACAACTTGTCTGTGCTAAATCAAAGAAATGGAAATAATTAGCGCCACTTTTCTACAACACTCAACTAAAACAGAAAGCCTTAAATTGTTAAACTCGCTTACTGGGCCTGCGCTAGTGGTTCAAAGCCTTCATGAAGGGCGCTATGGAAACACTATTAGCGTGATAACAATGAAAAGATAATCCCCAAGTCGAAGCATTTTTTAAAAAGCACAAAAGACACGTCTTTAAGAAAATAGAAAAATTAAGTATGAACGTTTTCGACATCACAAGATGTCCTCTCAGGAATAATAGAGTACATGAAGAGGAAGAGGACATCTTGTGATGTCGAAAACGTTCGATACTTAATTTGTTGCGTAGTTTTGTGTTTCTATATGTAATAAACTTGAAGATGTTAAACTTGATCACGTTACTCGGCTTCGTATGCCTATGGTTCAACAAGACAAACTCTCTACCGAAGCTCTAAAATAGAAAAAGCTAAAGACGGAAAAATATGAGCAAAATTATCGAGAAGTGAGGCGGTTTCATTTTCAAAGCCAGTGTTTCCTTAAATAAAAATTGTGTTGGTTGGAAATGTGCGCCTACTGTATCTAAAGAATACTACTATAGTTTAGTTTTTTAATTTTAAAGCAGTTTGGCTTAAAAGTCAAATTCAACTTTGATGTAAAAACAGGTGAAAAAGTTAGAAAAAATCCATTGAATAAAAAATTAAACATGTCATTTCAATTTCCAAACTGTTTATGTTGAGCATGAACAATTGAATATCTCACTACTTATTTGCAGTTTTTGAAATGAGCAAGAAAATTGGGGGAACACACGGCGAAGATCCAGACATCAATTATTACGACATGAATGAGGCCATTCTCTACCAGTGGTGTCATAAACATAACTTCATCAACAACTTCTTAACCGCACAATACCTCGGAAAGCACGTATTTGTGGCGATGTTCTCCCTAGTGTTTATCATTGTGATGACTTTTTGGATGATGTTTGCATTTGACTCTGACATTTCTACTCCATCTGTGTACAGGTAACTTAAATGAAACTAGGGTTGTAAAGGGGTGGAAAGTTTCCGTGAATTTTGGAAACTTTCCTGGAAACTTTCCGGGAATTTTGAAGGACCCGGGAATATTGGGGAATTTTCATTTGGCATTTATTATGTAAAAAAAATTTGTTAAATATTTCATCAATTAGAAAAAAATATCAAAAACCTATCTTAAGCATTTCTTATTTTCTTTAATTATTCTAAACACTAATTTGGTGTTAATTAAGAATGAGGCTTATGCATACTTTTTTAATATTTAAAAAAATACTGATCATATTTGGGAACACTCACACCAAGGTCCGCAATAGGCTGGCAAATGAAAGGGTGGAAAAACTAGTATCAGTCAGGTCAAACTTGGCATTGTTTGAGCCCTGTGAAGACAAGTCAACTCAAATTGAAGTTGACTCTGAAGTCGATGACGCTGCCAGAACAGTCATTAGTACGGTACATCATCTGAAGTAGCCGAGCAGGAGGAGATGCTAACCGGCAGCAACTAGAACAACGACTTTGTAACTGACTCAGTATTGTTTTGCTTTGTAAAAAACAGATTGGTGATGATTCATTTTTGGAGTTATTAAACTAAACCATGTGTTTGTATGTTCTTAAGTATTTTAGTTATACATAGTACTTTTATTCTAAACAGTATAAGGCCATTATTTTCTTGTTTCAACATCAAATTAAGATTGTTTTGAATGTTTCCGAAAATTCCCCAAAATTCCCGAAAATTCCCGTTAATTCCCAAAATTTCCATGGAAAGTTTCGGCTCTGAAAATTCCCGGGAATTTTGCAACCCTAAATGAAACCAACCTCCTACAATCATGACAAATCCGCATCATTCTGAACGTTGTTTGAATTTTGTGAAGGTATGTTTTAAGGTGCACAAATTAGTATTTGGCTGGTTGAATGATTTTAAATCTTTATCCTCGGACTGACAAAGCCTCTGATAGGTTATTCCTGGCTGTTTAGCATAGGTACTTGCAGAGGTTTTGACGCAGGGCTGGCTACCGAGATTGGAAGAGTGGAGTTTCCGATTATTAAATATTGTTGCCGCGAAATTATTCTATACACTAGATGCTGCTAAACGGCGAGGAGCAGTCCTGAAATGCGTTGCTCAAGTGCACACCCCGAAAGCCGAACCAGCGTCGCGTGATCTTGAATCGGGCGCTTAACCACTGAGCTAGCGGGGCAGACATTTGATTACGTTCTTGTTTTTAAACTTACAAAATCTCAACTCACTTCAACATATCATATATATTATTTTATCACACTACGCATCCTACGGGATCAGCTAAAAGCAGAGGTCAATAATCGCCAACTTCTCCACACCGTAGTCCTTGACGCACAACAGCTCATACGTCCACGCCTGCCTTCCAGGTGCCATTTTTCTAGACACATTGTGGCCCTTCATGAAAATCACTTCGAACTTATGGAGTCCTGGAGAGACTGCTGGGACACCATCTCACGGCCCAACCAGTTCCAAGTCACACCAGACACTAAAGTACCACCTAGCTCAGACCTGTCAAGAAAAGAATGGGTGACTCTGAATCGCCTCCGTACTGGTGTTGGTCGCTTCAAGCACAATATGTTTTCCTGGGGATTGTGTGACTCACCAGCCTGTGTTTGTAGTGACTGTCAAACAGCACAACACATCATAAATCATTGTCCTGTATTTCGACCTGCAGAACATGTGGATCTCATAAACCTTGATATGAGGACATTACTCTGGTTGCAACAATTAGGAAATGTTGCCTGAATTGCTGCCTCATAAGCAAGAAGAAAAAGATCACTTAAACCCACTAGTTAAATCATAAGAAGATGTGATGAAATGTTTAATAACAAAGTTTTGTTTTGGCAATTCAATATAGTTTGACAAACCACTATTGCTTTGAAAAAATACTTGTTTATAGTCGCTTCATAATTTCGGTTGCACTGACTGACGAAGCGTAGGGAATGAAGTTGGTTGTCCGTTTCAACTTCAAAGTACTTTAGCCTCTTAACATCAAAAAGTACAAAACTTTTTACAATTAGATGCTTGGTAAACTACCACATTTCTCGTGTTTTCTCGAGCAACTTTTCGTGACCTTTTTCATTTATTTTGTTTTATTTTACCATTTGCTGTGTGCAATTGAAAAGCTTGTCATAGCACCATCTAAAACAGGTCGTTTCTATTTACTGTACATTTGGGAAGATATCAACATAATTGTTATTGATATCTTAACAAGCACGAATTATGCGTTAACTATTGCAATTGTCACATCTATGGACTAATGTCGCGTTGTCTCGGTCGTTCCTTGTGTGCGACAACAATCTGTCACACTTTAGGAATGTCATCTTTATTGAAAAGTGGCGGAATAATAGCATTAAAATTATCTCAGCTGAGTATTTCAACCCAACTTGGATGCAAACTGAAATACCCTGTTTTGTCACTAGGGCAAAGTGAAATTGTCGTATGGACGCTTTAAGTTTAAGCAATCGACCATGTTTGTCAAGTCAAACCATATGTCAAACGATTTTATTTTGCAGATGCTATCTTCCTCATGAAGAGATTTGTGTCTTGTGTTCCATCAACGGACGAAGGGAGGCGTTGATAATATTCTTCGTAGATTACACTTTGATCATTTTGATATTTCTCGCAACACTCTACCACTTGTACTTCATGCGGAGAGCCACAAGAATACGGGCTAGCCATTACTTTGATGATATGAAGAAAACATGCAGCGTTGCATTTATAGCTGCTCGTCTGGCGAAAAAAGGTGAAGAAAAAGAAAAGGATCTGCGGTTGGAGCTGATGAAAATTTTGAAACCAGTGTTACTAAATCACAAAATGTCGCAACAGACTTCGTCCTTGGACGTTGCTGGCTGAAATTTATTGACTAGGTATATAAAAATGAAAATGCTCGATAAAAAGAAAACAGTTTTAGGAAGCTTAAACAAACAGAATGTTCTTGATTTTGTTGTATTTGCGGTGAAGCACTTATTGTATAACAACACAACGTTTTTTAATACTTAGTTATCTAACAACCCCCTTCTATAACATGTAGTTTTCCACAACGCCAAATGTTTGCAAACGTAATATATTTTCATATTTGTTTTAAGCTGCGGCATACGAAAGACCATTTCCACATTTTGGTGTTAAAGTGGGTATAAACATATTTATTTTAAGTTAGTCAGGGAATTTCCCATCTCAACCCTTATTGGTTACTCCCCTGATCTCAATACTTCCTCCAACCTTGAGGAACGTTCGATTTTAAGTGGCCTTAGTTATATGGTGGAAGATTTTAGAAATTTAATGAATGTGCTGTTGAAGAATCTATAGATTTTGCACCACTTTATTTTTGAAATTGTCAAGCTTGAAAACAATAACCCTCGAACTACACCAGTGACGTAACAATTTCAAGGAGACCACTGTGCAACCAATTTCTTCTCAGACAAGAAAATGACGAATTTTGCTGTCTGACTTGTTGTTATGTCACAATCAATATGCGAAGCCTCACAACAGGCTACTTTATGTCTTGACCGAGCGTACTGTTTTAATTGTAAAATTCTTATACGATGTGTTATTATCGGTTACTGTCCTATAGTGACCTTTGATTGCGAAATCTTTATTATGTGACGTATTTCTGCAAGCTGCTCCGTACGTGCAAGTCTGGAAGCTTCTCTAGCTTGCTTCTCACAATTGCCGCAGGTGTGGGTTGTTGTGACGTCATAAAGATGTTTACTTGTAGTAAAACTTGACCAGAACAATGAGTTCTTATGATGTAACAGTATCGTACCTTCTCGAAGTTACTTAGATCAGGGGTGGGCGAACTACGGCCCGCGGGCCGCATGCGGCCCGCGAGACCATTTTATGCGGCCCGCCGGCTCTTGCAGAAACTACTACTCATCACTTATTGTTTTAATTAAACAGGTTACATGACAAAATATTATTCTCTTTCCGAGTGTGTTTTTCTCTTCACTTTCAGTGCGTAAACACACACACGTCAGTCGCGCATGTATTGCAACATGCTCTCACGCATTGTTTGATTCAATTGTTTGATCATAAAGTACAAATACGGTAGCGGCTACCATAGGCCTACCAGTACTTCCACTTTCCTCCAAATAGCTTTTCATTGTTATTTGAGACGCACAGTTTAATGTTTTCTACTTCGACAGAATAAAAGATTTATATTTTTACTCTGTTAAAATAATGAGTGCTGTTAAGAAGCGAAAGATTGAACACGAAAGTCGTGTTTTCAATAAGGAATGGACTGTTAAATACTATTTTATCAAAATTGGGAATAAAGCAGTTTGCTTGTTGTGCCGTGAGTCCGTGGCTGTTTTCAAGGAGTACAATTTAAAAAGACACAACCAAACCCGAAGATTGTGAAAAACTGTGAACAGTTGCACAAGTCTCATTAACTTTTGTGATGATGATTGCATAGCTTTAAACGTAACTGAGTGTGAAATACAAAAATTGTGTTTAATATGAATATGCGTTTATTTACACACCGGATAAATTTTCCTACTTTGTAATGAGAGTGTGCGACCCCCCGGCTGCAACATTTTTTCAAATGTGGCCCTCAGTACAAAAAGTTTGCCCACCCCTGACTTAGACCATCAAACCTGCTATAAAATAGTGACGTAATTCGCGTAAAGCAGGGGTGGGCAACCTTTTTAACACAAGGGCCAGTTAGAAAATGTAATGCCTACAGGAGGGCCGCACATCAAATAAACCCTAATTCATATTTTCAGCAATGGAGTTTATCTTATAGAAATTTTGTACAAGAATGTCATCCTCCTGCAGGGAATTCAATTCAAGCTGGATTTCTACAGGCGCAAAACTTATTTCACAGGTACAGGGTAGTGAAAAGACGGTCATATCACTTCTTAAGCTTCGAAATTGTGTAAATCGAGATGAAAATAGCCTTATCTGGGGAAAAATAGCTGGAAGAAGATGAAGGGCCGCACAAAAAATGGAAAAGGGCCGCATGCGGGCCGCGGGCAGCACGTTGCCCACCCTTGGCGTAAAGTAAAAGTATTGTAGATTGTAACTGTAGATTGTAGTTGGTAGTAGATGCAGAGATTAATGTTGAATGGGAGTTGGATTGAAGTTGAAGTTATTGAATACGTGTAGATGAGAGTTGGTGCTATTATAAATTCTAATCGAAGTTAGAATCATATGAGAAGCTGCGAGTGAATCACGTCAACTGAGTTACAAGCGTTGGAGTCTATTGCTGTTCATTGTTAATTTGATTATTTGCCGGAAGTGTTGAGCCGATCGTTAAAGTTCTTCAAGAATTTTCATTTATCATCTCACTAGTAGAACTATTCGATCATTTAATTGAATGCTTTTCGGTGATATCCCATTAAACTACATCATTAATCCTTTCCAAGTCTCTTTCCTGGTAAGAGATAGAAAGAATCGTGACAGGTCAAATAAATATTGTTATGGCCGAGTTGTAATCTTCAAGGCAGTGAGATGGTCGGATGAGGCGTTCGCTTTCCAATCATTCAAACCTGGTTCGACTCCCAGCTTATGCTGGTTGTTGAAAAACACCGCTCACCTCTACCCAGGGTGTAATACATTGGGTGGGCGTAGTTGATGAAAGAAAGGCAGCCAAGAAAAAAGGAACCAGCCATCTTACTCTCGTTAGTGCTGAAGGCTTTGTATAATGAGAAACGTATCTTTTCATCCCTCCGATGCTTGCATACAAGTATGGGATTCACCTTCACTTTCGGTCATCTTTAACTTTCACTAAGATGAAGTTTTGCTTTATCACCTATAACAAATTCATCGGCAATAAACAGCTGTAATTGAAGATATTATTTATCACCAAAAGAAATACAAATCTATATTTAAACATTTTGTCGGTGGTCTTTGTCAAGAATTTTAGCCTTGATTCTCTTTCATACGTGGTACAATCTAAACGAAGGTTCGATTCTCACTGAAGTCGGTGGGTTCCCATCAAGTTGGAAGTTCAACTCCTGCTCAAGAAACATGGATAAACATCACTGATGATCTCAAAGAAGGGTGCAACTCGAGTATGGCGTTTTCCATTTTCGTTCGATCGGGATGATTCTCTTTCATATGTAGGTGATGATGAGTTGCATGGTTGGTCACCAGTCCGCACAGTCGCCAAAAACATTGTTGTAATATCTTCACTATTTATCACTGTGTCGTTCAGAGGTTGGTATCCGCTACTTAGAAGTAGCACGATATCACTCCTCCTCTATAACAGCAGCGGATAAGGTCGTGGGCTGAATTTTTTTGTCATAAGCTGACACTGGAAGTTGCAGTCAACCTTGTATAGTGGAAATGAAGGTGAAACAAAATTTGCTGAAAATTCATTTCTGCTTTGTTATTGCAGATGTTTTTTTCAAAGCTTTGAAGAAAAAAGCTTTTCTTATTCACGTCAGTGTTTCTTATCAATAATCCCTGAAGAATATTTTCTTTTCCATTTTAAAAGTGAAACTAGATCAATTTCAATTGATGTAAATGTAGCGCCTATTCGTCTACCGCTATATTGGTCAAAAAGTGTTACCGCTGACGCAACCGCTCCTTAAAGCAAATGTAGCGCCGGTCCAGATATCGTTACTAACAGTGGCGGCGGTAGTGGCGGGCGCCCATCTCTTGTGTTTTGTTTGACTTTTGTAACTTCTGTCAGATAGATATATTTAATTTAGATGTAGAAATGACAATGCCGCCACATTGATGAAAAGTTTATGCGTTTTTCTTTTGAATACTCTGCTAATATCTGAAATTCCTTCATTTATTTATTTGTCGTCAATAACGTGTCAGGGAAAAAAAGATATTAGGCTACTATAACTACAATAGTCGAAATAAGCTTACCTGCACGTCAATAAACGGAAAAAAGTGGCAAAGCCTTGAGAGGTTTGAAACGTGTCGGAATAGTAAATCATGTAGTGGCCCAGGAGAGCATGGTGTTGAGCTCTTTCTATGATCAGACTGCACATCACACAGTAGCCTACTACGATTGAGGTTTGAGATCCAGTTTAAGTTATTGTTTCTTGTCCTGGTGGGTGATGGAATGGATGAGCTGGTAGATGATGATGTCCTGATGGTGTTGACAGGGATGGAGGAACCATTTTAAAAGTAGGTGGGCCCAAGTAGCCCAAGTAGCGTAGCATTCAAAGTTAATCAAACTTCTGGGGGGCTTTGCCCCCCAGACCCCCATAACATTGCTGCATTCCTAATACTTCAAATCGTTTATAAATTGTGTTTTCATGATTGCCTTTTGTGCCAACCAGCAAAAAGTTTCCTTTTTTATGCCCGATTTGGCCAAACAAATTACAAAGTTGTTAAATTGCTCTATAGTGCTGTACAAAATACGGCGATGTAGGCTACACGCAAATAAAAAGGCAAAATACACACACAGTTATAATACCAACCTGGGAGAAATAATCTGCAGCATTATACAGTAGGCCTACATGCATGCACTGCATAATATGTAATGTTATTAGTGTTTTAACCTTAGAGAACGATTAGATTGATTTAAAGATTACTCCACCAATCACACGCAACCGCACCCACATGTGCTGCCCATCAACAGTTGGGCTCAACAGAAAAGTTTGAAGATTAGATTTCATCACTCACAGGTCAACAAAAAATTTTTTTTTTTAAAGGCACGGCATGTGAGAGTCATTTTAGGGTATTTCGAGGCCCCTGATTCCGAAAATGCACTTATTTTTTTCAAATTGGCTCTAGTTTTTGAGATAACCAACAGCAAAAACATTTTTTTGCAATTTTGAGCCTTTATAGATTTAACGTCGTGTCGTTTATTACATAGACAAAACTGAAAGTAATCTCAGAGGCATTTCTGAGTTTTATAAACGCTATTTTGAACCAATCACGTTGATTACAACCCAAACAAACGGCTATTTAACGTTTACTGGCCTAGTAACAATCAAAATACGACGTGAAGCAAGCCTTAGGGTACAATTAAGATGTAGAATAGATAACTTGTGCTTTGCGTACAGTATCGTACAACAGTATCGTACCTTCTCGAAGTTACTTAGATCAGGGGTGGGCGAACTACGGCCCGCGGGCCGCATGCGGCCCGCGAGACCATTTTATGCGGCCCGCCGGCTCTTGCAGAAACTACTACTCATCACTTATTGTTTTAATTAAACAGGTTACATGACAAAATATTATTCTCTTTCCGAGTGTGTTTTTCTCTTCACTTTCAGTGCGTAAACACACACACGTCAGTCGCGCATGTATTGCAACATGCTCTCACGCATTGTTTGATTCAATTGTTTGATCATAAAGTACAAATACGGTAGCGGCTACCATAGGCCTACCAGTACTTCCACTTTCCTCCAAATAGCTTTTCATTGTTATTTGAGACGCACAGTTTAATGTTTTCTACTTCGACAGAATAAAAGATTTATATTTTTACTCTGTTAAAATAATGAGTGCTGTTAAGAAGCGAAAGATTGAACACGAAAGTCGTGTTTTCAATAAGGAATGGACTGTTAAATACTATTTTATCAAAATTGGGAATAAAGCAGTTTGCTTGTTGTGCCGTGAGTCCGTGGCTGTTTTCAAGGAGTACAATTTAAAAAGACACAACCAAACCCGAAGATTGTGAAAAACTGTGAACAGTTGCACAAGTCTCATTAACTTTTGTGATGATGATTGCATAGCTTTAAACGTAACTGAGTGTGAAATACAAAAATTGTGTTTAATATGAATATGCGTTTATTTACACACCGGATAAATTTTCCTACTTTGTAATGAGAGTGTGCGACCCCCCGGCTGCAACATTTTTTCAAATGTGGCCCTCAGTACAAAAAGTTTGCCCACCCCTGACTTAGACCATCAAACCTGCTATAAAATAGTGACGTAATTCGCGTAAAGCAGGGGTGGGCAACCTTTTTAACACAAGGGCCAGTTAGAAAATGTAATGCCTACAGGAGGGCCGCACATCAAATAAACCCTAATTCATATTTTCAGCAATGGAGTTTATCTTATAGAAATTTTGTACAAGAATGTCATCCTCCTGCAGGGAATTCAATTCAAGCTGGATTTCTACAGGCGCAAAACTTATTTCACAGGTACAGGGTAGTGAAAAGACGGTCATATCACTTCTTAAGCTTCGAAATTGTGTAAATCGAGATGAAAATAGCCTTATCTGGGGAAAAATAGCTGGAAGAAGATGAAGGGCCGCACAAAAAATGGAAAAGGGCCGCATGCGGGCCGCGGGCAGCACGTTGCCCACCCTTGGCGTAAAGTAAAAGTATTGTAGATTGTAACTGTAGATTGTAGTTGGTAGTAGATGCAGAGATTAATGTTGAATGGGAGTTGGATTGAAGTTGAAGTTATTGAATACGTGTAGATGAGAGTTGGTGCTATTATAAATTCTAATCGAAGTTAGAATCATATGAGAAGCTGCGAGTGAATCACGTCAACTGAGTTACAAGCGTTGGAGTCTATTGCTGTTCATTGTTAATTTGATTATTTGCCGGAAGTGTTGAGCCGATCGTTAAAGTTCTTCAAGAATTTTCATTTATCATCTCACTAGTAGAACTATTCGATCATTTAATTGAATGCTTTTCGGTGATATCCCATTAAACTACATCATTAATCCTTTCCAAGTCTCTTTCCTGGTAAGAGATAGAAAGAATCGTGACAGGTCAAATAAATATTGTTATGGCCGAGTTGTAATCTTCAAGGCAGTGAGATGGTCGGATGAGGCGTTCGCTTTCCAATCATTCAAACCTGGTTCGACTCCCAGCTTATGCTGGTTGTTGAAAAACACCGCTCACCTCTACCCAGGGTGTAATACATTGGGTGGGCGTAGTTGATGAAAGAAAGGCAGCCAAGAAAAAAGGAACCAGCCATCTTACTCTCGTTAGTGCTGAAGGCTTTGTATAATGAGAAACGTATCTTTTCATCCCTCCGATGCTTGCATACAAGTATGGGATTCACCTTCACTTTCGGTCATCTTTAACTTTCACTAAGATGAAGTTTTGCTTTATCACCTATAACAAATTCATCGGCAATAAACAGCTGTAATTGAAGATATTATTTATCACCAAAAGAAATACAAATCTATATTTAAACATTTTGTCGGTGGTCTTTGTCAAGAATTTTAGCCTTGATTCTCTTTCATACGTGGTACAATCTAAACGAAGGTTCGATTCTCACTGAAGTCGGTGGGTTCCCATCAAGTTGGAAGTTCAACTCCTGCTCAAGAAACATGGATAAACATCACTGATGATCTCAAAGAAGGGTGCAACTCGAGTATGGCGTTTTCCATTTTCGTTCGATCGGGATGATTCTCTTTCATATGTAGGTGATGATGAGTTGCATGGTTGGTCACCAGTCCGCACAGTCGCCAAAAACATTGTTGTAATATCTTCACTATTTATCACTGTGTCGTTCAGAGGTTGGTATCCGCTACTTAGAAGTAGCACGATATCACTCCTCCTCTATAACAGCAGCGGATAAGGTCGTGGGCTGAATTTTTTTGTCATAAGCTGACACTGGAAGTTGCAGTCAACCTTGTATAGTGGAAATGAAGGTGAAACAAAATTTGCTGAAAATTCATTTCTGCTTTGTTATTGCAGATGTTTTTTTCAAAGCTTTGAAGAAAAAAGCTTTTCTTATTCACGTCAGTGTTTCTTATCAATAATCCCTGAAGAATATTTTCTTTTCCATTTTAAAAGTGAAACTAGATCAATTTCAATTGATGTAAATGTAGCGCCTATTCGTCTACCGCTATATTGGTCAAAAAGTGTTACCGCTGACGCAACCGCTCCTTAAAGCAAATGTAGCGCCGGTCCAGATATCGTTACTAACAGTGGCGGCGGTAGTGGCGGGCGCCCATCTCTTGTGTTTTGTTTGACTTTTGTAACTTCTGTCAGATAGATATATTTAATTTAGATGTAGAAATGACAATGCCGCCACATTGATGAAAAGTTTATGCGTTTTTCTTTTGAATACTCTGCTAATATCTGAAATTCCTTCATTTATTTATTTGTCGTCAATAACGTGTCAGGGAAAAAAAGATATTAGGCTACTATAACTACAATAGTCGAAATAAGCTTACCTGCACGTCAATAAACGGAAAAAAGTGGCAAAGCCTTGAGAGGTTTGAAACGTGTCGGAATAGTAAATCATGTAGTGGCCCAGGAGAGCATGGTGTTGAGCTCTTTCTATGATCAGACTGCACATCACACAGTAGCCTACTACGATTGAGGTTTGAGATCCAGTTTAAGTTATTGTTTCTTGTCCTGGTGGGTGATGGAATGGATGAGCTGGTAGATGATGATGTCCTGATGGTGTTGACAGGGATGGAGGAACCATTTTAAAAGTAGGTGGGCCCAAGTAGCCCAAGTAGCGTAGCATTCAAAGTTAATCAAACTTCTGGGGGGCTTTGCCCCCCAGACCCCCATAACATTGCTGCATTCCTAATACTTCAAATCGTTTATAAATTGTGTTTTCATGATTGCCTTTTGTGCCAACCAGCAAAAAGTTTCCTTTTTTATGCCCGATTTGGCCAAACAAATTACAAAGTTGTTAAATTGCTCTATAGTGCTGTACAAAATATGGCGATGTAGGCTACACGCAAATAAAAAGGCAAAATACACACACAGTTATAATACCAACCTGGGAGAAATAATCTGCAGCATTATACAGTAGGCCTACATGCATGCACTGCATAATATGTAATGTTATTAGTGTTTTAACCTTAGAGAACGATTAGATTGATTTAAAGATTACTCCACCAATCACACGCAACCGCACCCACATGTGCTGCCCATCAACAGTTGGGCTCAACAGAAAAGTTTGAAGATTAGATTTCATCACTCACAGGTCAACAAAAAATTTTTTTTTTTAAAGGCACGGCATGTGAGAGTCATTTTAGGGTATTTCGAGGCCCCTGATTCCGAAAATGCACTTATTTTTTTCAAATTGGCTCTAGTTTTTGAGATAACCAACAGCAAAAACATTTTTTTGCAATTTTGAGCCTTTATAGATTTAACGTCGTGTCGTTTATTACATAGACAAAACTGAAAGTAATCTCAGAGGCATTTCTGAGTTTTATAAACGCTATTTTGAACCAATCACGTTGATTACAACCCAAACAAACGGCTATTTAACGTTTACTGGCCTAGTAACAATCAAAATACGACGTGAAGCAAGCCTTAGGGTACAATTAAGATGTAGAATAGATAACTTGTGCTTTGCGTTAATATATTTGTTGACTTCAACAGTATCAGGCTTTCTAACTAAGCTACCAAGTACAAACAACAAAATGCATAGCCTACATTGTTTTGCTTAACAAACTAGACGACTAGGCAAAACAAAGCCATCGATGAAACAAACGCAATTCTTTATTATGTTAGGCCTTTTATACTGGTAACGCCTAGAACATTACACAACTAAGGCGAAAGAACCATGTCCATTGAGTTCTGTCTTTGTCATGAGTTATCAAGGGGGGTGGGAGGGGACTTATATACCAGTCCCAGGAATACAAGTCCCCCCACTCCTTTTGGTAACTCGTGACAAAGACAGGACTGAAGCTGCGTGGCTCTTTCGCCTTAGTTGTGTGATGTTCTAGTCCAACGGTGCGCAAACTGCGGCTCGCGAGCTCTGAGTTGTACCACAGGTTCCAGAGAATAAATATCCAGAACTCAAAAAGACCAGTGTACGACTCATTTCTGTTTTATCTACGACTTATTGTTGTGAATCTTTATTCTCTGTAATGAATTTTGTAAAATCACAACATCGTGCAACCTTGACAAATGAACACTTGGAAGAATTAATTCGCACAGCATTAACAACTTATCGTCCAGATTTCAGAGATTAGCTTTCAAGTACAAAACTAATAGAGATAAGCAATCATGGTGTTTTTATTGCTGATATGTTATTTTCTGTCAATTGATTTTGCGGCTCGACGGTGTTTATGGTTTATTCGCAAGCGGCTCTTTCTTTGAACAACTGCGCCCACCCCTGTTCTAGTCGTTACCTTTTATACTAAGCAACACCCATCCATTTATATAATTACAGAATACAAAGTTGTGTTCTTCAATGAAGTAGCTGCTTAAAATTTTATCCTTGTTACGGAAGAACGTAATCTTGGTTCGAAATTCAATTCCTGGTAGTTTCGAAAATTCGAAAAAACTATGTGCATGTTTGGAATCAGGGGCCCTAAAATACTTTAAATTGACTCTCACCTTTTGTGCCTAAATTTTTTTGTTGGCCTGTGTAATCAAACTAGTGTGTATCAAATGAGTGAAGAGCTTTTTTTTGGAACTCCTTCTCTAATTTGCCGTTTTCTCTACCTTTTCCAAGAAATTTGGCTTTTAAAAGTGTAGCCAAAATAAAGTACAAAATAAAAATGTACAAAATAAAGTAGGTGGGCCCAGGCCCACGAGGCCCACGTGTTTCCTCCATCCCTGGGTGTTGATGAAGCTCTCATCTCCTTTGTGATGGTGTTGTGTTGGTTATGGAGTGTTGCATTTGCTGTTGATATCTACAAACATTAAAGCAGGGCACAAGTAGTCGGCATTATTATTAGTTAGGCCACTCCAGTGCTACTTAAACTGTGATAGGCGTACCGGTTCCGGTGCGCGTATTTACAAAAGGTTCCCTATTTCAGGACTTCCCAAACTTTTTTGCTCGCGACCCCATTTAATCTCCTAAAATTTTCCGCGACCCTTTAGGGTTAAAAGGACAAACAATGCGAAATATACGTTTTTGATAGGATTTATTGAAAGGCTTAATTTAAACGAAAACTAACAACAAGCTATCCGTAATCGAAGCCTACTACTTTACTACTTGTAGCCTGCTGGAAACAAAACCAAAAAGTAAACACATTTATTCAGTGTGATGGGTGCGACTTCTCTCTGCTACAAAGCAAGTCTAGCCGTCGCACGATGTTTGTCAATGCTGTTCTCAAGGCGGTTTAATGTTACTTCCACTGGAACGCTTTTCATCAACATTGAAAACACTGACACGCACATACAGGCTACGTGGAGACAAACGGCAGGAGTGCGGTTATTGCTAAGCCATATAGCCTAATGGTGAATATTCCCCTCTAACGTTGGGCTAAGCCCAAAAGTGTGACTTTTTTCCTGAAAATTCAAGCCACTACTTAGAGTCAAAAGATAGATCGGCAAATTTTTCCTGAGATTTGAAAGAGAGGTGGTCGGTATTTTGTTTTTGCATTAAATGGGTTTTGGATTAAATTTAAATTGGTAGGCTGTTGTCCAATTTTAGATAAAAATACTTTTTAAACTCTTTCAACAGTCTTGACAAGTGTCGATAACCAGAAGCTTAATAACATTTGATTCCACGCCATTGTTAGCCAAAAACTTTTCAATAAATGAGAATATTTCAAATAAATCATTTTCAATCTATTGTTTCTAGATGTTTAATTTTTTGATGAACTCTCCACCTTTAGATTTCAATGTAAAAACATGGACGTTTTCTCTTTGAAAGGACAAATTAAATTCGTTCCCCTTTTTCAAGCAAACCTGACAAATAACATAATTTGAAAAGCCCTTACAAAAACGGCGGACAAAGTCTAAACTTTTTTCCGTTGGAAAAATCACGACTTAATTTTTTAACACTAATAACTTTTTAAAGCATTGACTTTAGTTTTGAAATCCACGTTTACAATGCAGCAAAGATGGTTGTAAGCTCCTATTCCATATTTCACTACATAAATTTACAAAATAGGCTACGGGTAGCCTATTGAGTGCACGACTCTTATTAAAGTTAATAACTTTCACAGCATCTTGCACATAAGTGTTAATATGCAGCGTTTTGCGTAAAATTTGTATACTTTCTGCGACCCCCAAAGTTCGTTACGCGACCCATCAAGGGGTCGCGACCCTCAGTTTGGGAAGCCCTGCCCTATTTGATGCCTATCTCGACAACTGACCAGTTGGAGCGCATCGTTTTCTTACGTCCTTACGTCACGTTGCGTCATCAGCTAGTTGCCCAGCACGGTAAGTCTGTTACCTGAAGCCGACTGATACACTTACAACGGAAACGAATGAAAGTGCGCATAAACTAATTTTGATTTTTGCGCCAACAATGAAAAATAAAATTGAATTGAATGGAAAATAACTTTAGGATGCAGTTTAAAATATTAACATATTAAATGTCGTATTCTTTGCAAATACCTGAGCAATTAGTAACTGTCATCGGCCATGCCTGAATATGATGATGAACACAGCCCAGTGTATCTATTCCATGCAGTGTTAATGATTATAAAATAAAGCTATTGTAGGGGAGCTTGTACAAGTGGTTAGTAGGCTGCAAAATTTAGAACGGCTTCTGTAATTGATAGCTTTGTGGTATTATTAGCCTGCTTAGAAAACGTAATCTGGGTAATATGAGCGAGTGTAAAAGGCCAAAGTGCTGTGGCAAATAGAAAGAAGATTTTGAAACTAAACGTAACAATGGTGACGTAACAATGGTGACGTAACAATGCTGACGCAAAAAAAATGCTGACGTAACAATGCTGACGTAGCAAGGCTGAGGTTGTGCTTGGAACTTTACATTCTTGTGTTGTTGACAGTTAGTTATTGTAAGACCATTGAAGCTATCGACTATAGAATATAGTCATCACTCACAAGGCAAGTGCAGCATTGCAGGATAACGAGTGGCAGCCACCTTATGGACCATAGTCCAAGAACACAAGGAACAAGCATTTTCATTGGCCTGTTATTTATTACTACCGTACATACAGTATGTGCTTCTTGTTTTTTGTTTTCTTTTGCTGTTTTTTTTTTTAGGTTTTGTGGCCGTGTGAACTAACTACAGACATATATTCTACTACATCACCCAGTATTCAGGCACGTTTTAAACCTTTTAAGGTTTTACCATCTTTACCCATTCATTGACATGATGGTATATCGACTATTGCAGTTAATAAGCCTACTATCTTTTTATTAGAGTGTAACGGTCCAGAAGTGATGGCAATCCAAGATTTACCGAGGTTGCCAAATATAAGTATATATTTTTTTTATGAAAATAATTGAAATTTTTGCTGCGCAAAAACTTTTTATTGACAGTTTTGAGCAATTATTCATCTTAAATGAAAAGGTGTGCTTTAGTTTGAGAGCAACTACTTAATTAAACAAAGTTGTAAAATTTTCGTTTTTGTATTGCTTTCGGAAGCGCCGGGCTGTTTGATCATTTCTGGTCTGATCTGTTCCTCCACGTCCAATGACGTTAAAACAACATAGAAGTGATCGCTTACGTCACTCGGGCGGATTTTGAACCTCAAGCAACAAACTGCCAAGTGAACACAATTGAAAAATTTGCTATTTCACAAGTCCCAAAGAAACAGTTGAGCTTGAGAATATTTTGAGGTAGGCTGCTGTGATAGTTTTTGCTGTCAATATTGGGTTTAACTTCTAACCAACAAACTTAGTGGAATCTAATCAAAACCATCAAAGATAAACTTATTTGTAGTTTGCTTAACATGAAGGACATTTCTGTGAAACATTAAAAAATTACATCAAGAGTAGGCTACTGTGGTTGTTGTTTTGACAGTTAATTACATGCCAAGATAGTATGTGAGTTACTGTACATGCTTGTAACATGCAAAATTATTCAGTATCATGTAAATAAAGACTATAGTTTAGGATTAGAATTTAATCTTAACTCTAAAGCACTCTGTGAAGAAAGAAGCGTTCTTTCTGGCTATCAGCACAACGCTGAGCACTCACTAGTACAACAAGCAATCATACTATACTCTATTTTTAGTACTGCAACTCACATACTCCACTGGTATCTTAAAGACTTCGAGTAGCTCAAAAAACGCCAGTTCTTTTATTTAAGATTTTATTGTGCCTTTTGAATTGATTAAAGATTTATTTATTTTTTACGTATATATGCATTGCACAATGCACAGGTATGTTAAGCTAATGTTGTATTTCCAGACGTTTAATATAAAATAAACAATAATAATTGTAGCGATAGCCAACCAAGTGAGAAAACCATTTACCTCTTGTTACTTACTGATTCAGTGTATAAAAGCAACGCAATATATAGTAAGAAAGAAACGCAAAACAATCAACTAAGGAACGTGGTACAGAACGCTCAATTGATTACACGCGCAGTGCGGTAGTAATCAATTCCAACGTCTGTACCAGAAAACGCTGAACTGTGATTATGTAGTGACGCTGGTCACGAGTTACATATATTCAACGTAAATAAAATGACGACTATAACACCTCCCCCGATAATTTTTATACACAAAGAAAAATATGAACAAGACACCGAATTAAACAATAAAACTCAAAGTCCGAAACGGGCCGGAGGTCTGCGGCGACGGCTCGACCTTCGTGGGTTGTGTGGCCCGAATTCCGGTACAGTCGGTGTGTCGTCCGAATCCGTTCGAGCTGAGGTGGAGACAGCGGAGGAGACGACTGTTGGTGCAGGAGTTTCTCCCGGCTCCTGGTCCTCCGATGATGCATAGCGAGGTTGCAGTTGGTCCATATGGCGCCTCCACGTCGGACCATGTGGCAGCAGACGTACCAGGAAGATTCGGCTACCCTGTCGCTTAATCACCTCGGCTGGAACCCAACGAGGATCCTGGCTCCGTCGTGGAGTGAATGATAGCGCGTAACAGGGATCTCCCGGTTTGAAATGCCGTTTTGTACCTTCGGAGGCGTCCGTGTTGTGAGGTTTTTGTCGGGGTACCACTTGAGACGATGTGGGGAGAAGCGTGTCGATCTTGGTTCGAATCTGACGATTGTTGAGTAATTGGCTTGGAGAGTAGCCACTCGGAGTGGGCGTGCGTCGATACTGCTGTAGGAATTCCAAGACGGCTTGTTTCGGAGGCAGGGAAGATTTGCGAAGTGCTTGCTTGAACGTACGTACGAGGCGCTCCGCCGCTCCATTGGTTTCCGGATGGTAAGGGGCACCCGTGATGTGTACCATACCCCTCTCCTTACAGAAAGTTTGGAATTCTGTGGATTTAAAAGTAGTAGCATTATCGGTAACTACAGTATGGGGATAGCCGAAATGAGCAAAATCTTCTTCTAGCAGATTGATAGTAGCTGTTGAAGATAAGGAAGTAGTAGCATGAATACAAGGGTATTTAGAAAAAGCATCATGCTGAGTAACCAATGGTAACCCATGAATTCTACCGCATGATCTATGTGTAAGCGACTCCACGGTGCTTCTGGAACCGTCCATGATTGGACCTGAGTTTTAGATTGCGGTTGATATTCGCCACAGGTACTGCACTTGTGACAAAGTTCCGCGATGTCTCGATCGATGTTTGGCCAGTAGACGGACGTCCTTGCCAACTGCTTCATTCTCTCAATGCCGAAATGTCCTTCATGAAGCAACTGAAGGACGGAAGGACGAAGTTTGGAAGGGATGACCACTCTGGAACCGTAAAGTAGACATCCGTAACAAGTAGAAAGAGAGTCTGCGTACTTACGGAACGGTTCGACCGGGTCTTGTGGAGAAGACTTGGCCGGCCATCCTTCATGAATGAAACGCATTACCGTGGAAATGATAGGATCTTTAGAAGATTCTTTACGCAGTGAGGCAGCATTTGGGGTCTGGACCTGTAAATCCAAAGCATCGATAGCGCAGACGATATCAATGTCATCCGCACTTTCCTCTTCATCGAAGACTTTATCCCCTCCTGCTGGTAAGCGACTCAAAGCATCAGCGTTTTGATGATCCTTCGTCTTCCTGTACTCAATAGTGTATGTAAATTGCGACAAAAAGAGTGCCCAACGAGCCAAACGATTTGCTGCCAAAGAAGGTGTCGATTTAGTCGGGCCAAAAAGACTAAGCAATGGTTTATGATCTGTGACCAAAATGAATGCTCTACCAAAAAGATATTGATAGAATTTCTTTAGCGCAAAAATTATCGACAAAGCCTCTTTCTGAATTTGACTATAGTTTCTCTGCGAAATTAACCTGGTTATTCTGAAAATAACCTGGAGCAGAAGATATGCCAAAAGGTAAAACATTTTGTAAAAGTACGCCACGGTGAGTGCTTAATGCGAGTCGTTTTCGACTGTTAGGACCAAGTCGAATCTGATTGTAGGCATCAGCCAAGTCTATCTTGCTGAAACCATACCCACCACCCAACTTTTGCATTAAGTCTTCTGGTAAGGGTAACGGGTGACGATGGGTCTCCAGGGAAGGGTTCACCGTGACTGAATAATCGCCACATATGCGTAACTTGGCCTTCGCTTCTGAAGAGTTTGAAGGCTTACGGACTGGAACAACCGGTGTGCCCCAATCGCAAAACTGAACTGGTGTCCATACACCACGTGCAATGCCCGAATCATAGGCTTGTGCTAAGTCCTCCTTTAGCGCGAAAGGTACAGTCCTAGGTTTGAGAAAAACAGGTTTAGCATCAGACTTAAAATCTATGTCTAGTTCATAATCTCGTAAGCACCCCAGTTCAGGCTTAAAAACATCTTTGAACTCGTCACATAAGAGGGAGCATGCTTTCTCCAGACTCTTATCAGGCTTGTCGTATGACTGGATGCTCTGTAAAGTAGAACAGTTAGACAGAAGGAATTTATCGATAGAAATTCCTAAAGACGAGATTGCATCACGACCTAGCAAGTTTAGTCCTTTGACTGTCGTGACTACAAAAGAAATATTATCTGACCTTCCCGTGGAAGGACAAGTTACTTGGGCCGTGAAAGAACCCGTGATTGGTACTGGATGCTTGGTAGCAGATTGGAACTGCGACACTGGTGCTTGCAATTGAGGTGCGCCTACCCGAGTCCAGACGTCGTTGGAAAGGAAATTTCCATTTGTAGCAGTGTCCAGTTCTAAGTGTGTGGTTACCGAATTAATGGAGATCGGTACTTCCAACTTTGAATTTCGAGGTTTTCTGCAAGAACTAGAAAGCATGTTAATTTCCTCGATACAATTTACCTTAGAAGGTTTGAACTGTCTAGCTTTCTTTCGACAAACACTCTGTAAGTGTCCCGTAATATTGCAGAAATGGCAAGTGGCTTTCTTAAACCTACAGTCATTGGCGTTGTGGTTGGAATTACCACAGCGATAGCATTCTTTATTTTTAGAAGAAAAGAAAGTACCTGTAAGTTGCCTAGTTTCTGGAGGTTTGCTGATGGTCCTTACTTTCGCAACTGGTGCTGGTGGAGTGCCGTAAACAGTTTCTTTGGCCACCTTGGCTGCCTCTTCGGTTTCTGATGCAACCTCCACCGCACGTTTGAAAGTAAGTTCATCAGCTCTGATTTTGAATAACGCCTTAAGCACCGCCTCGTTACCTATTGAACAAATAAAACGAGTACGTAAAGCTTCGTCCAATGGATTTGAAATGGACGAGAAGTCACAGGTGGCAGCTGCTTGGCGTATGCGGACGGCTAGTTCTTGAGCTGTTTCACCGGGCTTGCGCTTCATTTCGCTCCAGAAACGGAATCGCTCCCTCACGATGAAGCGTTTTGGGTCGAATTGTTGAGCCATGTAATTTGTAATTTCCGTCATGGTGAGATCGTTGACTTCTTTTGGGTTTGTTTCCTGCGCAGCCAAATTTGTTAACATTTTGTAGATTGTAGGTGATTGATTGGTGAGAAAAACCTGCGGCATTTTGTCTTGTGCGACTGAATGTGCTGCTACAAAGGTGTTAAACCTCTTCCAATAGTCTGCCCACAGTTCAGTGGTGGCATCAAACGTTACGAACTTAGGTAAAGATACCTGTTGTTGTATTGTTGTTGGTTGTGGTCTTGAAGTTTGGGCTCGTATTTCTCGTAGTTGTTCAAGGTGGCGCTTTTCTTGGTTGGCAATTTGATCTTGATGACGTTGTTCTTGTTCTTGGTGACGTTGTACTTGTTCTTGGTGACGTTGTACTTGTTCTTGGTGACGTTCTTCTTGTCTGGCAATTTGCTCCTTCGTCTGGCGTTCTTGGTTGGCAATTTGTTGTTGCAGGACTTCGATCAGTTTCTCCATGTTTCTAAAATCCTGTAGAAATTCTGTAAAGACCCTGCCGACGACGCCAGTTAAATGTCTGTTGTATTTCCAGACGTTTAATATAAAATAAACAATAATAATTGTAGCGATAGCCAACCAAGTGAGAAAACCATTTACCTCTTGTTACTTACTGATTCATTGTATAAAAGCAACGCAATATATAGTAAGAAAGAAACGCAAAACAATCAACTAAGGAACGTGGTACAGAACGCTCAATTGATTACACGCGCAGTGCGGTAGTAATCAATTCCAACGTCTGTACCAGAAAACGCTGAACTGTGATTATGTAGTGACGCTGGTCACGAGTTACATATATTCAACGTAAATGAAATGACGACTATAACAGCTAACATTTTTTAGTTTTTTTTTACTTGCAGTAAACTTTCCAACCTTTCCAGGCGTGAGGTAATTTGGCAGATTTTAAGTCACTTTATAGCAAAATATCTGGCAAAGTTTTAGGCTACCAGGAGAAATATATTTTGAAAGTCTGTGCCATCGATTGTCTCTGAATCAATATCCCACAGCCTTTAATGAATTTAAATCTTAGGGTATTATTTTCTATTTTATGAACTTAAACTTTTGTATCAAATAGGAAATATTTATGTCCCTGTTCAATTTATTAGTACTGGTACTTTTTTCTGATCTGCCTAAACTAGAAAGTGCATAAGCTTGACAATGGTAAAATATTTTTTTATTATTGAAGGTATTGACATGACATCAACTGAACACAATAGAGCGGTGGCATCTACAAAACATCAAGGAATGAGCATTCCATCTATAATTGTCCGAACTCCTGCAAACTTCACCTTTATGGAACTTACCACAGCTTATTCTTACCAGGTACATGTTCAATTTGTAGAAAAATGTTTTTTTAAATCATAACAAGATTTAAAACTAATGGTTTGGAAGATTAACAGGAAAACATTCGCGATCCATCCTTAATCTTCAAGTTGGAGTGTTTTGATTAGCCAGGTTTGAGTCATGTACCTGTTTCGGGTTTAATTCTCCACTTAGTCATTTTCTAATTATTTTCAACATGACACTTTGAAATGCGCCGTTATTGAAGCGTGACCGATGTTCGTAGAATTCCATCGCTTCCTATCGCCTCCCGATGGAGTGGATACTTATGGGAATGGTCGCTCTCCACGTCTATCAACTTTTCAAGTGCGTCCAAATAAAAATGCATGAGAATGGACAATCCTCACCACCACCGGATGGGAATGGTGGTGAAGATAATGCTACTAGTGATCATGGTAATGATGATGGTGGAAACGATCCTACTGGGGATGATGGCAATGATGATAATGATGAAAACAACGATAATCATAATGACGGTAATGATGACAATGATGATAATGATGAAAACAACGATAATTGTAATGATGGTAATGATGACAATGATGATAATGATGAAAACAACGATAATCGTAATGATGGTAATGTTGATAATTATGAAAACTATATTACTACTGATAGTGGTAATGATGCCGATGAAACCGATACTACTAGTAATAATAGTAATGATGATAATTATATTACTACTGATAGTGTTAATGATGCTCTTGATGATGAAAGCGATATTACTAGCGGTAGCGGAACTGATAATGATGAAAATTAAATAGTGATTTCTGATGATGAAAATATTACAATGTGTGAAGGCATGACGTCACAATAAAACTAAATCGGGCACAGGAAACGTTCTGATCTGTCTTGCTGGAGCTTCCTTGAAAATGTTCTTAGAACAAAATTCTATGGATGCAAACAATAATGCTCTCAATGAGATATTTTTCGTTCCACTTTCTACTGTATGAGATTAGCTGTATGTTGTTATGTTGATGTGAGTTTGTAGTGCGCTGCTCATTGAGCAATGGATGCATTTTATTATGTCATCACAGCCAAGCCATGAAACCCAACAATCATTGCTCGTCATTACGTCATCATGTTATCTCTGATCAGTTTATTGAAAGCTGAAGCCGTTTTGTTTGTTTATTTCACACTGTATTGTTTTTTCATAAATGCATTTATTTGATTGTATTGTTCGTAGTTGAGTATCATCTTTAAGCCAAAATAATTCGTTTTGCAAATAATGTTCATCAAATAAACAAATTCCAATGCCCCCCAAGCTGCAAGAGTTCAAACCACTGGCTTAGAAACTGAAATTAAAAAATATTTGTTAATTACTGCAACCGTGGACGTCGCTATAATAGAATCTGAACTGGAAGCCAAAAGCTGTCGACCATGATGAGACCTGAAAAAGGATTACCACGTGGCGCTTTTTTAATGGATTCTCCAATTGAAAAATCGAAAAATTATAAAAAAAAACGCCAAAAATAAGTTTAAATGCCAGACTCAAAATAGACTGCCAAACGCAAACGCCAAATTTGTCAAATTGGGCATTGAAACTGGCAATTATATTATTGTATTATTCGCCCCCACTCTTGTCACAAAATGTCGTGGGGTCATACCAATCAGTGGCGGCTCGTGCCATGGGGCTGCATGGCTGCAGCCCCACCTGAAAGAAAGAAAAGAGGAAAAGTATGCTTTTCGCTGTGTTTGTCAGACCCGGTTACTTTTTTCACTTAAGGATTGCGGTTGATCACTTGAGCCTTGTATGCAACGGCTAGTCAAGACTAAGCTGAAATACATCAACTTTTCAACAAAGTTTGAATGCATTTTTTCAAAATTTGGCGTAAAAACAGGCTCAGAACGCATCAGATTTACTGTAATGTGATTTTTCAAGTTTTCTGGGAGTGACCCCCCAGACCCCCCGGATCATTTATTGCAGCCCCACTGCTCACAAACAGCATCAGCCGCCACTGATACCAATGTATGTAGAACTCGTAACATGCGAGCAATTGAACTTATGCACGACGTTTGAACATAAGCGGAAAGGAGTTTTAGATTCCAATTGAAAATAGTTCCCAACTTTAAATGTTTTGTAGACGGGAAAAATGTTGACGTCTAATTCCATTGCACTAAATCTGGACAAATTTGTGACAAATTGTTTGTGTTTCTTACCAATAAACGAGATTGTTAGAAAGTTCTTGAAATCAGATTCCACAACCAAAAATGTAGTGGAATTCACTAGTCACGTTCTTGGGATTTGCAATCCAGTAACAAAGCATCACATCGCAAAAAGCGACTGCCTTGCAATAAAGCAAAACAAAAATGCTTTTTTTGTGTTAGAAGACGTCATCCTAAAGACAAGTGTTCATACCCTAAAGACAGCCCCACTTCACAAATGCGTGCAGTTCGACGGGCAGCAACATAACCGCTGCTTGTCAATCTACGAGCTTGGCAGCTCTCGCATCGCTCTCTAAGTCGGTTAAAAATGTGAACTTATCCATTGATAGAAAACAAACTAAAGGTCTTGTTCAACGTCATTGTGTAAGTATCGTGCCAAGGTATCTTGGGGTGACACTAGACAGATCGCTCACATACCGCCACCATTTGGTGTCACTGCGCAAGAAACTGACATCCCGCGCTGCATTACTGAAGCGCCTGGCAGGCTCTAGCTGGGGGGCGAGGGCTGACACTTTGCGAATAGCGGCCTTAGCCCTTGTCTATACTCTTCAGCAGAGTACTGTGCACTTGTCTGGTGCCGCAGTGCTCGCTGCCACAACATCGACACTGCCATAAACAGCGCCCTGCGCACAGTGACCGGATGCCTGCGTCCCACACCATTGGACAATCTCCCCATTCTCGCTGGCATCCAACCTGCTGAGCTTCGTCTCGAAGAAGCCACTCTGTCCCTCGGTCGACGGGCACTGGAGCCTAATCATCTTCTCCACCACAAGATCTCTGCCTTCCCAAACGGGCACCCCCGCCGACTGAAATCAAGACACCCATTCGTGCCAGCCGCTCGGCTTCTGATCAACGAAGCTGATGAACAAGACATCTCTGCGGCTACTTGGGCGGACCATAAATGGAATTCTGAATGGAGGTCAAGCACCACCAGACTCCATTCATTCATCCCCGACGCCGACAGGCGCCCCATCGGCCTGACACTACAGAGACGGGCATGGGTGCGCCTCAACCGTCTCCGTACGGGCGTCGGGCTTTTCCGCTCAACCATGCACCAATGGGGAATGGCTTCTTCCTCCTCCTGTGAATGTGGTGCCGAGGAACAGACCGCAGACCACATCATCAATGACTGTACCATCTTCAAGCCACCTAACGGAGTGGAAGGTCTGCGCGTCATGGATGATGAAACTAAAGACTGGCTGCTCTCTAGCAGCCTTCCAGTGTAGTCCGGGAACATCGTGAATCTGGGATGGTAAAAGGATAGACCCTCGGCCCCAGAAGCTCAAACGACGACGAACGTCATTGTATAATTTTGGTCGTCGATGTGTTCCAGACAAAACAACAGTACAACTAACAATAAGCGATACATCAATGTGGCGCATGAAAACACTGGAGAGTTTGAACCATTCATGAACAATTTTTGTGTTGTCAGAAATGTAAACAAATTATCATAACAAAAGGCTATCCTAGTGAGCAATAGCGTTATCGTGTCACTTCACTTATTTGCTCATAACATGTGATGTGAGTAGATCAACTCGAATGTCAACCTTGTCTCGTGCACTTGCACCTTCAATTCCTGTGACAGTTTTGAAACGAGCAATTTCAGCGCCGCCATCTTTAAGCTTCCGGGGAGTTTGTATCGTCCCCTAGTACTTAAGGTTGCAAGGACTTATGCATAGCTTATATTTTAATAAATAGTAAACTCAATACAATTGAATCAGGACTTGGATTAGGATTTAAAATAACAGGCAGCAATATCTGCAAAGAAAAGAATACTTAATCAACTCCTTCCTACAAAGAACAATGCCGCAACAAC
Organism: Aplidium turbinatum; assembly: GCF_918807975.1. NCBI lineage: Eukaryota > Metazoa > Chordata > Ascidiacea > Aplousobranchia > Polyclinidae > Aplidium > Aplidium turbinatum. The sequence goes on along the minus strand of NC_137483.1, from coordinate 1,425,978 downwards.
AGAACCAAACAAACGAATTGTCAAGATAGCGTGGAACCAAAGCATGCAATGTTATGGTTCTATTTACTTGTCCAAATTTTAGATCTCACATGCCCAGGTTTTGGATCTCTTATAGGCCTATCTATATTTCGGATCATTCGTGTCTAAATTTTGGCTTTCTGATGCTCATGTTTTGGAACTATTCTTCCCATGTTTTGAGTTTCTTGTGCCCAAGTTTTTATCTTTTATGTCCATTTTTTTGGATCAACCTTGCCCAAGTTATGTTTAAGGCTCCCACGCTTTTGACGTCATCTTCTTCTCGTTGTTCAGCTATGACTAGCAAGGGCAACGTTTATTGCATCATAGTGAGCAGTGTGAATCAATTTTACCGATTAATGTAGTTATCCCACAAATGTTCCTGGTACACAAAACTCGTATTTTTTGAAATCTTCTGATGTTTGTAGACGTTGAATCAATGTAAAACAATCTTTTCTTCATTTTAAAATCTTTGGTTGTTTGTTATCAATTCGATACTTTCAAAATATAGAAACTTTTATTTGAAACACTTCCAGGTCTTCAGCATTAACCTCCTACCTCGCGCGTCCCAAGTGTGGACTGTACTCTGCGAAATTTAAATAACGACACAATGGCTGCTTTATACGTTTAGTTTGTAGCCACTCAAACGTGAATGAATTTTGAACAGCCACTGAAACTCCGAACCAATCAGAGGCCACGTTGTCCGTGAGTTCGAGGTGCACGTTCGTGATTTTAGTGCGTCATAATTGGCTTACGCTACAAAGTTTCAGTGAGTGCATTGCTTTCTAAGAAGTAATTTGCTTAAATCCACAAGAATGTTGAGCTGCAATCATGTGATCCTTATTCAGCTACTAACATTGAGTCGAGAGAACGCGACTTAACTATTTGTGAGACTTCCGTTTACAAAAAGAAACGTTTTTGTTGCCATATGTATTGAAAAATATTAACTAACTTAACCAAGAAATTACAAATCAGCCACTTTTTACACTGATTTGACTTCTGCAGATGTCAAATGTCGATACAAAAAATGAATGATTTGCTGGCAAGACATAAAACGTTACAAACAAATATTTTCATGCTGATCTACATACACAAATCCCCGAAAGGTAAGGCCTTATTTAAATGAAAGTAAAATATACGTTTTCCCTCTGTTCATTGTTAATGCTCCGAGATCTGTTGTCAATCATTTCATCCCAATTGTAATAAATTGGGCAAATTCTAGCATCTTCATGCAGAAGATGAACTCCAACTCGATTTTTTAGAAAATGAAAGACTCAAGACATTGAAATCTAAGAAATTTGTCCCTTCACAAACTAATCGCTGGAGTTCCAACTACATCGGATATACGAAAGAATAATGTAGGTCAATAGGTGCAAAAAGTTTACGCAAATTTAATGCAACAAGGTACATGCAACAAGAAAAATTCAAACATTTGTTTCTGTTAAAGTTTCTTCTTTTTTTTTGCCATCATCGTTTTTATCGGCAGCAGCTTTTTCGTCGGCAGCAACTTGTTCAGAAACTTTCTTACCAGCATCAATTTCTTTAGAAAAAACTTTATCAAGTTCATCAATAGCAGATGTCGGCGTGGCTTTAGGAGAATATTCGTCAAAGGCAGTTTCACAAACAGCCTCTTCATTTTTGCTTGTTTGACTTGAGCAAGCTCCAGTCGAGCTTTGATCTGGGCGTTCAGGAAGGTCAGGATCTTTTGTCCTGATAAGTTGTTCATCATCATGAGTTCGATCCTCTTCAAAGTGTTCAAACTCAGTCGGATCATCGTTGTCTTCAATGTCTCTGTCTTCATTTTCCCGAGCCACCTCATGTTCCACGTTTGCTCGGCAACACTTGCGACACTTGCAGCACAGATATACAGTAACAGGAATTACGCCAACAACGGCGAAGCTAGAGCAAAAAATAATTATCCACCAGGTATTCGACTGAAACACAAAAGGAAACCATTGCAATGCACATTCCAAGAGCCAATACCAGAACTGAACGAAAGTTACGATTACAACTTACAAGCAATAGTATATTTTGTATTTTTTTTAGATGTATTTGATTATTTTTCTGATGAGTACAGATACGTTTGAATTTATTGTGTTGTTAGTTTTTGTATTATTCGCTAATCAAGGATATTCGATTCCACTAATTGGTTGCTTACTATAAGTTTCTGTAATTGCTTCTGTATTAGGTAGATCACCCATTTGAGGAAGTGTCTTAGTACCAGATCGCCTTTTCCAGTTAGTTTTTTTTAACTTTTGACCACTTATTATAAGTTATCTGCTTGTTGTATTGCAAAATTACTCCTCTTCCAAGGTTATGTTTCAAACAATTTACTTTTTACCGACCGCTAATCTTTGCTGAGAAGTCATCTCCAGAGGCGTATTATCAACTGCGTCATCAACAACACAGTGGAAATGTTTATGATTAATAATCTCGAAGTTGCAACAAGTGGCCCCAGTGATCAAACTCTTGCCATATTATAAAGCTGCAGTGTTGTCTATGTGATGAAACGTAATCACTTCAAGCATTCCAAGATGTGGGAAAGCATTACTCCAACTTCTGCTTTTTCTCTCGCCATCACGCTTCCATTAACTTTTAGTGCGATTGTTTACTCTCTTAATGCAAGGTGCTCTTGGTATTGTGCCCATCTTAACTCGATATAAAGCTTTCCATTGTACATCAAACAGTTTAGAAACCACCAGAAGAAGTTGCACTTTTGTAGTACTTACCTCTAAAAAAAGGTTGCCTGGGTCTGTTGGAATCAAGTAATCTCCAGATGCATTGCCCCATTTCAACTCAGATAAAGTCCTGTTAGATACATTCGAATAACCAAGTGATCATGATGGGTACCGTAACTTACCAATATTAACAAGAGCAGGTGCGTACGCATGGGGAGGGGTTAGTCTAGTACGAATTGTTTAGTCAGTCTTAACAAATATTCTTTCAGCTATTTCCAAAATTAAATTTATAAATTGTTGAATTGAAATAGCATTCTAAATGAACTGAAAGTAAATTTGAAAAAAAGTCACTATCAATACTAATAAGTTCACGATTACAAAATTCTTTGCAAGCAACCAGACATTCGGTTGCATTTGATTCAAAAAATGATGCTTCACGTCATAGTTTATTTAATACAAGCTCGGACAACCACTAAATTAAAAAGTTTATAAAAGAGAAAAACGTTTTGAAAGCAAAGCAAACCTTTAAAGCATCTAATGTTAAACATACCTGCAAGCGAAGGTAAAAAGAATGCATCCCAAAAGTAAAACTGAGTGTTCCGTCATGGTTAACAAAATCAACAAAAACTTAAACAAAAACCTTTCAAAGATATTAGAAAATTGCACGATTCACTTATAATTTGTGCGTTTACATTCACCAATTCACAGGCGCAAGCTTAGAAAACAACTCATGCACTTCATACAAGATTTGTCTCTGAAAAAGTTTGCCCACTTCTTATTCTATTGGTGAATTCGATGCTAACCAGCTATTTGGTATGAACAAATCTATTACCAGGCAGCAAATTAGTCATCTTTTATATTGGTCCAACGTCTGCAGACGTTGAACCAAAGCAAAAAATAACTAATTCGCTACTGGGTTGTTAGCCACAAGAGTCTGCCTTCATCGAGTCCTTACCAATGTCATCTTTCGTAAACTTTCCACTAAGTTCTGCTGAATATAAATGAAACGACTGGCATCCAACACAATCAGGACCAACTTGTGTCGAGGCATTCCGCATTGCTTGTGCAGAGCGTCAGGCGACGGATGCTGATCATCATGAATTTGCCTGCAACTGGCTTGTAAGTTGCTGATTGAGTTTCAGGGATTCCAAGCAAGACGAAAGCTTCCAATAACTGAAACCGAAAAGTAGCCTAATGTTTTTCAAAGCAAGGTCTGATTAAATGATTATCATTCATCAATGTAATATTACCATCGTTTATAAACACTCAGTTGGAAACAGAAAAAAAGAAGTTTTTAAATTACCAGCTTCGTAGCAAACCAGTTAATGTTGATTGGTTGTACAAAACTTGGAAATTGCGTGTACAATATTGCTCATAGCTCGAAGCTGCAGGTTTCGTCTGACTCTCTTCATGAGCTAACGTCAGAATAACGTAAAACTAAATGTGGTAAAGTATTTATGGTAGAAAAAAAAACTTTCTTCTATATAATATTCTACTATAAATACTAATAATACTTCACTTCTTCGTATGAGCTTTTTGGTCCGAGAGTTTTTCTTTTTGCCACCCCAGACTTACAATGTTCCTGGACTTGGAAGGCTACTATAGAGCAACCAATCGTTGGTTTCACTCCATTAGGTGGTTTGAAGATGGTACAATCGTTGATGATGCGGTTTGTTCCTCAGCACCACATTCACAAGAAGAAGAAAAAGTTGGTAACACAGTATTCCAATCTAATAAACGTAATGCGATAAAATATATGTTATGTGATAATTTATGAGAAATGGCGCATCACGTCGTGACTACGCTAAGTTTGGTGAACAATGCAAAAACAGTTTTCGTTGCAAACCCACTGCAGTTGCAAAACGTACAGAAATAACTACAACATTTTTATTATTTATTCTATTTGAATAAGACTACCGAAGAAGCTATCTTCACGACGGCGAAAGCTTGATAACTAAATTTTCCTAGTCCCAAACATGTTGTTTTGTTATTCGGTTTATTGCCTCCTGCAATACATGGATCCTAATAAAATTTATATCCTGCAATTCTCCTCGCATCGAGAAGACAGAACGGAGGTTCAGAGACATCAGGATCACGTTATTACTCATTGCTATTATAACTTGTCATATAATCCTCCTGGCTGATCAAGATATTTATAGATGATAACCTGCAATCTATCAACTAGGTGTACCCCTGGTAAGCTACATGCTTGTATGTTGTATGTTTGTTATTGCTTTGCGTCGTTGTTCACGTTGAAATCTTTTGTCCAGAAAGCGCGCGGACCACACGAACTAAAAAAATGACGTTTTGGAATTCATGTCATCTCTACCATTATGCGACTAACGCGTGTTACGCTCTCATGCATAAGACATTCCATTGGAATCATCGGGTGAATGTTGACAAGATAACCATCACAATTCCACAATATCTTTCAAGCAGTGGCGTATCCTGGTTGGCAGGGCCGTTGACAGGATTTCTCGGGCCCGGTACCAATTTATTTTCGGGCCCCCTTCGGCCTTCATCGACTATGTTATGAAAATAAAGGTTGTGTACAAACTTTTATTGATGTCGTTTAAGCATGGTCATTTAACAAATCTTGCGCAATCTTAAAATTTCTTGAACCGCAAAACTTACTATCTCTACCTAGCGGTTGCTTTTTTGAACTTTTATTTGTCACATGGCGCTAGAGTATTTTAGGCTCACCAGAAGAGAATTTACAGCAAAGGTAGTGCAGACAGTCAAAAAGTTTTCAATTTGATTTGGGAAAGGTGTTTGGGCCTCGATCAAACATTTGCTGATTGCTGCAATCTGAAAAGCGGTTTTGTGCAGTTTTTAGTGCAGTGCAATGCAATTTTTAGTGCAGAAACAGGGATAGCAATCTTTTTACCTGTGCCATTTCAGTTTGAGTTTAAACAAATATTAACCTGTTTATGTTGAAATTCGTGTTTCGGGTAATATTCATGGTTAGGGAAATCACTATACTAGACTAAACTAAATTCTTATTTTACTGTTTGGTGGCTGAAGTGGCTATTTGACCACCAGAAAGCTGAAGTGCAGTGCTGTGTTAAGCCCTTTGTGGGCCCCCGGGGCCAAAATAATTTTGAGCCCCTTATTGGCAAGCAGGCTTATGATAATATAGTGTGTATGTTAACTGCACTGATATGGAAAGGTGGTTAACTTCACTAGAGTTTCTCACCAGTTGAGAAAACAATACAAATGTAAATAAGAGCAAACACAGGTCTATCAAGTCATAGCTACACCTTTGCTTGCAATGAAAGCCAAAAGTGTTAACGATTTCTAAACATACTGGCAACGGTCATGAAGCGTATGGGTCATTCAACCCAGATCTTATATCACACAGTAGAAGCCGGTATCAAAATTTGACATGCTTATCACATTGAGTTCATACAATTTTTTACATCGGACAAGAATTGACAAAATTATGAGAATTTTAAATTGGTTACCTACATTTGGAAGCAATTTTTTCCAAAAATTACAATTGGCATTTGAAATTTCACTAACCTATTATTTTTAAATGTATATATAATTATATAGCCATAACATAGCAAAACAGTTTAGAAGTGCAAAAAAAAAGTGAATTCACAAATGCTTTAACAAACAACATTTTAACACTTTCACCAAGTGGTAATTATGTTTTGCCTTATAGGATCGCCGAGGTGGAGGCTGACTTGGTGACCTCATAAGGTCTTTCGCTTCTTTCCTATCTCACTTTTATGTAATGTACCACTTGTACCAGTGCATTTGATGTGATATTTTGTGAAAAAAAATAAACCAGTGATTGATTGATTAAACCACTCACCTATACAATACTTTCAAAAAGCTAACAAGTACCCAATCAAAATGCTAACATGAAAACTCAAGTGTACTCAAATGTGCATAATCAGGAACTTAAGTACGATAAAAACAAAAGTTTACCAATCTAGTGATATACTTTCAATTCACAACAGAACAGTGTTAATCCATAACAGTACAGAATGGCGTACATGGTTTATTAACTAGGCCTACTCACACAAGATACACTATTATTAGAAACCTGTTGTTAATCATGCTATATTTCACTAAAACATTTTTTTTATTAATTGCTTTATTTTTGGAACATCGTGGTTGCTGAATTTAAGAAGCACAATTATTATGAGCAGCAGTTGCTGTAATCTAACTGTTGAATTAACTTTTCTACATGTAATTATTTTTTCATATGCAAACACCATTGGTCATGCTAAAAACAGTTGTTATTGAAATGGTGCATGAGTGCTGACTGCTGACTTATGTAGATGAAGTTTAATAACTTCATCACATGTTGCAACTACTTCACAGGAATCACAGCATACATAAGAAAATTACTATGATCTTTAACAAAACGGAGCAACATTTACAGTGTAACACTAGTTAATAGGTTTCTAGGTAAGGTCTAACAGCTTCATCACTCACTGACAACTTTGCAGTACTCAGAAATCCTTCATAGGTTACTGGTGCTTAATGAAATGTTATAATGCTTACTGCACAATACCGGCTAACTACTACCTAGTTAAACTTTTATAACTTCATAAACAATCATCAACCCAGCAGTGTACAGAACACAGCAGAAATATAACTAATAGTAAACACAGGTCTATCAAGTTATAGCTTCATCTTTGCTTGGAATGAAAGAAATGAAACATAAAGCAGCAACGATTTGAAATCACAAACAAAATACTGGCAACTGTCATAAAATACTTATTATACTGGTATCTAAATGTAATATGCTGGTTACACTTGCTGATAGCTACCTCTGTAAAGTCAGGGATATTTATAATTGCGAGATTGTAAATGCTAAAAATGAAATGCTAATTAATCTATGAGAAATGCTATTTTGTTTACTGTTCACAATTTTTTAGCAATAAACAAAATATGACTGCACAAATGGAATACGCTACAAATAAGACAAACATTTTTATGGCCTACAGTTAAAGGCAGGTTAATTGATTATATACCTATTACACTACTCAATGTTCGCTTATTACTTGCTAACCTTTGACTTTGAGGTCAGTTTTTGAATTGTTTGTCTTACTTCTGGTGGTCGTTCTTAAGCTTGTGGCCTGCTGGTCACTTTATCTGGTTCTTACCACAGCAATTAAAGACATGGGTAAAGATCGCATTAAATGCTTCATGGTTTCTGGTACATTCAAGGTTTAACATTTGGCTCAACATAACTTTTGAAAAAAAAAAACTATGCAAAGAGCTTGGAGAAAAACATTCCCTTGTTTGGAACATCTGCAAAACTTTTGCAGCACGTCTGCACCATTGCTAATCATAGTAAACGAATGTATTCCAATTGCAATAACGGCAAAGCAAAGTTTGCTAGGTTCTGACAAACCTCCATGTTCAGCCTTTTCAAAGAATTCCTCTTTGAGAGTTTTGTTTATCTGAAATGTTCAAAGCAAGAATGTCGGTAGTTCAAACAAGACATCTTCTTTATGAAATGCTGAATGAAATCTTGGTACATAGCAAGGTTACACCATTCTAGAACTAGATTACCGGTTGTAAACCAGTAACATTCACTTTGAAGTAAAGCTTAAGAAAACAAAACACCCTGTAAAACCAAAACGTTAAGCTAAAAGTGCAACAGCCTTAATGCAGCTTCTGACACTTCAAAAAATACTTTTACCTTGCAAGTTATACCGGTAGATGTAGAAAAAATATTTTATTGTTAAATGGGATATCAATAGACCAACCATACTTTAAGCTAGTCCAGTATTACAAAAAGTATTTCATGTGTCTTGTTTACTTATTGGCAGACTTCAAAATCAATCGTACCTGACTCTTAAAGTTTATGCTAACGAGAAGCTAACCTACGCACAAAACATGAACGCTTTCACCTTATGCTAAAGAAAGGTTTCAATCTATGCTTTTGCAAAATTTAGACAAGGCATTGCAATTAAGTTATGCAAATGTCTTATATAATTTGCCCATTTATGACAATCATTTTAAAATGAGCTGTCTACTTCGTGGTTTAACCTATAACAGTAGCACACAAAGTATGGTGACCCTACCACTACCAGTGTATAAAGCGGTTTCAGTTCAACAGTTGCCAATTCCAAAGTTTTACCACAAAATACGAAAAAATAAACAACCAAAATAATTAGAACACATTTATCTTAAACACACCTTTGTAGGAATTGGGCCTGTCTTGATTTCAAGTATTCAATTGCAACCAACCTGTTTTATTTCAAACACAGGTAATTTTACTAATGTTGTCACATTTTAACTTTTCAAGATAATGTGGTTTTTAGAGATGTTTTGGTATAAGGGCCCAGCATCTCATTAGTACCGGACCTAAATTATCTTCTCAATGAACAAGTAGGCTACACGCAGTAAACTTTAACAACTAAAAAACAGATTGTTACTGAAACACAAAAGTCAATTACCTGTGGGCCCCCTGAAATTTTATCACAAAATAACGACCAAGATAATGTGGTGATTTTAGAGATATTTTGATATAAGGGCCCAGGCCCAGCATCTCATTGGTATCGGACCTAAATTATCTTCTCAATGGAAGTACACACAGTAAACTTTAGCAGCTAAAAAACATGTTGTCACTGACACATATATTATTATTATTATTATTATAACCTCTGATGGCAATTCCTTCAGATCTGATTATATTAAGATCTTGATTATGTTTGAAGTCGCGGGGAATTTTTAAAATCCGGGCCCCTTAAATATTCCGGGCCCGGGTCCAAAAGTACCACCTAGACCCCCCTGTCAACGCCCCTGCTGGTTGGTTGAGCAAGGGAAGCAATAAAACTCGTGGGGGAATAGAGCGTGCCGAAGGCACGTGTTTTCTAGGGGGGTCCGGGGGCATGCTCCCCCGGAAAAATTTTGCAAAATTACACTCAAATAATGAATTATACTGCTTTCTGGAAACACTTTTAGGGTAATTTTTGTATGAAATTTATTAGCAGATAAACAGCTATTAACTTATTAAAGGTAGCTCTTACACACGAACGGGCAAAGGGCAAAAATGCGACTATAATTAGAGAACACCAAAAACTCAGCTACAAAGTCAAGTCTAGCTTAGACCTCACATATCCTGTCTTATTCCAAAGTCTATCCAGCCAGGATAACAGTGTAAAGCCAACATTTGGCTCAAACTTTTGCTTACAAGGCCGATATTATAACCATAACAGTGCCCTAGATTTTCTCATTACGTAGCTCACTGGCACAACATCCAACAGAGCAGAGTTGCCAGACTATGAAAAAGTCTTAAAGCCAAAATAATACAAAGAAAAGGCCAAAACAAGGAAAATATTAGACAAAAAAGGCCAAATGGATATATTTACCTGTTTCTATCAAAAATAATAAAATTTACATATATATTTTATAACTTGTAGTGGATTTTAATAAATTGTAGCAAAAATAATTCTGAAAGTAGCCCAAAAAATAGCAAGTTAGCCTATAAAAGTAGCGGATGAGTTTTGATCCGCCACATTACAAGTATTAAACAAGTATGGAACATGTATTGAACAATGGTGAATATGGTTTCATCTGGTAAGGTTACAATATTAGAGAAATATTGATTATTATGCATTTTGAAAAGTTATTTAAAAAAAAACTAATTCGCGGAATTTGGCTAATCTGGCAACCCCGCGACTGGAAGCAATTTTTAAATCGCTTCCAGCGATTAGTTAAAAGAAACGTAAATTGCGAAAACTTTGCTCTGCTTTTTTCCTTTCTTTCAAACTTGTTTCTTCTTATTGCAAAAACGAGAGCAACGGATGCAATACGAATCTTCGCTTCCGTTGGCTTCCAACTTTTTTAAAATTAAAACCGATTTCAAAATCATACGGGGGGCATGAGTTAAAAACCGTTCTAAATCGCATTTAGGTAAAGAAATTACGAAATCGTTTTACTGAAAAATATCAGCTTCTCTTTTTTCAATTTTGACAAGGGAAGCAATGCTTCCCTTGCTTCCATTGAGGATACGCCCCTGCTTTCAAGCATCCTTCAATAAACTTAGTTATATATTTGAAATTACATTATGATACATGTTGTCATTATGATGCATTATGATTATGATGCATGCATAATGTTACTAAATCATTGATATTGTGATCTTTTATTTCAGCAACTTGAGGGTCAAGGGGCTCGGCGTTTTACTACTCTTGAGCAGTGGCGGTGATTCGAACTAGATATTTGAGCAGGTGTCGAGCAGCATTATACTGATTGGTCATCCAGTCCTTGCTGACAATGCGCAACGTTTGGAGAATGATAAAATGGCCCACTTGATAATGTGATCTGCAGTTTGTTTCTCCTTGCCACACTAACAGATCACAAATGGAACGTTCCCTCGTTTGTGCATGCTGGAGCGGAATAGTCTGCCATTGCTTATAGAAAGTAAAGCCAACTCAGGCCTTCCGTTTAAAATTATCAGTGGGGAATATTACGGTGTGCCACAGTTTAAACTTAGATTACGAGAAGGTTTTTCAAACTCAAAGTTGCAATTTTTTGTTTGACTCTCTTAAAGGGGTATTAAAGGAAAAACCTGACTTGGCGATTTTCCACGTTCTTTGTGTTTAACATGCTACCATAAAACGATTTTCAATAAAATTTTGCCCCATTGCGGTCTGACCACCATTGTGGGCGTGCTTTTGTCAGAGCTTTCAAAACGAGATTGGCCTGAGCAACGAAGCGTGCGACTGTAAAGAACGTCATAAAGTCTACGTCATAAAGTCTAGCAATCAACCGATCACGCAATAATTGTTACTGCGGGCGATTTGACTGTAGGCTATGTATGTATTTACATCAAAACAGCACATTTTAACATCAAAACAGCAGACAGTTTGCTCAAAACATCAGATTGGTAACGTGGCTTTTGTTATTGCTGGACTTTATGACGTATTCTTGAGCTGTGTTTGCACGTTTTGGTCATTTTGAAAAAAATGAAAATAAATGAAACACTGGACTTTGGGCCTTGCTAGCGCCATTGAAAACAAATTTTTTTGGGTAATTGTTTTTGAAATGTATTCTTGAATGTTCAGTTTACTCATTTTAATGCTTAATTCCGGTTTGAAATTTTCCTTTAGTATGCCTTTAAGGTGTTGTCAGACTAATATAAACCTAAATGTGATATTTACTTGAAAAATAAAAAAACTGAATGCAAATTTGGGCTAATTAGAGTAATTCAGATAACTTCGATTTTATTTTAAAACTTCAAAATACTAAGAAAACTACGAAACCAAACAACTCTTCAGTCATATCTTTTGCTTCCACTAGCTACTGCTTATCATCCTATCTCTTTCAAGCCCAGTTGGGATCAGAGTTTTGCTGAAACCGCCAAGTGTCGCTCAAAGTGTACCAGCCCAGCATAACTTCACGTGGAGGATTTACAAAATTTTCTATCGGCATGCGACAGTTGAAATGACATGTCGATTACCGTGAAATTGTAAGCACAACAACAATAAAACATTTTATTTGGATCAGCAAGCACAAAAAATGACATAGAATCAGTTGCAAAATAAAAAGGGCACAAGCTTCAAAGTTACATAAAAACAGTTAATGACAATTTTCTAAATTAAAGCGCCCTCCGTCGGAAGCATCAATCAGAGGTTAATTTGTTTGGAAATGTTTATTGAGTTGAACTTTCCCACAGCTGCTGTCAGTGGTAGAAAGCGTTCACAGCTTTACCATGAGAGATATCTTAGAAAGGCAAGTTTTACATGGATTCTTCTATAAAAAGCCGAAAGTTTTCTTCTGTTATTTGTGTGTATATGTTTTCATGGTCTGCTTGTTGTTTATCATCAGCAGCAGGTTTTCCACTTTCAGCAACAGTAGTGGAATCATGAGAATGAACTTGTACAACAGCTTCATATACATTCGATCCGTCAAATGTGGTTTCCGCATATGCGTCCTCAGCAACAGGAACTTCTTTTTTCAAAAGATCAAATTCTGAGTATTCCAAATTGCTTGTGTTTGGAACACTGGTCTCTTGCACCGAGGTCGAGGCTTCGTCGGCAGACGTCCGTTGTAAAAGTCTTCTTCTTGTTGGAGTCATTTCTGTTGAGTCCATGGGTGGGGTCGGGTCTGAGAAGATGTCCTCATCTCGAAGGGGGTCAAATTGGGGAGATGGAGTGACCCTTCCACGAAACGATTGGTACAGGAAGAAGATAATCACAGAAATAGCGCCACCTACCACCACTCCAATGATAATATAACTGAAAACTGGAGTTCGTTTTTCCTGACAACAAAAATTTTTAATGTAAAAAAAGCAGTTTAGGAAATAATGTTGTGGGGGTGACAACACAGATTCAATTTTAGCTAAAAAGATAATAAAGATGTAAATTAAACGCTTTCAAAATACTATCTTTTGTAAGGTAATCATCTCTATAAATATTGTAAACCTGGTCTGTTCTCTTATCACAATTTTGTATTTCCAACAAATGTTAAGTACAACGTTCACTTACAAAACATCCACTCACGAGACATCCACTAAGACGCAGTATGTAACATGCGTTCACGTGCCAGTATGTGAAATGTGTACAACTGTACATGTGACAGTTCTTACAGTGACCGTTGACAAGCTTAAAAACTTAGGTTTCGAAAAAATATCTTTATTGCAAAATGACAACACCAACTCACCAGAGGTACAACAGTAACCAGGTCACTGCTGTGTGTACGTACATCAGCCGCGTGAGGGGAGCTACTTTCGTCTTGTCTGCAATGTTTTATAATTTATTTCTATCAAGTCTATAAGAATTCATGCACACAGAATAAATATTCGATCGTATGTTAATTCAACGTCTCACGACGGTAACGTAAAGTTTATGTTTGTTAGTATGTCATGCAATCAAAGTGCTTGTTATTTTAAGTGAATGAATTTTTCCCCCAAACATAACGCTCCCACATTATAATAAAATGCACTGGATGTTTAGATTTAGTAGATGACGCGTGTATTTTAAGGTAAAATCGTCAACAACACTCTCTAGAATCTAGATGGCTCTATGGAGCACCACTTGGCTTTGTTATCAAACAAACAAAACTTCAACGTTTAGCTAGATGATGCAACCCTAGAGGTACGCAGCTAAGTATCATTTAGCGGCACCAAGTTGGTGGGATATATTTTGACAATATCAACCAAATTACCGGAATAAAAAGTATGCCAGAAGTACTAGCAAAAACAAAACGCAGAGTAAAAAGGAAGGAGTTTATATGGGAGGCCCAGCTGATTAAATATGATTAATCTGTTGAAGAAAGTGGGTGGAATAGCCAACAAGAAAGACCATTTAACTTCACTCTTTCAACTTTGGTGATCTAAAGCCTTTTTAAGTATTTGAAATTGAAAAAGTACTTTAAGATCAAGTTATTGAATAATAATAAAAACTCTTGACTCTTACCCGATCGGAAATGAGAGTTGCAAACATTCTAAAAGCAAAAATAAAACCAGTTTCATGTTCAAATTAAAATGCAACTTGGAAAACAAAAGTTTATTAAAAATCTGTAAGAGAATGATTAACTGTAAGAGGAAGGTTCCAGAAGATTATAAAATCCAAATTCCTCCTGTAAGACGTCTTACTTCATGGAAACTAATTTAGAAGTTTATTGTGTGGCTTCGCGAACACTCAAATGAGGTTTAGTTTCAAAACTCCCGGGCTACTCTGTCTATTAGATAGAATGAAAAATAATTAAAGAAAAACAAAAACTATTCATAGATTTCTTCCCAATTTTGTCCCCTGTGTTTTATTGCTCACCTAGCCAGCAATAGATAGGCTACCATGTCTACATAGTTTCCACGTTGTCAGACATTAGAATCTTCTAGCTCCGATAAGATAGTCAAGCTACAACTCCAATAGCTACTCTGCTTCTTCAGTCTTCAACTGAAAGAATTCTTTCTATTTCCAATCTTGGAAACTACTCTAGTACGCAGTTGGAAACTTCCTCAGACAGAGTGAACTAAATTTGTGAAATCTCAGATTATTTCATTGTTCAAAGCACTGCGCCGTTTTGTGCTGATGAAAAAATTGTTGATTAGATTTGCAAATGCCTAAAAGCAAAAGAAAATATTTAACTTACAAAAATTTAGGCAAAGTGTTTCCGATGGTAGAATTAAAAATAACTTCAAGATTGTTAAAATTAAGTAATATAAATTTATATTAAATTTAAACAAAATTAAGATTGCACTTGTCGATACGATCTTTTTTGTAGACCAGTGTTATGTTTTACTGAGTAATAAAATACCGTAACCAAAGATTTTATCTTAAAAGTTTTGCATCCTTATAGAAGCTGTAGCAATATTCACCTCAGAAAATTAAGAGATTTCGGAATATAGCAAGAAGCAACTCGTTGGAAAATTTAATGTAGACTGGGATGATGCAAGGCAAACGAACAAAGGAACGACAAAAATGAACTGTTTTCAAAACATCAACCAAATTACTGGAATAAAAAGTATGCCAGAAGTAATAGCAAAACCAAACATCAGAGCAAAACGGAGGAAGTTCATATGGGAAGCCACAGCTAATCAAATATGAGTAATGTGTTGATTCTGTTGAAGAAACTTTAAATTACTGACGCAAGCTCAGTCACCGAGCGTGTGAAGTGTTGCGTGTAAAGTGTTGCGTGTAAAGTATTGTGTGTAAAGTGTTGTGTGTAAAGTGTTGTGTGTGAAGTGTTGTGTGTGAAGTGTTGTGTGTGAAGTGATGTGCGTGAAGTGTTGTATGTGAAGTGCTGTGTTCTTCTTCTTCTTTCGTTTGAGACTAGATCAAATCAAATTTCAGGGCAGGTGATGGAGAGCCAGGTGAGTGTAGCTTCGTCCAGCGTTGCTATACCATGCGTTCCATTTGGTGCCTTATAGATTGGATATTCGAGAACGACATGGTCAGCAGTTTGTTCCTCCGCGCCGCATTCGCAGGCCGGTGAGGGAGCCAAACCCCACTTGTGCATGTTGGAATGGAAGCGACCGACTCCGGTTCGGATTCTGTTGAGCTTGACCCAAGTCGGCCGAGGCAGGTCCATACCAGGGGGGCGCGCCACCGGGTGAGGTAAAAAAACGATGTAGTTTCGTGTCGGTGGCACACCACGCTGCATTCCAATTGTCTTCCATGAAGTGTGCTGCGCTGATGGCATGATCGCTGAATGGATGTAGTAATTCAACAGCAGCTGGCACAAAGGGGTGTCTTGACTTTAATTGCCGGGGAGATTCCTGAGGTGGGATGTTGACTTTTGCATGAAGCAAGTGGTTAGGATCCCCCGCCCGGCGAGCCAGATGTATAAGGGCTCCCTTTCGGCGAAGCTCAGCAGGTTGGATGCCTGCGAGGATTGGTAAATACTCTGTTGGAGTTGGGCGCAGGCATCCAGTCACAGTTCGCAATGCGTCGTTGATTGGGCTGTCGATGAGGCGGGTGTGGGCACTGCGGCACCAGTGCTGTGTGTGAAGTGATGTGTGTGAAGCGTTGTGTGTGATGTGTTGTGTGTGAAGTGATGTGTGTGAAGTGTTGTGTGTTTGTTTGTTGTTAAAGAGTTTTTGTCATCAGTTATTCAAACCACTAGGTGTCGCAGAACAAATGGCTGTTTTTGCTTTCCTCCACTGCACAGTAAAAGAATAAACCCTCGGACCAAGAAGCTCATACGAAGAAGTGAAGTATTATTGGTATTTATAGTAGAAGATTATATAGAAGAAAGTTTTTTTTTACCATAAATTCTTCACCACATTTAGGTTTATTTTAATGTGACGTTAGGTAGCGTACTGAAGAGAGTCAGAGGAAAACCTGCAACTTCGAACTAAAGCAACATTGTACACGCATTTTTTAAGTTTTGTACAACCAATCAACATTAACTAGTTTGCTATGCAGCTGGTAATTTAAAAACTTCTTTTGTTTTTTCTGTCTCCAACTGGATGTTTATAAACGATGGTAATACTACATTGATGAATGATAATAATTTAATCAGGCCTTGCTTTGAAAAATATTAGGCTACTTTTCGGTTTCAGTTATTGAAGCTTTCGTCTTGCTTGGAATTTCTGAAAATTAATCAGCAACTTTCAAGCCAGTTGCAGGCAAATTCATGGTGATCAGCATCCATCGCCCGACGCTCTGCAAATTGCACAAGCAAAGCGGAGTGCCTCGACACCAGTTGGTCCTGGCTGTGTTGGATGCCAGTCGCTTCATTTATATCCAGCAGAACTTAGTGGAAATTTTACGAAAGCAGACTCTTGTGGATAACAACCCAGTAGCAAATTATTTATTTTTTGAGTTGATTCAACGTTTTCAAACGTTAGATCAATATAAAAGACGACTGATTGGCTGTTTGGTAGTAGATTTGTTCTTAACAAATAGCTGGTTAGCATCGAATTCACCAATACTGTAGAATAAGAAGTTGGTAAACTTTTCAAAGACAAATCTTGTATGAAGTGCATGAGTTATTTTGTAAGCTTGCGCCTGTGAATTGGTGAATGTAAACGCACAAATTATAAGTGAATCGCGCTATTTTCTAATATCTTTGAAAGGTTTTTGTTTAAGTTTTTGTTGATTTTGTTAACCATGACGGAACACTCAGTTTTACTTTTGGGATGCATTCTTCTTGTCTTCACTTGCAGGTATGTTTAACATTAGATGCTTTAAAGCTTGCGTTGCTTTCAAAACTTTGTTCACTTTTTGCAAACTTTTAGTAGTTTTAATTTAGTGGTTGGCTGAGCTTGTTGCATAAAATAAACTATGACGTAAAGCAGCATTTCTTAAATTAAATGCAACAGAATGTCTGGTTGCTTGCAAAGAATTTTGTAATCGTAAACTTATTAGTATTTATAGTGACGTTTTTTCAAATCTACTGTTGGTTCATTTAGAATGCTATTTCACTTCAACAACTTTTAAATTTAATTTTGGCAATGGTTGAATGACTTTTTAGTTAAGACTGACTAAAAGATTCTAACTAGACTAACCCCTCCCCCTGTGTACGCACCTGCTCTTAACATTGATAAGTTGCCATCAGGATCACGTGGTTATTCGAATCTATCTTCTAGGACTTTATCGGAGTTGGATTGGGGCAATGCGTCTGGAGATTACTGGATTCCAACAGCTTCAAGCAACCCCTTTGAAGAGGTATGTACTACGAAAGTGCAACTGCTTCTGGTGGTTTCTAAACTGTTTGATGTACAATGGAAAGCTTTATATTGGGTTAATATCGACACAATACGAAGGGCACCATGGGTGAGAAGAAACAATCGCATTAAAAGTTAATGAAAGCGTGACGAGAGAAAAAACAGAAGTTGGAATATTGCTTTCCTACATCTTGGAATGTTTGAAGTGATTACGTTATATCGCATGGCCGACATTGCAGCTCTATAATATGGCAAGAGTTCGATCAATGGGGCCACTTGTTGCAACGTAATTAATTGAATCTTTATCCTAGGACTGGGAAAGCTTCTTGCAGAGCTTAGTCCTGGCAGTTTCACATACTTGTAGAGGCTTTGAATCACTGACGCAGGCCCGCACCGAGATTGAAAGAGTGGAGTTCCGATTGTTGAAGTCTTGTTGCCAGGGAATTATTCCATCCATTAGATGCCCTTGAATGGAGAGCAGTCCTTAGCGTGCGTTGCTCAAGCGCAAACCCCGAGAGTTGAACCAGCGCCGCTTGATCTTGAAGTTTCTTCAATATTATTGATCACAAACATTTCCACCGTGTTGGTGATGACGTAGTTGATAATACGCCTCTGGAGATGACTTCTCAACAAAGATTAGCGGTTGGTGAAAAGTAAATTGTTTGAAATATCCTTGGAAGAGGAATAATTTTGCAATACAACAAGCAGATAATTTATAATAAGCAACCAATTAGTGGAATCGAATAGCCTTGATTAGCGAATAATACAAAAACTAACAACACAATAAATTCAAATGTATCTGTCCTCAGTCGCTTCCACCTTAACAAACTGAAATGAACTGAAGAAAAATAATCAAATACATCAGAAAAAAACAAAATATGCTATTGCTTGTAATTTTTTGTTATCGTAGCTTTCGTTCAGTTCTAGTATTGGCTCTTGGAATGTTGCATTTCAATGATTGCATTCCAATGGTTACCTTTTGTGTTTCAGATGAAGATCCGGGATGTAATTATTTTATGTTCATGCTTAGTCCTCATAGTCGTTCCTCTTATTTTATATCTTTGCTGCATAAATTGTGAGTGTAATCCAGTAAACGTGGAAGATCAGCTGATTCGGGAAAATGAAGACAGTGACATTGAAGACAACGATGATCCGACTGCGTTTGAACACTTTGAAGAGGATCGAACTCATGATGATGAACAACTTATCAGGACAAAGGGTCTTGATCCTCCTGAACGCCCAGATCAAAGCTCGACTGGAGCTTGCTCAAGTCAAACAAGCAAAAATGAAGAGGCTGTTGTTGTTGGTGAAACAGCCTTTGATGGATCTTCTCCTAAAGCCACGCCGACATCTGCTGTTGATGAAGTTAATCAAGTTTTTTCTAAAGAAATTGATGCTGATGAAAAAGTTACTAAAGAAATTGATGTTGGTGAGAAAGTTTCTGAAACAATTGCTTCCGAAGAAAACGTTGCTGCCCACGAAAAAGTTGCTTCCGACGAAAACGTTGCTGCCCACGAAAACGTTGCTGCCCACGAAAACGTTGCTGCCCACGAAAACGTTGCTGCCCACGAAAACGTTGCTGCCCACGAAAACGTTGCTTCCGACGAAAACGTTGCTTCCGACGAAAACGTTGCTTCCGACGAAAACGTTGCTTCCGACGAAAACGTGGCTTCCGACGAAAAAGTTGCTGCCGACGAAAAAGTTGCTTCCGACGAAAACGATGATGGAAAACAATAAAAAAGAAGTCTTCCACAGGAAAAACTGTTTAAATTTCCCTTGTTGCATTAAATTTGCGTGAACTGCTTGTGTCTATTGACCTACATTATTCTTTCTAATAATATACGATGTAGTTGAAACTCCAGCGATTAGTTTGTTAAGGGACACATTTCTTATATTTCGATGTCTTGAGTTTTGTACTTCCTAAAAAAATAAGTTGGAGTTCATCTTCCGCATAAAGATGCTTGAAGTTTCTCAATTTATTGTAATTGGGATCAAATGATTGACAACAGATCTCGGAGCATTAACAATGAACAGACTTTAAACGTACACTTAACTTTAATTTCAATAAAGCCTTACCTTTCGGCGATTTGTGTATGCAGATCAGCATGAAAATATTTGTTTGTAACATTTTATATGTTGCCAGCAAATTATTCCTTTTTTTGTATCGACATTTGACATTTGCACAAGTCTAATCAGTGTATGAATGGGCTGATTTGTAATTTCTTGGTTAAGTTGGTTACTATTTTTCAATACATATGGCAACAAAACGTTTCTTTGTCTTCCCAATCTTACCAACTAAAGTTTTCATCTACGAATAACAAAAGACATTGAGGCCCAATTGTCTTAAGCGATGCGTCATAGCTGCTTGTTGGCTAAGGTATAATTTGTTATGAGTTCGCGCCTCGCTTAAACTTTGCTTGCGTCTTTACTTGCGGGAAAGGCGCCTTCTCAAAGAAAAAGCAACACATAAGTTTTCTTCAGTTTAGGACAAGGTTACATGCCATCCGGATAGTTGCGACTTTATGTTCAATAATTTGTTGGTATGAAAATCTATTTTTAATCCCAGTTCCAATATACAAACAAAGCATAAAGACAATTTGGTGATGTTAAGTCCACTAGAACGGGATAAGAAAACATCGTTCAATAAGCTCTCCGAACGTACTATAGTTCTTCGACAGCCTTGTGGAACGTTCTAGATGTTTCACGTCGTAAGAAAACGCATTTCATTATAAGTTTGGTAATGAGGTAGAGCAACCAGTTTCAGGAACTTTTATAACAATAACTTTTGTATATTCCTAGGAAGCCGGATATTTGAACGCTGGACGATCGTGTTCTCAATAATCGCGTTTCAGTCATATGTAGATTGTTAATCCGATACTCCCTGATGTCTGTTGACGAGAACGGAACCAGAAATGCAGATGATGCTGATCATCTAAATGCTGTTAATGTGACCTCCAAAACCAAAGAAGAACAGGAGGAAATCCTCCGAGAACATCTAGATGCTGATAATTTGACCTCCCAAAACAAAGAAGAACAGGAGAAAAAACACCCGGGAAGATCCGGATGTTGCTAAATTTCATGTAGATCTTCAAGCAAAAATTTCTGTCGTATAAATCTTGAAAAGCAAAGCAACTAAATATAATTCGAAATTGTTAGACGAAGAAAAAAAGTTTAACAACCGAAATCAGGAAAGATCATGTGCATGTTACCTCATCTCAAATCAATATTTTCTGAAAACATTGATGTCAGCTTAAATTGAGGAATTTCTTTTGAAGTAAGACGTTTATCACAACAGCAATTATAATGCCACAGATTTCATCTGAGCGATTTGCCGAAATCCATTGCGAGAACTTTTTGTTACCTTAATTTTAATGTTTGAATTGCTTGCGTTTTCATTTAAATAAAATTGATTTTAAAGAAGTGAATTTTATCAGCAGAGAACAAAAAATTTCCAAAATTATTTTCCTCATCTTCTATTACATCAGTGTTGCCAGTCACTTATTTTGGTAAGAGCATGACCTCAGAAGGAGCATGGCAATGATTTAGATAGAAAGTAAATTAAGTACATGTTATAAACGTTCCGCTGTAGACAGCGTGTTCTAAAGGATTAGGGTTAGAGAATACATTTGGATGACGTGAGTTCGCTTCGCACCCCTGTCATAACTCTTTTTTCTTCTGCAATTACCAAATAACGTTCAAAGCACTGACCAACTCTTTGGCTGAGTACCAGAAGGGTCACAATTTGAAGGTAGCCACTTAAACCATGTTCTGGTTGGTTCATGCCTTACAAGCTCTTACAAAAGTTCTTGCTTTAAACTGGCTACCGAGTGAATTCATGATAGGCCTGTGAGAGTTTGAATAAACTGGAAAGGAAAGCAAACTATCGAGAAATGTTGTCAAATCTTATCCAGGCTTACGCCAAATGGTTTTAGGTTTAGAATAAGCAGACGGAAAGAGAAGGAAGCTCTAAACGTTTGCTTTTATCCAGCAAAGTGTAAACTAATGATCATTATATTCATACGTTTATTGAATAATTGTAAACTTCGAAAGCAGAAAGCACAAACCGTATTCTGGATCTGGAAGAACAACAGAGAATTATGTTTCAACAGCACGAAAAAATCCTTTCTTCCCTGGATGAGCAAGACTCCCTACTGGCAAGGAGGAGACAATTGGAATCTCCGAGGCAGTGTCTTCAGCTGGAAGCTACAGAAACCATTATTGGCGTGACATGCAGATTGGCGTGACGTCATTCAAAATGGTTCGTGAACAGTACATACGCAAACAATCTATAGGCGCCAAAGAACAATGTACAATATTGTACATCAGCGCGGCCGCAAAGAGCTGCAGCACAAAATTATATCATCACCCCGAATCTATTCAGCAACGCTGAGTGTCAAGCATCAACTAGATTCACAGCATTTTTTACTTGAGGTCTTTGGTATGACCCGACAGGTGTCGAGTCCACGTCCATCGACTCAGAAGCAAGCACTCAAATTATGACGTCACGAAGCAAGTGAAATTTTAAGCCAAATTTCATCGTATTGTGATTTCTCTGAACGTCACAAATCTGTGACGTTTAACATGAGGTCACGTGCTTTGTACGTTTCTTTTTGTTTATTATGCTTCTGGATGAAATGTTGGAACACTGTGGTGGGTTTTGTCAAAATAATCAACTCATTTACAACAAGCACAGACGTTAAATCAATGTAAAAAGATGGACTACCAACTGAGATTGGTGTAGAAGCGACGCGAAAAGTTTAATTAGTAATTTATAAATTGAAATGTTCGAGAGAAGTTTGAAACAAGATTTCTCCAATCACCAGAAGCAGGAGACAAGTGGCTGAACAGATTTATAATTTTTCAGACTTGATGTTGATGATGTGGTAAAGAATAGGAATCGTTCAGTCCCGGCTGACATTCAGTGAAAGAGGGGCAAAAAAAGTTGTTTTGTAATTGTAAGGAAAATTTTTGTGGTCAATCAACGTAAACGTGTATGTCATTGCGTACTCTATGGTGTACCTTTGTTGGCGGTATTGGAACGAAAAGGCGTTTGCTTTATAATGAAACAAAATACCCTTTGACCAAGCTCATCAAATTTGAATTATTATCACATTAACATTGTTAATTCTACGTCACAACCAAGCATCGAAAGCTTTCCTGTTTTTGTGTAGCTGGAACTAAAGACTGATTTCTAGATAAAGTTTAAAATAATTTACAAGCTTAGTGTCAGTTGGTAGTAAACAACTCTAGTTACATTTCTTACAGATTTTTGTTTTTGAAAGTTTGAGTTTTAAAAAATGATTAAGTTTATTTTTATTTTGGGATTCCTCCTCGGAGTTTTGCTGCATTCCTTAATCTGCAGGTAAGCTTTCCATAGTTTTAAATCCATTAGATAATTTTAAAAATTAGAAAAGCTACTCAATACTGAACAACTTGCATTGGAGTAATCATGTCTTTAAAGTTAGAAATGTCAACAACAATAAACAAAAAGTGAATAAAAACATATCCGCAACCTCATGTGCATGTAGGTCCACACGAAGTGAAAATTTCATGACTTTATCTTTATTTTTCCAAAGAAAATGTTTACAAATACATTGTTGCGTGTGGACAATGGTCAATGTTTTGATCTAAATGATCTCCTCAGTGCAGTGAACTTAGAGTAGAAAGTTGATTGACTGTTTCAAAGTTTCGGATGAGATAACAATAGAAAACCTCGCAGAGCTTATGACGTAACAAGAGTGTTGCATAGTCGGTGATGCGGTGCATGTCTAAAGATTTTGTGTAGCAACAAAACCAAACATTTCCATTTATTTCTTCATAATCGTTGATGGTTAAGCATCTGTGACTAGTCTTGGCGGGTTTACTTTGTTGGCAGTTGGTGATTTGTAAAAATGATGAAGAATGAACGAAATTAGGATAAATTAAATAACTAAAGAACAGAGTTGTTTAGTCGAATCAGAAACGTTTATTTTTGAAACAGCTCTGACGATCGTTCGCGTGACAATGCATCGGCATCGATGCAGTTTGTTTGGGATGAACACATCGTGTACGACAAGCATCGTCATCATGATCGTTGGCATATTGGTCACAATGAGAATAAAACTGTCAAACGCGAAACAGAGATACCGGTAGGGGAGGATGAGGTAAGTTGAGCCACTTTTTACTTAGACGCTTCTACTAAGAAAACCGCTTGGTTTACAATAAAAGTTAAAGTGGCAGCATAATGGTTGATGCTTTGGCCTTAATTTAACAAAAAAAAATTTCATAACTCATAAGAATATTGAAAAAAAGCATGTTTTAAATACTAGGTCATTTTGGCTCAACTTACCTACCCCACGTGGTAAGTTGAGCCGGGGTGTGAGGTAAGTTGAGCCACTCGTTTAAGTTTAATTACAAAAGCTGTAGCGATGGTTGCCTACATATAAAATGCTATGCAATACATGTGTTCACGAAATTATTTCCCAGTTATTTGTCCCGAATTGTAACATGGACTGTGACGCAATGATGACGTCATCATTGCGATGCACTGTCATGCTTGAGCGACAATCTCTCATTATTTTTTTTCTATTCACTAACTCGTGTTTTCGCTGCTTGGTGAAAACATGGTTCGGCCTTTTACGATGTGCAAATCTATCGGGCGGACGTATTAATTAGAGTGTGCAGTGACTATTCCACTTCACAATTGACCCCGTCTCTTGTTGACCATATATAATCTTCACTCAACACATGTGGAACTTGAGTCGAAAGTTAGAAAGAAGACAGGTTGGGTAGCAGTTAATAACTGCTACCAGAAAGAAAGAACAACATGTGAAAGGATACATTTATTTTGTTGTGACTGTTCGACAGTGAAATTGCGCACTTCCCAACCGTCAAATCTGCCAATTTTTTGTTAATTAAACGTCAACAGACGTTGAATCAATGTAGTACTGGCATATCGTGTTAACTGAGCTGCAGAACAGAAAATAAAACGATGAACTAATACAGCACAATCCTGATTAAATAAACCTCCAAATGTGAATTTTATAAATCAATTTCCGTTGTTTGTCAGATCTAAACTTATTCAATATGCCACTGATCAAGAGAGCATAAAAATCGGAATTTCTGCTGAAGGCAGAAAGTTTCTCCAAGCGGTCGTGTGAGGACGCTTTTTAACGACATCCTCTTTAAGAAAAGCACACTCATCGTCTGCTTCAAAGACAAAGGACAGCTTTTCCTCGGACTTTCCAGGCAGTTTTCTTGAAAACTTGGCCTCAATTTCTCCATCTTCATTGAAGCATTCGATTTTACCAATGTAATACACAGGTCGGGTTTTCCTTTGCATGTTGATAGTAGGCTGCAGGTTACATTACAAATAAATTTAAACTTCAATAGACCAATGGACAAATTATTTTTCCAGAGATTTAGACTATTAAAGAGTAAAATACAGTTTGTTAGCTATTTAATGACTACATATATCATCACTTAACACTGGCAGCTGAAGTGAGGTAAGTTGAGCCGGTGGCCGGTGGCTCAACTTACCTGTACATCACTGGCTCAACTTACCTTTAGGCCGCCATTAAAAGTTAAACGGAAATTTCTCCAGTCATATATGAGCTAGCAACCTCACTTTAATAGTTTCTGAATAAGCTAACATTAGTGATTACTGTTATACATATCAATACTGGTGAATGCCACAGACATTTTGTGCAAAACAAAAAATCTTTTTTTTCAAAAAGTTCAAAAAACTTCCCAAAAGCACTAAAAACAGTTTTTCTGTCTTTCTACAGGACAAAGACCTATAATCTTTACAGAACAGTTCCATATAAGATAAACGGTCAGGTAGGTGGCAGTATAGCAAGTTGATGCGATTTATATTTTTTGAGTTACGGGGAGTGGCTCAACTTACCTCACCTTCCCCTACGTCATATAGAGATTTCTTTTTTCATTCTTGCAGAAGTTGATTCAATTTATTGGAACAAACCTCATACTGCACGTGTTGGCGATGAAATGTAGAATTATATGTTTTTTCTACACATCAAGTGTTTTCACAAAATTCTAGGATATTTACTGCACAAATGTAAATGCAAAGGACTTGTTTTAACCTGATGCTGCGAGTTCACTGTCGTAGTAGCGGTTTGTACCAGCTTTCGGAACACAGCTCCCTAGTCATGTTATGACTATGGTTCGCATCTACATTTGCGATGTAAACAACGATCATGCTGCTGAAATCGAAACTCAATCCCTTGCATTGTCTGATGTTGTTTTCCATTCGAACAAAACTTATTCAATATGCCAACCTTGGCCGCGTTCCTAGCCTCATCTCTGGCCCCGCTCCTAGCCTCATCTCTGGCCACATCTATTTCAACTGGTGGCGAGTCATGTGGTCAAGCGTTAGTTTTGTCAATTGGGTTTTTAAAAGCATACTAAAGGAAAATTTCAAACCGGAATTAAGCATTAAAATGAGTAAACTGAACATTCAAGAATACATTTCAAAAACAATTACCCAAAAAAATTTGTTTTCAATGGCGCTGGCAAGGCCCAAAGTCCAGTGTTTCATTTATTTTCATTTTTTTCAAAATGACCAAAACGTGCAAACACAGCTCAAGAATACGTCATAAAGTCCAGCAATAACAAAAGCCACGTTACCAATCTGATGTTTTGAGCAAACTGTCTGCTGTTTTGATGTTAAAATGTGCTGTTTTGATGTAAATACATACATAGCCTACAGTCAAATCGCCCGCAGTAACAATTATTGCGTGATCGGTTGATTGCTAGACTTTATGACGTAGACTTTATGACGTTCTTTACAGTCGCACGCTTCGTTGCTCAGGCCAATCTCGTTTTGAAAGCTCTGACAAAAGCACGCGCACAATGGTGGTCAGACCGCAATGGGGCAAAATTTTATTGAAAATCGTTTTATGGTAGCATGTTAAACACAAAGAACGTGGAAAATCGCCAAGTCAGGTTTTTCCTTTAATACCCCTTTAAGAATGACTTGGAGGATAAAAGTCTCTTGATCTTTGGTTTCTCCCACACACCAGGTTGAAGGGTTTGTCCTCACAAACACTAAAAGATGTTTCATGCCATGAGGAACTCATTTTGTTTTAATGCTATTTAATGAATTAAATGAGAAAGCTTTGATAGAGCGTTTTCTTTGTTGAACTATAGAGAAATAAAACAGAGTAACCTTAGCGGGTTTTAACCCGCTAAGGTTACTCTGTTTTATTTCTCGAATTAAATTAGGTAAGAAGCAAGTTTCATGAGCTTACATAATTCTAACCTTGTTATATTATCAGGAGGCGGTGGGTCGGAAAACTGTCATACGGATCATCGTGTCTTTTTGCTCAATAGTCTCGGTTGGTGTCGTTTGTGTTTGTCTGTGGATCCGATGCAAAGGATTGCCTGCTGCCTTTGTGAGATTTCGGAACAGACGAACACAGCAAGAAGAAATACCCCAAAACGATGCAGATGCTGATGATGCGATCTCCCAAAGTAAAGAAGAACAAGAGGAAGAAATCCCCCGAGATAATCCAGATGCTGGTGATATGATTTCCCAAAGCAAAGAAGAACAAGAGGAAGAAATCCCCCGAGATAATCCAGATACTGGTGAGGCGATTTCCCAACGCAAAGAAGAACAAGAGGAAGAAATCTTTGAGAAAAATCACCATGCTACTGGATCTCGTGTAGCTTTTCAAGCAGAAGTTTCTGTTGTTTACAGGAGTTCGAAAAAAGAAGAAACAATCGAAAGTGATGACAATCAGTTAGAACAGAAAACAATCGAAACCAAGAAAGTCCACCTCGAGGGTTATCAGCAATAACTTGTCTTGAATCAATACTTTCTGAAGACATCGATGTCAGGTTAATTGAGAAACTGTTGACACAAGGTGTTTATCACAACAGAAATTATAATGCAACAAATTCCATCCAGCCATTCATCGAAGTCCATTGCAAGAACTTTTTGTTTTCTTAATTTTCATGTTTGAACTGCTTGTGTTTTTGTTTAAATAAAATCGATTTAAAAGAAGTGAATTTTATCAGCAGAAAACCAAGAAACAGCCAAAACTATTTCCTCGATTTTCTTACCTGCATCTTCTATTACATCAGTGTTACCAGTCACTTATTTTAACAAGGCATGACCTCAGAAGAAGCATGGAAACGATATTTCCACGTTTGTCGTTTTTCTCAGTTACCATGCCACCTTGCATTATTTAAAAGTACATTCTCTTGTAATTAAGATCAGTGTGTTCCAAGCCGAAATAATTGCCATTTTCCCAAAAATTTGGTTTCAATGAAGGTTCAAATCACAACCATTGTGTTTGAGGAACAACTAGGTTGGATTGTGATCTACAAAAGCGCTGGAAGAACTCCAGTTCGACACCGCACAAGAGCAAGCAGATTCTTCTTGGCACACGACATTCAAAATTAGTTGCTCCAACAGTTGATATTTTAAACAGGCATTTATGTTACAATTTTTACTAAATGACATAATGCTGATTTTAATTCCGACTGAGCATTATGATACAACAGTTAGCCTTTGTATAAAAGTTACCACCACCCGTCACGTTGGAATGGTGAGAAGCGAAATGAAGATGACGTCAGCATCGATAGAGTATGACCGAGCCACAGTGGCAGACCTTCAATTGATCATGGGTTGGGTCGATCAGTTAGGTAGCCACTTTAACAAGTCGAAATTCTGCCACTGAAATTGACTAGAATAAAACCGCCAACCAATCATAAGCTACGGTTAAAGTGACGTAAAAAATGGCGAAAAGAAGATCATAAAAAGCAAATTAAGTGATGGATTTTTTGTCAGCTGGTTGGCTTAGAGGTTAGGGTTAGGGCTAGAAAGTAGTCATTTCATTGACGCGTGTTCGATTCTCACCACTGCTATTGCTCTTTTTCTTCTGTAATTAGCAAATAAAGTTCAAAGCAAGCATTAACTCTCTGGATGAGTGCTAGAAGGGTCATAATTGGACGGTAGCCTCTTATAACACGTTCTGATTGGTTGGTGGTTGCATTGTAGTCAATTTCAGTGGCAGAATTTCGACTTGTTAAAGTGGCTACCGATCAGTTACTGTGTTAATGTTGCCACGGCCGAGTTTTGAAAGATTGCAGTAAAATTATCAAGTGTTTGATCTGGCAACAATAATCATTTTTCCATTTTTTTATTTTCATTCGGCAATGCTATTATTTCTGTCATTGTAGAAAGTGGTGTGACTTGTGAATCGAAGAGCCACTATTTTGTGCATTCAAATCTCAAAATTTTAGGTATTACGATAGGTCAGTGCCAAGAATAAACAGGTCACTTATGAAAAGAGTGACGTATGTCTGATGAGGATTTGACTCAAAGCAACTTCAGTGTGCAGTGTGAAATGTAATATAAAAGCTTTTCAATGATAGGAAAGATATCATGTGCATATATTACAAAAAGGTAAGGTGAGTCCCATGCTTGAATCCAAGCATCGGGGGATGAAAAGATAAGGTTTTCATTATACTGAGCCTTCGGCACTAACGAGAGTAGGGTGGCCAGTTCCTTTTTCTCGCCCGCCTTTCAGCTACTACGCCCACCCAATTTATTACATCCTGGATAGAGGTGAGCGGTGTTTTTCAACAACCAGCATAAGCCGGGAGTCGAACCAGGATTGCATGATTAGAAAGCGAGCGCCTTACTCGCTACGCCATCCCACCGCTGCTATTACAAAAAACAAGATGCAAAAAATATTTCCGCAAGTATATAATACTTGATGTAGAGTAGGACCCATAATTAAAGAAAAAGCAATTCAGATGAGGAAACAAGGAAGAATGACAAGTGCTGTAAGATGCTCATATAGCCAACTGTTCTCTAACTACATTGGCTCTAACTCTATTGGCGGTAAAATTACGTTTTGCTGGAGTCTGAAATTAAAAATTAAATCAATTCTTTGGCTTATTATAATCACTCTTAGAAACCATCATCTCAAAACTTTAAAACAACTTTCTACTTTCACTTTACTACGCTGAAGAGATCGGAAGATCGAAACACTGACCACTGTCCGTAGTTACTTTTAATAATGTCTTCTTGGACATTTTTTTTAGACAGTAATGTCTTTTTAGACATTATTTTTAAAGAAATAAAAAAGATTCAAAAGTTATGTAAATTTCACTTTGTGTGAAGCTACATGAACTTGAGAGGTTACTGTTATTTCTTTAATCACTTGTTCTCTAATATTTGCTTTTATATAATAAATGCTCTCGCATTTGCGGTGCTATTCAGCGCAGCCACAAAAAGCTGCAGCTGAAATACATCATCACCCCAAATCTATTCATCAACGCTGAGTGTCAAGCATCAACGAGATTCACATCATTTTTTATTTGAGTTCTTTGGTATGAACCGACTGGGTGTCGAGTCCACGTCTACCGACTCAGAGGCGAGCACTCAAACCACTACGTCACAGAGGAGGTGAAATTTTAAGTCAAACTTCATCAAATTGCAATGGTTGCAATGGTCTGCGGCATAGCATTTAAGCTGAGATACATTGCCCCTTTAACAGTATTACGGGCTTTATATTATGCTTTGTTTCAATCCAAGATCCAATACTCGATTATAAATTGGGGACGAGCTAACTCTACATTGCTTGCTCCACTACAAGTGTTACAAAACAAGTTCATTCGATCCTGCTTATTTTTGCCGAGGTCAACAAATACAACTGTTCTTTATCACCAATTTAATGTGCTCAGAATTGACGATATTATTAAATTAGAAACTGCAAAATTTATGTACAAATATGTGCACAAAATGCTGCCCCGGGCCTTTGCTGGCTGCTTTATTTTTGTAAATGAAATTCACCATCATAAAACCCGTCAAAACCAAAAAAATGATTTATATTTGCCTTCTACAACGTCAAACTCTGGTAAAAAGATGCTATGTTTTAATGGAGTGAAACTATGGAATCAAATACCAAAAGAAATAAAAGAAAAGTCTTACAATGTTTTTAAATTTAAATATAAATGTTTGTTAAAGAATTTGTACAACGATCACTCCTGAAACGTATCATCCGCTTATTTCTCTACACAATGTTTTTTTTTTTATGTTGCCCTGTGTTATTCCATTGTTAATTTTTACAAATTAAAGTGCTGGTATTGTGCTATATATTATATACCGTATGTGTTAATGTTCTTAATTTTGGGTCTTTTGTTTAAATGTTTGGGTGGCAGCTGACTTTGGTGACCTTTTGGTCTTTCGCTGCCATCCTTGTTGGGCGAATTATTTGTGTTTATTGTGTTTTTGCTTTTTGTGTCTTTCTTTTTCGCCAACAAAACAAAAAATAAACTGAACTGAACTGAAATTGTAGTTTCTCTAAACGTCACAAATCTCTGACGTTTAACATGACGTCACCTGCCTTGTACTTTTCTTCTTGTTTATTATGCTTCTCGATGAAATGCCGGAACACTGTTGTAGCTTCAAGCATTGTAAAGTAAACAGCACATTCAAAGCTAGCAAATGTTCACAAACGTTAAATCAATGTAAAAATACGGACCTTGCCAATTGTGATTAGCGTAGCAACGCTGCAAAAAGTTTGATCTGTAATTTATTAAACAAAAAGTTTGAGAGAGGTTTGAAACCAGATTTCCTCAACCACCAGAAGCAGGAGACGGAGTTACTGAACATAGTTATGGTTTCTCAGACTTGATGGTGATAATGTGGCAAAGCATCTGAAGCATCGGTGCGGAGGTGACTGTTGAGGCTTATCAAGCATCGTGAGAGTTGATTAACTTGTTACAAGATGTTTTCATAGTTTTTCTAGCAGACCAAGAAATTCTATCCATTTTTTAGAATGTGAAACCTTTTATTGCTTTTAAATTGCCCAAGCTTCTAAATTGTACTTTAAGATGGGAAAGGTGTAACACTTTAAAACCCTGTATCCTGTGGAGAAGGATATCAAACGCTTTATCATCTTTTGTGTCCCTGTTGATTGTTGTCCCGATAGATCGATCGGAAACTTTTTACTTGTTTCATGATTATTCTATTCATTTTAATTTGGTAAATTGGAACTTCACTTTCTTAATGATAATTATTTGATTATGTTTTCTTATTCTAAACTTGTTATTTCTTACATGTAGCCTACTTTCACATTTCTGCATTTTTTTTCGAACTTATTAAGACAATGTCATCATGAGATCTCAGGTTATTAAAGTTAGCATCAACCAACGTTAACGCCAGCGACATCTTCAAGACATCGAAGAGTGATCTCATTTATCGCTTCTCCTTATCGATATCCAATTACTGATGTTGTGATTGATTTCTGTTACAGTTAAGTTACAGATTTCTGTTTTTAAAAGTTTGTTTTTTGAGAAAAATGAATTTTCGTCTTAGTTTGGAATTCCTTTTTGTAGTTTTGTTGCATTCCTCGATCTGTAGGTAAGCTTTCCAAAATTTTACACCCACTGTCATATAAACCACACACAGTCAAGAATTCTAAAATTTGTGAAAACTATTTAATGCTTAACAACCTGCAATGTCCCTAAAGCTACAAATGTAAACAATAAGTAACTTTGCAGAGCTTATGGCGTGACAATGTGTTGCTTAGCTGGCAGCGTGATGCATGTCTAAAGCTTTTTGCGGCAGGAAAATCGAACGTTTCCTTTCATTTTTTCATAATCGTTGATGGTCAGATATTTGTAAATTGAATTGTCTTGGTAGATTTACTTTGTTGGCAGTGGGTGATCTCTAAACATAATAAAGGAGTAAATCAAATTAAGATAACGCGAAAACTAAAGAACAAAGTTTTTAGTTAAAACAGATCTAGCCTTTACTTTAAAAAACGTTTATTTAAAAAACATTGTAAAACAGCTTTAGCGGTCGTTCGCGCAGCAATGCGTCGGCAATGGTGTACTCCAGTGAACATGAAGAAGCCGTGACCTTCGATGATCGTCGTCACAATCACGATGATCTTCATCACAATCACGATGATCTTCATCACAATCACGATGATCTTCTTCACAATCACGATGATCTTCATCACAATCACGATGATCTTCTTCACAATCACGATGATCTTCTTCACAATCACGATGATCTTCATCACAATCATGATGATTGTCATCACAAGCACGATGATCGTCATCACAAGCACGATGATTGTCATCACAATGACGATCATACAACAAAGGTAATACGTCACACAGAAGTTTCTTAAATTTCGATCACCAGCAACAGAAGCTAACTTCATGCAACAATATTTCAATAATTCCAACATTCATGCGACACATTTGACAATAACATTTAGAGTTTTGTTGTATTTTGGTTATCACGTTTTTCATGTTAAATCAACTACTTCTACAAGCAATTCGATATGATATAGTCACATTTATGGCCACGTCCATGCTTACATTCATGAGCCCGCTCTCTTTAAATGATAAAAAATCATGTGATTAAGAGTGCGTTGCTTTAATCGTGTCATACGTAGAATGGTTGTAATCAAACATTGTTCATTTTTTGTTCGTTTTCTTGCGTAAAAAGTTTCCTTTTTTCGAAAACGTTTTTGTCAAAAAAAAGCTCTTTCTATTTTAAGCTTGATTACTTGTGACGTAAGATCTAAGTTTCAAGAATTGCAAAACTTTAACCTTTGTATCTTAGGTAGAGGTGGACATGGCACTTATCATGTGGGTGCTCATATCTTGTTGCTGGTTGAGCCAGTGCGCGTTGATCTGGGTTTGTATTTTAATGGCATGCCAAGCCTGGAGTGGTCGATGGAAAATCATCGTTAGAAATCAGTTTAACGTGCCCAGGGATGCTGGTGGTGTGGAATCTCGAAACAGAGTGGAACAAGAGGAAGAATATCCCAGAGAAGGACCGGATGTTGGTGGATCTTGTGAAAGGAACCGAGAATAAATCCAATCAGTCAGATGAGGAAAAATCACATCACACCAAGAAAAAGCTCGAGCTTACCTGTTCAGTACAAAGTCGTTTAACTGAACTATCTGATGGAGCTCTTTCTACGAACTTTTTATTCTCTATTTTCTTTTGATTTGTTTTTGCTTTGACTTAAATAAAATTGATATGTTATTTATTGGATTGAATTTTTGCAGTAGATATCCAAAAGACTGTCAAAGTTTTTCTTTGATTTGTTTTTGCGCATGTTCTATTGCAGCAGTGTTGCCAATTAGATAAGTACACGATTGATTGATCGGTTTATTTGCCGTGTAATATCAAAACAGTTGAACATTAAATGAGACAGTACGCATAACGATCATATTGACAACGAAAAATCGTAAATGTACACTGCAGCAACGGATCTCGAAATTAGTTGGGAAAGACCAGAGATTTAACAACCCAAAGTTTATGAGATAAATGGACAGTGAAAAACTTAATGTACAAACAATTATAGTTGGTTAGATAGTGTGGAGGGCTTGGCTCCTGAAAACTTTGACAAATATAATCTTTTGGTCACTTTTTTGGCATTTTCGGCGCAATAATATTTTTTGTTATCCATTGCACGTTTTGTGTGTAATCAAATTCATCAAGTTAGAATTGGATTTGGATAGAATTTTGTTTGGCTTTAAATTAAAGTTAGTCTGCCATTTCAAAGAAGCTTCATTCTCGACCACACAATGATTTCAAAAATTTATGTCTTGAAAATTTGTAGGCTAGGCAACCTAGCATGGCACAGCCTTTCAGTAGGCTAGAACTTTGAAAATCTATCTGAGGTGTTCTAACCTTCCCTTCACCGATAGTGTTTTCGAGGCACATTGCACTTGAGTTTATAGCCTATCTCCATTAAGACTGAAATTTATCAATTTAATTGTTAGTTACCTAGGCTATTTGAGTGAGCATTATTTATTTCGAAATATGACATCTTTTTTTTGTGGGACACAAAAATTCTTTCCTCTCAATCTATTTTCTGCAACTATACATGCCCAACATTGCTGGTTAGGTGAATAAAATGTGATTGAGCGAGCAAAGCCAAAGAGAACATTTTGCAAAAATGAAAAAAAAGCTCATTAAATGGCATATGTAAAATTACAAATCGAAAAACATCGCACGAACTAAGTGTAAGTGGGCCCTTAGACAGAGTTGGGCTCCCACCTGCGGTAGATACGGCTTTGCATGATTTAAGCTGTTGATTAACGAGCATCTGTAGCAGCTGTTCTCTTTCTTGAGCAATCAAAAAGCAATAGACTAAAATGAGCGGCCCATAAACTGTCGTACCGCCCGGCCGGGGGACACAGGAGCGGTTAACACGGTCGTGCTATCAAGTAACCACAATAGGAAACTGCGAGGTGACCATGACGGTCTTCAAGTTGAGCAACCACCCTCAGTCATGTCGATGAGAAGCTTTTAATATGCTTTATATTAAAGTAAATATACTAGCAACAAAAGCCACAACAGAATCAAATTTGCATAACGCACAAAGCTCCCACATAAGGTGAGAATATGTCTAAAGAGAAAAAGCGATTGGAAGATCTGAGGAAGAGCAATTATCATTCAACAGGTTGGAAGAGGGACAAGCCTTAAGAAAAGAAGCGATGACGAACAAGAAGAGATCCAAGATCGAGATGTAATCTAGAGCAAAGTGTGTGCTCACTTATTATGAAATCATTGTATCATTTTGTCTTAAAGATGTTCGAGACAAAGAAACAATACCAGTAACAACATGCGATACAGCGACATGGAACGGAAGATCATGGCAGAACCTTATAATCTGCACATGAAGCATGTTGGGAATTGTATGTTGTTTGTGTGTTATCAAAAATATAAACAAAATATATATTGTAATTTTTATCTAGCATCCCAGACAGCCATTTTAATTCTTATCCAGCATGTAATTCAATGCGCATGCTTTAAATGACCATTTTCACCAAAAAACACATAACTTTTAGAAATTATTTTGCGCAATATTTTTTCAGTTTCGAAAGCAAGAAGCGCAGCATTGTATTTGAGAGCTTGAAGAGCAACAGTGGATTAACTTTTACCACCACAAAAGATTTTTTTTTTCTATAGGATGTGCAAGACTCTTTCCTGGCAAGGAAGAGACAATTGGAATCACTAAAGCAACGTCTTTAACTTTCGAAACTGCAGGTTGGCGTGAAGTTATCTAAAAATGCTCGTGAACCAACCCACCAGCGCCAATGTACAATGTGTTTCAGTGCAGCCGCAAGAAAATGCAGCAGAAATACATTATATCCCCGAATACATTCATCAATGCTGAGTGCCAAGCATCAATGAGATTCACACCATTTTTTATTTGAGGTCTTTGATATGACCCGACAGGTGTCGAATCCACGTCTACCGACTCAGAGGCGAGCACACAAACCACTACGTCACAGAGATGGTGAAATTTTAAGTCAAACTTCATCAAATTGTAGTTTCTTTGAACGTCACAACCCTCTGACGTTTGACATGACGTCAGAGATTGGTACGTGTCTTGTTTATTATGCTTCTGGATGAAACGCTGGAACACTGTGGTGGGTTTGTAACTTGGAGCATTGTAAAAATGATCAACTCAATCAACGCTAGCAAAAGTCTGCAAACGTTAACTCAATGTAAAAAGATCGAGCTTATCGGTTGGGATTAATGTAGAAGCGCTGCAAAAAGTTTAATTTGTAATTTATAGAACGAGAACTTCGAGAGAAGTTTGATAGAAAGTTGCTTCAACCACCAGAAGCAGGAGACAGAGAGACTGAACAGAGTTATGATTTTCAGACTTGATGTTGATGATGTGGTAAAGCATAGGAATCTATAGGTTTTGAAAAGACATTTATTGAAAGAAGGAAAAAGCTAGGGTAAGATTAGCACCTCTTTGCTCAAGTTGTTTTTGCAAAAAATAAACGGCTTGTTTTGGAAAATTTCAAAACGGTGGACTGGTCTGGAAGCAACAGTAAATTAACTACATTTTAGAATAGATTGAGTTGATCACTTTGTGATTTATATATTACTTTATATTAAACTATGAATACGGTACTATTAATACTACAAAAAGTGCTCAATGACAAGCAAAAAACCTAAGCAGAGAAAATTACTCAAATTTAGTTACTATTCACTGGAAGCCTTAACAGACTGTTTCACCTCATTAGGATCACCAGAAAGAGCTTACCCTATTTTCAATCTCAATTTTATTTAAATATGTTCCTTCTCTCGTGTTGTCGCTATATATCAGGGCAACCATCGGTTAGTCACTAACTGATGTCATTGTCAATGGAGACTAGACCTTCCATACTTTAAGGAGGTTTATACAGCGGGCAACCCTTGAATATGTGATCTGCCGTCTGTATTTCACGACACATCGGTAGCACTCTCTTCCAAGCTCCAACACAACATGTCTGCATTATACCAACCCAGTGAACAAACGTTTACGCGTTGATGAAGCAAATCTAGAGAGGCAAAGACCCAACTATTTTCAGACAGAGATGGGAAACCTAGTTACTTCTGATGATCTGATAAAATCACACAAGGTTTCAATTAAGTTACACTGCTTGTTGTTATTCTTTGCCTGTTCCAGGTTTAGGCGTTCATGCACAGTTCTTTTCATTATGTTAATATATTTGCTGAAGGTCGCTTAGACGTGTTATTAACTTCTTTGCATTGTCACGTTGAGAAACTCTTCTT
Source organism: Aplidium turbinatum (assembly GCF_918807975.1). Taxonomy (NCBI): domain Eukaryota; kingdom Metazoa; phylum Chordata; class Ascidiacea; order Aplousobranchia; family Polyclinidae; genus Aplidium; species Aplidium turbinatum. The sequence continues at coordinate 1,388,636 of NC_137483.1, read as the reverse complement.
TTTCTTCAATGCATTTTTGTTTTATTAATTTATTAGTTTTCTCAATTTCAGCTTTATTTGGTTTGTTTTCTTTTTTCACCTGTCATCCATTCATTGGATTTTGGCTTTCCATCTGCTGCGAAACGTGTTTTCAACGGACACATGATTGCCTCCTTTATAGGTCTGGAACATTTCTTCAGTGGAACAATCATCTATAATTTTTTCAGCCAAATTTAACAGCACTTCTTGTTGTAGTTGAAACTTGATAGTCGGTTGTTGATAGCTTTCATGATCATATTTTGTTTTGGTCGGTGCTTTAGCACATTTCTTTAGTTTTACTCTTATCCCTGCACCTACTGGGTAGTGGTTACTATCGCAATTTGCTCCAGGGTATGTTTAGTGTCATATGATCTTAAAACGGTTGTGGTTAAAATTTTGCAGATTTTCGTTTTTGAAAGTTTGTTCTTGCAAATGATGAATTCTCTGATTTTGAGATTCCTCCTCGCAGTTTTGCTGCATTCCTTAAGCTGCAGGTAAGTTTTTCAACGTTTTTTGTCCACCGTTGTATCCACCCCAAGCACAGGCGAGAATTTCAAAAATTATGAAATGTATTCAATGCATGTCAACATCAATAAGTAACCTAGCAGAGCTTATGACGTGACAGAGGTGTCGCTTAGTTGGCAGCGTGATGCATGTCCGAAGATTTTGTGTGGCAACAAAACTGAAACGTTTTTATTTATTTCTTTTAATTGTTGGAGGTTGAGAATCTGTTACTTAATTTGTTAGATTTACTTTGTTGAACTGTAAAAGAACTAGTCAACAGATCTAAACTTAACTCAATTAAACGTTAATTTTTTTGAACAGCTTTTGGGATCGTGCTAGCAACAATCCATCAGCAATAATGTACTCACATGAAGATAAAGACGCCGTGAGCAACAATCATCATCATCATCATCACACTGACGATCATCGTGATCACTCTTTCGCTCATGTCATACATCACAAAATTTACATGCTCTCAAAAAATGCGGCGGTAAGTGGAGATGTAAAGGTTTCAATTTTGTTTCTTTGTGATTGAAGCAACCATCCCAATACTCTGTGTTGATACAATTCAGAATTGTATGTTTCCTTAAAGCATGAAATAGTTATTTAATGCAATAGGATTATTTTGCTTTTTCTGGCCACGTCTCTGTTAACTGGTAGACGGTCACGAGATTGTTACTTGGATCAATCGAATCTTTCAGAATGTCTCGGAGGATAAAAATTTTCGCTTTTGCAAGTTGGCCACGTCTGGGCTAAGCGCTTCCTTTTTCATAAATAGGAAAAGATTTGTAATAAAAGAACACATTTAATTGCAAGCTAGACATTGACGTGGGAGAAAAGCTTCAAGACTTTATCCTTTTTATTTTTCAGGAAGTCATCAAGTCCAACATCAATATTTCCCAAATCGGCTTCGCAGTTTTTATCTTAGCAGTGTTTGCTTGTTTATTGTATTATTTATGCAAGAAAGGCTCGAGTGCGGTTTGACGAAACCTCAACACAAAACACAGGACAAGAAGAAATTCCCCAGGAAGGCTCTGGCTTTTATGAATCTCCTGTGTAACTTCAAGTAGAAGGTTTTGTCGTTAATAAACAAATCAATCAGATGTTACAAATTTTCATATTCTTTGTTTCTTAAATTTCCGTTTTGATTTAAATAAAAATTATTTTATATTATTCATTGGCAAAACGTTGATGAATAGAAAAGTTATCCGCTTGTTGTCAAATGCAATCGTTTCGGGTGTGCGGCTGTGCGCTTGAGCGACATGCACGATACAAATACGCTCACTACTTGCCAGTGAGCTTTCTTCGCCGGGCCGCTTCACAGCTATCGTGGAATTAAGGTCTGTGCTCAAAGCCGAGATAGGTGGATGCTTTCTCACAACTAGGTTTCATTATGATCAACTAAAGCTCCAGCTCTAAGCGAAAATATTTAAGATTTTCCACAAGGTGTGATTCCAGTGATGATTCTTTATTGCAACGATCGTTTGTTAAAACCAACCAGGCTGAATTGTCATCAATTAAACTCGACTGAGTAGTTGATTGATGAGAGCGCTAGGGCGAGACGCGAGGGACCTCGGTTCCATACTGTTCGAGAGCATGAGGCTATTTCTAGACAAAGGGTTAGATTAGCGGTACTCCACCAGTGGATGTTTTTTCGTGGAGCTCTCAGAGTTCAAGGTGGATATCACTACACGTTGCAGGTTTAAATTTTTTGTTCCATATAAAAGAGAATTGTTACCTCACTCATCATTAGTGCGTCATCTCCTGGAGTCATCTACAGAACCAAACACTCAACAGGCACACCATACTTTCAGGGGAAATACCTACCAGGGAGGCGAGGAATTTACTCTGACCAAAGGGACCCATCGCAATAGATGGTAATCTGTGGGTATAGAAAAGATTATTGGCTGCTTCAAGCTTATCCACTTGTCTCAAATTTCCTCTTGCTGATGTTGGAGCAGACCAGGTAGTGGCGGGTCTACCTCGAGAACTAGCACGTTTTGGTAAAGAGAAAATTTGATTTTAGATCATTTGTGTGTGTGTTACTTTTTGGTGCTCGTTTGAAGAAGGGTACCGGCGTGTGGAAAAAAGGCAACTGCATTCTGACAACTCATCAGATATGGCAGAGAGGGACGGCCAGAGGGAGGATAGCTTTGCTAATTATAGATTTTTTGGATGGGCCGATGGAAACATTAGAGGTGGGCCGCATGTTTATAAAAAAAATTGCTTGATTCAATGAGAAGAATAAAGTTTCACTTTGCTTGTGTAGACATGCTCGAGACCTTATCGATTAAAGCGCATCTGTGCAGAAGGCATCAAAGGGCTATTGCCTTTCAGCAATAGCCTATACGCATTTGTGTGATGCAGGATTTTCGCTTTGGAGCAGATAAGCACAAAGGCTCAAAACCGACTTGATGTGGAAGCTGATGTGTTGTGAGCTCTCTTCAACTTTTCCAAAATTGAACTTTGATCAATAATGTCGAGAAGCAAATATCGCACTAAGGCTAAGTTGAATAAATGTGTTTTGAAACATGTTCTGCTGGTATTAAACCTTTGTGGCAGTTTTTGCCTTCCATAACATGTTAATGGCCTACAAAATTTTTGTGCAACAGAAATGGGCCTCGAAAGAAAAAAAGGTTGAGAAACATTAGATCAGATGCTCCAACAGAGGAAGTTTGAAGTCGGAATTTTTGTGTTATCAATGTCATAATTATCCAAATGATTGCTGTTGCGCATTATTATCCAATAATAGCTTTTAAATAAAAGCTGCCTTAGCCAATCACGCTCAAATGGAGCTGGAAAGCGAGAGGACAATGACGTCAGAAGAGCGAGCGCACGATCGAGCGACAGTGGAAGCGATACTGGGTCAGTTCGATCGGTTGCAGTGAGGTGTGTTGCATTGTCTTCAATTGTTCTCAATTTGATTCCTTGCAAACCTCAAATTCTTAAATATTTAAGTTTCCGACATTCAAAGAATGCAAAAAAAGAAACAAAGTTGGAAGAAGAACGAACCTTTAGAAATGAAGCGATGACGAACAAGAATAAATCCAGGATCGAGATGCAATCAAAAGAAAAGTGTGTGCTCACTTATTATGACATCATTGTATCATTTTTGTCTTAAATATGCTCGAGACGAAGAAACAATTCCAGCCACAATATGCGATCCAGCAAACGTGGTGCGAAGGACCATGGCAGAATCTAATGATCCGCACATCAAGCCTGTTGGGAATTGTACGTTGTTTGTGTGGTACAAAAATATAAACTAAATATATCATTGTAGTTATTTAGCATGTGATTCAATGCTCATGCTTTTAGTCAGAGGTTGACAATTTTTTTTTGCACTACCGTAGCCTTCTAACTGGTTTGGTGCAGGTATTATTTTGTGAAACAGCCATCAATGAAATACATATGTTTGGTACATGCACAATTGCTCATATATTAAAACTCATTCAGTCACCGAAATGTTAGAAACCTTGGCTTTGTGTTGTAGCAATAACTGCTCTCATCTTGAGATTATTATTATAAGTGACACTCTGCAGTGTGTTCGTTGTGCCCAGCCCACTTGCAGTTTTGTTTTATTGGCTGTTGTTTTGCTGTCGTTGAAGAAATGTTCATAAAATTTTGGTTTTGTTTGGAGTAATTTTTTACAACAAAAGTTCACTCATTATTAAACATAAAATTGATCTTTTAGCACTAGACCAGTTAAATAACACAGTTTGCAATTTTTGTAACAATTTGGAGTTGGGTTTGCTTGGCCTGTTAAAAAAAGTCTCACGGACTGGCACCGGGTCGCGGTCTGGTGGTTGCAGACCCTTTCTCTAAATCACCATTTTATCAAAAAGGCATAATTTTTGGTAAATATTTTGTTGAACATTTGTTCCGTTTTGAAAGCAGGAAGTACAGCATCGTGTTCCGGAGAGGGAATATCAACAGTGGATCATCCTTTGGCATCAAAAATAAAATGCATTCTCCCCAGGATGTGGAAGACTACCTCCTGGCAAGAAGCAACAAAACGAATTTCTGAAGCAGTGTTTTCAACTTGAAGTTTTGAAATTTCTGGTTGGAATGACGTCATACAAAACCTGCTTGTGCGCAATGATATAATCAATACGTAACAACTGTAGGCGCCAATGCGCGTTGTACAGTACATCAGCGCAGCCGCAAATGCTTCTGGATGAAATGCTGGAACACTGTGGTGGCTTTGTAACTTCAAGCATTGTAACAAACCAATTCATTCACAGCTAGCAAACGTCTGCAGACGTTAAATCAATGTAAAAATACGGACCTTGCCAATTGGGATTAGGGTAGAAGCGCTGCAAAAGTTTGATCGGTAATGTATAAATTGAAACGTTCGAGAAAAATAAAAAAGAACTTGCCTAAACCACCAGAAGCAGGAGACAGAATGCCTGAACAGAGTTATAATTTTCAGACTTGGTGTTAAAGATGTGGCAAAGCATAGGAGTCAATAGGCAGCAAGGTAGGTTTGACTTTTGGAACTTTGAATTACATTTTTGAGCCAGCCAAACAAAAGTCATCGAAAACCATGTTGTTAAGTGATGTAGATTGGCAGCTTCCAAACTTTGGTTTATTTCTAAAGTTATTAAAGCGTTTTTAGATTTTAATTATTACATGTGGTGATGGCGTTCGCTTGTAGTCTTTGAAGATGACCAACGATTCTCAGACTTCAGTTTGTGATTGGCAGCGAAAATGACCGATAGGCCTATCTGAAGCATCATCAACGAGACATCGTGAGATTTCCTGTTTCATTCTGTTTTTATTTTTAAGGTGTTGGGAGACCGTTTCTCCAGCGGTTTCCCAAAATTTGGACTTGCAACTACAGTAGAAAAGTAATGGTTGTTTCTCGCTATATCTTAAGCAAATATGGCTATTTTTTGGTATTTAAATGAAACACTTGCGGTCTCTTAAAACTATTTAGAGGTCACCCAAACCAAACCTTAAAAAAAAACGTCTGTGGGAACGGAAGATTGATTTTTGTATCTTTTTTCATTATCCTACTTCATTGTACGAAAAATTTCAAAGTCTCTTAATGGTATCATTTTGCTGTAGATCTGTGCTGATGTAGTTTTTCTTACTTCACAAGGTAGATTTAAACGATCTGTCTTAGCCTGATGCTGCGAGTTTGCTGTGGCAATAGTAAGTTGCGCTAGCTTTCGGAACACAGTTCCCTAGTCATAGTTTTTCTTAGTTTGTTTTAAGTATTAATTTTTCATTTTCGAAGCACGTGTCAAACATTAAAGTTGCTTTTTTATATTTTTCATTAGTTTTTCTGGCAGTCCAGGGATTCTTTGCATTTTTCAGAATGTCATCCTTTAAAGGGGTATTAAAGGAAAAACCTGACTTGACGATTTTCCACGTTCTTTGTGTTTAACATGCTGCCATAAAACGATTTTCAATAAAATTTTGCCCCATTGCGGTCTGACCACCATTGTGCGCGTGCTTTTGTCAGAGCTTTCAAAACGAAATTGGCCTGAGCAACGAAGCGTGCGACTGTAAAGAACGTCATAAAGTCTACGTCATAAAGTCTAGCAATCAACCGATCACGCAATAATTGTTACTGCGGGCGATTTGACTGTAGGCTATGTATGTATTTACATCAAAACAGCACATTTTAACATCAAAACAGCAGACAGTTTGCTCAAAACATCAGATTGGTAACGTGGCTTTTGTTATTGCTGGACTTTATGACGTATTCTTGAGCTGTGTTTGCACGTTTTGGTAATTTTGAAAAAAATGAAAATAAATGAAACACTGGACTTTGGGCCTTTCCAGCGCCATTGAAAACAAATTTTTTTGGGTAATTGTTTTTGAAATGTATTCTTGAATGTTCAGTTTACTCATTTTAATGCTTAATTCCGGTTTGAAATTTTCCTTTAGTATGCCTTTAAAAATATTTTATAATTCTGTCCAGGCTTCTGAACTGTATTTAAGTACTGGGTAAGTTTAACACCTTGCATCTTGTGGAGAAGGATATTAATCTTTATCATCTTTTGCGTCTCAATTTATTGTTGTTCCGAGATATCGGAAACTTTTCATTAGTTTTATAATTATTCTATTCATTTTAATTCGGCAAATCGGAATTTCTCTTTCCTAATGATGACCATTCAATTACATCTTTTCATTCTAAACTTGTTATTTTTTCTACTTCCTTGTTTTGCAAATATTCTTCGGAATGTGCTTTGAAGACATTGTCGTCAGCACATCTCCGGTTTCAGGTTCAGTCAGTTGAAATTAATTTCCCCAACATTTATGCCAGCTTCATCTTCAAACCATCGGAGAATTTAATGCTTCTCAATATCCAATCGCTGATGTTGTGATTGACCTTTATTACTGCAATTTGATCAAAGTGAAGGCTTTAAATTTTTGTGCCACTCTCTGGCATGAATCCATACTGTTCTTCAGCAATTTCAAAGGGGATTCTGTTCTTGATTTGGTTCATGATAATGCGTAGTAGAATTTTGGTAATATGTCAAGCTGATTGTGCGATGATTTTCCTATTTAATTCTTTTATATGATCTTGCAAAGATTGATTTGTTCACATCGGTTGGTGTTGCTTTGGAACAATAACATTGAAGAGTTTATGTCGTACAGTTGACAGTGACAATTAGTTGTTAGTTAATAATACAATATTGGTATTTAAACAATAAATACTATTAATGCTACAAAAGTGCTTTGTATGAATTGTATGAAGTATTTCATATGATATTGGTATTTGTGTTTTCTTATTGTATGTTTAAATTATTAATTTATTTATTTAAATGGTTGGTATAATTTCATAATTTAATTATTTTCTCCAGAGTGGCAACTGACAACCAACTAGTGGAATGGATGTTCGTTTCTTTATCTCTCTATCATTAGTAAAACTCAAGCATTGTATGATTATTTTATGCCACTCTTGTGCTTTGTTTTTTGCATCCACACGTCCATGTTCCAGTGTCGTCATTAACATCTCAGTACTGATCTCGTCTGGTCCCTCAACCTCATTCAATTTAGTTTGTTATGGCATGTTAAATTTTACTTCGAATCTTTGGTCCTGACAATGATTTACTGAATTGAACGATTTTACAGTTCAGTCTGAATCATCATACAAATCGGATAAAGAATCTAGTCATTTTTTTCTGTATTAGTTTCTTTAGTTTGTAATTTACCAATTTTACTCTTTATACACCTTTATATTTCGACTGACTTTCGCTTTAGGTTTAAAATATGGTTGTGCTGTTTGGTGTTATTTGATATTAAACCATTATCGTTAAATTTTTTACAGATTTTTGTTTTTGAAAGTTTGTTTATTGCAAATGATGAATTCTCTTATTTTGAAATTTCTTTTTGGAGTTTTACTGCATTCCTTAATCTACAGGTAAGCTTTTCTACGTGTTCCTTCCACCGTTGTATCCAACTCGTGCACAATCGGGAATTTTAAAATTTAGAAAAGCTATTCAATGCTTAACAACCTGCAAATGTCAACAACAATAAGTAACTTTGCAGAGCTTGTGACGTGGCAGACGTGTTGCTTAGTTGGTAGCGTGATGCATGTCTAAAGACTTAGTGCGTCGACGAAATCAAACGTTTGTTTTCATTTTTTCATAATTGTTGATGGTCAAATACAGTATGTGTCAATTGTCTTGGCAGATTTACTTTGTTGGTGATCTCTATAAATAACGAAAGAATAAATGAAATTCAGATAAAATGAAAACTAAAGAACAAAATTTAGTCGAACAGATCGAACCTTTACTTTATGAAACTTTTAACAGCTCTCTTGGTCGTTCGCGCGGCAATACGACAATGATGTACGCCCGTGGATATGCAGAAGCCGTGACCTTTAATGATAGTGATAGCGATGACGACCCTACAACAAAGGTAACAATATGTCATAAGCACAAAGCAGTTTCACAAGCAACAGAAGCAAACTTTATAGGACAATATTTCAATGATTCCAACATTCATACGGCACATTTGACAATACCATTTAAAGTTTTGTATTTTGGTTATCACTTTTTTCGTATTAAATCAACTACTTTTTCAATGCAATCAAACTTTGTTTTACTAACGAACGAAACTCATTCAACGTGTCTCGTATCAGAGGATCAAATAAGACTTTACAGCAAGCAAAGCGATTTGATGTAGTTACATGCCTGGCCATATTTCTGTCCACATCTCTGACCGCATTCTCTTGTCACTCTCTGACCACATTCCAGAAAGTGACGTAATCGCAAGTATTTGTTGGTTCAATCAAGTTGTTTACATAGAATGGCTTGAATATAATCAATAGTTTTCATTACTTCGTTTCATTTTTTTGTATAAAAGTTTTGTCTTTCTGAACTCAAAAACGTGTTATAAAAAAGCGCTTTTCAATTTAAGCTTGAAATTGATGTTCGGTCCAAGTTTCAAGAATTTAAAAAAACTTTAACCTTTGTATTTCAGGTAGAGCTGGATAGCACAGTCAAGTGGTTGTTCATGTCCTTTTGTGTGATTTTCCTGATTGTATTGATTTGGATTTGTGGTTTAATGACACTCCAGGCTTGTCAAAAATTCTTTGCTAGAAATCAGGTTGAACCACCCAGAAGTGCTGGTAATGTTGATGAAAATCGTCTCTAGGCAACTGAAGATAACTCGGATTTGTCAGATGAGGCAAAATCACTTGCGAGAAGGCAACCAAAGACAAGGATTTCGAGCTTTCTCTTTAGTGCAAAGACTTCTCTGAACTGTTTGCAGATTTTTGCAACAAATTTGTATTGTTTGTTTTGTTTGATTTTTTGCGTTTTGATTTCAATAAAAATTTCATTATTTATTGGATGGAAGCTAATTTTTTGCAGCAAAAGTTAAAGAGACTTTCAAATTTTTTTTCCCTGAGTAGATTTCGCCTATGGCTACACTGCTGCAATGAAACAGTCAGGTAAGTGCAGGACTCCAGGAACAGCATGGCAATAACGTTTCCACATTTTTGTCTTTCCAAGTTACCATCGTAGATCTTTCAGAAATGCTTTCTTAAGGTTTGCATTTCAAATGGAAATATTCAAGATTTTTCAGAAAATGTGATTCCAGTAAAGATTCTTCATTGCAACAATTGTTTTTGAAAATCAACCAAGTTAGATTGTCACCAACTAAACTCGACTGAGTGGCAGATTAGAGAAAGCGCTAGGGCGACACGCAGGATATCTCGGTTCGACACCTCGCAAGAGCACTCCGCTATTTCTAAGCAGCAAAAGACAAAAGAATTAGATAAGAGAAAATGTTTGAAGTCGGCAATTGTGTGTTGTCCAAAATATAACAATGTCATAATTATGCAAATGATTGCTGTTGCACATTATGATTCAATAATAGCTTTTGCATAAAAGGTGCCTTGGCCAATAACGCTCAAATGGAGCTGGAAAGCGAGAGGACGATGACGTCGGAAGCGCGAGAGCACGACCGAGCAACAGTGCAAACGATACTGGATCAGTTCGATCGGTTGTGGTGAGGTGAGTTGCATTGTCTTCAATTGTTCTCAATTTGATTCCTTGCAAACCTTTGAAAAAAAATTACATATTAAAGTTCCGACATTCAAAGAATGCAAAAAAAGAAACAAAATGTGTCCAGACAGAAAAAGTGATTGGAGAGCAATCATCATTCAACAGGAGGTTGGAAGAAGAACGAGCCTTAATAAAAAAAGCGATGACGAACAAGAAGAGATCCAGGATCGAGATGCAATCAAAAGCAAAGTGTGTGCTCACTTATTATGACATCATTGTATCATTTTTGTCTTAAAGATGTTCGCGACGAAGAAACAATTTCAGCCACAATTTGCGATACAGCAACGTGGTGCGAAGGACCATGGCAGAATCTTATAATCCGAACATAAAGCATGTTGGGAATTGTACGTTGCTTGTGTGTTAGCACTCATATATGAGGGCAAAACTAAAAATGCACTATCTTCAAAACCACTTTTTCGATTATGGTGGTTGACCATTTAAATCAAAGCTAATGAAATGCAGAAAATGTTTTCTTAATAAAAAAGCAGGGTTACCATTTATTTTTTTTGAGATTTTCTTAATCAAACTTGACCAAAAATACCACAAAATCATACTTTTTGGTGAACATTTTTATTGCAATAAATGATGCATCATCCGATCATTGTTCAGTTTGAAAGCTTCTAAAGTCGAGAAAAATAGGTTGTTTTGTCCATAACACAAAAAAATTGTATTTTTGTAAAAATAAAATTAGTGTTTCCAATGGAAATATTACAATTTGATGGATAAATGCACTAGTTACTATTGATCAAATGTTTGGTGGTGAAAAATGCCAAAACAAGGAAATGCACACATGTATGTATTGTTACATTCCAAACACGAATAGTAAACTTGTTGCCATTTTCCTTCTTGCTTGCACACAACACATTCCCTTCTGATTGTTTTACTGGCAACGTGAGGATAGTGGCCTTTTCCTTTGTTTTCATTGGCTGGATATTTTACGGCTTGAAATTTGATCAAAGAATGGACAATGTTCATGATGAACATTTTGAGTGGCATTTTTGTAGCAGCATTTTGCTTGTGTAAGATTTGGGCATTGACAATAGTTACACTCATAAGCATGTCAAAAATACGCATATACCATTTTATTGACCTATGGGGGAAACAATACGTTTTTGATCGTTGATCAAGCAAATCAACACCTTCCATATATTTGTTGTACTCATCAGTACAAAACGGTTTCTGGATATAACGTTTTCCATTCTCTCCATGTTTGTGTCATTTACTTCTTTTGGTACACATCCGGTGTTGTGTACAGTTGTAATCATGTGAAGACGTTTGGTGTCATGCCATGCACATACTCCTGCCTTATCAAACTCCATATAAACTGGTGGATCATTTTTTTTCAAAGGAGTAGTTGCTGGTTTTAGCTGGCGGGGCATCCCTTTTCTGTTGACATTGACTGTGCCACATACGCCAACGCCTTTAGACGCCAGAGCAAAACTCAAAGCAGGTGAGTTGTAAAAACTATCCATGTAAAGAACATGTCCAATGCCAAAGTAATCCGTTGACAGATTCATCACTAGTTGATGTGTTTTTGACACGGAATCATCCTGAAACTCCTCATGCTTTCCTTGGTACATTTTCCACTCCAAGCAGTAACCAGTTTTAGCCTCTGCTATTACAAAGACTTTGTAACCCCATTTTGAAGGCTTACTTCTGTTATACTGTTTCATAATACTTCTTCCTTTGAATGGAATTGTCATTTCATCTAAAGAAAGGTTTTTTCCTGCTTGATATACTTTTTTAAATTTGGGAACAATCAGTTCAATCAAGGGTCTAATTTTGAAAAGTCGGTCATAATCTGAAAAAGAAATTGAAAGTAGGTTGAATCGGTCTGCTTTGGCTACAAGTGAGTTGATACACAATTTAGCAAGTGTTATAAGAGTAACAATATCATACTTTGATCTCCTCGTGGTTTCATTTTTGCATTATCAGCAAAATGTAGAAACGATTTGATTGACTCCCATCTTGTCCGAGCCATAAATTTTCCAAAGTATGGAGTTTCTCCAGCATTGTCGATTGACCAATAATCGGAAATTTGAGGTTTTCGTACAAGGCACATGAGCAAATATAATCCAAAAAATATTTTAATTTCTGTGAAAGTGACATCTTTCCACTTTCGAAATCTGGATTCAGGTCCGAGAGTGACAAGATGCTCTTCTAAATACTGTTGTGCATAAATATTTGTTTGTGACACCAGTAGGCCTAATTGCCAAAATTCAGAAGTAAGAAATATCGTCAAATATCTTATGGGACTCCATGTGGAAATAGTTTGAGTTGGTCTGTAGCCTTGTCTTCTATCCCACAAGGGCAGCCAATTGTCTTTGTATACACAAGAATCTGAAACGGAAATTGTATATATTTGATAGTAGGCCTAACTTATAGTTTTTGAACCTGGAATATTTTTTTCAAGTAAGCTTCCTACCAGCTGTATTTGTTTCCTCCCAATGAAAGTTTTCTTCGGAACCAATGTCGGTGACAATTGAACGCGGTTCTTTATTTCGTTTTGCATTGATTTTTCTTCGATGGCCACAAACTCTTTTATTTCGTTTTTTCGCGTTTCCAGTACCTGTGAATGTGTAGGTGTTTTATTAGAACAATGACCACACATAAAAGTTTTATGTGAAGCAGTAAAAAAGAAAATTAAAAAAAAATTTTCCTACCAGATACAGAGGTAGAACATAAAGGTATACCATCAGAGCTTTCAGCAAGTTCCCTTTCTTCTACTGCAACACAAAAAAATTAATTTGCGGTGATAGTTCATGTTTATATTATATTCATAAATATCAATATCATGTGTAAAAAACTAACTTCTTGATGCTGCTTTCCTTGCTAGTGGTGAAGGCCCAGCAACATTTGCGTTGGCAAGAGTTTCCAAAGACAAACGGGTAATGAGCACTGAAACAAAGTTCGGTCACATGAGTTGGTTGGAGAGGAGAGGTTAGTTTACTGCCAGTAGCCTAATTTCTTTAGTGTAAGAACAGCCAGGGCCGGATTAAGGCGGGGGCTGATGGGGCTGCAGCCCCAGGCCCACCAAAAAAATAGGCCCACCGATAACAACTTACTAAGAGCAACTGACATGCTTATTATCAGGATCGAAAAAATAAAGGACGAATATCATAGAACAAACGCTAACTGTGTAAACCAGTGGTTCTTAACTCATAACTCATTTGCCAACAATTAAGCCTTCGTCTGATACACGTTGGGAGGCACACGATATGACGTTATACATGCGCTAAGAAAAAGTTATCAAGCAGTTCTTCAAGTCTTGAAAGCAATGTCTGATGACAATGACGAACAATCACAGACTAAAGAAACAGCCAAGGGGTTCATCTTGTCAATGAAAAAGCTTGAAACCGTTATTTTAATTGAGTTATGGTCTTGCATAATGGAACGGTATTATAAAACTAGTCGGGCGCTACAGGATAGCAAAATTACTTTGAATACGGCAAAAAATCTGCTTCAGGGTCTACATAACTTTGTTCAAAAATTTAGATCCCAATTTCAAAAACTCAAAGAAAAGGGTAGAGCAGGGCTACTCAATTGGCGGACCGCGGTCCGAATCCGGACCTTCTGGGGGTTGATGGTGGACCTTGAGCTTTTGGAAGAATACCCTCTTTGCCACGTTTCAGGGCTTTTTTAAACATATTTCTACTGGGAGGAAGAAATTTCCACTGTGATTATCCTAGTTGCTGGGGGTCTTCGACTCCCAAACTCTCCAATACTTTCTCAGAAATCTAATTCGAGTTACATTTTACCTAAGAAAGTGGTTTGATAAAATAGTTTAACTTTCGTGGTTGCGTGTGAAATAACTTGTTCACCGAACCGCTAAAAATATACAACTTGTCAAACTGGACCTTCGTTAAGATTAGTTGAGTAACCCTGGGGGGGGAGTATTAAGTGGCTGTCATCATTATATTGAATGAAGAAATTTGAAGAAGGAAGAGAAGAAAAGTATGCTTGGATAGCGAAGGTGGATCTGAAGACACATCACTTGATCCATCGTGCAGATTCAAAGTAGACTCATATTTGCCAATCATCATCATCATCATTTTGTTCCTTCCTCGTATGGAGGGTTGGATACAATGCGCCATTGTTCTCGACCATGAGCTGTGCGTACTGCACATTCATAAGTTAATTTTGTCCATTTTGTGATGTTTGTTGTCCAAATCATTCTTGGTCTGCCTTTACTTCTTTTGTAAATTTTACCTCATTGACCAAATTATTTTGTGTATGAAATCCAGAATTGCAGCATATATACGATCGTCTTCAAATAAGATTTTCGTTTCTGGCGGAATTAAACACCATGTCTAACTGTAAAATTGAAGAGAGTGCTAAAACATTGCTTCACTATTATCCAGATGATCTAGATTCTGGAAGAATCACTGCCTGAAGAGATGATTCATTTTTCTGCACTGCTTAAACAACACTATTTTAACAGCGAATGCAGCAAAGAAACTCGAATGTTTAGATTCATCAATGAAAATGAGTTTATGGATGCATTTCCTAACGTAGCCTATTTGTTGTAGGCTACTAAGAATGTATCTTTGTCTGATGATTTCTAATTGTTCAGGTGAGCGCTCATTTTCAGTGCTTAAAATAGTAAAGAATCAACTGCGTTCATCCATGGGCCAGAAAAGATTGCATTCCTTAGCTCTACTCTGCATTGAAAACAAAATTTTGGAAAAAATAGACACCGATGATGTTATTAACAGCTTTGCTTTGTCTAAATCCAGAAAACATGTCATTTGAATGAGTTTAATAAGTAAATACTGTACTTCGGGTATAATTTTTGTTCTTTCATTTTAATTCTGATTGGTACAATGAGGGGAATGAAATATAGGCCTCAGATTACCAATAGCCCCAGGTCCATGAAAACCTTAATCCGGCCCTGAGAACAGCTTATTGCAATCTGTATTACCTTCAAGATTGTCAGGCATGGAGAAAATCTCAGTATCAGCAGTTTCATCGATTTCCATGTGATTTTCTTCATTGTCAGTGAGACATTCATTATCAGAGTCAGAATCTGCTGTTGGATCAGACCAAAGGCATTGCATTGCTTCTTCAGCACAATACTTTCTTTTTGACATCTTTATAACTACGCTAATGCAATTCTTAACAAACTGTAAAACCAAAAACTATCAAAGCACTTCTAAAACAAACCAAAGCCTCGCCATCGCCAGCATATTTAGTTATTTACCCTCAAATGCACAAAACATACTGCATTATAATCTACAAGTGATTGGAAGGTACAAAGCATCTCGTTGCGCGGGAAACCACTTGAACAGTGTTGCCAATTATATTTTAATCAATTACAAAAAATTTTCACGCAAAAAAAATAAAACCACATGTCATTATTTGGGGGAGGGGGAAGGGACAAAAATTATTAAAAGTTAAGGAAACTGAATTGAGTCCAGCATTTAAAATAAATGTACTATACAAATAATTTTGACACTATTGAAAAGAGTGTGAAATGCACTATAACTTTCATGTTTTGACAGTTGAGGTACAAAAAATATATTAAAAGTTATCAACAAAAATAATTGTGTTCACTCATGCATGACCAATTTTTTTTGTCCCATATTTTGCAGCTGGCGGTCAAAGGGTTAAAAATACAAACAAAATATATCATTGCAATTATTTAGCATGTGGTCATGGAGATCTATACTACTGGCCTTCCCAACGTGTCAACAGCCAAATAATGTGGGGGCCTATACGAAGATCCAAATTTACCAACGTAGATAAGTGTTACAACATATAATACGCAATTTTCATTTGTCAAGTAACGTTTTTAGCCCAAAAATTGATACTGTATACATAAATCAATTATTCTACAATTACAGTAGCCAAAACGTAATTAAGATGTAATATTATTAAATAATTGTCACAACTCTCTGACGTTTGACATGACGTCAGAGATTGGTACGTTTCTTGTTTATTATGCTTCTGGATGAAATGCTGGAACACTGTGGTGGGTTTGCAGCTTCAAGCATTGTAATAAACCAACTCATTCACAGCTAGCAAACGTCTGCAGACGTTAAATCAATGTAAAAATATGGACCTTGCCAATTGGAATTAGTGTAGAAGCGCTGCAAAAAGTTTAATTGGCAATTCATATATTGAAACGTTTGAGAAAAATTAAAAAAAAACTTGCCTCAACCACCAGAAGCAGGAGAAAGAGAGGCTGAACAGACTTTTTCAGACTTGAAGTTGATGATGTGGCAAAGCATAGGAATCAATAGGCAGCAAGGTAAAATTTCAAAGTCTCATAATCTTATGATCTTTGCATTAAATCTTTGCTGATGTAGTTTTTCTTTGTTTGTTTTAGGTATTAATTTTTCATTTTCGAAGCACGTGTCAAACATTAAAGTTACTCTGTTATATTTTTCATTGATTTTTCTGTTTAACTTGTTGCAGAATGTTTTAATACTTTTTCTGGCAGTCCAGAGAATTCTTTACATTTTTCAGAATGTCCTCATTTAAAATTCTTTAATTTTTCTGTCCAGGCTTCTGAACTGTACTTAAATATTGGATAAGTATAACACTTTAACACCTTGCATCTTGTGGAGAAGGACATTAAAGTTTGTTATCTTTTACGTCTCAATTTATTGTTGTCCCGAGATATTGGAAACTTTTCATTAGTGTCATAATTATTCTATTCATTTTAATTCGGCAAATCGGAATTCCTCTTTCCTCATGATGACCATTCAATTCCGTTTTCTTTTCATTCTAAACTTTTTATTTTTTCTACTTCCCCGTTTTGCAAATTTTCTTCTGATTGTGCTATGAAGACAGTGTCGTCAGCATATCTCAGGTTAGTTCGTCCAGTTGTCAGGGTCAGTCAGTTGAAGTTGGACAGTTCCCCCAACATTTATGCCAGCTTCATCTTCAAAACATTGAGGATCTAATGCCTCTTATAGATATCCAATCGCTGATGTTGTGATTGACTTTTATTATTGCAATTTGATCAAAGTAAAGGTTTTAAATTTTTGTGCCACTGTCTGGCATGAATCCATACTGTTCTTCAGGAACTGACAACCAACTAGTGGAACGTATGGTCATTTCTTTGTCTCTCTCATTAATAAAACTCTAACATTGTATGATATTTCATGCCACTTTTGTGCTTTGTTTTTCATGAATGAACTATCGATTGATGCCTCCACACGTACATGTTCCAGTGTCTGTAACATCTCAGTACTGATCACGTCTGGTCCCTCAGCCTTATTTAATTTAGTTTGTTTTATGGCATGTTCAATTCTACTTAGAATCTTTGGTCCTGACAATGATTTACTGAATTGGAATGATTTTACAGTTCAGTCTGAATCATCATACAAATCAGATAAAAACTCTTGTCATTTTTTCTGTATTAGTTTCTTTAACTTGTAATTTACCAATTTTACTCTTTATACACCTTTATATTTCGACTGACTTTCGCATAAGGTTAAAAATATAGTTGTACTGTTTAGTGTTATTTGATATTAAACAATTATTGTTAAATTTTTACAGATTTTTGTTTTTGAAAGTTTGTTTATTGCAAATGATGAATTCTCTTATTTTGAAATTTATTTTTGGAGTTTTACTGCATTCCTTAATCTACAGGTAAGCTTTTCTAAGTTTTCCTTCCACCGTTGTATCCAACTCGTGCACAATCGGGAATTTTAAAACTTAGAAAAGCTATTCAATGGTTAACAACCTGCAAATGCCCCAACCTACAAATTGTCTACAATACGTAACTTTGCAGAGCTTGTGACGTGGCAGACGTGTTGCTTAGTTAATAGCGTGATGCAGGTCTAAAGATTTAGTGCGTCGACGAAACCAAACGTTTTCCTTCATTTTTTCATAATGATGGTTAAATATGTGTTACTTATGTTGGCAAATTTACTTTGTTGGTGATCTCTAAAACTAACAGAAGAATAAATGAAATTCGGATTAAACGAAAACTAAAGAACAAAATTTAGTCGAACAGATCCAACTTTTACTTTTAAAACAGCTCTCGTGGTGGTTCGCGCGGCAATGCGTCGGCATCGATGCACACCAGTGAAGATGAAGAAGCCGTGGCCTTCAGTGATAGTCATCGCGATAAAGATCCTACAACAAAGGTAACGATACGTCATAAACATTTTTCCCAAATTTGATCACCTGCAACAGAAGCAAACTCTATAGGACAATATTTTAATGATTCCAACATTCATACGGCACATTTGACAATAACATTTAAAGTATTAATGTATTTTGGTTATCACGTATTTCCATTCATTATCGCTTCAATCGCTTGCGAACTGGTGTGGGCTGTTTCAATAGCAACATGTTCCAATGGGGCCTCGCCGACTCACTATCTTGTGTATGTGGCTCAGATTTTCAGACTGCATACCACATTCTCTACCAATGTCCTGTATACCGACCAAACGATACACATGTAGACCTAATAACGCTCGATGAACACACAATTCATCCGAGATAGATATGTGGACCAGAGAACGCTCGATGAACACACAATCCATTGGCTGCTGTGCACTTTCATTGATGTAACAACGTAATCTGCGGTGGCCTCAAACGCAAGAAGATGAAGATCACGTTTTTTGTATTTCTTAAAAAATCAACAATTTTTTCAATCCAATTGAACTTTATTTTTCAATCGAACGAAACTCAACCAACACGTCTCGTATCAGATGGGATCGAATAAGAGTTTACAGTAAGCACAGCAATTTGATGTGGTCACATGCCTGGCCATATTTCTGCCCACATCCCTGACCACTCTCTTGTCACTCTCTGGCCACATTCCAGAAAGTGACGTAATCAAGTATTTGTTGGTTCAATCAAGTTGTTTAAGTAGAATAGCTTGAATAATCAAAAATTGTTTTCATTACTTTGTTTTTTGTGTAAAAGTTTTTTCTTTCTGAATACGAAAACATGTCATAAAAGAGCGCTTTTCATTGTAAGCTTGATCGTGATGTACGATCCAAGTTTCAACAATTTACAAAAATTTAACCTTTGTATTTTAGGTAGAGGTTAATGGCGTAATACCGTGGCGCCTCATATCCTTTCTAGCGGTTGTCGAGCTTGCGCTTATCTACATTGCTGTTACAAAGACCCGGGAGGTTCTGCGTGATCAAAGAAACATTGTTAGAAATCCGGTTCAAACAGCCAGAAGAGCTGGTAATATAAGATCTTAAACAGGCTGAAACAGATCTAGAGGAAGAGCGAGTGGTGATGAAGATCATCTCTAGGCAACTGAAGATAACTCGGATCTGTCGGATGAGGCAAAATCACATGCGAGAAGGTAACCAAAGACAAAAGGATTTCGAGCTTTTTCTTTAGTGCAAAAACTTCATTGAACTGTTGGAAGATTCTTGCAATAAATTTTTGTTCTTGTTTTTTTGTTTGATTTTTTGCGTTTTGATTTCAATAAAATTGATTTTATGTTATTCATTAGATGGAAGATGATTTTTTGCACCAAAAAACTACAAGAGAATGCCAAAGTTTTTTTTTCCTTGAGTTGATTTGACGTATGGCTACACAGCTGCAATTAAACAGTCAGGTAAGTGCAGGACACCAGAAACAGCATGGCAACAGTATTTCTACATTTTCTCCTTTCCAAGTTACCATCGTAGCTCGTTCAGAAATGTTTTCTCTTGTAATCAAGGTCTGTGTTCCAAGCGAAATATTTAAGATTTTCCACAAGGAGTGATTCCCGGTGATGATTCTTCATTGCAATGATTGTTTCTGAAAACGAACCAGGTTGGATTGTCACCAACTAAACTCAACTGAATGGTTGATTGGCAAGAGCGCTAAGGCGACACGCGAGGGACCTCGGTTGTAGCCTACACCGTTCTGGAGCACGCGGTTATTTCTAGGCAAGAAAGGGTTAGATCAAGGGTGGGGAACCTATTTACTGTGGAGGACCGCATGAATTTTGAAGTATTATCGGTAGGCCGCAAAAAGTTTGATTCTAAATGTGGTGCAACATGCACCGTGAAAAATGGTCTATTCACATTAGACTTAAGCAAATGAATTTTAATTTCTAGGAGGATGCAACAAGCAAGGTGAGTTGACACAAGGTCAGTATAAAATAAGTTGTAGGGTTTGAAATATATCTGAGTATATTTACCAAACCAGCATTGGTCTACTTCTGAGCCGGTCAAGAATAGCATTTCCTAATAAATTCAAAGAGCATCTGGTAACACTTAGTTAAACCACCTTACTCGAGCAAGTAGTTTCATACCATACCTCTAAAAATCTTTGTTTTTTTGCTCTTTTACGAGCTTTAACCTAAACTTCCGCCAAAGCTCTCTTGATAGATTTAGACCACTAATGATGCATCAAGTTTATTATTTTATGCATTGCTGTTCATCACGCGTATTTATCATCTGCTTCTATTAAGAAATACAAGCTTATATCTCTCCGCTATTGTAGGCCAGCTTTCATCATCACTTCTTTTTTAGATTCCGTTTGAATATATTATTGTAAACACACTCGCCGTAATATTAAAGCAATTCTTAAACCTGGGGAGAATAAAGTTCGTGAACAAAGAGTTAATAAATATTTGGCAGTTTCAGTGAGGCCTACTAAATGAAATCTTCAAACGGGACAAATTTTCAAATGAAATTTTTAAACAAATTTTCAAATTTTAAAATGCGTAAACTGGACATTCAAGAATTCATTTCAAAAAAAATTACCGAATAAAATTTGTTTTCAATGGCACTGGCAAGGTCCAAAGTCCAATGTTTCATTTATTTTTCATTTTTTTCAAAATGACCAAAAAGTGAAAAACTGCTCGAGAATACGTCACTATCGACAGCAATAACAAAAGCCACGTTTCCACATCTGATGCTTTAACATGAGATCTGATGTTTTGAGCAAACTGTCTGATGTTTTGATGTTGAAATCTGATGTTTTTATGTACATACATACATAGCCTACAGTTAAATCGCCCGCAGTAACAACTATTGCGCGATCAGCTGATTGCTAGTCTATAGTGACGTAGCTGTACAGTCATACGCTTCGTTGCTCACGCCCATTCCCGTTTACAAATCTCTGACAAAAGCACGCACGGAATGCTGATCAGACCGCAATGGGGCAAAATT
The DNA here is from genome assembly GCF_918807975.1 of Aplidium turbinatum. Taxonomy (NCBI): domain Eukaryota; kingdom Metazoa; phylum Chordata; class Ascidiacea; order Aplousobranchia; family Polyclinidae; genus Aplidium; species Aplidium turbinatum. Next base: position 1,367,503 of record NC_137483.1, on the reverse strand, counting down.
TTATTGAAAATCGTTTTATGGTAGCATGTTAAACACAAAGAACGTGGAAAATCGCCAAGTCAGGTTTTTCTTTTAGTATCCCTTGAACATCTGGTTGGTTCAGTTTTCACCTTTTAGTGCATGTGATATTTTCCTGCCATTTTGCGTTCACTGAAACACGTTCGATTAAGTTTAATACGCTTGGTGACAAGATTTTGAATTTACAATAACAAAATTTATCAAAGTAAAGAAGTTGAGAATTGTCCACATGTGTGGACATTGGTCGTTTGAGGCTACATAAAGTTTTCACTGTAAACCTAGATTGGTGATACTTTTATTTGTGTATCATTGCTACAAAAGAGAAACAACTTAAAAGTTATGTCAACATCTAAAGCGTTTATCTTTGTGAACACAGATTTGAACACAAATAAACGTAATTCAGCCAAGCAGAGCTTTTATTTATATGAACGTTAGTACAAGGCATTTTGTACTGAATTTTGTACAACTCAATCAAATAATGCATCAAACTTTAATAAAAATAAGGATTTCAAGTAAAACTTCTCTTATGGTATTCAAATGCATGCATGAATTTTGAGATGTCTCAAGTTCCCACTGTCCACTTTTCATAACACATCAGAAATAGAAAGCTTTATCAAGAATGAAAGAAACTGTGCTAAAGATTAGCATTGAAGTCTATAAACTAGTGATTCTAGTATGTGTATGATACAAAATTGACAGAAGCAAACCATTACTTAAGAATAAATTACATTTTAAAGTATGCCAAGTTTACTTTGTCGAAAAGGGTGAACTGAATGCCATGCTGATCCAAAACACCAAACAAAGCAACTCCAGGTGATTGCTCTGACGAAAGCACAACTTTTATATTATTCGTACGTATAAAAAATTTTAAAACGAGTATGGGAATGTAAATATATTTTGATTTAAAAAGCATCCACTTTTGAGGACACCAGGCACTAAAGGGTTATTACATACCTATGATGACAAAATATTATCGCGGGAGAGCAGAGATCTTGGGAGTGGAGAAGATGGTTACTGGTTAGGCTCCAGTGCGCGTCGACCGAGAGACAGAGAGGCTGCTTCGCGACGAAGCTTAGCAGGTTGGACGCCAGCGAGAATGGGGAGATTGTCCAATGGTGTGGGACGCAGGCATCCGGTCACTGTGCGTCGGACGCTGTTTATTGCAGTGTCGATGTTATTGTAGTGAGCACTGCGGCACCAAACAGGTGTACAGTACTCTGCTGAAGAGTAGACAAGGGCCAAAGCTGCTATACGCAAAGTGTCAGCCCTCGCACCTCAGCTGCAGCCTGTCAGGAGAGTGAGTAGCGCAGCGTGGCATGTCAGTTTTTGGCGCAGTGATACCAAATGGTGGCAGTATGTGAGCTATCTGTCTAATGTCACCCCAAGATACCTTGGTTCGGAGCAGAAGGACGGAGGTTTTCCATTGTTCTGAACATGTAGCTCATGATCAGCTTCTCGATTGTGTAGGTTGAAAGCTGCTGCCACAGTTTTGGTTTCGTTAAGTTTCAGTCGCCAGTTCTGGAGATAATCTGAGAGAGTGTTCATCTCTTGGCTCAAGGTGTCTTCTACATTTTTCCAACGACTTTGTGGAGTGGAGAATTGCCAGGTCGTCTGCATCAGCGTATTTTGTGGAGACCGTGGTTTGCAGGTCGTGGTGTAGATGTTGAAAAGAAGTGGAGCCACGACCGATCTCTGTGGGACGCCGTGTTTTAGGCATCTCAATCTGCTTTGCCGTCAGTTGCCGGTGGTGAGGGTGAAGCTTCGATTACTGACAAGTTCCATAATCTTATGAACCATATGTCGGTCAGGAAGCAGGCGAAGCAGCTTGCAAGAAAGGCCGTGATGCCTTATAGTAGGGTCAAAATAGGAAATATAATGAGCTAACCGGAAAAAAATTGCAAGAAAACGTGTTATTGGTTTTTCCTTTGGCTCAACCTCAATAGAACAACATATGAAAAGTTTTCCAAAATTTGAGCATCACAAAGCCTGAAATCTGACGTCACAAAAAGTGGTCTATTTCAGGTAAAAATCTCTCTGGACTGCCAATTGTGAACCAACATAGCTGTTTATCTATAATTTGTTGACAATGAATTCATAAAATAAGTGCCTAGTGTTGTTATTTTTCCATTATAATAGAATATAGATAGATTTTGCTACTGTTACAATTGATATTATGACGTCATTATTATGTCATGATGCCTGGAAGAGATAGCCGCCTCTGAGCAAGCAGTTTCACTGAGCGATTGTTACGCCATGGAGCGTTGCGCAATATTTTCTCCGCTGTGACTGGCATGTGCGAAGTGCTGCTGCCGATAATAAGCTAGTTACAGTGTCAGTGTTACTCTCGAATATGTTCCCCAAAGCTTGCGATGCTCCAGCAACTTCTAGTTGGAAAAGATACCGACAAGGAGCAGGCAAGTATTGTCCACTCTATAATTCAAGCAGTTTGCCCAAAAACAGTCGTAGCTCCTTTAGAGCTGGGACTTGCAGTGCAGATGCACCAGCATTATCGCTCCAGGTTCTTCATTGACACCCTATCTGCCATAGGTTATTGCTCTTCCTATTCTGAAGTCCAATGCTTTGAGGAAAATGCAGCATCCAAAGTTGCTCTGGACGTCCTTAGTGGACAGGCAACCATAGGAGATACAATGCTCTTGTTAGCTGCTGACAATGTTGACCACAACGTGACTTTAGATGGAAAGGGAACGTTCCATGGAATGGGAATGAGTGCTGCTGTCACCCCTGGCAGGCAGGTCTGCTATACAATTGGTAGACAAAAATTGCGTGATCTCAAAGTCACATATGAGACAAAAGTCCCAATTAAAGACTACCGTTTCTCCAAGTACTCACGCAGTAACATCAAGTTGAGAACGTTTCCAAATCTGCGTGAAGCTGACCGCAGAATTGATTTGCTTTGGGAATTGTCACTCAAATTTAATGTAAAAGTTCCGAACTGGCAAAGAATGATGAACACAATGTACAGTAGGCGTGAACATCCAGGTCAATCGTCTGTTCTCTTCCTACCAATGATCGATATGTACCTCGGCGACAAAACATGTTTTCTTTCCAAACTTGACTTCATTTACATTCTACAAGCTCGCAACAAGGCACAACATTCCACCTGTTATAACTTTTGATCAGCCATTGTTTTGGAAGGCTTCTGAAATTGTTAATGAAGTTGAAGACTCAAGTCCACTAAAAGATATTGTCTTGTTACTTTGTAGTTTCCATACACTCATGAATCTGTTGGGCGCCATCGGGACATTGATGGAGGGAAGTGGACTGAAGGAAGTTCTAGAAACAATCTATGGCGATAATGCTGTGGTACACATGATGAAGGGAAAGGCTGTGCAGTGTGCAGCGTGCGCTTCGAAGACATCTCCTTGTAGACCAGTGTCTCACCAACCAAATTGTCTCACAGATCATTGAATGTAACCCAGAGTTTGAGATTTGCCTGCTTGAACTTGATCAATTATACAGTCAAACTGAGGAAGGCATTATGGATGTCGCCACATTATCCAGATCAGCGTGCATGGATATGCTTGCTTGTTCAGTTTCCGCAAAGAAATACGAGTTGTCTGAAATTTCGAAAACTAGCAAGCTTTGGTTGAACTATCAGCGAATGTGGGGAATTGTCCGAGAACTGATCGAGGCCGATCGTGTGGCTGTTATGTTGTGCAAGCAAAAGGGGATGCAGATGTCGACATAGTACGAGCAACGGAGGATTTATCTAAACAGAGAACCACCACGCCCATTGGAGAGGATACAGATCTCCTCATTCTGCTTCTCCACTATGGTGATGTAGACTGTAAAGATCTGTACTTCCGATCAGACAAGGAAAAGCCAACTATCTACAACATCAGAGTTCTGAAAGATTTACTTGGGGACCAGGTCTGCACTGACCTGTTGTTTGTTCATGCATTTACAGGCTGTGATACATCTTCCAGAATCTTTGGTGTTGGAAAAACATCAGTGTTTCAAAAAGTTATCAAGGGAGACTCTGTATTGCGATCATGCTCAAATATTTTTTGTGCACCATTCTCTAAACAAAGTGATGTAGAAAGTGCTGGATGGAAGGCTGTAGTATCACTATTTAATGGGACAACATCTGGCTCGCTCGCATCATTACGTTATGGCTATCTTTGCAAAAAAAGTTATGACATCAAGCACATTTGTGACGCCTGAGCAGTTGCCGCCGAGAGAATCTGCATTGAAATATCACTCACTACGCTGCTACTTGCAAGTGATGGCATGAATGGCTTAAGTACCCAAATGGACGCTGAAAAATGGGGTTGGAAAATTCAAGGGGATAAGCTATTACCAGTGATGAAGGATAAAAACCCTGCTCCTGACATTCTACTAAAAATGGTTCACTGTAATTGTTCAACTGGGTGCAATACACTCAGGTGCGGGTGTAAGAAGTATGGACTTGAGTGTACCAGTGCATGTGGTCCTTGCCAGGATGGCAACTGTGCAAACATTAATAATACACCCATTCTAGAAGATATTGATGACTGATTTATAACTCACACCTGATAAGACAGTTTTGTGACTTCTGGTATATCTAAGTATTCTTTGAACGTATTTAGTGATAGAAAAGTATGAATATATGTTATGTATGAATGAAGATATTAGCATATTGATTGATGTCATCGGAGATGAGGCAACATTTTTTTTTTGACTCAAGATGATTAGCCAATTTGGACTTGTTGGTTGTGGTCATACTTCCATCTACATTGCATAGACTAAGGGGAACTACTGACAGTGGGTGAGACAGGACTTTTCTTAAGTCAAGATTTTTTTGGCAGGACAAGTAAAGAAGTCTGCGAAAAAAAAAGAAAAGAAAGGCAAACTGATTAAGTTTACTGTAAGTATCTTTTGCACACGGTATTTTATTACAATATCTCTACATACTTTAAAATTGTAAATATTCGTGTAAATAGGTGAAAACGTCATGTTGATGTAATAGGTGACGTCAAAAGTGAACGTTAGAGTAGTGTGTTAACTATTAAGATTACTGGGGTAATGCAGTTTAAGGTTAAATTTGCCATTTTCGTAGGTAAAGAATCAATGTTTTTTTGGATTTCGTATATATACGAGTATTTCGGTAAAATGGCGGCCATCTTGAATTACGTAATATTTAGACCTTTTGTGACGCTCGAATTTTGGAAAACTTTTGATATGTTGTTCTCTGAACCGAACACTATTGGAAAACTCCAAAAAACGTTTTCTTACAATTTTTTTCGGGTTGGTCAGCATATTGACCATACTAATACTATACGGTGTCAGATGCAGCTGTGAGATCTAGAAAGACAGCGCGGGCCTTCTTTTTTGCCTCAAGCAGTCCTCGATATCTTGGATCAAAAGTGTGACCTGATCTACGGTGGATTTTCCACATCGAAACCCAGCTTGCTCTTTGCCAGGATGGACGACAAGTGGCTCCTTGTGGACCATCCTGTAAGTACCATCTGCACATAAACAGATGAGAAACAAAACTTTCCAACAAAGAGCCTCCAACTGGACAGTACAACTGCAAAAGGCAATTGATAAGTTCAGACGCCCCACCATCCTGCTACTCAAGATAGAAGGCTACACAACAAGCAAGATCAAACTTGTGGAGCAGCTTGCCCATACCAAACAGGCGCTCAGAAAACTCCCCGAGCAGTTTCTTTTTGTTAAATATTTTGTTGAATATTTGTTCCGATTTGAAAGCAGGAAGCACAGCATTGTGTACCGGACAGGGAATATCAACAGTGGATCATCCTTTGGCATAAAAAAAAGTGCATTCTCCCCAGAATGTGGAAGACTCCCTGCTGGCAAGGAAAAAACAAAACGAATCTCTGAATCAGCGTTTTCAACTTGAATCATTGAAATTTCTGGTTAGAATGACGTCATACAAAACCTGAGTGAGATGCAATGAGATAATCAATGTGTAACAACTGTAGGCGCCAATGCGCGTTGTAGATCAGCGCAGCCGCAAAGAGCTACAGTTGAATAACATCACCACCTCGAATCCATTTATCGACGCTGAGTGCAAAGCATCAGATTCACACCATTTGTTACTCGAGGTCTTTGGTATGAACCGACCGGGTGTCGAGTCCACGTCTACCGACTCAGAGGCGATCACTCAAACCACGACGACACAAACAGGTGAAATTTTAAGTCGAATTTCATCACATTGCAGTTTTTTTGAACGTCACAAATCTCTGACGTTTGACATGACGTCACGTGCTTTGTACGTTTCTTGTTTATTATGCTTCTGGATGAAAGGCTGGAACACTGTGGTAACTTTGTAACTTCAAGCATTGTTATAAACCAACTCATTCACAGCTAGCAAACGTTTGCAGACGACAACTCAATGTAAAGAGATGGACCTTGCCAATTGTGATTAGTGTAAAAGCGCTGCAAAAGTTTGATCAGTAATTTATTAATTAAAACTTTCGAGAAAAGTTTAAAACAAAGTTTCCTCAACCACCAGAAGCAGGAACCAGCTCAGTGGCCGAGTGGTTTCGCCTTCGGCTCTGGTGCTGGTAGATCTGAGATCGATTCCAGGTGGGGTCAAACCGAAGACTTTAAAAACGGTACCGATTGTGTTCTATCCTGCATAGCGTAGTGAGAATGAGTCGGGTAATAATGTCATAACATCGTAAACCTGATATAAATGAAAAATGAGCCCTGTCGCTAAAAGACCTTAGCTGTTGTAGAGCGACAATAAATAAAACCATAACATTATTATTATTACCAGAAGCAGGAGGCAGACAGAATGCCAGAATGCCTGAACAGACTGAACAGAACAGAATGCCTGAACAGACTTATAATTTTCAGACTTGACGTTGATGATGTAGCAAAGAATAGGAATCAATAGGCAGCAAGGTAGGTTTGACTTTTGGAACTTTGAATGACATTTTTGCGCCAGCCAATGAAAATTGTGTTATCGAAAGCCATGTTGTCAAGTGATGTAGATTGGCCGCTTTCAAAGTTTGGTTTCTTTCCAACGTTTTTAAGCGTTTGTTAGATTCTAATTATTAAATGCGCTGATGATGGCATTCGCTTCTAGTTTTTGAAGATGACCAACGAATCTCAGACTTGTGATTGGTAGCGAAGGTGACTGATGGGGTCTATCTGAAGCATCATCTAAGAGGCATCGGGAGATTTCCTGTTTTTATTTTGTGGGAACTGAAGATTGATTTTTGTATCTTTTTTCATTATCCTATTTCATTGTACGAAAAATTTCAAAGTCTCTTAATCTTATGATCTGTGCATTAGATCTGTGTTGATGCAATTTTTCTTGGTTTGTTTTAAGTATTAATTTTTCTTTTTCGAAGCATGTGTCAAACATTAAAGTTGCTTTTTATATTTTTCATTAGTTTTTCTGTTTAACTTGTTGCAGAATGTTTTCATAGTTTTTCTGGCAGTCCAGGGAATTCTTTGCATTTTCAGAAAGACCTCATTTAAAATTCTTTAATTTTTTTGTCCAGGCTTCTGAACTGTATTGAAATATTGGATAAGTATAACACTTTAACACCTTTGCATCTTGTGGAGAAGGACATTAAAGTTTTATCTTTTGCGTCTCAATTTATTGTTGTCCCGAGATATCGGAAACTTTTCATTAATTTCATATTTATTCTATTCATTTCAATTCGGCAAATCGGAATTCCTCTTACCTAATGATGACCATTCAATTCCGTTTTCTTTTCATTTTAAATTTTTTATTTTTTCTACTTCCACGTTTTGCAAATTTCCTTCTGATTGTGCTATGAAGACATTGTCGTCAGCATATCTCAGGTTCGTTCGTTCAGTTGTTAGGGTCAGTCAGTTGAAGTTAGTTCCCCCAACCTTTATGCCAGCTTCATCTTCAAAACATCGAGGATTTTATGCTGATCGATATCCAATCACTGATGTTGTGATTGACCTTTATTGCTGCAATTTGATCAAAGTAAAGATTTTAAATTTTTGTACCACTGTCTGACATGAATCCATACTGTTCTTCAGCAATTTCAAAGCGGATGTTGTTCTTGATTTGGTTCATGATAATGCTTAGTGGAATTTTTGTAATATGTCAAGCTGATTGTTCGATGGTTTTCGTATTTATTGGCTTTTTTTGTATATTGTAGCAAAGATTAATTTGTGCACATCGGTCGGTTTTGCTTCGGAAACCACACTTATTGAAGAGTTCATGTCATGCAGTTGACAATGACAATTAGTTGTAAGTTATAAATACAAATATTGGTCTTTAAACAATAAATACTATTAATACTACAAAAGTGCTCAATGCCAAACAAAAAGCCAAGCAGAGCGGATTAATTATGAATTATTTGACGTAATATTGGTCTTTATGTTGTCTTTTTAGGCTACTAAATTGTTCGAATAATTTCATAATTCAATTATTCTCTCCAGAGTGGCAACTGACAACCAACTAGTGCAACGTATGATCGTTTCTTTATCTCTCTATCATCAATAAAACTCAAACATTGAATGATTACTTCATGCCACTCTTGTTTTTGTTTTTTTTGATGAATAAACTATCGATTGACGCCTCCACACGTACAAGTTCCAGTGTCTGTAACATTTCAGTATAATGTTACAAAAAATAATTTGTGCACATCGGTGGGTTTTGCTTCGGAAACCACACTTATTGAAGAGTTCATGTCGTGCAGTTGACAGTGACAATTAGTTGCAAGTCAATAATACAACATTGGTCTTTAATCAATAAATACCATTAATACTACAAAAGTGCTCAATGCCAAACAAAAAGCCAAACAGAGCGAATTATTAATTAATTATATGAATTGTATGATGTAATATTGGTCCATGTTTTCTTTTTAGCTGTTTTAAATTATTGATTTATTTATTTAAATTGTTGGAATAATTTCATACTTTTATTATTCTCTCCAGAGTGGCAACTGACATCCAACTAGTGGAACGTATGATCGTTTCTTTGTTTCTATCATTAATAAAACTCAAACATTGTATGATATTTTATGCCACTTTTGTGCTTTGTTTTTTGCGTCCACACGTACATGTTCCAGTGTCTGTAACATCTCAGTACTGATCTCGTCTGGTCCCTCAGCCTTATTTAATTTAGTTTGTTTTATGGCATGCTCAATTTTACTTAGAATCTTTGGTCCTGACAATGATTTACTGAATTGGAATGATTTTACAGTTCAGTCTGAATCATCATACAAATCAGATAAAGACTCTTGTCATTTTTTTCTGTATTATTTTCTTTAACTTGTAATTTACCAATTTTACTTTTTATGTACCTTTATAGTTCGACTGACTTTCACTTAAGGTGTAAAATATAGTTGTGCTGTTTGGTGTTATTTGATATTAAACAATTATGGTTACATTTTTACAGATTTTTGTTTTTGAAAGTTTGTTTATTGCAAATGATGAATTCTCTTATTTTGAAATTTCTTTTTGGAGTTTTGCTGCATTCCTTAATCTACAGGCAAGCTTTTCTACGTGTTCCTTCCACCGTTGTATCCAACTCGTGCACAATCGGGAATTTTAAAACTTAGAAAAGCTATTCAATGCTTAACAACCTGCAATGCCCCAACCTACAAATTGTCTACAATACGTAACTTTGCAGAGCTTGTGACGTGGCAGACGTGTTTTTTAGTTAGTAAAGTGATGCATGGCTAAAGACTTAGTGTCGGGACAAAATCAAATGTTTCCTTTCATTTTTCCCTAATCGTTGATGGTCAAATACGATTGATTGATTGATTGAATCTTTATCCTTGGACTGGAAAAGCTTCTTGCAGAGCTTAATCCTGACAGTTTCGCATACTTGTAGAGGCTTTGAATCACTGACACAGACCCGGGCATCGAGATTGACGGAGTGAAGTTTCCGATTGTTGAAGTCTTGTTGCCGGGAAATTATTCCATCCATTAGATGTCGCTGAATGGAGAGCAGTCCTTAACGTGCGTTGCTTAAGCGCACACCCAGAGAGTAGGACCAGCACAGCTTGATCTTAAAGCTTCTTTGTTCCAGAAGTGACGGGCTGACCAATTGAGCAAATACAGTATGTGTCACTTGGCAGATTTACTTTGTTGGTGCTCTCTAAAAATAACGAAAGAATAAATGAAATTCGGATAAAACGAAAACTAAAGAACAAAATTTAGTCGAACAGATCCAACCTTTACTTCATGAAACTTTTAACAGCTCTCTTGGTCGTTCGCGCGGCAATACGACAATGATGTACGTCCGTGGATATGCAGAAGCCGTGTCCATCAGTGATAGTTACGATCCTACAACAAAGGTAACGACATGTCATAACCAGTTTTCCTAAATTTGATCACAAGCAACAGAAGCAAACTCTATAGGACAATATTTCAATCATTCCAGTATATATACGACACATTTGACAATACCATTTAAAGTATTAATGTATTTTGATTATCACGTTTTTCCACTATCCACACATGCGCAAGATAGTGAATCGGCGAAGCCCATTGGAACGAGTTGCTATTGAAACTGCCCACCCCAATTCGCAAGCAATTGAAGAGATAGTGAATGGGGTGTGGGCAGTTTCAATAGCAACTCGTTCCAATGGGCTTCGCCGATTCACCATCTTGCGCATGTGTCTCAGATTTTCAGGCTGCACACCACATTATCTACCAATGTCCTGTATAGTGTATACCGACCCCAAGATAGACATGTGGACCTAACAACGCTCGATGAATACACAATCCATTGGCTGCTGTGCCTGGATATAACGACGTGACATGCGGCGGCCTCAAACGCAAGAAGATGAAGATTACGTTTTTTTATATTTCTTAAATAAAATTTTTTTTAAATGCAATCGAAATAATTTATTTTAAAATCGAACGAAACTCATTCAACGTGTCTCGTATCAGAGAGGATCAAATAAGACTTTACAGCAAGCACAGCGATTTGATGTAGTTACATGCCTGGCCATATTTCTGTCCACATCCCTGACCACTCTCTTGTCACTCTCTGGCCAAGTGACGTAATCAAATGTTTGTTGCCTCAAGGTGTTTACGTAGAATGGCTTGAATAATCGAAACAATGTTTCATTACTATGTTAGTTTTTTTTAGAAAGTTTTTTTCTTTCTGAATACGAAAACATGTCATAAAAGAGCGCTTTTCATTGTAACCTTGATAATGATGTACGATCCAAGTTTCAAGAATTTACAAAACTTTAACCTTTGTATTTTAGGTAGACGTGGATGATGTTGTTAGATGGTTGCTGATGTTCATTTTAGTGATTGTCCAGATTGCGTTGATTTCGATTTGTGCTTGCGTGAGAAGCTGGGTTTGGCGTAATCAAAGACGCCTTGCTAGAAATCAGGTTCAAACATCCAGAAGTGCTGGTATTGTAAGATCTCGGAACAGGGTAGAACAATCTCCAAGAGGAAGAAGAGGTGGTGATGAAGCTTATCTCTAGGCAACCGAAGATAACTCGGATCTGTCAGATGAGGAAAAATCACATGAAAACGAAAGATTTCGAGCTTTCTCTTTAGTGCAAAGGCGTTTCACTGAACTGTTTGAAGATTGTTGCAATAACTTTTTATTTTCTTGTTCTTTTCGTTTGATTTTTTGCGTTTTGATTCCAATAAAATTGATTTTATATTATTCATTGTATGGAAGATGATTTTTTGCAGCACAAAACTAAGAAAATGCCAAAGTTTTTTCCCCTGAGTTAATTTCGCGTATGTTTCACTGCAACAGTGTAGCCAGTCAGGTAAGCGCAGGACTCCAGGAACAGCATGGCAACGATATTTCCACATTTTCGTCTTTCCGAGTTACCATCGTAGATCGTTCAGAAATGCTTTGTCCTGTAATTAAGATCTGCGTTCCAAGAGAAAATATTTCAGATTTTCCGGAAAAGTGATTCCAGTGGAGGATTTTCATTGCAATGATTGTTTTTAGAAAACCAACCAGGTTGGGTTATGATCAACTAAACTCGATTGAATGATTGATTGGCGAGTATGCCAGGGCGACACACAAAGGATCTTGGTTGCACACCGCTTGAGAGCACGCGGTTATTTTTTGGCAAGAAAGTGTTAGATCCAGGGTGGGGAACGTATTTACTGGAGAGGGCAGCATGACTTTTTAAATATTATTGGTGGGCTACAAAAAGTTTCATTTTAAATATCGTGCAACAAACATAATAAAAAATTTCTATTTACATTAGACTTAGGCCAATGAATTTTTATTACTAGGAGGATGAAATAAGCGAGGAGAGTTGACACAAGGTCAGTATAAAATAAGTTGTCGGGTTTTACATATATCTGAGTATATTTACCTACATCTGAGCCAATCAAGAATAGAATTTCCTAATAAATTCAAAGAGCATCGGGTATCACTTTTAGTTAAACCACCTTACACCGAGCAAGTAGTTTCACATCACACCTCTATAATTTTTTGTTTTTGCTATTTTACGAGCTTTAATCCGACACCGCCGCCAAAACCCTCATAATAGATTTAGACCACCAATGGCGCATCAAGTTTATTATACTTTTCATTGCTGTTAATCACGTGAATTTCTCAAATACTTCTATTAAGAAATAGAAGCTTATCTTCCGTCATTGTAGGCCTGCTTTCATCATCACTTCTTTATTACAATCCGTTTTAAAACATTACAACAATCTCCGCTTAAATTACAAGTCAAATCACTTTTATTGTAAACACACTTGCTGCAACATTAAAGCAATTCTTAAACCTGGGGAAACACCTGAGAAAGTTTATTGATAAATAAAGTTTGTGAACAAAAGGTTAATAAATATTTGGCAGTTTCAGTGTTAACATCTAGTTGGTTTAGTTTTAAAGCTTTAGTGCTTGTGCTATTTTTCTGGCATTTTCCGATCACTTTAACACGTTCGATCAAGTTAATAGTGGCAAGATTTTAAATTTACAATCACAAAATTTATCAAAGTAAAGAAGTTGAGAATTGTCCACATGTGTGGACATTGGTCGTTTGGAGGCTACATAAAGTTTTCACTGTAAACCTAGATTGGTGATGTTTTTATTTGTATATAATTGCTACAAAAGAGAAACAACTTAAAAGTTATGTCAACATCTAAACCAGTGTTTCTCAACCTTTTTTGGCCCAACGCCCCCTTTATAAACTGGCAAAATTTTACCGGCCCCAACAAAAACGATTACTTACGAAAAGAAAATATATATTTGCGAGCATTTAAACAGTATACTGGTGGTAGTGGTTACGTCATAATGGAATTCACCAGATTTTGTGATATACTGAAAAATTATTGAATTTAAATAGATAGCGTTTTTAAACAAAACGGTTGGTCAATCAAATACGATGATGGTGTAAGAGAAATTGTTGGCTATCGTGCGAGCAAGTAGAGTAGATTATCCAGACAATGATGTGACAAAATCGTTTCGCTTGTCGGTAGATGGGTTAAACCAGAATGCTCCCTAATAATCAAAACGCCTCCTTATGCCGAGGTAATCATACCGCCCTCCTGTAAAATCAACCCCCCCCCCTTTGAAAACCATTGATTTAAAGCGTGAGCCCTCGCCTTCCAGCTGAAACCTGGCTCCTCGTGTCCCGTCCAGTGAGTACCATCTGCACAAAAGCAGATGAGAAACGAAACTTGTCAACAAACAGCCTCCACCAGGATAGCACAGCTGCAAGGGGCAATTGATAAGTTCAGACGCCCCACCATTCTGCAGCTAAATATAGAAGGCTACACAACAAGCAAGATCAAAGTTGTGGAGCAGTTTGCCCATGCCAACCGGGCACTCATCCTCCTCCAAGAGACCCACCGCACCTCTGCAGATAGGCTAGCTATTCCCAACTACACGCTAGCCGGGTCTATTTTAAGCAGGAAGCACGGCATTGCCACGTTTGTGCATGAGAGCTTTGTCGACCAATCTCCAACTGATGCCGAGACTGAGTGGGTGTACATTTTTCTCTCAGACTAAAACATCGTCAACATCTACAAGCCCCCATCTCAGCAAATGTTGTCACCATCCCTTCCAACGTTTCCCTCCCATAGTCTCTACACTGGCGATTTCAACTGCCAGCACACCGACTGGGGCTACAACAACACAATCAGCGACGGAGAATTCCTGGCTGACGGGACCTCTACAAACCATCTTGCCCTCCTATTCAACTCAAAAGAACCAGCCAGTTTCCTTTCATGACGCTTGGGAACAGGGACACACCTTGACTTGGTCTTCGCACGTATCGACAGCTCTCTTCCAGACAGATGTGTGCTTGAGAAGTTTTCGCGATCCCAATACCGGCCGTCCTTCATCATCGCCCCAAAACTTGTGGCTCCTTTCCGGAATTCACCAGTGAAGCGATGGAACTTCAGAAAAGGCAATTAGACTTAACACAGCCTCCTGACCAATAAATCTGCTGCAAAGTTACCATCGACTGAAACATGCAACGCAGACGAGGCATACCAGGACTTCTGCAATGCCATAATAACTGCGGCAAAGGCCACAATACCACGTGGCCATCGAACCAGCTATACTCCGTGCTGGGACTCTGAGTGTGAGGCTTTCTATCGCTCCTGTTAAACGCCACACACCTGGTACTGCTTATAACATGGCCGTCACCAGACTACTTGAGCAGCTTTACGCAATGAAGCTTGAGCGATGGAACGAAGCTGTCCAAACCATCGACTTCTCACAATCAAACCGCAAAGCATGGATCACCAGCAAAAACCTCCATGGGCGCTCAGCAAACTCCCCTAGTCAGTGCCTGATTTCTGCAAATGCCATCGCTTCCCAGTTAGTGTAGAACGGGGCCTACAAGACAAAGAACCGCAAACAGCCCGCCTTGTGGTCAAGGAAGTATCTGCTCCGTGGCGAGTGGAAACTCCACTAGAAGAAACAATCTCTGAAGATTTCACTCCAGAATTCGCCACCGCTCTCTAGTGAAACCACACAAGTCTGTAGGGCCTGATAGCATCTGCCCTGAGCTTATGCTCCATGCTGGCACTGCCCTCAAGTTCTGGTTACGTTGACTCCTCTCTTTCTACCTGAACCATCTTTCAATTCCAAAAAACTAAAGAAGAGCTTTAGTACTTGCGATCCCTAAGCATCACAAACCACCAGATGACCCAAGGAGTTATCGTCCGATATCCCTCCTCTGTGTTCCTTTCAAAATCTTTGAAAGATTGATTTATGTCCGAGTCAACTCAATCATAGCAATTGTGCTATCAAACTATAAACAAAGTATCAGAATTATGAAAAAGATTATTCCTATTGCGTATCATGATCCAATAATGGCTTTGTATAAAAGTTAACTTCAGTTGTCACGCAAATGAAGCTGGAAGGTGAAGTCAGAAGTGCGGGAGCACGACAGAGCCACGGTGGAAACGATATTGGATCAGTTCGATCGGCTGCATGTGGTTTGTCGCATTGTTTTCAATTGTCCTCTGTTTGACAATCCTTGCAATCTTTTATAGAAATCAGGGAGTCAGGAAAACGGAACTCCCAACTAGGTGGCGTTCACTGCCAAGAAGAAGGTGTTAAGACGAAGTGTTGCCGGATGATTTTTTTAATTCCAATTTAGAAAAGTTTGAACAACATTTGGCAACACTGAATATTAATACACCCTCTTCTAGACAGGTGGTTGGATATCTCGTACTCTAGACATCCCTGATAGAAATTGTAAACATTTCTGTCTAATTGTAATTGTAAACATTTCTGTCTATTTCAAATAAAAATGCTTAAAATGCATCCCATTTATAGAAGAACGAGCTCGAAAAAAAGTGGAAGTTGAAGACCGTGAGAAGGATTCAGTTTGGACGTGTGAAGAGGAACTTTTATCCTTCATCAGGAGGTTGGAAAAAGAACATACATTAAAGATGAAACGATGAAAAACGTGAGGAGATTCAGAATTGAGCTACAATCTCTTGAAAGCAAAAGGTGTGCGCTCTGTTATGTCATTGTATCAGTTATCATTTTTGTCTTAAATATGTTCGAGACAAAGAAACAGTACCAGCCACAACATACAATACAGCAACGTGGTGCGGAGGACTATGGCAGAATCTTATGATCCGCACATGAAGCATGTTGGGAATTGTACGTTGTTTGTGTGTTACAAAATTATAAACAAAATATATCATTGTAGTTAATATCTAGCATGTGATGCATTGCGCATGTTCTAGAGTAGACGACCATTTCACAAAAGAAAGCATAATTTTCAGATATTATTTTATCTAATACTTGTTCAATTTCGAAAGCAAGAAGCACAGCATCATATTTGAGAGTTTAAAGAGCTACAGTGGATGATCTTTTATCACCACGGAAGAAATCATTTTATCTTTAGGATGTGCAAGACTCCTTGCTGGCAAGGAAAAGACATTTGGAATCTCTGAAACCGCGTCTTCAACTGGAGGCTTCAAAACTGCAGGTTAACGTGACGTCAATAAAACAACAGATTGATCCATCAGCGACAAGGCGTAATGTACATCAGCGTAAGCGCAACTAGCTGCAGCAAAAATACGTCATCACCCCGAATCCATTCAGCAACGCTGAGTGTCAAGCATCAACGAGATTCACATCATTTTTTATTTGAGGTCTTTGGTATGACCCGACAGGTGTCGAGTCCAGGTCTACCGACTCAGAGGCAAGCACTCAAACCACTACGTCACAAAAATGGTGAACGTTTGGTACCCGGACATTTTGCCGAAAGACATTTTGCCGAAACGACATTTTGCCGAAAAGACATTTTGCTGAATAGACATTTTGCCCAAACTCCTTTTTGTGTTATGTATCGATATTCTCCACAGTGTGTTTTAGTCTATCGCTCACAACCTTAGTCCTTTCGGCAATTTGTCCATCGCCAAAATGTCTTTCGGCAAAATGTCCTTTCGGCAAAATGTCCGTTCACGGAAATTTTAGGTCAAATTTCATCAAATTGTAGTTTCTTTGAACGTCACAAATCTCTGACGTTTGACATGACGTCACGTGATTTGTACGTTTCTTGTTTATTATGCTTCTGGATGAAACGCTGGAACACTGTGGTGGCTTTGTAACTTCAAGCATCGTAATAAACCAACTCATTCATGGCTAGCAAACGTCTGCAGACGTTAAATCAATGTAAAAATACGGACCTTGCCAATTGGGATTAGCGTAGCAACGCTGCAAAAAGTTTGATCAGTAATTTATTAAACAAAAAGTTTGAGAGAGGTTTGAAACCAGATTCCTCAACTACCAGAAGCAGGAGACGGAGTGGCTGAACAGAGTTGTGGTTTCTCAGACTTGGTGGTGATGATGTGGCAAAGCATAAGAATGTAGCCTACAAGTTCTCAAAGCACTTTGAAAGAAAGCAAGGGGGGTAGCAATTTCAGCAAGGCTTAGAAACAAGATGAAACAGATTTGTGTCAGGATATTGACTAAAATTTGTAAAATAAAAGCTAACAGAATTTCTGTCTGCTCAAACGCAATACATGATAAAATAAAACAAAGGTTACCATACTAAATATAAGTCTTACTTACTATGTTTGTTACATAATGAAGAAGTCTAAAAATTCATTCAATTACTATTAGTAATAAATAGCCCTACTCAAGAACAAGCATAAAGATGAGGACTTTTTTGCTCAAGTTGTTTTTGCAACAAAAAGAAACGTTTGTTTTGGAATATTTTAATAAAGTGAACTCTATGCGCTAGTGAATTAGTTCCATTTCAGATTGAGATTGATTACCCTGTGATATATGTATATATTTTCTGTATAAAAATTTCTGGGGTAAATTGAACAATTCCATTAAGTTCAAGCACTTCCCTGTTGAATTTTCCTTATAATTTTGGAGGCATTATTTTAAAACATAACCCCGTGTGTTTCATTTTATTCCATGAAGCTGAAAAACACAAACTCAACGGTTTAAATATTAAGTAGGTTACAAGGATATTTTTCGTATGGTAACTTGAGCAATTGCTCCAATTTACTTCAATTAGCATTTGCACACTCAAACCTATCCTGAATTTGGCGACCAAATTGAGAATAGTTTAAAAACTGCAAGACTAACTAATCTATACTTTTTGTTGAATATATTCAATGATATATATCATTTCTTTCTATGCTTACCAAAACAACAAAAACAGATTTGATTTACACAGTGCAACGATAACATTGTCCAGTTTTTTGTCACAAAAACAAGTTTGATTTCAAAAATATCCAGTAACTGCTTGCCATTGTAAAATGCGATTTCTATCGGACATTATAAATGCATTAACTAAAGTGGCAATGTTATTAGGTCTAAAAGCGATTGTGGTTAAACTTTTACAGATTTTAGTTTTTTAAAGTTTGTTATTTTGCGAATGATGAATTATTATTATTTTATTTTGAGATACCTTGTTGGATTTTCGCTGCGTTTCTTAACCTGCAGGTAAGCTTTCCAAAGTTATACGGCCACTGACGCATCTAACACAATCACAATCGGGAGTTTTAAAAGTTCGAGAAGCTACTCAATACTGAACAACGTACGATGAAGAAAAGTGTTTTTGAAGCTACAATTGTCAATAATAGAAAACCTCACAGAGCTTATGACGTAACAGAAGTGTTGTTTAGTTGGCAGCGTGATGCATGTTTAAAGATTTATTGTGGTAACTCAACTGAAACGTTCTCATTTATTTCTTCATCTTAATTGTTGATGAGTATCTGTCAACTATCTTAATGCATTTACTTTGTTGAACGAAAAAGTAAACAGATCTCAACTTTATCAAACGCTTATTTTTTGAACAGGTTTGGGGATCGTTCGTGCTGCAATGCATCGCCAATTATGCCCTCAGCTGAATCTGAAGACGCCAGGAGTTACAACCATCACCATCATCGCCATCACCATCACCACTCGTTTGCTGAAACCATTCATTACAAAAACTTTAAAGATGCAACAAAGGTACTTCTTCTATCGAGTCTTCTAAAGTTCGTTGATAAAGTTCGTTGATACACCCGCAGGTTAACGCATTCTTCCGCAACGGAGTTATACACTGACAGGTCCCACCTACTGCACCAGTGGCAAGCCGAGGGCAAAAAAGAAGGTGGTCCGCTGTTTGGGGCTCGGTGCCACAGATACATGCAACTGGGCTCGTGTCGTAGCCCCACTCCACCATTGCAGACTTAGTGCGTCCAACACCGGTTCGGAGTCGATTTAATGTTTTCCACTTTGCCCAGGGAGCGTTTTCTTCTGGGGGGAGTGACTCTGATGGTGGGACCTTCATTTCAGTGTATGATGGGTCATTTTCGAATTGTTGTTTCCATTGCTTAATTCTTGTTTCTTCTTTTGTTGAGGTTAGTGGCTGGACGTGTGTTAGGAAGCTTTTCTTGATTTCAACCGGGTTTGTGCAGCAGTTTTTCCATATAGAGGATGTTTTTCATCACATGTTTGTTTTAGCCTTTCAGCTTGACTGTTAACATCTCTTCTTATGTGTGGTGGTGCAATACCAGCAAGCACATTAAGTTTGGTATTTGTGGGCTTCAGACACCCAGTAATAAGACGACAAGAATGATTGAGTACCGAGGCTTCGATGAGTGACAGGACCTGTTCCAAACAGGGCATGCATATTCTGCTGTGGAGTAGCACAAAGCCAATGCGGTCATTCTGAGGGTTTGTGGATTAGTGCCCCACCCAGAGTTGGTAAGCTTACAAAAGTACTTACGTCACAAAGAACGTTTCTCTTGTAGTACAAGTAGTACTTGTAGTACTCTCTTGTAGTATCTCTTGTAGTACAGTGTAGGTTTCTCTTGTTTCTCTTAGTTTCTCTTTCGTTTCTCTTAGTACGTTTCTTAGTTTTAGTTTCTTAGTCTTAGTTCGTTTCTCTTAGTACGTTTCTCTTAGTACGTTTCTCTTAGTACGTTTCTCTTGTAGTACTTGTAGTTTCTCTTGTAGTACAGTGCTCTTCAGCAGGGGTTCCGCGGAACATATAGTGGAGCTCCGTATATTTAAAAGGTTTCGCGAGATGACGTTCCTTGTGTTTTAGGGAATTGATTTCCTACTTCAATATGTTGATGCATTATTCTGAATTATTAGATCACTGTACCGCATCCACATTCCAAGTAGGCAAGTTTGTTAAACAATGGATAGAATGCAGTCAATCGACAAATGAGAAACATCGATAGCGAACATGGAAAGAATAATAAACATAAATAGAAAAGACAAGATTAGAAATGAAATCATCAGAAACAAAACTTGTATCAAAGATGTCATAGAAACAGCAACAAACCTAAAGTGGCAATGGGCGGACATTAGCAAGCATGACAGACAACAGATGGGCCAAGATAACCACAGAATGGACACCCAGATATGCAGGAAGAACTAGAGGGAGACCAAAAAGGAGATGGCGAGATGACACAGAAAAGATTGGCATCACCTGGATGAGAACAGCAAAAGACAGAATGGTGTGGAAACATATGTGGAGGCCATCTGCCAGCAGTGGCATGACCGGATGATAATGATGATGATGATAGCTAAGTCACTTGCTATTAGGGGTGTTAAAAACGTTTTTTTCAGTGATTGTTTTTTTGTGTGTGCTAATTCTAATCGTTTCATACGTTTTCTCAAGGAGCAACCCTGCTCGTATCATAATGATGATGATGATGATGGCGTATGAGTTTTGCTCGAGTGTGACAAGCTTCGCTTCGCATATCTTTTTTCTTAAAGATATGGTACTGACGGGAGGGACCACGAGAAGGTGCTTGTTCTTCCCCCCCAATAATAAAGAACTGCAAAAGAGAAATTAAATTATAACTGCTAAATAACTTATAAATCAGTTTACTGCAGTTTTGATTTGATTCAGTCAAAAGTGTCGCGACATGCTCAGAAAGTGGTACCAACCACATCTCTGTCCACATCTCTGGCCACGTCCATGTCCACATCTCTGGCCACGTCCACGTCCATGTCCACGTCCATGTCATGTCCACATCCCTGACCCCATCCATGTCCACATTCCAGGCCACATCCTAGTTATGTAACAAAGATTACTTACTTTAACGTGTTCTTTCAGGAACTCCTTCCAAGACAAAAAGCCTTATTTAAATTTTTGTTCGCTCTTGCACTTCATGTCATGAAAGATTTCATTGCACGCTTGGTTATATTGCAAAGGTTATGACGTTTTTTAAAACTTTTGCTTTTGCGCTTTTAGGTACCGTTGCATTCGAATGATGGGCATTCGAAGTATGTCGCCATTCCATGCGCGGTGATCGCGTTTTGCATCATTGGTATTTATTTGTTTTTGCGTTGTGAGCGTTCTTCTGCTGAAGAAGATCGAGAGGAAGAGCCTCGCCAGGAAGAACAGCTTAGTAATGGCTCACTTGTGTGATTTTCCAAACTAAATGTTTGTCGTTTTCAAAAGCTAAAAATAGAAAAAGCAACTGAGAGCGATTGGAAGGAAGCAACCAAACAAAGAAAGTTCAACCCTTGGGTTGTCAACAATAACTCATCTCGAATCAATATTCTCTGAAAACATCGATGCCGCGTTTTAATTCTTTTTGTGTGAATTCTTTCTAACCTTAGACGCTAATATCAACAACTGTAAAGATGTATTGTTTGTTGGAATCTGTTGTAAGAACTTTTTATTCTCCTGATTTTATTTGAAGTGTTTCTTGCGTTTTGATTTAAATAAAAATGATTTTATGTTATTTGTGGGATGAAAGTTGATTTTTGCAGCAGAGACCTAAGAAATTGTCAAACTATAGAATTCAGTAGTGGGACATAATGTGTTCCAAGCCGAAATACTTTAAGATTTTCCATAAAACACTAATCACATGTGAAGGGTCGTCATTGTTATTGAGAAACCATTCGGAAGGATTGTGATCTAAAATCGTTTGCGCGGTCATTTCATGAGTTTTGGAGTGACGAGTGAAGGAATCCTATTTGAAACTACTCGGGAGCACAACTTTTTCTTGGCAAGACAGTGGGAGTCACATGCAGCAGCAGCAGATTTGTTAAGCGAGCAATTGATCGTTATCAATAATATATAACAAACTGTCATTATTCTAAAATTGACTTTCACTGTGAATTTCGACCCAATAAAAACCTGTGTATAATATCTCCGTTCAATCGTCACGCTTAAATGGAGCTGGATAGCAAGAGAAAGATGACGTCAGAAGTGCGAGAGCACAACCGAGCTACAGTGGAAGACCTTCAACCGATCTTGGGCCAGTTCGATCGGTTGAACTGTGTAGTTTGTTGCATCGTCTTGTTCTTTGTTTAATTCCTTGTAGTCTTTAAAGAAATTTGAATATAATTGAATCAACTTTAGAAGATGTGAAGATGGAAACACAACCAGTACAACAGATATTGGAAGTTGCAGAATGAAAGATGAAGAAGGTGATCCGAATTATCTGAGAAAGAACAGTTATCCTTTAAAAGATTGGAAGAAGAAGGACCTTAACCCTATCTGTAGTGACACGGGCTTTATGAGGACGCCAGACTCTAGTAGTGAAAAATTCCACAGAAAGAAATGTGCTAAAAATGTGAAATTTCTTAACTTTTAGTTTTTATTCTTTGCGAATTTTCTAAACCTAAACCGGTCAATTTTCTATCTTCCTGCGCTTCACAATAAGCGTTTCGTTTCAGGTGGCTAGACATTTTCGTGCAATGCTAGTTATATATATGTTAATGTTAGTGCAATATAAACGTTAGTGCAATTACTTTGAAATGTAAAAACGCCCAAAAATGCCTTATATTTATGAGAAAAAGTAATTTTTTGTTTAATTTAGCATTACTCTATGTTATAATTCAAAAATTTCAATTTTGAAGCTATTTTCGGGAAATTAGAATAAAAACCAACTTTCTGACGTTTTTTCATCTCAAACGATTTATTTCAATAGATTTGTTGGATAAACATTTAATTCCTATACGCACAATACACATGGCTATTATCTTGTAAAATATTTTGGCTTTGTGACTTTCATAGTTCCCGTTATTAGCGATTAATTAGCACAGGGCTAAGGTAGCCTTGACGTACTTTCCGCGTACGAAAAAAGCTCTTATTAAGATGGGTGTGACGCAACGGATAAGGCGTTCGCTTTCCAATCATGCAATCCTGGTTCGACTCCCGGCTTATGCTGGTTGCTGACAAACACAGCTCACCTCTACCCAGGGTGTAGTAAATTGGGTGGGCGTAATTGCTGAAGGAAAGGTGGCCGAGAGAAAGGAACTGGCCACCCTACTCTCGTTAGTGCCGAAGGCTTAGAATAATGAGAACCTTATCTTCTCATCCCCGGATGCTAGGATTCAAGTATGGGACTCGCCTTTATTAAGATGGGGTTAAGAGATAAAGCAATAACGAACAAATAAACATCCCAGATCAACTAACAATCTTTTCTTCAAAGCTATCCAAAATCAAATAACAATCTCCACTTAAAAACGAACCAGGATAAAGCAGCAATCCACTCTTGAAAGTGATCCAGGATGAAGCAGCAACCACCTCTTGAAAGTGATTTAGAATTAAGCAGCGATCTCCACTTAAAAACGAACCAGGATAAAGCAGCAATCCACTCTTGAAAGTGATCCAGGATGAAGCAGCAACCTCCTCTTGAAAGTGATTTAGAATTAAGCAGCGATCTCCTCTTAAAAACGATCCAAAATCAAGCAGCAATCTCCTTTTGAAAGCGAAACGTTGTGCTCACGTATTGATGCGTCATTGCATCGTTTCTCACTGTTAAGATGTTTGAGACGAAAGCCAGTACCAGTTACAATAAACTATGCACCAGCATGGTACAGGAAGGGTAGAACTGTAGAAGGACCTTGAATTGTTGAAAACGTGCATGAAGCATTTTTGGAAGATTATGTTGCTTCTGTGTGTCATCAAAAACGCAAACAAAATGTACCTATATCACAGCTTCGTATTCGAAAGCTGGAACTGCAACAGAAATACATCATCACCCCGAATCCATTCTTCAATGCTGAGTGCCAAGCATCAACGAGATTCAGTACCATTTCATATTTGTGGTTTTTGTTATGACCTGACCGGGAATCGATTCCACGTCCACTGACTCAGAGGCGAGCACACAAACCACCACGCCAGTAAGCAGGTGACATTTTAGGTCAAACTTCATCAAATTGTAGTTTCTTTGAACGTCACAAATCTCTGACGTTTAACATGACGTCACGTGCTTTGTGCGTTTCTTCTTGTTTATTATGCTTCTGGATGAAATGCCGGAGCACTGTGTTGGCTTTGCAGCTTCAAGCATTGTAAAAGTAAACAGCTCATTCAAAGCTAACAAACGTTCACAAACGTTTAATCAATGTAAAAAGATGGACTTTGCCTGTTAAAATTGGAGTAAAAGCGCTGCAAAAAGTTTAATTAGCAATCTATGGAACGAGAAGTTCGAGAGAGGTTTGGAACAAGGTTGCTTCAACCACCAGAAGCAGGAGACAGAGTGACTGAACAGAGTTATAACTAACAGACTTGATGATGCGGTAAAGCATCGGAATGTATAAGTTCTTAAAGACATTCATTGAAAGAAGGGTATGAAAAAACTGGTCTAAGATTAGCACCGTTTTGCTCAACATTCTAAAACATTCTAAAACGGTGGACTTTAAGCACTAGTAAATTAACTACAATTTAGATTGGATTTGATCGCCTTGTGATTTGGATACTTTTTCTTAATAATATTTATATGCACATTGCTCAACTTGTCCTGACCAAAATTTTCTGTAATAAATCGAGCAATGACCTCAGGTAATTTGAGCAATGCGATTAAGTTGAAGCATTCTCCAATCGAACTATACTTATAATTGCAAGGCATTGCTTGTTTAAAACATACTAGGCCTACATACATACTACTAAACCATACTTATTTTAACCAATGAAGCTGAAAACACATTCAACAGTTTAAAAGTATTTTTCTTGGTAAGTCAAGCAACTCACTTCAATCAGCATTGCACACTCAACCCCATCATGAGTTTGCAACCAAAGTAAAAATAGTTCAACAATTACCAAACTTACTAATTTATACTTTCTGTTGAATATCGTCCCTTTTTATACCGAAACGAAAAAACTTTTGATTTACATATTGCAACAATAACATTATTCAATTTTTTGCTACAGAAAAATAGCTTGACAGAAACAATATAATTGCATGCCATTGTAAAATGCGATTTTCACCAGACATGGCAAAGTAAATTGACTGAAGTGGCATTATAAGTGATATATTAAGGACATCGAAGAAAATTCCGTAAACTCGATTTTCCAAACACAGAAGTTGCTCATCTTATCTCATCGCAAATAGTCTACCTGGGAGAGGTAGTGATGTCAGCAAGGTAGTTTTCTAATTGTTAGTTAAGGTTGTTTGAGATGTCAAACGTTTGTAGTCCAGAAAATTTAGCATGGACAACCATGTTAAGTGTTCAGGTTAGCAGCATTGTTTATTTGCTAATCTCGAAAGGCGTTCGAAAGACTCTATCTAGGAATGTAGCTTACATGCCATAACGTAGGACTTAAGGTTTGTTGCCGATACTGCAAGAAGGAAGCGTTTGCTTCGGTATGAAACAAAATCGACCTTTGTTCAAGCTTTATAAATGTTTAGTGATTTGTATTACACCAACAAGGTTACTTACGAAGCTGATGAACAAGACATCTCTGCGGCTACTTGGGCGGACCATAAATGGAATTCTGAATGGAGGTCAAGCACCACCAGACTCCATTCATTCATCCCCGACGCCGACACACGCCCCATCGGCCTGACACTACAGAGACAGGCATGGGTGCGCCTCAACCGTCTCCGTACGGGCGTCGGGCTTTTCCGCTCAACCATGCACCAATGGGGAATGGCTTCTTCCTCCTCCTGTGAATGTGGTGCCGAGGAACAGACCGCAGACCACATCATCAATGACTGTACCATCTTCAAGCCACCTAACGGAGTGGAAGGTCTGCGCGTCATGGATGATGAAACTAAAGACTGGCTGCTCTCTAGCAGCCTTCCAGTGTAGTCCGGGAACATCGTGAATCTGGGGTGGTAAAAGGATAGACCCTCGGCCCCAGAGGCTCAGACGACGACGACGAACGTTACTTACGCATCGCAACCAAGCATCAAGAAAATTCTTGTTCTGCAAAACAAAAAATTAATTTTCGCATAAAATTTAAAATAAATTAAACCACTTAGTGTTAGTTGATCTTAAAACGATTGTGGTTAAACTTTTACAGATTTTCGTTTTTTAAAGTTTGTTTTTAGCAAATGATGAAATATCATCTTATTTGGAGATTGCTTCTTGGAATTTTGGTGCAATCCTTAATTTTCAGGTAAGCTTTGCAAAGTTATACGTTAACTGCTTTATCCAACCCAAGCACAGACGAGAAGTTTAAAAGTTAGGAAAGCTACTCGATACTTAACAACGAAAGATGAAGAATAATGTTTTTAAAGCTACAAATGTCAACAACAATACAAAACCTTGCAGAGCTAATGTGATGTACTGTGTTTGAACTGCTGTCTGGTCGAAGCCCTGTATAATTGCTTACGTCATAATTGCATGTGTGTGTGTGCCTTTGGTAGTTCTGTCGCACTGCTGGTGTCATTCCAATTGTTCATCTGAAGTCGTAGAGTAGTGAGCAGTGGCAGTTATTTTAAAGAGCATTTTTGTTGAAGATTTTCATGTTAAGTTATAGCGTTTAATTCTGTAATAATTATGTTTAAGATAGTTCAATTAATATTCTATTTGAATTTAGACATAGCAATGGTTCAATGAATTAAAACCTTCTTAAGGTCTATGAATAATTATCAATACATATTATACATTCATCTACTCTTCAGCAGAGTACTGTGCACCTGTCTGGTGCCGCAGTGCTCACTGCCACAACATCGACACTGCCATAAACAGCGCCCTGCGCACAGTGACCGGATGCCTGCGTCCCACACCATTGGACAATCTCCCCATTCTCGCTGGCATCCAACCTGCTGAGCTTCGTCGCGAAGAAGCCACTCTGTCCCTCGGTCGACGGGCACTGGAGCCTAATCATCTTCTCCACCACAAGATCTCTGCCTTCCCAAACGGGCACCCCCGCCGACTGAAATCAAGACACCCATTCGTGCCAGCCGCTCGGCTTCTGATCAACGAAGCTGATGAACAAGACATCTCTGCGGCTACTTGGGCGGACCATAAATGGAATTCTGAATGGAGGTCAAGCACCACCAGACTCCATTCATTCATCCCCGACGCCGACACACGCCCAATCGGCCTGACACTACAGAGACAGGCGTGGGTGCGCCTCAACCGTCTCCGTACGGGCGTCGGGCTTTTCCGCTCAACCATGCACCAATGGGGAATGGCTTCTTCCTCCTCCTGTGAATGTGGTGCCGAGGAACAGACCGCAGACCACATCATCAATGACTGTACCATCTTCAAGCCACCTAACGGAGTGGAAGGTCTGCGCGTCATGGATGATAAAACTAAAGACTGGCTGCTCTCTAGCAGCCTTCCAGTGTAGTCCGGGAACATCGTGAATCTGGGGTGGTAAAAGGATAGACCCTCGGCCCCAGAAGCTCAGACGACGACGACGACGACGACGATACATTCATCACAATTTAATTCATTGATATGGACAAGTTCCTGAAACCTGATCGTTTAGAGGTGGACCCGCATTCACCGTCAGCAGGCACAGATTTTAAGCACTGGCTAAAGACATTCCGTAACTTCATCAGAATAATAGATGTCGAAGCCAATACGCATCTAAAATAAGCTAATAAAGTAATTGTGGTGTTGCTTAGTTAATACTGCGGTACATGTCTAAAAAGTTTGTGTGGCACAAAAGTCTTTTTTTTTTCATTTAGCAATTGATAGTCAAGCATCTCGGTAGATTTACTTTGTTTAACTTAAAAAGAACTACAGTCAACAGATCTAAACTTAACTCAATTAAACGTTTATTCTTTGAACAGCTTTGAAGATCGTACGCGCAACAATGCATCGGCAATGATGTACTTAGCTGAAGGTGAAGATGCCATGAGTTACACTCATCACCATCACCATCACCACCACTCGTTCGCAATGAAGGTACTCACGCCATAGCAAGGTTTTCTTAATTTCCTTCTCTTGCAACTGATGCAAGTTTTTGGAACCAACCTTATACGATACATTTTGACCACAATTTATAGCATTATTGTGTTTTGGTTTGGACGTTTTTTATATTTCCTAAACATACTTATTTATTCAATGCTATCTACATTGTTCTACATTCGAACGAAACTCTATTGAAATGTCACGTTCCTGTCCACATCCTTGGCGTCATCCATGTCCACATCCCTGGCCACATTTCTTATAAATGGTGGATAATTGTGCGAGAAGGGTTAGTTACATTAACCTGCTCTTTCAGAATGACTTCGTGGATAAAAACGTCTATTTACGTTTTTTTTTTGTTATGACTTAAACTTCATGACATGAAAGAGCGTATTTCATTGCCAGCTTAATTATGACGCAAAAGACTATAGTTTTAACATTCTTCTAAGACTTTTGTTTTTGTGTTTTCTTAGGTACCGTCGAAGTTGGATCTTGCCTTTTTGGCAATCATTTATAGATGCATAAAATTCGCCTTGATATTTCTTTGTATTGTCTTCGTGGCCTTTTTCCTGCTGATCCCCGACGGTGTTGAGAATGAGTTTGATGCAATCAGGAATGCTTATGATGTGACCTCTCGGAACAGAGAAAGAGAAGAATAACTCTCTCAGGAAAAACAGGATATTCATGAATCTCGTGTGTAATTTTTCAAACTGAATACTTTAACGTTTTCAAAAGAAAAAACCACCGAAAGTGATTAGAATGTCAGAACAGGAGGCAACCGAAACCAAGAAATATCACCTATGCGTCTTCAGCAATAACTCAAATCAACATTTTCTGAAAATATCGATGTCGGGTTTTATTTATTTATTTTGTGTGAATTTTATTTCAACTAACCTTAAACGTTCATATCAACTACAGCTATATTGCAAAAGAGTCTGCTCAATTCGTTTGTTGGAGTCCGTTGTGAGAACTTTTTATTTTCTTGATTTTATTTGAAGTGTTTGTTGCGTTTTGATTTAAATAAAACTGATTTGAGACTTTTGTTCATCTGAAAAAATGGAAGGATGCCTACTAATGTCATTTATTGGATGGAAGTTGATTTCTGCAGCAGAGACCTAAAACATTGCCAAACTATTGAACTGAGCAATGGGACATAATGCCTTCCCCCGAAATACTTTTAGATTTTCCATACTCCTTACATGTAAAGGGTCGTCATTGCAACCATTGCTACGGAGAAACCATTCGGAAGAGTTCTGATCTAAAATCGTTTGCGCGGTCATTTGGTGAGTTGTGGAGTGACGTGTGAAGGAGTCTGATTTGAAACCACTCGGGAGCACACAAATTCTTGACAAGACACAGAGTCACATGCAGCAGCAGCAGATTTTTTAAACGAGCAATTGATCGTTATCAATAATATAAACAAACTATTATTATTCTGAAATTGACTTTCACTGTGAATTTCGACCCAATAAAAACCTGTGTATAAAATCTACTTTCAATCGTTATGCTTTAATGGAGCTAGAAAGCAAGAGGAAGATGACGTCAGAAGTGCGAGAGCACAGCCGAGCTACAGTGGAAGCTATTTTGGTCATTTCGATCGGTTGAACTGTGTAGTTTGTTGCATCGTTTTGTTCCTTGTTTGATTTTTTGCAATTTTTTAAATAAATTGAAATTAATTGAATTAACCTTAAAGGATGTGAAGAAAGAGACACAACCAGTGTAGAAGAAAATGGAAGTTGCGAAATAGGAAGGAAAATGCTATCCGAAGATCTGAGGAAGATTATTTTTCCTTCAAAAGTTTGTAAGAAGAAGGAACATTAAGACACGAAAGAATAACGAATGAAATGAGATTCAGAATCAATCAGCAACCTCCTCTTAAAAACGATCCAGGATCTAGCAGCAATCTCTTCTTGAAAGCGATGCAGAATCAAGCATCAATCTTCTCTTGAAAGTGATCAAGGATAAAGCAGCAACTTTTGCTTGAAAGCGAAAATTTGTGCTCACTTATTGCATCATTTTATCATTTCTCACTATTAAGTTGTTTGAGACAAAAGACGGTACCAGTTACAATAAACTATACACCGGCATGGTGCAGGAAGGGTAAAAGAACCTTGAAAGGTTTAAAACGTGCATGAAGCATTTAAGAAAGATTATGTTGCTTCTGTGTGTTATTAAAAATGTAAACAAAATGTAACTTTATCGCAGCATTGTATTCAGAAGCTGGAGGAGCAAAAAAATATTATGCTTTAACATCATGAAAGAATGCCTTTTCTTCGGGATCCGCATAGACTCTCTACTGGAAAGCAAAAAACCACTGGAATTCCTAAGGCAGCGTCTCAGCAAAAGCTTTGTTGGCGTCACGTCAGTGAAACAACAGATCGATCCATTCGTGACAAGACGTAATGTACTTCAACGCAGCTACAAAGAGCTGCAGCAGAAATACATCATCACCCCGAATCCATTCATCAATGTTGAGTGCCAAGCATCAACGAGATTCACATCATTTTTTATTTGAGGTCTTTGATATGATCCTACGGGTGTCGAGTCCACATCTACCGACTCAGAGGCGAGCACACAAACCGTTACGTCACAGAGCAGGTGAACTTTTAAGTAAAACTTCATCAAATTGTAGTTTCTTTAAACGTCACAACTCTTTGACGTTTAACATGACGTCACGCGATTGTACGTTTTTTCTTGTTTATTATGCTTCTGGATGAAATGCTGGAACACTGTGGTAACTTTGCAACTTTAGGCAAAGTAAAAAACCAACTCATCCAAAGCTAGCAAACGTCTGCAGACGTTAACGCAATGTGAAAAGATGGACCTTGCCAATTGTGATTACTGCAGAAGCGCTGCAAAAAGTTAATTAGTAATTTATAGAGCGAGAACTTCGAGAGAGGTTTAAAACAAGATTCCTCAACCACCAGAAGCAGGAGACAAAGTGACTGAACGGAGTTATGATTCCTCAGACTTGATGGTGATAGTATGGCAAAGCATTGGCATGTATAAGTCTTCAGAAATGTTCAGTGAAACAAGTTGAGAAGGGATGCAATGTCAGTAAGGTTTAGAAACAAAGAGAAAGAGGTTTGGTGCCAGAATATTGACCAAACTTTGTACAAAAACCTTTTCGAGTTTATGCCTACTCGGACCCAATATGTAATAAAAAAACAAAGTTTACCACACTATGTACTACTTCTAACTACTCAATTAGTACATCATGAAGGGTTGATCAATATTATAAAATTTGTTGATGTTTTTGTGATAATTTGAAAAAAACAATAACAGGCTTGTATTTTAGGTTTTTTAAAGTTTCTAATTTTTTTTGCCGGTACTGAAGTTTTGTAATTGTAAGGCAAGGAGGTTGGAATTGTCAATCACATTTGTGCCGTCACCAAAAGAAATTGTTACCGAAAACCATGTTGTTAAATGTTTAGGTTTGCAGCTTCTATCTTAATTTTTTTACAAAGCTCCAAAGACGTTCGTAAGACTTTGACCGGGACGTAAACGTGTATTACGTCACAGAGTAGGCTACTTTATGGTGGACCATTGTTGCTGATAGTGCACTGAAAGGGCGTTTGCTTTGCGATAAAACAAAAACAAAAATTTTCCCAAGCTCACAATGTATTATTACATTAACTTCTTTAATTCTGATTATCAACGAAGGATCGAGATATTTTTGTTGTGCTGAAAAAAAGACTGAATTTCAGATGAACTTAAAAATAGGATTAAACTGCTAGGCGTTGTTTGGTCTTCAACGATTGTGGTTAAAGTTTTACAGGTTTTGGTTTTAAAAGTTTCGTTTTCAGTGAATGATGAATTTTATTTTGGGATTCCTTTTTGGAGTTTTGCTGCATTCTTCAATGTGCAGGTAAGCAGCTTTACAAAGTTTTATGCCCACCGCCATATCCAAACCAAGCACCGTGGGGAAATTTATAAGTTAGGAAATCTATTACCAACCAACGATGGAACAATGCCTGAAATGAAATGTCAAAAACAACAAAAAACTTTGCAGATTTTTAGACGTAAACGGAACGTTTAACCCTTTAACTGTCACGCTTTTTTCGATGCATTTTTATAATTTAACTTGAACAAAGCTTGGATTTTGAACTACTGTATTTTGAACAGTTTTTAGAAATATGTTAACAAGTTTTGTGTATTTTTTTTAAGTACCTTAAATGACTAAAATTTCTGACAAAATACAAACATTTTGCGATTTTTCATTTTGTTTTCGTTTCTGTTTAAATATCTAAAAAAAAACTTCAAACTGCGACAAACTTCACCGATAGATGTCAGGCAAGTGTTATACTTTCCTGACAAACGTTGTCACGGTGATGTTTGTGCGTTATGCGAAGAAAGAACCGCATTAACTTCACTTTGCACAAAAATAAAAAATCTCTGTAAATGATTGAAAATTGCAGAAAAAATACAAATACAAATACAAACCTAGCAATTTTTTTTCAACTTTTAGAAAACACGAGTCTTCTTCTTTCTAAACAAGTAACACCCATGCAGTTTGGCAAACAAAGACCAGAGTTATGGTGATTGCAAACAGTGTGTATATTTTTCAGGCTCGTGGTCTTAAGGGTCCGTGGCAATGAAAGGGTTTTAAGATGATGATTAAGCATCATCGGTCACTTATCTTGCAGATTTACTTTGTCGGCAGTGAGTGACCATTAAAAACGATTGAAAAGAAAAATATAAATTTGGATAAAATAAATACTAAAATACAGAAAAACTGGATCTTACGGAGTTGGTCTAACCGATCATAATTAACTTTAATAAAACGTTTATTTTTAAAACAGCCCTTGCGAACTTTCGCATGATAAAGCATCCGTCACGAAGCGCTTCACTGAAGATGAACAATTCGTGCACGACAACCATCGTCAACTCAATCACCAGCACAATCGCGATCATCGTCGTCACAATCGCGATCGTCGTCGTCACAATCGCGATCGTCGTCACGGCGTGTTTCGTCCCGGCATTCATCACATGGATGGCGAAACCGACTTGCATTCACCCGAAACGGCGATACATCATAAAGAGGTTTCTTTAATTTTATTTTTTGCAATATGCAATTTTCGGAACTACCATCTCAAGACTCTGATAGTAAAAATCAGACTTACAAGTCTTTTATATTTCTTAAAACGTGAAATATATTTTGATCAATGCAATCGAACTTTGCTTTACAATTGAACGAAGCCCAACCATTATGTCTCCAGTCAGATGGGAACGAATGCGACTTGGAACGAATGACAGCAAGCACAGCAGTCGGATGTAGTCACATTTGCTGCCACATCACTGGCCACGTACCTGGTCACATGCCTGGCCCCGTGTCTGGTCACGTGCCTTTTAACTGGTGGACGGGCACGTGTAAGTGTTAGTTGCATCAATTGCATCTTTCAGAATGTTTTGAAGGATGAACATTTTCAACATGAAAATATGTTTCATGCAACAAAAGAATGAATCGATGTCGTAAGAGAAAGCTTTCAAAACTTTACAAAACTAACCTTTGTATTTTTTAGGTGGACGCGAAGGAATTTTTTGCCGGCTTGCTCATGGTAATTTTTGGCTGGATAATCCCGTTTGTTTGTCTACTCCGTTGTTACTTTATGGAATACCATCCTCATGATGAGATCGACATTGCTGAGGAGCCTCAAGCCCAGAACATAGAAGAACTAGAAGAGGAAATTCCTCAGGAAGGCTTGGACGTTAATGAAACTAGTGTGTAGATTTTCAAGCAGAAAGTTTTGTTGTTTAAAAGACCATTGAGTTGGAAATCATTGCACGAACTTGATATTTTCTTGATTTTTTATGGTTTGAATTATTTGCGTTAAATAAAATTGATTTTATATTATTCAATGACTAGAAGCTGCTTTTTGAAGCATAGAAGGAACTGTCAAACTATTTCTTCTGATTTGTGTTTTAGAGCTTAATCCTGACAGCTTCGCATGTTTACTTATTTCTTAGGGGCATTGAACTACTGACGTAGGCCTAATGACCGCAATTGAAAGGTGTCCGTTTGTTTGTGAAGGATTCCGTTCTCTGGGTGCCACTGAAGTGCTGTTCACGAAAGTGCGTTGCTCAAGCGCACCCCCACAGTCTAATTGTCACCGCTTGGTATTGAGATTTTTTCGAACATGAAGTCCGTCGCTTAACAGCTTTCAGTTAGAAATGTTATTGCTCGTAATTTAAGGTTTGTGTGCTTGAAACTGAATTGGTTGATAGATTTCACAACTAGATTGGATTGTGATCGTTTCGAGACCGAGAACATGCGGCCACTTCAGTTAGTTAGAGTTGGATGCTCTAACAGCGAAACCTTTAATAGGGGCTGATTAACCTTCAGGGTGGTCCAAGACTGCGAACATGAAGGGCCACATTAGGGTCTGAGAAAAACTTTACGGGCTGCATAGTGAGAAATGACAACGCGTTGCTGAAAGTAGAAACGTTGTTAAATAAAAACTTAACTAGGTTGCGATTTTGAACTTCTTTTCTATAGATTTCGATCTGTCTTAGCTACATTCTTACTGTTCGCAGGCTATGAACATTAACAAATCTTGTCGCTGACAAAATACAGTTGCAATGAAAGGACTGAGTTTGCTGTTTTAATCAACCTAATATTTTGCAGCACGCCTAACTCACTTTTTAATCTCCGCTTGCGACTCAAAAAGTGATTTTCAGCTAGTAAAAAAGATACGATACATAACACGTCAACAAATTAGCAAACCATTCTGTTCCGTGTGTCGCTTTTTAATCGCTTCATAACGGAGAAAGTGCTAGCAACAAAAGCAAGATATCAACGCACGTTTGTGTCGTCACAAACCGACATTGTTCCCTCATAGTTACCTATTGACCCAATTATGCGCGACTTATTTAGGGTTGTGGCGAATGTAATGTATTTATAAAAAGTAGGTGTATTTTTAAACCTTGGATTTAGCACTGATAATTCCGGCATGCGCAAAGTGTTCGCGGGCCGCACAAAAGCTTCACGCGGGCTGCATGCGCCCCGCGTGCCAGGGTTTGGACCACCCTGACCTAAGTGACTGATAAGTTAACAGTAGATTTGCTTGCGCACATACATCAGCGGATTAATAATTAATCGGCGATTATAAATGTCCTGATGAACACCCAAACTTTTCGGTATTCAGCAGATGACGTTGCATAAAAGAAAATTATCAATTTTCAGATTGATATGCTCCATCGGTGAATCCACTGTCGGGGCAGAAGCTAAAAAGCGAGACAGCGGGACAGAGAGCTTGGGCTGCAATAAGACTTTGACTCTAAGTCAGGGGTTCTTGACCAGAAGCGTCGGATGCATAGCGGATAAATACTCTGAGCTTAGTGTTCGAACGGGCGACAGATCGACACCGCTTAAAGGCATACTAAAGGAAAATTTCAAACCGGAATTAAGCATTAAAATGAGTAAACTGAACATTCAAGAATACATTTCAAAAACAATTACCCAAAAAAATTTGTTTTCAATGGCGCTGGCAAGGCCCAAAGTCCAGTGTTTCATTTATTTTCATTTTTTTCAAAATGACCAAAACGTGCAAACACAGCTCAAGAATACGTCATAAAGTCCAGCAATAACAAAAACCACGTTACCAATCTGATGTTTTCAGCAAACTGTCTGCTGTTTTGATGTTAAAATGTGCTGTTTTGATGTAAATACATACATAGCCTACAGTCAAATCGCCCGCAGTAACAATTATTGCGTGATCGGTTGATTGCTAGACTTTATGACGTAGACTTTATGACGTTCTTTACAGTCGCACGCTTCGTTGCTCAGGCCAATCTCGTTTTGAAAGCTCTGACAAAAGCACGCGCACAATGGTGGTCAGACCGCAATGGGGCAAAATTTTATTGAAAATCGTTTTATGGTAGCATGTTAAACACAAAGAACGTGGAAAATCGCCAAGTCAGGTTTTTCCTTTAATACCCCTTTAAGAGCACGCGACTGTATATTTTTAGGACTCTCAATAGCATGCGGCTGTGTCTTTGGCAAGACACTTAAAGGCATGCCTGAAGGTGGACACGAAGATTGGCTTCCTTGCCTTCCCGTCCACTTAATCTAAATCTTCAACCACCGGGCGTAAGCTTAAATAAAAAAAATAAAAAAACAGGGGTGCACGTATCGCACGCAACATTTTGACTTGCAGGTCATCATACTTTTCAGCCATTGTTAAATAAGGAACAAATGAAAGTGATTAGAATCATCCGGAACAGAAAGCAACGGAAACAAAGACGTTCACCTCGGGGGTTGTCAACAATGATTCATCTCAAATCAGCATTCTCTAAATACATCGATGTCGGGTTTCAACTCTTTATTCTCTTGATTTTATTTGAAGCGTTTGTTGCGCTTTGATTTAAATCTGGAGGAACATCCTGGGGTGCTAGTACATCCACACTCCGTACAAGTGCTTTTCCACTTGTTTACAGCACCTCCGAATATGCTTCCTCCACTTGGTGCCGCAGCGTACACATTTCCAAAATTGACACTGCCCTCAACACCACCATGAGAATAATCACTGGTTGCCTGCTTCCAACTCTCACTGACTTTCTGTCGGTACTATCAGACATCGCTCCAGGCAGACTTCGTAGGGAAAACCACGTACGTAGTCTGGTCCTACAAGCTATGTCAAGGGATGACCACCTCTTCAACCAGATTGTTCTAAACTCGCACTCCCAAAAGCCCCAGCGCTTAAAATCTCGACGCACGTTCTCCCGACATGCTGCAGCTATCTGCAAATCGAACTTCCACATTTCCGAAGTTTGGAACCGTGAATGGAGAGAAGTTGCGAAACCAACCCAATTCACAGTCCTTCCCTATGCCAACACCCCACCTGGAGCAGAACTACCCCGGAAGGAATGGGTGAAGCGCAATCGCCTGCGGACTGGAGTGGGCCGTTTCAGCAGCAACATGTTCCAGTAGGGCCTTGCCGATTCACCATCTTGTGCGTGTGGCTCAGATTTTCAAACTGCACACCACATTATTTATCAATGTCCTGTATACCGATCACAAGATAGACATATGGACCTAACAACGTTCGATGAATAAACAATCCATTGGCTTCTGCGTCTGGATGTAACAACGTGATCTGTGGCGGCCTCAAACGCAAGAAGAAGAAGATTTAAATAAAATTAATTTAATGTCATTTTTTGGATGGAAATTGATTTTTGCAGCAGAGTCCTAAGGAATTGTCAAAGTATTGAATTAGGCAATGGGACATAGTGTGTTCTAAACCGAAATACTTCACGATTTTCCATAAAACACTCACGTGTGAAGGGTGGTCATTGCAACCATTGTTATTGAGAAACCATGCGGTAGGATTCTGATCTAAAATCATTTGCGCGGTCATTTGGTGAGTTTTAGAGTGATGTGTGAAGGAGTCTGATTTGAAACCACTTCGGGGACTCAAGGGGAGCACACAAATTCTTGGCAAGACACAGAGTCACATGCACCAGCAGAGGATCTTTTAAGCGAGTAATTGATCGTTATCAATAATTTAAAACAAACTAGTATCATTATTCTGAAATTGACTTTCACTGCACATTGTGATCCATTAAATGCCTTTGTTATAAAACAAGGCTTCAAAACTTTCGCTCCCCGCCCCTTTTAATCTCTTAAACTTTTTCTCTACCCTTCACCGTTACTATGATTAACAGTGCAAAATATACATTTCTTTATATTTATGGAAAAGTTTAATTTGACTGAATACTAAAAACAAGCTAATGGCACTCGAAGCCTGCTACTCGTAACTTTCTGAAAGCAACCAACATGCAAACACATTTACTCAGTGTGATGGGTGCGAGTGCTTTCTGCTACAAAGCAAGTCCAGCCGGGGCTCAATGTTTGCTGCTGGTATCAACTCGTTTGATTGCAGTCAACCTTGCAAACACTGCCTCGAACAAATTGTTGTCGTGTCAGTATCGGCGGATTAGTAATCAGAGGATTACAGTTAGTGCATGAAGTTAATTAGTCTTAAAATTACGCACTTTAACTTGAATACCCCACTGTTGGTGATCAGTAACAAAGAGCAACCATTAAGTTCGGACAGGGAGCTTTGACTTGCATATCATTACATTCTAGTTATTCTAACAGTGCCAGAACTGATTGCTGATTTCAATTTTGTGCCATGACATACAAAAGTTATGAACCACTGATCTGAGTAAAACTCCTGGCACGTGACAGCAGGCAAGGTTAAGATACCAATGCTGCAAACGCGCATTACCAGCTGTAGCGTAACTACCAGTAGCATTGTTGCGTAGCGTAAAGGTGCCATAGATGCGTCAATGCACGTGTCATGTGAATGCTTGATGGTATATTTCAGCTTTTATACATTGCTCAAGTAATGACAAACAGCAAAATAAGGTTATGATTTTCACGACAAAGCAAACTTTGCATCCTCTCGTCCGGAGATGACGTTGGTATTTAATCATCTCCAGAAGCAGTGTCTTCAGTCGTCGCGCTGGTATCTACGTCACTTCCCTTGATTGTTTCAGAACTGTCGAAACTCACGTCTTCGGCACCGCCATCTTCGGCACCGCCATCTTCGGCACCGCCATCTTCGGCACCGCCATCTTCGGAACCGCCATCTTCGGAACCGCCATCTTCAGCACCGCCATCTTCAGCACCGCCATCTTCGGCACCGCCATTTTCGGCACCGCCATCTTCGGGACCGCCAGCTTCGGCACCGCCAGCTTCGGGACCGCCAGCTTCGGGACCGCCAGCTTCGGGACCGCCAGCTTCGGGACCGCCAGCTTCGGGACCGCCATCTTCGGGACCGCCATCTTCGGGACCGCCATCTTCGGGACCGCCATCTTTGGGACCGCCATCTTCGGGACCTCCATCTTCGGGACCGCCATCTTCGATACCGCCATCTTCGAGACCGCCATCTTCGGGACCGCCATCTTCGGGACCGCCATTTTCGAGACCGCCATTTTCGAGACCGCCATCTTCGGCACCGCCATCTTCGAGTCGACCGTCGGAAGCTTCATTTGTGGTTTCATCATTGTCCACGTCACGTATAATTGGTTCTTCATCTTCTTGTCTGTGTCGGTGTCTGATGTTTTGCAAACAACTCATTGGCTCAGCTGCCGCCCCGGTGCAGTAGTAGTAGCAAATAAACATACTGAGCACAAATATGAGGGATCCGAGAATTCCAAACACGTTCACAAGGATAAATGTGGAATCAGACTGAAATAAAAAGATTTAAATAGTTTCACTGAAAATTATGACTATTATGATGTAATCAAATTTTCCTGACACTGATTGTCAAGTCTTGAGGTTTTATAACCGCACTCCTACGACTCTCTTGATTTCTAATTTTAATGTTTTAAGTTCTGGTGGGTCTGATGATTGAAGCTGTACCAACAGTTCTTTCTCGCAGGCTATGACAAGTCTCAATAGCTATGAGAGGACAACGTCTGCTGACGTGAAATCAATGGAAAATTTGGTTAATTTGCGATCTGTGTAGTTGCTGTATAACAAAGGTAATTAGAACGGCACATAATGCTGCATTAAAAAATGATTTAAAAACTAAATATATTAAATTACTCTATCTTCGAGTCACTATTGTTTTCATTGCTATTGAAGATTAAAGGTTTTGCCATCAAACCATTCCATGACAAAGGTCGATGTCCATTAAAGACACCAAACAATGGCTAATTAAAAGTGTCATGATATCTACTGCGACATCACCAAAGGGGCATTGTGAAACAATAGATTTGATTTAAATAAAATTGTGGCTGGTTTCTTTTTTGGCTCATTGCAATGTGCTGGGGGTTTGAGTTCGAATCCAGAACAGATCGATGCGTCAGCATTGAAAATCTTCATTTTAAGCATTAGAGTGGACAGACATAATCAGGCCGTTCAAAGGATAATTTGTGCCCTGTACCAATGAAATCTTCGGCCTAAAATTAAGATACTTGTAAAAAATAAATGCACTATATCCAAATGTACTATGGTTTCTTTGTTCCTGGCCTCTAAAAAACCGGACCGAGGGCCAAAAGTAGCTCAACTGTCAACATGGTTGCTACCATCATAACCAAAGTTATGTCACCAGAAAGTAAATCAGCTTTTCCATTGTCCGTCCTGGAAATCAATTAATTCTTAATAGCATTGTTGATGAAAAAGTTAAGTGGGCGATGGCCTGTAAGGCAAACATTGTACCAACCAAAAATAAAAATTTAAATTTATCTCACCGGGATATGAGTGGTTGTTGAAGATAAGGAGGTTGAAGCTTGAAGAATCGAACCTCCATCACTCGTGACCGTCTCGGTGCTCTCTCCAGATCCATAAACTTCCAAATGCGCATCGTTTGTTCCGATTGGAAAGCTTAACAAAATAAAATCTATTTTGTAACCATGGTTTCGTCGCTGGAACGAAAATTGTCGTAGCGATTAAAATAAGTGTCCGCATTTTGATTCAATTAGATTGCAATCCAAGTACTTACAAATATTACAACCACAAAGTCACAATTGGTAAAACTTGCAGTAGCTTGGCATGATTGGCGACGTCAATGGTTGTCTTTCCTGCATAGGTTACTCTGATCGGACACTTATTCAAACAATGCTGTATTGAACGATGGGAGAATTGAAGTTGTTATTTTGCGAAGTCAAGTTTTTTTTAAATTTTGGATTTTGGGAATGAAGGGATTGGAAAAATATCTTCCGATAATATTCTCCAGAAAACTTTTCCAAAACCTAATCTCCGACTCCTCCGCTGTCGTTCGCTGAACTGTTCTTCAATTAACTGTTGTTTCATTAACTGCCTTAGTGCAGTTGCATGCAAGTAACAAGCCATCCAAAACATTCTTGAAAATGGAACTTTCTGTAGAGAGTTTTCTTAAATTGTAGGCATGCGAAGCCAAGTAACTTATTAGATTCAATATCTTCACGTCTTTGAAATTTTCAGAAAACAAAATATACATTGAAACAACTGCCACATCAAACGTTTTCAACATCATTTGATGTTCTTTTCAGGAATAACATTAATTTTATCTACATCTAAACAAAACACAATGGTTAAACATTGAATTTATCGCCAGGAAGAAACACAGCACAGTGCTTCTGACTGGATCAATATTCAATATACACGAGAATCCAAAGGGAACTGCATTAAACAGCTTTAAACAAATCACATGATGTGGTTTATACTGATAAGCAAAGCTCGAAATCTAATTTTCAAATGTCTTTTATTCTCCCCGTATTTTCAAATTAGTTTTTCGCACTTTGTTATCTGTGTAGGCTATATCACATCATGTGATCTGTTTAACGCCGTTAAATGCAGTTACTTGTGGAATATCGTGCATACTGTTGAGCGATGAGTTAGTCAGAAGCACTGTGCAGTTTCTTCCTGTTGATAAATATCATATTTCATCATTGTATTTAGTTCAGATGTATATAAAATTTCTGAAAATGGTGTCTTAATAAATTCACACAACGTCACATGCCTCCACTTCGGAGATGCGCCAAAACTATTAGCAACTAGTACACTCACCAATCAGCAGCAACTGATAAAAGAAAAGCCAGAAACAAGGGAGTGGGAATAACTTTAAACGGAATAGCCATGTTTGATAGTTAACTTGAAATAATACCTGCAATAAACTGCAAGAAATCAATTCAATTCTGAAGCTGATATGGGGGCCAGGAAATTATCGGAGTATTCGATGATCAAACCATAATCCCCTCGTTACTCATGTTGCACATAAAAAGATTTCAAATGGGTTCATTTGGGTTTCCTTATAACTGAATAACTTTTAGTGATGTCACAGTTTAAGCTCCACTCCAACCCCAGCGTTAATTCGTCTATATGTTCACCGCGAAGTATTGGAAAGGAATAAAAACATTGGACTTTAAATATCTTTGAATACTTTTTACTAGATGTGAAAAATCATTGGCTTACTTGTCTATATAAAAATATCGTTCAAGTTTCATGCGTTTTACCTCTTGTGCTTGTCTGTTGCCAATTGGTTGTTAAACTTATAAGCAAAATGTAAATACTGTGTTTATGTTGTTAAAAACAGAAAAAGAAATATTTTTTGTCAGATTCGAACCCACAACAATTGCTCGACAACTCAGTTACTTGCATTGTCGCAAACTTTTATTGCTCAGGTGGTTCAAAAAATTCTGATCGCCATCTTTCCAAACATTTGCAACAAAGAGCGTTGTGGCGCATTTAAGTGATGGTTGCAGATGAGCCTCGAATATCAGAACACTTGATATTTATTTCCTATGGTTCACATAACCGGTGGTTCCTTGCAGCTACATCTTCCCCTCGAACATAAACTTGTTGCGCTACTGCTAACCATAGAAAAAAAATTAGTGGTGGTAACTTCATAACTTCGCCCAAAAATTTTTATGTTGGAATAGTTTACTTGCATCGTAATTACTTTGTAACCTTTTCACTGACAAACAAAACGTGTTGTCAACTAAAACTTAGTATTTCACAGTATAGATTTTGACGATTTGTTTTAGCCTGATGTTGCGAGTTCGCTGTGGCAATATCGAATTGCACTAGTTTTCGAAACACAGTTTCCTAGTTGTGTGCTATGATGAGTCTCTATCTTCATAGCGCACCACCAGGGAACTGTGTTCCAAAAGCTAGTGCAATTCGATATTGCCACAGCGAACTCGCAGCATCAGGCCATAACAGATCGTTAATATCTACACTGTGAAATAAGCAACGATCATGCTGCTAAAAGCAAAACTCAATCAATTGCAAAACGTCGTTTAATGCGACTTTTAAACCGCTCTACTGCTACCTTAGAGAAGAAACGTTCTTTAACCGGGCTGCTCCTGCCACGCTACTCCAATGGTTTCATGAGGAAAGTGACTCAACAATTTGGAATCAAACATCCAACTCAAACTTCCAATTATTCTGCAAAACCTAGTTACGTTGAAACGATGTTAGGATTGCGAGCTTTGTTAGAAATTGTTAACTCCACTGCGAGTTTGTCCGAGGCAATTTATTGAAGCTTCGCCTGCCCCAATAATTTTATTTGGAAGGAATGCTGAGGTTCCAGCAAATGCTGCGAGTCCTGGAGCAAACAGCGCGTCATTGTGACGTTTCCCACGTCAAAGTTTACTTGTTGAGAAAACAAGAAACTACATCGATGGACCGGAGTTCGACTCTTAAGTAAGCGATCAAAACGTTTTTGAAGAAAATCGATTATTAGCTGAATTAATGAATGTTGACGGAATCCAATTAACGTTTAATGCCAGAAACACGCCAAAAATAATATGTAAAAGAAGTTGCTTTTTAACACTTTTTAACACATTTATAACACTGAAGATGAAGACAGTATAGTTTTCGAAACGTTTGTTTGCTGAACATGAGTTTAGTATCTACATTTTGGGCTCTTTGTTTTTTGATTAAGTTGCTTTTTATTATCGTATTTGGGTTTTAACAAGCTGAGAAAATGATTCTACAAAACCAACTTTTGCAACATAACCAGTTACAAAAACGCTTAATTGTAAAATACAATGGTTCAATGTTCGAATCACAAATTACAAAATTTATTAAAATTATTCAATGCAATATACAGTATACAAAAATAAAATATCATAAAAAGTAAATAAAACACTTACAATCTCGCAAATATGACACAACACTAAAAACAACGTTTGTGTCCGCGGGTAGATACACATTGCTGCCAACTGAACTGCACAATGAGACTGCATGTCTGTATAGCATTTGCATGATGTTTCGTAAAAATCTCTTAAATTGAAGCCTGCAAAGACTCTTTCATCTTGTGTGGCAAAGCAAACAAATCGACAAAACCAATTCAACTAGACAACGAACTGGTAAAATGTTTGCTGGTGTTTTGAACATTGTGTATGGTTCAGAGCTTTAGGCGATATTCTCGTTTTTTTTGGTAAAATATTGTTGCAGGTTGATGTGATTTTTGATGCTTTGGAAAATTTCGGTGGGGTTCAGATGTTCTCCGATTTCATCCGACATTCTCCGATATGTTACGACACTTTCCGATTTTGAGGCAATCGTAACTTCCTGAGAGCGCTTCGTGTCATGTTTTCTTTAATTAAGACTGTTAGAACAATCTCCCTTTGATGACGTAGTTTAGCCGCCGATGCTCCCTTCAACTACGTCACCGGGCCACAGATCTGGGTATTCCTCATC
The DNA here is from genome assembly GCF_918807975.1 of Aplidium turbinatum. Classification (NCBI taxonomy): domain Eukaryota; kingdom Metazoa; phylum Chordata; class Ascidiacea; order Aplousobranchia; family Polyclinidae; genus Aplidium; species Aplidium turbinatum. The sequence goes on along the minus strand of NC_137483.1, from coordinate 1,323,404 downwards.
AGTACTTGGAAGGAAATCTGAGATTGGATGAAAGTCTGGAAATAAGAAAGGTTCTTCCAAGATATTATGAGGAAAGGATTCGTCTGGATAAACTTCCATCTTGTCCTCAGGCAATGCAGTTGGCTCTGCAAGAAAAAAATTAATTAAATAAATACTTTCTATAAAAAATTATGAAAATATAAAATAAAAGTTTGGCAGCTAAGATTGATGTCAAGACGTCAAGTTAGATTTTCAGAAAAACCACAAAACTCAAAAATCACATTGTTTTTAATTTCGTTTGTTCGGATGTGAAGAACTAGAATAAAAGTTATGGATGGTTGAAAGATTTATCATTAAATTGAGTTTGCTTCTCGACTTTTATTTTATTTTGCTTTCGTCAACTAGTTTTACCTTGAACTTGTCTTAACTTTTGCCCAAACATCATCTTCAACCTCCCCCATTCACCATCAGGAGGCGACATCTCGCGTTTGTGCCGTCTTGCCTCATTTGTCGCTGGCAGACTCATCAGCCTGTTCAGAAACTTTCGCACCGCGATGCTGGATTGATGCGACATAACAGGCTTTCCGCGCATCGCTATGAGCTTTTGTGACGCATAATTGGACATAATTTGACTGACGTAGTCTCCTAGCGACATCTTGTGGGTTGAAGAATATTGAAATTTTACGATGTTTCCTGAAAAAAATACGTCATAAAAGTTTACTTATTTGACGCAAACATTAGCCTATGCATTCTTGAAATTTCAATAATTACACTTCAGTGGAGCAATTTAGTCATGCAGTTTATAAATGACTTTGTAATATTTTGATTATTTTACAAGAATGTTTTGTTGATACTATGCGAAATCTTTCAAATTTAAGAAAATGTTTGTTACTTGAGTCTTCGAACTTAAGTTCGTTCGTCGGCCTTAAGGTTCGTCAAGACAGAACAAGCAGCAACACAAGTAGCAGAAAATAAACTTTCAATCGATTTTTGACAAACCTGGGTAGGCGGACCCCATTTCGAAGGACAAGAATAAAATGGCGGCGAAAAATATCTTGAAATCCATTGTGATGTAAGAATATATCTGGCTGCTGAGGATGCTTGGGTGATGCAGGGTGTCTTTGCTTGAAATAAGCTGAGTTTCAAATTTCAAACTTTAAACGCAGTTAAATTACAAATCTAAAAACAAACAATACAAGGTTGTTGATAAATATAATTAACCAAATTATTCTGTCATCAAAGCTATTATTGTAAGAATTATCTGCAAAAAAAACATCTTCACAAATTCAACAAAAAATTCTTTGCATGAGTAATTTGCAATAATAATGTTGTTGAGTTTAACTTCACAAACGGATTTTCCTAAGTATAACTTTATCTATAGATGAAAATTTCCTTCAAGACTCAGTTTGATTGTACTTCGAATCAATGGCTTCTACTTAACCGAGCTCGCTTATATACCGGCAAGTATAGAGGAACATGGCACATACTGGCCTCAGGCGGATATGGACATGTTTTTGTTTCAGAGTTGCCAAACAAATAAAATTGTTTCCGCAACTGATCCACGTCCGTTGCAAGGATGCGATAAAACTTACACATTACGTAAGCAAATTGAAGAAAAGTGTCGCATTGGATTCAAACAATCGCAATTAAAACTTCAACGCAGCTTCGTGCGTGCTTCGTGATGCATGCTTCGATTCAACGTCTGCAGACGTAGAATCAATGTAAAAATAACGCATTTTTCTGTCTGGATCTTGCACATGAATGTGCATGAACTTGTGTTCTATTTCTGGCTTCAATTATCATTTCTACTTGGAGCCACTGGTGAAGATCTGACTTCTTCATTATGTTTAAAGATTTCTCCTCTATCAACATCATCAGTACCCAAGTCTTCCACGAAAGTTTTTACCATCTTTGTTTTTGGGGTTGTTTTCTCCCGATATTTAACTGTTACATCGTTTGAAATCTCATTCTCAACAAGACGGTTCTGCTATTTTGCATATCCCCAACAAGAGTCTCAACAACCTCATTGTTCTCTCTTCCGCCAACTCCATGGTAGCAATCGGATTTCCTCCGACAAACGTACAAGTACCGGTACTGTGCTGGTTTACGGAGGTTTGAAGACGATGTTCCGATAAAGCGTTTCAGTGGATATACCTCAGAACATATCCCTGAACATTCATGAGTTGTTGAGCTGCTATTGAAGCAATCCAAACAATAAACATATCCGACATTTTTCATTTAAATTTTCAAGTTGAAACTTTTCTTTACGTTTTTGAAATGATGTTCAAGTTTTAAGTTACGTGGATGGTGCGTGTGGTGTTGCTCTTGTGACGTCACAGCTCTCTACCGCGGTGATGAGATCTTGCAAAAGTGCTGCAGCTACAAGTGCCGTGATGCACAAAGGTTCCGAATGAGCTCATTGAGAGAACCATGGTTGCCGAAAACTACGTTTGTTTTGCATTATTTCAACAAAGGTAAATGGCTGACGAGTTTATAGAAGGTGTAATGTGTTGTTGTGTTGTTAACATAAACAAAGAGAATAACTCAAGACTTTGATTAGAATCTACACAAATTGACTTCGATCTTCCGAAGCCATCTAATGAAAACAAACAAAAATAGTAAGTAATAATACTTCAAAAAATATCTTTATTTGCATCATAATAACGTAAAGTTGTAGCTAAACTCCGTTGATTGCATCAGAAGATTACTTTGCATTTTGTATGAAATCCTTGTACAAAACAAAAAGCATTGCAGTGTTTACAATTTTGTTACTGGGAAGGTTGTAGATAAGTCTATTGTGACATCAATCATTTACGTCACCTCACAAAGATAGCATTTGTTAACTCACAAAGAATGGGAGCAACTTCAAAGCAGGCAAGATGACATACAGACTCATGCTCAGAAGCTGAGTAGAAAAGCCAATGGGGTCATCAAAGTAGCTAACAAACGCACACCCCACAATACTGAGGCATCGAAAAATTGTGTGGCGGAAGAAAACTTTTGATACTTACACACACCCAGAAGCAGATCCAAGGAGACACTTGGCCAAGTTCCCTCTGAAGTTAAAAAACTTAGTTTTTCCATGTTTCATAAAAATTTTTCGCTTCATTCATCTAACAGGCCGCATTGGGAAAAGACCCCAGTGACCACTAAACTTTTCAACTACATATTTTCTCTTAGAGTTTAAAATTTGTTTAGATTCCAGTTTTCTCCAATTTTTTTTCCTAGTCCGCTACTGCACAGACTTTACTATAAAACGTTTTTGAACAAAACAGTAAACTTTTAAACAGCATGATTTAAAGACCATTTCAATTTCTAAAAACTTCTAAAATACATCGACAAAAAGATGGACAAGGGGTCTCTGCCTAGGCCCGAGATGGTCGCTCCGTTGAGAGGGTTGCCCATGGCAAGCAGCGAGCAACATTTCATACGATTTTTAAAGCAAAACAACCGAGTACAATTTGAGACACTTCGCGGCGTCGAGAGCAACAAGGGCTTTGTGACATCAGCATCCGGTTCACCAATGGCAGCATTGCTAATGCTTGAAGATGAACGAAAAGCCCCCAATCAATGCACTTGGCCGTATAGGACTCCCTTGGCCGCTTGACAATAAAAGGTTTTAGGTTATTTCTCCTCAAACTAGCGAACTGCCAGAGCGTACCTGCATTGCTCTCTCCCGCTACCGCCACCTTATATACGAAAAGGCTTCCCACTTTTTTATTTGGAATTTTTGAAATTCCAGTTGAAACAAAGTTTATGATTTTGCACGAAAAACGAGCTGGTTTATTAAAGTGCATTTTTCAATTTTGCATCGGAAAACAAAAAGTTCTCGCTTCAAATTATGATTTATTGAAAATTAATTGATGCATCTGTTAGAAGGATAGATAAAACACTCGAGCTGTTCGAAGCTAGGTTCACGAAGATTGATTTAAGAAGATCTGTTGCGAAGATTCGAGCTAAACGAAGGTTTATTCTATATAAAAACGAATCAAAACACATTTGTTCGTTTGCATTGAATGACGCATTTTGCGTTCTGAATTTATTTCGATTTCGACAAATGCATTGAGAACCAAGATAGCGGATTGTTTGCAACTCTTCCTTGTCGTCTTCTATTGACCACAAGTGCTGCAAACATCGAACTTGACAGCGACGTTTGTCCTCAAATTGATCCAGATACGTTTGCACCAACAATGCTGCGTTATGGCAACCCTGATCAACATGGCCTTTGTTCTGTCATCAATATGCAGCGATATTTAGCTTTCAAACGCGATGCTATCAAGTAAACAGACAGGAATGGAATGCAGCATGATAATCTGGACAAGTATAAACAAAAGCCTTTATGACGTACTTCATACAATGAGTTGTTGTGGGTGAAAATATTAGTCAAATATTGCGGAGTTCAAGCAAACAATGAGAGAATGACGGACGATAAACAAAGTACTCGAAGAATTTTCAACCAAACTCTAAACAAAACAAGAAAACAAGATTGGTGCGATTGCAAAAAATGTTTAGTTTGTGAAAATATTTAAAGCTACAAAGTTAAAAAAAATTGAAAATAAATTTTTGCGGTTTTAAAAACGTGAAACAATAAAAAGTTTCAGATGAAATCTTTTCTGAATCTTTAAATCATCGTCTTCTTTTGCTGCTGCGGCCTGAAATTTATTTAGTTTTTTGCCGAGATGACTTTGGCGGCTTACCTGTAATTTTGCCTCCTTCTTATAGTTCCTGCTTTCTTGGCTTTATGTCCAAAACATAAAATTCTTATGTAATTTATAGCATTGATGGCTTGATGGAATCTTTATCCTCGGACTGGGAAAGCTTCTTGCAGAGCTTAATCCTGGCAGTTTCGCATACTTGTAGAGGCTTTGAATCACTGACGCAGGCCCGGTAGTTAAATTTTTTTCCCACGAGCTTTCGGTCTCATTGATTCCAGTCACTCTAAAAGTAAGATTTTCCGAAAGTGTTTTGAGAGATTGGTTGATTCAGATTGCGAAATAACTATTTGTCAATGAAATTCTGCAATGATTATAAAATATAAGCTTTCCCTAACCCTACTTTTTTTGAAAAGCTCTTGTGCACCGCAAATATTAATTTAAAGAAAAAAAAAGTTTGACTTCGACGGGCGTCGAACCCTCGTTCTCACGAACACTAGTCAGAGGATGAAACCACTGAACCAACCGTGGCAACGAGAAAATGTTGCATTCACACAGTTTTAATACAAACTTTTACCAAAATATGCAAATGAGACAGAAATCTCGTGGGAAAAAATTTTTCGCGAGCGAGGTCACCGAGATTGACAAAGTGAAGTTTCCGCTTGTTGTCATTCACTAGGTGTCGGTAAATAAAGAACTGTCGGGTTGCTCAAGCGCACGTACCACGAGTCGAACCACCGTCGCTTGATCTTGATTTTTCCGAAAACAAAGTGAGCTATCGTGCCAACAAAGAATTTGGTTTCAAATAGTTGTCTAGTTTTCAAAGTAACCTTTTTTATTATTGTGGGTTTGTTTTGCAATAAACTATTTCATCTGCAACTCACAATTAGTTTTTGTAATTCCATCATTTAGCTGCACTGACACTGTCTGCTTTGCAAAGCGCAGAGAGTAATGCATAACGCGATAAAAGCACATCATTGTTATCACTTGTTATCAGGTGAGATGTTCGCTTTGTCGCTTCAAGCGTCAATGGAAGCTCAATCTCCACAAGCCCGATCAGGCCTGGAATCGAACCCGGAACAATCAACGCCAGTTGTGACAGCAAGCGGAACTCAGCCACAAGCTGTTGGTCTGATTGCTCGGAGGAGAATTGTTGATGGGAGAAGGAGAATGTGGAGAGGCAGAACGCTCTGACGCGGTTGAAACAAATGACATTGTTCGTCATAAGAGAAGCAGACCAGATCCGATTAAGTGTGGTGAGGATTAAACAAAAGTTTGTGCTCAGTTGGTAAATTTAAAACAGATTTCTTTTTGTAGGCTGTCAGTGGCTCCCATCAAAGTTCTGTACATAGCCTTCCGAAGCTCTTAATAATGGTCGTGTGCTGCTGTTAGTCAAAGCAGAACTGCTGGAAAGAGATAACCATGCGGTTGCCTTGTGTGTGCGGAACATATTGCTAAAGTGGTCGCTAAAAAACTATAACTGTTGTAAAGAGACAAAACAAGTGATAACTGCTACATTATGCCAAAACTGCAAATTATATGTAGACCACTGGGTTGCTTTTAACAAGCACAGTGATGTGATCTTGTGCATTTAGCTGTTACAGGATATACCATCATAGAAGTACTTAGTGTTTTAAATAATTTTTATGCTGCTAAGACTTCTATCAGCTTAAGTTGTAAAACTAGAATCGATTCGAGATCTTTGGAGGCTTGTCATATCACTTGCGTTTGTGACGCCGTATACAGAACGCTTCGTTTGTTGGACACTGAGAGAACGCTTTTCGATCCTTTCATCTTTAATTCGTCCACATGGAGTTTGGCATTGCCAAAATTGTTTGCTCGCTTTCTCTTGTCTCTGAAATCTCTGGAATGGCTTCGGACAATATCACGTGAGAAAGTTTTTAATTGTTAAATGTTGACGTTAGATTTGGAAACCCTGTTCAGAAACTTATTTATTCACATACTTAGAACCGCCGACCCGCCTACCAACGGTGACAGTTTGAAGTGTTTCTTCAGCCCTAAGCGGCGCAGCCTTTCTCTGAAATTTGAATGTATCTTTGCACTGTAAGCCTCTGACAGGTTGTTCCTGGCTGGTTCGCATACTTGTCGAAGATTTGTTGATGAATCAGTTGATCACAATCAACAGTAATATTGAAATCAGTTGATATATGTAACTTATCAATCATTTCTTTAGGTATTTCCGGGAGGAAAATCTAACAACATTGCAGCCCCCCAAGGACAGTCACCCAGTAGGTGTCACTGTGGTCCCCATCCTCCATACTTCCCCTGACGGGTTGCCAGCAGAAAAGACAATCGTAAGATTGCGAATATGCGACTTTCATATTTGATAACTTTAACTTTCCTTGTCTGTAATAACATAGGCTGTTTGCAGCTCTTGCAGAAAAATCCATAATTTTACATTGATTCAACGTCTGCAACGTCCACGTCCATCATTTTTAATGGTAGCTTTTTGTATGGGGTGTGGCACTTGCAGGTATCGTATTCAAAATGGTACTTTTTGTCTTGCATAAAAAGAATAAAGTTTAATGTTATTTTACAGGCCTTAAATATCTACACATTGGGTCAGTATAACCCTGGTTGCTATTGCGTAGTAGGAGGATGGTCTTGGCACCGGTACCCGGTCATTTGGTCGACAGGACGTTTGGTCGACAGACATTTGGTCGACAGGACGTTTGGTCGACAGGACGTTTGGTCGACAGGACGTTTGGTCGACAGGACGTTTGGTCGACAGGACGTTAGGTCGACAGAACGATTTATTTTAGGGTTAGGGTTAGTTAACTAACCATAACCCTAATCTAACCCTGACTCTAACCCTAACCCTAAAATAAATCGTTCTGTCGACCTAACGTCCTGTCGACCAAACGTCCTGTCGACCAAATGTCTGTCGACCAAACGACCGTGCACCCTTGGCACCATACATTTTACTGCATATTTAGTGCCAATCTATTAAGAAATATCTAACATGCTTCAATAATGAAACTAGCATCACTGCCATCTGCTGTTGAGTTGAGGTGTTGAAATCTCCCGCTAGATGGTGGTGTATTACTTTCCATTGAGATGTCAATGTCATGAATCATTTATTTGAATTATCCATATTTATCTTTATTTATTGGAACCTCTTCAGATTTATTCTGCAATTGCTTTGGTGGCGCTGATCTTGATCGTGGTGTTGGGGATGTGCTGCCACAAGCGGCAGCTCGACGAGATGGATTTCATGTTCGGACGTCGACGACCTCCCGGTAATGGACACGTTCCACAACCGGCTCGAGGAAATGCGATTCCTCTCGCAAACCTCAGGGACCGCAACTGAGACAAGTTTTATCATCGCGCGACGATTGTAATGTCTTTGCGTGCCAATAAATAAAACTGCATAATACTTCGTTGCCATGATGCTGGAAAGCCAGGATAGATTTGTTGGTTGGTCAGAACTTCCTGGGATGGCTCAATGTTTGTTGAAATAAAATTCCTCTTAGTTGTCGCTGTCTCTGTAAATGCTATTGGTGGTATCACGTAAGCAGACTCGTAGCAACCGGACACTTATCGACCACGGTAGGTTCACAGCCAGTTAACAGCCAGTTAACCTCGGCAGCAGTGGCCGAGTGGTTAGGGCGTTTGACTCGCAGTCGAGAGCCTGCATGTTCGACTCCAGCCACCCGCACTTGCTGTTTCTCTGGGCAAGAAACTTTGCGATAAGTGCCTCTACCCAGTGATCGGTTTCGAGTAATGGGTAGTAGGGTGGGCCGTTTTCGACTTTTTTTCGAAATTCAAAAACGGCTAGTCATAAAAAGTGGCACATGCATGAAAAAATTACGTGTGCAAAATTTCATCAGTTTGGGGGTGCACCTTCTGCCCCCGCAGGGGGGTCAAACTTTCAATTTTTTGAAAAAAAAGGGAAAATTTCACTTTCCGTTTTAACATAATTTTTTTTATAATTTTTCTACTGGCTAGTTATAAAGTGTAAGTGGGATGTAGTCAGAACTTTCCAATGTAAAGGCATGTTCGAAGCTTAAGGTTTACTGCCCCCGCATCGACCACCAAAATGTTGAATTTTCACCAATTTGAGATGCTATTTTGTCATTGCTCAATAAACAAACTTGTCGCAAAAGGGCGAGATGGTGTTAACGCTGTACGCTCATTTATGTTCTGTCCATTAACTTTGCAGGATGATACGAATGAGGTAGGAACATCAGTACATATTTATGATAAAGAGTTACAAAAAAAAATGAATAACCTTTTGAAGTCAAATTCTAGAGGTGGGCCTAAATTTCAGTAAAATTTGGACCAAATGAAAGAACCTGCAAAGTAAAAATATTTGAAATCGGTTGTTGTAGCCTAAGTGTTCCAATTTTCTGCAATGTACTTGCCCGCAGGAAAATCGTGTTCCTGTTACAGAACAACAGTTCCTTCTTGATCAAAGAACAACTAGCATAATGGTGATTGATAAACATGATAAATCGGCCACAAAATCTAATTTTAAACGTTTTCCGAGGAGAGTCGCAAGATCTGAACAATTCCGTTCTTTACGTGAAGATCCAGGAGCAGGCACAAGTAGCGCTTTGGTTAAAACACCTTTAACTTATTCAACCTCAGAAACTTTGTCATCCAATGAAGAACGCTGCGAAGATTTTGACTATCAACCCAGTTTTGCCTCGGAAAACCCCAGAAAAAGCAAGGTTACTTCCAGTTTAGTAGTATTTGCTGAATCATGCGATCGTACTGGTATTTCAGATAGGTCTGCAGCACTTATTGCTTCATCATTTCTACAAGATGCGGGAGTTGTAACGGATAGCGAATCTCAATCAGTCATAGATAAAAGCAAGTGAGAAGAACGAGAAAAAAATGAGGTTTCCAACTCAAATGGAAAGTAGGCCTATCATGTGCATAAATTTGCAAAGCATATATTTTGATGGCCGAAAAGATTAAACCATCAAACAAAATGAAATTGCTGGGCGACTTCGAAAACATTTCGCAGTTGAAGAACACATTACTTTACTTGAGGAGCCAAGTTATCATTTCATTGGTCATTTTACTGTAGCCAACTGATCTAATGTGTCAATAGTTACCGGGATTCTTGAATATCTTGGATCCAATAAAATTAGCTACGATAATGTAATGGCAATTGGATGCGATGGAACCGCAATAAACACAGGTCAAAAAGGCGTCGTGATAAAGCTCCTGGAAGATCATTTTCAAAAGCCACTTCAATGGTTGATATGCCTACTCCATAGTAATGAATTGCCTCTTAGGCATCTTATGAAAGATATGGCAATACTAGCAGACCTGATAGCTTCACTGGGCCCATTATAAAGCAGCTAGCCACTGTCACACAACTAGATGTTGTAAAATATAAAGCAGTTCCTGCACCAAAGATTGAAATTGATGAAAATGACCTCAGCAATGACCAAAAATATCTTCTACACATGCACAGAGCAGTGAAAATTGGAGATATATCAATTCATTTCGCATATAGGAGTCCAGGTATGATGAACCACTCAAGATGGTTGAACACAGCCAATAGAATTCTACGTTTATATGTTGCATCTAACGCGTCAGCTGTATTGGTGGAACGTGTGGACTATATTATGAATGTTTATATTTCAGTATGGTTTGCCATTGTAAAGGAAAGCAATTTCACTAATGGCCAAAAACATTTCTTTAAAATTCTACACTCTGCTCAGAAGCTATCGAACAAACCCCCAATATCCTCAACAAAGTAATATAGAGGAATGCGTTTTATGTCCATCCTGAAAACATTTGTGAATGTTTGTAAATGACAAATTTGTGTAAACAAAATCATGATAACAATTCACGTGGAACTGTACAGTACATTCCATTTACGGAACCCGCAGATCACATTGCTTTTATTCTGAAGTAAATTATAGGTTGCGTTTTATAGCTGCAACTGACCAAACGTAGGCTACTATTGCTTTTAGTTTAAGCAAGACTACGTCTTATAGTGTGGATTAGTGCTAGAAGGGTCACAATTGGACGGTAGCCTCTAACAACACGTTCTGATTGGTTGGAGGTTGCATTGTAGTCAATTTCAGTGGCAGAATTTCGACTTGTTAAAGTGGCTACCTCTTGCAACGCCCTGACGGTGTCACGGTCGTATGTGACGTCACATGTCCGTTCGACAACGGCGCGGATTCTCTTCGAAAAGCCGCCGACAGGAAACACGACAAGTACGGCGAGTTATGTGTCAACATAAAGGAAGACAGGAAGCGCCCTTGCAGGGACGTCTTGTCACTTCCGTTCGTCGTAGGCTCCCTCGGGAGCTATGCCTCGACGAGCTCTCGAGCTCTGACGGCCTTGGGCGTTCCTGCTCGTGGGGTAGCAGAGGTGGCTAGAAAAGTGGCCTCCCTCTCAATCGAAGGATTCTTCCTCGTCTGGAAAGCTTGGAACGCCGGGCTCACTTGTGGTGGGGCTACGTCATAGAAAAGACGACATCAGCGATCAGAAACTTATTCCCTAATAACGTTGCAGTAAGTATCCGAGCGCGCAAGACAGCAAACCGTTTAGACGTTATAACCTTATAACAATATTGGCTTAAAAATTGATCACCTTATATCATCACCTTATTTCTATAAACCAGCGCCATTTCTTTTATATGATACTCCAGTCTCATCAAAAACAATCATTCTAAAGTAAAAAGGAAGGAAATAAAATACCTCATGTACGTTGTGACTTGAGACTGGTTTAATAGCAATTAAGCAATTTCAATCATCATTAGATTCTCTACGTATTAATCAATCAATTGTTTCGAACTGTCATACGCTGCTTTCGCCTTGTAACGCTGTTCTTGCCCGCTCGGATCAACATTGCTCCGCTATCAACGCATTGATCAACACGATCCCCTGATCAACTCATTGCAGCCTCAAAATTTCTACCCCAATTTTTCAATCAATTTTTTCATTCAATCGCTAGCCTCCCCGACCCAGCTGGGCGAACCTGACTCAACGTCTGGCCAGTGCACATCCGTGCTTGCCGATCTCTCATTTTCGCATTTTTGCATTGATTCAACGTCTGCAGACGTTGAATCAATGTAAAAATGAGAGATTTTGTTGTCAGGGTCAGGTGAGATGTTGATTTTGTCGCTTCAAGCGCCAATGGAAGATCAATCTCCACAAGCCCGATCAGGCCTGGAACCGAACCCGGAACAACCAACGCCAGTTGGGGCAGCAAGCGGCACTCAGCCACAAGCTGTTGGTCTGATTGCTCGGAGGAGGATTGTTGATTGGAGAAAGAGAGCGTGGAGAGGCAAAACGCTCTGACGCGGTTAAAGCAAGTGACATTGTTCGTCACAAGAGAAGCAGACCAGATCCGAGTAAGCGTGGTGAGCATCAAACAGAGGTTTGTGGTCAGTTGGTAAATTTAAAATAGAATTCTTGTTGTAGACTGTTAGTAGCTCCCATCAAAGTTCAGTTCATAGCCTTCCGAAGATCTTAACAATGGTAGTGTGCTGCTGTTAGTCAAAGCAGAACTGCTGGAAAGAGATAACCATGCGGTTGCCTTGTGTGTGCGGAACATATTGCTAAAGTGGTCGCTAAAAAACTAACTGTTGTAAAGAGAGGAATCAAGTGATAACTGCTATATTATGCTAAAACTGAAAATTATATGTTGACCACTGTGGCTGCTTTTAACAAGCACAGTGATGTGATCTTGTGCATTTAGCTGTTACAGGATATACCATCATAGAAGTACTTAGTGTTTTAGATAATTTTTATACGGCTAAGACTTCTATCAGCTTAAGTTAAAAAACTAGAATCGATTCGAGATCTTTGGAGGCTTATCATATCACTTGCGTTTGTGACGCCGTATACAGAACGCTTCGTTTGTTGGACACAGAGAGAACGCTTTTCGATCCTTTCATCTTTAATTCGTCCACATGGAGTTTGGCATCGGCAAGATTGTTTGTTCGCTTTCTCTTGTTTCTGAAATCTCTGCTGGAATGGCCTCGGAAAACATTACGTGAGAAAGTTTTTAATTGTTAAATGTTGACGTTACATTTAAAAACCCTGTTCTGAAGCTTATTTATTCACATACTTAGAACCGCCGACCCGCCTACCAACGGTGACAGTTTGAAGTGTTTGTTCACCGCTTAGCGGCGCAGCCTTTCTCTGAAACTTGAATGTATATTCGCATTGTGGGGCTCTGATAGGTTGTTCTTGGCTGGTTCGCATACTTGTTGAAGATTTAAATCGCTAATTTTGAGCCGGTGGCCGACGTTGACAGGAGTTTCCGGCCACCGCTAGGTCGCGCTGTGTGAAGCGATGCGGTGCTTGTTAACATTCCATCATTGGGTTGATGATCAATCAATTGTTCACAAATCAATGGCAATATTGAAATCAGTTGATATATGTAACTTATCAATCATTTCTTTAGGTTTTTCCGGGAGGAAAATCTAACAACATTTCAACCGCCCAAAGACAATCTCCCACTAGATGTCACTGTGGTCCCCTTCTACCATACTTCCCCTGACGGGTTGCCAGCAGAAAAGACAATCGTAAGATTGCGAATATGCGACTTTCATATTTGATAACTTTACCTTTCCTTGTCTGTAATAACATAGGCTGTTGCAGCTCTTGCAGAAAAATCCATAAATTTACATTGATTCAACGTCAACGTCCATCATTTTTAATGCTGTATGGGGTGTGGCACTTGCAGGTATCGTGTTCAAAATGGTACTTTTTGTCTTACATAAAAAGAATAAAGTTTAGTGTTATTTTACAGGGTATAAATATCTACACATTGGGTCAGCATAACTCTGGTTGCTATTGCGTAGTGGGAGCATGGTCTTGGGACCATAGCCTACCTTTTACTGCATATTTAGTGCCAATCCATTAAGAAATATATAACACTTCACGATTTGTGTTTCAATAACGAGACTATTAAGAAAATGAAATATCTTCTGACAGGTGTCAAACCCTCAACAATGCTTGATATGAACGACTCGGTTACATGTCTTGTAATGCAAAGGAATTTATTCTCACACAAGTCAGTTCAATCATATATTGCTAAATATCGATTTCGATCAGCTAGCAGCTAGATCATCTTCAGTTAAGCTTATTTAAATCGATTTTTAGCTATATATGATTGAACTCACTCGTGTGAGAATAAATTTCTTTGCAATAATAAAACTACCATCACTGCCATCTGCTGTTGAGTTGAGGTGTTGAAATCTCCCGCTAGATGGTGGTGCATTACTTTCCATTGAGATGTCATCATTTTGGAACCACATGACATAGATAGTTTGTGAACTAGAACTTGCATGCATCTTGCTGATGTGCTGATGAGTACAATATCTTTGTGTTTGTTATCTGTGTTGTTATTGTTGTGTAATAAAAAAAAAAAAAAAAAAAAAGAATTTATTATTGGAATCTCTTCAGATTTATTCTGCAATTGCTTTGGCGGCGCTGATCTTGATCGTGGTGTTGGTGGGGATGTGCTACCACAAGCGGCAACTCGACGAGATCGGTTTCATCTTGGGTCGTCGACTACCGCCTCTCGGCAATGGACACGTACCGCAAGCGGCTCGAGGAAATGCGATTCCTCTCGCCAACCTCAGAGACCGCAACTGAGACAAGTTTTATCATCGCGCGTCGATTGTAATGTCTTTGCGTGTCAATAAATAAAACTGCATTATACTTCGTTGCCATAATGCTGGAAATCCACGATAGATTTGTTGGTTGGTCAGAACTTTCTGGGATGGCTCAATGTTTGTTAAAATGAAATTCCTCTTAGTTGTCAATGTCAATGTCTCTGTAAATGCTATCGGTGGTATCACATAGGCAGACTCGCAGCAACCGGACACTTATCGACCATGGTAGCTTCCCAGCCAGTTAACATCGGTCTTATATTTTTTTTTATTTACTTTTGCAGACGTCAAATCCATTGTAAAATGGAATCGTTTGTAAGCTAGGTCTTCCGAGTAAAATATTGTAACTAAACATCGAGCCTACATTAAAGTGAAGGCTGCAGTAGCGACACTACTTTTTTCCAATGCAGTGGTAACGGATATGCGTTACATTTGCTTTAGTTCTACTTTCGTTGCCTGCCACTTTCCAATTTAAAGTGAAAAAAAAATGTTACAAATTTTTAATGGAAAAATTATGCAAAAGATAGATGCTTGGATCGCTCTATTCCTCTGAAGTTGCGACTTCTCAAAGTGTTGGTGTTGTCTGTTCACCAGTATGGTTGTGAAACATGGACCTTTAACACAGAAACTAAGGGTAACATTGAAGCAGCTGAAATGTGGTTTTACAGAAGAATGCTCAGGATTTCATATACTGATCACATCACAAATGCAGAAGTTTTAAACCAGGTACATCAAGAAAAGGAACTATTGAATAACACAACTCAAAGGCAACTCAAATTTCTCAGTCACATCATCAGAAAAGAAGAATTCAAAAATCTTTGTCTAAGCAGCGCCTTCTCGGGAGACGTGCTCGTGGCAGACAACGAACAACATTTGTCAACGAAACACATCAATCAGCCAACCAAGAACACTTTGGGACACTGCACGACAAAAGGAACATCTGAAAAATTTACGAACTGAGCATCTAGTTCATCAAAGGTCGCATCCGCTATGATACTGTAGTAGTAGTATTAGATGCAAAAGATAAAAATCTCACATTGAACGTGCTTTCAATAGTGACGTTGAAACGGCAGCGTAAGCGAGCGTGGCACTGGAAAGTGATGTCATTCATTTTCAAAGTCAATTTGATTTCACAAGGTGGCTTACTTGAATAGAGCTTTTTAGTGTCAGCTCAAGACAAAAGAAGCGCGTAGTAGGCTAGTACTTTTGATCCGAGCAGCGGGAGCAGTAGCGCGATATTTTGGCATAGTGTGGTGGTATTGTCGGCTGCGTAGCCGAGTGATGAGAACATCTGCGCGACGTTCGAAAGAACGTGGGTTCGACACCGCTCCAGAGCACGCGACTGTGTCTCGGCAAAGACACTTAATGGCAAGCCAAAATAAGGGGAGCAGCTGACTCGAAGACTATATGTCCCTTCGCTGCTTCCTGTCGTCTGTTGTATCGCATCTGTGATCGCAGTGTACTGTATGGTATCGCAATGGGCGCAAATAAAAACACGATTATTATTATGATTGGTAGCGATGGCGCGCTACTTTCAAAGCAGATGTCCACCTCTGTGTTTTGATGGACGTAGAGACTGTAGTAACTTTGCAAATGTGATGCAATAATCATCACAGTTAATATCGTGCCCGTGGGTTGTGGTTAGTTTAACTCATTTCTTGGCTTCATTGGCCTGTTTACAACATACTGTTCAAGTTCTTCATGTTTTTCGGTTTTGCCGTAGAGCAGAAAAAAGGTCACAAATCAACACAAACTGAAAAGCATCAACATTGTACGTC
Organism: Aplidium turbinatum; assembly: GCF_918807975.1. Lineage (NCBI taxonomy): Eukaryota > Metazoa > Chordata > Ascidiacea > Aplousobranchia > Polyclinidae > Aplidium > Aplidium turbinatum. The sequence goes on along the minus strand of NC_137483.1, from coordinate 1,307,379 downwards.
ATAATCGTTGGGCGCACTCGTACATTACAATGGTTGAACGTAGCCATCCAGCGCTGCCTTTGTGAAGATTAGTAGCAAGTGATTTCCCTCCAAGGATACCAGCTGACATCGAAGGCTATCACTGACGCAATACCACTCACGAAATTGTGCAAGGTTTGTGACGTCACAACGCGTTAATTTTAGCTGTGGTAACATTGTGAACAAACATTCAAAATACGTAACATCTTTCAGCAGTGCCACGGCACTAAGTGCCAGTAGTGGATGTGTCCCCATGTTGTCAAGGCAACGAGTTGACGGTCTTGTAGTCCAGTTGGAATCCATTGTCACCGACAGTTCGATCGGATTGGAATACGATCTTAAATTTTAACGTCGATCTTAGCGTCAGAGATCTCGTCAAAGTGACGTCACCAGGCGCAACATTGCCACAGTAAGTACCTGAAAAGTGTGACGTCATAATGCTAGCGCAAATAATCACCTTGGACTACGCCTCCTGACGAACGATGTTTGATGATCAAAAATTGAAGATATTCCTCTGAAACTGAACATTACTGTTCGATATGAATGGCACGTTTTACATAAGTCAAGAGAGTTTGTATTTGTGAGCGCCACGTACCTACTAGCTGCTTCAAGTTTTCTCCTGTGTATAGCTTCACGTAGTCGTAGTTGCACGATTTGTCGCGATTCTGTTCGATATCAAAGTCATTGAATTGCAGAACCACTGATGACCCAACGCTGGAAAGCTGAAGATGAAAATGATGCATATCATTGTAATGATGTCATTTCTTCGTCATAGTGACGTGATCATTGATTAGTAAAAAAACTGTTTATGGGCCCTTTACGTTGTGCGCTCACTTTAACGTCGATTTTAACTGATTCACTGTTTATCAACTGATTTTGCGATGTTTCTAGTTTTTTAATATCTGGGTTATGTCAATTATTTGAAATAGTGTAAAGAAATGTTTTGCAAACTAATTTTCTGTGAATTTGATTTAAAGATTTTTTGTTATGTCCATTGTGCATCGGCTCGATAAAATCGTCGATTATGCTTCAGCAGAACACCCAGTCTCTCATTGTTTCGTGACAACTTACGTCAACTTTCCACGTGCAGTTTGACGAGCGAGGGTATTCCCCTGTCCCATCCTTCCTGTACCCCGGACTCGATATTTTTCCTCCCTCCAACGCAGATATTCTCACCCCTCCAAACTGACAGGGGTCGTCATTGTAAATAGGGGCAAGCGCTACAAAATTGTTTGAAATAAATATCGTTTCACAATAACAGAATAACAATTTTTCTTAAATGATATGAGATGTTCTACTGGTGCAAATTAAGCTAAACTATCACAAGACGTATACAGTGACAATCTGCTTTTATTCCGACTGCTTTTATTGTCACTGTATACACCTTGTGATAGTTTAGCTCAATTTGCACCAGTAGAACATCTCATATCATTTAATTTAACGCCTGGTGAACAGCCTCTTTCAATTTTCAATTTTTCTTAAATTAGGCTTTTGTTGCACTAACCGTCAACATTATTAAACTCAAGTTATTTAGTCCTACATTGAGCTTCATCACATGAGGATGTAAACATGATATCATAGAAAAAGAGACATTATAATTAAACAAATCAACTTCTTATTGAAAGGTATTTCAAAGTTTTTAAATCTTTTGAAAAGTTTACTCATCAGAAAGAAAACAGTTTTAATTTTTAAGTAAAATAAAAAATGTTTCTCAGAAAATGAAAAGACCTCGCTCAATAGCTCACCTAGTGTCCGATTGATCCATTTCATGTAGGAAGGAATGCTCGCATAGACCCCTGCCTGTCCTTTCTGTGCGCAACCCTTACCCCAGGACACCACCCCTGTGAGCACCTTTTTCGTGTTTACTTTCTTTCCGTATCTAGGACAGACCAGCGGGCCTCCACTATCTCCCTAAAAAAAAGAAAATAGATCGTCAATATACCTTCCCTGGGTTATTAGGACATTCAACTTGGGGCTGCCAGTATTTAGTTCAACTTGGGGCTGCCAGTATTTAGTTCACTCAAAAGCTATTTTGTTATTGAAACTAACAAAATTATTTTTAAATTGCAGAAAGTGAGGAATGACGGTTCAATCTGATTAAAAAGATAAAACAAAAAACTAAACCAAGTTTTGCAAATGTGTTGAACACAAAACTGTGTTCATCTTCAGTGTTACAAATCGAATAATTTGAATCGAAATCGAATTCAATCTGTACTGAACATGAAAAAAGTTTAGTTTCTGATTTTTGGGCTCAGTACTTTCATAGAAAGTTTTATAGAAGCCACAACGTGACGTCATACATGAACAGGCAGCAAAAGTGCAGTTGGTAGAAAGTTGCAAAAGTTTAAATATCGTAACACGATGTATTTTTGAAAATCAGTTTTTCCAAACTTTTGCTCTTTCAACAAGTGAAACAGGCCAGCAACATCTCAAGCACGTGTCACACCACACGAAGTGAAAATTACATGACTTTAAAACTCTTTTTTAAGATAAAGAAAATACAATATAAGGAATGCATTACAAAGTACCTCTAACTGTAGACAGAGTCGTATTTTAAAATGTATTATTAGGCTTTTTTAAATCATGAAAAATGATTTTAACAGTCATGTAACTTTTATTTACAGAGCTACATGTTCTTGAGAGGATGCTGATCTTTTTTTTTTTATTTGTTAAACCTACATGAATCAATTTGTATCCTTGTGTATCCATCTCTTGCTTCACGGATCAACGTGACAGATGTTTGCGCGTGACTTCGTGAACGAAGAAGGTTTAAGATCAAGTGACTCTAGTTCGACTCTCGAGGTGTGGTTAGGTGTATTCTTGTAAGGACTGGTTTCCATTCAGCGGCAGCTACTGGATGGAATAGTCACCGGGAAACAATACTTCAGCAATCGGAAATTTCACTCTGCCAATCTCGGTAATCAGCGCCGCGTCAAAACTACAAGGAATCCCCCATCAATGCTTCGTCAGCCCGAGGATAAAGATTCAAAACCAACTCTTTTTTCTTTTTCTTTCAATTTTTACTCTTTTCTCTGTGTTCACTTAGAACACAAAACAATCCTTGGTTACCTGGCACGAGTCCCTCCTTCCTGACGCACTGACGCACTGACGCATGCCCGGTCACTGAGATTTACAGAATGAAGCTTCCGGTTGTTGTCATCCACTAGGTGTCGCTAAATGGAAAGCTACCGGGTTGCTTAAGCGCACATACCGCGAGTCGAACCAGTGTCTCTGGATCTTGAAGTTTCTGCCAATAAAATCGGTCGCTCAACCAACTGAGCTATCGTGCAAACAAAGAATCTGTTTTCAGGTATTTGTCTAGTTCTCAAAGTAACCTTTATTTTATTATTGTGGGTTTGTTTTTGCAGTAAATTATTTCATCTACAACTCACAACTAGTTTTTGTAATTCAATCATTTAGCTGCACTGACACTGTCTGCTTTGTAAAGCGCAAAGAGTAATGTATAACCCGATAAAAACACATCATCACTTGTTATTTAACAATATCTGGTGAGATGTTCACTTTGTCGCTTCGAGCGTCAATAGAAGCTCAATCTCCACAAGCACGATCAGGCCTGGAACCGAACCCGGAACAATCAACGCCAGTTGTGGCAGCAAGCGGCACTCAGCCACAAGCTGTTGGTCTGATTGCTCGGAGGAGGATTGTTGATTGGAGAATGAGAGCGTGGAGAGGCAAAACGCTCTGACGCGGTTGAAACAAATGACATTGTTCTTTATAAGAGAAGCAGACCAGATTAAGCGTGGTGAGCATCAAACAGAGGTTTGTGGTCAGTTGGTAAATTTAAAATAGAATTCTTGTTGAAGACTGTTAGTGGCTCCCATCAAAGTTCAGTTCATCAAAGTCCTTTCGAAGCTATTAATAATGGTAGTGTGCTGCTGTTTGTCAAAGTAGAACTGCTGGGAAAAGATGACAATGCGGTCGCTTTGTATGTGTGAAACATATTGATAAAGTGGTCGCTAAAAAACTAACTGTTGTAAAGAGAGGAATCAAGTGATAGCTGCTATATTATGCTAAAACTGAAAATTATATGTAGACCACTGTGGTTGCTTTTAACAAGCACAGTGACGTGATCTTGTGCATTTAGCTGTTACAGGATATACCATCATAGAAGTACTTAGTGTTTTATATAATTTTTATACGGCTAAGACTTCTATCAGCTTAAGTTAAAAAACTAGAATCGATTCCTTTGTTCGCTTTCTTTTGTTTCTGAAATCTCTGGAATGGCTTCGGACAATATCACGTGAGAAAGTTTTTAATTGTTAAATGTTGACGTTAGATTGGGAAACTCTGTTCTGAAGCTTAAACGTTTATTCATATAATTTGTAACCACCTACCAACGGTGACAGTTTGAAGTGTTTATTCACCGATAAGCGGTGCAGCCTTTCTCTGAAACTTGAATGTATCTTCGCACTGTGAGCCTTTGATAGGTTGTTCCTGGTATGTTCACATACTTGTCGAAGATTTAAACCGCTAATGCTGAGCCGGTGGTTGACTGTTAGGACTTTCCAACCACCGCTAGGTCGCGCCGTATGAAGCGATGCGGTGCTTGCTAACATTCCATCCCTGATGGGTTGAAGATGATCAATCAATTGTTCACAAATCAACGGCAATATTGACATCAGCTGATTTATGTAATTTATCAATCATTTCTTTAGGTTTTTCCGGGTGGCAAATCTAACAACACTCCAGCCACCCAAGGACAATCTCCCACTAGATGTCACTGTGGTCTCCGGCTACCATACTTCCGCTGGCGGGATGCCTGCAGAACATGCAATCGTAAGATTACGAATATGCGACTTTGCTATTGACTCAATTTAACTTAACCTTTCCTTGTCCGTGATTACGTAGGCTGTTGCAGCTCTTGCAGAAAAATCCTTTCATTCCAACGTCTGCAACGTCAATGTCCATCGTTTTTAATGATGGATTTTTGTTACATGGGAGGTAGCACTTGCCGGTATCGTATTCAAAATGGTACTTGGTTGGTTTGGTTTTTGAATCTTTATCCTCGGACTGACAAAGCCTTGATTGGTTATTCCTGGTAGTTTCGCATACTTCGAGAGGCTCTTGACGCAGGGCTGGCGAGATTGACGGAGTGAAGTTGTCCGATTGTTGAAGTGAAGTGTTGTCGCCGGGGCATTATTCCATTCCCTAGATGCCGCTGAATGGAGAGCAGTCCTGTGTGCGTTGCTAAAGCGCACACCCCGAGAGTCGAACCAGCGCAGCGTGATCTTGTGCCCGACGCGTAACCACTGAGTTAACGCGGTGGTACTTTTTGTCTTAACAAGTTTAAAGTTATTTTACAGGGTATAAATATCTACACATTGGGTCAACATAACCTTGGTTGCTATTGCGTAGTGGGAGCATGGTCTTGGCACCATACCTTTTACTGTCCGCCACGTTAGCTCGGTGGTTACGCGCCGGGGTCAAGATCACGCGGCGCTGGTTCGACTCTCGAGGTATGCGCTTGAGCAACGCATTTCAAGACTGCTCTCCATTCAGCGGCACCTAGTGAATAGAATAATTTCCCGGCAACAACACTTCAACAATCAGAAAACTTCACTCTGCCAAACTCGGTAACCGGCCCTGCGTCAAGAGCCTCTACAAGTATGCGAAACCACCAGGAATAACCTATCAAGGCTTTGTCAGTCCGAGGATAAAGATTCAAAACCAATCAATTGCATAGTTAGTGGTATTTTATTAAGGAATATAATACAACACTTAACAATTTGTATTTCAATAATGAAACTACCATCCTATCCCTGCAGCTATTGAGTTGAGGCGTTGAAATCTCCCGCTAGATGGTGCATTACTTTCCATTGAGATGTCGTCATAAATTCAGCTGTTTGAATCTCTTCAGATTTATTGCGTAATTGCTTTGGCGGCGCTGTTCGTGATCGCGGTGTGGGGAATAACCTGCTACAAGCAAATCGATTGCATATTAGGACGTCTACAACCACATCCCGGCAATGGACACGTTCCACAACCGGCTCCAGGAAATGCGATTCCTCTCGCCAACCTCAGAGACCGCAACTGAGACAAGTTTTATCATCGCGCGACGATTGTAATGTATTTGCGTGTCAATAAATAAAACTGCATTATACTTCGTTGCCATAATGCTGGAAATCCAAGAGATTTGCAGATGATTCAGCACTTCCTGGGATGGCTCAATGTTTGTTAAAATAGAATTCCTCTTTCAGTTATCTGTTAATTTCTCTGTATAGCCTAACGGTGAGAACCCTGGAACGTCAATCGAAAGGGCGCCGGTTCGACACCGCTCCAGAGCATGCGGCTGTGTCTTTGGCCGGACACTTAAAAGGCATGCCTGAAAGTGGACACGAAGATTGGCTTCCTTGCCTTCCCGTCCACTTAATCTAAATCTTCAACCACCAGGTGTAAGCCAGAATACAACAAACAAACAATTTCTCTGTGAATGGTATTGATGGTATCACATAGCCTAAGCAGACTCGTACCAACCAGACACTTATCGACCACGGTGGCTTCCCAACCAGTTAATATCAGTCTTACATTTGTATAATCTAACTTCTGCAGACGTCAAATCCAACGTAAAAAGCAATGGTTTGTTATCAAGGTATCTTGCTTATCTCGCTATCTTGCTCAACAACACGATATTTCGATAAAGGTAGCAGTACAGCTGTTGCTGTTGTGGTAGCTGGAGCGGAGCTACATTGTTGGTAGTGAAGGCTGCAGTGGCGACACTACTTTTTTCCAATGCAGTGGTAACGGATATGCGTTACATTTGCTTTATTTCTACTTTCGTTGCCTGCTACATTCTAATCTAAAGTGAAAAAAAATTGTTAGAGATTTTTAATGAAAAAATGATGCATAAGAATAAAATTTCACATTGAACGTGCTTTCCATAACGATGTTGAAATGGCAGCGTGACCGAGCGTGGCACTGGAAAGTGATGTCATTCATTTTCAAAGTCATTTTGATTCCACAAGGTGGCTTACTTCAATAAAGCTTTTCAGTGTAAGCTCAAAATAAAAGAAGCGCGTAGTAATACTTTTGATCCGAGCAGCGGGAGCGGTAGCGCGATATTTTGGCATAGTGTGGTGGTAGCGATGGCGCGCTACTTTCAAAGCAGATGTCCACCTCTGTGTTTTGATGGACGTAGAGACTGTAGCAACTTTGCAACTGTGACGCAATGATCACCGCGGTTCATATGGTGATAATCGTGGGTTGTCATGGTTTAACTCATTTCTTGGCCTGTTTACAACATACTGTTCATGTTCTTCATGTTTTTCGTTTTAGCCGTAGAGCAGAAAAAAGGTCACAAATCAACACAAACTGAAAAGCATCAACATTGTACGTCATAATTGTTGGGCGCACTCGTACATTACAATGGTTGAACGTAGCCATCCAGCGCTGCCTTTGTGAAGATTAGTAGCAAGTGATTTCCCTCCTAGGATACCAGCTGACATCCAAGGCTATCAGTGACGCAATACCACTCACGAAATTGTGCAAGGTTTGTGACGTCACAACGCGTTAATTTTAGCTGTGGTAACATTGTGAACAAACATTCAAAATACGTAACATCTTTCAGCAGTGCCACGGCACTAAGTGCCAGTAGTGGATATGTCCCCATGTTGTCAAGGCAACGAGTTGACGGTCTTGTAGTCCAGTTGGAATCCATTGTCACCGACAGTTCGGTCCGATTGGAATACGATCTTAAATTTTAACGTGGATCTTAGCGTCAGAGATCTCGTCAAAGTGACGTCACCAGGCGCAACATTGCCACAGTAAGTGCCTGAAAAAGTATGACGTCATAATGCTAGCACAAATAATCACCTTGGACTACGTCTCCTGACGGACGATTTTTGATGATCAAAAATTGAAGATATTCCTCTGAAACTAAAAATTACTGTTTGACGTGAATAGCACGTTTTACATAAGTCAAGAGAGTTTGTATTTGTGAACACCACGGACCTACTAGCTGCTTCAAGTTTTCTCCTGTGTATAGCTTCACGTAGTCGTAGTTGCACGATTTGTCGCGATTCTGTTCGATATCAAAGTCATTGAAATGCAGAACCACTGATGACCCAACGCTGGAAAGCTGAAGATGAAAATGATGCATATCATTGTAATGATGTCATTTCTTCGTCATAGTGACGTAACCATTGATTAGCAAAAAACTGTTTATAGGCACTTTACGTAATGCGCTCACTTTAACGTCAATTTTAACTGATTTACTGTTCACCAACTGATTTTGTAATGTTTTAGTTTTGTTATTGTCCGGGTTGCGAAATTTTTTTTTCCACGACATTTCTGTCTCATTGATTCTAGTCACTCTAAAAGTAAGACTTTCCGAAAGTGTTTTGAGAGATTGGTTGATTCAGATTGCGAAATAACTAGTTGCCAATGAAATTCTGCAATGATAATAAAATATAAGCTTTCCCTAACCCTACTTTTTTTGAAAAGCTCTTGTGCACTGCAAAAAATAATTTCAAGAAAAAAAAGTTTGACTTCGACGGGCGTCGAACCCTCGTTCTCACGATCACTAGGCAGATAATGAAACCACTGAACCAACCGTGCCAACGAAAAAAATATTGCATTCACACGGTTTTAATACAAACTTTTACCAAAATATGTAAATGAGACAGAAATCTCGTGGGAAAAAAAATTTCGCGTCCGGGTCATGTTAATTGCTTGAAATAGTGTAAATAAATGTTTTGCAAACTAATTTTCTGTGAATTTGATTTAAAGACTTTTCTAGTTATGTCTATCGGGCATCGGCTCGATAAAATCGTCGATTATCCTCAAGCAGACCACCCAGTCTGTCATTGTTTCGTGACAACTTACGTCAACTTCCCAAGCGCAGTTTGACGAGCGAGGGTATTCCCCTGTCCCATCCTTTCTGTACCCCGGACTCGATATTTTTCCTCTCTCCAACGCGGATATTCTCACCCCTCCAAACTGACAGGGGTCGTCATTGTAAATAGGGGCAAGCGCTGCAAAATTGTTTGAAATAAATATCGTTTCACAATAACAATACATATAATAATTTTTCTTAAATTAGGCTTTTGTTGCACTAACCTTCAATACCATATTATTAAACTCAAGTTATTTAGTCCTACATTGAGCTTCATCCAAATCCAAGACGAACTATGTAGAGGCCATGACAACGTACAATGGGATTGTTAAAACTGGGGCCAGATAGTGACGTCATAGTGCCGTTGTCTTCAATTGAACCGACATTGAACGTTAATATTTATAATTAGGTGTCCAGTATAACACTTCAATGTCGATTCAATTGAAGACAATGGTACTATGACGTCACTATCTGCCCCCAGTTTTAACAATCCCATTGTACGTTGTCATGGGCTCTATGTAGTCCGTCTTGGCTTCATCACATGAAGATGCAAACATGATGTCATGAAAAAGAGACATTACAATTAAACAAATCAACTCCTTATTGAAATGTATTTAAAAGTTTTTAAATCTTTTGAAAAGTTTATTCATCAGAAAGAAAACAGTTTAAAATTTTGAAGTAGGCTAAAATAAAAAATGTTTCCTGTTTAAAAAATTCCCAAATTTGTTCTCTTTTCGACCCCAGATAATGTAAAGACCTCGCTCAATAGCTCACCTAGTGTCCGATTGATCCATTTCATGTAGGAGGAAATGCTCGCATAGACTCCTGCCTGTCCTTTCTGTGCGCAACCCTTACCCCAGGACACAACCCCTGTGAGCACCTTTTCAGCGTTTACTTTCTTCCCGTATCTAGGACAGACCAGCGGGCCTCCACTATCCCCCTAAAAAAAGAAAATAGATTGCCAATACCTCTCCTGGGTTATTTGGATATTCAACTTGGGGCTGCCAGTATTTAGTTCACTCAAAAGTTATTTTGTTTTTGAAACTAACAAAATAATTTTTAAATTGCAGAAACTGAGGAATGACGGTTCAATCTGATTAAAAATATAAAACAAAAAAAACTCAACCAAGTTTTGCAAATGTGTTGAACACAAAACTGGCTTCATCTTCAGTGTTACAAATCGAATAATTTGAATCGAAATCAAATTCAATTTGTAGTGAACAATGAACAGAGTTTAGTTGCCAAAGCTTTTGCTGAACATGAGTTTACTTTCTACTTTTTCTGTTCAGTATTTTTACAGAAAGTTTTATTGAAACCACCGTCATACATGACATCATGCATGAACAGGTAGCAAAAGTTGAAGATGTAGTTTGTAGAAAGTTGTAAAAGTATAAATATCGTAACAGGATGTATTTTTGAAGAAATCAGTTTTTCCCAACTTTTGCTCATTCAACAAGTGAAAAAGATCAGCAACATCTCAAGCACGTGTACCTCCACACAAAGTGAAAATTACATGACTTTAAACTCTTTTTTATGATTTCAAAGAAAATACAATATAAAGCATGCATTACAAAATACCTATTCTGCAGACAGACTAGTACTTGTAAGTCGTTTTTTTTTTAAATCATGAAAAAGGGGCTTTAAAAGTCATGTAATTTTCATTTACAGAGCTACATGTTCTTGAGATGTTGATGATCTTTTTTATTTTAATTTGTTAAACCTACATAAATCAATTTGTATCCTTGTGTAATGTGTATCCATCTCTTGCTTCACGGACCAATATGACAGATGTTTAACGTCCGCCCTGATAGCTCAATTGGTCAGCGCGTGACTCCGTGAACGAAGAAGTTTAAAGATCAAGCCGCTGGTTCGAATCTCAGGGTGTGCGCTTGAGCAACGCATTCTAAGGACTGCTGTCCATTCAGCGGCAACTAGTGGATGAAGTAGTTCCCTGGCAACAACACTTCAACAATCGGAGACTTCACTCTGTCAATCTCGGTAACCGACCCTGCGTCAAGAGCCTCTACAAGTATGCGAAACTACCAGGAATAACCAATCAAGGCTTTGTCAGTCCGAGGATAAAATTCAAAACCAACCAAACCCCTCCTTTTCTTTCGATGTTTACTCTTTCCTCTGTGTTCACACAGAACACAAAACAATCCTTGGTTACCTGGCACGAGTCCCTCCTTCCTTCTAAGTATCCCGCACACATCATCCCGTTCTTAAAGTTGACCGTTCCTGTTCCCTCGTGATGGATGATCTCGCAAACCTTTTGCAGCATCACAGGTATGTCCAAGGTCTGAAGAACCTCCGCTTTCTTGGATGAAGATACGAATCCCCATCCTGTGTGACGTTGTAAAGTTGAAGAGGAATCAATATGGGGAAAGAAAGGAGCATCAACTTTGTAAATAAAGAATTGTCATGATCAAGCAACACTGGTTCGACTCTCGGGGTGTGCGCTTGAGTAACGCTTTTAAAAAGGCTGCTCTCCATTCAACGACACCAATGGGCAGAACAATTTACATAGAACAAGCGGAAAAATCACTCTATCAATATCAAAACCTAGGAATGCGTCAGTGGTTCAAAGGCTCCAGATCACAAGAGCGCAAAACTGTCAAGATCTTCCAAAATGCCTTTTCAGCCTGATCATAGAGAATATCAAACTGACATTGAAGAGTTGCAGAAAAACAACACCAATAATACAATAGAATAAGCTGATTGGTCGCAATGTTGCCTAGCGACCATGACGTCATCTACAGCCAACCAGCATACGTACCCGTGACGGTGCATGTTGTGTAAGGGAATGGCAGTTCATCGTACCACGGCAGGCAGGCTGGCAACACGTACATCGTGTATTCGAACTCGTGGTCGACCTCTGGCGGATAAATTAAGTTTAAAAATGCAATTTGAAAACAAGTTTGAAAAGCAGTGGCTGTCGGTGTCCGACAAATTGTTCGTGAAAAAATTGCTCGTAAAATTAATTCTTCGTAAAACAATTCTTTCTAAAGCATTTTTTCGTGCATGCAGTTAAAATTTGATGTATACGAAGAAATGCTTTAGGACGAATTGTTTTACGGATTTCATTTTACGAAAAACAGTTTACGAACAATTTGCCTATAACCGTGGCGGTCATATCATGTGATGTCATTTCACAGCATGGGAGTGCAGAAGCGCTAGCAAGATTTGAAGCGGAATATCTTAGTTGTTATTCAAAACCAAAATAATTCTCATTTCAAGGCCAAATCTGTCTTGATTTATTTAAGTTTCTTGTTATCCGAAGTTACTCTCGAAGTCTCCTACAAGGTAACTCCAAGACTTGGTTCCTGTTTAGTAAGCTTACTGGGAAATGATATGAAAAGTTGCTTTTAAAGCATCTGACAGCACCAGAAGAAGATAACACAAGATGAGACTAACCTAGAAGAACAATGTCGTTTTCATAAGTCGTCGCCACGTACTTAGGATGCACCATGGTCCTTATGACGTAACGGAATTGTTCAAAAGCGTCTTCTTTTGTGACGTCATGGTCTCCAGCGACCACCGTGTAGACTTTCACGATGTTGGGATTAATCTCTCTGCACAAGAAACAAACAAACATATTTCGATAGGATCATAATCACTATTATTATTCATCACGACTCATCAGGACACTTTACTATTAGAAAAGAGTGGTGTGACGTCATAAAACTTACTTTGTGATGATGCAATGAGCGGCCGATATGACCCACTTGTGGTGGACTAGTGTTGCTCCACACTTTCTTCCACTGAAACAAAAAATACTTGAAGCTTTAACTCAACTTACTCAATGAAGCCTTGAAAATCGACACACCCAACAAGCTGCATTAGGCAACGTATAATACTTGACTTGTAAAGTCACATTAAGCTTTGTTGCGTTGATAAATTGTTCTTAAATAGAATTGTTCACAAACTCAGTAATCTCAGAAGTTGCTTCCGAGAGTCAAGCAAAGTTGATTGAAAACTAGTTTGGGCTATTCCCCACTCCCCACTCACCCGTTTTCGTATAAGTTCACTTGCCACGGGGATTCCCCGTACCTGACACCCTTTCCGCCAAAAATTCGCCCCAACTTCACTGAGTTTAAGGCCGGTGTTGTCCCACATGCGTATTGCGCCCCTGAAAGCGTACGAGCATACGGAGTCGGTTGCAACACCACGATCTTTCAAATCACAACAAAAATGAAAACAAACACATACTGGTACGTTCGTTGGAAATACAAAAAGTACCGTGCTAGACTTTTAGACTACTTATTATTCTTATGCCCAAAATCTTTAAGCATTCTTGGTTTTATATGACAAAAAGCAACAAATACATGTTTTTTTAATGTAAAGTTTAAACACACTTATAAAACAAAACTAATCTAAAACTTAACCCATGCGAGTACAACGTACAAGAGTTTTATAATATAATCAAAAAAATAACAAGAATGTTTGAAGGAGAATTATTTTGAAATGTTTGTCTTATTTTACAACGACGTTCTACAATGTATTTGTTCAGTTTCGCCGAAATAACCATTTTATTTGAAATTTCCAATTTCCCTGCGTCATTCAATATCTTACCTGACTTCTGAAGCAGGAATCCCCCAATAATTAAAAAAATTAAATCTTTTGAATTCATTTCACTAAAGTTAATTAACAGCTTTGTAAACATCGATTGTCATTGTCTGTTCTTTCTGCCAGAAAACAATAAGCCATTATTTCTCAACAATACAAGTCTTGTCAAACAATTTGAGGGAGCACGGCGACCAAACCAAAGAAAGTCTTCAAAGTGTAAAATTTTAAGCGCTACAACTATGGATTATGTTACTGGGAGATTGCACGCCCTATGGTTCATCTTTCCTTCTCTGATACAAAATAATGCTTTAGCAGAAATACAACTTTTCGAAGTTTTTTTTTTAGCAGTTAAATACATTATCTGTCTGGCTTCGTCACTGCAACAATCCACCAATAATAAAAGTAATTTGCGTTCTTCTGGTTCACCAGAAGAACGCAAATTACTTTTATTATAAAATGCCTGGTGAACAGTCTCTCTCTGTTTTTACTACCATTAGAAGAAAAAATCCACCAATGTTCATTAAACTATTTCCTTATCATCTCCTGGTCACTGTCCGCTGCCTGGAACGAGGGTGGAAGAAATGCAATTTGCTTCCAATGCAAAGCGATTCATTTTCACGTTCTCCTTTCCTGTATACATTGTGACGTCATTGTAAGAAAGCTTCCAGTCCAACTCCAAACTAAGATATGGAAATTCTACCTTTTTGTTTTTTCAAGACGTTTCATCGGAACTTGATGAAATCACACATGATTGGTCTGCATCCTACGTCACAATAGAAGTGTAGCGCACTGCATTTAAGCGTCATGGCACGACTATTTGATGACGTCGCTCACACATCCTCGTATGATTTTAAAACTTTGATGCTTATTGTGATTATGACATCACAAATGGTTATATAACGTCACCGACGACATATGTCTTGGGAAACACTGCCGCAACCAACTCAATCTTGAGCAAACACAAGTTCAAACCTGTGCGTCCCAACCTGTGAGCTGAAACCACATCAGTACTGACTGAAATTGCCAACTAGACATGAAAAAACCGGTGCCCATCAATGTCTGTTTTCATGTAACACTGGATCATTGTAATTGGTTATACTAATCAGACAATTTCAGGGAAGGCGCGTGGAAGCGCAGCTGAGCACATTACCACTCTGACTCCATTCCCGTAATACTGAATGCCAAGTTAAAACGAGATAATGCTTTTTTAGGATCACCCGACAGGTTATCGAGCCCACGTGTAGCTACCCAGAGGCGAGCACTCTATCAACTAGGCCAGCATCAGCTTGGGATAAAAATAACACAACCGATGTGTAACAATAACTTACCGTATAACCACTTCGAGACAGTGAGCCTTAAATTATTTAAACCTCCAAACAGCTGAGCACAAAAGCCACCTAATCTGCGAGCACTTCACAGCTAAAATATAAAAGTCATGATGCGAGTATATACCGCCATGATGGCGGGGTTTGTAGCGACTACAGTCTATGCTTCCACTATTGCGCCCTATCAACGATGCAGTGGCCATAATATGATGTCGACCTATCCTTCCTGCATCTCCGGAACACAAGCATTCCAAGTCTGTTGAATGAAACGAGTTGTGCAGCTATCACTTGGGCCCAGTGTTGAAAATAAATTTGTAATTTCAATTCATATAACAAAATTATCGTTATCTGGATGTCTGGTAACGTTTTACTGACATTGTCCTGAATTTTCACGTGATTGAGTTTTGCTTCCTTGTAGAGAATCTACGTCACGTAGTCAGCAGCTACAGACGTCGGTTTCGCGCCAAAATGTGTGCTCTTCGTCATTCGCTTTATTTCCATAAAATTCACTTTTAACATTAAATCAACGCAAACAAACATAGATTCTACTAAAGACTCCAAATTCTTTCCCAAAGCAGAAATATAGTTTTGTATGGAACAACCTGCCACAGTTTGCATTTGTCATGTTGGTTCTAATTCTCTAACTTGTGACCTTCTTGTCACCCAAGGCCAGCAGTAAACTGATAAGTAAACATATGGTAAACAAATTCAAATGCTTTAATTTTGGATAATTTTGATAAAAACAGCGCAATTAAAGATCATGTTAGAAACTGCCAATCGTGTTCAAACAAT
This sequence comes from Aplidium turbinatum, assembly GCF_918807975.1. Taxonomy (NCBI): domain Eukaryota; kingdom Metazoa; phylum Chordata; class Ascidiacea; order Aplousobranchia; family Polyclinidae; genus Aplidium; species Aplidium turbinatum. The sequence continues at coordinate 1,291,827 of NC_137483.1, read as the reverse complement.
AAACCCTCATTGGAGTCTTTCGAAATTGTTCAAGTGTTTGTCCGAGTTCGACACCAAGATTCATGAGGCACTGATCATCAAATCTTTCAACCCAGGGCTCAACGGCAATTATTTGCTGGCGGAGTCTCCTATCTTTTAACAGTTTTTGATTGAATTGTCACGTCTTGTGCTTCTCGTATTTTTACTTTGTTTGTGCCACATCTCGTGCTGTAATCTGCTTGAGTCCTTTTCTGAACAAATAAAAATATTAGCCTACCTCTCAAATACTTGACCCGTTGTGCTGCGTAATTTTTCAGTTATCATTTTGTGTGAGCTAGTTAAGTAAGTTTAGATTTGTCCATATTTTTGCTGTGATAGTGTATTATTCTTTAGTATTTCTTTTAAAAATATTTTCCTATAGGCTTGAAAAGGGCTTTAGGCTATGACTAGCCGAAAACGTTAGCTTAATGTTTTTATAATGTTAATTTAAATGTAGTGTTGTTGCTGGGTTATGTCTGTTTATAGTTTAAAAAAGTTACCTCTCTACCCAAATTGTATAATTCAGAAACCCGGACAATCAACAAAAGAATGACTAAAAGAACAAACAGGTTTAAAATGTAGGCATTCAGAAAAATACAGAGAATTTCCTGGACAGCCAGAAAAACCAAACAAAGTGTTTTAAATCAAGTCAAGCAAATAGAGAATCTACTGAAAAGTATCGAAGAAAAAAAAAAACTTCAATTTCTGGGACACGCTTCGAAAAGGAAAATTAGAATATTTTTCTCTCACAGGCAACATTGAAGAGAAACGTATGCTACCCAAGGCAGACAAAGATTAACCTACTTGAACCAACAAATAACCAGTGGCGTAGCTAGGGGGGGCGGGAGGGGCGGAACCAACAGGGACTTGAACCAACAAAATAACACCAAACTATATCTAACACACACAGCAAAAGCCAGAGAATCTTGGAAATTTTTCATAAAAGAGGCAATCGATGCTTGAAATAGAAGAAAGCTTCACTTCTAGAACACAATTGTGGCCTATCGTTGCTTCGGTAATGTTTAGTAATCAAAGTTCGGTGTTAGTTAAGTCATATAAAAAACTTTATACTCTTTATTGCCCAATAAAAACAAGTCAACTGAAGTAATTAATTCTAATATAGATTGTTTGTGTTGACTCCTTTCACTATTTACGTCTCGCACGCCACCTTACGGCACTGTGTGTTCGAAAAATAGAACGCTGTGAAAATCTGTGGACATTGTTCGTTTGGCTCGAAACATCATAAAACAAACAAAAACAATAAAACAGTCGCGACTATGGAACCAGTTTCCACTTCTTTCCAGGGACGAATCCAGCAAATAGCCTGAGGGGAGGCGATACCAGCAAAACACATTAATGTGCAGGTCTACATTCATTCGACCTTGCAAATATAAGTAAAGTTACTTCATTGAGATCGCTCCAATTGTTTCCCACTAGATCAACCACTGCTTCACTCTTGTAGCTTGATGTGGGTTTAAAACCAATCATCGATCGGCTCTTGGTTTGTGGTTACCCACTGCTGATCGAAGGCCTTCCCCTTTCCAATCTAATCGTTTTTGTGTGTTTGTGTAGGCTACCAGTTTATTTTTCTGCATTCTTTGTCAATTTCGTCTCTCCATCTCCTTTTTTGGCTTTCCTCGTTTGCGTAAAGAAAGCAATTGGGTAAATAGAAATAAATGCTTACTATACATGTTTAGAGCACGACGATTGCTATAAGCAGGCTTCGAAAATACCCGCAACACTGTGTTAATTAGAATATACAAGTTTTTGCCAAGCTCTTATTGAATGGAAACTGCAAAAAGCAATGGGGATTTGTTTGTGTAGACAGTTTTTCTTACCTATACCTTTGGCCTAACCTACAGTATAGGCCTACTCTAAAAGACTTTATTGTAGCTTAAACATTTGGCGTGTCATCTGGCGAGTACAGATCGCTTATTGATCAATATTTTATTCGGTTTTTGTACATTCCAGTGTCCAAACCCAAGATTCGAAACGAAATATTTCATAAGAAAAGGCGATGTTGGAGACTAGTAGAGCTACATGACTGAAGGTCAGGCCCAGAGAATCGACGATTGGTTTTAAAGTTTGATCCAAATCAGTTCAGTAGGCTATTGTTGGAATAGAACGTCGACTCTTCATTCATTACAAGTGTAATAATTCCTGATGGTCAAAGCATAACCTGCTCCTAACACACGTATGCGTGATATTGGGATGGGAGCAAGCAATGCAATCACAACTTGCTTTGTTTTTGTGAAATCATTGCACAGCACTGAAGGTGTTACGCCTCAACTGATTGTAGCGTAATGGTGAGATATGGCGTAGCAGTATTGTAGAAAGGTTTATCAGCCAAATGACCCATTAGGAATGTTACATTACGGAACGTGAAGCTCCACTGTTTCAGCCGCATTAGAAGGGTCAATTCTTAATTCGATTATTTTTACGCTTCGCTACAAGATAGATGTTAACAAAACAATTAAATTACTGTGAAAACTTCATCACTCGTGTATTGGCTATAAAAACCACAATATTTGTAAATTAGAAAAAAAAATGTTACTCTTCCAGTGTAGCGGATAAGCAGTACGCGGATGTAATTTTACATGCTCCGCATAGCCTACACAATACATGAAATAAACCACAACGATAATATCTGTGAGCAATTTCATTCAAACAAAACTTGTTTCGACACAACATTGAACAGTGGCTTCTATGGCAGGCAACAAACTTGTCCATCATCTTGCATTTCGTACTTGTGTCAATAGCTTAGTGTTGCCTCACAATACGCCTTGCTGCGTGCAGACAGCATCGTGCGTTGGTACCAAATGTTTTCCATGTGGATGCTTTCTAAAAACCACGGTTCACAACGGGGGCACATCCTTTCGAAAGGGTAAAAAGTAAAAACTTTGTAAAGACATTAAAAAAAGACTCCCGGGGTACATCAGGGACCTTGCTGGATGAATAACCATCCTCCATCCTCGGTCAGACATGGAGTCGTAGTTGGACACGAAAAAAGCAAAGGCAGAAAAGTTTATCTCGATCTGAAAGTAATACAAATTGTTTGTGAGATGCACGGTAATACAATGCCAAGTGCGGTGACATGATCCACTAGATCTCGCCACGTGTTGAAGTAAAGTGATCAGGACTAAAGTTACATGAATACATTTCCCCCAAATAAACTCCTACCTGCTTTAACCGTGTCTTTTTCGTAGTTTGCCTGGTGGTCAGATGTATAAAATAGAATGGATAGTTAGTCGTCCATTGCAATAATAACATCATGCTCCCCTCAGCTCTCGATTCAGGATCAAGCAGCGTGTTCGATTCTCGTTAGCGCTTGAGCAACGCATTCTAGGACTGCTGTCTGCACCTAATCAGTGGAATAATTCCCCGGCAACAAGACTTCAACAGTCGTAAACTTCACTCTGCCAATCTCGGTAACCGGCCCTGCGTCAAGAGCCACTACAAGTATGCGAAACTACCAGGAATAACCTATCAAGGCTTTGTTAGTCGGAAGATTCAAAACCAAACCAAACACTCCCTGCATCCTCACTTGGAAATCCTAAACTCCTGGGAAGAGGTGGAGGAGAAGTTCAATGTCTCTTTCAACCACCTGAATAAAATCCTGTCCACAGAAGAAGAGGAGAGATGAACCGACCACGACACAAGGGAGGATAACATGGACGTACGAGTTCATCTGCAATAAAGAGGAGCTCAACATCCGGAAGATGAACACGTTCAAAAATAAATCAAACTTTGTTCTTTACTTTCGTTAGCCTGCATTCAACGTAGTTTCAAAAGTAAACATAATCTCCAATACGAATTCAATATGACTTGTAGTCTCCATCCACGTTAAATTCATCGAAAACGCAAACAGCGACTGCAATCAACACTTCACAACAGTGCACCACCGCAATAGGCGGAAACTTCAGTGACTCGGTAACCAGGCCTACGTCAGAGGTTTGATGCTGACAACTTTGCCAAAGTGCCAGGATTAAATCTTTCGCAACCAGCAATCTTTAAAAATGATGCTCTTAAACATGTGGCATAAAGCTATGTTTTGTAACAAATCATCTGCAATTTCATTTATCTTTTAAAATGCCTTGTACCATGTGGAGATAATCAAGGTCTTTGGGGGCAACAAATTAGAATTAGGGAAATTTTCAGATCCTGGAAAACGATCAGAAATCGAGCTTGTCACAGGAGGCCGGCAAAACCGCCTGTTTTTGTCCGATCAAACTGTGGAAAAACGCTGGGCGCGAGTAAAACTTCTGAGAGGCTTCTTCAGCTAAAAGATAGTGACATCACAATATATTTTCATACTCGTGAGCCCGCCAGCCACCATACGAAAAGTGAACTTGAATAATTTTTTAAGCACTGATGACTACAAACTTCATCCCTGATCCACATTAAAAGGGGGCCAACTAAACAAGTCCCAACTCACCTCGTCAGCATCCATATGGTGGGGCTCAGGAGGGGGGACAGGTTCAGGAAGCTCTTCAACTATCGGAATCTCCAACTCCGGTTCCCTTGAAATAAAGTACATGTTAGTTATGTCTACAAGCTTTGTGCTCTCATAAGCGGATAAACAAACCATTTGTGCTCTCATAAGCGGATAAACAAACCATTTGTGGTCTCATAAGCGGATGAACAAACCATTTGTGCTCTCATAAGCGGATAAACAAACCATTTGTGGTCTCATAAGCGATGAACAAACCATTTGTGCTCTCATAAGCGGATAAACAAACTATTTGTGCTCTCATCAGCGGATAAACAAACCATTTGTTGCAGGGTTGAGAAAAACCCGGGTTTTTTTAAAAAAGCCCAACCCGCCAGGTTTTTTGGGTTTTATTGGTTTTTTTAAAAAAAGATGCAAAAAAAGGTAGATTCATGCTTATTTCACCTCAAAACTACTTTTTACGAATGAAGTGCCTTTCACTCACAGTACATGCTTGCATAACTCAATAAAATAATGCACTAGGGCTGTTGTTGCTTGAATGTTGCATCATCCATTAAATTCAAGATCAAGTTGGATGTTGCACCATCCACTGATTTCTATACCAAGTTGATGCTACCGTGGTAGAAATCACATTATTGCATCATTTGCTTTAGATTTGAAGGCAAGGAGCATTTATGCTATCATGTTTAAATATTTTTTATCATTTATATATATATTATATATAGTAATGGATGAGCAATTGAGCGATTGCGTGGCCAATGGTCATTTAAGCAAATGCTCTGAAACAGCCATGCATTAGAATCCAGAATCTGTAATTGGTAAATAACCTCCTAAATTGCATGCACAATTGCACATCATATATACAGACTACAGTAGAGTAGTACTTTCACCAGTTTAACTATAAGGCCTTCTTGCATAAATGAGTTTTAATGTAGTATACACAAAGTGACATTACTTGATTTTTGTGTACTGTACAATATCCACTGCGTTTTCAGTTTATTCTTGGAAATTTACTTCACAATCACATCCTAATTTAAAGTTTGTTTTAAGTGCCTTGTAGTGTTTTTGTTCCTTTTTTTAATTTTCTAATAAAAACTGGACAAATATATGCTCTGGGTTTTTTTATGGGTTTTTTTGGGTTTTTTTAAGTGGGTTTTATTAAAAAAACCCACCCGGGTTTTTTTGGGTCGGGTAAAATACCAACAACCCTGATTTGTTGTCTCATAAGCGGATAAACAAACCATTTGTTGTCTCATAAGCGGATAAACAAACCATTTGTTGTCTCATAAGCGGATAAACAAACCATTTGTGCTCTCATAAGCGGATAAACAAACTATTTGTGCTCTCATAAGCGGATAAACAAACCATTTGTGGTCTCATAAGCGGATAAACAAACCATTTGTTGTCTCATAAGCGGATGAACAAATCAGTTGTGCTCTCATAAGCGGATAAACAAACCATTTGTGGTCTCATAAGCGAATAAACAAACCATTTGTTGTCTCATAAGCGGATAAACAAACCATGTGTGGTCTCATAAGCGGATGAACAAACCATTTGTGCTCTCATAAGCGGATTAGAACAAACCATTTGTGCTCCAATAAGCGGATGAACAAACCATTTGTGCTCTCATAAGCGGATAAACAAACCATTTGTGCTCTCATAAGCGGATGAACAAACCATTTGTGCTCTTATAAGCGGATGAACAAACCATGTGTGCTCTCATAAGCGGATGAACAAACCATTTGTGCTACCATAAGCGGATAAACAAACCATTTGTGCTCTCATAAGCGGATGAACAAACCATTTGTGCTCTCATAAGCGGATAAACAAACCATTTGTGCTCTCATAAGCGGATGAACAAACCATGTGTGCTATCATAAGCGGATGAACAAACCATGTGTGCTATCATAAGCGGATGAACAAACCATGTGTGGTCTCATAAGCGGATGAACAAACCATTCGTGCTCTCATAAGCGGATGAACAAACCATTTGTGGTCTCATAAGCGGATGAACAAACCACCTATGCTCTCATGAACAACCGGGTGTAACAGCCTCAATCAAATATTGATTAAAACAGGGCCAAATGAACACTTGTAAATTAAGGGTTAGGCGCCGGTCAAATAGGCGCGCACACTGTGGCGTCATGATATTTAGGTGCGGAGCACTGTGGCGCCCGTTCATTTAGGTGGTGTTTGTAGTAAAGTCTGCAGATTGTATCAGCTCAGCTTCTGGCAAAACCTAGTCGAGGTTTTGACGGAAAACTAAGTTACTCTTTACTCAAGCCTACCACCCGCTTGAATATAGGCTACAGTATATTTTTTACTGATGTTTAGTGGTAGTTATTATTTGACTTATATAACTAAAAGTGAACTCAGTCATGTGCAGAAACTTGAATAATTTATTGATAAAGCTTTCGCCGAGGCAAACCTGGACTAACAACAAGTAAATGCCGAACACGTGCATTAAAAAAAAATCTATTTTTCTGTTCAATATAACATTTTGTGTGAAAAGCATTAGTGGATAAAGTAGCTTCACTCACTGAAACCAACACTAACAACAAATAAATGCACGCATTAACAAAACAACATGTTTTTCTGTTCAATATAACATTTTGTGCGAAAAGGATTGCCCTACCTGCCAAGCTGATACAATCTGCAGACTTTACTAGAAAGCAGCACCTAAATGACCGGGCGGCCGCAGTGCTCCATACCTAAATATCCTGACGCCACAGTGTGCGCGCCTATTTGACCAGCGCCTAACTGTCTGCGCCTAACAGACCTGTTCCCTAAATTAACCCTAAAAAATTTGTAAATAGGCCTTCAGAATCAGAAGTCAATAAAGAAAACCATTGAAACGTGATAGAAAAGGTAGTAAAAACACACCAAGAACGTTAGATCGCAAGAAAAAGTGGAAGGAACAAAAAGAAGGAAAAACACAGCACGAACGTAAATGAAACAACGGTCCTGGAGACTTGCAGAGTAAAAATCTTGCAACCAACTTTCAAAAGCGAGATGAAAAAAATGAACCCTTGAAGAACTGACTTCAGTAAATCCCAAGGTTGCTATTGCGATAAAGACTTAATAAGTTAATTTGACAATGCGATTGTGATGTAACAATACTAGTTTCTCGTACGCAATGAAAAAACTAAACAGTAGTGCTAAAAGATTGTGTGAAGTTTGATTGGTATTTTCAGATTTTTCAGCAGTTTTAAAGTGAATTCTACCTTTCTAAATCTATGAAAATAATATGTAGGTAGGTAGGCTACTGTAATTGTTAATTATTTCGAAGTTTAAAAATGCATCACGGCCACACCAAAAGTTCTCACGGGCCGCGTGTTTGAGACCCTTGGATTAAAGTAATTAAAGCTTGGTATTGCAAACAAAAATTGTCAAAAACGTCACTCAGTTCGTTCAGCAAAGACGCCTTCTTGAAGATACCATTTAACCCCAATGTTTGTCACTTCGGTGGACGTTGTGGTCAAAGGGATGCTTGTTCCTTCTCAATCTTTATGGAGTGATAAAATCCCAGTAGCCTACTGTTGCGCCAGTTAGTAACAGTCGGTGATACCCAACTTACTTTTCGCTTGATGGGACTGTGGAGGGTAGTGCAACAAGAGGAGTTGTGGGGGGATGAGGGCGTGAGGCTTGCATCCGACGAGGTCTGCAAAAAAAAGTTGAGTCTCAAGAATGAGCAGCGATTCATGTAGCAAGCCCAGGAACTGCGTGGAGGAATCACAAACCACTGTGACGTTACAAGTGACAGAGTCATGTGTGCTTGGGACGCTTGTAGCTATTTTACGTTTCTTTAGGACCATACTTCAAATAGACATACTCTTATATAAGATTTCACCAAACGACACAATAACTATTTGATTCAACAGTTAAGATAGGCCGCATAGGCGCACTGTGGAAAGATAATTTTAGTACATGGAGTATAGGATTTCTAACTGTGTATTGAAATTATGTTATATAGAAAGAAAGATTTCCTCTAATCTTTCTCCTTTTCCATCTTGATCTCTGCTTGCAGTGTCATGTAATGATTTCCGCCGATACTTGCAATATTTTAATTTTAGGATAATTCCATCAATATTTCAATTTGACAGGAATCCTACTTTGATGTCACAAGATTTCAACGCTACCAACCATTAGCACTTAGCAGCTTATCAAAAGCTCAGTTAAAAAAAAAATAGAACAAAATATTTCGAAGAGTGTTAGTCGCTACATTTCAAACTTTGTGGCTACAGAACTAGACATGTACCTCACTTTTCAATAGAGAAGGTTTACATTTAAATCCTTAATCAGCTTCTTGGTTGAAATACACTTACTCCTGCGCCAGAAGCAGTTGGGGATCACCCAACTTGAAAGAACTCACCTGCTATTGCCATCTCTTAGTCTCCCTGGAACCAAAGAAATCCAATTATTAAACATTATCTAATGTTGAATTCTTTCATCCCATGTTGTTGGACATGTGATGTTTAAATGCAAAAAGTCCATCCACAAGCAAAAAAAATCCTTATAAAAGCTTATTGGTTCATATATTTTAGAGTGTACGACTGTACATACATGCAATAATGCATCTGTCATTGACGATAGAGCTCAAACTCTCAATGTATAGTATACATTGGGACACTTGATTCAGACTGTTTCAAGCTGTTTCTTTGCTGTAGCATCATTACGAAATAATTATGCCTTTGATTTTAGCCACGACAGCAATGCAGACTTGAAGATGTACAATGTATATACATTGTGGAAGTTATGTCAATAACCAGATGCTTACCTTTCAAGGCCATGTGGCTTATCAGCTGCTCTGCAGCACAATCACATCTGGAAAGTGGTAATCGCGTTAGTTTCACATAAAACACATGGATGTGAATGTGTAGATGTAAACTCAGAAAACTATACAAAGCAATCAAAAAATTAAGAGCCCAAAATGTAGATACTAAACTCAGGTTCAGCAATTGTTTCGAAAACTATATATATCATATGTACTGTCTTCATCTTTAGTAATTTATATGTTTTATAGCATTATTATATCTATATTATATATTTTATATACAAATCGATTGAGTATATAACTCATAGCCTATTTAAAATTGAAGTAGGCCTAGGTCTACACATATTACACAATGTTAGGATCAGGGTTGAGAAAAACCCGAGTTTTTTTAAAAAAGCCCAACCCGCCCGGGTTTTTTTAAAAAAACCCGGATTTTTTTAGTTTTTTTTAAAAAAGATGCAAAAAAAGGTAGATTCATGCTTATTTCACCTCAAAACTACTTTTTACGAGTGAAGTGCCTTTCACTCACAGTACATGCTTGCATAACTCAATAAAATAATGCACTAGGGCTGTTGTTGCTTGAATGTTGCATCATCCATTAATTTCAAGATCAAGTTGGATGTGATTGTGAAGTAAATTTCCAAGAATAAACTGAAAACGCAGTGGATATTGTATAGTACACAAAAATCAAGTAATGCCACTTTGTGTATAGCCTACTTACACTAAAACTCATTTATGCAAGAAGGCCTTATAGTTCTGGATTCTAACGCATGGCTGTTTCAGAGCATTTGCCTAAATGGCCACGCAATCGCTCAATTGCTCATCCATTATATACTATATATAATATATATATAAATGATAAAAAATATTTAAACATGATGGCATAAATGCTCCTTGCCTTCAAATCTAAAGCAAATGATGCAATAATGTGATTTCTACCAAGGTAGCATCAACTTGGTATAGAAATCAGTGGATGATGCAACATCCAACTTGATCTTCAAATTAATGGATGATGCAACATTCAAGCAACAACAGCCCTAGTGCATTATTTTATTGAGTTATGCAAGCATGTACTGTGAGTGAAAGGCACTTCATTCGTAAAAAGTAGTTTTGAGGTGAAATAAGCATGAATCTACCTTTTTTTGCATCTTTTTTAAAACAACCAATAAAACCAAAAAAAAAACCGGGTTTTTCTCAACCCTGGAATAAGTACACAAGCCTCTGAAGCCTGAATATGTGTTGTATGAGCTAAATATAAGGTTAATAAATTGTTGCATGAGAAATGACTTTGTGCGGTTGTCAATGTCTGCCCTATGTAAGAAACGCTACGTACTTTAATGGCATACAACCACACTGATATGTTGCTTCCATGGAATAATGCTAGGAATCTAGAAGACAAGCAGATACAAACTTTTAGTTAGTTATTTCGAAAACATAAATTACCCGTTCGGAAGAGACGGAGGCTCGAAATCTTGGCAGAAAGTGCAGTCATGAAATGAAGGATGATTTATAAATGGTTCTTGTTCAGGAAATGGTTTATTGTATGAAAAATGGAGCATACCAAAATCTGTACGCGATAGATGCAATCCGGACTTCTCCCTGTTATGAAAAGAGTGGTGACTTGTGTTGGTGCCAGCATCTTTAACTGCAAAGTCCATTTCAGGTGGACTTGGCTTCAGCTTTTTCTTTTCTGACAGTGAAGAATGTTGACTGGTAGACGCATGGTTTTTATTTGTCAGCAACTCATTTTGTGCTAAAGAATCAAAATTGTTTCCAAGGTTTTCCTGCACATCTTCACCTGAAGGTTTGGCAAGATCATTGTGAACAGGAATTTCTATCTTTGATAATGCTGGTGATAGATTTTCAACTTGTTGATTTTGATAAGTTGGGTCAGGTACTGCATCCTGATTTTGTTCCGGAAGATCCAAACTAGATATTGCTGGAGAGACACATGGAACTCGTACATCCACTGTTGGAGCAAATGAATTATCATGAACAAAATATTGATAATTAGGCATTACACTATGCCCATGACTCAAATGCAATTCAGCCAAATAGGCTGAAATATATCAAGACAAGGAGCATCTACTGCCAGGCATAGAGAGCTTATCTAAAAAAATTTAAAACAGATTCATTAAAAAATGCGACCAAAGTTTCTCTCATCATTACTTAACTATGCCAATGCCATGCTGTTATTGGCTTCAATTGCTTATATTATTTTTATTATTTATATATTTGAGTCAGACAAAGCTGTCCATATCCAAAACAAAACAACCTGTCCATATTCAAAAAAAACAACAACAACACAACCTTGGTGTGCGAATTATTTGTGTTTATTGTGATTTTGTGTCTTTCTTTTTTGCCAACAAAACAAAAATTTTTGTTTTGTTTTATTTTCTTTATCCTGCATTGCGCGAAAGCGGACTTGAGCGCTACCAGTATGCATCGGTGTACGCCTTCCGACGTACACCTGACCCATGCTGCAGCCGACTGCAATGTCTGTTTCCGGTTGTCTACTCTACTTATGACTTAAATTGGGTACTACCCATTACTTGAAATCGAACAACTGAACTGAACATAATATTGTTAAACAATTTTCACAGAAAAAGTTAGTATAATTAACTGTAGGTAGGCTATAACGGTATGTACCCCCTTGGATTTTTAAACCACCCCACTAGCCTACATTCATATTATGAAAACCTGAGTAATCTTCTGCTACTGTTAAGCAATCCTTTTCTATTTTTTCAAATTTGTATGCTAAGCAGAGTAGACAATGTCAATGCAACAACCCTATTCTTTTGTTTATGAAATAAATCATAGTAGGGGTCTCAAGTTATGTTTTTTTCAGTCAGGGATTTGTTAGCAAGAGACTAACTTTCTAGGCGTAACTTTGTCAAACTAAAATAACAATCTCTCAAGCGCATGTAGCTCTTTACACACAGTGAAAACTACATGACTTGACAGTTTATATATCCTTCTCTTGCTTTGTGGAATCAAATAGATCTTTGTAGACTTTTACCTTTTCCAGACCTCTGCTATGTTTGATACATATTATTTTTCGTTGTGATGGTCAGAAATAAAAACAAACTGAATCCCTCCTTTTTTTTCTTCAATTTCAAGATAGGCTAACAATCTGTGAAATGTGGGATAGGCTGGTAAGCTGCTTAAAATACTGTATATTGTTATTTTGGAATAAACAAATGGTCTGCTAATTCTAAACTTTGGCCCACAACAATGCATTGCTGGCATCCTAGCAAATCTGCGATGATTTCATTTGATGGGAAAGAGATAGCCGAAGGGGCGAAGCCCGAACCTCAAAAACGAAGAAATCGACAACCAACTGGAGTCTGGAAATCGAAAATTCTATTATCGTCTACATCAGCGTTGCCAGCTTTGCAAAATTCATAAAATCAGACCAGAGGTGTAAAGGAGCCGTGGTTAGAGCAGAGCCACTATATACATAGTCTGGAAAGTCATGTTTTGAGCTTGTTGTTTACAGCGCCACCTAGGAGAGCTATGGTTAAATCACAGAATCTGCTTGGAAGGTATGCAAATACAGGCATATTGTCTACTATCAACAGTGAAACTGTGGATGATATTGTGGTTGCAGACTTGTTTTTAACTATTGTAGAATGTTTAGGATGTTAGTTACAGTTATTATCTAGAAAAATTCGTTTGGTCTACTTTTCTGAGGCTTAGTTTAGCATGACTACAAGTAGTTAAAAGATGATGAGAGTTTTCAAATTACTAAGGAATTGATTAGTTTATAGTTTGAAGTAGTGGTCTTTAAAGTTCATAAGTTTCAATGTACCAAGTATATACATCAGCTTACTAATGGAAGGGTTTAAGTAGTAAATATTTGTGGAAGCTTTAAGCTCAAGTAGGCTTGAAATTAGTACCGTAATTGGCAGATGCTACTTAGCCAGCATCATTTCCAAAAACATTGATTGATCAACTAATTTAGTTGACAGTTATTTAAAAAAAGTGTATGAAGATGCAACAAAAAGTTGATAGGTTTCAATCTGTGGCACTCAAAATAGCCACTCCCAAAAATAATTTGTAAACAAAGAGCATTAGCAAGACAATTTTGAGTAGGCTACTGTACCGGTAAGTATGCAGGTTCAGTAATTTGAAGCAACAATGTCACAAAGGTTACAAGTCCTGAGATTTAACTTAAAACTAGTTAGGCTGAGGGAAGATACAGCAGAATCAGATACCGTAACTTGTTCTATATTTGAAGAACCTGGTTAGCGACATATATAGCATCTTAATTGATTACGTACAGACTGGAAATTTGATTGAATGGACCAGTTAAGGCAGTTATGCTGACAAAGGTTATGTTTATTTCCTTTGTGTTGTAATTTCCTATTATCTTAAGCATGCCGTTCTTTGAAGATCAATTAGTCTACTTTGAGACTACTAGCAGACACTAATGCATTAACCGGTTAACCACTACCTTTGTTAGCAATTATCTTTTGTTGTTATTAGCATTACAGTTCATAATCAAATGCTGTACTCTATGTAGGGTTGTGAATTATCTTAGTTATGCTTATTTAGTTTGATAATGTCCCAAGTTAAGCGTAAATGGGGTGGAATAAACTGCTGTTTACCACAATGTAACAACACTACAAATATGGGATTTTGTTACTTGTACAAAGTTCCAAGTGATGAAAAGAAAAGGTTTTCTGTTTCAACAGCACAGTGGGAAAAACAGTTTCATCAGGTAAGATCAACACAATAAAATACAGTAGAACTCGGTTAATCCGGATCTTCGCCTAATCCGGATGAAACTGGAAGTACAAATGATTTGTAATCTTTTTCTTGAGAAACGGCTTCGGATTATCCGGATCTTCGCCTAATCCGGATGGAATCGCCGGTCAAATCGAATCCGGATTAACCAAGTTCTACTGTAGTATAATTTTATGCTGTATGTCATGATGGTTGACATTAGTAAAAATTAAGAGCTTATGCCTAGTGAATCACATAATGTGTCACACATATTATGTTTTTTTTAAATTTAAGCAATAAGCATATGGTGCTCACTGCTACTTTACTCGTATATTGAGAAGATTCACTAATCTAGCATCCCTGTGTATAGTTGATTAGTGATGAACACGTGTGCTAATTGTAACATACATTGCTAAATGTTATTTATGATAGGTCATTGATTTTCAGATTTGTCAATAGAGAGAATATGCTACTAAGTAAAGCTTCAGATGCTCTTCTCGTATCGTCCTTACCAGCAATAATTCGAGAAACGTCTGCTGCTGGCGCAGATTATGTACCATACTTGCAAGAATAAAGCAGGATCCTCTTGAACACTACTTCGGTCGACAGCATCAAAGAGTTGCATGTGATACCGCGTCTACAGTTCGAATGTTTAGCAGTACCGCCAAAAGTTTAGATATTGTAAAGCACTCTGCAGTGAAGGGAACTAATGTTGAGAGTGAACATTAGACTAACCACTCCGGCATACTGCGCTTTACTCAAGACTGCATAAAACAGTGATTGAAATTGGCACTTTGAGAATCTGTACCTACATTGAAGGAACTCCGTATCTACAATGCATATAATACTGTATATTCCGGTACAGTAAACCTCACATATAACATACAGTATGGGAACGTTCAAATATTACGTAACGCCTTCGAGGGGGAGGGGGGGTTATGCAAAGCGTTACGTTAGCGTCACATTGGGGGGTAGGGGGTTCAAGCAAAACGTTACGTAACGCTTTCAAGTACGGAATGATAGTTTTTTGTGCTAAATTCGTAGTGAAAAAGCGTTACATGGGGGAGGGGGGGATTGAAAAAAGCGTTACTTTGGCGTTACATGGGGGAGGGGGGGGTCAAAAATTTGGAAAAAAAAGCGTTACGTAATATTTGAACGTTCCCTATGGGTATATAAACGAGAATTTTAATCCGCATGGTTTCTTATACTTTTTAGTTCATTTGAATACATGGGGATTATAAAAGTGGTTTACTGTACTTTCACTGCAACTACATCATTGCCGCATTGGCACCCTTCTTTCTGTGTACTTTTTACAGTATTTAAGTTACGGTATCAATAGAAAGCCTATTTTATTCTTTATTAAAGTATAATGTGCTGTGAAATCAGCTTGAAAAGCATGCTACGATGTTTACTGTACAAATCAAAAACGGATAACAAAATACAACAGGAATCCCCCTTCAATGTTTGCTTTTAGAATTGTTTATACTTTTCGGAGTGCTAGGCCTACGAAGTGCACTGTTCGGCTTATGCGATTGTTTAGCTGTTTTGTTTCTACCATGTAAGAAGTCTTGTAGTGGTAAGTAATACGCATACAGCACTTTTTTTTATAAGTTCAGTTTTTTTTTTTATTTCTGACCATCACAGCGAAAACAATACATGTCAACATAGCAAGGATCTACAAAAGTTCTTCAAAAGCGCCATCGTAGAGGTTCCAGTTAATGGATTGCTGTATACCTTCCACAGTCCAAGTCCGACAATAAGCTTTCTTTACAATACTCATGATATGCATTAGGCAGATTAAGGTTGTTGATTTCATTGAGCAATATGTCAGTGTAATACCCCACTTTTCGAAGAAAATTCCCCCTTCATAGGCGAATTTCCACCATCCAAATCTTCATTCAACTGTAAAATACAAATAAATTCAGTAATGCACCATCTTCATCAAGTGCCATTAATCTCTCCGAACAAAGGTGACCATGTGATGCCATTGTTCTTTAGCATACCAGTAATGTAAAATAAGTCACGTTCAATTGCTATGTATAGTATGCAAAAAAATGGCATCCAAAGAAGAACGTTCATTACTGGTACCTCAAAATGTAAATATAGCTCGGAATTATTGAATTAATGCACTTCTAAAGTAGCACCAGCATAATCGTGTATATTGCATATTATGCTTTTGAAAGCTAACTTTTTTAACCTGAAGGCCCTGAAGCAGTTAAGTATTTCATTGGTTAGATTTCCAAATTTCATATTGATAATATTATTATTACAATTTGTTTGCATCACACGAATAAGTCCATATTAATTACCATACATACATGCAAAAAGACAAAAAAAATACAAGAATAATCACAATATAATAACCCGGTTAACAGATAATGCTGTTGCGGAGAATTGTTAACCAGTAAGCTTTAGGTTTAGATAGTAGTAGTCCAGTTTTAATCCGGATAGTAATAACTATATTTGATTGAATAGTATTTTGCATGTAAACAAGTCAAGCTCAACATACCTCATCGAAAAATATAAGATGTTCTTCACTCATGTCTTGAAGAGCTTCCAAGCATTGTGACAACATTTTAATGACTTTTAAGAATTGTATAATTGTAAACCTTTTTGTACACTTATTGCTGCATTGTAAGAAATATATATTATATACTGTATTTATGAACATTCTCTATTTGTATTAAGCATATAAATTGTTTTCAAAATCAGGAATGACAGGCCCACAAGTAACATGCTAAAATGTAACATATCCGAAATATTCTAATTGTCAAAATCAACAACTTGGCAGTTCATTTTAAATATGTGAATTAGTTAAGAAATTGGGATGCAACCTGTTTGTTTTGTTTGTTTGTTTATCTTTATCCTGCATTGTGGGAAAGCGGACTTGAGCGCTATGCATCGGTGTACGCCTTCCGACATACACCTGACCCACGCTGCAGCCGACAGCAATGTCTGTTTCCGGTTGTCTACTTAACTTATGACTTAAATTTGATACTACCCATTACTCGAAATCGATCACTAGGTAGAGGCAATTATCGTAAAGTTTCTTGCCCAGAGAAACAACAGCAAGTGCGAGTGGCTGGAGTCGAACACGCAGGCTCTCGACTGCGAGCCCAACGCGCTAACCACTCGGCCACGGCTGCCGACGAATGCCAAGTTGTTGATTTTGACACGTTATGATAGCCTATAGGTATTTTGTAACATATGTCAAGCAGATCACAAGCAATTAGTAACGGTAGCCACTTAAACAAGAAAAACTTCAGCCATGCCACTGAAACCTCAAGCAAATTTCCAGTCTGTACATAACCAATTAATTTAAGATGCTATGTCGCAAACCAGGTTCCCCAAATATGGAACAAGTAACGGTAGGTATCTGATTCTGCTGTATCTTCCTTCAGCCTAACTAGTTTTAAGTTAAATCTCAGGACTTCTAATATTTGTGACATTGTTGCTTTGAATTACTGAACCTACATACTTACCGGTACTCAAATTTGTCTTGCTAATGCTCTTTGTTTATAAATTATTTTTGGGAGCGGCTATTTTGAGTATCACAGATTGAAACCTATCACCGTTTTGTTGTATCACTAAATAAAACAACTTTATAGACCTTTTTAAAATAAATGTCAACTGAATTAATCGATCAATCAATGTTTTTGGAAATGATGCTGGCTAAGTAGCATCTGCCAATTACGGTACTAATTTCAAGCCTACTTCAGCTTAAAGCTTCCACAAATATTTAGTAATTAACCCCTTCAATTAGTAAGCTGATGTATATACTTGGTACATTGAAACTTATGAACTTTAAAGACCACTACTTCAAACTATAAACTAATCAATTCCTTAGTAATTTGAAAACTCACATCATCTTTTAACTACTTGTAGTCATGCTAAACTAAGCCTCAGAAAAGTAGACCAAACGAATTTTTCTACATAATAACTGCAACTAACATCCTAAACATTCTACAATAGTTTAAAACAAGTCTGCAACCACAATATAATGCACAGTTTCACCGTTGATAGTAGACAATATGCCTGTATTTGCATACCTTCCAAGCAGATTCTGTGATTTAACCATAGCTCTCCTAGGTGGCGCTGTAAACAACAAGCTCAGGCAGATTTGCCATTGACTTTCCAGACTATGTATATAGTGACTCTGGTTAGAGTATTTAGGAGCCGGAGTCTCTGGGTTTTTGGCAGGATTCTGGAATCTTGGCAAAAACAGGAGCCGAATTACTGTGTTTATATAATATTAAATAAGAATTATTGTTTTACTTCTACTGAATATGAATCAACTGGAGTAGGTTAATAAGCCTTGAAACGCACACAACTTTAAGAAAGCCATTCACCAAGCTAGCTGAGTTAGCTTAGAATAACAATATATAATGGCTATAAAATTACATTTGAGGTAGGCTACCACAGCTGTAGGCTACAGGAAGTATTTTCCATGGTTTTATTGAGCTGAACTGCCATTCAATCAGGACCGTAGCCTAACTTTTTCAGTTGGGCATGAATGCAATTATGGGGCCTTTGTTTTTTTTCTGTGCATATTATTGTTACCACAAAACACCGGTGTCTATTGCCGTCATGTCGTACTACATACGACTGCCGACAAACAGTTATTGTTACCATATAGGCCTACTTTGTTTTAGCCGCTTTGGGGCTCAACAGCCCAAGGCAGTGGTTCTCAAACTTTTTACAGTCTAAGCGCACTTACAATACTACAAATAATTCTGGCACACTTTATATAAAAACCGTTTTACCGACCTGCGACCGACCGTACAAGTTTTACCGAATGTCTGCGACCGTGCCTGAAATTATCGTAATAATGATGTTAAACGGAAGGAGCAGATAAGAAAATTAATCTAATATGGTAACTATTCTTTTTATTTTTCTTATTAGAATACTTTTTTAGGAATTCTGTTGGGCACACCTAGATAACCTCTGGGGCGCACCAGTGCGCCCGGGCACACCGTTTGAGAACCACTGGCCCAAGGGGTTAACATGTTGACCAAGATGTAGCCTACACATAAATTTCGCATTTGGCCAAACTCATCAAATGTAATTCCGTAGAAGTTTGGTGATTAAAAAATCGAAGTTAAATTTTATATATGGTTTTTCATTCCGACCACAGAAGGATTTTGATAGTTTGTTAGTTAACCAGATTTATATAGGCCTAGGCTACTCAGTAACGTTGACATTGAGGTCCAATAGTAGTCTAGCCGAATACAGTGGCGTAGCCAGAAAAATTTTTTTGGGGGGGGCCAAATATTTGATGAATTGAAGAGAACGACGAAATGTTTGATTTAAGACATCGCCACCTGATGTGCAGTGGCGCATCCTGGTTGGTTAAGCAAGGGAAGCAATAAAGCTGGTGGGGGTTAGAGCGTGCCGAAGGCACGCGTATTCTAGGGGGTCCGGGGGTATGCTCCCCCGGAAAATTTTTGCAAAATTACACTTAAATAATGGATTATAACGCTTTCTGGAAACACTTTCAGGGTAATATTTGTATGAAACTTATTAGAAGATAAACAGCTATTAACTTATTAAAGATAGCTCTTATCTACACACAAACGGGCAAAAACTGCGGCTAAAATTAGAGAACACAAAAAACTCAGCTACACAAAAACTCTACAGAGTAAGCGATTCTGAAATTGCTTCCACAGATTAGTTAAAAGAAGCGTAAATCGCGTAAACTTTGCGCGATGTACGATTTGCAAAATTTATTGGTGTCTTTCTGTGTGTCTAAAACAAGTCCTGGGGGGTGTTAATAGCCAAATGTCTTGGAAAACAGTATAAATTTATACAAATTATATTATATTTTCAACAAAAGGTTCAACTTCGGAATCCAAACTTTGAAAATTTGGGGGGGGCCATGGCCCCGTTCGCCCCCCCCCTGGCTACGCCTATGGCCGAATAGCCTAGCATTGGGACAACATATAGTAGAGTAGGCTACGTAGCCTACACTGCGATCACAAATGCAACACAACAGGAAGTTGCAAAGAGATATATAGCTTAGTCTTCGAGTCAGCTGCTACCTTTTCTAGCATGCCATTAAATGTCTTTGCCAAGACACAGCTGCAAACTCTGAAGCGGTGTCAAACCGATGTCATTAGCGAACGTCGAGCAAACGTTCTCACCACCCATGCAGTTGCTACATTACTACAAATTGTTTGTATAGTTAATAAGAGTTTCATAATGTTAAAAAGTATACTAAAAAATGAAACAACAGTTAGCCTACTAGGCTAATAATTTAATAAAATTGTAGTTTAGCCTAACCAAAAAGTAAGGTATTGGGTGGTTCCACCTGCGCTGTAGTCAAATTCAAAATGAAGGTGTGTGTGTTGCAAACTTGTGATGTAGGCTAACTCTTTCTATTTCGACAGAAAGTAGCCTAATAACTGCAAAAAATGCAAATACTGTTTGATTCTGTATCAATACATTAGTTTTATAAGAGCAAAAGAACAAACCAAACTGCTGCATGAAAATATTTTAGCCTAGCCTATGTGTAGATTCCCCAATGTGTACACTCCCCAATGAAAATATGCCAATAAAGACATCACCTCCCGTTCCCGGTGGATCAACGGAAAGAGGTCCATCCTCAGTACCTGCAGTACGCAGGGATGCTGTGTGCAAAGATGACGAAGGCACCTGCAGCTACTAAGGCCCGGCCAGTAATAAGGCCCACCCCCTGGATCTCCGTTGTTACAAATCTTTTAAACAAAATTGGAAGCTCTGATTGCTGCTATGGTGAATTGACACTAACTGGTAAAGTTTCACAGACTAAAGTTGAGAACTTTTTGAGTTACAAAAAGTTGAAGTTTGAGGGGACTGAAATTGAGTGGTTTTATTAATTTTCACATATTTTAGACTGTTCTGCAGTTAACAAACCGCTTTGACTTCCGTTTTTTTGCATTTTATGTGAAAGATATGTGCATGCTGATGCAGTACAACCAATAAATTTGAACTTTTTTTCTAATTAAAGCTAGACTGATAATGATGATCAGACTAGGCTAATTTTGGTAATGAGGCCCATGGGCCCCTGGGGTAACGCTGTGCACCCCTGGTTAAGAAAGTGAGGGTTAAAGACTTGAGTGATCTAAACAATTCTTGTTACACTATTAATTCAATTTGTTATTGCAATGGAAATATCATAATTTCAGAATCAAAATACTTTATCATCCCTACCATATCTAAAAACACCATGTCGCTTTTTAAAAAATGGAGCATGGGGCGGGGGAGGGAATAGTTGTTGCTTGTGTATTTAATTATTAGTTATGTGCCTGTGTTGTCGATTAGAATTTGTTTTGTGGTGTTGTTATAGTGAAAATACACCTTTTCCATCACTTTTGGTGCTAATTCAAACCGGGCCTATTATGCAGTATTTAGAAAAATATTAAGGTTTGAAAATTAGCGGGCCTTATAAGCCTTACTGCGTACAAACAGGAATACCCGTTCCCGGTGGATCAACGGAAAGAGGTCCATCCTCAGTACCTGCAGTGAACAGGGGTGCTGTGTGTAAAGATGACTACTGTGCACAAACAAATCAATGTACCGGTAGGCTACATCAAACAACAAAAAACTTTTCATCGCAACTTACAATGTTAGAACTTTGTCAGAAGAGGTTCATCTTACCAGCCTAATGGAAGAAATAAAAACTATCAATAAGTGGCATGTGATTGGTTTTTGTGAAATCAGAAGAAAAGGAGAAAAACTAATGAATATCAAGGATGGCCATCTGCTCTACCACAGGAAGAGAAGAGAAAACGTTAAGCAGAGTGGCGTAGGATTTCTTATCCACAAAAATCTGGTAAATAATGTAAAAGAATTTCATGGCAAGTCGGACAGGGTAGCCAGTGTAACTATAAAAATTTCGAAACGATATGATCTCAGGATTATCCAAGTATATGCCCCAACAACCCTCAGCTCTCAGGAGGAGATTGAGGCTTTTTATGATGATTTGCACAGAACTCTAGACTGTCAAAAAACTCAATTTAATGTAATCATGGGAGATTTTAACGCAAAAATTGGTACAGGAAAAGAAAGTTGCTTTGGGAAATTTCCATACGGAACAAGAAATGAACGTGGAGAAAACTTAATCAATTTCTGTTTGAGCAACAACTTCAGCATCACAAACACCATGTTCCAAAAGAAACCGCACCAAAAGTGACATGGAGAAGCCCAAATCATGAAACACATAATGAAATAGACTACATAATTACCAACAAACCTGAAATCTTCCAAAACGTTCAAACTCTTAACAAAGTAGCCTAAATACTGGAAGCGATCATAGAATACTGAGGAGCATTGTCAAATTAGACATTCAGAAAGAAAGAAGAAAGTTATTTCGGTCAAAAAACAAACCACTACGAATAGATCCTTTTCACAAATTGTCATTCCAGTTGGATTTGAAAAATCAGTTTCAAGCCTTGGAAGACCAACCAATCAATTACACAGGAAATACAGTTGAAGATTTAAATAACAGTATCATTATCAATCTTACAAAAACAGCTGAAAAGTATGAAGAAGTAAAGCCTAACAATGGTTCAAAACTGTCAACAGAAACTTTAAACCTTATGAAGAAGCGTAGAGATCTCAAGCAACCAATATCAGCAAGGAACAAAATCGAAAAAGCAGAACTTGACAAACTCATCAGTAAAAAACAAAGAAGAGACATAAGAAAATACAACTCTGATGTTGTTGAAGAAACAATCCGAAAAGGTCGAGGTTTTAAAGTTGCCAAAAAGGAGCTCTGCTTGGGAAAAATTCATATGACTGGAATAAAAGAACAAGATGGCTCTATCACAAAATGCAGAAACCAGATAATAGAAAGAACAAGAGAATTCTATCAAAATCTCTATGCTAGCAATCAGGGTCAAGGGCCGGTCGACAACTCCAGTGACAAATCTCAAATTTAGCACCCACTCGAGAAGTAAATATCTCTGAAATAAAACATGCAATTAGTCAGATGAAACGAAATAAAGCGCCTGGTGAAGATAATATCACGCCTGACCTAATTAAAGATGCAGAAGAAACAATTTCATCACCTCTTGCCCATCTGTTTACGGAATGCATTAAAACAAGACAAACTCCTACCAACTGGAAGAATGCTATACCAACAGAATTGCTAAAGATTTGGACTACCACCAATCGAGAGAATAAGCAGGTTTTAGGAAAGGGTTTTCAACCATGGACCACCTGCATACTATCAACCAATTAATTGAAAAAACAAACGAATATAACATCCCACTCTGCCTTGGACTAATAGATTATAAAAACGCGTTTGACTCTGTTGAAACATCAGCTGTCATTTCAGCACTGGAAAAATAGGGAATTGACCAATCATACACTCAACTTCTCAAAAACATTTACGCGGAAAATACATCTATAATTCGGCTACACAAAGACTCTGAACCATTTCAGATTCAAAAAGGGGTAGGCTACGTCAAGGTGACACAATATCTCCAAAACTTTTTACAGCAACCTTAGAAGAAATTTTGAAGCAACTTAACTGGGAAGAAAAAGGAATCAAAATTGATGGTGAATACATAAACCATTTACGTTTTGCTGATGACATCATCCTTATATCTGAGCAACCTAAACAACTACAAACAATGCTAAGTGAACTCAATACAGAAAGCAAAACGATTGGCCTTCATATGAACCTTAACAAAACGAAAGTTATGGTTAACAAACTGGCAGATACCGACAGCAATATTCTTTTGGACGGAGCGACTATCGAAAAAGTTGATCACTATATATATCTTGGCCAAAAAATTACAACCAACTCTAATAAAGAAGATGAAATCAAAAGAAAAATATCACTTGGATGGCAAGCCTTTGGAAGAGCA
This sequence comes from Aplidium turbinatum, assembly GCF_918807975.1. NCBI lineage: Eukaryota > Metazoa > Chordata > Ascidiacea > Aplousobranchia > Polyclinidae > Aplidium > Aplidium turbinatum. The sequence goes on along the minus strand of NC_137483.1, from coordinate 1,268,006 downwards.
AGTTCGATATTTAAGTTAAAACTGCCTCTTTCTCGCAAGAAACAAGTCTACGATCAATGCATCCTTCCAACCGCTACATATGGTGCAGAAACTTGGAACCTTACAAAGAAATTAACACTTAAACTAAGAACTATGCAGAGAACACATGAACGAATCATGATGGGTTTAACATGGCGAGATAAAAAGACTGCCGAATGGATCAGAAATCAAACGAAATTACGAGATATATTGAGCACAATCAAGAATCTAACATGGTCCTGGGCAGGTCATATAGCAAGATATCAGGACAATAGATGGACTAAAAAATTAACAACATGGACACCACGAGAAACCAAAAGAAAGAAAGAAAAACCAAAAGTAAGATGGAGGGACGACATTGACAAACAATGCAATACAACCAATTGGTACCAACTAGCACATAATCATGTAAATTGGCATGAAAAGGGGAAGGCTTACGCTCTGCAGTGGGCTCTCACAGGCTGAAAATGATGATGATGTGTAGATTGTAAATAAAATAATAACAAGTTTAGGCTACCTACTTTAGTTACCGTAACTTATTAACTGAAATATTTTAAAATAAAATTTATCAATGCGAGGTTCATTCGTTCAGTGGCCCGGTGTACGAAGCTGTAGCACTGTGCCGACGGTAGTGATTTGTCACATTTTGATGACATTTTTTGAGAGGTTTTTACTTTTTGCGGTTTCCTAATGAAAAAAACTTTTTTGTTGCCTTGGGGAAGCAGTAGCAAATGAGAAAAAGTGAGTTGAAAAACGCAAAGTCAGACTGTTATTGAAAATTAACAGTCTGACTAAAATTTACAAAATCAAATTTTCTTTGTTTTTCAACATATGAGGATGTTAAAACCTATTGTGTCATCTGGGGAAAAGAGTAAAGAAAGCGTAAAAATCTAATTTTTAGAAAAATTTATTTAAACGTTCGCCCAAAGTTAGAAAAACCTGAAAATTTCTGCAAAATGTGACAAATCAGGCCGCATCTTTAGGTGGCCATGGTTGATTGTGCTAAGTTTGTGCATTATCTTACAATGTTTCTCAAAGTATGCATCGCGATGCCCTGGTGCGTCGTTTAAAATTTCAAAGGTTATCTCACAAAAGTTCGGTTTTAAATTTTTCTTGAAAAAGAAAAAAGGTTTGAATCAGCTTATTCGTTAAAAACCATTGCATTATGACGACATCACATAAGCCACGTAATTATGACATCGCGTTTAAGAGCTCCTAAAAACAAACCTGAGTTGTTTTCAACAATCCTTGGGTAATCATTAACTGGAAAAAGCAACAGGGAGTTTTCAACCTCTTGAATTCAAGTAAACTTTGTCGGGGAATTCCAATAAAGAGCTCCTACGTTTATTTACGTTAGTTTCATGCAATTGAACGATAAGTTGTCAAAATCAACTGCCATCAATACATAGACTCTATGCATCAATATGACAAGTATGGCAACATTAGTTCAATAAAGTTGAACTTCGTTTCACATCGCACTGTACCAACAACCCAACCAGCAAATTAGTTATTTTTCATTTTGATTCAACGTTTGCTAACATTGTATTAATGTAAATAGAACTAATTATTGCAGCTAAAAATGTGATAAATTTGGAACTCTGCCAAAGGGCTGTTTGGATCAAAAATATTTCGTTTCGACTGAAAGTTCCTTTGTTTTAGACGAAGTTTTAATTGGAAGAATTTAGTTTCGTTTCGACCAAAAAAATATTGTTATCGTCTTATCGACAATTCTAGTAACTTAGATTGGTTTTTGCCTGCATCGCTGCAACTCACTGCCAACTACCGTTAACTCACTATTCTTGTCATCATCATCGTTAAGTTCCTTCCTCTCGTCGAGGGTTGGAGGCAATGAAGCGCCAAGTTTCTCTGTTGTGAGATTTTTCTACTGCAGTTTTGTAATCAAGTCCTGACCAGTCTAATAGTAGGCTATTAGTCCAAATTCTTGGTGTTCATTTTGTCTTCTAGTAGTTGTCTTTGAATAAAATTATTGCGATGGACAGAATACTTCAATTTGCTTGTTTTAATTATTTGAGAGTTTTCATGTTGGTTTGTATTTTAAATAGTAGCCTTTATCTTTATTATTTTGTCAATTTATCCTTTTGTGAAATTTTAAGCATTTACCACCGCAGATTTACGATGTTCCCGGACTACCTTAAAAGGCTACTGAAGAGCAGCCAGTCTTTGGTTTCATCATCCTTCCACTTCATTAAGTGGGTTGAAGATGGTACACTCGTTGATGATGTGGTTTGTTCCTCAACACCACATTCACAAGAAGCAATGTTATGGCTATGTGATGCAATTGACTGAGTTGCATTATCATCACATCAAGTGCGCACAGCGAGACTCGAATTATAGGAGGCCTATAGAGCTACCAGGACGTAACGCTTCGTTCGCAAAGTCCAGCGCTGAATCAATCTGGGCTTGGGGGAGCTACCACACTCTCCCAAAATTTATCGTGGTCCCCAAAACATGAGTTTTTAGTATTACAACGTTTTAATGAGATTTATTTCATGGTTAATGACGTTTAATGAATGTATAGCTGCATTATTTTTTACAATATTTTTAAGCAACTCTTAATTTCAAATATCTAAATGCTTGTCCCCCCAACAGTTGCTTTTGTCCCCTCCATTAATATTTTCTTGCTAGCTACGTCACTAGGATTGTGACGTAGAATTGACAATGTAGTCCATCATTGCGGTCAAAAAGTTGTTCATCACAAAATTGCGTCATTATTTACCTAGACAGCGAGTTGAAACTCCCTAACTCAACAACTTTGTTTTCGTGTCAGCAATACCAACTAAGCCTTGTAATTGATACGTCAACATCGATTTAATAAGGTCAACTATGTCGCAAAAATGACGTCACAATGCGCGATATGGTCTGCTGAGCGCAATTATACTCAGAAGAATTTGGTGAGGTCACTTCTTTAAAAGAAACTTTTTGTTGAAGCTTTGAATAATAGCAACTAAACAGTTTTGTTAATGTTCCAACCCTGTAGTTTATCACATCGGGGTTATAGTAAAACACTCGCATTCCAGCTCCAATTACGCTAGTTGTCACATCATTTAGGGACCTCACAGCGCGATCACGCTTTGGCGAGATTTGAACTCCTTGATAGCTTGCTGCGCTGTTTCCTTTGTTTGTTTTTCAGAAAGTTCACTTCAACGTACGGTGGTTGCCTCATTTGCTGTTCCGGGCCGCATATGACCCTTTTATCTTTCATTTTGGTGGCCCCTGTCCTTGGTCAATAAAAACTTAGAAAACAAGCGTATAGTCTTCCTGAGCTTGTTGCATTCAACCTCCATAAGCAAACATCTTTGTTGAATGCATTTTTATTAATTTCCAAATAATCGCACACGAGATGGAGTGGCAGTGGTTTCACTACTACACACCGACACGTACAAACGTTTAAGCAACGACAAACTGGAGCTGTTCGAAACAAAATCATTTCGAAAATCTTCCCAAATTATTTTTCTTGTCGTCTCATGCTAAAGTGACGTCATTATCAGCTCAGCTGACGTAATTATGACCAGCATAAAGCTTTCCGAATGACGTAACAGTGACATCGTAAGACGTCATAAGTATATCGCGCGCACACGGGTGACCAATAGCAGCTTGGCTTAGTTCTGACGTCGATCGAGATTTGATCAACTTCCACATCTTCCAATGTGACATAAACATGGTTACTGTGACATCACAGTTGAAAATTTAATGACGTCACTAAACGCTCAAGGCACTGGCGATGATTGTGCTATGACGTCACATAAAGTCACAAAAAATAAAAAAGTAATGCAGTATTTCTTCCATACAACGATTTAAAAAAATGAGGCAATCATACAACAAATCTTCTTACAAAGTCGTTGTTCAACGTTGAAACAACGTAAGCAAACGCCAGCATTTTTATATGTTGTTTCAACGGTGAACAACAATATTTGTTGCAAACTATGAAAGAATTATTTGCAACTGGCAAGCAACATCATTCTTGTTCATGTGGATAAAAACAAAGAGATTGCAACAAACACATGATAAGGGCTGTTTGCACACTTTCGACAACGTGTAAACGAGGCTTTACCGTAAACCAGACGGTGAGTCGGTAACCATCTCAGATGGTGTCAGACAATATTCGGTAGAAATTTTGCCAGCAAATAGTTTTCAATGAAATAAGTAACAAGTTTCAACGTTAGCGAATGGCTGCCACAAAGTGTCATGCAGAAAAGCAGCGAAAGCTCTCAAACGCTTCATACAAACATGCACAGCGAAGTATGGCAACTCATCTGGTGAAAATATAAATCGAGGCACAGCCTGCAAGCAACCACATGAGAGCGGTACAGCGTCACTAGGCGCAGGTTCAAAAAACTGCAGAAAACAGAAACGAGACCCAGTTCAAAATAATCAGCAACAAAGCGACTGTACAATGATTTCATAAAAATTACACTGTTTGCATGCCATGGCACAACATCTGTGACGTCAAATCATCGTAAATCAGTAATTGTTTTATCACAAAGAGCGTAACGGTTTGATTTTCAACTGGCCGCCATTTTATCAAGCAGTAAGTCGACGCTGTGCCAGTCACGATCGTTCCTTCCCGTTTCGTTCTATATTGCGTCTTTGTATGTTGGTAAGGTTCGGTCAATTGTGAGCTGAAGCCATACAGCGTCGAGGCCGTGTGACGTGCACAAGACAATGGCAGCGACACATCGCGAAACTTGGTTTGTCTCAGGGCGCTCGAGTCGCTTACATGGGTTCCTACAGCCTTGCAAGTCCCGTCGATCCCAGTGATGGTGAATCGCTGTATTCTCGTGCAAGCTCGAGAGACTCAAACCAGTTACTCCAAATGTTGTTTTGGCAATAAATCACTTCAATTGTTAAATTTTTTAAGGCAATAACGACAACGCTCGAAATAAATCGCTTGATAAGAAAATCACAAGGAAGTGGCGATTGACGCAACAAAGCAGTTGTGACTAAACAAACAAGATTGCCTTCTAATGACTAACGAGCCGTTTTACGGAGATTTGTTAAATTATATTAGCTTTGGTCGGATCGGGCTAAAAATGTTTCGCAAATTTGAAAGCAATTTTCTTTCATCTCAGATTAAATCTTAACGGTAATTTTTCTAATCCACTTACAAGCGACAAGGTCAAACCTCGTTTATAACTCAATAAGGTCCTGAAGCAAAACCAGTTTGTTTTAACAACGAAAAACAAAAACACCAATCTTCATTTCAGCACTTAAACTCTGGTGTTGCTACCAGATGAGTAATATTACCTAAAAGTGGCGTGCATAATTTTTATATTTATCTAGAAAACAAAAATTGTCTGGTTTGGAAAGTTTCTGGAATGAATCAACGTTAGAAAAGTTTTCATTGCATTGTAAGTTACCGCCATCACGTGTTTACCGCAATTAGACAAGACAAACCTAATCTGGATTATAAATACAAAATTCGGGTGTTTATATCTTCCAAATTGTCTAAATTTTAAAGGGAAATTTTCACATTATCAGAGCCTTGGTTTTAAAATTTGTTGTGCATGAGTGACTTCGCTTGAGCGATCTTGGCGATGAGATTACAATAATTTGACCGTCCCAAAATTCTCTCGATTGCCTTATATTTTCCCAGGCTTAATAATTGAACTAAAGAGTTTAAACGTCATGTTTAGTAAAAGATTTAATTCTTCTTAATCTTTCGTGGTCCTTAAATTATGAATTAAACCATTGCCAACCCCGCTCAGGCCCAGCACGGGCAGGCACAAGGCTTCAACCGCATTGAGATGATTCCATGGTTTCAGGTCTAGTAAGTTGCAATTAACTCGGCGGAATCTACAAGTGATCACGTTCCTGCACGATATGGACAATTACATCGATGCACGACGCGGGAACGGACGCAAAAAGGCAACATTGGCTTCGAGATGAAGACGATTTGTTTGTGAGGAGAAAGACCATGAACAGTTACAATCACAAAAACAGCAATTAATTTCTTTATGATTTAACAAAGCAGCAATTATGACGATCAAAGAACAAGATTAAAAGCTCAAATCGAACCACCTCTGCAATTAACACCAAGTCATACCACTGACGTATTTACTGCGTTGTCAAGTGACATGTTTGCAAGCTGCAATCATGAAAAATAGAGCATATTTTCTGGTACAAACTAAACAATTGTTACATTTCACAATCTTGTGCTTTAAATTTGCTGCGATTTAAACTCTACCGATTTGGAATAAAGTGTTTCCAATTAAAAGTATCTTCTTTCAAATAATTAGCCGTTGAAGCAGCAGCGTCGTAGCAGGATAAATAAAACCAGTTTTGCGAGTCAAGCTACTACTAATACACTTGCCAGTTTTGCAACAAATCTTTGTCGTTGATTTACAAAAACGCAAGTTTTTTACTTTGCTCTTTTGTCAAACACTTAAATCATTGTTTGCCACAAACATTCGAATAGCGACCGATGCCAACCATTTTTGACTTGGCAAAGAACGGCTTATGACGTCAAAATATTGCTTCTCGCTGCGCGGAAACTTCAGCTCCACAGAAGTCACCAGGGCTGACCGAGGCGACTGGGCAGCTACACACAAAACAAGCGACAACCCTTCCAGAGGGTGCTCACAATAAGCTCTCATATAAAATACTCAGCAGTCAATGCCAGGCGAAGTGTAACTTAGAAAATCGATGACGCAATGGCAGCGTGATACTGCAAGTGACGTAATTGCAATTTTCCGAGGTCGCGTCGCAAACCAAAAGTTTGTAAAATTTAGCAATTCGGCTGCATTTCTACACCGTCACCAAATTCAGAAGCATTTTTTCCTTAAAACAACGTCACCTTATGTTGAAAATTGAAATAACAGAAAAATATGGAAATGTCCCTGACAGGTTTGTTAACGACGTTCTTGTGGTAGCCAAGGGTGGAATCACTCAACCGGAACACCTAAGTTCTGTCCAGATAAAACGATGACGTTTCGTCGCGGAATGACGTCATAGTCAAGATCGTCACAACTGCTGTTTCCGCTCATTGCGTTGTACCGCGGAAGGGGGCTTTCACTTCTCGCCCTGCAAAGATAAATGTGAAGTTTAAATTTCGAAACTTCAACCACTGTACGAGATGTAAAGTGCCGATCGTTTATCGAAGCTGGGTCTTCAAAGTATTCTTCATTGTGATCGGAGCTGCATCACTTGTCTTAGATCCGTGACCACAAGCAAGAATCAGAATCACACGTTTTATTTGCCAACCACATTCCATTAACCCACCTTTCGGGGCTGGAAGGGACATTATCTGATCCACTGCTCCCTGTCTCAGCTTTCATGATCTCTTGCTCTCTCTTCTGTTTCCGCCACTTTGCTCGACGATTCTTGAACCAAACCTGGTAGAATGTTGCAGGTATTCGATTAAGATCGCGCCCACACATTGTTCATATACTACTTATCACAGCGTCAATGAACAAAGCTAGCGATTCGTCCAACAAAGATAATGAAGGCTTTTGGTTAAATTTGTTGATCTATAGCTGGCTACTTATTCAACAAAATGAGAAGTTGTTTCATTGAATTAAAAATGCGCAAAATAAAATGATAAGATTTTCAAACACAAAAGATATTGTAAAACATTTTTGTTACGTTGGCATTGAAATCGGTGTGTTCAGTTGTGTTCTCAACTCAGACAATGCGTTCGCGCGATGCAACTCAGCGTAACATCGAGCAGCATCGCGAATCAGCAAACATAGACAATAGTTTCCCACCTAACCGAAACGCACCTCAACTCTCTCTTCCTTCAACTCCACCTTCTCCGCTAATTGTTCCCTCATCACGACATCGGGGTAGTGGGTCTTGTGGAACATGCTCTCTAGTGCCTCCAATTGGTCCTCGGTGAAGATGGTTCTGTGTCTTCTCTTCCGCTTTGACGGAAGTCGATAGAAAAACGCAGGGGGTGGAGCGGTGCTACCTCCCATGAACCCTGGGTTCATCAGGTGTCCTGTTGATCCACCACTGGCCGCGGCGGCAGCAGCAGCAGCGAAGGCGTACGATGACAGTAACGAGGGTGGACACGCTGGAAAGTAACAAAATAAATATAAACAACATGTTGATGTAACGATTGAAGATAAAATTAATTTGCTTATTTCTAAACAACTTTATAGTTGACGGTGCATCAGCTTGCAAGGGTAAGGTTGTACTGTAGTGTTGATGTTCCCTGGGCGAACAACCCAATTTGTCTAATTTGACTAAAGAAAGTTAATCCCAAAATTAAAATCTTTCATTGTAGTCCAGCAGGACATTGTATAAGAATATAGCACAGACCACCACAAAGTGCTGAGTGTGGTGTTGTACCGGGTTGGCGGACAAGCTTCACGGGGCCAACAAAGTCAGCTGCCAACCTTGTAGAGACAACACGTTTGAAACTAAATCAACAAAAATGGTAGAGAAAAATAAGATAACAAAAATAGCAACCACAGAAAAGAAAAAAAGCAGAAAAGTCCTCGTGGTTTCGATATTACAGGAAAATGCAAAGAAGGACCAACTGCGGTAGCTGCTCCCTCCATTTAACGAAATAACTCATAATAAATATTACAGACGTTTTAACGTAACAAATGTCAATGATGACATACGGGGAGAACACAACTATCTGGGTTGCGAGTTTGAACAGGCGGAATTTAAAGAAACGTTTGTTTTCAACAAAGTGGTATTTCTCCTGTCAACCAGGCCATGACTTTATTGTTCTATATTTAGCAATTAACGATCTTGACACATGCTACATCCGTAAACATCAACGTTTATTTTATCATAAACAACACAATCATCTTGAACAAGAGTAAATGACTTCATGGCGCAAGGTAAAATGTAAATTATTTTCGACTTTTAATTTTTCATTTCTTTATTTTGCTTTTTCATATGACATTGGACAAAGAATCTGTCTGCTTGACATAGATTGCATTCCACACAGCAGAATTTGTCACTTTTACAGATTTTACATACATATCTCCAGACGTTGAATCAATGTGAAAATAACGCATTTTGTTGTCTGGGCTAAGAACGACCAATAACATTAAAGAACCTTAGTTTAAACCGCAAATCTAAATCCCTTCCATGCAAAACTTACATATAAAAACCGCCAGAAAGCAACAAACTATGATATTAATGAGTCACAAAAATGAACTCTGGAAATATTATTATTTTGTTTGTCTGATCATTTACTCAAAGTCAACTGCAAATGCAGCAACTGCTACGTTGATGTCAACAAAGTTTTTTGCGGCGTGAAAATGACTTCATCCACCACTACATTCAAGTAGAATCAAATGTAATTCAACATGGCGTTTACAACTTTTAAAAGTTTGGGGAATTGTTTAAGTTTGAAGGCATTGTACCACTGGACAGCGATGTCCACCGACCATAGATTGGGAAACGCTTGTGGGCAGATTCAACGGGGGGAGAATGATGACGTCACAGTGTTTGGTTGGTTTATGTCGTCACTTTGCGACGTTACCAGGCAACAAGATTCAATTTAGGGAACGTTCAAATATTACGTAACGCCTTCGAGGGGGAGGGGGGGGTTTATGCAAAGCGTTACGTTAGCGTCACATCGGGGGGGAGGGGGTTCAAGCAAAACGTTACGTAACGCTTTCGAGTACGGAATGGTAGTTTTTTGTGCTGAATTCGTAGTGAAAAAGCGTTACATGGGGGAGGGGGGGATTGAAAAAAGCGTTACGTTGGCGTTACATGGGGGAGGGGGGGGTCAAAAATTTGGAAAAAAAGCGTTACGTAATATTTGAACGTTCCCTTAGTTTCAGGCAACTTTCAAATGTTCACACGCAAAATATTTCTTGAAACCAATTACTCCGTACACCCAAGATGCCAAACGCAGATGCTCAAATTGTATCGATGCGAGTTGGACATTGACTTTGTGTTTATTTTGGTTGATTAGACGTAAAAACAGAGGAACCACACTAAATTGTTATTATCACCACCTGCCAGTTCCAACAATGACGTCACGATTCTGCATCGTCTCAAAATCGGTTGTGACACTTTGCCGCTGATCATGCGTCGTTTGTTTGATTTCGTTGCTGCTTCATTCGTCACGCTCCAGTAACCAATCAGAGGGTGGGACCAATGCTCAACAAAGCATGACTTATCGTCAATATGGAAAATTAGTTGCTTCATTTATTGGCGTTCCCAAGGAAATCTTTTGCACGTTTATCCCGCGATTGACTAATTAATGCAGCAAAGTGGAAGACGCTAAAAGTCGCCACACGCAGCGCAAGACTGGGAAAAGTTGAAACATTTTCAAAACTCTACATCGGATCAACGTTGCATTGATAGTGAAGTTATGGCTGCTGACTGGCACTTGGAGGAGGCGACCAAGCGTGGAGAGACGCATCGCGCAACAGCCGCGGAGTTAATATTACTCGTTCGTTGAGGCCACCAAGAAACCAGAACACGAAAACATTTGAGTCACTTTCATTTCAAAGTGATTTGAAATTTTGAAAATTCTGCATAACATGATTGTTTGTTTTCATTAACTCGGATAGAAAATCAAATCATTTTTCACATTGATTCAACGTCTGTAAATTATAAATAAATGCAAAAAAGTGATTGTCTTCTGTCTTTGCTTAAATAAACTAACATCGCCACACAGCCAACACCTGCCCAGTGCCCACGCTAACCCAAGCAAGCGCATACTTCATCATAGCACCTGAAACTAAGACAAGCACTTTCACATCGATTGAAAGTGCTTGTCTTTGGTTTGCCTGTCCACCAAGTCCATGCGCATTCCACAGAACGGAAGGTCGCTGCAGTGCTCGAAATGCTGAACGAATGCTAAGAGTTTCATCGAAATCAACAATTGAAACAAGTTTAAGCATTGTGTCGTCATAAGTTAGTGGATGACGTTTTTGGATTAAATTCATGCTCTCTGCAGTCTCGGAATGGCCGGTTTCGGTGAGTCCGATTCGGTGAGTCCGATCCCTTAACGGGGGATTTTTTCAATTTTTTTTTTAAATTATTGGGTACCGTAGCCTAATTATCATTGCCGTTTTAGGGTTAGGGGTTTAGGGTTAGAGGTTAGGAACTCAACGAATCAGACTCACCGAATCGGACTCACCGAATAGTAGCAGACCCCTGCAGTCTTGCCTTGGGCGAACGCTCCAAACTGGCTCAACCATGCCTTCAAACCGCCGCGTAATTTATGCGTGACATTAACTTGTTTGTACTTTGTGACATGCCAAGAGAAGATTAGCGAATTATCGCGGCGAAAAATTGTTCGGCTGCAAAGCTCAAGTCGTGAATTATAAGCTTGGGTAATCGGCTTAGTTTTAAAACCTGTTTTCTGATTAACTTTTAAAAAAAAATATTAGAACAATAAAACTTTAAAAGATAATAATCAAATTAAAGGCGGCACCGACAATGCCTGCAACACTTAAAAGCATGAGCTAACCAGTCTAGCGAAATCCGATTTTGTACATTGATCAAACGTCTGCAAACGTGCAAAAATGACTGTTTTTGCAGGCTCAAAATTTTCTCACTCAAATCAAAATTCTTTAACATCAGAAAATATTATATTTGCACATTTTTCGTTGAGTCATTAATCCAAGACATTGGGCGCCGCGTAGTCTGAGACGCGATGCGCTCCGATAGAAGACAAAACCTTCACTCGCCCACAGATGCAGACGAACGGTGGTGTCGACCAAACCAAAACGTTTGTCTTGAAAGAATTCAGATTGTGATGTACATTCAATGTAAAAAGATGAAAATTTATTTAGCACAAGCCGTGGAAGAGCTGAAAACTGAGGAGGATTAGGCGATAGCGTCGCGATAAAACTTGCTTTCATTGTGATGTAATAAAGCTGCCTTGTGGAAATGCAGATTCCAGAACTGTGAGAACCATTGGGAGGCCGCTTTTGACTTCACAAAGGTCAGCCGCCGCGCTGCTTGTGGCGATCCTGAAAGAACTCCTATTGTTTGCGAAACTTCTTGGAACTTTTTCGATTTGCAAATTTTTCATCAATATTTGAAGATGATGCCATGGTGACCTCATCTTGACCCAACCATGCGTGCCAAGGTGCAAATTTTGATTATTACGCAATAACCTCAATTTCCCATTCGGATAGTGATGCAACAAGCAATTGTAAGTTAATCGTGGGCGGCCAGCTACAAATCTTCCTCTGTAAACGCAAAAGTAACGTAACAAATCAAACAAAACAACGTCATACAAGAAGCAATTGCGGAGAACAAATTGATAAACTTAGCATCTAATATCCTAATCTCACTTGAAAGTAGGAAACAAGAGTTTAACCTGCAAATAACCCCAATAAACTTGCTCATGTCCCAAGGGGTGGTAACAATCACGATTTCTAATTCCCAATAACGAGCTTGTTAAATAAACTCCGCCCAAGCGACATTAATTCATATAACTCTTTTGTGTTCATCCGCTTAATCCGAAGGAAACCGACGCGGAAAGACACTAAATTTAACGCGATATCGTAATCGAAATCTAGTCGCGGGTAATTTGCAAGGCTGATATGAGGCCACAAACAGAAAATTCGACGTGGCAACTTATTTTGTCAAATATTCGCGCCAGAAGCGCAAATAAAGTTTTTCTATGTTGTACATTGTTTGTGAGATTTTCACTTCCAACGCACAGAAATTGTCGCTTTCCATATTGAGCCGGGTCAGGGTGGAGGCTTCACAAAATCATCTTTTTAATTCGCGTCAGACAATAATAACTTTGTCGTTGAATTGTTCGTAAACCAATGCAGTTTTCTTCGCTTGATTGAGAGTGCATCGGGGAATGATGACTACAATAGGAAAGCGCTTTTAATCGTTTTAAGCTTGGTATTTCTACAAGCACATGAAAAAACAATTCTAATTTACTAAATATACTTTTTTTTAAATATAAAAATAGTTGAATTTTTTCTTTCCAAATTGTGTCCGTCCAATATTTTTTTGCTGTGAGCTGCGCCTGGCACTGCATTACGGCACAGTGGCTTCATACAACTGGGTGGAGGTATTGCAGAGCGGTAAATGCGAGCCGATCCATTAACATTTTCGACAAACAACGGATTTGCCGGTTCACTTCAAATCATAGAATGCGAGAATGAATAATCTGGAATTTTTACTGCAAATAAAGAAACTTTAATGGGTGGTTTATCAAATCCATTCAAGCATGAACCACATAAACCTTTCAAAGATGATCTTCTCTCGTTTGTTAGTCTGAGGAAACCTTATTATTAGTAATGAAGATGGGTGAATGGAAGGGGGCTTAGGATTGTTAATCTCTGCTACTCAAGCAAAAAAAATTCTTTTTTTACATTGATTCAACATCTGCAGACGTTGATGGAACGTAAAAAGGACTAGTTTGTTACCTGGGAAGGCGTTACATTGTTCCAACCACAACTTACACGTTTACATTAGTCCACGCTGAAATACGATCTTTCAGGCCAGGGCAAAGCGTCTTTGTTTGTCTTAATCGCGGTGTTAATGACGATTTATGCTTTTTGTTGTGCCGTTAATTCTCTTGTACAAAGCTCAATTCCTCATACAAGGCTCTCATTTGAGAAAAGGAAAATAACGACAAACAACTTATCGATCTAACCTATCACATTATTGAAGCATTGATATAGCAGCAGGGAACATCATATTTGCATTGGAATGTCCGCTACACGGCGTCTGGCTGGTTTTTAAGTAGAAGATTTGTCTTAATCGCGGGAACATTCGCGTTTGTTTGCTTAGGCGCGATAGCCATCAGCATCAACTCTTTGAAGCAATCACCTATGATTGGCTCCCAAATAATCTTTCACATGATAAAATAAACAAGCGAAGAATCACATTAAAATGTCAGAACTTTCCACCAATAACTTTGTCGAGTTCAACTTTAACAGGACGGAATCTACATCAAAAATGACAACATTCAACAGCAGAAAAATCTTTTCATGTCTTCCATCTATCGTAATTAATCTTCAAAGAAAACTTTCAACAAGTGAATTGTGATCGCGCAGTAAACCTATGTTGCATCAGAACCAAAACAAGGCTATCCCTCGCACACTTCTGGCGGTGGGGTTCGCAAGAACAAATTTGTAATACTGAAAAGTTTGGGTGTTTCAATTATCATTCCTACCACTAGTTGCAATGTTCATCTGATGAAAGTGAAAGTAAAAGCAACAATAAACAGGATGGTTTATTGCTTCACTGACGTTTCGCGCACCATGACAATGCGCATCCTCAGAGCGAATAACATACAAAATAAAATTTACAAAGTTGCCAGGACGGAATAACAGCACTTGCCACTCTGAGGTAACAACAAGTCTTAATATCGGCAAAAAAGTTGTTTGTGATGACCAGGCTTGCCTTGACTCGATGAATGAACTCACAGCCCACTATGTTTGAATAAAGCGAAATATGTCCGCACAATTGATACATGATTGTTGTGTACATAATCGCAATCGCTTGCACACACTTCATTGTTCTCGAATAACAAGCAGCACAAACACAAAGTTTATCGGAAGCTTTCACAACTTTTCGTAAACGCACTTTCAAAGAAACACTCCAAAAGCGATTCAAGAAACGATGTCATATTACTATTGCTGTTGCTGACTTTTGTTAAAAAAAACATTTTAAGCAAAGAAACTTATAGTTCACTTTGATTTAACATAACAAAACAATCCACAACGGTCCATAGCAATTCACTCCGTCAGGCTCACACACCTGTGGAGACAATAATTTAAGTTCGTTCAGTATTCTAGTTCGCTTGCTTTGACCATTGCTCATGTGGCTGAGCCAGATTTTTTATCACCTCAAAAGATTTCTACTGAACTTTCAGCATGTAGGTTTAGTGGATGAGCAAAGGTAGCGATTTCCAAACGCTGTTTTATTGATGCATATTTTAAACAGAATTCGTTAATTTGTGGTTCTCTACATGTTTGCGCCAGCAATTAAAAATAAAGTAGAACGAGACCCAAAATACTTTTGTTTCGGACAGTTCTATTTCCAATTAAAAGTAAGGCAGTCTGGCTATCTACAATTGTGGCAAGTGGCCATTTAGCAATAAAGTAATTCTTATAATATTGCAACTCACCAGCAGCTGTGGAGTACAAGCTTTGTGGAGAACCGACGTATGGATATAGATAAGAATAACAAGCCGCTAGTCCAGAGCTCGGGTAATTAGAAGCTGCTGCGGCGGCAGCGGCAGTCAGTGAAGCCCGCAGATGAGGAGAAATTGCTTCCGATGTTGGTAAGCCACCTGATATGATTGGGTTAACCGTTGAAGAATCTGATTTTGTCGACAAAATATTGTCGATGCTAAACTGCAGAGCCATGTTTTAATCTCAAACTTTCACAACACACGAAGCGGAATCAGATGATTCTCTTTGCAGTTCTTTACTTCAATAACGTCTTGATTCGGACAGTCTGAACTTTTCTATTCTTGATGCAACTTTGAACAATTGTGACGAAATAAGAACAAATTGTGTAGAAAACAATCCGTATTCTTGTGACCAGCACTTGAATAACGGAAATATAATTTTATACACGAAGAGTCCTGCTCTGTGGTAAAAACGAAAACAACGATTTTTGCTTCTATCTTCTGTTCATGTCTGAAAGGTCTGATCCTGGTCGCTGCCACGAGCGCTCCAATTGTTTCTCGCTCGAGGCTCGATCAAGCGTGACGCGCAACCAACCGTGCCAGAACGTCATTTTAAAAGAACAGGTGAATTTGTTGAGTTATTGATCGACTTGGATGATTTTCTGCAAAAATTAAGTTATTGAGTTTATATTTTGAATAATAACTATAATTAATATAATAATGATTACAACCAGGATTATCAGATTCCTGAACCTGTGAACACAAACGTCACCAAAAGTGGCTACCGACCATGTTTCTTGAAGCAAGTGTAGCCAAATATCAGCAACTGGAGCCAACCTCCAACATTTGGCTAGCCAGTCAGCAAAGGAGGTCACCAACTGCCTCAACATGCTTGCAATCAATCAATGGCATTAGTTTTTTGAATGCTTAACAATTGCTGTTCTATGTTGCCATAATGGAGTCGAATAAAATTCCATCACTTTGTTTATTCAAAAGTTTTATTCACATTTCCTTCTGTCGTCTATTTGTGTGCTGACGTGCTGGGGTGGGGTATCGGGCGGTTCAAGGTTCTGTACAGCTCCAACAATCTAACCAACACACCTTATTTGTTAATTCTGCTTGGTTTCTATGAACAAGGTGGCATCCTGAGGCCATTTGCGCGACTCAAGTGTTTGCTGATGACAACGACATAATGCAGGCGACGATTAGTCCATGTATGACAACGTAAACTCGTTAAATTCCCATTAACCGCAAAACCCATTCACCTCCGATCGTCAAAAGTTAAGTAAAAAATCGTGTTGAGGGCTTCGACAATTCGCTCAAGAACGCGCGATTCCTGATTGTTTGTAGAAACAAAAATCTCGCATACTGCTGCTGGGGTTGTGACCGAATTATACCGCCCGTCTGCTTGGCTTGTTTGAAGCAAGGTATCTACCTGGGAAATTTTCTTTAAACAAAAGTTTATTTTTAATATTTTTGATAAACTTTTTGGAAAACGTTCTTATTTGTTTGTAAACTTGTTTCTTATGCTTTTCAGCAAACATCTTTTCCAGAAAATATATTTCAAAGTTTCTAGCCAAAGCCCACACTAATCAAGCAGTACACAAGAACAGTTAAATATTGACAACTTGTCAGGTTTGATAGTAGGCCTATAGGCTGTGTTGGAATGGGAAGACAGGATGCATGGAATGGAGTGGATTCTTAGCAGTAATCATGTTATCTTCTGCTATAAAGGTAGCCTATAGGCTACTGCGTAAACTCAGCACTAAGAAAATTGATTAGAAGAACAAAAATCAAGAAAAGGGTTAAGAAATATCTTCTGTCAGTTGTCCAGTTCACAACAATGCTTGATGTCAATGACTCGGTTACATGTCTTGTAAAGTTGTAAATTTATTTGCACACCCGTCCATTCAATCTTAGGCTGTATAGATTAAAAATCGATTTCATTTTGCAAGAAGATCGTCTTCAGTTGAACTTATGAAAAAAAAAAATCGTATTTTTTATTTTAGCTCTGTAGATTGAACTGACCTTTGTTTTCAGCACCAACACAATGAAATTGCGCATTGGTTTTGTGCACATGATGAGCCTGCCATTCTACCAATGGCAACCCACACCTAATTTCTTGAAGCACGAACCAATTAAAGCCGAGTAACTCAGTGTGGTCGGATTGTTTACAATTCCTTGGTTTGTTCCACAGGGTGGTCTGAGATCTTTGTTGCAAAACTTGCAACTTATTGTTGCACCATAGCAAGCACTTATGATGCAATAAAAGTGACGATAATGAATGCGCAAACAATTGATTTTATTCACTTCTTATGCGATGGTGGGTGTTCTTGAAAAGACAAAACATTTATATGTTTTTAAATAAATGAAATAATTCACAGCTTGATTTTATCAGCACTATTTTGCAAATCCAAACTTACTCCAAAAACAACTGATTTGATGGCAGAGAAGGTTTTGCTTATCTTACTTGAACTTTCCAATGCTGACATACCAATAAAAGCATTGTAAGAAGTTTGAAATTGGGGGAGGGGGTCAAACAAGGGACCCAGATTACATATCTATTGCTTCTGCAAGGATGCTTTGCTCCTACCTGACGTCACTGTTGCACAATGGAAAACTCAGCCTTTTATTTGAATTCACTGAAGCATGACGTACTCCCCCATAGTGGCCCATCACTAGTTGGCACTCATAGTCAAAGGGGTTCATCTTTTTTCAAGGTCACTTTGACAAGCATCGGATAGGAGTTTTGCAAATTTGAAGCAAGTTTGCGACGTATAGCCTATCCAACGTTAATAAAAAGCAAACAGCGTGAGATGTAAAACAGTTCAGTTGTTCACTTTACAAGCGAAACATTTTCCGACATCCATCCAATACCAATTCATAACTTCACCAAGACACAAGTTTGGACCTTGAAATGGTTTCACCTTTTATGACGTCACAAGGGGCAAACACGAACAATTGCGATAAATACTCGCATCGTACAAACACAGGCAGGTGGCGCTAAGTGGGCTGGACGGGATTATAAAGCGAAAATTTTAAGTTATTATGACGTAAGTGATCCATGATGATCTATAAAGTTAAGCAAGCTTTAAACTTTCTTCCGCAAGTTCAGTTGTTTGCTGAGCTTGAAACTAAACAAACTCATCCTTTATGAAAACAAACAGTTCAACTTTTTAAGAGCACTTGAAATTGAGCTTGTTAGAAAACGCCATTACCGATTACTTCCATTAGCAAGTGGGATATTAAGGAGTACTGTCAGATTCTATGAAACAAAATGAAATGTATTCTGTGAGAAGTGGAAGCCCATACCAAAGAAAAATTACCGATATTACAAAAGAATTTGGCGACGAACGGACGTAAACAAATTTATTTTTTCAGAAAATCCTCACCAGTAACAAATCGACTATTACGGCGTGAGACGTTGCTTGAAGATCTTGGATCTGAGACAGAAGCCGCAAACTTATTGACAATCCAAAGCCAGCATTTCCAGAAGCTGGACAAGCTAATCGGTTCCTTTTTACATTTATTTAACGCTTGCAGAGGTTGAACAAATGTAAGGAAGAATAGATTTGCGAACTGGATTTTCTGATACAAATATGTCACAGGGTAAATAAAGTGATGTTCAAAGTGTCATTCCCACACAAACGGAGGCTGCAGGGGATCAACTTGTTCTGTGCTGACTTTGGTGGCTCGCGTTGAGTCAGACAAAAGTTGGAGAAATTAAATGAAGACATTTTCAGAAACTTGCAGTCGATTTTGTAAATGGTTACAATAGGATCTGAACCTTCACATAAATGTAGCCTACATTTGAGTAATCACTCTTATTTTCAATCAGCTTGCTGAAAACTGAAGAGAAATGTTCACGGTAGCCATTTGGCATAACAAAGTCACATGGCAATGAATGGGCACCCAGATAACAAATCCGTCATTTTTGCTGTCTGGGCAGTTATCGTATTGCCCAAAAATTGCGCAGAATATTTTGAAATTTGACGTTGTCGTTGTGACGTCAGTAACTGAAACAAATAAAGACAATTGTGAAGATTTTGTTTTTAGTTTGCAAAGTTTGATTTTTTTTAAATAATCTGCTTTCGGTGAGGAAACCCAACAATTTGAGAATGGGTTGCGTTACGTAATGTAAGCTTGTGTTCTTTGGGAAATAATAGAAGGGGTCAATCTACACCAAGCAGCAAAATCGTTTGCTTTTGCATTGGTTCAACGTCTGCTGCAGAAGTTGAGTCAATGTACAACGGAGAAATTTTGCAAGCTGAGTAACAAGAAAGAAAAAAACAAGGTTTTATTTAAACAACCTTCCTGGCGGCTATTATTTGATAATAAAAAGCTTTGTTTGTTTGGCAATCCTTAAAACTTTCACCCGTTTCCTGACTGGGATTATAGAATAAGAACAAAAAAACAAACTTTCCCCCTTCGAGTGGCGACTAATCTTGTGGGATGATCCGTTGTTTAAATAAAACATACTGTCGTGTAATAACATACTTATTATGACGCGACACTGTGAGATGAATGGGACACCTGCTTTTGTCTTTTCGAATTACCTGAGATTTCCTCGTTTATTTAACAAAGATAAATCATTTCAAATCAGAATTGAATGTCTTCAACTGAAAGCGACCCTGTCTCACGTAATGAGTCACTCTCCATTCGCGAATAGCAGATGGATCGCTCGCAACATACCAAGCCATGGCGCGATCGAGCAACTTCTTTACTAAAAATAACTTCATTAAATTTATTTTTCGGAATGCAACAGCAATGAAAGTTAAAATTAGAGTACGGAAACACAGCCAACAAAAGTTTACGACGTGCATGCGATGTAGTTTAAGGTCATCTTTATCGTGTGAGCCTCTTGACCGAGAGCCTTTTACCCCCCAGATTTGCGGTGTTCTCGGACTACACTGCTAGTTTTAGGTTTTATCATCCAAGACACCAGACACGCAAACCTTCCACTCCATTAGGTGGCTTTATTATGGTAGAGTCATTGATGATGTGGCCTGGGGTTTGTTTCTCGGTAGTGATTTGGCATTGTAACTATAGTTGCATCAAACCTGTCGCCATTGAACTGGCTTTAGTTACTTCAGCTAATTCCTTGTCCTCAATTGAAGCTTAAAACTAGCCTACAGCACAGATCCAAAAAATTTCACACATTTTTAATGCACCACCCCTGTAAAATGTCGGCGGTTTTTATTTGACTTTAAAAATCATCAAAGCGTGAAAAGCTTTTTTATGGGAACAGGTGATGTGGAACTTCGGTTAAACCACCGTAATCCAGTCAAAACAGGATTGTGCACGTTTTGAAAGGCTGCCTCTTGTTTAACCATTGCTAATCTGAGATGTCTTTAGTTTCCCATGAGAAACCTTGATCCGATCATTTGCATTGTAATCCTGTCGGAAAAAACTAGTTTTCCGACGTATTCGAAACGTGTATAAGGGAAGAGATGTTAAATGTTTTTCTTTTTCGTTCGATTGTTTGCTGAAGGGCGGAAAGTTTTCACTTTGCCACTGATCTACACGTGAAATATATTTTCGCTTTCTGAAGTCTCTATTCGTAGCTCACAAAACGCATCAGTTTCCTCATTTAACGAATTATTTACAAGTTCGGCTGCGCACTTTCTTTACCACAGTGCACAAGATAAAATCGTCATGTGAAGGCTCTCTTTGAACTGGAACATCTTTATTCTATCCAGTGGAGGCCGCTGAATGGATAGGCTAGCTGTAATGGAATGGATTGCTCAACCGCACACCCCGCGAGTCGAACCAGCGTTGCTTGATCTTCTCATCAAGAAATAGTTTGGACCCCATAACAATGAGCAGCTCCACAGCTCCAAACACAAACCAAAATATATTGGTAAAATTTCCGCCCAAATAAAGCAAGAGCCCCTGTTTAACTCCATGCTTGTAACTATGCTTGTAAGAGACAATAGACAAACGTTGTCATGACGACCATGCGCCATCAGCCGAAATGGGGGGGTTGAACTCGCGACGGTTGTGCCATGTAGGCCGGTTGGAAGATCAGATCCTTGCACCAAGCAGACCATGGGAGTTTCCCAAAAGAGAGGTTCAATTTTAGTAAATGCGAAGCCATCATGGGGGGACCAGTGGCCAATATGACGCAGGCTGCTTGACTACGACAATATTCGTAACATTTCCGTCAAAAGTCTTAAAATTTCTCGCCAACTGGAACCTCCTGTTACTAAACTACAACTTCTGATACCAGTTGTGGGTGAAATTAAACTATTTCTTCAGCACTACGATAATTAGCCTGATAAGAAACTTTAATAATAAACGAAAAGGACGAGGTCCATGAGTTACCGCGACGCGTGGATTGCGCGTGTGAGCATATGGTGTGAGGTCCGAAAGCTACTTCAGAGCAAGTTACCTCACATTCACAATTTTGGTGAAGAGTTAATTTTCTTATACCAAAGAAATAAACCGAACAACCAAACGTCATTAATATAATATTGAAATAAACTAAAACTACAAACGATTTCTAAACATCACATGAGCATGGCCGAAAACGTTTGTAATTTTTAGTTTATATCCATGCTACTACATTATGTTAAATGCCATGTGGTTGTTAGGTTTTATTTGTCTATACCTTACATTTGCAGCGAAAGTGTTGCCAGATGTGTGTACAAAGCTTGTAATGTATAAACTTAAGCGATTTGAGAATTATCCAGTATCGCATACAAGAAATTGCAATGAACGCTTTTCGATTGTGAAGTGACACAGAAACATCATCGTCAATGTTGGATCTAAGTGTCCATCAAACATTAATTCCTTGTCACGTAACTTATTAGCTAAAAACATTTGGCAATCCTGGTAAGTCGTGGAACGTGACTTTTGGACCGAATACCTACCAGTGACGTCATCATGAGCGAAAGATCATCTGAAGTAGAGGATCATGAAGTGCAAAGATGTTGGCGCCAAGGAAGCATAGAAACCTAAACCTTGCAACCCGGGGGGATGCAACAAACATGGTGTGGGGGCGATGACTGGTCTGTGAAGTGACGTCACACTTCGATGTTTGGGGGCGACAAACAGCGTCATCTCATGATAGCCTCAAGTGTTTTCACTGAACGCAAAGGCCGAAAGTATTGACTTGGATTTGTTCGTTGGAGGAGTGTCCGCTTCAATCTTCTGGCTCTTTGAAGGATTCTCATTGGTCGACTCTTCAAGCTTCCTCTTCGGACCACTGGAGGGCTTACCACCACATCCCAATTTCGCTCTTTCATTCCACTCCTGAAGCAATAAGGTTGATATAAATCATTTACCACCAAAGTGAACATAAATGAGGATATGGTTCATTGAATAATCGTCTCGCTCAAACATACAGCCTATCACTCACGTGACATATTGAGATGGCACAAGAAGGAAAGAAGTGCCAGAGCGCCTTTGTTCAGCGCACAGTGGTCGCGAAATGCCATCAACGCCAGACATCGAAACGCTAAAATGCCATCAACGTCAGATTTAAACGGAAAATATCGTAATTCTCTGCTCAAGATAGCGAACCGATTCGCAGTAGATTCGGTCACTCGCATAAACAAACCGCAACGTAATCCAGTAAATCCAGACACAGTTCAACAGACGATATGTAGCGGCACAAAGGTGAGCGCGTTCGCATTTGCCTGATCTCAGCTTGGAAAAGCCAAAATTGTTGTAATCTTCACTTAACATTTCAAATAGATACAATCTGGTCACAATTTGTCGAAAGATCTCGCCGCGTTTCGCTCACCAATCCTATCGAGCAGCCATTATGCCGACGACATCCGATTACTAAAACCGGTAATAACTGGCTTTAACCGGTTCACTTTTAGCTTCAAAATTATCAAGCCAGATGCTGGCAGGTTGTTGTCATATTTTTCATCTTAACAAAAATTTCGGTAACTTTACATTGCTTCAACGTTACACTGAACCAACAATCCAGTGGACTCATTCGTCCTTGAGCCGATAATGGCGGTATCTCAATAGCGGGGGTGCATTACCACTTTAGGAAGTTCAACAACAAAACAGTTTAACGTTAGCTGCTGTAGTCAGTGGATTGTGGAAAGGATTTCACAAATCGCCCCTGCAAGCAGAGCATACGCGGTTGCCAACCGATGGTTTGCAATGTGCTCTGCAACATACAAGTCTGCAGTCTGCACACCCCTGATATGAACGTGGAACAGCGCGCATTGATTCAGTCGCGATGAAGTTCCACGGTTTACAGATATAATTATAACGACATAATCCAGAGTTGAGGTATTAAGGCTGCAATGAAATAATTATGAGCGACCTTTCTCACAAAGCCAGACGCGGTTGCTGATTATTAAGCGCTTAATTTAAAGCTAAGAGTTTCTGTGGTCGCGATAAACCTCATCTTTCTGTTTATGACCAACAATTAAAAAAAGAGAATTCGATCTTTTGTTCGTTTTCGCACAGAATTTCAATCAAGCCATGTAATATTCAACTTGATGAAGCGCCCGCGTTGATTCAAGCGATTATGTTCAAGGCAACGCGGCTGAGAGGTGAAGCAATGGAATGTTCGAAGGTTCTTGGTTCGACACCTATCTACAGCACACGCTGTCCAGCCAGGATACTTAACATGCCTGATGATGGGCACTTGACTTCCTTGCCTTCCCGTCCACTTAACTCA
Source organism: Aplidium turbinatum (assembly GCF_918807975.1). Lineage (NCBI taxonomy): Eukaryota > Metazoa > Chordata > Ascidiacea > Aplousobranchia > Polyclinidae > Aplidium > Aplidium turbinatum. The sequence continues at coordinate 1,244,289 of NC_137483.1, read as the reverse complement.
ATCTTTAGCTGTCGAGTATCAAGCATGAATGTTATGTGTATACAATTAACCCTAACCAATCTTCAATTCAAAGTAAATTGAAAAAAGTATGTTACCCAAATCCCCCCTGAACTTTATCATTATTATGGAAGAGGGGCACTTTTAAGCAAGTCTGTGATGGAAGAGGAGGGGAGGGGCAATTTTAAGCAAGTCTGTGGCTGTCTTAGAACCTCAACGAATCGAAGCAGAAACTTGCTAACAAACTGCACAAGCAACCCTGTGAGCTTGTTGCAAATCCTGTGGCCACAAACTGATCAAGCGTGAACAATAGTAACGCTTCATTGCAGTCATCCGGGATGCCCACTCTCGACAAGGCGGCCCCTTCTTCACTGTTGCCATAACACCACAAATGTGACGATGATGTCACAATAGGCGTTGGACTGTAAAGCACTTATCACCTATAAGTGCTTGTGACGTCATTTTAGGAGTGTTCTTGCATCTAAACCAGTTTCGCAAACAAGTTGCAATTGAATTATCGCATTAGACAAAATAACCGTGACGACTAAATCAACAACGCGGGCGGTCGACCACAACGCCATCACGTGGGTGGTCGCGCGAACAACGCGACACGTCTCCAGCAGACTTGCCGCTCAGTGACGTAAGAGATGGACGATGGGGAAGATGGGTACAGGCATGGACGACGCGTAAGTATCAAAGCAGCGACGAACGCATCGAGACAATGCCAACGCTCTGGATGAGGGGGTGCACCGCTACATCGCCGATCTGTAGGGCACAGCAAATCTCAAGTGTGGTTGATGCGACGTCAGTGTGTGACCTCCAGGCCCACATACTTGCGGTGGCCACTACGCGTGATGTGGACTGGGATGGTGTGAGAGTCCAGGCTGACATCTAGTGGGAGAATCAGCAGGTGGCACGGAAGTCAATCTACGTGTCCACCTTCAAGCATGTCATTAAATGTGTTGCCACAGACATAGCCGCATACTCTTGAGCGGTGTTGAACCCACGCCCTTTCTAGCAAGTGATCTCACGACTGAACGACGCAGCGGACAAAGAACAAACAATTTCGGATCGATTTGAAACGCACCTTTTTCTTTTCAGGTGGGAGGGACCGGAACCTGTTGATGATGACCTTCCTTGCTTCTATTCCATCAACATCTGGATCCTCATCTCTCACCGACTGGAGGTGCTCCTCCATGAAGAGGAGAACTCCGCTCATCGGTCTTAAGACAAGAGATAGCGTCAAACATCGCGCGGTCAGCGAGCGAACAAACAAATGAAAAACCAAACATATGCAAGATGATTTGAAAATGTAAATCCTCGACCCAGGAGCAACCTACAAAAACGATGACTCCTCATTATGTTACACGAGAGGAGTTCAAATCTTTCAATGATGATGAGGAAGATGCTATCCCAACAACATGAGGATTTGATTGCAATGATTCCATCGTAAGTGTAGGCGGGCTGCAGAGAGACAGGGGAAAGTGGGGCATGCATGGTGAGGAATGAAATCTGTTTGACAGCATTTTTTTTTTTACCAGATTCGTATCTCAACATACTTTTTCTCGACGTTCGTGTCGGCTTCGGTGAGCACGCCTGTCTCTATGACGTCATCGTCTTTATCGTCAACCATTGCAGCTTTCTTGCCTTTGGGGGTTGAAGTTAAGTTTATCTTGGGGGCGGTGGTCACTTTCAGTGTGGATTGGGTGGCCTGAATAACAACAATAACACCACTAGAGGGCAGCGAGTACAGCCGAAACAATGTGTGGGCTGCAACTGGTGCGGCCTCTTCAAGGGCGACCACTGTCCTGCACAGCGTTTTTAACTTTAGAAAACGCATTCGTCTGATGAAAATATGTTTGGAAATGTTTCGACAACGTCATCAAAGTGGAGTGTGACATCATCAGAGTTAGAAAATGATGTGAAATAAATAACACTGTTAAAAGGATTGCACAATTCTTTGCCAGCATCGACCATAGGTTCATTTAATTATGAAGAAATCGCTTCCAAAACATTAGAAACTAATTAATTAAACTACCATTCAACGTTTTATAGGCAGAGAAAACTTTTTCCCGAACCGTAGAAAATTTCATTATCAAATCACCGCCTGATGACATCATCATCATCATCATCATAATCCATCGTCGGTTTGTTCAGATGCACTGATGAGAATTTAATATTCGAAAACGCGTTCTGCAACACTGTTTTTTGCACTCTGCAATGCCTGATGCAGATTTATCTGTAGATTTCCATCACGCATTGAAGCGGTGATCTGATAATGAAATTTTCTACGGTTCGAGAAAAAGTTTTCTCTGCCTCTAAAACGTTGAATGGTAGTTTAATCAATTATTTCTGAAGGTTTCATATTATCTGAACATTAGAAACTTATGTCAATCATTCCCATTCTCCCACCTTCTTTTGCGCGCTCCCCTTCATCCTCTTGGTCACCTCAGCGGAAGTTATGGGGGTGCGCCGCATAGTGGTTGGTGTGGAGCGTTTCATCTCGTCCAACACGCTTCCGCCGGGTGGCACGATAGAGCCGCTTGCTTTCGACGAAGTGTCAACAGATTTCTAAACAAATATGACGCCATGTTGAACATCACTGACGACACAATGCGCCCGATTCGCACCAGTAGTCGCACTAACCAGAAGGGTTCGGTAAAAAGATTTGCCACATACAAACAAGATTTAGTCCAACTTCTGCAACAGCTTGCAATGAGCTGATCCGTCGCGTGTTGCCGACAGGGCTGTGGAGTTAGGCGAAAAGTACACGACTCTGACTCGTAAATTAAAACTGGCCGACTACGACTTTAGTGTTGCCAGATTTTTTAACGTTCGGCCATTTTTTACGACTCCGACTTCTGGCCAAAACCCTTCGGACTCTACAGCCCTGGCTGTAAACGGGTTGGCCATTCTTTATTAGCCTAAAAGCAATTCTAAGGGAACTCTCACTTACTTGAATCTTCTAAAACAAACATAGTAGTTGTGACTTAACAATTAAACCGTTCAAAAATTAGAAGTTTCGGAAATGAAACTAAGACCCGATTTGGGATTATTCCAGATGGCACGGTCAGGAATGAGCTTTCAGCTTTCCCAGCCCTGATGATCACCATCTTTCCACAACTAACCTTGAACGGGTTCCTTCTACTTCCCGCAAGTTGCGAGGAGAGAGATCTTGCTGGCTTGGTCTTCTTTTCTGAAACAAGTTTTATTCGTTCAAGAAATTGACAAGCAGACAGGTAGAAGACTCAAACATGCCATCAAGTGAATGAATCTCCCTCCACGGCTTGAGAAAGACTCCATTGAAGCTTAATGCTGTAAATTAGTCGGCTGCATTGCCGAGTGGTGAGAGTCACGGTTCGACTTTGAATAGGGAGTCGGTTCGACACCGCTGAAGAGCATGCGGCTGTTTCTTGGACAAGACACTTAAAGGCACGCCGTCGATCGTGGAGCGGCGCCGCCTACATCTCTTGATATCTCTCATGGTTATGAGCAGTGCACTGGTCTAGAGAGATATACCTAAGGCCATGGCCTGCTGAATTGAGGTGCCGCTGAATGGGGAGCTGTTCTTGAAATGCGTTGCTCAAGCGCACACCCGAGAGTTGAACCAACCTTGTTTGCTCTTACCGTTCCTTCAATCGCGCATCCTGGCGCACTACAAATTGTTTTACCTTTTTCTGTTTTCTCGCTAGTTGGCGCGTCGTCGTCTTTGCACGGTTGATTGAGTTTGGTTGCGCTTGGTTGAGAAGCACGAGGCGACCACTCGGTGGCGGTAGCACTATAACTGTCAATCACAGACAATAGTTAACAACAAGCTGAAAAATGGAGGTTCCGAGTTTGGGGACCGGCCAAAGTACTTCCTTGTTTAACGTAATATATTCACAATTTGCGCCTTTACGATTTTCAAACAATATAAAAACAATCGTCTGATGTTTAGTTTGTAACAACGCGATGAAAGGAAGTTCCTTGCAGGCTTATACTGCGGTTCCATTTCACGAGCCCCGGTAAGGAAGTGACGTTGATGTCATTCAGAAGACAACACTTCCCACAATGCAACCCTAGTATCATCGCTAGTTGATTTGTAATGCGTTGTAACACTTGAGGCGTACCACGTGACAATGCCAAGCGACCTGATTGGTCAACACAAACTTAAATGATAACCATTCATCTGACCCAGCCTGCATCTCCTCCCTGAAGTCCTCTTCATCTTCAACTTCTTCCTCTTCCTTCTGCTCTTCTTCCAATTTATCTTGTGCCACCTTGACATAAATTAAATTATCCGAAGCCTTTCACTAAACTTCATGTAACTACACAACATCATCAATTAAATGTTTCCATCAAGAATTTACTTATTTCGTCATAACGTTAAGTGTGACATCACATATAAATCAACCTCCTGCAGTCTCTGAGCTAGAGCAATCCTCCTCACACGGGAAGCGTACTTGACGGCAAGTTGGACGGATGAGGATGACGGCATCAATGAAGAGACCTCCATAGCCTGGAATTCGTGGTCGGACTTGCAACACAGCTGCAAGGAGAGAGTTGTTAGTATTGCTAGAAGTTAACCTCCAATATTTTACTAAACTTGAAACCTCGGTGACTCCATCTGAATCAGTGGTTCAAATCCTCTATAAGTTTGCGAGACTGCCAGATAGAAATTTCTACACAAATTATATCAGTTCAAAGAATGACATTTCAATAAGTGACAAGCACAAATCCTTCCCAGTAAACCGATGACAATAATTATAAACTACTTGATTAAGCTCTCAGTAAAGTTCCATTGCGATTCCGTGATCATTTTGTGAAATGACAGCGTTTTTGGCAATGACGTAACAATGGCGCATGGTTACAAGCAATGAAGTAACAATGACGCATGGTTACAAGCAATGGCGCATGGTTATGAGCGATGACCATGACGTAATGTTATGAGCGAAGACGTAACAATAGCGCATGGTTATGAGCGATGACGTATTGTTATGAGCGAAGACGTAACAATGGCGCATAGAATAACGACTAGAATTAGACGTATAGAATTCATCAGGCAACTCACAGCAAACAGTCGCATGAGGATGTGTTGGATCTCAAGACTGGCCTTCCGCTGCCCTTCCGGATCCGGCTCGTAACCGCGCGATGTCAGGTAATCCCCGGATGAGGAAAATAGCTTCGTCTTCCAGTACTCTTCCTGTAATTGTGACATCACAAGATAACAACGGGTGGGTTCATATGCACAATGCTCAGATAACGATGTCCACATAAACCAAGACCAGTAATGAAATATGTGATTGTTTAAAGAGAGTTGAACCTTTCTTTGTGGAGTTCAAGGACACGCAAATTCATAATGAAAAAAAAAACATTTGTGGACGTCGTAATTTACTTTATGAGTGACAATGCCAACACAAGATAATTGTCACAATTGAATGTAAGAAGCTGTCATGGCAACACCGCAACAGTCGCTCATACAAACTCCAAGTCACCAAGCGGAAACCAACGAGAGCGAATTCGATCTTGGCGTGCCGTTAGATGATGGATCCCCACCTCAAGTTTGGCTTTGTCTCCATCCATGTCGCACAAAGGGATGGAGAAGGGCTGGACTGTCACTGTGGGCCGGGGGAGGGTGGAAGGGAAGGATGACCCCTTGCACAAAACGCATCGTATCTGCTGAGGGCTCTCGTGGAGGCCCACCACCCAGTAGTGATCGTGGCGGCTTTTCGTCTGCAAACAATTATTTCTAAATACAGAGCGATCACAGTTGAAGGTTGAACATTTATCAATAAAGATCAGCACATCTTGGTACTGTGGCTGGCAAGCTCACAAATTTAAAACATACTTCCCTCTACGAATGCTAATCTATATTTCAAAAAAGGCAGCAAATGACCGTTGCCGTGACAATTACAGACCGACAACTGGGGTTGAAAAATGGATAGACCGGTGGAACCGCGATCCATTTGTGAGCCGCAAAGCGTTTGATTCCAAGGAAATTGAAGGAAAAATACAACTGGGTTGCAAAACCCTCAGCTGTAAACGGATACCGTTGCTCTAATTGTCAGTTGCTAAACGCGTCACAACGAGAAGAGTGTTGCACAAGGCTCACCAGCTTCTTCAGGTTGGCAACAGGGCTCCAGGTTTTACAGAATTCTCGGTTGAAAAGGCGAACCACTCCCAAAGAATCCACAGCCCCTGGGGTCCCCTCAGCTGTGAACCCAAGCCAGGTGAGAGTGGAGTCCCGACTGATGGGGAAGTGCTGACCCCCAATTATATGTCGAGGTTTGCACCCACTACCGGCCCCAACTTCGAGCAGCATGAAACCCAAACATTGAGTTCTCCCGAAACCTGAATGAAAGTAGTTACATAGAACACTTGAAATCCAATTCAGGCAAAAAAGACGAATTTAATTGAAAAAACACTAAACTCTCTGGCACAAGGCGCGATAACCTACTGGCAACCTAGAGCGATTATGAGTAAAACAATTGAAATGTCTAAATTTAAAAACCATCATTTTATCCAATCAAACATTATGACATCATAGGGATTACCTTGGGTAGAGTGGTAGACGATGATCAGCTGATCTGTGTGGGCTGCCATGGCAACCACCTGACCAGGAATGCTGAAGATCTGTCGTTGAACACCACCCAGTGATAGTATCCTCACTAACAAGGCGTCGGTAGATGTCGCAATCCAGCAGTCACCTGGAAGTGCGCGTACCATTTATGACAGTAGTTCTGGGAAACTATCAAAATTTTGTTAAAGATTAATTGTGACTGAAACCATGCTGCGGCAAGTGGCGATGTTCAGTTAGCACCAAAGAAATGGAGATATATATGTTTGCAATTATAATACAAATAATTTCATAGACAAACCGAACAAAACTTGCAACCAGAGAACTAACCAATGGCAATGCATTGGATCTCTTCCCCATCTGGCATTCCAATGGACCACTCCTTGTTGGTGTCCCACGAGGAAAAGTGAATGCACTTTAATTTGCTGAAAAATGGTTAAAAACATCTTTATGAGGTAATAATCAAATGTGAAACGTCCGTGAAACGCAAAAATATGGACAAATAAAATGAACTGAGTTCGTAACTCAAAATTAAATTGAAACAAATGAAAATTAAAAAATCGCGATTACCCACCTTGGTCTGTCATCCGAGCTATCCCCAGCCAGAATGACAGCTTTGTCATTCATATCGGCCATCGTGTACCCCTCCTGATTGTTTACATGGAGGGAATGGTGAGTTTGCGCGTCATGGAACTCCACGTCGATCGCGTTCTCAGTGTCGTCGTTATAGCAACGCACCACTCCGACACCATTCCACACCTGCAGGGGAACAATGGAAGATCTTTTTGTCAACAAACAAATAAAATCTCCGCTGGATTGTCTCAACAGCATATTTTGCTTGACAATAGTTTAATGTTATTTTCTGAAAGTTGCTCTGTTCAGCAGCAACCTCTCTTTGGTTTGGTGGTTTCAAGTCAGCTGCTTATCATGGCTGTGTCGTCAGTATAGTTGACGACCACTATAAGTATAAGTGGGCAGGACATATCATGCGAACAACTGACAACAGATGGACAAGAAGAGCTACTGAATGGATACCGCTTGACAATAAACGCAAAGGAAGGAAACAGAAAACAAGATGGCGAGACGAACTCTACCAATTCGACAAACACTGGACACAAACGTGCAAAGACAGACAAAATTATAGAGATATGGGGAAGGCCTTCATCCTGCATTGAAACAACAATGGCTGACAATGATGATGATAAGTGGCAAACCAGTCTCGGCAGTGTCCCCAGCGCTCCAATGAGTCAATTGGGTTTACCACGCAAAAGCAGGATTAGATACAACCCTCAATGGGGTTGAAGCTGAGTTAATTACGCTGCAATTACTCAATGACGATAACAGCATCGTACCATGAACCAGTGTGACAGGTGGACAGGGGTGGATCCTGGTTGAAAGGGGGGTTGCATGATTGTGGGGAGGGTCCTATGGTTAGGCAACACACCCCCTCCAGTGGCCACTGATGAGGCGTCATCATCTTCAAATAGTTTTGGAGGAGCTGTAGGAGGGATGGAAGGAGGAGCAAGATCTGCATCCAGATCATCCCGCGCAAGAACTTCCAGTGTCGATGGTATTGGGGCTGAAGATTGTAACATATACTTGATATTTATCACCAAAGCCACAGAGTGTTACATTAAATGCAGCGGTTTTGCCGTGTTGTTTACCAGTTGCAAATCTCATCACCGCAAACACGCTGCTGGTAAAAAAATAAAAACAGAAACTGTAAGGTACAGCGTATGTTGCAGCTGGTATTTCTTTATCGTCCCAAATAGATTAATGGCAAGATACACTCCCAAATAGCAAATTAACCGTTTAAATGGTTGATTTACTGTCTGTGTAGGAACTTGTTTTGGATTGTTATGTTACCAGAGAGACATTATCAGAAGGTGCCGCTAATAAACTGCTATCGTGAGGAATAAACTTCCTAACCTCAAGAGAATAATTCAGCATATTTGGCGAATATCTTCAACCAACAACCTCAAACCAACTTACGAAAATCTTCATCTTGAAATTGTTTCTTGGCTGAGCCACCATCTTCATCATCACTCTCAAATACAGCTGTTTTAGACTTTCTCTTCATCTTTGGAAGATCGCCATCATTCTGCAAAGTAACAGAATCAGCATCAATATCATAGAAGTTCATGGAGCGTGCTTGCCCAACTCTGTCATCAACAATCGGATGACGAAATTACAAGATGGGGGTAGAGAAACATTTATGTTTGAAACTAACTCGTTAGTGTCAAAACGTTATAGCATGCGGTGGAATAAAAGCGTCCTGGGACACATACCCCAACATCTTTATCCTCTTCAGCCATCAAATCCACCATCATGTTGTCATCTTCCTCATCAAACAAAGCATCAAGTTCGTTGGCTGTCTTCTACAAAATAAGTTCGTCATTTGCACGCGCACCCAAGTTGTGCTCACTACAAGTGGCGCTGTTACAAAGTCGTGAAACTTTGTAAGCTCCCATTTAAAAATGCCACTTAAGCAAACGCCTCTCTAGCAAGCAAACAATTATAACTATGTGGCTCCTCACGCAAAAACAATACGGCGATCACATCAAAATTGTGGTTACTTTTAGTGGCACCATTTTCAGTGTAAAATACTGTAAGTTAAACTGCTGTTCCTTGTCTTCATTTCACAAAACAACGTTTTCACTGACAACGTTGCCTTATAAGGGCCATCACCACTTGCCGGGTCATTTGGGCCATCATTTGGGACAACGCTTTTCAGTTCCCCAACTTGTCCTCGGACGTCAGAGAAAACAAGGGAGTTGTTCTCCTTCGGATTCCACATGAGCGATGAGATGGGAGTTCGGAGAGGATGACGTACTCTGTGAAGGAGATGGCGAATACAATTTGTTGTGCGAAAATGGTGGGAAGCAGAAGTCAACGACTAACGACATGTTACCATTACCCACTAACTTGCTGCAGTGAGGCAACGCACAGAAATCTTTCTAATTTAAATTTAGACTTTTAAAAACCGGCTTGAATATTTCAGAGGTTCTGTATCTCTGCACTTCGGCGCCGTTGAGCAGCGCGCAAGGTTCATGGCAACAATGGAAAGAGCAAGTCGCTTACGTTCTCAGAGCGTCTTGTGTTTCTGAGTCCCATACAACGATCCAGCCATCGATGGATGATCCAGCAATGAACCGACCACACGGAGAGAACGAACAACAATGAAACGCCTGCAATTACGTCATCATTACGTCATACCATGTAACTTGCTGTTCTCTCGCGGCATCTACTGGCAGGTTCAACCGGAACACTTGGAGTTGTACACGCATAAAATATTAAATTCAAAGCATGACTTGCTTCATCGCCACAGTAAAATTCAGCGCCCATAGACCCACCTTGTCTGTTACTGTTGTGGTCAGTGACTGGAAAAGTGACCAAGTAACTCGAGAGTAGATCTTGACTCCGTTATCCACAGGAACCGCAATATCCTCCCCAGTGGCAGGTCTCCAGCACAACCTAGTGGTTCATGAAATCAATAAACGTGTCCACAATTGGTTCATATCTTATTTTATAAAAATTGCCTTTCTGTCGCAATCTTTAAAAACTCAACCTGTTTCACTTCGAGCAATACAAATGTAATGTTTATCACGGATTTTGAGTTTAATCTATTTCAATATATCAACCGTATTTAACTCGTGGAACTTTGTGTCACACACTCCACAACGGAAGTGGATTACTGATGCCTGGTCAAAACCTTACCTGGCTAAGCTGGATGAATTTCCAACATCATTTGATGGAGCCACAACGTCTATAGATTGGATGCAAGTCTGAAGAATAGTCATGTGAAAGTTAATAAGCCAACAAGAAAGAACGCGACACGTTACAACAATAGTTTGTGTTGGTGGGCAGCCATTCACATTGCGTTGCTGAAAACGTGGTGGGTTGCCACACTGGGAAAAGTGAAAACGACATGAAAGCTTGAAAATTGAATGCTTCAGTAAGTAAAAAAATGAAGTCATTTAATTTTCAAGCTCTCATGTCGTTTAATAACCAACAACAAACCAAATACATATAAAGCATAATTATCAAATTTGGTCTTTAAATGTTGTTTCAAACAGGGTTAGCACGTCTGCAAAGTTCTCTACTGAGCACAGCACTTGTCTGTCAATATGAACTCAACTAAAACTAAGGATATTCATATTTACAGTCATGACAACGTAGCCTCACACGTTCACCTCTTTATTCATGTCCCATAGCTTCAGCTTCCCATCACAACTTGTTGACGCCTGAGCAAATGAAACCAAATTAAACAGAAGAGTAGTTTTCGTGATTCAAACAACTACGTTTGTTTCTAAACTTTGCTACGGAACAAGCTATTGGTAACTCTTCTGTAGGCTTACCCTTGATCAAAGATTTTTTTTAATTCAAATTTAAGTCAGAATTTCACTACAGTATTTATGAAATTTCTGACAAATTCTTTGTACCACTGAAGATATGCTGGTACATTGTACCTCGGCTAGTATCCACTTCATACTAAATTTACTGCCAACTACTACAAAACAAAGATAGCGCCGACAGTTTTGAAATAACTAACAATTAATATCAAACACAACAATGATAATTAAAATGACAACTCACCAAATATTCATCATTTGGATCGATCGCTACGCTCAGCACCGGAGCCTGGTGACCAAGAAAGCATTTTTGTTTCTTTGTTTGAATATCCATGACTTTTATCTCAAAGTCACTGCAAAATTAAAGTAACGTTAACTCGCCACTTCACCAAAGTTCATTGTTTTGCAAAAAATCCCAATTCAGTAAACATTAAATAGATTTCTTCAAGTGCTGAAGTAAAGACAAAAAATTAACTCACCCTTTAACCTTCCAACCATTTCTGATCAATTACAGTGTTTATGATGCAACATTGAAAACATGTTGCAACATTTTGCATCATTTTTTAAGATCAAACCTAAAATCCCAGTAGCCCAAAGTACTTTGTACAAGCAAAAAGCTATGATAATGAACGGAATGGCCCGTTTCGGTGAGTTCGATTCGGTGAGAGCCCTATTTGGTGATTTTTTTTTAATTATTGGGTACGGTAGCCTAATTATCATTGCCGTTATAGGGTTAGGGGTAAGGGTTAGGGGATAAGGGTTAGGGATAAGGGTTGTGGTTAGGGGGTAAGGGGTTAGTGGGTAAGTGTTAGTGGGTAAGGGTTAGTGGTTAAGGGTTAGTGGATAAGAGTTAGGGGTTAAGGGCTAGTGGTTAGTTGATAAGGGTTAGGGTTGTGGTTAGGGTCTTATTTCAACGTTAAAACGATGCAAAAGCGGCAATGATAATTAGGCTACGGTATCCGATAATTTTCAAAAAAATCACCGAATAGAGCTCTTTACCGAAAAAGGCTCTCACCGAAAAGGCTCTCACCGAATCGGACTCACCGAATAGTAGCAGACCCGATACTGAATGCCTAGGCTAGCTGCTATCAACAGTCACTTCCTGAGGCAATCAGGACAAGTAATGCAAGTAATTTTCTGATTGTGAACAACAATAAATTAATGAAGCCGCAACAGAAAGTTCTGGATGATACCTGGATCCGGCAGCAACAAACTTTCTGGATTCCGAAACACACAAGTGAGTAACATTTCCAGTGAACCGAGCAAGGATTCCATCCTGCGCTCCATCAGGGAGCAAGTATCTGTCCACAGAATTGTTGTCAGAGGCAACATACATGATGTTTTTCTGCAAAAATTTCATAAAAGACCTAAATAGCATAGATATATTCTACAAAATCACCAAATCAAAACATCTTTATAACTGAATGATTCAACAAGGGGGTATAATAAGCAGATATTAAACATTATTTACAAACTTAAAAGGCTTTAAAGGATCCGTTCCACCACCACATTAATAACATTTCACAATAAAAACTTAAATCAAGCAGCAATGAACCTACTTTAAGCAATTCCTTGCTGGAGTGCTGGTATATGCACAAATTACAAACGCAAAAAATGAAGGTAGAAGCAGTATCCCTACGAGTAGCTTTTTATTAAAAATCTAACAGACTGGGGATTCTTACATTCACTGTGACGCTGTACGCCTCCCCACCAGCAGTGACAGTTGTGGGATCATCGTCATCGATGCCTTTCCATATTCGGACTTCTCCGTCTCGCCCACAGGAAATTAAATACCTACAAGATAATGTCGATAAGATTGAGTGAGAATAGGAGGATGAAATTGGATAGACTCACTTTGAGGATAAATAGCATTATATTGATGTTAAATCTACAGCACCAAAGGAATGATTATATGCATAATTTTTATTAAAAGAAATAACTACTCTATTAAAAGTATTTAGTTATATACTGTATATCACAAAGATCATTATTTCAAGTGCATACATTAATGACCTGCACAAACATTACCGTAAAACATAGAATTAAATCATCAACCGAGAGGTCACTAGAAAATTAAACTTCAGACAACAGGCCTCCTTCAACAACAAGAAAAATGTTCCATTGGAATTTTTTTTTCTTTTTCGAAAATCGTTCCATTTGAATTTATTTTTCGTTAATGATGAAAAATAAAATGATTGATTTGATTGAATGTTGATAAAATGTTTTGATTTGAAACTGAATTGCAATAACATTAAAAACAACTATTTTTACATGATGAGGCCTCTAAGCTCGTATATTTATTAGGCGACCAAACATGGCCTACCAGAACTTCTTCCTAGCAGCCAAAACAAACAAATCCGTTTAAAAAATTGAGCTTTAAAAAATCCGTCAGTTGATATCATGTTTCTGCATTCACTCAGATAAGAACAACACAAACAAGAACCTGAAACATATTTGCAGTTGTATTTAAATGCACTGCTTCTCAAGAAGGTGTAGAGCTACTCTTTGAGTTTTTGTAGGTCGACAACGATGCTCATACTTTGCCTTGTTTGTGGAAAAAAGGTTGCAAATGGAGAAATGTTGGCTTGTGGAAGCCAGCGACCAAATATGGCATACCGGCCTGGTAGTTTCAGAGGCCATTTAACGACTTATCGGCAGCCATGGCCGCCAGGAGCATAGAGGCTTGCTTGATAATAAATTGTGCTTGGTTTTGCAGTCAAAAAACATTCTACAACTTACTCGCCAGTATCATCACAACAGACTTCAGTTTGGCCTTCTGTGTGTCCATAGCGGAGAGTTGGTTTGCTTGACATTGCTGTTAATATCTTCAGTATCAACAAATGCAATTTCTTATAAAAACAAATTAAGATTCAAAGAAGGAACTTAGCAAAACATTACTTTAACATTTTACAATTATGTAAAAAAATATGTTAGTTTCAAGTTATTGTAATGTAACCAACTAAACTCTATCCATAATGACCTCAATGCACTCTATGATGAAACTTTGGAATGTGTTCACACAGGTCATTAGCTTTTTCTTTAAATCTGGAAGTCCTTATATACCTCTGACTAAAGAAGTTTTGTTCATAATTTTGGAAATTCTCAAATATGGCACGATCACAACACCTAATGCATAGGCTAATGTGAGAGTTTTAGTTTTACAATTTGTTTTAGGGCTGTTGCCTTCATTATGTCCATGATGCATGTAAGAGTCAAGAGTGTGGCTTGACCTTTCACAAAAAAATACAGAGCTGACATGTATAGGCCTACAAATCGGTGGGTCGTGAAGCTATTTCAGGTGGGTCGCGAAGCATTTCTAAATGTTACTGAATGTTAAAATTTTTATAAAAATACCGACATTACTATGGATCTCACAAGCTGCAGTTTGGTCTTGAACAGTACTGCGCCTTTGCCACTCTTATTTTCACTTCGTTTGTTGACTTTCCATTTTCATGAATTGTGCACCCTGTTTTCTATTAAATTGGGAAGTTATTGCATAATCATTACGTAACAATTATGCAACAATGTACCGCAACAAATAGATGTGTTGTGTCGCATTAACTATTTCAGTATGTACGCCAGTAGTAAAGATGCCATAATAAAAATGTCATATCTCATTGTGGTTCGCGCAATAATACTTGCATGAAAAGTGGGTCGCAAATTGAAAAAGGTTGAGAACCACTGGCTTATAGCCTCAGAGGTTATATTCACAATATAGGCTAAGGTAATGTGTATGCCAATGTAAAAAAATGACACAACACAAAGAAGCACAAAGCTATGCTTCAGCTTTACTATTATCTTGTGCATCCTTACCTCATATACGGACTGACAATTTGGGGGTCGTCATACAAAACACATATTGGAAAGCTTGGTGTTTTGCAAAATAAGGCAGTCAAAGCTGTTGTGAATGGCAAATGGGCTGACCATGTCACACCCTTTTATAAACAACTAAATATCCTAAAGTTAAAAGATCTGTACAACTTTGAAATTGCTAAGTTTATGTATCAGTTTAGTTTTAATTTATTACCGGACACTTTTCAAAACTACTTTAAAAAATGTAACCAAATTCACAACTTTTCTACTCGAAACTCGACCAACCTAGATTACTATTATTATCGATACACAACCACAAAACTACAACGCTCAATAAAATACTCTGGCGCAAAAATTTGGAATAATATATCAGATGAAATTCGCAAATCCTCATTCACAACTTTTAAAAGAATGTACAAAAAGAAAATTATTGACTCATATTAAACAAATGCTAAATTAACCTACTAATCAGTTTTTTGATTTCTTATCATCTTGGACAGCTTCACTGTTATTTATGTACTATTATCTCTTTGTCTCAAATATTCAATTATAATTATCATTGATGAGTTAAGGGTGGCTGCTTGACTTGAAGACCTTGAACGGTTACTTCGCAGCCTCCTGCTGCTGTGATGCTACCATCATTTTTTACTCGTTTTTTTTTATTGTAAACTTTTCAACAGTTTTACTGTACATTGTGTTTTGATTTATTGTACAATACATATTTTTTCGCAGCGGCCAATAAACAAACAAACAATGTAGCCTAAAAGTACATGAGATAATTTATTGTATATCTCATTTTTTAAAACAATTCAAAACACCCAATACTTCCTGTTTATTTTTGCAAAAAGAACCAAGCAGACGTACTCACTGCTCCGCTTTTGGCATATTGATATTGGTAATTGGTTTGGTTGGCTTTGGCTGGTTGCCTTAGGTTTCGCGCCAAACCTCTTATGGTTTCTGAAGTTGCCAATTTGTTTTTTACAATTAATGACCAAGTTTAACTTTTATAACCAATTCAATTCAGTTCAGCTTGCTTTTATTTCTGACCATCACAACAAAAAAACAGTATATGAAAAACATAGCAGAGGTCTAGAAAAAGGTAGGAGCGACAAAACGCGAGTGTTATTATTATTATAAGCTATTATGTTTGTTCAGAGGATCGCTTGACTTTTCGTAAGATTATTATTTAGGTTGGCTTGGAAAAGATGCTTGAAACAACTCAGACACTACATCCTTCATCGGCACTACCAAAGAATCTCCACCTCTCATTAGCGATACCAAAAACACTCCATCCCTCATTGACGCTATAAAAGATGATTCAACTCTTATTATAAATACCAAAAACACGCTGCTATATCATCATGCTTCTAATGCTCTTACATGCGCAGGAAATTAATTTAAAAAAACAAAGCTTTTTTAACTATTTTATGTTGATAATGAGCTGCCATATTATGTATTTGTTCTGCAATCTATAGGCTACTTAATATCGTTGCTGCGAACACTTTATTTCTGTATGAAATCTGTAAATAGTCCTTGTTTTGATAGTCCGTTACGTAATTTCAATATGTGTGTGTAACTGTGTATATTAGTTTGTTTTTGTGATGTTGGGTTCAGTCGTGTTCTCATTGCTTTAAGAATTGGCGCTCCAGTTGTTCCAGGAACGAGGAGGCGACTGATTCTTAACTAATTCATCAACTTATTTTAAAGTATCAGGTTTGGTGGCCGTGCTTAACTATATTTATCGATGCATATACCGAAATATTAGATCCATTCATGCACGTCTTAAACCATTAAGGTTTTGCCACCTTTTCCTTTTGTTAGTTTTGTTACTGTATTTCTTTTTCACAATATCATTTCTTTTGCATTCTGACAAAGAAAAATAAATTGAATTGAATTGAATTGAATTATGACGAGCATGATAGCCTACCAAAGCAGAACAATCAGTTTAAAATATGGCACGTTCTCAGCACATTAAAGTCAATAAAATAATCTGCATTGTGGACCGTGGTTAAAGAACTAGATTAAGCAGTTAAGATGACAATCCTTGTGTTTGCTTTCAATCATGCCAGCAAGTGTTTTGACACAGCTGTGTTCTTGCGAGGATGTCAAACAAAGTTTCTTCTGAACGTCGATTGCACGCTATCACGACGACACCACATGGCTATGTAATACCATAGTTCGTTCATGTGGGGATGCTCCAATGCTAGGTTAGACTTCAGTCGCGCGTTTTCGGTTGAGTCTCGTCATCAGGATAGGACAAAGCAACGCAAGGAGAAACAACGCGAAATAAATTATATAATAATAATAATAATGTTATATAGTTTTATTTATTGTCGCTCTACAACAGCTAAGGTCTTTTAGCGACAGGGCTCATGTTTAATTTTTATCAGGTTTTACGATGTTATCACATTATTACCTGATTTATTCTCACTGCGTTACGCAAGAAAGAACACAATCGGTACCGTTTTTAAAGTCTTCGGTTTGACCCGACCTGGAATCGATCTCAGATCTACCAGCAGCAGAGAAATAAATTATATAAGCGCTTACCAAATCATCCACTGAGAAAACGCCTACAAAGCGTTTTTATTATTTTGTGCCAGACCTGTTGTGCCTCAAGCATTTTGCGACTTTTTAACATCCCAATCAGCAACGTCTGAAGACGTTCAATCAATGTAAAGAAGAACTGATTTGCCAGCTGTGAAGTGAGTGGATGGAGTTCAAAATGCAAAATAGGTTTACAAATTTTGTTTCATTGAGTGGAAGTAGACAACAGCATTAGTTCAGATGTAGCCTAAGCGAAATGAACAGATCAACAACACAAGAACCCAGCTCAAGTAAGAACAATTTAACGTGATTGTTTGTGGAAGTGTAGGCTAAATGCTGGTTTTGTTTGATATTTTACTTCAGTTTATAGGCTACCTATGATAGTCACTGTGATATGCTTCTTGTTAAAACTAAAATTTGGTCTTGGTTTCCTGTAACTTGCATGCATGCTTTTTGCTTTATATTCTGCCGGATTGGATTTGTTAAGATCGCTTTTCTTACTTTTGATCATGTTTTTCAAGCACCATTGTAAACTGTAGATCTAACTTGTTGAAAAAAGGCAGAAGACATTCATTAAACAATTAATTTTTTGACTTGCTTTTAAACAAATAAATCTTTTGAACACAGCTATTTCTAAAAGATTAAATATTGAAACTTTGTAAGTTTGTGGAAATTTTGAGTTTTTTTCTACAACCCATTCACTTGCAACGACCAAACGTGACAATCGTTGCATAGCTATAGCTGAATAAATCACACTGACTCTGTTGAATTACCACCACAGGCTGCAGACTGTCGAACAGAAAGGCGATTCTGCCTTTGGGCATCTTTTTTACCGTCACCTGGGTTTCCAACAACTTTGACCACCCCTGCTGCAAATGAACGAAAATAATCGAAATGTGGAAACTTTTGAATTCCTCTCGTGAACACAAATTGAAATCCAATATTTTTTGCTTAACTTTTCACCTTTGCAGCCCCACCTAGTGGTCCTTTTGTTATTGATGAATTCTTTTCTATTCTCCTGCTCGGTTTGATTACGTCAGTCCTCTTTAGCACCTTCATGTGGATGCTATGGTACGTTGTGAGAGGAACAAGACCGTGCCTTCCTCCAGCAAACACGTGAGTTGATTGGATTAAATTAAACTTCCTTGTAGGTCCACTGTGTGGCATAATTGAAAACTTGACTTATAACATAAAACAAAACGATTTCAACGCATAGCAAGCAGAGTCTCTACAAACAACTTGCATCTCAAAGTTTGATGTGAACCATTTAAAGATTGACGTTGTTTAAATGGTGAATAACAAATATTAAAAACTGATAGATATTTGTTAAAGATGTCGATTTTCTGTTCGAGAAGCATGCGACATCAAGAGGCCAGTATAAAATAGTTTAAATGAGTTCATCTATTTTTGCTAGCAGTTTTTGTGTCTTGGGCTGTGGGATGGCGTAGCGGATAAGACGCTCGCTTTCCAATCATGCAATCCTGGTTCAACTCCCGACTTATGCTGGTTGTTGAAAAACAAAGTTCTCTTCTACCCAAAGTGTAATAAATTGCATGGGTGTAATTACTGAAGGAAGTGAGCTGGGACCTTGCTCTCGTTAGTGCCGAAGTCTTAGTATAATGATAACCTCATCTTATCTCCCGATGTTAGATTATGTACGGGATTCTCCTTTACCTTTCTTGTACTTTAATTTTCGTTTTATTGTTAATTTACCAACGTTTTATTGTTAATTTTCAGGGTTGAACAAGAAAGCCTTATTTCTTCGGACGCAGCAGGACCAAGCCATCGGAGTTACGCTGCTTCATAGCGGCCCATTAATCGTCGACATTTGCATGTGTCATTGTCATTGAACATTGTCTTGACTGTTGTTGATCTCTGAAGCAGAAAAAAAAATTTGAAGAGCCACACTTAAAATACTTAATTTGTTTATTTGTCCCGTTCTTGTTTTTAAAACTCAATCGTAACGATTCTTCACGAATACGACACTAATGAATTTGTGATCATAGAACACATTGTTAGCAATCAAGTAAGGCTAACAAACGTGTTTGTGACATCATTATATTTTAGACCTTGCTGAACTTTTGTTCGTCTTCGATCTTTCTGTTGCCACGCAAGGTCAGAAAGTTCTGAAGTTGGCTAAATTGTTTTATGACGTAGGTCTACTGAGGTTGATCGTTGAAAATAAAGCTATTTTTTTGTAAGTTGCTGCATTGATGGTAGCTTGGGGATTGATTCCTATAAATGTCTTTGCGAGACTACGCGAAAGCGCGTTACATGTCGAGACGCCCGCTCACATATAGCCCTCGGCACGACGACACCCCCCTGGACAAGCTACGATGGTGGCGAGGGGTGACCACCGACCAGGACACACGATCTTCAATGCTCCACGTTCGAGTTCATTTCGAACCCAGGTGTAAAGGTGAAATGCAGCACAATGTCAGCAAAACAACGTTACTTGAATGATGGCGAAACAAGATTAACAGCGATTGTTGGCCCGCGGGCACTTCCGCGTGATGAAATTTGGCCCGCCTGGGAAAACGTTTCGACACCCCTGGTGTATGGAGTTATTGAACGAAGTTGTTTGTCTGCTCACAATATTAAATTTGTTTTGAAGGAAGTTGAAGTTGAGAATAAACGAAGTAGCTTCTTCGTGTCATGAATTCAACTCTCACAGGAAACTATTGAGTTTGGACGTAAAAAGGTTTTCAAAGTCATTGCACGTGAACTGAGATCTACCAGGTGCTTTTAGCCTTTATTTAAATGAGTAATTGCGTCTACGACGTTGCTTGGTTTTATCTGAAGTAAATTGAGGAGGTTCATAAAATGATTCATTTACCTCCGTATATGTTACAAGTGAAACGATTCAAGTAAAATTTGTATCCAGCAAGGTCAAGTATGAAATCATTCAATTAAGTTTAATAAAAAAACAAGACAAATTCGTTTAAATAAGTGAGAGATAAACTGTTTACGATAACTTGTCCTACAACAAGTGGGGTTTCGACTCCCTCATCGGTCTGCGAATGCGGCAAGGAGAAAAAATCTGCTGACCATGTCATTCTTGAACATCCGCACGTACAACTTGTACAAAGCACCAAATGGAATGCATGGTTGCCTATAACAGCACTGTACGCTCACCTGGCTTTCCATCACTTGCCCTGCAATTTGAACAATCTTGTCTCACACGAAAAAATACAACTTAATGGAAGAAAATTTGTTTGCTGAAAATGATTTGTTGTTGTGAATAACTGCCATAGCTAACCTACAGGTTTGTTCATAACCAGCCATAAATTGTCAACTATAATGGTGGTTTATTATTACAAACATTGCTATTACGAAGAATTCTTTGTCCATATTTTTCATTGTTGTGACTTTGCAACCTTTTTAATTTTATTCGTGCTATTTTATTTGCTTCTATCAAATTTATAGCATCCACTTTTTTCATTATTTGTGGGTATAAACAACCATAGCCTACCGAAAACTGCCAACATGCAAAAATTCTATCTTTTTAATTCGCTAGTGACAAATAAAATTGAATTACATTCAGTTTTTGTTTGTATTAGCCTATTAATATTTTATGAAATTAGAAAATAAACAGCTATTAAACTATAGCCTATCATAATATTATCAGAGAATTTAGTCCGTCACAAATGATAGTGATCTGTGAGATCTCATTCACCCTGTATACTGTATTTATCATCAATATGCATTGCTTAGTGGTTTACAATGCTGGAATTTTCAGTGCTCTTTATGCTGAGTGCAAAGTAGGAAAGCAATTTTGATAAGGTTTTCAATGACCCTAAGAGGGAGGCTATTAATGATTTTCACTGACTTGTTTTATATAGACATTACAGTAGCCTACATGAACAAGGCCACATTTCTAGTAGAGGACTTGTGGTCTAGTTTTAACATTTAAATAAAAAAACAAATCTATTTAAAAGCAAACAAAGAATTCAAAGTTATTCTACAAAGGTTAGAAAACAAGAAAGGTTGTTGAACAAAGATACCAAGGTCAAGAGCAAAATGGTTGGAATGCGAAGTCAATATAATCAAAAAATATCGAGCCCAGAAACAGACAGTTTAGTTTTCGAAATGTTTGCTAACATCGAGTTTAGAATGCAATCTTATTCAAAAAATAATCTAAAAACATAACCTGTCCAAAAATTACAGTGGCACAGTCTTGGTGTTGGTCCACAGGCAACAAAGTTTATTTTAACACAAGAACCCACTCGGCGCAATTAAATGTTTCTGGCATTGCTTTAAAAATCTGGAAATCACTCTGCACTCCATATTTAATAAAATATATTTTTTGGCTTCTCCATTTGCAGTGTATGACCATCAAAAGTGTTCTACTTTGATATCATAGTGTGCTGATAGCTAGTGCAGGCTAGAGTTTGATTACTTGTGATATGAGCTTGTTTCTTTTTGTGAAAGTGATTTGTGGAGAGGAAGTAAAACTCAAAATGCATTGCAAGGATCGCATTGACAGAACTGATGTGCTGTCAACTACATCAGCAGGCTGATTGACAACATTGTAGGGGAATACCCTCTATTTTCAAAATAACTTAACACAGTACGCACGAAAATCGCAAAGCAACAAAAACATATGGAAAACGTAGCCTATGTAGTCTAAACTTAGCTTTATCCGAGACGTGATTATTGCTAAAGCTAGCTGAAAAATATTCACAATACCCCGCTCTGACCCCGTAAAAAACCGTTGGCTGTGGCTATTTCTGATGGTAGTCAGGAATTATTTCAGTAGCCTACAACGAATACGGTGCCTGTGTTAAAACTCAAAACTTGATAGGAAATGATATATGTTATGATATGTATCTCATCTCGAATCTCATTCTTAAGGACTGGGTATATCAAATTACCGTCTTCATTATAATAATTATATGTATGCTATTAACTAGTTTTGATGGCTGCCATGTCATCTGATTGTTTTTATCGTTCTCAATACTTTCAGTTCTTCTAACTTGTAACGCTACCGTACCATTGTCTGTAAACTTGTAACAGTAGATAGCCTATTTATTGAGATTTTGTGCATTTGCAGTTTGTGTATTATTTTGTTATTTTTTGATGTTATTTCGTTGTTGTTGTTCGTTATTTGTGCATTTGCAGTTTGTGTATTATTTTGTTGTTTTGTTTTGGATATGGACAGCTTTGTCTGATGCAAATAAATTATTATTATTATTATATGAATGAGATCACCAGCTGAGCGTTTGAGACTAACATACAAAACAACTAGGCTATGCTATTAGTTTGAGAATCTCAAACAGGACTATCAGTTTTTGTGAGTTAGAAAACGAACAACTTCCTTCTGCCCTTTCTGGCGTGCTTTTTTATTGTTTTATTTCGATTTGTAGCAAATTATACCTTTTTCGACTTCCCATTAATTCATATTTCTGAAAATTCAAAGAAAGTGAACTTGACAGTGAATAATAATTTAAACCGTGAAAGGGGTCGCCAGCAAAATAGCTTGGAAAGTCATCTCCTAAGCTCAGATTTACTCATAATTTGTATAATCATGTTGTATATTTGCATAAAATAATCCCTCTAACTCTTAAACATGAAAACTTGTGCTGGGTTTTAATGCCAAACGGCCAAATTTCGTGACAGTCCTCATCAAAAGGTCATCCCACGATTAGGTTATTGGTAGGCTACTATCTGTGGTAACTTGTGTCCCTTTGAATTTAACTCCTTTACCACCAATCCTCATTATCATGTGCCGTTTTCGAATCGAGTGTTGGCTGTCAATTGCTTCCACATGTCACGTTTTTCCGCTATTCATTTTGCTTCTTCAATGCTCGACAAGTCAGCCCACTGCTTCATGAAAGTTTAAGGCACGTGTAATGGCAGTTAAGAACAGTGTTGTTTAGATAACAAATTTATTCGCAGATACTTGCATTAAATGTTGACGGGTCTTGCTTAGGTATAAAAATAATTAAAAATCATACTTTTGATTGGATTGTGAAAAGTTTAACTAGTCAGGCCCAACTTATTGTATACAACTATACTCAGGCAGCCACTTTATATGGGGAAGATCTAGTTTGATCCGAAGGGCTACATGATCTAGACCAGGTAAAGTGGCTGCTTGAGAAGCCATGCATAATTTCAGCAGAAGTTCATTAAAGTACTTCGAAATGTAGATATTAACGACCTGTTTTAGCCTGATGCTGCGAATGCGTGCAACATCAGGCTAAAATAGGTCGTTAATATATACATTGTGAGTAAGCAACGATTATGCTGCTAAACGCGAAACTCAATGTATTGTTTTATCAAATTAATTGACTTTTAACAGGCATAGATAGTTTTGAGCTTTCTTTTGCAATGCACTTCACCACTTTAGACAAGTAGCAATAATCTTTGTAGTAGATAGTACTGTACTGTTGATAGTAGATAGTTGATAGTAGATAGTACTGTTGTGTTTTTCACTTCATTCAACGAGTTATAGGCTACTATAAGGTTCTGTTTTTATTTTTCAAAAGCGTACTACCATGATATACTATGAAACACCAAAAAGTAGACCACAGCGAAAGGTGATGATTAGGAAAGTATGTAGACGAACGCAACGCAAAAGAGAAAACCTAAAAAAAAAACGAAAGCAACATACATAAATTAAACGTAAACAAACCAAAATTCATTCTCCGAGTCGTGGCTGGTGTTATTGCCACTCTTATCTGTATCAACGTGGCTTGATGTTTCCCGCAATAGTCGAATGATTTGTGCTTTGAATTCAGGAAGCCAGTTTATCGTGAAGAAATTCATCCATTGCCACTGAATCCTCGAACCAATCAGAACATGTTATAAGAGGCTACCGTCCAATTGTGACCTTTCTGGCACTAGACACTTTAACTAAAGTGTTGCGCAAAGGCCATGTC
Source organism: Aplidium turbinatum (assembly GCF_918807975.1). Classification (NCBI taxonomy): domain Eukaryota; kingdom Metazoa; phylum Chordata; class Ascidiacea; order Aplousobranchia; family Polyclinidae; genus Aplidium; species Aplidium turbinatum. Next base: position 1,220,146 of record NC_137483.1, on the reverse strand, counting down.
GGAGTCAATTGGTCTGTTGGTTGTGGCAATTTCTGATAGTAGTCAGGAATTATTACAGTACAAGGAATACGTTGCCTGTGTTGAAACTCTAAACTAGATAGGAAATGATTTATCATTGTTTCATGTCAGCATAAGGATGACATGATAGACCGATATTTGAAACAGAAACATCCTACTTCGTTTCATTTTGGCATTTCGAACTATTTTTTTATGCTCTGGAAACCCAAACAATTTCATTTTGTTAGGGGTTCGAAACATAAGCAAAAAAACTGTAGAATCTCAAAACGCAATCAACTTCCCGGCTAAATTTGACCTAACACGTTTGACGCTTTAATGAATGAGATCACCAGCTCAGCGTATGGAGCTATACTATTCAAAACTACAGGCTATGCTACTAGTTTGAGAATCTCAAATAAGCCTGTCAGTTTCCCCTGAGGTGGAAAAGAACAATTTTCTTCTGCCCTTCCTGGCGTGTTTTTTTAATTGTATTATTTCGATTTGTAGCAAATTAAGCCTTTTTTGATTTCATTTAAGCCATATTTCTTAAATTTCAAAGAAAGTGAATTTGACAGTCTTCTTCTTCATCGTGTGTCACAATAACGTAGGCCCAGAGCATCACGCAAGCTCTGCTCTACCGTTGAACTCGGCTAAATCCTGTCTAGAGCATCTTGATTTAGAACAAGTCATTCGAGTAGATGTTGCATCGTTTGCTCTTGTCCACATTTACAACTTGTGCGTCCCAAAGAATATCCCCAGCGTCGCATCAATGTCTTACACCTTCCAGTACCAGTTCTTAAGTGGTTGAGGCATCGCCAATAGTCACAGGGTTGACGCTTTTGGGAGGAAGGCCTTCTGTGGGAGTGAGCTCCATATTGGCCGGTGTCAGCTCTGCTGTCAGCTCTGCTGTCAGCTCCTCCTTCCATAGTTGAACCCGCACATTGGCGGCAACCTCATCTTGAATCACTGAGACAACTGAAGGAAGGAAAATTTTTCTTGACTTCAATCGCATGCGTGCTGGAGTTTGGCCATAATCATATTGAGTGTCTCAAATCCATGTCCTAACAAGACCTTTCTTTTTTTCTGGTCACGCTTCTTCTGATGTTGGGAAGAGCAATTCAATACAGAATGTGTAGCGACGTGATGTTGATTGGTTTGAGACAGCCTGTAATCAAACGGCAGCTTTGGTTCAATATAGGATCGATTTTCTTGGCATATGCCGAGCATTCCCAAACTGGGCACTGGGCAGGCATATTCTGCAGTCGAATAGCATAAGGCTAAAGCAGTTGACCGTATTGTGTCAGGGAGGGCACCCCAATCAGAGTTTCCGAGTTTCTGTAAGATATTATTTCGAGAAGCCATCCTAGTTGTTACTTTTTCGATAAGGGATTTGTATGTGAGGGACCTATCTAGTGTGACACCGAGGTATGTGGGATTGATACAATGTGTCAGTTTTGTTCCATTCCAGGAAATGTTTAGTTGGCGTGATGCATCCCGGGTGGTGGAATGCGGTGGAATGCGCAGACTTGGGTTTTATTGGGGTTGGCACGCAGGTAGTTCGCCATGTAGTATGTTGTCAGCCCATCCAGACCATCGCTGAAAATTTTCTCCGTGGAAGTGAAGTGTTTGTGTTGCATTGTTATACACATATCGTCAGCGTATAGGAAGCTTTTTGTACGAGGATGGATTAGTTGGTCGTTTGTATAAAGGTTGTACAAGATGGCGGTTAAAACACTCCCCTGTGGCAGACCATTTTTCTGTTGCCTCCATCTACTATTTTTGCCACAAAAATAAACATAGAAGCGGCGATTGCTAAGCAACGATTGTATCAGCTTAAAGAATTGAAAATTCACAGTGATATTGAGGATCTTTGAAATTAGGAAAGGATGGTTGACCTAGGGGCGCCGGAACGGTTTTTGACTGGGGGGGGGGCAGGATTATGAAAAAAGGGCACTTTTGTTGCTGAAAGGCCAATTCTTTTTTTAAAGTTTCAAGATAAGATATAGCGATAATGCTCATCCATCAGCTCATTATCGAGTAATGATACAAAGTATCCGGTATACAAAGAACAATGGCACGGGAGGGCATCACGCTATGTTATGATGATGTAGGCTAATCACCTACTGGGATACAGAATTTTGTGTCGTGAATATTATTTTGAGGCAGAAATGAAAGATTATAATTAAGCTAAAAGCTAATAGCTGAAATTGTTATATCGTATTGCAAAATGTGCAGTAGCTTACATGATCTTAAAAGGGCACCATTGCCCCCCCTTCCCCCCATCCACAGAAAAATTGAGGGCAGGGGGGACATTCGCCCCCCTTGCCCCGCTTCCGGCGCCTCTGGGTTGACACTGTCAACTTGACAGTGTCACGCGCTGCAGAAAGATCTACAAAGACAGCTCCAGTGACGGAATCCTCTTCAAACCCATTTTCTATATGCTGAGTCAGATTTAGGAGTTGTCGTGTGCAGAATTTACCGGGTCGGAAGCCTGCTTGTTCATTAATGAAATGGTCTTCTATGAAAGATTGCAATCGGTATAATATCTGATTTCCAAACTGAACAAATGACACAGCGAAGATATAGGACGAAAGCTTTTAGGGTCAGTTGGGTCTTTTCCTGGTTTCAACAATGCAATAATTTTGGCTTTCCCTCATAGCTTAGGAATTTGGTGAGAGCCGAGACAGTTATTTTAACGAAATGTTTAATTTGTTCTGTTCGGATGCCATCTAATCCATCAGATTTACCTTGTTTCAGAGATTCAATATTTCTTCAGTTCTTCAATCGAGAATGAAAATGTTAGATTAGCTTTTCTCTTGTCTGTGAGAAAATGCTCTCTTCTTTAACTTTTTTAAATTAAATTGATATGGTTTCTGTGTGCTTGCGGGCCAAAAATAACACATCTGGAAACAACAGGCGCGGGCCATGCAAAAACGAATCGTAGGCCTGACTTTGGACACCCCTGTCTTAAAATGTATAATATATAACAATGCGATAGGCAATTTTAACGTATTAGAAAACAATTCCACGCCCAACAGACAAGCTGGTGCTACAGAGAAGCCAAAATCGCGATATGTAACATGAAAACTTGGACGTGGGATTTGATTTAGCTTGAAATCTTGGTGTATCCTAATATCAGGGCTAGGTAAAAACAAAAAGTAATCTCATTCCTACTTGCAGAGTGTGATTTATAAACAGTTGTAAACTTTGTGAATATTCTGTTGTTCGTGGATTTTAGAAAGTTGTTTCAATTCAAAATTTACAGAATGACCATCACAATAAAAATGCGTCATTGAACTGCAAGTATGGTAATTGGGGTTTGATTGTTACGAAAGCAACGTCACAATTTGCATTATGATGCATGAATGCCTTCCTACATGACATTTCTTGACAAATTATTTCAGATTTAAAGAAAATAAAGAGGTTTACCAGCAAACATCTATAGGATTGGCCCATGATACTAGAGAAGGATCCACAGAGATACAAACTGATATGCATAAATCAACAAGTGAATAAAGGAATAACAGTAACCTCTCAAGTACATGTAGCTCCACAGCACAAAGTGAAACTTAAATGAATTTTGACTCTTTTTTTATTTGTTTAAAAATAATGTCTAAAGTGACATTTTGAATCTTTTATGTTTGTTTAAAAGTAATGTCTAAAAAGTAACTACGGGCAGTGGCCTTCTGCAACTCTTTTAACTTCTCCAATGTCTTTTTTAAGACGAAACAGATTGTTTGCCATCTTCCATTCTGAACGTTTGGTGTCACCCAAGTACAAAAGTCGAAGATGTTCCTTTACTTTGGTCTATAGCTTACCCTTGGGTTCAATTTGTTTTTTTGTCTAGGTCAGCAACTAGGTTAGGGAATGAAGCTGCAATTTCCTTTTGTACTCGGCAATCTCACAGCCCCAGCTTTGTTATGAAAACTTGGATGGTATCATAGCAATTAGTCTGATTAGATTTCTTCCCTGCAACAGCAAATTCAAATTATTAAAGGCTTCAAAAATGTCCAAGAGGTATGCTAACTCCAGTTGAAACCATCATCTGATTTAAATCCTTCAAAAGAAGATCTCGCTTCCCCTGAGCTTCCAGAAATAAATTCAGTTCATCTCTCATTTCATACACGTGTGCCAGTGGCGTATCCTGGTTGGTTGAGCAAGGGAAGCAATAAAACTGGTGGGGGAATAGAGCGTGCCGAAGGCACGTGTTTTCTAGGGGGGTCCGGGGGCATGCTCCCCCGGAAAATTTTTGCAAAATTACACTCAAATAATGAATTATACTGCTTTCTGGAAACACTTTTAGGGTAATTTTTGTATGAAATTTATTAGCAGATAAACAGCTATTAACTTATTAAAGGTAGCTCTTACACACAAACGGGCAAAAATGCGACTATAATTAGAGAACACCAAAAACTCAGCTACAAAGTCAAGTCTAGCTTAGACCTCACATATCCTGTCTTATTCCAAAGTCTATCCAGCCAGGATAACAGTGTAAAGCCAACATTTGGCTCAAACTTTTGCTTACAAGGCCGATATTATAACCATAACAGTGCCCTAGATTTTCTCATTACAGAGCTCACTGGCACAACATCCAACAGAGCAGAGTTGCCAGACTATGAAAAAGTCTTAAAGCCAAAATAATACAAAGAAAAGGCCAAAACAAGGAAAATATTGGACAAAAAAGGCCAAATGGATATATTTACCTGTTTCTATCAAAAATAATAAAATTTACATATATATTTTATAACTTGTAGTGGATTTTAATAAATTGTAGCAAAAATAATTCTGAAAGTAGCCCAAAAAATAGCAAGTTAGCCTATAAAAGTAGCAGATGAGTTTTGATCCGCCACATTACGAGTATTAAACAAGTATAAAACATGTATTGAACAATGTTGCATATGTTTTCATCTGGTAAGGTTACAATATTAGAGAAATATTGATTATTATGCATTTTGAAAAGTTATTTAAAAAAAAAACTAATTCGCGGAATTTGGCTAATCTGGCAACTCCGCGACTGGAAGCAATTTTTAAATCGCTTCCAGCGATTAGTTAAAAGAAACGTAAATTGCGAAAACTTTGCGCTGCTTTTTTTCCTTTCTTTCAAACTTGTTTCTTCTTATTGCAAAAACGAGAGCAACGGATGCAATACGAATCTTCGCTTCCGTTGGCTTCCAACTTTTTTAAAATTAAAACCGAGTTCAAAATCATACGGGGGGCATGAGTTAAAAACCGTTCTAAATCCCATTTAGGTAAAGAAATCACGAAATCGTTTTACTGAAAAATATCAGCTTCTCTTTTTTCAATTTTGACAGGGGAAGCAATGCTTCCCTTGCTTCCATTGAGGATACGCCCCTGACGTGTGCTGACATATTACGTTTCGACATCGAACAGATGTAGGCTATAAAACAGCAGATTCTTATGATTGGAATCCATGTCTTTGCACAGCAGGCAAACAATCTCGTGTTCACAGCACTTGCTTTGACGAAGCTCGTATGATTATTGCACGACTATCTTTCATGGCAGTAGACAGAGTACGGGAAGCCAGAGCCCAGGGCCGGATTAAGGGTGTATGGGGCCCTGGGCTGAGCTGAAAGTGGGGGCCCTTATTAAGTGACATTTTTCGCTAAAAATGAATGGTGGAGTGGGGCTACAACACGGGCCCAGTTGCATGTATTTGTGGCACCGAGCCCCAAACAGCGGACCAGTGGCGTAGCCAGAAAAAATTTTGGGTGGAGCCAAATATTTGATGAATTGAAGAGAACGACAAAGTGTTTGATTTAAAGCCATCGCCACTTGATGTGCAGTGGCGTATCCTGGTGGGTTGAAGCAATAAAAGTGGTAGGGGGGTTAGAGCGTGCCGAAGGCACGCGTATTCTAGGGGTCCGGGGGCATGCACCCCGGAGAATTTTTGAAAAATTACACTCAAATAATGGATTATAGCGCTTTCTGAAAACACTTTTAGAGTAATATTTGTAGGAAATTTGTTAGCAGATAAACAGCTATTAACTTATTAAAGATAACTCTTACACACGAACGGGCAAAAACTGCGGCTAAAATTAGAGAACACTAAAAACTCAGCTACACAAAAACCCAACAGAGTAAGCCATTCTGAAATTGCTTCCATAAATTAGTTCAAAGAAACGTAAATCGCGTAAATTTTGTGCGATTTACGATTTGCAAAATTTATTGATGTTATTCTGTGTGTCTAAAACAAGTCCTTGGGGGTGTTAATAGCCAGATGTCTTGGAAAACGATATAAATTTCTACAAACTTTATTAAATTTTCAACAAAAGGCTCAACTTTGGAATCCAAACTTGGAAAATTTGGGGGGGGCATGGCCCCTTTCGCCCTCCCTGGCTACGCCTATGCAGCGGATCACCTTCTTGTTTGCCCTCGGCTTGCAACACGGTGCAGTAGGTGGGACCTGTCAGTGTATAACTCCGTTGCGGAAGAATGTGTCAATCTGTGGTGTAGCCTATCAACGAACTTTAGAAGACTCGATAGAAGAAGAACTGCATCATATCTAACTGACCATCTTGTATCAGATAATGTCTTCAAAACAGGCAAACCATCTAGGAATTTTCGATGGACTTGCCAACGATGAGTAGACGAGACGAGCCATGAATAAAGGCTTTGCAACAATTCAAAAAGCTCAGCGGCAGAACGGCATGTTTCTGCAAGACATTTAGGCTGGCGATTAAATTAAGTGAATGTGCTGTGCAAGGGACATAATGAGCTACACTACATTTCTCGCGCAGAAGAGCTTGAAGACCGTTATACTTGCCACTCATATTGGCAGCATTATCATAACTTTGACCCGTAGTCCGTACCATTTTCAGATATGAAAGTATCAAATAAATATGTTTTTTGTTAAAAAAACGAAGAAAAATTGAATAACTGGGGTTGAGCAGGGGTGCTGCAGCACCGCAGCACATTTGGGTGAGCCACCCTTGCTTGTTTGAGATACGAATTAAAGCAGTAATCTCCAGCTGTGCAACTAAAAAAATTAGTAGATTTTTTTCTTTGAGGTGGGGGCCCCCAAAAGTGGGGGCCCTGGGCTTCAGCCCAGTGCGCCCCCCCTTAATCCGGCACTGCCAGAGCCTCACGGTGGATCACGCAGTGGGACCCACACTATTGGGATTTTTCTCTTTTATCCTGGCAATAAATCACTTCGACATCTAAGCATTGCCCGGGCATGTCAGTGCAGACACCCACAAGTTTTTCCTATTTCATACTCTTTTTATCAAAAAATGTGGCGACAACTTGGAATACATCTTCTGCTTTATTAGTCGCTTCTAAAGATCTGCAAAACAGCACCTCCTTTTTAATTGAAGAAAATCCGACAAAGCAAACATAGACCAACAACTGAGGCAATTTGGCAACATCACTTGTCTCATCGCACTGAATGGCAAAAAGTGGTGATGAAAATATCTTTTCGCAAACTAGGCATTCAATCTCTTCTGCCAGCTCATCAATGCGTGTTTTGAACTAAAATCAGAGAAAGAAATCTCTGCAAGCTTCTTGCTGTTCGTCTATCCCCAACACAAGACTGGATACTTTTAACATACACGGTTTTATCACCAATGCTGTGGGGCTTCTTCTCTTAAGCAATCCTGTAAGCGATTTCGTAAGACTTTTCTACTACTTCCGCAGTGGACGATTGGCGAAAGCATTCATTACTTGCAATTTTTATATTTTTATAGTTATTTTTTACCAGGATGCTTTGTTTGAACATGACGCTGCAAACGGCTTGGTCTCAAAGCGTCGTTCCCCAGATATTCAAAGCATAGCATACAATGTTGTACGACTTGACCACTCACTGTGTTATCTATAAAGCCATACTTCAGATAATCTTCGGAATATTTTATCTTTTTCCAACTCATTTTGGGCCCACTATTACTTTCTACAGTAATTAAATGAATGCAATAGAATATACCTCTACAGTACACAAACTAAAACTTTAATTCGATGATACCGTTAGTTGAAGCTGCGTTTTAACACCTTGCTATTAGCCTAATTTGCTTTGTTTAGAGCAGGGGTGTCCAACTGTCCAACCTTTTTGGGCCAAAGGGCCACATGCAATTTCCGAATGATTGCGCGGGCCACTTGAGTCCTACTAATTTGTAATCTCAAAAACGGTTGTGGTATAATTTATAATTAAAGCCCTCACACCAAAATTCTAATCTTAGAAGTGTGTAATATCCTTTTTTTAAATTATAAGAACACTAAATATACCAAGACATATTAAAGTCAACAAAGTCATACGTCGACATTTTAATGTGAAGTTTGGCACTGTTTTTCTCTAAGAAGTTTGACAATATGTGGTGAGGTAGGTGATGTAGCAATACGAAGCGAGTTTTCCACATGGCTGTCAGAAACTAGTGATGTCACAGAGGATTTGACCCCAGACAGCCATTTCACCTAGTCCAGATCGGGTACAGATCTGACCAGACTCTACCAGATCTGGACCAGATAAAGTGGCTGTCTGGGACGTGGTTCATCCGCGAAACAACTTGTCCGCACAAGTAAGTGCTGCCGAATAATGAGGTCACAAAAACTGCCAATCTGTGAATCCTCTGACATTTTTCTTTAGAGACATATTTTTAATATCACCGCAGAGTGCAGAAAATGTTTCACTGCTAGATACGTTTTGTGCGAGTCTCTGATATCAGATGAGCCTCAATGAAGCAAGTAATAATACTGACTAACTCTTGATTCTTAAAGCACAAGCACGATTGTTTGAAAAGGATGTGGACGTGACAATGTGCATTGTGATGCAATAAAAGTAACTTGAACAGTTATGCATCCCTGCATAGAGACTATGTATAGAGTAATGGACAAAAAAGCAAAGAATAAATGCAAATTTTTTGGAATATAAGTTCGCCATAAATTAATTGGACGATCAAGTTGATAATATAAGTCATTTCGAAAAATACTGCATGGGCCACTCAGAACCTTCCTTCGGGTCACATGTGGCCCGCGGGCCACTGGTTAGACACCCCTGGTTTAAGAGTTTAGATCTTTGGGTTTAGTCAGCACGGCAATAGCTACTATAATACCTAGCATGGGTCTAACTTAAACAGTCGCAGTAGCAGGCTGTTTAGGCTGTCAGCAAGCTTGATTTAACTGCTGCTGTGCCAGACGTGCAAATGCAACAATGTTATGACGTAATAATTGATTTATTTATTTACACGTAATAATCGAAATATGCGGATTTATAGCCAATCAAAGCACCCATGCATGGTTGTCATATCTTCTAACCGACAAAAAATTGGCTGTCGGTGTAGTTGTGAAGGCATGTTTATTGTTTAGTCATAATCGTAGATAGCTTGATATTTACTGTTTAGTCATAATCGTAGGTAGCTTGACATTACTCAAACCCTCCCAGTTTAAGACCTACCGACTTAGCCAATTAACGTCGACTTATGTTTTCCTTTGTTAATTAGAGTGGTCATGATTAGAATAATCATTTTTGAGTTATTAACCGGTTGTTTGGTGTTTGTTAGTTTTATGGTACCGGTAACTACTGTTGGGTACAGATGCTCTACTGGACAAACCATTTCGTATGACTTGAGATGTTCAGGGATCTACGAGTGCAAAGATGGGAGCGATGAGTACGGATGCCGCTCTTCTCATGGAAGAGAGTTCAACAATTCATGTCTAGGTTACGATTACCATTTCACAGAAGAACAGAAATGTGACGGTTTCATAAACTGCTACAATTGCTTCGATGAACTCAATTGTTCTGATTCAGTCAGGCGTAATTATTTTCATTGCGATGACGGATCTGCTTGTTTGCATTATATTTATTTATGTGATGGGTTGGCTGATTGTTCTGATGGATCAGATGAAAAACAAATCGGATTTGGTTTCAAGTGCAATGGTATTCTTGCCAACGAATTTGGCTACCGAAATCGAATCCCTACAGCTGTTCCGTATCGATGTATTGTTCCACGATCATTTATTCTGCCAACTTCAAGCAAATTTGATGAAAGATTTGCAATTTGTTTCGACAATGAAGACGATTGTTATTCGCTCAATGAAGATGGGAAGCCAATTTTAAATATTTCCAAATGCTGGCCTTGTCTTGATGGAACAATTATACAACGTCAGCAAGTGTGCGATACTGTGTTTGACTGCGCTGACTTATCGGACGAATGTTTATGCGAGAGACAATTTACAAGTGAGATTTGTGATCCTTTGCTTCTGGGCAACAATTGCCCCCAAAACCAAATTTCATGTGCGCCTGATAACAGATGCATCGATGTTCATCTAATATGTGATGGCTTTAACGACTGTCCTGATGGAACTGATGAAATGCGATGCAAAAATATTCCAGATTGTCCAACTGTGACGATGAAATGTTGGAGGTAAAAAAACATTGTAAACTTTCGTTTTTTAAACTTTTCAAGTACATTAGCTGCAATGATTAAATTATCAAATGCACATTGTCACATAAGTTGCTTTCAAAGACTTTTTCCATTGATCACGTAAAAATGCATTCCAATATCGTTGGAATTCAAGCTATCTAGAACGACAAAGCGAGTCAATTGATGCATACTGGAAATAAGCTAATGGCGGCTCTGCAATGATCTCCCCTAAGTTTAAAGCAAAAACAAGCTTTCTATCACAGCAGTACGTTGTAATGGCTTTATTTCTCTGCTGCTTTAACTAAAGCAACAGTATTGAAGTTGCAGCAAAGTTTTCTATTTTATTTTGAAAAAAAAGTTGATGAAGGTGGTTTAAAATTTATCTCAATTATGAAGTATCATGTTTGTGGGTGGTAAGAGCAAGGGGTCCGGGTCACTTAAATTGCGCAATTCAAGCACTTCAAAATTTTCCGTTTTGAAAACTCGAATGCAAGGTAAGAAATGTGTAAGCATGTCAGCGGCAATCAATCCATATTAATTTACTATGCTCCTTCTTTGCTTAACTGTGAAAGGTCCAAAGTAGTCGATTTCGAAGCAACTAAAAGGGAATTTTTCAGAGCATAGACACAGGGGCGCCGGAACGATTTTTGACTGGGGGGGCAAGATTACGAAAAAAGGGCACTTTTGTTTACTAAAAGGCCAATTTTTTTTCAAGTTTTAAGATAAGACATAGCGATAATGCTAATCTATTAGCTCACTATGTATTGAGTAATGATAGCCTACTTGTGTCCGGTATACAAAAAAGGGCATTATGCCATGTTATCATGATGTAACCTACTGTCAAGCCTTAAAGCAGCCTGCAGCCATGGCCGCTAAGTAGTGCTTGAATGACCGCCGGTGCTACCTCCTCAATCGGCCAAGTTTGGCCGCCGGTCTCTTCTAGCCAATTATTTAATTTCGCAATAGAATAATCGTGGATTAACTGTGGAAAATATGTAGTATCAAAGAGTGGCGCAAAATTAGGTCAGCGGGTCATAATCGCCACTGTTGCATTGTGCGGGAATATTGATGGAATATATCCATCTGCGATCGCCAGCGCTGTAAGTCTTGTTTGTAATTCCCGACGTTTATTTTAACAAAGTCTTAATCCAAAGTGCAAATTTACATCGGCTGGCAATATTGTCGTTTTTATGTCAATTCGATGTTGTCGGACATTGAAGCGTTGTTAAAAAGGAGAACTAGGTTAGTTGACATCCGAGGGGAAAACATTTTTGGATCATATTATGCAAAAATTATGCTTCTTTTAGTAATGTCCTTCACATCATTAAAATATTTATTTTATCACCTTGCCGTCATCGTCAACACATGTCGAAAGTTGTTTTTCGTTGCTAAAAAGAATTCTAGGGGAGTGGCGAACTTTAAAATCAGACACATTGGAGACACTCGTGCGAGTGTCGTTAGATAGTCCCGCAGTACTGGATTACAATCTATTGCGTGGTGCAACGATTCTATTGTAAGACGTCGCCCAGGCCCAGACTTCAACACCGCTCAGTGATCATTTTAGCACTGTTGCAAGTTTAATTCTATTTACTTGTGCTATCGTTATTTTTTTTGTATTTTGGTCTCCAAGCACGCAGATTTGGCCGCCGAGAAGGAGCACCCGGTAGGCCACGATGGCTGCCGAAAAAAAACGAGTTTTAAGGCCTGTAGCCTACTGTGTTGCAAAATTTTGTGCCGTAAATATTATTTTGAAGAAAAAATGAAAGATTATAATTAGGCTAAAAGCGAATAGCAGAAATTGTTATAATGCAAAATGTGCAGTAGCTTCCATGACTTTAAAAGGGCACCATTGCCCCCCCTGCCCCTCCATCTGCAGAAAAAATGAGGGCAGGAGGGGCATCCGCCCCCTCTGCCCCCCCCGCTTCCGGCGCCCCTGCATAGACAGGAAGCAGAGTGATCAGCCATCTTCTGTTCTCCTCTTAGCGCGTTAAGCTTTGAATATAGTTTACGTAGATACAAACAGCCACACAACGGAGTTTACGTAGATACAGATCTTCCACACAGCTGAGGAATCCTCGAAGACGTAAAACCGCTCATGCAAAGACGTACAAGTGTGAGCTATTCTTGTATGATCAACGTCAAAGTGCTGCTTCAAAATTATTGTATTGTCAAAAATAAACAAAGTTTATTTTGAAGCAACGTTTTAGGTTGACTTAAAAATATGCATTATCACGGACCCTCCTGTCTTCCAACGAAGTAGGAAAATCTACGTCTCTAGAGATCCTGAGGTTCTGCAGCTGGCTCTGGCTTATTCGGTTGACCATTGCCTGTTTTGAGTTAGCCAGATCGTAAAGGAGTCTTCACTGCACATAGCTCTTTTCTTTTTTCATATCTTAAATCAAGATTCCTGTGAGCATATGTAACGTTAGTGTCTATTAAAAATGAGACTTCTTCATTATTCAGGTGAAAGCATTAGGTACCCTTCAGGTGAGGTCATTCCTCTAGATCTGAATCCGTTACTGGACAATATTTTGTGAGCGCTAATTCGTCCAGCTACACCACTAACTTCCAGCTTATCACTGTCATCTAGTGACCCAATTTTAGAATCCACATTTTCACAATCCACCAATCTCGACCTTTTCCCGGTTGTCAGCTCGATCTCGTTTGCCTGACCATTTAGATCAAAGGTGCCCAAAGCGTGGCCCACGGGAACAATACGTGCGTTCGCTGTATGAGCGCATATTGTTATCATCATCATATGCCATCTTCGAGTCGAAGGTTGGGTGTCAATTGCTTCTACTTGACAAGTTTTTCCGCTATTTTTTTTACTTCTCCGATGTTGGACTAGTCAGCCCATTGTTTTACACCATCTCCTCAAGTTTGTCTCCTTTCCCTGCACCTCTTTCCTTCCACCATACCTTCAATAACCAATTAATGTAGCTGTCCTTACGATACTCTCAAAATATGTCTCCCGAATTTCATCTTTTGTTTTGCTAAATCCTTTGCCCACCTATACTGCATTCCAATTCTTTTCCTAATTGCTTCGTTTGCAATGTGTTTTTTATATGATAATTTTAGTATTCTTCTGTAGCACCAGAGTTGACAAGCATTAATTTTTTCTTGAATTTTTGTGCTTTTGGTCCAACTTTTACTTTCATATGACATAACTGGTTTGATATAACAAGATAATAGTCTCACAAACGGACTCATAGAAGACCCAGGGCTCATAATAGCAGTCGTCGCAAATATATACGAAAAGACATTATTTTTTAGTAATGAATTTAAACAATGAACAAGTCAAAATGGCTAACAAGGCTAACTGATAAAATGTTGAATGAAAAATCACAGCTGCATCATTCACATGTGATTAGGCCTACTTTACTATTTTAGATTGTTTGAAAGGTTTAAAAATACAAACAAATCAAGTAAGAGATCTCTGTAGTCTTATTATATTTAAAAACGTTTGGAGATTGCTTACTTTACAATATACATTTTTATGCAGTAGACTACTTGAAAGACCTTTTTAGAAAGCCTCCTTTCAGATGATTTTAGATTAGTGATGCAGGGCAACAAAGTTGAAAACAATTATTACCTAACAAAGGCAATAAGAACAGATATTCCAACCCACCAGTGGCGTAATCAAGGAGAGGCAAAGCAATTGCCCTCCCTCTTACTCCCTCAGTAAATATACGGTTAATGGGACGATTATCAGAGAAAGTTGTTTTCGATTAGAATTTCATATCTTTTAGACTTATTGTGAAGAAGAGTAGGTCACCTAATTGAACTAGATTAGGTTAAATACATCCGTTTTTCTTGATTCAGCTGAAAACAATACGTCATAATTGACCCACTCACATTCAAACATGCTTCGGGGAACCAGTCTTGATCTTGGGAAGGCAACTGACGTAGTAGAAGTCTCAACAGATGAACTGAAGGAATCTTGAAACGAAAAAAAAAACAATTCGATTCTCTGTAGCAGGCTGCTAATGACCTAACTGAATACTGCAGCATTGATCTTCCTCCAAAAGAAGTGGTTACTGTTATGAATCCATACCCATTCATCACAAATTCTCAAATTAAGACTTAACAAACAAAACACACGATGTAGCCGACAATAGACATAAACGCAAGCATAAACAAAAACATAAACATCAACATAAAAAGGCAGTTGGTATTAACTTGAACAAAGAGATTCCACATTACAGCTTGCTAAACTAAACATTACATGCAACTGAAATGGTAACACAACGTTCCAGTGTATGCATCTACGCTGCTAGAACACAATAATGATTACTTATTAATAATGCAAAGACATTTATTTTCACACGAATCAGTTCAATCATATATAGCTAAAAATCGATTTTTATCAGCTAGAAGCTAGATCATCTTCAGTTAAGCTTGATTCCAAATAGATATCTATTTGTTTTTCGGTTGCAACCTTTTGAGATAATGCGTCCTGCTGGTTTGAACATTTGTTTTCTGCAATAAACTCATACATGTCGACATCCAGACATCATTCTCCGATCATCCTCACCACCGATGTGCTCGAGGTGTTGCTGCAATAATTTACAGCTACGTATGAGCGGATGCTTTGGACTACTCGACGTCCGCTACATAGGCCTAATCTTCTGTAAATTATATGATTTAAAAATATTTAAATTTAAAAAAGATTAAAAAAATTATATAATTTAATTTAAACGATCACAAAATCTGCAAAATCAAAATAAAAAAAATGCAGCATTGGTTTTAATGAGTGTTAAGTGAACACCATAAACATTTAGAATATACGCCCTGATAGATAGATCAAATGTCTAACACAAAGCAAAACCAATTTATTTACAGATAGCAATTTGTTTGTATTTACATTGAAGCAATCTCAAGGTAGGTTACTAATCCATAATCTAAAATTCTCAACTTAATTAAGTCAGGAACCGGTTTACGAAAACGTTGTCACAAATCAAGTTAATGATTTCAACAGAATTGTTGATTACAGTGCCAGCAAAAAAGTGTTCACATTTACTTAACAAAAAAAAGACAATGTTTACATGAAAAATTCCGTATTTGTGTTTAACTCAATGTTTCCTTTGTAAGCATCTCATCACAAAAACGCTTATAGTTACATGATAACAGACTGCCTGGCTTGCTCTCTCTTCACAGCCATTGCTCTGAGTGCCTCGTGTTGTGTCTCATGATGATAAATATGTTGTAGGTCTGTGAAATCAGACAATTAGTTTTATTTTGTGAGTAGAAAGTATCTTGATTTTGGTAGAATAAAGTAATCGTCAGAATAAAGTAAGCCTAAGAGTGTTGAAGTATTTCTTCTTTTGCGACATCAATGACTTTAGCCCACTAATTACAGAATGTTTCTTTTCTAACAAAGCACAAGGTTGCTATTCAATTTGCTTTTTCTTATGACCCATTTTGGTTTTTAATAAAAACTTTGTAATTCCTTAAAATTTTATGAAAATAGCAGGGGCTCTATCCACTTTTAGAATTCGGGGGGGTGATTTTTGTACAGTGGGCTAAAATCGTCATAGTCATTTCAACTTCTGGGGGGCTGCGCCCCCCAGACCCCCCATTGCACCAATACCTTCGTTTTGATTGAACCGCAGGGGTTCCAAGTCGTTTCACAAAGTATGTTTCAGAAAGGGCATTTTTGGGTAAGCGAAATGGTTTGGCGACCCTGAACTAGGAGCCAGGCGTTTACCAAGCAAACTAAGTTAAAGGCCTACTAAATGAAATTTTCAAACGGGAATCAAGCATTAAAACGCGTAAACTGAACACTCAAGAATACATTTCATAAAAAATTACCGAAAAAAAATTGTTTTCAATGTCGCTGGCAAGGCGCAAAGTCCAGTGTTTCATTTATTTTTTATTTTTTGCAAAATGACCAAGAAGTGGAAAAACTGCTCGAGAATTACGTCACCAGCGACTAGCAGTATAGCATTAACAAAAGTGTTTTCCCGCGTTGGGTTGGAAAGTTCAGACGTGTTGCGTTCCAAGAATTTTCACATTGATTCAAGGCCTGGACACGTTGAATCCATGTAAAAAATGCTGATTACTCCACGCCTTCTGAATTGCCTAGCTGAAATCGTTTCACATGCCTTTGTGGAGTTTGCCTTCAAAAACTTGTTTTTTTACATTTTCATTTTACATTGATTGAAGGCCTGAATTCGTTGAATCTATGTAAAAGAGGCTGATTTACTGTTTGAAGAACAAGATCTGCCATTTGAAACTCACGCAGTAAAAACTGTTGCCCGATCAGCTGATTGCTAGTCGCTGGTGACGTAGACTGTATAATCGCACGCTTCGCTGCTCAAGCCCATTCCGGTTTTGAAACCCCTGACAAAAGCACGCGCGCAATGGTGGTCAGACCGCAATGGGGCCAAATTTTTTT
Source organism: Aplidium turbinatum (assembly GCF_918807975.1). Classification (NCBI taxonomy): domain Eukaryota; kingdom Metazoa; phylum Chordata; class Ascidiacea; order Aplousobranchia; family Polyclinidae; genus Aplidium; species Aplidium turbinatum. The sequence goes on along the minus strand of NC_137483.1, from coordinate 1,203,382 downwards.
CAAAATCGTTTTATGGTAGCATGTTAAACACAAAGAACGTGGAAAATCGCCAAGTCAGGTTTTTCCTTTAGTATGACTTTAAAACATAGTGTAGTCACTTAACAAGAAATAATTCTGCTACAGCAAATGAAAACTCAAACCAATCATAAACTACGTTTTCCTTGATGTGAAAAAGGCCAGGGCGAAAAGAAGATGATACAAAGCAAATCAAGTGCTGGTTTTTCTATCAGATGGTTGGCTTAGGGGATAGGGCTAGAAAGTAGGCTAGTCATTTCATTGACGTGGGTTCGATTCTCAAAACTGCTATTGCTCTTTTTTCTTCTGTAATTACCAAATAAAGTTCAAAACAAGGATTAACTCTCTGGCTGAGTGCGAGAAAGGTCACAATTGGACGGTAGCCTCTTATAACATGTTCTGATTGGTTGGCGGTGTCATTTGCAGTGGCAAAATTTTTTCTTGTTAAAGTGGCTACCAAGCAAACTAAGTTAAAACACAGTGTAAACGCCTGGCTCGTAGTTCAGGGTCGCCAAACCAAAAAATCATATTGAAATGAAATATATATTCATATTGAAAAAAATTCAACATGTGCTAACAGCGAAAATATTTTTTTCAAAATTTGATCAATAAAATATCACAAAACCTTTTCAAAGCCAAATGAGTGGGGGAGTGATTTTGCATTGATCACCCCCCCACTCCAATTAGTGGGGGGGTGATCACCCCCCTCACCCCCCCTTGGATAGAGCCCATGGAAAATAGAAATACTTGTCTGATTTAACAGACCTACATATTCATCATCGTGTCACACAACACGAAGCACTCAGAGCAATATCTGTGAGGTGAAAGCATGGATGAAAGTAAGCCAGCAGGTAGGCTACTCTACCATCATGTAACTATAAGAATTTTTGTGATGCGATGCTTATGGCAGGAACAGCAAGCTAAACGCACATGCGAATTTTTCATGTAAAGATTTTTGTGACGGCACTGTACATTTGGTGTTAAACTCTCGCGCTTTCGTAGTTATACACTAGCAAGAAGCGCGCTTGAACTTCCTCGTCGGCGTCTGCTCCACACTCCAGTCGTTACTCCTAGGATTAGGTTATATCTGCATTGTTAGTGGCAATGTGCCCATACAAAGCTGTAGTTAGTGCAGCAACATCCAGAGCACGATAGTGGTGGGAAAAACCTGAGAATAATCCCAGACATCCACTTTATCTGGACCAGATCTTCACCAGATTGGGTACCTATCTGGGCCAGATAAAGTGGTATAGTTCACGCAAGACTGCGAATAATTGAAGTTATGCCATCAGTTGATTGTGGTTACAGTTTGTAGTTATAATATCTAATTGTCCAATGATATTGATGCGCATTATTTTTGTTTTGTGTAGCCTACATGCTCGCCAAGTTAATGCGCAATTCGGCAATAGTTGTTGTTTTTCTTATTTTGTTCGTTCTTTGTGTAACCTTTTTGTGTAATAAGTAATAAACTTATGAAATATTAATACTTTTGTCAAAAAAATAACAAATAACACTTTAATGAAACAATCAAGTGAAAACAGCCAGTGCAAAACACATTCTCATGCAGTCACACGGCATTGTACATTACAATGTAGACAGCATAGTTAACCATTCAGTTGGAAGAGCAGATTTCGAGTTTTGCATCCCGTAGTGTGAAGATATCCCTGCTCTGTAGCACTGAGTTACAGTCTCCACGTATTCAAGTATTCCGAAATTCTTTTCATATCTGACTCCAGTGAGTGAGTGCTATACATTGGACCAGATTCTGTCAGTGGCTAGTAGGGCTAAATCGTCGGCATAACCATATTGCTTTGACTTGGTTCAGGGTAGGTAGCTGATGTAGATATTGAATAGCAGTGGTGCCACGGTTGATTCTTGCGGCATGCCGTTTTTCAAAGAGCAACGTCAACTACTCTGTCCATCACTGGTGTAAAGTGTGAAGCGTCTATTAGAGATCATCTCCAAAATGAATCGAACTGTGTGGCGGCTAGGGATAAAACGAAGAAGCTTGAGAGTCAGTCCACGATGCCATACCGTATCATAGGCTGCAGTTAGGTCAACCAGTACCAGGCCAGCTTTCTCTCGATGTTCGAAAGCATCTCCAATGTCAGACATATACAATCAAGCAACCACAAGGCATTTAACATAATCCATTAAAATTGAACATAAACTATAAACTACAAACGTTTTCGGCCATACACACGTTAGCCCTTATCAAGTAGCAAAAAAAATAACTGCTTATCATATTTACAATGAAAAGGAATAACTGATCTAAACACTGAAATTGAAAAACGAAATGCAAAATGAAACGGCAGAGCATAGGAGAAAGGCACATCACATAGCGTTTAATTGGCCACGAGAGTGATGGAGCACTTAGATTTAAGTAATTTGAACAAGCAAGGTGCCATTAAAGATCACATATTCAATTGTCAAACATGTTCAAATAACAAACCATCCTCGGAGTCGTCTAGAATTATGCGTAAATGTTCCATCGAATTCGACACTAAAATCCACGAGGCTTTGCTAATAAAATCATACAATCCTCGCCTCAATACACAGTTGTTTGCTTCAGACGCTTCTTATTTACTCAACGTCTTTTCTTGATGCGTCATATGATGCGTCTTTGCCTCGCGTAATTTTAACGGCATGTGATGTGCGTTTCTCCTATTCTCTGCCGCTTCATTTTGCATTTCGTTTTTCAATTTCAGTGTTTAGATCAGTTATTCATTTTCATTGTAGATATGATAAGCAGTTATTTTTTTTTGTTACTTGATAAGAGCTAACGTGTGTATGGCCGAAAACGTTTGTAGCTTATAGTTTATGTTCAATTTTAATGGATTATGTTAAATGCCATGTGGTTGCTAGGTTGTATATGTCTGTGGTTGAAGAAAGTGACCTATTTACCAAAATTGTATCTTCAATGGCGCCAGTGAGTTTTACAACTTGATCAACATTAGATCGTCCATGACGAAAACCAGCTTGTTCCTTTGGTAGTTGAGGTTCAATGATTGATTCAAGACGTAAAAAGATGCAGTCGTTCTAGGAGTGTAAATGGAACACAAAGGAGAGATATTGGTCTATAGCTCTTGGTGTCATCGGCAGGCTTATTTGATTTGAGAATAGCGATCACTGAAGCTTTACGCCATATTTTAGGGAGTCAATTGCTGAAAACAAAGCTATATAGAACTTAGCTTGCCATTCTAATACATTGGTAGGGCAATGCTTGAGAATTTCAGAAGGTATCTTATCCGGACCCTGAGATTTACCTGTCTTGATGAGTTTTATTGCATTTCGCAGCTTCGTGATCTTGAAAGGAGAATCGATAAATATTAGAGTTGTGTGTCGCCCAAAGCTGATTGATCTCATGGTTGACTGCTCTGGACGGTGTTGCGTCAATCCGTTTACATCTTCCATTGCGAAGCACATGTGTCGCAATGGCGTTTGCTGAGACAGGGCACCGCTTGGGAGCAGAGGTGCGTCCAGAAAGACGGTTGAATGTCTTCCATGCCAAACGACTGGAATGAGTAAAATCGATGCTTTGGACAGTTTCCTCCCAGCGCTCTCTGCGGTTCTTATCTAGGTATTCTGTTAGGTTATTTGCTCTTTGGGTTGATTCACTGCCAGGTTCAGCCTTTAGGAAGTCATTGTACTTGTGCTGATATTCTTTGTCCCAGTTAGGGATATATTGCTTGTTTCCTCCTCGTGAGATACCGGCCGTACCGGCATCAAACATGAGTTGGCAGAATGAACTGTAGGCTTCATTTGCGCCCATGCTTGCTGGTTTTGGTAAACTGGAGAATTTGCGTTCAAGATACTCCGTAAACAATATCCAGTTGGCTTTGCCGAAGTTCCACCGATTCACTGGTTTTGACTTCAGTGGCGTAATAGAGTGTGCAGTGCTTATAAAAGATGGACGGTGTTGGGATTTAGGAAAAGGGTCTACAACAACTCTGCGAGGGAAGGAGCCATTGAGTTTAACGAATGCAAGGTCAGGGTTTGAAGTAGTTCCCCATCTACTAGATCTAGAATAAAAACTGTCGGGTTGTTTTGGACCATAGAGCAATTTAGCATTAATTATGGAAGCCCAATTCTCTATTGTAGAGCCGTCACTATTGGTGGTAGCATAACTCCATTCCGTGCTGCGCAAGTTAAAGTCACCAGCATACTGTATATACATGGTGAGTGATAGCAGAGAATAGAATTGACCAATAGTTTATGAGCACTGTTAAAGCACGCCAAATTGAAGAAATCACGTGGTTTCCAGTGACTGCTTCGCAGCAAGGAAATTTAGTTTTTTCAAATTTGTTGACTGACAGTTTTCAATCCACTGTAGGCTATACAAGTTCCACTGGTTGGACAATGACGCCCTGTAGTATGACCGGATCAGTAAGAACAAACGGTGCACTTGCACGCGAGGGATTCTACAGAGATTGACTCAGTAAGTTGAACTCTGAGAGATAGCGCTGAATATATGGAATCAGACAGCCTACACGCAAATAGGTATCACCATAGCAGTTGTCAAACTTAAGTCCTGTAGAAGCACACAACAGCGAAAGAGCTAACGAAGCACAAGCATCACTCAATCAATTTTCAAGCACAAAAGTCACAAACTACGATAGCTGACAAGTTCGGTTAGTTGGCAAACTAGCAGAAAAATGAAACGACTAGAAAGTTACATGACAATCTCATGGTGAATGTTGCCATTTGCAAATCAGCAATAACGATTAAAGGGAAACGACGCTAGATGGCAAATACACAAATCAACGGGCGTAATGCAGTAAAACGAAAGGCAGGCCTATCAAGAACATGTTGAAAATCTAACAATGTGTACCTCATTAAGGTGTGTACTTCGTTAAGGCGTGTACCTTGTTTGTTTCTGTAAGAATTTTATTATTGGTGACGTACGTACATATCAGTAATGGAGCTGCTTCTACGGTTCTTCTCTCCTGTTTTGAAGAAATTTTTGTGGGATCCGCATCATAGGTTATTGGAATACTTCTAGATCTGATTTGAGATCTATATGTTTGGTAGTTATAAGATTTGTCAACTTTCTACACAAAATCTGGTCAACGCTCCTCCAGGATGTGGTGCGGGTGAGCGTCAAAGATCTGGAGCATGTGTTTGTCTTAATTGTACTCATCCCTTCACTTACGTGCAATATCTTGCAAAATTTCAATGATTCGATCTTTGATCTCTTTTCTTGCCTGCTTGCGACGTATTTTACGACGTCACAACACAATTACCCGACATGTTCTCACTGCTTTGCTGAAGAAGAAACACAATTGGTACCGTTTTTAACTTCTCTGTGTGACTCGATCTGAAATCGAACCCAGAGCTACTGAGACTAAAAATGATAATATATGCTATTTGACATTAGTGTGAGTTTTTAAAATTTAATAAGTTTAAGATTTCAAATTTTACTACGCAAAGGGTTGAGTAATAAAATTCAAGAAAATAATTTCTAATTTCTGCCTATTTTCTTTCGATCACTTTCATCTCGCAGTGAAAATCCTAAAATACGTTTTCATTTCTCCCTATCTACTGTATATAAGACAGTTTCCGTGATAGTATTTTAACTTAATAGCCATTGCATAAATTTGACCATCCTTGCTTAAAATCATGTTTCGATTCAATTCTTTTGATAAATTGATTAGTTTTCTCGTTTCATTTCAGTTGGGATCAGGGATTCATCAGCGTTACAAAATGCAATGGACTTATCGAATGCGATCGTGGTCAGGATGAATGTGGAGTTGGCTGCCCTTGTAAGTTGTAGACATTGACAATTTCAATAAAAAACCTAATTTATTTATTAAATCCTGACTGAAAGAAGCTGCTCTTTTTAGAATTAATATTTGTCTAGTAAACATAAAGTCTTAACTTCACCAACGTTTTTCTCTGTAAGCTGTGGGATGGGTGAGGTTTAGGATGGGTGCGTTCCCTTGTTGATTTTTGATAAAACACTTTTATCAATTTAGAAAACTACATCTGTGTACGATAAATTTCAAATAGCTAAATTTTTGTAAAGTTTTTTATTAGCTTTGTTTTTAGTATTGTTACTTATGCCAGCAACACTGGAATTTAAAAAAGTGTTGTTAAACGTTTTGAGAATGGCCTGTATAGAAGAATATTGTGGTTAGCTTGATACCACCATGGGCTGGAGGTAACCGTTGGTGCAATGTGGGATATTGCTTTTGGTAAAGTAAAAGGTCCTGAATATCCATGGTGTAAAGAACTTGCAGGCAAATGGTAAGAACTTAACAAAGAATACCGACAGTTAATAAAAGTTAAATCTGACAAAATTGATGGCTTACTTCTTTCGAAATTAATTCATGTATGTATCGCTGGAGTGTTAACCATTGATTAAACTTATACCTTGACATGTTGTATTTTACTTAATAAATGATCTGGCAATGTAATTCTTAGCCTTTGTACCAGTACATTGTTAGAAATCGTGGCGGAACATCAGTTTAAGATTTAGGCTTGACGATTTTGAATTTAATATTATGTAGGCCTGTAGGGAAACCAATTTCGAGAGGAGCGAGCACCAAAGCAGTGTATTTCTCATTGGGTGGCAAATTATTGGAAGATATAACCAATTGGGCTTAAAAGCTAGGTCAGGCTTCAGAAAATATGGTAGTATCAGTGTCACAGACACTAAAATATGAAGAAAAAAAAACTCCTGGGTGTGCCAAGTCTCAAACATTTTTCTGATGCATCCCAAGCAAAAGAATCACAATAAAATACACCGAGTGTGGTGATGTATTTATGGTAGCAGGAAGAAGAAAAACGAAATGTAAATTTTGCTGATTAGTGTACCGTAATTCAAATAAAGCTACTTTGTTTAATTCAAATTACTCTGATGATACTTTGATACTCTGAAAGCTCCTTAGTTTAAAAGCATATTTTGTTTGAAGGCATATGGTGCTTTAATGCTCCTTCGTTAATATGAATTACTCTGATCAGCCAATTTACATTTCGTTTGTCGTTTTTCTTTGTCTACAAATATTTCACCATATCAAGTTTGTTTCATTCTGACGACGGCTTCTGAAGAGAGTCAAGTAAAACCTGCAGCTCTGAGCTATGAGCAACATTTTACTTGGTATTTTTAAGTTCTGTGACACCACTCAACTCTTTAAGCATCACTTGCAGTGACGATCGGTGAGGGAAAGCAAGGAAAGCAGTGCTTACCTTAGCAAAAACTATGCAAAATATAATGACTGAATTCTAGGTTTAACTTATTATTTTTATCACGTCTATTTTAACTTGAAAATTACTGTATTCGTGACTAGAATTACTCGTAACGCTTGTGAGTAGTCTAAGTCCTCAGTCCTCACCAAACCGCATGTCTTGTCTATAAATGCCAATTGACGCAAACACTTCTGTCAGAAACAATCACTGAGGCTCCAGGTAAGCAACTATCAAACTTGCTTTCCCAGATTCAAAAATGTCAAAAAACGCCTTCGTTTTAACCAATCCTCACCCGTTTTGCGAAACGTCACCAGCTGCTTAGCCAATCAGATGTGTTATGGTAGGCAGTGCCGGTCTTAAGGTATTTCGGGCCCTGTGCGGAATATGCTTTTGCGGGCCCCAATGCCAATGATCCAATTCAGTAGCGTAGCTAGGTATTTTGAAAGAAGAGGAGGGATGGTTTGACGGTCGGCGGGCGAAGATTGACGGCGTGATCGCCGAAGGCGTAAGCCAGCGGCGGGGGGTCTGGGGGACCCCCCAAAAAAATTTTGAAAAATTACTTTGAATTTAGGGCATTTTGGGTATGAATATTACTGTAAAATGGTGCTGTCCAGTGGCATAGCAAAAGGATAAGATCATGCTTTCTTTGGCATTTTTCGGATATAAAGCTATGTCTCTATGTTGAGTCTGGACTCTGGATGCAACCAATTTCGCACCCTGAAATCGGAGTAACAAAATCAAACTTTGACCCATTTCGTCTCATGGAAAGATCGTAAGAAATTTTGAAATGTTTGCGGCAACTCCGATCAACGACTTCAGCTCTGTTTTTTTTCTCGATCTTTTCAGGGTACGAAATGTTCAGGGACGAAATAGGTTGCACCCGTTGAGTCTCTATGTTTTCTTGTTGCTAATTCCTTTGTTGAATTTTTCCATTGAAAAATTACTGCATTTTCTGAGTAAATTGCGGGCCCCCTAATTTGCGGGCCCTGTGCGATCGCACGGTTTGCACACCCCAAAGACCGGCACTGTGGTAGGTTAGTTGGTAGGCACTTTTACATCACCCACTCGTCGAAGAGTGCCTGCTTTTCAATGTGAAATTGCTTTGTGTTTTAGTCACAATTTCGACTTGTTAAAGTGGCTACCATTTAGATCCTTCTTGCACTCAGTTCAGTTGCAGAAGAAAAAATAGTATTAGCAGAGGGTGGGAATCGAACCCACGAAATCGAAATTACTACTCCTCTGCCCTAACCATTAGGCAACGGTGGTTGTGGTGAAGCATTCAGTTAAATTTCGTTGTATCAAAATTTTTCGATCAGAGTATCACGTGTCGAGTCACATGACTGAAATCAGCTGAATCGCGAATGAACATGTCACGCATGATTGCGTACCTTTTCGACGAATGGGTAATGTTAAAGTGCCTACCAGGTTAGTTGTGCTTTCTCAGTGACGTCAATGCGTACATTCGCTAGAGCGACTAGACTAACTCGTCAGAATGGTATCTCGTCACGGTAAACGCACAGCATCATAATACCAAAAAGCTTGTTGCTGTTTTTTGATGTCTCCTCGCCATGTACTTTAGCCTACTGTACTAGCTTTCATAGTCATGCCTTTGCTCTTTTTACAGCGTTGATATAACGTTACTTCGCCAATGAACGTTCAGGTGCGGATGCAATATTTAGTTTGTTAAGCTTCTATACGCAGGAGGCAAACTTATCCAGCTTTTTGTACAAATTGCTTGCGGTTGTAATGTTTAGGCCTAAGTGTTAGTTTTTGTAGTGTAGGCTTAACTGAATATCTGAGAATGAACATTCATGACGAATTAAACATTTAGACAACTATTATTCCATGTCTAACACAGGATTTTGGTCCTGCAACGTTAAAATTAAGATTGTTCATGACTTCTAAACATTAAATGGATGTATGATCACGACATAGGCGAAGCAAATTTGACAGATTTTTATTTTTGATTTGTTTTGGAAATGCTCTCAGAGCGCACCAAATTGGAAGTGTTTTTCAAAAATGTCTGGGGAAAGCCCCCCAGACCCCCCGCTGTAAGTGTTGGGGCTTTGCCCGACGGTTACGCCCTTCGTGCCTACTACCTTGCTGCAACATATTTCCAAGTTGCTTTCCCAACGGTATAAGCCACCGAACGTCACTGATCACTTGAGTTGTTTAGCGTATGGGATCTACGGACAAGCAACTAGGAGTTAAGGGACACCTCTTGATGGATTTTGACCAGCAGAATCATGGTTATTTCTAGCACATCCCTGTCTGCTCTTGGGGCAAAAGCTTTTGCAAAGTGGCATACATTACCTCCATGCTCTAACTTATTTTGACAATTGTCTATTTATTTGTCAAGAAGTTCGTTCATAATTTTATGAAGTGCTTGTCTAAATTTCTATGCATGTAAAACACCTCGCAGCTAAAATTTCATGGAATTGTTTGTGATGTCATCAAAAACGCAATGTGAGTGCCAGTAATGTTACCAAAACACAGCTGGTGTCGATTTTGACACCTCCGTTACTGGAGGTACATCTTGTGTTATAACAATGTTTATCATCACAATTTGAAAAGTTAAGCTAGTGCAATTACATATGAAGCTACTGAAACTCTCATGGCGATAGAAAAACAAACAAATACAAATTCAGATGCCGAAGTTTATAAAGTGTTGATTTCAACATCTCGATCGTTTTAGCGTTAACTTTTCATGTCCTAACAACTGTGTCATAAATCTTCCCAAAGTCTCTAGGTATAAGAGATAGAAAGAATCGCGAGAGTACTGCATTGTATCCTCAAATAAAATGTGTTTGTGAGATTGTGAGTGTAGATAATTTGTTCAAAATACATTGCAGTGCAGAACCTTGGTTAGCATGAAAAATTTCACTATATAGCAATACCATTACAGCATCAACATACCAATGAAAGGCCAATGCAAGCATGTTACCAGTTAATTTTGTATTCAATATAAATGCTCAATATAAAGCTGCGTTATCTTAAATACGCTTTTTGGTGCGTATGTTGAAGCGCGGGAACGTTTTAACGTTTTATTTTATTTTTCTTGTAAGCTTATTATGGCAAAATCGTCATTTCCGTAGGGTGGCAATTGACTAGTAGATCGTATGGTCGTCTCGTTGTCTCCCTGTCGGTATGGGAACTTGTGTAACTTTTGTACTGTGTATATTGCATATTTCAAACATGTACCTATGTTCCTGTTACTGACAAATAAAACATTGATTGATTGATTGAAGTCGCAAACAAGGAAATAACGCAATAAATTTATTTTTACTTTGCGGTAACAAAAGTTAAAATGACTACCGATTGATATGCTAGGAAGTAAATACTGTATATTGTGCATTTTAGTGTTTAGCTGAAATTGTCGCAACTCTTCATTGTTTCCGATGATGACGTTTCAAAGACGTAAAGATGTAGGTTATTTCTTTGTTTCATTGAGTATTCCAACGTCTAAAATCTGACTAATCTAATCATGTGTCGCTTATTTTTTATTCTTCTTTATTACGAAACTGAACCAAAATGATGACAATGCAAAATCTAGTCATCATACAATTCGGATGACGTCATTGCTTTGGTCATCATTAAAGAACGAATGCGGTTAGTTGTAGCTCGTTATATTGTGATAGTTGAAACGCAACTTTTGCTCAACAACTTCATGAAGTCACGATATTTGAGTGAACGTCTTTAGAAGAATTTCAGTTGAATGCTATTTCATAATATTGAAAATGCAAAACATTAATTTATTTCTTCAACTTACAGCGAATCTTTAGAGCTATTTGGGGAAAAATCTTAGTTTATTTTTATCTCTAATTATTAGGGCAAGTTTTTATTGCATTAAAATCGTGAACAATTTGCAAGTGAAAAATTCGCATTTTAACAAAAGTTGCAGTAAAAAAATGCATTTATGCACAAGTATTTTAAAACTATTAGGGTATGAGATACTCGAAAGGTTCTGTTGTATAACCCAACAACTTAAGATTTGATGCAGGATGTCTGTTTTATTCTTTCTTTTCTGTACGCTATCGATCATGCACACATTTTTATGTTCTTGAGATTTGAAACCTACATCACAGCATTTCGCTGTCAGCTCCTGCAGAGCTGTCAAATTTAAACGACAGTGATTCACTCAAGCGATCTATTTACATATAACGCCAAATATTTCTTTGTTATGCAAATCACAAAGAATAGAACCATACTAGAAACAGTTTTATAGCATGTTTTTTAAATCACACCTTTACATTTTGCGCAATACTTGATAAAAGTTGCAGTAAAAAGTTTTATGTAAAATAGAAATAATTTCCAAAAGTTGCTATATAAAATTCCTACAAACAGCTTAAAACATCATGCTACATAAATTCTGAGTATTTAGGAAGCTGTCGGAAGCTGTAAAAAAAGTTGCAAAACTTGCAAAAACTTGCCCTACTAATTATGAAATATAACGAATTAACTCCAATGTGTGTTTCTATTTTAGTTGAATCACCTTACTGCGAGTGGTTCAGTTGCCTTTGGCGTAAGTCATCACTACAAGGGTTATGTCGTGCGGAAGATGGTGATAACCGTTGCGGGCCAGCTCCTCGAGATGCATGTGATAAAAGTATAAACTGCGACGACAAAAGCGATGAAATGTTTTGTCCTCTTCTAAAGCATTGTGACGAAAACGATTCTTCATCACCAGTTTACCACGATCATTGTACAGGAGACAGGTTAATACAATTGTGATTGAATGTTTGTGTAAAAAACTTGTAGTGAAATTTTATATGTTAAATTCGGCAAGGGTTTTGAAAGATGACGTTTATTGAAATTAGCTGCAGTTTCCGCAGTATGGTTGCGAGTTGCGACGATGGAGTAGGCCTACTAAGCATTCCACTCGCCTGTAGCCTAGGCCTATCAATGTATGCCATAAACTTTGGATAAAATACATTTTAAGTCATTGGGGCAGGTTAATAGGAAAACTTCATAAGTAGAGAAAGATAGAAAAGAAATTGTACAAACGATCATAACCACCTTCTACTCTTCGGCAGAAATCAATCTGGGCTATTTGGGCTTATGTAAGGTTAAAATGTGTAGCCTTGTAGATATAGACTACTACTCATGATCAAAGCCACAAGATTGTTTATTAAATCTAATAGAAATTAGGTTTCGGGTGAAGATATTCGTAAACTATTTTGGTTAAGTCGGCAATATATCAACTGTATATGCGATACAACACAAAAAGCAAATGAAGTAATTTTAATATTGTGATTCTGTCAACTTTAGAAGGATGGGACCTGTTAACTGACCCACTTTCAACATTTGTGGGTCGATAAGTTTTATATGTTGCATAATTTGCAAATTTGCAAACACATTGCAAAATTTTATAACTTTTCCTATGTTAGTATCATCTAACTAGTAGTGTAGTAGTAATAGTAGTCTAGTAGTAGTCCAGTTTTAATACGGTGATGTCCCCGCTACCGAGGGTGGCCGAATTCACCTCCAAGTGCAGCAATCGCTTTCACACCCTGCCTCTACATCGATCTGTCTAACGAGTCTTCTCTTGTCAAGCACACCATAGCCTACTGCTTTCCTCAACTTGCATTTTCCACATTTTTTTGAGTCTTTTTTATTTTCTACGGTCGCCACTTGCAACTCCAGAGCTCTTCTCAAAACATCGTTTTCATTCCTTCTCAAAACATGCCCGTACCACCTCATCCCATTTGCCTTCGCCAACTTATCAACATTCTCATTCAACCTAAGCAAGTTCATAAATTCTTCGGTATTCTCTTTCTCCATCAGCTTCACACCACACATTGCCATCACCATTGCTCTCCTAGCTCTTCTTAACCCTTTGAAGGTTGGGGGGGGGGGGTGGTTGTCAATTCAACTTTTTTGTATCAACAGTTGTATCTCTAAAACCACTGATGCTGCGACTACAAGATTTCTTAACTTTTCCTAACTTTTATTCGCCTCTATTGAGCTGAAAGTTTGAGCGAATAAAGGTTATAAATTGAGAGATATAAGGCATTTCTCAGAACATCCTCTGAAATATTTCATATTCTATTGTTCAAAATTTTTCCTCCAGCTGGATGAAAGTAATTAATTTGGCCCATTTAATTAATCTTAACTATTTAGATAAAATTATGTAAAAAAATTTTAATCACAACATTGCAATGCATGTTCTTCATTACTCTACCAAAAAATAATGTGTAAACTCACGCCACAATTACAATCATAAGTCACCTCAACATTTCAACGTATATGAGCAGTTTTAAAATTCACATAGTTTTAATTTTCGGATATGCTAAGCGTGAATAATTTTACAAAGTGAATCCCAAATTTTAAAATCATGCCTTAAAAAATAACAGAGATATCACTCCTAAAGCATAAGAAGAATCGACAGCCCCCACCCCAAACTGAGCAAGACTCCAGGAGCCCAACCTTCTGAGGGTTAAAATCGCCAATTCGCTTTCTCGTAAGCACCATGTTTCAATTCCGTACAGCATTGCAGATCTCACACAACTAGTATAAATTCTTCCTCTCATTTTCAATGGAAATCTTTTACCACATAACAACTCTCGACACTCTCTGAATTTCACCCAACCAAATCTTACTCTAGCAGTCACTGCTGTTTGACAACCACCACTGGCATTTGACCCATCTCCTAGATAGCAAAGGCATTCACTGAATCAACTTCGTCATTCAGCATTTCAACTGGACCAACTATTCTTTCTTCAATCTTCTTTCACATTCGGCATTCCTTTTCCATCTAACACACGTTGACTGATTTCCTGCATTGCTTTCAATCCTGTCTCTCCACCTTGTAGGCTACCATTTCAGCAGTGACTTCAGATAGTCCAGGAGCCTTCACCGATTTCATTTTTTTTATTGCTTGCGTCACTTCCTCTCAAGTTGCTCTCTTTAGTGGGCCTGCTACTACGTCGGCTTCCGCATTGTAATCCCCAATCATTTTCCTTGTTCATTATCACCTTCATATATTCTTTCCAAACACTTCCACGATCTTTTTCACTGAAGCCAAGTTTTCCATCCCTTCCTTTAACACATCGTCCACCATCAACTTAATTTGACAAAAGAAAAGTTTCTAAATATTACAAACAATCATGTTTTATACAAATAATCTGATTGTTTTGCGTATCAGAAGCATACGAAAAGTGAAAAAAAAAACACTTGCACAGGGCCAAAATTTAGGATTTTGATTACCCAACCATGGCCACCTGGTGATGCGGCCTGATTTGTCACATTTTGCAGATTTTGATTACAGCTACTGCTAGTGCTTGACTAACATTTTTTGAGATGTTTTTACTTTTTGCGGTTTCCTAATGACATAAAACTTTTTTGTTGTCTTGGGAAAGCAGTAGCAAATGAGAAAAAGTAAGTTGAAAAACGCAAAATCAGACTGTTATTGAAAATTAACAATCTGACTAAAATCTTCGAAATCAAACTTTCTTTGTTTTTCAACATGTGAGAATATTAAAACCTATTGTGTCATCTGGGGAAAAGAATAAAGAAAGCGTAAAAATCTAATTTTTAGAAAAATTTATTTAAACGTTCGCTCAAAGTTAGAAACACCTGGAAATTTCTGCAAAATGTGACAAATCAGGCCATATCTTTAGGTGGCCATGACCCAACTAACACCCACGCAGCGGGATTTTTTATTATTATTAAATTGTGTAGTATAACTAATAACTATACTACACAATTCAATAATAAAGAAAATATGATCTATAATGATCTAGCACAGCAATTTTTAGTCTTCTATTACATTCATAATAGAAGGTAAGGGGCCTTGAAAATGGCAAAAACCGCTATACACTATTCCTACAAGTCTAAAACGAGAGTGGTACTCGAAATTAAAATGGAGGCCATGGACAAACCCTTTGCAATATTGATCTAACACTTGGGATTCATACTAGAAAGAAATCATACTAGAAATATGTTCATATCGATTGTTTTCCAGTGAAATGGCTGGAATTATTTTTCGTTTTTTCAAGCTGGAAGTGGACCCGGTAGATTTCATCCAAACTTTGCAATATTTTCCACAATTTTTTAAAGGAGTAGCACAACTTCTAAACTGCCATGAAAACTTTTGCTTTCATGAGAGGGTTCGATGCACCCTAACGAACATGACATTCATAGATATATACCTTCAAAGCCGTAGGAGAGTAAAACACTTTGGGGGGGGCGAAAAAAATTTGCCCAAATTTTATCTTTGCAAATATACTTTCAAATAAGCAACATTACTCACAATCTCTGAGGTGGTGTATAGTCCAGAGATGTACGTATACGCCGTAATTTCTACGCCGTAGACTTGCGGCGTAGACTTACGCTGACGTCGTCAATATTTTATGTATGCGCGTACATTTCTGGTATAATCTAATATAAAGGTCGAAAACAGTTTAGGGTAGGAAAGCCATGAAACCTACACATAATGCAACTGACATGCAGTGGCAGATGATGAGTTGTAAAAGTGGAGCCATGTGATTACTGAAGGTGAGGGAAAACAGAGTGGGGTTTGGGGGATCTCCCAAAATTTTTTTGAGAAAATGCATTTAATTTGGTGCATTCTGAGGGTATTTCTAGCTTTAAATTGTAACAAAATTGTCTAGTTTAAATTGTCGACTTGGCAGTGTACGAAAACACAGGCGATAAAAGTTTAACTTAGGTAAACAAGGCTAATTTAACTTTAATCTACATTCATAGACCAGTCTGTGTCTCAATTACCGTAAATAAACCATCAAATTGAATGTTTCTTGCATCAAACTTGCACCTTTGAACAAAACTACTTTTAGTATTTGAGGTAATATTACAATGAAATTAAAGTCAGTGTTACCGCCACTGCTCGCCTACTTAATTTCAGTGAATAGTCTGGTAGATCAAAGTTCAACCTGTACCTATCATTTCCGACTTGACACCCACACTGTCTAAGATACCACACTCAGTTAATTCACCCTTAGAGATGAGCCACACAGTATAATAGTGACTCAAGCCTATGATACAAACACTAATAGGAATACTAACAACCAACGTAAGAATGTTGATTGGAGTGATGAGGTTGATGAAAAGGATTACCAAATATTTAACCAACCACTGTCTAGTAATTAAGAGGCAGCAAAATACGTCTTCACGCTAACGATGTCAGTCTCAAAAAGACAGTTCTAACTTCTAAAGCGACTGCGAGATGATGTCACGGAATCAATTCATCCAAAATCGATAAAAAATTTAACGGTTGCAAATAACGATTTAATTTAAAGGGGGTCCGTAATAGTCAATGTTCTGTCAGTACCATCGTTATTTTAATAACTGGACATTTTGTTCAGATATTGTTACTAATAACTGCATTAGTAGGATATATACAAACAATCAAAAAACCTAAAAAGGTTTTCGATGCTAAAACAGAAACCTCATAAGGCTACCACTAGCAGGCTTTCAAAAGTTTACCGATAAAGAAATGTAGACTATGTAGATATCCTAATGAATATCTGAAATAAGCTAGCATCTGCTTACCAATTGCATTCTTTTACATTTAATTTCTGCAGATTCTGAATGGAAGCTCATTCTTCCCAAATTGCAACACGAAATAGCCTACAAACATTTCCACAGCTGATGATGCTACATTTTACATTCTAAGAAAAATGTTAATGTATTGTAGTTCTTCACTGGTAAAATGTTGAAAACTCTTGGTAAATATTGATTTGTCCAAATAACTAGACATTTTTGCCCAAATAATTTTACTAAAAACTATATAAAAAAATAAATCAATAGCTTTTTTTCCTTGGTCTGAACCTTAAAACATTTGACCAGGCTAACACACACAATAGTATTTCAATAAGATAAATTTATGTTATGGAACCGGTTTTCTTCCATTAGGAATCGTCAGCATAACTGAGTCGAAATAAAAATTAGCCTACATCAATAGATGTCAGCACAACTGAGTCGAAATAAGAATTAGCCTACAATATCAATAGATGTCAGCATAAATGGACCAAAAACAAACGAAAAATTACAAATTAATTAAATAATTAAAACTGTTCATGACCTCCAATCCTTCATATTCATTTCTTTATTTCTGCCTTTTCTTCTCTTCATAGTTTAAGCAAAACGCAACTATCGAATATTGTAATTTCAATTTGACAGCTTGAGCAAGTAGGCTATAATGGCAAACACTTGAAAATTCAAATAAAATTTACTAAGCAGAGGATTATAGAAATACTATGTCGGTGAAATCTAGAATAAATTAAGTTTTAATTATTAAATTAATTTGTAATTAATTTGTAAATTATTTAATTAATTTGTAATTTTTCGTTTGTTTTTGGTCCATTTATGCTGACATCTATTGATATTGTAGGCTAATTCTTATTTCGACTCAGTTGTGCTGACATCTATTGATGTAGGCTAATTTTTATTTCGACTCAGTTATGCTGACGATTCCTAATGGAAGAAAACCGGTTCCATAACATAAATTTATCTTATTGAAATACTATTGTGTGTGTTAGCCTGGTCAAATGTTTTAAGGTTCAGACCAAGGAAAAAAAGCTATTGATTTATTTTCTTAGTGATATTGCTTTCTGTATTAGGTAGATCGCCCATTTGAGGAAGTGTCATAGTACCAGATCACCTTTTTCAGTTGGTTTTTCCCATTTTTGATCTAAAAACTATATAGGTAGGATATTAAGAAAAAAACCACATAAGTTTACCAGTACCCAGCAGACTTTTGAATCCTACCCGTGAAGAAATGTAACCTACATGCTAGTGAATAAGCTTACCTCTGTTCGTCAATTATGTTCTTTTACCCAGTAGCGTATTTAGGGGGGAGGATAAGGGGCGATGGCCCCCCCTAATGATCAGGTAAAAAAGATTAAAAATATATAAGTTACAAATTTTGCAAAAAAAGTTGTAGCACAAGACATAATTGCTTGAATGATTCATCCTAGCGCGGGGAGGGGGGGTATAGGCTACTTTTGCGATGTAATTTGCCAATAATATTCTGAGTTTCCAAATCAACTTCTAGTTTAATCTTGATTACAGTAAGTTAAAAATATTTAATTAAGCAAGCAATCACTAGTAGGTCTATACACTGCATACAGTGGCGGCTCGTCTAATGGTGCTGCAGCACAACAAATAAGCTCCTGCAACGACCAACATATAGGCTACGGTACGTTGAATTCTGCAATGGTGAATGTTAGAAGCAAAACGTAACTGTGTTGCAAGACCTAACTGTGTTGCATTGCCTCTACCCAGTGATCGATTTCGAGTAATGGGTAGTACCAAATTTAAGTCATAAGTAGAGTAGACAACCAGAAACAGACATTGCAGTCGGCTGCAGCGTGGGTCAGGTGTATGTCGGAAGACGTACACCGATGCATAGCGCTCAAGTCTGCTTTCCCGCAATGCAGGATAAAGATAATAAAACAACAAAACAACCTAAGGGGCGATAATAGGCTTTTTCACCAACCTTTTGGCAAGGCTTGCTCAGTTTTTGGCGAAGAAATCCGAATGCCCCGGAGAGCGCCTAGACAACAACATCAACCCAACATTCCAGCTGAAACTTGAGAGATCTATTTCAATCGAACAGTTTTTCTTCCTTTTCTTGACAATTGCATGGCACAAATTCACGAGAGATTCAATGAGCACTGCTCGCTAGCTTTTAAAGTCAGCACATTTCTGCCTTCATTGATTCATGAAGATGAGGACTGCCGATCGACGAGATTTTCGAATTCTACCATGAAATGCTGGATGTTGAACTAAGCAATTGCTTTGCAGCTACTATTGAATTGCGAAGATGGAGAGCGAATTGGCTTGCAGCTTCTGTGGATAAACGACCTGCGACCAGGGTATGGGATGGAATGGAAGACGTTTTTTCCATCTTCCATTCCATCTCTATTCCATCTTAGAAATCTTCCATTCCATCTCAGAAATCTCTTCCATCTTCACATTTTGTGATCTCCGCGTTAAATATGCCATAAATAAACCTAAAAACCATAGGCTAAATTTAAGATAATTGTCATTGGCCCTTCCGAGTGGTGCAGCATCAATCCTTCCCCACACACAGTGTGTTTGCTTGAAAAAGATTTCCGAGAACACCGAATCAGTTTGCGCCTTAGTTGGCGACCGCTCTGTGAGCTAGGCTATTATAACCCAAAATGCCACCATCGGTTTACGTTGGTTCAATGTTGATGATGATCTATTGATGAACCCATTCGCGGAGGGCACAATGACTAGCTGACTACTGTCCTCATGCGGTCACATTATTCCAAACTGAGCACTCACCAGGCTACTCAACCGGCAAGCCTTCATGGTAAAGTTTCCGATTCCGTTAGTAGGCCTACTTGAACCCTCGAAGCAAAACTCGAAATCGTCGTCTAAAAAATTTAATTTAAGCTAATTCTAAGCTTAAATTTACGTGCGCGGACATTTTGCCGAAAGACATTTTGCCGAAACCCATTTTGCCGAAAGACATTTTTCCGAAAGGACATTATGCCGAAGGACATTTTGCCGAATGGACAAATTGCCGAAAGGACTAATTGCCGAACGGACTAATTGCTGAAAGGACTAATTGCCGAATGGACAAATTGCCGAAATAATTTGGAAAAAAATTACTTTGAAGTGACACAAAGTCTCGTTACTATGCAAGCAGTGCTTTTGAAATAGAATTACTTTGCTACTGTTGTTTGCCTAAAAATTACTTTGAAGCAACACCAAGTCTCGTTACTATGCAAGCAGTGCCTTTGAACTGGTAATTATTTTGAAGTGACACCAAGTCTCGTTACCATGCAAGCAGTGGCTCTGGGCAAGAAACTTTACGATAATTGCCTCTACCTAGTGATCGATTTCGAGTAATGGGTAGTACCAAATTTAAGTCATAAGAAGAGTAGACAACCGGAAACAGACATTGCCGTCGGCTGCAGCGTGGGTCAGGTGTATGTCGGAAGGCGTACACCGATGCATAGCGCTCAAGTCCGCTTTCCCGCAATGCAGGATAAAGATAAACAAACAAACAAACAAACAAGTAGTAATTACTTTGCTACTGTTGTTTGCCTAAAAATTGCTTTATATACAGTCTCCACAGTTTTGGAAATCAGTATTAGTTTAAGTGACACCAAGTCCCATCTATAAGTATATATGCATTCTCCACAGGTTTTGGAGATCAGTATTAGACGTTTGCTTATATAACACTTCTGTCGGATACTTACGCGCTGTCGCACATAATTTGTGAAATCTGTTTGTGAATGACATTTATGTGTTATTAGGTTATGATAATACATTATAATGCATTTGTATAATTTCGGCAATTTGTCCATTCGGCATTTAGTCCTTTCGGTAAAATGAGTTTCGACAAAATGTCCATTCGGCAAAATGTCTTTCGGCAAAATGTCTTTCGGCAAAATGTCCGGGTAGGCTACCTAAATTTAAGCTAAATTTAAGCTTATTCTTGATAAAGCGTTAGAAAGTTAATGATGGAATTGGGATGGAATGATGGAAGATTGTATTCCATCTCATCATCAAGATCTTCCATTCCTTTCCATCCTTGACATTTTCCATTCCAAAATCTGTCTTCCATTCCATCACATCCCATTCCCTGCCTGCGACTCTTGTGGATGCGTGTCAAGCTGCTGAACAACTCGGCACTAATCAGATTATCTATAAATTACTTCGAATCTTTGCTACGCTTCCAGATACAACTACAACTTCCAGTTACAACTGCCTCCAATGAGCGATGTTTCAGTTCACTAAAGTAGCCTACCTGCAAAATGATTACCGCACGACCATGACCGAGCCACGTTTGGATGGTCTAGCTCAGATGTATTTAAATAAGGATATTGTACTCGAGTATGATGCAGTCATTGATATATTTGCCAAGCGCAGCCATCTCATGAAACTGTAAATTGTCATTGCGAATCGCCGAGAATGTTCAAAAGGTATTCGAGGTCGGAAGATCTAACTTATCGTTTATGTTCTGAAGTGTTTGATATCTTTTGTTGATTCATTGATTGGAAAAGTAACTTACTTCTGCGGATTCGCTCTTGATTTTGGACTACCTCCCCCCCTACCTGACAGTATTTTGACGGTTTCATTTAACCTCCTCCCCCAGTTCTGACGCATCATATGACATTTTGGTATACCCCCCTGTTAAAAGGGTCAAAGAAGTCTAATTTCATCCCAAGTAGAAAAAATTTGAACCGATTAACAGCCATCCATTTTCACCACATTTGAGCTTTCTGTGTAGGCTACTACCGTTGAGACTACCGGTACCCCGTGTGTACTACTCCGAGACCCCCATTGGCCTCCAGCCGCCAAGTCAGCCGCTACGCGGCTGACTGACACAATGTATTGCCCCTCCCCCCCCCCCTAAGAAACTTTCTAAATACGCCACTGCTTTTACCATTACTTTTTGCAAATGTTAAATCGAAACTTATCATTCTACCCAAATTGCAATACCACATCTAATAGTTTTAAAAATCGAAGATAATAAATTTTACATTCATTGGAAAATATTAATGTATCTCATAAATTATAACAATTATGTAAACTTTGTAAACTGGTGAGACGTCGAAACATCATGGTAGGATTGATTTGCCTAAATAACTTGACATTTTAGTCAAAATTTGAGGCGTTTTTTTTTTCAGCGGGAAAACGACCGCCCCCTGCTCCCTATCTCCTACGGCTATGTATACCCTGTGCCCCAGATACTTCATAATTGCGCAAATTTTAAAACCAACCTTATGAAAGCATGTGTTTATGATTGTAGAGCACGTGATCCCTCGTGCCCCTTAAACGCAACGCTACTGCATAGGTTCACAAGACACCAGGCTACAAGAGCAAAAGAGCATCTTGATTTATGATACCAACAAACACAGTGCGACCACAATCCATATTTATGACTTCAATATTATTGTAACGTCAAATTTACATGAAGTTCCTTTAAAAAAAATTAATATCGTCAATCAGCATTTGAAACAGAATGTCGCAAGGCACTTCAAATAAAACAACGCAACTGCAAGCTCAACAACAAGCGTTCGCTGGAGGGCATCTTTCCTGCTGAATTTGTATTAAATTACGTTTATGTGATGTTTTATACTTTTCATTTACAACCTTATGCTTACAGATGCAACTTAGTGGAGGATTGCGACAATTTGGTCGATGAGTTAAATTGTTCATCTTTGACCCATTTTTATTGCGATGACAACAAAAATATTCTTCCTTCCAGAAAAGTATTTGATGGGTTTTTTGATTGTGAGGATTACACGGACGAATGCATTGTCACAAACTCAAGTATTTCATCGCAAACCGAACTTATCGGAAACCCATTCTTTTATGCTGCTTTGTGGATCATAATGATATCAGCCGTGGTGGGAAACTTGATTGTAATCATCAAACAATCTATAGACATTGGTAAAGCCAATCGAAACCCAAACGCTTCTTCAAGTACAGCTGGGCTCTGTTTCAACATCATGCTCCTAAACTTAGCAGTGTCAGATTTCCTGATGGGTTTCTATCTTTTATTTATTGCCGCAAAGTCAGTTGAATTTTCTGGAACTTATTGTCAGCAGAAACGAGATTGGTTACTTAGCAATCAATGTGTGTTTGCTGGTGTCCTTGCTGTAGTTTCAAGTCAAATGTCGGTTTGCATGTTGATTGTGATGTCATCCTATCGATTGTATGTAGTTTGGAAACCTTTCAAAGCAAAGTTCCTGAGTTGGAGGCGTCTCCGTTTTATAATCGCGTGCTTGTGGGTCTTGTCAATACTCCTTGCTGTCATTCCAACCTTCCCATTAATCTCCAACCACTTGGCAACTCAAATTGTCATAGATCAACCTTACATGCAGTCCGTTAGCAGAAAGCAACTCATAAATTTGATTGAAACTGCAAACAAGCTTCCTGGTGAAAGACAAACTATTCTAGAAGTCACATCTCTGTCCATTTCAAGCTTTTGCAATATATTCAACAATTCTTCAGTTGTTCCTTATTATTGTGATGAATCCTCCCAAACCACATTCGGATCATTTGGATATTACAGCACAGATGCAGTTTGCTTGCCAAGGTAAGTGACAAAATTTTAAACACTTTTCCTGAGCAACTGAAACTGTTTGAAACGAAAACAACCGACATTGAATGTTTGTCTTCAATTATATTTCGTTAGATGCAAAAGTTCATAGTTTAAATTGATATAGTTTCAAATCAGTTTTTAATTAAAATTTGTGTGTTTATAAATCGAAGTACTTTTGTTCATTGTGAGTGTTTACTGGAAACAAATTAAAACGACCAACAATCACAAAGCTCTGAAATTGCTAAAAATCAAAGTACATGACCTGGAACGCAATCAAAAATCGTTCATTAAAAACTTTTTAATTGTGTGGTGGGAACAATAGTAATCGAGTAACTGGTGGTATGGTCGGCGTTTTCAAGACAACTTACAGTACAACTGATCCATTTCCGTGTCTGCCCCTGTCGCACTAGAAATTTGTAACCGATTCATATTGTTACGTTTTCGCAATTGTTACAAATTTGCTTGCCTCATACAAATACAGTCTCCCTCTTGTAGCTTCGCCTTCATCTTCACCTTTAGGTTCAGATAATTTTAATTGACAAGTCGATGCGTGTGAATGAAAAACCTGCTTCGATTTTAAGAGTCATGTGATAAACTTTCATTCCCTACAGACTAAATGTGGGGATTGAAACTTTGAGAGAATTTTGCGCTTTTCCTCCGACATCTTCTCTTCGGAAACAAACTGTTGCATTTTGTGTCTAAATGCATCTAATTTCGATTATTGTTTATACTGCAGATATGTTTTTGTAAATCTATATTTTTATCTCTAATCTGATCTTTATTTTTATATTTATCAGATATTTCGGTGTTTCAAACGAACCGGTATTCATCTACTCGTTTGGGATCTTAATGGTGAATTTTGCAGGATTCTTCTACATGTTCTTTATTTATGTGATACTTTACTATTTTGCAAGTTGCAACAAAAACCAAGGTAATGTGTTTGCAATGGTAAATGCAACTAATAATGATATTGATTATTTATTGTCACCCTGCAACTGCTATGGTTAATCACGACTGTCCCTTTTTCCACGTGAATCATAATTTGAATGTACCATTAAATAACCGACTTATTCGGACTGCTTTTAAGAAATTGCACAAATCGGTACAGTTTTTAACCCTTTGAAGGTTGGGGGGGGGCTGTCAATTCAACTTTTTTGTATCAACAGTTGTATCTCTAAAACCACTGAGGCTGCGACTACGAGATTTCTTGACTTTTCCTAACTTTTATTCACCTCTATTGAGCTGAAATTTTGAGCGAATAAAGGTTATAAATTGAGAGATATAAGGCATTTCTCAGCACATCCTCTGAAATATTTCATATTCTATTGTTCAAAATTTTCCCACCAGCTGGATGAAAGCAATTAATTTGGCCCATGTCTCGTTAATCAAATGATTTAAATTGAGATTATGTAAAAAAAAATTATTCACAACATTGCAATGCATGTTTTTCATAACTCTATCAAAAAATACCAAATAATTCAAACGTCATAAGTCACATCAACATTTCAACGTATATAAGCAGTTCTAAAATTTACATAGTTTTAATTTTCGGATATGCTCTGCGTGAATAGTTTTACAAAGTGAATCCCAAATTTTGAAACCGTGCCTTAAAAAATAACAGAGATATCACTCCAAAAGCATAAGAAGAATCGACAGCCCCCCCCCAAACTGAGCAAGACTCCAGGAGCCCAACCGCCTAAGGGTTAAAGTTTTTGTTGGTTTGGTGATCCGATCCGGAATCGAACCTTATACCACAGGCATATTATTGATCAGAATTTAGTTATTTATAATTGCTTTTTTTTTCTACAAGAAATTTTTCTACCAAAGTCTGCGTTGTATGTTGTTATTTTGCTTGACTTTGTTTACTTGTTTTTATTGTTTATCCACATTCATAAACAAAGTAATAAACTCAATCTCCACTTATGGTTTTGAACCTTTTTCTTCGGACTGACAAACCCTTGCTTGGCTTTATTTACTTGTGCACGAAGCCCTACTCTCAATCTCTACTTATTATTATCATAGCCACAGCCGAACATGGCAATGTCAACATCGTCGGTCAAGCACAAGCCAAAAGAAGCAAAGACTTATCGGGAACAATCATGCGCATTATGATCACCGACTTCTTGTGTTGGATTCCTATATGCATTATGTCCTTTCTGTCGTTTGCTGGATTTGTAATACCAGGCATGGCGTACCCGATAACTGCCATCTTTCTCATCCCGATAAACAGCGCAGTGAATCCGTGGATATACTCGTCGTTTCTAGCAAGAAAGATTAAGGAGATTCCGTCATTAATACGAATCCAAATGCAGCAAAGACAAAGTTCATGAGCAACAAATCACATGAACATGTTAATCATTTCCAGTCAAATTTTTAAGGAGTGTTCTTCAGTGATATTGAAAAAACAAGCGTGATCAACAACGTTTTCTGACGCTGTACTGATGTTTTGCATGCGGATGCAAATATTGCTTCCAGATTACCTATGATTTATGACTTTATATGATTTCCAAATCACAATGATAAGTAACAATCAATAAGTAACGCATTGTCTTTACTCTTACGTCAATGAGTTAATGTAAGCTCACTTCTTTTATATAATGTTGCTGATGTTGAACGCAGCTGTGTTTCAACGAGATTCCTGATGCAAATCATTTCTATGGTTCAGTTTAAGTTTTTTGCTCATTTTACGTTGCACAAGAATGGAACAGTCATTTTTGTCACCGCTACCCGGAATCGACACTGTGCGAACAAAGCCTTACCAATCACACCAGAAAATGACCAACCCACAGAGCTCCAGACGCCATCTGACCCCAGAATCTATGAGACATGTGGGATGTTCCACATCTTGACTTGCTGTATTATCTACAGTGTCATTCGCTTTGCTTTGTCGCATTTATTATTATTCGTCTATCGTTTCAATGCGTGCATATTATGCTGGATGTGTTACAGTTAATTTTCGACTTGATTTAAGCTCACCTGTGTTTTTGTATTTACATTTTGGATCATGGCCAATGCTTGAACATTTTGATCTTTAAGCATTTCTTTAAGTGTTTCGCCAGGACACTGCCACGTGCTTTAGACTTGCGTTGAATCAAGGCTTTGTTGGACCTCACCTAATGACTTCATTGAAAAGCACAGCAGCGAGACTATCTGTATAGTCAAACAAGATTGCAAGAATCAATTTAGTTTTTCAATACTGTGTTTGAATGCTTTGTCTTAAACACCAGATATTAATATTAGATATAGGACATAAGAACATTAGAACAGATAGATATAATGACATTCACAACTTACCTACATTTTTGTTAAAACAATCAAAACATAATTAATGTTCCCTTTTCAAAAGCGACATATTCCTCATGTAAAAATTTCCAACCTTGTACTGTAAGATAGAGTGACACCTTGCTTTATAATGGATCATTTTACTTTTTCCAATCCTGTTATGTGCCTACACAATTTGCTTGGAGGATTTTTGCATAATTGTTTACTTCAGTATTGATGTTTATTTGTATCGAGTGATACTAAGTGTGCTTTGATCACAGATACTACAGTTAAAGCTAGAGCCTGGTTTCGAACTTAAAACCTTTCGATTGTCAATTCAACAACATTCAACAAACGTTGAGTTGATCGTCATAAATATTTGTATTTCAAGTATTGACGCTTTGAAACAACTTTTCAGTGATTGATCATTGTTTTGCCATGAAGTTGCTTTAGCGAAAAATTGTCTCACAAAATTGAAAAATGTATTTGAAATTTGTTTATGACTGTAAAAATAGGTAACAATAGTAGGTATATGAATCATAAAATATGAAAAACAAAATTAAAAATATAATGTATGAACTTTTGCCGCTGTGACAATTCATGATTTGTTGCTGTTTTATATATTTCGTTGAGAATATTTGTGAACTCACCTTGAGAATGTTTATGATTGCTATGTGATGATTGATAAACATTGTTTGCTCTCTAATAGCTTCGCAGTGCATTCTGTGAACCAATGAGAACCAGGAGTGGTGAAAGGATAAACCCGCGGCCCCGGAGTCTCTAACAACAAAGATTGATAAATTGTTTACTTCTTATTCCTGTATCTGGCCTTATGCCTTGTGAAATGGTTAAATGCCTAACTCAAGATCTAGTAGCGCTGGTTCGAATCTCGAAGTGTGCGCTGAAGCAACGCACTTCAAAAACTTCTCTCCAATCAGCAGCCCCTAGTGGATGGAACAATTTTTCGGCAACAACACTTCAACAACCATCAGAAACTTCACTTTGTCAATCTCGGTGACCAAGCCTGCGTCGGTGGTTCAAAGCCTCTACAAGTATGCGAAACTACCAGGAATAAGTTCTCAAAAAAATTTCACAGTCTGTAGATAATCGTTTAACAACCAATGTAAATTGCAGAAGATGTGTGAGAGAAGATAATATTTTCTGAACTTTATTGTATTTTTTCTTTTCTTTATCTCTAACTAATATTGGTTTGAAATTGTGCATTAGCTGCTTCGATCGATTCTCGAATACTACTTTGAAATACTTACAGTACCAGTACTACTTGTTTATCATTGCCATTTAACCATTGGTTAATTTGGGTAGGCTAACCTAACCCATGAACAATTTGAAACCATTCTGCTTAATATTGTATATTTGTATATAATGATGCACTGAGTGAACAATGCATTCAATTTTTGTGTTAATGAAGTTTGTGAGTGAAGAAATTGTTTATAAACTTTGTTTGTAATGTCTCGAAACGAAACTAACTATGGTAGAATGCGGTGTAAAATTTGAAATGCGTTATGATGATGAACATGGTGTAAATTACAGAGTATGTGTGAAAGAAAATTAATTTTTCTGAAATTTTTTACATATTTTTTTACTTCATCTGCGCCTAGTATTATTATTATTTATTTGCGTCAGACAAGTTGTCCATATTCAAAACAAAACAACAAAATAACAATGATAAACAATATTAAGACAGATTATTGCTAGTAACTTGATGGGATTAAATTGCATAATTCATAAACAAAACAAAAAGCAAAAGATAACAACAAATTTCAAACGCTTTCGGCAAATCTTTCTTCCTCATCAGGAAACATAGGCGTAGCCAGGGGGGGGCGAAAGGGGCCATGGCCCCCCCCAAATTTTCCAACTTTGGATTCCGAAGTTGAGCTCTTTGTTAAAAATGTAATAAAATTTGTCGAAATTTATAACGTTTTCCAAGACATCTGGTTATTAACACCCCCCAGGACTTGTTTTAGACACACAGATAGACACCAATAAATTTTGCAAATCGTAAATTGCGCAAAATTTACGCGATTTACGTTTCTTTGAACTAATTTGTGAAAGCAATTTTAGAATGGTTTACTCTGTTGGGTTTTTATGTAGATTATTGAGTTTTTGTGTAGCTGAGTTTTTGGTGTTCTCTAATTTTAGCCGCAGTTTTTGCCGTTCGTGTGTAAGAGCTACCTTTAATAAGTTAATAGCTGTTTATCTGCTAATAAACTTCATACAAATATTACCTTAAGTGTTTCCAGAAAGCGCTACAATCCATTATTTGAGTGTAAATTTTCAAAAATTTTCCGGGGGAGCATGCCCCGGACCCCCCTAGAAAACGCGTGCCTTCGGCACGCTCTAACCCCCCACCACTTTCATTGTTTTCCTTGCTCAACCCACCAGGATACGCCACTGCACATCAACTGGCGATGGCTTAAATCAAACACTTTGTTACTCTCTTCAATTCATCAAATATTTGGCCCCCCCCCCCCCAATTTTTTTTCTGGCTACGCCACTGTCAGGAAAATAACTTAATTCTTCTAAACGAAAAAGACAACAACAAATATTCGTGAAATGTTAATAATAAATGACTTTTGTTTTGTAGTTATCTTTTATTTTATGTATTGTTTATAGATTATGCAATTCAAATCCCATCAAGTTACCGGTACTAGTAATTATCTGTCTATGGTAAAGCAATTAACTGTCTATAGTATACAAAAGTATCTCTCTACCAAAACTATGCCTAACAATAATGTTATGAGTTTATTTATTGTCGATCTACAACCGCTAAGTTCTTTTAGCGACAGGGCTCATTTTTAATTTTGTAAAATGTCATCACATTTTTACCGACTAATTCTCACTGCCTTATGCAAGAAAAAACACAATCGGTGCCGTTTTCAAAATCTTTGGTATGACCTGAACAGGAGTCGATCTCAGATCTACTAGCTCCCAGAGACCAAGGCGATACTACTAAGTCATTGAGGTGGTTCTATCTGCAGCTAAT
This sequence comes from Aplidium turbinatum, assembly GCF_918807975.1. Classification (NCBI taxonomy): domain Eukaryota; kingdom Metazoa; phylum Chordata; class Ascidiacea; order Aplousobranchia; family Polyclinidae; genus Aplidium; species Aplidium turbinatum. The sequence goes on along the minus strand of NC_137483.1, from coordinate 1,173,863 downwards.
ATATGTTTGAAATGGCACACAGCTGCTTCATGGGCGATTATGTTGAAATAGTTCCCGTCTATAATTATATTGATGCTTTCAAAGTTTACACTAAGTTACTTTGGTTTGGTAACTTGGTAATTAAATGTAATTTAATTTGCCGTTTTCATAAACAGATAGTTTATCTGTTTTATGGTTGAAGAAAGTCATCTCTTTACCAAAAATGGTAATTAAATGTAATTTAATTTGCCGTTTGATGATTGGTCAATAATTTAGTTCACCAAAAGTATGAACACCGCCACCGGTATGGTTAGCGAAACACAATGCTCGCTGTTCTATAGTGAGTAGTCAGGTAGTGCTGACGCCAGGAAGATCGCTCCTTTTCAACAAAATAAAATCATTCGACGTCAAATATGAAATGTGTGAATCTTGTGCCTTGTTTTCATTGCTGGCTTATTGTTGCTCAGGAGTGTTCAAAACTGGAAAATTTTATTTAGATATTAATTTTTTTTAGTTTCGTATTGAACCGAATTAAATTTCATTTCGTTCACATTACATTTGTTCAGACTCCGATAATTGTGGACACCAAGGGCAGCACTCCGACGCATAAGGTGTATGTTGTACGCTAGTAATCTATGAGCTGTATGTTGTACGCCTGTGGCCTATGAGCTGTATGTTGTACGCCAGTGGCCTATGAGTTGTATGTTGTACGCCTGTGGTCCATGAGCAGTGAGCTGTATGTTGTACGCCTCTGGCCCATGAGCTGCATATTGTACGCCTGTGGTCCATGAGCTGTATGTTGTACGCATGTGGTCCATGAACTGTATGTTGTACGCTTGTGACCCATGAGTTGTATGTTGTACGCCTGTGGTCCATGAGTTGCATGCTGTACACATGTGGCTAATGAGTTGTAGGTGTTTTAGGCCTGTGGTCCATGAATTGTATGTTGTACGCCTGTGGTCCATTTGTATGTTGTACACCTGTGGTCCATGCGCTGTATGTTGTAGGCTACGTTTGTAGTTCATGAGCTTTATGTTATGATCTTCTGGTCCAGAACAATTGTGTTAACAATCGTAGCTTTCCATGGCGACTGAATAATCGATTCATTGTTAATCGCTATGATCTCAATTTCATTCTATCATAGAAGTATTTCTTATGATTTCACAATGCTACACATTTTGCAGTCTAACATTTTAAATTATTAATATTTAATGTTTAATATGTGACGTTACGCTTAAACAAGTCCCGAAGGTTCCAGGTTTGATTCTTGGTCTGGTTTTGACTTTTCATGCTAATTTTAAGAGTGCTGACGGATACTTACAAATCAGAAAAAATCACAATGAAATACTGCAATTTTTGCATCTCAATGTCATCTTATTCTCACAAATGCACTAGACTACATGCTCAAGTAAATGCTTTGATTCTTCGTCTTACTTTTTTTGCAATACTTTTGGCTTAATTGAACTGTCTGTTTTTTTTCGTTTGTGTAAAAAAATTTCATAGTTCAGGAAAGGTAGCCTATAGCCTAATAGAAAGTGAAAGCTTCATCCAGTGCTGCCATAAACTCTTCTATGCATCTTGTTTGCTGCCTTATAGATACGACGCTCAAGAATTTCATGGTCGGCAGTTTGTTTCTCCTTTCGGCAAAGACACTGCCTCTGGTTTAGGTAGGGTAGGTGAAGGATTAGGATCATTGGTAGTGTTAAAAACGGTAGTGTTTTTATCAGCTATTAATTGTAGATATTTTGCAAATAAGTAATCAAATACCGGTAGTATTTATAGGCCTACTGCTTTCGAATCAAATTCAGCAGTCCACAGGTCCAGTTTGCAAGAAGTTTAGCAGTGCAGACTTCAATATTCACGAGACATGATTAGGCTATTCGATGGAGTGTTGGTGCCAGCAGATAACGAAATGAAGTAGGGGAGAGTGCCCAACAGTGCCCCGGGTGCCTACAGTGCCCCTCCCATCGTTTTTCGCAATCCGTGACAAATTATTCACTCAACTGTACATTACCATGGTCACGTGGTCCGTAGAAGCTGCTGAAACTAAGTTAGGCAGAAATAAGTCATTACTAGCAGTAGGCAGAAGTGAAAGTTTGTTTTAGGTGGTAAAAAGTAAATTTTCAGAACTGTATTACTTTTTTTGTTACAGTTTTTACGGTGGCTTCAGAGATGCTTCACAAGTTTTTTATGTTTGGTCAGTCACTAGACTAGGTTTCAGTAATATCGTTTCAGATCGTAGGCCTGGGTAAAAAAAACTAACGCCATTTTATCTTGTAGGCCCGTGGTTCCAACAGTGCCCCACCCTGAGGTCTCCTACAGTGCCCCGGTGGAGCACTGTTGGAAGCCATGAGATTTTATTAATCAGTGTACAGTGCCAAAATGATTATCAACATTTTATGTTCTAAATGGCAGATTGTTAGGTATTTTCTGAATTAAAAAGCTATTTGTGTCCTCTTATCAAGAAATGGCAAGACGTAAGATTGGAAATTGTCCTCCTAAGGACATGAAGGAAGCTTGCAAGTGTGTGCTGAATGGTACTATGAGTCAGCGAAAAGCTGTTAAAAGCTTTGGCGTTAATAGGCGTTCACTGGCACGATACATGAAGAAATGCCAGAGTGGTGGACTGGACGATATGCAGCTGTCCGACTTTGAACCAAACTATGGGGTAAATGCAATATTTTCAGCCACAGAGCAAAAAGCTGTGAGTTGCTATTTCATAAGGACTGCCAAGCTGCATTATGGCTTTACTTTCAAAAATGCAAGACTTTTTGCATATGAGCTTGCTGTTAAATATAACAAGGCAATTCCGCCAAGCTGGACGAGAGAGAAAATGGCTGGAAAAAAATGGCTGAATTCTTTTATGAAAAGACATCCTGAACTATCTTTAAGAAAACCTGAACTGACCAGTTGTCTCGAGAAACTGGTTTTAACCGCATTGTCGTTAGCGAATTTTTTGACAATCTAAGAAGAGTGTGCGAAAAAAACAACTTTAGTCCAGATCGCATTTACAATGTGGATGAAACTGGGCTAAGCACAGTCCAGAATGCAGGCAGGGTAATTGCAGAAACTGGATCTCGCCAAGTAGGGCAGGTAACCTCTGCAGAAAAGGGGATTACCACTACAGCAATTTGCTGTATTAATGCACTGGGAAATGCCATTCCTCCAGCGATGGTGTTTCCCCGTGTCCATTTTAAAGACCACATGATCAACGGAGCACCAGCAGGAACAATTGGTTTTGCTAACATATCAGGGTGGTCAAACACCGAAATCTTTTCGCAATGGCTACAACATTTTGTGAAATTTTCCCACCCCACTGAGGAAGCTCCAGTCCTTCTTCTCATGGACAACCATGTATCACACATTGGTGTGCAGTCATTGGACTACGCAAAAGAAAACCATGTTGTGCTTTTGACGTTTCCTCCGCATTGCTCACACAAGTTGCAGCCGCTTGATGTTTGTGTGTATGGCCCACTGAAAACTTACTATCACCAAGAGTGCAGCAATTGGATGCTAAACAACCCGTCCAAACGCGTAACTATCTATGAAGTTGGCGAGTTGTTTGCAAGAGCCTATGTCAAAGCATTTAACCAGCAAAATATCACCTCCAGCTTCAGAAAAACTGGATGTTTTCCATTTGCCGATAACATCTTTAGCGACGATGATTTTGCTCCATCTGAAGTTACGAATCAGCCAGCTCCAGAATTCGACTCTGAGGTACAAGCCCCAGCTTCATCCAGTGTTGATGAGCAAGAGGTTGAAGGCAGAATCTCTGAAGGTACAATAGCAACTCTTGAACTGCCCGTTACGTCACAAGTTCAAACTGACTTCACTCCGGAAGTAGTACGGCCGTACCCAAAAGCACAAGCCAGTCTCACAACTGCTGAAAAACCCAAAAGAAAGCGAAGAGAAAAGGGAAGATCATTAATTCTCACCAATACTCCCGTCAAGAACAGAATCACTGCGCAGCTTAGTGAAAAGAAAAATCCTCCAGCCAAGAATAAAAAGAAGGAAGCCAATAAGCTGAAGAAGAAACAGAAAACCATCACAAAACCCAAACCTGTTAGACGTGCTCTTAAAGTGGCTTCTATCGATAATGAAGGTGCTTCCTCGACCTCTGATAAAATTTATTTTTGCACTGTTTGCCAAGAACAATACAGTGCAGAAGATCCAGAAGACTGGGTGCAATGCTGTTGTTCTGGTTGCAATGCATGCTCCAATGAAAGATCTTCAAGCAAACATTATTGCACCAATTGGTCGCATGAAATCTGCTTAAACAGCGATGAAACACCCCTGTGTTTTGACTGTGAGGAATCGTCGCTCGATGTTTGTCAATGCTGGTCTCAAGACGATTTCAATATTACTTCCGCTGGAACGGTATTTTATCAACGTTGAAAACACTGAATAGCACATATACGTGGAGACTAACGGCATGAGTGCGGTTAGCCGGTTACTGCTTAGCCATACAATGGTGAATATTCCGCTCTAATGTTAGGCTACGCCACAAATATTCAAGAGTCAAAAAATAAATCTGCAATTTTTTTTCTGAGATTTGAAAGAAAGGTGCTCGGTACTTTGTTTTTGCATTGTAAATGGGTTCTGGATCCAATCTAAATTGGTAGGGGAAGGTGGGGTTGGTTGAGTCATGTTTCAGATTTTTCCTTATATTTTTTTACCTATTGTAGATACACCTATGAAACTCTAAGTGAAACAAAGGTAATGAAGTATGCTTGCTACTACCCATTTATCAAAATGCTATCTCATGTTTAATTGCCATTTTTATTACCTCAAACACAGAGCACCGTTTGACTCAACCAACCCCGCAGGCAGGGTTAGTTGAGTCAGTGAGTGGGGTTAGTTGAGGCGCAATGGCATTCATGAGATGCATAACTTTTTGGGTGTATATTGGACACCGCCCCCATCAGGCACCTCTGATCTATGCCATCAATGAACGTTTATTGTATTCAGAAGTGGGGAATAACCTACTTTGTACTATGGGCCACAAGTATTATTAAAAATACCAGGCGGGCCACATGGCCCCAAATTCGCCCGTTTCCACAGTCTTTCCCTAAAAAAAGAATCCTCACTGCAACCAGACCCAAATTTTCCTCGATTTTTTTCCAGACTTTATGTCGTTTCTCTAAAAAAATAAAAATAGGTCTTTATCGCAACCAGGCCCTAATTTCCCTCGATTATTTCGCCCGACTTCGTGCCATTTCTCTAAAAAAAGTCTTCATACCGCCTAGACCCAAATTTCACACATTCTATCGAAAGTGACGTGAAATCTAATACTTTTCATGCTTTTCCCGCGGGCCACATTGCATTGCTCTGCGAATCAAATTCGGGCCACAGGTTCCCCACCCCTGAATTAATCACAAGTGGGATATATAAAAACAGCATTGATTTGCTTTTTGTTTCCTCAAGTGTCAGAACAAATGCAGCACATCCAACTGGACCAAGCCAACCAAGCTCACTAATATCAGATGAATCATCATAAATGATTGTCTCTTCTGTAGATTCTGATGAACTATTTTGTCTCTATGCAACTTTTCTATACTTCCCTTTCTTTTTCTCTGCAGTTTTCGTTTTTTAAGTTGTTTTCTTTTCTTTCTGATGTCTTGCTTCTTGCAACCTTTTTTCTCTGGTGTAGCGGTCAAAACAAGTGACCTTCCTCTTTTACGCTTGGGCCTGGTTTCTTTTCTTCTGGGAGCTTTGGACATTGGAAGCATTTCCATTGGAGACATACAAGTAGTCTCTGAACTAGCTGAATTCCCAGCAGGAGTTAGGCTGAAACAAGCTTGATATGCAGCACTAATGTTGGGTGTTTCGAAGGTTATGGACAACTGATCCGTGTGTTCATTGATTTCTGAAGCACAGTTTTCAGCTTGAAGCCCTACACATAACTCTAAATGTCGGTTGGTCATTTCTGATGGAGCAAAATGTACGTCAGTGAAAATGTCTCTTTACACAGGATATATCCCTGTTGCCTCAAAACCGGCAGTAATATTTTGTGGGAAAAAGCATTTTCATAAGCTTGGTTTGTAATGCTAGTCACATCATATATAGCCTACTAGCCTACAACAAACCTTTCCAGGATTATTTATTTGCCAGGAACTCAATGCTCTGTTGTAGTAGGCCTTAAATGGGCCAAACACAGCCCTGTCCAAAGGCTGTAATTTATGAGATATGCGAGGGTGTAAAACTAAACAGAAAAGTAATGGATAATTAATTAAATAATAGCTCAAAAGCAAGGATAATGTGCGTTTAGCAATTCAAATTCAGAAGTAAGATTTCAGCAGCCTGCAACTTGAGGCAGGGTTAGTTGAGTCACTGCTTCAACTAGCCCTGCAGTTATTGACTCAACCAACCCCAATCCTTCCTCGTGACAATTATTGAACATATTTATCTATACGTAAAGCTTTATCAGTCTTACACAAATGCACTGTGCTTAAGATAGCTATAAACTATATGGAACTTTGACGCAACGTTTGCTTACGCCTAGCATAGCTTCAGCATCCCAATCAACTTTAAGCTGAAAATATTTACTTTTTAGTCTAAAAAATGGCGTTTTGCTGACTGTATAAATTGCACAGCTGCTAAAACAAGATAGACGCAGTTACCCATAATGCTTATTATTTCAAGCAATTAATCTCCACGAAGTCATGCTTGGTTAGTCACAAAACAATGGTGACTCAACTAACCCACTGACTCAACTAACCCCACCTTCCTCCGGTATTGTCCAATTCTAGAAGAAAATTATTTTTAAGCTCTTTCAATAGTCTTAACAAGTATCGATAACCAGAGGCTTAATAACGTTTGATTCCATGCCATTGTTAGCCAAAAAGTTTCAGTAAATGAGAATATTTCAAATAAATCATTTTCAATGTTTTGTTTCTACAGGTAGATGTTTAATTTTCTGATGAACGCTTCAACTTTAGATTTCAATGTAAAAATATAGATGTTTTCTCTTTGGAAGGACAAATTAAATTCGTTCCCCTTTTTCAAGCAAACCTGATAAACAGCATGATTTGAAAAGCCTTTTCAAAAACGTCTTATGTGAGCACGTGTTGCTGTGTTTTCTTGAAATACAATTCGTGAAAGACTTTTTCACTTCAGAACTCTTCTTTTCGGTCATCGCATACAGACGAAGGATTTGGGAATTTTATCCTACAACTTTCCCACGGAGATATATGGTTTACCGCTGTGACCAATTATCAAAGATGATTGTGCCGCGCAAGCTATAGGCTATGATACAATCAAAAGCAGATGAATTAAATCTGGCCTCTCAGTTGGATGCTGGCAACTCTGACTTGAAATTGTTGCAGTTTATACGTGAGAAAATTGTTGCTAAAAATCAATTACGGTACAAAATTGTGACAATACAGTTGAGTTTTAATCTTTATAGCCTACAATTTTGTTAGTTACAATTCCCACAAGATAATCTTAACTGCATTTGTTCATAAATGCTGTCTACGACATGATTCATGATTTTTCTGAACAATAAGCCTTTTCTTCTTCAATAGTTTGTTCAGCTGCGATCTCCCATATGAATTCCCTCCAGTCTCTTTTGTCTTTTGTTTTTAGTAGTAGGTTACTTTCAGCATGAATTTCATTTCCGTATTTTTCTTGATGTTGCTGAAATATTTCCTTTTTTTGTCTTCCTTGTGTTCGTAGTACGGTATCTCATCAGTCAACAATAAATTTTCCAACGATTTTTATTTCTTTTTCACTTCTAGCAACGCTCAGAGTTGGCTTCTTGCTATGAGTCCTCCGAAATAGTCTATGTTCATTTTTTGAGGTTGATGTTGCTGATCAGATTGCAGTCATCAGACTCCAGTCATCGTCTATTTGTTGACTGACAAATTAATTGTTTTTCTTTTCATCCAGCTGATCCATAAAAGTCTCCTAACCTTGTACTGAACCATAAAGTCTCCTAACCTTAAACCTGAACCCGGAGACTACGAGGGCGTTGCCCGGGGGCGTAACGCTCTCTAAGTCCCGCCTGAACCATAGGGCTACATTGCAATAAATCTTATATCATACAGAGCGAAGATTTGACGTCGTGACCTATACTGTCTTTCGACAACTGCTGACGCAAAATCCAGTGGCGGATAGTATATCCCTTTTTAATTTCACGCTAATTACTGTTTTACCAGTGATGCAAAAATTTTTGGGAGTAGAGTTTCAAAAACTGCTTATTACTAAAAAAAATACTCCATACCTACAGCACAAAAATGTCACTTTATGACTAAAACAAAGACATGTAATTTTTAGAAAAAGTTATAACATTTCAGTTAAAGCAAGTGACTTTTGCTTAATCGATTGAAGTTTTAGCTACGGAATTGACGAAACCCGTCCACTTGAATAGGGTTAAGTGATAAAAGTATAGCCTACCTGGAAATAACGCTTTTCACTGCTGTAAAAACTTTGTGGAAATAAAACTGAATTTTAAATTCATTCGGGGAAGTTTCAGTGTCACTGTAAGCGTATACTTTCTTCACGTAAAGTCGTAAAAAAGAGTGCAAAGTTGATTTCAGTTTTGCATTCGCGCGTTCCACATCACTGCAAGTGAAAATAATTCTGTTTAGTGTTCTATGAGTTGCCAAACTTTTAACAAATTTAAAAATTCTCACAAAATATTCTCAGACTGCTAAGGCTTTTTTAACAGAAGTTTAACAGATTTGAAATCCTTGTTTACGCGCTTGGGACGTAAGATAAACATTTCACCAAGTTCCAACGCAAAATTTGTGTTAGTTTTATTTTAAAATCTAATTCAAACATTCTTTTAACGTAATTCCCAAAAAAATCTGCAACATGAACTTTCAGTTTGAAGTCTCGCCATATCGATAGTTTGAACACCTCGACTCCCAGGGTGTGCGCTTAAGCAACGCACGTTAAGGATTGCTCTCCCGTCTCCATTCAGCGGCATCTAATGGATGGAATAATTCTAACCACATCGGCAGCAATGGCCGAGTGGTTAGCGCGTTGGGCTCGCAGTCGAGAGCCTGCATGTTCGACTCCAGCCACCCGCACTTGCTGTTGTTTTTCTGGGCAAGAAACTTTACGATAATTGCCTCTACCCAGTGATCGATTTCGAGTAATGGGTAGTACCAAATTTAAGTCATAAGTAGAGTAGACAACCGGAAACAGTCATTGCCGTCAGCTGCAGCGTGGGTCAGGTGTACGTCGGAAGGCGTACACCGATGCATAGCGCTCAAGTCCGCTTTCCCGCAATGCAGGATAAAGATAAAACAAACAAACAAACAATTCCCCGGCAACAAGACTTCAACAATCGGAAACTTCACTCAGTCAATCTCGGTGACCACTGACCGGGCCTGCGTCAGTGGTTCAAAGCCTCAAAATTCTACAAGTATGCGAAACTGACAGGATTAAACTCTGCAAGAAGCTTTCCCAGTCCGAGGATAAAGATTCAATCAAGTAGTATTTTCAAATTTGATTATGATAAATTTATAGACAGGTTTGCAAAACATGAGTACTTATCTGGCAACTCTGTTGCTTGCTGTTTTAATTTCTAAAGTCTCGCCAGAGAATCAGAATCAGAGAATGGTCTGGCGGTCTGCCTTTGCTAGGGTTGGGATAGACGATTGATTGAAGGTTTCTAATTCTTATCATAATTCAAGTCAAGTTGATACTTTGAATGATTGTTATCAAAAATTTCTACTTTCAAATAATTAAGATGTCTACATTTTCTGTGATGCGTTGCCGTGAGGTTGTTAGTCTAAAAAGTCCATCCTGCATCTTACACACAAGAACTGGTTGCATCCCCCACTTAACCAACGAAACCTTAAGTTATCTTGATCCCAAACTTCTTTTGAATGTGTTTGAGTTTTCACTTGGAACAGTAATTGATCATGTTGAAGCAATTGAGACAAGTGGGTGCTCTGCTTCAGAATGCTTTTGTTTGCCATCGAAGGCTTTAAGTTACTGCACTGTGGAAGATCAGGCAGGAAAGACAAAGAAAGGATACAACACAAAGTCAACAGTTGCTGTCTGGGGTTCTGGTGGAAAAATAAATGTTTCATGTGAAATGTACATGAAGTGCATGAAAGCAATGAAGCCTCATTTGTACCAGGTTCTTGCCGATGGGGACGTCCAAGAAGGGGACTCTAGAAAACGTGCTGTGAAATCAGTTGATAGATCAATGGAGTTCCTCAGAGAATGTCTTGAGATGCACAAGCAAAGTAAAGAATTAAAGGATTCTGCGATCCTGTGCATGATTGAGGGAGGTGATGTGATTGAAGAAAGGCAGCGTTGTATAGAGTTGATCCATAAACATCTGGAAGAATCTCATGTGGAAACCTGGGGATATGTTTTTGATGGGTTGCCAACAAATGAATTAATTACAGATAAATGGAAGTTATTGGTGGAATCTATTATTGATCTTATCCCACATGATAAGCCAGTGGTTGTTCATGGAATTGGACACCCTTTAAATATCATTGATCTTGTGGAATGTGGTGTTTCTATATTTGACACTGCTTATGTTACTAAGATAACTGAGAATAATAAAGCATTTGTTTTTGATTTTGCGGATTGTTCGTTAGAAAATGGTGAGGGAATGGAAACAAAACCTGTAGTTTATGATGAAAGTGAGTTCAATGAAACAATTGACTTATCGGACTCATGTTACGCTCAATCTTTCACATCTCTGGTTGAAGATTGCACATGTTACACTTGTACTCATCATACCAAAGCTTATATTCATCACTTGATTGTAGTGAACGAAATGCTTTCTTCGGTCCTTCTTATGCTTCACAACCTTCATCATTATTTGTCATTTTTTCAAACTCTACAAAGCATTGTAAAGATGCAAAATAACTTTAGAAGATTCAGACAAAAACTGTTGCATTTAAACCAGTGTGTTGATAAAAAGTGAATTTTAATCTAGGTTTTAATATTAATCACAGTTTAGGCTACCGCATTGTAATTTCCACATTACGTTTTTGCTTTGTATGCATTTCAGTGATGTCTTGCTTTTTATCCGAGAGTAGTTTTGTTAAATTTCATCTCAAATGTTTGTATTTCTTTTAAAATCAAGCTTCCATTTATTTCGCGTTTAAATTTCTACAGTTACTATTGTGAAGGAAGGTTACTCAAAACATTACCAATTGCATGTTTTATGATCAAAGCTCCCTCCTACTGCCAAGCAGGTCTGTGGAGTCGGGAAAAAAGTCGACTCCTCTGTTCATATCTGGACAATTTCTGCTTCAGTGTTTTTGTTTTATTTAAATTTCATTTAAGGTGTGATGGAAATTGAAACAGCGACTTTTACAAAATCTGACAAGAACATACACTGCTATTTTTCAGTGATGATTTAAAATTAGAGTACGGTACATTATAGAGAGAAGAAACAATATTTTGAAAATCGAATATAAAAAATAATTTATTGTTTATCGTTTTGTATTAAGACAAAGTCGGCCTTTGTTTAACGACTCCAACTCCGGATGTTTCAAAATCCCGGATGCAACCTAGTTTGTACCCTGAACAGTTCGTACCCTCAGTTCCTACCTTGAAAAGATTGAGAGAAAAAATTAAAAAAGCTGAAGTTGCTGATCGCAGTTTCCGCAAACAAACAAAAACTCTTAGGATCATTACCTTAAATTTTAAAATGTTTGTGGAAACTGCGGATAAACGAAAACTCCGATTAGCAACTGCCTCACTTCTCGATCTTTTCCTAACCCTAACCCTTTTAAAATGTTTGCTGAAACTGCGATCAGCGACTTCGGGAAACTCTTAGGATCATTACCGGAAATTTAAAAATGTTTGCAGAAAAACGGAAACTCCGATTAGCGACTTCAGCTTTGTTCTATTTTTTTTCTCGATCTTTTTAGGGGGAAAATTTTTAAATGTTTGCTGAAAGTGCAATCAGTGACTTCGATTTTTTTAATTTTTTCTCTAGATCTTTTCAGGGTACGAACTGTTCAGGGTGCAAACTAGGTTGCACCCCAAAATCCCTAGCCCAGACTTCATAGCCCTGCTGCCAAGTTAATAGAACTTGTTCTGAAGTTATTTCGAGGAAATATTTTTTCCCCTTAAAAAACAAACAATCATAATTTTTCTTTTGTTTGAAACATAATAGCAAAAAGTGTAGTCATGCTCTCAATTGGGTTTCTTTTAAGAGACCAAGAGAAAATATGACTGTTTTTGATGTTAGGTCAATTGTCGCCAGCATTCTGTAGTGTTTATCATGTTTGTGTTTTCTTTTAGGTTTATTTTAATTTAAGCTATGGCTCTTGCTGTGAGTGCCTTGAAGCAGCAAATTGAACAAGCTAAAGAAAGTTTGAAAAATGTTGATAACAATATTAAGAAGGTCACTGGTCGAGATCCCAATGAAATCAGGTGAAAATAGGTTTCAAATGCATTTTCATGCCTGAGTTTGATTGAACAACTTTTGTGTAACTTGATTATCTTACAAACCAGTCTGCTGTTGTTGAACCCTGCAAACTGCAAAGCTTTAGAAGTAGCTTATTATAAAAACATTGGTAGCTATTGGATTAAATCTGCAAGAAAACATAATTATTTGTGCATATATGCTTTATTTTTCTAGTATTCTGTTTTAAATATTTAAATTGCTATTTCTCTTTTCAGGGAAAGACTAACCATAGAGACTGGACGGGGAAGCAGAGGAAGAAATGTCATGCACCTGGGAAGGTAGTATATATCAAGCCTTAAAACTCGTGTTTTTTTTCCGGCAGCCATCGTGGCCTACCGAGAGCTCCTTCTCGGCGGCCAAATCTGCGTGCTTGGAGGCCAAAATACAATAACGATAGCACAAGTAAATAGCATTAAACTTGCAACAATGTTAAAATGATCACTTAGCGTTGTTGAAGTCTGGGCGACGTCCTGCAATAGAATCGTTGTACCACACATTAAATGCTTTATCGGGATTGTAATCCGGTACTGCGGGACCATCTAACGACTCTAAATTGTTTTAACTGCTCGCAGCTCAGTAAATTGTTTCAACTGCATACCGCCTTTCATAAAACCTGACGATTAATTCCGTTATGATGTCACCATTGAGGGTGTGAAGTCACTAACCCACAGCGTTCTCAACTATGAAGACACATGTTTTACCCACGGATGTCAACTAACCTAGTTCTCCTTTTTAACAACGATTCAATGTCCGACAACATTGAATCGATATAAAAACGACAATATTGCCAGCTGATGTAAATTAGCACTTCGGACTAACACTTCGTTAAAATAAACATCGGGAATTGCAAACAAGACTTACAGCGCTGGTGATCGCAGCTGGATATATTCAATACAACAGTAGTGACTATGATGCGCTGACCTAATTCTGCGTCACTCTTTGGTACTACATATTTTTGACATTTAATCCACGCATTCTAATGCGAAATTAAATAATTGGCTAGAAGAAACCGGCGGCCAAACTTGGCCGACGGAGGAGGTAGCACAGGCGGTCATTCAAGCACTACTTAGTGCTTAGTGGCCATGGCCGCCGGCTGTTTTAAGGCTTGATATATAATGAAATGTTTCAACCATGGCAGCCTATATACCGTACACAGACCACATGCAAGCTCCAAATGTGTCTGGAAGCCGATCTGCTGTGCTTGACATCAGAAGTTGATAGTCTGAGAAGTAGGCTAGTTAATAAAGACATTGTTACATGCTTGTATGCTGGTGCTGGTGTCCACGACTGTTGAGAAGTCGTTAAATGGCTTCCGAAAATACCGCTTCATTGACCAAGTTTGGTCTTGGGTTTTCCACAAGCCAACATTTTTCCACTTGTGTAAGTACTTTGAACTTTTTTCTCCACTTGCTTTCATCGGAATGGCCTGTTTCGGTGAGTACCCTATTCGATGAGAGCCTTTTCGGTGAGAGCCCTATTTGGTGATTTTTTTTTAAATTATTGGGTACCGTAGCCTAGGCTAGCTACCCTTAACCGTTTTAGGGTTAAGGGTAGGGGTTTAGGATCTTATTTCAAAGTTTAGCGACGTTAAAACGACGGCAATGATAGTTAGGCTACGGCAGAGGTTCTCAACCTTTTGGGATTCAAGGACCACTTAAAAAAATTGTGTCTCAGTCATGGACCACAATTCCCCTTTCTCCTCCCCTTGTAATGAACAAATGTCACTTAGGCCTATTGCTTGCTAAGTCATAAACAGTAGTTGGTTTTCAAAAGATTGCTACATTTAGTGCGAACCTTGAGCTTGCACATTTGAGCATAGCATATCCAAACGAGGTGTAATACTTGAAAGAACCAATCGGAGTTCAACTTCAAGTCGAGAACAATACTTTGTTTTTATTGTAACCAGTGTAGAAAATCCACATTCACAAAAATATGCTAAGATGTCGCAAAAGGTAAAATTATTTTTAAAGCTTTCTGAGACAGTTGTGGATACTCGTGTGAAGTCTGTATCCAAAATTGTATCAAGCTCACTTTCAGATGAATGCAACATATTCAAAGTAGTGTCACTGGTTAGTTCACGGACTGAAAACCCATAAAAAACTCTGAACGTTCAAATCACCAAAGTAGACTAAAAGTTAAATTGATCCTGCAGTGACTGAGCATGGTCAGAAATAAAATTCATCAATAGTTGTTTATTGATTTCAGCATTTTCTGGTTTCTCAGTGAATTCGTACAATTGATCAAACATGTCAAAGTTGTCCTGCAATAATCTTGTCTTCCAAAGATCAATTTTTTTCGTAAAATCAGACACTTTATCACTGAGGGTAATTAAATTTGTCTGCTTTTCTTGCAGCGATGAATTAAGTTTATGCAGTTGTTCAAAAATGTCAGCCAAATAAGCTAGAACAGCAACCCAAAAGCTATTGTTGAAATGAGCAACAAACTTGGATTTTTTTATCTAAGAAACTCCCTCACAGCACAGTGGGCGTAGTCAGAAAAACATTTTTTCGGGGGGGGGCAAATGTTTGATAAATTGAAGAAAACGACAAAGTGTTTGATGTAAGACATCGCCACCTGATGTGCAGTGGCGTATCCTGGTGGGTTAAGCAAGGGAAGCAATAAAGCTAGTGGGGAGTTAGAGCGTGCCAAAGACACGCGTTATTCTAGGGGGGATCCGGGGGCATGCTCCCCCGGAAATTTTTTGCAAAATTACACTCAAATTTAATGGATTATAGCGCTTTCTGGAAACAGATTCAGGGTAATACTTGTATGAAATTTATTAGCAGATAAACAGCTATTAACTTATTAAAGTAGCTGTTACACACGAACGGACAAAAACTGCGGTTAAAATTAGTGAACACAAAAAACTCAACTACACAGAAACTACACAAAAACCCAACAGAATAAGTGATTCTGAAATTGCTTCCACAGATTAGTTAAAAGGAGCATAAATCGCGTAAACTTTGCGCGGTTTACAATTTGCAAAATTTATTGGTGTCTTTCTGTCTGTCTAAAACAAATCCTGGGGGTGTTAATAGCCAGATGTCTTGGAAAACAATATAAATTTATACAAATTATAGGCTATTATATTTTAAACAAAGGGTTCAACTTCGGAATCCAAACTTTGAAAATTTGGCGGGCATGGCCCCTTTCGCTCCCCCTGGCTACGCCTATGTCACAGCATCACGTAACTCAAACAGTTGGTAAAACACTTTTGCCTTGATAACCAGCAAACTTGAGTATGCATCGGTAACTTTTCATGATCAAGATCCTTATTCAAACATAATGAAGCAAAGAGACGACAATCTAGTGGATGATCCTTGATAAAATTAACAACTTTTATGCAAAGGGTTAAAAAACAATGATTTCTGACTTTGCTCGCGGATCACCAGGCAAATGCCCGCGGACCACAGGTTGAGAACCGCTCGCTACAGTACCCAATAATTTAAAAAAAAAAATTTCAAAAAAATCACCGAATAGGGAACTCTCCCAAAAAGGCTCTCACCGAATCGGACTCACCGAATCGGACTCACCGAATAGGCCTAGTAGCAGACCCTGCTTTCATATGTGATACTTTTTTCTCTTCACTCAAATGCACCTATTTTCACAAAGAAGGCCGTCTCTCAAATGGTGACGGGAAGTATTGCTGAGAAAAGTTTGAACTGAGCATTGACCTTTAATAACTTGAAGACTCACTTTACACTACTTAGGAGTCAGTGCAATTTAATACAACTGCAATTATATTTCATGGCCTTGTTTGTGCAGTAAACTCAAAAACACATTATCAAGCATTTGTAATGCAGGGACAATTTTCAGTGATACAAGTGTATCGAGTGTTTTTTGCAATCCCCCTGGAGGTGTCGGTAAAGGCTAGGCAAAACTTATTGAATACCATCAGTTTGCAGTACAAACTTCCAATGCTGTTTTGCGAGTTTATACAGTAGCACTTTAGTCGTTTGACTAACACTTTGGGTAGCCTACTAAACTGTGTCGATCTAGTATTTGTAAGAAAAGAAGTCTGGTCTTTTGGATGCAGAAATGCACTTTATGCTGTAATACAGGCCTCTGAGATCTTTCATTTTCCCTGTCACCAAGCATGGCCTGCCAGAGCTAATAAGAACAGCACAAACAAGGCCCTGAAACATATTTGGGAAGCAGTGTATTTAAACACAATCGCATGTAGAGCTAGTCTTCGCGATTTTACAGGGTCACGCTCAGACTTTTTGCAAATCTTTTATCAGCAATATTTCTAGTCGGCGTGTTAGAGACTTTGCCTTGTTTGTGAAAAAAAGGTTGTAGTTAAAGAAAAAAAATTCACGTTCAAATGCAAGTGGACAAAAAAGTTTGAAGTGGAGTAAAACAAGTTTCAAATACCAACGGAATGTTTGCTTGTGGAAGCCGGTGATCAAAAATGGCCTCTCGGTGACATAGTTTAGGAGGCTATTTAACAACTTGTTGGCAGCCATGACCACCATTAGCTTAGAGGCATGGTAATGACAGATTGTTTTACTTTAGTTGGGCAACTAAAGTACGGCGTCGGCACCGTTAAGCTCTGGTGAGCCATATTTAGTCGCTGGAAAAATAATGGAGCTTAGAGACCTGTGTTTGTGTATACAGCCTATATATTTTGTGTGATTTTGGGAAACTTTTGAACTATTGTTACCACACAAATAATGGTTTAGATTTTGACACTTGTGTTGAAAATCCGATGAGCATTTGCAGTTTTGCCCTGATTTGAGATTCAGTGATCACATTTTGACAATTTGTATTCTCATTATTATTGCAAGAGATGTAAAGTTCATTCAGCTTAGAGTTCAAAATCAAAACAACGTTGGCCTCCAGTCCTCCACTCTCCTCTCATTATTATTGGTTTGCATGTTGGGAAGGCCTGTGAATATAGGTGGCTATGGTTTTATTGAATTGTTGTGATTTAAATCTCTGACAGGGGTTGACTATTTCCAGCGCATGTATAACATTGTATATATATCATAATCGTTTTTGAACAGTTGCGGTACCGTAATGTACATGCATTAATTGCATTCAAGGCATGTGTTGGATACTTCAATTGCTACAAAATATTAGATGGCCCCCATCTTAAAATACCAGAAATCATGGTATTTTATCATTCCCAAGCTTTCAACACCAAATGAGCTATTACTTTTTATATAACTTTGTTAACCTGATAAATTACTCAAGTTGATGGTCGTTGTGTTTCAGGCGGCCTCGCGATGACGACAAAGCAGCTGGGGAACCACCTGCAGGTCGTGCCGGAGGAATTCTTCGCAGGTTGTTAGGACGTCTTGAGTAGTAGATATACAGTTGTGACATCTTAAAAGTTTTACACACTTATCTTTATAAGTGCTAAACCCATAAACTTGCACGGAGTAGACCCCATTGTTTGATATTCAATTACCATTTCAGTCTAAATTCCGAACATGTAAAATTTTACATAATACCAAATTAGACTTGGGTTTGAAATATTATTTTATTTCAAACATAGTATCATATCCCCTATGCCTAATAACTATTAAACTCCAAATAAGGTGGCATATGGTCCACTTCTTCACATACCTGCTGAGTTTTGAAATGTTTGTCCGTTATTAATGGCTTTCTATTTGACATATGTTGCAATAAATATACAATATGGTGAGTGTTTTGATACGAGTAACCTCGAGGTTAGATCCCTGTGGTAGGGATTCATGTTGTTTCCTGTTTCATTTAGGATTGGTTCAACGTCAACCACTGGAGGCAGCACTGGTCGGCGTATTGTCGTTACTGGAAGGCGCTCTTCTAAGAAGCATGAAAGCGATGAAGATGATGACATCCCTGCTAAGGTAGATTGGTGTGAGAATGCTGTCATGTCACAGACTGTTGTGGGCCGTCTTGTGTTGTTCTTGATATTTTTGGCATTTGCAGTAGTTCATCCCAGCCTATCGTTCATTTCTAAGCATAAACGCTTTAACTTTCTCAGCATTTTTACTATTTTATTGTATTTTAATATATTTCTCATCCAGCCCACCGTCCAATCATCAGTGATATCAACAGCCAAGAGCTTCACCAAGTCCGAGCTGATTTCCGCCCAGAACGTTGATGAGAAAGGAAAGGCCAGGTAGGCTGTTAGTAGTAACGCATACTGGCAAAATATTTCGAGCTTTATTTGTAAAGTAACAATTTAACAAAACAGGTTAACTTCTACGTACCTTCAAGTAACAAAACAGGCTTAACATATTTTATTACAAAATGAAACTACAACATAATTAAAATAACTCAAACATTTGCGACACGTACTTGTGTCGTCATCAGGAATTACTTTAAATCTGTAACATACATAAAAATAAGAATTAGAAGATAAATTTGGCTATGCACTATAACTGCAACGACACTTTGGACTGGAAAGCACAAACTGAACAAGTGATACAAGAATGATTATGAGTAAATAAATAATAAAAGATCACCTGAGGTATATAATACAAACATAAATTGTTTGGTAATGGTTTCACAAACAATCGAGGCACTACGATTGTTTGTCACTGTTGTGTCTTTGATTAGGAATCGGAGGATGCTGGGAGTCCTCCTTGGGACCCTGACTCGTTTTCAAAATGAAGAAAGCAAAGCCAATCTGGCGGTGAGTGACGTCACTTGTGTCGCGACTTGGAATCCAAATTCTAGAATATTGAACAATCAGATGGAGTTTTTGCTTTTATCATTGGTGCCATGTCTGTTATGTACCAGGCAGGAGGAACATACTCATGACGAAGATGGTGATGTTTTTCCACCATTGTGAGGATAATAATTATAATTGAGGAGCATTGATGTCATTTGTTCCTGCAAATGTGCCTTGTCCGAAAAACGTCCTGGGTTGAGGATCTTTTTGAACAAATGTTTTCATGCCATAAACCTGCATTGTGATGTCATCAATGAGGTCGCTTTGGTTAGAAAATGATGTAATCTGTTTTTCCGTTCAGGTTAAGCAAGAGCAGAGGAGGACGGAGATTGAAAAGAAACTGGAGGCATCTCAAGCGACGGAGAGGAGGAAAGCGGCAGCGGAAAGGAGGGAGCTGTTCACAGAGAGGAGAGCAAAGCAGCAAAAAATCAATCTTCTGGAACAGAAAGTTGCTTTGGCTGGAGAGGTGAGTTCAATGAAGTCTATGATGCAGGTTTGATAGAACTGATACTTATAACCTTAAAATTTTACAACATGTTTCTAACTATAAATTTTGAAATTTTTGCTCTTCGCTGCCGACAGACAAACATGGCACACATCATTGTGTGATGGGAAACTACCGGGGTCGGTTGATTGCTGAAAACTTGGAAGTTACTTTCTTCACTGAAAATGATTTTCAGTTTGAGGAATGGGAGAAGGAATGGAACAAAAAATCAAAGTTTCTCATCACGAAGACATCTCCTCCTGTCTTCTTCCTCCCAAAGGACACCACCGGACGCACGATCCGGGCACTCAAGGACACAGAGAAGACGATCAAAGGTTGCACCATTGTTGTTCATGCTAAACCGGAACTGTTTGTTTTACTGCTCGTGCATTGATTATGATGTAATAATTTGAAATTGCTTTGAGAAGTTCTCTGAATTGAAAACTGCGGAATAAAAGTAAAAGTCGCTCCCATTATTTTGTTGCTCCATAAAAAGCTACTTTGCCTTTGTAAGTCACCCAATGACATGCTTGAAGATGGGGAAGGTTGCCCTCCCGTGCTTGTCAATCACAATGCACATGGCTGGATACGGAAACACAGCTCTCTGATCTTCAATTGACGTTATTTCAATTAATCCTGATCCTTTATTTTCAGAAAAAATTGAGAAGAGTCGGATTTCTTTGGAGAAAACTCTTTCAGAGATCGACAAAGAAATTGAAGAACTGGACAAGATCAGGGATGAAAAGGAAGTGCAAATGAAGGGGGGTGATAAGGGTGGGGTAAAGGTTCACATTAAGGGTGGGGGTAATGATGACGCGGTTGATGACCTCACAGAGGAACCTGGTGATGACATCAACGTTGAGTCAGATGCTGAGGGAGATGATGGGGTCGAGGTGGAGGAGAAGTTGGGTGAGGATCAATCTGATGGGGGTGAAGGAGAGATTAGAGAAAATGGTAAGTTGGGTAGTGTTGAGGGGGAGGGTGATAATTCTAATGAAGAAATTGCAGAATCTCTGGATGATGATGTCATGGAAGAACAAACAAGCAAGTCTGCGACAGATCGCCGTAGTGATGATGGAACTCACCACAGTGATGATGGAGATCACCACAGCGATGATGGAGATCACCACAGCGATGATAGAGCTCACCACAGCGATGATGGAGATCCTCGTAGTGATAATGAAGATCCTCGCAGTGATAATGAAGATCCTTGCAGTGATGATGAAGATCCTCGCAGTGATGATGAAGTTTCTTGCAGAGATGATGGAGCTCATCATAGCGATGATGAAGATCCTCATCGTGATGATGGAGCTCATTATAGCGATAATGAAGATCCTCATCGTGATGATGGAGCTCATCATAACGAGGATGAAGGTTCCCGCAATGATGATGAAAGTCATCATAGTGATGAAGGTCAACATATCAATGACAAAGATGCTGAGATGGAAAAGGAAAATAAACTTGATAG
Source organism: Aplidium turbinatum (assembly GCF_918807975.1). Classification (NCBI taxonomy): domain Eukaryota; kingdom Metazoa; phylum Chordata; class Ascidiacea; order Aplousobranchia; family Polyclinidae; genus Aplidium; species Aplidium turbinatum. The sequence goes on along the minus strand of NC_137483.1, from coordinate 1,152,874 downwards.
TCATTCTCCTGATTTGTCTAAAGATGAAGCATCGGACATTAAATTAGAAGGCGATGGTGAAAAGGTGGTGGATGTTCAAAAAGAGTCCAACCTTCCTAAAGAAGATGATTCTGTTGTCGAAATAAAGTCATCCGGAGAAAGTGATGCTGAAGATGAAAAGGCGGACACAGCTGACTCATCCTCTAGTAGTGAGAGCATTTCTGGTGATGATGGATCTGGTGAAGAGGCCAATAATAATGAAAATGTGTCTTCTAGTGAAAAAGTGATGCCAGATGTGGATAAAGAATCCTCTCTCCGAGAAGATGGTAACAAGAAAAGGGGAAAAGATGATATGAAAAAGAAAGATAATACTTCGAGCAAAAGAGCGAGGCAAGCAAACACATCTGGTTCTGACTCGGAGGAGGAGATGGAACATTTATCACAAAGAAAACGTCAAACTTCCTCCAAGAAAAGTCCTTCTCCCGTGCGCTCTTCTGGAAAGCATCGTCATCGAAAGACTCAGAGTAGTCCCAGTCCAAAACGATCTCGTTCGAAACGATCCCACAGCCCCCGAAAAACCAAATTGAGAAGAAGTTCAACCCCTAAAAAAGCACGACACAGTCCAAGCCCCAAAAGATCTCGTCATCAGAAAAGTCGAACTCCTGAAAAGGTGAAACGTAAAAGGAGTCCTAGCCCAAGACGAAAATCGCGACGAAGTCCTTCTCCAAGGAGACAGAAATCACGCGCCCATGGTGACAAAGCAAAACCGATATCTCGACGGAGACTCACAAGATCCTCATCTTCGTCATCTGAATCTTCATCTGCATCTCCTTCACCAGTACGAAAGGACCGAAAGCGCAGACCAGAGTCTAGAAAGTCTCCAATACGCTCAGGAAGACGCAGGAACCATTCTCCTCCAGAGAAACATCGTCGCCGTCGCAAACCTTCTTCCTCCGACTCATCATCTTCATCCTCATCTAGCTCTTCCAGTAAGTCCCCTCCTCCTGTAAAGAAGAGGCGAGGGTCATCGGATCATGGACGCAGGCGAAGAAGTAGAAGCCGATCGAAGCATTCTCGGAAGTCCGAGAGATCCTCCAGACGACGGCGTTGATTGCTTTGTCGTCATAGGAACCACCGCGTTGCCGTGGAATTGCGCGTTTATGAAAATTATTTATCGACGTTCGCGCGGTGTAAACGAAAACTTGATCACTTTGTTTCCTCTTTCCGACGTGCATCGCTCATGACAATGCATCGTTTGTTGAGGTTTTATTGGGATGCCATTGTTGATGACGCGATATCGCTATTGGTGTTGTCGGAATGACGTCAGTTCCTAAACAGATTGTCTTCTGACGAAAAAAAAATGTATATATAACGCAACTTGACGACTTTCAACTTCAATGTTTTAGCTAATTTCGCGGGAAAGGGCATCATGCACCATGGGCACCATGCATCTCAAGCTGGTGTTGCCACGGCAGTAGGTTCACCGGAAAGATGTTAACTTTTTGTGTTGATTCATTCGCTGGATTGTCAAAGCACGATTTATAAACGACAACCACTGATCTCAGACCCACCTGATGACGCGAAATTCGTATTGACTGATCGTCATTGTGACGTCGTAGCCTAATCGCTGTTTATGACATCACACATACTGGCCATCAAACGCGATGCACATTGAACAAATAAATCACGTTTTGAAGTTTTGTTGCTGTTTTCATGTGAAGCTTTAAAAAGTGTGTTGCTGCTTCTCGTGCTCGCAAACTGTGATTACGGGGACGAATTAGCAACGAAACTCAGAATCAAAACAAGTGGTTCGACGCCATGCCAACCACGGATGTCAGGATATTGTGTGCCCCGACTGGGAGACCTTAATCCTGGCAGTTTCGCATAATGTAGAGGCTTTGAACCATTGTCGTAGTTCCGGTCACTGAGTGAAGTTTCCGATTGCTGTCTGTGCAATGTGCATTATTCCATCCATTAGGCGCCGCTCCACGTAGACTTGTCCTTTAAATAAGTTACTCTTGGGCACACACCGAGAATCGAGCCAGCGCCACTAGATGTTCATTTTCCCACAGCTAAGTGCTCATCCCTTGTTGAGGTGTTGAAGAATCCCCGTTCATGCCACTAGGAGTATTTTAGTTAGAAATTCATCAGATCAAAGATTCGGTAACGCCTAGAACATCACACAACTAAGGCGAAAGAGCCATGTCCATTGAGTCATTGTCATGAGTTACCAAGGGGGGTGGAGGACTTGTATACCTAGGACTGGTATATAAGCCCACCCCCTTGGTAACTCATGACAAAGACAGGACTCAATTTTCTCTTTCGCCTTAGTTGTGTGATGTTCTAGGTTTTCCCAAAGATTCAGGTCATCGTTTAGGGTTGCCAGACGTCCTTTAATTTGCTATAACAATTTCTTTTATAAAAAAAAAGGACAGTATTTCATTGTCCTTGAGCATACAAACAAACCAATACTTGGTGTCTATGAAGGATTTGTGGAAATTTCAAGGTCGTTGGAGGCAAAAAGTTGTAGCCTAATGACTGTTTTGGTTGGTTGGTTTTGAATCTCTATCTTCGGACTGACAAACCCTTGATTGGTTATTCCTGGTAGTTTCGCATACTTGTAGAGGCTCTTGACGCAGGGCCGGTTACCGAGATTGGCAGAGTGAAGTTTCCGATTATTGAAGTGTTGTCGCCGGGGAATTATTCCATCCGTTGAGTGTGCCGCTGAATGGAGAACATTTCTTAAAATACGTTGTTCAAGCGCACACTCCGAGAGTCGAACCAGCGCCGCTTGATCTTGAAGCTTCTTCGTTCACAAAGTCCCGACTGTTTTCTATGTTCCAATTTATGTGAGACATCCCAGTTCAGGCTTGCTCGGTGCCTCCAGGGGGGTCGTCAAAATGGTTTGTGTAGATTGGATGAGCGTATGGGCAGGGGCGCCGGAAGCGGGGGGGCAGAGGGGGCGAATGCCCCCCTTGCCCTCAAATTTTCTGCAGATGGAGGAGCAGGGGGGGCAATGGTGCCCTTTTAAAGTCATGTAAGCTACTGCACATTTTGCAATATAACAATTTCTGCTATTCGCTTTTAGCCTAATTATAATCTTTCATTTTTGCCTCAAAATAATATTTAAGGCACAAAATTTTGCAACACAGTAGGCTACAGGCCTTAAAACTCGTTTTTTTTTCGACAGCCATCGTGGCCTAACGGGAGCTCCTTCTGGGCGGCCAAATCTGCGTGCTTGGAGGCCAAAATACAAAATAAAAATAACGATAGCACAAGTAAATAGAATTAAACTTGCAACAATGCTAAAATGATCACTTAGCGTTGTTGAAGCCTGGGCGACGTCCTACAATAGAATTGCTGCACCACGCAATAACTGCTTTATCAGGATTGTAATCCAGTACTATTCAAACGACACTCGCACGAGTGTCTCCAATGTGGCTGATTTTATAAAAGTTCGCTACTCCCTTAGAATTCTTTTTAGCAACGAAAAACAACGTTCGACATGTGTTGACGATGACGGCAAGGTAATAAAATAAGTATTTCAATGATTAAAACATTACTTGTAGGCTTTAACTGCCCTTTATCAGAACTGACGATGCACTAGCAAGTGCGAAATATTTTTTCTGTTAAATCTACTGACATCTGATCCTGTTGCCTTAGCAATTGAGGCTTTAGCTATTTCAATGATGTACATTACTAAAAGACATTACTAAAAGAAGCATAATTTTTGCAAAATATGATCAAAAAATGTTTTCCCATTGATGTCAACTAACTTTGTTCTCCTTTTTAACAACGGTTCAATGTCCGACAACATCGAATCGACATAAAAACGACAATATTGCCAGCCGATGTAAATTAGCAATTCGGATTAAGACTTTGTTAAAATAAACGTCGGGAATTACAAACAAGATTTACAGCGCTGGCGATCGCAGATGGATATTCCATCAATAACAAATATTCCCCACACAATGCAACAGTGGCGATTATGACGCGCTGATCTAACTTTGCGTCACTCTTTGATACTGCATGTTTTCGACAGTTAATCCACGATCATTGTATTGCGAAATTAAATAATTGGCTAGGAGAGACCGGCGGCCAAACTTGGCCGATTGAGGAGGTAGCACCGGCGGTTCATTCAAGCACTACTTAGCGGCCATGGCCGCAGGCTGCTTAAGGCTTGACAGTAGGTTATTACATCATTATAAAATAGCATGATGCCCTTCTTTGTATACCGGACACTTGTAGGCTATCATTACTCAATACATAGTGAGCTGATAGATTAGCATTATCGCTATGTCTTATCTTAAAACTTGAAAAAAAATTGGTTTTATAGTAAACAAAAGTGCCCTTTTTTCGTAATCTTGCCCCCCCAGTCAAAAATCGTTCCGGCGCCCCTGCGTATGGGTCGGCTGCTGCGTAGGTAGCTACTTTACTTCGAGTCTTTTCTGTGTGTGTGAGAACGTGTTTATACTCCTCGGCTGTTTAGGGGCTCACTCATATTAGTAAATTATGTTTAATGTTTTTTCTCCATTTGAAAAAATAGAAATGCTGCGTCAGAAGCTCGATAGCGTAGCCTACTTATTTTAAAATACGATCATGGTCGATCGTAAGCTATTTACAGTACAACTTCCAACAGAATCGGTTGGGACGCACCTATATTTAGTTTGTCAAGCACTTTTCAGCTAGCCCACTTGAAATAAAAAGTGTGGCACAAAAATTCGACATTTTTGCATTAAAACAATACCAATCGGTATTGTTTTAACACATCAACCAACGTCCCGTCCATGAGTTTCTAAAATATATTATTGAGTCGGAATCGGGTGTTTTCTATGCTGATTCACTACCCGTGTACAAAACAACGTAGGCTAAGTGCCATGAATAAACTAAATTGAAGGGTAGGCTATGCACCAGACAGTGGGCAGACTCATGTAAACTACAATGGAGGAGGGTCATAGCTAGAGTAAGGGATGCGGGGGTATGCTTTCCCAGGAAATTTTTGCAAATTTGTCTTAGGTTTTATAGCTTTTCTTGCGATCTGAGCCTTAGGCTACGTGGCTGATAATTGTTTGAGATGTTTTGCAAAAAAAGAAGACTTGGAACACACCATGAAATCAATGTCTGGATTTTATGTTTTTATTCTTTCGTATGAGAAGTTGGTATGTGATTAAAATGTTTATTCTGCATTGCAGAAAAGCAGACTTGAAGCGGTATGCAGTGGTGTATAGCCTACACCTTACCCGAGCTGTAGCCAATGAGATTTTACTGTTTTCGGTTGTCTTCGCTACATTTAAATATTTTTACTTAATACCACCTTTACCTGATTTTTACCTATAACCTAATACTGGAATAGTCTAAACCAGTGGTTCTCAACCTTTTTGTTTTGGCGGAATCCTTTTGGTACCTTCTAAGTGGTCGCGGACCCTTAACAAATTTTTATCTGAATTTTGGTATATCGCTTCTCCTATAACATGATAATGGAATCTTAGAAGAATTTGGATGAACACTTAGAAGAATTTTGCTGAACTCGCGACGCACTTATGACGATTGATGACATTGACGAAATTATGTTATGAGCTTTTTGTTGGCACGCAGCATCAAAAATCAGTAATCTTATTTATATGTTGATTTGGTGTTTTTCTATAACTTTTATCAAAAATCGATAAAATTTTGCGACCAATACAAACAATTTCTTCTTTTTTTTATTTGTAATCATTAATTCGTTATAATCGCAGTCATTGCTAAACTGTGAGTGGTGATAGACTGCTGACTAACGTTTGCATTTCTAAGTTAATCATTGAACAATAGATTGCTGTCTCAAAAGAATTAAGTTGAACATAGCCTTGATATTAAAAAATTAAGTCATTTATATGACATATATTTTAGTTAAGAAACCACACCTTTGAACTGTCAAAGGACATCGCACCATTTCGTTGGGAAGTATAGGCTACAGTCCTAATACGCAAATAAAGCACAACCAACCAATTTTTAAATTTCGAAATTTATCAATCATGCTGTAAACTCGGAAACTTTCATGGACCCCCTGAAATCGCTTCGCGGACCCCCGGTTGAGAACCACTGGTCCAAACAATTCATTGTCTAAACTCTAAAGGAACAAACACCGAAACACGTCACTAGAGTCAGTAATAACTTACAACTTTTAAGATGGGAATATCCCCAGATAGCGATTTTCGTTTTGCATGCAATTATAAATCTGCATGCCTTGGTCCCATATACGCCACAGTGTGGGAAAAGAGCGGCAAATAGGCAAATTGTATAATCAAGGCATGCTGAGCTGCTCTCTTCTGCGAGCCTTAGCAGGATTGCCACATTTTGATAATGAACAGCGGCTTCGAATATTGAAATTAAGAGAGCGAGGAGGTTTTGTTATTAACATTTTCAATCTCTTCGTATAAATTCGCTGTTCCTCAAAGATTTTTGATTTTATCAGAATTGTATGGCATGGAGAATACGTCACTGCTCGAGGCGTTATCACTAAAAATAACGGCCCACTAGTGAATTTAGCAGAAAGAGGCAGTGTGCTGCAAGTGCCGCACTGATTGCTTTTAATGAGATTTTTGACAAAGTTAACTTTTCTTTTGTCACTTAAACCTTTATAATCCAGTATGGCAACTAAAGAGTTACCTCCCTATGTCGAACAATGACTTGAGCAATGTGCCTTACATCTTATTTCCCATTGGTGCTGTTTTTGAAAAACTGATTAATTTTTTAAAAACTTTTACCATTAAATTCGTCACAAGTTATTATTTGTTACCAAACATGCAATATTATGAGGTCATCAAAAATAAAGAATTACAAATATTCTGGATTGAAATAACATTTGGATTTGGAGATCATGCCTGTGGTTCCTAAGAAAATCCGGAGAACAACTCGGCGCAAAGTAAGGAAAAATGTCAAAAAAAATTTCCACAAAAAGGTGAGAACTGTTTGAGCCAATTCTCGTTTAATTATTTTAAAGGAAACCTCAACATTGTCACATCAAGAACACGGGAAGTAGCTGACCCGATGACTGACATAGTTTTACGCTGCTTTCTGACTGTTCTTTTCAAAATAAAATGCAATAAACTTTAGATGAATATTTAATGTTATTGTACGCAACCACAACTGCAATGCTCTGTTACATCAGAACAACGTTTGCTACAAATCGTATTATTGCAAAGCGTAAAAAATAAAGACCTGATCTTTTGGAATGTTCCGGTAGATGTCGCAGTTTCACTCTTCATTGATTTTGCTCCAGCCTGTCAATCACGCTGGCTGGTCGTAGGTTACATTGTTGTTTGCCGCCTGCTTTGTGAACTTGTGACGTCACAATTGCAGCGTGTGGACACGGTATGGCGCAATCCCGAGTTTCGTTCTCAGCTCCGCAGCAAGGCCGACATGGTTGCCACGCAACAAGAATCGTGCCCAGAAGTTCCAGAGGTAAGAACTAGGTCCGTCTCTTCTGTGGTTGATCAAGGACAAATTAATGAGGTAACTTTGCATTATTGCTTCAATGAAGATTATGATTGACGACTGAACACAGATGTCCAAAAGGATGGACAATTTTCCAAAAGTCCCGTCCAATCAAAGAGTTAGGCCTGGGGAGAGCGGGAAATAGGAAAGTGAGGCATCTTTCTAGAGAAACGGAAGAGCGATCTTCGCATGTTCTTCATCAGTTATGTCACAATCAGGAAATCAGTCTATTTTTGAGTTGATTGCACGTATGAACGTTGAATCAACGTAATTGCGTTGAATTGCATTGAAATAAGCAATGACGCCGAATGACAACGGTCCTATAAAAGGGAAATATGTACTATCGAAGAGCGTATTCGCAGAACGTGAACATTGATATTAAACTACTTATCTTCTTTATTTTAGCCTCAGTCCACAACTCTTCCTCCTAACTCTTGCAACCCTACCTTCGACAACTCCTCCTTCAAAATTCAGGTGACTCTTATGCTCACAAAAGATAAATTTCAGTCATATCTTCAACGCGCATTGTTCAATTGGACTTTTCAAAAATTTCTAGCTTTGTTATAGAATTCCTGCTGGCTTCAAAACTTTCAAACTTTTCTTTTAACATTCTGCAGTCTGGTCCAGTAGATTATCGTCACAAAGCTCTAGCTATTCTCCATAATCACCTGGGAAGTCTGGAAGTCCGCTTCCAGAGAGATGTATTAGAGTTGGAGGAGATTTACAGAAGAAAATATTATCGCCACCTCTTTGTTCTGAGGAAAGCCTTATTGGAGATCACAACAAAGTAAGTTTGTCATTATATTTCTCAGGATTGCTGTTTGTAATATTGTTATTAATATTGATAGTGGTGGTCACTACCCAGACAACCAAATGCGTTATTTTTACATTGATTCAACGTCTGCAGAGGTTGAATCAATGTAAAAATGATGGATTTTACTGTCTGGGTTGTTTCGTTTACTAACTTCGCACTTACAGGAGTTTTTTTTATGTATATTTATTTAACTTTAAGCAGCGGTATTTCTTGCAATTATCATTCTTTGATCACTTTATGAATAAAAGTACAATGCCTAACGTGAATTAATTAATGAATTATGAATTAATCAATCAATTAAATTATGATTGTTCCGACACAACACGAGTTTTGTTTCTGCATTTCTACCTCTGTAGGCTAAGTCTTAGTCACAAAAAAAGTGACCAAACTTTTCAACCATATTGCTTTGTGTGGGGCTTTGTTCTGCAAATTTCAGTCGTAAGGAGAAACTATAGAAAAGCGCAGTTGTTGTATTTGAGCAAACAATTTCCAGACACCGAGATACAAAGTACGATGGGAAAGTTTTGGAGCCTTGCAAAGCTTCATTTCCTCACGGAAGTCAAGACTTGGGTCATATCAACGCCATCATGAAGCACCTGCTTGCAGACAGTGAGTTTGTACGACAGGACACCACATTAAAATTGCAACAAAAAATATATTTTTATTTTCTTCTATTTCAAAATCTTATATAGAAAAAATAAAAATATATATATTTTTGTTGCGGCGTATAAATCTTGTGTCCGGCATTCTTGTCAATTAATGTCGAGCATTGTTGTTGTATACAATCGCTAGTTCAAAGCCCTTCCTCTCAAACATGAAGGTGTGAGAATGAACTTGAAGTTACTATGTTATAACCCAGCCCTTCTCAATAAGTGAGAAGAGATTTTTCCAAAAAGGTAGAAAGGCGTGTGAAACTATTATGACTGTTTACCTAAACTTTTCACACTTTCATTGTTTCAATATTTCATCATAATTTAATGTTATTCTTATTTCTGGCTGACTTTAGCTTCTCAACTTTAACAAAATCTAAGACACAAAACAATCTTCAACCTGATCCTTTGATTGTTGAGTCACACGGCTTGGTATGACCTCAAACAGGGCAATATTGCCAACTCCATTTTCTCATCAGTAAAATATTGTATTCTGCTTCTTTTTTACATCCAGTTTATTTTCGTTTTAATTTTGTTGCCCCATCTCCCCTCAGTGGCCGACAAAATAATTTTGGTACGTAGCTTCCGAAAGCTTTAGATGCATCGATGTAACCCGCTTAGTTACAGAGTGTTGTGACGTCACTACGTGTCAATGATGTCACAGATCATGAAAAGTCTTCAAAACCTTGCAAGGAATTCTGGCTCAACGTTCTCCTCCGAGCTGATCCCATTGTCCGAAGGATGGTACATCCCAGAGACTTGGACATTCTCAAACACATAAGAGACATCAGAACGGAAGCCCTGCTGCCCCGGGCCGATGTGTCTGGCCAAAGCGGCCCATCGACAGGCAAGTATTATGACGTCATTGATCGTGGAGAGCTACAGTCGCCATTCCAATAGATAGTATATTCCATAAATAGTTTAGGAATAGGCTACTTCAGCAATAAAACATTCCATGATTGTATTGTCGTATACATTCGGTGGTTGAAGATTTAGAGTAAGTTAAGTGGAAGCCAAATATCGCGTCCACCTTCTGGCCTTTAAGCATTTGCCAAAGACACAACCGCATGCTCTTGAGCGGTGTCGAACCCGCCGTCTTTTCGAGCGCCATACCAAGGGCCGTGTTAACCACCATCCGTAGCCTACTTCCCGGCCAGAGGAGGCCCACGGCTGTTTAGAGGTTCAATCAATTTAGTCTGTCTCATGTTTTTTGACTGTTTAAAAAATTGAAAAATGCTACAGAAGCTCGATAATCAATAGCTAATTAAATCATGCCAGGCCGTATTTACTGCTTTCCAAACTCCCGACTGGCCTATCTCTAACTGGGGGCCCACTCATATTAGGTTTTCGGCTTGTAATTTTACAAATTTTTTATCCATTTTTGTAAACATTTTTCGCTTCGCTTCGCTCGTTCAACCACATTTCCTTTTATCTCGACAATATTGGGCAAGCATAGTTGGGGATTAAGGGAATAAAAAGTTTTTTCTGTCTAAAAAAATTAACATCATGATGCAAAATTTCGAAGTAAACTCTGCTCACTCAAATAGCCCAGTTAATTAATAATAATCGAACTGATAAGGTTCAATGTGAATCGAGATAGATTATGAAGTGAAATATTATATTATGTGAAGGTGGGGACACCTCAGGTAAAATTTTCTAAGTTCTAGCCTGCTGAAAGGTTGCAACACACTAGGCCAGAGGCTCCCAACCTGAGGGCCATGGCCCCCTAGTGGGCCATGAGGCTTTTTCAAGGGGGCCATGGAAAATTTTGAAAAATAGTAATTTTTTTAATTTATCATCTCTAAGTCCACTCCAACACTATAAAGCAAAAGAAATACATTAAAATTTAATAAAAATACTAGTATATTTTGCTCTTTCCACCACCAAACCAGCAATTAAGACATTGTCAGAGCAAAAACAAGCTCAACCATCACATTAACTGCAGATGTAATAACTAATTAATGTAGCCTACTATCATGTTTATTGTGTGTTGTATTCTTAACATTTTAACTACTGATTACTGTATAAACAAGTTTTTTGATTAAAATGACGTTTCTTAATTTCTTCAAAAAGTTGAAAAAAAATAGGGGGGCCATTGATTTTTCAAAATTTTTAAAGGGGGCCGCGGTGTAAAAAAGGTTTGGAACCCCTGCACTAGGCTATACAAATTTTTAAGAAATGACTTATTGAAATCCTTTTGTGGTTGTGAATAAAAAATTCTTAATATGGTAGGCTTAACTTAAATTTTAAACAAAACTTCTACTCCAATCCAATTTTAATTTGATGAATTTAGTTATAAAAAAATATATTGCTCCTAAAAATTGATCATAGAAACAAAATTATATTTGTCAAAATTGTCTGGGGGGGCGAGACCCCACACCCCCTTTCCGTTTCATTTATTTGAACATTTAGTTTTGCATTGTTTATTCATGTTATAAATTTTACTTTGTTAAAACTTCGGTCCTTTCCCAATTTTTTTTCTAGATTTTCTTCTGCATTGTCGACATAACCTATTAATATTTTTTTTTGATAAAATCTTAAAAGTTGTGTAGCCTAGGCTACTCTTTGCTAAAATGATGGATGTAAATTTTTCCCAACATTAAAAGAGTTTGCCGCCCTAACCGCTTTCTGGTCTTATTTTTAGGAGCAATCACTAAACATAGGGAACCACTAGTGGATTTCAGGGGAGGCTCGAGATGGTGTTCAAACGGCCCTCCACTATTGAATTGTCATCTTTGCGACCAAATAGTTTGCGTACTTCTAGTCCTGATAGACCTAAGTTCGATTCCAGGTCGGGTCATACGGAAAACATAAATAGCGGAACCCATTGTGTTCAAGCCTAAAGAAGTGAGGGTCCAGGCTATGGGAGGTATAATGCAAAATTGAGGAAAGTAGGCTACATTCGAAAGAAAAACTTTAACAGTTATGAAAGACAATAAACGATTCATCATCAAACTGCATGTTCAACCTTTGTGCTTATTTCAACTTAGGGGAACCACCTCTTGGGTTTTCCATCACATTTCAATTCGGGCGCAACCCTTACTTCAGCAATCGAGCCTTGCACAAACGCTACGTCATAGACACCGAGCCTGATCCCAATGATTACGTCACAAAGTCTCATCGCGACGTAATGCAACGTGGTTACGACCGTCACAACGCGGATAGCGAAGGTATTGTGACGTCATTTCCTTATTACTTTTGTAACTTAGCACTTCAAAACTGCGGTGGCTGAGGTCACTTCAACTTTACAATTTCTGTCAAACTTTATACTTTTTGTGATGACACTTGGATAAGTTTTACATTTAAACCAAAAACGCAATATGGAAACCTGATGTTAAAGTATTTTTGAAAGCATCAATTGTAATGGAATTTGTAGCATGAGTGACTTATTTATACTGAAGATGAAGATTGTTAACTAACGGACGTTTCATGACTCCAATCGTTTTAATGTCATGAGATGCAAACATTCATTTCTACTCAGGGAGTGATGAAGACACGGCTGGATGTACAAGTAACTCTTCTAGTTTTGTAAGAACATCTGATAAGCTCTTGGACTACAAAGGCATCCAAGTGGCTTCTGTGAAAGGATCCTCCATAAAGTGGTTGGTTCTGGGTGAGAACGCGCGATGGCAATTGTGACGACAGTGTCACGACAGAACAAAAAATGAATAAAACTTAGAAATTAACTTAATACGAAAAAAAATCAAGACAATTAGTTCTGGTTCCACACAAAACAAAATACAGCATTTCAAAATTTCAAAATATTTTGTTTTCAAATGTCAACTTCAGTCAGTGATGTAACTAGAGGAGAGCGCCATAGGGGCCATAGGGGATCGTCTATCATGAAGGTCGAACATTGGTTTTGTTGAAGAAATTATTTTTGATACATTCCCTCATGTTACTTCGCTACAAAGCAGAAACTTCACTCTGTTCACCACTGTGACTGGACCTGCGTCAGTGGTTCAAACTTCTACAAGTAGGCGCTACTGCCAGGATCAAGCATTTAAACAAGTTTTGTCAGTATTTTTAGCCATTCACTTTGAAGAGCATTGTTCGGTGTTTAATTGTTTTGTCATCATCAGACGTCAACGACCGCGACAATCCAACGAGGAGGAAATCTTTCTTCGACTTCTTTGATGAAATCAACGAGAAGAGATACGATTACCAGCAACAAATCGAAAAGTAAATATTTTGTCACTTTCGCGGATTCAGCTACAACTCTAACGAATTCTCATCAAATACCTAGAGGTGTGGAATGGCACTTCTCCAGGTGCCTGAGATGAAACTAAATGCTCTTGGCATCCAACGTGGTGGTGTGCGGTACATCTGCAGTGCTGTCAGTCAGCCAATAAGAAGAGTAATTGAGTCTCTATCGGTCAGTAGCAGGATACAACACGAGTCAAACCTAACTAGTGGCCGCCTTGCCAGTTGACTCGGAAACGGAATAAAAAACTTGACTTGCAATTTTTGAATTTGTTGCTGATGGAATCGATTAAATTTAGATTGTTCCAAGAGTTTTTTATGTTTTCTTTCTTATTTAACTCACAGGAGGTAAGTGAGATTGTTCAAGATCAGGAAAGTTGGTTGCTTTCTGTTGTTTGGTAGGTGATGGGAAGTGGGAAGGGGAAAGGTTGATTTGTTAAATAAATTTTGAAATTTTCCTCACATTTATTTATATTTTGGGTGAAAATGTAACAACTGCTAAAACCTAATAATCAAAAGTGGGAACCGGTTCCATGACATAAGTTAAATTTTATTGAAATACGATTGTGTGTGGTTAGCCTGTATGTACTGGTTAAATGTTTTAAGGTTCAGACTTTAGGTGGAAAATCTATTGATTTATTTTCTCAACATTTAATTAATTTTTTTCTCCCAAGACTGTAACCTCCAGTTCTCCCTCCACTGGTGAGTTGGTTGTGTGTTTCAGGGATTTTCAGATTGGTTCTTATTTCAAGAATATTCTCATCCCTCGGGCATACTTGATCTACAGGAGGAAGAATCTGAATGAACAGGAGAAGAAGATAGGTGAGCATCAAATTTCAAAGTTCTCAAACTTCTTTTCGAAAAAATGATCTTTACTTACAAGCGTAGAAACAACAGAGGATTAATATCAATGTCACTTCTTCAATTTGCGGGATATGTTTGAGCTCGTCAGGAAGAGATTCACAAACGCTTGCTTCTGATTTTCTTCTGGGATGGATTCAAAACTCATTGCCCGCACTCAACTGTTCCCTCATTGCAGATGCCCATCGTCGTGATCTTCCATGCGTGTCCAAACGAGCTAAATCTGCGTCAAAAAGTTACGTAAGTAGTTTCCAACTGAAGTCACAAAGCAAGTCTGACGTCACAAAGAATTATGACGACGTCGATGACGAAATACCTTTCGAGTTGTCGACACAAGCGCTCAATAAATTGGTAAACGACGCTGACGTGAAGCGAGAGGTTTACAGGAACAACAGGATAACAGAAACAGGTTTCGAGAAGTCCAGGATGGCCAAGTTGATGAGGAGGAACAAGATCAGTGAGGACACCCTCCTCCTAAGAAACCTGGCGTCTGATAGGGGCACAAATGATGTGGATGAAGAGGTTCGCTTCACTCCTCTTGTATGTGCCCCCTCTCACGTCAAAGGTGACGTGGACGTTGATGACGTTGTTGTGACGGGCAACGGCAAGATACGTCATGATCCTATTCCCTTACAAAGCGCAGGAGTGCAACCGACCGAAGAATCGAACCCGGGACTCAACAAACCCCCAGATTCGAGTGAGATGCAAGTTCCACACTCTCCCTCCAGGGAGAAGATGGCTCAGGTGGTCAACCGTCTTAACCACATATTAAAGAAAGGTGAGATTATTGACAATATGAGGATGAGCTTCTACAAAAGCTACTTTAGGAATGATAAACATTAATGAAAACAAGTCACACACTTGACAAGCAGCCTGTTAAATTATAAATTATATCATATACACATAATTGATGGTGGGGAATTATTACTTGGCAATCTCTTAAAACAGTTCAAATCTTCAAAAGTTTCCGAATCAAATATTTGGTTATATATTGTCACAAGGTGGCGCTATAAGTAGAGCACTTTGTTGGATGAGATGAGATCCAGACCTTAGATTTCCATCTTTGCACGCAGCACTTTACCCCGCCTCATCTTACGTGGTTTGTTCTCTCCAGGGAATCTTGCATCTGCTGGAGTCACCCAAGCCTACAGCGGACCCATCGATCCGAAGGAGACTGATGTTGCGAGGATCGGGAAGATGCTGCGCTACAATGAGGAAAGTGACGTCATGCCATCGGAGCCTGTGAGGTCACGGAAAGGCGAAGATGCCGATGACGAGTTTGCTTGGTGGGTTTGATGCAGTTAATGACGTCATGATGATGTGAAACTCGTCGTTGGAATATTTATTCCAAACTGAGATGCCTCCATATGTTTATGACATATTGTTGCTACTTCGCTTTGCATTACTGTATTTCCCAACATTCCTTCGCTGAACTTTGCGTTCCAAACGAAAACAAATCGTATGCAGGGAATACACTGCAGTTCCAAGTACAAACATCGTGTTTGGAAAGCTAATAGTGATTATAAGAACATCCAACAAGGAAGTAGGGACTTTGGAAAAATAGATCAAATATGTTGAATTGATATTGTGCAATGAAAACAGTGAGTTTTAAATCAAGGATGGTTGTGGCATTAGAAATGTTGACTACTGTCCAAAGTTAATACAATCAGCAATATTTTGTATAGAAAATGTAACTTTATTGTGAATCTCGCTTGAAGGATTCCACTTCCATTGAAGGATGCCACTTCCATTGAAGGATGCCACTTCCTTGTTGATCCCACGCTTCGCTTTGTTTCGTTCAGTATTTAGTTCAACTTGTAATTTTTTATTCCAATCGTTCAATCAGCGCAAGACAAACAACAGCGCGGGAGTCGCCATGAACAAAACGTCTTCGGCCTTTGGTGGCTTCAACATGTTTCATATTTCAAAGTACAACAATTTTTATTTCATTCTAGCCTGTTTTGCAGCTTTCCACATATAAATAGTTACCATGAAAATAAATCTAATCCCTTTCACAATGTCACCTGTGTGGAATAAGTTTCAATGTTGTGTCGCCCAGGTCTGATTACTCACTCCCCAGCATGACCCGAGCTTACCAGCAAGTTGAGAAAGAGATGAAGAGAAGACAAAAAATGGAGGACGGCGGGTAATCCTTAGATTTCTATGAAATGTCTTAATGAAACATTTCTGGATGCTCTCAGGTCTATTGAGGATGTAACAATCAATGAATTTTCAGAGTATCAGATCGCGTCCTATCTAGGGATCCCAGTGAAAGCCCCACCGACCTCACCATCCCCACTTGTCGCCACATCAAGTTTCAGAATGTTTCCCCATACCCCAGTGACAGCGAGGGTGACGTGGATGGGGCCGAGGGGAATACCCCGAGCTCGGAATCCGATGGAGGTGAGATTTAGGGCCACACAATGGGGCCTGGTGCTTGAAGCATCATTGTCATTCTGGGGTTGGGGGCGACGTAATTTGAAAACAAACTTTACTCCACTTCCCGTATTCCCTGTGCTGCGACCTTGACAAAGGAGTTTATAAACCTCTCCCTAATAAACAACTTTTAGAAGCTTCCATAACAAAACTTCGTGCCTAAACTTTTCATCAAATTTTCCGATAATTCAACTGATGATCCACTGGGATGCACGGTGTGACAAAACATTTCAAATAAAGTAAATAATATGATTGACTGATTGACTGAATCTTTATCCTCGGACTGGGAAAGCTTCTTGCAGAGCTTAATCCTGGCAGTTTCGCATACTTGTAGAGGCTTTGAATCACTGACGCAGGCCCGGTCACCGAGATTGACAGAGTGAAGTTTCCGATTGTTGAAGTCTTGTTGCCGGGGAACTATTCCATCCATTAGATGCCGCTGAATGGAGAGCAGTCCTTAACGTGCGTTGCTCAAGCGCACACCCCGAGAGTTGAACCAGCGCCGCTTGATCTTGAAGCTTCTTCGTTCCAGAAGTGACGCGCTAACCAATTGAGCTATCGGGGCGGACGCTGTATATCACACCAAATCAAAAGAAGCGGTTCATTTATTGTGCAAACTATTTAAATAAACCGATTCTTCTGATTTGGTGTGATATTGTTTGCTTTATTTTAGAAGCTTGTTGTTATTATTTTGCGTCAGCCATTGAATCTTTGTTTCACTGACAGAACGCTTTAATAGCTAGGTTACTGCTTCGACGTTGATGCGACGTTTCCTTTCGTTGAAGTTTAACACACTGAGGACCCTGGCTAAAGTTTTTGGTTAAACATTTGTGTGTGAGATTTTTGTGTTTTCAAAAAATTAGCTATTTGTAAACCAAAGATTACATTTCTGCCACCTGTTAGCTGTGAGCAAGTTGTGCATCTGTTTTGTCTTCTCAAAAAAAGAAAAGAAAAACTGAAATATTAGAGCAATAGGAACAATTAGGGGCAGTAGAATATCAGGATGCGCAACTACATCCGCTTTTGGCTTATCCGCAACACTAGAAGGGTTACGATTTTTTCTGATTTACAAAATAATGTATATTTTATAGGTTATATAAGAAGAATGAAGTTGGTTTTAAAGTAATTTAAGGTTTTTAGTTGAAAACAAGCGAGCAACAAAGCGTGAAAAAAATGTCAAATTGGCAATTGACCCTTCTAATGCTGGCGGAACAACGGAGTTGCGCGTCCCGGTATCTACCGTCCCTAGGAACAATGCATAACATATCCACTAGACTAGAGTGTTGCGTCATAATATTCGAATTTTTTTTTGCGCCTGCAGAAGATGTGATGGCGTGCACCCCCAGCTCGTCGGATAGTGGAGAGGATGTTAAGAAGACTATGAAAGGATACCGCAGGAAACCAGAAATTCGGTTTCGGTCGAATAGTTCGACAAATGAGAGCATCTTCGGAATGAAGGAACCGAGACCGTTTCCTGTTTCAGTTGGAGGTGGGAGGTTGATTTTCTTTTGAAACAAGTTATTCAGATGGAACAATGTGATTCGCCTGCATCGCGCTGCTGATGATGGTTTCTCGTGATGATTTCTCCAGTTCATAAATTGAAACGAAATTTTTTAAATATCTCCGAAATGAAATCAAGATGTACCTTTTAAAACAACAAATGAACTGAACAAACAAACTTATTTCATTGCAACAATTCTGGAAATAAAATCGCTGCAAAACGGCAAAGAATTTTGCGTCTGGATAAAATATTTTTGTTTCAAGCGTTCCAGCTATAGATTAGAGCGAGAATCGAACCGATGAGCATCTGATCACCAGTTCAATGCCAACCGGTTGCGCGTATGACGTTTGTATCACGTCATTTTATCGTCATTGTGACTTTAGGGTGGCGACAGTTGAAGAATGACGACGCGAAGAAGAAGCGATACGGTGGCTACGACAGTGAGGCACCTCCGCCGTGCGAGGAGAGCAACTGCAAACAACAATAGAAGCTTCGGGGGTTTCCAATAAAGTTTCAATTCATTTCGGATCAGGCTCGAAGATCCTGATCGCGCGCCGCCACCTTTGTGTTTGTACAATCACAATCACTATTTGCTTCTGTTTACAACCGACATCATGACCAGAAATGAAAACAAGAACGCTTCAATTGTTTGTGGTCATGTGATCACCGAATGAAGTCTGCGTCTGACCAACCACCTTCCAGAAGATGTAGGCGGTTGGAGGCAGCTTGATTGCAAGGAACATGAGGTCAATGTTCGTATACAAAAACAATCTACCGAACAAACCGCGCACGAGCGATAGGATCTAGTTCGAATCCCACCACAAGGTATGAGGGCACTCCTCAGACGCGGTGGATGATGTCACTATGCTCGGGCGGGATGATTAACTATTTGGCTCATAGAGCTTAGAGAAATTTAAATTTTTTCATCAACTGCAAAGTTTACTATTAAGCTCATCTCCATGCATTTATACAAGATACCTTAGACACCAGGGTGTCCCATAGGACACCGGGTCTTCTTTAATCTGCAATTGCCGCTTCGGATTAAGAGCTTTTGTTCTGAAATTCTTTGACTTTTAACAAAATTTACTTGACATAATGTTACCATGTTGCCCGAATTCCAAGGATATTTGTTAAAGAAATTATATCACATTTTTGATTTTACACCCTAGAATTACCACGGTGTACTATAGCAGGGCTTCCCAAAGTGGGGGTCGCAGAAAGTATACAAATTTTACACAAAGCACTGCATATTATCACTTATATGCAAAATGCTGTGAAAGTTATTAACTTTATTAAGAGTCGTGCACTCAATAGGCTACCCGTATTTTTTAAATTTATATAGTGAAATATGGAATAGGAGTTTAAAATCCTCTTTTTTGCATTGTAAACGTGGATTTCAAAACCAAAGCCATTAACAAGTTATTAGTGTTATACAGCTTTGGTAGGGAGTTTGTCTTGTTAAACCATAGGCATACGAAGCCGAGCAACGTTATCAAGTTTAAAATATTAAAGATTATTATATTTACAAAAAACACAAAACTACGCAACAATTAAATATCAAACGTTTTCGACATCACAAGATGTCCTCTTCAGGAATAACATACATACAAATTAACTACATCTGAATAAAATACAATGGTTAACTAAATCTATAAACAGGAAAAGACAAAAAAAAACTGCACAGTACTTCTGACTAGCTCAAACTCAACGATAGGCTCCACGAGAATCAAAGGTAACTGCATCAAAAAGTGTTTAAACAGATCACATGATGTGGTAGAAAGGCAAGGTGCGAAAAAACTAATTTTAAAATACAGAGAGCAAAAAAGACGAGCCGCAAGCATACAACTGTCTGTTCAAAAGTGGATTGTGATGTTTTATGTAATAGTGTTAAAAAATTAAGTCGTGAATTTTCCAACGGAAAAAGTGTAGCCTTTGTTCATCGTGTTTGTAAAGACGCTTTTGGAAAGGCTTTTCAAATTATGCTATTTGTCAGGTTTGCCTGAAAAGGGGGAATGAATTTAATTTGTCCTTCCAAGGAGAAAAACATTTATGTTTTTACATGGAAATCTAAAGTTGGAGCGTTCATCAAAAAATTAAACATCTAGAAACAAAACATTGAAAATGATTTATTTAAAATATTCTCATTTACTGAAAAGTTTTTGGCTAACAATGGCGTGGAATCAAGCGTTATTAAGCCTCTGGTTATTGACACTTCTCAAGACTGTTGAAAGAGCTGAAAAGTATTTTCTTCCAGAATTGGACAATACTTTTAGATTTGATCCAAAACCCATTTGGTTGGTTGGTTTTGAATCTTTATCCTCGGACTGACAAAGCCTTGATAGGTTATTCCTGGTAGTTTCGCATACTTGCAGAGGGTCTTGACACAGGGCCGGTTACCGAGATTGGCAGAGTGAAGTTTTCCGATTGTTGCCGAGGAATTATTCCATTCACTAAGTGCCGTTTAATGGAGAGCAGTCCTGAAATGCGTTACTCAAGCGCACACCCCGAGGGTCGAACTTGCGCCGCGTGCTCTTGAGCTGGACGCGTAACCACTGAGCTAACGGGGCGGACCATGCAAAAACAAAGTACCGATTACCTTTCTTTCAAATCTCAAGAAAAATTTGCAGATCTACATTATCTTTTAACTAAGTTGTGGTTCGAATTTTCTGGAAAAAAGTTTCACACTTTTGGGCTTAGCCCAACGTTAGAGGGGAATATTCACCATTAGGCTATATGGCTTAGCAATAACCGCACTCCTGCCGTTTGTCTCCACGTAGCCTACATGTGCGTGTCAGTGTTTTCAACGTTGATAAAATACCGCTCCAGCGTAAATAACGTTGAAGCCGCTTTGAAACCAGCATTGACAAACACCAAGCGACGGCTAGACTTGCTTTGTCGCAGAGAGCAGTCGCACCCATCACACTGAATAAATGTGTTTACTTTTGTTTGGTTTTGTTTCCAGCAGGCTACAAGGCCTAGTAAAGTAGTAGGCTTCGAATACGGAAAGCTTGCTTTTAGTTTTTGTTCAAATTAAACCTTTCAATATATATCACAAACGTATATTTCGCATTGTTTATTCCTTTAACCGTAAAGGGGGTCGCGGAAAATTTTAGGAGATTAAAAGGGGTTGCGAGCAGAAGAGTTTGGGAAGCCCTGTCCTATAGGACACCAGAAAGCATTTTACACTGTATTGGCTTAATAACCTCATTTTAAATCTAAATTTATTTTGCTCTCAATAGCTGCCTGTCGAAACTCACTCATTATGACGCAACAGCGAGTTTTTGATTTGTAACACAGCAACAGCAAGGTTTACATTTCACACACTATAGTACCTATGTAAAGTACCAACAAAGAGCTAAAAAACAGTCTGTCTGTTATCCACCATGCATTCTACGCCAGATGTGGACACCACCACGCCTGTCAAAAAGCCATGTGTGATCGATTTCTACAATGAGAACAAAGTCGGCGTCGACGTTTTTGATCAAATGGCTCTTTTGTAAAGTACGCGATCAGTTTCCAGGAGGTGGCTATTAGCTGTATGGGGTAACATCCTCGATATAGCGGCAATCAACGCATGTGTCCTTTTTATAAAGTCGACTGGTAACCATATATCACGAAGAGACTTTATACTCGAGCTCATTGAATGTTTGTAGCCTACCACCAACTACAAAACAACACAACTATTGTCATGACACCTGAGTCAAGTAAACGCAGGAAATGCTATAGATTCTATAACATAGTATAGAAGAGGCTGTAACAATGCGACGACATTTACTTGTTCCAAGTGTCAGAATCCTACCTGTGGAAAGTGTTCGCAAAATGATTAGAAAGTTATTTTTGTGAAATTCAGCGGGTGTTGCAAATGATACTGTGATGCATTATATATATGGCTGGTCACAATAAGTGCACTCATTTATGTTTCTTTTACATCTGTAGGCTAGTCTAAGATTGCTAAACCGTGTCCCATAAAGTGCTTATTTCTTATGCTTTTTTGTTCGAAATAAGTTTTCAACAATACAAGTTGCATGCAAATGTGTTTTTTAGGAAACTGCATTCATTTAGAATGCATAATAATAGTTAAAACACTAGCAGTTAGACAGAAAAACGCTGCAATACTGAAGGTGTCCTATAGGACACCGTGGTAATTCTAGGGTGTAAAAAATCCTGGTAATTCTAGTGTTAAGGGTGTTTTAACAAGCTACTGTTCCTTAGGACGCGGGTTTGATTCTCTTTCCAGACAGTTCTTTATAACCTACGTGCGTTCATAAAAAATTATCAATCCCACAACTGATGACAAAGGTTGCGTTGTCCAAACAATTCAATAAGGGAGTTATCCCCACAATGATGCAAGTGGTGAAGAGCAACTAAACAAGTCCAGTTTGATCTTTTGCATGGAAACTAAAGTTGCAACATCTGGCAGAAGTACAGAAAAAGGTAAAAGCGACAAAACGCAATCGTTAAGACGTGTTCGAGACAGAGTAGGCTATATCCACTCGATAAAAATGTTCATTATTGATTAAATGTTCATTATGATAAAAATGATAAGCCTATTGTAGGATAGTTTTCTAAAGAATTGAAAGAATCGCGATTGCTGTGTTGGCTCGTGAGGATGGATTACACTGGTCAACACAATGTTTGGTGCAATAAAGATAAAAGAGATTTTTCGAGGATGGGAATTCCAAAAATGAAGTCTGTTTTCCGGTATCAAATCTGTTTTGTTTTTTTATTGCAGTTATCACATGTTAACGTATGATGATTGCGGTGAAATACCAGATGTGATACCGTACAAGAAGACGAACTTCATTTTCAAACTCAGTGATCCAAATTTAGCCTAAACACATTTTTGTTCATGCACCAATGGGTTGGTTTTAAATTGATCGGTGTTACTGTTGATCATAATTGTAGATTTAATTAAATTTGAAGCGTTTAGTTCATCATAAAAAAAGCAGCAACCTGTTTCAAGTTTCTTGGAAACTAGATTTACTTGAAATGTTCTTATCACGCTGCACTGCCCTCGTGTAGTCAATTACTTTTGACCTTGCTGAAGCTTAATCGCGTATTCGAATTTGACAATTACATTAGCTGAAGATATAAAAAGTTAACTTTTTAGGAAAGATCATTGATCACTATCTTCAAAGGTTACGAGTGGGCGCCGACAGCCATCAAATATCCATCACCAACCCTAAGCGGAATATTTTAGCGACTTATTTTAGAACTTTCGACGCTTTCCTTTCCCCACACCTGCGCAACGATCGATTGTTTGTTATCGCCGAGCGGCTATGACGTTGCAGCTAATTACGAAGACACTTATCGCGTCACAATTAGTCGCTGGGATTCGTATTAATCTACAAGCAGATTTCCTTGTTTTTTGAAGCTTTAAAAATATATTGAATGTTTTAAATATTACAAGAGTTTCAATATTTGTTTCATGCAAACAATAAATGCAGACATCACGCAATAGTGAAGGTCTTCTGGCATGGTAGTTACGTCAAATCAAGGGACTCCAGAGCGGAAATGAAAAAGTTGTGATTGGAAGCAGTAGAATGGTTTGGGGCACCTTCCAAAGACTCATGGAAAATCAATTTCGCCTTGTAAGCAACCGTACAGGACAATTTTTGTGTGTTTTGGCTTCGATAATAAATGCTTTTTATTTTGAAAAAGGGAAGAAACATCTTTTGTCAGACGTAAACCCACAGTGGCTGATATAGACGATTCGGTGACATATTTTCGTATGCAAACAAACTTGTTTCCACCGAGCCAGTTTAAACCTTTCTTGCTACAAATCGATTTCCATCTGCTACCACGGATGATTGTTATATAGCTCACAGTGTCTGATGTTCAGAAGCAACAACTGTAAGAGCTGAGGGCGAAAGTGTTGCCATCAACAACTGCAAGAACTGAGGGCGAAAGTGTTGCCATCAACAACTGTAAGAGCTGAGGGCGAAAGTGTTGCCATCAACAACTGTAAGAGCTGAGGGCCAAAGTGTTGCCAGAATTTATAAACAACTGAAATTGATGATATTTTCCATTCCAGCAGATTTCCCACAT
Organism: Aplidium turbinatum; assembly: GCF_918807975.1. Lineage (NCBI taxonomy): Eukaryota > Metazoa > Chordata > Ascidiacea > Aplousobranchia > Polyclinidae > Aplidium > Aplidium turbinatum. The sequence continues at coordinate 1,128,909 of NC_137483.1, read as the reverse complement.
TCGGTTGATGCAAGTTTTCCAGAGTTTTTTAAGAATTCCTCATGAGATACAACTTAAGACACGTGATGGCGCACCTGAGCAGCGCCTTTCTAAACAAGATAAATTATCGATTTTTGGCAAATACTCAATTCGAAATTTGTTGAAAAGCAAAATACCAATAAAATACCTTAATCCCATAAAACTAATGACTTCTATAAGAAGCATATCTGGTCGCCCTTGACCTCACAAAGCTTGATGAGGTCATTCCGAAACGTGCTCGCTATCACAGAATGATGTTTCCTCGCAAATTACTCGGGTATGGGCGTGTCTTTGTGACGTCATAGAACTCGACATAAACGTTATAATGAGCAAATAATGATTGAAACGAAATCTAAATCAATCGAAATTGTGGAAATTCATATATTGAGTAGAATTTTAGGAAATAAAAACATGGAAATTCCATTTATCGAAGATTGTTGCTTGATTGACAGAATATATTTATTACTGAATTTGTGTTGGTTTATTTACAAAGTCTTCGAGAGCACGATTCAACAAGATCTTGTCAGTGTAGTTCGTTAGCAATGCGTGGAGATCATTACAAATATGGTTGGGAGATTTTAAAGTCTGATAATTCTGTTTTTTCTTTAAACCTGCACAAATAACTCCAAAAATGTAACATTTCTCCACGGAGCTCTGTGGCATGACAATGAACCCAACCTGTGGTTGGAAGCCAATTACGTTCAAGCAAAACTTATTATGATGGCACATGGCCTTAACTGAACGTGAGATCGAAAAGCGGCGAGAAGTTTGACAAATGAAAGAGTTTGAAACCAGCAGTAGACAGGGAGGTCCAGTGGTACTTTTGGACTCGTGATGATTTTAAGGGTCCATAAATTTTCCAAGGGAACCGGCAACGAAGGAACCACCTCGCGTTCTTCAGATAGGATGCGTTTTTCTCAAAAGTGATTTCTTGATTTGGGGCCGGAAGATCTCATTGGTACCAAGCCCAAACTATCCTCTCCAGGCACGTGGCAGTGATTGGAAGTTTGCAACAAGAGAACACGTTTAGCTAAGGTGGGCGCTGGTCGATACCGTAGTGACGACATAATGCAAAACTAATATCCCCCACTTTTACAATTAGTCTACCAAGAGGCAATTTATTCTCTCAATTACGTCATCACTATTGACACGAACGCTAGGTGTCTCATTTCCTTTCTATCGCGTGCTTCAAAGACATCACTGATACCTCATCTCCCACAATTGACCAGGAGCCAGAAGACGCGAGGCACAGACCCAAGGTATTCGCGTCCATCGCTCACCTCTTCATTTTCAGTTCAGTTTCCATTCACAAAGTTCTTTATAATTTTATCTTATTCGGTTGCAGTTGATTGCATCTTGACATTTACCGCTTCAAATTAAAGTGAAACGTCCACCCACAGAAGCGTCCACCAACATTCTTAGAGAACGTTGAATTACAGAAGAATTTTTGCTCCTACGGATCGGAAGCTACGTACCGGAAATGAAATCGATTTGTTTTCACATGAGAAGCGACCAACGACGCGATTACATATTTGTACACAGATCATATTTAACATAACATTGCAGCACAACATGTGGCTTTCAGCATCCTGTTATGAAAGATGGAGCTTTGGTTAAAAGTTCACCTAGTTGTGCCATCAACATAATAAATGAAGGAAAGGAACATAACCGAATTTGAATTATTTATGTAAAAATATAAAAATTTAAGCAGATTACATCACAATACTCTCTTGGACGCGATGACGTGTGTATGTTTCATTCATTTCTTATTCTGTTTGTATGTTTGAATAAATAATAATACAGATTTGTAATGAATCGATAAGTCTAATACAAGACAATGACTGGCAAAGAGTAAAATATTTGCCACTTTTTTTTTATAAGTTTGTAATATAACTTGTTAACCTCTGCTTTTTGAAGAATGTGGAATACAATGCTGCTCCATCATAAATGCAACATCGATACAACGTCATCGATGGAACTTGTAAGCTCCAGTAGAGAGTTTAGTGTAAAGTTGTGTTTATTGTGAATTTGTAGTTAATCTTTTACTCTACTAAACCTGTCAAATAGTCCATCACTTTAGCCAACCTGACAAGTACCTTATTTATTTTGGTAATTTAAAGATAGATTAATTTAAACGCGGCTGAAGCAATTCTTAATCATCTGCAGTGCACAATTCAACCATTCAGCACGATCACATTTTACTAGCTACTTTAAAAGCATCCACAATTAAATGTTTCTTGAAATAATACTTGCGTTCTGTATGTTGTGTGCAAGATATTTTCATACTATTTATGACATAAATAGGCACAAAATAAGATATGATAATGCAGATGCCGTTTTTGTCGCTGTACAATTTTGCCGCGTTAATCCTCAGCAAAGTTTATGTTTGCCAGTAAACAACAGAAATAGCTTTTACCAGAAAATAAATCACCTTTAACAAAAAGTTACTTTCTTTATGAATTGTGCTAGGTCACAATTACCTCGAAAATTGCAATTCTATTCTAATCAGAAGAATAAAGAATAATCGCAACATGTCTGTGCGGTTGCCCTTGCGCCCTCTGACGGCCGTGGTACCAAGCACCGCAATCGAAATTCGGTGGGGTAGGCAGGTTTGACGAAAGTATCTTTAATAACAATAAAGGTCGCCTTTAGAATGTTAGCTTCACATTGTCGACAGATAACTTAACAAATGGTTGAAAAGTTTATATGCCTCCGTTAACGATGATTGACGGGCAACAGATGCGCGGTTTGTGAGATCATAATTCATGATACTCACCCTAGATCAATGCAACTTCAAGAGAGGGGAAGAATTTTGAGAACAATGCTTGAAAATAAATAACTTTCACTTGATCTCTTCCGCTCCAAGCATTTGTTATTATCATTTCCAAAGTTCGTATAACCTTCCCATCCCAAGTTTGTGAATCCTCCCCCAAGTTTGTGTACCCTCTCCCCAAGTTTGTGTACCCGCTGCTCCAAACACTTGGTTAAAATCTCAACGCTATAACGGCGTAACAACGCTGTAATGACAGGATTCTTGAAACCGGTTATAGTTGGTGCAATAAATATGTCTTCATGGCTTCCAATGACTTCCGCTCAAGAAGATAACAAGACGATGATTGGTTTAATTTGTACTAATGACGTCAATCCAACATGCGATCGCGCGTCACTTGAGGGATAACATCAAACCATTCTGTAATTAAATTCCGGTGCATCCTGGCAACCATGTTCTCCGTTCAAGACAGATCGTCCACACATGAAGATCCGTATACGAGTTTGGCGATGTTTTCCACATTCGTACCTCAATAAAGGGGGCATCTGGAATGATGGAGCCTTTGACGACGTTTTCATCCATCGGGATACGTCATCATCCATGGATCGTAAACGTCCTTACTCCTGTTGGAATCAAGAAGACTTTAAAAGCTTGGAATGACGTCGCCTTTTCCTAATGCCGGCTTTCCATTATTGGAAGGACTTCCAACTCCACAAGCAAATTCCAGGACAAATTTCCAACCTGTTCAACTGCAACAGCAGATGCTGGATATTGTGATGTATTTTGATAAAAAATTTACTTTTGGCCTCACACTTTATCGACCTCAAACATGAAGAAGTTCAAAGTAATATTAAACAAGCATTTGCTTTCTTAAGGTAGGCTACCATTACCAATGAAGGCACTCATCCGATACTATGTGGGTTCAATCCCTTCTAAAAGCATGCGGCTGTATCAAGGATGTAGCAACAGGGGGCTTGGGGGGTAAACTTCCATTAAAAATGTTATTTTGCCTTGAAAAATATGTTTTTATACTATTAGCCTACGATAGTTTGGTACCACTGTAATTTACGTTGAATGAAGTTTGCCCCACTAAAATTTTCTTTCAATAACCTTCAAATAAATAACCGTCAAGAAATAACTAATGTGACGTCATGTATCAGGTGTTCCCTGCTCATTCTGCTTCACGTTTCTCTTCAAATACGGGAGGTCTAGCATCAAATGCTATCAGCGAGTAAACTAAAGAAATATTAAACTAAAACTTTAGCTGAACTTTGCTAAAATCAAAGAACATTACTAACTTTGCTGTCAGGTTTTGTGAAAATTATTTCACGATAACGTTACTGAAAATGTACAGTATTTCATGGTTTAAAGTTTTTTGAATTGCTGCAATTTCTTCAGCATTTGCAGTTTTATCCAAAGCCATCAAATGACAATTTGTCGCTCAGTCTCCTGTATTGATCAGCGAATCGCGTGCCGGTAGCGGCGTTTAAAGAGAGGAATTAATGGGAACAACTATCCCTAAGCAATAACTCATCAATCTTCTAGTTCACAGCAGATTGATCGAACAGATAAAAACCTGAAACGACACAGAACGAGTTTGCCTCTCACCTTTCCACACATTAAGTCCAATAAATGCAGCAATTAGCCTTATTTTGCTCAGTAACGGCGTATTGGATTACCCCGCCTGGTTATTCGTGGAATGAGCTCGGTCTCAACGTGGGCGTCATTAGCACTCAGGAATGCCCGTTCCTTAGGCGCCCTACAAAGAATAGAACACGAAACTACATCGCATCCGACCGGCACGCCGTCATAATCGCAGCTCGAGTGGAGTTGATTGAAGCATTGCGTGATCTATCGCTACCATCAGGTGACCTTTGACTTGACCTCAAGGTCATACCTTCCATTAACGTGTCACATTGCTTAGTGTGTCGTCATAAAAAAACAAACCAAGATGCTGAGTCATTCGATAGAGTTGCCATACAAATAGATCGCTGAGAATAGCGGCGATGGCGAGTGTTCTACTTAGTTGAATATTGTGGCCAAGTCGGATCTCACGTTTTAACAATCAACATCGCGATTGATCCGGCTGTAATAGATACTTCAACAACAATATTAAAGACATCTGTTCAAAAGGACAAATGTTGTCGTCCAAGTATTGTGACAAATGTATCACAGATTAAGATGTCACAGAAAGGGTCAGCCAAAGGTTGTCCGGGCGTTGCGAAAATAGCGAGTCATCGTCGAACCTGAAATTACCTCTCGGGTTAAGCCGGGAATCAAATCATAGAATATTAATTCAATATCTCCCGTGAGAATCATCTAAACTTACCAAACACGACCGAGGTTATTGAGCAAACAAATATAATTGTCACCTCATAAACACATGTGGGACAGGATGAGTCAGTGACACCTCAAGCAAATTCAGAGAGAAAATAAAAACTCACAAAGTCGCGTTCGTGCCACGAGTGCTGACATTGTGGCAGTAGAGAGCATGTTCAATTAGTCTGCGTCATTTCACCTCATTGTTTACATCACACAGTGCACTGTCGTTGCTATTACGTCATCTCAATACTCTAAAAACGTTTTCACTCTAATCCATGAAGTTTATCGACTGATTATTTACCCACAAAACTCTCCGTTGAAGGCTAATCTCTGCAGTTGTACGCATTGCCACATACACATGCAAAGCCGATCCAGCGCTAATAACCTTCGATCCCGTTTAAAACCTTCCAGAAGCTTAATGAAGGCCACAATGCCAACCACGATTAACAATGAACTAGAAGTTCTGACAGGCCATGGAGAACAGATCCCTTTGTATTCTTACGTCACACACAATCGGTTGTTTATCCAGGACTGAGTGAAATCCCTTCAAGTTTATTTTGCCATAATGTTTCCTTGTGATGTCATCATAAGCCAAACGAGGACTGCAAAACATGGCAACATGAATAGGACGGATAAGATGTAGTCGTCGCACGTATCGTATCCGATACAGCTTTTTGATAAATATGCAGAGCCCGTAAATTCTACAAGTTTCGCTACGCTGTGCAGTGACACAAAGTCTTCTTAGTTGGTGATTGATTTATCCTGATGATAATTTGACGAAAATGTTTCTTGGCACGGGCAGCTACAACTCCTAAGGAAGCGGTCGCCGATGCAGAGACCTTTGTATTCTTCACCAGCATAAAGTTTTGAGCGGAAACGGCACAGGCCAACATAGTAGAGGTCCAGAAAAAGAAATTTAACAATCTGGAACACAAAACATGTGTACATTAGATAGTGTTTCCATAGCAACCAGCGGAAGGATATTCAAGGGAAAGCTGCTGGGGCAACAAACAAGCCACGAAAAGTCACCAACGCAAAACACTCCCCAGGTGGATTTATAAAACAAATCGACGAATCTTTTCATCCTTCGATGTCAGATGGAAGGTTAGGAAGGATGCAACGACCAATCCCGCGGTAAAATATTGTTTATTATGAAGAGGAAATACAATAAACAAACTCTAGGCTAATTCAATGGTCACGTGACCTCAAGATGTTTTTTCAGTCATTTCAGCATCAAGCTTGGGGGCGATGGTCGGTGAGGATTCCAAAGTTAGTTTCAAACCAATTTCAAGCGTTTCATCTTCTTTCGAAGGAAATGATCAACTGATTAAGCTGAAGAGAAAATAAAGCAGATGTCTCCCCCACCCTAATTCAGGTGGTGCATTATATTCTTAATGCCTTCTTACCTCATTGAAGCAAATGAATAGATTTCGCTTCCAGGGCTACAAAAGTGACGCAATAATAGACCACAACAAATGGTTGAATATATGTTTGCTGAAGTTTTGTTTGACCAAGAAAATGTTTGACCTATTCATGCAAAGCCACAAAGCGTTAGTTTCTTTCAACAATCAACTAAATAGATTGAAGCGAAAGTTTTACTTCGAAACTTGGAGTGTGACGTCACAACAGTAGTGGGCGTACGAATGTTGTGACCATCAATAGACTGATGACATGATTTTTGACATCAGATGAACATCTCTCTACAACGTATAAATTAAAGAGATTTTCATTTCAAGAATTGTTTAAATTCTATTGGTCTGGACTAGAATAGTATTTGGAAGAATTGCAAGCATGGTTGCATGGAAAGAAAAGTAGTTGTTGTAGGTGGCCTACTTAAACTTATTGCTTACTCAGCAAGTTCAACAAGAGTTTGTAAACTTATTTTCAATGTTTTTAAGTTTCTTTCTCAAAGTGGGGTTTCTTGTAAGTATCGAAAGTTGATGTTTTGACTCTGATAAAAGTTTCGCTTTTTCAAATATTTTATCGAATCTGCACCGATTAAGATCTAATTGGCTCACATCCAAACACTTTCTTCACGTCAGCGAATAAAACCGCACTTCCAATATCAAGTTATTTATCGAGCGTCTAACGATATCAACTAAATGAGGATGTTGTAACCCCCAGGGCAAGTCCCAGACACCAGATCATTTTGAAAACAACATCAGATCACTTTGAAAGCATTTTCCCAAAACTTACATCATATTTTCAATAAAAACTACAACGCTTCATAAGCTATTGGATCAGTGGTTGGATTAAATGCTAATAGGCAAGATAACCACTAAACTTAAGTAACGAAATGGTTATTTTTGCACTGCACGTTTGTAGACGTTGAATCAATGTAAAAAATACCAAGTTTGCAAACCGGAAAATAGAGTTCTTTGTTTGCAATACTTCGTCTATCGAGTCTTCGATATTTGATTGATACAACGCAGATCGACACATTCTTGTGCGACTTAGCTGTATATTGAAAGGTCTCATCTACTGCACTGTGTGGTAAGTTGGGGGCGCACAAGAAGATGGTCTGCTGTTTGAGTCTCAGTGTCACAGGAGCAAGAAAATATTTACAAATTTTTACGTTGTGTTTGATATTTTGTGATATAAGATCGACGTTCAAACGCTGCAGGACAATGTAGTTATGACATTTTCGCCGTATTCTATTACCATTCTTGCTTTCAATTAAAAACACATTTGCACACATTGATAACAAAGTTTGTCTATTATCACTCAACTCGATTGTGACGTCAGGTATTGAAGCTCGAAAAGTTGCGCAGTCATGACGGAAGTTGTTATATTCGAATCATCTGTACATCAGCATCGGATGATAGGCATATATGGCAGCCCTCCAGTTGTGAGATCTTCATCGAGAAAGTGTGACGTCACAAACGCTCATGAGCGAAGATAAAATCTAACCGTAAAAATGAAAAATCTGTTGGACTTTTGTTTTTTGCCCGAAACTAAAACCGTAATGTGAAAGCAACGACGGAATATCTATCATCTGCGCCGAAAGCGTCACTCGTCTTTTTCACATTTTAAAATGCAAGGGCAGTGCTTTCAACGCTCCAAAGGAATGCAGTAAATCCTGGGCAATGCCTTCACATTGATCAGGGTGGTCTGATTTTGGAGCAAAATGGTTGGAACTACGGCGTACTAAAACAAGGCCAAATATGTTGCTATGTAGGAAAATTTCTGAGAGTCTTAATTGTTACAATGATAGCCATGACAAATGTGTCATTTTCCCACTTACAAAAGTATGCTACCCAGTAACGATCGGTGAGGGAAAGCAAGGAAAGCAGTGCTTACCTGAGCAAAAACTATGCAAAATATATTGACTGAATTCTAGGTTTAACTTCTTATTATTTTTATCACGTCTATTTTAACTTGAAAATTACTGTATTCGTGACTAGAATTACTCGTAACGCTTGTGAGTAGTCTAAGTCCTCACCAAACCGCATGTCTTGCCTATAAATGCCAATTAACGCAAACGCTTCTGTCAGAAACAACCACTGAGGCTCCAGGGAAGCAACTTTCACAGTTGCTTTCCCCAGGTTCAAAAACGTCAAAAAACGCCTTCGTTTTATCCAATCCTTACTCGTTTTGCAAAACGTCACCAGCTGCTTAGCCAATCAAATGTGTTATGGTTAAAGTTGCTTTCCCAGTGACGTCAATGCGTACATTCGCTAGACTAACTCGTCATACGCACAGAATGGTCTCTCGTCACGGTACACAGCACAGCATCATAAAGGCGTAAAGATTGTTGCTGTTTTTTTATGTCTCCTCGCCATGTACTTTAGCCTACTAGCTTTCATAGTCATGCCTTTGCCCTTTTTACAGCGTTGATATAACGTTACTTCGCCAATGAACGTTCAGGTGCGGATGCAATATTTAGTTCGTTAAGCTTCTATACGCAGGAGGCAAACTTATCCAGCTTTTTGTACAAATTGCTTGCGGTTGTAATGTTTAGGCCTAAGTGTTAGTTTTTGTAGTGTAGGCCTAACTGAATATCTGAGAATGAACATTCATGACGAATTAAATATTTAGACAAATATTATTCCATGTCTAACACAGGATTTTTGTCCTGCAACGTTAAAATTAAGATTGTTCATGACTTCTAAACATTAAATGAATGTATGATCACGACATAGGCGAAGCACAATTTGACAGATTTTTATTTTTGATTTGTTTTGGAAATGCTCTCAGATCGCACCAAATTGGAAGTGTCTTTCAAAAATTTCTGGGGGAGGCCCCCCCAGACCCCCCGCTGGAAGTGTTGCCTTCGGGCTTCGTTCGATGGTTACGCCCTTCGTGCCTACTACCTTGCTGCAGAATATTTCCAAGTTGCTTTCCCAACGGTTTAAGCCACCGAACGTCACTGATGCTACCGTATGTAAAAAAAGCAATATTTGCACCTGGACATATTTAGCCAGAGGTTAAGTATCTGAATCTATTAAGTTCCTAATCTTCGGCTAAACCAAAAATATGTCCAGATGCAAATATTGCTTATTGTACATACTTGGACCTGACTTGTTCTGCAAACCCAATAGGCTACCAACACAACATGCATCGTAGACCTGGTATTGCGTTGGGCTTCGTGATATCAATAAAACGTATAGTAACGCCATAACAAATTGAAAAACTCTCTTCACCAGACAATCGGTACCTTCTGCGCGTGCTATGATAGAATCACCATGACGTCAGTTTATTAGTTAACAATAATAAATACTGCTCTATTGTTCTACAAAGCCGTTTGTTTGCTCACAAATACAACACGCAACGTTGGAGTCCATGCAACAGTCGTCGTGGAATCGCGGGGGTGGCCTAATCTACTTAGACCGTGACGAAACAGAAATATACTTTAGGAAAATTTATTATCTACATAAGCAATTTGTGCAAATAGTTGTCAAAGAATCTCAACAACTTTAGAAACTTACATTTCTTTTCAACAGCGACGAAACGTGGTATTTTCAGAACAAGTTCACTAACAAGCTCGAAGAGATAAGGCAGCATACCATGTCCTGTACCTACTTGTATGGACCAAAGAAACAAACAAATATGAAACGAGGTTGACTGTGGGACAACTGATCGAAAATATGATCTGGCGTGTGGAGCCTAAGAGTTCTGAAACTGATAAAAAACGTTTGTGTAATAGATTCCATTGTTACATGCAGCTTATAAGTGGAACTTCACGTTAAAGTCTTCACAAGTGTGCACTAAACCAGATTTTAATTGGCAGTGTTAGAAACGAACTGCACTTGAATAAAATAAAACCCACAATAGAAAACTGTTAAATCTAAGACAAAATAATTTTAATTTGAACAGTATTGAAATACGTAGTTATGTTTAAAACATCACCAATATAATATATTCATCCGCTACAATTCGCGCTTTAATGGGGTGTTTGCATCTGATAGGATGCCCCTCAATTTATGGCACAACATATCACGAGTCATCTCCTGATTCCAGGTTGTGGTTTAACAAGGTTTCCACTCCTTTCATTGTGTTTCAATGCCAGGAGCGAAGTTGCAGACGCAAGCGCGATGAAACAAAGTTCGAACTCTACAGAGCGAAGACATGGAAAACAAGTTCAAAAAGATTATGTTTTGGCTAACGTGACTTTTCAAAAAGTTTGAATATTGAAACTGTTTTGAGGATTAGGCTACTCGTCGCATCTCCGGTGATACCCGTAGGCCGGTCACATAATAACACGGTGCGGCTTATTGATATGTGCGGTGGAAAGTCTAATATTAACCACCACCGACAGGGAGGGTATCGTGTTTCACTTGTTTACATCGATCATGGGTGTGTTTGGTAAATATTTACTCCACCAACAATTGGTATTTGCCGATAAACAATGCAAAGGCATCTTCAATGCCACATCAGCCTACAGTTTTGCAACCGACCAACTGGACATGCAGCAATTGTTTGTTTACTCTCCAACTTCGCAGGAGGAGCAGCCTCTTCTTTTCTGAAATGAGATCGGTTGTCTACAAACTGGGACAGTATCTCTGGTCCTGAGCCACTTTTCCTACATTTAAGCTTCAATACAAGGTCAGGTAGGCTACTGACTTATCAGATAAATACATCTGCAGTTGTGAGTCCATTCCAAAGGACAAGATGAAAACCTGGATTGATCTGAGAACCTACTCTAGATGGAAACCATTTCAAATCCCGACAGCCAAACTACAAAAACCCTTGCAGACGACATCCAGACATTTGGGAAGGTTTCGGGGTCGCCAATTGTTCGCCATCAATCATCTTTATCGGTGCGCCCGTTGTTAGTGATCGATTTGAAGTAATCACATTAATTAAGAAGAAAAGGCTGAATTTAATTTAAGATCTTGTTCCATATTAAGTGTGGCACATTTCAATCTCAGTGACTGTTGGTTTAGACTTATACAGAAAAGTGGAGACATTTCTATCGGTTATGCAAGAAAAGGTTTAAAAAATTATAGCAAAATTACTGAAGTAGATCTTTAGCTTCACCCAACATTGTTAACCCCATGATAGAAATTTACAGCTTGGCCATATTTCAAAAACGTCATCATCATCACCCAAATTGAGTTTTCTCCTCACTTGTCGGGGTGACCAATTTTTTTCCTTGCAGCGATTGCCTTCACTCTTATTATCCGTGGTAACACTAATTAACAACCTGAAACCAAAGTTTTGTGGATGAATGAAAAGATTGCTTTTTAAAGTCAGGAAATTTAAAAACGAGACCAAAATATATGTTTTGAATGTCATTAAGCTCATATAGGCTACTCCACTCATAAAACATTATCTAGTAAGAAACTCATATCAACTGTGCGAAAGAAAATTAGAATTTACAAAATTACAAATAAATAAATTAACAATTTAATTAGAATTTACGCGGTGGTTTTAGAACTATCTGGCATGATAAGTCGAGGTACATTTGTAGGTAACTTGATCCTAACGTCCTCAATACGTGTGAGAACAGCACTAACAAGGCAAATTGCTACACGATTGTGAGTGGGATGAAATGAGAAGACATTCAATTCAATTTATTTTTCTTTGTCGGAAAACAACAGCAATGATAAAGTTATCAACAGTTTATGGGAATAAAACCAACAAAAGGAAACGGCGGCAAAACCAAAGAAGTTTAAAACGTGCATGCGATGTAAATTTAAAGGATACGTCGATGAAAGTAAATTTAAGCACGGCCACCAAACCTAACAGTTTAAAATAGATGAAATAGTTGAAAGAATCAGTTGGGTCCACATACCTAAAGCAACTGGAGGTCTGGCAGTGGGTGAAGCCATGCGGGGACGACTCAGGGATATCTAGAGAAGGGGATATGAAGGCTCGCAGCGATTGCCTTATTCTCATGACACTACCAGGGCGGTAGTTTGTAGAGCTTTAAACATGTGATTCTTTTTAAAATCGTAGAAAGTTTTGTAGTGCAGCTGGTACAATGAGCTACAGAAGACAGTTAGCAAATGTTACGTAGAGCATATTTAAAGAATACTTGTTTACAAAGACAGTTGAAAAGTTACCAGTAAGCTGTTTTTTTTTAACAATGCCTTTGCAGTAGGCTAGATGTAAAGCAAGTATATGGATAGTTGAATTAACAAGCAACCATGAGCATGCTGTGAATATCCAGGCCTGATGCTTAGAGCGCAATGCAAGTTATCATAACAAGATTTATTAAACTACTATCGGTGCCACTTGTCATTTTACGATAAACACAGATTATTTACGATAAACAAAAGCCCTTCTATTGTCAGACGTAATAAAAGCCTTCGTATCCCCTTCTTTAGATATCCCTGGGACGACTGAACCTTACAACCAATACAAAAAAGAAAAATCAAAAAACACAAGCACTAAGAATAAACCCGAGCTTATTATACAAAAAACTATGTACAGTGTTTCGTTTTTAAATAAAGTGAAGTGTTCGCAGTAACGACAGTGGTGCAGTTTTAAAACAGCAATCGATAACTGATCGGTTCAGGAATATACACTAATTATTATTAACGTCTCACGAACACCGGGAAATAACTTGAAACCAACCACCTGATGCACAAACGTGAGAAGCGGCATTTACATGATATCATTATTTAAAAAAATGTAGTGGGGGTTGTAAAAGCAAAAACTGGATGTCCTCTTCATCAATAATCTATTTTGTTGCACGATGTTGGTGCTGACCAATATTCACTCTTACAGTGACCTTTAGTAACCCGATGGTAACTAGGTGACGTCACTGTTTGCTTCCATGACTTTCACCGTTTGAATAACTAAAATTAGTTTTGTTTATTACATCAAGAACTTTCTGTAGATCCTAATTTCGACCTTTTTTGAATGGTTCGTATATTTAGTCTGTTCCAAAGCATGCGTGGGATCATGTAGACCAAGTTTAGTAAAGAGATGTTGTGCAATGTTGAATGCAGGTTTCAATAATCCAGGCCAATTCTTGAGCAAAGAAAATGTCAGTTTTGTTGGCAATTAAAACCTTCCTTGTATGCAAATAATTGTGTTGGCCATGTCAACTAGAGTTGGCAAGAACACTTCGAGCAACAATTTTCAGGTTAACAATGCTGCTATTGTCTGCACGGATGCACCGTGTTTTCGAGCCACATATGTTCAAGCGCGATCTTTCTTTGTGTTCTTGACAAAAATCTCTTCAAACGTCAACGAAAAAATGCCAAGTTGGACTTAAAAGCGTCGACCATCGCTATGTTTCTGTATATCGCGTTGCCGCGAGGTAGGCAGAATAATTTTGAGCCATATCCGCTATGACTTGATCAGAGTAAAAGGGAGTAGCGATATTGAGAAAACGTTGAATGAAGGAAGAATATGTTTATTCGTAATTTTATTTTGTGGCAATCTGACAGTTAAATATCAACAATTCTCATGTAAATAATTAATTATTCAGTGTTTTTTATATTTAAAGATTTCAAAAAATTGTGAGCAACACTTCCTCTACGTGACGTTCTAATCAGCGCAATGGCGTTTCAGAAGACTACTGAGATTTATAACAAATATTTTGTTCGTTTCAGCTAGTAAAGTTTACCAAACAATCATGCTCTGTAAAATTATTTGCATTGTTCTTGTAAACTTCATTGTGACATCACAATCAAATCGTCTTGGTGAGTCGGTTTTGTTTTATGTGGATTTTTTTCTGTTTTGTTAACAATCTAAAATAAGTTTTTTGGCACACGATCGTAGCAAGAATTGAAGTAATGTTTGTTTATTGGTGAAAAACTGTAATATCAACCGCCTTACAAAGATGGAGGGGAGACAAATGGCTCCTTCGATGAGGAAGAGCATCCTATTTGCTTAAACCTGATCTTGGTGGCTCCTCCACGTTGACTCCATGATGGAAGTTTGACACAAGGTATAATTTGATCGACAATGCTACATCTCGTTTCGCCTCGGCCTCGTACAGGTCTCCATGACTTCCAAGCGTCTCTGGATTGTTAGGATCTTCCAAGATTGTCGCCTGTCTATCAGCAGCAAGTGGTTGCGTGATGCTGTCAATTCTGAGATCACACCAACGTCATAGAAAAGACAGTCTTAGGAAGCTTAACAACCTCAGGAAATCTAGAGCGTCATCATTGAAGGGCCTTACCGCGTAATCTACAACATCAACACTTGCCCAGTGCGCGTTCTGAACAACGACTCTGACCTTGGGAGAAAACAATCAACTACTTTTTTCTGACAATAATTAAAATTCATTTTTCTGCATCAGCTTCGACCTGTTTAAAAGGTAAATCCCTTCGAAGAATCAGCGTAAGATGAAACTTACCTCAAAAAGGTTTACATCACAAAAGATTATCCCAAAGTCGATTGGAAAGAGATTCTCAACTTTTATACAAAATCGCTCTCATTTATAGAACGCGCCAACTCATTTAATTATCACGTCCGCAAGCTTGCCTGACTCAACCTTGTGGAATTCTTAACCTGATTTGCATAAACTTGGAAAGTTTCCACTTTCATGAAATTAAAATCAATCATAGTTCATCAAAAGTTCAGACGCCTTCGAAACAAAAAAGTAAAAACAATAGATGTAGAAAAATTATCAATGCCGCACGTCGATGACTAGGCCCTCGCATACAATGACGTATTCACTGCGTCATAATAGCGTCGAGTTGATTGGACCAAAACTGACTTTATTCTTATGACGCTCATACGAGATGCGTAACTAGTCAGAGGTGCTTTCGGGCCTCACCCGCGGCGGGAACAGCAGTACAGGGGTTAAATGTTTCTTTGTCATCTCCGCCCAGGGGGGAAGGAAAACTACTAGGCTATATCCCTAAACAGCGGCTGGACTCACAAAAAGGATGAAAATTGAAGACTTCATAGTTAGGGAGCAAAGTTTTTAAGTTTTGTGACGTAACAATAATGATTTTCAGATCCGAACGTCTTCAGGACGTTAGGAGCCTTGGATCTTCCAGACGTAGGGAATGGATTCCAGATGGAATTCTTTTTCAGTACTTTTGAGTAAGTAGACTTTTGTCATAATTATACAGACTCGAACGACTATTAGAGAAGTGGTGCCGCTAACAAGCGATTTGATTTCACTTGAATACTGAAACGATTGGGTGTAGCCCACATCAGGACAAATGTGGTTTCTAGCACTAGTTTTATCTGGTCAGTGGAGCAATAAATCAACCTGTTTGTCGTTGCTTTTACTTCCATCAGATGAACGTTGGTCTCACTTAGCGGACCATCTTTGCATCCACGTTTTTGAAAAATTTATTTGGAAATTTCAAAGTTAAAAAAACTCTTTATAAAAAAATTAAGAAACTCTCGATTTGAAACAAAAGTGATCGATTTACGTTTATTTTTGCATCTCAAGTTAAAACTTGTCTTCCAGCAACGTGTTGGTGAACGCGCATTCCGACAACGCCACGTATTCCATCCACATTCTTCCTGATAATGAATCCCCGTCCATTATCAACCTCTTCATCCCAATGGAGGAAGTCAACCTACAAGGGGAATTCCAAAGTGAATTTGAATTGTGAGTGATTCGTGATTGTGGTTGCTTCTTTAACTTATGGAGATCATCGCGATTCTTTAATGGTGACGTCAAGAAGCTAACCGCGTTGGCGTGACCTCACAATGCCATTAGATTGTCACCAATTATGTGTCATCCAGTGTGTCTGGAGAACATCGCCAAGTTTGGAGCGAAGTAGGCTGCGTCACTATCACTCTATGCCATTGAACGCGCGACTAACAAACGCGGATTGTTCCAGGCTCCTCCCATCCAAGTCCAGAGAGCGAAGGAAGCGATCCATGGTGTTGGTCAACCACGGTCATTATTACGCAACATTGGGGAGGGTGCATCTCGCGTTTGCCGTGCACGTCGCAAGTAAGTGACGTCATTGTGAAAGTCCTCTACACTGAGCTAGTGGTCATTGGCACAAAAAAAACGAGAGAACTCAAAACATAAAAATTGAGTTAAGTCAGATGAACGGAGCTTGTGGAAGGAAAGTTGAACAAATCAGCGTCTGGTTTGTTTAAGAAAATGAAAGGAACAAGGCGGACGAGAAGTCACTCGGTCAAACTAACCTAACATTGACTTTTACCAGATATTTTGAAACCCTGCAATTACAAGAATAAGTTGCAAAGGTTGCCAAACCTCAAATGTCACGCTGAATATTGCTTGAATCGGACAACTAACTTCTCAAGCATTAGGCCTATGACGTTGACAAACGGATCTTCTGGCAATGTTTTGTGACGTTGCATCAAAATTTTAAATGCTGTTTGCTGCAAACACAACAAAGCCCAGTCAACAAACCATCGCTTCACACAAATTCAACGTACAATTTCTCGACCTTATGGCAATCGGCTCTTAGCAGGATTCGGTTGTCACAAGGCACATTGTAACGTTAATCTAATAAAAAGTGCAACGTAACGGACATGAACAATGTTTATGTTCAGGTTGTGAAATTCGCTTTCTACGGTTAATCTGTCAGTGATAAGGAATATTTGTTGATGCTTGTATGGTATAATCCCTCCCACGCTCCAGCGGCATTGTTTTGTCATAAACAGAATATTCTGACAGAACTGCTTGAAAGTGATCAGCCTGGATTTTAATCCGTTCCTTCCAATGCAGGAGTCCGGCGTGAGGTGGTTTTGTACCTACACCATTGTCACCCCATCATGCAACAAATAACAGTCAGGTTGGTACCGGAGGACCCACCTAGCAGGCATCCCAAACTCCAAGAGGATCTCCTGAGAGAGATGATGGATTTAGTCTCCAAAGAAGAATACGGAGAGATGTTCTGCCGAGCTATGCAGAGGTGAGGTTAATGAGACTAGATACCATAGCAACAAGCTTCGAATGACAACACATTTCTACATTCTGTCACATTCCAACATTTTGTCGCTTTCATGCCACTGACTTTTGCGCAGTTAACAAAATAATTGCACCCAAATTTAATAGTTTGCGTAGCCTATAGGCGCAAAATTTTGTTCAATATGATTTTACTCCAACAAGACTTGATCGAACCGCAAACGTTCGCATTCTTTTATCCTTTCTAACATGACAATGGTCAGTTGTGAGTTTTCACCATGAGTGGTGGCGTCTTCTGTTGTGGCGGATACAAAATCTTGTTTTCTCCAACGAGGAGGCGCAGTGACACGTTGTAAGCTAAATACACTCGGTTTTGCTGAAATAATCAGGGTGATTGGACTGAGCATCGAACCCAGGTCGAACAGACATCATAGATTCGCGCGAATTTCCGAGAAAAAAATAAACTAAAAAGTGTTTTGAAGCTTTTTCTGGAAATACGCGATCGGGTGTTGAAAACACACATTAGCGTGAAGCCTCGGGCTATGCAAAAGCATTTGTAATTGAACATCACAAACATAAACTTCGCGTGACCTCGACCTTGTTCTATCTTGGTGATCTTCGTACAGCAAGATCATGAAACGGCGCGGACCGAGCAAGACTACAAACGGACACATTTAAATCTCGTTAAGCAATCTTGGCGCCCATCAGTGCAACCAATGCCTACACCCCGTCAATAGGTTAAGGGCAGACACTGTAGTCTTATATCTAAGCGATATGCCGCGATGTTGTATGAACATCACACATGACGGTGTCTGTGACGGAACAAGACTGGTGCACGAGCGACCAGTTTGTTGTGGACGTGACATTTATTTTCTTGTTAGACAAACGTTGATATTTCAAATCTATTTCTGGTTTGTAACCCCCGACAAGCTTGACATCATCGTGAGGGACACCATGCGGCAACGAATAACATGATAGACAACATTCGATAAGATCCAGTGACTGTCAATTGGGCGACAATAAAGCCAAACATGGTATCACCAAACATTCTTGCATTAAAACAACTTATATCCGATCAAGTGAACAAACTGCTTGCCAAGTATCGGACTGGAACCGCCTACGTTGTCAAGCTGAACCAGCGTTGATTGGATGAAAACACGTGTCAATACGATGACGTAACAATTAACACACTTAGAGCAAGACAATGCATAGCGTTAATATATTGCAACTATGTTGGTTGATAAGCATAGCAGCAGACTTGAATACGAAACTTAATTGCAGGGTGCTGAATACACAGAACAGCTCGATCGTGAAAGCAATCATGGCGAGGATCCAACAAATGCAATTCCCGTAAGTCGTAGCTGATTATGACCGAATAAACTTGGCAGATGCCTCATTGTTGATAGTCGGGCTGAGAAAGCATATTGGGACATAATGCATATGGCCAATTGAACGAGATACAGTAAAATGGGACTTATCGTATAACGATGAAAATGACTTGAACAAAGCGTTTAGTTACTTGTGGGACTTTCTTGTAAAGCGTGGGAATAATGCTTTTTGTGATGTCACGATTCCTTTCAGTTACTAACCATTGTGATTTGTCACAACGACCAACCCCGTGACGGAATAATTGGGACAATCGATTAGTTATTAATGTCAACTTATTTACAGGAAAAGTAATTGAGGCTTTCTTCTCCTGGACAATTGAAAGAAGCTTGAAATTTTCGAAAAGCTAATGGCAGCACTCCAAGAAACTTTGGAAACATCGCAATTTCACAAAAGCACGACCGGTGGAGAGGCGGGAAATACTCAGCACAAAAATAATAATCAGACTTTTACTTCCAAAGTAATAATTAATTAAACTTTAATCAAGAAAAAAAAATTTGAAACTATTATTACCGGCACAAGTATTTTCAAAACCTTTCATTTGTTTGCAGCTTGATTTTAACTTCCTCCACCGAAGCCAGTAGTTGTAGGCTCCCGTGCCGAATACACGAACAATGCACACGCCCGCCAGTGTGTTGCCTAGGTAACAAGGTCATGTTCATTCCAGACTTTCATCAATCGCAACCTTAACAAACTTCAACTAAAAAGCCATAAACTCGCATTACCATCCCTGTACTATCCGCGATTTCGATCATCTAGGTGTAGTAAGCCGTTGTTTAAATTGTTATGAATTTATCACGTCACAGCGTTACATCATGTTATGGCGTCATTCACTTGTTCATAGTTTGACGTCATGGCATTTGTAATTTTCCTCATTGTTGCATTTTTATTGTTATGGCGTTTAAAAATAAAATCTAAATAACAACGTTGCTCATCGCCAGCGCATTCATGGTTCAAACGCTAGCACGAAAGGCGGCCCTGCTAATGGAACGTGAGTTTGGAAAATCTTTTTTAGGCCTCCATGGGTATTGCAGTACACTAGGAGGCGCGCACTGACGACGCGGCATTATTGCTAGCAGGAACGACAAAGGAGAAGAATAATAATAATCATGCTTTCATTATAACATACAGTACACTGCGATCACGATGCAACAGACGACAGGAAGCAGCGAAGTGACATATAGTCTTCGAGTCAGCTGCTTTCGTTATTTTGGCATGACATTAAGTGTGTTTGCCGAGACAGCCGCGTGCTCTGGAGAGGTGTCGAACCGAACTCACATTCTTTCGAACGTCGCGCAGATGTTATCACCACTCGGCCACGCAACCGACAAGACACGACGCTCGAGGATTTCTTTACATCGATAAAAACCAGCAAGCCAGAGGCTCGGTTTGTTGCAATGATCAAGTTTATCGCAAAATTACATCAAATCCTGGACATTTTGCTCGAGAGAAACGTACGTGACTGTTCACATTCTCACAATGGCGGTGGTGTATCACGTGCAGGTTATGAAATATAGAGTCAGGCGTAATGTGCGTTCAAAGTTGAAACAAAATATTTCTGGCATTCAGGCGCATTGGCAGTCCCCTGCACGTTTCGGCCAGGTCCGATTCGGGGAGACATGCGAGTTGCATTGAAGCAAGACAGTGCCAGCTTTGCAACAATAGATCCCATTGTTCATCCAACAAAGTGACGTTTATCCGAGGTTTGTTGACGTTTATACATCGAACGGCGATGACGCGTCAAAGGACACTCAATTGTTGTCTGTGCACGATGGCAAGCGTCGTCTCACGTCATGACATGACGTCAATAATGGGGAAGTTTGGGAGAATGTGAGGTCGGGCCTCATAGACTCGTTACTTCCATCTAGTGGATGAATAATAATAATTAGTCAAGAGAAAAACGTTCTCAACAGAATTCAAGTAAAGTTCAATGTTTTCATCATCCCATCTCTCTACATGATCATATCATAGTAACCCATCTCTTCGCATCTTCTCATTCGGACCATCTACTTATGTCCTAGAGTGGTTGTCTTCTGTCCTTGTTCTGATACTTTTTACACTTGAAGAGTCCAGCGAGCCCATGAAACTATGATACGCGGAAGAATATCCAAAACGCCATCATTTCAACATCTTCTGATGATGTCTTTGCAGCTATCCCCATCAGATTCCCTTCCCATGAATCTCCTCCCATGCGACCTTCACACATAAACAAAGACATTCCTGTCCAGTTCGGTTATTATCGCGCAAAGTCATATTTGTCAAGTTGGTCTGGTTCGATATTTCATGGGCCACTTCATAACGAAGCCTCCACCTCGGAGGGACACATGGCCATTTCAGATTGTTGCTTCATCACTGTCTGTTCACGTAATGCTAAGAACATTGGATCAATGTAACGGATTTGCTTAAAGCTGCATAGATTGCAATCCCAACCAGCTCAGGTTTCTGGGGTTCCCTGGTTTGACTGTAAACTTAACAGTTTGCCGCCAAAATATTAGATTTTCCCAAGCAAGATTAATCATGTGTTTAAACCTGACGACACAGAAATATGACAAACCGATGGCTGATGTCATAGCGGCAAGATTTCACACAGATTCATGATGCACTTCACGCACTCGTCCCACTTGTTCACTTCAGGCGATGTGTATGTCGTAGAGTTCTCACAAATTTGCAAAATCTTCTTGAGCTTTCTAAACACAATCAGTAAAATAAATTTATGAACCCGTTGTGACTGAATGATTCAGGGTTGATCTCTAAGGTCAAAACTGGTTTTGACCACTAAGCGGTTTAAACCTGGTTTTAACCGGTGAAAACTAGGTTTAAACCGGTCAAAACCCACAAAAATATTTTTATGTAGTGAATGGTCGGCTACCTGGGCTATGGGCTATTTAGGAAATATAAAAGCAGTTGTGAGTTGTGGCCATTTTGATATGCAGGCCTCGAAATAGCTGGCGGCCATGGCCGCCAATACCGACCTGTCAGGCAGCAACAGATTGTTTCAGCGCCGCCAAAAACAAGACATCAAACAGCGTTAAGACTACTACCTTAATTACATGTCGTGCTACGTCTTATGTACTACGCAACGGGAGGGCAAATTTTGCGCAAATTTTATGGCAAATGTTTTTCATAAAAAGAAGTTTGTTGGAATAAATTCTTGTACTTCAGCTGGCTGTGCAAATGGTTCATCGTTCTACCAAGCATTTTTTTGGTTTATCAGAAACTTATTTTAGAATTTGAATTTTCTCAATAATTAAAATAACCAACTGATTGAAATACCAAAAACAAAAACAGAGAAATTGAACATTTTTTGTTCCAAATCCAGCATTTAGGTTATTGTTGATCAAAACAAAATATAGTTGAACATCATTACTAAACATGGAGAGTAATATTTTTAATTCAATTGAAAGGCAACTTGATAGTTGATACATACACTAAAGGGATTTTGACCAGTAATAGGTGGTCAAAACTGCCCGGTTTAAACTAGGTTTTAACCGGGCGGTTTAAACCGATCAACCCTGGAATGATTTCGTACAAATAACAATTAATTTCTAAAAACCTTGAAACAAGAACCTGAAAGGTTTCTACAAATAATGAAAACTAGAAAGTTTGAAAGTTTTTCAGCCAGTTTAGTTTTGCGCAAGTTCATCATTGAGAAAAAGCTAAACCAAATTTCAACTAGTAGCCATGAATTGTGGTCACAGTTGCGCACACATCCTCTTAAAAATTCAGAGGAAATATAAAGGACTCACCTGGGATCAGTTGCATCCAACAAGTCATGATTATGCATGAGGAGGAGCAGGTAAGATGACAGACACGTTATCGCAATGGAAAAGACTGGAATGCTGAATAAGAATAAACAGAAAGTAGTAGAAATGTAGTAGTCCAGTTTTAATCCGGTGATGTCCCGTGTCCCCGTTACCGAGGGTGACCGGATTCACCTTAGATCTTTAGATTCCAGCCATTAAACACAAACCCAAATGATTCAAATGCGGCTTTACCATTCAAGAAAGCGACAGAAGTTCTTCCTTTTACGTGACCTCATCAGTTTAGCGTCATATTGGCGTGATCCATGACGTAGTTGTTGCGTAATATTGTCCATTGAGTGTGTCATTTCACTAGCCATTTGACGTACTATGACATCATTCGGATGGCTCCTGTAACGTCATATAGAAGTTGACAGTTGAAAACGAAATTCTGCTTTCGAGAAATATTTCCACCTGATGACGTCATATTAGTCAAAATGAAACATATTTAGGGGTTTTCACATAAATTATGGGGGTGAGGCATCCCAGTGGTGATGGGCGACGTCGAGGAATAAGGCTTATGAGTCACTGGAAGAGCGGTAAAGAAAAATGGCAGTTTAAAAACATTTTATATAAAACTGAGACTAGAAACTATCCTTTGGAATGGAATACCGCATTTAATTTCTCCTGTCACAAACAACTTTCCTCTATCACCTTAAACGTACCTGTATAATGTGACCAACTTCTTTCTTAAAACATCGGTCACGGTTGAACTCTTTTCGTCACAAGATGAAGTGCCATCCTGAATACCTGGCAATGACGCTTCGACGTAGTGTGATGTCATAAAAGAGAGTTTCGTATATTGTTCTTCGAGTTGTGTGGGTGGGGCCGTCGAAAGGTCACGCGATAAAAGTGATTGGTCCAAGTCAGCGCATGATTGACAGCAGTGAGTGACGTCTCTTTTAGTGAACGAATGAGGATGAAACAAAGCCTCGTAATCAGTCACGTGATCGCGCAACCAGCTTATGGTCGTGCCATGCGAGTTTGACGATTGTCGTTTGTCACAATCCTTATTGTCTTCGGGACAATCAACATCCACTCCACCATCATGAGCAACTATCACGGCGAGGCTCATGATAACAGCAGCCAGGTTTTCATCTACGTCACGTGAACTCATCTCGCCGTGAGACAGGTGATCACGAAGACGCAGCCCGTGAGTAAGCGTGAAAAGATCCATGATTATAACCTAACAAATAAAATAGTGTGAAGACGGTTTGTGGGTCACCTCAAAGTAACAATGCGTTGGAAAACAATGTTGTAGTGGTAAATGGGGAACAATACCAGTGATGATGTTTGATCTGTTTGTTGATCACAATTATTGAGGTTGATTCAAGGACATGTAGTTTGTGAGTTTGATTTGCAAGTATTTGAAATAAATCTCAACCAATCTTCAAGCACCCACCAAGACACCATCATCCAGATCTTCTCTCAGCTTGTTTCTTCTCCCATCGGATGACTTCTCCTCCAAAACCTGTTCAAATCTACATTGATGAGCCGGATCTTTTAGGCATTTTGTTTATAAATGAAACGCACTGGGATTTAGCATGAAATCTCTCAAACTTTAGCTTGCACTCTTCGCCAAGAGGCATTGTTGGAATGATTGACAAGCGAGCAAAACATAGCGAGTTAAACCTCGCGCATAATTGGATGACAGACCGTTGTTATGGCTACCTTGGCTTTGTGACGTCACATGCGCAATCAGACGTTTTATGCAAATCATGAAACCGAGTTCTGGGAAAAGTGGAAAGGATCGAGTTGTTGAATTTGCATAGAGGTATCCAGAAGGTCATTCATTTCAATCTTCAAGGAATTTGATTTCCCAGAAAAACTATTCTACTCGTGAATAAATTTGACACCGGTTTTCCAAACTTGCAAAGTGTACAAATAACTTTGTTTGAATTAACCAATTTTAACTAAAAATCAAGACGCCGTGCTTTCAATAAAGCCAAAATTCGGGTCTCCCTTGATTACGGGGTTAACTTAAAATCCTAACAATGCAAATCGTATGTTTGATGTTGAATAAACGTCTTGTGACGATGATAAAGCATAAGTCGTTTCTATAGCAACGGACTGAAATTGCGTCACAGTGGCATCTTGAGGGAGGATCGCGGTCGTCAAGAGAAGCGTCCACTCACATGATCCATGGTCGTGTAGTAGTCCGAGGATTGTGCGGTCACCATCCGGTCCGGACAATCGTTGCGCATCGCGAACCTGCATCGCAGCACGTGCTCTATACGCGGCAGCAACGTCATCACGCAATCGCCGTACCTGAACAATGTCTTCCACATCAGAGACGGCTCGTACGAGCAAACCTTAAGATAGTTCAACTTTCTACAATAATTTTACAACCATCATTCCAGAACACACTTCTTGATACTGATTTTCCATCCAGTGTTATATTTCAGGACCCCCCACTCTCTTACATGCACCGTAGTTTATCACTCTTTTTGGCAGACCGCGAGTCGTAACAATCACAATTGTTTGTTAGATACTTTTACGACCTTTTAACAAGAAAGAACCATAATTTTATAATTACATATATAAGAATTACTGCTGCCTGGGAGTATGTTAAAGTTGACTTTATATCATCTGAAGTTGATATGAGGTCATTTGCGACTAAAAAAGGGTTAAATTGTTGTAGAAATGTTTTGAACATGAGTGATAAATAAAACAGTAAACAAATGCTTGAAAAATCGCAGCCTGTCCGCCAAAAATTACCTAATCATGTCACCACTTTATATCATGACGTATTGACGTAGCCATGAACACGAGACCTCAACAAATAACTCGATGTCCCACCAACGGGAAGTGTTCAAATTTAGAAGAGTGTCGAAAGAAGATCAAGGGTTGTGAGGAATCAAAGATGAGGATCTTGTGGATGCTAATACCACCAGATGCACTTTCTTCTGTCAAGTCACTGTTGATTAAGTTGACAAGGAAACAGACTCGCGCCTCTGCTTTCATGTATATGATGAGTGCGTGTCTCGTCAGAATACAGGGGTCAGCTGTTTCCAGGTAAACTCGTACAAACCGATTATCTAGCGCCCTCTCGAGATAAATTTAAACAAATGCACTATACAAAGTAGGCGCTATTGAGCTATTTCCATTGTACAAAGTCTTCTATGACTACATGAGTCTTCTATGACCACCCACTCACGCATGTTGGGGTGAGTGGGGGTTAGCTACACCCACCTTCCCGAGGAGTGGAGATCCAACGAGTAGTTGAAGACCGACAACATCGCTGGAGGGATAAAAGGAGATGACCCAAAAGATTTTTTTATTTCTTCCAACTTCAGCTTCACTTCCAGCTCAAGACCCACTTGAAGGCATCAACGTAGATTAACAACATTGGTGTAAATGATATTCAGTTTATATCCAGCACATCAGTGGTTTTAAAACTCCCGTTAACATTTTCTACATGTAAAATAATGCAACATTTTACTTATATGAAGGTTGCTTAAAACTTTCTATTGCTAAAAAAACATCATTGTTCCCATTGCAAGTGTGTTCAGCCATTCAGAAACTACAAATATCATGAAGATTTTAGTTACGGTATTTCATTTCAGATGCAAATTTTACACTAGCTAAAAATGTGCTTTTCTAGTTCGCATATTAGTTCTTGTAACGCAATTCTCTACATTACTGAACCTGAAACTTGAACCAAATTGGTAAAAAATAATTGAAGTTGTGTAACAATGACTTCATCAGCTTGCTCAAAAAGTTTGTATTTTCTGCACCACCAGTGTCCAGTAAGTAGAACTCACCAAAACGTTGCTTCAATAATTCCATTTCAGCAGATTTCCTCACCAAAGGCCTCATTTTTATGTCAGGCAGTAAATAGTGAGAATAAATATGTTTGGAAAGTTTCACAACAAGAAAGATCAGGAAATGATAAAAACTGTAATCACAAAACAAACACAAGTTGAACATAAACCACCATCATTACACTTGAACGTTGTGGAGGCTGAAGTGGAGGATGGGGAATAGTTTGATGATTTATTTTTGTAATGAATTACCCGAGATAAATGCAAGAGCAATAGAAGAGCATGCAACATTGCAACAGTAATAAAACTCTTCTGTTACTGAGACAAAGGGTTAGGGTTGGTTAGGTGTTGACGAAGACAAACGTTCTGTGTTGTGTAACGTACGAAATCGGTTAATCGTATGCCCTAGTCGCCAGACGTTTTGATTCGATTATCGGATAGATGCATCTAAGTGTTTTAGAAAAAGGTTCATCCAAAAGGAAAGTTACCGTATTATTGGAAATGTGCTTACTCGGTTGCAATGGGCGTTACAACGGCTTGATACAATCTTGCAACTATTTACAAATCTAATTAAACTTAGAAGGGATTGTTAGTTTTAAGTACTGAGTTATACAACACAGTATCAGCAATTGTCCCAGTGCATGTATTACAATCACAGCATTTTTTCCTGCAAAGTGTGGCAATCAGACTTTTTCTTTTTATCCGTACTTTTGCCTTTAACAAAATCCAGGTTGAATCTTTGCGACGCGATGTCTTGCGCATGAGATTGTCGCATGGGGTTAGTGGTTACAATCGCTTGTTTTTTCTGTTGACCACACGCATCCGTCTCATGGCCTTATTTTCTACACTTTGATTTTGAATACCTATCGCAGACAATAATGTGAAAAAAGAGACACTCTCCTTTGCTAACGTTTGTCATGTAACTCATTTGATCTACTTCTGATTAAAATTATCTGACCAACAATAATTACACAATTAAATGAAGTATGCAAGCTAGAAGCAAATCCGGATACATTTATCCGATATATCCTTATAAGTGGTATACAATTCATCGATAATTTTACTTAACATTAGATAAGATTTAGTTTGGAATTTTGATGCAATCATGTGTTTAAGCAGCACGCAATTAACTGAGTTTGTCTATAAAAAATACTTTGAGGAATAAACAATATTGAGGCTTTATTAAACCTAAAAACTAGAATTTTTATTGGCTAGTGTTCTTTGATTACTAGACGATTAGGTTATGTTGTAGGCTGCTTTATTAAATATATTAACACCACATCAAAAATAAAGTAAAATTGAAGGCATTTAACAAAAACAATTGAGCAGAAATTGTTGCACAGCAGTCATATGAACCACTCACATGCTGGGAACTTCATCCTCGGAAACAAAACCATGCCAAAAGAGATTTCTCAAATTTAAACTCAATGGCCCTCCAAGGAATAATTTTAACATTTTAAGGTTACTTTTTCCAAATGTATCTTCGAGCTCTTGACTCTGCACAAGGTCGCGCAATAAAAAGGGACATTGCTTTCCTTTTAAAAGAAAAACCTGACAAAACATGAGTTTAGTTAAGTTCACAATACACCAACCTGCCCTTACAACACAACAATAGTTTTTCTCTACTGTACATTCAGAAGCATGGTTTTGGCACCTGAACTGAACAAAGGCTTAGAAAAAGTTGGCACTTTGGATGGTATTACAATAAAATAGGATCATTTGATGATATTGTACACTGTACATCCATTGTGATATGGATGTATGTATCAACAAATTAATGCAATGTTACTGTTAGAATACAGAGTATTTTGACATGTCATCAAGACATTGCACAATGCACATGCTGTCAACGTCAGTCAAATTTAGACAATAGGATGAAGCAAAATAATGGCTGTTCATCTTACAGCAGCATTTCTTAAACTGGGGTAAATTTACCCCTGTGGGTAATTTTTCTCATTTTGGGGGGTAAATGGGCTATCAATCAAAATATCCACATCAGTTGACGGGACACAAAAATTGTGCCAGCTGTAGGTATTGTAGATATCATTTCACCGCTTGACGGAGATAACTGGAGATGATCTCAATCAAAACTTGAAGGATGACATCATCAGTTATCTTCAAAACTTGCAGGAGGAGTTTGAACGATATTTTCCCGAGATACAGTAAATACTGGCAGCATTTTGATGAAAGTAGCAAGAAATCCTTTTGTATGTAAAGTGAAAGATGTTCCTGAAGCAATCCAAGAAGAATTTATAAAATTAACAAACAATTCTTTTGCAAAAGATGAGTTTCACTCTTGCAACCTAGAAAAGTTTTGGGTTAAAATATAACATTGCTATCCAAGGATGAGTATTGGGTATTCAAACTCTGAATGTTCTGGTCACGTTTTATTCAACTTACCTATGCGATGCGTCTTCTCTGCATTGCTTACTGTCAAATCTAAAGCACGAAACTAACTTCATGTTGAATCCGATATTTGTTATGCATTATCTCTTACTTTACCAGACATTGAACAACTTGTTGCCAAAAAGCAAGGGCAGCCGTCGCATTGAATATAACTGATGGAATTTGTTACTTTCGTTTTTTAATAAATGAGCACTATTTTTTCTATTGGGGGTAAATCTGATATTCATCTTTGTTAAAAGGGTAAAACATACAAAAAAGATTAAGAACTACTGTCTTACAGTGACCCACATAAAATGGTGTACTAACAAAACCTAATATATACTGTATCATAATTAAAAAGTGGCTATATCTATGGCACTGTGCATATAGCCATTCCATTATTAGTGTATGGATCTCTTATTGCGCATGTACAAAGTCATGCTCACTGCTCAGTCTCATTACCAACATGGAGTGTAGTTTGTAGATGGCTTCACTTTAAAGTCTAGACAAGAAATTGTGTATCCGGTTGTCATGTAGTATGTTTGCTGGCAAATACTGTTGGCAGAGTTGGCAAGTATAAAATTGGAGTTCCAATATGGAAAAATTATCAACCCTATAAAAATCCTTTCATTGCATTTTACCAGACTTTTTTCATTGCAATGTCCCTTAGAAAAAAAATTTCTTTCTCTTTAATGTGGTTACCTGTAAATACCCATTGTTGCTGTTTGTCGGGCATTGTCAGGGTTGCCAATTCCAATTTGACCAATTTTGCATATTACGGTTTGGGTTACAATTGGGAGCTAGAGTTAAGATTATGGTCTGACAACCCTTCAAAACGTATGCCAATTCCTAAAAATGCCAACAAAGTCCAGCAATGACCGACAATGGCTGTTTATTTTGAAGAGTTGCCAGATCCGTGAGTTTTGTCTACTAAACTGGGCTAGTTTTGGTTCTAACTTACAAAGAAATTTTATTAGTTGCAGGTTATTGTTGATTCCCATGATTTCGTATTAATTCGTATCGACTTCAATACAATAAATACTATTTTTAGTTAAAAAACATCCTGCAACACTAACAATGGTATTTAGAG
Organism: Aplidium turbinatum; assembly: GCF_918807975.1. Taxonomy (NCBI): domain Eukaryota; kingdom Metazoa; phylum Chordata; class Ascidiacea; order Aplousobranchia; family Polyclinidae; genus Aplidium; species Aplidium turbinatum. The sequence continues at coordinate 1,099,124 of NC_137483.1, read as the reverse complement.
GTACCCTGTCGAGTTCAAAGTGAAACTACCATGGTGGTCATTGTTGGGTATCTGCACATGACCATGCTCAATAGAAGTGTTGTAGATGTAAAAATAATAGCATATGTATAACAATAATATGTATGGCACCATAGCCGCTGAGAGCAATCTATGTCTAAATGAATACAGCCACATAAGAAAATACACACAACATTATGAAATGTACATAAAACTGTATTACGATTATGCATTGCAGATTTGGTGCAGTCTTTTGTCTTGACGTTGAAAGCATTTGCCACAAAAAGTCCGATAATTAGCTTATATATATAATATATATATAAAATGATTTGGTTTAAAACACCACTAACTAGCCTATTTAAATTAGATGACTTTAAAATTCAATTTTCTCAAAACTGCATTTTTGGAGTTTACGATAGTTCAGCTTATTAGAGACGATGTGATCTTTAGCAAAGAAAAAAAAGATTAATTAAAAAGAAGTGGCTGCATTTACGGCGCCGTAAATACAGCCGTTCCATGCCTTTTTTCTAATCTTTATGTCGCTTTTAGTGCGCATGCGCGCTGTTGCTGAAAAAAGCTGCATAGATAACTAAATTCAACAGTTTTTGCCAAGTGATTCAGTGGCGCGTGCGCTCTGCGTCTGACTCGTACTCCCAAGGATATGAGTTCGATACTTCCAAGAGGTGTGTTTTTTCTTTAAGCTAAATTCTCACCTGAAGTGACTCAATCGTTAGGCTGCGCATTTTTGTGGCCGTTTAGTTTGTTTTTAATTCTGAACATCACAACGGAAATACGGTATATGACACATAGCAGAGATCTAGAAAAAGGTAGAAGTGACAAAACGCGGACGTTATACCGTGCATGATACCAGATAGCCGAGTGGTGAGAATGTCTGTGCGGCGTTCGAAAGGACGCGGCTGTGTCTCGGTAAAGACACTTAATGGCAAGTCAAAATAAGGGAAACAGCTGACTCGAAGACTAAATGTCACTTCGCTGCTTTCTGTAGTCTGTTGTATCGCATCTGTGATCGCAGTGTACTGTATGTTATCGCAATGGGCGCAAATAAAAACACGATTATTATTATAAAGCAGGACAATCAGTTTAAAATATGGCGTCGTTGTCGTGTGAGCCTCTGGGGGCGAGGGTCTATCCTTTTACCACCCCAGATTCACGATGTTCCCAGACTACACTGGAAGGCTACTAGAGAGCAGCCAGTCTTTGGTTTCATCATCAGCGAAGTGACGCATTTTTGTGGCCGTTCAGTTTAGTTTGTTTTTAGTTCTGACCATCACAACAAAAAATCAGTTTAAAATATGGCACGGTCGTAAACACCTAAAAATTTTATGAATAAGTTAAAACTCACTAGCCTTTTTTTCTCTTCTAAATTTATAAAAATTTTATTAGGGTGTTACGACCGTGCCATATTTTAAACTGATTTTTCGTTGTGATGGTCAGAACTAAAAACAAACTAAACTGAACGGCCACAAAAATGCGTAGCCTAACGATTGAATCGTAACGTAGCCTAGCTAAAGCTTTGAGAACAAGACGTCTCTGCGTCTGCTTGGGCGGACCATAAATGTAGTTCTGAATGGAAGTCAATCGCCACCAAACTCTATTCGTTCATCCCCGACGCCGACACACGCCCAATCAGCCTAACACTACCAAGACAGGACGTCGGGCTTTTCCGCTCAACCATGCACCAATGGGGAATGGCCTCTTCCTCCTTCTGTGAATGTGGTGCCGAGGAACAGACCGCAGACCAAATCATCATCAATTATACAATGTTCAAGCCACCTAACGGAGTGGAAGGTCTGCGTGTCATGGATGACGAAACCAAAGACTGGCTGCTCTCTAGTAGCCTTCCAGTGTAGTCTGGGAACATCGTGAATCTGGGGTGGTAAAAGAATAGACCCTTGGCCCCAGAGGCTCACACGACGACGACGCCATATTTTAAACTGATTGTCCTGCTTTATAATAATAATCGTGTTTTTATTTGCGCCCATTGCGATAACATACAGTACACTGCGATCACAGATGCGATACAACAGACTACAGAAAGCAGCGAAGTGACATTTAGTCTTCGAGTCAGCTGTTTCCCTTACTTTGACTTGCCATTAAGTGTCTTTACCGAGACACAGCCGCGTCCTTTCGAACGCTGCGCAGACGTTCTCACCACTCGGCTATCTGGTATCATGCACGGTATGATGTCCGCGTTTTGTCACTTCTAACTTTTTCTAGATCTCTGCTATGTGTCATATACTGTATTTCCGTTGTGACGTTCAGAATTAAAAACAAACTAAACGGCCACAAAAATGCGCAGCCTAACGATTGAGTCACTTCAGGTGAGAATTTAGCTTAAAGAAAAAACACACCTCTTGGAAGTATCGAACTCATATTCTTGGGAGTACGGTACGAGCCAGACGAAGATCGCACGCGCCACTGAATCACTTGGCAAAAACAGTTGAATTTAGTTATCTATGCAGCTTTTTTCAGCAACAGCGCGCATGCGCACTAAAAGCGACGTAAAGATTAGAAAAAAGGCATGGAACGGCTGTATTTACGGCGCCGTAAATGCAGCCACTTCCTAATTAAAAATTAGTTTACTGAAAACTTACATTTCCAAGAGCTCTTTCTAAAGCAGCAAAAATCTGCAAATAATGAAGATTTTCTATAGGAAAACTAACAGCTGCCATGATGTGAAACCATTTGGTAATGCAACATTTTTCAACATCCATCCAACGACTACATACATCACTCAAGTTTTCTATATCATCTGGTGTATATTTTAGTGATTTCGTTAGCTGGAATAAAGGACAAAGTTTTGCAATCGCGCTTTCAAAATCTTCTTTTGTGTTTAAAAGGTTATTTTTTGTAACCTTGTCTGCAGTTTCATCGAATAAGTTTGAAACTTCTTCATAAGATAAACTGCAAAGTTCTTTAGTTCCAGCAGATTCCTTTTCATTCCATATTTCCACAATAATACGTTTCACATAAGCAGATAAAAAACTTCGATTACAAATCATGGGCATCTTTTAAATGTTACAAAACAAACTGCAACGAACTGTAACACTGTTCTATACACCTCCATATACACCACCAGGCACCAGTCCACTTGTCACCATTCCACCTGTCACTCCACCAGACCACCACCACTATTGAATCTGGAAATGAAATCTGATAAAAGTGATGGCTGTCGACTTCTCGTCGAAGGGGAATCCCCAGTGAACTTTTGCAAATTAAACGGTGAAAAGGGGGTGTCATAGTTCTCATTAAAATTTCGTGGTTGTTTCTAAATTTTTCGCACTAAACTAAGTTAATTTTTCAAGGAAGCATAAGTGTTTACAACCTGTGATAACAATGTCCAATGTCCTTAATGTTATTTTAAAAATAGTCAACAACAAAAACAAAAGCAATTGCTTTTCTATTTTCTGACAAATTTAATCGTCACGCTTTGATTGGTAAGGAAACGCGGAAGCCGGAACTCGAGCTTGGGAAATCTTATCGAAACTCTGCAAATGACTGTGCAATGATCCGCTGGCAGCGACCCCGAATGAATTCAAAACCTATTTCCTTGATCAGCCTAAGTTGTTGGTTTCCATGTTTTTCGATCCGAACTCAGTTGTGATGTGGTAGCCAATGTTTCTGGTGGGCTTTAGTTCGAAAGCATAGGAAATACATGGTGGTTAATGATTAATTAATTTGAACTATCACAATAGCCTAATCACATAGCCTACTGTGTCAAAATATCAAACAAAGCTCACTTACATGTAAAAATGCATTTTCATTCTATAAAAAGTATTTAAGCTGAATTGTTTTATGGGAACAAGGATTAATTTTGAACAAGAAGCAATTGTACTTTGCTCATTACTTTGTGTGTGGATTCAGATTTCTTTTTGTTTGTTTTAGAGGCTACTAAAACACATACGGTAGGTTTAGCTATGACACGGATAGTCAAGTTCATTTATTATGTTTCAACAGCGCCATATATCAACAAGCAAGCAAAGTAAATGTAATTGTCAAAACAATTATTATTATTGTAACTGTCTCCGCCGCCAGTGTAGCCAAATCGTTTGGCATCCGCTGGCTTCGATCAGTCTTTCAACAAGGTTGATAGGATCTCCATTCTGTTTTGTCCTTTGCGATGTTTTGCAATCGATGGAGATGTGGTGTGCTGAGCAAGGATCCCAGGCCAGCTTTTCTGATGTCAGATCTCAGCAGTTGTAATAAATTGGTACGGTGACGTCCGGTTCGGCCTTGGTACTTTTTGCTGCCAATTATTGCAAATTCAAGGGCTTTCTGAGGAGGTGAGTCCTGGTGAAGTCTCAGAATGTGTCCAAACATGTTCCATCTCATGGTGGAGATCTTGCAAGACAATGGTTCACTGTTGCATATTTTGTAGAGATTTTTGTTCGAGATAAGACTGTTTGGCCAAGTATGACCAGTTATGACACGTAAATGTCTTCGATGACAGGCATCCAATCTTTCAAGACTTTCTTTGGTAACAGACCAGCTATTACAGTTGTAGATCATAATTGGGATGCAGTACGCGTTGTACAATCTTAGTCGCAACTGTAATGGGATTCTCGATCTCTTGCTCCATAGTTTCCAGTGTGATCTGAAAGCGACATTGCCTAAATTGCAGCGGGATTTGACATCGGCAGTGCTGCACAATAATGATCCCAAAAGTTTGTGTGTACGCCATTTTTCGTTTCCTCGAATCGGTAGGCTATCAGTATCAGTTTCATTTGTGTCTGCAAGAAATATGTGGGTGAATTCAGTTTTAGTCTCATTCATGAAAAGATTGTAGTTTTTCAGGTTCTTTGTAGCAATAGATTGTAGCATATCAAGTGGCTGTCTTTCCTCATCCAGAAACTCAACATCGTCTGCATACTCCATTTCCAAAGGCATGCATGTGTCAGATATAGGGGGGTTTGGTCTGGAGGACTGCTCTCGCACTGAGCTCAATGCTGCAGATAGGTAGCAGGTGAAGAGTATTGGGGAGAGGCTGTCTCCTTGAGGGGAACCGATGGTAGTCTCAAAGTTTGCGGACATTTCGTTGTTAATGCGCACATACAGTTTCGTGCCAGCTAGCAGGGCGCGGGTTAGTCGCAGTTCATCTTCATCACAGCCAGCTTGGTCTAAAATTTGAAGGATTTTTTTGCGTTTGATGGTGTCAAAGGCTTTGGACATATCTATTCCCATTTTGTGGAAGTCCCATTTTCTAGCCATTACCACTGAAACGAGCATACGTTGTGCCCAGACAATGTCAGCACAGCTTCTGCCACGTTTGAAACCGCTTTGGAAGGGTCCAGTGAAGCTGTCAATTTTGTCTCTAATCCGATGCAAAATGATGATGGAGAGGATTTTTCTGATGCTATTGAGGAGCACAATGGGTCGAAGATTAGCTGGTGGTCCTTTTGGTTTCTTGGGTTTTGGTATAGCAATTAGTATGCCTTCGCCGATGGTGTCTACTGGTTTGTGTTGTTTGAAAGATTCATTAATAGTCTGTGATATTAAACCGGAGGTTATGTCTTTGGAGAATTTGAAGAGTTCGTTGTTGACGTTATCAGGGCCAGCAGCACGACGGTTTTTCAAAGAAGAAATTGCTGCAGACACTTCCTCAGTGGTTATTGGTGTTTGCAAGGGTCTTGCTTCTCCGGTGAATGGTTGTATTGGTTCATCATCTGAATCTGTAAATTGTTGCTGAAACCATTTTCTTACAATCTCTACTTTGCTTTTGTCTGAGAGCACAAAACTGCCATTGACATCTTGAATCATGATGGGGGTAGGAGGCTTTTTCGCTTTAAGTAGTTTTGCTGCTTGGAACATTTTACTGCTGTCTTCAGATGCGGATATTTCTTCTGCCAAAGAGTTGGCTTTTTCTATTGCAACCTCCTTTAATCTTTTAGATATGCTGTGTAGGATGTTTGTACGTTTCTTTCGGAGGTTAGAGCGTTCCATGTTGTTTGTGCTTTGATAAATTTGTAGCCTTAAGGCTTTTTGTTGTTTGGACAGATGTGCTACTTGTTGATCAAACGTATGTTGTGGTGGGTTGCTTCTTGTGATGCCGGCAGCTTTTATGGCTGAAACTTTCATGCAGTCAAGTAGATGGTTTATAGTTGTGTTTGGATCATCGTTGCGGTCTAATTCGCTCAACATATTCTTCAGAATTTTCCTATATGATTGCTGGGTCTTTCGATCATCTCTCAGACGATGGATGTTGATTCTCTGTTGCTTGGATTTCTTTGGATGGCGTTTGTGAATTAAATGAATTTTATCAATTCAAAACAATGCATTGTAGAACTGTTGGTTAGATTATGGTGCAATCAGGATGCTAGCGAAAGACCATAAGCAGTCATCTAGTCAGTCACCACCCCATAACAATAAATCTAACATAAACTACAAATAAATAGTATAAATAAATACTTTGAAAATGATGCTGATGACAGTGAAAGACTACAGGACCAACAAAGTCAGCTGCCACCCTCATACGGGTTAAGTCTATTTTATATCGCTAACTCCAACATGTAGCCCTACTGTAGCTTATATCACTACCGCTCACATAGTCCTACGAAATGTATGAACTCTTATCTACTGCTGTACAATTTGTAGGCCTCAGGGTAATGTGAGTGAACAGTGTGTTTTTCATTGTCTTTTGAACAGTTGTTTACAATTACAGTAAAAACTTAATACTGCACAGCCATAATGAATGGTCATACGTTGTTTAACCCAATAGCTAAGAGCATCATCAGGTTTTGTCTTTAACGTGGATATTTCAGGTTTTGCGCGTTCGTTTCAGGTTTTGCGGGACATTTCTCCACTCGTAGACCCCACTCCAGATGACTGGCTAGCTGCAAAAGTGCCTGCTTAATGTTACCAAATTATATAAATGTAATTTACAGTTTTGTAATTTTTTTGTAGGAAATATTACAACTGCAATTCATAATTAATCTTAAACAGGCACATGTAGATTGATTGTATTTACAATGTATTTTAAACTTTTAAAATTATTTACACTGTTGTGTTTCTGTGCGATATATAATTGTGAAGAATCGGTAAGTAGTATTCAAGAGCATCATCACTATATTATACTGTAAATTTGTATGGTTCTATTAGAGCTCGACCGATATATCGGTCAGCCGATATGTATCGGCCGATATCAGGTGTAGCCGATATATCGTATCGGCTATTTTTTGCCGATAAACATCGGCCAGCAAAAGCACACTCAAAACCAGCCATAGGCTACATGCTTTTAGAAGAAACACAAGTTGCTCAAATGTGCTTGCATAGCACAAACAATTGCTGTGAGAATATAATTTCCCGCCCATTCTAGTGCGCGCATCTAGAAAATGTTAATACTGTATCCCTTAGCTTCCATTCAAGCAGGAAAAATTTCGAGTTTTACGTTGCTTCAACGATTGATGACATTGAATCAGTGTAACAAAGGTGAATTTTTCGCTAAGAATCGATGGGAGTGCAGGTGTACTTCTACACTAACACGCACAGCTTGTTTCAAGTCTTACGTCACAATGCCTGGCTTTGATCTCCGAGTGATATTGATAAAGCAAGATTCGTTACAAAATTAGATCATACGAGTAGGCTATCGCAGCAAGATGCAGCAAAATGTTTCAAGTTTTGGTATTACAGTAAGAAAGAAAAGGTCCAGGGAAAATTAACTTTTGTTCACATGACATGCACAAATAAACCCAAAGAAAAAATCCTAGTGAAACTTTGCACAGAAGAAAATAGTAGCGTCATTGTAGAAGTTGCAAAAATAAAGAAAAAATCCTGGTGAAACTTTGCACAGAAGAAAATAGTAGCGTCATTGTAGAAGTTGCAAAAATAAAAAAAAAACCTAGTGAAACTTTGCACAGAAGAAAATAGTTGCGTCATTGTACAAGTTTTCCGATTCGTGCCCAGAGCATTGTGACGCAAGAAGGCACACGACCTCTTTCGGTGGAAGTTATGCGGCGTAATTAAGCAAGCAACCACCTACGCCGAGTCCTGGGCGGGTGGGCCGCGCCCGCCGGACATTTCAGGAATTAAAAAAAAAATTTAAATCAATTTTAAGTCCAAAAATTTCTGTAACCATCTGCCACCTTCTAATACTAGCCTACTTACCTTATTCGCAACGTTTTGTCGCCATATGATAGGCCCTACTAGACCTACTAATTAAGCGATTAGTTTTCGTCAATTATTGCCATGCTACATTCATGCAACGTTAAACAACGTTGATTCGCCGTTAAACGAGCAAAAGTGTCCAGCCGCGCCGTTTGTCTCCAATCTGCCACTCGTAAGCCCAGTGCTATAAATCAAGTAAATTGCGCAAACCTGTGAGGAACTTCATTCACAACAAAAGTCTGACCGCAATTTCCACTGCTGTTACATCGTTTTAACATCGCCAGATGTTAAATCGGTGTAAAAACTGTAGCATTGTTCTTCAAAGGAGTAATTTTCTCTCAAACGACGTCATCAATTAACTCTGCTGCTAAAATGCTCTATTATGTCGTCTTAACCATCACCGTTGTGTCTGTTACGTCACTGATATTGAACTGCACTACTGAACAGTGCACACGTGTTGGTTTGGCGATGAAACCGTTGGTTGTCATTAGTTGCAATTCAGCTCCTTCGTTAACTGTTCTATTGTAGATTCAATGCAAGCTCGGTTTAATAGCGCAGTTTATCGCTAGATATTTGCAATTTATAGTAGTAGGAACTAGGAAGCCTAGATCTTGGACCTTGGTGGTAGGAAAACAACAGTAGAGTTCTACATTATTATTGGTGATCACGATGTGACGTGACAATATGTGTTCGCCCGCCCAGCTATTTTGAAAACTCGGCGCCTGTGACAGCAACCAATGCATAAACTTTCTTGGACTGGTTTGTTGCTTAATAACCTTGTTGGTAACAAATTTTTCGTAGTTGATATATATCGGCCGATATATATCGGTATCGGCCTAAAAATTTCATAAATATCGGTATCGGCCTGAAAAAGTGATATCGGTCGAGCTCTAGGTTCTATTATAAACTGTCAATAAAATTATAAGCTTGACATATTTTTTGAAGCAAGAATAATGGTATTAAAGTTTATCGGAACATAATTTTTGCTTCATGCTTCTATCTTTTTATTGAACAAGGTTTAGCAAAATAGTGACTACAATTTAAAGTCATGCGATCGTCTATCAGTTGTTTGAGCAACAGACTTTGTGCAATTTTAAGGATCTATTTCTGTTTACCAGCACCCAGTGGATGGAATAATTTACAGATAACAGCATTTTAAAAAACTGTGAAAACTTCATTCTATCGTTCCTGTTGCACAAGTTTGCAACATTGATTCAAATCTTCTACAAGTAGTCTGGGAGCCTACGACAGAAGATTTCACCCCATAAGGTACAAAAGGTTTGACCCTTTGAAGTCACTGGGGTCAACCATGTCACTCACAAAAAGTATGGAAGATTGACCACACCGGGTGGATCTGGACCCTAGAGCCCCCTAAAAATCCCAAAAAAGGGGTTAATTTCACCCCATAAGGTACATGGACCAAACTTGGTGAAAACGAAGTTCTATGTCAGGACATCACAAAAATATCAAATCTAACAATATATTCGAGTGGAAAGGTGATGTAAGACCCCCCTCAAAGTGACCCCCCAGGGGGTTAATTTCACCCCATAAGGTACATGGACCAAAGTTGGTCAAAACGAAGTCTTATGTCAGGACATCACAAAAATATCAAATCTAACAATATTTTCGGGTGGAAAGGTGATGTAAGATGACTTCAAAGTGACTTGCCTTAATGTGACCCCCTCGGAAAGTTCATTTCACCCCATAAAGTACATGGACCAAGCTTGGTCAAAATGAAGTCTTATGTCAGGACATCACAAAAATATCAAATCTAACAATATTTTCGGGTGGAAAGGTGATGTAAGATGACTTCAAAGTGACTTCCCTTAATGTGACCCCCTCGGAAGGTTCATTTCACCCCATAAGGTACATGGACCAAACGTGGTCAAAATGAAGTCTTATGTCAGGACATCACAAAAATATCAAATCTAACAATATTTTCGGGTGGAAAGGTGATGTAAGATGACTTCAAAGTGACTTCCCTTAATGTGACCCCCTCGGAAGGTGTATTTCACCCCATAAGGTACATGGACCAAACTTGGTCAAAATGAAGTCTTATGTCAGGACATCACAAAAATATCAAATCTAACAATATTTTCGGGTGGAAAAATGATGTAGGACTCCCCCAAAATGATCCCCCAGGGGATTAATTCCACCCCATAAGGTAGGCTACATGGACTAAAGTAGGTTAAATCGAAGTCTTATTTCACGGCATAACAAAAATATCAAATCTAACAATATTTTCGGGTGGAAAGGTGATGTAAGAAGTCATCAAAGTAACCTCCAGAGGGTTTATTTCACCCCATAGAGTACATGGACCAAACGTGGCCAAAACGACGTCTTATAGGACACCACAAAATATCAAATCTAACAATATTTTAGGGTGGGAAGGTGATAAAAGACCTACCCAAAAGTGAATCTTCTCCTATAGTTTAATTTACTTCATCCCTTACTCGAACCAACCTTGGTGTATCGGAAGTGCTATGCCAGGACAGTACGAATGGATTAAATCTAAAAAATATTTTTATATAGGTTTTGGTGAAATACATTCACAAGCTGTCCCATGATGCATGAAATGGAACTATAGCCTACTTTACAAAAAGTTTTTGTATAAATCATATTCAGTCAATCGAAAAAAGGCAACAGGACATGACAATACATGGCTTTGTAGCCTAACACCAAAAACAGAAAGTACATAAGAAGCATATAGGCTACAGTAGCCAGAAAATTGATCCAAGATCTTGATACGACCACTAAATGTTGACTTAATCGAACAACTGACTATCCAAATCAAAACGTTTCGAAATGAATCGTTTGGAACGTTAATTCAGGCAGTAATGAACATTTTCCAGCTGCTACAATAAATAACCCAATAAACCCAATGTAGTAAAATTTTGTTTAATGCCATTTGCTTCATGTCTCCAATCAGTTATTGTAACTGTTCATTCATAAACAGAGATTATTTGTGTAAATGTAAACGGTCGTTTCTTTATTCTTCATTGTCACTGCTGTCGCTTTCACTTTCTTCGTCTTATTCTTCAGATTCAAACAATTCTCCTGTTATATACAGAGATAAAGCAAGCTGTTTGCGATGTACCAGCCCCAAGCAATGTGGTTATCCGCACGTCTGACACTGACTGTCTTGTAATTAGGTTGCTATGAAACTTTTGATCCTTCATTCAAGATATGGATAGAAGCTGGTTTGCAAAGCAATAACATGCAGCGGTACATCAGCATCAACCAGCTGCATACCGCACTTGGAGCGACGATTTGCAAATATTTACCTGCATATCATGCCTTTACAGGTTCTGATTACACCTCGTCATTTAGGCCTAGCAGGAAAGGGAAAGTGCGGCCGCTGAAATTACTCCAAGGAAACCACGAAGCGCAGGCAGCTTTTAGCCAACTCGGACAAGACAAAGAAATTAGTGAAGACACTATCATTGCAATAGAGAACTTTGTGTGAAACATGTACAAAAACAAGAAAATTAATTATGTCAACGAAGTCCGTTTACAAATGTTTTTAGACAGCTACAAACCCAAAAAAGAAAATGAAAGGATATCATGCATACCAGAAGCTACTGTAGATATTAGTACTCTACCACTTTGTTCACGAGTACTTCTCCAGAAGACAAGGCGCACACATCTCATCACAAGACGCTGGTTGTCTTCAACTAGAAGTGAACAAGCATGAACATCGCTGCTAGAGTATGGCTGGAAAGAAACAGGAGCTTGTTATAAAGTGGTGTGGTTTAAAGGTAAAGCTTCACATGCATCTTTAGATGTCTCTGCGTGGAATCTGATCTCATCCAGGAAAGTCAAGGAGAAGGTAAACAGCATTGGATGTCGCTTGGGTTACCCTTTATAAATATAAAACTTTCTCCTGGTTTATTCGTCATTTTCTTTCTTACTGTAAACATTAGCCAATAACTGGCTGTAAAGTTTCGTTTTAGGAACCTGTAACCAATAGTTTCTGCAATCTTGAGAAAAATGCCTGGGTGCACTACATAACTAATAAATGTTGAACTTTTTTCAGTTAATAGTAAGTTGCAATGTTGCATTATTCGAAGAAAAATAGACGTCTGTAAAAGATAATAAAATTACTATTGTAGCCTATGTTACGCATATCTGTAGTGCATAATAGCAAATGTTTCGTAGGTTACAGTCTTTATTTCTCTGTGTATGACAGGAGAATTGTATGAATCTGAAGAATAAAAAAAAGAAAGTGAAAGCGACAGCAGTGACAATGAAGAATAAAGAAACAACCGTTTACATTTACACAAATAATCTCTGTTTATGAATGAACAGTTACAATAACTGATTGGAGACATGAAGCAAATGGCATTAAACAAAATTTTACTACATTGGGTTTATTGGGTTATTTATTGTAGCAGCTGGAAAATGTTCATTACTGCCTGAATTAACGTTCCAAACGATTCATTTCGAAACGTTTTGATTTGGATAGTCAGTTGTTCGATTAAGTCAACATTTAGTGGTCGTATCAAGATCTTGGATCAATTTTCTGGCTACTGTAGCCTATATGCTTCTTATGTACTTTCTGTTTTTGGTGTTAGGCTACAAAGCCATGTATTGTCATGTCCTGTTGCCTTTTTTCGATTGACTGAATATGATTTATACAAAAACTTTTTGTAAAGTAGGCTATAGTTCCATTTCATGCATCATGGGACAGCTTGTGAATGTATTTCACCAAAACCTATATAAAAATATTTTTTAGATTTAATCCATTCGTACTGTCCTGGCATAGCACTTCCGTTACACCAAGGTTGGTTCGAGTAAGGGATGAAGTAAATTAAACTATAGGAGAAGATTCACTTTTGGGTAGGTCTTTTATCATCTTCCCACCCTAAAATATTGTTAGATTTGATATTTTGTGGTGTCCTATAAGACGTCGTTTTGGCCACGTTTGGTCCATGTACTCTATGGGGTGAAATAAACCCTCTGGAGGTTACTTTGATGACTTCTTACATCACCTTTCCACTCAAAAATATTGTTAGATTTGATATTTTTGTGATGTCCTGACTGTCACAATCAAGGTGCAAATGCCTGGCGATGGCTTGCTTTGTATCTTCAACAAGCGTGTTGTTTTCATTATGGAATTCTGGTGCGTTGTGTTATTGTCGGTTATGACCTGAAGTAACCTCTGATGACGAAATCTGTATTATGTAACGTGTTTTCTGGAATCATTTTCCCTACGTGACCTTCTATAGACTTCGGTTGTTTACATTTAAATGCTAGGTGACCGAACGATGGTTCTTTATGATGCAACCTTCTCGAAGTTACTGGACTGAACAGCCAACTATAAATAGTGGTGTAGTTTGTATTTCTGATTATTCTGAGATTCTGAGATTGTTATTATGGTGATGGTTACGAGTTGATTATGAGAGTTGTGCTATGAGTTGTGAACTGGTATAGTTGATGCAGAAATTATAGTTATTTGAGAAGCCGTTCGTTAAAGTTCTTCAAGAAGTCAGATTATCATTTCACTAATAGAATTATTCGACATTTAATTGACTTCTTTTCGGTTGACCCATTAAACTACGTCATTGAACCTTTCCAAGTCTTTTTCCTGGTAAGAGATAGAAAGAAATCGTGACATTCTGGGGGCTCGTCCGGGATCTAACCGAAAAGATTTAACCGAAAAACCGAAGAATACCAAAGATTTATTGAAAGAATAATAAATTAATGTCAAGATGGCGGATACTGTCAAACATGAGATGATTGAAGACTTAGGGAGCATGGCTGAACGAATGGGGCTGACTGGTAATGAGAAGTCTCAGTTTGTGATAGAAGAGTATCACAAGATAATGGACCAAAAAGCTCAGCGAGAAGCTGACGAAAGAGAAGATAGAAGAGCTGCTCGTGAAATAAGGAAAGCAGAACTTGAAGCTGAAGAAAAACGAGCACAGCGTGAACTTGAAGCTGAAGCAGAGGAGAAGCGGGCGCAGCGCGAAGCTGAAGAAAAACAAGCTCAACGAGAAGCTGAAGCTGAAGAAAAACAAGCTCAACGAGAAGCTGAAGAGAAACAAGCGCAGCGCGAAGCTGAAGAAAAACGTGCTCAATGGCAGTACGAAACAGAAGCTGAAGAAAGAAGAGCGCAATATGAATTGGAAAAGTTAAAACTTGAATTAGAAAGACAAAAGCTGGACATTGGTGAGCGATCTAATTCTACTAATGATAATGCTCGAGATGTTATTGTGGCGCAAGTTAGACGTCCAGATTTGCCATCATTTGTTGAAGAAAAAGATGAGTTGGATAGTTATTTGTTAAGATTTGAAAGATATGCTACAATAGCCAAATTGGAGAAGTCGACGTGGGCTACCCAGCTAAGCATGTTACTATCGGGACAAGCTCTTGATGTATATTCAAGACTTTCGCAAGAAGAAGCCATGAACTACGACAGATTGAAGTTAGCTCTGTTAAAGCGATACAATTTTACCGAGCATGGATACCGTCAAAGATTCCGTGAGGCAAAGCCTGAAAAACACGAAAGCCCAGGTCAATTTATTGAACGTTTAAGAAACCTTTTGTTAAAGTGGTTTGAGCTTTCGGGGGCCGATCAATCATTGGACGGATTGGCAAACCTTATAGTTAAGGAACAATTCACAGATTCATGTTCAAAAGATCTGTCTGTTTATTTAATGGAAAGAAGTCCAAAGACTCTAGAAGAAATAGCCAGTGTGGCAGAACAGTACTTAGTTGCTCATGATGAGAAGTTGTCGACTGAAGAAACGTTGTCATGCGATAATGACGAAGAGCAAACAAATAATTTTAAAGGAGGTGCTGTTCCAAGAGAAGTACGTTGTTTTAATTGTAATGGCTTAGGTCATAAGTCTGTTAACTGCCGGAAGAAGACTAACAGAAATCATCAGGAATCGAGGAAGTGGTGCAATCGTTGCAATAGGCAAGGACACGAAGCGAAGGAATGCAAGGACAAGTCGTTGTCCCGATCCAATCAGTCTAGAAAAGATGAAGACACGGACGTTTATCGATGCGGTTGTGCGTTAATGATTCCTAAACCCAAGCTTGACGAGGAGAATCCGGATGAAGATGTTTGCGGAAAAATAATACCTGAAGATCACCTGCCAGTAGTGGATGGAAAAGTTGGAGACAAAAAGGTAAAAGTTTTACGTGATTCTGGTTCTACTGGTATAATAGTGAGGAGAGATTTGGTTAAAGACAGTCAATTAACGGGAAAAACTGGCCATGTGACAAAAATAGATACCACTTCAATCCAAGGACCGTTAGCGATGATATCTATCGAAACTCCGTATTGTAGTGGGACTGTGAAAGCGTTATGTTTACAAAACTCTTTAGTTGATCTTATAATCGGAAATGTTATTGAGAGAAATTCTGAAGTTACTTGTTATTCTTGTGGCAAGAATGGTCACTTTGCTCGAGATTGTTCTGCAGATAATCAGCAACGATCTCACGATGACGGATACAATGAGCGCGAAGAACCGAGGAGAAGAGGCAGGCGACGACCATTTGGAGTTTGCTATAGATGCGGTAGACGCGGACACTTCGCCAGGGAATGCGTTGCTAACGGCGGACATTCAGAAAACAGACGTTGCCGTGACAACCATTGCTACCGATGTGGGGAGATTGGACACATAGCCAGGAGCTGCCCTTTTGATGAAAAGGCTTGCTACAATTGTCGTAAAGAAGGTCATCTCGCCAAGGACTGTCCGGAGAGGAGATGTTTCCGATGTAGGAAGATGGGTCATCTTGCTCGCCGATGCACTGAAGATGTTGAGGACGTTGGAGACTTTCGCAGAAAACGTGACTATTGTTTTGAGAAAAGCTATCGTTGGTAGATCATGCAACGATAGACTTATGAGAACTGATTATTGAGTAATTAATTGTTTTATGGTGTGTTTTGTATTGATTGTGTTGTTATATTGTTTGCAACAATATTCTAAGGGGGGGCGTATGTCACAATCAAGGTGCAAATGCCTGGCGATGGCTTGCTTTGTATCTTCAACAAGCGTGTTGTTTTCATTATGGAATTCTGGTGCGTTGTGTTATTGTCGGTTATGACCTGAAGTAACCTCTGATGACGAAATCTGTATTATGTAACGTGTTTTCTGGAATCATTTTCCCTACGTGACCTTCTATAAACTTCGGTTGTTTACATTTAAATGCTACGTGACCGAACGATGGTTCTTTATGATGCAACCTTCTCGAAGTTACTGGACTGAACAGCCAACTATAAATAGTGGTGTAGTTTGTATTTCTGATTATTCTGAGATTCTGAGATTGTTATTATGGTGATGGTTACGAGTTGATTATGAGAGTTGTGCTATGAGTTGTGAACTGGTATAGTTGATGCAGAAATTATAGTTATTTGAGAAGCCGTTCGTTAAAGTTCTTCAAGAAGTCAGATTATCATTTCACTAATAGAATTATTCGACATTTAATTGACTTCTTTTCGGTTGACCCATTAAACTACGTCATTGAACCTTTCCAAGTCTTTTTCCTGGTAAGAGATAGAAAGAAATCGTGACACTGACATAAGACTTCATTTTGACCAAGTTTGGTCCATGTACCTTATGGGGTGAAATACACCTTCCGAGGGGGTCACATTAAGGCAAGTCACTTTGAAGGCATCTTACATCACCTTTCCACTCGAAAATATTGTTAGATTTGATATTTTTGTGATGTCCTGACATACATAAGACTTCGTTTTGACCAAGTTTGGTCCATGTACCTTATGGGGTGAAATTAACCCCCTGGGGGGTCACTTTGAGGGGGGTCTTACATCACCTTTCCACTCGAATATATTGTTAGATTTGATATTTTTGTGATGTCCTGACATAGAGCTTCGTTTTCACCAAGTTTGGTCCATGTACCTTATGGGGTGAAATTAACTCCCTTTTTGGGATTTTTAGGGGGCTCTAGGGTCCAGATCCACCCGGTGCGGTCAATCTTCCATACTTTTTGTGAGTGACATGGTTGACCCCAGTAACTTCAAGGGGTCAAACCTTTTGTACCTTATGGGGTGAAATCTTCTGTCGTAGGCTCTCGGTCTAAAGTATGCAAGCTTTTATAAGAAATAAGGGGCATTCCATTTATAATCAAACACCCCTTGTAACCACTAGTCACAGATTTTGCTTATTTTGACATATTTTATACATACTAAAAAATGATAAAAATAGCAAAAAAAAATTTTGAAATATCTTCATTGGGGGCCGAGATAAAGCACTTTGAATTTTCGGCCACTAGTAGGATTTTGGGAGCTGAGCACAGCCATTTTTTCATTTTGCGCCTTCATTTTTTGGCAATAGCTCTTTACCTTGATCGATTTTCATAATGAAAACATGCATTTTACCAATTTAAGACCCAAGGAATTCATTTTTGCACTTTAAATTATGCTAAGATGAAGATTTCAAATGGTAATTTAGGTTTAAAGTTTTTCTTATTTTATTTTTGATACGCTAACTTTGGGGGAATATTTCGGAGCGTTGGGAAAAAGGTGCAAAAACATTTTTTTTTTCTTTGAACAAAGCAATTGAAGTATAATATTTTTACCAAATTTGGTTGATGTAAGTTTTGCATAAACCAAAATAATCAACTTAGAAAATACCAGTAATTTAACTAAAATTGTTATGAAGAAATGGCTATAAAGTTAAAACATAGGACTTAGAGCACATCAAATGCTCTTTGAACATCTCTTGCAAGTGTATTTGAGGACGGTGTATCCCTATTGCCTTAGTTCTGCTTTATTTTATTCCTTTGTCTTAAACTAGAACAGAATGACAAACTCAGTAAACTTATATCTACCATACCATAAACATTGTAAGAGATCTCAATACAAACAACACAAACAGAAATCACTTCATCAACTTTTAAGGTTGGATGCATCAATAGCAGTTTTTTAAGTGGTTGATTAAGCCAATTTTCTGATTGGGTAATTAAGAATCAGATTTCACAGTACACATACACAAGTATCTAGATTCTATAAAAGGTCATTGAAGATTTGTTCAATTTTCTTCAAGTCTTCTTTTTTGGTTACATAGTTGCGTCCAGATATTGTTACAGGGCGAGGAGATGAAACAACGGGTCTGCTACTATTCGGTGAGTCCGATTCGATGAGTTCCTAACCCTTAACCTTAACTCCTAACCCCTAACCCTAAAACGGCAATGATAATTAGGCTATGGTACCCGAAATTTAAAAAAAAAATTCAAAAAATCACCGAATAGGAAATCGGACTCACCGAATTGGACTCACCGAATCGGACTCACCGAAACGAGCCATTCTGATTCCAGTAAATTCTTTATCATCACTAATCATTTTACATGCAATACTGTGATAAGATTTTGGTTCAAAATAATGAATAGATTGTGTGCCATGTACAGTGGAGCCTTGAACATACCTTTCTATTGTGTCAAATTCTTTGAAGTTCATTGCTTTGAATGTCAAAAAACTGTATACTCTTTACAGAATTTCATTAATGCATCAAAATCGAGAATTTGGTTTGTGTAAGGTCTTTGAAAACTTGCTCTAGTGGCCAATCGTTTCACTGTGCCTCCTATTCCATCACAAGGAGACTTTTACCATGACTGGTGGCAAAAAAAAGTCTAGGAGCAATCCATTCCAAAATCAGTTTTATGATACCGTAACTGAGGTTAAGCAGGTTTTTGTAGTTTTTGTACTGAGGAGCACATCCATCAGCAAAATATTCGATTTTCTTTATTTTTTCGTTTAGTTGAAGATGTACAAAAGTTGTAATTTGTTGAAAAACTTTGTAGACAAATCATGCTGTATCGTGGCACAAATCATCTGAAATAAAACACATGGATTGTTGGATCCGGCCACCCTCGGTAATGGGGACACAGGCCTTAAAACTCGTATTTTTTTCCGGCAGCCATCCTGACCTACCGAGAGCTCCTTCTCGGCGGCCAAATCTGCGTGCTTGGAGGCCAAATACAAATAACGATAGCACAAGTAAATAGAATTAAACTTGCAACAATGCTAAAATGATCACGTAGCGTTGTTGAAGTCTGGACGACGTCCTGCAATAGAATCGTTGTACCACGCAATAACTGCTTCATCGGAATCGTAATCCAGTATTGCGGGACCATTTAACGACACTAAATTGTTTCCTAATCGCTGCTCAGTAAATTGTTTCAACTGCATACCGCCTTTCATAACACCTGACCATTTATACCGTTATGATGTCACCATTGAGAGTGTGAAGTAGGGTGGATCAAAAAAACGAATTTTTAGGTTCAGCTTAGTGCATCTGCCAAAAGATGCAGTTTGGGCTATCTTTTACATTGGTACTTGAAAAAACATTTTTTGACCCCGTTTGACCCCTATCCAAGAGCTCTCTAGTGACCGCTGAGGCAAAATTCCTTAAATTGACTATAATTTTTTTTCTAGTGGGTGCAGGCTAGTGGTTTTGGTGTCTATCCCCACTAAATCAAGTCTAGGGAAGTCATTTCTGCAGTCTAAAATCATCTATGGGCTAGCAAAATGACATCAGAGCCTTTATTCAGCAAAAATGCTTGAAAAAGTTGGAAATTTATTGTTTTTTTTAAAAAAGGGCAAAGAAAAACAAATTTATAATGCTTCTAAAGGTATTGCTGTTAATACACTGAAGCAAACATATAAAAGCAAACAATTACCGTATGAAGTTAATTGCAAAAATGTTGCCTTTAATTTGTGCATCCAATTATCCATATCATTACAGTAATGGACACAAAATGCATGACAACGGGTTCAGGCGAAATCAGTATGTTAGTGTTTTGTTGAGGAGCTTATATCAAATCCTGCAGACATATCATTCTTAAAAGGAATGATGACAGACAGGACAGCCACAATCGCCGGATTTGACTCTATTTTATTCGCACGAGTCAGAAGTAAAGAAAGTAGGATTCTTAGTGCAGAAAAACGACAAAAGCACTCTAAAGAAAGAAACGCAAAAACTGCTTCTACTGTAGCTCTTAAGATAAGGAACTTCTCTGGTCTGGTTGTTTACATCACTTTGGTGAAATCGCTGTGTCATGTATCTTTGAAGATTTGAAGCTAGAGGTTTTAAAATAACCAGAAATGAGCATCTTCATGAGACTCCGCAATAACTGGGGTTCTATTCCACAGTGGCTAACTGCTAAGTACACTGGATATCAACAGCTTTCCAGTAACAACACACGATCTCATTCAGAACCTCAAAGATGACGTTGTTCAACTTGCACAAAGCAAATACAAGTTCATTTGAGGCGACTATAAATAACTTATGAACTTGTGCAATGTGCATTGCTTATATCAGTCCTGGTGCATGCTTATATCAGTCCTCTCACGAGCCTTATTCACTGCGAACGATTAATTGCGACCTGGTGGCTTTGGAGACATTGCTGCCAAAAAGCGACTAACAGCAAGCCTTGCTTTCCTCGCTAGAGCGAGCGAGTGAAAGCGACACCGGCCTAACTTTTACCAGCCTTTTTAGATTTTTTTTAAAGTCAGTTAGATAAATAAATAACTAGAAAGTTTAGAAAATAGCCTAAGTCAGCTAGATCAGTGGCCCCCTGCTGGGAACCACTGATCTAGGCGAGTAGTTAGCCTTTTTTCCCTCCCTAGAATTTTTTTTGGAGTCAGCCTTTTCCCCTTAAGGGAATTAGCTGATTGCCACGTAGAAAGTAGGTCAGGTGAGAATAGCCAGTTAGCTACAGCGAGTCTAGACAGTACGTGACCAGCTTTTAGGGTGTGGTCAAGACAGAATTTAGCTAAATTTTCCTTCAGAAGGAAAATTTAAAACTTGAAAAGCTTGGACTTTGGTAAGTCTTTGTTAATTCTTATATTTAAAATAACATAAACTAAACACCAGCTATACTCATGGGCGACTCTAAGGCCAACGAGTTTAAATATCAAAGAACCTTGGTTGTGCAAGCATCCAGCCAGTCCTGGCTTGATGTAAGCACTTTCATCAGTTTCTTTATGCAAGATGGCTTCCTTGCAAAGTATGGAAAGGAGCTAAAAGCTGTGCGTGCCAAGAGCCTGCAGCAGCACATTTTCACCGTCACGTTCTCAGCTTCTGAGAACGAAACCAAATCCGTGCTGATGGAACAGCTGGCGCTAGACCATCAGTCACCCGTGACCTATTCACACAAGGAAGTAGGTTACGTGATCAAAGTATGGCGACCGATGCCACCATGCGACGTGATCACATTATATCCAGTGCCAGACGAGTGGCATCTGGATTTAATTAATGAGTTTGCTTGCCAAGCAAACTGGGGAAATGTTTACCAGATGGTTAAAGGTAAACACAAGCAGCACCCCACCATCTGCAACGAGTTTCTGCATGTGTACCTGCAGAAGACTAAACTCGCCAACATCCCAGATAAGGTGCAGATGTTTGGTGAATGGATCTCCATCACCAAGCCTGGAGAAGGACATTTGCCACTCTGCCAGATTTGCAAAGTCCGGGGACACCTAACATCAAAGTGCCCCACGAAACCGAAGAAGACCCAGGCCAACCCACCTCGAGACCGGGAGTCCAAGGCCGACCCACCCCGAGACCGGGCGCCTAGACAACCCAGGAAACAGGGACGCTCGAGAGAATCCATAAACAGAAGCAACGAACTCTTCTGCCAAAGATCAGAGGCCGCTTTCCTTGCGAGACAGGCCGAGAAGTCCAGACCGCGTTTTGCTGCATCCAGACCAAAAAAAACGTATGTGTCAGATTCGTCGCCAACCAGGCAGCAGCTCGCCTGTCATGTGTGCCGATCAACAGGCCGACACAAACCTGGTTGCAATGCAAGAGAAAAGTTCAGGGAAAAGAGTAGGAAGAGAAAGAACCCCCCACGAGCGACGATGGCTTTATCACCGTGGGCAAAGGAGGGAAACACAACCCCAAAACCTCCATGCGCAGCATCTTCTCATCAGATACTGAGATAGCGGATAAGCCCATGTCCAACACAGAGTCCAAGACATCGACTCCAAAAGAACCCTTGCTAAAGCGGAGATCGATTGCCCAACCAGCATCTCCCAGGACGACGAATCCCAGAGACCACGACGCATCCCACGCCAGCTCCAAGGATGCGTCGGTCTCAGTTGACAATGACAACTCGTCAACTGACTCGGAGTCCGTTTCTTCGAGAGAGTCTACGCGGGCTGAACTGACCGGGACCTCTCCTCTCCATCGAAATGTCTTCAGTTCGGTGGATGAGCTCACGGACTCAGACGGCGTCCCATCCAACTACACGGTCTAGTCCAAAACTCTTAAACTTTAATCTGCTTTTTCTCTATCTATAATCATGTTCACAGATACGGAGAGTGACGATTCGGACGCCGGACTGGGCAACCTCAAGGTTGGCTCAATGAACATCAACGGAATATCCAAGAAATTGCGAGATGTCAAACAGTTCTTTACATCTCACAGACTCTCTGTACTGGCAATTCAGGAAACACACAGAATCCCCACCGATCAACTCGAGACGTGGGCTCAACATAACAATTACATAACATATACAAACATAGAACCTGATAGAACCCCCTTCTATGCAGGGACAATGTTCATCGTAAAGAAGGACATACACGATAGGTCCGAAATCACACATCACACAATAGTACAAAATCGAATACATCACCTCAACATCAAATGTGGTAAAAATAACATAAACATATTCAATGCATACCTTCCGCAGAGCAACGGAGAGAGAAAGTCATGCTTTGAACTGCTCTCCGAGGCTATGCTGGAATATGAACATCAACATGTGGTCTTACTTGGTGATTTTAACGTGATCCTTGATCCGTTGGACACTGCTAAGCCGCAATTTTTCTTCACTACACCGGATAAAACAGCACTTAGAACATTAATACATCATAACCAATTGACAGACATATTCAGACAAGAATATCCTTACAAAAGACTGTTCACGCGCCAAAACCACAACAGTAAGACCAGGATAGATAGAATATACATAAATGAACATGCACTTGAAAATTATCATAACATCAAACATGAATACTTCACATCATCAGACCACTGCACATTACCAATAATTCATCTAAAATATCAACAACACACCAAATGGGGTGAATATTCATACAAAATCAATAACAGCATATTAGAATATGCTCACGTCATAACAGAGCTCGAAACGGCTTGGGAAAACTGGACCATAAACGTACCACAAATAGAACCACCAGACATGCTTATAAGGTGGGATCATGGCAAGAAAATGTTGAAAAATCGACTGATTGAACTCTCGCAAGATGTCGCACTCAAGCGTAGAGAAGATTACAATCAAGCGAAAAATATGCTCCACACTCTGGACGCTCATCCAGACCACGTCCTGGAAGATCGTCGCCCGGAATTCTTGGAGAAAATCAACAACTTCTACGATTATAAAGCAGTCGGATCGCAAATCAGATCCAGAACTATCCCAACTAGCGATGAAGAGCCATCTAAAAGCTTCTTCAAAGCAGAGGAACAAAATTGTAAAAGTAGCTCTATCACTGAGATACACGACGCAAACAACACAACTCTCACCAAGAAAGAAGACATTCTCAAAGAAGTACACAGCTTCTACCACTCCCTATGGGGCATAGAAGACCACATCAACCCTCAAGAACAGAACAGTTACCTAAACATTCTGGGAGAGGCCAAAACTGAAGAAGACGCAGCTGAACAAGCAGAACAGCTCATAACTCTAAAAGAAGTAAAAACCGCCATCGATTCTCTTAACAAGGATTCTGCACCTGGATCAGATGGTCTCGGCTCATTATTCTACCAAAAATGCTGGCATTTCCTGAAACACGACATTCTAGAGATGCTTACAAATTGCTACTTGAGAAAAACAATGACTCCCTCAATGAGAGAAGCAAAAGTGAAGTTAATCTTTAAAAAAGGTGAAAAAGAAAAGCTCAAAAATTGGAGACCGATCTCTCTGCTCAACACAGACTACAAGATCTTGAGCAAAATCCTCTCCAACAGACTCACACCCATGATCACAAACCTGATTTGTCCGAATCAGAAATGTGGACTGCCAAACCGCAGAATAGAGCATGTTACAATGAATATACAAGCTGCCCTGGAAGCTTCTCAAACTCAACACAGGGACTTGTACGTCATGATAACTGACTTTGAAAAAGCTTTCGATAGAGTTAGTCACTCCTTCCTCTATGGAATCTTGAAGAAACTCGGAGTAAAACCAATAATGATGAATTACCTGTCATTAGTTTACCACAAAACAAAAAGCAAAATAGAAATCAATGGAGCTTTAACAAAACGAATAAACGTTAAAAGGGGCATACGACAGGGTTGTCCCCTCAGCATGCTCTATTTCATAATCTGTGCTGACGTTCTCACCCGACGCATAGAGAAAAATCATCTGATCAACGGTTTTCGCTTTTCCAAGCTGACAATCAAAATCCAGCAATATGCGGACGACACCACATTCATCACAAGAGACATTCCATCTCTCAAGGAAATCAACAAAGAACTAGCCATCTACCAGACGATGTCCGGCCAGAAAGTGAACCAGGGAAAGACCCAGATCCTGGCGTCCAAACCTGACCTGGCCCAAAGAGCTCAGCAACTCTTTCCAGAAGCTGCGATCTTGAACAACGTCAAGATCCTGGGCATCTGGCTAGGCACAAACAAAACACAACTTGACAAGATGAACTGGCAGATCGCCATCAAAAAAACTCAAACGATCGCCAACATCCACAAACCACGAAGACTCTCCCTCTATGGAAAGATCTCGATCATCAACACTCTCTTGGTACCCGTCACTTTGCATCTCAGTAGAGTGCTGATGCCAACGAAACAACACATCAAAGAACTAAACAAAATCCTCTTCGACTTCCTCTGGTATCCTTCACCATTCGAACAGCTCCAGAGAAGCAAGACAATTCCTCCTGTCAAAGATGGAGGCATCAACATGGTGGACATCCAATCAAAATTTCAAACAAGCCGCATCGACAGAATTCGCCACCTCTTCTCACTAGAAGACGCCACCGAAATCTGGCACGAATGGGCCATGTTCAATTTGAGTTACAGAATGAGACACATTAATCCTCATCTGTTCTCCAACAGCATTCCGCATGCCCCAATTCCAAACGAAATGTATGCGGACATCTTCAAGTCCTTTTGCAAACTCAAAGGCTTGAAACACGACTGGGAAAACACTTCCTACAAAAATATCTACATCAATCTGAAAACGCAAAATGAAAAGAAAATTGACAAGATTGATGAAAACGGAAAGAAGATTCCTTGGAATGAGATCCTCTTGAAAAACAAGGGAATCAAACTCTTCCTTCCACCTCACCTATCCTCCATGTCCTTTCGGATTGCACATGGAGGATACAAATGGGGAGATTTTAATAGATCAATACACTCCGACAGAAAAACAAACTGCAAATTCTGCAGAAAACCAGAAGACAATGTGGCCCACGTCCTCACCAAGTGCTCCTTTGCACAAGGAATATGGGAGCGCCTGAAACAACAATATCTTGGCCTAACCAAGGAAGACATAGAAATAACAAAGGACATGATCCTCCACAACCAAATCCCTGACGGACAGAAGAACAATCCGATTCTTTTGACCATGATGAATGTCGCCAAACACACCATCATCCAAAAGAAGATATCTCTGGACATAGGCGACACATATATACAGGACACAAAACGGTCCACCATTCAAGCCCTGTGGGTCATCATGACAAAAACGAAAAACATAACACAAAAGCATAACATTCCTTTGTCATTTGACATTTCTACTCCTTCTAAACCTCCTCCTACGGTCAGAAGAAAGAAGAACCAATCGAGATCCACTCTTCAACCGCCCTCTCAGTCGTCCTCGGTGGTAGGGATGACTGATTGCAGCGGTGGATCTCACTAGAACAGTACGGTCGTAGATCATCTTTGAAGAAGATTAGACAGCCAAGGGCGTAACAACCCACCTTTAACCCGTCCCTCTCACTCATCTCCAACGGCCTGATGCCGGAAGAGTGATTGCAGCGGGAGATCTTTAACCGTCCCTCTCCGTCGTCCCACTCGCTCTGGGATGACAGGATTGCAGCGGCCAATTCCATGATGACTCTGGGGTCAGCGAAAGCTACCCTCCCTCTGGCCGCTCCTCTCTGGCATCTCCGCCAAATGAGGTGTCAGACTGCAGTGGCCCGTTTCCTCCAAACAGGTGCCCTTCTTCAAGCGGACAACAAGAAGATACACACACATAAACAATTACAAATAAAATTAAAATTAACTCTTTGACAAAACGCGCTAGTTCTTGAGCTTGACCCGCCATCTCCTAGACTGCTCCAAGATCAGCAAGAGGAAAGTCGAGACAGGCAGATCAGCTTGAGGCAGCCACTAACCAAACATTTACATCCACAGATTACCATCTACCGCGGTGGGTCCCTTCGGTCGTAGTGAGTCCCTCGCCTCCCTGGTAGGTATCTTCCATGTAAGTATGGTGTGCCTGCTGAGTGTTTGGGTGTGTGGACGGCTCCCGGAGCGGACGCACTAATGATGAGACAGGAAACAAATCCATTCCATATGGACAATTTGTAAACCTGCAAGATGTAGTGGTATCCATCTTGAACTCTGAGCGTTGCGCGAAAAAAAAAAAAAAAAAAAAAAAAATACAAAATGTGAAATTCTACCGTTCTGGGGCCACACACAAGGCCAGATGGATGGCCAAATTGATTCATTCCTATTAATTGGTGCTACTGGAAAATCAAATAGCTAAGTTACCTAAGGGAACTATCACATCAGGTTCACAAGTGGCTAAACTGAAAGATCTCATGAATTTTATTTCCCTCGTCTACTGTATATATTGGTTTCGGTGTAGTGTTGCTGTAGATGCTCCTTGGAACCGTTTGACTATGTACAAGAACATTCTCAGATATGGAGCAGTGCATAAGTTGATGCCAGATGCTGCTGAACGTAGCTTCAAACGTCAATTTTGGTATCTCTCTGCTGAGATGGTACCACTGGACTGGCACTGTTCAGCTCTGAAGTTCAGGAAGAGGTAAACATCAGATGGCTGATGAACTTATACAGTATGTAAAACCTACAGATCCTGTTTTTACACCAGCAGATCGGTTTGGCACTGGCCAGCTACGGACCACATTTTCCATCAGAAATCAATCTGGAATCAAAACTGACAGATTTTATCACAAAGGACACTCGGTTCTTTTTCTCTGTTTTAGAGATAAATGATGATTTTCTTCCTTTATCAGTAGAGAAATGGTCTGAATCAGAGTCGTACCAGAAAGCTGTTTACAATGTGGCTGAACATGGAGTTAAACTGAGCACCGATCACCTACATTGTGCCAGAAACGAGGAACACTATCAAAACACTTTACAAATAGTGGAAGCTAACAGAAAAGACACACCTAATTTGAGAAAGGAAAAAAACTAATATCCTCTTGCACAGATTAGACTAGTCGATCACATTGCCTTCTGTGACAAAATGTGTTAGTAAAAGTTTACAGTTACTGTATACATACAGATTCAATACCAGGCTTTCATGTAGCAAACTTACTAGCCTATATTGGTAACTTTCTATGGTATTTGATCTATTTCGAGTGTGAAATTAGAATTTTAGACCACTTCCGCTCACTGGAGTTGTATTTTTAGCTACCGTATTCCAACGCGTGAAAAATGTGAATTCACAGACAACTCGTATAGACAAGCATGTTCTTTTAATTCCCTGTACGATAGATAGTCGAACAGGCAAAAGTTTTATGCATATTATTTTGTTGAAACATACAAATTCTGTTGAGATGCGTGAAAATACCGGTAATTCAATATTTGCTTAATGGCAAACCTAAAAATTTGAATGGGATGGTGGCCCACATAAACATGCCCCAATTCTACTGATTTTTGGACCAGCAAAGATTCTTGGCTAGTGGAACAATCTCACAAATCTACAAGTCAATAGTACAAAAAAAAGTAAAAAACAAGGGGGTTGAGTGCACACTACCCAGGATGTGTTCAATGGGATGCTTATTCAGAAGCCAAATGCAAGTTTTGCCTCTATTAAACATTATATAAACTCAATTAAGTTAAGTGTGATCAGATACTTACAAACATTGAAATAAACAATATCTAAAGCTGTAATAAATGCAATAGTTAAGTTTACACTATCAAATAAATATATATGCGGCATGCAGCTGCACTATCGTATGCTTCTGTAGTCTATTGGACCACATATCACCTCAACCACCTCATTGGACTAGAGGCCAGTTTGCACATAAATGGTCACATCCTCGTGTGTTTTACCTAGGTTACACTTTTTTTAGTATTTCATCCATAAAACTGCCCAAAATATCTAAAAATGCCATTTCTTTCCCATAAAATGCCTTTTTTAGAGCAAAAATGTCATTATGCAATTTTGGCTGCCCATGCATCATTTTAGACTGCAGAAGTGACTTCCTAAGACTTGATTTAGTGGGGTTAGACACCAAAATCATTAGCCTGCACCCACTAGAAAAAGTATTATGGCTAATTTAAGGAATTTTGCCTTGGCGGCCACTAGAGCGCTCTTGGATAGGGGTCAAACGGGGTCAAAAAATGTTTTTTCAAGTACCAATGTAAAAGATAGCCCAAACTGCATCTTTTGGCAGATGCACTAAGCTGAACTCAAAAATTCGTTTTTTTTGATCCACCCTAGTGTGAAGTCACTAGCCCATAACGGAAACATTTCTCAACTATGAAGACGCATGTTTTCCCCTCGGGTTTCAACTGTCTTACTGTAGTTCTCTTTTTTCAACTAGTTCTCAACGATTCAATTTCCGACAGCATTGAATCAACACAGAAACGACAATATTGCCAGCCGATGTAAATTAGCACTTCGGATTAACACTTTGTTAAAATAAACGTCGGCAATTACAAACAAGACTTACAGCGCTGGTGATCGCAGCTGGATATATTCCATACAATAGTAAATGTTCCCGCACAATACAACAGTGGTGATTATGACGCGCTGACCTAATTCTGCGTCGCTCTTTGATACTACATACAGTATTTTCGACAGTTAATCCACGATCATTTTATAGCGAAATTAAATAATTAGCTAGAAGAAACCGGCGGCCGAATTGGCCGACTGAGGAGGTAGCACCGGCGGTCATTCAAGCTCTACTTAGCGGCCATGGCCGCGATGGCCGCCGGCTGCTTTAAGGCTTGGGGACATCACCGGATTAAAACTGGACTACTACTACTAATACTACTGTTGGACAAATTTATCTTCAGAATTCTGGTAATGAAATGCCACTGGATGTATTGAACATTGACTTTGATTTCAGTGGAATGATTGCACTTCATCTTGAACAACAAACTTGTAATTTTCTGCAAAATCCAAAATAGCAATGTACAGCTTTCAAAGTTTAGTGTTGTTTGCGTTCTGACAGATACTTAGCTATAAAAGAGTGTGCTGTAAGCTTGTCCAGTCCACTGCTTGTGTTAGAATGTCTGTGAAAGATGATGAAGAAACTAAGGTTTTTAGAGTTGATCGATCAGTGGACTGCCATTGTGTATAAACAATGTCATCTTCAGATTCACCTCCTAGCTTGTCTGTTAAAAATTGGTGTAAAACTTCTCTTCCAGGGCAACTTTCACATCTATGCACCATGCACATCTTATTTTCTGTGTTACATACAATCATGGACATAAAATCTTTGTAATTTTGAGTCATATTAGTAGCATTACATAGTAAGATAGTGTTCTGGTGTTGTGTACACACACAGACTGAGTGTGTACCAGTACGTGAGATGTTAATACACCATTCAGGGCACAAGTGTCACAAAATTTTGATCAGACTAGCTGTGTGATATCAGCTGACTAATAAAACATTGGTAATTTGACACATATCAAAAATTCATAAAGAAACACACGATAAAATGGCGGAACCATACAAATATTGTGACAAAGCATCAGGTATGTTTCAATTATATTCATTTTTTTGTTCATATGGGTTGATATTTTCTAAGTTGAATATTTTGGTTTATGCAAAACTTACATCAACCAAATTTAGTAAAAGTATTATACTTCAATTGCTTTGTTCAAAGAAAAAAAATTTTTTTTTGCACCTTTTTTCCAACGCTCCGAAATATTCCCCCAAAGTTAGCGTATAAAAATAAAATAAGAAAAACTTTAAACCTAAATTACCATTTGAAATGTTAATCTTAGCATAATTTAAAGTGCAAAAATGAATTCCTTGGGTCTTAAATCAATTGGTAAAATGCATGTTTTCATTATGAAAATCGATCAAGGTAAAGAGTTATTGCCAAAAAATGAAGGCGCAAAATGAAAAAATGGCTGTGCTCAGCTCCCAAAATCCTACTAGTGGCCGAAAATTCAAAGTGCTTTATCTCGGCCCCCAATAAAGATATTTCAAAAAAATTGTTTGCTATTGTCATCATTTTTTAGTATGTATAAAATATGTCAAAATAAGCAAAATCTGTGACTAGTGGTTACAAAATTTGAAAAAATCTGATGATTATAAATGGAATGCCCCATAAGCTTTTTCACTCCGAGGATAAATATTTTCTCTACCAATGATGATCACATTATCGCATTCTGATATTAGTATTACATAACATATGTATAGTGATTCCCCTAAACACGAATTTTTGGTAAAATAACCTGAAACAAAAATTTCAAATAAAACAGGCTAATGTTTGTTTAAACTCAAAAACTGAAATGGCACAGGTAAGAAGATTGCTATCCCTATTTCTGCACTAAAAATTAGACCAAAACCGCTTTTTAGATTTCAGCAATCAGCAAATATTTCACCTAGGCCCAAAACCCTGTCCCTAATAAAATTGAAAACTTTCTGACCGTCTGCAATAACTTTGCTGTTAAATCTCTTCTAGTGATCCTAGAATGACCATTGAAACATCAATAAAATCGGAAAGATTTGTTGTATCCACGAATTCCCAATTGCGCATTTACGCATTAGGAATTTTTCCACTTCCACAAAAATCCTGCTCCAAATTCACGATCTTCTTCCCTATTTCCGAAGTTGATGGAGTTTTTGCCTGAAATAAATTGTGTAAGTAGCTAGAAGTGGATTACCACCAAAAAAATATATCTTCAGAATTAAAGAGTGGGTGATGAAAAATATTTCGTGTTTCAGAAAAAAAACTCGTGCTTAGGGGAATCACTATATTGTATAAGTTCACATATTGTTTTACAGATTCATTTTATTACTACAGATGATATTTGTTAAGCGCATATCGCTTAAATGTTGAGTAAAATTATCGATTTAACATAGGCCTACCGCCTATCTCACTAAAAGGATTGGATAAATTGGATGCAACCTATTTCGTCCCCTGAACACTTTGTCCCCCAAAATAGGTGGACATTTAAAGTGTTCTGGGAACAAAATAGGTTGAATTCTTATTAAGGGTTAGAAATAGAAACATTTCTCTCGTGAACAAATGTTGGACTTACGTAAATAATTCCAGCTAATAATTACAGACAAGTTGTTATGACGATGCTTGTGGGGAGGAGATTGAATTTCATGAGATGAACAAATATTGGGATTCGGAGAAGACAAATGGAGAAGATTTTGAAGAAATGGAAGATGCACAATCGACAGAACAATTTGAAGATGAATTGGATTTTTCAGATGATGATGAGTTATCCAACATCAACCAAGGTACAGATTTCTTTGGGCACATGTAATTGAAACGCAATGAAAGTACAGTGACTAGTTGTATTTCCACATAATTTGTTGTACTGGATTATTTATTAATTGTAATTTGCAATTCTGGTTTTTATAAAATTATATTTAACATGATTATGGAAAACCTTCGATATAATGGCATTGGTAAACAAAAGCATAATAACTAGGGCCTGCAAAACTCAATAAAGTCAAAATTTTTTAAGGACCTTGTCTGTCCACGACTCAAAGAATAATGTTGTTTTCAGCACCTAAGGGACTGTTTCTAAGATTAAGAAGTTAATAGGTCAAAATAAAGTCAAAATTTGTCAAACTATGACTTTTTTTTGTGTTTCAAAACAAATTTTTTGTGTTTCTTGAGAGTAATTTTTGTCAAAATCCTCATTGAAGCATTGTAAATCAGGAACTGCACACAATTAAACCATATTAACCCATAAAAGGAGGAAATATATCAGGCAATATATCCCACTTGGATCAGCAGTAACTTTTATCGCAAATTGTCCCTTGTTTATTCATTGTTAGCCCTACGTATTTAAATATTTCTTATAAAACACTTCCTCTTCACAAACGTGGTCTTTTCGAAGGTCAACAGTTTGGATGTTAGGAATAGCTTACTGACATTCTGTAATACAAAAATGCCTAAGCAAGCTAAATCGTATTCAGAAAAAGTTAGACAGATTTGTCAAGATTTTCCTGGTGAATTTAATGCATTTAAGGTGCAATTTTTGCGAGTTTATAGTGAAGTGCGAGAAAATGTATTTTGTTAAAAGCCACAGGAAAAGTAAATGCCATCAAGCTGGATTGGAGCGACAACAAGCATCGCAATCAAGACAAACTTTTATTGAACACGTTCGGGTCTGAAATCGACAAAATATTATGTTTGAGTAACTGGTATCAATTCAAGGAAGAACTGTGGCCTCTACAAACAAGCAATTTCGTTAGGTCAAAATTTGATAAAAATAAAGTAAAAAAAATTTTTTTAGGTCAAAATAAAAATGGCCCTAATGATAACAATGTTGAATGTGGGTTTCTTGCAAGAGTAATGCTGTCACGTTATGCTTTTGTGTGAGATGTTCCAACATGTCGCATTTGGCTTTGGTAAGGCCTTCAACGTTTAGCTGCAAGATTGTTACTCCGACAGGAGGATGAATTTCTCTCATTGAAAACCGGGGCCGAGGGTTTATCCTTTTACCACCCTGGGTGCCCTGTGAGTTGCGGTCTCCGATTGTTGCCATTTGCTTCATTAATTTGAATTACCATTACCAGGACTCACCACAAGGAGGTTGGCAACATGAGTCCCAATGTTGAATGTCAAAGTTATGGTCTGTTTCATATCATCCCGTGAAGATTTACTAATCAAAGGCATTTGTTTTTGTGAAAGATATTTCTTGACTGTCTCTACTTGTTTCAGGAGTAACAAAAGTATCGCGTACATTGAATATTGGTGATGGTGACACTGCATGGGTCATCGACAATGCCTTCAGCCACAAAACATCTAAGTTATTGACTGTTTTATTTAATCACCTTTCACATTGGAATGGACAAGTATTCAACCACATGGTTTGTATTTAAGTTATTCTACAATAAATACTATTGATGCTACAAAAAGTGCTCAATACCGAGCAGAGCAAATTACATCAAATATAATTATTACTCTATCACTATTCTCTAAAACCTCTACAGCCTGTTTGACCCTAAAAGGGGGAAATCAGAAGGTCCTTATTCATATAGTCTATTCTATTTATGTAGAGGTTTTAGAGAGTAGTAACTATATTTGATGTAAGTTATTCTACATGAATTGTATGTGATCAAGTAGGCAACAGCTTTCGCAATTTTTTTCCATCAAGACAGTTTAACATCATTGCTGTTGTATGGAAATGTTTATTACATGATCTCTGGTGTAGCAAGATGCAAGTATAAGCCTAAATAGTTTGGCTTGTATGACAAAGACTAATGGGTCTATTGAATCGCCTGTGTCCTTGATATAGGTAATCTCAAGTAGTTATACAAGTAAATTTGTTATTGGTGCTCATTTCACTATATAAGCCCCATTTACATATCATACTGACCACGTCACACATTTTCATTATTGGAAAATAGTGTCGGTTGTTCTTCAAAGGAATTGCAAATTGTGAGATATTGTTAGCTTGATATGTAAATTTATGCACGGCAGTTTAAGCAAATATTTGTACATGAGTGGACTAATACTCTCGATTGTGTTTTCTGGTAACAGAATTATTCAAAGGCTCATCCGAGTATCGATTGGAATTATGGAAGTGCTCCCTGGAGCCAGGAGGTTGACATCGACTTCTTCACCAAAACTTCGATATGGACCAAACTTCAACCGATGGTAGAAGATTTGCTCAAAAGAAAAGTAAAATCAAATTCATGCTTCATATAATGTTCCTTCTTCATTATAGTTTCATTTGTTTCACTTTGGGGCAGAAACTGTGTTCATGTGCTGATCTATGGAAACAATCAACCGACTTATAACTTGTTCACGCCAATCTATGGCTAATTTATAGGCATCCAAACAGCAAAACATGCCACATAGCGATTAGGTGATGATGTGATGATTTTTATACATCACTTTGATGATGTTATAGATATATGACTACTTCGTTAAAAAAAGGTTTGAAAGATCAATTGTGTGTTCACTGTTCACCCCCATAACGCAAACTTACTACTAAATTTTCTGTCGGTGACTTTTTTGCTCTGTAGTCTCTGATCGCTCCAATGCTCCATGCTTTTTCACCAAAGCTTTACTTTGTATGATTCAGATGTTAATATGTTTTATGGTCCAGATGTTATAGAAACCATGGTCCCACCTCAATGAATTCTAATAGTGATATATTTAATCTGGCAAATTAAAATTATTTCCAGTTAGTTTCAAAACACCTAAATGGACTTGCATATTATGGCTTATCCTTCTGAGACTTGTATATTATGACGTATGTACGCGTGGTTATGACGTGAAGCTACGTCACTAACGTCTCACGCCGTGACATTAATATTTTCATTCTAGGTTAGACCACAGTATGGTCAAGTCGATATATTGAGGGCGTTGGATGCTGTGCCGCCCACTAGTGCCAAACATTGTAGCCCGGACACTTATGTGCTTACCATCTTCCTCACGAAGTTGTGGAACTTGAACAACTACGGCCAGGTGAGTCGTCGCTGATGGACGATAGAGAGCGTGCTATAATCATGCCGCCCAAACCACAACAAATTATCATTATATTTGATGTGTATTAACAAGGTGGTTTGGGTTGAATACGAAACACAAATGAAACAATATCCAGCCTGCAAATTTACAAAGGACAATATTACTATTTCCTCAGTCCAACATATAAATGGCTTCCCAGGCGACAGGATATTAACCATCAAGGAATTTCGTCATCTGCATTGGATAATGGATTTAATGTAAATTTAATGAGGTAGCTGTGTATGGTAGTAGAATGAGGTAGGCATTTGATGAGGTAGCGCTCGAGGATGAATCAGTTCTCCGGTTCGTGGTACGTGACGTCACAATGGTCGCACGCACAGTGGGATTGCAGATCCTCCATCCACGTTGTAGATTCCTGTCCCATCCCTGCTCCCGATTGTCGCCACGTAGAGCTTCAGTTGCCTCGCGTTGACGGTGTCCTTATATGGAGTGTTGCTCCTCCACCTCTCCAACGAAATCCTTCTCCCAGAGGACAATGTGATCAAGTTCTCATCGTTGCCGGAAACCTACCAATAGTGACGTAACAATTCATCAGGCATCGATCTATGTCGCATGTGCCGAGCGAAAAAAATGAGATCAAATTATTACATTCATTCTTGTATGTACACTGTACAGTACTGTGAATGTGATATCAGTTAAAATGATTTAAGTTTTGCCTGCAGAGTAGGCAACAGACTTGCAATGTTGTAAACTGGCTCCCAAAAAGCTATGATGTGAAACTTCACAACTGGTGTTGCCAGAATAAAATTAAAAAACGTTGATGTTTTGTTTTCGCTTTCATCATTCAATGTTTACCTCGAACGTGGAGCGTAGCCACACCGTCACGTGATTGATTGCCGGGTGGTCGACGTTCTCAACCCACGTCATGTTGACGTAATCGATGATGACGTCAAGCATCTTCGCATTGAAGACTTCCACGACCTCTCCATTGTATCTTCGACACAATTTCTCCCCCGTCTCATAGGTGACTACCCGGCCAGTAGTGTAGGGGAGCCTGATGCACGTATTGTTGTACACTAGTCCCCCCAGACACGACCCTGTGAACAATTGTAGCACATTTCTATGAATGAGTTGACTCCTCAGAGTCCTCACTTTTGTAATTGTTTCACGTCACCACGGAGAGATCCGTAAAATTAGCCAACAGGATTTTTGCGCCAATCTAATGTCACAACAGTTGTTACAGAGAGTGATCCATCTTTTCGGACATTTGTGATAAAAATAGATTTCACGTTGACTGGGATGGTAAAAGTAGTATTCCACTATGCCTAGGTTGACTACACACCTGTTCATACTTACTTTCTTGTAACCTTTGCTCTATGTAGGTTTCAATTGCTGTGTAGTTGACAAGTCCAGGGGGGCCGTTCACCCCAGGTGGCCCTGTAGCTTCTTTTGCAATCCTTCCTGGAGGTCCAGGTGGCCCCATGACACCGACCATCCCCCTTTTTCCTATTGGCCCAATAATTCCCTGCTCCCCCTGCCGACCTGGGGGACCCGGTCGGCCTGCATCTCCCTTCAGTCCGTTTAATCCTTTGTCCCCCTTAACCCCTTTCATCCCCATTTCACCCTTGAATCTTTGTTCACCAACATCTTCAGAAATATTCATAAGATCAATAGGCAAACCACTTATGATTGGTGGTTCCCCTGGAACCCCCTTGTCCCCAGGAATCCCCTGCAACACCGCCCCAGTGCAGGTAGCAACCTCTTCTGTAGCCTGGTCTATGTTGATATTCTTGCAAACAAAAATATCTTTGCTCTCACAAAGCATCAACAAAGTACCCATCAGCAGTAATGTTAACTTCACCCACTCCATGCTTAACCCCAGTCCCTGTTGGTATCATACTGTGACCGTGTCGCGTTAAGTGACGTCACAGGATTATTCACTGGTTGCGTTGCTCCCTGTGACGTCACTTTGCGTTTATGATACAACAAACGCAATTTTGTTACGTTGTTATACGAAAGCTACAATCGGAAACTTCACTTAACTCCATCAATATCGGTGACCAGGTCTGCGTCAAGGGTTCAACGCCCGTGCAAGTGTGCGAAACTGCCAGGAATAATCTTCAAACAATCGGTTCCAGATTTCACCCAGCACTCACCAACTAACCTCCCAGAAACAACTTCCACTCTAGTAACTCCCTGTTAGCTACAAAGCCGCCTATACCCGGAACGCTTTGTGGAAAAACTGACTTGCCCTGTTGGTTTTGTTGATATAATTCACTGGAGTTGCTAATCGCAACTTTATTCGCATCTGTCGTTCTGGTTTAGTTGCAAATGTCGCCTTAAAAACGTGTTTAGACGTGTAAACACTGTAGCCTGTGTGCCAGCTTGCATGTCTAAAGTAGCTTCCTGCTGTCAGTGATGAATTGACAACCGAATTACTGCTGAAGGATGTTCCACATTTGATTGTTATGGTAGCAGCAGTAACTGCTGGTTAGTTTAACTTGCAAATATTTTTTGGCTCAGTGTTTGTAGCATATTGATGGTTTTTTAATGGCCTTCTCCCCATGTCTACAGTTCGTTGTCATCCCAAACTAGAATTCTTCCATTGACGTACTTATAATTTATTTTTTTTTTTGTTAGGTGTCTTTTTACAGTAATTCCCGCAACCGTAACGTTACCGGTTCCCCCCGCCTGGAGGTAACTGAAAGCGTGCACCCCCATGCCTATCGCGCCCTCTTGTGGCCCTCATGCCACCCCGTTTTGTTTCGGGCTCCTTGTGTCAACCACTTCCACCGACTCTCTTCTCTCCATGTTTGGCTCTCCCCCAGCGAGGGGGAGTCTCAAGGTTAGTTTAAGTCCACCAAATGACAAGTTTTAATTTTGTCAAGACAACATAGCACCAGCACAGCATGGGGATGACGAGACGTGGACCGCGTTGATCTTGTTTGTTGCAAAACTTAGTCGTCAATGGCAACTCCCTGACAGCAGCATCAACTTCATCTGTTCACCCCTGACATGATGACATCATCACATTGTTACGTTGTCGCCACTTCTCATTGTTGCATTTATGATGAATATCTGTTGTTCGCTGCAGCGACATTGCCACCGCGACCTCATACGCGATCTAAGGCCGAAGAAAGAAAAGAGTTTGCCGACTACTACTCCCCGCCCCCCGACAGGGAGGTCGACTACAAGAGCCACCTTGTGAGATCCTTCCATGATGGTGACGTCACAAGGTAGTAGCCCTCAAATGTTTCTTAATTTTCTTTTGTGCTGATCGAGGGATTATTTTATTTACATTAATTCAACGATCAAAAACTGCGAGCCGATGTGGAACGTTAATTGACGTGCGAGCTCTTATCTATTCTTCCATCCTCACGCCCGGTGGTTGAAGATTTAGGTTAAATAGACGGGAAGGCAAGGAAGCCAATCTTCGTGTCCACCTTCAAGCATGCCTTGAAGTGTTTTGCCAAAGCGATGACATGCCACTACATGATGAGATTGTGGCGTGTTTGTTTATTTCACCCAATGCCAGAACAAGATGATTGAAAGATCATCGGTTCGACATCGCTTCAGACCACTCCAGTGCGACGTTACAATAACACAGTAGTCTCCGCTTATGGCTTATTTAGCGAGGGAGGCGAGTTTCTGCTGTATCCACCGCATAACGTGTTGCTTCTCATCGCTTTACAAAGCAGTCAGTGTCTTTAGAACGACGCTTAACGTCATGCCGTAAGGTGGGCACGAAAATTGACTTCCTTGTCATCTCTATCTTTTTTCTAAATCTTCAAACACCGGTCGTCAGCTGGGATATCTTCAAAAATAATCTGGAACGCCCTGGAATCGAACTGGTGTCCTGTGGGTCTACGTCTTTTAGGCGCAGACAGTTAGGCGCCCGTCAAATAGGCGCGCACACTGTGGCGTCAGGATATTTAGGTGCGGAGCACTGTGACGCCTGTTCATTTAGGTGCTATTCCTAGTAAAGTCTGCTTGGCAGTTAGGGCAATGCTTTTCATACAAAATGTTATATTAAACAGAAAAATATGTTGTTTTGTTATTGCGCGTGCATTTATTTATTGTTAGTCATGGCTTCAGTGATTGAAGCTGCTTTATCCGGCAATGCTTTTCAAACAAAATGTTGTATTGAACAGAAAAATATATTGTTTTTTTAATGCGCGTCTTCGTTATTTATTTGTTGTTAGTTGTAATGTATTGATAAAGCTTTCGCCGACGCAAATCTGGACTAACAACAACAAATAAATGCCGAATACGCGCATTAAAAAATAATACCGTACGGTAGATTTTTGTGTTCAATACAACATTTTGTCTGAAAGCATTGCCGGATAAAGCAGCTTCACTCACTGAAATGAAGCCATGACTAACAATAAATAAATGCACGTACATCAACAAAACAACTAATTTTTCTGTTCAATATAACATTTTGTGTGAAAAGCATTGCCCTACCTGCCAAGCTAATACAATCTGCAGACTTTACTAGGAATAGCACCTAAATGAACGGGCGCCACAGTGTGCGCGCCTATTTAACGGGCGCCTAGCTGTCTGCGCCTAAAAGACTTGCTCCCTGTCCTGTTAACATGGATGTTGCGGTGTTATTTGAACTCTTCTTTGCCACAGACAAGTAAACATATTCGATGATCTTTTCACACCGGAGGAAACGAGAGCTTGGAGGAACCACCTTCTGAAGACTCGCCCTATTGGCAATGCGTTCGATGTTTCATCTTTGGAGGACCACGACAACGTCCAGTGGACCTCCAACTACCAGGTGGGAACGGCGCGTCCAGTTCGTGCTTGAAGACATTGTCTTGCTTTCGAGAAAGACTTTGTCAAGATATTAGCGATGGAATCGCGAAGCGTTTTGAAGACAATGCTTTCTCATGCTTGATAAGGGCTGACGTGTGTATGGCCGAAAACGTTTGTAGCTTATAGTTTATGTTCAATTTTAATGGATTATGTTAAATGCCGCGTGGTTGCTTGTTTGTATATGTTTACGGTTGAAGAAAGTGACCTCTTTACCAAAATTGTATTCTTATGCTTTGCCCCGTTGTTTTAAAGTCAAAATCGTTGTTGCTGACTGAACGCCGATTACATTTAAAGTCAAAATCACACAAATCCCAATTTCGCAAGAAACAATATTGTAGATGGGTTTCAAACCAAGGACCTCTTGCTCACAACTCACTGCTCGATCACAGGTAAACGACTTCATGAAGACCTCGATGTGGCCGAGGTTCCTGGATCTCTGCCGCTTCGTCTCCAACCAGAGCGACTGGCATCCCTATGACGTGGCGCTCAATTACGTCAGATCCGGTGACCACACGAGGATCCACCCCGACTCAGAGCCTCATCAGGTGAATCCCCCATTGGTTGGGTTGCTTTCAAAATTTAAAAAATAAACATAAGCTGAATGACCTTATTCGTTTGTTTTTATAGAATTAACGTTGATACAATGTAATTTATTGTGGAGCAACGATTGGTTATAAAAACAACAAAAACACGAGAAACTTCGATTTGAAAGCCTTTGAAAAACCCTCGGTTCGTCTGAGCCCCATGAACCCAAAACAGTTGATGGTGAATTTGTTCCAGGATGAACTGACGATTGTCATGTACCTGAACGAGGGACTTACCCCGTCCGATAACGGGGAAACCACCTTCTTTGTTCGCAAACCCAGCGACGGAGTACATGAGTTCACAGGGGAAGGCGGGGAACTTTATGACGCAATTGGGGCGGTCACCCCTAAGTTTGGCCGTGTTGCCATCTTCACAAGTAAGCATTGTGCGACAATAATATTTGTTTGTTGCAGACAATTCCGGTTCAGGTTACAACTCACCAAATCAGTCAATGTGCGATGTTTGGAAACAATTGTGACTAAAGTATTCAAAAAAGTTGCAACTTTACTATAATTTTTACTTTGTAGGCTAGACTAGGCGATCAAGGATATGACGAACCATTTTGTGCTTATTAACGGTCATGGGTCTTTAACCTGAATGTTTTATTGCAGATGATATCGAACACTCGGCTCATCCCCCAAGTCTGCGGTTCCTCGGGGGGCGCTACACTTTCGCTCTCAAAGTGAGCAAGAACAGGCATTTAGCCTTCGTCAAGATGGCGTACGAGAGCTTCGAAGCCGTGCCGCTAGATGACGCCATGGAGAAGATTAACACGTTAGTTTCAAAATCTTCAAATATTTTTCATTTCTGTTTCCAGATGTCGCTCTCGCGTTGAAGGAGTTTGAACATTATTCTTCTGGAGAAAGATCTTAGGATCTTTACTGTTTGTTCTGATACAAGTAGCAACCTTTAGAGGGCTCTCTTTTGTTTCATCAAAACACCTAGTTATGATATAGCTTTGGTAGAGAGGTACTTTTTAAAAACCATAGACAGACAATCGATAACAACTTAATAACATTGAATTGCATAATTCAAAATTAATACAGAAATGAAATAGATACATAATTTCAAACGTTTTCGGCAAAACTTTCTGCCCTCTTCAGGAAAATATCTTAATTCATCTAAACAAAACAAAATTATTCGTGAAATGTTAATAATAAATGACTGAAATTCAATAAAACTGCACTGACCTGCGTACAAGCAACAACTGACGAACAAACACAAAAGGTGGTAGCAATCTGTCATAATTATGCGGGAGTGTGGTCATGAGACAAAATAGTGAGCGGAGAACATAACATAAAATAAACGTAAGCTAATACAAATTCAACAAAAAAGATGCCCCTTTAGCGAATAATTGTTTGTTGAGCCTGGGGTTGTGCTGCTTTATTTGGAGTGCCTCATGTTATGACGTCATTAACATAGCCTGTGTCTCCAGAAAGCTGATGACAGGGGATCTGGACCACCCGTCCTTGATCTCTACCGCCACCCTGGAAAACCTGGTGGACGAAACGGGGATGAAAATCCGCCAGAGTATGCAAAAAGCTCTAGAGGATGTCAAAAAAATGATCCTGGAAAAATAGGGACGATTTCTCCTGCGAAATTATGCAGAGACATTTTTGAATCGCTGTTATTGTGACGTACGTATGCAGATGGTAGACTCGTGACGTCACATCATGATGATTCCGCCCCATCCAGCCGCTCAGCTCCAACTCGACAGGTTTAATGTGTTCCTTCACTTTGCACCAACTAAGCTGCAACGTTTACTGTAATTCTCGAATTGTCTTCATCAAGTCACGCTCGTTGCATCGCGTTGGCTTCCTTTTTGTTTTTCCCCACTGTCAACATCGCTTCTTGTTGCTATGATGTCATAATGAAATTCATGATGCCATAAGAGATTACGTTATTTCAATATTTGCTGCTGCATTGTGTTTTACGTATTGTTTGTTTCAAAACACTTCATTGTGTGACGTATTCTTCATCGAGCCGTTGACGCCGTAGCCGCCATGTTGTTTGCCTGAATGAAGATTTCAATTACTCCAGAGCATTGCTAGATGCATGTATTGTTACCAATCGCTTTGCGATGCGCAACTATTTGTGACATCATCGGCGCATTCCCAACTTGTGGGGCGCCAACTTGTCCTTAAAACTAATCATCGGCGCATTCCCAACTTGTGGGGCGCCTCTTGTCCTCTAATAACTAATAAAGTTCCAAGTCAATTTAATCAGCGACATCTAGTGGAGCATTCACCAGACAGCAGCAGACATGCCACGTGACTCACAGTCGTTCGCGCGAGTCAGGGTCAAGAAGATGAGAACAGGTTTTGTGACGTCATTCAGCAGTGACCAGTTATATTCTGAGTGGATTCGATGGAAAAGTAAAAGTTGCTGTAATAGAGTTTTGAATAAGTTTAATTCATTTGGACAACCGATGTCACCTTCATATTATCGACGCATCGGGAACAGAGGTTGGTGTCGCATCTTCCATCGATGTCACTCATTCACACGACTCATCAACGGGAAAGAATTGAAATGAGGTTACCATATATTTGATTGCCAGCGCTTTGTCTTGCCCCTGCCGTGATAACCGAAAGATGCAACAGAAACCGAACAATCATCGAGTCGACTGGTTTAGTTTGACGTGTCCTTGTGTGCCTTGCCACAATGTAATTGCTCGAGCGGCGCTGCACCGGCTTCCCTTTTAGCGACGCGCGTGCCCTACCACGCGGCGGCAAATGGGCAACCACTGTGGCTTGTTAATGGTGCCCTCGTGATCACTGTGGTTGTGTCGGTTGGTAGTGTAGCGGGGAGTAAGATTTAACTTAAACCTTAAATTGGAGACATTAACTTTCTCATAGAAGATGTTTCCCTTCAAGCATATTGCCATTTTCTCTCGCCTGTCAGCCATGTTGTTTGAAAGTTAGATTGGTGTCTTTGTATGATTGTAAATCATTTTTTTTTATTATTGGCAGGTGGCAAGTAAGTCAAAATTTACCCCCAAAACTGTATTTATTGAGACGTCACTGTAATATTGATGCGGTGGGATGGCGCAGCGGATAATGCGTTCTATTTCCAATCATGCAATCCTGGTTCGACTCCCGGCTTATGCTGGTTGTTGAAAAACACCGCTCACCTCTACCAAGGGTGTAATAAACTGGGTGGGCGTAGTTGCTGAAGTAAAGGCGGCCGAGAGAAAGGAGCTGGCCACCCTACTCTCGTTAGTGTCGATGGCTTAGTGAGAACTTTATCCCCGATGCTTGGATCAAGTATAGGACTCACCTTTACCTTACTGTAATGTTTGGAACATTTGGCTTTGTAAAAATACATTAGGCTTTTGGAAATAATCAACTTGGTCACGCGGGACCTGTTACATTAACTTCGGGTTACAGCGAGAATTTTGTAAACTTAATATGTTACTTTTAAGCGAAAAGTAACATTAAGTTTACAAGACTAACTCTAAAGCGAAGTCTCTACCAAAGCTTTAATGTTACTTTTGATGTAGAGAATATACTTTAGGAATTTATGAAGTATAGTTTTAAAATGAACAAATCGTCACTTCCTTCAGTTGTATCAACTGCTCAGAAGAAACGAGCAATTTGAATCTTGTCGCTGATCATTGCACCGGCTTGGTATCTACGTCATCAAAGGGAAATTGTAACGGACTTCCTTGAGAAGCTGTCACGTTGCATTGTCACTCATGAGTGGTGAGAACGTCTGCGCGACGTTCGACACCTCGTTACGTCACACGGCTGTATCTCGGGAAAGACACTTAATGATTATGCTCAAACAAGGATAGCAAAAGACTGGAGGACTATGTTCCTTCGCTGCTTCCAGTTTGATGTGATGCATCTATGATCGCAGTTGCAGTAGGCGCAAAATAAATACTCAATCATGTGCCTGATGTGATAGCTTACAGACTCAATCATGTGCCTGATGTGATAGCTTACAGACTCAATCATGTGCCTGATGTGATAGCTTACAGACTCAATCATGTGCCTGATGTGATAGCTTACAGACTCAATCATGTGCCTGATGTGATAGCTTACAGACTCAATCATGTGCCTGATGTGATAGCTTACAGACTCAATCATGTGCCTGATGTGATAGCTTACAGACTCAATCATGTGCCTGATGTGATAGCTTACAGACTCAATCATGTGCCTGATGTGATAGCTTACAGACGTTGGTGATCATGATTTTCTAAATTCCTCTGTCACATTCGTATAAAGTCATTGTGGCTCATTGATTCAAACTGTTTGGGTAAAGTTTGTTGACTACGACGATTGTTGAACATGACGTCACACCATACGTGTAGCGAACCAAGTCAAGTGCGACCGGTTTTGACGTCAGAATTTATGCAATAATACTAAGTATAAATGTATATACTCAATGTACGTTGATTCGTATTTTAATGTTATGTATACGATAACGTCAGGAAGCTATTAGCGATGCGTCGTGGTGTGCACAATGCAAAATAATGAGCGACCGATGTGAGGTTAGATAACGCACTCTTTGCTATGATGACGTCATCCCGTTTATGTTTAGGTGAAGAGGATGTTCTGTGAGCGATGATTGTTCGCAAATAATGAAGCCTCGG
Source organism: Aplidium turbinatum (assembly GCF_918807975.1). Taxonomy (NCBI): domain Eukaryota; kingdom Metazoa; phylum Chordata; class Ascidiacea; order Aplousobranchia; family Polyclinidae; genus Aplidium; species Aplidium turbinatum. The sequence goes on along the minus strand of NC_137483.1, from coordinate 1,054,182 downwards.
CTGATTTACCCCCTGGCGGTGTAGTGAGCTTGCTCGAGTGAAGTTGAGTTGTTTGCGTCTTTTTCTTGCTTTCTAATGCAAAAGAAACGTCGAAAAGTTTCAGTTAAATTTGGTCGCGGCCGGCAAAATCTATGATGACATCACAACGGCAAGCTGGTGGCGAGAAAGACGAACCCACTCGAGCAAACGTCGCAGCGTCTTGACAATGGAATTGTTTATTCGTCGTTAATCATTGACTAAGTGTGAGCCTGAAACACTCAAGGCTGAAGTTGGATGTTACGCTATGCAAATATAATGTTCACATTTCATCAGATATTTGATAAACGCCTTGGAAATTTTGTCGAGATTTAGTTGATATTCTTATTGATGAGTTAGATGACACATCTTTCGATATCTTAGACTCTAGAAAGGGACTGTCAGCATTTAGTTGAGAGGCTCACTTAGATGTTCAATGGAGAACACGTCACTAAGAGAGGCAAAGAAAGTTTCAAAATGGCAACATCCCAGCCAGAAAATTATCTTTCTTTTACATTAAGTTAACGTTTCAAGAAATCGAATCAATGCAAAAAGAGCTGATTTTCCCGCTGGGAAATATGTTGAAGCAGAAACGATCGATGGACACCTTAAAAAGCTTTTTAATCAATGAACAATTAGAATGTATCTGACCTCATACGGACAACTGGGGATGCCCCAGTGACGTAGAAGTTGCTCAATCTCATCAACGTTGGACAAGTTACGCAAACACCAAATCAACCGATTTTTACATTGATTCAACGTCTGCAGACGTTGGAAATCGGTTGATTTGCTGATCAACATCGAAAAAACGGTTGATTTGCTGTCTGGGTAGTTTTGCACATAACCACGAGGTCCACGCAAGTCTATGGGATGTCTGGAGTCCTTGGCATTGCAGCCAATCAGCCAGGAAAGTTTTAATGAAAATCACGAACAGGCTTGAAACCAACTTGCAGTTGAATAATTTTGCTATGTAGACTCGTTTATTGCAGTATTTGCTCACGAGTCGCTGTATTACTTCCTATGCGTGTGAACTCAATTTGAGGACGACGAGCTTTATTGCGGGATGCACCGGTAGACGTCAGTAAATGTGTATGAAGTTTTTCAATAACTCAAATCAAACAGTGCCACGGAGTCGGTCAGCTAGATCAGAGTGAACTCTTTTCTGAAAATTTCCTTAAAACTTTTGCAAGTTACTTTTTTGATGTCTTTCCCGTTTGTACAAATTTCTGATCAGACTTAACTGTGTGGGGAAATGAGTGTAGTTTTGTAGATCCTCTTCCGTGTGATGCAAAGCCGTATTTTTTCTTTCATAGTTAGGACTACACTGAACTATTTCATTTTTACAACTTTTAAGATTTTCTAACATGGTCTGCAGCGAAATCAAGTAGGATGTAAGATTTATAGCTTTAAATTAACTTCATCAATGAATGAATCGGTGTCAAAATAAAAATTGAACTAAGCAGTGAATAATAATCCGACACTTTGACTGCCCTTTAGACTTAGATAGATTTGATAGATTGCGCTGTTCAATTGCTTGCGCTGTTCAATTGCTTTGGCATTTACAACGTGACCAGCAATAACCTCAAACCTTCTATTGAGTGACCTGGGATAACCCGATACAGTTGCTATGGTGATAAGGATCTACTGGGCAAGTGTGACTGGGAATAGAAAGGTTAGTCGCTTTAATGTCAATTTAAACGAAAACAGCCCCAACCAGCAAATGAGTCATTTATATTGGCGAACGTTTGCAAACGTTGAATCAATGCAAAATGACTGATTTGCAAACTGGGGAATTGTTTTTTCATAACCTAAACAAGCTGATGTTGATTGGTTATAGGAATCTTTATCCTCGGACTGGGAAAGCTTCTTTGTAAAGGTATTCCTGGCAATTTCGCATACTTGTAGAATGTAGAGGCTTTAAATCACTGACACAGACGACATGACCGAGATTGACAGAGTGATGTTTCCGATTGTTGATGTGTTGTTGCCGGGGAATTATTCCATCCATTAGATGCTGCTGAATGGAGAGCAGTCCTTAAAATGTGAGATAAATTTTGAAAAGACATTTCAAGCAAACTTACAGTTTGCAGCAAGATTGATTTCGTTTTATGCTGATTCCTGACAAACTTTGGTCGCAAAATAACAAGAATACAATTGGTTTTATATTTGCTCTTAAGAACCTGATTTCAGAAACAGGTTCTTTGCATAAATTTCTGCAATTACATCACATGATGGAGTTGTGGGCTCATTGCAGCAGTGTTCGCCCTCTGGCCTAAATGTACTGTTGGACCCTTGACTGTGATGTTGGGCCGCTGGGTCCCTAAAAATGTTGGTCCCCCGACTGTGATGTCATGGAGTCATCATTGTCATGCCATTTCCTATAATTTTGTTCAGTTTTGCAAAATTAAATTTTTCTTGTCATGTGCGTCAAAAGAATTTGTCATCAAGGTAATCGAATAAAACCAATAAAACCATCTTTTTTTAACCAGCAATAAGCGTTTGACAATTGTATTGACCAGAGTTGAATCAATTACTGAGTGTTAGTTCAAGTATACATTACAATTAGGCTACATCCAGGAACTTAGCCAGGGGAGCATAGAGGGCAATTCTCCTCCCCCTCTCTGAAATATTTCAAATAAACATTTCAACCTGTTACAGCATTTTTTGACTGAATTTTATTATTGATTTAGCCTGATAATACTCTCAGAATACGCAATTTTACGCCTCCACAATTTTTAAGTAGCCTACATTACAATTACGTTATTTTGAATTTTTCAAATTACAATAGTTACTACCAATTGTAATTAATTTGTTACACCTTTCAATTACAAAAATAAACTGTTTCAATATTCATCGATGATTTTTTACAGTTTGATTTTATCACAGACAAGTAGAATTGCATTGAATAAAGATTAGGTTGCTATGTAGAAGTCCCTGAACCCCAACTAACGGCACAACGAAAGTACTGACCAAATTATTTGAAATTACAATTACACAACAACAAAAAGTCTCAATTACAATTACATAAAAATGTGTAATTTATTACATTCAGTTACCATTGTAATTGATCCAACGCTGATTTTGTTTTGTCATAACAATCAGAAAACATAAAAAATCAGACGTGTGTTCGATACCTCATCAAGTCACACCAAAAATTTTATAAAAATGCCATTGAAATCCGTTGGCACTCGGCACTATGTGAACTGCGTGAGAGTAATGATGAACTCAGATGCGCCTCTACGCGGCTGCACTGAAATTGTCTGCTTTTTAAAGCGCTGAGTTGTGAGAGCATCACACCCACACACTATGCACTTGATGTTTTTTAATCAATGAGCTATATTAACTGGAAGTTATTAAACTAACGCATAAATATTTTAAAGATATGCTACTCTGTGAACTACTAACTTGTTTTTACTTCAAGTCAAACGTCATCGTGCACACAACTTACTCCGCATACCAAGGTGAAAGATATGAAATGATTACTTCCTAAATTAAGAAATATCTCTTGTTCTTACTTTCAAAAACAATATAAACTAAATCTGATTGAAAAATACAAAAAATGAGCAAATTCTCACGAATTACCAACATTTTACAACAAATAACAATTTTCTTTTACAATCTGATAGAATGCTAAAACTAATATATTCCTGGCTTGGTTGTTTACCGCTAGCAGACTGGAAACAAAACTTTAGGAATAAATATGAAATTATTGAGTAAAGTGGCTGCGCGACTAGATGGTTGGAATGTCCCTTTGTTGCTTTATAATAATTGCTGTACGCTAATTGATTTTTATTATTGTTTTACTAATTTTGATTTATTATGTTTATTGTTGAACTTGCAGGTGAATGGAGACCAGACCAGGCTCAGATACTTGATTGAAAGCCTGAGCATACCTTCAGAGTGGGTTGACATCACTACTGATGAGATGATCAAGCAAAAGATGAGAGAAGAGTGTGGAAACCCTAAAGCAATGCCTCCACAAATATTTAATGACGTCAAGTATTTAGGGGTAAGCTGCTCTTTCTACTATCGCAAGTTCTTCACTTAAATCCAAAGCCATATTGTCCAATCAAAGTTGGTTGACTGGAAAGGCAAAGGGTGCCTTCTAGTGACTGGCCTGTCCTCTCTCATAATATCCCTTAGCCGCCACCGAACGGATAACACCTCAAACGTGTTGAGAGCTAATAGGTAGTGAACATTACACTCGACAATAAAAAACTCAAAGACGGGATTACTTGATGATTGGGCTGTTAATGATTATTAATCACTAAAGCAATTGTGATGCAACAAAAGTAACTCATTGTTCCGCGCAGACGGTAGAGGACATGGAACAATTTGTGGAAGAAGAGCGAGTCTTCGACTTCTTTCAATTGAGCAACACTACTTGCAATCACGTCGCAAAGAGAGCGAACAGTCAAACAAACAATCCAAATGACATCATTGCCAATGATGCAGTTACAGATGGCAAAAGATCGCCAACTTCCAGCTTGGAAAATCAATCTCCAAGTTTTACTTCGGTAGCGCCAGCTGGCGGAGAGAAAATGATCAAAATAGACGACACTGATAGGGCTACAATTCAAATAACCAGGAAAAGCGTGTTGATGGCAGCAGCAAAGTTTGAATCGCCCAACAAGGAATCAAATCAGTGTGAGAACAAAGCCACAATATCGCTCGATGACATCACGTTATCTAACACGAATAGTAGTGAGGATAAGCAACTAGACGAAGAACGTCGTCGTCGAATACTCGGCTTGTCTTCGTCACAGAACTCACAAGTTGAAGCAACTATTACGTCACAAAATACAGTAAACGGTCGACGTAGCGTCAAGAAAGTGTCGATTGTTGCGAACTAAAGTGGATTCGAACTCGCGGCCATTGGATTGCTGCCATCCTCGCAATACGATGCGAGTTGGGGGTCGGTCGTATACAGTCTGATGGGGAGGTAGAAACCTGACCTCCAGTGGTCTCGTCCCCTTTAAACCAACTTTTCGTGATATCTGTGTTTCGATCACCCCACAAGATGGTGTCTACAGTTCTATCTTTAAGCTTTTACTTTGTTATATTACGTTGCTATAACGTCTTGTTGTAGCCTAGTTGTTTTGAGGTAGATCAATTTAAGTTTTTATTTTATTTTTATTTTATTCATTAAATTTTGTTATCATCAACGCCATTTGGAATTTTCCTATGTATTTGTTCAAATAAATCGTTCATCCATCCAATTGTGACTTCACGGCGTCTAATTGGAGTTCTTCAAAGACGCCTGCTTCTGGTGGGTAAGGAGCAAAAAACACTAAGCACAGCCCAACTGTTAATAGTGCTGGTGCTTTCAAATTATTTCTTCTTTGCAAGCTTAGGCCTATTCATGTTAGTTTCGCTTAGTTGTAGAGGCTTTGAACCACTGACGCAGGTTCGGTCACCGGCATTGACAAAGTAAAGTTTGCCTTGGTTGTTGAAGTGCGTTGCTCAAGCGCACACCTCGAGAATTAAACCAATGTCGCTTGATCTTGGTTTCTTCGTTTTTAAAGTCTATTCAACATCTAATGCAGGAACTTGTGTAATTGAATATGCTGCAAAACCCTGGTTAAGATGAAAAGAATGTCATGCAAGTTGAACACCCTAGCCAGAGTTACATAATGCACGTTTTGCATGATTGAACGAACAAACAACGATAGCTCAATTGTTTAGCGCATCACTTCTGGAACGAAGAAACTTCAAGATCAATAGCGGCGCTGGTTCGACTCTCGGGGTGTGCGCTTGAGCAACGCACGTTAAGGGCTGCTCTCCATTCAGCGGCATCTAATGGATGGAGTAATTCCCCGACAACGATCGGAAACTTCACTCTGTCAATCTCGGCGACCGGGCCTGCGTCGGTGATTCAAAGCCTCTACAAGTATGCGAAACTGCCAGGATTAAGCTCTGCAAGAAACTTTCCCAGTCCGAGGATAAAGATTCAATCAAACAAAATTCAACTTAAAACCTGAAACATTGTCTAGTCAACCTTGACCACAGCTTCACTCATGCGTATCATGTGACTGGTGAAATAATTCTTGCAGTTTGTTTCTGCAATCACCGCCTTTCCTCAACGCAACTTTTCAAATTCGTCTAAATATTTAACGTAGGATTTGCTTCTATGTCACGAATATGAAATCCTTAACTCATCCAATTACGTCACTGGGTATGGGCTGCCAACTGAAACCTCCAAGTTGTGAATTTAGATCCAGAACGAGAAGCTTCTGCATAAGAAACAACAACCACAAACTCCCCTCCCCCTTTAATAAAATGGTCTCACCTCCCAATAATCAACTGTGAGTTCTCTATCTGGACCTCTGCCCACACTTTGTCTTCATCCTCTGTTCTGTAATTGGTGGAGCACAATATGGCGGAAGATAAACTTTTAGTTTTCACTCATGCAGAAGCTTTTAAAAGAACATTAGATCATTGTTTGCATTCTAAACCTACACGAATGCAGCCAACACGACTTTTGACCTCTGTGAGTGGCGCACTCCTAGGCAACTATAAGAGACAATGCATCTGATATTAGAGTTCGACAATTTGCCGTGAAATTCTTCCTCATCTCAGCAACTCCATCTCTTCTAAATGGTCTGAAGATGAGAAGGATTTGGACATTTTAACTTTTAGCCGGAAAATCAATTAAGTTATTAAAACATTATATAACGGTTTTTAGTAAAGCTTGAATGAGTGAATCGTAAAATATTGACCAATTGAATGCAATTTATCAGCATACAAGAACGAACCGAAGTACAGTGAAGTTACAAATACGTAGTTGATGTTTGGCAACTTTTATTGTTTGTTGCAATTTTAACCCTTATCAGCCCATGCGCTGACATTTTGTTGACATCGACTTTTTTTGTATGAGATTGCTCTCACCTCTTATACACTCGCTCAGCAACATTCAGAGACGCAAGAGGGCTCCGGAGTCGATTACTGCTGTAGCGACTTCAAAACGTTAAATTCTTTCCACAATCAGTTATTTGCGTTTTATCTCGGCACATCTGTTGACAAAATGTCAACAATCAAAAACAGTAGAAGATAGTCTTGAAAATAGAGATTTGAAATCACTTCACAATAGCTATCGCATATGAATAGCTGGCTGCTTTTAAGAAAGTTGCACGTGCATTTAGTGAATAGCTTTCCGACTCAAGAAGATAGATTGCGAGTTCTTGTACTCTACCTCAGAAGAATTATAGTGTTACGGATTCCTCTTCAATTCGAATCATTTATTTGCCTCTCATGGTCTGGTTTGCAATCGTTTACTTCACAACGTTACGTGGTATAGGAACAATATAGATAGGTAATGGTAATGGCTGGGTAATGGCTAATCGACATGAAGTAGCATAGCAGCGCAAGTCCACAGGTAAAGAGAGGCAAAAAGTGTAATGAGACACAATGGAAAAAGTTTAAAAAAAAACAGATTCTCGCAAAAAACTCCTTTCAGCTTGCTTAGCCGTAGCCATTGTCAACAAAAAGAAGTTTGCAGCAGAAACCATAACTAGCCTACTTGTCGAAAAGTGTGGGTTCATCGATGCTGCTACTTCAAGCACTTTCAATCGCACAATTCAAAGTATCAAACGGGGAAGATGCTACAGATGTGCAAAGCATATTCGATCTGCATGTGTCACTTGTTGTAGGGGTTTGCCCACGACACAGAAAACTTCAGAAAAACCAATATTGCTTGAAATGCTGAACAAATATTTCTTGTAACTTAGTTCTACATTATTCTGTGTGCTTGTTAAGCTTGCTGTGTGCTTCGTCTGAGAGCTAGTAAGCTACAGTAAAACTACGCCCTGAGTAGGAAGCAGATCTCCCGATAGGGATTGATGATTGTTTTGATGAGGTTTTATCAACATCATCCTCTATAAAAACAAGGTTGGTTGGTTGGTTGGTTTTGAATCTTTATCCTCGGATTGACAAAGCCTCGATTGGTTATTCCTGGTAGTTTCGCATACTTGTAGAGGCTCTTGACACAGAGCCGGTTACCGAGATTGGCAGAGTGAAGTTTTCCGTTTGTTGAAGTGTTGTTGGAGAATTATTCCATTCACTAGGTGCCGCTGAATGGAGAGCAGTTCTGAAATACGTTGCTCAAGCGCACACCCCGAGAGTCGAACCAGCGTCGCATAATCTTGAGCTGGGCGCGTTACCACTGAACTAACGTCTTCACATTTGTATAGAATAATAACCTGCAAGGAAATGCCATGTAGACAATTTGTCAACATCTGTGCCGATTGAGTCACCTAAATTTCCTGTAATAAGGGTTTAAAGTAATCTGACCTCAACGGAACGGCACATGAAGTGGGGTGACACGCCTCACTGAAACATAGCGCTCTCTGGCTTCCAGTAAATTAACGACAATGAACTTCAACAGATGAATGTAGCCAACTTCTGATGCAGTGTTTGGTAACTGAGGCATAAACGCTTCGAGTTAGTTGCTGAGCAACCATTGTATTTGCATTTTCGATAAAACATCCAATCACAAGCCGAAATCAACAGAGCATGAAAAGTTTGTGTGACGTCAGAAATGCATGAACAAAACATGGTGTCGTTGTGAAAATTACTTAAAAAAGTTACGACATCTGTCCGCTGGAGGGCGAGTGTATGAAGCGAGTGACGACCAAGACTGACCTGGCATCGACCAGACAGCTTGTTGTCTCTAACAATTTACTGAGTGGGAATTCATCATCAGCTCAAACTTCAATAAGATGACAACCAACATCTTCTGTGTTCAGTCATTGTCGATGTAGGCTACCGGTAGAACAAGCAAACAAATTGTTGTGCAACAATCAGGCATTTATGGCAGCAAAAGGCGAGAGAAATGTATCACTGTGATAAAGTGCTGACAATTTTTCGGTTGTGGTTTGTTAGTATCAGGTTAGTAAGAGAGCTCGGTTATAGTTCCTGGAACAATTAAAAGTGAGGTCTCCTCGCCATAATCACCAATTACGGCAGATTAACATTTCAGACGTCAACATGAAATGCAAAATAGCAGCTTAGCTTGGCCGGTCAAATTGCAACTTGTGCAAAACTAAAAGCATGTTACTAACAAGATAACATTGTAAGGTATGCCAGACAGTTGTTTATTATACGAAGTGTTTTGAAAACTATTAATTTTAAAACAGAAGCGATTCCACATTAGCTTTGATTTATGAAATGAACTCGTCCGTACACAACTGGTGAGATTATGGTCCGGGATTAGACGGAGGGATAGTAGTAGAGCAGGTTGTTGGTTTCATTTTTCTTGGCTCCAATCACCCAGATCTCGTTGCGTCGCTTGAATATATGAATGGGGCTGTCGTAGCTTGCCCCATAGAACATATCCCCCATCACCATGGCATCAGTGACTCCGTTTCTCAGGAGATCTTTATGAAGATCCATTGCATTCCTCCGGTAAGTCCTCTCGCAGGCGAAACCGGGGAAGGTTCTGCAGAAGGAAAGTTCATAAATTAAACCAACCAAATGCCGGAGCAAGTTGTGACTCAATACCACTGCACATAACTGTGTTTAACTTTTGTCATTCACGCGTGCGAACAAAAATATATCCATCAAAGATAGTACTAGCTATAGCAAGCAGTGGCGTGCCCAGGCAAAATGGCACCCATGGCAAAGTTTAAATGTGCGCCCTTTTTAACAGATTAGTTCAGTCTGGAATATGTCGTCATGAACTGGGCTGCTGGGAAATCTGCAATTTTGCTTTTAGAATTCGAGAATACGCGTCTAAAGCGTTAAACTACGTTGGAAGTTGCTACATCAGAGCAGCATTGTGACGTCACTATATAGCTGAGCGGCCCACCTGACGTAAGCGACGAATTCTGGTCGCTTCTCGATGACGACATCTTTTTCCACTGGGGTTGGCGGATCAGATTGGAAATCCTTGGCGACGTAGAATGACATGGTGTAGCTTCTGTTGCACATGATGCAGGGAGGAGAACTGAACTTGATCGTCACAGGAATCGTCATCGGCATCTTATCCTCTGGAAAACAACATTTGTTTAATTCCAACGATCTTTTAAAGCGGCATAACTAAATTTTAAAGTAAAAGGAAATTTCTCTTATGAAGCAACAATGGTATTCCACATCCAATAGTTTGGTAGAATAAATGTTTAAAAAATATATAAGAAATGCCTGCGGCCTTTTTGGGGCTAGGGTGTACTGAACTAAACCGAAACTTCCAAGCTGATCCTTATCCAAATAAAACATTACTTTTAAAATTGAATCCGTTGATGTACTCGAAGAGTTTCATGAATTCCTTTCCCTCATCGCTCATCTCTGGCCCCTCCATTGTCGTGCTCACCCAATTGGCGGGGGAGTACCGGCGGATCTCGAAGGAACCATCCTGGAATCAAAGAATTCACGTGAAGTTAGGTTCAGGGTCTGGATCAAAATGAGGCTGATTTCTAGAAAACTTTTTATGGTTTTTAAGACCTAACAAAGTACCCACTAATGTAGCCTACTTTCACTTTACAAATAAACTCTACTGATATGCGGCAATGTGCACTTGTTCAAACAGTAAACATGTATTTCCAGCTAGTAAAATTGGTCCTATTTACATTGAATCAAAAGACGTTAATTAACGTAAAAAGAACCAATTTTGTCGGCTGTGTTATGACGTAACACACGCATCATCTCTTAAAAGTTTTTTTCGCTCAGTCGCGGTTGGAAGCCATCAGAATATGAATCGATTGTTCTTAGGGCTCACCTTGGGTTGGTTCTTCTCCAACTTGTACTCTGGTTGGTCGTAGTGCTTGAAATATGGTGAACCATTTACCAGCACCATCATGGTTACCACGACAACGATGGACAGCTTCATATTCAGTGATGATTGACAAAAAGCTTTGAGTTGTTAATAATACAGTTTATGACGTCACAATGCTTTCGGTTACAAGCGCTGAAAGTTAACAAAATGTAAGTTAGTCCCTGTGTAACGTGACTAAGGTAAGAGAGTTGGTCCAGGTAGAGTGGTAGACCATGAATTGATGATTTTCGTTGTAACTGCAAAAAGTGGTAAATATTCAATTCATCACTTTGATTACGTCCCAAATCCGGTCCTAACAACCAACTCCCAACATAACTCGTCCATAGTAACCAGGATACCATCAAAAGCGAAGTTTAGCTGAAACAAATGGCAACGACATAGCTTCAAACGTCACTGTGACGTCAGTTGTCACCCGCCATGATACGTCACGTTGTTAATTGCATCACACTTTTGAATATTTTTCACAATTAAAACAAATTGTTTAAATGTTAACGCTGATATTTTTAATGCCCTCAATACAAAAACGTAACTTTTTATTGCTGCTGTTTTATTTTTATAGTCACTTGTCGTTCTCTGAAAATATTTAAAAAGTATTTGACAATTTTTGGCAAAATTGTCTTGCTCGCAAAATCTGCACCGCTCTGATTCCGCTGCAAACCCGGCTTCTTATAGTCTTGGCCCACCACACTCATGTGACTTTTTACGTAACAAATCTTTGTTACATAACAAGGGCTGCTGTGTATCACGTGACTAACAGGCCAGTCTTGTCTTCAATCCGAAGACAACCAAACTAGTCATTCGCGTATATCGCTACAAGATCGCGCGTGTAATTGTCTAACTTGACTCTACCGCATGCCACCGACCTCAGTGAAAGCTCATCTACTTGCTGAGTGTCATTCCTTGTTGTTTGTCAAAAATTCTGAATTCAGCAATCAAACCGGTTTGAAGGTAACAAGCTCTTCAAATGCAATGCCTTCTATAATCTGAATTGCACTGCGCCTTTTTAATTGAAGTCGGTTAACTGGACTATGGTTGAAACCAACAATTAACTTAATTTTATGCTTATCTTCTGTAATTTTACCATTGCCTAAAGCAAACAATTTGAAAACTTGCTATTAAGTCCATTTTGAAGAGAAAACAATATTTTACGTAGAAAGAAGCGTTCTTTCTGACAGTCAGCACAAGACTGAATGCTGAAACACGTGTTTGCCGCTGTTAACTCTTCTTTCAATCCGCTGTCTTGCTGCAACATAGGCTATGTGTTTGCTTGTTACAATTTGCAAATTATTTCGGATTCTGCTTGAACAAAATGTTGCCGTTTGACAACGTTCTTCCACTTAACACGTAGATTTAGCGGCTGTGCAAATTAAAGGCAGTGATTTCCAAACACTGTGTTATAGCGATGCATATTTTAAATATTTTTGTTTTGTCGTCTTTTCCTCTTGTTGGTGCGAATTCCGTGTGTTTGCTTTATCGTTCTCTACATGTTCGCCCCAGCAATGCAAATTAAAATTGAGTAAAATGACTTATGAAAAAGTGAGTTGTTTTTCGAAGCAAATGTGTTTCGAAATGCGTTTCGTTGTGAACATTGAACTAAATAAAAGATTTTATCTTGGGTGGTCCTTTGATTATGTTGGGAACACGGTAGCATTCTGTAGATGATGATCAGTACCTGGTATCTCCATTCTCCACATCAGCGCATTGAGTTCAGGGAAAGTTTTAACTTGTTCACGCTTGATTGTTTCGAATCGGTAGGTGATGCATTAATTTTAAGAAAATACAAAAAAGAATTGTTTCTAGTTTGTAGAAGAAAAATGTTTCCGAAAAATATTTTCTCCGATAAGACAGCTATTGACCTAATACAGTTAATGCGAAGGAAACGCGAATAAGCAGGGAAGGCCTTGATCTTAATCTGTTGCAAAACTGAAATAGTTTCCCGATCAAAACATTCTACTGGGTTCGAAGGTCACTTCTTTGACATTTTTGACCTCAGCTAATAAACTCATCGTTACGTCACTTCCTTTAACTCATCGTTACGTCACTTCCTTACAAAGGCAGCGCGTTTATCGATCACGACTTGTCTTGGACTGGATTGTGCGATTGTTCATTTGTTAATTTTTTTGAAACTGTGTAGATATTTTTATTTAAAGGTAGACATTATTGTCACTTGCAAAAAGTTATAATTCTTCGTTTAAATTGCCTGTGATTTTCAAAAGGTTTGAAATGTGGCCGCGTGGAACAAACATGGCTCCCACAACAAATTGGACTTTCCTTTAAAATCAAAGACCCTGATTTCTTTTCAACTCCATTTTGTTAGAAGCCAAAGTTGACACAGATATTATTCATAACATGTGAAGGTAAATCATCATCCCCAATTATTGACTTTGCAAATTACAAGCATTTCGAAGTTGTTGAACAATCTATCATTGCTTGTCACTCAGCGTGTGTTCATTAATTTGTTTCCGCAAATTCAACCAAGAAACTGTTGGAATGACAGAGGAATTTCATTTGCGAGACCAAAGCTGGCAGCTCACTCCTCAGTGTTGCAAGAATGCAAGATCATTGGGGCGTGACGTTGGATTGTTACGTGACAGAGTTATATAATTTGCGTTTCAATAAGTTTAAAAATTTAGAAATATTGGTTAGGAAAAAATAACGTGAAGTCTCAAATCTTTTGAGTAGGTCGGCCTGAATCAGTGGCGGCTCGTCCATAGAAACTGCAAAACTGCAGCACCCCCTACACACTGCAGCGCCCCGCACCCAGTGGCGTAGCTAGGGGGGGGCGGGGGGGGCGGACCGCCCCGGGCGGCACGTCTGGGGGGCGGCATTTTCAGACAGGACGTTATTTTTTTGTTGATAATGCAAAAGTACACGGAAAATAAAAGCAAACAGAGTGGCAACGTTCAAAACAGTGGCGTAGCCAAGGGGGAGGAGGGGTTTGGGGGTTACAACCCCTCTTTGGCACGCATGTGACGTCACGATATTGAGAATGATGCTTTCAGTCTCTATGTCTCTAAAACAAAGTTTGCCTAATTTTAAACGAAACTCCATTAAAAGAGCGAGTTTTGCCAATACCAAACATTCAAATATCTCAGCCAGGAATTAGCAACAAGAAAACATAGAGACTTAGCTTTATTAAGTTACCGAAAAATTCCCAAGAAAACATGATCTTATCCTTTTACTATGCCACCGGACAGCACCATTTTACAGGAATATTTATACTAGGGGATTTATACCCACATTTTTGTTGAAAATGCTGTCAGAATGCACCAAATCCAAAGTAATTTTTCAAAATTTTCTGGGGGAGGCCCCCCAGACCCCCCGCCGCTGGGTGTCGTCTTTGGCGAGGACGCCGACGGGCTTCGCCCGCCGGGCCTGAAAACTCCCCCCTTTCAAAATTACTGGCTACGCTACTGGTTCAAAACATACAAAAAATCCACTTTCAGTCAATTAAAAAAATTTCATTTTCACATGCTTTTTCCTGAAGGGGCGGCAAAATCTGAATCCGCCCCGGGCGGCACATTCCCTAGCTACGCCACTGCCCGCACCCTTTACACACTGCAGCACGCTCTTTCGAGTAAGTCAGCCTGATGATGGTGAAACAATAATTATCCTGATGTTCAGAAAAATAGAATGTTTTTGTGCAAGTTTGGAATTCGTTTGGAATTACTGGATTCCTTTAAACTAGGACTACGGGTAAGAAAAAACATATTGCAGTTCCCATATTGTGTCTACATCAAGGTCTACATGCCACATAACATAAACTTGACAACCAAATTGAACAATCAAGTCAAGGGATAGTGAAAAACTGAACATATCAATCATTTGATGGTTCGGGTGTTCACACTTTATTCAATACTACGTTTATATTAGGAAAATTTTCGTTTTGTTTTGATGCAAGTTGCGTGTCCTGCTTTGTTTCGTAATAAAAACGTTTGTTTCGTCTCCGTACACGCGATATGAGCGCACGTGGTGATCCAGATCGATGGATCTTGTTCGAAGTCAAACTTTTTCAAATCTTACATCACCTCAAAATATAAATTATATAACTCTGGTTTTGTTGCTTGGCCACGTAACAATGCAACGTCACGCGGCAAACAACGTTGATTCTCAGCAGTCACGCCCCAATAATCTTGCATTCTTGCAACACTGAGGAGTCAGCTGCCAGCTTGGTCTCTCAAGTGAAATTCCTCTGTCATTCCAAGAGTTTCTTGATTGAATTTGCGGAAAACAAATCAATGAGCACCGGCTGAGTGATACGTCATAGTTGACTCCCAGGGCCGTTGAGAGAATATTTTGGGTCTGGTACTAATGAGATTCTCGGGCGGCGCCAATCAAGACACTTCCAAGAAGATCGCGCCCCATCTAACGAATACGAGGTAGTCTCTTTACGTTTCCGAGCCCTTTAGAATGGTTCCGACCCCTGAAATCATCCCGGGTAGGGTATAAAAGCACCCTCAGGACCCCCCTGTCAACGCTACTGTATACAATGACACAGTTAGGCTACTGGATCAACTGTTGCGGCGAATTGTGAACGAGTAAACTTTCGAATGGCAGCGACGTACCACGATTCGACAAGAGCGTCAGAATTGGAAAGAGCGTTTGTTTCACAATTTTTCTGAAGATTGACATCTAGCCTATATAGAAAGTTGTAAAAAGACTTGCAAAGTTGGCCTACTGCATCAAGGATCAAAATATTTTGTTTAAAATGTGAATAGTGCGGCACTAGTATAATAGCCTAGCCTATTAGCATTATTCAAAATTATTCAAAAAATCTTGGCCCCAGACACCAAATTAACCTTTTGTCTATTTTAATGTTTGGTTTGCTGTCTGGGGCTAGGCGAAAAGCAGCAAATGCGTTATCTGCAAAAAGAATGTGATTCAAATAATTATGACCAACTGTACACTCTGTAGGCCTACAGTAGCCTGCAGTCCTACACCCAACATTGACTTTATTCAACTGAATTGATAAATCATCAACATATATTGAAAACAGATGTGGCCTGAGAACACCATCTTGCCTCACCCCGTTTCGTTTGAAATATGAAACTATTCAGATAATAAGCTTCCCCATTTTGCTTTCAAGACAACAAACACAGGAATTCAAAGAAAATGAAGGGGTGTACCAGCAAACATCTATAGGATTGGCCCATGATACAAGAGAAGGATCCCCAGAGGATACAAACTGATATGAATGAATCAACAAGTGAATAAAAAAATAACAGTTAACCTCTCAAGTACATGCAGCTCCACACAGAGTGAAATTTACATGCCTTTTGACTCTTTTTTATTTCTTTAAAAGTATTATTGACTCAAAAAGAATGTCTAAAAAGACATTACGAAAAGTAACTACGGACAAATGCCAGTGTTTCGATCTTCCGATCTCTTCAGCGTAGTAAAGTGAAAGTAGAAAGTTGTCTTGAACTTTCTACTGTCTTGTTTTTGTCTACTGTCTTTGTCTTGAAAGTTCAAGACAACTTTCTACTTTCACTTTACTACGCTGAAGAGATCGGAAGATCGAAACACTGGCATTTGTCCGTAGTTACTTTTCGTAATGTCTTTTTAGACATTCTTTTTGAGTCAATAATACTTTTAAAGAAATAAAAAAGAGTCAAAAGGCATGTAAATTTCACTCTGTGTGGAGCTACATGTACTTGAGAGGTTAACTGTTATTTTTTTATTCACTTGTAAACACAGGAATGTTGTGATTTACATATCCTGAAATGACTTGTTTCAAGAGAAAGGTGCACATATCAGTGCAAGCCTATGTCGAATTTAATTTTTCACAAACTTTGTGGCTATATTTTCTTGTTCAGTTTAGTTTGTTTTTATTTCTGACCATCACAACGAAAAAACAATATATGACAAGCATAGCAGAGGTCTAGAAAAAGGTAGAAGCGACTTGTTTTCACTTGTTTGCAGCCTAGTGTTTCAATTTTTACGAAAACTTTTGTGTTTTCGCTTCTACCTTATTTTAGACTCCTGCTATGTTTGTTTGTTTAGCATATATTGTTTTTTGCTGTGATGGTCAGAAATAAAACCAAACTCAATTGAAAGCGAGTTATTCTTGCATTTTGCTGTTTTGCAATAGAATAACACGCTCGAATGCTCACTTATGTTTGGATGACACGCTTCAATGATGCAGTTACATAACCTCAGTCATCAACAAACAGCGCCAGCTTAGAAAGTTATGCAAGAACTTGTGGGTTGTGGCCACTAACCATGTCGTTAGTGCAATCATTTTATTCCGATATTTGATTGATGAGACTGGAAAACGTCAGATTATTTTAGGATCAGGTGTTCAACAGATTATGGCTGGATGGAGCAAACCGATTTTTTGAACTTAGTGCTTTGGGATAGTGCACCCACTAATCTTTGAATTAAGAAAACTTTGTTTGTTGCTTGAGTAATCTTTGTGGTCTGTTATGCTTGTGTATGCTTTTTTAATCCTCCAGTGCCTTAATATTTTAGAATAACATAAATTGAAAGTCTTTAGAGTGCTTGGAAAACAACTTACCATCCTTCAAATAGGCATCATGCTGTGGTTCATTGAATAGGCTAGGCCCAATCAATAATCATGTATAATAATTACGTACGTATATCTTGAAAAAGCTGAAATGTGCTTTCAACACCACTAATATTATTATTTAGTTTATATGCATGTTTCAACAGTAGGTATCGTATATATGCATTAAAAATATTTTGTAAAGCACAACATGTATATACTGATGAGGCAAGCATGTCATGGCGTGACCATCATCCTCGATAGCCATCACATGCATGCTTCAACAGTAGGTATGTTGCGCTTTACAAGAAATTTACAATGAAAAACTAAGTATAATCTTTGTAGCTGTTCAAAAGTTTTCCAGTTCAAGTTTTCTCAATTTAAAAAAAGCACCATTGTTTAAGTGCCTTTTCATAGTCATACAGTACTGTAACATTAACAAAAAGTATCTGTGATTTGTCAATCCGTTTTCATGTCCGACACAGCAGCGAAATATACATGCAGCCAAATAGAAGGATGTTTCAAAAGGCCAAATCAACAGATTTTCTTGAATTAATTTGAAATTAATTTTGAAAAATTAATTGCATTGAGAATAGTTGACCAATGAACCAAGGTTTAAGAACCTTATATTGTTTGGTTTTCAGCCAAACGATCGAGCATCTTTGGTCTCATAGTCTAACAGTAACATGGTAGGCTACTAGCCAAAAACTTGCATCAACAATCAATTGAATGAAAATTATTATACATGGTTTAAAAGACCTAACCTCTCTGGTGAAAAGTATTGCTTTCTAATAATTGAAATATTATTAATTTTTCAATTGGCATTTTTTGTGCAATTGTGTTATTTGTCAAACCTGCCAACTTTTAGACTCCTAGACCAAATATATATAAAACAAAAAATACATTGGCCCAGGAAATTGTGGTATAGTTTAGTTTCCCAAACATTGAAATAAACCTTTAATAAAGTCTTCATACTCTATCACATTTTCTTTTACCATTGCTTTATTAAAAATTTCATAGTTAATTCAGGCTTTTCTAACTGTGAAGATAGCTTTGTGTAGAAAGAAGCCAATGGAAGAGAATTGGATAGTAACTTCAAATCAAAAACTGCAGTTAAACTTTTCAATCAGTATATATATATATATATATATATATATATATATATATATATATATATAAATCAAATCAAATGTAGTTATTACTATCTGAAGCCTTTACAAATTGTTTCACCTAACGGATCATCAGAAGGTCTGCAAAAAACATGTAAACAGTAAAGAATCGATACTTCTGAAAAGATATTAAATATTACAACTGTAAATTAATCTGCCAAAAAAAATCTCTAAACCTGTACTTCCTGAGAAGATATTAAATATTACAGCTGTAATTTAATCTGCAAAAAAAACCTCTAAACCTGCATTCCTGAAAAGATATTAAATATTATAACCGTAATCCAATCTGCAGAAAAAAAACTCCAGAATTACTAAGGACAGCCTCCATCCGCCACGATAAAGTATCAATCAATTTGTCCCAATGGAAACCAATTGGTTTCCATTAATAATTTAATTTAATTCGCTCTGCTTTGCCTTTTTGCTTGGCATTGAGCACTTTTTGTAGTATTAATAGTTTTCATTGTTTTATATATATATATATATATACGCTAAGTACCAAATATTAAAAACAAGACCTATCAAAGGAAAGGTAATCCTATTTTAGGGTTTGGGAGTTTGTAATTATACGCTTATGTAAGATAGTTCAAAATACTGTTGGAGGTAACATCAGCATGTGTTATGTTCTTTCTGGAAGCTCGACAATCATCATTGTCACGTGATTATTTGTCGATGTTTCAAATGATACAAACATGATACGATTAGTTGCCAATGAAGAAGCCTTTTTATTGCCATGTTTCATTAGAATTTACAAAAAATATGCTGCCAAGCCTATGTTTGTACTGTAACACTATCTTCCTCCTTTGTAGATTGTATGCTTCTGAAAATATTTAAACCAAAGTTAAATAAAGCCAGAATGGGATTTTTTGACTTTTTCAACCCTCCAGAGTTAATACCCAATGAAAAATATCGAGGTTATGAGCAACCAGATTGGAAGTCACTGCCGAACCAACCAAAGGTGAAATGTTACTAACTAAATCAATAATCATCCTAATTTATTACCTGACAGTGATATTTTATTTGTTTTTATCAGTGCATTGTGTGACCATTAATTATTGCAGTGCCTTGATATGCAATATAATATGATTTAAAACATGGCTAGAAAGTATATGACAATGACTTAACATGTTCACAGTTTACACAAAGTTTTATATTATATCAAAAATTTAAAGAAATTATTGCATGCAACACAATTTTCAAAGTTGTTTGCTTTTAAAGGTGTAAACAATTATTCTTGACTAACTTTGACCTGCACATTGTGAAACTTATCATGTTGAGGTACATTGGGTACAACTAACCGTGTCTATTCCATGTCGATGTCATACTTAAATTTATGAAATTAACTTGTTTTACTGTACAGGGTGGTAACTTAAAAGTATCTACATTAATTGAAATATCTCATGCTGCAGCAATGCTATTGACATCCATTAAACCCAGCAGCAATTCACAATAATTCTCAAATCTTTCGATGTTTATCACACTAAACAATTCCAGTTGGCCACAAGGCTAACCTATTTTGATTCAGTTGATAAAATGTGAACTATTTACTAATGTTAGCTTTCCACAACTATGTATATAAACTGAGATAAATGAGCTTGATGTTCAAGAATGCAGTGGCGGCTCGTGACCTTTGGTGATGGGGGTGCTGCAAATTTAGATGGCAAGTATGACATCATAATGTAACAGGAACATAGGAGCGCCGAAGGCGCGAGCTTCCTAGGGAGGTCTGGGGGCATGCTCCCCCAGAAAATTTTGCACTTTTATATGCTCTAAAATGCCATTCCTGGTGTTTTCAGGACAAAAAATAAAAATTTTGAGCAGTTGAAAATGTGGACTTTTAGAACTTTGAAATAAAAAAATTGCTTTTTCCTAAAGGTTGGTGCAAAATAGGAAATCTGAAGTAATAGATGAGAACATTTTGCTCATAATATGAATATCAGTGAATCATTGTATTTTTTGTCATTAACGCATCCGAGACCAAAAAGATACTACTAACTACTGTACAACTACAATAGTCGATATAGGCCTACCAGCACGTTAATGAACGGGAAAAGGTGGCAAAACCTTGAAAGGTTTAAAACGTGCCTGAATAGAAAATCATGTAGTATAGGCTATGTCTAGTTAGCACGGCCACAAACCCAAAAAACAAACAGTAAAAAATAAAACATAAACAAGCACAAATGTAGTAATGAATGACATCCTAATGAAAAGTGTTGTGGATTGAATTTGTCAGTTCCAATATTGATGTGAATGAGCACTCAGCAGTAATCATAATAATAATAAGATGGAGAAAGAAAACCGAACATAAAAGAAACCCATCCTCAGGCAAAAGCCCGTTTCGATGTGGCCCAGGAGAGCAGATGTTGAGCTCTTTCTATGGTCAAACTGCACACCACACAGTAGCCTACGACGAGTCGACGATTGAGGTTTGAGATCCAGTTTAAGTTATTGTTTCTTGTCCTGGTGAGTGATGGAATGGATGAGCTGGTAGATGATGATGTCCTGATGGTGTTGATGAAGCTCTCATCTCCTTTGGTGTCGTGTTAGTTATGGAGTGTTGCGTTTGCTGTTAATATCTACAAACATAAAAGTACAGCACAAGCAGTCAACATTATTGTTAGGTAGGCCTAATCTTTTGTAAAGTAATTCGGATTTCAACTGGAATCTTTATAAGAATGCAAAAACAGCCTTTCTACGTTGTCTTTCTATTGCGTATCCGTTTTGTTTGCTTAAATGAACATTGCTTTAGTTTGTGGACAAAAAGTGACTTTGTATCACTCTTTCTAATTGAAGAAGGAAATTCGTTCCATGTTTGTGCACCTGTTTCCATGTTTTTACAAGCGTTTTTGAGAAGTATGGAATGTTTAGAGAATCATTATCATGGTTTCTTGTACACAGGCTGTGAACCTCTTTGACATATTTAAAACGGTTGGAGAAGCAATCTGGTAGTAAATTGTTGTGAAATTTAAACACGAAAACACCAATTTCCAGTTTGAACACAATTGCTCAATTGATATCGGGATCTTGCTACAACTATCATTGTTCGGACAAAAAAAACGATGAATTCAAAGCAGACTTTTTCTCCTAATTTACAAGTAACAAGGAAGTGTCCAACAAGAGAGTGACAATCTAGCCTATACAATATACATTGGTTAAAATTATTTGCCGTATCATATATATAATATACATATAAGCACTGTTTTGTAAATAGTTACCAGTTTTAACAAATTCGATAGGCTATTAATAGGCCTAACCCGAAACATTAAAAGATTAATTAATCGGTACATACTTAACTTTAGGATGTCTTCTGAAGATTTGATTATGTGTGTCTGTGAATATATAAATACAAAACTGTTGCCATTGATTGTCCAGACATATCTTTTCCCAAATTGGTGTTTTGCATCATTGACGAGTTGAACTCTCCGCTAAGTAGTGAGTTACTAAGTCAAGGCCATGGATGATCCAGCAAAGTTTTTCTTTTGCAGAAATACAAGATTTCTTGTGGATTGTCTGACAAATTTTATTATGATGGGTTATTTCATTACTATGAATAACAAATAAACAAAAGACACAAAGTTCCTACAGTGGATGCTGCACATGCACTATAACTAGGGTGGATACAACTTAGGTAAACAGTGGGATAAACTACAAAACATAAGTTACTTACAAATAAACTGCTCCATATCAACTGGAACCAAGCTTATTTATAGACAAAATCCATTCTTCTTGTTTTCTTTTGAGCAAAAAGGTAAATGACTTTGTCGTTAATGTCTGGGAGATGAAAAATTTTTTGAATTTTGAATTATGCAATTCAATGTTATTAAGTTATTATCAATTGTCTGTCTATGGTTTTTAAAAAGTACCTCTCTACCAAAGCTATACTAAAAATTTTTTCTCCGTTGAAATGACGACAAGAGCATTTAGTGATTAGAGCCTTTCTTGATTGATGGTACTCCTCAGAAATGTTTTGATTCTTTTTAATGTTGAAAAGCAGCGTTCAGGCTCTGCTGTGGTCATAGGAATGGTCAGGGGGAATTTTACCAGTTTGGAAATTTCACTAAGAGCATCATTTAAATTACTTTTCTGAATAAATGTCAACAATTCCAATAACGCGGAATATTCATGCATGTCTGACCTGCTGCAGAATACTGCAAGTTCAGTTTCAAACTTTTCTTTTTCTATGATGATGGGATATGCTTCAACAGTTACTGCCACCTTATGTATGGGCAGTTTATTCTTAAAGCTATTGAAGCTTCTCTTGTTGAACAATTTTGCAGCTACTAATTGTTTGGGGAAGGAATATCTAGCCATTATGTCAACGCATATGCAGTCACACACCTCCTTCGCTTCAGCCATAAGTGTTTTTGAAGAATTCTCACAGTACTTTTGAGTTTCTTATCACAGAAATTGCACTTTTAAAATTGCTTATATATTCATGTACTTTCAACACATCAATATCTCGAGATTGCATTTGGTTGAAAATCACTTCAACATGAGGCATTATTTGATGCAACAGCTGCAACCAACACAGCAATTTTTGTAGGTAAGGTAATGCAAAATACCTGTTGCTTCTGAAATGGTATGATCAATGGTTGATGTTGAGTGTTGACTGTATTTCATCAAGGCAGAATTTTAAAGGTTCCAAATGTTCATGAACTTTATTAACTGTTTGTATATGAAAGTTCACATTGACAGCACCACGTTGCAGCCTCCCATGTTATGACCTATCCTTCTACCAGTCTACAACTTGCTGCACAAGTAGACTAGCACTTATAAACAATCAACACACAGCCTGAAAATAACAATGCGATGTGGAATTAATATAAATATGGCAGACCCTGCTCAGCAAAATGCTGATAAAAAATCTAGCCAATTAAGAAGTTGCGTTGTTCTTACAGTTACACCCCTAGATTTTTGACCTTAACTTTTATCACAAATAAACAACGAACCTAGCTTAAATTTAATTAAGTAAGAACGATAATGATAACCTAGTCTAAGCTTTATCGTTGCAGAAAACAAAGCACATTAGTCTAACCATGTAACAGCATCAGTCGCAGCCACCTAACATTGTCCTTGAAAACGATGAAGCATACTTGCAACAATAGCTAGCCTGACAGGCAACTGCAAAATTTGCAGTTCGGAATTGTGCAGTTTTAAAGCAACCTCAGCCAAATATGACGTCACCATTCCCGTTTGTTTTTCTTTTATAAGATCGGAACTGCAGAGCTTGCAGTTCAGAGCTTCCAAATATAAAACTTGAAAAATCATAATAATTTTTAAAATTCAGAAATTATGAAACTTCTAGTCGGTAGGATCTATAGAGAAAATAAAAAAAACGTAAAATTATTAAAAAAAATAAATTCTGAAATGTGCAGGGGGTGCTGCAGTTCTGCAGTTTCTATAGACGAGCCGCCACTGCAAGAATGAGAATCCTTATTTCTATAGGAAACTGGTTTTCTCATGAAATACTGTTTGGACCTTTTCTTTCTATGTAGCTGTAAATTGCAGGATGCAAAAGTGGAAACTTTGATTAAATCTGCTCATTTACTTCACATCAAGCTTGCATGGTATGCGACTTGTGAATTCATGTAATGGAGCCTCAATATGATTCAGTTGTATTTCACATTACAAGTTGTGTTTGACGCTTAGGGTAATAATGGATTTTTTTAGTTTATTCCTTTGATTTTAACTATGCACAGTAGGCTGGCGCAAAATCTCAAAAAAAAATTTTTTTCAATTTAAATTTTTCGTCAGTTTGTAATATTGTTCCTTTTGGTAAATGTATCTCCTACACCAAATTTCACAAAAAAATATTAACGTTTGACCCTGGTTCACCTGGTTTGAATTTTTTCAAAATATCGAATTTTCGCTTATCCCTGAAACTGCTAACTCGCTATCTTCTAATGCACTCTAGCATCTTAATGGACACAATAAGAGGCAGGAACACAAACTTGTAGCAAGCAAAGTAGTTTAATTAGCAACTCCATGAACACTGACACGTGTATTAGGCCTACTCTCAGAATGTCGAATTCTACCACATTTCAGACATGATTTTCTTTGTGCACCGTTCATTGTAGTGAATATCTACAGCTTTCAGTTTCTTGAATCATTTGACGATGTTTATCGATTTTCACAGGCCAACAAATTTTTTTTAGGCTAGGCCTATATATAAAGGCAGGACATGTGAGAGTCATTTTAAGGTATTTTGAGGCCCCTGATTCTGAAAATGCACTAAGTTTTATCAAACTGGCTCTAGTTTTTGAGTTAGCCAGATTCCAGCTACCACTTTTGATAACTAAATCTTTAACTTCTACAGTAGGCTAGGTGGTAGAAATGGTTTTGAGAAAAAAGCTTGACCTTGCTCCAAAACATTACTGAAGGTATTGAGGTTACTCTCAGTCATGCCCGTTTTCCTATTGTTTCAAGTAAATCACCACTTGAAACAAGAGAGGGCAAACAAAAAACAGAAATAGCAACGTGCACGCAATGACTGCCTTGCACACTCCATGTAAACATGATGTTCCAACTTCATTCGAACATGCTCACCGTACAGAAGTATCAATTTTCATGGTGATTCCACGGCTCTCTTTATGTCATGGCACTCTGAACTTCTTAGCCTTGAGCCCAGAAACGGGTTTGAGTGCAATGTTTGCATACTTTAGGAGGAACCCAAGACTTACCTTGATCACCCAGCTTCATGTCAAATAATAATAACAATAATGCTTGTTTTTATATAGCGCTGTATCTATCGCAGAATGCGTTGCTCCTCTGCGTTGCCTCATGCAGTAAAATATATCTGGGTTGTTTGTACAGCATCCTACTTGTCAAAGGCGTATTTTATTAGCCTATAGACTAGAAAAAACTTCTTGCAGCAAAGACTTGGCCTTAGCAAAGGCTTAGAATAAAATTTCATTTGTACAGTATCCATTTCAGTAGGCCTACCTTTTCAATATAAAGCTGCATTCATAAACTCATGACTTTCTGGATATTTTTCTTGTGATGTAGGGCTGTAGGCCTACTGATTCACAACTGTTTTCATTGAATATTTATGTCTCACTTACGTTAAACAAGGTTCATTTCAACCTTCGCTTGCGTTTTGAACTTTCGTGCAATATGAACCAATTGAACTAGAGTAGTGCAATTATGACATCATAATGCTAAACAGGGCTGAAAATAAGTAATTTGCTAATTGAAAGCTTTTGAGTAACAATTTCAAAAATATTTTCATTGTCGAATATCTCGAAATCTAGAGCCAATTCGAAAAAACTAAGCGCATTTTCGGAATCAGGGGCCCTGAAATACTCTAAAATGACTCTCATCTTTTGTGCCAAAAATTTTTGTTGGGCTATATATTATAGATTCACGGACTGCGAAAAGGCTGTAAAAACAGTAAAATCAACTAAAATGACACTAAAAGCATGCACTATTAGTGACTCTCAGACTTGGAGTAGCGTGAAGATGTTCCACGTGGAAGTTAACAGAGGAAGTGACGTCAAAGTCACTTGGTCAAATTTTGAGAAATCCCCTGTTCAGATACTGCCAAACCACTTTGAAATTTACTAATTTTTCAGAAAAATTCAGAACTTCTCCTTGGGTGAACCAGGGTCAAAGGTCAAAACCCAACAAAAAATTTTGGTTTGCAAATATCAGTGAGCAAAATGAAACATTATTCCAAAACTGATAAAAATTTTAAAGAACATCAAGGAAAATGAGCCACCCTAATGCACAGACTTACAAGTGTTGCATAAATGCATAATGTCACTTTTCAGTAATGCTGTTCATTCATTCATAGCTTGTCACGCCAGTGTCGGAGCCAGGTAAGAGCATTGTTTGTGATGTTTTTGAGGTCGTTGTCATCACATGAAGGGCTAAGGGGGCAGTTGGTGAGGATGTGCTTCATTGTCTGATTGTCTAGGCCGCAATCACACATTGGGTCAGGAGTCATCTTCCATCGGAAAAGATTGCTTTTATTTCTCCCGACTCCGCAGCGGGCTCTGTTTAGGCAGCACCACTCTCTTCTCTCAAGGGTGGGAGTTTGTTGTAGACTTTCGGAAGGACTTGGGATGGCAGGATGTTGTGTCCTATCGGGCTCAGAGGTCCACATTTCTAGTCGTGCAGCTGTCGCGCTTGTGTGTTCCAATGGGCCGACTTTGATGAAGCTTTTGCGTGACTTGAGTCTTGCTGGGATAAGTTTGTGTTCATAGAGAGGGTGGCGTTGGTCGGATATTTGTTTTACTCTTTCCTTTTTTGTAGTGACTTCTCTTCGGATATGAGGTGGGGCTATAGTTGCTAAGTTATAGAGGTCGGCGATTGGTGTTGGACGGAGTGTGCCAGTTATGATTCTACATGCTTGGTTTAATTCGGAGTCAATTACTTTGGTGTGGCTTGACCTAGCCCATACTGGAGCGCAGTATTCAGCGGTCGAATAACAGAGAGCCAGTGCTGTTTGCTTCAGTGTTTTGCAAAAGCTGGGAAACTCAAACTGGGGAGCAGATGAGCACACACTGAAGTAATGCTGTAATATTAGCAAAACAAATCAAAGCTTTGTTATGTTGTTTTATGCAATTTGTGTAGCTCAGTGGCTTAAAGGAAGTTACGTGATATATATTATGTGAAGAAGGGGTGTTCTTCCCGGCCATCAGCACAAGGCTGATCACTCGCTAGTACACGAAACACGTGTCTATCGCTGTCTATTCGATGCTACAATCTGCTGCCCAGAAACTTATCGTTTATTGGTGGTCTTTATGGCTAGCGTGAAAGCTACACCGTTCTGGTTAGCGAAGCGTTACTGCTGCTCGCTGTACTAGCGAGTGATCAGCCTTGTGCTGATGGCCGGGAAGAACACCCCTTCTTCACATGTCCTACCCCTGGCACCTGCTGGTTTTGTTGGCTCTTTTCTTTCCACAAGCATAAGAGTTAAACTGACTGGTAAAGCGGCGGTCGATTACCCAAGTGGCAACTAAATTTGCGGACGGGTCATGTACCGGTAACGTTTTCGATCCACACTCTCCCTCCCCAATACCTCGACTCCCCAGCCTGGCCCCCGCGACCTAAGCTGGTGGACTTACCCCTCCGGGTGCATCGTCACCCCTAAATCACGCCGCTCCCCGCCGCCGCGGGGTGTGGCAGGCCGGTTTCTGAAAGTCTTCGACCTGGCTATGTTTGTTTGTGCTCTCTCGCCGTGTCAATTATTTGTACCCGTGCGCTGTTGATGCGAATAAAACAGTTTAACACCATACGGTGCGATACTGAGCCTCATGGGCGAAACACGTGTCTATCGCTGTCTATTCGATGCTACAATCGGCTGCCCAGAAACTTATGATATATATTAGTTTAGTTATAAAATTAGTTTGCGTTCTTCTGGTGACTATATGCTAGGTTACCTCGTGATGTTAAAGATGATAACTAGCTTTTGTATTTCCGACGTTTCGTCAGTCAGCACGACTGACTTTATCAAGGTGGCTAAAACAGGTTAACATAACCTGTTCAGCAACGATGGCACAACACAAAAACATACTGATAAAATGAGTAAAGTAAAGCAGTAAGAATCAGAATTAAAACACGCAACGATACCTAGAGGTTAAACTAAATGCAGTGAATGCCTGAAACCAGTAGGCTACTTTCCAACAGCGTAAATTTATCTATCTATTGGGCCACTGTCAAGAAACGTTTTATTAGTTTAGTTGTTGGCATTTGGAAAACTACATTTCGTTCTTAGCTACGTTAAAGATATGTCTTAATGGATGGTCACTGGTCAGTTAGTCACTTTATATAAATGTGACAACAACGTTAACATGCATTCGCAAATTTTTGCAAAAGGTTTGTCTTGGTCGACCAAAGACTGGCTGCTCTCCAGTAGCTTCTCGCTGTAGGTCTGAGAAACTTACCCAACAATGGGGTGATGAAAGGTTACCTATGATCCCAAACTCTCAAAAGACGACGACTCTTCCATGTGAGCTCAGCTCATTTCGTTTTAAAAGCATTTCCACTGTTCACCAGTGTTCCTTGCATAGCCAATAGCCATCACTAAAGAACGTCAAATATTTACTTCAAAGTGTATCTTGTTTTAAGGATGGGTCGTTTGAAATTCGTTCCTACCCTGCTGCTCACTGGACAAGCACCGTCAGCCCAACAACGAATGAAGGAAGTATGGGAAGGGGAACTTTTTGGAAGTTGTTTGGATACATTACGGGAAAAAATGAGAAGAGTAAGCTTCGTGGTGTTGTTCCAAGCTCCAATTTCTAATCATTCTTTTCTTAAACTTATTCGTAAACTTCATTGTTTGCTCTAATGCTTCTGCACTAACTATATTGCAACAAAGCATTGACCAGTGACCACCACGCTTGTGGCACAGTCACGTAATAATGGCCGGAATGGCTCCTTTCGGTGAGTCCGATTCGGTGAGTCCGATCCCTTAACGGGGGATTTTTTTTTAAATTATCGGGTACCGTAGCGTAATTATCATTGCTGTTTTAGGGTTAGAGGTTAGGAACTCACCGAATCGGACTCACCGAATAGTAGCAGACCCATAATAGCGGTGAAGATGAGTGTCAGCAATGCGATTATTATATTAATGAAAACTAAGCCGTAAATTGCTCTTATAAAGTGCAGGCATTTGTGGAAGTATTTCAGTGTTATTCAACAGCATTGAAGATCAAAACAGTTTAGTTGTCGAAACGTTTGCTGAAGTTTAGTTTCGATATTTTAGGCTCATTTTTTATTAGGTTGGCCAGGCGTTAATAAAATGTTAAATAATATATTTATGTGTATCATTCTCCAGATGAGAAGATATCAATGACCGTCCCTGTTACAATGAAAATGCCCCGAAATGAAGAACCTAACTCCACTTCCAGCTACACGATGTCCTTCTACACTCCATCTGCCTACCAGGATAATCCTCCAGCTCCCAGCAATCCCGACGTCTTCATTGAGGACAGGAAGGACATCGTTGTTTACGTCCGGTGAGTTTCACCGCGTGATAGCAAAGGCATCCGCTACTCTCAAAAGCATATACTGCTACAGTATGCCAAAAAGCGTAACGCCCTCCTGCCCACCTTTGAGCGAACGTATTGACCGGTATCGTGTATTTTTGGATTGCTGACAAGAAAAGTAATTGTTATTGTTGTTGAATATTGATACAACGTCGTATAAGACGTCTCCAGGAATGTATTCTGACACGAAATCATTAGCTGCCTGAATAAGGAACAGTGATCAACCATCGTGACGTTGCAGGGTGTTCCGTGGATTCGCCAAGCGTCCTGAGTTCACTGAGCAGGCGAAGATATTGTTTGAAGATTTGAAGAAGAATGGGATCGATAATTCAAAGATTGATCCTGAATCCTTCTACGCGGTCGGTTACGACAGCCCCTTCCGTTTCATCAACAGGAGGAACGAGGTTTGGTTCATTGCTTCTGACCAAGGGGCCCCACCCTCCCCCGACCAGTCATAGCCATCTGCACAGAGGATGACTTTCATCTGTTGAAAATTTCAAATTATTATTTGCAACTTTTATCTTTTTCGTTACTTTCCACTTCATATCTCGCACTTCTCGCAGAGCAGCCTTTGTAGTACAGCCTGGCTTCAATGTCACTCCGCGAAGTGTGTGTCCGGGATGCCACGGCGGTTGACGCTACCTATCATGTTGTTATGCGCAGTCGTATGAACTATGTCGTTGAGAAAACATTGCCACAATATGCTGGAGGACCCTTCAAGTCTCATCCAGCTTTGAAGGGACTTTCCCGATGAAAACATTCATATTAAACATATTTGTGTTTTAACAATAAAAATGTCATGAACTTTGCCTCCAACTTGAGGAAATGGAGGCAATCCACGTTGATGGGATTCTCCATAAGATTATCAGGGGTTGCACACTGTTGGTTTACGATCTACTAATCGCAAGTGTTACAGACTAAGATTGTTGTTTCGATATAACCGATGTTACTTTTGTTTGAAATGTTGTTACCTTTGCAACGTTCAACAGAAGAATGAAACCACAAACTTTCTGACCGCAAGACGGTCTTCCAGCCTTGGAAATTTTTGGAAGAAGTTTTCCGGAAAACGTAGATATAATAATTAACCGTTTGTTTACCGATACAGTCTACCTGATTGTGAGTCGTTTCAATCAAAATTTTTTCATCAAGTATTTTAAACTTTGCCATGTTATTTTGTCATTTTTTTTCCTGTAGGCTGTTTCGAATTGGTTTTAAAGTGTTATTTAAACGAATATCAAAAACCTTGAAACTTTGATATTAAGTGAACAATTTGTTTGCCTTAGCTAGTCCATAAAAGGGACGACATGGCAACAGTCTTCAGACTGAACGTTTCTGTGCTTCTAAATGTTTCTCGACAGTCGGGTGCCAGCAACAATAGACAGCGATAAACCCGATGTGGGTCACCTTGTTCAAGTTCGAAATGATTTGCAGACACATTTTTTCTGGACTGGGTTATTTTGGGGGTTGTTATGGTTATTTTTGTCGTTCTCCGACTAAAAAGATCAAGTGCCGCTGAATGAAGAGCAGTCCTAAAATGCGTTGCTCAAGCGCACTCCCCGATAGTCGAACCAGAGCTGCTTGATCTTGAGTCAGGGGCGTTACCACGAAAGAATTTTAATACAAAGTAAATTAAGTGAATGCATGACCTCGAACAGCATGGCCAACGGGTTAGTAGGGCAAGGAAATAGTCATTTCGATTGCGTGGGTTCGATTCCCACCCTCTGCCATTATTCTTTTTTCTTCTGTGACTATCTTAGTGACTGCAATCAGTTGAGTTCATAAAGGAAATTGTCCTACTTTTCTTAACCATAATCACAATCTGACGCCTGATTCTGTGATGTCACGCCCTGATAGCTCAGTTGGTTAGTGCGTGACTTCGTGAACGAAGAAGTTTCAAGATCAACAGACATTGCAGACATTAACAGACATTGCAGTCGGCTGCAGCGTGGGTTAGGTGTACGTCGGAAGGCGTACACCGATGCATAGCGCTCAAGTCCGCTTTCCCGCAATGCAGGATAAAGATAAACAAACAAACAATCAAGCGGCGCTGGTTCGACTCTCGGGGTGTGCGTTTGAGAAACGCGTTTTAAGAACAGCTTTCCATTCAGCGGCACCTAATGGATGGAATAATACGGTACCCCAGCAACAACACTTCAATAATCGAAACTTCACTCTGTCAATCCCCGTAACTGGCCCTGCGTCAAGAGCCTCTACAAGTATGCGAAACTACCAGGAAGAACCTATCAAGACTTTGTCAGTCCGAGGATAAAGATTCAAAACCAAGTCACACATGGTTGTATTACAGCTATGGCACAGAAGAATACGTTAAAGTGCCTCCAAGAGATGCGAAAGTAACTCGAGAAAAATTAAAGAGATGATGGTGTCAAATAAAAGACTGATATCGCCTGGATGAAATCAGCGAGAGATAGAATAGTGTGGAAGCCAGCAGTGACATCGCCACTAGATGATGATGACGAGCTATTGCATCCACCATTCACTTTACTGTTAGTGTGACGTCACGTTTAGTTTGTTCTATTGTCTGTCAACGAAAAAAGATTTTAGTATGGTGCCTAAAATATTCCAACTCGTGTGTTTATGCAGAAATATAATTGCAACATCATCATAATGCATAAGCGATAAGCAGAGGTCCAGAGTGACGCAAACACTTTTTGTCCGTCCCTATAGCTCAGTTGGTTAGCGCGAGACTTTGTGAACGAAGAAGATCAAGCGTCGATGCTAAATAAAACAGGATAATTGCAGGCTATTACAATTGTGAAGCATGAAAGCATTCATCAACTTTGCTCTCTCACACCTGAAAACCGACTTTATAAGTCATTATGTTTTAAAAACCTAATTTATAGTCCAATCTATGAATACGCCGTTTGAAAAATTGAATTATTCACAAGAAGCAGCAGCCTCTCCTGTGTTTGGTTGTTAGGAAGGTCATTGCGAGACAGTGAAGGGATGCTAGCTGTGTATAAGTGGCACCACATCTTTCTCGTTTTACAATTTCTTTTCCGCTTCCCCAGTGGTTCTATCATCTGTCTGTTGCCAAGGTAAACTTTTATGATGACGTCACGTTAGCTTTCACGACCCAAGGCGTATGCGACCACGGTTTGACATCACTACGTCATCGGTGTCACATTCTTGGGTTTGGCTGAATAGTTTCTTGTTGTCATAATGTGCTTCTGAAGGAAGGCATAGAGTTTATCTCCCGAACTTTGTCGCCTGAGAATCTAGCTGCATCATATTTGACGTCATTAGAGTTTTGCGGTGGCCACAGACGGAAACATGGCGAGGATCATCTCAAGCTTCGCTAAATGATTTCCTTACTGTTGGATATTGAGGCTTGAGCCTAGAGAGTGAGTTTGGAGTCCTGCGCAGCCCCCTCTCAACAAATCACGCGCAAGTCATATTTTTGGATGGCGAAGTCCCGAAATGAAGGACCTAACTCCACTTCCAGCTACACGATGTCCTTCTACACTCCATCTGCCTACCAGGATAATCCTCCAGCTCCCAGCAATCCCGACGTCTTCATTGAGGACAGGAAGGACATCGTTGTTTATGTCCGGTGAGTTTCACCGCGTGATAGCAAAGGCATCTGCTACTCTGAAAGACGCAGCGCTACTCGTTGTCAGTTGATGAAATGTAACTCGCTACTGCCCACCTTTGAGCGAACTTATTCACCTGTATCGTGTATGTTTGGATTGCTGACAAGAAAAGTAATTGTTGTTGTTGTTGTTGAATATTGATACACCGTCGTATAAGACGTCTCCAGGAATGTATTCTGACACAAAATCATTAGCTGCCAGAATAAGGAACAGTGATGGATCTATTTCGCCCATCGATCAACCATTGTGACGTTGCAGGGTGTTCCGTGGATTTGCCAAGCGTCCTGAGTTCACCGAGCAGGCGAAGATATTGTTCGAAGACTTGAAGAAGAATGGGATCGATAATTCAAAGATTGATCCTGAA
The DNA here is from genome assembly GCF_918807975.1 of Aplidium turbinatum. Lineage (NCBI taxonomy): Eukaryota > Metazoa > Chordata > Ascidiacea > Aplousobranchia > Polyclinidae > Aplidium > Aplidium turbinatum. The sequence goes on along the minus strand of NC_137483.1, from coordinate 1,020,762 downwards.
TCCTTCTACGCGGTCGGTTACGACAGCCCCTTACGTTTCATCAACAGGAGGAACAAGGTTTGGTTCATTGCTTCTGACCAAGGGGCCGCACCCTCCCTCGACCAGTCATAGCCATCTACACAAGGGATGACTTTCATCTGTTGAAAATTTCAAATTATTTGCAACTTTTATCTTTTCGTTACTTTCCACTTCACATCTCGCACTTCTCGCAGAGCAGCCTTTGTAGTACAGCCTGGCTTCAATGTCACTCCACGAAGTGTGTGTCAGGGATGCCACGACGGTTGACGCTACCTATCATGTTGTTATACGCAGTCGTATGAGCTATTCCGTTGAGAAAACATTGTCACAATATGCTGGAGGAGCCTTCAAGCCTCATCCAGCTTTGAAGGGACTTTCCCGATGAAAACATTCATATTAAATATATTTGTGTTTTAACAATAAAAATGTCATGAACTTTGCCCCCAACAAACTTGAGGAAATGGAGGCAATCCACGTTGATGGGATTCTCCATAAGATTATCAGGGGTTGCACACTGTTGGTTTACGATCTACTAATCGCAAGTGTTACAGACTAAGATTGTTGTTTCGATATAACCGATGTTACGTTTGTTGGAAATGTTGTTACCTTTGCAACGTTCAACAGAAGAATGAAACCACAAACTTTCTGACCGCAAGACGGTCTTCCAGCCTTGGAAAATTTTGGAAGAAGTTTTCCGGAAAACGTAGATATAATAATTAACCGTTTGTTTACCGATACAGTCTACCTGATTGTGAGTCGTTTCAATCAAAATTTTTTCATCAAGTATTTTAAACTTTGCCATGTTGTTATTTTGTGATTTTTTTCCTGTAGGTTGTTTCGAATTGGTTTTAAAGCGTTATTTAAACGAATATCAAAAACCTTGAAACTTTGATATTAAGTGAACAATTTGTTTGCCTTAGCTAGTCCATAAAAGGGACGACATGGCAACAGTCTTCAGACTGAACGTTTCTGTGCTTCTAAATGTTTCTCGACAGTCGGGTGCCAGCAACAATAGACAGCGATAAACCCGATGTGGGTCACCTTGTTCAAGTTCGAAATGATTTGCAGACACATTTTTTCTGGACTGGGTTATTTTGGGGGTTGTTATGGTTATTTTTGTCGTTCTCCGACTAAAAAGATCAAGTGCCGCTGAATGAAGAGCAGTCCTGAAATGCGTTGCTCAAGCGCACTCCCCGATAGTCAAACCAGAGCTGCTTGATCTTGAGTCAGGGGCGTTACCACGAAAGAATTTTAATACAAAGTAAATTAAGTGAATGCATGACCTCGAACAGCATGGCCAACGGGTTAGTAGGGCAAGGAAATAGTCATTTCGATTGCGTGGGTTCGATTCCCACCCTCTGCCATTATTCTTTTTTCTTCTGTGACTATCTTAGTGACTGCAATCAGTTGAGTTCATAAAGGAAATTGTCCTACTTTTCTTAACCATAATCACAATCTGACGCCTGATTCTGTGATGTCACGCCCTGATAGCTCAGTTGGTTAGTGCGTGACTTCGTGAACGAAGAAGTTTCAAGATCAAGCGACGCTGGTTCGACTCTCGGGGTGTGCGTTTGAGAAACGCGTTTTAAGAACAGCTTTCCATTCAGCGGCACCTAATGGATGGAATAATACGGTACCCCAGCAACAACACTTCAATAATCGAAACTTCACTCTGTCAATCCCCGTAACTGGCCCTACGTCAAGAGCCTCTACAAGTATGCGAAACTGCCAGGAAGAACCTATCAAGACTTTGTCAGTCCGAGGATAAAGATTCAAAACCAAGTCACACATGGTTGTATTACAGCTATGGCACAGAAGAATACGTTAAAGTGCCTACCCTCCAAGAGATGCGAAAGTAACTAGAGCAAAATATTAAAAAGATGATGGTGTCAAATAAAAGACTGATATCGCCTGGATGAAATCAGCGAGAGATAGAATGGTGTGGAAACCAGCAGTGACATCGCCACTTGATGATGATGACGAGCTATTGCATCCACCATTCACTTTAGTGTGACGTCACGTTTAGTTTGTTCTATTGTCTGTCAACGAAAAAAGATTTTAGTATGGTGCCTGAAATATTCCAACTCGTGTGTTTATGCAGAAATATAATTGCAACATCATCATAAGCGATAAGCAGAGGTCCAGAGTGACGCAAACACTTTTTGTCCGTCCCTATAGCTCAGTTGGTTAGCTCGAGACTTTGTGAACGAAGAAGATCAAGCGGCGCTAACGAAAAAGATCAAGCGTCGATGCTAAATAAAACAGGATAATTGCAGGCTATTACAATTGTGAAGCATGAAAGCATTCATCAAGTTCGCTTTCTCACACCTGAAAACCGACTTTATAAGTCATTATGTTTTAAAAACCTAATTTATAGTCCAATCTATGAATACGCCGTTTGAAAAATTGAATTGTTCACAAGAAGCAGCAGCCTCTCCTGTGTTTGGTTATAAGGAAGATCATTGCGAGACAGTGAAGGGATGCTAGCTGTGTATAAGTGGCACCACATCTTTCTCGTTTCACAATTTCTTTCCGCTTCCCCAGTGGTTCTATCATCTGTCTGTTGCCAAGGTAAACTTTTATGATGACGTCACGTTAGCTTTCACGACCCAAGGCGTATGCGACCACGGTTTGACATCACTACGTCATCGATGTCACATTCTTGGGTTTGGCTGAATAGTTTCTTGTTGTCATAATGTGCTTCTGAAGGAAGGCATAGAGTTTATCTTCCCGAACTTTGTCGCCTGAGAATCTAGCTGCATCATATTTGACGTCATTTTAGTTTTGAGGCGGCCACAGACGGAAACATGGCGAGGATCATCTCAAGCTTCGCTAAATGATTTCCTTACTGTTGGATATTGAGGCTTGAGCCTAGAGAGTGAGTTTGGAGTCCTGCGCAGCCCCCTCTCAACAAATCACGCGCAAGTCATATTTTTGGATGGCGAAGTCCTGTGGCGATAGAGGCACCGCGAACCAGATGGTGCGGATACACTCAAGCTGTAGCCATGATCCCACACACAGTCGGCTCAGGCCATGGTCGTTCTCCACTGAATCCAAAGCACCAGTGGAATCGAACCATCGTTTCTATGTGGATCGATGCAAGGATCGGCCTCACCAATTCTCATCGAAAATAAAAGTGTTTCAGGTTTGTTGAGATTCCCCGGATACCAGCAACGTACATTGTGGTACCAGCACCACACACGACCATGTGATCAAATTTTGTTTTATTTCGAACGATATAAGTTCTCTTTGTTTAATCTCGGTGACGAGGCCTGCGTCAGTGGTTCAAAGCCTCTACAAGTATACGAAACCGTCAGGAGCTTTCAAAGAGACTATCTCAGCCGGTGAAGGAAAATTCCCACAACCAACCAACTTTAAAATTATGTTTATCACTTCCTAGGCCTACATTGGTTGACCGCCGAAAAAAAAATGAAATTTTTCTTGTTTCACCTAAGAGACTGCCCTTGTTTCCGCTTCACTCGTCCGGAGATCTGACAATAGTAGCCTACTAGTTGTTGCATCATGCATTTGCAATATGTGCACTGCATATGCAATAAAGCTGTCATTACCAATCCAGATTGGAAAGCACACAAGCCTGGTTTGCCAGGCTTCCAACGCCACCGCAGATGCAGTAACAAAATGTTTCTCGGCAGTCAAGTGTGACAAGAATTGACAGCGATAGAAACGCGTTTCGCCCATAAGGTTGGGCTAATCAGTATCGCACCACTAATCTATGCCACAGAGCTCCGAGTCGCTGCTCTATAGTGAGTAGCCTACTCAACCTTGTGTCGAGGCTCTTCTTACATAAGGTGTATGATAGTGTTACTCATTTGTAGATTGCAGGTTGCTCTTTGAAATAATTTAACAACAATTAGAATAAAATCGGAATGGGAATTTTTGATCCTCCAGAGTTGAAGCCAAACAAGAAATACCGCGGCTATGAGTTGCCAGTTTGGGAGTTGCTGCCGAACCAACCAAAGGTATTTTGTTTTGTTATTTTTATGGTGTTTTGTTATTTTGTTTGTAACATTTTCTTTTATTTCCCTTTCTTTCTTAAATTTTTCTGAAGGTGTTGCGACCGTGCCAAATTTTTTTCAACTCAATAACTTACTTCGGTCACAAGCACGTTTTAACGTTCGCGTTTTGTCGCTTCTACCTTTTTCTCGGCCTTTGCTATGTTGACGTGTATTATTTTTGCTGTGATGGTCAGAAGTAAAAACAACTGAACTGAAAGGTATACGCGATGACGTAGGCGTTGATGGCACACGTCATCATATATGTTTGATATTTCGTCATCGTATATGTTTGACGGCAATGTCAAGCGACACCTGCAGATTAAGCTACAAAACGGATTCCATGCATCGGCAAATTCAGATTCCACGTGTTTTGATCAACAGGATTTCAAATAAAATCTTTACAAAAATCGTCTTTTGTATTGAACCATAATTAAAATATTTGGAAACATTTTTGTTTTAACAAATCAATCGTTTCAAAAGCCCGAGCAGCTCATTGCTCTTATCTGATAATAATTAGTGGTAATGTGATGATTATTGAATATTGGACTAAGTTGCATTGTTCCAGGATGGATCGTATCAAGTCCGTTCCTATAGAGCAGCTCGTTGGTCAAGCACTGTTTGTCCACCGTAGGATCAAAGCAAAATGGACATGAAATCCTTCTGGAAGCTGTTCAAATACATCACTGGGAAAAATGACAAAAGTAAGCGCTTGATCACGTGACCTGTAAAGTGGCTGGTGATGCAGATCAACTTGTGTTTGTCTTTTCAAGGATAAAGATTCCGCAATCAATCAAATGTTGCTGTTGCAAGATTTTGTAAAATAAGTTGATGTTCTATTTTTTTAGATGAAAAGCTGACTATGACTCTTCCTGTCACGAGAAAGATGTCCCGAGATGGAAGCGATGCTGCACCATACACAATGTCCTTCTATACTCCGTCCTCCAGCCAGAATAATCCTCCAGCTCCCATCGATCCCGACGTCTTTGTGGAGGATAGGAAGGACATTGTTGTTTATGTTCGGTGAGTTCCACTGCGTGGCAGCGTGTTGTCGCCTCTGTCGTGTATGTTTCGATGCACATTGTTACAATGTCGAACAATAATTATTATAATCTATTGCTCTTCCCATCCCGTGGCCTTTATAAGGAAACAATTGCGTGATTGTGACATCCAACATCCACGCGTGTCGTTGCCTCATTCGTTATCGATTTAGAACATTAACCGTTATGACGTTTCAGGGTGTTCCACGGATATTCTATCAAGCGATCCGTTTTCTGCGAACAAGCGAAATTACTTCACAAGGATTTGGCAAGGAATGGAATCGACGATTCAAAACTTGATCCCAAATTCTATGGAGTCGGTTATGACAGCCCCATCCAACTCTTCAACAGGAGGAACGAGGTTTGGTTTATTGCATCGGATCAAGGGACATCGGATCAAGGAACATCGGAAAAAGGAACTTTGGAGCAAGGAAATTCAGAGCAAAAGACAATGGAGCAAGGAACATCGGAGAAAGAGACATTGGAGCAAGGGACATTGAAGCAAGAGACATTGGAACAAGGAGGTTTCGAGCAAGGGACATCGGAGCAAGAGACATTGGAGCAAGAGACATCAAAACAAGGAACTTTGGAGCAAGAAAATTTGGAGCTAGGCACTTTATCGCTCCCTGAAACATAAAGCAAGAGGTGGTTTTATCTCTCACAATATTGTGGATTTTATTTGCAACTTTTGGATATTATTTATGTTTTGAGAACTCCTCGTTGTTTTCATGTCACGCCATGACACTTGCACTTTTTGCAAGTCCACTTAGATACGAACTCCTTCTCTGTTTGGGATGGATTTCTCCACAACAGCAACTCTTCACTTCTACCTCTGGTTCCGTATGAAATCTTTTTATATTATTATTGTACCAAGCTACACTCAGAGTGGGTTGAATTTCATGAGTGGTCATCACAAGCGTTGACAGGGGATCCTGGAGGTAATTTTAGGAGCCCGGAAACTTAAAGAAACCACTTTTTGTTGTTGGATGTTAGTTTTTCTTGGAAGTATCTTGGTTTTGTACCCAAGAATCTTATCGGTAGCGAACCAAATTATCCTCTCAACGTTTCTGGTAGTCATTTTACCAAGTGGTTTAACATAAATATTTTTATACTGGCCACTCTAACAATAGTGCCCCAACTTAATATATTCTGCAAAGTTGTTAGGTCACATTTCTAAACAGTTCTCTTTTAGATTGTTAATGATTTATGAATAGGACAAAATGTTGTCGAATCGCTTCCAATATTGTCCGTTTATTTTGTACAAAAGATTCACTTCAGAGCCGCTTTCTTGTTGATTTCAACGGGTTCAAGTGACGTTAAGCCTAAAACAATGACGTTGGGTTTCCCGTTCAGGCGCTGGTTGTTCATGAGTTTCATACCACAAGATTCTTTTGCGCCACACGTCAGGGATGCCGCGATAATTTGGTTCGTAGGCCAATCAGTCGCTTGTTGAATTGGAAAATATCAGAGTTTCCACGCTGTTAAAGCTTCGGATCCGAGTTTCGAAGAAATTTGCTCTCGAGACGTTTACACGTCACAGACTGTTCCTCTCAGAAACGCCCACTCAATCGTACGCTGCGCCCCCAATTCTCATCCCCGCAAGTCCCCTCCACATATCAGTATGTTGCTCACACCCTGCGTCAGTGCGTCACACGACCAGGCAAGCGAATGCACTTGCAAACATTTTTATGTGAGGTTCAGATTTTTATATTTGGCTGAAGTCGCTGGCTTGTTTTGGTTGGTTGGTTTTGAATCTTTATCCTCGGACTGACAAAATCTTCATAGATTATTCCTGATAGTTTCGCATACTTGTAAAGGCTCTTGACGCAGGGCCGGTTACCGAGACTGGCAGAGTGAAGTTTTCGTAACAAAGTAGCAATAGAAATCATCCCATTTTGTTGAGGCTCACGTTCGGTGGTTGGGCATTGGAAGGCAAGGGAGCAAATCTTCGAGTTCACTTCGTTCCAAGCCGGTTATGCTAAAGACACAACAGCATGCTCTTAAGCAGTTTCAAACCGCTGCCCTTGCGAGTGTCGTACCATGGGTCTCATCACTCGGAGAACTTGCAGTTGCATCAACGACTTGCTTGGCACAAGAATAATTTTACTTTGATCTGGCGCGAAAACAAACTTCGTGATATTTTATAATTGGTTGCAAAGTTTTCTTGTTATTATTAGCTCATCAATCAAACAAGAACGCGCATATTGTTTGTGGGGATCGTGTGCGCATTCACAAAATGAATGTTTGTGATCAAACAGACAAACTAGATTAGCGGCTAGCGCATCAAAATAACGACCTGTTGTTGGTACTAATGGTGGAGTCCGTGACATTTACATTAGTTTGCCTTCTCACGACTTTTGCTTGCGGCAAAATTGTGCCAAATAATTTGTAGTTGCTGCAAGTTGTCGCTAACCACGGACACATGAAATCAATTATCACAACCAGATTCAATTTCATTCAGACACAAAAAAACAATCTTTTTATTTGTTTGCATCAGAAACAAAGTCCACAGAATCCAAGTTTACCCACACCCACAACACAAAACCTCAAAGGAGAAACTTTGGAGCGGTCGCCCCAATAAAACAATGAAAAGTAGGCTACCTTTATTTACGTACGTTCGCAAGGTCGGATAAATGTAACGTCAGCGGGTTTTGTGTTTGTTGAATCGCTCCTCTTCAGGCCATTTGCTAGATCCGCCCCTGGCATCAAGTTGGCCAGTTCGACCAACACACAAAACGGTAGCCACTTTAACAAGTCAAAATTCTGCCACTGAAATTGACTAGAATGCAACCGCCAACCAATCAGAACGTGTTATAAGAGGCTACCGTCCAATTGTGACCCTTCTAGCACTCATCCAGAGAGTTAATGCTTGTTTTGAACTTTATTTGGTAATTACAGAAGAAAAAGAGCAATAGCAGTGGTGAGAATCGAACACGCGTCAATGAAATGACTACTTTCTAGCCCTAACCCCTAAGCCAACCAGCTGACAAAAAATCCATCACTTAATTTGCTTTCTATGATCTTCTTTTCGCCATTTTTTACGTCACTAAACCGTAGCTTATGATTGGTTGGCGGTTTCATTCTAGTCAATTTCAGTGGCAGAATTTCGTCTTGTTAAAGTGGCTACCACACAAAACATTGTTGTAGTGAGCAAAGACGTTTCCGTTTTTTATTTAAACTCAATTGCGGCAATTAAACGTTTGCATTCTGCATTCATTCTCCCCTGCTACGAGCATTACAACACTTCATTACGTAACTGTAGCGATTTATTATGATTGAACAACCACATAGCAACCGCATAGTTTAACTGAGTTTTTTTCGTTGCTAGGGGCGTCCCAAGTCCACAAACTTTATCTAAGGTGCCGTAATGAGAAAAGTTCGAGGACCGCAGGTAATGGGGTGATACATCTTTAACTTCGTTGGAACAATCTGGACTTGAGCTATTTAGCAGCACCATGAATGAACCGACTTTTGAGGAAACAAATCAAACGTTAACCTTTAATCCAGGGGTTTCCAACCTGGGGGCCATGGCCCCCAGGTGGGCCATGAACCTTTTTCAAGGGAGCCATGGAAAAATTTGAAAAATAATAATTTTTTTAATTTATCATCTCTAAGTCCACTCCAACACCATATAACAAAATAAATAAATTAAAATTTATTAAAAATACTAGTGCATATTAATAAAAATACTGCAGAAACAAGCTCAACTATCACATTAACAGCATATGTAATAACTAATTAATGTACTATCATGTTTATTGTGTGTTGTATTTATATCATTTTAACATTCTAACTACCGGTTACTGTATAAACAAGGTTTTTAATTAAAATGACGTTTCTCAATTTTTTCAATAGGTGGAAAAAAAATAGGGGCCATTGATTTTTCAAAATTTTCAAAGCGGGCCATGGTAGAAAAAAGGTTGGGAACCCCTGCTTTAATCTAATCTTTACAAGACTGACAGTTGAACAAAGAAGAAGTGACAAAATTTAATGAGAAATGAAGTTACTTGAAATCGTCAAGACTGAAATTTTCCAGGCACGAAGACAATTTTTTTTTTTTTTTTTGCTTAATGATGATTTTATTTTGCGCTGTTGTGATAACATATTACGAATTACAGATGCAACCATAGACACCTTAAATAGAAGGACTCGTAACTCGCAATCTCGGGTTTTTAAACTTGGGTCCCAAAATCTTAAGACTAGTATGCGTAATTTGCGCAAATTGCGCATACATGACTTTATGATGACTATGACTTACTGTAGGCTACTATGGCTGACTGTTGCTAAATCTATTGAAAATATCCACAACAATTGCAGTTAACGAGCAAGCAATGTTTGCGAATGAATTACAGCACATTTGTCCAAATCATTAATCGTATAGTGTACTAGCGCCATCTGCTGGTTATGCCGTCAGATATGAAAACAAACGTACAATATGGAGAAGATGGCCGCACTCAGTAGCGTATTTAGGGGGGAGGATAAAAGGCGATGGCCTCCCCCTAATGATCAGAGAAAAAATAAATAAAATAAAATAAAAAAATTGCAAAAAAAGTTGTAGCGCAAGACATAATTGCTTGAATGATTCATCCTAGGGAGGGGAGAATACTTTTTGTGCAGGAACCGGAGTCTCGAGTTTTGGTAAAAACAGGAGCCAGATTGGAGCCGAAGTCTGGTTTCTTTTAGCTTGCAAATATTTACGCTGCACTTGATGCAATTGTTATTTTTGTGTATGCCTACTTCTGGGGATTTATGTTCCAAGCAGTCATTTTTACATTCAAAAGTATCTTTTTTGTTCATGACAGGGGATAGGAAAGGTAGTCTATAAGTTAACTTAATATGATATAACAATAAAGATTGTGATTTATAGTTTGCGTTCGGATTCTGATTGGAGTCAATGTTCCTAAAATATTTGAGAACAGGAGTGCAGTTGGAGTCACTAACTTCGGAGTCGAGACAGATTCCAAAAACCTGACTCCGTAGCCTACACCTCTGGGTCGCACCGTTCACGCTTCGGTCTGACGTGTAGTCCCAATGGGCCTCAAAGTACCGGAGCAAGCATCAGATGTGGATAGAAGAAAATAAGAAATACAACAAATTTTAAAAGTACCCGTTGGCTGCTACAATTTTAAACAAACTGCCTAAACAAAAATCAACTGAATTCTTCGTTGCTGGGGGCGTCCCAAGTTCACAAACTTTATCAAAGGCGTCGCAACAAAAAAAGTTCGAGGACCACTGGTAATGGGGTGATACATCTTTAACTTCATTGGAACAATCTGGACTGGACTTTTTTTTGTAACATTTTCTCTTTTTTTATTTTCTCTTTATATCTTAAATTTTTCTGAAGGTGTTGCGAGTTGCAACCAAATTTCTTTCAACTCAATAACTTACTTCGATCACAAGCACGTTTTAACGTTCGCGTTTTGTCGCTTCCACCTTTTTCTCGACCTTTGCTATGTTGACGTGTATGGTTTTTGATATGATGGTCAGAAATAAAAAAAACAATTGAACTGAACTTCTACATTATAAACTATAAAACTCGCAACCTGCGACTACTGCTGAACTTTCCCCTTGATTTCAAACCAAATCTAGCCCAATCTTGCAAAAAAATTGCCGAACCAGCAATCTTTAGGCCATAGCAAAGTCAACACATGACAAGACTGAGTTGGCATAATGGAAAGACACAAGACTATTGTCAATTACAATAAGGCTTATTTGAATACTGAACTGGACTTAAGCTACAAACTGCTTGCACAAAGATACAAAATACCTTAACCGTACCTGTTACTGGCGTAGACCTTATGGTCTCGCCCTCTGCTAATTCAGCAATTTCACATAGAAGCAGTGACGCTAGAAACCTGAGATTTCTTGACTTTTACTTTTTTTTCTTGCCCCAACTTTTAATCCCGATTATGTTGGTATCGGATAATTGTGAAGTTCACAATAAACCTTTTGTCACAGCCAGTTATGAAATGCAAGAAATTTGCTGATATTCAATGGCTTGATTGACAGTTTACTATTAGCGTGCGGTTTCATTTTGTGTTTGTCGGCGGCGCTAAAATTCCATTCTGTTCCCAGACAGCAATATCCGTCATTTTTACATTGATTCAATGTCGATTTTGCTGTCTGGGTAGGGAGTCGCGATCTGACGCGATATGAGTCATTCTTTGCTGGCAGACAATAATTAGGAAGGTAATTTGTTACTTGCGCAAATTGCTTTGTAGTGCAAAAAGTGCATGGAATACTGTTTGCACAGAAACGGGAAAAAAATGATGAAATTCTGTGTTCAACGCAAGAAGACTTTCAAAATAAAATGTGAACTGAGAAATTTGACCAAGAAATGGCGAAAATAGGTCAAAAACCGAGTCTTTGTCACCTTTTCTATCTAAAATGCACAATCACGAATATATTTTGCGAAATAAATTGATTGAAGTGATAGATAAGGCTTTTGACCAACGGCATACTTTTCCTGTTGTTATTTGATATAAGCCGACGGAGTAATTAGCAATAAGAGAGACGTAGACCTGATGGTCTCGGCCAGTAACTCTTGCCGCCAAAAAGAAGCAGTAACAGATACGGTTAAACCAAAGATCCATTATTTTAGGGTTGCCACACATCTTCTTTCGGAAGACATGCTAACTGGTCTTTGTCAATGAAAATGTTTTGTATTCCAACGACGTTCAAAAGTGCCGTAGCGCTCGCAATTATCCTCGTTTTTACATTTTAAACAATTAAAATAGGCTAGCCTATAGCCTATACAGTACCGATAGCCTAGCATTCTAACCTAAAATTGTTAAAATCAGATTATGCTCTCCAATGGAATTTATCGCTACCGTACGGTAAGTTTCATTTTAGAGCTTCGGTAGAGAGTTTGTCTTGTTCATGCCGCTTCATGAGGAAACGAGAGAGACAGATGAGTAACGTATTTTAAAGACAGCTCTCCGATCAGCGGCTACTAGTGAATGGAATAATTCAAAAACAACAACACTTCAACCACAGACATATCTGTGGTTGAAGAAAGTGACCTCTTTACCAAAATTGTATTATGAACAACACTTCAACAATCGAAAACTTTATTCTGTCAATCGCGTTTATAGCCTCTGCAAGCTGGATACCAAGGTGAAACTACAAACATCAAGCTCAAGATCAATTATTCCTCCAGGTGCTGCTGAGAGCTGAAAGTAGAGCAGTCCTTAAAATGCGTTGCTCAAGCGTCAGAGAACGAACCAGGCTACAGTTTTTACCTAGTTAGGAAAGCAAACCACTAACCACTCGGCAGCCGTGGCCGAGTGGTTAGCGCGTTGGGCTCGCAGTCGAGAGCCTGCATGTTCGACTCCAGCTACCCGCAGTCCCGCACTTGCTGTTGTTTCTCTGGGCAAGAAACTTTACGATAATTGCCTCTACCTAGTGATCGATTTCGAGTAATGGGTAGTACCAAATTTAAGTCATAAGTACAGTAAACAATCAGAAACAGACATTGCCGTTGGCTGCAGCGTGGGTCAGGTGTATGTCGGAAGGCGTACACCGATGCATAGCGCTCAAGTCCGCTTTCCCGCAATGCAGGATAAAGATAAACAAACAAAATTCTTTTTTTGTTTCCAAATATGCTTTTCTATTTTAAATCTTTTGAAATTTCTGAAGGTAGGCTATAGAGGGAAGTGCGGGACCGAAGTGACAGCGCGATATCTTGCCCCAAGTGAAAAATTTTTGGCAATATTGATTTTGGACATGACATATGTATCTCAGGTTGCGCACGTGAAAGAAAAAGGATCTAGCTCAACTGTGTAAACAATGGCGGCAAAATATTAATTTGAAGACCCCAAAGTAAATTTTAGCTATAGGATTAAAAAAAATCTGTAGATAATATCAGAAATAACAATAATTGACAATATAGTAGTTTTAAATCAGTGATGCAAAAAGCAAGGTTTGTGATATTAATGAAGTTTCAAATGTCAACAGTATGGACAGCAATAGAATATTTCTCAAAATGGCTGATTGCGGGGCCGATGGGACAAGTTGTGCTATCGGTCTCTTATTGGCCTTTTAATTTGTCTTTCCAAACAATGAGGATGTTGCCTCAATTTGAACATTGACAAAAGAGCTTGACCTTTCATGTTGATTTTTCACTTTTAATGTAAATAAACCAATTTCAGTTTTTTCAATCATTTTTTGTACTTCTTTTGTGCAATTTTAGATATGTCCCATCGGTCCCATAACATTGTCCCATCGGTCCCATAGGTATGGGACCCATGGGACAAGCAACAACATTGATAAAATTTTGAATAACTCAATAACTAATTATAACATTTCAATAATTTTTGCATAATACCTTGTAAGTCTCTGAAAAAATGGAAGACACAGCATTTATGTTGGAGTCGTTATTAACAAATAAAAAAAATCTGTCCCATGGGTACCGCACCTACCCTATCATCTAAGGTCAAAATAAACCAGATAAATCACTCATTTACGACTCGACTTGTCATGACACTGTCGAAACTAGGTAAAATCATTGTTTGCAATTTCTTTTAAAAGTGTTATCGTTACCGTACCGTACATAAAGAGCTCAGAGGGCAGCTGGTCAAAATGTGCTTCATCTTCTGATCGCCTAATCCACAATCCCACATTTAGTCGGAGTCATCTTCCATTGAAAAAGATAGTTTCTATTTCTGCCGACTCCTATGCAAGCTCCACATTTGAGCAACATCAACAGATAATTAACAAAATTTCCTTTAGAAACACTACTTCACAGCTTTACTTAGTGTTGCCAGATATAAAATTTTAAGAACGAGTTTCGACTTTCGAGATTTACATTTACAGCTAAAGTATATTTATAAAGACTTGTTTGCTTTTTTGATAGACCACATTGAAATTGGAAGAAAAAGAGATCCAAGATCATGTGAAAACCTTTTTCTCTTTATAATTTTTGGAAATTACGTTCAGCTTGTAATTGATTCTTGCAATCATGCGATAAATGATTAATCTGATGAAGAAGAAGAATCATGCGAAAGATAATAAATCGAGACAGCAATTGTAGCTCACAGAGCTCCATGGAACTTCATCCTGTCGAGAGATGATGCCGACCCAGAGTATGTCAAATAAACTAGGACTAGCAACTTCAGTTGTCCTATGGCAAAGCATCATCTTGCTGCAGTTCAATATGGAAGGCCTGACCTAGCTATTGTTATTGAGAAGACACATGTTATAAATACACATGGACAGCAGTGGGAAGTTGGCAGAAACATTTTGGCGTTTTGAGCAATTTATGCGTAGGCCATGACAAGATTCATTCGACGGTGTCTGGCAACAGTAGTTTCACTTGTTCTTGCTGGTAGGCACTTTAACAAGCAGATTTCTAATAATCCACGCGCGTATCCAATCCAACCACGAACCAATGAGGTGCTACGTTATCTGTACTTTATCTACGTTATCTGCTATTGTGACCATTCCAGCATTCAGCCAGAGAATTAATAATTACTTTGAACTTTGTTTGGTAATTACAGAAGAAAAAAGAGCTATAACAGAGGTGGGAATCAAACCCACGTCATTGTAATGACTACTACCGCCCTAACCCAATGCGCCAAGCCAACCGATGGCAAAGCGATGATTTAATTTAGCTAGAATTTGCGTTTTTCCTTTATTCTTCCCAAACGCAATCTTGATGGGTCAAACAAATTGGGTCAAACAAAAAACACAATAAACAATATGCAACCAACTTCTCATTAAGTAATGGTCATAAAGTTACAACCGACCCGGTGCAAATAAGTAATACATTTAACACATATTTTACTCAAGTGGGACCTTCACTTGCAGCCAAAGTTCCAAAAACCACTTCTAATCCATTGTCCCTGATGAGAGGCAGACTTCTCAATTCCCTGCACCTAGAAAATACTGATGAAATGGAAATTTTAAGCATTGTCAACAGCTTAGATAACAAAAAAGCAACTGGTCCAGATGGCATCACTATCAAAACAATAAAAAGATTGAAGTATGTCATAAGCGCAATCTTAGCTTCTATAATAAATGAATCTATGACAATTGGTAAATTCCCTGATAGCTATAAAATTGCAAGAGTGATACCCCTTCATAAAGGAGGACCAAAAAATAAAGTTGATCAATACAGGCCTATTTCCATCTTAACATGTTTCTCTAAAATCTTTGAAAAAATCATTCATAAAAGGTTAGTAATTTTTTTTGAAAAATTCAATGTTTTGTCCCAACAACAGTTTGGTTTCAGAGGTGGACATTCAACCACATTAGCTGCTACGGATATCTATGAACAACTAATACAAAATTGTGATGATGGTTTTGTTACATGTAGTATCTTTATTGATCTTGCTAAAGCATTTGACACTGTTGACCATGAAATCCTTTTAAAGAAACTAGATTATTATGGCATCAGAGGAAATGCTTATAATTTATTAAAGTCTTACTTAAATCACCGTTACCAGTTTGTGCAGTTTGGTACTACAAATTCTAAATATGAAGAAATCAAATGTGGTGTTCCCCAAGGCTCAGTTCTTGGTCCACTGTTGTTCATTATCTACATTAATGACCTTAATCATGCTTCTGAATTTGAGACTCGTTTGTTTGCTGATGATACACTACTATGTATTAAGGATAAAAGCCCTACTAGATTGCAAGAAAAAGTGAATTCTAACCTCCTAATGATTCAAAACTGGATGCATACAAACAAGTTAACAATTAATGTAAGCAAAATCAAATACATGTTGTTTGGGTCAAAGTTTGTCCGAGAAAATTCAAATCTAGAAATAACTTTTCAAAATACCAGATTGCAATGCACAAACACCTACAAATACTTAGGAATAACATTTGATGAGTCGTTATCATGGAAACAGCACATCAATATAATCTCAACAAAACTTTCTCAAAGCTGTGGTGCTCTATATCGATTAAGAAAGTACGTAAATTCCCAGACATTAAGAGCAGTTTACTATGCTCTAGTTCACTCCCATCTAATGTATGGTATTATCTGTTGGGGTCGTGCGTCTAAAACGGAACTGTATCCTTTAAATCTAGTACACAATCGCATCATTCGCTGTTTAAACTTCACCAAGATTAAGGACAGAATTCCCACCAAATCTCTTTTCAATAAAAGCAACTTGCTACAAATCGAAGACATGTTTTTAATAGAAGTATGCAAGTTTGTTTATAAAAGCAATAAAGGACATCTACCGGCAATTTTTTTTTGAGTACTTTCGTCCTAGTAAGGAAACTCATAACTATAATACCAGAGGTGCTAAGAAAGATATGCTTTTCAAACCAAGAATGCGTACAAAGCTTGGTCAACGCTCAATTAAATTTCTTGGAACAAACACTTGGAACAAATTACCGGAACAGCTAAGAAAATTTCAAACAATTAGTATGTTTTCTAAAAAATTAAAACTGCACTTAATGTCTGAGTACACTGGCGCCGACTTACGGGGTTACGGGGTGGCCACGCCACCCCGGAACCGCTGTGGCGGGGTGGCAGCCACCCCGTTTAGGTTACATTACTTACTGCTAATAAATGTAATTTGAACGGACGTTTAAATCTTTTTTTGATCATTGGTTTTCGCTTCAAGTCAACGTAAAGAAGAGGTGAACCAATACAGTATTGCGAAGAAAATGATTGTTTTTGTCACAAGCATGATACTCGCGTAACATCAAGCAAGCTACGTGAAGATTACGCAACACGTGGCTACAAGTTTTTTCCTTGTTGTTGTTGCGATCGTTTTATTTGTTACTTGTCATAAGTCATTGTTACATTTGTTAGGTTTACAATAGGATTTATTAATCAATAAAATACGATCTTTCCCTTGCCTCCCTCAAAAATCTTTTTTGAAAATTTTTAAACTGCTCATAATATCGCTATAAATTATGCCAGCTATAAAATACTTGGAAATAAAATTATCTCGATGATTGATAGCTCCACCCCCTAAATGAATATCAATTTTCAAATTTCATTAAAAAAATGCAATTTTCGAAACTTTTTGAGTTTTATTTAAAAAGTGCACTTAGTAAAGTACCAGTTTTAACGTTCTGCAAATTTACACGTTTACATGATTCTATTCGAGGAAAGCTACACCCCCTGCCAATTCCCAATAATAAATGCAACCTTTTTCAATTACTCAACATTTTGCATTTTGAATTATTTTCCGATTTCAATTGGAGTGTACTCTCATCTACTTCATGCTTTAATTTCTACTTTGTTATCTACTTCATGCAGTAATATTGCGTCACCGTGTCAATGCGTGACAAACTGTGAGGCGGGAATTTATTGGTCTGACACAGGAGTTGCTTGTTACATTACATCATAGAAAAAATTACGAAAAGTCGTCCAGTAAAAGTTTTCGCCGACATTCCAGCTTTATTCAGCTTAAAGATGCCACTGAAAAAGCGTTCAAAATTGCAGCCCTCCATTGAGTCATTTTTTGTTGCGTCTACCGTCTAGTCAGGATTTCAGCCAGCATGAAAGTGACCAAACGCCTGAACGAAACGAAAGTGTGCCACTGCCAAAAGGCGTTAGCATTATCAGGGAGGTGGAAGAACCGAGCACGAGCAGGATAATCGCTGTTGAAGGGAGGAGCTATCAAAAATCGTGGGAGAGCGACTTCCCGTGGCTAGAATACGATAGATGCAAAGATAGAGCATTCTGTCCGATTTGCAACTATGTCGCAACTGCTTAATCTATTTGCAAGCAATGAAACAATTTCATTAATGCTTCCAACGTGGTCTGCATTGTGAAAATATGCTTATCGTTGCCTTCCACCACCTGCGAGGCGATCGTTTAGTGCACTCAGGCGCCTAAAAACCTACTTGCGATCTACCATGACGCAACAGCGATTGAACCACGTCCTAATTGTAAATGTTTATCAAGCTGAAGCTTCACGGTTACAACTTGACCAGTTGATTAACAGTTGGATTGACAGAGCTGCTGTTCGCAAAAATACTTTTGCCAAGTGTTAAGTGTCAGAGCAGCAACGTAACAATAAAATTCACGACATACCTCCTGTGCTTTGTTTTAAAGTTGCTTTGTAAATTGTCGAGCTACAAATCAGGTGTGAAATAACAATTGCATCTACGAAACACGCTTAGTAAAAATCAAACAAAAACATGCAGTTTGAAAGTTATTAGTTTGCCATATTGTGCTATCCGCCACCCCGTGCAAAAATAAAAGTCAGCGCCTATGTCTGAGTATAAGTAACTGATAACCTATAGTACCATCAAACTGCTTCTACTTATTCTCACCGTATCTCGCTAATTACTGTATATTTGCTTTTGTCTTACCAGTATGCTGTGTTGTATGTATATTGTATATGCCATTTTGTATTTTTGCATCATTTCTAGTAGTTCTGTTTTTTTTTGTTTTTTTTGTATATCGCACTGCTAAATTTCGTATGTGTATTGTTTTTCTATGTTGTATATAATATATATCTAATAAATC
Source organism: Aplidium turbinatum (assembly GCF_918807975.1). Lineage (NCBI taxonomy): Eukaryota > Metazoa > Chordata > Ascidiacea > Aplousobranchia > Polyclinidae > Aplidium > Aplidium turbinatum. The sequence goes on along the minus strand of NC_137483.1, from coordinate 1,002,250 downwards.
TATCAATCAAATCAATCAATATATCAATCAATCAATATTTGCGTTCAACTTCGACACCGTTCCATTTTAAATAAGCCATGACACCACTCGATTGTGGCAGACTCGATGACCAGTTCGGTCCTTCTGTCACTCCCATCGTCATCAGCAAACAACCTAGCTCACATTGTAATCTTGTATTGTTTTGTTTTTTCGCATGTGCTGATGATGCAAAATAAAAGAACTTCTTGATGACGTCATGAAAAGCGTAGCTTCTGATTGGTTCGTGCTGGATTGGATATCTGCATGTTAAAGTGCCTACCGTTCTTGCTCCTGTTCTGTGTTGGCTGTAGGGTTGCCAGATTGGGCGCTTTTACGCCCAATTGGGCTACTTTTGATTTCTCCAGGCGCCAAAAATTCGTGTTGGGCGCGCTTTTTTGGCTGGCGCCCAATTGGGCTACTTTTTTTTGTTAAATATAATATAACTTTTTATGTAAAAATTGTATCAAGTTTAAGATTTTTACTTAATTCAAAGTTATTTCATTGAGGAGCAGCGCTTTTGGAGGCTTCGGTCAGGCAGGGTTACCAATTTGGTATAGCGTAAGATGCCAATTTTCAAAAATGTGCATGTTTAGGCTTTGAAATCTGGCAATCCTGGCAACTTAAGTGATCCAGGTTTTCATGAAAATGCAGTGGACATCAGTCACCGCCATCAGTTCAGTTTGTTTTCATTTCTGACCATCACAACAAAAAACAATATATGTTAAACACAGCAGGGGTCTAGAAAAAGGTAGAAGCGACGAAACACGGACGCTATAACGTGCATGATGCCAAACCAGGACAATCAGTTATGGCATGGTCTCTTTCGTTTGAGACTAGATCAAATCAAATTTCAGGGCAGGTGATGGAGAGCCAGGTGAGTGTGGCTTCGTCCAGCGTTGCTATACCATGCGTTCCATTTGGTGCCTTATAGATCGGACATTCGAGAACGACATGGTCAGCAGTTTGTTCCTTCGCGCCGCATTCGCAGGCCGGTGAGGGAGCCAAACCCCACTTGTGCATGTTGGAATGAAAGCGACCGACTCCGGTTCGGATTCTGTTGAGCTTGACCCAAGTCGGCCGAGGCAGGTCCATACCAGGGGGGCGCGCCACCGGGTGAGGTATAAAACGATGTAGTTTCGTGTCGGTGGCACACCACGCTGCATTCCAATTGTCTTCCATGAAGTGTGCTGCGCTGATCGCATGATCGCTGAATGGATGTAGTAATTCAACAGCAGCTGGCACAAAGGGGTGTCTTGACTTTAATTGCCGGGGAGATTCCTGAGGTGGGATGTTGAGTTTTGCATGAAGCAAGTGGTTAGGATCCCCCGCCCGGCGAGCCAGGTGTGTAAGGGCTCCCTTTCGGCCCTTACACACCTGGGTCGCAACACCTGGCATGGTCACAACATGGTCGCAACACCTTAATAAATTTTTAAGTTAATCTAGAAAGATGAGAAAAAAAGGCTAGTGAGTTTTTTTTTAACAATTTATATGAGTAAAATAGAAAAAAAAAACAAGACGAAAAGATAGTTTCTACGTTGATCGACCTTGGAGGATTATCGAAACTGTTGATGGTCTTGAGGGGAACGCTCTTGATGCGTTAGCTCATCACGAAAAGCAATTATATTATACCAGTTTTTGTGTTTAGGTAGGTCCGGTACTTGTTTGTAGTTATTTTAACAAACCGTTGAGTGAATGCATGGTTGCCAATTTGTCTGAAAGATTTGAACAACTGGAAAAACACTTATAATTTGGGACTAATGATCAAGCGCTCTGGAAGAATTTGTATATTAGCCTATTTCTTTGCTTGGGCTCCATTTTGGGCTTCTTTTTAGAACCCTAAAAAAATTGGGCCACTTTTGGGCTACTTTTTGCATAAGCTTGGGCTCTTTTTTATATTAACCTCTGGCAACCCTAGTTGGCTGAATTATGAATAGTGAATTGCTCTTGCTCATGTGCGGTACCGGTAGGTACCTCATTAGTCATTACCTTATTCAGTTTCAGTTTGTTTTTACTTTTGACCATCACAACGAAAAACAGTACATAGCAGAGGTCTAAAGGCAGAAGGGACAAATCGCGGACGTGGTACGGTAGCGTGCAGGGCAATCAGTTATTCTGGTCTGGTGGTTTCCAAAAGTTTTGTTTATTTGTCCATCCAACTGCTTGGTGAAGCATGACGGCAGGTCTAATCCTATTGTTCATGAACAGAAGATAAGTCAAGAGAGGAGGAATTTATGTCAAAATACGTAGCCTATATATAAATTTCATGGAAACAAAAGATCACTAACGATGAAGTATTATCCAAATTTAATTCAAGCAAAATTCTCTTACAAATAGTCAAAAGAAGAAAATTAAAGTATTTTAGACACACAATAAGGCAAAACTCGTTACAAAGATCATTAATAGAAGGGAAGATTAACGGTAAAAGAAACAAAGGTAGACCAAGAATGATTTGGACATCAAACATCACTAAATGGACAAAATTAAATTATGAAAATGCAGTACGAACAGCTCATGGTCGAGAACAATGGTGCATTGTATCCAACCCTCAATACGAGGAAGGAACATAATGATGATGATGTATATATCCGTCTTATTGCAAACGTTTTCTTGCACATACAGTGTATATGTATAGTTATATACGTCATCCGTCCGCAAGTACCGTAGTTAGAGATGTATGATACCCAAATCATTCTTGGCCTACCTTTCTTTTACCGTTTATCTCCCCTTTTATGATCTTTGTATGTAGAATCTTTGTTTTAATGATCTTTGTAGAGAGTTTTGAGTTATTGTGGGTCCAAAATATTTCATTCTTTTTGATTATTTCTATGAGAAGTTAGCTAAAACTAAATTGGGATCTTTAGTGATCTTTTGTTGCCATAAAATTTTTAACATTCACCTGTTTGTCCAGAGCTCCAAGGCATCAACCTGTGTTTCCATTTTTTGTGAAATTGTCCAAGTTTCAGAACTAGCTTACTCTACTTTGTATATAGATGCTTATGATTCCTGCCATCCATGTATCACTAGAAGTGTGTGCACTAATTGTTTTGATTGATGGCAGGGAGTTGCAATATACGTCATGTTCTGTTTTAGTTGAGAATTATCAGCAAAGTAACTGAGATGTCAAGTATTCATGAAGAATCTTTGTTAAGTGATGCTCTGTCGATTGAAGATGATGATGAAGGCCAAACCTCGCCTGTCTCCAGTTTGTTGGACGGACAACAAGATAAAAAGTTTGGAATTGTAAATAAGAATGGCGACAATGGCCAGGATGTTGGCAACCTGCAGAAAGCTTGTCCTGAACCATCATCACTGTGCAGCTCAGTATCAAATGTTTCAATAACAGGAGAAACTAATATCTCTCATCAAGTGATATCTCCTCAGTTTTTGTCAAGGCGAGTCCATAGCAGCTCTTCCGATCACAAAGATGCATCTGACTCCGAGGTTTTCCATCGTTCCTCAATGAGCAGCTACTCGCCATGGGAAGATGAAAAGGAGAGAATTGTAAGTGAAGTGTGATTTTTCACTTGTTTTGTTACCCTTGTGGACTGTAGCAAAAATTTTGAAAACCGTGGAAGAAAATCATCAATGCTGTTTTGTGAAGGTACAATTTTGTGGCTAATCAGTGTACGTTGAGACATTGCAAGATTACAAGGTTGTGACCCTAATGGAAATTGACACTCAGCTCATTTGTATTGTCGCCAATCGGTTTCCCATAAAATAGCTCATTTTTATTCAGAGTAACAATTAATTAATTATTGAAAAACTTGAAATCTTGTTTGTGAATTGAAGGTTTCGTTTGTGGGTGGTTGAACATTTTGTTTCACTTCAGAATGCTACTGACACCTTTTGATTTTTAATTAACTCCTTCAATTTTAATCTGAAATAACTGAGGGATATATAGTTTTTTTTTCTAGATTGTTTATTGTTTCTTAATAAGGAATAGCATATTTACATCTCTGAGCCATTGTTCTTAGCTGCATAATTGGGCACCATTAAATTACATAGCTACATCAATTAAGCATATTTGTTATATCAATCTCTAAGTTGACCAAAAACCTTTTAAAAGTTCAAAGCATTACATAGTAGAGTCCAAAACTCAAAAATTTTGTGTAATGCATGAAAGCCTAATTTTGCACTATTTCCATCTAGAAAATGATGCGATGAGATTATAAACCATTTATTTCAGTCTCGTGACTTTTCATGTTGCCATGCTAGAATGTTGAAACTAGTTATGGGCCCAACATTTCTGTTGTCGTAAGGTTGAAGACTATTTTCTTTCAGGTCAAAACAAACATTATATTTTCAAGTAATTCTGTTAATATTCATATTGTTGCAGTGTCTGGTTGGTGCTACGAGTGATTCTAGTTTCGGGAGCATGGGAAGACTTAATCATAAATCATCACAATCAACGTCTGCATCCGGCAACACTAAGTCTCTGAACACATCCTATGACTGGGTGACGTTTGATGATCCCAAACCAACCCCTCACAATATAACAGCTGTTCAAGACATGCCACTGGCTACTGCTCCAGACATTCCAACCCGGAGGTTGATACCAACAAACAATAACCATGGCAACCTTGATATATTATCCATGGATAACGACAAGCTGAATGAGCATTTAGTGAAAGGTTCCATCACTCCGGATGGTTGTGATGTCCCCCCGATACCAGAACGTTTGTTGTCCCCCAAGAGTCTTACTTCCATATCTTCATCTCCAGCTCAGAGTCCTGTTCCATCAAGTTTCGATTTTCGTTTGCCCCCTCCACCATCTAGTGCTAACAATAGCTTATCAAAACGGCAATCTCGTTCTAGAAGCTCAGTCATTATAGCCACCCGATCTTCTACCGTTGCAAGCAATGAGATGCCACCTAGTGGGCCTCCTGTTCCACCGAGGAGAGACATTATGAAAAATCAGAAATCATCCCCTCCACTGGCAGGTGCAACCATCAAAACGTCGCTACTTGATGCTGTTTCAAGCTCATCTCAAGGTAAGCACATTGGAGCTGCTGTAATTTGGTGTGTAAGACATAGTCTATGCCAGGGGTGACCAAACTTTTTCCCAGGTAGGCCAGATTTAATAATGCAGTAAGTGCCTGTGGGCCAACAGCATCTGACAATCTTGATTTGCATAAAAAATTGCATAGTGATATGATATTATTTAATGTCCTTTTCATACAATAAAGCGCTGTGCAGTGTGCAGGTTTAGGTATTGTGTTATATAGACTCCATATCACGTGATGTCATAAGCTAGGCTGTATCAGTTGTCTGTTTTTCACCGGAAACTTGGTGAAGCACAGCTGTGTTAATGTGAAGGATGAAACTGACGGCTTGATTTCTATACCTAGGTGAAGTATGGTTCCAGGTTAATGGTAGACAAGCTCAGCCTAAAATACCAAGCAGTTGCTCAGCTTTGATCTCAAGCGGTTCTTGTTAGTTCACAAGCGAGAACGTCTGCTTACACAAATATGTTGGGTAGACAAAGCTCAACATTTTCTTTGCAAACTTTTGTATTTCTGGAAACTTGTATTTATCTAACTGCTGGTAAAATTTACAACTTTACAACAACTGCGGCAAAATCTCAAAAGCCGTCATTGAAATTGCTATCAAGAAAATGAATGAATGCCCAACTGTATCACTCTTTACTATATACTCTTCATGCAATAATAGTTGATTTTGCAATTATGATGCAACAATGATTCTAACTTTTCTCGCCTGCCTTTGGTCTGTAAGAAATATTGTCTTCACCAATCTTTTTCAAAATGCAAGTTGAATTTGTATGGCTTCTGTTTGTCTGCGGGCCAAAAATAACACATTGTGTAAAAACAGACAGGAGTCGGGGGGGCATACCAAATCATATCGCAGGCCAGAGTTTGGACATCCCTGCTTGTCTATGCAATATGAATTCTGTGTACATGATCACTAAGACGAGTTATATCAACTTTACCTACAGTTGCATTTACCAAGTCCTACCTTAGAGTCTTGAGTTTGATTTAATTAAGTTACCACAAACAATTGCTTCACCAAGATGGGAAGATGTTGAGACTCAAAATGCTGCCACCCAAGTGCAGCATGGTCTGCCAAATCGTCCATTAAATGTTTAATTGTTAGCCGTCATTTTTATCTTTTAGCTGAATATTGAAAATCTTTGGTATTCATCAGGATAATTATGTTTCCAGCACTGGTTGCAAGTGAAAGTAAAAACAAACAAGTTGGTATATTGGTTTTATAATGTTTGCAATGGTAGGATGCATCTTCTTGAGTCTTCGTTCAGTTTGTTTATTTTTTCTGCTGGTGAATAAACAAAAATATACAGGATCACAGTAAACAAAAATAACTCGCACAGCAAGGATGACAGCGAAAGACCAAAGGTCACCAAAGTCAGCTGCCACCTGAATATTTTTATAAGCAAAACACAAAAATGAAGGATCATAATACCGGTAGCCTACTTAACATAATATATTATATATATATGGTGAAATAACAAAGACAAAGCAACACAAAGAGTATGTAAAGGTAAAGGTGAGTCCCATACTTGATCCAAGCATCGGGGGATGAGAAGATAAGGTTCTCATTATACTAAGCCTTCGGCAGTCGGCACTAACGAGAGTAGGGTGGCCAGTTCCTTTCTTTCGGCCGCCTTTACTTCAGCAACTACGCCCACCCAATTTATTACACCCTGGGTAGAGGTGAGCGGTGATTTTCAACAACCAGCTTAAGCCGGGAGTCGAACCAGGATTGCATGATTGGAAAGCGAGTGCCTTATCCGCTGCGCCATCCCACCGCAAAGGGGTCTGCTACTATTCGGCGAGTCCGATTCGGCGAGTCCGATTCGACTAGTCCGATTCGGCGAGTTCCCTATTCGGCGAGAGCCCTTTTCGGCGAGTGCCCTATTCGGCGAGTTTTTGAAATTTTTGAAAGGAAATTATCGGGTACCGTAGCCTAATTATAATTGCCGTTTTTACATCGTTTTAACGTCGCTAAACGTTGAAATCGTGCAGAAAGGAATAAAAAGAAAATGTTTGAACTAATAAATTAAAATTCGTCATGTCAGTTCAGTTGTTTTTATTTCTGACCATCATATGAAAAACAATACACATCAACATAGCAAAGGTAGAAGCGACAAAACGCGAACGTTAAAACGTGCTTGGATGTTTCTCAGTTTCAACGTATCCTAGTCAGCAAAAGCACCCTTTTCTACACGATTTCAACGTTTAGCGACGTTAAAATGATAGGCCACACACTTGGTTAGCCTTTTCATTCTGTTACTACAATGTAAAAATGAACTGTTAGGCTAACTGGGTTCTTGGAACAAATTTTTGCTGGTCGGGATAACTAGGCTACGGTAGCCTACCCGATAATTTCCTTTCAATCTAAGCTGTAGGAGTGTAGGTCACACATTTGTTGATCCAAACTAATCATTTTAACCATAGGCGCCTAAGCCGTGGGGACCAGGCCCCCACGCACATTTCCGCGTGGGAGCAACTTTTTATGCGGCATTGATACATAAAACAATAGATGAACTAGCGATCGGCAGCAGGAACACATTTTTAAATGCAAACCGCAACAGCTTTGCAGTAAATAATCACTAGAACGAGTAGCGATGCTACAATCCCACCCCAGACAAAAAAATCTGTCATATTTACGTTGATTTAACGTCTGCAGACGCTTGCAAACAGTCTCGCTGTCGCTTTCGAAAGTCGAAACCTCTGCAGAGAATTGTTGCGGCAGTGAATCGGTTGCTGTGAAAATGAACTTGAAGTCTCGGCCCGAGGTTACCACTAACCAACGTAACAAGGGCTGGTACAAACCGCATTGCGCACAGTCGCACAAGCGGCATAATCAACACAACAACGGACTTGCGCAAACTGCATGGCGCACACACGACCGTTGCCATACAAACCAGATCAAAGGCGGGGAATATGCGCATCTTTTGTTTTATCTGCAACACGAAAACGGGCGTATTACAGCGAATTGGAACTTGAAAGCTGGTCAGCCATAAGTTGCGATATTGTAGCGAAAAGGGAGCAATGTCAAGTCGAAAACTTAATCAAACGTCTCTCTGTAAATATTTTTCAAGGGCTGTTTACGGATGTCAGCAACTTTTAAATTTATTAAAGGTGACGTGCTGTTGAATTGATGTAAACATGAATGATTTTGCTTTCAACAGGTATATTTTCAAGCATATGATCAAGTTAGTATTTTCATTCCATTTACAGTATACCTTTTAGTAAACCTTTTCGTCTCTTGTTCGTTGTTAAACTTTATGTTGTGCTTAGCTTAAAGAGTCGTAGTCCATCAACCGCTAGCCAACGCAGACGCATAGCATGTGTTTTGGTCGAGCTTTGTTTATAATAATTAACGGCAGGTCGAACGTAGCGATAACTCCGAGTGTGGCAATAAAAGCAATCCTAGTGTGACGACATAATTACGTCATCCATCTGCGTGACATTTCGCTGAATTTACGTTGCTGATGAAACACGCTTTCGCCCCCACGGCCAAAAAAATAGTTAAGCGCCTATGATTTTAACTATTCAAAAGTACTAACTTATAGACATAAACATTTTTTTTTTTTTTAATTTTTTTTGTTTTATTTTTCCTTCATATCTTAAATTTTTCTGAAGGTGATGCAACCTTGCCAAATTTCTTTCAACTCAATAACTTACTTCTGTCACAAGCACGTTTTAACGTTCGCGTTTTGTCGCTTCTACCTTTTTCTACACCTTTGCTATGTTGACGTGAATTGTTTTTGATATCATGATCAGAAATAAAAACAACTGAATTGACATGACGAATTCAAGCACGTTTTAACGTTCGCGTTTTGTCGCTTCTACCTCTGCTATGTTGACGGATATTGTTTTTGATATGATGGTCAAAAATAAAAATAACTAAACTGACATGACGAATTTTAATTTAATAGTTCAAACATTTTATTTTTATTCCTTTCTGCACGATTTCAACGTTTAGCGACGTTAAAACGATGTGAAAACGGCAATTGTAATTAGGCTACGGTACCCGATAATTTCCTTTTAAAAATTTCAAAAACTCGCCGAATAGGGCACTCGCCGAAAAAGGCTCTCGCCGAATAGGGAACTCGCCGAATCGGACTAGTCGAATCGGACTCGCCGAATCGGACTCGCCGAAACGGGCCATTCCGCCGCAAAGAGTATGTGCAAACAGATAATCAGACGATATGTTTTAGGAATGACCTAACTGTACAAATGTTTTAAGAAGCATTTGTGTTTAAATTTAAAAGTACTGTAAGATGCTTAGTTTAGTTTTTGATTCCATAATAACACTCCAATCAAACATAGCATCTTCTTACCAAAGTTTGATTTTATAGATGGCAAATATAAATGATTATATTTGTTTTGACGTGTACAATACTGGTGAATGTCATTTACATAAGCAAAGCAGCCACTCCAGCCAGCAAAGGCCCGTGGCAGCATTTTGTGCACATATTTGTACATGAACTTTGCAGTCTCTAATTTAATAAAATCTTTAATTCTGAGTAGGATACATTAATTTTAGGATAAAGAATAGTTGTGTACGGTACTTGTTGATCTTGGGACAAATTACACGTTACACGATCGGACAAACTTGTTCTGTGACACTTGAATTGGAGCAAGTAGTCTAGAATTTTATGTAGCACCATTACAAAGCAATTTATACTGCAGCAGCCTTTCTGGCCAGAAGCACCATAATTAATAAAAACTAACTTTAAGAAAGGTTATGATGATATATCTTTCATGTCGTTGGTTGTTTGTGCAGACAACCTGATTGAAAGTGGCCACTCGCAACAAGAGGCAGCTCCACCTCTGGCAGGATTGAATTATCTTTGCTCCAGTCAATCATCAGTTGACATTGCAAGGTATGTTGCACTACTGCTGCCAGTGTTCCACGTCTGTCATGCTGTCTAAACCACTATGTAATATGTTTTCATTTTAAACTTCTTTTGACTTCGCTGTCGTTGTTGTTTGATTGATTTTGATACAATCCGCCACCACCAGCCTTGTGTTGCCAGACGGAGTAGGAACGCCAATGCAGGTTTGAACGGTGCAATGCTTTTGTGTTTTTTTCATTTTGATTTGAATTTGTTTGACACGTCAAATTTTGAATCAATTGAACGCTTAACACCAAGCGACCCAACCTGGTTCCAAACAGCCCCTCCGGCAACATATTTCACCCAATGACCTTTTCAAGGTGTTGGAAGGTTTTTTAAGCTCAAATGTAAATTCAAGCAATCCCAATTCACTAACTGATGGTTTTCGTTTCCAGCAATGCCGCTCCATCTAGTGACACATGTAAGGAAGTAGAGTCGGAGGACTTGATGTGGACCGCTAACACTCCTTCTGGATCTCCAAAGCCAAGCAAAAAGAAGAAGCGAGGTTACCAGCATCTATCCAGCGGTTCGGAAGAGGATACTCCAGTGGAAGGTGTGTAAGTTGTCCACTTGGTGGGGCAACTGCAAATAATCAAATGCATATTTAAATATTTTTTATTGTGCTCAATCTTTTGGTTGCATCCTTGTTATAGGATCTTGTGTAAGTTATAAATCTCTGTGACATCGAGAAGCAGTACAGTCGTTGAGACACATCAGCATCTACTTCATTGTGCCGGCGTCTGGCAATATGAAGTCTTGCAAGGTTTATGGTTGAAACTTTCCAACGCTAAGCTTTGTTATTTTAAGATTTCAATCATTCATCATCATCCCTAGCCTAATGTTTCCTGTTCGTTCATTGTTAGTTCCTTGCATGTTGATTGCATGCAAGGTGGGCTCAGTGTATCTTCTAAGTAGAGGATATAAGACTTTCATATATATACTTTTGGAGCAACTTGCTGCTGAGGCATCAAACCCACTCTCTCGACCCGGATTGTTGGTGTTGTTAATTAAACTCCAGTCATCGTCTATTTGTTGAGTGACAAATTCATTTGCTTTTCTTTCCATCTAGCTTATGCGTGATAGTCTCCTGTGACACCACATTTCAAAACTTTTTAATGTCACGTTAATGTATTATCTTTTGTCACAAAATAGGTAACTTTATTAGAATGCACATTCAACACTACACTAGTAGTAGTAAGCAAATATCTGTGCAATGCAGGACAGAAATAACGTCAAGTAGCCTCGCCGTATGATGTCCCTGCGGCAGGCCGACCGCAACAGAATGTCCTGATCCCTGTGTGAGCATTGATTATGTCGTCACAGTAAGCATGATTAATTATGTAAATCAGCTTGAAAAGAAATGCTACCATTGTTTTGGTGGCATGGTCAATGACCATTGGTCATGGTCCACTTGATGGCCTCGCGTCCAGTCTTTCCAAGTTTGACGAAAGCTTTTAATGATTTTGTTGCATGCGCGGAAAATCGATATCTCTCCAAGTCATTTATCTTGCTTCTATCCACACGATTTGCAAAATTGCAACGCGACAGTTGCGCGCCTATAGAAAGCGTGACGTACATTGTGGCGTTGACGATCACTTAGTTTGTTGCCGACAATGGGGGCGCGTCGACAACTTTACCATTTTCTGTCTCTGCTGGTGCGTTGGTTTGTGTGCTGAAGGTTAATTATTAGCTTTGGTTTGCACAATAGTGAAGACAGTTCCACAAACCTAACTCGAGCATTTTGCAAATCGAAAGCAACGAACAAAACTGCAACAAAAAACAACAAATTGAAATAAGAATAACTTACTGATGAAGCCACATTTGCCCGGAAAAAGCTTTAAATAGATTCGATTTTTATCAATTTACTGTGAAATTCGGAGCTATTTTTGTTTTTGGTGTGCAGTAACTCCTCAGCTTACGAACAAGTTGCGTTCCGAACGGCCGTTCGTATCTTGAATTGTTCGTAAGTTCAAACTGTACTGTTGTTTGGTGTAGCCTACAGAACTGCTTAGGCCTATGTCTACTAGACATTCGTCCATCACATACGCAACATACACCTAAGTTCTTTCTAATATTAAACGCATAGAAATAAAGTAAAACACAGCAGACATTGTCTCAAATCACTACATTGTATTTACATAAATATACAGTGTAGTGTGCAAAGTAGCCTACGTAGCCTACATTGTTTTATGGATTTAAGCTGTCCATCGACGTTGGAATAGAAGGAGGGAACGTCTGACAAAAAAGGCAGCTTATTCAAAACACATTAGTTGTTGAGTTTGAATGCAGTTATTCTACGTTTTCTTGAAGACTTTCTACAGATTCGTCGTTCTCTTGCGGGTCATCACGCTTCCTGAAGAATTGGTTCAAGGAAGATTGCACTGTCTTTCGTTTCCTTTCATCGTAGATGATGTGATAACATTTGAAGGAATCGCGGACAATGGCTGCTACCCTTGAGAATCGCTCTACATTCGGATCCTGATTCTCAAAAACACTGGGAGTTTTCTCAATCAAACTAAACCCATCGGCCATCAAATTTGTTTCAAACTTCTTTGTAGGAACAATCTCTTCATCATCTTCATCTTCTTGTCTTTGCATGGCTTCCAATTCCATTTGTTCCTCATTTGTCAGTTCCTGTGTGTGTGACTCAAAAAGCTTTTGAAAATCATTTTCCCTTAGGTCAATATCGAGCTTTTTAAATATTTCAATGAGATTTTCAAGAATCTTCTTCTCCTCTTGCTGAAATCCTTGAAAGTTGTTTGCAAACTGTGGGCACAAAGCCTTCCAGACACCATTCATTGTGGTTTGGGACACTTCACGCCATGCAGGATCAATGTGCTCTATACACGTTCGAATGTTTAAGTGTTTTCCAAAAGTCGGTTAAGGTCATATTAAGATCACCCTCTACTGCGTTCAATGCTTGTTTGTATACACGAAGTGTGTAATTCTTCTTGAAATTAGCAATAACACCTTGATCCATTGGCTGAAGGAGTGAAGTTGTATTTGGAGGTAGATATACAACTTTCACATCGGGATCAAAGTCTCAAGTGTGGCGGGTGGCCAGGTGCGTTATCTAAGATCAGGAGAATCTTGAAAGGAACTTCCTTTTCCCGGCAATATCGCCTGACTTCAGGAATGAAGTGGTGGAGAAACCAGTCCTGGAGTAAAATAAGTGTCACCCAAGCTTTTTTGTTTGACTTCCAAATCACAGGAAGAGAGCTTTTTGTGATGTTCTTCAATGCCCGGGGATTCTCAGCTCGATAAACTAATAGTGGTTTGATTTTGAAGTCTCCTGAAGCCTTGCCGCCCAACATCAGGGTCAACCTATCCTTCGCCGCCTTAAAACCTGGCATCGTTTTCTCTTCACGGCTAACATACGTTTTCTGAGGCTTTTTTTTTCCCAGAAAAGCCCAGTCTCATCCACATTGAAGATTTGCTGGGGAGAATAATCACCGCCATCGATGATATCTTTTTTTAGGGTAATCGGGAATTTCTCGGCAGCCACTTTGTCGGCGCTTGCTGCTTCACCGGAGACAGAGACATGATGCAAGTTTGCTCGTTTCTTGAAGCGTTGAAGCCATCCAGATTCCAGAACTTGCAGCAAACGTTTCGTCTTCCGCACTATTACCAGCTTTTGTCTTTGAGTTTTCGAAAAGTGACTTAGCTTTCTCCTGAATTAGTGCTGTAGGCTAAGTCTTACACGCCGCTGCCACTGGAGTTCCACCCATAAATGGAGAAGTTTTTCCATTTCTTCCATAAGCCTCCCCCTTTTATTGTTAATGATGGTAGACTGCATAGGCACTGCACTTTTCACATGTTCCATAATACGCTCTTAGTCTTTGCTCTTGTAAATTGTGACAATAGTGGAACGATTCATGCTGTATCATAAGAGCTTGCCACATTCACTATTTTTTCACCACTATCAAGCTTCTTTATTTTTGACACTTTTGTTTCCATCGAAATGGCTTGCCGTTTTCTAGCCCCACCACTCGCCTTACGCTACTTGCTATGCATCTTTTTACTATCTTACTATAAATCTCTACGTGTGGCAACATTGCGGCAGTGCACTCCACTGGCCGGAATACTGACCTACTGTCGTCGCAACAATGACCATTGTTGGATCACGGATACGAAAATCTACAATGGATTTTTATATCCACGTTGCCATTATGACGATACGGAAATTATTATACGTAAAGAGAAAATAAGGACTGTTTCCAACACAAACAAACCCGCCAGAGATGCATTTACGAAAATTTTTGTGAGAAAATAGAAATGTTCGTATTTCCGAATGTTCGTAAGTCGAGAAGTTACTGTATTCCACCATATTCCAAAGTTTTGTCGGCATCGTGGGTTTCCTAGGAAAGATCAGGCACTTTGACATGGCATTGTCATTGTGTTGGGACGCTTTGAACACGACGACGACGTCATGAAGCGGTCACAGAGCTAATTTGCGTTAATGGACGCGACCGGTGCTTTCTTAATGCGATCGATTTTTCCCGACAAGCATTTTTAATAAATCGAAACTTTTTGTCTGTCTGTTAGTTTTAACGCATCGCTTTAACAAGAATTGATTTCTTGAACCAGTTGCAGGCTGTGCAAAGATGTCGCTAACCCGCTATCCTTCCCGCCCCTGCATCGAAGGCCGCATGTGTTGTTTGTAGAACTTACACAATCGCCGACCCCCCTCGTTGTATCCATATTCCTTACCGCCCATTATCGCGTTGCATAGGATAACGATACAATCACTGTATAAGCGATCGGAAGGGAACATGCCGTTACATGTTTCTTAACCTTTTTCATGTCAGGGTGCACATACAAACCTCTAAAAATCTGCGCCACGCGTGAGCGCGAAATGGTTTTGACTTTGAGTATACGGTAACCGTGATTTCTCGAATCGCTTGCAAGTTTTCGTGACGTAGGCCTCATAGCCACATTACCTTCAAAGCACTGTGTGCTCAATGAAATCCGTAGCGCACCGAAGTCCTGAACTGCAGTCTCACTTGGAATCTATTGTTTACGTTTGTACCCAGAACAAGTATCGTACTCGACAAACCACATCATAGAACTGGGTACCTAATCATACTGATAGCAATAATGATTCTTGTGATACTAATAATAATAATAAATTAAAACAATAATCATGACGGTCCTGGCGACGACGATGTTGTTTCTATGTTGCAGTCGGAGACGAGGTTGCCATCAAAGTGACCGATTCCTCCCCAGTGAAACCCCTGTCTCGTTGGCAGCCCATACCCAATGAGAGGGAAGCCAATGGGGCGACTTCAAACAATGCGAGCCCTCAAAGTCTCGGTGACGTCGGTTCCCATGACGACCTTGACATTGATGACGTATTCAACGTGAATCTGAACAGGTGATGTCAGAAACGCTTTCACATTGTTTACGTTTACAGACCTTCGGCCGTGTGGTCTAGGGGTGAGTGACCCATTCGCTTCGTTGCCTTTCTGTTCACCTGATCTAAATCTTTAATCACCGGCCGTAAGCCGGATGCGTCGAAAAACAGACACAGATATCCGAAGACTGTTTTCATCCGAGACCAAAAATTGTTGGGATTGACACCTCCACTGTTTGAACCTGTGCAAGCTTATAACTTTTTATGAATTGCCTCAGGTTGTCGGCGGATATGACGGGACTGGAGGGCTTCAACAGAGCAGACAAGGGGTCGCAGAACAACTTGGTTGATTTTTCTGAATCAGCTGAGAAGCTTGGTGGGTCTTCGAATGATGGAGATGAAAGTTGTGGGGAGGAACTGGAAACCGTATTTGATATGACAGCTCAGGGGGATAGCTTGAAGCGAAGAAGGAAGAAAAAAAGTGACAATTCGGAATCAAATAATGATTCCCCATCCGCCACTATCCCGATTGATGATGAGGGTTCCTTGGAGGTAACAACGCTTGCTGCTGAAACTGTTGTCAATAAAAGTGAAATGAAAGCTCCCATGTCATCGACCAACCCTTTTTGGAGCGACCCCCCTTCCGGGGACACATTGTCTCTCGCCGCAAGTACAGGAGAGTTGAATCCGTTTGAGCGAATTCAATTCCAGTCATCAACCGCTTCGCCTCCAATCGCTTCCCCTCAGCCAACCCACCCCACCGGCCCCATACCTGCCATAGCACCCCCTCCCAAGTCCACAAAAGCCCGTACTTCAGTGGGGAGTTTCAGACGCCGCCCGACGCAATCTGCGGCCTCCCCATTCCAAGGTGGCACGTTCAGTGGTGAACCAGGCGCTCACTCGTCGCAGTGGCAACCCTCCACAGAGGTGAGTGTGCTTTTGTTGGTGGCTTTTTGTTTGCTTGATATTTTATTCCTTGAAGGGAATTGTTTAGTCTTCTGCAAATCTTCCATCACTGAAGTGGTTCATCATGTTGCTTTATTCCAGGAGCAAATATAACAACTAAGTTGGGAATTTGTTCCCAGCTTCTTCATTTTGTTATGGGAAGTTTAATAGTGAAATGTGTGTTTTCCGTTGTTTGGAATCATAAAATCTTCCTTGAAGCATATCTGCTGTTTCTATGATGGTTCATAGTTAATCATAGGTGTACTGTATTTAGTTTACATAGGTGTGTTGGTGCCATGGTTTGGAATTGTTTTATTTTACAAACTATGTTGGGAACCGGAGTTGGATGTTCTTGGGTGTTATGTCATTTCATGATTAAATGTTTTCTCTTTAGACTCCTCGCCTTCCTTCCAGCTCCGGAACTCCATCAGTTTCGGATAACCTGAGTTTGCTGGAGTTGGAGGATCAGAATGATTCCTCCTCAAACAATGTCAACCTGGTGGGATCCGCATCATTGTTTCCTCATAAGAGTGAGATGAAACTCGATTCCTCTCCAGGTGTCAGCGAGAAGGATCCAACGATATTAGAAAAGACGCTTTCCATCGTGAATGTGTTTTCAAAATCTCCAGAATTGGATCTTTCTCCAAAAAGCATCGGGAGTACAGATGTGAAGACCTGTCAGGCTCTTCAGATGACTCCAGCTTATCCTGACCTAAGAGAAAGTTCTCTCGACTCCTTGGAGAAATTACAACGAGCAATCTCCGTTGAAAGTCCAGAGGGGATCGCAGGAGGAGACGTTACGATAAAAAAGCTGAAGCAAAAAATGCATAAAACTTTGCTCTCCCGCGCCACCGAGTGGCAGATGCTGATGCGGTTTCCTCGTGAGAAGAGGTTGCTGAGCTCCAGGAAGTGGGTCGGGATCTTCGTCCGACTTAAAGCTGATAAGGTGGGCGCGATTTGATCGGTGTTTGTGTCAATCTTCTTCAGAAGACCGACCCAGCTTATGAAAGGAGGTCGTTGTTTACCGTTTAACTCAGGGGTAGGCAACCTTTTTGTTTGCGCGGGCCAAACGAAGTGGTGATAATGCGGAGGCGGGCGCTATCATGATCATTCAATAACATAAGAGAAATATTTTAACTCGTATTTGTTCAATATGAAGCTTATTCTCGTTTTGTCTTTTTAGTTCCTTTTGAGTTTGTCCTTTCAGTGTCCTCATATTCTCAGAGATATCTTCAACTCGTCTTGTAGCTGCTCTTAGAAAAGCTGACGGTTGAAAATAACGGCTTTTTCTGTAGACAAACGATCTCTGCAACTGTCATCAAGCATTCCTTTATAAGTTCTCGTTCCACAGCACGTTTCCTTCTGTCAGTTTTGTCATTGCATAACTCGCTTGAATATTTTTGTCACCTTTTGTGCCCATCTTTTTAAAGAATGTTGCTGCTAAGATTTTTCTAGTCTAGAATTTTTATCTTTTCTGATCGTCCCACACTCAGTACAACTTTATGGCATAGTTCTAATGCACACACACACGCGCGCACAATAATTTTACGATATAAATTTTATAATGCTGCATATAACACGTTCATAGAATTAATCTAGAAAATGAACTATCTCCTGACAGGTGTCAAATCTACACTACAGCAATTGTGTGAAAATAAATTCGTTTGTATTCATAGAACTAACCACTACGTCTATAGACCTATCAGTGGTTACTTTAAAAAGTCTTTTCGTGGCCTAAAAAACAAGTTGGCGCCTATAAGAAATATACACCATAAATTGCATCTGGCCGATCAGGAAAAGCACTAATTTTGATGCGGTCACGGGCCGGATACATGGAGCAGTTATGAACGTTGTCACGGGCCGCACAAAAGCTGCACGCGAGCCGGATCCGGGCCGTAGGTTGCCCGCCCCTGTATTAACGTTTTCTCAATTGAATGAGTGGTTACGAGATTGGAGCATTCTTTAATTTGTTGAAGAAAATAAATTCCGATCTTCTAGCTTATGAGTACAGGATGGAGCTCTGTGAGCTACAATTGCCGTCTCGATTTGTTGTCATTCGCTTGATTGCAAGAATCAATTACCAGGGCTCACCACTAGGAGGTTGACAACTTGAGCCCCATAAATTCGAATCGATGAAACGTTTTTGTTGCGTCTCAATGGTGCAGTGGTAACTTACACTCCACAAGATCGATTCCTCGCCCGAGCAATTTTTTTAATGTTGTGAAACATTGCGTCATAAATCGTTCTCTGTTCAGGTGAACCACCCATCCTTGCAGCTGTACCACAACGAGAAGTCGGTGGATCCGTTCTTCTTCGTCCAGCTCGAGAGACACGATTGGACTATATCCCCCACAACGCAGAGGCACAGGTGATCGGACAATTCCATGAACTTCTTTAGTTAAATCATCATAACTTGGATTTAATTATTTGAACTTAATGGTTTTTGTCAAATGTCAAAGTTTTACCAGCGAGGCTTTCTATTCAACCGTTCCACTCGTCACTGATGATTGTGTGACGTCACATTTATTTCATTGTGTCGTGTCGTTAAACAGGTTTGACGATTCCCATTCGCTCAACCAGGAAATGAAACGGGAACACCCCCGGGGAGATCCCCACTCCCCCACCAAGCAAGACATGCTCCATTCATTCAAACGCAAGGTGCACGTGGTGAAGATCTTGGAGACGCGATACAAGGAGAAGAGATCGTTCGGCTCCCGACGAGACAGATATGTCTCCAGGACCCCGCAAGGATTCAAGGTGGGTGGTGGCGGGTTCAACATCTGGTGGGGCGACCATGGAAGTGGATTTGATATTGAGAATAGTCGTCCTTGTTCGTTATGACGCCATAACTAAACTCACCCACCAGCGTGAAAGGCGTTTCTTTGTTGCTGCAAAGTTGTTTTGATGACACTCCGTGATTGGTGCATAATAGTCACGTGATGCTTTCCAGCACTCCCTCCGAGCGAGACCAGTCGTCAAGTTGGCCACAGAAAGGTACGACGACCTCCTCAGCTTGCTGCTCGCCATCGAGAACGCGGCCTTTCGGGCCAACAGGTAAGTTCTGTGTTTGCAAGTGATGATTTCGCTGAAATTTAACCCTGACAGTTAAAGTCTTTGAACCACTAACGCAGTCCCGGTCGTCACGATCGACAAAGTGAAGCTTATCTTTGTTGAAATGTTGTTGTTTGTGAATTGTCCCGTACACAAGGTGTGGCCACACAGTTTTCATCACTGGACGTCGTAGCTACATCTATAATGAGACGTATTAGTTCCAGGGCTACATGTGCACAGGGATGGATCCAAGGGGTGTGTGTGGGGGGGTGCGCACTCCCCCAAAAGTTTCAAACTGCTATTATTTTAATAAACTAATGATATTAAAATCTACTAGTATTACTTTATATTTTGATAGATCATAGCATTTTATCTCAGCATGTAACGAATTGATGCTGTGTAGATTATGGAATGTGTACCAATGGAAATAATGATGTGTTTTGTAGGTACTGCTCATGTTTTGAAACTTTAGAATATTTCCTAAAATTTCATCACGTTATTGAATTTTGTTATACCATAAGTGTTTTTTATTCATGCTTGTTTCTAAGACTTGATTTTTCATGCACTCTTTCTCCGTTTTCAGGTCTTTATTAATATTAAACAAAAAGGATGCAACCTAGTTCGTACCCTGAACAGTTCGTACCCTGAAAAGATTGAGAGAAAAAATTAAAAAAGCCGAAGTCGCTGATCGCAGTTTCAGCAAACATTTTAAAATTTTCCCTCTGAAAAGATCGAGAGAAAAAATAGCACAAAGCCGAAGTTTCCATAAACAAACAAAAACTCAGGATCATTACCGGAAATTTTAAAATGTTTGCAGAATCTCCGATCTCAACCCTAACCCTTTTAAAATGTTTGTAGAAACTGCGATCAGTGACTTCGGTTCGGCAAACTCTTAGGATCATTACCAGAAATTTTAAAATGTTTGCGGAAACTCCGAACAGCGACTTCGGCTTTTTTTAATTTTTTCTTGATCTTTTCAGGGTACGAACTGAGGGTATGACCTGTTCAGGGTACGTACGAACTAGGTTGCACCCAACAAAAACATCTGTATTAACAACATGAATGCTTATCAGTATGCCAAATACAGCAGAGACACATTTTGACAGTGCCACACTGATCGACCTTCTTGAATGAAAATAGATTTCAGCAGCACCCCCCCAAAAATTAGAGGCTGGATCCATCTCTGCATGTGCATGATTGCGATAATATGATTGCAGGTAGATGATCGATGATCAACCCATCGCATCTACTCATTGTGTTATGTAGGCGAACAGTTTCAACATAATTGTGATGTACGTAACAATGTGACGTATTATGACGTGACAGGGGCGAACAATCGAAGGAGGAAGATCACCGGCCCACGGTCAAGTACCACTCCAGGGATGAGATTGTCTTCCACCTCCAGGATCAATTCACGGTGAGCGAAGGCGAAGTTATGGTGGGGCGTTGATCAATCGCAATGCTGCATCAGGAAACTAAATTTGAAACGAAACTAAGATGAAGTCATTTTCGAAATATGTTATTCAACCTGTGAGCCGCATTTATGATAAGACAATTCCTGAAGAACCTGGTGCGGTGGCACGCGCTCTCAGCGTGACGACATCTTCTATGCCTTATTTCGGAGTTGAGCTTCAGGAAGGACTTCTCGGTACCAGGATCATCGCTCTGCCTCTCGCTCCTATGCATCGCGCTGTTTGGCTGACATGAAAAGTAATTTCAACTCTTGCTATTCTCAACAGGGCTCTGTGTCATCAAAAGGAGTCATCGAAGCGTGTGACGTCATGGTACACGTCTACACGACGTCATTTCTTTCTGGCGATCCCAAGGCTACCATAACCTTCAACGACAAGAAGGTGCGTTGCTTGGTGGTTGAACTCGGCACCTCTTGCTTTGAGCTAATCTCGTTCATTGGAATCTTGCCATCGCAGGTGGAAGGGAACGAAGTGGTGAAGAGAAGCGACATCATACCGAGCAGCAACGTGGATTGGGTCGAAATCAAAGACGTCGAAGTCCACAAATGCTCTCCGCGAGGATACGAAGCGCAATCTGCCGCCATTACTTTTTACCCTCCCGATGCCTGCCGCTTTGAGCTTGCAAGGTTAGATGCGCATACTTTTCTGCCACAAATTATAAAATGCATTTATGCTGCTGGTACTGGGATGGCGGCGAAAGTTGACAAGGTCGATCAAGTTAGCTCTGCAATAATAAGTGAACTGGGCTAATAAAAAGCTCACCATGTCTAAGCCTAAAGCGGCGACAGTGGAACGATTTAATGACTAAAGGAATTATCTGCTTCTATACTTCGTAGATTGGCATCACCTGGATGGTAGCCATCTACCAGCAGCGGCATGACTGATGAGTGGTGATACTTCGTGGGCGACGTTGCAAGTTGACACACGTCTTCCTATCTTCTTCCGTTACCGAGATATCGCATACTTCCTGCGAATTTTCTCACGCTTTAATTTTTCAAACTTTGAGGGGGCTGAAGTGAGCACCCTCTCAAAAGTAGTCCAATCGAAAAAATATTTTAGATCGGCTGTATGTAACCAAAATCCGAAATGATTAAACTTTAAGTATTTTTGATTTCAAAACTCCCGAAAAAATGAAACATCCTAGTGGTGAGGGAAACGGTTTGATCTCCATCTGTGATTGGTCGATGATATCTTTGCAATTCCAGGTTCAAGTGCGACTACGTGGGTGGGGAACCCCCCGTCACTCTGCGGATCACTGTGGCCATAAATGGGTCATCCGTTTCGCTTCGATGCGTCCTGCGGCTGAGCTCTGCCCATAGGGCCACCAAGGACCAGCTGAACCAGGTGAGTCAGTGCTTTTGGGAGAAACTAATTCTAACCCAGAAACCCTGTTGTGACATAGAACCTCCCATTCCCTACGCAAAAAACGCCCAACTTAACCCCAAAACACTTATTCTAACCCAGAAACCTCTCTTCTAACCGATTCTTCTTGTAGGTGCCATGTGAGGATGTGTCCATCCGCTTCCCTGTGCCCAAGTCATGGAGCGCTGGCTTCCTCAAACGGGGGTTGGTGAACCTGCGCTCGGTCAAGTCAGAAAGGGTCGCTCGTTTACATTCAGCCCCACGTGGGGCCCGAGGAAATGAGGCAGTGGTGGGCCATGCTGTCATGGTTGCTTCGGTGGGGCGGGCTAAGTACGAAGCAGCACATGAAGCCGTGGTATGGCAACTTCGTCGGTTCCCGGAGAAGAACGCAGGTGAGCTTGGTAGGGCAAGGAGGAGGAAGGGGCTGTTGGGTTTTAGGATTGCAATGAGCCTTTATATTACCAATTTTATAAGGAATGTGGCGGATGAGAACATTTAATAGGTTTCCATGGACGTCTGTGCTGCTACATTCCATAAGAAGTGCAACAGATACACTGGTGATTTGATTATTCATTAATTTTTTTCTCCAGCTCAAAACACGCCACAAGTGTTCACCTGCGCCCTTCAACTCGAATCCGAACGATGGCTACAACTCAGCGGCGACATCTCACGGTACAAGCAATGCGAGGTCGAGCTGACGATGCCGAGCGCGACCGCGTCTTGGGCCTGCGTCCGGTCCGTGGCCCTTCCCAACAGCGATAGAGCGGAGAAGTTCACGTCATACGATTCCCATTATCGCTACACGGTGAGGCGCTAGAGATCATGGCTGTTGTTCTCATGGCAACCTAGTCAATAATAATCGTTTCCATCACAACAGCGGTCTAGGAGGAGGTAGAGGCGACAAAACGCGAGCGTTGAAACACGTACGAGACCTAAGTAGAAAGGATAAGGTGCAGTCGCATCACTAATAAATGTAAAGTAATTAAAGTGTGAAAGATCAAAAGTGACATGTTTCAAAACTACTCAACGAGACAAAGTTGCTCGGCCGGCTACGTCATCAAGTGTTGAGGACTCAACTTGATTCGTTTGTTGCTTACAGGTTGGAATGAACATCAGCCATGAACAATCATCTTCAGCTACTTCCACGCCGTGCTGCGCTGTGCAGTGACGTCATGGATTTTAGTGTTTTATTATTAATTCATATCTGTTCAAGTTCGATTCATGACGTCATTCGCGCACGCACTGCCTCGTCGTAATCTCGTTGCAAGTTTAATTATTTCCTGTTCAGCAATACCATCTCTCAGTATTTTCCGCCTGTTAGCGGACATTTATTCATAATTTAGCATACGCTAGGTGTCGCTGCTTGATTACGTATTTATCACTTGCGTAGCTCGTTTGTTGTTTCGTCACTTTAATTCAGTATGACAAGCCAAAGACACAATATTCCTCCGCGAGTGGTGATCCATCCTGGGTGGAGGTTCCACTCCTCAATCAGGGGGCTTTCAGGTTGTCACCCGCGTTAAATAAGAATGTCCCCCACAATGGAGAGGCAAAAATTGGTCACATTGCCTGGTGCTTTCCTATGTTACGTCACAATCGACTACGCTGCTTGGTGCTCTCGTTTATTCCCACGTCATATTTCGCCGAAAGAACTGGGAGGCTTCAGATCATTCCAATCCCAGAATATCTGAGGAATCCTCTTGTCTGTTGCAACGTTGAATCAACGCAAAGTGATCGACAACCGCAACCCGCTTCAACAATCAAAGCTTGCAAACGATGACGTATTCCTTTTCTGCAACGTCACGCTGTTCTATGCACCTCATGTACGTCACTGTGTAAATTCGTCACGTCACATATTCAAAAAGAAACTCAGCCGATGGTACGTTAAATTAGGGCTCCTCAAAAAGTCACAACGGGGTTGCGGTTGTATCAGGAAGTTTGTTGTTTGTCCCCCAACACCTCTCATGGCGACTTTTTAAACTGGATCTACATTGATATTCACTCGTATTCATGTGGCTGCAAACTCATTTATTGTCTCGGCAGGGGTGTACACAGTTGGAGAACTGACAGGTGCCACTGATTCATGTTCTCTATCTGTCTATCCCTGTCTTGTACTTAATGTCTTTTCCTTGTTGTCCAACGTATGAGGCTCCACTCAAAAAGATTTTTCTAAACTAAACATTGAACACCCCAACTATGCGGGTAACAAAATGGGGTTCACTGTGATGGGCCTGACGCTCTTCCGGCAGCAACTTTCCAAAAGGTACCATTAGAAAATCCCCTTTGAACTTTGTTTGGTAATTGCAGAAAAAAAGAGCAATAGCAGTGGTGGGAATCAAACCTACATCAATGAAACATTACCATCGCCCTAACCCTCTGCGTTCATTCATTTTCGTTTTGCCTGTGTTGCTCAATGGGGATTTTTTAATGGTAACTTTTGGAAAGTTGCGTCGCGGCAACAGAGCTTAAGCGTCAAGCGCGTAAGACGCCGATGATGACTCGGAATTGGTGTGGAGTGTTGTTTCGTGATTACAGTGAACAAAATACATCGTTTCAACGTCTGTCACTGTTGTGTTGAAATTAAATACAAACTGCTCAGGACACGGTTGCACAGTTATTCACAAGCAACATAATTGTATTGTAACAAATTCATAATTTAGCGGTAAGAACCACCCGAAATATACGTGGCTCCAAACAGCCAGCGGGGAAACCCCCTAAAACACGACGTCAAGTGCAAACAGACGAAGCCACAAGATCGGTATAATACTGTCTGGCGATGAAAAGGTCGCTGAACTTTTGAATGATTTGTTATATTTTTAGTCTTTTGAATAAACGACGGTTGAAAATCATAGAAGGAATTTCTACGTCACCAGGTTTGGCAGGAATGTCGCTTAGCCTTGTGAAAGATTTCACACGGATAACAAGACGTGCCCAAGATACTAGTGTACAACTACTTGACTTCATCATGGCAAACCTACTTGCGCATCACGTGTGGTTGACAGATCAGTCACTTTCAATCAACTGAGGATTTCCAAGCCGCGAAACAATGATCTCGGAACCCAACAAAATAATGAAGTAACTTGGGCCGTCGGAACGGAAGACTTAGTGGTTAATAGAAATGTTATTTATGCAGAAATTGGGGACGGGGGTCACAGTAATCCACTCAAAACAAGTTGAAAGATTCTGTGATTGACCAATGGTCATAACACGACAGTTGGCATTTCAACCCTTCTGTGGTTTCCAACAGTGGTGGCCAAAACAAGCTCAACAGTGATTGGTGACAAGCGTTCTACTCTAACCACCACAATGATTTTCAGAGGATTATTCTGTTAGAGACTCCCAGATTCCTATCGGATGAAATTACGGCTTGCAACAATTTACAAATTAATATCGGCTCCATACAAACATTATTGCACAACAGCTGTCTCGGCGTTGTACCACAATGAGGTTGGAAACAGTACAGTGGGAGCCGAGGCAGGTCAGAAAGGTTCATAACAATGAACCATCAACTCGGTTAAAGCTCAGGGGGGTGAACTTAACATTCAATGCCAGTGACCGAGCCTGGGTCAGTGGTTCAAAGCCTCTACAAGTATGCGAAACTGCCAGAATTAAATGCGGTAAAACCTTGTTCAAATTATCTTGTGGCAACCTCATGTCTGGGGTGGGAGGCATTAGGACCGATTCTTTGACTTAACAGTGTACTGGAATACAGCGTCAACTAGTGGAGTAATGAAAATTAATAAATAAACACTCGGAGGACAATGAAGAAAAGAGCACAACGTAGTGATCCGAAGATGCGTTAGGAGCCGCGAAAGTTGTTACAGCGTCCCTGATGGAGAAAACAAATGAACCACGAGATGGAACTAGCAAGCCAAAATTGTCTGTTGGATATGAGGAAAGTTGATCGGATGCAAACATGGTGGGAATGAACTTGCGATCACAAAGTCAGCTCGGGGTGAGTGCAGGTAGTTGCGAAACCCGCACACTAAGCTTCTAACGTTTCGTCAGTCGCATTGGTTTGCTTCCACATTGGGAGCACACCGAGTGGTGCAAGATCAACAAATGACGTCACTTTCAACAGATCGGTCGGTGCACGGTGACGTCATAGATGTGCAAAAGAAACATCGGGCACGATGAGAGCAGCAAGGGGTGAACAATAAGCGCATCAGCCACCACACGGGGGCGCGGATGGCCAGGTAGAGGGGGCGAGTGTCAGTGAATGTAAAAAAAATAAATTCATGAAGTAAACGACCACTCGGTGACGCCCGCTAGCAGCATCCACCTCCCCCTCCCGGTGTTGTACGCGACTGGCCATTGTGACGTAATCGATTGATCATCGCGTCGCCGTACTGGATTCCCGATCCCAGCCGGTCTGGGTCGATGTCACCTGCGAGGAGGGTTGTGTTAGGAATGCGACGAGGTTGGAATCATTCCTACAACACCACAAGACACTGACCGGGCCAAGTATCGAATTCAGTACCTCCACACCAACAAACCTGAATCAATTTTCGTCAGGATGGACTTTGTGCATCTGTTGAAGGCGTCCTCCACATTTTCACCACTTTTTGCACTCGTTTCCAGCAGGAAGATCCCTGCAACAAGATTTGTTGAGAACTCCACACTGACTAGGGGGCTGATGTGAAAGCCCCACACTGACCTAGGGACAGCACCACGTTTAGCTACAATAGAGTGTCAACATTCAACGTGTTGGTAGCAACCAGGTAGGATGATCCAAACGAGGATCCTGGAGCAACTGGGATTTTGTAACGTGGTCATCACGACGGATCTTTATCTTCTCTCACAAAAAATTCATCCGCATCATCTTCAATCATGTTGCCATGCACCAAGTTGCAAAGCAGACAACTTTGAAGCAGTAACATTGTGTACCATTGCATGCCACCATTGATACAAGTTTGAAGCAGTAACATTGTGTACCATTGCATGCCACCATTGTTACAACTTTGAAGCAGTAACATTGTGTACCATTGCATGCCACCATTGTTATAACTTTGAAGCAGTAACATTATGTACTATTGCATGCCACCATTGTTACTTACAAGTTTGAAGCAGTAACATTGTGTACCATCGCATGCCACCATTGTTGTGTAGTAATTACATTTTGTTTCTGTTCAGCTGTAATTTATTTCCTCAGCTTTATTTTATGCAGGAAATTTAGTCTGTTTTGAAAAACGATAGTGTCGATATTGCAGCTGCAACTTTTCTTACATCGTGAATGTTTTTTCTTATTTGCGCAGTTCAATTGTTTTCACTCTTGCAATTTGACAAGGATGGGAAGTAGCAATGACGCAATGTAGCCTACTAATTTTACTGTCTCTCTTACAAAGTAATCAGCTAATCTCTTGCCTTTAATAGATCACTATAGCGCAAGTTTAAAATTTTAGGATGACGTCATCATGAATTTTATGACGCCATATTGACGTCATCGTCAGAATTAATCTGAGATCTCTTTCTGTCAGACTAGAACTTAGGTTAAAATCATGGGAAACAATGCGAGAACCAAGAAGCAAAAAAATTTGAAATTTTTTTGAATTTTGAACAGGTCCAGCACTGCATACGTCAATCGCCACAAGCAGTCGCAACCTGGCACTCCTGGCAGGTCGTAAACCAACTGAGGTTAGCGGCAACACGTCATACGCTCTGTGACGTCAGTTGCATGCGTCATCACGATGATTACCGGGTCGTTTTAACCCTAGACGCTACCCCACCATAGCTTCATCATTCAAGATCCTGAAGTCAATGTCAGGAAAAGCTCCATGGACGGTGTGATGCCGACAAGGTTTGAAAGGGCCCAACACAATGGGACCCACTGTTGTTAGGAGGGTCAGGGATGAAGACTCCCCCAACTGCACTCCTTACATATCTAAAGACCTCCTCACCGTGTTCCTGCGCAAACCGAGATGCTTCAAGGAAGGTGACCTCCCGATCCGAGTCCAGATCCTTCTTGTTCCCACACAGGATGATGACGATGTTGGGACTCGCCAAAGCCTTGGCGTCCGCCAGCCACTTCCCAAGGCAGTTAAATGTCTCTCTGCTGCAAATAAAAAAAAAACAACGTCAGATCACGGTAAAACAACCAAGTAAACAGCTTGTTATACAATTTGATAGAGAGGTTGCTTTGTTAAACCACACACACGCCAAACTAGGCAGCAACGTTTGGTAAGATAATGGCCGGAACGTCAAACCATATAAAGCCGAATATTTACAAACTAATCTCACGCTCAGCAAACGTTTCAAAAACTAAGCTATGTTCATCGTCAGTGCTAGGAATTGAATGAAAGATTACGTCAGCCGCAGTTTAAGCTCAAAGGCGCAAGAGCTTGCTTTTAAGTTTCAACCATATCATGGCACGGCAGACCCTACACAGTACACACCCTAACCCGATGAACAGTTGTTTTCGAGACATGAACATGGATTTGGTTTCTATATTTTAGGCTCAATATTTTTTCAGATTAACCCAACATTTATTACTATACGAAAAAAGAAATCTTAGCAGGCAATTGCTTTCCGGGGAAACTTTTATTTGTTGTGTACTTTTTATTTGTTTAGTGACGTAATTGTATCTCTATAAAACTCTTATAGCGCGCTGTAAATGATCCTTTCAAACGCTTGCAATTTTTTTGAAAGAAGATAGTGCCTCGTTGTTGCTAAGCGTTGTGAGCTACAGTTAATTGATTGATGACACGCGCGCCACACATAAGTTACGACGCAGTGTCGCTATAAAGTGCTGCACTGCATCCACATTCCACCTTCTATATTCGGGCATCATCGCCAATAATCCGCATTCTTGGCGTTATTCTTGTATTTCAAAGTTACAATCACTTTGCACATACGAGTAGAGTAATGACGTCATAGAAACATCAATCAAATCGCCCATCAATCAACATCACAGGATGGATTGAGCCATTGGCTGAGATGTTGTTGTGTTAGAATGCAAATGAGTTCGTGTGCCGACAGCAGAGGGAAAGGTGCAACCTTGAGGCACTTAATACAACCATTTAGAAAACTCAAATCTGCTAACGATCATTTGCGTATCGGTTTATACACTTTCAATTGCAGACACGAATGAACTCGTAACAAGAAAGTGGAATGTTTCTCGGCAGCCGATTTGTAGCAAGAATTGACATGTAAGTGGAATGTCAGCAGAAAGTGAAACATCGCATCCACGGTCGATTGTGGGGCTACAACAATTTATCAATGCCAAGAAACTTGTCGAATGTTTGGCTACTAACTGGCCAAGTAAGATCTTTCAACCAGTTTGTGGCAAACTAGCTCAGCCTTCCAACGCCAACGCCGTCCCGGCTTGGTAGAGCCAGACTGCCTCACCAGCCGGTTATACGTCACGTTCCGGCTGACAGCCATTCAACAAGCGTTCGATGTGTTGCCTTATATGGTCATGCGGCTTCATAGCGAGCCTTCAGGCAACAGGTCATCGAATATAATTGGTTGGTTGTTAACTCGATTCTACACGAGCGGCGGATCGTGTTGTCACATGCAAATCTACTCATTCCAAATTGAAATCTTTTTCAGCTGAACAACCGATACATTTCCGGTGTAAATCAGTGATGATTCAACATGGCCGGTTGTTTGACAGCCAGATTCACCCACCATCTGGAGGTGACCACGAGGGCCAGCTGTACTGGGCTCACACACACAACTCACCGAGTTATGTCATAGACCAGCAGTGCACCTGCAGCCCCCCTGTAGTAGCTTCTCGTCACAGATCTGCAACAAGAAAGGTTCAGTCAGCTCAGGTGAAGAACATTTCTTAAGTGACTATTTACATAAAAGTTTAACCACTTGTCGCCACATACACAACAATGGTGCGTCGTTTCATGAAGAAAAAGAGAAAAGAATGCGAGTGGCCACCGGTCAAAGGAGAAGTTGCCACTACAATGTTGGTTCGGAGCCTACTAACCGAGTGGTGCGCGAAGCTAGTGATGACGTCACAACGGAGGTGCCACAATGAGCGCGTGAAGGGATCGTCGTGGAATTAAACAGCAGAATAACAAATTTAGTTCCGGTTGCGAGTGGTCCGGGATAAAACCCCAAATAATACACCATCCACTAGGGGGATATTGTGGGCCACAAAATAGCCCCAAGCGACCGATAGAAAATAGGCATCCGGTCTTCAAATCGAACTAAACCACTTTCCGAGGTATTGGAGGGATAGCTGTAACCCGAACCTCAACGAAACGATACCATGGTAGGTGATGTTTCCATGAAGAGATCGTGACAAGGAAACCAACAAGACAACGACTTGCATGTTTCAATCCTGCACCGAAAGATGTGGCACGTCCGACGTGAAAGATCAAAGCATTTACGATGCTGACGTCAGAACCTGGTTTCATCTCACAGTGGCGTACTGGACTACTGGTCCATTACAGAGTACAGAATTGCCATGGGCTACTACAGGCAACGGCAAGGATGGGGTTTTGCAACCAAAAAAGCAACGAAAAAATTATGGAAAATCTCCTGAGGCTGCTCATCAGGCGTGGTCTGATGAGTGTTAAACGCGGAAAGGAACGAGTGGATAACGACAGTGGAAACAAGCAGATCCACCTTCATCGAAGTTGGACGCTACAGCTGCTCATAGAACAATAAGTTTGGCATTTCACTGAAGCTTGGTTCGGTAGCCACCAACATCTATGATACCGACTGAAGCAGCAACGAGTTACAAACCAAATGAAGTGGATATCGCCTCTAGAGAACACCATGACGCTCAACTGCAGCCTGGCCAGAGTAAAATTGCGAATGTGAGGCATTGTGAGGCTTTGACTTGATGCGTCACATATTGGAGTTCATTGACGGGATGGCTTTCAACAAGCGGCAGGGCAGCAGCAAAAGGCGGCTACATCCGGTCGGGTACAACCGACATCAACAAACATATTTCAAAGGCCGCACGTACTATGTCGTGACGTCACCAACGTGCAGGAGCCGAGAGGAAGCAGTGAGAGAAATGTGGCGACAGGTCATTAGTCAGCCACTGTTGATAGCAGGCAACTTATAAACACAAATTAAAACCTGAGTTGTTGAAGGTTTAACAACTGTAATGAACCCATCTTGGCAAATTATCAACAATGACATTTTAACTTCAAGCCCCGTCGTTTAATGAGGTGAAACATTTAACAACTCAGTTCAACTTTTCAAACTTCATGACGTCAATCTGACCTAACCTGAACCGCTCCTGTCCGGCGGTGTCCCATATTTGCAGCTTGACCGACTTGCCGGCCACATTGACAACCTTAGATCCAAACTCCACCCCGATCGTGTGCGTTGATTCCTCTTTGACTAAACACAACATACGTGACGTCACACCTGTGCTGCTGGAAGCCGAGGTCGATGGAGAAACATATCCGATGGTAAATTATTCTCCAGCATTACATTTCCTATATAAAGAGCGATGTGATGGGACCAGCCTAATGGTACTCCCACAGTGGTGTACCGATCCAAGTTTTTATGGATCTTGGTCACCCCTTAGTGGTGCATGCACCCTTGGTTCCTAGAATCCTTGCACCAGTACAATGGGAAACGAAAAACATTCAGAAGTCATCAAAAACATTCAGAAGTCAGTCATTGTCGGCTGCGTAGCCGATTGAACGTCTGCGTGACGTTCGATAGAATGTAGGTTCGACACGGCTCCAGAGCACGCGGCTGTGTCTCGGCAAAGACACTTAATGGCAAGCCAAAATAAAGGGAGCAACTGACTTGAGGACTATATGTCATTTCGCTGTTTCCTGTCGTCTGTTGTATCGCATCTGTGATCGCAGTGTACTGTATGTTATCGCAATGGGCGCAAATAAAAACACGATTATTATTATTATTATACGTGTGAGTCTGGGATGCTGCGGAAGTGTTGTAGATAGTCAAGAAAGGAGATCATTTGCAAAGTTTGTCAAGCCCTTGAAATGTGGAAGTGAAAATAACACCACGAAATGGCTCCAGAAGTGAATGGAGTTAACGTAATTCCACTAACTAACTAGTGGCCAACTCTCAACAAGACTTACACGCATTCTCAAGCAAGTGATGAAGAACACAGGATTTGCCGACACCAGCGCTCCCAATCACGAGGTACTTGAACAGGTAATCTGAAACAATCCAATGTTGCCAACGTGAGACGTTTTGATCATTAATTTACAGTTATGCCAACGCAGAAGCCTCAATCAATGTCAGTGTTGTTGGCAACACAACAACACTGACAACCGGGGGTGAAAAGTAGAACCTTGTCCCTGAAAGCTTAAAAGAAAATAAAGTACGGTAACACGCACAATAAAATTTGAAACTCACCATAAGTATCAGACATCTCTTAAACTTTCGAACATCCACGTTCACCAAGTCATGTCAGTAACAATTTGTTAACATCTTGATTAGGTCCTAGAGTACACGATACAGTGTTGCACGATATTAGTTGAATGCTACTTAGGCGGTCAAGCGATAGCCATAAACCTGGCGGCAACGGGTGCGTGGCTGAAGCTTGGTGTGCTGCAGACACGCGCCCGTCAAATGTACAAGCAAAGTGATTAGCACTCATCCTGGGTATGACAAGGTAGAAAAGATGATTATCATTGATTAGCATCATACAAAAAGAAGCAATAAATTCAAAACTGTTGTTAGGAACGACACGATGATGGAATAAGAAAATATATAATTTTCAAAACAACAGATGATTTGCAGTGGAACCTTTCAGGAAAGACAACTACTGGAACATTCTAGAATCGGTTCATGTCATCACAATGGTTACGCTCGTCGTTACGTCATCGGACAATTGTGTTTCATCGATTACATAGCAAGCAGACCGCCAACTAGTGGCTATAATGTAAGACAGATTGTGCATGTTCGAGTGAACTACGCAAAAGACACGTTTAAATCGCATTGGCAACAACACTTAGAAATAGCAACGAGTTCAATGGAGTAACGCAGGCCACTATGAAACATGGAAACCGATAAGTATTCTCCAACTCCTTCAGCAAGCTTGAAATATCAAATCTACTTGAAAAAATCAACACAAATGTCATAAGCAAATCACATGGTTTGTTTTGGCCAAAATATAATTTTGTTTAAACAACCCGACGAAGTGTTGCACACGGGGAACACATGAGGCTAAAAGTGACATCTCGAAATAGCAATCTAGAAATATCCTCAAACAATCGCACCGGGAGAGAAGACAACAATGACTCGGTTAAATGACATTTCAGAAACATGATGTAATTAAATTTCATTCCAACACAAAAATAAGGATCATTAATAGGAATGTGTTAATAAGAGCAGCGGATTAAAAAAGCTAGTTGGAGAAGCAAAGCATTAGAATGGTTTAGAGCTCTTCACCGCACATTGGCGTTAAAACTTACATGATACGTTGGCAACAAACTTATCAATGGACAGTTAGAAAATTCTAATCCAGTGTTGTAAGGGGCCGGGGCACACGGAGTTACGATCTTAAACTTTTGGGTAAACTCATTTGTAATGCATTTCACTTATACGGCGGATGTGCAAAGCTGCGATGTGGCTGCGCCTAGTTGAACTTTGCGATTTTAATAACCAAAAAACTCCAGTACGCAAACAAGCTTATACTAAACATTCTAATGATTATGGATGTTACAAAAAGGCACTTCTACACTTGATGAATCAGCTCCAGTGTCATTATGTTAGACCAGGGAGTCCAAGCCTTCTGTAGCTTCATTCAGATTGCGTATCGACTCTTCTCGCTTGGCAATTGCCTCTTCGATATCATCTTCAAGGGCATCAAGTTGTTGTTGCAGCTTTGATCGCATTTGCACCGCCATATCCTTCGCAGTGTCAACCGTCATCAGTTCGGTGCGCAGATCTTGCAAAGTTGCATCATTGTGGTCTTCAGTGGCGCATTGTGACGACTGGCTAGCCACAAGCAATTTCAGTTCTTTATTTAACTTAATAATTTCTGCTTCGTATTCCTTGTTCTTCTCCTCAGTGCATTCAACCTTCTCCTCCGCTTTTTCAAGGTTGGCATCGGTCATGACCAAGCGACGAGATATTTCACTGTATTTCCTATCAGCTTCTTCTGCAGCAGCTTTGACTGATATTAGTTCCTCCTCTTGGTTGTCCAGCATGTCCGCAGTCTCTTGCTCAGCGTTGGTGATCCGCTTCAAATGATCTTCTTTCTGATCGCACTCCATCTGGGCATCTTTAAGAGCATCCATGGCTTCTTTCAACTTTTTTTCCACTTTCAACAACTCGTCTTCCGCTGTCATCAATCGGTTGTTGAGACTGCGGTTCTCTGTTTCAAGAGTATGGCATTCTTCTTCTTCTGTTTTTAGTCTTGTAGTGAGAGTTTCCACCTCCTCATCTTTGTTCGTCAAGTCGTCTCGCAAGAAAGCAACCTTTTCTCTGATCTTCTGCATGGTTTGATGTAAAATTACCAAGAGTAAAACTTAATACCTATCTCTCAAACAAAACACACTGCTATGCAATAAAATAAAAAAAGTTAAGGTGCGTTATATTTTAACCTTTGATCTTTAAAAAGACACAGGTAACACACAACAAACACCGAAGACCTAATGCTGCTTGAAGCACAGGATTGTGCCGCCAGCCTAAAAACATACTAATGGTATAAACGGTTAAATAAATTTTTGAAAAAAGTGTACAATTTCATGAATAAAGAAGCGGTCATATTTGAAATATTAAATAACATGATACGTTCTACTGGTGCAAACTAAGCTGAACTACCACAAGATCAAGATTAGGGTGGTCCAAGGTCCTCAAATGTATGCAAAAATTTCAAAAATAAAAAATTGTAGTGGACACACTTCTATTTGGTTCCTTTTTATATGAAAACATTTCCCTAAAAGTTTAAAAGAATTTGATAAAGGTTTAGAGGTGCCAGATTACAGGTGAAAATTTAATAAATTGAGCGATTTACGAAACCTACCCAAGATAGCGTAACATTTGCAATTGTACTTTAGAAAGACCTAACACATCATGACAGAACGAACAATAAACATGAGAAAAATGATATGTAAGAATACTGTACTCTCATCCAACTCTGCAGTAGGAAACACTGATATAATTTTCTAGTAGACTACTATGCTGCGTGCATCATTATAACTCCAAAGTATATCACTGGAAAACTAGAAGTTTAAATCGCAACAAGATAAACTAGAGCATTCTAAAGATAAATACAAATACAATTCAGTCTGTGGACTGATACACTTTCTGAAGATTATTTTTGCTGCAAGTTGGAAGAGCATGCTGGTGCTGTTCCACAACTTGTAGAATGTATTGAATTTACTTTTCATCTTTCGTTAATACAAATTGATAAATTTTGCATCAAAGCAACACCTCTTTCGGCAAAGTCATTGATTACATGGAGCCCACCAACAATGGCTTGAGCTTTCTCATAATTGTCATCAACATTCCATGATGTGATTTCCACCTTCTGAAAGTCACATGGTAAGTTGAGAATCTGGAAAAATCTCATGGTGTTTAATGTGACAAAGTGCGACAGATCTTTTGATGAAATATCATCTGGTACTCAAGAAAGGTGCTTTGAAGGTGTACTGCTTTGATGAGTTAACGCGAAAACCATGGCTTTTTTTGAGTAACAGAAACAGCATCATTAAAAATGCCAGGCCCACAGCCACAAGTTCTTCACTTATATACCACAAGTGCCTCGAAAATGTTTTCATGGCTTCTTGCAATAAACCTGCATCATGTTGCTCATACTCATTTACCTTTTTCAAGAGCTCCAAGTCATGTCGTGGTGCACAATGCACATTTAGCTAAAGATGCTGTGAACCATGATTTTACATACACTTTCAAAACAAACAGAACAAATCGCCTTAAACCACATTGCTCCTGACTTGACAAATCAAACTGCATTCGACATAACCAGATCTTGAGTGCATATACAGCAGTTGCCATCCATCTGCCGCGATGAAGGGCACCAGAATGACAGAATCGAATTCCATGCGGTGGTGTTCCGTTGAGGATTATGACCAATACTTCTAGAAACTCTTGGTAGTTGTCTGTTGGCTGATTATTGTTATGCAGATGGTGGATACAGAGCTGTATGATTTCATCAGAAAAGCTGCTGTCATCTTTTTCCAATGTCACATACCCATCTTTATTCAATGTACTCCATTTTGATTTAAATCACTTAAAAAGGAGAATGTCTGGTCCAGATGATGGCCCAAGGCACGTCAAGGCTTTTTGTAATATTAGTTCCAGAATATGGTGACGACAAGCCAGATGAAACATGTCCTTGTTCAATTCTTTTGAAATTAGGACACAAGTACCAGACTTCTGACCAGTATTGCTGAATTGAACTACCTAGCTTTAGCTGAATCTAAAATATTTACTCAACTACAGACAAAGCTTTAGTAGCTGGTATGAGATAATTTTATCTACTGTTAAGACTATCAACATGGCAGCCAAGTAATGGTGGTCAGTGAAATGGAACAACATCATGCTGATAAAAAGAGATTAACCCAGTTTAAAAGACGACATTGCCTACAACTATATCAAAAGTTGGATAATTACAACATCAGTGTGTCAAGTATGGTTTTACAGACTGTAGCTTCTCAATTCCCATATGTTCGCATAGGAAAAAAATCTGAATTTTCAAGGTAAATCTGGCACCTCAAGACAAAGTTCAATCTCTCTGAAATTTTTACAGGGTCCATTTTTGGTCATTTGGAGATGTGTTGGGTAGTGTCACATTGCATTTTCTAAAATTCGGTTTTCGGGACCACCCTAATCAAGATGTATAAGGTGATAATCTGCTTTTATTCCAACGTTTTGTCACTCAGACATGACTCACTTCTTCAGTCGGAATAAAAAATTATCACATACATACATTTTTTTGATAGTTCAGATTAGATTAGTATCATGAGATTTAACTAAATGCATGGTGAACAGCCTTATTCAATTCTTAAAAAGATTAAGTTGCAGTGAAAGCTTTTACGCTGTTGAAGCCAAAGCTCTATGCAAAGCAAGGTGTCTTTCCAGCACGCCCTTTTGTGGAATTGCTTCGAAAGGATGGTTCAGTGGAGCAAACTTAGTTTTAAATCAACATGTTCACCGCTCAATCATTACTTTACATCATACTCCTACAAGAATGCTCCTGTGTAAATAAAACAGAAATTGATAATATTATGGCGTGATTGTATATGATAGAACAAAATAAAATATATTGGTTTGCTAAAAAAAGGAACAATAGTGCTTTCAAGTTGTCTTCTGAATGTTCACACAATGATATCTGCTTGAAGGACTCTTCAGTCTTCACCCAAGCAATTTGTTACATAAACTATTTCATTAATAGCAAAAGTTAGGACAATTTGCAAAAATTTGCAGCGTGACATGTCTTCCAAATAAATATTAAAAGTAAGTTACATATATATATGTACAGTACACTTGACCCTTGTATTTCTAAACTAAATAGTACAGGTCCCGGTCAAGACTCAAGATAACGAAAAAGTCCGGACAACACTTTATAATTATATTATGTAATGCAAATAAGATGGGTACTTTCTTGTTATAACTGACCACTGGCAAGAGGGTCAAAAACAGTGTTTTTTACCACTGGTATCTGAGCAAAAACACAATACAAAAATATACATGAGCCAAGAGGAAACACTCAATCCAAACCTCACCCCAAATAAAATAGGATATCGGCACCCCACCCAATATTAAATAAATTGTTTTTTTAGGACATTGATTAGTTAAAGGTGTGAATTTGCATAGGGAATTACGTCAACTATCAGCCATCCAGACTCAACATTTTATCCTGACAGTGTCCCGATAAAGCAAGATCTGGATTAACGAGGGTTGAGTGTATAATATATGATACAAAATTGTTAATAATGCTTTTAATTTTACAGCAAAAATTCCACGTAAACACTTATATATAACTTTCCTAGAGTTACTAAACTACTTCATATCAGAGAAGCTTGTCAAAAGTATCATCAAATAGAAAAAAATTATTACATCACAATTAGGGGAAGACTCCATGCGGGTAATTGACAACTAAAATTGAGCATAAATTACACAAGATATCACAACATGGACATAATTTGAAAAACCCAATACATATATACCGGTAATTCAGTATAGCTTATTGCCATTAGGGATATGGCTTAAAAATGGCTGGACGTTTCCCAATTTAAAATACTGTGATAGGATTTAGACCAAAAGGAAACAACTAACTTGAAAAGAAATTGTTCAATGGAGTTACACACAAATTTGATTGTATAAAGGTGACGAACATTGATAGAAGATTGCTGTGTGGCAAAATACTTCGTCAATATGGACTCTTTCGAAAAATATTTGGAATGGATCAGAGGAAAAGGACACGAGAGAACAAAAAGATACAAAACAATGTTGTACTGAAAAACACAAAGCTTTTTTCAGTTGTGATAAAGAGCAGTTAGGGAATCTAACTTGACAATTCACTAGAAACAGTGAAATGCAACAGTACAAAGTGAACACTTGTTTAACCAACAATGATGAAGATGCTACTACACTGCCACATGGTATTCAATAGCTGCTATTACAACGAAATTTGATCAAGTTTGTTAAGAAAATTATCCAAAAATTTTATTCTAAAACGGAATTAACTGAGTTCAATTTAACAGTGTTAGCTACATCAGCTAACGTTTCAAACAAGCTTGCTCAAAGAATTTGACAAATTTAAAGTTGAAAAACTTACGCACTGATTAGACAATTTAGGTGCAGTATATATTTTTGTAAAATATGACAAAAAAAACAGTAAAAATGGAAAATACATTAATGAAAATGAAATACATCAGAAAAAAAAATTAAATCGTTGGAATTGATCATAACCATCTTTCTAAACAACATTCCATGCAACCAGACACCATCCAACTTTAACCTTTGTCCACGCACTTAGAAGCAGCTTTGAAGCTTTCTAACAATATGCAAAAGCTTTCTGTTTGCAATAAGTGGGCATAAACATAAAGTGAATGCACTTAAACCATTCTTTCCAGTTAGCAAAACAGCTTCTGGTGATTAAAGGGCTGCCTACTACTTTCCACAACTTAATATAATGTGAGAAAAAATTATGTGCAGAAGTCTTCTTGTACATTGCGGTGAAATAGAAATTTAAGTGGACACATCTTTTGAAGTAGTAAAATAGGATTAGTGGAAAATGCTATCATACAGAAAGCCATGAAGTTTTACTGCTTTATGGCTTCATTGTCATACAAAGCCAAGAAGTCACTTCTAAATATTACAAAGCTAGGTTCAAGAATACAATTTGATAAAATATGGAACATCACATACCATTTTATGATATATTATACTGTAATTTAACGTATATAACTGCAGACAGAAAACCACTGTTTCGACCTTAACGAATATTATATTTCATGACATGTAACTATGTACTATATATGCACATAACGTATGTATGTACAACTAAGTACACAACAAAGAGACAACAATTGTCTAAATAGCTCAAAAGAATGTGAACATTCATGGAATGTGCTATTAGAAGTTGTTGACAAATATGAAAAATACAAGTCTTGTTTATGCCAAATCATCCATGTCTTCTACCATTTTTTCCAGTTCCTTAATGGCTTCTCTCTCTTTAGTTCTTTCCTTTTCCACTTCACCAAGTAAATTATCACGATCTTTTTGCAACTTCACCACATCTTTCTCTGCTAACTCACGAGCATCTTCGGTTTCATTTAACTTTAGTGTAAGACTACGAATTTCTTCCTCTGCTCCATCGACGTCGTTTTCAAGTGCATTATATGTTTCAGTCAGATTCTTTACTTTATTTTCCACCTCTAACTTTTCATCCTCTTCTCTAGCAACATCCGCTGTCAAAGCTTCTATTTTCTCTTGTTTATCAGCGACGGCCGCCTGCAAGGTCCGAATCTTTGACTTGATTTGTTCCATATTACTTTACAAATGTAATGTAATTGTAATGTAACTTGACAACTACAAGTCCTACAACAGAACATAAGCAAACTTATTAAATGTAAAATTAATGAATTATTATTACACTCAAAGCATTAGAGCAATTAAAAATGTATCCTTGTCCATAGGCGCCGACTTTTATTTTTGCACGGGGTGGCGGATAGCACAATATGGCAACCTAAAAACTTTCAAACTGCATGTTTTTGTTTGATTTTTACTAGGCTTATTACGTAGATGCAATTGTCTTTTCACACCTGATTTGTAGCTCGATAATTTACAAAGCAACTTTAAAACAAAGCACAGGATGTACCGTATGTATGTATGTATGTATAAATAGTAATAACTATATTTGATTTAATTAGCTCTGCTTTGCTTTTTTGCTTAGCATTGAGCACTTTTTGTAGTATTAATAGTTTTTATGTATGAATGTCTTGAATTTTATTGTTACGTTGCTGCTCTGACCCTTAACATTTGGCAAAAGTATTTTTGCGAACAGCAGCTCTTTCAATCCAACTGTTAATCAACTGGTCAAGTTGTAACCGTGAAGCTTCAGCTTGATAAACATTTAAAATTAGGACGTGGTTTGATCGATGTAGCATCATGGTAGATCGCAAGTAGGTTTTTATGCGCCTGAGTGCACTAAACAATCACTCCGCCTCGCAGGTGGTGGAAGGCAACGATAAGTATATTTTTACAATGCAGACCAAGTTTGGAAGCATTAATGAAATTGTTTCATTGCTTGCAAATAGATCAAGCAGTTGCGACATTGTTGCAAATCAGACAGAATGCTCTATCTTTGCATCTATCGTATTCTAGCCACGGGAATTCGCTCTCCCACGATTTTTGATAGCTTCTCCCTTCAACAGCGATCCTGCTCGTGCTCGTTTCTTCCACCTCCCTGATTGTGCTAACACCTTTTGGCAGTGGCACACTTTCGTTTCGTTCAGGCATTTGGTCACTTTCATGCTGGCTGAAATCCTGACTAGACGCAACAAAAATGACTCAATGGAGGGCTGCAATTTTGAACGCTTTTTCGGTGGCATCTTTAAGCTGAATAAAACTGGAATGTCGGCGAAAACTTTTACTGGACGACTTTTTCGTATTTTTTTCTATGATGTAACAAGCAACTCCTATGTCAGACCAATAAATTACCGCCTCACAGTTTGTCACGCAATATTACTGCATGAAGTAGATAACAAAGTAGAAATGAAAGCATGAAGTAGATGACAGTACACTCCAATTGAAATCGGAAAATAATTCAAAATGCAAAATCTTGAGTAATTGAAAAGGCTTGCTTTTATTATTGGAAATTGGCAGGGAGTGTAGCTTTCCTCGAATAGAATCATGTAAACGTGTAAATTTGCAGAACGTTAAAACTGCTACTTTACTAAGTGCACTTTTTAAATACAACTCAAAAAGTTTCGAAAATTGCATTTTTTTTAATGAAATTTGAAAATAGATATTCATTTAGGGCAGCGTTTCTCAACCTGGGGGTCGCGACCCCCAAGGGGGCCGCGAAGGTCATTTCATGGGGGTCGCAAAGATATTCATAAAAGATTTTCGAAATCGCAAAAATTTCCGTATAAATGAAAAATCTTTGTAGCAATCACTTTAGTATACAGTAATGTCGTAGCAAGTGACTAATTGGTTACACTGTTACGAAAGAGAACGCGTAGCTCGGTTGTAGGCCAATTTATCATCATCATAATCCATCATCGGTTTGTTCCCCACTAGTGGGGGTGGCCGATTGTGTTGTGAGTAGAAAGTATTGAGATGGAGGATTGGACTGTTGGAAAAAAAGTAGTAGTATTATACTTGTCATTTGAAATCAATATTTAATGATTCGAATATTTTTTCAGAAAGTAAGCAAAATGATGATTGCAAATTGTTGACATTGGCAGTTCCTCTTTTTCAAGTTCAATCCCAGTGTCACGATTTCTTTCTATCTCTTACCAGGAAAAAGACTTGGAAAGGTTCAATGACGTAGCCTAGTTTAATGGGTCAAACCGAAAAGCAGTCAATTAAATGTCGAATAATTCTACTAGTGAAATGATAATCTGACTTCTTGAAGAACTTTAACGAACGGCTTCTCAAATAACTCTAAATTCGAACACAATTTATATCAGCACCAATTCTCATCTACTTGTATTCAATTACTTCAAGTCTCAATCACCAATAATTTCCGCATCAACTACCAATCCACAACTCATAGCACAACTCTCATAATCAACTCATAATAATAATAATAAACATTACACAAACTACACCACTATTTATAGTTGGTTGTTCAGTCCAGTAACTTCGAGAAGGTTACGTAAGGTTACATCATAAAGAACCATTGTTCTATCAAGCAGCATTTAAATGTAAACAACAGAAGTCTCTAGAATGTCACGTAGGGAAAATGATTCCAGAAAACACATTTTACATAATACAGATTTCGTAATCAGAGGTTACTTCAGGTCATAACCGATAATAACACATCGCACCAGAATTCTACAACCAAAACAACAAGCTCGTTGAAGATACAAAGCAAGCCATCGCGAGGCATTGCACCTTGATTGTGACACCCAGATTTCCATAGAACTAACTTTGTTTCAGTTTCAGAAAGGTCAGACAAAGCTATGTAGCTGTCCTTACGGCTATACCATTTCAAATGACAAGTACTATTACTTTTTTTTCCAACAGTGCAGTCCTCAATCTCAATACCTTCTACTCACAACACCCACTAACTAACCTACACAGGGTGTTCTCAGACAAAAAACACAATAGGGAAGCAGTCAGGTTTAAAAGAGCAGCCATTTTGAACCTCAACTAACAGGCTGATTGTTAAGAAATAATAACCATTATGATGTCATTAGTGTGCCTATTATTACATGACACAAGAGCAACAATGTAAGGCTTGGAAATGGACAAATTCTGTGAAAACCATACTTTACTTTAAAATTAAATTAAAAAAAAAATAACAAAAAACACCTCTAATTTTTTTCTTTTTTGTAATAAAATACATCTTTGATTATATATCTTACAAAAAAAAATTTTTCACTCTACGTTAGGGTGTTGCAGGCGCCCCGGCCCTCTCGGATTTTGCTTACCTTTTTTGTGGTACTGTGTTTAGCTCAGTAGATCACAAATATGAAGTTTCATAAATTTTCATCGACGTTTACCTCCACCGCCGAGGCCATTTTGAGGCCCACTTTTTGAAATTTTTCATGTATTTTGTCACTAGAGGGCAGTGTATAAGTTTTGCAATATTGGGGGTACATTTAAAAGATGCTCTATGATGTTCTGAATTGTTTAAAAAAAAAATTGGAGAAATGGGATAAGTATATCCTAAAATATTCAAGTTTTGTCACTCATTTTTTGCACAATACTGCCCCTAGTGGTAAAAAAAAAGTTAAAATATCTTGAAAACTACTCATCAAATTGTTATGGAACTTGCATGCCCCCCCCATTTTCATGGGTAAGGAGTTTGATTTCAGCAATATTTTTGCAAAATATTACCACTAGAGGGCGGTAGTTCTAATTTTGAATTATTTTCCTGTGAAAAGGCGATATTGTTGCATTTCTT
Organism: Aplidium turbinatum; assembly: GCF_918807975.1. Taxonomy (NCBI): domain Eukaryota; kingdom Metazoa; phylum Chordata; class Ascidiacea; order Aplousobranchia; family Polyclinidae; genus Aplidium; species Aplidium turbinatum. The sequence goes on along the minus strand of NC_137483.1, from coordinate 958,664 downwards.
GAGCTGTGCTTCTGAAGAATACAATTTCATGGTTTATGCACAACAAAATTTATTCAATTGTAAAGAAACTGCATGCATGCATGTACTATATCAATAAATCTAAACAGGCAATGTGAGTCTTAGTTAACACGATTTCCGCAAAGGCAGTTCTGCATCTTCATTGTGTTGATAAATGGCGTTTTCTAAGATTTGGTATCTTTTTTCGATTCTCCTCCACCACTTGAATATAGTTTTGCAGATTTTTTTCTTGTTTTGCTACATGAAGAAAGTCGGATACCACTTTTACACCTCTCTCTGCTGAATCATTACAGACTCTGAGTGCACTTATGATACCATTAGCAGAAGCATAGCCATCATCTATTTCCCACTTTTTTGGGTGTTTGACAAGAAAAGTTTTTGAAATGTGCAAAAGTTCAAATAACATTTTGCTGCTGGCATTTGCATAGGAGCACAATGACAGTGAGTTACCATTAACAATGTCTGGCAGCTCTGGCTTACCGTATCCATTACCAAACCTGTTTGTAACCTGGCCATGGAAACTTGCATTTAAACGCAGCAGAGTTCTAGCCAAAGCTTCCTTTTCATCAATAGTGACTTGTTTGTCCCATAGAACTAAGGGGATCAGCTCCCCAGTTACATACCATGTGTGCCTACCTAAAGCTTTTAAAGCAGCAAGACTGATAATTTTGTCTATTGCAGCATAGCTTTTGATGTCACTTACCAGTTGCAAATCTTCTCGGGGTGCTGATGCAGCAATTGGACAGTTGAACCACCATCCATTAAATACAAAACTGCAAAGGTCAACAAATCACTCTATGTTTTGTATTTGTGACTTGGAAATGATTCCTTGCGGTAGAAAGTCTTGCAGCATTACTATCTCATAGCAATAGAGCTGCTCTCCCATCCACCTTGCTCGATGGACAGCAGAGAGAAATGCATGCAGCAGAGAAATGGCCTTAAAAAAGAGAAAAATTTAAAACAACAACACCCAAAAACTTTTTTCAAGCCATCTCTCTGCTGTATGCATTTTTTTTCAAATAAAGCTAGACAAACCACTTCTCTGCCAAGCATGCAGAAAACACATTGGAGAAGTTATACTTTCTCATGTGTGGGAAGCCCTGTAAGTTGAAACGTCAAGATCTCCAGGCATTGAACTATTCGAAAGATTCCGGAACAAAGGATTCAATGCAACCCTACATGCTGCAGCTGTACTGCACACCAAAAATCCTCAAGAGTTGGGAGAATTTGTAACAACTCAAAGCAGAAAAGTGTAAGCACATGAAATTTGAGAGACTATATGCAAATTTATCAGAGGGGTGATTACAAAGAACTTTTAGACCTGATGACGGTGTAGATTGGAATCAACAGTGGACAGTACAACTTCATGAAATGTGGTACAGTCCATCGAACAAGGTGGATGGGAAAGCAGCTCTATTGCTATAAGATAGTTATGCTGTAAGACTTTCTACCGCAAGGAATCATTTTCAAGTCACAAATACAAAAATTAGAGTGATTTGTTGACCTTTGTGCTTTTGTATTAATTTAATGGATGGTGGTTCAACTGTCCAATTGCTGCATCAGCACCCCGAGAAGATTTGCAACTGGTAAGTAATATCAAAAGCTATGATGCAGTAGACAAAACTATCAGTATTGCTGCTTTAAAAGCTTTAGGTAGGCACACATGGTATGTAACTGGGGAGCTGATCCCATTAGCTCTATGGGACGAACATTCGAACAAGTCACTATGGATAAAAAGGAAGCTTTGGCTAGAACTCTGCTGCATTTAAATGCAAGTTTCCATGGCCAGGTTACAAACAGGTTTGGTAATGGATACGGTAAGCCAGAGCTGCCAGACATTGTTAATGATAACTCACTGTCATTGTGCTCCTATGCAAATGCCAGCAGCAAAATGTTTTTTGAACTTTTGCACATTTCAACAACTTTTCATGTCAAACACCCGAAAGACTGGGAAATAGATGATGGCAATGCTTCTGCTAATGGTATCATAAGTGCACTCAGAGTCTGTAATGACACAGCAGAGAGAGGTGTAAAACTGGTATCCGACTTTCTTCATGTAGCAAAACAAGAAAAAAATCTGCAAAACTATATTCAAGCGGTGGAGGAGGATTGAAGAAAGATACCAAATCTTAGAAAACGTCATTTATCAACACAATGAAGATGCAGAACTGCCTTTGCGGAAATCGTGTTAACTAAGACTCACATTGCCTGTTTGGATTTATTGATATAGTACATGCATGCATGCAGTTTCTTTACAATTGAATAAATTTTGTTGTGCATAAGCCATGAAATTGTATTCTTCAGAAGCACAGCTCAAGAAATGCAACAATATCGCCTTTTCACAGGAAAATAATTCAAAATTAGAACTACCGCCCTCTAGTGGTAATATTTTGCAAAAATATTGCTAAAATCAAACTCCTTACCCATGAAAATGGGGGGGTGCATGCAAGTTCCATAACAATTTGATGAGTAGTTTTCAAGATATTTTAATTTTTCTTTTCACCACTAGGGGCAGTATTGTGCAAAAAATGAGTGACAAAACTTGAATATTTTAGGATGTACTTATCCCATTTCTCCAATTTTTTTTTTAAACAATTCAGAACATCATAAGGCATCCTTTAAATATACCCCAATATTGCAAAACTTATACACTGCCCTCTAGTGGCAAAATACATGAAAAATTTTAAAAAGTGGGCCTCAAAATGGCCTCGGCGGTGGAGGTAAACGTCGATAAAAATTTATGAAACTTCATATTTGTGGTCTACTGATCTAAACACAGTACCACAAAAAAGGTAAGCATGGTGAAACCAAGATTTAAATTTCATGGGGCGCCTGCAACACCCTACTCTACGTGGATTCCCACAAGGCTTTTTGGGCATCTTTTTGCGACCACCTAAAAACAATAGAAGTTGCTATAACTTTTTTTGTGATAGTAATACACAGAAAACACTTGCATTTTTGGAATCCTCATCCTTAAAAATAGTGAAATCGAATGTTTGATCACCTCTCTATCATCAGGGGGCGCAACAAATGACATTTTTATGTTTGAGAGCTCATCAGCGCCACCAAGTGATCAAAAAATTTCAAAATGGCATATCTAGTGAACCGGTTGATCAATTTTCATAATTTTTTTTTTGTTGCATTCAGAATTTCATGCACATCAACATATTTAGAAACAAAAAAATTCCAAGAGGGGCGGGTTGCCTTCACTTGTTGAATTATAATGGAATGACCCAGTAAGGAATCAGCATCTGTACCAGTGGTGAGATGTCCTGGCACAGGTCAGCAGTGGTCAGTTGTCTGGCGGCAGGTTGGCCGCGGCTATGAACTACATATCATATACATATAAAGTGGTAAAATATTCAAATATTAGATAGTTGGGATCAAACTAGGGATGGGAAAAATAGAATACCAACTATAGAATAACTGGTTGTGAAGCCTAACCGGTTTCAAAATGCATATGAAATCGGATAATTGAAACCACTTTAACACTTTAGCTGCCAGCGTTTTGAAAAAGTGAGAGGAGTTCTCCTCTTTCTCTTGTTGCCATGGTAATGAAAAAATAGGTTGCCAAACTATTGAAACGCACTTTGAAATTTTGGAGCAAATCGGTGTTGCAATTGATCGTCGAAATGACGATTGCATTTACAAGCGCGCCAGTCAGCAAAACAGTTTTTATTTGCATTGAATCAACGTGTTCAGACGTGAAATCAATGTAAAGAAAAACGATAGGCCGAGTGATTCAACGTATTCAAACATTGAATCAAAGTAAATACAAACTGTTAGGCTAATTCGGTTCTTTGAACAAATCGAATGGCTTTTGTAAATATTTTTCAGTTGCAACCTATACCTGGTCAGCAAAAGTTCCTTTTTTACACGATTTCAAAGCCTGGCGACGTTGAAGCGATGTAAAAATGACAATTTTTGCTGGCCGGTAGCTAGGCTACTGTACGGTACCGAAGTTTAACTTAACTAACTAGGCGATTGCAAACATATTTCCTTTCGGTGAAACCTATAGGCTACCACGTTTGGTTTGCCTTTACATTACATTCAAAAGTTTTGTTGACATCATAGCATAGTCATGGCCTATATTCATAAGAAAATGCTTGCTTGGATTTTTTTAGCGACTAGGGTTAGATAGCCTTTTCATGAAATGATGCGTGAAAAAACCTGACTTCTATTACGTTTTTTACTTTCATAATAGCTTGTTGATGAGTCTTTGTGACGTCAGCCGCAATTCAATTTAAATCTATGCGGCATCAGGGATTGCTTACATTTATAACACTGAAGATGAAGACAGTATAGTTTTCGAAACGTTTGTTTGCTGAACATGAGTTTAGTATCTACATTTTGGGCTCTTTATGTTTTGATTAGATTAACCAGGCGTTCCAACCATTTTGCTCAAAAGTAGAATTGTTTATCGATTTCATGCAATCCGGAGTAGGGAAAACGCACAAGTTTCATTGTTTGCATTAAACAGATCTTTCTTGTCAAGCACTTTGTAGTCCTTACAATCTTGCGGAAGTATGTACGAGTAGTCGGATAGTTGGCTTTGTCTTAGCTTTTACTATGCCAGTACAGTGACATGGACGACTTGTTGAACTGTGAGATTTGTGCATTTGATGCTATATGCAGTAGTGAAGATGAATCAGCAAATTTGGCTTCCCCACCTTCAGAAATAGCTACTTATCTCACGTTGTTGAAAGCATCCACTACATCTGTTGAAAACGCCCAGGTTGTTTGATGGAAAGCAAATAAAAACCAATTTTGTTTATATCAGCAAGTTTCAAAATATTTTTGTGTACCTGCCACATCTGCTTTTTCAGAGAGATGTTTTTCCAGTGCAGGTTTAACTGCCACCAAGTTGAGATCCCGTTTGACTGGTGAACATATAGAAAGCCTAAATTTGTTACACTGCAGCCAATAAGCAATTTTTGTGAGAGCTGTGATGTCTATGTATGAGGATGCAAGAACAAAAGTGAGAGTTGGATCAAATTATTCAAACGAGTTTTCTGTGAAGGTTGGTGTACACCAGGGATCAGTTTTGTCACCTCTGATATTTGCTATTGTGGTTGACGTTGTAACTGAAGGAGTGAGGGAGGGCTTATTGAGTGAAATTTTGTATGCAGACGACCTGGTCTTGACAAGTAATAGTATGGAGGGAATGGAGAGAAAGTTTGAGAAATGGAAAGAAGCATTTGAAGCCAAGGGTATGAAGGTGAATCTTGAAAAAACAAAAGTGATGGTGAGTGGAGCAGAAGGAACAGTTGTTGAGAGCAAAGTAGATCCCTGTGGAATATGTGGCAAGAGAGTGATGAGAAATTCAATGCAATGCAAGGAATGTGGAAAGTGGATACATGCAAGATGTGCTAATGTCAAGAGAGCCGCAACAAGATTGGCGAAGTGTTTTGTTTGTGGGAAATGCAGTAAAGGAAGGAATGAAGTGGAAGGCCATGATGATGAGTTCTTCCATGGCATCGAAACAGTGACAGACTTCTGTTATCTGGGTGATCGGATAAATGGAAGTGGTGGATGTGAAGCAGCGGTGACAACAAGGGCAAGATTGGGCTGGGCAAAGTTCAGGGAATGTGGGAAAATGTTGCATGGCAGAAAATTTTCACTAAGGATGAAAGGAAAAGTATATCGGAGCTGTGTGCGGCCTGCAATGCTATATGGTAGCGAGACATGGGTATTGAGAGAGAGTGAACTGGCAATCCTGAGAAGAACGGAAAGGTCAATGGTGAGAGCAATGTGTGGGGTGAAAACGAGAAGGGAAAAAAGGACTGAAGAATTGTTGGATATGCTAGAGATGAGAGAGACCATAGACCAACTGGCAAGGGCAAATGGAGTAAGATGGTATGGACATGTGATAAGGAGGGAGGAAGGAAGTTTTCTTAGAAAGGCACTAGATCTAAAGGTGGATGGGAAGAGGAAACGCGGTCGTCCAAGAAGAACGTGGAAACAACAAGTGAAGGATGAGTTTAAAAAAGTCGGACTGAAGGAGGAAGATGCAAGGGACAGGGTGAAATGGATAAAAGGGATTAAGACAATTGCTGCGCGGAAACAATCGGCCACCCCCACTAGTGGGGAACAAACCGACGATGGATTATGATGATGATGTGATGTTCATTGTTTTTGTAAACTCATAAAAATTATTAAAATGTGTCAATAGTAAAACCGGTCAATTATTCTAAAACAGTGGTTCTTAAACTGGGGGGCGTGCCCCCCTTGGGGGGCGTATGAGTTTCACTTGAAAAGCTCTGCATGAATTATGACTAAACAATAAACATGTCTTCACAACTACGCTGGACAGTCGATTGTTGAAGATGAAATTTTGTGTTACAACAGTAGGCTACCAGTGTTTGTAGAGCGTGTTTTTGTCACATCTCGCATTCTTTGTGATGTTTTGGACGTTGCTAAGTGTTTCTGCGACACCTTAACTATCGTACCGGTACCACAACGGTTTTCTGGCACAGCAGCCTCAAGCTCTAATTGTAATAAAAATGGCAACGACTGACTGACAAGTGACAGCGGCTAGAAGTGCAGCAGTATCCCGAACTCTACAGCAGTAGCCTACCATGCGTAAACTCTTTTTTTAACATTGATTTAATTAGGTTTATTTGTAATTAATCAATTCTATTGACATACAGTAAAAAGAGTGGAAAAAAGAAAAAGTAGGCTATGTCGAAGATTATCTGAACTTTGACTTTATAGATGCCATAATAAATAAGTAATAAATGACCAAGTTGTAGGCTACCACGATGCGTCATATGTTTTTTAAATCTGAGCAACGACGCTTTGAGACCAACTTGTTCGCAGCGTCATCTTGAGAAAAAAAAAACGCCTTGACCATCAAAATAAACCTCTAGCTTTTTTCCAATGCAAGAGACTCTTTTAAAAAAATAAAGATTGCAAGTAGCAAATGCTTTCGCCAATCGTCATCGACGGAAGTTGTAGTAGCGTCTTTCGGAATTGCTCACATATGTTAGCTCGGGAGAAGAAACGCCACAGACAATTTAGGCTACAAGAGGAATTCTTGGAGCTAACTTGAAATTCTACTGAAAGAGACGACTTTGAAGCAATGCCACTAACTGAGTTCTAGGTGAAACTGAAACATATACAGATATTTACAAGAGTGTGGGTGTGGTGGCTATACGCACACTTCTTCCATTGTCATCCACTTACTTGTGCGGAAATGTTTTTTCTACGCTCATGAACATAAAGACAAAATCTAGACACAAACTTGACTGTGAAGCCGATCTGAGATGTGCATTTTCTGCTGCTAATCCTCGAATTAAACATTTAGTATCCAAAAAACAGTCCTTCGGATTAATGCAACTTACCTGGAAACGAATTGCTGTTCTGCTTAATAATGTTTTTTAATTTTGAAAGAAGGTGGGGCGCTGTTATAGTCGTCATTTTATTTACGTTGAATATATGTAACTCGTGACCAGCGTCACTACATAATCACAGTTCAGCGTTTTCTGGTACAGACGTTGGAATTGATTACTACCGCACTGCGCGTGTAATCAATTGAGCGTTCTGTACCACGTTCCTTAGTTGATTGTTTTGCGTTTCTTTCTTACTATATATATATTGCGTTGCTTTTATACACTGAGTCAGTAAGTAACAAGAGGTAAATGGTTTTCTCACTTGGTTGGCTATCGCTACAATTATTATTGTTTATTTTATATTAAACGTCTGGAAATACAACAGACATTTAACTGGCGTCGTCGGCAGGATCTTTACAGAATCTCTACAGGATTTTAGAAAACATGGAGAAGCTGATCGAAGTCCTGCAACAACAAATTGCCAACCAAGAACGCCAGACGAAGGAGCAAATTGCCAGACAAGAACAACGTCACCAAGAACAAGAACAACATCATCAAGATCAAATTGCCAACCAAGAAAAGCGCCACCTTGAACAACTACGAGAAATACGAGCCCAAACTTCAAGACCACAACCAACAACAATACAACAACAGGTATCTTTACCTAAGTTCGTAACGTTCAATGCCACCACTGAACTGTGGGCAGACTATTGGAAGAGGTTTAACACCTTTGTAGCAGCACATTCAGTCGCACAAGACAAAATGCCGCAGGTTTTTCTCACCAATCAATCACCTACAATCTACAAAATGTTAACAAATTTGGCTGCGCAGGAAACAAACCCAAAAGAAGTCAATGATCTCACCATGACGGAAATTACAAATTACATGGCTCAACAATTCGACCCAAAACGCTTCATCGTGAGGGAGCGATTCCGTTTCTGGAGCGAAATGAAGCGCAAGCCCGGTGAAACAGCTCAAGAACTAGCCATCCGCATACGCCAGGCAGCTGCCACCTGTGACTTCTCGTCCATTTCAAATCCATTGGACGAAGCTTTACGTACTCGTTTTATTTGTTCAACAGGTAACGAGGCGGTGCTTAAGGCGTTATTCAAAATCAGAGCTGATGAACTTACTTTCAAACGTGCGGTGGAGGTTGCATCAGAAACCGAAGAGGCAGTCAAGGTGGCCAAAGAAACTGTTTACGGCACTCCACCAGTACCAGTTGCAAAAGTAAGGCCATCAGCAAACCTCCAAAAACTAGGCAACTTACAGGTACTTTCTTTTCTTCTAAAAATAAAGAATGCTATCGCTGTGGTAATTCCAACCACAACGCCAATGATTGTAGGTTTAAGAAAGCCACTTGCCATTTCTGCAATATTACGGGACACTTACAGAGTGTTTGTCGAAAGAAAGCTAGACAGTTCAAACCTTCTAAGGTAAATTGTATCGAGGAAATTAACATGCTTTCTAGTTCTTGCAGAAAACCTCGAAATTCAAAGTTGGAAGTACCGATCTCCATTAATTCGGTAACCACACACTTAGAACTGGACACTGCTACAAATGGAAATTTTCTTTCCAACGACGTCTGGACTCGGGTAGGCGCACCTCAATTGCAAGCACCAGTGTCGCAGTTCCAATCTGCTACCAAGCACCTAGTACCAATCACTGGTTCTTTCACGGCCCAGGTAACTTGTCCTTCCACGGGAAGGTCAGATAATATTCCTTTTGTAGTCACGACAGTCAAATTTCATCTTTAGGAATTTCTATCGATAAATTCCTTCTGTCTAACTATTCTACTTTACAGAGTATCCAGTCATACGACAAGCCTGATAAGAGTCTGGAGAAAGCATGCTCCCTCTTATGTGACGAGTTCAAAGATGTTTTTAAGCCTGAACTCGGGTGCTTACGAGATTATGAACTAGACATAGATTTTAAGTCTGATACTAAACCTGTTTTTCTCAACCTAGGCCTGTACCTTTCGCGCTAAAGGAGGACTTAGCACAAGCCTATGATTCGGGCATTGCACGTGGTGTATGGACACCAGTTCAGTTTTGCGATTGGGGCACACCGGTTGCTCCAGTCCGTAAGCCTTCAAACTCTTCAGAAGCGAAGGCCAAGTTACGCATATGTGGCGATTATTCAGTCACGGTGAACCCTTCCCTGGAGACCCATCGTCACCCGTTACCCTTACCAGAAGACTTAATGCAAAAGTTGGGTGGTGGGTACGGTTTCAGCAAGATAGACTTGGCTAATGCCTACAATCAGATTCGACTTGGTCCTGACAGTCGAAAACGACTCGCATTAAGCACTCACCGTGGCGTACTTTTACAAAATGTTTTACCTTTTGGCATATCTTCTGCTCCAGGTTATTTTCAGAAGATCATGGACGACCTTACAGCCGACCTTCCAGGGGTTGCAGTCTACCTAGACGACATTCTTGTCAGTGGCACTACTGCTGAGGAGCATCTCCAGAATCTTAGACGGCTCCTCGATCGACTTCACTCAAAAGGCCTGAGGTGTAGGAAAGACAAGTGTAAGTTTGCACAACCTCAGGTAGAGTATCTCGGACACATTTTGTCCAGGCAGTGCATCTCCAAAGGTCCCAAGGTAAACGCCGTACTGGAGATGTCTGCCCCCACTGACGTATCTTCTCTTCGTTCGTTTTTAGGTTCCTTACAATTTTACTCGAAGTTTCTACCGTTGAACGCTTCTACTGTAGCAGAACCACTATACCATCTCACGAAAAAGGACATTCCTTGGAGATGGGGAAAACAAGAGGAAAACTCTTTTGCTCAGCTGAAGCATCATCTATCTACTGATGAGGTTCTTACACATTTCAATGCGTCACTTCCGGTAGGTATCGCATGTGATGCTTCTAGTGTGGGCATTGGTGCTACTTTGTTTCACCGTTACCCAGATGGCACAGAACGGCCTATAGCAAACGTTTCAAAAGTATTAACAGCCTCTCAGAGAAACTATAGTCAAATTCAGAAAGAGGCTTTGTCGATAATTTTTGCGCTAAAGAAATTCTATCAATATCTTTTTGGTAGATCATTCATTTTGGTCACAGATCATAAACCATTGCTTAGTCTTTTTGGCCCGACCAAATCGACACCTTCTTTGGCAGAAAATCGTTTGGCTCGTTGGGCACTCTTTTTGTCGCAATTTACATACACTATTGAGTACAGGAAGACAAAGGATCATCAAAACGCTGATGCTTTAAGTCGCTTACCAGCAGGAGGGGATAAAGTCTTCGATGAAGAGGAAAGTGCGGATGACATTGATATCGTCTGTGCTATCGATGCTTTGGATTTGCAGGTCCAGACCCCAAATGCCGCCTCACTGCGTAAAGAATCTTCTAAAGATCCTATCATTTCCACGGTAATGCGTTTCATTCATGAAGGAAGGCCGGCCAAGTCTTCTCCACAAGACCCGGTCGAACCGTTCCGTAAGTACGCAGACTCTCTTTCTACTTGTTACGGATGTCTACTAGGGTGGCTCATTTTCCTTGATGTTCTTTAAAATTTTTGTCAGTTTGGAATAATGTTCCATTTTGCTCACTGATATTTGTAAACCAAAAAATTTTGTTGGGTTTTGACCTTTGACCCTGGTTCACCCAAGGAGAAATTCTGAATTTTTCTGAAAATATAGTAAATTTTGAAGTGGTTTAGAAGTATCTCAAGAGAGGATTTCTCAAAATTTGACCACGTGATTTTGACGTCACTTCCTCTGTTAACTTCCACGTGGAACATCTTCACCCTACTCCAAGTCTGAGAGTCACTAATAGTGCATGCTTTTAGTGTCATTTTAGTTGATTTTACAGTCTTTTCGCAGTCAGTGAATCTATAACGTCGTAGACCAACAAAAAAATTTGGCATAAAAGATGAGAGTCATTTTAGAGTATTTAAGGGCCCCTGATTCCGAAAATGCACTTAGTTTTTTCGAATTGCCTCTAGTTTTCGAGATATTCGACAATGAAAATATTTTTGAAATCGTTTCTCAAAAGCATTCAATTAGCAAATTACTTATTTTCAGCCCTGGTTACCATTATGATGTCATAATTGCATTTGTCTAGTTCAATTGGTTCATATTGCACAAAAGTTCAAAACGCAAGCAAAGGTTGAAATGAACTGTGTTTAACGTAATCAAAAGTGGGAAGAACTAACTGGAAAAGGTGATCTGGTACTATGACACTTCCTCAAATGGGCGATCTACCTAATACAGAAAGCATATCACTAAGAAAACAAATCAATAGCTTTTTTTCCCTAAAGTCTGAACCTTAATTCATTTGTCCAGGCAAACACTCACAATAGTATTTCAATAAAATTTAAAATTTAATTTATGTCGTGGAACCGGTTTTCGTTCATTAGAACTCTTCAGCACAACTGGATCGAAACAAAATTACTTGAAACAAAAATTAGCCTACAAAATTATTAATAGATGTCACTGTCAGCATAACTGTACCAAAACGAACGAAAATTTACATACGGTATTAATTAGATAAAATGTTCATGTCTTCCATGTTCTTTTCTTTTTTTCTTTTCCTTTTCTTCATTTTTCATTTTTTTTTCTTTTCCTTTTCTTCATTTTTTTCCTTGTCACCTATTTCTGCCGCATTGAATGCTTAACCTTTTGCGTATGCTAGTTTTGCATGATGATGTAATAGAAGCGTTTGTTCTAGCTTTCACCGACAAAGCATTTCTGTTATCCTCCTGATTAGTAAATTTTATTTGAATTTTCAACTGTTTGCCTTTACTTAATCAAGCTAGGTCAAATTATAGTATTCGAAAGTTGCGTTTTTGCTAAAAAATGAAGAAAAGGAAAAGAAAAAAAGAAAAGAACATGGAAGACATGAACATTTTATCTAATTAATACCGTATGTAAATTTTCGTTCGTTTTGGTACAGTTATGCTGACAGTGACATCTATTAATAATTTTGTAGGCTAATTTTTGTTTCAAGTAATTTTGTTTCGATCCAGTTGTGCTGAAGAGTTCTAATGAACGAAAACCGGTTCCACGACATAAATTAAATTTTAAATTTTATTGAAATACTATTGTGAGTGTTTGCCTGGACAAATGAATTAAGGTTCAGACTTTAGGGAAAAAAAGCTATTGATTTGTTTTCTTAGTGTTTAACGTAAGGGAGACATAAATACTCAATGAAAACAGTTGTGAATCAGTAGGCCTACATCACTAGAAAAATATCCCGAAAGTCATGTGTTTATGAATGCAGCTTTATATTGAAAAGGTAGGCCTACTGAAATGGATACTTGTACAAATGAAGTTCTTTTCCAAGCCTTTGCTAAGGCCAAGTCTTTGCTGCAAGAAGTTTTTTTCTGGTCTATAGGTTAAATAAATGGCATATAGGCTAATAAAATATGCCTTTGACAAGTAGGATGCTGTACAAACAACCCAGATATATTTTGCTGCATGAAGCAACGCAGAGGACCAACACATTTTGCGATAGATACAGCGCTATATAAAAACAAGCATTATTATTATTACTTTGACATGAAGCTGGGTGATCAAGATAAGTCCTGGGTTCCTCCTAAAGTATGCAAACATTGCACTCAAACCCGTTTCTGGGCTCAAGGCTAAAAAGTTCAGAGTGCCATGACATAAAGAGAGCCGTGGAATCACCATGGAAATTGATACTTCTGCACGGTGAGGATGTTCGAAGGAAGTTGGAACATCATGTTTACATGGAGTGTGCAAGATAGTCATTGCATGGACGTTGCTATTTCTGTTTTTTGTTTGCCCTCTCTATAGTTTCAAGTGGTGATTTGCTTGAAACAATAGGAAAACGGGCATGACTGAGAGTAACCTCAATACCTTCAGTAATGTTTTGGAGCAAGGTCAAGTTTTTTTCTCAAAACCATTTCTACCACCTACTGTAGTAGTTAAAGATTTAGTTATCAAAAGTGGTAGCTGCAATCTTGGCTCCTCATCTCGATCAACATGGCATTCTTGACTCCAAGGCCAAGATTACGTTCTTCCGCAGCAAGGATAAATGCAGCTACTTTACTGAAGAACATAACTTTGTATTCTGTAATTATATAAATGGCCTTCGTACCTTGATGGGTGTTGCTCAGTAGGCCAATCATAATAAAGAGTTGCGTTTGTTCATTAGGGTGGTCCTTATTTTTTTACTTTTGAAATTTTAAGGTCTCACCCTCTCAAAAGGTTCCATTTTGGATAAAAACACCCTGTGTGAAATATTTTTGAAAAATATTAATGTTTAGAGGTTCCTCAAGGCCCTTGAAATTTCCCGATACACTATGTATAGGGGGTGTGATGCGGTATGAAATAAACTTTTTGAAACCCCTCTAGACAACTTTGTGCAGACATGAAAACACCTGAAAGCAATGAATATGATTACCATTGAGGAAGACAAACAGTTCCTTATGGCACAACGAGAAAAGGGTCGACGTGGATGTATGGACAAGATTGATGGGGTTTTATTGAGATAGCAGAAAAACGTAAAAGAGAAGTTTGAAAAACAAAAACGACACTTATTAGCAGAAAAAGCAGCAGTAGAACTAAAATCGATGGCAGTTCTAGAAGATAGTTCTACTTCTACAAACAATGATTCTGCAACTGACTCTGAGGATGCCACATGTTCATCCAGATCTCCACATCCAAAAAAACGGAAGCGAAATGTCAGCTGATCTTGCAATAAATTTAGACCGTACTAATGTCTCTGATCGTGCAGCTATGTTTATCATCTCTTCAACAGCTAAAAGCCTTGGTCATAATATTAGAGACCTTGCTTTGAATCGGTCAACAATCAGACGAAGCCGCCGGCAGCACAGAAAACAGATGGCGGAAGAGATCTTACAAGATTTTTCTCCTACTGCATCTTTGACTGTGCACTGGGACGGAAAACTTCTTCCAGATTTAACTGGCAACAAAAGTGTCGACCGCTTTGCTGAACTAGTTTCTTATCATGGACAAATGCAGCTTCTAGCCATACCTAATTTGCCATCTGGGACAGGTGAAGCCCAGGCTTTAGCAGTTCGCCATGCAATTAAGCACTGGGGTCTGGAGGAAAACGTACAAGCAATGTGCTTTGACACAACTAGCTCTAATACCGGCCGTATAAATGGAGCCTGTGTTATTGTTGAGCAGACCCTTGGTCGAGATCTACTGTATTTGGCATGTCACCATTATATCATGGAGCTTATCGCTGAAGCTGCCTAAAGGCAATGTCAACAACCTCTGCACCAGATGTTCTGCTCTTTAAACGGTTCAAGGAGCAGTGGAAGTACATAGCTCAAGAGAATTATGAAGATTCTTCCATTGATGAAGAAGCTGCAGCTGGTGTTAAAGATATCAAAGATGGCCTTATTCAGTTCATTCATGTTGTATTGGCCAAGGAAAAGCAACCTCGTGATGATTATCGTTAACTAATGGAAATCTTATTGCTTTTTCTTGGAGATACTACACTGGGGCAAGCTAATTTTAAAGCACCTGGTGCAAGCCATCATGCACGGTGGATGATGATTTCGAAGTCAGTTTCACCTGACGTGCCGTGAGTAAAACGGTTTCCGTGACCTATGTGTGGTTTTTACACGTATCTATATCAAGGCGTGGATTACAGCTCCTTTGGCTATAAAAGCTCCCAACAATGATTTGTCCTTATATAAAGAATTGGAAGCTTATAAAACTGTTAACAAAGGTATCTACAAAGCAACAACTGAAAAGATGAGTCGTCATCTGTGGTATCTTTCGGAAGAGCTTGTTGCCCTTTCTCTGTTTAATGATGATGTTGCAGCGAACATCATAGAAGAAATAGTGGAAAGGATGAGAATTGGAGAAGAAAATTTGGAAGCACCCAATAAAAGAGTCATCATGACACTTGACAGCTAAAACCTAAGACACTATCTTCATTTTCCAGTACAAACACAAAGTTGTTGTTCAAAAAATTAAGCCTTCCAGATTCTTTTCTCCATCTTCCTGTGTCAGAGTGGGAAGAAAACAGTGCTTATCAAACTGCTCGAGAACTATGTAAATCTCTAGCTGTGACCAATGATCATGCAGAAAGAGCTATAGCACTTATCCAAAACTTTTCTGGGCGACTCACTAAGGATGGGTTCAGTTGCAGTACTTTCTTCAAGCCGTTTCACAACATCAAAAATGCATTTGTCACAAGTGCAGTACCTGTGGCGAATATCAACCGCAATCAAAAACCCAGGTCCAATCATGGACGGTTCCAGAAGCACCGTGGAGTCGCTTACACATAGATCATGCGGTAGAATTCATGGGTTACCATTGGTTACTCAGCATTGATGCTTTTTCTAAATACCCTTGTATTCATGCTACTACTTCCTTATCTTCAACAGCTACCATCAACCTGCTAGAAGAAGATTTTGCTCATTTCGGCTATCCCCATACTGTAGTTACCGATAATGCTACTACTTTTAAATCCACAGAATTCCAAACTTTCTGTAAGGAGAGGGGTATGGTGCACATCACGGGTGCCCCTTACCATCCGGAAACCAATGGAGCAGCGGAGCGCCTCGTACGTACGTTCAAGCAAGCACTTCGCAAATCTTCCCTGGCTCCGAAACAAGCCGTCTTGAAATTCCTACAGCAGTATCGACGCACGCCCACTCCGAGTGGCTACTCTCCAAGCCAATTACTCAACAATCGTCAGATTCGAACCAAGATCGACACGCTTCTACCCACACCGTCTCAAGTGGTACCCCGACAAAACCCTCACAACACGGACGCCTCTGAAGTTACAAAACGACATTTCAAACCGGGAGATCCCTGTTACGCGCTATCATTCACTCCACGACGGAGCCAGGATCCTCGTTGGGTTCCAGCCGAGGTGATTAAGCGACAGGGTAGCCGAATCTTCCTGGTACGTCTGCTGCCACATGGTCCGACGTGGAGGCGCCATATGGACCAACTGCAACCTCGCTATGCATCATCGGAGGACCAGGAGCCGGGAGAAACTCCTGCACCAACAGTCGACTCCTCCGCTGTCTCCACCTCAGCTCGAACGGATTCGGACGACACACCGACTGTACCGGAATTCGGGCCACACAACCCACGAAGGTCGAGCCGTCGCCGCAGACCTCCGGCCCGTTACGGACTTTGAGAGTTATTGTTTAATTCGGTGTCTTGTTCATATTTTTCTTTGTGTATAAAAATTATCAGGGGAGGTGTTATAGTCGTCATTTTATTTACGTTGAATATATGTAACTCGTGACCAGCGTCACTACATAATCACAGTTCAGCGTTTTCTGGTACAGACGTTGGAATTGATTACTACCGCACTGCGCGTGTAATCAATTGAGCGTTCTGTACCACGTTCCTTAGTTGATTGTTTTGCGTTTCTTTCTTACTATATATATATTGCGTTGCTTTTATACACTGAGTCAGTAAGTAACAAGAGGTAAATGGTTTTCTCACTTGGTTGGCTATCGCTACAATTATTATTGTTTATTTTATATTAAACGTCTGGAAATACAACAGGCGCGAAGTTTGTTAGTATTGTAAAAGGGAGGCGTGTCTCAAAAAGTTTAAGAACCACTGTTCTAGAATAGATATTAGAGTGCATCAGTTGCCCCGATGTTGGAATTTTTGATCGGCCCTTGGTAATTTTGTTCCAAATAATGAAAAAACACAGGATGTAAAATATTTTGTCAATCGAAGTTGGTTGAGGGGTCAACATCCAAGTCAAAGTTTGATGTTTAAAGCTATTTTGTGAATATCCGTCGGTCAGGTTGTGGAGTTTTCCTGCAATCTGGCCCATAGTACGTCACAATGTTTTATTGTCTTTGAACAATCAACAAACTAGTCGTTGTATATTGTATAATATGCAGTTGAAATAACCGTTGTTTGATAATTGATTTGTTTGCTGTTTAGTTGGAGTAATGCTTGCTTAATGGTTTCTCGAAGCTAGCTAGATAGAAGATAGATAGAAGCTAGAAGCTTGAAGATAGATAACAGCAACGTAAATTAACTTTTATAAGACAGTCTTAACTTTTACATCGATTCAGTAGAGAGAAGTGACCATAGTTGCACAAATTCAACGTTCGACAATGTTGAATCGTTGTAAAAATGATGAATTTGGTATATAACTACGTTGGTGTGAACTTTTAAGTTTGCTTTGAAATATGTGCATGTCTGAGCTTAGTTAACGACTTTACTAAAACTTAATTTGGTCTATGTAACGCGTTCACAGACCTGGAGCATAGTCAGTAGTCAAGTGCTTCACTGACGTCCAATTCTCTAATTTTAATGACATCACTTCAACATTTCCACCTCTTATATTTTGTTTTATGTACACACTGATTTACGATGTAAACAGCCTGAGAAGCTGGTATGACACATAACCATAATATGGAAGTTACAGTGTAACTGTGTATATATTTATACCACTTTTCTTTCCTTACTTTGCTGTACATACTGTGATAACAGATGCGTTAATTTTCCAAAATTTCGAGTTCACTGTTGACCCCTTTAATGAAGTTCAAATTCAATAAAATTTTGGCTATGACGTTTTTTGGTGAATGGGAACAAAACTACTAAGGGCCGAGTTGAAATTCCAAATTTTCAAAAATAAAGGGGCAACTGAAGCACTCTAATAGATATATCTGTATTTTATAGTCGGTTTCAGTATTCTAGAATATTCTACAATAGCTAATTATTCTATTTTGCTCATCCCTACCTCAAATGATGCAAGCTTTTTTTCAGTAATGGTAGGTTTAAAAGGTGTCGATAATTACTTACCTTTATAGGCAGATGTCTGAAATTTTGAATTGGAAATTTTAAAAAATGCATGAGAAATTGGACACATAACCAATTAACCGTATGCAATATGCATAAGAGATTGAATTTTGATAAGTACCAGCTCCAGCACTGTAAGTAATATCTCTGAGCAAAGAAATTTCAACACAAGATATAAAAAACAAACAAGCCTCTTAAAGTCATTTGATTACAGCATAAAAGTGTTGCGGCATATGATGACAAACCATCATCACCAACGTAATCCAATGAATGGAAACTTCTCCTTCAATGCATCTTTTAGATTCCAAGCTGCTCTTGTATAATTTATGTTTGCAGAAATTTCTCAGTATTATATAAGAAAATATTCAGACCACATCCATAAATATCCACATAAAGAGAAAATTACAGTTTCATGAATAAAACATTTTACAAGCATTGCATTGTAAACAAACTCTATGAAAACCTTAGACACCTGAATATATGAAACAATATAATATAATGCAAGATATAAACTAAATCAAGTTTATCTTAATTCAGCTGCAAATACACAGTTTCAACACATTTTGAATATATATTTCTTTAAAAACAGGATATATTTGAGATTATCAACAACTGGAAGAGGATGGGTGGCCCATGAACATTGCAGCTTACAATGACATTACGGTTCATTTGCTCACAGACACATGTACTCAGAATGCATTGACTGGGGCTGTAATAGTGCAAAGATAAAAAAAAAAATTCTTATATACGGTATATAATTGTTCTCATGTGAAGGAAACAAACTGAACGGAAACAGCCAATAGACTTGATTGCCTTAGTGTAACTGTTGATTCAAAAAAACACGGATGTTTTTCTTTCAATAGGACTACACAGATTGTGATGGAATGTCATAGATAGACTATTTTGTGGAATTCAAAACTGTACATTGCATAAAAAATTTGGTTGAAGTTGGTGATACGGTACTTTAAATTTAGGAAACACATTATCAGTTGGATAACAACCAAGTAAAATAGACAAAGCAGTATATATATCCCATTTTAAGTGAATCTACTTTTAAAGCTGATTAGCGATGTCCTAAAATCATTATCGAATAAAAATTAACAAATTTCCAGTTGCTCATTTCAACTAACAATACAAAATCAACATGTGGGGTGGTAGGCTACCGGTACTATTAAAGACACAATATAAAAATGGCTCCATTTTTTTACCTTAGATAATTATTCAAATAATTGCTTCAATGAACCACACAATAAATCAAGAGACAATAAAATTATTCAATCACCCATTGCAATACAGCATTGCAGTGACTAACACTGAAAATGATATCTAAGTATAAAGAGATTGGCCTTTCCAAGATTCCAAACCTAACTCCTTCAGCATAATGCTACAAGTATTCAGGTAACACTTGTAAGCATTAGATTCAGCGAGAGTCAATGTCATCACCCACAATCAGAAACTTTGCGGCTCATGTTGACAAAACACTGAACATGTTTGTCATCTGACAAAGTAATCTAATAAAAATAGTACATAGTTGTGTTCTTAAATTATAACTATAAAAAATCTTACAGGGATCAATCTTTCAGACTGAGCAATATTGAAAAGAATATTTCAATGACTAGGCTAGCTTGGTAAATTCATTGCCAGCTGATGATATATAATTATACTTGGACAAAATTTGCAAAGTATATTAAACAAAAAGTTATGTAAACTTTGTGATAAAGCAAAGAAAAAACCAAAGGCACTTTTCAAAGTTTTAAAATATTTCCTACATTGCTCTTTTGTTGTTAAGACAAGGAATGAAAGCAGCCAACTTATGACAATGAAGCATATAACTTTCAATTAATCATGAAAAGTGTGATACATGATAGGATTGCAAAGCAAAGGGCAAAGCATTACTTCGTAAACCAGTAAGATTTCTTGAGAACATATGTTGACAACTCTTTTGAAACCATATGGAGTTATATTTCTGCATTAAACCAATCTTCATTCTTTTACAATTAAAGCGTCAAGCCAACAGTTGATCATTTCTGTTCCCATAACTCAAAAGCGTTCATATCAATCCGGAAGTTTGTTACAAAATAAAATGTAATGGCAGAAGAAATAACAGAATTTTCTACAATTTACACAACTTTTAAAGCTAAAAGTCACTCTTATTAATGAAAAATCCAATGTCTACTATGGTACATCGTTAAAAAATATCATTTAGGTTTAAATTGCAAGGATATGCTTTAAGACCTTTATCTACATGATATGCATAAGCCTGCAATTTAGAAAGTAGGCTGGCACAAAATGTACAAAAAATGACACCACAAGAATTATCACAATCCCAAATTGAAAAGTGTCATGTTTGCATATTGCATAACATTAGGCAATAGAATGTTTGCTTGCTTTGAGTAGAATATCAAATTTCATTAAGCTTGTGTTGACAAATCATGCTTGTTAACAAGGATAACTCAAATTTCATTTAGCTCAGCAAGAGTAACTTCATATTCTCGTTCTGCTTGCAGTCGATCTTCTTTTGCCTTTTCCAAATCTATTCCAAGATCATCAATTTCTTGTTCAAGCTCTTGAAGCTTCTTCTCTGCCTTATCACGTGTTTCCTCACTATCCGTCAATTTTTGTCGGAGATTTTCAATCTTGTCTTCATGTTTCTCCAACATTTCCTCAGACAGCTGGATTTTGTTCTTCAAACTGTTTAATTCTTTTTCAGCAAATTCTTTCTCTGCATTCTCAGTTTTTAACTTACTTTCTAATGCCTCTATTTCATCGTCTTTATTTTCTACTTCCTCTTTCAAGTCTGTAACTTTTCTTCTAATTTTTTCCATTTTACTTGATCAAAACAATAACAACTGGATAACAGAAGAAATATTTAAGGGTTACAATCACAAAACTGGGATAGGCCGATCGTCTAGCTCAGCTTTCAATCTTTAGAAGTCACGTGATCAATAAATGTTTCCAAGGTGGAAAAATTGCAAAAAAGGAGGGCACTCATAATCAGACAGTAGGAAAATTTATTTCAGTAGCCTACATAGAATTATAGCCTATCTAATTTCTATATTCTAATAACTTTAACAACATCTCGGTGTCATATTTTTCTATGAAGAAACAAAAAGCACAAGTACATAAAAGGTGTTGCAACGGTGCCATATTTTAAACTAACTGTCCTGTTTCGGGGTCAAGTTTGGTTTGGTTTTGAATCGTTATCCTCGGACTGACAAACCTTGATAGGTTTTATTCCTGGTAGTTTTGCATACTTGTAGAGGGTCTTGACGCAGGGCCGGTTACCGAGATTGGCAGAGTGAAATTTCCGATTGTTAAAGTGTTGTTGCCGGGGAATTATTCCATTCACTAAGTGTTGCTGAATGGAGAGCAGTCCTGAAATGCGTTGCTCAAGCGCACATCTCCAGAGTCGAACCAGCGCCGCGTGATCTTGAACCGGGCGCGTAACCACTGAGCTAACGGGGAGAATTCAAGTCAATTTATTTTGTTTCAATAGCGACGCACTTTATTTAACAAAGTAAACAAAATATAAAAACAATGCATTAAGTTACAGCAGTTGGTTAGATTATGGCGCAATCAGGATGGTGGCGAAAGACCATAAGCGGTCGCCGGTCATTCACCACACTCCCAAGTCCAGTAGCCTACGTGATAAGCCAAACGTTCGCGTTTTGTCGCTTCTAACTTTTTCTAGGCCTCTGCTAGCCTATACTTAGGCTTACCATACGTCCCGTTTTAGGCGGGACAGTCCCGCTTTTTAACGTCTTGTCCCGGCGTCCCGACCGGTAAGCCAAACGTCCCGCTTGGGCGTTCAGCCAGTCAGGATTACACGAACATTATCAATTAACATGTTCTCGTTACTGTTGTTGCTGTTTAGCGTAGCCTACCGGTAGCCTACTTGCTGAAGGTGAATGCGTGATTTTGTTTCTTTCGTTGTGCCGACAACTGCAACACTAAGTTTGGAGGTGTGAAAAGAAGAGGGCAAAATAATGTTTTCCTCAAAGTGAAAGAAAGGATTGAAAGAAATCTGACAGGGATCGGATGTGCAGCTCATATTGTTCACAACTGCCTCCAACATGCTGTGGATAGCCTACTCTCCCTGTATGTGTCGAAAGTCTTGGTGTGAAAATCTATAAATTTTTTCACATTTACACTGTTCGAGTTACTGAGCTGAAAATTTTTTGCGACTTTGTAGATATTGAGTATCAGCGTATCTTGCAACATGGCAATACAAGATTTCTCTCTTTGCTACTAGCTTTGCAAAGAATACTTGAAATGTTTGAGGGATTGAAAAGTTACTGCAACTCCCAAGAAGGTTGTCCAACTCTCATCAAAAGATGCTTCGAAGAACTAACACAAGAGCTCTATTTGAAATTTGTTCATGTGCAGTTGAAATACTTCAACGAGACTATTCTAAAGTTAGAAAAGGAAAACGCTAGTGCCGTAGATGTGGCACATGTTCTGTGAGAGCTAAAGCTAAACTTACTTGAAATGAAAGAAAACAACTTCATCCCATCTGCAGCATTGACTCTCTTAGGCAAGCTAGAAGAAGCAGGCGAAGTAAACGTAAACTTGTTTTACGAAGAAGCAAGATATTTTTACGATAAATGCTTATCGTATCTAGATCTGTATGATGGTTCTTATAAAGATGTGCTTTCTCATCTTTAGATCGACCTAAACAAAGAAATATTCTGGGTGCGAGTGCGTGAGTCTGCGAAAAAGATCAACATGATGTTTGGGAAGCAGGTGATCAACAGCGACTCTCTTTTCGACGCACCAGTAACTTAGGCCTACTAGTGAAACGGCACATGTCTGAACGTTGTAAGGAAGAGAGCTGGCAAAATGCGTCTTTGGAACAAAAGTGGGTGGAGATAAGTTATTCAAAGAATTTGAAAAAAATGCATACGCGTTTCAAACTTTCAAAAGCTGGTAAAGTTCATATTTTGTTTACCCGGAACATCCGCACCCGTTGAAAGAATTTTTTCCATCATGAAGAGCATGTGGTCTGAGAGCAGAAGCAGGATGCTGGAGCAGAACGTGAAAGCCGTTATCAAAAATACTGATTGGTCCTGCTCTGACTTTTAAGAGAATGTAAAATTGAACAATGTCTTTTTGAAGAAGGTGTTATCTACAGAAAGTAGGCTATGATTGGGCGAATAAGTGAATTTGCAAGTGCTTGTACGCAGTGTTGGGTAAATTCAGTGCAATTGGGAGTTACTTATCGACTTGAAAACCGCAGGCTATTTTATTATTCTTTCTTCCTTTTACTTTACAGAAAAGATCTAAATTCGAATTAATTTGTATCGTTAACATCAATTCCTTTTTATTTTTCGAACTGAAACCAATATTTCGACAGAGAATATGCGCATGAACTCTCGATGACAATACGGTCAATGAAGACAGCCGGGATGGCTTTAAATGTAGGCTAGGCCTATGTACTAATAATATGGAAAAATGTAGCCTAAAGTTAAAAAATTACAGCTAAGTGGTCTTGGTCTTTGGAGGCGTTCCGTTTTGAAGTCACAAAAATATGGTAAGCCTACCTATACTGTATTTGACATTGTTTTCCCTTGTGATGGTCAGAAATGAAATTAAACTGAACTGTTTTACTTTCTTTAAGATACTTGGTTTGATTTTGAATCTTTATACTCCGACTGACAAAAGCCTTGATAGTTTATTGCTGGTAGTTTCGTAGGCCTACTTGTAATGGCTTTTGACACACAACTTTTCCGCACTATTAATAAGCGATTAAGAAAAAAAGTTGAAAAACGATCCACCCTATTTCACATGCTTCTAGAAAATGTATGCCAGCTTGGGCCTGGTGCTATACGAGGTTTCTATTGCCTGAGATCTGGTGGAAGTCAATTCCTTTGCCGAAAAACATTTTAACAAATCACATAATAAGTTAAAATATAAAAAAGTAAACATTTGCAAAACTGTAAACGTGTTCAGAATACGACAGTCAAAGAATTTTTCATCGAATAAAGATGCAAACACGATTAGGGGCGCCTCGCGTTTCATGCAACAAATGACAAAGCGCATCACCGCGCCAATCGATCGACTTCTTCTGATGATATCTTGCGGTTTTCTGCATCGACTTTGTTACGTCATAAAGGACCGACAGTTTGGTGACGAGGCAAGGGAAAACTAACACGACAAGTGCACGTCGCGGGTTGGATCCTTTTATGTGTCCAGAACTGCGAGGTATTTTCTTTCGATGATCTTTGGAAGAAGTTTATGTCTAAACATGACAAAAACATGAGTAAGAAATTAATCCAGCCAGTCACTAAGCAGGAGGCACAACATTCTCAGCCACTAAGCAGGAGGCACGCTCTTTCTCATTTAAAAAAACAGTGGGCTGGAGAGTTAATACTACTATTATAAGTAGTAGCACTGTTAATATCTCGTGTTTAACTGTTATTACAAAAAATTTGCAATTTCAATTTGTATGTTGTATATGTTCTAAAAACAGTACAACGGCGCCATGGTCTTGTAATTTCGACAAACTTTTAAACCCTCGATAAGTTGACAAGAAACAGCTTTGGAACAAATCGTAAATCAAAGCGAATTTTGGATCAGCACCAATTATCTGCATTGTCTCCGCGACTGCTGCTCCACTCTTGAGGTCGTTAAAAATAGCAGTTGGGTCAGAGATATAAAACACCTGGCAACACTCCTACTTGACGTACTCTGTTTCAAGCGTTTTGTGTTTATAGTTCTCGTAATCTTTAGTTTCATGTTAACAAAAGTATTTATGGCTTCAGGTTTGTAACCCCCCTTGTACATTAGCACCATCTAGCGACCTGATTGGCAGCAAGAGGAGGATGATGATGGGGAAGATCATCTTGAGGTAGAAGAGATCGGCGAATCCAAACACGGACACAACCAACAGCTGCAGGACTTGGCAGATGGTGAAGAGATGTAACTTTCTCTGCGGTACCTTCCTCACGTAATGGTTGGGAGGATACGAGCTCTACGCGAGTAATTGTGATGTCATAAACCAGTAGTGTCGTGCAAAAAAAGATTCTGTTAGACGAAACTAGTCACAAGGTTTCGTCGCAAATGAAGAATTTCCGTAGAATTAAAAGTAATTAAAATAAAATATTAAAATAAACAAATTAAAAAATTGCCTACAATTGCCGAGGCATCTACGCAAGGACTCACCCCTTCCGTGAAGAGGAGCATCATCCGATCAAACATCTGGTTCCCGATAAATGAAGAGATTCCAATGTAGAGGAACAATCCCTGGAGAAACAAAAATGGAAAATAGAGATAATTTGTCTGGGGAAGATGAAAGATGCGAAGTTTTATGGTTTTGTGGAAGGACGCACAGAGAATGATGGAACGTGAAAGTTGCGACAATCCAAATGGAACCTCTCAATGAAATCTCATGTGAAGACCTTATGACGTTAATCCATGACGTTAATCCAATCAAAAAATAAAGAGCCCAAAATGTAGATACTAAACTCATGATCAACAAACATTTATAGAACTGAAGATGAAGACAGTGTAGTTTTCGAAACGTTTTCTGTTTTCTTTTCAGCTTTCTATTTTTTGATTAGATTAACCAGGTGTTCCGATCATTTTGCTTCCAAGACTCCACGTTCATCCCTGAATGAGAGCTCTAAACTTCTCTGCTCACCTGCAACACTGCAACTGGAACATATTGGAGCACAGGAATGATGAGGAGAGAGAGTCCGATCAAGATGTGGGAGATGATGCCTGTCATCCTCGTCTCCCGGACGTTGACGATCCTGAGAAGATTACGGAAGTGGTGCAATAGCCCACAGTTACAACCAAATATACACAAAGGCAATATTAATCAACTTTATTTAGACTATTAATTTGTTCAAGCAATTCTCTACTATTCTCAAGCATAATAGATCAGCATCCGGTCAATTGAAAGTTTGCCATTAAACATCATCTTCGAAGTATTCATCGTTCAAATCTACAAATATTCCATTCGACACTCAGTGGGTGAATACCGGTAATGACATTTCAACAACAATCGGAAACCCCCCGCTCTGTCAACCTACTCAGTGACCGGACCTGCGTCAGTGGCTCAAAGCCTTTACAAGTAGGCGAAACCACCAGGAATATCACAGAGAAGAGACAGTTTCAATCCCATAATGAATATTGCTTCAAAGTCGGTAATAAACATGTTTGATTGGTATTCTCTGTTTTTAACATTTCATCGTAAATCCAACGTTAAAAAACGTCACTTACTCGTCTTGAACCACTCCGACGTTGGAAACGTGCTGTTCGACATCAGCGAGGGCTTTGACGTGCATGGGGGAGTGGGGGAGAGAGGCGTGGACCCAGGGAAGGGTAAATATGGAGAGGACAATGTTGATGAGGCCCACGACCATCAGGTCCCAATGGTAGGCCGGCCCCTTCTTCAACCTGGGGAGGAATCGTTGGTTAGTCCCTCACATGTTGCACATGGGAGTAACCTGTCTCTTGTGATTGAAACAAAGGCACCAGCTACAACACACGATGCACCATGAACAATGAGCAAACCCCAGAACAATGAGCAAACCCCAGAACAATGAGCAAACCCCAGAACAATGAGCAAACCCCAGAACAATGAGCAAACCCCAGAACAATGAGCAAACCCCAGAACAATGAGCAAACCCCAGAACAATGAGCAAACCCCAGAACAATGAGCAAACCCTAGAACAATGAACAAACCCCAGAACAATGAGCAAACCCCAGAACAATGAGCAAACCCCAGAACAATGAGCAAACCCCAGAACAATGAGCAAACCCCAGAACAATGAGCAAACCCCAGAACAATGAGCAAACCCCACAAGTTGAAAGCGGACATTATCATTCTTCTCACAGGCGATCCATACGTGCTTGCGTCATTATTGCGTCACTCATGTACATCATGACGTGCTGATGAGTGCCAGAATCGTACGCAATAAGGTAGATGACGTCATTTATTGCCGACAAGTTATAAACTACACGCAACAATGAAGTTATACTAAGGCAATAAAGCCACTTCGTAAACATTACTTTTGCAGCATTTTTGTCTTTTAACCCCGAATTCTTTGCATTGATTTAATTTTGTTTCAACTACGATTTGGGCCAAAAAATGTTTCGAACAGTCCTGACTGCAGCATTGGAAATTCATAATGTTCACCCACTTGTTCTGAGGGGAGTTGACCAAGGCGGCCGATACGTTCTGGTCGACAAAGAAAAGGCAGCTGAGGCATAATCCAAGCCCCAGCGCTCCCACATGGGCGAGAGGGGACAGGGCAGCAACATCGGGAATAGTAAAAAGATTCCTCCCAGGGACGTACTTGAACCTTTCCACTGAAAACAAAGAGTTATGTGACCTCACGAATCGTTCAAACTGGCCCCTGCTGGGTGTGGCTGGCATTATCACGTTATTGTTGAGAAAACAACAAAACGAAATTAAATTTATTGCAAAAAGAACTGATTTAAAAACAAAATTATTGGGAATGCTCAATCTGAGTTAACAAAATGGGGCTAAAGTTCAAATTTTGATTTGAAGCCAGTGTAGTTTTGTCATCTTCACTGAAGATGAAACCAGTTTAGTTTTCGCATTTTCAACTTTTTTCTGAGACAAAAGTCATGTCACAAGATTGCTTGGAAGAACGCACGTGGGATGGCAAGGAACAAGTAGGATCCGCAAAATGAGAGGGCGATGACGGCGATCGGGAGGGCGTAGTCGGCCAGTATTTCACGCTTCGTTGCCGACAGGAATTGTCTGCGAAAACGTCATAATGAATAGTAACGAATTGTCATTGACAAAATGGGTGGAAAGTGGTATCCCAGATGTGAAGGCGAACATTGTCATTTGAAAGCCCCGATAGCTCATTTGGTTAGCGCGTGACTTCTGGAACGAAGACGCTTCAAGATCAAGCTGCGCTGGTTCGACTCTCGGGGTGTGCGTTTGAGCAACGCATTCTAAGGACTGCTTTCCATTCAGCGGCATCTAATGGATGGAATAATTACCCAGCAACAACACTTTAACAATCGGAAAGCTTCACTCTGTCAACCTCGGAAACTTGCCCTGCGTCAAGAGCCTCTACAACAGCGTTTTTTAACCTTTTCTGACTCTAGCACCTCTGCAAACAGGCCTGAACAGTCTAGCACCCCCTAACTATCGTTGATATACGACTACTACAGACTACAGTGCCGACCAAAAGTTTAGCAGAGACCGAAATTTTGACATGCCTTCAGATTGCTGGCGATATATTTTGTAATGAAGTCTCTTGTTGTTTAACAAACTGTGCAGTTTTTTTAACAAAGTTGATTTAGGATTTGGTATTTGACTTTCATTCACCAACAGAAATTCAATTATAACCATACAATCAACTCTCAACAACAGCACAGTTTGTTAGGAGACAAAAAAATACAAAATATACCGCCAGTGATAAAAAAGCATGTCAAAATTTCGGCACCGCCATTAAACTTTGGCCTGCACTATTGAAAGGGAAGCGATGTACAAATTAATCATTTTGTTTATTCTTCAAAACTACTGTCGTCATTGGCTCATTGGTGATAAAAGAAATAGAAAAACCCGAAAATAGTGAAAGAACATGGAGAAACTTAAGCATACTTATTACTTAAGTTATCCAGTTGGGTAACTAGTTACACATGTAGCCCCTGATGTAGCCTATCAATGCGATTTCTGTTGTTGCTGATGTGTGACCAATTTCTTTATTCGAGGCTTCGTGTTGGTCAAAGCCACTCTCATACCGTAGAGCAACCCACGTTGAAGGCGGTTCCGGCCAATGGTTTTGATTTGGAGCATGGTGGAGAACGCCTTTTCACACAGGTAGGTAATCGGAAATGGAACGATCAATTCTAATGCTGCTCGTGCCAATGCAGGATATGCTGTCAACTGATCACACCAGAAATCAGCAAGCGGAAGTTGACGAAATTTTGTCCGACAGCTCTGATTCATCTGCATGTCAATCAGCTCCTTCTTTAGTTTATTATCATCACTCATGTCTGCCAAGAAGGGCTGCTGTATCCACTGTGGATGTAAGTGATTTATGGGAACGTATTTTGCCATGGTGGTTTCTGGAAGCGAGAGGTGAGCAACAATATTACAACAAAGCACCCACCAGGTAAGTTTGCATAAACTACTCAGGATCAATTTGCCTACTTGACTGGAAGATGACTACAATAACAGCAAATCATGTAGGCTATTTCGAAACAGCAATCATTGATATGACAACTGCTGATACTGGCAGTAAGACGAAAAAAGCAGAAAAGTAAAATGGCATTTTTTTGATATTATACTGCATGCATTTAGCACCCCCCACAGTCTTTTCCAGCACCCCCGGTTAAGGAACGCTGCTGTACAAGTAGGTGCGAAACTACCAGGATTAAGCTCTGCAAGAAGCTTTCCAAGTCCGAGGATAAAGATTCAATCAATCAATCAAGTAGCCGCCAATTTAATCAAAGTCTGAAATTATCTCCGAAAAATCATCGCATTGAATAAAGCCTACGTCACAAAGCATCGATGACGAAGACGCGGCTTCAGACTTTGTTTCATCAAAAAAAGCCGCCATTGATTTGTTGCTTCAACAAGAAACACTAGCCCTGAGGTTCTAAGCATCAGCATGGAAACGTGACGTCATACATTACGTCATATTTCATCGGATGTCGTCATCTTGAGGCGGATGTTGTCATCTCTTATGTATCTCTTATGTATCATCGGATGTCGTCATCTCTTATGTAAATATATTATAATATTCATCTTACGATTCGTCGAATCTGAGAAGTGTGATTCCCAACCAGAGCGTTCCCAGCATAAGGAAGAGAAACAGAATGGAATTCTCCGGGCGGTAGCAAAAGTCCTCGGTCAGACAACCAGTTGGTAGCGCACTTGTGTTGGTCGAGCTGTTGAGGCCGACTGAAAGTGCAAGCCACGTCATAATCACGACGCGATTCTACAAGCGCGATATTGTTTGTGCAAGTTTTTTCAGACAAATTATTTCGCGAAATGTTTCCATTTACTTTAGTCAAGAATGCCGACACCAGATTATGATGCAGACCATGAACAATTCTTGAGACCAAAATGCATCACCCCACCCAGCCGCTTACCCATTCCATTACCTAATCAATCCACCCACATACCACTTTGCCCACCCCCTGTATAACTCCATACTGCGGCTGTATCACTCCACTCACCCCCACATCAGCCAACCAAGCCCGGTGTAACGGAACAATCCAGGAGAAGGAAAGCTACAAGTTTCAACTGGAATTTCAAATAACGAAGGTTCCAGGACCAACCATCGGTGCTGGATCAAGTCGCGACAACTGACGTCATTTATAAAGGATAACACAGGCACAAGAACTCACCTGCGGTGGAATTGATTTGCCCGGTGTGGTAATTCTTCTGAAAATCTAGACAAGCAAGAAAATGATACGAAATAAACGAAGCATCAATGTCTCATTAAAACAACCAATGTGAACCAAAAACACAGTATATTAATTACGCAAAGTGGCACTAGATCCCCATTGCATGGTCGCAGGGCGACTCCCAATGGGCAATCTTTAATCTTTATCCTTGGACGGACAAATCTGATAAGCAATTCCTTGCAGTATCGCATGCTTGTAGAGGTCTTTGCCACATGGCTGGTTACTAAGATTGACTGAGTGGAGTTTCTGATATTGTTGAAGTGTTATTACCGGGGAATTATTCCATCTACTAGGTGCCGCTAAATGGAAATCAATCTTTAGAATGCGTTGCTTAAGCGCACACTTCAAGAGTCGAACCAGCGCCGCGTGTTCTTGAGTCGGGCGCGTAGCCACTGAGCTAAACAGGGCAGACCACTACTCACTGGCTATCGTCGCCTTGATGGCATCCGCGGTGTAAGCGAGCGCGATAAAGAATCCGAATATCTCCTCTGTGGATCTGAAAGACAAAGATGGGAATCAGTAACAAAAGGAGCGAGATTCGTCATCAGTAGATGGGCCAACCTCCGATCAAGTGAAACAAAAGGTTAATGTCCGTAAGCAATGTTTGTATCGATGCACCTTTAAATAGAACTGTGTTTGAAACCAGGTCAAATCATAAGCAGACAAAAACCTTCAACCTGAACGTAAGCGAGCTTGTAATCTAACTCGCACACAGCTTGTAAACTAACTCGCACACAGCTTGTAAACTAACTTCCACACAGTTTGTAAACTAACTCGCACACAGCTTCTAAACTAACTCGCACACAGCTTGTGAACTAACTCGCACACAGCTTGTAAACTAACTTCCACACAGTTTGTAAACTAACTCGCACACAGCTTCTAAACTAACTCGCACACAGCTTGTGAACTAACTCGCACACAGCTTCTAAACTAACTCGCACACAGCTTGTAAACTAACTTCCACACAGTTTGTAAACTAACTCGCACACAGCTTCTAAACTAACTCGCACACAGCTTGTGAACTAACTCGCACACAGCTTCTAAACTAACTCGCACACAGCTTCTAAACTAACTCGCACACAGCTTGTAAACTAACTCGCACACAGCTTGTAAACTAACTTCCACACAGTTTGTAAACTAACTCGCACACAGCTTCTAAACTAACTCGCACACAGCTTGTGAACTAACTCGCACACAGCTTCTAAACTAACTCGCACACAGCTTGTAAACTAACTCGCACACAGCTTCTAAACTGACTCGCACACAGCTTGTGAACTAACTCGCACACAGCTTCTAAACTAACTCGCACACAGCTTGTGAACTAACTCGCACACAGCTTCTAAACTAACTCGCACACAGCTTGTAAACTAACTCGCACACAGCTTCTAAACTGACTCGCACACAGTTTCTAAACTAACTCGCACACAGCTTGTAAACTAACTCGCACACAGCTTATAAACTAACTCGCACACAGCTTATAAACTAACTCGCACACAGCTTGTAAACTAACTCACACACAGCTTGAAAACTAACTCGCACACACGGTTGCCAGGTTTGGTCTAAAATTCGGACAGAAAATGAAAAATTCGGCAAACTGTAAAGGCAGGAATTTATACGAGTTTTTTTTCACTACATGTCATAAATATAAACTCTGTGTATAAAATCAAATTGTCGATTTCTGTCCAAATATCAGCCACCTGGCAGCGGTGTTTGTTCATGGAAACTTAATGATCACCTTCTAGTGGGGTAGGAGGTTGCAACTGCCGCCTGGGGGGATCCGCTTCGATAAAAACATAAATTAACTCGGCCCACGAAAAAGAAGACCATTGTGAAAGTGTCAGCATATCACTTCAGAAGCGGATCAAAGTCGAAGTGTGGATGCTGATTCTACCAGCAGCCGATGACGTCAATGACGATGGAAAAATAAACTTTTGTTGTGGATGTTGTAAAGTAGTTCACGTTTCGGTGCGATCTCTGCAAGCTTCCTTATTTCTACGATTGTAATGTCATACTCAGGTTTCGCGCATGCGCGTTCTCACCTCGAAGAATACTTCATCAGCTTGCTGAGGTTGAAGAGGGATTCCAGGATCAGGAAGATGCTGTTCCACAATCCGGTCATCGTGTACATCGCGCGGAAGTCGAGATCAAAAGTGGTGCTTACAATCATGATCGCTACAAAGAAATGACGGAAGTGCTTACGTCACAGTGAACAGCATTGTTGCAACACAAGCGTTGAACGTCACTTCCGCCAATATATCCATATTCTCGTATCACTAAATAAATCCACAACCGAGACTGCAGGAGCAAAAGTAAATAAAAAATTCTGTTTGTTTTACAAGAAACAAGCTTGCTCATGAGCTAGTTATTCTTCCACCACTACTTCCGATGGGCCAGGGTTCGATTTCTGATAAAGTTAAAATCAAAACTTCCCCTCTTAAAACGTTGATTCTGTTCTATCTTGTCCATGGTACATGGAGGATGGCAAGTGAACGAAGTGGACACGGCCGCAGCAATGGTACAAAACAACAACCCACAGAGACATCACAAAGATGTTGTCACCTTTAACATAGAGCGCCAGGGGAGCGGTGGTTAGAAGGATCAGCATTGGTTGGCCGCTTATCAAAGCGAATGTCAATCCACCAATCATTTGCGAGATAATGCATGACGTCACATCTGAAACAAGCAGAATATTCCGATGAACGATCGGAATCTTTGGAAACGCGAAATCTTCCAAATTATTTTCCCAACCACATGAAATAATGAGGAAGTGCCCTAACATAAAAAGTTACCATTTTACATCGTTTTTACGTTTAACGACGTTGAAACAATGTAAAAAGTAGCTTTTATTAGATGACGTTCAAACATACTCTTGTTAGATTAATCTGAAAAACGTTCACTATCAATCTGTGAGATGGAAGTTTCCAGGGGTTTCCCAAAGAAAACCAATGAAGACGTGCGTTTCTTCCGCCTCACATTTTCAATTGATTGATTGAATTTGGTTGACTCACACAAAAATTGATTGCTAGATTGAATTCCAAGACGCGGTCGGCAGCCCGCGGTATTTGTTAAATGCAAGAATATTTCAGAATCCGACTCGACGCCAGTGAAGCGAATCGCGTGACGTCAGAGAGAAAGCTCTCGGGCGCTACAAAGATAATAAATTTGAGCCGCCAGTTTGACCCAGCAATGCCAGCAATACCCACCGATGACTCCATCCGTGCTCTTCTCGTAGAGCGTCCCAAACGCGATGGCAGGGAGGAGACAGACAAAGTAGAGGAAGAAGACAGTCGCCACCAGCTTGTGGATAGTATTCTTCCCGACAAATCCTGTCAATTTCGGATGTCAGCGAAACGTGTACCACAGTGTGTTTACTCACCCAAACAGAAAATCAGTCGCTTTTTAAATGGATTTAACGTCCGCACATGTTGAATCATGTAAAAAGTGACTGATTTTCTGCCTGAAAAAAAAAGGTTGTCGGACCACTCGGCATGCGACAACTCAGCCAATACACTTCAACTACTGTCCAAGTCAACAAATGAGATATTCATCTAACATCGGACTTGCTTGGTCACCACTTGCTACACTAATTTTGCTAACTTGTGACATGCCAAGTTTCAGCAGTTTCATGATTTGCCAACTACAGCCACTTGCTGAAGTGTTGCTAGCTCAGTTGTCACTTGCTTAACTGCCATTTGCTCAGTTCACAACTGCTTAGTTGCAAATGCTCGTGGTCCAACACTTTCTACAAACGATCTAATAAAATTTTGAATGTTTGGAAATTTTTACTGAACAATATGAAGCCATTCGAATCCTCATTTAACTGAATTCATCTCGTTATTGTGGAAAGATTATTATTGTTTCCATGCAATTATGATGCCATACCGTCTCTGTAATCCGACCAATAATGCGGAAGTCGCCGCTTGATGTCGTCGTACACTCCCATACCGATTTGCCAGAAGGAATAATCCTGGGACAACATATTGAGTGAATCAAGCAAAGCAAAGATTTTTCAAACTTACAAACATACGCCAAGTGGTTGAAGATTTAGATTAAGGGAGAGGGAAAACACAGAAGCCAATCTTCGTCCTCTAATCATGTGCTTAAGTGTGTTGTCGATACACAGCTTTCGATGGGTGTCGAACTGAGAACCTCCCAACGTTGAATCACACGCAACAGACAACAACGCATCGTGGTGAGTTGAATGGAACTTATTCAGAGATCATGAGTTTGATTCTCAGCCAACTTACAACGAATTCATCGTCCAGGTTTGCATCTCCTTCTTCCTCGGCTGCATCCATGGCGAGCTTCTTGTACTTGGAGCTCTGAAGGATGAGGACATCTTTGAAAGCTTCCTCCGTTCTTGCGATGGTGAGGTTGTGTCTGAAGGAAGAGTTGAGCATCATTGATGAGAAAGTCCTCCCAATCTCCATCGCGTTCTTTGTGAATTTCTGGAAAACGAAGTTTATCAATCAAGTTGTTATCTTTTGGGTGACACACAATGAGCGAAGCTTCCATTGTCTCAAGGCCATCAATATCTACCGTCGTTTTATCGGGATGATCGCGTTGTCAATCTCCAGTGATGTCATTTTAATAAACAAACAAGCGATGACACTGCAACTAAGGACCCTGCTTTTGATGGAAACTCCCCTAACCCATAGACCTACCTCTTTTCTGGGGGCGACCACAGCGATGATAAACATGACTTCTTCGCACTTGTAGCCAAGATTAAGGGGGTTACGCAACCGGGCTATTCCCACGTGACTCCGCTTCAAGGTGGGCAGGGAGCACCTGTCACAGTGACGTTATGTAAATACGCGGCAATTATGACATCAAACCTCGAGAAAATTTCATTTCCAGGCAACAAATCAGTCTTTGTTTACATTTATCAACGTCTGCAGACGTTACATCAATTTTATAAACGACTGATTGTTGTCTGGGTTATGACGTATGCGATGACGTTATGAGCATGCTAAACTTGTTTTTTCTTGTTAGAAACAATAAAATGCGCAAACAAGCAACAGAAAAGTGAACATATTGGAACTGTGCGAACGATTGAAGTTGAGTTGGACTGACAAAGCGGTTGGACTTACAAAGCGGTTGGGCTTACAAAGCGGTTGGACTTACAAAGCGGTTGGGCTTACAAAGCGGTGATCGTTGGACTTACAAAGCGGTGATCCACGTCCCCTCATAGTTGGCCCCTTCCGGCTTGTAGCGGACTCCTTGGATCGTCTCCTTCAAGTGGTCCACAGATGCAACTGGAACCAAGCACCGCAATTGTTAACATTGGAGTCTGGAGTCCCATCCAGTAAGGTAATCCACAGACACAACATAATCCAAGATAGTAGATTTCGGTTATTTGGTTTGATAAACTTATCGCTAGCAGAAAGTGACGTAGATGAGATGACGTTGCTGGTTGGTCTCAAACGTCAGAGTGTTTCTCAACAATATGAAAGTATGGTAACCCCGAAAAAAGATAACTACCAAGCTCAAATAGGTATTGGCGAGTGTGGCAAAAAATTAAAAATTGATTTATAAATCCAGTGGTCTGTTGTTCGATTCCCCGTCTCATCGTGTTCTTGGGCAGATCACCACGGGTCGCACCTCGACTGCCACCCCCCAACTAAAGGTTTATTATGTTAAATAAGTTGAGCGCGCGCACTTGTGTCCTCATGCTGTTGCTGGAAGGTGAAGAAGGTCTTCATGGATGCTGGAGTGATCTTTTCATCAGGTTCCAGATCTTTTTGAAGTTTCAAGATGAGATCTTCGAAGATGAGATTGAGACCTAAAGGAATGAACATCATGTGAGTAGGAGGATGTTGCACCAGATGAGGCTTATTGGCTCCTAAAGATTTCTTATTGAGACCAAACGGCACATCCACGTTCAATAGGAGCGCACTTACCTCCTAGAGCAGTGGTTCCCAAGCTGAGGGCCACGGACCACAAAGGGTCCGTTACAAAGTTTAATTACGGGGTTCAAGCAATGAGTTGATTTTAGGAAAAGTTTAGAAAAAAATATTAGAAAAAAATTCCAGCACTAAATGTCACTTAATATAGCCCAGTGTTGGGGGTTACAAATAGCGTTTTAAAGGTTTGGTCAATAACATGGCTGCTTTCCGCCGAAACGAACCAACACCTGTTGATCGCCAGCAATTAGTTTCAACTTTATGTAGAATCTGTAGATCATCTATTTGGTTTCGTTTTTCAAAGATTATTTTGGTTTGTAATTGTCTTGTGACATTCCCCTCCCATCTGCACCAAGAAAACAATTTCATCTTAATGGTGAAACGTAAATAAAAAAGTGTGAACGTCATAATCAAGCATTGTGACGGCTTCACTGCTTTGCTGCGTGCAATTCATCAACAGACCCCGACTCCATTATGAAACGTTTATTGCCAAATAATTAAAACCATTTTAATCAAGATGGTGACGTCACAATCTCTTTATTCTATAAGCTTCCCGATTGACCAATGAAAGTGCAGTCAGCTGATCAGCTGATCGGAGGCTTTCAAGCTAATTGCAGGATCAGCAGTTACTTAGAGAGGAAACAATTTACTCGAAAGTTGAAATGAGTTGCAAAGTTGTAAAGCTCTAACTGGAAACTTGTGGAAGGGGCTTTGCTACTTCGCCAACACAAAAATCAACTTGTTTTACCTAAAAAACTTATTTAGATAAAACTGACAACAATAAAATTTGACTATTTTTATGTCACATTCCAAAACTGTTAACTATGATGTCACATCGCACTTGTGTGTGAGCAGTCAAGCAGAACGGCAGGGGACACAAGAAACTTTTCCAAGTCCCGACTGGCTCTGATCTCGTCCTTGAAGTCTTTGACGGGGAGTGTCTGTGAAAGGCAATGCATCGTTGTGACGTATCACTGCTGGTGACGTCACAATGCATGACATCATGCCAGGAATCAACTGCACAATGTCTCATATCAACAACATCAAGTAATTCTACACATGACGTCATCAAGTAAACGGTGGTGTTTTTACAGTTTGAAACAGAGAGAACTCGTTTATCATTCAGATCAGATGAGAACATCGAAGACGTTTATTTCTTTAATATGAAAGAAGGAATTCAGTTTCCTTCTAAAACATAAAGCAGAGCAGTTTATTCTTTTAACTAATAAAACTTTTCTGCTTTTAGTGAACCACCCAGCAAACTGTCCACTTGAAGCGGTTGACTGTCTCTTATCTTTAGTCTAGTCCTGTTGCTCAACACAACAAACAGTGTACCAGCCTCATTTTTTTAATCAAATATCGATTTCGCTTTTAAAGCATCTTCAGTTTGATATTGTCAAGAGCAAAATAATAATAAAAAATTCTTCAAAGGTTAAAAGTTTAGATATTATGACGTAACAATGCATGTTGCGCCACCATGGAAACAATGAAACAAATTATATGATCTATTAGTACGTAATTACTAAAGAAGAAACGTAACATGTAAAATTAAATAGCATGAAAACCAAAAGAGTCTACAACTTTTATGAAATGAAGTAAAAGATAACTAATAAAATTCTACACTGTACATTCGTAACATTCGTGACTGTTTGTTGTGTTGAGCAACAGGACTAGACAGTTTATTCTTTTGCAATAATTTTATTTTTCTAATTAATTATCCAAACAATTGTTTCTTATATAAAGTAAACAATATCACACCAAATCAGAAGAATCGGTTTATTTAAATACAGAGCTTTCGCCACACAAGTGTGGCTTCATCAGTATAAAATATTTTTTTTTTTTTGTTTTTTTTTTTTGGAATTGTTTCTTACCTTTCTAATCTTCAAGATCAGCTCTCGGTGGAAGAATTCGTCTTCTTCTTCTGCAAAGCGAAGCGAATGTTAATGGTCATTTTATAAATTTAAAATATGTAGCAACAACTCTTTTTCTTAGTTCGAAAACAAAGATTCTCACCACCAATGAATCGATGCAAGATTCGGTCCAACATCATAATTGCATAATTTAACTCGTCACGAAACAAGGCCAAGTGTAATCTACCACAGCCCACAACCTCCCAGTGTGATCGGTAGGTTGAAAGTCACACCTCAGCAACAATTTACAATTTTACAAACCAGGTGAACAGGAATGACAATCTCAATGTTTTGACAATATGCAAAAGCGTGTGGGTGTTATTGTGATGGTGCATTGCCAGTCAAGAAATCAATTCCTTTTTACATTGTTGCGACGTCTACAGTCGTAGTGTCAATGTAAAAAAAACAACAATTTACTGACTATCTGCAAGCTCGCAACTCGCTGTAGCGAACTTTGAAAGCTTGTCACAAAAATAGAATACTGCGCCTGTTTGTGCGAAACGTCTCTGAATATAGATGAAAACCATCAAAGCAGTTAAGTGTAATCCGAGTTCAGTCGAAATCGAAACAGAAGCAATTGTCGTGTTGTGCTCTGCCCAAGGTCACACCATACGTCACTATGAGGTCCTTGTGTGGCAACAATCCCATTGTGACGCAACAAAGATGGAAAGAATAATGTCCAAGAACAAGAGTCCGATGCCACGATAAGTGAAACAAAATACAACAACAAAGTAACATCCAACAACATATACAAAGAATTTGTACCTCAACCAACGCGGGAGTGTGAGTGCGCGCGAAACCCTTTGTTGGCCAAACAACCACTATTGTTTGTAAAATAATCAGGAAAAAGTTTGTGTTAATTTTGAAATTGTAGATTTTAAATGTTTTTACTTCAATGTTGAACAAATAACAAAGAAGATTTTGCCGCATGAAACGTCCTTTGCTGGTTTTCAACAGCATGAAACATTCAACACACAAAGCTTATGAACAATCAAAAACTTTCCGAATGCCAACTTCTTACCTTGGCCATCATCTCGAGACATGCGCCTTCTCATCAATCCCGACTGCCTCCTAGTGTTGAGATAGTTGGCTGAGGGGGCCTTGGGCTCCCCCAGTGTGTCCGAGGTTTCCGCGAGCTCTTCGGCGGTCAACACGTCATCATAATTGACGCTGCAAGCAGGACTGCGGAAACTGAAAACACAGGAAAATATTTTCGGTATGTCATTGGAAGTTGCAATGAGACCAAAAGTGTCTGGTTTTGGATTTTCAAGAAGATCAAGCGGCGCTGGTTCGACTCTACGGGTGTGCGCTTGATCAACGCATTTCAGGACAGTTCTCCATTCAAAGAAACCTTCTCAGTTTGAGGATAAAGATTCCGCAACCACATGAGTGGCCACAATAATATTCCACCTTCCTACTAGCAAGAAAAAACATAATTGCCATCTTTTTAATTTTTGGCATGCCCCATGGGTTTCGAACTCATGACAACCACAAGCGGATGAAATGACACGGGCCAGGCACTGCAGCATTGTTCACAGTTGCCAGGGTTGGATGGATTCGACCATGAACAAATGCTTCGTGCAAACAAACCATTCATCTATTGTTAGGGTCTTTCCTGTAGCGAAAATAAACATCACACATTTTATAATCGCGATTTTAAGAACAAAATAAAAAAGCTTGTTGAAAGTTGTTTGTACGTGTGCGACCCTGTAGTACTTTGTGTGACATAACTCTAACCCAAAAATTTGAGGAGCGCCACTGGTGGTGTGGGGACAACGTCCAGTGGCGCCGCCAGACCTTCAACAATGGGGGGGCAAAATATTGACAGTGCAAGACAGTAGCGTAGTCAGGAATTTTGAAAAAGAGGGTGTTGACGGCCGATGGCGTGTTCGCCGAAGGCGACACTTAGTGGTGGGGGGCCTCCCCCAGAAAATTTTGAAAAATCACTTTCAGTTTGGGGCATTCTGAGAGCATTTTCAACAAAATTGTGGGTATAAATATTTCTGTAAAATGGTGCTGTCCGGTGGCATAGCAAAAGGATAAGATCATGTTTTCTTTGGCATTTTTCGGAAATAAAGCTCAGTCTCCATGTTTTCTTGTTGCTAATTCCAAGCTGAGATATTTGAATGTTTGGTATTGACAAAACTCGCTCTTTTAATGCAGTTTCGTTTAAAACTAGGCAAACTTTGTTTTAGAAACGTAGGTTGATTGCTTTTTTTGCGAGATTATTACAGTTTTATTATTTATCAATTTTCTCCTTGGTTGATCCAAAAAGCGATCTCCGGTAAGTCACTAACTTTTATGCTCTGAAGTCAACCCAAAGTTTAGAAAATGTAACGTCATAGACGTCATACATCTTGATGAGTGTCAAACAAAAAGCTTTGAGACAATGAAGTTACTTTATTTCTGATATATTCAAGTTTTGCAATAACGAAGAGCTGTTTAGACGTTAATCTAGATCGAACAAGCGATCTCAGCAGTTACAGATGGCTTGCATCCTTGCACAGTTTGACGTGAAATTACATCATAGGCTAAAGCTTTTTTTGCAAACAATGTATTAACATTAGTAAATTCAATTTGAAAGGTTAAAACCCCCAATCCCCCTCCCTTAGCTACGCCACTGGTGCAAGACATGCAAGACAGTGATATATTATTTAATTTCTCTTGTTTTCTACTGCTATTGTCTACTGCAATATAGCCTACCAAAAGTCCCACATTTTTGACATGTCTGATTTGTTGAAAAAAATAAAATTCAAAATAAATCACAGTTTGATTCCGTATGGGACTTGCAACTGCCATGGCTAGCGAAATTCTGCGTCGCTTTTTTCCAGATTGAAAAACCATTTTTTACAAAATGCACTTTCTGATCATCCAACAGTCTGTTAGTTAAATATGCCTCATGATTTTGTCTAGTCTG
Organism: Aplidium turbinatum; assembly: GCF_918807975.1. Taxonomy (NCBI): domain Eukaryota; kingdom Metazoa; phylum Chordata; class Ascidiacea; order Aplousobranchia; family Polyclinidae; genus Aplidium; species Aplidium turbinatum. The sequence continues at coordinate 917,443 of NC_137483.1, read as the reverse complement.
TTAGTTGACAGAGAAATTATCAAATACTGTACTGAAACGCTGTGAAAACGTTTTTCCGTGCTTGGAAAATACAAATGTCAAAACATAGTAGATATATCAAACGCAGAGGCGGTCACATGCGCACTGCGTAGCCTATGACATTGTGAGGATTGAGGCTAATAAAAGTTAATGGAATAAATATAGCCTACTGTGACGGCCACCGAGCGTAGTTCAACTGCAATAAATACTCAGCCGCTGTTAAATGATTTATTATTCTTAATATTTCTTCTTCCTATCCACGAAGATTTCATCAGAGAAATGCACTATTTCAAATGATAAGTTTAAAACACAACATTAGAGAACAATTTTTATATTTCTTATTAAGATACCAAAAATGCAGTATGACGGAACAATACAGTTAAAGTCAACATGTTTCTACGTTTATTAGACGTAAAAACAAGCTTCACGGAAAATAAAAATAGTCAATTAAAACGTCAACCCCAGCCAGCTAAATCTGCTGATTTTACATCGATGCAACGTTGTAGGGCGTTGAATCGATGCAAAAAATGCACAATCTTGCTCGCGCGGATGCAAGTTTTCCAATTTAAAGGCAATAAGCAACGCAATATCCTCAGAAATAAAAGAATGAGAAAAGAATTTTACTACAAGTGAAACGTATTTTAACGTCTAATAAACGTAGGAACATGTTGATTTTAGTTGCATTATTTCGTCATACTGCATTTTTTGCATCTTAATACGTATAATTGTTCGCTCATTTTGTGTTTTAAACTTTATCGTCAATATATTGCACATGAAGTCTTCGTGGATAGGAAGAAGAAACGTTAAGAATAAAAAATCTATTAACACCGGTGGAGCATAATTGCAGTTTAATAGAAGAAACTTTAACTAATATTAACAGGACTATAACATGCCTAGCTGTTGAAAACTCGACAGGGAAAGCAAAATGTGGCATCCTTAGCTTCTGAATACTCTAGCCAGAGATAGTCATCAAACTACTGGTTACTTACTTGTATTATTTTAGTAGACTTCGTTGAGTTAAATCTACATTGTATCCTTGAAACATTGAATGACCCACTGCTGTATGCACTGCCATCACTCAAGTACCAAGCAAGAGCCCAATCTGCTGAACAGCCGGTAACAACTGTTACGTGACAGGCAGCAGGAGAAGTGCGTGAATAGAATCACAAAATCGTAATAATAAGAGCAGCAAGAAGAGCAAGTTTAAAATAAAAGAGAAAGCTTTTACCCCCCTCCCTCCCCCCCCCCCCCCCCCTTGCAACTTGAGTTGACTTCAGGTTGGGATTCAAATATTTAAAAAAAATAACAATATGTAATGATTAGGGCCATTTAAAGTCATTAAAGTCATATTTTTTTCTATGCATCAGTAAGTAGTGAAATCAATTTTAACGCAAAAACCGCATCCCTATGAGGTATATTAAGAAAGTTATGAAGTCATATAAAGTCATATTTTCCTGGTTAGGTCATAAATCAGCTTTTTAAGTTATATAGTCATATTTTTGAGTTATAAAGTCATACCGTTGTATACTTTAAATAAAAAATACCAACTTAAGCGGTGAAGCAATTAAGCACTAAGAAAGTAAGGCAATTTCTGATTGAACAAAGGCAAACTGTAGTAGGATTAGCCTACATGACACTTACAGTCACAGACCTATGTTTTATGAGGTCACACATTGAGGTCAACTTAATACTCAAAATGGAAAGTTGTACGTACACCATCAAAGAGGCCCATGCTGATCTAAATGCCCTTGATTTCGGAAAAGATCCGCTTGAGCTCAAAAATTATATTAAGAAGCGATTGGACAAAAACGATGTGAAACAAATTATTTATGGAGCTACAAAGACAAGACAATTCACCAGCGCTTTATGCAAAACTGCAGAAGTGTCAACCCACATCAGCATCTGTGGAGCACTCATTTTCCTTACTAAAGTCAGTTTTACGTCCAAATCGTAACTTCAAAGACTCTAACATTCCACACTACATGAAACTGTACTACAACAGTGGTTTAAAATAAAAATGGATGTGTATTACTGTTATGTTGCGTATGTTTTACTCTTTAGTTCCGTGAGTGACGTTGTTCGTATGTAAAAATAAACGATTTTCACATAAAGTCATATAAAGTCATATTTTCCAAAAAATAAAGTCATATTCTTGATTTTTTAAGGTCATATAAAAATGGCCCTAGTAATGATATAAAAATTAAAAAAATGATTCCCAAAACATTGGGGGGCAGCTGCCCCACCTGCCCCCCCTCTGCCGGTGCCACTGACAACATCTGCTCCAGTGCTCCACTTCGGTCTTGAAGTGTCTTAGAGCGTCAACAATAAGACGTTACCATGGCAACAAGGCACTTGTGCGAGTCAAAAACATCAAACAAATCGAGTAATCCAAGTTCAATCATTAAAACCGAACGCAGTTTTACGCGGGTCCTCTAGCAATGTGACGTCCACAATCTCGTGAAACGACTCCTCTGTTCAGGGGAGCACATTATACAAAAGTGGGGAGGTGCAGGATATCATGAAGTGGGACATTAACTGCAGCAGTGAACAGATCAATAAAGCTTGGCAAGGTGCCTTGATGGGGTATCTTGTTGTATAAGAAGCAAATGAACCATGAAACTTCGAAAGCTGTGCATGATTATAATTTAATCGTTAAAATACAAAGAAATTTATCGAAGAATTTTGAATCCCACCAGTTCCTCAAGAAATCTAAATATGCACAAAGGGATAATTAACAAAAACAATTAAAGCTCGCTAAACATCACCAGCAATGACAAAGTGTATGACGTCAAATGACGCGCATGACAGATCTTGAAGAACTCAACAAGGAAACAGCGCATTTGAGGTGAGCATGGCAGCTACAACGCGTAAACAAAAACATAATCGGAGGATATGCAACAGAAAAGGAAACCAGCAAACGTTCAGTTCGTTGCTCAGAGAGTTGATTTGGCCTCGATCTCAAGTTTTCCTCCCGATATAATTGGGGATTACCCTGTTAACACATTGCTTCGATGAGTTTGCTCTTCAAATAGCTTGGTTTCATGTTGGTGCACTTTTACTTTTAAGTCAAGTTCGGGTGTTGCCAGTTAACAAACGTCTGTTCGGCACATCGATGCATGGCTACTTCGCGCCAGAGGCAACTTCAGATGCAAATATCGGTCAACTATGATTTGCGCAACGAACAGAGAGTCTGGAATGTGACAAACTAGACAGCTCACCTGCTTTCTTTAAGTAACTTCTCAGCATTTTTATTGCCTCTGACTGCTATGGAAATGACGTCATCAAATCGTGAGGTCATTGTGACGAAACAAACATAAGCGTACAACGGATTTAAACCTTAACCAACTGCACACTGCCCTAAACAAGAATAAAACCTTGGTTTAGTGAAGTTACGTGCTTCCTTCCATTGCTGCAATGCCTGTTGACAATATCTCCAACAATAATAAAGATTCTAGAACTGATTCTGTGTAATCACTGGCCGTGATGACGTGCGGTTGTGATGTGGAATTAATTGCTTGTGACGTAGTCTCCTAGGGGAACTTGCAGCAGAGTTGTGTTGATCTCATCGTCGTCAAAGTAACACTTTCATGCCTGGGCTAGGGCATCTCATGCCTTACGAAGTTTTAAACGCTGAAAACCATACAATAAAACTATTCTAAAAAGCTGAAATTTCATGACTTTGTCACAAAGTTCATACGCATATTGGAGATGCTACTCAAAAATTTGTATCTCAGATACTTTTTGAAATACAACGTGGTTTATGACACCTTGTCAGAAACATTTTTGCAGTTTGCTCTTTTTAGGAGCAAAAGTTTCTCCTGTTGTTTCTTTATTCACTGGTGATACGCGCCGGCGCATAGCACGTGCCCAACTTGCAGAATTGAATCTTTTATAGAAACATCACCCTATTTGCATTGATTCAACGCCAGTAGACGTCAAATTATTATGAGCGTCTCCTTTTCGTGCCTCGCCTTGCGTAGCTTGTGCAGCTGTAACCGAAATGATCGCGCCGCTTTTACAAGACATACACAACATCAACAGACGTCGAACGTATGTATGTAATAGTTTAGAGTGAGCTTTGTAAATTGTGGTTGGTGAGAGATCTCTGGTTGGGTAACAACAAAAGATGCAATTCTGCGCTGGCAAAGCTCTTCTGAACTGTGAAAGAGTTTGCAACTTATAACGTGGACGCTTCATTGCGAACGGCGAAGACAGTGTAGATTTACAGCCAAGCGATGCGTCTTTTGATGTGTCTTACCCCATCTTCCGATACAGCATCTCAGTGGCGTAGCCAAGGGGGGGGAGGGGGGTTGGGGGTTACAACCCCCCTTTGGCATGCGTGTGACGTCACGATATTCGATATTCGACACGGGCTATTTTAGCCCCGTGCTAATTAATCGCTAATAACGGGAGCTATGAAAATCACAGAGCTAAAATATTTTGCAAGATAATAGCCATGTGTATTGTGCGTGTAGAAATTAAAATTTACCCCACAAAGTTATTGAAATAAAGTGTTTGAGATGAAAAAACGATAGAAAGTAGGTTTTTATTCTAATTTCCCGAAAACAGCTTCAAAATTGACCGTTCGAACGCATATTTTTGAATTATAACATGGAGTAATGCCAAACTAAACAAAAATTTACTTTTCCTGATAAATATAAGGCATTTTTGGGCGTTTTTACATTACAAAGAAATTGCACTAATATTTATAATCTACCATATAATTTGTTTGCTCAAATATCAAGCACCGAAAGGTCAACTCTGGTTTGCCGCTCTTGCCCTGACCTAATTCTCATCGTAGAGAAATAAGCACAGCTTGATATGTCCTATCGTGTCATTGCGAGTGCTAACAGCTTATAGATACTTTGCTTATGTCGATACAACGTTCAGCGGTGTTGCGATACAACCTAAGAAAGTCATGCGTTTGTTTCAAATTGCATTCCTCTTGAATGAATGCTTTTTTGTTACGCAAAACTTTCGCAGGAAATATCGGCCGCTTTACAACGGTTCACCATCGTCAGACGTTGAAACAGTACAAACATTTGATCTGTGAAAGCAATGCCTATCAGTGAAAATGGAAACACATAATGTCATCCAGGCACTGTTTATTGAAAATGAAGACATGCAGCTCGTCATTGCATTGAGAAAAACTGACTTATCAAAATTTTTCGAAGACAAGAAATTCCAGTCACAAAAAAAATATGACTTGTGCGAAATATTGTACAAAACAGACCGTATTGCAAGTGTAGTAAATTAGCATCGTCAAGTATAATGGTAATGAAATTGAACCGCACAGCTTTATAAGTAATATTTCGATCAATTAATAGATAGAAAAATACCCCGCTTTTGAATAAAACGGTGATGACCAAATCATCATCATCATCGGCCATGCCTGAATAAGGCGTCGGCTACCGTGAGTCTCCACAACGATCGATTGTCCATACTTCTAATTAGATTTTCAAAATTTTGGTTTGTCCACGTTGAAAGATTTTTGAAGATTTTCAAACGTGGACGCCCCTGGTGTCTCTGACCAGGAAATCGCCCCATCATTGCCGAGTGTTCAATTCCGCGTTTGCGGTAGACATGCCCGATAAATGTCATTTGCCTTTTTTTGATAGTTGTGATGAGGACGCCAGGGGTGCACCCAGAGCGTCTCCACACTTCTTCGTTAGTGATTTTATCCATCCAGTTAATTCTCATCATTCTATGAATGAACCAAATTTCAGCACTGTTGATCTTCTTCACTATCTTCGGGCATACAGTCCAGGATTCACAGCGATATAGCAGAAATGACCAAATACTGTGATTAAAATATCTAATCTCATAATCGACGATAACATGATAAGAACAAATCTTATGATAGCCCGCTATTTCATTATGAAAACCACTGGTAATAGCAAATTTGAGTTTGCTGTTAATCTATGGTTTCGTCCCAAAAATGTTGACATTGTATGGCGGAGTGACCTACGTAGAATAGGTACATCATCCAATCGTCTAGACATGTGTGGTTTGACTAATGACATGGCTAGCTGCCACCCCTCCACAAAACTTTCGTCTCCCTTGGCTTGCGAAAAGGACAACTCGCGGTTCAAGTAACTAGTGGTCATCGCATTGACCCGCGCAACGTCTAAAATGTAAGAAAATGCAGACACAGTCCATTTTGCTGATTTCGGCTTGACGCTATAATATGCCATCTTCTGGTCGACGACATCAGTCCCACCCTTGGTAAAATCGTAGAGCTTGATTATTGCAGGTTTTTCCTTTCCGTCATCTTTGGTTACTCCAAGGATTGGCTGCATAGTTGATAAGACCAGAACATTGCGTTTACCGGTAGATTTTGGTTTGACTGCGTACGACGTAACGGTAATGTGGTTTCTCGACTCTTCCCAGTAAATTTTGGTACTGAAGGCTTCCCAATCAGTGAGAGGTTTTAACTCGCTAACCCCTTTTCTATTGCTTTGCCATTTTCCAACTAAAGTTATGTTTTTGTTCCAAAGCCATTCTGCTTAATCAAGTGAAGTGTAAAAGCGATCAAGGGATATGTTTCGTCCTTGAAGCGAAGAAACTCTGTCCAAATTGTGTACCAACGTTTCCACATATTCCATAGTGGAAGTCAGATAGTGTGGTCCTGGTACACCTACTGGCTTACCCGCATAAGCTATGGCGGTATAGGTGAATGACATACGCGCACTATTTATGCTTCTTAGCAACAAATCATATTTAGCAGGCTTATTTTTTGCCTGAAGCTTATTGCCTGAAGGACACACCAACGCGGGATGGAAACAAAGTCTCATCCAGTGAAAGGAAGTCTTCTGGTATTAAAATCTTTTCACAATTTCCAGTAAAATATTGGAAAAGTTCTCTGATTGCTGTAAATCGGTCACTTTGCCAGCGATTGGCCCTAGTGCTTTTATCATCAAAACGAATATTTGCAGACAGAAATTTGAATCGGTTCAACGACATTGTCGCACTAAATATAGGATGTCCATATAAATGGGAAAAGCAATCTTAATTCGGTAAAATGTTCGCTTGAGTAGTCCTCTAATACACCACAATCCAATGAATGCTTCTAGTTCCATGGCATCAGTTTGCTGAAAATGTGAAGCATGCCAAGATGTTCGTTGAGCCTCCGATATTCGCGATAGCCTCTCTCGTATACATGTGCTGGTGCTTGAAACAATGATGTAGATCATCTCTGTTGTAAATAAGAAACGCCATGCATCATACGACGTCGTTGCATATTGATAATCGCGCTTTACTCCTGGTAAACTGTGCACCACATTAGCAGAGTTTTGTCTTCCTCTTATTGATGGTTGCTTGGTACTCCAAACAACTTTCACTCTACTTCTTTAGTCAACAACCACCGACATTCGCTCCTCTTCCTGGTCAGGCAATGTATGGTAATTTTCCTCATCCAAGGCGCTATCTAATGATTTGACGGCATGGCTCCTACGACGTTGGGACTGTCTATGTCTGACGGTCACGACCTCATCTTCGTTACTCTTGTCAGATGTTAGCGGACCACCTTCACCATCAGATAAAGGCAAATCAACATCACTATCCGAAAAATTTGCATCACTTTCATCTTTGGTTGCTAATAAATTTTCCGTTTGCCTTGCATCATAATACACATTCGAAACCATAATTTTGAACTGTGGTATAAGGTACACACGGGCCACTTGCTGAAACAAAATGACTTCATTTTGCAAGAAAAATAAATTCAACATAGGGTGTGAGAAGATTTTTCTCTTCAACTGTTCGTGTTTTGAGCAATTAAGAAGTTAAATTTAATAATACAATAATTGGAGGAAAAAGCAGACATTCGTTACAATTATTATTCAGACTCTATACTATCCCTTGCTGGCAGAGTCAGCCATTTGCATTGATTCAACGTTGGCAGATGTTGAATCGTTGTTGAGTGACTGATTTTGATAGCCGAGGTGACTCAACTACTGTATCGCATTTTTCGCTCGATTTTGCCATTGTAAAAACATAGCTTCATTCTTACTTTTGACTGAGGATGAAAACAGCAGTTTTCGAAACGTTTGAATATGTTCGCTAATGTGTTAGCTTTGATATTCATAGTCCGAATTTCCTCTAAATCCTACGGTTATGCTCCGAAGTTTATTACTTTACTTCTGGCCTTTTCAATATCAAATTAATTGGCCCATAAAACATATTTTTTTCATATAGCTTAATGATGTAACCTGACTTGTCATATCGCCATGGTATTATGTGCATTTCTACATTACTCCTGTACGCAACGTTGGTCTTTAGCATACTAACATCACGTAAATGTCGTTTTATTTGGACAGTTGCTCATAGTACTCCCAGAGCTAAATACTGCAAACGTGTTGCAGATAATCTATATCGCACCTTTAGAGGAATTCATCAGTACGATTTTACATAATTCAAGAGTTTGCCGCAATAATCAGGAATGCTTTGTGTCTTATTCAAAGTATTCTTCATCTCATAAATAACAAAGTGCCATGAAACATCAAAATGACGTAGAATAGCTGTAAAGTTTATAAGTTTTGCGCAAAGAAATTAAAATGAGCCAGGATACTTTGTATTCTGTCCGATATAAACTCATCTATATTTGTCTAAATAGGTTGAATGACAGTAAATTGGCATAATTTGATTGTTACAACCGATTACACAAATATGTGAAACGTATAATGATTTTTAGCAATGATGGGACCGCTTGAAGTACCTCTCATTCTTCATTGTAGGGACGCTATGAACTCATAACAAAAATCAATGACCTAGAATTCATTACACCGTGGTGCTGACAAAACACGTTATGTATGTAGCATGACAGGTGTTATATTATATTGTATCGACGCTCTACGAGATAAATACAAGTGAATATACTTGCAAGAATCTAGGGTACTATAAGGCGTTGTGAAATCAATAATCGAGCAATTTTGTTATGATTATGGGAATACAACATGCATCAAAAAGAATCAAATCAAAAATAAATCTGTTGCTGTCAAACGTCGTCGTAATCACCGAATTGACATAGTTTGTTTGTTGGCCGGCCAAGCGTAACTAATCAGGCGACAATACGTATTCACAGTTCAGTTGAGGTTTGTTTTTATTTCTGACCATCACAGCGAAAAAGAGGTCTAGAAAAAGGCAAATGACACGAGAGTGGGAAAAACGAAAGGTTTGTTTCTTTATTATAAAAATCAGGCAGCTTTCAAATTTGACCCGCGTTCATAAACACGTTTATTAACAAACTTTAATAATATGTATTACAAACATGTTAATATTATTTAACGCTCAAAGGCCTTACGATTGTTTTTCCAACGGTAAAAGATTCTAGTTCATAACTAAAAGAAGTTATAAGCGGTTAAACTTTAAGGCACTTTGTGTAGGCCTACCATATTTTCATCACCCAAAAAGAGGACATGTTTAGTAAGCAAGTAAAATGCAAGTGGATTTTTACGTTTAAACAATTTTTACATCTTCTTAGATGATTATAGGCCTACGTAGCAGAAGTGACAAATTAAAAACATAACATATTTATTTGTCAGATTCAGTCAATGAACATTTTGCTGTTCGTTTGATTTTCTTCACAGAAAACATGCGTTTTGCATTTTGAGCCATAGTCTGTTGCATGCTCGATTTTTAACAATGCTGGATTTTTAACAATTCATTAAACAAATCTATAGTTCTGCAATATTTGAACTGTTCTGTCCATTTTCTAATCTGCCATCATTTAAAAAAAAACTAATGCAAGCTAGCTATCAGGTTTAAGACTAGCTTTGGTACAGTATTGTTCGAATTAATTGAAACTGGGATGTTTATGCTAACTAGGAATATTTCTGCTAAGTGGAAACTGGGAAGGGTGTTTTGGGGAAGTTTTAGCCACAGCGGGGTTGAATCACTGTTTTCGGTGAAAGGAATGACGATTTCTGAACGATATATCGATGTGATCACAAAAAAAGTTATCCCAGACCTGCGAAGGGCATTTCCAGAAGGTGGGGGCATGTTTTAGCAGGACCTCGCGCCATGCCATTCTTCTGAAAAACACTAATTTTTTGAAAAAAAAACAAGATTACCGTGTTAGATTGACCTAGCAATTCTCCGGATTTAAATCCTATCGATAATTTGTGGAGCATAATCAAGGCACGATCACGCAAGAAGGACTGCACCACCATAAGGAAGCTCATGGAGGCCATCATTCAGGTGTGGTTTTGGATCCAAAAAATTGTAGAGAACTGCAAAAAAACTAACCGAATCCATGCCAAACCGTGTTCGTGCAATATTGAAAGAAGCTGGAGGCCATATTAGGCATGAAACTATACACATCTGTTAAATTATCGCAATAAACCAAATATAAGATACACAAATTCAGCCTGTTTTCTTGACAGTTTCAATTAATTCGAACAATACTTATAGATCGAACAGTTTAACATCATCAATGCCAACATTTTTCTCTGACAGATACTTCCACACACCGCTGAAAAGCGTTATCCTATTCTTTGATCTTCTTCATCGTGTGTCACACGGCCGTAGCCCAGAGCATCACGCAGGCTCTTGCTCTATCGTTGAACTCGGCCAAATCTTGTGCAGAGCACCTTGCTTTTAGGTCAGGGCATTCGAGTAGATGTTGCATCGTTTGCTACTGTCTGCATTTGCAACTTGTGCTCTCCATTGAATACCCCCAGTGTCTCATCAAGGTTTTACACCTGCCAATACCAGTTCTTAAGCGGTTGAGGCATCGCCAATACTTCCACGGTTCACGTTTTCCGGAGGAAGGCTCTCCATGGGTGTGAGCTCCATATTGGCCAATGTCGGTCCGGCTGCCAGTCTCTCCTGCCATAGTTGAACCCGCACATTGGCGGCGACATCGTCTTGACCTAATGGGACAACTGAAGCAAGGAAACTTTTTCTTGACTTCAGACGCCTGTGTGCTGGAGTTTGACCATACAGTGGATGTCTCAAATCTATGTCCTGACAAGATCTTTCCTTTCTGCTGGTCACGCTTCTTCTAATGTTGGGGGGAGCAATTCCAGACAGAATGTGCAGCGACGTGATGTTGGTTGGTTTGTGACAACCTGTAATCAGACGGCAGCTTTGGTTCAATATGGGGTCAATTTTCTTGGCATGGGCTGAGCTTTCCCACACTGGGCAAGCATATTCTGCAACCGAATAGCATAAGGCTAAAGCAGTTTACCGTATTGTGTCAGGGAGGGCACCCCAATCAGAGTTTCCGAGTTTCTATAAAATATTATTTCTAGAAGCCACCTTAGCTCTTACTTTTTCGATATGGGATTTGTATGTGAGGGACCTATCTAGTTTGACACCGAGGCATGTTGGATTGATGCAGTGTGCCAAGTTGGTTCCATTCCAAGAAATGTTTAGTTGGCGTGATGCATCCCCGGATCTAAAGTGGAATGCGCAGACTTGAGTTTTATTGGGGTTGGCACGCAGGTGGTTGTCCGTGTAGTATGTTGTCAGCCCATCCAGAGCATCGCTAAGTACTCTCTCCGTGGAAGTGAAGTGTTTGTGTTGTGTTGTTATACACAAATCGTCAGCGTATATAAAGCTTCTTGTACCAGGATGGATTGGTTGGTCGTTTGTATAAATGTTGTACAAGATGGGGGCTGAAACACTTCCTTGTGGTAGACCATTTTTCTGCTGTCTCCATCTGCTATTCTTTGGTGTAAGACAGCATAAGCAATAAGCATTCAATCAAAGGATATGAACTCGGAAAATGAAACTAGTGGTCGAGTCTATTCATCCAAATAGGCAACACAAGAGTCGAACTATAGAAATACATCTGACACGGTCATCGAGAAACACTGCCTTCGTTTGCCACAGAAATAAATGTATCCATCATATCTACAGCAAGCAATGTATTGTCAACCTCAAAGTCAATAACCCTAAACACTTTTCTTAAACAAGGATAGCTTACTGTACTTCTGCCACAACTCACAGAAAACATACTTTTCTTTTTTGGTATGGTTGCTTAGCCTTATTTAGCTTTCGCCAACGTTACATCAAAATAAAACCTTGTTGAAAATGATAGCAATGCAAAAAAGAGGACATTTGAGCATTTTCATGTGTCCTCGGAGGACAATTCATTTTTTATGAAAAAAGAGGACAAATCCTCCTAAAAGAGGACATATGGTAGCCCTAACTTTGTGCCCCTGCCCAGAAAAACATCGTCTCAAAAAGCCCAGATATGAAAGAGTTAAGATAATGGCTCGGATCACAATGCGGCCAAGCAGTGTGGTCATTTTCAATTGGTTGCTTTCTTGCAAATTTGACTTGGCAGATGACAGGAAATTGCAATCATCTTTGAATTATTTAAAATGGTTTGAAAATTGAAAAAATACAAAGTTTAACTTTTAAAGATGGCGAAAATATTCTTTTGGAAATGTGAAATTAAGGTGATGAAAAGAACGCATCAATTTGTTTCGTCATAAAATGAACAATTTATGAGAAGCAGGCGAATGGACCCTCCAACGAATTTGAAGCATAAGCGAATGTCATCGTGTCGATATCTGTTGAAGGTGACCGCGTATCGTCATGGTAACAAACAGAGATGACGTCAGACTAATGTCCATAAGCCACAGGAAGAACAAAGAGAAGCAATGATCATGGTTAGTGGGGTGTGTAGGATTGTACGCCACTGCTGATGGTGCGTGGTAATCGATTGCATGGAACAATTAGATCTCCAACATCTTGTCATCGTAACTGTGACGTCAGCTACCACAACATGGAAAAATTACAACCAGCTTTATTTCCTTCATTTCGTCATCCAGTATGACTTCATCAAGTGGCTACACCAGCGCTCCTAACCTTTGTCGAGTCACGGGCCATTTCTGCTATCAAAAATTCTCGTGACGTCACTGTGGAAACTTTGCAATAAAAATATTCAGATAAGATAATTAATACAGTAATAAGAAAAATGAGTGCAAAATAACGTCAATAAACAGTTCCCATAATTGGCGATTTGATTTTAAAATACATCCTCAATCTACTTTGTTAGAAATGCAAATTTTTTTATTTTTTGCATCTACCTCCCCTCTCCTGTCTTACCCTCTCCTGTTCTCCTCTGCCCTGTCTCTGGCACAAACTAAACCATTCTGATAATGTGGTTGGAATGCGATGGACCAATATCCAGTCCGCGACATCCTTCTAGAAATCTTCAACGAAACTGGAAAGCAGAATCGACAACGCAAAATGTCGACAAATTGACAACTCGTTTAGATCAATCTATAAAACTAGTTGATCAAAACGCGTCGGCTTCTTGAACCAATAGCTTCAGGTTCACTGCCCGACTTAGGTGGTGAAAGATTTATTGTATTCCATGAACAACACCAAAAGATTAGATACATCTTCACCAACGCTACTCAGACAGTTCTTTACGCAAAACTAACGTCAACAACTGAGTTTGGCAGCGACCTGCAACTTGGAATCGAAGACGCGAAGGTTTGCGTCCAAGTGTGACGTCACATAGGCAACACAATAAAACGTGTTCATTAGCAGGCATTGAAAGCTGCTGTCTGTTTGGGAATGTAAAAACGTCATTTGATCATCATTGCCGTCATAATGATGCACTATGACCACCAGTTGGGATTGACTTATCCATTCATTGGCATCACTGCCACCCGAGAGGATGGGCCGAGTGCTTCTCCTCGTTGTGATTGCAAAACTGACGCAACAAACGTCATTATGACGTGACTTATCTCAAAGTTTCAAGTAGTTGGTCTGTCTGCACCAGGGTTGTCAGATTGGCCCTTTTGGGGCCAAATTTCACAAATTTGGCTCTTTTTAGAGGCAGTTAACTCCAAAAAAATTTGTTTGGCCCCTTGGCCCTTTGTTTTCAATATTTGGCTCTTTATGGAAGCAGTTGGCACATACTATCAAACTAGCTATTTAAATAAATGTCTTTCGGAAATTGAGACTGAAAAGTGTTATTACGATGTTTTAGTTTGACAGTGCTTGGTGTATTTTATCAAAAGTTATCTGGCAACTCTTATCTCCCGAAGGTAGGTCACAGGAATCGTTCAATTCAGTTTTCGTAGTTTTGTAGTTGTACCATGAGCTAGCTAACTAGTACACCATAAGCTAATTCAATTTATGAGTATGGCATCTGCAAAGTGAAAGAGCAGTTATGATGAAGGGCGGAAGTACTGTACACTGTAGTAGATGAAGATTTGGAATTGTTCTTGTAGAATGTAGACTGTGTTGTTGCAATGTTGTGACGTTATTGACGTTGTTAACATTATTATGTTTTATTAGCAACGTTATTAACATTATTGAACAATTTGGCTCTTTTTTACCCAGTTTGGCCCTTTTTTCGACATTGGCTCTTTTTCTCAAAAGCTGTCTGACAACCCTGGTCTCAGTGATGGGCATTATCGGCGATAATTTATCGGCGATAATCATCGGCGATAAATTTTTATCGCTTATCGTTATCGCTCAATTATTTTTTCAGTTATCGTTTAACGATAAATTGATTATCGCCGATAAATTTTATTTCGGGTCAACACATGTGGAAAGACCATGAAAAGTAATATTTTTACTAGCCACCTAGTTAATGAAACTAAAATTGAAACCAGTTCTTCTTCAGTGCCTGAAGTGTATGTGCACAGGTCGTTGTCAAGGGAGGGAGCACGCCCCCCTGCAGCAACGGCCCTGACAACACAATAATTTTTAGAGTTGCAAATTGCAATGCAATGAAATGCATGCAATAAGTCTCTTGTTGTTTTGCTGCAATCGGCAATCGCGAGTGAATTTTACAATTAAAATGTAAGCGCACAGACAGTACAGATTCCTTTGAAGCGAAGCGAAAGAAATTGGCAAGTGGTTTGTGAAAGTGTCGCAATACGAGGCCGCTTTTACATCGGAAACATGGTCTTTCGCGCCACCTCACGATCAACTATTTTATTCTTGTGTTTTCTTTTTTCGTTGGAAGTGTTAGATTTTAGTAATTGTCGTAAAAAATGAAATCCCTCTCATCAAAACCTGAAACTTACTGTTTTAAGCGCATTAAATCTTTAGATGAGTAGATTAACTAAAATTGCAAGAACTTGCCTTGAGATGTGCGGTTACGTCACAAACTCAGTTTAAAAGACAAAATTCACACACAATAACAACACAAGATCGGTTATAGACTGTAAGATCGATTTTTTTCTAGCTTGGCGATATAACTTTAATCCAAAAATAATAACCAAATTCGTAAGTGCCATTTAACTTAAAAAGTTAGCTCATTTGTGCCGAAAGTGAAAGTAGCCTACTTAAAAAAAATTTTCGGAAAATTTAAATATTGCATAATTATGACCTAAAAAACATATCACAATTATTTTTTTCCTAATTGTGTTTGTACTTTTTGAGAGAAAAGCCGTCCTATATATAAGACGCTAGGCAAATCCGTCATCAAATTTCACAAGTTTCTTGTGCGTAATGCTTTAAGCGTTATTACATTTTACTTATCGCTCAAAATGATAAATCGGAAATGTCTTGTTCATGTCTTGTCATGTCATTATTGTCATCGAGCATTTTATTAAAATAAAAGTTCAAAAAATAAGCAGATGAAAATTAGCAAAGTAACACAATATCACTGAAACAAGTCATTTCGGAATATGATATTGCTTGAAGCATTTGACATGCAGACCGACATCACATTTTTTGCATTTTGTAGTAGTTTTTGCATGACAATAGGCGCATCGAGTTGCGTGGTAAAATTATGCTAACTACAGTATAACCTTTCTGATTTACAGGGACGTGCAGTCAGGGGAGGCAGGTGAGGCAGTGCCTCACCTGCCAACATCTGGCAAAGCAAAATTTATATCAAAGATATGGTTATCACAGAATAAATATTATTTGTTAAAAAGTGGTAAATATTGCACGTTTTTAGGTGCTTTTATTTGTGTGAATTGCTGTAGTCGTGCCCCCTTTCCCCCAAATTCTACGTTTCTTTACCCAAACAGTGCTTTAATTTTTTCTGTTTCTGTGGCGATATTCATATCGAGCGTTCACGTGGTCAAAATCGTTGAAATACGCGAGGAGAGGCAACGCCAAGCTGTGCCTCACTTCAGATCAGAAAACTTCTATACACTGCATTATGCGTGCCTTTTTCTTTTGCAAAGTCGCCCAGAAATCATCATGAACAATTTAGCTACGATTTGAGGCTTGCCTCAAATGTGACGTCACAGCTATGAAACCTTTTTCGTCAAGCTGGAATGCCAGCATAGCACGTGGTATGTGACTTCTTGCAGTGTAAAGGATTGTTTCTTATAAAACTTAACTAAAAAATGGAGGAAGATTTAGTATCAAATCTGAGAGATTTTTAAAAAATAAACTTTCAATTTCCAAAGTTGAAGTCATAAATAAAGGAAGACCGGTTCTAAATTTATAAGGTTTGCATCAGACGACTGAACAAAAAAAAAATAACTTGCAACTTTCAAAGAAATTGCTACTCAAAAAAGAAGTGGCTGTGGGGCTATGCTTTAAAAATTGCCTTTTCTGCTTTCCCTGTCTCTTGTTTTCAATATCTAGTGATAATGTTAGGACTAAAGAAGGGTCTGTATAACAAAGTCACAAATATTTTAGTCCAAAAGGATAGGCGCATGGATTTTATTTTTAATAAATGTAAAAACATGCTACTAATTTTTTTGATTAGTATGATACCATTTTGTTGTTAAAAATTTTTATTGTAAAAGTGACTTGAAAAAATTAGTGCCTCACCATCTAGAAACCTCACCGCACGTCACTGCTCATTTACCTATGCGACCAAGCTTACCTCAATCAAATATTTTTATTCCCACTAATACAGTGCCTAGGCTATATCATAATTCTTATCTCAACAACTCAGCGTTCTGTTTGGTGTTAGAAGTCTTGTCTCAGATTTCATAGAATTTAGACATACGAAGGCGAGCGTTCTGCCATTGCTTTAATGATGGTGTTCACAAAGAAAGCAAAAAAAAATTATCTGAAATTATCAGTAAATTAAGATAATTATGTTATTGTTCTTAAACAAACACGACTAATTTGACAAGCTTGATGGATTTCACAGTATGCACATTTTTACTACCAATAACGCTTAAGATTACTGATAAATTTTCAAGCATTTTGCGTTTTTGGGAAATTTTTCAATTATAGCTGACTTTGCTGTAAACAGCCCTTAAGCAGAAAGCAAAATACAAAGTTTGGAATTTTTTATGGTATTTTCATTTGATTTAATTATTTTGCCTACTGCACGTAAGCGGCAGTGTAACTCAATTGATAAAAGCATCCAACTGGTATCTGAAGGTATAATTATAAGCACGGCGGTTACCTCAGTGGTTTGATTCTGGATCAAGAAGTTGAAGATTCGATACCTACTGCCGCTGTTGTGATTCTATTCATGCATAACTTACAAAAAGTTTTGTCCCTTTACAGTATATTATGTTTGATTTTTCGTCATGTTGATGAAAACAGTTCGTGCTGCATGAGATGAGGCAGCGCTAATCAAAAAAAAAATTATCGTTATCGGACATTATCGGCGATAATTTATCGCTTATCGTTATCGCTTAACTTTTTTTTGATTTATCGTTTATCGTTATCGCTTTAGGCATTTTTCGTTTATCGATTATCGTTATCGCTTAACTGAAAAATGAGTTATCGCGCCCAACACTGCCTGGTCTGCACTGTCTAAGTACCAAAGGATCGGTCAACAGTGGTGGATTTCCAAAAAATTAGCTTACGGAGCGCTAGTTTTTTATTTTCCAAATGCACTAGGTGCCGTAGAAGAAATTTAGAAATATGTCTTTATAAGACTTTAAAACAACACACTTGATGTAGGCTACCTAAAACGTTGCTAAAGTAAGTATCATGGTCTATAGATGGTACAGCGTTGTTCAATGCAAATATTCATATTTTAGAGAAACAATAATACAAAAAAATACAAATTATAGCCTAGAAAAAAAAAAGATAAAAATTTGTTTTTAGTTTTTTCCACTTTTGATTTTTGATTTTTCAAGTTATAGCCTACAATTTTTAAGACACTTATCGTATTCAAAATCATAAAACCTCTGGCGACTTCGGGTCTCAATTGCCGGGTTACGCCCATGGCGTAATCAGGATCCAGCATACTTCGCTGGTTAAAAATTTCTCAGTGGAAGACGGATCATTCGTATAAAGAGTAAACTTGAAACAGTTACAGTGTGTAGAGAAGAAGCACGGTCAGATGTCAGTATGAGGTTCATTTGTGAAAATCCGCGCTCACACTCGCTCGATGAAATTGGAAGGGATTATAGTGACGTTATCAAATTTTGAAGACTCTGGGATCTTCTTTTTGTAGTTCTATATTCACGAAGTCCTTTCACAGCAGCTTCGCGTTCATCTAAGCGCAATCTCTTTGCCACTTCAATGATTTCGTTTTCTCCTTGTGTCATTAGGCTACTGTGTCCTCTGGCCAAATAGTTGAATCAAGTATTTTTCGGCTGTTAATAAATGACAAGTCTGTTGAATTCAACAAGCGATCTTGGATGAAATTTCCTAAGTGATTATACACCCTTCTCTGTTGGGTGAAAAATATCACCCTTTGGTAGGGTGGAAATGACCATCTTTCCCAATAGGCTATGTAGTGGGAATGAAAAAGTAGAAGTGGAATTTTTAGACCACCCCTAGAAGTGGTTAAAACTACACTTTTTGATTTACAGTGTAGAAGATGCGGGGATTGAATAGCGGGCTATTTCTGCAATTGTTTACATGTAATTCTACACCTTTGAACTCTAGTTTTCTTCAGAATCCTTAGCAATGCCATAATGTCGTCCGGGTTCGTTCCTTCGTGTTTCAAATAATTTTGCAAGATTATTAACTTTGTTATCTGCATCTCAAATAGTAGCCTACATGCTCTGTTTTACAATTCAAGGCTTAGGCTAGTTCGGATAATTCTTGCAAGTATTCGTACATCAAAGCCCAGTTCCAACAAGAAATCCGTGGATGTTATCTTCGACAAGAGTCCTTGATATTTCGCACGTTCCCGAGAATCTCTTGTGTCGCTAATAGCCACCTTTTTGAAAAATTCGACAAGTGCTGAGAAATCATTCCAGACGGCACTAACTGTGCGGAAACTCGAGGCTGCCCAATGTGTGTCCAGTAGGCCTACTCTTCCGATTTTCAACAACTGTACTTCAACAGCCGCTGCACATTCACCCAATTCCCTGCTATTGTTGGGAGAAGCGTGGTAAAGGCTATAGCGTTTGTCCATAAAAGATCGAAATCGATTCGAATTACTGACTGATTTTACAGCATGACTGTTACGGACAATTTTCATATCAAACGTCACATATAACCGTTGTCTACTAAACCTGGAGTCTTACGTCATGGACTGTTGCTAGAAAACAGCAGAGATTACATCATCGTTAAATCTTAAATTGCACAATCGCTTGCAGCTGCAGCATAACATTACATCATCGTTAAATCTTTAATTACTTAAACAGGTGTAAGCCAAACTTGAGCAGGTGTGAGCCAGACTTGAGCAGGTGTGGGCCAGGCTTGAACAGGTGCTTGAATAACTTATCATTGCCTATCATTGTTACATCACAGTAACTGCTTACGTGCGTTTGAAATATCGTAATTTATTCTCGACATTTTAAAATTGTTGCTTGAAGAAGTTGGTCGCAAATTTAACTGTTTTGCTTAGTGCTTGCCAGCTGGACAAAATTTCCGTCTTTTATCCAAGTCATTTGCACTGTAGTGACAAGTTTAGTGGTGTATCGCGTTGCACCCCAATTTCGACAGCCGTGGGCTATTTTTACAGAAATACACTTTTTGAATTGACGTTTTCGGAAGAGTGTTTCTTTTCGGTTATTACATACAGACGAACGGATCCGGAAACTTTATGTTACAATTTTCCCACGAAAAGATTATGGTTTACCGCTGTGACCAATGACGAACCGATAGTTCCAATATATGGTTGCACGTTACCACACCACAGTCCACAATGTCTGAAAATTCATCACGAAGCAATTTTGCTACACCATTTTTGCGACCTATCATCACAGCCGCGCCATCACATACAACACAACCAATCCAACAAGAAGATAAAAATGTTGTAGACATGCCATATGATTTTAGGCAGCTCTTCAGGGAATCATAGATGCCATTCGCCGTAAGACTAGCGAGCTCAACAAGACCAACAAAATTAATACATTCACAGGTTCGCTTCCGTCAAGACTGATACGAAGATATATCAGAGTGAATACCCGATTTAACGTGTTCGACTCATCAACAATTATGGATACTTTTACTGAACAGGGCAAAGCATAATAAGAGTATAAAATATTTGAGCTTCCGGAACGCCGTTCCGGAGAAGTCTATTTTTTGATCGAGCTTCCGGAGCGGCGCTCCGGACCCCTCCGGCTGAAATCCAGCCCTGTCGGTTAACAGTCTAAATACTTTATTAGAAATTTCTAAGAAAGTATTTAGACTGTTGACCGATCCTTTCGTACTTAGACAGTGCAGACAGACCAACTAAGTTAGTAATGGACAAAGGATCGTCGCAGCATAGTAGCCGCTCAGATAGTCAGGCAGATCTCCTCTATCAGTTTACTACTAGAGAACTTCAAAGTTTCAAGTATTTTTAAAATTTGAAAAAGTTTTTATTTGTTGGTCTTTGAGCCAGACTTTGTCAAAAGGATTCTAATTCTTTCTTGGTTTACCTCGACCTAGTCTGATCACATGAACGGCAAACGAAATAGGGGCAGACCACCAAGAATTCGGACTAATGATATTGAAGTCTGGTCAGGACTTAACTACAAAACAGCAGTAGAAAAATTTCCCAACAGAAAAACTTGGCGTCTCATTGCCTCCAACCCTCGACGAGAGGAAGGAACTTAATGATGATGAGACTAATGAAAGTTTCAACTGCTCAGCAACCAAAACGTTGGACTCACCTTTTCCTGTTCCGTGCCGCTTTTTGTTTGTCCTCTTCTGTTGCTCCAGTGTTTTCCACTGTGACGTCATTGTTGTCGTCAATAACGTCATCTTCAAGTTGCTCGTTGACGTAAATAGGATTGTGGTAAGAAGTGCTGACTGTAGTGACATCCATTGTATTATATATTCAACTAACTAACGTGGCAACACTGCTGCTAAACTAACTGAAGCAACACAACACTTCATTATTTGTTTGAACTAGCACATAACTATTGCGTTGCAGATTGCACTTTTAACCTGGTGTCAGTTAATGCTTATGTTGTATCTCGGTTCTTTAAGTTATTGATGCATGAAAGGCAGGAAATACTGATGTGGTTGCTATTTTGAGAAATTAGTGATAGTGCTATGTTAACCTCAGACAATTTATTCTGTCCCTTAATCCAGGGCAGTATTAAGGGGTAGAGGGGGCGGTCATCGGTCTTAAAGGACCCACTTTAGAGGGGGCGGTCATCGGTCTTAAAGGACCCACTTTAACGTTCCAAGTTTGTTTCTTTAGTTGCTAAAGTTCACTGCAGAACGAACGAAGAGTGAGTTTTTCTCACGTGATGTGAAACTTTATTCAGTCTGAAAGGAAATTATTTCGGTGAAACTTTATCCAGACGTGGAATAACGGAATAGAAATGTTTTGGCTAAAACTTGATTGCTGGAAGCACTGGGTAGTTTGACTGAGCTCCCCTCCCCCACTTACATCGGAAGCCTCACCGTCAACTTGCAAAGTTGATTTCTCTGAGCTCGCCATGGTTCACTGCCTGGTCACGTGATATCGATTAAATGATTGAAATGACCACGTGACTGCACTTGACGAAGGGAAACCTGAAAAAAATGAAAATTTTGTGGCTTTGATGTAAAATAGTTTGCTAACATTCCATCAATCATTTTATATTAAAATATTGCAACAATTTTATTTCCAGATGTAAAGAGGGATATCTTCCATGGAGGGGGACCTCCTTGACCCTTCTCGAAACCCCTGAGTGACAGCCATTGGTGCAAACATTCAAGATTCTCCTACTCAAATTCTGTAGCAACAAATTGTTCTCACTTCATGGGAAACCACAGGCCTTGCAGCTTTTAGAAGGCCTTGCAGCACAAATCGGAGTTGAGAACTACTCTACTTTTACGTTGCAGTTTAGCTCTAATTCGATGGTCGCATTACAGATCAGTATATTGTTCAAATGACATCTTAATTTCTTAGGGGT
This sequence comes from Aplidium turbinatum, assembly GCF_918807975.1. Classification (NCBI taxonomy): domain Eukaryota; kingdom Metazoa; phylum Chordata; class Ascidiacea; order Aplousobranchia; family Polyclinidae; genus Aplidium; species Aplidium turbinatum. The sequence goes on along the minus strand of NC_137483.1, from coordinate 895,286 downwards.
GCACCATGGATGGATGGTCATTTGCGTCGGGATTTAATAATCGCGATGAAATATCATCAGAGATTAATCGCTGGAAAATGAAGATTAAATAAAATCAATTTAACTTATAAAAGATTTTCACTGAAAATGACAGATCTAAGTAGCTGACATGTGGGCGTGGGAGACAATTCTCTGACAAGCTACATGTTAAAACTGGACCCTCAAAATAGAAAATATTCCTAATTAAAAACGTTATTTTGACCAAAAACGTGGCCAACGTGGCTTGCCCTTGGTACAAACTATCAGCAACGTCATTGGTTCAAACTCAGCATATATGAACTCACCTGTCAAATTGTTAATGTTTTCAACTTTATTGGTTCTTGCTTTCAGCGTTCTTATCTTTTCAGCAACGAGCAATAAATTACCCTATAAGTGGACACTTGAGACTTTCAAATTTCTACACCACCCTCAACAAAACCAATACTTGTTAAACCTTGACTAATTGTGACGTAACAAAACATTATGTTACAAAACAAAAACATCCTTTGAAACGGTTGCGTACAGAATGTAGGATTAGAAGACGGACGCAAACGCTTTGAAATCTGTGCTTTGCTGTGCGCTGGTGTTATTTGCATTTCAAAGCAGTTCACATTTTAAAGCAAAAACTATGCACTAAGACTAACATTAGTAATAAAAGGTTTCTACAAACTCTTAACCTCAGAATAAATAAAGTAAACAATATCACACCAAATCAGAAGAATCGGTTTATTTAAATACAGAGCTTTCGCCACACAAGTGTGGCTTCGTCAGTATAATCTGCAACAATAATAAAGAATGAAATACTGTTAAGATGATTATAAAATTTAATGAAAGTGTTAAAAAAGTAGATAATATAGTAAAAAAATAGAAAAGATCAAATATTATACATAACTATAAGACTTTAGGTCAGTAAACTAGATAATAAGGCGATAATCAACATGTAAAAATTCAAATCTATTAAAATTGTAATTGAAGAGAACTTTTAACTATAAAACTAGTTTCTACGTATTATAGCTCCTATCATTTGTCTGACTTCTAAAGATGACATAGCCTACACTATTTATTATCGTGATAGCAAGGAATAAAAACAAACTGAACCGCTAATTCAAACAGAACTAAATTCTAAGAATGTTGAGATGCAATGACATTGGCATAGCAACGATAGGTTAAAAGTAAAAATGCATTTCAATAATGATGTCATAATGAAAATTTTATATTAGAAATGAATTAAAAATGAACAAGGGAGTAGTAAAGAAAAAAACGTATTGAAACGTTTAAATCAATTAGTGAAAGAAAAAACTTAACCTCAGATCTGGCTTCTCGGTGTTATGGGAATTGCTAATCATCAATAATTGTAGGATCCATGTGAGAGGATTCAACCAAACGTATAATAATCAATAAAAATTCAACCAGGTTTGGTAACTACAAAAATTTATTGGTAGAGCTTTCGCCGCCGTAAAGGCGGCTTCATCAGTACTCTTATTCAAATAGAATCAAAATATTTCTATTTTAAAATCATTCTATTTGAATAAGAGTACTGATGAAGCCGCCTTTACGGCGGCGAAAGCTCTACCAATAAATTTTTGTAGTTACCAAACCTGGTTGATTTTTTATTGAAGACTAACACTGTCTAAACACTAACACTGGTTCCTGAAGTCCAACACCATCGCCTCTACGTGGCGGAACTAGTAATGCTGAGGATTAACCCGAAGCAGCCAAGATGGTGGGGCACTGTAGATCAGGACTGGCCGACCTACTACAGTAAACTCTTGGCCACATATACCTCGATGAAAATTTTACATGAAAGAATAAAGCTAAACAGCGTGAAGGGGGCCTATCCCTCAAAGTAAGGTTCCTCGCTCGGTCCGAATTCTGATGGTTTGCAGGTCAGACCGGACCGTCAAAAAGCTACTGCAAACCAACAACAGAAGCAAAATATTCGAAAACAATGGAAGAAGAAAACTTTTAAGATTGCAACGTGGAACGTCCGAACCTTGTATCAGAAAGGAAAATTGGACAACATCATTAAAGAAATGAAAAGAATGGATATCAAAATCTTAGGCATATCAGAGATGAGGTGGAATAACAGCGGACGAATAAATAAAGATGGCTACACAATTATGTATTCTGGAAACAATAAGCACTCAAGGGGAGTAGGAGTTATAATTAATCCTGAATTTGCAAACAATATTATTTCCCATCGGCAGACTGCGATAGTGATCACAATCCTGTTGTTGCAAAATTCAGATTAAGACTACAAAAACTGAAAAGGAAGAAAAGAACTATTCACTTCAACTGGAACGCATGTAAAGAAGACAAAACCATTAAAGAGAAATTCCAACAAGCTTTCACATTGCAAATGACAAGTAGTAATACCGAAAACAAAACTGAAACGACGACCACGGAAGAACATTTTAACATTATCAAAGATTCGATTAATAAAGCCAATGAAATAGTTCCTAAAATAAATTACCAACGACATAAAAACTGGATGACAGAAGAAATCTTAGAAATGATGGAAGAAAGAAGGCAAAAGAAACACAATAAAAGTGAATACCAAAAGTTGAACAAACAAATAAAGAAAGCATGTAACAAAGCCTGTGAAAAATACTTGAATGACGAGTGCACATCAATCGAAAAATTATATAATCTCAGCCCAAGAGAAACACATCAACGAATCAAAACGTTAACTGCAAAGCACAATTCTACGTCAAAGTCAGGATTTTTGAAGAGTAAAACAGGTGAAATACTAATGGAAGAAAATGAAATACAGAAAAGGTGACAAGAGTATTTATCTGATTTATATGACGATCCAGATCGAACTGTAAAACCTTTCAAATTCAGTGAACCAATGTCAGGACCAAATATTCTAAAAAGTGAAATTGAACATGCCATAAAACAAACTAAATTGAATAAGGCTGTGGGACCAGATGAGATCAGTACTGAGATGCTAAAAACACTTGAACATGTAGGTGTGGATGCATTGCATGAACTCTTCAATAACATATATGATTCAGGAGAGATGCCTACCGACATGAACAAATCAATTTTTATCGCATTACCTAAAAAACCGGGAGCAAAGGAATGTGAAAATCACCGCACAATCAGCTTGACATCACATATTACAAAAATTTTACTACGCATTGTCATGAACCGAATCAAGAACAAAATCAACGATGAAATTGCTGAAGAACAGTACGGATTCATGCCAGACCGCGGCACAAGAAATGCTGTATTTGTATTAAAAAATATCGCTCAAAGATCAATTGAAATGAAGAAAGATCTGTACATCGCATTCATTGATTATAAGAAAGCTTTCGACCGAGTAAAACATACCAAATTACTGGAGATGCTAGATAACATTGGAATTGATGACAAGGATCTACGTATTATTCAAAACCTTTACTTTGATCAAATTGCAGCAATAAAGATAAATCACAACATTAGCGATTGGATATCCATCAAGAGAGGAGTTAGACAGGGATGCGTGCTCTCTCCAAGCCTTTTTTCATTATACAGTGAGATCATCCTCCGATGTCTTGATGATGAAGCTGGCGTAAATGTTGGGGGAAGTAACTTTAATAACCTGAGGTATGCTGATGACACTGTTTTGGTGGCTGATTCGGAAGCAAAACTACAAAATTTGTTGAACAAAGTAAATGAAAGAAGTAAAGAATTTGGAATGGAAATGAATGAAAAGAAAACGGAAACGATGGTAATCACAAAGAAAAAAGAAAATGAAATTCCAATTTGTCAAATTAAAATGAAAGGAACAACTATAAAACAAGTAAAAAGCTTTCGATATCTTGGAACAACAATAAACTGGGACGCCAAAGATGATAAAGAGTTCAATATACGTATTGCTCAAGCAAAAGCCTCTTTCCAGCAAATGAAAACAATATTATGCAACAAGAACATATCTTTCGCAACCAGATTCAGAGTATTGAAGTGTTACATTTATCCAATTTTTAAATGTAATTCAGAAACCTGGACAATTACCAAATCAATTAATAAAAGAATAAATGGGTTTGAAATGTGGGCATTCCGAAAAATGCAGAGGATTTCCTGGACTGACAGAAAAAGCAACCAAACTGTTTTAAATCAAGTCAAACAAACAAACAATCTTCTAAAAAATATCAAAGAAAAACAACTTCAATTTTTAGGACACGTGCTGCGAAAAGGAAAATTAGAACATCTCTCTCTCACAGGCAAAATTGAAGGGAAGCGTGCCCAAGGCAGACAAAGGTTAACATACTTAAACCAACAAACCGACAAAACTAACACCAACATACACCTAATACACAAAGCAAACAACAGAGAATCCTGGAAACTTTTCATACACGAGGCAGTCAATGCTTGGAATCAAGTGCGACAATAAAAGAAGAAGAACACTGTCTGCATTTTGGTTTGCAAATAATCGCTTAAAAGTGACGTCACAATATGAAATGAAAACACTTTTTCAATTTTATTTTTCATTGCTGGCGCAAAAATGAAAAAAACGATAAAGTAAACACTCAAGTTTGGCTCTCTAAAGAACAGGATAAGATGGCAAAACCAAAAAGTTTAAAATATGCATCGCTAAAACAACGTTTGGAAATCACTACCTTTTAATTTGCACAGCCACCAAACCAACTTGTTAGGAGTTCAAATGCAAAGGAAAAGAACAGTCACCCCCATAAAAAAAACAATAAAAGACAATTTATTAATATTATGATGCTAAAGTTAGAGTGAGCAGTCATTGTAACTGCACAGAGAAAACAGAGCAAAGAAATCTGAAGATTCAAACTAGGAATGAGAAAGTCTTAAATGAAGCTTCACCCTGACGCTTAGCCTCAACTTGCTAAAGGCCAACATTGGTTGAAATGTCTCAACTTGCAAGTTATATGGATCTAGTTCTAGTATACCTCACCCAGTGGCCGATCCAAGAAGAGTGACCTCCTCATATTATGTTATGTTCATCCGCCTTATTTTATTTTGTCACCACAACTCAACACTTCACTAAAACTCACCAAGTGATCATCAACCACAGTTGTTAATACAGCAACCGAATTCGAGGCTGCCCGTCTGTTTTGCGTCTTCGTCAAGGTCCAACAGCTGCTGTTTGCCGAGAACCAACGAACTTATCAAAGACTGAAACACTGGTCGAGTAACTGACCTACAAGCAGGCCTGCTTGTACAATATTCGTACGCAATTCTTATGCAACCACCCACGCCATCTATCCGGAAATATCCCAGTCAGCAAAATTGACGTTTTTGCATCGTTTCAACGTCGCCAATCGTTAAAAACGTGTAGAAAAGGAAACTTTTCTGGCTGGGACATACTCCACCTACTCAACTGTGGAGCTTATATCATTGATACAGAAACCTTATTGATCATTTGCAGTTTTTTGCACCACATACTCTCGCAACTGGCATCGACCAGTGTTGCCAGATTTTTTTTTAAAAAAGAGCCCAAAAATGCGCCAAAGCAACTTAAAAGTAGCCCAATTTGCCGTCGCGACGTCGACGGTTGAGCAACGAAGGCGCAGGCTTTCTAGGGGGGTTTTTGGGCATGCCCCCAAGAGTCATAGACAAAGCAACATCTTTGTCCATCATGCTGATTGTGTAGATACAAAATACATACATTAATACTAATAATACAACATACAATAAGTACAATGTTCAATATTGAATCAAGCATTGTTCAATAGAAAAAAACTTAGACGAGCCAATGCTATACAAACTTCATACAAATTCCTATTTTCAAATTCAAGATACAAATGGTTCCATAGTAGATGCTAATGCATAGCATAAGCCCGTCAACTCAGATGAACTACCAAGAACCAACACCCAACAAAATTCTATCATCAACTGCTGAAGCTTCATTTTCATATATAGAGCTGTCATGCTTCCGCATTGATGACCGGGGATCAAACAGTATTTTTCCAATTGTTGCAGCAAAGTTCTGATCCTCACAATCGCTGACAAAAGTTGAAGTCCGATACGATTTCGCAGTTTGGTTTTGATTGCAGAAACTCTCGAAAAGGCTCGCTCAACTACCGTAATGCATTGCTGATTGGTATAACTATAGGCTACATTGTTAGTGTCAATTGAGCAACTTCTCTAAATTTATACTCCCCTGCAGCATTTCTAAACTCGTACACCTTGGTACAAAAAATACAAGAATCTATCATTGTTTTTCCCTAACAAGGAAGACCAGTTTACATTCAGTAAGTTTCTCCACTGACATTCAATTTTTCCCACTTTAATTTATAGCTTAGACACCAATAAAAGCTTCAAAAATTATGGTACGGTACCGTACTATACCAAGATCATAACTACCGGTACCCTATAATTTCCGATATTCGATACAAGTGCAATTTCGCTTTCGCCACTCGCCAGTCAGTCCTTCCATTCTCCCGGATGAAAATGAATACAGCATTGCTGTAACAACAGTCAAAGCTGCTAATGGTCAGCAGTAAATTTTAACAGTAAACGTCATTTTTTCCGTAATAAACCGAAACTTTACCCACATTTTCAAAGGCTGGTCGGATTCTACCAATTATTCAGTACTGCCAACTCAAAATTCACTGTCAAACAACTTAAAATTCTGCCAAATCTAGGCGCCGTCTCGCGCCAAATCAGAGACTAAAAGTAGCCCAAAAAAGCGCAAGTCGCAAACCAACATTTTTTGGCGCCAAGCCCAACTAAAAAGAGCCCAATTGCAGATAAATCGCCCAATCTGACAACACTGGCATCGACATTTGAAGAAAGCAACGCTTCTCAGCACGGCCATCCACAAGGCACTAGGCCCAGGGCCGTTAATAATTTCGGTAGCAATGAGGTCCTTGGGCCCAAAATCAATACAACTTAAGAAAATACACCGAGGAGGTTTCTTTAAGTTTTCGGGGTTATAAGCCCATAAAATTATCTTGGTTCAGGGTCAAAAAGTCCCCCTTGTGAGCACTACTGACTAGACCTATACAACGCAAATTGGGCCAATAGACCAGAGATGTAACAGCACTGCCTAGCTAAATATTCATAATCAGATGGATCCGCTGACTGCAACTTGGTTCAACAAATGAAGGTCTACAGCGTCATTCTGATCAGGAAACTTGAGAAATAAGCAGAGGCATGCGGCAAACTCAAGTCTCGAGCCAGCTACCTCCCAGAATGGACTGGTTTCGTTGAATGCACACTGGTTGAATTTGTCCGGTTTGCCTAAACAGTTTTGAGACAAAAATAAAAATCGTCGCCGCAATGGCGTCATCTGGCGAATCTCATTCTCTATGAAACATTTTATCAGGTTAAAATTTTTGGACATATGGGTATTGGGTACACCACTAGTCAGTTAGCCTCCATTTATTTGAAAATTATTCAAAAACTATATAATTTGAAAAAGTGAATTGACTGAAAAGATTTGATGCCAGTGGGAAAAGCTTCGTTTGCAGCTACTTGGCAGAAATGCAAATGCGAACTCGAAGATTCAAAAACATAACGTTTGTCCCATATGGCTACTTACGCCGTCTTGTCGTGATTATTAAGGTTTTTAGAACAATTGAATCCAAAATAATTATGGTGAAATTTTATTTTTTTGTCAATAAACATTTTCAACCCAATCTACCCAATGTTTTTGCAGCCTCTTTGCCAGAGCTCAGTTCGAACAAACTCATTGTGCTCGGTTTGAAAGAAATAAAGAAAAAGGAGAATTGATTATAAACAAAATGTTCGAAACTTTACACTATTTGTTGCAATGATTGGTTGGTTTGGTTTTGAATCTTTATCCTCGGACTGACAAAGCCTTGATTGGTTATTCCTGGTACTTTCGCACATTTGTAGAGGCTCTCGACGCAGGGCCGGTTACTGAGACTGACAGCGACAGAGTGAAGTTTCCGATTGTTGAAGTATTGTTACCAGGAAATTATTTCATCCACTAGTTGCCGCTAAATGGAGAGCAGTCCTGAAATGCGTTGCTAAAACACACGCCCCGAAAGAGCCAAATGATGAAATGAATGAAAAAGCCAAAAGAGAAATGAGAGCCGAACTAGCGCTGCTTGATTATGTCGGGCGCATAACCACTGAGCTAACGGACGCACTGTCACAAGTTCTCTTTTAATCTCGGCATGATGTCCAAGAAGCGTTCATCAGAAGGGCATGAAGTTTGAAAACAACTTGAACGTATTCGAGTAGATCAGGAAGTGTGTTTGTACTTTTGTTAACAAAGTTGCGATTTATAGCAAATTTCCTAGTAAAGCTCCATTGAAGGCTTATTACTTTAGAATTTTTTTTTAATTTTGTTGTAGATGAACTAGCGACGTACAATGCTGTAATGGTTTCATGAACCAAAGTAAATTTGTATCAAAGGTGGAAATTTTTTTTTATTACACAACAATAACAACACAGATAACAAACACAAAGATATTGTATTCATCAGCACATCAGCAAGATGCATGCAAGTTCGAGTTCACAAGCCAACTGGTGACAAATTAAACTCAGTTTTATTGTCCGTTAGATGGTACTGCGGAAGTTTTTAGACAGACATGATGTACATCAGTCGCGTCGCTATCCAGATGTCATTGGTTCAAAGGTCACCCGTTCAAATTCTTGCAGAGTCATCTTTATATGGACACACAGTGTCGTGTCCAATAAAAGATCGAGGAAGTGAGGGGGTCAGGGAGGGCAAATGCTGCACACTTCGACTTTCGGATGTAAAGCCAGACCCATTTAAACTGCATGTTTGGAGAAAGAACGTAGATTGCATGGAAATGACAAAGCAGTTGAAGTGGTTAGTGACAAGTTCTAGATGTTTGATCATTTCAATGTTTTCAAAGCTGAAACTGAAATTGTGCAACTTCACGATTCTCAAAACGCCGTTGTAGAAAAAAGGTAAATGGGTGGGGAGGGGCGCAACCAACTGGGGAGAACAACCAATGGAAGCAAACGACGGACGAGGGCCTCCTTGGTCAGTTGTGTTGTCATACATGGCATTGTGATGTCACCAAACTTAAAGGTACCGTGCATACCCAGACAACAAATCGATCGTTTGCAGACGTTGAATCAATGTAAAAAACGATTGATTTGCTGTCTGGATAGTCCAATATAAGATTGTGCTTCCCAAAAATATTACACAAAAAGTTGATTGGATCCTCAGATCGTATGTCGAGCACTTTGACAAAGCTGCTGTGCTGTGATTGGTCGTGGGAATCTAAACATCACAGTTATAATTAATGTCTGGCAACTCTACTATCGTATTGCTAGACACTTTTCAAAAAATGTGTAATGGTCTGGGACGTATTAAAATTCATTCTGTTTTAACATTCCAGTGCTGTCGCTTCTACCTTTTACTGAACCTATACAATGTTTTTTTCCATCGATGAATGGCTCAAAATAATTAGGAAAATCCAAAGCATGAACTTTGAAGGCTGCACATTTTGAAACACAATAATGCCACAATGAATACAACAACTACGGAAGACAAACCAAAAAGTTCTTGAAAAATTTCTGCCTTTCGATTGAATACTTCCCACCCCTGTCCCGGGTCACGTCCTTACCCAGTTTCACGCGAGTCGCGGAATCTAACTGATTCTTTTATTTATTATTTAGAGAAGCGCGCTGTGTCTAGACTTGTCACGTGACATTGTGTCGCATTGCTTTCATTTTTGTATCTTCACCTTCAACTCGCCTGAAGTACAAACGTGATAATTTCTAAAACCAAAACACTGGCAACACTGGAGAAAAATAAAACTTTCAAAGACGTTAAATCAACGTAAAAAGAACTGATTTCCTGACTGGAAAAACAAACTGCACCAATGCGGCAAATGTTGGTTTGTACTTTGTTATGCAACAATCGATTGAAGTCAGACAAGTTGTTTCAATGTAGTTTACCATTGTTGTTATGATTAAACAACAAACTTCTCTAAAGATTTCTACTGCATCTGCCCGCAAAGCCAGGTTAGAAAAAGGTAACACATTAATAGGAATTGACCTATAAAAGTGTTGAAACACTTTCTTTCTCTAAGAAATTATACGAACGCAAACAATTCACAGAGTAGCTTGTCAGAGTTCCTAAACCTTGGAAAACTAAATCAGAAATTCTAGGAAAGTTTTGATGAAATTTTCAAACTTCAGGTGGCGGTCATCCTTTTTAAATGAACAGAGAACTAGTTTATTTAAAAAAGATTGAACATCTCCGAAGTTGATCACTGCTGTGTTTGTGGCCAATCGGGAGCTTTGTTGAAAGCTAAATATCTTCTCAGTGTCGGCATTCGATCATTGTGTCGTCACTTGCATCAGTTTCGTCGTTGAGCCGACAAGTTGATTGTGACATTGAAGTATCGTTCGGTTCATGAGCGCGGTCGATCGCGAGCGAGTCGCCGCGATAAGCCTCCACGCAGGTTATTGAAGAAACAAAGCGAAGCTTCTCTCTCCGCGGCGCAGACCACAAAGAAACAAAGAAAAAATAGTTTATTGAGCACATCGCGCGGCTCGACCAACCTAGCCCTGGAAATAGCCTGCGCGACTGTTGTGCGCTGATGCATTGTGACCCACACAGACGCAGAACAATCAGTTAGATTCCAGTATTTATTGAGAGGACGTCATTGACTTCGTTTGCTCAAGGCAGTTGTTAGGTTTTGGAAGTTTATCAAAAACCAGAGTTGCCCTAATTTAACTTATTTTTTGCTGATTGGCCGCTGAACCAGCCTTAGTTTGGTAACAATCACACGCGATGTTACAAGGTCAGACAGAGATTCCGCAGCTTCCTTCTTATTGTTGCATTGTAGAATACTCTACATCAGACTTGTCAGATGAAGGGCATTAAAGTTACAACCAATAAAATATTTTCGCTAAAATTTCTAACTTATTTACGTTAAAAGTACAACCACCTTCCCCTGTCTACCACCAGCATTGAACTTGAAGTGGGATTTGAACCGGTATCTCATGCATCCCCACCATACTTGTGGCTCATAGGAAAGTATTCACAGTAAGAAAGTTCAAAGTCAGATTTAAAGAAGTTTCTGCTTTCAAATTTCAAGTGGTGACGTCACAATGCCATTATCGATCAGTGACGTCATGATTTTAAATGAAGTTAAAAGGAGGGGGCGATACTGGGCAGAGACGTCATTGGGTCATGAGGCGCCGGTGACTAGTTGTGGACTCGGACAATGTGAAAATAAAAATATAAAAAATTTCACTCAGCGCATTCTTTCACCGAGTCTTGGAAGCATCTTCGGAAGTTTTAATAGAATTCCTAGCTACTACTGTGAGGTAAGATGGCAGGTTCGCGACGTAAACGCTTTTATTGTGAGTTGTGACACGATCATTATTGCAACACATTGCATTTTGTTTCTCGGCAGCCGATTGTGTCAACAATTGACAGCGATAGACACCTCGTTTCTGTTGTTTTCTCGTTTTCTCGTTTTATCAAACAGACTTGAAAGACGAGAATTGTTCGTTTTACAGAGCGTAGCATGAAACTGATTGTTAGCATCGCTTCTACCTCACCTCGGGGCTCGTTTGGATTTACCGACCGACCCTGCAAATAGTTTGTGCCACAACAGAAGGTTCTTCGCGCAGTCGCGAAAATAATATGCAAATCGCATCGTTTCCGCGAACAACAATGAGGAGCATCGATCTGCGGATAGCAGCTTTCTCAAATTTCGCTTCCGATAATTAAGTCGTGTTTGGATATTTCCAGCTATTCCGAGTAGTTGCTGTTTTGCTTCTGGTAACTTCCCAACGAATACAAGTTTCCCTCTTAGCGGCACCTAGTGGATGAAACAATTCACGGGCAACAACATTTTGGTTCAAAATCTGTTTAATTCTTTAATTACATATTTTGAAGTCTACCAGTAATCTTGGTTTGCTTATCCGCAATACTTTCTGCTGCTTCCCATTTCATGGCATTTCTCTTCATCAAGTTTGTTCCTGTTATGTTGTCCTCAATCTTCAACGATCTTCAATCCACCACGTTTTCTTCTCCTTCAAATTTGTCTTCCAGTTATGCCTCACCAGTAGCGTTGTCCAAGAGTAACTTTTTACTCTGGCCCTGGATGATTTTATGGGCCTGTAACCAGGAGGGTAGCCAGGACAAAATTTCAAAGGGGGGAAGGGAGAATGAGTATTATTGAGTAAAAATTATTAGTAATAATATTTTTAGTGATAATAATTAGTAATAATATTAGTAAAAATTTGTCAAATAATGCTGCAACAGCGGGTGAAATGTTTATTAAAGTCTCATAAAACCAAACCAGGTGAAAAATAATGGGATTGGTTCAATGACACTGACAGTACATCAATATCTATTGGCCAATAGCTTAAAAGTTTGTCAGTCGGTGCATATATAAGAATATTTTGGGGAGAGGGAAAAAATTCTTCTTTGCCTGTAACACATTCAAGGGGGTCGGGTACTTAAATAAACCACCTGGTATTCTTTGGGTGTAGCTGGTGTCAACTGTTAGCTGGTTTTAGATATAGCTGGTGTCTTTTCTTGAAGCGCCTTGATTTGGAGCCTGAGAATTTCATTGGTACCGGGCCCAAAATATTCTCTCAACAGCTCTGTGCCTCACAACCCCCTAGCAACCCACCTCAGCAACAGCGGCCAACAATACTTTAAGCCTAAGGTTTAATTGGTTCACTTGTCATTAGGAACTCACGATATATTGATGTTTGGTCTAATTCAACTTTTGTTCCTCATTCATCATTCTAAGGTTTCTTTCTTTAATATGATTTGCAAAACCGCAGATGAGTGTCCGCGCCTTGCATCCAGCCTGGGGGAGTAGGCCTAGGTCACGTCAGGACAAAATACGATTCTACGAAGTGTGAATGACAAAAGTAAAGTTTGGTGAGTTGAAGTGTTTATGAAAAGTTAACGAAAGTGAACGTTGATTCAATGATTGGTTTCTATGAAAAGAACCAGGAGTTGCTGCCTGTGACTGTGGTTTCCATTACAATCCAGTGCGTAGAAAACGTTGACAAATAAATCTTGTTGAAAACTTGTTGGATTATTTTGTTAGCTTAAAGAAAAAGCGTTGACCGAGGAATTGCTACTTTGATCACGCGACTACTCCGCAGCTGAGATGCAGCTTGATATTTCAAGGCAGTAACGATTCTTGAAAAGTATTTAAAGGGAACAGTAGAGTTTCGACGAAACAAAATATTTTACCTTCTCTTGCTCGCTTTTACGTATTTCGAGATCTAACGTTGCAACTTTTGCTAGAAAAGCCACAACCTGTTGTTGTTGCAATTCAGTTGGTGAATTGTCTGAGCATTTTGTGTTGAAAATTTGTGGAAATCGAAATTATTTTATCAACTTCTGTTCCACTTTTGACGATGATTTCATAAAAAAATATGCACAAAAGTTTTCTGGCTTGGCTTGCTGCCCTGTTCCGATCCCAACTGATCGTCAGCTCAATAAGCAAATCGTCTGCAGCCCGTGACCTAGATAGCGCGATTCGCTTCTGTGACGTCACTAGGATAAATGAACAAGCCGGACTTGAGGTGCTCAAGTCGACCGTCTTCAGGCTTGGTCGCGACGCTGACAATCATTTCATCTATCCGCGACGTTGTATCAACGTCCGGTGGTGGGTTTGCTATTGAACTGATCAGGTGTTGCCCTAACGCGGTGGCTGTGCGCGGTCATGCGTAACGCCAGACACCATTATGAATCATCAATGATGTCTGGCGATAAGCAAATACAGTAAATCAATGTCGAGCTGCCATTGAAGTGCTTGTGACGACACCGGCCGAGACAGAGTGAGGAGAAAATACAAAACGTGAAGTTGATTTTGTCGGCTGATTATTCTTTTCAACGCGTCATGAAGACAATATCTACATTATCTAGTACAGTAGTTTCCAACCTTTTTGTCTTGGTGGACCACTTTTGGTGCCTTCGAAGCGGTCTCGGACCCCTAAAAATTTATATTTGAAATTTTAGTTTATTGCGTCTCCTTATGGAATCATATGTTACATAACTTTCGAAGCAACACAATAAGAGGAATTTGCTATAAATTCGCAACGCACTTGACGATTGACTGAATTATGTTATGAGCTACACGGTATCAAACATCAGTAATCTATAGCCTATGCTCATTTGATGTTTTTCTATAATTTTTATCAAAAGTTAATAGAATACTTGCGACCGATACAAGGAATTTCTCCCTTTTTTCATTTGTAATCAATATTAATTCGTAAAAATCACAGTCATTGCAAAACTGTGAGTGCTGATAGAATGCTGACTAACGTTTGCATTTCCAAGTTAAGCATTGATCAACAATCTGCTGTCTCAAAAGAATTAAGTTGAACATAGCCAACATAGCCTTATTAAAAGGTTTAAGTCATTTATGAAGTAGCCTATGGTATTTTTTAGTTAAGAAACCAAACCTTTGTGCAATGTCCCTTGCAATTCCAAACGAAGCACCAGTGCGTTGCGACTTACAGTTTGAGAATCACTGTAGGCGCATACATAAAGCACAAATAATTTTTAAATTTCGTAATTTATCAATCATGCTGAAAACTCGAAAACTTTCACTGACCCCCTGAAATCGCTTCACGGACCCCGGTTGAGAACCACTGTTCTAGTATCTTCATGGAAGTCATTGTTCAACGGCGATCTGCGCTCCTTCCATCGACAACTCCTCCACTGCAAGTAGTTCGTCTTTCCATGGAAAATCTCGCCTCATTAGTTCGGTTTGCAATTGAAACTTCTTTTCAGTTCTTTGCGCACGACATTTTCTAGCGCTGAGGATGACTGCTGGTACGGCGCTCGAAACGTCAGTGAAAAGATTTGTTATTGTGATGTATCTGTTGGTATTGTTTTGTTTGTTTTTATGTTTTCTTTTATTATTTTTCTTGTACAGCTGAAAATCTGGCTCTTGACATGATCATACTGAGGAATGAGGATGCTGTGATAGCGAAATCGATATGTGATTACAAAAATGAGGCTGGTACACTGTTTGTTGCATTGAGTAGCAAGTCTTATAGTAATGATACGAGGCAGTTAACCGCTTCAAGTGGACAGTTTGCTGGGTTGGTTCACGAAAATAGAAAAGTTTTATGAGTTACCTATAATCTGTTAAAATATTTAATTTGTTCTTGTTCATTTGAATTTTTTTAGTTTGAGTTGATAATTCGACCCGCGCATAAATGCGGGAGCCTGGTGTCAATTGTCTACGTGGCAGTTGGTATGATGGGCTGTTGCTACGTCGTGGAATAGTTTCTATGTCATCACAATGAAAATGTTATTTTGAATATTCAAAATGGATCCGGTCATTTATTTCTGTTGTGACGTCATCAGTGAAGTTAAAGAACCAAACGCCGAGTGGCGCGCGTGGACGGCCGCGTTGGACAGTGCTTGTTTGGGCAAACGTTGGGCGAGTTTATGTTATGAATATTGTCTCTTTGTTTAACATCCCAGCACTAGGTTTCCTTTGCGAGCGGAAAACCCCGAACGATTGTCGCGCTATTTTGACAGAATGGGAAATTCCTTGAGGTCTTGTAGCGTTGCCAGTTGGCGGTCGACATGTGCTGAGAGCTAGGAACTCTTTTTTGTACGGCTTTCTCTTGGCTTGACGTGGTTGTAATATTTGATAAGCAACTCATCTCATGATGACTTCGAGTTTAATCTTCGAGTTTAAAAAAAAAACGATTGTTGCAAAACTAACCCGCGCGTTTGAACTCGTTGCTTTGTGAGGTAATAGTTTGGTGATACGAGTGGACGCAGAAGCGCAGTTGGTCTTCTGAAGGAGGATGACGAGTGCCCGGTTAGTATGGGCAAGCTGCTCCACAACTTTGATCTTACTTGTTATGTAGCTTTCTATGTTGAACTGCAGGATGGTGGGGCGTCTGTACTTGTTGACTCTTCTCCCTGTTGCCTTGTGCAGCTGGGCCGTCCGGTGGAGGCTTTAATTGGACAAGTTTAGTTTGCTACGTCACCAGATGGTGCGCGCTGGACCGGTCACGTGTAGCTACTTGTTCTCCGTTCGCAGGCCACAGGTTAAAAATAACTCGAATTTTTGTTCACCTGAAGATAACCGGACAATGATAGTTGTCGTACCTTTACCTCTCTCCGTGGCCAACAAACCCTGTTTTTCTGAAAGAACCCAAGTACCCAGCTAATTCCCAAATAAAGATTGTATCGTATTTTCGCCTCTAACATAACATGGGCGTGCAATGGCTTGCCGTACAAGCTGCTGTAATGTCAGTTCATCACAAACGAAATAGAGGTTTAAATTTTTTTTACGATTTTGAAATTTTGTCGACTATTTTTGAGTGATCTGCTGGTGTGTCTTGTAAACATTCCAGCGTCCCCCGGCTACTACGGTCAACCGAACCTGAATGGATCCAGTCGGTACTCGGGAACAATGTTGGACAAATAGGTGGCGAGTGTTGCCGAGGTTGTCAGCACTCACAATTAAAAAGTGACGACTTGAAACTCGAATGGGGCCTCTTTTGTTCCCATCTTGAATGGATTTGTTGAAGTTTGTGGAAAACTTGGTTCTCATCCTTCAGGAAGCAGATCTTGCGAAATGATTCGATTGTTCTCGGAATAATTGCCAGGCTCCTATGACGTTTCATGCTCCACCAATAAAGCGGCTGTCTAAGTTCAGCTGCTGCGTGCAGTGGTCGCACGGGGTGATGGTTCACCGGTTCCTGCGACTTCGCTCGAGCGCGGCAAAGAGCTCCACCGCTTTTCTGCGATGCAAGCGATTCTTATCAATGTCGATTCTCCGAAGTCAGATATCGCCGATATCCTTAGCGACTTATCAGTGGATTGCATTGTTGACCGCTACGCCGTCAACCAAGATAAAGCGAGGGCTTGGTATGAGGCTCAGGGCTGGATAGGAGTGGGCGTGTTATAAATTCCTCAAGTGTTATATTGTCAAAACTAATTTTTTTAATTATTAAAAGTATTGAGAGTCAGAACAACTCATGAAGTTAGATTAAAAGATAATTGACGTAGAAGCTTCTTTGTTACTCTGGTGGTAATAACCAGTTTATGTGCTGAGCCCAAGTTTTTTCATCACCCAAAATTCCTAAATTTCCCGGCTGGCAACTGACCGGTAGATCGTCTGGCTGCTTAGTCGACTCCAGGTCAACAAAACAAAGCATCTGATTTTGTTTTATATCAAATTTTCGTCGTCATGAATAAGGTAGAGAACTAGTGTTAGAAACAATAACATTCCTGATAAATTCTTTAACTTTTCACTTTTCAGTGTTATCGACCCTCGAAGCGCATGGAAGGTGGCGCGCGTGGAATCTTGCATGGAACTGCAGCATCTGAGTGTGTGACTGGCTGTCACTTTCTAAGCGGATCCTTCAAAACTCTCGGCATTTCCTTCGCAACAACAATGCAACCACAGACCGGATATCGAGCAGACTTTCGCGATCCCGCAATCAAGGTCAACTTCCACAAAAAGCTTTCTCGGTCTGGGAAGTGCTGGAGATGCTTTGCCACTTTCAACTCAGGACTTAGTATTTTGGGCGAGAAAAGTACGTTGTACGTTTCATTAAATTTTACGACTTCTGTGGTTTCTAGAACTCGACAGTCTCTTGCGGTGGAAAAATTTAAGTGGAATTTCTGAGAATCCAGACTTTCCTCCCAGGTCGACGTAAGAATTTTCTCAAGCTCAGTTTGATGATGCATTTAAAAACATCATTTGTGTACATTGAAACTACGTTTATTATTATAGATTCAATCGACTTGCACCAATCTCAAGACCGTAATTTGAAGGAGCGTCTTGTCGCTAGATGGCGCCAATGAAGACGGATCAATTGTTCAAGTTGGAGTTGAAGTAAAAATTGCTAAGACGTAAAATTCTAAAGTAACAAGTTGGAAAATAAAATCCTAATTCTCCAAGATCTGTTGTGTGTGCTCTGATGTCATCATGGCCGAATACAATGATATAAAATGACATATCTTTGAGTAATAACTTTCATAATTATTTAAAATTATCTACATTTTTAGATGTATTGAATTATTCTGATGAGAGCATAGAATTTTGTTGAAAACGATTGAAATTATTATAAAAAAATAATGGTCTTAGTTGCTGTCTTCGTTCGGTGCGTTGCAATTGCTGGGTGAGCAACGAAGTGGGTTTGTACCGATGACCAAATGCGCCTTGTTGAACTTCTCTTTGGTATTTCTCACTTTTGTTCGCTTTGTTTTGGCGACATTTCCTCACGGTTTGTGTTCTGTGCAAACGAAACTTTCTCGGGATTGTGGGCGATCTTCAGTAAATTGTCTGACGAATGACGTAGTTGGTACACGGGTGTTTCTCAACATCGGAGTGTAACAAGAATTGGACACGTGTATCACCCCAGTATCGCACCACTAGTTTATGCCACGGAGATCTCGATCACTGCTTTTGACAAATAATTAAGTTCTTAGTGAAATGAAAGCAACCGAACAAGCTGTCACTTAAGTCTGAGTGGTCATTATAGAGCAACGGGTTTGCTGTCAATTTTTGCTACAATCGACTGCTGAGAAACGTTTGTTGCCCGATTGTCCTAATGGCTAACATGGAGGCTACATTGGGTTGGGTAGCGAAACGCAGTGCTCGCTGTTCTACAATGAGTGTTCAGCCTTGCGCTGATGGCATAAAAATCGCTTCCTTCTTCACAGTGTCACAATACTCAGAACGGTAACGACTAGAACATCACACAACTAAGGCGAAAGAGCCATGTCCATTGAGTCCTGTCTTTGTCATGAGTTACCAAGGAGGGTGGGGGGGGACTTGTATACCAGTCCCAGGTATACAAGTCCCCCCACCCCCCTTGGTAACTCATGACAAAGACAGGACTCAATGGACATGGCTCTTTCGCCTTAGTTGCGTGATGTTCTAGTTGTTACCACTCAGAACAGCTCAGACGCGCCATTTTGTGACCACTAGTCGTGACACATCTTTACCAACAAATAACACTGGTTTACAAGAAATTTTTACAGTACAAACTAACAATCATTTCCAAGTAGATTTGGTACGCTGAGCTCGAATCTGAAATCAAAATTTGGCTATCACGTCAGGATTTTATGATAATTGACTTTTTGTTCTTTTTCTAGCAAATAGCAAACATTTGATAGAGTTCATTGTCTCCAACGTTGTATTTCTGACGTAACAATTGTGTTAGCACTATGATGTAAGAGTTGCAATTGTTTGAGATAATGCATTGGTGTTCAGCGATTTTGTGACATCACCATATATCATAATTGACTGCTAGTTTTGTATGTCCCTGTCAAGGTGTTATGTCATCTGGGGACTATGTCATTGTTTTCGAGGTTGTTTGTCATGCTTTTGCTCAGTAGCGTAGCCAGAAATTTTGAAGGGGGGGGTTTTGACGACCCAGCGGCGGGGGTCTGGGGGGCCTCCCCCAGAAATTTTTGAAAATTTACTTTGAATTTGGTGCATGAAAATGTGGGTATGAATATTCCTGTAAAATGGTGCTGTCCGGTGGCATAGCAAAAGGATAAGATCATGTTTTCTTCGGCATTTTTCGGAAATAAAGCTAAGTCTCTATGTTTTCTTGTTGCTAATTCCTGGCTGAGATGTTTAAATGTTTGGTATTGGCAAAACTCGTTCTTTTAATGCAGTTTTGTTTAAACTTAGGCAATTTTTTTTTAGACTGAAAGCATCATTTTCAATATCATGACGTCACACGCGTGCCAAAGGGGGAGGTTGTAACCCCCAAAACCCCCCTTGGCTACGCCACTGCTTTTGCTGTAGTTATACGTAGCCAGTGCTGTGCTTTGTCAAAATTAGTATTGTATTTGGAAGCGCTTAAGTTGTACTGTACAAGGAAGCTGTCAAGTCGCTGTATGTTTGTTATAAGCATAGATCGCAAGAGGTATTGCAACAAGTATGAGTACCAGACCAAGTAGCTCCAGACGAGGTTGATTGAACATCTAACGAAATTTTTGCTTTGTATGCGAAGCGTAGACCTACACTTTACCTTCTAATTCTGTGAAGCAGTCCACCAGGCACAAGCTTGCCTGCAAACAATACTTTGATATAAAGTTGGAGATCAAAACATAAGCCACACTTCACATATTGCTATAGATGTAGTAACACAGAGCTTCTGTTGTGGTTTGACGGTAAATGGAAGGCTATGACTTCTGCTCTGTCAATGGTATGGCATGAGTAAACTATCATTACCACAGAAATATATAGTTGCTTTTGTAGGACAAAACTATAAAAATTTTAAGGAGAAAGAAATCTAAAGTTTAATATTCAGCTTGCCTTCTCTTCATCCTCTATCTATGGTTGTGAGCTATTGAGCTTCTTCCATCTAGAAATGAAGAGTTCTTATTGACTGATGAACCTGCGAGTTTCTTACAATGCTGTAAACGTTTGGCCACCAAAGGAAAATCCTACAATCGAGAGAAAGCGTACGTGTCTAATTTAGGCTTCCAGAAGTAATACACCTGCCTTCGATTTGTGTTGGGGTTAGCTATGGAGTTTGGCTATGGGTTCAGGTGGAAATGGGTTTGTTTATTTGATAAAAAAACTTTTCTGCTTGCAAAACTGATGCCAAACTGGTTGTTATATTTATTGGACCATGAGTCGGGCACCCTTTGCTTGACGATGGCTTCAAAGAATTGTTAAGCCTCCCATGCTAGAAGGATGGGTTGGATTAAAAGTAGCAGCTGACAATCTTTTTAAAAAATTCAAGCATGAGCAGTTTAGTGACGTTGTTAGGAACATATTGAAAGCATTGTTTAGCTTGTTAACATTTTTGTTGACTTTTTATCATTGTTTTTAGCCTTCGAATATTTGATGGACGCTGAAAATAATTAAATATGGTGCTTACTGATATCTTGAAAACTTAACGTGATAGAGAAAATTGAAAATTTGAGTTGAGCTAAGACCACCTATTTACATGTTCTGTATTAATTTTTTTTTTTTTTGTAGACCAGTGTAATCAAAACACACCTCACCAAGTATCCTATGAAAGGCTTTGACTTGAATCGCAATTGGTTGATAACAATACCTCACCATCTTGGGCGTGCCAGCGTATGAGGTAGTTGGTTGTATACTTGAACGGGAAGTGTCCGATCTTCTACCTCACTCCCTGCCGCTGTATGTCAGCAGAGAGCACCTTATCAAATGTAGTGACGTATGGAATGATACAAATCGTTGTCCTTCAGGAATGATGAACAGGTATGACATTCCAATTCCCAGGTATATTTGAAAGTTGCAACTTGAAACTCTACAAAACTCAGGGTACGAATATTTTTGGCGGAAAATGTCCCTGAGGCCCTAAAACGTGACTTATGACGTCATCACGAGTTAGGCACTCAGCCCACTTCCCGCCTGGCTACCTCCGTCACAATGAGGGGGACCACGAATTGCCGAGTCCGGTTCAGATAAACAACATCATCTCCAGCAACCACGTCAGGCCAAGCATCACCGGTCGCGTTGGCTGTTCTTTTTCCACATGCGTTGTTACGTCATAATGGGCTAACCTGTAGCGGCATTCAGACAAATCGTTGGTTTGTTTCGATGGTCATGTAGACGCATTGATTTGCAATGTTGCAAAGAATCACGGCTTGATCTCCTAGTCCTACCTAACCATCTCAATGCTTGTAGCGCTCTCAATAGGCCCTATCACTTCTCACTCGTATTCACCAATCAGCGTCAGTGCCGGTCTTAGGGTATTTCGGGCCCTGTGCGGAATATGCTTTGCGGGCCCCAATGACAATGATCCAATTCAGTAGTGTAGCTAGGTATTTTGAAAGCGGAAGGGGGGGGGGGGTGGTTTGACGGTCGGCGGGCGAAGCCTGACGGTGTATTCACCGAAGGCGACACTCAGCGGCGGGGGGTTTGGGAAACCTCTCCCAGAAAAATTACTTTGAATTTGAGAGCATGTTCAACAAAATTTGGGTATGAATATTACTGTAAAATGGTGCGGTCCGGTGGCACAGCAAAAGGATAAGATCATGTTTTCTTTGGCATTTTTCGGAAATAAAGCTATGTCTCTATGTTGAGACTGGATGCAACCTATTTCGTCCCCTGAACAATTCGTACCCTGAAATCGGGGTACAAAATAGGTTGAATCCCTAAACATTTGTAAGGCTGACGTGATTGCATAGCACGAACAATTGTTGAGAGAATATAATTTCCAGCACATTCTAGGGCGCATCTAGAAAATGTTAATACTGTATCCCTTAGCTTCCATTTAAGCAGAAAAGCTTTGGATTTTTAGATTGCTTCAACGTTTGATGACATTGAATCAGCGTAATAACGGTGAATTCTTCGCTAAGAATGGATGGCAGTACCTACTTCTACACTAATCAGCGCAATTTAGTTCAAGTGTTACATCACAATGTCTGGCTTTGATCTCCGAGTAATATTGATAAGGCAAGGTTGGTTACAAAATTAACTCATACGAGTAGGCTAAGTTTTGGTATTACAGTAAGAAAGAAAAGGCCCAGAAAAAATTCTTTAAGTGAGAATGAATACGATGAACCTACAGTACTTGCTCTTCATCACTTTCGCTCACATGACACACAAAAATAAACCTAAGGATAAAAGCCGATAGTAAAACTTTGCACAGCAGAAAACAGTAACGTTAGTACAGAAGTTTTCCAACTCCTGCCCAGAGCATTGTGACGCAAGAAGCCACACGACCTGTTCGGTGGAAGTTAATCAGTTATGTTGTGTACTGGGCAGCTACAGGGCGCTTTGACTCTCCAATGGCCAGGTCTGATGAAAGCCTTTCAAAGTGAAGAATTATCAACACAAAGTGATTAAACATGACGATCCAAGTTAAATCTCGGGTGTCCGCCGTAAGACTTAATTTGTCCGCCGAGATAGCTGCTCAGACTGGACATGTTTGTCCGCTTTCAACAAAATCGAATTTCGACCTATTTCGTCCCCTGGAAAGATCGAGATAAATTTGAAATGTTTGCGGCAACTTCGATCAGCGACTTCGGCTCTGTTTTTTTTCTCAATCTTTTTAGGGTACGAAATAGGTTGCACCCGTTGAGTCTCTATGTTTTCTTGTTGCTAATTCCTTTGTTGAATTCGCTTGTTGAATTTTTCCATTGGAAATGACAAAAATTACTGCACTTTTTGAGTAAATTGCGGCCCCCCCAATTTGCGGGCCCTGTGCGATCGTACGGTTCGCACACCCCAAAGACCGGCACTGATCAGCGTGTAAGGTTTACGCGCCCGCATTATGACGTCATGCTAGCCCATCGACTGTCCACTATGTTGTTACAACGGGCAGATTGCAATGATGTGAATTGCCGGTTGTTTATTGTAGGAGCAACTGCAGGTAGCCAGGAAGTATAAAGCAGTGTTGCCAGACTATGGGAGAGCGCAGGAGATTAGGCAAAATTTTACAGCAAGAGAGCACATTGACGCTTGGAAGTAGATTTAAACTCGAGCAGGTAGCAAAGAGATCGTGACACGACAATCTTCATTGCGTCCTTTCTTTGAGACAGATTCTTTGGCGCAAAAAACATTACAGTGAAACCACAAAAAGCAAATGATAGAATGCAACAACTCACAATCCGAAAAACCCTACGACGTGGAAGCATGCATAAAGGAATAAACAAACATCACATGAGCAGCGAGCAAAAGTAAGCTTGGAAATGCAAGCACCTATGATTGTAGAAAAAAATCAAAAAATATAACTCAGCAAATATTGTCATCGACTTTTCCACAAGAAATGATTGGAGCACTGGAGAGCGCTACCACCCAACATACTCCAGACCGGCCGCGATTTCTAGATGAGGCTGAAAGAAAACAAAATAAGATGGTAGCGTGAGTCTTCGGTCATAGAGACACCGCTCGTTGGCGGGATCAGCACTCCTCTTACAAAAGTTGGATGAACCACCCCTCCTACTTGTTTGGATTTAGCTGAACTGTTTCGCAATTCGATTAACAATTGAAAACATTATCGCCAGCTACTGAATGACGTCATCATTGTGAATGTGATGTCATGTCGATGATGACGCAATAGCTCACCGGTGACAGCAAGAGCATCCAGTCGCTGTCGATCAGTTTGAATCCGAAGTGACGAGGGATTGGGAAGCCGCGCTGAAGGAGATCTGTGAGTTTGATGTAAAATGATGATCAGTGATGTCCTGGTCTTCTCTCAAAGCCTTTACAAGTGCGTGGAACTTTAAAAAATTAACTTGGAACGCTTCCCAGCCTAAAACATCTAAACACTTCCACGAACACTGCAATCTCACCGTTGAAGTCTGACATCATCTCCGGAAGAAGTTGGTCAAGGATCTTTGTGATCGTCTTCCTCGGCAGGACTGCGTGACGTTTGATTGACGTCATTGCAACAACCTTCCCGGTCAATTGGTCGTCGGTGAAGTTGAAGGTCACGTTCATTGTGACGTCCTGATGCCGCAACAAACAATACATAAACGGCCAGGTAAATGATTCACTGAAAGAACGCAAAATAACGTCGGTTTGACATCAACGTTGGAGTAAGAAAAGCAGCCGCCCACTAGCATGAAGCGCAACACTGCCAATAATAATTAATTGGTTACCTCGACAACGGTTTCCATCTACTACGTTGCTAAGTAACAACGGTGTCGCTCCACAAGTCCTTGAACTAACAATCACGTCACTCACCACTATCGTGGGCGTGACGACAAGCAAGGTTCCGTTACTTAGGATTCCTTGAGGAATGATGTGGAGCCTGGATGGAATTTGTATTCCAACTCCTTTGGGAATCGTAATGGGAAAGCTACGAGCGAAAGCCAAGCGAACTTGGAACCACCTGGACAACAATTTATTAATCAATGATTTTGCATTCTCTTTTACCCTGGCAACGGTGACGTATTGACTGACGACAGATAACGCGATAACGAAACGGCAAGAGTAGGGATTCGGTCTTTCTGTCATTACTTTCAAGTGTTCAGCATACGGGTTCGATCCCAGACCAAGTCACGTCAAAACACACGGCACTGGTCAATTGACATTGGCATCACGCGTTGCGAATATGTCGTTACGCAAAAAAAACGGCCCGGCTTGATGCAGAATCGAACACCGGTGCTCCAGAACTGAACGAACCTTTTCACTTGTTTCCAGTTGGGATCTTTCCGGAGTATCTTCCTCCTCGGTGAGATCCGGATGCCATAAGAACGCAACTAAACGTGGAAGTTAGTTAATCAACCAGTGCCGTCATAAAACAGAAGCGCGGCCAGATAATGCACCAAGGAACAGGCAGCGACATGTTATGAGTAGAGATGTACCGATACCAATATTTTGGCCGATACCGATCCCGATATCACTTTTTTAGGCCGATACTGATATTTTGGCCGATACTTTGGTGTTACAAAAAGAAGCAATTTTGGTATTTGCAAGGAATTAGATCAAGGTTTTAGTAATGAAAGTCCACCGTAATTGAGGACTGGGGTATATGGGAAGAAACATTACATCATAATTTGGGTTTCTGACAAATTAATAAAGGGTTTGCGCAAACTCTCGAAATAAGCTATCATAATTTATAATAAGATGTAAAATGTAAACCAAGTGATTTGTGTAGTCGTACAAAAACTATTGGACAAATAATGTGCAACCTAAGGGCGCTTGTCGTTTGGTTGAAAAGCTTTTGCCAGGCCAAGACTACCCAGGTAGCAAAAATGTATAATTTTGCATCGTTTTTACGTTGCTAAACGTTTAAAAAACCTGTGTAACTTGGTTGTTTTTAGTAAGCTGGTTCTATCAGTTTGTGATTTAATTTCCACCTTTCGTTGTAATAAACTCATCAAGCTTAAACAATGTCATGGCAGAGTAAGTAGGCTCAAAATGAAAGCAATGGGACTACGAATCCTCACTAAACTAATCAAAATAGTCTTGTTGCGCCTAAGATGACAACCTCATTGTGAAGAAAGGAGCGTTCTTCCCGGCTATCAGCACAAGGTTGACACACTAGCCATTTCAATTCTTGTCGATGTCAATTCTTGCTACAAAACGGCTGCCGAGAAGCATATAGTTGATTGGATAGTCTAAATGGCTAGCGTGGAAGCTACTCCGTTGTGGTTAGTGAATCGCAACTGCTCGCTGTACTAGTGAGTGCTCAGCCTTGTGCTGATAGCCGGGAAGAACGCTCCTTTCTTCACAATGAGGTTGTCATCTTAGGCGCAATAAGACCATTTATTGATTAGTTTCGTGAGGATTCGTAGTCCCATTGCTTTCATTTTTAGCCTACTTACTCTGCCATGACATTGTTTAAGCTTGGTGAGTTTATTACAACGAAAGTCAAAAGGTGGAAATTAAATCACAAACTGATAGAACCAGCTTACTAAAAATAACCAAGTTACACAGGTTTTTTAAACGTTTAGCAACGTAAAAACGATGCAAAATTATACATTTTTGCTATATGGGTAGTCTTGGCCTGGGTTTATCCTCTGCAAGAGTAAAAAAGAAACACAAATGATAAATATTGGAGAAATTGAGTCTCCTTCACAACTTAAGAATCGAACAACGCAAAACTGATAAAACAAAACGTTTTGTTTGAGTGAAAGAATCACTGTAAGCAAACAATGCCCAAAGGTGCGCGCATGAAGTCATGGGGGTGTGAGGTATCAAAAATTTGAATAGGTTGTTATTTTTCTACATCAATGTGACGTTAGTTACTACTTTAAAAAATCTATATCTTTGCTTCTGCAGAAAATCCGCAGCAAACGCCTTTTGTTTACATGTTTAGTATCGGCCAAATTTTTCCCATACCGATGGCGATACTCAAAAAATGGCCGACATCACCGATACCGATATATCGGTACATCTCTAGTTATGAGAATCTTTATCCTCGGAATAAGTTGCAAACATCAAATGATAAACAGGGGTCTCCTACAAGTCAGCAGTTGTGAACTAAGCAAGCGAAAACTGAGCAAGGGACAACTGAACTAGCAACATTTCAGCAAGTGGCAGAAGTGGTAAATGGTGAAACTGAGCAAGTCGGAACTTGGCATGTCACAAGTCAGCAAAATGAGTTTGACAAGCAATACCAAGCTAGTCCGACCTGAGCACGTAAATCTCATTTGCTGACTCGGGAGTAGCTGCAGTGAACTTGCTGATTGTCGCATGTCGAGTGGTCCGTTTTTTTGTCGAGTTTTGCCGAGTGGTCCGACGACCGACAAACAGTAAATGCAGGAACATTGAAGCAACCACAGCGACTTCTACCGGTGAAGTATTTGTGAAACCTATTTGTTCGGCATGTCAGACTTAATTGACCAATCACAAAGCAGGAATCGATTCACACTTATCGGGAGGAAAAAATTTCTCCAATGACGCATGACTTAGTGGTGGAATTATTTTACCATCTTGAAGTGAGTGTAGGCTAACAATAAAGTACATTTAGATCGAACAGAAGCAAAAGTATTTACTAATTGTGGGGCGCAGCGTAAGGTCTATATTTCAGATTATCAACTCTGTTGCAGAATTAAAACTATCTTTTGGCTTTTACACACTATGCTATATTTTTAAGATTGAAGTGATTTTAAATATAGAACTAGGCTGCAGGCTCACAATGAGCAAGTTACAATCATTCAGTTACCACTGAACTATGGACTTCTGAAAGCTTGAAGGTCTAAATAAATTCATCTTCGACAGCAAACAGAACCAAGAAACTTAAAAAATATTGTAAATTTTAGCACTCAGTTATATTTTGATGGTTAAACTTAAAAAGATTTTTGTTGTAGCACACTTTTATGAGTAGATGGTAATTAACAACAAACAATTTCGTTCAACGACAAACTATATGCTAAGAACTTTTTTTGTTTTATTTAGACAAAAAACTTTCAAGAACGGTGAGCTTTAAACTTCAAACAAACTTCCCATCAAACTAATTGTTGCATTAATCGATGTAGCTGTATAACGTTATCTGCAACTACACAATGAAACTTCGCCCAATTCTTCTCGTTTAGAATGAAACCGGCATCTCTACTTGCAGTACGGTAGTGAAGACATATTTCTCTTCCTGAGAAAAAATGTGAATCGTTCCCTGCTTTGTGATTGGTCAATTTGGTCTGGCCATGCCGAGCTGTGACAAGTTTTACAAATACGTCACAGGTGAAGCCTCCAACAATCTGCACCTGTTTGATGCTGAACGAGCGATGGAAGAGCCCGTTGTCGTGGAGGGCGTTCAGGACGCTGGAGAAAATCTTTAGGTGTATGGAGAAAATCACCATCTTGTTGCTGTTGACCATCGATGGAATGCAGTCGGTAACAATTTTAGGGTAACTTTGGAAAAAAAACGTCGTTAAAACATTAAAAGGCTAGGATGAGATGCTAGAAGTAAACAAAGCACTACCAACGTTTGAAGTGAAAACGGTTGAAAGACAAGGCGGCAGCAAACAATCTTGGAACTCACCTGGTGTTTGGTAACAAACGGTTCGCGAATGAAAATCCATAGAACGGGAAGCCTAAGTAATTGTCTTGGACATCCAGTGACGAGGTAATCCCGAGATAGATGCTGGTGTTGTAGAAAAGTGGGTGCAGAGCTGTAATAGCGGCAATTGTTTACCAAAAAATCCGTGCGGGCAACGCAGAATTACCAGTTCCGCGCTCTACAAACGAGGTATTTAAGACATTGCTGGCAAAGTACTTGGGAATCCTACATACAACCTCGTAAATCTAACGAAGCCACCCACCGTTGGCGTTGTCAGTGAGTGCAGAAGAGTGCTCCATCGTGATGCTTGTGAGAGTGAAACAAATCTGCAACATAACGTGTCACAGTCCGATATGAGGCAATGACGTCATTGTAACAACAAGCGGCCGGACTTTCCAGATTGGAAGGTCAGGAGGTCGCCAATGGAATGCTTTGTCTGCAACTTGTGAGCGCCATGTTATGGCCGGAACAGGGCACCGATAAAGTTGCCTTGACAAAATGTGAGATTGCTAGGTTGTTGAAGCTAACTACTGTATTAATAACCAAACGTAGAAGCGACAGATGAAGTTTATATCAAGAAGTAGCAATCAAGTGTTAGTCTTTCGTAAGTCCAGCATCAATAAAGAACAAACAGGCGAACAACTGTACAATGTTACGTCGGAAGCCGAAGTGCTTTATCAGCAGCTCTGATGGTCTGTGTAGAGTTATGAGCATGCTGATGTCACACAGTTATGTAGACTGTAGAGGAACATAAGTCGATGCGTTTAACTATTTACCGGCGCTTTCCAAACAGCTATTATGTGCATTTTAAAGTCAGGCCCTTGAAGATTTATTCTTATATTTTTCCCGTTTATTTGGCTTCTGGTATACCGTGTTCGTCTGGGACATGACGATTACAAACATGGGATGAGACCATGAAGTTGAGCAAAGAAACCCCATAAAACAAACCTGAAAAGCAACCAATTGTAAGATTCAGACAATTGTTGGCAACACTGTTGTAGTTTACCGCGTTTTCCATTTGATGACGCACTTCGACACCGACCAATGTTAGAACGGAGCCATGAGAGGGATCTGCGAGGGAGTCATTCAAGCGGAACGTGATGTCTCCAACTGTTGCCGAACAATTTCCAGGTTTCAACTGAAATCAATCAAAGTTTGCGACAATCACGTGAACGATCCCGATTCATGACGAATCAATTGAAGCGTTATTGAATGACGTCACACACCGCCATTCCTGACATCACACATATCCGGCACGCGCAAACAACGCCCACAAGTCAAGGGCAATATTGACTGTGAATGTATAATTAAGCTATCAGCAGCAAGACGGCACAGGTTTGTGTGGTGGTGCCGCCATCTTCGTTTAACCTCTGAGATCGAATCTATTGTCTTTTACAGCCCGAGATTGGAGGCGTCTTCCCTACTACACAGCAACCAGTCCTTGATCGCATCAGCAATACAGCGAGCACAACAGACGTGATCCCCAGGAAGGCTATGCCATACAATGACGCATTTTTTACCTCCATAAATGGCATATTTTTATATAGCATTCTTCCGATGATGATAAAAGCAGAAACATATTATTTGGCTCCAATGACGTTTCGCGCACCCTGTCAATGCGCATCCTCAGGGCGAGTGACGTACAAAACGAAACTTTGAAAATAAATACTAGAGCACGCGTAGTGACAAATAAAATGCTGAGCCAAAACAGATTTAGAATTTAGATAATTGTTTTTGCGTGAAACAATAGAAAATGGTCAAAAAGACTGAATATGTAGCCCGATGGTTCCCAACCTTTTTAGACTTGCGGCACCCTTCAGAAGATAAAAATATTTTGTGGCACCCCATGATAGACCAACAATTTTTCACCTCAAATGCAGCAGGTTGTTGGAATAAACCTTAACAGTTTCATATTCCAAAAGTTTAAAAACTGGAATTCATGGCTTCTCTGCTTGACTTTCAGCTCTAATACAGTGTGGAGAAAAGTGGACACGTTCGCTTGTTGTGCGTGTCCTTGGGAAAGACAATTAATAAAAAAAACTTCAGAAATCAACACAATACTAGTTCAATTTTACTTGGAAATTGAATGCCACTTCGGAACGAAAAAAATAGAATAAATCTTTCTTTTCGAAGTCAATGTGAAGGTTAATATGTCGCTATTCTCTTAGCAGATAAAATTGGCAAACGTGTTTCTATGCACAGCATTCAACTACTGAGCTACAAATTCATTGACACTGCCATTTCAACGTCGTTGTAGAAAACACGTTCTAGATGAAATTTATATCCATTGTTCAAAAATACAAGCATTTCAAAATGCAAGTCACTGAGTCCTGCCCGCTTTGGCTTCAGCGCGTCTTTTCCAACCGAAAAAAGTTCCCTACAGCAGCACTGGAAGGAATGGGGGTTACACTTAATGAACAAACGTTTATAACTCGCTATTGGGAAAGCTCAAGGACTTGCTTCTGTCTGAAAAAAAGCCTCCACAATTGACTTTTCTTTCCGTACCGAGGTTTCATGCCATGGCACCAACACACCAAAAAAATCATCCTTGGAGTCATGACTGGTGTTGTTGGTGTCATTCTTGTCGGTATCAACGTGGCTTGATTTCCCGCAATAGCCGAATAATTTGTGTTTTAATTTTTTCACGCATTGTTTCTATAAGGAATCACCAAAAACGATTCTAAATTAGAAAGAAGCGGGTAGCGGTAGTGCGACTAAAATAAATGTAGCGCCTCTTTGCTACACTGGAAAAAAATAGCGCCGCTACCACTACCAAAAAGGTAGCACGCTAGTAGCGGCATTACAAAAGTAGTGCGCTACTGCCCATTTTTGGGTACCACAGTAAGAATTTGCAAGCACGCAACATCACATGCCGGAATGGCCCGATTCGGTGAGTCCGATTCGGTGAGTTCCCTATTCGGTGAGAACGTTTTTCGGTGAGAGCCCTATTCGGTGAGTTTTTTTTTTTAATTATTGCGCGCCGTAGCCAAATTATCATTGCCGTTATAGGGTTAGGGGATAGGGGTTGGGGGTTTTTGGGGTTGAGGGTTTTTGGGGTTATGGGGTTGGGGGTTTTTGGGGTTGGGGTTTGGGGGTTTTTGGGGTTGGGGGTTTGGGGGGTTTTTGGGGTTGGGGGTTTTGGGGTTGTTTGGGGTTTGGGTTTTTGGGGTTTGGGGGGTTTTGGGAGTTTTGGGGGTTTGGGTTTTGGGTTAGGGGGTTTGGGTTTGGGGTTAGGGGTTTTAATTAGGCTACGGTACCCAATAATTTTCAAAGTAAATTCAAAAAAATCACCGAATAGGGCTCTCACCGAAAAAGGCTCTCACCGAATCGGACTCACCGAATAGTAGCAGACCCAACTGGTACCCAAAAAGTGGGCAGTAGCGCACTACTTTTGTAATTCCGCACCCGAGTTGGGAATCATTGATGCAGCCTATACAACTACACCAAGAACAAAAACGAAGGAAACAAAATAAAGATTCAATTAGGGGTCATTCTTTGTGAGGTCATCCAGGCCATGTCACCAATAGTTACTGATTTTCATAAAATTTGATACAATTGTAGAGCTCAGTTTTTGGAGCAAAATGGTACCAATTTGAGAAAAATTGGGTCAGCACTTTAATACAAAAATCGAAGTAAGTTTTTAAATTATTACAACAAACAGAGTTTTCAATCTCTAAGTAAGGAATTTGATCAACGTGTTGCTAATGCATCATGATTTTTGTATACAACTTTCAATCAACTTTAGTCACGCTTGAGTGATTTTCCACGTTCTTGTAATCACAACATTATTAAGGGTTGTTTATACGTTTTCAATTATCAGATTATAAACTTCAGTTCAATTTGTTTTTATTTCTGACCATCACAACAAAAACAATACAGCAGAGGTCTAGAAATTTTCAGAATCGGTCGAAGTTGCGTCACGGATGAGTAGTTACATGAACGCCGTAGACTTAGAAAATGTCTGGAAAATCACTGCGTTACAAAAATTATGATGCATTAGCAACAAGTTGATCGAATTCCATACTAAAAAGTTGAAATCTCTGGCTGTTGTAATAATTTTAAAACTGATTTCGATTTTTCTTTTTAATTTCATGCTTGAGTAATCACAGAAATTCTTCATTTTCAAAGGGCCATAGCTTAAAAAGTACTAACCCAATTTTTTTTTTAAATTAGCACCATTTTGCTCAGATAACTGAGCTCTACAATTGTATAAAATTTCATGAAAATCAGTGACTATGTGTGACAAAATGGAAAATTTCTGGATGATTTCACAAAGAATAACCCTTAGGTCAAAGTTTCCAGTTGTGTTAATTAGGAATGAATTCTTCCCATCAAGACTTTACATTAATTGCCATCATCATAGAAACTGAATCGTACGAGACCACGCAGCAAGTTTCCATCGTCACGGTTGAGTGCATTGCATCTTTCAGACAAAATATAGCAGTTCGCTTCAGTTTTCCCAATTTTCGTTATAACCAGTTGATTCTGTGGTTTGTGTCCGACTCGGATTTCACAACCAGGGCTAACTCTTGTTTATTGCGTGAGTGCGTCATAATCGAAGCACAGGATTTCACGAACCTCAATTGTTGTGAAATGGAGTTGGATCTTTGGGTAGGGATAAAATACTAAAGATTTGGTAGTTGTGATAAAATATTACCGATGGTTCAGAAACTCCCTGTACGTATGAAGTGGTGGTGAAACTGTTATAAGCTTCGCTGGTCGTTCGTTCTACGCGACGGTTGATTGAGAAATGAGTGCGTCGCTCAGCCATTTTCTTAGAAACTATTAAATTTTAAAGTGTTCTAATTTGTTTTTTTATCACTTACTGTGAAAATCGATCTGTTGGCACGATTGTAAAGAGTTAAAGTCAAAGCAGGCAACGTTGCAGATATTATTGACAATAATCGCGTGTTTTAACTTAGCAATTTATTTGCCACCACCCGGAGTAGCTTATTGAGGTGTAGCCTATATGTTTGATATTTTGTGTTGAACTGGTAAGTAACTTGCTCTGAGGATGCGCATAGCCATGGTGCACAAAATGTCAGTGAAGCAATGAAACAATTTATTTGCTTCTGGTTCCACTTGTTCAATGCTCATACGTCAGATAAACGTTGCAACTATTACTGGAAAACTGAAAAGTTCTGATGAACATTCAAACTTTTCAATATTGAAGAGCGGAATTAAATAGCTGCACTTCGTTTCCGGGTAGTGCACGAAGAAATCAAGTAGGGACTGGTTGAAACATGATCAATTGATAGGGTTGCCAATAACAGCGCAGACCTAGAAAGTAAACTACGTTTTCACAACCACCAAGTCCATTGCGGTACGCCTCCTTTTGGAGCTGTCAAAGAGTGATGTAATGTCATGGAAAACTGCATGCAGATTGCTATGTGACATGCTTATGTAGGTTGCTACGTGACGTGCATACCTCCCCGTCAGGCGCGGATTTATGGGGGGGCCCAGGGGGCCCGGGCCCCCCCCGAAATGTTGTGAAGAATTATTGTTGAAATTCTATGTATCCGCATCAAATCGTTTAATATGCGTCTAAACAGCTGATATTAGTCCCACGGCGGACTTAAACTTATCCGGGGGGGGGGGGGTAATTTTTTTGTTATTATTATGATTAAAATCATCCATCGATCAGACTCCTTTATTCCGTTATACAACTGCAAATACATTTTAATAGCAAAATTTGTTGAAGCTGACTCAGCTGAAACCAACGCTGAACCAAATGACGTCAGTTGAAACAATCTGAAACCTTGAATGGCTGTTTTATAGTTTTTAGTCTTCACTATAATTTCAATCAATTGCCGTCTATGCTTGCAAACATACAAACATCCATTTGGTCATGGACACTGCATACAGGGTTTTAAACCAGATTTCAAGTTTACTTTGCATGCTTAGCAATTTTTATTCAAGCAAAATGTATTTTTCAAACATTCACAATTGATGAAATGGCTGTTTCTTTTAATGTCTATTTTATTATATGGCATATCGTATATGTCGTAGTATAGTGGCGTAGCCAAGGGAAGGGGGGGGGTTGGAAGTTACAACCCCCTTTGGCACGCGTGTGACATCACGACATTGAGAATGATGCTTTCAGTCTCTATGCCTCAAAACAAAGTTTTCCTAATTTTAAACGAAACTGCATTAAAAGAGCGAGTTTTGCCAATACCAAACATTCAAATATCTCAGCCAGGAATTAGCAACAAGAAAACATAGAGATAGCTAGCTCAATTGGTTAGCCTCATGGTCGAAACACGTGTCTATCGCTGTCTATTCGATGCTACAATCGGCTGCCAAAATAACTAAAACATAGAGACTTAGCTTTATTTCCGAAAAATGCCCAAGAATTGATTGATTGATTGATTGAATTTTTATCCTCGGACTGGGAAAGCTTCAATGCAGAGCTTAATCCTGGCAGTTTTGCATACTTGTAGAGGCTTTGAATCACTGACGCAGGCCCGGTCACCGAGATTGACAGAGTGAAGTTTCCGATTGTTGAAGTCTTGTTGCTGTGGAACTATTCCATCCATTAGATGCCGCTGAATGGAGAGCAGTCCTTAACGTGCGTTGCTCAAGCGCACACCCCGAGAGTCGAACCAGCGCCGCTTGATCTTGAAGCTTCTTCGTTCCAGAAGTGACGCGCTAACCAATTGAGCTAGCTATCGAAAACGTGATCTTATCCTTTTGATATGCCACCGGACAGCACCATTTTACAGGAATATTTATAGCCTACCCACATTTTTGTTGAAAATGCTCTCAGAATGCACCAAATTCAAAGTAATTTTTCAAAATTTTCCGGGGGCTGCCCCCAGACCCCCTGCCGCTGGGTGTCGTCTTTGAAGAAGACACCGACGGGCTTCTCCCGCCGGCTGTCAAAACTCCCCCTTTCAAAATTCCTGGCTACGCTACTGTCGTAGTATCATTGTTCATATCTGTTTTATCTTTTTCTTTCCGTTTAATTGATTTTCAAATTTTCTGGCCCCCCCCGAAAAAAACTCCTAGATCCGCGCCTGCTCCCCGTTGAGTCCAACAATTACTGGCCAAGTCACGTCAATGCTTTTCACTTCAACACGAAGAACTTCCAACTTTGACAAATTCAATCTTAAAAACATCGTTTTCATCAATGTATTTTTCTGAATAATATTTCATTCTGTGTCTATTGCGCAATATCCAAAGTAACACAATAGCAACAGGAGGATTGTTGTAACCAATCGTGCTATCGAGGGGTGTGAATAGAGCTTCATCCCCTTAATTATATGTTAGAGCACCACATCCTCAATTATCTCATACAATACTTAAAGCAGGAAAATTCTGTTTAAGTGGGGCAGGGTTGAGAGTTGAGAGACCCACAAGCAAACACTGCATGAAACATACATGTAGTTTGAAATAGTAAAAACCGGTACCTTCCTGTAAATGCAGCTGACGCATCTCTAGATAGGAAAGGAATGATCCTTCCAAATGGGACAACCCTCGATGCGTTGATGTTTACCTCCATTGTTACATTTCCAGTGGAAACGGACTCAATTTGAATGCTGAAACATAACAAACCCAAAACTCATGTTTTTCTTCATGTACTGTAGCCTATTGGTTGACTACTGTTGCCCAGAAATGACAATGAAATAAATATTCAGAGATGGGCAGTAGCATGCTACCCTTTTGGTAGCAGCTGCAGCACTACTTTTCTTTCAATGCAGCGGTAGTGGAGAGGCGCTACATTTCTTTCAATCGCACTCCCGCTACTTTCCAATTTAAAGTGAAAAAAATGACTCGTTTGTGGAGAATTTTTCATGGAAATATATGCGTGAAAAAAATCAAAGCAGGAATCATTCGACTATTGCGGGAAACATCAAACCAAGTTGATACCGATAAGAGTGACAATAATACCAGCCACAAACGGTAAGGTAAGAAAAGTCAGTTGTGGAGACTTTTTTGAACAGAAGCAAGTCCTTGAGCTTTCCCAATTGGCGAGTTATAAACGTCTGTTCATTAAGTAAGAAGACTTTTTTCGGTTGGAAAAGACGCGCTGAAGCCAAAGTGGGCAGGACTCAGTGACTTGCATTTTGAAATGCTTATTTTGGTAGGTTGGTTTTGAATCTTTATCCTCGGATTGACAAAGCCTTGTTAGGTTATTTCTGGTAGTTTCGAATACATGTAGATACTTTTGACACGCGGCCGGTTACCGAGATTGACAGAGTAAAGTTTCCGACTGTTGAAGTGTTGTTGCCGGGAAATTATTCCATCCAATAGGTGCCATTGAATGAAGAGCAGTTCTTAGAATGCGTTGCTCAAGCGCACACCACGAGAGTCGAACCAGCGCCACTTGATCTTGAAGCTTCTTTGTTCACGAAGTCAAGCGCTAACCAACTGAGCTATCGGGGCGGACGGACATATTGTGTCTGTGAAAGATACATAATACATTTTACCAAGAACATGTTTTCTATAACGACATTAAAATGGTAGTGTAAAAACGAATGCTATCACGGACGGTAGCATGCTACTTTCAAAGTAGCCAATGTCTAGGGGAAGGAATGGACCATGCTTGACCAATGAGCCACCCTCCTCTGAATTCGAATAACACTTTATTATACATTTTTTATGGATTAAACAAGTTGCGTTTGGTTCAATTTTTGTTCTTGAAAAGTTCTAGGTTGAATTTTCAAAAATGTGAGTTAGGAGGTGGAGTGATTTTGGAGTGTTTTAATAATTTGGAGTTTCAGACAAACTTATATACAGCTAGCATCGACATCTAAGATCAGAAATTGTAGTGGGCTATATAGCCAAGAATTTAGTCCCGATACTTTAGATTTCATTTCATTATAATTACGTAAAGATCAGATGGAACTTTGTCACTGACTGTTGTCACCCTTGATCCACTAAAATTTTTGTCCCTTGAGCCATGGTTTATCGGTGGCACATAATTGAATGAAGAACAATAAACAAGTTTAATTCATTTTATACATTATTGTGGACTGTGTTTAATGTTATAAAATAAGTAGTGAAGCAAGTGAGCATTCAATGTTGACACTGCATCAGAAGGGTCAGTTTGGGAAAGAGGAAATGAAAACAGCAGTGGAAGATTGAAAAACCGTTAAATGATATCTGTAAACACTTAACAGTGTGTGCATTGAACCATTATATTCATTGCCCTTCAAAAAATTGCTTCTAACTCTTTCAAGGTCGAAATGGGTCGAGTGGTTTAAAGTTCATACCCAGCGGGTCAAGGGTCCAAATACCTTTGAACCCTTGAGCCATTCCAATGACCGTCAGTGTTTCCAATTCTTTTTGTTAATTCTCTGATCACATGTGGTTGACTTTTTCATACAATATCCTGAAGTGATCATATCATGTTATGTTGAAACTTCGTCATCATAGAGTGATTGGTTAACCGTTTATAACTTTAAATGTGAAAACGTGGCTCGTCGGTCTATACCAGGGGTGGGCACACTTTTTGAATTAGGGGCCAAAATTATTTTGTTCTTAGACTGGCGGGCCAAGTGATCGAGCCGCCACTTACATATAGTTTGTCACACGAATAACAAAGGGACAAAAAAAACGGAAGATTAAATTAACAAATAACTGAAAAATATAACCAAAAAACAAAATCGAATTTAAATACGACGTCTGACAGGATTGTCAAGCTTTATTTTTTGCCAAAGCATCGAAATTTGGCATCATTTTGGTTGTGGCGATAGTCAGGATAGATTTGAGGTGCGCATCACTCAGCTGAGACCTGTGGCTAGATTTGTTAAAATTCATCAAGCTGAACGTCTGTTCACAAATATATGTGGAACCAAACAATACCAGCATTTTTTGTGCCACCTTTCGAATTTCTGGAAATCTGGTGTTGCTTAGCGATGCGTAAAACTCATTTAGCTTCAGGGCTTCGAATTTCTCCTTTAAAACGTAGTCACTCTGAAGATCGATCAATTCCAACTGCAGTTCTTGTGGTGCTGTTGCAGCGACTTGTGAAAGTGGAGCCGAAATAATCTGAAATGGTTTTTGGAGTTTTTCGAAATCAAGAAATCTACGGCAAAATTCGTGGTGCAAATCATTTAGTGATTTGCTGTATTTATTTGCATGTTTAGGGGCTTCTTTCATCGTCAGTAATGTGGGGAAATGAACAAAAGAATTGTTGGACATTTGTGCTGAGAATAAAGCCAATTTTGATTTGAAAGCCGTAACGCTTGTGTACATATCGTGAGCGAAGAGTTCTTTCCCTTGCAGCTTTGCATTCAGCTCATTCATATGTGTTAATATATCGACAGAAAAAGCAAAATCACAGAGCCAATCTCTGTCCTCCAGCTCAGGAAATTCATCAGCTTTCCCGATTGACTTCAAAAATGAGGTAATTGCCTCTTTAAGGTTCCAGACTCGTTTACATGCTTTACCCAAGCTTAACCAGCGCACATGAGAATGATAAAGCAAGTCCTGGTGATCAGAATCAATTTCCTCAAGAAACTTGATAAATTGGCGATGGTGAAGTCCTCTCCCTTTTATGTAGTTGATCAGTTTTACTACTGCCTTCACTACATGATTGAGCTGCAGTACAGATTTACACAGGGCTTCCTGATGGATAATGCAGTGCAAAAAAGTTATATCCACCCCAGCATTTTCCTCATTCATCTTATCTTGAAGTCTTTTTAGCAGTCCAACATTTTTTCCTGTCAAATTTGGTGATCCATCAGTGGTGACATTCGTAAGTTTGTTCCATGGTAATTTAAACCTGTCGATCACACTAGTGACTTTAAGAAAAAGGTCCTCTCCTCGAGTAGTCCCTTTTAACGACTCCATTGCTAAAAGTTCTTCTATTATCTCAAACTTGTCATTAATTCCTCTGACGAAAATCAAAAGCTGTGCCGTGTCTCTTACGTCATTACTTTCGTCCAGCGCTAACGAATAAAATACAAAAGAATCTGCTTTTCCTTTTAACTCGTTAGCTAAGTGCTCATCAATTTGTTCTATACGGCGAGTTACAGTTCTGCGTGATAAACTGATTTGTTCATATTTGCTTTTTGCATCTGGACACAAGAGACTTGCTGTCTCTACCATGCACTGCTTGATAAATTCTCCATCGGAAAATGGTTTGCTTGCTTGTGCTATTTTGAAAGCCAGTAAAAAACTTGCCTTGGTGATTGACTCAGAAACTGCACTCTGCTGAAAAAGAGTGCTTTGCTGAATCCGAAAATTTGCCACTAATCTCTGAGAAACGTCCTTTCTTTGCTGAGTTGACAGGCTGCTATGATGGTTTGCATGATTGGTGTCAAAATGGCGGCGGATGTTGTATTCTTTCAAAACAGCAACGTTTTTTTGGCAAATAAGGCATACCGCAGTTGATCCCACTTCGGTAAAAAAGTATTTCGTCGTCCACTCCTTTTTGAACACTCTGCGCTCACTATCGACTTTACGCTTCTTCGCTGCACTCATTTTAACAATATAATTTATTAACAACTTAGCAATGTCTATTTCGCTTAGCATTCCACACTGACGAAACTGTTGATAAAAACACTAAACTAAGAAATATGGTACATTACTGGTTAAATTGACTAATAAAACTTTCTGTTTTTAGTGAACCTCCCAGCAAACTGTCCACTTGAAGCGGTTGACTGTCTCTTATCTATAGTCTCGTTCTGTTGCTCAACACAACAAACAGTTTACCAGCCTCATTTTTTTAAAAAAATGAGGCTGGTAAACTGT
Organism: Aplidium turbinatum; assembly: GCF_918807975.1. NCBI lineage: Eukaryota > Metazoa > Chordata > Ascidiacea > Aplousobranchia > Polyclinidae > Aplidium > Aplidium turbinatum. The sequence continues at coordinate 855,242 of NC_137483.1, read as the reverse complement.
TTGTTGTGTTGAGCAACAGAACGAGACATTACTGGTTAAAAGCAGAAAGCACTGTTGCGTCAAGCGACGCACAAATGTACCTGTGACATCATAATGCTCTACATTCTACATTGTATCGCTATTTAGAGACAAGAGGTATCTAATCCTCCTATTGAAACTTCACAATAATAAAACTTGCAACATGTCGATAACATCCGGCGGGCCAGAATACAAGAGCCGGCGGGCCGGATTTGGCCCGCGGGCCGTAGTTTGCCCATGTCTGGTCTATACCTTCTCCTATCTCAGTAAGAATTTCATGTCAAATTAAGCGATGCAATCGATATCTGCATTTTCTGTTTTAAGCTAACTGGGTTCTTGGAACAAATTTTTGCTGGTCGGGATAACTAGGCTACGGTACCCGATAATTTCCTTTCAATCCAAGCTGTAGGCCACACATTTGATGATCCAAACTAATCATTTTAACTATTCAAAAGTACTAACTCATAGGCTATACATAAACATGATTTATTTTTTTGTTTGTAACATCTTTTTTTTTTTTTTTTCCCTTTATATCTTAAATTTTTCTGAAGGTATTGCGACCGTGCCAAATTTCTTTCAACTCAATAACTTACTTCAGTCACAAGCACGTTTTAACGTTCGCGTTTTGTCGCTTCTACCTTTTTCTCGACCTTTGCTATGTTGACGTGTATTGTTTTTGATATGATGGTCACAAATAAAAACAACTGAACTGACATGACGAATTCAAGCACGTTTTAACGTTCGCGTTTTGTCGTTTCTACCTTTGCTATGTTGATGTGTAGGCTATTGTTATTGATATGATGGTCAAATATTTTATTTCTATTTTGTTCTGCACGATTTCAACGTTTAGCGACGTTAAAACGATGTAAAAACGGTAATGATAATTAGGCTACGGTACCCGATAATTTTCAAAAAAAATTTCAAAAAATTGCGGAATAGGGAACTCTCTGAAAAAGGCTCTCGCCGATTAGGGAACTCTCCAAATGGGACTCACCGAATCGGACTCGCCGAATACTAGCAGACCCTATTTACTAATTGGGTTTCCAGTAAAAGTCTCACTTATTTTTTCCAAATCTTTCTCCATTTCAAACCACACAACTCAATTAACAGTTCATTTTTACATTGTAGTGACAGAATGAAATGGCTAACCAAATGTGTGGCCTATCGTTTTAACGTCGCTAAACGTTGAATTCGTGTAGAAAAGGGAACTTTTGCTGACTAGGATACTTTGAAACTGAGAAACATTCACAGAAGCCCTTCGATTTGTTCAAAGAACCCAGTTAGCCTAACAGTTCATTTTTACATTGTAGTAACAGAATGAAAAGGCTAACCAAATGTGTGGCCTACAGCTTGGATTGAAAGGAAATTATCGGGTACCGTAGCCTAGTCATCCTGACCAGCAAACATTTGTTCCAAGAACCCAGTTAGCCTAACAGTTCATTTTTACATTGTAGTAACAGATAACCAAATGTGTGGCCTATCGTTTTTAACGTCGCTAAACGTTGAAATACCGTAGCCTAGTTATCCCGACCAACATAAATTGCCGTTTTTACATCCTTTTAACGTCACCAAACGTTGAAATCGTGTAGAAAAGAGAACTTTTGCTGACTAGGATACGTTGCATTTTTAAGATTATGTTTTTGAAACACTGTTTTATTGATGCATATTTTAAACCTTTTGGTTTTGTCATCTTTTCCTTTTGTTGGTGTAAAATTCGTGTGACTACTTTATCGCTCCCTAATCAGGGCTTCTCAAACTATGGGTCGCGACCCCAAATGGGGTCGCGTAATGAAATTTTGGGGTCGTAATGAAATAGTCTAATTTAGTCTAGTGCCAGTAGGTTGTACCGATGCTTGACATTTGTCACATTAAGAACATGGAAGCAGCTGACTCGATGACTGATATAGTCTTTCGCTGCTTCCTGTCTGTTGTGGTATCTAGATGGCTATGGTGCTATTCTATTCATGTTGTGTATAATTGTACCGCGCTATCTTGCAACAGACAAAATAAAAGTTTTCTCCCTCTCTCTCTCTTGTAGTCTTGCTATGATGTCAATCGACCGCAACCGTCGGTGTGAAATGTCGAACGATAAAATATAACCAATCGTAACAATTGATGCATTGTTACGCTATCATTGCTATAACGTGCTGACCAAAAGTAACCTTACCGCTCGCATTATGATTTCAGAGCAGCCCAGCAACTAGTTTCTGAAGGAACGAAGACTAAAGTTTAAAGCAGATGCAAAATTAACTGACTATGGATCAGTGGTTAGGTTCCGTAGATTCATGTGGTAGCAATGTTAAAGTCATTGTTAATTATAATGCAAGCCAAAAACAACCGAAACAAATTGAGACAAAAGAACTAACCCCGTTTTAATGTCATTAACGTGAAATCGTGAATGTCCCCATAATGGGGTCGCAGAACAAAAAAGTTTGAGAAGCCCTGGGCTACATGATCGCGCCAGCAATGAAAAATAAAATTGAATTGTAATTCGAATCCTCAACTATTAGAAAATTCCAAATCCAACGACGCCTTCTGCTTAGAGAATTTTGTATTTCATTGATTTCATTCCACAATATCGTTTCTTTTGCATTCCAATAAAGCAAATTAAATTAAAATGAAATTTAGTGATTATTAAATCAAAATGTTTGCTCACATCATTATTATTATTTATGTCAGACAAGGCTGTCTATATCCAAAACAATGAAAAAATACACCAACTGCAAATGCACAAAGGATGGATGGTCATTTTATTTTTGTTTGGATGTGAAACGCCGAAACATACATAAAACAAAAACTGACAGTGTGCATCCAATGAGAGAGTGCGAAAGACCGTAGCCCTGAAGGCGTAGGAGGTCGTCGAGTCTGCACTCTCTCATTCAAATAGTTAAAGTATTGCGTTGTTAATATTGTTGCAAATTGACACAAAAAAGAAGAAGGAAGGAAGAACAGAAAAAACAAAACAAATACAGATACTACAAACAATAACAATAATTAACATAGTCAGGTAGTGGATGTCGTTTTTATAGCTCTTGATTATTGAAGAAGTGTTTTTTGCACATTTTACTGAAATATTTGAAGCCTTTGTTCATGTTTTTTTTTCATATTTTGAGATAAACTGTCCCATACCTTGATTCCCATGCATTTTAAACTTTTTTGAAATAATTGGGTATTTGCCAGTTTAGTATAAAGTGAATTGGAACTTGAACGTCGGGTGTTATACGAATGAATAGAGGATACATGTGTAAAGAAAGTTTTGACGTTTTCCGGTAGTTTATTATTATAGAATTTGTACATAAATTTGCTTATTTCTAGTTTATAGGGGAAAGTGGTGTAACGTGGACCAGTGTGTAATTTGGACCAGTCCCCTAACTCAAAAAATAAAAATCGTTTTGTCAGTATTTTCGAACAGCTTGAAAGAAAAAATAATAATAGCCCGGATGTGAAAAACTCAGCTCATTAGGTTTAGAAACGTGGACGGGAGATTGGAATTTGTGGTTTTGGGTATGCTGATGTTATTTTGGGGAGTTGATTGCTAAGCGCTGAGACGTTATTGGCATGACGTTTGAGTCTGATATGATGTTGGTATTATCTTTAACCTATAAGGAGATGTTGTGATGAATTACAAGACTTGTAACCAAGTGTGGAAGTCATAGTTGGTAATTTTTAACAGTATATGACAGTGTGTAATTTGGACCAGTCATCTCACCTATGCAGCATCGCGTCAGTTCAAAATTCCCAAAGCTGTAGTGTTAAAACATGTCCATAACAGCTACCAATAAATATGCTACACAAGTGTCAAAAACCATTGGTCGACAACTTGATCTTCCCGAAAATATTGAAGATCAACTGATCAAACATGTTTTGGAAATGGAGTGGAGATTTTATCATGGTTTAGGGGCCATAGATTTAAGAAAGCTTGCATATGACATTGCGTTTTCCAATAATATCAATACCCGCTTCAACAGTGAAAAGGGTCTGGCTGAAAAAGATTGTCTTAAGGAATTCTTGAACCGTCATCCAGAAATTTCATTTCGAAGACCTCAAGCAACTTCAGTTGAAATTACATACTCCAATGGTCCAAAATACACACCCCAATGGTCCAAAATACACACCATATGTGTAATTTGGACCATTTTTGAACATTTTTTATTGCTTAATTATTCTGTATTTTTTTATTGTATGTGATTTATATTTTCTACACTGGTTTGCAAGTACCTAGACTGTATCTGGGTGAAAAATAATACACATTGACCGGAAGTTGGCTGAGTTGTGCTTATTTTTCTTTAAGGGGTTCAAAATACACACCTTTCCCCTAAGTAGAATTAACAGTTAGTATTTTATTTTCTTGATAGAGTGGCAGTAATTTAGTTTTCATTTCAAATGCTCCTGTAACAATTTTAATTATCTTATTTTGTCTAACCTGAATTCTATTCAAGTATTTTGTGGGTGCGCATCCCCAGTTGATAATTCCATATTGTAGGTGCGAGTGTACAATGCTATAATAAATATTGATGAGAACTTTTCTAGTAGTGAATTTTCTAAGTTTGCTCAGTACGCCTGAAGAAGAGGATAGTTTTTTCGAGAGGCTATCAATGTGTTTATTCCAGTTGAGTTTGTTATCTATTGTGATTCCTAAGTAGCGCGTGTGGTCAACTTCTTTAATTATTGTATCACTTAATTTTATTTGCATATCGGAGAGTGTAGTCTTTTTATTGTTAAAGAGTATGTAGTTAGTTTTACTCAAGTTGAGTGTCAACTGATTGTTATCAAGCCAAGTGCAGAGTTTACATAATTCTTTATTCATTATCGGCTGGAGGTTGCTGGTAGTTTTTTGAGCCAAATAGAGAACTGTGTCATCAGCATAGAGTAGAGTTTTCAAATTAGTTGCATCGGGAAGATCGTTTATGTAAACTGAAAACAAAAAGGGGCCAAGTACACTGCCCTGAGGAACTCCAATAGTAATATTTGAGCGAGAAGAGTTGATTTCCCCGCCATGTACATATTGCTGCCTATTGGTTAGATAGGAATGAATAAGGTTTTTAACGTTTCCCCTTACGCCATAATGATTCAACTTGTCGATTAAGATTTCGTGATTAACTGTATCAAATGCTTTTTTGAGATCTATAAATACTGAGCACACAATGTGATTGTTGTTTAGTTCATTTATGATATCTTCATGGAAGTGAGTAATTGCTAAATTGGTTGAGTAGTTTTTGCGAAATCCAAATTGCAAAGGGGAGAAGAGTTTATATTTGTCCCAGAAATTAGCCAAGCGTTTGTGAATGATTGTCTCAAATATTTTGTTGAAAGGCGATAAAATCGATATCGGTCTGTAATTCTGAGGTTCCTGCTTGGAGCCTGATTTAGGGTCACAGACATTTAGGGTCCAAAGGTCACAGAGCCACTTTGGATGTCATCAGTTTAAACGTTTAGCGACGTTAAAACGATGTAAAAACGGCAATTTCTGCTGGTCGGGATAACTAGGCTACGGTACCCGATAATTTCTTTTCAATCTAAGCTGTAGGCCACACATTTGGTTAGCCTTTTTATTCTGTTACTACAATGTAAAAATGAACTGTTAGGCTAACTGGGTTCTTGGAACAAATCGAAGGGCTTCTGTGAATGTTTCTCAGTTTCAACATATCCTAGCCAGCAAAAGTTCCCTTTTCCACACGATTTCAACGTTTAGCGACGTTAAAACGATAGGCCACACATTTGGTTATCTGTTACTACAATGTAAAAATGAACTGTTAGGCTAACTGGGTTCTTGGAACAAATGTTTGCTGGTCGGGATAACTAGGCTACGGTACCCGATAATTTCCTTTCAATCCAAGCTGTAGGCCACACATTTGTTGATCCAAACTAATCATTTTAACTATTCAAAAGTACTAACTCATAGGCTATACATAAACATGATTTATTTTTTTGTTTGTAACATCTTCTCTTTTTTTATTTTCCCTTCATATCTTAAATTTTTCTGAAGGTGTTGCGACCGTGCCAAATTTCTTTCAACTCAATAACTTACTTTGGTCACAAGCACGTTTTAACGTTCGCGTTTTGTCGCTTCTACCTTTGCTATGTTGATGTGTATTGTTTTTGATATGATGGTCAAATATTTTATTTCTATTTATTTCTGCACGATTTCAACGTTTAGCGACGTTAAAACGATGTAAAAACGGCAATGATAATTAGGCTACGGTACCCAATAATTTTCAAAAAATCGCGGAATAGGGAACTCTCCGAAAAAGGCTCTCGCCAAACCGGACTCTCCGAATCGGACTCGCCGAAACGGGCCATACCGTAGTAAATAAGGGTCAGCTTTCAGAAACTGTGGACCGGAAGATCCTCACAAAGTGTTCAAGACAAACCCGATTATTTTCGATGTAAAGTTCTATGTAAAGCACACCTCTCAATCTTGTAGGGAACAGGTTGTTGTCCAACCAAGTCGGCAACTTGAGCTGATTGAAACTGACTTTTCACCCACTTCATGAGAACATCTGAAACTGTCAATTTGCCTTGTGTTATATTTTAACCATTCTCGAAGCCAAACCCCTATTTGTCGGCTGCGTAGCCGAGTGGTGAGAATGTCTGCGCGACGTTCGAAAGGACGTGGGTTCGACACCGCTCCAGAGCACGTGGCTGTGTCTCGGCAAAGACACTTAATGGCAAGCCAAAATAAGGGGAGCAGCTGACTCGAAGACTATGTCACTTTGCTGCTTCCTGTCGTCTGTTGTATCGCATCTGTGATCGCAGTGTACTGTATGTTATCGCAATAGGCGCAAATAAAAACATGATTATTATTATTATTCGTCATCACTGGTATACAAAGAAGATATCCCAGGTGCAAAACTTTGTTTCAAATATTTTTAATACTTTCAATGACGAATTAGTTGTTATATAAAAATAATAAAAAATAAGTGCAAGTGAAATCCCATAAACTAATGAAGCCAGAAACCAATTAGGAGAAAGTCATTAGTTGCCAGTAAAACAGTTCCAGTAACACAATGCGACAAGGAATGAGCCACTCAGTCAGGGTCGAATTTAGAGAAAGAAAGGCCATAGGGTATTCCCTTTTGAGGTCCCCAACCTCTACCCTAACAGCCATAGAGATGGGTATTTCAAACAAACAATCATTGATACCGTAGTGAATTAGTCATGGAGAAATATGCACGCAAGTCGGAAGTGTTGAAATTAAACATTTAAAAATAACCAAAGTTTGTTATTACATTGTAAACCTTTTGTGAAATATTACTGTAAAATAGGAAACGTTAGTCAAACATAATAATTGTAAGTATTTTGTTGTTAATGTTATATGTTCTTTAAAAAAATATTGAACTTACTAATTTTGTATTGCCAGTATGAAAAATGCTCAGTCGCAACAAGATAATTGTAACCAGGTTTTTTTAAAGGTTTGGTTTGGGTGACCGCTAAGTAGTTTTAAGATACCGCAAGTGTTTCATTTAAATCCCAAAAAATAGCCATATTTGCTTAAACAAAGTGTGCTTGTTGGCTTCTGCTTGTCATGTTTCCACACGTAAAAACTGATCATTATGCGCCATAAATCAGAAATAAACATTGACGAGTATAGTATATAACCTTTTAAATGCTCAACATCAAAACATCAAATTTACTGTTGAAAAATCTGATGACACTATTGCCTTTTTAGACGTTGAAGTAAAAATAAATCATGACTCGTTTGACACACAAATCTGGAGAAAACCCACCAACACTGGCCTACTTTTAAATTACAATGCTTTTTGCCCAAATAAGTGGAAATCTGGATTAATCTTGTGTCTTTTATCTCGTGCCCGTTTGGTTTGCTCGACGGACTTGTTGTTCCACAATGAAACTAAAAAGTTGAAAAATATGCTACATTTAAATGGATACCCGTCATACTTTTTTGATAAAATATTAAAAACTTTTTTGGATACGAAACCGAAAGATAAACCCGAAGAAGACGATTTTAGCAACTTTTTTGATATACCATTCTTGGGAAAAGATTCGGTAAGATTTTCAAAAAATCTAGCTAAAATTGTCAAAAAGAAATTTGATTGTGACATTTACCCTGTTTATAGAACGTTCAAAGTAGGCAGATATTTTCAGCTGAAGTCGCCTACGCCCTTTGCTTTATGTTCTAATGTCGTTTATAAATTCAGTTGTTTGCGTGATGCAAGCCTGACATACATCGGTATGTCAACAAGACATTTATCGACTAGAGCTGGGGAACACCTGAATTTGAATTCTATACAGAAAAGCGCAATTAAAGATCACATTTTTTCATGTACAGAATGCCAAAATAACGTTTCTATCAAGCAGTTTGAGATCATGTCTAGAGGCAGGTCTGAGTATCAAACTAAGATCTTGGAAGCCCTGTACATAAAACGTCACAATCCACTTTTAAACAGACAATTGTATGCTTGCGGCTCGTCTTTCTTGCTCTCTGTATTTTAAAATTAGTTTTTTCGCACCTTGCCTTTTTACCATATCATGTGACCTGTTTAACACCTTTTGATGCAGTTACCTTTGATTCTCGTGGAGCCTATATCGTTGAGTTTGAGCTAGTCAGAAGTACTGTGCAGTTTTTTGTCTTTTTCTGTTTATAGATTTAGTTAACCATTGTATTTTTTTCAGATGTAGTTAATTTGTATGTATGTTATTCCTGAAGAGGACATCTTGTGATGTCGAAAACGTTCGATACTTAATTTGTTGCGTAGTTTTATGTTTATGTAAATGTAATAAACTTGAAGATGCTAAACTTGATCACGTTGCTCGGCTTCGTATGCCTATGGTTCAACAAGACAAACTCTCTACCGAAGCTCTAACATAAATGAACTTTAACATGTAGGAAAACTTTAACATATAGAAACATTCCGCATTGTGGTTAAGTGAAGGCTGCAGTGCTGATTAGTTAGGGTGTTGCAAATTTTACAACCTATGTTCCAAGTATATATAATTATTTTTTGCCCGAAAATGTTACAAAACCCACAGAAAAAATTTTTTGCAATAATTTTAAGCTTTAGGGGTCCCACGCTCACCACGGAAATTTCACCATTAGCTGTAAATGGTAAAATATTCAAACGCCTGCAAAATATACATTTTATATGATAAACGTGTCATGTTCATATCATTTCAATCAGCATTTAATGGAGAATATTTCTAAACCGCAAAAAGTACATTTTCTCAAAGGAAAATTGGAATTTGAATTTTTTTATAAAAATTTTTTTACAAGTAAATGCGGAAACATAACATATGAAAAAGTGTACAAGAAATGCAATTAAACAAATAAATGCATATTAGCTGTTCAGAGTGATGACTGATGAAGAATAGCCTACTCCTTTAAAATACAGTAGGCCAAGCCTACTGTTTTCAAAGCTGATCGAGATCGGATGTCATTGCGTTGACATAATGCTCGGATCTTATTATCAATTTCTTTTATTTGATCATCCATCATTCTATCATCACTGCACTTGACCTTTCTGCTACTCAGGCATCTTGTAATGTTGCCTATCAGTCTCTCATTTGCCATCTGACTATTCTTAAATGAAATCCAATCTTTAGGCTGGCCCATTGATATGCAAGGAGAACATTGGCTTGTGACAAAAGCAGCCAGTGGACGATTGCTCCAGAGCAAGTGTCTGATGTTTACTGCAGTGGTTGAGATCTTTGATACATCTGCAGATTTCACAGGAGGATTGGTGAAATAGCATGACAATGCAACATTTTATGGAGACAACCAAGTCATCGCATGTTTCAAAAAACAGGATTTGGTATGTTTCACTATGGCAGGTTGTGACGATTTCATCAAATCACGATTAAGCAACACCAAAGCTTTTTTCACAGGGGTCCCACTCAAGACTTTCCTATTTTTTTTATGATTTTACGCCAAAAAAGTAAAAAATTTTATGATTTTTTATGAATTTTTTTGGTTATTTTATGATTTTTTTATGATTTTCCATCAAAATTTTATGCTTTTTTTATGATTTTACATCAGAGCTCGATGTTTTGTTTTATTTAATTTTTTAAAGTATATATTTCTTTTTACACTTTAAGGACACTCACAGCAAGGCAGTTGAAACATTTCACGAACAACATAGAATTTTAAAAAATAAGACTGAAAATGGCGTTCGTTCAATTTCAAAGTTAACTTACTTGTTGGGACAAAGTTAATTGGTAAAGAATTCACTTTTACAATCTTTTCTTTTTAATTTCAGTTTGGAGCCTAGCAAGCACTTTCTCACATTTTCTTTTACGATCACGGCCGATGTCAATTCTTGCTTCAGCTGCTTGAAGAACTTTCCGATTCAATGCTGTGTTTGACAATGCCTCCTGAAGCTTTGCATGCCCATCTCCAATAATTTCATCAGCAGCTTTAATGTTTGCTTCAGTTTTTTTAATTTTATCTTCATTTTTTTCGATTCCCTTGTTTTTCTGCCATATTGTTGGCTTCAACAGTAGCCTGAGCACTTTCTTTCTCTTTTCTCAATTTTTCTTCCAGGGCTCTTTCCTGCTCAAGGTCAGCCATATACTTTGCACGAGCACCCTTCACTTCTGAAACTAGTGTTCTGTTAATGGGAAAGTTTACCTCATCATCATACCGATTTAATTCATCTTCCACCATTCTCAGTGCAACAATTGTGATTTCTCTAAGAAAACTTCTATGTGAATCAATCAAATGTTATTAATGGAGAAACCTCTTTCAGGACTGGCATTACCGTGACTTAATGTTAGAACACATTTTGCAAGACTAAGTAGTTGCAGATATTTTTTTATCCCAGCATCATCTAACAGGCCTCCAATTTTTGTCCAATAATAGTCAATTCTCTTGTAGGAAGACACTTTTGGTAAGGGTGTTACAGTTTGGCTGCCTCTTACAGTTTGGGTGTTACAGTTTGGCTGCAATTTGATTAGTGCCTGAGTCCAGTAAGAAGATTGGGAATTGGTGTATTTGTTACTTTCAAGATCAGTCTTTTTGTAAAACTCATCTAGAATATCCTTAGATTGATACCGTAACTACTGTAGTCTTGCCTTATCATAAAGCTCTTCTCTTGAAACAGATACATCATTGCAAAAGCATTTGCAAGGCACTTTTTAAGGCAATTGGAGACTGATTGACGATAGACGTTGTAGCTCCAACATCATTTCTTTTTACTGGGTGCAAAAATTGTGCCTGCTTAATAACAGATGACTGTAATGGCAAATGATGTAAACTAAAAGGTAACTTGTAGCAACCACAAAAAAGTTTAGACAGTCAGATTTAAATTTCTTCTTGTCAGCTTCAGTAAGGACTGCAATATCACTGTCACTGACTAAAAATTTTGCTCGTGTTCCAGCATCAATCAAGTTCAACGGCTTCTGAAGTTCTTTGTTTGTGACATCAAGCAAAAGATTTTCTGACTCTGTGGATGATATGTTCTTTTTTTTGATCAATTTGCTAAACAAAGCCATGATTAGATAGCACATTGCTGAGTAAAGAATGTGAATCAGTGGCTCTTCACATTGGAATTGGACTAAAAACCGTTCAAAGTCACCAGAAGCAAATCATACAAATGAAATATAAGCTTCAATCAAAGGATCCTTTAATGCTTTTGAAATCCTTTTGTATCTCTGGGTGGATGCAATGTTTGACTTGAAGTTTTTTTGCTTAGGCAAAAACTGCAGGAAGTAATGTCAGAGGTCCCACTCAAGATTTAAGGACATGTCCGCCGTGAATTTCGAGGCCTGAGTAACACATTGCTTGCAAATGGCCTCAATAGTTTCCTTGCCTAGCTCTACGCTTTTTCCCAAAACATTGCTGTCAAATTATCCTTTTACCATTCTTCCACAATAACTGCAATGTCTTGAAATCTTGTCAGCGTCTACTTGTCTATGTCTAATGACGTTTAAAACATGCAATGAAGGTATTTAGCTACGCTCCTTTTCTAATTCCAGCTCCACAGACAACGCTGGACTTGATTACGCAACCACAGGTTTATCCTAAATCAGCTCATTCAACAGACGGCGTTACAATCGTTACACAAATAATTAAGCTGTTATCATGGTTGGAACTGTTACACATTGCACTATCTCAATTTTTTTTTGATTTTTACATTCTCAGTTCTCCATCAACACTAAATTTTATGATTTTTTATGATTGCGTCTAAATTTTATGCTATTTTATGATTTTTTCCAAATCAAGCAAAATTTTATGATTTTTTATGATTTTATGCCGAGTGGGACCCCTGTTTTCATCTTCTACAGCACTTGGCTTGACATAAATTGAAACGAACATTGGAGAATAAACGTACAGCAAAAATTGAAAAATATATTATACTCTAGTGCTGTTTTTTGAGAGTTAGTCAACACGAGAGGATTGAAGTTTAAAATTCTCAAATATCCACTGGCTTCTGTCAGCCACCTAGGAAAGAATTGCCTCTTGTTTTCGGAACGGAAACTTTAGCAAGATCTGTGGAACATCCATGAAAGTGAAGCACACTAGTGCCAAATAGCAAGCTTGGTCATTAGGGTGGAGTGAAAAACATATTTTTTTTTTAATCAAAAAATCAGATTAACCAAAAGTGGCGTATGGACCTAAAACCAACTTCTGAGAAGGTTTTGGGTTTGTGCCACCTACACCCAGGTAGCCCATAATTTTTAAAGGTCATCTGAGGGTCAAATTTCATGAAAATCCCATAACTTGGAAACCGGTTAAGCTAGAATGTTGGTTTTTGGCTTAAAATTTCCAGAAGGTCCATGTTTATATATGCTCTAATGCAACTTTTGTCTCTATTTTAACTGCATAAGCTGATAATAATAAAAATTGACGTTTTAGTTTGAAAGCTATGTCACGTGAAGCATTGAAAATGCTATATTTGAACTATTTGTACCCATAGTTATGTGTTAAGGCATAATAGGTACAAACTGACTAAGTACTGCTTAAAATACTTTCTAAGTAGTTAGTACAAAGGATATGCAAGCAACAATCATGAATATGTGACAAAAAAACTCAATGACAAAAATAATGTAGCAAAGACTCATATGCAATAATGTTACAATGTTATTTGACATTAAGTTTCAAAATTTACATCTTTGGTTTCTATGAAATTTATAAGAAACTACTTACAATCAGGGTCGCATAATTATAAAAATTATCATGTGGTGAAAAAATATTGAAAACCTTCAACCTGAAAACATCAGGACTATCAAAGTTAGAAAAAATATATTTCGACTCTGATCCATTGTAAAATTGGGCAAGGCTGACTCTGGTTTGGTAAAAGACCCTTGCCAACCTTAATCCACCACTGTTTGCAATCAGTGTTACAGAAACCATGACATCAACTCATTTATAATTACACGTATCCAATAGCAATACACAGCCAGGGGCTCCGAGAGGGGGGAAGTCGGGCAACTTTCCCCCCTAGCATAATATTGTAAAGGAAAAACAAATGCAGAGAAGCATGAATTTGAAACTGCTCAAGTAGGCTTCTTGAATGAGGCAGGTTTATTTTGAATTTCCTATCTGGTCTAGTTACACTTGAAAATGACACAAGCTACAGTAGATCAATTACTCCAAAAATGATATGACCACGAGAGTCAAACCAGTGCTGCATGATCTTGAGCCGGGCGCATAACCACTGAGCTAACAGGGTGGACTTACGCCTGGCTAACGCAGTTTTTGAAGTCAAGGTTCCGTTGGTCAAGCAAAAATAGTAGGCTACACGCTTAGCCAAACGCAGCAGCACCAGTTTTCAAGTTAAAACAATAGAAAATTGATGATGCAGAAATCAGTAGGCTTAACAGCATCAAATTTTACGTCTTGAAGCAGTTTAACATCGCCTACCTTAATACGAGAATGATTTGTTCTTGATGAGATACATTTGAAGTTACATATACTATGATCGAAAAATACTTGGAACTGCCTATTTCATTCAAAGATTTTTTTTTTTAAGTTGGTACACTATCATTTTAGTGGCAAAAATGGGCCCCCTCAAACGTGAAAAAACGAAAAGCTACTCGTTTTTCCTTTAGGCTACAATGTTATCCTAGGGGGGAAAGTTGCCCGACTTCCCCCCTCTCGGAGCCCCTGGCTGTGTATTGCTATTGGATACGTGTAATTATGAATGAGTTGATGTCATGGTTTCTAAAACACTCATTGCAAACAGTCGGAATGGCCCGTTTCGGTGAGTCCGATTCGGTGAGTCCGATCCCTTAATGGGGGATTTTTTCAATTTTTTTTTTTAAATTTTCGGGTACCGTAGACTAACTATCATTGCCGTTTTAGGGTTAGGGGTTAGAGGTTAGGAACTCACCGAATCGGACTCACCGAATAGTAGCAGACCCGCAAACAGTGGTGGATTAAGGTTGGCAAGGGTCTTTACCAAACCAGAGTCAGCCTTGTCCAAATTTGCAATGGATCAGAGTCGAAGTATTTTTTTCTGACTTTGATAGTCCTGATGTTTTCAGGTTGAAGGATTTCAATATTTTTTCACCACATGATAATTTTTATAATGCGACCCTGATTGTAAGTAGTTTCTTATAAATTTCATGGAAACCAAAGATGTAAATTTTGAAACTTAATGTCAAATAACATTGTAACATTATTGCATATATATGAGCCTTTGCTACATTATTTTTGTCATTGAGTTTTTTTGTCACATATCCATGATTGTTGTTTGTACTAACTACTTAGAAAGTATTTTAAGCAGTACTTAGTCAGTTTGTACCTATTATGCCTTAACACATAACTATGGGTGCAAATAGTTCAAATATAGCATTTTCAATTCTTCACTAGGGTGGCCAAAAAAAATGGAAATTTTTTATTTTTGTTTGCACACCCTCTCATTTGAGGAGGATTCATGAAAAAATGACACTGTGAAAATTTGAAGTGAATCCGACAAGAGGAAGTGCTCTCCCACCGACCTCAAAGTTTGCTTTCTTTGGCATAATTCGTCAAAATTCCTTGAATATGTGACGTAATTCTTTTTTGACTTATCTACATTGCAGTTGCAGCATTTTTGTGTAAACCATTGTTTTACTCTGAATTTATGATACAATAAGTGTTTCCACATGCAGAAAAACAGAAATAATACACAAAATAGATCACATTAACAAGCGTTTGGTATGAAATTAAATGCACTGAACTTTAGCTAAAACCGCATAAAAGTACGTTCACCAGTCACGATCGCAACGCTTCAGGTGACAACACATTGCCCAGAAATTGCAAGAGAAATGTTTGTAAAGAGTCAAGCCATTGGTTGACTTTATTGCACTTGTTGGAAGCAGCTTTCTGTGGTGCTTGACCACTTGATAGAGGAGCTGGCGCTGTTGTTCATTTTTTGTATGGACTTCATTGAAGTCAGTAGCTAATTTGACTGCCTGCTCTGCACAATCATTGACGGCTTTGAGATGACGCCAAACTTTGCATGCTTCTTTATAATCATCACGATCACGCCATGTGTCAACAGAAGCAGTGACTCGAAAAGGTTAAGTAAACGCTGTGTTACAAACTGTGCCAAAGAGAGACGTTTAAACTTGACAATTTTGTTTGGGGCATCACGACGAACATCTTCGGGAAATGGGTCTTTCTTAAGAGCATTAACGATTGCCTTCTTTTCATCATCTGTGTTATTATCACTGAATAAAGGCAGTGCAGCAAGATCCTCACTGATGTACCACAAGCGCAACCTCAACTTTTTTCTGCCACTTGAGAAATTGCATTGTCAACCTCTTTATAATCCTCTGTGAGCTGTAACATTGCTAGGTCATTTGTAGGGGCAGATATTGATGGTGCTGCAAACCAAAAAGTGGCATAGATGGTAGTAGTTAATATTACTTCATCTACAACTGTACTGCATGCAAGTGGCAGTGTAATCTTATTGACCTTCATCTCGTAGTAGACGGCGAAGAACCACATCCCATACAGGCAGCTGACATGGCCCTCAAGAGAGTCAACAAATGGACACCCACTCTCTAGTGTTGACTCCCTTGAGGGGCTATGTCAGCTGCCTGTATGGGGTCTGGGGTGTGGTTCTACGAGATGAAGATCAATAAGGTTACACTGCCACTTGCTTGCAGTACAGTTCTTGTGAGTGAAAGCTAATATCGCTACCACTGCAAAGACTCACGTTGTTACCAAACTAAAACGCATCCATCAAGAGCATATAGGAGAATCAAAGCACAAAGAGAGGCGAAATTCAGCTTCCCAGCTGACCTCGGAAGCTGACTTCACCCAGAGCTTAAGTGCATTATTTGATATTGCACATGCTAACTGGGAATGCCGCATAACAATACCAAAAGACTGTCAGTTTTTGATAGACCAAGGTGGTGCATGACAGATACTGATGACAACAGAGGACCCAATGCATCGGCAAGCTGCTGCAAAGTATAGAAAGCGCAAAGATGATGAACAGAGACGCAACAGAAATCGCATTGATCCAGTACCATCAAGTGCTGCTGCTTTCTCATCTGAAAATGATTAGCAGATGAAGATTCTTCCAGTGACCCACTGTTTGCACTGTAAATCCAAATAACACCAAAACAAAAGAAAACCCAGTAGGAGCAGCCATTACCAAAACGCTGCATTATCGATAATCCACTGTTTAATGCAGCACTGAACAGAACTATAACATCAAGTCGTCAAGCAATGATGATCGTCACTCCTGCTCTTGCTGCAGCTGGAATTGATATAAATGAATTGACAATGTCACATTCCTCTGTCATGAATTCTCGAAACAAAAACGTGAAAGCCTGGCAGCTGCAGTGCTGCAAAAATTTAAACCAACAGTTACAGTTCCACTTGTTGTTCATTTTCATGGTAAACATTTGACTAATGCCAATGGCACAAAGTGCGAATCTTTGGCCATTGTAGTTTCTGGTATGCATGTTGAGATACTGCTTGGCATTCCGAAGCTGCCTGTTGGAACGGGATCACTAATGGGCCAAAAAGTAGTGGAATTCATACACGAGTTGTAGCAGAGCACTTAGCTGCACTTTGTTTTGACACGACATCAAGCAATACAGGAATCCACACTGAAGCTATCACTGTCATGCAGCAGGCATTTAATCGAAGGCTGCTATTTCTTGCATGCCATGATCTCAAAGTCGTCAATGATTGTGCAGAGCGGTCACTGGGCAGTCAAATTAGCTACTGACTTCAATGAAGTCCTTACAGAAAATGAACAACAGCGCCAGCTCCTCCATCAGGTGATCGAGCAACACAGAAAGCTGCTTCCAACAAGTGCAAGTAAAAGCCAACATGCCAACAGCTCCATTAAATAAAATCAATGGCTTGACTCTTTACAAACATTTCTTTTGCTTTTTCTGGGCAATGTGTTGTCACCTGAAGCGTTGCGACTGTGACTGGTGAACGTACTTTTATATGGTTTTCGCTAAAGTTTAGTGCATTTAATTTCATACCAAACGCTTGTTAATGTGATCTATTTTGTGTATTATTTCTGTTTTTCTGCATGTGGAAACACTTATTATATCATAAATTCAGAGTAAAACAATGGTTAACACAAAAATGCTGCAACTGCAATGTAGATAAGTCAAAAAAGAATTACGTCACATATTCAAGGAATTTTGATGAATTATGCCAAAGAAAGCAAATTTAGAGGTCGGTGGGAGAGCACTTCCTCTTGTCGGATTCACTTCAAATTTTCACAGTGTCATTTTTTCATGAATCCTCCTCAAATGAGAGGGTGTGCAAATAAAAATAAAAAATTTTCATTTTTTTTGGCCACCCTATTCTTCACGTTACATAGCTTTCAAACTAAAACGTCAATTTTTATTATTATCAGCTTATGCAGTTAAAATAGAGACAAAAGTTGCATTAGAGCATATATAAACATGGACCTTCTGGAAATTTTAAGCCAAAAACCAACATTCTAACTTAACCAGTTTACAAGTTATGGGATTTTCATGAAATTTGACCCTCAGATGACCTTTAAAAATTATGGGCCACCTGGGTGTAGGTGGCACAAACCCAAAACCTTCTCAGAAGTTGGTTTTAGGTCCATACGCCACTTTTGGTTAATCTGATTTTTTGATTTGAAAAAAAAAATGTTTTTCACTCCACCCTATTGGTCATCTCTCATGGACTTGTGATTGTTGCCGAAAAACTCAGACAGTAAACCCTCCAAGCAATCTCCAATCATTTTTTGTGTCTATGCACTGGGTTTGATGTTAGGTTGTTGGAGATTGGACTCCGTTAGGTCATCTTTGAAACGAGATTAAAGACAGAATCTTCCACAAGTTTGTCTGATGCTTTCGTGTTTCCATCATATGCTGTAATTATATCACCCAGATTCCAGATATAACTCATTGTTATGATACAGGCATTCGAGGACAAGTACATCATGACCATACTTTTCGTTGATATATAATACTGGGTTATTCTTGCACATATACCTTTTACATGACCAGTGTTGACAGCTGTTGTATCAGTCATTATGCTGATGACATTTTTCAATAAATTTGAATGCATGAGCTGCTTCAGTGCAATGAAGCAGTTGTCCCCAGTAATGCTGGTGTCTTTTCGAAATGTTTGCAGCGCTACAAAAAAATACTTTCACAAAAAGGACAGCAGCCTTTCTCTTTGAAAAATCTTTTTCCCATCGTAGCATAATTAATGAAACACTGCATTATGCAATTCTGCCTCTTTACCATCAAGGAGAGTCTTAGTAAGTTTGCTGGATCTCCTATAGATAGAATGTTATATGGTGTCGTTTGGCATCTGGAACTTTCAGCTGCTCTGCCCCACAATCCAATAACCCTTGAGATAGTCGCTTGCCAGATGTTTTGCCCCTGAGATCTTTCGTTCCGACTTCTCAGCCCTACAAGACATTGCCTACCATCATGGAAAGCGGGGGACTACGAGTGGCAAAACACCGTAACCGAAATGATATTTTATTCGAAGTTGGGAAGGGCAGAAACATCTTGTGCAGTGGTTGTCAATGGTACATACTGTTTCTGCGGACTTGAATTAGACTACTGAATGTTCTTTGCGCTTGCGTCATCTAAAACTCGCTTATTTTAAAGCACAGTAAGAACTGATCTTACAGTAGTTTCAAGCGGTTTTAGTCTCTACGATAATCTGTCGTAAAGGCTTTGAACTAAAGACGCAGGCCCGGTTAACGAGATTGACAGCTAGTGAAGTTACTGTTTACTATTAAAGTGTGGTTGTCTCTGAATTATTCCATCCATTAGGAGCCACTAAATGGAGAGCAGTCCTGAAATTGCCTGACTCAAGCGCACAACCCAAGAGTTGAACCAGCGTTGCTAAATCTTGCAGATTCTTTTTTCATAAAGTCAGGCGCTTTTTATCCAACTGAGCTATCAGTGCGGATATCGGGACAACAATAAGTTGTCATTGTGTTAGGAATAGCGTTTGGCAGGACATAAGACATTTGTTCTTAATTATACAACAAAGACGCTACTATTCACTAAACTTTTGGACACTACAAGACCTATCTGTGATTCAATTCAAAGTTCAAATTCAAGATACTTTTCTCTGTGATTTGATTCGAAGTTCAAATTCAAGAGACTTTTTGTCCCTTATCGACTTCAAATAAAATAAGATTCGAACTGGGGTGATCCATTCATCCGTACAAACGGAAAATGTGGCAAGAATTTCTGAAATGCCGAAAGATCCGGGCCGAAAGATCTCAGGGACGAAACATTTGGCACCCAGATAGTCTATACGATGTTAATTTTATAATCGACTTGAATAACATGTCAAATAGCAGCCACTGTATGAAGCAGTCTATGTATATCAACTAAATACGCAAGTCTTGTTGTTTTAAGATAACCTCTGAAACGTCAATCGCGTCTTCGTATTGATAGAATTATTACGTTACTTTTACAGACATAAAGCCTGTGTTTACTTAAATCCATATATCTCTTTCCACGGAGTTGGTGATCTATCGAATTGTACAAAAACAAGTTACATTTTTAGCAATTCCTTATTCTTCCCGAAAAACAAGTTAAATAATTGCTGTCAGTTTCTAGACAAGAGACTGGGCTTGCAACGATTGACTCATGAAACGGCACCAGAGTATCTGTAGTGTGTTGTTTTAAAATGCTATTTTTAACTTCCATTGCCCTAAAAAACAACTTATGTCATCTTGTGGGCTGAAAATTAAGCGTTGTTTTTCATCATCCATTTAAACGTTGGCATAGCACGGCCAACGGTAATTCAACGTCTAAATATTGTGTGTCTGTATGTGAATGTCAATACTTGATGTAGCACAACATTTCTTCGAAGCTTTCGCCGCATCTTGAAAGATGTTGTATGAACGTTAGCAAACAATTGTTATCCGCTTGCTTGCTTCAACCAAGGCATATTACTGAAGCTATTTTTTCTTATCGTTGTCTTTATATAACGCACATCCTCTGCGTTTTGCTGCAATCAGCATAAAAGCTTAGCAAAGCGAAGTCTGTTTACTTGTGAAAGCATAGACGAGCAATGCTCTCTGAGTTTTGTATTAGCTGCATTTGGTAAAACGAGATGTTTAAATCTTAACTCTTAAAGCATAAATTGAGAAACTTTATGTTAAATATTTCTTGACCATTTACTAACTGTAAATTTTGTATTCTATTTGAATAAGATGCACTAGTAGAATCAATTGCTGTATGACTGTTACGACTATTATAATTGGATTATTGCTTGTACGGATTATCACTTCAAGCCCTGATTGCTGTCTCGGTGAGTCTGAACTATAATCACCAGCTCTATCTAGAAGTGAAGTAGCCTATATCTGCCCACTAAGTTTGTTAAACGACCTTGCGACCTTGTGGCTGGACCTTGCGACCTGCAACCCAGTGACCTTGCGACCTGCAACCCAGTGACCTTGCGACCTGCAACCTTGTGGCTGAACTTGCGACCTGTAACCCCGTGAACTCGAGATCAGCAACTTGTGATCCTGTGACTTTGTGACCTTCTGACTTTGTGATCTTGCAACCTTTCTGCCATAATAAAATAACAGAACTCAAGACCCTGTTCGGATTCAATTTCCTTGGCTTGTTTCTCTGTCTGTTGTAGGCGCATAACCGTATTAACTGAGCGAGGCATATAATAATCCAATCCACTGTTTGGCGCCAGTGAGAAAGATATTCTTTAACGTAGAATTCGCGTCAAAATTCTACATACGATGAGAGCTTTTTAGTGCTCAAAACACAAGCCTTGTTGGAAATAATATCTGGCCTTAACGATGATCTTTGATATTCAACCTCTGAGGTGCTATTTGTCATATCCAACATTTTACTGATGTTGTTCAGCAACTGTGATGAGTGAAAATAGAGCTAATATCAACCTGTACCATGAAACTGTGAAATTTTTTAAATTTTTTTTTCACAAAACATAGTTTTTGCTTAATCCAGCTCATTCTCCATCAAATGTTGATCGAAATGATATGCAACATGACATGTTTATCATGTAAAATGTAGATTTCACAAAAGTTTACAAGTTTTACAATTTATGGCAAACTATGAAATTTTGGGAGTGAGCATGGGACCCTTGTTTTTTTCTTTTTCGCTGAGACTTTTCAGTCATTTGTCCAAAATGATTTGAAAAAATTCGGTAATTTTTTGTTTATTTTGGTCATTTTTTCTGATGAAAGTATTTCCTTTTTGACCAAATTGACATTTTGACCGAATTGACTATATATTTTTTCGGACATTTTGACCGAATTGACTATATATTTTTTCAGACATTTTGTTAAAAAATCGGTCAATGACCAACAAAAAACTCAGGACCCTTAAAAGTTAAAATTTTTCCCAAACAATTTTTTGTTGTTGTAGTTTCACAATATTTCCGAGCAGAAAATAATACTTGGAATATTTGCTTTAAAACTTTGTTGAAAAATGCAACACCCTAGTGGTTTGTCAAGTAACCTTTTTAATGCACTCAGTCATGGCCCAGAAGCCAAGACAGGAAAAACATCATATCAATCCTTTCTTTCATTGTTGATGTTATTTAATTACAATTAACAATTAAACATGTTGAATACAAAGCACAGAAAACTATTGAAACATTCAAATAATTGGCAAGTTTACTTAATATCTTAACATACCAAGCTGTTGCCCACGTCGATTGAACTTAGCATAAATACCATGATGCTGACATGATGAAACCAAGTTGAAACTGGTCAAAAATATCAGAAAAACCACTCGAGTCACTTTTCCTTTCATTTTGGATAGTCTTAGATCAAAATAATCATCACAAACCTGCAGTTGCATAAAACGGCACACAATACAAAAAGTCTGCAGAACCCACCAATGAAAAGATTATTTATCAAGAATTAAAATGTCATGCATCTGTTTCTTTGAATCATTGAGGAAATCTCTACCCTTGGATTGAGAAAGAATTTTATGAAGCTTATTCTTGGGAGTTTTGCATACTTGCAGAGGCTTTGAACCACTGACACAGGCCGGCCACCGAGTTTGATAGAGTGAAGTTTTTGCTGGTTAATACTTGTAAATTGTCTGCCCCGATAGATCACTTGGTCTTGACACTTGACTTTGTGAATGAAGAAGCTTTGAAATCAAGCGACACTGGTTCGGCTCTCGGGGTGTGCGCTTAAGCAATTTGCATTCAAGAACTGCTCTCCATTCAGCGGCACATAATGGATGGAATAATTCCCAGGCAACAACACTTCAACACAATCGTAAACTTTACTCAGTCAATCTCGGTAACTGGCCTTGCATCAAAAGACTCTACAAGTACGGTATGCTAAACTATCAGGAATAAGCATCAAGCAATCATGGCTTTGTCAATCCGAGAATAAAGATTCAAAAACCAAACCAACCAAATTACTGCATCCACTACGTACCGCTGAATGAAGAGTAGTCTTTAAACTGAGTCGCTCAAACATACACCCCACGAGATGAACCATTGTTTAAAAATGGCAGTGGCTATTCAATCGGCGCCGGTCTTTGAATCTGAAACACTATTTGACCGTCATTATACAGTCACTTTTTTTCTTTTTCTCTTTCAAAGCAAAAGACGAGAAGCGCGTATATAAGTTCTAATCCAACCATTTTATCCAACTCGATATGTGGCACGTGGGATACGTCGCTGGCTCCTATTCTAGAGGGACTGAGTTTGATACTACCCGGAAGCGTTCTTTCTTTTTTTAACTAAATTTTGACCCGAAGTGCATTTTTGTAGTCAATTTTTAATTTGAGTTGCATTACATTTACATACCATTACCATTTTTTTAAAAGAAGCATTGTATAACTAACTTGTTGAGAGCAAAAATGTAATGCTTCGTTCGGCAAACACGGTCACATCAATCAATCATTTTATTTTTCGTCATTAACGCGTCCGGGACGAAAAAGATACTAACTACAAAAATCGATATAGACCTACAAGCACGTTAATGAACGGGAAAAGGTGGCAAAACCTTGAAAGGTTTAAAACGTGCCTGAATGAAAAATTATGTAGTAGGCTATATACCGTATCAGTAGTTAGCACAGCCACAATCGGAAAAATACCCAGAGAAATTCTCAAATTCCGGCAAATTAAAAAAACTCTAACTTTATTACTCACATTTGAAAAGACATAAAATATAATTAAAAACTGACTACAAAAATGCACTTCCTGTCAAAATTTAGTTAAAAAATAAATAAAAGAAGGAATGCTTCCGGATAGTATCGAACTCAATCCCTCTAGAGTCGTAGCCGGCGACGTATCGCACGCGTCAC
This sequence comes from Aplidium turbinatum, assembly GCF_918807975.1. Taxonomy (NCBI): domain Eukaryota; kingdom Metazoa; phylum Chordata; class Ascidiacea; order Aplousobranchia; family Polyclinidae; genus Aplidium; species Aplidium turbinatum. The sequence continues at coordinate 831,542 of NC_137483.1, read as the reverse complement.
GTAACAAGTTGAATGAGTTGGTTGGATTTAGAACTTATATGCGTGCTTTTCGTCTTTTGCTTTGAAAGAGAAAAAGAAAAAAAGTGACTGTATAGTGATGTCATGACCGGTCAAATAGTGTTTCAGATTCAAAGACCGGCGCCGGTCAAATAGCCACTGCCTTTAAAAATTGATCCATGGTAGACTGATAGAGAATTTGAAAATGGAGAGGAGGACCATTGCTCAAAGTATTTTTTATGAGACTCTCTTAAGGAGCTCGTCATCAGAATGAAGTCAACTTTATTGTGGTTGGTGGTTGAAGATTTAGATAAAGGGGATGATGACTTGACACAGTGTCCTGTCAAAGACACAGTCACATGCTTTTGAGCAGGTTCGAACCATCGGCCTTTTGAGCGTCATAGCCTATCAGGAATCTCATCACTCAACTACACAGACAATGTTGCAAGTCACTGTGGAGAGGTTTATCTTGATTAGAAGATCTATTCAGAAAACAATGTTGAAAATTTCGACCAATTAAAATGGAGTAATTTTGGACTGAACAAAATGATAAAACATAATACAAATAAAATAAAGATTTGGTAAAAACAAATTGCTAATAAAAACAAACTCCTAAACAGAGTTAGACGAAGTGCTGCAGCTTCTAGCAATGAATGAACCACCGTGCAGGGGGTACTTTTGGACCAGGGCCGCAACTTTACAAAAAGGTACTATAAAAAAATCCCCTTTGCTGAAACTTCAGCAATAATTTTAAGACCAATCAAAGCGGCTTTTTTAGTAGAGCATGCAACGAAAATCAGTGAAGCATGATGTCATTTTTTCACAGATTGGGTTTGCTGTTCATTGCAACTTGCGAGGCTGTTTTGTTTAACAAGTTTTAACCTAGTTGAGAAGGAGCGATAATATCTTCCTGGCGTCAGCACCACCTGACTACTCACTATAGAACAGCGAATTTGGGGCCCAAAGATCTCATTTGTACCGGGCCCAAAATATCTTCTCAACGGTCCTGGTCGCAATAACTTAGTAGAATTTAAAAACTCATGAAGAAGAAAAGAGAAAAAAATAAAAGTTTTTCAAAAATTTTTGAATAAAAAATCAAAGCAAAGACAAAAAAATGGACAGTTGCTATATTAATTGTAGCGCGGTGGTGACGTAGGCCTACTGCATGATGAGACGCCCTCTCATACCCAGCCGTCGTTCGGACGACAACACCTCTGGATACGATGGCGGCGTGAGGTGATCAGGACAGGGTAGTCTTCAGTGTTACATTTATTCTATTTTCAGACATGGGAACGAAGGTGTAACACAGCAAGCATAACGAAATCCAAAAGACCATTGAACGGAAAACGCCAGAACTGAAGATTAACAGCCCCGAAACCAGAAACTAATAATAACAACGCTATGCTGCACTACGTTACAGAAATCTGAAGGTTTTGCAACTTTATCATTTAGTTTATACCAAAGACAGGCAAGACACAACAATACCACAGGGTTGAGCATTACAACAGTATATATTTTACATATTTACAAAATAGTTTAACATTCAAACGTTTTCGGCTTAACCTAAGCCCTCATCAGGAATCTGAAAATATTAATAAAATACAATAAATTTCAACTTCTTGAAGGTAACTAGCTAACTAATTGTAAGCATCAAGAAATACGCAGCGGTTAAAAGCAATAGTGTGGAAAACAAACAGACGGACGGAAAACAAAATTACATTAGAAAAAGGCAACCACATGACTACAAACGAATTAGCACCACATTTACAATTGAAAAAGCACGCGAAACCTTGCCTTTTTTGGACGTTGAAATTAAAATTAATGCTACCGAATTTGATACTTGGGTTTGGCGCAAACCAACCCATACTGGTTTGTTTTTGAATTTTGACGCATTATGCCCATCGAAATGGAAATCTGGTCTGATCATGTGCCTATTAGCTCGGGCTAAAATGATTTGCTGTAATGATGCTCTTTTTAATACTGAAACAGAGAAATTAAAACAAATGTTCTATAATAATGGTTATCCAAAATTATACTTTGAAAAAATATTGAATCGCTTTATCTCCACGAATTCCGACCAACAAGAAAAGGCTGAAAATGAGTTAAATTTGAAGCATTGTTTGTCCATTCCGTTTGTGGGAAAAGATTCTAAAACGTTTGCTCGCAAAATCGGACAGTTTATGAAAAGTAAATTTGATGTGGACGTTTTTCCTGTTTATAAAACATTCAAAATCAGTTCGTATTTTCAACTAAAGTCCCAGACGCCTTCGCCTCTCTGTTCAAATGTCGTATATTGTTTTACATGTCCGTGTGATTCGGCATTGACGTACATCGGTATGTCCACCAGACATTTGACCACGAGAGTAAGGGAGCATCTGAACTTTAGAGACTTAAAGAAAAGTGCCATCAAAGACCATATTATGGAGCGTTCCTTTTGCACAAATCGAAAATTCTCTGCTGACTCATTTAAAATTTTACGCAAAGGCAAATCCCAATTTGACACAAAAATTCAGGAAGCGCTATTAATCAAACGCTACAACCCAAATTTAAACAAACAATTATTTGCTGGCGGCGCGTCCATTCTACTAAACATTTACTGAGTTAGATGGATCACGTTCCCTGTGGTGCTAATTCGTTTGTAGTCATGTGGTTGCCTTTTTCTAATGTAATTTTGTTTTTCGTCCGTCTGTTTGTTTTCCACACTATTGCTTTTAACCGCTGCGTATTTCTTGATGCTTACAATTAGTTAGCTAGTTACCTTCAAGAAGTTGAAATTTATTGTATTTTATTAATATTTTCAGATTCCTGATGAGGGCTTAGGTTAAGCCGAAAACGTTTGAATGTTAAACTATTTTGTAAATATGAAAAAAATATATACTGTTGTAATGCTCAACCCTGTGGTATTGTTGTGTCTTGCCTGTCTTTGGTATAAAAAAGCAAACTCTCTCCCGAAACTATATTATCATTTAGTTTAGTTTGTTAGTCAGTTTTATAAGTTACCATATTGTCCACCCCGATAACTCAATTGGTTAGCACGTCACTTCTGGAACGAAGAAGCTTCAAGATCAAGCGGCGCTGGTTCGACTCTCGGGGTGTGTGCTTGAGGATGCAACCTAGTTCGTAGGCTACCATGAACAGTTCGGACCGTCAGATCGTACCTTGAAAAGATCGAAAAAAAAAAATTAAAAAAAGCCGAAGTCGCTGATCGCAGTTTCCGCAATCATTTTAAAATTTTTCCCCTGAAAAGATCGAGAGAAAAAATAGCTCAAAACCGAAGTCCGCTGATCGCAGTTTCCGCAAACATTTTTCCGCAGTTTCCGCTAACCCTAACCATAGAGTAGTCTATGCTCTAGCCCTAACCATCGCTGATCGCAGTTTCCGCAAACATTTTTTCCGCAGTTTCCGTTAACCCTTACCCTAACCATAGAGTAATCTATGCTCTAATCCTAACCTTCGCTTATCGCAGTTTCCACAAACATTTTTTCCGCAGTTTCCGTTAACCCTTACCCTAACCATAGAGTAATCTATGCTCTAACCCTAACCTTCGCTTATCGCAGTTTCCACAAACATTTTTTTCGCAGTTTCCGTTAACCCTTATCCTAATTCTAACCATAGAGTAATCTATGCTCTAACCCTAACCCTCGCTGATCGCAGTTTCCGCAAACATTTTTCCGCAGTTTCCGCTAACCTTTACCCTAACCATAGAGTAATCTATGTTTTAAGACAGTGGTTCTTAAGCTTTTAACAGTGGGGAACCGGCAAAATTTTTAAAAAATGTTCACGGACCGGCAACCAAAGATCGTAGTGAATAGAATGAATATTTGTAGCCTAACGTTTTGTTAACCAAAGTTGTCATTGCGCACCATAATGCAAGGTTTTAGCATATAATTTGTATTCAGGACGAAAGATAGAATAAAACGGCTATCAAATCAACTCAAACAGAAAAACGTCAATCCATTTCCATACAAAATCAATGACAGTGGGAAATTTGCTACTGTTACGCTGCCAGTATCCTATGTGAGGAAAACGAGATATCAAAAAAGTTTCTAAAACACGTAGCTTTGTTTCGGCATCCAGGCGATTTCTTTGCTTTGTAAAAGCCAGACATGAAAAAGAACTGTCCTTTCTAAATAGCTGGTTGAAACAATTACCATCAAATCGATTGTTTTGAAAGTTAGGCACGAATTCGTTTGCAAGAGATAACCAGAAGTGTGACGATGATGTTTTTCGAATCTGAACTGCAAAGTAGAAGCATAACATATTGTAATTCAAGCAGACTTTCTTTTTCATGAAGATTAAGGTCGCATGTGTTGACATCATCGATGCATGGATTGTTTATCCAAAAGTTTCCATGTCGATAATCTTCATGTCACGCGAAATGAATCGTTAAAATTGTTAGCCAACTCTTTCAATTGTTGACTCACAACGCTCAGTAGCTCTTTTTACTTTTTTCACCACTCCATTTCACCAGCATTTTCCACAGCAAATCGGCTTGTCTTCATTCCATTCTCTGAAAAACAAGATCTTTGCTTTCTCAAACTCCGGTTCTGACAAATTTCCATTGCAGGCCTGACTTTATTCCGGAACTTCAAACTTATCTAATTCCAAATTTTCGTCTCCAACGACTTTGAAATTTTTCAAAATCAAGGGCAAAATTCCCCATTTGTTTATGTATTTCTGTGTTTCAAAACTTTTTGAAAACTACTGTATTATGCAATTTGTCACAAAAACATTATCAACGGCACAGAATTACCTTCAATTAAAGCGTCTATAAAAATATTCGGAATTTTATTTTTGAATCGTGTTCAGAATTAAATTTCCTTTCCAGGGGTGTCAATTTCGTGGTGGGGCAGACGAAGGAAACGCGAGCAGAATGGTTTAAAAATGGGGTAAATGTCTTACGTATTTAAAAATAAATAGAGATTTTACCGTTTATAGACGCCTTTATTTAAGCGTCTATAAAAATATTTTCCCGAAATATTTTTCAGAATTTTATTTTTGAATCGTGTTCAGAATTAAATTTCCTTTCCAGGGGTGTTAATTTCGTGGTTGGGCAGACGAAGGAAACGCGAGCAGAATGGTTTAAAAATGGGGTAAATGTCTTACGTATTATAAAATTAAATAAGGATTTTGACGTTTTGACATGCCTGCAATTATTGTGGTACATTTGTTTATTAAGTTTTTTATAGTTATAAGGTTTTCCAACCGCACCTTTGAGGCAACCTTATGCGGTCGTTAGTTTTTTTGTTAACGCAGGACCTGTCGCCAATAGCCATATTACACTTGCCTATACAGCACATCTTGAGTAGTGCAAAAAAAATTTACAGATCAGTTAATGCCTTGGTAAAACTGAACTTTTCAGAATTTGGAAAATTGATGTGTAAATTGAACAGATCTTAATTTGAAAACTTAAGTTTCTGTAGAAAGCGATTATATACACTTCGAATGGGTATTTTTTAAGTTTTTATAGATTACTTACATCCCATGCTTACATCTACAATGATTTGACTCCGAAATCAGTAGGTTTGTTTGTCGTATCCAGGCGTAGGCCTACACCTGGTGGCAGGCGCGGATCTAGGATTTTTTTCGGGGGGGGCCAGAAAATTTGAAAATCAATTAAAAAGAAAAAGATAAAATAGATGTGAACAACGATACTACGATATATAGCCTACGATACAGACTTGGACAACTAAAATTTTGTAGTCTATCGAAATTAGATTAGAATTATAATTAAAGTAGCCTACGGTAATTTAAGCGTTTACAAATTAGACTAGGATTAGAATTAGAGTTACTCAAGTTTTCACAAATTAGTGTAGAATTTAAACTAGATTAGAATTAGTTGACATATAATATATCTTTTTTTAGTTGGATAAAAACGCCAATGTGGCAACTCGGGATCAAAGTGTCATTTCACCATCACAGCGCCAAAATCACTTGTAAACGTCATAATATACATTGTAACGTCAGTAAATTGATAAATTAATCGAATTTTTCACGACTTTGCTGTTCAAGGAATGGAATGACACTTTGATCTTGATCGTTTTATTGCATTTTCTTTGTATAACGTTGATAAGAGCGCAGTATCCTTCCATTTGCCAAAAATACTGTTGGATAAACTAAAATTTTTAGCAAAACTGGAGATTGGATAAGAATAGAGGGATTCCACGTTACGCTTCAATGCGCAGTGAGAGGTTGAAGCGTTGCATGGAAACCAGGTACTGCAGTGCGAAACCCTCTGCTACCAGTCAAGTTATTTGTTTCGATGCTAAATATCTACGATGGAAGTGAATAACTGGTCATAATCTTTACAATATTCACCATCGTTTGATATAAGATCAATATCAGACGGGATTGGACCATCTGCAAGACCTCTCAAAAGAAGTTATCAGTTTTTCATTGGAGATTAATTGCGTGAAATTTTTACTAAACGTGGAGATTCTCAAAGTTTTATCTGCAAGGCAAAATGTTGGCCAAGTCAGAGAAAAACTGATAAACCGCATGAACTCACACTTCAGATAAAGCAATCGACTCCAGCAATACAGATGGTCACAGCGGTAAACCATAATCTCTTCGTGGGAAAATTGTAACGTAAGATTCCCAAATCCGTTCGTCTGCATGCAATGACCCAAAAATAAACACACTTTCGAAACGTCTATTCAAAAGTGTATTCCAGTAAAATTAGCCCGAGGCTATCGAAATGACTGGTGCAACGCCGTACACCTAAAAACTGTCACTACAATACAAATTACTTGGATAAAAGACGGAACCTTTGTCCAGCTAGCAAGCACTAAGCCAACAGTTAAATGTGCGGCCAACTTTCAAACAATCATTTTACGAATGACCAGAATAGATAGCAATATCTCAAATTCACGTATGCAGTACTGTGACGCAATAATGAAAGACAATTATGAAGTCATTCCAACAGGTGTTTAAAGCTGATGTAATATTTCCTGTTTAAACAGGCCCAAACAGGCCCAAACAGGTTTGACACAATTCTTATGAACGCTGGTGCAATTTTGGCACATTTTCTAGCAACTTCCATGACGTAATATTCAGTAGACTTGAACGGTTTTATATGACGTTTGATTTGTACAGAGATTGGCCGTAACATAGCGGCCCCTAGTTATGACAGTCTAACATGGCATAACTAAAAAAGAATTGAAGGACAATCGTGAGCCAATGAATAAAACATACGATACACTAATTGTTTGAATCACTCACGTTTAAGTTAATACGCAAATACAAAGGGCATGCAAAGAATGAACAACAATACGGAATAATACACGACGATACATGAAATTGGTACCATAGGTACACGCTAAAATGACGCTATATACAATAGTTGCGATAATAACCGACTGTTCCGGGCTCAGACAAGGGTCGGCCACCGCAGACAAAACCAGGCTCAAACCCTAACACTTAGGTGTTCTTTACGGGGGCGAGGCACGAAATATCCCTCAACACGTAGTCTACTTTTACTTTCCCCGTACTCTCATCATAGTTGCAGACGGCAACTTTGGCTCTACGAACCACAGGCTTCCCTTTCCTAATTTGTGGAACTACCTCATGCACCCTCCCAAGTTGATACTTCCCACGTTTACCAATGTCTTGGAGAGAACCTACCACTACAAGTTGACCAGGCTCCAAATTCTCGACCATTTTTAGCCATTTTTTCCGGCCCTGAAGACCTGGCAAGTAAAAATCGATCCATTTACTCCAAAACTGCTGAGAAAGTGACAAATTGAACCGATAATCCCTTCTTAATTGGTCACGATCATGTGGTTGCCCAACAGCACAGTATGGGTCTAAGTATGGGGTCAAAAGTGAGGCAGGGGTGATGACAGTAAAATCCCTAGGGTCGTCACTCAAAGGTACCAAAGGGCGTTCGTTCACGATCCGAACGGCACTGCCTGTGTACGTAAGCAGTTTAATAAAATTGGGCTTACGAATTGAAGAGTCCAAAATGTGAAAAAATGCAATTTTAAATTGTTTAACCATTGCCTCCCAGGCGCCACCTTGCGCCGGAGCATACGGAGGTATAAATTCCCAGTTTATCTCTCTCTGTCTCAGGGCGTTGTGAAATTCAGCTGATTCTATCAACTCGGGTAACTTCTTAGATGCTGCCTGAAAGGTACTTCCATTATCGGAATAGATAGCATTAACCTGCCCACGTAAATCTGTAAACCTTCTAAAGGCAAGTAAAAAATCACTCAGCGACAATGACGTAACCAGCTCAACATGAATAGCGCGAGATGCCATACATGTGAATAAGAGTCCCCAAGCTTTTTTGTGACTCCTACCTTCAACAAAGGTCAATGGTCCAAGATAGTCCAAGCCGCAATCAAAAAAGGGTTTCCTATGGGCAGTTGTGCGAGACAAAGGTAAATCAGACATGAGCTGTCTTATAGGCCGAGCTTTCTCAATCGCACATACACCACAATCATTAAGATACCTCTTCACGGAAGCATTACCATTAGCGATCCAAAACTTCTGTCGCGTAGACAACAAAGTGTGCTGTACTCCACAGTGCGCATTTCGATTATGATGCGACAGTACAACAAGCCTAGTGAAGGGGTGCTTCGAAGGCAAAACAATCGGATGCTTTGCTTCTAGAGAAATCTCGGGAGAATTACTTAAGCGCCCTTCAATGCGGATTACACCAGCATCATCTACACAAGGTCTGTACTTTTTAAGTGAACGCAATCCTTTCAAGCGTTCCTTCTCACGTTGCGAAGCGCCAACACTACCCCGCTTTATCACTTCCTCAAGTGCATCCGGCGATCGTTTGGTCATTAAATGTAACACATCGCCATACACGCTTTTCTGAACAAACTTCACAGTTAAGTCTAAGGCTCTATTAAGATAAGAGGCGTCCAGTTTTGGCTTCATAAAGCTACGCTTTTTCGTTTTACAGCACAAAAATTCAACAAAAGCAACCAAATAAGCAATTCTCTTTTTCATAACATACAAAGAAGGTGCGGCCTCGATCAATCTGTGAAGGCCACCCTGTCCAACGTCAAGCGACCCCTCTTCGTCACGAAGATATAGGCTATGGACAGGTACTGGAGTGGGGTTTTCTACAAATGGAATTTCTTCACACTGATAGAGAAGACTAGAACCATTTAACCACAACTCTCGAAATTCTTTCTTTGTAATAAGATTTGGCCTTGTGCCAACATCAGCTGGGTTCATATCGGTAGGGCAAAAACGCCAATCCTGGGCTCCAGACAACAATAAAATATGCTCAACTCGACGCGTAATAAACTTATTCAAACGTAAATCAGGGTTCTTAACCCACTGCAACACAGTCCGAGAATCACACCAAAAATACTTACTGCAGTCGGGCATCTTCAATGCCTCGTAGGCCTGCTTCACGAGTCTTGCTGTATTTAAAGCGGCAACAAGCTCTTTCCTAGCTATCGGCCAAGAAAACTGATTTTTTACAACAATGGTAGATTTACCCAGAACGAAAGACACACTCGGAACTCCGTTAACCAGTCTACGTAAGTAAACAACAGAAGAGAAAGCTTGATTCGAAGCATCACTAAACCCATGCAATTGATATGAAACAATATCATCCGGACTGCACACACCAGAGTTTGCAAAATACCATCTCGGTAACAAAAAATCCTTAAGCATGTCCAAAGAGCGAAGCCACGACTCCCACTCTTTAACAAAGCTATCAGGGACCTCGGTGTCCCAATCAAACTTGTCTATCGCCAATTGCTGAAGTATAAGGCGTGCTTTTAGAAAAAATGGCGCTCCAAAGCCTAGCGGATCAAAATTTTGTCCAAGCTGACTGAGCATACTTCGGCGCGTGTGTTTAGCTAAGGGCTTTAAGGAACATGCGATACGCATCTCGTCAGACTCGGTTTGCCACACACAACCCAATGTCTTCGCTGATGGCAAAGTCATATTTTCAGTCTGAAAGTCAATGTCACGAATCCAGGGATGCACGAATCAAAGGTGAAAGCATCTCATTATCCAAATTTGACAAGACAATCATAGCTTCCTTGTTAGCACTCCACTTACCAAGTTTAAACCCACGGCTATCAAACAAAGCAATTGATTCATGAGTGATTTGCTGAGCTTCCTCTAAGCTATCAGCCGAAAATATAAAATCATCCATGTACATATTATTTGCAATATTGCAGAGAGTTAGTTCACCAGCACCGCTGGGGTTCTGCTCGACCATTTTCTTTATAGCCAAGCAAGCGATATATGGGCTACTCTTTATTCCCCAAGGGTGTACACAAAAACGAAATGGTACAATCTTTCCACTTTCAAGGTCATCATCTTCAAACCACAATATGCGAAACAAATCCCTTTGCGACTCAGGTAACATTATTTGAAAGAAGCATTTAGTCACATCAGCCATGAGACCAAATCTACCAAGCCGAAATCTAGCCAAGACATCTACCAGAGGGTTTAACAAGTCAGGACCCGAAAACATTACATCATTAACACAAGTTCCTCGAAATTCAGACTTGCCATCGTAAACAATGCGCTTTTTTAATTGTGACGTCACAAAGTATGGTAAATACCATTCAAATCCCTTGACATTTCCTGCTTCACCAGCACGCTCAATATAGCCATTAGATTTAAGATCTTTCATGGTGTCAGTAAGGAAATCACGAAGTTCAGGTTGTTTTAAAGCCTTCTTTCTTAAAGCAGCAGCTCTATCTGACGCCAACACAAAATTGTTAGGTAGATCAATATCTTCCTTCAACGGAACAGGTATCTCAAATCGACCATCTTTCAACTCAATATTCGGTTCGACAAGTTCTCTAGCCAAATTATCATTGCGAGACAATTCACAGGTTTCATTTTGCAACGTCAAATCCTGAATGACTTTATTCAGGTCTGCTATTTCCATATCACGAGACTCAATTTTACGCTGAAAGCCAGAGATGACATCCGACTCTGAAGACGTCTGCACTCTGCACACTTTAGCAACGCTTTCATCTAAGGGTGACTTACCACCACAAGCCAACCAACCGAGAGGAGTGAGCAAAGCATGTGGTTCACTACGATTTTCACCAACACGCTCTTTTTTTGCACACATCAAATAAGCGTTGTCGTTGCCAATCAGTACATCTACAGTACTACAATCATTCAAATGAAACATATTCACGTCATGAAAATGACGGAAACCATTTAAATCTTGTTTATGCGGTAAAGTTTTAACATCATCAGCCCAAGCTGGGTTAACCACCGAGGTTATATCACAAAACAGTTCATCTGTCTCTAACGACTGGATGTTGAGTTTGACAAGGTCAGCACAAGTAGCTTTCTGACCAGCCAGGGTATCCATTTTAAACGACGCTTTATCGTACGGTTTAAGACCAAGTTCGCACACCAAGTCACTCGAAACAAAGGTCAACTGCGAACCAGGATCATGCTGACAATACACCAACTTCGATTTTCCAGTCATTGGATTCAAAACACGAGCAGCAGTAACGCGGTTAAAGGCTGCTTTAACATTTCCAATCTTAACATTACGCACAGGAACTCTGGCACCAGCATCATCTTTACCGACCGAATCCAGAGAATCACGTGACGTCACATAAAAATCATGCAGAAGAAAATAGTGTTTCCTATCGTTGTTAGGCCCACACTGACGACAGTTGTTTGCATGATTACAGTCCTTAACCATATGCTGGCGCAAACAGTTCAAGCATTTTCCAGCTTTCACAATGACATCTCTCCGACCTTTAGGTGTCAAGCGCAAAAATTCTTTACAATTAGACAAAAAATGATATTCAACTTGATCACGTGACGAACAACAAAAACATGCCGGTATGTCACTACGTCTGGCCACACCGCCGCGCGGTGCGCCAACAGCAGTCGAGTACTGCGAACTCCCTGAAATCACATTATCATGGGGTTTTACCGACGTCTGCCTAACCGGACATGAAGGCAATTTTCCTTTGCCAAACTTTTTAAAATGCTGCGACTCACCAGAATCGCCCATTAACATAATGCTAAAATCAGTCGACTTGCGCGTTTCCTCCCGTACTACAAAATCAAACAAACTCTGAAAGGTAGGTTCCTCAGTGCTACCATACTGATCACCTAAAAAGTCAAGATAACGCTGCTTAGCGTCAAACGGGAGTCGCTTAGCCAAATCCAAAACAAAACGTCCTTCTAATTTATCACGCTGACCATAAGCTTGCGCGTAAAGCAAACACTGCGACAATTCATCTTTAAACTCTTTCAAATCACTGGAAGAGATAGAAGTCAATTTGCTACCATAGCGATACTTTCTAATTTCTGGTTCTGCGAAAAGACCTCCACGAACTCCAAAACGTTGGGACAAGCGAGCTAACGACATTTCTATCCTGTCTTCCTCTGACAAGCCAGGAGTGTCAGAAACCAAATTAGCAATCGTTTGTGCAGCTGTTCTAACACAAGCTGCTTGCAACAAAGTCAAACGAGTTCCCTTAAAGGGCGAAGCTGCCATCAAGGCCATAACACGATTTTTAAAGAAGACAAATGGCATATTATTACCATCGTAACCAATCAAGGCCGCCTTATCGAAAAACGTCCTACTATTTTGGTATTCAAAAAAGCAATCCTGCTGTTGAGAACTCGATTTAGCGGGAGAAGACAAGCTATATCCCTTAAGGGGCTGAGTGGGCTCAGTCACATGCACAGCCTGATCACGATCCTCAAACACGTTAAAATCAGGAGACACGATACGCCTCTCACAACCACCCAAATTACGTGTAGCTGGGCGATCAGCAACTAGCGGCGCAGAAAACTTTGAAGGGGGCAAAGCATTACTGCTAATGGCGGCCCCGTGACCTGTACGCTCTGGGGGAGGAGTTCGGTTGTAATTTGCAGACCTTGGCTCTACAGCATTCGGAAGACCCTTAGCCGCGGCCCTGAGACCTCCTGAAACAGCTTGAAAAGATGTGGATTGTACTGGTCCACTTACAGATTGAACAGGCGTCTGGAAAAGGTTATGTAAATTAAACTGTGATTGATGTTCACTTCTGGAATGCCTAGAAGATCCCTTCTTAGAGCTACGCCGGGAGCCCACCTCTGATCGATATTCAGCTAATGCCACTTCCTTACGTTGTTCAGCCCTCAACTGAGCGTCTTTGAGTGCGAACTCAGCAGCTCTCGCTTCGGCTTTCGCGGCAGCCTCAGTTCGTACGGCCTCAGCTCTCGCGGCGGCCTCAGCAGCTCTCGCTTCGGCCTCAGCTCTCGCGGCAGCCTCAGCTCGTATGGCCTCAGCTCTCGCGGCAGCCTCAGTTCGTATGGCCTCAGCTCTCATGGCAGCTTCAGTTCGTATGGCCTCAGCTCTCATGGCAGCCTCAGCAGCTCTCGCTTCGGCTTCGGCTTGTATCTGGAGCTCCTCTCGTCTTAGCTGTAAGTTAATTTGTGCCACTATCCGGGACGAGCTCTCAGACATCCTAGTGCTTACATTTGAGGCGCTATCTTCAGGATGTATGTCAGCATCCAACCTATCTGAGAACTCACTTTCTTTTTGTTCGAAGTTATTTTTTAACGAGTTAAATTCGGGATCTACCCTATCACGAAGTTCTGCTAAGATTGCAGAGTTAAAAATTTTACTCAAGAGAGCATGGAAATGCCGTAATTCCTCTTCTAAAGTAGATAAGTTAGATCGAAAAATTAACAGTTCCTGCTTATCACTCAAAGAACCTAGGGCCACAGAAAGTTTCCCAATTTGAGTCAAAATATCCCGTCTAAGATGCCGGGCCTCTCGAACTGACTTAGCCTCATCGTTATTGGGTCCCTCCCCAGAATGGCCTGCCCGACCGCAAAGAACATCATCAGGCTTAAACTCAGTCGAGTCTACGGCGGTCGAGTCCTTGTCGCCACCGAGTGTAGACATATTAAATGTTGGGGCTAAATTAACAATTAAAAAAATTAAGTTACACAAACACACAAAATTATTAGGCTACAGTAGTTATAAAAAACTTAACTGCCAAGACCGTAAAAAATACAAAAAAGAATTTAAATGCACGATACCGTAGCTGTACGAGTATGTGAAGTCCAAACGTCCACAAAACTTGCTTGGATTCTTCCACTTGAATCTTCAAGCACAGATGGATTGCCTTTAATCTTCTTTCTTGCCAATGAATGTCAAAGTTATTTTTCTTCTGTACCAAACTGAGAAGAAATGTCTTTACTTTTTAGCTTAAAGTTCTTCAGTTGCCTACCGAGAAGAAATGTCTTTAATTTTCTTTGCTTCTTTAGACTACCAACCAATAAGATCTTCTTTTATTATTTCTTTGCTTCTAAGTGCTTCTTGGCCTACCAACTAACTAACTTCGTCTTTTATTTTTTATGGTCACAGCGGTAAACCATAATCTTTTCGTGGGAAAATTGTAACGTAAGATTCCCAAATCCGTTCGTCTGCATGCAATGACCCAAAAATAAACACACTTTCGAAACGTCTATTCAAAAGTGTATTCCAGTAAAATTAGCCCGAGGCTATCGAAATGACTGGTGCAACGCCGTACACCTAAAAACTGTCACTACAATACAAATTACTTGGATAAAAGACGGAACCTTTGTCCAGCTAGCAAGCACTAAGCCAACAGTTAAATGTGCGGCCAACTTTCAAACAATCATTTTACGAATGACCAGAATAGATAGCAATATCTCAAATTCACGTATGCAGTACTGTGACGCAATAATGAAAGACAATTATGAAGTCATTCCAACAGGTGTTTAAAGCTGATGTAATATTTCCTGTTTAAACAGGCCCAAACAGGCCCAAACAGGTTTGACACAATTCTTATGAACGCTGGTGCAATTTTGGCACATTTTCTAGCAACTTCCATGACGTAATATTCAGTAGACTTGAACGGTTTTATATGACGTTTGATTTGTACAGAGATTGGCCGTAACAACAGAAAGCAAAGCGATCTTGTAAGGCAGGGTAAGTAAATGGCTGTAGGCAATCTATAATGCTAAATATTTCTTTCTATGTCATGTGAAAGTTTGAATGGGTGATATTAAATTGTAGGCCTAATGTAGTTGCAAACTAGTCTTTTTACACTTTTGAGGATTATTGTTTTATTAACCATATTATTGCTAATGCTGCTTGTAGCATAAGCCATTTGATATTACAGCTAAGCCTATATGCGGTTTATGTAGCCTACCTACTGTAGTAATATGAAGCAGTTTATGCTACTAACATGGATAACTAAAACTAGGCCTACCACGTTTGGTTACATAGTATATATAAGTTACCGTACTTTATTCTGTTACCTTGCATAAACTTTTGTTTGGTATTAATTTGCATTTCTTTGTGTTGCAGACTTGGTGGTAGATGCAGTCACATTACTGCATTGCTATACAAGATGCATCATTTTCACATTCGTGATGTAAAAATGATCCCAGGAGCTTTGTCCTGCACCAGCACAGAGCAACAGTGGCACAAACCAAGAGGCGACGCTATTTTTGCAGAACCAGTCACAAATTACATCTTTACAAGAGCGGAAACCGCCCGGACCAAACAGAGGGTGGAAAGCACCATCCCATCACGCAGATTCGATGCCAGATACAATGACCTTAAACGTCCCTTGCTTGAAAGCGTAATTGAAGCCTTTGCAGCATTCTCTGCTTCAAATGCACCATTTTCCTACATTTTGAAACATCATGATGCATCAAATGAAGACATGCTTGTACATAGGCTTACAGGAAGCACATCGTCGGCTGCGTAGCCGAGTGGTGAGAACGTCTGCGCGACGTTCGAAAGGACGAGGTCGAGGGTTCGACACCGCTCCAGAACACGCGGCTGTGTCTCAGCAAAGACAGTTAGTGGCAAGCCAAAATAAAGGAAGCAGCTGACTCGAAGACTATATGTCACTTCGCTGCTTCGTGTCGTCTGTTGTATCGCATCTGTGATCGCAGTGTAAGCTACTGTATGTTATCGCAATGGGCGCAAATAAAAACATGATTATTATTATTATTACATGTTCTTGAGGAGGCAACAACTTCGCAGTCTCAATCAGTTTTATGCAGGGATATCTATAACTACGGGATTGGAAACTCTATGGAACTGAAAACCATTTTATACACCAGTAGAGTCACTTTTCTTTGTGCGCTGCTGTGATAAATATTCACATAAATTGACCTCAAAAAGCAGCAAGTAGTAGGCTAAACGAACAACCAACAGTGTAACAATCAATTCACTTGCTGTAAATTGTAAGGTCTACGCTTGCCTGGTTTGTTTATTTGTTTGTATTCCATTAGTGCAATCATGTTGCATTTTGCTTGCTGCTTAAAAAATTTCCTGAATGACTATTGGTTTTAGTTCTGATGACATCGTAAACGTATTGGTTTCGTACTGGATTGGTCTGTGAACACGTTGATGATATAACAGCATATTTCACTGATTGCTGAACACTCCTCATTTACTTCTGATCCGATTTGCAGTAACCAAAATGCTAAAGAACAACAGTAGGCGGTTTTTGGACTCGTTGCATTCATTCATTTTTTGGATTCATTGTTTTTTTTCTAGCAGCGTAAATGTACTTTTATAATCAATTAAGTTTTAATATGAGTGTACATTTTGTATTATTATTGTAAAATTGCATTTTGTATATCTTTTAGTCGGCTTTTTATTTTGTTAATCTTTCTGTAGTCGTACTAATGTAATGACCCTACTGATGTATAGCACTGAATAGAGTTTCCAATCCCGTAGTTATAGATATCCCTGGTTTTATGACACAATAGCCGAAAACGACAACTAACCTCCTCAAATTTTGGAAAAATTATTAAGCGGAAGACTAGGCCTTACTTCCTTTTTAAGATGAATTTTTAAATCACCAATGCTACACCATGTTCTAGCTGTTCGCCACGGTTTGACAAAGAAGAAGCATGCAGTTCGGTTATATTGGAAAGAGATGAAAAAACAACTAAACAGAGACGTAGAGATTTTTGACAGTGGCCTAATAGTCAATCCTAGGTTAATTTTTTTGGAGCTTCCCCAGATGGAAAAGTGTTTGACAAGTACGAAACCGGGAAAAATTTTGGACTCTTGGAAGTGAAGTGTCAATTTAAATATAGGCTAGAAACAACTGTGTACAAGAGGCAGCTCTTAATGATGATTTTTGTCTCCATTTCGTTGTTGATAAACTAAAACTGAAAAGTACACACAACTACTTCTATCAAATTCAGGGGAAAATAGTCCTCATTGGTCTGCCTTGGTGTGACTTAGTTGTCTATACTTCAAAGTCTTTATTTATTGAGCGAATACACTTCGATATAATGTTCTTGACTGCAAAAATGGTACCTTCCCTTGCAAACTTTTATTTTAGTTTTGCGTTACCATATTTGGCTGCATGATTGTTTTTATGGTGATAATGTGGTTATGTAACCTATTCTGTGTTCATGATTTAAAAATAAATCAGAAAGATGGTTTTAAACTGGTTTTAATATGAACGGAACAATCTGTGCTGTGTGCAATAGGCCTACTGTAGTTTGTCTAGAGTCTCTAGACTTTCAGCGCAAGCTTCAACCCGTCACGGTCTGTTGGTTCAACGTGGAATCCCTTTATTACAACTAGAGCAAACAAGTTTTTACCGAATTAGATAAGAATTACCGACATTTCGCTCTAATTTATCGAATTAAACAACTAGAATTATCCAGTTGTCCAAGCCTGATACGATATGCTACAAAATAGACATTAAAACAGCCATTTTCATCAATTGTGAATACCGTATATAAAATAAATTTAGTTTGAACAAAAATTGCTAAGCAAGCAAAGTTAACTTGAAATCTGGTTTAAAACCCTGTATGCAGTGTCCATGACCAATTGGATATTTGTATGTTTGCAGGCATAATAGCCTACGGTAATTGATTGAAATTATAATGAAGACTAAATAAAAACTATAAAACAGCCATTCAAGGTGTCAGATTGTTTCAACTGACGTCATTTGGTTCAGCGTTGGTTTCAGCTGAATCAGCTCTGTTACTAAGTAGCCTAAATACGAATACAAATATAAATACGAATACAAAATACAAAGAAAATGTTTGCAACGCATGGTTTACCCTTGTTCAATAACTTCTGAGAATGGTCCGCAATCTATTAGCAACGAATTTCATTCAATGATCACTCCTGAAATGTATCATCCGCTTATTTCTCTACACAGTTTTTTTATGTTGCCCTGTGTTATTCCATTGTTAATGTATTGTTAATGTTCACAAATCAAAGTGCTGGTATTGTGCTATATATTATATACCGTATGTGTTAATGTTCTTAATTTTGGGTCTTTTGTTTAAATGTTTGGGTGGCAGCTGACTTTGGTGACCTTTTTGTCTTTCGCTGCCATCCTTGTTGTGCGAATTATTTGTGTTTATTGTGTTTTTGCTTTTTGTGTCTTTCTTTTTCTCCAACAAAAAAATAAACTGAACTGAACTAGCTCTTTGCTTGGGCTCCATTTTAGAACCCCAAAAAAATTGGGCTACTTTTGGGCTACTTTTTGCATAAGCTTGGGCTCTTTTTTATATTAACCTCTGGCAACCCTAAATACGACATCGTTGGCATCCCAATCAAGTATTAGAAGCTTTTTCACCACACAACACAAGTGTGGCTTCGTTAGTGACTAGCCTACATATCTAGCCTATCTTATCAAAGAAGCTTTTAAGTTCTGCTTTTGTAAGAATGATAGGTGTATGTAAGAAGCTATAGCTTACTTGTGTGGCTAAAGCTTTACAATACCCTTGGATCAATTTATTGTAGTAGCCTATTCTCTATTTCTTCAATACAGAATATCTGTATTTTCGGTATGCTTTTGTATCTTCATGCGCACAAACTGAATTGACCAATTTCCTGGGTTTTACAATGAAACCAAAACCAGAAAAACTGTTTGCAGCTGTCTTGCAACATTATTAACGTCAAGCCTTAAAGCAGCCGGCGGCCATCGCGGCCATGGCCGCTAAGTAGTGCTTGAATGACCGCCTGTGCTACCTCCTCCGTCGGCCAAGTTTGGCCGCCGGTTTCTTCTAGCCAATTATTTAATTTCGCAATAGAATGATCGATTGATCGTAGATTAAATGTCGAAAATATGTAGTATCAAAGAGTGACGCAGAATTAGGTCATCGCATCATAGTCACTACTGTTGTATTGAATATATCCAGCTGCGATCACCAGCGCTGTAAGTCTTGTTTGCAATTCCCGATATTTATTTTAACGAAGTGTTAATCCGAAGTGCTAATTTACATCGGCTGGCAATATTGTCATTTTTATATCGATTCAATGTTGTCGGATATTGAATCGTTGTTAAAAAGGAGAACTAGGTACTACGGTAGTTGACTGAGATGCGAGCGGTTAAAACAATTTAGGGTCGTTAGATGGTCCCACAATACCGGATTACAATCCCGATAAAGCATTTAATGCGTGGTACAACGATTCTATTGCAGGACGTCGCCCAGACTTCAACAACGCTAAGTGATCATTTTAACATTGTTGCAAGTTTAATGCTATTTACTTGTGCTATCGTTATTGTATTTTGGCCTCCAAGCATGCAGATTTGGCCGCCGAGAAGGAGCTCTCAGTAGGCCACGATGGCTGCCGGAAAAAAAACACGAGTTTTAAGGCCTGTAACGTGTTTTAATACAGCAGCAAATAATATTTTAACTTTAATACCTTAAACAAAAATTGACATCTACTGCATGCAATACAAGCCAATTTGACCCAAAAAGTAGTTTTCAGGGTAGAGGGGTTGGGTGGAGGTTTTGGACGGAAATTTTAATTTTTTTTTCAGAAGTCTTAGAATGTCCTGTTGTATTCTAATATTAGGGCTAAAGTTGAAACTAAAATTAACCCCCTCCCCCCTAATGGTAGCCTACTAGTAAAAATGTTCAATCCGAAATTGTGAAACTGTTGTCAATGTTGTGACAATAGAAACAGTCACAGACAAAGTTTATTCATAATTATATGATAATGAGTTTTAAGTTTTTTCGTGAAAGTTTTTAAAGTCGTTGCTCCGATTATTTCTGAAGGTTAATCTTTCCATGCTTTTGGGCCTAAGAATGACAATTTCCGAATCGTCGTCGTCGTCTGAGCTTATGGGGCCGAGGGTCTATCCTTTTACCACCCCAGATTCACGATGTTCCCGGACTACACTGGAAGGCTGCTAGAGAGCAGCCAGACTTTAGTTTCATCATCCAAGACGCGCAGACCTTCCACTCCATGTGGCTTGAAGATGGTACAGTCATTGATGATGTGGTCTGCGGTCTGTTCCTCGGCACCACATTTACAGGAGGAGGAAGAAGCCATTCCCCATTGGTGCATGGTTGAGCGGAAAAGCCCGATATCCCAATGTTACCTGTGTTCCCAGATGCTTTTTGGATTTCCAGTACAAGTGCACAAATCTAGTCTGTTATTTGAATAGTAACAACAGCACAAAAGTTACAACTCAATATGTACACAAGGACTATATTTATTATTTATTAACTACCGGTACTTAAACTATTAACTTATTATACTTAGCGATTTTGTATACCTAGTAACAGATTGGCCTTCAGTCAAATTTGAAGCTGCCTGTTGTCATAGCCTGTGTATAAAGCTCGGTTTATGGTCACACATATATATATAATATTACAAAGTGGCTATTTTACCAGTTTGGTTGCCATGGTTACGGTTTAAAATTGTTTTGTAGATAGTGTTGCCAGGTTAAGGTTAGAGTAAGGGTTAAAAGTGGAATTTTTTTTCTCTGTTAAAGACTTCAAAATTTTTCAAATTGGCAAGTTTTTGTCTTCAACATCTTTACACTTTTCTCAAATTAAGGCAGAATTTCTTATCTGGCTACACTTCTGTGGGAAAAATAGCCACTTCTTATAGTTACCATTGTACAGAATACATTTTGCAGAACTGACGTAGTAGTAAAAATATATTTATATAATTACTTTGCACTAAATTGCTTTGGGATGAGTTCTTCTATACCCCGTTTGCTTTTATTTGACATCGATGGAACACTAACCAGCTCCAAACACAAGAAAACAAACAACGAGATTGGCAGTTATTTACTGGAAGGGCTTGCTTTGACTTTTGAGCAAAACATTTCACGCAACAATGTATCATTTCCAGGTAATTTAAGTCACATTTTATTCGATTATTTTTTTTATTTCATTGAAAAATTGAATTGATTTGAGCTAGCATGAATCACTCATGCATTCGTGTGGCCTCAAAAACGTTGCCTCGTTTGTTGCTGTTTGATATTGATGGCACATTCACTAGGTCTCAGCATGTAAAAGTTGGCAAAAAATTTAGAAGTTCCTTGCTGGAAGCTCTCACAATAGCATTTGGTCAAACTGTTCGAAGAAATGGTGTTGATTTTACAGGTAACCACTAGTTGTATTGAGTATGGCTTCTAGCAGCATAGCAGTAGTTAAAGACTTTATAGCTCAATTGTTAAACTGAAAACCATTTGATGTTAGCAAACTGTTTTAACATGATTTCGGTTAAGGTCTCCATGTATCTGTTGCAAATATATTTCACTGAATCATCATACAATGCCACATTATTTGTTAAATAGTGTATATAACTATTTGAAAATTTAACATTTATTGTGAGAGCTTGTGAAGTGTGTATGCGATTGTCAGTAGCCATGGCATGTATTTTAGGTTGATGCATCAAATTTATTTGCATGACAAAGTGTATTCTTACTTTTGGAGGAACTCAGTTTGTAACAAGAAACTATCATTATTATTATCCCAGGTGGCACTGACCCAAGCATAACAAAAGCTGTGTTAGATTCCCATGGAATCACTGAGGAAAACTGTCCGAATTATCACAAAAACATTGAAAAAGCATTTGCTATGTTGCCTGAAATAGCAAGGAGGGGTGTTGCTGAAGGCAGGTACTGCACATTGTGGATCAAATTTGTGATATATATATTGTTGTTCTTGATTTGTATAAGTGGTCCAGCTATGTATTTGGAATGTAGTTCCAAACAACCTAAAATGTTTATATATATGGTTCTTCAAAAGCAATCTAAAATTTATCTACTATCTCGGAGGCAATGCAGTTATTTTATTGTGTGAAGTATTGTTTCTGATATGTTAGTCCACCTAAATGTACATTAGTACTGTTGACACTGTATAAACACGTTTGGTCACAGCGGTAAACCATAATCTCTTCGTGGGAAAATTGTAACATAAGATTCCCAAATCCGTTCGTCTGCATGTAGGTGACCGAAGAAACACACA
Organism: Aplidium turbinatum; assembly: GCF_918807975.1. Classification (NCBI taxonomy): domain Eukaryota; kingdom Metazoa; phylum Chordata; class Ascidiacea; order Aplousobranchia; family Polyclinidae; genus Aplidium; species Aplidium turbinatum. The sequence goes on along the minus strand of NC_137483.1, from coordinate 809,348 downwards.
CTTGAACTTCTTTTCAAACAGTGTATTTCTGTAAAATTAGCCCGCGGCTATCGAAATGACTGGTGCAATGCCTACACCTCTAAAACTGTCACTACGATACAGATTACTTGGATAAAAGACGGAGAATTTGTCCAGCTAGCAAGCACCAAATAAACCAGTTAAATGTGCGACCGACTTCCAACAAACAACTTCGAGAATGAATCAGAAAAATTTGTGATAACTCAAAGGCACGTGAGCAGTTCGTGACGCAATATTTCATGTCCAAACAGGTCTCAAACTGAAACAGGTTTAAACCGGTCTGACACGAGTCTTACGGACGATGGTGCAATTTTGGCTCATGTTTTAGGAATTTCCATGACGTAATATTCAGTAGACCCGAACGGTTTCTACATGACGTTTGACCAGGCGAACAACCGTCTGGAACATAGCGGCCCCTAGTTATGACAGTCTGACATGGCATAACTAAAAAAGAATTGACGACAATTGTGAGCCAATGAATAAAAACACATGATACACAAATCGTTTGAATCACTCACGTTTAAGTTAATACGCAAATACAAAGGGCATGCAAAGAATGAACAGCAATAAGAATAAACACGACGATACATGAAATTGGTACCATAGGTAGTAGGTACACGCAAAAAATGACGCTATATACCATGGTTGCGATAATAACCGACTGTTCTGGGCTCAGACAAGTGTCGGCCACCGCAGACAAAACCAGGCTCAAACCCTAACACTTAGGTGTTCTTTACGGGGGCGAGGCACGAAATATCCCTCAACACGTAGTCTACTTTCACTTTCCCCGTACTCTCATCATAGTTGCAGACGGCAACTTTAGCTCTACGAACCACAGGCTTCCCTTTCCTAATTTGTGGAACTACCTCATGCACCCTCCCAAGTTGATACTTCCCACGTTTACCAATGTCCTGGAGAGAACCTACCACTACAAGTTGACCAGGCTCCAAATTCTCGGCCATTTTTAGCCATTTTTTCCGGCCCTGAAGACCTGGCAAGTAAAAATCGATCCATTTACTCCAAAACTGATCAGAAAGTGACAAATTGAACCGATAATCCCTTCTTAATTGGTCACGATCATGTGGTTGCCCAACAGCACAGTATGGGTCTAAGTATGGGGTCAAAAGTGAGGCAGGGGTGATGACAGTAAAATCCCTAGGGTCGTCACTCAAAGGTACCAAAGGGCGTTCGTTCACGATCCGAACGGCACTGCCTGTGTACGTAAGCAGTTCAATAAAATTGGGCTTACGAATTGAAGAGTCCAAAATGTGAAAAAATGCAATTTTAAATTGTTTAACCATTGCCTCCCAGGCGCCACCTTGCGCCGGAGCATACAGAGGTATAAATTCCCAGTTTATCTCTCTCTGTCTCAGGGCGTTGTGAAATTCAGCTGATCCTATCAACTCGGGTAACTTCTTAGATGCTGCCTGAAAGGTACTTCCATTGTCGGAATAGATAGCATTAACCTGCCCACGTAAATCTGTAAACCTTGTAAAGGCAAGTAAAAAATCACTCAGCGACAATGACGTAACCAGCTCAACATGAATAGCGCGAGATGCCATACATGTGAACAAGAGTCCCCAAGCTTTTTTGTGACTTCTACCTTCAACGAAAGTTAAAGGTCCAAGATAGTCTAAGCCGCAATCAAAAAAGGGTTTCCTATGGGCAGTTGTGCGAGACAATTCACAGGTTTCATTTTGCAACGTCAAATCCTGAATGACTTTATTCAGGTCTGCTATTTCCATATCACGAGACTCAATTTTACGCTGAAAGCCAGAGATGACATCCGACTCTGAAGACGTCTGCACTCTGCACACTTTAGCAACGCTTTCATCTAAGGGTGACTTACCACCACAAGCCAACCAACCGAGAGGAGTGAGCAAAGCATGTGGTTCACTACGATTTTCACCAACACGCTCTTTTTTTGCACACATCAAATAAGCGTTGTCGTTGCCAATCAGTACATCTACAGTACTACAATCATTCAAATGAAACATATTCACGTCATGAAAATGACGGAAACCATTTAAATCTTGTTTATGCGGTAAAGTTTTAACATCGTCAGCCCAAGCTGGGTTAACCACCGAAGTTATATCACAAAACAGTTCATCTGTCTTTAACGACTGGATGTTGAGTTTGACAAGGTCAGCACAAGTAGCTTTCTGACCAGCCAGGGTATCCATTTTAAACGACGCTTTATCGTACGGTTTAAGATCAAGTTCACACACCAAATCACTCGAAACAAACGTCAACTGCGAACCAGGATCATGCTGACAATACACCAACTTCGATTTGCCAGTCATTGGATTCAAAACACGAGCAGCAGTAACGCGGTTAAAAGCTGCTTTAACATTTCCAATCTTAACATTACGCACAGGAACTCTGGCACGAGCATCATCTTTCCCAACCGAATCCAGAGAATCACGTGACGTCACATAAAAATCATGCAGAAGAAAATAGTGTTTCCTATCGTTGTTAGGCCCACACTTACGACAGTTATTTGCATGAACGCAATCCCTAACCATATGCTGGCGCAAACAATTCAAGCATTTGCCAGCTTTCACAATGACATCTCTCCGATCTTTAGGTGTCAAGCGCAAAAATTCTTTACAATTAGACAAAAAATGATATTCAACTTGACCACGTGACGAACAACAAATGCATGCCGGTAGGTTTTTACGTCTGGCTTCACCACCGCGCGGTGCGCCAACAACAGTCGAGTACTGCGAACTCCCTGACATCACATCATCATGGGGTTTTACGGACGTCTGCCTAACCGGACATGAAGGCAATTTTCCTTTGCCAAACTTTTTAAATTGCTGCGACTCACCAGAATCGCCCATTAGCATAATGCTAAAATCAGTCGACTTACGCGTTTCCTCCCGTACTACAAATTCAAACAAACTCTGAAAGGTAGGCTCATCAGTGCCACCATACTGATCACCTAAAAAGTCAAGATAACGCTGCTTAGCGTCAAACGGGAGTCGCTTAGCCAAATCCAAAACAAAACGTCCTTCTAATTTATCACGCTGACCATAAGCTTGCGCGTAAAGCAAACACTGCGACAATTCATCTTTAAACTCTTTCAGATCACTGGAAGAGGTCGAAGTCAATTTGCTACCATAGCGATACTTTCTAATTTCTGGTTCTGCAAAAAGACCTCCACGAACCCCAAAACGCTGGGACAAGCGAGCTAACAACATTTCTATCCTGTCTTCCTCTGACAAGCCAGGGGTGTCAGAAACCAAATTAGCAATCGTTTGCGCAGCTGTCCTAACACAAGCTGCTTGTAACAAAGTCAAACGAGTCCCCTTAAAGGGCGAAGCTGCCATTAAGGCCGTAACACGATTTTTAAAGAAGATAAATGGCATATTATTACCATCGTAACCAATCAAGGCCGCCTTATCGAAAAACGTCCTACTATTTTGGTATTCAAAAAAGCAATCCTGCTGTTGAGAACTCGATTTAGCGGGAGAAGACAAGCTATATCCCTTAAGGGGCTGAGTGGGCTCAGTCACGTGCACAGCCCGATCACGATCCTCACACACGTTAAAATCAGGAGACGCGATACGCCTCTCACAACCACCCAAATTACGTGTAGCTGGGCGATCCACAACTAGCGGCGCAGAAAACTTTGAAGGGGGCAAAGCATTACTGCTATGGGCGGCCCCGTGACCTGTACGCTCTGGGGGAGGAGTTCGGTTGTAATTCGCAGACCTTGGCTCTACAGCATTCGGAAGACCTTTAGCCGCGGCCCCGAGACCTCCTGAAACAGCTGGAAAACGTGTGGATTGCCCTGGTCCACTCACAGGTTGAACGGGCGTTTGGAAAAGGTTATGTAAATTAAACTGCGATTGATGTTCATTTCTGGAATGCCTAGAAGAGCTCTTCTTAGAGCTACGCCGGGAGCCCGCCTCTGATCGATATTCAGCTAAAACTACCTCTTTTCGTTGTTCAGCCCTCAACTGAGCGTCTTTGAGTGCGAACTCAGCAGCTCTCGCTTCGGCTTTCGCGGCGGCCTCAGCTGCTCTCGCTTCGGCCTCAGCTCGTATGGCCTCAGCTCTCGCGATGGCCTCAGCAGCTCTTGCTTCGGCCTCAGCTTGTATCTGGAGCTCCTCCCGTTTTAACTGTAGGTTAATTTGTGTAACTATCCGTGACGAGCTCTCAGACATCCTAGTGCTTACGTTTGAGGCGCTATCCTCAGGATGTATGTCAGCATCCAACCTATCTGAGAACTCACTTTCTTTTTGTTCGAAGTTATGTTTTAAAGAGTTAAATTCGGGATCTACCCTATCACGAAGTTCTGCCAAGATTGCAGAGTTAAAGATTTTAGTCAAAAGAGCATGGAAATGCAGCAATTCCTCTTCTAAAATAGATAACTTAGATCGAAAAATTAACAGTTCCTGCTTATCACTCAAAGAACCTAGGGCTACAGAAAGTTCCCCAATTTGAGTCAAAATATCCCGTCTAAGATGCCGGGCCTCTCGAACTGACTTAGCCTCATCGTTATTGGGTCCCTCCCCAGAATGGCCTGCCCGACCGCAAAGAACATCATCAGGCTTAAACTCAGTCGAGTCTACGGCGGTCGAGTCCTTGTCGCCACCGAGTGTAGACATATTAAATGTTGGGGCTAAATTTAACAATTAAAAAAATTAAGTTACACAAACACACAAAATTATTAGGCTACAGTAGTTATAAAAAACTTAACTGCAAAGACCGTAAAAATACAAAAAAGAATTTAAATGCACGATACCGTAGCTGTACGGGTATGAAGTCCTAAAGTCCACAAAACTTGCTTGGATTCTTCCACTTGAATCTACAAGCACAGATGGATTGTCTTTTAATCTTCTTTCTTGCCAATGAATGTCAAAGTTATTTTTCTTCTGTACCAAACTGAGAAGAATTGTCTTTACTTTTCTTTGCTTCTGTAAGAGTGTAGACTACCAACCAACAAATCTTCTTTTATTATTTCTTGTACTTCTAAGTAGTTCTTCTGCACTAGCTGACAACAAACACGTCGTTTATTTTTATGCCTTCAAGTGCTTCTTGGCCTACCAGCTAACAAATTCGTTTTTTATTTTTCTTGCTTTAATTTCTTCTTGACCTACCAACTGACAAGAACTCGTCTTTTATTTTTTGCTTCTAAGTGCTTCTGTGCCAAACACTAGACAGAGAATCGTCTTTTATTTTTTATGGTCACAGCGGTAAACCATAATCTCTTCGTGGGAAAATTGTAACATAAGATTCCCAAATCCGTTCGTCTGCATGTAGGTGACCGAAGAAACACACACTTGAACTTCTTTTCAAACAGTGTATTTCTGTAAAATTAGCCCGCGGCTATCGAAATGACTGGTGCAATGCCTACACCTCTAAAACTGTCACTACGATACAGATTACTTGGATAAAAGACGGAGAATTTGTCCAGCTAGCAAGCACCAAATAAACCAGTTAAATGTGCGACCGACTTCCAACAAACAACTTCGAGAATGAATCAGAAAAATTTGTGATAACTCAAAGGCACGTGAGCAGTTCGTGACGCAATATTTCATGTCCAAACAGGTCTCAAACTGAAACAGGTTTAAACCGGTCTGACACGAGTCTTACGGACGATGGTGCAATTTTGGCTCATGTTTTAGGAATTTCCATGACGTAATATTCAGTAGACCCGAACGGTTTCTACATGACGTTTGACCAGGCGAACAACCGTCTGGAACAACGTTTCTGTTGTTTTCTTTTTTCCCACTTTCTTTTCTAATGTTGACACTGAATTCTGTTTTTTGGGTTGTCATTTTTTTCTATTTTTTTTTTGGCAGTTGGCTTGATGACTCTTTGTGGTCTTTTCATCGATAGGAATTGTTGGTTATTATAATTTCTGCATGGTTTGTAATTTTGCAGTATCTGGTGGATGGAAAACCAACCTGATTGGAAACTCAACAGTTTGTGAAATATTCTTGTTGTCGTCAGTGGTTTACCAAAATGAGGATGATGCAAAACTGTGTAGTGTTTATTTTCCTGTCTGTCAATGCTTGTGACATATTTAGAACAACATTTTAATTCTTGTGTCAAATTGTATCGATATGACTGTACCGGTATCGTTATTATGATGGCCATGGTAACAAACAATTCGAAGCATAGTCTGACCTGTCAGACAGGGTCATGGACTGTAGTCAATTGCTTCAAATATTCATTTATAACGAATTTTTTTTCCAGATACTGTTGGAACATTCTTCCCAATGTGAACGAGTTGCTTGGAGAGCTGGCCAAGAGGGAGGATGTTAAGATTGGACTTCTGACCGGTCAGTGGCGCTAGAGAGTGTTTCTTTACGGCTTTATCAACATCGTGGTCAAGTGTCCCGTGTATGACATGGATTTGTCCGGTTGTGGTGGTTGTACCGCCCTGCTTCTATAGAGGCCATTTGGTTGTTTCGTGCCACAACTGTGGTCAACCTTGTGTTATGTTCAATCTTGATACAAATATTGACGTCATTCAATTTATTAGAATGTAGTTCCACTTACGCCAAACTTCCCGTTTCGTGACTTGTCGATCGTTTCAGGCAATATCCAGTCCGTGGCTATGATCAAGTTGCAGACAGCAGGCGTGAACACCGAGTGCTTCATGAATGGCAGCCCTGGTCAGTTGTTTGGGGCGTTTGGATCGGATGATGGCGACCGCAGCAAGCTGGTCAGGGTTGCCAGAGAACGATACCGGGACTTCCTTGGAGGGTCAGCGGATGTGGAACCGAATGACATGATTGTGATAGGAGACACCCCAAAAGACATCGCGTGTGCCCACGCCAACGATGTACCCTGCGTTGCCGTGGCAACCGGTATCCATTCCCCGGGGGACCTCGTCGATGCCGACTTCGTGCTAGACAAAGGCTTCGATGACGTCACGGCCAGTATCGCGGCGATCGTCGGGACACGAAAAAAGTGACGTTAAATTGGTGTTTGTGGCGGTGTAGACAATTAAAAGTGCAAACGCAACAGGAAACCGCAAGCACAACCAGGTACAGGTGGTCTATCTGGCTATTCATGCTCATGTTAAGTTGACCTATGGTTTCCCCATCATGCAGGTTATAGAATTATTTTCCCAACAAAGATGTTATACGGTATTCAAGATGATGATCATTTGTTGTATATTTCTAATGCAAAGTTTAGTTTCTTTCAACAAGGCAATGTCAACCAATGTAATCCCAACCGCGGCCAAGTACCACATTGTCACCAGTCAAGACCTTCATACCATGATTTAACATTAACAAAGAAATGGGGTTTGGTTGAATGATGTCTAGAACTAGATTGTATTTCACTCGGTTTGTACCAGGCGTGGAGGTACCTGCCCTCCCTATGTGGGATTATTGAAACACCCGTGACGTCACCAGGCTTAGACACCTAGTGTTTTCACTTGTTTATATTTCCATGAGCCGCAACTTGCTGCTGTTGTTTTCCTGTGGCGTTGCCGTCACGTTATGGTCGGACTAAGTTTTAAACGTCGGAATTATTTTCATTTATATTGATGAGCCCGAAGACCTTTCTTCACAATGACGCATTGTTGAGTGAACTATTACGTGACGTTTCACTGAGCTCGTTCCTGTGAATCATTTCTCGTTCTCAAACAGTTTATTGTAGAAAATATTTCGAACAAGAGTGCAGGGTCATTGTTGCAAACAGGAGATACGTAGCTGCGTCTTGGCGGTAGCACGAGGTGCAACCATCGACGCGACATTCGCCAGCGAGGTTTCATTCCAGACGTAAAAGAGTAATAAATCTGATGCAGAGGTTTCGGGAGAAATTTCGCTTTTTTGTGCAGCACCACAGACAATCAAGGCACAGCAGATTTGAGTGTTAGCCTATAACGTTATAATATTAGAGTTGAGCCTTATAATGTTACACACACATGTTTGCAAATACGGTTAAACCGAAAACATAGGCTACTAGACCCTCTACTGTTACATAAACAATAAATGCTATTAATAGGTCTACTACAAAAACTGCTCAATGCCAAGCAGAGCAAATTACATCAAATATAGCTATTACTTTCTAAAACTTCTAGTGCCTGTTTTCACCCTAAGGGGGGATCAGAATGTCCTGAAAAAAATGCAAAAATAATAAATTCGAAATACCCAAAAAGATATACTGTACATTATAGGCTACCGGTACCTTGTTTGGTTTTGAATTTTTATCTTCGGACTGACAGAGTCTTGATTGGTTATTCCTGGTGGTTTCGCATACTTGTAGAAGCTCTTGACGCAGGGCCGGTTACCGAGATTGGCGGAGTGAAGTTTTTTCGATTGTTAAAGTCTTGTTGCCGGGGAATTATTCCATTCACTAGGTGCTGCTGAATGGAGAGGAGTCTTGAAATGCATTGCTCAAGCGCACACTCCGAGAGTCGAACCAGTGCCGCTTGATTGTGAACCGCGGGCGCGTAACCACTGAGCTAACGGGACAAACCTTAGTTTAATCTGCAAAAATACCTCAGAATTACAAAAGGCACACCTCCATCGGATGTTACAAAAAGCCTCAATCATGACGTTCAAATGGAAATTATTTTAAATTGCTGAATGATTGCAAAAATGAAAAAAAAACGACAAAGTAAACATACGAGTTTGGCACAAACAAAAAGGAAAAGATGAAAAAAGCTTTAAAATATAAAACCGTGTTAAGAAATTAATATTTTTAATTTGCACAGCCACCAAACTTACTTAGCCTATTAGGAGTTAAAATGCAGAGGACAAGACCAGTCACTTATTATGATGCTCAATGTTGGCTGGGATGGTGCAAGGTAAACGAACAAAAGGACGACAAAAAATAAAATATTTTGACCATATCAACCAAATTACTGGAATAAAAAGCTTGCCGGAAACACTAATAAGAACAAAATGGAGGCAGTTCATATGGGAGATCACAGCTGATCAAACTGTTGAAGAAGAAGATTATGATGCTGCAGTCTGTAACTTCAGCGAGTAAAACAAGCAAAAAAAACATTTTGTTCTGAACAAAAAAAAAGAAAGAAGCAGAGTTAGGGTTAGTTGTTTTGGCATGTCGACCCTTGTGTTCTGTCAGAAACAACTTAGGTTTGTGGTACCGAAGTAAAGTAAAATTACGAAAACCGGTTCAGATTGGTTTTCAACCTTTATCCTCGGACAAGCAAAGCTGATGCTTCGTGCCATAGAAGCATTTCTAATCGTTTTGCTGAAAGAGGCGTCTGCTTGATCATGTTATTCGTTGAAGCTTTCTACCAACAGAGTGAAGAAACTTGCTACTTGAGAGAGAACCAACTGAACTGAATGTCGATGGGTGAAGCAAAGGTTTAGTCAAAGGTTTTAGATGATGTCGATGGGTGAAACAAATAATTTTAGTTTGCTGCTGGGCAGCAAATTAAAATTATTGCGCTTTTACTTATTTGATGGAAAAGATCTCGCTTGCAAATTTAACACAGATGGATCTCGCGTAATTGGCATAGCAACGATACAGGAGAGGCTTGAAATGTCTCTCGCTGTTTCCAAGTAGCTTGCTCTACTTCTAAAGAAGGTGCCTTGCTTTGAGTAAGAAAGCAGTTTCGCCACTGGCTACTGGTAGAAGCTTTGATGGCCCGGTCAAAGAGCTTAACGGAGGGAAGTTTCCTCTTTTGGAAATATAAATTATTTCGTGCCCTGGATTTACTAAATAGAATTTTGACTACGTTGGTCAGGTACAAAACCAGGGAGTTGAACCACTGTCTCTTGAGCGTCAACTAGCGGGCATACACTGAACGATCAACAATCTGAACATTAAAACTTTATCAGCAACCAGGCTCGAACAGATTTATTGAAAAAACATTTTTTTATATAAAGTAAAATAAATCAATTGTTGGTTGGAATCAATGAGACAAACACCACCAACGGAAACTCTAAGCAATGAAAAGGTTTTAAGAATGACGCAAGTTTTTTATTCTTGGATGCTGTCATGGGCTGTCTTCCATCTCTTCAACTCAATCTTTAGCTGCAAAGTTATCGGTTTGGGAGGAAGAAGATCTTTTAAATCAGTTTTTTCCTCATGATTCTTTTTGTCCTTCTTTTTCCCAGATCCCGGTTTTTTTGAAGATCCTGGCTTCTTGGGTTTCGGTGAAGGGGATCTCCCTTTCTTGTTCGATTGCTTCGAGTCTGGCTTAATTTCATCCTGCAAGTTGATGACGTAATAAAAAGTGTCGCGTGAGCATGATTTTGAAAGAGGCGAACGATGAATGCGATAAAGATCTACCCAGGATCATTCTTTGCTTAAGTTCTCACCATTTCCAGGAGGAGTCGTTGCTCCTCAAGAAGTTTTTCTCGCTCTTCTTCAGTCATCATTGGTCCTCCCCCGCAGTGAAGTGTTTCATTTATAAGAGAGTCTCCTTCAAGGAAAAAATTAGTTGAAATTAAATGCGAACCAATCTCTGTGAATATAGGAGGATCCGATCGGAGCTCCATGGCGGGTTCTGTCGAACCCTTCTTCCTTCCTTTGTCTTTCTTGCCACTCTGAAACCCAGCAGAAATAAGTGATTTACTTTTCATTAAAAAATTCACCTGCGATTATGTTTCAAGTGATATAACTTTACTTCACAAAAGTGAATACAAACGACCTGTGTTGTGAAGGAAATAATGATCCAGCCACTACAGCAGCAACATCATCACAGTCACGCATGACTGATCTGCCACAAAAAGTGACGTCCCACTTCAATTCCCTGGTGATATAATTACCTTTGGGGGTTTGGTTGGCGTCTTAGATTCTTTTTTCGTCGGTGTGCCCCCTTTGCCTGACTTCTTGCGTTCAGGGGTGGCCGGTACCGAATCGCCGTGGTCTTCAACCGGCCACGACTTGATGGTCTTGGTCATAACCTTCAGAGTCACGCCGTGGATCAGGAAGTCTTTGAACTTGACCAGGTCATCAATAACATGCAGTTTCCTGTCAAATATGCAAATCTTGTGCAGTTGTTCTATATCTAATGGGGGTGGCCAGTACTAGAAGTGACTACTCAATAAACGTCTGTGATCTGGGAACATGATGATTGTTGTTTAAGATTATGCTAAAAGAGCAAAGATTGGAAATCAGTTCCAACAAATTGATTCTCAAGTGGAGACGTCAACGCAACGCGGGTTTGAAGCCCGGTGAAGGCGCCATCAACCTCCTGTGCTTTTCTGTCAATTATTACAAATGATAGTTCAATCATCATCGACTCACGAGTGTCCGATGTTAATCTCTTCGTCCCACTCCTTCCCCGGTGTCTCAAGCTCCGTTATCATCTGGCTGTCCCCCGCTACACGATGCTGGTCGGTCACGCCTGGTCCTCCCATCCCTTCGTCCCCTAAAAAAGTGAAAGAATGAACTTTGACCTATGAAAAGATTTGACGTCATCGTTATATGAACTCCCCTGAGTGGGGGCCAGATGGCGCATGGTGGGTTCCCTGTTGCCATAATGGCATCATTTTCAGGCCGCTGACGTCGCGTTTGATTCTACTGCATCGTCACATCGCTCACCTGTCGGTTGGATCGGCGCGTCGGTAATCATGTCGTAGCGTACGATGTATTGTGTCGTCACTATCGGGTACTGGTCGGCTTCGTGCGGTTCCTGTGGAAGCGACAACGCTTTAAGTCGATATGGCTGACGAGATCACAAACATCACGTCTGAACCAAAGCTTCCCTTTCATCTTCCCTTTACACATCACTGACAAATTTGAAGCCAAGCCCAGGTTAGCAACCAATGGATTCAATTATCTGGTTGAGAACTCTGTGGGATGAATTAGTGGTGCGATACTGATGAGCCTATCCCGTTACCATCGCCATAATAACATCTGGACTGTAAGCTAAACTCTAGGCCTCATCTTGCAAGGCAAGCAGGATTGCCATATTGGCGGATTTATTGCCAAATTTTAGAAACTTGACATTTTTTTAATACATTTTCATATCAAAATATGGCACAGTCACAATACCTTGAGCTATGGTAGTAATCATGCTGTTGACAAAATCAGCCCAAAATGCAATATTATGAAAAGCGTCAAGATTCGGGAAAAGTTGCTTTTTCAAACCTGATGTTTTGTGAATAGACTACTGCGCGTGCATTGATAATACAGAGTTATTTAAACTATTTAAAATGCTGTAAAAAGAAAAATTAAAAATAAAACGGTCAAATTTTTAAAATTTGGCGTAAAAACCGCCAATGTGGCAACCCTGTTTGCCGTGCAAGGTGAGGCCCAGCGTTTGGCTTCCAGTTCAGATGATATTATAGGCTATAGCGACGTCCATGCCCAGCCTCATAGGCGAAGCACGTGTCCATCGCTGCCAATTCTTACTACACTCGACTGCCGAGAAACAAACAAAATGCGCTGCTTTTTGCCAATTACAACCAGCTTGAAGCCACCAAACAATTTATAGAAATTTTGTAAATTTGAGCCAGGGGATTTCCCTACATATCCACCTTCAGTTCTTCAGGCATTGGCTGCCCGGTGAGTGTTTCCATGGTGACTTCCAGTTGGGCCTCTTCCAAAATCAGTTCTTTTTTGCGACCAAGTCCCTTAAAGTGATGTTTCTCATCCGCCGATACGTGCACGTCATCCAGAATGATGAGGTCACGCAATGAGTCAATCGTGTAACCACGGTAACCTGGGATTAGCTGAAAGTAAAGAAGAAACGATTTAGCAATCTCTTCCACCATTGCAAGAGGGATAAATTCCACCATTGCAGGAGTAATCAATCTCCTCTACTATTGCAGGAGGAATCAATCTTATCCACTATTGCAGGAGGAATCAATGTCCTTCACAATTGCAAACAAAGAGGTCAATATCCTCCACCATTGCAAAAGGAGGAATCAATATCCTCCATCATTGCAGGAAGGAGGAGTGATACTCACAATGTAAATGTCATATTTGCAGTGCGCCTGCTTGTGGAGGGGTCGATTCACTCACGATGTTTATGAAGTGAAAAGTTTTTAAATCCAAGGTTTTCCTACTCAGCCTTCCTTCCCCCTGTCTACGTTTCATTCTTGACATACATTTGTGACTCACCGAGAGGGGATTTCCCTGCAGCACCAGGTTCCTGAGGTTGGGCAGGGATGCCAGACGATCGGTCAGATCAACCAAACTCACCAAGTTGTTGAAACTCAAGTCCAACGACAACAAGTGCGGCCTGGAAGAGATCTCACAATTAGTGACCAATGAAACATCTTCGCCCAAGTGGCTAAGAAGGCATATGGCCGCGATGTGCACAATGTTCGCTTCAATCCAAGGCGACTTAGACAGGTTGCTACGATTCAATTGAGCCATACCGCAATGTAATCCAAACAAGGGGCCAATGTAATATTGTTCATCAAAGCTTAAGGCTTGAATAAAGGCTGTGGTTACGTGGACATGACATCATAAAGCCAACGTCCGTGCCCATCTTCAAGCACGTTGCTAATGTCATACCCAGATACAGTTGCGTGCTCTAGAGCGGTGTTGAACCTAAATCCCTCGAGCATCGTGCAGACAATATAAGTGTTCTAGTCTTCCGTTAGTTAAACGTAACATTTTCGTCTACAGTGCACAAACGTTTGATTCGATTACTCGCACGGCGTTCCAATCAAAACAACGCTTTGTACTCTTCACTTCAATTACATTCTTGCTTTCTTTTCTCGGTATAAATTGCGTGGCGTTTAACATCGTTTTAACATCATATTAAATTTAACATCGTTTAACATCATATTAACATCTACAACCAGCTCAGTGGCTAAGTGGTTTCTCTTTTGGCTCTGATGCTGGTAGATTTAAGATCGATTCCAGGTCGGGTCAAACCAAGACCTTAAGATACCGATTGCGTTCTTTCTTGCAAAAAGGAGTGAAAATAGGTCGGGTTATAATGTGATGACATCGTAAATCTGATATAAAATTAAAAGTAAGCCCAGTCGTTAAAAGACCTAAGTAGCAGTTGTAGAGCGACAATAAATTAAACCATAACATTATTATTATTATGAGTCTACTACTGTAGTGCAATCGACTACACTATTTCACTTCGACTTATTTTGCTTGTTTTGCCTTATTCTGTCTTTTGTTAAATGCAGGTCTAGTAAGAACACAACAATAAGGCTTGTGGCCTGTAACTACAGTTCTAGTTGGTTAGTATACAACTTGCAGCAACCCACCAATACTCCACAGTGAGAAACTTGTACTCGGACGGATCATGGAGCACATTGTGAGCCAACCCTAAGTGTTCGAGGGGCGGAGGGGACTTGCAAAGAGAGACTATGCTTCGAATACAGTTGTTGCACAATTCTAAAACCTGTGAGACAAAACCTGCATGAAGGGAGGAGAAAATGGTACATCAGGTAGGCTATATCATGTACATCAGGTATGTCATGTACATTATGTATCTCATGTACAATTGTACATCAGGTATCTTGTGCACATCAGGTATCTCAAGTACCGTTTCTAGCACTAGTTGCTACGTTCATCTGATGAAATTGAAAGTAAAATTAACAACAAACAAGATGGTTTATTACTTCACTGACGTTTCGCGCACCATGACAATGCGCATCCTCAGAGCGAATAACATACAGAATAAAATTTCACAAGATTATATACTGCAGTGCGATTGAAGGCAAGAAAAAATAAAACACGCAATATTTTAAAAATTGGCAGCAGTGACGACCAACAGAAAAAATGCGATTGAAGGCTTAAGAGAAATAGAACACAATGTTTTAAAGATTGGCTAATGATGTGCGGTTACTTTCGACGTTAAATTACGTAAAAACTTTCAACAATAAACATAAATTCGAAGCACTGAAGATCTAGTCAGAGACTCAGATTAGAAAAAGAAGCCAACATGAAAGTCGCCGATGCTCGTTCAGAAATTTCTCACATTCTGAAACATGCCAAGATCCCGAAAAAGAACCTATCTAATGAAGAAGAAAAGTCATTAACAAGTCTCCAAAACAACAAGGACATTACAATTTTGAAAGCTGACAAAGGTAACTGTACGGTTATACTGGACACCAGTGACTATGAACAAAAAATTAACGCTTTATTGTCCGATTCCAAAACTTACTCAATTTGTAAAAAGAACCCTCTTCCGGCAACCGAACTTAATCTCAATAAATTCATTTGGAAAATTTTAAAAACTGAAAATAAAATTGATTTTTTGACTTATAAACAGTTAAGAAGTTCAGACGGCATTGCTCCAAAATTTTACGGTTTACCTACAAACCGGAAGTTCCTCTTCGACCAATTGTTTCGTTTGTCGGTTCGCCTACTTATTATATATTTGGCAAAACACTTGGCCAATATTTTTCAATCCTTTGGTTGGGTGCACCGATTTCTCGGTTAAAAATTCAAAACAGTTCTGTGATATTATTGCCGATTATAAAATAAATTCCAATGAAGTCCAAATTTCCTTTGATGTAATCAGTTTGTTTACCTCCGTACCTGTCGACATGGCCAGTAGTATCGCTTTAGATAAACTCTCCCAAGATTGCACTCTTTCAGACAGAACTGATTGGACAATTCCGGATATTGAACGTGCTCTACAGATTTGCCTTAATGCATCGTTTTTTACCTACAAAACGACAATTTACAGGCAAGTTTTTGGAACACCAATGGGGTCGCCACTTTCGCCGGTTTTGGCCAATTTAGTCATGGAACACATCGAAGAATTAGCTCTCAACACTTTTTCATCACCACCCAAAATTTGGCTTCGATATGTAGATGACACTTATGTTATACTACAAAAACACGCAGTAGATCAATTTCATCAACACTTAAACGCCATATCAGACTCCATCCAATTCACTAAAGACGTTGAAAACAACCAAAGCATAGCATTTCTTGATGTGAAGGTCACCAGACAAACCAACGGTACATTAGCTACAGAGATTTACAAAAAACCAACACACACCAACAGGTACATGCAATACACATCACACCACCCTCTTCAACACAAATTATCTATTCCCAAAACACTTTACAACCGCGCCAACAACTTGGTCACCTCTGCAAAGAACAAGAAAAACGAAAACAAACAAATTTATAACACTTTAAAACTTAATGGATTTCCCAAGAAAATGGCAGAACGACACACTCATTTCTCGACCAAACGTCAGGTCAAACAAAGCAACAGCAAAACTTATAACAGTTTCACCACCATTCCATACATACAGGGAGTTTCTGAGTCGATAAGACGAGCATTGAATCGCGCCGGAGTTAAAGTCGCTATGAAACCATTTCGAACCATCGGCAATATTTTATCACTACCAAAAGACCCCACCCCTTTTGACAATAAATGTGGTGTTGTTTATGAAATTCCTTGTAATGATTGTGACGCAGTTTATATTGGCCAAACTGAACGTAGTATAAATTCCCGGGTCAAAGAACATCGCAGAGCGGTCAAAAATATGGAACATGAAAAGTCAGCCCTTTGTTCACATATGTTAGAAGATAATATGAAACTAAGGAACTTTCAGAAATAATTAATTAAACTACCATTCAACGTTTTATAGGCAGAGAAAACTTTTTCTCGAACCGTAGAAAATTATTTGCATGCGGGAAGTGATTTTCTGATGTCTCTGGATTTATTAATATTCAATTGAACACTGAGAAAATGTCCTTATAATGTTTGTAATGTATTGTATTGAGTTTAAATTTAACCGTTGTTATTGCGTTCATAAACGTAGTTGCACTGATGAGAATTTAATATTCGAAAACGCGTTTTGCAACACTGTTTTTTGCACTCTGCAATGCCTGATGCAGATTTATCTGTAGATTTCCATCACGCATTGAAGCGGTGATCTGATAATGAAATTTTATATGGTTCGAGAAAAAGTTTTCTCTGCCTATAAAACGTTGAATGGTAGTTTAATTAATTATGTTAGAAGAGGATCAAAAAATTAACTGATCAGAAACAAAAATTTTGAAAAATGAAAGTAACTATTATCAACGCACCACCGCAGAAAGTTGCTTCATCAACATCACATCCAAACATTGCAATGTACTCAACCGGAACGAGGGGAACATTTTACCAAAACCTTATAAATCATTATTGTCTCGACATGCAGGCTTCAAGCCTACTTAAACACAGTTGGAAACATTATTGCAATTTAATTTTGTCTCGAATTTCGAGTAGTCTTCAGTGCTTCGAATTTATGTTTATTGTTGGAAGTTTTTACGTAATTTAACGTCGAAAGTAACCGCACATCATTAGCCAATCTTTAAAACATTGTGTTCTATTTCTCTTAAGCCTTCAATCGCACTTTTTCTGTTGGTCGTCACCGCTTCGAATTTTTATGTCTATTGTTGGAAGTTTTTACGTAATTTAACGTGGAAAGTAACTGCTCACACATCATTGGCCAATTTTTAAAATATTGCGTGTTTTATTTTTTCTTGCCTTCAATCGCACTGCAATATGTAACCTGGTGAAATTTTATTTTGTATGTTATTCGCTCTGAGGATGCGCATTGTCATGGTGCGCGAAACGTCAGTGAAGCAATAAACCATCTTGTTTGTTGTTAATTTTACTTTCAATTTCATCAGATGAACGTAGCAACTAGTGCTAGAAACGATAATTGTCCTGATGAACACCCAAACTTTTCAGTATTTAGTTTATCTCAATTTGTTAGGTATCTCATGTACATCAGGTGCTTCAGACACAAGGATCCGGTTTTGGTGAATGCTGGTTTGTTCGAGACGACAGAGCTGAATAGTCTTAAGCTATGTTTGGTCTAGCAACTATGACATACAACTACCTACAACTACCTCAACTACCTCACAACTCAGCATCCACCTCAACCAACATCCTCAAATTCCTCATCTTAGAAGATGACAACATGAAGAGTGACTCAATTCACCTTAAGCTTCCTGGGAAGATGTGCGGATGGAACTTCATGGAGGAGGTTGACGCTTAGTGTGAGGTTTTCCAGATTCTTCAGGAGGAGCATTTCGGCGTCAATGTGGGAAACCTTTTGAAAATGTAATGAGTAAGCACTGAGCAGCTAATTTGAAAATGAATTTGGTTAAAAACCAATTGAAATATTCAGCATTCACTCGCATCCTGTGAAATGCCAAAGCAGCACCAACCTGCTTGTCAATAATCCGTAGAGATTTGAAAAACTGATGAATAAACTTTTTTCCGAGTTCATTCAAAAGCTTCTCGGGTTTAGAAACTGAAATATTTCGGAGGACCGCTGCCTCATTGCTCCAACTAGTGTCTACATCCCAAGGTCCAGATTGTAGATATTCCTGAAGTGTCTCAATTTTTTCATACTGTGCTCCGTAGTCTAAACAGGATGTAAAATAATAGATTGCAGGGTTACCGTAAACCAGGGTGGCTTTGGCCCAATTTTACAATTATTTTTTATGTTTTCTATGATAAATCTGATTTCCTAATAACTTAGGGTTTATTTTATATCATTATATTGTAGACAGAGCTCTTGTGTTATCATAACCCAAAAAGAATTCTCAAATTATTACAATTTGGCGCGTTTTTTTTTAACAAAACATGGGCCAAAGTCACCCCGTGGTTGGGGTGACTTTGGCCCATGTCTCCTTTTGCCTTACCATCCTACCCAAATTGGCCCAAAGACACCCTCCTAACAAAGTCAGGAGGGTGTCTTTGGCTCAACAACGTGTTTGAAAAAAAGACAATATACAGCATGTCACAATATAACACATTGACAATTATGCATACAAATACATTTACTTTTCTCATGGATTTTTAGATAGGGTGAATACGTTTTTTTACAGATATGAAATTATGAATGAATTACTATGTAGCCTAATCTGATTGTGATTTGATTAGCAGCATGTATATACAATATTGGACACATTGATGCAATATTGTTGTTGAGTTCATCATACTTCGTTCAAACTTATGATGCATTGGTCATTGGTGGTAATGTTGTTGAAAATATAAAACACCATTTTTATACACTTGATTATACAATTTAGCATTTATCTGAGATATAAAGATTTGTGGAAACAAAAAAAGTATATATATACATCCCATCACAACACCCCAATAACCCCATTTAAATGAAAAAAAAAAAAAAAAATTAGAAAATTATGTTTGCCATACTGTGGCAGAAAAGTTTGAGAATGTTTTTTCATCAAAAGTTTGACATTCTTTAACCTGCTTAACATAATATCATAAACAGTTTCCTACATTTGTTGTACTCATAGTATGATACTGATTCTTAAAATTGAAAATACAGATTGTTATCTTTCATTTGACACCAAAACTAAGTATAAAAATGAACATGTCACAAAATTACACCATTTCAAATAATTTTATAAATTTTGGGCCAAAGTCACCCTCAACCTCAAGGGCCAAAGCCACCCCGGTTTACGGTACCAACATTGCATCAAAATGGCGAAAAATCGACACTTTTGCAAATGGCATAATTTTGACCATATAGCATTTTTAATAAACATATGAGTGTACCCTGTATGTGGTTCTGCAATTATAAATCAGTTGAAAATCCATTAACAGAAAGTGATAATGTACTAAATACGTAGCCTACTGCATTACTTTACTATCAGTCTATCATACCTAGGCTAGGCTTGTATGTAGTAGTACAAGCTCTGGATAAATCGGAGCTAACTGTGAAAAAAATATTTAAAAAAACTGTTGTACTTTTGTTAGTTGTGGTGTGAATACAAAAAGCATTTCATGATGAAATGCAATGATAATATAATTAAAAAACATCATTTTCTCCCATGATTATTTCCAAGGTCGGAGTTTTACCAAGGATAAATTTATTGGGAGAATATTTATCAGGAAGAAATTTGTCTTTATTCTTGTTGAATCCAATTCTCCAACAATCGCTACAAAGATTTAATGTTTCAATTTTAATGTTAAGTTCCTTGCCCAAGCAGAGGCACATGCTCTGGATAGGCATGGAGCTGACAGGTTGCAAACTGTGGATTACATCAAGTTCTCTAATGGTCAAGTAATAAAAGTCAACTACCTTTTGTGGTGACAGAGTATTGGCTATCTGCATACTGTTCCTTTGGGTTTCTCTGAAATACAAAACAGAAAACCATGTGAAATCAAACAGGTTGTTGTACAAAAAAAAGAATATTATTAAAAATTCATTCTAGGTAGACTAAACCAAATGAAACAGTTCAGTTTATTTCTGACTAGCTGTTGGTCAAAAAATACTTAAAAGTAGATTAGGCTGCTTGCAACAAGCTAACCTATTATCAAGCTAACATCTGTGGATGGGGTAATTAACAAACCACAACACATGAAGTAAAAAATTTCACTTTGTCTATTTTGATGATTGAGCCTGCACCAGTGGTTCAAGGCCTCTAAGTATGCCACCTTGCCAGGGTTAACCTTCATAAGAGGCTTTCTCAGGGGTAAATTTCCATAATAAATTAACGAAACCTCTCACCCATGTTCCGAAACCACATGGAAATTGCTGTAATGCTAAAGCTTCTAGAAGATTTTGAAACACACAATAGCATGTGGTCGGCATGGTTAAAAATCAGCTCGGTGAGAAACAATATTTGGAAGTCATTAGACCTATGAGGCTATCTTAGCTACAAGCTGTTGTTACACAAGAAATCAAAAAGCAGCACAGTTATGACCTAGTGTCTGTACAAAAAATACATGTGGTTGATAATGAATCTTATGCAGTGGCTATTTTTCCCGTAACAGTGTTGCCAGATAAGTAGTTCTGCCTTAATTTGATAAAATTGTAAAGTCGTTGAAGACCAGCGAGGAAAAGTACTTTGTGCAATGTGCATCTTATTCATTTCTGATCTTAACTTTGTTTGTCGTATCCAGGCTTACGCCCGGGATTGAAGATTTAGATTAAGTAGCTGGGGAGACAAGGAAGCCAACCTTCGTGTCCACTTTCAGGCATGCATTTAAGTGTCTTGCCAAAGACACAGTCACATGCTCTTGAGCGGTGTTGAACCGGCGTGCTTTTGAACATCGTTCCAGGGCTCTCACCACACGGCAATGCAGTCTGATCTTAATGTTTAATAATAATATATTTTTAGCTTAAACTACTAAAATTGTGAAGTACTGCAGTGGCCAGTCATTGCAATTGAAGCAATCTCTCTTCCAATGCGAAGTTTATTAAAGCTAATGTTTAAGGAAATGCTATGCCCTGTTTTTGTTTCCCAAAATCAACCCCGGAGTCAAAACATTCCCGTTTTTATCACAAAACTCTAATCATATAGTGCATGAATACTTTTTTAAATACCTATAAATCTAATATAAATTAAATACAAATTGCTGACTACATGAAAATATGGTCCTTTGCCGGCCCTGGATAATCACATTGAACTGTTCAATACTGAGCGTACACCGTACGGTACTTATAATTTTCTCTATGTTTATGATATATCATACCGTATAATAAGTGTTATTGTCTTCTTCTTGTAGGCTTAATGTGTACTATGATAGATTCTCATTGGCAAATAAAACAACTTCTCTTTTTTCTTTCTTTTATCGTTTGATTTACTTTTCAAATCATGTCAGTATTATTATATATTATATTGTTTATAGCAATTACAAACTATATTATACATATTAAGTAAAGGCTAGGCCCACCGCCAATAACTGTGGTTAGCGTCAGGAAGGGCATCCGGCTGGAAAATCTTTGCTCCAAAATATTATTTAATCGGCCACCCCCACCAGTGGGGAACAAACCGACGATGGATTATTATGATGATGATGACATATAAATGGAATTTGTAGGGTAGATCACATATGCTGATCTGATCAGTCTGTTTTTCTAGTAACTTTCTATACCAGTGGCCTATTGTAGTAAAAATAAAGCACAAAAAGTCAAATGAGGATACAAAATCTTTACAATTTGAATACAGTAGAACTTAAATAACTCGACTTCGGAAAACTCCACAGTTTGCCCAAGTCGTAAATGATTGCCAGGTCCCTATCTTTTGTACACAATCAAGTTCGGTTAAGTGGTCATCGTATAATTCGTCAATTCGATTATGTCGTCACTGTTTTTCTTCCCCTGGGACGTAAAATTCGTCTAAGTTGTCAACCACCCAAATGCTGACGTGGTATTTACAGACTCTTTTGAGAAGAAATTACTGCGCTAAGACGTGTGCACGCACACACTCTATCAGGCCAGACGCACATGCGTGGAGTATGTTGGTCTGGTCGATTGTGGGTGTGCGTGCACATGCTCTGTTGCCGATAAGAGAAGCGCTGTTTAGCAGTCAGCATGTGCGTGGTTCATTTGCGACAATACTGTTTCGTGTAAGAGCCTCTGCCACCTCCATCTACAAAAGAAGCTTTGCAGATGGTTGGAAAGCTCCAACACTATATGTTATGCCAAGAAGACAGTACTTGTTGAATTCGCAAGCTCACTATCAAAAATGCATGACTACTTGGTTGACAAGACACTTGCAAGCAAAACGCAGTCAAAAATATCTGTATTCTTCAGTTAAGCTGTTAAGTGCGTTATTACTGCACTGTACTTTATTGTGTACCGTAATTAAATTCCTTTCTCGTTTTCCTCTTCGTCTCACTTTACCACTATCACATTTAATTAGGTCGCGGAGCACCATGAAATTAATGCGACGCAAAACAATGGCAAAATTTAGCTGTTTGCATTGGTCATCAATTCGCATAAGTCGTCACTTTTTCTGTTCCCCCTGGGGTGACGAGTTATCCAAGTTCTACTGTATTAATAAAATCTTTATTAAAACATTCACAAAAATGTTTCTGTTTGAATCATAGCCATCATGGCTTCAGGTGAACCAAATGCTGATATTACAAACTCCATATTACACAATGTTTCAAGCTTTGGTTTGACAGGAAGACGACCTGCAGTCAGTTGCCAATCTGGATAATTTAACTATTTTAGCAACAGCAGTGAAAATAAGTTTTAAAAACAGAAGACTGAGCAAAACAAAACCATATAATACAAAAGCAGCCATCTAGCTGCGAATGTTGTAAATATTAATTTTGTGTGGGAGCATTGTGTTCAACAATAGATGTCACACACTGAGTTGAGAACAAATGGATGCTCCACGTGGTTTTAGCCTGTTTGTGTGGTTTATTGATTCACCTAACTCGTCTTTTTTTCCAATCTCCTTGAGGTAACAAATTGGGCAAACTGTAGGCTAGTCTATTTTATATTATAGGCCTACATATATTAGCTCATTTAAAGAATACCAAAGGGGGCCTTGGCTCCATAACTTTGCACTTTTTTCGAGGCCTCTTGGTGCGCTGTCTTGTATGTGTGTACGTTTTGCTTGTTTATTCTTGTGTCTACATTACTGTTTTTGCGCACCAAAAATAAACTGTCTGACTTTCTGTGCTTGACTTTGCCAAAAATGTATTTGAATACACCTGGAGGTTAGGTATAGCCTACTGTTGATAAACCTATTCTGAGCATCTACCATGGTAAGTATAAGTCAGATCCTTTAATATTCTATTTTACATATTGAAATAACACAAAAGAGAGCTACTCCCACACATTTCACTTCTCTATACAAGCCTATGTTAGGCTGTCTAGCCCAAGTCAACACAGCTTGACAGACACCAATCAATCAATCATTTTATGTTTCGTCATTAACGCGTCCGGGACGAAAAAGATACTAACTACAAAAATCAATATAAACCTACCAGCACGTTAATGAACGGGAAAAGGTGGCAAAACCTTGAAAGATTTGAAACGTGCCTAAATGAAAAATTATGTAGAAGGCTATATATCAGTAGTTAGCACGGCCACAAAACCCCCCAAAAAAATAGCAAAAGACAACTAGACAACCTTAGAAATATGGAGCACGAGACAACCTTAGAAATATGGAACGGTGGATAATCTATAAACAGAATTGACTTGGTCAGAGCCAATCTTTATAGATCACCTTATCAAACGTCTATTTGAAAAATCACAGTAAGATACTCAAGTAACATAAATTCAAGATTTGCATCAGTCGCAACTTCAAAACAACGCCCTACTGAGCATCAACATTTTACTGCAAGGGGAAATTTTTCCAATGCATCTCCTTGACTACACATTTTTCCGCATGCGGCGCGACAGCTCCTGATTGTGAACAAAAACAATGGATGGAAAATTACCTCTAAACTTCAATGCGATGAAGGAACATGATGATGATGAAAAAAACAACAACTTGCAGTTAAGGTATGTGTGCGTTGTAGCTTGTTTATGTGATGATTGATTGGTTTTGTTTAATTTTGCATAGGTGTTTTTTCCCTTTGTTTTGTTTCTTCTCATACTACTTTTGCAGGGCATAATATTGTTTGATATTTGAAGAAAACCAAAAAAGTCCACTGGACGATCGCAGCAGTAAACAACGTCTTTTTTTCATTTCACTGAACATCAGCCTATCTTGCTTCAAAGTAATTTGCCTATGCTTAACATTTGTCGCATTAAGAACACGGGACGCAGCTGACTAGATGACTGATATTGTCTTTTGCTACTTCCTGTCTGTTGGGGAATCTAGATTGTTATGGTGCTATTTTATTCGTAGGTTTATTATTGTACCGTAATAATAATCTCGCAACAGACGAAATAAAAGGTTCTTTCTTACAGTCGTCTCACATTGCTTCAAGAATTGGCCCTTTTTAGTTGTTTTAGAAATGTAGAGACGACTGATTCTTTCAAATACCGTAATTCATCTACGTCATTGTTTGAATTGTTAGGTGTGGTGGCCGTGGCTGAATATATTCATCGATACATAAGCCTTAGAATTAGACTTTTGCATGCATGCATGACCAAATCATTACGGTTTGGTTGACACTTTAGCGTGAGTTAGGACAGTTTTCCGCGCGAACCAGCTGCCACCATTGCGCTGCGGCGCACCGGTTAAGAAATATAAGACTAAATACCCATCTGATTACAGTTAAATATCATTCTTGCACTCAGTTCAGTTACAGAAGAACAAGGAGCAAAGGCAAGGGGTGGGAATCAAACTCACGCAATCGAAATGACTAGCCTACATTCCTTACCCTAACCTAGTTGGCCACATTGTTGACGTGTTTACGATATGTTTAGGCCTACTAATGTAGCCTACTTTGTATTAAAAATCTTTCGAAAAGAACGCTCATGATATCACGTGCTTAGTCACATGACTACAATCAGTTGATTTGCAAGGATTAGGCTACTGCCCTACGTTATTAAATTGTCTCGGTTACGTTACGGTTTTGCCATCTTCTTCTTCAATCAATCAATCAATGTTTTATTTGTCAGTAACAGGAACATAGGTACATGTTTGAAATATGCAATATACACAATGCAAAAGTTACAAAAGTTCCCATACCGACAGGGAGACAACGAGACGACCATACGGTCTACTCAGTGGCGTAGCCAAAGGGGGGGTTTTGGGGGTTACAACCCCCCCTTTGGCACGCGTGTGACGTCACGATATTGAGAATGATGATTTCAGTCTAAAAAAAATGCTTAATTTTAAACAAAATTGCATTAAAAGAGCAAGTTTTGCCAATACCAAACATCTTAGCCAGGAATTAGCAACAAGAAAACATAGAGACTTAGCTTTATTTCCGAAAAATGCCCAAGAAAACATGATCTTATCCTTTTGCAATGCCACCAGACACCACCATTTTACAGGAATATTCGTAACTACATTTTTGTTGAAAATGCTCTCAGAATGCACCAAATTCAAAGTAATTTTTCAAAATTTTCTGGGGGAGGCCCCCCAGACCCCCCGCCGTTGGGTCGTCAAAACCCCCCCTTTCTAAATTCCTGGCTACGCTACTGGGCCTACTAGTCAATTGCCACCCTACGGAAATGACGATTTTGCCATTTAAAATAAGCTTACAAGAGAAAAAATAAAACGTTGAAACATTCCCGCGCTTCAACAACAACATACGCAGAAAAAAAACAACATATTGATGATAACGTAGGCCTAAACACAAAATTCCATGAAGCAAGCAGAGAATAATCAATTTTCCGAAGAAACTGACAAGTTGGCTTCCATAACATATCACTTACGATCAGGGATGAAGGAAACACGTGGGCCTCGTGGGCCTGGGCCCACCTACTTTATTTTCTGGGTGGGCAAAAAGGTAGAGAAAACGGCAAATTAGAGAAGGAGTTCCAAAAAAAAGGCTCTCACTCATTTGATACAAACTAGTTTGATTACACAGGCCAACAAAAAATTTTGGAACAACAGGTGAGAGTCATTTTAGAGCATTTCAGGGCCCCTGATTCCAAAAATGCACTTAGTTTTTTCGAATTTTCGAAACTAGCAGGAATTAAATTTGGAATCAAGATTACGTTCTTCCGTAACAAGGATAAAATTTCAAGCACCTACTTTACTGAAGAACATAACTTTGTATTCTGTAATTACATAAATGGCCTTCGTACCTTGATGGGTGTTGCTCGGTATAGTAAGCCTACCATAATAAAGAATTGAACGAAGTTTTGTTTGTTCATTGATGGCTTTGTTTGTTCATTGATGGCTTTTGTTTGTTCATCGATGGCTTTGTTTTGCTTATTCGTCTAGTTTGTTTAGCAAAACAATGTATGCATTTTGTTTGTACTTAGTAGCTTAGTTAGTAAGTCTGATACTGTTGAAGTCAACAAATATATTAACGCAAAGCACAAGTTGTTTATTCTACATCTTGTATCCTAAGGCTTGCTTCACGTCATATCGTATTGATTGTTACTAGGCCAGTAAACGTTAAATAGCCGTTTGTTTGGGTTGTAATCAACGTGATTGGTTCCAAATAGCGTTTATACAACTCAGAAATGTGCCTGGGATTACTTTCAGTTTTGTCTATGTAATAAACGACAGGACGTTAAATCTATAGAGGCTCAAAAGTGCAAAAAATTTTTGCGGTAGGCTATCTCAAAAACTAGAGCCAATTCGAAAAAACAAGTGCATTTTCGGAATCAGGGGCCTCGAAATACCCTAAAATGACTCTCACATGCCGTGCCTTTAAAAAAAATTTTTTTTTGTTTAGGCTACCTGTGTTATCTTTGATAGCTCAATGAAGTGTGCTGCGCTGATGGCATGATCGCTGAACGGATGTAGTAATTCAACAGCAGCTGGCACAAAGGGGTGTCTTGACTTTAATTGCCGGGGAGATTCCTGAGGTGGGATGTTGAGTTTTGCATGAAGCAAGTGGTTAGGATCCCCCGCCCGGCGAGCCAGATGTATAAGCCAGATGTAAATAAAACTTTGATAGCTCAATGATGAAATCTAATCTTCAAACTTTTCTGTTGAGCCCACTATTGATGGGCAGCACGTGTGGGCATGGTTGCGTGTGATTGGTGGAGTAATCCATAAATCAATCTAATTGTTCTCTAATGTTAAAACAATGATATCATGACATATTATGCAGTGCATGCACGATTGCATGTATAGGCCTACTGTATAATGCTGCAGATTATTTCTCCCAGGTTGGTATTATAACTGTGTGTGTATTTTTGTCTTTTTATTTGTGTGTAAATCGCCATATTTTGTACAGCGCTATAGAGCGATTTAACAATTTTGTAATTTGTTTGGCCAAATCGGGCCAAAAACGGAAATTTTTCGCATGTTGGCACAAAAGGAAATTATGAAAACACAATGTATAAACGGTTGGTAGTATTAGGAACGCAGCAATGTCATGGGGGGTCTGGGGGGCGAAGCCCCCCAGAAGTTTGATTAACTTTGACTGCTACGCCTTTGGGCCCACCTACTTTTAAAATGGTTCCTCCATCCCTGCTTACGATGCACTGTAGCTTTGTAAAATTAACGTTTTGATCTCTTTTTTGAAACAATGAAATGATAAGTTTTTTAGCCTACTTGGAACCTCTGACCAGAGCATTGGTCCCAATACCTGCATGGACTTTTTGTCATATTCTTCTTTTGTCAGTTATATTTCCATGTTTATTTCCACAACACCGTTTCTTCTGCATTCCGACAGAAAAAAATAAATTGAATTGAATCTTCATCTTTGGAAAGAGAAAAGTTATGAGTTAAAAAGAATACAAGCTATATCAGTTCAAAAATAAAACTTGGATGCTAAACTTTTCATCAAGTTTTCTTATGACTTCATCGATGATCGATTAGAATTCCAGTGCTAATTCTCATTGTTTTTTACATATCTTTTACGTAATAGTTTGTATGTTTACTTTGCCGTTCTGTACATGTTTGCGCCAGCAGCAAAAAAATATAATTGAATTGAATAGTTGTGTTATTGAAGCATACATATTTAAAGGGGTACTAAAGGAAAAACCTGACTTGGCGATTTTCCACGTTCTTTGTGTTTAACTTGCTACCATAAAACGATTTTCAATAAAATTTTGCCCCATTGCGGTCTGACCACCATTGCGCGCGTACTTTTGTCAGAGCTGTCAAAACCAGAATGGGCCTGAGCAGCGAAGCGTGCGACTGTACAATCTACGTAGTAAAAGACGAGCAATCAGCTAATCACGCAACAGTTGTTACTGCGGCGATTTAACTGTAGGCTATGTATGTATGTATGTATGTACATCAAAACATCAGATTTCAACGTCAAAACATCAGACAGTTTGCTCAAAACCTCAGATCTGATGTTAAAACATCAGATGTTGTAACGTGGCTTTTGTTATTGCTGTCTTTTGTGACGTATTCTCGAGCTGTGTTTGCACTTTTTGGTCATTTTGAAAATAAATGAAATATTGGACTTTGGGCCTTGCCAGCGCCATTGAAAACAATTTTTTTTCGGTAATTGTTTTTGAAATGTATTCTTGAATGTTCAGTTTACGCATTTTAATGCTTAATTCTCGTTTGAAAATTTCATTTAGTAGCCTATGCCTTTAAAAGTAGAAATTGGCTGATCAATCGTAATCGCTAAATATTTTAAACTTTGTAAACTTTAACTAGGTTATTGGCCGGGCTATAGGCTATGCGTGGGTAGGCTACCTCTCTTTGGACAGTTCTTTTGATAAAGTGTTCTGATTAATTTATAAACCTGTCTTCGAATTCTGGCTCGGACTTTGCTCGTACTGTTTGCATCATATAGCTGGTCAGTTACTGTCACTTTTTGCGTTGATTCAACGTCTGCGTACGTTGGTTCAATGTGGAAGAAGGTCAGTGTGTTGGATGACCTACGTATAACTTGATTGAATATCTAGATTTAAAATATTTTTAATTGCTTTGGACGAAAAAGATACCAGCCTGCTAACTACAATAGTCGACATAGACCAGCACGTTAACGAACGGGAATCAGTCAGTTCGCATTAGGATTTGTTTGTCAAACGTTGTCTGGTTTTGTTTTTTCATCGTCCATCAACAACCCGAACTCACAAAAATAAAAGAATTGAGATTCATAAACTACCTCTCGTCATCGAGGCAATCGTCACGACATGAGCGTTCTGCTGTTTTCAGGGTTCTCAATCAATTCATTTCCTCCTCACATCAAATAAAAAATTACGAAAATAAAATCGAAAACCTTGCAATCCAAAATGATGCGCAATGTAACAAAAAAATTAAACAAAGTATTAATTGTTATTTGTTTGTGTTTTTTTACAGTTATTTCTTTTTTTTGGTTAGACGTATTACTGTGGATGTTTCCTGGTGAGGACAAAGAGTTCTTGGCAAAAACGTTTGAACTGTTGTGTATTGCAGCCTACTTGTTTTCAATAATGCTATTCAATTTGCAAGTTATTGTCAGTCGTCTGTTTATGGCATAAATTGATTGGTGGTTCCGGTGTAGGCTATTAGTTCGTTACGTTTATTATTAGTTCATTACGACCGCCCCGATAGCTCAATTGGTTGGCGCGTCACTTCTAGAACGAAGAAGCTTCAAGATCAAGCGGCGCTGGTTCGACTCTCGGGGTGTGTGCTTGAGCAACGCACGTTAAGGACTGCTCTCCATTCAGCGGCATCTAATGGATGGAATAGTTCCCCGACAACAAGATTTCAACAACCGGAAACTTCGCTCTGTCAATTTCGGTGACCGGGCCTGCGTCAGTGATTCAAAGCCTCTACAAGAATGCGAAACTGCCAGGATTAAGCTCTTCAAGAAGCTTTCCCAGTCCGAGGATAAAGAATCAATCAATCAACCAACGTTTGTTTGACATGACGATATTTATAAATTTCATCCATTTTCAATCATTTTTAAAAACTGCTCTGAATCTAAACCGGTCTAATATGACAACAATGATTGCGTGCAGATTGACATAATCTATTGTTGTCTAATAATCAACTGATTATCGATTGCTAATAATAATTAGTAATTAATTGATTTAACTTTTCACACTCCAAATTTTATTGACAAGACTTTGCTCCCCACCTTTGCGTGCCAACCGCAATTCACGGCAATCAATCATGAAAGCGTGTTTATTAATGATCAAACAATAATTTATGATGAATATTGAACAATCAGTTCGGTTTCGATAATACTTCTAACAATGTTTTGATCAGCCCATTCAGAAATGAGATCGCCAGCGAAAAAGCAGGGTCAGTCCATATAAGTATAGTCCACCAATATGAGCATCTCACCTTATAAAATAGTCGAAAATTAGTTTGAAAGAAATAGGTATTTTTGGAAAGATTGTTTTAACATTTTAAAAATACAAACATGTGTTTTTTGAAAACCACACTAAATTAGCAAATGTACTTTAGAATAAACTGAGTTTACCAGTTTAGTGTAGAAGCCTCTACTCCCTACTTTTTAATATTTTTATCGCACAACGTGTCCTTTTGGATCATTGGAGACGTTAAATCAATGTAAAAATTATGAATTTTCTATTTGGATGTTTCCTTTCGATCACAAAGACTGTGATACTTCCCAGCCAGAAATATCTGTGTTTTTACATTAATGCAACGTATGTTGGCCACATACAGGAGCTTGCTAATTGGGGCGAGTGGCCTCCTCCAATAACAACTTTTTGTGAGTAATTTCTGCAAAAAGAAACCCTTATAGAACGTGAGATGTTATTGCACATTCCAAACCATTTTGTTTACGTTTTTGGCAACAACTTGAAACGTCATAATCAAGCAGCTATATTTTATGTTTTGAGACATCCAGATATTCAAACAGGAAATTTGACATGGGAAAACTTGTTTCAAACGTTGGATCATTCCAGGCTGATTACAGCAATGGAAATCCAGAGGTATGCGTAAGCGATAATCTGTTATTATTAGACAACAATAGATAATGTTAATCTGCACGCAGTGCTGTGTTAAGCCCTTGGTGGGCCCCGGGGCCAAAATAATTTTGGGCCCCTTATCGGCAAGCAGACTTAATGATAATATAGTGTGTATGTTAACTGCACTGATATGGAAAGGTGGTTCACTTCACTAGACTTTCTCACCAGTTGAGAAAACAATACAAATGTAAATAAGAGCAAACACAGGTCAATCAAGTCATACCTACACCTTTGCTTGCAATGAAAGCCAAAAGTGTTAACGATTTCTAAACATACTGGCAACGGTCATGAAGCGTAGGGGTCATTTAACCCAGATCTTATATCAGTATATATCACACAGTAGAAGTTAGCATAAAAATTTGACATGCTTATCACATAGAGTTCATACAATTTTTTATATCGGACAAGAATTGACAAAATTATGAGAATTTTAAATTGGTTAGTTACATTTGAAAGCAATTTTTTCCAAAAATTACAATTGGCATCTGAAATTTCACTAACCTATTATTTTTAAATGTATAGCCATAACATAGCAAAACAGTTTAGAAGTGCAAAAAATAAAGTGAATTCACAAATGCTTTAACAAACAACATTTCAACACTTTCACCAAGTGGTAATTATGTTTTGCCTTATAGGATCACTGGGGTGGAGGCTGACTTGGTGACCTCATAAGGTCTTTCGCTTTCTTCCTCTCTCACTTTTATGTAATGTACCAGTGCATTTGGTGTAATATTTTGTGAAAAAACATAAACCAGTAATTGATTGATTAAACCACTCACCATTACAATACTTTCAAAAAGCTACCCAAGTACCCATTCAAAATGCTAACATGAAAACTCAAGTGTACTCAAAACTCAAATGTGCATAATCAGGAACTTTAGTATGATAAAAACAGTAGTTACCAATCTAGTGATATACTTTCAATTCACAACAGAACAGTGGTAATTTATAACAGCACAGAATGGCGTACATGGTTTATTAACTAGGCCTACTCACACAAGATACACTATTATTAGAAACCTGTTGTTAATCATGCCATATTTCACTAAAACATTTTTTTATTAATTGCTTTATTTTTGGAACATTGTGGTTGTTGAATTTAAGAAGCACAATTATGAGCAGCAGTTGCTGTAATCTAACTGTTGAATTAACTTTACTACATGTAATTATTTTTTTCATATGCAAACACCATTGGTCATGCTAAAAACAGCTGTTATTGGAATGGTGCATGGGAATGAATGCTGACTTATGTAGATGAAGTTTAATAACTTCATCACATGTTGCAACTACTTCACAGGAATCACAGCATACATAAGAAAATTACTATGAACTTTAAAAAATCGGAGCAATATTTACAGTGCAACACTAGTTAATAGGTTTCTAGGTAAGGTCTAACAGCTTCATTACTCACTGACAACTTTGCAGTACTTAGAAAGCCTTCATAGGTGACTGGTGCTTAATGAAATGTTGTAATGCTTACGGCACAATAACTACTACCTAGTTAAACTTTTATAACTTCATAAACAACCATCAACCCAGCAGTGTACAGAACACAGCAGAAATATAATTTATAGTAAACACAGGTCTATCAAGTTATACCTTCATCTATGCTTGGAATGAAAGAAATGAAATATAAAGCAGCAACGATTTGAAATCACAAACAAAATCCTGGCAACTGTCATAAAATACTTATTATACTGGTATCTAAATGTAAGCTGGTTACACTTGCCGATAGCTACCTCTGTAAAGTCAGGGATATTTATAATTACGGGATTGTAAATGCTAAAAATGAAATGCTAATTAATCTATGAGAAATGCTAGCCTATTTTGTTTACTGTTTACAATTTTTTAGCAGTAAACAAAATATGACTGCAGAAATGGAATAGGCTACAAATAAGACAAACATTTTTATGGCCTACATCTAAAGGCAGGTGAATTGATTATTACACTACTCAATGTCCGCTGTCCACTTATTACTTGCTGACCTTTGAGGTCAGTTTTTGAATTGTTTGCCTTACTTTTGGTGGTTGTTCTTCAGCTTGTGGCCTGCTGGTCACTTTATCTGGTTCTTACCACAGCAATTAAAGACATGGGTAAAGATCGCATTAAATGCTTCATGGTTTCTGGTACATTCAAAGTTTAACATTTGGCTCAACATAACTTTTGAAAAAAAAACTATGCAAAGAGCTTTGAGAAAAACATTCCCTTGTTTGGACCATCTGCAAAACTTTTGCAGCACGTCTGCACCATTGGTAATCATAGTAAACGAATGTACTTCAATGGCAAAGCAAAGTTTGCTTGGTTCTGACAAACCTCCATGGTCAGCCATTTCAAAGAATTCCTCTTTGAGAGTTTTGTTTATAAATCTGAAATGTTCAAAGCAAGAATGTCGCTAGTTCAAACAAGACATCTTCTTTATGAAATGCTGAATGAAATCTTGGTACATAGCAATGTTACACCATTCTAGAACTAGACTACCAAATGTAAACCAGTAACATTCACTTTGAAGTTAAGCTTAAGAAAACAAAACACCCTGTAAAACCAAAACGTTAAGCTAAAAATGCAACAGCCTTAATGCAGCTTATGACACTTCAAAAAAGACTTTTACCTTGCAAGTTATACCAGTAAATGTAGAAAAATACTTTATTGTTAAAAGGGATATCAATAGACCAACCAAACTTTCAGCTAGTCCAGTATTACAAAAAGTATTTAATGTGTCTTGTTTAGTTATTGGCAGACTTCAAAATCAATCGTACCTCACTCTTAAAGTTTATGCTAAAGAGAAGCTAACCTACAAAACATGAACGCTTTCACCTTACCCGGTATGCTAAAGAAAGGTTTCAATCAATGCTTTTGCAAAATTTAGACAAGGCATTGCAATAAAGTTATGCAAATGTCTTACATAATTTTCCCATTTATGACAATCAATTTAAAATGAGCTGTCTACTTCGTGGTTTAACAGTAGCTTACAAAGTATGGTGATCCTACCAGTGTATAAAGTGGTTTGAGTTCAACAGTTGCCAATTCCAAAGTTCTACCACAAAATACGAAAAAATAAACAACCAAAATAATTAAAACACATTTATCTTAAACACACCTTTGTGGGAATTGGGCCCGTCTTGACTTCAAGTATTCAATTGCAACCAACCTGTTTTATTTCAAATACAGGTAATTTTACTAATGTTGTCATATTTTAACTTTTCTTTAAGATAATGTGGTGTTTTTAGAGATATTTTGGTATAAGGGCCCAGCATCTCATTGGTACCGGGCCTAAATTATCTTCTTAATGGACAATTAGGCTACACGCAGTAAACTTTAACAACTAAAAAACACATTGTTACTGAAACGCAAAAGTCTATTACCTGTGGGCCCCCTGAAATTCCATCACCAAATAACTACAACACATTTATTTTAAACACACCTTTGTGGGAATTGGGCCCTTCTTGATTTCAAGTATTCAATTGCAACCAACCTGTTTTGTTTCAAATACAAATGATTTCACTAATGTTGTCGCAGCCTATTTTAACTTTGATTGAAGATAATATGGTGATTTTTGAGATATTTTGGTACACGGCCCAGGCTCGGCGTCTCATTGGTATCGGACCTAAATTATCTTCTCAATGGAAGTATACGCAGTAAACTTTAGCAGCTAAAAAACATGACACTGACGCGCAAAAGTCTATTACTTGTGGGCCCCCTGAGATGGTGGGCCCGGGGGCCGGGCCCCCCTTGGCCCCCCCCTTGACACAGCACTGTCTGCACGTGATCACATCGAGATCACATCGTTGTCTTGTTAGACCGGTTAAGATTCGGAGTCGTTTTAGGTATCCAGATATGGTTTTAGCATCATGTCCAAATATGGTTTTAGCATCATGTCCAGATATGGTTTTAGCATCATGTCCAGATATGGTTTTAGCATCATGTCCAGATATGGTTTTAGCATCATGTCCAGATATGGTTTTAGCATCATGTGCTACTGCAGTATTTCAAAAAATGATTGAAAATGGAGAAAATCCATAAATATCTTCACTCTAAACCAGAGGTGACGAACCTGCGGCCCTTTTAAGATTCAGAGTAGTTTTTAAACATGATTAAAAATGGTTGAAATTTATAAATATCGTCATGCCAAACAAACATAATGAACTAGCAGCCTACACCGGAAAGACCAATCAATTTATTTTCCTTTCAATAGATACAGCGAAATTGCTGACCTGCAAAAATTAACAACCAGCAATTCCTACTGAATGAAATAAGTGGAAAGACCACAACGGGTCATCAAGTAAACCCCCTCTTCAATAGGCATGAATACAATATTAAAAAGTGGCTTCAAATAAAAAATAAATCTAAAGTTAAGTAACCTGAGCAGGATCATTGCTTTTTTTTCGACGAGGAGTTCGTGTGAGGTGATGGTGCGACTCTCGGGGTGTGCGCTTGAGCAACGCATTTTAAGGACGGCTCTCTGCTAAGTGGCACCTAGTGGAGGGAATAATGCAAAGACAACAACACTTCAAAAACAAGTGGGAAATCTGTTGATCTTGACAACCATGCCAGCGTTTAAGAAACAGATTGGATATCGCATGGCCAAACATCATAATGCCAGTCGCTTTCTGTCTCCACTCTAGAACAAAGAGATTGTTTTGCATTTCAGACCAAGGCTGGTGACGTCGTCTATTCTTCATATCTTTCCACCACTGGAATTATCGTCATCTCCGTCGCGTCGGTAGTGCTTTTTGTCGTCATGGTGGTCACGATCGTCTATTGCAACAAAATGACAAAGAAGCTTGCCGATCTGGAGTCCAGCAGTGAGTGATCGCAGCTATTGTTTGCGTCACAGTGACAGCAACAATGAAAACGCAACGAACTTTTGAATAAATAATAGGGCTATTTAACTACAAACACAACACTTCATAAACTGTCACCATCTTTAACTTTTATAATTTGTTGTTCTCAGCTCACAAACTACTCAAAAGGCATGAAAAGCAAGCTACTACGTCACTATCTGAGATGCCGAGACGACACTTTTCACCAATGGGAGTGGAAAACTATGGATTTTATCCTGGGACCAGACGAAACCCGCTATACCACATAGATAGAACCAACAGTGGACCGTTTGGCAGCCCTGCAGATGAAGAACGCTTAGAATATGAGCATTATCTAGAAGAACGCTCAAGAAAACTGCGACTGATGACGCAACAAAGCGATGCACCGGCGCCACTTTCGAGTCAAGTGCAGATCGAAACAGAGGGGGACAAACAATTCTTCCCAAGAGCTCAAACGCAGCAAGGAGCGCCCGACTATGGGTCCGAGTGGTACATGGGACGGCCGTTGCCAGGATACGATTCGACCAAAAATAACTTGAACAAACAGGAAGAAAGCGAATCAGACAATGATGCTGAAAGCGAAGAAAAAAAGAAACGCAGAAGAAAAGCCGGTTGGAAGATTCTCAAAATTGGTGGGAAAATCGCCAAGCACGTCGTCGAAAATCAACTGGATGAATAGAGCTGCTGCTTCTGAAAAGATTTGAACAGAAAATGAACCTAGAACATCGATTCAATGTAACAATTAACTCTTGCAATCACATCTAATCCGGGGAAATACGTCTGTCTCAAATACACAGGCAAGACACAACAATACAACAGGCTTGAGCATTACAACAATATATGTATTTACAAACAGTTTAACAGTCGAACGTTTTCGGCTTAACCTAAGCCCTCATCAGGAATCTGAAAATATTTAAAAAAAATGCAATAAATTTCAACTTCTTAAAGGTAGCCTAACTAGCTTGAAGGTAACTGTTGTATTGTTGTGTCTTGCCTGTCTTTGGTACAAGAAAGCAAACTCTCTCCCGAAACTACATTATCTCAAATAGGCTGTCAGTAGCTATCCTTGTTGACATTAACTCACCCTAGGCAGCAAGATCAGTGTAATATGTTAAACTGATGTACGTAGATGTTGGATTAAAGTCCAAAACAATATATCACCAACCAATAACCGACTTTGTATTGCACAGCAACATTCATGCACTCAGTTGCAGTTTGTAGAGGAAGTTGTAGTGTTTGATTCTGATTCTATGCATTGTGATCGGCAGTATTGTGGTCTCTGTAGGCCAGTGGTTTTCAACCTTTTTGTTTTGGCGGACCCCTTTGGTACCTTCGAAGCGGTCGCGGACCCTTAAAAAAATTTATCTGAAATATTGGTAGCCTATATCGCTTCTCCTATAATGGAATCAAATGTTTCATAAGTTTCGAAGCGACCCACTTAGAAGAATTTGGTGAACTCGCGACAAATTTATGACGATTGATGACATTGACGAAATTATGTTATGAGCCTTATGTTGGCAGACAGCATCAAAAATCAGTAATCTCTATGAGATTTTATGTTTTTCTATAATTTTTATCAAAAATAAATAGAATTTTGCGACCGTTACAAACAATTTCTAGCTATTTTCATTTCTAATCACCGTTAATTCGTTACAATCTTTGTCATCGCAAAACTGTGAGTGCTGATAGACTGCTGACTAACGTTTGCATTTCTAAGTCAATCATTGATCAATAGACTGCTGTCTCAAAAGAATTAATTTAAACATAGCCTTATTAAAAAATTAATTCATTTAAGTTATATGATATTGTTTTAGTTAAGAAACCAAACCTTTGTGCAATGTCCTTTGAAAGTTCAAAGGACATCGCACCAGTTAGTTAGGAAGTAGCCTACAGTTTGAAAATCACGGTAATACACAAATAAAGCACAGCCAACCAATTTTTAAATTTCGTAATTTATTAATCATTCTGCAAACTCGGAAACTTTTACGGACCCCCTGAAATCGCTTCGCGGACCCCCGTTTGAGAACCACTGCTGTAGGCTTATAAACTCGCTTGCAATTAAAACAAAATTGCCCTGAACATATTTAAATCATCTGCGCAAATACAGTAGGCTAAACTTTTGTGGTTTTTTATGAACTGTTTGTATCAAAGATTTCGACAGAGTAGGTCTAATGCAGTTCAGTTTGAAGAAACAGCTAAACAGGCCTCATAAGTGCATTTGTTTCACAACCAATTTTGTTTATAACGTCTTTGACAAAAAGACAACGAATTTTTCTGCCTGTAGGCTAGGCTACATATCTAGTAGTTGGTTGAATGGTTTGAGTCTTTATTCTCAGACTGACAAAGCCTCTGAAAGGTTGTTTCTAGCAGCTTCGCAGCATTAACGTTGGCGTTTTGTCGCTTCTACCTTTTTTTCGACGTTTGCTACGTTGACGTGTATTGTTTTTGCTGTGATGATCAGAAATAAAAACAGCTAAACTGAACTGAGTTATATATAGCAGTTATCCTTTGGCTGGGAAAGCTTCTTTGAGAGCTTAATCCTGGCAGTTTCGCATAGCCTAGCCTACTTGCAGAGGCTTTGAATCACTGACACAGGGCCGGTCACCGAGATTGACAGAATGAAGTTTCCGATTGTTGAAATGTTGTTACCGTTTAATTATTTCATCTACTAGGCTATAGGTGCCGTTAAATGGAGAGCAGTTCTAAAGTGCGTTGTTCAAAAGCATACCTCGAGAGTCGAACCAGCGCCGCTTGAACTTGAGTCGGGCGTTTAACCACTGAGCTAACGGGGCGGATCATTGACATTAGAGACTTTGAACTATTGACGCAGGGCCGATTACCAAGATGGGTAAAGCGAAGTTTCTGATAGTTGTTGGAGTGTTCTTGTCTTGTGTAAATTATTCCATCCATTAGGTTAGGCAACCATATTTGATGACGCACAATTTCAGACAAGTTTGTCTCAGTCGCCTTGGCGAATTTTTGCTATTTTTTTTTTTGTTAAATTTTTGCGAATGAAAGGTTAACTCTTAAGCTCCTCCGCATGATCCCAGACAAAAAGGTAGTGCGATTTCTCACCAACATTCTGGCAAATCGGACCTTTTATTTTGCCTTACTGTTTAACATCTACACCGTAGTGTCCCGGCATCTACATCAGCGACATGCCAGAGACTACGTCACGCCAGTAGCCTACGGCTATGCTGATGATTTGGCACTACTCCATTCTGACAAATACTGGCATGTGGTAGAAGAAGCATTCACAGACGACTCGCCCAAATCGCAAACTATCTGAGGTTGTGGAGGTTGAAATTGAGCCTGGTAAAGACTACCGTCACACCTTTCACCTGTGCAACATGGAATCCATGTGCCAATTGTTAGTCTTTCTTAATGGAAACTCTTTACTACACAACCCATGCCCCACTTACCTAGAAATGAAGCTCGATCGCAATTAACCTATAAACAACAAGCTGAATTTCACTAAGCTATCAGCACGCAACAACTTGCTCAGATGTGTAGCTAGGACATCCTGGGGTACTAGTAGCCTACCTCCATATAGGCTACTCCATACAAGTGCTCTTGCACTTGTTTACAGCATCTCCAAATATGCTCCCTTCGCTTGGTGCCGGAGCGTGCGTATACACAAGCAAAATTGACACTGCCCTCAACATGCATTTTGAATCTTACATGATTGTACATTTAAGACCAATGTTAAAGCAGTGGCCGAGTGGTTAGCGCGTTGGGCTCGCAGTCGAGAGCCTGCATGTTCAACTCCAGCCACCCGCACTGCTGTT
The DNA here is from genome assembly GCF_918807975.1 of Aplidium turbinatum. Taxonomy (NCBI): domain Eukaryota; kingdom Metazoa; phylum Chordata; class Ascidiacea; order Aplousobranchia; family Polyclinidae; genus Aplidium; species Aplidium turbinatum. Next base: position 769,652 of record NC_137483.1, on the reverse strand, counting down.
GTTTCTCTGGGCAAGAAACTTTACGATAATTGCCTCTACCCAGTGATCGATTTCGAGTAATGGGTAGTACCAAATTTAAGTCATAAGCAGAGTAGACAACCGGAAACAGACATTGCAGTCGGCTGCAGCGTGGGTCAGGTGTATGTCGGAAGGCGTACACCGATGCATAGCGCTCCGCTTTCCCGCAATGCAGGATAAAGATAAACAAACAATATGTAATTGTGTATTCTTGCATTACTGCAGTACCACAATGAAACATAAAATTACATTCATCCAAGGTCATGAACTTGACCAGATCCATACACACAGTTGGCATACACACGTTCGGCCCGGAGTTGAAAAAGGTGGCCGGAGCTTGGCTTGAGCCGGAGATTGTTTCATCAGTACAATCAAACCACTGCCTTAGCCGCTACTGTATTGAAGGCTGGTGGTGCACGTTTTGACGAATCTTAAATCTCAATATCGACCACAAGAAGAATGAGAATCAGTTTAAGAATCACTTAAGCCTACCTCTTGAACCAATTTTAAGGGCAAGTACCAAAGCGTTGTGTTCTTCATTGTGGCATACTCTTAATAAATATGCTGGGTTCGAAGCCAGGCCAGTCTTCAGAAACTTTGACAATATCAGTGTCTGAGACACTAAGTCCAGTGATGGGCATTATCGGCGATAATTTACCGGAGATAATTATCGGCGATAAATTTTTATCGCCTATCGTTATCGCTCAATTATTTTTCAGTTATCGTTTATCGTTATCGCCAAAGGCAATATTTGATTATCGCCGATAATCGCCGATAAATTTTATTTCAGATCAACACACAAGTGGAAAGACCATGAAAAGTAGTATTTTTACTAGCCACCTAGTTAATGAAACTAAAACTGAAACCAGTTCTTCTTCAGTGCCTGAAGTGTGTGTGCACAGGTCGTTGTCAGGGAAGGGGGCACGCCCCCCTGCAGCGACGGCCCTGACAAGTGACAACACAATAATTTTTAGAGTTGCAAATTGGGAAATGTCTTGTTCATGTCTTGTCATGTCATTATTGTCATCCCGCATTTTATTGAAGTGAAAGTTCAAAATATATGAAGATGAAAATTAGCAAAGTAACACAACATCACTGAAACAAGTCATTGCGGAATATGATATTGCTTGAAGCATTTGACATGCAGACCGACATCACATTTTTTGCATCTTATAGAAGTTTTTGCATGACAATAGATGCATCGAGTTGCGTGGTAAAATTATGCTAAATACAGTATAACCTTTCTCATTTACCTATGCGACATAGCCTACATCAATCAAATATTTTTATTTCCACTAATACAGCGCCTATATTGTAATTCTTATCTCAACAACTCAGCGTTCTGCCATTGCTTTAATGATGGTGTTCACAAAGAAAACAAAAAAAAATTATCTGAAATTATCAGTAAATTACGATAATTATGTTATTGTTCTAAAACAAACACGACTAATTTGACAAGCTTGATGGATTTCACAGTATGCACATTTTGACTACCAATAACGCTTAAAGGCATACTAAATGAAATGTTTCAAACAGGAATTAAGCATTAAAATGCGTAAACAGAACACTCAAGAATACATTTCATAAAAAATTATTGAAAAAAAATTGATTTCAATAGCGCTGGCAAGGCGCAAAGTCCAGTGTTTCATTCATTTTTTACTTTTTGCAAAATGATCAAGAAGTGGAAAAACTGCTCGAGAATTACGTCACAAGCGACTAGCAGTAGCATTATCAAAAGTGGTTTCCCGCGTTGGGTTGGAAAGTTCAAACGTGTTGCGTTCCAAGAATTTTCACATTGATTCAAGGCCTGGAAACGTTGAATCCATGTAAAAATGCTGATTACTCCAAGTTTTCTGAATTGCCTAACTGAAGTTTTTCACATGCCTTTGTGGAGTTTGCCTTCAAAAACTTGTTTTTTTACATTTTCATTTTACATTGATTGAAGGCCTGAATACGTTGAATCTATGTAAAAGAAGCTGATTTACTGTTTGAAGAACAACATCTGCCACTTGAAACTCACGCAGTAAAAACTCTTGCCCGATCAGCTGATTGCTAGTCATTAGTGATGTAGACTGTATAATCGCACACTTCGCTGCTCAAGCCCATTCCGGTTTTGAAACCTCTGACAAAGCACGCGCGCAATGCTGATCAGACCGCAATGGGGCCAAATTTTTTTCAAAATTGTTTTATGGTAGCATGTTAAACACAAAGAACGTGGAAAATCGCCAAGTCAGGTTTTTCCTTTAGTATCCCTTTAAGATTACTGATAAATTTTCAAGCATTTTGCGTTTTTTGGAATTTTTTCAATTATTGCTGACTTTACTGTAAACAGCCCTTTAAGCAGAAAGCAAAGTACAAAGTTTGGAATTTTTTATGGTATTTTCATTTGATTTAATTATTTTGCCCACTGCACGTAACCGGCAGTGTAACTCTAATTCATAAAAGCATCCAACTGGTATCTGAAGGTATAATTATAAGCACGGCGGTTACTTCAGTGGTTTGATTCTGGATCAAGAGGTTGAAGATTCGATACCCACTGCCGCTGTTGCGATTCTATTCATGCATAACTTGCAAAAAGTTTTGTCCCTTTACAGTATTTTATGTTCGATTTTTCGTCATGTTGATGAAAACAGTTCGTGCTGCATGGGATGGGGCAGCGCTAATCAAGAAAAAAAAATTATCGTTATCGGACATTATCGGCGATAATTTATCGTTATCGCTTAACTTTTTTTTGAGTTATCGTTTTAGGCATTTTTCGTTTATCGATTATCTTTATCGCTTAACTGAAAAATGAGTTATCGCGCCCAACACTGACTAGATCGAATATGAAAAAGAAAAATTCCTGGGTATGACCCTTTCTCTAGACATTCTCCTGGTGCATTCTGAGCAAAAGCATTTCTTGAGTTGCTCAGCGTATGTTGTGTTCTTAACTCATTCAACCAGAGTCGTACTGGAATTCTGTTTTATTATAAAATTGCACAACCAAGATATAGTGTGAAACCTACAAAGTAAGCCCAAAACGAGAAGCGCTAATTAACAAAAGCATGCGGATGAATACAAAGCAAAAGAGAAGACCTGAGGGAAACGAAAACAAAGTACATCGTTTCAATGCAAATAAACCAAAATACATAACACCTCCCCAATCAAATTTATGACCACCCATAACGAAGAGGTGGTTGGCGTCTTCTCTTTGATCGCCTTAATGTTTGTTCTTGATGCGATGACGATGATGGATCGTCGGTCGCTATCGGCGTCGATGAATCCTCGGTCGCAATCGGCGTCGATGGATCAGGAACCTCGTCAGATGCTGTCGATGAATTGGGAACCTCGTCAGCTGTCGATGACGACGTGAAAGTAGTCTCCCCTGGGTCCCCGTCTTCCGGCGAGATGTAACGCAGACGTAGCTGGTCGATGTGGCGTCTCCATATTGGACCTCGAGGGTCCACTCGAACCTGCAAACTCCGACTCCCGTTTCGCTTGACCATGACGGCAAGAACCCAACGAGGACTTCGACTTTGCCTGGACCCAAAGTATAAAGCGTAACACGGATCACCAACATCGAAATTAATTGTTTTCCGGTTTTGTTTCCGAGGCGGGAGGACTCTTCGACGTTTACGTGATCTGAGCTGAGGAAGGAAGTAAAATATCTAATTTAGTACGTAATTGGCGGTGGTTTAATAACTGACTGGGAGAGTAACCACTAGCATTAGGCGTACGGCGAAACTGCATCAAGAATTGAGTGGTCGCACTTCTAAGCGGTAACAACGATTTTCTTAAAGCCTGCTTGAAAATGCGCACCAAACGTGCTCCAGTGATGTGTGTTATTCCTCTAGCTTTACAATAAATCTTGAATTCTTCTGAAGAGAACGTAGTCGCATTGTCTGAGACGATGGAGTGGGGTTATCCAAAATGGGCAAAATCTTGCTCTAAAAGATCAATAATAACAGATGTCGATACGGAACAAGTTGGGTGAATAGAAGGATACTTACTATAAGCATCGGTAACAATAAGCCAATTGGAACCTAAAAAATTAATAGCGTGATCGACATGAATTCGACTCCAAGGCTTCTCTGGAGCTATCCATGGGTGGATAGGAGCCTTGCTTGGTGCAGCTTGATGCTCACCACATGTAGTACATGTTCGGCAGAGGTCGACAATGTCCGCATCGATATTGGGCCAGTAGACTGCTGTCCTGGCCAGCTGTTTCATTCGCTGCGTGCCGAAATGACCTTCGTGTAAAAGAGAAAGAATATCATTGCGGAGTTTAAAAGGAATAACTACTCTAGAACCATATAATAAACCACCATAACATGTTGTTAGAGAATCAGCCACTCTTCTAAACTGTTCGATTGGATCGTTAGAATTTGATTTCGCAGGCCATTCTTCTTGTGTAAAGCGAATGATTTTAGACAAGACTGGATCCTTGGAAGTTTCCTTGCGCAAAGTAGAAGAATCGGAATGACTCACCTGCGAATCCAACGTATCAATAGCGCAGACAATATCAATATCATCTGCACTTTCCTTCTTATCAAAAATTGTGTCATCGTTGGATGGAAGACGGCTCAAGGCGTCAGCATTTTGGTGATGCGTTGTTTTGCGATACTCTAGTCTATAGTATAACTAAATTGGCTAAAAAAAACGCCCAGCGTGCTAACCGGTTAGCCGCCAGTGAAGGGGTAGGTTTATCTGGATCAAAAAGTGAAAGCAAAGGCTTATGATCCGTTACCAAAATAAAATTCCTACTGGTAGAGGTAGGCTATTGGTAGAATTTCTTCAAAGCGATGATGATGGACAAAGCCTCCTTTTGAATTTGGCTGTAGTTTATTTGAGATTTTGTCAAGATTTTCGACACATTGGCTATTGGCCACTCGCTTCCGTCCGGGAGCGGTGAAATAGTGTGGCGCCAACGCCCACGCTTGATTCGTCGCATGCAATTCCTAAAGGAAGCAACGGGTTAAAGTGTACGAGACATCTTCTGCGGAAAGAAACGTTTTTAATTTTGCAAAAGCGCATTTTTCTTTGTGTTCCCATCTCCAAGGAACACCATTCTTGGTTAAATGATATAACGGCTGCGCTACCATGGAAAATCTGGGGGCATAAACTTATAGAATAAAATTGAACCGACCCCAGAAAAGAACGTAAGGTGCCAACATTAGAAGGAGCAGGCATGTTCAGTACAGCATCGACTTTAGACCCTTTGAAACCCCTGTTTAGAAAGAACATGACATTTGCCTTTTGCCAAGTACTCGACATTTGCCTGGGCAAATCTACATTTTTCCTTTCTACATCTAAGACCTTTCGAAGATAAACGATCGAGTAGTCGTTTAAGGTTCTGGAAATGCTCTTCCGCTGTAACTCCACTTATCAAAATGTCATCCAGGTAGACTGCTACACCTGGAAGGTCACTATAGTTAGATCATCCATTATCTTTTGGAAATGGCCTGGGGCAGAAGAGATGCCAAACGGCATAACATTTTGCAGTAAAACCCCTCTATGGGTACTTAATGCCAATATTTTTCGACTCTTAAGACCTAACCTAATCTGGTTATAAGCATCTGCCAAGTCAATCTAAGTAAATCCGTGGCCACCTCTAGTTTACGCATTAAATCCTCTGGAAGAGGCAAAGAGTACCTGTGAGCTTTAAGTTGTGGATTAACCGTCGAGGTATAGTCACCACAAACTCTTAATTTGGATTTCTTACCATCGGTAGAAGTCTTGCGAACTGGTACTACAGGAGTTCCCCAGTCGCAAAATTGTACAGGTGTCCAGATACCTTTTTCTATGCCGGCGTCATAGGCAAGAGCTAAGTCTTCTTGAATGGCAAAAGGCACTGGCCTGGGCTTAGAAAACATTGGTTTACAATCAGAGCTGAACTCAATCTCTAATTCGTAATACTGAAGACAACCTAATTCAGGTTTAAATAAGTCTTTGTATTGATCACATAACTCGGAACATGATTTTTGCAAGTTAAAAATCTATTGAAAAAAATTGAATGCAGTAATATTGACGACCTAGTACATGTAGCTCAAACAGAAATAGAAAATGTTGGGTGGAAATTAAATGTTCATGACAAAGTCCAAATTGAAATTCTTCTGTTGCAGATCGCGATTTCGGCTATTAAAAATCTATGTCGTTGTGACGATGAATAGCATGTAAAGATGAAGCAAGAACTTATCTACCAAAATATCTAGTGCTTGAATAGCATTACGCCCTAATAAGTTAAGGTTAGGTACTTCACATACCATAAATTGAACTGTGGTCGTCTTTCCCGATTTGTTGCAGCTCGCTTCGGCAGTGAAAGATCCAATAATAGGCATCGAGTGCTTACTTGCCGACTGAAAACGTAGCTGCGGAGTCTGCAAGATAGGTTTGGCTAGCTGCGACCAAACTTCAGAAGAGATGAAATTTCCCCCTGTAGCTGTATCAAGTTCCATTAAGACGGGAAAAGACTTAATAAAATTTCGAACCTCGAGTTTAGAGACTTTACTCGACGAATTATGAACAGTATTTACCTCCTGTATGCAGTTGACCTTAGAAGAATGAACTTGTGCGGCTTTTTTACGACATGCGGATTTTAGGCTACATGCCCGGTAAGTTTACAGAAATGACAGGTCGCATTTTTAAATCTGTAGTTGTTAGCAAGGTGATTAGAATTACCACATCGATAGCACTTACTTTGCTTGTTCGCATTAGCACTGACCACCGTAGCTTTCTTGGAAGAAAATCGTCCATCGGTGTTTTAACTTTATGTACCACCGACGGTTCAGTGCCAAACACCGTCTCCTTAGCCACTTTGGCAGCGTCTTCAGTTTCTATGGCTATTTCAAGAGCACGTGAAAAAGTAAGATCGACAGGTTTAATTTTAAAGAGAGCTTTAAGAACTGCTTCATTTCCTACCGAGCACATAAAACAAGTACGCAAAGCTTCATCTAAAGGATTAGTAATAGAAGAAAAGTCGCACGCGGCAGCGGCTAGCCTTATTCGTGCACCCAATTCTGGAACAGTCTCACCTGGTTTCCGCTTCAAGTTGCTCCAGAAGCGAAATCGTTCACGAATAACGAAGCACTTAGGGTCGAACTGTGCCTTCATGTAATTAGAAATTTGACTGGTTGGTGAGGAAAACTTGAGCCTTCTTATCACCAGGAATGGATTGTGCTTTTACGAATGTGCAAAAACGAGACCAATAATTAATCAGTCCAAAGTTCTATAGTTGAATCAAACTCACAAAATTTAGGAATAGCTTTGGGATACCCGATTTTAGTTTTCCGATTCGATAGGAATTTTGAGGGCTGAAATGAACTCTTTCAGTTGTTCTTCATGATGACGTTCTTGCTGTTGTATCTGTTGTCACATATGTTCCAGCTGCGACTGCATCAATTCCACCACTTTTTCCATCTTGAGTAGCAGTTGATTGTAAAAATTAAAACTTGTACAAATTAAAAACTTGTATAGGAACTAAAACTGAACACTCTGCGTACCACCGTAAGTTTCTCCTTCAGACGTTCAGCATCCCATCCTCGTCGCCAAATAACTCTGTTGTGTTCTTAACTCATTCAACCAGAGTCGTACTGGAATTCTGCTTTATTATAAAATTGCACAACCAAGATATAGTGTGAAACCTACAAAGTTAGCCCAACACGAGAAGCGCTAGGCAACAAAAGCATGCGGATGAATACAAAGCAAAAGAGAAGACCTGAGGGAAACGAAAACAAACTATAGGTCTACATCGTTTCAATGCAAATAAACCAAAATACATAACAGTAGCCTATAGGATCTAAGGAAAGTATAGTTGCATTAGTAGGTGATACTTATTAGGGTGATGACTAAAAAAAAATTTTTTTGCCTGCTATGGGAATCGATGAACTTTTTTATGTGTACCAAGAATGTGAAATTTTTTTTTGAAAATTTTTCAAAAACCTCCCCCACCAATTGATATTTCTGACGTCACCTAGGTACATTTTTCTCCTTTTTTACTCCTCATACATTGTTTAAACTTGTTACAGACTCCTTACCACACTAAAAAGGTGGCGCACAGTATGGTGAAGATTTTGAAAAAAAAATTTGTCGAAAAAAGTCAAGGGAGTTCTGAGATTTTATCCTTTTGTCATTATTTTTCGCAACAGCGCCTCTAGCGGAAAATTTTTAATTAGTGTAACTTCAAGAATTCTTAAGCGATTTCGGTAAATTTTTTTTTCAATAAGCTCATTTTGAATGCTGAGGAGGTTTATTGTTACTTTATTTTGATATATTTTGTCACTAGAGGGCACTAGTGCTTTATATCTGAACTGATAGCCTATAAAGCTAGACCAGACAAGAGTTTTTAATAGCATTGGAAGTTGCTAATAATTTAAAAGAATAATTGAAATCATTTGATCTATTAATTATTAGCAGCTTGTTGTACTGTACATAAAAGCTTGAAAGTGTAGCCTTGTCTATTTAATGGGCCTATATCATGCAATTGAATTCAAGTTAGCCTAGTTATCGGGTTAGTTTTTTTAGTTACCGGTATTGGGTTTTGGAGTTGGGGGTGCTTAACTGGTTGTTTTAGATTGCATATCATGAGTCCAGCAAAGATGGCGATTTTGAAAGTTACAGGGCCTCCAGTTATTCCGAGAGCACAATTTCAGAAGAAGAAGAAGATGGGTTTGAAAAGAAGATGAGATCGTCAACATTGTCAGCAACAAAAATGGTGGTTTGCCATTCTTTGTCCACGCACAAAGCATCGGGTGTGTGCACCACTCTGAATGAAGAAGGGGTTACTCTCCTTACTCCATCGCAGTCTGGCGTGTGGCGTAGTGTTATAAGAGCTGGAAACAACGAAAAGGATAAAATAAAGTTGCTGTTAAAAGAAAGAAAATATTACTGTCTCCATTTTTATGGAAAAAGGTTGTCTGGGGAGGAGTTTCAGGTGGTTTGCCTCCAAAGAGAAACAAATGAGGTCAAACTTGGAATACTAAAGTGCAAAAGTGGATCTGCTCAAGATATTTATAATGAATTGGAAGTAATTTTGAATGAATATGAAGCCTGGTCCAGTATCAAAATGATTATTTGTGACACAACCGCTGTGAATAGCCTACTGGTCGACTAAATGGTATAGTGGTGAAATTACAAACAAAAATGGTTGAGATGGGACTGGATCGACCACAATATATTGGTTGTCAACAGTCAACACCATATACTGGACAGAATTCTGAAGCATGTCTTGGATTTCTTTGTCAGCAAACATTCCACTAAACCAACTCTGAGTTACAAATTTATTGATGATATCTCCGAAAGATATGAAGAATTGCAGAGATATTACAGTGGAGAAGTTTGTGTCAACATCAATGAAAATCCTGGTTGGAGAGATGACTTCAAATTCTTATATGAGCTGTGTCGTTCTTTTCAATTTTATAAGGTGAGCTAAAATTTGAACGTGCTGTGCTGTAAGGTTACTAAACGTCCATCTTCTAATAAATCAATTTAAAATTCATAATTTTACAGTCGCATCATGTTTTTCCTCAAATAAAATGGAGAAAACTACCTTCTTTGCACAATGCTAGATGGAATTCACGAACAATTTATACTTTAATCGCATACTTCTTGATCTCGCAATGGAGAGGAAAATTAGAAATCCCATGTCACTTTATTACTAATGGATGGCAAGAGCAATGGTTTTCTGACCAAAGATACTCAGAGGAGACATACCCAAAATTGTTATTGGCTGTTGAAGGAATCAAAGTAAGTAAAACTAGTGTTTAACCATAGTGAACCGTGATATTTTGAGGTAACTTTATGGTACCGGTACTATTTATATAATAAAAGCATCATCCTCATCAAATTTGTACGCTTGAATAGCCAAAACAATGTTTATGAAATATTGCAAGGTTATACCGGACTACCAATACCAACAGTAAATTAGGCTTTAACAAATATGTTTTATGTTAAGTGTGACGGTGCACTGAAATGCTTGAAAACACATTGGAACCAGGATTGCTCTGTTCTCGACATCCCTCGCTTGAATATGATTGCTGAAAGAGCTGTTAAGCTGATGGAAGAACTCCATAAGAAGTGCACCAAAGAAAAATATTTGAGTGTGAAATTTGTTGCATGCAACAAATTGTGAAGCTGTTAAGGACAAAGTATTGTGTGTATTAATACTTTGCACACCTGTACTGCATCTAAATGATTTTGTCACAATAATACAATTTGCCATTCATATTACTAAGTAACTGATTGTGAGTCATGTGTAGTAGTGTAGTACACTAGGAAAATAAGTAGAGTAATTTTTACTGATTATATTGAAACATTGCAAAAGAACATGGAAATATACGATAAATTTGGGTATCATGCAGTCGATTTGAGGATTTTGCAAGTTTTACTCTAAAAAACAAATTACTGCCATCTAGTGGTAAAAATGCAACTACTAACAAACTACCAAGTCACCCAGTATCAAAAATAAACCATCTGACAAAAAATTGTCGAAATCGCTTAAGAATTCTTGAAGTTACACTAATTAAAACTTTTCCGCTAGAGGCGCTGTTGCGAAAAATAATGACAAAAAGGCTAAAATCTCTGAACCCCCTTGACTTTTTTCGACAAATTTTTTTTTAAATCTGCACCATACTGTGGGCCACCTTTTTAGTATGGTAAGGAGTCTGTAACAAGTTTAAACAATGTATGAGGAATAAAAAAGGAGAAAAATGTACTTAGGTGACGTCAGAAATATCAATTGGTGGGGGAGGTTTTTGAAAAATTTTCAAAAAAAAATTTCACATTCTTGGTAGGCTACACATAAAAAAGTTCATCGTTTGCCATAGCAGGCGTTTTCGATTTCCTCAAAAGAAAATTTAGTCATCACCCTAATACTTATGCTAACAGCAGTGGAATTCATGAGGGTGCTGTTAAACGTTTGGAGAAAGATCTGGAGCAAAAATGGTAGTTAGCTTGACTCCACCATGGGCTGGAGATAACCGTTGGTGCAGTGTTAGTAAAAAATCTTGAAAATCCATGGTGTAAAGAGCTCAAAAAATAACAAAAACTGCCCCAAAGTGAAAGAAAGTTCAATCTGACGAAGTTTATTGCTTATGGCTCAGTGAAAAAAGAAAAGAAACACCGTTTTTTGTTCGAAATTTTGCAGAAGCTCTCATCTCCAAAAGCAAACAGGGATGTGGCAGAAATAACCATGATTCTGCTAGGTAACAATTCACCAAGTGGTGTCCTTTCAAAAAGATTTTTAACTGCTTGTTCGTAGATTCCATAGGCGGAGGAACTCAAGTGATCATTGTGTTATGATAAGTATTTCTTTAAGTCTTTTCTTTATGTTTAAGTCTTTCACTACCATCCTTGTTCAAATTATTTTTGTTTATTGCGTTGTGTATATTTTTGTTTATTAGCAAGCAAAAAAAATAAATACAGTCAACCCTCGATTTAACGGACAAATGCGGACCAGCAGCAGTCCGTTGCTGGAAAAAGTCCGTTAATCGAAAATACCGTAGGCTACTCCCACTACTGTACAGTGTACACTGTACAGTCAAGTACTCTGCTATAGCGTAGACCATCTGTCACCGCTTAATAAATCAAATACTGTACAGTACAACACGGTAGCAGTTTAAAGACACATGAAATGCGTTCCTTGTTTGTATTTTGTATAGCCTACGCGACTACAGTACACAGGTACATTTACAGTACACAACTTAAATGTAGATTAATCTGAGTGAGAGATGATCATCAACTCATCATGTCCATCCTCCTGAACATCAACCTCAGGGATGGCGGGACGATAACTGCAGCATGGGGCATCATTGTTCAGATTTTCAGGGGCAGGTGGGATGCGTAAGAGAGATGGAGACGACTGGTCACAGCGGTAAACCATAATCTCTTCGTGGGAAAATTGTAACATAAAGTTCCCGGATCCGTTCGTCTGTATGTAATGACCGAAAAAGAAACACTCCTTCGAAACGTCTATTCAAATTTGTATTTCTGTAAAATTTGCCACCTGGCTGTCAAAATTGGATGCAACGCCGTACACCACTAAAACTTGTCACTACAGAACAGATTACTTAGATAAAAGACGGAAAATTTGTCCAGCTAGCAAGCACCAAGCAAACAGTTAAACTTGCGACTGACTTCCAACAAACAATTTTACGAATGACTAGAATAATTTGCGATATCTCAAATGCACGTAGACAGTAACTGTGACGCAATAATGAAAGACAATTATGAAGTCATTCAAACAGGTGTTCAAGCGGCTAATGCAATATTTCATCAGGTCTTACGACCGATGGTGCAATATTTGGACATTTTCTAGCAATTTCCATGACGTAAGATGCCAGCTAGGTTAAGTCGACCATAACGGTTTTATATGACGTTTGATTTGGTGAATAATTGTCGTGAACAACGACACAGATGGGTTGGCTGGAGCACCATGTTGAACAGGGCGGCTAGAGGCAAAGAAGCTGTTGATTTTGTCTGGCGACCCCCCATATGCTGTTCTTTGATGATATGCTTCCTGATCATCCTGAGCTTCCCATATTGGTGCGCCATCTCAGGTAGTTGGCTGTAGGCGGATTAATCAATGAGGGCATCGATATAACTCCGTATAGTTGACAACTTCACCGTGGGGACTTCAATTGCCTCTTCCTCGTCACTGCTTTCCTCTTCTCCACCATCCACCACAGATGCCACTATGTCGGCCTCAGACATGAACTGATACCCTGGGTCCAGATCTAATTCGTCCAGCCAGTCTGTTATATCATCGATGGAGGTGGATACCTCCCCACCACGCTGCAAAATTTGGCGAAAATCTCCTGCCTCTATTCCTTCAAAGTTGGCCTCTGAATCTTTGTCCTCTAAGATTTTCTTCCATGAATTTGCGAGGACAGACACCTTAATGTCTTGCCACGCTGCTGCAAAGTTATAAATGGCCGAACGAATATTGTAATTTTTTATGTTGCTTAAGGTCCGCTGGCCCCTGGCGTTGACCTCAGCATCTGTTTCGTCCTCTACAATGACCAGGACCTCATCCAAGTAACGTCGGATGTAGCACCTCTTCAAGGCGCTTAATAACCCCCTGGTCCATTGGCTGTATAACCTGCGTCACTAATCAACTTTGTTAATTTTTCGCGAAAGGGGGCCACACTTGCCGTATCTGCATCACCAGCCTCGCCATGCAGAACCTCGTTAAATAATCCGTGGCGATTCCGGAATCGCCAAAGCCACCCATCACTGCCCTTAAAATCGGTTAAGCCAAGACTGGTAGCAAGTTTAGCAGCAGCTGCGATTAACTCTGTCCCACGCACATTCACTCCACTGGACTGTTGTTGAACGTACCACTTCATAACTGCTGCGTCCAAAGATTGTTCCTTACCCATCTTCATATGTTTTCTGTTGCTCACTTTACCACCCTTGGAAGACGCCGCATCAACACAATAAGACGTAGCGTATTTCAACAGCTTGTCCTTGCTCTTCTTAATGTCTGAGACTGTTTGTTTTTTGACACCATACTGATCGCAAACACTCTCAACGCTGGCCCCTTTTTCAAGCTTTTTGATCAGTTCTAGTTTCTGCATCACCGACAAGTTCACACGTTTACGTTTTTCATTTGGCTTAGACATAATCCCAGTCAGCAAGCCCATATGGGCCCCAAATGGGGACCCATATGGGCTGATATACGGGCCCCATGTGAGCTACCCATATAGGGCCCATACACATTGTGTCCGCGGGCATCACATTGCCCCCATATAGGCTGCCCATATTCATTGATGGGTTTCATGTGAGTTGCTCACACTCAACCCGCAAATCTAATATGGGCTGCCCATATGTAACCCATTAATCTAATACAGGCTGCTCATAAGTATATCAGGTATATAAATAACTGCAGACAGATGCCAAAGTGCTTCAAGCAGTAAGAAGATGATGAACTGTTTTATTTTGATCAACGACGCACGAGTACAAAATAATTGACACGGCGAGAAGAACACAATAAACATAGCCAGGTCAGAGACTTTAAAGAACCGGCATGCCACGCCCCGTGGAGGCGGGGAGCGGCGTGATTATGGGGTGGCGATGCACCCGGAAGGGAAGTCCACCAGCTTAGGTCGCGGGGGCCAGGCTGGGGAGTCTAGGTACCTGTGGAAGGAAAGTGTGGATCGAGAATTTTGTGCGACTCGTCCGCAAAAGTTAGAATGGCGGAACGGGCCAGGGAGACGGGCTTTGCTTTCTGCAAACGCAAAAAGGTCAGCTCACGACGGGCCGGGCGACAGAAGTTTTATAAAGCCAGGCAGCGCCCACGTCTCCATCACGTGACCGTAACACAGGTACGTTTAACTCCTATACCCGGTCTGACCGTAGGCTGAGCGGATAAACTTTGGGGTCTCCCACGAGGAAGAGAAACTTAGCTACAAGGACGATTTGAATACTCGTGGGAGACGAAAATTATATAAAATCTGGAGCAAAAGCTCAATTAATTGGTGTAAAAAAAAGATGGTAAGTGGGAATATATTGTATGTTTTACCTACCGAAAAAGTGTTGACGTTGAACCAACGAGCACGGATGTGCACTGGCCAGACGTTGAGGCAGGTTTGCACAGATGGGTCGGGGGGACTAGCGATCGAAGCGTAGATATGACTAGGCTACGTTACCACGAAAAATATAGAATAGTGGGATGAAACTTTGGAGGTTGCATCGAGTTGATCAGGAAATCATGTTTATCGATGAGTTAAAAGCAACGCGAGGTTGATCCGAGCGGGAAAGAGCAGCATATCGGGAGAAGGTAGTGTGTGATAATCTAAAATATTGAAATATGAAAATACAGATCCAGTGTTGTTAATGATATTACGTCATTGATAGATGATATGAGTCCATTCACGATATGCAATATATACTTAATTCATATATTGCTATTTTATTTTATTGATGATGATTGTATTCTTCATTGAGCTGCAGCATGCTGACTTTGCGCAATGCACAACAAGGTGCCCCCGGTAAAATGCTCAATCGGCGTGAGCCAAGAGCAACTGCAGACAGTGCACACTGTTGTACACTGGAATGGCCATGAAGGTAAATAACTCTATGTGACATTTTCCTATTTGTGGTACGTAAGCACCAAAAATAGGACTACTGCCAACCTGCCAAAGTGCTCCAACTGCAAGCAGTGAGCTTTGCGCAATGCATAGCAAGGTGCCCCCAGTAATTTTGCTTGTTCAATTTCATTTTGTGTTTGTTTAAAAGATCAATAAAAGTCGTTTGAGACAACTAAAAAATCTCAAAGTTTAGACAAATGCTGATCGAGGTGTATATCATATTAGTATGGGTTGCCCACAAACCTTTGAATCACTGTGTGGGTAGCCCATGCTTTGCCCATAAAAAATGTGGGCAGCCCATGGTCTGCCCATAAAAAATGTGGGCAGCCCATGGTCTGCCCATAAAAAATGTGGGCAGCCCATGGTCTGCCCATAAACAAAGTGGGCAGCCCATGGTCTGCCATAAACAAAGTGGGAAGCCCATCAATATTTCATGCTTAGCCCATGATCAATAATTTTATGTGGCTAAATTTATTAAAATGCATTTATATGATCACGCATTTGAAGATTGGAAGTTTTATATTCCACCTTGTCATTTAGCAACACATTCTGCAAGAAAGCCCATATTGGGCACATATGGCAAAAACACAAAAACCCACATAGAACCCACAAGCCCATTAAAATAGTGTATGGGGCCCATATGGGCTTGCTGGCTGGGATGCACCGTACTAAACACAGGCAGGTTCTAACTGATTCTAAGGTGCACCGAATGAAGGCTCTTGCTAACAGAGTACAGTACAGAGTACGCTGACAGAGTGCGCTGATAGATCACAATACGTATTGTGACGTTGTGAGAGACAGCTTTCTAATCTGGTGAAGTCCAAAACAATAAAAACCGTTCTTTTGGTACATTCTTTTACTCATATGCTGCGCATATTGAGTCCGTTAAATCCGAAGTCCGTTAAATCGAGGGTTGACTGTAAACTGAACTGATGCTTTTGAAAAGTTCATTAATGGTGCAAAATTACTTACAAATAGCAAGTAGGCTACTTAGAAGGTTGGTCAATGGTCATAGCTCGAAGCTGCAGGTTTTCTTCTGACTCCCTTCAAGAGCGATCGTCAGAATAATATATGTCAGAATAATATACGTCAGAATGTGGTGAAGTTGTAGCACCCGAGAGTTTTTTCTGACGTCACGCGCTCTTGCTTCGCTTCAGAATACTGGATTTCGTTTAATCTGTACAACACCATGTAGGCCTATAGCGCAGTCTCGCGCCTCACTAGAGAATTAAAAACCCTGAATGTTTAAGAATGTATGATCGTATTCTGGCTGTTACTTCATACACGTAGTTTTGCTGTTCTGTCATGTTGTGTGTTTGTGCTTAGCAGTAGCGCACCCAGAAAAAAAAACTTAGGGAGGGGTCTAATTCAGAAATGAGTGATTTGCGACAATAATGACAGTGACAATAGGGCAATGCCCATCCCTTTGATTAATATTTAAAGTTACTCACGGCCCACAACCCACCGGTTGCCGATATATCAGGATTCGCTCTTTCAATCAGATTAGATTTAGAAGTTGGCCTAGTGAACCCCATGCTACTAGCACCATCAGCATCCTCATCTCTACGTCCACTATCGCAATCTTCTATAGAGTGGGCATGTCAATAAGCAATGCGCCGCTACAAAGAATTTATGCAAAAGGAAAAAGAAAAACGAAATATAAATTTTGCTGATAAGAGTAATTCAAATTAACGAAGGAGCTTTAAAGCATAATATGTCTTAAAGCTCCTTTGTTTGATTTAAATTACTCTGATCAGCCAAATTTACATTTTATTTTTCCTCTTCCTTCTGCCATAGCCTAAATACTTCTCCGCATTTGGTTTATTTTGTGGTGATACTTTTGTTCGATACTTTTGCTTGAGACGTATCAGAAGAATCTCTGAGATTTGGCAAACCAAAATTTCAGAATGACGTCATCATGACTTTTATGACGTCACCTTAACGTCATCATAAAAACTAAATCTGAGGTTTCTTTCTGTCAGACTAGAACCTTTAAGAAATGTCAAAAAGATGTGTAGGGGAGATGTGAGACCAATGAACAGGTTGGGATCAATGAACAATGCCTTTTTCTTTTTTGTGTGTGAGGGATACGCTTATTGGTTACTGTCATGTTGTTTTTGGATCTGCTCCACGTGTAGATATGAGTTACTTTGCAAGTTGGTTGACAATTAGTAGGAGAAAAAAATCCACTTATTCTAGTTTTGTGTTGCAAAAGTAAAATTTAGAGGTGCCAGGAAAAGTTTTCTTACTTTCTGACTCTAAGTTGAAAAACCTTCTTAGTGTGTTGGGTAGATAACATTAGAATGATAGTTTCTTATAGAAATTGAAGAGGAATAAACTTTATCAGGTACAGCTAGACTTCATTTTATGTGACATGGCTGACAAGGGGACCAATGAACAGGCTTCGGGGTGGAACCATTGACGATAACGATTTTGAAGTATCTTTCTACAGGAAAGTAAAAAATGGATTTATGTTGCCCGAAACAGAAGACCTGGCATCCGTTTCGAATGAAGACGTTCTTACTGTGTTGTCCAATCCCTCTTCGTGTTCCAACACCAAGAGACTGGCCAACGCTATGAGGTTCCACGTGGACCTGTTAGAATTCAACATGAAACGAACAGTTTGTTTGTCCAAATAAGAACAGTTGCTTGTACCTTATTATGTTTAAATTTGTTAATTGTAAAATCTCAATGTTTGATGTTAACTTGCGTAGGTTTGACGTTGGCTTGTAATTTGTTCATAGGTCCCCACCTCCTTGTTCATTGATCCCACCAGGGTGGGGACCAATGAACATTTGTTTGTTTTTTTAAATATATTATTTTAAGGACTAAAAAATGAAAAATAAAAATGTCTTTCTTGATTAAAAATAAATTCATCAAATAACGCTTCGTTTGTGAAATAAGCAAAGTGTTCTTGGCTTTTTTTCAGTGTTTAACAAGGATCAGAAAAATGGGTGTTTATTGGTCCCACATCTCTCCTATAAGTTGCCTGAAATAACCCAAATCTCTCTCTCTTTTAAAGGCCTCTACAAGTATGCAAAACCACCAGGAATAACTTATCAAAGGCTTTGTCAGTCGGAGAATAAAAATCATCCTTTTTAATTTTCAATATTTTTATGGTTCCTTTTTGCTTGTAATTTTATTTGATTATAGCCGCTAGGGGTTTGAGATTGAGAATGGTTTTTGTTTCTTGGGTAGTCAGGTGACTTTCTCATAAACCTGAGTGAAAATGAGAAACTTTCCTTCCCGAGACCAGGGCTCCCATTCCTGGGTTTTTAAACCCAGATCTGGGTTTTTTGCTACCCGTCTGGGTTTTTAAGTTTTTTTTTATATAAAACGTTGATATCTGGTTTTTTTTCTGCATTTTTAACTTTTCTTAAATATCTATTGATTTTGCATAAAATTATAGGAATCGCGAGCTGAATTAACCATTCTAAGTAATTATTTCGCTACAAAATATAGCCTATCTAAAATAAATTCTGTCTGATTTGAAAGCTATAAGCTAGTTCCCCCTCTTGATTACAAGTAATGCAATCAGTTTCCAGTTTGAGTACCGGTAATGACTTTCAGTCAAGTTCAATTGCAGTTTTACCAGGCTGCTCTGCTGAGTGAGTATCACTAGTTTTGGTTCAATTGCTAGTTTTGTGAAAGATTTGTTGATAGCAAAACAGGCCATAAAAAGAGCGGGGCAAAATTGTCATACCTGGGAACCTAAAAGAAAATTGGTGAGCGAAGCAATGGAGGGTGTTTGCCATCAACGTTATGAAAAACGACTCCAAGGACAAAAAGACTTGCAGAAAATAACTCTTGTATATAAGTTTAGAATGAAATGTATTTGAATAGTCGATGGGTAGTACAAAATTTAAAGATAGCAGAAAGTGTAGTAGACATCTCAAAGCTTTTCTATTAGCTATTATGAACATCTGGGTTTTTTTTAGGCAATCTGGGTTTTTTTAAGATAAAATCTAGGTTTTTTTCAAATTTGTGGATGGGACCACTGCCCGAGACATTTGAGCGAAGTGAGGTTATGGAAGAAGACTGCTGAAAGACTGCTTTGTCTAGCCTTTAGTACTGTAGATTTGTATTCAATCAAACTCATGACTTTTACTCAGTGGTGGATTTCCAGAAGATTAGCTTTCGGAGCGCTAGTTTTTTACTTTCCAAATGTGCTAGGTGCCGTAGAAGAAATTCAGAAATATGTCTTTATAAGACTTTGAAACAACACACTTGATGTACAGTACCGGTACGGTACCTAAAACGTTGCTAAAGTAAGTATCATGGTTTATAGATGGTATAGCGTTGTTCAATGCAAATATTCATATTTTAGTGAAACAATAATACAAAAAAATACAAGTTATAGCCTAGAAAAAAAAAGAAAAAAATTTGTTTTTAGTTTTTTCCACTTTTGATTTTTCAAGTTATAGCCTACAATCTTTAAGACACTTATCGTATTCAAAATCATGAAACCTCTGGCGACTTCGGGTCTCAATTGCGGGGTTACGTCCATGGCGTAATCAGGATCCAACATACTTCGCTGGTTAAAAATTTCTCAGTGGAAGACGGATCATTTGTATAAAAAGTAAACTTGAAACAGTTACAGTGTGTAGAGAAGCACGGTCAGATGTCAGTAGCCTATGAGGTTCATTTGTGAAAATCCGCGCTCACACTCGCTCGATGAAATTGGAAGGGATTATACAGTAGTGACGTTATCAAGTTTTAAAGACTCTGGGATCTTCTTTTCGTAGTTGCATATTCACAAAGTCCTCTCACAGCAGCTTCGCGTTCATCTAAGCGCAATCTTTTTGCCACTTCAATGATTTCGTTTTCTCTGTGCGTCATTACTGTGTCCTCTGGCCAAATAGTTGAATCAAGTATTTTTCAGCTGTTAGTAAATGACAAGTCTGTTAAATTCAACAAGCGATCTTGGATAGAATTTCCTAAGTGATTATACACTCTTCTCTGTTGGGTGGAAAATACCACCCTTTGGTAGGGTGGAAATGACCATCTTTCCCAATAGGCTATGGGGTGGGAATGAAAAATTAGAAGTGGAATTTTTAGACCACCACTAGAAGTGGTTAAAACTACAATTTTTGATTTACAGTGTAGAAGATGCGGGGATTGATTAGCGGGCTATTTCTGCAATTGTTTACATGTAATTCTACACCTTTGAACTCTAAGTTTTCTTCAGCATCCTTAGCAATGCCATAGTGTCGTCCGGGTTCGTTCCTTCGTGTTTCAAATAATTTTGCAAGATTATTAATTTTGTTATCTGCATCTCAAATAGTAGCCTACCGTACATGCTCTGTTTTACAGTTTAAGGCTTAGGCTATTTCGGATAAAGCTTGCGAGTATTCGTACATCAAAGCTAAGTCCAACAAGAAGTTCGTGGATGTTATCTTCGACAAGAGTCCTTGATATTTCGCACGTTCCCGAGAATCTCTTGTGTCGCTCATAGCCCCCTTTTTGAAAAATTTGTAAAGTGCTGGGAAATCCTTCCAGACGGCACTAACTGTGCGGAAACTCGAGGCTACCCAACGTGTGTCCAGTAGGCCTACCCTTCCAATTTTCAACAACTGCACTTCAACAACCGCTGCACATTCACCCAATTCCCTGCTATTGTTAGGAGAAGCGTGGTAAAGACTATAGCGTTTGTCCATAAAAGATCGAAATCGATTCAAATTACTGACTGATTTTACAGCATGACGAACCGATAGTTCCAATCTATGGTTAGCCTACACAATACCCCACCACAATGTCTGGAAATTAATCACGAAGCCATTTTGCTACACCGTTTTGCGACCTATCATCACAGCCGCGCCATCACATACAACACCAATCAAACAAGAAGATAAAAATGTTGTAGACATGCCATATGATTTTAGGCAGCTCTTCAGGGAATCATTGATGCCATTCGCCGTAAGAATAGCGAGCTCAACAAGACAAATACATTCACAGGTTTGCTTCCGTCAAGACTGGTACGAAGATATATTATCAAAGTGAATACCCGATTTAACGTGTTCGACTCATCAAGAATTATGGATATACTTTTACTGAACAGGGCAAAGCATAATAAGAGTATAAAATATTTGAACTTCCGGAACGCCGTTCCGGAGAAGTCAATTTTTTAATCGAGCTTCCGGAGCGGCGCTCCGGACCGCTCCGGCTGAAATCCAGCCCTGCTTTTACTGATCAGCAGCGATGGCTTCAGTTCAGGGGAACAAGACACTTGTTTCATAACACAAACACAGAGGAATCATGATTACAAAAGCTTAACCAGTTTAGCTGTTTTGTTTTTAAGGTTGATGTTTATATTACATGATTCACGTTGCAATGAATCATTGTTTGACATTCATTGATATTGCAATTTAAGCTATCATACAGAAAAATAATCGTTCTTATAGTATAATCATCAGTATAATATACCGTAAGCAGTGGCTATTTGAACGACTCCGGTCTTTCAATCTGAAACACTACTTGACCGGTCATGACGTATTATTTTTTCTTTTTCAAAGCAAAAGACGAAAGGAGAAGAAAAAAGTGCCTATATAAGTTCTAAATTCAACAATTTTATTCAACTGAGTCAGTGGCGCGTGCAATCTTTCTCTGGCTGGTATCCACAAGGGTATGAGTTCGATACTACCCAGAAGCGTTTCATTTTAAACTAAAATTGCCTGCTAAAAACACTGCCTAAAATTTAACTGAATATTGATGAAACCATTTTTTTAAAGAAGTATTGTAACTTTTTACAGCCACCAAACTAACTTGTTGAGAGCAAAAATGTAATGCGTCGTTCGGCAAACACGATCACATCCTCTTATGACGGACGGAAACTTACTCAGATAAATTCTCAAATTCCAGCAAATTAAAAATACTCTAACTTTATTACTTATATGTGAAAAGACATAAAAAAGCTATTCGAATTAAAAATTGACCACAAAAATGCAGCAGCCTAACGATTAAGTCACTTCGCGTCAAAATTTATTTAAAAAAAGCGCTTCCAGGTAGTATCGAACTCATACCCTCGGGAACACCAGCCAGAGAAAGATTGCACACGCCACTAACTCAGTTGAATTTAGAACTTATATATAGGCACTTTTTTCTTCTCTCGTCTTTTGCTTTGAAAGAGAAAAAGAAAAAAAATAATATGTCATGACCGGTCAAATAGTGTTTCAGATTAAACGACCAGAGTCGGTCAAGTAGCCACTGCCTATAATATAATATTGTTGGGAATTGGTTCATTACTTCATGTCAGACTCCGATGTTATCAGTTGGCTATATCACGTAATACATCATGTTTTGCTTTAGATTGTACGTTTTATTTGCATATTGTTATATAAAATTAGTTCATAAAGAAGGTTCACGCGAAGAAGAACTCATATTGGAGTGGGTGAAGTTACATAATATACAAGGTTGTTTGGCGTTATACAAAACAAAGAGCAAGATGCTTCCAAATATCTTGATGCGAGTAATCTTCCTTGGGAGTTGCCTCTCCTTCATCCAGGTTAGACTTCTGTGATCTTAGAATAAATACCTTAAAAAAATTTTTCACTGCATCATTTGGCTCATTTCATAAAGTTTATGATTTGCGTCTGAACATTCAACAAGGTGTGACTTCTGTGTGCTCAATGTCAATTTATGACATGTTAATATTTTCTCTTTGGTGTGAACTGGATAATTGCATATCAATCAATCAATCATTTTATTTTTCGTCATTAACGCGTCCGGGACGAAAAAGATACTAACTACAAAAATCGATATAAACCTACCAGCACGCTAACGAACGGGAAAAGGTGGCAAAACCTTGAAAGGTTTAAAACGTGCCTGAATGAAAAATTATGTAGTAGGCTATATATCAGTACTCAGTAGTTAGCACGGCCACAAAACCCAAAAAACAAATAGCACAAAATAAAACAAAAAACAGAGAGAAGCACACATGTAGTAATGAATGACAGCTTAATGAAAAGTGTTGTGGCTGTTAGAGAAAAAGTATACCTGGCTGTTAGACCATTTTATCATTGGTCCATTTCAGATTTATGGTACATTGGTTTGCCATGTTTTTAATCAATTTCAAAATTAGTTTACTTTGATATTAGACCATTTCAGCCATTTTGTTGTTTTTTTGTCTCATTTTCCAAATTTTGGGGCAGGAGGTATGTGGCAAGGCAGGGTTGTCGGTATTTTACCCGACCCAAAAAAACCCGGGTGGGTTTTTTTAAAAAAACCACTTAAAAAAACCCAAAAAAACCCATAAAAAAACCCAAAGCATCATATTTGTCCAATTTTTATTAGAAAATAGAAAAAATGAGCGAAAACACTACAAGGCACTTAAAACAAACTTCAAATTAGGACTTAAAGATGTGATTTTGAAGTAAATTTCCAAGGATAAAGTGAAAACGCAGTGGATATTTCTGTACAGTACACAAAAATCAAGTAATGCCACTTTACAGTACACTAAAACTCATTATGCAAGAAGGCCTCATAGCTGAACAGCCCTAGTGCATTATTATATTGAGTTATGCCAGCATGTACTGTGAGTGAGCAGTCTGAGCACTTCATTGATAAAAAGCAGTTTTGAGGTGACATAAGCATGAATCTACCTTTTTTGCATGTTTTTTTTTTTAAAAACCCAAAAAAACCCGGGTTTTTTCAAAAAAACCCGGGCGGGTTGGGCTTTTTTAAAAAAACCCGGGTTTTTCTCAACCCTGTGGCAAGGCATATCCTTAGCCTTTACTTATCACCATTTATAGGGGTAGTGTTGGATGTTGGTATTCTGCCACTGCTTCCTGTCATCGTTTATATTCCCAGCCCCTGTCTTTCTAGGTCTTCCAGATTTCTTTGTGCTAGGTACTGATACATCTTGGCAATGGTTTATACATCTGTTGCCCCTTTCAACATGTCTAAACCATGGATCGGAGACGGTTGGATAGAAGGACATCTCTTCGTTTGAACCTTCTTTGCCACTTCAGGGGTTAAGGGGCTTTGCCTTGTACCACCCTAGGGCAATGGCACCAACGCGGTCTAGATGTTTGGGTAGGTGTCGAGCAGCCATTGGATTGATTTTGTCATTCAGTTCACGCAGACCACACACACCATTTGGCGCATGGTAGATGGCGCATGTACAGATGGTGTGGTCTGTGGTTTGTTCCTCCTTGCCACACTCACAGAGGGCAGATGGAGCCATCCCTCATTTGTGCATGTTGGAGCGGAATAGTCCAACGCCAGTAGTAGTAGTAGGCAATTGAGCCACACCCAGGCCTTTCTTGGCAAATGCATTCCTGTTGGGAGGGGGTCGGTGTCGGAGATGAAACTTTGGAGTCTTGAGGAGCTCTTTTTCCACTCTGAGCTCCATTGGTAGTT
Source organism: Aplidium turbinatum (assembly GCF_918807975.1). Classification (NCBI taxonomy): domain Eukaryota; kingdom Metazoa; phylum Chordata; class Ascidiacea; order Aplousobranchia; family Polyclinidae; genus Aplidium; species Aplidium turbinatum. The sequence continues at coordinate 745,215 of NC_137483.1, read as the reverse complement.
CGCCCAGGTAGCTGCACTAATGGATTGGTCTTTAGCGGTTTTCATCAGGAGTTGTACAGAACGTAACGTGTTTCGATTTCAGTCTCCCGGGTTGCTCGCTCACAGACTCGTAGAGACTTGAGTGGAGCAAGTGGTTGGGGTTTGTACGGTAGCTTGGCGAGAAAGAGACAGGATGGCTTTTTTGCGACAAGGCTCAGATGGTTGGATGCCTGCAAGGGCAAGGAGATTGTCCAATGGTGTAGCCTATGTCGCTGGCATCTTGTCACGATACGCAATGCATCGTTTATGGCAGTGTCGATTTGATGACAGTGGGCACTGCGGCTCCAGACAGGTGCACACTACACAGTATTTTGCTGGAGCGTAAACTAGCGCAATGATGGTAATGTGCAAGGTGTCAACTCACCTAGATATTAGGGTTTTTCCATCGTTGTTGACCTTGAGCTCACACTTCGCTTCCCGGTTGTTTAAGTGGAAGGGTACTACGACAGTTTATCAAACGACAGTTCATCGAACGACAGTTTATCGAACGACAGTTTATCGAAACGACAGTTTATCGAACGACAATTCATCGAACGACAGTTTATCGAAACGACAGTTTATCGAACGACAGTTTATCGAACGACAATTTATCGAACGACACAGGGCCATAGCCAGACCGCAGAGCAAGGGGGGCCAACTTTTTTTAAGGGGGGCCGAAAAAATTTAAATGGGCAAAATCATTATAAATGTAGCTGTTGCTCTTGAATGTTTGGATTTTGCCAGGGGGGGCGGATTTGTTTTTAAGGGGGGCGAGGCCTCCCTGGCTCCCTGCTGGCTAGGGGCCTGGAACAACAGTTAATCGAAAACCTAACCCCTAAAACCTAACCCCCAACCCCTAACCGTAACCTTACCCCTAACCCCTAACTCCTAACCACTAACTCCTAACCACTAACCCCTAACCTTAACCCTACCCCTTAACCCCTAACCCTACCCTTAACCCCTAACCCTTAAACTCCAACTCCCAACCACTAACCCCTAATTCTAACCTTAACTCTTAACCTCTAGCCCCTAACTCCTAGCCTCTAGCCCCTTCGATGAATTGTCGTTCGATGAACTGTCGTTTCGATAAACTGTCGTTCGATGAACTGTCGTTTCGATGAACTGTCGTTTCGATAAACTGTCGTTTCGATAAACTGTCGTTTCGATGAATTGTCGTTCGATAAACTGTCGTTTCGATAAACTGTCGTTCGATGAACTGTCGTTCGATAAATTGTTTTTCGATAAACTGTCGGGTCACGAAGTGGAAGGCTGTCGTCACTGTTTTGATTTCGCTGATCTTCAATCTTCAGCTTTGGAGGTATGCCGAAAGTGTCGATATTTTCCTTCTAATGTTTCCCAATGATTCAACAGGTGTACAATGGCCAAATCATCGGTATAGGTGGATGCCGTGTTTGGCAAGTCGTGGGTGTAGACTGTAGATGTTAAACAGAAGGGGACCAGGACAGATCCCTGAGGGACGCCATTCTTAAGGTGTCGTAACCTGCTCGGTTTACCACTTCTAGTCGTGAGGGTAAAGCTTCTGTTCTAAACAAGCTCCATGATTATGCGGACCATGTGCCTGTCCGGAAGCAGGCGGAAGAGTTTGCAGGTGAGGCTTTGATGTCATATGGTGTTGTATGCGGCTGTGAGGTCAAGAAACACAGCACCAGCCTTCTTCTTTATCTCAAAGCAGTCTTCGATGTCTTGAGTCATGAGAGTGACTTTGGTCTACAGGAGATCTTCCATGTTGAAAACCAGCTTGCTGACGGGGCAAGAGTGGTTGTATAATTGGTTTAACTCAAGTGTAAGTAACCATGCCTGCAAAGACCAGGTCGGGGTTATGCCCTTTCCCCAGTGTCCGGACCAGAAGCTGGCTTGATCTTTTGGGTTGTAAAGGAGGGCGAAGTTGTTGTTCGCTGCCCAAGCAGCCAGGCATTCTCTGTAGGTGTTGATGTACTTGTAAGTCGTAACCCCAGTCGGCGTTCTGGCAGTCACCAGCATACTGGGTGAGGAAAATGCGGGTATATATAGATGATGTGTTCAGGCTGAGGACTGTTTTTTTTTTTTTGGGTCATTGACCGATTTTTTAGCAAAATGTTCGAAAAAAATGTAGTCAATTTGGTTAAAATGACCGAAAAAAAAAATATATAGTCAATTAACAATGTTTTTTAAAGAATAACCGTAGTTAATAACTACGGTTAACTTACGATTACGATTAACTACGGTTATAGTCAATTAACTATATGAGTCATTCCATTATAATACAACAAATTTTCAAAAAATATGCAACCATGGTATCCCACTTTTTGCTGCATTTTTGATATGTTACTGTCTTTTAAATTTGCAATCTAACAAAAAAAAAATTTTCAAAATCGGACAAGCGGTTACCGAGTTAGAGACTTTTGAATTTTTGGACCGTCACTAGGTGGCGCACTCTTCTGTGTAACCAATTTTTGATTTTGGAGGGTATACTCAAGCTAGAACGATGGTTGAAGTGTCTATTCCACCATTTTTGAGGATGCAGAATCCATAAATGGCATTGTTTTTAGTCTTAACCAATTATTTTAGGAGTTATAGGACTTTTTTAAGTTTTTGGGCAAACCCCCAAAAACCCCATGTGGGAAATGAGATACAAGAAAAAAAAAACTTTTGTATGGTTGTTCCTGAACCATATTAACTATAGAGAAAGTAATATAAGATGACAGTTCTACCCTTTTTGCAATACAAGCTGCAGATATTGAACTTTGATTAGTAAAATTCAAATCAAATTCTGCTCTTTCTGTATACTGCTATTTCAATAAAACTTTGTTTCATCACAGATGGCATTGTTATAAATATCCTAAATATTGAGAACTATAATGCAGCAAAAAAACATTTTAAAGTTTTGTTTAAGTCAACTCTGTACCGCATCATAAAAACTTGTTAAGTGCAGTACGGTATGCTTACAGAGTGATGACTTGTGCCATTTACAGGGTGCGGACAAAGTCCTTGGACTGCTTTAAAGTGTAATATTTCTGTAAATAGTGAATAAAATCATAAAATATTTTAACGGTGTATTGCCAAGACGGTAACTCACAATCGTACAAAGTTTTATATATTATATATATATACATATTCAATCTGTCCCCCTCTGGCCTGATCAACACGCTCAAGTGTACTTCTGAAACTCCCTACCGCTTTATGTAGGGTTTCTTGAAGTATTTTGCCCCATGCTTTGTTGAGAGAGCACTTCAACGCCTCAACTGAGTCATGGGATGAAGCACTGGCATCTGCCTCCAAAATGGACCAAACACAAAAGTCCATTGGATTCAGGTCGGTGATGAGGGCAGCCGAACTTCCTTGCTCCAGAAATGAGGAAAATGGTTCTGGCACTTTTCCTGGGTTTTCTTGGACGTGTGGGATGGCGCACCGTCTTGTCGGAATGTGTATGGCTTCCTTTTGAAGTGTTTCTTAACCTCTGCAAGGGCAGGAGTCAAACTTGTTTCAATGTACGAATTGGTTTTAACTTTAGTGCCTTGTGGAACAAACATGAGGGGAGACCTCCAGGTTTTGGAGACAGAGGCCTACACCATGATAGAAGACAGTTTCTGGTGCATGAAAACTTTTTTCATGAATCAGGAATGTCGGCAGAAGACTTAGCAAAGATACGATCATTTTGTCGGTTACACACTGCTTCAACATTGAACAATTTTTTATCTGAGAAAATGATTTTTCCTCTGTCCATGACTTTATTCCTGACCTCATTTTGTTCAGATGAATTTTAGCTTGATCGAGTCTCTTTTCTTTTGTGAGGTCTGTTTGGGATAACATTGTAATAAGATTATAATTATAGTGCTAGTCATTGTGAGGATGGTTTGGTATAGCCTTTCGAAATCAAGATGAATGATTCTTTTTCTTTCAGCAACAGTTGAATACTGTAGTTTCTGAACACAGCATAGTCATGGTCATCATAAATCTATAATTAACAAATATAGGTGAAGAATTTATTATTTCGGCTAACAACTGGCATCATTTATTCTGAAAATATTTTCTTTGAAATTGTGCCATTTGTGTCTGTTTATTATGATTTTAGAAAGCTATGCTTTTCAATGTTCTTAAAACGTGCTCGATAAAATGTGAATTAAAGTGCAGTAATGCAGTTTATTTAAGCACCTCACAGATATGGTTAAAAGCCCAACAGATGCCTCTCATACAAATATTACGGGAGTAATGCCGGTAGCTCATGAAACCGTATCGTTTTTATGGCATCTCCAGTTACCAATACCAATGTTTTGATAGTAACAAATAATTAAATGAACCTGAGTAAGCCAATTCAAATTGAATCTATATGGGGTGAAATAGTCTGTGAGGTTTCTAGTAATATCGATGATATATATACCAGTACCTAGGGATGGGCAAAATAGAATACCGAATATAGAATAACCGGTTGTGAAGCCTAACCGGTTTCAAAATCCATATGAAATCGGATAATTGAAACCGCTTTAACGATCGACTCCGTACCGCTTCGTCTGGTCGCAACGAATTCGCTGCAGCGAAAGTTAGAATTGTTTATCGATTTAGTGCAATCCGACACAGGAAAAACGTACGAGTTTCGTTGTTCGCATTAAAGAGATCTTTCTTGTCAAGCGCAATATTTTTGTGTAACTGCCACATCTGCTTCTTCAGAGAGATGTTTTTCAAGTGCAAGTTTAACTGCCACTAGTGTTGGGCGATATTGAAAAAAAAAACGATACGATATTTGAAAAATACTCGATATTTCGATATTTTTGTTCTAATTAAGAAAAGTGTTTTTCAGTCTTTGAAATTAGCGTCGGCAATAAAAATGCCGAGGCCACACGAGCGCTTGTAACGTTAGGGTTAGACATTCCTGCCAGTCGTTATGCCACAGCCATAGATTTGTTCCTTAGTCAATACCCTGATGGAGCTCTGCGAAAGAGGTGTGTGAATGGGTATCAAAGCACGAAAGTTGCAAAACGTGGACGCTTCATTGCGAACGGCGAAGACAGTGTAGATTTACAGCCAAGCGACGAGCCTCTTGATGTGTCTGATTCCAGTGATGACGCGACAATCTCATCCTCCGATACAGCATCTGATGATTCCGATTCTGACAGCTAGTTCTTTATCAAATAGAATTTGTGTTGCTCGCAGTATCCCAATTGTGCCGAAACTATGTTAGTGCATACGTAAATCGAGGCAATCTTCTCGCAGAGAGCTATTAATTTGGTACCTGGTTGAGCAATTAACGCTATTTTATGATAATTTAACGTTGCTAGATGTCGAATTAATGTAAAACAAGCGTAAATTTCTTTTTGGGCATTGTTGTTACGCAATATAACCGGCCGGAAAAATTAAATCGATTTGTGCTGACTCGAACGTTGAATCAACCCAAAATTAACTTACTTTTCCTCCCCGTGAGTTATTTAACGTGAATTACCGTAACAGCGTGCGTATCCCGTTGCTCGCTTTATCACTACTTTTGGCATTATTATATATTTTTCCCTTTTCATTTTACATGTTTTGGTACAATTTTTTTCGTAATAAACGTTCAAAGCAATTGCCGAGGCAATTTTAACTTTTGCCGTTTGGCCTCGGCAACATTTTTGTAAGGGTTTGCAGTTACGAGTTATCGCCCAACACTAACCGCCACCAAGATGAGATCCCGTTTGACTGGTGAACATTTAAAAAGTCTAAATTTGTTACACAGCAATAAGCAATTTTGTGATGTTCATTGCTTTTATAAAATCATTAAAATGTGTTGATGGTAAAAACTGTCAATTATTCTAGAATAGATATCTGTATTCTATATTCGGTTTCAGTATTCTAGAATATTCTAGAATAGCTAATTATTCTATTTTGCCCATCCCTACCAGTACCGGTACTAAAATAATTTATCGTTTCATGTTGATTGCAATCACTGATTACAGTTCTACCCAATGATAGTAAATGTTGAAATCTCATACCGGCAGCTCATGATCCTTTCCTCCAAAAGGGCAAAAGCACTTCACCTAATAGCTGATATTGTCATAATTTGTGTGAACTGGTAAACTGATTTCTTCTGGTATGGTAGGGATAATCATTTTGCACTCCAGAGTCTTGGATCATAGATCATACCGGTAACAGTAAAATTGGCTCACTTTTTATATTTATTGGAGACATTTGTAATGAAAGTAAATTGCAAAATAGTCTAAGAGTATCATATCCATGCATAAAAAAGTTTTTAAATAAGTGCCAGTGTGCCTAATTGTTATTTACTGGTCTACTTACTACCTGGAGTCAAAGATGATTAACCAAATGCAAATTACAAAGCATCTTAATTGATTGTGAGATATGAGCAATTTAGCAATGGTGCTTTAAAGTGTAAAAAGCTTAACACATCAGTGAAATATTTGACCGATGATGAGTGAAAGTGGTTCTCTTTTATGATGGTCAATAACTCTGAAATATTTGAATTTTGAACTAATATTGAGAAAATTGGTAGCCAAGCAATACCTTTCGGTTGAAGATAAAGGAAACCTATGGAGCAACTTTTTTTCAAGAACAACTTTGCAATGCAATAAAAAGAAAAGGATAAAACTGTCATCTTATATTACTTTATCAATAGTTAATATGGTTCATGAACAACCATACAAAAGTTTTTTTTTTCTTGTATCTCGTTTCCCACATGGGGTTTTCGGGGTTTGCCCAAAAACTTGAAAAAGTCCAATAACTCTTAAAATAATTGATTTAGACCAAAAACAATGCCATTTTTGGATTCTGCATCCTCAAAAATGGTGGAATAGACACTTCAACCATCGTTCTAGCTTGAGCATAGCCTCTAAAATAAAAAATTGGTTACACAGAAGAGTGCGCCACCTAGTGACAGTCCAAAAATTCAAAAGTCTCTAACTCGGTAACCGCTTGTCCGATTTTGAAATTTTTTTTTTTGATGGACTTCAATTTTTGAGGGCTACAACATATGTTTGAACCATCTTATTCTGAAACCTAGTGGTTGCATTGATTTGTTGTATTATAATGGAATGGCTTATATATGACCAAAAATGACTAAAAATGACCGAAATAAATAAAATTGACTGAATTTTTTTCAAGTCATTTCGGACAAATGACCGAAAAGTCTCAGCGAAAAAAAACTCAGGCTGAGGATGGTGGCTTGTGTTGTATACATTGATGATGTTGTAATTTTCAATCCTCACACAAACCCATTCTATTTCCTCATTGGCGGAGGAGTTTGCAAGCATCCGCCATGCAGTTCAAGATTTCATGGACAAACGTGGCAAGGCCATGTTTCCTGCTTTGGGTAGTCCCAACTAGTGATAGTGTGGAATTACGACCACTAGCTTGTCTGCAGAAGTGAAGTGGGTTTCTTGGAGGAGGATATTAACTTGGTTCTTATGAGCGAGCTGCTCGATCACATCAATCTTTCTGGATGTGATGCCCTCAGCAATCAGCATTCAGCTGTAAGATGGTGAGATGACTCTACTTGTCGACAGTGGAACTGCCGTGCTCTGAAAAGAGCGGTTCTTGTGGGGTTTTGTGCTGAGCGTTCCGGTCAAGGTTTGGTTTTAACAGTCTTCGTTTCGCATTTTTATGATGCTACTGACAGAGGGGACCGCATGAAGGTGACCATTCTTCTCTCCTGGAAGAAGAAGAAGGACATCCTCAATCTTTGGCAAGCCCTGCCAGGCACGTAGTATGTCTGAGCTGGTGTACTTGATGTCTTGTGATCTGATGTTGCTGATCCATTGCATCATAGCGCCCATGTTTGTTGGTGAGTACCATAGGCAGTAGCTGTCTGAAATTAGCCCAAGCTGTTTTCACTGTAGTGGTGGAGCTGAGATCGGTACCTCCACCTGCACTGAGCAATGAGCATGTCACCTAAGTAAGAGAATGCGTCTACCACTTCTAACTTATCATCTATTTCGATGTCAGGATGGTTCTACCATCCATGGGCCGAACTTTTCTTGCACACTTAAGCGTTGGGTCGGGTTTCAGTCATTTGCTTAGGCCAAGTGCTGCACTTTTTGTGAACCCAGAAGAAGGTTTTGCACTTTGTTATTCAGTTTGTTGTAAGATCATTTTAGTATCGGATCATTTTGTGTTCAGATCATTTTAACATTGTTTTACTTTAATAAAAAATTTCGGTAAATCTGTTTCAGATGAAGTGTATTCGTGTGTGAGTGGTTGCGGCCAGTAGCGTGACTACTTTGGTTGGGTGGTCACTTGTTGGCGAGGCTCTATCTGAAACTTTGTCTTCAATCAGCAGCACCGAATCAGTGTTTTGTAATCGTCATACTCAAACCTGGTCAATGTTTAATGAAACACATTCAATGAACACTATGAACAGACTTGATCATAAACTCAACCGCAGCAAACATGTCATAACAAAGCCACTGTGTGCAAATTGTGTATAACTTAGCAAAGAAATTCCCACATAGTTGGCTGTTGTATTGGAATGCCACAATGTTTTTTCATGTTGTGATCAGCCATTTGTAGAAACTACGATCACGAAACCTCGTATCCTTCCCCACAACATCCAGTTGTGCAGTAGTGCTGTGCACTGTGCAGGGTTGAGAAAAACCCGGGTTTTTTTAAAAAAGCCCAACCCGCCCGGGTTTTTTTAAAAAAACCCGGGTTTTTTTGGGTTTTATTGGGTTTTTTTAAACAAGATGCAAAAAAAGGTAGATTCATGCTTACTTCACCTCAAAACTACTTTTTACAAATGAAGTGCCTTTCACTCACAGTACATGCTTGCATAACTCAATAAAATAATGCACTAAGGCTGTTGTTGCTTGAATGTTGCATCATCCATTAATTTCAAGATCAAGTTGGATGTTGCATATACCAAGTTGATGCTACCGTGGTAGAAATCACATTATTGCATCATTTGCTTTAGATTTGAAGGCAAGGAGCATTTATGCCATCATGTTTAAATATTTTTTATCATTTATATATATATATTATATATAGTAATGGATGAGCAATTGCGTGGCCAATGGCCATTTAGGCAAATGCTCTGAAACAGCCAAGCGTTAGAATCCAGAATCTGCGGTCCACGACATTAAGGCGCGAACAAAACGGCGCCAAAGTCAACGTAACCAGCTCAGAACCTTTTCCTCATTTTGTTAACATGTTTTGGTCAATTCCTCTTTGTCATGAGTTGCCAAGGGTGGTGGGGGGGGGACTTGTATACCAGCTCCAAAAATCCTTATTCACACATAAACTTTTGTTATGGTTGCAGAGTATTATCGTTCTATAAATTGAACTTGTTGCGTTGACTTTGGCGCCGTTATGTCTGCGCCGTTTTGCCTCTGCGCCATTTTGTTCGCGCCTTAATGTCCTGCTTCGCAGAATCTGTAATTGGTAAATAGCCTCCTAAATTGCATTTCACATCATATATACAGACTACAGTAGAGTAGTACTTTCACCAGTTTAACTATAACGCCTTCTTGCATAAATGAGTTTTAGTGTAGTATACACAAAGGGGCATTACTTGATTTCTGTATACCGGTACTGTACAATATCCACTGCGCTTTCAGTTTATTCTTGGAAATTTACTTCACAATCACATTCTTAAGTCCTAATTTAAAGTTTGTTTTAAGTGCCTTGTAGTGTTTTTGTTCATTTTTTCAATTTTCTAATAAAAACTGGACAAATATGATGCTCTGGGTTTTTTTATGGTTTTTTTTGGGTTTTTTTAAGTGGGTTTTTTTGAAAAAACCCACCCGGATTTTTTTGGGTCGGGTAAAATACCGACAACCCTGGCACTGTGCAGTGTGCTGTTTACATTTCTAGTAAACAAAAGACAAAGTATTATACACCGTATGTATTATAAGTACAGTATAGTGCACAACACATTTGGTTTTTCATTTTTTTTAAGTATTTCTGCTGAATCTGTATAAACGGTGATGACATTTCGAACTTGTATGTTGCAATCCATTTATGGCTTGTACAAATGTACAGTGCTCGCAGCTATGAAATGATGACGCATAGCCATCTCAAGAGTGTTAGAATCTTTGCAAATAAATTGTGTTTGCTTTATTGCGAACAAAGTCCACTATCTCGACAGAATGGTCGCGTTTATGATGTCATTCCTTGCAGTGGATATTTCATTGTGAAGTCTTCCATTGAAAGCGACGATCATTCCAAATAACAACAAGTTTGTTGTGAGCCTCCACTTAAAATGCTACTTGCTGAACAAGCTCAGTCAAAATATTATGTTTGTTTTTTCATAAGTGAAAATGGCCTCATTTTTTATGATGTACACTTGTGGGACACAAAAGATGGAGGTGTCACATTTCCTATTGATGCTCAACTTGTCCAATCAATGAATGTTGTTTTTGAAATATGTGAAACCAAGTCTTGATGTGCTGACACAAGCTGCCGGTGCTATCAAGGCTTGGGAACACCAGGCTGTCCATGTTTTCAACTTCCGACAATGTTTGCTTGACGCTTGTGTATGTGCTTATGCATATCAAGTGGAGGTTTGCATGGAAATAAAATGAGTATAATATATATTGAGTATGAGTACAAATTGCTTGGTGGCCCCTTTTGAGTCAGTGAACAATTAGACACCTAGGCAGTGTTCCCTGCTATTAAGTTCATGGTTATGACTACTTCATCATCTGGCTGTTAGCCTTTTTGTAACGTTCTTTTCACAAAGTGATTTTGCTATTGTTTTTCTGATTCCTTTTGTGGCAATTTACTTAGTGAGTTATTTTTCTTCACAGAGCTCATATATATATACTGTATGTGAGTGTATATATATATATATAATGGAGAAGCTAATGTTTGATCGATAGCTATTGACTTGTACATGCATAGGCGCCGACTTTTCAAAAAACCTTGGGGGGCGAGAAAGGTGATGACGTCATAACCATACCGCTACTTTACTTAATTAAAATAGTCTTTGGCTAAGCTTACTGTCTTGTTTATATTGACACCCAGGTCGCAAACCGAATTTATTAGAACCGCTGCTTGAAACGATTAGTTTTACGCATGCAATACAGCTAGTCGTAAAAGTTTTGACATTATTAGCTCATAATTGAAACAGTTGGAAAACAAGCCGATTCGTTTCCTTTTCGTGCGAGTGAATAACAACGATCAAGACAGTGAAGTTATCAAAATAAAACGCAAAAAATCATGATCTCAAGCAGATTGGAAATCGAGATCAGTTTTACTACCTTTGTTTCGCTTCTTTGCTAATTAGATACCTTTAAAATGTTAACAATGACGAAGTGTTTTCTTTTCTGGAAGTGGTGAAAATGTGAACATTTACCGTACACATTACACATGTAGCCTATACACATATCTTGAACTGAAAAGATGAGTAATGACGAAGTTATGAAATTGGCAAGAGCAGAAAGGAGATTAATAACAGTTAGTAGGCGCCAGATGCAATTTGTAGGTCATATTCACAGAAATGTAGATTTGGAAAAATTAGCACTACTGGGGATAATACAGGGAAAAAGAAGCAGAGGTCGACAAAGATGAACTTATTTAAACAGCTTGAATCAGTGGGCCACAAACACAACAGTCAAAACGAACGATTTTATACGAATGGCAAATGACAGAGAAGTTTGGAAGACCATGATCGCCAACGTCTGTACCAGATCAGGCACATAATCATCATGCACATTAACAGCTTTTTTTAAGGTTTGGTTTGGGTGACCGCTAAGTAGTTTTAAAAGACCGCAAGTGTTTCGTTTCATTTAAATACCAAAAAATAGCCATATTTGCTTAAACGAATTATTTATTAGGCTACTGGCAGGCTTCTGCTTGTTATGTTTCCACACGTAAAAACTGATCATTATGCGCCATAAATCAGAGATAAACATCGACGAGTATCGAAGGTGCACTTCTTTTGTGAATAACTCTTTGATTCAGCTGTTAGCTGTTTTATTTCTTCATTCACAGTGCTCTACGTTCTGCGTATATTAAACGATACTTGTAGGAAGTACAAGCCTTATCGAACGACGACAACCGGGTCCACAGGTGTTTAAAAACTAGTAGCCAAATGGCTCAACTAACACCACGGTAGGGGTTAGTTGAACCACAGACTGGGGTTAGTTGAGCCTCATTTATTATTTTTGAAAACACAAATTTAACCACGTTTCTTTTCCAAGCCTTAGTTTATATTTAAAGTAATAATATCAATGTATGAAAACAGGTCAACAATTGTTCCAAGAGTCGCTCGTAACTCAATGTGCATATAAAATAATGAAGGTATTGCTACGGCATCCAAATAACACCATTTCATTATAGCTTGACCACGTTTATGAGCTTTTGTTGAGTTCTATGTAGTTCAAAGATATTTATTGGACCGTAACCAGACTTATCCAAAGGCTGCAATCTATGTAAGGTGTGTGGAGGTATCGTAAGCGTTATAACGCCCTTTATACACTGGCTCAACTAACACCGAAGGCAGTGGCTCAACTAACACCTTAACTATACTGCCATGAAAATGTTAAAACTACAGCAAAACTTCATGGCACACCATGCCGCTTTTTATTCAGAACGTAGCTTGTTTGGTAAGCTACCAAACAAATTAAATGAAACTGTCTCAGTAACCAAGTATAAAAAAATATTATTGGACATACCTCTATTTTCAAAATCTACCTTCCAAGGTCAAAACACAACTTTTTAACTTCAGCACCACATATAATATCAATCGTCAACTCAAACCAGACGGGAGACCACGAGATGAGAAACTTTAAGATCACGTGATGATAAAATGTGGTTACCTCACCACATTTAAGAATTAAAATGGGTGGATCAACTAACCCAGTGGCTCAACTAACCCGAGCTTCCCCTACCTCCACTTATTCTTTTTTCCGGACGTGAACTATTGATCGTAGGCTATATTCGTATTATCGACAAGACATAGCGAGAAACAACCATTACTTTTCTACTGTAGTTGCAAGTCCAAATTTTGGAAAACCGCTGGAGAAATTTGGGGGACCGTTTCGGTCCCCCAAAACACCTTAAAAAAAACACTGCACATTAATATTAATACAGTGGTTATTGAAGCTAAACACAGATGACAGTTTTAAAAAATGCATTTTTTCTTTAAGCTGTATTCACGTAACTGTTCGTTATGTCGTAGTTTTAATTCGATAAAGTTTGCTAAAATCGATTTCATGTTTGAAGTCACAGAAAACCTAACGGACGTTTGGATAACTCGTAAAATGAGAATAAACATTCAACATCGCATTCGCTTTTTCGCTACCACGCGTTTTGACTCTGAAGTTGCGCCTCACGCGTGGGAAGAAAAGCAGTGTGTGACTGTGAGCGTGCAATTCACCTTCCCAGAGAAAGCCTTGCGATCAGCGGACAAGAACAACGTAGGCTGTTTTTCGCTTTCGGCATTCTTTTAGTCCGTTTAAATGATCTAAATCTATTTAGCAAAATATTTTATCTTTAAAACACCAATTGTAATAGCGATTTTTTGTTGCCCCTCAATCATAAATTTACGGGGGGCGCCGCCCCCCGGCCCCCCCGGAAGTCGGCGCGTATGTGTACATGTTATGTTGCCGAAATTCTTATTAAATAATTTATATATGTCTCCTCTCTCTGTGTGAGCATGGAAGCAATGGTCACTTTATAGTCAGACAATTTTTTGCTGTTTATTGTATAAGAAATGTTCGCAGCTTTAGCACATGCCTCACAGAGGGTCAACATTGCAAACGAATAGCATCAAACAGTGTTACTAGTACCAGTACGGTATTCACTAAAAACCTTAACAAGCTGTTTCACTCATGTTCGGATCTTCAGAAATTCTTATTCAAACACAATCTTAATGACTTTGCGAGCGAATATTTGAACTTTGTTGTCATCATTATGTTGCTGGTTTGTCCGACAGTGCATCCTTGGTTTGGCAACCCTGATAATGATTCGTTGTTTGCAGTGTCACCCTCACCCCACCGACCCCGCCATCGCCATGGTCTGTGGTAAGGTTACACAGCACTTGGACATTGACACTGGGGAGTGGATTACTGATCCGTCCAGGACTAAGGATTGCATGAGTGACCTAACCGAGATACTTCACTATTGCCGTCAGGTGAGGATGCTAACATAATGACTAGGTGGGATGAACTGAAACGACTACCCAGATGACAAGTTTTTTATATTGATTCAACTTCTGCAGACGTTGATGCTCAGGATGATGTTGATAGTGATAGCCTGCCAGTCATATGGCGTTGGCTGCATGCCGATTGGCTAGTCTGGCACCAACATGTTGACACGAAAAAGAAGTGACTTTAGAAATTATACTTTAAATATTTTTAATTTACATGAAAATTATATCTCAAACGTTTACGATGTGTCATTAACCAACCATGTGCTGACACGTCACCATGACGTAGGTCTACCCAAGCCTGAACGTCACGAACGTCATGAAGCAGAGCAGAGGTGTGAAGATCCAACCGTGGTGTGCCATGGGGCACACTGGGTCTACATGCAAAGGACGTGGCCACACTGTCTTCCCGGTCCGCTGCGTTGGTGAGTGTTTGTTGTTTGCTTCCAGCTCTCGATGTTTGCTTTCGCGTTGTTGTCGCGTCACCTTCTTCATGAATTGATCACAACTGTGACCACCGATTATACTTGTATTTAACTTCCTGGTTCGCCCAACTGCGCTTGCTACCTGGAGTTGCTTGCAACCAAACCTCACATGCTTCGCAACACAATAGTATGCTCTGCTTTCAGCCTATGAGGTGCTTCCAAGTTGCTTCATGTTACCATCCACTTCTGATATGTGACGTTTTGTTTAAACAAAGCCACATCTGCTTGAACGCGAATCCTCCCACGACATCTGTGTTAATGCTCGCTTGGATGCCGGGCCCGCTCCGTCTATGACGTCGACAAGCTGACCTCACAGAGATCAACATTCCCATGTCACAAGCGTTATCGCCTTCGAAAGATTTTTCTGATGTCACATTACATTGAATGCACGCTCGGTTGCTGAGCTGATTGAGTCTGCATTGATGCGTGAAGTTATTTGGCGAATACGTTCGCTTGAACGATCGTTGATGATCAGCACTTGAAAGTGCCTACAGTAAAGTCCTCTGCCCTCCTACAGACGTTATTCCGCCATTGACCTTAATTTGCTTCTCGCAAGGTTGCTTCCCCGAATGTTCTCCAAGTAATGTGAGACGCTTTCTATGGCTATTTGTTGAACCTCTTTTTTGCGCATGATTTCACCGCCTGTTGTGAGGTCATGGTTTGAACATGTTCCCGTGGTGGGCGCATCAGAGCCGCCAGTGTTATTTATTTTCGAAGTGACTAACCAGGTTTTCTTGCAGTGGGATCGTCCGGTGCCCCCCCACTCGTTGTGCCACCCGGATGCGTCATCGACTCCCTCTATGACGCGTCGCTCTGCAGAGGCCACAGCTACTGGAAAGCAAAAGCATTCAAGGCCTGCCAGAAGACGGTAAGTCATGCGCCCCCCGGGTAGTGAATCATGGGTGGCCACCGGGTTTTTGTTGTTTTAGTTGTGGCAGCGCTACGGCATGGTTTGGTCGTAAACGATCTTGTCATTTCCGTTGGTTGTTTTATACCAATGTATTATGCAATTATGGTGAACAGTCTCTCTCTGTTTTATTATGCAATTGTTATTCTGGCAAAGGTTCGTGCAATATTGAATGTTAGTTTGAAAGAGCGTGGACATTCCGATGCTCTTTCAAACTGACAACTCGTGAGCAGGCTATTGTAGTCATGGTTTGTGCGAGACGTAAAAACAACGTTGTAGAACATAAATGTTTATGTAACCTAGTTTCCATGGAAATTCAGCGATGACATTTCAACGTCGTTTAGGGTTTGTTAACAAAAATATGATAAAAATCGCTGCCCAGCTGCTGTTGCGCTGAAGTCACTGTGAGATCAAATGCTGTCAGATGTTTAAATGGCGTTGCAATCCAAGGCTCGGATACAAATGTTACATCATTCTTTGCTTTGATAGTGGCCATAACGCGTTTGTTCGCGCTAGAGCATTATGACGTGTCGCCAGATTATTGGCGACTGAATCTGTTTCGCGGCAACTTCAAGTTTGATCGCTCAATATGCGCGATACCTCGTCACAATTAAACTCGAAACATTGAACGACCTCGGTTCAACTTTTGATCGTTGTGTCGTCATTTGATGATTCTACTCAAACTTATTAAAAAGCTGCACTTGTGACGTCAGCGACATTGTAACAAAGCATGACCAGCAACGCGGAGTGTTGCGGTCATGCTTTGTTAATGTCTATTGTCTATACTGACAATACATGACAATAGACAAAGACATTTTGTTAATGTCTATTGTCATGCTTTTGTTGCAATCCACCACCCCCGCACAGGGGGTGGTGGATTGCAACCTGAGTTGGGCTGGTTTGTTTCTGCCCATGGTCTACCGGTTTTTGGACGCGCCCGTTGTCCGGATTTTTGAACAAGTTGCTTCATCTCTGGCAGCCATTTGTTTCCACCTGTGTTGTACAGCTGACATATTGAAGGATATCTTCATCTCTCCACAGGGAATGATATTAAGCGACCAACAGAGCACCACCGACCCGTGCGAGAACGCCCTCAAGTGGCACGGAATTCACTTCGAGTGCTGTGCGAACACGAAGAAAAGTCCCGAAACAGAAACAAAGAAAATTGTTCTTTCGAATCGTGAGTTACCTCCATAGATGAACGAGGATTGATTGAAGTCTTGTTTACACTTAGTTTGTTGGCCGCGTTTGCACTAGTCCGTTTGGGATTGTTTTCTGAGTGTTCTTATGATAATACTCCAAGTCTATAGGCTGGTTGGGTGAATTTTGTTGGGCTTGGTTAGGAATCTTGTTAGCTGCAGCATTTTACAAATTAATGAAATATTTCCTACTCTACTGCTAATTTGTAATTACAGTCGAAATGCTGCTTTGTCATTTGCACAAAAATCTAACTTTCAACTAGAGATGTACCGATGCCGGTATTTTGGCCGATGCTTTGTTTCAACATTATTGATTAATTTCTACGAAAGCCCGCTGAGGTTTTAAGCTTCATTTTGGCGGGAAGGTGTTATCAATGGCACCTCTTGTGGCTGTCACCAACTAGGTCACTTCGTCGTATTGTGCTTGTATCATTGTGAGCTCACAATGCATCCATGTTTCAGTTGACCCTGTGTGCCTTCAGCCAAAGAAGATTGGAATGTGTCGGGCTGCACTCGATGCCTGGTACTTCAACAGCGACATCATGCGGTGTGACCACTTCATATACGGAGGATGTGGGGGGAGCGATAACCGATTCCACTCCTTCGACGACTGCCAGGAGAGGTGCAAGGTCGTCCTTCCTCCAGTAGGTGAGCATCGCAAACAGGATGTGACGTCATGCATGTAAACATATCTACTCGCTTGTTACGTGACTTCCGGTGAGATCCAGACTGCATCTTTGCCCTGGTAAAAATATCATTTTGAGAAAGTCCCTGAAATATTTTTCTCTTTACAGATGAACTCCTAAAGATTCCACCAAAGGGTGTCCTCTTGGGAGTTGGACCAGTCATCCAGGACACATCTTCGAATGAAGGTATCCTGCTCTCAACCAGAACAAGCTTGAGATCTTCATGTTATTTGTAACTTTAAATCAAGTAAAGTTAACGCTCCTCCATCTGGTATTCTCAACTTGGTATCGTACGAGCCATTAAATCATGTAAAAGTTTAAAAAAGGCTCTCCTCTACCTGGCAGAAGTTGCGATGTGGAAGTTGTGATGTAGATTCGCATGTTTTGTCGAGATTTTAGGTTTCTACAAATTCTTGCAGTCACCACGTTGGCATCTTCAGTCAGCCAATCACGAGAGAGCGTGGATGATACGCCGTATCTCGACTCGGCCATGAATCCGGAGCGAGAGCATGAGATGTACATGAAGAGCAGGATGCAGCAACTGGAAGATCACCAACACAAGATGGCGCAGGTGGGTGGGACGTCCTATTGTTTTATCACAGAGTTGGCTAAGTGAGGTGAAACAACTTGATTGTTAAATTCCTGGATCCAACATTCATCATGACAACAGCCACGATGATAGTGGTGGGATGATCACTTCTGTCATAATGATGACGGGATGACATCCACCATGATGGTGATGAAATGACAACATCCATGATGATGGTGGCAAGATCATTTGCTGCATTATCGTTTTGTAGTTTGTTTTTGGATTTCACTCACCCAGCATCTGTGCAAACACATGCAACTTGTTTATTGTTTGAGCAGGCTACTCGTCAGTGGGATGATTCTAAGATGAACCTCCTTAAGTCCAAGAGCTCAGAGGATAAACTTGCTGAAGTTGATAAAGTAAGGTTCACTTGAGAAGATCTCAATGTTTGCTCCGTTTCCTGAATTTCTTCCTCATTTCATCCTTGCCGTTGTTCAGGAGTTCCACAAGAAAGTGACTGCGCTGACCAATGAACATAAACAAAAGCAGAGCCAGCTTCTGGACGCCCACTTGGCCAGGATTGACGCCTACGTGGTGGAAAGCAGGACGGCTGCACTCCAAAACTTCAAAGATCAACTCAACTCTAAACAACTCAATGTGAGTCGGTAATGTGGATACAACTTTGCGTAATATTGATGCAGCCTTGCCTGATGTTGATGCAGGCTTGCTTGCATGATGTTGATGCAGCCTTGCGTGATGTTGATGCAGCGCTGCGTGATGTTGATGCAGCGCTGCGTGATGTTGATGCAGCGTTGCGTGATGTTGATGCAGCGCTGCGTGATGTTGATGCAGCGCTGCGTGATGTTGATGCAGCGCTGCGTGATGTTGATGCAGCGCTGCGTGATGTTGATGCAGCGCTGCGTGATGTTGATGCAGCGCTGCGTGATGTGGATGTAACAACCAAGGGTTCATTCACCAAGTAATTGTGAACTCTGTAATCGATTTCTTCCTTCCCAGCCCTCCGATGTTCTTCGAGCGTTCAAGCGCTACATCAAGAGCGAGCACAAGGACCAGATGCACACGACGCAACACCTCAACCTTGCGCTGGAGGGAAGCAATGACGCCAACATCCAGGACAGACTGGCAGCTATCCAGGTTATCAACTTTTATTGTGAATAAGAAGACCGCATAACGTGACTTGTATGTTAGATCACAAAGAGCAGAGTGGAGGTAATTCCCGAATGATTCTACTTTGCACAATGTCGTTGATTTGACGTATTTTGATCACGGTTTATGTCGGATTCACAAAGATATACAAATAAGTTGAATAACTACTTTGAAAGTTTTAAAACAATCACAAAACTAGGATAAGCTTTGCATCCAGAAGTTCCGCGTTGGGTTCATGCTGAATTGAAGTCATGAATGGCCCAGCATCAAACCAATGCGCTGGTGAGTGGCCACCTTCCCGCCCCCTTCTCGCTGCCACAATGAGGCGCGAATCATATAGACATTGTTACGTAACAAGCAGCCACTGGAGATCAATCAGCGGCGGCCATGGAGCGAACTAAATAATTGATGAACTTCCAGGTTCGCGTCAGCAACGCGATGGAGCTCGCGCGCGGCAACCCAGGCATGGAGAGCGACATACTCGATGAAATGAGTGAGTAACTCGCATGTCGCTTATGACGTATCGTGGCCAACGTCACAATCTTGTCGCGGTTTTTACGCAAATGACTTTTCAGATGAACTCGCGCAGAGGAAGGTTCCGCTAGTGACGTTCACACTCCCCAGTGATGACGTAGCCAACGAACCGGTTCGGATTGACAACGGGGGATTGCCTGCAGAAAACAGTGAGTTGAATCGAAGGGTTACGGGTTCGAGTTCTGATGAATTCGATGCTAACTCAAGACCTTCATCCATGGCATGTCCATCAATGGGGAGTTGGGATGATTATCGTATACTTTTGTTTCAGCTGAACACAGGGAAGAGATTTCCTTGGACGAGATTGATGAGTTAATTGAAGATGAAGAGACTGACGATTATGGTACATACCGATATAAAATGGATATACGTATTATCAATTTTACAAGGCCTAACTATGAAAGATTTCAGAAATATCTTCACCGATATATCCCAAACACGCCTGAAGTGCCCATAATTAGAAACCTTATTACCCAATGCTCTTGTCACCGCATATCAAGAAGACTTTTCAAAGCGACAATGGTTATCTTACATAACTACATACTGAAGAACAGTAGTTATCATACTGGGGCCATAATTGGCAGAAAAACTACAAATTTGGCAACCCTTCTCGCTATTTGGCAACCCTTTTAGCCATTTGTACACAAAGTGTCTACAATTTGACTTTGCTTTTTGTAATCACTCGAAATTTGTTTTGGTTGGCGTGCTTTATCGCTTTTGTACTTGCGCGCTTTAGCACAACTTGTCGAAAAGCACTGGTTTACCTCTGCAAACGAATTTATATGGAGGCAGTCGATTGTGATGTCAGAATGGATAAGGTGTACAAAACATGGTGCAGTGATGCCAAAGTCACAAGGTTACAAATTAAAACCTGAAGGTTTAAAGTTAGATACGTGAGGGGATTGGACTGTACATTTGTACAATATGATGCAACAATACAAAGATGTGGGAATGCCAAGTCGCAGTCGGTACAATTTCATTCAAACCTTCTCCCAGGCTCATCCCATTCAAGCCTCCCCTGTCTCACCCATCTTATTGTTTCAGACGACGACGAAACCTACGTGTCCTCTGACATTCCTGAGCCGTTGCACTTTCCCAATCATGACTTCAGTGTTGACGACATTATAGTAAGTATTGTGGTGCGAATGGGGTCACTGCTATCTAGCTGACGTAGCAATTAACAACTGTGACCTAAGATGCGACACCTTCACCCAGGGTGAGGTGAGGGTCAGTGTCCAGTATAAAGTGACCACTATCCCAGTCATTGCAACGCACCAACCACAGCGTTGCCCGTACATTCTTCTACGTGGCTCTGGGTAGCTGAGATCAAAAGTTTCCTCCTTCAGCATCATTCTGGATGTTCTTAACTTTAACGATGCAAACCACGCATCCGATCAGTGTCATCCTTGATTTCATTATCGGTGCAGCTTACTTCCTTGTGACGCGTTCTCAAAAGTTATTAAAATTTCAGAAGGATTTCAACGAAAACCTGGAAGTCAACCCCGCCCGTGTTTACGGCGTAAGTAGCTATGACGTAGCCATGATGTAACACCACTCGCTTGTGTAATCTTTAAATTGTCATAATTCGATTACCATTCTTGTGCCAGTCCCTTTTGATCAACTGATGTCATGCAGGCCGATGACGTCATACTGACGGCGGGGGAGAGCAGCTACAGCGAGAGTCGTTGGATGCGGTGGGTGATTGGGTTCGGGGGAGGACTGGGAGTGATTCTCATTCTCATCGCTCTCGCCAAGTTCTGGCAAATCCACCACGCTAGGCGCCAACACTTCACCAAGCTCGAGGTATGTGCCTTCCATGTTGTGTACCCCCAAATATCGTGTGGCCGCACCATCTCACAATGCACCAGACAACGAACATGTTCTGGTGTGGGTTGCCACTGGGATAAGTTGATAAAGCAAGTGAACCTTAGAACTCTCTGTGTTTCTCTTTTCAACTTAATTCAATCCTGTGCGACGATGGTTTATATTCAATCGCCTTGCACTGAAACCAATGACGTACCACTGGCTGTTGTCATTGCGTCATCAAATGACGTCACTGTACGCCAATGTTGGGCCACGCGATGTCACGTGATGTTTTTAATCCCAGGTGGAGGATCATTTGACTCCAGAGGAAAGACAGCTCCTGCAGATGCAGCAGAATGGATACGAGAACCCAACTTACAAGTTCTTCGAGAAGCAGCAGGTGGCCTGAGTCCGCATCTGAGGACTTGTACAAAGTATTGTTGTGTATGAACTTGTATTGTTTCGTAGCAAATTACGTCGAACTAGCAAACACTGACGCAAAACTAATGTAACTTTGATAACGAATTGAGATTTATTAACCCTCTGAAGCACGAAACAAAACTGCTTGAAGATCACCACAATGGGATCCCGAGAAGATGTCGTCTCGATCTGACGATTGGTTGGTGGAGTCTGCTGCCATGTTTTGTTATTTTTATGTGTTTGTTGATCTATCATGATTGTTCCGCTGTCAGTATTCATCCGCCATAGTTTTAATTCGTGGAATTTTTGTAAAAAATAAAAACAAAAAGCGGTCATCGCGATTGAACCGACGTCGGGAGCGACGCGAGATTTCTTTTTGTTTTTACTTTTTTTTAATGTTTTTATAAAAGTTGCGGTATTGCGCCCCCCGTGTCGAATATCCTTCATTGTCTCGACAAGTAGTTACTTGAACATTAGTTCTCAGTAAGATCCCAATTGCTGCAGGGACGTCGCCAGCAAATCAGAAGCTACGCTGTTCTTAACGTCATCAAGGTTGCGTTTCTAGCAAGAACAAAGGAAAGACGCAAATCTTAACCAAACGAAGTTAGCGCAGAGGGTTAGGGCGATAGTAGTCATTTCGTTGACGTGTGTTCGATTCCCACCCAAATCATTCTTTTTCTTGTATAATTACCAGACAAGGTTCAAAGTAAAAATCAACTCTCTGGCCGAGTGCTCAATCACAATTGGACGGGAGCCGCTTAAAACCTGTTCCGATTGCTTAGCGGCTTCCTTGCAGCAATTGGGATCTTCCTGGGAACCAACATGTTTAAGTGGCTACTGTCTCGACACCAACTGCGATGGCGTAGCTCGTGACGTATTTGTATACTTCTTCACTTCTGCGCAGAATGACATCAATGCTACGTCAATGTTTTTACTCTTGTTGGTTTTAATAAGAGAGGGTTGTCTTGACCACTGCAACTGAGGACTGGTCCACCTTGAGGGGCTGGTCCACCCATAGGGGACCAGAGCGACCGTACATTCATCGGATTGCCTTCATATCCTGCCTGGGCTATGCTGGTCACGTGACTATATGGCCTTAATGTCCAATTAGTTGTCATGCCAACCAGGTGTTTGACCACCAGCGCAGTTCAGATTCGTTGCTAACGAACAATTCGTCAACCATCGGTTTGTTGAACTGGTTGTGTTGGAAAGGATGGAATTTTGTGTTTGACCCTACCCTCAACTTCTGTAAAACTCGTGGAGCATCTGCGATAGATTTCCAATTCAATTTGTATTTCCGTCAACTTCGCGGCTCATCGGTTCACAATCGGTTGGATTGTTGTCATCGCCCTCATTGTTGCTATCGCCACGACCCGGTTCCACTGAAACTGTTTATTTTTTTGCTGTATCACGTCACCACCATAGTTTTGGGATTGTGTTGTGACGTCACTGGTGCGTAATAAATCAATCTGTGGAACTTTGTGATGTTTCCACTTGAGGCGTCACTGGGCATGATTTTATTTTCTCAGGTCGCGACTGAGTTTGGGGAAACCACTTCCCTTCCATCTAGAGCAGTAGAACAAAGACACACTGCATTTAGATGTTTGCCATCTGCTACCTTGCCTAGTAACCAAACTCGCGACCGATGACTTTGGTCTTTGCGTGTGGTCATCGCGTAATGTGAAAATATATTCGAAAGCAGCGAGCTCATTTGTTTAATACTGTTGGCATGGCGATAGCGATATATCCCGAGTGCGCGTAAAGACCCAAGTTCGATTCTGTTATATTCTCACATACGCATATAAAATAACCAATACAGAAAAGGTCTGCAGTGGCGAGTCGACCTCTGTGGATTGTTTGGCCATATCCTGGCACAGTCCGAGCTGGAGAGGGAACAGAGGAAGAGTCAACAGCTGGTGGAGGAATTACTCCTGGCTTCTAACACTCCGTGGACGCGTGGCGAGGTTGCAGTTGGTCCATGCGACTCCTCCATGTGGAAGCAGACGTGCAAGGAAGATTCGACTGCCCTGGCGCGCAATTACATCGGATCATGTGATTGAGCGCGTTGCGGTATTAAGGATGGCACGCAACAAGGATCAGTGTTGAGTAGTTGGCTTGGAGAGTAGCCACCCGAAGTGGGCGTGCGTCGATAGCTGCTGCTGTCGCAACTACAGGACTGCTTGTTTTGGTGGCAGGGAAGACTTGTGAAGAGCTTGCTTAAACCTACGTAGCCTACCAGACGCTTCGCAACCAGTAATTATAACCCAATCCATTAGGCTATCCGAGTATCCGTGACTATTGACTACAGCAAGGATGTCCAACCTTTTATTATGGGGGGCTGCATTGTCACTTGAAATAATTCAATAGGCCGCAGAACCTATTAAATTTCAAGAAAAACCCGTACATGAAGTAACAATTAAAAACCATTAATTTCATCTTTGAAAATAGGAACAAATAACACACACATAGAAAGAAACAAAAATTTATTTCTACAATGTTTTTGACATTGTTTTCCAGCTAAGAGGTTATCAACATTTGCATTAAAGGACGTTGTCTTGATTTTTAGGATGTTTGCTAAGTGTTAGTCAGTCAGTCTGTTTCTTTCTGCAGTTTTTTATGTTTTTCATTGATGAAAATAACTGCTCGCAACAATATGTGCTGCCCCACGCCACATGCACAATAATTTTCTGGACAAACTAACTAATTTATTAAATTCATTACATGAATGTAATTCTTTATAAAATAAAGGAAGAGTATGTTCTCTGTGGAAAGTTTTCAACCTTTCTCGACTTTGCAGTTCAGGTTGGAATTCTGGTGGCGCTTTATCAGACTGAAATGAAACTGGGTCACTGAATAATTTTAATTCAATTTCAATGTTTTTGAAGTCAGAAAATCTGACTGTAAATTCTTCAAGCAAATCTTCAATTATACAAGCGAACCAGTAATTCATATAACTTAGCATACTGTATACCTTTCATCGTTTACAGAACAGTCTTGAGCTCTTTCAGATAGACTAACTTACAAAAATATAAAATTGCGCCAGCTTTCAATTGTGCTATGAAAAGTTTTAATTTCCTGATAAAGCTACTTATTCGCTCGAACATTGAACTACACCACTGACCTTTCCCTTGTAAATGCAAATTGAGCTCAGCTAGCATTTCTGTGATATCAACTAAGAAAGACAAACCATTCGACTATACTTCATTTTCTATCAAGTTCACATTTTGTTTCTTTTTCTCTATGAATTGTTTTATTTCGGGTAACAATTATTGAAATCTTTTTAAGGTGGCTGCCCTATTGAGCCATCGGACTTTAGATATAGCCTAATCGGACTTATAGGCCTATATATTCCTGTTGCTGCCATACTACTATTACTATACGCCCCTAAAAACTGACTGGCTCATTTTAATTAGACTAAGATTCCAAGTTCAAAATACTACTTGGAATGAAAATGATTAACGGGCCGCACAAAAATCTCAGGCGGGCCGCAGTGTGGCAGCAGATGTCCAACCTGCGGGTCGCAGGTTGGACATCCCTGGACTACAGTATATAGGGACAGCCAAAATGTGCAAAATTTTTCATTTAGCAGGTTAATGGTAATTGCAGAAGATGAGGAAGTAGTTGCATAAATAGCCTAAATGAGCATTTGGAAAAAGCATCAATAGCCAACTGAGTATGGTAACAAAATGGTGATTTATACAGAACTTTGCAACACTTATGGCAAAGGTCCGTTATGTTCAGATCGATGTTTGGCCAGTAGCGGAAGTTCTCGCCAACTGCTTCATTCTCTCAATGCCGAGTCCCTCGTGAAGCAACTGAAGGACATGAGGGCGAAGTTTGAACAGAGTGACTACTCTGGAATTGTAGAGTAGACATCCGTAACAAGTAGAAAGAGTGTCTGCGTACAAACGAATGATTTGACCTGGTCTTGTGGAGGGCCATCCTTCATGAATGAAACGTATTACCGTGGAAATTACAGAATCTTTAAATGATTCTTTGGGTAGTGAAGCAGTATTTGGGGTCTCAACCTGCAAATATAAGGCATCGATAGCACAGACGATATCGCCGTCATCCGTACTTTCCTCTTCATCGACGACATGATCCCCTCCCATTGGTAAGACACACAAAGCATCAGCGTTTTGATGATTCTTCGTCTTCATATACTCAATAGTAGCCTATATGCAGATTGCGAGAGAGAGTGCCCAGTGAGCCAAACGATTTTTTCATGAGATGAGTAAGATCAGCAAAACTGAAAGCGATATCTGACTTTGCAGAAAGGAGAAACGAACTGCCGACCAGGGCCTCCAAGAGTCCTGCCGGGCCCCGGTGCAGATGTTGCTGCCGGGCCCCCCAGCGCGACATGTCGCATGATATCTCACAAATCACAAGCAAAATTTGCGGTGCGTGTTAATCCACAAGGCCAATGCATACATGGTGTTCCGCACAGTGTTTTTATTTTAAAACCAGACCTGTTGAAAAAATAGTACAAAGAATACATTAGGTTAAAGTATTAACACTCCACCATTTCACAAAGAATGCAGTATTGTACTGGTGTTTATGACTTTAAATTCAGATACACACTAGTTATACACAAAGATAAAAGGCTGTGGCTATAGTTACACTATGTAGTGTAAATATAGCCTCAATAGTGTTGCCAGATAAGGAATTATGCTCAAATTTGAGGAAAAGTTTATAGCTGTTGAAAACAAAAACTTGTACGGTATCATATTTTGGAAATTTTTTTTAGTCCTGGGCAAAGATCAAAACCCTAACCTTATTCCTAACTCTAACCTTTACCGGTATCTTAACCCTTCCTAACTTTAATCCTAACTCTGGCAACACCTGATTGTATCCACTTTGAAGATAAAAATGGCAACACTATCTGGCATAGCTAACATACATTACATGTGTAGCATTGCATATGTGTGCATACAGCTTTACATTAACATACCGTACAATATCATTTCTGACCTTAAAATCAGCAGAGACTAGGAGACAAAACTTGGATGAGTGCATTGCTATTGTTCACGACATTAAGAAATATATAGGCTATATATACCAACTTCATTTCAGGATCAATAGGCTGCTTCTTATTTTTACTCCTTTAGTTTTCTTTGCTTGTTTTAGTGAAACTGCATTCAAGCACGATTGAGGGTCAGTTTCTCTTCATTTCTACAGCAAGCGATCAGTAGAAAACAAAGTTGAATATATTTCTATTTTCAAGTCCTATCAATGTAAATGTACCTACATCTATCACTATACTATGTATCGATACCTTTACAAATACCCTGCATAACTACAGAATGGCTGTTTTGAGTCAATATTGACACTGTTCCTGAAATTCAAGAGTAAGATTGGATTGGCCTGGCTGGAGAAGATTGCTAAGAAATACTTAGTGAAAACAAATGAAAAGGAAAACTTAAGATATATAAAAAAATATTTGTTTACATACTAAGCATATTTTTGAAAATCAACACCTTTCTGCAGTGCTGGAAAAAGTAAGTTGCATTGCAATTAGGACACTTCTGATTCTGTCTAGAGTTAAAAGAAACTGTACTTCAGCAGAAGTAAAGATCTATGATTTTTTACTCAAAAAATCACACTTTCACTAATCTTTTAACTTTTTCTCGATTTCTGTTAGACTGCTGTGACATTTGGCCCTGCTAAAAGGACAAAATTATTTTCCAGCACTGCCTCCACGAAACTTGCTTGCATTCCAATATAGCAAAATCATTCAAGTCCTAAAAACTCAAAAATACTGTACTGTCTCCTAAGGCTATATTAGAGAAGTTCCATGATTTCTGTATGTATAATTAGTATCCAAAAAAACACTTGAGCATTTTTGCACTGAAAAAGTGACAGTAACGACTTCTTGCTAAGCAATTCCAACAATATTTTAATACCGATACTTTTTACTATTTTCTGAACTCTTAAAATATCACACTAAACAAGATTATCTACAACTAAAATTGTACCAGTTTAACATAATTACACATAACTATCACTGCTTGCTTGTGTCATAAATTGACAAGATGTCAGAAAAATGCATGGAATACCTTCTGTGTAATGACTGTAACCTAACCTGATCAATCAATTGCTTATTAAATTTACCTTACACACCCAATGTTTTCTGTAGTTTTTAAAAAAATATTGCCCATGATGGGCCCAATCGAAATTCGAAACTAACATAAAACATAATATTTCATGCAAAATCGACCTTGGCACGCAAATTTAAACATTTTGTCAGGCCCCCCTGAAAGTAAAAAATTGAAAATTCTGTTGTCATAAAAAAGAGCATACCCACGAGGGGGCCCAATCAAAATACGAAACTAATATAATATGAAGTAAAAAACAATATTTTATGCAAAATCGACCTGAGCATGCAAATTTAAACATTTTGTCGGGCCTTTTGAACTAAAAGAATTTAAAATTCTGTAGTTTTGAAAAAGGGCATCCTACCCATGAGGGGGGCCCAATTGAAATATGAAACTAGTACGGTACCGTTAATACAAAAAACAATATTTTATGCAAAATCGACCTGAGCACGCAAATTTAAACATTTTGTCGGGCCCCTTGAACTCAACAAATTGAAAATTCTGTAGTTTTAAAAAGGGCATCCTACCCATGAGGGGGGCCCAATTGAAATATGAAACTAACGTTAATATAAAAAACAATATTTTATGCAAAATCGACCTGAGCATGCAAATTTAAACATTTTTTCGGGCCCCTTGAACCTAAAAAAGGGGGGGGCCCAATCGAAATACGGAACTAATATAAAAAACAATATTTTATGCAAAATCGTTGAAATCAACTTTAACGCGTGAATTTAGAAATTTTGTCGGGCCCCCTTGAACTCACCGGGCCCCGGTGCATTGCACCGGTTGTCCCCCCCTCTTGTGGGCCCTGCTGCCGACCATAACATTCTTGAGAGTATTATTTCTATAAGGCAGCAAACAGGCTGCATAGGATAGTTTATGGCAGCACTGGTGAAGCTTTCACTTTCTACTATACCTTTCCTGAACTATGAAAATTTTCTCACACAAACGAAAAAACAACAGACAGTTGAATTAAGCCAAATATATTCTAATCAAAGTAAGACGAAGAATTAAAAGTATTCAATTGAGCTGTAGTTTGGTGCATTTGTGAGAATAAAATCAAATTGAAATACAAATGTTGCAGTATTTAATTGTGAATTTTTTTTGATCGAAAGTATTTGTCAGCAAACAATGCTAGCTTGAAAGTTCAAAACCAGACCAAGAATTGAACCTGGAACGTTCGGGACTGGGGATAACATCATCGATTAAACTTAAATGTTAAGAATTTAAAATTTTAGACTGCCGTATGTGTGGCATTGAGAAACCACAAGGAATACTTCCATGATAGAATGAAATTGAGAAAATAACGATTACCGGTAACAACGAATCAATTATTCAGTCGAAATGGAAAGCTACGATTGTTAACACAATTGTTCTGGACCAGAGCCCTGTAACATACAGCTCATGGACCATAGGTGTACATTTTGTACAACATACAACTCATGGGCCACAGGCGTACAATAAATAGCTCATGGATCACAGGCGTACAACATACAGGTCATGAGCCACATGTGTACAACATACAGCTCATGGGCTACAGGCGTACAACATACAGCTCATGGATCAAATGCGTACAACATACAACTCATGGACCACAGGCGTACAACATACAACTCATGGACCACTGGCATACAACATACAACTCATGGACCACAGGCGCACAACATACATCTCATGGACCACTGACGTACAACATACAACTCATGGACCACAGGCGTACAACATACAACTCATGGACCACTGGCATACAACATACAACTCATGGACCACAGGCGTACAACATACAACTCATGGACCACTGGCATACAACATACAACTCATGGACCACAGGCGTACAACACACAACTCATGGACCACAAGCGTACAACATACAACTCATGGACCACTGGCGTACAACATACAACTCATGGACCACTGGCGTACAACATACATCTCATGGACCACAGGCGTACAACATACAACTCATGGACCACTGGCGTACAACATACAACTCATGGACCACTGGCGTACAACATACAACTCATGGACCACAGGCGTACAACATACATCTCATGGACCACAGGCGTACAACACACAACTCATGGACCACAAGCGTACAACATACAACTCATGGACCACTGGCGTACAACATACAACTCATGGACCACTGGCGTACAACATACAACTCATGGACCACTGGCATACAACATACAACTCATGGACCACAAGCGTACAACATGCAACTCATGGACCACAAGCGTACACCATAAAACTCCTGGACCACAAGCGTAAAACATACAGCTCATGGACCACAGGCGTACAACACACAACTCATGGACCACTGGCGTACAACACACAACTCATGAACCACAGGCGTACAACATACAACTCATGGACCACAGGCGTACAACATACAACTCATGGACCACTGGCATACAACATACAACTCATGGACCACAGGCGTACAACATACAACTCATGGACCACTGGCATACAACATACAACTCATGGACCACAGGCGTACAACACACAACTCATGGACCACAAGCGTACAACATACAACTCATGGACCACTGGCGTACAACATACAACTCATGGACCACTGGCGTACAACATACATCTCATGGACCACAGGCGTACAACATACAACTCATGGACCACTGGCGTACAACATACAACTCATGGACCACTGGCGTACAACATACAACTCATGGACCACAGGCGTACAACATACATCTCATGGACCACAGGCGTACAACACACAACTCATGGACCACAAGCGTACAACATACAACTCATGGACCACTGGCGTACAACATACAACTCATGGACCACTGGCGTACAACATACAACTCATGGACCACTGGCATACAACATACAACTCATGGACCACAAGCGTACAACATGCAACTCATGGACCACAAGCGTACACCATAAAACTCCTGGACCACAAGCGTAAAACATACAGCTCATGGACCACAGGCGTACAACATACAACTCATGGACCACTGGCATACAACATACAACTCATGGACCACAGGCGTACAACATACAACTCATGGACCACTGGCATACAACATACAACTCATGGACCACTGGCGTACAACACACAACTCATGGGCCACTGGCGTACAACATACAACTCATGGACCACAGGCGTACAACATACAGCTCATGGACCACTGGCATACAACATACAACTCATGCGTCGGAGTGCTGCCATTGGAGTTCAAAATTATCAGATTCTGAACAAATGTCACTCTGTTTTTTCTGAACAAGTTTTGTGTGAACGAAACAAAATTTTACTCGGTTCGATACAAAACTTAAAGAAAAGTTTATATCTAAATAAATTTTTCCAGTTTTGAACACCCCTGAGCAACAATAAGCAAACGATGAAAACAAGGCGCAAGATTCACACATTTCATATTTTATATCGAATGACTTTGTAGTGTTCATACTTTTGGTGAACTAAATTATTGACCAATCATCGAACGGAAAATAAGATATATTACATTTAATTACCAAGTTACCAAAGTAAATTAGTGTAAACCTTGAAAGCATCAATGAATTTATAGACGGGAAGTGTTTCGACATAATCGCACATGAAGCTGCTGTGTGCCATTTCAAACAAATATTAGCTGCACATAAAACCAGCTCAATGGCCCAGTGGAATCGCCTTGGGCCCTGGAGCTTGTAGATCTGAGATCGATTCCAGTTCGGGTCATACCGAAGACTTTAAAACGGTACCGATTGTGTTCATTCTTGCATAACGCAGTGAGAATTAGTCGGGTAATAATGTGATGACATCTTACAAAATTAAACATGAGCCCTGTCGCTAAAAGACCTTAGCTGTTGTAGATCGACAATGAATAAACTCATAACATTATTGTTAGGTGCAGATAAAGAAAAAACAATATATAAAAACGTTCAGAAAAAATTGATTTTCTTTCACAAATACTCTGTAATTTACACCATAGTCATCATTATCATTACACTTATCATTATTATCAAGCATTTCAATTTTTACACTACATTCTACCATTGTTAGTTTCGCACAACAAACAAAGTTTACAAACAATTTCTTCACTCACAAACGTCATTGAAACAAAAAGTGAATGCATTGATCACTCACTGCATCATTATATACAAATATACAATATTAAGCAGAACGGTTTCAAATTGTTCATGGTTTAGGTTAGCCTACCCAAATTAATCAATGATTAAATAGCAATGATAAACAAGTAGCATAGTAAGTATTTCAAAGCAGTATTCGAGAATCGATCGAAGCAGCTAATGTATTATTTCAAACCAATATTAGTTGGAGATAAGGAAAAGAAAAAGTATATTAAAGTTCAGAAAATGTTATCTTCACTCACAAACTTTATTAACGTTTCTAGCACTAGTTGCTACGTTCATCTGATGAAATTGAAAGTAAAATTAACAACAAACAAGATGGTTTATTGCTTCACTGACGTTTCGCGCACCATGACAATGCGCATCTTCAGAGCGAATAACGTACAAAATAAAATTTCACCAGGTTATATACTGTAGTGCGATTGAAGGCCAGAAAAAATAAAACACGCAATATTTAAAAAATTGGTCAATGATGTGTGAGCGGTTACTTTCCACGTTAAAATTACGTAAAAACTTCCAACAAAAACATAAAAATTCAAAGCAGTGACGACCAACAGAAAAAAAGTGCGATTGAAGGCAAGAGAAATAAAACACAATGTTTTAAAGATTGGCTAATGATGTGCGGTTACTTTCGACGTTAAATTACGTAAAAAACTTCCAACAATAAACATAAATTCGAAGCACTGAAGACTACTCGAAATTCGAGACAAAATTAAATTGCAATAACGTTTCCAACTGTGTTTAAGTAGGCTTGAAGCCTGCACGTCGAGACAATAATGATTTATAAGGTTTTGGTAAAAAGTTTCCGTCGTTCTCTTGCTGTTCTCTTGCCTTCAATCGCACGTTTTTCTGTTGGTCGTCACTGCTTTGAATTTTTATGTTTTTGTTGGAAGTTTTTACGTAATTTTAACGTGGAAAGTAACCGCTCACACATCATTGGCCAATTTTTTACAATGTTGCGTGTTTTATTTTTTCTTGCCTTCAATCGCACTGCAGTATATAACCTGGTGAAATTTTATTTTGTACGTTATTCGCTCTGAAGATGCGCATTGTCATGATGTGCGAAACGTCAGTGAAGCAATAAACCATCTTGTTTGTTGTTAATTTTACTTTCAATTTCATCAGATGAACGTTGCAACTAGTGCTAGAAACGATAATTGTCCTGATGAACACCCAAACTTTTCAGTATTCAAACTTCATTAAAACAAAAAGTGAATGCATTGTTCACTCACTGCATCATTATATACAAATATACAATATTAAGCAGAATGGCTTCAAATTGTTCATGGTTTAGGTTAGCCTACCCAAATTAATCAATGATTAAATGACAACGATAAACAAGTAGTATTGCAAGTATTTCAAAGTAGTATAAAGAATTGTTCGAAGCAGCTAATTTACTATTTCAAACCGATATTTGTTGGAGATAAAGTAAAGCAAAAATATAATAAAGTTCAGAAAATATTATCGTCTCTCACACATCCTCTGCAATTTACATTGTTTGTTGGAAACTTTATCCTCGGTGTGAGAAAGTTTCTTTGAGAACTTATTCCTGGTAGTTTCACATACTTGTGGAAGCTCTGAACCACCGACGCAGGCTTGGTCACCGAGATTGACAAAGTAAAGTTTCCGATTGTTGTTGAAGTGTTGTTGCCGGAAATTTGTTCCATCCACTAGGGGCCGCTGAATGGAGAGAAGTCTTTGAAATGCGTTGTTTCAACGCACACTTCGAGATTCGAACAAGCGCTACTAGATCTTGAGTTAGGCATGTAACCACATGAACTATCGGGAGAACATCTTAAGTCATCACCTTCACAAGGCATAAGCCTAGATACGGGAATAAGAAGTAAACAATTTATCAATCTTTGTTGTAAGAGACTCCGGGGCCGAGGGTTTATCCTTTTACCACCCCTGGTTCTCATTGGTTTACAGGATTGCACTGCGAAGCTATTAGAGGGCAAACAATGTTTATCAATCATCACATAGCAATCATAAGTAATCTCAAGGAGAATTCACAAATATTCTCAACGAAATATATAAAACAGCAACAAATCATGAATTGTAACAGCGGCAAAAATTCATATACTATATTTTTTTATTTTGTTTTTTTATATTTTATATATCTACAATTGTTACATTGTTTTTACAGTCATAAACAAATTTGAAACAACGTTTCTCAATTTTGTGAGACAGTTTTTAGCTAAAGCAACTTCATGGCTATTGTTTATAAACAATGATCAATCATTGAAAAGTTGTTTACAAAGCGTCAATACTTGAAATACAAATATTTACGACGATCAACTCAACATTTGTTGAGTGTTGTTGAATTGACAATCGAAATGTTTTAAGTTCGAAACCAGGCGCTAGTTTAACTGTAGTGTCTGTGATCAAGACACACTTAGTATCACTTGATACGAATAAACATCAATACTGAAGTAAACAATTATGCAAAAATCCTCCAAGTAAATTGTATAGGCACATAACAGAATTGAAAACAGTAAGATAATCCATTAAAAAGCAAGGTGTCTCTATCTTACAATAGGCCTACAAAGTTGGAAATGTTTACATGAGGAATTTATCGTTTTTGAAAAGGATACAATAATCATGTTTTGATTGTTTTAATTCACATGATTGTGTCATCGAAGATGTAAATTGTGAATGTCCTTATATCTAATATAGGTTACTCTTCCAATGTCCTTATGTCCTACATCTAATGTTAATATCTTGTGTTTAGGCAAAGCATTCAAACACAGTATTCAAGAAGTAAACTGATCTTTGCAATCTTTGACTACAGATAGTCTGGCTGCTGTGATTTTCAATGAAGTCATTAGGTCAGGTCCAACAAGGCCTTGATGCAACGCAAGTCTAAAGCACGTGGCAGTGTCCTGGCGAGACGCTTGAAGAAATGCTTGAAGATCAAAGTGTTCAAGCATTGGCCATGATCCACAAAAACACAGGTGAGCTTAAATCAAATCGAACATTAATTGTAACACCTCCAGGATAATATGAACGCATTGAAACGATAGACAAGTAATAAGTAATCCCAAAGATATATTCACAGCTGCATGCAAAACATCAGTATAGCGTCAGATAACGTCGTTAATCACGCTTGTTTTTTCAATATCCATGAAGAACACTTTAAATTTTGACTGGAGATGATCAACATGTTCATGTGATTTGCTGCTCATGAACTTTGTCTTTGCTGCATTTGGATGCGAATCAATGACGGAATCTCCTTTATCTTTCTTGCTAGAAACGTCGAGTATATCCACGGATTCACTGCGCTGTTGATCGGGATGAGAAAGATGGCAGTTATCGGGTACGCCATGCCTGGTATTTCAACTCCAGCGAACGACAGGAAGGTCATAATGCAAACAGGAATCCAACACAAGAAGTCGGTGATCATAATACGCATGATTGTTCCCGATAAGTCTTTGCTTCTTTTGGATTGTGCTTGACTGACGGTGTTGACATTGCCTTGTCTACCTGCAGCTATAATAATAATAAGTAGAGGTTGAGTAATTGAGTATATTACTTTGTTTATTCACACTTTCAGTTCCAAGGACTTCCAGATCCGTCCATTGTGACTCATAATGACGTAACAATGCCTCCTTTGGCACCTTTATAAATGCCCGAAGTTGGTCAGTTTTGTGGCGTGTTATGGAATTTTATTTATTGTAAGCGCCATGCTTGAACACAACTAATTTCAAATTTATGGGATTTTTTAGTGTTAGACTAATTTGTCAGTCGTTCTAAGATAAAATGTGCTGATTCTGTCCCAGTTTGACAAGAATTGATTTTTAGTTTAGATGAGTAATTTGTATAGTATCAGGGTTGTAAAGAAGTTTTTTTTCACTCCAATTTCTTTCTAGCGCAGTTTTATTTTACAATTAGTATTAGTTGGGAAGCTGATGTGCAACCTTTCATCCTGGTCAAAAACGACATAACGACATAGATTGTAATCGACCTAAAATAGGGTGAAGTTTTTGAATAGCACTCAAACAGGCAAAAGCTGTTTTATGCCTTCACTGCTACACCTTTTTTTTGCTGTTTTCTCTCCCTAAGCACTAACTTTTAGGGTTTAAAGTTAGAAATTAGCAAAGCAAAGGTGAAGTTGTGAAAACACTATTCACCAACTTCACCTTGTATTGTTGCGAAGGAGCGATCTTCCTGGCGTCAGCACTACCTGACTACTCACTATATAACAGCGAGCATTGTGTTTCGCTAACCATGCCGGTGTAGCCTCCACACTAGCCATCAAGACTTTTCCCAAAAACATGTGTTCCTCGGCAGTCGAGTGTAGCAAGAACTCAATGATACACACAGGGCCGTTGACAGGATTTCTCGGGCCCGGTACCAATTTATTTTCGGGCCCCCTTTATCGACAATGTTAGAATATAAAGGCTGTGAACAAACTTTTATTGATGTCGTTTAAGCATGGTCATTTAACAAATCCTGCGCAAACTTGAAATTTCTTGAACTGCAAAACTTACTATCTCTATCTAGCGGTTGCTTTTTTGAACTTTTAGTTATCATATGGCGCTAGAGTATTACTTCCTGATTCCATTGATGTTTCACTGGTCATTCTAGGCTTACCAGAAGAGAATTTACAGCACTGCAGACAGTCAGAAAGTTTTCAATTTGATTTGGGAAAAGTGTTTGGGCCGAGGTCAAATATTTGCTGATTGCTGCAATCTGAAAAGCGGTTTTGGTCTAATTTTTAGTGCAGAAATAGGGATAGCAATCTTCTCACCTGTGCCATTTCAGTTTTTGAGTTTGAACAAATATTAGCCTGTTTATTTTGAAATTCGTGTTTCGGGTAATATTCGTGGTTAGGGAAATCACAATACTAAACTAAATTCTTATTTTACTGTTTGGTGGCAGAAGTGGCTATTTTACCACCAGAAAGCTGAAGTAGGCCCGGTACCCAGAAGGGGGCCCGGTACTTTACCATCTGACGACTGAAATGGCTGTTTTAACCTCTGGTGTTAATTCCTTTAGATCTGATTACATTAAGATCTTAATAATGTTTGAAGTTGTGGGGAATTTTTTAAGTTTGGGCCCCTTAAATATTCCGGGCCCGGGCCCAAAAGTACCACTTAGACCCCCCTGTCAACGCCCCTGGATACACACGTGTTTCGCCCATGAGTCTAGGCTTTTTTTTTCGCAACGCTCAGAATTCAAAACGGATACCACTACATCTTGCAGGTTTACAATTTTCCACATGAAGTGGATTTGTTCCCTGTCTCATCATTTGTGCGTCCGCTCCGGGAAGCAACTTTCCAAATAGTACCATTAAAAGATCCCCTTCGAAGTTTGTTTGGTAATTGCAGAAGAAAAAAGAGCAATAGCACTGGTGGGAATCAAACCCACGTCGATGAAATGACTATCTGCATCACCGCCCTAACCCTCTGCGCCAAGTCAGCCGATGGAAAACGGATGACTTAATTTAGCTATTATTTGCGTTTTTCTTTTGTTGCTCAAAGGGGATTTTTTAATGGTACCTTTTCGAAAGTTGCCTCCGGGAGCCGTCCACACACCCAAACACTCAGCAGGCACACCATACTTATATGGAAGATACCTACCAGGGAGGCGAGGGACTTATTACGACCGAAGGGACCCACCGAGGTAGATGGTAATCTGTCGATGTAAGAATGATGGTTATTGGCTGCCTCAAGCTGATCTACCTGTCTCGACTTTCCTTTTGCTGATGTTGGAGCAGACTAGGAGATGGCGGGTCAAGCTCGAGAACTTGCGCGTTTTGGTAGAGAATTGATTTTAATTTAAGTTTGTTTGTGTGTGTGTGTTTCTTCTTTTATTTCATGCAATTGTCTTTCATGTTGTCACAACCCAGCTACAAATCGATCAAGTTTATTGGGAGGTGGTATACAAATCTTCGCCCTGGTTATAAATGCCATGACAGGAATATGCATCAAAGGTTGGAATTGACCAAGAACATTAAAGTAGTTTTACTTTATATATGATCTCATGGTATTTTCGACCAGTGTGGAGACTTGTATATCAGCTCCTTTGATTGATCGTTTTTGCATTGATGCAACGTCTGCACATATTGAATTAACACAATGTAAAATATAGTTATTTTTTTAGGTAAAAAATGTACCAGAATAACTGACATCAGTGCAACAGTCTTAGATCAAATATGGTCCAACGTGCAAACAGGTAACGAAAGTCGATGTGGAATTCTAATTAATGCAATCTCAGACCACTTCCCAGTTATGCATTGTACAAATATTGGAAAACCCTCAGTTACATGTCATCAATATACCAGATCATTTAATCTCTCAAACATACAAAATTTCTCAAATGCTCTGGAAAATATGGACATCACTTGTTGCTTAAATCAAACTGATGCTGATGAAGCTTATGAGTCATTCATAGGAGAATATACCAGTCAATTTAATAAGCATTTTCCTTTACAAAAATCACCTTTAAAAAAGAATAATTCTTGGTTTGATAAAGAACTACTACATCTATTACGAAGAAAAGAGCGTTTGTTTAAAAAGTACATATCAAATAAAACTATTCACTCCAACAAGAATTACACCTCTGCAAGAAACTTATACTTCCATACAGTTCAACAACAAATGAAGGAATTTTATCAATCTAAATTTGAAAAGCAAAAGTTTAATATGAAAGCTACTTGGCAAACAATCAACAATCTATTAAGTAAATCCCAGTCTAAGACTAACCATGGCATCAAAATAAATGATAGTACAGTCACTGACAGATTAACTATTGCAAATCACTTCAATGATCACTTTTTTTGTGCTACCGATTCCCTTACAAGAAAAATTCCCAAATCAAATACAATATTTTCAACATATCTTGATTCTCCATGCTCTGAGACAATTTATATTTATCAAACTACTTTGAATGAAATAAAAAATATTATTCATGCTATGCCAGCAAAAACTAGCAGTGGCATCGATGAAATACCTTCCATAATTGTAAAGTCAACCCTAAACAATATACTGCACGCTTTAACTCATATATTTAACTTATCTTTAACAAGTGGAAAATTCATAAATTCATTTAAGTTGGGGAAGGTGATACCTATCTTTAAAAAGGGTAGCTGCAAAGATTCAAACAACTACAGACCAGTCAGCCTACTACCTGTTTTTTCAAAGATATTAGAAAGAATCATGTACAACAGATTATACTCGTTTTTAATTAGACATAAATTTTTCTATAACAATCAATTTGGTTTCAGAAAAAATCATTCCACAAGCCATGCTGCTTCAATGCTAATAGAAAGTATCACCAGTATACTCAATGACAACCATCTTGCATTAGGAATCTTTCTTGATTTATCTAAAGCATTTTGACATCATTGACCATAAAATATTGCTAGCTAAATTATATCATTTCGGAATAAGAGGCGTGGCCTATGATTGGTTCAGGAGTTACCTGAGTAATAGAAAACAAGGAGTGGTTTTCAATGGCACACTATCTTCTAATGTTAACAACATATATTTGGGTATCCCACAAGGGTCTACCTTAGACCCTCTTCTATTTCCTATTTATGTAAATGACTTTCCTAACTGCCTTCAACACGGAACTGCAGTTATGTTTGCAGATGACACCACCATTATACTGTATATAAAAATAAAACCGTTTCTATTGTATATGATATGGCAAATCAAGAGCTTGTATGCATAGATCAATGGCTATCAACAAATTGATTGTCTCTAAATGTCACCAAAACCAAACACATTATTTTCATATATTTTCAAGTCAAGGAAGAAAGTCACTATCATGAAGGCCTCGAAATTCACGGCGGACACGGCGGACATGTCCGCCATCACACCATGTGATGTCCGCGGGAAGTCGGAATGGCCCATTTCGATGAGTCCGATTCAGAGAGTCCGATTCGAAGAGTTCCCTATTCGGAGACAGCCTTTTTCGGAGAGTTTCCTATTCGGAGATTTTTTGAAATTTTTTTATGAAAATTATTGGGTACAGTAGCCTAATTATCATTGCCGCTTTTACATCGTTTTGACGTCGCTAAACGTTGAAATCGTGCAGAAAAAAATAGAAATAAAATGTTTGAAGAATTAAATGAAAATTCGTCATGTCAGTTCAGTTGAATTGTTTTTATTTGTGACCATCATATCAAAAACAATACACGTCAACATAGCAAAGGTAGAAGCGACAAAACGCGAACGTTAAAACGTGCTTGTGACCGAAGTAAGTTATTGAGTTGAAAGAAATTTGGCATGGCCGCAACACCTTCAGAAAAATTTAAGATGTGAAGGGAAAATAAAAAAAAGAAGATGTTACAAAATAAATAAATCATCTTTATGTCTATAAGTTAGTACTTTTGAATAGTTAAAATGATTACCGGTAGTTTGGATCAACAAATGTGTGGCCTACAGCTTGGATTGAAAGGAAATTATCGGGTACCGTAGCCTAGTTATCCCGACCAACAAAAATTTGTTCCAAGAACCCAGTTAGTCTAACAGTTCATTTTTACATTGTAGTAACAGATAACCAAATGTGTGGCCTATCGTTTTAACATCGCTAAACGTTGAAATCGTCTAAGCCTGAGCAAACATTAATAGTTCAAAAATAAATTTAATTCGCTTTTTAGTCTTAAGATCTCAATGGTTAGGTCTAAACCCCACTCATGTAAAGCTTCGATAATTTCAACCATAAAAGAAACGATATTGTGGAATATCCTAGACAGCTAAAGTTCTCTTTTCTACACTATTTCAACGTTTAGCGACGTTAAAACGATGTAGAAACGGCAATTTCTGCTGGTCGGGATAACTAGGCTACGGTATTTGAACGTTTAGCGACGTTAAAACGATAGGCCACACATTTGGTTATCTGTTACTACAGGGGTCACCAACCTTTTTTGCATGCGGGGCACTTTGGCACTTAGGAGAGCTGTGGCGGGCCGCACTAATAAAATTTTAGGTAGGTTGACTCTTATGCTAGAAAAAAACGCATTTCGTACCCGGTATCCAGCGTTACATGTTGTATTTATCTTAGAATACCGCAGCAAAAAAATTAGTCGAACAACGCTACTGCCAGGCCAAGCTCCTTTAACAACACTTTTGACTTCTTTAACAATGCCTAATAAACGAGGCCACTTGTTTTGCGCACTTATAGCGAGGCGAGCGGTTTCATCAGAATATTCATCGCCAAGCAAGAGTGGTGTTGTCACTTCGCTTCACAAACGATATCTTGCCATTAACAATTTCAGTAAACATGGAAATGTTTGACACATCGCAATACAGGCAACAATAGTGACCTGCAAACATATCAGCAAAAAATAGGCTCCAATAACAGGGAGAAAAAAACCAGGCACCATGAAACAAACGCTTGTGGAAATCACCGAAAAAACGTTTCTATCGTAACTCATGAACAGTGCTCCCTCTAAAAAAGCAATGAGTTGGTTTTTCACCATTTTGTGAGAGTCTATAAAACCGTCTTTCCTTGATTATTAGACAAATGTCACTTGCTGTGCTTATTAGCATAGCAAGAATTGTTGATTAACAATATTTTGCAGTACTAAGCTAAATAGCTTCATAATACCAGAAAAAGTCTTTAAATTTGTATACACAGTAATATTTTTCCAATTTATTATAAATTGAGTTGGCACACTGACCTATTTTGCCAACAAAAACTTGCATAAAGGAACACTGCTCGTGAAACCCCATAACGGTGAAACGCACATTAGTGTTCACAGGACATTTACAAACTTAAAATAAGCACACCTATAGCTCACAGACATTTTCGAAATTCGAAAACAGACGTTTTAATCAACCACCGGGACAGTGTGGCTGGACATCGCATTGGAATAACTTTAAACGACCCCTACCTAAAACTACAATCTGATTGGTCGGTCGGTGGAATCGTATGCAAAGCGAAAATATGCTTTTCGGAAAGTATTTTTTGCCTTCATGCTGTTTAACTCCTCAAGAAAAGTATTTTTGGTTATACTTGTGCACTAATACTTTCCGCGGGCCGCACATAAAAGCGCGGCGGGCCGCATGCGGCCCGCGGGCCGCCATTTGGTGACCCCTGTGTTACTACAATGTAAAAATGAACCGTTAGACTAACTGGGTTCTTGGAACAAATTTTTGCTGGTTGGGATAACTAGGCTACGGTACCAGATAATTTCCTTTTAATCCAAGCTGTAGGCCACACATTTGTTGATCCAAACTACCGGTAATCATTTTAACTATTCAAAAGTACTAACTTATAGACATAAACATGATTTATTTATTTTGTAACATTTTCTTTTTTTTATTTTCCCTTCATATCTTAAATTTTTCTGAAGGTGTTGCGACCGTGCCAAATTTCTTTCAACTCAATCGCTTACTTCGGTCACAAGCACGTTTTAACGTTCGTGTTTTGTCGCTTCTACCTTTGCTATGTTGACGTGTATTGTTTTTGATATGATGGTCACAAATAAAAACAATTCAACTGAACTGACATGACGAATTTTCATTTAATCGTTCAAACATTTTATTTCTATTTTTTCTGCACGATTTCAACGTTTAGCGACGTTAAAATGATGTAAATGCGGCAATGATAATTAGGCTACGGTACCCAATAATTTTCAAAAAAAAAATTTCAAAAAATCTCCGAATAGGGAACTCTCCGAAAAAGGCTGTCTCCGAATAGGGAACTCTCCGAATCGGACTCTCCGAATCGGACTCACCGAATAGTAGCAGACCCGCGGGAAGTACCATCTGGATCGGTCATATTTGTCCGCCGAGAAATAACATAGGAACTACCGATACAAATCGTCATTGCATAACACAAACAATTGTTGCGAGAATATAATTTCCCGCGCATCTAGAAAATGTGAATACTGTATTTCTTAGCTTCCATTCAAGAAGGAAAACTTTCGATTTTTACGTTGCTTCAACGATTGATGACATTGAATCAGCGTAACAAAGGCGATCTCTTCGCTAAGAATCGCTGTGAATAAAGATTCAAAACCAAACCAACAAGTAAGCAAAGCCAAGCAAAACAGCAACATACAACAATACAGCAACATACTAGTAGACCAGGGTTCGATTCCAAGTCGGATCATACCAACAACTTTAAAATCGATACCAATTGTGTACCTTCTTAAGAGAAGAAGAGCGAACAAGTCGTTATCTCGTTAATATTATTTTACATCTTAAAAAGCTTTGGTAGAGAGTTTGCTTTGTTGAACCATAGCCAGACAAAACAAGGAAACTTTAGCGGGTTTAACATGTTTATTATAAAGAGATATAACATAGGCCTAATTAAAAAATCAACTCAAACATTTTTGACACGCACGTGTGTCCTCATCAGGAATTACTTAAATCTGTAATATTCATAAAATGAAAATTATAAGATAAATCTGACTATGCACTATAACTGTGACGACACTCCGGACTGAAAAGCACAAACTGAACAAGTGATGCAAGAATGATTACGAATAAATTATACGGCTGGAAACAGATCACATAAGGTGTAAAGTACAGGCATGTGACAAACAATTAAAACACACACAAAAGGAACGATGAGCCACAGGCAAATAACTGCCGGTTGAGAGACGGATTATTACGTTTGATAAGGGCCGGGCAGCACTTAAACCCAAACCAACCAAAAATACAATTAAAGAGCACATCGTCTCCTGTGTAACGTGCACTGCGACAATGTCTCGATCGACCAATTTAAAATCATATCTCGAGGCAGATCTGAATTTCAGACTAAGATCACGGAAGCCTTTTAAGAATCAAACGCAACAATCCGTCTCTCAACGTCTCTTTATAGTAAAACATGTTAGACCCGCAAAAACTGGCCTACTTTGTTTTGCTTGTCTATCCTAAATATGATCCAATGGAAAAAGAGATAGTCGTGAATAACAACAGCAGTTTCGGGGCGACAATAAATAAGCAATTCCTTCATTAATATTTACCAGGGCAAACACATTAGGGCCTACCTTGTTTCTTTTGGTAACTTGCAGCATAGTAAAGCAGCACGTAAACAATGAACATGTAGAAGAATGCTGCAAAATTCATCATTAAGATCGCAAACGAGTAGATGTATGCCGGTTCGTTTGAATCACCGTAATATCTGATAAATATAAAAATAAAGATCCAAGATTACAAAAACATATCGGAAGTATGTATAAGCAATAGGAAGAGTTAGACATAATTAGGTATAAAATACAACCGTTAGTTTCCAAAAAGAAGATGTCGGAGGAAAAGTACGAAATTCTCTCAAAACTTTATCATGTGACCCTTAAAATTGAAACGAGCTCCTTACACGTATTGAGTTGTCAGTTGAAACCATCTAAAGCTATAGAGGTGAAGATGAAGGCGAAGTTACGAGATGAGACTGTATTTGTAAAGATTGTAAGATGTTTACAACAGTTGCTTATTTAACCCATTAACTGCTGACGTTGCGTTGCTGCAACGCTTACTTTGAGCCTCTATAAACGCATTTCAAAACCAACTTTCT
The DNA here is from genome assembly GCF_918807975.1 of Aplidium turbinatum. Taxonomy (NCBI): domain Eukaryota; kingdom Metazoa; phylum Chordata; class Ascidiacea; order Aplousobranchia; family Polyclinidae; genus Aplidium; species Aplidium turbinatum. The sequence goes on along the minus strand of NC_137483.1, from coordinate 700,720 downwards.
ATCTAAAACAATGAATATTCTTGTCATTTGAACTCTAAACAAAGTGTTTAAAACCTTATTTTAAAACAATAAATTTTTTTGTATAACTTACTTAAAATCATCGCTCTTTTACGACACTTTTCTCGTATTTCGAGCGCATTTTGTTAGTCGTATTTTAATATGCATTAATTCAATAAAATAATTTCAAAAGATTAATGTTGTAAGATGTTTACAACAGTAGATTATTTAATAAATTCATTTTTTTGCGGTTTGTAGCCTAATTGCTTTAAACATCTCAAAATTTCCAATACTGCTGCAATGATGAGTTATTAAATTAAATTTGTAGATTTTGAAATCTTGTGTTTGCAAATCTATTGAAATGATCTAACAAACAAGCATCAATTTACTTTTGAGAATGTCAAGAATAGGATTTATGCTGAAATAAAAAACTAGAAACTTTATTATTTAACACACCCTACCCTAAGAAGGTAGTTTCGCATCCCGTACTTCTAAAAATCCCTGATCCCACTATACCCGATTGCTATTGTTCTAGCCATTAAATCACAAAACGTTAAAAAATTGTGAATCACTGAATTTGGTCGTCATCTTGTTCTTGCTTATGAGGCAGTAAACCAGGCAACATATCTCAACTGCAGCAATCGGTGCAGTGTATCAGTGTTTGGGTCTATTGCAGTGATTCCCAAACTGTGTGCCGCGGCACACTAGTGTGCCGCCACAGATTCTCGAGTATGCCGCGAATCTTTTTGGAATTTTGGAAAAGAACTGTATAAATATTTAAAATAAGGCATGCAGACATGCATATGCGACTTAACCCTATCTCAGTACGAGCTGTTTTCGTACTCGGAAAGTACGTCAAGGGCTATCTTAGCCCCGTACTAATTAATCGCTAATAACGGGAGCTATGAAAATCACAGAGCCAAAATATTTTACAAGATAGTAGCCATGTGTATTGTGCGCATAGAAATCAAATTTTTTCCAACAAATTTTAATGAAATAAAGTGTTTGAGATGAAAAAACGTCAGGAAGTCGGTTTTCATTCTAATTTCCAGAAAATAGCTTCAAAATTTACGTAAGTGCGCTGCGAGCGTTTTATAATTATTTTAGTGTGCCACAAGCTGAAAAAGTTTGGGAACCACTGGTCTATTGGATCCACCTGTCCTGTATGTTGGAAAATTGAACAGTGATGTATCGTCACCTCCGAGTTATCTCGGAGATGACGGATGTATACGGTCGTCATGGCACCAGGTCACGTGCTTTTAGTTTTTCTGTCGATTCCAGAATTTTGTGATCGTTGTCCGTTTCACTTGTTTCCAGCAAAGAGCACGCAAAACAAAAGTATTTGGGCGAATAGAAGACAACCTTTTTAATCAGGAAACATACTTCCTGGCGATGTGCGCTTTTTGTTTATTTTTTAAACACAGAATTTCTGCTTTTTTTCAATCACCCGCATTCGAAATTGCCAAGAAAATAGTAAAAACAAGTTTGGACTTCATGTCTTCGAACTAATCATAATTTTAATTACATATCAACGGTGCAATAACAAACAATGTGACTTATTAATAATCTTTTTTTGCATCGATTCGATGTTCAAAAACGTCAAATGCTCACAAAAAAGACAACAATTGAGAGTGTTGTACGTTCCTTCTACTTGTTGTTCTGCTTTAACGTTCATCGGCACTTGTATTAAAGTGACTATACTACAATGAGGCAATGTGTCTCGTTATGGAAGTTTCAAGAATCTTTATCATGAAGCAACTTTAACAAATCGTGCTTAATTCCAGATGAAGCTAAATTTTATTTTGTTTAATTTTATGTTGAAGGTATCTTGTGTCATGACACCAGCACACTCATTGCAAGTGTTAGTTCATTTACTTTGTTTTCACCGATTTCATTGATAGATATCTATTGGTATGGAGTGGTTATGTGTGTTTCACTTGTTTCTCAATGTAGTAAACTAAAAACATTGTTGGACAAAAATTTCCGTTAGGGTGAGTCTTTTTTTTTGCAATATTTGTTGCACAACTTGATATGAATCATTGACTTTATTGAATATATCAACAGTTTCAACAGTAAGAAAAATCAAAATCAATTGAAACATAAACTTTTGCATCTAACGAAACAAAAATTCAAGGCTGTGTCGTAACTTCGTCAGTCGGGGCCCCGGTGCGAGTATCCACTAAGAGGCCATTAAGTTTCTGCTCATATTATTTAATTGAGCTGCTTTTGTCTGTACAAGGATCATTGGGTTTGATTCTGTAATATTTATACAATTTTATATATTTTTGTGTTCAAAGCTGTCAACAATCGGAATACAGTTTCTCCAAGGTTGCATTGTCAAACATAAATTGTGTGATTGCAGATTTTCAAAATTGGAATAATGCCATACCAAGAATTTTGTCGGGGCAATAGTATATTGCAGGAATAATTTTGACATGTTGATGTTAATTTTGATACTTCACTGTGTAGATTCTAACGATCTTTTTAAGCCTGATGCTGCGAGTTAGTTGTGGCAATATCGAATTACACGAGCTTTCGGAACACAGTTCCCTAGTCATGTGCTATGACGAATGGTGTTGAATTCAGTGAGTGGTTCTTTCATGTGGCTCTTTGGTTTAGCTTGAGGATGCCGGCTGTTGAATTTCTGTGCTGTTAGGCGCTATTGTTGTGAAATTTTGTTGAATCAGTTGTTAGTAGATTAGGTGACGTAGTTCTTCCCTTTCGGCACGGTTGTTGATTTTTGGATTTTGCCTGCTGATGAAAATGGCCTCTTTCAAACGTAATTGTACCGCGTCATTTTCTCTGGCAATAATTTTAAATTCAAAGTCGGCGTGGCACTGTTGTTGATCATCAAAGACCGAACTTTTATCTGAAATAAGGTGTTCTTTGATGCGGGAGTGGAGTGGGCGTATCATGCTGCCTATATAGCTTTCCCTGCATTTTTTGCATGTGATCTTGTAGACACAGTTCTTGGTGGTACACATGTCGTCGTTCCGTAGTTGGCAGTTTTGCAGTCGGCAAGGTTCGGATTTTTGTGTGTTTTAAGTGCGTTTCGGAGGGTTTGTGAGCGTCGAAAGAGGCGGACTGGTAAGTCCAGGTCTTTGAAGATTTTCTTTATTTTACGATCCGCGTCGTCGCTCATAAAAAGAAATTCGAAATGTATTGGGTTGTGTGGTGTCTGAGGTGGGGGTTGTCTGCTTTGTCGGTGTCGTCGTCGTCTGGGTGGTTGCTTAAGAAAGTCCTTGGGGTATCCGTTTTCCCTGATTGTCTTTTCGAATTCAGTCAGGTGTGGTGCTGCTTTATTGGGTGAAGAACATCTATCCTATCAATTGCTTAATTTTGATATAATACCATGAAAATCATATCAAAATAGATGACGCAAGTACAAAAGTTTTTAATTTACGTGATTACAAATTTACGTGAGTACAATTTATTGAGGCAAAGCGACTTTGGAATTAGTAAAAAACGACTTTGGAAAGCATTGATTATGTAGAAAGCATTTGCCTTGGAAACAAAGGAGAAACGTCATCAGCAAATTTGTGTAAAATTTTTTGCTTTAACCTTAACATTCAAATAAGAAGCAGTTGAAAGAAAGCTTGGTTCCAAAACTTGATATGTCGTCACCACTGATTTCATTCCTTTGTCTCAAATTGAAAACATTAACTTTAACTGAATCGTTCCAGCCAGGTTGCTGTCAGATTCAAAATGAAATCGAGCGTGTTCGAAGAATTGAAAACTTGTGATTGTAACTATTTTGTTACAAAATAATAATTACAAATAATGAAAATGCTGGTTTGGTATTGGAAAATGCTGGCTTGGTTTGGTATCAACATTTACGTTCCATAAGAACAAAATTAGGCGAGCCAAACAGAAGCAGTAGGCCTAAGTGGCTAAAGTGGGGCCCTAGGTAAGCTACGACAAAAACCTAACGTAATAAACAAAAATCCTGGACGAAACAGACTATAACCTGCATGTAGATTCATAACAAAATAACAACAAGTTTACTTTAATTTTAACATAAATATTTTACAATAAAATGTAGCAATGAGGGGCACCTTGCCCTGGGGCCCGATGCCTTGCACCGACAGCACTGGCGGTAGTTTCGGCCCTGATTCAAGGTGGGTTGTTTTTGTTTCAAACATCTTCTGCTGGTCAGGGAGGTGTTTAAAGTTTGTCACTTACCTTGGCAAGCAAACTGCATCTGTGCTGTAATATCCAAATGATCCAAATGTGGTTTGGGAGGACTCATCACAATAATAAGGAACAACTGAAGACTTGTTGAATATATTGCAAAAGCTTGAAATGGATAGAGATGTGACTTCTGGAACGGTTTGTCTTTCAACAGGAAGCTTGTTTGCAGTTTCAAACAAATTCTTTAGTTGCTTTGCACTAACGGACTGTGGTATGTAAGGTTGATCTATGACAATTTCAGTTGCCAGGTTGTTGGAGATTGATGGGAAAGTTGGAATGACAGCAAGAAGTATTGACAAGACCCACAAGCATGCGATTATAGAACTGAGACGACTCCAACTCATGAACTTTGCTTTGAAAGGTTTCCTAACTACATACAATCGATAAGATGACATCACAACCAACATGCAAACCGACATTTCACTTGAAACTACAGCAAGGACACCAGCAAACACACATTGATTGCTGAGTAACCAATTTCGTTTCTGCTCACAATACCTTCCAGAAAATTCAACTGACTTTGAGGCAATAAATAAAAGATAGAAACCCATCAGGAAATCTGACACTGCTAAGTTTAGGAGCATGATGTTGAAACAGAGCCCAGCTGTACTTGAAGAAGCATTTGCGTTTCGATTGGCTTCACCAATGTCTACAGATGTTTTGATGATTACAATCAAGTTTCCCACCACCGCTGATATCATTATGATCCACAAAGCAACATAAAAGAATGTGTTTCCAATAAGCTCGGTTTGTGATGAAATACTTGAGCTAGTGACAACGCATTCGTCTGTGTAATCGTCACAATCAAAAGCTCCATCAAACACTTTATAAGTTGGAAGAAATCTTTTGTTGTTGTCGCAATAAAAATGTGTCAGAGATGAACAATTCAACTCATCGACCAAATTGTCGCAATTCTTCACTAAGTTGCATCTGTAAGTATAAGGTAACAAGTAGAAAGTATCTTTTGAATTTAATTTAATTTTAATTTATATAAGTTAGCCTACATAGTATGATAGTACAGTAGGAGATGGTGCATAGGATGGTACAGAGTTGAAAGCAGTGACGTAGGGAGAAAGAAAATTTTAGGAGAAGAAAAATAACTTTGGAAGGGAAGATATTTAATGATTGAAATAAAGAGTTTGTTTAAAAGCAACCGCTGAATGCGGCCAAACATTGTTTATCGCTTGTGAGTTACAAACAACGTCACAGTTTATTCAACTGTTGCAAAACAGCTGATTCAGCCTATCCAGTGTAACTTCAGTGAAAAAAAAAGTAACAAAAAAAGTAACTTTAGTGACAAAAAATCGTCCTACTTATGAGTTACAAACAACGTCACAGTTTGTTCTTAAAGTGTTGCAAAACAGCTATTTCAGCCTATTCAAGGTATTGTTAAGATCTCATTCTATGGAAAGCAGAACACACTTATCTGCACAAACACACTGCGATTCAAGAACACTAACAAGTGCAAAGCAGACAGCGCTTTTACCATAAAATAACGATAATTATTTTGTGCTTTTTGGAAAACTGCTATTCCACTTCTTCAATTGCTTTGTCTGAACCAGGCATCGACGGCCTCAGATGAATAATTAGATCAAATGTTCCTATTATATGTTGCATGGATGATTGTTTTTGTCTTGTCGTTAAATTGTTTCAGATGTGTTTGTCTTTGTCTGCCAGGTGCCCGCTTTCCAAAAATTTTACCAGTTCAAGAGAGATGCTCCAGTTTTTGCTTTCTTATTACATGGCCGAGATATTTATATTGGCTATTCCACTATAGAGTAATAATACAAATAACTCTTTGTGTCGATATAACGCAACAATTTGTGAATGAAAGTGGGGAAAATTTGGATGAGTTCCACTAAGGTTTGGTTACACTAAGGTTTGAGTTCCACTAAATTTGGATGAGTTCCACGTTTTTCTCTCATTGAAAGCAATCTAAGATATTGTATTAGTGCTTGGAAGCATGGTCATGTTACCATTGTAAACAAACAGCAAAAAATTTGTAACAAATTCTTAAAAATGATCACTAAGCATGAACCACAATGCAATGTTGACAGTTTTTTCACAATTGATAACCTTTATACCATCGAAACTGGCAAATTCATGTTTAAACTAAAACATAATCAACTGCCTAAAAACTTTAACTCACTATTTCAACTTAACAGCAACTTGCATCACATATCAACTAGAAGTAGCAATCGATTTTTTCCCCCTATTACTCGAAAAAGTTAACCCAACAATCCATCCAATTTAGTGGAGTTAAAGTCTGGAACGATCTCCCTAAACACATTACTGAAATCGAAACCTTTTCATTATTCAGCAGCAAGCCGAAAACCCATCTGCAAACAAAAAATCAAACCGATTAGCATACGTCCATTGTGTAATAGATACCACTTTTGTACATTTAATCTTTCAAGTACTGCTGTTTGACACCTAGTATCTGCTTAGCTTATTACAGCTGTCACTGTCGTACATCTGCCATCACCACCTAAAACTGTTCAATTTCAATAGGCTGCTATTAGATGCTAATATGTTACCAATGAAATACGCCTTTAATTAGCCGAACTACGTATAATATACTTGTTCACAGAACCTTATAACTCTCTGTTACTTTGTTGTGTAGATTTGTTTGACAAGACTACTTCAACAATGAAGCTGTATGACTCTCCAGAAGTTTGGTTGGAAATTCATTTCAAAAAACTCCAAAGAAACTCCATCCCGCTCCGATACCGAAGTCACCCGCATGCCATCTAGACCATTTTCATATCATCTTCACTACATTTTTCATCATTCATGATCATCAGTTTAATATCATGCTCAAATAATAAGTTAAATAATCTAAATTCCTGTACCCATCAGTTATCAATTCCTATTCAACATCACTCCACTGTCGTTGCTGCGAACACTCCATTTCACTTAAAACGATGCACTGTACATAGTATTTTGTATGTGTAATATGTTTAATATGTAAATAATATGTAATATGTTTAATATGTAATAGTAAGCCGTATGTTCATTGTTTATTCTTAAATGCTCGTGTTGTTGATTTTTCTTTTTTATATTGGTTGTAAGGTTCAGTCGTCCCCGCACGATTTCATCAACTGGCACACCTCCAGTTGCTTTAGGTACGTGGAGCCAACTGGTTCTTCCAACTAATTCATCTACTTTAAACTGTTAGGTTTGGTGGCCGTGCTTAATTTACTTTCGTGTACGTAACCTTTAAATATGCATCGCATGCACGTTTTAAACTTTTGTAGTTTTGCCTCCTTTTCCTTTTGTTGGTTTTGTTCCCGTTCACTATTTGTAACTTTATCATTACTGTTGTTTTCCGACAAAGAAAAATAAATTGAATTGAATTGAATTGAAAGGTTCCAACAAGGCCTTCAACTTCACAACGAATATTTTTTTTTTCGAAGCAAAGTTTTTTTTATATGAAAAGTCATTCAACATGAAATACAATGTCATTAAAACGTTGTAATAATTTTTTAAAAACATATTTGTTTGGGATTGTAGCGGACGCAGAGTGTTGTCCAGTCCGCTGATACACAGCTGTTAATATAACAGCAGCATCGCAAGCGCAGTGGTGGTAGGGATAATCTGAATACAAAGCCTGTTATACTTCATTATAATGGTTTATTGAAGAAGTACAGCTTCAACTAAAAGGTGGGATGAAGTACAGCTTCAACTAAAAACAACAAAACCCATAGAAAATATCATCACCGTCAAAATATCGTCAGACAAGAATTAAACGTAAAACGGTCGGTACCAACATCGAAATTGACATAGCTGAGCAACAACACAACATTTAACAATGTAAGAAACAAAAATTAACATAAAGTGAACGTTTTCGGCTACACATATAGCCCTTATCAAGCCTAAAAAAATAGTACATTGTATACAGTACCTAAGAAGTACTTGAGAAACATACAGTATAACAAAATATGGTAATTTACTCACATGAAATGGCAAACTAGAAACGCGGCACAACGGGTCGAGTATTTGAAAGACAAAAAATTAGTTATTCAGAGGGAAATGTACAAACATATTAACCTAACGCAAGATGGACAGAAACACACACGAGACAATTGCACAAATAAAGCACAATACGTGACAAATTTATTGAAGACGGTTGAAAGATAGGAGGCTCCGCCGGCAAACAATTGCCTCTTGAGCTGTGGATTGCATGATTTGATAACACTGGCCGACACAATTTTTGGTGCCGGCAGTTTTTGAACTGATTTAGACTAACTTTGGAGCGCTGATTCCGAAAATGCAATCAGTTTTTTTCCATCAGGTCAACTTTTTAAGTTACAGTGATTTTGACTTGTTTGCAATCGCACTACAAAGTAGCACAAATACAATAGTTTTAATGCTGTCATTATAGGATTACAACCTTTATTATTACTCTTGCATTACATTCTCGTCGTCGTCGTCGTGTGAGCGTCTGGGGCCGAGGGTCTATCCTTTTACCACCCCAGATTCACGATGTTCCCGGACTACACTGGAAGGCTACTAGACAAACATTCTAATCTAAGACAAACAATGAAAGCAGACAATGCCAAGACAATTGTTTTCTGTGTTAAATGCTAGTAGGTGCAAATCAAGACAGCATAATGGTGCTTTTTTTGGGGTGGAGGGGGGGGATCTAGCGCGCTTATGGCTACAACATCTAGAAGACGTTGTCTCAATAACCCAAATATTTTCTGCTACATCTGTGGTGATTACACATTAAAGCCTAACAGAAAACCAATCGATGATTTTCTAAAGCGTGCTTGTCTTGCTTACTTTAAAGTGAAGTTGGGGGATCAAGATAAGTCTTGGGCTCTCCGCATTGTTAGTAAAACTTGCAAAGAACATTTAAGTCAATAGACGAATAAAAGGATTAAGGTTTGCTATTCCAACGGTGTGGCGTGAACCAAATGATCATAATAGCGACTACTATTTTTGTGCTGTAAACATCAAAAGCATTAACAGGAAAAATAGGACTTCCTTGCAATATCCATACGTAGCTTCAGCAATCAGGCCAGTGCTACACAGAGAACCACATGCGGCCCGCGTGCCAGGGTTTGGACCACCCTGATCTAGACTACTTTCCTGATAATCTTGGCGATTTGAGTGGCGAGCAAGGGGAGGATTTCTTTAAAACATTTTAATGAGATGAAAGCCAAATATCAAGGGAGATGGGATGCTACCATGCTAGCTGACTATTGCTGGTCTATTAAACGCGATGATGCTTTTGCGGTTCACTCTCGTAGATCTCTTAAGCGCAAATTTATGACAGACACTTAATGACTTAAGCAAGGTGAAGAATAAAAAGTTACCATACCTATTAATCGTATGTTTGTGTATACGTTTTTAAGTTCTTTGTTGGCTTGCTGAAATTGATTTGTGTCTTTTGACAGTATATTTGACTCGTGAATAGATTTCACATGAGCAATTATGCATTAGTGCACTCATGCAGTGGAATCACCGTACCGTAACTAGAAAACTAGACCTGATAGACAAAAACTGACTGCATTTTCGAAATCAGTGACCCCAAATTAGTTAAAAGCAGTTGAAATATCTTCGGCACCAAACAAAAAACAAATTTTTTGTCGGCTAGTGTAATTAGTGCCTCGTGAATCTTTGTGTCGAACTCGGGCAAACAATTTCGACCAATCTGGAAAGACTTCAACGAAGGTTTATTATTTGAGCACAATTGACAGTTCTGAGTATGATCTTTAACCCTATTTCCTGTGACGTTTTTTGGCCAGTTGACCTGCGGACGGGGGGGGGGGGGTCGGTTCGACACTAGCATTTTGAGCTGGTGTAACTCAAAAACTACGCAAGATAGATCAATCAAATTTTCACATGAGGCAGATAATTTATTTGACAACACAGCATCGAAAATCTTTTGCAATTTGTGCAACAGCGCAACTTGAAAAGTCTAATAATTTGGTGCTTGGTTATATTTCTTTATTTGACTTGAGAAATCGCTTCTTAATTGTCTTATAATTGAGTGTGATGGGACAATTCCTTTGTGTTCCATTTTAATCTTTTACGCGTGGACATCGTCCACGCTTCAATAAAATCGTAATTGGCGTCCGACTTACGTTGCTTGTTATTTTGCCGGAGACATTGTAAAAATCTTTTGCTTTGTCTCAACATTTGCAGAATGAGACAAAATCAAAGCAAAAAAATCTCTTTCAAGTTATTTTTGAGCCACATGTTATAGTCTATACTTTTTCAAACGTACTGTCATCACTTGATATGAGCACTAACTCAAGCAATGAGCTTTAGTTAACATTTTATTTGTGACAATTGTGTTCAGTTCAGTTTTCTTTCCACGCTGGCACTGTCCAATTTGGTTATACATGATCAAGAAACATTTTTTATTTTGCAGCACATCCCAGGGAGGTATTTATTCGTTTTTAAGATTGTTTCAACGACTGGAGACGTTGAATCGATGTAAAAAGTGTCTGATTTGCTTTCTAGCTAGCCGTTGATTACAGAAAAGTAAGGTAGCCTAATAGTGTCACATGGTATTTGAACAACAACCTATCCAAAGGTCATTACTTGCTTCGATAGGAGCTCGTTCCAACTTAGGCCTTCATGCGCTCCAAAAAAAAAGCGTCTAAAACTCCTGACTGATAAACTATGTCACGATGCATTACAAAAGTGATATGTTTCCATACTTACCAACAATGATCACTGTGAATGAAATAATTTTGCAAACAGTTTTGATAAAGTGTATTGATAATAATTGTTTAGTTAAATCGTATTGGTAGGCTAAGTATTATTTGCAAAGTATTATATTCTTGAATGAACCATAGTTTTTAAAAAAATAGTTTGAACAGGTTCCATCTGATAGAAACTATAATTGATATCATCGTGAAGGATCAAATAGCTGTGAAAATCACTTCGAGCAATTCTTTGTTATGATTTTCATTTTTCATTATGCAAGCCAAGGTGAACCTCAATATACATTTTTTATTTATTTATTTATTATTCATTTTTTTTAGAGAAGTTCCCCAGGTCCCAACACCGACCCTCGTTCATCACGGCTCCAACGCTCACAATGCCTGTCCCGAGCAAGCCTGTTAAGAGATGGAACTTCAGAATTGCTAACTGGGAATACTACAGCCTCCTCACCAACGACGCCACTCAGCACTTCCTACCCCCACACACCAACAACGTGGAAGAAGCCTACCAGGACTTTTGTGATGCGATAACATCAGCGGCAAAACACACCATCCCCTACGGCCGACGAAAGAACTACATGCCGTGCTGAGATAAGGAGTGCGAAAGCCTCTACTCTGACTTCCTCCACGCCCCTCAGGGCAATGACACCAACAGCTCAGCCACAGCCCTGATGGCAAGGCTGGACTCAAAGAAGAAGGACCGCTGGACAAAAGCCGTTGAATCAATCGACTTCACCCACTCCAGCCGCCTTGCATGGAGTGCATTGAACAATCTAACTGGCAGATCACGTGCCTCTCGTCAACAATGTCCCGTTTAAGCAAATTCCATCGCCTCACAACTTGTGGAGAACGGGAAATACAAATCGAGAAACAGTGCATAAGACAGGTCCGTCTTATAAGAAATGACGGACCTCTGGAGGGTAACAACCCCAGACGGGGACAACATCTCGGGTGAGTTCACCCGGAGGAATTTTCCGCTGCCCTCCAGCACATAAAGCCAGGTAACGCCCCGGGCCCTGACCACCTATGCCCGGAGTTGATACTTCATTGCTGCCGCCTTCTTAAAGTCCTGGTTAAAAGACTTCCTTTCCTGCTGCTTGCGCCACCTGAGAATTCCAAGAATCTGGAGAAGAGCCCTTGTGGTTGCAGTTCCTAAGCCGAAGAAGCCCCCAGGGGACCCGAAGAGCTACCGCCCAATCTCACTGCTCTGCATCCCCTTCAAGATCCTCGAGAGACTTATCTACGCCTGTGTCGAACCAATAATAGATCCGCAGCAAGCTGGCTTTCGACACGGACGATCAACCGTTGATCAGGTCACACTTATCAGGTCACACTTATCAGGTCACAGATCAGGTCACACTAATGACCCAAGATAATAAGGATAGCTTTTCGGCTAAGAAGAAGGCTGGCGTCGTGTTTGTTGATCTCACGGCTGCGTATGATACCGTAGGGCATAGCGGCCTTACCTGCAAGTTACTCCGTCTGCTCCCTGACAGACACATGGTCCACATGATGATGGAACTTGTGCAAAACCGCAGTTTCACCCTTAGAACCGGTAGCGGTCGTCGGAGCAGACTACGCCGACTTAAAAACGGCATCTCACAGAGCTCAGTCTTGGCTCCTCTCCTGCTCAACATATACACATACGATCTGTCCCCCATCATCTCCAGGTAATATGCTTACGCAGACAACCTGGCACTCCTGCACTCAGCGGAAAATTGGCAGTCAATGGAGAGGAACCTCAGCTAGGACATGCAAACACTTTTAGCATACCTCCAGAAATGGAAGCTACAGCTCAGCAAGGTTAAAACAGTGTCAGCGGCCTTCCACCTTAACAATCGGGAAGCACAGCGTGAGATAAACATCAACATTGATGGGGAACGTCTGCCCTACTGTGCCGAACCTACCTATCTCGGCATAACCTTGGACAGGTCACTCACGTACCGCCGACACCTGGAGTCACCCCGCAAAAAACTATCTACACACGTCGCACTTTTGAGGCGACTGGCGGGTTCCGGCTGGGGAGCTGGTCTGCCCAACCCACCGGCCTCCACACGGTGCGCATGTCTGAGGACCCTGGACGACGAGACTGTCGAGTGGCTGATGACTTCTTGCCCTCCAATCTAGTCTGGAAAAGACCTGCTCATACGCGGTATTGATGAATTACTATTCCATTCACCTGTCTGGATTCGTTTGCTTATTTGTGTTATGGAAGGAAAATTACATGAATTGAAACTTCACCTGAAAGCTTTCTGTTTCACGAGCAACTATAAGCAATTCTTGAAACGACCATTTATTAGGTTTTATTGAACTAAGAAACGAAGTACATCTGCAAAACACAAGCCATAAATATAAAACGAACAAAGAAAGTCAGTCTCACACGATCAGAACTTAACCCTTGAAATTTTTTTTGGGGGGGGCTGTCAATTCAACTTTTTTGCATCAACAGTTGTATCTCTAAAACCACTAGAGCTGCGACTACGCGACTTCTTGACTTTTCCTAACTTTTATTCACCTCTATTGAGCTGAAATTTTGAGCGAATAAAGGTTATAAATTGAAAGATATAAGGCATTTCTCATCACATCCCCTGCAATATTTCATATTCTATTGTTCAAAATTTTCCAAAATTTGTTCAAATTTGTTCAAAAATTTTCCCTATATCCTTATCTTTAAAATCCTATATCTTTAAAACCCTATATCTATATCTTTAAACCCCTATAACCTTAAAATCCTATTGTTCAAAATTTTCCCCAATAATCCAAAAGTCATAAGTCATCTCAATATTTCAACGTATATGAGCAGTTATAAAATTCACATAGTTTTAATTTTCGGATATGCTCAGCGTGAATAATTTTACAAAATGAATCCCAAGTTTTGAAACCGTGCCTTAAAAAATAACAGAGATATCACTCCTAAAGCATAAGAAGAATCGACAGCCCCCCCCCCCCCCCCAAACTGAGCAAGACTCCAGGAGCCCAACCTTCTAGTATAGAACATGTATTGAACAGTGGTGAATATGGTTTCATCTGGTAAGGTTACAATATTAGAGAAATATTGATTAAGAAAATAAATCAATAGTTTTTTTTACAAGTCTAAGCCTTAAACCATTTGACCAGGTTAACACTCACAATAGTATTTCAAAAAATTTTTTAATATAAGTTATGTTGTGAAACCGGTTTTCTTCCAATAGGATTCATCAGCACAACTGGATCGAAACGAGAAAATTACAGAAAATTACTATCAGCACAACTAGCCCAAAAAAAAACGCAAAATTACGTATTAAATAAATAAAAAAATAAAAGTCACTGAATGTCCAAAACCTTCATTTCTTTGCTTTATTCTTTTTCATTTCTTTTTTTTCTTCATAGTATTGCTAAATATACCAAATACAGAAAATATTGCAACAATTCGATACGATAACTTACTAAAGAAAATGATGATGTAAGTAAATGATGATACATCATCACTAAAGATGATGTAACAGAAGCGTTTGTTCCAGATTGCACCGTCATAAGCATTTCTTAATCATACCGTGCTTGTAAATTCATCTCAGTTATTCTACTTTTTACTACTGCTTGTACGGACAGTTTGAGTAAGTTATCGTATCGAATTGTTGCAATATTTTCTGTATTTGGTATATTTAGCAATACTATGAAGAAAAAAAGAAATGAAAAAGAATAAAGCAAAGAAATGAAGGTTTTGGACATTCAGTGACTTTTATTTATTTATTTAATATGTAAATTTGCGTTTTTTTTGGGCTAGTTGTGCTGATAGTAATCTTCTGTAACTTTTTCGTTTCGATCCAGTTGTGCTGATGAATCCCATTGGAAGAAAACCGGTTCCACAACATAAATTATATTAAAAAATTTTTTGAAATACTATTGTGAGTGTTAACCTGGTCAAATGGTTTAAGGTTTAGACTTGTAAAAAAAACTATTGATTTATTTTCTTAATGATTGCTTTCTGTGTTAGGTTGATCGCCCATTTGAGGAAGTGTCATAGTACCTGATCACCTTTACCAGTTAGTTTTTCTCACTTTTAGAAATATTGATTATTATGCATTTTGAAGAGTTAATTTAAAAAAAGCCTAATTCGCGGAATTTGGCCAATCTGGCAACTTGCGACTGTGGAAGCAATTTTTAAATCGCTTCCACGATTAGTTAAAGGAAACGTAAATTACGCAAACTTTGCGCTGCTTTTTTTCTTTCTTTCAAACTTGTTTCTTCTTATTGCAAAAACGAGAGCAAGGGAAGCGATACGAATCTTTGCTTCCGTGAGCTTCCAAATTTAAAAAAATTAAAACCGAGTTGAAATCCTCCGGGAGCATGAGCTAAAAACTGTTCTAAATCGTATTCAGGTAACGAAATTACTAAATCGTTTTACTGAAAAATATCAGCTTCTCTTTTTTCAATTTTGACAGGGGAAGCAATGCTTCCCTTGCTTCCATTGAGGATACGCCCCTGAGACGCACTGAGTAAGGCAATCAGTACTTAGTGAACGGTGTGATTTTCCTCGTTATGCGCATGACTACCCGCAAAGCCAAACAAATTGCATCACAAAGAATAATAGCTTTGCATGAAAATAGCTTTGCCCATGACGTCGTGAAATGTAATGTAATTTCCATGAAAAACCATGAAAACATACGCAATGTAAAACACTAGCCAAAAACCGCAACCAAATCAAAACTAGCCCAAAAACGCAACCCGCGACTGCTGAATTTTTCCGGCAACTCCGAAACAAAACTAGCTCAATTTCGTGGGAAAACCGTGAAACTGGCAACTTTGACCTCACCAACAATACAATGCAGTGCATGTGACGCAATAAATGCTATTGTTTGCTTATTATTATGAAACCTCAATTTGTTTGCACAACAATTCAATTATTATTCCACTCACCTGTCTCCAGCACAATGATCATGATAAACTGGTGATGAAGGATCGTTTTCGTCACAATGCTTCAGAAGAGGACAAAACATTTCATCACTTTTGTCGTCGCAGTCTGCCTTTTTATCGCATGCATCTCGAGGAAATGGCCCGCAACGTTGACGACATTTGCCTTGTAGTTGTGGGTTTGGTGGAATATAGCCAAAATAGCAATAGTTCAAATCGCAGTAAGGTGATTCATCTGAAATAGAAACGCACAGTGGAGTTAATTCATTATATTTTATAATTAGTGATAAGTCAGTCTGCCTTTATATCGCATGCATACGGGAGATATGGCCCACAACGACGACTATATTTGCCTTGTAGTTGTGGGTTTGGTTGACTAATATTCAGAAGGCAATTCGGCCAATTGCAATAAGGAAATTCCTCTGTAATACAAACACACAGTGAAGTTCATTCGTTTCATTTTATTTCCAAATATAAAAAAATAAATTAACGTTTTCTCTCCAGATATTTCTAACGATTTATTCTAAACAGAATAATTAACTAAAATTATTTTACTCAAATGATATCGCAATTTGATTCATAAAGTTACTGAGCAAAAATTACGTTTCAACTATCGTAATAATTATTTAATATAATGAACAGACAAATGTCTATAATGCCAAAACAAATGCTGGTATAATAGTTGACTGCATTGCTGACTATCTGCCTGTAATACAATGCTCTCAATTAGGTTTAATTCAAGAACTTTCCAATTTCAAAGAGAAAAGGTGCTTTAGTAACACAAACATCTGTAATTTTGTTAAAACACTATCAGAGTTTAACACTAAAAATATTATGGAAGAAACTAACGCTGATACAGCTTACAATAGGTTTTTTAACAATTACTCCGAATTATTTAAAAATAGTTTTCCTGTCAAATCAGTAAAACACACGAAAACCCAATGTTGGTATGATGCTGAACTCTGTGAACTTCATAGAAAAAAACAACTTGCATATAAAAAGTACATTAGAAAATCATCTGAAATCAATAAATCCCGGTACAATGCTCTGAGAAACTTATATGTTAGATCACTGAAACTCAAAAGGTAAAATCATTTCAAAATTGCTCTGTTAAAACACAAAAATGATCTTAAAAGCACCTGGAGTGTTTTAAATCAGCTATTAGGGAAAACCAAGTGCAACAAATGATCCCGTCTGGTTGCTGGAGATAAAATCTTAATTCACAACAAAGATAAAGCTGACTACTTTAATGAATATTTTTCTTCAATTGCATCAAAGCTAGTTGATAAAATCCCAAACACAACTTCACAATTTTCAGACTACCTTTTCAATCCTATTAATAAATCAATTTTTTTACAGCCCACCACCACTCTTGAAATTAAGCAAATTCTCTCTTCCTTTCAATCCAAACTAAGTTGTGGCATTGATGAAATACCAACAAAAATTATAAAAGCTTCCCCAGACAATATACTTACTGCACTTGCACATATATTTAACTTATCCTTAACCAATGGCAAATTCATATCATCATTCAAAACATCTAAAGTAATACCTGTATTTAAAAAAGGGAAAGCAGAAGACTGCAGTAATTATCGACCTATCAGTTTATTACCATCAATTTCAAAAGTACCTGAGAAAATAATGTACAATAGAATATACTATTTTCTAGAAGGCAATAACTTCTTCTATGGTCAGCAGTTTGGTTTCAGACAAAATCACTCAACAAGTCATGCAGCATTACATCTTGTTGATAAAATTTCAAATGCAATTGAAAGAAAAGAAACAACACTAGGTATATTTTTGGACCTGTCCAAAGCATTTGATACTATCGATCACCACATTCTGCTAAACAAACTTTACTATTTTGGTATAAGGGGTATAGAGAGAGATGATTGTTTATTTGCCTTTCTAATACGAGTCGAGAAAAAGAAACACAATTACATACAAATCAAATTATAGCAATAGAAGCAATAGATAATAATAATAGATAGATAGATAGCAATAGATAGATAGCAATAGAAAAGTATAGCCCATGAATGGTTCAGAAGTTACTTACAAAACAGATTTGAAGTTGTAGAAGTATCTCACTCAATGTCTGCTAAACGAGAAATATGTTATGGAGTACCACAAGGATCGATCCTTGGACCATTATTATTTTTAATCTAAGTTAATGATTTTTCGAGATGTTTAGTACACTCTGAATCTATAATGTTTGCTGACGATACCAATTTATTCTTTTGCAGTAAAAATTATGACAAACTTTTCGAAATGGCGAATGAGGAAATTACAGGAGTAACAAACTGGTTAGCAGTAAATAAGCTATCATTAAATGTAAAAAAAAACAAATACATGTTATTCAATAATACCAATAAACTTTCAAACCTCTCTTACACACTGTCTATATATGCAATCAACCCATTGAACGTGTCAACACTATTAGTTTTCTGGGCATTCTGCTGAGCGAAGACTTGTCATAGAAACCCCACATGCTATGCTTACTGCAAAAACTTTGGAGTGATCTGCAAGGTTAAGTCCTACTTAAACACCAACAATTTGATTTGCCTTTACCATTCCTTAATTGAGAGCAGCAATCTCCGGTATTGCATAAGTGTATGGAAGCATGGTCATGTAACTGTTTTAAATAAACTTCAAAAGATTTGCAACAAATTTTTAAAAATGATTCCAAAACATGAATCAAATCACTCTAAATCCCATAATTTATTCTCAATTGACGAACTATACACAATAGAAACTGCAAAATTTATGTTGAAACTCAAGCACAATCACTTACCCCAATGCTTTAATTCTCTATTTCAACTTAATAACAATTTGCACTCAATATCAACCAGAAGCAACAATAACTTTTTCCTCCCCTACTTATCCAAAAGACTGACTCAACAATGTATCGAGTTTACTGGAGTAAAAGTGTGGAACAACCTCCCGAAAACCATCACTGAAATTGAAACCTTTTCAATATTTTGCAGTAACCTGAAAAAGCATTTGCGTTCTGAAAATCAACCTCTAACAACCTATGCTGTAACTCTTGAATTATCTGACTGTATTATTGATTGTTGCACCAAATCCTGGTATATAGCATGCCTTTCCAAGTGTCATTTTTGTAAATTTATCCTACATACAGTATATTACTATATTGTACTTTAACATATCTTACTATAGCCTACGTATATCTTGTCATATATTACACACGAATAGATAAATATGATGATTACTATCTTTACTCTTCCATGAATAAGCTACTAATACTCTATTGCATAATTTAATATTTGCCAGATAAGAATATATCACTAAGTTACTACAAGCTTGCATCTAACTACCCCCGGGTTATTATAAGCTATCATGTTCGTTCAGAAGATCGCTTGACTTTTCGTAAGATGATTGTTTAGATTGATTTGGAAAAGATGCTTGAAACAACTCAGACACTACATCCTTCATCGGCAGTACCAAAGAGTCTCCACCTCTCATTAGCAATACCAAAAACACTTCATCCCTCACAGACGCTATAAAAGATGATTCAACTCTTATTGGCAATACCAAAAACACGCTGCTATATCATCATACTTCTTATGATCTTACACGTGCAGGAAATTAATTTAAAAAACAAAGCTTTTTTAACTAATTTATCTTGATAATGAGCTGCCATATTGTGTATTTGCTCTGCAATCTATAGGCTGCTTAATATCGTTGCTGCGAACACTTTATTTCTGTATAAAATCTTTAAATAGTCCTTGTTTTGATAGTTCGTTACGTAATTAAAATATGTGTGTGTGTATTAGTTTGTTCTTGTGATGTTGTTGGGTTCAGTCGTGTTCTCATTGCTTTAAGAATTGGCGCTCCAGTTGTTACAGGAACGGGGAGGCGACTGATTCTTAACCAATTCATCTACTTGTTTTAAAATATCAGGTTTGGTGGCTGTGCTTAACTATTTATCGATTCATATACCGCAATATTAGATCCTTTCATGCACGTCTTAAACCATTATGGTTTTGCCACCTTTTCCTTTTGTTGGTTTTGTTACTGTATTTCTTTTTCACAATTTCATTTCTTTTGCATTCTGACAAAGAAAAATAAATTGAATTGAATTGAATTTGCCACCGGAAAATTTCTAATGAATGACAAATTGACTGGTAACATGGTTGGTCTTTCATTGGTTTGTTGGTGCTGTACTGGTATTACTATAAATTGAGATTTTTATACTAAATACAAGGCAGAATGAACGACAACGGGCAAAGGCTCCTCGAGCTGCTCCCACAACTTTTGTGTAACAAACACTTTCTTCCAAAACAAAGCTATCCATAAAGCATCCTGGCGACACCCCAGATCGCAACAATGGCACCAGTTGGATCTAGTCATCACACGACGTACCTCTTTAAACAGTGTCTGCAACACAAGATCATACCACAGTGCAGACTGCGACACTGACCACTCTCTTGTTGCCTCAAGGATATCAATAAGACCAAGAGGCTGCATCACATTAAGAAGAAAGGTCAGCCAAAAATCGATGTCAGCAAAACCTCTCTTCCAAACAAAAAACAGAAGTTCTCTGAACGTCTTGAAGAAAGCCTGAACATTGTCCAGACTCAGGACGCAGAACACATGTGGGAGTCACTGAGTAAGACCATCCACCGTGCAGCCGTCCAGACCTATGGAGAGAAGGAGCGAAAGATTACAGACTGGTTTGAAGTACACATCTCAATGTTAGAACTTATTATCGACCTGAAACGTAAAGCACTGCTCAGCTACAAACAAAACCCGAGCAGTCAGAACCTACAAGCCCTAAAAGCCGCCCGACACAAAGCTCAGCAAACCTCACGCCGCTGTGCTAACAACCACTGGCTTCTGCTGTCAGAACGTATCCAGTTTGCATCAGACAGTGGTAACATAAAAAAAATGTACGAGGGCATCAAACAAGCAACAGGAAAACCAATCAAAAAGTGTGCCTCCCTTAAAGCATCTACTGGTGAGATCCTTACAGACAAGGACAAGCAGATGGCACGCTGGGTGGAAAATTACCTGAGACTATATTCAACAGAAAATTCAGTCTCTCAAGACGTGCTAGACAACATTGAAAATTTACCTGTTATTGCAGAGCTTGATGCAGAACCTACTTTAGAAAAACTGAGTAAAGCCATTGACTCTATGCAAAGTGGGAAAGCACCGGGAGAGGATAACATTCCAGCTGAGGTCATAAAGTGTGGGAAACCTGTTCTGCTAAAACCACTGCACGAGCTACTGCATCTTTGTTGGAAAGAGGGCCAAGTACCGCAGTCCATGCGCAACTCCAAGATCATTACTATTACTCTGTACAAGAACAAAGGGGATCGCACTGATTGCAACAGCTACAGAGGCATCTCTCTGCTTAGCATCGTGGGAAAAGTCTTTGCCAAGGTGGTCCTAAAGCGCCTTCAGGTATTGGCCGACAGGGTCTATACCCTGAATCTCAGTGCGGGTTCCGCGCCCAGAGGTCCACAACGGACATGATTTTATCCGTACGACAGCTTCAAGAGAAGTGCCGTGAGCAGCAGAGGCCGTTATACATCGCCTATGTTGACCTGACGAAGGCTTTTGACCTTGTCAGCAGGAGAGGCCTGTTTCAGCTACTGCAGAAGATTGGCTGTCCCCCACAGCTGCTAAGCATCATCATCTTCCACAAGGACATGCAGGGTGCGGTCAGCTACGACGGGGAGACCTCTGAACCCTTCGCAATTCGGTCTGGTGTGAAACAAGGATGTGTCCTTGCGCCGACTTTGTTTGGGATTTTCTTCTCTCTGTTGCTGAACTTTGCATTCGGTCACTCCACACAAGGAGTCCACCTACACACCCGCAATGATGGAAAACTGTTCAACCTGGCCCGACTGAGAGCCAAGACAAAGGTTCGTACAGTGCTGATCAGAGAACTGTTGTTTGCCGACGACGCAGCACTGTCAGCACACGTCGAGCACAAGCTGCAGCAGTTGCTCAACCAGTTTGCACACGCCTGTAGGGAATTCGCACTGACCATCAGGATCAAGAAAACAGTAGTCATGGGCCAAGATGTCCCCAAGCCACCTGTCATCATCATAGGACCAGAAGTGCTCGAAGTGACACACCGCTTCATCTACCTTGGTTCAACGGTCACCAGCAACCTGTCCTTAGATAAGGAAATCGACAGACGGATAGCCAGGGCTGCAGGAGTGATGACTCAACTCGCGGCGAGAGTGTGGGACAATAATCTTTTGACACTTAACACAAAACTCAAAGTGTACCGTGCGTGTGTTCTTAATACTCTGCTGTACGGTAGTGAGTCCTGGACCACTTATGCCAGACAAGAAAACCGCCTTGAAAGCTTTCACCTTCGTTGCTTGAGGCGCATTCTTGGTATTTCCTGGAAGGACAGAATACCCAACACTACTGTTCTGGAACGTTCTTGCTCCCTGAGCATGCACCTTCTCCTCTGCCAGCGACGTCTACGCTAGTTAGAATGAAGGATGGGATGGGCGCATTCCAGAATGAAGGATGGGCGCATTCCAAAGGACATTCTGTACAGTGAACTTGCCACAGGGAAACGCCCAGTAGGACGACCTGCACTGCGTTACAGAGACGTTTGCAAACGAGACCTGAAGCTAACTGACATAGACCTTGCCAGCTGGGAACTGATCGCAGCAAACCGCAACAGATGGCGCTACGGAGGAAGCAACTAGAGCAAAGAAGACAAAGAAGAAAAGAGAGACAGCAGCCAGCAGCCTCAGAACTCCTCTGATTTCATATGTCCAAACTGTGGACGAGACTGCCACGCCAGGATTGAACTTCAGAGCCACATGAGAAGCTGCCGTACCCAGAGTGCTACCATCATCTGAAAAGATGGAAGGATGCCTACTACTACTACTACTACTACTACTACTACTACTACTACTACTACTACTACTACTACTACTGGTATTACTATAAATTGAGATTTTTATGCTAACTACAAGTTTTGCCTTATTGAACTGCACGCAAGGCAAATTTTCCATCAGATCCAAACAAATGCTACTCTCGTCGGTCTTTCATTATTGTAGTGAAATTTTAAGTTGCTAAATCCCTTGTGTTGCTTCAGAGTTATTCGAACAACGATCTTATTTTATTTATCAATGACCGGATACCAGATTTTAGGCTCTAGCGTGCCAGCATTACATTGTGGTCGAAACAAATTACAATTGACAGTGAGCTATGGAATTTACAACAAATAATAATAATTTAGCTTGGTCTCTTTGGATTGATAGTTCATTATGTGTATTTTACTTAATGTGTTTTTCTATTTGAGTAAGGTCTCATAGGATAGAAATGTTTTTATCGAACTAGTCTGTAGTTAACTATCTGGAATTGACTTATTTGGATGTAAATAGTCTCACCCTGGATATTAAAAATACATATGAAAATGTGCTGAATCAGACTGGACTGTATTCATTTGATTGAAAACCTCCTTAGGAGTGAGAGCCTTAACAAAAGATAGAATCAATAATTAACAATATAAAAACATCTATTTGTCTGGTGCCTAAATAGGTAAAGGACACAGTTCCTCAAGGAGGATATGAGCTCTCAAAATGGAGAACACTCTGTTGGTTTTGGAGAAGAAACTGCAATTAGACCTAATGCTGAAATAGAAATTCCTTCGGAAAGGCAGTTAAGAGAACTAAACTGGAATTTTAACAAAACTGTAAATGAGTTTTCAAAATTAATGTTACCCCCAATTGATATGTTGAAATTAAAAGAAAAATTCATTGAAGTAACTGGAAGTTTCGATGTGTTGTACTGCTCTACTGATGTTTTTATTAAAAGCTTATCGTCTGACAACAACGAAGATAAAATTGAAGATTATACTGATAAACTGACTGCTATGAATACTCAGTATGTAATGGTGAAAACCAATTATATTAACATTGAAGAACAAGAAACTGAAGCCAACAGAGCATTGTAATCTCAAAGACAAACGTTTTCAAAAAATTCTTCAAAACGTTCTAGCAGATCTGAAGTTACCTCAAATAGTGCAAGCAGCAAGAAAACAAGTAGGTCAATTTTGTCTTTTAGTTCATATAAAAAACTATTCCCGAAAAAAATTGTACTGGTCGCAGAAAGCCAGGTCGAATCAGCAAAAATTGATCTACAAAAAAATAAATTGAGCTACAAAAAAAGAGATTGGAAGCAAAACTAGCAAGAGAGTTAGCTGAACCAACAAATTCTATCGATCTTCTTGCTGCCACATCCAATGTAATTATTATACCAAACCAAGGGGGCAGTAGCCTACTAAGCTTTCTGAGACAGTTGAAGGGAATTGTGATGCTGAGCTTCAGCAAACTGTGCTAAAAGCAGATACTGCTATCCCTTCACCTGGTCAAACGGACCTTTGTGTTGTTAATCTGAGCCTTGGTGATAGTGGTGATACTTTCAGCAATACAAGAAAAAGCTTCAATCAAAACCAGAGCATTGGTGACCAATACCTTGCTGGCAAAGTGCTCATGGAAAGTAGTGCAGAGGTCGCTTTCAATGATGACCCCAAGAATTACACTGCATTTTGTCATGGCATGGAAAGGGTTCGTGCAATATATTGTGAGCGGCATGGCCTAAGTTATGATATTATACAATCAAGATGCTCTGGCAAGGCGGCTGATGCTATCTAATGCTGTGATAGGATTAAAGATACCAAACTTGCTCTAGAGACTGCATTGAAAATGCTACACAAATTCTTTGGCAATTCTTGTGCTGTGACACAAGCTCACATCTCTCACATTACAAGAAGTGAGCCTGTTAAATGGACAGTTGACTCTTTTCAGTCCTATTTGAATGATATAGATAGAGGATGTAAAAACTTTGTTTGAAAACACCTCTGAAATGTCTAGTTTATTCTCACCCGGTGTTTTGAAAAAGATAATTTCACGTACCGTATGCCTAAAAGAAGCAAAGACAAGCTGGCTGAATCACTGTGCGAAGCTGACATCAACATGCCAAGTTTTACCTTGTTGGTAAGCTTTGTCGAAAAACAATTGAATCTTGTAGGTCACCCTTTGATGCAACTTGATACAGTTGACACCAAAGGCAGCAATCCTAATGCTGGTGTTAAGAAAAAATTTCATCAATTTGACAGACAAGAAAATCAATTTAATGTGAGGACATATTCTCAAAGTGTGAGTGGTTTTACTTGTGTTGTAAAAAGGTGTATGGATAAGCATGTACAGTGTATATGCCTTGTGGAAATGTGTGAAGTTTAGCATGCTAAATTGTAAGGACAAATGTTCCATTGCTAAAACTAGCAAATGCGGCTATAAATGATTAAATTATGGTCCTTTAAAACTTGATTGCAAGTCTGTGTATTGTTGTTGCATTTGTGGGAGTGTGGATCATCATTATTTGTTGTGTGTTAAAAATAAAGCAGAACAGGAAAGTCAAAGGCCTGTGCAAAACCTGCAATGTAATAGAAATAATGCTCTGACTAGTAGCATCAGTACTAATGATAGAAATGTTCTTCTTCGTCGTATGAGCTGTCTTTTTCCGGACTGTATGTTTGGGCATGAAGTCATGAGCCACTCGACAGTCTCGTCATCCAAGGCCTTCAGTCCAAGCGTTCCATGTGGTGGTTGATGAATTGAGCAGTCATGGACGACATGGTCTACTGTCTGGTCTGTGGCACCACACTCGCATCCCGGTGAGGGAGCCAGGCCCCATCTGCACATGTCTGAGCGAAAGCGACCGACGCCGGTTCGTAAGCGGTTAAGCCGGACCCACGCAAGTCTTGCAAGGACATTCCTAGAGGGTGGGGATCGACGTCGGGTAGGAAATCACGGAGTCGGGAGGTGTTGTTTTGCCACTCCGTGTTCCATGTGTAGTTCGTCCAGTGTGCCACACTTATTCCAAGATCTTCAACGTTGTTCAAAAGCTGTCGTGCGGCGGGCACAAATGGGCGTCATGATTTCAGTCGCTGCCGTTCTCCAGGAAGACGCTGGAATGTACTGTGGAGGAGGTGGTCGGGGTCCAGTGCGCGACGAGCAAGGGAAATCATGGCTCCTTTACGGCGAAGCTCAGCAGGTTGGATGCCTGCAAGGATGGGAAGGCAGTCCGTTGGAGTGGGACTCAGGCATCCAGTCACAGTGCGTAGTGTGTCATTGATGGCGGTGTCAATGTGGCGGGTGTGAGAGCTGCGGCACCACACTGGTGCGCAGTACTCGGCGGTAGAATGGACAAGGGCCAAGGTAGCTGTGCGAAGGGTTTTCGCCTCAGTTCCGCAGCCGGAACCCGCCAGCTGCCTCAAAAGTGCAACGCGCGCAGATAGTTTTTTGCGCAGTGACTCCAGGTGTCGTCGGTACGTGAGTGACCTGTCCAGGGTTACACCGAGGTAGGTGGGTTCGGCGCAGTAGGGCAGGTGTTCGTCATCGGTGGTAATGTTGATCTCACGTTTTGCTTCCTTGTTGTTTAGATGGAAGACCGCCGACACTGTCTTTGCCTTGCTGAGCTGTAGCTTTCATTTCTGGAGATATGTTGATATAGTTGACATGTCCTAGCTTAGGTTCTTCTCCATTGACTGCCAACCTCCGGCTGGATGTAGGAGAGCCAGATCGTATGCGTAAGCATACTTCCTGGAGATGGTGTCAGGCAGGTCATAGATGTAAGTGTTAAAGAGGAGGGGAGCCAGGACAGAGCCCTGTTGGACGCCGTTCCTGAGTGACGTAGTCTACTTCGTCGGCCGCTACCGGTGGAAAGGGTAAAGCTGCGGTTTTTTAACAAGTTTCATCATCATATGGACCATGTGTCTGTCAGGAAGGAGACAGAGTAGTTTGCAGTTAAGGCCGCTGTGCCATACAGTGTCGTAGGCAGCCGTGAGATCAAGAAACACGGCACCAGCCTTCTTTTTTGCCGAAAAGCTGTCCTCGATGTCTTGGGTCATCAGAGTGATCTGGTCTACGTTTGATCTTCCGTGGCGAAGGCCAGCTTGTTCCCGAGGGAGCTGAAGGTCTATTATTGGTTCGACACGGGCGTAGATAAGTCTCTCGAGTATCTTAAAGGGGATACAGAGCAGAGAGATGGGACAGTAGCTCTTCGGATCCCCTGGGGGCTTCTTCGGCTTTGGGACTGCAACCACTAGGGCTCTTCTCCAGATTCTTGGAATGCGCAGGTGACGCAAGCAGCAGGAAAGAAAGTCTTTTAACCAGTCCCTCATGGTGGGGGCAGCTTGGAGTATTAGTTCCGGGCATAGGTGGTCAAGGCCCGGGGATTTGCCTGGCTTTAGGTGCTGGAGGGCGGAGGCAAATTCCTCCGGGGTAAACTTACCAAAGATGTTGCCCTCGACAGGTGTTGGGACTTTCTAGAGGTCCATCATTTCCTTGAGGACGGACTTGTCTGACTCACGGTCTCTCGTTCTGTGCACTCCATTTTTCACAAGTTGTGAGGAAATGGCATTTGCTGAAATGCATTGGCGACGAGAGGCACGTGATCTGCCAGTGAGGTTGTTGAGTGTACTCCATAGAAAATGTTGATGTTCATACACACAATGCTTTGCTTGATAACACTAAAAGAATTTTACCTGTTGTTCCGGTTCTTGTGAAATCCCATGGGACAGGAAAGTCAGTCACGGTGAATTGTCTGCTGGACAATAGCTGTGACACAACAATGGCGACAAAAAGGCTAGCAAAAATGTTGGATATTCAAGAAGAAAAATCGGTTAGCATACGTATGTCTACGTCGAATGCGCCAACTCATGAACAAGGATTCACAATTGATTTAAATGTGAAAGGTAAGAAAAATGATGTAGTGTTTGGAGTTAGGAATGTTTTATGTGTGAATGAGGTAGCTAGGCATAACAATCCCACTACAAAAAAACCATTGAATTGTCAAAACTATCTCATCTGAAAGGTATAGATTTGCCTTCAATAGAAAGAAAACATGTGGATCTCTTGATTGGTACTGACTACGAAGAATTATTGGACTTGACAGAAGTGCGTCGTAGCAACGAATGCCGGCTAGCTGCAAAATTATCCAAGTTTGGATAGGTTCTGGTTGGACATTCTGGACCAAACTAAGCTATGATGAATTGTCTAGTTGTGTATCTATTTACTCAAATGGAAGATAATGTTTGTTTGATGCAAAACGATTGCAGTAAAATTGATGAGTCAGCATTTGTATGTAATGGTGATGCTGATTCATGTGAATCGTTACATGCTGAAGTGAAGCAATGGCTAAATGCTGATTTTGAAATTAATCATGATGATGAAGATACAGCACCATCTGTAAATGACTTGATTTGTATTTATTTATTTATTTATTTATTTGGTTCAGACCAGTGACGTTCGGTGGCTTAAACCATTGGGAAAGCAACTTGGAAATATGTTGCAGCAAGGTAGTAGGCACGAGGGGCGTAACCGTCGGGCGAAGCCCGAAGGCGTGTTGCCGAAGGCAACACTTCCAGCGGGGGGTCTGGGGGGCCTCCCCCAGAAAATTTTGAAAAACACTTCCAATTTGGTGCGCTCTGAGAGCATTTCCAAAACAAAATCTTCGGACTTTCCCAGTCCGAGGATAAAGATTCAATCAATCAATCAAACTGGGACTAGTCTAGAATGTTGGCTGCTTTTTTAGACTGAGCACAAAAACTTATTGTCAATGTCATCTGTAAGCATTTACAACATGCATTGGACTGGTGCACTAGTAAAGAGCAAATAATTAGCCTATAAATTAAGCTAGTCCATTCTTGAAGAACACAAGTATGTTTGCTCTGAACTTGTGATGTCAGTCTATTGACCCAAAGAATTTAAAAAACACTTGTGCTGTTTCAGTACTGGTTGGTTAATGTACCCTTTGCTATGAGATACGCATGACGTCACTGGGAAAGCAAGTTTAACCATAACACCAGATAACACATCTGATTGGCTAAGCAGCTGGTGTCGTTTTGCAAAACGATTGAGGATTGGATAAAACGAAGGCGTTTTTCAATGTAAGGTAAGCACTTTTGAAAGTTGATTTCCCTGGAGCTTCAGTGATGGTTTCTGACAAAAGCGTTTGCGTTAATTGGCATTTATAGGCAAGAAATGCGGTTTGGTGAGGACTTAGATACTCACAAGAGTTACGAGTAATTCTAGTCACGAACACAGTAATTTTCAAGTTAAAATAGATTTGATAAAAATAATAAGAAGTTAAACCTAGAATTCAGTCATTATATTTTGCATAGTTTTCGCTCAGGTAAGCACTGCTTTCCTTGCTTTCCCTCACCGATCGTCACTGGTTCAGACCTGAAGAGAGGTCCATAGAAACACGCCAGCACACACATATAAATAAAATAATTGAAAAATCAAACAACAAGCATTGAACGGTTATAATGTTGTAAATACATTGAACGAGCGAAACACTCAGAGGTCATTAACGCTTTGATATAGGAGTTAGAAGAGCTGCAACACCAATTTACAAAGCTAGCAATGCTCTTCCGCAGCAGGGCATAAAAAGTGTTCACGTTGTGGTTTACTTGGATGTGACTAATGCTGCAAATTTCAGGCAATTTGAACAGAATTCTGAACGAGTTGTTATATGCAACTTTCAGACGATTAATAGCTGATATTGAATAATTACACCAAAGGGGAGAAGCATAAAATGCAGAACAGTAGGTGCGAAAAAGCACATTTTTTACAAGAACACTACATTTGTTGAATTTATATCTGAGCATGTTCGCTATGCAGTATGAAGATCTGGTTTGCCTTGCAATGTCATCATTATCACACAAGTTATTGGTAAGAATAACACCAAGGTATTTAACTCTTTCTACAAAAAAAAACGCTTTCTTTGCCAAGTCTGATTGTAGGCTGGAGTTTTCCCCTGAGTTGTTTAGTCAAAAACATCAATCCAACAGTCTTAGAACAATTAAACACAATATTATGCGTAGTTGCAAATGTATCACATGTGTCAATGAGTTTTTGCAGACCTTTGATACTGGGAGCTAGGCAGCAAAGATCGTCAGCGAACATAAGATTATTTATACGATAATTACCAATACTGCAGCCAATTTCTAAGTTATTAAGCAATTTTGACAAATCGTCCATGTATACATTAAACAAGAAGGGACTAAGAACTCCTCCTTGCCTCACACCATTAGTGACTTGGAATAATGCTGAGAAGCAACCATCCCATCTAACAGACATGGTCTGCTGGGTGTACCAGTAGAAGAGTAGACGGACAAATACCATTGGAACATTACGTTGAATTAATTTCTCAAAAAGTATATAATGGCACACCCTATCAAATGCTTTGGATGCATCTAAGAATACCGAGAATACCGAGAATACTGTTGTATATACCAAACTTTATGATAATTCTGTGAAAAAGGTGGATGGTAGATATTTCTTAGACTTACCACCAAAAACCTCTGTTTTAAATATGCCCAACAATAAAATCAGGCTAAAACAAGATTGATGCAACAAAGAAAGCTATTAAAGCGAGATCATAATACAAGGCAGTTTTATGTTGACACCATTCAGAAGCTCACAGATACGGACAAAACAGAGAAAGTTGATGTTGAAACTGAATCTAACGATGGACGCATGTTTTTTATTCCACACTTTGTTACTAGACAGGCTAAAAGAGACTTATATATGATGGTTCTGCTAAGTTTGGTTCAGTTTCTCTCAATTCCGTCTTACATCAAGGAAAGGATGACCTACAAAGGCTGTGCAATGTTCTATTGAGGTTTAGAAGGTTTCAAGTTGGTTTCTCTTGCGACAAACGAGAGATGTTTATGCAGTGTGGCATAAACGAAAATGATCGAAACCTGATGAGAATCTTGTGGTTCAAGGATCAAGATTTAGATGAAGAGACCATAGTTACGGACAATAGTTCCCCAGATAAAACATAAAACCTTTAACGTCATAATTTACCTGGCGTCTTGCGTCATGGAATATTTCTGTGGACGATGAAGTTTTGCATCATTCCGAATTGTGAAATATTGCTTCAGCCAGGTTTTAACTCGCGTGAATTATAAAATGTGGTATCAGCCAAATTTACCTCGTGTGAAATTGCACAACAAACCACCTTAACTGTTACGTCATGGAGGCGAGTTATGTGCGTTTGAAATGTGGCAGTTAGTTTCGTCATTTTATAGATTGTCGATGAGAAAACTGGTCAGAATTTAAACAGTTCTGCTTTGCGTACTAACTAGACGAAATTTCCGTTCTTTATCCAGAAATCTGTTTTGTGGTGACAATTTGTTTTGTGCGTTAGTGCGTACCCTGTTAGGCTCTATTTTTTAACAGCCTGTGGCTATTCTTCGCTGAAATACAATTGTGAAAAGACTTTTTCAAAAAAGTGTTTCTTTCGGTCATCGCATACAGACCAAGGATTTGGGAATTTTATCCTACAACTTTCCCACAGAGATATATGGTTTTCCGCTGTTACCATAAAGAATAAAGAACGTTGCTCTAGTGATTGTACGGAAGCACAAGCAAGAAAATAAAGAACGTGGTTCTAGTCAGTGGTCCCATCCACAAATTTGAAAATCCACAAATTTGATTTTATTTAAAAAAAAACAGATTAGCTAAAAAAACCCAGATGTTTATAATAGCTAATAGAAAAGCTTTGAGATGTCTACTACACTTTTTGCTATCTTTAAATTTTGTACCACCCATCGACTATTCAAATACATTTCATTCTACAAGAGTTATTTTCTGCAAGTCTTTTTGTCCTTGGAGTCGTTTTTCATAACGTTTATGGCAAACAACCAAACACCCTTCATTACTTTGTTTTTTGTTTAGGTCCCCAGGTATTACAGTTTTGCCCCGCTCTTTTCATGGCCTGTTTTGCTATCAACAAATCTTTCACAAAACTGGCAATTGAACCAAAACTAGTGATACTCACTCAGTAGAGCAGCCTGGTAAAACTGCAATTGAACTTGACTGAAAGTACCGGTACTCAAACTGGAAACTGAATGCTTTATTTGTGATCAGGAGAGGGAACTAGCTTATAGCTTTCAGATCAGACAAAATTATTTTAGATAGACTATATTTTGTAGCGAAATAAATAATTAGAATGGTTAATTCAGCTCGCGATTCCTATAACTTTATGCAAAATCAATAGATATTTAGGAAAAATTAAAAATGCAGAAAAAACCCAGATATCAACGTTTTTTTTTAAAAAAACTTAAAAACCCAGACGAGTAGCAAAAAAAACAGATCTGGGTTTAAAAACCCACGAATGGGAGCCCTGGTTCTAGTGATTGTACAGAAGCACTCCAAGCAAGAAATTAAAGATGTTTCTTTGTTGGTTCTTGGCAAGAAAGAAGATAGAAGACTATCGATTAGTGCTTAAAGATTCAAGGAGACGAATCCAAGCAAGTTGTGTGGAACTTTCAGTAGCCTAGATTGGAAGACTCCAGAAGGGGTTGGACTTGATATACCCCTACAACTTCGGTACTGTGCATTTAATTATTTTTCTATTTTACATGGTCATTGCAGTTAAGTGTTTTGTAACTACTGTAATTGTTTGTGCGTGTGTAACTTAATTTTAATTGGTAAGCCCAATATTTAATATGTCTACACTCGGTGGCGATAAGGACTCGACCGCCGTCGACGCGATTTGGTTTAAACTTGATGATGTTCTTTGCGGTCGGGCAGGCCATTCTAGGGAGGAACCCAGTAATGATGAGGCTAAGTTAGTCAGGGAGGTCCTGTATCTTAGAAGGGATATTTTGACTCAAATTGGCGAACTTTTTGTAGCCCTAGGTTCTTTGGGTGATAAACGGGAGTTGTTAGTTTTTAGATCTAAGTTTTGTACTTTGGAAGAGGATTTACAGCATTTCCATGCACTTTTGAATAAAATTTTTAACTCTGAAAATTTGGCAGAATTTCGTGATAGGGTAGATCCCGAAGTTAACTCGTTAAAAAATAACTTCAAACAAAAAGAAAATGAGTACTCCGATATGTTGGATGCTGACATACATCCTGAGGATAGCGCCTCAAATGTCAGCACTGGGGTGTCTAGGAGCTCGTCCCGGATAGTTGGACAAATTAACCTGTAGCTAAGACGAGAGGAGCTCCAGATACAAGCCGAGGCCGAAGCTAGAGCTGTTGAGGCCCCCAAGAGAGCTGAGACCATAGGAGCTGAGGCCGCCGCGAGAGCCGAGGCGAGTGCTGCTGAGTTCGCACTCAAAGACGCCCAGTTGAGGGCTGAACAACGTAAAAAGGTAGCTTCAGCTGAATATCGATCAGAGGTGGGCTCTCGTCGTAGCTCTAAGAAGGGCTCTTCTAAGCATTCAAGAAGTGAACTTCATTCGCGATTAAATTTACATAACCTTTTCCAGACGCCTGTTCAATCCGTAAATGGACCAGTCCAACCAACATGTTTTCAAGCTGTTTCAGGAGGTCTCGGGGCCGCGGCTAAGGGTCTTCCGAAGGCTCTAGAGGCAAGGTCTGCGAATTATAGCCGAACTCCTCACCCAGAGCGTACAGGTCACGTGGCCGCCATCAGCAGTAATGTTTTGCCCCCTTCACAGTTTTCTGCGCAGCTAAGTTTTGATCGCCCAGCTACACGTAATTTGAGTGGTTGTGAGAGGCGTATCGCGTCTCCTGAGTTTAACATGTGTGAGGAACGTGATCGGGCTGTGCATGTGACTGAGCCCCCTCAGCCCCTTAACCCTATCTGTAGCGACACGGGGCTTTATGAGGATGCCCCACTCTAATAGTGAAATATTTCACCGAAGAAAATATGCTAAAAATGTGAAATTTCTTCACTTTCAGTTTTTGTTCTTTGCGAATTTTCTAAACCTACACTGGTACTTTTTCTACCTTCCTGCCCTTCACAATAAGCATTTCGTCTCAAGTGGTTAGACATTTTCGTGCAATGCTAAATATATATAATTTAATGTATTTAATTTGATGCTATAAATAAATGCTAGTGCAATTGCTTTGAAATGTAAAAACGCCCGAAAATGCCTTATATTTATGAGCAAAAGTAATTTTTTGTTTAGTTTAGCATTACTTTATGTTATAATTCAAAAATTTCAATTTTGAAGGTATTTTTGAAAAAGTAGAATAAAAACCGGTCAAACCGGTAAAAGGACTCGTTTGACTTTGTTACAAGCACTTTGTGTTATTAGCCTACAGCTGCGCAAACGATTGCTAATTTGGTTTCCGACACCTCTGGCTAGTCAGAGGAAAATAGGATAGAAATGTCTTTAGCTCGCTTGTCCCAACGTTTTGGAGTTCTTGGAGGTCTTTTTGCCGAATAAGAAATTAGGAAGTACCGCTATAGTAGCAAATTGATTTCTATCTTTTCTAGTGATTTGAAAGAGTTTAAAGATGAATTATCGCAGTGTTTGTTTTACGCGCAAGCTTATGGTCAGCGTGATAAACTGGAAGGACGTTTTGTTTTGGATTTGGATAAGCGACTCCCGTTTGACGCTCTTGACTTTTTAGTTGTTCAGTATGGTAGCACTAATGAGCCTACTTTTCAGAGTTTGTTCGATTTTGTAGTACGGGAGGAAACACGCAAGTCGACTGATTTTAGCATTACGCTAATGGCCGACTTTGGTGAGTCGCAGCGTTTTAAAAAATTTGGCAAAGGAAAACTGCCTTCATGTCCGGTTAGGCAGACGTCGGTAAAACCCCATGACAATGTGATGTCAGGGAGTTCGCAGTACTCGACTGCTGTTGGCGCACCTCGCGGTGGTGAGGCCAGACGTAGAGACATACCCGCATGTATTTATTGTTCTTCACGCGGGGTCAAGTGGAATATCATTTTTTGTATAATTGTAAAGGATTTTTGCACTTAACACCAAAGGACCGGAGAGATGTTATTGTGAAAGCTGGCAAATGCTTGAATTGTCTGCGCCAGCATATGGTTAGGGATTGTGGTCATGCAAACAACTGTCGTAAGTGTGGGCTTAACAATGATAGGAAACATTTTTTTCTCTAGCATGATTTTTATGTGACGCCACGTGATTCTCTGGATTCGGTCGGCAAAGGTGATTCTTGTGCCAGAGTTCCTGTGCGTAATGTAAAGATTGGAAATGTTAAAGCAGCTTTTAACCGCATTACTGCTGCTCGTGTTTTGAATCCAATGACGGGTAAATCGAAGTTGGTGTATTGTCAGCATGATCCTGGTTCGCAGTTGACGTTTGTTTTGAGTTATTTGGTGTGCGAACTTGGCCTTGGGTGCACTACTTTTTCGAAAAAAATTATACCGAAGTTCGCTTAAGTGTTAATAACATGAAAGATATACATGCAAACCCCTGCAAACTATACATTGCTGGAAAGCACAAGAAATTCTCTTTCCAAATATGATATCTATTTCAATATCAATATATAAGAACTAAAGATACACAAGCTTAAAAAAATACAAAAATTTTTGCAGCGCATTAACAAAATATCTAAATACTCAAATTGCCTAGAAGATATTTATTCCATACTTGGTGAAATAATATTATTAACCAATGTCAACAAACCTATGAGGCATTTTTAGAAAAAAGCTTCCCAACAAAAAATACAATCTTTTTACCAAGAGCACTTCAATTTTTCAAATTTGAGCTTAATATTGGCCATAAAGACTTACACAAGCAAAATTTAAGAAAATGCCCCATAGCTTTACTGTAGACACCCTAAATAACATTTTTACATAATTTTAGCAAAATCGAATAACCACCTGAGGAGGAGTTAGAAGTTGAAGACCAAAAATATCAATTTCGAGAAAAACAGCAAAAACGCCCAGCACACCAAAAGAAGAATCATAGCCAAGAGTTAAGTTGACTGATGGCTATTTACTAAATGAATATGAGCAAATAATAGCAGTGGTAGCATAGAAGAATGAAGGGAGAAGAAACTCCACTTCATCAAGCATTTATATGAGTTTATTATCTTAATATCAATATTATCAAAGTATCTATTTTCCTGCAAGCACCGCCATAGTTTTGTACCAGCAGCGGTGTACTGTTCTTCTGCAGTGCCATCAAGGACATGTGATAAATTTTTGTTCTGCATCTCCCAACTGCTTTGTAGGAATGGAGGAGGCAATCCAAACATACATCTAATTGTTGTAAATGCTTCTCGTCCAAGACCCAACTCTGCCATGGCTAAAGAGAAACGTAAGTTCACTTCATGCGAAAGTCTGTTTCTTTTTGAAGTGGAGATTATTGTTTCTCGTCCACACTTAGTGCACTGGAATGCCAATTGACAAGATAGTCCATTGTATTTCTTTCATCTATGACTGCAATGGAGCCTAAATAAGAATAACATATGTCACAAAAGAATAACAATTAAAACTGCACAAAATGTAAGGTTACTATATGTACCAGCATATCGATTGCTAGATCTAAATAACATATATATTATTAAGGTTGTCTATGTATTATAGTGATCATAAACAAAAATAGAAAATACTACAGCTATCATACTGCTGGATTTATAAAAGTATGTAGGCTATTCTACTTGTAAAAAAATGTATCTATGTAACTTACCACTTTAACACAAATGTAACTGAGACATTGCTTCTGAAAGGCACTGAAGGTCAGTTAAATGAAATCCGACAACTTGTATTATCCATCTCATCCTTCAGAAATGAAACTAGCTTGCAGCTTTCTTTCAGATGCAGTTGGCACATAATCCAATCCATTTCGCTATCATCTTTGTCTATCACAGACCACAGTACATTTAGAGGTATCAGCTGGGACTGCTTGCAGCTGAATAGGCATCATCAGCAGTATTGCGGTACCTTTACTTTAGACTTATTGGATTTATTTTTTTTAGGCATTGTTAGAGCTAGCTGAAAATTGATAGAATGAAGATTTGAAGACTGTCACGATTTCTTTCTATCTCTTACCAGAAAAAAGACTTGGAAAGATTCAATGACGTAGTTTGATGGGTCAACCGAAAAGCAGTCAATTAAATGTCGAATAATTCTACTAGCGAAATGATAATCTGACTTCTTGAAGAACTTTAACGAACGGCTTCTCAAATAACTCTAATTTCTGCATCAACTACCAATCCACAACTCATAGCATAACTCTCATAACCAACTCAATAATAATCATCATAATAATCACCATAATAATAATCTCAGAATAATCTCAGAATACAAACTACACCACTATTTATAGTTGGCTGTTCAGTCCAGTAACTTCGAGAAGGTTACATCATAAAGAACCATCGTTCGGTCACGTAGCATTTAAATGTCAACAAGCAGAAGCTTATAGAAGTCTAAAGAATGTCACGTTCGCAAGAAGATTCTTACATAATAACGATTTCGCAATCGGACATTTACTGATAAACAACCTAATGACGTCATGACAAACGACGCTCAGAAATCATGAAAAACAACAGAACCTTCTAGATTTGCATGCTTACAGATGATTCTAGAAATACGTTACATAATACAAATTTCTCAATCAGAGGTTACTTCAGGTCATAACCGATAATAACACACCGCACCAGAACTCCACAATGAAAACAGCACATTCTGTCAAGACGCAAAGCAGCCCGACGCGAGGCTTTGCACATTGATTGTGACATACGCCCCCCCTTAGAATATTGTTGCAAACAATATAACAACACAATCAATACAAAACACACCATAAAACAATTAATTACTCAATAATCAATTTTCATAAGTCCATCGTTGCATGATCTACCAACGATAGCTTTTCTCAAAACAATAGTCACGTTTTCTGCGAAAGTTTCCAACGTCCTCAGCAACTTCAGTGCATCGGCAAGCGAGATGACCCATCTTCCTACATCGGAAACACCTCCTCTCCGGACAGTCCTTGGCGAGATGACCTTCTTTATGACAGTTGTAGCAAGCCTTTTCATCAAAAGGGCAGCTCCTGGCTATGTGTCCAATCTCCCCACATCGGTAGCAGTGGTTGTCACGGCAACGTCTATTTTCCGAATGTCCGCCGTCAGCAACGCACTCCCTGGCGAAGTGTCCGCGTCTACCGCATCTATAGCAAACTCCAAATGGTCGTCGCCTGCCTCTTCTCCTCGGTTCTTCGCGCTCGTAATATCCGTCATCGTGAGATCGTTGCTGATTATCTGCAGAACAATCTCGAGCAAAGTGACCATTCTTGCCACAAGAATAACAAGTAACTTCAGAATCTCTCTCAAAAACATTTCCGATTATCAGATCAACTAAAGAGTTTTGTAAACATAACGCTTTCACAGTCCCACTACAATACGGAGTTTCGATAGATATCATCGCTAACGGTCCTTGGATTGAAGTGGTATCTATTTTTGTCACATGGCCAGTTTTTCCCGTTAATTGACTGTCTTTAACCAAATCTCTCCTCACTATTATACCAGTAGAACCAGAATCACGTAAAACTTTTACCTTTTTGTCTCCAACTTTTCCATCCACTACTGGCAGGTGATCTTCAGGTATTATTTTTCCGCAAACATCTTCATCCGGATTCTCCTCGTCAAGCGTGGGTTCAGGAATCATTAACGCACAACCGCATCGATAAACGTCCGTGTCTTTATCTTTTCCAGACTGATTAGGTAAGGAAAACGACTTGTCCTTGCATTCCTTCGCTACGTGTCCTTGCTTATTGCAACGATTGCACCACTTCCTCGATTCCTGATGATTTCTATTAGTCTTTCTCCGGCAGTTAACAGACTTATGACCTAAGCCATTACAATTAAAACAACGTACTTCTCTTGGAACAGCACCTCCTTTAAAATTATTTGTTTGCTCCTCGTCATTATCGCATGACAACGTTTCTTCAGTCGACAACTTCTCATCATGAGCAACTAAGTACTGTTCTGCCACACTGGCTATTTCTTCTAGATTCTTTGGACTTCTCTCCATTAAATAAACAGACAGATCTTTTGAACATGAATCTGTGAATTGTTCCTTAACTATAAGGTTTGCCAATCCGTCCAATGATTGATCGGCCCCCGAAAGTTCAAACCATTTTAACAAAAGGTTTCTCAAACGTTCAATAAATTGACCTGGGCTTTCGTGTTTTTCAGGCTTTGCCTCACGGAATCTTTGACGGTATCCATGCTCGGTAAAATTGTATCGCTTTAACAGAGCTAACTTCAATCTGTCGTAGTTCATGGCTTCTTCTTGCGAAAGTCTTGAATATACATCAAGAGCTTGTCCCGATAATAACATGCTTAGCTGGGTAGCCCACGTCGACTTCTCCAAATTGGCTATTGTAGCATACCTTTCAAATCTTAACAAATAACTATCCAACTCATCTTTTTCTTCAACAAATGATGGCAAATCTGGACGTCTAACTTGCGCCACAATAACATCTCGAGCATTATCATTAGTAGAATTAGATCGCTCACCAATGTCCAGCTTTTGTCTTTCTAATTCAAGTTTTAACTTTTCCAATTCATATTGCGCTCTTCTTTCTTCAGCTTCTGCTTCGCGCTGCGCTTGTTTCTCTTCAGCTTCTCGTTGAGCTTGTTTTTCTTCAGCTTCGCGCTGCGCTTGTTTCTCTTCAGCTTCTCGTTGAGCTTGTTTTTCTTCAGCTTCAGCTTCGCGCTGCGCTTGTTCCCGGACGAGCCCCCAGAATGTCACGATTTCTTTCTATCTCTTACCAGAAAAAAGACTTGGAAAGATTCAATGACGTAGTTTGATGGGTCAACCGAAAAGCAGTCAATTAAATGTCGAATAATTCTACTAGCGAAATGATAATCTGACTTCTTGAAGAACTTTAACGAACGGCTTCTCAAATAACTCTAATTTCTGCATCAACTACCAATCCACAACTCATAGCATAACTCTCATAACCAACTCAATAATAATCATCATAATAATCACCATAATAATAATCTCAGAATAATCTCAGAATACAAACTACACCACTATTTATAGTTGGCTGTTCAGTCCAGTAACTTCGAGAAGGTTACATCATAAAGAACCATCGTTCGGTCACGTAGCATTTAAATGTCAACAAGCAGAAGCTTATAGAAGTCTAAAGAATGTCACGTTCGCAAGAAGATTCTTACATAATAACGATTTCGCAATCGGACATTTACTGATAAACAACCTAATGACGTCATGACAAACGACGCTCAGAAATCATGAAAAACAACAGAACCTTCTAGATTTGCATGCTTACAGATGATTCTAGAAATACGTTACATAATACAAATTTCTCAATCAGAGGTTACTTCAGGTCATAACCGATAATAACACACCGCACCAGAACTCCACAATGAAAACAGCACATTCTGTCAAGACGCAAAGCAGCCCGACGCGAGGCTTTGCACATTGATTGTGACAAAGACCATATATAATACCCTAAGTTATTTCAAGCATCATGCAAGAAAGAACACAAACTGCATAGACTTGTCGAAAACTAACCTACACCTACTGCACACCAGCAACAACTCTCAAAAACCCTCTCTGCTTTCACTCATGCTTTGTCCTAAATCAAAACATGCTTTGTCTTTATTACAATTTCAGCAATTTCTTATCACCAATTTCCAGTTATTTCAAGCTGTTTTTCTGTTTAAAATAGCTATATATAGCTTGGTGAAAGGGAGCATATTTTCTTGCTTGATTTAAAAACTTCTGTAAAAAATTATCTCTGTTTTTCAAAAGTGCTTCCAGTAAATGGCAATTTTGGACAAGAAGGTCCTTGGGAAGATTTTAATTTTAATGGGAGATTTTAATTATAATTTATTGGATTATGAAAACATCAATGTAGGCAATTTTACAAACTTAATGTTTTCAAATTATTTTTACCTACTAATTAATAAACCTACCAGAACAACTGACACCAGTGCAACAGTCTTAGATCAAATATGGTCCAATGTGCAAACAGGTAATGAAAGTCGGTGTGGAATTCTAAGTAATGCAATCTCAGACCACTTCCCAGTTATGCATTGTACAAATATTGGAAAACCCTCAGTTACATGTCATCAATATACCAGATCATTTAATCTCTCAAACATACAAAATTTCTCAAATGCTCTGGAAAATGTGGACATCACTTGTTGCTTAAATCAAATTGATGCTGATGAAGCTTATGAGTCATTCATAGGAGAATATACCAGTCAATTTAATAAGCATTTTCCTTTACAAAAAGCACCTTTAAAAAAGAATAATTCTTGGTTTGATAAAGAACTACTACATCTATTACGAAGA
Organism: Aplidium turbinatum; assembly: GCF_918807975.1. Taxonomy (NCBI): domain Eukaryota; kingdom Metazoa; phylum Chordata; class Ascidiacea; order Aplousobranchia; family Polyclinidae; genus Aplidium; species Aplidium turbinatum. The sequence goes on along the minus strand of NC_137483.1, from coordinate 659,876 downwards.
AAAGAGCGTTTGTTTAAAAAGTACATATCAAATAAAAATATTCACTCCAAAATGAATTACACCTCTGCAAGAAACTTATACTTTCATACAGTTCAACAAAAAATGAAGGAATTTTATAAATCTAAATTTGAAAAGCAAAAGTTTAATATGAAAGCTACTTGGCAAACAATCAACAATCTATTAAGTAAATCCCAGTCTAAGACTAACCATGGCATCAAAATAAATGATAGTACAGTCACTGACAGATTAACTATTGCAAATCACTTCAATGATCACTTTTTTTGTGCTGCCCATTCCCTTACAAGAAAAAATCCCAAATCAAATACAATATTTTCAACATATCTTGATTCTCCATGCTCTGAGACAATTTATATGTATCAAACTACTTTGAATGAAATAAACAATATTATTCATGCTATGCCAGCAAAAACTAGCAGTGGCATCGATGAAATACCATCCATAGTTGTAAAGTCAACCCCAAACAATATACTGCACGCTTTAACTCATATATTTAACTTATCTTTAACAAGTGGAAAAATCATCAATTCATTTAAGTTGGGGAAGGTGATACCTATCTTTAAAAAGGGTAGCTGCAAAGATTCAAACAACTACAGACCAGTCAGCCTACTACCTGTTTTTTCATTAGAAAATATCATGTACAACAGATTATACTCGTTTTTAATTAGACATACATTTTTCTATAATTAACAATCAATTTGGTTTCAGAAAAATATCATTCCACAAGCCATGCTGCTTCAATGCTAATAGAAAGTATCACCAGTACACTCAATGACAACCATCTTGCATTAGGAGTCTTTCTTGATTTATCTAAAGCATTTGACACCCTTGACCATAAAATATTGCTAGCTAAATTATATCATTTCGGAATAAGAGGCGTAGTCTATGATTGGTTCATGAGTTACCCGAGTAATAGAAAACAAAGAGTGGTTTTCAATGGCACACTATCTTCTAATGTTAACAACATATATTTGGGTGTCCTACAAGGGTCTATCTTAGGACCTCTTCTATTTCCCATTTATGTAAATGACTTTCCTAACTGCCTTCAACACGGAGCTGCAATTATGTTTGCAGATGACACCACCATTATATATAAAAGTTAAACCGTTTCTACTGTATATGATATGGCAAATCAAGAGCTTGTATGCATAGATCAATGACTATCAACAAATCGATTGTCTCTAAATGTCACCAAAACCAAACATATATTATTTTCAAGTCAAGGAAGCAAGTCACTATCATGCAACCCACCCTTGAATATTCGAAAAAACAACATAGAACAAGTTGCCTCAATAAAGTTTCTGGGAATAAGTTAATTGTAAATGAGCATTTGTCATGAAAATCTCATATGGAAATCTTGCTTCAAAAAATAAGATCAACACTGCGTGACGACTGACGACACAAAAATTAAGCCTTTCCTAAACAAACAAGCACTTCTCTCCATTTACCATTCTCTAGTTGAGAGTCAAATATTATATTGTATCTCAACATGGTGTCATGAAAACAAATATACATTGCAAAAACTGCAACGTACATGCAATAACTTTCTTCGTACTGTATTTGACATTGACCGCAGAGAACACATAAAAAGTGCAATGGAACTCAATAACTTAAAATCAATTTATCACATGAAAGATACAGAGATTGCAACTTTCATGTTTAAATATTTAAAAATGCTACTTCCCACAACATTCAATGATATAATTATGTGTAAACAATCAAGTAGCCTAACAACAAGAAGTAACTCTCCTTATATTCCTATATAGGCCTATTGCAAAATTAACACTTGCAAACAATCAATACGATACATGTGGCCAACAGTTTGGAACAAGCTTCCAACTACTATAAGAAATGAATGTAAAACTGTAAAAGGCTTTAAATCAAAAATGAACAAGCTAAATCTTTCTTGAAATAATCCTATCTAAGAATTACATACACCAAACATACTAATATTTTTTCGCCCAGCAACGATAGGTCAATGTATGTAGTAGATTTATCAGCAAAATAGTAAGGTTGTAAATACTCCTACTGGCTTTCTGGTTCTTGTGTGTTTTTTGTCCACAGAAGTTCTACAGAGTCTGCAGAAGTTTTTCCATCCTCTTTGACCAATCGCCATCTTTCGATGAAGTGGTGGCCATGTGTTCCAACCAGTTGTTTTATATCAATATCTTGGACTGGATCGTCATGCCATTGTCTGTTTGTTTATCTATTTTTCTAACGTCTTAATATGCACAATTGGATATTTTTTTTAAACTTTTATTATGGTTTAACGTGTAAAACATACGGTAACCCAAATTTCTCATATCACTGTGACGTGCCACTACTACATCTCAGCTAGCGATGCCTGTCATTTTTGCATTAATTCAACGTTTGCTAACGTTGGATCGGTGTGGAGGTGACGAGTTTAGCTGACTGGGGTCTAAAAATTATCGCTTTATCAACGCAACTTTATATCAAAGCACGCTTGATATGTTCAAGACATAACTTCCCTGGGTATAATTGAATTTCCGCAAGATGATGATGTTGTTTTTGCTAGTTTGTTTTGTTTGTTTTTGTCATTGTTTTCATGTTGTCAAGTTATAGCCTATCTATTTTGTGAGTCGTGCAAGGCCTGGTGCGTTGCGCTTGAAATGGCTTTGCTCGTGGTGAGATGTTTTTGTGGGGTTTTCTTTGCCTGCCTTGCTCTTCTTTTCTATGAGCTAAATGCATCAAGACGTGTTCCCCTCACGACCATCAGCACTCTTGATAACGCACCATGGCCGATCTTCATAGCAACTGTCCATACAAATCTTAAATATATCAGCTAAAGTTATGTGGGCTAATAAAGCTATAGCCTAAAGCAGTGGTTCCCAACCTTTTTGACCTTGCGGCACCCTATCAAAGAGATAAATAGTTTGCGGCACCCTGGCAAATCTGGATCAGTTTTATGAGGTTTCTGTATTAAAAATAACTGTATGAAATAACACAGAATGAGTTGTACGGTATAGCGCGCGTAAGTAAATGTATTTATTCAAAAGTCAGTGTGAAATTTGGGCTTGATTTCTTGCACAAAGTCACTTAATATCTGGGAGCACATTCGATAAAGCAACCCGCATTTCTTCCTCGACTATAAGCAGTCGTTCTCGTTCTTTAGTTTTTATATTCGTTAATACGGAAAATCCACTCTCACATAGGTATGACGTGGAAAACTGCCACAATAGTTTTCTTTCCAACGCAAGGATATTCATTTTGAATTTTTATCGAGAACTCGTTGAGAGGCATCTGCTTGTGCATAAGCTTAAAATTTCCATCGTTACGAATGTCACTTAATTCTTCTTCTTATTGAAGATTAAAGCTTTGTTAGAGAGTTTGCTTTGTTGAACCATTGAGAAATAAAACAGAGTAACCTTAGCGGGTTTAACATACTTTTTTTTACACACAACAAATATAGCATAATTAAAATAAACTCAGACGTTTTCGACACGTACGTGTGTCCTCATCAGGAATTAAATCTGCAATAAGATTCTCTGTTTTATTTCTTTAAGATTCAAAACAATATTAGAGTCTAGCTGGACAAGCTGGAAAGATACTTCTCAATTTTTTCTTCCAATGATTTTAGGTGCTGAGTTATTAATGAGACAACTTCTTTGCTCTTCATTTCAAAGAACTGTGAAAGCATGTCAAAGTTTCCGTTCTCCACTTGAATCACATTTGCACTTTTTCTCTCAGTGCTTTCATTTTATTGTTTGAAGTTAAGAGGATGGATGGTCATTTTATTTTTGTTTGGATGCGAAACGTACATAAAACAAAGACGTACAGTGTGCATCCAATGAGAGAGTGCGAAAGACCGTAGCCCTGAAGGCGTAGGAGGTCGTCGAGTCTGCACTCTCTCATTCAAACGGAGAGTTTCATTTTTGTCAGTTACGTTATTTAAAATTAAATGGTCAAACATATCTACTAAATACGCTAATATGGAGACCCAATGCGCCGTGAAACGCAAAATAAAATCATGAAACTTGGCAATAATGATACGTTTTAAACGCTTTTCGCTAGCAGTGGCCGAGTGGTTAGCACGTTGGGCTCGCAGTCGAGAGCCTGCATGTTCGACTCCAGCCACCCGCACTTGCTGTTGTTTCTCTGGGCAAGAAACTTTACGATAATTGCCTCTACCCAGTGATCGATTTCGAGTAATGGGCAGTACCAAATTTAAGTCATAAGTAGAGTGGACAACCGGAAACAGACATTGCCGTCGGCTGCAGCGTGGGTCAGGTGTACGTCGGAAGGCGCACACCGATGCATAGCGCTCAAGTCCGCTTTCCCGCACTGCAGGATAAAGATAAACAAACAAAAAAAACTTTTATGGAAAGAACAGCAACGAGTCAAAATCTCTTTCAAGCTGTTTTTCCTGGGCGAGAAAACAAAGCCATACCGCGGATTATCTACTTACCGCCAGCGACTTCCCCACTAAGCGACTCTCCAGAAAGGAGCCGGGAATAACTGCGAGATGCGAAACTTAATACTCACTGAAACTCGGTTAAAAATAAATAAATTCCGCACTTAACGGGTTAAAGTTAAGATAAAGAATGGGCCGCACTATTGCAATATCTCAATATCTCGCGGCACCCTTGAGCATTGTAATTGGCACCCCGGTTGGGAACCACTGGCCTAAAGATATGTTTTTTATTTTTTTGTAAAATTTTTTTTTTTTTTTCCTTTATATCTTAACTTTTTCTCAAGGTATTGCGACCGTGCCAAATTTCTTTCAACTCAATAACTTACTTCGGTCACAAACACGTTTTGACGTTCGCGCTTTGTCGCTTCTACCTTTTTCTCGACCTTTGCTATGTTGACGTGTATCGTTTTTGATATGATGGTCAAAAATAAAAAATCAACTGAACTGAACGTGTGCAGAGTGCAGACGTCTTCAGAGTCGGATGTCATCTCTGGCAATCAGCGGAAAATTGAGTCTCGTGACATGGAAATAGCAGACTTGAATAAAGTCATTCAGGATTTGACATTGCAAAATGAAACCTGTGAATTGTCTCGCAATGGCATTTTGGCTAGAGAACTTGTTGAACCGAATATTGAGTTGAAAGATGGGCAATTTGAGATACCTGTACCGTTGAAGAAAGATATTGATCTACCTAACCATTATGTGTTGGCGTTGGATAGAGCTGCTGCTCTAAGAAAAAAGGCTTTAAAACAACATGAACTTCGTGATTTTCTGTTACCTAATTATAATTTGATTTGTAATCTGCAGGTCGCTGCAGCAGATGAGCTCTATATCAACCAGTCGGAAGGCAAGATTTAAATCAGCTGATTGCAGTCATGCGACTTATACACGTTAGAAATTAATGCAATTGAACGTTTCGCCGTGGCCAGCTTCGGCCTAGAGGGTTAGGGCTAGGGAATAGTAATTTCGATCTGATTATAGCGGAGACATCAAACAAATTTAAAAAAAAATGACTACTTTTAGCAAAAAAGCAATAGCAAAAACTGGTAGAGTATGTGTGTCCACTTAAAATTTTAACCTGTTTATTAATAACTTTGCTCTAACTTTGCGAAAAAAGCAACCTCGTAACGTTTTTATATCAAAAGTTATTGGTAAATGAAAGTGTGGATGGAATAAGTCTACACGTCAGGCCATTCGCTCACAAAAATCGCTTAATCCGAATACGGTTAAAGTTGATTTTCTTTTTTTTCGTGATTTTCTTACCGACACCACGAGAGATCTCAAATCTAATGGTTATATTGAGGGTGCTGGTGAAGCAGAAAATGTAAAGGGATTTGAGTGGTATTTACCATACTTTGTGACGTCACAATTAAAAAAGCGCATTGTTTACGATGGCAAGTCTGAATTCCGAGGAACTTGTGTTAATGATGTAATGTTTTCTGGTCCTGACTTGTTAAACCCTCTGGTAGATGTCTTGGCTAGATTTCGGCTTGGTAGATTTGGTCTCATGGCTGATGTAACTAAATGTTTCTTTCAAATAAAGTTACCTGAGTCGCAAAGGGATTTCTTTCGTATATTGTGGTTTGAAGATGATGACCTTGAAAGTGGTAAGATGGCAATCTTTCGTTTTTGTGTACACCCTTGGGGAATAAAGAGTAGCCCATATATCGCTTGCTTGGCTATAAAAAAAATGATCGAGCAGAATTCCAGCAGTGCTGGTGAACTAACTCTCTGCAATATTGCAGATAATATGTACATGGATGATTTTATATTTTCGGCTGATAGCTTGGAGCAAGCTCAGCAAATCACCCATGAGTCAATTGCTTTGTTTGATAACCGTGGGTTTAAGCTTGTTAAGTGGAGTGCTAACAAGGAGGCTATGATTGTCTTGTAAAATTTAGATAATTAGATGTTCTCACTTTTAATTCGTGATGTTGACTTTCAGACTGAATGTAAGGCTTTGCCATCAGCGAAGACATTGGGTTGTGTGTGGCAAACCGAGTCTGACGAGATGCGTATCGCATGTTCCTTAAAGCCCTTAGCTAAACACACGCGCAGAAGTATGCTCAGTCAACTTGGACAAAATTTTGATCCGCTAGGCTTTGGAACGCCATTTTTTTCTAAAAGCGCGCCTGATACTTCAGCAATTGGCGATAGATAAGTTTGATTGGGACACCAAGGTCCCTGATAGCTTTGTAAAAGAGTGGGACTCGTGGCTTTGTTCTTTGGACCTGCTTAAAGATTTTTCGTTACCGAGATGGTATATTGCAAACTCTGTTGTGTGTAGTCCGGATGATGTGGTTTCATATCAATTGCATGGGTTTAGTGATGCTTCTACCCAAGCTTTCTCTTCTGTTGTTTACTTACGTAGACTGATTAACGGAGTTCCTAGTGTGTCTTTCGTTTTGGGTAAATCTACCATTGTTGTAAAGAATCAATTTTCTTAGCCGATAGCTAGAAAAGAGCTTGTTGCCACCTTGTATACTGCAAGACTCGTGAAGCAGGCCTACGAGGCATTGAAGATGCCCGACTGCATCAAGTGTTTTTGGTGTGATTCTCGGACTGTGTTGCAGTGGGTTAAAAACCCTGATTTACGTTTGAATAAGTTTATCACACGTCGACTCGTCGAGTTAAGCATATTTTATTGTTTTTTGGAGCCCAGGATTGGCGTTTTTGCCCTACCGATATGAATCCAGCTGATGTTGGCACACGGCCAAATCTTATTACAAAGAAAGAATTTCGAGAGTTGTGGTTAAATGGTTCTAGTCTTCTCTACCAGTGTGAAGAAATTCCATCTGTAGAAAATGCCACTCCAGTACCTGTCCATAGCCTATATCTTCGTGACGAAGAGGAGTCGCTTGACGTTGGACAGGGTGGCTTTCACAGATTGATCAAGGCCGCACCTTCTTTGTATGTTATAAAAAAAAGAGTCGCTTTTTGGTTGCCTTTAGTGAATTTTTGTACTGTAAACGGAAAAAGCGTAGCTTTGTGAAGCCAAAACTGGACGCGTCTTGAGGACCATAAGCTTTTGAGACATGTTTTATTGAAATGTTGATGATTTTTACTACAAGTTTATCAGTTTAAAGAGGTATTTGACAAAAAATTAAATTTTTTTTATTTCAAATAGAAGTTACGCTGTGGTACATATGTGTACCATTGGTCCTTAAGGGTAATGTGTTTAGTATCATTGCTGGTATGGTTTTACACAGTGGCGGCTGGTGCTGTTTGTGAGCAGTGGGGCTGCAATGAATAGTGGGGGGTGAAGCCCGCCGCTGAGTTCGCCGAAGGCGAACGACTTTGCGGGGGGGTCTGGGGGGTCTCCTCCCAGAAAAATTTGAAAAATCGCATTAAATTTGGTGCATTTTGAGCATGTTTTTACTCCAAATTTTGAAAAAATCAAACTTTGTTGAAAAGTTGATGTATTCCTAAGCTGTATTTAAAAAAAACCTAACAGTATTGCTTTGGAGACAAACTTTACTAGTATTGAGCGTAGTCTTGACTAGCCTAGCCGTTGCATACAAGGTTCAAGTGATTTTGAGATGCCCTAGCACTTCCTATAACCTGTTGAATACCCTAATTCTACAGCTAACACTTCTACATTCATGGCTCATCGCTACTCTGCGAAATAAAAACTAACTTCAAAAAGTCTGTAAAGTTATTCGTTTAGGTGGGGCTATTTTCAGAGGCTTGTTACACTATTGTACTTTTTGCTTGTACACTATTGACGTAATTCGCGCCAAACTATTGAAAATCTTTCAACCGGAAGTAAGGCTATCAGTTAAATTTACCTTTGCATGTAGATCTAAAATATATTCCTAAAATATTACGTGTTATTTATATTAAAATTTCACAATAACAGTCTTAATTTTTAAGTTTTTCCCACATCACTATATCCCTCCATTAGACTAACAGAATTTACCTTTCAGGACCTTTGGTACATATGTGTACCACAAAAGTTTAGCATTGTATAACAACATGTTTTTTTAATTTTTCTATGGTTTTACTGATGGGATAAGTCAGATTAATCACTAAACATTGATGTAGAATAAAAATTATATTTTTTTTATATTTTTTACTTGTCTTGTTGATCTTTCAAAGTTTACCGCTTCAAACCCTGACCAATTCACCAAACAAAAGCAGTTAATAGTGCTTTAGAGTTGACTGTGAAGTTGGTTCAGAAGAGCGTGTATGGCGATGTGCTACATCTAATGACCAAATGATCGCCAGATGCCCTTGAGGAAGTGATAAAGCGGGGTAGTGTTGGCGCTTCGCAACGTGAGAAGGAACGCTTAAAAGAATTGCGTTCATGTAAAATGTACAGACCTTGTGTGGATGACGCTGGTGTAATCCGCATTGAAGGATGCTTAAGTAATTCTCCCGAGATTCCACTAAAAGCAAAGCATCTGATCATTTTGCCTTTGAAACACCCCTTCATTAGACTTATTGTACTATCGTATCATAATTAAAATGCGCACTGTGGAATACAGCACACTTTGTTGTCTACTCGACAGAAGTTTTGGATTGCTAATGGTAATGCTTCCGTGAAGAGGTATCGTAATGACTGTGCTGTATGCGCGATTGAGAGAGCGCGGCCTATAAGGCAGCTCATGTCTGATTTACCGTTGTCTTGTACAACTGCGCATAGGAAATCCTTTTTTGATTGCGGCTTAGACTATCTTGGACCTTTAACCTTTGTTGAAGGTAGGAGTCACAAAAAAGCTTGGGAACTCTTGTTCACATGTATGGCATCTCGCACTATTCATGTTGAGCTGGTTACGTCGTCGTCGTCGTGTGAGCCTGGGGCCGAGGGTGTATCCTTTTACCACCCCAGATTCACGATGTTCCCGGACTATACTGGAGGGCTACTAGAGAGCAGCCAGTCTTTGGTTTCATCGTCCATGGTTACGTCATTGTCGCTGAGTGATTTTTTATTTGCCTTTACAAGGTTTACAGACTTACGTGGGCAGGTTAATGCCATCTATTCCGATAATTGAAGTACCTTTCAGGCGGCATTTAAGAAGTTGCCCGAGTTGATAAAATCAGCTGAATTTCTCAACGCCCTGAGACAGAAGGAGATAAACTGGGAATTTATACCTCCGTATGCTCCAGCGCAGGGTGGCGCCTGGGAGGCTATGTTAAAACAATTTAAAATTGCATTTTTTCACATTTTGGACACTTCAATACGCAAGCCCAATTTTATTGAACTGCTTACTTACACGAGCAGTGCCGTTCGGATCGTGAACGAACGCCCTTTGGTACCTTTGAGTGACGACCCTAGGGATTTTACTGTCATTACCCCTGCCTCACTGTTGACCCTATATTTAGACCCATATTGTGCTGTTGGGCAACCACATGATCGTGACCAACTAAGAAGGGACCATAGGTTCAATTTGTCACTTTCACAGCAGTTTTGGAGTAAATGCATCGATTTTTACTTGCCAGGGCTTCAGGGCCTAAAAAAACGGTTAAAAATGGTCGAGAATTTGAAGCCTGGTCAATGGTTAAAAATGGTCGAGAATTTGGAGCCTGGTCAACTTGTTGTGGTGGGTTCTCTCCAAGACATTGGTAAACGTGGAAAGTATCAACTTGGGAGAGTGCACGAGGTGGTACCACAAATTAGTAAAGGAAAGCCTGTGGTTCGGAAAGCTAAAGTTGCCGTTTGCAACTATGATGCGAGTACGGGGAAGGTGAAAGTAGATTACGTGTTGAGGGATATTTCGTGCCTCGCCCCCGTAAAGAATACCTAAAGAAATTAAGGTTTGAGCCTGGTTCTGTATGCGGTGGCCGACATTTGCCTGAGCCGAGAACAGTCGGTTATTATTGCAACCATTGATTGTATATAGACTGTTACTATTGTACCAATTTCATGTATCGTCGTGTATTATTCTTATTGTTTTTCAATGTTCATTCTTTTCATGTTTTTTTTGTATTAGCCTTACTGTGAATCATTCAAACAATTTGCGTATCGCGTGCGGTGCATTTGATGATCCATTATCATCACTTTGGTTTTCACTGCGATCAATACGAATATGAACATGATTTCCTTTGTATGTGACACCATTCATAGATTACGAGATAAATAAAAGTGAATATACTTACAAGAATCTAAGGTACGATAAGGCGTTGTGAAATAAATAATCGAGCAATTTTGTTATGATTATGGGAATACAACATGCATCAAAAAGAATCAAATTAAAAATAATTAAATTTGGGCTTCAGCATCTTCTAAGAAACAAGCGTATTTATGACTTCGGCAATGTCGTCGAACAAGGGTAGAGCACATAAAAAGATAAAATCGTAATGTTTGATTTGTAGTTTGTGCGATAGGTTACAATCAAAGTAAGCAACATATTGTTACAATAATGATCAAGCATTTTACGTTGATTCAACCATGATTCAACGTAGAAATGCATCGACGAAATATCAGGGACAGACTTTCTGTAACGGAATAAAACTTGTTTATTCTATCTGGAAAGCAGCGAAATGTGGAAAGCAGTCGCAATTCTAAGGGCATTGTTCGAACACACACAAGATTGTAATTAAAACCCCACAATCCTATTTTACGCTTTTGCGGCGAAGCAACGCCTCGGGGTAGGATTAGAACGAATGTCCTAAAAGGATTTATTGGATAATTGGATCACACAGCGGGAGAAAAACTTCCCACGACAATTAACTGCTGTAATGTAGGCAGTTTTATGAAAATGTCTAGCTACCTGGGACAAAATGCTTATTGTGAAGGGTAGGAAGGTAGAAAAAAGACCAGGGTAGGTTTAAAAAATTCGCAAAGAATAAAAACTAAAAGTCAAGAAATTTCACATTTCTAGCATATTTCCTTCTGTGAAATATTTCACTACTAGAGTGGGGCGTCCTCATTTGACCCCGTGTCGTATTAAGATAGGGTTAAGTCTAGCAGACAATTATACTTATTATCTACTACGATAAACTTAACAGCATAAACATTGTTAGTTTTCAGGTTACAAACGTTTATAGTAGTTTTTCCAACGGGCTTCATCGATGTTTTATTCCACATAGTCAGTTCTTTCGTGCATTTGGATATTTGCTCTTCATTTACAAATTTTTTTGAGATTGTGTTAACATCATCTCCTGTATCTAGTTGAAATCGAACATTGAAAGAGTTTACTTTCAGCAGTGCTGTTAGCCTCGAGTTAATAGTTTCATTTTTCACTCCATGAAGGTATACGCTGTCGGCACTACGTTCGTTGTGTGACGATTGCTTCACTGCGTCATCATAGACTTGGTAAATCTTTCTTTTTACAAACAACTTTAAAGTGATTTCTGCCTTTGCAGTTGGTCACAGCCGTAAACCATAATCTCTTTGTGGGAAAATTGTAACATAAGATTCCCGAATCCGTTCGTCTGTATGTAATGACCGAAAAAGAAACACTCCTTTGAAACGTCTATTCAAAATTGTATTTCTGTAAAATTAGCCACCTGGCTGTCGAAAATGGAATGCAACGCCGTACACCACTAAAACTTGTCACTACAGAACAGATTACTTGGATAAAGACGGAATTTTTGTCCAGCTAGCAAGCACTAAGCAAACAGTTAAATGTGCGACTAACTCTCAAGCAACCATTTCACGAATGACCAGAATAGATATCAATATCTCAAACTCACGTACGCAGTACTGTGACGTAATAGTGAAAGACATTGTCACGCAATTCAAACAGGTGTTCAAAGGTGATGATGCAATATTTCATGTTTAAACAGGTTTGACACAAGTCTTACGAACGATGGTGCAATTTTGGCTCATTTTTAGGAAAAATTCCATGACGTAATACGCTAAGATTCAGTAGACCTGAACGGATTTTATATGACGTTTGATTAGGTGAACAATTGTCTGGAACATTGCGGCCCCTAGTTATGACAGTCTGACATGGCATAACTAAAAAAGAATTGACGACAATTGTGAGCCAATGAATAAAAACACATGATACACAAATTGTTTGAATCACTCACGTTTAAGTTAATACGCAAATACAAAGGGCATGCAAAGAATGAACAGCAATACGAATAATACGCGACGATACATGAAATTGGTACCATAGGTACACACTAAAATGACGCTATATACAATTGTTGCGATAATAACCGACTGTTCTGGGCTCAGACAAGTGTCGGCCACCGCAGACAAAACTAGGCTCAAACCCTAACACTTAGGTGTTCTTTACGAGGGCGAGGCACGAAATATCTCTTAACACGTAGTCTACTTTCACTTTCCCCGTACTCTCATCATAGTTGCAGACGGCAACTTTGGCTCTACGAACCATAGGCTTCCCTTTCCTAATTTGTGGAACTACCTCATGCACTCTCCCAAGTTGATACTTCCCACGTTTACCAATGTCTTGGAGAGAACCCACCAGTACAAGTTGACTAGGCTCCAAATTCTCGACCATTTTTAGCCATTTTTTCCGGCCCTGAAGCCCTGGCAAGTAAAAATCGATCCATTTACTCCAAAACTGCTGAGAAAGTGACAAATTGAACCGATAATCCCTTCTTAGTTGGTCACGATCATGTGGTTGTCCAACAGCACAGTATGGGTCTAAGTATGGGGTCAAAAGTGAGGCAGGGGTGATGACAGTAAAATCCCTAGGGTCGTCACTCAAAGGTACCAAAGGGCGTTCGTTCACGATCCGAACAGCACTGTTGGTGTACGTAAGCAGTTCAATAAAATTGGGCTTACGAATTGAAGAGTCCAAAATGTGAAAAAATGCAATTTTAAATTGTTTTACCATTGCCTCCCAAGCGCCACCCTGCGCTGGAGCATGCGGAGGTATAAATTCCCAGTTTATATCCTTCTGTCTCAGGGCGTTGTGAAATTCAGCTGATTTTATCAACTCGGGTAACTTCTTAGATGCTGCCTGAAAGGTGCTTCCAAAGCCTAGCGGGTCAAAATTTTGTCCAAGCTGACTGAGCATACTTCTGCGCGTGTGTTTAGCTAAGGGCTTTAAGGAACATGCGATACGCATCTCGTCAGACTCGGTTTGCCACACACAACCCAATGTCTTCGCTGATGGCAAAGTCATATTTTCAGTCTGAAAGTCAATGTCACGAATCAAAGGTGAAAGCATCTCATTATCCAAATTTGATAAGACAATCATAGCCTCCTTGTTAGCACTCCACTTAACAAGTTTAAACCCACGGTTATCAAACAAAACAATTGATTCATGAGTGATTTGCTGAGCTTCCTCTAAGCTATCAGCCGAAAATATAAAATCATCCATGTACATATTATTTGCAATATTGCAGAGAGTCAATTCACCAGCACTGCTGGGATTCTGCTCGATCATTTTCTTTATAGCCAAGCAAGCGATATATGGGCTACTCTTTATTCCCCAAGGGTGTACACAAAAACGAAATGGTACTATCTTACCACTTTCAAGGTCATCATCTTCAAACCACAATATACGAAAGAAATCCTATTGCGACTCAGGTAACATTATTTGAAAGAAGCATTTAGTCACATCAGCCATGAGACCAAATCTGCCAAGCCGAAATCTAGCCAAGACATCTACCAGAGGGTTTAACAAGTCAGGACCAGAAAACATTACATCATTAACACAAGTTCCTCGAAATTCAGACTTGCCATCGTAAACAATACGCTTTTTTAATTGTGACGTCACAAAGTATGGTAAATACCATTCAAATCCCTTTACATTTTCTGCTTCACCAGCACGCTCAATATAGCCATTAGATTTAAGATCTCTCATGGTGTCAGTAAGGAAATCACGAAGTTCATGTTGTTTTAAAGCTTTCTTCCTTAAAGCAGCAGCTCTATCTGACGCCAACACAAAATTGTTAGGTAGATCAATATCTTCCTTCAACGGTACAGGTATCTCAAATCGACCATCTTTCAACTCAATATTCGGTTCGACAAGTTCTCTAGCCAAAATATCATTGCGAGACAATTCACAGGTTTCATTTTGCAAAGTCAAATCCTGAATGACTTTATTCAGGTCTGCTATTTCCATATCACGAGACTCAATTTTACGCTGAAAGCCAGAGATGACATCCGACTCTGAAGACGTCTGCACTCTGCACACATTATCAACGCTTTCATCTAAGGGTGACTTACCACCACAAGCCAACCAACCGAGAGGAGTGAGTAAAGCATGCGGTTCACTACGATTTTCACCAACACGTTCTTCTTTTGCCCACATCAAATAAGCGTTGTCGTTGCCAATCAGTACATCTACAGTACTACAATCATTCAAATGAAACATATTCACGCCATGAAAATGACGGAAAGCACTTAAATCTTGTTTATGCGGTAAAGTTTTAACATCGTCAGCCCAAGCTGGGTTAACCACCGAAGTTATATCACAAAACAGTTCATCCGTCTCTAACGACTGGATGTTGAGTTTAACAAGGTTAGCACAAGTAGGTTTCTGACCAGCCAGAGTGTCCATTTTAAACGACGCTTTATCGTACGGTTTAACGCCAAGTTCGCACACCAAATCACTCGAAACAAACGTCAACTGCGAACCAGGATCATGCTGACAATACACCAACTTCGATTTGCCAGTTATTGGATTCAAAACACAAGCAGCAGTAATGCGGTTAAAAGCTGCTTTAACATTTCCAATCTTAACATTACGGACAGGAACTCTGGCACCAGCATCCTCTTTGCTGACCGAATCCAGAGAATCACGTGACGTCACATAAAAATCATGCAGAAGAAAATAGTGTTTCCTATCGTTGTTAGGCCCACACTTACGACAGTTGTTTGCATGAACGCAATCCCTAACCATATGCTGGCGCAAACAATTCAAGCATTTGCCAGCTTTTACAATAACATCTCTCCGACCTTTAGGTGTCAAGCGCAAAAATTCTTTACAATTAGACAAAAAATGATATTCAACTTGACCACGTGACGAACAATAAAAACATGCGGGTATGTCACTACGTCTGGCCACACCACCGCGCGGTGCGCCAACAGCAGTCGAGTACTGCGAACTCCCTGAAATCACATTATGATGGGGTTTTACCGACGTCTGCCTAACCGGACAAGAAGGCAATTTTCCTTTGCCAAACTTTTTAAAATGCTGCGACTCACCAGAATCGCCCATTAGCATAATGCTAAAATCAGTCGACTTGCGCGTTTCCTCCCGTACTACAAAATCGAACAAACTCTGAAAAGTAGGCTCATCAGTGCCACCATACTGATCACCTAAAAAGTCAAGATAACGCTGCTTAGCGTCAAACGGGAGTCGCTTAGCCAAATCCAAAACAAAACGTCCTTCCAATTTGTCACGCTGACCATAAGCTTGCGCGTAAAGCAGACACTGCGATAATTCATCTTTAAACTCTTTCAAATCACTAGAAAAGATCGAAGTCAATTTGCTACCATAGCGATACTTTCTAATTTCCGGTTCGGCGAAAAGACCTCCACGAACTCCAAAACGTTGAGACAAGCGACCTAACGACATTTCTATCCTGTCTTCCTCTGACAAGCCAGTGGTGTCAGAAACCAAATTAGCAATCGTTTGCGCAGCTGTTCTAACACAAGCTGCTTGTAACAAAGTCAAACGAGTTCCTTTAAAGGGCGAAGCTGCCATTAAGGCCGTAACACGATTTTTAAAGAAGATAAATGGCATATTATTACCATCGTAACCAATCAACGCCGCCTTATCGAAAAACGTCCTACTATTTTGGTATTGTAAAAAGCTATCCTGTTGTTGAGAACTCGATTTAGCGGGAGAAGACAAGCTATATCCCTTAAGGGGCTGAGGGGGCTCAGTCACGTGCACAGCCCGATCACGATCCTCACAAACGTTAAAATCAGGAGACGCGATACGCCTCTCACAACCACCCAAATTACGTGTAGCTGAGCGATCAAAAACTAACGGCGCAGAAAACTGTGAAGGGGGCAAAGCATTACTGCTATCAGCGGCCCCGTGACCTGTACGCTCTGGGGGAAGAGTTCGGCTAAAATTCGCAGGCTTTAGCTTTAGATCCTTCGGAAGATCCTTAGCCGCGGCCCCGAGACCTCATGAAACAGCTGGGAAACGTGTGGATTGCACAGGTCCACTCACGGACTGAACAGGCGTCTGGAAAAGGTTATGTAAATTAAACTGCGATTGATGTTCACTTCTGGAATGGCTAGAAGAGCCCTTCTTAGAACTACGCCGGGAGCCCAACTCTGAACGATATTCAGCTAAAACTACCTCTTTACGTTGTTCAGCCCTTAATTGAGCGCCTTTGAGTGCGAACTCAGCAGCTCTAGCTTCGGCTCTCGCGGCGGCCTCAGCAGCTCTCGCTTCGGCCTCAGCTTGGTTCTGGAGCTCCTCTCGTCTTAGCTGTAGGTTAATTTGTGCAACTATCCGAGACGAAGTCCTAGACATCCTAGTGCTTACATTTGAGGCGCTATCCTCAGGATGTATGTCAGCATCCAACATATCTGAGAACTTAGTTACTTTTTGTTCGAAGTTATTTTTTAACGAGTTAAATTCGGGATCTACCCTCTCACGAAGTTCTGCCAAGATCGCAGAGTTAAAAATTTTACTAAAAAAAGCTTGGAAATGCCGTAAATCCTCTTCCAAAGTAGATAGGCCTAAGTGAGATCGAAAAATTAACAGTTCCTGCTTATCACTCAAAGAACCTAGGGCTACAGAAAGTTCCCCAAGTTGAGTCAAAATATCCCTTCTAAGATGCCGGGCCTCTCGAACTGACTTAGCCTCATCGTTACCGGGTCCCTCTCCAGAATGGCCTGCCCGACCGCAAAGAACATCATCAGGATTAAACTCAGTCGAGTCTACGGCAGTCGAGTCCTTGTCGCCACCGAGTGTGGACATATTAAATGTTGGGGCTAAATTAACAATTAAAAAATTAAGTTACACAAACACACAAAATTATTACAGTAGTTATAAAAAACTTAACCCTTTTTCCTGTGACGTATTTTGGCCAGTTGACTTGCGGACGGGGGGTCGGTTCGACACTATCACTTTGAGCTCGTGTAACTTCAAAACTACGCAAGATAGATCAATCAAATTTTCACATGGTGTAGATACTTTATCTGACAACATAACATCGAAACTCTTTTGCAATTTGTTCAACAGCGCAACTTGAAAAATCAAATAATTTGATGGTTGGTCATATTTTTTTATTTGACTTGAGAAATTGCTTCGTAATTAACTTATAAGTGAGTGTGACGGGTTAATTCCATTGTGTAGATTTTAATCTCTTACGCGGAGACGTCGTCCACGCTTCAATGAAATCGTAATTGGCGTCCGACTCGCGTTTGCTTGTTGTTTTGCCGGAGGCATTGTAACAAAAATTTGCTTTGTTTCAACATTTGCAGAGAATGAGACAAAATCACCACAAAAAAAATATTTCAAGTTCTTTTTGAGCCACATGTTTATAGTCTACACTTTTTCAAACGTAATGTCATTACTTGATATTGGAACTAAATCAAGCAAATTTTTTTTCACATTCACACTGTCGAATTTGGTTATGCATGATCAAGAAATACTTTGTATTTCACAGCACATCTCAGGAAGCTATTTATTCGTTTTTAACATTATTTCAACGTCTAAAGACTTTGAATCGATGTAAAAAGTGTCTGATTTGCTGCTGTCTGGGTAGCGGTTGAATACAGAAAAGTAAGGTAGCCTAATGGCGTCACGTGGTATTTGAACAACAACCTATCCAATGGTAGTGACTTGCTTCGATAGGAGCTTGTTCCATTTTAGGCCATCATGCACTCCAAAAACAAAGAGCGTCTAAAACTCCTGACTGATAAACTATGTCACGATGCATTCCAAAGTGAAATGTTTCAATACTTACCAACAATGATCACTTTGAATGAAACAATTTTGCAAACAGTTGTGACAAAATGTAGTGATAATAATCGTTTAGTCAAATCGTGTTGGTAGGCTTTCGAAGAGGTCGTTTGCCAAATGGAACTCCCGTTCTGCGTGACAAACTCAAAGTCGTGGCATAACGATACGAAAAATAGAAAAATAATCTATTTCAGGCCGAGTGCTGTTGTCGTAAAAAAACAAAAAATCACTAACGTGTTGACTTTTTCCTTGGGCAAAATTGAACGTTATTGATATTTTAAAAATGCACGTTTGTGTCAAAATGATTGAAGTGTTTTTTTTTCATGTTGTTAACTAGATTTGCAAAATAACGTTTTCTACATTTTTTTTTCTAATTTGTTGGACATGCATTTTGTGTCAAGTTATTTATTACGCATTAGAAGATTTCTTTCTTTTCAAATTTTGAAATAACATTTTAGATGCAGTTTGCGCGTTGATGGCGTTACTGCAAAAGCCATCTTTTGTAATTGACACACATCCAAAAACAAAAGACGCATAAACTACTGCTGGCTGATAGACCACGTCACAATACATCATAATGATGTTTTTCCGAACCGAAGACCCAGAAAAAAAGCAATTTTGTCGAATATTATTTTAGACGTCTGCAGACGTTGAACCAATGACAAAAAGTGATTTGCTGATTTAAAACAAAGTGATTGCTGTTTCCAATGTGCAAACATTTTGATAAAAAGTAATCAAGTTTAGGCCACAGCTTTCTGGTCCATTTAGGCTACTATGGTCAATCAACTCACGTTGCAAATAACTTGTTTTGTGTAAAGTCTTGCTTGTGAAAAAGTCGAAGTAAAAACACAAAAATGAAGTAAGCTATATTTACAAAGTATTATATTCTTGAATGAACCATAGTTTTTAAAAAAAATAGTTTGAACAGGTTTCATCTGATAGAAACTATAATTGATATCATCGCGAAGGATCAAATAGCTGCGAAAATCACTTCAACCAATTCTTTGGGGTGATTTTCATTATGCAAACCAAGGTGAACCTCAATATACATATTTTTATGCCAAACGATAAAAATCGTTCTTTCTTTTTTTCAAGGACAAGGAAAACGATCCGTATAAAATATAATTCAATTCAACATATTTCACTTCTTTTGTCAGATATGCATTTTGTGTAACAATGCTTTAGAAAAATTGCTGAGTATGGTATAGCGTTTGAGATGCAGTCAGAGAATACAACTCTATGGTTGATGGCGTCATTACAAAAGCCAATCTTTTGTCACAGAGATGTATTCGAAAACAAAAAGGCACAAAAGCGCTGACTGATAGATTACGTTACGATACGTTACAAAAACGAGGCATTGATTTCAGATTCTTTCAACCCAACAAACAACTTTGCTCCAAATGACACAAACGTCCAAATTTATGCAGAAAAAAATATAGGCCTACACCGTTTTGTGAAAATAAGCTTTTGAAGACCAACATTTCAATGAAAAGTTTGAAATTATTGAGTTGGTCTTAATAGTGTTTCTGCTGAGATATATCAAAACTTTTCAATCCTCGTATAAAAAAATAATTTTGTAATCTCTCAAGCAACTGCAAAATTACCATTTAGGTAAAGATTCAGTGATGATACAATATGCACAATGCTTGTCAAAGCACAGTAATTTAGCTGCGTGTGTTTTTCCACAAAAGCCAATCAGTTTCGATAGTCTGTGTCAAGTTCTTTTCAGTATCCATCAATCTCTCGTTTTCATAAAACATTTTCACAACATCCATAAATATTCATGTGAATATAAGTGTACAGGTACATGCAAAAGTTTATTGGCGGGTCAAGAACGCACTCCTTGCTTTCCGACAAGAAATCAAGAAACTTACCACATCAGTCTGTTTGTTTTATGAGATAAACAGAGTTTTGGCAAGAATTTTCCTACTGCTTCTTGTTATAAGTTAGAAACAAAATGTATTCGCCATAGAAAACAACCTAAAATTACATTTTTTTTAGCCTAGCTTATCGGATGCTCTCTGATAATTTCAAAGCAACTCAGATGTAATTAAAAGATTAATCAAAGCAACTCAAAACTCGAGTTTGCAAACAAAAGGCGGAATCATCACGGTTGAATGCTTTACAACAAAGCCAACTCATGAGATATCTGCGTCGCAGTTCCACACACGGCGGCGCTCAGTAATCCTATTAATCCGTATAATTTGAAAACAAAAGGGCTAGCTAGTAGCTAGCTAAAATATCAGAGTATGTTATGAAAATCATGCCATATCTCTAAAACTATAGACAATAGCAACGTCATTCAAAGCGGAATAAATACTTGAATAATTTTTAGGAAAAGTCAAGAAATTTTAAAGCTGTGGATCGCGTAGTTCTTTAATGATATTGCTTTGAAAAGTACCAAGTCCCCACCGACCCCCCCCACAGGAAATAGGGTTAACTGCAATGACCGTAAAAAATACAAAAAGAATTTAAATGCACAATACCGTAGTTGTTGGGGTATATAAATGAAGTCCTAAAATTCCACAAAACTTGCTTGGATTCTTCCACTTGAATCTTCAAGCACAGATCGATTGTCTTTAATCTTTTTTCTTGCCAATGAATGTCAATGTTGTTTTTTCTTCAGAACCAACAAAGAAACGCCTTTAATTTTTAACTTGAAGTTCTTCTGCACCAACTGAGAAGAAAACGGCTTTAATCTTTTGCTTCTGTAGACTACCAACCAACAAGATCTTCTTTTATTATTTCTTTGCTTCTGTACCAAACACTAGACAGAGTAACGTCTTTATTCTTTTTGTGCTTCTAAGTTCCAACTGACAACAACGTCTTTATTTTTTATGTGCTTCAAGTGCTTCTTGGCCTACCAGCTAACAAGTCACGTCTTTTATTTTTTATGGTCACAGCGGTAAACCATAATCTCTTTGTGGGAAAATTGTAACATAAGATTCCCGAATCCGTTCGTCTGTATGTAATGACCGAAAAAGAAACACTCCTTTGAAACGTCTATTCAAAATTGTATTTCTGTAAAATTAGCCACCTGGCTGTCGAAAATGGGATGCAACGCCGTACACCACTAAAACTTGTCACTACAGAACAGATTACTTGGATAAAGACGGAATTTTTGTCCAGCTAGCAAGCACTAAGCAAACAGTTAAATGTGCGACTAACTCTCAAGCAACCATTTCACGAATGACCAGAATAGATATCAATATCTCAAACTCACGTACGCAGTACTGTGACGTAATAGTGAAAGACATTGTCACGCAATTCAAACAGGTGTTCAAAGGTGATGATGCAATATTTCATGTTTAAACAGGTTTGACACAAGTCTTACGAACGATGGTGCAATTTTGGCTCATTTTTAGGAAAAATTCCATGACGTAATACGCTAAGATTCAGTAGACCTGAACGGTTTTTATATGACGTTTGGTTAGGTGAACAATTGTCTGGAACAGCAGTGAATACAAGTTTTTCCATACGTGGACAAAGGAATTTGCCTTTTCGATGTTTTCGACCACAAAATTTACATTCAGCAACAATGTGACTATTTGCGCTTTTGTTGTATTCGTATTCCTCGCTTCTGCGATCAAGCTCGTGCACACTTGTTTCAGAATAGTCGGCTTCTTCGACAATTCGGTGATTTAATTCAAAATTGCGGCAAATTTTGATTGTTGCATCCAAATTTAGATTTTCTTCTCTGTGTAAGATACTTTGTAACTTTTTACATACCAATATTATCGCGAATCATACGTTCGGTGAAGTTGGCAAAATTGTATAGATCTGCTTTTTTTCGCAATTCAGTCAAGAAAAAGTTAAAGGGTTCACTTACTTTGGTTTCCCAGAATCTTCGTGTGTGAACGAGTTCGCTTTCTGTTTACGTACAAAAATTTTGTAGCTTGTCTAGCAGGACTTGTGGATTCTTTTTGTCTTCTTCACTTAAGTATGTAAATTGCTTAGCAACTTTAATTACATAAAGATCTGCAAAGTTAAGTATTGTGGCAGTTTGAACGTCCTGACTTTTCTTGGACGCTCCACTGGCTATCATGTAGATTTCTACATCATATTTCCAATCTGGGAAGCTTTGCGCCACATTTGCATTGTGTATATCCAACAATGATGGTTTTCTCGCGTCTATGCTCATTGTAGTTGCTTGTCTTCTGAACTTAATCAATTTAGCATTTCATAATAATCCTCGCTGCCACCATGTTGATTGCTGTCGTCTCTATTTAACCAAAGACACAATCAGGGATTTATTGAGTTTGATTCGGGCTAATACAAAGTTCACCTGGCGAGACAAATAGCAACTGAACTGACAGAACGAAAGGTAACACAGATTGCGCAACGAGGTCAACTTGAAGGTCACGTGATAATACGCACACCAGTTTGTGTGTTGCAGATGCAAAGGTAACATCCAATACATCAACACGCAAGGCAACAAAAAGCTTTCATATTGTCACGGGTCAAATTTTTTTTTAAAAAAATCTGATTTTTAGAAAATTTCAGTCTGACAGCAACGATTGCAAAAACCTACTAAATGTGACATCAGGCAATATTTCCAGGTAGCCATGCCTTAACTTTTTTCAGTAAGGAAAGATCAGCTATAACGAAATAATGAAACTACTTGTACGATATTTCATTGAAATTGTGCAGCAGGTTCTTAAAAAAAAAAATCAAAAAATGCAAACGTTTTACAAAGAAAACGTTGAGTTTGTTCGGCTTAACATATTTGTAGGAGCAGACGTTCTCGGTTGTGATCTTAAACTACTGTAGCACAACCCGCAAGAAGACTTCAACAATCCGAAACTTATTCTGTCAATCTCGGTGACCGGGCCTGCGTCAGTGATTCAAAGCCTCTACAACAGTGCTTCCCCCATCTGAAATACAGTAGCTTCGCGACCCACCAATGGGTCACGACCTACCGGTTGGGAAGCACTGCTCTACAAATATGCGAAACTGCCAGGATTAAGCTCTGCAAGAAGCTTTTCTAATCATCACGTCATAACATGAAGTAAGACTTTTAGACATCTGGTCTAGCGGAGCATTGCTTAGGCAGAACAATGTTTATCAAGTTAATGATTTTTTGCTTACTTGAACAAACATTCATTCAAAAAGGAATATACGATTTCAATGATAATTTAATAAACAAATAAGTTTAATTTTGAATTTGTGTTGAAATTGTCAATGTCTGCAACTCACATGGGCATCCAGCTCCACATTCATCATCACCATTCGAGCATTTGAAAAGTCCATCGCATTTAGTTGCGTTGATACGTTGTCCAGGGGAACTGAAATTGAACGAGGTGACGAATCAAAAGTATTGCATCACGACATTGTTACAATAGCTTTGCTAATTACAAAGAACAAACAAAGATATTTGACTATTTTTATATCACCTTTTATTGCTCTCTTCCACCATTACAATCAACCTCTTTATCTTACCCCGGCGTGCAATGATAATAATTACGGCTTTTATTGAATAAAAATGTGCTATTTTGGTGTAAATTTTATATGGTTTAAAAAAAATGACTTTTTTAAGATGTAATACCTTTGTAAAAATAATATTAGTTTTAATTGATAATTTTATAATTTATTATATAATCTGTTTTGTTCTCAGTTCAATTGTTGCATCACCCGTAGACGTCGCTATAATGGCATCAGGACAGGTAGCCAAATGAGACCGGACAAGATGAGATTCAAACAGGATTGCCATATTGGCAGATTTAATATCAAATTTACGCATTTGGCATTTTTAATGGATTCTAAGGTTAAAACATTGCACAGTCTCAACATTTTAGGCCAGTGGTTCTCAACTGGGGGTTTGCAAACACCAAAGGGTCCGTGAAAGTTTCCGAGTTTGCAGTATAATTGATGAACTACAAAACTTAAAAGTCGTTTGTGTTTTATTTGTGTGTTACAGTGATTCTCAAACTGTACGTCCCAGCGCACTGGTGCATCGTTTGAAATTTCAAACGATATCGCACAAAGTTTTCGACTATAAAAAGACATGTAAATGAGATAAATCGTTCAAATAAGACGATGTTGGTTTTGTTCAACCTTATTCTTTTGAGACAGCAGATTGTTGATCAAGGCTTTACTTAGAAATGCAAACGTTAATCAACAGTCTATTAGGACTCATGGTTTTCCCATGACTCTGATTACAATGAAATATTGATTACAAATAAAAAAAAGGGAGATATTTTTTTAACCCTTATCTTAATAGGAGCTGTTTTCTTACGCGGAAAGCACGTCACAGGCTATCTTAGCCCCGTGGTAGTTAATCGCTAATAACGAGAGCTATGAAAATCACAGAGTCAAGATATTTTACAAGATAATAGCCATGTGTATTATGCGTATAGAAATTAAACTTTTACCCAACAAATTTATTGAAATAAAGTGTTTGAGATCAAAAAACGTCAGAAAGTCGGTTTTTATTCTACTTTCCCAAAAATAGCTTTAAAATTGAAATCTTTGATTTGTAACATAAAGTAATGTGTCACGGTTTCTTTCTATCTCTTACCAGGAAAAAGACTTGGAAAGGTTCAATGACGTATTTTAATGGGTTATAACCGAAAAGCAGTCAATTAAAGGTCGAAAGGTTCCACTAGTGAAATGATAATCTAACTTCTTGAAGGACTTTAACGAACGGCTTCTCAAATAACTCTAATTTCGAACACAATTTATATCAGCACCAATTCTCATCTACTTGTATTCGATTTCTTCAACTCTCAATCAACAATAATTTCTGCACGAACTACCAATCCACAACTCATAACACGACTCTCATAATCAACTCGTCTTAATACAACTCCCATAATAATCACATAATCAACTCAATAATAATCATTACGCAAACTACACCACTATTTATAGAAGGTTGTTTCGGTCTAGTAACATCGAAAAGGTTACGTAATGTCACATTGTTCTGTCAAGTTGCAATAAATGTCAACAAGCAGAAGCTTAAAGAAGTCTAAAGAATGTCACGTAGGGTATAAGAGAGAGAAGTTCATTTATTTGCATCAACAGCACATGTGGAAAAAACAATACAAGATTACAATGTAAACTAGGTTGTTTTAATGTTTGCTGACGATGATGGGAGTGGCAGAAGGACCGAACTGGTCATCAAGTCTGCCACACCCGTGTGGTGTCATAGCTTATTTGACATGGAACGGTGTCGGAGTTGAACGCAAATATATATTGTATACATTACAAAATAAAAAACAATACACACACGAAATTTAACAGTACAATATAAAACAGGAATACAAGAAGCGATGCAGAAATACAAAATGGCATAGGCTATACATAGCCTACAACACAGCATAGGCTACTGGTAAGGAAAAAGCGAATATACAGTAATTAGCGAGATACGGTGAGAATAAGTAAAAACAGTTTGATGGCACTATATCAGTTACTTAATTTATACCCAGACATTAAGTGCAGTTTTAATTTTTTAGAAAACATACTAATTGTTTGAATTTTTCTTACCTGTTCCGGTAATTTGTTCCAAATGTTTGTTCCAAGAAATTTAATTGAGCGTTGACCAAGCTTTGTATGCATTCTTGGTTTAAAAAGTATATTTTTCTTAGCACCTCTGGTATTATAGTTATGAGTTTCATTACAAGGACGAAAGTACTCAAAAAAAATTGCTGGTAGATGTCCTTTATTGCTTTTATAAACAAACTTACATACTTCTATTAAAAACACGTCTTCGACTTGTAGCAAGTTGCTTTTATTGAACAGAGATTTGGTGGGAATTCTGTCCTTAATCTTGGTGAAGTTTAAACAGCGAATTATGCGATTGTGTACCAGATTTAAAGGATACAGCTCCGTTTTAGAAGCACGACCCCAACAGATGATACCATACATTAGGTGGGAGTGAACTAGAGCATAGTAAACTGCTTTTAATGTCTGGGAATTTACGCACTTTCTTAATCGATATAGAGCACCACAGCTTTGAGAAAGTTTTGTTGAGATTATATTGATGTGCTGTTCCAATTTATAAGATTCTTACATAATAAATATTTCGCAATCGGACATATACTGGTAAACATCCTTATGACGTCATGACAAACGACGCTCAGAAATTATGAAAAACAACAGAACATTCCAGATTTGCATGCTTACAGACGATTCTGGAAATGCGTTACATAATACAGATTTCTCATTCAAAGGTTACTTCAGGTCAATACCCGATAATAACACATCGCTCAAAATTCCATAATGAAAACAGCACATTCTGTCAAGACGCAAAGTAGCCCGACGCGACGCCTTGCACATTGATTGTGACATAATGGTAAACTAAACAAAAAATTACTTTTTCTCATAAATATAAGGCATTTTTGGGCGTTTTTACATTTCAAAGTAATTACAGTAACACTGATATTCCACTAACATTAAATTATATATATCTAGCATTGCACGAAAATGTCTAGCCAACTGAGACGAAATGCTTATTGTGAAGGGCAGGAAGGTAGAAAAATGACCGGTGTAGGTTTAGAAAATTTGCAAAGAATAAAAAACTAAAAGTAAAGAAATTTCACGTTTCTAGCATATTTCCTTCTAAGAAATATTTCAGTACTAGAGTGGGGCGTCCTCATAAAACCCCGTGTCGCTACAGATAGGGTTAACGGTCTGAAAAATTCTATCAATTTTTAATAAAATTTGTAAAAAAACATTAAATCAACATAATAATAGATTACTGATGTTTGATCCTGTGTGCCAACATATAACTCATAACATAATTTCATCAATCTCATCAATCGTCAAGTGTGTTGCGAATTCAGCAAATACTTTTAAATGCGTTGCTTTGAAACTGATGTAACATTATTATGATTCTAATATCAAAATTTCAAAAAAACTTATTTTAGAGGTTTGCGAGCGCTTCGAAAGCACAACAAAGGGTCTGCCAAAACAAACAGGTTGAGAATCAGTGCCTTAGACTATGGTAGTAATCATGCTGTTGACAAATCAACCCAAAATGTAATGTAGGATGCCTAATGTTATATGTATGTATACCACAGCAAATTGATGAAACAAAGTTTTTCAAACCATTTTAAATGTTAAAAATAATTTAAAAACACCTAACATAGGCTATGTCAAAATGTCAAATTCAAAAAAGCCTGCCAAACGCAAAATACACTAAATTTTTGAAATTTGGCCAGTTTGAGCCTTACATTGCACGCCAGCGTTTGGCTTCCAGTCCAGATGCTATAAAAGATACGTCCACGTGGTAACAAAAAGTTTTTTTGTCAGTTGAGAATTTGCTAGTGCAAGTATGAAGTTGCGGATTTTCTTCGAATATGTGATATTTGCAGCAGGAGACATTGATGTTACCATAGTTCACAGAGATTGACAGAAGGGGGTATTTCAGTTCAGTAGGCCGATGCCCTATGGAGGGCAGTAATGATTTCTCTCCAGAGCAGCTTTTCTCGCCCGATTGAGAACATTGCCCATCCACTCTGTTGTTCTTCTTCCAGGTTTACCTTTTCCACACATCTCCCCTTTCGTATAGTAGCCTGTAGCGGACGCTACTTTTCAGCATACACGCTCATACGTAGCCATCAGTGGGATGGCGACATTCCTGGGCGAAGTCGGCAAGGAATGATCGGACACGAGGTCGACTTTGCTGCTGTATATCCACTGACTCAAATTCTACCAAATGGCGCTTGTTCACAAGTATATTTGTTTATGATTTTAATCTTCGACTGATCTTCGATCCAGTAATACAAAAAGTAAGAAAAAGAAACACCCGAATGGTTAACGCTCCACCACCAAAAACTGGATACAAAGTTATCGCTTTTACATCATTAACAGTCTTGGGTCAGAAATCATAACTACTGTGCCAAAATCATAGCATACAGATTCCAAACATAATATTAAACTGATCCGAACGTTATACTAGCAGCAGAAGTAGAAGCAGTAGCAACAATAAAACTGAGAACGACATCTGATATCTGATGTCTGATGACTGATTCCGATTCTGACTTTTTACTTCTGATTTATGATTTAGAATCATGATTTAAGCTACTTTAAAAAAGGTTCCAGTTTGGAATAGCGAGCTTTACATATGATCATACAACGCAACACGACTGCAAATCTACATAACGATGAACCATAGTTGGATTTCAGCATAGCGCCTTACACAAAGTTGATTACAGGATTGAATTTCCGAAACGTGCAAAGCAGTTCGCGGTATGCGCTCAAAGGCCAGAACCTTCTGGAACCAATCTAGTGACGTGAACTTGTGACGTCAGAGAAGAACTCTCAGGCGCTACAAGCCAATACCAAACTATCTCGCCTTATTTTTCAATGACCACAATTGTGAAGCTTCCTCTCTATGACGTTCGCCAGCGTATCTTCACTTTCCCAGATTCTAATTTTGCTTCATGCCCATTTATTTGCGTGGACTAGACTGAAGTGACAATTTTGACTTGACCAGTCAGGTCATTTCGGGGCTAGTTCAAATTTCAGACAAGAAAAAAATTCTCGTATCATTACAAGTTTAACAGACAGAAGAAGCTTCACCAACGGAGAGGGAAAGGCAAGTTTCAGCTTTAACTCGCAAACTTAAAGAGTTTTGTCGTTTGATCTTAAGAAATGCGTTTAAACAAAGGTTTCTATACACTTAAAATAGGATGCAAAGCCTGTTTTTTGTAAAGCAAGGCCAATTTTATTTTCCAAAAAGCAACCAATCAAAGAAGAGTTTGACAGACTTGTAGAGCGTAACGTTTTGCAGCCAATAAACTATAGCGATTGGGCAGCTCAATCGTTGCGGTGCCAAAAGCGAAGGAAAGTATACGAATTTGCGGTGATTTCAAGGGACTGAACCAATAAATACAAGTGGATCAACATCCGTTGCCGACGTTGGACACGTTGCTGGAATTGCTGGAAAAAGGTCAGTACTTTTCTAAAATTGGCTTGTCGAATGCTTATACAGTACCTGCAATTAAATCAGTGGTTCTTAACCTTTACTAACCTGCCGAACCCTTACGCTAATTTGCAAGCTTTCGTTGAACCCCTAATTTTTGCTGAGTCACAAAAATCTACCATATTTAATAATAATACATTATTGTATCAATGAGACTTCTGTTGTTGTTTTTCTGAAACCAATAGTGAGATTCGAGACTTTGTCTCGGAAGCAGCAATTCTCATGTCATTTTCGCATGCAAGCCGGTTTCGTTTTTTTGCTTCAACATCCACCAGAATAGAAAACGCATGCTCGCATAAATAAGTGGTTACGAATAGCATGAGAACTTCAAGGGAAAATTTTGTAATAAGAGGATAACTTTCCATTTCATTTCCATCATTATCGTATCATTTGTTCAGTTTGTGCTTTCAGTCCAGAGTGTCGTTACAGTTACAGTGCATAGTCAAATTTATCTTACGATTTTTCATTTTATGTATGGCAGATTTAATTCCTGATGAGGACACACGTACGTGTCGAAAACAGTTGAGTTTATTTTATTTTAATTATGTTATATTTTGTGTGAAATAAAGTATGTTAAACCCGCTAAAGTTACTATGTTTTATTTCTCTATGGTTCAACTTTCCATTTGTTAGCAACAAAACGTTTGAAGATTTGTTGTGTTGAAGTTTCTATTTTGCACCTCGCTTTCTTGAAGCTCGATAATATCATCCAAGTATGGACTCAGGGGCGTTGACAGGGGGTCTAGGTGGTACTTTTGGACCCGGGTCGGGAATATTTAAGGGGCCTGGATTTAAAGATTCCCCGCGACTTCAAATATTATCAAGATCTTAATATAATCAGATCTAAAAGAATTGCCATCTAAGGTTTAAACAGCCGCTTCAGCCATGATGGTAAAGAACCGGGCCCCCTTCTGGGTACTGGGCACACTTCAGTTCCCTGGTGGTAAAATAGCCACTTTAGCCACAAAAAAGTAAAATAAGAATTTAGTTTAGTCTTGTATAGTGATTTTCCTAACCACGAATATTTAGTGAAATAACCCAAAACACTAATTTCAAAATAAACAAGCTAATGTTTGTTCAACTCAAAAACTGAATTAGCACAGGTAAGAAGAATGCTATCCTTATTTCTGCACTAAAAATTAGACTAAAACGGCTTTTCAGATTGCAACGATCAGCAAATGTTTGACGTAGGCCCAAAAACCTTTCCCAAATCAAATTTAAACATTTCCAGTATGCGTCAATTGACGCGTCAGGTCGTTCTGGGTGGCTTGAAATCCAACGATATGAGAATGCGTTTCAACGTGATCAATGCAAAACAATCTTTAAAAGTAACTTATATGTTAATGCGCATTCGATAATTTAGTTAGGTAGTTTAATTATGGTAGCTTAATATGATTATGGTAGTTAATGTAGTTGAAATCTTTTAACAACAAAGGAATAAAATCACTTTCTTACTGCCAACATTCAATTGTTGCAGTTGGACAATCAGGAGTATTTTTGCATCGCATTTCATCAGTTCCATTGGAACAGTCGTTAGAGCCATCACATATTTGATGAACATCGATGCATTGATTTCCTAACGCACATGGAACTTCGTTTTGGGCACAATTGTTATTCAGAAGCAAAGGATCACAAATCTCGTTGGTGAATTGTCTCTCGCATAAACATTCGTCCGATAAGTCAGCGCAATCAAACACAGTGTCGCACACTTGCTGACGTTGTATAATTGTTCCATCCAGACAAGGCCAGCATTTGGAAATGTTTAAGATTGGCTTCCCATCTTCATTGAACGTATAACAATCGTCTTCATTGTTAAAACAGACTGAAAGTCTTTTATCAAATTTTCTTGAGATTGGCAGCATAGATTTTTGTGGAACAATGCATCGATACGAAACAGCTGTAGAGCTTTGATATCGGTACCTATATTCGTCGACAGGAATACCATTGCACTTGAAACCAAATCCAATTTGTTTCTCATCTGATCCATCAGGACAATCAGCATCCCCATCACATAAAAAAGTTAATGGTCTGCACCAGGATCCGTCATCGCAGAGAAGATAGTTGCGTCTGATAGGGTCAGTGCAATTGTCTTCATCGAAGCACTTAGGGCAGTTTGTAAAACCATCGCATCTCTGTTCTTCTGTGAAATGGTTATACCCATCATGACATGAATTGTTGAACTGACTTCTATCGGAAGGAAAGCACCCGTATTCATCTGCTCCATCATTACAATCGTAAATTCCTGAACATGTCAAGTTTTCCGCAATGATTTCTCCAGTGGGGCATTTATACCCACCAGTGGTTATCATCAAATTAACAAACACCAAACAACTAGTTAATAACTCAAACATGATTAATTGAAATTATCATTTTCAAACTGGCTGAAACAAAGATTTCGGTTTGAATGCTACAAATAGAGCAATTTCCACAAGACCACAAGTTTAAAAAAGTAATTAATATTTCTTTGTAAACAGTTCAATAAGATCGCGATATAATTAGCGAAGAAACCTCCACTACAAAGTCATTCATGCATCACAATTACATCATTAATACGTCAATATCGTAACAATCAAGCTCCATTGAAACGTTTTTTTAAAAACCGTACGCAACAAAATATTCACAATGTTCATAAATCACACACTGTAAATAGAGACTGTAAATAGAAGGGAGAAGTTAATTTTAATTTTAATTCTTGCCCTGATTTTAGGGTACAACAAGATATTCTAGGACTTCTTGTAGGCTAATTGCTAATTTAAGGGGAACAACTGCCCGATTGCACTCTGGATCCGCCTTTGTAAATTCATGTAGTAAAATACATAATAACTTATGTAATTACTTACGTGCAAATCTATGTAAACATCTACTCCACGACAAAATCCTATATGATAAACATGTTTAAAATAGGTAGGCTATAGTCTTATTAGCCTTATTATTAGCCTATTAGCCTTATTAGCCTTATTATCCTTTCTCTCATGACACAAATATCCTACTTTCGGACCGTAACTGATTTTTAGCACAACAAAGTCGGATTTCCATGAAAATATTTATCAACATTAACTTTTATTAATGTTTATCAACACGGTTCGATCCTCTGTCTACCGAAAAAAAAATGTTAGTTTACCATTTTTTGCATTGTGTAAATTTTCAAGTATACTTGTTTTGCACAAAATCAGCTTCGATGATGAACTTAAAGCTCAATAGGAAAGGACGTAACAGATTACAAAAACTACAACTTATAAACACTGCATAAAAACAAAATTACACGAAATTTAACGAACAAGTCATACAGTAGGGCAAGGGTGGCCAACCAGTAAGAGCTTCATTTCTTACAGTGCACACCGCAAAGAGACGCATCATATCTTACACATGGGCACACATGAATCTTCACCCTGTCCCTTCCTCACATACACACCTTTGTTCAATTACATTTATTGTGAATGTTACACTTAATGTTACATTTAGTGCAATGAAAATGACAAAAATTTAAAAGTCATTTATTAGTCTACTTTGCGTGTCAGGCTAAAGAAATTTATTGGGACTTTGGCAATCCTCGTCTTGAACAATCTTCTAATCTGGCTTGTATTCCGTTGTTGCAATCGACGTAATGCGTTTACGTGGGTGCCAGTCATAACAAATCGATGATTTGATTTCACTTGTTTATGATAGAAAACACAGATTCACAGACGTATGTTGACCCAAATATTGACAATAACTTCAGTGCAGCTCGTTTGACATTTGGGTACTTTTTTATTGGCACATTTTTCCAAAACTCTATGGTCTCTTCACTTAAAACAGGTTTCAGTTGGTCCTCTTCACAAAGATCAATCATGTCCAACTCGGCTGTAGCCTCACATGATACCAGCGGGACTTTCAAACGGTGTCCGACAAATTGTTCGTAAGCAATTGTTCGTAAAACAATTCTTCGTAAACTTAATTTTTCGTAAAACAACTCTTCCTAAAGCATTTTTTCGTGAATCCAGTTGAAATTTGATGTATACGAAGAAATGCTTTACGAAGAATTGTTTTACGGATTTCATTTTACGAACAACAGTTTACGAACAATTGTTTTACGAAAAACTGTTTACCAAGAATTGCTTTACGAACAATTGCTTACGAACAATTTGCCTATAACCCTTTCAAACAGCCTCTCTCAGAATTAAATGAGTCGACGAGGAATGTAATTTGTGGCCTTTTCAGCTGTAGATCACAGAACCGGGAATCAAAGTTTTCTTGAAGGGTTTCATTTACTGTTGCATATCTAACGGTTTGCTTATTCAAGGTAATGCTAGCGGCATTCTTGCTGGATTTTAGCAGAGTGCAAAAATGTGTTAATACTCATGTAGGCCCTATGCCTTGAACAGCTAAGTATATTGACAAACGTAAACACGCTTTGCACTAGGTCAGATAGTATTTTGAATTCACTCTGCAAATTCAGGTTCAATCTGTCCAAATGATAAATCATGTCAAACAAAAAGACCAGATTCAAAATCCACTCGAGGTCAGAGAGCTCAGTTACTCTCTGTGCACAAGTTACTCCCTGTGGATGATGCAGTAGAAATTCCAAAACTCTGGAAATCCTTCGTCAGCTTTGCAAAGCCCACAAGTCCATTCATCGATTCGATCGTGACTGGAGCTCCATTCGTGGCTACTGCAGTTAGTTTTGGTATTAGCAGATTTGCTTTTGCAAATGCAGTAATCATTATATCTTTCACATCTATGCCACGGATTCTGTCTTTTCATGGAACACTATCAAGCAACACTTCCTTAATCGAACAATCATGAAACACAGACTGTGCAAATATTGTCAACTGAGGTTTGTCATGCATGCCACAACTCTCATCTAATGCAACGCTAAAATATTCACATGCTTGAAAGTCAAAGTGTAACTGTGATTGAATGTGCGTGTTAATGTCTGATATTCTGCGTTGAATAGTATGGCGGAACATTTGGATGTCTGATATCATTTTTTTAATTTGTTGGTAATATTTTTTTATTGATAATTTTTTCCTCCTCTGCATATTTTTTGGCTTGTGCAATGTTCCAAGCCATTTGATACGATACAAGCGTTGCTGTCTTTGATTGCTTCATAAACTTTTGGAAAAGTCTATCGGCTTTTCTGCCTTACTTTTCAAAGTGATCAACTTGTGCTTTAGAAGTTCAGTTCCTTTCGGAAATTCCCGGTTTATGTTAGCATAATGATGTGGGCTAAAGTGATGCTGAAGATTTGAAGCTTTAAGTCCGCCCTGTTACAGTAGCTCAGTGGTTACGCGCCGGGCTCAAGATCACGCGGCACTGGTTCGACTCTCAGGGTGTGCGCTTGAGCAACGCATTTCAGGACTGCTCTCCATTCAGCGACACCTTGTGGATAGAATAATTCCCCGGAAACAAGACTTCAACAATCGGAAAACTTCACTCTGCCAATCTCGGTAACCGGCCCTGCGTCAAGAGCCTCTACAAGTATGCGAAACTACCAGGAATAACCTATCAAGCCTTTGTCAGTCCGAAGATAAAGATTCAAAAACCAAACCAAACTAAAAACCAAGTTTCTGTATACCAAGCCCTGAAGCTATAACAGTAAAGTCCCGATGAAAAATGGTGATATATAAACGAGTAATTACCACGGCCGCCTGCAGCTTGAAAAACAAATAGTGGACGAAATGTGAGCTATCGACTTGAAAACAATCTACCCAAGGCCAGACATAGAAAAGCAGTCAACACCTGACCATAAATGAAGCAAAGTGACGTATTCTTAACTTTTCCGAATTGAAAAAATACCTATTTTTATTCTTTGTACCATTTATGATCAATCTAGAGTCCAAGTGAACAATCTCAGTAACTATTATTCCAAACAGTTGCGTTTCGTTGAAAGCCTCAAACGAACAAAATCTTGAAACACAGAACATGCATGTAAAAATCTGGAATGAACTTACGCCATGTTGTAAACTTTCAACCAATTATATTGATGTGTTACAGCAACACGGCTCTGTGCTGTGCTGTGCCATGTGTTAGACAGGAAATAATTACTTGATCTTGCTCCCTTGACACAAATGAAAGGAAGCTAAGGAAAATAACCTTTATGCAAATCGCAAACTTTCAAAGTGTGCTACAAAAAATGCGAACTTTCTAGTTAGATTGCTTATTTACCATTTGTATTTTTTCATCTTTAAACTGAAAATTCTTGAATTAAACCTAATTCCTGTGACGTTTTTGGCCAGTTGACCTGCGGACGGAGGCTGGGGGGGTCGGTTCGACATTAGTACTTTGAGCTCGTGTAACTCCAAAATTACGCAAGATGGAACAATCAAATTTTTACATGGTGCAGATAATTTATCTGACAACACTGCATCGAAAATATTTTTCAATTTATTCAACAGCACAACATAAAAAATTAAATAATTTGATGGTTGGTCATATTTTTTTTTATTTGACTTGAGAAATCGCTTCTTGACCTGTTAAGTGCGCATGACGACAATTGTCGTCGGAGACAGTCGCTATTGCTGTGCGTAAGACGACAATTGTCGTTTTCGTGATCGCAGCTATTCATGGCACTCTTAATTTCGCTTTCCTCTATTCGCTTTGTCTGGAAGGCCCAATTATGACGTGTGAAGAAACATAGATGCATTGTTTACACTACAATAACGATTGCAGCCTGATGGAAATCATTAATCCCTAAATCACTCTATTACAATATTATGTAGCTTCTGCACTCACCTACAATATAACCACAATTACAAGAATAAAAATATTTCATTCAAAATGTTTTTTTTTGTTTTTTTTCTGATATGGCTTCCGGTGTGTAGTTGTGTGTTAAGTCATTTTGATGTAATGTTGCAAGCAGTTTCAGAAATATTTTGTTGTGTTCGAAAACATATTTTGTAACATATAGTCAACAAAACAATAGGGTTTTGTGTTGCTGCTAATGCTAGAACAAGCGTCAGAAAATGATACAGTTTGAATATTTCCAAACTAAACTTACGTGTACTTTGTTTATTGTCCTATAAATGCTTAGAAATAATCCTGTTCTGTGAACTGATGTATTTTTTTCTTCATAATAAACAACTTGTTGAATAATTTCACAATAGTGAAAGGTATATTCTTTTGAGAGTAATGCGATTACACCAGAAAACAATAGTCCAGCCGGAGACTTCTCCACAATAGTCCATGAAAAGGTAAAGCAATAGACACAAAAGGAAATTGAACAAAAGCGTATTGTGCTGCGTCATGGGGGCTCCCCAATATCATAGCAAGCAATAATGCGATGAAAAATACTGCGAGTGATCAAATTAAATACGCACAGTAAGGAGAGTTTTAAAAAATTAATTATACGCACTTAACGGGTTAATTACCTTATAATTGAGTGTGACAGGCCAATGCTATTCTGTTCGATTTTAATCTTTTACGCGTGGACGTCGTCCACGCTTCAATGAAATCGTAATTGGCGTCCGACTTGCGTTTGCTTGTTGTTTTGCCGGAGGCATTGTAAAAATATTTTGATTTGTCTTATCATTTGCAGAAAATGAGATAAAATCACCGCAAAAAAAACTGTTTCGAGTTATTTTTGAACCACATGTTATAGTAAACATTTTTTCAAACGTACTGTCATCACTTGATATTACAACTAAATCAAGCAATGAGCTTTGGTAAACATTTTATTTGCGTCAAATGTGTTTAATTCAGTTTTATTTTTACACTCACACTGTCCAATTTGGTTATACATGATCAAGAAACACTTTGTATTTTGCAGCACATCCCAGGGAGCTATTTATTCGTTTTTTGCATTGTTTCAAGTTCTAGAGACGTTCAATCAAGGTAAAACGTGTCTGATTTGCTGTCTGGCTAGCGGTTGAATACAGAAAAATAAGGCAGCCTAATGGTATCACATGGTATTTGAACAACAACCTATCCAAAGGTAGTTACTTGCTTCGATTTGAGGTTCCAACTTAGGCTTTCATGCACTCCAAAAACCAAAAGCGTCTAAAACTACTGACTGGTAAACTATGTCACGATGCATTACAAAAATGATATGTTTTCATACTTACCAACAATGGTCATTTTGAATGAAATCATTTTGCAAACAGTTTTGATAAAGTGTATTGATAATAATCGTTTAGTCAAATCGTATTGGTAGGTTATAGACAGGGTTGCCATACCGTCCTTATTTCTAAGATTTGTCCTTATTTTGAAGGGTCAGGTCTTAGAAAACTTAAATGTCCTTATTTCTAAGAAATGTCTTTATTTTCGACTTGCGTCCTTATTTTGTCTTATTTTCAACAATTACAGAACTTCGATCGTTTTCCTCTGGTATTCGGTGTTGCATAATATTCTAAAATTAGTCTAATTAGTTTCCTCTAGTCATCAAATTCTTCAACGCCAAAGTTGGAGTGCGAGTGCCTCTACTTGACCTGCGATCGATGCCAGGCGAGACATCGGCACAGGGGCCTAGACATGAAACAGCTGTCATCCTTTTGTGCCGATAATGCACCAGTGAATTTTGGAGGATCACAGCATAATGGAAAAAACAACGTCTTCTCTCGTCTCAAAAAGCAAACATTGCATCTGATCCCAGTCGGCGGCCTTGCTCATATTTTGCATAATGCAGCAGAGAAAGAATCAGAGCGCCTCACACTTGACATAGAATGAATCGTACTGAAGATTGGTAGCCACTTTAAACGCCAAACTAGTAAAACGATGAGGCTCAAAAATTTTGTGAGGAGCTTGATAGCAACTACTCGACTCTACCAACACACACGCCGACTCGATAGACCACACTTGATGCTGTACTCGAGCAAATGATCGATCTCTGGGAACCACTCAAAGCGCATTTTCTTTCGCTGAAACATCCACCAAGAATATTGGAGGATTTCTTTAAATCAAAAGAGTCACTGATCATCGTATCATTCCTCCACAACGCTCTCTTGCTCTTCAATAAGTCACTGTTACTCCTGCAAAAGTCAACTGCATTGTTTCCAGAACTGTCAGAGATAATTGAATCTTTCAAGACCAAAATATTGCAACGCCAGTGTTCAGGGTTTTTCGGAGCAACAACAGACGAACTACTAAGAACAGTCGATGAATTGAAGAGCATGCTATGGTTCTCAAAGCGAGTTTCCAGGAGTTTTACACCATTACTTTGGAATATACAGTATCAACAAGTGGTATTGATTTGAGAAGCATCCAACGCACATCAACTAGACCTGCTGAAAGATCAAGCAATCGAGTACGAGGAAGTCAAGAGGTTGGCGAAGCAAGTTGATCCAATAATGGCAATGAAAGATGAGCTGTTCGATGAGGTCTCGGCTGTTAACGCTCTGCTCAAGAAGATTCCAGATGATGTGTTCAGCAAGGATGAACCTGAGGCCAAGTAGAAGAAGATCTTTACCGGAAACAACTCTTTTCCGCTGCTCTACATGCTGGTTAGCATCATTTTCTCCCTTCCGGTCAGCAATGCGTTTGTGGAAAGAGTGTTCTCTCTTGTTTCGGTGCAGTGGAACAAGGAAAGAAACAGACTTAGTAAAAGGACAGTCAAATCCCAGCTACAAGTAAAGATAAACCTATACCTGAGCTGCCGTGAGATCCATGAAGCAATTTCTATTAACAAGGAGTTTCTGGAGCAGATTGTTTTTGGCAAAAAGTATGGAATGTGATATGACACGACTCGTATAAATACAAAGAATGTCCAAAAATGTTTTTTAAATGTTGATCAAATTTTTTGGTTGTCCTTATTTTTGGGTCCATTTCGATGGCAACCCTGGTTATAGAGAAGGTCGTTTGTACTGTACATTGCCAAATGGGACTCCCGTTCTGCGTGACAAACTCAAAGTTGTGGCATACGATACGAAAAATAAATACATTTAGCAAGATATCAAATCTTGCAACAAAAATCTTTTTTAGGCTGATTGCTATTGTCGTACAAAAAATTCACTAAAGTTTTGACTTTTTCCTTCGGCAAAACGGTTGGACATGCATTTTGTGGCAAGCTATTTCTTACGCATTAGAAGATTTCTTTGTTGTCAAATTTTGAAATATCATTTTAGATGCAGTTTGCGGTTGACGGCGTTATTGTAAAAGACATCTTTTGTAAATGATACACACTAAAAACAAAAAGCGCATAAACTACTGCTGGCTGATAGAATACCTCACAATACATCATAATGATGTTTTTCCGAACCGAATACCCAGAAAACCAATTTTGTTGTATATTAGTTCAGACGGTTATAGGTGAATTGTTCATAAACAGTTTTTCGTAAAACAATTGTTCGTAAACAATTGTTCGTAAAAGCAATTCTTCGTAAAGCAATTCTTCGTAAAGCAATTCTTCGTATACATCAATTCTTCGTATAGGTGAATTGTTCGTAAACAGGTGATAGGTCAATTGTTCGTGAACAATTTTTCGCAACAGCAAGGTTTGTCTTGC
The DNA here is from genome assembly GCF_918807975.1 of Aplidium turbinatum. Lineage (NCBI taxonomy): Eukaryota > Metazoa > Chordata > Ascidiacea > Aplousobranchia > Polyclinidae > Aplidium > Aplidium turbinatum. Next base: position 620,284 of record NC_137483.1, on the reverse strand, counting down.
AATTTCCAATGAAGGTGCATAATGCAAATTTTCCTGAATAACCAAGTTACGAGACATAAACAAATAAGCACAATGAAAAAGCGCATTTTTTGTTATTTATTGGAATACAACAATTGTCTGTGTTTAGCAATTCTTTGCTTACACTACCAATACTACTTTAAGTAACTTCGTACAAATTGTCCACAAGCCAAGTTTAGTATGAAGTATTGTGTGCAATTCCACGCAAGTAGGCTAATCACAAATTTCATCATCTTGAAAGTCTTGACGCCAGGTTCGGACGACTCAAGTTAGTCTTTCTGCACTGTCCTTGTACTTCTTCTTTGGAGGGAGTCCTGCCTGGCCACTGACATACTGTTCAATGCGAACCTCATTTAGGTTTTGCTCTCGCTTGATTGCAGATATGAACTTCCAAATATCTGGATGATTTGCAGATACCTGGAACATGAACCCTCTGTGCCATCCTTCAATGCTATTATTAGTTTTGGGAAGGCCACTGGGGACGCCATCATAGCAGTTCCACATTTGAATTGCAAACATTGGAGGACGGTGCCCTTGACGACGATCTGGGCGCCCAACCCAAGTGTCTTTAAAGTAGTCAATTACTGGCTGAGCAACATCTGGTAATACATTCCCATCGTTTTTCTCCAAATGCACTGGCACAAATGGAAGAACCAGCCACGGTGAGTTGAAAGTGGGTACTCTCTGCTTACTGCATTGACCATGGCCATCTCAAAGTCAGTCATGATTGTCTCTGGAACAGCAACAGCAGGTAACAACTCCATGAATGTATGTCCCTCTCCTTTTGTCCCCCAGCAGGGCATACACCAGAGGCACTGAAGTGTTTTCCGTCAGTCCGTGTATTGTGTAAAGCCGTTTAAACAGTGAAGGCACTGTCTTGAAGGTGCCGTCAGCATACCAGTGCTTTGAACGGGCAAGGAGCTGCAGATTTCTTTCAGTGGCACAATTATGTGTTTAAGCACAATTAGCACATCTCTAGCATATAGGCTACCCTAACTGATTGTTCGTAAACATTGTGTTTAAGCACAATTAGCACATCTCTAGCATATAGGCTACCCTAATTGATTGTTCGTAAACAATTGTAACTGTTTTTTTTTAAAAAAAGCTGTAGCCTAACTTTTATGAACATTTGTTTACGAACAATTAGTATTACGGTCAATTGCATGCCCGAAGAATTGTTTTACGAAGAGTTGCTTTACGAAGAATTGCTTTTACGAACAATTGCTTACGAACAATTGTTTTACGAAAAACTGTTTACAAAGAAAACGTCGGACACCAGTTCAGACGCCTGCAGACGTTGAACTAATGACAAAAAGTGATTTGTCGATTTGAAACAAAGTGATTGCTGTTCCCAATGTGCAAACATTTTGATGACAAGTAATCAAGTTTTGGCCACAGCTTTCTGGTCTACTTAGGCTACTCTGGTCAATCGGCTCACGTTGCAAATAACTTATCGACTTTACTGAGTAGGCTCACACTGAAGTTGTTTTGTGTAAAGTCTTGCTTGTGAAAAAGTCGATGTAAAAACACAAACATGATGTTAGTTATATTTACAAAGTATTATATTCTTGCATGAACCATAGTTTTAAAAAAAATAATTTGAATAACTTCCATCTGATAGAAACTATAATTGATATCATCACGAAGGATCAAATAGCTGTGAAAAAAAATTCGAACAATTCTTTGCTATAATTTTCACTTTTTATTATGCAAACCAAAGTAAACCTCAACGATAAAAATCGTTTTTGATTTTTTTAATTAGTTTTATGAGACAAGGAAAACGATCCGTATAAAAAACAATTTAATTCAACATCTTTCCCTTATGTTTCTTGGCAGCCGATTGTAGCATGTGGCGCACTTCCGGATACTATGCGGTCAACTGCTTTAGCCTTATGCTATTTGACCGCAGAATATGCCTGCCAAGTTTGGGAACGCTCGGCACATGCCACGAAAATCAATCCTATATTGAATCAAAGCTTTCTTTTGATTACAGGCTGTCTCAAACCAACATCACATCGCTACATATTCTGTCTGGAATTGCTCCTCCCAACATCAGAAGAAGTTGAAGTCAGAAAAAGTTTCCTTGCTTCAGTTGTCCCATTGGGTCAAGATAAGATTGCCGCCAATATTCGGGTCCAGTTGTGGAAGGAGGCGCTGGCAGCCGGGCTGACACCGGTCCATATGGAGCTTTTTCGGACAGAAAGCCTTCCTCCTGGAAAAGTAAACCCCGGAAGTATTGGCGATGCCTCAACCGCTTAAAAACTGGTATTGGAGGATGTAAGATTGATGCGACACAGGGGATGTTGCTTGGGAAGCACAAGTTGTAAATGTGGACAGAAGTAAACGATGCAACATCTCCTCGAATGCCCTGTTCTAAATCAAGATGCTTCACACAGAATTTAGCCGAGTTCAACGACAGAGCAAGAGCTTGCGTGATGCTCTGGGCCTACTGCCGTGTGACACACGCTGAAGAAGAAGGCGACGGTGTAAACCAAAAGCGGCTCGAGTCAGCTCAAAGCATGAAGCGCCTAATTACAGTAAACATGGCTTCGATGCCGATACAACAGTTCGATACGATGTTTACTTCACAGGTGATCACTATACGAAAAAACTTTTGAAAATAGCACAAAATCTCGTTTCTACTTAGCACTCCACGCTGAGGTATCAATTCACGATCATATACCACGGCTCGTTCTACACAATGCAACTGCAATAAAACCATCTGCTTCGTAAAGCGCTGGCAGCAACCCGTATGTGCAAATGATACAGCGCTATACGAAAATACACATCACAGTATAAAAAGCAAAGAGACCAGTTTCTTGCATTCTATTGGAAAATCCTCTTCACCTGTTATTTCTACCACTAGCCATGCACTAGCCAAGTAAACGTGACATAGCAACTTTGCAACTAGAAAACAAAATGCATTACATCTTTCCTATGAAACGTGTGCTGTAGTTTGGCAGGAAATACAGTAATTAAAATTTGAAACAACGATACGCTTGCTGTTCGTGTTAGTTGAAGTAATTGCGGCGTAACGTCTTTTCATTTACAAGAATAAAAAGCAGATTTCAACCCTTAAGCAATTTTATCGATGATTGAAATGGAAACCATACAGAAAGATATTGTTACAAGTAATTGGGTAGCACTGAGCTAAATCGTTTCATTCTTGTGAATGGATAAAAGAAATGTTCTGGTGGCTGAGCAAGACATCTTTATTTCATGAGTGGAATACTTCATTAACAAGCGAAATAAAACCGTTTAATCTTACCGTGCTTTAAAACCGTAATCAGATATCATCAACCAACGACGCGTATTTCGTGCTAGCGAAATCCGCTTTTGTTACATCGATCTAACGTCTGTAGAAAACTCAAAAGAAAAAGGAACGATTTTTCCAGCTGAGATGCAAGTATGTGATCAAGTCAAACTTTATCAAAACCAACTGCTTTCCTAGTTGTTTGCTTTCCTTGCATGTTACCAGCTGAGTCTTCAACGACAGCCCAAAGAAAGTCATCAGCTCATCAGGTGTAGTTGACAAGTGAAATTGCAACAAATGTCCGACATAGTTTAGCACAAACTGCCCAACCTACGGCCGTGCAAAAAAAAAATCATGGGGATTTAGATTAGAATTATTGTAAGATTAGCAACTTGGACTAAGGTTAATGATACCCAGAAAGTTGCTTGAATTTGCTAGCTTATCTACATGCACACAAGATAACACCAAAAAAGTCATTGATGCCATGAAAACTGTGCTTGAATAATTTTTTTTTTTAATTTTGAGCTTTCCTTATATTATTATTGGTCACAGCGGAAAACTATAATATCTCAGTGGTAAAGTTGTAAGATAAAATTCCCAAATCCTTCGTTTGTATGCGATGACACCGAAAGAAACACTCGTCCGAAAAACTCTTCACGAATTGTGTTTCAGGACACAGCTACACGGGATGTTACCAAAAAGATAGCGCAACACGTATGCACTAAACAACTTGTCAGCACAAGATAGATTTCTGAATAAAAAACGGAAATTTCGTCTAGTTAGTACACAAAGCAGAACTGTTTAATATCTGACCAACTTTTTCAGTGATAGTTTGCAAATGACGAAACTGATTGCCATATTTCAAACGCACATACCTTGCATCTATGACGTAGCAGTCAATCGGTTTTGTTGTATTTTTAGACATTATAATAGAAATGAAGCAAGTAAGGTTGCAAACAAGTAACAATAACCAGTCAAACAAGTAAATGAAAACCACTGACCTCTTGTACATACTCAACTCTGTACAAAAAGGAACGCAACAAAGAAACGCCAAGCATGCAACTGAAAAACGTGGTGCAGAACGCTTAATTGATTACGACGCGCAGTGCGGTGGTAATAAATTCCAACGTCTGTACCAGAAAACGCTGAATGTGATTATGTAGTGAGGCTGGTCACAAGTTACATAAAATCAAGGTAAACTAAATGGCGACTATAACACCTCTCCGATAATTTTTATACACAAAGAAAAATATGAACAAGATACCGAATTGAACAATAAAACTCGAAGTCGGAAACTCGCCGGAGGTCTGCGGCGACGGGACCTTCGTGGATTGTGTGGCCCGAATTCCGGTACAGTAGGTGTCTCGTCCGAATCCGTTCGAGCTGAGGTGGAGACAGCGGAGCAGTCGACCGTTGGTTCAAGAGTTTCTCCTGGCTCCTGGTCCTCCGGTGATGCATAGCGAGGTTGCAGTTGATCCATATGGCGACTCCAAATCGGACCGTGTGGTAATATACGTACCTGGAAGATTCGGCTGCCCTGTCGCTTAATTACCTCGGCTGGAACCCAACGAGGGTCCTGGCTCCGTCGTGGAGTGAAGGATAGCGCGTAGCAGGAGTCTCCCGGTTTAAAATGTCGTTTCGTAACTTCGGAGGCGTCCGTGTTGCGAGTGTTTTGTCTGAGTACCACTTGAGACGATGTGGGGAGAAGCGTGTCAATCTTGGTTCGAATCTGACGATTGTTGAGTAATTGGCTTGGAGTAGCCACTCGGAGTGGGCGTGCGTCGATACTGCTGTAGGAACTCCAAGACGGCCTGTTTCGGGGGTAGGGAAGATTTGCGAAGTGCTTGCTTGAACGTACGTACGAGGCGCTACGCCGCTCCATTGGTTTCCAGATGGGAAAGGGCACCCGTGACATGCACCATACCCCTCCCCTTACAGAAAGTTTGGAATTCTGTGGATTTAAAAGTAGTAGCATTATCGGTAACTATAGTATGGGGATAGCCGAAATGAGAAAAATCTTCTTCTAGCAGGTTGATAGTAGTTGTTGAAGATAGGGAAGTAGTAGCATGAATACATGGGTATTTGGACAAAGCATCAATGCTGAGTAACCAATGGTAACCCATGAATTCTACCGCATGATCTATGTAGGCGACTCCACAGTGCTTCTGGAACCGTCCATGATTGGACCTGGGTTTTAGATTGCGGTTGGTATTCGCCACAGGTACTACACTTGTGACAAAGTTCCGCTATGTCTCCATCGATGTTTGGCCAGTAAATGGACGTTCTTGCCAACTGCTTCATTCTCTCAAATGCCGAAATGTCCCTCATGAAGCAACTGAAGGACGGAAGGACGAAGTTTAGACGGAATGACCACTCTGGAACCGTAAAGTATACATCCGCAACAAGTAGAAAAAGAGTATGCGTACTTACGAAACGGTTCGACTGGTTCTTGTGGAGAAGACTTGGTCGGCCATCCTTCATGAATGAAACGCATTACCATGGAAATGATAGGATCTTTAGAAGATTCTTTATATGGTGATGCACCATTTGGGGTCTGGACCTGCAAATCCAAGCATCAATAGCACAGACGATATCAATGTCATCCGCACTTTCCTCATCATTGAAGACTTTATCCCCTCCTGCTGGTAAGCGACTCAAAGCATCAGCGTTTTGATGATCCTTTGTCTTCCTGTACTCAATAGTGTATATAAATTGCGACAAAAAGAGTGCCCAACGAGCCAAACGATTTGCTGCCAAAGAAGGTGTCGATTTGGTAGGGCCAAAAAGACTAAGCAGTGGTTTATGATCAGTGACCAAAATGAATGATCTACCAAAAAGATATTGATAGAATTTCTTTAGATCGAAAATTATCGACAAAGCCTCTTTTTGAATTCGGCTATAGTTTCTCTGAGAGGCTGCTAATACTTTTGAAACGTTTGCTATAGGCCGTTCTGTGCCATCTGGGTAACGGTGAAACAAAGTAGCACCAATGCCCACACTATAAGCATCACATGCGATACCTACCGGAAGTGACGCATTGAAATGTGTAAGAACCTCATCAGTAGAAAGATAATGCTTAAGCTGAACAAAAGAGTTTTCCTCTTGTTTTCCCCATCTCCAAGGAATGTCCTTTTTCTTGAGATGGTATAGTGGTTCTGCTACTGTGGAAGCGCTCAACGGTAGAAACTTCGAATAAAATTGTAAGGAACCTAAAAATGAACGAAGAGAAGATACGTCAGTGGGGGCAGACATCTCCAGTATGGCGTTTACCTTAGGACCTTTGGAGATGCCCTGCCTGGACAAAATGTGTCCGAGGTACTCTACCTGAGGTTGTGCAAACTTACACTTGTCTTTTCTACACCTCAGGCCTTTTGAGTGAAGTCGATGGAGGAGCCGTCTAAGATTCTGGAGATGCTCCTCAGCAGTAGTGCCACTGACAAGAATATCGTCTAAGTAGACTGCGACCCATGGAAGGTCGGCTGTAAGGTCGTCCATGATCTTCTGAAAATAACCTGGAGCAGAAGATATGCCAAAAGGTAAAACATTTTGTAAAAGTACGCCACGGTGAGTGCTTAATGCGAGTCGTTTTTGACTGTCAGGACCAAGTCGAATCTGATTGCAGGCATCAGCCAAGTCTATCTTGCTGAAACCATACCCACCACCCAACTTTTGCATTAAGTCCTCTGGTAAGGGTAACGGGTGACGATGGGTCTCCAGGGAAGGGTTCACTGTGACTGAATAATCGCCACATATGCGTAACTTGGCCTTCGCTTCTGAAGAGTTTGAAGGCTTACGGACTGGAACAACCGGTGTGCCCCAATCGCAAAACTGAACTGGTGTCCATACACCACGTGCAATACCCGAGTCATAGGTTTGTGATAAGTCCTCCTTTAGCGTGAAAGGTACAGGCCTAAGTTTGAGAAAAACAGGTTTAGCATCAGACTTAAAATCTATGTCTAGTTCATAATGGATCTGTTACTCGTACAACTGCGCATAAGAAACCCTCTTTTGATTGCGGCTTAAACTATCTTGGACCTTTAACTTTTGTTGAAGGTAGGAGTCACAAAAAAGCTTGGGGACTCTTGTTCACATGTATGGCATCTCGCGCTATTCATGTTGAGCTGGATACGTCATTGTCGCTGAGTGATTTTTTACTTGCCTTTACTAGGTTTACAGATTTGCGTGGACTATCTATTCTGATAATGGAAGCACCTTTCAGGCGGCTTCTAACAAGTTACCCGAGTTGATAAAATCAGCTGAATTTTGCAACGCCCTGAGCCAGAAGAAGATAAACTGGGAATTTATACATCACTATGTTCCAGCGAAGGGTGGCGCCTGGGAGGTAATGGTAAAACAATTTAAAATTGCATTTTTTCACATTTTGGACACATCGATACGTAAGCCCAATTTTATTGAACTGCTTAGGTACACGAGCAGTGCCGTTCGAATCGTGAATGAACGCCCTTTGAGTGACGACCCTAGGGATTTTACTGTCATCACCCCTGCCTCACTTTTGACCCCATACTTAGACCCATACTGTGCTGTTGGGAAACCACATGATCGTGACCAATTAAGGAGGGATTATCGGTTCAATTTGTCAGTTTCTCAGCAGTTTTGGAGCAAATAGATTGATTTTTACTTGTCAGGGCTTCAGGGCCTGAAAAAAATGGTTAAAAATGGCAGAGAATTTGAAGCCTGGTCAACTTGTAGTGGTGGGTTCTCTCCAAGACATTGGTAAACGTGGGAAGTATCAACTTGGGAGGGTGCACGAGGTGGTACCACAAATTATGAACGGGAAGCCTGTAGTTCGAAGAGCTAAAGTTGCCGTTTGCAACTATGATGATAGTACTGGGGAAGTGGAAGTAGACTATGTGTTGAGGGATATTTCGTGCCCCGCCCCTTTAAAGAACACTTAAGAATTAGCGTTTGAGCCTGGTTCTGTCTGCGGTGGCCGACATTTGTCTGAGCCAAGAATAGTCGGTTTATATCGCACCATTGTATATAGCCTGTACCAATTACATGTATCGTCGTGTATTATTCTTATTGTTGTTTATTCTTCAAATGTTTTTCGTATTTATGTATTAGCCTTACCATAAATCATTCAAGCAATTTGTGTATTGCGTGTTTTTTATTTATTGGCTCACGATTGTCGTCAATTCTTTTTTAGTTATTCCATGTTGGACTGCCATAACTAGGGGCTGAATGTTACGGACAATCGTTCCCCAGATCAAACGTCGCATAAAACCGTTCAACCGTTAAAGTCATAATTAACTTGGCGTCTTACGTCCCAGAGTATTTCTGTAAAAAATGAGGTCTTGCATCTTTCCAAATTATAAACTATTGCATCATCCCGAATTATTAACTATTGCATCATCCCGAATTATGCCCATAGTGACCATACTGACCTTGTCGATGTACCAATCAACAACTGCCTGCGAACTGTCACAGGTTGCCTCCGCCCAACTCCAACTGACTGTTTGCCTGTCCTTGCAAGCATTGAGCCAGCTGCACTACGGCGCCAACGTGCTGTTCTTTCCCTGAGCCGTAAAGCCCTAAACCCTGGCCATCCGCTACACACAACCACGCTGAGATATCCACCAAAGCAGCGGCTAAAATCAAGAAAGCCATTTGTACGCGCTGCACAAGACCTTCTGGCAGCCTCTGGTGGAAGCCCTAGCAAACAGTGGTGCCACGCGGCGTGGTGTGAACAATGGTCAAGCAGCACGTCCCCACTTCGCCAAGTATTCAGATCCCCGTCCGAAAACCAGCTGGGACATGGCCTCTCTAGACTTGCCTCATCAAGGCGTAACCGTTTGCTCACTGGTGTTGGACGCTATGGTGCAGACATGTTGCGCTGGGGCTTGGTAGAGAGTGCTGCTTGTGAGTGTGGCGAAATGCAGACGGCAGCCCACATTATCAAGGATTGCCGGCTATACACATCACCCCATGGTATGGAAGGCCTAATTTCCATCGATGACGACACCAGACAGTGGCTAACCAACGGATGCCCTGACATATAGCGACAACACGAGAGAAGAAGATCCCGAATTATGAACTATTGCATCAGCCAGATTTAACTGGTGTGATAATAATAATAATGTTATGGTTTTATTTATTGTCGCTCTACAACAGCTAAGGTCTTTTAGCGACAGGGCTCATTTATAATTTATATCAGGTTTACGATGTTATCACATTATTACCCGACTCATTCTCACTGCGCTATGCAGGATAGAACACAATCGGTACCGTTTTTAAAGTCTTCGGTTTGACCCGACCTGGAATCGATCTCAGATCTACCAGCACCAGAGCCGAAGGCGAAACCACTCGGCCACTGAGCTGGTCTTAACTGGTGTGAAATTACACAACAAATCTGTTATAGTCGCCATTTACTTTACGTTGATTTTATGTAACTTGTGACCAGCCTCACTACATAATCACATTCAGCGTTTTTTGGTACAGACGTTGGAATTTATTACCACCGCACTGCGCGTCGTAATCAATTAAGCGTTCTGCACCACGTTTTTCAGTTGCATGCTTGGCGTTTCTTTGTTGCGTTCCTTTTTGTACAGAGTTGAGTATGCAAGAGGTCAGTGGTTTTCATTTACTTGTTTGACTGGTTATTGTTACTTGTTTGCAACCTTACTTGCTTCATTTCTATTATAATGTCTAAAAATACAACAGGATCTCTTTCTATTTTCCTTCTCTGCTGGGTAGAAATAAGTTGGTCAGTTTGTCATCATATACCTTCTGTGTATTGCATGTCGGGCATCGACCCTTCTATTTCAACTTTTCAATTATTAGCCATAGTTAGCAGCCGCAATGTTCCGGCGGGTCAATTGCCCTCTTGATTTGTAATTGTGATAAATTTTGTAACTTGGCTGGCTGGCTGATTTAAGTTACATTGAATTTGCGTTGTTTCTTTGTCCTCCGTGACGTTGCCTGCTTGATGACTAAGATGTTTCACCCTTAATTGTTGCTTTGCCGCGTGCCAGGAGTCGCTGTGTCTGGAGATCATTTGCCTTTTTGTGTTAAACTCAGTATCGGTAAAGCAAGCCAGAGGAATGCCAGGACAACTTTGCGATATGTGTGTACTTCGGATGTGAGTTTAATCGTTGTGAAGAATCATAAGTGCGTACAAAAATCAGTTTTCTTCCCGACTCAATCAAAACTAGAGATGTAAAAAAACGTTTTTTTTGTTTTTATTCGTTTTTTTTTTTTTTTTTTTACCTATTTTGACATCAAATGTCACAATATGCAGCAATTACGGTAAACTCATTGCAATAGCGTCTCTTTCAATAAACAAACAGTCTCATAACTTGTATAACTTATTTCAAAACAGACTATATGTCTGGTATATTGTTTCATTGCAATTTTGTAGATCTCAAGTCTCAACACACGAGCCATAAAGATCATCATATTTGGATAATTTTTAGCTCTACCCCCATGTTTTCTGGGTGGGCTATCTGTTTATGAACATTAAAACAAGTTTTGGCTGCTACTTTTTTAGATAAAAAGAAATTAACCTCTTGTCGGTACGCACCGATAAAACCATGATGGGTAACTTTAATTTTTTTTTTTTAATTGGGTAGAGGTAAGATAGATGAAAAGTTTGGCAAAAGCAGTGTAGTGCTAAAGTCCCAACTTTTAGCCCAAATCACATTTAAATGTAGTGAAAGATGAAACATTTTGATGTTTTTTATTTTCCCTGAAGAAGTTCAATACTCCTTTGTGATGTCATAGTCTTGTTTTTTTCCCTTAATCACACCATTGTGCTGTCATAGACATGGTTAAAAGTAGTATGGTTGCACTTAAACCATCCAATTTGAACTACTTTGCAGGACATTGAGACTTTAGCACTTTTCTGTTTTTGCCAAACTTTTCGTCAATCTTTCCTCTACCCAATAAAAAAATTAAAGTTACGCATCATGGTTTTATTGGTGCATAACGACAAGAGGTCAATTTCTTTTTATCTCAAAAAGTAGTAGGCCTAGTTCCCGAATAAAATAAGTTTTCATCTTTGATGTTTGTTTTGTATTTTTATCCTGCATTGCGGTAATATGGGTAAAACTTTATACTTGTCAGGAAACTTATTATGAAGCATTTATTCACTATGTGAACACTGAGCAGTGCTGAAAAACTCCACTTTAAAGGGAAAAATTCTTCATTCAGGGTTGGTAGTTACTAGCAATAGTCAACATGGGTGGTGGGCATTTGAAAGGAACATTAACCTAAACCGTTTCTCAGAAATGCACTTACTTTTGACAGCTAAAAATATCAGTGATAAGATATCTTGCATTATGTCATAAATGATCTGCAAGAAGCATCAATGACAAAGTGTCTAAGACCTTACAAATTACAACACACGAAAAGAATACTTCTGTTTCAACATTTATAAAGCATATACATCGTTGTTAAGCCATCAGTTAAAAAACATGTTTAAACAAGCTATTGGCATTAGCAGTGGCGGCTGGTGGTGTTTGTGAGCAGTGGGGCTGCAATAAATAGTCCGGGGGTTCTCTGTTCATTAGGGGGGTCCCCTTTTTGGGGTCACCCCTAGAAAAATTTGAAAAATTACATTAAATTTGAAGCGTTCTGAGCATGTTTTTACCCCAAATTTTGAAAAAATGCATTCAAACTTTGTTAAAAAGTTGATTTATTTCAAAGCTACAATTCAAAAAACTAACAGTATTGCTTTGGAGACAAACTTTACCAGTATTGAGCTTAGTCTTGACCAGCCTAGCCGTTGCATACAAGATTCAAGTGATTTTGAGATGCCCTAGGCTGGACTAGCTTTTCCTATAACCTGTTGAATACCCTAACTCTTCAGCTAACACTTCTACATTCATGGCTCATCGCTACTCTGCGAAATAAAAACTAACTTTAAAAAGTCTGTAAAGTTATTCGGTTAAGTGGGGCTGTTTTCTATGCAGCCCCAACAGATTCAAAAATTGCTGTAAAATACCAAAAGAGGTGGAGCTTCAAGGATAATTTTTAGCCAATCAGAGCGCTTGAAATCCAGAATCTCGGGCTGCAGAGCAGTTTTCCCAAAATCGGTGTTGCCAAACGAAGCTTTTAATATTTTAATTTTCGATCCATAATTCTTAAGTGAAAAAAGTAACCGGGTCGGACAAACACAGCGGAGAACATATTTTCCCTCTTCTCTTTCTTTCAGGTGGGGCTGTAGCCCTGCAGCCCCATGGCACGAGCCGCCACCGGGCAATAGCTTGCATTAGTAAATAACCCAAACAAGGTAATGTGTGTTCTGAATACTGCCATCTTGTTTTTGCCAAAATTTCGTCAACCCATTTTGTGTGTACAAGCATAACCAGTCCCGGTATACTAACATCGTAGGCTAACTTCCATAAAAGGAAAAAGAAATTAACTCATCTACATTATGCCATGTATCAAATTGCATTAATTCAATGTTTGTCAGGTCTACTGCCACAAAAATGCCTGAGAATGAAGAAGAAAGCGAAACAACGTAGGACTATGCAAAAAACATGTGCTGCTGCCAAGCACAAACACTTAGGAATTTCAGCACAACCATAAAACCGTTTTTACTAGTTCAATGTTTTTCAAGAGCACTTTAATGAAACTAAGCTACAAATTGTAAAAAAATTTGCAACTTTTCCAGAAAAATATGAAAAAAAACGCGTGTTTTTTGGCTCAATTTTTTTTTGAAAAAATAACACGTTTTTTAAAAAAAATCTGTTCGTTTTTTTTGCATTTACATCTCTAATCAAAACACAATGAACGATTGCAAGTATGGTTGAAGGAGGCAGATGAGGGATAGCCGGCAAGCAGTAAGCTCCTACTCTTGTAACCACCAAGTGAAGCTGTTTCCTCATTTCTGTTAAAATTAGTTGCCACAAACCTATAGCCTACGCAGAGCAAGATATTTTGCACTAAAAGTCAGTATTGGTTTGACGTCATTTATAAACTGGCACTTTGAATTGGAAAGGTTGTCGATCCCCGATATATATTACAACAATGTAAAGAAAACTATTATAGGACACGCCATCTCGAAGCAATTTATAAACATGCGTAGGCTACAAAGCATCAATAATACTTCATCAAATGTTAGTTATCAAGCATCAATAAGCGTGAACAAGATCTTTAGTTTTAATGACTGATAATAAACATGTTCATGTGATTTACTCACATAAATCACAAGTAATTAGCGCTCAAGTCCGCTTTCCCGCAATGCAGGATAAAGATAAACAAACAAACAAACAAACAAAGTAATTCCGAAGATATATTCACAACTGCATGCAAAATATCAGTATAGCGTCAGAAAACGTTGTTAATCACGCTTGTTTTTTCAATATTCAAGAAGAACACTTTAAATTTTGACTAGAGTTGATTAACATGTTCATGTGATTTGTTGCTCATGAATTTGTCTTTGCTGCATTTTGATGCGAATCAATGACGGAATCTCCTTTATCTTTCTTGCTAGAAAGGTCGAGTATATCCACGGATTCACTGCGCTGTTGATCGGGATGAGAAAGATGGCAGTTATCGGGTACGCCATGCCTGGTATTTCAACTCCACCAAACGACAGGAAGGACATAATGCAAATAGGAATCCAACACAAGAGGTCGGTGATCATAATGCGCATGATTGTTCCCGATAATTCTTTGCTTCTTTTGGCTTGTGCTTGACTGACGATGTTGACATTGCCTTGTCTACCTGCAGCTATAATAATAATAAGTAGAGGTTGAGTATATCAATTTGTTTATGAATGTAAATTAAACGACAAGTAAGCAAAGCCAAGCAAAACAACAACATACAACGCAGTCTTTGGTAGGAAGATTGTTCGTGTAAGTAAAATAATGTTAAATAACTAAATTGATGATCGAAAATAATGCCAGAGGACCAGGGTTCGATTCCAAGTTGGATCATACCAACAACTTTAAAGGCCTACTAAATGAAAATTTCAAACGGGAATTAAGCATTAAAATGAGTAAACTGAACATTCAAGAATACATTTCAAGAAAAATTACCGAAAAAAAAAATGTTTTCAATGGCGCTGGCAAGGCCCAAAGTCCAATGTTTCATTTATTTTCATTTTTTTCAAAATAACCAAAAGTGCAAACACTGCTCGAGAATACGTCACAAAAGACAGCAATAACAAAAGCCACGTTACCACATCTGATGTTTTGAGCAAACTGTCTGAAGTTTTGATGTTGAAATCTGATGTTTTGATGTACATTAATACATAGTCTACAGTCAAATCGCCCGCAGTAACAATTATTGCGAGATCAGCTGATTGCTAGTCTCTAGTGACGCAGACTGTACAGTTGCACGCTTCGCTACTCAAGCCCAATCTCGTTCTGAAAGCTCTGACAAAAGCACGCGCGCAATGGTAGTCAGACCGCAATGGAGCAAAATTTTATTGAAAATTGTTTTATGGTAGCATATTAAACAGAAAGAACGTGGAAAATCGCCAAGTCAGGTTTTTCTTTTAATATCCCTTTAATATCGGTACCAAATGTGCACCTTCTTAAGAGAAGTAGAGTAAACAAGTCGTCATCTCGTTATTATTGTCTTGCATCTTAAAAAAGCTTTGGTAGAGAGTTTGCTTTGTTGAACCATAGACAAACAAAACAAAGAAACTTTTAGCGAGTTTAACATGTTTATTATAAAGAGATATAACGTAATTAAAAACATCAACTCAAACGTTTTCGACACGGAGATGTGTCCTCATCAAGAATTACTTAAATCTGCAATATAAATAGAATAAAAATAATCTGACTATGCACTATAACTGTTACGATACTCCGGATTGAAAAGCACAAACTGAACATGTAATACAAGAATGATTATGAGTAAATTATACAGCGGGAAACAGATCACATGAGGTGTAAAGTGCAGGCATGTGACAAACAATTAGAACACACACAAAAGAAACAATGAGCCACAGCCGATTGAGAGACGGATTATTACGTTTGACAGGGCCGAGGAGCACTTAAAACTAAACTTAAAAACCAAAAATGCAATTAAAGAGCATATCGACTCTTGTGTAACATGAACTGACAATGCCTTGATCGACAAATTTAAAATCATCTCTCATAACAGATCTTAATTTCAGACTAAGATCATGGAAGACTAAGAATCAAATGTAACAATCCGTTTCTCAACCTGCAGTTGTTTGCCTGTGGCTCATCGTTCCTTTTGTGTGTCCATCAAGTGTTTATCTTGTTAATACTGTCTTACATCTTAATCATGATACAATGGAGAGAGACAGTCGTGAATAACAACAGCAGTTTCTGGTCGACAATAAATAAGCAATACTTTCATTATTATTTACCAGGGCGAGCACATTACCTTGTTTCTTTTGGTAACTTGCAGCATAGTAAAGTATCACATAAACAATGAACATGTAGAAGAATGCTGCAAAATTCATCATCAAGATCCCAAACGAGTAGATGAATGCCGGTTCGTTTGAAGCGCCGTAATATCTAATAAATATAAAAATAAAGATGCAGGCTTACTAAAACATATCGGAAGTATAAGCAATAGGTATAGTTAGATATAATTAGGTATAAATTGCAACAGTTAGTTTCCAAAGAGAAGATGTCGGAGAAAAAGTAGAAAATTCTCTCAAAACTTTATCACGTGACCCTTAAAATCGAAACGGGGTCTTCACTCACACACATCAAGTGCTTCACTCACATACATCACCCACACACATCAAGGGGCCCACACCATCACAGCGGCCCACACCATCACTTATGCCGCCCCTTATCTCCAAATGACTACCCGGAGTTCCACGTTACCATCTCTTGACCAAACACGATCATCCTGACTGTTAAAATGATGCTGGACAATCAGATTTCTTCTCATCGCTGAACACAAGGTTTGGCAGCGTGTCTCCTTCAATGCGTGACAGCAAAATTCTGGCTCTGGAGAGACGTTTCTCAATGATATTGGCATTTAGCAACTGTTTCTTCATGTGTTTGAATAGGCTCATATTCAAATCCTTCTTGAGAACTGTGAACATGGTTCCATAGGCCACGTTCTCCTCCTTTGCCAATTTTTGAATCGATCTCTTGGGATTTCTCCGCACCTTTTCTCTGATTGCTTTTATCAATTTTGAAGTTTCGAGGGCGACCTTGGCTAGGTCGATTTTTGACATTTCCAGTTTCTTTGTGCCTTTTGAAAGTTCTCCAGAGCAACATTCTGTTAATTTTACTCCTTGCAAGTATCACTCCTTGACTTGCCCCATTTGAAGAGCTCTACAATATTGAAATATTCATTCATGGCCTATAAAATATAGGCCAAAAAATATATAAGTGAATAAAAAAATAACAGTTAACCTCTCAAGTACATGTAGCTCCACACAGAGTGAAATTTACATGCCTTTTGACTCTTTTTTATTTCTTTAAAAGTATTATTGACTCAAAAAGAATGTCTGAAAAGACATTACGAAAAGTAACTACGGACAAAGGCCAGTGTTTCGATCTTCCGATCTCTTCAGCGTAGTAAAGTGAAAGTAGAAAGTTGTCTTAAAGTGTTGGTTGAGGTGATGATTTGAAACTTGAGTGATTGTTGTGAGACAATGAGACTGGATTTAAGTTTTAACTTTGGACCTCAGCGAAACGTAGTTTTACAGCCTATTAGAAGGTGTGACTTTTTTAAGAGAATTTGTGCTAAGGAATGGCAGGAATTTATTAAAAATAAAAACTAGAAAAAAAGACAAGAATTTGCAACTGAGCTAGGACAAAACAATCATCTGAGATTTTTCTTATTTATTGATTTTTCGTAATGTCTTTTTAGACATTCTTTTTGAGTCAATAATACTTTTAAACACTGGCGCCGACTTACGGGGATACGGGGTGGCCACGCCACCCCGTAACCGCTGTGGCGGGGTGGCTGTAATTTAGGTTACATTACTTACTGCAAATAGATGTAATTTGAACGGACGTTTCAATCTTTTTTTGATCATTGGTTTTCGCTTCAAGTCAATGAAAAGCAAGGGGGAAACCAATACAGTACTGCGAAGAAAATGATTGTTTTTGTCACAAGCATGATACTCGCGTAACATCAAGCAAGCTACGTGAAGATTACGCAACACGTGGCTACGAGTTTTTTCCTTGTTGTTGTTGCGATCGTTTTATTTGTTACTTGTCATAAGCAGTGCCGGATTAACCAAGTGCGGGGCCTGTAGCAGATTGATTTAATGTATTTTACAGATTTGATATTTTTTATTATAGTGCAGCCGCTCTTGCCCCATCGTGTTTCGCAGACAGGCTAGTTTTTCATCAACTTCAATTTTGAAAATTATCTCTCTCCAGTACAGTTAGTTACCATCATACATAGATAAATGCGTAACAAATTGTCAATGTTAGGAAACGTGGTGTCAATATTGTTTTCTTTAATCGAAGTGAAATAGTTGAGTTCTGAAGAGGAGTAATCAATAGCAATGTGCTTTACGAATTGGTGTATGCCTTGCGACGTTTCTCCAGCACAGATTGTAAGCTGTCCAATACTGCAAGGAAAACTTCCACCGGGAATCCGTCTTTAGTTGATATCCATTGCATCTGAAACTGAACGGCCACTGCCTACATTCTCATCGTGCGTTCGATTTTGGACGATTCTTCTTGTGCTTGTTGGTCGGTAATCCGGCACTTAAGTCAGCTTCTACGCCTCTGACTCAAACTTAGCGAATTGTTCTCTGAAAGTCTGTAGGGATCCTGCCAAAGAGGCACACAACGCTGAAGCAATGTTCAGATTTTACAGCTTTGTTTGAAGAGAGGCTTGACTTGCTTGGAAGCAATTTCAAAAAACCACTAAGGTTGCAATTTCGAGCAACTCCATTTTCTCAAGGAGTCCATTTGTCTGCTGTTGATATTCTGCCTTTTGCTCTTGGTCATTTGCAAGTTTCTCCGGTGCCTCCTTTTTCAAAGGAAAACGTTCTTTAATTACCTTATCTTAATGGCATCAGTTCTTCCGAACCATCCTGTTTCAGAGAGCTTCTTTAGCACTCCACCACCTGAACACTCCAGAACGGACCAACGGTGTGTTGAAGCAGCAAATAATAGCCTAGGATAGATATTTTCAACGAAGTCAAAGAACTGAACTGTTTCTAGACACGATTGTGCAGCACGTACACCAACGAAATTCAACGAATGAGCATAGCATGGAACATATTCTGCAACAGCACCAATTTTTTTTTTTTTTACAAGTGCCTGTAGGCTTACTCCGTTATATTTCCCGCTCATGTTGGACGCATTGTAATAACTCTGTCCAAGGCAATCGGCAAGATTGATACTCTTATCACTGGTGTACAGAGCAGTCGAATAATCTTTCAAACAACTAGTATCGTGGGCTCGTGGCACTGGATCAGGCAGTTGCCTCAAGAGGAAATTACCGGTTTTTAAAGTTTACAATAATTAGGAAGGGATAAGACGTTGGGACTAAGTAATTTAATCCTAAAACTATGGTATTCTCCCATGCCATTTCAGTTTGCAAGCCAAAAATTACTTACCAATTATGTTCGACAGTTTTTTTGCAAAAAAATGTTTTGCTCACCAAGTGCGGTGCCTTGTGAAGCGCGGGGCCCGTAGCAGCTGCTACATCTGCTACTATAGTTAATCCGGCACTGGTCATAAGTCATTGTTACATTTGTCAGGTTTACAATGGGATTTATTAATCAATAATATACGATCTTTCCATTGCCTTCCTCAAAAAATTTTTTTTTTAATTTTTAAACTGCTTATAATATCGCTATAAATTACGACAGCTATCAAATACTTGGAATTAAAATTATCTCGATGATTGAAAGCTCCACCCCCTAAAGGCCTAAATGAATAAATAAATATCTATTTTCAAATTTCATTAAAAAAATGCAATTTTCGAAACTTTTTGAGTTTCATTTAAAAAGTGCACTTAGTAAAGTAGCACTTTTAACGTTCTGCAAATTTCCACGTTTACATGATTCTATTCGAGGAAAGCTACACCCCCTGCCAACTCCCAATAATAAAAGCAACCTTTTTCAATTACTCAAGATTTTGCATTTTGAATTATTTTCCGAATTCAATTGGAGTGTATTGTCATCTACTTCATGCTTTAATTTCTACTTTGTTATCTACTTCATGCAGTAATGGCGTGACAAACTGTGAGGCGGGAATTTATTGGTCTGACATAGGAGTTGCTTGTTACATCATAGAAAAAATTACAAAAAGTCGTCCAGTAAAAGTCTGAGGCGGGAATTTATTGATCTGACATAGGAATTGCTTGTTACATCATAGAAAAAATTACGAAAAGTCCAGTAAAAGTTTTCGCCGACATTTCAGTTTTATTGAGCTTAAAGGTGCCACCGAAAAAGCGTTCAAAATTGCATAATGTTATTTTGATATAATATCCATTGAGTCATTTTTTGTTGCGTCTAGTCAGAATTTCAGCCAGCATGAAAGTGACCAAACGCCTGAACGAAACGAAAGTGTGATCATTGATCAAGGAGGTGGAAGAACCGAGCACGAGCAGGATAATCGCTGTTGAAGGGAGAAGCTATCAAAAATCGTGGGAAAGCGAATTCCCTTGGCTTAAGTTTTTAGGTTGCCATATTGTGCTATCCGCCACCCCGTGCAAAAATAAAAGTCGGCGCCTATGCTTTTAAAGAAATAAAAAAGAGTCAAAAGGCATGTAAATTTCACTCTGTGTGGAGCTACATGTACTTGAGAGGTTAACTGTTATTTTTTTATTCACTTGTTGATTCATTCATACCAGTTTGTATCCTCTGGGGATCCTTCTCTTGTATCATGGGCCAATCCTATAGATGTTTGCTGGTACACCCCTTCATTTTCTTCAAAAAATATATAATCGAGAAATATTCAATTTATTAACATTGTAACGCTAAAGATTGATGTTACTGTAAATATAGTTGTTTGAAGTTGTAATGTTAATTGTTGATAACCTTATATAGCTAATCAGGCTACACTGGTTGCAGTTCCACGATAGATTTTATCATGTTCTGAATGTTTTTTTTACGCAAGCATGAACACCTGAAAGTTGGTTTTGACCCATCTCTTTGTTCGAAAAAAAACTACATTTTATGTTTTGCAAACAATGCTGATATGAGAATGTAGTTTCGAATAAAATGATATGATACAAGGCTCTCTGTACCGACAGCACAACAAAACTCTATCAAAGATAACAATTTGCGTAATAGATCTACTAATACATGAATAAAAAACACGTTGCTGGAAGTTTTTATAGCTACATCAAGCCTTCAAATCTAATCAAGCACATTTATGGCAATTTTTGCTCATTCCATAAAATCTTGATTTATAGCCTATTGGTTTTACGTGTCTTTCGTACAGTAACATATTATATACAACAATGGATAGCCTATTTGTTGGATCGAATTTCTACTGTTTTCAATAATTTGTATGTGATCATTTGGTGGTGGATAACTATTTCTCGAGTCGCTAAGAAGAAAAGATAGAACGCATTCTTTTTTATGAACAACTGCGTGCTCACTGGCCGGTGTACTATAGCACAAGAAATGCTTGGGCATTGTGCGATTTTTCAATGCAATGCTGTGAAAAAGGAATAACATGTTCTATTGTCCACCCAATAAAAAAATCTTTTCTGTTTGATATTGGTTTCACGTCTTGAAATGTTGAATCAATATGAAAAAAAGTGATTTTCTGACTAGACATCTCTAGCCATCAGTTCGAGACAAATTTAGGTCAAACAAAACAATGGAAAACTCCACGATAGTCTCTCTCCTTGCGCATGTTGATTCACGGAGCAATTATGAGCTTATCGCTTGTAAGAGAAAATAAATCGATTTCATGCTTTGCCAAAAGTAGGCCAAAAACAGTAAAAATTCATCAAAATCTTGAATTTACAAGCAAGCTACATAACTTTTGCTACGAAACTTTACATCATCAGATCCACCTTGCAATTTTGGGAAAAGTCAAGAAACACCAAGTACATGACATTACTGTGCTTCAAGCAGGGCCCACAAGTGGAGGGGACAACCGGTGCATTGCACCGGGGCCCGGTGAGTTCAAGGGGGCCCGACAAAATGTCTAAATTCACGCAATAAAAAGATTGATTTCAACGATTTTGCATAAAATATTGTTTTTATATTAGTTCCGTATGTCGAATGGGGCCCCCTTATAGGTAGCCTAGGCTATGCCCTTTTTTAAAATTACAGAATTTCTAATTTTTTGAGTTTAGGGAGGCCCGACAAAAAGTTTAAATTTGCGTGCTCAGGTCGATTTTACATAAAATATTGTTTTTTTATATGAATATTAGTTTTGTATTTTGAATGGGCCCTCTCATGGGTAGGCTATGCCCTTTTTGAGAACAACAAAATTTTCATTTTTTTGTGTTCAGGGGCCAATAAAATGTTTAAATTTGCGTGTTAAGGTCAATTTTTCATAAAATGTTTTTTTATATTTTGAAGTTGGTATTTCTTATATGAAGTTGGTATTTCTTATATGAAGTTGGTATTTCTTAATGTCATGAACAATAGCAATGCATTCATCCTAAGTTTGCTGCCCAAGTCTCTGCAGATTGCAAGGTCAGAAATGGTATTGTATGTTAATGTAAAGCTGTAAGCACACATATGCAATGCTATGTCAGCCATGTCGGATAGTATTGCAATTTTTATCTTCGAAATGGCTGATTTTACCCACTTGTTGCCATGGTTACAATCAGGTGTTGCCAGAGTTAGAAAGGGTTAGAGTTAGGAAAGGTTAGGGTTTTGATCTTTGCCCAGGACTAAACAAAATTTCCAAAATACAAGTTTTTGTTTTCAACAGCTATAAACTTTTCCTCAAATTAGGGCAGAATTCCATATCTGACAACGCGGTTGAGGCTATATTTACACAATGTAGTGTTTTAGCATTTTACAGCATTTTATCTTTGTGTATAACTAGTGTGTATCTGTGAACTTAAAGTTATATTTACAATAGTGCATTGTTTGCGAAATAATGGAGTGTTAACAACAAACATCACAAAATGGACAAAATTAACTTATGAATGTGCAGTACGCACAGCTCATGGTCGAGAACAATGGCGCATTGTATCCAACCCTCCATACGAGGAAGGAACAAAATGATGATGAATACTTTAACCTAATTTATCCTTTGTAAGAACGCGCACCGCAAATTTTCCTTGTGATTGGTAAGATATCACGCGACATGTCGCGCTGGGGGGCCCGGCAGCAACATCTGCACGGGGCCCGGCGGGGCTCTTGGAGGCCCTGGCTTCAAGTATTTAAAAGAAATGTGAGGGGGCCAGATCAGGTCTCTTTTTGAGGATTAAGGTATGAAAAGACGTTTTTATACTGCTAGATACAGACGTAAAGACGTCAGAATAGGACGCATTTCGCAAACGAAACGCAAATGCATTTCCTACAATAAAAGAAGAAGCCATTTCTTTGGTGGATTTTATATGTGCAACCTTTTCTTTAAACGACATTTTTATATAGCCTATGTAGAAAGCATTTGCCTTGGAAACAAAAGAAAAACGTGACTTTGGCAATTGTGTGTAAACATTTTTTGTTTAACCTCAATATTCTAATTAGAAACAGTTGATGGGAAACTTGCTTCCAAAACTTGATATGTCGTCACGACTGATTTCATTCCTTAACCCAAATTGAAAACACAAACTTAAACTGAATTGTTCCTGCCAGGCTCTTGTCAGATTCAAAATGAAAGCGAGCGTGTTCCAAGAATTGAAAGCTTGTGATTATAACTATTTCATCACAAAACAAAAATTACAAATAATGACAATGCTGTTGATTTGTTGTCAACATATAAGTTTCATAAGAACAAAATGAGTTCAGCCAAACAGAAGTAGTAAGTGGCTAAAGTGGGACCCTAGGTAAGCTACAACAAAAACTTAAAGTAATAAACAAAAATCCTGGACGAAACAGACTATAACCTGCGTGTAGATTCATTACAAAATAACAACAAGTTTACTTTAGTTTTAACATAAATATTTTACAATAGAATGTTGCAATGAGAGATTCTTGCACTGGGGCCCGGATGCCTTGCACCGGTAGCACTGGCGGTAGTTACGACCCTCAATCAAGGTCGGTTGTGTTTCTTTGAAACATCTTCTGCAGGTCAGGAAAGGTGTTTAAAGTTTGTCACTTACCTTGGTAAGCAAACTCCATCTGTGCTGTAATATCCAAATGATCCGAATGTGATTTGGGAGGACTCCTCACAATAATAAGGAACAACTGAAGACTTGTTGAATATCTTGCAAAAGCTTGAAATGGACAGAGATGTGACTTCTGGAATAGTTTGTCTTTCACCAGGAAGCTTGTTTGCAGTTTCAATCAAATTCTTCAGTTGTTTTGCACTAACGGACTGTGGTATGTAAGGTTGATCTATGACAATTTCAGTTGCCAAGTTGTTGGAGATTGATGGGAAAGTTGGAATGACAGCAAGAAGTATTGACAAGACCCACAAGCATGCGATTATAAAACGGAGACGCCTCCAACTCATGAACTTTGCTTTGAAAGGTTTCCTAACTACATACAATCGATAAGATGACATCACAACCAACATGCAAACCGACATTTCACTTGAAACTACAGCAAGGACACCAGCAAACACACATTGATTGCTGAGTAACCAATTTCGTTTCTGCTCACAATACCTTCCAGAAAATTCAACTGACTTTGAGGCAATAAATAAAAGATAGAAACCCATCAGGAAATCTGACACTGCTAAATTTAGGAGCATAATGTTGAAACAGAGCCCAGCTGTACTTGAAGAAGCGTTTCGATTGACTTCACAAATGTTTACAGATGTTTTGACGATTACAATCAAGTTTCCCACCACCGCTGATACCATTATGACCCACAAAGCAACATAAAAGAATGTGTTTCCAATAAGTTCGGTTTGTGATGAAATACTTGAGTTTGTGATAAGACATTCATCGGTGTAATCGTCACAATCAAAAACTCCATCGAACACTTGATGAGTTGGAAAAAATCTTTTGTCATCGTCGCAATAAAAATGTGTCAGAGATGAACAATTCAACTCATCGACCAAATTTTCACAATTCTCCACTAAATTGCATCTGTAAGTATAAGCAAGTAGAAAGTATCTTTTGAATTTAATTTTATCTTTATTTATGTAAGTTATATAATACGAAAGTACAGAATTGAAAAGCAGTAACGTAGCCAGAAAGAAAATTTGAGTACGAAAATAACTTTCGAAGGGAAAATATTGTAATGTTTGAAATAAAAGTTTGTTTAAGAACAATTGCTGAATGCAGCCCAACATTGTTTGTCGTTTGTATGAGTTACAAACGACGTCACAGTTTATTCTTTAAGTGTTGCAAAACAGCTAAATCAGCCTATCCAAGGTATTGTTAAGATCTCTTTCTACGGAAAACAGAACACATTTTTCTGCACAAACACACTGCAATCAAAATTACCAAATAAGCACAAAGTAAACACCACTTTTAACATAAAATACCGATTAATATTTTTGTGGTTTTTGGAAAACTGTTATTCCAGTAGTGAGTAAATAATATAAAAGAATCTTTGTGACGAAATAACGCAACAATTTGTGAATTAAACTGGGGAAAACTTGCAAGTTTTCCCCTGAGGTTCCAACAAGACTTTCAACTTCACAACGAATATTTTTTGGTCGAAGCAAAGTTCTTCATATGAAACCTCTTTCAACATGAAATACAATGTCGTTAAAACGTTGTAATAATTTTCAAAAAAACATATTTGTTTGGGCTTGTAGTGATGCAGAGTGTTGTCCGGTCCGTTCATACACAGCTGTTAATACAACAGCAGCAATTTTTCAAAAATTTAAAATTTCAAAACAAAAATTTTGAAAAATGAAAGTAATTATTATCAACGCACCACGGCAGAAAGCAGCTTCATCAACATTACGTCAAAACATTGCAATGTACTCAACCGGAACGATGGAAACCTTTTACCAAAACCTTATAAATCATTATTATCTCGACATGTAGGCTTCAAGCCTACTTAAACACAGTTGGAAACATTATCGTAATTTAATTTCGTCTCGAATTTCTATTGGTCTTCACTGCTTTGAATTTATGTTTATTGTTGGAAGGTTTTTTACTTAAATTAACGTGGAAAGTAACCGCTCACACATCATTAGCCAATCTTTAAAATATTGTGTGTCTTTAAAATATTTTTTCTTGCCTTCAATCGCACTGCAGTATATAACGTTGTGAAATTTTATTTTGTATGTTATTCGCTCTGAGGATGCGCATTGTCATGGTGCGCGAAACGTCAGTGAAGCAATAAACCATCTTGTTTATTGTTGCTTTTACTTTCAATTTCATCAGATGAACGTTGCAACTAGTGCTAGACATGATAATTGTCCTGATGAACACCCAAACTTTTCAATATTTAAACAATTGCCTGTTGAGCTGTAGATTGGAAGATTTGATAATTAATTATTGTCTCGTGAGTCGTGAATCTTTGTGTCAAGCTCCGACAAACAATTTTGAACAATCTGGTAAGACTTCAAAGAAGGTTTATGTTCCGAATATGATCTGTAATAGCATTATTTTTGCTAAAATTACTTAAATTCAGGTGCTCTCCTATTCTTGTGGCCAAATGTCGTGTGGTCATACCAATGTATGTAGATTGTAGAACTCGCATCATGCGAGCAAGTGAACTTATACATGGCGTTTGAACATAGGCAGAAAGGAGTTTTAATTTTCAATTGAAAACAGTAACCAGCTTTAAATGTTTTATAGACGGGAAAAATCTTAACATTAAATTTCGAAGCAATAAATTTGGACACATTTGTGGCAAAACGTTTGAATTCCTTACCAATTAACGAGATTGTTAGAAAGTTCTTGAAATCAGATTTCCCAACCAGAGGCATAGTGGAACCTGAATTCCAAAATCCTCTAAGAACTTTATTAAAAAACAAGGTGGGATAATGATTAGCACCAAAGCATGAATGTAATTTATTATTTCAATATTAAAATAATCATCGTTTGAACAAATGTCACCAGCTCGCAAGATCAAGCGCTTGGTTAACCTTATTTTCTGTGACGTTTTTTGGCCAGTTGACTTGCGGACGATGGGGGGGGGGTCGGTTCGACAGTAGCACTTTGAGCTCATGTAGCTCAAAAACTACGCAAGATAGATCAAAAAAATTTACACATGATGCAGATAATATATCTGACAACACAGCATCGAATTTTTTTTGCAATTTGTTAAACAGCGTAACTTAAAAAATCAAAGAATTTGCCATGGTTGGATGGTCATATGGTTGGTCATATTCTTTTATTTGGCTCGAGAAATCGCTACTTAATTACATTATGATTGAGTGTGACCGGACAATTCTTTTGTGTTCAATATTAATCTCTTACGCGTGGACGTCGACCACGCTTCAATGAAATCTTAATTGGCGTCTGACTTGCGTTGCTTGTTATTTTGCCCCAGGCATTTTAAAAATATTTTCATTTGTCTCGAAGCTTGCAGAGAATGAGAAAAAATCACTGCAAAAAAACTGTTTCAAGTTATTTTTGAGCCACATATTATAGCTACATTTTTTCAAACGTACTGTCATCACTTGATTTTATAACTAAATCAAGCAATGAGCTTTATTAAACATTTTATCTGTGATAATTGTGTTTAGTTCAGTTTTCTTTTCACACTCACACTGTCCAATTTGGTTATACATGGTCATTGATCAAGTAACCTTTTGTATTTCACAGCATATTTATTCGGTTCGATGTAAAAAGTGTCTGATTTGCTGTCTAACTGGCGGTTGATTACAGAAAAGTGAGGTAGTGGTGTCACATGGTATTTGAACAACAACCTATCCAAAGGTAGTCACTTGCTTCGATAGGAGCTCGTTCCAACTTAGGCCTTCATGCGTTTCAAAAACAAAAAGTGTCTAAAACTCCTGAATGGTGAACTATGTCACGATGCATTACAAAAAGTGTCTAAAACTCCTGAATGGTGAACTATGTCACGATGCATTACAAAAGTGATATGTTTCCATACTTACCAACAATGATTACTTTGAATGAAATCATTTTGCAAACAGTTTTGATAAAGTGTAGTGATAATAATCGTTTAGTCAAATCGTATTGGTAGGTTAAAGAGAAGGTCGTTTGTACTGTACCTTTCCAAATGAAATTTCCGTTCTGAGTGACAAACGCAAAGTCGTGGCATAACAATACGAAGAATAAATACATTTAGCAAGATATCAAATCTTGCAAAAAAATAATTTTTAGGTTGATTGTTATTGTCGTACAAAAAAAATCACTAAAGTTTTGACTTTTTCCTTCGGCAAAACTGAAGGTTATTGATATTAAAAATGCACGTTTGTGTGTAAACGAGTGAAATGGATTTTTTTCATGTTGTCAACTAGATTTGCAAGATAACGTTTTCTACATTTTTTTCTAATTTGTTGGACATGAATTTTGTGTCAAACTATTTTTTGCGAATTAAAAGATTTCTTTCCCTTCAAATTTTGATATAGCATTTTAGATGTAGTTTACAGTTGACGGCATTACTGCAAAAGCCATCTTTTGTAATTGATACACACCCAAAAACAAAAGCGCATAAACTACTGCTGGCTGATAAACCACGTCACAATACATCATCATGATGTTTTTCCGAACCAAAGATCGTGAAAACCAATTTTGTTGTATATTAGTTCTGACGTCTGCAGACGTTGAACCAATGACAAAAAGTGATTTGCTGATTTGAAACAAAGTGATTGCTGTTCCCAAGGTGCAAACATTTTGATAAAAAGTAATCAAGTTTTGGCCACAGATTTCTAGTCCACTTAGGCTACTCTGGCCAATCGACTCACGTTGCAAATAACTTATCGACATTATTGGGTAGGCTCACACTGAAGTTGGTTTGTGTAATGTCTTGCTTGTGAAAAAGTCGAAGTAAAAACACAAAAATGAAGTAAGTTATATTTACAAAGTATTCTTGAATGAACCATAGTTTAAAAAAAAAATAGTTTGAACAGCTTCCATCTGATAGAAATTACAATTGATATCATCGCGAAGGATCAAATAGCTGTGAAAATCACTTCGAGCAATTCTTTGTTATGATTTTCACTTTTCATTTTGCATGAATATTTTTACCGTTTTTCTAATTAGTTTTATGAGACAAGGAAAACGATCCGTATAAAAAATATTTCAATTCAACATATTTCCTTTATTTTGTCAGATATGTATTTTGTGTAACAATGCTTTAGAAAAATTGCTGAGTATGGTATAGCGTTTGAAATGCAGTCAGATAATGCAACTTCGCACTTGATGGTGTTATTACAAAAGCCAATCTTTTGTCACGGAAATGTATTCGAAAACAAAAAGGCATAAAAGAGCTGACTGATAGATTACGTTACGATACGTTACAAAAACGAGGCATTGATTTCAGATTCTTTCAACCCAACAAAGAACTTGCTCCTAATGACATAAACATCCAAATTTATTGAGAAAAATATATAGGCCAACACTGTTTTGAGGTAAGCTTTTGTGAAAATAAGCTTTTGAAAACCAACATTTGAAAAAGAAAGTTTGAAATTATTGAGTTGGTCCTAATAGTGTTTCTGCTGAGATATATCAAAACTTTTGAATACTCGTGGAAAAAAATTTTTTGTAATCTCTCAAGCCACTGCAAAATTACCATTTAGGTCAAGATTCCGTGCTGACAATACAGTAGGCCTATGTGCAATGTTTGTCAAGCACAACAATTTAGCTGCGCGTGTTTTTCCACAAAAGCAAAGCAGTATAGATAGCTGATATCAAGTTCTTTTCAGTATCTTTCAATCTCTTGTTTTGATAAAACATTTTAACAACATCCATAAATATTTATGTGAATATAACTGTACAGGTACATGCAGAAGTTTATTGGCGGGTCAAGAACTCACTGCTTCTTATTATAAGTTGGGAACAAAATGTATTGCATTGGCCACAGAACACAATGTAAAATGACATCTTTTTCAGCACGGTTTATCGTATGCTCTCTGATAATATCAAAAAAACTCAGATGTAATTAAAAGATTACCAAAGCAACTCAAAACTTTAGTTTGCAACAAAAGGAGGAATTATTACGGTTGAATGCTTTACAACAAAGCCAATTCATGAGATAGCTGCGTCGCAGTTTCATGCACGGCAGCGCTCAGTAATCCTGTTAATCCGTATAATTTGAAAACAAAAGGACTAGCTAGTAGCAGGCTAAAATACCATAGTATGTTATGAAAATCAGGTCATATCTCTAAAACTATAGACAATAGCAACGTCATTTAAATAGGAATAAATGTTTGAATAATTTTTAGGAAAAATCAAAAAATTTCAAAAGTGTGGATTGCGTAGTTCTTTAGTAATATTGTTTTGAAAAGTACCAAATCCCACCCGACCCCCCCGTCACAGGACAAACGGTTAAAGCTGATTTATAATTTGATGGGCACATAGCACTGAATGGCTGAATAAAATCAAAACCATCATTGACATGCAGAAATTGATTCCACCAACCACTTAGTCTGTTGTGTTACTCCAATGTCATCAGCAACCTCCGAGCCCTTTAGTGTAGATTTTTTAACAATGCCCATTCACACTTTATTCCTTTTGAAGTTGTATCAATTTAAACTTATTGCAGTGGACTGTAAACTAAATTGCGTTTTTCTTTGTATTCGTCTTGTTGCACGATTGTAATTTACTTGATGGATGATATATGTTCATGTATTTCTTGAATTTCGTTCCAGTATATTGTTGGAAGTCGTGGCAGATCACCAGTTTAAGATTTAGGGTTGCAGCTTTTGATTTTAACTTTATGCAACCATCTATTAAAAATATAATTTTTATGCGTGTTGATAATGTCGAAGTTTGCTTTATTTGTTCGTTTTACGTATTTTTTGTACGTATTTTACGTATTTTTCGTTTTACGTACGTACTTTACCTATTTTTTAAAGCCTAATTATAAATAACTTGAGATCAAAAAAACAAAAATTATAACAACTGATAAAGCAGATAACATAAATATCAAGATCGATAATCAAGAAATTTAAACAGTGAAGGAAATCATATTTCTAGGCTCAAATATAAGCTGGGATTCTAATAAATCACCAGAGATAAGGAGAAGAATAGCGCTGGGAAGAAATGCATTTATTGGAATGAATAGCATTTGGAAGAGCAAGGATATAAAATTAGAAACAAAAAAGAAGCTGATTAAAACTATAATATTCCCAATTGCAACTTACAGATGCGAAACATGGACAATGAACAAAACAGACAGAAGAAAGATTGACGCATTTGAATTGTGGTGTTGGAGAAGAGGACTGCGTGTTCCTTGGACAGCCAAAATAACAAATGAAAAAATTCTCGAACAAATTAAACCGGACATATCCCTAGAAGCTAGAATCGTTAGGCAGAAACTTTCATATTTTGGCCACATAATGAGAAGCAAATCAATGGAAAAAGACATCATGCTTGGTTTGGTCAGCGGAGGAAGAGGAAGAGGAAGGGGGCGCCCAAAAACAAGATGGCTTGACACAATTGTAAATGACAGTGGTATGGGAGTGCATGAATTGAAGGAGGCTGCGTGGGATCGAGAGATGTGGAGAAAGATGACGTATAAAGTGACCGAGAGTCGTAAACGACTGAACGGATGAAGAAGAAGATGTATTTTTCAATTTTTTTTCGTGTGCTTGCTGAAAATGCTATTATTATAGCGAAATCGATTCTTAATAAATTACACTAAGAGGTCAGAATGTTGTGCAAGTGCCAGTATTTGATGAATGCAAAACAGCAGTACCACCAGCATTATGGCGTATGCTAAAATAGCAGTACCACATAGCACTGAAGTTGAAAAAAAGATTAGTATGAATAGGCTTGCGCCAGACTCAAGTATCAAATCCATTACCATTTATCCTAATTCCTATATCTAAAATAATTCCATTCGGTTCTTTTAAGGTGAAACTTATGATGTTGTGCATTGAGTACTTCAAGAAACTGTGATTAAAAATTATCACAGTCAAATATACCAAAAATGTCGTCAATATAAGGTAAGTAGGCTACAATTTATGATGGCAGTTCACATCAGTTTCAGAAAATTTTTATTTTCATTATGTGCCTGAAAGAAATTAGCAAGAGTTGGACCCTGATGCGAGCTCATTGCCACACTATCAATTTGTTTATATAATTTGTCTTTGTATAGAACCATACCTTCAGTGGCCATGTGCAACAGTTTTATAAAAAAAATATTTTTTGATAGGTGGATGGTTGGGCTAATCTTGCGAAAAAATACAATTGGCAATAATGTCCATAGTTTCATTTAAAGGAACATTGGTTATTTTGCATTGGTTTATTTTTGGTTATTTTTCATTATTTTACATTGGTAAATAATGACTTTATATCGAAATTAACCATCAGTTGATTCGTAGCACACTGAAAATTATTGAGTTTTTCCAAAAAATCGTTAGTAGAATTGAGCATGTAGCCTAATTATTATTTGGCATATATGGTGTGATAATAGAGTCCAAAAATTTTGCCAAACAGTATGCAGAGGTAGAAATCATGGATACAACAGGATTGTGCTGAGCATGTAGCCTAATTATTATTTGGCATATATGGTGTGATAATAGAGTCCAAAAATTTTGCCAAACAGTATGCAGAGGTAGAAATCATGGATACAACAGGATTGTGCGTAAATGTTCCACTAAATTTGATACGAAAATCCACGAGGCTTTGCTCATAAAATCTTGCAATCCTCGCCTCAATACGCAGTTGTTTGCCGCAGGCGCTTCCTATCTCCTAATTGTTCTTCCTTGATTTGTTGTATGATGAGCTTTTTGCCTTGCGTAATTAACCGCCATGTGAAGTGCCTTTCTCCCCTGCTTTGCCGTTTCATTCTTGTGCATTTCGTTTTCCAATTCTAAGTCATCCATGGTAGAAGTGAAGCAAATGATAGGAGCTATAATACGTGGAAAATAGTTTTATAGTTAAAAATTCTCTTTAGCTACAATTTTAATAGATTTGCCTATATTACATGTTTATAATCATCTTATTTATTGGCCTACAGTCTTATAGTTATGTATAATATTTGATCTTTTCTATGATGTTTTGCACAATATTACCTACTTTGAAATCTTTTAACACTTTCATTAAATTTTTTAATCATCTTAATAGTATCGTATTCTATATTATTGTTGCAGGTTATACTGAAAAAGTCTCACTTGTGTGGCGAAAGCTCTATATTTTAATAAATTGATTTTTCTGATTTGGTGTGATATTGTTTACTTTATTTAAAATGTTTTGTCACACCGCGCATCCCAGTGGATCATCAGTTGAATTATAAGAACGTTTGATGAAAATTTTAGGAACGAAGTTTTGTTTTGAAAAAATTCAATGTTTGAAAGTTCTGCATTTTGACAACCTGAAAAGTATGAAGATGGTCCAGACATTTTTGTCTTCAGAAATGAAACAGAATCTGGAGCAGCCTATTCAATTATTATCAAGGCAGCAAGTTTTAGCATTTGTGGCCTACATTCTGCTTGATAGTTATGAAGATTATTTTCTTGATCATCAGATTTAAAATCAAAGCTATGGATTTTTGAGCGTTTTGGCAAACATTGGGCTACCCCCCTGAGAACTTTTGGTTGTATCTTCAAAAACATTATTTCGCCACTTAGGTTTGTTGACATCAAAACGAGATCGTCATCGTCGTGTGAGCTTCTAGGGCCGAGAGTCTATCATTTTACAACCCCTGATTCACGATGTTCTCGGACTACACTGGAAGGCTACTAGAGAGCAGCCAGACTTTGGTTTCATCATTCAAGACAAGCAGACTTTCCACTGTTAGGTAGGTTGAAGATGGTACAGTCATTGATGATGTAGATAAAAGAGCTGTTTTCTTAATCTTTTACACGCCAACGTTCCCAAAATGGGAACATGGGGTTGAATTCGCACACACTGCTTCACAAAGACCTCATTTAAAATTTTTCTCTTTTGGATGTTGTTGTTGAATGATTATTGTTTCAGATGCATTTGTTGAAAAAATTACATTTTCAAAATTTTTTCTTTATGAAAGCGATGGATTTAGTCAAAAATAATATTTTTCATCTTTCGAAAAAAAAAAAGATTCTCGAAAACACAAATCAAATTTTTTTTCGAAATATTTGTGTTTTTTTTTATGTGAGATTATTACTAATAATTTGTATCCCATACTATTTTTTTCGTTATATTTAACGTTTTTCTTCACATAATTAAATTTATACCTTGTTCCCAAAATGGGAACGTTGGCAACATGTGGTACAGAAATAACGGAGTTTATCTAAAAAAAGTTCTCACTGCTTTTACCAAGAGAACATTTTCACAGCTTGATGTTTTCACAGATTGATCTTAATTCTAAAGCAGAAAATACTTCTATGACTTCTATCGAAGGAACGGAAAGAACTTGCAGATGGCGAAAAAAAGACAAAGCATCACTGAGCGACTAAAAAGAACTGCAGCCATCCAATAAGGTTCAAGCTCATGGGTCTTTCACCAAGATCTTGTTTTTTTTCCTTTTCACTTTCTCGCCAGACATGGTCTGGTACAAAGCTAGTTCTTTCAGAGATGAAATATCTCTTGTTATGAATGTGGTGTCGTCTGCATATTGTTGGATTTTGATTGTCAGCTTGGAAAAACGAAAACTGTTGATCAGATGTTTTTTTTCTATGCAACGGGTCAACATGTCGGCACAGATTATGAAATAGAGCATGCTGAAGAGCATCCCCGTCGAATGCCCCTTTTCACGTTTATTCGTTTCGTTAAAGCTCCATTGATTTCTATCTTGCTTTTTGCTTTGTTGTGACATGCTTTTGTTGTAACATGCTCTATTCTGCGGTTTGGCAGTCCACATTTCTGATTCGGACAAATCAGGTTTGTGATCATGGGTGTGAGTCTGTTGGAGAGGATTTTACTCAGGATCTTGTAGTCTGTGTTGAATAGAGAGATCGGTCTCCAATTTTTGAGATTTTCGTTTTCGCCTTTTTTAAAGATTAGCTTTACTTTTGCTTCTCTCATGGAAGGAGTCGTTTTTTTCCATTTTGAGAACAACGTATAAATTTAAATATGTGAAGAAAAACGTTAAATATAACGAAAAAAATGGTAGGGGATACAAGTTATTCTTAATAATCTCACATAAACAAACGCAAATATTTCGAAAAAAAATTGATTTGTGTTTTCGAGAAGCGCTTTTTTTCGAAAGATGAAAAATATGATTTTTGACTATATATAGATTTTTGGTGAATATAGGCGAA
Organism: Aplidium turbinatum; assembly: GCF_918807975.1. Taxonomy (NCBI): domain Eukaryota; kingdom Metazoa; phylum Chordata; class Ascidiacea; order Aplousobranchia; family Polyclinidae; genus Aplidium; species Aplidium turbinatum. The sequence continues at coordinate 585,766 of NC_137483.1, read as the reverse complement.
TCTATTAAAATTGTAGCTAAAGAGAATTTTTAACTATAAAACTATTTTCCACGTATTATAGATCTTATCATTTGCTTCACTTATACCGTGGATGACTTAGAATTGGAAAACGAAATGCACAAGAATGAAACGGCAAAGCAGGGGAGAAAGGCACATCACATGGCTGTTAATTACGCGAGGCAAAAGGCTCATCATACAACAAATCAAGGAAAAACGCTTAGGATAGTGGTTTTTAACCAGGCTTTGATCGAACCCCTTGGGTTTGACGAAGCTGTTTCAAGGTTCGGCACGAATGTCCTCTGAAACATTAACACACGGTCTACTGATTGGCATATCAACGAATATTTAAAAAAAATATTTTCCAGCCGAAACTTGATTGCCGCCTACGTGATGGTAAATAAACATCTATGTTTTTGACGCGTGATGTAATGATACCATCTGCATGTAACTCAGATTTGTTGTTGAAAAAAAATTGTTGTTGAAACGGTCAATTACGGTAGTTGAAACGTTGGAACGGCTTTGAATCATCGATTTTTTAGCTGTCTGAAAAATTTTTGTCACAATTCAAAATCCTTCTCTACCACATTGAAGTACGATGTCTATCGAGGAGAAAAGTGATGAATCATGTTTTTGCTTTGAGTAAGGAATTATTGGTGTTCTTGAAAAGTCACAACCATCGGCATTCAAAACACTTTGAGGAAAAGTACAGGGTGACCCAAAAAGATGCGTACCCATGTTTTATTCGATTTTTTCTCATTTGGAACACATCTTGGGAAAGCCATAAATTGACTAAAAATTGACAGAAAAAGCTGAAACTCAGGCCAATGGTCTTCCATAAACTTAATAATGTGTGGTTGTAATTTGAAATAAATAGCTTTTAAATCAAAGTCACAATTGAAATTTTCATGGGTACGCATCTTTTTGGGTCACCCTGTATTATCCTTACTTCGGCTTCTTCTTCATCGTGTGTCACACGGCCGAAGCCCAGAGCATCACGCAGGCTCTTGCTCTATCGTTGAACTCGACCAAATCCTGTGCAGAGCACCTTGCTTTTAGGTCAGGGCATTCGAGTAGATGTTGCATCGTTTGCTCCTGTCCGCATTTGCAATTTGTGCTCCCCATGGAATACCCCAAGTGTCTCATCAAGGTTTTACACCTGCCAATACCAGTTCTTAAGCGGTTGAGGCATCGCCAATCCTGCCACGGTTCACGTTTTCCGGGAGGAAGGCTCTCCATGGGTGTGAGCTCCATATTGGCCAATGTCGGTCCAGCTGCCAGTCTCTCCTGCCATAGTTGAACCCGCACATTGGCGGCGACATCGTCATGACCTAATGGGACAACTGAAGCAAGGAAACTTTTTCTTGACTTCAGACGCCTGTGTGCTGGAGTTTGGCCATACAGTGGGTGTCTCAAATTTATGTCCTGACAAGATCTTTCCTTTCTGCTGGTCACGCTTCTTCTGATGTTGGGGGGAGCAATTCCAGACAGAATGTGCAGCGACGTGATGTTGGTTGGTTTGAGACAACCTGTAATCAGACGGCAGCTTTGGTTCAATATGGGGTCAATTTTCTTGGCATGTGCTGAGCGTTCCCACACTGGGCAAGCATATTCTGCAACCGAATAGCATAAGGCTAAAGCAGTTGACCGTATTGTGTCAGGGAGGGCACCCCAATCAGAGTTTCCGAGTTTCTGCAAAATATTATTTCTAGAAGCCACCTTAGCTCTTACTTTTTCGATATGGGATTTGTATGTGAGGGACCTATCTAATTTGACACCGAGGTATGTGGGATTGATACTTTCGGCTTATTTGGCTGACATCTTTGGTGCCCTCAATCAGCTGAATTACCAAATGCAAGGAAGTGGTAAAATTTAGTAGAAGCTGAAGAGCAAATGAGTGCTTTTCAGAGGAAATCGCAGTTGTGGTGGCAGAGATTGGAAAATAACAACTTCGCTAAGTTTCCACGTCTGGACAAGGTAGTAAGTAGTTCCGATACAAAAACTAATGGCGAAGTTGCAAAAGTTCAGAGGCTTAAGCTAGTATTTACTGAGCATTTGCAGAAATTGTAAAATTTATTTCAAAACTACTTTCCTGAACAAACACAATATCCAGCATGGATGCGTCAACCAGTTGCTTATGATACTTTAACAGCAGATATAAAGTCCATACCTGTATGACATCAACGAGCTTCAAGAAAGCGAGGTGCAAAAAAGAAACTTCAACACAACAAATCTTTAAACGTTTCGGTGCCAAATGGTTATCCTCTTATTACAAAAATTGCCCTTAAAATTCTCATGCCATTCGCAACCACTTATTTATGCGAGCATGCGTTTTCTATTCTGGGTTAAAGCAAAAAAAACGAAACCAGCTTGCATGCGAAAACGACATGAGAATTGCTGTTTCCGAGACAAAGCCTCGAATCTCACTATTGGTCTCAGAAAACCAACAACAGAAGTCTCATTGATACAGTAATGTATTATTATTAAATATGGTAGATTTTTGTTTTTGTGACTCAGCGAAAATTTGGGGTTCAACGAAAGCTTGCAGATTAGCGTAAGGGTTCGGCAGATTAGTAAAGGTTAAGAACCACTGGCTTAGACCATGTATTCGATTACCAAACCTGTTCAAACAACAAACCATCCTTGGAGTCTTTTAGAATCGTGCGTAAATGTTCCACCGAATTCGACACTATAATCTACGAGGCTTTGCTCATAAAATGCTGCAATCCTCGCCTCAATACGCAGTTGGTGTCGAAGGCTCTTCCTATCTCCTAAACAATTTTTTCTTAATTCGTTGTGTGATGCGCTTTTTGCCTCGCGTAATTAACCGCCATGTGATGAGCTTTTCTCCTCTGCTTTGTAGTTTCATTCTTGTGCATTTCGTTTTTCAATTCATTGTATAGATCAGTTATTTATTTTAAATGTAGATGTAAAATCAGTTATTTTCGTTTAGCCTCAAAGAAGTTTCAGGCCGAAGATAAAGATTCAAACAGTCAACCAATAAACTTCAAACCTTACAGCTTGTAAAATTAACAAGTTTATCGTGTTATGCGCATTGTCACAATCAATGTGCAAAGCCTCGCGACAGGCTGTTTTGCATCTTGACCGAACGTGCTGTTTTGATTGTGGAATTCTCGAGCGATATGTTATTATCGGATACTGTCCTGTAGTGACTTCTGATTGCGAAATTGTTATTATGTGACGTATTGACAGAACATTCTACCCTACGTTCAAATCTGGAAACTTCTTAACTTGCTTGTTTACGTGTAATGCAACTTGACAGAACAATGAGTTCTTATGATTTAACATTATGTAACCTTCTCGAAGTTACTAGACCAAACTACCTGCTATAAATAGTGGTGTAATTTGCGTAAAATTATGATGAGTTGATTATGAAAGATTATTATTGTAATAATGGTAGTTGGTAACAGACGCAAAGAATATTGTTGATCGAGAGTTGAAGTTATTGAATACGAGTAAAGCAAAGTTGATGCTAATATAATTTCTGATTGAAATTAAAATCGTATGAGAAGCTGTGAGTGGATTAGGTTAAACTCGATTAATTCTTGTAAGCATTGGAATCTATTGTGGTTCACTGTTACTATTACTTTGATTAGTTGCTGGAAGTGCTGAACCATTCGTTAAAGTCCTTCAACAATTTTCATTATCATTTCACTAGTAGAACTATCCGACATTTAATTGACTGCTTTTCGGTGATATCCCATTAAACTACGTCATTAATCCTTTTCAAGTCTGTTTTTTGGTAAGAGATAGAAAGAAATCGTTACACGCATCAACCTTGATAACTTTGATGTTCACCAATATTGACGTCATATTTGCCTTTAAGCCAGTCATCGTTAAAATCATCGTTTGACATCATTAAAAATATTTACCAAAATTTACTTAATTTTTTTACTTTGTGAAAACCCTGCTACATTTAACCCACTTGTCCTGCCTATTTCCCATCCTACTTCAAAGCTTTTCTAACTATTCTAAGTGTGTTTAGTTATAACTACACTACCTAAACAATTGCAAAAATAAACTAGAACAAAGATTTTAAATTTGTAAACTTTTTTTTAGCAATACATCAAAATTTTAAATAATCTACTTTAAAAAACTATTTATTATTGCAGACACACTGAGTAAGGCAATGAATGCTCCGTGAACGGTGTGATTTTTGTCGTTATGCGCATGTTTACGCGTAAAGACAAAAAAATGCATCACACAGAATAACAGTGACGCCATGAAATGTAAGCTCACCACTTTCAATGAAAAACCATGAAAACATACGCAATATAAAACACTAGCCCAAAAACCGCAACTCGCACTGCTGAATTTTTCACACAACTCCAAAACAAAACTATCCCAATTTCGCGGGAAAACCGCGGAACTGGCAACTTTGATCTCACCTAAGAACATGATTGTTACAATACAGTTGATGTGATACAATAAATGCTATTGTTTGTTTATAATTATGTAACCTCAACTTTTTTTCACAACAATTCAATTATTATTCCATTCACCTGTCTCCCGCACAATGATCATGATAAACTAGTGATGAAGGATCGTTTTCGTCACAATGCTTCAGAAGAGGACAAAACACTTCATCACTTTTATCGTCGCAGTCTGCCTCTTTATTGCATGCATTCCAGGGATATGGCCCACATCGATGACATCGGTCTTGTAGTTGTGGGTTTGGTTGACCAACATTCTGAGTGCAATTCCACCAGTCGCAATAAGGTGATTTCTCTGTAATATAAATACCCAGTAAAGTTAATTTGGTGGATTTTATTATCACATATAATAAGTAAAATAAAGTATTCTCTCCAGATACTATTGCTTTTAGTCGCTGCGTGTTTCTTGATGCTTATAGTCTTACCTAGCTAGTTACCTTTAAGAAGTTGAAATTTGTTGCATTCTTATGAACATTTTCAGATTGTTGCTGGGAGCTTAAGTTAAGCTGAAAAGATTTGACTGTTAAAACTATGTGTAAATATGTAAAATATATTGTTATAATGCTCAACCATGTTGTCTTCAATACTATTAACTCGATCTGTTATCAGCCAGAACCAAATGGCCACGCGCTTCATTAGTTTTGAAATTTCATATGGAATGAATTTTCCTAAAACGCTGATATTTCTCGACTTTTGCTTTTTATTATTTGCGCATCGTGTAAACCTGATTTGGTTATTTTTTTAACATTATATGGTTCACAATAAGCATTTGTCACAGGTTGTTCAGAAATTTTGTCTAAATTCCTATATTTTGGTAATTGGCGTCGAAATGACTCATATCGCTCTTGCTATTATGTACACAGTGGCCGCGGTTAACCGCGATTCAAGTCATTAATCACACATTAAAACTAAGAACTAAACGCAGTGGGACTCATTGTACAATTTATCGTTTCGTCTCCAGGCAGTTTTTGTTGCTTGCGATATCGGTTAGCAAAGTTGACCAGTTTTTACGATTGTTTAAAACGTAAAAAACAAACTTTGACAACTAGGAATGATCCGCTACTTTAGTATTTTGTACTTTGCTACTTAGTGCATTTGACAACAAATAAAGGGCTAACCACAACCGAATCATCAATCACAGCCATCCAAAATGCGTTGTGCCATATATGAAAGCAACATCAGAGGGTATTTCAAACAAATAAATAATTTCGGCAAAGTTTCTCATCGTTACTCCAAATGCAATATGCCTTTGTGCACAAAGCACGTATTAAAACTATGTATGTTATGCCATTCAAGACATGCGTTTGTCAGAAAATGCTTGTAAACTGAATTTTTCATAACTTCACAATCATTCAATGTGCGTTGATCCAGAATTGTGGTACATTTCATTTTGAATCTTGAAAAGTAAGATTAATTACTTTTGCATTATCTTGATATTGCCAGGATCAAGTGAAACAAATTTAGCAAAAAGCGGCAGCCCAGGCAGCAAAAGTTGACTTTTATATCGTTTCAACTTTTAGCTACATTGAAAAGCATCAAAAAGAATTTTTTTGGCAGGTTGAAATGAAAGCTACACTCTATGAAACGCCTGGCAAAACAGTTGACTGGAAATCGTGCTACCTAATGTGATAAACTAGAGCTTTTTCAACCAGAAAATCAACCAGGGCGGGCTCAAATGGTCCGGTCTCGTGCTTTTCGAGCGTCTTTGAAACGAATGCCAGATAGGGTTAAATAACATTCAAATGAAATTTTTTCACTTAAATATCGTAATTTAGTTTCATAAAGTTGTTGAGCAAAAAGTTGCATATCTACTATCATAATAGCTATTTAATATAATGAACTACAATAAAACGCATTCTTTTTTCAATGATGACCGAAGCAATGACGTCATCCAAAACGCGTGATGACAAGATTTTAAATTGTTGTTGTTTTGTTTCAATTTCGTAATAATAAAGAATAAAAAATAAGCGAAACATGATTTATCAGACATCAAACGTTAGAATACTCAACAAAACAAAGGAATACATCTTTACTTCTTTGAAACGTCATGATCGAAAACAATGAAGACTAACGACAATGTCAGCTGAACAGTAGATTGTACAAATGTACAATCTATTTACATCCTAACATACCAATCAGAAGTTATTTAACTTTGTTTTTGTGAAGTTAAAACAAACTTTTTATTGCTTTTATTGACAAATTGAGTCGTAACATGTTTGGCCTTTCATTGGTTTGTTGATGCTATGCTAGTATTACTATAAATTAAGATTTTTATGGTTACTACAAATTCAATCAAAATTATTAGTTTTAATCAAAATTTCAACCTGATTTAATCTCAGTCCAACGATCAAGCAAAATTAACTACCATTGAGATGAAAGTCTGCAATTATTTGATAGTGCGCCTGCAGTGGGCTCCTGTAACCGTGTTTTTGGTAATGGGTGTGACTATAAAGTTATAAAGATGGCGCCTTGCAGTGGCAAGGTAAAAGTAAATTCTAATAAGATGCCAACCTAGGGTATCCAAAGTTATACCAGCAAAATAAATTCTAATATGATGACAACCAGGGGTATCCAAAGTTTAGCCCCCGGGCCAAATTTGGCCGAGATAGGTTTTCGTGTGGTCCAGGCTTATCAAGCAATTATTTCCCGGCGGAGTCTCTTCTCTTATCCGTGATTGCATTGTCACGTGTTTTTCTTCAGGTATTGTGCTTTGTTTTGTGCAATAATCTCGTGTTGTGCTTCCGTTAATCTTGTATAATTTGCTTGAACACTTCCCCTCTGAACTTATTTTTTTTCTCTGTCCAACACTTGACCTGTAGTGCTGCGCAACCTTTTAATTATCATTTCGTATGTGAGGAAGATAAGCAGTTTTCAAATGTTTAGGTCAGACTATTATTTTGTTGTTATTCTGTAAGTTTCTCAAGTAATTTTTATACAAAGTAAAATTAATTTTCTTTCAAAGGCTTGAAATTGACTATATTCATAGCCGAAAACGTTCGCTATTTTATTTTTGTATATAATGATGTTAAATGTTGTAGTGTTGCTCAGCTATGTCTGTATATCGTTTAACATATTATCCTTTTAACCAAATTGTACAACAAACATCACGTCATAACATGAAGTATAACTTTTAGACACTCTGGTCTAGCGAACCATTGCTTAGGCAGAACAACGTTTGTCAAGTTAATGATTTTTTTGCTTGTTTGAACAAACATTCTTTTAAAAAGGAATATGCGATTTCAGTGAGAATAAATTTAATTTTGAATTTTTGTTGAATTTTGTTGAAATTTGTTGAAATCTAAACAAACAAATTTAATTTTGAATTTATGCTGAAATTTTCAATGTTTGCAACTCACCAGGGCAGCCAGCTTCACATTCATCCTCACCATCTTGACACTCGAAGCGTCCATCGCATTTAATTGCGTTAATACGTCGTTCATGTTTTCCATACCAACTGAAATAAAACGAGGTAACAAACAAATTGAATCACAACATTGCTCCAATGACATTGCTAATTATAAAGAACAAACAAAGATATTTCACTATGTATCACCTTTCATTGATCCCTTCCAACATTACAGTCAACCTCTTTATCTTACCCCGGCGTGCAATGATAATAATTACGGCTTTTATTGGATAAAAATGTGCTATTCTGATATAAATTTTATGTGGTTTTAAAAAATAAAGTTTGTAAGATGTAATAATTTTGTAAAGTAATATTAAATTATACTTGAGATCATAATGGGTGACTGATAGGGTTTGAAACAAGAGCGTATACAAAGAAAAGGGTTTTGATTTACTTTTCTCATTACTGTATGTTGGGTCGACTGACTGACATGTTTTATGCAAGTATCATATTTGTGACAACAATACAAGCAACGAAGGCACCTGCTATATAAACTGATAGGGATAGATTGAAGTTGTAATATTGACCGGAGATTGATCAGTTTTGTAGATTAGTGTCTCGACTTAAGTTGTAACTGTTTTGGTGCTCAGTTCATTTGTTGCACTCCCCGTGGACGTCGCTATCATAGCATCTGGACTGGAAGCCAAATGCGGCCGGACAAGATAAGGCTTAAACAATATTGCCATCTTGGCGGATTTAATGCTAAATTTGAGAAATTTGGCTGTTTTAAGGAATTCTCGGTTTAAAACAGGGGTGGGGAACCTGCGGCCCGCGGGCCGAATGCGACCCGCGTGACTGTTCCATGTAGCCCGCGTCAAAATTTCTTTACCCAAAATATATTGAAACAACAGCTCAAAAAAGAGTAGGTTCTGCATTCTTGGTATATTAATGCGAATGGCCTTCTATGACTAGTTAATCCATCATCAAGTTGCAGGGACCGAGTCAGCTTTTGAACTCCTTGTTTGCAAAAGTAAAATCATTTGAAGCTAAACTACATCTGTGGAAAGTACAACTTGAAAACAATAACACCGCACATTTCCCTATCTTACAAGAGCAAAAGCCTTCTACAGCAGCCAAATACACCCATGTATGTGTCAATCGTATGAAGACATTTAATGCAAGATTTTTGGACACAAAGAGTAGAGAAATGGAGTTAGATATTTTTGCCTCTCTTTTCAATGTGGTTGCAACTGATGTTCCTAGTAACTTCCAGCATGAAATAGTAGGGCTCCAGAGTGACGGTACGTTGAAAGCGATGTACCAAAACATTCCACTGCTGAACTTTTATCAACGCTACATAAATACTGATGATTTTCCAGTCATGCGAAAACATGCTTTAAAATATGTGTCTCTGTTTGGAAGCACCTACCGTTGCGAGCAGTTTTTTTCCAAATTGAATCTAACAAAAAGTCTGCTTCGCTCCAGACTGACTAATAAAAACGTGGAGATGCAGTTAGCAACATCTTCCGTGTTGCAACATCTTACCGTGTCAGCAGACATCACACGACTCACCAAAAATAAAAACTTTCAGCCATCCCACTAACTGTTAAAGTGAAATAAATCTTTGTCTACTTCGCTGCATTTTTTATCTGTAAATAAAATTTCGAAATTTTTAGTGGCCCGCCTGTGTTATTTGGCACAATCGCACATGGCACGATCGCAACACCTAAGCAGTGCTTCCACTTTTACAAAGCTAGATTACCAATTGTATTACCACATTTGTCCTCAGATTACCACATTTTTGATGTGATTTTCCTCCCGATTTTAACCGTATTTCAACTTACTTTTACATTCAAAGTGGCTATTTTTACCCACTTGTTGCCATGGTTACAATCAGGTGTTGCCAGAGTTAGAATTAAAGTAAGGAAGGGTTAAGGTAAGGGTTAGACTAAGGAATAAAGTTAGGGTTTTGATCATTACCCAAAACAACAAAAAAAATTCCAAAATGCAAGTTTTTGTTTTCAACAGCTTTAAACTTTTCTCAAATTAGGACAGAAATCTTTATCTGGAAACGCTATAATTTGGCTATATTTACACTATATAGTTTAAAATAAGGTCTAAAACAACTCAGTTTATTAACAGTACCGTACCGGTTATTAACAGTTATTAAAACGTCCAAAATAAATAAGCAAAGTACTGTACTTGACACCGCAGCTAGAATCTGAAAGACATCTTGATTATAAATATGATCACATGGTCACCCTACGTTCAAAGTCAAAAGTCAGGACGCATTCCAAAATCAAACCGAATACAGCGGAATATGCTAGTCGCATGCTATTATAAGTTAGTTTTTTGCATATCTGTTCAATTTCGGAAGACAACAGTTTAAATGCTCTTATTTATTGATAGTATTTTATGTCAAATTTTCAAAATTTATAATTTCCACATTTTGGCAACATTTCCACACAAAATGTCCATATTACCACTAAATTACTACAAATGTTTCAATACCACAAGCATGATGAAAATTCCACAATTGTGGTAATTACCACCAAAGTGGAAACGCTGCACCTAAGGCCAGTGTTTCTCATCCGGGGGTTCGAAGACCCCAAGGGGTCCGTGAAAGAGTTACAGAGGTGTTAAACTGTTTTATTCGCATCAACAGCGCAAAGATGCAAAGGATTGACACGGCGAGAGAGCACAAACAAACATAGCCAGGTCGAAGACTTTTTGAAAACCGGCCTGCCACACCCCGCGGCGGCGGGGAGCGGCGTGATTTAGGGGTGACGATGCACCCGGAAGGGTAAGTTCACCAGCTTTAGTCGAGGTACCTGTGGAGGGAGAGTGTGGATCGAAAACGTTACATGACCCGTCCGCAAATTTAGAATGGCGGAGCGGGCCAGGGAGACAGGCTCTTTCTGCATTGCCCAGAAAGATGGCCTGCGACGGGCCGGGCGACCCGTCGCGTGTGGACGCTGGAACCGGCAGTAATTGACCGCCGGGCGGCGCCCACGTCTCCTTCACGCGACATCGGAGCAGGTACTTGACTCTTATATCCGGTCTGCCAGTAGGCAGAGCGGATAAAATTGGGGTCTACCACGAGGAAGAGAGTCAACTATTTAAGGATAATTTGGCTCTCGTGGCAGACAAAATTCAAATAAAAATGTGGAGCAGAGGCTCGATTAATCAATAGAAACAAAAAATATAGGTGGAAATGTAATACATACTCCCTGGAGAAGAGTAAGCTTTGATTCGGCGAGCACGGATGTGCACTGGCCAAACGTTGAGGCAGGTTCGCCCAGCTGGGTCGGGGAGGCTAGCGATCGAAACCAGAGGCACTGATAGGCTACATTACCAGAAAAAAGTAGAAAATTGGGGTGGAAATTTTAAGGCTGCATCGAGTTGATCAGGGGATCGTGTTGATCAATGCGTTGAAAGCAGAGCGAGGTTGATCCGAGCGGGCAAGAACAGCGTTACGAGGCGAAGGCAGCGTAAGATAATTCGAAACAATTGATTGATTAATACATAGAGATATAGTGATGATTGAAGTTACTTAATTGCTGTTAAACCAGTCTCGATTCACAATGTACATGAGACATTGTATTCCTTTCCTTTGTTCATTTTTGAGTGCTTGGGTTTGATGAGACCGGAGCATTATAAAAAAGATGACACTGGTTTATAGACATAAGTTGATGATATAAGGTGATGAATTTTCAGACAATTGATATAAGGTTATGACGTCTAAACGGTTTGCTGTCTTGCACGCTCGGATACTTACTGCAACGTTTCTGTTATTGGGGAATAAGTTTCTGATCGCTGAAGTCGTCTTTTCTATGACGTAGCCCCTCCACAAGTGAGCCCGGCGTTCCAAGCTTTCCAGACGCGGAAGGATCCTTCGATTGAGAGGGAAGCCACTTTTCTAGCCACCTCTGCTACCCCACGAGCAGGAACGCCCAAGGCCGTCAGAGCTCGAGAGCTCGTCGGGGCATAGCTCCCGAAGGAGCCTACGACGAACGGAAGTGACAGGACGTCCCTGCAAGGGCGCTTCCTGTCTTCCTTTATGTTGACACATAACTCGCCGTACTTGTCGTGTTTCCTGTCGGCGGCTTTTCGAAGAGAATCCGCGCCGTTGTCGAACGACATGTGACGTCACATACGACCGTGACACCGTCAGGGCGTTGCAAGACGATGTCAGGATGCAAATCGGCACCGCCCGCTTCCACGTGCTGTGGAACCGTACTATCTATGGAAAGCCCGGGTTGCCATTCGGCAGGCACGTGCCCCACGATCTCCCTTAATACTGAATTGTGTCGTTTTGTGACGACAGTCATCACGGTAGGGCAGTGATTCAATATGTGGGGGAGAGTCTCTTCCGCTTTCCCACACGCACGACACATGGCAGGTAGGTAACGGCGGCCATGGCTTGGTTTTGATTCAAGTGGCATTAGATTCAATCTAGCTTTGTACGCAAATACTTGGTCCGCGTGATCCAGGAGCTCCCGGCGCCGGGTCCAGGAATTTGAAAATCCGGACAGGCAGTGGGCACTGACCGTCTTGCCTTGGTCAGGTTTGGATTCCCACTGTCTCCTCCACCACAAGTCATTGTGTTGATGGAGGGTCGGCACCCCTTTTTTCCTTATAGGAGGGGTGATTGTGGAGCTCCCCGCGGCTGACTCAAGGCCGCCATCCGGGCGGGCGGACCAACGTACGTTCAGGCGACGGGTGGCCGCCGGGATACGGCCCCACAGGCTCTCGCCTGTAGGGCACGGTCTAGAACGGGTGCCGTCAGGAGGGGGTTCACTATTCAGATAACTGGCCAGGTGGTCAGTCGTGGGATCTGGAGTGCCGAACCTCAGACAGGCATGACGCCTAAGCTGCCCGAGAGCGACGGCAGAGACAATGCTGTCAGGTGACGTCAGCATCTTGAAAGCATGAGCTAGCGAAAGCGTGTCACTTTCGTGACACAAGTTCGTGATGCCCAAACCTCCCAATGCAGGCTTACAGTAAAAGAACGCGCTGCAGGCCCACTTGGGAAGACGCCACGCCACCTTCAAACACCGCAAAACCAGTCGGTCAAGCTTCAGAAGCTCATACTGTCTAAAGCGCCGCACTCGCAGATGGTATGACGCGGACGGGAGAATGATGGAAGTGAGTGCCAGAAGTTTCTGGCTTGGGGTAAGAAAGGATTTCATCAATAAAGAAATGTGCTTCTCCAGAGTGGAGATGAAGGGTTGGGTTAGGGATGCGTCCGAGGCGTAACCGGTTCGAGCGCCGAGGTATTTATACGTCTTGCCTTTGGGGATGACTCGAATTTTCTCCCCGACAAGGGAGAATGGTTTTGGGTCAATCCGCAGACGGGACGCCGACACTTTCCCATAGGAAAGGGTGCCACACTTGCGTGGGTTGAACCGTAGCCCGGACCAGGAAGAGAAGGGTTCAGTAGCAGATAGAAGTGAGATCATCTGCTCGCGATCGGAAGAAACGAGACAGATGTCGTCCGCATAAGCCATACAACGCACTTTGATGTCGTCTTCTTTGGCAGGAAGGTTGTAGCCACAATCCGTTTTGTCACGGACGCCCCTGAGGAGCACCTCGATGACCAAATTGAATAACAGCCCAAACAACGGGCAGCCCTGACGGACTCCCGCCCCACAGGGATAAGGTCGGTTTCACTATTGCCGCAGCGGATGGTGCCGGTGTTGTCGACGTATATGTCGGAGATGCACTCAAGAAGGTCTGTGGGGGCGTCCAAATGACGTAGGACCTCGGCTATGCATTCGTACCGCACACTGCCAAAGGCGTTTCGAATGTCCAGAAACGCAACCGACACAGGCCTTTTGCGTGACTGTGCATCCGAGAGGATAATGTCGAGCATGAACACATGCTCATAGACGCCCTCTGCGGGCATGAATCCATTTTGCTCTCGGCTGATAACATTCTCCTCCACCGCCCATCGCTGCAGGCGCCGGGCCAATACGGCGGCGTAGATTTTATAAATGTTTCGGCAGATGGAGATGGGCCGCCAGTTGCTGACGTCGTGCAGGTCACCCTCAGGGTCTTTACATATAAGTGTGATCTTGCTGGTTCTCCACTGGTCCGGTACACGACGGTTGATCCGACAGGTCTCGAAAAGGCTGGCCAAGAGTCCCCCTCTTGGGTCCAGGGTCTTCCAGAAACCGGTTTACATTATCATGCTTACATTACAGACATATACAACCAAACAACCACACGGCATTTAACATAATCGATTAAAATTGAACAAAACTATAAGCTACAAACGTTTTCGGCCATACACACGTTAGCCCTTATCAAGTAACAAAAAATAACTGCTTATCATATCTACAATGAAAATGAATAACTGATCTAAACACTGAATTGAAAAACGAAATGCAAAATGAAACGGCAGAACATAGGAGAAAGGCACATCACATGGCGTTTCAATTACACCAGGCAAAGACGCATCATATGACGTATCAAGAAAAGACGTTGAGTAAATAAGAAGCACCTGAGGCAAACAACTGTGTATTGAGGCGAGGATTGTATGATTTTATTAGCAAAGCCTCGTGGATTTTAGTGTCGAATTCGGTGAAACATTTACGCATAATTCTAAAGGACTCCAATGATGGTTTGTTACTTGAACATGTTTGGCAATCGAATATGTGATCTTTAATGGCACTTTGCTTGTTCAAATTAGTTAAATCCAAGTGCTCCCTCACTCTCGTGGCCAAATGCCGCGTAGACATACCGATGTATGTACAATTCGCGTCATGCGAACAAGTGAACTTGTACACGACATTTGAACACAAGTAGGAGGGAGTCCTAGATTTAAGCTGAAAATAATAGCCAACTTTGAACGTTTTATACACAGGAACAATATCCACGTTGAACTTCATTTTGATAAAACTTGACATATTACTGACAAAGCGTCTCGGTGCTTTACCCACAAAGGGAACTGTAAGACAGTTTTTCCATTCACGCTCGTCCGCTTGAGAGTGCGTAAACAGCACCTTATTGAAAAACCATGTGGGGTAGTTGTTCACAATAAAACAAGACCGTAAACGATTGACTTCAACATTAAAATTATCAAAATTAGAGCAAATATCTTGTGCTTGCTTGAGCAGGCATTTAATTAATCCAGATTTGTAGGTTGAAGGACATACAGCATTAAAATTGAGAAGGAGGTTGGTATTGGTTGGTTTTCGCCAAACCCAAGTGTCAAATTTGTTTTTATTAATTTTAATTTCGACATCGAGAAAGGGAATGGTCTGGTTGGCTTTTTCTACCGTGAAAGTTATATTAGGATGTTGCGAGTTGAGAATGTTGAGAAACTGCATACAAGAATTATCATCATTAAATATAGCAAAAACGTCGTCAACATAACGTAGGTACAATTTAGGATGGCAGTTCACATCAGTTTCAGAAAAAATCTTTTGTTCAATATGTGCCAAAAAGAAATTAGCAAGCGTTGGACCCAGAGGCGAGCCCATTGCCACACCATCAATTTGTTTATATAATTTGTCTTTGTATAAAAACATACCTTCGGTGGCTATGTGCAACAGTTTTATAAAAATTTCTTTTTTGATAGGTGGTTGGTTGGGTTGATCTTGCGAAAAAATACAATTGGCGATAATGTTTATAGTTTCTTTTAAAGGAACATTGGTGAATAATGACTTTACATCGAAACTAACCATCAGTTGATTGGTAGCACACTGGAATTTATTGAGTTTTTCCAAAAAATCGTTAGTAGAATTGAGCATGTAATCATTCGGTATATAAGGTTTGATAATAGAGTCCAAAAACTTTGCCAAACCGTACTCAGGGGTAGAAATCATGGATACAACAGGACGCGCGGGATTATCTTTTTTATGAACTTTGATAAGACCGTACAGCTTACCTGGGCTGCTCCCAGAAGGAATCAATTTTCGTGTTACGTCTGCATCAAATTCTTTTAGGTACTTTCTCACATAATACCCAATAGATCTTTCTTTGAAAATAATCGGATGAACTTTGGTAGTAGTGTTAATTTCTGTAAACTTTGTTGTATCATTTACAATACTGTCCAATTTGGAAAAATAATCGGAAGAGTCGAGAATTGCCGTTCCTTTTCCCTTGTCGAATTTGCATACTTTAATATCCTTGTTTGAAGATAGAGATTTTAGTGCTTTGTGAATGGCCTGATTTCTTTTGGACGCGCACAACTGTTTTGAGTTGTTCATGAAACGCTTCACAATAAATTTGATTTCATCTTTAGCTTCAGAATCTATGGAAATGTTCTCGTTCCGTTTTAAGGAGTACACAAGTTGTTCTACGTTTGCTTTTACGGTGCTCAAATCCATTTTCTTGGGGAAAATGTGGTGGTTGAGGCCAAATCTTAACCCTTAGGCGGTTGGGCTCTCTGGAGTCTTGCTCAGTTTGGGGGGGGGGCTGTCGATTCTTCTTATGCTTTAGGAGTGATATCTCTGTTATTTTTTAAGGCACGGTT
This sequence comes from Aplidium turbinatum, assembly GCF_918807975.1. NCBI lineage: Eukaryota > Metazoa > Chordata > Ascidiacea > Aplousobranchia > Polyclinidae > Aplidium > Aplidium turbinatum. Next base: position 569,487 of record NC_137483.1, on the reverse strand, counting down.
TCAAAATTTGGGATTCACTTTGTAAAACTATTCACGCAAAGCATATCGAAAAATTAAAACTATGTACATTTTAGAACTGCTTATATACGTTGAAATGTTGATGTGACTTATGACGTTTGAATTATTTGGTATTTTTTGATAGAGTAATGAAAAACATGCATTGCAATGTTGTGATTAAATTTTTTTTACATAATCTTTATTTAAATCATTTGATTAACGAGACATGGGCCAAATTAATTGCTTTCATCCAGCTGGTGGAAAAATTTTGAACAATAGAATATGAAATATTTCAGAGGATGTGCTGAGAAATGCCTTATATTTCTCAATTTATAACCTTTATTCGCTCAAAATTTCAGCTCAATAGAGGTGAATAAAAGTTAGGAAAAGTCAAGAAATCTCGTAGTCGCAGCTTCAGTGGTTTTAGAGATACAACTGTTGATACAAAAAAGTTGAATTGACAGCCCCCCCCCAACCTTCAAAGGGTTAATGCTTCTTCTTCTAGCAGACTCAGTTTTTTCTTACTAAGATTAATTATGCAGTTGGGACTTTTGACTCTTTGTCTTCTCCACAAGTTGGTAAGCTTCAGCTGGTGAGTTTTGATGGTTTCAGTTGCTAATCGTTTGAACTGTTTTGTAAGCAGACAAATTAAACATGTTTTTTCACAAAAAGTAAGAATATTCAAGATCTGTCTTTTGTTTTCTTCATACTTTCTCTCTGCAATGCGTGTCTCTCTTCGCGTTTCGCTCAACTTTCTTTTTAATATAATTTGGAATATTTCATGAGGGTTCTTCCAAACGCTAAGATTCGGTGTCTTGAATTTTAAAAAATTTGGGCAAATGTTCAAATCAGTAATATGTCAAGTTTTATCAAAATGAAGTTCAACGTGGATATTGTTCCTATGTATAAAACGTTCAAAGTTGGCTATTATTTTCAGCTTAAATCTAGGACTCCCTCCTACTTGTGTTCAAATGTCGTGTACAAGTTCACTTGTTCGCATGACGCGAATTGTACATACATCGGTATGTCTACGCGGCATTTGGCCACGAGAGTGAGGGAGCACTTGGATTTAACTAATTTGAACAAGCAAAGTGCCATTAAAGATCACATATTCGATTGTCAAACATGTTCAAGTAACAAACCATCATTGGAGTCCTTTAGAATTATGCGTAAATGTTTCACCGAATTCGACACTAAAATCCACGAGGCTTTGCTAATAAAATCATACAATCCTCGCCTCAATACACAGTTGTTTGCCTCAGGTGCTTCTTATTTACTCAACGTCTTTTCTTGATACGTCATATGATGCGTCTTTGCCTGGTGTAATTGAAACGCCATGTGATGTGCCTTTCTCCTATGTTCTGCCGTTTCATTTTGCATTTCGTTTTTCAATTCAGTGTTTAGATCAGTTATTCATTTTCATTGTAGATATGATAAGCAGTTATTTTTTGTTACTTGATAAGGGCTAACGTGTGTATGGCCGAAAACGTTTGTAGCTTATAGTTTTGTTCAATTTTAATCGATTATGTTAAATGCCGTGTGGTTGCTTGGTTGTATATGTCTGTGGTTGAAGAAAGTGACCTCTTTACCAAAATTGCATGCTTACATTATCATAAAAAGAGGTTTACATTATCATGCTCGTAACGGTGGGAGTTCATCCACTCAGGCATCTGCGAGCAACTCCCAGCTTCAGGAGCGGTCATGTCGCGTCGAAATCTCTCCTCAATTTCTTGAGGTGGGATTTCGCAACGACGGTCACTGTTTTTGCCTTCAACGATCCTGCGGACCGTTCCCTTCGCGTCCCGCGAGAAGGCGGCTCGCAACCCCACGCCCTTACGATATCGCGCTCCGTTCCCGCGCGAACTCCTGCCGCCCGACCGAGAAGAACCCCCGCCGCCCGACCGAGGAGAACCCCGTTCGAACGACGTCGAGCCGCGCGAGCCCAGGCGCCACGATTAAAGCGTGGTTTGCGAGGACGTGTCCTCTTGGGCGGCGAAGTGCCAGCGGTCCACTCTTCCAATTTAATGCAGAACTGGTCGAAATTTATGCCACCCGCTAAAGTAAGGTTCACTAAACTGCAAAGAGCCCGCCTGGAGCTCTTCGTCTTACTTTCCCTGACCAGTTCAACAGGGTCTTGGATGGATCGTTGAGTGTTGGGTGTGGTGGACATCCCTGGGGTAGTCTGTGGGAGTCCGAAGTCAATCGTGGCTTGGTTGCATGCCATGGCGTCACTTCGGTGTCGAGTCAAGGTTTTGGAAGGGATAGTTGACAGGAAATTAGAGTGGGTGGTTTGGGTAGGTGGGGTAAAAGGCTGGGCTTCAGCAGACAGCGTGGAGGTACAAGGTTGTATAGGAGGAATGGAAACAGGATTAAAGGGTAAGGAGGAGTGAGATGGGTAGCGTTGGAGAGACTTGGAAGAAGAAGTCTGCATGGGCGGCTTGGAAGAGCTGATTGAGTCCCCAGCTTCAGCTCCAGTGGTAGCCGTCAGAGGCAGAGGAGAAGGGCGCGAAGCCGGCTTGGATAAACCGAGCGAGTCCACTGCCACGGATCCGGTGGAGGTCGGCTTGCGCAGAGGTACATATGGGAAAGGATTCGCACTGACAGTAGGGCCGTAACCGTTCGTGGTTGGGCTATCAGGCGAGGAAGTGGAGGAAGAAGAAAGAGATTCGCTGTTCGACAAGTCGGAAGAGTCGGAAGAGTCCCCACTTTCCGACCCAGGTCCGGCCGAAGACAGACGAGGAAGAAACAGCACATCTAGATCAGGCAAGCTGTCAGTATCAGCAGAGCTGAACGCAGTCTTGCCTGGATGAGATAGAAGGGTATGGAATAGTTCCGGCATAGTGTCACGTGAAGGGGGCAAAGTGGAAGTGCTGTCCATGCCTTGGCGCCAGAAGACTAGAGAACGGATGACAGAGGAAGAGGGGATGACCCCTCGACCGATGCGCCAGCAGTAGAGGGCCGGCGCCTTCCATGCCTAACAATAGAGGCGTAGGAAAGCCCAGGCTTGGTCATCATAGGGGGTCTGGTTTGGCTCTCCGAGGGCGTCGGGTCATTGCTCGGCCAGGGAAGGCAGGTTGGCAATTGAAGGCCCTCGGGGCAAGATCGCCAGTGCTCTTGGGCCCCACCCAGCTTGTAAGCTGGAGGGATAACGCGGCAGCACCTGCTGCAGGTGACCAGGAACTCGGCGCGCGAACGATGAAATGCTCGCATATGGTCCTGATACGCCTGCACATCTCGGTAAGGTTGAGATGCCCTCCTGCAAGTGGAGAAAGGACAGAGAAGGGGGAATAGATTGGGGAGGGTGAGGCGAATAGGGCAGACGGACTTCAGTCTATTCGACCTCGGGAGGGGTGACTCGAGGTGGGTGGGACAGCCACGATGTGGTGTGGGATTGCGGATCGGACACTCGTCACCGTGACGAAGTGACGAGTTCGCAAAAAGCAGTGAGTCTACCGGTGAGGCTTCACCATCTGGGTTGAGTGAGTGTCCACTCACAGGAACCTGCTTTCTCGTCGGCCAGCCTAAGCTAGTGGACTCAGAAGATGGAAGGGAGAAACCAACACCGGCCAGGTTATCTCTAGAAGTCTTCAAACCTGCACAACTTGAAAAGCTAGACATAGCTTAAATATAATAGTTCTAAAAGCTGGTATTATAAAGTGTTTAAAGTTGACAGCAACGTTTCTGAATTTAGAGATTTAAAAGTGACGATTTAAAGAATTAGTTGCAGATTGTGATCAATTGAAGTTAAAAACAAACGATTTACTGAAGATTTGACTGATAAAAAGCAATTTGCGTTGATTTAACGTCACTGGATAATATTAGAATGCAAAATGTGAGTTTCAGTTAAGAAAACAGTGGCGTAAACATAATGGGTTATTAACTTATCTTTGGTACATGGTGACTTCATAAAAGCATTTAAAATCGGTAAAGTAGTGCCAATCTATAAAAAAGGAGACCCAAGCAATTGCAGTAACTATAGACCAGTTAGTCTTTTGTCTTGCTTCTCAAAAATCTTAGAAAAAGTCATGTACTCAAGATTATACTATTTCCTTGATCAGCGTAATTTCTTTTACACCCAGCAGTTTGGTTTTAGACATAACCACTCCACGAACCAGGCTACTACACTGCTAACCAACAAGATCTACAAAGCAATGGAAAATAAAGAAGCAACCCTTGGCATCTTTCTAGATTTATCAAAGGCTTTTGACACACTAAATCATGAAATACTTCTGACAAAACTTTATCACTATGGTATCAGAGGAACACCCCTCCACTGGTTTCGAAGCTATTTAAATAATCGTTTTCAGACAGTAGAAATTTTTGGTAGTGTTTCAACTCCATTAGAGACAAAGTGTGGTGTGCCCCAAGGTTCTATTTTAGGCCCCCTATTATTCATAATTTACATTAACGACTTCCCAAATTGTTTAAATTGTACTGATTCTATCATTTTTGCGGATGACACAAATCTTCTGATGTCAGGTAAGAGTTTGGATAAATTGCATGAAGCGGCCAATACAGAAATGCAAGAAGTTGTCAAATGGCTTGTAGCAAATAAATTATCGCTCAATGTAAACAGAACAAAATACATGGTATTTGATACTAACAGTTTACATGCGAATAAGTGTAAGCAAATCTTAAGTATAAATAATCAACCAATTGAGAGAGTACAAAATATCAGTTTCCTTGGCCTGACTCTGAATGAAAATCTTTCATGGAAACCACACATGCAACATTTGCTGCAAAAGCTTCGAAGAAATTTTGGCATAATTACCAAGATTAGACCCTGTCTTAATTTGTTAAATTTGATCTGCTAATACCATTCTTTAATTGAAAGTAACCTGAGATATTGCATTACGACTTGGAAATATGGCAACGAAGGACTTATACAAAACTTCAAAAAATCTGTGACAAATTTCATCGTATTTTCCGTCCCAACAATGATAGTTGTAGCAAGATCCCGATAACAATTGAGCAATTGTTCAAACTGGAAATTGGTGTTTTCGTGTTTAAATTTCACAACAATTTACTACCAGATTGCTTTACCAACCTTTTTAAATTTGTCAAAGAGGTTCACAGCCTGTCTACAAGAAACCATGATAATGATTCTCTAAACATTCCATACTTCTCAAAAACGCTTACTCAACATTCAATAGAATTCACAGGTGCAAAAGCATGAAACGAATTTCCTTCTTCAATTAGAAAGACTGATACAAAGTCACTTTTTATTCACAAACTAAAACAACATTTAAGCAAAACGGAAACGCAATAGAAAGACAACGTAGAAAGGCTTTCTTGCATTCTTGTGAAAATTTTAGTGGAAATCCGAAATTATTTATAAAAGATTAGGCTAACCTAACAATAATATCGATTGCTTGTGCTGTACTTTTATGTTTGTAGATATTAACAGCAAACGCAATACTCCATAATCAACACGACACGTCGCAAAAGGGGAGGAAAGCTTCATCAACACCATCAGGACATCATCATCTACCAGCTCATCCATTCCATCACCCACCAGGACAAGAAACAATAACTTAAACTGGATATCAAACCTCAATCGTCTTAGGCTACTGTGTGATGTGCAGTCTAACCATAGAAAGAGCTCAACACCTGCTCTCCTGGGCCACATTGAAACGGGCTTTTGCCTGAGGATGGGTTTCTTTTATGTCCGGTTTTCTTTCTCCATCCTATTATTATATGACTGCTCACCCACATCAATATTGGAACTGGCAAAATCAATCCACAAAACTTTTTATTAGCCTGTCATTCAATACTACATGTGTGCTTCTCTGTTTTTGTTTTATTTTTTGCTATTTGTTTTTTTGGGTTTTGTGGCCGTGCTAACTACTGATATATAGCCTACTTCATAATTTTTCATTCAGGCACGTTTTAAACCTTTCAAGGTTTTGCCACCTTTTCCCGTTCGTTAACGTGCTGGTAGGTTTATATCGATTTTTGTAGTTAGTATCTTTTTCGTCCCGGACGCGTTAATGACGAAAAATAAAATGATTGATTGATTGAGTAGAATTATAAAGGTATGACAAAAAAAGCAACTCACAATGACGTTACTGAGTGTTATTATGATTTGAATATCAGTACAGATTAATTTAAAGATGTAGTTTGATTGTGAATAATGCTTTAAGAGCAATTGATTAAATTTGCAATTGTGACGTCACTGAAATAAAATTTAAGCCACCTAGCAGTGTGACCCAACGAATTATTGTACGGGTAATAAGAACTAGTACAGAAACAAAATAAAAACTCCAAGAGGAACGCTTCTATTGATGGAAAAATAAGTTAAGAGGCTTTGGTTACAAGCTCAAAATTCAAAAACGCTGATTTAAAAGATAATTCGGGAAACAATTAACGACGGCTGACATGTAACTGATAGAATGTTCAATCAATCAATCAATGTTTTATTTGTCAGTAACAGGAACATAAGGCATATGCAGCTAATAAGGCCCGGCCAGTAATAAGGCCCACCCCCTGGATCTCCGTTGTTACAAATCTTTTAAACAAAATTGGAAGCTCTGATTGCTGCTATGGTGAATTGAGACTAACTGGTAAAGTTTCACAGCTTAAAGTTGAGAACTTTTTGAGTTACGGAAAGTTGAAGTTTAGGGGGACTGAAATTGAGTGGTTTTATTAATTTTCACATATTTTAGACTGTTCTGCAGTTAACAAACCGCTTTGACTTCCTTTTTTTTGCATTTTATGTGAAAGATATGTGCATGCTGATGCAGTAAAACCAATAAATTTGAACTTTTTTTCTAATTAAAGCAAGACTGATAATGATGATCAGACTAGGCTAATTTTGGTAATGAGGCCCATGGGCCCCTGGGGTAACGTTGTGCACCCCTGGTTAAGAAAGTGAGGGTTAAAGACTTGAGTGGCCTAAACAATTCTTGTTACACCATTAATCCAATTTGTTATTGCAATAGAAATATCATAATTTCAGAATCAAAATACTTTATCATCCCTACCATATCTAAAAACACCATGTCGCTTTTTAAAAAATGGAGCATGGGGCGGGGGAGGGAATAGTTGTCACTGTGTATTTAATTATTAGTTATGTGCCTGTGTTGTAGATTAGAATTTGTTTTGTGGTGTTGTTATAGTGAAAATACACCTTTTCCATCACTTTTGGTGCTAATTCAAACCGGGCCTTATTCACAACACGTGCATCTAATAAGGCCCGCTTGAGATTTTTTTGATTTTTTTAATATTTTACAACCCCTTTTACTAAGAAACTTGTTTCATAGATATGTTGTTTAGATAGACCCAAAGTATCCTCATTCCAAGTTTCGTTCAAAATTATGCAGTATTTAGAAAAATATTGAGGTTTGAAAATTAGCGGGCCTTATTAGCTGCAGGTGCCTTAGGTACATGTTTGAAATATGCAATATACACAACACAAAAGTTACACAAGTTCCCATACCGACAGGGAGACAACGAGACGACCATACGGTCTACTAGTCAATTGCCACCCTACGGAAATTACGATTTTGCCATTTAAAATAAGCTTACAAGAGAAAAAATAAAACGTTGAAACGTTACCGCGCTTCAACAACAACATACGCAGAAAAAAAAAACGTATTGATGATAACGTAGGCCTAAACACAAAATTCCATGAAGCAAGCAGAGAATAATAAAGTTTCCGAAGAAACTGACAAGTTGGTTTCCATAACATATCATTTACGATGCACTGTAGCTTTGTAAAATTAACGTTTTGATCTCTGTTTTGAAACAATGAAATGATAAGTTTTTTAGCCTACTTGGAACCTCTGACCAGAGCATTGGTCCCAATACCTGCATGGACTTTTTGCCAAATTCTGTGTTAGATCTATTTATAAAATAGCTGTTGCTTGTTTGATATCTTGTGTTATGCTGATGAATAGATGAAGCATTTGTAAATAAATCACAATACGTAGACGGATACTGATTCATATGAACTTTGTACATATGTTTTTTTATTTCAATGTTATGTATGTCTTTTAGTTTCAAGATGTTCATTTTGAAAAATAAAAAATTAGTGTGAGCATAGTAATTTTGTTTCGTAATTATTCTTATAACCTTTTTTTGTAATTTTATTAATGGATCCAGTGCACTGTCACAGGCCTTTCCCCAACTTGAAATACAATATTGCAAATGACAGTAAATCAAAGCGTGATACACATCTTTTAAAGTGTCTGTGTTGACATAATTTCTGAGTTTAAGCAACGCACATGAACCTTTTGCTACTTTTCCACAAATTTTATCTATGTGATATTTCCATGTTAACTTGTTATCTGTGTAAACGCCAAGGTATTTTATTTTGTCTTTTTGTTGAATGCTTGTTTTACCAATGTTAATGTTAAAATTTTTTATGTGTTTTTTATTTGTTATTAGCATGTATTCAGTTTTAGAGAAATTTAACGATAATCTATTAAGCTTCAACCAGTTGTAAACTTTTTGCATTTCGGCATTCACATTGTTCTGCAAATTTATTTCACATTTGTCGCTCATGGTAAGATTGGTGTCGTCAGCAAATAGTTTAACATTCATGTTTGTTGAATTTGGTAAGTCGTTTATATAAAGTAAGAAAAGAAGGGGTCCCAATGTCGATGTTGAAAAGTTCTATTAAATTTTTCAATGATACAAAAATGGTTATGTTTAAACTATTAGGTCAAAAAATTAGGCTAGGAATTTGGTTTAACATTTTTACAATTGGATTTAAAATTGATTAATGAGAATTAGTACAAGAATAGTAATAAGACACGAATAATTACAGTTTTGAATTGTTTCCTTTCTTCTTCTTTCTTGAAGTTTTCAATTATTTCCTTCTTCTTCCATCTTGAACTGGCCAAAAGAAAAAAAAAATTCTTTTCTTCGGGGTAAAGATGGGGTCTCAAGCCCGGGCTGGCATTGCGAATCCCGGTGCTTGAAGTTCGATGAGTTGATTTTGAGTTTTGAATTGTTTCCTTTCTTCTTCTTTCTTGAAGTTTTGAATTGTATTAATCAATCATTCTTCAATCGAGCTGTCGTAGGCTATGTTAGTTTTGATGAAACCTAACACAAATGCGTGGATTTCACTGTTAATTGATTGCAGATGAATTTTTCTTGAGCTTTTTTTTATAGCTTCATGTGACATTTTTCCATTTGTCTTTTTCCCGCGCTTTTCAACGTAGGCAGCTGAATTTGTGCTCTCCAGGTCCAATTTTAAAAAATAGACTAATAAATAATCAAACCCTGGAGACACATTAAGTTGGAAAATTTTGATAAAAGGATTTGTTTGTGGTTACTGCAAAGAAAAAAAATTTCAAAATTGATCAGGAATTGTTGAAGAAAAAGCGATTTGAAGAAATGCTAAAAATTTTCTGAAACAACAAGTGGATAAAGACATGAAAGAGGCTTACAAATGGAAATTGACTCTTGTAAAATGTAAACTGTTCTAGACAAATTTGCAATTCATTATGAATAAAATAGAACTTTAAGTTATACTAAATTTTTATTATTAAACTGTCACTAAACAAAGGTTCATTACTAGCCTCCTGTGTTTTGAAAGTAGTGTTGCCAGACGTGCTTAGATCAATTATAATGTACTGAAATTCGTATCATTATAACTGTTTTTTGTAGCCTTAATTTTTTGTGCAAACTCTTAGAACAATAATCTTTCTTCTTAATTTGCTTTTAAATACTTGTTTTTAACTTTTTATCACTTATAGCTACCTTTTGGTGACATTGTAAATCGATTTAAATTGCAAAAAACTTGTTTTATTTGTGATTTTCATAAAGCTTTGGAAATTTTGAATTGAATTTGATTAATCCAACTTTACCTAAAAAAAAAAGTAAATAGCACCTATGTTTGTTTTATTACGCTTAATTATATCTCACTTTTTATTATTTTGTGTTTCTGAATTCATATGGTCACACTGAGCCGGTTTTATGTAACTTTTTGTCACTTTGACTCATTCCTTTATGACATCACCCTTTCATTTTGTTAATTGTTATGAGACTTCATAATTTAAAAGCTTGAGAAACTTTTCACGTCTTGAATTTGGTAAAGTTTAAATCGCCCTTGTTGCAAGTGTTAATAACTTACTCAAATTGTACACTGTACAGTATGCACGTTTTTGTTTTCTTGTAAAACTAAGAAAAAAAATGTAATAGGGCTATGTAGCCTATGTATTTTTTTAAATATTTAATCGTATTTTTGCTTTTTTTACTTTTTTTCTAAATTTGTGCGGTCACTCTGAGTCGGTTTCCTGTAATTTTGCCTTGCTGAGTCTCTTAGACTTGAAGTATCACTTTTTTTTTAAATACTTTTGATAACTCACAAAGCGAAAGTTCAGGGAACTTGTCACCTTTTGGATTTTTTTCTTTGTGTTAAAAATTTAATCGCCCTTGGACTTGTAAGTGTTAATTGTAATTGTAGGACTATTTTCCCAAAAACTAAACTTTTTTTTTCTATTTCGCTTCTAGGTTTGGTGGCTGTGCAATTTTAAGATAGTGGTAACATTGTTTTATCGATGTATATTTTAAACTTTTGGGTTTTGCCATTTTTCCCTTTTGTTGGTGTCAAATTCGTATGTTTACTTTGCCGTTTTGTACATGTTTGCGCCAGCAGCAAAAACTAAAATTGAATTGAATTGTGGTACCTAAACACCAAAAAAATGGTAGCCTACTACTGCCAACCTTGCCAAAGTGTTTAAACGGCAAGCAGTACACTTATATTCACATAAACATTTATGGAGGTTGTTGAAATGTTTTATAAAAACGATAGATTGAAGGTTACTGCAAAGAACTTGACATCGGCTATCTAAACTGCTCTGCTTGTATGGAAAAACACGCGCAGCTAAATTATTGTGCTTTGACAAACATTGCACATATTGTATCAGCACTGTATCTTTACCTAAATGGTAATTTTGCAGGTGCTTGAGATTATTAAGACCAACTCACTATTAGGACCAACTCAATAAATTCAAACTTTTTTTTCAAATATTGGTCTTGAAAAGCTTATTTTCACAAAAGCTTACCCATGGCCACCTGGAGATGCGGCCTGATTTGTCACATTTTGCAGATTTTGATTACAGCTACTGTTGGTGTTTGACTAACATTTTCTGAGATTTTTTTGCTTTTTGCTGTCTCCTAATGATGAAAAAGCTTTTTGTTGCCTTGGGGAAGCAGTAGCAAATGAGAAAAATTAAGTTGTGAAACGCTAAGTCAGACTGTTATTGAAAAATTAATAGTCTGACCAAAATCTTCGAAATCAAATTTTCTTTGTTTTTTAACATCTGAGGATGTTAAAACCTATTGTGCCATCTGGGGAAAACAGTAAAAAAAGTGTAAAAATACAATTAAAAAAAAAATTTATTTAAACATTTGCTAAAAGTTAGCACAATCAGGAAATTTCTTCAAAATGTGACAAATCAGGCCGTATCTTTAGGAGCCATGGCTTACCTCAAAACGGTGTAGGCCTATATATTTTTCTCAGTAAATTTGAACCTTTATGTCATTTGGAGCAAATTTGTGTGTCGGGTTAAAAAAATCTGAAGTCAATGCCTCGTTTTTGTAACGCATTGTAACGTAATCTATCAGTCAGCCGCTTTTGTGCCTTTTTGTTTTCGAATACATTTTCGTGACAAAAGATTGGCTTTTGTAATAACGCCATCAACCGCGAAGTTGCATTCTCTGACTGCGTCTTACAAGCTATACCATACTCAGAAATTTTTTTAAAGTCTTTTTGGGCAAAATACATGTCTGACAAAATAAGGGAATATGTCGAATTGAATTAATTTTTATACGGATCGTTTTCCTTGTCTCATAAAACTAATTAAAAAAAAGCAAAAACAATTTTTATCGTTGAGGTTCATCTTGGTTTGCATACTGAAAAATAAAAATCATAACAAGGAATTGCTCGAAGTGATTTTTACAGCTATTTGATCCTTCGTGATGATTTCGTGATGATATCAATTATAGTTTCTATCAGATAAAACCTGTTCAAACTATTTTTTTCTTAAAAACTATGGTTCATTTAAGAATACTTTGTAAATATAACTTACTTCATTTTTGTGTTTTTACTTGGACTTTTTCACAAGCAAGACTTTACACAAAACAACTTCAGTGTGAGCCTACCCAATAATGTCGATAAGGTATTTGCAACGTGAGTCGATTGACCAGAGTAGTCTACAGTAAGTGGACTAGAAAGATGTAACCAAAACTTGATTACTTTTTATCAAAATTTTTGCACATTGGGAACAGCAGCTATTTGCTTCAAATCAGCAAATCACTTTTTGTCATTGATTCAACGTCTGCAAATGTCTGAACTAATATAAAACAAAATTGGTTTTCTGGGTCTTTGGTTCGTAAAAACATCATGATGATGTATTGTGACGTGGTCTATTAGCCAGCAGTAGTTTATGCGCCTTTTGTTTTTGGGTGTGTATCCATTACAAAAGATGGCTTTTGCAGTAATGCCGTCAACTGCAAACTGCAAATCTAAAGTGCTATTTCAAAATTTGAAGAAAGAAATCTTCTAATGCGTAAGAAATAACTTGACACAAAATTCATGTCCAACAAATAAAAAAAAATGAAGAAAGAGTGATCTTGCAAATCAAGTTGACAACATGAAAAAAGCCATTTCAATCCTTAAGCCCTGGTTTAGACACAAACGTGCATTTTTAAAATATCAATAACCTTCAATTTTGCTGAAGGAAAAATTCAAAACTTTAGTGATTTCTTTTGTACGAAAATAGAAATCAGGCTAAAAAAGATTTTTTTGCAAGATTTGATATCTTGCTAAATGTATTTATTTTTCGTATCGTTATGCCACGACTTTGAGTTTTTCACTCAGACCTGGAGTTACATTTGGCAATGTACAAACGATCTCTTCTATAGATTAGGCTGTTACGCCAATCTCTGTACAAATCAAACGTCACATAAAACCGTTCAGGTCTACTGAATCTTGGCGTCTGACGTAATGGACTATTGCTAAAAATGAGCAAATTGCAGAATCGTTTGCAAGACCTGTAAAAATTGCAGCTGCAGCAAAGATTACATCATCGTTAAATCTTTGATTACTTGAACAGGTGTGGGCCAAGCTTGAACAGCTGTAAGCCAGGCTTGGACAAATGATAGCCAAACTTGAAACAGGTGCTTGAATAGTTTATCATTGCTTATCATTATTACGTCACATAACTGCGTACGTGAGTTTGAGATATTGCAATGCATTCTGGTCATTTTAAAATTGTTGATTCGAAAGTTAGTCGCATATTTAACTGTTTGCTTAGTGCTTGCCAGCTGTACGAAAGTTCCGTCTTTATCTAAGTAGTTTGTATCGTAGTGACAAGTTTTCAGTGGTGTACGGTGTTGCATCCCAATTTCGATAGCTTTGAGGCTATTTTTACAGAAATACAATTCTTGAATAGACCTTTCCAGAAGAGTGTTTTTTTCGGTCATTGCATACAGACGAACGGATCCGGAAATCTTATGTTACAATTTTCCCACGAAGAGATTATGGTTTACCGTTGTGACCATAAAAAATAAAGACGAAGTTGTTGGTTGGTAGGCTGCAGAAGCACAGAAATAATAAAGACGAATTGTTGTTGGTTGGTAGTCTACAGAAGCAAAAGATTAAAGCCGTTTTCTTCTCAGATGGTGCAGAAGAACTTAAAGTACAAGAAAATTAAAGACTTTTCTTCTCAGTTGGTACTGAAGAACTTCAAGCTAAAAATTAAAGGCGTTTCTTTGTTGGTTCCGAAGAAAAAACAACATTGACATTCATTGGCAAGAAACAAGATTAAAGACAATCGATCTGTGCTTGAAGATTCAAGAGGACGAATCCAAGCAAGTTTTGTGGAACTTTAGGACTTCATATATATACCCCTACAACTACGGTATTGTGCAATTAAATTCTTTTTGTATTTTTTACGGTCTTTGCAGTTAAGTTTTTTATAACTTAATATTTTGTGTGTTTGTGTAACTTAATTTTTTAATTCTGAAAATTGAATGAGGCTGTTCATGCTAGACAGGTAGTCACTACCTGGTCTAGCCCCCTGAAGAAGTCAGTCGTGTCTGATTGACGAAACGTCGGAATAAAAGCAGATTGTCACTGTATACATCTTGTGATAGTTTAGCTTAATTTGCACCAGTAGAACATCTCATATCATTTAATTTTTTAATTGTTAAACTTAGCCTCAACATTTAATATGTCTACACTCGGTGGCGACAGAGACTCAGCCGCCGTCGACTCGACTGAGTTTAAGCCTGATGATGTTCTTTGCGGTCGGGCAGGCCATTCTGGGGAGGGACCCAGTAACGATGAGGCTAAGTCAGTGCGAGAGGCCCGGCATCTTAGAAGGGATATTTTGACTCAAATTGGGGAACTTTCGATAGCCCTAGGTTCTTTGAGCGATAAGCAGAAACTGTTAATTTTTCAATCTAACTTATCTACTTTAGAAGAAGAATTACGGCATTTCCATGCTCGTTTGAGTAAAATTTTTAACTCTGCAATTTTGGCAGAACTTCGTGATAGGGTAGATCCGAATTTAACTCGTTGAAAAATAACTTTGAACAAAAAGTAAGTGAGTTCTCAGATATGTTGGATGCTGACATACATCCTAAGGATAGCGCCTCAAATGTAAGCACTAGGATGTCTAAGAGTTCGTCTCGGATAGTTGCACAAATTAACCTACAGCTAAGACGAGAGGAGCTCCAGATACAAGCTGAGGCTGAAGCAAGAGCTGCTGAGGGTATCGCGAGAGCTGAGGCCATACGAACTGAGGCCATACGAACTGAGGCTGCCGCGAGAGCTGAGGCCGACGCGAGAGCTGCTGAGGCCGCCGCGAGAGCTGAAGCCGTACGAGCAGAGGCCATCGCGAGAGCTGAGGCCGACGCGAGAGCTGCTGAGGCCGCCGCGAGGGCTGAGGCCGTACGAGCAGAGGCCGTCGCGAAAGGTGAGGCCGAAGCGAGAGCTGCTGAGGCCGCCGCGAAAGCCGAAGCTAGAGCTGCTGAGTTCGCAGTCAAAGACGCTCAGTTGAGGGCTGAACAACGTAAAGAAGTAGTTTTAGCTGAATATCGTTCAGAGTTGGGCTCCCGGCGTAGTTCTAAGAAGGGCTCTTCTAGCCATTCCAGAAATGAACATCAATCGCAGTTTAATTTACATAACCTTTTCCAGACGCCTGTTCAATCCGTGAGTGGACCAAGGCAATCCACGCGTTTTCCAGCTGTTTCAGGTCTCGGGGCCGCGGCTAAGGGTTTTTCGAAAGCTGTAAAGCGAAGGCCTGTGAATTATAACCTAACTCCTCCCCCAGAGCGTAAAGGTCACGGGGCCGCCATTAGCAGTAATGCTTTGCCCCCTTTACAGTTTTCTGCGCCGCTAGTTTCTGATTGCCCAGCTACACGTAATTTGCGTGATTGTGAGAGGCGTATCGCGTCTCCTGATTTTAACGTTTGTGAGGATCGTGATCGGGCTGTGCATGTGACTGAGCCCCATCAGCCCCTTAAGGGATATAGCTTGTCTTCTCCCGCTAAATCGAGTTCTCAACAACAGGATTGCTTTTTTGAATACCAAAATAGTAGGACGTTTTTCGATAAGGCGGCCTTGGTCTTTTTTAAAAATTGTTTTACGGCCTTGATGGCAGCTTCGCCCTTTAAAGGAGCTCGTTTGATTTTGTTATAAGCAGCTTGTGTTAGAACAGCTGCGCAAACGATTGCTAATTTGGTTTCTGACACACCTGGCTTGTCAGAGGAAGACAGGATAGAAATGTCGTTAGCTCGCTTGTCCCAACGTTTTGGAGTTCGTGGAGGTCTTTTCGCTGAACCAGAAATTAGAAAGTATCGCTATGGTAGCAAATTAACTTCGATCTCTTCCAGTGATCTGAAAGAGTTTAAAAATGAATTGTCGCAGTGTCTGCTTTACGCACAAGCTTATGGTTAGCGAGATAAATTGGAAGGGCGTTTTGTTTTGGATTTGGCTAAGCGACTCCCGTTTGACGCTAAGCAGCGTTATCTTGCAGGCCTCGAAATTTGTACTTTTTTCCGGCGGTCAAGCCTGTCCTACCGGACTGGCATTTTCAGCGGACATTTAATATCTCAACCGGACATTTTTTTTTTGCATGTAGATTTTGCACGAAATCACACTACAGTATTGTGTAGTCGTGTTTGTAGAAGAAGATTTTCTACAACAGAATCACTCTGCAATGGTTGATGGCTTAATTAACCGACCCTGAAGTATAGGCTACTGGAGCAGATTGCTTGCAAATAAATCAGTGCGTTAATGACAGTCGTGTAATGACGCAATAAACACAATTGAAAACAACAATCCAAATTTCCTTATTACAAAAGCAACTACGATCACTTATTCCGTGGTTTTCGCGTTATAGAATCGTTGTGCCAAGCGATTACTGCCGGTGCGGGGTCGTAAATTTCCAGCTCAGCACTGTCCACCGGCAACGACAAATGTGTCTAACACCCTCCCTTCTGTCATCTGTGCAGAAATTCTATTTCTATCAGTATCAGCGTGAATAGGGTTGCCACATTCGTCTAAGCACGTGCGGAACCCAGCTGAGACTTGCTTCTCTGTTACGTTTCTTTTTAACAAACGATCAATGTAGAGCAATAATCCTCATTGTTAAAATTAGAATACATATCCTGCCGAAAAGTTCAGACAATTTTATTTCAAGGCAACATTGCAAGGCGTTGAAATGATGTAAAAATGGCTACTTTTGCCATCTGCTCGTTAACCACGCCACTCTAAAGTGATCTTTAAAGCAATTGCCTGTACTATTATTGTTTCAGCTCCGTAGCCTATTTGTTCACATTAAACAAACAATTGCAACAATTCAAATTTAAAATATGTTTTTGCTGCATTAGCTCTATTTTTGTCAAGAATTTTGCGGCGGTCATTTATGACCGACCAATGAGTCGGCTTAGGCAGTCTTTCGAGGTCATTCCGGAGGTCATGTCCGCCATGACCGCCGGATATTTCGAGGCCTGTCTTGACTTTTTAGGTGATCAGTATGGTAGCACTGATGAGCCTACCTTTCAGAGTTTATTCGATTTTGCAGTACGGGAAAAAACGCGTAAGTCGACTGATTTTAGCATTATGCTAATGGGCGATTCTGGTGAGTCGCAGCATTTTAAAAAGTTTGGCAAAGGAAAATTGCCTTCATGTCCGGTTAGGCAGACGTCGGTAAAACCCCATGATGATGTGATGTCAGGGAGTTCGCAGTACTCGACTGCTGTTGGCGCACCGCGCGGTGGTGAGGCCAGACGAAGAAACCTACCGGGATGCATTTGTTGTTCGTCACTGTTCAGTCGGCAGCCGTGGCCGAGTGGTTAGCGCGTTGGGCTCGCAGTCGAGAGCCTGCATGTTCGACTCCAGCCACCCGCACTTGCTGTTGTTTCTCTGGGCAAGAAACTTAACGATAATTGCCTCTACCTAGTGATCGATTTCGAGTAATGGGTAGTACTAAATTTAAGTCATAAGTAAAGTAGACAACCGGAAAACAGACATTGCAGTCGGCTGCAGCGTGGGTCAGGTGTATGTTGGAAGGCGTACACCGATGCATAGCGCTCAAGTCCGCTTTCCGCAATGCAGGATAAAGATAAACAAACAAACAAACGTGGTCAAGTTGAATATCATTTTTTGTCTAATAGTAAAGATTGTTTGCGCTTGACACCTATAGATCGGAGAGATGTTATTGTGAAAGCTGGCAAATGCTTGAATTGTTTGCGCCAGCATATGGTTAGGGACTGTAATCATGCAAACAACTGTCGTCAATGTGGGCCTAACAACGATAGGAAACACTTTTTTCTTCTGCATGATTTTTATGTGACGTCACGTGATTCTATGGATTCGGTCGGTAAAAATGATGCTGGTGCCAGAGTTCCTGTGCGTTATGTTAAGATTGGAAATGTTAAAGCAGCGTTTAACCGCGTTACTGCTGCTCGTGTTTTGAATCCAATGACTGGTAAATAAAAGTTGGTGTATTGTCAGCATGATCCTGGTTCGCAGTTGACGTTTGTTTCGAATGATTTGGTCTGCGAACTTGGCGTTAAACCGTATGACAAAGCGTCGTTTAAAATGGATACTCTGGCTGGTCAGAAACCTACTTGTGCTAACCTTGTTAAACTCAACATCCAGTCGTTAGAGACTGATGAACTGTTTTGTGATATAGCTTCGGTGGTTAACCCAGCTTGGGCTGACGATGTTAAAACTTTACCGCATAAGCAGGATTTAAGTGGTTTCCGTCATTTTCATGACGTGAATATGTTTCATTTGAATGATTGTAGTACTGTAGATGTACTGATTGGCAACGACAACGCTTATTTGATGTGGGCTAAAGAAGAGCGTGTTGGTGAAAATCGTAGTGAACCGCATGCTTTACTCACTCCTCTCGGTTGGTTGGCTTGTGGTGGTAAGTCAAACTTAGATGAAAGCGTTGCTAATGTGTGCAGAGTGCAGACATCTTCAGAGTCGGATGTCATCTCTGGCTTTCAGCGTAAAATTGAGTCTCGTGATATGGAAATAGCAGACCTGAATAAAGTCATTCAGGATTTGACTTTGCAAAATGAAACCTGTGAATTGTCTCGCAATGACATTTTGGCTAGAGAACTTGTTGAACCGAATATTGAGTTGAAAGATGGTCGATTTGAGATACCTGTTCCGTTGAAGGAAGATATTGATTTATCTAACAATTTTGTGTTGGCGTCAGATAGAGCTGCTGCTTTAAGAAAGAAGGCTTTAAAACAACCTGAACTTCGTGATTTCCCTACTGACACCATGAAGAATCTTAAATCTAATGGCTATATTGAGCGTGCTGGTGAAGCAGAAAATGTAAAGGGATTTGAATGGTATTTACCATACTTTGTGACGTCACAATTAAAAAAGCGTATTGTTTACGATGGCAAGTCTGAATTTCGAGGAACTTGTGTTAATGATGTAATGTTTTCGGGTCCTGACTTGTTAAACCCTCTGGTAGATGTCTTGGCTAGATTTCGGCTTGGTAGATTTGGTCTCATGGCTGATGTGACTAAATGCTTCTTTCAAATAAAGTTACCTGAGTCGCAGAGGGATTTGTTTCGTATATTGTGGTTTGAAGATGATGACCTTGAAAATAGTAGAATGGTACCCTTTCGTTTTTGCGTACACCCTTGGGGAATAAAGAGTAGCCCATATATCGCTTTGCTTGGCTATAAAGAAAATGATCGAGCAAAATTCCAGCGGTGCTGATGAACTGACTCTCTGCAATATTGCAAATAATAATGTACATGGATGATTTTATATTTTCGGCTGATAGCTTAGAGGAAGCTCAGCAAATCACTCATGAATCAATTGCTTTGTTTGATAGCGGTGGGTTTAAACTTGTTAAGTGGAGTGCTAACAAGGAGGCTATGATTGTCTTGTCAAATTTGGATAATGAGATGCTTTCACCTTTGATTCGTGACATTGACTTTCAGACTGAAAATATGACTTTGCCATCAGCGAAGACATTGGGTTGTGTGTGGCAAACCGAGTCTGACGAGATGCGTATCGCATGTTCCTTAAAGCCCTTAGCTAAACACACGCGCCGAAGTATGCTCAGTCAACTTGGACAAAATTTTGATCCGCTAGGCTTTGGAGCGCCATTTTTTCTAAAAGCACGCATGATACTTCAGCAATTGGCGATAGACAAGTTTGATTGTGACACCGAGGTCCCTGATAGCTTTGTTAAAGAGTGGGAGTCGTGGCTTCGCTTTTTGGACCTGCTTAAAGAATTTTCGTTACCGAGATGGTATTTTGCAAACTCTGGTGTGTGCAGTCCAGATGATGTTGTTTCATATCAATTGCATGGGTTTAGTGATGCTTCGAATCAAGCTTTCTCTTCTGTTGTTT
Source organism: Aplidium turbinatum (assembly GCF_918807975.1). Taxonomy (NCBI): domain Eukaryota; kingdom Metazoa; phylum Chordata; class Ascidiacea; order Aplousobranchia; family Polyclinidae; genus Aplidium; species Aplidium turbinatum. The sequence continues at coordinate 549,635 of NC_137483.1, read as the reverse complement.
ACTTACGTAGACTGGTTAATGGAGTTTCTAGTGTGTCTTTCGTTTAGGGTAAATCTACCATTGTTGTAAAAAATCAGTTTTCTTGGCCGATAGCTAGGAAAGAGCTTGTTGCCGCTTTGAATACAGCAAGACTCGTGAAGCAGGCCTACGAGGCATTGAAGATGCCCGACTGCTTTAAGTATTTTTGGTGTGATTCTCGTAGTGTGTTGCAGTGGGTTAAAAACCCTGATTTACGTTTGAATAAGTTTATTACGCGTCGAGTTGAGCATATTTTATTGTTGTCTGGAGCCCAGGATTGGCGTTTTTGCCCTACCGATATGAACCCAGCTGATGTTGGCACACGGCCAAATCTTATTACAAAGAAAGAATTTCGAGAGTTGTGGTTGAATGGTTCTAGTCTTCTCTATCAGTGTGAAGAAATTCCTTGTGTAGAAAACGCCACTCCAGTACCTGTCCATAGCCTATAATATAGAGCTATGGACAGGTACAGGTACATAGCCCTATATCTTCGTGACGAAGAGGAGTCGCTTGACGTTGGACAGGGTGGCCTTCACAGATTGATCGAGGCGCACCTTCTTTGTATGTTATGAAAAAGAGAATCGCTTATTTGGTTGCTTTTGTTGAATTTTTGTGCTGTAAAACGAAAAAGCGTAGCTTTGTGAAGCCAAAACTGGATGCATCTTATCTTAATAGAGCCTTAGAGTTAACTGTGAAGTTTGTTCAGAAGAGCGTGTATGGCGATGTGGTACATTTAATGACTAAACGATCGCCGGATGCACTTGAGGAAGTGATAAAGCGGAGTACTGTTGGCGCTTCGCAACGTGAGAAGGAACGCTTGAAAGAATTGCGTTCACTTAAAAAGTACAGACCTTGTGTAGATGACGCTGGTGTAATCCGCATTGAAGGGCGCTTAAGTAATTCTCCCGAGATCTCTCTAGAAGCAAAGCATTCGATTGTTTTGCCTTCGAAACACCCCTTTACTAGGCTTGTTGTACTGTCGCATCATAATCGAAATGCGCACTATGGAGTACAGCATACTTTGTTGTCTACACGACAGAAGTTTTGGATCGCTAATGGTAATGCCTCCGTGAAGAGGTATCTTAATGATTGTGGTGTATGTGTGATTGAGAAAGCGAGGCCTATAAGGCAGCTCATGTCTGATTTACCTTTGTCTCCCACAACTGCGCATAGGAAGCCCTTTTTTGATTGCGGCTTAGACTATCTTGGACCTTTAACTTTTGTTGAAGGTAGGAGTCACAAAAAAGCTTGGGGACTCTTGTTCACATGTATGGCATCTCGCGCTATTCATGTTGAGCTGGTTACGTCATTGTCGCTGAGTGATTTTTTACTTGCCTTTACAAGATTTACAGATTTACGTGGGCAGGTTAATGCTATCTATTCCGATAATGGAAGCACCTTTCAGGCGGCATCTAAGAAGCTACCCGAGTTGATAAAATCAGCTGAATTTCACAACGCCCTGAGACAGAGGGAGATAAACTGGGATTTTATACCTCCGTATGCTCCGGCGCAAGGTGGCGCCTGGGAGGCAATGGTAAAACAATTTAAAATTGCATTTTTTCACATTTTGGACACTTCAATACGCAAACCCAATTTCATTGAACTGCTTACGTACACGAGCAGTGCCGTTCGGATCGTGAACGAACGCCCTTTGGCACCTTTGAGTGACAACCCTAGGGATTTTACTGTCATCACCCCTGCCTCACTGTTGACCCCATACTTAGACCCATACTGTGCTGTTAGGCAACCACATGATCGTGACCAATTAAGAAGGGATTATCGGTTCAATTTGTCACTTTCTCAGCAGTTTTGGAGTAAATGGATCGATTTTTACTTGCCAGGGCTTCAGGGCCGGAAAAAATGGTTAAAAATGGCCGAGAATTTGGAGCCTGGTCAACTTGTAGTGGTGGGTTCTCTTCAAGACATTGATAAACGTGGGAAGTATCAACTTGGGAGGGTGCATGAGGTAGTCCCACAAATTAGGAAAGGGAAGCCTGTGGTTCGTAGAGCTAAAGTTGCCGTTTGCAACTATGATGAGAGTACTGGGGAAAAGGAAGTAGACTACGTGTTGAGGGATATTTCGTGCCTCGCCCCCGTAAAGAACACCTAAGTGTTAGGGTTTGAGCCTGGTTTTGTCTGCGGTGGCCGACACTTGTCTGAGCCCAGAACAGTCGGTTATTATCGCAACAATTGTATATAGCGTCGTTTTAGCGTGTACCTATGGTATCAATTTCATGTATTGGCGTGTATCATTCTTATTGCTGTTCATTCTTTGCATGCCCTTTGTATTTGCGTATTGACTTAAACGTGAGTGACTCAAACAATTTGTGTATCGTGTGTTTTATTCATTGGCTCACGATTGTCCTTAAATTCTTTTTTAGTTATGCCATGTTAGACTGTCATAACTAGGGGCCGCTATGTTACGGCCAACCTTTGTACAAATCAAACGTCACATAAAACCGTTCAGGTCTACTGAATCTTGGCGTCTGACGTAATGGACTATTGCTAAAAATGAGCAGATTGCAGAATCGTTTGCAAGACCTGTAAAAATTGCAGCTGCAGCAAAGATTACATCATCGTTAAATCTTTGATTACTTGAACAGGTGTGGGCCAAGCTTGAACAGCTGTAAGCCAGGCTTGAACAAATGATAGCCAAACTTGAAACAGGTACTTGAATAGTTTATCATTGCTTATCATTATTACGTCACATAACTGCGTACGTGAGTTTGAGATATTGCAATGCATTCTGGTCATTTTAAAATTGTTGATTCGAAAGTTAGTCGCATATTTAACTGTTTGCTTAGTGCTTGCCAGCTGTACGAAAGTTCCGTCTTTATCTAAGTAGTTTGTATCGTAGTGACAAGTTTTCAGTGGTGTACGGTGTTACATCCCAATTTCGACAGCTTTGAGGCTATTTTTACAGAAATACAATTCTTGAATAGACGTTTCCTGAAGAGTGTTTCTTTCGGTCATTGCATACAGACGAACGGATCCGAGAATCTTATGTTGCAATTTTCCAACGAAGAGATTATGGTTTACCGTTGCGACCATAAGCTACCAATATAATTTGACTAAACGAATATTATCAATACACTTTATCAAAACTGCTTGCAAAAGTATTTCATTCAAAGTGATCATTGTTGGTAAGTATTGAAACATATCACTTTTGTAATGCATCGTGACATAGTTTATCAGTCAGGAGTTTTAGACGCTTTCGGTTTCTGGAGTGCATGAAGGCTTACGTTAGAACGAGCTCCTATCGAAGCAAGTAACGACCTTTGGATAGGTTGTTGTTCAAATACCATGTGACACCATTTGGCTACCTCACTTTTTTGTATTCAACCGCTATTTAGACAGCAAATTAGACACTGTTTACATCAATTCAACGTCTCTACACGTTGAAAAAATGTTAAAAACGAATGAAGAGTTCCCTGGGTTGTACTGCAAAATACAAAGTATTTCTTGACCATGTATAACCAAATTACACAGAGTGAGTGTAAAAAGAAAAATGAACTAAACACAATTGACATAAACAAAATGCTTACTAAAGATCATTGCTTGATTTTGTTCTAGTACCAAGTGATGAAAGCACGTTTGAAAAAGTGTACACGACAAAGTGTGGCTCAAAAATAAATTGAAACATTTTTTGTGGTGATTTTGTTTTATTCTCAAGCAAAAAATGTTTACAATGTCTCCGGCAAAACAACTTTGAGTTTCATTAATTTCATGTTCGATGATTTTTTTATTTCTTCTGAGAACAACTCTCAGCAAAATTTTTAGTATATGGCTCACCAGACTGAGGGTTCTAAGTTCTGTACACTGTGTGGCTTTTGGTTTCTTCGGCAGTTTGACAAGAATGGATTCATTCATTTCTAGTGGTATGTGGCCTTTCATGTAGATGTTATTACATAAGTTATAAATATGTTTCAGTCTTTCACAATCCAGAGCTCTTATCATTTCAGTTGTTATTTGATCTTTACCAGGAGATTTTTGGTTTCTCAATTCATTTATGGCTTCATCAAATTCAGACTCCAGTATTGGTTCACCTTCTTCATTATTAATAGCAGGAATATTTCATCTCTCATCTCCATACAGGTCGCTTATATACTCTTCCCATCTTCGCGTCGCCAGATATCGGTCAAAAATCATTTTACTGTCTTTATTCTTGATGCAATTGTTTTGTCTTGCTTTTGACTTTCTATTACCAGTCATTTCTTAAACTTTTTGTTGCATATCTCGTGACTTGTGCGTAGCTTCTAATTGTTATATAGTTTCACACTGTTTATCCCACCACTTTTGTTTTGCTGTTTGGCACTTATGATTTATTTCTTTATGTAGCTTAAAATACTGGATGTTATTGTCTTTGTTTTTTTTTCTTTCTATCATCAAGTCTAGAATCTGTAGAAAGTCTACTGTCGAGATACACAACGTAATAATGTGAGCCAAATAAGTAGAATCTACTGACCTCTTGTACTTACTTAGCGAGTAGAATGTTGCTCATGGTAGTTCAAAGGCCCGCAGGTTTTCGTCTGACTCTCTTCAGGAGCGCTATCGTCACAATATAATAAGCCATGAGCAACCTTCTACTCGCAATATTGAAGTTTTGTACCACCAATCAAATTATCTAGAAGTCCGACCCAAAATTCAGTGCGGTTTCACGATTAAAACCACCATTCGCCTGGTAAACGTATTGCAAATAGCCACACGCTATTTTTTTACTGTAAGCCTAAGCTTGAACAAGTAACACACTTTTATATTATAAACTATGAAACTCGCAACCTGCGACTACTGCTGAACTTTCCCCTTGATTTCGAATCAAAGCTAGCCCGATTTTGTAGAAAAACCTGGGAACCAGCAACCTTATCAAGAAGTCAACACATGGCAAGACTGTGTGGGCATAATGGAAAGTAACAAGACTATTGTCAATTACAATACGGCATATTTGAATAACCGCACATAACGAAAAGTAAAATCATGGGCAGTTTTCATCTATCTCATTCGCACCATGTTTGTCATCTGCATTACAATTTTTTCATCCGCACAAATGCGTATCATCCCACGGGTTGAAAAGCGCTGCTCTATTTAGCGTACTTCAAATGTGCATGACGCAATAATACCTTCTGTGACGTAACAAACCAATCTTCAAATGATCAGCTGACACTATTTCAGTAACAACAGGTGTGAGATCAGTCATAACAACGTAATGTGATGGAAAGGTTGTTTTTGGCCTAAACTTATGGGAGGCTTTGTATCCATTGCCTCCCCTGTAGCCACTGGCTTATTTCCAGTATGCGTCAATTGACGGGTCTGGTCGTTCTAGGTGGCTTGAAATCCAACGATATGAGAATGCGTTTCTACGTGATCAATGCAAAACAATCTTTAAAAGTAACCTATAGGCTATGTCAACGCGCATTTGATAGTTTAGGTAGATAGTTCAATTATGATAGTTTAATAGGATTATGGTAGTTAATGTACTTGACAACTTTTAACAGCAAAGGTTTAAAATCACTTTTTTACCTTACACATTGAATTGTTGCAGTTGGACAATCAGGAGTATTTTTGCAGCGCATTTCATCAGTTCCATTAAAACAGTCGTTAGAGCCATCACATATTTGATGAACATCGATGCATTTATTTCCTACTGCACATGGAACTTTGTTTCGAGAGCAATTGTCGTCACGAAGCAAAGGATCACAAATCTCGCTGGTAAATTGTCTCTGACATAAACATTCGTCCGATAAGTCAGCGCAATCAAACACAGTATCACACACTTGCTGACGTTGTATAATTGTGCCATCAAGACAAGGCCAGCATTTGGAAATGTTCAAGATTGGCTTCTCATCTTCATTGAACGTATAACAATCGTCTTCGTTGTTGAAACAGACTGAAATTCTTTTATCAAGATTCCTTGAGGTTGGCAGCATAGATTGTTGTGGAACAATGCATCGATACGGAACAGCTGTAGAATATTGAATTCGGTACAATCCGTCGGTAGGAATACCATTGCACTTGAAACCAAATCCGATTTGTTTCTCATCTGATACATCATCACAATTACCAAACCCATCACACACATAAACTAATGATCCGCATCCGGCTCCGCCATCGCAGCGAAGATAGTTGCGCCTGAGTATGTCAGTGCAATTGTCTTCATCGAAGCAATTGCCGCAGTTTGCAAAACCATCACATCTCTGTTCTTCTGTGAAATGGTAATCGCTAACTTGACATGAATTGTTGAACTGACTTCCATCGGAAGGAAAGCATTGAAACTCATCACTCCCATCATCACACTCGTAAGTTCCTGAACATGTCAAGTTGTCCGCAATGATTTGTCCATTCCAGCATCTATACCCACCAGTGGTTACCATCAAATTAACAAACACCAAACAACTAGTTAATAACTCAAACATGATTATTCTAATCATAATCGTAATAAATAATTAAATATTAAACAATTTTATTTGTTTTCACTTACATCAAATTTTGACTCTAATAATCGTTTTATGTGAGTTTCCAGATTTATCAGAGCAATTGCATAAAAGTATGTAAAATTAACGTCTATGTTTATATTGAACAATTTTGTTTTGACTCATATAAAATTTTTACTCTACTTTAACTCCGATTTTTGTAGATAAATTAAAATTATAATTTTCAGAATGGTTGAAACAAAGATTTTGGTTTGAATGCTACAAATAGCGCAATTTCCATAAGTTTAGAAAAGTTATTGATATTTCATTGTTAACAGTTCAATAAAATCGCGATTGATTAGCGAAGAAACCTCTACTACAAAGTCATTCATGCATCACAATTACAAGATACGTCAATTTCGTAACAATCAAGCTCCAACTGTCTTGTTTATAGTTTCAATGACGTAATTTCAATGTTATTTTGAATTGAAACACTTTTTAAAAACTGTACCCAACAAAATATTCACAATGTTTATAAATCATACGCTGTAAATAGAGGAGAGAACTTAATTTGAATTTTTGCCCTGATTTTAGGGTACAACAAGATATTCTAGGACTTCTAGTAGGCTTATTGCTAATTTAAGGGGAACGATTGCCCGATCGCACTCTAGATCAGCCATTGTAATTTCATGTAGTAAAATGCATGATCATATCTGTAATTACTTACGTGCAAATCTATGTACAATTCTACTCCACCACAAAATCCCATGTGATAAGCATGTTTCAAATAGGTCTAGCCTTATTACCCCCATCATCAGCCTTATTAGCTTTTCTCCTACGACACTAATATTCTACTTTCGGACCGTAACTAATTTTCAGCGCAGCAATGTCGGATTTTCCATGAAAATATTTATCAACGTAAACTTTTGTTAATGTTTTTCAACACGGATCGACTTTCTGTCTACCGAAAAAAATGTTAGTTTACCGTTTTTAGCGTTTGTAAACTTTAAAGTACTTGTTTTGCACAAAATCAGCTTCAATGACGAAATTAAAGCTCAATAGGAAATGACGTAACAGATTACAAAAATCATAACTTATAAATACTGCATAAAAACAAAAATACATGGAATTTAACGCACAGTATCAATACAGTAGCGCAAGGGTGGCCAACCAGTAAGAGCCTCATTTCTTACAGTGTTAACCGTAAAGAGCCGCATCGTATCTTACACATGAGCACACATGAACTTTCACCCTGTCTCTTCCTCTCATAAACACCTTTGTTCAGTTTCATTTATTGTGAATGTTACACTTCATGTTACATTTCATGCAATGAAAATGACAGAAATTTATAATTCATTTATTGCAGTGGTTCCCAACCTGGGGTTCGCGGACCCCTTGGGGGTCCGTGAGAAAGCATTTGGGGGTCCGTGATTACCTTGATAAAAACGAAAAACGATCTTTTTACTTTTATTTCTCTCTTTAAATGCAAATGTGTCAAGCTCAAGCCCGCAAGAATAAATTGTACGGGTAAGCTATGCATTAAAATAAATCTATTCAGCTGCCTACAGTGTGTACATTGACCTTAAACTACATCTACCACAATACATCTACTACCCTACATCTTACCTTTGCGAGGCAGGATTCTCAGCTCTTGTTACAATAAAAACTAAACATCGAAATCGCCTGGACGTTGAATATGACATGCGTGTTGCATTGTCAAAAACTCAACCACAGTTCAGTCGTTTCGTTCAGGAAAGGCAACAACAGCCCCCTCATTAAATTTGCTCACGTTGAAAAAGTTTGTTTGTTTTTTGTATCTTTATCCTGCATTGTGTTGTGGGAAAGCGGACTTGAGCGCCATGCATCGGTGTACGTCTTCCGACGTAGGCTACACCTTACCCACGCTGCAGCCGACGGCAATGTCTGTTTCCGGTTGTCTATTCTACTTATGACTTAAATTTGGTACTACCCATTACTCGAAATCGATCACTGGGTAGAGGCAATTATCGTAAAGTTTCTTGCCCATAGAAACAACAGTAAGTGCTGGGGGCTGGAGTCGAACATGCAGGCTCTCGACTGCGAGCCCAACGCGCTAACCACTCGGCCATTGCATGACACTTTAGATCTTCTTAATATTCAAATACTGCTGACATGTCTTGAACAATTCATTCATTTTCTTATTTGAGCAACTGTTTAATCTTATATTTGCCGCAGGAGTCATAGCGGCAATGCAATATGACACAGTACAGCAGTTGAGTAGCATAATTATTAAAATAGTCAATAGTATGTTAATTGAGTTTCAGGCAAAATTTAGTTAGGGGTCCGCAGAATTAATAATTTGTCTAAAGGGGTCCGTGACAACAAAAAGGTTGGGAACCACTGATTTATTTCTTTGTTTGTCAGGCTAAAGTAATTTATTGGGACTTTGGCAACCCTTGTCTTAAACAATCTTCTAATCTGGCTTGTATTCCGTTGTTGTCAATCGAAGTAATTCGTTGGCATGGGTGCCAGTCAGAACAAATCGATGCTTTGATTTCACTGTGTTTAGGGTATAAAAGACAGACTCACAGACGTTTGTTAACTCAAACATTGACAGTATCTTCAGTGCAGCTCCTTTGACATTGAGGTACTTTTTTATAGGCAAATTTTTCCAAAATCCATAGTCCCCTCCTTTAGAACAGGCTTCAGTTGGTCCTCTTTACAATGATCAATCATGTCTAACTCGGCTGTAGCCTCATATGGTACCAGCGGTGCTTTCAAACAGTTCGTCTCAGAATTAAATGGGCCGAAGAGGAATGTAATTTGTGGCCTTTTCAGTTGTACTGTAGATCACAGAACTGGGACACAAAGTGTTCTTGAAGTGCTTCAATCAGTGTTGCATATCTAACGGTTTACTCGTCGTCGTCGTTCGTATGAAGCAGAAAATTTGTGGTCAGCCGAATGGAAGGACTTGGAGCCAACTTTTCGTCAGATCGTCAAGTGTGCGGAGGCGTGTTGTTCCGTCGTGATGGGAAAAGATGGGACACCCAAAGGTTATGTAGTTGCTGTTTGCTCCGTCGCATGTAATTGATGACAACCAGAAGCACAAACTGCAAGAACTGCAGGTCACAAAGAAGTCTGATATGCGTGACGCCTCCCTTGAGCATGTGCCCTTGTTAGGGCAGGTATATTCTAATACTGTAAATGAAGGCATGCTTGAAGGTCAAAGTGTAACTGAGATTGAATGTGCGTGTTAATGTTTGATATTATCCGTTCATTAGTGTGGCGGGACATTTGGATGTCTGGTATCATTTTTTGTAGTTTGTTGTTTTCAGGAGACAGTATTTCAACCATGTTAGGGCAGGTATATTCTAACACCGTAAGGGAAGGCATCACGCTGCTACAGCTAAATGTAGAAGGCCTAACAACAGCCAAATTTCGGTTTGCTTTTTCCAAAGTAATGCTAGGGACTTTCTTACTGGCTTTTAGCAGAGTGAAAAAATGTGTTAAATCTCTTTTTTTAACGTGCCTAAACAGCTTAACCGTTTGTCCTGTGGAGGGGGGAGGGGGGTCGGATGGGACTTGGTGCTTTTCAAAGCAATGTCGCTAAAGAACTGCGCCATCCACAGCTTTGAAATTTGTTGACTTTTCCTAAAAATTATTCAAGTATTTATTCTGCTTTAACTGACGTTGTTGTTGTCTATAGTTAAGAGATATGACATGATTTTCATAACATACTCTGATATTTTAACTTGCTATTAGCTAGTCCATTTGTTTTCAAATTATACGGATTAATAGGGTTACTGAGCGCCGCCGTGCGAGGAACTGCGACGCACATATCTTATGAGTTTGCTTTGTTGTAAACTAAAGCATTCAACCGTAATAATTCCACCTTTTTTGCAAACTCGAGTTTTGACTTTCTTTGATTAATCTTGTAATTACATCTTAGTTTATTTGAAATTATCAGAGAGCATACGATCATCCATAATGAAAAAGATGTCATTTTGCATCGTTTTCTATGACTAATACACTTTGTTTCTAACTTATAACAAGAAGCAGTAGGAAAATTCTTGAAAAAATTCAGTTTATCTTATGAAACAGTTGTAAGTTTTTTGTTGATTTCTTGTCGGAAAGCAACAAGTGGTGAGTTCTTGTCCCGCCAATAAACTTTTGCATGTACCTGTACACTTATATTCACATAAATATTCATGGATGTTGTTAAAATGTTTTTATAAAAACGAGAGATTGAGAAATACTGAAAAGAACTTGACATCGGTTATCTAAACTGATTTTCTTATGTGAAAACAACACGCGCAGCTACATTATTCTGCTTTGACAAGCATTGCACATCCTATATTGTCAGCACTGAATTTTTACCTAAATGGTAATTTTGCAGGTGCTTGAGAGATTACAAAATTATTTTTTCTCTACGAGGATTCAAAAGTTTTGGTATATCTCACAAAAACACTATCAGGACCAACTTTATAAATACAAACTTTTTATTCAAATGTTGGTCTTCAAAAGCTTATTTTCACAAAAGTTAACCTCAAAACGGTGTAGGACTATATATTTTTCTTAAAGAATATGGACGTTTATGTCATTTGAAGCAGAGTTGTTTGTTGGATTGAAAGAATCTGAAATCAATGCCTTGTTTTTGTAACGTAATCTATCAGTCAGCGCTTTTGTGCCTTTTTGTTTTCGAATACATTTCCGTGACAAAAGATTGGCTTATGTAATAACGCCATCAACCATAAAGTTACATTGTCTGTCTGCATCTCAAACGCTATACCATACTCAGCAATTTTTCAAAAGCATTGTTGCACAAAATACATATCTGACAAAATAAGGGAAATATGTTGAATTGAATTATTTGTTATACAGAAGGTTTTGCTTGTCTCATAACACTAATTAAAAAAGGAAAATCGATTTTTATGGTTTGGCATAAAAAATGTATATTGAGGTTCACCTTGGTTTGCATAATGAAAATGAAAATCATAACAAGGAATTGTTCGAAGTGATTTTCACAGCTATTTGATCCTTCGCGATGATATCAATTGTAATTTCTATCAGATGGAACCTGTTCAAACTACTTTTTTTTAAACTACAGTATTGTATATTTAAGAATATAATACTTTGCAAATATAGCTTACTTCATTTTTGTGTTTTTACTTGGACTTTTTCACAAGCAAGGTATTACACAAAACAACTTCAGTGTGTGCATCCCAGTAGGCCTAATGTCGATAAGTTATTTGCAACATGAGTCGATTGACCAGAGTAGCCTAAGCAGTGGCGTAGCAACGCAATATGCCGCCCTTGGATTTTTGCACGAAACGCCGCCCCTGCCCCCCCCCCCCCCCCCCCCCCCCTTGACACTGTCGTAAAATCTGGTTAAAATTCCACACAACAGAAGAGTTAAAGCAGTTTTATTTAATTTTTTGAAAGTTCAAAATAAAACCACTTCTTACTCAGACAGCTCAAGGATTCTTTGTCTCCTTTAATTACTCTAATCGTTGGCTTGAATGCCCCTTCTTTGTTCTGAAACCTTTCGGCCCCTAGCTTGATTATCACAACTCTCATGCTATGAGTTAATGTTTCTGGCCAAGTAGCCACATCGTTATGAGAATAAAAGATAGCATCTGTTTTATCTTTATCTGACAGTGTTTCATTCACAGGCTGACTTCTTTCAACGATCACTCTGTTATTGTTTTGCTCGAGGTAGCCTACACTTCTTCTTCCGTCTCAACTTCAAATAGAGATTTACTGTGCTAATCTCTTCAGTTTTTTTAGCAGAGGCAATTTTTATGAACTTCAAAATGACTCCTTCATTCTTTTTAGTTCCTCTTCTCTAGCTTTCTTTTCCTTTTTAAAAAAATCTTCACTTTTCTTTATTCTCGTCAAAGGCAAAAATTAACTGAAAAAAATTGCAACTTCAATCTTGTTCTAGAATCTGCAGCACATTAGTTAAAAACAATAACCATAATTGCAATTTTGCTGAGTTAAACTAAGTGATCTATTTCAGACCTGAAACTTTAAACCTTTCACTAACCTAACTCATCTTCACACATGAAGATGGAGGAATCCCGTCTATCTACCACAGACAGATGGTAAAGTTGGCAGTTGACTCGATGACCTCACGGTCCATTCCTGTCTCCTCCCGAAAGTGAAATAAACTTTAACCTAATCTAAACTTAACTACCAAAGCTAAATGCCTACAAGTTACAACAGACATTATATCATTACTTCAACAGCATGAGTATCATTAAACTGTCACAAATACCACACGGTGAGGCACAATCTAAAAAAGTTGCAAATTAGTTAACAGGGCCTAGGCATAACTTGTTTAATTTTTTAGCTTTACTTAGATCAGTGTTAACTTAGGTCGTTTAAGTCTGAGTCTCTCCAAGAATAAATTAATGTGACTGTCTTTGTTCGTTTAAACTTTAAAACGTTATCACATTTTGCCGCCTCTAGCAACGCGCCGCCCCTGGATTTATCCACAAGATCCAATGGGTAGTTACGCCACTGAGCCTAAGTGGACCAGAAAGTTGTGGCTAAAACTTATCACAATGTTTGCACATTGTGAACAGCAACCATTTGTTTCAAATCAGCAAATCACTTTGTGTCATTGGTTCAACGTCTGCAGGCGTCTGAACTACAGTAATATACAACAAAATTGGTTTTCTGGGTGTTTGGTTCGGAAAAACATCATTATAATGTATTGTGACGTGGTCTATTAGCCAGCAGTAGTTTATGCGCCTTTTGTTTTTGGGTGTGTATCAATTACAAAAGATGGCTTTTGCAGTAATGCCATCAACCGCAAACTGCATCTAAAATGCTATTTCAAAATTTGATGAGAAAGAATGTGATAATATGTGATAATAAATTTGATAAAATGCATGTCCAACAAATTAGAAAAAAAAATGTAGAAAATCTTTTCTTGCAAATCTAGCTGACAGCATAAAAAAAGCCATTTCAATCGTTTAGAAACACAAACGTGCATTTTTAAAAACATCAATAACCTTCAATTTTGCTGAAGGGAAAAGTCAAAACTTTAGTGAATTTTTTTTTGTACAACAAAAGCAATCAGCCTAAAAAATTAAAATGGGATGTGATTTATAAAGTTAAAATGGGATGCTCTTGGGATGTGCTGCAAAATACAAAAGGTTCCTTGATCATGTAGGCTATAACCAAATTGGACAGTGTGAGTGTGAAAAGAAAACTGAACTATAAACACAATTGTCACAAACAAAATGTTTACTAAAGCTCATTGTTTGATTTAGTTCTCATGTCAAGTGATGAAAGTAGCCTACGTTTGAAGAAATGTAAACTATAAAATGTGGCTCAAAAATAACTTGAAACATTTATGTTTTGCTTTGATTTTGTCTCATTCTCTGCAAATGTTGAGACAAAGCAAAGATTTTTACAATGTCTCCAAAAAAATAACAAGCAACGCAAGTCGGACACCAATTACGATTTCATTCAAGCATGGACGACGTCCACGCGTAAAAGATTAAAATGAAATAGGCTACAAAAGAATTGTCCTGTCACACTCAATTATAAGGCAATTAGGAAGTGATTTCTCAAGACAAATAAAAAAAAAATATGACCAAGCATCAAATTATTAGATTTTTCAAGTTGTGCTGTTAAACAAATTGCGAAGATTTTCGATGCTGTATTGTCAGATAAATGATCTGCATCATGTGAAAATTTGATTGATCTATCTTGCGTAGTTTTTGAGTTACACGAGCTCTAACTACTAGTGTCGAACCGACCTCCCCGTCCGCAGGTCAACTGGCCAAAAAACGTCACAAGAAATAGGGTTAATTATGTTGACAGACGCAAATACGCTTTGCACTACGTCAGATAGTATTTGAATTCACCCTGCAAATTCAGGTTCAATCTGTCCACATGATAAAGCATGTCAAACAAAAAGACCAGATCCAGAATCCACTCGTGGTCAGAGAGCTCAGTATAGTTTTTATTCTTCTTTTCTATCAATAGTTTTACGACAACTAAAAGCAGAAAGAAGCGAGAGAGTATGCTACCTGGCTTTTTGACAGCCATCTTACAGAACAGTGTAGCGGCAGGTCACTTGGAACTTGGTCACTTGTCCTGACTAGATTTGTATTTTCTGCTGGTCACACTCCTTCTGATGTTGGGAAAAGCAATTCCAAACAAAATGTGTAGTTAAAAAAGAAGGGGGTTTGCGACACTTTTTAATCTTGAATGGGCGTAAAGTCCACAAGGGATCCACGTAAAGCAGATACTTAAAGCATCTAAATATAGTGAAAAAATGTGTGTGTAGTGACCAGTAGTAGTGTAGAATTTGTAGTGACGTGATTTTGTTGGTTTAATTTTGTTCTTAGTACGAGCTGTTTTCGCACGCGGAATGTACGTCACGGGCAATCTTAGCCCCGTGCTAATTAATCGCTAATAACGAGAGCTATGAAAATCACAGAGCAAAATATTTTACAAAATAATAGCCATGTGTATTGTACGTATAGAAATTAAATTTTTACCCAACAAATTTATTGAAATAAACTGTTTGAGATGAAACAATGTCAGAAAGACGGTTTTTATTTTAATTTTCCGAAAATAGCTTCAAAATTGAAATTTTTGAATTATAATATAGATTAATGCTCCACGCACTCCACGCACTCTTCAGCAAAATATATGACACCGGTGAAATTCCAACTGATATGACAAAATCTATTTCCATTACAATCTCGAAGAAACCAGGCACAAGAAAATGCGATAAACATCGCACAATTAGTCTGATGTCCCATATATTAAACTACTGCTGAGAGTCATCATGAACAGAGTTAGAAACAAATTACACCCAGAAATAAACAAATGCCAACATGGGTTTATGCCTGATAAAGGAACAAGGAAAGCGGTCTTCATTCTGAAAAACCTCGCTCAAAGATCAATCGAAATGCAAAAAGACCTATACTTGTGCTTCATTGATTTTTTGTTTGTTTGTTTGTTTATCTTTATCCTGCATTGCGGGAAAGTGGACTTGAGCGCTATGCATCGGTGTACGCCTTCCGACATACACCTGACCCACGCTGCAGCCGACTACAATGTCTGTTTTCCGGTTGTCTACTCTATTTATGACTTACATTTGGTATTACCCATTACTCGAAATCGATCACTGGGTTTCAGTGCAATTATCGTTAAGTTTCTTGCCCAGAGAAACAACAACAAGTGCGGGTGGCTGGAGTCGAACATGCAGGCTCTCAACTGCGAGTCAAACGCGCTAACCACTCAGCCACTGCTGCCGATAAAAAAAAGCTTTTGATAGAGTTCATCACAATGAATTGACAACAAAAATCTAAGAATAATTCAAAATTTACATTACGAGCAATCAGCTGCTATCAGGATTATTGATGACTGCAGTGACTACACGCCCATTCAGAAAGGAAGTAAGACAAGGTTGTGTGCTATCACCCGATCTTTTCTCATTCTACAGCGAAATAATTTTAAGACATATTGAAGATGAAACAGGTATTAGAAAGTTATTGGAGGAAACAATACATTAACCGTATTAAGACTGGGTTCTCAAGGGATTACTTGAGTTGGGGGGGTATAAAGCGCCCGCAGTTTTTGAACGTTTGTTACGCCTTTGATACGCATGCTGTCATTTAAATATTTTACCAAGTGAAAGAAAATTTATCTGACTTTCCAACAAATTTAAACTTGTCTTCGAATCATGTGTATATTTATAGCTGTAATGGATTTATTAGACAGCAGTCAAATCGCCAAAGTTAGATGTAAATTATAACAAAGAAACAAGGCTTTAACTTGCTCTGCTTGAGATAATGACGTCACTGTAATCTCGCGTCACACTATGCGTTCTGTCTCTCACACTAACAACTGTAACGGCTGATCAACTGCCGAGAATCTATTTATTCTGTAATTATCAAGCCGGCAAAAGTGCGACATTATTATATCGACTCAACGTTTGACCACAGTGCTTAGACTTGAAAATTGTTTATTTGATTTCAGTTTGTTTGGAAAGATGCGAAGATCGGAAACAACTGTTGCTTGAAATGTAGGCAGATTTCTGTCGATATTTGCTTCATTTTCCCAATTTCACATTAGAGGTACAACTAAAGACGAAAAACTGGTATAGACAAAGCAACCAAACTTTGAAGTGGGTTATTCCAGGAAGAATATGTCCGCCGACAAATCGGTTAACTTACATTTACGTAAATTCAACAACTGAGGACGTTGAAATCTGGCAATGTTGAGCATTACCAGCCACCTAGAATCAAGTCCTATTGAACTTGTATAATAAATTGTATTTGATAATTAAAATTGATAATAAATTGTATTTGATAATAAATTGTATTTGCTTACAGCTTGACAATGCCGCAATGCTTAGTCACTGATGATATCCGTCAGCCGATCTTCATGTTTTTACACCTAATAGCTGTCGCTAATCGTTGAGGCGACGAAATAACAGCGCAGTTTTGTCGGCTAGAAAATTGCTGAATAAAAATGGTTGCTGATACTGTATAAATTGTGGAAAAAACCATCGAACATTGACTTATAAAGTTGAACGATTGCAAAATGAAAAAATTTTACCATCAAAAATATCATCAATTTCGACTATCCGGTATTGTCCATGTAAACTACTCTATTTCCAGCTTGTAATGCCACACTTTTTGCGTTGATTTATTGTGCAATGATGTGCAATAATAAATAGCGTAAAGTAAATGGTTTTGTTTCAGTCACATACAGAAGTAACTGTATGCAATTTACGCCAGACGCAAATCATCATGCAGTGTCTTCTTCACAACTAGTCAAATTACACGCGCAATAAGCTCATTAGGCGAATCGGCTTGGCGGCTTGGCGCCTTTGAATAAACAAACAGTCGTCGATCTGTCACTCTTTTTATAAAAGAAACCAACCAGGCGCAATTTGCTCTCACTCCAGGAGAAAATCAATGAAATATTTTAAGGTACATGCTAAAAACGGTAAAATATCTCCCAAACCGAATCAGGTACAGCCACGAAACTTTAAATACGTTTAGCCAAGTAATATTTAGGAAAAGTCAAGAAATTTCAGCTTAATAGCACGTATGCCCATCAAAATACAATCGTTTGAAATTGGCGCGGGCACATTATGCCGGCCCCAGTCTTAACACGGTCAACCACATACGATATGCTAACGACACCATTTTGATAGCCAACTCGGACGTAAAACTGCAGAACATCTTAGATATTGTGTGTACGAAAAGCAAAATATTTAGTATGGAATTAAATAAAAAGAAAACAGAAACAATGGTCATAACAAAGAAAAAAGCAACCGAAACTCCTATTTGTAATTTATCAGTTAATGGAACAATTCTTAAACAGGTCCAAAAATTTAAATATCTCGGTACTATGCTGAATTGGATGAAGGAGACGAAGCAGAGCTCAACATAAGAACAGCCCAAGCAAAAGCAAGCTTCCAACAAATGAAACCATTTCTTTGCAATAAAAATATCTCCTTTAAGACAAGGTCTAGAGTTTTAAAATGCTACATTTATCCTGTTTTTCATTACAACTCTGAAACCTGGAATATCTCAACAAAAATGGCTGAGAAAATTAATGCTTTTGAAATGTGGTGCTTCCGTAGAATGCAACGCATTTCATGGCTGGCAAAGAAAACAAATAAAGAAATTTTACACCAAGTGAACTAAACCAGAACTCTGTTAAAAAGTATGAAAACCAGACAATATAAATTTATCGGCCATGTAATAAGAAAGCAAAAACTGGAGCATCTCTCTTTAACTGGTAAAATTTTTGGAAAGCGGGTACCTGGCAGACAAAGACAAACACATCTGGAACAATTTAACGACAAAACAGAAACAATCATCCATGCAATGTATAATAGGAAGAGTTAGTCTAATTATTTATCTGAAGCCGTCGATGCCTGGTTCAGGCAAGGCAATTGAAGAAGAAGAAGAAGTCTCATTTTTGAATTATAACATAAAGTGCTAAATTAAGTGCTAAACTAAATAAAAAAATACTTTTTCTCATAAATATAAGTCATTTCAGGCGTTTTTACACTTCAAAGTAAATACACTATCATTTATATGGCACTAACATTATTAACATATATATAACTAGCATTGCACGAAAATGTCTAGCCACCTGAGACAAAATGCTTATTGTGAAGTACAGGAAGGTAGAAAAATGACCAGTGTAGGTTTAGAAAAATTGCAAAGAATAAAAACTAAAAGTAAAAAAATTTCACATTTCTAGAATATTTCCTTCTGTGAAATATTTCACTACTAGATTGGAGCGTCTTCATAAAACCCCGAGTAAAAACTGAAAGAAGCAAGAGAGTTGGCTACGAGTCTTTTTTACAGAACAGTGTATCGCGGCAGGTCACTTGCAAGGCCTTGATCCAGCTCAGTGATGAGGTGACTAAATTGTCAGTGATTAAACGCATGTGTGCGGATGTGATTGACGATTTCCATCACAGGTTTCATGACGTTGTCCAAATTCAGTGATTTAAACACAAGTTACTCCCTGTGGATGATGCAGTGGGTTAAAGGAACAATATCAAGCAACTCTTCCTTATTTAGTGATTTAAACACACTGGTTTGTCTTGCATGTTACAAGTCTCATCTAATGCGACATTGAAACACAAAATAAAATATTCACATGCTTGAAGGTAAAAGTGTAACTGAGATTGAATGTGCGTGTTAATGTTTGATATTCTGCGTTCAATAGTATGGCGGGACATTTGGATGTCTGAGGCATTTTTAAAAACTCCCCTTCACTGTATTTTTGGCTCATGCCATGTTTCCAGCCATTTGATACGATACAAGCGTTGCTGTCTCTGATTGCTTCATAAAATTTTGGAAAAGTGTATCTGCTTTTCTGCCTTACTTTTCAAAGTGATCAACTTGTGCTTTCGATGTTTCGTTCTTGTTGTTAATTATTTCTGGTCTATTTTATCATAATAATGTGAGCTAAAGTGCCGCTGAAGATTTAAAGCTTTAAGTTTCGGTATACCAAGCCTTCTGTCTCAATTTGGACCTGGACCAAACAAAGCTCAATGGCGATGATATCACGGGTAACGGGGGCAGGCTTGGTAGAGCTGGAAGCCCCCAGCCCGGTCTCACACATTGGCGGCGGATATATGATGATCGTCTCCCAATGAACTGCGGTGACATTAGGTTCCGGTAGCAAGACCCGTGTCTGGGCTGGCCTATCTATGATTTCCCGCAGCCCACCCCACATGGGGAAGCCCATAGAAAAGGTGGGGTAAGCATCGGACACCGCAATTGTAATCTGGCCAGCTTGCAGCGGCTGGCGGATTACTTGGTCGATTTACTCGGTCTGGCGGATTACTTTAACAACTAAATATTCTAAAAATGATAAAAATAGTAGGTAAATAAATGCCTTGCCAAGTTTGTAATTTTCCATGGTCTTTCGTAAGGTGATAGTTACAATTACATTTTAACAACTTTACGTTCTTCATGCAATTTTGGCGGAGAGGTGGTCCCCAATCAATCCGATTAGCAACTTTACAGTAGGAAGACGCAGTAAGCACAAATTACCAAACCACAATTTGAAACTAGTCTCTTCCCAACCAATAAAACTCGCTTTTTTTACTTTCTCAAATTTAAAAAGAGTAATTTTGCTGGCTTGGTTGCTGTACAGGTTGCAGACACTAAAACGCATCGGCAATGTTACCATTCTTCTCCAGTGGGATTACAAAGAGCTGTCAGCAACAAAAAAATGAAAAAAATATCAATTTCTATTCTTTGTGTCATTTATGATCAATCTAGAGTCCAAGTGAACAATCTCATAACTATTATTCCAAACAGTTGCGTTTCGTTGAAAGCCTCAAACGAACAAAAATCTTGAAACACAGAACATGTATGTAACAATCTGGAATGAAATTACGCCGTGATTTAAACTTTCAACCAATTATATTGATGTGCTACAGCAACATGGCTTTGTGTTGTACCATGTGTTAGACAGGAAATAATTACTTGATTTAGCTCCCTTGACACAAAGAAAAGGAAGCAACACTTAGCTAAGGAAAATAACCTTTATCCAAATCACAAACTTTCCAAGTGTGCTACAAAAATGCTAACTTTCTAGTTAGATTGCTTATTTACCATTCTTGTGCTTGCAACTATAAACTGAAAATTGTTGGGTTAAAACTGCCCTTGCAATCATCTCCGAAACAACACGAATTACAATAATAATATGGATAGATTCCAAATTATTTGAAATTTAATTCAGCACATTGCATCACAACCACCCTATCTTAATACGAGCTGTTTTCGTACGATGAAAGCACGTCACGGACTATCTTAGCCCGGTGCTAATTAATCTAATAATAAAGCTAATAACGAGAGCTATGAAATTCACAGAGCCAAAATATTTTACAAGATAATAGCCATGTGTATTGTGCGTGTAGAAATTAAATTTTTACCCAATCCATTTATTGAAACAAAGTGTTTGAGATGAACAAACATCAGAAAGTCGGTTTTTATTTTAATTTTCCGAAAATAGCTTCAAAATTTAAATTTTGGAAATATAACATAAAGTAATAAAGTGATGCTAAACTAAGCAAAAAATTACTTTTTCTCATAAATATAAGGCATTATGGTCGTTTTTACACGTTAAAGTAATTGCACTAGCATTTATATTGCAAGAACATTAACATATATATAACTAGCATTGCACGAAAATGTCTAGCCACCTGAGACGAAATGCTTATTGTGAAGGGCAGGAAGGTAGAAAAACGACCAAATTATTAGGTTTAGAAAATTTGCAAAGAATAAAAACTAAAAGTCAAGAAATTTCACATTTCTAGCGTATTTCCTTCTGTGAAATATTTCACTTCTAGTGTGGGGCGTCCTCATAAGACCACGTGTCGTTACAGATAGGGTTTACAGCACCTATTGCACCTTTCGTACGCTGAAGCCCAACCATAGATGCCACTACGGTTTGCAAACTTTATTCTTCTCTAACGTGGAGAAAGTTATGATTGGATGTTCACTGTTCGGTTCAATCGTCCGATCACCAGACAAAAGCAAGTGGCAACCCTACTGCATGCGTAAGTTGCATGTAATAGCAACTCATCACAAATGAATCATCTGTATGATGTCGTATGGTCATACAAAATTTATGAACAAAAGTTCATTTCAGATATCATTTTCTTCTACGGTCAACTCTTTGACCTGAAAGTTTCCACCTCCATAACTGCAACTACAAGTGAAGCAAATTTAGACAATTTCCAGGGGGATAAACGTAGCTAATAGGCACAAAAGCAATAGGTCTATTCATGACGTAACCGAGCACAGGCGACAATGTAAAGCAAAAGCGGTTCGAGTCAGCAGTTCAAAGCATGAATCGCCTAATTACAGTAAACATGGCTTCGATTCCGATACAACAGTTCGATACGATGTTACTTCACCGGTGATCACTATGCGAAAGAGCTTATGAAAATAGCACAATCTCGTTCCTACTTAGCACTCCTCGCTGAGGTATGTATTCACGATCATATACTACTGCTCGTTCTACACAATGCAACTGCAATAAAACCATCTGCTTCGTAAAGCGCTGGCAGCAACCCGTATGTGCAAATGATACAGCCCTATACGAAAATACACATCACAGTATAAAATGCAAAGAGACCGGTTTCTTGCATTGTATAGGCTGGTGTCCGACAAATTGTTCGTAAGCAATTGTTCGTAAAGCAATTGTTCGTAAAGCAATTGTTCGTAAACAATTGTTTGTAAAACAATTGTTCGTAAAATTAATTCTTCGTAAAACAATTCTTCCTAAAGCATTTTTCCGTGCATGCAGTTAAAATTTGATGTATACAAAGAAATGCTTTACGAAGAATTGTTTTACGGATTTCATTTTACAAACAATTGTTTTACGAACAATTGCTTACGAACAATTTGCCTATAACCCTATAGCAGTGGTTCTCAAACTGGGGTCCTCGGTCCTTTTGGGGTCCGCGAGACAATTTTCTGGGACCGCGAAGCACGTACCAAAAAAAATTAACATAATCCAGAAGAAAAAAATTGTGGAAAGTAAAAATTTTCTAGCGTTTTGGAAGAATCTGAAGTTCAAAAGCTGAAGCAAGTGTCTCTGTCAAACAACACGGTGAGTAGGAGAATATTTAAGCTATCGGAAAACATTTTGTCGCAGGTGGTGTCAAAGATACATAAGTCAATGTTTGGCTTTTTTGCAATTCAGCTTGATGAAACAACGGATATTGCAAATTTAGCTGAACTATGTGTTTATGTACGCTACATACACGAAAGGCATTTGGAGGAAGAATTTTTGTTTTGTAGTCCACTCACCATAAGAATAACTGCTCAAGAAATTTTCAACCTTGTAAACAAGTTTTTCGACGAACACAACCTTAATTGGAAACATGTTATCGGCGTTTGCACAGACTGTGCTCCAGCTATGCTTGGCTGCCGTTCCGGTTTTTAGACTTTGGTTAAGGAACAATCTCCTGATGTTGTTGGTACGCATTGCACTATTCATCGCCAAGTTCTCATAGCAAAAACTTTGCCTGATCAGCTGAAAAATGTCCTTGACGATGTGGTTAAAGCAGTGAACTTCATCAAAGCAAATGCACTCAATTCTCGTCTATTTGCAGAATTGTGCATTGAAAGTGATTCCGAATGTGTAACTCTCTTGTTGCACTCTCATGTGAGATGGCTTTCGAAGGGTACCGTTTCGAAGGAAGAACCGTTTTTGCGCTAATTTGCCTTAAGTTTTTGGAAGACCGTCAGTCGTTGAAAAAATCGCAAGGGGATCGTTCAACAAATTTTTTAAAAAAGTTTGAGAACCACTGCCCTATAGGCTACTCATGAATTGCATTCCCGAGGGGATAAATCCTCTTCATCTGTTAATTCTACCACTAGCCATGCACTAGCCTAGTAAACGTGACAAAGCAAGCTTGCAGCTAGAAAACAAAATGCAGTATGTCTTTCCTATGAAGGCTGTAGGCTACTTTACTTTTGCAGGAAATAATCAAACATTGAGACAACGATACGCTTGCTCTTTGTGTAAGTTGGAGTAATTGCGGCGTAAATCCATTTAATCTTACCATGCCTTAACCGTAACCAGATGTGAATGGATGAAAGAAATGTTCTGGCGGCGGAGTAAGACATCTTTACTTCATGGTTGGAATAATTCATTATCAAGCGAAATAAAACCATTTGATCTCACCATGCTTTAATGTACACGTGTAGTAGTGTTTTTTTTAAATTTTTTTATTTGTAGTGTTTTCATGATTTTTTTGCCGGGCCGCAGGTTGGGCAATTGGAGCCAAACGATGTCGGACATTTGTCGCAACTTCACTTGTCAACTACGCTTGATGAGGTAATGGCATACTTTCTTTTGACTGTCGTTGACAACTCAGCTGGTAACATACAAGGAAGGTAACCAACTAGAAACACAGTTGGTTTTGATGAAGTTTGATTTGATCACATGGTACTTGCATCTCAGATGAAAAAATCGTTCCTTTTTGTTTTGAGTTTTCTGCAGGCGTTAGATCAGTGATTTTCAAGCTTTTTGGTGGAACGGAACCCAATGAAACATTCCAAAAGCTCGAGGAACCCCTGTTCCATAATTTAATTGCCTTATGCAAAAAACATCGTTTGATTAATAAAATTCAATTAAAATACTCATGTTCAGATATATTTATGTAGCCTAAAATAAAAATACAATCTGTCGACGAAATTTGGCGGGAAAGCAGAAAGTTAAAGGTAATCGCACCACAAGAAAACAACGAAAATTCGGGATCGCAGCGAACGTGTTAAAGATCAACTAATGGCGGCCGTGCATTGTTGAAAGCTCAAGGACTTTTAAATGTGGATACTTAAAAATTAAGAATCCGATTCCTCAAAAATACGGAACTTGATTGCTAGATTAGCAACCTGGACCAAGGCCAATGGTATCCAGGAAGTTGCTTGACTTTGCTAGCTTATCCACATGCGCACAACAACATGGAAGACATTGATGCCATGCAGACTGTACATGAATAATTTCATTTAAAGTTTGGACTTTCCTTATAGTAGCCTACCATTAGGGCGAGCCTTACTAGGAAATTCGTATTTTTAACATAGCCAAATGCATGTAAATAACCCAGACCACAGCCATCTATAGTTATAGAGAGGTCTTACACGTGAGCCATTTATTTGTGACTGGAGGCAAAGCCTTTGCTGAGTCAGCAGTTTTTGTCCGAATTCTTTTAAGAGTTTACGTTGGCTGCTCAGTTGCAATGTTACTGTACTTTCTTCGCGGCCAGATTGAACTACTTGTTATTATGACCAGGCCCGGATTTAGGGGGGGGAAGAAGGGGCAGTTGCCCCGGGCCCCCCGACTTTTGAAGGGCCCCCCTATGTGGAAAAAAATGTGATTTTGTGTTATTTTTTCCTTTTGGCCTTTAAAGTTTCTGCAAAATGCTGTGCAGTACTGGACTGATGCTACTGAAGACGTAGAGGTGGTTTTTCGCGCCGTTGGCGCGAAAACTTTTTTTGCACGGGGGCCCTCCGATCTAAAAGTGCCCCGGGCCCCCCATCAGATAAATCCGGCCCTGATTATGACATGATAGTTAGAGTTAAAATATTGATTATAATCTTTGTTAGCAATTATGCTGTGGGACGTTGCACTCTTGTTGGATTAAGCTGCTTAAAAAATTATCTGATTTGTTGTGAAAATGCTTTTAAGTCTTTAAAGTTATGTTGTTGATTAAATACAGCTATAGGCCTGCCTCCAAAAAATTAAGCCATGGTTTTGTTGATTGTTTTTAAGCATAAAGTAGAAGTCTGAGCTAGTTTGTAGTTGAAATTTAACTGACTA
This sequence comes from Aplidium turbinatum, assembly GCF_918807975.1. Taxonomy (NCBI): domain Eukaryota; kingdom Metazoa; phylum Chordata; class Ascidiacea; order Aplousobranchia; family Polyclinidae; genus Aplidium; species Aplidium turbinatum. The sequence continues at coordinate 524,382 of NC_137483.1, read as the reverse complement.
TTTTAATAATTCAGTTCCAATGAAGAACATTAGTCGGTCAAATTTAGAAACAACTTTAAAATCTTAGGCCAGGAGTCCGCACACAGTGGGTCGCGACCCAAGTTGGAGTTTCGAGACCATCAACTCTAGGTCGCAAAACAGTTTAAACTTACTATAATATAACTTGTTTGACAAAAATAAATACAATCATATAAGCTACTCATTGATGTGCTGAGTTTCGTACAATCTTGTAGAAGGAAATTTCTACTTTCAATGGTAGCACAGTAGTCCCGCTTATTAAGGCCATGTTTAATAGGCCATCACCTTTATTAAGCACAATTTGGTCCGTTCCGGAATTATTGAATGCGTAGGAGTGGCAGAGAATTGTCCCCACTCAATTAGCACAAAGATGTCCGGTCCTGACGTGGGCTTAATAAACGGGAACGACTGTATTAAAACATGTATTAAAGATTATTACATACATAGTATTAAAATATTTAACATAGTATTAAAACTGTTAAATTTACTTTATATTACATTATTAACCCTTTGAAGGTTGGGGGGGGGCTGTCAATTTAACTTTTTAGTATCAACAGTTGTACCTCTAAAACCATTGAGGTTGCGACTACGAGATTTCTTGACTCTTCCTAACTTTTATTCACCTCTATTGAGCTGAAATTTTGAGCGAATAAAGGTTATAACAGTGGTTCCCAACCTTTTTCATCCGGTGGACCCTTTTAGTCAATATTCAAATCCAAATTCCCCCCCTATAAATTTAGTTTGTTAAAAACTCGTTTACATTAATATTTTAGTCTAAGTCTTATAAAATAAAATTTCACTAGCAATAAACTTTTTAGCCTGTAATATTCCTTTTTATAATAAAATAATTCAATTAATGAAGAACGTTGCTGAAAAGTATTTTATCCAAAGAAAAAGACCAAAAATGATATAAAAAGACCAGCTGAAAGTCTCCCTCAGCCATGCAAACACTGATCTAGATTCGTGGGAACAACTTGCTAGTGACAGATCACTCTGGAGAAAAAGAAGTAGGGAATGCACGAAAATTTTCGAAAAAAAAAACAAGATACAAAAAGGCCATGAAAAACAAAGCATTAGAAAAGCTAAAACTACCACGTCCGACACCCTCCATACAATGTGATTTTTACCCACGTCTTTTGCCTCATGGACTGGGCTTCCAAAGCCACATACGACATCACCATCCAAAGCCAAAATCGATTTGAAGACGAAACCAATGCTCGGACACGAGCTGGAGTCAACGACATTCAAAATATAAGAGCCAATGCATTTAACAGTCTGTGTGATGCTTGTGACTTTTTTGTTTCGACAACTCATGAATATGGTGGAAGAGTAGGCTACTGGAAAGAGCATAACGAATATTATATTCTCCACGTCTAATCTGCTTTTCTGTTTTGTTTTCATCTGTAAGAGTTGAAAAACCTGATTTGCATAGATAAGTGGACGCAAACGGAAAGATACTTTGAATAGGTTTCTCTGCCACTTTGGGATAGGAATTACACATTAATGGCCAAAATCCAGTAATTGATTTTTTTTCTCTGAATAAGTTTCTTGCGCAAGAATCCATCTTGAGTTTTAAAAATTCATTCTGCAATTTATCGGGAAGCTTTTCCATCAACAATGTGAATGAATTTGGTAATAAATCAAGCTCATCGTCATAAATTTCAGGAAAATATCGAATTAATTCCAGCTCTAATGCTGTGAGATATTGCAAAATCAATTCTTTTTCCAACTCTGGAAGAACTTGTTCCTTGCCGTCAACAACCGGCACCGATGATAATTCTTTAAATATGGTGACATGTTCAATTGTTCATTCTAATTTCTAACTTTTCTCTTTCAATTATCGAGCTTGCTGGTGAAAGCTTCTAAAGCATCTTTAAATGCTGAGCGGTACTGGCATCTGCTCCTGGAAGGACCATCCAAGCCAGCCTGGTTGAAAGGTAGAGCCCAGACAAAACGTAGTCCCCCCGTGATCAGGACAGCAGAGTCTTCTAGTAGGCTACCTTAAGACAATCTCCTAATGACAGTGACATAAATCAATTACTCTCCTCCATCTTGCCTTGAGCCAGCATGGAAGCAGTGCAGTTTGTAAATTCACATGATATCAATATGTCAATAGCTCATGGATACAACCCATGTTGATGCGAAATCTGCTTCAAACAGAGATGGCAATCTAATAGCCTATATACCGTGTATTGGTGTTTTTCCCTTTCATTTTCAGCTTTTCTTTATTTAATGGACCAAACATATCAACCAAATAAGCAAGGAATCTAATCCATTTGTCATCATTCAGCAATGAAATAAATTTCAATTTTATTTAAAGGTCAAAAAAATAATTTAAGCTCGTCTCTGAGCTCAAACACTAGCTTGGTTATGTTTCCTCTTGAAAGCCATCGAGTATTTGCATGAAAACGAAGTAGGCCTACGTGAAGGTTTGCATCCATGTCAGTGCACAGTTGCTTAATAATCGGTAGTCAAGGGCTTTTCCTTAATGCTCTAAAGCTCTGGTCTTGGCCAACTTACTAGGCTTAAAAAGGTTTACAATCCTAAAACCAAATTCCCCCCTGAAAATTGCAAAATTCCCCCCTAGTGGGGAATTCCCCCCCGGTTGGGAACCACTGGGTTATAAGTTGAAAGATATAAGGCATTTCTCAGCACATCCTCTGAAATATTTCATATTTCATTGTTCAAAATTTTCCCACCAGCTGGATGAAAGTAATTAATTTGGCCCATGTCTCGTTAATCCTAACTGTTTCACAGCATGAAGGGAATTGGCTGTATGTAAAATTATGTAAAAAAATTTTAATCACAACATTGCGAAGCATGTTCTTCATTACTCTACCAAAAAATAATGTGTAAAGTTACGCTACAATTACGGTCAAAAGTCACCTCAACATTTCAACGTATATGAGCAGTTCTAAAATTGACATAGTTTTAATTTTCGGATATGCTCAGCATAAATAATTTTACAAAGTGAATCCCAAATTTTGAAACCGTTCCTTAAAAAATAACAGAGATATCACTCCTAAAGCATAAGAAGAATCGACAGGCTCCCTCCAAACTGAGCAAGACTCCAGGATCTCAACTTTCTAAGGGTTAAACCGCGGTAAACACATGAAGTCCCTGGAGTGGCATTTTCATGATGAAATAGGCTAAACAGCAGTGTTGGCGGTAAACACGGTCCATGCTTGGAGAGTAATATAACTAATATCTTCGTAGTTTTACTACTTATAATTTGTTAAAACGAACGATCGTTTTTGAAAAGATCTTTAATAAAAGTTCATTTAGGTTATTTTGCCGCAATCATTGCTTTCTTGAACTTTGAGTTTGCGATAATAGCGGAAGGTCATAATTTGTGTTTGCACCTCATTCATTATTTGTAATGTAGGGCTACCGGAATTTCCTTCAATGGTATTATTGTTGAAACTGTCAACGTCAACAAGTAGGGAGAGTAGATTCATCCATCTCTCTAATACTGGACGCCTTGCTTATCCTCTTCATTATCAAGATCCACTAAAGTTTCATGGGCCTACAAGTTTCTTCAACAAAAAATATGGAAATAATTTCTGTCCTGTTATCGAGTGTTTTCTGGTTGTCTATAATTGTTATCGTCACAAACACAATTTACAGAAGTTAGCATAGGAGGTAAAGTGTGGTACAACGTTACATGGGGTAAGAACTTACAACGGCTTTGTGACGTATCTATACATAGTATCACGTCAGCAAAGTGTTACATGTGCATAGTTACAGACTTCATCATCCTAGAAAGATTGAGCTTAGTTGAGTTTATAAATTGAAATTTGCAAACACAGACCACAGACTAAACTAGTGGTTCAGAACCTTTTTAGACTCAACTTGGTTGTAAATTAATAATAATGTTATGATTTTATTTATTGTCACTCTGCAACAGCTTAAATCTGCGACAGGGTTCATTTTTAATTTTATAGCAAGTTTATGATGTCATCATATTATAACCCGACTTATTCCCACTGCTTTATGCAAGAAATAACACAATCCGTACCGTTTTTAAAGTCTTTGGTTTGACCCGATCTGGAATTGATCTCATTACCAGAAGTTGTGATCAATGGCGCCTCCTGTGGCTGTCACCAACTAGGTCACTTCGTCGTATTGTGCTTCATGCATCATTGTTAGCTCACAATGCATCCATGATTCTTCACCCTCTTCACCCAGGTGAGGTGAGGGTCAGTGTTCAGCATAAAGTGACCACTACCCTCGTCATTGCAACGTACCAACCACAGCGCTGCCCGTACATTCTTCTACGTGGCCTTAGGTAGCCGAGAACTAAGGTTTCCTTCCTTCAGCATCATTTTAGATGTTCTCATTATCGGCATAGCTTACTTCCTTGTGACGTGTTATCAAAAGTTATTTCTTGAAATTTCATAAGGATTTCAAAAAAAACCTGGAAGTCAACCCTGCTCGTGTCTACGGCGTAAGTAATCCAGCAATTACAGTATGTAATCCAGCAATTACACAAGCCAACACACTTGTTGTGTCAGCATAGTAAATGTCATTCTAGGGTATATTTTGGGTGCTGAATTCAAAAATCACATCAGATTTCTTGTATCACATCAGGATTTTATGATATCTGATTGCTGTTTTGGTAAAAATGGCTAAAATCGACTCCTGATCTGCATTGGTAGACTATGGCGTTTCATGGAATTTGAACTCTTTTTTGTCAACAAGGTCTGTGATAAAGTCTAAATTCATCACGATAAAGTCTAAAGTCTACACAAGAGATACAAACATAATATTAATGAAAACATTGAGGTATTTCAAGACCTGTTTTATTTTTTTTTATTTTTTATTTTATTGAAGTGTGGTAACTTGAACCCAATTGTTCAAAGTTTATCTGCTAACACTAAACGTTCAACGTCATTTTTTTTACAAGAGTAGGCTACATTGTTATTTTTTTCGTGTTAAGAAGTAAGTTTGGTGGCTTTGCAAATCCCCAATACATATTTCAAACCCTTTGGTTTTGCCATCTTTTCCTTTTGTTGGTGCTACAGTTGTGTGTTTGTAATGTCATTCGCTATTATGTTTGCGCCAGCAAAGAAAAATAAAATTGAAGAAATGGAATAGAATAGACACTTAAAAATAGGTTCAATTCTACAGAAAAAAGGAAATTCACATGCACATTTGGGCAACGTTACTCTGGACAAACTTTCGCATGCACGATTTTTGTGAATGTTGTGAGTGGATTTAGGATTTCTATTGATCTATCGTCTTAGGTTTTCCACACACGCTTTACATGCAATATGGGGAGCCCATGATTTGTCCTAATCACCTAGACGAATTTTAAAGTATGTAATATGCTTGTTTCACAAAACTTGTTATGGTTTGCCTTTGGTTGGGAAGAGTAGCCTATAACTGCCATACATGTAACAAAGAACATCAGGGTCATTTTCACACTTTTTGAAGGTGTCATTCTGCTACTTATTCACACCACAAACAGAATTAACACCTTGCTAATATGAAAAAATCTGAATACATGAAAATTCAAATAAGTATAAGTCATAGACAAGTTTCACATAAGCTTAAATCTCCACGTTCAGCGAAAAAGATAAAACCGATGTTATATATCAAAAAGTAGAATGGTACTAAGCATTCAGGCGAAAGTGAATGTAACCCTGCCGGTAAGGGGTGGTTTATGGACAGTTCCCAGAAGGTACATAAGTTGGATGGTCTACCATACACAGATGGTCCACTAGCCAGATGGTCTAGGTGACTCTTTTGACCAGTAGACCATCTAGCTAGGGGGGCTTCTGACTAGTGTACCTTTAAAGGTAGGTCGGTCACTCCAATGGTCATGGTGTCATCATACATCTCCAAATGCTACAAAATAAAATCATTCCCATGAATATGACAAATTTTCAAACACTATTGACTCATAAGGTCTTTATAAAACGGTAACAGTAAGAGAAAATTCGGCCAAAAAGCCAATATTATGAGAAAAAATATCATGCAAAAATCTCAAAAACCTGATGTGATGGGTAAAATCTGACGTGATTTTTGAAATCAGCAGCCTCAATATACCCCAAATCACATCTTACATTGCAAACACAAAATTTTTTACCATTTTTGTTGGCCTGTTGTTATCGATTCGGTTGTCATTCTCGTGCCAATCACGGTTGATCAACTGACATCATGCAGGCCGATCATGTCGCACTGACGTCATACATACATATGTAAGGTTTTTAGCTATTTGAAGCCCCCAGTGTAGGGTTTTGAATATCTGAAGCTGTCTTTTGTTATTTAAAGGATAATTTAATCTGTCTGTCTAGTCTAGGGGCATGCTTAGGCTACCTACAAAAATTAAACAAGTTGATTGGAATATTAAATATATTTATTATTAATCAAAGCTACAATTTTGCTATTTAGGAAATTGAGAAATATGTCTAACCAATTTAGTTTATTGCGACTGGTGTCTGATGAGCGACAGTCTCGCGTCTTGAATTTAACCTTCTCCTTTCACAGTCCGTTTCTGAGTGTTGTTCAGTCTATTCTCTGAGTGTGTGCATTTTTCAATTCCCCGCTTATTTCATAATATACCGGTAGTACCTTTTTATCAGTAATAGCCTATTGTGAGAGTTACGAAAGCGAAACCGGTTACATAGTTATGTCGCTTTAGAAATACAGATGTGGTGAGCTCATGACGTACTCAACAGAGGCCAAGTCATCGTGCATGCTGGAGTCTAAACTGGAGGCGAAGATGTTTTTATGACTTTGACATAGGCCCTACCATATTGAAAGTATATGTATAAATATTTTAAATGAAGAATGAGAATGGTTCGTACCAAAGTTCTGAGTTCCTGTCGTCTGGCACCCATACGTGTCCCTAAAGTTAGACTCGGGCACATAAGGCTCCGGGGATGGAGAGACCGCTGGGGTTTCGTCAAGAAGTAAGGCTTCCCAGGTTAAATTATCGTTCCTATTCAAATTCGACTCGGTGGGGTCATCTCTAGCGGCCCCAAAGCTTACATGTCTTTTAAATTCCGGATACGTGGGGTCATCAAAGGGAACGTTAGTATTCAGATTAGTGCTGGACTCGGGAAACGATCGGTGATCTTCACCCAAGCCAGTAGTGACATTTAATTTAATTTGCTGTTTCTTGAATTCAAACTCGGCACTTAAGTTTTGAATGGCTAGGTTAGATCTTATCTCTTCCTTTTTCAATTCATTCCTAGCTATCAGGGTATTAATTTCTCTTTGTTTATTAAATTCTATAAGAACTTCAGAGTGCCCTGCTTTGGGGTCAAAGTTTCGAGGCTTTAGTTTAAGTCGGGATTCGTAAGCAGCCGGATGGGATTGAGTTTCGATCTTAGCTTTAAGCCGAGTTGTCATGGGATGAGACCCCTTTTTATATGTGTAGTTCCTCAGGAACTGTCTCATCACACTCTTTAGTCAAGTTAACGATCGGTGGGTGGGTGGCCCTCAACACATCACCATGATCACCAATTCCAACATTTAGGCCCTCAAAGATACAACTAGATATGGGCGACGAAGACATTCGCCTAACAATTACTGGTTAAAGAATTACAGTACAATACTACAATTAATTACCGGCTAAAGAAATACCATATAATACAACACTACGATTAATTACTCAATTGAGAAAAGTTCGGAACTACCTTGCATGCCAAGAGTTCGTTTGTTCTTTGTTTCTTCTGAAGCTTCTTTATTTATTCCCTTTATGAATTCTTTCACATTAGGTTTCTTTTCTTCTTTCTTCTGATGTTGCAAAGTTAAATTAATTTGATTGTCTTTGAACTACTATTTTTAATTTGGTTCGTCCCTCTAAGTTGTTTACAGAGAATTAAATTTAGAGAGCTTGTAACATAAGTTTCCCTATCCTTTCTAAGACTTCTTTTAACACACAATTTTTGAAGTTGATTTGATTTTCTTATTGTAGGATTAAAAATAGTCTTTCACAAATACCAAGCAGTAACACCAAAAGAATTTATCCATCCGGACGGCAATAACAGAAAACTGGAATGATTGAAAGTAAAGTGAACAGTGCTGGCTCTACCTTTGAGAAGGCGCCTTCCCGCAGGTAAAGCACTAACAAGTCAGATGACGCGTGCGTAGAAACAATTATGCAAATGAGCCTCGGGAACAAAGTCTTAGAATTAAAAAAAAAAAATTTTTTTTTTTAAGATTTTCAATTTCAATATAATTCCTATGTGCGGTGAAACTTTACCAAACATTTTAGTTAGCAGCTTTATCTGTGGTTTTCATAATTTATGAACAATTTTTTTAATTTTACTCAGTTTTTTTTTGAAAATTGCACTCTTTTTCATGGCATTTCCTTTAAAAAGTTAATTTTTTTAAACTTCTGGCAGAGCTGATATTGCGTTGTTCAAATATTGAATTTGTTTTTGTAGTAGTTTTTAAGATGATTGCTGTTGGTAGGTTATTTGGATAACTGTAGTATTGAAATATTGAAATACTGGCCATGCAAACAAATATTGAGTACCAAAGCTGAAGACTGGCTGTTGCATGTCGGTTTTGGTAAAATCATATTACTTGAGAGCACACCAAGATGTTTTATGAAATTGTATGAAAAGCTGAGAAAAGTAACTAACTGTACGGTACCTCTGAGAATGGTGGGAATCGTTGAGACAAGTTTAAATGTTTTTTCCCAAATTGGTTTAGCGTTGTTATTTTTAGTACCGGTGTAGTAGGCTATATTAAACTCACAATTGCAGGGTCAGTCTTCAGATTTTGAGCCAAAAAATTGCTTGCATGGCCAGTATTTCAAGATATGGCTCAGACGAAACTAGAAATCCTATGCAGCATTTTGAAATTCTACTTTAGAAAAATAACTAGGCCTACTTAGTCTGGCTGAACTTGCGCAGGTTAATACTTTGCTCCACTGCAGAACAGTACCACAAAAATGTGTCAGGGATCACCCAGGAATTATTAAGACACTCTCATTGTTTCAGAACTTGGTTTTAAAATTTGTTCCAGTCTAAAATACCCGATTGTACTATAGTGTGCAACTGTGCATGTAGTATAAATAGGAATAGTCCAATGTGGTGTAAGTAGGAATAGTCTATCAAACGCTTGGAAGTCTGTGTGCATTAATAAAAATTTAGCCTCCAATTTTGAGACCAGCAAAGTTTATTTTAAAAAACGTAAAACGTTAACATGTTTAGATTGTTTTTATAAAAACTGAACATTTAAATTGTGCTGCTTAAAGTTTGTTAACTTGAATTTGGTCAGTTCATGCGGTCTCAAAGCACCACTTGTGACCTCAATTTTGTCAAACTTGCGCCATTACAAAGTGCAGCCTATAGTTAATGCAGGCATAGTTTTCATTACATCTTCATTTTCATGTGTATTTTAAAGTATGTTAACTGTTTGAAGGTTGGGGGGGGGCTGTCAATTCAACTTTTTTGCATCAACAGTTGTATCTCTAAAACCACTGAGGCTGCGACTACGAGATTTCTTGACTTTTCCTTGCTTTCATTCACCTCTATTGAGCTGAAATTTTGAGCGAATAAAGGTTATAAATTGAGAGATATAAGGCATTTCTCAGCACATCCTCTGAAATATTTCATATTCTATTGTTCAAAATTTTCCCACCAGCTGGATGAAAGTAATTAATTTGGCCCATGTCTCGTTAATCCTAACTGCTTCACAGCATGAAGGAAATTGGCAGTATGCGTGGACCTTTTGTTCTCCTCACGGCTTATAAGCGACGTCGATACAAGAAAAGCTTCAATTTTGATACAATGAGTTACCATCGCTTGCGGAAAAAATTGCGTAAAATTAAACATAATACTTGGTGCCAATGCATCTAAAGCGACAATTGTTTTTCCCAGACAATGATGTCCTTTCAATCCAACAATGCATAGGCTACAACGTTATTGCAATGACTCAGCGTCATTTGGAGTAGATTTGATGTAAAATGTGAGATAAGTATTGAAAGTGATCGACTTGTTTTGTTTCACTCTCATTTCTCGGGACATATTCAACGTTGTGGACTGTTTTTAGATTGTTTTGTTTGGGCCACAACACTTTTTTGAATAATTTGAAATTTACCTACTGTAGAAGCAGCGCTGTAACATATTATTTGGTTTCAAATCTTTCCTTTTGTCCGACACACTATCAAAAGCAGAAAAGGCGTCGATGTTCCCAAAGCTTCTCACATATACTTGTAAACATTTATTTCCAAGTCGACATGTAAAGATTTGAAATGCAATACACTTCTCATTTGTGTAGGATAAACCAGAACATCACGCTTTTGTGAAAAGGACGATCGTTCTACCACGTTTATACGTGATGCAGCTGAGTTGAATCAATATATTCGAGGCTTCTTGTACCAGGTTCACTGTCACTGATAAACTAAACCGCAATGCAGTACCTCGCAAAGCAATTGTAGCGTAACATTTCCATGTGCTATAACTCGTCATAAATTGTGAAAACTTGTGTATTTACTTTTTAAGTTGTCTCATGTGAAATATAAGTTTACATAGCAATGTCACAATGAAATCTTATCTCCGTTTACCAAACTAAAGATATGAACTTATGCGACGTCTTGCAACGTTGAATCGACGGAAAGGCGGGTAACTGCCAACCTGAACTGAGAATGCATGAAAGAAATCGTTTATTGTCGAATGGACGTGACGTCAGAAAACGATGAATCGACATAGGCTAGCGGCGAGAGATATTTTAGTTAGATAATGACACGCGGCAGCGCGTTTGCATTGAATAAAAATACCTTTATTTTATCCATTTCTATTTCCATTCTTCCTAGTTTCGTCTCACAATAACAAACAGATGAAGTTACGCATATTTACTAAATTATTCAATAAACAATAATGCATCCAGCATTATGTCAGCACTGATTGACTAGACATATTCACGATTTGGCAAGTTGTGTGAGAATTGTATTCAATTAATTGCATTATTTATTGTAGGTAACACCTGCAAAAATTCAAGTAATTGCAGACTCTGCCTTCATAAGTGTAGTTTAGAAGTAGCCTTCTCATATTGAGCCAATCGAATCAATGTAAAATAGAACGCTTTTACTTGATAGCGCGTGTGATATATAGATTTTATGTAACAACTACTTTCAGTTACATTGAAAGTGAATGAGTAAGCATTATGCAGTCTGTGACAAGGACTGGAAATGTATAATCAGAAAATATAACATCATGAAGTATATTGCGTTATGTACATCTAGTAATTTTTATAAACATGGTATCATTTTGCAGGCAGGCGTTTTATAGGGAAACAAACTTATTCCATAGTTTGATTTATGGCACTTATCCAACTGTTTCATAATAGCTGTTTTAGTTGAATTTAGAAAAAAATATAACTTATAACCGCAGACAGATGCAACTTTTTTCATCGTTTAGGGTTAGGCAATCGGCAGTACAGTGAACTATAGTGGTACATAACATAACCCATATGCGGAGTAATTGCAAGGGTCAACACAAGTAATGGAAAGGTTGTTTTTGAATTATGGTGATGGAATTCTTGTAATGCTATTGAACTTCATCTTGTTATGAAAAACTTATATGGTTTGCATTTGCAAGAAATATCATACTTTTGGATTTTTTTTATCACTGAACTGTCCGTTAGTAGAGTGTTTCTTTATTACCTTAGTTAGGCCTATTGGTAAGTCAGGAAAGTATATGTTGATGTGACATATGAGGATATTCTAAGAGACCGAGTTATTTTGTAAATAATATTTGATTTTTGGACACCATCAAAATTTTCACACAATACACAAATGCGCATCGAGATATAGTGCTCATAGTTGGAAAAAGTTAGATTGTGATAATTACAACTTGCCTAAGTAGGCCTACAGCAAGGGACAATCAAAATAGATGAAACCGCATTCATGGTAATATAGACGTTTTGCAAACTGCTCTTTTCATTTTCAATATAATAACAAGAATGGCAGCTTATTTTCACTAAACATATAAACAAATATCAAAAATTATGGATGAACAGCGCATCTATATTTTTCGGCTTAGGTTCAACAATGCATTCTAGCCGTCAAAATGATGGAATATTTGGTAATTTTGTTGAGACATACCATTGCCCAATCGTTGAATTTACATCAGAAATAATTTTATTAGATGATGATCAGTTTCATGCACATGGTTTTATTCAGCGTTACAATGCTGTTTTTCAAGCCACGTGGCGTTCATGGTCATAACGCAACATTGCAGAAACAGCCAATATTGATACCTGGTAGGCCTACTAATTATTATGCTGCTTTCGTCGAATCTAAGTCGATAAACGACGAAATTATGCAAACGCCTGTTGGATTTCCCTTCTACGTGTAGTTTATCATAAACGTGAAAGCATTGCTCAAGAAGCTAACCTGAATCAGCATAGATAACCATAACATTCATATAGTTTCATCATCAGTAAATATGTAAAGTGCACTTCACAATTTTTGACAACGGTCTGACAATTTATTATATTGCAAAGTTTTGGTTTATTCTTGAGTTCTATAATTCTGTATAACAGTTTTTTTCTAACTAGTTTGTATGTGACTAACAATTTGTTTCATTATACAATTTCTTTAGTATTTCAACGCCATTATTAAAAAAATTACTTCCTTTTCACTTTTAAATAAAACATGGCAAGGCAAGGATTTAGTGCATAAGAAATACTGCAACATGTTTTACTGGATTCTGACGACGAAAGCCAGGCAGATGATTTGGAGGACTCATGGCACTCCGATGCAGATGAAGAAGCAGATTCTTCTCCGTCAACTTCCGCAACAGCAATTCCGATCGAGATTGACGACTAGTTACCTTCCATGGGCGATGTTCAACCGGAGTTTGCGCCACCACGATGGATTATAACATCGAAAAGACTGGTGAACAGCATAGATTCCTCTCTCGACATGAACAACTACGATGATGCTCAGTTTCCCGACACACTGAAATCTTATACAACTTTTGTAGAAAAGCCAAAGAACAGACAAGAGAGCGGCGTCAGCATTACTTGGTCTAATGCGAGACCGGTGCACAATGGGAGAAGGGGCCGGGCTAACATTATATCTGGCCCGACTGGTGTTAGAGGAAAAGCCAAAGAAGCCAAGACTCCTCGGCAACCATGGGAACTATTTTATTTTTTTTAACATTTTGAACATTAGCATATTGTTCAAGAAACAAATAGAAAAACTGCCACATTCATTTCTCAATTGCCAGAGAGAATTTTAGATGACAGCAGGTACTGCTATTTTGGCCCAACCAATAACGAGGAGATGCTGGCCTTTGTTGGATAAGGGTATTTTCGGGGGCTTTTAGGACAAGCTGGTCATTCCACGGATGTATTGTTCAATCAAATGCAAGGGCATCCCGTGCTTAGTGCAACTATGAGCAAGAACCGCTTTAAATTTTAATTTCGAACATTTCGTTCGACGACCAAAATACTAAGCCGCAACGTTGGAAGAATGACAGGTTTGCCGCATTTCGAGTCGTTTTTGAAATGTTTAACAAAAACTGCAACAAACATGTCATTCCAGGTGACTACTTGTCGTTGGACGAAACGCTATACCCCATGAGGACACAAATTGCCTTCAAGCAATATAATCCAAACAAGCCTGCGAAATATGGCCTTCTGTTTAAGTCGGTAAACGCCAGCAGATTCCGATACACATTTGCGGCATCGGTCTATTCAGGTAAAGCGAAGGAAGAGCCATTTCATTTTTACGTTCGTGGAACAGAAGAAGTGGTAAAAGGAATGGTGATGAGCCTGGAACAACACGGTGACCCTCAAGGTGGGAATATTTCGTATGACCGCTTGTACACTTCCATACCACTCGCGCAGTGGTTGCTTGACAGGGGTATAACGTCAGTGGGAACCCTCAACGCTATACGTAGAGGAATACCCCTTGAAGTGAAGCAAGTTAGTGGTAGGGATAAATTTTTGTACAAAATTTATTGGCAGACGAGTGAGGCTGATCTCAGCCTACATTCTTATGTAGTAAAAACGAAGAGTTCTAGCATGCGGAATATGTTGGTGTTGACGACCATGCAACCTCTATTGGGGATTACCAAGGATGACGGCAAAAAGAAGCCAGGCTTGTATAAGCTTTACGACTTCACAAAGGGTGGCACCGATATCATCGACCAAAGGATGGGTTCATTCACGTGCAAAGCGAAGTTCCCACGGTGGACAACTACTGCGTTTGCTTATTTTTTGGATACTTGCGTCAACGCATCTACAGTTTTAGCACTAAATGAAGGGACTGATCTACGCAAGCGAAAATCCTACGACTTCGGTTGGGAACTTGCCATGGAACTCGTAAAGCCATTCGTAAAGTCGCGATCTCTCCAGGGCCTGAACTATCACACCATACATAAGATTGAAGCAGTGATAGGGAAACAACCTTCAACAACAACTCCAAGCGGAAGAAGGGCCACTCTGCCCCAACTATCGTCGACACGACGTAGATGCAACGTATGCAAACACGCTATTATGGGAGAAGGTGCCAAAGCCAGAAAAAATAAACTACCAAAAAACCGTGGCCAATGTCAGTGCTGTGAAAAGCCTTTATGTCCTGCACATTCCATACGAGTATGTCAAGCTTGCTTTTGCGCAGAGTAAACTATTTGAATGATTGCGGTTCTATAAACATTGGCTTCAACCACAGCCTAAATAAAACACGGAGCTCAATAAAAGATTTTCCTTTTTTCCTTTCATTAGACAGATAGCTATTTTTACGTTGATTCAACATATCAAGACGTTGAATACTTGTAAACATGCGCGGTTTTGCAATTAGATTGTTTATCAAAATCATCTATCCTTTTTTGTATAAAAAGTGGGTCATAAAACTAATCGTAATACTGGATGTAAAATTCAGCATTTTTATATGCTGAAACAGTATTGTATTCATATTTTATAAATCCATTTTCTATTTAGAAAATATCAATGTAATGCGGTTTGAACATGGCTGAATTTTAGCACGAATACAACGACTGATTTTATGACTTTTATACAAACAAGGACAGAAGAGAAGTAATCTAATTGCAAACCCGCGCATGTTTACATCGTCTTGCAATGTTGAATCCACGTCGAAATGATTGTATTAGCGTTGTATTCAATTCCTCGTATTATCGAACTGTAAATGTGCAGTCACTTGTAATTTCAATGTGCCTCACTGCATATTCCTAAATATTTTTGAACTTGTGTGTACATAACCTGACAGAACACAGGTTGCTTTACCATTGAATCAAGTTGAAACACGTTGCTGCAAGAGCCTTGTGCTAATTGCTGCAGTCCGGTATTACTGTAACTAAATCAAAATACTTATCAATATTTTGCTGCCAAACTGACAT
The DNA here is from genome assembly GCF_918807975.1 of Aplidium turbinatum. Taxonomy (NCBI): domain Eukaryota; kingdom Metazoa; phylum Chordata; class Ascidiacea; order Aplousobranchia; family Polyclinidae; genus Aplidium; species Aplidium turbinatum. The sequence goes on along the minus strand of NC_137483.1, from coordinate 509,035 downwards.
TTTTATCGCACAAACGCCCATTAGGCAGCTAATTCTTTGTAAAGTATTTCTCCAGGTTCACAATGATTTGACGCATAATAAATACTACTTTGAATAAATCTAAATATTGTTTGGATTTTAGTGTGTGACGTATGAATCTTAGAGAGCTTATTGAATCCACAAGAAAATGACCCTAGACATTACAGATTGTCCTTTTGACGAAAAGCGTTGTGACGTTCTGTTAATTAATGAACCGTAACTGTTTTATTTTGAATTTCTTTCTGACTTCTGTTTACGTAGAGCATCATCGACTTTATCGGGTAATCTTACTTCTAGTACTAGCCTTGTATGTAGCCGAGTTCACATTGAACTTACATTGAGAGACGCTGTTGCAACTACAATACATTGCATTTAAACCGCGTTTTTTATCGCATAATTTTTCATTCGTTTCGTGGATTACATAATAGTATTTGATAAACGCCACCCTGCTTCTGCAGCTGGTCTACATTTGTTAATAAAGCGTAGGAGTTGCTGTTCTTGGAACCGAGGTCACAAGATCATAATCCAAATTGGTGTGACACGCGTTCAGAAATCTCATTATTGCATGTAATTGATGAAACATTGTTCTTTTAGTCAAGGAGCAAGGTTTATTTTGAGCGTGGGAAAAGTTATTATTTTGCATGAAAAATATAGATTCAAATTGAGATTATGTAAAAAAATTTTAATCACAACATTGCAATGCATGTTCTTCATTACTCTACCAAAAAATAATGGGTAAACTCACGCTACAATTGCTTTAATCGCAAAATAATCCAAAAGTCATAAGTCACCTCAACATTTCAACGTCTATGAGCAGTTCTAAAATTCACATAGTTTTAATTTTCGGATATGCTCAGCGTGAATAATTTTACAAAATTAATCTCAAAGTTTGAAACCGCATCTTAAAAAATAACAGAGATATCACTCCTAAAGCATAAGAAGAATCGACAGCCCCCCCCCCCAAAACTGAGCAAGACTTCAGGAGCCCAACCTTGTAAGGGTTAAAAGGTTATTTGATACTTAAGATGGGTAGAAAGTGTTGTGTGACTAGTTGCCATTAAAATTATGATTTTACTACACTTTTCTGCCACAGGATAGTGGGTTTAAACCGATGGTCACACATCAGTGAAGAAAGTTTTAGAGTTTTGGAAAATCGTTAATGTTCACAGCCAGCATACTGATGTGCTAATGAAAGATCCTTTGAGATCTGCAATTTCCTCCTCATCAGATTTGAATCTTCAACGGCTGCTTGAATTTGGAAAAATGGCCCATCAAATTCACATGTCTGGTGCAAAGAGAGTGAAGTCATTAACCAGAGACACTGCATCGTGCTTGTCCTACACTTGTCAAGGCTTTGTGGAGCTTGGAAGATATTTATTGGAGTATAAAAAAATTGAGTATGTTTTGTTTGGAAATTTTACTTCAGATCCCATTGAGAAGGAGTTCAGTAAATTACGGCAGTGTGTTATGCATTGAAAACTTGTTTTTTGTTTAATTATTTTTCTTTGTTGTTGAGACTTCTGTAAGGACTGCTATAGAACTTCTTTAAATGTTCATTTTCATTCCTGAGAAGTCTTTGCATTGATATTGTTTGAAGTTGTCGTAACAGATAAATTTTTCGTTCATTATCTGAACTAAAGTAGCACCACAGTTAGTTGCGCAACCATGGGGGGCTTGAATTACCCCCCCCCCCCCTTACCAAAATCCTGGTTGCGCGACTGGCCACAGTCCTTTCATAGTAGTAGTTTTGACCATGTACATTGTACTTTTGTGAATCAGCTGTATACAAAAATAATAATTTCAAAGTTAAAACCTTACACATCTACTGCAATTGTTTTTATTATTGTAACGCACACAGGAGCAACTATTCATTGGAATAGACTATGTCAAGCATATGAAATGCCATGGACAGAAATGTATTTTACATTTTGAAAGCAAAATTTTCACTATAAACGTTTTAGGTTTAAATATACTGTGTTTGCAATGCAATATCTCAATGAAAATATTCGCCCCCAGTTTAGACTCCAGCACGCACGTTGGTTTGGCCTCTGTTGAGTACGCCATGGGTGAGCTAAATTCCGTGAGATTGGCATTTGTTAACAGGAAGCGTGACCTAAGTTCCGTGAGAACAGAATTTAGGTTTTGAATTTTTAGTTCAGGATATGTCATGTGTGTAAACATATCTAGTTGCTCGTTACGTGCCTTCCGGTGAGATGCCGACTGCATGGGTAGAGAAGTCGCTGTAATGTTTTATTCTCATTATTTTATTCATCCGTCTTGTGATTTCAGACGACGATGAAACTTATGTGTCCTCTGACATTCCTGAGCCGTTGCACTTTCCTACTAATGACATCAGTGTTGACGACATTATGGTAAGTATTGCTCTGAGGTGCGTATGATGTCACTGCTACGTAGATGACGTAACAATTAACAATTGTGATGTGTGCTCACATTTACCCTGGTTTGATGGTGAGATGACGTCATATTGACGTCGAGGAGGGCAGCTACAGCGAGAGTCGTTGGATGCGGTGGGTGATTGGGTTCGGGGTAGGGGTGATTCTCATTTTCATCACCCTTGCCAAGTTCTGGCAGATCCACCACGCTGGGCGCCAACACTTCACCAAGCTCGAGGTAAGTTCTCCCATGTTCTGTACCCCCATTTCTTGTGTCTCTCAATGTCGTGTACCCCCTGTCGTGTGCCCCTCAATATCGTATGGCCGATATCGAGGGCCTATATGTGGCCTCAATATCAATTCTCGCTATTTGGCAAGCCTTTTCGCTATTTGGCAAGCCTTCTTACTATTAGGAAAGCCTTCTTACCAGTGATGTACGGGCATACAAAAAATATTGACGCCGTCAGCGTTAACGCAAACGTTCGAAAAACCATACGCCGTATGCGTCAACGCAACTTGTAAAAAAAGTTGGCGGCGTCAGCGTCAGCGCATACACTAGCGTAAACTAATTTTGTTTGCTAGGTGACAAACATTCACACGGTATAAACCACTCGAAACAAACAAGTTCTATTTTGAATTTCCACGAAGAAACACAAGCATCTGAAAGTGTTCATCTGACATTTTGCTGTGTTTTGATTCCAATATGTCTTTGCCCATTGAAAACATTCTTTCAACTGCAGCCCTGGAAGGTATTGGCGTGTTGTAGCGAAAAAAATACATTAAAAAGTATGCGTTGACGCTATGCGCTAAAAAACCGCGAAAACTTTACGGCGTAGCCTCAAGCGCAAACTATCCAAAAAAATGTGGCCGCAAGCGTAAGCGCAAACAAAAATTCTACGCCGCATGTATGCGGCTGATGTTTTATATTCAATCGCCTTGCACTAAAATCAATGACGTGGTCACTGGCTGCGTATTTGTCATTATGTCATCAAGTGATGTCACTGTGCGCCTGTGCTGGGCCACGCGATGATAAGTCACGTAATGTTGTTAATCCCAGGTGGAGGATCATTTGACTCCGGAGGAGAGACAGCTCCTGCAGATGCAGCAAAATGGATATGAGAATCCAACCTACAAGTTCTTCAAAAAGCAGCAGGTGGCCTGAATCGTCATCTGAGGACTTGTACAAAGTATTGTTGTGTATAAACTTGTAATGTTTCGTAGCAAGTTACGTCGAACCAGCAAACACTGACGCAAAACTAATGTAACTTTGATATCTAATTGAAATGTATTAACCCACTGAAGCAGGAATCAAAACTGCTGGAAGATCGCGTCATCCAGAGAAGATGTCGTCTCCAGATGAAGATTGGTTGGTGGAATCTGCTGCCATGTTTTGTTATTCTTATGTGTTTGTTGAACTATCATGGTTGTTGCGCTGTCAGTATTCATCCGCCATAATTTTGATTCGTGGAATTTTTGTAAAATATAAAAACGAAAAAGCGCTCATCGCGATTGAACCGATGTCGGTAGCGACGCGAGATTTCTTTTTGTTTTTATTTTTATTTATGTTTTTATAAAAATTGCGATATTGCGCCCCCGTGTCGAATATCCTTCATTGCAGCCACTTAAATATGCTAGTTCCCAGTAAGATCCCAATTGCTGCAGGGAAGCCGCCAACCAATCAGAAGCTACGCTGTTCGTGAAGCAAATCTTAACCAAATCAAGTCATCGCTTTGCCATTGTCTGAGTTAGCGCAGAGGGTTAGGGGGATAGTTGTCATTTCGTTGACGTGTGTTCGATTCCCACCCAAACCATAACTCCTTTTTCTTCTGTAATTACCAGACAATGTTAAAGTAAAAATCAACTTTCTGGCTGAGTGCTCAATCACAATTGGACGGGAGCCGCTTAAAACATGTTCCGATTGGTTGGCGGCTTCCTTGCAGCAATTAGGATCTTCCTGGGAACCAACATGTTTGTGGCTACCGTCTCGACACCAAATGCGATGACGTAACTCGTGACGTATTTGTATATTTCTTCACTTCTGCGCAGTATGACGTCAATGCTACGTTGCATGCTTTTACTCTTGTAGTTTGTTTCATTACGAGTAGGCTGTCTTGACCACTGCAGGACTGGCCCAACCTGATAGGACTGGTTCACCCATAGGGGACCGGAGTGGCTGCACATTCATCGGATTGTCGTCATATTCTGCCTGGGTTATGCTGGTCACGTGACTATATGTCCTAAATGTCCAGTCAGTTTTCGTGCCAACCAGGTGTTTGACCTCCAGCAAAGTTCGGATTCGTTGCTAACGAACAATTTGTTAACTATCGGTTTCTTGAACTGGTTGTGTTGGAAATGATGGAAATACATTGTGTGTTTGACCCTTCCTTCAACTTCTGTAAAATTCAATACTCTGCCGTGGGAGCATCTACGATAAATGTCCGATCCAATTTGTATTTCCGTCAACTTCGCGGTTCATCGGTCCACAATCGGTTGGATTGTTGTCGTCGTCGTCGTCGTGTGAGCCTCTGGGGCCGAGGGTCTATCCTTTTACCACCCCAGATTCACGATGTTCCCGGACTACACTGGAAGGCTACTAGAGCAGCCAGTATTTGGTTTCATCATCCATGACACGCAGACCTTCCACTCCGTTAGGTGGCTTGAAAATGGAACATTCATTGATGATGTGGTCTGCGGTCTGTTCCTGGGCACCACATTCACAGGAGGAGGAAGAGGCCATTTCCCATTGGTGCATAGTTGAGCGGAAAAGCCCGACGCCCGTACGGAGACGGTTGAGGCGCACCCATGCCTGTCTTGGTAGTATCAGGCCAATGGGGCGTGTGTCGGTGTCGGGGATGAACGAATGGAGTCTGGTGGTGCTTGACTTCCATTCAGAACTCCATTTATGGTCCGCCCAAGTAGCCGCAGAAATGTCTTGTACATCGGCTTCGTTGATGAGAAGTTGAGAGGCTAGCACGAATGGGTGTCTTGATTTCAGTCGGCGGGGGTGCCCGTTTGGGAAGGCAGAGATCTTGTGGTGGAGAAGATGGTTAGGCTCCAGTGCCCGTCGACCGAGGGACAGGGTGGTTTCTTCGCGACGAAGCTCAGCGGGTTGGATGCCAGCGAGAATGGTGAGATTGTCCAATGGTGTGGGACGCAGGCATCCGGTCACTGTGCGCAAGGCGCTGTTTATGGCAGTGTCGATGTTATGGCAGTGAGCACTGCGGCACCAAACAGGTGCACAGTACTCTGCTGAAGAGTAGACAAGGGCTAAGGCTGCTATACGCAAAGTATCAGCCCTCGCCCCCCAGCTAGAGCCTGCCAGGCGCTTGAGTAGCACAGCGCGGGATGTGAGTTTCTTGCGCAGTGACACCAAATGGTGGCGGTATGTGAGCGATCTGTCCAGTGTCACCCCAAGGTATCTTGGTTCGGGGCAGAAGGACAGAGATTTTCCATTGTTCTGGACATGTAGCTCACGATCAGCTTCCCGATTGTGGAGGTGGAAAGCTGCTGCCACAGTTTTGGTTTCGCTGAGTTTCAGTCGCCAGTTCTGGAGATAAGCTGAGAGAGTTTTCATGTCCTGGCTCAAGGTTTTTTCTAGATTTTCCCACGACTTTGTGGAGTGAAGAATTGCCAGGTCGTTCGCATAAGCGTATTTTGCGGAGACCGTAGTTGGCAGGTCGTGGGTGTAGACATTGAAATGAAGTAGAGCCAGGACCGATCCCTGTGGGACGCCGTTTTTCAGGCGTCTCAGTCTGCTTCGCCGTGAGCTACCGGTGGTGAGGGTGAAGCTTCGATTCCTGACGAGTTCCATAATCATACGAACCATATGCCGGTCAGGAAGCAGGCGAAGCAGCTTGCAAGTAAGGTCGCGATGCCATACGGTGTCGTAGGCAGCTGTGAGATCAAGAAAGACAGCGCCGGCCTTCTTTTTTGCCTCAAAGCAATCCTCGATGTCTTGAGTTATGAGTGTGACCTGATCTACGGTGGATTTTCCGCGCCGAAACCCAGCTTGCTCTTTTGGAAGGAGCGGGTCGATGATTGGGTTGACGCGGGCATAGATCAGTCTTTCGAGGATCTTGAAAGGAACACAGAGGAGGGATATCGGTCGATAACTCCTTGGGTCCTCTGGTGGCTTGTGAGGCTTGGGGATCGCAACTACTAAAGCTCTTCTCCAGATTTTTGGGATTGTGAGGTGGTGCAAGCAGGAAGAGAGGAATCTACGTAACCAAGATTTTAAGGCATGGCCAGCATGGAGCACAAGCTCAGGGCAGATCTTATCCGGCCCTGGAGACTTGTGTGGTTTCACTAGGCGGAGGGCGGTGGCGAATTCCTCTGGATTGAAGTCTCCAGAGACTGTCTCTTCTTGTGATGCTTCCACACGCCACAGGGCAGACACCTCCCCGGCAACAAGGCGGGATGCCTTGCGGTCCCTTGTCTTGTAGACCCCGTTCTGCACTAGCTGGGAAGCGATGGCGTTAGCAGAAACGGGGCACTGACGAGGGGAGTTCGCTGAGTGCCCAGTGAGGTTGTTGATGATGCTCCATGCTTTGCGGCTTGAGTGTGAAAAATCGATGGTTTGGACAGCTTCGTTCCATCGCTCAAGCTTCTTTGCATCCAGCCGCTCAAGTTGTCTGGTGGCGGCGTTAGAAGCAGCACCACTTGTGGCGGCTAGGTAGGAGCGATAGAGAGCTTCACACTCAGAGTCCCAGCATGGTGTGTAGCTGGTTCGATGACCACGTGGTATCGTGGCCTTTGCCGCAGTTATTATGGCATTGCAGAAGTCCTGGTATGCCTCGTCTGCGTTGCATGTTTCAGTCGATGGTAACTTTGCAGCAGACTCATTGGTCAGGAGGCTGTATTGATTCCAATCGGCTTTTTTGAAGTTCCATCGCTTCACCGGTGAACTTGGGACAGGAGCCACAAGTTTTGGGGTCGATGATGAGGGACGGCCGGTGTTGGGACCGCGGGAACTTCTCAAGCACACGTCTATCTGGAAGAGAGCTGTCGACACTCGCGAAGGCCAAGTCAGGGTTTGTTCCTGTTCCCCAGCGGCCGGAGTGGAAACTGGCTGGTTCCTTTGGGTTAAATAGGAGGGCAAGATGGTTTGTAGAGGCCCAGTCAGCCAGCAATTCTCCGTCGCTGCTTGTGTTGTTGTAGCCCCAGTCGATGTGCTGGCAGTTGAAATCGCCAGCGTAGAGACTGGGGGAGGGGAACGTTGGGAAGTATAGTGGCAACAATCGCGAGGGTGGGGGCTTGTAGATGTTGACGATGTTGTAGTCTGAGATACAAATGCACACCCACTCAATCTCGGCATCAGCTGGAGATTGGTCGACAAAGGTCCACTTCAGGCTCTCATGCACAAACGTGGCGATGCTGTGCTTCCTGCTTAAGTTAGACCCGGCTAGCGTGTAGTTGGGAATAGCTAGCCTATCTGCAGAGGTGCAGTGGGTCTCTTGGAGGAGGATGACGAGTGCCCGGTTGGCATGGGCAAGCTGCTCCACAACTTTGATCTTGCTTGTTGTGTAGCCTTCTATGTTGAGCTGCAGAATGGTGGGGCGTCTGAACTTGTCCATTGCCCCTTGCAGCTGTGCCGTCTGGGTGGAGGCTCTTGGTTGACAAGTTTCGTTTGGCATCTGCTTGGGTGCAGATGTTACTCACAGGATGGGGCACGAGGAGCCACTTGTCATCCATCTCAATTGTCGCGGTCGTCACGACCCGGTTCCACTGAAAGTCTTCATTTTTTGGTGTATCATTTCACTACCATAGTTTTGGAATTCTCTTATGACGTCACTGGTGCGTAACAAATCAATCTGTAGAAGTTTGTGGTGTTTCCACTTGAGGCGTCACTGAGCATAGTTTTACTTCTCAGGTCGCGACTGAGTTTCAGGAAACCACTTTCCTTTCAGCTAGAGAAGAACCAAGAAACACTGCGTTTAGATGTTGCCATCTGCTACTTTGCCTAGGAACCAAACTCGCGACCCATGACTACATGGTCCTTGTGTGTAGTCATCTCGTAATGTGAAAGTATATTCGATAGCAGCCAGTTCATTTGTCGAATACTGTTGCCATGGCGATAGTGATATAATCCGAGTGCGTAAAGACCCAAGTTCGATTCCGTTACGTTCTCACATAAGCATATAAAATAATCAATACAGGAAAGGTATACAGTGGCGAGTCGACCTCTATGGATTGTTTGGCCGTATCCTGGCACAGTCCGGCCCGAGCTTGGGAGGGAACGGAGGAAGAGTCAACAGCAGCTGGTAGAGGAATTACCCGGGCTTCTAACACTCCGTGGTGGCGTGGCGAGGTTGTAATTGCGACGCCTCATTGTTGAAGCAGACTATTAGGAAGACCCCGCTACTCAATCACTTCGGATGGAACCCAGCGAGGGTCCTGGCTGCGTTGTGGTATGAAGAATAACACGCAACAAGGATCAGTGTTGAGTAGTTGGCTTGGAGAGTCGCCGCCCGAATTGGGCGTGCATCGATAGCTACTGTTGCCGCAAATTCAGGATGGCTTGTTTAGGTGGCCGGGAAGACTTGTGGAGGGGTTGCTTAAACCTACGTAGCCTAACCAGGCGCTTGTCAACCCCGTAACTGTAACCCAATCTATTAGGCTATCGGTAACTATTGATTACAATATAGGAATAGCCAAAATTAGCAAAATCTTTCAGCAGGTTAGTAGTAGTTAAATTTTGGCAAAGAGGTGATATTGTTGAACCGTAGACGAATAAAATTTAACAACCACACGGCATTTAACATAATAACATAAAAATAAACTAAAAATCACAAACGTTTTCTGCCATACTCATGTTAGCCTTTTTCAAGAAAAACAACTGACTGATGTTCTTCATAAATGGAAATTACAAAACTGATCTACATTCACAAAATCAAAAAAGATACGCATAAGAGCTGACTCGAAGACTATTTATTATGTCACTTCGCTGCTTCCTGTCGTCTGTTGTATTGCATCTGTGATCGCACTGTATTGTATGTTATCGTAACGGGTGCAAATAAAAACACGATTATTATTATTATAAGAATGAAACGACAAGGCAGAGGAGAAGCAAATTCTCATGACGCTTAACAATTTGCTCCTCAAAGGGAGGCCAGATTTGGCCCCCCTCATATTTCCTTTGATTCCAAAACTGAAAGCGGTATTTGACTTTGCCGAAAGGAGAAACAAACTGCCGGTCATGACATTCTTGAGCGTCCTATCTATAAAGCGGCAAACAAAACGCATATAGAATAGTTTATGGCAGCACTGGACGAAGCTTTCACTTTCGGTAAGCACTTATTAGATGCCTGTAAATCCTCGAGCCAATCAGAAGCTACGTTGTCTGTGACGTTACAACGTAAAATTCAGATAAGGTTTGTTTCAGTTGAGCCAGATCTACATGTATTGTAAAGAGTAAACAATGGATACTATTTATACTACAAAAAGTGCTTTTATTTAATTTAGATCTTAAGAGTATATATTTTAACAAAAAGCGGTGATGTACTTTGGAGTTCAATAATCTAGCCTACTTGTTTTGTCAGCTACATGGCGTGTGGTTGCACTGTGTTTAGCCTAGGCTACTTGTCAGCGCTTACAAATTATTGTGGTGGTTCACTTCTGTGGAAGATGGCTGGTCACAGCGGTAAACCATAATCTCTTTGTGGGAAAATTGTAACGTAAGATTCTCGAATCCGTTCGTCTGTATGTAATGACCGAAAAAGAAACACTCTTTGAAACGTCTATTCAAACAGTCTATTCCTGTAAAATTAGCCCGAGGCTATCGAAATCGGGATGCAACGCCGTACACCTCTAAAAACTGTCACTACAATACAAACTACTTAGCTAAAGACGGAATTTTTGTCCAGCTAGCAAGCACTAAGCAAACAGTTAAATGTGCGATTAACTCTCAAGCAACCATTTCACGAATGACCAGAATAGATATCAATATCTCAAACTCACATATGCAGTACTGTGACGCAATAGTGAAAGACATTGTCACGCAATTCAAAACAGGTGTTCAAAGCTGGTGATCCAATGTTTCATATTTAAAAAGGTTTCAAACTGAAACAGGTTTAAACAGGTTTGACACAAGTCTTATGAACGATGGTGCAATTTTGGCACATTTTCTAGCAACTTCCATGACGTAATATTCAGTAGACTTAAACGGTTTTTATATGACGTTTGATTAGGTGAACAATTGTCATGCTTCACTAAACTTAATGGTATCCGCACAGTAGTGAAACTTTAATAGCAAAAAAAAGGCGGGGTTCCACTTTACCCCGTTGGTCCGCTTTACCCCACCTTCCCCTACTCTTTTCGCTGCTCTTGTTATCTAGCAACACAACCTCTGAGTCTGGCGAAGAGCACATATCGTACTCTCTTCAGATCAAATTTTTAGCTAATCTTGTCAGGCTTGATAACTCAATGTGTAAAATTGGTCAATATGCCTAATAGGCGAGTAAGAAGTGACATTGGACCCGGACATTTTTGATAACAACCATTTTTTGGTTGCAGGAGGCTTGTCTGGTAGTCAGACCGACAATTCCAAAATTCGGCAAAAATCGGACTTGGGGAACTGCCCCAAACCCGCATTTTAAATTTTCATAGCGCGCCGTCTAGCGGTTGTAAATATTTTCTCTAAGTAAAATGCAACTAAGGCAGCATATACACGTGACGTAATTAACACTCACAAAAAGATAAGTGTATTAAAACTTTCAAAAAAGATTGTGATCATGGGTGTGGGCAGGGAAAGGACATTTACCCCCCTCCCCCAGGATTATGATTTTACATGTAAGTTGCTCGCGAGAGTGCAATTTTCAAAAATTGGATTCGCCTTCCACGCAAACACTTTCTCATAAGGTTTTCAACCAACTCTACTTCATTTTTTTGATTTCTTTAAATTGTTTTGCGCCGTAAGCGCAACAACCACTTACATCATACTTTAATAGTAATTTTTTTTACAATTTTTTACCTCACTACTCAAAAGTTACTTTAAATTTACAATTTTTTTTTACCTATGTTGCAGTTTACAAGATGAATTTGGCTTCAAAAGTTCTGCCCTCCCAAGCCCCGCTTCTCCTCCACCCCTGCATTTTTTCTGACCACGCCTATGTTTGTGACGTATTTGGCCATTTATTACAGTCTAATTATTTTCCGCAACTATAATTGCATAAGTGTAATTCAGTGTAGGCTATATGGCACTTCAACAACATTAGCAACTGAAACCAATGGGGATACAACGTTGGCAGATGTAGAATCAACGTAGAATAGAAAGATAAACATTAGCGATTGGAGCAATTAATGCTTATTTGGAGACCATTTAATGTCGTTTATTCAGTACTATTGCTTTGCTTCAACAGAAAAGGTAGCGTATATTTAATATATGCGTCCACTTTCATTTACAAATCATTCATTGCAAAAACTACCACAGTAACAATTTGAGGTCCGGTTCTAGGGATGCAACTACTTTTATTAAAGTAAATATACTTCTACACTCACAGCTCTCGGGTATCTATCACTCTAAAGGTGATGAATTTTCACACTGAGCTTCACAAGCACAGTGAATACTGCATTTAAAGCCTTTCTTGGAGCAACCACAAGATGTGTATAAACGTTTAGCGCTCCTGCAATTGCACCTAATTTCTTTCAGAAATGTTTTGGGTGCACAACTGTACATTCATTATCTGTCATTATTGAGACCAGACCAGAAGCTGTTTCCTTGTATCTATAGAAAGTAAGATTCAGCACAGTTTTCAAATGACACCATGTTGACACTTGATGATGCACACGAAGACTGTGAAAGTAGCATGCTCTACTTGTTGGAGGCATTCTTTCAACTGATAAATATTTTGGGGATACAGCGTAATGGTAGCGCAATAAATTCAAAGTATTCATGGAAAACACTTGCTTATACGGAATTTGAGAGAATTCTTTTCCAATTCTGGAAATGTCTTTTCTTTGAAAGCTTCCTTGTTTCCGAAGGCGGCACATTTATGTTGCACTTTGTCCAGACCTTTCAAGATTTTAAAAACTTATACTTTTTCCCGTTTCGTAAAAGCAGGATGTTGTATAGCATCCAGAGAACGCGTGGCAAAATAGCAAAGATTGGCACATATTTTCTCCGAGAGCAAGCTGAGCTCGACGAATCGAAATTTTCGCGTTAGACGTTTTCATATAGCCTACTGTAAATGCTGTTTCCGCATGGTGCGTGATAAAGCAAAAGAATGAGTATATCAGTATTGTCAGCCATCACAGCTAGCCTATACTTGACCATAGGTTTCATGTTCTTCCAGAACCATACGAACGATAGCAACATCAGCGTCTCTTTTTCCTTCGGCCTTGTCCACAGTAATGCCATTACTACTAAGATTATCCTAGAGTAAGTTTATAAATCTTTGCTTGTTACGTTTATTTGATAAAAACGCCGGTTTATTTGCCGGGATGGGAGTGTCTAAGCGAGTTGCTACGTCGGGACAAGATGTGGTCAGCTTCATGCGCTTTTGCTCTGCTCCTTTGGTTGTTTCAATATCACAATTGTCTAAAACAACGCTGATATTGGTATTTTCTCCGCGTAGAAGATATTGAATGAACAATTGAACATTTCAAGCAAATTTTTCATATTCCCAACTTTTGGCCAGGGAAGTCGGTGAATGAGAGCACAGCCATCAAAATAATACAATCGAAATACAAGATAATCGAGAATTAGTGCACAAATATCCTCATTTTGCAAGATTATGTATTTGAAACAATGCAGATGTCTGAGATTTCCGCATACTTCCGTCATCTAAGAAAAGTGATGGTGGAACATTGGCAAGTTCATACGAAAATTTGTCCGGTTCCGGTGACCCCCTACAAACAGGCTATAGACAGTAATCTGTGAAAGATTTCGGTGGATGACATGTGTATCTCTTCATTTCCACATTTTAAGGCTTTTCACATCACGGCAAAGGTACTTGCTTGGTCAGATCTTTTTAGCGAAATCTCTTTCAGTTTCTTTCTACATATTTTGCGCATAATATCGTTACCAATAATTAAGGGGTTATCCACATTTTCACGAGTATCAGCAATAATGCCCTGTAGAAACGTTGTAGCCTACAAATTTTCATCGTTTTTGCAAAGATTTTGTTGCATACACAGTTTTCCATAAATCATCTAATTCTAAACCACTTCTTTCCATCAGTTTGTCCCCTGCTCTGAGAAAGGACATCAGTTGATGAAATCCACTAAGTCGTAAGTGAACATTTTTGAAAATATCAAAATTGTCCTGTTTCATTTGGAATGCTCTGAAGTAGAGGGGTTGGTCAAACGTTAGCGGTGCACAACATATGCTCATCTTTCTCGCTTGGTCTTGAACGAATACCATTGTACTGTAAACAGCTTCATCTGTTGCGGGATTAAGCGCTATCATAAGATTAAATGATACTGACGAAACCTGAAACTCAACTACGTTAGCCATGAACCCTTGCCATTGTACTGGCTTAGAATTGAATATGTTTGAACACAGCCATAGAGTGTCGAGCAATTCATGGTGCGTAAATAACACGGAATAGGCATTCAGCTGCTTTTTGTTTGTTTGTTTATCTTTATCCTGCATTGCGGGAAAGCGGACTTGAGCGCTATGCATCGGTGTACACCTTCCGACATACACCTGACCCACGCTGCAGCCGACGGCAATGTCTGTTTCCGGTTGTCTACTCTACTTATGACTTCAATTTGGTACTACCCATTACTCGAAATCGATCACTGGGTAGAGGCAATTATCGTAAAGTTTCTTGCCCAGAGAAACAACAGCAAGTGCGGGTGGCTGGAGTCGAACATGCAGGCTCTCGACTGCGAGCCCAACGCGCTAACCACTCGGCCACTGCTGCTTGATTCGTACGTCTTTCCAAGTACCTGTCTTTGCAGTGGTATACGACTTGACTAAATTGCTTGATTCCAGTAGTTCAGTTGCACTGACGTGTCGTTTTTCAATAACTAGTGGTCGAGTTGCCATTCTTGGTGTTTGACAATTCATAATGCCCATCACATGCGTTGTATCATGAGTTCATGACCTGCCAGAGTATCTTTGTTAAAGTCGAAATTATCTGCTACCCACTGACAGAAAAAGCCGGGATGACTTGTATAGTCCATTACCTCATCCATATAGTCACCATTCGTTTGGCTTACAGTAGCTGATCATTTAAACGCTATTACTTGACCGTAACTTGCACAAAGACCAAGGGATGGTAGTACATCCAAGAGAATACTCGATCTTGTGACCTGATGTATAAAAATGCCAATTGACACTGGCGACATTGCATCGACGTAAGAATGGTCACCTATGCAACGACCTATTTCTTCAGGTAAGTATGTTTGTGCAGCTTTGGCGATGATGCAATGGATTTAATGACTTGGCTGGTATGATGTTATAGTTGTTATCCAACTCCTTAATTATGCTTTTTCTGAAATCTTTTCTTTGTGAAAGTTCAAGGTATAAATCATTACTAAATTTTATGTGCCTTTAATTTTCACGTTCGTCAGAGACATTACATTTTGCAAAGTTACATTTTGCATTACAACCACTACACTGTGGAATGGCACAACGGGTAAGGCGTTGGCTTTCCAATCATGCAACCTGGTTCGACTCCCGGCTTCAGCTGGTTGTTGAAAACACTGCTCACCTTTGCCTAGGGTGGAATAAATTGGGTGGGCATAATTGCTGAAGGAAAGGCGGTCGAGAGAGAGGATTTGGCCACCCTACTCTCCTTAGTGCTGAAGGCTTAGTACAATTAGAACCTTATCTTCTCATACCCACACTTGAATCAAGTATGGGACCACCTTTTTACACTATCATCATCAGTCGTCATCTCCGCCTGCAGCAGGTTGCGCATCAACATGGGTTATTTGCTTCTAAGAGTGGCGATATTGAGCCAATTCGCCTATAGTGTCGCCAAGTTGAGCCCGGTCCATGATTGGATGTTGTCTTGCCATCGTTTTGGTTGTCTGCCATGTTTTCTTTTGCTTCTATTTTGCCTTCTGTGCAGACTTTGCTGATTCTGAATTGTGATCTTTTAGTGTGGCCGAACAGTTTTAAAACTTTTGATTTTATTATTGCTGCAATTGGATGTAGTTTTGTCATAGTTAAAAGATCTGTTTTCGTGTGGTCAAGTAGCCTTTTGTTGGTCATGCTTCTCATGATGTGATTTTGGAAGGATAGTGAGTTTTTTCATTGTTGTTGATGTCCAATTTACGCATTCTAGACTGTATAGCGGGACTGGTAAAACGTAGGTGTTGAAAGTTTTTGATTTCAGTTTGATGGGGAGTCTATTGGATGTTAGAATTTTTTTGTTCTTTTCAAATGCTGCCCAGCCTAAGCCAATTCGGTGTTGCACTGCAGTCTTTCCATCGTTGTTCGCAGATAGTCGGTGGCCAAGATATTATGGATTCTGGTACTTGTTCTATTTGTTTTTCCGTGGAGAGTGAGATTGAGTGTGTTAGTTTTGTCGGTTGTTTACACTATCGTTGGAGCCTAATTTCTGTTACATGAGGCACTCAGCAAACAAAATATGTTATTTTGCGTCGATTCAACGTCGCCAGACGTTGAATCAACGTAAAATAGCAAATTTTGCTGAAAGGTAATTCTACATACCATGTTAATCATCCTTGTTTCACTTGAAATTCGGGAATTAGCGCGACAGAAAATACATAAGTTTTTCTTCCGCTAGATGGCGCGCCGATCAATAATTGCCCCAGTCAAAAAGGCCTTTCCCCATGTCCGAATTTTGCCAAATTTTAGATTTGAGGTGTCAAACAGGTAACCCATCTTTTTACGAAGAAAAATGGTTGTTATCAAAAATGTCCGGGTCCGCTTTTTTTATGTCAATTCTTACTCGCCTATAAGTACGGTACCAGAAACCTAGTTAGCAAAACCTTTTAGTGCCAGTCCTTAATTCTCTACCTAACTCAAACCATGGTAGCAACGGTTAATTTAACTTTGATTAAAAAACACAAGATTTAGCCAAAAATCGATCGGAAAGCACAAGAACACAAGATCAAAATTAAAAATACAAGAACTTGTGCTAAAACACAAGCCGTGGCACCACTGCATTGTACAACCGCAAACTGTTAGTAAACTGTAATAAATGCAACAGCACAACAGACTTGACAGTGTAATTTTTGTAGTTTTACGAGGTGTTGAAATTGTGACGTAACAATGCTATATTTGTTCTGTGAAGTGACGTAGCCTACAAGTACCGGTAATTGCTTATATTCCGCTGCTAGATTAAAGGCTAAACAACCTAAACTTTAGCTTCCTTGCGCAAGTAGTAAATGTCGACGGATTTCAACAAAAATTTGCCAAAAGGATTTTTTTACTGAAAGGAAATGAACACCACCCTGTACATTAATATTAACAATGGTTAGAATTTTGCGTATTACGCTAAAAACACCCTACTCAATATTACGACATAAAATGTTAGTTATCAAGCATCTATTGTCAATAAGCGTGAACAAAATCTTTAGTTTTAATGATCGATGATCAACATGTAGCCTACATGTGATTTGGTGATCACATAAATCACAAGTAATTCCGAAGATATATTCACAGCTGCATGCAAAACATCAGTATAGCGTCAGAAAACGTTGTTAATCACGCTTGTTTTTTCAATATTCATGAAAAACACTTTAATTTTTGACTGGAGGTGATCAACATGTTCATATGATTTGTTGCTCATGAACTTTGTCTTGGCTGCATTTGGATGCGTATCCATGACGGAATCTCCTTTATCTTTCTTGTTAGAAAGGTCGAGTATATCCACGGATTCACTGCACTGTTGATCGGGATGAGTAAGATGGCGGTTATCGGGTAAAGAATGCCTGGTATTTCAATTCCACCAAACGACAGGAAGGACATAATGCAAATAGGAATCCAACACAAGAAGTCAGTGATCATAATTCGCATGATTGTTCCCGATAAGTCTTTGCTTCTTTTGGCTTGTGCTTGACTGATGATTTTGACATTGCCTTGTCTAGCTGCAGCTATAATAATAATAATAAGTGGAGGTTGAGTAGCCTATACTACTATGTTTATGAATGTAATCAAACAACAAGTAAGCAAATCCAAGAAAAACAGCAACATACAACGCAGTCTTCGGTAGGAAGATTGTTCGTGGAATTAAAATAATGTTAAATAACTATATTATAATCAAAAATAATACTAATAGACTAGGGTTCGATTCCAAGTCAAATCATACTGACTTTAAAATCGGTACCAATTGTGCACCTTCTTAATAAAAGAAGCAGAGCAAACAAGTCGTTATCTCGTTCTTCTCTCGTGTTGTCGCTACATGTCAGGGCATCCGTTGGTTAGCCACTGCCTGGTGTGGTCATCGATAGAAACTAGCACTCTCTGCCAAGCCCCAGCGCAGCATGTCTGCACCATAGCGTCCAACACCAGTGAGCAAACAGTTACGCCTTGATGAGGCAAGTCTAGAGAGGCAATGGCTCAGCTAGTTCTCGGGCGGGGATCTGAATACTTGGCGAAGTGGGGATGTGCTGTTTGACCATTGTTCACACCATGCCGCGTGGCACCACTGTTTGCTAGGGCTTCCACCAGAGGCTGCCAGAAGGTCTTGTACAGCGCGTACAAATGGCTTTCTTGATTTAACCGCTGCTTTGGTGGATATCTCAGCGTGGTTGCGTGTAGCAGATGGCCGGGGTTTAGGGCTTTACGACTCAGGGAAAGAGCAGCACGTTAGCGCCGTAGTGCAGCTGGCTCAATGTTTGCGAGGACAGGCAAGCAGTCAGTTGGAGTTGGACAGAGGCAACCTGTGACAGTTCGCAGGCAGTTGTTGATTGGCTCTTCGACAAGGTCAGTATGGGCGCTTCAGCACCAAATTGCAGCACAGTATTCAGCAGGGGCGTTATTTCGTTAATGTTGTCTTACATCTTAAATATGATAAAGCTTTAGTAGAGAGTTCGCTTTGTTGAACCATAGACAAACAAAACAAATTAACTTTAGCGGGTTTAACATGTTTTATTATAAAGAGATATAACATAATTAAGAAATAAACTCAAACGTTTTCGACACGGAGGTGTGTCCTCATCAAGAATTACTTAAATCTGCAATATAAATAGAATAAAAATAATATGACTATGCACTATAACTGTAACGACACTCTGAACTGAAAAGCACAAACTGAACAAGTGATACAAGAAGGATTAGGCTACGTGTAAATTATACGGCTGGAAACAGATCACATGAGGTGTAAAGTACAGGCATTAGGGTGGGTCGATTTCTCTATTTATCATATAAATTTGAACATAGATGCGACTTTACCTTCTAAACATTTCCTCAAAGTTTAAAATCGTTTTGTGTACAGCAACCCATTACCCCAATGACCCTCTGTTTCTATAACAGAGTTGCCAGATTGGGCGAAAAGTTGCGGAAATTTTTGTCATTTTATCTCATTTTTTCGCCCAAACCGACAATCTTGCGCAATGAGCGAACTTCTAATAGTTGTGCGGTTTAACACACCACAAAAAAACTTTGTGAAACTGACTCTTTATCTTATTCATCCGATAATGATCCAAGTTTTATGGAGAGTGCCTCAACAAGTAGTGCCTACAATACCATCCCAATCCCTTGTGTTGCAAGGGAAGCCCATTAAAAGATGGTTTCTGACGAAACAGTTGTTGCTATTGCCACTGCTACTTAGCAGGATGTATTAGGAAAAGACTTCTCCACAGACATCATTATTGACCCACGGAAAGTGAGACATAGCCGAGTCAAGAGGCGTACTGGATTGAAACCAACCCAACATGTCGCCAATAATTTTATATCGCTCTATTTCGATGGGAGAAAGGATGAATCATATGTCTGTGATGACTACCACCACAGGAGAAAAATAAAAGAATACCATTACGCTTTACTGACACAACCTGGTGACATCTACATCTCTTATGTCACAACACCAAGTGGTCGTTCAGTTGACATTTTAAAATGTATGATCGACGAGAATATGAACATGGATGTAATTCAAATAACAGGTTGTGACGGGACAGCAGTGAACACTGGGAATCGTAATGGAGTGATTGCTAGAATAGAAGATCATATCCATTATGAAGTTCAATGGAATATATGTTGGCCTATGCTGCCAATCAATGAGTTACCATTGCAGCATCTATTTGGATTATTTGGAAAGACATCTGGTCCAGAAACATTCATTAGTGAAATTGGCGATATTCTGTGGTCAAACCTTATAGCATTGGAGATCGCATTGTTTGATAAAATTGAAACTCCCTATTCGGCAAAATTGGACAATTCAAAGATCTAAGCACAGAACAGATGTACCTTTGGAAATCTGCCATGCAATCAGTTCTGGGGAATGATCTCTTACACAGAGATCCTGGGGAATATAATCATTCACAGGAGCAAATCGAATGTGCCGCTATTATGTCATCAGAAGCTGTTACGACATTGACACGATTCATTGCAACTGTATATGGGCCTGTATGGTTTGCACTAAGATGGCCACAGATATCAGCGATGCTCCAGCAGTAGGCTACTTTTCCTTATGATACAACTCAGTCGTGGACTTGAGCCAGTAGAAGTGCAGTCTGTCATCGACAAATCGATCAAGCAAAATTGTCATGCAGCTCACCCTGAAAACTTGCTATATGCCATGTTTCATGACAATAGACCTGCCATTCGTGAAGTAGCTGTTAGGCGAATTCTGAAAGCACGAAAGCTTTCATCTATAATAATATGAAGATCCCATCGCCCTGCTGATCAACTTAGTCTTAATGCAATGGAATATATTGATATGATCGACTAGACACAGATTGACGTTACTAAACCACCATTATTATCATCTAAGAACTAAGAGTGAGGATGAACTTTGGAATGCAATAAAGTCAGTCCCAGTAACGTCGTCATACACACCACAGACTCAAGCCAAGAATGATTCGTGTAGTCGCTGCAAGGTCAGCCTCAAAACTGTTGGAAAGGAGAAAAGGAACTCTATGATTTATTCTATTTTTGATGCAAGGAAGCAGCGGCCTATATTTGAATCAAAGAAAAACTGTGTTTTTTAGTTTAACATCCAGGTGTGACTTTAACTCATTACAATTCAATTGTATTTCGTTTTAACTGTAGCCTACCTATTGAATATAATTTACCGTGAAGCAGAAAATTGCATTTTTCCATGCCACCTGGGGTAAGTGGTTAGGAGCACACCATTACATTGAAATTTTAACACTTTATTTAGTATGGCAAGCCTCACCTAAATACCGATTTATGCGACAATCCGACAATTTTATGTGAAAATCGACCCACCCTAACAGGCATGTGACAAACAATTAGAACACACACAAAAGGAACGATGAGCTACAGGCGAATAACTGCCGGTTGAGAGACGGATTATTACGTTTGACAAGGGCCGGGAGCACTTAAACCCAAACTTAACAACCAAAAGTGTAAATAAAGAGAAAATTGCCTCTTGTGTAACGTGAACTGGCAATTTCGTTCGACAAATTTAAAACCATATCTCGTAGCACAGTGGTTCCCAACCGGGGGGGAATTCCCCACTAGGGGGGAATTTTGCAATTTTCAGGGGGGAATTTGATTTTAGGATTGTAAAGCTTTTTAAGCCTAATAAGTTGGCCTAGACCAGAGCTCTAAAGCGTTAAGGAGAAGCCTTTAACTCCCGATTATTTAAGAAACCGTGCACTGACATGGATGCAAACCATCACGTAGGCTTACTTCTTTTTTCATTCTAATACTCGATGACTTTCAAGAGAAAACATAACTAAGCGAGAGTTTGAGCTCAGAGACAAGCTTAAATTATTTTTTGACTTTGAATTAAAATTGGAATTTGTTTGATTGCTAAGTGATGACAGATGGATTAGATTCCTTGCTTATTTGGTTGATATGTTTGGTCCTTTGAATAAACTGAATCTGAAAATGCAAAGGAAAAGCACTAATATACGGTATATATTCAATCGCCATCTCCGTTTGAAGCAGATTACGCATCGACAAGGGTTATCTGTATCCATGCGCCATTGACATATTGATACCATGTAAATTTACAAACTGTATTGCTTCCATGCTGGCTCAAGGCAGGTTGGAAGAGAGTGATTAATTTATATCACTGTCATTAGGAGATTGTCTTAAGGTAGCCTACTAAAAGACTCTGCTTACCTGATCGTGGGGAGACTACGTTTTGTCTGGCCTCTACCTTTCGAACAGCCTGGCTTGGCTGACCTTTCCAGGAGCAGATGCCAGTACCACTCAGCATTTAAAGATGTTTTGGAAGCTTCACTAGCAAGCTTGATAATTGAAAGAGAAAAGTTAGAATGAACAATTAAACATGTCACCATATTTAAAGAATTATCATCGGTGCTGGTTGTTGACGGAAAAGAGCAAGTTTTTCCAGAGTTGGAAAAAGAATTGATTTTGCAACATCTCACAGCATTAGAACTAGAATTCATTCGATATTTTCCTGAAATTTATGACGAAGCTTGATTTAATACGAAATTCATTCACATTGTTGATGGAAAAACTTCCCGATAAGTTGCAGAATGAATTTTTAGAACTCAAAACGGATGCACAAGAGACTTATTCAGAGAAAAACTCAATTACTGGATTTTGGCCATTAACGTGTAATTCCTATCCTAAAGTGGCAGAGAAAGCTATTGAAAGTATCCTTCCGTTTGCTTCCACTTATCTATGAAAATCAGGTTTTTCAACTCTTCCAGATGAAAAGAAAACAGAGAAACAGATTAGACGTGGAGAATGATATTTGTTATGCTCTTCCACCACATTCATGAGTTGTCGAAACAAAAAAATCACAAGCTTCACACAGACTGAATGTTGTTGGTTCCAGCTGGTGTCCGATCGAATTTGGCTTTAGATGGTGATGTCATATGTGGCTTTAAGGCCCAGTCTATGATGGAAAGGGCGTGGGAAAAAATCACATTGTATGGATGGTGGGGGGTGTGGTAGTTTTAGATTTTCTTTTCTAGTGTTTCATTTTTCATGGGCTTTTTGCATCCTGTTTTGTTTCGAAAATTTTCGTGCCTTCCCTAGTTCTTTTTCTCCAGAGTGATCTGTCAGTGTCACTAGCAAGTTGTTCCCATGAATCCAAATCAATGTTTGCATGGTTGAGGGAGACTTTCAGCTGGTCTTTGTATCTCATTTTTTTTCTTTGAATAAAATGCTTTTTAGCAACGTTCTTCATTAATTAAATTATTTTAGTATTAAAAGGAATATTACAGGCTTAAAAGGTTATTACTAGTGAAAGTTTAGTTTATCTTACAAGACTTAAATTAAAATATTAATGTAAACGAGTTTTTAACAAACTAAATTTATAGGGGGGGGAATTTACATTTGAATGTTGACTAAAAGGGTCCACCGGATAAAAAAGGTTGGGAACCACTGTCGTAGCAGATCTGAATTTCAGACTAAGATCACGGAAGGCTAAGAATCAAGCGTAATAATCCGTCTCTCAACCTGCAGTTGTTCCTTGGCTCATCGTTCCTTTTGTGTGTCCATCAATTCGTTATTTCGTTAATATTGCCTTACATCTTAAATAAGATCCAATGAAAAAAGAGATAGTCGTGAATAACAACAGCAGTTTCGAGGCGACAATAAATAAGCAATTCCTTCATTAATATTTACCAGGACGAGCATATTACCTTGCTTCTTTTTGTAACTTGCAGCATAGTAGAGTATCACATAAACAATGAACATGTAGAAGAATGCTGCAAAATTCACCATTAAAATCCCAAATGAGTAGATGAATGCCGGTTCGTTTGAAGCGCCGTAATATCTGATAAATATAAAAATAAAGATGCATAGGCTTACAAAAACATATAGGAAGTATATTAACCCCTTCGAACCGATAAGTTTTTAAAAGAATATATTTCTATTATTTTGTTGTTTTGTCTAACTGTATACCACTCTTATTGCAATAGAAACTCTAAATTTGTGTTTTGTTTTTATTTTCAATGAGTAAGGCCTATTTTTAAATTTGGGACATTTTTGTCCCATTCGGCTTCACGTGCACTTTTCATTCCGACTAAAGAATCACAATCTCAGTAGTTGATAAGCTCATTTATTGATATCGAGCAGGTTTAATAAACGTTTCCGATTGTTTTTTTTCTTTTACATTGATATGTTTGTTTTCTGCGATTATCATAGTTAAATTTCAGGGGTGGACAAGATGACGGAGGGGTGTTTTTTTCTTAAAAGCATGAAAATGTACACAAATCAATAACGACCATTCTGGCAATAAAGTGCCTCAGTAGGCTACGTCATCGTAATAAAAA
The DNA here is from genome assembly GCF_918807975.1 of Aplidium turbinatum. Lineage (NCBI taxonomy): Eukaryota > Metazoa > Chordata > Ascidiacea > Aplousobranchia > Polyclinidae > Aplidium > Aplidium turbinatum. Next base: position 485,321 of record NC_137483.1, on the reverse strand, counting down.
AAGTTCATGAGCATGTAATTACTGTCGAATATTATTGTGCCATTCTTTAAAACAGTCTTTTCCGCTGGTCTGGCAAAGAAATATGCCACATTTGTTGCAACGAACAGATGTCCGTGAGTCAATTTTACGTTTTGTGCAAAGCTTGCATCGTCCACGTTTGATACTAGGCTCACGAGAAACTTGATGGGAAGTGAATTCTGTCTGAAGTGAGAGCACTCTAGACGAACTTGCCGACCCACTTCTAGCTCGCTTCCTGCTGGAGAAGTTCTCCATCAGTGTCATTGCCACATCATGCTTGAACTGTTTCAACGTCGTCAGTCGTTTACAACCAGGAAAATCAGTATCCATTAGTTTTTTTGTAAATGATAAATGCATTTACAAATCCAATGTCAAGAAGATCAAAGAAAACACGCAAGTAGAACTTTTTTGGATATCTGCGGTCGAGTTCATAGGTGACTTTGATCTGATCCATTAGATCTGTTCCTTTCATCCCCTCATTGTATGATTGTATCATGACGGGGCATTGTATGGTAACTTTTTCTTTTTCACCTTTCACTCTCCGTTTTTTTCCAATTGTTGGCATGCACGAAAATATAGTGGACAAGACTGAAACTGCTTTGGTATCACGCCATTTGACCAAATGGATTCCATTAAAATAGCGACGATCGATCTCTCCACGCTTCATTGATTTGTCAGTGCGAAGGTCTTTAGGCATCCCTTTTCTGGTACCCCGAACAGTTCCACATCCAAAAATAGATTCTTCTTTCAACTTCAAAATTAACGAAGGCGACGTAAAGAAATTATCAAAAAATAATCGAACATTGGTGCCAATTAATGACATGGATAGTTGAAGTACCACATTCTCTCCTAATCCACCTTCCACGTTTTCTTTTCGGCCAGTGTACATGTCAATCTGAAGCAGGTATCCTGCATCAGAATCATTTCGGCACCACATTTTAAATCCCCTTTTGATTGGCTTCATGGGCATGTATTGCTTCATAGAATGCTGGCCTTTGAATTTTATCATGTGCTCGTCTATTGCTTGCTTAGCTGTTGGATCCATAGCACATTGAAATGCCTCGTTAAAATGAAGTATGAGTGGTCTAACTTTCCAAGCTCTATCTGCTACGTCATGATCTTTTTCATTGTCAGCAAAGTGCAGGGCAGTTCGGATTTCAAAGAATCTGTCACGGGGCATAACGTCAGAAACAACTTTTATTCCTAGTCCAGGATCTTGGCTCCAGTAATCTCGCAGAGATGGAACAATGTGATATCCCATGAATGATGTAATGCCAATAAATGCTTTCAACTCATCAATACCAATACCAAAAGACACACCTTTTTGTTGCATATACAATTGACTTTGAAAAACTACTTTTTCCAAAAGAACTTCAAGATTTGTAGAGCCTAGAAATACGTCTAGAGGTGTTGGCTCAAGCTCGTATTTGAGATTTACTTTTCCCTCTAAGTTACAGTCTGGAATCGAAACAGGAAGTGATATTTTTTTCCAGTTGAATATACGATTCAAGGAAGCTGGAATTTCTGTTGAAGTGCTTGCTCGAGCATCATCTATAGTGACTACATGCTCATCGTCATCGTCATTTACGGTCTCCTCCTCCAAGAACATCAAATCTTCCTCATCAACAAGGTCATCTCCAAATGCATCAGAGTCACTAGCAGCTAATAGTTCAATAACTTCACTGGAAGTAACAAGAAACTTTCGCGATCTAACTTGTTTATTAGCCATCTGCCAAACAAAAATTTCAAGTAAAAAGTACTCGTGAAACCGAATGGGACAAAAATGTCCCATTTGTACAATTAGAAATTTTCATAATTAAAAAATACTTTTGTTTCAAAATTTGTTAAAAGGTGATCAAATAATACTAGTACAACAAAATTGTCGACTTTTTAAAACAAATCAACTTTTCAAAGCAAAATTACAGCTGTTTAATGTTTGTGAAAATTCTCTTAAACTTTCCAAACTTTGAAACCTTCCTGTCTAGACAAAAAACCGCAAGAGCACGCTTTTGTGCTTTAGTAGAGTTGCCAAATTATTAACAAACAATTTGCCAAAAAATTGAAAAGGTCTCACTTTTTGAAATGGGTTACATATGACAAAATGTGCTATGGGACAAAAATGTCCTATCGGTTCGAAGGGGTTAAGCAATAGGTAGGTAGTTAGACATAATTAAGTATAAATTGCAACAGTTAGTTTCGAAAGAGAAGATGTCGGAGGAAGAGTACAAATTTCTCTCAAAACTTTATCACGTGAGCCTTCAAATCGAAACGGACTCTTTACTCACACACATCAAGTGTTTCACTTACACACATCAAGTGTTTCACTCACACACATCACTCACACACATCAAGTGTTTCACTCACATACATCACTGACACACATCAAGTGTTTCACTCACACACATCACTCACACACATCAAGTGTTTCACTCACACACATCACTCACACACATCAAGTGTTTCACTCACACACATCAAGTGTTTCACTCACACACATCACTGACACACACCAAAAGCTCTTCACTCACACGTATCGATTTGTCAGTTGAAGTTATCTGAAGTTATAGGTGAAGATGAAGGCGAAGTTACGAGATGGGTCTGTATTTGTATTGAGGCAAACAAATTTGTAACAATTGCAAAAACGTAACAATATGAATCGGTTTTAACCCTTTGATTTTCAACCTTTTTTCGCAAGGGAGGGGGGGGGGGGGGGCGTTTTTGGACCAAATTCAACCAGCTGTTACGTGTTATCCGCTGGTTCTTTTTGAACAGAATTTGTACTACTGTGTAGAAAAATCACTTGTCTATAAGTTTGAAAAGTTAATACTCTGACATTTTGTATGCCTTAATATTTCATTTTTTGATACTAAAGAGCCCAAAAAACGATTATTTTGCGTTGTCTAGCCGCCTTTTAATTACCGTTGTAATCCCATTTTACGCAAAGCGCTGCAAAACAATCACCCCGCTCCAACACAATGCTGAGTGTGTGTGCCAGTGCATTATATTAGATAGCTTTGCATAAGAATCTTACATCGTGCTGGCAACTGGCAGTCTGGCAGCGTTTAGACCACATGCGTTTTTCCTGCATGAGCACTCCGACAAAACGCATGTAGTCTAGAAATGTGTTCCACAAGTGAATTGGACTGTTTACATTGCGCACGTATTTTGTGCTTTCGCACTCAGACAATCGCAAGCGATCCATCTGAGTGCAAGCTGAAGCTGACGCAACGGATCCTAGGACGGTCGCGTATTTGCTCTAAGGTAGTCAGTCTAAGGTAGTTTTGCGAAAAAGCACCGAAGTAGGTTAATTTTTTGTGAAGTATTGATAGAAAAATTACTTTTCACATCAAAAGCGACTTGTTGGGCAGATTCTGCTGAAGTTTAGACTTTTTGAAAGGGTTTTATTGTATTTTTAAGCAAGATAGATACCTCCCAGTAGTGTTTTTCTTGGTCAAACTTAATTTATTTTTCATTCTTCAAGGTTTAGGCCACCGTTTTGAACTTTATTTTCGATAGATTGTTACACATAAAAAAATCTATGATTATGAAGTAACAGTGATCACCATGCTTATGAGAGGCTACCAGAAGGTGAGTAAAATGACCAGTTGACTATCAAGTTACTGAAATGTTATTTCAAGGTATGAAGATAATAATCATACCAAATACCAAATATATATATGGAAGTGCTGATTATTTTACTTAAAACCATTATGGTTTTGCCACCTTTTCTTTTTGTTGGCTTTAATGCTGTATTTTGTTTCTACAATAGATTTGGTTTGGTTTTTAAATTTGGTTTTTGAATGTTTATCCTCCGGCTGACAAAGCCTTGACAGGTAATTCCTGGTAGTTTCGTATACTTGTAGGGGCTTTTGACGCAATATCGCTTGATGTGCATTTCAATAAAGAAAAAGGAATGCAATTGAAGGCATCTTTAACATTTAAAAGTCATCGCAAACACACAAACATGCTAGGCATGTCCAATGGCGGATCTATAAAAACATTTGGAAGAGGGGGCACCAAAGTTTTAAAGAAAGGAAAATTTGTAACAAAACATAGACAATGTAAAAGTTGAAGTCAAGAAACAAACAGAATGGTAGGGGGTCTGGGATGCTTGCCTCCCATAAAAGTTTACTTTGCTTTGGTGACGTTTCGTCCACTTTAACACTAGAATGCCCAAATTTTTTTACTACCTAAAACTCCCAAAGGTAGTCATTTTGACCACTTTCGATACTGTGAAATAAAACAAACATTTCTTGTGTTATTTTCAGGTAAGTAACTCGTAACTTTCAAATAAAAGTTAAATTAACTGTCAACCTGTTTATATGAGAGTCTCACTTGCATGTTGGCGCTACTTATCGGTTGTAGCACTGAGGAATGAACTTTTTTATGCTAACTTCAAATTTCTGTCTTGCAGTTTTATTTTATTTAAATTGTCCACTCTCATAATGACACATAAAAATATTTATTTGCTAGCACAATACAGTTCAACTGAAATTGTCGATAAAGCTGAACTTGACTATACAGTGTACGTTTTGTAGACACGCTGTACTATTGCAGTGCAAGTTCCACATAAAGATCTTTTACAGTGAGTGCACACTTCAACAGAGCGCTTTCTCTTACACAAAATCTTCACTAGACAGAATTTTTTCTGCTGTATTTCATCTTCATTGCTGGTGGCGAATGATGCTTGCCCTGGAACGCCATTTCGCTTCTGCACTTGTGGCTCAGCCAACGCCTCCGCCAATGCGCGCATGAAGTCTCTGCGAGAAATGTTTTCATTGGTAATCTCTTTGTAGAGAACCCAGGCATTGATAGCAGCAAAATCCAATGTGTTCTGGAAACTGTGTATTGGCCATCTTCGTGTGCCGGTTCTGCAAGTGTATTTCATAGCCATTTGGTCAAGTATATCGATACTTGAACAATATCGATACTTGACAAGTATATCGATACTATATCGACTCCGTACTTTGTTTCATTATAGGAAGTAACTGTTTCCGGTGTTTTTTTGCATTATCAGCTATTGTAATGTCCTTGTGCATTATTCTAAGTATCAGCACATGTTGTTTCACCTTTCCCTGGTAGGCTACACAGTTAGGGTAATATCTCCAGATTTATAAAGCTTGCAAGAATGAAGTTCTTCTTTCATCTTTTTCAAAGATAATGGCACTTCTCTCCTGATTTTGTTTACTGTTCCCAAAAGACTCGTCTGCTTTTCTTTTCAGTTGAGTGACTAATTTTACAAAAGTAAAATAATTATCAGTTGTTACATTTCTTCCTTTATTCAGATAAGGGCCCATCAGGTGCATTACAACACGATCAGAAATGCGGTCATTTGCGGAGCGTGTTTCGTCCTTTCCGACATAAGGAAAGCCGTTTATCAAATATTTGCTTTCCTTGTCTACAGCTAACCAATATTTTCGTCCATACTTGTCTGGCTTTGATGCCATAAATTGGGTGAAAGGGCATCTGGCTTTGCTAGGGAAAAGCTGCTCGTCTACTGTGATAAAGGCTCCAGGTTTATAAGATGTCTGGCAGTTATCTACAAATCGGTCCCAGACTTCTGAAAATAGATCAAATTTATCGATCTGTAGCCTTTGTGAACGATTTGATCTTATATCAAAACGAAGGAACCGGAGAATTTCACAGAATCGGTTTCTGGACATAGCGCTTTTGCACAATTGCGTACCCTATCTTTCAGTCCAAAGATCATGCAAAGATAGATATTTTTTTCCTGCAACTCCACGCGCATACATGACAGCGATGAAAGCTTCCAATTCTTCATCAGTAAGAGCAAACGTCTGGCTTTGTAATTGGCAATGCGCTTCTGCAACAGTGCATTTGGTAATGTGTTTGCGAATAAAGTTATCGACAAGAAGACGCAATGCACTTGCAGGGCTGCCAGTTAACACATTTCTCTATGCATAAGGTGTAGGACCAGAGGCTTCTCTCAATATGTTCTGCTGCGAACGCCTTCCTCTAGAATAATCACCAGGAGTTATTTGATTCCACTCCGTTCCATCTGGAGCTGTCAGTACTATACCTCTATTCTCAGCAGCTTTATCAACATCTGGAGAAGGAAGTTCACTTTGTGAAGTGTCAGGTGACAACTCAATATTTTGATCTATTTCCTCTTCATTGTGACTTATATTTACTGCAGAATCAGTATCATCTATCACCTGAAGAGCTTCGGTTGCTTCAGGTTGAATTCGACGTTGTTGAGGAGGGCGAGCATGCAAACGAGGGCCAGAATTGAAACTCCATGATGAGCCCTGCTCAGATTCGTCACTGGAAGTAGAATCTAAATGTAGCTCAGGAATAATTATGTGAGTCGTCAAATTCAGTCCCACTGTCTTCACACTCAGATACGGCATCAGAAACATTACGCAAATATTCAAGAACTTCGTCTTCTTCTCAACACAACAGTATTGCACTAGACTGTCTACTGATGCTAGTTAAGAAAATGCAGAATGAATGAAAAAGCGATAGCCAGTACTTTGGGACATAAACAGAAAAACTGAGCAGTCAAATAGAAAAAAGGCTGGTGATAATGGCTACTGTCACAAAAGCTTATCAGGTAGTCAAAATGATTACATTGTGCATTGAAGAAAATTTGGGTCGTATGGCCCTCAAACAAATAAATTTCAAAGTGAGAATTCGAAATTCAATGAAGTTCACCGATTGATTAAAAGTCACGGCTGGACAGTGACCTGCAGAATAAGATGCTGCTAGCGATGCATTTCCTACAATTAAAAAAAAACTATTTCTTTGGTATACGTGCAACCTTTTCTTTAAACGACGTTATAATATATGTAGAAAATATTTGACTTGGAAACAAAGTAGAAACGCCATCAGCAAATGAGTGTAAAAATTTTTTTGCGTTAACTGCAATATTCAAATAAGAAGCAGTAGATGGGAAACTTGGTTGCAAAACTTGATATGTTGTCACCACTGATTTCATTCTTTTGTCCCAAAGTGAAAACATTAACTTAAACTGAATTGTTCCAGCCAGGCTGTTGTCAGATTCGAAATGAATGCAAGCGTGCTCCAAGAATTGAAAACTTGTGATTGAAACTATTTTGTCACAAACTAATTATTACAAATAATGACAATGCTGTTTGGTTTGGTATCAACATATAAGTTCCATAAGAACAAAATGAGCCTAGCCAAACAGAAGCAGTAAGTGGCTAAAGTCGGGCTCTAAGTTAGCTACGACAAAAACTCAAGTATTAAACAAAAATCCTGGACGAAACAGACTATAGCATGCATGTAGATTCATAACAAAATAACAACAAGTTTACTTTAGTTTTAACATAAACATTTTACAATAAAATGTAGCAATGCGGACCCCTTGCGCACTGGGTCACCGATGCATTGCACCGGCAGCTCTAGCGGTAGTTTCGGCCCTCAATCAAGGTCGGTTGTTTTTGTTTCAAACATCTTCAGTCGCTCAGGAAGGGTGTTTAAATTTGTCACTCACCTTGGCAAGCAAACTCCATCTGTGCTGAAATATCCAAATGATCCGAATGTGGTTTGGGAGGACTCCTCACAATAATATGGAACAACTGAAGACTTGTTGAATATATTGCAAAAGCTTGAAATGGACAGAGATGTGACTTCCGGAATTGATTGTCTTTCACCAGGAAGCTTGTTTGCAGTTTCAATCAAATTCTTTAGTTGCTTTGTATTGACGGACTGTGGTATGTAAGGTTGATCTATGACAATTTCAATTGCCAGGTTATTGGAGATTGATGGGAAAGTTGGAATAACAGCGAGAAGTATTGACAAGACCCACAAGCATGCAATTATGGAACTGAGACGCCTCCAACTCATGAACTTTGCTTTGAAAGGTTTCCAAACTACATACAATCGATAGGATGACATCACAATCAACATGCAAACCGACATTTGACTTGAAACTACAGCAAGGACACCAGCGAACACACATTGATTGCTGAGTAACCAATTTCGTTTTTGCTCACAATACCTTCCAGAAAATTCAAGTGACTTTGAAGCAATGAATAAGAGATAGAAACCCATCAGGAAATCTGACACTGCTAAGTTTAAGAGCATGATGTTGAAACAGAACCCAGCTGTACTTGAAGAAGCGTTTGCGTTTCGATTGGCTTTACCAATGTCCACAGATGTTTTGATGATTACAATCAAGTTTCCCACCACCGCTAATATCATTATGATCCACAAAGCAACTCGAAAAGATGTCTTTCCAATAAGTTCGGTTTGTGATGAAATACTTGAGCTTGTGACAAGACATTCATCCGTGTAATCGTCACAATCAAAAGCTCCATCGAACACTTTATGAGTTGGAAGAAATGTTTTGTCGTTGTCGCAATAAAAATGTGTTAAAGATGAACAATTTAACTCATCGACCAAATTGTCGCAATTCTTCACTAGATTGCATCTGTAAGCATAAGGTGGTATAAGTAGAAAGTATATTTTGAATTTAATTTTATCTTTAATTTATATAAGTTATATAATAGGGTAGTACAGAATTGAAAGCAGTGACGTAGCCAGAAAGAAAATTTAACTTTTCAAGAGAAAATATTTTTATGTTTAGTATGAAGATTTTGTTTAAAAACAATTGCTAAATGCAGCCAAACATTGTTTATCATTTGTGAGTTACAAACAACGTCGTAGTTTGTTCTTCAATTGTTGCAAAACATCTAATTCAAACTATCTAAGGTTTTGTTAAGATCTCATTATATGGAAAGCAGAACACACTTATCTGCACTAACACACTGTGATCAAAAACACCAAATAAGTGCCAGGCAGACAGCACTTTTACAATAACATAGCGATTGTTATTTTTGTGGTTTTTGGAAAACTGTTATTCCACTAGTGACTAAATAATACAAAAGGCTTATTGTGACAAAATAGCGCAACCATTGTGGATGAAACTGGAGAAACTTTGCAGGAAGTTCCGCTGAGGTTCCAACAAGACTTTCAACTTCAAGACGAATATTTTTTGGTCGAAGCAAAGTTTTTTATATGAAACCTCATTCAACATGAAATACAATGCCATTAAAAACTTGTAATATTTTTATAAAAACATATTTGTTTGGGATTGTAGTGGACTCAGAGTGTTGTCCGGTCCGCTCATACACAGCTGTTAATATAACAGCAGCATCCCAAGCACAGTGGTGGTAGGGATGATGTGAGTACAAAGCCTGTAATCTTTCATATAATGGTTTATTGTAATACCAAGCGGATAGGTGGGATGCAGCACAACTAACAAAACTCAAGAAAATATCATTGTTGGAAACAGCGGTCTTATATTGTATCTTTCTTTGTGTATTTACCGCCACCTAGTGTGTAGATCCTGTATTTGGCAACTCTGTTTCTAGTACACTTTTTCTGCCTTGAGTTTTATTTGTCTTTTCGATCGTCGGTGTTGGATTGCTTGGATGTGTGGTCTGCATAGCCGTACAAGCCAAGGGGGCAGGGGGGGCAGCTGCCCCCCCTGTTGTTTCAAAACGTCGCAAATTCGGGCAAAATCTTGCAATTATTAGGGCAAAAATTGCTATATAAAAAGCTTCAAAATTGCATGAATTAAGAAATACTACACATTAATATCCTTTACCTATCAAACTAAGTACGGTCGGTACAGCCTCTTATTTGCACAAGAAATATGCCGCAATATTTTCATTTGGCACACCCGTATTGATGTATTGTATGGTGATCAAACTGTAGTACGAAATGCATTTAACCAACTGCATCATGCCAATTTGGGCAGCCACCAAAATATCTCTCTAATCTTTTGTGAAACTGCCCAAATCAAAACACAAAATTTGCTATATAGCTAATTTTATTAATTTTTACAAATGCATCGTGTTGATTTGGGCAGCTGAAAACATGACATTATCTGATGAAACTGATTAGTCTGTTTATGCAACTGCCCAAATTAGCGTGAGGCAGTTTCCACAAAATGAACAAATTCATTAATTTTTCCCATTTACATAACTGTATCATTTAGATTTGGGCAACAAAAAACAATGAAATTGTCTGATCATAGTCTATTATAAAACTGCCCAAATTGGCATGATACAGTTGCCTCGGCATCAAAATTTACAAAGTCTTTAATTTTTTTCATAATAGGCTATTCATAAATGCATCATCTTGATTTGGGCAACTACAAAATATGAATTTATATAAATCTGGTGAATACTTTTATAAAACAATTCGGGTGGAGCGGTTACAGTACTTTTTCAACCATAAACGGACATAGCTAAGCAACACCACAACATTTTACAAAAAAATGTCATACTGTACCTGTTGAATGTACGGTAATGTTAATGTTGTGGTGTTGCTTAGCTTTGTTTGGTTACTTTTATAAAACTACCCAAATTAAAATGATGCAGTTGCGCCCCAAAAAAAAAAAAAAAATATTTAGTTTGTACAATGTACATTGTACATGCAACTGTGTCATGTTAATTTCACCAACATTTAAAATGCTACTGCTGAAATATATAATACGGTACTCCTATATGTTACTCCTACCTACCATGCCAAAGTGCAGAAGCATCGAGCAATGCACAAGCAAGGTATATTCAAAGATGAATTCAGTTGTTCTATCTTGATTATTTGATTATCTTGATTACATGTTCTTCAATTCGCTGTTGTTCTTAAGCACGAAACGTTCACAAACGCTATGGTAACAACTTTATCACGAGAATTCTTATGTATGCTCTGTTGTTAATTAAATGATTATTCAATTTATTAATTGATTAATTTATTTTCAAACTGCATCTGTTCTCACAAAATTTGGTAGGGTAGAATGTGGTAAATTTGTAACTTATTCAACTCGTGCTATGGAGCACTGCGCTGCTTGTAAGTTTACGCTCAATCAGTGCTCCACGTTTGTGCCTTCAGCGCTTTGCCTTCCTTTCTTAGTTCTACAACGCTAGCGTTCTATTGTGTATTTGTCAGTCCTTGTATCTGCTAGTTTTAGCTAGCTTAACTTAATTCTTGAGCGGCTGCCAGATTAGTTTGTAAGTTATTTAGTTTTGTATTATTATCTATATCTTTCTTATTTTCAGAACTGTGTTATGGATGTGTCAATTCTCAGTTTATTAAAGCCTAATTAATGCATGTTATTCTTGAGCTTGTTATGGTCAGTTCAATATTAAAACCACTTCGTTCGCCTCCTATGCTGTATCGCATTCTGTTCGAAAGGTGTCTTTTTCTCGTCTGGTGCCTAGCAAGCTTTTTTTTTTAATTAAAATGCAAGACAAACCTGCCAGAGCTTTGCGTTCTCAACATCTATTGCTGGTATGCAATCCTTCATACAAAATGCGCTATGGCAGAGTCAGCTTTCCATTATGACCGTGGATGTGGCGCTATATATGCTATTATTTGTTTATTAGTATGAAACCTCAAATTTTTACAGAACCATTCGGTTACTATTCTATTCACCTGTCTAGAATCGTTCGCTCATTTCTATCATGGAAGCAGAAAAATTACATTAATTGAAACTTCCCCTGAAAGCTTTCTATTTCGCTCGCAATTATAACATTAGACCTATAAGTAATTCTTTCATGAATTTTGTTCGCCACATATTTGACTTGTACTTCAACAAAAGTTGCCAGATCTTTTGAAATTTCCAGCCCAAATGCCATCAAAAACTAATCCAAAAATAGTCTAATCTTTTCATAACAAAATAGTCCAAAAAAAGGATTATTTGCTGATTTTCACAAATTTTGAATTCAAGATAACAGCTGAGTTGGTTAAGCGCTTGACTTTACAAACGAGGAATCTACAAGCTCAAGTGGTGTTGGTTCGACTCTCGGGGTATGCGCTTGAGCAACGCATTTCAAGGACTTCTCTCTATGAGGCACCAAGTGGGTGGAAAAATTTACAGACAACCCTTCAACAACAATAGGAAACTTCACTTTGTCAATCTCGGTGATCGCCCCTACGTCAGTAGTTCAAAGCCTCTACAAGTTTGCGAAAATGCCAGAATCAAGGCCTCAAGAATTTTTTTTCAGTTCTAAAATAAAGATTCAAACAATCAACCAATGAACTTCAAACCTTTCAGCCGGTAAAGTTAACACGTTTATCATGTTATGCGCATCAACCTTGATATTTTTGATGTTCATAAATATTCATGTCATATTTGCCATCAAACCAGTAAAAAATATTTACCAAAATTCAATTAATATTCTAACTTTGTTAAAAACTTTGCTACATTTAACCCACTTGCCTTGCCTATTGCCCAACCTACGCCAAAGCTTCTCTAACTATTCTAAGTTTGTTTTGTTTTAACTAGACTATCCTAAGCACATGCAAAAATAAACTAGGGCAATATTTTTAGATTTGTGAGCTTTTTCTAGCCATACATCAAAATTTTGACTAGCCTACTGTACAAAAACTGTTTATTATTACAGACACACTGAGTAAGGCAATCAGTGCTCAGTGAACGGTGTGATCTTTGTCGTTGTGCGCATAACTACGCGCAATGCAATACTTTCAATCAAAAACCATGAAAACATACGCAATATAAAACACTAACCCAAAAACCGCAACCAAATTAAAACTTGCCCAAAAACTGCCATCCTCAATTGCTGAATTTTTTCAGCCACTACGAAACAAAATTAACCCAATTCCGCAGGAAAATCGCAAAACTTTGACCTCATTTTCAATACAATACAGTGCATGTGACGCAATAAATGCTATTGTTTTTAGTAATTATAAAACCTCAATTTGTTTACACACAATTCAATTTTTATTCCATTCACGTGTCTCCCGTGCAATGATCATGATAAACTAGTGATGAAGAATCGTTTTCGTCACAATGCTTCAGAAGAGGACAAAACATTTCATCGCTTTTATCGTCGCAGTCTGCCTTTTTATCGCATGCAAGGAAGGGATATTGCCCGCATCGACGACGACATGTGCCGTGTAGTTGTGGGTTTGGTTGACCAACATTCCCCTGGCAATTCCACCAGTCGCAGTAAGGTGATTCCTCTGGAATACAAACACACAGTGAAGTTAATTTGGTGGATTTTATTATCAAATATAATAAGTAAAATAAAGTATTCTCTCCAGATAGTTCTAAAGATTTATTCTAAACTGCATAATTAACTTTTCACATTTTCAATATTAAATAACATTCAACAGGAATTCTTTCACTCAAATGTAGTAATTTGGTTTCATAAAGTTACTGAGCAAAAGTTGAGCAAGGACGTCATCCGAAACGCGTGATGACGAGATTTTACATTGTCGTCGTTTTGTTTCAGTTGCGTAATAAAGAAGAGTAAAACATAAGCGACACATGATTAATCAGATATCAAATGTTGGAATACTAAACAAAACAAACGAATACATCTTTACTTCTTTGAAACGTCATGATCGAAAACAATGAAGACTAACGACAATGTCAGCTGAACACTAGAATGCACAATCTATTTACTTTCTAATATGTCAATCAGGAGTTATTTTGACTTTTATTATTGTGAAGTAAAAACAAACTTTTATTGCATTATTTCCTTGTTTGCAACTGGAACATTTCTCATGAATGACAAATTGACTGGTAACATGTTTGGCCTTTCATTGGTTTGTTGGTGCTATACTGGTATTACTATAAATTGAGATTTTTGTGCTAACTACAAGTTTTTGCCTTGCAATTTAGTCTACATTTGTAATCTCATGCATAAAATTTTATTTGCGGATACAACACTGTAGGCTTACACTTCAAAACGACAAGAAAATTCAACTTCATTTAATCTCAGTTCAAAGATCACGCAAAAGTAAATACTATTGAAATGAAATTCTGCAATTATTTGACAGTGAGCCAGCAGTGGGCTTCTGTAACCGTGTATTTGGTAATTTATTTGACTATACAGTTATCAAGATGGCGCCGTGCATTGGCAAGGCTACCAGCAAGCTAATCTCTAATGTGATGTCGACCAGGTAAACTAGATCTCTAATAAAGTGTAGACCAGGGGTGTTCAAAGTGTGGCCCGACTTTGGCGTTCAATCATCAGTTTCAATCAAAATTCAACTTCATTTAATCTCAGTTCAAAGATCACGCAAAAGTAAATAACATTGAGATGAAAGTCTGTAATTATTTGACAGCGCTCCAGCAGAGGGTATTTGATAACCGTGTATTTGATAAGTCTGTAACCGTGTAACTTGGTAATGTATTATGTATTTTGCAATCCTTAATATACCAAGCTGGGTCTTGTAGGGACCCCAGAGGTGAATTTTTTGATCTCCCGCCTTACCTATGGCAACAATTTTTCTCCTTATCTGTGTATGTGTCATAAATTTAAGCAAGTTTAGTATAGTGCAACAAAAATTAAAAAATTATTGAAAACATATGCAAAAAACAGCATAACGTTACCTGGGGTCCTGATGGGACCCCCTTGGTATATTAGGTTACAAATGCTGAATGTTATCCAGTTAACTTCACGCGAAAAATGTCCTTACATTTTGCCAGAGTTTGAGAATTTGATGATAAATCAACACGTCGTCAAAGAAAAGAAAATGCTAAACTTGCAGCTTTTCGCGAAATTTGGGATGGATTTGGAGAAAACTGCAAAAAAATCTATAAGCCATTTGAAGAAGTAACGGTAAATGAACAATTAGTCTCTTTCCGAGGAAAATGTCTAATGACCAAAACCAGCAAGATAGGGAATTAAAGTGTGGGCAGCTGAAGACGTGAAAACTACTTACCTGTATAATCTCCAAGTCTATACTGGAAAACTTCTTGGGAGTGCACCAGAGAAAAATCAAGGACGTCGGGTTGTGTGTACTGTGTGACATGATGAAATCACTGTTTGCAACTGGAAGAAGTGTTACCATAGATAATTTTTTTACATCAGTGTCAACTGCAGAATTTTTGCTCTAGAAAAATATCACCAAGACAGGAACACTGAGCAAAAAAGTCAGATATTCTTTCAGTTATGGAAGTTGCGAAGGGACGATATGTTTTATCGTCAAACTTTATCTTTTCAGATAAACTGTCAGTTGTAAGCTATGTGCCTAAAAAAACAAGACGGTTCGTTTACTATCTTCTCAGTATCTTGATGTTTCACTATCTAATGAAGATCACAAGAAACCCAACATGATACTTGAATATAACCGCACAAAAGGCGGAGTGGATGATGCAGACAAGTTGGTGAGTGAATATGCTTGTGCCAGACGAATGTCAAGATGGCCTTTCCGACTTTTTTATGAACGTGCTTGACATTGAAGCCCTAAATTCCTATATCACTTGGGTGTTCAAAAACAGAGCCTGGAACAGTAGAAAATCTAATCGAGGATATTATTTCTTGTAGGAGTTAGGCGAAGAATTGATGAAACCTAATGTCTTGCGCAGAGCATGTAATCCATCTGGTTTTCAGCTTCACATCGTTAGAGCTATTGAAGGTATGGGAGTTTCTGTAGCTCGAAACACTGAAGCTTCAAATATATTTTTAACGTAAAGGCAGCTAGTGAGACGGAAGAGAAGAAGGTGTTTTCAATGTCCTTGAAACAACAATAGAAAAGTTAACATTACATCAGGGATATCTAG
The DNA here is from genome assembly GCF_918807975.1 of Aplidium turbinatum. Taxonomy (NCBI): domain Eukaryota; kingdom Metazoa; phylum Chordata; class Ascidiacea; order Aplousobranchia; family Polyclinidae; genus Aplidium; species Aplidium turbinatum. The sequence goes on along the minus strand of NC_137483.1, from coordinate 469,774 downwards.
AGAAGAGGATATGAAGGCTCGCAGCAACTGCCTTATTCTCATGACACTACCAGGGCGGTAGTTTGTAGTGCTTTAAACATGTGGTTCTTTATAAAATCGTTGAGAGTTTTGTAGTGCAACTGGTACAATGAGCTACAGAAGACTGTTAGCAAAGGTTACGTAGAGCATATTTAAACAATACTTGTTTACAAAGACAATTGAAAAGTTACCAGTAACTTCAGTAAGCTGTTTTTTTTAACAAAGCCTTTGCAGTCGGCTAGATGTAAAGCAAGTATATGGGTAGCTGAATTAACAAGCAACCATGAGCATGCTATGAATATCCAGGCCTGATGCTACTAGCGCAATGCAAGTTATGATAACAAGATTTATTAAAGTACTGTCGGTGCCAATTGTCATTTTACGATAAACACAGATTATTTACGATAAACAAAAGCCCTTCTATTGTCAGACGTAATAAAAGCCTTCGTATCCTCTTCTTTAGATATCCCTGCATTATATGCACCAAATGCAAACGTTTCGTTTGCAAACAGCACCGAGTCACCAACACAACTGTGACAAGTGCAAAAGAATGTGAAGATGACAGTGAATGAACTGTGTGTTTATGAATATGATCCTTTGTCTAAGTAATTTGTAGAAATACACATCTTATACTGTATGTGATGCTAAGACTAAAATTTTAGTTTTTATAACACTTGGGGTAAAAACAGGGGTTTGTTACAGTGTCATAAAAATGGCATCAGCTTTACTTACAATTTCAGCAATCTTCCTTTGTTACATAAGCTGTATAAACTGTAATCTAAGTAAGGATGAAGACAGTAAACTACAAGTTGGCTTGTGCTTTGGTGCAGTAGCGCACTCAGAAAAATTTTTAGGCGGGGGGCTAATTCAGAAATGCGGGCTGAGTGATTTGCGACAATAGTGACAGTGTCAATAGGTCAATGCCCATCCCTTTGATTAATACGGTACCGTATAAGCACTTACAATCCACCGGTTGCCGATACATCAGGATTCGTTCTCTCAATCAGACTAGAAGTTGGCCTAGTGAACCCACCCCATGCTCAGGCGCGGATCTAGAAGTTTTTTTTGGGGGAAGGGGGGGCAGAAAATTTAAAAATCAATTAAATTAGACAATTAAACACTAAAACAGCTATTTTCATCAATTGTGAATGTTTATGTGAATGTAAATAATAAATTTTGCTTGAATAAAAATTGCTAAGCATGCAAAGTAAACTTGAAATCTGGTTTAAAACCCTGTATAACATACACTATACAGTGTCCATGACCAATTAGATATTTGTATGTTTGCAGGTTTATATGGCAATTGATTGAAATTATAATGACAACTAAAAACTATAAAACAGCTACGGTATTCAAGGTTTCAGATTGTTTCAACAAAAATGTAAAATATGTTGTTATAATGCTCGGGCCTGTTGTATTGTTGTGTCTTATTCATATCTAACTTGTAAGCAAAAGGTATAACTTAAATGAAGAACATACAAAAAATTCATTTTTGATGGTGGGTTTAGGGGGAGGGGGGCTTGATCCCCTTAGCCCCATGCTGGGTGCGCTACAGCTTTGGTGTGCCGGATGGGAATACTGATTGTATGTATTGTGAGAGAACGCAAAACTGGCTCAGCCAATTTGCCGTTTTTCATTTTCAAGGAAGAATGGCCTCCTTCATCCCCAAACCTGAACCCCCTAGACTTTGGCATCTGATCTTACCTGAGGAGCAGGGTTTCGACTAAACACCACCAAAGTTTGGAAGCGCTGAAGGCTAATCTGAAAAAAGAATGAACCAAAATCCCTCAAAGAGTTATTCATGACTCTTGCAGGTCCTTTTCGAAGCGTCTCCGACTTGTTATCGACGCAAATGGCCGACACATAGAGTAAAACTTGTTTTTCTTAAATATTTATTTATTTGACAATAATATTATATGTAAAGAAATTTATTCTCACACGAGTCAGTTCAATCATATATAGCTAAGATAGCTAGATTCTATTTGAATAAGCTTAACTGAAGATGATCTAGCTTCTAGCTGTTCGAAATCGATATTTAGCTATATATGATTGAACTGACTCGTGTGAGAATAAATATCTTTGCATCACAAGACATGTAACCGAGTTGTTCATATCAAGCATTGTTGTGGGTTTGACACCTGTCAGAAGATACTTCATTTTCTTGATAATATTATATGTTTATTACTCAATTTTTATCTACCGTTTGTTAAATACATTTGTTTGAAGTTGTAACGTTAATTATTCATGACCCTGTATATACTGTATACTTTAAGCAATAGAAACGATGGGGTCCTTGGAGGACTCCACCTTGGTAAACGACGTTGCTAAGCTAGGCTTGGTATGTTAAAGGTTAATTGTACTGTATATTGTAAGTCTGTAATCTGTAACTGTGTATTTGATAGTGTGTTTGACTATAAAGCTAATTTCTAATGAACTGTAGACCAGGGGTATCCAAAGTCGGGCCCGCGGGCCAAATACGTTTTTGTAAGCCGATATACGTTTTTGTATGGCCCACGCCTGTTGTTGCACAATGTGTTATTTTTGGCCGGGAGACACACCTAAATCATATCAATTTAACTGGCATTTAAAATAAAAACAATTGACAAAATTTTCAGAATAGCTAGCTTACAAACCACAGACATTGACAGAATTTGACAGAATTTATTTTTTGTTTATCTATCTTATTCAGTGAGTGTTTCTATATGTTTTTGGGGTCGCTGATGCTGAATTTGGTGGTATAGTTTTTATGTAGTGTCAATAGTTTGAAAGATATTCGCGAAAAATGTTTTTACTGATATTTAAAAATTAGTCAAAATATTGAGCATTATTTGAGATTGTGGTTTCCTTTAAAGTGCGATTCGATATCACAAACCAGCTTAAATAATCCGTTATTCACCACTCGCTAGATGATAGTGAAAAGCTACAAACTTGTAACGTAGAAGTTTTTTACACGTGTTTGGTCAAAATTGTGGCTGTTTACAACTGGCCATATTTCTTGGAGAGTTGAGTTAGTGTAGGCCTACCATATTTTTATCGCCTAAAAAGAGGACAAATTTGGCCAGCTAGTAAAATGCAAGTAGAATTTTACTTTTGAAGAATCTTTTACATCTGTTTGGATAATTATAAGCATATGCAGCAAAAATTTCAGCAAAAAACACGACTAATTTATTTTGCATATTTGGCCTATGAATAATTTATAGCTTTCTTATAGGCCTGAGTTGTTACACTCTGCAAGCATTTTCCATATATTTCCAACTTTGGCAACTGTCTGAATAAAATTTTCAATAATCATATGTGTTTGCTCTTTTTCCAGGTGACATTAAGTTTCAACATTACAAGGTGAAAAAACAAAGATAGTTTGACCCAGTCAATTTCGCTGTTTATCAATTTCTTACTTTTTCTCATTTTTTTACTTCTTATTCAAGGCAACAAAAATCTTTCATATTGTTACTGGTCAGAAAAAAAATTAAACAAATCTGATTTTTAGAAAATTTCAGTCAGACAGCAACGATCGCAAAAACCTACTAAATGTGACAAAATCAGGCAGCATTTCCAAATAGCCACGCCTCAACTTTTTTCAGTAAAGAAAAATCAGCACTAACGAAATTATGAAACTACTTGAAGGAAATATCATTGAAATTGTGGACAACCGATCTAAGATTTTAAAATCGGACAACCAAAAGGCTGTGTCTTCGTTCCACTATTGTGGCTGCATTATTGATAAAATGCGTTCTATTCGCATTTACATAAGCTGTAAGTACATATGCCACAATTTCTTTTTGCAGTGGGCTATGGTGATGTCATTCACAATGCAATTTTGAACGATCCTTCTGAGTTGCTTCTCGCACGGTAACAAAATATTTGGCAATCAGCAACCTTCACAAGTCTTGAATCTAGAAATAGTTGAACCAGTATAAAAGAGATCAGGGTAAAAAAATAATTTTATGCTAAAAGAGTGTGGTGACGATCGAACAATGTAAACACGGCAAAGACTTTTGCAATCTTTATGTCGACGTCATATTTTTAATGTTTAATTTTCTCGTGATTAGCTTCACTCATTTTTTGTAATTTTTCTGATTTTGTCACAAATTTCCTCACCGCTGACCGCTATTACTAACGACAACTGCAAATAATAATGTTTAATAATGTTAGAATGATCGTCTAAGATTTTATTGATAACAATAATACATCAACAAGGTATAGTATACGCCAATTCATAGGAAATCTATGAATAAGGAAAATTACATTGGTGCAGAAATGTATTTTGGAGATGCGAGGAACAAGGTGAACGGTTTCATCAAGGTATTTTAGTTATGGAAAAACGTTTCTAAGAGAGGTGGGATGAAGTCATGATGGGAAATTACATTTGAAGTTTGGTACGGAAAGTTGACACAACATACTGTACAAACGAAAAACTCTTTCCAGTGTGCATTTTTAATTGGTCTCCATACTGTTTGACTCACTGTGCTATTGTGTTTTTTTTTAGATGTAGTACGCAATTTTTACGACATATAAGAGCTATATGTAGGACATATTAACTTGAAATCACATTTTCATAAAATTACAGTATAATTTGTAACCGAACCATTGTTGACGCCATTTTGAAATCAGCAAACCAAAAAACATGCAAAATTATCTAACATTATGATAAATAAAATTAAAACAAATTTGTTGTCCAGTGACTTGTCCTGATGAGTATAGCAATGAGTGATAGTTGAGCATTCATTCCTACCCTTGCTAGCGAATTCAACTACCGCTTTCAGGATTTTACCCCAATTGAAACGAACTTATTGCTATGCTCACTTCTTTCTGCGTGAATCCTGATGAAGCTCCAGCTCACCTGCAGCTAGTTGAGCTTCACTGCGACGTCGAGCGCCGAAGTCGACAGCCACATAATAATTTCCCTTCTGCCTTTTACCAGCATGTTGCTAAAAAAAATTCAAAAACTGCAAACGTTTAGAAAAGAAAACGTTGAGTTTGTTCGACTCAACATATTTGTGGGAGCAGACCTTCTCGTTTGTGATCTTAAACAAGAACAGCTTGACATCACAACTTAGCGATTCTCGCCTACTTGGTGTTTTTCGTTTGTCTATCACTAACCTCAAACCAAGCTTGACCTGTGTATAGAAATCAAGACGTCAGTTCCTTCATAATAACACAGATGCATTTTACAAAATTTCTGGATCTGTTAATTTATAATGGAAAAGCAGACAACTTATACACAGCCTAACTTATCATACCCTGTGATATGTAACTTACATAACTCTATTCTCAGCAACATGTATCATCTTTTTCTTGAGAAGTTACAGTTATGTTATTGTGAATCCGACGTTGTGTAACATTAGAACAATGGAAACAAGTTAGTACTGTTGACAACGGAGGTGTCGAAATGGACACCTATACTATTAGAGGAATAACATCACTCTAGATCGTGTGTAGAACGTTTATTTGAGCAGATATGTGCAGTGTGTTGCGTTTCAGACTAAGCTACAACAAACTAAAATTGCCGATTTGTTGAAAGTGTCTTGACAGTTATCTTGCTGTAAGGCGCATTCCAATTTTCCAATTACCAGTACCACAACTTCCACAGGTTAGCTTTCCACAATGCTGGTGAATAGACCTTACCCGCAGCTCTCTGCAATGAAGCGTGTCGTGGAAAACATCACGCATTCCTTGCACCCGATAATTTTTCAATTACCAGTACCACATCTTCCACAGGTTGGCTTTCGCTACTGCCTGTAAATAAACCTTTCCAGCAGCTCTGTGCAATGAAGCGTGTCGTTGAAAACTTCAAGCTGGCTGCTTCATTAGCAAGAACCAATAAGAATCTTAATAAAAACGTGGAGTCAAGGGTAAAAAAGCAAGTTATTGACTGTTGTAGTTTATTCAAGTTATGTTTACAAGAAAAACAGGCCAAGTGATACAATAATAAGCCACTTATTAATGGGCTCTAATAACTGCTCATAAGCTATGGCGCTTGAAAGAACTGCTGGTAGTATGTTACTGTTACGGACAATCGTTCCCCAGATAAAACATAAAACCTTTAACGTCATAATTTACTTGGCGTCTACGTCATGGAATATTTCTGTAAACGAGGAACTCTTACATCATCTCGAATTAGGAAATATTGCATCGTCTAGATTTACCTTTTGTGAAATTACTCAACGAACCATTTAACTGTTACGTCACAGAGGCGAGTTGTGTGCGTTTGAAATGTAGCAACCGGTTTCGTCATTCTGTAGATTGTCGATGAGAAAGCTGGTCAGATATTAAACAGTTCTGCTTTGCATACTAGCTAGACGAAATTTCCGTTCTTTATACAGAAATCTGTTTTGTTGGTGACAAGTTTTTCGTTAGTGCGTACCGTTTTGTGTGCTATTTTTAACAGCCCGTGTTGCTGTGCTCTCTTGAAATACTATTTGTGAAAAGACTTTTTCAGTAGAGTGTTTCTTTCGGTCATCGTATACAGACGAAGGATTTGGGAATTTTATCCTACAACTTTCACACGGAAATATATGGTTTACCGTTGTGACCAGTTACTGTGTTGGTGTGAAAGCAAAATGTTGTTGGTCTACAATTTTGATAGACTTGAAATTCCTTCTTGTGTTAATGTTTCTTTATAATAATAAGTGATAATTATTGTCTTATTTCCTACAATAAGTAGCCTAGGCTAACTAGGTTTCCGTTTGTAGACTTATTTTGCTTCTACTTGTGAAAACAACGCATCACTCATGCCCTACTTGCACTGAATATGAATCAACTGGAGAGGCTAATAAGTCTTGTTAAAGGGACATGGCTTTAAGAATGCCATTCCCCAAGCTCGTTTATTTAGCCAAATTAAACAAACTTGGAATAACAATATAGAAATTGGTTATGAAATTTTACTGTATTTGAGGTAAGCTATCACAGTTGTAGAGGAAGTATTTTTCATGGTTTTATTGAGCTGGACTGCCATTTAATCAGGGCCGTAGTCTAACTTTGTCAGTTGGGGCCCCGATGCAATTATGGGGCTCCCGTATTTTTCTGTGAATAATGTAAAACATAGAAATGACGCATGAAAAGCTCGCAGGAGCTACAGACCACGAAACACCGGTGTCTTTCGCTTTCAATTCTTGCTACAATAGGCTGCCAACAAACATTTATTGTTAACATATACTTTGTTTGGCCGCTTTTTAGGCTTAATAGCGCAACGGGTTAACCTATTGATGAAGACGTATGGGCATACACTTCACATTTGCCCAAACTCATCAAATAAAAACTAGATTTCTGTAGAAGTTTGGTGTTTACTTTAGGTTTGAAATTGAAACTACGTTTTAACCCTTAAAAGGTTGGGCTCCTGGAGTCTTGCTCAGTTTGGGTGGGGGCTGTCGATTCTTCTTATGCTTTAGGAGTGATATCTCTGTTATTTTTTAAGGCACGGTTTCAAAATTTGGGATTCACTTTGTAAAATTATTTACGCTGAGCATATCCGAAAATTAAACTATGTGAGTATTAGAACTGCTCATATACGTTGAAATGTTGAGGCGACTTATGACTTTTGGATTATTTTGCGATTAAAGCAATTGTAGCGTGAGTTTACACATTATTTTTGGTAGAGTAATGAAGAACATGCATTGCAATGTTGTGATTAAATTTTTTTTACATAATCTCAATTTGAATCTATATTTCTTGCAAAATAATAACTTTTCCCACGCTCAAACAATAGCTAGCTGCTTGACTAAAAGAACAATACTTTATCAATTTCATGCAGTAATGAGATTTCTGAACGCGCGTCACACCAATTTGGATTACGATCTTGTGACCTCGGTTCCTGGAACAGCAACTCCTACGCGTTATTAAAAAATGTAGACCAACTAAAGAAGCAGGGTGGCGTTTATCAAATACTATTATGTAATCCACGAAACGAATGGAAGATCATGCCACAAAAACACGGTTTAAATGCAATGTATTGTAGTTGCAACAGCGTCTCTCAATGTAAGTTCAATGTGAACTCGACTAAATACAAGGCTAGTACTAGGAGTAAGATTACCCGATAAATTACCCGAGATTACCCGAGATTAGATAAGATTACCCGAAAATTTTGAACAATAGAATATGAAATATTTCAGAGGATGTGCTGAGAAATGCCTTATATCTCTTAATTTATAACCTTTATTCGCTCAAAATTTCAGCTTAATAGAGGTTAATAAAAGTTAGGAAAGTTCAAGAAATCTCGTAGTCGCAGCCTCAGTGGTTTAGAGATACAACTGTTGATATAAAAAAGTTGAATTCACAGCCCCCCTCCAACCTTCAAAGGGTCAATTTTTTTCGACCGCAGAGAGATTTCAATAATTTGTTTGTTTAGCCTACCCAATTTCATATAGGCTACTCAGCAACAATGACACGGGGGTCCACTAATAGGCTAGCCTAATCACGTTTTTTTTTGCTTCGGTTGCGACAACATGTAGACTGTAGAGTACGTAGTTTTCACTGAGATTACAAAATGCAACACAACAGGAAGCAGCAAAGAGATATATAGCTTAGTCTTCGAGTCAGCTGCTAACCTTATTTTAGCATGCCATTAAATGTCTTTGCCGAGACACAGCCGCAAACTCTGGAGCGGTGTCGAACCCACGTCCTTTGCCAACGTCGCGCAAACGTTTTCACCACTCAACCATGCAGCCGCTACATTACTAGAAATTGTTTGTAGGTAATTCGAGTTTAATAATGTTAACAAATTTACTAAAAGTTTAGATAACAGTTAGTAGGCTAATATTTTAATAAAATTGCAGTAGCCCAACCAAAAATACGGTGAAAAAAAATCAGGGTGTTGAACTACTGATGGAAGCGTACTCAAAATAGGTTAAGATGAACTGACTGATGAATTTTTGCACTTTCACATGTATGCAAAGTAAAACCACAAGCCTACAAAAGAGCACGTTTTGTCTCATGCAGACCTTTATCAAATTATATAGACTACAAGCAAAACATCTGGATGGCTTTCCCAAAATTTCTTAGCATATTGGTTACCAACTGGTTAGGAGAGAAGTTCTTTTCAAGAATGAATTAAGATCCACAATGTTTCAAGATATTGGTTGTCTGCACCGAGCATTCTGTGTATTGAAAGTGACAAACTGAGACTAATAAATGTGATTTGATTTTGCTACAAAGAAAACTACAATAATTGTGTTTAGTCAGTCTAAGTATTTTGGGTGATAAATGTTCATTTCTTAGAATGTGTGGTGATGCAGACAATTTAGTAAGAACATAAAACAATAAATAATAAATGCTATTAATAGTACAAAAAGTGCTCAATGCCAAGCAAATGCAATCACTATTCTCTAAAAACCTTAACAGGCTGTTTTACCCTTATTGGGATCATCAGAAGCTTCTTATTCAAATAAAGTTAATTTTTATTTCAGAAATTCATTTCTCATACAGGTAATATAAAAATTGTAAGTTAAGTATTTTTTTCAAAAACACAATCTTAAAAAAACAGTTATTTTATATGATCAACTTTTCCTATTTTAGTATTTCACAAAACGTTTGAAATTAAATTGCAAACTTTGATTGTCTTCAAATGGTTAATTTCTACACTTGCGTGTTTATATTTCTCCTCCACCAATCACTGGGCAACATAAAATTTATTCCTCAAATGAAAATATTTTACCCAGGCTGACTCGGGAATGCTGATTCCAAATCTGCAATCAGAATTGGTCTATGACGTCAAAATTTCAAGATACGAATATTCACGAAATTCGGATTGTGCATTGATTGGCACTGCAGGCTCTTCAGGGGAACTGGTTGCAACGGCTGCCGGGTGCTCTGTTCATACCACGTAAGAATCAGTGAGACGTGTGTGTTTCATTTAAACACAGTAATATTACCAAGGAACAATACGATGACCATATCAAGTACAAGGTATTGTGCAATTTTCTTTTCCAGCGAATTTTTTTTTCCACTTTCTTTTCCAGCAACTTTCTTTTCCAGCTACTACAGTACAAGGTATTGTGCAACTTTCTTTTCCAGCGAATTGTTGGTCAACAATGCATATTATGTAGTTCTACTGTTAATATTGACATTATTTTGTAAATGTAATGTTATACCTTTTGACAATTAATGCATACTTGAGTGTTCTTGGCCATGGCTATATAGCAGGGGTGGCAAACCTTTTTGCAGTCGCGGGCCACTTTGTCAATTACACAAGAGTTATCGGGCCACACGACTTTTTAATCGTAACCTACTATGAAATCTTTTAGTTCAAGATTAGTTTCCTATTAGAAGCGACTCTTGTCAAAATTCCATGACGTCATAGATTGGAATCGACCAAAAATACAAGGTGGAATTGGTGAATAGTGTTAACAACTTTGCCTTATAGCTTTCCTATTTTCTAACTTTAAACCTTGAAAGTTAGTGTTTAGGGCAAGAAAATAGCAAAGGAAAGGTGTACCAGTGAATGCATAAAACAGCTTTGAGATGTCTTTTGTCTTTAATGCATGAGTGATTGTCAAATTGTTTTGCGGCCGCACAAAATTCTTTGACGAGCCGCAAGTTCGTCACCTCTGCGATATAGGGAAGACCCGGAGAGGTTATTTAGCGTACTTGCGAAGTGGATTGTAGGCTGTATCAATAAACCAACAAAGCACACGTGTATTCACCAAGCATATTATGTATTTTCTCTATTTGTGGGACAGTTGAGACGATGCAAACCACTATGACACAACCGAATGGCCAATGAGAACTGATTACATTGTTGGAAGATATAATGATAAGTACCAACCCCTAATTGATCCCAGCAAAGTGTATTTGCCTCCACTCCGTATTAAACTCGGCTTGATCAAACAATTTGTGAAGGCAATGGATTTCAATGAAGATGGTGACGTACACATAAAAGAAAAGTTTGGTGCTATACTAAGTGTCACTAAACTGAGAGCTGGGATATTTGTTGGCCCCCAAATGCGTTATTTGACCCGTGACCCAGTATTTTCATCCAAGCTTAACCTAATTCGGATCAAGCTATTTTTGGCAGCTTATAGCCTCACGTGTGGACTTGATCCATCCACACTTTCATTTTCTAATAACTTTTGATATAAAAACGTTAAGAGGTTGCTTTTTGCACAAAGTTAAAGCACAATTATTGACAAACTGGTAAAAATTTTAAGTGGACACACATACTCCACCAGTTTTTCGCTATTGCTTTTTGTTAAAAGTAGTCAATTTTTTAAACATTTGTCTGATGTCTCCGCCATGATCTCTTGAAATCGCTAATCTCTTCATTAAAGGCACGCACGGTCCAGTTATGCATGTTATCCGAAATGGTCAGTAGTCATGTAGGTCACGCAGTAAATATTGGAATGCACAAAACAATACAAATGTTCGCTAACTTCCTTGTACGAGATGATAAAGTTTTCCAATTTTGGGAGTAGGGTGTAAAAAACTGCTGATAACTAAAAAACTATAGGCTACTACACAAAAATGTCATTTTTAATACTAAACCAAATATGACTAAATTTTAGGAAAAGTCATAAAACTTCAGTAAATTTGAGTCAGTAGCTTTTATATAATCGATGAAAGTTTTAGGTATGGACGGAATTCGTCCACGCGTCAGTCCGAATAGGGTTAATTAAGTTGAGTTGAAAGCCTGGAATGCATTTGTACAGGCTGTACAAAATTTTCTTGGGAACTTCAGAGCAGATATAATTTCTCGGAACTAGTGGATAATTTTCTGGAGTAATACAGCGAAATAGGCTGCAAAATATTGCTTAACGTTATATAGCCCAGGTGGTGCTATACAACGTTAAGCACCAAGTACTTCAAATTTGCTGTCGCGGCTTAACCACTGGCTCTATACATCCAGATTTTTTTGACTTTTCCCAAATATCATCGAATTTTATTGTGTGTAAATTTGGGCCTCCAATGTCTTATACTTTTTATGCAAACATATGCATTGTATATGAAAGCGTATCTTCTGGACAGCTTTATTTTGCATGAAAGTGCTTGGTGCGAGCTTCATCGTTTCAACGCAAATGCTCATTCGGTCAATCTACCAAGTCAGCAGTTTCTTTTGTTTACCTTTGTAGACAATGAATCAAAGTTATGAGAGCGAATTTGTTACACCTACAAAAAACGAGTAGCCTATTTAGTCTAATAACGTACGGTTTTCGAAGTATTTGATCAGAATTTGATCACTCTTCTCTGTGTACGAACTTGTTATTATTGTTTTTTTGCATCGATCACCTGCTTTATGTTACGTAACTCAAAGAAAATCATAATTTGTTGCCGTCATAATGCACCGGCTATAAAATCCATCATAGTAAAATCTTTCAAATGGTGACATTTTGCCCCATGATGGTCAAATTTCCGATAGACGCGAGACTATAGCTACGCGCTGTCGTGATGCAACATTGTGCATTCTCCAATGACGTAATTTTGAAACGTCATTTTAACGCAAGTCAATTTCTAACCGTTTCAAATGTCCATTTGTCTCATAATTATTGTTTGTTCAACATTTCTCCTATCTTGGGAAGGAAAAAAAAGCGAAACTTGTGACGTCACAATTCTGTGCGAGGTGGATTTTTTCTCTTGGGAGTAATCTTCAAACGAAATCTATCAATTCTTTTCCTAACAACAAAACTGCACATATTTTTATTTTCGTTACCCTAAAAACTGGAAAGTGGCGATGACAATACAGAAAGCTGTCATTCAAAAACGTCATATCACTGCAAACTTGAATTTTCTCCAGTCTCCTAAATGTTCAAAGGCCACTTGCAAATTGTAGCTACATTTTCTGGTCAGATCTCAATTTTGCATGAAAGTGCTTGGTGCGAGTTTCATCGTTTCAACGCAAATGCTGATTCGGTCAATCTACCAAGTCAGCAGTTTCTTTTGTTTACCTTTGTAGACAATGAATCAACGTTATGAGAGCGAATAAAAAAGCGAGTATTTACTCTAATAACGTATGGTTTTCGAAGTATTAGATCAGAACATTAATCACTCTTTGCTGTGTACGTACTTGTTATTATTATTTTTTTTGCATCGATCACCTGCTTTAGGTTACGTAACTCAAAGAAAATCATAATTTGTTGCCATCATAATGCACCGGCTATAAAATCCATCATAGTAAAATCTTCCAAATGGTGGTATTTCGCCCCATGAGGGTCAAATTTCCGATAGACGCGAGACTATAGCTACGTGCTTTCGTAATGCAACATTGTACATTCCCCAATGACGTCATTTTAACGGAAGTCAATTTGCAACCGCTGTTTTGTCTGCTGTTCTTATAATTATTTTTGTTCAACATTTCTCCTATCCTGGGAAGGCAAAGTGCAAAAGTCCTTGCGCGAGATGGACTTCTTCTCTTGGGAATAATTTACAGTGTATAAATTACTTTTTAGTAGCAACTGTAATTATATATTTTTCGCTTTATCTTCAAAACTGGAAAGTGGCAATGAGAATAGATACGCGCAACTACCAAAGTATTATTGCTTGAAGTAATATTAATACTAGTTCTGTACAAGTTTGTACATTCTATACTTATTATGAAAATTGAAGTTCTTTGTAGAGCAAGATAAAGTTTCTGAGTAGGTCTAAGAATTGCAATATTCTTATTTAATTAATATTGACAAAATTAACTGCATTATCTTTCTATTTAAATAAAAATATTGCAATCAATATTTTTAAACTTTTCTTTCACTGATTAAACATTTATGTCAGCAAAAAGGCTACAATTGTTACATCAGTGCTGAGAATGAAGCATTTGAAGTGAGCGTAGATACCTTCTTGTAAATCGCGGGGGCTGACGCCTATATCCATTAGGGTGTGGCTGGTGCCCCCATATAAATATTTTTCTGATTACTTTTTTTTGGTGGTGAGGTTCTACTCAAATAACAAAAATATGAAGTTTCAGCTAAAATAGTTGATGTTTAGGACCACCTCATCCCAATTAAAATACTCAAATTGGAGCCTATACGTCATACACTATATCGTCCCCATATACAATCGTGCAAGAATACCGATTATAGCCAATAATAAAATGGCACAGTAGCCTATACAGTATAGTGAAACTGTATGAGGATATGCAAAGTTTGTTGAAAATACCAGCAAAATACGCGATTCAGGAAAACCTAAAGGATTGACAATTACAAAGAATCAGTGGAAAAAACAATGCCATTCTGGCCCAAAAATGCTCTGAAACACTCCGAAATGATGAGGACAGACAATTTCTTATATCAATGCAGACAGACAGATTGGCAGTCATGGCTGGTGTTGACAAAAATCTTAACCAAATAAAAATGCAGCAGTAAGACGCAATGCGGCACAAAAGCGAGTGAACATTGAAGCAGCCAGGAGTACGCTGGAAAAAGATAGTAGTTTACAGCTAGAACATTTTAATGAACCCAATGAAGAGGAAAAATTTTCACTTGGGCCTTCAGCCCTTCACAAAGAAAACATCGCCGTATGAAGAAAACAGGTTAGTAATTTTAGTGAATAAGCTCATATACTGCTGTAAATAGAAAATGAATGCAATTTAGCAATATGCCTAAATCATATTAAATGTAATTTCTGTAAAAATTCACACTGTGCTCCAGGTGAATGGCTTTTAATTCCTCATGATGTGCTGAAATGTCGAAAGTTAGTTTCTTCTGCAGTAAGGAATGAACTTGCCCAGGGCTGTAAAACTATCGTCAGTTGTGATATCACTTATTAGTAGCTGCGACGGAGATGTTACCAAATTTAATCTTGATGCAACGCAATCATTCAGGCGAAATTACTTTAACTTGTACTACTGTATTCTGTATAGTAGACAACTAAAGAAATATAGTTTATAATATTCTGAATTATCAATTCTCATCAGTATGGTCACATTAACTTATTTTGCTTCTGCAGATATCGTGTTGAATGCATTGATAGCACAGTTGAGAACATTAAAAAATCATGGGTTCCTCCAACCACAGGAAACTTACAGTACATTGGGATGGAAAGCTAAACACCTCTTTGGTATCCGAATATGATATTGATGATAGACTTCCAGTTCTAGTGTCTGGTAATCAGCTTGTGCATTTAATTTTTCCAGTGATAAAGCTATCTGTAACACCTGTATTCATATATATGTTGTTTTCATCCAGGACAAGGTGGCATAAAACTGCTGGGTGTTCCCAGTTTGCCGAGGCACAGTACTGACCGAGCTGGGAAGTTGATTGCGGATGCAACATGTAATCTATTGGACCAATGGAAATGCACAGATTGTATTAAGTGCATGGTTTTCGACGTAAGTTCTGTAAATACTGGGCATTTAACGGCTGGCAGCATTTCCATTCAGGAAAAGTTTAATCGGCAATTTCTTTGGTGTGCATGTCGTCACCACATTAGGGAAGTTGTATTAAGCCATATATGGATTGATTTAAAATTGAAATATCAAAGAGTCCTGAAATTTTGGTATTTGCAAGATTCAGAGAAAACTTTCGATCATTAACAGCCGGTGACTCAACTAACTTTAATTATGCTCCACGAGACGAACGATCTCCTCAAATCATTCAATTATTCAACAAGATACTTCAAAGCAAATCTCCAGTAAGAGGTGATTACAAAGAATTATTGGAACTAGTGATTTTGTATCTGGATGGTGGAAATATGCAATTCACCATCCAAAGTCCTGGTGCTCTCCATAAGGCACGTTGGATGTGTAAAATTTTGTATTATATTGTTTAAAAATGATCATTTTTGAGGAGAAAATTATCACTGAGTTGCGGAAAGGAGCAATATTTGCAAGTCATCAAGTTGAAAAGATCAATCGGTTTATGGAGTTCGTTACTTTTACTTACTTGCCATGGTGGTATACTGCTCAGTTTTTTGAAGATGCCCCACACAATGACTTGACACTGTGGAATGCATGTAACCAACATTCTGATCAAGATGTATCCAAGTTTGCAATTCGTTCTTTGCCAAATCACACCTGTTATCTTACTGAGGAACTAGTAGGGCTTTCTCTGTTCAGCAACCAAGTGCCCAATGATGAAAAGAAGAAAACAAGAAAATTGTGGACAAATTAAACACTTTCGAAAAAGTAACTGTTTTTTTCAAAACAACATGGAATTGGATTTGGGAAGCCAATTTTGCCCACTGTCACAGAAAGTTCCACTCTTGTCTCACTTGTTGGCAGTTCAACCTGGCAATTTTTCAACTTGCTGAATATTCCAACTGATTTTTTCAGTTTTCCTGTAGAGCAATGGGATGATATTCCATCGTACTCAGCAGGAAAGGAAATTATTAAAAACATCCATGTTGTTAATGATAGTGCAGAAAAAGGGGTAAAATTGGCCACTGACTTCCTGTTTACCGCAAAAATGGAAAAACGGTATCAAAATGTGCTGCAAGTGGTGGAGAACAATCGAAACGAAGCACCTAATTAGCGACACCATAGCAAGCCCTCAAAGTCTTGGTTTTTAACGTTGTGATTCAAAAAAGTGACTTTATTTGTTGTTTAAAACATGCCAATACACCATTTTCATTGTAATGGTTTTCGTAATATTTTCGACGAGGGGGAGGTGGTCCTAAACGTTACCCGAATTACTTGAAACTTCATATTTATGCTTCTTAAGCATAACCTCACCCATACTAAAAAGTAATCTTGGTTTTTTCAAGTTTTTATAATTTGGGGGGCACCAGCCGCACCCTAATATCCATTAGGAATGAAGCTACCCTCTTTTTCCTAGGCATCGCCCAGACAGACACTTGGTCACTTGCCAACGTTGAATCAAAGCTAAAAAGGATTAATTTGGTGGCTGATCTTTTATGTTCATGTAAATGAAATTTATTTATGTTTTAAAAGTCACAATCAGGGTCTCATTTTATAAGTTATTTTGATAATTATGAATACATTTATCGAATGTGGGCAACAATTTCAAACATCTTTTATGCCTTTAACCTTCAAAGATTTAGATATCTATAGGCTATACTTTAGAAATGGGAAGATTAAATTTCACTACCGAAGAACTGCTGCAACAAGTATTGCAAGATTCTGACAATGAAGAAAACGATTATAATGAACTTTGTTCATCGGGTTCTGATGATAATGATGATGCAATGGAATTATCAGCATCAACAGCTCCATGCGTCGAAGAAGTATTTACTGATAGAAGTATTGAAACTGAAAATGAAGAACCACATTATAGAAACGTTTTTGAAGCTGGTCGTAGAAGAAAAGTTCCAAAAAAATGTCGTCTGGTTCATGACGTCAGCTCTGCTTTAGACTCACAAAACTATGATGCTATGCAATATGATTCAACGGAAAAAAGTATTAACAACCTATCTGGAAAAAATAAAAAAGACTCTGGGAGGATCATCACTTGGGAAAACACTCAACCTGTGTCGTATGGAAGGAACAACCGAGCGAACGTCATAGGCTACATGGACAAAGTGGAGTGAGAGGCGTGGCTAAAGACGTTGCTTCTCCGCTTCAAGCGTGGCATTTATTCTTCACACAAAACATGCCAAGTCAAGTCGTTGATGAAACCAACCGAAGAATTGTGCATTTGATGGCAAGCATCCCTGAAAGCAAATTGTCTTTCACACCGTATATGTAGGAGTAACAAACAACCAAGAAATGCTGAGTTTGATTGGTCTGTGCTATATCAGAGGTTTATTAGGGCAAGCTAGTCACAAAAGCGCTATGTTGTTTCATGATATTTTTGACAACACTGTGTTTGGAGCCACAATGAGCAAAAACCGATTTCAGTTTTTGATGGCTAACATTTCATTTGAGGATTTTATCAGCAGATCAAGAAGTTGGAAAAATGATCGATTTGCTGCTTTTCGTGATATTTTTGAAACATTCAATGAAAACTGCAGAGAGCATCTAGTGCCTAACGAATATTTATCACTAGATGAAACGCTATACCCAACAAGAATGCAAATAGGTTTTAAACAGTTCAACCCAAATAAGCCTGTAAAGTGCGGAATGCTTTTCAAATCTATCAATGCATGCACCTATTCCTTTACTTTCATCACAAAAGTGTACTGCGGTAAGCTAGTAGAAGCACCTTATCCGTATTATATATGTGGCACAAAAGCAGTAGTGAAAACAATGGTGTCGGAGCTGGCACAAAACATAGATTTACAGGGACGCAACATTTTCTATGATAGACTGTATACGTCGGTGACGTTAGCCGAGTGGCTTTTAGAGCGAAGCATAACTTCAGTCGGAACTATAAAGGCTACGCGAAAAGAGATTCCGACTGAAATTAGGAGTATAGAGAACCGGGAAAAGTTTTCCTATGAAGTGTATTGGGAAGCAAACCAAAAGATTCTTAATTTCCATTCATACGTAGTGGACATTAAAAGTACCGGCAAGCGCAATGTGTTGCTCCTATCGACCATGCAGCCATTACTGAGCGTTACAAAAGACGGCGGAAAGAAAAAACACCAATCTATAAGCTGTACGACTTCACTAAAGGCGGTACAGACATATTCGACAAGAGAATTAGAATTTACTCATGTAAGCCCAAATCTCGTCGCTGGACAGTCACAGCATTTGCTATTTTTTTGCTGGACACGAGCAGAATTAATGCTTCAACTATATTAGCTTTGAATCTGCAAAACGACCCAAACAAAGTTTCTTCTTTTAATTTTGGTTGGGACCTGGCGATGTCGTTAGTTCGACCGCAAATTGAGTCCCGTCCCTTGCGGGGTCTCTCAGTGACAATACAAAGAAAAATAGAAATGGCAATAGGGAAAAAAACGATACCACCAACTTCATCGTCAGGTTTATTACCATTCAAATCTGAAAATCGACGAAGATGTAAACAATGCTTACAAGAGGCTACTGGGGAAGTTGGTGCAAAGAAAAGAAAGCAGCTACCGGCAAACTATAATCAATGCTAAAGATGTGGCCACTCGGTATGCCAAACACTAGATTGTGCCAAAGTTGTTTTACACATTAGCTTTCGGACTAAATATAAATGTCTGCAAAACCTTTTGTACCAAGCTAAAGATTGAAAATTTGTTTGATTAGTAGGTCCACTGCCATTGTATTTCGATGCAGATTATCGTGTAGGCGTATATAGCCTAATATGCTGCCATAGCTTTAATTGCATTTTTTCAAGTGCAAACATTACAGTTATTTCATTTTTATATTGGTCATGATTGTATTGACGCGGTGGAATGGCGCAACGGATAAGGCGTTGGCTTTCCAATTATGCAAACCTGGTTTGACTCCCGGCTTCAGCTGGTTGTTGAAAACACCGCTCACCTCTACCCAGGGTGTAACAAATTGGGTGGGCATAGTTGCTGAAGTAAAGGCGGCTGAGAGAAAGGAACTGGCCACCCTACTCTCTATAGTGCCGAAGGCTTAGTACAATGAGAACCTTATCTTCTCATACCCGACACTTGAATCAAGTATGGGACCCCCCATGATTGTATCGTAAACATCAATGCACTACAAATAATTTGTCTTGTTAGTGTATATTATTAGTGGTTAGTTATTGTCTTGTTGTTAGTTGTCTTGCTGTTGCTGTTAGTTACTGTCTTCTTGTTAAACAGTACTTATATTTTAGTGATTACTTACTTACACAAGTCTTTTACCATTTGATATTCACTAGCCACCTTGTAACAATTTCTGATGATTGATATAAGGCTAATTTATTATTATCAACAATGAAAAGCACCTGTGTTATATATCCGATCAATTTCACGCGAAAAGAGTTGCGAACAAGCCCAGGATCAACATTTTTGAATAGTTGACAATTAAATCCATTCTAGAATAGTCATGGCGAATCCAGAATATCGAATATGATTTAGTTCTATTAACTAAAGAAAAGTGAAACAAAACCAAAACAATGACAAGGTTTGCTTTTAGACTACATTATACCCAACTGCAGTACAGAGGAATCACAGTGCTTTTCATATTTCCACCTGCTAAATATCACCACAATATGATGACAGTTAGCTCTGCATTGGAAAATAACTTCTGTCTGGACTTCGCAATACAGGCGCTATACCAGTCGCAATGTTCAATCTGCCGCTAGTCTCAAGCAGGATTTTATTTTGTCGCCATTAGGCAGTTTGTTTCATCATCATCATTTTGTTCCTTCTTCGTCTGGAGGATTGGATACAATGCGCCATTGTTCTCGACCATGAGCTGTGCGTACTGCACATTCATAAGTTAATTTTGTCCATTTTGTGATGTTTGTTGTCCAAGTCATTCTTGGTCTGCCTTTACTTCTTTTACCGTTTATCTTCCCTTCTATTAATGATCTTTGTAATGAATTTTGCCTTATTGTGTGTCCGAAATACTTCAATTTTCTTCTTTTGACTGTTTGTAAGAGCATTTTGCTTGAATTGAATTTGGAGAGTACTTCATCGTTAGTGATTTTTTGTTTCCATGAAATTTTTAATATTTGCCTGTATGTCCAGAGCTCGAAGTTTGTTTCAATGCAAAGTAGAACAGGCAAACAAAAGAAAATTTTAAATGCACAATATTATAAACTGTAAACTTGTGCTGCATTGCAATAGATTGCATCACAAAATTTAAAAATTTTCTGATCTTATTTTTGATTGAATAAATAAGAGTGGCTGGACTATGAAATCGGTGTAGTTGCAGTGACGTACGTTGCCGTTTTTATGAACATTTACCTAGCTACTAAAATAATCTCTTTTTAGCACTGAGAAAAAGTCTACAGACATTGAATCAATGCAAAAAGCGCAAACTTTTCTTGCCAGGTAGTGCTAGGCAAGTTGACATGAACTACAAAACTTATTTGAGGTTTATTCGTGCATTTTTTTTAACTTACGTGATTCTGCAAAACATTTAACTGTTTTTTGCTGTTACAATCTACTTTGTGACAATCGGTCCTACTCAATACAGTTTCTTTTACTGAGTGAAACAAGACCAACATCATAGAATAAGAATATGACTGAACAAAGAATTTTGAATATAGAACAAGAATTCTGGCAATCCATGACTGATAGCACATCAGACCAACATTGCCGTCGTTACAATGTTCAATAAAATCAAAAACAAATATTTTCATTCTGGTGAGTTGAACAAACTATAAGACGCTTTTATAAAATAAAGTGTCCAGAGTGTCGTGAAGACCCATTTGACTCGCACAGAATAAGATACTTTTCAACAATATGAAATTGTGTAAACCTTTTATAGACGAAACAGCTTGAATTGTTTCTGCACATTCGTTTTTTGACTATCTTGAAAGACAACAGTGAAACCTTTTTCAAGAAATACAATTCTACTATTGCGTTACTAAAAATCAGACTAACGTCTTCGGACGTTAAAACCCTTTAATATCAACAGCTGCGTTGAGCGCTGACAAATACGTTCGCAAGAAAAACCGAAGACAGAAAAATCTTCAAATCGTTTGTCAGCCTTCAATCTCTCGAGAATATGGAAACCGCAAACGCTGATGCGTGAAAGAGTGAGAAAAAACGAACATCGCAGTGTTTCTTTCTTTTAAATGTGGTAAAAAGCACTGTTTGTGTATTGCTTTAAATCAAGAGTATTTTAAGTAATTGAATGACAATTTGACAATTTTCATAACCCCAGATAAATTTTATATCTTTTGTCAAAAGATGATAATGATGAGACTTGTAATAAAAGGGTTATAAGCGCTGGGTGCTGAAAGTGTGCTGGTGTGCTGAAGGTGTGAAAGTGTGCTGAAGGTTAAACTGGGTGCTGAATCATCACCACCTGGGGATTCGGTGGAAATAAGAACCTAGGGATAATAGGGTTAAACTGCATTTTCTTCATTCACACTTACACTTTTCCCCACCAAACCTGGGTGATGTGAGCGATGAGCACGGTGAAAGATTTCACAAAGACATCTCTGTGATGGAATTGCGGTATAGGGGTCGATTTAACCCAATCATGATGGGGGACTACTGCTGACTTCTCCAGCGTCAAATTGACACTGAACATGCGCGTAAGAGCAAGTGTATAGAGCACTTTTGAAGGGATAAAATGTTATTTTTGTCTGGTTTAATCATTCTGAGTAGTGTTTAATTGTGTAGTATGATAATGCTGTTATTTTCACTAGCAATTATTGTGTTGATTACCTGTAACGTTTTGTTTTGCACAGCCAAAATGTCAATTACGGTACAAGGTATACACGATTTATTTAGTCGATTGAAAGTGATACATATGAATTGGTACCACAATGAAAAAATCAACACATGCATCATATTGATTTTATTTAATAAGCTCAGTGCACAAAGAGTATAAGTAACCTAAAAATTTATATACCGAAACTATTTTACCTTTGTTTGCCATAAATCCCTGATGTTTGAATGTTTATAATTTGGGCCAGTAACAGTTGATTTGCATCCCAGATTTATTATTACCGTAAGTTATTTTTTTTTTAATGTCATTATGTTTTATTTTAGGACAAGCAAGAGTGCTGGCCTGCGAATACAGCACCGTAAAATTTTCTTTTTTCCGTTTAGAGCTTGTGAGGAGTGACTATATCATCGCTTGGCAATGCATTATTACATGGCATAAAACATCTTTTGAGACCGGAAGTTGATCTCCGTCACGTTATTATGAATAAGTCCAAACTGGATCCAGCCAAAGCAAAAATCAAAAATATGGGCGAAAAATTACAGACAGCAGCAAAATCTGAACTGTTTTTTTTCTTGGCGTCGATAGTAAAAATTTTAGCAGTCGCTAACTTATTTTTGTATTTTTCTAGCGAGTACAGGGCAGCAAAAAAGATTTCATTAGTCAACTGGAATAAAAACGAGTGGCAAGAGTTTGTGGATATCAGCGATCTTGAAAGCCCAAACCCACCACTGACACAGGAAGTTTCAAACGAGGACCTTCAATCCTTCTTTGATAACGATCGGAAACCGAACATGTCTGATGTACCTTCACATTCGCTAACTGTGGGGAAAAACTGGTTTCGGAAGCTTTGCAAGTTTTCTACGGTTTCGAAAATCATCACAAAACAATTGTTGCCAAAGCTCTCAGTAGAAATATGCGCCGGCCATTTCCGTCTCATTATCGTCACTCTTACTACGAATTGCAGTCTGAGCTGTAGCTCATCTAACCAACTTTCACTTACTGTAGTTCGCGTATACTGAACATTTGCTTCATTTTTATTAATTTTTTACTTCGAAGAGTACGCCTGAACATAAAAGTTTTCATTTTGAGTTTCCGAAGGATTGAGTCAAAGCAGTTTAAACGAAAAATAAGCAGCTATTTTCAAAGTTGATTTTTGCGCCATTTAGCGGTAATGTAATTTTCTTTCAAAAATCGAAAAAAAATTCAAATGAATTTCCGCAAGCCGTTTCTCATCCGGTATGGTTGATATTTCACAGAAGTGAGTTTTCCAGCTAAATCTGACTACCGGTACATTATTCACTTTAATATTCCAAAAAAAAGTATAAAATCGACCTGCCCTATTCAGCATGGCCACATTAGGCTAAGTAAACTTGAAACAAGGAAGGAATAAAAAATAAGTTGTAAAATGTTGCCCAGTGTATAATTCACTATGGTTATCAGTGGCTGTATGAAATACTCATCTACGTGGCTGTCAGGATAGGGGTTGAGGGTTCGAAAGGGGGCGTTTCTTTCGTTAATAGTCTAACCCCGGCTGGCGGCCCACTCATATTTATTTCGTGCAGCGTTTATCGGGTTGTAATTTTACATGCACCAGTAACATTTAATACGTAATTTTAATTCAATTTTTGTAAAATTTTCTTGCTCGATTCGCTCGTCCAACTACATTTTATTCACCTAGCTGGCAATATTGGAATGGGCATGCATAGTTTCAACATTGGATTAAGGGAGTAAATAGTTTTTTTTGTGTCTCACAAAAACACTGCGTAGGATACTCTAATAGCCTAGTTCATTCATAATTAAATAAACAAATTTCATTGTTAATCGAGATAGGTTATGAAGACAAATGTGCTGTGGAAATGCTGTCGGTGAAACGATGGTCAGGACACCTCAGACAGATTTTCGAAGTTCTAGCCTGCTGAAAGGCTACACCACACTGGACTATACAAACTTTCAAGAAATAAATTATTGAAATCCATCTGTGGTCGTAAATAAGTTTTTTAAATGGTAAGTTAACTTAAATTTTAAACCAAACCTGCTACCCCAATCCAGTTTTTATTTGATAAATGTAGTTACACACCAAGGGTACGTCTTGATAAAAAAAACATTTGTTCCTAAAAATGCTCAAAAAGTGACAAACACAAGATTATATTTTTCTAACTTTTCTGGTGGACAAGCCCCCCACACCCTCTTTCATTTTATTTTAACTTCCCCAACTATTTTTTAGGTCCGCTATTGCATTGTCGGCATAGCCTATTAGGTGCAACTGTTTTTTTCCCCAGAAAATCTTAAGAATTGTTTACTCTTTTTATCCATCGTTCCGTTTATGTTTGTTCTAATTGTTTGTCAAATGCCTGTAATTTACACCTCATGTGATTTGTTTCCCACCGTACAATTTATTCGTAATCATTCCTGTATCACTTGTTCAGTTTGTGCTTTTCAGTCTGGAGTGTCGTTAGTATACAGTAAAGTCAGTGGCTGCTCGTGCCATGGGGCTTCAGGGTTGCAGCCCCACCTGAATGAAAGAGAAGAAGGAAAATATGTTTTCCGCTGTGTTTGTCCGACCCGGTTGTTTTTTCACTTAAGAATTGCGGATCGAAATTTAAAATATAGTTTCGTTTGGCAACATCGATTTTGGGCAAAGCCTTTGCAGCCCGAGCTTCTGGATTTCAAGCGCTCTGATTGGCTAAAAATTATCCTTGAAGCTCCACCTCTTTTGGTATTTCACAGCAATTTTTGAATCTGTTGGGGCTGCATGAAAAACAGCCCCACCTAACCGAATAACTTTACAGACTTTTTAAAGTTAGTTTTTATTTCGCAGAGTAGCGATGAGCCATGAATGTAGAAGTGTTAGCTGTAGAGTTAGGGTATTCAGCAGGTTATAGGAAGTTCTAAGGCATCTCAAAATCACTTAAACCTTGTACGCAACGGCTAGGCCAGTCAAGACTAAGCTCAATACTATTAAAGTTTGTCTCCAAAGCAATACTGTTAGTTTTTTTTAAATACAGCTTAGGAATACATCAACTTTTCAACAAAGTTTGAATGCATTTTTTTCAAAATTTGTTCTATAGACATGCTCAGAACGCACCAAATTTATTGCGATTTTTCAAATTTTTCTGGGGGACACGTCCCAGACCCCCCTCGAAATCTTTACAGCCCCACCGCTCACAAACAGCACCAGCCGCCACTGGTTACAGTTATAGTGCAAAATCAAATTTACCTTATAATTTTCATTTTATTTACATTGCAGATATGTAATTCCTTATGAGGACACACTTACGTGTCGAAAACGTTAGAGTTTATTTTTAATTATGTTATATTTGTGTATGTAATACATCATGTTAAACCCGCTGAAGTTACTTTGTTTTATTTCTCTATGATTCAACAAAGTAAACTCTCCATCAAAGCTTTATCTTTGCAAAAATGATGAATGTATGTTTTTCCCAACATTGAAAGAGTACGCTTTTTTGTCTAAAGCGCCATGACTAAACATATGGGTCTGCTAGTAGATTTCAGAGGGAGAAGGGCAATCTGGTGCTCACACGGCCCTGCTTGCAATGTTTTGTGCTACCAACTAACATTACCGACTTTAACTCTATATATCACATTACAGCTGCAACACTAGCAAAATGTTCAATTCATTTAATTGCTGCCTGGAAATTTTGATGTGCTACTAGGTCTAAATACAGTTTGAAATGCTAAAACTTATAGTTGTCTCACATTGACTCACATCAACACAGTAACGTATGTTGCAGTATAACTCAGGAATATTTAAAGAATGGGATATGAAGGCTTTTATTCGGTCTGACAATGGAAGGGCTTCTGTTTATCGTAAATAATCTTTGTTAGTGTAAAATGACAATTGGCACGGATAGTAGTTTAATAAACCTTGCTTTGATAGCCTGCATTGCGGTATTACTATCAGGCATGGATATTTACTGAATGCTCGTAATTACTTGTTATTTCAAATATCCGTATACTTGTATTAAATCTAGCCTACTGCAAAGGTTTTGCTAAGAAAAACCACTTACTGATAACTTTTCATCTGTCTTTACAAGCAATTATTCTTTAAATATGCTCTAGGTAACATTTGCTAACTGTTTTGTGTAGCTGACTGCACCAGCTGCACTTCACAATTTTTTTCAGCAATTTCAAAAAGAACAACATGTATAACACGGTATACCAACTATCCAGACATGGCACATGCATGAAAAAATTACGTGTGCAAAATTTCATCAGTTTGGGGGTGCATCTTCTGCCCCCGCAGGGGGGTCAAACTTTCAATTTTTTGAAAAAAAATGGGAAATTTCACTTTCCGTTTTAACATAACTTTTTTTATAATTTTTCTACTGGCTAGTTATAAAGTGTAAGTGGGATGTAGCCAGAACTTTCCTATGTAAAGGCATGTTCGAAGCTTAAGGTTTACTGCCCCCGCATCGACGACCAAAATGCTGCATTTTCACCAATTTGAGATGCTATTTTGTCATTGCTTAATAAACAAACTTGTCGCAAAAGGGCGAGATGGTGTTAACGCTGTAGCCTACGCTCATTTATGTTCTGTCCATTAACTTTGCAGGATGATACGAATGAGGTACGCACATCAGTACATATTTATGATAAAAAGTTACAAAAAAAGAAAAGAATAACCTTTTGAAGTCAAAGTCTAGAGGTGGGCCTAAATTTCAGCAAAATTTGGACCAAATGAAAGAATCTGCAAAGCAAAAATATTTGAAATCGGTTGTTGTAGCCTAACTGTTCCAATTTTCTGCAATGTACTTGCCTGCAGGAAAATCGTGTCTCTGTTACAGAACAACAGTTCCTTCTTGATCAAAGAACAACTCGCATAATGGTGATTGATAAACATGATAAATCGGCAACAAAATCTAATTTTAAACGTTTTCCGAGGAGAGTCGCAAGATCAAAACAATTCCGTTCTTTACGTGAAGACCCAGGAGCAGGCACAAGTAGCGCTTTGGTTAAAACACCTTCAAGTTTTTATTCAAGCTCAGAAACTTTGTCATCCAATGAAGCACGCTGCAAAGACTTTGATTATCAACCCAGTTTTGCCTCGGAAAACCCCAGAAAAACCAAAGCTACATCCAGTTTAGTAGTATTTGCTGAATCATGCGATCGTACTGGTATTTCAGATAGGTGTGCAGCACTTATTGCTTCATCATTTCTACAAAATGCTGGAGTTGTAACGGATAGCGAATCTCAATCAGTCATAAATAAAAGCAAAGTGAGAACAGTGAGAAAAAAAATGAGGTTTACAACTCAAATGTAAAGTAGGCCTATATCATGTGCATAAATTTGCAAAGCATATTATATTTTGATGGCCGAAAAGATGAAACCATCAAACAAAATGAAATTGCTGGTCGACTTCGAAAACATTTCGCAGTTGAAGAACACATTACTTTACTTGAGGAGCCAAGTTCTCATTTCATTGGTCATTTTACTGCAGCCAACGGATCTAGTGTGTCAATAGCTACCGGGATTCTTGAATATCTTGGATCCAATAAAATTAGCTACGATAATGTAATGGCAATTAGATGCGATGGAACCGCAATAAACACAGGTCAAAAAGGCGTCGTGATAAAGCTTCTGGAAGATCATTTCCAAAAGCCACTTCAATGGTTATTATGCCTACTCCATAGTAATGAACTGCCTCTTAGGCATCTTATAAAAGATATAGCAATACTAGCAGACCTGATAGCTTCACTGGGCCCATTATAAAGCAGCTAGCCACTGTCACACAACTAGATGTTGAAAAATATAAAGCAATTCCGGCACCAGAGATTGAAATTGATGAAAATGACCTCAGCACTGACCAAAAATATCTTCTACACATGCACAGAGCAGTGAAAAGTGGAGATAGCCTATATCAATTCATTTCGCATATAGGAGTCCAGGTATGATGAACCACTCAAAATGGTTGAACACAGCCAATAGAATTCTACGTTTATATGTTGCATCTAACGTGTCAGCTGTATTGGTGGAACGTGTGGACTATATTATGAATTTTTATATTCCAGTATGGTTTGCCATTATAAAGGAAAGCAATTTCACTAATGGCCAAAAACATTTATTTAAAATTCTAGGCTACACTCTGCTCAGAAGCTATCGAATAAAGCTCGCAATATCCTCAACAAAGTAATATAGAGGAATGCGTTTTATGCCAATCTTAAAAACATTTTGATTGCAATCATATGTTATACCAAAGAATATGTAAGGGAACTAGGATGGAGAAGAATTTTCAATTCAAGAATATTATCATCTCACAGCACTCGTCAGCAAAAATTTACCCTTTCAATATTGCAGTTCAGTTCCGAACGTTACTTTGAGATGATATAGACTGGCAAAATATTCCAGTTACGGAACCCCCAGCGATGCGTGGTGTTGACAGCAATGCGATAAAAGAGCACATCAAAACAAAGATGCCTTCACAACAGTTGTTTTCTACGTTTTCTCTGCCACACACAACAGATGCTCATCACATGTGGTGGACAGCGTTGAAAGAGATGGGTAGCCTACATTAAAGCAATATTACAATCAAGGAAAAAAAATTTCTAGGTTCCAGTCGAAACAAGATTTTATGATTCATTAGACTTCAGCCAGAACTAAATTTGAGCAATAATCTGGGGAACTGGCTAAAAGACCTTGTTGATTGTTGTATTTTTGACACAATTTCGTTTTTTTTTTTTGTTAACACAAGTTCTTTTTTATCGTTACATTGCTGTCAAACAAAGTTTACTATGTGGTTCTGTAGTAGTCTATCAAGTGAACGTTTAATGGTTTGTAAATGACAAATTTGTGTATACAAAATCATGATAACAATTCACGTGGAACTGTACAGTACATTCCATTTACGGAACCTGCAGATCATATTGCTTTTATTCTGAAGTAAATTATAGGTTGCGTTTTATAGCTGCAAATGATCAAACGTAGGCCTACTATTGCTTTTTAATTTAAGCAAGACTACGTCTTATAGTTTGTCAGTTCGTATCATCCTGCAAAGTTAATGGACAGAACATAAATGAGCGTACAGCGTTAACACCATCTCGCCCTTTTGCAACAAGTTTGATTATTGAGCAATGACAAAATAGCATCTCAAATTGGTGAAAATGCAGCATTTTGGTCGTCGATGCGGGGGCAGTAAAAAACCTTAATCTTCGAACATGTCTTTACATAGGAAAGTTCTGAGTACATCCCACTTACAATTTATAACTAGCCAGTAGAAAAATTATAAAAAAATTATGTTAAAACGGAAAGTGAAATTTCCCCTTTTTTTTTCAAAAAATTGAAAGTTTGACCCTCCTGCGGGGGCAGAAGATGCACCCCCAAACTGATGAAATTTTGCACACGTAATTTTTTCATGCATGTGCCACTTTTTATGACTAGCCGTTTTTGAATTTCGAAAAAAAAGTCAAAAACGGCCCACCCTAATGTATATTATGACGTAAGTGGTTTTGGTGCTGTGATGGTGGAATGACACTTTGATCCCGAGTTGCCGCATGGGCGTTTTTATCCAACTAAAAACTACAAAAACGCATAAACCACTTGATACCTTGAAGAGCATTTGTCGCGATCTCTTCTATGCATTCATACTTTATTTAGAGCAACTATTGTTTACTGTTGGTTGCGCAAATTGCAGTAGGCAATTGCATTTAATTGTGTTGTTTATAAACGTGTTGGAGCACATGAACAACCTTGTCAAATGCAAAAACAATTTAATGGTCATTGTAGTAACTGAAATACGATGGATTGAACATCATATTTTGGCTTACTTCCACTAATTGTTTTGTTTTTATATTATGTAGGCTACCCACAGTCCCACAGCCAAGCCCCAACGTAGTTATATAATTTACATTATGCCTACATTAATAAAAACACAAAAATGACAACGCCTCCAAACAGATTTGATCAAACTGCATTATAAGCTCTAGTGACCCTCTTTCTATCAGCCCTCCAGCGAGTTACAGATCCCCTTGTTTAGATATCCCTGCTCAGCTCAAAAGCCTTTGCAAGTTTAGCTCACGGTGGCCAAATTTTCTACCTAAGGCAAACAATTGCAAACGTACTTGGTTCACTTCTGCTAACAACCAAAGTTTCATTCCAAGATTTACCGCCTTGTTTGGCTTGAAAAATTTGTTTCACTGTTTAGACTTTACTGTTCGTTAATAGTAATTAAAAGGCTCGTTAATAGTAAGGTTAATAGTAAGGAAGAATTTTAAAAGTTTGTACAAATTTGTCTGTTGCCAATATCTGGCATCGTCTGTCTTTGTTGTCAAACCTCAGAAAACTTTTAACTTCTACCAAACAATTCTTCAGCATTGAGTCAGAATATAATTTTGAATCATTTGAATGCATAGACACTTTCTAAAAACAATACAAAGTCTAGCTTAATTTTCTTGGCTTCCCTTGTGGTGTGTGCTTGTACGTTATTTACCTATAAATAAATCAGGAATGTCCAACCAGTCGATCGCAAACTGATCTCAAGTCGATCGCGTGATGTGTTTCATCTCAGACTGTTAAGTTCGGAATAGTCTCATTAGAATGTCGTGTTCAGTGTTTAGACAGAAAAGTACACCATGTAATTATGTTTAGTAGAGTTAAAGCCTGTGTAATTCAGTTCATCTTTTAAATACCGGTAGAGTAAATCAAAATGTCTATTAGACCAATGGCTCCCAACGCGTGGGTCGCGACCCAAAGTTGGGTCGCCTGATAATTTTTTTGGGTCGCTTGTTTTTCAGGCATATTGTATCTTGGGCGAAAAAATATCAATAAAAAAATTTAAATAGTGAAGAGATCGACCACAAAACTGGAAAATATAAACACAAGTCATGAAGCGTTTCATGTCGAGACATCGGAAAGCTTTGTAGCATGTTCGTAGTGCAAGAACTTTTAACAATTTTCCTTTTTATTTTTGTTACATTATTATGATTGAATGTAAAGCTTGGGATGATTTCTTTACGGAGTATTCCATTCCTTGGGATAATTATTATTTGCACCGATGGTGCAGCAGCTTGTACTGGCATCAAGTCTGGTGTGGTAAAACGTATCAAAGACAAAGCCCCAAGTGCTGTATGGACTCATTCAAGGCCGACTCATTGCTTTCTCCACAGAGAGGCCCTTGCTGCAAAAATCTGTCTCAAGAGCTGCACGAAGTGTTGAATGATGTTGTGAAGTGTGTAAACTTCCTCAAAGCAAGGCCACTAAATCGGCGTTTGTTTTCGTCTATGTGCAGTGTGCACTGTCTGACGTAGATTGTGATTATCAAGCATTGCTGCTGCACACGGAAGTGCGATGATCACAAGGTCGTGTCCTGAAGCGAGTTTGTGATTTGCGGGAAGAGATTGCTATCTTCCTGAGGCAACAGAACTGTGTGGGATTAGCCGAGACGTTTATGCAAGATTTCAACGCAAAAGTTGCTTACCTTGCCGATATATTGGAATCTCTGAATTCCCTAAATTTATCTATGCAAGGCAATGGTTTTACGGTGATTGATCACGCCGCAAAAGTTTCTACTTACCACAAAAAACTCATACTCTTTAAAAGTTATGTCACCAGAGATGAGCACGATCTGTTTCCTCAGCTAACATAATATGTTTGTGGCAAGGAACTTGATATTAAGCAAACCATAATTGGACACCTGGAAAAGCTTGCCAAAAAGGTTGTGCACTATATGAAGAATCTCAAATACCTATAAGTAGCCAAAATGATTACATATTGATCCATTTGCTGGAAAAAATCTGCCTCAAATTCTCATCCATGTCGCAGAACAGTTTATGGACATAACGACAGAAGCAGCAAATCGTATTTCTTTTGCTACTTTAAGACAAATACCCCAAAGATTCTGAAAACATCCACTTTTGGGCTTCCATGTACCATGTGTAATGTGTATCCCACAGTTTCAACATCATTGATTCAAAAACGGGTTCCAGTTGCAACAAGTTGGCTGTGAAACTGGATTTAGCGCCATGTGTGCATTGAAAACTAAACAGCGAAACCGACTGCAAGTTGAGGCCGACAAGCAAAATAACACTTCGATTTCAAAAACTCACTGACAGCAACCGAGCGCAGCAGCTATCTCATTAGTGATTTGATAAAGATATTATATCGGAAAAAGTTACTTATTTTGTAG
Source organism: Aplidium turbinatum (assembly GCF_918807975.1). Classification (NCBI taxonomy): domain Eukaryota; kingdom Metazoa; phylum Chordata; class Ascidiacea; order Aplousobranchia; family Polyclinidae; genus Aplidium; species Aplidium turbinatum. The sequence goes on along the minus strand of NC_137483.1, from coordinate 437,573 downwards.
TGCTGTTTGTTTGCAACGCAATCCTGTATGACTTTTAAAATATTACAACAATTTGCTTGGGTCGCAAGATTTTACCGAACTGATTTTTTTTTAAATGGGTCGCCTTAAAAACGTGTTGGGAACCACTGTATTAGACAGTGCAAAAATTTACCAGATTGCTTTTGTTATGTATGTGGATACTACATCACCAGTGAACACACAGCACATATAATTGTGAAACGAACAAAGAAGGCCGATTGGACAACATACACTATAGTATAGAGTCTATATTTTCGGATGGACATTTGTGATCAGAATTAGTCATGACCACAATATGGAATCTGTGGAAGTTGTCACTTGAGCTAATCTTGAAAAGTTTTGAAACCTGAGTGTGTTCTGAAAAATTTATATCCTTTGCAGTTGCGAGAGTTTGAAGAAAGCCTCTAATTCATCATGATGATTGCTTTTGCATGATAAACATATCAAAGTATCGCAAAGTCAGAAGAAGACGAGCGATGCCGTATCCAGGTTTATCTTCACGCTCATCCATTGCCCCTGCTCCTCACAGTGAAATCTCACGGGTTCCAAACCCACTATCAAATGTTAGCCTCTTTTCTGTGAATCAGTGACGGTAATTTTTATGGTTTAAGACTGGATTCAATTTCTTATATGCTGTACAATTATTATTTATTATATTAGAAAGAAATGTACTTCAGTGAAAACTCAGCAATAAGTAAAAATGCAGACACTGATGCGGAATATGCACCAAGAAGCTCCGAATCTCGTTTTCCAGCTAACAAAGAATTGGATGATTTAATACGTGATCTGGGTCTAACAAAACCTGGAGCAGAGTTTTTAACCTCCAGACGAAAGAAGCGTAATCTGCTTTGGGATGACTCAAGAATAATAGAGTATACTGAGTACTGAAAAGAGTACTGCTTTTAGGAATAGACACTTGGAATAGATCATTATCCTACTCAGTGGCATTACAGTTCTACAGTCTTAAAGCAGTAGTAGGCTACTTTACAATGGTAACATACAGGCCTATCTTTCAATTCAACTTGCTTTTTCATTACAAATGAAAGAAGACTGAAAATGTCAAACAACTTCTCATAAAAAGCAGTTACGCTCAGTTTAAGTGGTGAATTTAAAGTGTTAGGATTTTTGGTTGGTCTGCAGGGTAGTTACACAAATACTCGTGCTTTTTGTGCTTGTAAATTAGTAAAGCTGACGGTCAGCAGTATGAGAAAATTCGTTGGCCGACACGGGAAAAACTAACCCCATGAATGTACATCGTTACTCGCGAGCCTCTTGTATGCTGGGAAAAATAGTTACTGCAACTACTTCATATTAACTAAGTCTGGTGAAATATTTTGTAAAGGCTTTGGATTTTCAAGGACAAGTTTTTCAAGAAATTGGCTCAATGCTTCTCAGACTATCAGTTGCCAAAACAAAATAGGAATATTTGTTTGTTCTCAGATAAACACAATACTCAAGTGTAAAATCTTAGAATAAGAATGTAACAGAAAAGTAAGCGTGTCAAGCATTTCGAGGCGTGATTGATGGAATTTTTAGAAATAGAAGGAACCGAAATTGCAAAAAGTTGGTAGAAAAACTAATCAAATGTTAGCAAAACATAGGTTGTCTCATGTATGAAAATCTGCATTTTTTATGTTCCCATCTGGGTATTTTTCAAGAAAATCTTAGTGATTTCACTGTGGAGCACGGTGAAAGATTTCACCAGGATATTGAGCCAATCAAAAAGCGATATAAAGGCCGCTGGGACAATGCTATGATGGGAGACTACATTTAGTTTTTTAGTTAAGGAAAGACAGGAGAGGTCATATAAGAAAAGCTCCCTTAAAAGTACATTTTAAATGTAACTTAGGCTCATGTTTGAAAAAATGTTTTTATGTTTATCTTTCAGTTTTCTTTATGATTGTTTTTAAACTGGGTTTTGCATATAATTAACCAACCAGATCTTAAGCTCGAGTTGAAATCTATTACAAGAGTAAAACACGATTTGTTACTTACTCCTACATCACATGAAACAAACAATTTGAATATCTCAAAAAGTAAGGATGATACGAAAAAACTAACTAGATTTTTGAACTCAGCACCCAAAAATACATGTAAGGGCATGAAAAAGTATAGCCAAACAAAAATTATGTTACATAGGGCTAATTGTCTGGTGTATTGAATAAACCGGCGAGCTCAGTGCATTGACCGTAGAGCTGCAAGGTAAGGGTAATGGTGTAACCAACATGATGAGTTCCTTGAACTCGCTTAAAAGTAAGCTGCAGCTGATGTCAAGCAGGCTGCAATATTGCAACCTACGCAACTCCCTCACACGCAAGCAGAAGTACAACGTCAAGACAAAGGTGTGACACAGCTTGCCAGTGCACGCAGTGATGAGCAAAGTCGGAGCATGTTATTAGAGCTTGAAAGGCGTTTACTGATTTTTCATTTATCGAGTCTGTAGCCAGCTATATAGTTTGTGTGTATCCATTCACATCAGTGCAAGTAGGTCATTGATGTTGGTGACATTGCTGCCAAAATCAAACTACTTTGGACTTGAAAAGTTCCGTCCGAGAGCATGAGATTATGAATTTGAAAAATTAAATTGAATGCCAAATAAATATCATTTCAACTTGGAGCGCATGCGATGTTCTGTAAACTACTGGTGGAGGAGAAATATCACAATCTCAGAAGATGTGCCTTGAACCCGACAGCTCTTTTTAATCACTTATTTGTGCGAGTCTACATTTCGCACATGAATATCATCAAGTCCAAGAACAGATCAACAATGACTGATTACCACCTTGCAGCAGACCTACTCCTTTCAATCAGCTTCTACACTCCTGACTATGAGAACCTTGCCTTCTCGTCCCAGGTTTTGCACTAAGACAGGATATGATTTCCCTTTTTAAACTCAGAGAGTTACCTGTTTTAAATATTTTTTTTCACTTTTTCTGTGCTACAGGAGATACCTGCATAACCGAGTGGTGAGTGCGATGGTTCAACGTTCAAAAGGGCACCAGTTCGATACCACTTAAAGGAATGCGGCTGTGACTTTGGCAAGAAAGTTAAAGACTGAAAGTGAACACGAAGATTGGCTTCCTTGCCTTCCAATCTACGTACAGTAATCTAAATCTTGAACTGCTAAGCGTAAGCCTGGATAAGACAAAAACAAGAGATTTGTGTGAAAAATGACGTTTCATTCAAATGCACATGTACGACACTGCCGTGGTGTTAATTTCATTGGTAGCTTTTGGTGAAGCTGAACAGCAAACATGTTGTTGTTCGTTTAAACTGCATATACCTGACGAGTTTTCTTGTAGTCTACTTATAATCTATTATTACTGGTTTTAGATTTGCTATAGAGAAGCAGGTGGGGATAATCGGCCTGAATCTTCAATAAATGAAGGTTGACATGTCAAATTATGGCTATTGCTCATTTGCTCAGTTGATGATTGATAACGATCTGTGTGGCTTTGCGGTGTTGACGCTGATCTGGTTGATCTCAGGAGGTTGGTTACTTACAAAGGAGGTCTTGGGTCAAAAAGGTTGAGCACCCCTGCTGTGCATCATAAATAAATTACCAAGTGCTTTGTTTGGCGAGCTCGTGACATTTGCACAAACAAAGATTGTTTCAAATAATGAAATTAGTACATTACGTTCATAGTTTGGTGCTAATCATTATCCGAGTTGTTTTATAATAAAGTTTTTGGTTCCTGGAGGGTTTTTGAATTCAGGTTCCACTACGTTTCTGGTTGAGGAATATGATTTCAAGAACTTTCTAACAATCCCGTTTATTGGTAAGAAATTCAAACGTTGTGCCACAAATGTTTCTCGGCAGCCGATCATAGTAAGAATTAACAGCTATAGACACCCTGTTTTGCCCATGACGATGGGTTCTTTTTCGCTACAAATGTGTCCAAATTTATTGCTTCGAAATTTAACGTCAAGATTATTAGATCGACAAAACATTTAAAGTTGGATACTATTTTCAATTGAAATTTAAAACTTCTTTCCGCCTATGTTCAAACGTCGTGTATAAGTTCACTTGCTCGCATGATGCGAGTTTGACATACATTGGTATGACCACACGACATTTGGTGACAAGAGTGGAAGTGCATCTGAATGGGGCTAATTTTAGTAAAAAATAGTGCTATTCAGATTCAGAAGAGCCAATCTTGTTTAAATAATAAACTCTCATTGGAGCTTTTATCTTGCATAATTTGCTTGAACACTTATTCTTTGAACTTACTTTTTCCTCTATCAAATACTTGACCTGTTGTACGGCGTAATCTTTTAGGTATCATTTCGTATGTGAGGAAGACAAGCAGTTCTCAAATGTTAGGTCAAACCATATTTTTGTTGTGATACTGTAGGTTTCTTTAGTAGGTTTGGTTGGTTGGTTTTTGAATTTTTATCCTCGGACTGACAGAGATTTGATATGTTATTCCTGGTAGTTTGGCATACTTGTAGAGGCTCTTGACGCAGGTCCGGTTGCCGAAATTGGCAGAGTGAAGTTTTCGATTGTTGAAGTGTTGTTGGCGGGGAATTATTCCATTCACTAGGTGACGCTGAATGGCAAGCATTCCTGGAATGCGTTGCTCAAGCGCACACCCCGAGAGTCGAACCAGCGTGGCTTGATCTTGAATCGGGCGCGAAACCACTGAGTTAACTGGGCGGACAAATTACCGTAAATAATTATACAAAGTAATACTAAGTAATTTTTATACAAAGTAAAATTAATTTTCTCTTAAAGGCTTAAAAATGGATTATATGCATAGCCGAAAACGTGCGCTATTTTAAATTTTTATATTATGATGTTAAATGTTGCGCTGTTGCTAAGCTATGTCTGTATATCGTTTAAAATATCAACCTTTTTATCCAAATTGTGGAACAAACATCACGTCATAACATGAAGTAAGACTTTTAGACACTCTGGTCTAGCGGACCATTGCTTAGGCAGAACCACGTTTGTCAAGTTAATGATGTTTTGCTTACTTGAACAAACATTCATTCAAAAGGGAATATGAGATTTCTGTGAGAATTTAATAAACAAGAAAAATTAATTTTGAATTTCTTTTGAAATTGTCAATGTCTGCAACTCACCAGGGCAGCCAACTCCACATTCATCCTCGCCATGCCCGCATTCGAAACGCCCATTGCATTTAATTGCGTGAATAAGCCGTGTATAACCACTGAAATTGAACGAGGCAACGAATCAAACAAATTGAATCACGACATTGCTCCAATGACATTGCTATTTATAAGATAACGAACAAATAAAGAAGGAACCATGGCCACCTGGAGATGCGGCCTGATTTGTCATATTTTGCAGATTTTGATTACAGCTACTGCTAGTGTTTGACTGACATTTTCTGAGATATTTTTACTTTTTGCTGTCTCCTATTGATATAAAAGCTTATTGTTGTCTTGGGGAAGCAGTAGCAAATGAGAAAAAGTAAGTTGAAAAACGCTGAATCAGACTGTTATTGAAAAATTAACAGTCTGACTAAAATCTTCCAAATCCAATTTTCTTTGTTTTTCACCATCTGAGGATGTTAAAACCTATTGTGTCATCTGGGGAAAACAGTGAAGAAAGCGTAAAAATCTAATTTCTAGAAAAATTTATTTAAAAATTCGCCAAAAGTTAGCAAAACCTGGAAATTTCAGCAAAATGTGACAAATCAGGCCGTATCTTTAGATAGCCATGAACGAACAAAGATATTTGACAATATATCACCTTTCAACGATCCCTAGAGTAAACCTTTTTGTCTTACCATGGCGTGCTACGATAATAATTACGACTTTTATTGGATACAAATGTGTTATTCTTGTGTAAATTTTATGTGGTTTTGAAAAAAAATTTGTAAGATGTAATAATTTTGTAAAAAGTATATTAAATTATACTTTAGATCATAATGGGTGACTGATGGGGTTTGAAACAAGAGCGTATACGAAGAAAAGGATTTTGATTTACTTTTCTCATTACTATACTGTATGTCGGCCGTCGGGTCGACTGACTGACATGTTTTATGCAAATATGAAGGCACCTGCTATATAAACTGATCGGGATAGATTGAAGTTGTAATATTTACCGAGGATTGATCAGTTTTGTAGATTATTGTCTCGACTTAAATTGTAACTGTTTTTGTGCTGAGTTCATTTGTTGCACCACCCGTAGACGTCGCTATAACAGCGTCTGGACTTCAAGCCAAATGCGACAGGACAAGATAAGGCTTAAACAGGATTGCCATATTGGCGGATATAATGTTAAATTTGAGAAATTTGGAATTTTTAATGAATTCTCAGGTTAAAAAATGGCACGGTCGCAAAACTTTAGGCCAGTGGTTCTCAATCTGAGGATTGCGGACCCCAAGGGGTTCATAAAAGTTTCCGAGTTTGCAGCAAAATTGATAAATTACATAACTTAAAAATTAGTTTGTGCTTTATTTGTGTATTACAGTGATTCTTAAACTGTACGTCGCAACGCACTGGTGCGTGGTTTAAAAATTCAAAGGACATCGCACAAAGGTTTGTTTTCCTGACTATAAAAAAAATCATATAAATGAGTTAAATCTTTTAGGCCATGTTGGCTATGTTCAACTTAATTCGTTTGAGACAGCGGATTGTTGATCAATAAATAACTTTAGAAATGCAAACGTTAGTCAGCAGTCTATTAGGATTCACAGTTTTGCCATGACTGTGATTACAATGAAATATTGATTACAAATTAAAAAAGGAAAATATTCTTTTTAACCGTCGCAAATCATCTATTAAATTTTCGATAAAATTCATAAAAAAAATTAAATCAGCGTAAAGATTACTGATATTTGATCTTGTATACCAACATATATCTCATAACATAACTTCGTAAATGTCATCAATGTCATCATCAATAGATAGGTCCCTCACATATAAATCCCATATCGAAAAAGTAAGAGCTAAGGTGGCTTCTAGAAATAATATTTTATAGAAACTCGGAAACTCTGATTGGGGTGCCCTCCCTGACATAATACGGTCAACTGCTTTAGCCTTATGCTATCCGGTTGCAGAATATGCTTGCCCAGTGTGGGAACTCTCAGCACATGCCAAGAAAATCGACCCCATATTGAACCAAAGCTGCCGTCTGATTACAGGTTGTCTCAAACCAACCAACATCACGTCGCTGCACATTCTGTCTGGAATTGCTCCCCCCAACATCAGAAGAAGCGTGACCAGCAGAAAGGAAAGATCTTGTCAGGACATAGATTTGAGACACCCACTGTATGGCCAAACTCCAGCACACAGGCGTCTGAAGTCAAGAAAAAGTTTCCTTGCTTCAGTTGTCCCATTAGGTCAAGACGATGTCGCCGCCAATGCGCGGGTTCAACTATGGCAGGAGAGACTGGCAGCCGGACCGACATTGGCCAATATGGAGCTCACACCCATGGAGACCCTTCCTCCCGGAAAACGTGAACCGTGGAAGTATTGGCGATGCCTCAACCGCTTAAGAACTGGTATTGGCAGATGTAAAACCTTGATGAGACACTGGGGGTATTCCATGGGGAGCACAAGTTACAAATGCGGACAGGAGCAAACGATGCAACATCTACTCAAATGCCCTGACCTAAAAGCAAGGTGCTCTGCACAGGATTTGGCCGAGTTCAACGATAGAGCAAGAGCCTGCGTGATGCTCTGGGCTACGGCCGTGTGACACACGATGAAGAAGAAGAATGTCATCAATCGTAATAAGTTTGTCGCGAGTTCAGCAAATTCTTGTAAGTATGTCGCTTCGAAACTATACAGTAAAACATTTGTTATCATTAGACGTGATATACCAACATTTCTAATATACTAAATAATATGAGATGTTCTACTGGTGCAAATTGAGCTAAACTATCACAAGATGTTACAGTGACAATCTGTTTTTATTCCGACGTTTCGTCAATCAGACACGACTGACTTCTTCAGGGGGCTAGACCAGGTAGTGACTACCTGTCTAGCATGGCAAAACACAGGACATGTTGCTGAAATCAACTAAACATGCAAAATGAAAATTCAACTTCAAGACAAAAATTATCGCGCGCAAAGTTTGAAATAAGTTAGAAAAAAGGAGGACTAATATACATTTTTTAGAGGTCCTTGACTGCTTTGAAAGCACCAAAGGGTCCGCCACGACAAACAGGTTAAGAATCGCTGCCTTAGGCTATAATAGTAATCAGGTTGTTGTTAAATCAAAATGTAATATACCAAATGTAATATGTAGATATGCCACCGCAAATTGATAAAACAACGTTTTTCAAACCATTTCAAATGCTAAAAATAATTTTAAAACGCCAAACACATGTCAAAATGCCAAACTCAAAATATCTTGCCAAACGCACTAAGAAGTCTCCGAATTTCTGAAATTTGGCATTAAAACTGCCAATATGGCAATTCTGTTTGAGCCTCATCTTGCACGGCAGCGTTTGGCTTCCAGTCCAGATTCTATAAAAGCGGAGTCCACGTGCTACTGAAAGGTTTCTCCTCAGGTGAGAATTTGCTAGTGCAACTATAAAGTTACTGATTTTCTTCTAATTTCTGGTAATCACAGAAGGAGGCATTGAAGTTACAATAGTTCACAGAGGTTGACAAAAGGGAGCATTCCAGTTCAGTAGGCCATAGCCCTAGGGAGGTTCGTAGTCGTTTCTCTCCAGAGCAGCTTTTATCGTCCGATCGAGTCCACCTTTCCAATCAAGAACTTTGTCCATCCAATCTGTCCTTCATTCAGGTTTACGTTTTCCACACATCTCTCCTTCAATAGTAGCCAAAACCAAACTATCTCCCCTTTATTTCCAATGAATTAATTTGCGAGGCTTTCTTTCTATGACGTTTGTCAGCATACTTTCACTTTTCAGGATTCCAGTTAGGTTTCTTACCAACCAACTTAATGTAATAACCAACCGGTTTTATTGATGATTTACAAACCTGAAATGAAGTTGCCAAACTAGAAAATCTCAAATGCTCGTCAGGAATATTTTCGAGTAGAGCGTTGATGGCCGAGACCTCAGCAAACAACTCATCTGTTATCGCTACCTGAAGATCAGTCTGTTCTAGCATTTCTTTTACATCTTGATACTTTTCGATTTCTGAGGAATGTCCATTCAATGTTAGCTGGGTGCTTCCCCTGATGATACCATTTGTCAATATAATCCAGAGTGGTGACGTAATTGGAAGCTTGATGGTACCATCTCAGCATGGTCCTTAGCAATTCCTTTCAGTAATTCAGCTGTTCTTGCTCTATAAATGTCAGACCTACGACTCTGTGAGATGGTCACCTTTAACGATTTAATTATAAAGTCATAAAACCCCGATCAAACGAAAATGGAAGATGCCACACTCAAGTTTAACTTTTTTTGGGTGAAAACTCTTGTTTGGGTGTAACTTGATACATGGATATGCAACACTGATGACCCCAAACAAGGGTGAAGCTCGAGTATGGCGTCTTTCATTTTCGATCGGGGTCTTATGACTTCACAATCTCTCGCATCCCTTCTTAAATTCAAATGTACTCACAAGTTCAGAAAATTATTCTCTTGTGCTTTGTAACAGTGACAACCACATCATGTTATGTCAACCAATAGACCGCTGTGAAGGAATTATATAATTACAAGTGATTCTTTTGATTTAAAACAATTCACAAAAATTCAAGGTGTGTTTTAGACTTCAGACAAAAAGTGCTTAACCCTATCTTAGTACGAGCTGTTTTCATCCGCGGAAAGTACGTCACGGCTATCTTAGCCCGTGCTAATTAATCGCCAATAATGGAAGCCAAAATCACAGAGCCAAAATATTTTACAAGATAATAGCCATGTGTATTGTGCGTAGAGAAATTAAATTTTTGCCCAACAAATTTATTGAAATAAAGTGTTTGAGATGAAAAACCGTCAGAAAGTCGGTTTTTATTCTAATTTCACAAAATAGCTTTAAAATTGAAATTTTTTGAATTATGACATAGAGTAATGCTAAACTACACAAAAAATTACTTTTTCTCATAAATATAAGGCATTTATGGGCGTTTTTACATTTCAAAGTAATTGCACTAACATTTATATTGCACTAACATTAACAATATTGTATATAACTAGCATTGCACGAAAATGTCAAGACGAAATGCTTATTGTGAAGGGCAGGAAGGTAGAAAAATAACCAGTGTAGGTGTAGAAAATTTGCAAAGAATAAAAACTAAAAGTCAAGAAATTTCACATTTCTAGCATATTTCCTTCTGTGAAATATTTCGCCACTAGAGTGGGGCGTCCTCATAAAACCCTGTGTCGCTACAGACATGGTTAAAGGCTCTTGACAATTTCATCATCTGTTCGATCACAATGCATAATGTAGTCCACTGGGTTGGTGTGTGAGTAGGTATAGTGCAGCATACCTGGCTTCAGGTATGCACAGAAGAGCTCCCCACTCTGCTAGTTTGGCTTTGAAATGATTACAGATTTTCATCAACAATTTTTTCAATGTCTAATGTAAGTCTTTCGACCCATTCTTCAACGGCATCGTGGAAAATATGTGCAGGAGACCCAATTGGGATAAAATGTGTTCGTTGTTGTTGTTGTTGTTGTTGTTGGCGATTGATGACGGTGTTTGTTTTTCTTTTTTTGTTGCCGACCTCCAATGTCTATCGAGGCCTCACCGGCACAGAAGGATGTTGCAGTTTCTGGCCCAAGCTCATTTTCCTTAAGAGCAGACAGAAAGAAATTTACAAACTGTTCTGAGGTGTCATGTGGCATTGATCGCTGCTCGAGAGTGTGGATCCGTTGACTAATTTATTCAAGATTAGTAGCCTACCACACACGTGGCGATTAAAGCAGATTACGTCCAGTGTCAACACAGCTTATCGTTAAAGCATATTTGAACGAAAAAGAAGGAAAGAAAGGACATAAACAAGGCGGTTGCCTGTTTATATACTAAAAAACAAGAGAACCAGAGTTTTGTTTCTTAGTGCTGTTACTTAATAAAGTTGATTGGGTTCGGCTTTATGATGTCAAAAAAGAAGGTGTCTCTAGTAAATCACATAGGCTGGCTGTGTTGCTAGAGTCCAAATGATAATAATTAAAATGACCACAAAGCCGATTAATATAGAAAATATGGTCAGAATGCACAACTGCATTCGGTACAGACGCATCAACAGATACTGTATTGAAAAGGGCTGGTGTGCAAGTTCTGACTGCCTTGATGTCTGGGCATATGCAACAAGAAAACCAGTAACAGAGATGTAACCACCACGAGTGCAGCCGTAACTACCGCCAGTACAGCTGTAACTACCACCAATGCAGACATAACTACCACCGGTGCAGCTGTACCTACCACCGATGCAGCCGTAACTACCACCGGTGAAGCCGTAACTACCACCGGTGCAGCCTTAACTACTCCAGGTGCAGCTGAAACTACCACCGGTGTAGCCGTAACTACCGCTAGTGCAGCCGTAAGTACCACTGGTGCAGCCGTAACTACCACCGGAGCAGCGTAACTACCACCGGAGCAGCGTAACTACCATCGGTGCAGCCATAACTACTCCGGTGCAGCCGTAACTACCATTGATGTAGCATTAACTACCACCGGTGCAGCCGTAACTACCACCGGTGCAGCCGTAACTACCACGAGTGCAGCCGTAACTACCACCGGTGCAGCCATAACTACCACCGGTGCAGCCATAACTACCACCGGTGCAGCCGTAACTACCACGAGTGCAGCCGTAACTACCACCGGTGCAGCCATAACTACCACCGGTGCAGCCGTAACTACCACGAGTGCAGCCGTAACTACCACCGGTGCAGCCATAAATATAAGTTATGTGCGATGAGTGAGTTACTACTTGAGTTTATTGGTTACTGGCCATGAGTTACACAAAATCAACGTAAATGAATGTCGACTATACAGGATTGATTTGAATTCAAGTCTGAATTACTTCACTCGCTAGTTACCGCTCTTGGAAGAAACTTTGCGTTTAACAACAACAACGAAAGTTATTATACAAATTAAAAAAACAGAGATAGAAAATGTACAAAATTTTCCTGAGCAGATGTGTTAAAGAGAGATAATATTTTATATTTATTCATCCCAATATATTATAGAATCATTTTCTGCTGAACAGTGAACATTTTCTAAAAGTTTCAGACTACTTCTGCACAACTTCTTGCTCCAAAGCCTTTCGCATTAGGTCATCAATTGTCTAATTAAACGAATTCATTTTTTCTCGTTTTGTTTTACTTTAAACCCCCTTTCAGCCAAATATAGGTAATGTGATTTTGCACAAAATTTTGAGTGTTGGATAGGCTGTTTTTTTTTAAATCTATCTAGAGTTCGCGAGTAGAATGTTGCTCATGATAGATCGAAGCTGCAGGTTTTCGTCTGAATCTCTTCAGGAACTATCGTCAGAATAAAATAAGCCATGAGCAACCTTTTACTCGCAATCTTCAAGTTTTGTCCACCAATCAACTTATCTAAAGTTCCGACCAAAAATTCAGTGCAGTTTCCATGGTTAAAACACTATTCGCCTCGTAAACGCGTTGCAAAACAGCGACACGCTCATTTTTACAGTAAGACTAAACTTGAAAAAGTATCATACTTCTACATTATAAACTATAAAACTCTCAACCTGCAACTACTGCTGCATTTTTTCCTTGATTTCAAATCAAATTTTGCAAAAAAAACGGGAACCAGCAACCTTATAACGAAGTCATCACATGACAAGACTGAGGCTATTGACACAAGGCTATTGTCAATTACAATACGGCATAGTTGAATAACCGCACATAACGAAAAGTAAAATCATGGGCAATTTTCAACCACCTCACACGACTTTCTGACAGTTTTTCATCTCAAACACTTTATTTCAATAAATTTGTTGGGTAAAAATTTAATTCCAATACGCATGGCTATTATCTTGTAAAATACTTTGGCTTTGTGATTTTCATAGCTCCCATTATTAGCGATTAATTAGCACAGAGCTAAGATAGCCCGTGACGTACTTTCCACGTACGAAAACAGCTCGTGCTAAGAAAGGGTTAAAAGTAACTTATATGTCATTGCACATTTGATAATTTGGTTAGATAGTTAAATTATGGTTGTTGACGTACTTTAAAAATTTTTACAACAAAGATTTAAAATCACTTTCTTACTTCCAACATTCAATCGTTGCAATTGCACAATTAGGAGTATTTTTGCAGCGCATTTCATCAGTTCCATCTGAACAATCGTTAGAACCATCACATATTTGATGAACATCGATGCATTTGGTTCCTAACGCACATGGAACTTTGTTTCGGGAGCAATTGTTGTCACGAAGTAAAGGATCACAAATCTCGCTGGTAAATTTTCTCTCGCATAAACATTCGTCCGATAAGTCAGCGCAATCAAACACAGTATCGCACACTTGCTGACGTTGTATAATTGTTCCATCAAGACAAGGCCAGCATTTGGAAATGTTTAAGATTGGCATCCCATCTTCGTTGAACGTATAACAATCGTCTTCATTGTTAAAACAGACTGAAAGTCTTTTATCAAACTTCCTTGACGTTGGCAGCATAGATTGTTGTGGAACAATGCATCGATACGGAACAACTGTAGAAGTTTGAGTTCGTTGCGAGCTTTCGGTATAGATACCATTGCACTTGAAACCAAATCCGATTTGTTTCTCATCTGATTTATCACGACAATAAGCTTCCCCATCGCATAACAAAGTTAATGGTCCGCATTCGGCTCTTTCATCGCAGCGAACATAGTTGCGCCTGACTTGATCAGTGCAATTGTCTTCATCGAAGCAATAGTAGCAGTTTGAGAAACCATCGCATCTCTGTTCATCTGTGAAATGGTAATCGCGATCATGACATGAATTTTTGAACAGACTTCCATGATAACGTTTGCAGTAGCGCTCATCACTACCATCGTCGCACTCGTAAGTTCCTGAACATCTCAAGTTGTCCGCAATGATTTGTCCACTCAAGCATACATACCCACCAGTGGTTACCATCAAATTAAAAAACACCAAACAATTATTTAATAACTCAAACATGATTATTCTAATCACCATAATAAATAATTAAAAATTAAACAATTTCATTTGTTTTTACTTAGGCTACATTAAATTTTGACTCTACTAACCTTTTTACATATTAAAAATGTTGAGTTTAAAGATTTATTAGAGCAACTGCAAAAGAGTATATAAAAGTAACGTCTATGTGTACATTGAACAATTTTGTTTTGACTCACATTAAATTTTAACTCTACTTTAACCCTTTGAAGGTTGGGGGGGCTGTCAATTCAACTTTTTTGTATCAACAGTTGTATCTCTAAAACCACTGAGGCTGCGACTACGAGATTTCTTGAATTTTCCTAACTTTCATTCACCTCTATTGAGCTGAAATTTTGAGCGAATAAAGGTTATAAATTGAGAGATATAAGGCATTTCTCAGCACATCCTCTGAAATATTTCATATTCTATTGTTCAAGATTTTCCCACCAGCTGGATGAAAGTAATTAATTTGGCCCAAGTCCCGTTAATCCTAACTGTTTCACAGCGTGAAGGCAATTGGATGTATGCGTGGATCTTTTGTTTTCACTATGGCTGATAAGCGACGTCGATACAGTAAAAGCTTCAACTTTGATACGATGAGTTACCGGCGCTTGCGGTTGAAATTGCGTAAAATTAAACATAAGACTTGGCGCCAATGCATCTAGCGCGACAATTGTTTTTCGCAGACAATGATGTCCTTTCAATCAAACAAAGAATACAACGTTATTGCAATGACTCAGCGTCATTTGGAGTAGAATTGATGTAAAATGTGAGATAAGTATTGAAAGTAATCGACTTGTTTCTTTTGATTGCATTCTCCTTTCTCGTGACATATTCAACGTTGTGGACTGTTTTTAGATTGCTCTGTTTGGGCCACAACGCTTTTATGAATAATTTGAAATTTAGCTACTGCAGAAGCTGCGCTGTAACATATTATGATTTTGGTTTCAAATCTTTCCTTCTGTCCGACACACTACCAAAAGCAGAAAAGGCGTCGATGTTCCCAAAGCTTCTCAAATATACTTGTAAACATTTATTCCCACGTCGACATGTAAAGATTTGAAATGCAATACGCTTCTCATGTGTGTAGGATAAACCAGAACATCACGCTTTTTTGAAAAGGACGATCGTTCCACCACGTTTATACGTGATGCGGCTTAGTTGAATCAATATATTCGAGGCTTCTTGTACCAGGTTCACTGTCACTGATAAACTAAAACGCAATGCAGTACTTTGCAAAGCAATTGTAGCGTAACATTACCATGTGCTTATAACTCGTCATAAATTGTGAAAACTTGTGTATTTACTTGTGAAGTTGTCTCATGTGAAATATACGTTTACATAGCAATGTCACATGAAATCTTATTTCCATTTACCAAACTGAAGATATGAACTAATGCGACGTCTTACAATGTTGAATCGACGGAAAGGCGGGTAACTGCAAACCTGAACTGAGAATGTATAAAAAAATCGTTTATTGTCGAATGGACGTGACGTCAGAGAACGGTGAATCGACGTAGCGGCGAGAGATATTTTAGTTAGATAATGACAGGCGGCAGCGCGTTTGCATTGAATAAAAATACCTTTATTTTATCCATTTCTATTTCCATTCTTCCTAGTTTCGTCTCACAATAACAAACAGATGAAGTTACGCATACTTACTAAATTATCCAATAAACAATAATGCATCATCCAGCATTATGCCAGCGCCGATTGACTAGACATTTTTACGATTTGGCCGAGTTGTGTGAGAATTGTATCGCACTATTTATTGTAGGTATAACACCTGCAAAAATTCAAGTAATTGCAGACTCTGCCCTCATAAGTGTAGTTTAGAAGTAGCCATCTCATATTGAGCCAATCGAATCAATGTAAAATAGAACGCTTTTACTTGATAGCGCGTGTGATATATAGGTTTTATCTAACAACTACTTTCAGTTACATTGAAAGTGAATGAGTAAGCATTATGCAGTCTGTGACAAGGACTGGAAATGTATCATCAGAAAATATAATATCATAAAGTTTTATTGCGTTATGTACATCTAGTAATTTTTATGAACATGGTACCATTTTGCAGGCAGGCGTTTTTATAGGGAAACAAACTTATTCCATAGTTTGATTTATGGCACTTATCCAACTGTTTCATAATAGCTGTTTTAGTTGAAATTAGAAACAACTATAACTTATAACCGCAGACAGATGCAACTTTTTTTATACATTAGGCAATCGGCAGTACGGCGTTCATAACCCATATGCGGAGTAATCGCAAGGGTCAACCCAAGTAATGGAAAGTTTTTTTTTGAATTATGGTGATGGAATTCTTGTAATGCTATTGAACTTCATCTTGTTATGAAAAACTTATATTGTTTGCATTCGCAAGGAATATCAAACTTTTGGATTTTTTTTATCACTGAACTTTCCATTAGTAGAATGTTTCTTTATTACCTTAGTTAGGCCTATTGGTAAGTCAGGGAAGTATTTGTTGATGTGACATATGAAGATATTCTAAGAGACCGAGTTATTTTGTAAACAATATTTGATTTTTGGACACCATCGAAATTTTCGCACAATACACAAATGCGCATCGAGATATAGTGCTCATAGTTGGGAAAAGTTAGATTGTGGTAATTACAACTTGCCTGAGTACAGCAAGGGACAATCAAAATAGATTAAACCGCATTCATGGTAATATAGACGTTTCGCAAACTGCTCTTTTCATTTTCAATATAATAACAAGAATGACAGCTTATTTTCACTAAACATATAAACAAATATAAAAAATTATGGATGAACAGCGCATCTATATTTTTCGGTTTAGGTTCAACAATGCATTCTAGCCGTCAATATGATGGAATATTTGGTAATTTTGTTGAGACATACCATTGCCTAATCGTTGAATTTACATCAGAGCTAATTTTATTAGATAGATTATATCAGTTTCATGCACATGGTTACATGCAGCGTTATAATGTTATTTTTCAAGCCACGTGGCGTTCATGGTCATAACGTAACACTGCAGAAAGAGCCAATATTGATACCAGGTGAACCTACTAATTATTATGCTGCTTTCGTCGAATCTACGTCGCTAAACGACGAAATTGTGCAAAGGCCTGTTTGATTTCCCATCTACGTGTAGTTTATCACAAACGTGAAAGCATTGCTCAAGAAGCTAATCTAAATCACCATAGATAACCATAATATTCATATAGTTTCATCATCAGTAAATATGTAAAGTGCCCTCTGATTGCAAAACTTCACAATTTTTCACAACGGTCTGACAATTTATTATATTGAAAAGTTTTGGTTTATTCTTGACTTCTATAATTATGTGTAACAGGTTTTCTAACCAGTTTGTATTTGAATAACAATTTGTTTCATTATACATTTTCTTTAGTATTTCAACGCCATTATAAAAACATATTACTTTGTTTTCACTTTTAAATAAAACATGGCAAGGCAAGGATTCAGTGCATAAGAAATACTGCAACATGTTTTGCTGGATTTTGACGACGAAAGCCAGGCAGATGATTTGGAGGATTTATGGCACTCCGATTCAGATGAAGAAGCAGATTCTTCTCCGTCAACTTCCGCAACAGCGATTCCAATCAAGATTGACGACAAGTTGCCTTCCATGGGCGATGTTCAACCGGAGTTTGCACCACCACGACGGATTATAACATCGAAAAGACTGGTGAACAGCATAGATTCCTCTCTCGACATGAACAACCACGATGATGTTGAGTTTCCCGACACACTAAAGTCTTATACAACTTTTGTAAAAAAGCCAAAGAACAGACAAGACGACGGCGTCAGCATTGCCTGGTCTTATGCGAGGCCGGTGCACAATGGGAGAACGGGCCGAGCTAACATTATATCTGGCCCGAGTGGTGTTAGAGGAGAAGCCAAAGAAGCCAAGACTCCTCGGTAAGCATGGGAACTATTTTTTCTTTAAACATTTTGAACATTATTGTTCAAGAAACAAATAGAAAAATTGCCACACTCATTTCTCAATTGCCAGAGAGAATTTTAGATGACAGCTGGTACTGCTATTTTGGCCCAAGCAACAACGAGGAGATGCTGGCCTTTGTTGGATTGGGGTATCTTCGGTGGCTTTTAGGACAGGCTGGTCATTCCACGGATGTATTGTTCAATCAACTGCAAGAGCATCCCGTGTTTAGTGCAACAATGAGCAAGGATCGCTTTAAATTTTTATTTTTGAGTATTTCGTTCGACGAAAATACCAGTTTGCCGTATTTCGAGTCGTTTTCAAAATGTTTAACGAAAACTGCAGCAAACATGTCATTCCAGGTGACTACTTGTCGTTGGACCAAACGCTATACCCCATGAGGACATTTGCCTTAAAGCAATATAACCCAAACAAACCTGCAAAATATAGCCTTCTGTTCAAGTCGGTAAAAGCCAGCAGATTCCCATACACATTTACAGCATCGATCTATTCAGGTAAACCGAAGGAAGAGCCATTTCATTTTTACGTTCGTGGAACAGAAGAAGTGGTAAAAGGAATGGTGATGAGCCTGGAACAACATGGTGACCCTCAAGGTCGGAATATTTCGTATGACCGCTTGTACACCTCCATACCACTCGCACAGTGATTGCTTGACAGGGGTATAACGTCAGTGGGAACCCTCAACGCTATACGTAGAGGAATACCCATGGAAGTGAAGCAAGTGAGTGGTAGGGAGGAATTTTCGTACAAAATTTTTTGCCAGACGAGTGAGGCTGATCTCTGCCTGCATTCTTATGTAGTAAAAACGAAGAGTTCTGGCATGCGGAATGTGTTGATGATGACGACCATGCAACCTCTATTGGGGATTACCAAAGATGACGGCAAAAAGAAGCCAGGCTTGTATCAGCTTTACGACTTCACAAAGGGTGGCACCGATATCATCGACCAAAGGATGGGTTCATTCACGTGCAAAGCGAAGTTCCCACGGTGGACAACTACTGCGTTTGCATATTTTTTGGATACTTGTCGCGTCAACGCATCTACAGTTTTAGCATTAAATGAAGGGACTGATCCACGCAAGCGAAAATCCTTCGACTTCGGTTGGGAACTGGCCATGGAACCCGTGAAGCCATTCATAAAGTCGCGATCTCTCCAGAGCCTGAACTATCACAACATACATAAGATTGAAGCATTAATAGGGAAACAACCTTCAACAACAACAACTCCAAGCGGCAGAAGGGCCACCCTGCCCCAACTATCGTCGACACGACGTAGATGCGACGTATGCAAACACGCTATTATGGGAGAAGGTGCCAAAGCCAGAAAAAATAAACTACCAAAAAACCGTGGCCAATGTCAATGCTGTGAAAAGCCTTTATGCCCTGCACACTCTAAACGAGCATGTCAAGCTTGCTTTTGCGCAGAATAAACTATTTGAATGATTGCGGTTTTATAAACATTGGCTTCAACCACAGCCTAAATAAAACGCGGGGCTCAATGAAAGATTTTCCTTTTTTCTTTTCATTAGACAGATAGCTATTTTTACGTTGATTCAACATATCAAGACGTTGAACACTTGTAAACATGCACGGTTTTGCAATTAGATTGCTTATCAAAATCATCTATTCTTTTTTGTATAAAAAGTGGGTCATAAAAATAATCGTAGGCCTAATACTCGATGTAAAATTCAGCATTTTTGTATGCTGAAACAGTATTGTATTCATATTTTATAAATCCATTTTCTATTTAGAAAATATCAACATAATGCGGTTTGAACATAGCTGAATTTTAGCACGGATACAACGACTAATTTTATGACTTTTATACAAATAAGACAGAAGAGAAGTAATCTAATTACAAACTTGCGCATGTTTACACCGTCTTGTAATGTTGAATCCACGTCGAAATGATTGTATTAGCGTTGTATTCAATTCCTCGTATTATCGAACTGTAAATGTGTAGCCACTTGTAACTTCAATGTGCCTCATTGCCTCATTGCATTGACAAGCTATGAATGAATTGCATATTCCTAAATATTTCTGAACTTGTGTGTACATAACCTGACAGAACGCAGGTTGCTTTACCATTGAATCAAGTTGAAAAACGTTGCTGCAAGAGCCTTGTGCCAATTGCTGCAGTCCGGTATTACTGTAACCAAATCAAAATACTTATCAATATATTGCTGCCAAACAGACATTTTTATCGCATAAATGCCCATTAGGCAGCTCCTTTGTGAAGTATTCTCCAGGTTCACAATGATTTGACGCATAATAAATACTACTTTGAATAAATATAAATATTGTTTGGATTTTAGTGTGTGGCGTATGTATCGAGGAGCTTATTGAATCCACAAGAAAATAAGCTGTTTTGCCCGAGGCATTACAGATTTTGCTTCTGAAGAAAAGCGTTGTGACGTTCTGTTAATTAATGAACCGTAACTGTTTTATTTTGAATTTCTTTCTGACTTCTGTTTACGTAGAGCATCATCAACTTTATCGGGTAATCTTACTCCTAGTACTAGCCTTGTATTTAGCCGAGTTCACATTGAACTTACATTGAGAGACGCAGTTGCAACTACAATACATTGCATTTAAACCGCGTTTTTTGTCGCATGATCTTCTATTCGTTTCGTGGATAACATAATCGTATTTGATAAACGCCACCTTGCTTCTTCAGCTAGTCTACATTTGTTAATAAAGCGTAGGAGGTGCTGTTCCAGGAACCGAGATTACAAGATTGTAATTCAAATTGGTGTGACGCGCGTTCAGAAATCTCATTACTGCATGTAATTGATGAACAATTGTTCTTTTAGTCAAGGAGCGAGCTTATGTTTGAGAGTGGGAAAAGTTATTATTTTGCATGAAAAATATAGATTTAAATTGAGATTATGTAAAAAATTTTAATCACAACATTGCAATGCCTGTTCTTCATTACTCTACTAAACAATAATGTAAAAACTCACGCTACAATTGCTTTAATTGCATTATATTCTTCCATTGATAAGACATCAAAAGTTGGAGGCCCTCTTATGTTCTTATGTATGTTCTTAATACAATTTTGGTAGAGAGGTGGCTTTTTTGAACCATAAACAAATGAAACCTAACAACCATACGGCATTTAAAATAATATAATAACATAAAAATAAACTAAAAATTGCAAACCTTTTCGGCCATACTCATGTTAGCCCTTTTCAAGTAACTGATTGATGTTCTTCATAAATTGAAATTACAAAACTGATCTACACACGCAGAAATTGAAAAAAAAGAAACGCATAAGAACGAAACGGCAAGGCAGAAGAGAAGCAAAACCACATGACGCTTAATTGCGCAAGGAAAAAAAAGGAGTTTTGTTAATAATTTAGTGTTCCTATGACTTCTAAATAGGTAGTTTTGATACATAATGCATAAATGAAAACTCGCTTTAAATACATTGGCGAAATATCAAAAGACGTTTTCTTCACACGGACACTGCTGTGAGATATCGCTTCTACTTTCACAAGAGGCTTGAATACAACTCACATGATTGAAAAAGTTTCCCAATCAATCCGATTAGCAACTTTACAGTAGGAAGACCCAATAAGCACAATTTACCAAACCACAATTCGAAGCTAGTCTCTTCCAAATCAATGACATTCTTTTACTTTCTCAAAGTTTAAAAAGACTAATTTTGCTGGCTTGTTTGCTGTACAGGTTGCAGACACTAGAGCACATCTGCAATGTTACTATCCTGCTCCAGCGGTATTACAAAGAGCTGTCAGCAACAACAAAAAAAAGAGAAAAATTAACCATTTCTATTCTTTGGGTCATTCATGATCAAACTAGAGTCCAAGTGAACAATCTCATAACCATTATTATTTATTCCAAACAGTTGCGTTTCGTTTGGAAGCCTCGAACAAACCAAAGTCTTGAAACACAGAACACGCATGTAAAATTTGGAATGAAATTACGCCATGTTTTAAACTTTTGACCAATTTTATTGATGTGTTACAGCAACACGGTTCTGTGCTGTGCCATGTGATAGACAGGAAATAATTACTTTATCTAGCTCCCTTGACACAAAGGAAAGGAAGCAACACTTAGCTAAGGAAAATAACCTTTATGCAAATCACAAACTTTAAAATGTGCTACAAAAAATGCGAGCTTGCTAGCTAGATTGCTTATTTATCATCCTTTGCTTGCAACTGTAAACTGAAACTTTCTGGCTTAAAACTGCACTTCCAATCATCTCCGAAACAACATGAATTAATATGCATAGATTCCAAATTATTTGAAATTGAATACAGCACATTGAATCACAACCACTTAACAGCAATTATTTCACTTTTCCTACGCTGTAGCCCAACTATAAATGCCACTATGGTTTGCAAACTTCATTCTTCCCTGACGTGCAGAAAGTTATGATAGGATGTTCACTGTTTGGTTCAGTCGTCCGATCACCGGACAAAAGCAAGTGGCAACGCTTCTACATGCGTAAGTTGCATGGAATAGCAACTCATCACAAACGAAACATCTATATGATGTCGTATGGTCATACGAAAATTATGAGGAAAATTTCGTTTCAGAGATCATTTCCTTTTACGGTGAACTCTTTGACCTGAAAGCTGCCACCTCCGTAACTGCAACTACAAATGAAACAACTTTTAACAATTTCAAAGGGATAAACGCAGGTAACAGGCACAAAAGCAATGGGCCTATTCATGACGTAACCGCACACAGGCGACAGTGTACAGTATAACAAAAGTTGCTCGAGTCAGCTCAAAGCATGAAGCGCCTAATTCTGAACAATAAACATGGCTTCGACTCCGATACAACGGTTCGATACGATGTTTACTTTAGGGGTGATCGCTATACGAAAGAGCTTATGAAAACAGTACAAATTGTCGTTCCTACTTAGCACTCCACGCTGAGGTATCAATTCACGATCATAAATCAAGCCTCGGTCTACACAATGCAACTGCAATAATTCCATCTGTTTCGTAAAGCGCTGGCAGCAATTCGTATGTGTAAATGATACAGCGCTATACGAAAATACACATTACAGTATAAAATGCAGAGACCAGTTTCTTGCATTCTATACTCATGAATTGCATTCCCGAGGGTGTAACTCCTCTTCACCTGATAATTCTACCACTGGCCAAGTAAACGTGACAAAGCAACTTTGCAGCTGGAAAACAAAATCCATTACGTTTTTCCTATCAAGGGTGTAGGCTACTTTACTTTTGCAGGAAATAATTAAACATTGAGACAACGATACGCTTGCTGTTCGTTAGGGTGGCTCGTTTTTGAATTTTTTTTAAAATTCTCTCGGGGTAGTAGGGAAATGGTGTCAATAAGTGAGAAAACAATCATGACAAAATTTGAGATTCGTAACAAATTGTCTTCAGCCTCCTCAAGGGGCCCAAAAATTGAAAAATGGGGTCAAAAAGAAATTTTTTTCCAAAAATATTTTTAGTTTGGGTAAATACAATATTGTTTAGATAGTATCTAATTAACCTAAGAAAAAAAATTGGAGTCATTTGAACTATTCCTTCAGCTTCCTCACAGCTTCTAATAATTTCCATTTTGCTGAAAATTTAGCATTTTTGTGGGTGGTTACATAATACATAATTGCGTTAAACATTTTGCCAACAATAAAACGTCATTGTATTTCTCTTTATAGACCTGCCCTGAGTTGTTGCGTCATTTTTTAATGAAATTGGGTTAATTGGTGGGAAAATCTTTTTATTTGAATTTACGTCACTGACAAAGTTTGTAATTATGTAACCACAAACAAAAATGCGAAATTTTCAGCAAACTGGAAATTTTCAGAAGCTGTGAAGAAGCTGAAGGAATAGTTTAAATGATTTCAATTTTCTTTTTGAGGTTAATTAGATATATCTAAACAATATTGTATCTACCCAAACTAAAAATATTTTTGGAAAAAATTTCGTTTTTTGACCCCATTTTTCGATTTTTGGGCCCCATGAGGAGGCTGAAGACAATTTGTTACGAATCTCAAATTTTGTCATGATTGTTTTCTCACTCATTGGCACCATTTTCCCACTACCCCGAGAGAATTTTAAAAAAAAGTTTAAAAACGAGCCACCCTACTGTTCGTGTAAGTTAGAGTAATTGCGGCGTAAATCCATTTAATCTTACCATGCCTTAACCCTATCTTAATACGAGCTGTTTTCGTACGGGAAAGTACGTCACGGGCTATCTTAGCCCGTGCTAATTAATCGCTAATAAAGGTAGCTAGGAAAATCACAGAGCCAAAATATTTTACAAGATAATAGCCATGGGTATTGTGCATATAGAAATTAAATTTTTACCCATCAAATTTATTGAAATAAATTGTTTGAGGTGAAAAAAGTCAGAAAGTCGATTTTTATTTGATTTCCTGAAAATAGCTTCAAAACTGAAATTTTTGAATTATATATCATAAAGTAACTTTAAACTAAACAAAATATTACTTTGCTCGTAAATATAAGGCATTTATGGGCGTTTTTACATTTCAAAGTAATTGCACTAACATTTATATTGTACTAACATTAACATATACAGTATATAACTAGCATTGCACGAAAATGTCTAGCCACCTAAGACGAAATGCGTATTGTGAAGGGCAGGAAGGTAGAAAAATGATCATTTTAGGTTTAGAAAATTCGCAAAGAATAAAACTAAAAGTCAAGAAATTTCAAATTTCTAGCATATTTCCTTCTGTAAAATATTTCACTACTAGAGTGGGGCGTCCTCATAAAGCCCTGTGTTGCTACAGATAGCGTTAAAACCATAACCATTTTCGTGCAAATGGATGAAAGAAATGTGCTGGTGGCTGAGTAAGACATTTTTATGTCATGGGTAGAATACTTCAATAACAAGCGAAATAAAACCATTTAACCTTACCATGCTTTAAAACCGCAACCAGATCTAACGACACGTATTTCATGTTAGCAAAATCCGCCTTTGTTACATTGATCTAACATCTGTAGAAAACTCAAAAAAAAAGGAACGATTCTTCCAGCTGAGATGCAAACATGTGATCAAGTCAAACTTGGTGAAAACCAACTGCGCCCTAGTTGGTTGCTTTCTTTGTATATTACCAGCTGAGTCTTCAACGACAGCAAAAAGAAAGTATGCCATCACCTCATCGGGCGTAGTTGACAAGTGAAGTTGCAACAAATGTCCGACATCGTTTAGCCCAAAGTGCCCAACCTGCGGCCGGGCAAAAAAAATCATGCGGACGTACATGTGCACATTAAAGATCAAGTTATGGCGGCCATGAAATTCTTGAAAGCTCAAGGACTTTTAAATGCGGATACTTAAAAATTAAGAATCCGATACCTTAACCCTATCTGTAGCGACACAGGGCTTTATGAGGACGCCCCACTCTAGAAGTGAAATACTTCACAGAAGGAAATATGCTAGAAATGTGAAATTTTTGGACTTTTAGTTTTTATTCTTTGCTAGTTTTCTAAACCTAAACTGGTCATTTTTCTACCTTCCTGTTCTTCACAATAAACATTTCCTCTCAGGAGGCTAGACATTTTCGTGCAATGCTAGTTATACATACGTTAATGTTAGTGCAATATAAATGTTAGTGTAATTACTTTGGAATGTAAACACGCCCAAAAATAGCTTATATTTATGAGCAAAAGTAATTTTTTGTTTAGTGTAGCATTACTTTATGCTTCAATAATTTCAATTTTAAAGCTATTTTTGTAAAATTAAAATAAAAACCGACTTTCTGACGTTTTTTTCATCTCAAACACTTTATTTCAATAAATTTGTTGGATAAAAATTTAATTTTTATATGCACAATACACATGGCTATAATACTGTAAAATATTTTGGTTATGTGATTTTTATAGCTCCCGTTATTAGCGATTAATTAGCACGGGCTAAGATAGCCGTGACGTGCTTTCCGCGTACGAAAACAGCTCGTATTAAGATAGGGTTATGAATACGGAACGTGATTGCTAGATTAGCAACCTGGACTAAGGTTAATGATACTCAGAATGTTGCTTGACTTTGCTTGCTTATCTACATGCGCACAACACCAAGGAAGTCATTGATGCCATGCAAACTGTGCTTGAATAACTTCTTTCAAAGTTTGGACTTTCCTTATAGTACTGTTATAGGGCGAGGCTTAGCCTACTGGGAAATTCGTATTCTTTCACATAGCCAAGTGCATGTCAATAACCCAGATAGTCCAGGAGTTATACGAGTTTAATTACATTTTCATTAGGAAATTTAAGGAAGAACTTTTTAGATGTATTTTTGGCCGTAGAATCCAAAAATCGAGTGCTTACACGCCGAAAACTGGACATTTTTGAGATATTAGCAATTTTTAATGTTTGTGGGCTACTTCCGTTTTTTATTTTCTAATTTTTTCCTTTACCAATTTGTCATAGAATTAAGACAGCTTCTTAGTTCAAAACATGAAATTGGTCAAATTTTGCCAAGACAAAAGGTTATCTGTCATGGTTTTTGAGTACGGTAACTGTAACAGTTTTTGTGTTTTTCAAATATGAAACTGTAAAAAATACAATCTGAAATACAAGATTTAGTTAGATAATGTTAAAATCATCATTCTGACTTTCACTGTCATCTGAATCGTCAGATAAATTCGAATCCTCGTAGTCACTGTCATTGTTATATTGGTCTACTTCCAGATAATCTGGCAGCTGAGAGCCTTCAAACCAATTTGGCACTATCTTGCCGCTATTATCCTCTTTCCACCCATGGTCTAAGGGTGACTCTGTCACAGGCCTGAATTCATTTGCAAGTTTCCGCATCCTTGCAATAAAATTTGCTCGCTTATTGTGCTGGATAAATGCTGCCCTGCGAGGAGGCATTGCTGTAGGTTCCAAACCTTTTACTTTTTGCAGAAGCTGCTCACTATGTATTGGCGTAAACTTCGTTTCAAATATAACTCTGCGAGCTTCATTGACGTCACGAAGTTGCCTTTTCCCGTATGTTGCACATACAAACTCTTCGAGAGCAGCTTCCGTGGCCGAGCTAACACTAATGGAACTGCCTAAATCTGCGAGTGCTTGAAGGAATTGAGGGTACTTTAATGCAATTAAGAGTGGTCTAGTTTACCATCTGCCAAAGAAACAGGAATTGTAATCACACCCTGTGTTGGCATGGTATCCTGGAAAAGCTATACAGAATAAGCCATTAATTTCACTGAGCTCCTCCATCATGCTTCTGATGTTAAAAATACGCCGAGTGTTGTTGTAAGCATGACCCATTTCATGGCCACCTAAAGATACGGCCTGATTTGTCACATTCTGCAGAAATTTCCAGGTTTTTCTAACTTTGGGCGAAAGTTTAAATAAATTTTTCTAAAAATTAAATTATTACGCTTTCTTTGTTCTTTTCCCCAGATGACACAATAGATTTTAACATCCTCACATGTTGAAAAACAAAGAAAATTTGATTTCGAAGATTTTAGTCAGACTGTTAATTTTCAATAACAGTCTGATTTTGCGTTTTTCAACTTACTTTTTCTCATTTGCTATTGCTTCCCCAAGGCAACAAAAAAGTTTTATGTCATTAGCAAACCGCAAAAAGTAAAAACATCTCAAAAAATGTCAGTCAAGCACTAGCAGTAGCTGTAATCAAAATCTGCAAAATGTGACAAATCAGGCCGCATCTCAAGGTGGCCATGCCCATTTATAATAAAACTTCTGTTTGCAGGTCCACATCGCTGCAATAATGCAAGAGAATGATCATTACATCTGTGTCATTACAACGCACATTCACTCGCAGAGGATTGTTACTACTTTTGTAGAGCTGAAAGATGAGATGCACCATCCTTGTGTCCGCTTCATTGTGTTCGCAGTCATATAAACAGCAGTCCTGTCTTATTACGCGATTGTTACTTTGCACACTAAATTCATAGCACTTTTTTCCCGTTGCCACAAGTACTTTCTTGTTCCCGATTATTTCAGCATAGGCATTTGACTGCCACTTATAAAACAAGAAAGCAAAGAAAGAATCTTTGAACTGTGATGAGGATAGGCACTTTGAAAAGTCTTTAGGTCTTTTTTGGCTAGGACCATGATGTAACTGTGATGAGTAATGTATAAAAATATCTTAGTGGCGTAGGGGAAGGTGAGGTAAGTTGAGCCAGTGGGTAAGTTGAGCCACCCCCCGTAACTCGAAAAATAAAAATCGCATCAACTTTCTACTGCCACCTACCTGACCGTTTATCTTATATGGAGCTGTTCTGTAAAGATTATAGGTCTTTGTCTTGTAGAAAGACAGAAAAACTGTTTTTAGTGATTTTGGGAAGTTTTTTGAACTTTTAAAAAAAAAATATTTTTTGAGATTTACAAAATGTCTATGGCATTCACCAGTATTGATATGTCTAACAGTAATCACTAATGTTAGCTTATTCAGAAACTATTAAAGTGAGGTTGCTAGCTCATATATCACTGGAGAAATTCCCGTTTAACTTTTAATGGCGGCCTTGAGGTAAGTTGAGCCAGTGATGTACAGGTAAGTTGAGCCGGTGGCTCAACTTACCTCACTTCAGCTGCCAGTGTTAAGTGATGATATATGTAGTCATTAAATAGATAACAAAGTGTATTTTACTCTTTAATAGTCTAAATCTCTGGAAAAAATAATTTGTCCATTGGTCTATTGAAGTTTAAATTTATTTGTAGTGTAACTTGCAGCCTACCAGCAACATGCAAGGGAAAACCCGACCTGTGCATTACATTGGTAAAATCGAATGCTTCAATGAAGATGGAGAAATTGAGGCCAACTTTTTAAGAAAAGTGCCTGGAAAGTCCGAGGAAAAGTTGTCCTTTGTCTTTAAAGCAGACGATGAGTGTGCTTTTCCTAAAGAGGATGTCGTTAAAGCTTCCTCACACGACCAGTTGGAGAAACTTTCTGCCGTCAGCAGAAATTCCGGTTTCCATGCTCTCTTGATCAGTGGCATATGGAATAACTTTAGATCTGACAGACAACGGAAATTGATTTAGAAAATTCACATTTGGAGGTTTATTTAATCAGGATTGTGTAATAATTTATCGTTTTATTTTCTGTTCTGCAGGTCAGTTGACACGATCTGCTAGTACTACATTGATTCAACGTCTGTTGACGTTTAATCAACAAAAAAGTGGCAGATTTGTCGGCTGAGAAGTGCGCAATTTCACAGTCGAACAGTCACAACCAGGCCCGGATTTAGGGGGGAAGAGGGGGCAGGTGCCCCGGGCCCCCCTACGTGAAAAAAATGTGATTTTGTGTTATTTTTTCTTCCTTTCAGGCTTGAAGTTTCTGCAAAATGCTTTGCAGTGCTGGCTTGATGCTACTGTAGACGCAGAGGTGGTTTTTCGCGCCGTAGGCTTGAAAAAAAATTTTGCAGGGGGCCCCCCGATCTAAAAGTGCCCCGGGCCCCCATCAGCTAAATCCGGCTCTGGTCACAACAAAATAAATTTATCCTTTTACATGTTGTTCTTTCTTCCTGGTAGCAGCTATGTATTAACTGCTACCCAACCTGTCTTCTTTCTAACTTTCGACTCAGGTTCCACATGTGTTGAGTTAAGATTGTATATTGTCAAAAAGAGACGGGTTCAATTGTGAAGTGGAATAGTCACTGCACACTCTAATACGTCCGTCCGATAGATTTATCACATCGTAAAAGGCCGAACCACGTTTTCGCCAAGCAGCAAAACACGAGTTAGTGAATAGAGAAAAAATAATGAGAGATTGTCGCTCAAGCATGACAGTGCATCGCAATGATGACGTCACCATTGCGTCACAGTCCATGTTACAATTCGGGACAAATATCTGGGCAATAATTTTGTGAACATATGTATTGCATAGCATTTTATAATGTAGGCTACCATCGCTACAGCTTTTGTTATTGAACAAAAACGAGTGGCTCAACTTTCCTCACACCCCGGCTCAACTTACCACGTGGGGTAGGTAAGTTGAGCCAAAATGACGTAATATTTAAAACATGTTTTTTTTTAATATTCTTATGAGTTATGAAAAATTTTTTTTTGTTAAATTAAGGCCAAAGCATCAACCATTATGCTGCCACTTTCACTTTTATTGTAAACCAAGCGGTTTTCTTAGTAGAAGCGTTTAAGTAAAAAGTGGCTCAACTTACCTCATCCTCCCCTACTCGCATTGATGTGAACAATGAACATAGCTGTTAGTATGTCGGCAGTTATATAGTCAGCATTTGGTTTTATAAGAAAGTTGTGATAGAAAACATTTCGTTCAGTGAAAATACCAAGTCAAGAAATTAGTCCTTTTTACGTTAATTTAACATTCACAAACGTTAATTTAGTGTAGAAACGTCTGACTGTTTAATTGAGTATTTTTTATATCTCTCTTTTGCTACGCATAATTGTCTGCAATGTTCAAAAGGCGAAATGAAACAATGGTGAGACAGACGCATGCAATCAAAACAAAGATAACTGTCTGTAATCCCAGGCCATAACCTTATATATGTGCTACACATCGCGCTGCAAACAACCAAATTTTGCACAGCTGGGCTTCGTTAATACAGAAGAGCAGACAAAAGGAATAATCGCACTTCCCAATAAAGTGTGAAACAAACATTGAGGCAACAACATTTTCGATAGGAAAAACGCAGTTAGTATTGTAATGATAAATCTAAACAACTTTTGCAAAATCGTTTGGTCATCCGTCGGCGACTGGCCTTCCAAGGAATGGACGCGGACAAATTATTAGAACATTACTAAGTAACGACACAACGTTTAACATTGTGAAAGCAACAACGACATAACAATCGTTCTCGGCTATGCATCTAGTAGTCCTTATCAAGCCTTTAAAAGACCTTACACCTTGACTAAGAAATACTGAAGATTAGAAAAAATATATACAGCAGGATAACAACAAAACTATGGCCCAATCTAAACAATTGAGAAACTGCTTTATCTTGCACACATATGAAATGAGAACTAAAGTTACAGATTTAAAAAAAAAACGTTTTGTTTTGCCTGATTGAAGATGAAATTAAAAATGAAATGAAATCCAGATGAGATGATGAAAATTGAATTTTGAATTAATGAATTCTATTGAATAAATATTTTATTAATCAGATCATAAATGGTCTGTTATTTTTCGTGGGTCGCATTTCGCTGCTGAATGCTTCATTGGCCTGTCATTTTTATACTGGCACGAAATTATTACATTGCCAATAATTCTGTATAGCTTATTTGTGTGCCATAGAGATGGTAGTGTGCCGCAACTACACAATTCGTTGGCGTCATAAGTCTATACCTTTTCAAGTATAATCAGTTTCACCATAGGCATATAACTCTTATAATGTTGGATCAATGCTAATATTACATATTGTTTTATAGGATGACAGTTTCAGCTTGACAAAAGTCGCAACTCCTTATCCCATTCTCCAGTCAAGCACATCAACGGGATTTTCTCTATACGTGCACAACCAACTGCTATGCCACATCGAGGAGCCTGAAACTGCAGTGCTTCTGCTTTTGTACACATATTGGATATTAACTTTCCTGAAGAAGTCGCCAGAAAAACGTTACAACTTTTACGTTATTTGTGTGGTATTTCCGTTGCTATTAGCACACTTGTGCAAGCTTTAATAAATCAGTTTTGAATAACAATTTGGTAGTGCTGGTGTAAGGCATTGATTTTCAACCGGTATTCCGCAAGAAATTTATTAACTGGACTAGTGTTCCGTGGAACACCAGTCGAAAATTAAAATCATAACAGCTATGCGTTTGTCTTTCTGCAATTCTTGCCCGAATATCAACTTTGTGCTCATCCAAACAGGCCTAGATATCACATTGAGAAAAAGTGAATAAATTATTGTTGTATTGTTTATTGTATTGCATTATGGCATTATGATAAAATCCGGTTTGGTGTTCCGCAGGATTATTATAATACATAAAGTGTTCCGTGGCTCAAAGAAGGTTGAAAAACACTTGTGTAAGGAACACTTTTCACGCAACCTGGCTGATTGGAGATAGAAAGTACAACGAAAAAATACAGCAACACGAAATTTTTGCGATAAACAAACGGTCTGAATTATAGAGTGGACATTTCCACTTCAAGCAAAAGGAATAAGGTAAAAATAGGACCATCCTAAAGGGTGGAAATTTAGACAGCCTGAGAGTAAATGCTACTGAGGTGGCAATTTCCACCTCAGAAGAAGGGTGGAATTTTACAGCTTTTGTGATGGAAATATCCACCCTATAAGTATATAGGGTGGGTGGAAGTTTCCACAGTTTAGGGTGGATTTTGTTGGGGGTGGAAATATCCACCATTGGTCAAGGGTGGAAATATCCACCACTTTTTGGTGGAAAGATCCACCCTACAAAGGCATAGGGTGGAAAACAGAGACCACCCCTAGGGGTGGAAATTTATACACCTTTCACTTAGCAGAATAAGATCAGCAAAACTGAAAGTGATACCTGACTTTGCCGAAAGGAGAAACAAACGGCCGACCATGACATTCTTGAGCGTCCTATCTATATGGCAGCAAACAGGATGCATAGAATAGTTCATGGCTGCACTGGATGAAGCTTTCACTTTCTACTATACCTTCCCTGAACTATACAAATTTTCTCACACCAACTAAAAAGAAAACAACAGACAGTTAAATTAAGCCGAATATATTGCAAACAAAGTAAGACGAACAATCAAAGTATTTACTTGAGCTGGGAGTTTGGTGCATTTATAGGAATCAAATGAAATTGAGATGCAAATGTTGCAGTATTTCATTGTGAATTTTTTGATTCGAAATACTTGTCAGCAGTCGTAAAGCTACGTTGAAAGTTCAAAACCAGACCAAGAATCAAACCTGGGACCTTCACCCCGGCTTCAGCGTGGCATTATACATTAAACTTAAATGTTAATCATTTAAAATGTTAGACTGCAAAATATGTAGCATTGAAAAGCCACAAGAAATATTTCAATGATAAAATGAAATTGAGAAGATAATGATTAACAAGAATCGATTATTCAGGACATGGAAGGCTTCGATTGTTAACACGATTGTTCTGGACTAGAGGCTTATAACATACAACTCATGGGACAAAGGCGTACAACATACAACTCATGGACTACAAGCGTACAACATACAACTCATGGACTACAAGCGTACAACATACAACTCATGGACCACAAGCGTACAACATGCAACTCATGGACCACAAGCGTACACCATAAAACTCCTGGACCACAAGCGTAAAACATACAGCTCATGGGTCACAAGCGTAAAACATGCAACTCATGGGCCACTGGCGTACAACATACAACTCATGGGCCACTGGCGTACAACATACAACTCATGGACCACATGCGTACAACATACAACTCATGGACCACAGGCGTACAACATACAACTCATGGGCCACTGGCGTACAACATACAACTCATGGACTGCATGCGTACAACATACAGCTCATGGACCAGAGGCGTACAACACACAACTCATGGGCCACTGGCGTACAACATACAACTCATGAACCACAAGCGTACAACATACAACTCATGGGCCACTGGCGTACAACACACAACTCATGGGCCACTGGCGTACAACATACAACTCATGGACCACAGGCGTACAACATACAGCTCATGGACCACAGGCATACAACATACAACTCATGCGTCGGAGTGCTGCCCTTGGCGTCCACAATTATCCGATTCTGAACAAATGTTATGTGAACGAAACGAAATTTTACTCGGTTCGATACGAAACTAAAAGAAAAATTTTATAATTAATAAAGTTTTCCAGTTTTGAACACCCCTGAGCAACAATAAGCAAACAATGCAAACAAGGCGCAAGATTCACACTTTTCATATTTTACATCGAATGATTTTATATTGTTTATACTTTTGGTGAACTAACTTATTGACCAACCATCAAACGGCAAATTAAATTACATTTAATTACCAAGTTACCAAATTCAATTAGTGTGAACTTTGAAAGCATCAATAAATTAAAAGACGGGAAGTATTTCGACATAATCGCACATGAAGCAGCTGTGTGCCATTTAAAACAAATATTAGCTGCAGATAAAACCAACTCAATGGCCCAGTGGTATCGCCTTGGGTTCTGGAGCTTGTAGATCTGAGATCGTTTTCAGTTCGGGTCAAACCGAAGACTTTAAAAACGGTACCGATATTGTTCTTTTTTGCATAACGCAGTGAGAATTAGTCGGATAATAATGTGATGACATTTCACAAAATTTAGCATGAGCCATCTCGTTGGAAGACCTTTGCTGTTGTAGAGTGACAATAAATAAACGCATAACATTAATGTTATTAGCGATTGTGTTCTTTCTTGCATAACGCATTGAGAATTAGTCGGGTAATAATGTGATGACATTTTACAAAATTAAACAGGAGCCCTGTCGCTAAAAGACCTTAGCTGTTCTAGAGTGACAATAAATAAAACCATAACATTATTGTTAGGTGCACATGAAGAAAAAACAATATTTAAAAAAGTCCAGAAAAACTTATCTTTTTTACACATACTCTGTAATTTACACCATAGTCATCATTATCATTATAGTTATCATCATTATCACGCATTTCAAATTTTCCACCGCATTCTACCATTGTTAGTTTCGTTTCGAGATATTACAACAAAGTTTAGAAACAATTTCTTCACTCACAAACTTCATTAAACAAAACGTGAATGCATTGTTCACTCACTGCATCATTATATACAAATATACAATATTAAGCAGAACGGTTTCAAATTGTTCATGGTTTAGGTGAGCCTACCCAAATTAATCAATGATTAAATGGCAATGATAAACAAGACGTACTGTAAGTATTTCAAAGTAGTATTGAAGAATTGTTCGATGCAGCTAATGTATTATTTCAAACCAATATTAGTTGGAGATAAAGTAAAGAAAAAGTATATTAATGTTGAGGAAATATTATCTTCTCTCACACATCCTCTGCAATTTACTTTGTTTGTTGGAAACTTTATCCTCGGTGTGACAAAGTTTTTTTGGGAACTTATTCCTGGTGGTTTCGCTTACTTGTGGAAGCTCTGAACCACCGACGCAGGCTTGGTCAACGAGATTGACAAAGTAAAGTTTCCGATTGTTGTTGAAGTGTTGTTGCCGGAGGATTGTTCCATCCACTAGGTGCCGACGAATGGAGAGCAGTCTTTGAAATGCGTTGTTCCAACGCACACTTCGAGATTCGAACCAGTGCTACTAGACCTTGAGTTAGGCATTTAACCACTTGGGCTATCGGGAGGACATCATAAGTCATCACCTTCACAAGGCATAAGCCAAGATACGGGAATAAGAAGTGAACAATTTATCAATCTTTGTTGTTAGAGACTCCGGGGCCGAGGGTTTATCCTTTTACCACTCCGGGTTCTTATTGGTTCACAGGATTTCACTGCGAAGCTATTAGAGGGCAAACAATGTTAACCAATCATCACATAGCAATCACAGTAATCTCAAGATGAATTCACTAATATTCTCAACGAAACATATAAAACAGCAACAATTCATGAATTGTATTCAAACATTGAAGAAGTAAATTGGTTCTTGCAATCTTGTTTGACTACAGATAGGCTGGCTGTTGTGCTTTTCAATGAAGTCATTAGGTGGAGTCCAACAAGGGCTTGATTCAACGCAAGTCTAAAGCACGTGGCAGCATCCTGGCGAGACACTTGAAGAAATGCTTGAAGATCAAAGTGTTGAAACACTTGATCTTCATGATCCAAAATGTAAATACAAAAACACGGGTGAGCTTCAATCAAGTCGAATGACTCTGTACGATAATACAGCAGTACAAGATGTGGAGCATCTCACATGTCCAAAAGGTTTGGGGTCTTCAATAACGTCTGGAGCTCTGTGGATTGGTCATTTTTTGGAATGATTGGTAAGACTTTGTCCGCGCAGGATCGATTCCGGGTAGCGATGACAAAAATGACTGTTACATTCTTGTACAACGTAAGATGAGCAGAAAACTAAAATTGAACTGAACTTGAATTGCATCAGGAATATCATTGAAACACAATTGTGTTTGACATTAGCTTTGTTTTGCTGAATTAGAAAACTTTGACTTTAGTGTGGCAACATTGTTGAGTGAGCTTACATCAACAAATTGAAGATTGGATGCACACTGTCAGTTTTTGTTTTATGTATGTTTCGGCGTTTCGCATCCAAACAAAAATAAAATGACCATCCATCCAAGACAGGGTGAAAACAATACGTCACTTATTTACTTCACTTCAATGAAGATTTTGACGATAAATAACAAATCAAGTGAAGCTGTTTCCTGATTTCTGTTCAAATCAGTTGCCACGAACCTATAGGCTACGCAGAACAAGATATTTTGCATCGAAAGTCAGTATTGGTTTGATGTCATTTGTAAACTGGCACTTTGAATTGAAAAGGTTGTCGATCCCCGATGTATGTTACAACAATGTAAAGAAAACTAATATAGAACAAGCCATCTCGAAGCAATTTATAAACATGCGTAGGCTACAAAGCATAAGCATGAACAAAATCTGCAGTTTTAATGATCGATGATCAACATGTTCACGTGATTTGTTGATCACCTAAATCACAAGTAATCCCGAAAATATATTCACAGCTGCATGCAAAACATCAGTATAGCGTCAGAAAACGTTGTTAATCACGTTTGTTTTTTCAATATTCATGAAAAACACTTTAAATTTTGACTGGAGGTGATCAACATGTTCATGTGATTTGTTGCTCATAAACTTTGTCTTTGCTGCATTTTAATGCGAATCAATGACGGAATCTCCTTTATCTTTCTTGCTAGAAACGACGAGTATATCCACGGATTCACTGCGCTGTTGATCGGGATGAGAAAGATGGCAGTTATCGGGTACGCCATGCCTGGTATTTCAAGTCCACCAAACGACAGGAAGGACATAATGCAAATAGGAATCCAACACAAGAAGTCGGTGATCATAATGCGCATGATTGTTCCCGATAAGTCTTTGCTTCTTTTGGCTTGTGCTTGACTGACGGTGTTGACATTGCCCAGTTTAGATGCAGCTATAACAATAGTAAGTGGAGGTTGAGTAATGAGTATATGACTTTGTTTATGAAGAGAAATCTCTTTTTAAGAGAAATTTTTCGGGCTACAATAAATAAGCAATACCTTCATTAATATTTACCAGGGCGAGCACATTACCTTGTTTCTTTTGGTAACTTGCAGCATAGTAAAGTAGCATATAAACAATGGACATGTAGAAGAATGCTGCAAAATTTATCATTACTATCCCAAACGAGTAGATGTATGCTTGTTCGTTTGAAGCGCCGTAATACCTGATCAATATAAAAATAAAAATGCAGGCTTACAAAAACATACCGGAAGTATAAGCAACAGGTATAGTTAGACATACATATGTATAAAATGCAACAGTTAGTTTCCAAAGAGAAGATATCGGAGGAAAAGTACAAAACTTTATCACGTGATCCTTAAAAACGAAAGGGGCTCTTCGCTCACACTTATCGAGTTGTCAACTGAAATCATCTGAAGCTAGACTTGAAGATGATGGCGAAGTTACAAGATGAGACTGTATTTTCTATTGAGGCAAGCAAATTTGTAACAATTGCAAAAATGTAACAAGATGAAACGGTTCTAAAGTTCTAGTGCGACAGTGGCAAACATGGCAATGGATCAATTGTAGTTTATCTTGAAATCGCCAACCATCCCACTCAGAGAAATCAATCAAGAACGTATCGGAAAGCAAATATACGCCATCTTGGTTCTCAGAGTAGGGTGTGTTATGCAAAAGTATTACCAAGCTCTCTGCACATTTTCGGGCAAAAAGGCTATTTTTAATTAACCCTATTCGGACTGACGGGTGGACGGGTTCCGTCTATACCTAAAACTTTCATCGATTACATAAAAGCTACTGGCTCAAATTAACTGAAGTTTTATGACTTTTCCTAAAAATCATTCATCTTTGTTTAGTAATAAAATGACATTTTCGTGTAGTATATCATTTTAGTTATCAGCAGTTTTTGACACCCTACTCCCAAAGTTGTCTGCAAAACTAGTAAAACATTAATCAGCGAGAAATTGATTAGGGATTAAGAGGGATTAACTCCACCTCTGGATTTTGCGTCAGCAGTTGTCGGAAGAACGTAGGTCATGTCAAGGAAGTATGACAGGACCATGCGTGCTTTTAACACTTTGCTCCTCAAAGGGAAGCCAGATTTGCCCCCCCCCCCCTTCATACTTCCTTTGATTACTTGAAGCACAGTAACGCCATGCACTTTTCCTAAAATTGCCAGACGGATCTGATGATATTAAATTTGATGCTAAAATTTGTGTAGTTTTCTTGTAAATTCAAGATTTTGGTGAATTTTTGCTATTTCTAGCTAACTTCCAGCAAAGCGTGAAATGGATTACATTGCGATATCAAGCCATAAGCTCATAATTGCTTCGTGCATTGATATGCGCGAGCAGAGAGGAACATCCTCTTGTTTTCCTTTGTTTGGTTTGACCTCAATAACACAAAGCGCGTTATTTCTTATGCTACAAAAGAAAAGCCAGTGATCACAAAGTTGTTAATTAGAAACAATAATAGCAAACGTTTTTTGTGTTATCAGCTTTACGAAGAATAGCAATCCACGATCAATGTAGGCCACAAACTATTCAAAACAGTTGTTTCAACCAGCAAATATCCATTGACGAAAAAAAAAACGTTACAATAAGAAATCTTCGCTTAGGTAGTGACACGAAAAACCTAGTTTCGAAATAAACGTTCGATGGAAATGCTCTCATTGACAAAACTTGCAATTGAGGAAATGTATCATTGCAAATGCTTTTGGAAGAAGCTCAAAAAATGGCGTTTTTGCAAACAGTAATTGTGAGATACTGTAGTGTATACTCAAAATTATGAGATCACGTAGCAGCTTACTCGATGACTACATGTCCCTTCGCTGCTTTATGTCGCCTACTTGTTGTTATGTGTTGCATTTTTGTTTCACGGTGCACTGTGTGTTGTTCCAAAGAGCGCAAAATAAAGATGATAATGCCTCGTCTTCACTACAAAATATTTTGTAATGTAGATGAGGCATAATGCTCGGCGTCACATTAGACAAACAACAAATCAGCTTTCTTGATCATTGATTCAACATCTGAATACGTTCCGCCAATGTATAAGAGGCCGGCTATTGTGAAGACCCGCCTTTTATAAACGATCCGATTATACCAAAAGTGGGATAAACTAATGGATCAAAGATTTAATAAACAATGCTGAGAAAACTAAATTTAAGTGACGAACAATACCGATGTCTTCATTTATCTTGGAAAAATGCTTCCTAAACTTATCAACAAAAAAATACCGTAAATAATGGCAGGGATCCCGAAAACAGAATTTGCTCGACTTTGGCATGAATTTAGTCAGACATAATAAATCCACACATACAATAACGGCCACTCAACGGCTATAATATACATAATAATCAACCTGGTTCTGGGAGGTTTGTGTAACAGTTCAGGGGAAGACACTACTTAAAATGATGCACCACACAAAAGATTTTCAATAAAGACTGAGTCTAAAAAGCGATGTGGATTGTGGTGTACAGTGACTTCAAGTTTAGGACAGAAAAGGCACAAAAATATTACGATAAAAACAAAGACCTTGTGGGAAATTTGCGGGAATCATAACACGATACAAATGCCATAAACGCGTAGTTTGCATGCTGTTCTGAGCTGGCCGGCAACCACAAAGGTAGACAACAAAGGCAGTTTATAACTAGATAACAGCGCAATAAACATTATAAATACGTAAACCGACAGTTTTCTTTTACAAACGTTTCACGTCCAACAATAAAGTCTCCGCAACAATTTTTGTGAAACGTTTACAAACCATGGGTATGTGAAATTATTCATCATTAGGCCTATTAGTTTTTACTTTTCGGATGTTATAAAACGTCATTAGAAAAATCACAAAAAAACATTTCATTACTTCAATGCAGTAGGATTTTTCACGAATTTTTTAGAGAATTGTAGCCACGTTTTTTCAACCAAGAAGCCATTTTTTGGCAATATAATGTTATAGAAAATAATTTGCAATCCTGCAAATGTTTGAAAAGAATCTAGGAAGTCTTCTCATATAATCTGGCACAAAATGATTATGTTTATTGTATCTCTGCAATATTTTTTACGACAAATTTTGTTAATTTTTTTTTTGGCCAGAAACATAATCGCTGCCTTGCTCTTGTATTGTTTTGTCGCCTTTACGCGTATTTTTGTGTTTCAAACAATAGCAATTTAGTCCTTTTACATTGATTCAACATTTGTAAACGTTAAATTAATGTAGATTTGCTGACTGTGGGTTTATTTCACATTTCCTTTATTTACCCATGTTCCCCATTTCGCTGTTGCATTGTTTCGACGCTGGCGGACTAAAAATGCATTTTCAAATTGACTGACACAATCTTCAATAAAAAGTGAGCTTCGAACTTAGCTTTGTTGATGTAAATGCTGTATTTTTAGTGGATGTAATTCATGAGTCATGTTTATAAACACCCGTAAGCGAAATGACTTATGATGTAGCCTGCATGATATTTGTGATGCGACTTGACAATAAAAAACTAATTGAATAGCAAAAAACTGGTAGAGTATGTGTGTAAACTTAAAATTTTAACCAGTTTGTCAGTAATTTTGCTCTAGCTTTGCGAAAAAAGCAACCTCGCAACGTTTTTATATCAAAAGTTATTAAAAAATGAAAGTATGGATGGAAAAAGTCCACACGTCAGGCCATTACCTCACAAAAATTGCTTGGTCCGAATGGGATTAACTAGCTAAAAAATCAGCCAATTATTTCTAGTCAAGCCTCGGCTAAAATTTGCAGAAACTGTTGGAGTTATCTAAATTTCTAGAATGATCTATTGCCAACTCATCAATCAAGTGTAAGCCAGGATACCAAAAAAATAACTAATCAAAATATTAGTGCTGAAAAATTTAAACCAATTATCCCTGCAGAGATAACCACTCAAAAAGAAATAACAAATGTAGTAAACTTTACACTCGTTGTT
The DNA here is from genome assembly GCF_918807975.1 of Aplidium turbinatum. Classification (NCBI taxonomy): domain Eukaryota; kingdom Metazoa; phylum Chordata; class Ascidiacea; order Aplousobranchia; family Polyclinidae; genus Aplidium; species Aplidium turbinatum. The sequence goes on along the minus strand of NC_137483.1, from coordinate 396,557 downwards.
TGACTCATCTAGTACTGGTATCCTTAGATAAGCTGATGATGTTGCACAACAGCAGCTTGTTTGATAAATTCATTATTTTCTGGTTGTAGCGTAATTGTATCGAACATCTTAAAATTTTCAACACTGTTGCAATGATGAGTTGTTGAATTAAATTTGTAATCTTTTTCTAATCTTGTGTTTGCAAATCTCTTGAAATGATTTAACAAACAACAATTAATTCACTTTTGAGAAGGTCAAGAATAGGATTTATGCTGAAATAAAAGACTGGGCAACCCTATTATTTAATGCACCCTACTCTGAGAAGGTAGTTTCGCATCGCGTACTTCTAGAAATCCCTGATCCCACTATACCCGATTGCTATTGTTCTCGCCACTAAATCGCAAAACGTTAAAAAAGTGTGAATCATTGAATGTTGGTCGTCATCATCTTTTTACTTATGAGGCATTAAACCAGGTAACATCTCTCAACTGCTGCAACCAGTGCACTGTATCAGTGTTGGGTTATTAGATCCTGATTTCCTGTAAGTCGGAAAATTAAATAGTGATGTAATATTGTCGTCATGGCACCAGGTCACGTGCTTTTAGCTTTTCTGTCAACTCCAGAGGTTTGTGATCGTTGTCCGTTTCATTTGTATACAGCAGGGCTACTCAACTAATGTTAGCAAAGGTCCATTTTGACAAGTTGAATATTTTTACGGTCCGGTGAATATTTCATAATAAATGCAACCACGAAAATTAAACAAACCAGTAGCCTACGAGCACCGAAACACTTTTCAGGTAGTATGTAACAGGACTTGGATTTTTGTCTGACACAAACAAAGAAATAAAAAAGAAAAAATGTTTTGTGTTTCTTTGTAGTGTAGCTGTGTGGATCGCTCATGAGAGAAGACGGGAAAGTGTCGGGGGATCTGGGGGCGAAGCCCCCAGCTCCTTGGATAATCCAAAAAATTTGTTTTCCCTAATGGAAATCTGTTTAAAGAGGCTCTAAAATGTGGCAATGAGATTATTCTTCCAGAAGCCCGAGGTCCAACTTCAACACGCAAAAGGTCTGGATTCTGACCGCGGTCCGCCAGTTGAGTAGCCCTGGTACACAGCAAAGAGCACGCAAAACAAAAGTATTTAGGCGAATAGAAGACAACCTGTTTTAATCAGGAAACATACATCCTGGCGATGTTCCACGAAGAAAAAAAAAGTAACGATTTTTCATTTCACTGATATTCACTTTTTAGTTTATTTATTTTTAATAAATTTCTGCTTTTTTCAATCATCCGCATTTAAAATTGCCAAGTAAATCATAAAAACAAGTTTGGACTTTGTCTTCGAACTAACCATAATGTTAATTACATATCAACAGTGTAATATCAAAAAATGTGACTTATTAAGGATCTTTCTTGGGTCGATTCGATGTTCAAAGACGTCAAATGCTCACAAAAAAGACACGCAGTTAAGTGTGTTGTACGTTCCTTCTGCTTTAACGTTCATCGGCACTTGTATATGGATTAAAGTGACTTTACAATGAAGTAGTGTATCTCGTTGTCGAAGTTTCTAGAATCTTTATCATCAAGCAACTCAAATCGTGTTTAATTCCAGATGAAATTAAATTTTATTTTAAAATTTTACTTTGTTTAATTTTACTTTGTTTAATTTTAAGTTGAAGTTATCTTGTGTCATGACACCATAACACACTCATTACAAGTGTTAGTTCATTTACTTTTGTTATCACCGATTTCATTGATAGATATCTATTGGTATGGTGTGTTTATGCGTGCGCCACCCGTTTCTCAAAGTGGTAGACTAAAAATGTTGTTGGACAAAAAGTTCCGTTAGAGTGAGTCTTTCTTTTGCAATATTTGTTACACAACTTGACATCAATCCGTGACTTTCGTGAATATATCAACGGTTTCAACACTAAAAAAACAAAAAAACAATTGAAACCATAAACTTTTGCATCTAACGAAACAAAAATTTAAGACAAACATTCAAGGCAGTGTCGCAACTTCGTCAGTCGGTGATCGGTGCAAGCATCCCATTATAAGGCCCTTAATTTTTTGCTCATATTTTTAAATTGACCTGCTTTGGTCTGTAGTGTACAAGGATCTTTGGGTTTGTTTCTATGGTATTTGTACTATGGTATCTATGATATTTATACAATTTTATACTTTTTTGTGTTCAAAGCTGTCAACAATTGGAATATAGTCTTCAAAGTTGCATTGTCAAACATAATCTGTATGATTGCAGATTTCAAAATCGAAATAATGCCATACCAAGATTTTGTTAATAGTATTTGCAGGAATAATTTTGACATGTTAATGTTACTTTTAACATAAAATCATGAAAATCATATCAAAATAGACGACGCAAGTACAAAAGTTTTTAATGACAATCAAATTTACTTGAGTACAATTTATTGAGGCAAGGCGACTTTGCAAATAGTAACACTATTTCAACAAAATGCACATGAGTGTTTATCCCAATAAGAATTAAAGTTCTCTGACAATCACACCGACAGAAAGAAATTAATAAAATATAAAAGTGTTTATTAACACAAATTTAGTAGTTTACTTCTGGGAGACTCAAACATTTCCCGTCTTGCTTTTGCACCAGCAAACTGATGAATGACGTCTGTTCCAAAATCTTAAACTTTGGCTCGTTCATTTTCTATCAACAGCACAGACAAACCACTAAGTCTCACGAGGGACATGGAGCTTCGAAAAATGTTTGCGATCAATTTAAAGTTTTGAAAGAGATCTTTCCGTCGTAGCAACTGTGCCAGGTGGGCCTACTGATAAATACAGAAGTCAGAATAAAATGCTGATAGCGATGCATTTCCTACAATCAAAAAAGAAGCCATTTCTTTGGTTGATTTTATATGTGCAACCTTTTTTTTAAACGACATTAAAACATTTGATTTGGAAGCAAAAGAGAAACGTCATCAGCAATTGTGTGTAAACATTTTTTTTCATTAACCTCAATATTTATATTGATAGAAAACTTGGTTAAAAAAATTAATATGTCGTCACCACTGATTTCAATCCTTTGTCCCAAAGTGAAAACATTAAATTTTACTGAATTGTTTTAGCCAGGCTGCTGCCAGATTCGAAATGAAATCGGGCATGTTCCAAGAATTGAAAACTTGTGATTGTAGCCTAACTATTTCGTCACAAAATAATATTTACAAATAACGAAAATGTTGTTTGATTTGGCATCAACCAGTGATGCACACGCATACAAAAAATATTGACGCCGTCAGCGTTAACGCAAACGTTCGAAAAACCATACGCCGTATGCGTCAACGCAACTTGTAAAAAAAGTTGGCGACGTCAGCGTCAGCGCATGCACTAGCGTAAACTAATTTTGTTTGCTAGGTGCCAAGCATTCACACGGTATAAACCACTCGAAACAAACAAGTTTAATTTTGAATTTCCACGAAGAAACACAAGCATCTGAAAGTGTTCATCTGACATTTTGCTGTGTTTTGATTCCAATATGTCTTTGCCCATTGAAAACATTCTTTCAACTGCAGCGCTGGAAGGTATTGGCTTGCTGTAGCGAAAAAAAGACATTAAAAAGTATGCGTTGACGCTATGCGCTAAAAAACCGCGAAAACTTTACGGCGTAGCCTCAAGCGCAAACTATCCAAAAAAATGTGGCCGCAAGCGTTAGCGTAAACAAAAAGTCTACGGCGCAAGTATGCGGCGTAGAATTTGCGGCGTATACGTACATCTCTGGCATCAACATATAAGTTCTATAAGAACAAAATGAGTTCAGCCAAACAGAAGCAGTAAGTGGCTAAAGCGGGGCCCTAAGTAAGCTACGACAAAAACCTAAAGTAATAAACAAAAATCCTGGACAAAACCGACTATAGCCTGTGTGTAGATTCATAACAAAATAACAACAAGTTTACTTTAATTTTAACATAAATATATTTTAAAATAGAATGTAGCAATGCGGGGCCCTTTGCCCTTGGGCCCCGATGTCTTGCACCGGCAGCACTGGCGTTAGTTACGACCCCCAATCAAGGTGGGTTGTTTTTGTTTCAAACACCTTCTGCTGCTCAGGAGGAGGGTGTTTATAGTTTGCCACTTACCTTGGCAAGCAAACTCCATCTGTGCTGTAATATCCAAATGATCCGAATGTGGTTTGGGAGGACTCTTCACAATAATAAGGAACAACTGAAGAATTGTTGAATATAATGCAAAAGCTTGAAATGGACAGAGATGTGACTTCTGGAACGGTTTGTCTTTCACCAGGAAGCTTGTTTGCAGTTTCAATCAAATTCTTTAGTTGCTTTGCACTGACGGATTGTGGTATGTAAGGTTGATCTATGACGATTTCAGTTGCCAAGTTGTAGGAGATTGATGAGAAAGTTGGAATGACAGCAAGGAGTATTGACAAGACCCACAAGCACGCGATTATGGAACTGAGACGCCTCCAACTCATGAACTTTGCTTTGAAAGGTTTCCTAACTACATACAATCGATAGGATGACATCACAATCAACATGCAAACCGACATCTGACTTGAAACTACAGCAAGAACACCAGCGAACACACATTGATTGCTGAGTAACCAATTTCGTTTCTGCTCACAATACCTTCCAGAAAATTCAACTGACTTTGAGGCAATAAATAAAAGATAGAAACCCATCAGGAAATCTGACACTGCTAAGTTTAGGAGCATGATATTGAAACAGAGCCCAGCTGTACTTGAAGAAGCATTTGCGTTTCGATTGGCTTCACCAATGTCTACAGACGTTTTGATGATTACAATCAAGTTTCCCACCACCGCTAATATCATTATGATCCACAAAGCAACTCGAAAAGATGTGTTTCCAATAAGTTCGGTTTGTGATGAAATACTTGAGCTAGTGACAACGCATTCGTCCGTGTAATCGTCACAATCAAAAGCTTCATCAAACACTTTATAAGTTGGAAGAAATCTTTTGTTGTTGTCGCAATAAAAATGTGTCAGAGATGAACAATTCAACTCATCGATCAAATTGTCGCAATTCTTTACTAAGTTGCATCTGTAAGAATAAGGTAACAAGTAGAAAGTATCTTTTGAATTTAATTTTGTTTTAGTTTATATAAGTTACATAGTAAGATAAATACAGTAGGATGGTACAGAGTTGAAAGCAGTGACGGAGCCAGAAAGAAAATTTTAGGAGTACAAAAATAACTTTCGAAGGGAAGATATTTTAATGATTGAAATAAAGAGTTTGTTTAAAAGCAACTGCTGAATGCAGCCAAACATTGTTTATCGTTTGTGAGTTACAAACAACGTCACAGTTTGTTCAACTGTTGCAAAACAGCTGATTCAGCCTATCCAGTGTATTGTTAAGATCTCATTCTGTGGAAAGCAGAATACACTTACCTGCACAAACACATTGCGATTCAAAACAACTAACAAGTGCAAAGCAGACAGCGCTTTTACCATAAAATAACGATTATATTTTGTAGTTTTTGGAAAACTGCTATTCCACTTCTTCTTCAATTGCTTTGCCTGAACCAGGCATCGACGGCCTCAGATGAATAATTCAGGTAAGTCAGTCTCACAGGATCAGAAAATAAAGCAACAGAAAGTCCCTTTAACTGAACATGGTAAGAAAATCTCTTTTGAAAACGGGCTTGCTGAGACTGAGTGAGCCGATAGGCGCGAACAGAGAAAACAATCAATGTAAAGCGCGTCGAGCAGAGAAACCATAATGTAGAAAAATATGTAAAAAAACGTAAATTTACAACAATTCTCTTATGACTTTTGTTTGCCAATTATAATTGACTTGTTCCTCACCCAAGGTTGCGAGATTTTATGAAATTTTAGTCCAATTACCGCGGGAAAACCGCGAAACTGGTAACTTAGACTTCACCTACAATACAGTGCATGTGACGCAATAAATGCTATTGTTTGTTTATAATTATGAAACCTCAATTTGTTTACACAATTCAATTATTATTCCATTCACCTGTCTCCCGTGCAATGATTATAATAAATTGGTGATGAAGGATCGTTTTCGTCACAATGCTTCAGAAGAGGACAAAACATTTCATCACTTTTGTCGTCGCAGTATGCCTCTTTATCGCATACATACAAGGGATTTGGCCCGCAAGGAAGACCACATAGGCCTTGTAGTTGTGGGTTTGGTTGAACACGATTCCGAAGACAATTCCAATAATCGCAGTGAGGTGATTCCTCTGGAATACAAACACACAGTGAAGTTTATTTGGTGGGTTTTATTATCAAATATAAAAAATAAATTAACACCTTTTCCTAAGATAGTTCTAAAGATTGATAGTAAACTGAATAATTAACTTTTCACATTTTCAATATCATGAAATAACATTCAATTGGAATTCTTTTATTCAAATATCGCAGTTTGGTTTCATAAAGTTACTGAGCAAAAGTTGCGTTCCAACTATCATAATAATTATTTAATATAATGAACTACAATTAAACGCATTCGTTCTTCAATGATGACCAAAGCAATGACCTCATTTAAATATATATTTTTCTACCACCAATAATTCAATGATAACGTCCTCATAAAACCCGTGCCGCTACAGATAGGGTTAAGCGCCATCACTAAACATACATGCCCACTAGTAGATTTCAGAGGGAGGGGGCGAGATGTTGCTCACACGGCCCTGCTTGCAATGTTTTGCGTGCTACCAACTAACATTATAGCCTTTGACTCTTTATATCACATTACAACTGCAACGCTTACAAGATGTTCAATTGATGCAATTGCTGCCTGGGAATTTTTAATTTGTTATTCGGTCTAAATACAGTTTGAAATTCTAAAACATATACAGTAGTTGTCTCACTTTGAATCTTTAACGTATGTTGAAATATAAGTCAGGGATTATCTAAAGAAGGGGGTACGAAGGCTCTTATTACGTCTGACGATGGAAGGGATTCTGTTTATCGTAAATAATCTCTGTTAATCGTAAAATGACAATTGGTATCGATAGTAATTTAATAAACCTTGTTCTGATAACCTGCATTGTGCTATTACCATCAGGCCTGGATATTCACTAAATGCTCGTAACTACTTGTTCTTTCGACTACCCGTATGCTTGCTTTACACCTATTGTCTACTGCAAAGGTTTTGTTAAGAAAAACAGCTTACCGGTACTGGTAACCTTTCAAATTACCGATAAACTTTCTAAACAATTGATAACTGTCTTATGTAGCTGACTGTATCAGCTGCACTACAGAAATTTCTGCAATTATAAAAAAATCGCATGTATAACACGGTACCAACTACCGTCCTGGTAGAGTCGTGAGAATAAGTCAATCGTTGCGAGCCTTCGTATCCCCTTCTTTAGATATCCCTGATATAAGTTTGCATAAAATTGAGTGGTTTAAGAACAAATCATTATTATTTATAGATCTTAGCCATTCATAAACGAGATCAGATGTGTGCTCCTATCGAAGCAAATCGGCAACTGCGGAAACCACTTGATGCCTTGAAGAACATTTGTCGCGATCTCTTCTATGCATTCATACTCTATTTAGAATTTTAGAGCAACCATTATTTACTGTTGGTTCCCAGATTGCAGTAGGCTGATGCATCTAATTGTGTTGTTTATAAACGTGTTGGAGCACATTGCAACCTTGTCAAATGCAAATACAATTTAATGGTCATTCTAGTGAATATTGAAATATTAGGTTGTAGGCAAGAAAAATTGAAACACACATTTTTTCACCAATCTCTAAAATAATGGGTATTTCATTTTTTATTTTCCGCACTGCAGTATATAACTTTGTAAATTTTATTTTGTATGTTATTCACTCTGAGGATGCGCATTGTCATGCTGCGCGAAACGTCAGTGAAGCAACAAACCATCCTGTTTGTTGTTGCTTTTATTTTCTCCTTCATCAGATGAACGCTGCAACTAGTGCTAGAAACGGCCATTGTAGTGTTGTTAAATAATTGATGTTTTAGCCACGATCTGCTTTGTGTTTGTAAACCGTGACGCGACAATTTATCGAAAGACAATTTATCTAACGACAATTCATAGAAACGACAGTTAATCGAACCGACTGTTTATCGACCGACTGTTTATCGAACGACAGTTCATCGATCGACTGTTTATCAAACGACAATTCATCGAACCGGCTAGTGTATCCGGCTAGCGAAAAGTTGTTGATTGCTAGCTTTCCCACTGTTGTGCAGTGGGTTTCCTGGAGGAGGACAGTGGTTGCATTGTACTCGAGGGCCAGCCGCTCGACAATGTCAAGCTTGCTGGTCATGAGCCCTTCGACGTTCAGCTGAAGGATTCGGAAAGACCCCTGCCGAATCCTCCTCTCTCCGGTCTTTGTTCTAGCTGGGACAACCATATGCCCTCAAAAAGGCTGTTTTCGCTGTGGAACGTCGAGAATGTAGTATTTTTCTTTTACTTGTTGATTAGCTTCGTTTCGCCTTTTCATTAATAATTGAACTCGGCTACTCACAGGAGGCACCACGTGAAGGTTCTGGTTGGTTGAGGTTGAATTTTCATTTGCATTTTTAGTTGATTTCAGCAACATGGTCCTGTGTTTTGCCATGCTAGACAGGTAGTTACTACCTGGTATAGCCCCCTGAAGAAGTCAAGCATGTCTGATTGATGAAACGACGGAATTCATGTTATTTAATGCCGTTTATTGGTAAGGAATCCAAACGTTTTGCTACAAATTTGTCCAAAGTTATTGCTTTGAAATTTAACGTCAAGATTTTTCCGATCTACAAAACATTTAAAGCTGATCACTATTTTCAGTTGTAGTCTGAAACTCCTTTCCGCCTATGTTCAAACGTCGTGTATAAGTTCACTTGCTCGCATGATACGAGTTCTACATACATTGTGTATGACCACGCGACACACGAGTTGGCCACAAGAGTAGAGGCGCATCTGAATTGGGCTAAAAAGAATAAAGCTCATACTAGGAACAGCTAATCGTATTTAAACAGTAAACCCTCATTGAAGTCTGCCCTGATTGTAGGTAAATGTTTGTCCGAGTTCAAGATTCACGAGGCACTAATAATTAAATCTTCCAACCCAGAGCTAAACAGGTAATTTGTTTGCCGGCGGAGCCTCCTACAGTATCTCTTAACCGTGGTTACATTGTCACGTGTTTTCGTCGGCACGTGTTACATTGTCACGTGTTTTCGTCGGCAGCAGTGGCCGAGTGGTTAGCGCGTTGGGCTCGCAGTCGAGAGCCTGCATGTTCAACTCCAGCCACAGCAATTGCTGTTGTTTCTCTGGGCAAGAAACTTTGCGATAATTGCCTCTACCTAGTGATCGATTTCGAGTAATGGGTGGTACCAAATTTAAGTCATAAGTAGAGTAGACAACCGGAAACAGACATTGCAGTCGGCTGCAGCGTGGGTCAGGTGTACGTCGGAAGGCGTACACCGATGCATAGCGCTCAAGTCCGCTTTCCCGCAATGCAGGATAAAGATAAACAAACAAACAATGTTTTGCTTCATGTATTGTGCTATGTTTTGTGCAATAATCTCGTGTTTTGCTTCCGTTTATCTTGCATAATTTGCTTGAACACTTATCCTTTGTACTTAATTTTTCCTCTACCCAATACTTGACTTGTTGTGCTGCGTAATCTTTCAGTTACCATTTTATATGTGAGCATGATAAGCAGTTCTCAATTGTTTAGGTCAGACAATATTTTTGTTGTTATACTGTAGGTTTCTCAAGTAATTCTTGTACAAAGTTAAATTTTTTTTAAGACTTAAAATGGACTATAGTCGTAGCCGAAAACGCTCGCTATTTTATTTTTGTATATTATGATGTCAAATGTTGTGTTGTTGCTCAGCTATGTTTGTATACCGTTTAAAATATTAACCTTTTTACCCAAATTGTAAATTAAACATCACGTCATAACATGACGTAAGACTTTCAGACACTCTGGTCCAGCGGACCATTGCTTAGGCAGAACAACGTTTGTCAAGTTAGTGGTCTTTTGCTTACTTGAACAAACATTCATTCAAAAGGAATATGCGATTTCAGTGATAATTTAAGAACCAATAAATTTAATTTTGAATTTCTGTTGAAATGGTCAATGTCTGCAACTCACCAGGGCAGCCAGCTCCACATTCATCCTCACCAAACCAGCATTCGAAACGTCCATCGCATTTAGTTGCGGTGATACGTCCATACAAACTGAAATTGAACGAATCAACGAATCAAACGAATTGAATCACAACATTGCTCCTATAACATTGCTAATTATAAAGAACAAACAATGATATTTGACTATATATCACCTTTCACTGATCCCTTCCAACATTACAGTCAACCCCTTTATCTTACCCCGGTGTGCTATGATAATAATTACGGCTTTTATTGGATAAAAATGTGCTATTCTGGTGTAAATTTTATGTGGTTTGAATAATTAAATTTTGTAAGATGTAATAATTTTGTAAAAAAACATTAAATTATTTTTGATATCATAATAGATGACTAACAGGGTTTGAAACAAGAGGGTATACGAAGAAAAGGATTTTGATTTACTTTTCTCGTCACTGTGTGTTGGGTCGACTGACTGACATGTTTTATGCAAATACAACGTTTGTGACAATAATACAAGCAAACGAAGGCACCTGCTATATAAATTGATCGGGATAATCGATCACCTTTTATTTTTAATAATTCCCGTTTGATCATAAGCAGCATGTGATTAACAAGCTCAACCACATCAATGATGCCTGGTTTCGAATCTGAAACAACTAGGTCAGTGCTCTTCAACCTCTCCTGTATCTTCCGGAATTGATGCTGCTATGCCAGGTTCTCTTGTGATTGACATAACAACCAACCGGTTTTATTGATGATTTACAAACCTGAAATGAAGTCGCCAAACTAGAAAATCTCAAAAACGTTGTCAGGAATAGTTTCGAGTAGAGCGTTGATGGCCGAGACCTCATCAAACAACTCATCTGTCATCGCTGCCTGAAGATCTATCTGTTCTGTCATTTCTTTTACTTTTTGATACTTTTTGATTTCTGAGGAATGTCCATCCGACGTTACTTGGGTGCTTCTCCAGATGATACAATTGGCCAATATGATCCAGACTGATGAAGTAACTGGAAACTTGATCGTAGCATCTCAGCATGGTCCTCAGCAATTCCTTTCAGTAATTTAGCTGTTCTTGCTCCATAAAAGTCAGAACTACGACTTTGTGACATGATCATATTGAACGATTCAATTATAAATTCATAAGACTCCAATCAAACGGAAATGGAAGACGCCATAGTCGAGTTTAACCCTTGCTTTGGTGAAAACTCTTGTTAGGGTTTAACTTGATACTTGGGTATGCACCACTGATGATCCCTAACAAGGGTGAAACTCGAACATGGGGTCTTTCATTTTTATTCGATCGGAGTCTTATGACTTCACAAACCCTCGCATCCCTTTCTTAGACTCAATTGTACTCGCAAGTTCAGGAAGTTATTCACTTGTCGTTTGTAACAGTAACAACAACGTCTTGTTGTGTCAACCAATAGACCGCTTGATCAATACGCCCTTAAAAATAATAATGAAGGAAGTCTAAACTAAAACCATACTATGATATCATAAAGACGTCTGTTGGTGATTTTTATGAAACAGTCTATTTATGCGCGTAAGATCTCACGCAAAACATTTTGTGCTTATTATTGGCTTTAGATTGGGATATGGGGTTTAGATTGCGGTTGATATTCACCGCAGGTGCTGCACTTGTGGCTAAGTTCAATTATATCCCAATCGATTTTTGGCCAGTTAACGGCAATTCCTGCCAACTGCTCCATTTTCTCAATGTCGAAATGTCCCCGTGAAGCAACTGAAGGATGAAAGGACAACGTTTGGATGGGACGACCACTCTGGAACCGTAATATCATCCGTAACAAGTAGAGAGTCTACATACTTACGAAAAGGTTTTTATGGAGAAGACTCGGCCGGCCATCCTTTATGAATGAAACGCATTACCGTGAAAATTATAGATCTTTAGAAGATTCTTTACGTAGTGAGGTAGCATTTAGGTTGCTGACTTGACAATCTAAGGCATCGATAGCACAAACAATATCATCCACACTTTCCTCTTCATCGAAGACTTGATACTCTTCTGCTGGTATGCGACTCAAAACATCAGCGTTTTGATGATCTTTCATCTTCCCATACTCAATAGTAGCCTGTATGTAAACTGCGAGAAAAAGAGTGCCCAACGAGCCAAACGATTTGCTGCCAAAGAAGGTGTCGACTGGGTCGCACCAAAAAGACTAAGTAACGGTTAATAGTCAGTGACTATAATGAAAGATCTACAAAAGAGATATTGATACAATTTCTTTACAGGAAAATTAATCGACAAAGCCTGTTTTTGAATTTGGCCATAATTTCTCCGAGAGGTTGTTAAAACCTTTCAAGCGTTTGCCATAGACCGTTCTGTGCCATCTGGGTAACGGTGGGAATGAGTAGCACCAATACCCACATTAGAAGCATCACATGCGATACCTACTGGAAGTGACGCATTGAAATATGTAAGAACCTCATCAGTAGAAAGATAATGCTTGAGCTTAACAAAAGTGCTTTCTTCTTGCTTTCTCCATGTCCAAAGTATTTCCTTTTTCGTGAGACGGTACAGTGGTTCCACTACCGTGGAAGCGTTCAACAGTAGAAGTTGTGAATAAAATAGTAAGGAACTTAAAAACGATCGAAGAGGATACGTCAGTGGGAGCAGACATCTTTAGTATAGTATTTATCTTGGGGAATTTGGAGATGCTTTGACTGGAAAAGATATGTCCGAGGTACTCTAATCCTAGGTTGAACTTACATTTGTCTTTTCTACACCTCAAGCCATGTAAGTGAAGTCGTTCGAGGAGCCGTCTAAGATTAAGGAGATGCTGCTCAGCAGTAGTGCCGCTGACAGAAATGTCGTCTAAGGAGACTGCGACTCCTGGAAGATCGTCCATTATCTCCTGAAAATAACCTGGAGCAGAAGATGTAGCAAAAGGTAAAACATTTTGTAAAAATACGCCACGGTGAGTGCTTAATGCGAGTCGCTTTCGACTGTCAGGAACAAGTCGAATCTGATTATAGGCATCAGCCAAGTCTATTTTGTTGAAACCGTAGTAGTAGTAGTACCCACTACCCAACCTGTGCATTCTTCTGGCAAGGATAACGAGTGCTGATGAGTCTCCAGGGAAGGGTTCACTGGCTGAATAATCGCCACATATGCGTATCATTACTCTGTACTCAACATCAGGACCTAACACCAGCTAAGAAACTCATAACTGCAACAAGTTGAAAACACAAAACACCGCGTGTACCAATAAAGAAAGAATGCCAGCATCCGAAACAAATCAATCATGACGTCACACACACAAATCAGAAGAACGCAATTTCATTACAGACAACAAGTCACAGGTAACAGGTTTCCTGCGTAGTGACAGACGGACTGTCAAGATATAAAACGTATAATGGTAGACAACTATGTAGAATCTTCTGACCTTTTGTACTCACTTAACTTTGGCTACAAGAGTAACGCAATGTATAGGCTACCAACCAAGAAACGAAAGACATGCAACTGAGGAAGGTGGTACAGAACGCTAATCGATTGCGACGTGCAATCAATTCCAACGTCTGTACCAGAAAAGGCTGGAGGTAATTGTTGCAATGACGCTGGTCATGATTGATTGTTTTTTTTTGTGCAATATCATAGTCCAACCAGGCGCTGGAGCTCTTTGTGCGTTTTGGGTACTTCGATTGATTGTTCGATTGATTGGTTTATTTTGTTGTGCAATATTATAACAGCAAAATCATTAAATGATGCAGCACGCTTAACGAACACAATTGAAACAAAGAAAAATAACAAATGTACACTGCATCTTTGAATTAAGTAAATCACAACGGGAAGCTGCGAAGTGACCATGACGGTCTTCGAGTCAAGCAGCCACCCTCAGTCAAGTCGATGATAAACATTTAGTAAACATTACACTGAAATATCTACATTAGCAACAAAGAGTCAAGACAGAAACAAACTTGCATCCATGATATGTCAAAATTACAAGTTCCAATCAACTTTAATATTCTGCATAAGTTACATAGAATCAACGTAAATGAATGTCGATTATAACAGGATTGATCTGAATTCAAGTTTGAATTACTTCACTCGCTAGTTAACCGCTCTTGGAAGAAACTTTGCGTTTGACAACAACAAAAATTATTACGCAAATCAAAATCAAGAGAGATGGAAAATTTGTAAATTTTCCCTGAGCAGATTTGTTAAAGAGAAGTAGCATTTTGTATTTAATTATCCCAATATATTAATAAATCATTTGCTGCTGAGCATTTCTAAACATTTCAAACTACTTCCGCACAACTTCTTGCATTAAAGCCTTGCGCATTAGGTCGTCATGCGTCTAATTGAAATAATTCATTTTTTTTTCGTTTTGTTTTGCTATCAACCCCCTTTAATCCAATTATGTGTAGTGCAATTTTGAGTACTTGGATGGGTTGGATTTTTTTAAATTCATCTAGATTTCTCGAGTAGAATGTTGCTCATAGTAGCTCGAAGCCACCGGGTTTCGTTTGACTCTTTTCAGGAGCTATTGTCAGAACAAGATAAGCCATGAGCCATGTGCAACCTTCTCCTCGCAATCTTCAAGTTTTGTACCACCAATCAATTTATATAGAGTTCCGATCCAAAATTCAGTTCAGTTTCCACGGTTAAAAAAACCATTCGCCTCGTAAACGCGTTGCAAAACATCCACACGCTCTTTTTCTAATGTTAGGCTGAACTTAAACAAGTAACACACTTTTACATTATAAACTATAAAACTCTCGTGCGACTACTGCTGAATTTTCCCCTTGATTTCGAATCAAAGCTAGCCCAATTCCGCAGAAAAACCGCGAAACCAGCAACCTTATAACAAAGTCAACGCATGGCAAGACTGTGTGGACATAAGGGAAAGACACAAGACTATTGTCAATTACAATACGGTATATTTGAATAACCGCACATAACGAAAAGTAAAATCATGGGCAATTTTCATCCACCTCATTCGCATCACGTTTGTCATTAGCATTACATTTTTTTTCATCTGCACAACTCATGGGCGCCGATCCCTATGGGACAGCGGGGACATGTCCCCACCATCTTTTTACATGTCCCTTCATCTTTTTACATTATTTTTATAACGTAAAAGAGAAATTATTAACCGAATGTCAAAATTTTATTAGTCAGACGTTTAAAATCTATTGAAAGAAGGGGACAACATCTCTGTTTTACACGAGGAAACCCCGACTGTAGTAGAAAATAATGTTTTATTACGCGGAGAAATTGCGTATTTCACCAGCAAGCTCGTGTTCAGCTGAACGGTCATTTTCAACTTTGTGACGTGTCAAAATTGGTACAACCCTAACCCTTGGTTACGATCTACCATGACACAGAAACAGCTAAACCATGCAATGGTCTGCCATGTGCACAACAAAGTTTTGAATTCGATCAACCTCTATGACCTTTCCAAGGACTTCGTTTTTAGTTCGCCGGAGACTCGTTGCCGAGTTGGACGTCTGCTGTCCAATGCTGACACTGACAATTAAAATATATATACATCACATTAGAGTTAGACCCTACCTAGAACCTACTGTAGGCTATTTGTTTGTTTGTCACAACAGACCCCGATTTTTCTAGCTCGCTTCTCTCGTCGCCCCTTTCTACCTTTCCTAGTAAATGTCCCCACCAATTTGAGAGAGCGATCGGCGCCCATCGGCACAAGTGCGTACCATCCCACAGGTTGAAAAGCATTGCAATAACGTACTTCAAATGTGCATGACGTAATAATGCTTTCTGTGACGTAACAAATCAATCTTCAAATGATCAGCTGGCACTATTTCAGTAACAACAGGTGAGAGATCAGTCATAGCAACGTAATGTGATGGAAAACTTGCTTTTGACCTAAGCTTATGGGAGGTTTTGTCTCCATTGCTTCCCCTGTAGAGCCGTCAATGGATCATTTGCGTTATAATAATAATAAGGAGAAGATGAAGACAGCATCTACGTGGCCTTCCCTACAAGTAACTTCGACCAGAGGTAACAAGCGCCAGAAGTGAAACCAATGTCTTCACCACGTCACACGACAACCGTGCCTACTCTAGCGCCTAGCCAGCCCTTTTTAGGGCTTGCTCTAACGGTGATCTCGGCCAATATCAAAGGGTATTCTTCAGCATAATCTGCCATCCTTGCTGAACTCTGCAAGCAACATCAATGCGATGTTCTCTGCCTACAGGAAACCCACCGAAGTGCTACACACCATTAGGCCAAGAATACCTGGAATAGACCTCGCCAACGAAATTCCTCATGGGAAACATGGAAGTGCTATCTACGTAAAATCTGGATCCCGCATTAACTCAGTTTTGTCCGATGATAGCAGTAACATTGAATGCCTGACTCTCCACCTCGATGGAATAGACGTAATATCTGTCTATAAGCCCCCAAACGAACTAATGGTACAAAATGGCAGCACGTCTAGCTTGTTTATCGGCGATTTCAACAGCCACAGCTCGAGCTGGGGCTATAGAAACACCACTAAGGATGGAGAAGCTGTTGAAAAATGGGCTGACGATAATAACTTGCACTTCATACATGACCCCAAGCTGCCTCCTTCTTTTAACAGCGGAAGATGGAAACGAGGCTCAAACCCGGACCTCATCTTTGCAAGTGACTTCATCACTATGGGCTGTGTGAAGCACATATTGGATCCAATCGCACATACTCAACATTGTCCAATCCGCCTTCGAATCAAGGCAGTTGTCACTCCAAAGGATGTCCCATATCAACGACAATACAACTTTCGAAAAGTTAACTGGAAGGGATTTACTTCAGATCTGGACTTCCACATCGCCAATTTACATACGTCATCAGATAAACACCTTGAATTTATAGAAGCTGTACGAAGAGCGTCAAGAAAAAACATTCCTAGAGGCTGTAGGACACGTTACATCCCCGGTCTGAACTCAGACTCAGCAGACCTCTATGAAGACTACAAAGAAAAATTCCAATCAGATCCTTTCTCTCATTCTACAGTTGAAGCAGGAGAAAACGTGATGGCAGCTATCGCTAGCGAAAAGAGAAGAATATGGCAAGATATGATCGAATCCACAGATCTGTCTCATAGCAGTCGGAAAGCCTGGAAAACAATCAAATTGCTGTCGGCCGACTACACTATACCAGACCACCATTACACTGTTATCGTGTTTCTCTAAAGTATTCGAAAAGCTAATATTTAAACGGATTTCCTGTTTCATTGATCAAAATTCTTTACTCAATCCTACGCAGTATGGATTCCGTGCTGATCGCTCTACAACACATGCCGCTTTCGATATCATCAGCACTTCCTACAATCAAATGAAAACCAACGATTTCACAGGGCTTGCTTTCTTGGATCTAAAAAAGGTAAAAAAAAGGTCTTTCGATACTCTTGCCATAAACGACTCTTGCGCAAACTTGACCACTATGGTATCCAGGGAGTAGCAAACAACCTTGTCTCATCTTATTTGAATAGCCGTCAACAATATGTTGAGATTAACAATTACTCTTCCACTCAACCGTTTATTGAGTGCGGCGTTCCGCAGGGATCTACACTAGGCCCATTGCTCTTCTTGTTATATATAAATGATTTGTCCAATAGCTTATCATCAATATCAAGATTGTTTGCTGATGACACGTGTTTCATTGTCAAAGCTGAAAACTTAACTCTGTTAGAAAACAAGCTCAATTCGGATCTAGTTGAAATCAATAACTGGATAAATGCCAACAAGTTAACCATCAATGCTTCTAATTTAAATTTATTACTAATTCCGCCAAAAAAATACTACAGCAATCTAGACAAAATCCATGTTCTCTACAACGATGATAAATTAGAAATATTTGACCATGCTAAATATCTAGGAGTAACTATTGACCATCAACTTTCGTTTAAACCCCACATCGATGATCTAAAATCGAAACTTGCTCGGTCCGTCGGCATTTTGTCTAAATTGAAATCTTTCATTCCTCCGAAAACCAGACTTCAATTACATCATTCGCTTGTGCATCCCCATATACAATACCAATATGGGGTTCCACTTTTAAGACACACGTCGACAAACTCCAAGCATTCCAAAACAAAGCAATAAAAATTGCACTGCACGTCGTTATCAATTAGCGTTCTGTACCAAGTTCCTCAGTTGCATGCTTTGCGTTTTTAACTGGCTATATATTGCGTTGCTGTTGTACACTTAGTTAAGTAAGTGCAAGAGGTCAATGGATTTCACTTACTTGTTTCGCTATTATTATTATTACGTTTTGTATGTCGACAGTCTGTTTGTCACTGCGATTTTACTTACTTCATTTTTATTATGTATGTCTAAAAATACAACAAAAGCGGAATGAATACTTGAATAATTTTTAGGAAAAGAAAAAACTTCAAAAGTGTGGATCGAGTAGTTCTTTAGTGATATTGCTTTGAAAATTACCAAGTCCCCAGCGACCCCCTACAAGACAAACTGTTAAGAAATTATTTAACTCTCTGCCAACTACTCTTTCCAATATTTTTGACACAAAAGATAAAGTGTTTTATTGGGGTTGGCACGCAGGTGGTTGTCCGTGTAATATGTTGTTAGCCCATCCAGAGCATCGCTGAGTACTCTCTCCGTAGAAGTGAAGTGTTTGTGTTGCGTTGTTATACACAAGTCGTCAGCGTATAGGAACCTTCTTGTACGAGGATTGATTGGTTGGTCGTTGGTATAAATGTTGTACAAGATGGAGGGCTAAAACACTCCCTTGTGTGTTGTGGCTAAAACACCTTGAAGATTGGACAGACATGGATCAATGACTACAGGCTTATCAACGACAATGTTTGTATGAGATTGCACTAACATGAAGTCTAGCGTGTGACCTTTAAGATCAGTTGGATCATTAAACAATTGTTTCAATCCAAACCCAGATGAAATACCAGATTAAATTACACAACATCTACTGAACCAATATTATTAAGGTGCAAATTTATATCTCCAGTCGCAATAATTTCATTATAACATAAAGACAATATTGTTCCAAATAGTTAGACCACTCATTAAAAAATATGCTTGTTTTAAATTCATTCTTTATGGAACGAGGAGGTCGATAAATTACACAAATTAATACTGGAATATTACCATGCATTGAAATACATTTCATATGTTCAAACTGAGAAAACTGATAGCTAGCTAAAATTTTACTCTTGTCAAGTTTGGCAGAGACATAGTACAAGAAACCCACACCACCACGCTTTCCTTGAGATCTGGGAACATGCAAAATGTCATAACCTTAAGTGACATTACTTAGCACATGGCCATCAATTGAACTTCCTAACCAAGTTTCAGTCAGGGGACAAACATCAATTTTGGAGTCAAAAATAAGGTCAGTTAAGAAAAGTGTTTTATTTTTGATTGATTTTAAATTTAAACATCAAATAATTAGAGAAGAATGAAATTTACCAGAAGTGGGAAAATGTTGGACTGGAATAAGATTAGTTAAGTTCAAATCGTATTGTTTTCGGTGAAAAGTTATAAGCCTACTAGATGATTTTGTGCATACAACTGAAATTGGTCTTCTGAAACACTTTCCTGCTTTCTTTCCTCTCCTGGTTGGATTAATCCTGTTGATTTTCAGTTTTATTAACTCATTCCAAGCTCTTTTCTCTAAACTGTTCTTTCCACTTGATAGATTTTTTGCTTGTAACAAACTGCATCCTGAATAAGTGTACTGCTGCTTTCTTGATTTTAATTTTTCAGGCTCAAGGTCTGCTGCAGCCATAAGATAGCGCAAAACAGAAGCTAAACGTTAAAAATGAATTAAGTCCAAGAATGATAATAGTAATCGATAGAATTTTTCAGAGCAGCTTCATAAACTTTAAAATTTTAAACCACATTACATGACATTATTTAATTCCTTAAACCTTATTCAAATAGAATAAACTTATTTGAATTTATCTGAATCATTTATGCGTCAATTGACGCGTCTTGTCGTTCTAGGTGGCTTGAAATCCAACGGTATGAGAATGTGTTTCGACGTGATCAATGCAAAACAATCTTTAAAAGTAACTTATATGTCAATGCGCATCCGATAATTTAATTACATAGTTTAATTATGGTAGTTTAGTATGGTTATGGTAGCTAATGTACTTGACAACTTTTAACAACAAAGGTTTAAAGTCACTGTCTTACCCATTACATTCAATTGTTGCAGTTGGACAATCAGGAGTATTTTTGCAGCGCATTTCATCAGTTCCATTAGAACAGTCGTTTAAGCCATCACATACTTGATGAACATCAATGCATTTGTTTCCTAACTCACATGGAACTTTGTTTTGGGCGCAATTGTTGTCACGAAGCAAAGGATCACAAATTTCGCTGGTAAATTGTCTCTCGCATAAACATTCGTCCGATAAGTCAGCGCAATCAAACACAGTATCGCACACTTGCTGGCGTTGTATAATTGTTCCATCAAGACAAGGCCAGCATTTGGAAATGTTTAAGATTGCCTTCCCATCTTCATTGAACGTATAACAATCGTCTTCATTGTTAAAACAGACTGAAATTTTTTTATCAAACTTCCTTGACGTTGGCAGCATAGATTGTTGTGGTACAATGCATCGATAAGGAACAGCTGTAGAATTTTGAGTTCGGTCATATGCGTTGATAAGAATACCATTGCATTTGAAACCAAATCCAATTTGTTTTTCATCTGATGCATCAAGACAATCAGCATCCCCATCACATAACGTAGTTAATGATCCGCACCAGGATCCGACATCGCAGCGAAAATAGTTGCGCCTGACTTGATTAGTGCAATTGTCTTCATCAAAGCAACTGAGACAGTTTGTGAAACCATCGCATCTCTGTTCTTCTGTGAAATGGTAATCGCCATCATTACAGGAATTGTTGAACTGACTTCTAACGGATGGACGGCACCAGTGCTCATCCTTCCCGTCATCACACTCGTAAGTTCCTGAACAAGTCAAGTTGTCCGCAATGATTTGTCCATTCCAGCAGGTATACTCAACAGTGGTTATCATCAAATTAACAAACACCAAACAACTAGTTAATAACTCAAACATGATTTTTCTGATCATAATCACCATAAATTCTTAGCATGGCCTTGGCAACCTGGAGTCGCAAAATGAACCCCAAACCCACACGTCCAAATAAAGCAAGTTCGTATTATTCAGTATTTCGAATGTACTCCAGCACTGATGTTCTAACAAACGTCGACTCTCAAATGGACAAGAGCAGAAAAACCACTTTCGCATAAGCATTTTGGCAAATGAAAATAATATTCGAAAAGCTAGTTCAAATAGTTGTGGGTATGATTTACGCATAGCACACCAGAACTGAGAAAGTGGCATTTCATGAAAAACGTCACATGCGGAAGAATCATTTTCAAGATCATAAAGTTGGTCTTGTAGCCTAATTCATCTGGAATATCACCAACATCTAAAGCGGTAGAAAACGGACTTCGTACAAACGCGGCATCACTTTCATTCTACTTGAACAAACGATGATAAATTGGCCTACAACCGAGCTACCCGTTCTCATTCGTAACAGTGCAACCAATCAGTCACTTGCTACGACATTAATGTATACTAAAGTGCAAAAAATTTTCGTTTATCTGGACATTTTTGCGATTTCGAAATTTTTTTATGAATATCTTTGCGACCCCCTTGAAATGACCTTCGCGACCCCCAGGTTGAGAAACGCTGATTTATTGGAAACAAAACAAATTTCAGAGGAAAAAAGATTAAATTTGGACAGTTCATTGTACGTTACCGCTCCATTTTTTGTTCATTTTTAGTTTGTTATCCTATTAATTTGTAGTTCTGCACAATATTGGAGTGATCAGCTA
Source organism: Aplidium turbinatum (assembly GCF_918807975.1). NCBI lineage: Eukaryota > Metazoa > Chordata > Ascidiacea > Aplousobranchia > Polyclinidae > Aplidium > Aplidium turbinatum. The sequence goes on along the minus strand of NC_137483.1, from coordinate 374,670 downwards.
GGCTGCTAGGTAAAGATTGACTGCTGATTTGTTTTTTTCATAGTTGCATAAGTTTCATAGTTTGTGACGTGACAATAGTTGTTTTGAAATTTACACCTTCCGAGCTAGTATTTTTTTTCTCTTGTTTTACATTTCGTTTTCCAACATTGATTGATATCATAAACCGACTAAATTAGGCTACGTCTATGTGAATTTATCCATTATCCTCGCCAGTCTTAATTCTCTTTTTAAGCTGCATAACCTACTTTTAATCAGGTATAATATCATTTTAACTCAATTCATTTGTTTCTATATCACTGCTTGACGTAATTTTGCACTGAGTTACCGTTCATCAACTAATATAAGTACCGTAAATTAATTTAGTTCCTAGTTTCCAATTTAAATTATTAGCCTACTTGCAGTATTTTTATCAATCTCCAATATCTTTGCTAAATTAAATATTTCATATTTTTCAAAGTTTTTCGTCCATCAACTGAAAGTCACTCCGTAGCCTAACCAGTCATATTGTGTTTATTCATTGCACATGTATATGTCAGTCATTTTTATTGTGTTTGTTGTAATGTCCACTACTAACATCAATTTCGATTCCAAAAACTACCTCTCTACATCAGATACTAAAAAACTCTTTCAAGAAAGTAAAAAAACAAAGCTCTCCTTGTTCCACTTCAATACCCGCAGCCTAAGTAAAAACAAAGACAAACTCGAAGAGTTTTTGGCCGAAATTAATCACCAACCAGATATTATTGCAATTTCTGAAACTAAAATAAAGCCCAATTGTGTTGCTAACTTTAACCTTATCGAATACAAATTTTTACACAAAAACTCTCCTACAAATGCTGGTGGCGTTGCACTTTACATTAAAAATAATATTGCACATTCTGTACGTAATGATATTAGCTTACAGTAATTGTACCAAACTGTGAAGACCTCTGGATCGAGATAAAAACTAATTCTCAAGACAGCGCAGTCGTGGGTGTCATCTACAGGCATCCTGGACCAAACATTGAAAATTTTCAAAACAGGATAATATCAACTATGGCGGAAATTGAGAAGACGAAATCACAATATATCATCTGCGGAGACATCAACATCAACCTTATGCATAAAAATAAAATCCCTAAAGTAAAAAAGTATTTGGACTCACTTGTGGCCATAGGTTGTAATTCCGTGATAAGCCATCCAACTAGATTTTCTAAAATCAGTAAACCATCTTTATTGGACCATATTTATACAAACATTGAAAAACAACACAAAACCAGCGGTATCTGTTTATATGATGTTTCTGATCATTTACCAGTGTTCTTGAGCGTAACTAACTTGAATTTCCAACCAAAGTTCCGAAATTGACACGATGTATGCGGCATTTTGACAATGAAAACTTTTTATCTGAAATGCATGTTGCTATGAACTCTCTTGATTTAACAAAAAACAACGTCAACACACAATTCTGTGAATTCATAGACGCGTTTCAAAAAACACTCAATAAACACGCACCTGTAAGGAAATTATCCCGTAATGAAGTTAAATTGCAAAACAAACCCTGGATCACAAAAGGAATTCTTAAATCCATAAAGACAAAAAATAGACTATATCGAGCTATGTGCTATAAGCACAAAGATGACATGAAAGTAAAGAAATATAAAGCTTACAATAACCGCTTGGTGCATATAAAAAGAATAGCTAAAACACAACACTACACTTATTTATTTGAAACAAACAAAGCTGATGCATCGAAAACATGGAAGTAATTAACGAATTGATCACTAGCAAATCCAAGTCAACATCATCGCTTCCAACCAACATGGAAGTAAATAACATTTTACACAAAACTGAATCAACCCACTTTGCAAACCTAATGAATGAGCACTTCACCAATATTGCTACTAATATGGCAAGTAAAATAAAACCAACTGGCGTATCCTCTTCAGATTTTTTAACAACAACATGCCATCCAGTTTTTTACTTGAAGACATCAATCCCAGTGAGGTTTCAAACATCATAATGACGTTGAAAACAAAAACTTCTCCTGGAATACACGATATCCCGACAAAATTCATCAAACTTGCAAATTGTATTATTTTACTTATTTTTGCTCGATTCTACAACAACTGCTTTGCTCAAGAGACCTATCCAGATCCATTGAAGCTGTCTAAAATCATCCCAATACCAAAGGTATCCAATCCCACCGCTTTAACCGATTTCAGGCCAATATCTCTTTTGCAATCGTTCTTCAAAATTCTTGCAAAGCCTTTGTACGAACGAATAATCAAATTTCTGGATAAAAATAATATATTAACTCCCAGTCAACACGGTTTTAGGACAAACGATTCCACAGAACTCAGTATAACTCACATATATGATCATTTACTCATAAACTTAAATAACAATAACTATACGTGCTCCATGTTTCTTGACCTGAGTAAAGCATTTGACACTGTTGATCATGGCATTTTATTGGACAAATTATGTCGTTATGGTTTAAGTGGAAAAATATGGAACTTGATGAACTCCTATTTAACCAACAGACAACAATGCACCAAACTTAACTCTATATCATCAAACTTTTCGATTGTCAAATGCGGCATCCCACAAGGGTCAGTCCTTGGTCCTTTGCTGTTTTTATTGTATGTGAACGATTTGCCTACCAGGGCCGTTGACAGGATTTCTCGGGCCCGGTACCAATTTATTTTCGGACCCTCTTCATCGACAATGTTATGAATATAAAGGTTGTGTACAAACTTTTATTGATGTTGTTTGAGCATGGTCATTTAACAAATTTTGCGCAATCTTAAAATTTCTTGCACCGCAGAGCTTACTATCTCTATCTAGCGGTTGCTTTTTTGAACTTTTATTTGTCACATGGCGTTAGAGTATTACTTCCCGATTCCATCGATGTTTCACTGGTCATTCTAGGCTCACCAGAAGAGAATTTACAGCACTGCAGACAGTCAGAAAGTTTTCAATTTGATTTGGGAAAGGTGTTTGGGCCTAGGTCAGACATTTGCTGATCGCTGCAATCTGAAAAGCGGTTTTGGTCTAATTTTTAGTGCAGAAATAGGGATAGCAAACTTCTTACCTGTGCCATTTCAGTTTTTGAGTTTGAACTAATATCAGCCTGTTTATTTTGAAATTCGTGTTTCGGGTAATATTCGTGGTTAGGGAAATCACTATAACTTACTATGAGGGTCATTTTATTATAATACAGACAAAATTTCAAAATTTGGGCACCACCGAATTTTTATTGGCTTAAAAGATGCTTCTCACTTTTTTGAAAAGAATGGTGCAAATTTGATGAAAATCAGATAAGCGGTTCTCGAGTTATAAGTGAAATAACCCTTGGCCACTAGGTGGCTTCATAGATAAGAAGCAATAGAAAAACGGCAATATCTGAAGAACCGTTCAACGTATTTGGATAAATTTTAACTCTACCCCCATGTATTCTGGGGTGGGCTACATGTTTATGAACATTAAAACAAGTTTTGGCTACTACTTTTAAGATAAAAAGAAATTGACCTCTTGTCGTTACTCACCAATAAAACTATGATGCGTAAATTAAAAAAAAAAAATTTTTTTTTAATTAGGTAGAGGAAAGATTGATGAAAAGTTTGGCAAAAACAGTGTAGTGCTAAAGTCCCAACTTTCTGCATAAATCACATTTAAAAGTAGTGAAAGATGGTTCCCTGAAGAGGTTAAATACTCCTTTGTGATATCATAGTCATGTTTGTTTTCCCTTAATCACACCATTGTGCTGTCATAGACATGTTTAAAAGAAATATGGTTGCACTTAATCCATCCAATTTGAACTAGCTTGCAGGACTTTGAGACTTTAGCACTTTTCTGTTTTTGCCAAACTTTTCATCAATCTTTCCTCTACCCAATTAAAAAAAAATTTTTTTTTAAAGTTACGCATCATAGTTTTATTGGTGAGTAACGACAAGAGGTCATTTTCTTTGTATCTCAAAAAGTAGTAGCAAAAACTTGTTTTAATGTTCATAAACGTATAGCCCACCCCAGAATAATGGGGGTAGAGGGTAGAGCTAAAAATTATCCAAATATGTTGAGCGGTTCTTGAGATATTGCCGTTTTTCTATTGCTTTTTATCTATGAAGCCACCTAGTGGCCAAGGGTTATTTTACTTATAACTCGAGAACCGCTTATGTGATTTTCATCAAATTTGCACAATTCTTCTCAGAAAAGTGAGAAGCACCTTTTAAGCCAATAAAAAAATTAGGTGGTGCCAATCAATGCCTGTATTATAATGAAATGACCCTAGACTAAATTCTTATTTTACTGATTGGTGGCTGAAGTGGCTATTTTACCATCAGAAAGCTGAAGTGGGCCAAGTACCCAGAAGGAGGCCCGGTTCTTTACCATTTGACGGCTGAAATGGCTGTTTTAACCTCTGATGGCAATTCCTTTAGATCTGATTATGTTAAGATCTTAATAATGTATGAAGTCGAGGGGAATTTTTTAAATCCGGGCCCCTTGAATATTCCGGGCCCGGGTCCAAAAGTACCATCTAGACCCCCTGTCAACGCCCCTGTTGCCTACTGCGTCCTCTTTCATGACCACTCTTTTTGCGGATGACACCAGCCTAAACATGACACACCATAATTTGACTTGCCTAGAACAACAAGTCAATAAAAAAATAAAAAAGAATTATATTTGGATGAAAACCTATAAATTGTCGCTTAATTACACTAAAACTAATTTTATGATCATTTGTAGAAATCCTCCTGTTACAAAATCGTTCTCTCTCACCTTAAACGGCCAAAACATTAACAAAACTGATCAAGTAAAATATCTTGGAGTAACGATGGACCACAGATTGAACTGGAACGCCAATATCTCTGACCTTTGCACAAAATTGAGTAAAGTATGTGGCACTGCTTACAAAATCAGATACTATGTCCCAATATCCACATTACGGTTAATATACTTTTCATTATTTCAATCACATCTTCAATATTCGATAATTAATTGGGGTAGGGCCAATAAAACGTTAGTACCCGAGGTGGAAGTAATTCAGAACAAATTTATTAGAGCGTGCTTGTTTGGTGACAGGAAAACTTCGACGACCTACATGTACAACAAATTTCAAGTATTAAAAGTGAATAATCTTGCAAAGCTGGCATATGCACAGTTCATGTTCAAGTACAAAAATATTTTTTTTGCCAGCATGTTTCTCTGGCTACTTTGCTAAACTAGACGACATACATCAATATGGTGCAAGACATAAGGGTAAAACCAGATTTGTTTCTTCCCAGGTTTGAAACAAACTTTGGCAAAAAAACACTTCATTTCTTGTGTGTGCAAGTGTGGAGTGACATTTCACACGACATAAAAGATTTACCGTTCCATCACTTTAAAAAAGATTTCAAAAACCAACTGGTACATGAATATACATGCGTACCTTAAGTGCTCAATACAAAGGATAACTTACCTTTACAGTATATTATCATATCGTAGCCTACTTCTTAATCTTTGTTCTCTACAGTACCGTAGTATCAAATTGTCCTGTTTTTGTATTGTAGGCCTACATAATAATTGTTGCAATTCGGTGGTTGTATTCACGCTTTTCCCAGTTATTTCAGGAAAAATTTCGCAAGAGCTGTAACTTATTCCAGCACACAATCACATATTGATCGTTGGTTAATTCTTGGTCGCTGGTTTGAGTCTTCATCCTCGGCTTACTCAGTGTCAGAATGGAGATTCACACCAACAGCAGTTGTTTTTCAATCTCAGTGGCAAACCCTTTTTATTCATTGAAGTAGTGTGCCTGCCTCTGCACACTAGTGTGTATGAATGTGTAGTTAGATTTACTGTGATGGGGTGGTGGCTGACTAGATGACTGCTTATGGTCTTTCGCTACCATCCTGATTGCGCCATAATCTAACCAACAGTTGTACAATGCATTGTTTTGACAATTACATTTACTCTGCTTGTTTGTTAATATATGGCGCTGTTAAAGCAAAATAAATTGACTTGACTTAACTAAGGAAAATAACCTTTGTGCAAATCACTAACTTTCAAAATGTGCAACACAAAATGCGAACTTTCTAGCTAGATTGCTTATTTACCATCTTTATGTTTTCATCTGTAAACTGAAAATTCCTGGATTAACAGTAAATCTTGTGAGGTTTTTTGGCCAGTTGGCTTGCGAGCGGGGGGTCGGTTCGACACTAGCACTTTGAGCTCGTGTAACTCCAAAACAACGCAAGATAGATCAATCAACTTTACACATGGTGCAGATAATTTATCTGACAACACAGCATCGAAAATCTTTTGCAATTTGTTCAGCAGCACGACTCGAAAATAGATGACATGCAATGTAATGTACGTTCTCCTAAACGTGACCGCTGCTCAACAAATCTCATTCAATCTCTGTCACCTTCTGCTCGATTGCCACCGTCAAGCCATGCAGGCTTGCATGCGTGCTGAAGGCAATCAAGGAGAGCGTGACTCATCAGATAGCACGTGTGCAGTGAAGCAAGACACAACATTTCCCCATTTGTTAGAAAAACCTAAGATATAACTGAACAGGACAATAATACAATGAAATGCAGAGCAATACACAACACAAGGATAACGACTAAGAATGAAATAACAATACAGTTCATATGGTGTTGCACCAACAACGTATACACTACTCAAGATGATAATCTTTGTGCCACACTGGAGGTTGTCGTATTCTCCTGGACCTATCACCCTTACCACCCATGGGCGCCGATCGCTCTCTAAAATTGGTGGGGACATTTAGGCTACTAGAAAAGGTAGGAACGGGCGACGAGCGAATCGAGCTAGAAAGATCGAGGGTCTATTCTGAGAAACAAACAAATACAGTAGGTACAAGTGTAATGCAATATGTATATATTGTAATTGTCAATGTCAGCATTGGACAGCACACCTCCAAATACTCAGCAACGAGTCTCCGGCGAAGTAAAAACGAAGTTCTTGGAGAGGTCATGGAGGTTGATCGAATTCAAAACTTTGTTGTGCACATGGCAGACCATTGCATGATTTAGCCGTTTCTGTGTCATGGTAGATCGTAACCAAGTTTTGACACGTCGCAAAGTTGAAAGTAACCGTTCAGCTGAACACGAGCTGGCTGGTGATATGAGCAAAAGTCGCAAAGAAGTTCCACTTGCAGAAACATTTGCCGAACAGCGGATAGCATCATCTTGAAATCATTCGAAAATCTTCCACCGACTTTCCATTGTAGGCCATTGTACTGCTTTTGAAAGAAGCATAATTTTTGTGCAAGGGACTCTGTGTCAGAGAACTCAGGATAATCGTCTACCACATGTGATTGTAGCTTTCCACTAAAGAGTGATTCTTGTAGAATGGTGTAGTGCTCAAGATCGGTCGACTTGAAATGGTAAGATTTGGCTGCGCGCTGTCAATGACTGCAAATACTCTGACCGATATTTCGTCTGTGGTGTTTGAAGTTGAGGAGGTTGGCGATGGCCATGTTCGTGCTGAAGACGATTTGGGATCTTTTTGGGACGTGACAGTTGCAATGACTCAAGGTTGCAATCCTCCAATAGCCTCTCAGCATTTACAAAGACACGATAAAATTCTTCTTCACTTCATAGATGGTGGAGTCTTTAGTGGAGCACTACAAAGTTCAGCACCTTCAAGCATGCCAGCCACAGTCACCGTGCAACCCTGCAAGGCTTTGTTAAAACGTTCCATACACTGAATGACAGACAATGCCGCTAATAACCCAAGCACACTTGACCCACGAGAAAAAGGTTTCAAAAGCCAAATTGCAGTTGTTGCTACATTTAAATCAAATTGACTCACGGCTACTTCCAAGGCTTCCAATCATCATCATCATCATCATCATTTTCAGCCTCCAGGCTTCCAATACTGACTTATAATTATCTAGCACTGCTTTTACAGCATCAGCTGTACGTGTGAGCCATCTTGTTGGACAAATTGGTTTCAGTTTTGATGCAGGCTGAGGCAAAGACTCATCAGAATGAAGATTCAGGTAGACTACAGATGCTAGAATATTCCAGAAACCTTTAGTTTAACTAAACTAATAGTTTTCCAAGATTTAAACGTCTGACTAATAAAATTGTGACATTTGGTTAATATTTTCCATATTACTTTATAAAAATAATGTAAAAAGATGGCGGGGACATGTAAAAAGATGGTGGGGACATGTAAAAAGATGGTGGGGACATGTCCCGCTGTCCTGTAGGGATCGGCGCTCATGTTACCACCGCTAGCAGAAATACCCTCCATGGCCGTTGAATCATTTGTTTTACACGTAATTGGAGCATGTGATGTATTGGTATCGTTAAATTTTGTAATTGCAGCTTGGTTCCTGTTATAGTCGCCATTTAATTTACGTTGATTTTATGTAACTTGTGACCAGCCTCACTACATAATTACATTCAGCGTTTTCTGGTACAGACGTTGGAATTGATTACCACCGCACTGCGCGTCGTAATCAATTAAGCGTTCTGTACCACGTTTTTCATTTGCATCCTTTGCGTTTCTTTATTTGCTATATATAGCGTTGCTTTTGAACAATGTTTGGTAGAAAGTACAAGAGGTCAGTAGTTTTCATTTACTTGGTTGATGAATTGTTACTTGTTGGCAACCTTACTTACTTCATTTCTATTATATGTCTGAAAAGATTGTACTGCTAATTTGCATTCATCAAATGCTGGCATTTGCACAACAATCTAACCTCTTAGTGTAATTTATTAAATTAAGAATCGATTTCGCTATAGTACAACAGACAAAATACAAAATACAACAGACATTTAACTGGCGTCACCGGCAGGATCTTTACAGAATTTTTACAGGATTTTAGAAACATGGAGAAACTGATAGAAGTCCTGCAACAACAAATTGCCAACCAAGAACAACAGACATTTAACTACTTATAGAACAACTACGAGAAATGCGAGCCCAAACTTCAAGACCACAACCAACAACAATACAACAGCAGGTATCTTTACCTAACTTCGTAACGTTCGATGCCACCACTGAACTGTGGGCAGACTATAGGAAGAGGTTTAACCCTATCTATAGCGACACGGGGCTTTATGAGGACGCCCCACTCTAGTGGTGAAAAATTTCACAGAAGGAAATATGCTAGAAATGTGAAATTTCTTGACTTTTAGTTTTTATTCTTTGCGAATTTTCTAAACCTAAACTGGTCATTTTTCTACTTTCCTGCCCTTCACAATAAGCCTTTCGTCTCAGGTGGCTAGACATTTTCGTGTGATGCTACTTATTATTATGTTAATGTCAGTGCAATGTAAATGTTAGTGCAATTACTTTGAAATGTAAAAACGCCCAAAAATGCCTTATATTTATGAGAAAAAGTAATTTTTGTTTAGTTTAGCATTACTCTATGTTATAATTCAAAAATTTCAATTTTGAAGCTATATTCCGGAAATTAGAATAAGAACCGACTTTCTGACGTTTTTTTATATCAAACAATTTGGTTCAATAAATTTGTTGGGTAAAAATTTAATTTCTATGCGCACAATACACATGGCTAATATCTTGTAAAATATTTTGGCTCTGTGATTTTCATAGCTCCGGTTATTAGCGATTAACTAACGCGGGGCTAAGATAGCCCGTGACGTGCTTTCCGCGTACGAAAACAGCTCGTATTAAGATAGGAATAACACCTTTGTAGCGGCACATTCAGTCGCACAAGACAAAATGCCACAGGTTTACCTCACCAATCAATCACCCACAATCTAAAAAATGTTAACAAATATGGCTGCGCAGGAAACAAACCCCAAGGAAGTAACGATCTCACCATGACGGAAATTACAGATTACATGACTCAACAATTCGACCCAAAACGCTTCATCGTGAAGGAGCGATTCCGTTTCTGGAGAGAAATGAAGCGCAAGCCCGGTGAAACAGCTCAAGAACTAGCCGTCCGCATACGCCAAGCAGCTGCCACCTGTGACTTCTCGTCCATTTCAAATCCATTGGACGAAGCTTTACGTACTCGTTTATTTGTTCAATAAGTAACGAGGCGGTACTTAAAGCGTTATTCAAAATCAGAGCTGATGAGCTTACTTTCAAACGTGCGGTTGAGGTAGCATCAGAAACCGAAGAGGCAGCCAAGGTGGCCAAAGAAACTGTTTACGGCACTCCACCAGTACCGTTTGCGAAAGTAAGGACCATCAAAAAACCTCCAAAAACTAGGAAGCTTACAGGTACTTTCTTTACTTCTAAAAATAAAGAATGCTATCGTTGTGGTAATTCCAACCACAACGCCAATGACTGTAGGTTTAAGAAAGCCACCTGCCATTTCTGCAATATTACGGGACACTTACAAAGTGTTTGTCGAAAGAAAGCCAGACAGTTCAAACCTTGTAAGGTAAATTGTATCGAGGAAATTATCATGCTCTCTAGTTCTTGCAGAAAACCTCGAAATTCAAAGTTGGAAGTGCCGATCTCCATTCAAGCAACAATTAGATTGTAGTAACTATGGTATTTATGTAGCAACGTGTAACGTATGTAAGGAACAGTACGTCGGCCAAACTGTGAATAAATTTTCTGTTCGTTGGACAGGCCATCGTAATATCTGGAATAAATTTGACCTCTCTAAAAATAATGACAGTGCAGCTTTACTTAAGCATTTCGCCAATTTCCATGATCTGAGCAATAAACCGCCTTTGTCCAACTGTTTCAGTGTTACTTTTCTTGAACAACCTAGTTTAGACCGGCTTGACGCTTGTGAGGACAAGTGGCTTTACAAGATCAAAGCCACCATCAATATTCAATCCATGATTTTACCTGCAGTGAAATAATTTGTCTATTTTCTACCAATTATTTATTTACTTTTGACCTAGTGTTGACTCCACTACTGTTCATTTCCATGGCATTCACGCCTTTGTTTTATTCCTATTACGTCATAGTTTGCATATTTCATTTTCTTCGCACGAACCGTAACTTGTTTCATTCATAGGAGACTGAAAATGTGAGGGCTACGGCCTCTCATGAAATCGATGACGATTTTTAATAAAATATTGAAACTGTTGACCGATGCTTTGGTACTTAGACAGTGCAGACAGACCAACTAAATAAAATGTACTCTTATTTTTCAATATATTCCCTAGGCCAGGGGTGGGCAAACTACGGCCCGAGACCATTTTATGTGGCCCGCCGGCACTTGCATACCTCATACCATACCACTTCACTGAGTCTTCCATCAAAAAAGCCTGTGTAAAGGTGCACTGAACATTAAGCACGTTACCGATTCAAATTGTCAATGTTGTCAATCTTATCAGAGCCAGGGGGCTTAACCAAAGGCAGTTCCGGGCATTGCTGGCAGATTTAGAAACTGAACATTTGGATGTTCTATACCACAACCATGTCCGCTGGCTGAGCCCGGGCAAAGTATTGAGGAGAGTGTGGAAGCTAAGAGAAGAAATCGTGATGTTCCTGGAAATAAAAAGCATTCAATGTGATTTTAGTAGGCTACTAACATAATTGATGAAGAGTGGAAGTTGGACTTTAGGTTTGCCATTGATATCATGGAAAAGTTGAACGAATTGAATGTAAAACTTCAGGGCAATGGTTTATTTGCACACAAGATGTACGTCCACGTTAAATCATTCCAAATGAAGCTGTCATTGTTCCTCAGACAAGCTGGTAACAACAGGTTTTGTCACTTTCCTTTGCTGAAAGAAGCAAACATTTCTGGTGAACTTGCAGCAAAGTATAAAGTTCAGTTGGATACCTTTGGCTATCGAATTCGGCAGAAGGTTCCAAGACTTAAAGAACCTGGAACCGCAGTTTAATATGCTCAGCTCTCCATTTACTACAGAAGTTTATTCGGCTCCTGAGGATTTACAGCTGGAACTGCTGGAATTGCAAGCAAATAATGACTTGAAAGAGAAGTTTAAGTCAGTATCAATGCCTGACTTTTACAAGTCATTGTCTGACGATATTTTCCAAACTTAAAAAACTTTGCTGCTAAGTTTTTGACACTGTTTGGATCCACGTACATATGCGAACAAGCATTTTCTTGTTTAAAAATAAACAAGTCGAAGAACAGGTCTTTGCTGACAGACACCAACTTGCATGATGTTATGAGGATATCTACCAGCAAACTTGCTCCCAATTTGCAAAAGATTGTGAAAACTGTGAACAGTTGCACAAGTCTCATTAACTTTTGTGATGATGATTGCATAGCTTTAAACGTAACTGAGTGTGAAATACAAAAATTGTGTTTAATATGAATATGCGTTTATTTACACACCGAGTAAATTTTCCTACTTTGCAATGAGAGTGTGCGGGCCCCGGCTGCAACATTTTCTCAAATGTGGCCCTCAGTACAAAATTTTGCCCACCCCTGCCCTAGGCTGTGCCAAAAAATTGCGAGGTTCATGGATTTTTCCTTAACTTTCTGAAAATTTGTAGTATACTTTTACAAACACATGCTTGAAAAAAAAATTGAAAATAATGACGTCACACGGTCACGCTGGGCGTTTTTATGGTTACCACTTACCAATACCCATTTTCATAAAAATTGTCATATTTCGAAAACCGCTGGAGATAAAAAGATGAACGTTACATCAAAAGCTGCAGAAGTGGCATGTTTATATCTGCTCTAAGAATACTTTTCGTTCTAGGACTACTTGAAAAATATTTATAAGCAAAACACTGAATTTTACTATATTTTTGTAGTAGGGGAGATGCAGGACCTATTAGACATTTTTTTTCTTTTTTGCTCTCACTTCTTCAGCTTACATTAAACTAAGACAAAATTTTTAGAGAATACGGCCAAGGTCAATGTTTATTGACTGTGTAAATATCTTGACAATCGAATTTATTTTTGTGAGGTTAAAGCTTATACAAACTTTTTTGAAGAGTGTACTGTATAATCCTCCTGGCCCTGAAGGACCTATACACAAGCAAACATTGAAAAACAAAACATGTTTTTTCACTCTCATTGCAAAAACAAGCACATAAAAATGTGAACTAATAATACTTAGTGTCTATAAGCATTTCAATTGACAAAGTAAGATTAATTAACGTTACATCAATAGCTCTTAACTGCGTAAGAAGCATCTTCATAAGGGTGGTGTTAAACTCTTTTCCGCCACGGCCAAAATTCACTATTTTTATTAAAATGACTTTTGGAGCGTAGGATAATGTTGCTAGAAAAGTAAGCTTTATTTTTAAAACTTACAAAAGTTAATTCTTCAAGTGCCTTAACTCATTGTATAATAGGGCTTGGACGTTACTGTTTAATAGATCTTTCAAGGATTCATTTCAAAGGTGTGAATGAAAATCTTGGATGTTTGGCGACATCATCAGAGCAGGTTACTAAAAAAGTCATTGCCGTTGTTGATTATAATTGGAGTTGAGGTGACAAATACCAAAAACACATTTTCGAAGTATTGCTTCATGGAGACTCTTTATTGACAGACATATTGCAATTGCTTGAAATTGCAAGATTTTAGCACTGACGTCTGACAACAATGTTTTTCGTTTTATGTCTGTCCATGTGTTTCTGTCCAATGTTTTTCGTTTTTATGTCAAGATATTTACACAATAAATAAACATTGACCTTGGCCGTATTCTCTAAAAACTTTGTCTTATTTTGATATAACATGAAGAAATGAGAGCAGAAAAGAAAAAAAAAATGTCTAATAGGTCCTGCATCTCCCCTACTACAAAAATATAGTAAAATTCAGTGTTTTGCTTATAAATATTTTTCAAGTAGTCCTAGAACGAAAAGTGTTCTTAGAGCAGATATAAACATGCCACTTCTGCAGCTTTTGATGTAACGTTCATCTTTTCATCTCCAGTGGTTTTCAAAATATGACAATTTTTATGAAAATGGATACTGGTAAGTGGTAACCATAGAAACGCCCAGCGCGACCGTGTGACGTCATTATTTTCTTTTTTTTTTTACGTTTGTATTTGTAAAAGTCCACTACAAATTTTCAGAAAGTTAAGGAAAAATCCATGAACCTCGCAATTTTTTGGCACAGCCTAATATCCCCCCTTTGCCTTCACGAAACGCATTAGTCTGTTGTGTTCTTGGCTGCATGAGGCACGTATGGTGTCTGATGATATTTTTTCCCAACAAGTGCGCTGTTTTGTCTTTAGAGCTGTAACGCTTGAATGATTTGAAGAACAGGCTTCACTCTCCAAGATACTCCATCTTGCGAAGTCCATTGGGTTTAAATCAGGAGAAGATGGAGGCCATATTTCCTTTGGACAAAACTTTTCCATATTCCCCTTACACCAGTCCTGGACAAGATTCGCTGTGTGGGACCTAGCTCCATCTTGTTGAAGAGTTGTTCCGTCTCCAAATATTGCATTGATCCAGGGAATCAATTTATCCTTCAACGTTTCTAAATAAACATGTTGATTAATTTTTACTCCCTCTTCAATGAAGAAGAGGGGATTTTCTTCACCAGTTGAAGTTACTCCACCCCAAACCATCACAGAGGCTGGTTTCTGTTTCCGGACCATCACCCTTTCATTGAGTGGGATATCTTCTTTATTTTTTGCAAAAGTACTGTCATTTTGATGATCATGCACAGGCTGGACAGTGAATACCTTTTCGTCTGTCCAAAGAACTGGTGGCTGCGTGCCTCATGCAGTCAAATGCACAACATACAAAGGCGTTTGGTGAAGGCAAAGGGAGTACGAATGAAAAATAAGAGCACATTTTGTTTACGTATACTTTTCTTTGTATTTTTCTTCACATGTGTAATTTTTTCCTCTTTGGATGTACTGTTATTTCAATAAATATTTGTCTACACTTGGCTTGATCACCCTGTATATGGGCTGAACTATACCGCAAAGCAATATATGATGTAAAAGGAACGCACAATGGAGCTAAGGCGGAGAGAACAAAGCGTTGATTTGATTAGGAGCGCCGCACGAATAATCAAATCAGACGTTCGCACCCTGTGCAGGAGAATGGAAATACTTGGGGAATCCTGCACATGAAAATTGCGTCATAATAACGCAAGACCAGAACAGATTCCATCTCAAAGTGGAGAGCGAAGTAGTCGACTTATTGAAGTTTTCTGCATTGCGTTTTGTTTTGAGAACTTTCTATTGTCAGGTTGTGACGAAAACGTTTGACCGATTAGTGTTTAGTTTGACCGATTAGTGTTGCCAGATTACATAATTTAAACTATTTTGGTTGGTTGGCTTTGAATCTTTATCTTCGGACTGACAAAGCCTTGATAAGTTCCTGGTAGTTTCGCATAGGCTACTTTTTGTAAACTTTAAATTCGAAACTTTGCACTATTTTTGTTTGTTTTTCATATCTTTATCCTGCATTGCGGGAAAGTGGACTTGAGCGCTATGCATCGGTGTACGCCTTCCGAAATACACCTGACCCACGCTGCAGCCGACGGCAATGTCTGTTTCCGGTTGTCTACTCTACTTATGACTTAAATTTGGTACTACCCAGTACCCATTACTCTGAAATTCGATCACTGGGTAGAGGCAATTATCGTAAAGTTTCTTGCCCAGAGAAACAACAGCAAGTGCGAGTGGCTGGAGTCGAACATGCAGGCTCTCGACTGCGAGCCCAACGCGCTAACCACTCGGCCACTGCTGCCGACTACTATTTGTTGCAATGATTGGTTTTGAATTTTTATCCTCGGACTGACAAAGCCTTGATAGGTTATTTCTGGTAGTTTCGCATACTTGTAGAGGCTCCTTACGTAGGGCCAGTTGAGATTTTTTTCCACGAACTTTCTGTTACTTCGCATAGAGTTGGTTTTAATACCGTATGAATGCAAGCATTTTTTCGTTGGTATGTTTAGTTCAGTGGTTTCATCTTTTGCCTTGTGTTCGTGAGGACCACGGTTTGACGCCTATCGAAGTCATTTTTTTCTTTAAATTAATTTTTGCGTTGCACAAAAGCTTTTAAAAAAAAGTAGGGTTAGGTTAATTTTTAATCAATTCGGAAAATCTTACTTTTTGAGTGACCAGAATCAATTTCTTTTCTCAACTTTTTTAAACTTGGCTTGACCAGGTGTGTCTCCAGGCTACGTATTTTTTTTTAAGTTCAATGTTTAGATTTGGACATGGAGGGCGAAAATTGGCTGCTGACTTAAAAACCGCGCGAAAAAAATGAACCGGTAAAAACAGTTATGCGCGCCGCGCGGTAATCAGGAATGGCTACACTTACAGAAATATGCAAATGAGACTGAAAGCTTGTGGAAAAAAATTCGCGGGACGGTTACCGAGAATAATCCCATTCACTAGGTGCCTTTGAATGGTGAGCAGTCCTGAAATGCGTTACTCAAGAGCACACCCCGAGAATCGAACCAGCGCCGCGTGATCTTGAGCCCGGCGCGTAACCACTGAGCTAACGGAGCGGACTCTTTGCTAATAGAACAACATTATTCGTGTTCCAGAAATGCAATGACTTGAAGCACTAACGCGCGCCGTTGATTGTTGAGATGCAGATGAGGTGAGATTAGTGACTGACGCACGCACACCTGCCAACCCTGATCGAGTAATAGCTTCTTTCAGGTAGCAGAGGTGTCTTAGCGGGGCTTTCCCCTAGATTTTGAACGTGTTGGAGTTGAGTTTCTTTTTTTGCTGCTTCCGTTACGTTTGTATGACGTTGTGACTGATGACGTCAGTAGTCCGTCTCCTGATGTCGCGTCTATGCTTCTCCGATCAAATTTGTTACGTTTTTCTTTTAGAGGTTTTTTGACTCGGCTTTCTGGTCTCGACGTTGGGGATTCCCGACTTTCCAGGCGAGCTGCAAGTTTTAAACTTCAAGATGATGTCATGCCCATAACAACTATTCAGTAAATTTACAAAACCAATCCTGTACCTGTGAATCTCGCTGTAACGATTTCGTCATTTTTCAGCAACGGAATATATGTTACGTCATCAGTGGTAGGCAGGAGCGACGTCACATCCGGGGTGATGACATCATTTCGTTTCACTTGGATGAGAACGAGATTTTCGCGCTCCACGCTTAAAACCTGATTCGCGTACGTCTCCGGGAATTGTGCAATGTTCTTTAAATTGCCAAATTCATCAGAGAGTTCAACTTCCACTGTAACGTCAAAAGAAAGAGGTGAGATGTTGTGCAGTGACAAAACTTGATCGAAATTTCAATTTTCGGACTGAGAAAGCTTCTCTAGAAGCGCAATCTTGACAGTTTCGATTGATTGTTGGATTCTCCATCTTCGTACCGAAAGAACCTTGGATAGGTTATTCCTGGCAGTTTCGCATACTTGTAGAGGCTTTGAACCACTGACGCAGGCCCGGTCGCGAATTTTTTTTCCCACGAGATTTCTGTCTCATTGATTCTAGTCACTCTAAAAGTAAGATTTTCCGAAAGTGTTTTGAGAGATTGGTTGATTCAGATTGCGAAATAACTGTTTGCCAATGAAATTCTGCAATGATAATAAAATATAAGCTTTCCCTAACCCTACTTTTTTTGAAAAGCTTTTTTACATCGCAAAAATTAATTTAAAGATAAAAAAAAGTTTGACTTCGACGGGCGTCGAACCCTCGTTCTCACGATCATTAGGCAGAGGATGAAACCACTGAACCAAGCCTGCTAACGAAAAAATGTTGCATTCACACGGTTTTAAATTAATACAAACTTTTACCAAAATATGTCAATGAGACAGAAATCTCGTGGGAAAAAAAAAACCGCGGCCCGGTCACCGAGATTGACAAAATGAAGTTTTCGATTTGTTGAAGTCTTGTTGCCGGGGAATTATTCCATCCATTGAGTAAATGGAGAGCTAATCCTCAACGTGCCTTGCTCAAGCGCACACCTCGAGAGTCGAACCAGCGCCACTTGATCTTGAAATTCTTTCACGCTGAAAGTTAGGCGCTTCCAAGCGAGCTATAACGAAACATTTTATCCAACCCTGGCTACTGGCCATAGGTAACACCCAACCACTTAAACTTTTGATTAATTGACATCTTATCTGGTCGTTTTTCAGTCGAGTTAAATTATTTTATGTACATGATTATCCTGGATTGAGCTTCTTTCAATTATATTAGCCCAGTTTCCTCGTCCTGTTGGGATTTGTATGACACGCTTCGGACAAGGCCACAAGCGTACAATTAGCTTCAATTATCATACAATTAGCGTATTTTACTACAGCAAACTTTGCTAATCGTGAACCTACACAAACAGGAGGAGTAAATTGTTAATTCAACGCTCACTTTCATTTGGGCAACTGCATCTCGACTTGATGCTCTCCAGCAGAAGCCTCGTCTTGCAGTTTGGGTTGAAAAGTCGCTGCTGCTTCTCTAAACAGTAAACCAATTGTTGACGTCAGAATATCAAACCATCGCTTAATGTAACTTAGCAACAACCTACTCACCCCCAAAGTTGACAACCACGAACGTCATAATGCACCCAGGGATGAGCCGAAATTAAAATTTGTATAGTTGGCAACACTCTACTACAACACCTTAAAAAACAATGATGCAACAGATTATATCTCAATGCGACGACTTGTCGCTGGTTCCGCGAGATTCGCTTTCCTCTGCTGTGCGCTTCTGTCTTGCACAATGCCAGTAAAGTCGTTGCACTTGAAATATTGAAGACAGGAAAGTATCACCTGCCTGGCATATATTTCCTCATCTCGTGAGGATCATTGAACATTCAAAGAACAATGTTCATGATCACTTGAAGTATGAATTGTAAGTGCTTTCTATGTTCTAGAATGGCTTCAAGTTCAAAACAAAATTCTTCACCATTCAGGAACAACATTAAAACCAGAACCCTCAAAATAAGATATTTTATAATATTTTTGTTTTGATCTTTCCTAATGACGTCATCCTTCCCGTTGGTGCATCATCTTCTGAGGGGCCGAGACTGAAACAATTTTGGCACATTTTATTGTTTCGTGTCCTCAAAAAGTTATTGCAAAGAGATATCGAGTTTGTAGTTTCCGGGTTGTCACCAGCATAGAGCTTCCAACAAACTCGTCATCCGATGCTTCATTACAAGAACAACTAGCGCTACCTAGTTCAATCAAGAACCTTTATTAGCGAACAATGTAAACGCTGCCTCCTCTCTAACAACAATGGTCGCCACCAGCTTCTGTTGACTGTTTGTTTGGTGTAAACTGCCTACAGTTAGCTTTAGTGACTAAACAATACGAGACACGCCCAGTTGTTGAAAGTTGCTTTCAATTAAAATGACGTCACAATGGCAACTCAAAGAGGTAGGCTAGTGAATCGCTTTTCTTTTCTTGAAAAGGTTTTACTGAACGAATATATTTGGAACAAACCAACAGTTACACCACAATTGAACCTTTGAAACCTTCGATAAAGGAAATGATGTCATCATGAGACTCAAACAAGTTGGCTTGTGGAATTGCCAAATTAAACGCTAAAACTAAAAATTTCCTGATTCAACGTATTTTTTTCAACTTCCAGTGCGAACGTGAACGGCCTGACAACCTTGGCTCCTGTTTGCTCCCTGCTGTCATTGGTCGCTTTAAAACGTTCCAATCATGATCATGCCCTGCTTGCTAATCAAACCTTAATGTTTTAGCTTTGGTGTCATGGCAAATCTTGGATGCAATTGCCTTTGTATCCGTTTGCTCTAAAACAAACCTCAGCTAAATATCAACGCGTCGTCGATACTTAGCTGAGTGGCGCTTGGTAACAATGACCGATTGTTTCATTGTTGTTTCCTATAAAGCCACGACTTTGTATCTTTTTACTTCTTTTATCTGAAAACAATTGGAAAGTTAGCTAACTTGTGGTAGCAAGGCGGGGTTGCCACCACTCAACGCTACGCTTGCCTTTGTTCTTTGAAAAGTCAAGCTCGAAGCGCAAGTGGACACTTGTCGCAGCTTGGTTATGACGTCACAAAACAAGTCCAAACCGTGCCTGATATTTGTCAGGCTGCTATGATGCGTGTTGAGAGCAGGGTTGTCATATTGGCGTTTTTTTCTGCCAAATTCCACAAATTTGGCGTTTTTTGATAGCGTTTGGCAGGAGAAAATTGCGTTTGGCAGTTTGGCATTTTTTGGCATTTTTCATTTTTGTGTCTGGCATCTTTTGGCATTTTTGTAATTATTACCGGTACAACTCACCACTACAGTTTTTCAAAAACTTTTAGTAATGAAAGTCCATCAAAAAACATTAATTTATGGACTGGAAACTCCGAATTCCTAATTTATTCAAATGGAAGCTCCAGAGGCCACTGGCCAGTCACCAACCAAAGTTGGACTGGACTGGACAGCTGAGGGATGCGTTTTTGACATTTATTTTCTCGCCAATGGTAAGTGTTAGCAGGTTATGGTTAATGATGTGATGTCGCAGTCGCACCGTTTGAGTTGAAAGCATAGCTTAGGCCAGAGACCTTGTATAAACTTGATCCGGAACGTATTTAGCCTACTGTGTATGAATGGCTGGCTGGGCCGAACACGTTGGCATACAGGTAGGGCGGTAGGCTACTGTCTTGAACAGCTTATGGTCACTGTGCACTGTGCAGCCTACCAGGAATTTCGTTGACTTGAGCTGGTGAATTGATGAAGTTCCTGAGTAGTTAGTTCCTCACCAGTACCGTAGGCCTACATACAGTGTACTGTAAGGACGCAAAAAAATTGCCATTTTAAGCCCATTTCAACAAAATTTACTGGTACGCCAAATGCATAAAAAATTCAGAAGAATTTCAGTGGGGTTTTGAATCCCCTAAAATCCCCCTCACCTAAATATATAAATCGTGAAAACGTAGGGCCTACAATATGTGTGCATTGTGTCAAAAGACCATCCAAGTAGGCTATACATTTAGGCTATATCTTTTTTAGATCTCTGATTCATGAATATTAATGCGCAGCCTCAGTAAAACAAAGAAATTTATTTTCACACGAGTCAGTTCAATCATGAACAGCTAAAAATCGATTTTGATCAGCTAGTAGGTAGATCATCTTCAGTTAAGCTTATTCAAATAGAATGTTTGCAATTTGCAACGCAAAAGTTTCATACAGCTGTTTGATATTATAAATGCATGTGAAAACCCATCGGATGCCAGAATAGCTCCACATCCATTTGTAAAAACATGCAATACAAGATGGCTATGAGAGGGAAAGTTTGTTACAACTTATCAACCAATTGGAATGAGCTTACCGCATACTTTACCGCAGCAGAAAATGCTCAATCAAGACCTGATGCCAGATATAAAGCACGTTTGCTTAAGCAAATGGTAATGGATCGCAAAAATTATCTCTATTTTGTATTTTCTACACCAATCGTCCTAGAATTTGAGGGCGTCAATGCAGATGCCATGCATTTGTGCTAATAACTGTAGCCTCTTGACATGTAAAGTTATTAGTTGTATTTCCTTCATGCCATTAACATTGGATATTTACCAATGGTGTTTCTTGACATTGTCCACTACAACCTTTGAAAGTTTGTTTTAATTTAGCTTGATACATACAGTTTGTGTTTCATTATTCATACTAAGTGGTCTATCAAGTTAAATCAAAACAATATACCATCAGAGCTATATGTAGCACCAAATATTATGGTGTATGATCTTGCTGATTAACAAGACAAGCCGCACTAACAGTTTGGCAGCTTTTTTTGGCAGTTTTTTTGAAAACCTGAAAAATTTGGCAGTTTTTTGGCGGTTTTTATGAAACATTTGGCAGGCAAAGTTATTTTGGATCTGGCAACCCTGGTTGAGAGATTGCTTCTGAAAAGCTTTGCCACCGTTCAACGTCAAAAAAGAGTAAAATATAAAATATCCTGCAAACAAATGGTTCATAAAGATAATTTTTGGAATGGTTTGTTAAATTTTACAAAGTAGGCATTTTACCTGATGCAAAACTGCGCTGCCTTGTCATCACCTCACCCTAACAGATTTTCCCATCACCTCACCCTGACAGCAGAGGCGTAGCAACCGCCCTCCGTACCCTCCGATCGGAGGGGGCCCCGCAAGGAATGAGGGTTCCTCTGCCGAAGTTTTTGGAAGACTATCGAAATACAGAATATAACTACGTGGTCACAACTGCACGCGAAATAGCAGAGCTTATTGGTATTGAGCAGGTGTTTTCAACAAACACGGTACGACGTAGGAAGAGAATGTTTGATTAAGAATGTGCTGATGATTCGAGGCGTCTTTCTGCTGAAGAAAAATTCAAATCACAAATTTATCTTGTTCTCACTGATAAGGCCATATCTTCTGTTTCTTCGCGCTTTGACCAACTCATGGAGTGGTACAAGTTGTTAGGATTTCTGTATAACGCTAGCAGCTTGAAAAAGTGTCTCAGAGAAAATGGTTGGGTTAGTTGGTTTTGAATCTTTATCCTCGGACTGACAAAACCTTGATATGTCATTCCTGGTAGTTTCGCATACTTGTAGAATCACTACAAAAATTTCAAAAGAAAAATGGGAGGTATTGATGCCAACAAACTAATAATGGAATTGAATCGTTTTATTTATATCATCGAGAAAGAGAGAGGACTTGTCATGGCAAGCAATGTTTAACGTACAAGAACAGTCTTCAGGAGATATATCCGAATATTTGCATTTGCATCAGAATTCTTCTGACCGACCACACCAGTTACTGTCGCCAGTGCTGAAACGACCTTCAGCAGAATGAAACTGATCAAGAATATCCTGCGCTCAACCATGACAGATGACAGGCTTTCTGCTCTTGCAATTACCATTGAAAACAAGATTGCCAGATCTCTGGACTATGACGCATTGATTAAACAATTTGCGCAGAACAACGCTCGAAAGAAGCGCTTTGCATAATTAGGGAATATAACATCCACGCTGTCACTGTAGACCTATGTATACACAGTGGTGGGAGCAGCTAATGTAAAAGTTAGCTTTCAACAAAGAAATCAGCGGGTTTCCAATAAATTTACTTTCGCTAACGAGTTCGCTGAAATTTCTAAATATTAGCGAAAGTGCTAATCCGCTAACTAAAGCGTTAGCTTCGCTAATTAGCGGTTAGTGGAACTGTGCCCTCTACCGTGTATACATAATATGAACCCTGCATGTGGTGTAAAATAAGTACCACATTCCAGTTTCTGCGTTGTAAGGGACCCTGTTATTTTTGACTTATGTTCGGAGGGGGCCACGTTCTTTGTTGCTACGGCCATGCTGACAGCTTTCTCCATCACCTCACCCTGACAGGTTTCCCAGCACCTCACCTTGACAGGTTTTCCCATCACCTCACCCTGAAAAGTTTTCCCATCACCTCACCCTGACAGGTTTTCCCATCCTCACTCTGACAGGTTTTTCTATCACCTCACCCTGACAGGTTTCCTATCACCTCACCCTGACAGGTTTTCCCATCACTTCACCTTGACAGGTTTTCCCATCACCTCACCCTGACAGGTTTTCCCATCACCTCACCCTGACAGGTTTTCCCATCACCTCACCCTGACAGGTTTCCTCATTACCTCACCCTGACAGGTTTTCCCATCACTTCACCCTGACAGGTTTTCTCATCACCTCATCCTGACAGATTTTTCCATCACTTCACCCTGGCAGGTTTTCCCATCACCTCACCCTGACAGGTTTTCCAACCACTTCACCCTGACAGGTTTTCCCATCACCTCACCCTGACAGGTTTTCCCATCACCTCACCTTGGCAGGTTTTCCCATCACCTCACCCTGACAGGTTTCGCCATTACCTCACCCTGACAGGTTTCCCATCACCTCACCCTGACAGGTTTTCCCATCACCTCACCCTGACATGTTTTCCCATCATCTCACCTTGACAGGTTTTTGCATCACCTCACCCTGACAGATTTTCCCATCCTCACCCTGACAGGTTTCCCCATCACCTCACCCTGACAGGTTTTCCCATCACTTCACCTTGACAGGTTTTCCCATCACTTCACCCTGGCAGGTTTTCCCATCACTTCACCCTGACAGCTTTTCCCATCACTTCACCCTGGCAGGTTTTCCCATCACTTCACCCTGACAGGTTTTCCCATCACCTCACCTTGGCAGGTTTTCCCATCACCTCACCTTGACAGGTTCCCCATCACCTCACCCTGACAGGTTTTCCCATCACCTCACCTTAACAGATTTTCCCATCCTCACTCTGACAGGTTTCCCCATCACCTCACCCTGACAGGTTTTCCCATCACCTCACCTGACAGGTTTTCCCATCACCTCACACTGACAGGTTTTCCTATCATATCACCCTGACAGGTTTCCCCATTACCTTCCACGAACTATAAAAAGTCTGTACCATATGAAAGAAGCATGAGATGTTTTAGATTATTTGAAAGTTTTGTGGCGAAGAATGGGACCTACGTCAAAAATTGTTTTCTTACTATTTATTTGCATGAAGCAATATTTCGATTGGTTAAATACCCTTTGTCTCCATTTGTCAACGGAAAGACAACAAGATCAAACGGCAGTGTTTTAGCTGTGCCTTCAACGACTCCTGGTAGATAAAATAACTTCATTATTTTATTGATTGATTGATTTTAAGAATGTTTTTCCTCTGACTCAGAAAGCTTCTTTGAGAGCTTAATCATGACAGTTTGCACACTTGTAGACGAGGCTGTGATTCACTGACGCAGGCCGGTTACCCAGTTTGACAGATGACATCCTACAATGGATTTAACAAGACGTAAGCAACTTCATCTTCACTTCAACTTTAGCAGCCCACGCCGACTTTCACTAGTCCTTCCTTGCATCATCATCATTTAAAACACATTCTTAGTGGTTATGCTTCATTAGCTTAGTGGTTACGTGCTTCACCGTGAGTCGACTTTTGACCGTTGGTTCGACTCTCGGGGTGTGTGCATGAGCAACGCACGTTAAGGACTGCTCTCCATTCAGCGGCATCTAATGAATGGAATAATTGCCTGGCAACAACATTTCAACAATCGGAAAACTTCACTTTGTCAATCTCGGTAAACGGCCCTACGTCAAGAGCCTCTACAAATATGCGAAACTACCAGGAATAACCTATCAAGACTCTGTCAGTCCGAGGATAAAGATTCAAAACTAATCTCTTTCATCATTGCTTTGTTCAAAGTGGAATCCGCCTTGTGTTTTCACAGAAACATTTTCTTGACTTTGGTCGTGATTTAGTAAAGGAATGGTGGTGCTAGTGTTTTTTGTTTTCGAGAAAAATGGAGGTTCCGTTTTTCTTAAGGGGTCTGTTTTTCCCGGCCTTCCGTTATTTGTCCGTCTCGGTAGCTCCATCGCCTAAGCCTTAAGCGACCGAATTTCTGATAACGTTAAAATGAAATAATGATAGTTCAAGTTTCGTGGTGAAGGCTTTTGCAACAAACAGCATCAGCTGATCCTATCAGCTGCATCAAGTTGATGCAAAAGTTTTTAGGCAACAAATTTTCAAAAACAGGCTACTTATAATAAAGTTTTTACGTTTTGCAGAATAAGGAAATGATTCCACTGTCTCCTTTTTTCAAATTGTCATCAAAGAAGCAAGAGGAATGTCAAGACCTATCAGACTGAAGCTTCAAAAAGAGATGGTAGTGCTTGTTACAAAAATATACGCAAGAAGTGTGACCACTATTTCAAGATATTGTATCAGCGCAAAACAGTGGTGCCGAAGTTAGTTGAGGATTGGGGGGGACAAATCTACATTTTATCAAATTTTTGACAATTTTGAACATTGGGGGGATGCATATTTTTATACACAATTTTAGTGGTACCGGTATTAAGTTTATTAAACAATCACCAGACCTCGGTAAATTAGCTGCTAACAGCATAATATACAGATAAGAAATCATGGAGATAAAAGCGCTACCAGTGCCCTTGTGAATGACTGCTGCAAGATTAAGAAACAAGCAAAGAAAATTTGGTATCTCCATCGGGATTCGAACTTATAACTTTTCAATGAATACTTAGTTTTCCGAAAAAACAGAAGTTATAGCTTACTTTTCTTCTTGACCTCTCCTTCACTAGAATCACTACACTTAGTGCACTATAGGACAAAGTCATTAGTCAGGAGACTGAAAACAATCGAAGCTACAGAAGAACGTCTGCAAATTTATGACAAAAATAATAACTTTCAAACACATCACAAGAAACTGTTACAACCGAACATATTGCGTCTTACGGTAGTGAGCATTGAAAACTCATTGGAAATGTCATTTATGCTGATGTCATTAAGAATATTTTGGTGAGTGTTGCAAACAATGCTAGCATTCAACCTTTCCTATCCCAAAGTATTTCTCAGCCAGGTTTTTAATCTACGAAGATTAAAAAACTACTTCTCACAAGCAGCAAAGCTTACCGGGTAAACTAAGAGGATCTTAATCAGCTGGAGTATTTAAGAATAAAGAGGGTTTTCCAACTCTGACAATGCCTGGTAAGCTCTTTTAACATCGTACAGAGATTTTGCTCATGTTGCATTTCTGAATAAATCAATTTGATAACTCATCGATTGTTATTCAGCTCTGGATAAATTTTGACCATTTCAGGAACTAAGCCGATCTTGAAAATTCTTGCAAATTCTTTATACTTTGCCGAATCGGAATTCAGGCTACTTTTAAATTGTTCGGTCAGTTTAGAGTTAACGCTGTCCATGAACTGATTGTAAAGTATTTTATAATGCAGTTGAGTGTCTGCAGTAGCTGTCATCGAGCCTCCACCCAATCTTTCAGGCAGTGGCGGCTCGTGCCATGGGGCTGCAGGGCTGCAGCCCCCCCTGAAAGAAAGAGAAAAAGGGGAAGATATGTTTTCCTCTGTGTTTGTCCGACCCGATTACTTTTTTCACTTATGGATTGCGGATTGAAAATTAAAATATTTAAAAATTTGTTTGGAAACATGGCTTTGGGACAACATTCTTTGCAGCCCCAGATTTTGGATTTCAAGTGCTCTGATTGGCTAAAAAATATCCTTGAAGCTCCACCTCTTTTGGTATTTTACAGAATACATAACAGCAATTTTTGAATCTGTTGGGGCTGCATGGAAAACAGCCCCCCCCCCTAACCGAATAATTCTACAGACTTTTTAAAGTTAAGTTTTGTTTCGCAGAGTAGCGATGAGACATGACTGTAAATGTGATAGCTGTAGGATTAGGGTATTCAACAGGTTATAGGATGTACCGGTACTAGGGCAAGAAAACAACAGTGCTAGGACAAGAAACAATAGTGCTAGGACAAGAAACAATAACTTACACTGGATCTCGAACCTCAATCGTCTTAGGCTACTGTGTGACTGTGATGTGCAGTCTGACCATAAAAAGAGCTCAACACCTGCTCTCCTGGGCCACATCGAAACCTGCTTTTGCCTGAGGATGGGTTTCTTTTATGTCCGGTTTTCTTTATCCATCCTATTATTGTTATTACAAAGTGGCTATTTTTACACACTTGTTGCCATAGTTACAATCAGGTGTTGCCAGAGTTAGGATTAAAGTTAGGTAGGGTTAATTAAGGTAAGGGTTAGAGTTAGGAATAAGGTTAGGGTTTTGATCTTTGCCCAGTTTTGATCTTTGCATGTGACTCCATGCTGCTGAGGGTTGGTATAGTATTTTCTAGGGCAAGGAACGATAATTGTTTCCACTCAGTGATCCGTCAGGAGTGATAGATAGTTAAGTTAGGTGCTTCACTAGTGTCTGCCCTCTAGGTCTAGTACCGGTATGCTGCAGAAGTGCATCTACATGAATGATTTATCTTCTGAATTAAACGGTCTTTCTGTTGGCTGCTGCATTGGCAACTCCTGTCTTCAATCATTTAATGTATGCTGAAGGCTTGTGTTGTTTTGCATCAAGTGTCAAGGGACTCCAGAAACTCATCAATGTTTGTCAAATGTATGTAGTTTCTCATGACATTATATTTAATTGCAACAAAACTGTTGGTGTTTTATATAAAGCCTAGATGTTGAAATTTGGCTATAATCCGATCATATATAATACGGTATTTAAATAAAAATCGTATCTGCTTTGAGACCCTTGAAATATATTGGAGTAATAATTAACGCTTCTACCTGATGATAAAGACATGAAACGACAATTACGGTCATTGTATTGTTCTGAAAACATGTTAAAAGCAAGGTTTTCCAAACGTTTGATTGCTGTTAAAAATGTGTTGTTTCGTTCCTATTGTATGCCTTTATATGCCTGTCAACTATGGTGTAACTATCTTCTATCCAGTAGTAATCGCTTACGTGTTGGATACAATAATTGTTACAGAATGTTGTTTAATCTGCAGAGACGATGCAGCATCACCTCTGCATTCGTTGATAACAATATCACCATTTTTCAAGCTTTCATTTGTAAAAAATTATATCAGTTTGTAACCCGCTGTAACTTGTCTTCCAACCAATGGATATATGAACTAATGCGAACAGACTGTTACACTCAATCTTTGTATTTGGTACATTACGACTCAGCTCTTCGGAGTTGAGTATCTGCTTTGTTTCTACTTTCATCTTGAGTCTGATGCAAATAAATAAAAAAAAAATATCATATATATATGGATACTCTTATTTTGACTCTGAATCTACCTTCATTTAAAAAAATTGACAATGATTTCATTTGTCTTAACAGGTTTATGCTATAATAATTTACACTTTAATTGGAACATTTTGCAATTTATATACAATGGATAATTCTGTAATGTCATTGAAAAAAATTAGGTTTTCCCAGTTGTCTCTGCAAGAAAAACTTAGCATCAAAGCACAAGGAAGACCCACTCCAAACCTTGACATTTCCCAATCATCCACCAGTAGAGGTAACCCTTATGCAAGGAAGTTTAACAGAAATGTGTATGATGATCATGACTGGCTGTGTGGCTGCAACAGTGAAAATGCTTTCTTTTGCTTTCCCTGTTTACTGTTTGGTGGAGATCAAGAACATTCCTGGACCAAAGTAGGTGTGAAAGACCTGAAACATCTCAGTAGAAAGACAGAGAAGCATAGTAGATCAACTTTCCACATGAACAATACTTTGAGTCTTTCAGTGCTTGGCAGAGTTAATATTGCTACACTTATAGATTCTGGATATCAACTCTCCATTACTAAACATAATGAAGAAGTAACGAAGAACAGAACAGTATTGTAAAAGATTATAGATTGTATAAAATTTTGTGGCAGATTTGAATTGCCATTAAGGGGACATGATGAAAGTCAAGGCTCAAAAAATCCTGGTGTGTTCATGGGGTTAATTGATTTTGCTTCCAATCTTGATTCACGCTTCCAAAATCATTTTAATTCTGCAAAGGTATTCAAAGGTACATCCAAAACTATTCAAAATGAGCTTTTGGAAACGATTCTTGAGCTTTGCAAAAGCAAAATTAAAGAAGAAATATCACAGTCTGAATTTGTAGCAATCATGTGTGATGAAACTACTGACATCTCAGAGAAGACACAGATGGTGATTGTACTACGGTATGAAAGTCATGGGAAGCCTGTTGAAAGATTTTGGGGTTTTTTTAATCCTGCTAACCAGACAGCAGAAGCTCTGTCTTCAATCCTATTTCAGGAACTTAAAGTTTTGCTTGGGAGCAATACATCCAAACTTGTAGCACAAACTTATGATGGTGCTGCTGCTATGAGTGGTGCAAGAAATGGTGTGCAATCAAGAATCAAGCAAGTATATAGCAATGCACACTTTGTCCATTGTTATGCACACCAGCTAAACTTGGTTATACAAAAAGCCACTTCGCAGAATACCAGTGTCAGAGTCTTTTTTAACAGTCTTTCGGGAATCCCAAGTTTTTTCTCCAAATCTCCTCAAAGAATGGCTGCTTTGGACCAAGTTGCTCAAAGGCGTATTCCTCGCCCATCAGCAACACGATGGAATTTTAAAAGCAGGACGGTGAATGCTGTATCGGAGGTAAAAGACGCACTTATAGAATGCTGCTCAACTTTGGAACAAAGCAACTCTTCGGTGACTGGCTTTGCTGCTGCTGGTATAAAACGAATGCTCATAGATCCAAAATTTGTGTTTTGGTTAGATTTCTTTTCGAAAATCATGCCTCATGTTGACATACTGTTTGCTCAGCTGCAGTCTGTGGAGCTTGAGTCATTCAAAGTGCAGTGCTCTCTGGATAATTTTCTGTCAGCAATACAAAGAATAAGGGAAGGCATTGCTGCAGACAATGAGTCACCTTCACCCACACGGAGAATGCCTGAATCCCAAATCATTGATGCTAAAGAAGTATGTGATGTTGTCTTAATGCAGTGTCAAGAAAGGTTCAAGTTCACCAATCATCTTGAAGCAAGCACTTTATTTAATTTGAAAAATGCTTCACAATATGCAAGACAGTTTCCAGAAAAAGCTTTAGAAAAATGTTGTGAAGCATACCCTATGTTAATCAAAGACAAGCTCAAACCGGAGCTGTCTGTTCTCTATTCTAGAAATGACATGCATTCAGTGAGTGGACTTGTGCAGCTGCTTTCGTTGCTAAACCTGGAAGGAATGCAATCAACTTTTTCTGAAGTAATAAAGCTAGCTAAAATTCTACTTACCACTCCAATGTCAACAGCAGAACCAGAACGTTGCTTTTCATCACTGAAAAGGATTAAAACCTTTTCCCGCAGCACCATGTGTACTGAAAGACTTTCTGCATTAGCCATGGTGTCAATAGAAAATCGCTTAATAACTGAAACCAAAGATTTCAACGAGAGGGTAATTGACCATTTTGCCATGGCAAAAAGTCGCCGAATGGAATTCATCTATAAATAAAGGTCCGCTGTCCTTTATATGTGATGCTCAGTAATGTGTAGCAAAGAGTAAATGTGGCACCTATGGCTTGAGCGAGATCAATGGTTATAATTACAATATGTGTGTGTGTATTTGTTTGTTTTTGTAATGTTAGGTTCAGTCGTGTTCTCATTGCTTTAAGAATTGGCGCTCCAATTGTTTCTGGAATGAGGAGGCGACTGATTCTTAACTAATTCATCTACTTGTTTTAAAGTGTCAGGTTTGGTGGCCGTGCTTAACTATATTTATCGATGCATATACCGCAATATTAGATCCTTTCATGCACGTCTTAAACCATTAAGGTTTTGCCACCTTTTCCTTTTGTTGGTTTTGTTACTGTATTTCTTTTTTACAATATCATTTCTTTTGCATTCTGTCAAAGAAAAATAATTTGAATTGAACTGAATTATACTTGCCATCCAGTGGGCATTTATACTTGTGATAGAATTGAGATTTTGTCTTTGTCCTTCTGTATTGTGATACATGCAGGGTTGCTAGCTGGCTTCAGCTGGCAAAAGATAATTTTTGTAGGAAAGAATAAAAAATGTTAACTTCCAAGCATTTTTAGTTCTGGAGCAGTGGGTGCATACATGCAGGGTGCTCCAAAAAAGATGTAGCTACGGTTATACTACATGTATACTGCAATATACTGTGTGTGTGCGAAGATTATGTACTTTGTAATGAGATCGTTTTTAACTGCAAAAAGTCGTTTGCTATGTATTTTCTAACTAATCACTTAAAGTTAAATTTAAATCCAATTTCACGGCTCAACGGAAGTCAAATCAAATCTGTAGATAGCGTCAGATACTTGGGTGTATTTCTTGACACGGCAATGTGTGATGACAAGGATATAAACCGACAAGTACGATCATTATACTGTTTTACCAATAAATTAAAATTTTACAAGAGCTCCAGTGAAGTTAAAAATGTTCTCTTCCGTTCATATTGTACCCCAATGTATGCATGTCACCATGGGAAAATTATCACCAACGTGAATTAATCGCTTGCGTGTTGCATTCAATAATGCATTTAGAATTATTCACCATTTGCCCAAACATTATAGCGTAGGCTACGTGAACATCAAGTCTTGTGTAACATTGTATGTCATATAACATTTGATGCATTACAACGGAAAAGGGCCTTTTTTTTGTTGGGTAATGTGAATCATCGTCAAACTCTATTGTTGATTCCCTGATAAGGTATGACTGCTATCGTAACTCAAACTACCTCCTTCATTATAATACCACTATGTAGGCTATGCCGTTACCTAGCCTTGATGGCTGCTATGGCACAGCAGTGATATCAACATTCATCGATTGATAAAGTTTAAATTTCTTTTTATAGTTGGGTGTTTGAACAGATTAAGTATGATATTTCATTTTGAATATTGATTTTTGTTTCGCATGTTTAATTTGTGTGATATGGATCGCATGATCTGAAATGGACGATTGATTAATAAATTTTTTGCTTACTTCAGCGTCATTCCTGTGAATGTACTTCTGTTTGTCTTTTGTTTCTGTGTATTTTTTTGTGTGGATCGTATGTGGACAATCGTGTCCGATGCCGGCGATCGACAATAAATATTTGCAGACAACAAACTGAGCGAACTATTGAGAAAACGACGAAGTGCATAGAACATAGTTTGATTTGTATTTAGCACTGATTTTGAATATAAAAATTTGAAATATTAGTATTTTTCAAGCTCTACAGCAGCATTTTTGACTGTTATTCCACTCCCAAATTTCTTTTGAAAATGCTCTCAAAATGCACCAAATTAAATGTAATTGTAAAAAATTTTCTGGGGGAGGCCCCCCAGACCCCCCGCCGTGGGTGTCGCCTTCGGCGACACGCCCGCAAGGTTCGCCTGATATCGCCCTCCAACAATTCTTGGATATGCTGCCTTGCAGCCCCCCCAATTCAGGAGGCCACCAGCCGCCACTGTTTCAGGGACTCTTCTTTGCCGTGGTGCTTGCAAAGGCGTGATAAAATTAGCAGCAAATTTTTTTGGAAGTGACAGTGCATTTTTGTAATTGTTCTCAAACTCCAAATCACGATATTTCTTCAGAGTGATTTTCAAAGTCTGAAACAGCTCTTTACAGCTTTTCTCCTTGCAACGTGATACTAAATTGCTCCGTAAGTGACACAGGCTTCAAAATCAGTACAAGTCCCAAACATGTTTCAGCTTTAACTAAGCTTGTTAAAATTCCTTGTGCTATTATTTTTGCTTCTAGCGTAGACAGTAGACCAGAAGCAACAATTTCTGACAAAGTTTTCGTGATGATATGATAGTTAACCGCTGTTGACTGTATCGGTGTCACCCTGCACAACCACCTCGTTGGGCACAATGGCCGCAGTTTGCTTCAATGAAGGTCGATCCTTCATTGTCTAGCGTGAAATCCAAGGCAATTTAGGTCTGTGACCAAACATCAATAAAAGAAAAACAACAGAAATTTGAGATGCTTGGAAACAACTAAATCGAAGTCCAACTTCATGGCAAATATTTTTTCTAAATTATTGAGAGGGATGCTACCAAAATGTTGGGGGGGATATATCCCCCATCTCCCTCTACTTTGGCACCACTGGCGCAAAAGATTGTATTTTTTACACTTGCATGGCCTAAATTTATTTACGATGATTTCGTTTAGATATGGTGCCGTGCCGTTGTGTACAAAACTGCAATAAATTGTGATGAAATAAATGCAGTGACAGTAGTTCAGTTCAGTAATTTTACATGAAGTAGCTACAATTTAGTCCACATACTACTCATAACTTTTCATGCTGCCACGAAGTGGTTCCAGCGTCACTAAAATAGTCTTTGAAAGATTCGAGTAGGGTAGATTCGAGTAGGGTAGGCCTACCTACATTGATAGCTTGAGATGAGATTCTTCTTCCTGATACCATGCAGTGGATGCATTCGAAAAGAAATGCCCTCCATTTATCCAGGTGCACGATTCCATTTCTCTTTTCATGATCAGTAGAATTCGGAATTTAATATTAGGCTACTCACCACACTCGCGTCACAGAAAATTATGAAGAATCGCTGCGGCCTTAACAATTGCAAAAGTGGGAGCAATCAAGTGGTCCATACCTTACCAAACTAACTTTGAAGCTAAAATACCAAAAGATTTTTTACAACTCGCCGTATAGCCTACGCGACAGCCTATACGTTTATTGAACATTTTTTGTCATGTAGGGTAGGCTGAAGCCAGGTGGGGTCGCATTCGTATCAAGTTTTAACCTAGAAGAAAGTTTCACCTCCGGTCTCAACCTCCTACAAATGCCACCGACATTGATGGTTGGCTTGTAACGGTCTACATGACGAACGTTCATGCTGCCCACTGTTTAATTATCCAAATTCAGAGTGACTGGACCACCAACAGACAGGACTAGATTAGTGAAAAAAAATTGGGCCCGATACCAAGGGGATTCTCAGCCCCCTTATCAATATATTGGGCTCCTCGAAAAATTGCCGGACAATAAATTCATCTCGGATCCAAAAGTTCCAATGTCAACGCTACTACCGCCTATCCATACCAACCGATGCCGATAAAAACAAAGTATTGTAGTGAGCCTTGACAGCAATCATCAATAGTAGTTGACAGCAACCATCAATAGTAGTTGACAGCAACCATCCACAGTAGCGTTGACAGCAACCATCAACAGTAGCCTTGACAGCAACCATCAACAGTAGCGTTGATAGTATCCATCAACAGTAGCGTTGACAGCAACCATCAACAGTAACGTTGACAGCAACCATCAACAGTAGCGTTGACAGCAACCATCAATAGCAGCGTTGACAGCAAACATCAGCAATAGCGTTGATAGCAACCATCAACAGTAGCCTTGACAGCAACCATCAATAGTAGCGTTGACAGCAACCATCAACAGTAGCGTTGACAGCAACCATCAACAGTAGCCTTGACAGCAACCATCAACAGTAGCGTTGACAGAAACCATCCACAGTAGCTTTGACAGCAACCATCAACAGTAGCGTTGACAGCAACCAACCACAGTAGCTTTGACAGCAACCATCCACAGTAGCTTTGACAGCAACCATCAACAGTAGCGTTGACAGCAACCATCCAAGGAAGCTTTGACAGCAACCATCAACAGTAGCCTTGACAGCAATCATCAACAGTAGCGTTGACAGCAATTGTTAACAGTAGCGACAGCAACCATGAATAGTAGCTTTGACAGCAACCATCAACAGGAGCCTTGACAGCAACCATCAACAGTAGCGTTGACAGCAACCATCAACAGTAGCGTTGACAGCAACCATCAACAGTAGCGTTGACAGCAACCATCCACAGTAGCGTTGACAGCAACCATCCACAGTAGCTTTGACAGCAACCATCCACAGTAGCGTTGACAGCAACCATCCACAGTAGCGTTGACAGCAACCATCCACAAAAGCCTTAACAGCAACCATCAACAGTAGCGTTGACAGCAACCATCAACAGTAGCGTTGACAGCCACCATAAACAGTTGCGTTGACAGCAACCATAAACAGTAGCGTTGACAGCAACCATCCACAGTAGCGTTGACAGCAACCATCCACAGTAGCCTCGACAGCAATCATCAACAGTAGCGTTGACAGTAACCATCAACATTAGGGTTGATTGGGAGCCGTGAGCTTGGAAAAACCACCTCATATTCGTTGGATATTGTGCGTTTAAGTGTCTTAATTTGAGGCTTAAAGATAGGTCTATTATTGGTACTGGGCCCAAATTATCTTTTTAACGGTCCTGACCGTTAAACAATGCTGTGAGCTCTTTTATAGTTAAAATACAATAACCCTGAAATTGGTGGCCCACTGCTTCTGCTGTCGTTTCTTTTTCTGATCAACCACGCTTCAAAACATGCAACACTTGCAGGCCTAAAATTTTGTCTTGCTTTTCTTAGCTTACGGTTAATTTATGAAAGTGTATTTTTATGTTAAAAGCAACTAGAATAATGACATAAAAAATTTTCAAAAGCTGCAGCCCTGATCTTGAGAAGCACCGAGTAGCGGTAAGTCGGTGAGTCCCATGGTTGAAACGGTGAGTGCAGATCTGGTCCAGATATAGTGACTGTTTGGGAAGGTACAAAAACAAAGCCTTTGGCACTAACAAAAGTAAGATGGCCAGCTATTTTCTCTCGGCCACTTTTCTTTCAGCAACTGAAAAGCCCACCCAATTTATTACACACTGGGTAGATTTGAGCAGTGTTTTTCAAGAACCAACTGAAGCTGAGACTCAAACCAGGATTACATGATTAGAAAACGAGCGCCTTATCCGTTGCCCCGAGCAACTTTTACAACAGCTGAAAAACGCAGTGCACCGCAAAAGATAACATCAAAACAATGTTCTTAATTTACAAACAATAAATTGAAAACAGCAAAAGACATGATCGTAGTCATAATGTTGTTGCAGACGTGGCGTGTCGTATGTTGAAACATCCGCTCATATATGGCTCCCGGCACGGCGACAACATTCCTGGGCACGATGGTGGAGAGAGGTGACCAGGATACATAGTAGGGCAAAGTGGGGCGTGTTGTCACAGGGGCGTGTTGTCACAGCACG
Organism: Aplidium turbinatum; assembly: GCF_918807975.1. Taxonomy (NCBI): domain Eukaryota; kingdom Metazoa; phylum Chordata; class Ascidiacea; order Aplousobranchia; family Polyclinidae; genus Aplidium; species Aplidium turbinatum. The sequence goes on along the minus strand of NC_137483.1, from coordinate 338,481 downwards.
ATTTCCATGTGATAACCCAAGCGTACAACCACGAGTTTTCAATGGAAGGCATAGTTTTCAGTTCTCTTTCCTACAAGCAGTGAAGATTAATAAATTTGTAACCACAGCATAAATTATGAGGAGTGCCATTGAATTTTGGACAAAATTAGGTTTTATAACTAAACTAAAAATGGTCTGGAAAACTAAGGTATGATCATAACTGATCAGAAAAGATATCATTCGTTAGCTTTAAGCCTGCTCTTTTCATCATACCAATCAGATAAGACATGCAAGTAGAGATGTACACATGGTTGTTGAAACCACCTGATTTCATACCACGGGGCGTGTTGTCACAGCTGTGACTACACGCCCCGAGGTGTGCATTTTTAATATTAAGAAACATAAAAAAATTATTTGTGTTTATACAACGAGGTAATATGCGTATTTGTTAAAATACAACGCTTTTTTAGGAAATAAAAATTAATATTAGATAATGATACACACATATATTCGATAGTGACACATAATTCTCAAGATGGCATTTTTATTGTTTTTGATAATGGGCATAAAATTTTTACCGATATGTTGTAAATTAAATTTTTTTGCATTTCGCATATTTTTTATTCGTTCAGCCTGTATTAAAACCATTTTTTGTTGGTTTCTGTCATATTTTAGTCATAAATCATGTGCATAAATTTTGTGACAACACGCCCCAGGGTGGGGCGTGTTGTCACAGTCCATTCACTTGCATTAAACATGCATTTATGTAAAAACGAAATAATCCAGAAAAACTTTAACTGTAGCTAAAAGATGCCGAATGATACCTCTTTCAATTGCACTATCTAGCATTTCGATACCATTGGTACAGAACGAGATATATGCTGATTTGTAAAAATTGTGACAACACGCCCCACTTTGCCTATTTAATGCTCTACGTTTTGATTTATTTTGAGTCAAAAAGTGAAGGCGAAAGACAACACAGCAAGCATAATGCCACACGGAATATAGGCCTACAGAAAAAGATCAAAAGTCGACCAATCCAACGCACCGTAGTAATTTATCCATGACCGCTTTCAACCGGCCACTAAATGAGACCACCAACTAATAACACCAGAACTAAAAGCATATAATCCAGAAGTCAGAAATTAGCTATACCAACAACACTACTGTATAGGCTACTGCACTATAGCCTACTAACTGAAGTCATACACCATGGTGGCAGCTGCTTAAAAGCCTTACAGTGTGTCACTCCTCAAAGCGTTCCAATCACGACACACGGATTGCCCCGTTAGCTCAGTGGTTACACGCCCGGCTCAAGATCACGCGGCGCAAGTTCGACTCTCGGGGTGTGCGCTTGAGCAACGTATTTTCAGGACTGCTCTCCATTCAGCGGCACTTAATGAATGGAATAATTCTTGGGCAACAACAACACTTCAACAATCGGAAAACTTCACTTTGCCAATCTCGGTAATCGGCCCTGTGTCAAGAGCCTCTACGTTTACAAGTATGTGAAACTACCAAGAATAACCAATCAAGGCTTCGTCAGTCCGACGACAAAGATTCAAAACCAACCAACCATTGCAAAGCGGTGGATGTAGCCTACACGCGAAAAATACGCAAAACTACGTAGCCTAGGGTAGCCTATAGCGCAATATTAAAAAGCGATCAGACGCTTTGTGTAATTTTGTCCTAATTAAAGGTTATAAAGTAGGCCTAAGGTAAAAACGCCGCGACAACCGCAGGAAAAAATTGTGAGCCTGCAGGATTATACAGGTTCCAGAATTTTGAAGCAAAGCAAGAATGAGTAGCCTAATGTCAGAAAACGTGGAGCGTGGAGCTACAAAATAAACTGCTCTTAGTATTTTGGATAGCCATTGGGAGTCTTGTCGAGATAAAGCCGCGTGTTCTGAAGCTGTGTCCGCCTCGATAACTCCGTTGGTTAGCGCGCGACTTCGTGAATGCAAAGGTTTCAAGATCAAGCGGCGCTGGTTCGAGTCTCGGCTTGAGCAACGGATTCTAAGATCTGTTTGCCATTTCAACAGCACCTAATATTTTAAGCGCTGTTTTATGCATATTAACCTGTTGGTTTTGCCATCTTTTCCTTTTGTTGGTGCCAAATTCGTGAGTTTACTTTGAAGTTCTTTACATGTTCGCGCCCTCTAAGAAAAATAATTTTGAATTGAATGAATGGAATAATTCCCAGGCAGTGACATTTTAACAACAATCGGAAGCTTTACCCGGTCCATCTTGGTGACTGGACCTGTATCAGTGGTTCAAAATTTCTACAAGTTTGAAAATGCCAGGATAAAGTTCTAAAAGAAGCTTTCCCAGTCTGAGGATAAGGATTTAATCAATCAACCTCCATCATTTTGTGCTTGAGCAGACGCTTTCATCACAGTCGACAGATGTTGAAGATGCTGAAATGGACATAGCATACCGTACCTCAAAAGAACCATTGGCTAAATTTTGTTTTTAGCCTACGATGAAAAGTCGGTTTTTAAATCTTCCATTTGAAATTGATTAACTTTAAAAACAGAAGATTCTCTAATCTCTATAGGCTAAGTTTCTTGTTTGTCAGAAATTCTATTTATTTCTGTGAGCGGTGGGTCCACCTATTGTTCACACAGTTGGTTTTTGAAAATTTAAAAATCAGGCTTCCAAAGAATAAAGGAAGGCAGTCGTTCCCCCTTGTCAACTAATGTTTCATTTAGCCTATGGCGTGTTTACAACAACAGGTGAAAGTTAGACTGAGACAAAAAAGCTTTCTATTGTACCGTAGGCTATTTTAAATTTAGCAGTTTGCAACGCACAAACACCTACAAATACTTAGGAATAACATTTGATGAGTCGTTATCATGGAAACAGCACATCAATATAATCTCAACAAAACTTTCTCAAAGCTGTGCACTGCTATGGTGCTCTATATCGATTAAGAAAGTGCGTAAATTCCCAGACATTAAGAGCAGTTTACTATGCTCTAGTAGGCTACACTCCCACCTAATGTATGGTATTATCTGTTGGGGTCGTGCGTCCAAAACGGAACTATATCCTTTAAATCTGGTACACAATCGCATCATTCGCTGTTTAAACTTCACCAAGATTAAGGACAGAATTTCCACCAAATCTCTTTTCAATAAAAGCAACTTGCTACAAGTCGAAGACATGTTTTTAATAGAAGTAGCCTATGCAAGTTTGTTTATAAAAGCAATAAAGGACATCTAGGCTACGGTACCAGCAATGTTTTTGAGTAGCCTACGGTACTTTCGTCCTAGCAGGAATACCAGCGACAAATTTCTAATAAACTTAGATTGTGTGTTCAAAAAAACTCAGATGAGGTGAAAAAAATCCAGGTCCAAAAAAGATGTAGTAAAGCGGTTAAAAGTACCTGCATATGCTTTTAATACCACTTTATATCATTACACAGAAGTCCCGGAAAGCTGCAAATAGTAACACGTAGTAGGCATCCTTCCATCTTTTCAGATGATGGTAGCGCTCTGGGTACGGCAGCTTCTCATGTGGCTCTGAAGTCCAATCCTGGCGTGGCAGTCTCGTCCACAGTTTGGACATATGAAATCAGAGGAGTTCTGAGGCTGCTGTCTCTCTTTTCTTCTTCGTCTTCTTTGCTTTAGTTGCTTCCTCCACCTCTACTGACCCTTTGCTAGACCCGCACTGACTTCGTAGCGCCATCTGTTGCGGTTTGCTGCGATCAGTTTCCAGCTGGCAGGGTCTATGTCAGTTAGCTTCAGGTCACGTTTGCAAACGTCTCTGTAACGCAGTGCAGGTTGTCCTACTGGGCGTTTCCCTGTGGCAAGTTCACTGTACAGAATGCGCCCATCCTTCATTCTGGATACATGCCCCAACCAGCGTAGACGTCGCTGGCAGAGGAGAAGGTGCATGCTCAGGGAGCAAGAACGTTCCAGAACAGTAGTGTTGGGTATTCTGTCCTTCCAGGAAATACCAAGAATGTGCCTCAAGCAGCAAAGGTGAAAGCTTTCAAGGCGGTTTTCTTGTCTAGCATAAGTGGTCCAGGACTCATTATTGTACAGCAGAGTACTAAGAACACACGCACGGTACACTTTGAGTTTTGTGGTAAGTGTCAAAAGATTATTGTCCCACACTCTCGCCCCGAGTTGAGTCATCACTCCTGCAGCCCTGTCTATCCGTCTGTCGATGTCCTTATCTAAGGACAGGTTGCTGGTGACCGTTGAACCAAGGTAGGTGAAGTGGTCTGTCACTTCGAGCACTTCTGGTCCTATGGTGATGACAGGTGGCTTGGGGACATCTTGGCACATGACCACTGTTTTCTTGATACGGATGGTCAGTGCGAATTCCCTACAGGCGTGTGCAAACTGGTTGAGCAACTGCTGCAGCTCATGCTCGACATGTGCTAACAGTGCTGCGTCGTCGGCAAACAACAGTTCTCTGATCAGCACTGTACGAATGTTTGTCTTGACTCTCAGTCGGGCCAGGTTGAACAGTTTTCCATCACTGCGAGTGTGTAGGTGGACTTCTTGTGTGGAGTGACCAAATGCAAAGTTCAGCAACAGAGAGAAGAAAATCCTAAACAAAGCCTATAACTTATAGCCTATAACTTGTAGCCTATAACTTATATAATTAAACTATACAAATATACCTGCTTTTGTTGGTAGTTATTATGGCATACGACTATATACAAAAACAAATGGGGTTCCTGTTCCAACAAGGCTATTGTTCGTCTACCAAGGTGCACAACTGACATGTTCCTATGATTTTCAGCATTGTTTGGATCTATTTCTCCTAATTTTCTGTGCATGATGTAATCTTCTCTGATGAAGAGACTTAATATAGGTATTTCTGTTCTGTAGAAACCATAAAATACAACTTGTGCAGACGAAAATGCTCACAATGGAATTCCAGGTTGACACTATTTACCGTACCTTTTTCAGAACATACCAGTAGGCTATTTCAAAAAAACAAGCATATGCTTTGTTCCACGATTAACAAGTGCATCATAAATCCGTTTTGCACCATCAACCTTCTCAGTCTTACATTGAGACTGAAAATACAAAACCAGCGCTTCCTACTGCTCTAATATGCTGCTGATGACCTGTTCTCGAGAAAGCCAAGATGTTTGTGCTAGTTTTGGAATTTTATGTTGAGCTTCATAAGCAACTTTTTGAATCAAAGAAAAGGTAGGCCTACAAACCGAAAAAACCTAGATTTACCCAAATTTGAAAAAAAAAAAACTTAAAACCCAGATGTGGTCAAAAAAACCCAGATCTAGGTGGAAACACCTAGCGCTGGCATATTTGCTTCCTATTAATGATACTCATAACTAGATAGCCTAATACAAGAGGTGATAAGAAAGATTTACTTTTTAAACCAAGAATGCATTGCATAGGCTACAAAGCTTGGCCAACGCTCAATTAAATTTCTTGAAACAAACACTTTACGGCTTTAAAGTACTTTACGGCAAAACCTTAAGGCTTAAAGTAGGCTACTGCTTCAGCTCTTAAAGAAATTGACGGCGTCAGCGCTAATTTCTAGCGCTATTTTAGCCAGGGTCTCACAAAACAGAAGTATTGCAACAACGTTTAGGCTAACAATGGCTATAAATAAAGAGCAGGTTTTATGTTTTGAGACTGTATTGTAATTAGGTGCTTAGCTTCTTAGCTATTTTTTTGTAGAAGCACAAGCATTTCAAAACGTTTGTCTGACAATCTGCTGCGTTTGGGAAGCATAATGTCCTTTCCAAGTGAAAACATGCATTCCACAGCAGCGCTGAATGGTATAGGCTACTGGTGTGTTGAATTTCAAAAATAAGTCTTGAAAACGTTTACTCGGAAAGGGATCACTGTTCCAAGCGTGCTGTGATGGCTTTGCATAAGTTATATATAAATCGTTTAATGAGGTCCACTGCACCAACATCGCTCTTTTCAGGGGCATAGAGCTCTTGAAATAAAGTATCTTCAACCTCCGCGATGACATTCATTGATTTTTCGCTTTCTCTTTCTGATCCCTCGTTCTCGATAGCCTGACGATATGAGTGATCACCATTTGGCAAACTTCTTCCGCTTGTATTCCAGGTAGCCATTCCAACCAACGCGAAAGCGGGTAATTCGGATGAGTCGCGCTGGCCAGAATACCTACATTGTGAAACTCTCATAGTGAAACGAGATTTTCCATGAAAACAAAAATTGACGCATAGCGCTTGACGCTTAAAATCGGCAAAATAGTTGACGGCGCTATCACTTCCGTCAACTAAAAAATAAATTGACGGCTCTAGCCTCAGCGTCAACAAAAAGTCGACGCCGTCAACGTAGGCTACAACACTGCAAATAAGCTATGACACCACACGGGTGTGGCAGACTTGATGACCAGTTCGGTTCTTCTGCCACTCCCATCATCATCAGCAAACAATCTAACTCACATTATATTCTTGTTTTGTTTTTTTCACATGTGCTGATGATGCAAAATAAAAGAACTTTCTCTAGCAAGATATCTTAAAATTATACAATGGCAACACTTAAAACATAGCCCATTTGTTTTTTTGTCCAACAAAAAAATTGAAGACAAACGAGAAGGCAACCTGAACCTGTAGCCATCCAATCCAAAGTTTGTACTTTGCAAACTAATGATTTCAACTTAGTTGGTTTAATTTTGCCCGGTCGTTTCAGGTTATTATGACCTGTGTTGCTGACCAATGTGAGAGAAGGGTTGGTGCAAAAATAGATTTAATATGTTTATTTAAGGTTCAGGTGTTGCAACCTTGCCATGTTTTAAACAGATTGTCCTGCTTTGGTATCATGCACGCTATAACGTCCGCGTTTTGTCGCTTCTACCTTTTTCTAGACATCTGCTACGTTTGTCATATATTGTTTTTTCATTAAGATGGTCAGAAATAAAAACGAACTGAACTGATTTGAAAGCAGCACATCATGCGCTAGAACAGGCCAACATTTTATGCATGTTCTATTGTGGTTTTGCCTTGAAATTGGTTTGTAATTATTTCTTCAATCCATTTTATTTTTGAGTTTTCACAATAAAAAATAGTGATATGGACAATATTTCATTCATTCGGTATGAACAGTTTATTCAATATTCCCATTGCAGTAACATAAAAATAATATTCAAACATTATAAACTAACGGCACTTAACTTGGGTCCAATGGAACAGACCAGGGATCAGTTCGATTCAAACAGGATGCGGCAGTGATGACATTTGTCGTTGTTGAGGAAGCGTTCGATGAAGAGTACGGTATCGTAGGCATACCGGTAGCCTACTATAATCCACAGTAGAGCTGGGCGATATTGGTAAAATAATTTCGATACGATATTACCAAAAATAAAACGATATCTAAGTTTCGATATTATACGGCGAATCGCAAAGCACGGCTTTCTATAACTGCATGAAAAACATACTGAGCACTGGTACTGAAAGGCAGTGGCTATTCGACCGGCGCCGGTCTTTGAATCTGAAACACTATTTGACCGTCATTATACAGTCACTTTTTTTCTTTTTCTCTTTCAAAGCAAAAGACGAGAAGCGCGTATGTATATAATTTCTAAATCCTACTATTGTGTTCAACTCGTTCCGTGGCGCGTGCGATACCGGTACGTCGCCGACTCCTAGACTAGAGGGACTGAGTTCGATACTCCCCGGAAGCGTTCTTTTTTCTTTTTTTTAATTAATTTTGACCCGAAGTGCATTTTTGTAAATTTTTAATTTGAGTTGCATTACATTTACATACCATTACCATTTTTTTAAAAGAAGCATTGTATATAACTAACTTGTTGAGAGCAAAAATGTAATGCTTCGTTCGGCAAACACGGGGTCACATCAATCAATCATTTTATTTTTCGTCATTAACGCGTCCGGCAAGAAAAAGATACTAACTATAAAAGTCGATATAGACCTACCAGCACGTTAATGAACGGGAAAAGGTGGCAAAACCTTGAAAGGTTTAAAACGTGCCTGAATGAAAAATTATGTAGTAGGCTATATATCAGTAGTTAGCACGGCCACAAACGGAAAATTACCCAGAGAAATTCTCAAATTCCAGCAAATTAAAAAAACTCTAACTTTATTTATTACTGACATTTGAAAAGACATAAAAAATTGAGCTGTAGGCAACTCAAATTAAAAATTGACTACAAAAATGCACTTCGTGTCAAAATTTAGTTAAAAAAAAATAAATAAAAAAAGAACGCTTCCGGGTGGTATCGAACTCAGTCCTTCTAGAGTAGGAGCCGGCGACGTATCGCACGCGCCACGTACCGAGTTGAATAAAATGGTTGGATTTAGAACTTATATGCGCGCTTCTCGTCTTTTGCTTTGAAAGAGAAAAAGAAAAAAAGTGACTGTATAGTGACGTCATGACCGGTCAAATACCGTAGTGTTTCAAATTCAAAGACCGGCGCCGGTCAAATAGCCACTGCCGTACTGAAATGAACAACATTTATTGCAAACAATGCTGCTATTTAACTGTCGCAAACTAAAGATTTTTGGACAAAAATGTCAGCATGTTGACATTGCAGGGTTGTAGGCACGATCTCTTCTTGGAAACAATTGAGCCACTAAGTGAAAACATCCTTTCACTGCTAACACTGGTGGCTTGAATGCACAGAAGTTTTCTTGCAACTTTTGCAAGTGTAGGAAAAGTCAGTGCATTAGCTCGCCACCATGTATAGATGCCTCTATCCTTGTTGATAGTTTTTGATGCAAAATAGAGATGCAGCTGTGAGTAGCAAAACAAAATAAAGTATATATCTACCTAGTTGTAGCTACCGTAGGCTATGGCCGCTACACTATGCTACGGCTAGGGATGCACAATACAGAATATCGAATCTTAGAGATTCGAATCTCAATGTATTCGAATCGCATTTGCAGTTTCTTTTCGGATATCAGAATTCGAAAATAAACCTGTTAAATGAACAGTGTGCAACGTTAAACAAATGTAAAGTTGATATCTTCCGTCTTGCGCGCCGACTTTTTTCTTTATGGACTGTTTGTTCCAAGCGCCTTTTTTCTTCCTTCATAGGGTTCACGCAGTTATCAGAACTGCAGACACGCAGTGCGTTCCCGTACGAGTGAATAATTTGTGTGTGCGGCCACAAATGATTCAGTACGTGTGCTGTAGTGATGCAAACCGCGCTGCATAGGCTACGCGGCCGCTTTTGACTTTTTTGCCGCGGGAAGGTTGAAATGACAAAGCCGCTTGCCGCGTAAACTTTCAAGAAGTATTAGTCATAAAACTTCAAATTTAAATTGGAAACACGGATCACTTTTTTTTCCTTTAACGGAAACTCTCAGCTGGAAAGCTATGCAAATGGCTTGCAGTTGACAGGGTTTTGGGGCTGGCTTGTGAGGGAAGCTGCATGATTTCTGCTGCTTAGAGACTAAAAGGACATGAGTCTGTTGCTTTGGGAAAAAACCCTTACTATGCTACCCCAGTCTAATTACAAATATTTTTGCTTTTTGTTTGTAACTATTTGGAAAAAATTGCCGCGTAATTTCAGAATAGATTCGAAATTCTGGATTCGAAATTAAGTATTCTAGAATAGCCAGGTATTCTGTATTGTGCATCCCTAGCTACGGCCGCTACGTTATGCTACGTAAATTCAGTCAGCTTGCAAGTTTCCTATCGTATTTACCGGACTTCATCCTTTGCAACAATGGCAACACGTGGGAATCAATAAGCAGGATTGCATAATCACAAAGACTGCTCGCAATGCGTAAACAATGCACACACACTGGGTTGTCTGCACATGCGATGTCTGTGTCACTGCGCATGTGAAAATGTTGCTATAATTTCAGTACATTTTATAAACGATAAAATCGGAGCTTTGTGAATAAATATCGCTGCCGAAAAAATATCGTATCGAAATATTGTAATATCACCCAGCTCTAATCCACAATAACGTAATCCAGAATTATCCAATGTAAATTCAGGGTAAATGCACACTAATCCAACAAATCACGTAGGGATCATCAAAGGTGCATCCGGAGATTAGCAAGAAAGTGTTTATGAAGAAAGGTTGCAAATGTAAGTGAAGAGAGAAAAGTTTCACATACAAATACAAGTGGAGAAAAAAGTTCAAAATACCAAAGGTGTAGAGACATGTCGGCTTGTAGAAGACAGTGACGAAACATAACCTACCGGTATAACGTTCTCGGAGTTACTGCGGTCTGGAGAGAGAATAACTTAAATTGCATCAGATTCTATAATAGTACGGTACACAAAAAGATTACATCACAGTAACATACTTCCATTCATAAACATAAGGAACTTAATATAAGTACGCTCAGTGTTCAATAGTTCAATCTGATTAGCCAGGAGCAGCAAAACACTATTTGGTCATCTAGCCAGCTGCTCCTAACTGGCCGAATTAATAAAAACAAAAATACATTGAAGAAAGCACTCGAACTGGCTAATGGCAATGAAATAATTACGATATAAGTTAATCATCTGTAACAGCATAAGTTTTTGTAGAGGTAGGCTAAGTTGTTTTTCATGTAGAGAATAGATTTGTTGTCAATTTTAGATAATATAATTTTATACATTGAAAAGTGTGCATATTTCCTGTGGGATTTTATTCCATAGTTTTTAATCTTGTATTTTTATGTTAGAGCTGGATTTCTTTGTTTTAACTCTTGGCGAGAAATATTTGTTCTGCCGAGATGACCTTGTGTTATGGAAGTGTATGTCACTGTGTTTGGAAGTATCCATTAAAGATTGATGACAGATGTTTACTTTTGTATTTAAACATAATTTTTGCGATTTCTTGTTGATATATGAGGTGTATATAATTGTAGTACACAACACTTCTAATCATGGGCGCCGGGTTTTGAAAATCGCCGGGGGGCAAAGTTTCTAGCCGACTGATTGCTTACATTCAAAATGCTGATGTTTGTTTGTCAGCATTGATGTTTTATTGCGTCTATATGCCATTGTATATCGCCAAGCTTTATAATGTAGGCTCAGGCCTCGAAATTCACGGCGGACATCGGACATGTCCGCCGTCACAGCAAGTGATGTCCGCGGGAAGTACCATCTAAATCGGTCATACTTGTCCGTCGAGAATTAGCACAGGAACTAGCGATACAAATCGTCATTGCATAGCACGAACAATTGTTGCGATATAATTTCCAGCGCATTCTAGCGCGCATCTAGAAAATGTGAATACTGTATCCCTTAGCTTCCATTCAAGCAGAAAAACTTTCGATTTTTACCTTGCTTCCACGATTGATGACATTGAATCAGCGTAACAAAGGTGAATTCTTGTCTAAGAATCGATGGGAGTACCGGTACTTCTGCACTAATCACGCGCAATTTTGTTCAAGGTTTACGTCACAATGTCTGGCCTTGATCTCCGAGTAATATTGATACGGCAAGGTTGGTTACTAAATTAGATTATACGAGTAGGCTATTACAGCAAGATGCAAGAAAATTTGTTTAGTTTTGGTATTACAGTAAGAAAGAAAAGACCCAAGGAAAATTCACTTTCGCTCACATGACACGCAAAAATAAACTTAAAGAAAAAAGCCAAGTGAAAGTTTGCACAGCAGAAAATAGTAGCGTTTAGTCAGTGTATAAATTTTCCGACTCCTGCCCAGAGCATTGTGATGCAATAAGCTACACGACCTCGTTCGGTGGAAGTTAATCAGTCATGTGACGTATTGACCAGCTACACGGCGCTTTGACTCTTCAAGTCTTCAAGCGCAAGTCGTTGGTCTGATAAAAGCCTTTCAGAGTGACTGTACTGAATTTTTAAAAAGCCTTCTAAAACCGTACTTATAGTTTTGAAATGGCAAAGAATTATTATCGAGATAAAGTGATTAAGCATGACGATCGACGGCTAAAACTGGTGTGTCAGCCGTGAGACATTTGTCCGCCGAGATAGCTGCTCAGACCGGACACGTTTGTCCGCCGTCAACAAAAACGAATTTCGAGACCTGTAGGCTACTTCGAATTATATGCTGGTCACATTGAACTTTAGCTCTTAACTTAATACACGTAGATACTAAACTGAGCAAACAGCAAACGCACCTTGCTATTGACACTCCCAAGAAAAAACAAAGCAGAAGAAATCAAGAAAAACGTTTTTCAATCATTGTTACTATGCTTCAACGGCACCATGCTGGCGTTCTGGGTGGTTGCTTAAGAAAGTCCTTGGGGTATTCGTTCTCTATGGAGTCGTCTATTATGTGAGAAACATCTATCCCTTCTCTGTATTTCGTTTAGGAGAATGGAATTGCAATTTGTTAGTCTAACAGCAATTTGTAAAAGTCTTCTGGCCATTTGGCATCGACATATGAAAATTGTCTGTTTGTATGCTTCATTGAGCATTTTAAAATGTGAAAGTTCTACTTAAAGTTGAAGAAATTGCTTTTCAGCTTAGGATTGAACTTTGAACTGGCAATATCACACTGCAGAAGTTGCTAAGTGGATGGATGTAGCTGTTGATAATTTGCTTTTGTGTGCTACATGAATTATTGAAATAATGCGCTGAAATGTAATAGATTTTACATTGCACCATCTAGTACTTGTTGGTCAGTTTCCCAGGGACAACGATCTGTGGGTATCAGCAATGTCTTCCAACACTAGAAACCACACTCAGGCCACAAACAAGTCAAAAAGTCACGGATCAAACAGAGTTGGTTGCTACGAAATAGAGCGGACAATTGGGAAAGGCAACTTCGCTGTGGTCAAGCTTGCTACTCACTTGCTAACCCGTGCCAAGGTGAGGACTTGAACCATGCACAGGATGCTGTTGGCATAATATTAATGATATTACACATACGCGATACACATGCCTAAAACAGTGATATGGGGATTCATGTACTTTATACTCTGCCCTAAATTGCTGCCTAAACTTTGAGGCATTTTAATAAAACAATGTTATGTTGTTATGTTAGAAGGTTTTCCTGTGTTTTGTAGGACACAGGTATATAATTCCTTTAAGAATTGTTTGTTTTGATTTGAAACGTTGTTTTGAGTATTTCTATTATTTCCAATATTAGTATTGTTGATATATTACAAAGCAATGTTGTTATGATAAGTGTTTGTTTTACACAATAAGAACATCAACTTCCAACTTAGTGACCACTCTGACTTGAGAGTGGTCACTAAGTTTCCGTTTTGCAACTGAGATCCGTTTTCCATCTGAGTGATCACTGTTGTAGCTGTATGGGGGAAGCATGCTGAAACTTTGTAACATGCTTCTTATTCCTAATGTAAATATGTCCTCATATTATTGTAGAATTTGTATAATATTTGTTTAATCACATGTTCATTGTTCAATTCAATGCCAATATTATATAGTCCTTGATGTATTTTTGAAATGTTAATCAAAAACTCCAGTCTGTTATCGTAAAACAATCACAATTGTGATATCATCTGTGATCAGGTTGCCATTAAGATTGTGGATAAAACTCAACTTGACGAGGAGAATTTGAAAAAGTTGTTTCGTGAAGTCGACGTCATGAAACAATTACGCCATCCTCACATTATCAAGCTGTACCAGGTAACCCTGTCAACTGATGATCTTCGATTCATCACCCAAATGCTGAAGTTGACCTTATTATGTAAATGGTGCATTGCCGTTCGTGGTATTCATTGCAAGTGACTGGGCAACCTACCAGTTTGGGGAAGACTGAAATTTGCTCAGTCACCATTTATCTGAGTTAAAATCAAGTAACATCTCAGCCCCCATTGAGTGCGCTTTAGCAACGCACTGTAAGATCAACTTTCTCTGCAGTGACACCTAATGATGGAATAGTTTTGAAGTGATGATGCTTTAACACGGAATGGCCCGATTCGGTGAGTCCGATTCGGTGAGTTCCCTATTCGGTGAGAGCCTTTTTCGGTGAGAGCCCTATTCGGTGAGTTTTTTTTTTAAATTATTGCGCGCCGTAGCCTAATTATCATTGCCGTTATATGGTTAGGGGTTAGGGGGTTTTTGGGGGTTGCGGTTTGGGGGGGTTGGGGTTTTTGGGGTTTGCGGTTTTGGGGTTTTTGGGGGTTGGGTTTTGGGGTTTTTTGGGGTTTTTTGGGGGTTGGAGTTTTTTGGGAGTTTTGGTTTTTTTTGGGGGTTTGGGTTTTTGGGTTTGGGGTTAGGGGTTTTAATTAGGCTACGGTATCCGATAATTTTCAAAAAAAAATTCAAAAAAAGCACCGAATAGGGCTCTCACCGAAAAAGGCTCTCACCAAATCGGACTCACCGAATAGTAGCAGACCCGCTTTAACAAGAGGGAAGATTTCCACTTTCCATGTGAATGACCGGGCCTGTGTCAATGGTTCAAAGCCTCTACTTCTACATTCTATTCTACAACTGACTACAAATGTTTGACACTGTCAGGATTAACTACGTATCCAAAGAGGCATTTTCAGTCTCAAGATAAGATGAGCAGATCTCACAAACCAACAACCATGTTGTTAATTTTACCTCTTGTCGGAGTATAATTTATGTTGACTACTTAGCTACAAGTATTTTTTTATGATATTGCATGAAACAAATTACTTGACTTGCAGAGCGTGACGCTTATGTTACGTTTAACTACTGCTTTTCAAACGTATTAGTAATCTCTTAAATGAGACTAGCTGTAATCTGGAGATAGTTTTTACTTAATTACCTGAGTTCAGTAGGCTAGCGTTGGGGAGTTCAAGGGGAACTTTTGGATGCCCGTTGTATTAGGAGCTTGAAACCTTTCCAATATTTTTTGTGCGTTATTTATAAGGGTCTTACATTGAGGCCTAACAATCCCATTGGTCATTTCATTCATTTCCCTCTCAACGAGTCTGTGTTTCTTCATGTATATACAATTCTTTACGCTTTTCACCAAATACAAAAGACTTCATGGATAGAGCCTTATCTCATGTGACCTTATGTGACCTTTTCGTCTGAATCCGCCAGTGATTACTCTGTGACTCTGAGTAGCATCCGGTCCTCAACCTCTGTTTAAATGAAATTCTTGCGTTCTGTTGAATTGCTAAAGGTTTTTATTTGTTTTTTTTGTTGCTTCTATGGTAAAGATTTTGTAAAATCAGTTTGTGGTGTGGCATCATGAACCGTTCTAATCCTAACTTTCAGTGAACTGAACTATCAGTAATCATGCCCATTAATCTGCATGCATTTTGCTGTGGCAGTATCACTGCGGCAATTTGTTGAACATTTATTGAATATTTTTTATTTCTTGTGTGAATGACGAGTGTTCAATAGAGTCCGTGGTCAGAATACTTCTAGTTTCCTTTCAATACGAAATTCATTTGTTTAAGTTTTGTTCTCAGTGCTTGAAACCAAAGCAACGACGCAAAATGCGCTGTGGCCTGCAACATGGCTCTTGAAAGGTTGAACAATCGTAATGCGGAAGATCGATGTGGCACGATCTTTGGTGAATTATATGAACAACTTGTGTTCACCATGTGACTGCATGGTATGCATTGACAGATGCGCCCTAGCCCTTGATCAATATATTCACATCGGGATCAAGATTGTGTTTCCAATTGATGGCTTGCTTTGAAATGTTTTGCTGACGTTCTTTTAATCGAAGCCATTGATTTTCCGGTTTATCTATTGCGCTTTTAGATATTTTACCACAAACTCTTGATTTTTACTTTGTATTTGACCATGTGGCAAGTTGCCTTTGTCAAGCTGCCTTGCCTCCTGCCAGGCCGACTCTATTGTTGCGGAGGTTTTAACAAACACGTCACACACTGCACAATCACACGCCGCGCGTTGTGCGCGGGAATAGATTGATGTGACATGACACAGAATTTTTCTTCTGTCACATCGTTGACGAGCAAGCATCGATCAAACATGACAGGCCATATCATTTTCTTTGCGTTGAAGCGACGTTGTCCGTTAAGGAAATATGAACCATCTCTGCTACTTGTATGCCATCTTTGCAAAGAGTGTAGTAACTAGGCCTAGTACTGTAATGCACATTACGTATGCTGGGCAATAGTTTGTTTTGTAGTTATCTGTTTTCACAGTTCCGTCATCTATGCATTGGTTCAATGTTCAGTGTATTGTTGGCCCTGAAGATGCTTGTCTGAGTTGTGTATTGGGCGGCAGCATGCGAACCACCGACCGGAACATAGCCCAAGGTCCTGTGCAGGAAACAATCTAAGTTTAAAATCAGCAGAGGAATGTTTAAATATTTCGTACACTTGTAAGCACAATCGTGTCAGTGTCCACCCTCCATACGCAGTGAACTGGCAAAGCGACTGAACTTCTTCACGTTCTAACCGGTCACCAAGTTGTAGTTGCTGCAATTACACAACGTAGCGCAATGCCACGCGCAGTCGCATCCCACTGCAATCGGTAGCGTTAAAGTTCGTTTCTATGCCTTTTACATAAACTGATTGGTCATCCAAACAATTTCATTGCAACATTCATACGAATTATGTCAAGATATGATTCCAACAAATATTTGAATAGCCTAAAGCCGCACAGAAATCACCTGCAAGTCGGAGTAGGCAGAGCTCTGCTGTGACCACCTTATAATATGGGCATATGTGGTTTATTGCTAATTGGTTGCATGTTGTTAGACCGATCGTGAAGATGGCTTCTCCTGCGCTGGTCACATGTACTTGCTTGAAGATGGTTTCTTCTGCACTGGTCACATGTACTCGCGTATTGAGAAGGTTCATGTTTTCATTTCCTTATCAACTTCATTTCCAATAAATCATGTTTGCTTAGGGAAGCTTTATCTTTCTAAGTGGTCGGACATGTTGGTTTTGAGTGAATGGCACCGTTCAATTAATGACGTCACCCGACCGAGGCTATAATCTTTGAGTTCTGTGTCAGACTAAAGTTGCATTTTTCATCTTTTCGCCTACGTCCGAAACCAGTAAAACGCTTACAGTTTCAAGTCGCTGACGTTTCCTGTGTTCATAAAACTCGGTGTTGCTTTCGTTGCAGGTGATGCAGTCCGAGAGAATGCTCTATCTGGTCACTGAGTACGCCAGCAGCGGAGAGATATTCGGTGAGTGAAGTCGTTAGTGGCGCTTATGTGTCGCTGCAGTTTCGACGTGGTTTAATGACTCGATGGTGCATGTCCATTGTCCATGGTTAGATCATAGTTGAAGCTTGCGAGGCTGGTTTTGACTCTCTGGAACCTTTACAACCTGTCAGCTCACGTTCATATTTGCAGCATAAACTTTAAAAGTTGAGTCAGGTTGATCTTGGGGTGCTCAATTTAAAATGAGCTCAGGTTTCTATGACGTTACTTTTTTTTTAGATATGACAACACGCTGTCCCTATGTAGCTCAACAAACACAAGGTGTCCCCATGTAGCTTGTATGAATAATTATGTATATATATATGTCAACCATTATAATTCAGACCACTTGGTGGCACACGGGAGAATGGCGGAGAGAGAGGCACGCGCAAAGTTCCAACAGATCGTGGCCGCAGTTTATTATTGTCATTCCCGCCATGTCGTTCATCGGGATTTGAAGGCTGAGAACCTCCTGCTGGATGCCGGGAAGAACATTAAGATAGCAGGTTGGTCTTCAGGTTACGAGCTCCTCATCGTGCGTCCTATTTGGTGTTTGGGGCTATCTGCTGGTGATTGAAGATTTTGGTCGTCATCGGCTTGTAGTGATGCTGACGTCATGATCTCGCCTTGGAGGACGCGAAGAAGCGTCGTTCAATTGAAGCTTGCTGGTTGTTTGTGTTTTCAGATTTTGGCTTCTCCAATTATTTCAATGGCAACGAATTGTTGAAGACCTGGTGCGGCAGCCCCCCTTACGCTGCCCCCGAGTTGTTCGAGGGGAAGGAATACGTTGGCCCCAAAGTTGACGTCTGGGTAAGCGATGAAACGTAATAATAGAGACGCCCTTTTGCGTCGTGTCTGTTGATAGCATCCGCCAGTGGGTGACACCATCCTTTGGTCTACTGGTTCCATGTTGGTCAGGGATCGTGTCTCTCGTCGTATACGCCTGACAATGTTATCAATTGTGTGGGAAATAGCTCACTCACATCCCGAACAGCACTGCCACTGTTTACGCAATATTTGCGTTTTTGAACGTTTCATAAACACACACTTGTGTTCACTAGACAATAACTTGCAGATGGTTTGTTTGGTAGTTTGCTACTTGTGCCGTTCCGCTTGATTGCGTGTCACTTGAAACTTTTGACTGAAAGACGCTTTTCCGGTTGTGAGCGCACGTTTGTTAGCGCAATTATGACGTGTGAATGACGCAAAATCATGATTTAGCGCGGACCTTCACTTCAAACCATGCTGCAGTTTTGATCACGCCTGGTGACGTCACTCGGCTCGCTGCTGTGACGTCACGATCAGCTGAACGACGTGAAAGTAAACTTTCCACTAACTGCTTCCTTCCCTTGAAGGAAATGATTTTGTTTCTAACATTCGCCAACGAAGGGAATTTCATGGGACAATGTTACATGACAGTGCGACAGTGGTCGCTCCATTCTGGGAAATTTTGAACTAGGTTCACATTTTAGTGCAATTCGATAACGAGAAACTGTTTTGTCAACTCAGCAGCTTCTTGAAGGTTGGATTGTTCTCTTCGCGCGCGTCTCTTGTTTATTGAGAAACCGAATGATGTGCGTCATAGCTGACGTTGTTGTCGTTCACCGCGTCGTTCGTTTAACGTTACTTGATGTTAATTGAACGTTGATATTACTGTCTCAAGGAAGTGTTCAGTTGCTTTGTGCATAGATGCTCATTCAGCACAACGCCACGTTGCTTCGGCATCTGCTTAGTTTTTTGGTTTAAAGTTAGAAACGTGTTGTTGAAAGTATCACGGAGTGAAGGCGAGTTTCTAATGCTCTTACCCCTCAACCCCCTATCTTGGGTGACCTCACCAGAGAGGGTGCCACAGCGGCAGCGCATTCACACTATCTGTCGTGCTTTTGTTGGAACCGCTACATTGTTTCAATGTTAATTTTACTTTACTTGATGTGAATGTCTTGGAAGCTGTTGTTGACTGCTTTTGTCATTGGTATACGTCACGTTTGGTACATATGATGCAAGCCGATGGGGTCGGTGGCTACTTTTGTTACCAAACAATCCCAGCGCGGATCGCCCATTGGATCCTGGCTACGTCATCAACATGTTTCAATTTCCAGCGCGTCATCGCTCGAGGCTACGCGCAGACAAATAGTTTGTAGATGCGCCACCTATCATTATGTTCGTGTCTCGGTTATTCAAAGCTGTACACGGCCGTGCAATGGTTGGTTGACATCGGTCTGACGTTCCTATACGTTGTAATTGGTGTAGTAGACTCGGTGTAATAGCTGGCTTACCAGGGCGCTCATGTTAATTCTAACCTGGTTTCGACAGTCACGCGGAATGGCAACTATCACTGCTGTTTAATTAACTTCATTGTAGTTGTATATTGCGCCAGAGCAAGGGACGGCGGGCCAAACATTCCATGTTGGGTTGCCGCTGTTCGCCTCTCAAGACACCCTCTTTGCTTGTTTAAAATCCTCTGACCAACCTTAGAATGACGCTGTCATGAAAACGGCGTTAATTTCATGATTTCTATCACGATGTAATGATATATAATGATTGTTTGTTTAAACTTTGTCATATTTGCATTAGATTTGAATCAACGTTTTCATTGCTCGGCTTTCACTTGCTTTCACTTGAACAATCATAAGGCTAGCCAAAAACTTATCATCAATTGGGAAAACACTGCTTTACAATATACCCCCTTTCCTGTATACCTTGGCATAACACTAGACAGGACCCTATCCTATAAGACACACCTACTGAAGCTTAAGAAAAAATTATCTGCTCGCAACAACCTTTTGCAAAAGCTGGGAAACTCAAACTGGGGAGCAGATGAGCACACACTGAAGCAAACAGCACTGGCTCTCTGTTATTCGACCGCTGAATACTGCGCTCCAGTATGGGCTAGGTCAAGCCACACCAAAGTAATTGATTCCGAATTAAACCAAGCATGTAGAATCATAACTGGCACACTCCGTCCAACACCAATCGCCGACCTCTATAACTTAGCAACTATAGCTCCACCTCATATCCGAAGAGAAGTCGCTACAAAAAAGGAAAGAGTAAAACAAATATCCGACCAACGCCACCTTCTCTATGAACACAAACTTATTCCAGCAAGACTCAAGTCACGCAAAAGCTTTATCAAAGTCGGCCCATTGGAACACACAAGCGCGACAGCTGCACGACTAGAAATGTGGACCTCTGAGCCCGATAGGACACAACATCCTGCCATCCCAAGTCCTTCCGAAAGTCTACAACAAACTCCCACCCTTGAGAGAAGAGAGTGGTGCTGCCTAAACAGAGCCCGCTGCGGAGTCGGGAGAAATAAAAGCAATCTTTTCCGATGGAAGATGACTCCTGACCCAATGTGTGATTGCGGCCTAGACAATCAGACGATGAAGCACATCCTCACCAACTGCCCCCTTAGCCCTTCATGTGATGACAACGACCTCAAAAACATCACAAACAATGCTCTTACCTGGCTCCGACACTGGCGTGACAAGCTATGAATGAATTGCTCGGCTTCTTTGTTTTGTAATTTTTGCTTCCGATGACTGCGGTTCATCTCGTCCCGCCAATCAAGTCACTTCTTGAGTCAGTTATGTTACTCACGATCAGTCTCGGCTGCCCAGGAGCAGGGCGGTTGCTTCTACAAGTGGATCGCGATGTTAGATGCTGGTTGCTGAACCATTACTGTTGATGTCATAGAAACTTTACGACTGATTTAAAAACAAACTTGACAAATCTTGGCTTGGTTACAGAGCCTTGGGGTTGTCTTGTACGTGCTGGTGTGTGGGTCCCTTCCATTCGACGACTCCACACTTCAAGCTCTTCGACAGCGAGTCCTTTGCGGGAAGTTTCAAATTCCATTCTACATGTCTTCGGGTAGGCTGGTGATTTGTAGCAAGGAATGAGTTGACTGCGATTTATTGAAATTTAAAATGTTTCCTTTCCATCAACGATGCTGCTGGATTATTGCCACAATTTTGTAATCGTCTCCCGGAGATGATTTGTTGTTACTTGTCAATGCGTGCGCCCGTTACTGCTCTAGTCTTTCAATGATCAGCCGCCATGTTTTCAGAATGCGAAAACTTGATAAGGAGTATGCTGACGGTGAATCCCCAGCGTCGGTGCTCGATGATTGACATCTGCAGACACAGGTGGATGACCATGGCCGGTCCCGATCCTGTCTTTGAGAAGTTGGTCAACGACTGCACCAACACCCAGGTACTCATGGTTCAATAATATGTTCTCGCGGCTGAAGTGGCAGCATACCACCTGTCACGTGTGCACGGGATGTGTTCTCCTCTGGTATGTGCTGACGTGGTGGCGACTAAGACGTTGTTTGATCCACAGGAGCAGAACGATCTGGAGGAGATCAACGACCACATCATCAAGGACATGGTGGATGCAGGAATCGATAAGGATAAAGTTGTCAATGTAAGTAATCTCCTGAGAGAGGGAGTGGGCAACGTTAGATGGCATTTACGCAGCGATGACATCACGGTTGCCAGGTAACAATGTGTTCTCTCCTCGTTCAATAGGAATAAGATTATTTGAATTATATAAGATGACTTGACATTACGTCACAAATTACTGGATTTATTTGCCAAGTTCTTCGTGAACACTTGCGAGGTGTTTCAGAAGTGTCCAAGTGCTCAGGCATCTACGTTCTTGTTGAAAGCGTTAATCTGATGGCTTTTGTTCAGTCAATCTTGAACAAGGAATACGACAACTACAGCTCCTTCTACTATCTCTTGCTTGACAAGTGGAGGCGCCACAGAGCACAGCGGGAGACGCTACATTCACAGTCACAAGGTGGCGCAGCGGAGGTTTGTGGTTTCAACACAACGTTGTTAGTGACGTCACTTGCATAAAGTAAAATAGTCTTTGATCATTTTGGTGTTATGTTATCTGTGCTTGACTCAACCTTGAAGCGTATGTTGAATTTCCTCGCTTTATGACCCCAACATTATTGCAGGGAGCGAACCACCTGTCGTGCCTCCCCAACTGCATCCCGGCTCCCATGATGCATCTCTCCCACTCTCTGCGCCCTCCTAACGCATCCCTGAGTAACCCACTGGCTCCCACCAGCAATGTACGGGTGCCCCTGCTCACTGTGCATTCCCCCGTACAGGGAGTCGCACTTGTGCCCCCCTGCCCAGTGCCAACAGTCACCACCCCTGAAGTAAGGATTATGCTTTTCAATATTTGTTGATATTTTTGAGTTTCCAACTTTTGATTATCGTTGATTGTGAGATCACAATTAATGAGATCTCGGTCTATATGGTTGGCGCATCCTTCACCTTCCAGTTGCACACTTCGGTGTCTTGTCGCTTGATTTATGTTTAATGACGTAGGAGATGCTCCCTTCCAGAGCTGCTGCTGCTATTTCTTTCTCGTTGCTTATTTGTCCGCAACATATGACGTGCATCGTCCCGATATCCGACCGGGAGGTTTGTTTGACACAACATTCATCTCTAATGTACCTTGCGTGACGCACGAGTGAGTTGACACCGACCCATTGCTTGCAGGTCAGCAGGACTCAGCTGAGCATCCCATTCGTTCAAATGGCCGGTACCAGGAACCAACTCCTTCAGGTAACTTGTGGGATTCGCGTTGTTGTGACAAAAGTGTGACGACATACAGGGTGTGTGACGACATACAGGGTGTGTGATCCGGTAGCCACTTTAACAGAACAACTTTTGTAAGCACCTGTAAAGCAGAAAACAATCAGAAGCTGCGTTGTCTGTGACGTCCTGGCGTAAATGAAAGTTAGAGGTGGAACAAAGAGAAAACGCGAACAGTTCTGATAGGAAGTAAATAAAGTGAACGTTCCGCCGAATCCAGCTTGTCCTAATGGGCCCAGGCATACATTTTGATTACGTGGGTTTGATTCCCACCTCTGTCATAATTATTTTTTCTGCAGTACAGTACTCTGAACGTACCAAACAACGTTCAGAGCACTGATCGGCTGAATGCTAGAAGGGTCACAATTGGAATGTAGCCACTTAAACGTAGTGGCTACTGTGTGAGCCCTGTCGAGACCAGTGCTGCCAGATAACAAATGGTACTGGCACAGCGACAACATTGTGCTGCCAAGCTCCACCCGAGATAACTGAGTAGATGAGACGAGTTCGAAATTAGGCGGATCCTGGTGGTGTTTGCGAGAATCTTTCACTTGAGATTCTCGATACTTTCGAAAGCGCATTGTGGGATTGTCCACCAACCACCACCGCAGTCACTGAGAAGTTTGTGGTTGCATGGAAACTAGTACATGCACTAGGTGTCGACTGCGAGCTTTTTGTTGAAATTGCTTTCTCAAATGTGTTTCTTGAGGTCAAACCGTCGTTGTTTTGTCTTTGCTTGCAAAGCCAGTTGTTGTGTACAGAGTACGTTGACTAAACGTGAATTAACGACTTTTTGTTGTAATTATATGGTTTGCTCCTTGCAGCAAGATGGTGAACCTATCTCTGATGATTCCGATGTTGAGGAACCGTCACCAGAGGCGCTAGCGAGGTACCTGTCCATGCGACGTCACACATTTGAAGTCTCAGACGCGAGGTATGTACCAGGGAGGTCTCCCTCGACCGTTCGCTCTAACCCAGTGGGTAGTAGGCTTCATTTCCATTGTTTTGTTGCAGGAACGACGCCTCTCTCCTCAGTGGGGCGATGGGGAGCCACATGGACCCTGCCGCCAATGTGGGGCTTCTGCAACGCACCATTCCATTTCCGGTACCCCACAATTACCCCCTCCCAACCCCCAATTCCCATCTCCCCTTCATGAACATGCAAACACTGCAGTACAAGGTAGGTCACGTGTGTAAGTTGTGTCTACAAAAGTTGCTATCTTTGACATGGCTGCCTCATCATCATGGTGGCGAACCCGCTGCTGTCAATATGTTTAGTTGAAATTATAAACTGACGTTTTATTGACGTCACGTTCGAAGATCTTCATTGTTTGTGAGTTGAATGAGGTAGATTATTTTGATTGGTCAGGAACAAGCTTTGCTGAAGCCTCCCGCGCTCCAATTGTCGTCCCGCGATCCGATGGGGAGGAGGGCCTCCGATGGAGGAGCCAATATCCACCTCTTTCTCCAAGAGCTCAACCGGAAGAAGCTCGCATCCGCTAGAGGGCAGTCGCAGCTTGCCCAGCAGAACTTGGCAGCTCCGAACGAAAGCGACGAGGTAAGTTGTTGTGGCGTTGGTTGCTATGGCAACTACCGATCGATTGACTTGGGATTGTGTCGTTACAGTTACCGGACACCTCTCAAGATGACGATGAGGACTCTGATGACGAACCGGATCAGGACGCGGTGAGAAGGTGAGTCTTACATCGCCACATGGTGCCAGTTTTTGATTGTTCTTAAGTATCTTTTCGAATATCTTTTTTTAAATATCTTTTCGAAGCCTGCCTCAGAACGCAATAGAATGATGAGCCTTGCACTGGTGACGTCACATACACGAGGGAGAGATCCTGTTGATCCGAGATGAAAATTCTTTGAGGCAAAATAGGAGAACTACGACCGTTGTAACTCGGTCGATGCTCATACTGTGTGACGTAGGACGTTACCATTGGTAATAGACGGTATCCATGGCAACGCAGCAGTCATCGAGACCTGGTGTCATGTTGAACGCGTTTGCAGGTACATGGCCTCACGTGGGGCGGGGAAGCGGCATACGATCCCCGGTATGGACATTGCTGCTGATGACGCAACACAAAGCGCTGGTCAGTCAACCATGACGAACCACGCCCCTTTCCTAGCACGCCCGCAGCCAATCAGATCATCGCGACGCACTCCACAATTCCTGTTTCCTCCAGACAGGTGAGA
This sequence comes from Aplidium turbinatum, assembly GCF_918807975.1. Lineage (NCBI taxonomy): Eukaryota > Metazoa > Chordata > Ascidiacea > Aplousobranchia > Polyclinidae > Aplidium > Aplidium turbinatum. Next base: position 313,698 of record NC_137483.1, on the reverse strand, counting down.
CCCCAGCGCGGTCCCTTTTTATCACTTGAGTCATAGTGACGTGACCCGTGTGGTCGATAGCCAACGCCTGCTCGTGCTTGCTTCATACGTCATCATGTTATGACGATGAAGACGTCACGTCATCAAGTGACGGGTTAATAACCATCCAGCCTTTGAAGTCTCTCTGTTGCGTCATACCTTGCGCGGTGAAACTTCGATTCGCTTCAACAGTCGATGAAACTTTGGGAGTTTTTTATGTTTAAAGAGTTTTTCTTTTTGTTACGTCACTTGCATCTCGATGGATCCAGCGATCCCATGAGCGGAAAGCAGCCCTACCAGCCGACGGATCGATACAGGAGAAGATTTTCCGACGGATCGGCAAGCTTGCAGGCCTTTCGCCAGCAGATGGAGGCTGGAAACCAGCTTGATCACGTGCAGCAGGTAAGTGGAGGCAGCGAAGCGGAACTTGATTGACAGTTCGCTATCGTATGAATGATGGGATTGATGTGATGAAGCTTTCCTGTGTATTTTCCTGGAATGTTGCATTCCTTAAAGTGATCTTCTTTTCAGGAGCATCAACAGTTGACGCAACAATTTCTCAACGCCCCGGGAGAGTCATCAGCTCAAATCTACCAGCGACGTCACATCCGCGACATTCAAGGAATGCGTCAACAACAGGTAAGCAGTTATGTCATCAGCGTGCATGTCCAACACGAACTGAATTAATTTCTACCTCTCAGCTCCTCCAGCAGAACTCTCCACAAGGATCACCTCCTGTCCCATCGAGCCCTGTCTCTCACCAGGCCATGGACGGCCGTCACCACCAAGCACTGTTGCAACGCATGCAGAGGTGAGCTCAACTGATTGTCAACTGATGTGTCACTTGATTATAAATTGGTGGATTTGTGGTCAGAGAACAAGTGTGTTTGGCCTGCACTGTGATCGCGAAGGGACGCGCAACTTACCAGGCTGTCATAATTGTTTCTATCTCTTACTGGAAAGAGATTTGGGAAAGATAGAGGACGTAGTTTATCGGGATATCAAACGTTATACAGTCAATTCTTGCAAATGTCGAATAGTTCTACTTGTGAGATGATAGATGAAATTCTTGAACTGACGAATGGTTCACTAATTCAAAGAAATCGAATTCTGAACAGCAAATGTCTTCGTTGACTTCAAAATAAATTTACTCTACTACTTGCAACAGCTACTTTACAATTAGCAATAACTTCCACTTCTGCAATCTATTGAATATCCGCTAGAACTTTACACAAATCTAATAATCATACTCAAATCACGCGGCTATTTATAACAGGTTTGCTTTGACTAGAAGCTTCCAGAGACTAGGGTAATATCACATCACAAGAGCTCATCTTCTGGTCCACAAGTCTAGTTATGAGAATCGCACGTAATGTAGAATCTTTGACTAGAAGCTTCCAAAAACTATGGTAGTATTACATCACAAAAACTCATTCTTCTGGTCAACAAGTCAAAGACGTTACGAGAATCGCACGTAATGTAGAATCTTCTCATAGTTAGTTTCGCAATAGAAGATTGTGTAACTAAAGGTTACTTCAGGACAAAATTCGACAATAACAACTCCGTAAGAATTACACAATCAAATGGTTCAGCTATTCTAAGTTAATAATGTGGCCTGTCGTGGGGCTACTCGTATTGATTGTGACACATGGAAACATTGTTTCGTCACAGATTGAATTTGCAGTACAACCAAGGGAGCCCTCCTCCATCTTTCCAGCAACTCCCGCCTTCCAACTTCAATCCTCAGATAGTTCCCATGCACCCTCTGACAACATTCAACTCCATCTGCCAATCAGTGTCATCGGTAACCACGGTAACATTTGTTCATTGCATGGATGATCGCATTCTCAGTTTGTCTGTGTCATTATTATACATCACCAATCTAACAATAATCACACAGTTGGCGGTTTATTGGTAAAAGAAGCTATGACGTCTAGACGCCAGATGACGACATGCTTGATGACGTGATGGGATGTGGTGCCATCAAGTGGCCGTCGTTTTGTGACATTGCTGACGTAGATGATTGTCATCCATCGACGGAATTTGACGTCAACGAATTGTGTGAGTCGATGGAACATGGCGAAGGATTGTCCAGCAGTCAGTTGTTAGTGTACAACAAGTTGTTAGTAAGTTATTAGTATTCAACAAGTTGTTAGTAAGTTGCTAGTATTTAACAAGTTGTTAGTAAGTTGCTAGTGTACAACAAGTTAGTAACTTGCTAGTATTCAACAAGTTGTTAGTAAGTTGCTGGTATTCAACAAGTTGTTAGTAAGTTGCTAGTATTCAACAAGTTGTTAGTAAATTGCTACTATTCAACAAGTTGTTAGTAATTTGCTAGTACACAACAAGTTGCTAGTATTCAACAAGTTGTTAGTAAATTGCTAGTGTTCAACAAGTTTTTAGTAAGTTGCTAGTATTCAACAAGTTGTTAGTAAGTTTCTAGTATTCAACAAGTTGTTAGTAAATTGCTATTGTTCCACAAGTTGTTAGTAAGTTGCTAGTATTCAACTAGTTATTAGTAAGTTGCTATTATTCCACAAGTTGTTAGTAAGTTGCTAGTATTCAACTAGTTATTAGTAAATTGCTAGTATTCAACAAGTCGTTAGTAGGTTACTTGTATTCAACAAGTTTTTAGTAAGTTGCTAGTATTCAACAAGTTGTTAGTAAGTTGCTTGTATTCAACAAGTTGCTGGTATTCAACTAGTTGTTGGTAAATTGCTAGTATTCAACAAGTTGTTAGTAGGTTGCTAGTATTCAACAAGTCGTTAGTAAGTCGTTAGTAAGTTGCTGGTATTCAACAAGTTGTTAGTAAGGTGTTAGTATTCAACTAGTTGTTGGTAAATTGCTAGTATTCAACAAGTCGTTAGTAAGTTGCTTGTATTCAACAAGTTGTTGGTAAGTTAAAAAATGCAAAGAAACTCATGAGTTGATTGTATTAAATCTTTTTGACGGGACTAGAACCTATGGAAGATGACCGATTATGTCACCTTTTTTAAAAAGTTAGTCACAGACAAGCCCAGTAGCTACCTGCTACTGCTGGTTGAGTATGAAGCGAAAATTACGAAGTCACACCAAATCTGAGGTGTTTTTATGTACGGTAATACTCTCAAGCAGGGCTGTTGACAGCTTAAGTTGGGCCCGGTACAAACGAGATCCTCCGGACCCAAATCAAGACACTTCTAAGAGAAACGCGGAAGTTTCCTCAAACTCCCAGTCCCTGTGGAAAGGTTGCGGCGCTTAAAAGCATACCGGGCCCGAATAAAAAAGCAATCCCTAAACTCCCCTGTCAATGTTCCTCTCAAGAGACATAGCACAATAGCACATGAAAGCAATTAATTAACATTATGTAGGCCAGGAGGCTGATACTGCGTCCCACGAATTACTGCACTAAAGCAGAGTGACTGCACTATCCCTATTTCTCATATTTGTCGTTGTTTGGAAGAGCAGCGTTTTAAAAAACTCCATCTATTGCATTTAACTCTAAAAATTTACGTGATTTGGACACACGTTTTAATTTTTTCGGAGCTGGAGCCACTAGCATGAAGCCCGACATCTCCGGACCTAAAGCCTGACAGTTCTGGAGCCGGAGCCAGACTTCTTTTATAGCGACTCCGCAGCCCTGGTTGTAATGTGCTCATTGAATTAGCATCCCGTAGTATCTCAACAATATCTTCACCATTGGTGTATTTTGTTGAGAGTTTGAAAATTTCTAAATTTTTATTCACAGGAAGCGCAATCATCCGTGTCGGATGCTTCGTATTCTCCTCAACATCTCGCATCACCTCCACAGAGCAAAGAAAACCAAAATCAGGCGCTTACATCCAACTCAGGTGAGATGTGTCCCTCGCGCCGACGCGTGCCCTACCCGCCCCCTCTGTGTTTCTTGAAAACGGATCTGTGACGTTATAGTGCGAATCTAATTGGAAAAAGTTTTCAGTCACTTTGAAATTGGCGATTTTAACAGATGACCTGAAACCAAAAGTAAGTTTTCAATCCTACGGCATTGAAGTTGAGCATCTTTGAAATATCAATGATTCGGAGACAACCAGCAACGTGGCTTCGAAGTCGCCGCAGCTTTCTAAAAAACACACAAAGGCATGACGAGAAAACAAACACCAGGAATTTGACGTCATAATTGTTATGTTTCAGTGCTTTCGTCGTCGGATCCGTCCCAGAACCCCAGGTTTCAAACCCCTTTGACCTTCTCTGCCATCGGCCCCCACTTTGCTGACTCGGCGCTGGCCAACGTAAACAACAACAGCAATGTTTATGTGGATTCCGACACAGACGAGGTTGTCATGGATACAGCGAGGATGAATGTCGCCCCTATGGATCCCGACATGGATGGACTTTCCCAAATTGTTGGTGAAAAGGCTTTTAAAAACTCGTCTATCACCCAACAAACAGGGGTTTACAACCCTCCAGATTATCAGGGTGGTGAACCCCACCCCGCCCCATTGTTACCGCGGACCAACTTCCCTTTCTTGCCTCAATCCCGTAGACTGGTCGCCACTCCACCTGGTGGATTTCCTGGTCAATCTGGACCTTATTCTTCCCGCCACTATCCATGGCACAAACATCCCTACTTACCCTCCGTTGGGGAGGAGGAAGGAGAGAGAATCCATATGCGGGATCCTCATCGTAATAGATCTATTTCCCCTGGAGAAGTACCTTCTCAAGATCTCATTTTGAGCCATTCATCGGCAGCAGGGGGAAATCTTGGTTCTCGAGAAAATGATTTGCAAAACAATATTTTTGAAAACAACTTGCCCCACCATGCCGACGACTCCACACTGACGAAATCGTCGTCTGATGGAATCCTCCCAGGACTCACAAACTCCTTACAAACTCCAAACAATTTCTCTTCCAGCGAGAACGGTGAGTCTTTATTGTTTATTGCTAGTTTACAACAGTATTTTGGCAACAGAAAATTTCATCCAGCCTGATCCTCATCCCCAATCAACTTGATCCTTATCCAACTTGATCCTCTTCTCCGTCCAGCTTAATCCTTATCTTCATCCAGTTTGATCCTCATCCAGTTTGATCCTCATCTCCATCCAGTTTGATCCTCATCTCCATCCAGGTTGATTCTCATCTCCATCCAGGTTGATCCTCATCTCCATTCAGGTTGATTCTCATCTCCATCTAGGTTGATCCTCATCTCCATCCAGTTTGATTCTCATCTTCATCCAGGTTGATTCTCATCTTCATCCAGGTTGATTCTCATCTTCATCCAGGTTGATTCTCATCTTCATCCAGGTTGATTCTCATCTCCATCCAGCCTTATTCTCATCTTTCCCTGTTGTAGCACTGGTTGTACGAGTTTTGTTTATATTTTTTGTATTATGAATAACCTGTTAGTTGCGGGAGTGCCTAATTCATCATTCCACCCCCCTAGGTTTAAAGCACTCCTCCCATTCCATCGTCCAACTTTCCACTCTGGCGGCTTGTGACATCATGGGGGAGATCCACAAAACCTTGCAATCCCGGTCACGGTCTATTGACTACGAGCAGGAGTCGAAATGGAAGATCGCCTTACGTAAGAGTGACGTCTTCCTGGAGATGGAGGTGAGTGACTATGACGTAATTATGTATTTGAGTTTGAGGGGATTCACCTTCGCTGGAATCGCTGCGTTCATTTTTCTGGAACCAGTTACTAGCCAGGTATAGATTCTAACCCGCATGTTACAGAGTGGCGTCGCCTCGCTTGTTCAACGACATCTGGTGGTACAAGACAGTCTTGGACTCATCCTATAACGCGCCATCATGCGGTGTGATATTGCCCCGTTTATTAGCTAGGGATGTGGCTGCCTTCGCCCACCATGCCAATTAGGGTGGGTCGCGAAACGGACTTTTTCACCAAATCGAAAGCCTTAAATTGTTATTTGAAAATAGGCCCCAGAAAACACTCCATACCAAATCTGAGCTCATTTGGTCTAGGAATAGCTTGCGAAAATGCATTTGAAATTTCCCAAAAATCCTTATTTCCCAAAAATCAAACAGGATTAGACACACCATATCCTGTTTGATAAAAATATGCTAGAAAGGCAACTCATTGGTGTGCATCATACATAACATAGGCCTACCAGCCAGACAATCCGATGATGCAAATGTTTTCTAATGATGCGATAACCCCGCCATGCATTCCAACGTTAAAATTTGTTGAGTCACATCCGATGAACTTCAAACTTGTCAGCCAATTTTTTTTCTTTTAGGGCAACCGATAAGCATTGCTGAATGTCCTTATTCTGTCCGCTTTTGCCACCAGGCTGTTTCACTACAGAATAATGTTCATCTTTGGCCAGGTGCTTGCCGCTGCTTCCTGGTCGTGGAACGAGTGTTTGATCTTTACGGCCATCAAAAAACACACCCTGGATCAAAGCCGGGAACACTGCGATGGAATTGCAATTCACATTTTCATTTCTAAGATATTCCTTATCTCCTTGGATTTTATTTTATATCAATTACACTGGTCTACACAAAATTTCAGGTTTGGGTTTTGACAACCCATTTTAGCTAATTTTGGGGCGCTGAATCCGAAAATGAACTCAGATTTTCTCTATCACATCACGTTTTTGAGATATGAAATATCCCTAATTTTTGAAAAAAATCAATTTTTGCCCCCCCTCTGTTGTCAAAACAAGGAATTCTGATGCAATAAACACTGTTTTACCTGCAATAATCTAGCTTTAATTAACAAACAAGCATTCTATATTATATTCACACAAATTTGCGTTGTCTTTATTAAAATTTCATGCCTTGGAATAAAAAATAGGCATGCAAAAGAGCAACCATAATAACATCAAACGCTACATTATGCTGACGAACATGTCGATAGGACAGTGACAAGGTATTATCTGAATTATAGCCTACATTTCACACAATATGCACATAGACATTCCAATGGAGTGCAGAAATTCTGAAGACACACACAAAAATAGCAAAGTGCCAAAATAAAGGTTGACTCAAAGGGACTTGGGCAGGGCGAGTTCAGAAACAGTCAAAAAAAGAGCTTTCATAAATATGAACTCTTCACTTATAAGCTTAAAAAGGCTCTTTTGAGGGACTTTCTTTTATGAGCAGCATCTGGAATTTCTCTTTTAAAACTACAACAATAGTCGGCCATCATGACAATCCCACCGACCTTGATAACGTTCCTCCATAATTTTAATATCCTGGTGGAAACGTTCACCCTGTTCTTCACTAACTTTCCCAAGGTTTTCTGGAAACTCATCCGCATGGCTCTTTAAATAGTGAACTTTGATGCTCATCCTGCATCCCAAATCTTCAAAGCTAAGCAGTAGCTCCCTTAAGAGATCTTTATAATTTTCTGCTTTTCTGTTTCCCAAAAAATTTCTCACAACAGCACCGAAAGCATCCCAAGCTCTAGCCTCGAATGGCAACATTGATTTCACAAAATTTTTATCCTTTAACAATTGCCTGATTTGTGGTCCATTGAAAATCCCAGCTCTTTTTTTCTCTTCACTGAGACCAGGAAAAGCATAACATATATACTTAAAACACTCTCCTTCATGATCCAAAGCTTTTACATATTGTTTCATGAGACCAAATTTGATGTGAAGAGGAGGCAAGAGGATCTTTTTGATATCAACTAACTGATCACGTATGATATTTTGTCTCCCGGTGTCAAGGTGAGCCTTGGAGGCCACTCTTCTTTGTTCCAGTGCTGATCCTTGGCCCTGCTGTCCCAGTAGCATAGGAAATATGGGTATTTGGTGTAGCCACTTTGTTGCCCCAGCAAAAAGTTCACCATTTTTAAATCCACACAGATGAGCCAACCATGCTCACGGTACTTTAACTTTTCAAGAAAGGTTTTGATGTCCTGATACTCTTCTTTCATTGTCACCGAATGTCCTATCGGAATAGAACCGTACACGTTACCATTGTGAAGTAGAACACACTTCAAACTTCGTTTGGAGCTATCAATGAAAAGTCTCCATTGGTCTGCATCATACTGTGGTAATCCCATTTCTAGAAGAAGTTCTTCTATATTGTTGCAATAAACGAAATTGGCCCCTTGTTTAAAAAGTTGGCTCTTTTTTGGCCCTTTTTGAACGTGCAGTTGGCTCCTTGCCAAATTTACATCTGGTAACCCTGCTGCACAGAGATAGCAGCTGACCCACAGATAACGCCTGAGAAGCCAAGACAGGGAGTTCAAGCCAGCATGGAAAAACTCAACGCTACCAATCTCCACTATGTCCTATTACGATTATTATCATAACAGGAATTTTTTTTATTTTAAAGGAAATCTGAACCAATTTATGAATTTAGTGTAAAAATATCTCTATGTTTGAAAGTTTATAGCTGTCAGAAAATAATTATATTTGACATTTTACTGCACTAAAAAGGGTAAAAATTGGTCAATTTCATTAATAATGGCAACGATAGAAAGAAAACTTGATGTGATAGAGAAAATCTGAGTTCATTTTCGGATTCAGCGCCCCAAAGTTAGCCAAAATCAGTTGTCAAAACCCAAACCTGAAAAAAAAGTTGAAATTTGTAGACCAGTGTTATTTGTGACGTATCATCTTCCGTTACGATGCCGAGATCAACTAAGAGAGCGGTGCATATCGCTGCTGTTGCTAGAATGGACACACCATATCTTTTTCTTTTGCGTACAGTATTTTCAAAAATCTTCTTTTGTCCAAGCCAATCGAGAACTTGATACGTTTTCGGTATTGACAGTTCTGGCACATCAGCAACAACATCCGCAAATGAAGATGTAACAGAGGAAACAATTGACGACGAGTCATCGGTATCATCAGTATTAGTAGAGTCTACCTGAATGTCACTGGCAAATGTGTTGCCATGTGCAGCTGTGGAACTAGATCCTTGGATGATGCAACATTACATAATTTAACAATTTTTTCACATTTTAAAGTAGTTTTTGACATAATCATGAGGTGAATTGTGACCTTTAAAAGGGTATAGTAGTGGTATCTAAAATGTTTTAGGAGATGCATTTCACCAATATTGGATCACAGAATAATTGTTTGTAAGTTCTGGATAAAAAATGATAAATGCCATTTTCGCCCAAAAGTCTGGATTTTTGGGAAATTTCAGATGCATTGTCGCAAGCTATTTCTGGTCCAAATCAGCTCAGATTTGGCATGAAGTATTTTTTCGGGCCTATTTTCACATATCCATTTGAGGTTTTCGATTTGGTGAAAAAGTCCGTTTCGCGACCCATCCTAACGCCCATGGTATTCTCTGGCATGTTTGTATATAACAAGGTTCTTAAACGGGAGTGCTGACATATTGGAATTATTTACAAGGGAATAATTAGAGGGTCAACATTTTCTGTCTGTTTCACATCAAACAATGGATTGGATCGTTGATATGCGAGTTGTGGTCAGCACCAACACGCCACGATTTGACGCCATCATCAACAGAAAGCAATAGTAAAAACGTCGCTGAGCTTGTTGCTTAAAGGCATACTAAAGGAAAATTTCAAACTGGAATTAAGCATTAAAATGAGTAAACTGAACATTCAAGAATACATTTCAAAAACAATTACCCAAAAAAATTTGTTTTCAATGGCGCTGGCAAGGCCCAAAGTCCAGTGTTTCATTTATTTTCATTTTTTTCAAAATGACCAAAACGTGCAAACACAGCTCAAGAATACGTCATAAAGTCCAGCAATAACAAAAGCCACGTTACCAATCTGATGTTTTGAGCAAACTGTCTGCTGTTTTGATGTTAAAATGTGCTGTTTTGATGTAAATACATACATAGCCTACAGTCAAATCGCCCGCAGTAACAATTATTGCGTGATCGGTTGATTGCTAGACTTTATGACGTAGACTTTATGACGTAGACTTTATGACGTTCTTTACAGTCGCACGCTTCGTTGCTCAGGCCAATCTCGTTTTGAAAGCTCTGACAAAAGCACGCGCACAATGGTGGTCAGACTGCAATGGGGCAAAATTTTATTGAAAATCGTTTTATGGTAGCATGTTAAACACAAAGAACGTGGAAAATCGCCAAGTCAGGTTTTTCCTTTAATACCCCTTTAAACATCGCTACGGAAAAAGCTATCATCCACAATTCCACATGACTAACGGAATGAGGAAAGTTTTGGAGCCAACTGCTGACAGTTGGTGACGCAGGATTTGACGTCGTCACGATCTTGTCGGTTGCTATCTTGGTGGCTGTTATCTTGTCGGTTGCTATCTTGGTGGCATGATTAGGTGATCGGGAAGCTGCAAGGATCGCAATGAGGGTGCAATTAAACCCATCACCGTTGAAAATCGAAATCAGCTTTGTTACAATGATAATGCCATGGGACGATACCTTTCTGACAGGGTAACGATAGAGGGGCTGAGACCCTGACTTGGCGCCCATAGCTTGGAGATGTCATGAGATCCAGAAGAGAAGACGCGTGGCCGAAGAAAATTCTTTGACGTCCGTGGGAATGAGCCTCGAGGAGGACCAAAGAAATGTTGACTCGACTGCATGCCGGAAGATCTGCAGATCCACCAACCCTCGCAGTACGTGGAAACAGGAGATGTACAGATGGTTAAAGAATTGAGATACAAAACATGAAGAAAAAAAACACAATTTTTATTCCACCGTATGAGGAAAGCATCATATTGTTTTATTTCAATGTCAGTTAAATGAATACAAGAGACATGATGATTTTGTTGTCAACACATAAGGAGAACATCGCTTTTGAGTCATTGGATGCAAGAACTGGTTGGTGGTTCAAAGGTGGTACCAACAAGGCAAAAGATTAAAAACCACTGATCAGATGAAAAATATTCACAGTCTCCGCTCTAAACGTGGTGTGCATGGCGAGGGGTTGATTTAGCGACATTGGTGGGATTTTCTATCCTTAATCACGCACCGCTAGATGGCCCTCTTATTAATGCAGTGTACCACTTTTCAGGTTCTAGAAGGATCGTCAAAAAATTGTTTGAAAATTCGCAAGGTGTCGGGAGATTTTCTTGAGTACAATCGATTGTGTGCGGAGCTTCTGCAAGGTAAGTTCCTTGTTTCGCATCTTTGTCGGCTGCGTAGTGGACGCCGGTTCGACTCCTCTCTGGAGTACGCGGATGAATCTTGGCTTAATGGGATAATTTTTCCTACCACACCGAGTCTCCATCAAGGACAGTTTTCCATTCAGTAGCATCTAGTGCAGGGGTGTCCAAATTCCGGGCCGTTGACCAAATCTGGCCCGTCTGGGAAAAATTTTCGACACCCTTGATGTAGTGGATCGACAGTCAACAACCAGAACCTTGATGCTCGGATCTACGTCGCCGACACAAAGCGAAACCGCGCGATAAATATTTTCACTTGAATTCCAACTCTGCCCGCAGCGTCATCACTTTCCTACTAGTGACGTAATAACTGATTCTCTGAAATTTTTCCCTTTTAGGTTTGAAGTTATGACGTCATCGGTGATTTGGCGTTTCCTGACTGGCCTGCCGAAGGTGCTTCATCTGCACTTACGATTACTTGGAACGCCCAGTAATTTATATTTGGTCGAGCGTTTGAGTTTTGAACCTGATCGAAACGTTTGCAGAGTATTACGTTTGAACTTGTTGAGTTTTTATCTGCTACTTGCATCCGTCGATGCTGGATTAGCGCAAATATCAGTTTCATGGTTTTCCATCCACACCTGTTTTTCCATATTGCTGCTCTTTGTTTGTTCTTGGAATCGTTCCTTCCACATTGATAGTTTTATTACGGTTGGCTGATCAAGCGTGAAATTGTTGACAATTTGTCGAAAGTTCTTACTGCTTGATGCAAGAATGACGCATTGTGAAGTCATAATTGTTTTCAAACCTCCCTGGAGCAGCTTTTAAATTATTTGTTGTCTCTCAAACATTTATTTTTTGCTACTGTTCTGACGTAATAATCATAATCGCGACTCAATCTTGAACAATTTCCACTCGACATCTCTGATAAAGCCTCACCCCGGTGATTCCCCGTGGCTGAGTGAAGCGTGGACGTTGCTACAGAATGCTGCCGGACCAGATGAGGCTCAAACAGGGTTGCCATATTGGCGGATTTAATGTTAAATTTCAGAAACTTGACGTTTTCGTAATAGATTTTTATATTAAAACATGGCACGGTCACAACATCTTAAGCTATAGTAGGTAGTATATTATTTAGCTATGATGGCAATCATGCTGTTGACAAAATCAGCCCAAAATGCAATATTGCGAAAAGCATCAAGATTCGGAAAAAGTTACCTTTTCAAACCTAATATTTTGTAAATAGGCTACTGCGCATTGATGAAGCAGAGTTTTTTGAACTGTTGACAATGTAGGAAAATATTGAAAAAACGCCAAAACTATATCAAAATGCCAAACGCATTAAAAAAAAACGCTCAAATTTGACATTAAAACCGGCAATCTGGCAATCCTGCTTGTCATGCAAGATGAGGCCTAGCGTTTGGCTTCCAGTCCAGATGCTATTATGGCGACGTGCACGAGTGAAGCCACTTGCCGATATTTGGGCTTCATCAGTTGAAAGAAGAGACCACGTCATGTGGCGATGACGTGGAAGGTTATCTTAGGCTGTTATGTCACGCTGTCAACCTTGCTGCTGCGTAATGTTCTTTGATATGACGTCACAATTGTATATGCTTCAACGAATTTCGGTTGATCGCGTGAAACAATTACATCGACCGCGTGACACCAACTGGCTTCATTGTGACGTCATCTCGCCTTTCCGATTGTGATTGATGACGTGGCTGTCGTTTTGTTGATCTCTTCTTGCGAAACGAGGGTCGTGGCTCATCCAACCTAGGGACAGTAGAATACCGGGACGACTCACTTTAATGATATTTTCTACGAAATGGACAGCTGGAGGGTTACTAAGAAGTTCAAAAATTAGCAGAACTGCACAACGTTTTCTTTTCTTTTAGGTAAATTTATTCTCATCAAATGAATTGCTATATTTGGTTAAAATTTTGGGTGCTACAAAATCTGCAAAACCTCACTACAGCAGTTTGAGGCTACCTACCGTTACCAATGTTGCGTGAAGTCTACCCCTGCATAATCATGACTTGAATACTATTAAATGAACATGATATCACATATTTCCTACATTTATTTTGACGATACACACTTTGTACACACGTGGGCAGGTCATATAAACTGCACCTGAGTATGCGACATATGGCAGTAGACCTCAAGCTGTAGTTGCATCAAATTTAGTCATAACATTGTGACCCTCCAGTTGTCCACCTTACTTTTGAGTGAGCAATCCCCTACTTCTACCTTCCCTAATCCAACCCCTCTTTTATTCCATTACCCTTAAATTAAATTTGATCACCCGGTAGTCTGCTTTGTAGCCGAGGTCGTCATTGATCATCCCGCGCGCGAAATATTTTTCCCACGAACTTTCTGTCTCATTTACATATTTTGGTATTAAGTGTAGCCATTATTCGTTACCGCGTGCCAGACTTGGACAACTAGAATTTTTTCAGCTTTTTGAAATTAGATTATAATTACAGCTATTCTAGTTTTTACAAATTAGACTAGACTTAAAGGTAGAGCTAGCTAAGTTTTCACAAACTAGAGTAGAGTTCAAACTAGATTAGAATTAGTTTGACCCAGCTGTCCCATATCTTTTTCTATTTGGATAAAAACGCGAATATGGCAACTCTAGATGAAAGTATCATTCCCCTATCGCTGCACCAAAATCCCTTACGTCATAATAGACATTGTGATGTTGATGAGTGAATCGAGTTTTTAATGACTTGGCTACTTAAGTGATAAAATGACACTTTGATCTTGGGGAACGTTCAAATATTACGTAACGCCTTCGAGGGGGAGGGGGGGAGCTTATGCAAAGCGTTACGTTAGCGTCACATCGGGGGGGGGAGGGGTTCAAGCAAAACGTTACGTAACGCTTTCGAGTACGGAATGGTAGTTTTTTGTGCTGAATTTGTAGTGAAAAAGCGTTACATGGGGGAGGGGGGGGGTTGAAAAAAAGCGTTACGTTGGCGTTACATGGGGGAGGGGGGGTCAAAAATTCGGAAAAAAAGCGTTACGTAATATTTGAACGTTCCCTTGATCGTTTTATTGCATTTTCTTTGCATGAGGTTTCATTTGTTGAAAAACGAAAAATTTTAGCAAAACTGGAGATAGAGTAAACGAGCTTTAACCAAATTAGATTAGAATTACTAACGATTTGCTCTAATTCATCAAATAGACAACTAGAACTAGCCTACCTATAGTTGTCCAAGTCAGCCGCGTGTGCAAATTTATCTCTCGGTTACTCCGCATAGAGTTTGTATTAATACCAGTGACGATCGGTGAGGGAAAGCAGTGCTTACCTGAGCGAAAACTATGCAAAATATAATGACTGAATTCTAGGTTTAACTTATTATTTTTATCAAGTCTATTTTAACTTGAAAATTACTGTGTTCGTGACTAGAATTACTCGTAACGCTTGTGAGTAGTCTAAGTCCTCATCAAACCGCATTTCTTGCCTATAAATGCCAATTAACGCAAACGCTTTTGTCAGAAACCATCACTGAAGCTCCAGGGAAATCAACTTTCAAAGTTGCTTACCCAACATTGAAAAACGCCTTCGTTTTATCCAATCCTCAATCGTTTTGCAAAACGACACCAGCTGCTTAGCCAATCAGATGTGTTATCTGGTGTTATGGTTAAAGTTGCTTTCCCAGTGACGTCATGCGTATCTCATAGCGGCTGCTTTTGGTTTCAGGCAAAAGGAATACAGCCTCTACGCATGAGTGATTTTCGGGCTTGTAACTATAGGCTACTGAGTACGCTGAAAATAAAGCTGGTTCTCTTACCAAAAAAAACATAGATTCTACAATAAGACATGCAATTCCAAAGGGTACATTAACCAACCAGTACTGAAACAGCACAAGTGTTTTTTAAATTCTTTGGGTCAATAGACTGACATCACAAGTTCAGAGCAAACATACTTGTGTTCTTCAAGAATGGACTATAGCTTAATTTATAGGCTAATTATTTGCTCTTTACTAGTGCACCAGTCCAATGCATGTCGTAAATGCTTACAGATGACATTGACAATAAGTTTTTGTGCTCAGTCTAAAAAAGCAGCCAACATTCTAGACTAGTCCCAGTTTGATTGATTGATTGAATCTTTATCCTCGGACTGGGAAAGTCCGAAGATTTTGTTTTGGAAATGCTCTCAGAGCGCACCAAATTGGAAGTGTTTTTCAAAAATTTCTGGGGGAGGCCCCCCAGACCCCCCGCTGGAAGTTTTGCCTTCGGCAACACGCTTTCGGGCTTCGCCCGACGGTTACGCCCCTCGTGCCTACTACCTTGCTGCAACATATTTCCAAGTTGCTTTCCCAATGGTTTAAGCCACCGAACGTCACTGATTAATACCCTATGAATGCAACACTTTTTCGTTGGCATTTTCAGTCAAGTGGTTTCATCTTGTGCCTAATGCTCGTAAGAACAACGGTTCGACGCCCATCGAAGTTAAATTATATAATTTTTGCTGTGCACAAAAGCTTTTGAAAACAAAAAAGTTAGGGTTAATTCTTAATCAATTCGGAAAGTCGTAGGGGAGACTCGGGTAAGTTGGCCCAGCAAAATGAAAAATTGATTTTGTGAGCTAATAACAAAACATATGTCAAAGCGAATGCTATTGAAAAATAGAGAATTCATCATTCTAGAAGTAGACATATTCTTGCAACAAACCAACATTCTTAAGTATGTAATTTTTCAAGTTTTTCGAAAAAATTAAAATGGGCCGTCTTACCCGCCTGTGCAGGTAATTTGGCCCACCATGGAAGGTAAGTTGGCCACGAGGCCAACATGTTCATCTCTTGGTATATTAAACAGCAGAAAAGCTCTTTCTCCTCAAACTCTGCTTCATACACCTGCTGAGACACATTTCCGCGATTGTTTTTTTTTATCTAATTACTTACCATTATTTTATTCTTACAATATGGGTTAGGAATAAGTTGACGTAATCTATGGCGTAAAGACGATGTTAGGAAGTGAATTATTGTTATTGATTGCTTAATGCTGATGTAAAGCCGCGATTTACTTACTTTGGATCCCTGATACTTCAATCTTGAAAAAAAAAGTCATCGTATTAATTAGTCCATTATCATTCTATATAATATCCCATGAAGGCAAGTTGGCCATGGTGGCCAACGTACCCACCCACGAAATGGGCCAACTTCCCTGCATGGCAGCCATATTGTAAAAACTAAAATTTATGTCAAACTATCGAGCTTCTAACAACGGCTTCACCGTCAAAGTGAGCCTTAATAACTACCCTAGCGTTGCACTCACTAAATAATAACCTTTCTTATATAGTAAGAAAAAACTCACTCGACATCTAAAAAATTCTAAAATCCAAAAAAATTAAAAATCATAATTTTTCATACAAAAATCGTGCTCACATGTTTATACTGCTTGCTAGAGCCTCCCAACCTGGTGATAAGGTAGTTTCAACAGCATTTCTCGGTATGCGTATGATACGTCACAATAACTATTGCACTTAAAAAATTATTTAGAGTGGGCCAACTTGCCCATTGGGCCAACTAACCTAAGTCTCCCCTACTTTTAGAGTGACCAGAATCAATTTCTTTTCAACTTTTTTAAAATTGACTTGAGTAGGCTAGGTTTGTTTCCAGTCTTCGTTTTTTTTTCAAGTTCGATGTTTAGATTTGGACCTGGATGGCTAAAATTGGCTGCTGACTTTGAAAACCGCGCGAAAAAAAAATGAATCGGTAAAAACAGTTAGGGGAGGGTGGGGTTAGTTTGAACACTTTTCACATTATTTAGTCTCATAGTTATGTTTGTTTATGAAACAAAGTTGTTTTAGCTTTGTTGCATACCTATAACATCTGTAGATACCTCGCAAAAAAAAAATTGAAAAACTTTTGTATAGTTTAGATTTTATATTGAAATACAAAATATTTTTCAAGTGTTTAAAGTTACCCCGTGTGTGGGGTAAGTTTAAACACGCAAGAGGTAAGTTTAAACATCATAAGAATAGCCATTACCAACTGGATAACTTCGTGTTATAATGCAGTTTCGCAGTTTAGATCAGAAAAAGAACAAGGTGTAGGGGAAGGTCTAGTTAGTTGAGCCAGAAATCGATGTTTCTGCAATAAAAATTTAACGACAAACTTTACCAAAAATCCGAATCCATCATGATAAATTTCAGTCTTTTGCGGTTATTGTGAGCATGTTTGTGTTTACGACTGACCCCGATTTATATCATTTATTGGCATTTTAAAATTGACACTCAGCCGGCTCAAATGATACCCTAAATTTCACGGTTAATCCACAATAATTTCACTTCCAAATGATATCCCAAAAGAGAGCTCAATCTGCATCAAACACAATAAACTCTTCTTTTGAACATCTTGCAAATAAACAATCAAAAAGTGTTTAAACTGTGTATTGTGTCTAGAGTTTTAAAATGAAATAGCAGTGAAAACTGAACGAACAGAAATTTATACTATTGAAAACACTGAAAATCATTGAATAGAAAACTTTGCACGAAGGTGCTTTTACCTTCCTAAAACGATTTCGCGAGGTTTGTGAAGAAAACAAACATTAGCAACCAGTGGCGTTGCTATCGAAAAATATAAGGGGGGAGGGGTGCTAAAAAATTACCCTCAAACTGGCGCATTACAGAACGAATTACACTTATGGAAGTTTAAGGGGGGAGTGGGCCGCCCCCCGGCTACGCCACCAGCTCTACGCATCAATTACAGTACGGTACAACAAAATTAGGGCAGTGCGTAAGGACAATCGGCTCATAAACTACATTCCTTATGACAAAGACCTGGCTCAACCGTGAACATTGCAAGTGGCTCAATTGGTAACATCGCCGCCATTTTCAAAGTTTATGAAAAATTGCCAATAACCAACCGGCTAATCACAACTTACCTATCCCAGACTTTCGATTAAGACAACGATGAAACATCGTAGGAAAAAATAACACATTTCTTATTTCTCTCAAAACTACTTTTACTATGCCATTTTACATTTAACTGCTTCACAATTTTTCTGCTTGTAGAAAATCCCTAAAACTACATGTGCTGATGGACTTCACGTTTTTCCATATTTTCGTTACCGGTATTAAACGATTGACTAATCATGCACGACGTTGCGATAAAACCGGATGGATCAACCGTTGAGCCGTACCCGGCTCAACTAACCAAACCTTCCCCCTTCGAAAAAACAACACAAATATTAACAGAAAATCAAGAAAATTCGGCCACAAGTCGAATTACAGTCTCATATCAATCAAGTGTCTGATCGCATGTTTTCACTCAGAATCTGTGCCACAGTTATGGCATACATAGTCTGGGAGGTCTTGTGTGCAATCTTGGTGTGCCCATTGACGGCATCCTTTACACCTTACCCACTCTTCACCAGGACGGCTGTTCTTATACGGCTAAGGTTGCCAGATTTTCTTTCTCAAAATAGTGAACATTTTGAAAGCGCGCGTACTGCACCCTCAAAGTTCGCAAACACATGCCAAAATACGCGCAACCGCACCCTCCCTAACGCAGGCCACGCGCCTAAATGTGTGTAACCACGCCCAAATATGCAAGGAATTATTGCATATTTGGCTATGCAAAAATTGTTGCAATGCTATGTGTGATATTGTCTGACACAACAATTTGGTTCATAAGATAAAATTAATAAAATCTTCTTTTCTTGATCGTTTTTAGCTAGTATAGTGCTCAACTGATCACAGTTTGAATCCAGGTATTGGGCTAGCTAGTATCTTGCAGTGTACACAGGCAGTGGCGTAGCCAGAAAATAAATTGTGGGGAGAGGAAAATATTTGATGAATTGAAGAGAACGACAAAGTGTTTGATTTAAGACATCGTCACCTGATGTGCAGTGGCGTACCTGGTGGGTTGAGCAAGGGAAGTAATAAAAGTGGTGGGGGTTGGAGCGTGCCGAAGACACACGTATTGTAAGGGGGTCCGTGGGCATGCTCTCCGGAAAATTTTTGAAAAATTACACTCAAATATTGGATTATAGCGCTTTCTGGAAACACTTTTAGGGTAATATTTGTATGAACTTTATTAGCAGATAAACAGCTAAACTTATTAAGGTAGCTCTTACACACGAACGGGCAAAAACTGCAGCTAAAATTAGAGAACACTAAAAACTCAGCTACACAAAAACCCAACAGAGTAGCCTAAGCAATTCTGAAATTGCAGATTAGTTAAAAGAAGCATAAATCGCGTAAACTTTGCGCGATTTACGATTTGCAAAACTTATTGGTGTCTTCCTGTGTGTCTAAAACAAGTCCTGGGGGGTGTTAATAGCCAGATGTTTTGGAAAACGATATAAGTTTATGTAGATTTTATTATATTATCAACAAAAGGCTCAACTTTGGAATCCAAACTTTGAACATTTGGGGGGCATGGCCCCTTTCGCCTCCCCTGGCTATGCCAAAGGACACAGCACATACCTGATGCTACATGATACTGATGCTAAAATGGCAAGAAAAGAGACCCACAAGTAGAAGCGCTAATTGGAACACTCCTACTTGCTTAGGGGAAGGCGGGGCAAGTTGTGCAACGGGGCAAGTTGTGCAAGTCCCACTTTGAAAGGAAATAAAGAGCGTAATGAATCCTTAACGCCATTATTATATTTTACCTATAATGCCTTTGAAGCACGTGAATCGCAGTTATCAGTTTTTTGGGCAGGTTAGGCTTGATCAACGATATAAGGTGTTTAGGTCTTAGGATCTAAATTCGGATGCAAACAAAATTTTGATTTTTTGGATGCACAATAGAACTAGTCAAACTTTAGCAGTAGGGGTCAGTAGACATATGATGTAATTGTATTTTCGCAAGTAAAAATTTGTTCGTACATTTGTTAGTTTTCTTGAAATTTTTTGTTCTTTAAGAAAAGTGTAAATGGGGGCAAGTTGTGCAACTGTTCCTGTAAACCGCCTTTGTTAATTTACAAATGTTGTAGCCTATTAGCCATTTTTACGTAGGCCTAGTTTCAAAGTCTGGAGATAGTGAATGAATGTAAAAATAGCTGATTTGCTAAATTGTCTGTACTTTTGCTGGCCGTAATATGTTGCTCAACTTGCCCCTAGTGTTGCTCAACTTACCCAATGATGCTACACAGCTTGCCCCTGATTGATTGAGTACGGTAGCCGGCCTACATACTACATAGTCAATAAACTAACAGTTAAATGGCCAAACTTCTAGGCTGTTAGTTGTTCGGGCTAGTGGCTTTCAGTTTGTCAGCTACCTAGGCTGTACACTCCACTGTTGACATCGTGCTGGCCAAGCCTGGCTTTGGCGAAATTACACTGGAGTAGCGTAGTATGTTTTTTTCCCCAAAGCACCAGACTCATGAGCTTTTAGGCTCTATAAGCAGCAGAAGTGTATGGTTACTCGTTAATCCATGGCTATTGGCTAAAATATATTGACAGAATTGTTAAGATTAGCAGAATAGTGAACATGTTCACTATCACTATTAGCAAAATAATTTACAGTGAACATTTTCTTAAAATAGTGAACATCTGGCAACCTTATATACGGCTCGCTGCACACTAGGCAGAACCACATTTCTTCACGTTTGGTTATTTCCTTTGTTAGATTTCCCAGCCTTCTTTTCGATGGTTTTGTTGGTTTTCTTTTTCTTCCTTTTAGCTCTTCAAGTTCTTCTTTTTCCTGCATTTTGCCTTGTTGGAGCTTTTGGCATAGGCATTACCCTTAAGGGAGAAAAGTCCTCAGTCTCCAGAGAACTCCCGGCCACTATCTGTCTTTCTCTTAGTCTATGGGTTCTCATAATTATTTCAACTAAAACAACCTAAATGTAAATTTAAGTTAAGAAAAACAATTAATATTATGCAAAGAAATTTATTCTCACACGAGTCAGTTCAATCATATAGCCTACTGTATTGCTAAAAATCTATTCTATTTCTAAAATTAAATTAAATTATTTATTAAACTAAATTATTTAAAATTAAATTAAATTTAAAATTAAATTATTTATTCTAAAATTCTATTTGAATAAGCTTAGCTTAACTGAAGATGATTTAGCTTCTAGCTGATCGAAATCGATTTTTAGCAATATATGATTGAACTGACTCGTGTGAGAATAAATTTCTTTGCATTACAAGACATGTAACCGAGTCATTCATATCAAGCATTGTTGTGGGTTTGACACCTGTCAGAAGATACTTCATTTTCTTGGCAATTAATATTAATAACACAAAAATGGTTTAGCAAATTTGACGGGGCAAGTTTAAACACCACGTTTAAACTTGCTCCCACAGCATCCAGTGGACATTTATTTAAATTTCACTACCAAGCTAACTGGCTATCAGTTCAAGTGACAGGCTATCTGAAAGTCAGTGAGTAGGTATTTTAAAACTGCAAAGAAACTTTAAATAACTTTACTGCAGACTGCGTTACAACACTACAAGCTAAAAATAAAAAGTTAACTTTTACCCCCCCAAAACAGTCTTTACTTTTTGGAAAGTTGCATGATCAATCTATTTCGACTAAAATCGTTGCTGGTACTCGGTAACTATGCAAGCATAGATGGCGCAACAGAGCTTCGATATATTTACTTTCGGAGAGGAGCTATTAGCAGTGTTTAAACTTGCCCCTGTTTAAACTAGCCCCACTCTCCCCTACCGCGCGGTAGGCTAACCAGTAATAGCTACACTTACAGAAATATGCAAATGAGACAAATTTCGTGGTAAAAAATTCGCCACCCGCCCACAGTTGGTTGATTTCAAATCTTTATCCTCGGACTGACTAAGCATTGATAGGGGATTCCTGGTAGCTTCGCATACTTGTAGAGTAGGCATTTAAGGCAAGTATCGAGATTGACGCTGAATGGAGTGCAGTCCTTAGAATGCGTTGCTCAAGCGCACATCCCGAGAGTCAAACCAGCGCCGCTTGATCTTGAAGCTTCTTCGTTCACGAAGTCACGCGCTAGCCAGCTGAGCTATCGGGGCAGATTAGTTCGAAACAGTTTGGAGACAGAATCCAAGTTCAAGGTAGGCTACTTCTGTGGTGGTTTGTAGGTTGTTGTTGTCGTATCCAGGCTTACAGCCGGTGGTTGCAGATTTAAATTAAGTGGACGGGAAGGCAGTCTTCATGTCCACCTTCAGGCATGCCTTAAAGTGTCCTGACACAGCCACATGCTCTTGAGCGGTGTCAAACCGGCGCCCTTTCGATTGCCGTTCCAGTGTTCTCACCACTCGGCCATGCAGCCGGTGTGTAGGTCAGGAAGGGTTTCGAACCAGAACTTTTCTTGTCGGAAACATCTTGCGACAATTCTTCAGGCTAAACAAAACCTTGATGGTATTTTTTAATTAATATGCAGTTTGTTTGAAGCCACCACAAATGGGAAAATTAACTTGTAAATTGTAGGTACCGGTAGTTAGACACAAAGTGAAGAGCATTCAAACTAAAGGAGACAAATTTTTCAAGAACAAATTTTGTCTTTCCGCTTTCTGTTGCAACATGGGCAAGGGAGCTGAAGGATGGCTAGGCAAATTCAATTTTAAAACCTAATTGATAAAATGAAAGTATCTGAGCTATACTACGTCAAAAGCCTCCCTGAGGTTCTTGCATGGCACATTTTGCGTTGGTGTCGTCATGTTGAATGTATAAAAGATTACAAGGCTTCAGTGATAGGGAAAAGATTTCTGTCCACGAAAAGACGTGAGACCGAAAAGCAGATGGCTAGAGAAAACAGGAACTACCGAGAAGCGTGATGAGAAACGATTGATGGATGCGGCGTCTTCTACTAAAAGTTCAAAAGTACATGCCGTCGTGACGTCATATACAAAAAGTGCGTCAGTTCACCCAAGGGACAGTGGAATACCGGGACGACTCACTTTACTGATTTTTCTTAAGTGGACAGCTGGAGGGTTACTTAGAAGTTCAAAAATTAGTAGAACTGCGCAACGTTTTCTTTGCTTTTAGATAAATTCATTCTCATCAAATTAATTGCTATAGGCTATTTGGTTAAAATTTTGGGTGCTAGAAAATCTGCAAAACCTTACTGCAGCAGTGCGAGGCTACCTACCGTTACCGGTGTTGCGTGAAGTTAACCACTGTATTACCATGACTTGAATACCTAAGTTATTAAATAAACATGATATCACATATGTCCTACATTTATTTTGGCGATACACACATGGGCAGGTCATATAAACTGCACCTGAGTATGCGACATATGGCGGTAGACCTCAAGCTGTATTTGCATCAAATTTTGTCATAACATTATGACCCTCCAGTTGTCCACCTTACTTTTGAGTGAGCAATCCCCTACTTTTACCATCCCTAGTTCACCCGCCAAGGTGTGACGTTCACAGCCAGGTGCCCAAAAATAAACAAAATCATTGATTTGCTTATTTACATAGTTCTGTCGTTTTGATTTGGGCAACAACAAAATATGAAATTATCAGATTAGTTTATCAAACTACCCAAATTAGTATGATGAAGTTGTCTCACCCTCAAAATTCGCATAAGTGAGGCCGTCAATTTCTGAGCTGACGCAGTCAGTTTATTTCATTGACGCGTACAATACTACAGGAGCCAAATGCTACTGTGGAATAGAATGTCAAAGCTCTCCTCACTTGCAAAATTAATGTTGATTTGACATGTAAGGCATCTGCAGCTAATAAGGCCCGGCCAGTAATAAGGCCCACCCCCTGGATTTCCGTTGTTACAAATCTTTTAAACAAAATTGGAAGCTCTGATTGCTGCTATGGTGAATTGAGAGTAACTGGTAAAGTTTCACAGCCTAAAGTTGAGAACTTTTTGAGTTACGGAAAGTTGAAGTTTGGGGGGACTGAAATTGAGTGGTTTTATTAATTTTCACATATTTTAGACTGTTCTGCAGTTAACAAACCGCTTTGACTTCCGTTTTTTTGCATTTTATGTGAAAGATATGTGCATGCTGATGCAGTAAAACCAATAAATTTGAACTTTTTTTTCTAATTAAAGCAAGACTGATAATGATGATCAGACTAGGCTAATTTTGGTAGTGAGGCCCATGGGCCCCTGGGGTAACGTTGTGCACCCCTGGTTAAGAAAGTGAGGGTTAAAGACTTGAGTGACCTAAACAATTCTTGTTCCACCATTAATCCAATTTGTTATTGCAATGGAAATGTCATAATTTCAGAATCAAAATACTTTATCATCCCTACCATATCTAAAAACACCATGTCGCGTTTTAAAAAATGGAGCATGGGGCGGGGGAAGGAATAGTTGTCTCTGTGTATTTAATTATTAGTTATGTGCCTGTGTTGTCGATTAGAATTTGTTTTGTGGTTTTGTTATAGTGAAAATACACCTTTGCCATCACTTTTGGTGCTAATTCAAACCGGGCCTTCTTCACAACACGTGCATCTAATAAGGCCCGCTTGAGATTTTTTTTATTTTTTTAATATTTTACAACCCCTTTCACTTAGAAACTTGTTTCATAGATATGTTGTTTAGATAGACCCAAAGTATCCTCATTCCAAGTTTCGTTCAAAATTATGCAGTATTTAGAAAAATATTGAGGTTTGAAAATTAGCGGGCCTTATTAGCTGCAGGTGCCTTAGTGAATTTTATGAAAAGATAAAATCGAACAATGCCTACTTTTGAAAAAGGTGCTTAGCAGAGAAAAAATATCATTAGGCCTGATTCATTTGCTCATAAATTTTTTTTTTTTCGTTGGTGAAATAAGCCTACATATATTCGTAATTTGCCCATATTAATTAATTAGTTGTCGGCAGCCGTGGCCGAGTGGTTAGCGCGTTGGGCTCGCAGTCGAGAGCCTGCATGTTCGACTCCAGCCACCCGCACTTGCTGTTGTTTCTCTGGGCAAGAAACTTTACGATAAGTGCCTCTACCTAGTGATCGATTTCGAGTAATGGGTAGTACCAAATTTAAGTCATAAGTACAGTAGACAATCGGAAACAGACATTGCAGTCGGCTGCAGCGTGGGTCAGGTGTATGTCGGAAGGCGTACACCGATGCGTAGCGCTCAAGTCCGCTTTCCCGCAATGCAGGATAAAGATAAACAAACAAACAAATAGTTGTAATTAGTATTAAATTCTTTTGTATTAGGCCTACATTAAGTTCATTTGCACTTTTCAATTTGCGTCCCAGATTTGCATTTCTAAAAAATGGCAAGCCTATACATAGCCTACGTCAACAATGACAGGTCACGGGGTGAACAAACACGTATTCACAATCTATGTCATTAGGCGTTACCAGCATCAACTGTTGAGGCTGAGAGGTCTTTTTAGTGCAAGAAATGCGTCAAAATACTGCTGAGCGATGCTTTCTGACTTGCTCCCAGACTCGTATGTGCTTCAATGCCATCGTGAACGATCAATAAGAAGATAAATCGAGTTGTTAGGCTACTGGCCTAGTTGGCGGAAGCAATGAATGGAATTTTGATTGTGGTGATATTTGCTAATAATCTAGTCTCCGAAATATTTATAATGTTTTAGTTAAAAAAAGATTGGAAAAGGAAATTATATATGGATAAAATCTAGCTACTGATCTATTAAATGATTTTGCATATTCAGCATTTTCGTTAAAATAGGCAAAATATTTAGTGAAAACTTCCCTCAATATTTTGGGCTGGCTGCGCCACTGGTGACAAGTGTTACTAGAATGACGTCATAAGCAACACGCTTATGTTTCCTCGTATCCTGCAAGTGCGATGGGACATCGGTGAGCTGGTGCCTTTGTACTTGGTAAAAATAAGGTAGCCACTTTTACCAGGGCAATCCCCGTGACAGAAACTACAACAAGCGTTGAACGATAGACGCAATAATAACGTAGTAACATGGTGACGTGATTAAATGACGCAACAATGAATTGACGTATTCAATGGAAAGTAGTTTTAAAGTAAGTCGCGCCTCGGAACTACACAAAGATTATATTCAGCTACAAGCATTGCAAGCGGAGATTACGCTGATTTAACGATTTTCTTCGTTGAATCGACGTAAATTTAAAAATCATTGAGATATTCAGCAGCATTCCACTGAGAGACGCTCTGGAGTAGTGGTCCGGCTTTCCGGTAAACCTGCAATGACGTCATCAGGTCAATATTACGTCACTAGCTCCCTTGCTGCAACAGCAAGTTGTCATTTTGACGTCATACCATCCGTCCACCTTAAAGCAAATCTTCATGATGATGAACAAACAACGATGACGGTAACCACCCGTTACAACTGACGCAGACAAATGTGACTTTACGCATCACTGAACACGAAACGGGAATCTTCATCCTCGGACTGAGAAAGGTTCATCCTTTGTTGAGAAGGAGCGATCTTTCTGGCATCAGCACTACCTGAATACTCATTACTCATTTTCTTTTCACAAAGGTAAGGATTCAATTGACAGACAAAAGCAGCGGTTGAGAACTATGTGGCATGAGTTAGTGGTACGATACTGATGAGCCCAGCCTCAGGGGCGAAACACGTGTCTATCGCTGTAAATTCTTGCTACACTCGACTGCCGAAAAACACATGAGAAAGCTTCATCGGTCATGATTAGAGCATAAGTGCCAACATCTAGTCCAGGGGTGTCCAACCTTTTTCACCAAAGGGCCACATGCGGTTTACGAACGATTGCGCAGGCCACTTGAGTGTTTATTGCTAATTTGTAATCTTAGAAATGGCTTTCTTATAATTTCTAATTAAAACCTTCACACCAAAATTCTAATCTTAGAGGTGTGTATTACCCTCTTTTACAATTATAAGAACAATAGACAAACCAAGATATAGTAAAGTCAACAAAGTTTTTATCACACGTCGACATTTCAATGTGAAGTTTGACACTGTTTTTCTCTGACAAGTTTGGGCATGTTCGGTGAGATGGATGATGTAGCAATGCAAAGCGAGTTTTCCATATGGCTGTCAGAAATTAGTGTTCTCACAGTGGATTTGACATGGTTCATCCGCGAAAAAACTTGCTCGCACAAGAGCTGCCGTTTAATGAGGTTACAAAAACTGCTAATCTGTGAATCCTCTGATATTTTTCATATGACTGCAGACCGCAGGGTGCGGAAGATATTTCACTGCTAAATGCGTTTTGCGCTAGTCTCTATCCCATGTACCTCAATGAAGCAGCTGTTACGGCCAATCTCTGTACAAATCAAACGTCACATAAAACCGTTGTCTACTGAACCTGACGTCTTACGTCATGGACTTGCTAGAAATAAGCAAAGATTGCATCACCTTTGTCACACCTATTGAAACATTACATCATCGTTAAATCTTGAATTACGAGATATGGTGTAAGCCAAATTGAACAGGTGCTTGAAGAGCTTCATAATGCTTATCATTATTACGTCACAGAAAATGGTTACGTGCGTTTGGAATATTGCAATCTATTCTCGTCATTTTAAAATTGTTGCTTGAAGAGTTGGTCGCATATTAAAACGGTTTTGCTTGTGCTTATACCAACTAGACGAAATTTCCGTCTTTTATCTCAGTAATTAGTATTGTAGTGACAAGTTTTAGTGGCGTACGGTGTTTTTCCATTCTTCGACAACCTTGGGGCTATTTTTACTGAAATACAATTCTTGAATAGACGTTTTCAGAAGAGTGTTTCTTTCGGTCATTGCATACAGACGAACGGATCCGGGAATCTTATGTTACAATTTTCCCACGAAGAGATTATGGTTTACCGTTGTGACCAGCAGCAAAGCAAGAAATATTACTAACTGACTGACACTAGTCTCTTGAAGCACGAGTACGATTGTGTGGAAAGGATGTGGACGTGACAATGTGCATTGTGATGCAATAAAATAACTTGAACAGTTGTGCACCCCTGGACTAGGGACTATCGAGTAATAGACAAAGAAAGCAAACAATAAATGCCAATTTCTCGGAATGTAAGTTTGCCATAAATTACGTAGGCGATTAAGTTGATAATATAAGTCGTTTCGAAAAGTACCGCGTGGGCCACATTTGGTTTCGGCCACATTTGGGTAGGACACGCCTGATCTAGTCCAATACTTTCCACCAAACATGAAACTGTTACTATAACGTCTTTTGTTTAGTCATGTCCTTATATGGTCAATGAGAAAGTTTCGTTGGAAGTTTAATCCTAACAGTTCCGCATACTTGTAGACTTTACAAGTATGTAGAGGCTTTAAACCATTTTCAATTGTAGGCGACTATTACTTTTCAGCTATTCTTACGAAGGGGTGCGAATACTGGTTGGTCATTTCAATGTGGCGCCAACAACGAAGTGGAACTGCTGACGTAGAGGTTCAAACCACAAACGTAGGCTCGGCCACCGAGGTTGACAAAGTGAAGTTTCTACTTGTTTGTAGAGGTTCAAACTACAAACGTAGGCTCGGCCACCGAGGTTGACAAAGTGAAGTTTCTACTTGTTTGTAGAGGTTCAAACCACAAACGTAGGCTCGGCCACCGAGGTTGACGAAGTGAAGTTTCTACTTGTTTGTAGAGGTTCAAACCACAAACGTAGGCTCGGCCACCGAGGTTGACAAAGTGAAGTTTCTACTTGTTTGTAGAGGTTCAAACCACAAACGTAGGCTCAGCCACCGAGGTTGACGGAGTGAAGTTTCTACTTGTTTGTAGAGGTTCAAACTACAAACGTAGGCTCGGCCACCGAGGTTGACGGAGTGAAGTTTCTACTTGTTTGTAGAGGTTCAAACTACAAACGTAGGCTCGGCCACCGAGGTTGACGGAGTGAAGTTTCTACTTGTTTGTAGAGGTTCAAACCACAAACGTAGGCTCGGCCACCGAGGTTGACGGAGAGAAGTTTCTACTTGTTTGTAGAGGTTCAAACTACAAACGTAGGCTCGGCCACCGAGGTTGACGGAGTAAAGTTTCTACTTGTTTGTAGAGGTTCAAACCACAAACGTAGGCTCGGCCACCGAGGTTGACGGAGTGAAGTTTCTACTTGTTTGTAGAGGTTCAAACTACAAACGTAGGCTCGGCCACCGAGGTTGACAAAGTGAAGTTTCTACTTGTTTGTAGAGGTTCAAACTACAAACGTAGGCTCGGCCACCGAGGTTGACAAAGTGAAGTTTCTACTTGTTTGTAGAGGTTCAAACCACAAACGTAGGCTCGGCCACCGAGGTTGACGGAGTGAAGTTTCTACTTGTTTGTAGAGGTTCAAACTACAAACGTAGGCTCGGCCACCGAGGTTGACAAAGTGAAGTTTCTACTTGTTTGTAGAGGTTCAAACCACAAACGTAGGCTCGGCCACCGAGGTTGACAAAGTGAAGTTTCTACTTGTTTGTAGAGGTTCAAACTACAAACGTAGGCTCGGCCACCGAGGTTGACAAAGTGAAGTTTCTACTTGTTTGTAGAGGTTCAAACCACAAACGTAGGCTCGGCCACCGAGGTTGACAAAGTGAAGTTTCTACTTGTTTGTAGAGGTTCAAACCACAAACGTAGGCTCGGCCACCGAGGTTGACAAAGTGAAGTTTCTACTTGTTTGTAGAGGTTCAAACTACAAACGTAGGCTCGGCCACCGAGGTTGACAAAGTGAAGTTTCTACTTGTTTGTAGAGGTTCAAACCACAAACGTAGGCTCAGCCACCGAGGTTGACAAAGTGAAGTTTCTACTTGTTTGTAGAGGTTCAAACCACAAACGTAGGCTCGGCCACCGAGGTTGACAAAGTGAAGTTTCTACTTGTTTGTAGAGGTTCAAACTACAAACGTAGGCTCGGCCACCGAGGTTGACAAAGTGAAGTTTCTACTTGTTTGTAGAGGTTCAAACCACAAACGTAGGCTCGGCCACCGAGGTTGACAAAGTGAAGTTTCTACTTGTTTGTAGAGGTTCAAACCACAAACGTAGGCTCGGCCACCGAGGTTGACAAAGTGAAGTTTCTACTTGTTTGTAGAGGTTCAAACTACAAACGTAGGCTCGGCCACCGAGGTTGACAAAGTGAAGTTTCTACTTGTTTGTAGAGGTTCAAACCACAAACGTAGGCTCAGCCACCGAGGTTGACAAAGTGAAGTTTCTACTTGTTTGTAGAGGTTCAAACCACAAACGTAGGCTCGGCCACCGAGGTTGACAAAGTGAAGTTTCTACTTGTTTGTAGAGGTTCAAACTACAAACGTAGGCTCGGCCACCGAGGTTGACAAAGTGAAGTTTCTACTTGTTTGTAGAGGTTCAAACCACAAACGTAGGCTCAGCCACCGAGGTTGACAAAGTGAAGTTTCTACTTGTTTGTAGAGGTTCAAACCACAAACGTAGGCTCGGCCACCGAGGTTGACAAAGTGAAGTTTCTACTTGTTTGTAGAGGTTCAAACCACAAACGTAGGCTCAGCCACCGAGGTTGACAAAGTGAAGTTTCTACTTGTTTGTAGAGGTTCAAACTACAAACGTAGGCTCGGCCACCGAGGTTGACAAAGTGAAGTTTCTACTTGTTTGTAGAGGTTCAAACCACAAACGTAGGCTCGGCCACCGAGGTTAGTGAAGTTTCTACTTGTTTGTAGAGGTTCATACCACAAACGTAGGCTCGGCCACCGAGGTTGACGGAGAGAAGTTTCTACTTGTTTGTAGAGGTTCAAACCACAAACGTAGGCTCGGCCACCGAGGTTGACGGAGTGAAGTTTCTACTTGTTTGTAGAGGTTCAAACTACAAACGTAGGCTCGGCCACCGAGGTTGACAAAGTGAAGTTTCTACTTGTTTGTAGAGGTTCAAACCACAAACGTAGGCTCAGCCACCGAGGTTGACAAAGTGAAGTTTCTACTTGTTTGTAGAGGTTCAAACTACAAACGTAGGCTCGGCCACCGAGGTTGACGGAGTGAAGTTTCTACTTGTTTGTAGAGGTTCAAACCACAAACGTAGGCTCAGCCACCGAGGTTGACAAAGTGAAGTTTCTACTTGTTTGTAGAGGTTCAAACTACAAACGTAGGCTCGGCCACCGAGGTTGACGGAGTGAAGTTTCTACTTGTTTGTAGAGGTTCAAACCACAAACGTAGGCTCGGCCACCGAGGTTGACGGAGTGAAGTTTCTACTTGTTTGTAGAGGTTCAAACCACAAACGTAGGCTCAGCCACCGAGGTTGACAAAGTGAAGTTTCTACTTGTTTGTAGAGGTTCAAACTACAAACGTAGGCTCGGCCACCGAGGTTGACAAAGTGAAGTTTCTACTTGTTTGTAGAGGTTCAAACTACAAACGTAGGCTCGGCCACCGAGGTTGACGGAGTGAAGTTTCTACTTGTTTGTAGAGGTTCAAACCACAAACGTAGGCTCGGCCACCGAGGTTGACGGAGTGAAGTTTCTACTTGTTTGTAGAGGTTCAAACCACAAACGTAGGCTCGGCCACCGAGGTTGACGGAGTGAAGTTTCTACTTGTTTGTAGAGGTTCAAACCACAAACGTAGGCTCAGCCACCGAGGTTGACAAAGTGAAGTTTCTACTTGTTTGTAGAGGTTCAAACTACAAACGTAGGCTCGGCCACCGAGGTTGACGGAGTGAAGTTTCTACTTGTTTGTAGAGGTTCAAACTACAAACGTAGGCTCGGCCACCGAGGTTGACAAAGTGAAGTTTCTACTTGTTTGTAGAGGTTCAAACCACAAACGTAGGCTCAGCCACCGAGGTTGACAAAGTGAAGTTTCTACTTGTTTGTAGAGGTTCAAACTACAAACGTAGGCTCGGCCACCGAGGTTGACGGAGTGAAGTTTCTACTTGTTTGTAGAGGTTCAAACCACAAACGTAGGCTCAGCCACCGAGGTTGACAAAGTGAAGTTTCTACTTGTTTGTAGAGGTTCAAACTACAAACGTAGGCTCGGCCACCGAGGTTGACGGAGTGAAGTTTCTACTTGTTTGTAGAGGTTCAAACCACAAACGTAGGCTCGGCCACCGAGGTTGACGGAGTGAAGTTTCTACTTGTTTGTAGAGGTTCAAACTACAAACGTAGGCTCGGCCACCGAGGTTGACGGAGTGAAGTTTCTACTTGTTTGTAGAGGTTCAAACCACAAACGTAGGCTCGGCCACCGAGGTTGACGGAGTGAAGTTTCTACTTGTTTGTAGAGGTTCAAACCACAAACGTAGGCTCAGCCACCGAGGTTGACGGAGTGAAGTTTCTACTTGTTTGTAGAGGTTCAAACCACAAACGTAGGCTCAGCCACCGAGGTTGACGGAGTGAAGTTTCTAATTGTTTGTAAATTATTTCATCCACAAGGTGCCGCTGAATGGAAAGCTGAGGTTGAAGTGCGCCACCAAGTGCTAAACCAACGTCGCATAGCAACCGATACCATGGTTACTCACCAGAATCAGGGGTGGCCGGGAGTGAGTGTACGGGGGAGCAGGACTTCTCCATCATCCGCACCGGGGTACCAGTCTGCAATCCCCTTGGTGTTGATCTTTCTGATCTCCTAGAAACGGGGGATGTCCCCATTGATAGTGCTGAACCCTCACGTAAGGTGTTCGGCATTTCCCTGAGGAAAGATTAACAGTGCAAGTTTTCTAAACACACACTTTAATTTAACGTTTACACCAAGCAATTTAATTGAATTAGAAGAAAGATTAGTATTGTTCAGAGAAAGGGTGATGCCATTAGACTTTGAAATAGGCCTACACCGTTTTGGAGAAAATACAATGAGCTCACACTTTTCTCGATTCAATTTTAACACATTACGACTCATCCAATTTGAAACATTTTCGTACCTCGGTGGGGGAGTCTTGACTGCACCTGATGGTTCAGGCGCGTCATCTTGAGGGGTCCTTGTTGACTGTGGGGGGGAAGGGGTTTTCGGCCGATCAACAGGAGATTTTGTTTTCTTTTGCTGAAGCAGAAACATCAATCACTAACTGTCACGTGATTCAAAGTGGCACGCAATTGGCTTCTTTCTCCTGAGCTGAGACCCGGATGGACATAACTAAGCTGCTTTGAACGAACAAACATAAGACGAGCTTCCAATCCACCTGAACCACCGCACGCTGCGTCTTATTAGTTTTGTTAATTAGATTTTGGAAATTGTAATGCTTGACAAGGGTTAGATATATAGCTGAAAACGTTAGCAGCGTTCTACAAGATTTTGTGTCACGATAAAAGTCTCACTGTTGCTTGTGATACTATTCATTCCGCATTTCACAGGCATCTTGATAATAACAGCCACAAACCTTCCCGAACGTGAATGGCTTGTACCCATTGACCGCCTCGTTTAGAATTGACTTGTCCTTGAACGCCCTCAAGTTATCTGCAGCCCGGGCAGACCTTGTCGTGTATGAGGGGCGAACAGGGGGGATGTTTCGAGGCATATCCCACGTACCTGAAAAACACCTTTGTTTGATGCCATTACAAAAGTTATAAAACATTGAAACATTTCTCCAGGTAACATTTACTCGGTCTGCGACAGTTATTTTCAGAGACGACCGATTCGGTGCAGACGTTCTTGAAAATCTTGCGACGGCTTCTTTATTTAGAGAATTTGTAGGGATCATTTAGGTAGGCCGTGTTTGTGTTTACCTTCCCATACCCATGCAAGCGAAACGGTTATGTTGCAATTGTTTTACAGTGAGGTAGATGTAAGCTAGCTGAATATTGAAAAGTGATCTTGAGGTAATATCTTGCAATTATAGGTTCAGTAATTAATGAGCCATAATTAATTTTGGCCATGTCACGAGGAAAGAACAATTATGACACACTGCTTTTTGTGGAAAGATCAAAGGAAAACGAGCTCGTGGAAAACAGCGTCTCACTTTCTTCAATAACCTCAAGGATCATCTTCACGTTCCAACCACAACAGTTTTTAATGCAGTCAAACACCGGGATAACTGGAAGGAACTATACATGAACTAAGCCTGGAACAGGCATGGTACACAAAGAAGAAGAATGATTGAGCAATGAAGTCGCAGATCATGCTGGTAACGTGAAGTAAAGTGGGCAATTCCAACAAAGAAAAATATTCATCTGACATCATTAGGGCAACCAAAAGTCAATAAAGTCAAAATTTTTCTGCATTGTTTAAAGTTTATAAAACGTCCATAAACTAAATTTCAGGCTGACACGAAGAGACGTTTCAAAGTTATTAAGTAAAAAAAAGACAAAATTCATGGTTAGGTCAAAATTTTCTTTTAACGTAGTTTTGCTTCTCTCTATTGATATTTTATAAAGCTACTCAGATACTGATTTTTTTGTTGCAATTTCTGTTGCTTTTCTGGCGTAATAATCCATTTGTTGCAATTTCTGAGGTAATAATCTTGTTTCGCCCACTACTGACGATTGACTATTAGTCAACTACCTGTTGATGAGTTGGTTGCCAGGGTTAAAGCAGTGACCATTAAAAACAGGTCAAAAAAAGATAGTTTTACTTCCATTGGCCAACCTCCACAGCCAAATGTAACTAGATGCGGCACTTGGTTGAAAGCTGCTTTCTATTATTCAAGAAGTCTACCAGTAGTAAGAAGTATTGTGGAAGGCTTCCATGATGGTGGTGTCTTGCTACGGTGTGCTCAAGATGCTGTAAAAGCTCCCAATTTAGCTACTCACCTTGTAGAAATAGAGGAGCAGTACAGTGCACTGATTGATATAATTCAGAAGATGGAAGACAGCCGTTACACCATTCAAGAAGCTCACCAGAAAATGACGTCCCTTGACTTTGGTGTTGATGGCTTCCAAATTGGAAAATATATTCAAGCAAGAATCTCAAGGAATGACATCAAGTGCATTGTGAAAATGGGACGATATGATATTTCACTACATTTATATAGCCTGCTGAGGAACTCCCAAGCAACTTCTGTATCAGTAGAGAGAAGCTTCTCTATTTTAGGAAAAAATTTTGCGAGAGACAGGAACTTCAAAGGCGATATAATGCGAAACATTACTTGTTAAAGTATAATACTACAGAACCCTCAATAATTTCAGGATATTTAAAGACACTCCATATTTATCTTTTGCAGTTCTTCGAGTGACTTTCATTACCTGTTCGTTAGCTGTGGTGTTGTTGAGTCTTCCACATTTTTCTTAAATTTCATTAGAAAAAGAAGATATCCTTACCTAACGGTTTGATTTCTTATGTGCTTTGTATTTCGCATTTGAGTTGCAAATTGGTCAAAATTTGTAAATTATAAAGTCAAAATTTCAAGTTTTTAGGTCAAAAAATTGGTTGCCCTAGACATCATCATATTCAGCCAGTGGTAGCCACTGCTGAGTGAAAGCTCCCATTTTATTGCCAATCCACTCGATCGTGTGTTTTTGTATTCCAGTTAATTTTTCCATATCAGTGGTTCTCAACTGGTCGTCTAACGATCCCAAGGGGTCCGTGAAGCGATTTCAGGGGGTCCGTGAAAGTTTCCGAGTTAGCAGCATGATTGTAGGCTATTAGCCTACAGTGATTATCAGACTGTAAGTCGCAACGCACTGGTGCGTCGTTTGAAATTGCAAAGTACATTGCACAAAGGTTTGTTTTCCTAAATAAAAAAATCATATAAATGAATTAATTTTTTAATAAGGCAATGTTGGCTGTGTTCAACTGAATTCTTTTAAGATAGCAGATTGTTGATCAATGATTAACTTAGAACTGCAAACGTTAATCAGCAGTCTATCACCATTCACAGTTTTGCAACGACTGTCATTATTGTAAGTGTAATGTATTGTCATTATTGTATTGTAATTCTTGAAAGTGTGTCGCTTCGAAACTTATGAAACATTTGATTCCATGTCGGCTACCAAAATTTCAGATATTTTTTAAGGGTCCGCAACCGCTTCGAAGGTACCAACTACCAAAAGGGGTCAGCCAAGACAAACAGGTTGAGAATCACTTCTTCTACATTCTTTGTCAATCTCGTCTCTCCACTTCATTTTGGGCTTTCTTCGTTTGCATTTGTTTTCCCAGGGTGTTTAAGTTGTTAATTTGTTAGTCCATCTGTTGTACTGGTGTCTTGCTAGGCCTCTAGCTTTGCGAAGGCCTTAAAGCTCCCGGCAGTCATAGCCGCTGAAAAGTCGTTAAATGGCCTCTGAAACTACCGCGCCATGAGGCCATGCTTGGTCGCTGGCTTCCACAAGCCAACATTTCTATATTCCGTTGGTATTCGAAAAGTTTTTCTCTTCACTCGCATTCGCAATATTTTTTCACAAACAAGGCGTCGTTGTATGAGCGTCGTTGTCGACCTATAAAAACTCGTAAACTATTTCTACTTAAGAAGCATTTAAATACAACTGCAAATATGTTTCAGGTCCTTGTTTGCGTTAACGCAAAAACTCGATATCAATTAACGGATTTTTAAAAATACGATTTTTCAGCGGATTTTTGTTTAGGCTGCTGGCGCAAGAATTCGGCCGCCGGGAAGAAGTTCTGGTAGCCCATGCTCGCCGGATAAAATAAACAAGCTTAAAGGTCTGTATATGACCTGCCCATGACCATTTTAGTTTTTTGATGGTTATAATTTCCCGTAATTTTGTTTAATTGTGATGGTTATTTTGATGGTAATTTTGATGGTTATAATTTTCCGTAAATTTGTAATTTGGTTATATCAACATCCCGTAATTTTGTTTGATTTCGAATTTATTCCGCATTTTTTGTCTCGCCATGTTAAACCCGTCATAATTCGTTCATGTGCTCTTTGCATTGATCTTAGTTTAAGAAGTTAATTGTTTGTAAGGTTCCAAGTTTCCGCGCCATGTGTAAAAGTTAGCGCGGAAACTTGGAACCTTAAAGTTAATTATGAAGTTCTAAGGAGGCAATTGCCGGATTTGCCAATGCTATGTCACAGTGGCGGTGACTGTGTTGTTATGCTTGTGCTTGTTGTTATGCTAATTGCTATGCTTGTGTCTGTTGTCACTACCTTAATTACGTTGCAAAACGCTAATTAAAAAAATGAGACACTTCACACTTTACTCAAAACTGTTGTTTTTTTACAACTAGGTTTTAAGGTGTAAATGATTTGTTAGAATGTGGACCACTCTCCTGAATAATCCCAGGAATTTTCAAAGTTAACAGATACCACAGTGGGCTTTTGATACTACTGTCTTCATGCAGACAATTATTGTATTTCAATCATGAAACGTTGTTTGACAGCGCCTTTGCAACGAATTAGGGGAACCAAATCGGGCTATTCCGACATTTACTCACCCATAAATGTACCCCACGGGGACTCACTAGACCTTGGTACACCCTTCTTCAAGTGCCCCCGGTCGGTAGCGATTATTTGAGTGAATCCTTCCAAAGCGTCCGGACGCTCCTTGTATGTCCGAGGAACTGTCCATTTCTTCAGCTTCTTGGCTTTAAATGCATCTTCATACTAGAAGTAGAAAAAAGTAGAAGAGAATTCATCACAGGCCAATGACAAGCAAACCTCGGAGTTCAATGATGCAACATAAGCTCGAAACAATTTCAAAATAGCATCACCAGGATAGCACCAGATGTAGCGACACTTTCAATAATGTCATCCATGCTTTCGCCAAGTGGAAGCTACCACCTCTCAAAAATAGTTCAACTTCACTCGAATGGTGCTGCCAGACTGAGATATAATTATAATTCTACTGTCATCGACATGTTCACTTCATGCTTATCAACCCTGGGACTTCATCTTTCAGTTGCGAGCGCAGCACCTCGCTAGCTGTTGAGGTTAATGCAACGCAGTGCCCATTAGCTCAGTGGTTAAGCACCCAACTCAAGATCAAGCGGCGCTGGTTCGGCTCTCGGGCTGTGCACTTGAGCAACGCATTTCAGGACAACTGTCCATTCAGCGGTACCTAGCGGATGGAATAATTTCTCAGCAACAACAAACAGAAACTTCACTCTGTCCATGTCGGTAACCTCGAGCTGGAACATTTAAATATGAATCAACTTAAAATTAATGAAACAAAACATGCAAAAGTACAGTAATGAGGTGGATAGCTTTCGGCATTGAAAGTCATCCTACGAACCATGTCAGGTAAGCATCGCTTGCTATGAGTGTTCCCTCTCACAAATTTTACACGGCGCAAAACAATTATGATTATAAGGCTCCGTTTGCAGAGTGACAAGATTTTAACAAAGTAACAAAGATTTTTTCATGGTTTAACACAGGGGTCACCAAACTTTTTTCTCTGAGGGCCGGATTGCTGCGAGATTAACAGCTGCGGGCCGGATGCAATTTCCGAAAAGATATACAATTATTTAAAATCTCCATTGACTTCAATTGAGCACAATAAATAACAAAGTCAGCGGTGGAAAGTTGTGATGAAAATCGAAAGGTTGGTAGAAAAATATGCTGTGATACACTGCAGGGCATCGTGCTCAGTGGTGCCGAAGTTAGTTGAGGATTGGGGGGGATAAATCAACATTTTGTCAAATTTTATACAATTTTGAACATAAGGGGGGATGTATATTTTTCGTGCACGGACATTTTGCCAAAAGGACATTTTGCCGAAAGACATTTTGCCGAAAGGACATTTTGCCGAAAGACATTTTGCCGATGGACAAATTGCCGAAAGGACTAAAGTTGTGAACGATAGACTAAAAGTCATTGTGGAGAATATCGATACATATAACACAAAAATGAGTTTCGGCAAAATGTCCATTTAGCAAAATGGCTTTCGGCAAAATGTCCTTTCGGCAAAATGTCTTTCGGCAAAATGTCCGGGTACCATATTTTTATACACAATTTTCACAATTCACTTTTACACAATTCAGGCTACTTTCAAACCGTTTGGTCAGTTCAGAGATAACTCTGTCCATGACCTGATTGTAAAGTATTTTAAAATGCAGTTGAGTGTCTGCAGTATCTGCCATCGAGCCTCTACCCAATCTGAACCATTGAGCCTCCATCAAGCACTGCAGCGCATAGAATGATACAAAACACGCATGCAGGTCAACTAGACGAAGTTTTTGATGCGAATATCGTAAAAGTAGAACAGCAGACACTATAGTTACGAGCTGCGATTTAACGCAGGAAATTAATCCATTGCATAGGCTACCAGAGACACAAGGCCTGCACAGGAGAATAATACAATGAGTCCCCTCATAAGCATCACTGCAGTGCCGTGGCCAGTGGCCTGGTCCAACTCGTCCTTAATAGCCTACCTTCAATGATGGTCCTGCATTGTCTAGCGTCAAATCCAAGACAACTTAGAAATGTGATCAAACATCAATAAAATAAAAACAACAGCAATTCGAGATGCTTGCAAACAACCAAATCGAAGTACAACTTCATAGTAAATATTTTTTTCTTAAATATTGGGGGGGATGCTGCCAAAATATTGGGGGGGATAAAGCCCCCCTACTTCGGCACCACTGATCGTGCATTTGAAAAACATTACACTGATGAAACATTAGTGTTTTGAACAACAAAGGTTGAGATGTCATAAGAAGAAACAATATGGAAAAATCATTAGCAGGTTGCGTGTAGCTCAACAGCAACGTCAGTCCTTTACAAAAGTTTGGTAACTTTTTTCCTTATCAGTTGTAGTGCAGCTGTTATTTCTGCAGCACGTGGCGGGCCGGATGAAATTAGTTTGCGGGCCGGTTCTGGCCCGTGGGCCGTAGTTTGGTGACCCCTGGTCTAACAGAACTGATTGTTATGAAGTTTCATCACAAACCACCTGGTTAGCGGAGAAATGTGACGACATAATGCTTTTGATTCTTCTCCAAGTTCAACGAATTAAATCTGCACCAAACGGTCCCAACCAACAAAAATTAAACAGACACTTTTCACAAAATTAAGTTTTAAACAGGTTTTATTTTGTCTAAAATTGTAAAATAAAAAATAATTTGTTATAAATGTCACTTAAATGAAGTTACAATGATTCTTATAATCGCTGAATCAAGGTATTCTTTCCCGGATGTTGTTTGAAATTTTACAAAATATTTTGTGTTCAGCAGTTGGAACTATGGTCTCTTATGTGCACCAAAGTGGCCTGTCTTAACTAAACAACTCATCTACTAGCCAAACAACTTTTAGGTTTTTGGAGTTTAATGATTAAGTTATCTTAAACATGTTTATTTTTTTTTGTGTATATATATTATATTTTTTATTAATTTTTTTTCTATATTTAAATGACAAACACAAAAAGTTGGTTGAGATTGGCTGTTCAGTTCCATAAATGTCAGTTGAAGTCACTGTCAATTATTTGTTCTTAATTTCTTGAGAAAGGCATCATGGAAACAAAACTTAACATTCGACTATTTTTCTGCATTAAGTGTTTGAATCAAAATAACAGTTACATTGTAAAACTGCTAAAACATGTAAAATATATTATACCGTAACTAATTTGATAACAATTTTGAATAAATTATACCATTTTAGGCTTTAAAGAATTGCACAAAGCATCTGTAACACACAAACATTTTTTCAAGTGACAATGCCAACTAATCACTGCTGAAATCCAACTTTACTCAAGCAAACTAGGAACTCAAAAAGAAGAAGCCACGCAAGAAAGTGACATCATCACAATCAACGTAAATCTTTAAATAAAACATTCATGCAACTAACAAGAAAAATTGACACGATAAAAAATCCATTGCTGCAAACAAGTACAAGGATTCAAGCCTAAGACATTGTGAAATACACCATTTCAAAAATTAAGTTACATATCAATTTTATAGGGCACGGCATCATGGTATGTTCAATTGCTCATGTGAAGTGACATTATAGTAGGATTGGTACAGACACAGTAAAAAAAGTCTCCAACAACTTAACATTTTTTTTTGAACTCAATCAGTGAGAAGTCGGTTCCAAGGTTTTTTTAATTAACTTCCACTTCTTCAGCGAGAGGTTCATTAGTAATTTGTTCAGGAGTAAGTGCTAGATTGTGCAATGATGCAATAATTTCATGTCCATCATGTATGAGCATACTGTGGGTTAGCTTCAATGAGGTATATATATAGGCATCCTTCACAGAAAAGGTAGTTTTATGACATATATACCGTACATAACGTTTTACACACACAGGTTTGGATCTTAGTCAGGTATCATTGGGTTTCACCACATTTGAAGACTTTCAAAAATGATGGCACCAATAAAAGAACATAAAAGCAGACAGAAAGAATAGGCTATGAAACGTAACGTAACATTTTTCCCAAAAAGTCTCAGATAATTTCTAGTTCCAAAAATTAGCTTTCCACACTATTCCGTATATTGTTCAACTCAGTGGCGGCTGGTGAGTCCTAGAAATGAGGGTGCTGCAGACTCCCAGGGCCTATGTCACTTTACATTTTGAATGTAGATACGTTGCTTATTGCATGACCTGTTAAATTCAAGCAGTTTTTTTCCAAAGATGGGAAGTAGACCTATCCTAAAAAGTATCAGTCTTTCTAGTGCCTCTCTATTTGCGTTCTTCTGTAACTAACATAACACTAATCAGCAAAAATGTAAACTACTAATTGGTTTATTGCATAACACTTTAACAATGCGTAATTTCACAACGTGAAGGCGGATTCAAACTGGTGTCGCTATTGCGCCGTAACCTGCTTTTGACGTTACCACGACGCCGAACAATTATCGCCTTTTCACATTGCCTTTTTTCCTCAACGTTTGCCTTTTTGCTGTGTGCTGCTTTAAACACAGCACATCGCTTTCCTATTTGCTTGTACAGGCAATTCAAGAAAACATGCGGCTCTACGACGTCACAGTCAAGTGTCTCTTTAGCTGTAACCTTGCACAAAATATTTCACAGCACGCAGAGTTTCCAAATATAATTTACACTTATAACAGTCAGCAATTCTGTAAACAGAGAACATAAAATACATATTGGGCAGAAGAAATGCTAAGATATTTGAGAAACTTCTTGTAAAAACTTTCATGGGAGTGCTGCAGCACTGCAGCACACACTAACGAGCCGCCCCTGGTTCAACTTGGTTATTGCATCATGAGCTGTATCTAGTAGAACGACTAGTAGGAAATACCTCTCCCATGCAATCGTGTCTTCAGCTCTCTCTTGACATGAAATCTGTGCTGTAGGTAAATGCCAGAAAAGCTACCATGGAAATTTAATCACATAGTTTTTTCAATAACAGTCACAGATGACTTTATGTTGGCGCATAAGTAAACAAAAGAAAATCTGACAAATTTGCCCATAATTTTCACCAAGTACTTGTTTGTTATGGTTATTTAAAATCTATGATAAATCTTTCAGATGGTTGTGTTGCTTTGTTGTGCATGAAACTCAGATGCTCAAATTTAGAGATAACTCGTGTTCAAATAGAAAAACAAACATCTTCAAATTTCATCAGTGATATTGAAATTTTATAGCCTACTGTGTTATCTTGCTCATCCAATCCAACTTGTGCTAAACAGTTTTTGTGTGTTGTGGTTTCATTTTTGTCTGCAAAAATACCACTATAGCATTACTTTTGCTAAAATGTAGCACTGCTTGTCACTAACAAAAAATTAGTGTGCAGATAGAGGTGCTACAAAGAAACACACTACTGCTCATCTCTACACACATTACATAACAACTTTGGATATGCCATTTTTAGGCTTACTGGGTTGCGATTATTCATTGGGTGGCACATTGGACAGATTTGCAAAGGATTTCACTGTTGCATGAAATTTGTAAATAGTAAACAAATGCAACTTTGGTAAAGAAATGACTTTCTTCAACCATAAACAGATGAAACCAAGCAACCACACAGCATTTAACATAATATATTAAACTGAACATAAACTATAAACTATAAACTACGAACGTTTTTTCGTTACTTGAAAAGGTCTAACATGTGTATGGCTGAAAACGTTCGTAGTTTATAGTTTATGTTTAGTTTAATATACCGTATTATGTTAAATGCCGTGTGGTTGCTTGGTTTCATCTGTTTATAGTAAACAAATGGGTTGCCAACCAAAACACTTTTAGCTTTCTTTATAGACTTTATAAGCAAACATGCGTAGTCACAACACAAGGACCCAATTAGCTTGTATTTATTGCATCTACACCTTGGCTTCAAAATTTTAACATTTTGAGAACTGGGGAAGATTTTAAATTGGAAGTTAGTTTTTATATGTAGCATTATTTAATCATCTGAATATCATTATTAGCTATAAAATTATGTAAGAAAAGCATCACTTAAGCTAACAAAACTTTCTTTAACAAAGCTTTTCAAATGTCTTTACAGTACCGTATATGGTCACCATATTCAGAAGCATAATTAAATAAAAATAATTTATGGTGGGTGGCCTGAAACTTTCTGTCATAAATTTTATAAATATGTTTGAATGAATGTCGCCTACATGTAACAGCTTAATACCGTAGCCACCAAACATCTGAAATATGCTGGTTTGATGCACGCACTTAACAATAATAAAGTTGCTGTATCTTAGTACAGACGATTAGTGATAAGCTGGAAGCTGAACTTTCTTTCTGATTTCAACCATAACCCTTGTGATCTCATCAGGGATGCAGCTCACTGTACTATTTACCGTAGTTATTTACCGGCTACCGCTCTACTGTTTAGTTTGTCTCTGCTTCCTGTAAGATATTTTGTGCAACTCAGTTGCACTGATTCATTGTAGTCATCAAACAGAGATGAAATAATTTCTTTTTGAGGAAGAAGTTAATCTAATGAAGTGTTTTTCTCCCCTTTGCGTCTGATATGTAAATCATCATGGAGTAAACTACAGTATTCCTAGACGTTTTGCTTTGACTTTCGATATGGCTTTTTTCTCTACTGGGAAATGTAATCTGGTTTCCATAACGACTGTCGCTAGGTGGTGCAAAAAAGGTACAAAAAAAATTCAATTTTATTTTTCATTGCTGGCGCAAACATGTAGAGAACAATAAAGTAAACACTCAAGTTTGGCACCAACG
Source organism: Aplidium turbinatum (assembly GCF_918807975.1). Classification (NCBI taxonomy): domain Eukaryota; kingdom Metazoa; phylum Chordata; class Ascidiacea; order Aplousobranchia; family Polyclinidae; genus Aplidium; species Aplidium turbinatum. The sequence continues at coordinate 270,004 of NC_137483.1, read as the reverse complement.
AAAAGAAAAAAATAACAAAATCGCCAGCAGTGGTCGAGTGGTTAGCGCGTTGGGCTCGCAGTCGAGAGCCTGCATGTTCGACTCCAGCCACCCGCACTTGCTGTTGTTTCTTTGGGCAAGAAACTTTACGATAATTGCCTCTACCCAATGATCGATTTCGAGTAATGGGTAGTACCAAGTTTAAGTCATAAGTAGAGTAGACAACCGGAAACAGACATTACAGTCGGCTGCAGCGTGGGTCAGGTGTACGTCGGAAGGCGTACACCGATGCATAGCGGTCAAGTCCGCTTTCCCGCAATGCAGGATAAAGATAATAAAACAAACAATAGATATAAAATATGGAGAAATAAAACAAAGTAACTTCAGCGGGTTTAACATGATGTATTACATTCACAAATATAACATGATTAAAATAAACTCCAACGTTTTCGACACCAGGCCCGGATTTAGGGTGGGGGCAGAGGGGGCAGTTGCCCTGGGGACCCCGATTTTTAAAGGGCCCCCCTATGTGGTTAAAATGTGATTTTGTGTTATTTTTTTTCCTTTTGGCCTTTAAAGTTTCTGCAAAATGCTGTGCAGTACTGGACTGATGTTACTGCGTAGACGTAGAGATCGTTTTTGCATGGGGCCCCCCGATCTAAAAGTGCCCCGGGCCCCCCATCAGCTAAATCCGCCCCTGTTCGACACGTATACATGTGTCCTCATCAGGAATTACATATCTACAATATAAATAAAATCAAAATTGTAAGGTAAATTTGACTTTGCATTATAACTGTAACTGTATACTAACGACACTCCAGACTGAAAAGCACAAACTGAACGAGTGACACAGGAATGATTACAAGTAGGCCCCCTAAATTATACGGTGGAAACAGATCACATGAGGTGTAAACTACAGGCATTTGACAAACAATTAGAACACACACAAGAGGAACGATGAGCCACAGGCGAATAACTGCCGGTTGAGAGACGGATTATTACGTTTGATTCTTAAGGCTTCCATGATCTTAGTCTGAATTTCAGATCTGCCTCGAGAGATGATTTTAAATTGGTCTATTTTAAATTTGTCTATATAAAATATGCATCGATAAAACAGTGCTTCGATTTTTAACTATTTTTAAGTTGCGCAGTCTCGATAGCTCAATTGGTTAGCGCGTGACTTCGTGAACGAAGAAGCTTCGAGATCCAGCGGCACTGGTTCGATTCTCCGGGTGTGCGCTTGAGAAACGCACATTAAGGACTGCTCTCCATTCAGCGGCATGTAATGGATAGAATAATTTTCCTGCAACAGCTTTTCAATAACAATCGAAAACTTCAAATTTCTTGCTACAAGAGTTTATTGATTCCAAAAGTTTTTTTCTCTAAGTTATTATTTTTAAACACCCAGAATAAAGTTTATATTTGAATAAAACAACAGGACTTCAGTTGAGGATCGCAGCAGCACATGATTTCTTTTCTTTCATTTATATTACTGAACATCAGCCTATCTTGTTTCAACGTAATTTGCCGATGCTTGACGTTTATCACATTAAGAACTGGGAAGCAGCTGACTCAGTTCAGTTGTTTTTATTTTCTGACCATCATATCAAAACAATCAGAGGTGGGCAAAGTTACTTTCAAAAGTAACTGAGTTAGCCTACAGTTACAGTTACTTGGCCAAAATAGTAACTGAGTTACCGTTACAGTTACCGATTTCAAAAATGTAACTAGTTACAGTTACTAGTTACTTTCAGTTACTCATAAATCTCAACATAAACGCTGTAATCCAAATTTAAACAAACAATTATTTGCGGGAGGCGCATCCATTCTCCTCAACATTTATTAGATGTATCACGCACCCTGTGGTGCAAATTCTTTTCTAGTTACGCAGTTGCCTTTTCCTAATGTATACTTTGTTTTCCGTCTGTCTGTTTTCCACACTATTGCTTATAATCGTTGCGTGTTTCTTGATGCTTATAGTCAGTTAGTTATAGTTACTTTCAAAAAGTTTAAATTTATTGTAATTTATACATATTTTCAGATTCCTGATGAGGGCTGAAGTTAAGCCGAAAACGTTTGACTGTTAAACTACTTGTAAATATGTAAAATATATTGTTGTAATGCTCAACCCTGTGATATTGTTGTGTTTTGCCTGTCTTTGGTACAAAAAAGCAAACTCTCTCCAGAAACTATATTCTCTTTAAATGCTCGAAACAAAGGAAATAATTTGTTTTCCATGCTATGACTCAAGTTACTTAGACATCGACTTCCGATTTTGAATCGAGAAAACAATGATGTAATAAGGTTGCGAATAGTGAACGTAACACCGAGACTTCGGGTCCTTAATTCTCCAAAACTACGGCTCCTGTACACCTCTGGCAGCTATACGACAAGCCTGAACTGAGCTATCAAGTGTTGCCAAACACTTTTGCTAAACATTGCATAGAAAGTCACATATTGATCAATCACCAAAAGCAATTAATTTAGCCAAATCAGTTCTCAAAAAGCGCTAAAAAAGAGCCAAATCGCCAAACCATAAATATGAAGCCAAACGTCTTAAAAAATCGCCAGATTTCTGGATTTTGGCGATTAATTCGCCAATATGGCAATCCTGCTCCATAAGATCACAAAACAAGAGCGCCGCGCATGGGCAGTGCTGCTCCGAGTCCGATACAGCTGCGAGAAGAATGCATTATTGCGCACAAACACGCATAAAGCATAACACAAACATGTGCAGAGAAATGGACGGCAATTAGAAACAGAAATTTTAATACAAAAGTAACTTGTAACTGTAACTGTTGAAAAAGTGCTAAAATAGGAACTAGTTACCGCGTTTCGTTACTTTTGGAAAATAGTAACGAAGTTACCGTTACAGTTACTCAAAAAGTAACTAGTTACTGCCCACCTCTGAAAACAATACACGTCAGCATAGCAAAGGTCGAGAAAAGGGTAGAAGCGACAAAACGCGAACGTTAAAACGTGCTTGAGACCGAAATAAGTTATTGAGTTGAAAGAAATTTGGCACGGTCGCAACACCTTCAGAAAAATTTAAGATATAAAGCGAAAATAAAAAAAGAAAATGTTACAAAAACAACATATATTTAGGCTATAGCTTTATTAGCCCACATAGCTTTAGCTGATATATTTAAGACTTTTATGGACAGTTGCTATGAAGATGACTTGATGACTGATATACCGGTAGTCTTTCGCTGCTTCCTGTCTGTTGTGTAATTGTACCGTACTATTCTCGCAACAGACAAAATAAAAGGGGTCTCTCTCTCTCTGTCAATCTCGGTGACCGAGCGGCAATGTTTTTTCTTTACATTAATTTTTGTCGGGCACAAAAGCTTTTTAAACAAGTAAGGCTAGGGTTAATTCTTAATCAATTCGGAAAATGTTACTTTTAGACTAGAGACCTGAATCAATTTCTTTTCTCAACTTTTTTAAACTTTGACTAGACTAGGTGTGTGTCCACTATCCAGGCTATCTTTTTTTCAAGTTCAATGTTTAGATTTGGACCTGGAGCGTGAGTATCGGCTGCTGTGAGGGCGAAAATCGGTAAAAACAGTTACGCGCGCCGTGTGGTAACCAGTAATGGCAACACTCACAGAAATATGCAAAAGAAACAAAAAGTTTATAGTGGGAAAAAAAATTCGCGACCGGGCCTGCGTCTGTGGTTCAAACCCTCTATAAGTAGCGAAACTGCCAGAATTAAGTTCTCAAAGAAGCTTTCGCAGTCCGGGGATAAATACTCAATCAATCAATCACCAAACCTAAAAGAAGATAAAAGGCCTGATCGCCAGGTTTTTCCCTTAGCAGCTGAGTGATTTGAGTTAGCAAGTCGTCATCGGCGTATGAACAGGTCTTTCCAGGCTAGACTGGAGGGCAGGTAGTCATCAGCCACTCAGGAGTCTCGTCGTCCAGGACCTTCAGACCATAGGGGAGACCGGAGAGGGTTGTTACAATTTTCAGTAAATCTAAGATTTCTCTTTCAATATTTGCACAAAGTTGCTGAAAATTTTATGTAATCTTGCCACATTAGGCTACCAGTTGTTATAAATACAACTTCAAAATTTAACAAAGTTATGTTTACAGGGAAATATTTGCATTAATATATCAATGAGTCAGTTGTAGCCTAACAAGTCACCCCAGTATCGGGTGACTTGTTACACAGATGGAGTGAAATGTTACAATTTCATAATAGGCTGTTCTGTTAACTAATTTTTCTTACTAAAATACCTATAGGCTAACTGATGGAATACGTTGACACAGCATTCTTGAACATCCTGGAAGTTTAATTGAAATAATCATGAACAAACAAATAACATCATTATTGACAAGGCATTGTCACCAGGATTGCAAACACATGATTTCCATTCAACCATTGATTGATTGCTTGAATCTTTATCCTCGGACTGGGAAAGCTTCTTGCAGAGCTTAATCCTGGCAGTTTCGCATACTTGTAGAGGCTTCGGATCACTGACGCAGGCCCGGTCACCGAGATTGACAGAGTGAAGTTTCCGATTGTTGAAGTCTTGTTGCCGGTGAACTAGGCTATTTCATCCATTAGATGCCGCTGAATGGAGAGCAGTCCTTAACGTGCGTTGCTCAAGCGCACACCCCGAGAGTCGAACCAGCGCCGCTTGATCTTGAAGTTTCTTCGTTCCAGAAGTGACGCGCTAACCAATTGAGCTATTCATGGTACAGTAGAATTCGCCTATAACGGCTTCGTTTATAACGTCAATTCGCCTATTACGTCACATTTTGCTCGGTCCCGGCAGAATTCCTATCTTTTACATACATTGTAGTTCGGCTACAACAGCATCGCCTATAACGTCAATTCGCATGTAACAGCACCCTTTATTGGTCCCCAGACGTCTTTTGTTCGTTTATAACGTCACTTTAAGCCATCACCTCCATCACGAACGGTCAGTCTTTTAATCCAGTTAGCGCTGCTGCTTGCAAAATGTCTTCCCTTTATTTCGCTACGTCTTTCTCAGCAGGGACTTTAAGTGAATTAACTTTTTTCCCGCGTGAAAAACTATCACATGTAAAAAGCAGCTCTACAGCTGACCTTTAAATAACTCAAAGCAACAGTTGTACAATGTACGTGCAGTAGCCTACTGTATAAACTAATTAACTTTTTTCCCGCGTGAAAAACTATCACGTGTAAAAAGCAGCTCTACAGCTGTGTCAAATCCGTGTCAAAACCGAAACAGCTCAAGATCAATGCCTTTTTTGCTAATAAACAATGAACTTTTCTACTACTGTATGTAACGAGCTGGATTGCGCAAATTTCCTGTACCTTTCGCTGTAGGTTATTTTTTTTAAACAATTTCTTTGTTTACTGTATTTTCTGCGTGCCTTTTGTCAGTTTGGTGGTGTACAGTAACCCTGATTGGGTTATACACCTCTTTTTTTAATCAAAAAACACTTGTGGAATAGTTTGCGGTAGTTCGTCTATAACGTCAGTTTTTGCAAATCCCTAGAGGTGCTGTTATAGGCGAATTCTACTGTATTTGGCCTCAATAAGGCACCCTTTATTAGTTTTTGGCATGTTTAGGCACAGATACAGCAACAACAGATCAACTATTCTAAATAATACAAATTTTTTTATTTGAATACCAAATTAAGTATTTTTTCCAGCAAGCATTAGGCTACACTATGTAACAACTCACCCCAATAGTAGCCTAGTTGGCTGAATAAGATCAACAGTCGGCAGCCGTGGCCGAGTGGTTAGCGCGTTGGGCTCGCAGTCGAGAGCCTGCATGTTCGACTCCAGCCACCCGCACTTGCTGTTGTTTCTCTGGGCAAGAAACTTTACGATAATTGCCTCTACCCAGTGATCGATTTCGAGTAATGGGTAGTACCAAATTTAAGTCATAAGTAAAGTAGACAACCGGAAACAGACATTGCAGTCGGCTGCAGCGTGGGTCAGGTGTACGTCGGAAGGCGTACACCGATGCATAGCGCTCAAGTCCGCTTTCCCGCAATGCAGGATAAAGATAATAAAACAAACAAATATGTCAAACATGACACTCAGCTTTAAAATATTTATAATTGCACTTCAAGTCTGATTTAAGCTTAAAGCCAGTTAAATATCACTCATAGTTTTGTAGCAATAACATTTCCTTTGACAAAACAAAAATTTACTTTTCATATCCTAAAACAGTTTTTTATCAATAACTTTCTACTGCAGCCTTCAAAATGGCTGAAGCTTCGTTTGCACATGGAAACTAAAAACCTGACAAAAAAACTTAATTCCAGCGGTTGGTGTGAACTAATTTAAAAGTGAAAAGGACTGTAACAACCCTACCCTATACACCGTGTGGAGGCCGGTGGGTTAGGCCGTGGTGGATAACATGGTCTGCGGCACCACACTCGCATTCTGAGTTAACAAATGAAATTATGCAAGTAGGCAACTTCGCACCTGATTTTATGAACTAAGTTACAAAAAACCTCAAGATCAAACAGCTCCAGATTCTGACTCGAGCTGTGCACTTCAAGAACTATCCTCCATTCAGCAGCAGTGAGAGATTGGAATATAACACAGACTAGGCCTACATTTCAGCAAGCAACAACTTCACTCTGTCAAACGCCTCGATAAAACATCTTCACAGTTGGCCTCTCATAAAGCTCAGTTGATTAAACGCCTGACGGAATGAACGAAACTACAAAATAGCGATGCTGATTCGAATCTCTGGGTGTGCGCTTGGGTAACGCATTTTAAGGACTATGCTCTCTATTCAGTGGCACCCATAGTGAATGGATTAATTCACAGACAACAATTAGCGGAAGCTTCACTCTCTTAAAACTCGGCGACCTGCGTCGGTGGCTCAAAACCTATACAAGTAGGCTAATCGAAACTGAAAAAGCTTTCTCACTTCTCGGACAAAGATTCCGCATCAAAACATAAGTTAGGCTACAAAATTTGTAAAAATAATTGAATAGAAGTTTCCGCTTCATTATTATAGGCTACCTTTCTTAAACTGAAATAATTCGATTTTCAATTCGAACCAACGCATTTCAAGTAATCGCATAAGCCATGGTATGGCGCTTGAAAGAACTGCTGGTGCTGTGTCGGTGTGAAAGCAGAATGTTGTTGGTCTACAATTCTGATAGACTTGATTGAAATTCCTTCCTGCGTTACTGTCTTCATAATAATAATTGAAAATTATACATAAGTGTGAATAGACCTCAAAAGGTTAAAGACCTGCCTCCTCTGCCTCGTTCTTCACCAAACATTGACAAGATTTTGTCAGCCATCGATACGCTACCATCAACAAGAACTTGATTGAACGACGTTTGCATTTGATGGTTGCTTCTAACCCAAAGCACACGATCACTAAAAGCTGCATAGAAAAACACATTTCGTAAAATCCGCTAATGTATCACAGTGACGTGTTACGCGACGTCATCAACTTTTCTATTTGATCTGGATCCTTCGGGCATACGTCACTCAACACAATTGGATTTCCTGAGGTCACAACTACATCATCTTCAATTCGAATGCCTATTCCACGAAATTCTGCAGATACGGTGACATCATCTTCACGAATATAAATTCCTGCAATTCAACAAAATGATGTCACAAAAACTAATGATGACTACCATGCAAGGTTGGTGAGCAAACACATGGATATTGGATACTCACGTGGTTCGATGGTGACCACCATGCACGGTTGGTGAGCAAACACATGGATACTCACCTGGTTCGATGGTGACTACCATCCCAGGTTGGAAAGGCACAGAGCGGGGCATCGATGACGTATCATGGACATCCATTCCCAACCAGTGACCCACGTGGTGAGGACAGAACTTTCTCGAAATCTGAAACGCCAAAAAGTTTGTTCATCCACCAAATGCACTTGCGCTATTGTGACGTCAGGCCCATGGATGAGCGATAACAATAGCAATAATTAAGTTTTGCGCCCATTGAGACAGCATACAGTACAGTACACTGCAATCACAGATGCGATATAATAAACAGCGAAGGGATATATTGGTCTTCGAGTCAGCTGCTCCCTTTTTGTCATGTCAGTAGGTGTCTTTGCTTAGACACAACCGCGTGCTGTGGAGCGGTGTCGAACCCACGCCCTTTCAAACTTCGCGCAGACGTTCTCACCACTTGACCACGCAGCCGACAAATCGATTAGTTACGTCATGACTAGAAAGTTATGGATCCACGTTGGTATGGTAACAGTAACCACACCAACGCAACCTGATTTGATGTTACAAACGAGTCACTCAGAACTCATGCGAAGTTCCATCAACACAATTGAAAGACACAATGAAACCAACGCACGCAACCTGATTTGATGTTACAAACGAGTCACTCAGAACTCATGCGAAGTTCCATCAACACAATTGAAAGACACAATGAAACCAACGCCCGCCCCGATAGCTCCGTTAGTTAGCGCCTGACGTCGTAAACGAAGAAGCTTCAAGATCAAGCGGCGCTGGTCGACTGCACTGACGCATTCTAAAGACTGCCCCCCATTCAGCGACGCCTAATGAGTGGAATAATTCCCCGGCACGGCAACAACATTTCAAGAATCAGAAATTTTACTCTGTCAATCCCGGTGACCGGCCCTGCGTCAAAAGCCTTTACAAGTATGCCAAACTACCAGAAATAACTTATTACATCTTTGTTACTCCAAGGATAAAGATTCAAAACCAAATCATAATAATTGTAGCCGCCCAACACGCGGAATTTCAGGAAGCCACTTTATTTCTTGCCTGACATGGCATTGGAAGAAAGACATTTGCTACACTCCACTACCTCTGCATGAAGCAGTCACCGAGGCCAGCTAAATCAGTTCAGCTTCTGACAATCACAACGAAAAACAATATATGCTAAACATAGCACGGCACAAAAAAGATAGAAGCGACAAAACATATTTGTCAGTTTTCCACTTCCATTCCCACAGCTTCTGCCACTTACTTGCGTCATATCCTTGTCCGCAACTTTCCCAGTTACAATCCCGCTCTCAACCAGCTCCCTGGCCAGCAGCATTAACATCGCCCCGTAAACATTGTCCAATGAGCTACCAGGTCGGCACATGTCGATGCAAGCCAGCTGCACCTTGAAAACGATGTCGTAAAGCCGCCTCTGGACAGGCGAGAACCTGAAACAAAACTGACATCATTCCAACACGGCTCCAGATGTAAAAAAGACGTAAATTGACGTTAGAAACTTACCTTCCATTTATTGGCCACGTCCGGGTGACGTCAGCGACGTAACCATGGTATTCCGCACCAGCATCGACCAGAACCAGTTCTCCGTCAGCGACGCGTTGGTTGTTTATGACGTAATGAAGGGTGTTCGCCCTAAGCACGTGGTGGAAGTATAAGCGCTCTCTTCAAGGTCGACTGCATTATTATCGCTACCATGGCTGGCGGTCGAATGTGAATGACATAGTGAGCAACACGCTCGTTGAGTGATATGGCAAGTGCTGAGCTTTGAGCTGAATATTCGGAAAAACATCACCGCTCACATTCTGGCAAAAGCAGAATATGACTTCTGCACAGAGTTGGAGGTCCACGATATTATTGATGGGGAATTATGGATTCCTATATTTTGATGATCGATTTTCACAATCGATACCATTTGAGTCAAAACTTTTAGAAACAATTTTATGAATATATACTGGATGAATTTAAAATGTCACGAATTAAAATTTAAATGTGAGTTTAAATTACATGCGTTGTGCTGCGTCACCGATACGTCATGCGCAATATTTATGTCATTTGTAAACTGAAATGTCAATCAGCTGATCTTGTTCTCTGAGAACTTCCGTCCACGTTACCTTTGCAATCTATTTTGAGTCATGGCTGGGACTGTTCCACAAATGGGAAAATGTCACATGGAGGTATATATCTCTGTGGCCATAGCAGTGTACCTACTGCACTGAGGAGACCGGAAAGCCGAAACGGTGTGCAATGTTTGGAGTTAATTTTCACATAAATACACAGCTCAAGCAAAACCATACTTAAAAGAGGGAAGTCAAAAAGTAGAGGAACTTACCAAAAAATATGGAGTGCTCAATTAAAGGCTTAAAAAATAACTTTAAAAAAACTGAATTGCAACGACTGGTTTGTTGTGTATGCAGCTCCTTGGGCTCTGCTTGCGTCTTTTCATAGTTGGTTCTGGAATTCGTGTGATCTTCACCAGGCTCGTAGTTTTTTCCCTGTGTTGCGTAAAAATCCTCAGGCTGGAATTTCACAGAGCGAGTACTTGCTTACGCTGCATTCACATAATTCTGTGTCTATCCGCGTTGTTGGTCTGTTGTGTGCTGACGTCATCCACAAGTCGGGCCATGTTTGTAATCTAAAACCTGGTTCTTAAACTGCAACGTCTCTCGCCTTACTTCTAGAGCAGTGGTTCCCAACCTTTTTGACCTTGCGGCACCCTATCAAAGAGATAAATAGTTTGCGGCACCCTGGCAAAACTGGATCAATTTTATGAGGTTTCTGTATTTCAAATAACTATATGAAATAACACAGAATGAGTTGTACAGTATAGCGCGCGTAAATAAATGTATTTATTCAAAAGTCAGTGTGAAATTTGAGCTTGATTTCTTGCACAAAGTCCCTTAGCCCTTAGAAGGTTGGGCTCCTGGAGTCTTGCTCAGTTTGGGGGGAGGGGGGGCTGTCGATTCTTCTTATAGTTTAGGAGTGATATCTCTGTTATTTTTTAAGGTACGGTTTCAAAATTTGGGATTCACTTTGTAAAATTATTCACGCTGAGCATATCCGAAAATTAAAGCTATGTGAATTTTAAAACTGTTGATATACGTTGAAATGTTGAGGTGACTTATGACGTTTGGATTATTTAGTATTTTTTGGTAGAGTAATGAAGAACATGCATTGCAATGTTGTGATTAATTTTTTTTTTACATAATCTCAATTTGAATCATTTAATTAACGAGACATGGGCCAAATTAATTACTTTCATCCAGCTGGTGGGAAAATGTTGAACAACAGAATATGAAATATTTCAGAGGATGTGCTGAGAAATGCCTTATATCTCTCAATTTATAACCTTTATTCGCTCAAAATTTCAGTTCAATAAAGGTGAATAAAAGTTAGGAAAAGTAAAAAAATCTTGTAGTAGCAGCCTCAGTGGCTTTAGAGATACAACTGTTGATGTAAAAAAGTTGAATTTGCAGCCCCCCCCTCCAACCTTCAAAGCGTTAACATCTAGGGGCACATTCGATAAAGCCACCCGCATTTCTTCCTTGACTATAAGCAGTCGTTCTCGTTTTTTAGTTTTAATGTTCGTTAATACGGAAAATCCACTCTCACATAGGTATGATGTGGAAGCTGCAACAAAAGTACAATAGCTTTCTTTCTAACGCAAGGATATTCATTTTGAATTTTTATCCAGAACTCGTCAAATTTTTATCCAACATAAGTTTCCAATTTTATAATGTTTCGCAAACAATCGTGCAATTTTATAATCGTGCTGGTTCACACAATTCGATAAAATCCATCACTGCAATTTGACTTTGTGCGCCGTGAAACGCAAAATAAAATCATGAAACCTGGCAATAATGATGCGTTGGTTTTGAATCTTTATCCTCGGACTGACAAAGCCTTGATAGGTTATTCCTGGTAGTTTCGCATACTTGTGGAGGCTCTCGCAAGGCCGGTTACCGAGGTTGGCAGAGTGAAGTTTTCCGATTGTTGAAGTGTTGTTGCCGGGGAATTATTCCACTCACTAAGTGCCGCTGAATCTAAAGCAGTCCTAAAAATGCGTTGCTCAAGCGCACACCCCGAGAGTCGAACCAGCGCCGCGTGATCTTGAGCCGGGCGCGTAACCACTGAGCCATCGGGGCGGACGTTTTTTTGGAAAGAACAGCAACGAATCAAAATCTTTTTTACGCTGTTTTTCCTGGGCGAGAAAACAAAGGCTTACCGCGGATTAGAGTTAAAATAAATAAATAAATTCCGCACTTAACGGGTTAAAGTTAAAATAAAGATTGGGCCACAGTATTGCAATATCTCGTGGCACCCTTGAGCATTGCAATTGGCACCCCGGTTGGGAACCACTGTTCTAGAGGATAAAAAGACCAGTAGGAGTCTTAACTCTTGGCATGTGAGTTTCGATAAGTTATAGAATAAGTTGATCTTCAATGTATAAGTTTGTTATGTTTCAAGAAGTTTCAACGTACAGTCGAATGTAGAAAAGTAGTTTCAATAAAATTCAATTTCACCAAGTAATTTCAATGGCTTTCAAGATATGCTCCAAATATTGTTATGGGTTTCAATTTCAAGATTGATTTCATTCAGTTTTGCATTCCGTTGTTGACTTAACTTCGTCAGACCGGTCTTACTCTCTTTTGTTCCGATGTGTCAAAATGGTTTGTGTTCCCGCAATAAAGTACTAGGAAGAATATAGACGTCGTTATCTGATCGTCCCCACCGTTTATACTGCGCTCGGGATATCGTTGCACTACTTCAGGTGTGTATGGGCCGCCCATCTTTAAATAGTGCCGCTACATGTACAAATAAACTTCGTGGCCAAGACTGTGGCATTTTATTAAGCGGCCTTCAAAGCGACCAACGTTGATCTACGATAGAACATACCTTGAACCCCCAGCAACAACGGGGGGGTATCCAAGCATGTGTGCCCCCTTAAACTTACACTCGCACTCGATCATGGCGTGCAGTGTCATTTCATTCATGCCAGGGAAGCTTGAATGCATCGCGCGCGCCATGGCCTGCAAAATAAAGCGATGGTGGAAAAAGCATTGAAAACATATTATACAGAATAAAATATGAACAGACAAAACAACAAATAACTCAGCAGTGTGAAGTTAATACCTGAGCAGTTATAAGACCAGCTTCAGATAAAAGTTGAACTTCTTCTTCAGATTTGATGTGACGCAGTCGATGAATGGGGCCGCTTATTGATGAAATTTTCGTCTTGTTATTGTAAACTTCTGTGAGGAAAGGTCTGCAAATAAAGAATCTCCGAATGCAAGCAATTGCTGCAAGGGCATGTTAACTGTACTCGAAACAACTTACATCCCAGGTTCAGCAAGGCTACGTCGGTTGGCTGACATAGCAAATAACTTGTAAATATTAGATTGGTCTAACAAATTGTCCGCACTATGAAAGAGAACTGATCTGACAAATCAACAAACCTCATGTACTGCATGTGGAAAGGAAGGTTGACAGGTTTCTCAAAGTCGTACCAGATGTTGTATCCATTTGAAACATATTTGTTGAGAATCTCAGAAAAATCGTCTATTGCGCAAGCATTGTCCACACCTAGAAAACATTGCAAAAATATGAGAGATTTCTGTCATCACTAAGAGTCTCACAGCGGCGTACACACAGGCGGACCTATTGTGGGGTAAGGCAAAGTGGAATATTACACCAGAGTAAGTCACATTTTTTTCTTAAACGAGATTTTCTTAGTGCATATTTATGACAAATATATACATGCAAGAAAGTAACTCAATTGTATTTGACGCGGTCAATCTGTAGCAGAGACATCTCACCGCGAGATGACTTGGAGAAAATTCAACTTGACCATTGAGCTTTCTTTGGGCAGATAATTTTGATGCTTACACCGAGCCTGAAGTTGCTGAAATCATCTCCAATGTATCCGCTTTTTATCAGGGGTTGTCCCTATGTCACCTGATACCATATAAATATTTTTACGGCCCATAAATGATGCTCTCAACAACCTAAAGGTTCCGCCATCCCTACGAAAGCGTCGCATGTGATCATTTTTGAACAGTTGCAAATCAACCATTCTAGTTTTATGTTAGTTCGTGGCTTATATTACGATTGTCTTGTAAACACAATTAGATGACTTGACGCTGGTAATTGCGGACAATTGTCTCGGGTCAAGTCGAACGCGACAGAATGTCCTGATCTCGTCGTTTTTCTCATTGACTTCAAATTCTGCACTTATTTTGACATGTTCTAATCTAACTGAAAGACAATTAACGCTCATGACATTCACAAACTAAATTGCCACGGAATTAATTTGATTGAGAGTTACAAGGTGTTGAGATAGTTTAGTATCAGAGTAATGGGTAAAAGTTGGAGAAATTAAGTTGCTGAACGATTTCCGGATATAGTTGAAAAGAGGTCTTAACTCGAGTAGAGCTATGTGTGCATCTGTACAAGTGACACATCACTTGTGTAGTAGGTACCAAGTCCTGCTGCAATAATTACAAACTACTCACGGCCACAGGGCGGCATGACGTAATCAAGCGCACGTGACTCGGTGCAATGCACATTGCACAATCACTAAAGCAATAATTATAGCGCAAAACTAACGTAACTGAACTGTATCAGAATGAGAAATAGAACGTTGATTTCGACCAACCTGTCAACTCTACAGCGCCTTTTGTGCCGGCCCTAGGCCCATGCCACATTTCCCCCAATGGATCTCTTTTTGGGACCAATAACGTAGAAGTATGTTTGGAGGGGAAATTCCCTCTGTTAATACTTTCCATTATGAGGCAACTACCAGGTTCCTAGAAAATAAATTAAATATCTCAACTAGAACTCGCATCCGGAACACATCTTGAAGGGAGTTTGAAGAAAATGAAAATACCGGATTTGGTGGTAAATTTATAAATCAGTGATTTTTACAAAGCACATACCAGAAAACCAGTTAGATAACGAAAGTTGGCATTTTGGTGGAAAGGATAGGGTATGTCCTCAGACATGTAGACAATCGGCTCACCGAACAGGATCACAACATTTTCTTTGACACTATTTTCTTCCTAAACAAACAGTCAAAGCAAATTGTATGTCACAGATATGTTCAAGTAAACAAATAAACAAAAAGTAGCCTACCACACAAACAAATCATTAGCGACAGGTGTCAGATTATCACTTCTTGACCTTTGTAAGGGCCACAATGCTACTACTTCTGAAACTTTATCAAACAGGCCAGGCCAACTTGCAGACTTCAGATTTGACCGATGGCCAATCTGCTGCATACATAGCAGTAAAAAGTTACCAGTTGACATAAGTTGATATTCTGAGTAGTAGTTTATAAATAATGTCTTTGCATATTTTGAGCTACTTTTATGCTATTGTCATAAAAACAATCATTATCAAAGCAGTGGGATGGTGCAGTGGATGAGGCACTCGCTTTCCGATCATGCAATCCAGGCTCGAATCCCGACTTCAGCTGGTTGTTGAAAACACCGCTCACCTCTACCCAGGGTGTAATAAAATAGGTGGGCGCATGGCCACCTAAAGATATGGCCTAATTTGTCACATTTTGCAGAAATTTCCAGGTTTTTCTAACTTTGGGTGAACGTTTAAATAAATTTTTCTAAAAATTAGATTTTTACACTTTCTTTATTCTTTTCCCCAGATGACACAATAGGTTTTAACATCCTCACATGTTGAAAAACAAAGAAAATTTGATTTCGAAGATTTTAGTCAGACTGTTAATTTTCAATAACAGTCTGATTTTGCGTTTTTCAATTTACTTTTTCTCATTTGCTATTGCTTCCCTAAGGCAACAAAAAAGTTTTATGTCATTAGGAAACCACAAAAAGTAAAAACATCTCAAAAAATGTCAGTCAAGCACTAGCTGCAATCAAAACCTGCAAAATGTGACAAATCAGGCCGCATCTCCAGGTGGCCATGGTGGGCGTAGTTACTGAAGTAAAGGCGGCTGAGAGAAAGGAACTGGCCACCCTGTTCTCTTTAGTGCCGAAGGCTTAGTATGTACAGTATAATATAATGAGAATATTATCTTCTCATCTCCAGATGCTTGGATAAAGTATGGGACTTACCTTCACCTATCATACAAACAATGGAATAGATTTTGGCACTTGTGTTAGAAATTCAAAGAACATCTGGCAACACTTGTAACATGGAAATATTTGTCATTTTTTTAAAGCGAAACTAAGAGTGTATCAGTGATTTGAGATTCAGTGATTACACTTTGGCAATTTGGATGCTCAAAACTATCGTTTCAAAAAATTGAAGCATATTTAGCCAAGCGTACAAATCACATCAGCATTCATTACAATTTGTATTATGTTTGTCCCTTGGTCTGACTATAGACCGCTATGAGTGGTTGCTGCAAATGAATTAAAAAAACTTTGTAGAAGTTAATAACATTCTTAGAATAAAAGTTGTCTGGAATGAACTACCTGGAGTGGATTTGTGTTCACACTGGAAAAGTGACAAAATATAATGCAAAAAACCTACCCACCAACCTCGTCAAAACTTTGACATAGATCATGTAAGCATTGCATCAAAGATTCTCTTCGGTTGGTGTAATTTTGTTTTGTTAATCCTGGAGTTACTTCACCTAAGCAAAACAATTTTACTTTTCCAATAGAAGCATGTTTATTACATATCGATCAAATATTTAGCTACAAAACTATAGGTACTGCATAATATTATTATCTTTCAAAAGACTTAAAATGAATTTCCAGCAACCATAATCAAACTCAAGATTATGAACAGACCACAAATTATTAATCCACAAGCATCGCTCTGAACAGAAACTTTGTAAGTTGCACAAGATTGTTCAGAGCTTATCAGGCTTCTATTTTAAAAGCATGATGCTTTCTTATGGTATAAAATATACCAAACTATCACAAGCTGTTGTGAGTGTTGTGAATGGTGATCTGCGTTTATACTGACCTTTTATTGATCAATGATCAGGCTGATTGGGAGACAAAATCAGGTAACAACACTAACAACCTCAGGGATAATCAGACCACTCAGCATGTGACAACTCAGCAAGTGCTTTAACTCAGCAATTACATTTCAGTTACTGCCAAGTCAGCAAATGAGATTTATGTGCCCACGTCAGACTTGCTTGGTCATCGCTTGTCAAATTCATTTTGTTGACTTGTGTCATGTCTTTTTCTCAGTTTCATCATTTACCAACTTCAGCCACTTGCTAAAATGTTGCTTGCTTAGTTGTTACTTGCTCAGTTGTCGCTCCTGTTCACAACTGCTGACTTGTAGCAAACTCAACTTAGCCGAGTAAACAGGTTTAAAAAAAAATGGTAGAAACTCCAGGATTCCATCTCAGTGGTTAGACTTGCATCAGTGGATAGGTTCAGTTTACTTTGTTTTTATTTCTGACATATAGCAAAGTCTAGAAAAAGGTTGAACTATAACCGGAATATATATAACAAGTTTCTATAAGACCATAAAACAAGGCTACATTGAGCTTCTCGAAGCATTCCTACCCGTTGGTAAAGATTCCCACAGTCAAACATCTATTATCAAACCACAGCAATTTATACACACGGCCTTGCCAACATGAAAATCTGGAATAATGACTGGAGGGTTTTGAAACTTTGATTTTGAAGTTAAGGCAAAATCTACTTTGCATTTCATTGAAATGACAGTTTTGAGAATCCAAATTGTCAAAGTGTGATCACTGAATCTCAAACCACTGCAAAGCTCCTAATTTCACTTGAGAACATGATAGAGATGTACCAATACATCGGTATCAGCCAGTTCTGGAATATCCATATCGGCTAAATTTGGCCAATATCATACTTTTTTAAAAAGTATATATACAGTCGTGGCCAAAAGTTTAAGACCAAACCGCAAATTTCGAGAAAATCAGTTCTCCGTCCTATTTTTTGTCGTTTTTTTACTTATTTCTTGCTAACTATATATAAGACAAAGTAATAGCCATTTATATTAAATTTTGCATCAAAATTTCAAATTTTTAATATTTGGTGTGTCCTACTTTCGCTTTGATGACGGCCTTGATTCGTCTGGGCATAGTTTCGATTAAATTTTTGCAAAGTTCTTCAGGAATTTCACGGATCGAGACTAATTTGATTGCTTCAAGCAAGAAGGAATACTTGAGGGATGTTTTTCAGCAACATTATTCTTGATAAAAGTCCAAAAGTTTTCGATAGGGTTAAGATTGGGACTGTTCCCCGGCCACTGCAGAAGAGTAATTTTCTTAGCCCTTAAAAACTCTGTTACTGTCTTAAAACGATGGCATAGGGCTCCATCTTGCACCAAAATTGTATACTCGTGCACCGACATGTGCATTATTGTGCAGTTGTAGCTTCTCTTTCATTAAGTTAAAGTATTTCTGGCCGTTCATCATGGTTCCTAGTTTTAGAAAAATGAGTTTGGCTGTATCTTTGGTCGAAATGGCTCCCCATATCATCACATCTGGTGGATGTTTCATCGTTTGTCAGGTATAATTTTCATCAAATTGTGTTCCTGAGGGTCGACGGACATTTCTTTTTCTTGCACCAAGCTGTTGGACACTTGATTTGTCCGAAAATTAAACTTTCAACCATTCGGCAGAAGTCCAGTCTTTGTGCTGCAATGCAAACAGGAGGCCCTTCTTCTTTATCGCTGGTGTAAGCCTCGGTTTTCTTGCTGGTTTCAGACCAAATTCTACAACTAAACGGCGGCTAACAGTCCTCCTGCTCACTGGAATACCGGCTTCATTCAAATCGGCCCTGATTTGTTTGATTGAACATGTTGGAGACTTCACCACTTGCCTTTTCATGATGTCAGATCTAGGAGTTGTTTTTCAAGGACAACCACTGCGTTTTGCATCAGCATAAGTTCCTGATTTCTTAAATTTCACAATTGCCTGATGCACAAAAGTTTTTCTAAATCCAAGCTGCTCACCAATTTGATGTTCTGTGTAGCCTTCCCTGCGGAGAACAACAATTTGACATCGCTGAACCTCCGAAAGGCAGACATTTTACCCATTTTAGGCAAATAAATAATACAGAAAAGTGATCTCTACTGGCTAATGTTCAATTGATATTTGCTAAATAATGACTGATTACATCAGATGTCGACCTGGGCAGAATAAAGATGATGCAATTTAAGCAATATCTGATGCAGTATTATGAAGTAATACAAAAAACGTCATAAATCAAGTCTGGTCTTAAACTTTTGGCCACGACTGTATTATGCGGATTTGTTAGTCAGCAAAGATATAGATTTTTTATAGTGGTAACTAACATCACACTGATGTAGAATAACAACCTGTTTAAATATTTGATACCTCACACTTCAATGGCTTTTTGTGCGTACATTTTGGCATTGTTACTTGCAGTGACTCTTTAACTCAAACAAAACTATTTGTTTCAGAAGTTTTGCATTGCTCGATTCTTCAATTGTGAAGGAGACTCAAAATATTTGATTGGCTGGTTTTGAATCTTTATCCTCGGACTGACAAAGCCTTGATTAGTTATTCACTGGTAGTTTCACATACTTGTAGAGGCTGTTGACACAGGGCCGGTTACTGAGATTGGCAGAGTGAACTTTTCCGATTGTTGAAGTGTTGTTGGCGGGGAAGTACTTCATTCACACGGTGCAGCTGAATGGAGAGCAGTCCTGAAATGCATTGCTCAAATGCGCACCCCGAGAGTTGAACTTTATTTATTTATCCGTGCTTCATTTCTACTCTCAACAGAGCATAAAACTTCCAAGATTTTTTCGTCCATACGACATCATAAAAATATATCTCAAATCGGCATAATGACGTAATACTATCTCAACATTTTATCGAATAATGAATCAACAAACTAGGTCGTAGTTTGATATGTGAAAAACAAATACATTTTGATTTTGAAGTTCAACGGAACGAAGCATCTATTAATCTATATGTGACAATACATAGTCAATTCCCGTATCATGAATGTCAATATGCATATTATTTGTAAAGGTTACATCAGCTCTGGAGATCAGTAAAAAATAAGGTTGTCGTGTTGAGGCACCACAACTAGACCATCTACTGATTGGACTAGTGAGGATTCGTGGTCCCATTGCTTTCATTTTGAGTGATAGACTTAGCTTTCAATTTATTCCTTCAAAACATTACATGATGATTGATGAAGCAATATGTAAGTGTGGCAATTGCTAATAACCATTTCACAATTTGTAATTTTATGTCGGCAATGATCTGGCTGCAGCAAAAATATGCTAATTTTGAAGACTGCTCAGGTAAGGACAAGGCCCTAAAACATATTTGCGTATTGCGTTGAATTTAAATGCACTGCGAAGTGGTGTAGAGCTAGTCTTCGAGTTTTCGTAGGCCAATGCTCAGACTTTTTAGAATCTTTTACCGACAACATTTCTCGGCAGGTTAAGTGGTTTTGCAATTTATTTTGTTTCATTGTTCCCGCCTTCATATGTTCATTATGTATGTGTGACTTGATGTTTGGCAAAAAGATATTGAGTTGACGTATAGGTAGGCTTACAGCATGCCTGAGCGTACTTTGAGGTCAAATGTCGACTGAATATGTATAGACCTCTGTGAAAAAAATTGGAGTACAAAAAAACTCACATCTCTAGTCCCTTGTATAATAAAATAGCACAAAAGCAGCCTAAGTTATATATACAAAATAGACAAAAAGACTGTATATATTTATGAAGTAGGCCTACTAGTAAGACTATCAATATAGGTAGCCATGAATCAAACCTTCATTCATTAAATATGGATGGGTGAAGGAAGTTGGTTGGCCAATGTTCCTCTTTAATGAAGTATCTTCAGTTGTAGAAGCAAAGCGAAGTTGCTTTGTTGAGTTGAAAACAGACAATGACAAGTTACAGTTCAGCACACAAGCAATTTGTCCAAATTGTTTCCATAAAAGACTTGACAAATTTGTCATTATTGAAAAATTATAGAACTAGGTAATATATTTCTAAACTTTTATCATACATTACCTGATAAAGAAGTGAAAAACTTTTTAAAAAAATATACATACACACCTGCACTCCTGCAGCTATTATATTTCGAATACAAAACCATATGTGTACAAGCTCGGAATTGGCACACTCTGTTCTAAGACTGTCCACAGAAGTTCGACAGAGTCTGCAGAAGTTTTTCCATCCTCTTCGACCAATCGCCATCTTTCGGTGAAGCGGTGGCCATGTGCTCCAACCAGTTGTTTTATATCAATATCTTGGACTGGATCGTCATGCTATTGTCTGATTGTTGATCTATTTTTCTAACATGCCGAATTGGATTTTTTTTTTCACTTTTGTTATGGTTTAACGTGTAAAACATACGGTAACCCAAATTTATCATATTACTGCGACAGTGTGACATGCCACTACTACATCCCAACTGGCAATGCCTGTCGTTTTTGCATTACTTCAACGTTTGCTAACGTTGGATCAGTGTGGAGGTGACGAGTTTAGCTGACTGGGGTCTAAAATTATCGCTTTATCAACGCAACTTTTATCAAAGCATGCTTGATATCTTCAAGACATTACTTCCCTGGGTATAATTGAATTTCCGCAAGATGATGATGTTGTTTTTGCTAGTTTGTTTTATTTGTTTTTGTCATTGTTTTTATGTCGTCAAGTTATAGCCTATCTATTTTGTGAGTCGTGCAAGGCCTATGGTGCGTTGCGCTTGAAATGGCTTTGCCCGTGGTAGGATTTCTTGGGTGCAACCTAGTTCGTACCCTGAACAGTTCGGACCCTCAGTTCGTACCCTGAAAAGATCGAGAGAAAAAATTAAAAAAAGCCGAAGTCGCTGATTGCAGTTTAATAGCACAAAGCCGAAGTCGCTGATCGGAGTTTCCGCAAACAAAGTAACAAACTCGAGGGTTAGGGTTAGCGGAAACCGCGGAACTGCGGAAAAATATTTGCGGAACTGCGATCAGCGAGGGTTAGAGCAGAGCATAGATTACTCGATGATTAGAGTTAGGGTTAGCCGAAACTGCGGTTAGCAAAACTGCTGAAAAATGTTTGCGGAAACTGCGATCAGCGAGGGTTAGGGTTAGAGCATAGATTGCTCTATAGTTAGGGTAAAGATTAGCGGAAACTACGGAAAAATGTTTGCGGAAACTGCGATAAGCGAGGGTTAGGGTTAGAGCATAGACTGCTCTATAGTTAGGGTTAGGGTAAAGGTTAGCGGAAACTGCGGAAAAATGTTTTCGGAAACTGCGATCAGCGAGGGTTAGGGTTAGAGCATAGATTAATCCATGGTTAGAGTTAGGGTAAAGGTTAGCGAAAACTGCGGTTAGCGGAATCTACGGAAAATGTTTGCGGAAACTGCGATCAGCGAGAGTTAGGGACTAGGGTTAGAGCATAGATTAGCCTATGGTTAAGGTTAGCGGAAACTGCGATCAGCGACTTCGGCTTTGTGCTATCTTTCTCTCGATCTTTTCAGGGGGAAAATTTTAAAATGTTTGCGGAAACTGCGATCAGCGACTTCCGCTTTTTTTAATTTTTTCTTTCGATCTTTTTAGGATACGAACTGAGGGTCCGAACTGTTCAGGGTACGAACTAGGTTGCATCCGGATTTCTTTGTGAGGTTTTCTTTGCCTGCCTTGCTCTTCTTTGCTATGAGCTAAACGCATCAAGATGTGTTCCCCTTACGACCGTCAGCACTCTTGATAACGCACCATGGCCGATCTTCATAGCAACTGTCCATACAAATCTTAAATATATCAGCTAAAGCTATGTGGGCTAATAAAGCTATAGCCTAAATATATGTTGTTTTTGTAACATTTTCTTTTTTTATTTTCCCTTTATATCTTAAATTTTTCTGAAGGTGTTGCGATTGTGCCAAATTTCTTTCAACTCAATAACTTACTTCGGTCTCAAGCACGTATTAACGTTCGCGTTTTGTCGCTTCTACCCTTTTCTCGACCTTTGCTATGCTGAAGGTGAAGTGTATTGTTTTGATATGATGGTCAGAAATAAAAACAACTGAACTGAACAATATATTCATTCGGAATGAATCAGTAAGTATAATAATTATGTATATATGGGTGCAACCTAGTTCGTACCTTGAACCATTCGTACCATGAAAAGATCGAGAAAAAAAATTTAAAAAAGCCAAAGTCGCTGATCGCAGTTTAATAGCACATAGCCGAAGTCGCCGATCGGAGTTTCCCCAAACAATTTGAAACAAACTCGAGGGCTAGGGTTGGCGGAAACTGCGGTTGGCGGAAACTGCAGAAAAATGTTTGCAGAAACTGCGATCAGCGAGGGTTAGGGCATAGATATCTTACATATAGATATGCAACTCAGTGGTGCGTAACGATGTTTGAAGGCTAACAGCGTAGCTATGGCTGTATGCATTGACTTCAAACTTGGCACAGCAAAACATAGCTCAGTGGTTACGCGCCGGGCTCAAGATCACACGGTGCTGGTTCGACTCTCGGGGTGTGCGTTTGAGCAACGCATTTCAGGACTGCTCTCCATTCAGCGGCACCTAGTGAATGGAATAATTTCTCGGCAACAAGACTTCAACAATCAGAAAACTTCACTCTGCCAATCTCGGTAACCGGCCCTGCATCAAGTGCCTCTACAAGTATGCGAACAAGTACCAGGAATAACCTATCAAGGCTTTGTCAGTCCGAGGATAAAGATTCAAAACCAACCAACCAACTTTATTTTTAATATATTTTTTTGGTTTTTGTTTAAATAAAACTTTCTTCGTTTTCAAGTTGACGTATGGATTGCTTGTGATGACGTCACATTCTCGTTCCGCATGGACTGCTTTATGGAGATTCTGGCGATTGAAAACAAATCACAGTCACAGAGGGTACCTCTAAATACCCATTGTCAGGCATTGCAGGCATTGTCGGGCATTGTCAGGCATTGTCGGCTTTTTGGGGGGTTGTGGAGCATTTTCAGGGGTTTCAGGTATTGTAGAGTAGGCTAACTACTTTCAGGCATTGTTGGGAATTTCTAGGCATTCTGTAGGATTTCCAGGCGTTGTCGATCATTATCAGCGGTTGTTGCAGACGGTTGTTCGCCTGGTCAAACGTCATATAAAAACCGTTCAAGTCTACTGAATATTACGTCATGGAAATTCCTAAAACATGAGCCAAAATTGCGCCATCGTTTGTAAGACCTGTGTCAAACCTGTTGAAACCTGTTTGGGCCTGTTTCAGTTTGAAACCTGTTTAAACATGAAAATATTGCGTCACACTACTGCTGACGTGCCTTTGAGTTATCACAAATTTTTCTGATTCATTCTCGAAGTTGTTTGTTGGAAGTCGGTCGCACATTTAACTGGTTTATTTGGTGCTTGCTAGCTGGACAAATTCTCCGTCTTTTATCCAAGTAATCTGTATCGTAGTGACAGTTTTTAGAGGTGCAAGGCGTTGCATTTTGATTTCGATAGCCGCGGGCTAATTTTAAAGGAATACACTTCCCAGCAAACATTGATTGCTGGGCCAGCATTGGCTATATGCTGGGTATGTTGGCACAAGGTCGGCAATTTCGTCCAACATTTTGCCAACAATACGCCAACAATTTCAATACTTCTTATTAAGCGTTCAAAAAGGTCTCAAAGATTTTATTTCAGATTTATTTGTTTTAAACTTGAAAAATACTAACACAAACCTCTTTTCATGTGGTATTGCTTCTAAACACAGTTGTGTGATTGGTTAACATCGGTCAGAAGCATTGCCAACGTTGTGCCAATTCACAACAATTTCGGTGTTTTCTTTCAAATTATGCAAATGTATGCCATCATTTTTCTACAGTTTAAAATTTTAATAAAAGGCTATCAATGCTGTTATTATTTTCTGATACCGTACAAGTATATTATGAATATTTAAGACCAGCGTTGGTCAGAAGAGTAGCCAATGCTTTGCCAACAAAGTACTTTCATTTCAGTTTGTTTATGCCAAACTGAGCAGAGGTCTAGAAAAAGGTAGGATAACAAAACGCGAACGCGATAACGTGCTTGATAACGAAACAGTTTAAAGTTTCCATTAGCCTACACGTTTCCACAAAATAAACAATTGCAACGTTGGCTATATGCTGGATGTGAGGGCACAAGGTCGGCAATTTCGTCCAACATTGCCAACAATTTCAATACTTCTTATTAAGCGTTCAAAAAGATCTCAAGGATTTTATTTCAGGTTTATTTGTTTCAAACTTGAAAAATACTAACACAAACATCTTTTCATGTGGTATTGCTTCAAAACACAGTTGTGTGATTGGCTAACATCGGTCAGAAGCATTGCCAACGTTGTGCCAATTCATAACAATTTCAGTGTTTTCTTTCAAATTAAGCAAATGTATGCCATCATTTTGCTACAATTTTAATAATATGCTATCAATGCTGTTATTATTTTCTGATACCGTACAAGTATATTATGAATATTTAAGACCAGCGTTGGCCAGAAGAGTAGCCAATGCTTTGCCAACAAAGTACTTTCATTTCAGTTTGTTTATGCCAAACTGAGCAGAGGTCTAGAAAAAGGTAGGAGCAACAAAACGCGAACGCGATAACGTGCTTGATACCAAAACAGTTTAAAGTTTCTATTAGCCTACACGTTTCCACAAAATAAACAATTGCAACGTTGGCTATATGCTGGAGGTGAGGGCACAAGGTCGGCAATTTCGTCCAACATTGCCAACAATTTCAATACTTCTTATTAAGCGTTCAAAAAGGTTTCAAAGATTTTATTTCAGGTTTAAGCTTATTTGTTTTAAACTTGAAAAATACTAACACAAACCTCTTTTCATGTGGTATTGCTTCAAAACACAGTTGTGTGATTGGCTAACATCGGTCAGAAGCATTGCCAACTTTGTGCCAATTCAAAACAATTTTGGTGTTTTATTTCAAATTAAGCAAATGTATGCCATCAATTTGCTACAATTTAAAATTTTAATAATAGGCTATCAATGCTGTCATTATTTTCTGATACCGTACAAGTATATCATGAATATTTAAGACCAGCGTTGGCCAGAAGAGTAGCCAATGCTTTGCCAACAAAGTACTTTCATTTCAGTTTGTTTATGCCAAACTGAGCAGAGGTCTAGAAAAAGGTAGGAGCAACAAAACGCGAACACGATAGCGTGCTTGATACCGAAACAGTTTAAAGTTTCCATTAGCCTACACGTTTCCACAAAATAAACAATTGCAACGTTGGCTATATGCTGGATGTGAGGGCACAAGGTCGGCAATTTCGTCCAACATTGCCAACAATAAGCCAACAATTTCAATACTTCTTATTAAGCGTTCAAAAAGATCTCAAAGATTTTATTTCAGGTTTATTTGTTTCAAACTTGAAAAATACTAACACAAACATCTTTTCATGTGGTATTGCTTCAAAACACAGTTGTGTGATTGGCTAACATCGGTCAGAAGCATTGCCAACGTTGTGTTAATTCATAACAATTTCGGTGTTTTATTTCAAATTAAGCAAATGTATGCCATCATTTTGCTACAATTTTAATAATATGCTATCAATGCTGTTATTATTTTCTGATACCGTACAAGTATATTATGAATATTTAAGACCAGCGTTGGTCAGAAGAGTAGCCAATGCTTTGCCAACAAAGTACTTTCATTTCAGTTTGTTTATGCCAAACTGAGCAGAGGTCTAGAAAAAGGTAGGAGCAACAAAACGCAAACGCGATAACGTGCTTGATACCGAAACAGTTTAAAGTTTCCATTAGCCTACACGTTTCCACAAAATAAACAATTGCAACGTTGGCTATATGCTGGATGTGAGGGCACAAGGTCGGCAATTTCGTCCAACATTGCCAACAATACGCCAACAATTTCAATACTTCTTATTAAGCGTTCAAAAAGGTTTCAAAGATTTTATTTCAGGTTTAAGCTTATTTGTTTTAAACTTGAAAAATACTAACACAAACCTCTTTTCATGTGGTATTGCTTCAAAACACAGTTGTGTGATTGGTTAACATCGGTCAGAAGCATTGCCAACTTTGTGCCAATTCAAAACAATTTTGGTGTTTTCTTTCAAATTAAGCAAATGTATGCCATCAATTTGCTACAATTTAAAATTTTAATAATAGGCTATCAATGCTGTCATTATTTTCTGATACCGTACAAGTATATTATGAATATTTTAGACCAGCGTTGGCCAGAAGAGTAGCCAATGCTTTGCCAACAAAGTACTTTCATTTCAGTTTGTTTATGCCAAACTGAGCAGAGGTCTAGAAAAAGGTAGGAGTAACAAAACGCGAACGCGATAACGTGCTTGATACCGAAGCAGTTTAAAGTTTCCATTAGCCTACACGTTTCCACAAAATAAACAATTGCAACGTTGGCTATATGCTGGATGTGAGGGCACAAGGTCGGCAATTTCGTCCAACATTGCCAACAATACGCCAACAATTTCAATACTTCTTATTAAGCGTTCAAAAAGATCTCAAAGATTTTATTTCAGGTTTAAGCTTATTCGTTTTAAACTTGAAAAATACTAACACAAACCTCTTTTCATGTTGTATTGCTTCAAAACACAGTTGTGTGATTGGCTAACATCGGTCAGAAGCATTGCTAACGTTGTGCCAATTCATAACAATTTCGGTGTTTTCTTTCAAATTATGCAAATGTAGGCTATGCCATCATTTTGCTACAATTTTAAATTTTAATAATAGGCTATCAATGCTGTTATTATTTTCTGATACCGTACAAGTATACTATGAATATTTCGGAACTGGCCCGTTCAGGGCCTCTGAGAGAAGTCAGCACTGGTCGGGAAACAATAACTTACGAAAAATGGGCCCCATAATATTTTTAGCAAATATAGCCTACAACTAATTCGTATCTTGCGTTGCATGTTCATGTTGAGCTGAAATTAGCCTACTTTAGCAGACTATTTTGTCTAGAAAGCTTTGTAAACACACAATAGTCCTACAGGCAACAAAAATAGTTCAACCAAGCATTTAACCCATTTACGGCCGGTGTCCTTTTAAAAGGACACCGTTTTGAATGCATCAGTATTGCATCATCTTATTTTGATTGAATCATTTTGGACTTGCTAGTATTTGTTTAGGGTCTGTTTTGGAAGGTGTTGATAAATATTTGCGAACTACGTACTTTTTCTGAATTTTGTGAAAGTTTGAAAATTGTTGAAAAATGAGAAGAGCCCGATGAAGTGAAGTGAGGAGGAACATGCACGTTTTATTGCCTATTGGTAATAGATATTAATTATGTTTCTTCATAGTTTGACACTCTATAATATTGTGCTTCCTACTACACTCTAATTTGCGTAAGGTTTTGCTTCTTTTATTTGTTTATTTTGCTTTATATTTATTGTTGCCTTTTAAAAGGACACCGGCCACATGGCCACATTTTTTTGGTTGTTTGTAACACTGTCAAAGAATATTGAACATCGTGTAAAAGCAGCAGATTATGCCTATGGAAGACTTAACCATCGTGTTTTCAACAACCATGCTATATCTATCAGCACAAAAATTATGGTCCTCCGGGCAGTCGTTCCATCCACCCTTCCCTATGTTTGTGAAACCTGGACATTATAGGCCTACCGCCGTGACATCAAACGTCTTGAAAATTTTCAGCAGAGGAAACTGGGTCAAATGCTAGGCACTCGTTGGGAAGATTGTCTCACCAAAGATGCAAACCTTGATCGCGCTAGGTTGCCCAGTTCAGAAGCCACCATATTGCAACACTGCCTTCGCTGGCCAGGACATTCATGAGAAGGACAACGAAGAGGGACAACTAGAGACAGGAAACCCCCCCAGAAGACCACAGATGAGATACAAAGATCAGCTGAAAGTCTCCCTCAACCATGAAAACATTAATCTAGATTCATGGGAAAACCTTGCTAGTGACAGATTACTCTGGAGAAAAAGATCTAAGAAAGGCACGGAAATTTTCGAAAAAAAAAGGATACAAAAAGCCCAAGAAAAACGAATACTAGAAAAGCTAAAACTACCACGTCCCTCCCTCCATACAATCCATATCCCCCATACAATGTGATATTTGCCCACGTCTTTTTCATCATACACTGGCCTCCAAAGCCATATATGACATCACCATCCAAAGCCAAATTTGATTTGATGACGAAACCAATGCTCGGTCACAAGCTGGAGCCGACGACTGTCAGTGGCGTATAGCTATGGTTTGTGCCGCCCGCGGCGGACCATGATTTTGCACCCCTGAACGCGTAAAGTAGGAACCAGCAAATAGAATTCGCGCCAAATCCGTTTCAAAAAATATTTTTATTATGCTTTTTCGTTTAGGTTTAAAAATATTCTGCCGCCACAAGCTTCCGACGGGGGTGGGACTGCCTAATGGGGGGGCACCCTGCCACTAGCTACGCCGATGGTTATCGTGAATATAATATGTTCATACAATAACTTTGAAACGTCCTTCAAGAAAGATCTGACAAACTTCTACCGAAACAAACACCTTTTTATGTTAAGGTATCGCGAGATTCATATTTGACTATGTGGCCGGTGTCCTTTTAAAAGGCAAACAAACAAATGCATCAAAAAAGCAAAAATCATCAAATTTTTTTAAACTAATTCAAAAGTTATGACAATACAACTTTGTGGCTGAAATATTTCCTAAAAAGAGCAATGGGAACTTGTGGCGGCTTTTAATGGGTTAATTCAGGAGTGTTTGAACTTTTTCCCACGCGAGCCAGATTTGATAACAATAAGTGTTCGCGGATCAACAGCCACAATAATTTTTCTGAAAACTGCAAGTTGAATTTATATGATTTTTGTGTGTCTGCATGACAATAATACCACATTGTACAACAACAGGCGCGGGCCATACAAAAACGTCTCTTGGGCCCGAGTTGGCTCGCGGGCCGGACTTTGGACATCCCTGATTTAATTCAACCCTTTCTGGACTTTTTGCAATGCAAAGTTACGGATCACAGCATCAAATGATAACATTTTGCGATGTCTGAATTGATGCACAACATGTATAGGCATAGTTAGGCTTTTCAATCGGTTTTGAGTCATAGGCCTACTGGAGCGCAAACAATTCTTTACAAATTTCAGTAATTGCTAAAACTACGTTCTCAAAGCGCAACCGTTGGAGGTAGCTGTCGGAACACAAAAAAAATCATAACAAAACTATTTGGAAAAACCTTTCGAAAGTTGCAATCAATGATTCCTTGTGTAGAGATTATGGGGTGGTTCGTTCTGGTTTGCAGCTGAAGTTTGCTATGTGGCTTTCTGTCAAAAGTACCAACTCATCCAAAACGTCTTGAAAAATGTCATTGTTGTAGCCTGCAAATGGTTTAAATTTGTCCACATGCCCGCAACTGCACAACAGACATACGATGAAATTTTCATGGAACTTCAAACTCATCGACGATAATTAGGTTTGAGTTTGTTGATACATTTGTCAATTCCAACAACTATCGAATCCTTTGCAATGTACGGTAGAATACATTT
This sequence comes from Aplidium turbinatum, assembly GCF_918807975.1. NCBI lineage: Eukaryota > Metazoa > Chordata > Ascidiacea > Aplousobranchia > Polyclinidae > Aplidium > Aplidium turbinatum. The sequence continues at coordinate 239,911 of NC_137483.1, read as the reverse complement.
CCTTCGAATGATTCAGCTAGTTAAGTGGAGTTTTAAAAGCGTTCTGTCCTCAGGAAAAGAAAATCTTTTTCTTTTAAATTTACAATTGCCACTGCAATTTTAGCTTGCGAGTAGTAGCCTACTCTTCTCAGCTTTCTCTTACTTAGGCTAGATTAGGCTACATCTTCCTTTAATTTCAATAAATTCATCAGTGAATCTTGTTTAGGACCGTAATCCACATAATGCAAAGCAGTCACAAATTTAAAACTGCTAGTTGTAGGCTACTTTAGCATTGACTCAGCTTCCGATCAAGCTCTTGTTGGTTCCAACTTGATGCATTTAAGAAACGCCTTTAGAGCTTCAATTTCAAAAGGGTAATGTAAAGCATTGGGTTTGACTGCACCACGCCTTGATTACCCTCTCGAAGTCAATTTTCTTTGCAAGATGATAGGACAGCTTTCTTTAGATTTTTCAGAATTTTTCCTCTGACTGGGCTATAACTTTAAAGATACCACAAGCTTACAGATAACTCCAAAAATGATAAGACATTTGAACAACGCTGTCTGTAGGCAACATTATCAATTTCAACTAGATTTAGCCTAAGCAACAACATCCATAATCAAAAAACTCAAATAAAGAAAAAACTCACTACCTTCCAAAATCACATCATGAGAAGCATGACCAACAAAAAGCTACTTGACCACACGAAAACAGAAGATCTTTTAACTATGACAAAATTACATCCAATTGCAGCAATATTAAAATCAAAAGTTTTAAAACTGTTCGGCCACACTATAAGATCACAATTCGGAATCAGCAAAGTTTGCACAGAAGGCAAAGTAGAAGGAAAAAGAAAACGTGGCAGACAACCAAAACGATGGCAAGACAACATCCAATCATGGACCGGACTCAACTTGGCGACGCTGGGCGAGCTGGCTCAAAATCGCCACTCTTGGAAGCAAATAACTCATGTTGATGCGCAATATGCTGCAGGCAGAGATGATGACTGATGATGATCCATAAACAAAAAATATACAGGATTTACTTTCTTTAATCGTGCTTGGACTGATACCTTTAACTTTCCCAGATAACTTATGTTGCATAGGCCTACAACATCCTATGCCTGGCCAATGCAGATTTTGAAGTTAAGGTTCAGTTTTCAAGCAAAAATAGTTCCCGCTTAGCTAAAACAGCACCCGTATTCAAGTTGAAACTATCAATGAAATCGAAACCGTTCAGTGATACAGAAATCTTTCAGCTTCAGATTTTTCGTCTTGAAGCTGTTCAACATCGCCTACCTTCACACGAAAATGATTTGTTCTTGATGAGAAGCATCGAGAGTGACATTTACAATGATTGAGAAATACTTGGAACTACGCACTTCATTTAAGAATTTGTTGATTATTTTGTAGGTACATTTTTACTTTAGTACTAAAAATGGGCCCCCCTCAAAAGTGCAAAAACAAAAAACTACTCGTTTTTCCTTTACAATGTTTTGCTAGGGGGGAAACTGGCCCGACTTCTCCCCCTCTCGGAGTCACTGGGCCCGTTTCGGTGAGTCCGATTCCTTAACGGGGGATTTTTTCAATTTTTTTTTTTAATTATCGGGTACCGTAGCCTAATTATCATTGCCGTTTTAGGGTTAGGGGTTTGGGGTTAGAGGTTAGAAACTCACCGAATCAGACTCACCGAATCGGACTCACCGAATAGTAGCAGACCCGAATATTTAAGACCAGCGTTGGTCAGAAGAGTAGCCATTGCTTTTATTACTTATTTCCATTTTTTAAAATATTAATAGCCTACAAACCTTTTTTATGCGGTTTTGTTTAAAAATATGTTTCTGTGAGCAAACATCGGTTAGAAATGTTGCCAACGTTGTGCCAGTTGAACAAATATTCTAAAGTTCTCTTTCAATTTATGCAAATGTACACCATCATTTGCTACAGACCAGGCCAGTGAGAAGATAATTTGGGCCCGGTACCAATTGGATCTTTGGGCCTCTAAACAGTTTTAAAAATAACGCACTACATCTAAATATACGCGGTAGTTTGTTTGTTTTTCCGGACACCTTGAAGAAGTTACGGGCTCCTAACATTATCCAGGGCCCGAGTTCAAAAGTACTCCCTGAACTCCCCTGACACCGCTACTGGTGGGCAATTCCCAGCTTCAGGAGCAGTCATGTTGTGTCGAAATCGCTCCTCAATTTCTTGAAGCGAGATTTCACAAAACGATTGCTACTTTTACTTTCAACAATTCGGCAAATCGTTTTTTCTCCTCCCGCGGTGCATAGAAAAACACTGCAGACACAATAATTGTTGTGAAAACTCCATTATGACGTCACTACTTAAACTTTGACTGGGCAATATGACGTGTTGAAGTGAAATAGGCAACAAAGCTTTAGAATGCGGCGATGTGTTATATCAACGTGAGGAAATGCAATTTAGCAGAACTTGGTTTGTTTTGATGAAGGAAGACAAAGGCCATGACTTAATCCTTTGCTAAAGGGATTATGACGTCACTCGATTCACTTCGACTGTTCAAGCATGGCGGTTGTGCGCAATACACAATTACGTGGAGAGCCGAAAGCACAATGCATATGTGAACAGCGCTAAGAGGAATTTTCGCTTCTTGCATCGAAAATATAAAAAATCGAATTCAATTGAGATATTAGTTTTAGCAATGATCAATTAGAAATGAGCCAAAAGAAGTTTTAGAAATGATCAAAATGAAACTATAGGAATGACTTACGACAATGTTTATGAAAACCTCTTAAGTGAATGTCTTTTATTCATTGAACCTGAAATAATTGTGTAAAGTCGTTTTTGTCACTAGGCTACGTTTACACAATTTAAAGAAAGTTATAAAACTCAATTTAGAGAAAGTTATAAAACTCAATGACCAATGGAAAACTTTCATATGAAATATTCTCGTGACAAATTTAGTGCCAGTGCTCCTAGATGAGTGCTAAGAAGATATCAGCAAAGTAGCAGAGCTTGTGATGTCCCACAACATGTGTAGGGTTTTGCTCAATCTTTGATTTTGCTGCTCCGGCAGTGTTTGCCTGACTGCTTGAATGTGTTTGTATTTTTCTGTCGTGTGGATAGGTCTGTGATGGTTGTAGAGTATTTGCAAATGTAGCTTTCATTGCCGTCAACTGAATAATAATAATATGTTTTATTTTGCGCCCATTGCGCCCACAACATAGCCTACAGTAGCCTACACTGCGACCTACATACGCAACTCACGACTGGAATCTTAAATAAAACTTTAAACATTGGCTGTCATTTGTAACAGTCGAAAATTTCTGTAACAAGTGCTGAAGCTTTTTAATATGATGGATGAAACCCCTGTCATTACATTCGATTTACATTTTGCAAGTGGCAAATTTAAGTTAAGTTGTTGGCAAAAATGCAAGCGATTGTATCAGTGGACTTATTCCAACTATTATTATCGAACACAACACAGTTCAAGTCATGTCGAGAACAAAGAAAGAAAAAAAAAGATCGTGAAGTCTAAGCACTCGTTTGATTGTTTAAAAAAGAATCTGAAAAAGGTTGTTCTTGGTGAGTACGGATAAATGTTTCTACTACGACTAAATGATTATGTCATAACTATGCCATTTTGCTCTTTTGATTAATGTATGATGTAATTGTGAAGAGTATTGAGTAATGTATGAAAATGTTTTAGTGGTGTACTCGCATTGATGTGAACAACGAACATGGTGGTTAGTAGGCTATGTCGGCATTTATATACTGATTTAACACTTCTTTTTTTACTTTCATGATTAGACATGGTGATGGCGCACGACAAAGCTGCTGCCGTGCAGCAAATTGATGAAGAGTTTCAGAGTGATTTCGAAATTGGAAGGACAGGCAAGGTGGCCGAAAACGGCAAAAACTAACTTTTGGTGAGCTTGTTGTATGTTTGAAAGACAACTGCGAATGTGTTGCTTTAGTTGTTGAATAACTATCTGTACACGCAATTAGAATGTATTGGAACTTGATTATCGCTCTGCGTGGCGCAGAATCGAATGATAAGTTTTTTGTCACACACGTTGGAGAGAGGGATATTACCATGGATATTACATTGATATTGCAGATTGTCAATTAACTTCGTATTATCCTGGACAACAACTGATCAAAATCCTACACTGTTGCCAAACAGCCCTCTTGAATTAAATATTTTTGTTTCATTCGCAGGAATTCAGAATGATAAAGATACGCAAGAAAAAGCTGCTGATGTGCAATGAATATCCATCTGTCAATACGATTTGATGTAGCTTGTTTCTAATAAATGTGAAAATATAAGAAGCTCGGCTGTTACTTTGCTTTGTCACAAAGGGAGTAGTGTTGCTTATAAATCCGTATTGCTGCTGTTCTTTCGCCCAAGGATTAGCTAGGTTCAACAATAAACTTTTGGTGATGAGCGAGGTTTAGGTACAGAGACGTTTGGCAAATGTAAATGCCAATGCTGTTCAGATGTTTTATGCACCAGCTTGCTTCGCATGGCCAACCTTGGTCAAAGCGCAGGCATCACAATAGTCAATAGGTCAGATGAAGCAGCGTCATGGTGCATAAAAGTCAACCAGAATTTAGGCGCCAGATGAAGCAAAATGGTGCACAAGCCATCTTGCCAACGCTGGCCAGATACAGATGCCAACGTTGGCAAGATGAAGCAAAATGGTGCATAAAACATTTTGCCAATGTTGGCAAGATACAGAAGCCAACGTTGGCTAGATGCAGAAGTCGACGTTGGCTAGATGCAGACGCCAACGGTGGCAAGATGCAGACGCCAACGCTGGCCAGATGCATCCAAATGGTGCATAAAACATTTTGCCAACGTTGGCAAGATGCAGAAGCCAATGTTGGCTAGATGCAGAAGCCAAGGTTGGCAAGATGCAGAAGCCAGCGTTGGCAAGATGCAGAAGCCAGCGTTGGCAAGATGCAGACGCCAACGCTGGCCAGATGCATCCAAATGGTGCATAAAACATTTTGCCAACGTTGGCAAGATGCAGAAGCCAACGTTGGCAAGATGCAGTAGCCAGCGATGGCAAGATGCATAATCCAACGTTGGCAAGATGCAGAAGCCAACAGTGGCAAAATGCAGACGCCAACGCTGGCCAGATGCATCCAAATGGTGCATAAAACATCTTGCCAACGTTGGCGTCTGCATCTTGCCAATGTTGCGGCCAACTTCTTGCCAATGTTGCCCCAACAATCAATGTTTACTGGGTTATTGAATAGACGTTTCAAGAAGTGTTTCTCTCTCGGTCGATACATACAGACGAACGGATTCGGGAATCTTATGTTACAATTTTCCCACGAAGAGATTATGGTTTACCGCTGTGACCATAAAAAATAAAAGACGAGTTCTTGTCAGTTGGTAGGTCAAGAAGAAATTAAAGCAAGAAAAATAAAAAACGATTTGTTAGCTGGTAGGCCAAGAAGCACTTGAAGGCATAAAAATAAACGACGTGTTTGTTGTCAGCTAGTGCAGAAGAACTACTTAGAAGTACAAGAAATAATAAAAGAAGATTTGTTGGTTGGTAGTCTACACTCTTACAGAAGCAAAGAAAAGTAAAGACAATTCTTCTCAGTTTGGTACAGAAGAAAAATAACTTTGACATTCATTGGCAAGAAAGAAGATTAAAAGACAATCCATCTGTGCTTGTAGATTCAAGTGGAAGAATCCAAGCAAGTTTTGTGGACTTTAGGACTTCATACCCGTACAGCTACGGTATCGTGCATTTAAATTCTTTTTTGTATTTTTACGATCTTTGCAGTTAAGTTTTTTATAACTACTGTAGCCCAATAAATTTGTGTGTTAGTGTAACTTAATTTTTTTAATTGTTAATTTAGCCCCAACATTTAATATGTCTACACTCGGTGGCGACAAGGACTCGACCGCCGTAGACTCGACTGAGTTTAAGCCTGATGATGTTCTTTGCGGTCGGGCAGGCCATTCTGGGGAGGGACCCAGTAACGATGAGGCTAAGTCAGTTCGAGAGGCCCGGCATCTTAGACGGAATATTTTGACTCAAATTGGGAAACTTTCTGTAGCCCTAGGTTCTTTGAGTGATAAGCAGGAACTGTTAATTTTTAGATCTAAGTTATCTACTTTAGAAGAAGAATTACGGCATTTCCATGCTCTTTTGACTAAAATCTTTAACTCTGCAATCTTGGCAGAACTTCGTGATAGGGTAGATCCCGAATTTAACTCGTTAAAAAATAACTTTGAACAAAAAGAAAGTGAGTTCTCAGATATGTTGGATGCTGACATACATCCTGAGGATAGCGCCTCAAATGTAAGCACTAGGATGTCTAGGACTTCGTCTCGGATAGTGGCACAAATTAACCTGCAGCTAAGACGAGAGGAGCTCCAGATACAAGCTGAGGCCGAAGCGAGAGCTGCTGAGGCTGCCGCGAGAGCTGAGGCCATTCGAGCTGAGGCTGCCGCGAGAGCTGAGGCCGAAGCGAGAGCTGCCGAGGCCGCCGCGAGAGCTGCTGAGTTCGCACTCAAAGACGCTCAGTTGAGGGCTGAACAACGTAAAGAGGTAGTTTTAGCTGAATATCGATCAGAGTTGGGCTCTCGGCGTAGCTCTAAGAAGGGCTCTTCTAGGCATTCCAGAAATGAACATCAATCGCAGTTTAATTTACATAACCTTTTCCAAACGCCCGTTCAACCTGTGAGTGGACCAGGGCAATCCACACGTTTTCCAGCTGTTTCAGGAGTTCTCGGGGCCGCGGCTAAGGGTCTTCCGAATGCTGTAGAGCCAAGGTCTGCGAATTACAACCGAACTCCTCCCCCAGAGCGTACAGGTCACGGGGTCGCCATTAGTAGTAATGCTTTGCCCCCTTCACAGTTTTCTGCGCCGCTAGGTTTTGATCGCCCAGCTGCACGTAATTTGGGTGGTTGTGAGAGGCGTATCGCGTCTCCTGATTTTAACGTGTGTGAGAATCGTGATCGGGCTGTGCATGTGACTGAGCCCACTCAGCCCCTTAAGGGATATAGCTTGTCTTCTCCCGCTAAATCGAGTTCTCAACAGCAGGATTGCTTTTTTGAATACCAAAATAGTAGGACGTTTTTCGATAAGGCGGCCTTGATTGGTTACGATGGTAATAATATGCCATTTATCTTCTTTAAAAATCGTGTTACGGCCTTAATGGCAGCTTCGCCCTTTAAGGGGACTTGTTTGACTTTGCTACAAGCAGCTTGTGTTAGAACAGCTGCGCAAACGATTACTAATTTGGTTTCTGACACCCCTGGCTTGTCAGAGGAAGACAGGATAGAAATGTCGTTAGCTCGCTTGTCCCAGCGTTTTGGGGTTCGTGGAGGTCTTTTCGCAGAACCAGAAATTAGAAAGTATCGCTATGGTAGCAAATTGACTTCGACCTCTTCCAGTGATCTGAAAGAGTTTAAAGATGAATTATCACAGTGTTTGCTTTACGCGCAAGCTTATGGTCAGCGTGACAAATTGGAAGGACGTTTTGTCTTGGATTTGGCTAAGCGACTCCCGTTTGACGCTAAGCAGCGTTATCTTGACTTTTTAGGTGATCAGTATGGTGGCACTAATGAGCCTACTTTTCAGAGTTTGTTCGATTTTGTTGTACGAGAGGAAACGCGTAAGTCGACTGATTTTAGCATTATGCTAATGAGCGATTCTGGTGAGTCGCAGCATTTTAAAAAGTTTGGCAAAGGAAAATTGCCTTCATGTCCGGTTAGGCAGACGTCCGTAAAACCCCACGATGATGTGATGTCAGGGAGTTCGCAGTACTCGACTGTTGTTGGCGCATCGCGCGGTGGTGAAGCCAGACGTAAAAACCTACCGGCATGCATTTGTTGTTCGTCACGTGGTCAAGTTGAATATCATTTTTTGTCTAATTGTAAAGAATTTTTGCGCTTGACACCTAAAGATCGGAGAGATGTCATTGTGAAAGCTGGCAAATGCTTGAATTGTTTGCGCCAGCATATGGTTAGGGATTGCGTTCATGCAAATAACTGTCGTAAGTGTGGGCCTAACAACGATAGGAAACACTATTTTCTTCTGCATGATTTTTATGTGACGTCATGTGATTCTCTGGATTCTGTTGGGAAAGATGATGCTCGTGCCAGAGTTCCTGTGCGTAATGTTAAAATTGGAAATGTTAAAGCAGCTTTTAACCGCGTTACTGCTGCTCGTGTTTTGAATCCAATGACTGGCAAATCGAAGTTGGTGTATTGTCAGCATGATCCTGGTTCGCAGTTGACGTTTGTTTCGAGTGATTTGGTGTGTGAACTTGATCTTAAACCGTACGATAAAGCGTCGTTTAAAATGGATACCCTGGCTGGTCAGAAAGCTACTTGTGCTGACCTTGTCAAACTCAACATCCAGTCGTTAGAGACAGATGAACTGTTTTGTGACATAACTTCAGTTCAGTTCAGTTGTTTTTATTTCTGACCATCATATCAAAACAATACACGTCAGCATAGCAAAGGTCGAGAAAAAGGTAGAAGCGACAAAACGCGAACGTTAAAACGTGCTTGTGACCGAAGTAAGTTATTGAGTTGAAAGAAATTTGGCACGGTCGCAACACCTTCAGAAAAATTTAAGATATAAAGGGAAAATAAAAAAAGAAAATGTTACAAAAACAACATATATTTAAGCTATAGCTTTATTAGCCCACATAGCTTTAGCTGATATATTTAAGATTTGTATGGACAGTTGCTATGAAGATCGGCCATGGTGCGTTATCAAGAGTGCTGATGGTCATAAGGGGAACACGTCTTGATGCGTTTAGCTCATAGCAAAGAAGAGCAAGGCAGGCAAAGAAAACCCCACAAAGAAATCCTACCACGGGCAAAGCCATTTCAAGCGCAACGCACCATAGGCCTTGCACGACTCACAAAATAGATAGGCTATAACTTGACGACATAAAAACAATGACAAAAACAAGTAAAACAAACTAGCAAAAACAACATCATCATCTTGCGGAAATTTAATTATACCCACGAAAGTTATGTCTTGAAGATATCAAGCATGCTTTGATAAAAGTTGCGTTGATAAAGCGATAATTTTACACCTCAGTCAGCTAAACTCGTCACCTCCACACTGATCCAACGTTAGCAAACGTTGAATCAATGCAAAAACGACAGGCATCGCCAGTTGGGATGTAGTAGTGGCATGACACAGTAATATGATAAATTTGGGTTACCGTATGTTTTACACGTTAAACCATAACAAAAAACAAAAAAAATCCAATTCGGCATGTTAGAAAAATAGATCAACAATCAAACAATAGCATGACGATCCAGTCCAAGATATTGATATAATAACAACTGGTTGGAGCACATGGCCACCGCTTCACCGAAAGATGGCGATTGGTCGAAGAGGATGGAAAAACTTCTGCAGATTCTGTCGAACTTCTGTGGACAAAAAAAAAAAAAAACACAAGAACCAGAAGGCCAGTAGGAGTACTTACAATCTTACTATTTTGCTAATAAATCTACACACATTGGCCTATCATTTCTGGGCAAAAAAAATATATATATATATATTAGTAAGTTTGGTGCATGTAATACTTAGATAGGATTATTTCAAGGAAGATTTAGCTTGTTCATTTTTGATTTAAAGCCTTTTACAGTTTTGCATTCATTTCTTATAGTAGGGGAAAGCTTGTTCCAAACTGTTGGCCCCATGTACCGTATTGATTGTTTGCAAGTGTTTATTCTGCAATATATCGGAATATAAGGAGAATTACTTCTTGTTGTTAGGCTACTTGATTGTTTACACATAATTATATCATTGAATGTTGTGGGAAGTAGCTTTTTTGAATATTTAAACATGAAAGTTGCAATCTCTGTATTTTTTATGTGGTTAATTGATTTTAAATTATTGAGTTCCATAACTCCTTTTATGCTTTCTCTGCGGTTAATGTCAAATGCAATACGAAGAAAGTTATTGCATGTACGTTGCAGCTTTTGCAATGTAGTTTTGTTTTCATGACACCATGTTGAGATACAATATAATATCTGACTCTCAACTAGAGAATGGTAAATGGAGAGAAGTGCTTGTTTGTTTAGGAAAGGCTTAATTTTTTTTGTCACGCAGAGTGTTGATCTTATTTTTTGAAGTAAGATTTCCATATGAGATTTCCATGACAAATGCTCGTTTACAATTATTCCCAGAAACTTTATTGAGGCAACTTGTTCTATGTTGTTTTTTCGAATATTTAAGGGTGGGTTGCATGATACAGTGTTGTCAGATTGGGCGATTTATCTGCAATTGGGCTACTTTTAGTTGGGCTTGGCGCTAAAAAATGTTGGTTTGCGACTTGCGCTTTTTTGGGCTACTTTCAGACTTTAATTTGGCGCGAGACCGCGCTTTTTGGCTTTCTATTTGCATTTATTCGCCGGTATCGGTGTGAAATGTGGAATGATAAATTATAACAAATCGTAACAATTGATGCATTGTTACGCTATCATTGCTGTAACGTGCTGACCAAAAGTAACCTTACGCCTGCTGCTTTTCTTGAGTGTCCTTGCGTCATATTGCCGTTGTGAAATCTGCGTTTGTTAGTAATTTGAAACACTAACAGTAATTGTGCGTTCTCTTGCAATCGGTAGTTTGATCCACATCTACGTAGTTTTACATTTTTTTAGCGCTGTAGCCTACATCTGCCGCATGCTGCATTGTTTGAAGCACTCTCATCACACTGAGTTTCCTTTGTTTAAATCAACCGTCTAGCACAGGGGTCACCAAGCTACGGCCTGCGGGCCAGAACCGGCCGCGAACTCATTTCATCTGGCCCGCCACGTGCTGCGGAAATTACAGCTGCAACTACAACTGTTAAGGAAAAAAGTTACCAATCTTTTTGTAAAGGAGTGACGTGTTCTGTTTTTATCGTTAGGCCACCACAAATGGGAACAGCCTAGGCCAAATTTGAAAAAATGTAATGTTTTTTCAAGAGAACGATGCCCTCTAGTGTATCACAGCAGGGGATAACTTTTCCAGCAACCTTTCAATTTTCATCACAACTTTGCTATTCCACCGCTGACTTTGTTATTTATTGTGCTCAATTCAAGTCAATGGAGATTTTAAATAGTCGTATATCTTTTCGCAATTTACATCCGGCCCGCAGCTGTTAATCTCGCACCAATCCGGCCCTCAGAGAAAAAAGTTTGGCGACAGCATTAAACTAAAATCAGTCTGGCTTTTGCTCAGTCATAGGGTGGTGTGTTAATTTCAGTCTTTTCATGAAAGTCACAGTGTCAGTTCAGTTATGGTTGTAGTTTAGTGATTTCGATTCAGTTCATTGTATTCTGTTTGTTATCAAAGCATTATTTGGCTGCAAAGTTTTCGATCAGGAAGTTTGTTTTTACTTTGCAATAAACTCATACTAGTAGAAAACTAAGGTATCATTTTCAGATCATCCCCACTAGCCTACTATGCTTGTACTCGGGATGTTGCTTTAACAGTTACAGCTATATAATTCAGAAGAAGTTCAAATAATTCGACGTCCGCTACAGTGAACAAAGATGTTCCTTTTGCCATGCCCGCAGACGCCCCTAGAAAACTCGCGCCTTCGGCTGTCGACGTCGCGACGTCAAATTGGGCTACTTTTAGATTGCTTTGGCGCATTTTTGGGCTCTTTTTTTGAAAAATTTCTGGCAACACTGGCATGATAGTGTCTTGCTTCCTTGACTTGAAAATAATATATGTTTGGTTTTGGTGACATTTAGAGACATTCGATTTGTTGATAGCCATTGATCTATGCATACAAGCTCTTGATTTGCCATATCATATACAGTAGAAACGGTTTTATTTTTATATATAATGGTGGTGTCATCTGCAAACATAATTGCAGTTCCGTGTTGAAGGCAGTTAGGAAAGTCATTTACATAAATCAGGAATAGAAGAGGGCCTAAGATAGACCCTTGTGGGACACCCAAAGATATGTTGTTAACATTAGAAGATAGTGTGCCATTGAAAACCACTCTTTGTTTTCTATTACTCAGGTAACTCATAAACCAGTCATAGGCCACGCCTCTTATTCCGAAATGATATAATTTAGCTAGCAATATTTTATGGTCAATGGTGTCAAATGCTTTAGATAAATCAAGAAAGATTCCTAATGCAAGATGGTTGTCATTGAGTATACTGGTAATACTTTCTATTAGCATTGAAGCAGCATGGCTTGTGGAATGATTTTTTCTGAAACCAAATTGATTGTTATAGAAAAATTTATGTCTAATTAAAAACGAGTATAATCTGTTGTACATGATTCTTTCTAATATCTTTGAAAAAACAGGTAGTAGGCTGACTGGTCTGTAGTTGTTTGAATCTTTGCAGCTACCCTTTTTAAAGATAGGTATCACCTTCCCCAATTTAAATGAATTTATAAATTTTCCACTCGTTAAAGATAAGTTAAATATATGAGTTAAAGCATGCAGTATATTGTTTGGGGTTGACTTTACAACTATGGATGGTATTTCATCGATGCCACTGCTAGTTTTTGCTGGCATAGCATGAATAATATTGTTAATTTCATTCAAAGTAGTTTGATAAATATAAATTGTCTCAGAGCATGGAGAATCAAGATATGTTGAAAATATTGTATTTGATTTGGGAATTTTTTTTGTAAGGGAATGGGCAGCACAGGAAAAGTGATCATTGAAGTGATTTGCAATAGTTAATTTGTCAATGACTGTACTATCATTTATTTTGATGCCATGGTTAGTCTTAGACTGGGATTTACCTAATAGATTGTTGATTGTTTGCCAAGTAGCTTTCATATTAAACTTTTGCTTTTCAAATTTAGATTTATAAAATTCCTTCTTTTTTTGTTGAACTGTATGGAAGTATAAGTTTCTTGCAGAGGTGTAGTTCTTTTTGGAGTGAATAGTTTTATTTGCTATGTACTTTTTAAACAAACGCTCTTTTCTTCGTAATAGATGTAGTAGTTCTCTATCAAACCAAGAATTATTCTTTTTTAAAGGTGTTTTTTGTAAAGGAAAATGCTTATTAAATTGACTAGTATATTCTCCTATGAATGACTCATAAGCTTCATCAGCATCAGTTTGATTTAAGCAACATGTGATGTCCATATTTTCCAGAGCATTTGAGAAATTTTGTATGTTTGAGAGATTAAATGATCTGGTATATTGATGACATGTAACTGAGGGTTTTCCAATATTTGTACAATGCATAACTGGGAAGTGGTCTGAGATTGCATTAATTAGAATTCCACACCGACTTTCATTACCTGTTTGCACATTGGACCATATTTGATCTAAGACTGTTGCACTGGTGTCAGTTATTCTAGTAGGTTTATTAATTAGTGGGTAAAAAGAATTTGAGAACATCAGGTCTGTAAAATTGCCTACATTGATGTTTTCATAATCCAATAAATTATAATTAAAATCTCCCATTATGTAGCATTGTTTTGATGTACCTATGTTGTTAATGCACTCACTAAGAAGGTTTTGAATGTGAAAGCAGGGATATCTAAAGAAGGGGATACGAAGGCTTTTATTACGTGTGACAATAGAAGGGCTATTGTTCATCGCAAATAATCTCTGTTTATCGTAAAATGACAATTGGCACCGATAGTAGTTTAATAAATCTTGTTATGATAACCTGCATTGCGCTGTTAGCATCAGGCCTGGATACTCACTGCATGCTTATGGTTACTTGTTAATTCAACTACCCGTATACTTGCTTTACATTTAGCCTACCGCAAAGGCTTTGTTAGAAAAAACAGCTTTTTGGTAACTTTTCAACTGTCTTTCCAAACAAGTATTCTTTAAATATGTTCTATGTAACATTTACTAATTGTCTTCTGTAGCTGACTGTACCAGTTGCACTACAAAACTTTCTGCAATTTTGAAAAGAACCGCATGTTTCACGCGCTGCAAACTACCGCCCTGGTAGTGTCATCAGAATAAGGCAATCGCTGTGAGCCTTCATATCCCCTTCTCTAGATATCCCTGTGTGAAAGATGCAAGAAGATTGAGGAAGGAATGATTGGTCCTGTTGAAAAGCTGAATGATGAAGTTGAATCAGTAAATGCCTTTTGCTATCTAGGAGATAGATTGAATGCCAGTGGTGGTTGTGAAGCGGCAGTGACTGCAAGAGGAAGGTTTGGTTGGGTGAAATTCAGAGAGTGTCGAGAGTTGTTATGTGGTAGAAGATTTCCGTTGAAAATGAGAGGAAGAATTTATACTAGTTGTGTGAGATCTGCAATGCTGTACGGAAGTGAGACATGGTGCTTACGGGAAAACGAATTGGCGATTTTAAGAAGAACTGAGAGAGCGATGGTGAGAGCAATGTGTGGTGTAAAGCTGATGGACAAAAGGAATACCGAAGAACTTATGAGCTTGCTTGGGTTGAATGAGAGTGTTGATAAGTTGGCAAAAGCGAATGGAGTGAGGTGGTATGGGCATGTTTTGAGAAGGGATGAAGATGATGTTTTGAGAAGAGCGCTGGAGTTGCGAGTGGAGGGTCGGAGAAAACAAGGAAGACCAAAGAAAACATGGAAAAAGCAAGTTGAGGAAGAAAGCAGCAAGGTGGGCTTGACAAGAGAGGACGCGTTAGACAGATCGATGTGGAGGCAGGGTGTGAAGACGATTGCGGCACTTGGAGGTGAATCCGGCCACCCTCGGTAACGGGGACATCACCGGATAAAAACTGGACTACTACTACTACTAAGAAGATCAAGAAATTCCAAATTTGACTTAGCATCCAATGCAGGTGCTCGATAAATGCTACCACAGGTCACTTGTTTGCCACCAATAAAAATATCAACAAATAGAGATTCAAATACTTTTTCTTTCATAATGGTTATGTCATCGCGCTTGGTATACATAATGTCACTTTTTAAGTATATTCCTACCCCTCCACCGCGACTGTTTATCCGAGCATTTGATATGAATGTATAGCCTGGTAGGTTTAAGTAAGGACCTTTTGAATTAGGCTGAATCCATGTTTCGACAACAGAAATTAGATCAGGACTAATGGGTATAGACATCAGCAGGGCCTCAAGTTTGGTGAAATTATTTACATTGACTATGGACCGAGCATTGATACATAATGAAGAGAAGACTGGCCCCAGTGAGCAGTCCATTTTTAGTTTGTTGACAGTTGTTGAGTCTAAATATGTTTCAGATATGTTAGGCATAAAAAGGTCATCTATGTCATTGTTGCTTGTGTGAGATATACTAGCAAACATATCATTCAGATAGTCAGGCTTAAAGGTAAGATTTGATACACTGTGGCTTCCAACCAGTGTAGCTAATTCTGTATTGGATAGATGTACAAAAGGGGGGTTCCAGTCACTGCACAATGTACATGTCCATTTTTTTGTGTCCTGGTAAGTTGCGCTTTTTTTACAACATTTGATATGAGCTTCAATGGGACAAGTTAAGCAGTTAATAAACTTTTGATTTTTTCGGATTGTTTTCATGCAATAGTTACATTTTGGTTTTGTATTCATGAATAAAAACTTGAAAAAATAAAAAGGTATAAAGTAGGGTTGGTTCAAAAGATAAGCTTTACAAAGGTTCTAGGGAATGCACCAAGTAAAAGGTTCCTGAGTTTGGTTTTACAGTCATTTATAATAATATGTCATATGGTTTGTTTAGCTTCAAAATAGTTGAAAAACAGCATAATCATTTATAATAATATGTCATATGGTTTGTTTAGCTTCAAAATAGTTGAAAAACAGCATAATAAAAACAGAGAGAGACTGTTCACAGCATAATGTAAACTATATAGTTAAATAAGCTTATATAACTGTAAACAGGTAACATGTAATATGTAAGATAACAGGTAACATGTAATATGTAAACAGGTAACAGGTAATATGTAACTGTATAACTGTAAACAGCATTATGTTATTAACAAAATAGTTTAAGATGACTTATGGTTAAAGATTTTAGGAATGTCTGAAAAATCATCTATGACTTGCCTTTTATTATCCCAGAAGCACCACACAGTTCCTTTGGATGTCCAGACATCCTTGAAGCCAAAGGCATCTCTTGCTTGACGAAGTAGTGCAAGACGTCGCTTGGTCAAGGACTCTGTGATTGACAGTTTAGGACCATCATCAGTTTTCAATTTACTTTTGCAATAAAAAATTTCATCCCTTGTCATCCTTCTAACAAATTTAATAATTATTGGTTTATTTTTATTTTTTGATGGCAAGGGGTGGCATGCATCTATGTCTCTCACTGTAAGACAGTTTGTTGGTTTAATGATTTTATTTAACTTTTTTACTACATATTCAGAATAATCAATGTTACTTCCCTTGCTTGGTGTATCATTGCATCCATGCAGTATGAGGCAATTGCTTCGCCCATACTGCTCCAAGTCATCCAGCTTGCGATCCGTTCTGTATGCAGACTGTTGGAGGTGCCAAACTTGTTCTTGGAGAGCATAGACCTGTTTGGATAGCTCCGACAACTCCACTTGTTGAGCCTGCTGCAGCCCATCTGCAAAAGATGAAGACACAGCAACAGCAGGGGGTGCAGCAGTGGTTAGGTCATTATTGAATTTTTGTTCATACCTTTCTTGTCTTTTCAAAATCTCTTCCATGCCTGTCAGTATCTGATCCATCTTTGCCTTGCTGTCCTCAGAATTCATGTTGCAGTTTGATATTATTTTTGGGTTATTTAATACGATATTATTAGTGAAAGGTACAGGAACCTATACAACACTCTGCTACTCCAGCATTCCCTGAAACTTATTCAAATAGAATGAACTTCGAAATAGAACTTCGGTGGTTAACCCAGCTTGGGCTGACGATGTTAAAACTTTACCGCATAAACAAGATTTAAATGGTTTCCGTCATTTTCATGACGTGAATATGTTTCATTTGAATGATTGTAGTACTGTAGATGTACTGATTGGCAACGACAACGCTTATTTGATGTGTGCAAAAAAAGAGCGTGTTGGTGAAAATCGTAGTGAACCACATGCTTTGCTCACTCCTCTCGGTTGGTTGGCTTGTGGTGGTAAGTCACCCTTAGATGAAAGCGTTGCTAAAGTGTGCAGAGTGCAGACGTCTTCAGAGTCGGATGTCATCTCTGGCTTTCAGCGTAAAATTGAGTCTCGTGATATGGAAATAGCAGACCTGAATAAAGTCATTCAGGATTTGACGTTGCAAAATGAAACCTGTGAATTGTCTCGCAATGATAAGTTGGCTAGAGAACTTGTTGAACCGAATATTGAGTTGAAAGATGGTCGATTTGAGATACCTGTTCCGTTGAAGGAAGATATTGATCTACCTAACAATTTTGTGTTGGCGTCAGATAGAGCTGCTGCTTTAAGAAAGAAAGCTTTAAAACAACCTGAACTTCGTGATTTCCTTACTGACACCATGAAAGATCTTAAATCAAATGGCTATATTGAGCGTACTGGTGAAGCAGGAAATGTCAAGGGATTTGAATGGTATTTACCATACTTTGTTACGTCACAATTAAAAAAGCGCATTGTTTACGATGGCAAGTCTGAATTTCGAGGAACTTGTGTTAATGATGTAATGTTTTCGGGTCCTGACTTGTTAAACCCTCTGGTAGATGTCTTGGCTAGATTTCGGCTTGGTAGATTTGGTCTCATGGCTGATGTGACTAAATGCTTCTTTCAAATAAAATTACCTGAGTCCCAAAGGGATTTGTTTCGTATATTGTGGTTTGAAGATGATGACCTTGAAAATGGTAGGATGGTACCATTTCGTTTTTGTGTACACCCTTGGGGAATAAAGAGTAGCCCGTATATCGCTTGCTTGGCTATAAAGAAAATGATCGAGCAGAATCCCAGCAGTGCTGGTGAATTGACTCTCTGCAATATTGCAAATAATATGTACATGGATGATTTTATATTTTCGGCTGATAGCTTAGAGGAAGCTCAGCAAATCACTCATGAATCAATTGCTTTGTTTGATAGCCGTGGGTTTAAACTTGGTAAGTGGAGTGCTAACAAGGAGGCTATGATTGTCTTGTCAAATTTGGATAATGAGATGCTTTCACCTTTGATTCGTGACATTGACTTTCAGACTGAAAATATGACTTTGCCATCAGCGAAGACATTGGGTTGTGTGTGGCAAACCGAGTCTGACGAGATGCGTATCGCATGTTCCTTAAAGCCCTTAGCTAAACACACGCGCCGAAGTATGCTCAGTCAGCTTGGACAAAATTTTGATCCGCTAGGCTTTGGAGCGCCATTTTTTCTAAAAGCACGCCTTATACTTCAGCAATTGGCGATAGACAAGTTTGATTGGGACACCGAGGTCCCTGATAGCTTTGTTAAAGAGTGGGAGTCGTGGCTTCGCTCTTTGGACCTGCTTAAGGATTTTTCGTTACCGAGATGGTATTTTGCAAACTCTGGTGTGTGCAGTCCGGATGATATTGTTTCATATCAATTGCATGGGTTTAGTGATGCTTCGAATCAAGCTTTCTCTTCTGTTGTTTACTTACGTAGACTGGTTAACGGAGTTCCGAGTGTGTCTTTCGTTCTGGGTAAATCTACCATTGTTGTAAAAAATCAGTTTTCTTGGCCGATAGCTAGGAAAGAGCTTGTTGCCGCTTTGAATACAGCCAGACTCGTGAAGCAGGCCTACGAGGCATTGAAGATGCCCGACTGCCTTAAGTATTTTTGGTGTGATTCTCGTACTGTGTTGCAGTGGGTTAAAAACCCTGATTTACGTTTGAATAAGTTTATTACGCGTCGAGTTGAGCATATTTTATTGTTGTCTGGAGCCCAGGGTTGGCGTTTTTGCCCTACCGATATGAACCCAGCTGATGTTGGCACAAGGCCAAATCTTATTACAAAGAAAGAATTTCGAGAGTTGTGGTTAAATGGTTCTAGTCTTCTCTACCAGTGTGAGGAAATTCCATCTGTAGAAAATGCCACTCCAGTACCTGTCCATAGCCTATATCTTCGTGACGAAGAGGAGTCGCTTGACGTTGGACAGGGTGGTCTTCACAGATTGATCGAGGCCGCACCTTCTTTGTATGTTATGAAAAAGAGAATCGCTTATTTGGTTGCTTTTGTTGAATTTTTGTGCTGTAAAACGAGAAAGCGTAGCTTTGTGAAGCCAAAACTGGATGCATCTTATCTTAACAGTGCTTCAGAGTTGGCTGTGAAGTTTGTTCAGAAGAGCGTGTATGGCGATGTGGTACATTTAATGACCAAATGATCGCCGGATGCCCTTGAGGAAGTGATAAAGCGGGGTAGTGTTGGCGCTTCGCAACGTGAGAAGGAACGGTTGAAAGAATTACGTTCACTTAAAAAGTACAGACCTTGTGTAGATGACGCTGGTGTAATCCGCATTGAAGGGCGCTTAAGTAATTCTCCCGAGATCTCTCTTGAAGCAAAGCATCCGATTGTTTTGCCTTCGAAGCACCCCTTCACTAGGCTTGTTGTACTGTCGCATCATAATGGAAATGCGCACTGTGGAGTACAGCACACTTTGTTGTCTACGCGACAGAAGTTTTGGATCGCTAATGGTAATGCTTCCGTGAAGAGGTATCTTAATGATTGTGGTGTATGTGCGATTGAGAAAGCTCGGCCTATAAGGCAGCTCATGTCTGATTTACCTTTGTCTCGCACAACTGCCCATAGGAAACCCTTTTTTGATTGCGGCTTAGACTATCTTGGACCTTTAACTTTCGTTGAAGGTAGAAGTCACAAAAAAGCTTGGGGACTCTTGTTCACATGTATGGCATCTCGCGCTATTCATGTTGAGCTGGTTACGTCATTGTCGCTGAGTGATTTTTTACTTGCCTTTACAAGGTTTACAGATTTACTTGGGCAGGTTAATGCTATCTATTCCGACAATGGAAGTACCTTTCAGGCAGCATCTAAGAAGTTACCCGAGTTGATAGGATCAGCTGAATTTCACAACGCCCTGAGACAGAGAGAGATAAACTGGAAATTTATACCTCCGTATGCTCCGGCGCAAGGTGGCGCCTGGGAGGCAATGGTTAAACAATTTAAAATTGCATTTTTTCACATTTTGGACTCTTCAATACGTAAGCCCAGTTTTATTGAACTGCTTACGTACACAGGCAGTGCCGTTCGGATCGTGAACGAACGCCCTTTGGTACCTTTGAGTGACGACCCTAGAGATTTTACTGTCATCACCCCTGCCTCACTTTTGACCCCATACTTAGACCCATACTGTGCTGTTGGGCAACCACATGATCGTGACCAACTAAGAAGGGATTATCGGTTCAATTTGTCACTTTCTCATCAGTTTTGGAGTAAATGGATCGATTTTTACTTGCCAGGTCTTCAGGGCCGGAAAAAATGGCTAAAAATGGCCGAGAATTTGGAGCCTGGTCAACTTGTAGTGGTAGGTTCTCTCCAGGACATTGGTAAACGTGGGAAGTATCAACTTGGGAGGGTGCATGAGGTAGTTCCACAAATTAGGAAAGGGAAGCCTGTGGTTCGTAGAGCTAAAGTTGCCGTCTGCAACTATGATGAGAGTACGGGGAAAGTGAAAGTAGACTATGTGTTGAGGGATATTTCGTGCCTCGCCCCCGTAAAGAACACTTAAGTGTTAGGGTTTGAGCCTGGTTTTGTCTGCGGTGGCCGACCCTTGTCTGAGCCCAGAACAGTCGGTTATTATCGCAACCATGGTATATAGCGTCATTTTTTGCGTGTACCTAATACCTATGGTACCAATTTCATGTATCGTCGTGTTTATTCTTATTGCTGTTCATTCTTTGCATGCCCTTTGTATTTGCGTATTAACTTAAACGTGAGTGATTCAAACAATTTGTGTATCATGTGTTTTTATTCATTGGCTCACAATTGTCGTCAATTCTTTTTTAGTTATGCCATGTCAGACTGTCATAACTAGGGGCCGCTATGTTCCAGACGGTTGTTCGCCTGGTCAAACGTCATGTAGAAACCGTTCGGGTCTACTGAATATTACGTCATGGAAATTCCTAAAACATGAGCCAAAATTGCACCATCGTCCGTAAGACTCGTGTCAGACCGGTTTAAACCTGTTTCAGTTTGAAACCTGTTTGGACATGTTGTTGCGTCGCGCTACTGCTGGCGTGCCTTTGAGTTATCACAAATTTTTCTGATTCATTCTTGAAGTTGTTTGTTGGAAGTCGGTCGCACATTTAACTGGTTTATTTGGTGCTTGCTGGCTGGACAAACTCTCCGTCTTTTATCCAAGTAATCTGTATCGTAGTGACAGTTTTAGAGGTGTACGGCGTTGCACCAGTCATTTCGATAGCCGCGGGCTAATTTTACTGGAATACACTTTGAATAGACGTTTCGAAGGTGTGTTTATTTTTCGGTCATTACGTACAGACAAACGGATCCGGGAACTTTATGTTACAATTTTCCCACGAAGAATATTATGGTTTACCGCTGTGACCAGCCTGCAAAGCTTTACCTAACGCTGTTGTGTTCATAACAAGTCATTGTTTACCATGGGAAAGTGGGCAAAATATGGCCATCTCTGAAATTGTTAGATAAGGTTGACGTGAATATGTATGATCATAAACGTGTAGGTAATGTATAATTGGTCAAAATTGGACAGACTGTGTCTGCTGTGCAGACCTGTATTTAGTAAAGTTACATCCTATTTGTTATTTTAATTGGCGTTAAGATGGCGCTGTTAAAACAAAATAAATTGACTTGACCTTGAAATTGAAATTGTTCCAACAATTTCAATTTGAAATTGAAATTGTTCCAACTATAGGCCCATATCACTATTGTCCCCCTTCACCAAAATATTCGAAAAATGCCTGTATGAACAAATGTACAATTATCTAACAAAAAAAGACCTAATCACACCACATCAGTATGGATTTAGACCACAATATTCCACTTCGTTAGCTGTGTCAAACGTTTGTGATAACATCTTAACTAACCTAGATAATAAAGATACAACTTGCTCTGTATTTCTTGATTTAGCTAAAGCCTTCGACACAGTTGATCACACTATTCTCATACAGAAACTGCAAACATACGGTTTTCGGGGCCTTCCATTACAATTGTTAAAAAGCTATATCAGCAATCGTCTACAGCACACGGTCGTCAATGGAATCTCTTCAAACTCAAGACAGGTTACCTGCGGTGTGCCCCAAGGATCGACATTGGGACCCCTTCTTTTCTTACTGTATATAAATGACTTACCAAATTCAAGAAACATGAATGTTAAACTATTTGCTGACGACACCAATCTTACGATGAGCGACAAATGTGAAATAAATTTGCAGAACAATGTGAATGCCGAAATGCAAAAAGTTTACAACTGGTTGAAGCTTAATAGATTATCATTAAATTTCTCAAAAACTGAATACATGCTAATAACAAATAAAAAACACATAAAAAATTTTAACATTAACATTGGTAACACAAGCATTCAACAAAAAGATCAAATAAAATACCTTGGCGTTTACATAGATAACAAATTAACATGGAAATATCACATAGATAAAATTTGCGGAAAAGTAGCAAAAGGTTCATGGGCGTTGCTTAAACTCAGAAATTATGTCAACACAGACACTTTAAAAGATGTGTATCACGCTTTGATTTACTGTCATTTGCAATATTGTATTTCAAGCTGGGGAAAGGCCTGTGACAGTGCACTGGATCCATTAATAAAATTACAAAAAAAAGATTATAAGAATAATTACGAAACAAAATTACTATGCTCACACTAATTTTTTATTTTTCAAAATGAACATCTTGAAACTAAAAGACATACATAACATTGAAATAAAAAAACATATGTACAAAGTTCATATGAATGAGTATCCGTCTACGTATTGTGATTTATTTACAAATGCTTCATCTATTCATCAGCATAACACAAGATATCAAACAGGCAACAATTATTTTATAAACAGATCAAACACAGAATTTGGCAAGAAGTCCATGCAGGTATTGGGACCAATGCTCTGGTCAGAGGTTCCAAGTAGGCTAAAAAACTTATCATTTTATTGTTTCAAAAAAGAGATCAAAACGTTAATTTTACAAAGCTACAGTGCATCGTAAGTGATATGTTATGGAAACCAACTTGTCAGTTGCTTCGGAAACTTTATTATTCTCTGCTTGCTTCATGGAATTTTGTGTTTTGGCCTACGTTATCATCAATATGTTTTTTTTTATGCGTATGCTGTTGTTGAAGCGCGGGAACGTTTCAATTATTATTTTTCTCTTGTAAGCTTATTTTAAATGGCAAAATCGTAATTTCCGTAGGGTGGCAATTGACTAGTAGACCGTATGGTCGTCTCGTTGTCTCCCTGTCGGTATGGGAACTTGTGTAACTTTTGTACTGTGTATATTGCATATTTCAAACATGTACCTATGTTCCTGTTACTGACAAATAAAACATTGATTGATTGATTGACCTGACTTGACTAGTTGCAATGTACTTATCTCAATTTTTACACATTGATTGTTCTTTTTTTACAGGTAGGCTACATGCTAAATTCATCGTAAAATTATAAGATCTAGATATGTTAGACATCAGTATGTAGCCTATGATTGAATTGAGACTGTCAAAAATATTTGGAAAGTTTGATGCATATTGGAAATTGGGCTAGTTTTGGGCTGGTTCAGTGATCATTTTGGGCGGGAAACATTTTCAAAGGTTGGCAACACTGGTCACAGTGCAGTTTGTAGTAGCCCAGGCTTGCCAGATTGGCCCTTTTGGGGCCAAATTTGTGAAATTTGGCCCTTTTTAGAGGTAGTTGGCCCCCAAAAAAATTGTTTGGCCCCTTGGCCCTTTGTTTTCAATATTTGGCTCTTTTTGGAAGCAGTTGGCACATACTATCAAACTAGCTATTTAAATAAATGTCTTTCGGAAATTGAGACTGAAAAGTGTTATTACGATTTTTTAGACAGTGTTTAGCTGACAATATTTATGCCAATGCCAAACATTCGAGTGGAAACACTGTAAAAGATGAAGATTTGGAATTGTTCTTGTAGAATGTAGACTGTGTTGTTGCAATGTTGTAACGTTATTGACGTTGTTAACGTTATTATGTTTTATTAGCAACGTTATTAACATTATTGAACAATTTGGCTCTTTTTTACCCGGTTTGACCCTTTTTTCGACATTGTTTGGCTCTTTTTCTCAAAAGCTGTCTGACAACCCTGTAGTAGCCTGTAGTATTTTGTAAGCAGTTAAAAGTGTCAGATACTCTTTGTTAAATATGTAAATCGCCATTAGTTATTTATCAGTAACTTTGGCAAGTTTGCCAAATTATTGCCAGTTGCCTATACCAGCGTTATCTTTACTAGTAAGCCTAGTTTCCGTAGTCTAGAGCAGCATCTAACTGAAAATCTTTTATTTAGTAAAGAGTTTAGAAACGATATTACAACAATACAGTATAGTCTTGTATCGATTAATAATTAGCAATGGAAAAGTGTAAGAAGAGAAAAGGTGCGAACGAAAACAGAATGTTCAACCCCTCATGGACAGATTCATTTGCTTTCATTGCTAGCGAAACTTGCTTGCCGGTATGTTTGTTATGTGATGAGAAATTAGCAAACAACAAAAAATCAAACGTTGAAAGACATTTTCTGAATAAGCACAATGTCTTTGCACAAAAATATCCTGCTGGAGATCAGCGAAAAAAAGCAGTTTTAGAACTTCGGCGGAGATCCGATCAAAGCAAAACTTGTTTCAGTAAGTGGATGAACTCATCCAGATCAAGGGCTTCTGCTAGTTTTATAGCGGCTCGAGAGATAGCCTGTCATGGAAAGCCATTTACAGATGGAGAATATTTAAAAGAGACATTCATCAAGATATCAGAACATCTATTCTCAGACTTTAAAGACAAGAATAAAATCATTCAGAAAATCAAAGACATGCCCCTCTCAGCAAAAACTGTCAAAGACAGAACTATAAGAATGGCAGCCAACATCAGTTCTCAACAAATTTCGGATATCAATTCAGCCCCAGGATACTCTATTGCCTGTGATGGTTCAAAAGATATCAGTGATGTTGAGCAAATATCGCTGTTTTGCAGATACGTAAATTCTACTGGATTAAAGGAAGAATTGATTGAAATAATACCACTAAAAGGCCAGACGCGAGGTGAAGACATCTGTGGGGCAGTTTTAGACTGTCTCAAAACAAAAGAAATAAACGCAACTCACTTGGTTTCGGTAGCTACTGATGGAGCACCAAATATGATAGGAACGCAGAAGGGGTTTGTGAGTTTACTTCAGAAGGCACTGGATAGAAAGCTGTTGACGTTTCACTGTATGTTACATCAGGAGGCATTGTGCCCTCAAACATTTCCCCGAGAGTGCAATGAAATGATGAATCTCGTCATTCGAGTAATAAACAAAATAATTGCACAAGGATTAAACCACCGACAGTTTCGTTCATTATTAGATGAACTTGATAGCACATATCCAGATCTGCGGCTACACAACAATGTCCTATGGCTATCCCGAGGGGAGGTACTGAAAAGATTTGCTGTGAGTTTGGAACACGTAAAAACGTTTTTAAAAATCAAAGGGCTCTCTTTTCCTGAATTGGATCAGCCAGATTAGGTAGAAAAGTTGCATTTCATGGTGGATATGACATCGCACCTCAACACGTTGAACAAAAGCTCGCAAGGAAAAGGTAGCACAACCCTGCAGATGCTGGAGGAGGTTTTGGCTTTTGAGCGCAAGGTGACAGTGTTTGCCAGAGATTTACAAAGAGGTACACTACTTCACTTTCCCTTTCTAAAAGAGTTCAAAGAAGCACACAACCAGCTAAATTTTGTTTACTTTCAGCAAGCTATCATCGATATGCAAACTGTGTTTCAACAACGATTCTGTGATTTTAAGAAGGAAAAAGACACGTTATCCTTCCCTATTACCCCTCTGGAAATCGATCCATTACTGCTGAATATGACTGCATCCACAGCTGTAAGTCAATCTAGTCTTGAACTTGAAGTGGCCGACATAGCTGACAAGGATGTGTGGGTATCTAAGTTCCGAAGCTTGAGAGCTGACCTTGAAGATCTTGCTCGCCAGAAGGCCACGCTTCGTCACAACCACAAATGGAGTGACCTTGAAAAGCTACAAAAACCAG
Organism: Aplidium turbinatum; assembly: GCF_918807975.1. Lineage (NCBI taxonomy): Eukaryota > Metazoa > Chordata > Ascidiacea > Aplousobranchia > Polyclinidae > Aplidium > Aplidium turbinatum. Next base: position 213,890 of record NC_137483.1, on the reverse strand, counting down.
ACAAGCTCGTGTTCGATACGTGGAATGCCATACCTGACTCTTACATGAACATGAAAAAATGTGCATTTGGAGTTTTGTCGATATTTGGATCAACATATTTATGCGAACAAAGTTTTTCGGTAATGAATTACTTAAAAAATAAACAACCCTCACGCCTAACAGATGAGAGCTTGCAGTCCCAGATGAAACTCAAAGTGTCATTTTATCAAGCTAATGTACTGTAGATGTGCTGTGCAGTGAAATTCAGGAGCAAATATCGCATTAGCTGGGTGAAATAAATGATTATTTGAAAATGTATGTTTTTACCCAATACTGTGCCCGTAGGTAGCCTACTAAAAAGTGTTGTGTTTAATAGTCAGGCTTTGTTTGTTGAAATTCTAGAATATTCGCATGTACAAAGCAAAAATTGAAAGAAATTCTACATGAAGTGTAGGCTATAATTACCTTTGGTTTTTTGTGGCCAACTCGACAGTTACATGTTATGGCTCCGAATATGTCTTAATTTGAAGAAACTTGGGAACATTGGCTCTTTTAATGCTAAAGGTTGCCGACTTCTGGACTCTATTTGATGAATTAAAGCAAAACGTTAGTAATTCTAATCTAATTTGGTAAAAACTTGTTTACTGTAATTCTAGTTCTAATGATCCAGAGTTATCAAATTAGCGTTTTTATCCTAATGAGAAAGTTATGTGATGACTGTGTCAAACTAATTCTAATCTAGTTTAAACTCTATTCTAGTTTGCGAAAACTTACCTAGCTCTAATTTTAAGCCTAGTCTAATTTGTAAAAACTAGAATAGCTGTAATTATAGGCTAATCTAATATGCTCAATTGCTCAAATGTCCTCTTTTTAGCATTGCTATCATTTTCAATAAGGTTTTATTTTTATGTGACCTTGGCGAAAGCTAAATAATGCTAAGAACAATACCAAAAAGGAAAAGTAGGCTATGTTTTCTGTGAGCTGTGGCAGAAGTAGGCTATCCTTGTTTAAGAAAAGTGTTTATTGACTTTGAGGTTGACAACACATTGCTTGCTGTGGATATGGTGGATAGGCTACATTTATTTCTGTGGTAAACGAAGGCAGTGTTACTCGATGACCATGTCAGATGTATTTCTATTGTTCGACTCTTGTGTTGCCTATTTGGATGAATAGACCAATAATTTCATTTTCTGAGTTCACATCCTTTGATTAGATGGTTATTGCTTATGCTGTCTTAGGGAGGGGGGGGGGGGGGGGGTTTATGCAAAGCGTTACGTTAGCGTCATATCGGGGGGGAATGGTTCAAGCAAAACGTTACGTAACGCTTTCGAGTACGGAATGGTAGTTTTTTGTGCTGAATTCGTAGTGAAAAAGCGTTACATGGGGGAGGGGGGGATTGAAAAAAGCGTTACGTTGGCGTTACATGGGGGAGGGATCAAAAATTCGGAAAAAAAGCGTTACGTAATATTTGAACGTTCCCTTACACCAAACAATAGGATAACGCTTTTCAGCGGTGTGTGAAAGTATCTGTCAGGCTAGCTAGTGCAAAGGCATCTAAAACCTGATAGCTAGCTTGCATTAGCTTTGTTTGAATGATGGCACATTAGAAAATGGACAGAATAGTTCAAATATTGCAGAACTATAGATTTTTTTTAATGAATTGTTAAAAATTGAGCAATTCTTCATCTACAAAAAGCTATGGCTCAAAATGCAAATTTATAAAATACGAATGTTTTCTGTGGAGAAAATCAAATGAACAGCAAAATGTTCATTGACTGAATCTGACAGATAAATATTTTATGTTTTTTATTTGTTACTTTTGCTACATAGGCCTATAATCATCTAAGAAGACGTAAAAATTCTCTGGCATCTTACTTGCTTACTAAACATGTCCTCTTTTTGGGTGATGAAAATATGGTAGGCCTAGGTTATAGGAAGTGCTAGTCCGGCCTATAAAGCATTTTAAAATCACTTGAACCTTGTATGCAACGGCTAGGCTAGTCAAGACTAAGCTCAATAACCTACTAGCAAAGTTTGTCTCCAAAGCAATACTGTTAGTTTTTTTAAATTACAGCTTAGAAATAGCCTACATCAACTTTTCAACAAAGTTTGAAAGTATTTTTTCAAAATTTGGGGTAAAAACGTGCTCAGAACGCACCAAATTTAATGTGAGTTTGGCTCGACACCTCCGCAATTATGCTGTGAAAATGTATTTTTCAATCGTTTTGACTTCGCAAGGTGCCAGTTCAAGACAAATGTCGCAATAGCGAGAGAGCGCTAGTTCCAAACCAGCGGATGGCCAGTGGCCACATCTATCTGCAGACAGCACTTGAACAAGTGGAAGCTTTACCCTGTCAATCTAAGTGACCGGCCTTGCGTCAGTGGTTCAAAGCCTCTTTCTACAGGTAGGTTATGTGAAACCGCCAGGAACAAAGTTCCAAACAGACTTTGTCAACCCGAGATGAACATTCTTACCATCAATTTACATAAAACTACAGCAGGATATAGAAGCTTCCAACGTAACCAACAGAAACCTTGCAGGTTGACTGGTATGCGAATTGGGAAACAACCCTTTGGCTAGAAATGAAAACTTTAATTCCCATCAGGGCTATGCTTGTATTTTGCGGTTTGGAGCGAAACGACTTTCTTCGCTACAAATAAGTTATATGACATCACCAAGTGGTAGCTACATATCTGTTTATTGCACAGCGAATAACGATCGCCCGATATCAGACACAACATCTCACTAATGTGGGGCGGACACAAATCATGAAGGAGGAGCAGACACAACATCTCACTAATGTGAGGACACAAATCATGGAGGAGCAGACACAACATCTCACTAATGTGGGGCGGACACAAATCATGAAGGAGGAGCAGACACAACATCTTACTAACATGGGGAGGACACAAATCATGGAGGAGCAGACACAACATCTCACTAACATGGGGCGGACACAAATCATGGAGGAGGAGCAGACACAACATCTCACAAATGTGGGGAGGACACAAATCATGAAGGAGGAGCAGACACAACATCTCACAAATGTGGGGAGGACACAAATCATGAAGGAGGAGCAGACACAACATCTCACTAACATGGGGCGGACACAAATCATGAAGGAGGAGCGAAGGACAAAGATAATCTCAAGGGAAGCCACAAAAATATAAACTGCGCGTTCTTTGCATTTCATCACTCTTGCAGCATCTTCCAATCAAAATGGGGGTTTGGGGCGTGTGTCATAGTAGGGTAAGGGGGTTCAATTAGCTGCCAAACCCCCATTTCTTCAGTGAAATCCTCAAGAACTAATGAACCGCAGTAGGGAATCTAAACAGATAATGCAAGTTATGAGAAGTGGTTCCCAACCCGACAAGCAACCATCACATTTGTTCACTTCTGCTTTGAAGGGTTCAATTAATGGGATGAGCAGCGTTAAATAATTCTACAGGTTCAAAATTGAGCTGTCAGTAACGACCGAGGATGGGAGGGCCAGTGATTCGACACCCCTAGCACGCATCACAGCTATACGTCACCAAACGAAAGCAAGAATACTCCTCACCTTTGTAACAAAGCTCACAAACTGGGGCATCGGTCTAGGATTGAGGCCTTGCATCTGCCTGGTGAGGCCGTCCAAGGATCCAGCGTGTGCGGTGATGAGGAGATCGCCTGGAGAGGGTTGTATGTTAGTCCACAACCAAGGTGTTGCTGGAAGTTAGTGTCGAATCAACATCTCACCTGAAGTCTCCTGAAGTGCGGATGTGATGAACTTATGGCAACGGTTGAAGTAATCTTGGCACCTCTCGTTGAGAGCCATGGACTCCGGTTGTGTTTTCGAGCGGTAGGAGGGAGACACGTTGATACCGAACGCGGTAAGATGAGAATGGTTCATGAACTTCGGTAAGCCACCTGCGTCATAAGGACACGTTTGTGACGTCTGAGGTAGTGACGTAGGAAGGAGGCTACCATGCCTAACTTAAACTCTTCGTCATAAAAAATATGTCTGTATGCTGATTGCTGACTTTAACATTATTTGTCTTAGCAGATGACTAGGGAACTGTGTTTCGAAACATAGTGCAAACCGCTACCACCATAACCCGCAGCATAAGTGTAAAACAGGTCGTTTGTGTCTACATTGTGAAGTATTCAATCATAATCAGACAGATAAAACCAAGCAACCACGCGGCATTTAACATCATACATTAGAGTGAACATAAAACTATAAACTACGAACGTTTTCGGCCATACTCAAGATAGCCCTTCTCAAGTACCGGAAATAACTGATTTTACAATAACATCTACATTGAAAATAACTGATCTACACAATGAACTGAAAAACGAAATGCACATGAATGAAACTGCAAAGCAGAGGAGAAAGGCACATCACATGGCAGTTAATTAAGCGAGGCAAGAAACCACATCACACAACAAATTATGAAAAAACGTTTAGGAGATAGGAAGCACCTGCGGCAAACAACTGCGTATTGAGGCGAGGATTGCAAGATTTTATGAGCAAAGCCTCGTGGATTTTCGTATCAAATTCGGTGGAGCATTTACGCACAATTCTAAAAGACTTCAAGGATGGTTTCTTGACAATCATAATTGACATGAACGTCACCGGTGCTTTGACAATGGATTCTATTGTGGCCACTTTGAAAGTGTGTGGCTGCTATAACATCACGATTTATTTTGTTTTAACAATATCTTGTATGTGAAAGTGTAGCAGCTTCCAATGGTTCACAAAGTGTGGGTTACCAAAACCTCACCTTGGCTCCATTTCATCCACTCGTAAAGTGATAAATCGACGTTGATTGCGCATTTCTTGTCCAATTCCAAACCTAGAAGTGTCAACCAGTGTGAGAACTGGCCAAGTGACCTTTGACCTTATTAGCATTGACCATGTGACATTTGACCCTACGGAATTGAAGTGAATCGTGAACCATTCAAGTAACATTCCAGATAAGCTGAATGCAATATTCAACTTCTGACACGGCCTACCTCGCAAGATGGAATCAGCCGTTTGCAAACAGCGAAGGGAGGGGCTGGAGAAGACGTGGCTTATTTGGGCCCCGGTCAGCTTCAGTGCCTGCCCAGTTAAGTAACCCTGCATGACAAAGTGACATTGTGAATCATACAATGTAGCGCATCATATCCGTCACAACATGGCATACCGCTTTCGTCATCTATGCCATTGATTGCTCACGTCGACGGGGTGCTCCATAAATTCGTTCTGTTGGTGCATAAGTTGAATATTGCCAGGATGAATACAAGCATCCAGTAAAACAATGTAATCTGATGCAAACCTTACATCAACAATATTCAAACCTGGTGACGACCCATTTCAGTGATGGGGCTGTCGTTCTTGAAGTCAGTGGGGCCGCCGGGCCGGTTAGGGAGCTTCTTTGGCATGTTCAGATTCTTTCGATGGTATCGGCCTAAAAATATACAATGGACATCAACTTAGCAGATAACAAGATATGACGATCGATGCTAGGGAAATAGCGTTATGGCGTAGTAAGCAGCAAAGTGACCGGCATTGTTACGTCACAAACCTTCATTATCAAAAGACAAATTAATCCATTGTTTTCCAAAAGTGACGTCAACTCTTTCAGCATGACGAAATATGTAAACGCGTCGTGACCTTTGAACTATCTTGGATGGGACCGGGACGATTCCTTTCGGTTTCTTCACCTGAATGAAATCCGATAAAGTGACAATTAGATCAAGCGCTACGCGCATGTGGAATGCGATGCTATGGAAACTCAGCAATCATTTAAATGGTGAGAAACATTTCTTTTCGCAGCTGGCAACACTGCTTAGGAGGTATAAGGTGACGCCTTCCAATGGTAACCAGGGGCGGTCGACAGAATTTTAACTTGGCGAACATAAACAAGGGGGTCTAATGCCACATCATCCATGTTTAGTCTGCCGCCAGGTTGTATGATGGTCTACGGTGGGGAGGAATTGCTTTCAAAATAGAAAGAAGTTGTTTTAATTTATCAGACGACATCTTTCCAAACCGTTCGGCAAACCACTAGCGCTTGTGATTATGACATGATAATAAGGAATTGATTCAATAAAGTTGATTACACCCGAAGGTTTATCAACCATCAAACACCGGTGGTCGTGGTATTTTCACCAAAATGACTGAGACAATTTTTCATGCTGATTGCGAATATGAAGCCGATTTCTTATCACGTCATCAGTATTTTATATATTTTTTGCTTTACACTGCTAATAACAATGTATTGTGAGAAGCATGTCGTTCGTATTGTTGCTTCACCGTAGTCATTGTCTTAATTGTGTCACTTTGTCATGACGTCATAATAGTTTAATTATGAGTGAATAAACTGATCTCCCTGGACCTGCTTGAGTTTTGAAACAGAGATTTAATGTTGAAAGGTTCAAGTGATGCAAGAACACTGCCCGAAAAGTGATTCTCCCAAGCTGCTTCACCAATCTACCGAAATGATTTCACAAAAGAAATAAATCTTTTAAAAGAAGCTTTGCAACTTTTAGCGTCAAGATTAAAGGAAATAATTCCTTGCAAAGAGCCCAACTTTTGCGTGGCACAGACTCAGAAAAATAATTCACACATTTTAGTAAAAAAAATACTTTTCCTTACTATACGGATAACAAAATAAACGAAATCACTTAAGTTCAGAAAATTTTTCAAAAAGTTTTATCAAAGCTTTATAGTAATAATAATAACAATATTTATACAGCGCCACATCCACAGTCAAACTATGCTCCTGATAATGGTGATAATAATTAATACGGTACTTTCAGTCATAATGTTCATTGAAATAGAACGTTTTCAAGCGAGCTTTGAATTCATTTAAATTTTCAGCTTCTTTTACACAAATAGGCAAACAATTCCAGCAACTGGGAGCAACAACTGGGAAGGTGCGATTTCCATATTGTGTCTTACATGAACGGTTGCACAAGAGCAATTGATGTTGAGAACGCAAAGTTCTGGCAGGTTAATAATGAACAAGCCAAGTGTCCAGATAGTTCGGAGCAAAACCATGGAAAACTTTATAAATTAATAGACATATTTTGAAGCGAATACGATACAATACTGGAAGCCAATGCAGGGATTTTAGTATAGGAGTAATATGCTCAATTGCTCATGTTTACGTGTTAAAGTAATTAACCGAGCGGCAGCATTCTGAACTCTTTGAAGACGCAAAATAGTACAATGTGGAATGTTACTTAACAATGAATTTGAATAATCAAGCCTGGATGTTACAAGTGCATGAGTTAAAGTTTTACAAGCCTCAACAGTCAACATTTATGAACTGTTTGATGGAACCAATATTTCTAAGATGAAAAAAGCAAGATTTAACAGTGGAAGTGGAACTGACAAAGTTTTAGCAATAAACAGTTTCCGAACCTGACTGACTTTGTTTAATTGTTCGGTTGCACCCTAAATGAAGGATTCTTGTATGACTTTCCATCCTCAATTACATCAAGGAACCAGAACAGAAGTTGGGAGACATCAGCTTCGACTTTGTAGCGCCCTGCGTTTTCACTTTAAGGCTTTTCAATCTTTCTTAACGCTTGTTACCGCCTTGATATCAACATTCTGTTGCACAGATGTAACGTTACTCTGGAAGTCAACCAATTCATGTAGTTTGGCAAGTATGCTTCGGGCTTCCTGAAGTATGATTAGGAATTTGATTAGGAATTTGCTTGCCTCTTAAGAAATCGTTTGCCAATCAGCTAAAAGCATTCTTGCAACCTGCAGTTTCAATCACATATGCGTAGTTATTCGTCTTTTCAACGTTATAGTTTACAGATGCTTCATTCCTCAGCGACTATGTATATCGCGTTTTGGCCAACCATTCGACAGAGAATTTTAGTTTTGCTTTAGTCTTTAGTTAATTTTATTTTAGTCTTCACACCCTGCCTCCACATCGATCTAACGCGTCCTCTCTTGTCAAGCCAACTTTGCTGCTTTCTTCCTCAACTTACCTTTTTCCATGTTTTCTTGGGTCTTGTTTTCTACGACCCTCCACTTGCAACTCCAGCGCTCTTCTCAAAACATCATCATTACTTTTATTATGAGGATGTTGAGGGTTTGATTGAAGCATTTGCGATATAATATTCCAAAGATTGGAAGTTGTTTGTGGATAGTTTGAAGGTAAGCATAAAATCTGTGTTGCCATGCGAAAGATCATTTTCACATCACATGTCAAGAAGGTAAACACAGAAACGATGCCACCATCAGCACAACTGACTGAAGACTTGAAAGTTGCAGCTCAGCGACACCAAATTGCTCCGTTTTCATTGTCTCAAGGACAATTGAGCAGCGGAAATAGTGGTCACCAAGAGATAACTTTCTGCTTGGAGCAAAATATGACATCACATAAATTTCTACATCAAAATTTGGTGAGAGGTATGGACTAAGACTGGGAAGGATTTAGGTTCCAGCTGGGAAAGTTTTTGGCTTCATCATCTTCTTCATGCTGAAGTGCAAACAGACATTTTCAGTGGAATCAGGAGACTGTTGACGGAAGATTACGAAAGGAAATCACACTTTTTAGTTTTTTCCTAAAAATATTTCCACATATGAAAAAGCATAGAAGGCGTGTATTTTATTGAAAGACATCCCTAGGTACAAACCTGATGTGTTGTTATTGATACAATTTCATTGCATTAATATAGTCGTCTCATTTCAATAAAAAAATTTGTTTGATCACGATAGGACAATTATGTGCCACAGAAGTAGTAGACCAGTTGTAACCCGGTAACGTTACCGAGGGTGGCCGATTCACCACCAAGTGCCGCAATCGTCTTCACACCATGCCTCCACATCGATCGAAAGCGTCCTCTCTTGTCAAGCCAATTTTGCTGCTTTCCTCCTCAACTTACCTTTTTCCACGTTTTCTTGGGTCTTGTTTTCTACGACCCTCCACACTTGCAACTCCAGCGCTCTTCTCAAAAGATCATCTTCATCCCTTCTCAAAACATGCTCATACCGTCTCACTCCATTCGCTTTCGCCAACTTACCAACATTCTCGTTCAACCCAAGTAATTTCAATGAGAACGTTGAAGGCGAATGGCACAATTTTGTGTGAACCAGTGGTTCTCAACGGGGGAGGTACCGCCCCGGGGGGCATTTTGATTTTCCAGTGGGGCGGTATGATTACCTCGGCTTAAGGGGGGCGTTTTGATCATTAGGAGGCATTCTGGTTTAACCCATCTACCGCCCAGCGTAACGATTTCGTCAGAGCTCTTATCTTCGCGGTCTTCACATTTCCTACCTCATACCTGGTGCAAACGGGATTCAGCTGTGTTGTTCTGCTGCATTCCAAACAGCAAAACCCACTTGACATATCCATAAGAGGTGATCTTCAAATGTTTCTCACTGACTTTACACCAGATGTGAAGAAACTGGCACATCTCACCAAGCCCAAGGTTCACACTGACTACCAGTAGGCCTATACTGTTTTCATGCTCGCAAATATATATTTGCTTTTCATCAAATATAGTTACTAGCCTCTAAAACCCTTACAGCCTGTTTCACCCTAAAAGGGGGATCATCAAAAGGTCCTTATTCTAATAGAATTCTATTTGAATAAGGACCTTCTGATAATCCTCCTTTTAGGGTAAAACAGGCTGTAAGGGTTTTAGAGACTGGTAACTAGCCTATATTTGATGTAATTCGCTCTGCTTGGCTTTTTGCTTGGCATTGAGCACTTTTTGTAGTATTAATATTTTTTTTTCGCTTTTCGTAATTAATCGTTTTTGTTGGGGGGCGGTAAAATTTTGCCAGTTCATGAAGGGGGCGTTGGGCCAAAAAAGGTTGAGAAACACTGGTGTAAACCAAACCTTTGAGTCGAGTTCGATGTTATAGTTTGGTGTTATTCAGCGATGAAATACACTACGAGTGGCATTACTTTGAAGCAACAGACGTGATAGGTAGAAAGGACGCGAGATATGGAGTCAGCACCTTGAAACATTAATTGCAAATTAGGTATATTTGAATGTTTTTAGTAAAAACATAAATTGAAGTTGAAAAGTGTTGATCAGAGTAATATTAGATTCGAATGAATAATAACAGTGCAGCTTCCAGCGCGCTTACGTTCTACTTATAATGGAAACATAAATTTGGCCTAGTGGCAGGTTTGGGTTGGACACTAGAACTGACGTCACACTGTGTCATAAGGAGCTGATGCTTTATTTCTTTTATCAAAGCTACCCTCTTGGCTATGACGTCATCGGTGGAGTTTTGTTCAGTCAGGAATGCAAGAGAGGTGGGGTTTTGTTCAGTCAGGAATGCAAGAGAGGTGGGGTTTTGTTCGGTCAGGAATGCAAGAGAGGTGGGGTTTTGTTCGGTCAGGAATGCAAGAGAGGTGGGGTTTTGTTCGGTCAGGAATGCAAGAGAGGTGGAGACACTCCCAGTTTGTTTGCTAGAGTTGCGGATCTAAGCGGCACCTGGTAACATGAAAGATACTTACTTGAGCGTATACGTCATCTTTGGGAGGGCGGGGTGGGGGTTCACTTGACGACTGGTTGCTAGGTAACGAACCAGCAGGGCGTAGAGATGCGTCACTATTGGTTTCAGCGGCAACGCTCTCCGAAAGTGTCGTCTGGATATCCTGACAAACAATGTCGTGCGTGATAATCATGACAGTGACGCAATAATCGAATAAAAGCAGAAGAGTAATCTATTAGCTACAGTAGTGTTGGATGAAACCTTCAATTAATTAAAGTTCAAGAAGTTTAGGAACCATGGTAAGACTGACTGGTATTACTAAGGCAGTACAGAACAATATGGACAAAGCAAAAGCATGAAATTGAATTAAGATCGAGAAGATGAATCAATGTTCAGCAATGCCAACGCTAAATAGTAAGTTGGCAATCTCGTTGTGGTTGTAGTATCAGGGGTTAAAAAACTTTTAATAATCTGCTGGTGTCAAATTATTCTGCATGTGGCAGTTTGAGTGGCAGGCATGATGGGGGAATCACAGACCACATCATCAACTACAACAGTGCACCAACTGCGCGGCTCGGACGCGAAATTTTTTTTCCCACAAACTTTCCGTCTTATTTGCATATTTCTGTAAGCGTAGCCATTACTGGTTACCGCTAAGCGAGCGTAGCCTAACTGTTTTTACCGATTCATTTGTTTCGCGCGGATTTCAAAGTCAGCAGCCAATTTTCGCCCTCCAGGTCCAAATCTAAACATTGAACTTGAAAAAATACGTAGCCTGGAGACACACCTAGTCTAGTCAAGTTTAAAAAAGTTGAAAAGAAATTGATTCTGATCACTCTAAAAGTAAGATTTTCCGAATTAATGAAAAATTAACCCTAACCCTACTTTTTTTGAAAAGCTTTTGTGCACCGTAAAAATTAATTTAAAGAAAAAAAATTGACTTCGATGGGCGTCGAACCGATGTCCTCAGGAACATAAGGTGCAAGATGAAACTACTAAACCAAACACGCCAACGAGAAATGTTGCATTCACACTGTATTAATACAAACTCTATGCGAAGTACCAAAAAGTTCGTGGGAAAAAATTTTGCGTCCCGGACGCGAAATTTTTTTCCCACGAGATTTCTGTTTTATTGATTCTAGTCACTCTAAAAGTAAGATTTTTCGAAAGTGTTTTGAGAGATTGGTTGATTCAGATTGCGAAATAACTATTTACCAATGAAATTCTACAATGATAATAAAATATAAGCTTTCCCTAACCCTATTTTTTTGAAAAGCTCTTGTGCACCGCAAAAATTAATTTAAAGAAAAAAAAAGTTTGACTTCGACGGGCGTCGAACCCTCGTTCTCACAAACACTAGGCAGAGGATGAAACCACTGAACCAACCGTGCCAACGAGAAACTGTTGCATTCACACGGTTTTAATACAAACTTTTACCAAAATATGTAAATGAGACAGAAAGTACGTGGAAAAAAAAATTTTGGCATCATAGCTTGAGATTGAACTACAAATCACCGTGTGCAGCAAGCCGTGGGAAGAAGTGTACCCGGAAGTATGGAATTCATCAGCTCCTCTGGAATATCTGCGGGATAGCTTGGAATCTTCTCTACTTGAAGCTTTGCAAGAAAGCGAGAACTTTCTGAAAATCATGAGGATTTCAAATGGAACAACGAAGCAGCATGCCGGTTGTGCCCACAAGGCACGAAGTTCTAAGTGTTCTGATATACAAAATGCATGTTATAGATAAACTGAATATCTTGCTGCTTCAGCAAAAAATCACCATGAAAGCGCAGTCACTCAAAGTATATTACATAATTTCCCAAGCTGTTAGTTGCGTACAATCTCCGCATTACGGACACAAACGACATAAAACCGTGCACCAACTAACCTAACTAAGAATGCTCTGAAACCAACAAACACAATAAGCTACATGCAAGAACAAGGTTAGGATCAGTTTGAAAACACGTACGAAGCTGCACGAAGTGATCATGGAAACCATGCGGTGGAGACGATGACGTATCCGCATGTAAGTTCCAATATTTAAAAAAAGATCCGACTAAAACAAACACGAAAGCAGCCGTACTCACTTATGAAGGGTCCAGGTGGCTGTGTCCGTGGACTTCTCTGTGTGGCTTGAAGGAAAGAAACCGCTGCAACCAGTCATCCATGACGTGCCGTAGAACCAGCCCTCGAAGCCGCTCCTGTTTGCAAACAATGTTCGGCTTAATGACGCAACAACCGAACAGTAGAAGACATGAAACCTTGGCCGGTTCCGCATCCAAATTGATTCCCAGTGGTTGCAAACATCAATTCACAAAACGGAAAGTTAAGGAAGGCAGCCTTTGTGTTCACTTTCACGCATGTCCTTAAGTGTCTAACCACAGCACAGTCGCATGCTTTAGAGGGGTAATAAACCAGTATCCACTAGATTGTACAACCATGAAGCCAATTATACCAGAGCTTTGGTAGAGAGTTTGTCTTGTTGAACGATAGGCACGCCAAGCCCAGCAACGTAATCAAATGTAATAAACTTAAATATGTTAAACTTGATTACGTTGCTCGGCTTCGTGTGCAAATTATGCAAATCAACAAAAATATCACACTGAGGGACAAGAAACCGTTTAGTGAAACTGCAGTCCCGGCCACTAAAACGAAACGGTCGCTACCCACCTTCTACCTCGTCATTAAGTGGCATGTTAGAATATATCCGCGCGCTCTACAAAGCATCGAACGGACGCCCTGACTAGCACCGGGCAGACAGTCTCACCACTGAACTACTTATAGCTGTCAAGTAAGCTGAGTCAACATAAGAACAAGATTGAAACATTTGAAGACTTCGCTTTGCCATAAACAGAAGGTTGACAACAAGGTCACTAGGTTGAGTTTCTACACCAGGGGTGCCCAAAGTGCGGCCGGCGTAAACAATATGTACGGCCCCCGTCTATGCTCGTAATCTACCTAAGCTATATCCATATATGATGAAAAAAAATTAGCAGCTCGTCGTCGTCGTGTGAGCCTCTGGGGCCGAGGGTCTATCTTTTTACCACCCCAGATTCACGATGTTCCCGGACTACACTGGAAGGCTACTAGAGAGCAGCCAGTCTTTGGTTTCATCATCCATGACACGCAGACCTTCCACTCCGTTAGATGGCTTGAAGATGGAACAGTCATTGATGATGTGGTCTGCGGTCTGTTCCTCGGCACCACATTCACAGGAGGAAGAGGCCATTCCCCATTGGTGCATGGTTGAGCGGAAAAGGCCGACGCCCGTACGGAGACGGTTGAGGCGCACCCATGCCTGTCTTTGTAGTGTTAGGCCGATGGGGCGTGTGCCGACGTCGGGGATGAACGAATAGAGTCTGGTGGCACTTGACTTCCATTCAGAACTCCATTTATGGTCCGCCCAAGTAGCCGCAGAGATGTCTTGTACATCAGCTTCGTTGATAAGAAGTTAAGCGGCTGGCACGAATGGGTGTCTTGATTTCAGTTGACTGGGGGTGCTCGTTTGGGAGAGCAGAGATCTTGTGATGGAGAAGGTGGTTAGGCTCCAGTGCCCGTCGACCGAGGGACAGAGTGGCTTCTTCGCGACGAAGCTCAGCGGGTTGGATGCCAGCGAGAATGGGGAGATTGTCCAATGGTGTGGGACGCAGGCATCCGGTCACTGTGCGCAGGGCGCTTCGTTCTCGACAGACTTCGTTCTCGACAGACGGACAGGCCACACCCTCGACATGAGGATTAATTCATTGCCTGTATAATCAAAATTGGTTGATGATGATGACTTTATTAATTTTTCAGAAATCCCAATTATGATGCAATGTTTCTTCCCTTATACCCCAGTCCTCAATTATGGTAGCCTTTCATTACTAAAACCTACCATTATGACACAACAATGCAGTTGAGATTGGATTCTCGAATCTTTAATAAATTATGCCAATTGAAAGCTTTTTTAATAGTTTTATGCAAATAAGGTAAAACTTAGCATTTGATATAATTCCTTGCAAATACCAAAATTACTTCTTTTTGTAACACCAAAGTATCGGCCAAAATATCGGCCTAAAAACGTGATATCGGTATCGGCAAAAATATTGGTATAGGTACATCTCTAGTAATAATCATACATCATTTCTCATTTGTTAAACAGTTGCACAGTCAGTCAACCCAGCTTTAATCGAACCGCATCTGGACCAAGTCAAACTGGTTCAATTAAGCGAAAGAACAAACTTTATTAATTTTGCGTCTTTCTTCTTCGTGTGAACCTTTATCGTCTTCGACATTCCAAAGGTCAAGGGGCTCTGTCTTTTATTACCCTTGAGCAGTGGCGGCGACTCGGTCTAAATACTGTTTAGGCAGGTATCGAGCAGCCACTGAATTGGTTCGTCATCCTGTTCATGCAGACCACACGTCATTCCTCCATCTAAAGATGGAACTCGTGTCTTGAGTTTCTCTGTGTTGCTAAAGCCGCACAAGACAACGTAAAATAAACACAAACTCAAATTTTTATCAGTCAGGGAAAATTTTTGCGGGCGCGGGTTGTGAGGTGGTTGGTTTCATTTCATTTCAAACCAAAGTTCACAAAATAAATCTCATTTCTGGTTAAAAGTTTCGTTTTTGACTTGAATTTGCGCCAAGTTTTAAAATAATTAATTAACTAATAAAACTTTTCTGCTTTTAGTGAACCACCCAGCAAACTGTCCACTTGAAGCGGTTGACTGTCTCTTATCTTTAGTCTCGTCCTGTTGCTCAACACAACAAACAGTGTAGGCTACCAGCCTCATTTTTGTAATCAAATATCGATTTCGCTTTTAAAGCATCTTCAGTTTGATATTGTCAGAGAGAGAGAGAGAGAGAAGTTTTAAAATAGGCTGCTTTTGGGCTTGTTTCAACTTGTAAATGGAATGAGCTACTTTTAGTTGCAATTGGGCTGGAAATATCACACGTATCTAGTCCTGGTTCGACTCTCGGGGTGTGCACCTGAGCAAGGCATTTCAGAACTGTTGTCCATTCAGCGGCACCTAGTGGGGCAACAAGACTTCAACAATCGGAAACTTCACACTGACAATCTCGGTGACCGGGCCTGCGTCAAGAGCCTCTACAAGTATGCAAAACCGCCAGGATCAAGCTCTCAAAGAAGCTTTCTCAGACCGAGGAGAAAGATCAAATCAATCAACCAACCTTATCACTAATAGCTCTGCAAGGGCGTAGCGCAATGCCCAACATCAACTATAAGTGTAATCTCGCTAAACACAAGAACAAAGCTATAACCAAAAAAATAATTTTGGGTGGGAGAGTGGTCCAATCAAGCAGCGAAAATTGTACAGAAAAATTGATTTAAGCAGTTTGGGAAGCACTACCCTACAATATACAAACATAAGCTTAGGCCGAATTTCACGGACAAAATGAGTGAAAATTTGAATGCGGCCCGTGGCTACAAAACTTTGGGCCCACCTGCTCTACACTTTTCTTCAAAGCCAAGTTTTCATCTCCAATTATGATTACGTTACTCAAAGTATATTTAGCAACCAAATCAACAGAATAAAACGCTTTTAAGACAGCGCCTTGGTCTGAAAAACATGAATTCGTAGAAGCTACTGCATCACGTGACGTTGGAACAACGTGGTTCAGACGAACTGGTTTTTTCATATGCAAGGCTCACAAAGGCTGCAAAGGCACATATTTAAAAGGCACACTATGGCTGAAAAAACATCACTTGTGCCCACAAGTTGGCACAAGCATAATATTGCAATGCACTGCAGTGTGAGATCACAATTACAGGAAGCATACACCGATGACGTAATGTGCATGCTGCGTTTCCGTTTGGAGGCTTCGCTACAAGCTGCGTTAATTTGAAAGGTTTGATTCGATGGAATAAAGTTTGGCTTCATGCAATGCCGAGGTACAACTGATGCCATCTTCATTATCCGTCAGCTTCAAGAAAAGCACCTCACAGTAAATAAAACTCTTTATATGGCTTTTGTAGACCTCGAAAAAGCTTTTGAGCAAGTGCCGAGGAAGGTGATCTGGTGGCCATGCGTAAGCTGAATGTTGATGAATGACTAATACGGATAATACAATCAATGTACATGAATGCTAGGAGCCGTATGCGTGTTGGAGACGGATACAGTGACACTTTCAGAGTGGGAGTGGGTGTACATCAAGGTTCTGTATTGAGCCCGCAGCTCTTTATAATCTTCTTGGGAGCCCCTGTCTCTAGAGCTGCTCGCTAGCTGCCCTTGGGAGCTGTTGTACGCTGATGACCTTGCCATCATCGACACCTCATTACAGACACTTGTTGGAAGAACCACATCTCGGAAGAAGGGGATGGAAGCAAAAGGCCTAAGAGTGAACATGGAAAAGACCAAAGTAACGATTTCTAGTCTCAACGTGGACTCACTGAGATCAGAAAAGCATCCTTGCTCGGTATGTCTCAATGGAACCGGAAGAAACTATCTTCTGCACCAATTGCTCTCAGTGGGTCCACAAGAACTGTAGTGAAATAAAAAGCCCACTCAGACCAGACCCACACTACCTATGCCCACGCTGTAAGGGCACAAATAGACCCATAGACGGTAGGCCAGTAAGCGAGGTTGAGGTTGAAGGTGGCACATTTGACGTGGTAGCTGGACCTGCCTGGTCAAGCCTAAAAACAACTTCCAGTTTGGAACTTTTTTATCCAGGCTTAAAATAAGAGACGTTGGTGAACTCCTCCACACATGGACAGGGTGTCCACTAGGGTGTTTTTAATTTTCTCATATCGTAAGTTTGATTTGTACAGGGCACCAGGTTGTTACAATTGGTAAGAAAACAATGTCTTTCAAATTTCAAGAAATTATTTCAACATTTACAACTTGCGCAAGGAGGTTGAAAAATTCGCAAAATCAATAAAACAAGCAACTTTACAACATGCAACCAAATAACCAGCTTTATTCAGTACTTTTAATATGCACGCATTTCAGGTACGTTTATAGGATAACAAAGCAAATATAGCAACAAAGCAACTATTCCTCTAACAACCTTTACACCGTGTTTCACCCATAACCGAGATGATCAGAAGCAGTGGCGTATTTAGAAAGCTTATTAGGGGGGGGGGGGGGGGCAATACATTGTGTCAGTCAACCGTGTAGCGGTCCAGAATCACCAAAAATACCGTCATATGATATTTGAACGGCCCCCTACTTTAAATCAAGAGTGATTCCGCAGAAGTAAGTTACTGTTCCAATCAATGAACCAACAAAAGATATCAAACACTTCAGAACATAAACAATAATGGAACATAAACAATAATGGAACATAAACAATAATGGAACATAAACAATAAGTTAGTCCTTACGACCTCGAATACTTTTGAATATTCTCGACGATTCGCAATGACAGCCATCGCATCAAACTTAGAGTTTGCGCTTGGCAAATATGTCAATGACTGCATCATACTCGAGTACAATATCCTTGTTTAAATACATCTGAGCTAGACCATCCAAACATGGCTTTTAAATTTTTTTGGCTACGGGAATTTTTTTTCAATGATGCTCCACTACCTGCAGAACGTACTGTTTCTGCTCCTCATCTCTGGTCAATGTCGAATTGAACTCTGTCATAAGCGCCACTCCTCGTTCTGCCAAATCGTTTGTCACCCTCAGGGCAGAAACTGTTTCCTTGGCACTTTGGTACGCCTCATTTTCAGCCCAGTATTTAGGATCAAGGGTTAAGAAGCTTTTGTCTAGACCAAGTATTGTGAATAATCGTTCAGTTGCAGTAGTGCAGAAATCAGACAGTTTTCTCTCAGCAATATCGGTAGGTACCACGGCCCGGTTTGGCGGATCTTCAGATCCATGACTGTTTGCCATACTGTGAACCATTTCCCTCTTATCAATGTCAGTGACTCTGCTGTCAAACAGTGCAAAGGCAATGAGACCTTCCGACAAGTACCACAGGTGTCTGGAGTAAGCCTTGAAGGCTAATTGAGACACTTCTCCATCAGCATACGTTGTTAAGTTCTTCATAAAATTCAGGTCGTTGAGAGGTGCCTGTATGGCTGAATCACAGCTATACCAGTGGCCTATGTAAACACTCACAATAAATAAGCACATGCGTAGCAATTGACTGGACGTTTTGGGCTGCGTCTGTCTTCGGCCAGTGGTACGAAGGTCCAGTTGGAATTGCTTCCTGAACAGCCATATTTTAAGGGAATGTATCGCTCGTGCCATCCATCTGGCTCGATGAAGTGCACCACGGTAACGGAATTTGACACCTCTCTTCGGCACTCCTCCGAGAAATATGATACTGAGTTCTAATAATTCAGCGTAATCGTCCCGAGGATGATTGAGATCCAGCTTGTCGGCCGCTAACTTCAGGATTTCTGCGCGGACAGGTTGTAACTGATCGTCCAGAGACGTGCTGAAGTTCGCTTGATCTATATTTGGCCAGAAGTCGCGAAACCGAGCGAATAAGTCGATGACTGGGGTCTTAGAAACAGCATCTACCAGAGAGAAAACTTTTTCAAGGACAATCTCCGACATGTGATGTCGACAGGCTAATTTCAAGAGTTGTTTCTTGAGAGAACCTTTGATCAAAACACAGACTCCGTTCTGCCAGCCAGTGTTGACACTGGTTGTGTCGTTGCACGTACACATTGCACGTACAAGATCCGCTATGCCCCAACTGGTTATAGGCGAATTCTTCGTAAACAATTCTTCGTAAAGCAATTCTTCGTAAGCAATTCTTCGTAAAACAACTGTTCGTAAACAGTTGTTGGTGAAATGAAATCCGTAAAAGAATTTTTCGTAAAGCATTTCTTCGTATACACCAAATCTCCATTGCATGCACGAATAAATGCTTTGGGAAGAATTGTTTTACAAAGAATTAACTTTACGAAGAATTGTTTTACGAAAAATTGCTTACGAAAAATTGCTTTACGAAGAACTGTTTACGAAGAAAACGTCGGACACCGCCCCAACTATATATTTTGGAGACCACTGCTTCAGCTTCGACGATTGATTTTCCCGATTCTAGTTTTGGTACAGCCAGAAGTTTGGTAACGTCTTTGCCAGACACTAACATTGGCAAACGGTCTACTTTGATGTGATTGTATTGCTCATAATCACCCATGATCTTCCCATCCCAATGTATGGTCAGTGGGGTGCAAGGGTCAAAAGCATCCCTAATTTCGTCCGACAGCTTTTGGCGATAGATCTGGCGAGCTTTGTGAATTGAACTTGGGCTAATCATCAGATCACCGGTTGGATGGAGCAATTGCTTGGACACCGCCAGTGCATTTAAAGTATGAACGGCCTTCCTCGAGGTAGTATTGGTCCTGTCCAATGCTGCTGCTATCTCGGGGGTTACTACAGCAATTTTACCTCGTCGGAATTTCGGCAGACAGCTTGCAGCACTGGACCCAGGCTGTTCGGAGCACGTCGATCCACCAGCTGATGGATGACGCCCATCTCCAGACTTGTCGAGAGATTATCTTCTTGCTGAGTATCCATTTCTGAATCACTGGATTCCAGTATGGTTAAATCAGTAGATTCGGCAACACGAACTGCTTCCGCCTCAACTCGCTCTCTCCCTTCAATGCTTTATTCCTCACTCGCTCGTCTCTCCTGCATAGAACCATATCAACGCCAACCATGGAACCTAGACGCCCCTCTTCTCTCTGGACAAGAAGGAACTGGTGATCTTCTTCTATGTTGATCATTTCCAAAGCATTACTGTGTGCTATATCGAATAGGTGATCCAATGATTTCTTGAAGTCTGTCCGTTTGACTAACTCAAGCGCACTCTTACAATTGATAGAATTTTTCAAGTTTTGGCATTCCTGGTGTAATTTTTCACCTGATTAATCACATGGTTTTGATGGCGTGTTGGAATTCGTGCTCGACTCCAAATAGGCAAAAGTAAAGATATTGTGTTCTTGAAACTACTTTTCAAATCAAAACCTTTTTTACAATAAAAATCAAACAAAACTTGAAGCACTTCTCCCTTCGATGGTAATTTTACAGCGCTGAAATGACCTGAACTGCTACCTACCAGCCAAATTTTATCTTTAGACCTTGTCACAGCCATTGTACAACCGCAAACTGTTAGTAAACTGAAATAAATGCAACAGCACAACAGGCTTGACAGTGTAATTTTTGTAGTTTTACGAGGTGTTGCAATTGTGACGTAACAATGCTTTATTTGTTCTGTGAAGTGACGTAGCCTACAAGTACCGGTAATTGCTTATATTCCGCTGCTAGATTATAGGCTAAACAACCTAAACTTTAGCTTCCTTGCGCAAGTAGTAAATGTCGACGGATTTCAACAAAAATTTGCCAAAAGGATATTTTTACTGAAAGGAAATGAACTCCACCCTGCACATTAATATTAACAATGGTTAGAATTTTGCGTATTACGCTAAAAACACCCTAGTGTTCACACATTGACAGGGTCTCCACACAATGACAGGGTCTCCACACATTGACAGGGTCTTCAATCTTTACATATGGACGAGGTCTCCGGACAATGACAGGCCATTCACACAATGACAGGGTCTCCACACACTGACAGGGTCTCAACACATGGACGGGGTTTCCACACACTGACAGGGTCTTCACTCTTTACACATGGACGGGGTCTCCACACATTGACAGGGTCTTCACTCTTTACACATGGACGGGGTTTCTACACGAGTACACGTGGACAGGGTTTCCACGCATGGACATTGTCCGTACACCAAATTTCCTAAGGAAAAATACAAGCAACATTGCAACAAAGCGTGAAGACTGAAGACTCACTTGTTAGCGACGTCTTCTGGTCCGACAAAGATGCAGTCTCCGTTGATCAGTTGAAGGTGGTTGTCCGACGTTGGGGCGTTGGGGTAAAGAACGCGAAGTGTCTGTGAGGGAGTGGGAATATTACCAATCGATTACACTGGTCTACAAAAAAAGAATTTTTTTTTTGCTCCATGAACTTTGAAGACTGATTTAGAGTAATTTTGGGGTGCTGAATCCGAATCTGACCTCAGATTTATCCTATCACGTCAGGTTTGTGAAATATGATAACAACAAATTGCTACTTTCGTCAAAAGTGGAAGATTTGGCGTTGCGTTTACCACCAACATATGCAGTGCTGTAACGAAAGGTTAGTGTTAGACAGGCCAAAACAGCCTAAATATGGTTACTGAACAAGCATTGCCATAGGCTTGCTTAAATCTTGTGGTTTCATGCAAAACATTGACGGGGGGAGGGGGTCAGTTACACGTATAGCCTCCCCTTTAGCTTGTTATTACTGCCTTGTTAATAATGTTGCTTAGAAAACAAATTGGTATCAAAATTATAATTGGTAGGTGTATTTCAGCTACTTATGCACCACATGGCATGGATTTCTGGATCTTGCACAATGTGTATGTGCAATAAACGCAACGTCAAATCTTCCACTTTTGACAAAAGTAACAATATGCTGTTATCATATCTCACAAACCTGACGTGATAGCATAAATCTGAGGTCATATTCGGATTCAGCACCCCAAAATTACTCTAAATCAGTTTTCAAAGTTCACAGAGCAAAAATCGTGTAGACCAGTGTTATTGATGTGTCTGTAAAATAGACAGATACAACCTAGCAACCACAAGGTAGTTAACAATACAATAAAGTGAAAAAATAAATTATAACTTACGAACGTTTTCGGCTATACACATGTTAGCCCTTATCAAGTAACAAAATGACTGATCCTATACATAAATTGATACAGTAATACACAACTGATCTAGATCACAGTTGGATCAATTATATTACAATTACACCATCAATTTTTTTAATTATATTACAATTACACCATCAATTTTTTTAATTATATACTGTACAATACAATTACTTCCAAATGTAATAAAATCAATAATGTCTCGATCGAACAAAGATAGAAGACACCATACTCAAGTTTCACCCTTGTTTGGGATCACCAGTGGTGCAAATCCATGTGTCTTGAGCGGAAATCGAACTTCCAACTTGATTGGGAATCGAACCTCCGTCGAGATTGTACCACGGTGTCCAGTATGCCGTTTCCAACCAAGTCGAAGACGTCCACAATTCCCATCAAGTTGGAAGTTCGATTCCTGCTCAAGACGACATGGATTTGCACCACTGATGATCCCAAACAAAAGTTAAACTCGAGTATGGCGTCTTCCATTTTCGTTCGATCGAGACATTATTGATTTTACAAACCCCCAGATCCCCTTAAAAGTAATTAATTACATTCAACTACAATTATATTTGACCCAACTCTGATCTACATGCAATGAATACAATTTGTTACTTGATAAGGGCTAACCTGTGTGAAGCCGAAAACGTTCATTACGTGTAGCTGATTTTTTCACTTTATGGTATTATGTTAACTACCGTGTGGTTGCTAGGTTGTACCTGTCTATGGTTCAGGAAAACACCTTTTTACCAAAATGGCTTTGATATTGAAACCAAAGCAGTAAACTAATGCAAGTGATGCAGCTCTTTTAAATAGTTTTTACCTCGCAGTCTCCAAACTTTGGGTCTTTTGAATAAAGGCGAACCTCCCATGCAGAAGACATGTTTAAGTCTAATTGCTTGGCAAGCTCTTCTAACTGGTTGAACTGATTAGCAGGAAACTTGTAGGCCAAAGTAATATGAAGCTGCTTGTTACTGTGCGGTTCAACTGACGCTCCTGTGAGTAAATTGGTGAAAAATCAATCAAGCGTGAGCTCATCTTTTCCAGGTTTATGGATTGTAGGCTAGCAGAACATTCAGAAAGGTTTCACCACGGAGTCTTCAATGCACTATACAGAATAAGTCAGTTGTTTCATATAATAAAATAGTTTTGGCCTAGCACAGATTCTAAGAACAAAGAATACAAATGCTTCTCTTGGTACAATTGTTAACACTATTTCTTGTAAAAAGAATTAGCTGAAACAAGGTTTCTCAACTCATTTGAGTCAATCGGTCACCAGGCCAACTTTTTAAACTTTGTGGAAGCCCAAAGGCCAAAATCAGAACACAGAAGAATTTAATCCAGAGCTCTCATTAAACAATTGCCACATTATTTTCGTGTTGATCTGCTTCAAGACTTAACTGTTATGCAATAGAAATAGCTTCTATCATGCTCAACTATGTCGAATCCCTACAAAAGACTTGTCATGTCCAAACACAAAAGTTAAAGTCCTCTTTCCTCTGCAGTATTTTTTTTCATAAAAAACGTTATATCCCAATTGACAATATCACCTGCAGTGCTTAAAGCTTCCTTAGAAAAATTGTCCGACAGCTTCCTCAAAAATCCCGCAGCTTTATCTTCAAGAAATAATCCAACGTAATTCTGAGTGGAGAAGTACTCCACCTCGAACCTGGCGGGGCATGACTGGGCGGTGGTGCGTTGACATGCTACGGTCATGGCTCGGACCAGCTTGGCTACGTTTTCATTTTCACACTGAAATGAAACATCAACGTTCGTTACAATGGCGATAATTAACGTTCATAACCGGGCAATATATTCTTCATAATGACTCACACATTACAAAAAGTCATGTACATTTTTATTTATTTAATTAATTTGTAATTTTTCGTTTGTTTTTGGTCCAGTTGTGCTGACATCTATTGATATTGTAAGCTAATTCTTATTTCGACTCAGTTGTGCTGACATCTATTGATGTAGTCTAATTTTTATTTCGACTCAGTTATGCTGACGATTCCTAATGGAAGAAAACCGGTTCCATAACATAAATTAAATCTTATTGAAATACTATTGTGAGTGTTAGCCTGGTCAAATGTTTTAAGGTTCAGACCAAGGAAAAAAAGCTATTGATTTATTTTCTTAGTGATATTGCTTTCTGTATTAGGTAGATCGCCCATTTGAGGAAGTGTCATAGTACCAGATCACATTTTTCAGTTGGTTTTTCCCATTTCTAACCTTCTGAGCATTTTAAGCTAAAAACCAGCAGCTTAACTTGTTCTTAAATAAATTTTCTTTCCACCTTAATGCAACAATTGCGTATAATGTTAAAGTAATGTTCGGTCTGCAACAATTCTAAAAACAGCCTTTTTCAGAGTGACTGATTTGGTGCCGCCGATTCGTAGATGACCGATTCGATGCTGCCGATTCGTAGACGACCGATTCGATGCCGCCGATTTGTAGACGACTAATTCGGTGCCGCCGATTCGTAGACGACCAATTCGGTGCCGCCGATTCGTAGAAGACCGATTCGGTGCCGCCATTCGTAGACGACCAATTTGATGCTGCCGATTCTTAGACGACAGATTTGATGCCGCCGATTCGTAGACGACCAATTCGGTGCAGACGTTCTTTAAAATCCCACAACAGTTTCTGTTTATTTAAAAAATTGTTAAGAACATTTAAAGTACCGGCAGGCGGTTTCCATGTTTAACCTACCATACCAATGGCAATGAAACTATTCATGTTGTAATTGTGTCACAGTGAGGTAAACAATGATGATCGATGTGAATGGACTTGTGCATTCATTACCTTAATGACGTTGCATAACGCTAATTAATCATAATTATCATACTTAGTATTCGCTTGTTGATTGTTACAGTTTTTCTGTGTTTATCCTAAAGCCCTAAACATTGATAACACTGTGCTGCGTTAATTTTAAGGTTACTAAAGTATTGACGGTTCTTAGTGTACTTTTTGATGCTGAATCCAAAACTGTTATCCGTTTTCTTCCATCAGGTCTAGTTTTTTGGCAAATTGCATTTGAAATTTTCGACAACTGCTGCTTTCAGCGTCTTGCGATTGAGATTTGTGATGTCATAAAAATAACTTAGCAAATGAATTAAGTTTTGATGAAACTTCAGTGACATCACAATGAGAAGAACATGACGAATGCACCTGATGCTTGAAAAGTTAAACATCTAAACTGGTTTTTACAGGCTGCGTTAGTGTGCAGTTAAGATGATAGCTATTGTATTTTATTTGGAAATTAACTATGTAAAGACTTATGTGCACTCAATACTTTACCACGTCAGTATATTTGACACGTTTGTGTGATAATGATAAGTTTTATTTTTACAGTACAATGAGAAAGTGCAAAAATGATGCAGACAGGTTCTGTTATATGTGGCAAGGTCACCCTGCATAGTCGCCAAGCAAAAATTATGCAGTTTGTTAAGAAAGCATATTATGAGTATTTTGGAGTAAAACTAGGCGATCAGGACAAGGCATTTGCTCCGCACATATGTTGTAGAGCATTCGTTGAAAGCTTGAGATTATGGAGCCTAAAGAAAATAAAGAGCTTTCCTTTTGGTATTCCCATGGAACGGAGAGAAGGAAAAGACCATGTCACTGATTGTTATTTTCGCATGATCAACTTACAAGGTATGCTGATACTTGTACTGTATGGAGGCATTTTCATTTATTGTTTGATTTAAGAGTAACAGTGTTATTTTTCATTTCAGGAATAAACTGGAAGAATAAACAATATGTGAAGTACCCTGATGTTCCTTCAGCCATGAAACCAGTATCACATGGCCCTGGTATCCCTGTTCTAGAACCACCTGGAAAAATAAGTGAAATGGAGTGTTCTTCATCTGCAGAGAGTGAACAAGACACATGGGATGCAGAGTAAAGTACAAGCCAACCCAAGCCTCTTACACAGCTTGAGCTGAATGACCTAACACGAGATTTTAATCTCACCAAAGAATAGAAGCATAGAAGCCCTGATTAGAAAGCATAGAAGCCCTGATTACGAAGCACAGGTTAAAGAGCTGCTTGAAAGCTTTCAACCCTTGGAGCCCGGATGTCTGTGAAAATGCACGAAGACCTTCGCCAGATGGAAGAAAGGTACCAAGGATACTGGGACGTAAACATGCTTGCAGATTACTGTTGGTGCTTAAAAAGAGATCTTTCCAATTCCACACATAGAAGAAAATCTTTGAAGCGACAATTTTTGTCAGCATAAATCATTTGTATTTATATTGTTATTGTATTTATCGTCGGAATATCATCATGCGCCGAACAACGCTTTCTGTGTTAAGCTATTTTGAACACTTCGTTTTTATTTCACACATTGATGTTGGCAAGTAGGTATTTCACATTTAAAACACATTTGTGATGTTAAGTGTTTACGTGTTTATAGTGTACATATTAACTTCTACTGTTAGGTTGATCGCCGTTGAACAAAATTATGTCTTAGGAAGCTTTCTTGGTTAGTTGTAAGTGCCTTTATTTCAACTGTGTCATTATATTTTTGTAGTATTTAAAATGGCTGTCATTGTAAAAACCTTGCATTCAAATAAAAATGCCATCTTGCTAAAATTGACAACATGCATGACCAATTAAGCTACCACAGAAATTAGTTTCTCTGTGCACAATAATGACCAAAGCTAGCATAATTAAATATGTGATAAAAAAAAAACTTGACCTGATTGAAAAAAACTGGTTACATTTTTGAGTTCAGCACAAAAAATTGATTCAGAAACACTTAAAACATCTTTGACCTTTGCGAAAAAATTTTCAAACGCAGCACAGTGTAATTTACAAAAAACCAAAACCAAAAGAGGAAATAAAGGTTTTGAACAACCCAGCGAATTCTTATCTATTTCCATGTTTAGTTTTTTGTTTGTTTTGGTATAGTTGTACCATGGCCACCTGGAGATGCGGCCTGATTTTTCACATTTTGTAGATTTTGATTACAGTTACTGCTAGTGTTTGAGTGACATTTTCTGAGATTTTTTTAGTTTTTGCTGTCTCCTAATGATACAAAAGCTTATTGTTGCCTTGGGAAAGCAATAGCAACTGAGAAAAAGTAAGTTGAAAAACACTGAATCAGACTGTTATTGAAAAATTAGCAGTCTGACTAAAATTTTCGAAATCAAATTTTCTTTGTTTTTCAACATCTGAGGATGTTAAAATCTATTGTGTCGTCTGGGGAAAACAGTAAAGAAAGCGTAAAAACACAATTTTTAGACAAATTTATGTAAAAATTCGCCAAAAGCTAGCAAAACCTGAAATTTTTTGCAAAATGTGACAAATCAGGCCGTATCTTTAGGTAGCCATGGTTGTACTGATCAGTTCTTCTTTATCTTGGGTTTGAGGCCGCCGCAGGTCACGTTGTTAAATCCAGATGCAGCAGCCAACTGATGAGTGTGTAACACGTAGCATGCTTCTAACAGACAAATTCCAATTATTAGAAGATTTGGCCGGAACCCATGAGAACGCATTGCAACCATGCAAATGCAAAACCTAAATTCTGCTCTCACGCAATTTAGCGCACAAACATCTGTATTTTGGGAGCGACATCATTGTGTAACGTTTCCGCTTTCATACATCCCACCATAATGTTACTGATAAAAAAGCACTACAATATGAAATGATGCTGGGAATTGAACAGTACTCATAACGTACAAGTCGTATATAAGCCGAAAAGATTTCCATTTTTTAATACAAAAAGAACGACTCTGAAACAGGCAGGAGTTGAGTGACCAAAATTCAAGTTAAACCTCATGACGGAAACATGTTGCTTTTCTGACACCCGTCACAATGAAATAAATTAGATAGACAGGATGAGCAATTCGTAATTTCCCGAGTAGGAGCTTGAAATCTTAATTATTGTAAAATAATAGATTCTTAGACGACAGATTTGATGCCGCCGATTCGTAGACGACCAAATCGGTGCAGACGTTCTTTAAAATCCCACAACAGTTTCTGTTTATTTAAAGAATTGTAAAGAACATTTAAAGTACCGGCAGGCGGTTTCCATGTTTAACCTACCATACCAATGGCAATGAAACGATTCATGTTGTAATGGTGTCACAGTGAGGTAAACAATGATGATCGATGTGAATGAATTGTGCATTCATTACCTTAATGACGTTGCATAACGCTAATTAATCATAATTATTACACTTAGTATTCGCTTGTTGATTGTTACAGTTTTTCTGTGTTTATCCTAAAGCCCTAAACATTGATAATTTACAAAAAACCAAAACCAAAAGAGGAAAAAAAGGTTTTGAACAACCCAGTGAATTCTTATCTATTTCCATGTTTAGTTTTTTGTTTGTTTTGATATAGTTGTACCATGGCCACCTGGAGATGCGGCCTGATTTTTCACATTTTGTAGATTTTGATTACAGTTACTGCTAGTGTTTGAGTGATGAGCATTTCGTAATTTCCCGAGTAGGAGCTTGAAATCTTAATTATTGTAAAATAGATTTATCGGTACCGGACGACTGGTTTAAATTGTAGGCAACCATACCCTAGACAGAAATACCCTAAATTAACCTCAACTAGAGACGCAGAGTATCTCAACGAGTAAAAAAAGCCTACACTGGTGGCTCGTCCAAGCACAAAATAATAATTTAAGGCAATATTTGGTAAGGTTTTAAAGGGTTGCTAGCTGTATATGAAGTCAAGACGTACAAAAGAGAAACCAAGAAAGTGATAACACATTGATATTTTATATTTACTCATATTTAATTTTGACGTGATTTTCTTGAACCGTACACAAATAAAACCTAACCACCACACGGCATTCAACATAATATAATAACATGAAAATGAAGTAAGAATTATAAACTTTTTCGACCATGCCCATTAGGGCCATTACCCATGTTAGCTCTTTTCAAGTTACCAACTGAGGATGTGAATTGCAATACAAAACTGAATACATACACACAAATTGAAAAAAGACACACATAAGAATGAAACGATAAGGCAGAGGAGAGGCAAAATCACATGACGCTCAATTGCGCAAGAAAAAAACACACATCAATAACGCAAAATTACATTAAGACATTTAAGTGCTAATCAGACGTTATCTTAATTGCTTCCAAATCGCATGACGACTATTTTCGCCATTTAAAAAGATTGTTTGAGAGCCCAAATTAATTATAAATGGGCTAAATATAAATTCAGAGAAAGCGTGTTTGGCGTACCAGAACTCGACTTTCTATGCTGTCACATTTCCAAAGAAGGCACTTCACCTTTTAATGACAAGAACAAGACAGCAGCAATAAGAAATACGCCTTAGCTGCAACCTATTTTGGAGCCGCAAAAACTTCTAGGTTGTCTATATTTTTACCGCAAATTTATTCCTAAATGCTCCAACACTCTTTAAGAGCTTAACAACTATACACCTGGGCAATTACCAAAAAAGTGCAAGAAAGCTGTCCCTAGAACTAACCAAAGTAAGCGAGTCCACGTTGTCGAATACTACAGGCCTGGAAAGATCCTTACCTTACACATCGGCAAGGCATGTTACATTTACAAAAACTATTCACTACGATAACACACATCCACAAAACAATCAAGTTGCTTCAAGCCCACCTTGCACCCCTAACTCAGCCTGTTGATTCCCAAGACTTTGATGAAATCGAAGCTCTAGCCTATACAACCAGTCAAATTACGACTTCGAAGATTTGCAGTCAACCTTGATCGCTATCAGTGCTTCAAAACTTGGCAATGAACGCATTCATGATTTCTTGCAGTCCAACATCGACAGCAGTGACCGCGTAGATATCCAATCGATGTTATCGACAATTAGCCAGTAATGTCAAATGTTTTTTGGCAATTTTTTTCATCTATTATAAGCCCATTTATTAATATTGCTAGGCCTTGCTAAAAGCCTATGATTATTATCTGTTGGCAAATTACAACAACGCAGACAATCTCAGCACCAACCCACACAGGAACAAAGTGGAAAAACCACAGAAGACCACCTTACACAAGGTTAACATTACTCAACTCCTCCTGAGCATGAGGTAAAACTGCACCCCTCCTCAATAAGAGGAAAAACTGTATTCTATTTGAACAAGAGCAGAAAATGAATAAATAAAGCTTATTAATTTGTGCGCCACTCCGGCGACACTCAGACAAGTAAGTTTAGAAAGATTCTCTTTAAAGTGGCTACAAAACACCTGACATTGTTCATTCACTGATATCGCATCCGGAATGGCCCGTTTCGGTGAGTCCGATTCGGTGAGTCCGATTCGGTGAGTCCAATCCCTTAATGGGGGATTTTTTCAATTTTTTTTTTTAATTATCGGGTACCGTAACCTAATTATCATTGCCGTGTTAGGGTTAGGGGTTTGCGGTTAGAGGTTAGGAACTCACCGAATCGGACTCACCGAATAGTAGCAGACCCTATGGCATCATCATCTGTCTCCAACTGCATATCACTGCAACTCCAGGTGCCCATTGTTTCATCTAGCCTACGTCCACTAGGCCATTCCTTCTCTTATCGCCCATTCACCGACATTGTATCATCTGTATAACCCACCTACAGTTCTAACGACCTTCTCGCATGTTCCCGTATTGCTTCAAGCACCTCATCAGCCGGCATTTGCCGCAATGACTACGTCATGCCG
Organism: Aplidium turbinatum; assembly: GCF_918807975.1. Lineage (NCBI taxonomy): Eukaryota > Metazoa > Chordata > Ascidiacea > Aplousobranchia > Polyclinidae > Aplidium > Aplidium turbinatum. The sequence goes on along the minus strand of NC_137483.1, from coordinate 183,153 downwards.
TCTTGTAGTTTCAACCACATTTATGCTTTTTTATCATGATATACTATCGTGTACGTACGTTTCTCGGCAGCCGATTTGTAGCAAGAATTGACAGCGATAGACACGTGTTTCGCCCATGAGGCTGGGCTCATCAGTATCGCACCATATTCTAGCCACAAATTTATTCGACCACCGCTTTACCAGTCAGTTTAACTCTTATCTTTGTGGAAAGAAAAGAGCCAACAAAACCAGCAGGCGCCACTTCACATCGTGTACGTACCTTACTTATTGCATGTACCTCACAGATGCTACTCTGTATGGTTTTTAGCAGATGCGGCCTAGGGTGTACCATTTTTCAAAAAGTTTTTTGAAATTATTGCGGCTATGTATTACGGGTTTCCACTTTTGTTAAAAAGTATTTTGGTAGAGTTTCAGAATTTTCTCGCCAAAACTGTCGTTCTGCCGCCATTTTGAAAAAATGGCGTCCAGATAGGATATTATGAAAATCTGCAGCCTTAAACTGGCGTAATGTGATCATATAATATGTCGATTACGGGGTTTTTGAGGTTGCAGAACTCGAATTTGAAGTTAAAAACACTCTACGGCAACAATTTTGCAAAGTGAATTTTGACATATAGATGTGACCAGACTGTTTTGGACTGCAGATTTAATGAAAAGAGCATGTTATTGTCATTTTAACCTTGAAATGCATGTAGGCTATGCATAAACTTTTCTAGTCGGTGTGATTATATCAATCAGTATGAGGGAAAAATTAACATGTACTTTCACATCCGATGAAAATCCACTAACTAGTCCACAGTAGGCTATAGCCTGTACTTAGTTACTAACCTACCTGCTTATTAACTAATGGACGGCAACAGAGTAGCCTACCCCACGGCAGACCAAAAAGTTCGAAAAGCCGAAGTGAACTCTTCCTACTGGGTAAATGCTTTACTTCTACACGACGAAGATCATCATTAGCTCAGTGACTCGAAGAGTAGCTACTGATCGTACGCATTACGCAAGTTACAAGATTCAGATTAGTAATGGCACTGAATGAGACGGCCGGTGAAGCACACCGCTCACTGGCACAAAAATAAAGTTCTTCCTCATTGGGAACACTAGCGAAAGACTAGGTGTTCCAAAGCTTCCTAAAAGCTCTGACGTTCTTGCTAGGCTGTTGTTCCTTAGAGATGAAAGTCACAGAACGATCAACCAATCTATCGTGATAGCAAGGGAGGAAATTCCCCTGGTATGGAAACATCATTTTGGCGTGGGTTAGGTATTTGGTAAGAAAAACGAGAAACAATCTGGAACAGAGAAGTAATCGTGAAAGGTTATTGTTAAAAATGTGGATATAGACCGGCATCTGAAGAATTTGTATGAAACTTGGTATCTAGAACTTGATTCCAGGCGTGAGAGGAATAATAGTGATTCATTTAAAAAAACGTTAGCATGATATGGAAGAAAAGCTCAAGGATCCTCTGAATATATGTAAGACTACTTCGCGATCAATTCTCATGCATTCCGGTATTATTGACTGGGAGACAGATTTGGAATATCTGAAACATCAGCTCCAGAGAGATCAAGTAGGCTAGGTTGCGCATTGGGCAGAGAGATGCTCTGTAGAAAAGACGGGACTGAGCTAGAGAAAAACGACACAGTGCAGCTGGTGAAAGGAAACAGAAAGAGGATGTTGCTGACAATCTGAAAACCGTGAAGTTGGACTTAAGTGCAGATGAAGAAACAGAAAGTGACAGTGACAACTGGAAAACTCCTGAATGGAAAAGAAAATGGGTATTACGTCGCCTAGCCTATACCTTTAACATCTGATCGACTTGGATGAGCTATCGGCAAAGAACAATGTTCGCTATGTGGCTCAAGCGTCCGGCATACAAGTCGAAGATACTAATATCAGTCACAGCAGCTCATAGACTGGCTAATAAGACTATAGGTCCTCTCACTCCCAAATTAATTATCAGAGATGAGTTCCAGGCCCCTGATTTGGCAATAATTCACTGGGCCGGTAAGATTCTGAAAATGAGAGGAAATGTTTCATCAGAACAGTGCTGTGTAGGCCTATATGTATCTGGCAGTAGTTTTGATGATGAAGGTAATACAGAAAGGAAAGCTTCTGGGGGTGCATGAGACCAGACGGCACCAGATCATCTCAGGAACAGGCCGTTATAAAATTGGTGGAAGACTGGAGAGAGAAAGGTGTCATTTATGGAGGTATTTGATACGACTGCCGTCAATTCAGGGAAGTGGCAAGGTAGCCTACTTGTAGGCTACATTGCTGGAGGCAACAATTGGGAAAACAATTTGGAACTTACTGATCAAAAGTGGCAAAAAATGCCAGTGTCAGAATGGAAACATTTCAGTGATTATAAGAAACTAAGCAAATTCGTTTTGAACGTAAGGATGGTCAACGATATTGCGGAATGCGGATTAAGCTAATCACTGATTTTATTGACAGGTGTTCTGACGAAAGCCACCGGCAAGCTCTCTTGCTTGTCTTGCAAAGGCACAGAGAACAGTTTTAAAATTACAAAAAAGCTACCTTAGCCAAACTCAATTGTTAAAGAAATTCGTCAAAAATTCAGTGAATTGAGTGTTTGCATAACTCTGGTAGGCTATTGTGTTGATGAAATACTGGGAATTGAAATCAATCAGGACTGAAGCATAAGGAATAGCATGCTGAAGAAACAGGGATTGATCATGTCTGAGAGTGATTAACTCAATTTGTTTGTAAATGAATCGTGTTGTTATTTCAACAGTTTAACAATATTTCAGGAATGCTCATTCTGGGGTGAGGTATTCTTGGTCAGGTTGTGTCCATGTCTGCAAAATTTCACCATAAATTTCAAGTGGTAAAATTTCACTTTGCAAAATTGTTGTCGTAGAGCGCTTTTGACTTCAGATTCGTGTTCTGCGACCCTAAAAACCCCGTAATCGACATATTATATGATCACATTACGCCAGTTTAAGGCTGCAGATTTTCATAATATCTCATCTGGCCGCCATTTTTTCAAAATGGCGGCAGAACCACAGTTTTGGCGGGAAAATTCTGAAACTCTACCAAAATACTTTTTAACAAAAGTGGAAACCCGTAATACATAGCCGCAATAATTTCTAAAAACTTTTTGCAAAATGGTACACCCTAATGCGGCCCTCAGTCCTCACTACATGGTTGCTGCCAGACAAGATGTGAAAGACCTCCAGAAACTAACAGCACTACGACAGATGACACGTCAGAGTTCTCAACGACATCACGCTGTGGCCCTCATCCACTTACCTCGGCATGAGGAGTCTGCTACTATTCGGTGAGTCCGATTCGGTGAGAGCCTTTTTCGGTGAGAACCTTTTTCGGTGAGAGCCCTATTCGGTGATTTTTTTGAATTTTTTTTTGAACATTATTGGGTACCGTAGCCTAATTAAAATTCCTAACCCCAAAACCCCAAACCCCCTAACCTCAAACCCAAAACCCCAAAAACCCAAACCCCCAAAACTCCCAAAAAACCCAAACCCCCAAAAACCCAACCCCCCAAAAACCCCAACCCCCAAAAACCCAAACCCCCAAAAACCCAAACCCCCAAAAACCCAAACCCCCAAAAACCCAAACCCCCAAAAACCCAAACCCCCAAAAACCCCAACCCCAAAAACCCCAACCCCCAAAACCCAAACCCCATACCCCTATCCCCTAACCCCTATAACGGCAATGATAATTAGGCTACGGCGCGCAATAATTTAAAAAAAAAACTCACCGAATAGGGCTCTCACCGAAAAAGGCTCTCACCGAATAGGGAACTCACCGAATCGGACTCACCGAATCGGACTCACCGAATCGGGCCATTCCGCGGCATGAGATGCCTCTATTCAGAGATGCCTTTACTTAAAGAAGCTCTACGGAAAGGACGTCATCACAGCTAACCTCGCAGCAGCCGACATGTACCGAAGCTGCATCGCCACCTTATAAAATATCACCACACGTATCACCGAAACCATGGACTGTCCCAAACGCATCTGGTTTGCTTTTTGAAATGATTTTCTTCAAACTATTTCTTGCTTCAAGTAGGCTACCGTAGCCTACATGTTGGATAACTATTGCTTCACAGAATCACAGCAAGTGTCGAGTGACAAAACTGTGATAACAATTAAACATTAGCAAACAAAAGTATTTGTAAAAGACAAGATCCTTATTCAAATAGAAATAGATTCTAATTGATGTAATTTGCTCTGCTTGGCTTTTTGCTTGGCACTGAGTAGTGTTTGTAATATTAATAGTATATATATATTTATTGTGTAAAAGGCAAGATATATATCATACTTAATTTTAATGGATAAAGTAGAAGTTGCATCAAGTCGTCTAGAGGTGCAATGTACGTATACAACTATATACACTTTGGTAAAAAATCCTTGTGAGAAGTCGGCCGAGACAGAATGTCCTGATCCTGTTTTTTATTTTATATACATTATGTCAGCGCCATCTGTGACTTGTATTGTTATTGCCTATATTACATTGCAAACGCTAATTTATGAAGATGCAAAATGCGACACTTCAGACCTACTTGAAACTGTTTCTTTACAACTAGGTTTTAACTTGCAAATAATTTCTTAGAATGTACATCACTCTCCTGAATGATCGCAATGAAATAACAATAATGCGTTTTTATATATCGCTGTATCCATCGCAGAATGCATTGCTCCTCAGCGCTTTACAAAGCAGACAATGTGAATTATTGTAAATCCAGTCAGTGAAAAAATCCCATCATGGGATTTTTAAGAATTTCTATCTTCATGCGACAATTGTATTTTAGTCATAAAACGCTGTTGACAGTGTGTCTGCACCAAATGGGTCATCTCCGAATTGGGATATCTCCAAATCGGCTGCACCGAATCGAGCCATTCCGAGTAATGTTTGGCTGGGATATTTCTACAATTGCTTTTAGATCATTATTCAGTTTAAGTTTATCTGCACATGATCGCTATAAAAGTCAAAACAGAACATTTTCTAATATATCACTTTTTTTCTTTGGTAGGCTACATTACAATACTTGAAAAAAGTTGCAACTAATTGGATTATAAAAATAATGGAAATAATTCAAAATATCTTGTTGCATATGTTATGTTCATTTTGGAAGAGTTTGAAGTTGTAAATAAGTTGCAACAACTCGCCCTAGTGTTACCTTGAAGAACGAGCAAAGTGTGACGTGAGGAAATGAATTGTGGACACCATTCCTCCCACATGAAACAAGGGATTGTTGCCAAAACTCATCCAACTTTGCTCCAAATGGTCCTAAAAGTATGATACTCACGTAAGACTTTCTAGTTTGTGTGAACATGCTCTCTTTTTAAGCCATACTTTTATCGCTTGAATAGTCCCACTACTAGCTCAACCCTACAGTAAGTCAATAAGTTTTATATTTATTGTATTAATCAACATAGCCTGTCCCGATAGCTCAGTTGGTTCAGCGGTCGGTTTAGTACACACAAAAAAAACCCGGCAAGATCAAGCAGCACTTCATTCATTCATAGCTTGTCACGCCAGTGTCGGAGCCAGGTAAGAGCATTGTTTGTGATGTTTTTGAGGTCGTTGTCATCACATGAAGGGCTAAGGGGGCAGTTGGTGAGGATGCGCTTCATCGTCTGATTGTCTAGGCCGCAATCACACGTTGGGTCAGGAGTCATCTTCCATCGGAAAAGATTGCTTTTATTTCTCCCGACTCCGCAGCGGGCTCTGTTTAGGCAGCACCACTCTCTTCTCTCAAGGGTGGGAGTTTGTTGTAGACTTTCGGAAGGACTTGGGATGGCAGGATGTTGTGTCCTATCGGGCTCAGACGTCCACATTTCTAGTCGTGCAGCTGTCGCGCTTGTGTGTTCCAATGGGCCAACTTTGATGAAGATTTTGCGTGACTTGAGTCTTGTTGGAATAAGTTTGTGTTCATAGAGAGGGTGGCGTTGGTCGGATATTTGTTTTACTCTTTCCTTATTTGTAGTGACTTCTCTTCGGATATGAGGCAGCGCTCATTCAGCTGAATGAGTGTACGCTCAATTCCAATAGATGGAATCCCTTTTTCTTGCTTGCACTACCTCACAAACCCAAAAATCTGGAGAAGAGCTGGAGTCTCACGAGCCACCAGAGGACCTACAGAGTTATCTTCCGATATCTCTTCTCTGTGTTCACTTCAAAATTCCCGAAAGGCTAATCTATGCCCACGTCAACCCAATCATGATCAACCAACGTCCAACAGAGCAAGCTGGGTTCCAGCGCAAAAAAAATCTACTGTAGATCAGGTCACAGTCCTGACTCAAGACATCGAGGATTGCTTTGAGGCAAAAAAGAAGGCCGGCGCTGTCTTTCTAGATCTCACAGCTGCCTATGACACCGCGGCCTTACTTGCAAGCTGCTTCGCCTGTTTCCTGACAGACATATGATTTGTATGATTATGGAACTTGTCAGGAATCGAAGTTTTACCCTCACCACCGGCAACTCACAGCGAAGCAGATTGAGATAACTGAAAAAAGGCATCACACAGCGATCGATCCTGGCTCTACTGCTTTTCAACATTTACACCCACAACCAGCCAACCACGGTTTCCACAAAATATGCATATGTGAATGACCTGGCAATTCTCCACTCTATAAAGTCGTGGAAAAACCTAAAATACACCATGAGCCAAGACATAAAAACCTTCTCAGCTTATCTCCAGAATTGGCGACTGAAACTCAGTAAAACCAAAACTATGGCAGCAGCTTTTCATCTACAAGATCGGGAAGCTGACTTGAGGTCTGTGTGTCTTGGATGATGAAACCAAAGACTGATTGCTCTCCAACAGCCTTCCAGTGTAGTCCGAAAATATTGCAAATTAGGGGTGGTAAAAGGATAGACCCTCGGCTCCAAAGGCTCACACAATGAAGAAGAAGTGGTTGGAATAATTCACATATGACGATACTTCATCAAGCAAAAGTTACCTGGCAATTTCGGTGACCGGCCTAGCGTCAGTAGTTCAAAGCCTCTACAAGTAAAAATTGCTACGATTAAGCTATCAAAGAAGATTTCTCTGTCTGACGCTGAAGATTTAACAGTTACTGCAATACTGCTTCATTCAAATTGCCCTCATGTACAAATAGTGACTGAATAATCATCTTTGTCTGGCCAGTCAGCAAAGTTATGGAGCAGAAACAGTATTGGATCATTTTTTATGCTATAAGCGATCTGCTGACTTGTCTTAGAAACTTTGTATTCTTATTCATTAAACGATTAACTTTTACACGTAGGCTACATACCAAAAGGCATAACACATGAAATAAAAGCTAAATATAAACTCAACCGTAGTTACCAGTAGGGCAAGCATAAAGAATAAATTCTCGAGGTGTTGCCTGGTCCAGTGTTGGATCTTTGACATGCGCGAATATCCTGAAGGGATAAGACACATTGTTATAAAATAATATCTGGACTGTTTGAAACAAACAGATCAATTTATAACCTACCAGTCACAAGCAACTTGCACACCAGCATCACCAGTTGCTGCCAGAGCTTTTAATCTGAAATAATAAAACAACAAGAAATTGAAAAGCGTCACGCAAACAACTAAATTTATACACAACATTCGAAGCAAACCAGACATACATTGGTATGTCAACCAGACATTTGTTGACAAGGGCCGGGGAACACTTAAACCCAAACTTAACAACCAAAATTGCAATTAAAAAGCACATCGCCTCTTGTGAAACGTGCACTATGCTCATAGTAAGCCTACACCCTACATGCTGGCATAACTCAATAAAATAATGCACTAGGGCTGTTTAACTATGAGGCCTTCTTGCATAAATGAGTTTTAGTGTTAGGGTTATTTTAGTACAAAGTGGCATTACTTGATTTCTGTGTACTGTACAGAAACATCTGTGACGTGTGTTTTCAATTTATTTTTGAAAACTTACTTCACAATCACATTCCTAAAGCCAAATTTGAATTTTGTTTTAAGTGCCTTGTAGTGTTTTTGTTCATTTTTTCGACTTTTTAATAAAAACTGGACAAATATGATGTTCTGGCTGGTTTTTTTTTGTTGCTGAGACTTTTCGGTCATTTGTCCGAAATGACTTGAAAAAATTCGGTAATTTTTTCTGATGAAAATATTTCCTTTCAAGTAGCTGATATACAAACCAAAATTTGCACTTCCAGATTAGCTACAACATTAAGTTTCGCTGAGAAACGTTGTTTTTTTCGGACATTTTAACCGAATTGACTATATTTTTTTCGGACATTTTGCTAAAAAATCTGTCAATGACCGACAAATGACCGAAAAAAAACAAACTCCAGTGCTCTGGGTTTTTTGTTTTTTTTTAAGTGGCTTTTTATAAAAAAAGCATCCGTTTTTTGGAGGTTGGGTAAAATACCGACAACCCTGTTCTTGGTAGTTGTGGGTAGAGCTGAGTCGAAGTGTGGGAGTAGTTTTGAGTTTGCCTTTTTCTGGTAGAACTCGTGGTGGATTATGCTTATCTCTGTCGATCTTTATGGTGAAGACCAGCACAGTAGTGAGATAGCGTTGTCTGCTGTTGGTAGTCTCATTTCAAAGTTAATAGCTGGTTGCACTTGATTGAGGGCGTTTTAGATGGCTAAGGCTTCTCTGTTGTTGATTGTCAGCAAGAATCCAAACCTTGCCGGCTACAAAACTGCTCACTACAGAACGACGACATGTGTACCACCAGGAATTGTGTTTACAAGATCCGGAATGGCCGTTTCGGTAAGTCCGATTCGGTGAATCCGATTTGGTGAGTTCTCTATTCGGTGAGAGCCTTTTTCGGAGAGTTCTCTATTCGGTGATTTTTTGAATTTTTTTTTAGCTTAATTATCATTGACGTTTTAGGGTTAGGGGTTAGGATCTTATTTCAACGTTTAAAAAAAAATTCAAAAAATCACCGAATAGGGAACTCTCCGAAAAAGGCTCTCACCGAATAGTAGCAGACCCACAAGATCATATGCAAGAAATGGAGGAAAGCTACATAGGCAGCACGATCCGCTCACTTCACTCCCGCCTGAAATAATACCTCAGCTCAGATAAAAGTTCAGTCTCTGATGATTAGCAACAGTGCCTCGCTGAGTTTGAATTTGTAATCATTGCCAGAGAAAACGATGCAGTTCAATTACGCTTCAAAGAGGCCATTTTCAGAAGTAGACAGAGTCCAAAGATCAACAACCTTGCCAATAGGGAAGAACTACGCCACCTAATCTATTAATCAACTGACTCAACAAAATTTCACAGCAATGGCGCCTAACATTGTATCATACCAATACAGAGACTCAACAGACAGCAGCTTCAAGCCAAACAGAAGAGTCACATAAAACAACGACTCACTGACAGACACCATTCGTCATAGCACATGACTGGGGATTGGGGAACTGTGTTCCGAAAGTTAGTGGAATTTGCTATTACCACAGGAACGCGCAGCATCAGGCTAAAACAGGTCCTTAATATCTACATTGTGAAGTAAGCAACAATCATCCTGCTCAAAGCAAAAGTCAATCTATTGCAATGCATAAACTAGTGCATGGCTGAGAAGATTGGGAGCTGGTGTACAAGTCTCTGCGCTGGTCATAAATGATATAAGTATAACGTCAGGCCTCGAAATTTACGGCGGAAATGTTCGACGTCACAGCAGGAAATGTCCGTGGGAAGTACCATCTAGATGGGTCCTGGTTTTTTTTGCTGAGACTTTTCGGTCATTTGTCAGAAACGACTTGAAAAAATTCGGTCATTTTTTGTTTATTTCGGTCATTTTTTTCTGATGTAAATATTTCCTTTCAAGACAGGCCTCGAAATTCGTTTTTGCTGACGGCGGACAAACGTGTCCGATCTGAGTAGCTATCTCGGCGGACAAATCAAGTCTCATGGCGGACACACCAGTTTTAACGTCGATCGTCATGCTTAATCACTTTATCTTGATAATTCTTCGCCATTTGAGAACTATAGCTACGGTTTAGAAGGCTTTTTTTAATTTTACCGAAGTAACTCTGAAAGGCTTTCATCAGACCAACGACGTGTGTTTGAAGAGTCAAAGCGCCGTCTAGCTGCCTAATACGCAGGGTTGAGAAAAACCCGGGTTTTTTTTAAAAAAGCCCAACCCGCCCGGGTTTTTTTAAAAAAACCCGGGTTTTTTTGGGTTTTATTGGTTTTTTTTTAAAAAGATGCAAAAAAAGGTAGATTCATGCTTATTTCACCTCAAAACTACATTTTACGAATGAAGTGCCTTTCACTCACAGTACATGCTTGCATAACTCAATAAAATAATGCACTAGGGCTGTTGTTGCTTGAATGTTGCATCATCCATTAATTTCAAGATCAAGTTGGATGTTGCATCATCCACTGATTTCTATACCAAGTTGATGCTACCGTGGTAGAAATCACATTATTGCATCATTTGCTTTAGATTTGAAGGCAAGGAGCATTTATGCCATCATGTTTAAATATTTTTTATCATTTATATATATATTATATATAGTAATGGATGAGCATTGAGCAATTGAGCGATTGCGTGGCCATTGGCCATTTAGGCAAATGCTCTGAAACAGCCATGCGTTAGAATCCAGAATCTGTAATTGGTAAATAGCCTCCTAAATTGTATTTCACATCATATATACAGACTACAGTAGAGTAGTACTTTCACCAGTTTAACTATAAGGCCTTCTTGCATGAATGAGTTTTAATGTCCGCTCCGATAGCTCAATTGGTTAGCGCGTCACTTCTGGAACGAAGAAGCTTCAAGATCAAGCGGCGCTGGTTCGACTCTCGGGGTGTGCGCTTATGCAACGCACGTTAGAGACTGCTCTCCATTCAGCGACATCTAATGGATGGAGTAGTTCCCCGGCAACAAGACTTCAACAGGCGGAAACTTCACTCTGTCAATCTCGGTGACCGGGCCTGCGTCAGTGATTCAAAGCCTCTACAAGTATGCAAAACTGCCAGGATTAAGCTCTGCATTGAAGCTTTCCCAGTCCGAGGATAAAAATTCAATCAATCAATCAATGTAGTATACATACACAAAGTGGCATTACTTGATTTTTGTGTACTGTACAATATCCACTGCGTTTTCAGTTTATTTTTGGAAATTTACTTCATAATCACATCCTTAAGTCCTAATTTAAAGTTTGTTTTAAGTGCCTTGTAGTGTTTTTGTTCATTTTTTTTAATTTTCTAATAAAAACTGGACAAATATGATGCTCTGGGTTTTTTTATGGGTTTTTTTGGGTTTTCTTAAGTGGGTTTTTTCAAAAAAACCCACCCGGGTTTTTTTGGGTCAGGTAAAATACCGACAACCCTGCTAATACGCCGCATAACAGGAGAAAAGGGATTAAAACAATTGCTGCGCGGAAACAATCGGCCACCCCCACTAGTGGGGAACAAACCGACGATGGATTATGATGATGATGATGAACTGATCAAGTGATTAACTTCCACCAATCGAGGTCGTGTGGCTTCTTGCGTCACAATGCTCTGGGCACGAGTCGGAAAACTTCTACACTAACGCTACTATTTTCCAGTGATGCACGCGCATACAAAAAATATTGACGTTGTCAGCGCAAACACAAACGTTTGAAAAACCATACGCCATATGCGTCAACGTAACTTGTAAAAAAAGTTGTCGGCGTCAGCGCATACACTAGCGTAAATCCATTATGTTTGCTAGGTGCCAAACATTCACAAGGTATAAACCACACGAAACAAACAAGTTTTATTTTGAATTTCCACGAAGAAACACAAGCATCTGAAAGTGTTCATCTGACATTTTGCTGTGTTTTGGTTCCAATATGAATTTGCCCATTGAAAACATTCTTTCAACTTATTGAAAATTTGAAAAGTTTGATAAAAAAAATTCAACCAACAACTAAGACATCAAAAAGTATGCGTTGACGCCAGGGGTGCAACTAGGGGGGCTGTCTAGTCGGCATGACAGCCCCCTTTAAGATTTGCAACTTCAAGAAGAGGGACGACTAACTAGACTGAGACTTACGGTATGTACTGCTTAACATGTGTCAGTTCAAGCTACGTTCTATGCATACCAAACTTGTTTCACACTCAAGTCGCATAAACCGCAATACAAAATATTAACAGACCGTCATTTATTCACGCAAACTTGTGTCATAGAATTTTCTTCCTGAATTTGTATCGATCGCTTTAAATGAATGATTTCGTCCGAGTACACCGGTTCAGATAACGCAAGCTTTAAAGCACCCGGCGGCCATCGCCGCTAAGTAGGCTAGTGCTTGAATGACTGCCGGTGCTACCTCCTCAGTCGGCCAAGTTTGGCCGCCGGTTTCTTCCAGCCAATTATTTAATTTCGCATTAGAATGATCGTGGATTAAATGTCGAAAATATGTAGTATCAAAGAGTGACGCAGAATTAGGTCAGCGCGTCATAATCATCACTGTTGCATTGCGCGGGAACATTTGCTATATAAATGGAATATATCCAGCTGCGATCACCAGCGCTGTAAGTCTTGTTTGCAATTCCCGACGTTTATTTTAACAAAGTGTTAATCCGAAGTACTAATTTACATCGGCTGGCAATATTGTCGTTTTTATATCGATTCAATGTTGTAATAGCTAATCCTTTGTCTTGATTGGGATTACGAGAATGAGGGTGGAAAAACTAAAAGGATTTGTTTTCCTTTCTTAGAATTTGGTTTCTAAAATTTGGTAAATTGGATAACTTAGGATGCAACCTTATTAACCTACAAAACGAAACTGCAGCTGGCTTTAGGCTAGTCTGATTCGTAATCTTCGTATGGTCGCAACTTCACACATTCTTAAACCAATATTATAATTTTGGTATCAAAAAGACGGCAATTAAATTTTCTTTGCAATCTTGTCAAATTTGACATGCATCCAGGCCCTAAGCTTGTGTGGACTACTTTTTAAAATGTGGGCCTGGAGAGCAAACAATTTGCTGCCTACTTTCGAAAGCGCGGGAAACTTTTTTTGAGAGTAGCAAGCGCAGACAGAGCGAAAAAGGTCGCTTCGCACGTCACAGAATTGGATCATTGCGCTGTCAATTTACATTAGGCTAATATTCTAACAACCTAATAACTGTGATATATTCGCTTCTTCAAATAATTGTTAGCTTTCTCTCTTGTTGCCGACCCCTTTTGGTTTTTTCTAGTTGCGCCGCTGGTTGACGCTATGCGCTAAAACACCGCAAAAATTTTACGGCGTAGCCTCAAGCGCAAACTATCCAAAAAAATGTGGCCGCAAGCGTTAGCACAAACAAAAAGTCTACGCCACAAGTCTGCGGCGTAGACTTTTTGTTTCATTAGGATTTTTCTAGGTTTATTTTTGCTTGTCATGTGAGCGAAATTGAATTTTCCCTGAACCTTTTCTTACGGTAATACCAAAACTAAAATTTTGCTGCATCTTGCTGAAAAGCCTACCCATATGTATAATCTAATTTTGTAACCAACCTTGCCGTATCAATATTACTCGGAGATCAAAGCCAGACATTGTGACGTAAAACTTGAACTAGGTTGCGCGTGGTTACTGATTAGTGTAGAAGTACGGTACTCCCATCAATTCTTGGCGAAAAATTCACCTTTATTACGCTAATTCAATGTCATCAATCGTTGAAGCAACGTAAAAAATCAAAAGTTTTCCTGCTTGAATGGAAGCTAAAAGAGATACGATACAGTAGGCTATTCACATTTTGTAAATGCGCGCTAGAATGCACGGGAAATTATATTCTCGCAAAAATTGTTCGTGCTATGCAATGACGATTTGTATCGCTAGTTCCTGTGTTATTTCTCGGACAAATATGACCGATCTAGATGGTACTTCCAGCGGACATTACATGCTGTGACGGCGGACAAGCCGGACATGTCCGCCGTGAATTTCAAGGCCTGAGCTGATACAAACCAAAATTTGTACTTCCTGACTAGCTACAACATTAAGTTTCGCTGAGAAACGTTCGGCGTCGTCATGTGAGCGTCTGGGGCCGAGGGTCTATCCTTTTACCACCCCAGATTCACGATGTTTCCGGACTACACTGGAAGGCTACTAGAGAGCAGCCAGTGTTTGGTTTCATCATCCATGACACGCAGACCTTCCACTCCGTTAGGTGGCTTGAAGATTGAAGTTTTATTTGAGAAAAGTTAGAACAGACAAACATTTCTTCAACGTTCATCAGCGAAACTCAACCTTGCAATACCCGGCCGAATTGACTATATATTTTTTCGGACATTTTGACCGAATTGACTATATTTTTTTCGGATATTTTGCTAAAAAATCAGTCAATGACCGACAAATGATCAAAAAAAAAAAACCAGGATGGTTCATATTTGTCCGCCGAGAAACACAGGTCCTAGCGATACAAACCGTCATTGCATAGCACAAACAAATGTTGCAAGAATATAATTTCCAGCGCATTCTAGCGCGCATCTAGAAAATGTGAATACTGTATCCCTTATCTTCCATTCAAGCAAAAAAACTTTCGGTTTTTACGTTGCTTCAATGACTGATGACATTGAATCAGCGTAACAAAGCTGAATTCTTCGCTAAGAATCGATGGGAGTACAGTACCGGTACTTCTACACTAATCACCAGCAACTTAGTTCAAGTCTTATGTCACAATGTCTGGCTTTGATCTCCGAGTAATATTGATAAGGCAAGGTTGGTTATAAAATTAGATTATACGAGTAGGCTATTACAGCATGATGCAGCAAAATTTGTTAAAGGCCTACTAAATGAAATTTTCAAACAGGAATTAAGCAATAAAATGCGTAAACTGAACATTCAAGAAAACATTTCAAAAAAAAATTACCAAATAAAATTTGTTTTCAATGGCACTGGCAAGTCCCAAAGTCCAATGTTTCATTTATTTTTAATTTTTTTCAAAATGACCAAAAAGTGCAAACACTGCTCGAGATTACGCCACTATCGACAGCAATAACATAAGCCACGTTACCACATCTGATGTTTTAACATCAGACCTGAGGTTTTGAGTGAACTGTTTGATGTTTTGATGTACACACATACATAGCCTACAGTTAAACCGCCCGCAGTAACAACTATTGCGCAATCAGCTGATTGCTAGTCCATAGTGACGTAGACTGTACAATCGCACGCTTTACTGCTCACGCCCAGTCCCGTTTTGAAAGCTCTGACAAAAGCACGCGCGGAATGGTGATCAGCCCGAAATGGGGCGAAATTTTAGTGAAAATCGTTTTATGGTAGCATGTTAAACACAAAGAACGTGGAAAATCGCCAAGTTAGGTTTTTCCTTCAGTATATATCCCTTTAAGTTTTGGTATTAGGCCCAGGGAAAATTCACTTTTGCTCACATGACACGCAAAAATATACCTAAAGAAAAAAGCATAGTAAAACTTTGCACAGCAGAAAATAGTAGCGTTAGTGTAGAAGTTTTCCGACTTGTGCCCAGAGCATTGTGACGCAAGAAGCCACACGACCTCGTTCGGTGGAAGTTAATCAGTTATGTGGCGTATTAAGCAGCTACAAGTAGAGATGTAAAAAAACGTTTTTTTTTTGTTTTTTTTACCTATTTTGACATTAAATGTCACAATATGCAGCCATTAGGGTAAACTCATTGCAATAGCGTCTTTTTCAGTAAACAGTCTCATAACTCGTATAACTTATTTCAAATCAGACTATACGTCTGGTAGGCTCTATTGCAATTTTGTAGATCTCGAGTCTCAACACACGAGCCATAAAGATTTCTCATCGTCTCAAATAGTAACAGTGTCCTATGGTTGGCACGGGTCTGCTACTATTCGGTGAGTCCGATTCGGTGAGTCTGATTCGGTGAGTTCCTAACCTCTAACCCCTAACCCTAACTCCTAACCCCTAACCCTAAAACGGCAATGATAATTAGGCTACGGTACCCAATAATTTAAAGAAAAAATTGAAAAAATCCCCCATTAAGGGATCGGACTCACCGAATCGGACTCACCGAAACGGGCCATTCCGGGTTGGCACATCTCAAGTATTGTCTGTAATTTGGTCCAGCCAGTTGTTAAATGCAGTACCACACTCGTGTACAGTTTCGAAGCCACCTGGGATTTTGGTTAACGAGCATGTTAGGACCAGGTGGTCAGTGTCCTGTTTCTCTGCTTCACAAAGGCACTTTTGACCAGCACACCACACCTTTTCCAGTACAACGTCAAGAGGTTGTTCCAGTAGATGTGCATTTGGTGCAAACTTGATGAAAACCACACAAGCGGTTCTCGAGTTATAAGTGAAATAACCTTAGCCACTAGGTGGCTTCATAGATACGGAGCAATAGAAAAACGGCAATATCTCAAGAACCGCTCAACATATTTGGATAGTTTTTAGCTCTACCCCCATGTTTTCTGGGTGGGCTATCTGTTTATAAACATTAAAACAAGTTTTGGCTATTATATACTTTTTAAAATAAAAAGAAATTAACCTCTTGTCGTTATGCATCGATAAAACCATGATGCGTATCTATAAAAAAAATTTCTTTTTTAATTGGGTAGAGGAAAGATAAATGAAAAGTTTGGCAAAGTGCTGAAGTCCCAACTTTTAGCCTAAATCACATTTGAATGTAGTGAAAGATGGAATATTTTGATGTTTTTTTATTTTCCCTGAAGAAGTTCAATACTCCTTTGTGATGTCATAGTCATGTTTGTTTTCCCTTAATCAGACCATTGTGCTGTCATAGACATGGTTAAAAGAAGTATAGTTGCACTTAATCCATCCAATTTGAAGTAGTTTGCAGGACTTCGAGACTTTAGCACTTTTCTGTTTTTGCCAAACTTTTCGTCAATCTTTCCTCTATCCAATAAAATTTTTTTTTTAAAGTTACGCATCATGGTTTTATTGGTGTGTAACGACAAGAGGTTAATTTCTTTTTATCTCAAAAAGTAGTAGGCCTAGTTCCAAATTAAAATAAGTTTTCACCTTTGGTGTTTGTTTTATATTTTTATCCTGCATTGCGGGAATATGGGTAAAACTTTATATTATACTTGTCAGGAAAAGTATGTATTATGAAGCATTTATTCACTACGTGAACACTGAGCAGTGCTGAAAAACTCCACTTTAAAGGGAAAATTTCTTCATTTAGGGTTGGTAGATACTAGCAATAGTCAACATGGGTGGTGGGCATTTGAAAGGAACATTAACCTAAACCTTTTCCGACAAATGCACTTACTTTTGACAGCTAAAAATATCAGTGATAAGATCTCTTGCATTATGTCACAAATGATCTGCAAGAAGCATCAATGACAAAGTGTCTAAGACCTTACAAGTTGCAATACACGAAAAGAATACTTATGTTTCAACATTTGTAAAGTATAATATACATCGTTGTTAAGCTATCAGTTGAAAAACATGTTTAAACAAGCTATTGGCAACAGCTTACATTAGTAAATTACCACAAACCAGGTAATGTGTGTTCTAAATGCTGTCATCTTGTTTTTGCCAAAATTTCGTCAACCCATTGTGTGTGTACAAGAATAAATAGTCCCGGTATACTAACATCTAACATCGTAGGCTAACTTCCATAGAAGGAAAAATAAATTAACTCATCCACATTATGTCATGTATCAAATTGCATTAATTCAATGTTTGTCAAGTCTACTGCCACAAACGGGTCTGCTACTATTCGGTGAGTCCGATTTGGTTAGTCCGATTCGGTGAGTTCCTAAACTCTAACCCTAACCCTAAAACGGCAATGATAATTAGGCTACGGTACCGGACAATTTAAAAAAGTTGAAAAAATCTCCCGTAAAGGGATCGAACTCACCGAAACGGGCTATTCCGGCCACAAACATGCCTGAGAATGAATAAGAAAGCGAAACAACGTAGAACTATGCAAAAACATATGCTTCTGCCAAGCACAAACACTTAGGAAATTCAGCACAACCATAAAACCATTTTTACTAGTTTAATGTTTTTCAAAAGCACTATAATGAAACTAAGCTGCAAATTGTAAAAAATTTGCAACTTTTCTAGAAAAATATGACAAAAAAACTAAATAAAACAAAAAACGCGTGTTTTTTTTGGCCCAATTTGTTTTTGAAAAAAAACGGTTTGTTTTTTTGCATTTACAACTTTAGCCTACACGGCATTTTGACTAAGCGCATGTCGTTGGTCTGATGAAAGCCTTTCAGAGTGACTTCACTGAAATTTTAAAAAGCCTTCTAAACCGTACGGTAGCTATAGTTCTCAAATGGCGAAGAATTATCAAGATAAAGTGATTAAGCATGACGTTCGACACTAAAACTGGTGTGTCCGCCGTGAGACTTAATTTGTCCGCCGAGATAGCTGTTCAGACCGGACACGTTTGTCCGCAGTCAAAAAAAAAACGAATTTCGAGGCCTGTACGTAAACATAAATCAAGATTGGAATCGACCAAGCCATGTAGGGTGAAATGAGTGAACACTGGACAGCTATAGTGTTGGGCAATATTGAAAAAAAACAAAAAAACGATACAATATTTCAAAAAAGTGCTCGCTATTTCAATACTTTTCGATATTTTTGTTCTAATTAAGAAAAGAGTTTCTCAGCCTTCGCTATTAGTGTCGGCAATTGCCGACGCAGATGCATGGATGGCGCATTAGCGTCGGCAATAAAAATGCAGAGGCCACACGAGCGCTTGTATTTGTAAGGTTAGGGTTAGACATTACTCCCAGTCGATATGCCACAGCCATAGCTTTGTTCTGTAGTCAATACCCTGATGGAGCTCTGCGAAAGAGGCGTGTGGACTGTGGATGGGTATCAAAGCACGACAGCCGCAAAACGTGGACGCTTCATTGCGAACGGCGAAAACAGTGTAGATTTACAGCCAAGCGACGAGCCTCTTGATGTGTCCGATTCCAGTGATGACGTGACAACCTCATCCTCCGATACAGCACCTGATGATTCCGATTCTGACAGCTAGTTCTTTATCGAACAGACTTTGTGTTGCTCGCAGTATCCCAATTGTGCCGAAATTATGTCAGTGCATATGTAAATCCAAGCAATCTTCTCGCTGGGAGCTGGGAGCTGTTAATTTGTTACCGGTACCTGGTTGAGCAATTAATGTTATTGTACAATAATTCAATGTCGCTAGATGGCGAATTAATGTAAAACAAACGTAAATTTCTTATTGGGTATCGTTGTTACGCAATATATCCCGCTGGAAAAATTAAAATTAAATCGATTTGTGCTGATTTGAACGTTGAATCAACCCAAAATTAACTACTTTTCCCCAGTGCCGTGAGTTATTTAACACCGTAACAACGTGCACAAACGTAAATTTCTTATTGGGTATCGTTGGTACGCAATATATCCCGCTGGAAAAATTAAAATTAAATCGATTTGTGCTGATTTGAACGTTGAATCAACCCAAAATTAACTACTTTTCCCCACCGTGAGTTATTTAACACCGTAACAAAGTGCGCACAACAAATCAAACAATGCGGTCATGATAGACTACTCTAGTATATTTTTTGCTTCTCGTTTTACATGTTTTGGTAGAATTTTTTTCGTAATAAACGTTCACAGCAATTGCCAAGGCAATTTCAACCTTTGCTGTTTGGCCTTGGCAACGTTTTTGTAGGGATTTGCAGTTACGAGTTAGGGCTGTGATAGTTAAAATATCGAACGAAATTGAAATAAATATCGATATTGAAAATACATCGTATTGTATCGAAAATTCGATATATCGCCCAACACTAGACAAAGACAGCTATCAAGTCAAGTTATTTTGTTTTAATGGCACCACATATAAACAAACAAGCAGATTAAATGAAAAGTAAAAACAATACATTAAATAACGTTACAGAGCTGTTAGTTCTAAAGAATATGGCACAATTAGGATGGTAGCAAAAAACCATAAGCGGTCTTTTAGTCAGCCACCACTCCATTACAATAAATGTTATATGCTATGTCTATTATATCATATATAATATACATTCAATCATTCGTGCACACATGTGTGCAAAGCCAGGCAAACTACTTTAATAAACAAAAAAGGTTTAGCCACTGACATTAAAAACAACTGCCTTTGGTTTGATTTTCATCCCCAGATTGAACAAACTGAGGATAAAAATTAAAACCAGCAAACAAGATGAGGTCAACGACCAATCTGTGATTGTGTGCTAAAATACAGCATTCACCCGGTACTTGACAACTGGGCGAGACAAAGTGGGCGAAACCCACTTGGGCGAGACCAGGTGGGCGACGAGCCAAGTGGGCGACGGACCAAGTGGGCAACAAGCCAAGTGGGCGACGGACCAAGTGGGTGACGGGCCAAGTGGGCGACAGCCAAAGTGGGCGACGGCAGCGAAAGTTTAGTGGTGGTGACATATATAATTTATCTAGTTGCTTTGCAGCGTCACGATTTATCGTGAAGCTTGAGAGAAACCCCTCAGAAAAGAGACAAACGAATGGCCAAAGAGTGGTTGAAGTCATCGAAGCTTGTCAGTCGTTATAAAGTCATATTTTCTGTTTTAGATCATAAAATATGACTTTTAATTTTTACTTTAAAATACAATAATTGATTTAAAGAAGGGAGGCAATGAGAGTTCTCACGCTGAGTTTCACGAAGCATTGGAAGCAACATTTTCATTATTTTTTGTAGTCTAGCATAGTCTAGTGATAGCGCTTGCTGTTTGATGTTAATTTGCATTGTGACATCATCTTGACACATTATTTCGCAACACACAATTCAGTCTCTGAATAATATAAACACTTGCGGAAGGTCACTAGGTCAGCCAGTGCTGAGATCTTAACTCCTAAGTAGGCTAGCTGGTTTGGTAGGTACATGCATTAGACATTTGAATTTTTGTAGTGATTTTCAAGCAAAACAGAAGTTTTTTGTTAGTTGTTCGAGTTTGTTCGCGTTTTCACTGACTTAATAGTGGCTCGGAACTTTCTGCCATATTTCGTACTGAAGTATTATTCTGACTTGTAAGTACCGGTAGCTGAGTATCGTTTGAAAGCGGAATGGCCCGATTCGGTGAGTCCGATTCGGTGAGAGCCCTATTCGGTGAGAGCCTTTTTCGGTGAGAGCCCTATTCGGTGAGTTTTTTTTTTAAATCATTGCGCGCCGTAGCCTAATTATCATTGCCGTTATAGGGTTAGGGGATAGGGGTTAGGGGATAGGGGTTAGGGGGTTTTTGGGGTTTGGGGGTTTTTGGGGTTTGGGGGTTTTTGGGGTTTGGGTTTTTGGGGGGTTTTGGGGGTTTTTGGTTTTTTTGGGAGTTTTGGGGTTTTTTGGGGGTTTGGGTTTTTGGGGTTTGGGTTTTTGGGTTTGGGGTTAGGGGTTTTAATTAGGCTACGGTACCCAATAATTTTCAAAAAAAAATTCAAAAAAATCACCGAATAGGGCTCTCACCGAATCGGACTCACCGAATCGGACTCACCGAATAGTAGCAGACCCGTTTGAAAGACGCTTTCGATTGTGGTGACAACTATGACTTGCCTTGCATGTTTTATACGAAGTATTCAGGTCATTTCAATTTGTGAGCACGCTTCTCCAGAATGTCGTGACCTACTACATATATATCGTTGAGGTGAAACCAAACCGGGTTATGTCTACTTTTAGGTTTTTTGTTTTATTGCAGTTTCTCGGTTTTTGAACATAGCTCTTTCCAGCACTCCAGGTTTCAGCCTTGTATGTAATCAAATTCAAGGTGAAGCTATGGACATACTCCCAAATATCTCGCATACTTTGAAAGCAAAACTGGGCTATTTGCAATTCTGTGGACATAGCCCTTTTCTAGCTTGATAGTACAAATAGGTCTATGTCTAATGCTACCATAAATTATGGACATAACCCCCTTATTATGGAATCGTGCCAAGGATTTATGTTCAATTTTCCATTCAGGTCATGATGCAAAGTCAAAAAAAAAATGCAAAAGATTCAGTCCTTTCTATAGAATTGTAACATATTTGAATTGCCAAACAACATTCGTGTGGAAATAACTTGTGCAGTGCACCTGAATTAATATGGTATGATAACTGGTGTATCATCGTGCATTCATGTTATTGTTAATCCTTCCTTTTCTGGTCAGGTGGTTAATGACCAGTCTGGTTGACAGTCACTATACGGATATTCCTGCGCTCATGGTTCGCTTCTTGCTTAAGTCACACTTGTGGTAGAGTGACAGAAAACCTATTGCTACATTAAGACCTTAGCTGATACAAAGCGACATTTAATATAACTTATCAAACAGTTTTTTCTTTGTCAATTGTGAAATGGTATTGACACTAAAAACTTTACTTGTCCCAGATGGCAATTTAGGTATTGATAGAAGCTGCGTTTCTCCTTGATAAGAAGCTAGTACAGCAAGGCAGTCGACACTTTTTTTCGAAGTGTCTTACTGTGTATGAACAAGCGCCACTCTTGAGCTCTGTATTGTGGTACTTCCATTTTCAGCAGAAGCCCTTTGATGTCTTTGCAAACAAATTCATCTTGTTGGCAAAAATATGGAAGCAATTCTTTTTCTCTAGCACGGTAAAATGCTATGGAAGCTCCCATTCCAAGACAGTTTTTGTCTTTGAGTCGACATGCCAACATTTCTGCTTCTTCTCAAGATAGGTTAAGATCCCTGATGAGATCACTCAGCTCCTCCGTGTTTGTATGTCTCTGGAATAGCTGAACTACTTTCAAACACACTTTCACCGCTGTTACTTGCAGAACTTTCTACCTCTTCATGAAACTCATCATACTCCATGGCCATGCACTTCCTCACAGTGAGGCACAGGTCATTGAGCAAACTCTAAGTCTGGGTAATTCGAAGTGTTTTCTTGTGACGATTAAACCCCTGTATGTCTACCAAACAGAAGTACCGTAGCAGTCATTGAAATGTCTTTTTGGTTCTCTCCGAACCATTGGTAGGAGAGAGAGGGGCTAGTTGGCTCAAAACTTTTGAACTTCCTGTCATTTCAAAATTGCACAACCAATTTCAATGAAACTCACATAACACAAGCTCTTTCGGTTATTACTGCCAGGCCCTAAGCTAAAATTAAGCTATCTGAACTGACATTCAGATAATTGTGATATTTTAATTTTATAAAATGTGAGCCAACACGCCCCACCCATGGGGTGTGTTGGCTCAGCTTATGGGGCTAGTTGGCTCTACCTATGAAATACTGCTCTTATACACATATCATATGGCAGAACATTTGTTTACGTTGCAAAATGTCATTGATAAAAAAAGAAGGAAAAAAACAGTAAAATTGTGAAAATATTCCAAGTAACATCGAAACAAAACAATAACTACTGATATTTTACATTCGGAAAGAGTTTGTAGTGTCAAATTGAATGAGAGAGTGCAGACTCGACGACCTCCTACGCCTTCAGGGCTACGGTCTCTCGCACTCTCTCATTGGATGCACACTGTCAGTTTTTGTTTTATGTATGTTTCGGCGTTTCGCATTCAAACAAAAATAAAATGACCATCCATCCAAATTGAGTCTTTAGCAGGTATGCTGTGGTTATTACTCTTTGACTTCATCAAGGGCGTCATCGAACAATAATTTTAAACAAGCTTTGGCAGTACCACCAATTGTGATAGGAGGAGGAAGAATTTTAACAATGTCATTCTCACAGACAGAATCAATATCCTCTGGTTCTGGTCTAGCCAACTAGCCCCTCCACATGTGAGCCAACAAGCCCCATCTTGTAAAAAATTATTAAAAAATCATTATTGATTTTGAGAAATTTAATCTTAAATACCTGCAGCAAACATAATACCAGCATAATATGTCTATCACTTCATAACATAGTTACCTTTCCAGCATATGTATGTACCATGATATTTTGACTCAACCATTTAGACAATATCTTAACTTTGAGGATAAAAATCATGTTTTATATCTACTCAAAACCATGTGGAGCTGCGGACTGAAACTAAGATGGCTGAAATTTGACGTACAAACAAGTCGTGTGATAAAAGTTCAAAGTTCACTGAAGCTCACTTTTTAAATCAGGGCCTGAACCAACTAGAGAAGGTGGTTAGGCTCCAGTGCCCGTCGACCGAGGGACAGAGTGGCATCTTTGCGACGAAGCTCAGCAGGTTGGATGCCAGCGAGAACTTAATTCCCAACTTACGAAGTGATATGCTACCATACAATATATTTCTGTTTGAAGAAACCAGCTCTTTACCACAAACACGAATTGTTGAAATAGGCTACAAAACTGGGCAACACTAAAAGGCGGAAATGCGAAAACGCGGAAATAAGCCGAAATAACTTTAGAATTAAAACAGTCATAGTATTTAATGATCTCACAATTTGCTTCTAAGTAATATCTTTCAATGATATATCAACATAAGAAAATGTTCGGTATTGAGTTGTGGCTAAAAATCGCATTTCCGCCTTTTTCCTATTTCAATAAATTCCATTAAATTTCGAAATTTACTCCAATAACTGTGGAATTAAAACAGTCAAATTATTTAATGACCTCAAAATTGCTTCTAAACAATATCTTTCAATGATATTTCAACATAAAAGTAGGTTTGGTGGTGAGTTGTTGTTAAAAATCGCATTTCTGCCTTTTTCCATGTTGCAACATTTCATTCTTTCATGATGAAGTTGTTGCTATGTTAAACAATATGGACGCCAAGATCGTATTTCCGCGTTTTCTAGATCGGCATTAAATCGCTACTTCTGCGGACAATACACCATTTCACGCCCAGCTTATTTCCGCGTTCCGCATTTCCGCCTTTCAGTGTTGCCCTACAAAACTCCATTTGCAATGACTACATGATTGCAAACAAAGCCATGCTCTTTCAAAAGCACCGTGCATCAAATCCAATCCTCGCAGTGTAACGGGCTATGTCCAGTTTTTGTTTTACAACCGGTTGTTACTTTGAGAACCTCATTGGGCTATCTCCAAAAAAGGGTGTAAAAAAAATGGGGGGTGGAACTCAATTTTGAAAAACATCTAGTTGTGTGCAAACCAAGGAGAGCATGGTATGGTTGTAAGTATGTGGCACTGGTGTTTGATCCATTTGAGATATCAAAGACATTCAAAAAAATAAATGTTTTTTTGCGTTTATCTCAGTTTGATGATTTCGAACATAACACCATTTGGTTTTACGTCAACGATATATAGGTCACCAATCGAATGATTGTCCGCAATGGGCGAAATGAAGTAAAGCTGGGACAGTAGGGTGTTCCATTTTGACAAAAAATTTTGAACTTGCACTTACAAGTAATAGTGATTATGAGATGGGATTTTTGGTTAAACGAAGTATCCTTTTTAAATTTTTGACCAACTCGAACGTTTTGAGGTCCCATGACCCCCTTGAAATATAGAGAAATACCCCCTCGGTAAACATAAAATTCAAATGTTTGAATGATCATAACTTCTGGTTAGAACGTAGTAGAACCATCATCTTTTCATTAATTTTGCATGGTTTTTCATGTTGAACAAGATTACATGGTTTTTAAGGTTGTAGAGTAATTTAAAAAAAAAGTTTTTTTGCAAAGTTTCAAAAAAATTACAATACCGTATTTCGCAGCGTATAAAACGACCCATTGTATAAGACGACTCCTGACTTTACAAGCAAAAATCTGTGATTTAAGGTATTTTCGCCAGATAAGATGACCCCCCCACTTCCATCTGTTGGCTATACCGTAGGTGACATTGCAAGTCACTGCATACACTAGTGATACTGCTCTAAGTTTATCGCTTGTTTGCTGTATTTCACGTAGTTAATAACGTTACAATTGGAAGCTGGTATAGAAGTCCCCCCCCCTTGGTAACTCATGACAAAGACTGGACTCACCAAACATAGAGGGTAAAACTACTTTACCTTTGCTTTACTGTTCACACACACTTCAATCCACATGTTTTGGTCAATTCCTCTTTGTCATGAGTTGCCAAGGGAGGGGGGACTTGTATACCAGCTCGCACTGTTTGACGCGCACCTTCTATTTATCGCATGAAAACTCGGTTAATCCCTTTGTTAAATAGGTTCTTCCCGCTGTGAACAGCCGCTTACTACTTCCATTATCTGCCCAGCTGAGTTACACGTTGATTTACCATCTCAAGACGTAGCTTTACCTTAAAAGTCCGACCTTGGATTTTCAGTTACAATTGAGTTACAGTTACAGTACTGCAGTTAACACAGGCTCAAAAAAAGGAATAGTGACGAGAATCCTGAAATATTGCAATCTGAAATACGGCTATGATGTAATATCGCTTGAATGTTTGTATCATTGCATTGAGCTGCTGTGAGGAGATAGGAGATGTCATAACAGCTATTGATGGCAATACAAAATCACTGGATCTTTTAAGTGATGGAGCTGTGTTTAATTTCATTAGCCAACTTAATGGTTGATAAACTACAAAATTACAGAGATAGGCTACTTTGATTAAGTCTTCAGAGAAAAGCAAAAAAATCCTTATCCAATTTTTGAGAAAGATAGCGACATCAATTCCAGGCAACATATCCATAAGAGCTGACCAAGCTTCACTCTTAGTCCAAAGCTGTGCAACATTCCAGGACATTCCTGTTGAGTTGAAGCAATACTTGTTCGTTGCACAGGAGGCTGTCCATCATGCTCGCTGGTTGACTAAGGCTAATGGCTATCTTCGTATTCAACTTTTTAGGCCATTTGCACTCAATGCCACTCAACTTGCTGGATAAAGGTCTATCAGTCAATTTATAGTTGATGTGTATGCTCCAATGTTTATGTCAATTTTTTGCACCCCAGTGCTGTAAACGAACCAGCCATTACACTTTTCAATAGAGATTTGATGGCAGTGTCTGACATAGGCGCCGACTCCGGGGGGGCGGCGTCCCCCCCCCGTGAATTTAGCTCGGGGTGGCTGCCCCCCCGCAAATTATTTAAAAAAAAATCGTAAATCAAATGTTTCCAAGTTCAGATTTGTGTTAGTTTGACCTTCATTGCGGATCGATCTCAATTAAAAGATCTTGTTGATCTTATTTATTGCAACAAGAGCGCTGCTCCTAAGATAACAAAAGAAACAGAAATACGGTAGCTGATAAACGCCAGTATGGTGCCGTTGAAGCATAGTAACAATGATTGAAAAACGTTTTTCTTGATTTCTTCTGCTTTGTTTTTTCTTGGGAGTGTCAATAACGAGGTGCAGTCCCTAAGTTTGCTGCTTGCTCAGTTTAGTATCTACGCGTATTAAGAGCTAAAGTTCAAAGTGACCAGCATATAATTCGAAGTAGCCTACAGGCCTCGAAATTCGTTTTTGTTGATGGCGGACAAACGTGTCCGGTCTGAGCTGCTATCTCGGCGGACAAATCAAGTCTCACGGCGGACACACCAGTTTTAGCCGTCGATCGTCATGCTTAATCACTTTATCTTGATAATAATTCTTCGCACGGTTTTAGAAGGCTTTTTAAAAAATCAGTAAAGTCACTCTGAAAGGCTTTCATCAGAACAACGACTTGCGCTTGAAGAGTCAAAGCGCCGTGTAGCTGGTCAATACGTCACATAACTGATTAACTTCCACCGAACATGGTCGTGTGGCTTATTACATCACAATGCTCTGGGCAAGAGTCCGAAAATTTCTACACCAACGTTACTATTTTCTGTTGTGCAAAGTTTCACAGGCTTTTTTCTTTAAAGGGCGGGGAAACCCAAATTAACTTTTTGCGAGTTTTTTTGTTTCAGCGTGATGTCATTGTGTACAACATGCGTTTTAGCAAAAAAAAATCCAAATTTTGTTGCCCTCGTCTCGCTAAGGCCGCTTTTGTTTGACACCCGTTTGCGAGGTCTCGCGCGCATCAAGCTGTGATGCTGTTCGCTGTGACGTCACAAGGTACATATAGTTGTGGCCAAAAGTTTAAGACCAGACTTGATTTATGACCATTTTTGCATTACTTCAAAATACTGCATCATATATTGTTTCAGTTGCATCATGTTTATGCATCATCTTATATCTGATGCAGTATTTTAAAGTAATGCAAAAATCGTCATAAATCAAGTCTCGTCTTAAACATTTGGCCACAACTATCTTGTGACGTCACAGCGAACAGCATCACAGCTTGATGCGCAACGAGACCTCGCAAACGAGTATCAAACAAAAGCGACCTTAGCGAGACGAGGGCAACAAAGTTTAGATTTTTTTATTGCTAAAACGAATGTTGTACACAATGACATCACGCTGAAACAAAAAACTCGCAAAGTTGATTTGGGTTTCCCCGCCCTTTAAGTTTATTTTTGCGTGTCATGTGAGCGAAAGTGAATTTTCCTTGAGCGTTTTCTTTCTTACTGTAATACCACAACTTAACAAATTTTGTTGCATCTTGCTGTAATAACCTACTCGTATAATCTAATTTAGTAACCAATCTTGCCGTATCATTATTACTCGAAAATCGAAGCCAGACATTGTGACGTAAAACTTGAACTAAATTGCGCGTGATTAGTGTAGAAGTACCTGTACTCTTATCGATTCTTAACGAAAAATTCACCTTTGTTACGCTGATTCAATGTCATCAATCGTTGAAGCAACGTAAAAATCGAAAGTTTTCCTCCTTGAATGGAAGCCAAGGGATACAGTATTCACATTTTCTAGATGCGCGCTAGAATGCGTTGGAAAATATATTATCGCAAAAATTGTTCGTGCTATGCAATGACGATTTGTATCGCTAGTTCCTGTGTTATTTCTCGGCGGACAAATATGACTGATCTAGATGGTACTTCCCGTGGACATCACATGCTGTGACGGCGGACATGTCCGCCGTGAATTTCGAGGCCTGAGCCTTCATTATAAAACTTGGCGATATACAATGTCGGCAGCCGTGGCCGAGTGGTTAGCGCGTTGGGCTCGCAGTCGAGAGCCTGCATGTTCGACTCCAGTCACCCGCACTTGCTGTTGTTTCTCTGGGCAAGAAACTTAACGATAATTGCCTCTACCTAGTGGTCGATTTCGAGTAATGGGTGGTACCAAATTTAAGTCATAAGTAAAGTAGACAACCGGAAACAGACATTGCCGTCGGCTGCAGCGTGGGTCAGGTGTATGTCGGAAGGCGTACACCGATGCATAGCGCTCAAGTCCACTTTCCCGCAATGCAGGATAAAGATAAACAAACAAACAAACAATGGCAGATAGACGCAAACAAACATCAGCATTTTGAATGCAAGCAATCGGACGGCAAGAAAGTTTGCCCCCCCGGCAATTTTCAAAACCCGGCGCCTATGGTGTCTGATCATGCTATTGTAAAGTATGCGATGCCAAGTTTTATCAGGCATGGAAGGTTGGAAGCTTGTGGGTTTCCCCAAAAAATGTCACCCTGGCATCTCATTCTGATGAACCACCAATTTTACCAGAAAACATCAGCAAGATTGCAAGAAAGCCAATAGAGGCCAAAAAACTGAGTCAATGCTTGCGCTATCAAGTAAAAAGACACTCATTTCATTTTATGATGCCACCAGTAAGTGTTCTCCATGTCTTTCATTGGGCACACCGGATGCATGGTGATCGTTCAAAAACAATCAGATGAACAATGAAAGAGTCATTGGACTGCTGAAACGATGTGTCATCTAAAAACGAGTCAAGGATAGCACAGATGCCAATGATGATGATAAATTAGAAAAGACTGACAATGATATTTGCCAATATGTGGTTGCAATGATGCAATAAGATGTCGCATGTTTAGTTATGGTTTAGCATGTTACAAGTTTAATATGAAAATTTAGTACGTTATCGTGAATGTTTTACATTAACTTTGGTTAGTCTTTTGTGTTTTCTTATCTTGTATTTTCTAAGTTGCCTTCTTCTTCTTTCGTTTGAGACTAGATCAAATCAAATTTGGGCAGGTGATGGAGAGCCAGGTGAGTGTAGCTTCGTCCAGTGTTGCTATACCATGCGTTCCATTTGGTGCCTTATAAATCGGACATTCGAGAATGACATGGTCAGCAGTTTGTTCCTTCGCGCCGCATTCGCAGGCCGGTGAGGGAGCCAAACCCCACTTGTGCATGTTGGAATGGAAGCGACCGACTCCGGTTCGGATTCTGTTGAGCTTGACCCAAGTCGGCCGAGGCAGGTCCATACCAGGGGGGCGCGCCACCGGGTGAGGTATAAAACGATGTAGTTTCGTGTCGGTGGCACACCACGCTGCATTCCAATTGTCTTCCATGAAGTGTGCTGCGCTGATGGCATGATCGCTGAATGGATGTAGTAATTCTAAGTTGCCTGTGGAGTGTATTGAAATTCCTTGTATTACTTTCTAAGTAGTGAATGCTATTATCAAGTTTTGTTTAAAAAAAAATATCAAAATCAACTTTTTTGCAATTTTTAAAAAATTACTTTTTTTCCCTTTCATTTCAGGACTTTAAAAACCATGTAATCTTGTTTAGCATGAAAAATCATGCAGAATTAATCAAAAGATGATAGTTTTATTGCATTCAAACCAGAAGTTATGACCATTCAAACATTTGACTTTTATTGTCTAACAGGGGGTATTTCTCTATATTTCAAGGGGAGTGTGGGACCTCAAAAAATTGGAGTTGGTCAAAAATTTCAAAAGGATATATACTTCGTTTGACCAAAAATCCCATCTCATAATCACTATTACAAAAAAACTTTTTTGAAATGGAACACCCTACTGGGACAGACGCATGCGATCAAAACAAAGACAAGTGTCTGCAATCCCAGGCCATAATCTTATGTGCTAAACGTTGTAGAGGAAAACCTCCATCAATAGGACAAATTTTGCGTTTTGCTAATTTTTTTTAATTTTGTAAAAATGCAGTGGTTTTTTTTTTACAACACTTATACCGATGCATGTTTTTTTCAAATAACACTTGGTTTGATTTGTAAAAATTTGGTCATTTTTTGTTTATTTCGGTCATTTTTTTCTGATGAAAATATTTCCTTTCAAGTAGCTGAATAACAACCAAAGTTTGCACTTCCTGACTAGCTACAACATTAAGTTTCGCTGAGAAACGTTGTCGTGTTTTATGTGAGAAAAGTTAGAACAGACAAACGTTTCTTCAACGTTCATCAGCGAAACTCAACCTTGCAACACTCGGCCGAATTTACTATATATTTTTTCGGATATTTTGACCGAATTGACTATATTTTTTCGGACATTTTGCTAAAAAATTGGTCAATGACCGAAAAAAAAACAGCCGCACAATTAGTGTTCTAGAGCTAGACGCTATAAATCGTATGTGCGCGGAAAATCCAAAGTCTCACAGAGACTTGCTATTAACTTACGTAACTTACAATGTTGTATTTGAAAGTATCAATAAAACTTTAATGGACAGGATCCACCACAGACTATGCGAGACTTCTCAAGAGGCACAAGTCATAATTTTAACTTGGGCACTTAAAGTCAACTGATATTTTTTAATGCGAATGCTCTAGTCTAGACACTGCGTAGCCGCATCACTATCAGCAGTTTACAGAACACACTGTGACTGACAGTCAATACTAGCATACGCGTCGACTTCCGAGGGGGGTCGGGGGGCGACGCCCCCTGTAAATTTATGGTTGAGGGGCAAACAAAAATGATTATTACAAGTGGTGTTTCAAAGATAAAATACTTCGCGAATCGCGAAAGAGATTTAGATCATTTGAACGGACTTAAAGAATGCTGAAAGCGAAAAATAGTCTTACGTTGCTCTTGCCCGCAAAACAGCAGTTGATCGCATGGCTTTCTCATAAGCAGTGCCGGTCTTTGGGGTGTGCAAACCGTGTGATCGCACAGGGCTCACAAATTAAGGGGCCCTCAATTTACTCAGAAAATGTAGTGATTTTTGTCATTTCCTATGGAAAAATTTCGATTCAATCCTTGAAGTCAGTTTCGGCTTCAGCTGTATTTCCGAAAAATGCCAAAGAAAACGTGATCTTATCGTTTTGCTATGCCACCGAACAGGGACAGCACCATTTTACAGTAATATTCATACTCAAATTTTTGTTAAACATGCTCTCAGAATGCAACAAATACAATGTAATTTTTCAAAATTTTTGCCCGCCGCCGTCAACCTCCCCCTCCCTTTCAAAATAGTCTAGCTACGCTACTGAATTGGATCATTGTCATTGGGGCCCGCAAAGGATATTCCGCACAGGGCCCAAAATACCCTCAGACCGGCACTGCTCATAAGGTATGGAAATTTCGAAGTAGGCTAGATGGTAGAGTAACTTACGCTGCTGGAATAGTCACGTAACTATTCACTGCAATATTAAGTAAACCAGCTAAATTAGATGCGCTGTTTTCAACGAGGTCTTCCCGCTGTGAGATCAAATATGATTCAACAGAACGCATTGTTTTGTTCGCAATGTGTGAGAATTAAATTGAAAACCGATAAAAGAAAAGGTGTTTAATGGTCTTGGTCGCAGATATTGCTTGCTTTAACGACGTCTTTTACCGCTGTTATCACCTAGCCAACCTGACATGATTGTTTTATGCGGCCGCTAAGGTTTGACATCGACTTCAAGTCTTCAACGATCATGGAATGTTACGTAATTAGAACGATTATTATTATGTATAATATATCCTACACGCAAAAACAAAAAAAAATTGATCTCTTAAAACAGCTCTTTCCGCTGTTTTGTCTCGTGAGCTTTGCATATTGCTCAACAAGTGCGTAAAGTTTAGAATTGACAAGAAATCATTAAATTTAAAAATTTAATTTGAATCACTGCAAATAAACGTATTCAAAACTTTTATTTCGGCCGACACCATTACACACTCCGTAATCTACGTCGGCAATGATTTTGCCCTATAGCAAAAATGTGTTCATTCTGAAAACTGCCGAGCTTGTCCCGTGTACAAGTTGACCTGCCTTTTTGAGGTGAAAATCACTTGCGAACATCTCGACCTATACGCGGTTTTCGATAAGAGAAAACACTTTGTGGTTGTTAATGCTTTGAAGGTAAGTAATTAGCAAAACGAAGCTAATAAAACTGATAGCGGGTTTCCACTCTGCTTGAGATCATGATTTTTTGCGTTTTATTTCGATAATTTTGTTCTTGATTGTTGTTATTCACTCGCACGAAAAGGAAATGAATCGGCTTGTTTTCCAACTGTTTCAATTATGAGCTAACAATATCAAAAGTTTCACGACTAGGCGTACTGCATGTGTAAAACTAATCGTTTCAAGCAGCGGCTCTAATAAATTCGGTTTGCGACCTAGGTGTCAATATAAACAAGACACTAATCTACTGTAAATCAAACACTATTTTAATGGAGTAAAATAGCGTTATGGTTATGACGTCATCACCTTTCTCGCTCCCCAAGGTTTTTTGAAAAGTCGGCGCCTATGATTACTAGGGCCATTTTTTATGACCTAAAAATTGAAAAATATGACTTTATATTTAGAAATATATGACTTTATTCTTTGAAATATATGACTTTATTTTTAGAGCATTAAATTTATGCTAATCTCCGTAGTTAATGATTCGTATGTAAGTTTTTACATGTATTTTGAACAATAACACACTCGAACAACTAACAAAAAACTTCTGTTTCGCTTGAAAATCACTACAAAATTTCAAATGTCTAATGCATGTACCTACCAAACCAGCTACTTAGTAGTTAAGATCTCAGCACTGGCTGACCTAGTGACCTACCGCAAGTGTTTATAATATTCAGAGACTACAAAAAATAATGAAAATAATGCTTCCCCAATGCTTCGTGAAACTCAGCATGAGAACTCTCATTGCCTCCCTTCCACAAATCAATATTGTATTTTAAAGTAAAAATTAAAGGTCATATTTCATGATCTAAAACAGAAAATATGACTTTATAACGACTGACAAGCTTCAATGACTTCAACCACTCTTTGGCCATTTGTTTGTCTCTTTTCTAAGGGGTTTCTCTTAAGCTTCACGATAAACCGTGACGTCGCAAATTGCAAAATAATGTGTCAAGATGATGTCACAATGCAAATTAACATCAAACAGCAAGCGCTAATACTAGACTACAAACAATAATGAAAATGTTGCTTCCAATGCTTTGTGAAACTCAGCGTGAGAACTCTCATTGCCTCCCTTCCTTAAATCAATTATTGCATTTTAAAGTAAAAATTAAAAGTCATATTTTATGATCTAAAACAGAAAATATGACTTTATAACGACTGACAAGCTTCGATGACTTCAACCACTCTTTGGCCATTCGTTTGTCTCTTTTCTGAGGGGTTTCTCTTAAGCTTCACGATAAATCGTGACACTGCAAAGCAACTAGATAAATTATATATGTCACCACCACTAAACTTTCGCTACCGTCGCCCACTTTGGCTGTTGCCCACTTAGCCCGTCGCCCACTTGGTCCGTCGCCCACTTGGCTCGTCGCCCACCTGGTCTCGCCCAAGTGGGTATTGCCCACTTTGTCTCGCCCAGTTGTCGTGTACCGGCATTCACCAAAGTTTTACAAAGCTATTGTGTTTCTTCATTGTATGTTGTATGAATACATTCCCTATACTTCGCTATTTTCTAACCCTAATCTTCAGGGTTAGGTGAGAGTTTTGGCTGGGTTAGAAAATAGTAAAGCAAAAGTAAAGCATTCAAGACACTTAACAGCTACTTCAACCTATATTTTTGGTCAATATGGCATTTTTCATCAGGGCTGAGACGTACACCAGCTTCAAAAATTTGAGGTCAATACTTGCCACAGCGGAATGGCCCGTTTCGGTGAGTCTGATTCGGTGAGTCCAATTCGGTGAGTCCGATTCGGTGAGTCCGATCCCTTAACGGGGGATTTCTTCAATTTTTTTTTTAATTATTGGGTACCATGGCCTAATTATCATTGCCGTTTTAGGGTTAGGGGTTAAGAGTTAGGGGTTAGAGGTTAGGAACTCACTGAATCAGACTCACCGAATCGGACTCACCAAATAGTAGCAGACCCTGCCACAGCAACCCCAAATGAAATATAACCTGGAAAAATTAAAGAGATACCACCACTATTCAGTTTAACTAAATTTAAATCATTTCGATTGTTTAGGAAACAAACATTCAGGGATCTGAAACCCACATCCGACCATCTCCAAATTATTGACATCACAAGAACACATGAGTATGGTGTGGCTGGCTAAAAATCACTAATGACAATATTAAAAACAGGCATAAAACATTTTCAAACTTACGCTCTATCTTTGGGAAAACCCATGCTCAGAAGTACTTGCAAAGATGAAGTATTGCGTAACAATGTGTCTGCGGCATTTTGCTGGAGAAATAATCCTTGGTCTTCTGCCATATTAAAAGTCACTGCATCATACTAGAAACAATGCAATTTGTGTTCCACTACTTTTGTTTAGGATAGGCCTACAGTTTTTTTTTTAATTTTCTTAAACTACAAATTTTTTCTTTAATTTTCTGAAAAATATTAAATACCGTTTGTCACAGTTTCTTTCTATCTCTTACCAGGAAAGAGACTTGGAAAGGTTCAATGACGTAGCTTAATGGTTATAACCGAAAAGCAGTCAATCAAATGTCGAATAGTTCTCTTAGTGAAATGATAATGAAAATTCTTGAAGGACTTTAACGAATGGTTCAGCACTTTCAGCAAGTAATCAAAATAATAGTAACAGTGAATAGCAATAGATTCCAACGCTTACAATTATTAATCGAGTTTCACGTAATCCACTCACAGCTTCTCATACGATTCTAATTTCAATCAGAAATTATATTAGCATTAACTTTGCTTTACTCGTATTCAATAACTTCAACGCTCGATCAACAATAATCTTTGCGTCTATTGCAAACTACTACTACTACAATAACGATCTCTCATAATAATGATATGCAAATTACACCACTATTTATTAGGGTGTACCAAAAAAAATAAAACTTTTTGGATTTTTTAGCCTATTTGCTAAAACTTGCATTTGGGGTCACAACCAACTTTACAACAAAAATTTTTCAATTTCAAAGACGTCTCACGCCGGTATTCTGCGTTTCCGTGACAACGCGACCAAAATTTCATATTTTGGTCATATTTTCAGATCCGTAAGTGCTAGAGACTTCATTCTTGGTGCTATGGATGCAGAATGTCCACTTTCCTATCACCATTCAATACATTTATATATATACCCTAAAGTCTTTACTTTTTGAGATTTTTGCTAAAAACTGATTTTTGCCATGTTGTCATAGGGATTTATCCAAAAATAATCTTAAAAAACATGAAATTCAACAAATAATTCATGCTAAATGTGCATATTTATACTGGTACCGGTATGTATGATAGTTTAAATCCAGCTGCTTTACTAACTGCTTTTCATTTGTTTTTTGAGACAATGCAATTTAAGTGGTATAACTAGCACAGTACAAACCGGCACCAGCCAGTTATATTACAAAGCAAGAAACATAAAATGTTAAACAAGAATGTTTGTCTTGTTGCAGACAAATATGAAATTAGCCATAGCTAGGCCAATAACACAACTTGTATTTGCAATAGGCTTAGACTTAAACAATATCATAACCAGAAAATCGTACATGTGGTATATCTGTAATGACCACCAAAAAAACGCGGGATAAAATTAGAACTAAAATGGGTAGTCAAATTAAGAGAAACAGTGAAAAACTCTCAAAAATGCTCAACATTTGCGGTACAATCTACTGTACAATGGGATGGCCAACTTTTGCATCCTACAACACAGCACACTCAAACAAAAACGCAACACATGGCTATACTTTTGCAATGCCTCATTGAAGATGAAGAGATCCTCTTGTCTCTAAGTGATGTGAAAAATAGTGACTTTGAATCTAATGCGATAATTCAACAATTACAAAAATATTGTGTTGATATATCCCAAATTGTTGGTTTAGTGTTTGATACCACTTCTGTGAACACTGGTTGTAACAAATGTACTGTGATTCGTCTTGAAGAATATTTAGATGAAACCTCCTTCTATTTGCTTGCCGGCACCACATCTTTGAGTTAGCATGTGGTGTTGCATGCAAAACTGTTTATGGACTGGAAAGACATCCTCTCCAAAAGACATCACATTTAATGCTTTTAAGGAACTCTGGTTACGATATTTGTGACAACAGTGCTTGGCCACGATGGACTAAGACCAGATGTGAAGATGTGCTGATGTTTTGTTACCTGGCCCTGAGTATTCAAACAAATTCCGTAAGGATTATACAGAACTTCTTGTGCTTTCTGTTGTGTTTCTCAGAGGAGCATTACCAAAAAAGGAGAACTTTACATTTAAAGCTCTAGGAGTCCAGGTGCCACCAGTTATGCTAGGTGGATGGCAAAGCTTTTCTACACTTTTAAAATTGCTTTATTTCAATCGCAGTTGAAAGCAAAAAGTGTTTTCAATGAAGAAGTTCTGAATAAGGTGTATTCTTTGGCAACTTTTCTTTCTCTATATTATGTAAAAAGCTGGTTAGAGTGCACTAGTGCATGCGATGCCGCACTGAATGACTTACTGCTGTACAAGCAGCTGAGTAAAGATATTCCATTAATGAAGAATGGTGCATCTTATCTCCCTGCTCAATTGAGTCACATTGCTGAAGAAAATTTGAAGAAGCTAGACTGCTATCTCTGGTATCTATCTGAACGCTTGGTGGTGATGAGCTTGTTTGGCGAAAAAGTAACTACAACAGAAAATTCTACTTTGAGAAATCCTTTTAAAATGCAAAAGAAAAAAAAAACAACCACACGTCAGCATAAACCAGATAACTGAACAGCAAATGCCCAAAAACATCAGCAAGGACACGCAGCTGCGAGATTTATTTGGCTCAGAATCATGGATTCTTCTGGACACAATTGGAATAGACTCTTCTTTTCTAAACAGCCATCCAAGGAAATGGGCAGAAGACAGCAATTTCTTGAAAGATGAAGAAATGGTTCACATTATTTGTGTTGCTAGTGATTCATGTGAAAGAGCATTAGGTTTGTTGACAAAATTCCACAGCAACCTCATCACCACAGACAAGCAACAGAAACAGTTTTTATACAAAATAATCCAACAGTTTTCGAAAGAACAAGCTATTACTGCAACATCATCCAAAAAATTCACCAAACAAAATATGATCAAATACTTTGCTTAGCTTCTAACACAAAGAGCTTATTGAAGACTGCTATAATGCTATATAGTATGGTCAATTTAGGGTGGGGTGAACCAAAAATTTTGCTTTGTCTCGTTGATATTTCTTGTGGAACAACTTAAAACGACCAGAAACCGAATTTGAGGAAATTTTGATCTTGGGAACCTACCCACTTTTTGCGTTGAAAATTCTGCCTTTTTTCGAAAAATATGCAAAACATGCTTATGAAAATAGAACTTTAAAGACACTTTTTTTGGCTATGTTCAATATACTATTTTACACTGCACTAATAATGACTTGGACTAGCTTCTAATACAAGTTTTGTTTAGGTTTTGAGATTTGATTGCTTTAATTTTTTTGCAAAAACATGCAATTTTTTTCAAAAATCGAATACCATTGCATTTTAAAATCAGTTTTGGGAATATAAAATGACAGTTATGCAAAATCAACTGGATTTAACAGTCACTAATTGAATTGTAACACAAATATACTAGCACTTGATTTTAGTGTTAACAGTATTTGCAAATGTGCTTGGCTGTAGTGCGCCTTTGTGTCTGCAACAGGAATCAGATTCCTGGAAGCTATACCAGCACGGATGAATCCATCTCTTCTATCAAACCCACACACTTTGTACGATGCATCAGTCACCAATTTCACAATTCTTTCTACTGATTGGGAGTGGTTTGGATAGCTTTTCACTTCTATTTTGCTTTCACGGTATGAGATGATGTCATCAGATGTAATTGTGGTTGTGAAGATAGGTTCATAACATAAATCTATAGTGATGTCGGAATAATGGTTGGCCTCATAATTTATCGTTGGAACAACAATCTTCCAAACGGATCTATCACCAATATTTGCCCCATTGCGAATTTTCAATATTGCAATGACTGCATTTTTTCGAACTTTTCTGGAGTCATCCGCAAGCATTGCTAAACTGCTAAATAAGTAAGGTAGGCTATTCACCATGTGGCTGCTCCACCAAAACATAATGACTTCTTTCACATGTGTTAGCCCCCTTGTATCCTCACGATGACCAAGAGTCTGGTCTTTTTTGCCATCAAAATAGAGCGCATCAATTTGTTCATCGGCATCATTTGGCCGAGAGTCACCAATTAATTTGTTTCTGAATGCATTTCTTTTCCTCCTCACTTTGTTTTTGTCGATTATCATTGTCTGATCTAGTTCGGTCACTAAGCCAAGGCCGCAAAGTAGTGCCGTACATATTGTTGCAGTAGCACGGTCAGATAAACCATACCGTATCTATCAGCTTCTCGTTCGACGTGTTTTAACCGTAGTCTCATTTGGTCACCTAAACAGAGAAAAGAAACATAAATTAACCAGATTATTGTCTGCTAAAACACAGAATCATGCTTTCTAATGATGTTCTGTAAGAACATTGAGTATGATTTTATTGTAATATGATATCAATATTTGTGATATTAAAAGTAGTTTTGTTCAAAGGTGCAAGTTTGATGTGCATAGCATCATAAACTGTCAAATTCTTTTTAGGCTATAGTGTTTGAATTAGCATGAATTAAGTAATGTTACTGGTTTGATAAGTAAATAGGTTCGTTGTCATTCTAGATTTTTTTCAATGCAAATTTACAAATACACTACTGAGTCTTTGGACCAGTGGCGTAGCCAAGGGGGGGGTTTTGGGGGTTACAACCCCCCCCTTTGGCACGCGTGTGACGTCACGATATTGAGAATGATGTTTTCAGTTTAAAAAAAAATTGCCTAATTTTAAACAAAATTGCAAGAGCGAGTTTTGCCAATACCAAACATTCAAACATCTCAGCCAGGACTTACCAACAAGAAAACACAGATACTTAGCTTTATTTCTGAAAAATGGCGAAGAAAACATGATCTTATCCTTTTGCTATGCTACCGGACAGCACCATTTTACAGAAATATTTGTACCCACACTTTTGTTGAAAATGCTCTCAGAATGCACCAAATTCAAAGTAATTTTTCAAAATTTTCTGGGGGAAGACCCCCAGACCCCCCGCCGCTGGGTGGTCAAAACCCCTCCCTTTCAAAATTCCTGGCTACGCTACTGCTTTGGACTATCTTTATATTGAAAAGATTGAGCTACTTTTTGTCTGGTCTTTAGTTTTAGTGAAGTTAGGCTGGAGATTTTCAAATAATCTGACGACAAGGATATTCATCAATTGTTACCCGGTTATTGCTGTAAGTCAGTTTAAATTGTTGTTGAATCCAGCTAGGCTTAATATATATTTTTGTGCCACATAAGAGTGCTTCAATTTGATCGTTTATTTAATTGGGACACAGACAGGTCTATGAATGCACGTTAAAGTTAAGTTAGCCTTGTTTTGCTGTTTTATTTTAAAATGCATAATAAAATGCATAAAAAGATAAAATTTGGGCAAACTTAGAAAAATTTGGGCAAATTTTGTTCGCCTCCCCAAAATGTTTTACTCTCCTACGGCTATGCCCCACCCTAATGGTCATTCCCCTAACCACGAATTTTTTTTTTGAAACACAAAATGTTTTTCATCACCCACTCTTTAATTCTGAAGATATATTTTTTTGGTGGTAATCCACTTCTAGCTACTTGCGTCTACCTTACAAAACAATTCATTTCAGGCGAAAACTAAATCAACTTTAGACAGACGGAAGAAAAGCGTCACATAGGGGAAGCATTTTCGAGGAAGAATTCTTAATGCGTAAATGCGCAGTTGGGGAAGTCAGGGATATCTAAAGAAGGGGATACGAAGGCTTTTATTACGTGTGACAATAGAAGGGCTATTGTTCATCGCAAATAATCTCTGTTTATCGTAAAATGACAATTGGCACCGATAGTAGTTTAATAAATCTTGTTATGATAACCTGCATTGCGCTGTTAGCATCAGGCCTGGATACTCACTGCATGCTTATGGTTACTTGTTAATTCAACTACCCGTATACTTGCTTTACATTTAGCCTACCGCAAAGGCTTTGTTAGAAAAAACAGCTTTTTGGTAACTTTTCAACTGTCTTTCCAAACAAGTATTCTTTAAATATGTTCTATGTAACATTTACTAATTGTCTTCTGTAGCTGACTGTACCAGTTGCACTACAAAACTTTCTGCAATTTTGAAAAGAACCGCATGTTTCACGCGCTGCAAACTACCGCCCTGGTAGTGTCATCAGAATAAGGCAATCGCTGTGAGCCTTCATATCCCCTTCTCTAGATATCCCTGGGGGAAGTTCGTGGATAATAATTTTTTTTCAATTGCACGTTTATTTCGTAATAAATTTGCTTCCATTTGACATGGTTAGCTCCTGCATACTTACTGATTATTTTCACATAGTTTCATTTGAAAAAAAGAACAAACCTTGGCGTAATGGATCCCGAAAACGATGTTGGTCGGTAGGAAAATATGCATAAATTTCCTCGGATCCGCAACTTTCCTAATTTTTATTTATTTAGTGAAAAAATATCAATCCAAAGATTTTAAAGACTTGAGAACACAATAGCAGAGATAACATTACTCATCAATTGATTGATTAAATCTTTATCCTCGGACTGGGAAAGCTTCTTGCAGACTGCAGAGCTTAAACCTGGGAGTTTCGCATACTTGCAGAGGCTTTGAATCACTGACGTAGGCCCAGTCATCGAGCTTGACCATGTGAAGTTTCCGATTGCTGAAGTCTTGTTGCTGGGGAATTATTCCATCCATTAGATGCCGCTGAATGGAGAGCAGTCCCTAACGTGCATTGCTCAAGCTCACAACCCGAGAGTCGAACCAGCGCAGCTTGATCTTGAAGCTTCTTCGTTCCAGAAGTCACGCGCTAACCAACTGAGCTATCAGGGCGGATCTTGTGTTGCTCACGGAAGAAGGGTCCGAATAGATTAAGTAAACATCCAAGAAAATGGTCACCGTACGTAACTGAATGTAATGGAACGAAGGATTTATTGAGGAAATCTTTATCCTTTGATTAATAAAGCTTCTTTGAGATCTTAATCCTGACAGTTTCACATACTAACAGTGGCTTTCAACCGCTGACGCAGGCCTGCCACCGAGATTGACAGAATGAAATTTACGATTGTTAAATTGTTGTTGCCGCAGAGTTATTCGATTAATTAGGTGCACATAATGGAAAGCTGTCCTTGAAGTGCGTTGCTCAAACTCACACCCCGAGAGTCGAACCAGCACCGCTTGATCTTGAAGCTTTTTTGTTCCAGAAGTCACGCGCTAACCAACTGAGCTATCGGACGCTAACCAACTGAGCTATTACACAACGCAACAGTGGAAAAAAGAAATTTATTAAAGAAATTAAAATCAACAACACAGCATAATATGAACTACACAGCGACATTGCCATTTGTTGCCTTTTAAGAGGCAGCATGGACGCAACAGATATTACGTCACATGCTGCAAAAATGGAGATGTCCGGATTTAAATGATCCGGGACATTTATGAAAATTCCCGGGCTAGTTGGCACGTCCTTAACGCAGCAGTGGACCTCGAGCTTGGACAATGGTCCTCCTTGATCTTCAAGGAAGCGCCTGCATATCCTGCCAATGTAAAAGATTTCTTCTTTTCTTTAGCCCCATACTAGCCTGTAAATATAATATATGTATATACATGTTTAAATAAGTTTCTACACTCTCTAATGCATATGTCTTAATTACATCTGCATCCTAGGCAAAGACTTACTCTTCATTACACTTCCTCACTTTTTCTATAAACTGATCACAACGGATATATAGTCCGAAACATAGCATCTTTTCACAAATTGGGACTAGGTGGGCAAATTTTCAAAAAAGGGCACTTTTAGCGCGAGATTTATGTTAAAAAGGGCACTTTTCGCGCGTAAATGATGGGAAAAAGGGCATTTTT
Organism: Aplidium turbinatum; assembly: GCF_918807975.1. Lineage (NCBI taxonomy): Eukaryota > Metazoa > Chordata > Ascidiacea > Aplousobranchia > Polyclinidae > Aplidium > Aplidium turbinatum. Next base: position 140,384 of record NC_137483.1, on the reverse strand, counting down.
CTCGAGCTTAAAACATGTAGGAGCTTAAAAATGTAGATTTCTCAGACAAATTGTTGTTAAAAATGCATATTATACCTAGACTAAACTTTTGAGACCCATAATTGATTCCTATATTCATCTCCGCCCACAATATGTTATAAATAGCCTAATAATGTAGGTAATAAAATTTAATTTAGCAACATTTAGTTGCAGAGGTCTCATTTTACTAACGTAAAAAGAAACAACTACGATACATAATCTATAAAACACAACTGCTTAAGATATTATAATGAGCAGGCCAGGATTTAGGGGGGCAGAGGGTGCAGGTGCCCCGGAGGCCCCCCTACGTGGACAAAATGTAGTTTTGTGTTATTATTTTTTTCAGCCTTCGAAGTTTCTGCAAAATGCTGTGCAGTGCTGGATTAATGCTACTGTAGACGTAGAAGTGGTTTTTCACGGGGGGCCCTCGATTTAAAAGCGCCCCGGGCCCTCCATCAGCTAAATCCGGCCCTGATAATCAGTTGAATCTTTGCAGAATTAGATGATTTTAAAGAGCTGGTATTTTATTTTGATGAAAATCAGGAAACAAACTTAATTCAGACATTTAGAATCTCACACAAAATTTGAGGTAGGCTACTCACAACACAAATTGCTAATTAATCTGCTTGAATAGAACATTAAGAATATTATAAGTGATGTTCGCCCTTCGTTTCTGTAGTATACCTAAAGTGATTGTACGGCATGCAACGTGATCTTGCCTGTAGCTGCTAGCCGTTTGTTGCATTGTTACAACAAACTGTAGCCTACGTGTTTCACAGTAGCCTACGGTAGCTTTGTAGTCAACCTACCGTCAGGTTATCTGTTTTGTTAGTTTATGTATCTTTGTTAAAAGGAGGTTAATTCATGTTTTGTTTTCTAGACTTTCGTTATAAGTTAGTTTAAGCTTTAATAAAGCAAATACAATGTAAAGAATAGTTTCATTTCAAATAAACTAACTTATAACTTACTATGGCAACTAGCACGCTGAAAGAAATATTGAAGCCGGCAAGGTTTGATGCAGAGCCTAACGCGCAAAATGCAACAAAGGTCTGGAAGCATTGGTTGCAGAAGAAGACAAGCTCAGCGTGTTGTTCGCCAATATTAACCCAAATGTCTATGAAATGGTAGAAGACTTTCCTAGCTACGAAGCAGCAATCTCGAAACTAAATGGAGTGTACATAAAGACCCCAAATTCGATATTTGCAAGACATCTGTTAGCTACAAGGAGACAACAGCCAGCGGAGTCTCTCCATGATTTTAAGAGAGCATTACATTCGCTTAGTAAAGACTGCGAACTAAGGGATGTCACTGCCGAGAGGTACCGTGAGGAACTCATTCGAGATGCTTTTATAAATGGGTTGGCTGCAAACCATATCCGCCAACGATTATTGGAAAGCACGGAACTGACTCTTGAGGCTGCCTTTAATATCGCAAACTCTTTAAGCACGGCACAGGCAAACTCTGCAGCCTATACGCCAAGAGTGGATGACCTCGCTGTACTAACTCCCTTCCATGATGAACCTAACCAAGACAGCGCTTTGGGAAATTGGAACATGTCTGCAGCCATATCAAAATCTAAGTCTTGCTACTTCTGTGGTCAAAAATATCACGATCGACGGCGATGTCCAGCTAAGCACGCTCAGTGCTTCACATGTGGGAAACTAGGCCATTTCGCTAAGGTGTGCCGTTCTAAAGTGCCTTCCTCCAAGAGTTATACGCACGAGAGTCAAATTAGTAGCTCAACATCCCTGGCTACGACGTCGTTGCAGTCCTCTGTTTCCGCGTCATGTCCTGGAAGCTTACAGAGTGCATGTTTGCCTATCACACTAAATGGAAAATGCCTCACCGCTCTAAGGGACACCGGCAGCTCCTAAAGTTACATCGACTCAACAGTGTGCAAGAACTTACAGTTAAGCGTTTATCCTTCATCCCAGCAAGTTCAAATGGCTGCTTCCAATGTAAAAATGAAGTCTACCGGATTTTGTTTGGCTAACTTGAAAATACATCAAACCAAGTATGACATGACTAGACTAAATATCCTTGAAAATCTCTGTAGTGACGTCATTCTTGGATTAGACTTCCAAAGTCAACACAATCAGTTAATTTTCGAGTTCCAAGAAGTATCGCCGGACCTTGTTGTTTCAAACAAGTTAAGTTGTGCCGTAACTGCAGCGGAGACCAGCAAAGCATCCTTATTTTCAAACTTGTCGCCAAACGTCAAGCCCATTGCTACGAAATCCCGACGCTTCAGTCAAGAAGACAAAACCTTAATAAACGAAAACGTCGAACAACTTCTTAAAGACGGAATCATTCAACCGAGCCAATCCCCTTGGCGAGCTCAGGTAGTTGTAGTTAAAGACGATACTAACCGTCATAAAAAACGACTGTGCATAGACTATTCCCAAACGATTAACATTTTCACGGAGCTTGACGCATATCCATTAACGCGCATAGATGATATGGTAAATGAACTTGCAAGATACAAGGTGTTCTCGACGTTTGATTTACGCAGCGCTTATCATCAAATAAAAATAATCGTGTCCGAAAGTAAATATACTGCGTTTGAAGCCTGTGGCAAACTTTATGAATTTACCCGCATTCCCTTTGGAGTAAAAAATGGCGTTGCTGCATTTCAACGAAAAATATCAGAATTTATCAAAGAAGAGCAGTTAAAGGACGTATTTCCATATTTGGATAATGTTACCGTGGCGGGACGTGATCAAGAACAGCATGATAAAAATGTGCAAGCTTTTCTAGAGGCGATCCGAAAACGAAAGTTTACTCTAAATGAGACCAAAACTATTTCCTCGGTATCGAGTATTTAGATTCTTGGATACGTGGTAGGAAACGATGTCATAAAACCAGACCCTGAGCGCATGCGTCCCTTACAAGATTTTCCGTCGCCAAATAGCGCTGCTTCATTAAAACGCGTGCTTGGGATGTTTGCGTATTATGCGAAGTGGATACACTGTTTTGCGGACAAAATTCGGCCTCTTGCCCACACAAAGCAATTTCCCCTTTCAAATGAAGCTATGAAAGCGTTTTTGCAGCTGAAACTGGAACTGGAAAATACAGGTCTGAAATCAATAGACGAACGTCTACCTTTTGTCGTTGAGTGTGACGCTTCTAATATTGCTTTGTCTGCTACACTTAATCAAGGTGGCCGCCCTGTTGCATTCATGTCGCGGACCTTACAAGGGAGTGAGCTAAACTATCCCGCGTACGAGAAAGAAGCTACAGCCGTAATTGAGGCCGTCAGGAAGTGGTCGCATTTGTTGGCCAGAAAAACGTTCACACTGATTACTGACCAAAGGTCTGTTGCCTTTATGCTGGACAGCCGTCGCCGTTCCAAAATAAAAGCTAATAAAATTCAGCAATGGCTGGTGGAAATGGGTTCTTTTTCTTAAGAAATCAAATATCGCCCCGGCCAGAGGAATGTTGGCCCGGACACTTTCACCAGAGCATTTTGCTCATCGTCTTGTTCAAGCACACTTCATGACATACACGACAGCCTTTGCCACCCAGGAGTGACTAGGATGCTACACTTCGTTCGATCCAAAAATTTGCCCTTCTCCACAAACGACGTAAAGAAAATGGTCTCAGCATGTAAAATATGTGCAGAAGTCAAACCGCATTTTTTTCGCCAAAATCGTGGAACATTCAGTTCAGTTGTTTTTTTATTTCTGACCATCATATCAAAACAATACACGTCAACATAGCAAAGGTCGAGAAAAAGGTAGAAGCGACAAAACGCGAACGTTAAAACGTGCTTGTGATCGAAGTAAGTTATTGAGTTGAAAAAAATTTGGCACGGTCGCAACACCTTCAGAAAAATTTAAGATATAAAGGGAAAATAAAAAAATAAAAAATGTTACAAAACAAATAAACATATATAGGCTATAACTTTATTAGCCTACATAACTTTAGCTGATATATTGGAGATTTGTATGGACAGTTGCTATGAAGATCGGCCATGGTGCGTTATCAAGAGTGCTGATGGCATAGCCGTAGGAGAGTAAAACATTTTGGGGGGGCGAACAAAATTTGCCCAAATTTTTCAAAGTTTGCCCAAATTTTATTTTTGCGTATATATTTCAAAAGCACAAAATTACTCACAATCTCTGAGGTAGTGCATTTAATAACTCTACAGGCATCAACTTGGCCGTGTACGAAAACACAGGCAACATAACATAGGCTACAACAGCAATACAAGGCTAACTTAACTTTAACGTTCATTCATAGACCTGTCTGTGCCCCAATTAAATAAACGATCAAATTGAAGCACTCTTATGTGGCATAAAAATATATATTAAGCCTAGCTGGATTCTACAACAATTTAAACTGACTTACAGCAATAACCGGGTAACAATTGATGAATATCCTTGTCGTCAGATTATTTGAAAATCTCCAGCCTAACTTCACTAAAAGGCCAGACAAAGAGTAGCTCAATCTTTTCAATATAAAGATAGTCCAAAGACTCAGTATTTGTAAATTTGCATTGAAAAAAATCTAGAATGACAACCTATTTACTTATCAAACCAGTAACATTACTTAATCCATGCTACTTCAAACACTAGGCTATATAGCCTAAAAAGAATTTGACAGTTTATGATGCTATGCACATCAAACTTGCACGTTTGAACAAAACTACTTTTAATATCACAAATATTGATATCATATTACAATGAAATCATGCTCAATGTTCTTACAGAATATCATTAGAATGATATTGTGATATTCTTACTTCATAATGAAGCAGCTACTCAAATTGCAAGCACTGAAGAAAAGCGACTCCCAGGTAGTAACTTCAAACTTAATCCTTGCCACAACAGATTACAGACCACATTACCAACAGCACTATTTACATTGCCTGATGCATCAACTGCATGAATTGGATGACAAAACATGAACAAGATAACATGTGTTTTTATATTTGATTGTTGTTGCTCTAATACTGATCATAGATAGTAGGCTTAATAGCTGAGCACATCAACCCCAGGACTAGCAAAGACAAACAGCAGTTTAAACAAAAAACTTCTTTACATAATAGAAAACATTTAAACCGTAGCCCACAAATTACACGAAACTAAATGCTGGAAAATTTACAAATTGTTTTCATTTAATATACTTTTTCACTTTGTGCAGGCCTATGCGTAGTTAGTTACCGAGATCAAATGCTCACAAAAGTGGTGTATATGTGGCCTCACGACTGTTGATTTTTAGAGTTTATAACAAATGCTTAACTTGTTTGGCCATATCTAAAAATGATAAGCTATCTTTGTAGTATTTAAGTTAAGTTTTGTGAACATAGCATAACTCCTGATAAGATTAATTTATCCAAGAACTAGATAATTTTGCTCATACAACTACATTAGTACAAGAATCCAGTAGGGTTTCAAAATTCTACCAATGAAGAAATGTAAGCTAGTGTGTATACTGTATATATCCTAATGAATATCTGTAATAAGCTTACATCAGCTCGCCAAATGCATTAGTTACATTTACTTTCTTTAGATAGTGAATCGAAAGTTACATTCTGCCCAAATTTCTATACCATATACAAAAGTTTTCAAAATTGTCGATGCTACATTTACATTCAAAGAAAAATGTTAATGTATTTCATACAAAGTGCAACACGATAAAGTTACTAAACTGGTAAAATGTTGAAAACTCATGGTAAGAATTAACGAAGTGGCTATTTTTACACACTTGTTGCCATGCTTGCTTGTGAAAGGTGTTGCCAGAGTTAGGATTAACTTTTCTCAAATTAGGGCAGAATTCCTTATCTGGCAACGCTATTACGGCTATATTTACACTATTATAGTGTAAATATAACCACAGCCATGAATTAATTGATTCAAATAACTAGATATTTTTGCCCAAATGATTTTTACAAACAACTACATCACAGTAGTAGGATATTAAGGAAAAAACCCAAAAAACTCTCAAAAAGTTACCAGTACCCAGTAAGCCTTTAACCCTTTCTGGTATTCGTGTCAACGACACGCGAAAAGCACGAGACGGGACCATTTGGCCACGCCCTGATTAATGGGTTATAACTCAGCCACTAAACATCGCACATTTGAGAAAATTTGCATGTACATAGTCAAATGCTTTTATTTTATATTGAAATTATTTGTTTTCGAAATAAATGTTTAGTTTGTGTATTCTGAAGACATATGTTGCAAAAAAGCTCTAAAAACGCGAATTTTGCTGGTATTTAGTCATTTTATATCCGATTTTCTTCGTTCGAATTTTAATTTTGATGATTTGTGAACATTCAAAAAAATACTTTGAAACAAATTATTTTTTCCTACCATAAATACAGTATTTTTCATATTCATACTACATCAAGCGATTTTGAGTTTATTGTGATGAATTGCACTGATAGGTTCTCCACATGTGGTCATGGCTGCTTAGCATCGCAGTATCTCTCATGACAAATCAAGATGAATGAAAGCATAAAATAGTTGTCTCGTCCCAGCCAGCAAATCATTTTTTTACATTGATTCAACCTTCGCAGATTGATTTTCTGGTTGAAAGAACTCTAGGTTATCACATTCTTTCCCAGCCAGCAAAATTGGTCCTTTTTACATTTATTTAACGTCTGCAGACGTCGAATCATTGTTGAAAGTGGTTGATTTACTGGCTGGGTTAGAAGTGTAGGTACGGTAACACGATTTCCAGTCAGCTGTTTTTTCAGGCGTTTCATTTTATAACATAGAGTGTAGCTTTCATTTCAACCTGCCAAAATGTTTTAGAATCAGAAAAAAAGCTTCTTTTTGATACTTTTCAATGTAGCTAAACGTAGAAACGATATAAAAACCAACTTTTCTGCCTGGGCTGCTGTTTTTTGCTAAATTTCCCAGACAGCAAAACCCGTCATTTTTCAGACGTTGAATCAATGTAAAAATGTCGGGTTTTTCTGTCTGGGTTGTTTAACTTGAGTCTGGCAATGTCGAGACAATGTACCCGCACAACAACGTGTCGTTGGTCCAACGTTAGACCATCGGAAACGTCCCGTGGGCCCTCCGTTGGTTTCCGATGTTGGCGCGTAACAAATTTGGCCAGCGGGCCACCTTGGGCGAATCGTCAGTCACAAAAATCGGTTGGTTAAACGTCGATCCCCAGGTGGCACACTGTTGGCCAACCCTTTCCCAACCATTTGCCACCTGCGACCAACCTGCGACCAAACACTTTCGTTGGTTCGACGTGGGATCCACGACGCAATTTACAACTATCCTCACTGTGGCGAAAAAAGGCTTGGCTAATCGTAGACCCATCGTTGATGCACTGTTGGCCAACCCTTTCCCGACTATTTGCCACCTGCGACCAATCTGACGACCAAACGCTTTCGTCGGTTCGACGTGGAATCCACGACGCAAATTACAACTATCCTCACTGTGGCGAAAAAAGGCTTGGCTAATCGTAGACCCATCGTTGATGCACTGTTGGCCAACCCTTTCTCGACCATTTGCCACCTAGGCTACGACCAAACGCTTTTGTTGGTTCGACGTGGGATCCACGACGCAATTTACAACTATCCTCACTGTGGCAAAAAAGAGTTGTTTAATCGTAGAACCAACGTTAGTGCACTGTCGGCCAACCTGACGACCAAACGCTTTCGTTGGGTCGACGTGGAAGACGCAATTTACAATCATCCTCTCTGTGGCGAAAACGATGTGGTTACTCGTGGGCCTAGCGTTGGCCATCATTTGCTAATCTACGACCAAACGCTCACGTTTTGCTCTGACAAGGGTTAGACATTACGACCTCACCAAACCGAAAACGTTTCTTAACTTTGACCACTTCGCAGTAAACCTTATCACCTATCATACTAGCATTCCACTCGGTACAACATTGCTAGAAAAGGCATTCATACAAGCAAAAAGTAGGACAGATGGCAGTTAAATTTGTTTTTATTTCCAACCATCACAGCAAAAACAAAGAATATGCTAAATATAACAGCGGTCCAGAAAAGGGCATGAGGCAAATTAAAATCAAATTTCCTGTCTTCCTCTTCTCAAACTTCTCAATCCCTATTTCTTGCGTACTTCAGCCAGTCTGTTTTTTTTTTGAAATAGCCAGTCTGAAATAGCGGCATGGATATTTGAATTTGTTGCTGTGGACAAGTTATGGGTTCTTCGTACTCCATCTAAAAATAGTAATGTCATTGGGATAAATTGCCAATAGCTGGTCCAAACCAATATGTCTAGTGGAAAAGGTTAGTTGCTGAAGCCACGTAACTAACTCTAACAAGCAACTTTTTCCCATAAAGCAATGAACTAATCACACTGAAAAAGCTCTGAAAGCATCTCCCATGGATAAACTCAGAATTACACTGATTACAACAGTCTGGAAAAGAAAATGAGAATTATCCTGCTACAAATAAACTTTGAAATCATTTCTTCAAAGATTTTGCGAATTACTTCTATTACAAATACAAAATTATGATTTTTCGTCACTGTAATAAACACCTTTTTCATGCAACCTTGCATCAAATTAACTACAGAAACTTTGTCTGTAGTTATTATTCATTAAAAACTGAAAGTTTGTTAAAAAAGAAACATAAGGTAAAGGGGTAAATGCTTAAGCCGACCATGCTTGTGCTTGGAGTGAAAAAGGATTATCGAAATCTGATGTAGCCTCATCATCATCCGTCATCATCATCATCCATCATCATCAGCCTATTCCTCACAAATAGAGCAAGTTTTCATCGACCTGAATATTCAAAACAATTTACTTTAAAATGTGAAAATGACCTTAATGACCTAACAAAAACTTGACCAAATAATTTAGTGTTTTTTTTAGATTTTATGTTAAAGCTAATTGCTTTTAATCAATTAGATCGCACCAAAATTGCAAAATTGCGATACAACACAGTCGTCTGAGCCACAAAACTGGCAACTTAAAAATGAACAAATTATTGAGGGTGAGCTTTTTTTATCAATGTAGGAGGAAACACTTTGCCTACAAGTGTCCATTTAAAACAAACTGACTTGAAATAAGTAATGGTATTGAATTGACTTTTCATTGATCTATTAAATAAGTATCTGGAACCTTTTCCTTACTTTCAGAATCCTTACAGAAACGCACCGCGCAAGCTTGCTACAAAAAGTTGACTTCATTGAAAAAACAGGAGATAAGCTATTTAGTATTATCGAAACTAACACAAAAATCAATGCACAGTACACACCCAGGTGTGTCCTAAAATCTAAATTTATGAATAATCATATATCGGTATTGCATTATAATTAATTCTAGTACTACATTGAACTAATTGAACCCTCTCATGCTTTATCAAAAATGCTAACAACAATAAAAACAGCGATATGCAGTAGGCTACTTATGCACTCACCAATGCTTTTCCAGGCGACTAATGATATTATTCGAGGCTGGAGCTTGTAGGCTTAAAATCTTCCGCAATTTCATTGGTTGGACCTTGCTGACATACCAAAGCACCGCAATATTATCTTTGTAATTCGTACAAGCCCTCAGGCCTCAAGCCGTCACAACTCACTGTGAATAAATTTGAAAGCAGGGCAGCATAGGAAAAAAGTGAAAAAAGAAGAGGATGACCTAATTAACACCAATGCATGACCTAATTAACAAAGAGCTGTTTATGGCCAGCCAGCAAAGCATGCTTCTGTATCAACATCTGTGAACGTTGAATCAATGAAAATCAATTTCTGCTCTGTTGTCCGGGTGAATCTAGTAATTAACCTTAATTCAAATCAATCAAACTTTGGATTTAATTAAACTACAATTCTATTTGGGTTAAATCACTGGCGAACAAAATCAGGCATTTTACATTGATTCAACATCTTCAAACATTGGATGAATGTGAAAAAATTGGACTTTGCTTTTCAAAAGAAACTTTTAGGTCGAAACGAAATACTTCGAAAATTCGAAGCAAACGAGATGAGAACAACAAGTTTTGTGGCTAAAAGAAGTAATTTGTATTGAACACTCGAAAGTCTGAACGGTTGAGAAATAGTTTTTTCCCACCACAAACATTCATATGATCATTTGTACGCTACTTTATGGGGGATATTTGCGGTTATTGTTAAAACATGATGAAATCATTTTTTTGGTCCAAATTAAATTAATTTATTTTGATGTAGGTAGTTAATTCTAGTCAAACGTTAAATACGGCAGATGTAGGCTAATAAAAATTCTCATTCTCAAACAAGACAAAATTTTTGCATTTTGAGTTTTCTTGGTTATATTTTCAACAAAATATTATTTTTATATGAATTTTTGGCGACGGCTTATATTTCATTTCCAAAAATTTCCGATATGCAACCGATTTACTGACTTCTAAACTATTGAAAAGCTGTAAAAACGTTTATCAAAAGAAGATGAATTTCTTTAATCAAATTTATGCAGCATTTGGTCATGTAACATTTTAATATAGGCTATTTGTATGAGTGATTGTAACATTTTGTTTCGTGAGACTTGTCTTTTTTCTAATTGAAAACTATTTGATTCAATTGCATAAGCATTTTGAATTCTATGGACTTGAGTCGGATTGCAAATAAATAAATATAATAAAGTTAAGATTTGTTGGCAAAAGGTTTGCTTACAACCGAATGCCCACGGCGACGAACGCGCTGTGGGGCCCACCATTGGCTCAACGTCGCTTCAACAAACTATTTTTTATATAGCGTTTTTGTTAGAATAAACCTTTGTTCACTTTAATTTCGTCAAATTGTAACATATACTGGCCAATGCTTCGAATTATTTTGTTGTGAATACAAAAAATGATATTTGTTGTAGAAAGGTTGGTTCACAACCGAATGCCCACGGCGACGAACACGCTGTGGGGCCCACCATTGACTCAACGTCGCTTCAACAAACTATTTTTTATATAGCATTTTTGTTAGAATAAACCTTTGTTCACTTTAATTTCGTCAAATTGTAACATATACTGGCCAAAGCTTCGATTTATTTTGTTGTGAATACGAAAAATGATATTTGTTGTAGAAAGGTTGGTTCACAACCGACGACGAACGCGCTGTGGGGCCCACCATTGGCTCAACGTCGCTTCAACAAATTTTTTTTATATAGCGCTTTTGTTAGAATAAACCTTTGTTCACTTTAATTTCGTCAAATTGTAACATATACTGGCCAATCCTTCGAATTATTTTGTTGTGAATACGAAAAATGATATTTGTTGTAGAAAGGTTGGTTCGCAACCGAATGCCCACGGCGACGAACGCGCTGTGGGGCCCACCATTGGCTCAACGTCGCTTCAACAAACTATTTTTTATATAGCATTTTTGTTAGAATAAACCTTTGTTCACTTTAATTTCGTCAAATTGTAACATATACTGGCCAATACTTCGAATTATTTTGTTGTGAATACGAAAAATGATATTTTTTGTAGAAAGGTTGGTTCACAACCGAATGCCCACGGCGACGAACGCGCTGTGGGGTCCACCATTGGCTCAACGTCGCGTCAATAACTATTAGTCATATTAAATTTTTGTTGAAATAAACTTTAAAAATTCTTCATTTCACAGAATTATAATACATAGCCTACTTGCCGTATTTCTTAATTCGTTTGCCAGAAACACCAAAATTGAGATTTATTCTCAAAAGGTTGGCTGACCACCGAATGCCCACGGTGACGTACGTGACGTTGGCTCTTCGTTAGTTCAACGTTGTGTTAACAACCTATTTATTATAATGACGTTTGTTGAAATAAAAATTTATAAAAGCTTCAATTCACAGAATTGTAATGGGTACTTTTCATTATGTAAGATTATTTCACCCGGAATATCAAAATAAACAATCGGTGACTGGAGGTTGATTTTCAACTGAATGCCCACGACGACAAATGCGACGTTGGCCCACCATTGCCTTAGCATTGTGTCAACAATCAAGTTTTGCACAATATATATTTGGTAAAAAAAATGTTTTATGTGGTTTATATCACCAAATTACAACATGCTGTACCCTTTTTTAGTGATTCTTTGTTCAGTTAAAGAAATAATGTTAGTTGGCAAATGGTTGTTTTGCGACGAAAAGCCAACCGCGACGTTCGCGACCGTTGGCCAACGATCAGCCGACATTGTTTGCTGTGCGGGTAAGAATAGTTAATTTTACTTTTACATAATTAAAAATGAAATGTACCACAACTCTGGATCAACACACAAATGATCGTGGAGTTATGAAAAATTCAGTTTACAAGCATTTAGAGAAACACAATGCTCGCTGTTCTGTTGTGAGTAGTCAGGTAGTGCTTACGCCGGGAAGATCGCTCCTTCTCAACTGTAGCCTACATGTCATGAATGGCATGACATACATAGTTTCAATATGTGCTTTGTGCAAAAAGGCATATTGCATTTGGAGCGACGATCAGAAACTTTGCCGAGATTATTTCTTTTTTTGAAATAACCCGTTCCTCTGATGTCGTCTACACATAATGGTACAACGCTTTGTGGATAACTGTGGTTGATAATTCGGTTGTGATTAGCCCTGTTTTTCTTTTCAGAAGTAGCAAAGTGTAAATACTAAACTAAAGTAACGAATCATTCCTAGTAGCCAAAGTTTGCTTTTCATGTTTTGAACGCGTGGAATCTTCGTAAAAACTGGTCAACTTCACTTGCCGAGATTGTGCAATGACGCAACAAAAACTGCCTGGGATTTAGATAAAACGATAAATTGCACTATGAGTCCCATTGCGTTTAGTTCTAAGTTTAAATGTGTGATTGATGACTTGACTCGCGGTTGACTGCGGCCACTGTGTATACAATAGCAGAAGCGATGAGTCATTTCGAGGCCGATTGCCAAAATATAGGAATTTAGACAAAATTTCTGAACAACCTGTGACAAAATGCTTATTGTGAACCACATAATGTTCCAAAAATAACCAAATTAGGTTTAAACGATGCTCAAATGATAAAAAGTAAAAGTCAAGAAATATCAGCGCTTTAGGAAAATTCCTTCTATATAAAATTTCAAAACTAGTGAAGGGCGGGACCATCAGGTCCCGGCTGATAACAGGTCGAGCTATATCTTAGGCTATATATCTAATGCAGCCTATGTTTTAGTGAAAATCAGTGATAAACTTACATTTGTTTGCCAACTGTGCTCTTTTACAGTTACTTTTTGCAGTTTTAGAATTGAAACTTATCATTTAAATGCCCAGATTGCAATACCACATGCAATAGTTTCTAAAATCGATGATAATGCATTTTACATTCATTGAAAAATATCAATGCATCTCATAAATTATAATAATTATATAAAGTCTATAAACAGGTGAGACTTCGAAACATCATGGTAAGATTGATTTGCCCAAATAACTTGACATTTTTGCCCAAATTTGCGACATTTTTTTTTCAACGGGGGAGCAACCGCCCCCCCTGCCCCCCCATCTCCTACGGCTATGGCTGATGGTCGTAAAGGGAACACGTCTTGATGCGTTTAGCTCATAGCAAAGAGCAAGGCAGGCAAAGAAAACCCCACAAAGAAATCCTACCACGGGCAAAGCCATTTCAAGCGCAACGCACCAGGCCTTGCACGACTCACAAAATAGATAGGCTATAACTTGACGACATGAAACAATGACAAAAAACAAATGAATCAAACTAGCAAAAAACAACATCATCATCTTGCGGAAATTCAATTATACCCAGGGAAGTTATGTCTTAAAGATATCAAGCGTGCTTTGATAAAAGTTGCGTTGATAAAGCGATAATTTTAGACCCTTGTCAGCTAAACTCGCCACTTCCACACCGATCCAACGTTGGCTAACGTTGAATTAATGCAAAAATGACAGTCATCGCCAGCTGGGATGTAGTAGTGGTATGTCCCAGTAATATGATAAATTTGGGTTACCGTATGTTTTACACGTTAAACCATATTAAAGTGACAAAAAATATCCAATTTGGCATATTACGTTAAAAAAATAGATAAACAATCAGACAATAGCATGACGATCCAGTCCAAAATATTGAAATAAAACAACTGGTTGGAGCACATTGCCACCGCTTCACCGAAAGATGGAGATTGGTCAAAAAGGATGGAAAAACTTCTGCAGACTCTGTAGAACTTCTGTGGACAAAAAACACAAGAACCAGAAGGCCAGTTGGAGCACTTACAACCTTACTATTTTGCTAATAAATCTACACACATTGGCTAATCATTGCTGGGCAATAAAAAAAATATGTATATATATTAGTATGTTTGGTGCATGATGTAATACTTAGATGGGATTATTTCAAGGAAAATTTAGCTTGTTTATTTTTGATTTAAAACCTTTTACAGTTTTACATTCATTTCTTATAGTAGTTGGAAGCTTGTTCCAAACTGTTGGCCCCATGTACCGTATTGATTGTTTGCAAGTGTTAATTCTGCAATATATCGGAATATAAGGAGAATTACTTCTTGTTGTTAGGCTACTTGATTGTTTACACATAAGTATATCATTGAATGTTGTGGGAAGCAGCTTTTTTGAATATTTAAACATGAAAGTTGCAATCTCTGTAGTTTTCATGTGGTTAATTGATTTTAAATTATTGAGTTCCATTACACCTTTTACGCTTTCTCTGCGGTCAATGTCAAATACAGTACGAAGAAAGTTATTGCATGTACGTTGTAGCTTTTGCAATGTAGTTTTGTTTTCATGACACCACGTTGAGATACAATATAATATCTGACTCTCAACTAGAGAATGGTAAATGGAGAGAAGTGCTTGTTTGTTTAGGAAAGGCTTAATTTGTTTTGTCACGCAGAGTGTTGATCTTATTTTTTGAAGCAAGATTTCCATATGAGATTTCCATGACAAATGCTCGTTTACAATTATTCCCAGAAACTTTATTGAGGCAACTTGTTCTTTGTTGCTTTTTCGAATATTCAAGGGTGGGTGGTATGATAGTGTCTTGCTTCCTTGACTTGAAAATAATATATGTTTGGTTTTGGTGACATTTAGAGACAATCGATTTGTTGATAGCCATTGATCTATGCATACAAGCTCTTGATTTGCCGTATCATATACCGTGGAAACGGTTTTATTTTTATATATAATGGTGGTGTCATCTGCAAACATAATTGCAGTTCCGTGTTGAAGGCAGTTAGGAAAGTCATTTACATAAATCAGGAATAGAAGAGGGCCTAAGATAGACCCTTGTGGGACACCCAAAGATATGTTGTTAACATTAGAAGATAGTGTGCCATTGAAAATCACTCTTTGTTTTCTATTACTCAGGTAACTCATGAACCAATCATAGGCCACGCCTCTTATTCCGAAATGATATAATTTAGCTAGCAATATTTTATGGTCAATGGTGTCAAACGCTTTAGATAAATCAAGAAAGATTCCTAATGCAAGGTGGTTGTCATTGAGTATACTAGTGATACTATCTATTAGCCTTGAAGCAGCATGGCTTGTGGAATGATTTTTTCTGAAACCAAATTGATTGTTATAGAAAAATTTATGTCTAATTAAAAACGAGTATAATCTGTTGTACATGAGTCTTTCTAATATCTTTGAAAAAACAGGTAGTAGGCTGACTGGTCTGTAGTTGTTTGAATCTTTGCAGCTACCCTTTTTAAAGATAGGTATCACCTTCCCCAACTTAAATGAATTTATGAATTTTCCACTCGTTAAAGATAAGTTAAATATATGAGTTAAAGCATGCAGTATGTTGTTTGGGGTTGACTTTACAACTATGGATGGTATTTCATCGATGCCACTGCTAGTTTTTGCTGGCATAGCATGAATAATATTGTTTATTTCATTTAAAGTAGTTTGATAAATATAAATTGTGTCAGAGCATGGAGAATCAAGATATGTTGAAAATATTGTATTTGATTTGGTAATTTTTTTTGTAAGGGAATGGGCAACACAGGAAAAGTGATCATTGAAGTGATTTGCAATAGTTAATCTGTCAGTGACTGTACTATCATTTATTTTGATGCCATGGTTAGTCTTAGACTGGGATTTACCTAATAGATTGTTGATTGTTTGCCAAGTAGCTTTCATATTAAACTTTTGCTTTTCAAATTTAGATTTATAAAATTTCTTCTTTTTTTGCTGAACTGTATGGAAGTATAAGTTTCTTGCATAGGTGTAGTTCTGTTTGGAGTGAATAGTTTTATTTGATATGTACTTTTTAAACAAACGCTCTTTTCTTGGTAATAGATGTAGTAGTTCTTTATCAAACCAAGAATTTTTCTTTTTTAAAGGTGTTTTTTGCAAAGGAAAATGCTTATTAAATTGACTGGTATATTCTCCTATGCAAGGCCGGATTTAGACCGTGAGAGGCCCTAGGCTATTCCATTTGTGAGGCCCCTCCCTATTTTGAGCTCCGAAATTCTCTCTAAACAACATCACATGTCATTGCTTAATGTTAAAAATATGAGTGTATTAAACTCTTCGTTCTTTTAATTTTCCACATTCATGGGTGCAAATTTTTAATTAAAAGAATAAAAATTTAGTTAAAGCAGTTTTGCTTTTAATTTTAATTTTTCTGATCAAACAACCGTTACAATAATTGTAAAGTTTATTTACGAGCAGTGGCGTAGCCAGGAATTTTGAAAGGTTTTTTTTTTTGACGACGTATTCGCCTAAAACGACACCCAGCAGTGGGGTTCTGGAGGCCTCTCCCAGAAAATTTTGAAAAATTACTTGGAATTTGGTGCATTCTGAGAGCATTTTCAATAAAAATGTGGGTATGAATATTCCTGTGAAATGATACCGTCCGGTGGCATAGCAAAAGGATAAGATCATGTTTTCTTCGGCATTTTTTGGAAATAAAGCTAAGTCTCTATGTTTTCTTGTTGCTAATTCCTGGCTGATATATTTGAATGTTTGGTATTGGCAAAACTCGCTCTTTTAATGCAGTTTCGTTTAAAATTAGGCAAGCTTTGTTTTAGAGACATAAAGAGACTGAAAGCATCATTCCCAATATCGTAACGTCGCACGCGTGCCAAAAGAGGGGTTGAAACCCCCAACCTCCCCCCTGGCTACGCCAATGTTTACGAGGACATAAGAAATAGTTACAGCAATCAAATAGAGTAGCCTAAGACTAGACTATCAAATTTCTTTTTCTAGCTTTTGTCAAAGCAAAATCATGCAACTTAAGACATTGTCGATCTCAGTTTATTTTTAATGCTTTTGAGCCTTGAGAAAGATCTCTCTCCTGAGCAGTTAGTGATCATTAAGCTTAGAAACAGTCTTCCTTGCACATAGAAGTTTATCAGTTAGTTTCGGGACTTGGGTCAACATCTTCCGGATACGCTTCCTTTAAAAGTTTTAAACTTTGATTGTCCATTTTCAGTTTTAGTCAAAACTCTGGTGGGCTAAGGTTATCACTATCATGCAGATTGCAGAGCATTGCACGCTTGAGGCAAAGCTCCATATTCTTCCTGCAAATCATCTAAATCTTCTTCGTTAACAACAGAAGGAAAGTTGATGCTGCCACTCTCAAAATTTAAAAAAAACACTAGATTCTCCAAGAAAACCATTAAATTATTTCATATTGTTTTTTGCAGAGAAGACTGCGGCACTTTAACATAGAAGCTTCCAGCAGAAAGCGAGCAATAATTGCCTCTATTATGATGCAAACGAGTAACGACGTAATAATGACTGTTTGCAACTTGTGTATAGAATTTTCTACTCTGAAAAGCTTGATATATATACTATAGGTAGCCTACTTTAGGTAGGGTTTAAACTTGTCAAGTTTTTAAAAGAATTACAAACTTTGAAATCGAATTTCGAGGCCCCTGGACGTTGAGGCCCTAGGCTTCAGCCTGCCTAGCCTATTGGTAAATCCGGCCCTGCTCCTATGAATGACTCATAAGCTTCATCAGCATCAGTTTGATTTAAGCAACAAGTGATGTCCATATTTTCCAGAGCATTTGAGAAATTCTGTATGTTTGAGAGATTAAATGATCTGGTATATTGATGACATGTAACTGAGGGTTTTCCAATGTTAGTACAATACATAACTGGGAAGTGGTCCGAGATGGCATTAATTAGAATTCCACAGCGAGTTTCATTACCTGTTTGCACATTGGACCATATTTGATCTAAGACTGTTGCACTGGTGTCAGTTATTCTGGTAGGTTTATTAATTAGTGGGTAAAAAGAATTTGAAAACATCAAGTCTGTAAAATTGCCTACATTGATGTTTTCATAATCCAATAGATTATAATTAAAATCTCCCATTATATAGCATTGTTTTGATGTACCTATGTTATTAATGCACTCACTAAGCAGATCAAGAAATTCCAAATTTGACTTAGCTTCCAATACAGGTGCTCGATAAATGCTACCACAGGTCACTTGTTTACCACCAACAAAAATATCAATAAAAATAGACTCAAATACTTTTTCTTTCATAATGGTTAGGTCATCACGCTTGGTATACATAATATCACTTTTTAAGTATATTCCTACTCCTCCACCGCGACTGTTTTTTTGAGCATTTGATATGAATGTATAGCCCGGTAGGTTTAAGTAAGGACCTTTTGAATTAGGCTGAATCCATGTTTCGACTACAGAAATTAAATCAGGACTGATGTTTATAGACATCAGCAGGGCCTCAAGTTTGGTGAAATTTTTTACATTAACAATAGATCGAGCATTGATGCATAATGAAGAGAACACTGGCCCCAGTGAGCAGTCCATTTTTAGTTTGTTGACAGTTGTTGAGTCTACATATGTTTCAGATATGTTAGGCATAAAAAGGTCATCTATGTCATTGTTATTTGTGTAAGATGTGCTAGCAAACATATCATTCAAATGATCAGGCTTGAAGGTAAGATTTGTTGATACACTGTGGCTTTCAATCAGTGTAATTAATTCGGTGTTGGATAGATGGACAAAAGGGGGATTCCAGTCACTGCACAAGGTACATGTCCAATTTTGTATGTCATGATAATTTGCACTTTTTTTACAACATTTGACATGAACTTCAATGGGACAAGTTAAACACTTAATATATTTTTGATTTTTTCTGATTGTTTTTATACAATAGTTACATTTTGGTTTTATTATCATGTATAAACAAGGAATTGAAAAACAAAAAGGTATAAGATAGGGTTGGTTTAAAGCTAAGCTTAAAAGATAGCTAAGCTAAGGTTTAAGAGAATGCATAAAGTAAAAAGGTTCCTGAGTTTGGTTTTATTGTCATTGGTAAATATCATATGATTTGTTTAGCTTCAAAATGATAATTGAAAACTGCATAACGTTATAGCCTAACAAAATAGATTAAGATGCCTCATGGTGGTTGTCATAGCCTTGCCTCTATCCATCCTTTTCAACCACGCATTTTCGAATGGCATATTTCCAGATGTTCTCAAAATTGCTAAAGTCATTCCAATTTATAAATCTGGAAGCAAACTCGAAACAAATAATTATAGACCAATTTCTCTACTCTCATGCTTTTCAAAGATTCTAGAAAAGTTAATGTTCAAACGTTTGACGTCGTTTATAAATAAGCATTCGATCTTAACGCCTACTCAGTATGGCTTTCGTGCCAACCATTCAACAAGTCATGCTGCTTTAGACATTATTACCTCCTCATGCGAGCAAATGCAGAACAATGAATTGACTGGACTTGTTTTACTAGATCTTAAAAAAGCCTTTGACACAGTTCATCATGAAAAACTCTTGCATAAACTTGATCATTATGGAATTCGAGGAGTTGCCAATGCCTTACTTACTTCCTACTTGAAAAATCGTAAACAATTTGTGTCTATTGGTCAAGAAAATTCTACATTAAAAGAAATAAAATTTAGTGTCCCTCAAGGGTCCATATTAGGACCGCTTCTCTTTTTACTTTATATAAATGATATATCTAACTGTGTTTCTTCTGTTCCTAGATTATTTGCTGATGACACTTGTCTTGTTATTAAAGCCGATAATTTATTAAGTCTTCAAAATTTAATTAATCTTGAACTGAAAGGAATCAAACGTTGGATCACAGCCAATTCACTTACGATAAATGCTTCTAAGTTTAACTTTTTAATAATTGCACCCAAGACCAACCAAAAATCAACTAATGTTGAAGTATTTTACGGCAATACCCAACTAAAAAGTGTTCACACTGCTAAATACCTTGGTATCTTAATTGACAAAAATCTATCTTTTCTTCCTCATATTGATGCTCTATCTTCCAAACTCTCCAAATCTGTTGGCATACTCTCTAAATTAAAACATTGTTTATCTACCAAAGCTATGCTTCAGATTTACTATTCTCTTGTGCATCCTTACCTAATATACGGACTGACAATTTGGGGGTCGTCATACAAAACACATATTGGAAAGCTTGGTGTTTTGCAAAATAAGGCAGTCAAAGCTGTTGTGAAAGGCAAATGGGCTGACCATGTTACACCCTTTTATAAACAACTAAATATCCTAAAGTTAAAAGATCTGTACAACTTTGAAATTGCTAAGTTTATGTATCAGTTTAGTTTTAATTTATTACCCGACACTTTTCAAAACTACTTTAAAAAATGTAACCAAATTCACAACTTTTCTACTCGAAACTCGACCAACCTAGATTACTATTATTATCGATACACAACCACAAAACTACAACGCTCAATAAAATACTCTGGCGCAAAAATTTGGAATAATATATCAGATGAAATTCGCAAATCCTCATTCACAACTTTTAAAAGAATGTACAAAAAGAAAATTATTGACTCATATTAAACAAATGCTAAATTAACCTACTAATCAGTTTTTTGATTTCTTATCTTCTTGGACAGCTTCACCGTTTTTTATGTATTATTATCTCTTTGTCTCAATTATTCAATTATAATTATCATTGATGAGTTAAGGGTGGCTGCTTGACTTGAAGACCTTGAACGGTTACTTCGCAGCCTCCTGCTGCTGTGATGCTACCATCATTTTTTACTCGTTTTTTTATTGTAAACTTTTCAACAGTTTTACTGTACATTGTGTTTTGATTTATTGTACATATTTTTCGCAGCGGCCAATAAACAAACAAACTTTCAAACTTTCATGGTTAAAAATTTTTGCAATATCTGAAAAATCGTCTATCACTTGCCTTTTGTTATTCCAGAAGCACCACACTGTTCCTTTGGATGTCCAGACGTCCTTGAAACCAAAAGCATCTCTCGCTTGACGAAGTAATGACAGACGTCGTTTGGTCAAGGACTCTGTGATCGATAGTTTAGGACCATCAGAATCAGTTTTTAATTTGCTTTTTGAATAAAAAATTTCGTCCCTTGTCATCCTTCTAACAAATTTAATAATTATTGGTTTGTTGAGTTTTTTAGATGGCAAGGGGTGGCATGCGTCTATGTCACTCACAGTAAGGCAGTTAGTTGGTTTAACTACTTGATTAATTTTATTTACCACATATTTCGAGTAATCTACATTACTTCCCTTGTTTGGGGCGTCAGTACATCCATGAAGTATGAGGCAATTGCTTCGCCCATACTGCTCCAGGTCATCTAGCTTGCGCTCTGTCCTGTATACGGAGCGTTGGAGTTCCCAAACTTGCTCTTGAAGAGCATAAACTTGTTTGGATAGCTCCGTCAGCTCCAAGTGTTGGGCCTGCTGAAGTCCATCTGTAAAAGATGAAGACACAGCAACAGCAGGGGGTGCAGCAGTGGTTTGTACAATAGCATACTTTTGCTCATACCTTTTTTGACTTTTCATAATCTCTGCCATTCCTTTTAGTATCTCATCCATCTTTGCCTTGTCCTCAGTAGTCATGTTGCAGTTCAATATATTTTTGTTTTTAGCTTTGGATTATTTTGTATGATATTATCAGTAAAAATACAGGAACCTATACAATGTCTGCTACTCCAGCATTCCCTGAAACTTGTATTCAAATAGAATCTGGGTAAAAAAAGGATTTTCGGATGGATTTATTATTGCAATAGAGGCACAAGTCTACGAATTAATTAATTTAAGTAGCAAGATACTAACTGATTAGAATTAAGGTTAAAAATAAAACAACAAAGTGAAATGGAAAAATAGGCTAGGAATTAATTTAAAACTCGATAAAGCTAAATTTAGGTTAAACAATGAACATATAGCAATTACTGTAGTATACAATTAACACGACATAAATAATTACAGTTTTATATGATTCCTTTCTTGTGAAATGTTTTTCCTTTTCTTCGGGGAAAGGATAGGGATACCAAGCCCGGACTAGAATTAGAATCCCAGGGTTTGATTGGGGTAGAAATAGTTAACTAGGATAGGGGTAGGGATAAAAAAAGGGGGGGTTTTCAGAACAACTCACTTTTTCTTTAAATTCTTTCTTTTCTTGACTGAGATTTGGAACTAAGCATCCAGTAATTCGCAGTCGCACGACAGAACGGTGATCTTTTATGTTTTCTTTGTAGCCTTTTCTTTATTTATTTCAGCACTTTTGCAATAACAACTAAATCATCTGGCTCACTTACTAATCTCTTTTCTTCTTGTGTCTTTCTCATACGAAAGATTTATTCTTGTCAGTATAAAGTATGACTTTTAATTTTTACTTTAAAATACAATGATTGATTTGTGGAAGGGAAGCAATGAGAGTTCTCATGCTGAGTTTCACGAAGCATTGGAAGCAACATTTTCATTATTTTTTGTAGTCTAGCGTAGTCTAGTAATAGTGCTTGCTGTTTGATGTTAATTTGCATTGTGATATCATCTTGCCACATTATTTTGCAATTTGCGGCTTCAGGGTTAATCGTGAAGCTTAAAGTGCCTCTGACAGGTAAATAAATTCGCTAAATTTACGTAAGATACCAAAAAGATGACACTAACAAACTTCCCTGACCAACAAATCGTAAAAAATATCAACAGGCTACTAAGTTACACGCTTGCAAACTTTCGTTGACATCGGCGAATCTGGCACTCATTCAATTGCGAAAATAAAAACGGCAACACTGCTGTGACGTCACAGTAAGCGGGAAGGATACATTCTTTCTCTGTGATGACTTGGTAAAGTATGGTACGGCTACTGCAAAACGTGAATGTGTGGGGCTCTGTTGGTCTAAAGCATGTGCAAATTAAGAATTACCGAAATGAAAAAGTGAACTTATTATTACTATCAGGTTTCGATCAAATAGGTTGAGTTTACTTTTATCAAACAGCATCTCAATTCAATTAAAATTGCAGTTTCATAGGGCTACAATTTTCATACTTTTTTATTTGTCCTAATCTGGCTATAGCCATTTGCAGTGTAACAACAGTATTTCACAAATAGTACCTTTAATTTATGATTGAGGCAATGCCTACAAATTGCTGTTTATGTGACATTGTCAGTGACAAAGACCGTGTGCTTTCTTTTCCCACTTTCCCACAAAACAAGGTACTGAAAAGAAAATGGTCAAAGTTTTCTTCAAGTGTTCGAAAGTGGGATGGGCCATACAAAACTAGTCGTATATGTTCACTTCACTGAAGATGATTTTGTTAATAGGCCTACCACTCAAGTAAAAATGCCTACAGGCATATGTTGGAGTGTATACTACAAGGTGATGCTCTCGGAAGCAACAATCGGATTGTGATGCCGTCATGCATTGTTTGGCGAATCCGAAACAATTTTCCAGATCCAGATGGCCGTTACACAGGATTTCAATGGCCAACTGAAGGCACATTATGAGAGAGAGAGAGAGAACTTTTATTTATTTTTGAATAGTGATGATGAATTAAATATGAATGATGATTCGTACGATTTCTTCATTTTTCACTTCAAGTATATTTTAGGTTTTGTAGGAACGTATCCAGTACAGTTTTATTAAACTGCAAAAAAAAAAATCTTCGAAAAAAACAACCGCTTGTAGGCCTACCAACTCCGACCAAACTGTGATCCACCAGTTACATCTAAGAAGCGTTTGTTTCATCCGTCGCTAACGACGTCCACTTAGGATGACGTAATACCACCAAAGTCGTCCCAGAGCAGTGAAATATGGAGTTTCGCCTGTGGTGGCGCTGCGGAGCAGTCGTTTTATTAAATTACGCCCTAACCAGTCGAGCTACGAGGTTAAGATTAAAAAAGTTCACTAAGTGTAATTCTGCGCTAGGAAATGCTTTAAAAAGTTACTATACTTGGATCCAACCTGTCAGGAGCACTTTAAGAGAAACCTCTCAGAAAAGAGACAAACGAATGGCCAAAGAGTGGTTGAAGTCAGTTATGAACGTTCCCTAACCGTTATCAAAGCTTGTCAGTATAAAATATGACTTTTAATTTTTACTTTAAAATACAATGGTTGATTTGTGGAAGGGAGGCAATGAGAGTTCTCACGCTGAGTTTCACAAAGCATTGGAAGCAACATTTTCATTATTTTTTGTAGTCTAGCATAGTCTAGTGATAGCGCTTGCTGTTTGATGTTAATTTGCATTGTGACATTATCTTGACACATTATTTTGCAACACACAATCCAGTCTCTAAACATTATAAACACTTGCGGTAGGTCACTAGGTCAGCCAGTGGTGAGATCTTAACTACTAAGTAGCTGGTTTGGTAGGTACATGCATTAGACATTTGAATGTTTGTAGTGATTTTCAAGCGAAACAGAAGTTTTTGTTAGTTGTTCGAGTGTGTTATTGTTTAAAATACATGTAAAAACTTACATACGAATCATTAACTACGGAGATTAGCATAAATTTGATGCTCTAAAAATAATCCATTAAAATAAATTTTTTGACAGAATATCTAAAACTAAAGTTATATTTTTCAATTTTTAGGTCATAAAAAAATGGCCCTAGTAATGACTGTCAGTCACAATGTGTTCTGTAAACTGCTGATGCGGCTACGCAGCGTCTAGACTAGAGCATTCGGATTAAAGTTTTATTGGTACTTTCACATACAACATTGTAAATGTAAGTTAATGGCAAGTCTCTATGAGACATTGGATTTTCCGCGCACATACGATTTATAGCGTCAAGAACACTAATTGTGCGCTGTTTTTTTTTCGGTCATTGACCGATTTTTTAGAAAAATGTCCGAAAAAAATATAGCCTAGCCAATTCGGTCAAAATGTGCAAACAAATATGTACATAGTCACTTCGGCCTGAGGATGGGTTTCTTTTATGTCCGGTTTTCTTTCTCCATCCTAATATTATTATTATGACTGCTCATCCACATCAATATTGGAACTGGCAAATTCAATCCACAACACTTTTCATTAGGCTGTCATTTATTACTACATGTGTGCTTCTCTCTGTTTTTGTTTTATTTTTTGCTATTTGTTTTTTGGGTTTTGTGGCCGTGCTAACTACTGATACATAGCCTACTACATAATTTTTCATTCAGGCACGTTTTAAACCTTTCAAGGTTTTGCCACCTTTTCCGGTTCGTTAACGTGCTGGTAGGTTTATATCGATTTTTGTAGTTAGCATCTTTTTCATCCCGGACGCGTTAATGACGAAAAATAAAATGATTGATTGATTGATAGGCTACAGGGGTTGTTGAAGGTTGTTTCCCTATTACTGCTTCAATCTTATGTAGCCTATGGTGTGATAGTTCAAGCCCTGGAGAGATCGCGAGTTTATGAATGGTTTTACGAGTTCCATGGCGTTCCCAACCAAAGTCGAAGGATTTTCGCTTGCGTGGATCAGTCCCTTTGTAGCGATCCATTATTTCGTGATATAAGTTTCCCTTTCTTTTACTAAAGTGAACTACTTTAACTTAAATTTATTTCCTAATGTTTCTGTAATTTTCCATGTAATCTGCTCCCGAAGTCAATAAGAAAAAGGGAACTGACAATAAAATGATTTGTTCGCATTTGGCAAGAGCTCAGTTAGACCAGTTCAGCTCTCAGAAAAACATTAAATTGATTGTTTAATTGAAATGTAATGACTCGTGATAATGTTTCACTATCCTATAATTTCATTATTCTGTACTGTTTAAATTCAAATTGTGTTATAGACCTACAATATTATACGAACACCTTCTGACAACTTAAAATTATAATTCGAATAACAATTGTGTGGAAATTAGTTCATGGAGTCAGATAGCCAAACTAGATAAATTAGATAGATGGAACTTTCATCAAGCAGTTAGACAGCCTTAATATCAATTCAAATATAAACAAACATTCTTATACTTAAATATAACTATCCTTACACGTAAAATATTGTTACCACATTATTATACTTAAACATGTAAAATATATGTTACCATATTGGTGACCTCGCACGTAAGTAGGTTTTTAAAGGTAAGTTTAACAAGATAACCAAAATATAAAGAATCTGGTAAGTAGATTATGCTACAAAATTTTTATTTCTATGTCAAAATTAAAATAATGATAACAACACGAGCTCATAATTATCTTCTCAAAGTATGTTAACAGACTTTCACGCGTTGGTTTGCCAACAATTTTTCTGTAGCTCATTATAGCCTACTTTTTAAAGCACCACGCCAGCAATTTATTGCTCGTCAAATGTAACTGATTTTTGTTGTACGATCAATGGATGTAACGAAGCTAATTGTTCTGCAGCAGACAGCCCATTTAAACTGCCGATGTCTACCATTTTCTTTTTATGCCGAAGCGCCGTTCGTCAAATGTAATGTTGTTAAACGTTGCTTATATAAACTGATTGCCAACAAGCTGCCTTTGCAGGGAAACTATTGTCATGTAATTTTTTGTAGGTTATCGCAGTTTCAAATGTAATTTAAATCCTTAGCTCATTTTAATATATATTTTTTTATCTTTGCCTTCCTACATGCAACTAGCATGGGAGATTGCCAGGTTCGAGCCTCAATCTCATTTTTATACAAACGCGCACGTGCAGGCACAGCTCTGCAAAGCGTTATGGTGTCGCTTCCAAGTAGGGACAGTAGATACCGGGACGCGCAACTCCGTTGTTCCGCCAACATTAGAAGGGTAAATTGCCAATTTGACATTTTTTTCACGCTTTGCTGCTGGCTTGCTTTCAACTAAATAGTTTAAATTACTTCAAAACCAACTTCACTCTTTTTATATAACCCATAAAAAATACATTATTTTGTAAATAAAAAAAAAAATTACCCTTCTAATGTTGCGGATGAACGAAAAAGCGGATGTAGTTACGCATCCCGGTATCTACTGTCCCTACCGGTACTTCCAAGCAACCATCCGTAAGTTTGTGCGTCTTTTTACTCCGACAAGGGAATCTCCAAATAGGAGAAATCATTGTGAAGACTTTGCTTCACAACTTTGCCACCCTTATGTTTTCAGCTGAAGCAATCAGCTCATATAACTCTGTGGCGCAAAGACAGGGGAAATCATGCGAAGCCGCCCATAGAGGTTGTAGTTTTCGTTCGCCCCAAATTATTTTTTTTAATATTACTAGGAGCTAACATGATTTAAGAAACGTTGTTTAGCCATTTTTGGCCGCTGTTTTTTTTTTGCAATTGCACTACTGTGTATGCACACTTTTTTTTACCCTGACAATGGAACTTTTGTTTAAGCTTGCTTGGCATTTGGCCATATATTTTCTTTTGTCTCTTGAGAAGGCAGAATCGCTGTCACATGTTCTGGTGCTGAGCTCGACAAAACAGCACTATCCATCACACTTAACTTTTACTCAGCAAAACAATCCATTGATGATATCACTCGCCTTGACTCAACTGACACTATATCATTTCTTCAACTTGTATCGAAATATGGCTGATCAACGTTGGATAACCGTCTTGTAGCACATCGCTGAAAATCTTCCCGACAACCCATGTGGTTGACTGCAAATCTTAGTGTTCACGTTGCGTGAACAGTTTTCGATGTTTTAGTTATGTTGCTGTATAACGTTTTTTCTTAACAGTGCTGTTATCACCACCAATGGAGTCACACGCTGTGAAAAGCAATCGCATGAACTCTCCGACCCCGGAATCGTAACTGGTCGAAAACACAATCCATCAGTGAAGTCATCGGCCGCACAGTCGATGGGCAGCCTTTACTCATGTGATTAAAAGCTGCAAATCTTTGCGTTTACATTACGTTATCTTAATATTGTACTCATGTAACTTTTTACTGTAGTTGTTTGTGTATTTTTAACAGCGCCAAGCTGTTGTTTTACGACGAATTACTTTAAAGATTGTCCACAATGGCCAGTCTACCATTCGCCCACTTGTTTATTTTACAGTCTGCAGTAGCCTAATCGCAGAATTAGGTTATTTTTGTTTGTTCTAAATACATGTGTTTAATCAAGCACGCAGTTGTTTGCAGGGCAGTTACAGCTTCTTCCAGTATAGCCATCTCAAGTACTTTGGAATGAGGTGCACCTCAAGCCACTTTGGCAGTTCTTCGATGTCTGGCTATATAAGCTGGCCATTTTGCGTTTCAACAGTTCTTGCCTACGCAGTAGGTTACATAACTTCGTTGCAAAAAATGCAAATATTGCATTAATGCGAATTCGTTGTCTTTTTCTGCAATTGTCTGCATTCCTTCCAATGCAAAAATCAGTGGTTGTCTATTTCAACCATTCCCTCTGTATAAGTTGTCTGCTCAACGTTTTTGTTTTAGTGTGTATGGTTGAATATGACTGCAACTGAGAGTGTGGCATGCAAATGGTTGGCATGGCATGTTACTAACCTATTTAACCTATATTTGGTCACGCATGCATATGCCCACGAAACATTACTTTCCATACTGCATGAAACAACCGCATGGTTTTGAATCATGTACTGTATCTTTTTTATTTCTGTTTTTATTAGCAGTTGCTGAACGACTGTTCAGACTAATGAACATTTACGATTTTGTGAATGGTATTTAGACCTATCGAAGCGTATGTTCTTTTGTTATGTATTAGTTTTTTCCGCATTGCAAGTAGCACCTTCACATTTCGTACAGGTCGACTATCAAACCAAGTCGACAAATATTTCTATAGTCGGACGTGTAATTGAATTTATTTTGCCTTTTCTCAGAAACCATCATTAACAACCAAGACCAACGCAAGTGTTCTGCCTTTTTCACCGCCAGAAAAGAAAAGTGCTTTCAGAGCTAATGCTGCAGCGTCTCTCTAGCGCCATGCAACGAATACAAAAGCTGTCTTGCTGTGATGGCGCCAAACGACGTCGTTCGACAAATCCTTGCGACGACAAAGCAAGACAAAGCTACATCATGATCAAGCCAATCACAAGGCACTGTCTGTTCTTTAACGAAAAGAGTCAGACAAACAATGAATGCCTCCTAGGAATTGCGACGGCGCCCATAAAGCAATGAAAGTTTTCATGCAGCGAACTCAAATACTCGGCACAAACTCAGACATTCCTTTGCGGAAGGCGGTGAAACCACGCAGAATCACTTCGCCACACGATACCACAATCACAACACCACATTATTATCACAAACACTCAACATACTTATTTTGTACCATATCTGTTACGATTTTATTCATTACCGTTTTTAACTCCTTAAATTTGAACTAAACTTGGTACCTTTGGTTCCAATTTAGCCCAAATTTGGGGGGGCCTTTGTAGCGATCCATTATTTCGTGATATAAGTTTCCCTTTCTTTTACTAAAGTGAACTACTTTAACTTAAATTTATTTCCTAATGTTTCTGTAATTTTCCATGTAATCTGCTCCCGAAGTCAATAAGAAAAAGGGAACTGACAATAAAATGATTTGTTCGCATTTGGCAAGAGCTCAGTTAGACCAGTTCAGCTCTCAGAAAAACATTAAATTGATTGTTTAATTGAAATGTAATGACTCGTGATAATGTTTCACTATCCTATAATTTCATTATTCTGTACTGTTTAAATTCAAATTGTGTTATAGACCTACAACATTATACGAACACCTTCTGACAACTTTAAATTATAATTCGAATAACAATTGTGTGGAAATTAGTTCATGGAGTCAGATAGCCAAACTAGATAAATTAGATAGATAGAACTTTCATCAAGCAGTTAGACAGCCTTAATATCAATTCAAATATAAACAAACATTCAAGCAGTTAGACAGTCTTAATATCAATTCAAATATTAACAAACATTCTTATACTTAAATATAATAACCATTACCAAACCTGTATAAGTTACGTAAAATAATTATTACCACACCTTCATTTAGTGCTAAAACTGTAGATGCGTTGACGTGGCAAGTATCCAAAAAATAAGTAAACGCAGTAGTTGTCCACCGTGAGGACTTCGCTTTGCACGTGAATGAACCCATCCTTTGGTCGATGATATCGGTGCCACCCTTTGTGAAGTCGTAAAGCTTATACAAGCCTGGCTTCTTTTTGCCGTCATCCTTGGTAATTCCCAATAGAGGTTGCATGGTCGTCAACATCAACACATTCTGCATGCCAGAACTTCGTCTGCCAATAAATTTCGTACAAAAATTCCTCCCTACCACTCACTTGCTTCACTTCCAGGGGTATTCCTCTACGTATAGCGTTGAGGGTTCCCACTGACGTTATACCCCTGTCAAGCAACCACTGCACGAGTGGTATGGAGGTGTACAAGCGGTCATACGAAATATTCCACCTTGAAGGTCACCATGTTGTTCCAGGCTCATCACCATTCCTTTTACCACTTCTTCTGTTCCACGAACGTAAAAATGAAATGGCTCTTCCTTCGGTTTATCTGAATAGACCGATGTCGTAAATGTGTATGGGAATCTGCTGGCGTTTACCGACTTGAACAGAAGGCCATATTTCGCAGGCTTGTTTGGATTATATTGCTTGAAGGCAATTTGTGTCCTCATGGGGTATAGCGTTTCGTCCAACGACAAGTAGTCACCTGGAATGACATGTTTGCCGCAGTTTTCGTTAAACATTTCGAATACGACTCGAAATGCGGCAAACCGGTCATTCTTCCAACGTTGCGGCCTAGTATTTTGGTCGTCGAACGAAATGTTTGAAAATAAAAATTTAAAGCGGTTCTTGCTCATTGTTGCACTAAACACGGGATGCCCTTGCAGTTGATTGAACAATACATCCGTGGAATGACCAGCCTGTCCTAAAAGCCCTCGAAAATACCCCAATCCAACAAAGGCCAGCATCTCCTCGTTGTTGGTTGGGCCAAAATAGCAGTAGCCTACCTGCTGTCATCTAAAATTCTCTCTGGCAACTGAGAAATGAGTGTGGCAATTTTTCTATTTGTTTCTTGAACAATAATATTCAAAATGTTTAAAGAAAAAAATAGTTCCCATGCTTGCCGAGGAGTCGTGGCTTCTTTGGCTTCTCCTCTAACACCAGTCGGGCCAGATATAATGTTAGCCCGGCCCCTTCTCCCATTGTGCATCGGCCTCGCATTAGACCAAGTAATGCTGACGCCGCTCTCTTGTCTGTTCTTTGGTTTTTCTACAAAAGTTGTATAAGACTTCAGTGTGTCGGGAAACTCAACATCATCGTAGTTGTTCATGTCGAGAGAGAAATCTATGCCCGTTCACTAGTTTTTTCGATGTTATAATCCGTCGTGGTGGCGCAAACTCCAGTTGAACATCGCCCATGGAAGGTAACTGGTCGTCAATCTCGATCGGAATCGCTGTTGCGGAAGTTGACGGAGAAGAATCTGCTTCTTCATCTGAATCGGAGTGCCATAAATCCTCCAAATCATCCGCCTGGATTTCGTCGTCAGAATCCAGTAAAACATGTTGCAGTATTTCTTCAGCACTGAATCTTTCCCTTGCCATGTTTTATTTAAAAGTGAAAAGGAAGTAATTGGATTTTTTTTATAATGGCGTTGAAATACTAAGGAAAATGTATAATGAAACATATTGTTAGTGACATACAAACTAGTTAGAAAAAAACTGTTACACAGAATTATAAAAGTCAAGAATAAACCAAAACTTTGCAATATAATAAATTGTCAGACCGTGGTCAAAAATTGTGAAGTTTTGCAATCAGAGGGCACTTTACATATTTACTGATGATGAAACTACTGTATATTAATATTATGGTTATCTATAGTGATTCAGATTAGCTTCTTGAGCAATGCTTTCACGTTCAATTCAATTCAATTCAATTTATTTTTCTTTGTCAGAATGCAAAAGAAATGATATTGTGAAAAAGAAATACAGTAACAAAACTAACAAAAGGAAAAGGTGGCAAAACCTTAATGGTTTAAGACGTGCATGAAAGGATCTAATATTGCGGTATATGCATCAATAAATATAGTTAAGCACGGCCACCAAACCTGATACTTTAAAATAAGTTGATGAATTAGTTAAGAATCAGTCGCCTCCTCGTTCCTGGAACAACTGGAGCGCCAATTCTTAAAGCAATGAGAACACGACTGAACCCAACATCACAAAAACAAACTAATATACACAGTTACACACACATATTGAAATTACGTAACGGACTATCAAAACAAGGACTATTTACAGATTTCATACAGAAATAAAGTGTTCGCAGCAACGATATTAAGTAGCCTATATATTGCAGAACAAATACATAATATGGCAGCTCATTATCAAGATAAAATAGTTAAAAAAGCTTTGTTTTTTAAATTAATTTCCTGTGCATGTAAGAGCATAAGAAGCATGATGATATAGCAGCGTGTTTTTGGTATTTCTAATAAGAGTTGAATCATCTTTTATAGCGTCAATGAGGGATGGAGTGTTTTTGGTATCGCTAATGAGAGGTGGAGATTCTTTGGTAGTGCCGATGAAGGATGGAGTGTCTGAGTTGTTTCAAGCATCTTTTCCAAACCAACCTAAATAATAATCTTACGAAAAGTCAAGCGATCCTCTGAACGAACATAATAGCTTATAATAATCAGGGAGTAGTTAGATGCAAGCTGGTAGTAACTTAGTGATATATTCTTATCTGGCAAATATTAAATTATACAAAATGGTATAGTAGCTTATTCATGAAAGAGTAAAGATAGTAATCATCATCCATATCCGGTCGGGTGTAATATATAAGATATACGTATAGTAAGATATGTTAATGTATAATATAGTAATATATGATATGTAGGATAAATTTACAAAAGTGGCATTTGGAAAGGCATGCTATACCAGGATATGGTGCAACAATCAATAATACAGTCAGATAATTAAAGAGTTACAGCATAGGTTGTTAGAGGTTAATTTTCAAAACGCAAGTGCTTTTTCAAGTCACTGCAAAATATTGAAAAGGTTTCAATTTCAGTGATGGTTTTCGGGAGATGGTTCCACACTTTAACTCCACTAAACTGAATGGATTGTTGAGTCAAGCTTTTGGAGAAGTAGGGGAGGAAAAAGTGATTGTTGCTTCTGGTTGATATTGAGTGCAAATTGTTATTAAGTTGAAATAGAGGATTAAAGCATTGGGGTAAGTGATTGTGTTTGAGTTTGAACATAAATTTTGCAGTTTCTATTGTGTATAGTTCGTCAATTGTGAAGAAATTATGGGATTCAGAGTGATTTGATTCATGTTTTGCAATCATTTTTATAAATTTGTTGCAAATCTTTTGAAGCTTTTTTAAAACAGTTACATGACCATGCTTCCATACACTTATGCAATACCGGAGATTGCTTTCAATTAAGGAATGATAAAGGCAAATCAAATTGTTGGTGTTTAGGTAGGGCTTAACCTTGCAGATAACTCCAAAGTTTTTGCGAAGTTTTTGCAGTAAAGATAGCATGTGGGGTTTCCATGACAAGTCTTCGCTCAGCAAAATGCCTAGAAAACTAATAGTCTTGACACGTTCAATGGGTTGATTGCATATAGACAGTGTGTAAGAGAGGTTTGAAAGTTTATTTGTATTATTGAATAACATGTATTTTGTTTTTTTTACATTTAGTGATAACTTATTTGCTGCTAACCAATTTGTTACTCCTGTCATTTCCTCATTCGCCATTTCGAAAAGTTTATCATAATTTTTACTGCAAAAGAATAAATTGGTATCGTCAGCAAACATTATAGATTCAGAGTGTACTAAACATCTCGAAAAATCATTAACATAGATTAAAAATAATAGTGGTCCAAGGATCGATTCTTGTGGTACTCCATAACATATTTCTCTTTTAGCAGACATTGAGTGAGATACTTCTACAACTTGAAATCTGTTTTGTAAGTAACTTCTGAACCACCAGTCATGGGCTATTCCCCTAATACCAAAATAGTAAAGTTTGTTTAGCAGAATGTGGTGATCGATAGTATCAAATGCTTTGGACAGGTCCAAAAGTATACCTAGTGTTGTTTCTTTTCTTTCAATTGCATTTGAAATTTTATCAACAAGATGTAATGCTGCATGACTTGTTGAGTGATTTTGTCTGAAACCAAATTGCTGACCATAGAAGAAGTTATTGCCTTCTAGAAAATTGTATATTCTATTGTACATTATTTTCTCAAGTACTTTTGAAATTGATGGTATTAAACTGATAGGTCGATAATTACTGCAGTCTTCTGCTTTCCCTTTTTTAAATACAGGTATTACTTTAGATGTTTTAAATGATGATATGAATTTGCCATTGGTTAAGGATAGGTTAAATATATGTGCAAGTGCAGTAAGTATATTGTCTGGGGAAGCTTTTATAATTTTTGTTGGTATTTCATCAATGCCACAACTTAGTTTGGAT
Source organism: Aplidium turbinatum (assembly GCF_918807975.1). Lineage (NCBI taxonomy): Eukaryota > Metazoa > Chordata > Ascidiacea > Aplousobranchia > Polyclinidae > Aplidium > Aplidium turbinatum. Next base: position 105,940 of record NC_137483.1, on the reverse strand, counting down.
TAAAAGGAAGAAAGAATTTGCTTAATTTCAAGAGTGGTGGTGGGCTGTAAAAAAATTGATTTACTAATAGGATTGGAAAGGTATTCTGAAAATTGTGAAGTTTTGTTTGGGATTTTATCAACTAGCTTTGATGCAATTGAAGAAAAATATTCATTAAAGTAGTCAGCTTTATCTTTGTTGTGAGTTAAGATTTTATCTCCAGCAGCCAGACGGGACCATTTGTTGCACTTGCTTCTCCCTAATAGCTGATTTAAAACACTCCAGGTGCTTTTAAGATCATTTTTGTGTTTTAACAGAGCAATTTTGAAATGATTTTGCTTTTTGAGTTTCAGTGATCTAACATAAAAGTTTCTCAGAGCATTGTACCGGGATTTATTTATTGCAGATGATTTTCTAATGTACGGTACTTTTTATATGCAAGTTGTTTTTTTCTATGAAGTTCACAGAGTTCAGCATCATACCAACATTGGGTTTTCGTGTGTTTTACTGATTTGACAGGAAAACTATTTTTAAATAATTCGGAGTAATTGTTAAAAAACCTATTGTAAGCTGCATCAGTGTTAGTTTCTTCCATTATATTTTTAGTGTTTAACTCTGATAGTCTTTTAACAAAATTACAGATGTTTGTGTTACTAAAGCACCTTTTCTCTTTGAAGTGGGAAAATTCTTGAATTAAACCTAATTGAGAGCATTGTATTACAGGCAGATGGTCAGCAATGCAGTCAACTATTATACCAGCATTTGTTTTGGCATTATAGACATTTGTCCATATGTGATCAATAGCTGTGGAACTGGATGAAGTAATTCTAGTTGGTTTAGTTATCAATGGATGGAAGCTGTATTCAAACATTGCATCAACATAGTTACTTTACTAGTGTGACAGTTGTTATGGTCTAATAGATTGTAATTAAAATCGCCCATAATAAAACATTGTGCATTTGATTTTGATATTGTTTTTATAGTTAGAAGGAGTGTCTGCAGAAAATCAGAGTTGACAGCACAAAGTGATTGAGGGGATCTATAAATAGTACCACAAGTTAACTTTTTTTTGTTCACGAATAAATCAACAAAAAGAGATTCAAACTTTTTTTCTTTCATAATAGTTAAGTCATTTCTTACAGAGAACATAAGATTATCTTTAATGTACAGTGCTACTCCTCCGCCCTTCTGTTTGCATCTGCTGTTTGCAAGAAAAACATACCCTGCTAGGGAGGTAAATTTACCAATCTGATTTATTTTTAGCCATGTTTCATTGATGGATATAATATGTGGTTTAATTGTCATGGAGGTTAAAAGTGCTTGAAGTTTAGAGAAATTGTTTGGGTTGGATAGAGATCTAATGTTTAGATGCATAGTTATCAGGGATTCATTTATTTGCATATTTGCTAATAATGAGCTTGCTTCAGTTGAACTGATATACACATCATTGACTTCAAAATATAGATCTGGTTCATCATTACTGGCAATTTCATTTGCATTTTTAGATGAAAAAAGCTTGTTAAGTACTGAAGGTTCATTGCTGAGGGGTTGAGGAGCTGTGTGTATGAACAGTTCTGAGAAATTAGTATCATCACAGTTTAAAAAGGGTAAAGAGTTTTGCAGACAATTTCTGCATAAGTAAGAATGATCAAGTTTTTTACATGTACCAGTGGGTATTCTTATATTACTGGTAGTGCATTTAAAGTGATAAGAAAAGCCACACATGCTGCAAAATGTGGATTTCTGGTTGCTGCGAACAACCTTATTACATATGTTACATTTAGGTTTAAGCATAACAAATAAGGAATAAGGACTTACCTGTATAGCTGTGAAAAAAACAAACCAAACTAAATGCAGAAAATGTAGCCTACTGGTTTAGTGCTGAAAGCACTATAATTGTGTTGTTGTTATTTTGGGAATAAATGGATCAAAAGGACAATAATAAAATATACTAATGTCAGTTGAAAGAAAACATATTTTTCTAATTGTCAGACTTGTAGTCCATGTACTAATTTGCGACCGTTTATCTTCAGGGACCTTTAAACATTTTATATGTTAACTTAAACAGCTCCAAATTTTTCTCTGTCAAATTATTTTCAGTTGCAAAATCTTTGCAAATTTTGAAGTGGACACCATTACAGCGATGGTAGCAAATTCATACATGGACCCCAATATGTATAAAGTTAATTTTAGTAGTTTATTTATCAATATGTCATTATCTGAGAAAGAACAAGTTTCTATTTACAATTTAAGCTGATAAAAAGTAGGTTATTATATGGATGTAGCTAAAATCAAGTTTATCTATTTACTTAACTCTTCAATGTCCTTTGTTGAGTGAACTTGGTGCTTTTTTTCCTTGACATAGGCGAAAATGTTGCCATTGAAGGTGTAGACATTACTTTTTCCGAGTTTCTCTTTTGCCTGATTAACTAATAAAAGCCTTTTTTTAGTTAGAGATTCAGTGATTGCCATTCCTGTACCTTTCAATTTTGTTTTTGACTTAAATATTATGTCACGAATAGACCGCCTGGTAAATTTTGCAATCATAGGTTGTTTTTTAGACCTTTGGGACAGTGGATGGCAAATACTGATGTCCCAAGCAGTTACCTCAGTACCAGTACTCATTCTCCTATTAAATATATTTAAAACATAATCAACAAATGAGGCATGGCTGCTTGATCTATCAGGCATGTCTGAGCAGCCATGAATGATCAAGCAGTCACGCCGAGAATACTGTTCCTGCTTGTCCAGCTGTTCTTCAAAGTTTTGTATGGCAGAAGATATGCCACTTATCTTCTTGGCAAGGTCATCTATTCGTTTGTCTAATCGTTCAACAGCATTTTTTTTAGGACCTGAAACAAAAGGGACAGGATTAGTATCAGTTTTAGTTTCAGAATTTATGTCACCACACTGACCTTTGAGAACCTTTTGTTCTTCCTTGATTTGAGCCAAGCTGTTCAACACATCTGTCAACATAACTCTCAAGTCTTCTTTGCCTCCCATTGCAGTACCGTAATTAATAGTAGACTAGTTGAATAAAGATTTAATGGTAGTTTTAACACAGACTTCCTAGGCACTCATTTACCCAGTGATGTACGCGCATACAAAAAATATTGACGCCGTCAGCGCAAACGCAAACGTTCGAAAAACTATACGCCGCATGCGTCAACGCAACTTGTAAAAAAAGTTGGCGGCGTCAGCGTTAGCGCATACTCTAGCGCAAACTCATTTTGTTTGCTAGGTGCCAAACATTCACACGGTATAAACCACTCGAAACAACACACTTTTCAAGCCACTTCGCGATTTCTCGTTACAAGAAATTATCTTTTTTGGCCGGAAGACACATCTGGCATTGAAAATATAAGTTTTTGCCTTTCGAAGAAGAGAGCTTAAAATACTTTTCCATGTAGGGCCATGGATTTGTATTATCATGCTCCATTTCACTTGGAGATTAGTATTACCGTAAGTTATTCCCTGAATGCAATAGTGTAGTGTAAGAAACTGTAGCATATGCCTATCAAGAAAATTCTAGTATTATACTAACTGTCGCTCCTAGTAATATACAGTACTAACTGTCGCTCCCTAAAAATCCATTATAAAAAACACTATTTTTAAAATGACTCCGTTTGAATGAGACCAATGTTGCTTTTAATGCCATGATTCTCTCAGTAAGCTCTATGCTTTTTTCTGATAAAATTTTTAAAAAGTGGGTTAATGGAAGACAAAACTGCCAGACACAAGCAAGTTTAGATTCTGAACTGCCCAACTCTTTGTTATTAGCATTCAGGGATAGTTAATTAGCATTACTACTTACTAGTGTTATTAGCAGTAGGCTACTCAAAAGCCTCTCACAATTGGCCCCTGGATGCATGTTTTGCTAAACTGCTTATCAAGTTACAAAACATATATAATTACATACTTACGCAACAGAATGTATAAATTGTCAAGTAAAAATTACCTTAGCTTGATAGCCTACTGTTTGTAGGCCTACACATTACTACGCTACATAGCCTACAACAAGAATAACCGGCAAAGTAGTGTAGGTACTACATATAACATACAGAGTACAACATCATGCAAGCAATCACGGTCGGAGACCAAATATTTGAGTTTGTTTAGATACATAGGCTGCACTGCTCATTGCCTGAGAAGTTTCTGATTTGCCCCAAAATGCAAGACTTAACTAATATAAATTAAAGTAGCCTACTCACAATTGCTTACAAACGCCTTCAACACTGCTTGACTAAAAAAACTTCACACTACGAAGCCAAGTCATTGTTTACATTTTACATGGAGCGACATTACCAACCTACCTACATACTTGCTTGCTTAGGCTACATTACATTCCTGTTCTGACCCGTAATTTACTAAGTAATTTCTCAGTAGGCCTAAGTTGTTTTAACTAATTCTTTCTTTTTTTCTGCAAGACATCAGTCTCCACGTGGGACTCTAGGGTCAAAGGCAGTAGTGCGATATACAAACAAACTCCAGCTGACTGAGAACAATGGGCAATTGCAAGACGTCAACATTTCGCAGTTTGACAAAAAAAAATTGCAAACAACAACTAAGACATTAAAAAGTATGCGTTGACGCTATGCGCTAAAAAACCGAGAAAACTTTACGGCGCATCCTCAAGCGCAAACTATCCAAAAAAATGTGGCCGCAAGCGTTAGCGCAAACAAAAAGTCTACGCCGCAAGTATGCGGCGTAGAATTTGCGGCGCATACGTACATCTCTGCATTTACCTGAAACTTATTCAAATAGAACGTTTATGATAAACTACACGTAGAAGAGAAATCCAACAGGCGTTTGCACAATTTAGTCGTTTAGCGACGTAGATTCGACGAAAGCGGCATAATAATTAGTAGGCCTACCTGGTATCAATATTGGCTGTTTCTGCAATGTTGTGTTATGACCATGAACGCCACGTGGCTTGAAAAACAACATTATAATGCTGCATAAAACCATGTGCATGAAACTGATACTAATCTATCTAATAAAATTATCTTTGATGTAAATTCAACGATTAGGCAATGGTATATCTCAACTAAATTATCAAATATTTCATCATTTTGACGGCTGGAATGCATTGTTGAACCTAAACCGAAAAATATAGATGCGCTGTTCATCCATAATTTTTGATGTTTGTTTATATGTTTAGTGAAAATAAGCTGTCATTCTTGTTATTATATTGAAAATGAAAAGAGCAGTTTGCAAAACGTCTATATTACCATGAATGCGGTTTCATCTATTTTGATTGTCCCTTGCTGCAGGCCTACTCAGACGAATTGTAATTATCACAATTTAACTTTTCCCAACTATGAGCACTATTTCTCGATGCGCATTTATGTATTGTGTGAAAATTTTGATGGTGGTCACAACGGTAAACCATAATCTCTTCGTGGGAAAATTGTAACATAAGATTCCCAGATCCGTTCGTCTGTATGCAATGACCGAAAGAAACACTCTTCTGAAGCAGTGGCCGAGTGGTTAGCGCGTTGGGCTCGCAGTCGAGAGCCTGTATGTTCGACTCCAGCCACCCGCACTTGCTGTTGTTTCTCTGGGCAAGAAACTTTACGATAATTGCCTCTATCCAGTGATCGATTTCGAGTAATGGGTAGTACCAAATTTCAGTCATAAATAGAGTAGACAACCGGAAACAGACATTGCAGTCGGCTGCAGCGTGGGTCAGGTGTACGTCGGAAGGCGTACATCGATGCATAGCGCTCAAGTCCGCTTTCCCGCAATGCAGGATAAAGATAAATAAACAATAAACAATAAAAACGTCTATTCAAGAATTGTATTTCTGTAAAAATAGCCTCAAAGCTGTCGAAATTGGGTCGCAACACGATACGCCACTAAAACTTGTCACTACAATACAAACTACTTAGATAAAGACGGAAATTTCGTCCAGTTGGTAAGCACCAAGCAAACAGTTAATATGTGACCAACTCTTCAAGCAACAATTTTACAAATGACGAGAATAGATTGCAATATTCCAAACGCACGTATCAATCTTCTGTGACGTAATAATGATAAGCATTATGAAGCTATATTCACGCACCTGTTCAATCTGGCTTACACCATATCTCGTAATTCAAGATTTAACGATGCTGTAATGTTATGCTACAGGTGCAATGTTTTACAGGTCTTGCATACGATGGTGCCATCTGCTCATTTTTTTTTAGAAATATTCCATTACGTAATACGCTAAGATTCAGTAGACTTGAACGGCTTTATGTGACGTTTGATTTGAGAATTGTCCGTAACATAGCGGCCCCTAGTTATGACAGTCTAACATGGCATAACTAAAAAAGAAATTAAGGACAATTGTGAGCCAATGAATAAAAACACACGATACACAAATTGTTTGAATCACTCACGTTTAAGTTAATACGCAAATACAAAGGGCATGCAAAGAATGAACAACAATAAGAATAATACACGACGATACGTGAAATTGGTACCGTACCATAGGTACACACTAAAATGACGCTATATACAATGGTTGCGATAATAACCGACTGTTCTGGGCTCAGACAAGGGTCGGCCACCGCAGACAGAACCAGGCTCAAACCCTAACACTTAAGTGTTCTTTACGGGGCGAGGCACGAAATATCCCTCAACGCGTAGTCTACTTTCACTTCCCCCGTACTCTCATCATTGTTGCAAACGGCAACTTTAGCTCTCCGAACCACAGGCTTCCCTTTCCTAATTTTTGGGACTATATTATGCACCCTCCCAAGTTGATACTTCTCGCGTTTACCAATGTCTTGGAGAGAACCCACCACTACAAGTTGACCAAGCTCCAAATTCTCGGCCATTTTTAGCCATTTTTTCCGGCCCTGAAGACCTGGCAAGTAAAAATCGATCCATTTACTCCAAAACTGCTGAGAAAGTGACAAATTGAACCGATAATCCCTTCTTAATTGGTCACGATCATGTGGTTTCCCAACAGCACAGTATGGGTCTAAGTAGGCTATGGGGTCAAAAGTGAGGCAGGGGTGATGACAGTAAAATCTCTAGGGTCGTCACTCAAAGATACCAAAAGGCGTTCGTTCACAATCCCAACATGTATGGTATGTATGTATGTATGATTTCAATGTCCTCATATTTCAAAAATTGAGAAGTATTTTCTTGTTTTAAACACCGAGCAGCGGGGTTTTCACTCTTCATATAAATATGTCGTTTGTAAATTATTATCAGTATCCTTGACGCTTTGTGGAACAATCGCTTGTAGAAGTTGAGTCATTAAAGCAGATTCAACAAGTATGTACCGGTTGTACCCTCGAAGAGCTCTTGCAGCTGCACTTCCACTCATCATTTGAATGACTGAATTAGTGCCGTAGCATGTTTCCAAAAGTTCAGACAGACCTGATCCAAACAACAGTTTGCCAACTCTACCCAAAAAACTCATTACTGTGTGGAAACCTCCAAGACGTCAAACTATATTCATTTTTTTCGAAAGGACAATTTCAACTGCCTTTACCCACAATGGTTGGTCAAACGTGATACATGGTGTTATTATATTCAACTTCGTGAAGAAAGAGGCGTTCTTCCCGGCTATCAGCACAAGGCTGAGCACTCACTAGTACAGCGAGCAGCTGCGATTCGCTAACCATAACGGTGTAGCTTCCACGCTAGCCATTCAGACCATTGTTTGTTTGTTTGTTTGTTTATCTTTATCCTGCATTGCGGGAAAGCGGACTTGAGCGCTATGCATCGGTGTACGCCTTCCGACATACACCTGACCCACGCTGCAGCCGACGGCAATGTCAGTTTCCGGTTGTCTACTCTGCTTATGACTTAAATTTGGTACTACCCATTACTCGAAATCGATCACTAGGTAGAGGCAATTATCGTTAAGTTTCTTGCCCAAAGAAACAACAGCAAGTGCGGGTGGCTGGAGTCGAACATGCAGGCTCTCGACTGCGAGCCCAACGCGCTAACTACTCGGCCACGGCTGCCGACTCAACGGCTGCCGACTGCCGACTCAACGGCCCACGGCTGCCATTCAACGGCTCTCGGAGCGGACGCACTAATGATGAGAGAGGAAACAAATCCATTCCATATGGACAATTTGTAAACCTGCAAGATGTAGTAGTATCCATCTTGAACACTGAGCGTTGCGCGAAAAAAAAGAGCCCAGCCTCATGGGAGAAACTCGTGCTTGAAGTAAATTTAGTATAGTATAAGGAGATAGCCTATATATTAGGGTGCCACAGGCGCCCCTCAAAAATTAAAATTGCGTCCGATACACCTGAACTTTTTTATATATGTGACACTTGGTAAAAAAAGCATATGTGAGAAATTTCAATAAGTTTTGATAAAATTTGGACGTGCAGATTAAGTTTAAAGTTTTTAAAGGTAAATTTTCACAATTTCAATAGTAAAATCCTCTCTAGATCATCAAAACTCAGACATTTCTTCTCAATTACGGAGCATTTGAACTTCGAACACTTTCTGGTGAACTTACTTACTAATTTACAATCGTACAGACCATGTGTCAATTGTATATGTTTAACAATTTATGAAAAATGCCTAAAAATATGAGGTTTCATGCATTATAAAAAAGGATCCATGTAAAGAAAATGCCTATTGAGATGAAATTACTACAGCATTTGAAGAATCAAAAGTAAAATCATTAACTAATCGTTTTTGTTTATTGAAAACTTTTTGGTCTTTGAAGATCAAAATCTCAGCTATGTTTGTACAGAACTTGGACTCAAAAACAAAAATTTGGATCTTTACGCGCTAAACATAGTCAGTAAAAACGTAACACAGAAAGATAAACACAAAGCACAATGCTTAGAGTCCAGACATCCACTACTTAACAACAAAACCACAATAGCATAAAATTTATGGAAGCCTACATTTATTTTAACGCTTTCTAAGGTTTCTAAGGAATTTCAAGTACAATTGACACAAATTCAAAAGTTCTAAGTAGTCGCTTCTTAAAAATTTGGGTGATTCTGGATGGAGCTTCATCTGATTTATCGGCTCAGACAATTCTTCCCGCTTGCTGGCAAGCAGATCAATTTCCTCGTGCGATTTTGATGTATAAAAACAACCTGATGCGCTATCAGAAAGAGTTTGAAAATTGCTTTTAAAGCGTTGAAATATGGAAATGTTGGGTCCACTGCTGCTTTCTATTTTGAGTTCTTCCCAAACATGCGTCAGTATTATCTCCCCAATATGATGCCTGCATGCTGCCCAAAGTAGGCCTTTTCCAAGATGATCTTGTATTTGGATACAGGCCTCAGTTTTGTGGCCTGTATTGCTACTTGTGGTGTCAAACACCATTGCAGCAAGACATGCAGTACAGTTCCAATTGTTTAACAATTCCATGCTTGCATTGGCTATTTGCTTTCTTTTTGGATCGGGTGTTTGTGCAGGAAAATCAGGAACACCAAGCAGTTTTGAGCCTCCAATACCTGATAGTAATATCGGAAGCCTATCAACTTGCTTATTACGGTTTGTTAGTGACTACATCATTTTACCATCCCAATGAATGGTTCCAACTTCAGGAGGTACCCAACCTTTTTTAACCGCTTCAGAAATATTGAAAATCGTTTCAACTCTATACCTTTGAGCCGTCATGTGGTTTAAGTTTACGCGAATAGTTTCACCAGAACAACTCTTGATTAACGAGTGTAGTGTTGCAGATAATGCAGTTGGTGTTATTCTGTTTCGTAAACTTGTGGCCACTAAACCAGGTGATCGTAAAATGTCGTGTGGTACAAATATTGTGGTACCGGTTTTTACAACTCGACGGTGACTCCTTTTACTTCCTGTGGATGTGGAAGACTCGGCAGTGTTAACTGCAGTCACTTCATCACTGGTATCATCGCTAGAAGAAAGTGAAATGTTACTTTTGCTGCTGGATTCAGCCTCTTGACGTTTTATTTCTTTTTCTTTCCTTTGCACTTCTGCTTCTTTTTTAGAATGTTTTCGTTTCAACGTCTTAGGCAAAGCATTGTCTCTCCCTGCCATTGACGCCTCTCTGGTAGTTTGCATGCTCCACAGAAATTCTTTATCTTCCTCAATTGACATCTTCTTCATTACATCGCGAGGCCAGAAAGGAAAGATCAATTGAAGTTTCTTTTAAATTTCCTTAATCCTTTCCGATTACTTTCCATCACTCCTATGGAAGTATTTGATCTGAATTTTGAAAATAAGACTCATTTCATCTCGAAAAGATTGAATTTTTTGAGCCATTTTTTTGGATGAATTGTTGGAATATTAGCTTTGCAGTAAAACGTTAAGATGTCCTTCACTGTCTCGTTTGCTGCATCTACTGATATTTGGATTTTCCTTTTCGTGGGATTTTGAGATTCAAGCTCCTACTTAAAGGCAAGAAAGCTTAAAATCACTTGATGATAAGTTGGCAGTTTACTTCCCTTGATTTTCTGATCATCTTTCGTTGGAATAGTAGAAAGAAGAAGATACTGTTTCTCAGCATTCTGAGACTGGCTGTTCAGTATTGTAATACTAACCAGACCGATTTGTAAAAGCACTACCGTATCAATTATCATTAGTAGAATAACCTAAAAAACAATACAACCATAGTCCATAGGTTTTGCAACATTATTAGCCTTTCCTGCAAGAAGCGAAGGTAACATAACCCTTTCTTACAGTAGGCTACCTGCCTTATCTTTGCTGTCTGCTATATTCTCCCAGATTAAGTCACAATTTGCATGGGTTTAATACTAAGCTTTCCTGGGTACTGCAATAATGATTCAACAGAAGAAGAAATACTAAAGTCATTATTCCAAGACCCTGAGTGAGGTCAATCCAGCTATGTTGATTTAATGTTGCAAGATGGTGAATCAATGTGACAGGCGCGGAGCTGTCATGCTTGACCTCAATTGAGATCTTGACATACTGGCACTGGTCTCCTAACCCAATTCTTGAATTAACCTTGTTTCAATGTTGAGAAACAGATGACAAATAGCAAAAAAACTGATGTTCAAACTAGGGAAATCCCCTAATTTTACTGTATTTCAGTTTAGACTTTCGTTTTCAATCTGCACATCCAATTTTTGTCCAATCTCAATCAAACTTTGCAAAGTGCCTTAATATGTGAAATGTCACACCAGAAAAAAAGTTCAGGTGATTTCGGCCACATGAGGGCGCCTGTGGCACCCTACTATATATATGATCGTTTGTGTTTTGTCTAGTTTAGCCTAGGATAGTAAATATACAGAAGTGAAGAGAGTAGCCTACGTCAGCTGGATCAGTGGACTCTGCCTTAGGCTCCACTGATCTAGAGTAAGGTTCAATGACGTAGTTTAATGGGTCAAACCGAAAAGCAGTCAATTAAATTCACGGATAGTTCTACTGTTGAGATGATATATAAAAACGCTTGAAGGACTCCAACGAATGGTTCACCACTTCCAACAATTAATCAAAGTAACAGTAAACGGCAATAGATTCCAATGCTTGCGACTATTGATCAAGTTTAACGTAATCCACTCGCAGCTTCTCATACGATTCTAATTTCAATCAGAAATTATATTAGCATCAATTTTGCTTTACCCGTATGCAATACTTCAACTTTTGATCAACAATAATCTTTGCTTCTATTACTAACTGCTACTATTACAGCAATGATCTCTCATAATACAACTCCCATAATAATATAATCAACTCAATAAAAATGATTACACAAATTACACCACTATTTATAGAAGGTTGTTTCGGTCTAGTAACTTCGAGAAGGTTACGTAATGTCACATTGTTCTGTCAAGTTGCATTAACGTAAACAAGCAGAAGCTTAAAGAAGCCAAAAGAATGTCACGTAGGGTAAAAGATTCTTACATAATAACGATTTCGCAATCACAGATCTACTGGTAAAACATCCTTATGACGTCATGACAAATGTCACTCGGCAATTGTGAAAAACAACAGTACATTCCAGATTTGTTCTGAAAGAATGTCCCGAATGCTCTGGAAACACATTACATAATAGAGACCTGCAATCAAAGGTTACTTCAGGTCAATAACCGATAATAACACATCGCACCAGAATTTTACAATCAAAACAACACGCTAGTTGAAGACACAAAGCAAGCCATCGCGAGGCATTGCACCTTGATTGTGACAAAGTTGATCTGGCCGATTTTGCAGGGAAGGGTGGCCTTCTCTGCGAAAAGGTTGGGAAGGCCGACCTTCCTGGGTTCGGCGGCTATGCTTATGGTGATGTCCTGACTTTTATTTTCATTACAGCTCTCCTGAAGATCGTGCCACGCACGTGAAACAAACTGTAGAGCAACGTTCTTAACCTTTTCTAACCTGTTACCCCACTTAAGCAATTAAGCATGTTGGGCATCTTAAATCTATTATTTGTCTATTAAATCCCATAACCTTGTCCATTTGCCTTGCAAGCAGTTCAAGGCGTTTATGTCAGAGAAAAAGTCGCACAAATAAGCAACCTTCGACAAGAACACGTTGTTCTGCATCTTCTCGTGAAGACTTCCAAACAGCAGCATAAAATTAATTCCATTCGTACCAATTTTATTAGTCTTTGGCAATCAATTGAATGGAATAGCCAAAGCCAAACCCAACAATGATTTAAGTTTGATTAAAAATTGGTAATAATTTGCACTGTCCTGCTCATTGCCCTCTGGAAGACCTCAAACTTCCCCAGATTGAGTAATTACCCACATGATAAGAGCCGCTGGCCACTGCTGTAGATGATCGTGCAAAAATTAAAATGGATGTAACATTATTTGTTTACAAAACTGCTTTACTTATAGATGTTGTCCAGAGCAATACGAAATCATGCACTCTACAAGAAATCGACCACAAACTGGGCGACTGGTTTAAGACGTGGGAAGACCGCGATGGGGGCCGGCTTAAACGTCTTGCTACAAAAAGTACTGCGGGCAGTGGCATACGCAGGATTTTCTCAAGGGGGGGGCCATTGAGAGTAGCATAGCCAGGAATTTTGAAAGGGGGAATTTTGACGACCGGCGGGCTATTCGCTTAAGACGACACCCAGCGGCAGGGGGTCTGGGGGGCCTCCCCCAGAAAAATTACTTTGAATTTGGTGCATTCTGAGAGCATTTTCAACAAAAATGTGAGTATGAATATTCCTGTAAAATGGTGCTGTCAGGTGGAATAGCAAAAGGATAAGATCATGTTTTCTTCGGCATTTTCGGAAATAAAGCTAAGTCTCTATGTTTTCTTGTTGTTAATTCCTGGCTGAGATGTTTGAATGTTTGGTATTGGCAAAACTCGCTCTTTTAATGCAGTTTTGTTTAAAATTAGGCTAGTTTTTTCAGACTGAAAGCATCATTCCCAAGCATAAAGAGACTGAAAGCATCATTCTCAATATCGTGACATCACACGCGTGCCAAGTGGGGTTGAACCCCTCCCCCCCCCCTTGGCTACGCCACTGGCCATTGATATCCCAGACGTCTTCATGATATCCCAGTATGGTTTTAGTTTAGACTATATCCATTTTTCTTTCACTAATCACTATAATAGGCTTACAGAACACCATGCTACATTGGCATACCTGGGGTGGAGTAGTTTCGTATTGGCTTAGTCTATAAAACAACATTGTTACAGTAATTGCTTTGACAGAGCAATGCAAAACATATTAAATGCCTTAATCTACGTCGTTAACTACTAAAACATTTTTAAGGGGGGGGGGGGCATGGCCCAATGCCCCCCCCCCCTGCGTACGCCACTGACTGCGGGTAGGTTCATTTGTTCTCTCCGTCACTGACAAATCGTTACTATTCTCTCAATAAGGGCAATAAAAGCATTTTTATTTACTAAACCAGCGATTAGTTTATTACTGGAGCAGAACTTCAAGAAATATGCACACATTTTAAGACTTGACTTCGAAGAGCTATCAAACGATAACAATAATAATTTGCACTGGTTAGAGAAGGCAAACCGCATTAACACGATTAACGAATGTGCATTAATGTTAGAGGTTGATAGAACATAACGGTATACCCATTCCCCACCCCATCGTGTAGGCTACGAATTACAGAATTAGAACATACTGAGGAATGTTACAATGTATTAAAAAAATGCTTGTAAAATAACCGGGTGTTGCATACACATATTCATTGGATAAGTAGCAATTAGAGTCTGTTCTTTCACGGTGCTGTAAACACGATCTAATTTGCACTGTACGGTATATTTTCTTTACATATGTTGCATATTGTTTTATAGGTACTTGCGTTTGAGGCCGCCACAGATCACGTTGTTACATCCAGGCGCAGTCTTCTGATGAGGCATGAAGTAGCCTACCTCAGTCCACTGTGTTTTTAGACTTTTATGCATGTCTTGTCGTAGCTGTGAATTGTGCATGGGTGGTGCATTTTACCATTCGAATAAATGTATTTTTCAACAACTTTACGTTTGTTTACATCATTGACTTAAATTTGCTCAGTATAAGAAGGTGGTCATCGTATTGGCATATGGATCATCAGGACAGTGTAAACTTGAAATTGCAGGTTAAGTTTAACCAACGTTGCTCAACTACAACGATTAGTGCAAAATATGTATGGCCAACTGCGACGAAAGGTGCAAAGTGCGTTTGGCCAGCTTAGGTACCAACGATGAACTACGTTGGCAGTAGAGTTGGGATTACGTAGGCCCAAAGATTTTAAAATAAGTCGGCTCAACTGCGACGAATGGTGCAAAATACGTTGGGCCATCGTAGGGTACCAACGATGAACTACGTTGGGTGTAGAGTTGTGATAACGTTGGCCCAAAGATTTTAAAATAAGTCGGCCCAACTGCGATGAATGGTGCAAAATACGTTGGGCCATCGTAGGGTACCAACGATGAACTACGTTGGGTGTAGAGTTGGGATAACGTTGGCCCAAAGATTTTAAAATAAGTCGGCCCCACTGCAATGAATGGTGCAAAATATGTTGGGCCATCGTAGGGTACCAACGATTAACTACGTTGGGTGCAGAGTTGGGATAACGTTGGCCCAAACATTTTAAAGAAGTTGTCGCAACTGCGACGAATGGTGCAAGATACGTTGGGTCAACTTCGGCCACAACGTAGTGCCAACGGAGGAGCATTATTTTACTAACTGTCACACTACGTTGGGCCAAAGTACAAATGTTTGCTGGGTTACTTATAGTTTGCTTTTTTTTCTTTTTTGAGGCAATCAGCTGGCTTCTTTTCCCTGAGGCTTTCTGCTGATTTCTTCAAAAAGGAAAAACTTTTAATTTGTTGATGTGAAAAAGAAAGAAACACCTTAGGCAGTTTCTTTCGAAAAGGTTGGCAGTTTTTTGTAACTAATTAAGCGCCAGCAGCGTTCTCACTGCAAACGTGGCAAAACCTGCAAGTGCTAGTCTAAAATACAACAAACTGTTTAACTTTTGCTTTGAAAAGTTAACAAATACTCGTACATACAATTGTGATCTGAGAATTAAAACAGTAGGCTATATAGTAGCTCGCAACAATGATACCAAGCGAGCCCTACAACTTTCAAAGAAGACTTATAGTGAAAGCTGAATGCCAAGGTTGGCTGAGCATTGACAATTTCATAAGTTTTTTCATGGCAGATGGCTTTCTCAGCAAATATGCAAAAGGACTTGAAGGAGTGCGCACGTTAAACTTAAAAGTCGGCAGCCGTGGCTGAGTGGTTAGCGCGTTGGGCTCGCAGTCGAGAGCCTGCATGTTCGACTCCAGCCACCCGCACTTGCTGTTGTTTCTCTGAGCAAGAAACTTTACGATAATTGCCTCTACCTAGTGATCAATTTCGAGTAATGGGTAGTACCAAATTTAAGTCATAAGTAGAGTAGACAACCGGAAACAGACATTGCCGTCGGCTGCAGCGTGGGTCAGGTGTATGTCGGAAGGCGTACACCGATGCATAGCGCTCAAGTCCGCTTTCCCGCAATGCAGGATAAAGATAAACAAACAAAACAAACAAACAAAACAAAAGAACATCAATTTGTTATTACACACACCGAAACAGAAAAGGAAAACTTGGATAAACTAGCTAAAGATCACCAAACCCCAACTGCATATCAATACCAAGGAGCTACAATAACAGTCACCGCTTGGAAGCCAAAACCACCCTGTGACATAGTAACACTCTACCCAGTTCCAGTAGAGTGGCCGGTAGAACTATCAAGAGACATTGCAAACGACTGTAAATGGAGAAAACCGGAAACAATCTTCTTTGGGAGATTTAAAAAGTTCCCAAACATAAAAAACGAATATGTTCATATCCACCTAAGGGACATAAACCTGGAAAATATCCCAGACAAAATAAAAGTTCATGGTATATGGATATATATCACAAAGCCAGGAGAGGAGCATCTCCCCCTGTGCAGAATATGCAAAAAGCGAGGTCATTGGGCAGCAGATTGCGCCCAGTGCGATACATGCAAAAGAAGGGGCACACAGCCCAACAATGCCGAACGACACAAAAAATGAACAATACACCCCAACGTCATCTTTGTCGCTTCTGCAAAGGACTGGGCCACCTCGATGCAACATGTCCCATGAGAATATTGTGTGGGCATTGCCAACACCGAGGACATCAAGGTACGGAATGCCCAAAACGTGCCCTCCTAACTCAACAAAGAAACGCCGAAACTGAAAATGGTACTACAAGCCTTAACACTGAAGGACTATCATCAGATATAGAGTCCACTGACATAGCATCACACCCATGGGAAAAGAAAAGCACACGAAGGAAGAAAAAGAAAAACGAAAACAACACACAATCAACAAAGACATCCGATATCTAAAACAAGAAATGCACCTGAAAGTCACCATTCACCAACACCCACCCACATCCGACCTAATAAGCGACCTCTTGAAGATAGTCCGCCCTTAGAAAACAAGACCCAAAAAATAGATCCAAACTACTCAAAAGAATCATCCTCCGATTCGGAACAAAACTCAATGCCTCTGATGATTGACACATCATCCCAGAATCAGACAGATGAAAACCTTCTCACACCATCAGAAAATGATGAAAAATCTATCCTTGAACTAAACAAAGATGAAGAGCTGCCAAGAGACAGCGAAAATACTTACTAACTATTATATTTAAAACGAATTTTTATTGAATCCCTTTATCGCTTAAAAACCAAAAAAAAAGTACTAATAATCATAGTGTTAAATAGCCTATAATATAGCTTAAGGTGATTGTGTATCATACTTTTGACACCTAGTGAAATGCTTTCTGAGGCAGAGAGTCAAACTTGTCACACGCAAGTTAAAAAGCTTAAAATTTGCTCAATCAATATAAATGGAATTTCCAAAAAATTTACCAACATTATAAAATTCTTTAAGCTTCATAGACTCTCTGCCTTAGCTATTCAGGAAACTCATCGACTTTTACCTAAACAATTGGAAAATTGGGAAAAATTTTACAACATAAAACTTTTCTCAAACATATTCCCTGATTCCCCGAGTTTTCGTGCAGGAACTATGATAATACTAAAAAATGAAATATATCAAAAGGGTCAACCCAGACACACTATTTTAAAGAACAACCACCTCCACCAGCTACACATCAATATTAATGGGGAAAATATGCATATTATCAATGCATACTTTCCACAAAATCATAAAGACAAAACATCACTATCAAAAATACTATCCACAAACTTACAAAAATGGAATGATGACAAAATAATACTACTTGGTAACTTTAACCTGATCACAGACCTTCTAGATACGGCAAACCCTCAATCCTTCTCAAACATAGGGACGGTACATTACGGGACGCGCAACTCCGTTGTTCCTTCTTCAATAATCAAGAGCTATAAAAACGACATCCACTACCTGACTATGTTAATTGTTATTATTGTTTGTAGTATCTGTATTTGTTTTGTTTTTTCTGTTCTTCCTTCCTTCTTCTTTTTTGTGTCAATTTGCAACAATATTATCAACGCAATACTTTCTTTTGTGTAACTATTTGAATGAGAGAGTGCAGACTCGACGACCTCCTACGCCTTCAGGGCTACGGTCTTTCGCACTCTCTCATTGGATGCACACTGTCAGTTTTTGTTTTATGTGTGTTTCGGCGTTTCGCATCCAAACAAAAATAAAATGACCATCCATCCTTCAACATTAGAAGGGTCAATTGCCAATTTGACATTTTTTTTACGCTTTACTGCTGGCTTGCTTTCAACTAAAAACCTTAAATTACTTTCAAACCAACTTCACTCTTCTTATATAACCCCAAAAAAGTAAAATATTTTGTAAATTACGAAAAAACGTAACCCTTTTAGTGTTGCGGTTAAGCCAAAAGCGGATGAAGTTTCGCATCCCTATGATCTACAATCCCTACTCAAACACCTACGACAAAAAGACTTTTAAAACACTAGTTAATAATTTTCAACTAATAGACGTATTTCGATACAAACATCCACACAAAGCAATCTATACATGTTCACATCCAAAAGCAAAAACAAGAATAGATAGAATATATATAAACAACAATACCTTGAAGCACTTTGAAAACATTACACATCACACAAATTTGTACTCAGACCATAATAATGCACCAACCTTACTAGCCTAAGCGTAAAACGTATTGACCTGGAATAAATTGCGACTTTAACAAATTAGGTATTGTTGGAAAGCTTAACTCCTCTAGATTAAGATTTTTACTCTCCTCCAACCAGAAACCCTTGGCAAAAAAAGTTATGGCCGTTTTTTTAGCAGCACCTTGCGCCGCTAGTGTCGAAAGTGCAATTTTCCTTTTGCGCAAGTTTCTAGTCTAATTTTCAAATTTTTTCCCTCCGTGTATAAGAAAGAGACAACTCACATTTGAAAAATTATTTTTTTTTTTAAATGACGTCACTCTGACGCCATCAAAATAAAATTGCTTACCTGTTACTGCCAGCCCATTGATAATTGCAGATCCAATACATTTCAGTTCAGTTGTTTTTATTTCTGACCATCATAGTATCAAAAACAATAGCCTACACGTCAACATAGCAAAGGTCGAGAAAAAGGTAGAAGCGACAAAACGCGAACGTTAAAACGTGCTTGTGACCGAAGTAAGTTATTGAGTTGAAAAAAATTTGGCACGGTCATAACACCTTCAGAAAAATTTAAGATATCAAAGGAAACTAAAAGAAAGAAAATGTTACAAACAAAAAATAAACAAATAAACAACATATATTTAGGCTATAGCTTTATTAGCCCACATAGCTTTAGCTGATATATTTAAAATTTGTATGGACAGTTGCTATGAAGATCGGTCATGGTGCGTTATCAAGAGTGCTGATGGTCGTGAGGGAACACGCCTTGATGCGTTTAGCTCATAGCAAAGAAGAGCAAGGCAGGCAAAGAAAACCCCACAAAGAAATCCTACCACGGGCAAAGCCATTACAAGCGCAACGCACCATGCCTTGCACAAATCACAAAATAGACAGGCTGTAACTTGACGACATGAAAACAATGACAAAAACAAATAAAACAAACTAGCAAAAACAACATCATCATCCTGCGGAAATCCAATTATACCCAGAGAAGTTATGTCTTGAAGATATCAAGTGTGCTTTGTTATAAAGTTGCGTTGATAAAGCGATAATTTTACACCCCAGTCAGTTAAACTCGTCACCTCCACACTGATCCAACGTCAGCAAACGTTGAATTACTACAAAAATGACAGGCATCGCTAGCTGGGATGTAGTAGTGGGATCTAAAAGATCGTTTTTAGACAGAACGGAGCTTCATATAATGATTCAAGGAGGCATTTTGACCCCAGGTCCGGTTTAATGACGAAATTAAGCGTTACAAGTGGCGAGAGTATATTATGGGCATTATACAAAAAATGCAAAATTTTTAAACTTTACTCCAATAATAATTATGCCTTCGAGGAAATGGTTGGCAGTTGAGTGCCCAAGGCGTGGAAGTATTTTTCTTGTGGACGATGAAAATTCGACTCACACTGCTAATGGATATGCCATGTCTGAGGAGTACAGCTCAACTATCCAGTGGAATCTTTCGGGTAGCCCAAATTTCGGAAAAACACAAATACCCATCAAACAAGAAAAATTGGCAAATCGTGCGTGGGTCTGGGCAACCACCCTATGTATTAACGCAGCAGGCGCCTTCCTACCGTAGGAGAATAAAGATCGCCATGAACTATGTGGTACCGTACAATTGTTTTCATTTGATATTGTTTTATATTTTATTATCATAAGCAAACTTAAGAAAAAAATTTCATACGTTTTTAGGCTCATTTTCAGGTTCAGTCCAGCCTTTACAGTAACGTTCCTATATCACTTAACTGGTGTGAACTTCTATGCTCGGTCACTCATAAAATCAAAAGGGCAAAACGTTCCATTTTTTTATGAAATCATTTATTGAAACATGATCAAACCGTCGCAATCCTCAGGGTAGTCTTCTTGTACATAACTGAGATTGCAACAAGTTTCCCAACGACACTCTCCACATGCTGTTACGCACTTTAAGCCATGTTTTCTGCAGCTGCAAGACATTGTAGCCTACCACATTGATTTTTTGTTCCTTCTTTGCATTTGCATCGTACAACGTTCAATAGCCATTCTGGTGCCGGATCTAAATTGGTCTTTATTTGCATAACTGCTCCTGCTGTGTCAGCTTTCCATCCCCACTCTGCGAGATCCAAGATTTCGGTGTCAAGATGCTTCCACTGACATACCTGAAACAACAGTTTTACATCAACTTAGATAAATCAAGTCTTGCTGCCATAAAATTTTTGATTGGTAGTACACCACTTGTTTATGCTAGTCATGTTATAACGCAAGTTGTTTTGCTATAACTTGCATTTTTTCCTTACAGCAGTTCATGGCCACCTAAAGATACAGCCTGATTTGTCACATTTTGCAGAAATTTCCACGTTTTTCTAACTTTGGGCGAAATTTTAAATACATTTTTCTGAAAATTAGATTTTTACGCTTGATTTACTATTTTCCCCAGATGACACCATAGGTTTTAACATCCTCACATGTTGAAAAACAAAGAAATTTTGATTTTGAAGATTTTAGTCAGACTGTTAATTTTTCAATAACAGTCCGATTTTGCGTTTTTCAACTTACTTTTTCTCATTTGCTATTGCTTCCCCAAGGCAACAAAAAGATTTTATACCATTAGCAGACAGCAAAAAGTAAAAACATCTCAAAAAATGTCAGTCAAGCACTAGCAGTAGCTGTAATCAAAATCTGCAAAATGTGACAAGTCAGGCCGCATCTCCAGGTGGCTTTGCAGCAGTTTAATACGGTAGGTTTTTCACTAAAGCTTGATAGATCAACAAAACATTTCATTATTATTGGTGAATCTCATTCAGACTGGTACTCAGCAACATTTTCATTTATTCTTATTTAATTAACTGTGCACCAGTCCATTACAGTCCTAGTAACCAACCTTTTCAATAACAAATCTCTTCCAGCATCAGCTATTTGCTCACGTGTAGAATCTAATCTACCAAATACATCAGATTGTTAAAAATCTTCCTTCTTCAGGTAATTGAACATCTTTATCTTTCCTAAGCAACAAGACGTGGGGAAAATCCAGAAAATACTGAAAGCAAGATTGAAATGTAGGCTACTGCTATCACAGCTGATTAATTATATTGGTACCTTGTTGATATATTGCAGAAGTTGTATCACATCCACTCCAAGCATGAGCAAACAGCAAGTAATTTGAAACAACTTAGAAATTATTATTTCATAAAAACCTTTGTAAAGCTGTGAAGAGAGAAAACTAACCTCAGATCTGGGAAAAAATGGCCACACAGCACATTTGCTCTTTCAAACTTAATCTATATCTGAATATGTTATAGCATTTACAGGTGGTCTCAGAAGTAACAAGAACCATAGTTCATAGGCCTCCTGGTAGGCTGGCCTCCTTATTTAACTGATAGGTTGTGCAATTACCAGAATATGCATTATTGCATGGATATCACTAGAAGCTACCAGGTCTCAATAAACACCCCTCATTTGTCAGTTTGTGCACCAGTGCACTGGCAGCCTATAACAGTGGCCTACTACTACTACCATACTGCATTTATTGGTATACTTCACACCTGCATGCAATGCCATTTAAAATCCAAGATGTTAAATGAAAGAGAACTCAACTAAAACAACAACAGAAAACTCAAAAATTTAATATAAGTTAGATGATTAGACATGCTGCATGTAAAGAACATTTAGACCTGTTTCCTTTAATTTTCATCATAGCCTAGCATACACTGTTATAGGTGTTGCGGCCAATCTCTGTACAAATCAAACGTCATATAAAACCGTTCAGGTCTACTGAATCTTACGTCATGGAAATTCCTAAAAAATGAGCCAAAATTGCACCATCGTTCGTAAGTGTCACGATTTCTTTCTATCTCTTACCAGGAAAAAGACTTGGAAAGATTCAATGACGTAGTTTAATGGGTTATAACCGAAAAGCAGTCAATTAAATGTCGAATGGTTCTACTAGTGAGATGATAATCTAACTTCTTGAAGGACTTTAACGAACGGCTTCTCAAATAACTCTAATTTCAAACACAATTTATATCAGCACCAATTCTCATCTACTTGTATTCAATTACTTCAAGTCTCAATCACCAATAATTTCTGCATCAACTACCAATCCACAACTCATAGCACAACTCTCATAATCAACTCATAATAATAATAATAATAAACTTAATTTGCGTTCTTCTGGTGACTATTTACTAGGTTACCTCGTGATGTTAAAGATGATAACTAGCTTCTTTTTTTTTCCGACGTTTCGTCAGTCAGCACGACTGACTTTATCAAGGTGGCTAAAACAGGTTAATACAACCTGTTCAGCAACGATGGCACAACACAAAAACATACTGATAAAATGAGTAAAGTAAAGCAGCAAGAATCAGAATTAAAACACGCAACAAGATACCTAGAGGTTAAACTAAATGCAGTGAATGCCTAAAACCAGTAGGCTACTTCCCGCAGCGTAAATTTATCTATTCCAATAGATAGATAAATTTACGCTGCGGGAAGTAGCCTACTGGTTTTAGGCATTCACTGCATTTAGTTTAACCTCTAGGTATCTTGTTGCGTGTTTTAATTCTGATTCTTGCTGCTTTACTTTACTCATTTTATCAGTATGTTTTTGTGTTGTGCCATCGTTGCTGAACAGGTTGTATTAACCTGTTTTAGCCACCTTGATAAAGTCAGTCGTGCTGACTGACGAAACGTCGGAAAAAAAAAGAAGCTAGTTATCATCTTTAACATCACGAGGTAACCTAGTAAATAGTCACCAGAAGAACGCAAATTAATTTTATTACCAAATGCCTGGTGAACAGTCTCTCTCTGTTTTTAATAATAACAAACATTACACAAACTACACCACTATTTATAGTTGGTTGTTCAGTCCAGTAACTTCGAGAAGGTTACGTAGGGTTACATCATAAAGAACCATTGTTCTATCAAGCAGCATTTAAATGTAAACAACAGAAGTCTCTAGAATGTCACGTAGGGAAAATGATTCCAGAAAACACATTTTACATAATACAGATTTCGTAATCAGAGGTTACTTCAGGTCATAACCGATAATAACACATCGCACCAGAATTCTACAACCAAAACAACACGCTCGTTGAAGATACAAAGCAAGCCATCGCGAGGCATTGCACCTTGATTGTGACATACGCCCCCCTTACAATATTGTTGCAAACAATATAACAACACAATCAATACAAAACACACCACAAAACAATTAATTACTCAATAAAACAGTTCTCGTAAGTCCATCGTTGCATGATCTACCAACGATAGCTTTTCTCAAAACAATAGTCACGTTTACTGTGAAAGTTTCCAACGTCCTCAACAACTTCAGTGCATCGGCGAGCGAGATGACCCATCTTCCTACATCGGAAACACCTCCTCTCCGGACAGTCCTTGGCGAGATGACCTTCTTTATGACAGTTGTAGCAAGCCTTTTCATCAAAAGGGCAGCTCCTGGCTATGTGTCCAATCTCCCCACATCGGTAGCAGTGGTTGTCACGGCAACGTCTGTTTTCCGAATGTCCGCCGTCAGCAACGCACTCCCTGGCGAAGTGTCCGCGTCTACCGCATCTATAGCAAACTCCAAATGGTCGTCGCCTGCCTCTTCTCCTCGGTTCTTCGCGCTCGTAATATCCGTCATCGTGAGATCGTTGCTGATTATCTGCAGAACAATCTCGAGCAAAGTGACCATTCTTGCCACAAGAATAACAAGTAACTTCAGAATCTCTCTCAATAACATTTCCGATTATAAAACCAACTAAAGAGTTTTGTAAACATAACGCTTTCACAGTCCCACTACAATACGGAGTTTCGATATATATCTTCGCTAACGGTCCTTGGATTGAAGTGTTATTTATCGACATCACAATTCCAGTTTTTCCCGTTAACTGACTGTCTTTAACCAAATCTCTCCTCACCATTATACCCGTAGAACCAGAATCACGTAAAACTTTTACCTTTTTGTTTCCAACTGTTCCATCCACTACTGGCAGGTAATCTTCAGGTATTATTTTTTCGCAAACATCTTCATCCGGTCTCTCCTCCTCAAGCGTGGGTTCAGGAATCATTAACGCACAACCGCATCGATAAACGTCCGTGTCTTTATCTTTTCCAGACTGATTGGAAAGAGAATACGACTTGTCCTTGCATTCCTTCGCTTCGTGTCCTTGCCTATTGCAACGATTGCACCACTTCCTCGATTCCTGATGATTTCTGTTAGTCTTCCTCCGGCAGTTAACAGATTTATGACCTAAGCCATTACAATTAAAACAACGTACTTCTCTTGGAACCGCACCTCCTTTAAAATTATTTGTTTGCTCCTCGTCATTATCGAATGACAACATCTCTTCGGTCGACAACTTCTCATCATGAGCAACTAAATATTGTTCCGCCACACTGGCTATGTCTTCTAGAGTCTTTGGACTTCTCTCCATTAAATAAACAGACAGATCTTTTGAACATGAATCTGTGAATTGTTCTTTAACTATAAGGTTTGCCAATCCGTTCAATGATTGATCGGCCCCCGAAAGTTCAAACCATTTTAACAAAAGGTTTCTTAAACGTTCAATAAATTGACCTGGGCCTTCGTGTCGTTCAGGCTTTGCCTCACGGAATCTTTGACGGTATCCATGCTCGGTAAAATTGTATCGCTTTAACAGAGCTAACTTCAATCTGTCGTAGTTCATGGCCTCTTCTTGCGAAAGTCTTGAATATACATCAAGAGCTTGTCCCGATAATAACATGCTTAGCTGGGTAGCCCACGTCGACTTCTCCAATTTGGCTATTGTAGCATATCTTTCAAATCTTAACAAATAACTATCCAACTCATCTTTTTCTTCAACAAATGATGGCAAATCTGGGCGAGTAACTTGCGCCACAATAACATCTCGAGCATTATCGTTAGTAGAATTAGATCGCTCACCAATGTCCAGCTTTTGTCTTTCTAATTCAAGTTTTAACTTTTCCAATTCATATTGCGCTCTTCTTTCTTCAGCTTCTGCTTCGCGTTGCGCCCAATTCTCTTCGGCTTCGCGCTGCGCCCGCTTCTCTTTTGCTTCAGCTTCATGCTGTGCTCGTTTTTCTTCAGCTTCAAGTTGTGCTCGCTTCTCCTCAGCTTCAGCCTCACGCTGTGCTCGTTTTTCTTCAGCTTCAAGTTCTGCTTTCCTTATTTCACGAGCAGCTCTTCTATCTTCTCTTTCGTCAGCTTCTCGCTGAGCTTTTTGGTCCATTATCTTGTGATACTCTTCCATCACAAACTGAGACTTCTCATTACCAGTCAGCCCCATTCGTTCAGCCATGCTCCCTAAGTCTTCAATCATCTCATGTTTGACAGTATCCGCCATCTTGACAGCTTGTTGTTAATTTATTATTCTTTCAATAAATCTTTCGGTATTCTTCGGTTTTTCGGTTAAATCTTTTTCGGTTTGTCCCGGACGAGCCCTCAGAATGTCACGATTTCTTTCTATCTCTTACCAGGAAAAAGACTTGGAAAGATTCAATGACGTAGTTTAATGGGTTATAACCGAAAAGCAGTCAATTAAATGTCGAATGGTTCTACTAGTGAGATGATAATCTAACTTCTTGAAGGACTTTAACGAACGGCTTCTCAAATAACTCTAATTTCGAACACAATTTATACCAGTGGCGCCGCCAGACCTTCAACATTGGGGGGGCAAAATATTGACAGTGCAAGACAGTAGCATAGTAAAACATTTTGAAAGGGGGGGTGTTGACAGCCGGCGGGCGAAGCCCGATGGCGTGTTTGCCGAAGGCGACACTTAGCGGCGGGGGGTCTGGGGGGCCTCCCCCAGAAAATTTTGAAAAATTACTTTCAATTTGGTGCATTCTGAGAGCATTTTCAACAAAGTTGTGGGTATGAATATTTCTGTAAAATGGTGCTGTCCGGTGGCATAGCAAAAGGATAAGATCATGTTTTCTTTGGCATTTTTCGGAAATAAAGCTAAGTCTTTATGTTTTCTTGTTGCTAATTCCAGACTGAGATATTTGAATGTTTGGTATTGGCAAAATTCGCTCTTTTAATGCAGTTTCGTTTAAACTTAGGCAAACTTTGTTTTAGAGGCATAGGTTGATTGCTTTTTTTTTGCGAGATTATTACAGTTTTATTATTTATCAATTTTCTCCTTGGTTGATTCAAAAAACGATCTTATTCCGGTAAGTCACTAACTTTTATGCTCTGAAGTCAACCCAAACTTTAGAAAATGTAACGTCATAGAGGTCATGCATCTTGATGAGTGTCAAACAAAAAGCTTTGAGACAATGAAGTTACTTTAGGCTATTTCTGATATATTCAAGTTTTGTATAACGAATGGCTGGTTAGATGTTAATCTAGATCGAACAAGCGATCTCAGCAGTTGCAGATTGCTTACATCCTTGCACAGTTTGAAGAGAAATTACATCATAAGCTAAAACTTTTCTTGTAAACAATGTATTAACATCCGTAAATTCAATTTGAAAGGTTGAAACCCCCGAACCTCCTCCCTTGGCTACGCCACTGGTGCAAGACAGTGGTATATTATTTAATTTCTCTTGTTTTCTACCAGGGCTGGAAAAAATGTTTAGCTTTCCGGGAATCTGTTTATTAGAGAAAAAATTTCCCGTGGTTTACCAGCGCGATAATAAGAACCTTATATTTTGCTGATCTCCGGAGCTGACGTAAACCTTAAAAGTCATGTCGACATATTCTTGATGCCCTCCTTATCGAAAATTGTTCTTTGTAATACCGCTTTGAAGGAGGATTACGACTATGAACACAAGAATAAATTTTAAACTTCATTTTGAATTGAAAAGACATGACGTAATGTCTTCCAACCTTAGTTATATATTTTTTCATTACGTAACGTCTTGTAGGAATAAATTGAAAATCAGTATGATCACTCAAAATGAAAGCAATGGGACCACGAAGCCTCACTAAACCAATCAATCAATGGTCTTGTTGCACTAAAGATGACAACCTTATATTTTACTGATCTCCAGAGCTGACGTAAATATTTCATATTCTATTGTGAAACATTTTCCCATCAGCTGGATGAAAGTGATTAATTTGGCCCATGTCTCGTTAATCCTAACTGTTTCACAGCGTGAAGGGCATTGGCTGTATGTAAAATAATGTAAAAAAAAATAATCACAAGATTACAATGCACGTTCTTCATTACTCTACCAAAAAATAATGTGTAAACTCATGCTACAAATTACACTCATACGTGACCTCAACATTTCAACGTATATCTCTAAAATTCACATAGTTTTAATTTTCGGATATGCTCAGCGTAAATAATTTTACAAAGTGAATCCCAAATTTTGAAACCGTGCCAAAATAACAGAGATATCACTCCTAAAGCATAAGAAGAATTGACAGCCCCCCCCCAAACTGAGCAAGACTCCAGGAGCCCAACCTTCTAAGGGTTAAAAGTCATGTCGACTTATTCTTGATGCCCCCCTTATCGAAAATTGTTCTTTGTAGTACCGCTTTGAAGGTGGATTACGACTATGAACAAAAGAATAAATTTTAAACTTCATAACTTATTTGTATTGAAAATACATGACGTAATGTCTTCCAACCTTATCACATTTTTTTCATTACGTAATATTTACCATCACTAAACCACTTTTGACGTTCAAATTTGTTAATTTATTATTCGGTAAAATGTTTAGATGATGTCACGTCATTACGCCGATTTGAGATATAATTTCATTCATGACGTCATATGGATGAAAAAGTTTTACAAGTTTTATACTCTGCTGAGATTAAAGAAGAAACATAAATGATAAACATTGGAGAAATTGAGTCTCCTTTACAACTTAATAATCGAACTACTCAAAACTGCTGAAACAAAACGTTTTGTTTAAGTGAAAGAATCACTGCAATCAATTAATGTTAAAATGCGCGCGGAAGAAGTCATGGGAGTGTGAGATATCAAAAATTTAACATGTTGTTATTTTTCTACATCAATGTGACGTTAGTTAAAACTTTAAAAAGTCTATATCTTTGCTTCTGTAGAAAATCTTTTTATCTACTGTACAATTTAGTCATCAAGGTTTTCCATACTTTTTTTTAAAGAGAGAGCTTTTACCCCCCCCCCCCCCCCCCCCCCCCCCCCTTGCAACTTGAGTTGACTTACTTGAGGTTGGGATCCAAATATTAAAAAATAATATTAATATGTATTAATAAAAAAAAAATTTTTTAAAGATGATGCCCAAAACATTGGGGGGGCAGCTGCCCCGCCTGCCCCCCCCCTGCCGGCGCCACTGATTTATATCAGCACCAATTCTCATCTACTTGTATTCAACCAATAATTTCTGCATCAACTACCAATCCACAACTCATAGCACAACTCTCATAATCAACTCATAATAATAATAATAATAAACATTACACAAACTACACCACTATTTATAGTTGGTTGTTCAGTCCAGTAACTTCGAGAAGGTTACGTAGGGTTACATCATAAAGAACCATTGTTCTATCAAGCAGCATTTAAATGTAAACAACAGAAGTCTCTAGAATGTCACGTAGGGAAAATGATTCCAGAAAACACATTTCACATAATACAGATTTCGTAATCAGAGGTTACTTCAGGTCATAACCGATAATAACACATCGCACCAGAATTCTACAACCAAAACAACACGCTCGTTGAAGATACAAAGCAAGCCATCGCGAGGCATTGCACCTTGATTGTGACAGTATGACTTGTGTCAAACCTGTTTAAACATGAAATATTGGATCACCACCTTTGAACACCTGTTTGAATTGCGTGACAATGTCTTTCACTATTGCGTCACAGTACTGCGTACGTGAGTTTGAGATATTGCTATTATTCTAGTCATTTTAAAATTGTTGCTTGAAGCTAGTCGCAAATTTAACTGTTTCGCTTAGTGCTGCTAGCTGGACAAAATTTCCGTCTTTTATCCAAGTAATCTGTTCTGTAGTGACACGTTTTAGTGGTGTACGGCGTTGCATTCCATTTTCGACAGCCATGTGGCTAATTTTACAGAAATACAATTTTGAATAGACGTTTCAAAGGAGTGTTTCTTTTTCGGTCATTACATGCAGACGAACGGATTCGGGAATCTTATGTTACAATTTTCCCACGAAGAGATTATGGTTTACCGCTGTGACCAATAGGCCTAGTGCACCTGTGTATTAGGGTGGGCCAAAAAAACCGACTTTGGAATTTCGTTCCAATAAATTGGAAAAAGTTGCCATTTTGTATATGATTAGCGATGGTAAAAAAATTTTTTTGATTAAAAAACTTTTAAGGGTCCAGCAAACGCCCCAAAGTGTTCCAGTTTTGTCAAATTTCGCAAAAAAACGACATAAAACGCCAATAAGACCTTCTAAATTACCACCAATCTTCCTCATATTTGATACGCGTATGAAGCAACTGGATGCGCAGCATATTAAAAAAATTTGATGAATATGGCTCAAGTACCTTGTGAGATATTCATGTGGAGAAGATGTTTGAACATTCAAAATTCTAACCACATGGTGGCGCTGTAGTTTTATATTTACTTTAGTAACTGGCGACACACTGAAGCTAGCGACACATTCAAGGTATCCATGGAAAGGTAATTAGCAAGGCTAAGAGATCATGTATTAAACTTGGCCAAACTAATATTTAATGACGTCACTATGACGTCATACTATTTAAAATTGCCTTTCTGCAATTAATCAAATAAAATGTATTAAAAAAAAAACTATGGCTAATTACGAATCACCTTTGCTAAATCTCAACGCTGGTGTCCATAGACTTGGATTTATTGGAAAGTATCCTCCATGTGGGAAGGAAGTGTTGCTTCACTTCCATGGTTATCACACAATTAAGCAAGAAGAATCGAAAGGTACTACCCCGAAACGAGAAGCAATAATTCTAGTTGTCGAAGATATTAAACAATGGTGGAAGAAAACAGGAATCGGTCTTAAAACCACAGATGCTATATCTTACATGGTCAAGAAGTTGACAGACCGGTATAAAAATTTAAAAAAATGCAAACACAGAGAAGGAAAAGAAAGAGAAACAGAAAGAAATTTTTAGATGATCTGCAAGACGCTATGGGTTGTTAAGAAAAACGTAGAAGACGATTTGAGAAGTCTACCAACCCTAAGAAAATGGAGGACTGGAATTATCTCAAAGCAATTCGGGGTAAAAATCGAAAAACCACTTTGGGTTCTTTAGATATTCAAGAGCAAATAAAAATGAAAAGAAAGAAAACGAGACAAGATCAAGGTATAAAACGTAAACTTAAAGATGCTTTAGATACACCACTTCCGCAAGATTTGTTGCAATCCAGTACTTCTACAGAAGAAAGTGGAGAAGATCTGGATCAAACCTATGTGGGGGATTTGTCGGCAAAAACAAGCAAGACAACGAAAACCAAGAAAAAGAAAGTTCTTACACCCCAAGTTTGCAGCCTGGCAGCCAAATATTCTTTGTCGAACAGGCAAGTGTTTGAAATGGTAGGTGCCGCGACTGCAGAAAATAGTCTTAATAACAAAATTCTCTCTGTAAATACTGTAGGCCTACGCTGAAAGCAGATAAAATTTTCTACTGAAGCAGAAAGAAATCTCTTAGCTAATGAACTTGCTGCAGCTACTGATTTTTTGACACTTTACTGGGACGGGAAAATATTCAAAGCTCGCACTCACTGTGCTGACAAGGAGGAGCGAGTGGCCGAGCTACCAACCACTTCTGAGGGAGATGAGATATTACTCGGAATAATACCTGTGAAAAATGGATCTGCAGCTGAAGAGCACTCTAAAATTCTTAATCTGCTAATAGAAAAGGGCATGGAACTAAACAAAATAATCGCATGCGTAAGTTATTTGACACTACCGCAGTTAATACTGGTGTAAAATTTGGCATTGTAAAACGCTTGGAAACTTCCTTATCCCATGCACTGTTGGCATTAGCTGCCGGGATCATGTTTACGAGTTGCTTTGTGGTGCAGCAAGTGAATCCGTCCTCGGAAAATTGTCTACAACTGGAGATAAGAAGAAGACCACATCACCTTATGAACCACTTTTTAAGAAGCTGTGTTCTGCTTGGAATGATATTAATACACTAGAACTCTTAGATAAGAAGAAACTTTCACGCACTTTATTCCGCCACATTGAAGAAGCTAAACAATTTTTGAAAAGTTGGTTGGAAAATGATACAGTGTTAAGGCATGATTATTTAGAAATGGCCCAACTTTGCTACGTGTATCTTGGTGGTATTCTTCCACGAAAATATATGCCATTTAAGCTGCGGGCACCGTCCGCCTACGGTACCATCATGCAAGATGAATGTCTAAAGTTCTCTACGTTATGAAGTTAGCAATGCTTAAGCCATATTTTGCCCATGACATAGACTCCGGAGTTTGACAACATTCTACAGCGTTTACTATGCCAAAGCGTGGCTAACATGCATGTTTGCTTCCAAAGCTCCCTCAAATGACTTGGCTTTCATCAAAGCACTAGAGGAAATCTGCAGTGCTAAAGGAATATTGCCCTATGAGTTTTTAAAGATTGTCCAACCTGCTCTAGATAAGATTTAAGATCACACTTGGTACTTGAGTGAACGGCTGGTAGGTCTTGCTCTTTTCGATACATCAGTGGATAACTCAACCAAAGAAGCAATGCGCTCAGCTTTGGTGAAATAGCCTACAAAGGAAAACCTCTTCAAAAAAGTCAGGAGATGCCACAATGCTCTTCATTCTCCAATAAGCAATTGAAAGATTTTGTTGGGGCCGACACATATAGACTTTTTGATCTTCTACATTTCAATGAAGAGTTGCTAAAACTGTCAGCGTTGAAATGGCCTGAATCACCAGACTATCAATATACCATATCTGTTGTCAAGAATCTGTCAGTGGTAAATGATTGTGCCGAAAGAGCACTCGGCATGGCAACATCTCTTCATGGTCCTACAAAGCCAAAAAATGAAAAGCAGCTACAAGCAACATATAAAGTGATTGATGCAGTTAGAAAATTCCAACGATCTGCAGCTACTGCATCTGAACCAGTAACCAAAAAAACTTTGGCTGATTTCTTGACTTATAGTGTTGTGCATTAGTATCACTTACTGTCTGTATAAGTGTATAATTACAAACCACGTACTTCCGATCACCTGCATCCAAAAGAAAATGTTACTTTAAACTGGGAAGAAAATATCACTAATTAAAAGTTGTACTTTAAGAATTCGATATACTGTAAAAGGCAAATGAATCGTTCATATGAACTCAATTTCCAATATATTACGTCATAATGACGTCATCAAACATTATCATGACCAAGTTCAATACACAATAGTTTAGCCGTGCTAATTACCTTTCCATTGATACTTTGTATATGTCGGTGGCTTCAGTGTGTCACCAGTTATTAAAGGAAATATAAAATTATAGCGCCACCATATGGCTGAAAATTTTAAAACTTTAAACATGAATATCTCACTAAGTATTTAAGCCATGTTAATCAATTTTTTTTTACATGTTGTGTATCAAGTTTCTCCATATATTTGTCAAGTATAAGAACGATTGGCGATAATTTAGATGGTATAATTGGCGTTTTAAGTCGTTTTTTTGCGAAATTTAACAAAATTGGAGCACTTTGAGGCGTTTGCGGGACCCTAAAAACTTTTTTATTCAAAAAAATTTTTTTGCCATCGCTAACCATATAGAAAATGGCAACTTTTACCAATTTATTGAAGCGATTGAAAGATAAATTTGAAAAACGCTCAATTTTGGCCCACCCTACTGTGTATCTCCTGCTGCCCGGTACGCGAAATTTTTTTTCCCACGAGATTTCTGTATCATTGATTCTAGTCACTCTAAAAGTAAGGTTTTCCGAAAGTGTTAAGAGATTGGTTGATTCAGATTGCGAAATAACTATTTACCAATCAAACTCTGCAATGATAATAAAATATAAGCTTTCCCTAACCCTACTTTTTTTGAAAAGCTCTTGTGCACCGCAAAAACTAATTTAAAGAAGAAAAAAAGTTTGACTTCGTCGGGCGTCGAACCCTCGTCCTCACGATAACTGGGCAGACGATGAAGCCACTGAACCAACCGTGCCAACGAGAAAATGTAGCATTCACACGGTTTTAATCCAAACTTTTACAAACATAGGCTATGTAAATGAGACAGAAATCTCGTGGGAAAAAATTTTTCGCGCCCGTACCGTACCTAACGTTTTGACTTCTGTTGCAAACCAAATTAAATAAATAACCTGACATAACTTACCGATAATGATGTTCTTGCAAACAGTTCTCAAACCAAATTAAACTAGGCTATAAGCTTGCCTGGTACCCAGTTCTGTGATGTTTAGGCTAGTACTGCAGCCAGTGCAGAGTGGTAGATCAAGAATCTTTGCTGTCCCAAACCTACTCAGTACTGCCTAGTTACTTATAAACCTCATGGCTAATAAGCTGGTCAGTGGTCACCCGAGCAACTTCGACAGCCAGAATTTTACACGGCTTGCTGACCGTTAGCCTAATCATTCTGCTACAATTTCAACCGTGTTTCTTCTGAAAGCATAACTAGATTAGCTGCACCACTAGCGGCGCAAGGTGCTGCTTAAAAAAATGGCCATAACTTTTTTTGCCAAGGGTCCCTGGTTGGAAGAGAGTGATAATCCTAATCAGGGCCGTAGCCAGACCGCAGAGCTAGGGGGGGCCAACTTTTTGTTAGGGGGGGCCAAAAAAATTTAAATGATTTTGGCATTTTAACCTCTTAAATACCGGTATCCACAAAAATTGCAATATATCAGATTAGTGTTAAGCCCAACACTGGTCTCTTATTTTATCCGCTAGTTAAATCACGGCAACCATATTACAATGACCAACATAACACAGCAATTGTTGACTTGTTGTATAAATAGCGTTAGGCTACTTGTTATGAGCAGTAGCGTAGCCAGGAATTTTGAAAGGGGGTGGGGTTGACGGCGAGTTTCGCTTATCGCGACACCCAGCGGCGGAGGGTCTGGGGGGCCTCCCCCAGAAAATTTTGAAAAATTACTTTGAATTTGGTGCATTCTGAGAGTATTTTCAACAAAAATGTGGGTATGAATATTCCTGTAAAATGGTGCTGTCCGGTGGCATAGCAAAAGAATAAGATCATGTTTTCTTCGGCATTTTTCGGAAATAAAGCTACAAGTCTCTATGTTTTCTTGTTGCTAATTCCAGGCTAAGATATTTGAATGTTTGGTAATGGTAAAACTCGCTCTTTGCAGTTTCGTTTAAAGTTAGGTAAACTTTTTTTTAGAGACATAAAGAGACCCCCCCCCCCTTGGCTACGCCACTGGTTATGAGCAAAAACTTTAACTGGCTCGAAGAAGCTAGTGCCGAGGATTTTGATATATATGATTACATTCCGCCTATACACCCGTGAGCTAGTCTATTGCAGTCGCGGATGTTTGGATGCAAACCGTCTCACAAACAAGTCTAAATCGATAGATTTCGATACAGAATGTTCAAAGGCCATAGCCTAAGGACCAAGTTTGCCTGTCTTGGTTGTAACATGCTCCGTCTAGTGGGAGCGTCAACCCTTGTTAACACTGAGAATCCACACTCACAAACGGCAGTGCTAGATCCAAATGTAGCAATATCTGCTGCAAGGTTGAACACTTTACAGATTAGAAAACTAGAAACAAAATTTATTTACATTGATTGAAGAGAAAAAATAAACACTGCTTAAAAGATTACGGTTTATATTTTGTATGCGTTGTCTTCAAAAACCACTTGCTTTACCACTGCACATTTTGCGATTTATCTCTGCACAAATTTGGTTTATCACTGCACAAATTGGTTATCACTGACCCTTAGAATATGGTACCGAGAATAGCGACAGCTGATATCAAATAGCCTAATTTGTACCGGTTTGAAGGCCTGCTGGAAAACCATTCCCTCTTTGTTAGGTTATCATTCTTTCTCAAAACATTTTTATTTTGCACAGTTTCTGACAATTTTTCTACCAACCTAACACGTGTTGGCCTTGGTTGAATTGAACATGTTGAGGTTGCCAAAGGAGGGGGTGGGGGGGAGCGAAATTGTTTAATCATCTTAGCTGTTAACTAAACAAAACAATTGTAGTTAATTGGGCCTAGGTTGGAGCTCTGCAACGGGAAAGATGGGCAAAATCATTACAATTGTAGCTGTTGCTCGAGAATGTTGGAATTTTGCCAGGGGAGGCGAACTTTTTTTTAGGGGGGGCGAGGCCCCCCCTGGCCCCCGGATGGCTACGGGCCTGATCCTAATCAAGAGAAATTAAGCTTTCCAACGATACCAAATTTGTTAAGGTCGCAATTTATTCCAGGCGGCCTTATATTTTCGCATTTTACCCTCAGACTATATCATTAAGCTATCACACACACATAAAATGGGATCAACACAAATATAAAGTAAATAATTCCATCTTTCAACATCAACATGTAATATCCGAAATGGAAACAACATGGATCAATTGGACAATAAGAAAACCAAACTTTCAAAATACTCTTGAATGGTGGGATAAAGGAAAAGAAATACTTAAAAATAAGCTGATAGAGCTCTCACAGCAACTTGCAACGATGCAACGAGAAGCATATGACACAGCAAACCAACAACTCCAGATCTTAACCGTATCTGTTACTGGCGTAGACCTTATGGTCTCGCCCTCTGCTAATTCAGCAATTTCACATAGAAGCAGTGACGCTAGAAACCTGAGATTTCTTGACTTTTTTTTTTTTTCTTGTCCCAACTTTTAATCCCGATTATGTTGGTATCGGATAATTGTGAAGTTCACAATAAACCTTTTGTCACAGCCAGTTATAAAATGCAAGAAATTTCCTGATATTCAATAGCTTGATTGACAGTTTACTATTGGCGTGCGGTTTCATTTTGTGTCTGTCAGTCATAACACGACAGCGCTAAAATTCCATTCTCTACCCAGGCAGCAAAATCCGTCATTTTTACATTGATTCAACGTCGATTTTGCTGTCTGGTTAGGGAGTTGGTCTTTGACGCGATATGAGTCATTCTTTGCTGGCAGACATCAATTAGGAAGGTAATTTATTATTTGCGCAAATTGCTTTGTAGTGCAAAATGTGCATGGAATACTGTTTGCACAAAAACGAAAAAACAAAATTGATGAAATTCTGTGTTCTATGCAAGAGGACTTTCAAAATAAAATGTCAACTGAGAAATTTGACCAAGAAATGGCGAAAATAGGTCAAAAACCGAGTCTTTATTACCTTTTCTACCTAATTTCACAGTGTAGATTCAAACGATCTGTTATAGCCTATAACAGATCGTTTGAATCTACACTGTGAAGTAAGCAACGATCATGCTGCTAAAAGCGAAACTCATTCAACTATATTTTCTACCTAAAATACACAATCACGAATATATTTTGCGAAATAAATTGATTGAAGTGATAGATAAGGCTTTTGACCAACGGCATACTTTTTCCCGTTGTTATTTGATATAAGCCGACGGAGTAATTAGCAATAAGAGAGACGTAGACCTGATGGTCTCGGCCAGTAACTCTTGACGCCAAAAGGAAGCAGTGACAGATACGGTTAAACTCTAAGATTGAAAACGAATTTCATCCAAACCTATTATCTGACCGAGCAAAATTTACCGATGTTATTGAACAATTTCACAATAACGCGCAAAGAGGAGCACAAATTCGCTGCAAAATACCTCAAAACGATTCAGAGCAAACAAGCAAAGAATTCTTTCATCTTGAAACTAAAAGAGGTAAAAATAATACTATCACCGAACTACATATAGATGACAATAAAGTCGTAACCAACAAAAATGATATCTTAACAGAAACACACAATTTTTACCATAAGTTATGGGGAATTGATGGAAAAAGATATCCAACAGAACAAGATGAATATCTAAACATTTTGAACCACACCACAATACATGCAGATGAAGCACAAGAAAATGAAAGACTAATAACAAAAGATGAAATTAAGAACGCAATTGATACATTAAATAAAAACTCAACCCCCGGCTCGGATGGCCTCAGCGCAATCTTTTATCAAAAATGTTGGCACATATTGAAATATGATTTGCTTGAAATGTATACTAACTGTTTTCTAAAGAACACCATGACAGTAACGATGAGAGAAGCCATAGTTAAACTTTTTCACAAAAAAGGAGATAAATCATCGCTGAAAAATTGGAGACCAATCTCATTATTGAACACCGATTACAAAATTTTAAGCAAAATTCTAGCAAATAGAATCACCCCTTTAATGAAAACACTGATTCAACCCAACCAAAAATGTGGTCTACCGAACAGACGAATTGAACACGCTACAATGAATATTCAAGCAGCCATCGAAGCAGCAAAACTAAAAAACAGAAAATTATATAAAACAACCTAACTAACAACCTAACCCTAACAAACGGAATGGGCAAACAATGCTTCATATTTAACTCATTTTCAGCCTTTTCTTGTTGGTCGGAATTCGTGGAGATAAAGCGATTCAATATTTTTTCAAAGTATAATTTTGGATAACCATTATTATAGAACATTTGTTTTAATTTCTCTGTTTCAATATTAAAAAGAGCATCATTACAGCAAATCATTTTAGCCCGAGCTAATAGGCACATGATCAGACCAGATTTCCATTTCGATGGGCATAGTGCATCAAAATTCAAAAACAAACCAGTATGGGTTGGTTTGCGCCATACCCAAGTATCAAATTCGGTAGCATTAATTTTAATTTCAACGTCCAAAAAAGGCAAAGTTTCGCGTGCTTTTTCAATTGTAAATTTGATGTTTTTATGTTGAGAGTTCAGCAATTCCAAAAAGGCCGCACAAGACGTCTCCTTATTAAATACCGCAAAAATGTCATCAATGTACCGTAAGAACAACTTTGGGTGAAATGTAAGACGCTTTTTAAATAGTTTTGTTTCCAAGTGTGCCAGAAAAAAGCCTTTGAAAAAGCCTTTGACAGAGTGGAACATTCTTTTCTGTACAAAATACTCCAAAAAATTGGATTTAAGGCAGTGATGATTTCATACTTAACTCTTATATACTCAAACATCTCCAGTCGAGTTGAAATGAATGGAGCACTGACAAAAAAAATCGACATTAGGCGAGGCATCCGACAAGGATGCCCTCTGAGCATGCTCTTTTTTATAATATGCGCCGATGTACTCACACGCCGCATAGAGAGCAATGCATCAATAAAAGGCTTCTCGATAAATAAAAAAGCAGTAAAAATCAAACAATACGCAGACGACACAACATTTATCACTAACAACCTTAATTCTATTAGTGAAATATTAGTGAATTAGTGAAGAATTAAAACTTTACCAACAAATGTCAGGACAAAAAATTAACGAAAATAAAAACACAAATGCTTGTATCACAACCTGAGTTACAAAGTGAAGTACAGCAACATTACCCACATATTCAAATTCAAAATGAAATAAAAATCCTTGGAATCTGGTTAGGAAACAACAACAAAAAACTAGACACTCTTAACTGGGAAAAAGTGATAAAACAAACTGAAACGACTGCCAACATTCATAAATTTCGACCACTCTCCGTTATGGGAAAAATCACCATAATAAATACTCTCCTCGTGCCTATATCTCTTCACATGGGAAGGGTTCTTTACCCCCCAAAAAAACATATACAATCCTTAAACAAAATCTTATTCAATTTTCTATGGTATCCATCTCCAGTTGAGCAATTAAGCAGAACTAAAATCAAAGCAGAAGTTAAAAACGGAGGATTAAAAATGGTTGACATAGAAACAAAATTCCAAACCAGTAGAGCTGACCGAATTAGACACCTGTCCACACTCGATAAAGCTACAGAGCTATGGCATGAGTGGGCAAAGTACAATCTAAACTATAAAATAAGGCATATCAACCCAAAATTATATAACCTAAGTGAACCACACTCTGATTGCCCAAATCCGTTTTATTCTGATATTTTCCGTACCTTTCTCCAACTCCGAAAACACAATCTTGACTGGACTGATATATCATATAATACAATATACACAACCCTAAAAACACAAAATAAAACTAAAACTGAAATTAAAAGCCTAAACAATGAATCAATAAGCTGGCCAGAAATGCTCCTTATGAAGAAAAATATCAAACCATACTTCTCAAACTCTGACATATCGATCTGTTATCGAATAGCACATTCAGCTTTTAAATGGGGCGATTTTTACAAACAATCTAACTCATGGCGTTGCAGCCAGAGCAACATTACTCAGTGCAAATTTTGCAAAATGGCTGTTGACAATATAAAACACCTGTTAATTGAATGTACCTTTACGAAATCAATTTGGATAAAAATAGAAAAGTTATATCATTCAATAACAAAACAAAAGATTAAATTTACAACTGATATAATCCTATACAACCATTTTCCAAGCAGACAGGCAGACAACCTATTGATTCTGCTGATCCTAAATACAGTTAAGAGTACCATAATTAAAAAAAAAAGTTTCACTAGACATTGGAGATAGATATATGTGGGACAACAAAAAATTTGCCAAAACAATCCTCTGGGTTATTAAAACAAAAATTAAAGAATATCTTCAAAGTGACAACTCTTCAATACCGACGCCCCTTACAAACTCTCCACCCTGTAGCATAAGTCGAACATGATAACCAAGCACCCACTGTTTTCGATAGAATTCTGCTATTACTGTAATATCATTTGCTGTGTATGCACATGACTCGTGAATTTTATGAAATGCTCCATAGTAAATGATAGTTATTCCCACATGCCATCTGCATGTATCATCATTGCACTACAAGAGAGCAATGAGGCAACATGCAGATCCTTCTTCGTTTATGCAATTACATGCATTACATTATATTCCTACTTATTTATTTGTTTATTTATTTTTGACCACAAATGTGCGCTGTGGGACGCACGGTAACATAGACACTTTTATTGTGACTTGTAATGTGTTACCTACATACCTGCGCAATGCATCTGATTTCATGTCTAACACAGCAACGCCCTTTGGCATATGTATGATAAGAATATCTTTTGGGCTACTATTGTATGAACGTACTTATTAGATGTCCGTTATTGTGGAGATAAAACACTAGCCCCAAACATAAAAGTTATATCATAACAACAATGAATCTCCAAATCTATCGCATGCTGTTATTTTCCTAATTCAGGTATAACCTATACTGTGCAACAGGTTGATATCAATAATATGATTGCCATTACCAATTGTTTCTTTTGTATTGTTACTTTCCTAATTGACCTTTAAGATTAGAAATCACATGCTCAATGTATTTACATTTGATAGTACTGTTCAACTGTTTTTACTTTTCAATAAAAAAAAACAAAAAAAAAACAGCCTTATGGGCGAAACACGGTGTCAAAAAAAAACCCAGCCACATGGGCGAAACACGGTGTCTATCGCTGTCAATTCTTGCTACAAATCGGCTGCCGAGAAACATATTGTTGATTGGATGGTCTGAATGGCTAGCGTGGAAGCTACACCGTTATGGTTGGCGAATCGCAGCTGCTCGCTGTACTAGTGAGTGCTCAGCTTTGTGCTGATAGCCGGGAAGAACCCCTCTTTCTTCACAATGTCCTCTACCCTAGCGCCTGCTGGTTTTGTTGGCTCTTTTCTTTCGTCAAAGATAAGAGTTAAACTGACTGGTAAAGCGGTGGTCGAATACCTTTGTAACCCTGGCCAGTGCACATCCGTGCTCGCCGAATCAAAGCTTACTCTTCTCCAGTGAGTATGTATTACATTCCCACCTATATTTTTTTGTTTCTATTGATTAATCGAGCCTCTGCTCCACATTTTTATTGAATTTCGTCTGCCACGAGAGCCAAATTATCCTTAAATAGTTGACTCTCTTCATCGTGGTAGACCCCAATTTTATCCGCTCTGCCTACTGGCAGACCGGGTATAAGAGTCAAGTACCTGCGCCGAGGTCGCGTGAAGGAGACGTGGGCGCCGCCCGGCGGTCAATTACTACCGGTTCCAGCGTCTACACGCGACGGGTCGCCCGGCCCGTCGCAGGCCATCTTTCTGGGCTATGCAGAAAGAGCCTGTCTCCCTGGCCCGCTCCGCCATTCTAAATTTGCGGACGGGTCATGTAACGTTTTCGATCCACACTCTCCCTCTACAGGTACCTCGACTCCCCAGCCTGGCCCCCGCGACCTAAGCTGGTAGACTTACCCCTCCGGGTGCATCGTCACCCCTAAATCACGCCACTCCCCGCCGCCGCGGGATGTGGCAGGCGGTTTTCTAAAGTCTTCGACCTGGCTATGTTTGTTTGTGCTCTCTCGCCGTGTCAATCCTTTGTACCCGTGCGCTGTTGTTGCGAATAAAACAGTTGAACACTAGTGGTGCGATACTGACGAGCCCCGATTCAAAGTGCGAACGATTATTTGCGACCTGGTGGCATTGGAGACAGTGCTGCCAAAAGCGATTAACAGCAAGCCTTGCTTTCCTCGCTAGAGCGAGCGAGTGAAAGCGACACCGGCCTAACTTTCACTAGCCTTTTTAGATTTTTTTTAAAGTCAGCTAGATAAATAAATAACTAGAAAGTTTAGAAAATAGAATAAGTCAGCTAGATCCCCCTGCTGGAAACCACTGATCTAGGCGAATAGTTAGCCTTTTTTCCCTCCCTAGATTTTTTTTGGAATCAGCCCTTTCCCCTTAAGGGAATTAGCTGATTGCCACATAGACAGGTCAGGTGAGAATAGTTAGCTAGCTACAGCGAGTCTAGACAGTTCGTGACCAGCTTTTAGGGCGTGGTCAAGTCAGAAATTAGCTAAATTTTCCTTCAGAAGGAAAATTTACAACTTTTAAAGCTTGAATCTCGGTAAGTCTGTTTAATATTCTTCTACTTACCTAGTTATATTACTCTAAATCACTATTGTAAATCATGGGCGACTCTCAGACCGATTTTCAGTACCAAAGAACTGTGGTTGTGCAAGCATCAAGCCAGTCCTGGCTTGAT
This sequence comes from Aplidium turbinatum, assembly GCF_918807975.1. Taxonomy (NCBI): domain Eukaryota; kingdom Metazoa; phylum Chordata; class Ascidiacea; order Aplousobranchia; family Polyclinidae; genus Aplidium; species Aplidium turbinatum. Next base: position 63,516 of record NC_137483.1, on the reverse strand, counting down.
GTAAGCACATTCATAAGTTTCTTTATGGAAGGTGGCTTCCTTTCAAAATATGGGAAAGAGCTACAAGCTGTACGTGCCAAAAGCCTGCGGCAGCACGTTTTCAACGTTACATTCTCCGCTTCTGAGAATGAAACAAAATCCTTGCTTTTGGAGCAGCTGGCGCTAGATCATAAGACGCCAGTTGAGTACAAACATAAAGACATAACCTATATAATCAAAGCATCGCGACCCATGCCGCCATGTGACGTCATCACGTTATATCCAGTGCCAGGCGAGTGGTCACTGGATTTAGTAAACGAATTTGCTTGTCAAGCAAAATGGGGGAAAGTCTACTCGATGACCAAGGGTAGACATAAGCAGCACCCCACCATCTGCAACGAGTTTCTGCACATGTACTTGCAGAACACTCAACTCGATAACATCCCAGAGAAGGTGCAAATGTTTGGAGAATGGATCTCCATCACCAAGCCTGGGCAGGGACATTTGCCACTCTGTCAGATCTGCAAAGTCCGGGGCCATTTAACATCAAAGTGCCCCACAAAACCGAAGAACACCCAGGCCAATCAACCTCGAGACCCGGCGTCCAAGGCCGATCCACCTCGAGACCGGGCATCCAAGTCGACCAGAAATCGGACGCCAAAAAGAAGATCAAAACGCTCTCGGGACAGGAGCAAAAAAGTCTTATGTAAGGAAACCGGTTTCCTTGTAAGACGAGTGAAGAACACATCAAGCAAAACGTATGTGTCAGATTCGTCGCCGACCAGGCAGATCGCTTGTCCTGTATGCCGATCAACAGACTGGCACCACAAACCTGGCTGCAATGCAAGAGAAAAGTTCCGGGAAAAGAGTAGGAAGCGAAAGAACCCCCGCACGAGCGACGATGGCTTTACCACCGTGGGCAAAGGAGGGAAACACAACCCCAAAACCCCCGTGCGCAGCATCTTTTCATCAGATTCTGAGATAGTGGATAAGCCCATGTCCAACACAGAGTCCAAGACATCGACTCCAAAAGAACCATTGCACAAGCGGAGATCGGTTTCCCAACCAGCATCTCCCAGGACGACGAATCGCAGAGACCACGACGCATCCCACGCCAGCTCTAAGGATGCGCCGGTCTCAGTTGACAATGACAACTCGTCAACTGACTCGGAGTCCGTTCCTTCGAGAGAGTCTCCGCGGGCTGGACTGCCCGGGACCTCTCCTCCCCATCAAAATGTCTTCAGTTCGGTGGGTGAGTTCACGGACTCAGACGGCGACCCAGCCAATTACACGGTCTAGTCCAATCTCTTAAACTTTAACCTGCTTTTTCTCTATCTATAATCATGTTCGCAGATACGGAGAGTAACGATTCGGACGCCGGACTGGGCAACCTCAAGGTTGGCTCAATGAACATCAACGGAATATCCAAGAAATTGCGAGATGTCAAACAGTTCTTTACATCTCACAGACTCTCTGTATTGGCAATTCAGGAAACACACAGAATCCCCACCGATCAACTCGAGACGTGGGCTCAACATAACAATTACATAACATACACCAACATAGAACCTGACAGAACCCCCTTCTATGCAGGGACAATGTTCATCGTCAAGAAAGACATACACGGCAGGTCCGAAATCACACACCACACCATACTACAAAATCGAATACATCACCTCAACATCAAATGTGGCAAAAATAACATAAACATCTTCAACGCATACCTTCCGCAGAGCATAGGAGAGAGAAAGTCCTCTTTTGAGCTACTCTCCGAAGCTATGCTGGAGTATGAACATGAACATGTGGTCTTACTTGGTGATTTTAACGTGATCCTTGATCCGTTGGACACTGCTAAGCCGCAAAACTTCAAAACTACACAGGATAAAACATTACTTACAACACTCATACGTCATAACCAATTGACAGATATATTCAGACAAGAACATCCATACAAAAGACTGTTCCCATACAAAAACCGCAATAGAGGGACCAGGATAGATAGAATATACATAAATCAACATGCACTTGAAAATTATCATGACATCAAACATGAATACTTCACATCATCAGACCACTGCACATTACCGATAATTCATCTCGAATATCAACAACACATCAAATGAGGTGAATATTCATACAAAATCAATAATAGCATATTACAATATGCACACGTCATAACAGAGCTCGAAACGGCTTGGGAAAATTGGACCTTTAACGTACCACAAATGGAACCACCAGACATGCTAATATAGTTGGATCAAGGCAAAGAAATGTTGAAAAATCGACTGAAGACAGCACTTCCACTTTGCCCCCCCCACCTGACTTTATGCCTGAACTTTTCCGTACTGTTCTATCTCATCCAGGCAAGACTTCGCTCAGCCCTGCTGACACTGACAGCTTGCCTGACCTAGATGTGTTGTTTCTTCCTCGTCTGTCTTCGGCCGGACCTGGGTCGGAAAGTGGGGACTCTTCCGACTCGTCGAACAGCGAATCTCTTTCCTCTTCCTCCAATTCTTCGCCCGATAGCCCGACCACGGACTGTTACGGCCTTACTGTTAGCGCGAACCCTTTTCTACATGTACCTCTGCGCAAGCCGACCTCCACCGGAGCCGTGGCAGTGGACTCGCTCGGTTTATCCAAGCCGGCTTCGCGTCTCTCTTCTTCTTCTTCTCTGCCTCTGACGGCTTCCACCGGAGCCGAAGCTGGGGACTCAATCAGCTCTTCCATGCCGCCCATGCAGACTTCTTCTTCCAAGTCTCTCCAACGCTACCCATCTCACTCCTCCTTACCCTTTAATCCTGTTTCCATCCCTCTAATACAACCTTGTACCTCGACGCTGTCTGCTGAAGCCCAGCCTTTTACCCCACCTACCCAAACCACCCACTCTAATTTCCTGTCAACTATCCCTTTCCAAACCTTGACTCGACCCCTGAAGTGACGCCATGGCATGCAACCAAGCCACGATTGACTCCGGACTCCCGCAGACTACCCCAGGGATGTCCACCACACCCAACACTCAACGATCCATCCAAGACCCTGTTGAACTTGTCAGGGAAAGTAAGACGAAGAGCTCCAGGCGGGCTCTTTGCAGTTTAGTGAACCTTACTTTAGCGGGTGGCATAAATTTCGACCAGTTCTGCATTGAATTGGAAGAGTGGACCGTTGGCACTTCGCCGCCCAAGAGGACACGTCCTCGCAAACCACGCTTCAATCGTGGCGCCCGGGCTCGCGCGGCTCGCCGTCGTTCGAACGGGGGTTCTCCTCGGTCGAGCGGCGGGGGTTCGCGCGGGAACGGAGCCCGATATCGTAAGGGCGTGGGGTTGCGAGCCGCCTTCTCGCGGGACGCGAAGGGAACGGTCCGCCGGATCGTTGAAGGCAAAAACAGTGACCGTCGTTGCGAAATCCCACCTCAAGAAATTGAGGAGAGATTTCGACGCGACATGACCGCTCCTGAAGCTGGGAGTTGCTCGCAGATGCCTGAGTGGATGAACTCCCACCGTTACGAGCATGATGGTGTAAACCTCTTCCCTGTCGATGACGGTGAAGGTCCCATTACGGCCCGGGAGGTGGAGGCGGTCCTCCAGTCGCTTGATGTCGGTTCCGCCCCTGATTCTGACGGATTGTCCTACGGTTTCTGGGAGACCCTGGACCCAAGAGGGGGACTCTTGGCCAGCCTTTTCGAGACCTGCCGGATCAACCGTCGTGTACCGGACCAGTGGAGAACCAGCAGGATCACACTCATATGCAAAGACCCTGAGGGTGATCTGCACGACGTCAGCAACTGGCGGCCCATCTCCATCTGCCGAAACATTTATAAAATCTACGCCGCCGTATTGGCCCGGCGCCTGCAGCGATGAGCGGTGGAGGGGAATGTTATCAGCCGAGAGCAAAAGGGATTCATGCCCACGGAGGGCGTCTATGAGCATGTGTTCATACTCGACACCATCCTCTCGGATGCACAGTCACGCAAAAGGCCTGTGTCAGTTGCGTTTCTGGACATTCGAAACGTCTTTGGCAGTGTCCGGCACGAATGCATAGCCGAGGTTCTGCGTCATTTCGACGCCCCCACAGACCTTATTGAATGCATCTCCGACATATACGTCGACAACACCTGCACCGTCCGCTGCGGCAATGGTGAAACCGATCGTATCCCTGTGGGGCGGGGAGTCCGTCAGGGCTGCCCGTTGTCGGGGCTGCTATTCAATTTGGTCATCGAGGTGCTTCTCAGAGGCGTCCGTGACAAAACGGATTGCGGCTACAACCTTCCTGCCAAAGAAGACGACATCAAAGTGCGTTGTATGGCTTATGCGGACGACATCTGTCTCGTTTCTTCCGATCGCGAGCCGATGATCTCTCTTCTATCTGCTACTGAACCCTTCTCTTTCTGGTCCGGGCTACGGTTCAACCCACGCAAGTGTGGCACCTTATCCTATGGGAAAGTGTCGGCGTCCCGTCTGCGGGTCGATCCGAAACCTTTCTCCATTGCCGGGGAGGAAATTCGAGTCATCCCCAAAGGCGAGACGTATAAATACCTCGGCGCTCGAACCGGTTACGCCTCGGACGCATCCCTAACCCAACCCTTCATCTCCATTCTGGAGAAGCACATTTCCTTATTGATGAAATCCTTTCTTACCCCAAGCCAGAAACTTCTGGCACTCACTTCCATCATTCTCCCGTCCGCGTCATACCATCTGCGAGTGCGGCGCTTTAGACAGTAGGCTATGAGCTTCTGAAGCTTGACCGACTGGTTTTGCGGTGTTTGAAGGTGGCGTGGCGTCTTCCCAAGTGGGCCTGCAGCGCATTCTTTTACTGTAAGCCTGCATTGGGAGGTTTGGGCATCACAAACTTGTGTCGCGAAAGTGACACGCTTTCGCTAGCTCATGCTTTCAATATGCTGACGTCACCTGACAGCATTGTCTCTGCCGTCGCTCTCGGGCAGCTTAGGCGTCATGCCTGTCTGAGGTTCGGCACTCCAGATCCCACGACTGACCAACTGGCCAGTTATCTGAATAGTGACCCCCCTCCTGACGGTGCCCGTCCTAGACCGTGCCCTACAGGTGAGAGCCTGTGGGGCCGTGTCCCGGCGGCCACCCGTCGCCTGAACGTACGTTGGTCCGCCGCCCGGATGGCGGCCTTGAGTTGGCCGCGGGGAGCTCCACAATCACCCCTCCTATAAGGAAAAAAGTGGTGCCGACCCTCCATCAACACAATGACTTGTGGTGGAGGAGACAGTGGGAATCCAAACCTGACCAAGGCAAGACGGTCAGTGCCCACTGCCTGTCCGGATTTTCAAATTCCTGGACCCGGCGCCCGGAGCTCCTGGATCACGCGGACCGAGTATTTGCGTACAAAGCTAGATTGAATCTAATGCCACTTGAATCAAAACCAAGCCATGGCCGCCGTTACCTACCTTCCATGTGTCGTGCGTGTGGGAAAGCGGAAGAGACTCTCCCCCACATATTGAATCACTGCCCTACCGTGATGACTGTCGTCACGGAACGACACAATTGAGTATTGAGGAAGATCGTGGGGCACGTGCCTGCCGAATGGCAACCCGGGCTTTTCATAGATAGTACGGTTCCACATCACGTGGAAGCGGGCGGTGCTGATCTGCGTCCTGACATCGTCTTGCAACGCCCTGACGGTGTCACGGTCGTATGTGACGTCACGTGTCCGTTCGACAACGGCGCGGATTCTCTTCGAAAAGCCGCCGACAGGAAACACGACAAGTACGGCGAGCTATGTGTCAACATAAAGGAAGACAGGAAGCGCCCTTGCAGGGACGTCCTGTCACTTCCGTTTGTCGTAGGCTCCCTTGGGAGCTATGCCCCGACGAGCTCTCGGGCTCTGACGGCCTTGGGCGTTCCTTCTCGTGGGGTAGCAAAGGTGGCTAGAAAAGTGGCTTCCCTCTCAATCGAAGGTTCCTTCCGCGTCTGGAAAGCTTGGAACGCCGGGCTCACTTGTGGAGGGGCTACGTCATAGAAAAGACGACATCAGCGATCAGAAACTTATTCCTTAATAACGTTGCAGTAAGTATCCGAGCGCGCAAGACAGCAAACCGTTTAGACGTTATAACCTTATAACAATATTAGCTTAAAATTGATCACCTTATGTCATCACCTTATTTCTATAAACCCGCGCCATTTCTTTTATATGATACTCCAGTCTCTTCAAAAACAATCATTCTAAAGTAAAAAGGAAGGAAATAAAATACCTCATGTACATTGTGACTTGAGACTGGTTTAGTAGCAATTAAGCAATTTCAATCATCACTAGATTCTCTATGTAGGCTACTAATCAATCAATTGTTTCGAACTGTCATACGCTGCTTTCGCCTTGTAACGCTGTTCTTGCCCGCTCTGATCAACATCGCTCCGCTTTCAATGCATTGATCAACACGATCCCCTGATCAACTCGATGCAGCCTCAAAACTTCTACTTCTACCCCAATTTTCTATTTTTACCGATAATGTAGCCTATCAGTGCCTCTGGTTTCGATCGCTAGCCTCCCCGACCCAGCTGGGCGAACCTGCCTCAACGTCTGGCCAGTGCACATCCGTGCTCGCCGAATGAAAGCTTACTCTTCTCCAGTGAGTATTAATTACACCCCAACCTATATATATATATATATATTTTTATTTTATTTTTTATTACAGTATATTGATTCATCGAGCCTCTGCTCCACATTTTTATTGAATATTCGTCTGCCACGAGAGCCAAATTATCCTTAAATGGTTCGACTCTCTTCCTCGTGGGAGACCCCAATTTTATCCGCTCTGCCTACTGGCAGACCGGGTATAAGAGTCAAAGTACCTAGGCGAGGACGCGTGAAGGAGACGTGGCCGCTGCCCGGCGGTCAATTACTACCGGTTCCAGCATCCACACGCGACGGGTCGCCCGGTCCGTCGCAGGGCTTCATTCTGGGCTATGCAGAAAGAGCCTGTCTCCCTGGCCCGCTCCGCCATTCTAAATTTGCGGACGGGCCATATAGTGTTTCGATCCACATTCTCCCTCCACAGGTACCTCGACTCCCCAGCCTGGCCCTCGCGACCTAAGCTGGTGGACTTAACCCTCCGGGTGCATCGTCACCCCATAAATCACGCCGCTCCCCGCCGCCGCGGGGTGTGGCAGGCCGGTTTCTTAAAGTCTTCGACCTGGCTATGTTTGTTTGTGCTCTCTCGCCGTGTCAATCTTTTGTACCGTGAGCCACTGATGCGAATAAAACAGTTTAACACTAAAGTTGCACTCAACTGTCTGCAGTTATTGACGCTCTTAAGCTGTGTATTTGATAATTATTTTTTTTACATAAGACTCCAAGGTGATACAACGTATGCGTTTAATACTGGATCATCTCCGAATGTATTTACAAATTATCCTGTCATCCAACGCAAAGAAATTAAAAATTGGTTAAGAAAGTTGAAAAGAGATTAGTAAGTGAGCCAGATGATTTAGTTGTTATTGCGAAAGTGCTGAAGTAAATAAAGAAAAGGCTACAAAGAAAGCTTAAAGTTAGATTCAGATCACCGTTCTGTCGTGCGACTGCGAATAACTGGATGCTTAGTTCCAAATCTCAGTCAAGAAAAGAAAGAATTTAAAGAAAAAGTGAGTTGTTCTGAAAACCCCCACTTTTTTTTATCCCCACCCCCATCCTAGTTAACTATTTCCACCCCAATCAAACCCTGGGATCTGCAATTCCAGCCCGGGCTTGGTATCCCTATCTTTTCCCCCGAAGAACAAGGTTTAAGAAGAAAAGGAAAAACATTTCACAAGAAAGGAATCATATAAAACTGTAATTATCTATGTCGTGTTAATTGTATACTACAGTAATTGCTATATGTTCATTGTTTAACCTAAATTTAGCTTTATCGAGTTTTAAATTAATTCCTAGCCTATTTTTCCATTTCACTTTGTTGTTTCATTTTTTAACCTTAATTCTAATCAGTTAGTATCTTGCTACTTAAATTAATTAATTCGTAGACTTGTGCCTCTATTGCAATAATAAATCCATCCGAAAATCCTTTTTTTTTTACCCAAATTAAACACCCTTGTTCAATTAATTTTCGAAATCTCGGCATTCAAACTCCTGCATTGGTAATCTAGTGTTGCCAGTTGTCTGCCAAATCTTCCTTTTCTTGCATCTGAAACACGCATCTTCCATAACTTCCTTTCTCCTTGAAGTGTTCACTTGAATCATAACCTTATCTTGTTAAAATTTTATACCGTATAATTTGAACAATAATCCTCTCTTTATCTTTAAAGTCTTTTGAACAATTGTTTATATCGATCCTAACTAATCGTACTTCAAATCAAAGGGTCACCCTATTTGTTGGTTTAAGTTTTCAGTAGTGACGTCACAATTGACTTTTTAGTCAATTGTTCTCAAAGCATTTTTTTAACCTCCTAGCTCATCAAACTTATTTGCAGTACCGTAATTAACTGATATTCAAAGCCTAATTGCATTTAGTAACGTTGAGTCTATGTAAAAAAAATAATTATCAAATTTTAAGTAGTAACCTCTGATTCAACCCTCTTGTAATCCGTCAGTAGTTCTTTGTTTTTGTAATCCGTTACTTTTAATTTCTAAACTTTGAGCTGTCGCTGTAAACTCCGAAACATCTTAAACTTAACCAACTTTTTATATATTATATTTATACATTTTCTACTGATTATGTCACGCCCTTTAAGTCGCACAGGTTCAAAGACTTTTCAAGATAACCCGGCCGGTGTTGATTTTACCTCCCCGTCTGCTGAGTCCACTAGTTTAGGCTGGCCGACGAGGAAGCAGGTTCCTGTGAGTGGGCACTCAGTCCCACTCAACCCAGATGGTGAAGCCTCACCGGTAGACTCTATTGCTTTCACGAACTCGTTGCTTCGTCGTGGCGACGAGTGTCCGATTCGTGATCCCACACCACACAGTGGCTTACCTGTCGCATGCCACGAGTCAGCTCCACTATATCTGAGGTCGAATAGACTGCAGTCCGTCTGCCCTATTCGCCTCACCCTCCCCAATCTATACCCCCTTCTCTGTCCTTTCTCCACTTGCAGGAGGGCATCTCGACCTTACCGAGATGTGCAGGCGTATCAGGACCATATGCGAGCGTTCCATGGTTCGCGCGCCGAGTTCCTGATCACCTGTAGCAGGTGCTGCCGTGTTCTCCCTCGAGCTTACAAGCTGGATGGGGCCTTAGAGCACTGGCGATCCTGCCCCAAGGGCCTTCAATTGCCAACCTGCCTTCCCTGGCCGAGCAATGACCCGACGCCGTCGGAGAGCCAAACCAGGCCCCCTATGATGACCAAGCCTGGGCCTTCCTACGTCTCTGTTGTTAGGCATGGAAGGCGCCGGCCCTCGACTGCAGGCGCATCGGTCGAGGGGTCATCCCTTCCTTCCTCTTCTTCTGTCATCCGCTCTCAAGTCTTCTGGCGCCAAGGCCTGGATAGCACTTCCACTTTGCCCCCCCCACCTGACTTTATACCAGAACTTTTCCGTACTGTTCTATCCCATTCAGGCAAGACTTCGCTCAGCCCAGCTGATGCTGACAGCTTGCCTGATCTAGATGTGTTGTTTCTTCCTCGCCTGTCTTCGGCCGGACCTGGGTCAGAAAGTGGGGACTCTTCCGACTCGTCCGACTCGTCGAACAGCAAATCTCTTTCCTCTTCCTCCACTTCCTCGCCTGATAGCCCAACCACGGACGGTTACGGCCCTACTGTCAGTGCGAATCCTTTTCTATATGCACATCTGCGCAAGCCGACCTCCACCGGAGCCGTGGCAGTGGATTCGCTCGGTTTATCCAAGCCGACTTTGCGCCCATCTTCCCTGCCTCGGACGGCTACCACCGGAGCTGAAGCTGGGGACTCAATCAGCTCTTCCAAGCCGCCCATGCAGACCTCTTCTTCCAAGTCTCTCCAACACTACCCATCTCACTCCTCCTTATCTTTTAATCCTGTTTCCATCTGTCCTATACAATCTTGTACCTCGACGCTGTCTGCCGAAGCCCGACCCTTTACCCCACCTACCCAAACCACCCACAATGAATTTCATTCAACTATCTCTTCCCAAACCTTGACTCGACCCCGAAGCGACACCATGGCATGCAACCAAGCCACGCATGACCCCGGACTCCCACAGACTACCCCAGGGATGTCCATCACACCCAACACTCAACGATCCATCCAAGACCCTGTTGAACCGGTCAGGGAAAGTAAGACGAAGAGCTCCAGGCGGGCTCTTTGCAGTTTAGTGAACCTTACTTTAGCGGGTGGCATAAATTTCGACCAGTTCTGCATTGAATTGGAAGAGTGGACCGCTGGCACTTCGCCGCCCAAGAGGACACGTCCTCGCAAACCACGCTTCAATCGTGGCGCCCGGGCTCGCGCGGCTCGCCGTCGTTCGAACGGGGGTTCTCCTCGGTCGGACGGCGGGAGTTCGCGCGGGAACGGAGCCCGATATCGTAGGGGAGTGGAGTTGCTAGCCGCCTTCTCGCGGGACGCGAAGGGAACGGTCCGCCGGATTGTTGAAGGAAAAAACTGCGACCTTCACTGCGAAATTCCCCCTCAAGAAATTGAGGAGAGATTTCGACGTGACATGACCGCTCCTAAAGCTGGGAGTTGCTCGCGGATGCCTGAGTGGATGAACGCCCACCGTTACGAGTATGGCAATGTAAACCTCTCCCTCATCGATGACGGTGAAGGTCCCATTACGGCCCGGGAGGTGGAGGCGGTCCTCCAGTCGCTTGATGTCGGTTCCGCCCCTGGTTCTGACGGATTGTCCTACGGTTTCTGGGAGACCCTGGACCCAAGAGGGGGACTCTTGGCCAGCCTTTTCGAGACCTGCCGGATCAACCGTCGTGTACCGGACCAGTGGAGAACCAGCAGGATCACACTCATATGCAAAGACCCTGAGGGTGATCTGCACGACGTCAGCAACTGGCGGCCCATCTCCATCTGCCAAAACATATATAAGATTTACGCCGCCGTATTGGCCCGACGCCTGCAGCGATGGGCGGTGGAGGGGAATGTTATCAGCCGAGAGCAAAAGGGATTCATGCCCACGGAGGGCGTCTACGAGCATATGTTCATGCTCGACACCATCCTCTCGGTTGCACAGTCACGCAAAAGGCCTGTGTCGGTTGCGTTTCTGGACATTCGAAACGCCTTTGGCAGTGTCCGGCACGAATGCATAGCCGAGGTTCTGCGTCATTTCGACGCCCCCACAGACCTTATTGAGTGCATCTCCGACATATACGTCGCTAACACCTGCACCGTCCGCTGTGGCAATGGTGTAACCGACCGTATCCCTGTGGGGCGGGGAGTCCGTCAGGGCTGCCCGTTGTCTGGGCTGCTATTCAATTTGGTCATCGAGGTGCTCCTCAGAGGCGTCCGTGACAAAACGGATTGCGGCTACAACCTTCCTGCTAAAGAAGACATCAAAGTACGTTGTATGGCATATGCGGACGACATCTGTCTCGTTTCTTCCAATCGCGAGCAGATGATCTCCCTCTTATCTACTACTGATCCCTTCTCTTCCTGGTCCGGGCTACGGTTCAACCCACGCAAGTGTGGCACCTTATCCTATAGGAAAGCGTCGGCGTCCCGTCTGCGGGTCGACCCGGAACCTTTCTCCCTAGCCGGGGAGGAAATCCGAGTCATCCCCAAAGGCGAAACGTACAAATATCTTGGCGCTCGAACCGGTTACGCCTCGGATGCGTCCATTACCCAACCTTTCATCTTCACCCTGGAGAAACACATTTCCTCTTTAATGAAATTTTTCCTTACTCCAAGCCAGAAACTTCTGGCACTTAATTCTATCATTCTTCCGTCCGCGTCATACCATCTGCGAGTGCGGCGCTTCAGACAGTATGAGCTTCTGAAGCTCGATCGACTGGTATTGCAGTGTTTGAAGGTGGCGTGGCGTCTTCCCAGGTGGGCGTGCAGCGCTTTCTTTTACTGTAAGCCTGCATTGGGGGGCTTTGGTGTGTTGAATCTGTGTCGCGAAAGCGACACGCTTTCGATAGCCCAGGCCTTCAAGATGCTGACGTCTCCTGACGACCGTGTCTCTGCCATCGCTTTCGGGCAGCTTAGGCGTTGTGCCAGTCTGAGGTTCGGCACTCCAGATCCTACCCCGTGCCAGCTAGCCAGTTACTTGAATAAGGACCCCCCCCCTGAAGGTGCCCGTTCTCGACCGTGCCCAACAGGCGAAAGCTTGTGGGGCCGCGTCCCGGCGGCTACCCGTCGTCTAAATGTACGTTGGTTCGCACGCCCGGATGGCGGTCTCGAGTTGACCGCGGGGAGCTCCAAAATCACCCCTCCCCTAAGAAAAAAAGTGGTTCCGACCCTCCACCAACACAATGACTTGTGGTGGAGGAGACAGTGGGAATCCAAACCTGACCAAGGCAAGACGGTCAGTGCCCACTGTCTGTCCGGATTTTCGAACTCTTGGACTCGGCGACGGAGCTCCTGGATTACGCAAACCGTGCATTTGCTTATAAAGCCCGCCTAAACCTACTTCCCTTGAAATCAAAACCAAGCCATGGCCACCCATATAAACCTGCCATATGTCGCGCGTGTGGGAAAGCGGAAGAGACTCTCCCTCATATATTGAACCACTGCCCTACCGTGATGCCTGTTGTCACGGAACGACACAATTCAGTATTGTGGGAGATCGTGAAGCATGTACCTGCCGAATGGCAACCCTTGCTTACCATAGATAGTACGGTTCCACAACACGTGGAAGCGGGCGGTGCTGATCTGCGCCCTGACATTGTCCTGCAACGCCCTGACGGTGTCACGGTTGTATGTGACGTCACTTGCCCATTCGATTACGGCGCGGATTCCCTTCGAAAAGCCGCCGACAGGAAACACGACAAGTACGGCGAGTTATGTGTAAACATATTGGAAGACAGGAAGCGCCCTTGCAGGGACGTCCTGTCACTTCCGTTCGTCGTAGGCTCCCTCGGGAGCTATGCTCCGTTGAGCTCTCGGGCTTTGGCGGCCTTGGGTGTTCCTGCTCGTGGGGTAGCAGAGGTGGCTAGAAAAGTGGCCTCCCTCTCAATCGAAGGTTCCCTCCGTGTCTGGAAAGCTTGGAACGCCGGGCTCACTCGTGGAGGGGCTACGTCATAGAAAAGACGATTCCAGCGATCAGAAGCTCAATTCCCCAACAACAGAAGCTCTGCAGTAAGCATCCGAGCGCGCAAGACAGCAAACCTCAAAACCCGCCAGTAATTGTGTGACGTCATAGTATGTTAAATCCATTGTTTCATTATCAATTTACCTGTAAACAATTGTTGTTTCATCAGCATGCTGCAGCTCAATGAAGAATACAATCATCATCAATAAAATAAAATAGCAATATATGAATTAAGTATATATTGCATATCGTGAATGGACTCATATCATCTATCAATGACGTAATATCATTAACAACACTGGATCTGTATTTTCATATTTCAATATTTTAGATTATCACACACTACCTTCTCCCGATATGCTGCTCTTTCCCGCTCGGATCAACCTCACGTTGCTTTTAACTCATCGATAAACAGGATTTCCTGATCAACTCGATGCAACCTCCAAAGTTTCATCCCACTATTCTATATTTTTCCTGGTAACGTAGCCTAGTCATATCTACGCTTCGATCGCTAGTCCCCCCGACCCATCTGGGCGAACCTGCCTCAACGTCTGGCCAGTGCACATCCGTGCTCGTTGGTTCAACGTCAACACTTTTTCGGTAGGTAAAGCATACAATATATTCCCACTTACCATCTTTTTTTTTACACCAATTAATTGAGCCTTTGCTCCAGATTTTATATAACTTTCGTCTCCCACGAGTATTCAAATCGTCCTTGTAGCTAAGCTTCTCTTCCTCGTGGGAGACCCCAAAGTTTATCCGCTCTGCCTACGGGCAGACCGGGTATAGGAGTTAAACGTACCTGTGTTACGGTCACGTGATGGAGACGTGGGCGCTGCCTGGCTTTATAAAACTTCTGTCGCCCGGCCCGTCGTGAGCTGACCTTTTTGCGTTTGCAGAAAGCAAAGCCCGTCTCCCTGGCCCGTTCCGCCATTCTAACTTTTGCGGACGAGTCGCACAAAATTCTCGATCCACACTTTCCTTCCACAGGTACCTAGACTCCCCAGCCTGGCCCCCGCGACCTAAGCTGGTGGAATTCCCTTCCGGGTGCATCGCCACCCCATAATCACGCCGCTCCCCGCCTCCACGGGGCGTGGCAGGCCGGTTCTTTAAAGTCTCTGACCTGGCTATGTTTATTGTGTTCTTCTCGCCGTGTCAATTATTTTGTACTCGTGCGTCGTTGATCAAAATAAAACAGTTCATCACCGATATGCTCCTCACTCTGGACGCTCATTCAAACCACGTCGACCGGAATTCTTGGAGAAATACTCCCTATGGGGTATAAAAGACCACATCAACCCTCAAGAACAGAACAGCTACCTAAACATTCTGGGAGAGGCCAAAATTGAAGAAGACGCAGCTGAACAAGTAGAACAGCTCATAACACTAAAAGAAATAAAAACCGCCATCGATTCTCTTAACAAGGATTCTGCACCTGGATCAGATGGTCTCGGCTCATTATTCTACCAAAAATGCTGGCATTTCTTGAAACACGACATTCTAGAAATGCTTACAAATTGTTACTTGAGAAAAACAATGACTCCCCCAATGAGAGAAGCAAAGGTGAAGTTAATCTTTAAAAAAGGTGAAAAAGAAAAGCTCAAAAATTGGAGACCGATCTCTCTGCTCAATACCGACTACAAAAATCTTTAGTAAAATCCTCTCCAACAGACTCACACCCATGATCACAAACCTGATTTGTCCAAATCAGAAATGTGGACTGCCAAACCGCAGAATAGAGCATGTTACAATGAACATACAAGCTGCCCTGGAAGCTTCTCAAAAACAACACAGGGACTTGTACATCATGATAACTGACTTTGAAAAAGCTTTCGATAGAGTTAGTCACTCCTTCCTCTATGGAATCTTGAAGAAACTCGGAGTAAAACCAATAATGATGAATTACCTGTCTTTGGTCTACAACAAAACAAAAAGCAAGATAGAAATCAATGGAGCCCTAACAATGGAGCCCTAACACCACAAAAAGTGGTGACGCTATATCAAATGTAATGACGCGAAGTAGTAACGGTTAACCCCTCACTAATTTTCTAAATTATAAAACAAAAATGTCTTATCACGAGCCAGAAGAATGCATAGGCTACATAAGATTCACTTACATAACCTACACAGAATTACATTGCTAAACCTGATTGTAACCATTTTTTTTGCAAACCTTCATTACATCATTTTTTTAAACGCTTTACCAGGCAAACAACCTACAGTATGTTTGCGGTTATTTAACTTTGCAGGATACCTTTGTATCATCGTTTTTGTTTCATGATGCTGCGCATTGAATGTATTAATTGCGTAATCGTTTTAATCTCGTAGGCTTTCATAATTACCTTGCTTTAATTTCTTTCATTACAATTACACTACATACATTACATTACATATAAGAGCTTGTAAATGACATGATTTTAACTATTTTTTATCTTCGCTTCGAAGTACTGTCATAATTGTTATTACAATACAATGCCTAAACACACCTAAAGCATATACTTGAAGATCATAAAATTTATTAACGTTATTTATTTTTCTTGCTTAACCAACATAAAAATATTAATCTCACAAAATAACTAATGTAGTGTTGTTGATTTAAACTGCAGATCTTTTGTTTTGTTTGTTTGTTTTTCATATCTTTATCCTGCATTGCGGGAAAGCGGACTTGAGCGCTATGCATCAGTGTACGCCTTCTGGCGTACACCTGACCCACGCTGCAGCCGACGGCAATGTCTGTTTCCGGTTGTCTACTCTAGTTATGATTTAAATTTGGTACTACCCATTACTCGAAATCGATCACTGGGTAGAGGCAATTATCGTAAAGTTTCTTGCCTAGAGAAACAACAGCAAGTGCGGGTGGCTGGAGTCGAACATGCAGGCTCTCGACTGCGAGCCCAACGCGCTAACCACTCGGCCACTGCTGCCGACGCTTTTTGGTTCTAAGTATATAAAACATCACGATTTGAAATACCAACGCAAAATATATCAAAATCATGGACACAGTTATATTACCAACATTAACATACGGAGCAGAAACATGGTCATTTACAAAACAACAAACAAGAAAACTGGCAGCGGCGCAAAGGAACATGGAAAGAATAATATTAAACATAAATAGAAAAGACAAGATTAGAAATGAAGTCATCAGAAACAAAACTTGTATTAAAGATGTTATAGAAACAACAACAAACCTAAAGTGGCAATGAGCGGACATGTAGCAAGAATGACAGACAACAGATGGGCCAAGATAACCACAGAATGGACACCAAGATATGCAAGAAGAACTAGGAGGGAGACCAAAAAGAAGATGGCGAGATGACATAGAAGAAAAGATTGGCATCACCTGGATGAGAACAGCAAAAGACAGAATGGTGTGGAAACATATGTGGAGGCCATCTGCCAGCAGTGGCATGACCGGCTGATGTTGATGATATATCAACGCATGTTTGTTCTTCTTCCCGTGCAACACGTAGTGCGGGCCGATCGCGTTTAAGTTAGCAAACTGTCTGTATGCGTATTACGGAGGGCCGTCGGAAACAAATCGCTTAGCAACTCGAGTTTCTTAGGAGGTTCGTCGAGTAAATGGAAAAATCGAAAACCATTTTTTAATTGAATGCTAGGAAGGCGGTGCACAACCAGGGGCGAGTTTAACTGACGAGGGCTCTAGGAGCTCTGGGCACTCTTAGATCGGGAGCCCCATGCAAAAAAAAAACTTTACAAGGTAGCTTGAAAGTCACTCACACCGTTGCTAATGCCTTTACGCCATGCTCAGTCGCCACCTTGTGACTAAAAATTAAACTTGAAAGAAAAAGGAGGAATTTTGCAAAAAAGGAATTTTGCAAAAAAAACGTCATAATTCATTGCAACAGAAGCAAGTCATGTGACCATCATGTTAGTTGTATAGAGTGACTTAAACTATTTATCTGTCATGTGACTTGCAGTCAGATCAGACATTTCATATCTTAACCCATTCATGGCCGGTGTCCTTTTAAAAGGACATCGTCTTGAATGCATCAGTATTGCATCATCTTATTTTGATTGAATCATTTTGGACTTGCTAGTAGTTGTTTAGGGTCTGTTTTGGAAGGTGTTGATAAATATTTGCAAACAACGTACTTTTTCTGAATTTTGTGAAAGTTTGAAAATTGTTGAAAAATGAGAAGAGCCCGATAAAGTGAAGTGAGGAGGAACATGTATGTTTTATTGCCTATTGGTAATAGATATGAATTATGTTTCTTCATAGTTTGACACTCTGTAATATTGTGCTTCCTACTACACTCTAATTTGTGTAAGGTTTTGCTTCTTTTATTTGTTTATTTTGCTTTATATTTATTGTTGCCTTTTAAAAGGACACCGGCCACATGGCCACATTTTTTTGGTTGTTTATAACACTGTCAAAGAATATTGAACATCGTGTAAAAGCAGCACATTATGCCTATGGAAGACTTAACCATCGTGTTTTCAACAACCATGCTATATTTATCCGCACAAAAATTATGGTCCTCCGGGCAGTCGTTCTATCCACTCTTCTCTATGCTTGTGAAACCTGGACATTATACCGCCGTTACATCAAAAGTCTTGAAAATTTTCAGCAGAGGAAACTGGGTCAAATGCTAGGCACTCGTTGGGAAGATTGTCTCACCAAAGATGCAATCCTTGATCGCGCTAGGTTAGGCCTACCCAGTTCAGAAGTCACCATATTGCAACACTGCCTTCGCTGGACAGGACATGTCATGAGAAGGAACAACGAGGAGGGACAACTAGAGACAGGAAACCCCCCTCCAGAAGACCAAAAATGAGATACAAAGATTAGCTGAAAGTCTCCCTCAACCATGCAAACATTGATCTGGATTCATGGGAAAACCTTGCTAGTGACAGATTACTCTGCAGAAAAAGATCTAAGGAAGGCACGGAAATTTTCGAAAAAAAGGATACAAAAAGCCCAAGAAAAACGAACACTAGAAAAGTTAAAACTACCACGTCCCTCCCTCCATACAATCCTTACCCCTCATACAATGTGACTTTTGCCCACGTCTTTTCCATCATACACTGGCCTCCAAAGCCATATATGACATCACCATCCAAAGCCAAATTCGATTTGATGACGAAACCAATGCTCAGACACGAGCTGGAGCCGACGACTGTCAGTGGCGTATCGCTATGGTTTGTGCCGCCCGCGGTGGACCATGATTTTACACCCCTGAACGCGTGAAGTAGGAACCAGCAATTAGAATACGAGCCAAATCCATTTCAAAAAAGATTTTGACTATGCTTTTTCGTTTACGTTTAAAAATATTCTACTGCCACAAGCTTACGACCGAGGGGGAGACTGCCCACTGGGGGAGACACCCCCCCACTAGCTACGCCGATGGTTACCGTGAATATAATATGTTCATACAATAACTTTGAAACGTCCTTCAAGTAAGATCTGACAAATTTCTACCGAAACAAACACCTTCTTATGTTAAGGTATCGCGAGATTTACATTTGACTATGTGGCCGGTGTCCTTTTAAAAGGCAAACAAAAAAATGCATCAAAAAAGTAAAAATCATCAAATTTTTTTAAACTAATTCAAAAGTTATGACAATACAACTTTGTGGCTGAAATATTTCCTAAAAAGAGCAACGGGAACTTGTGGCGGCTTTTAATGGGTTAAGATCAATGTTATTAATTTTAGATACTCAAAGTTTACGAATCAAGTGATGATGATAACGAAGATGACGATGGACGGAATATTTTTGATTTATTCTAATACAAAAATATGGAAATGCTAGTAGTTGGACATTGGTTACAAAATTTAAAAAAATTTATGAACTTAAATTTGTTATAATAAGAAGTGATTCTATACTATTTAGGTCGGTGTTTTTTTGGAATGTCCCAAAATGTAAAATCTTGAATTTCACATTTTTTGACATCATTTCTACAATTTTGCTATTTACCAATCAACGTTTTTTCAGTGTGGTGTATTTTAATGTCAAAAATATGTCAATATTGGTTTGGGAGTAATTTAGAATAAAATGTTTCAAAAATTATAGATTCAGCAACTTTTGAATTTCTACGTTCTACAATTGGTTTTAATTTTCCAGTTTTATGGAGACTTGTTGTTTATATATTGAGTTTTCCAAAATCAGTTTGAGGAGTAACTTAGGCTAGTATGGAAAAATGTAGCCTATACTTTTTCGTAAGCTCTGGTTTAACCATAGAATAATTCATTGGTTTGGTTTTGAATCTTTATCCCGCATTCACAAAGCCTTGATAGGTTATTCCTGCTAGTTTTGCATACTTGTAGAGGCTCTTGACGCAGGTCCGGTTACCGAGATTGGCAGAGTGAAGTTTTCCGATTGTTGAAGTATTGCTACGGGGAAATAATTCCATCTACTAGGTGCCGCTGAATGAAGAGCAGTCCTGAAATGCGTTGCTCAAGCGCACACCCCGAGAGTCGAACCAGCGCCGCGTGATCTTGAGCCGGTGCGTAACCACTCATCTAACGCGGGCGGACTTCATTGCATGTCGCTCTTCCCAAAAATCCACCACGCTAAAGCCTAATGGTGGATTCCGCCTTATAGTCCGTATTTAATGGCTAATAACTTCAAATGTGTGTATTTTTTGACCATAGTTCTTATGTGAAAGCAATTCAGCATTAACTTATCTTTCTAATGAGGTGTAAAAGATCAATTTTAGACTAGGCCTATGGGAGCTCCTGCCTTTATGGAAAAATGGCCAAAACTCACTGTTCCCAAAGAGGAATCATCGGGCAGTTTTTTTGGTAACTCCTCATCACCGATCGAACTTCCAGACAACGTTTCAGCTTAATATTAATTTTTTTCCTGATCAAATCATTCAGCGACAGGACTACGAAGAACGTTACGCTTGAGGAAACTCAAAGCAAATTCTCCGCCATCCTTATAGTTATATGACGTAGTCTATTATAAGTTTTATCTGCTGCCGTTTATTTTTCAAAGTAGCCCATGTTTCTAGTACGCCGGACACCAGAGAATACGCTGAGGGTGCATTGTGTAAACCCTAAGCGTTTGACTGACAATGACTTGGAAAGAGTTGAATTTGCTCATCTCTAGCAATAAGTGCTGCGTTTCTATTTCTTCAATTTCAAAGCAATCATAATTTCATGCGAAATGACATCACGTAGAAACAATCAAACTCTGCATCTCACAATAACCAGTAAAGCGTTTGGTGACAATGATTTTATTTGCACATATTATGACTCATCAATTGACGAGTTAAACCCCTGCGTTGGTCTGAATCCAAGAGCGAACGGCACTGTTCTTGGACCATGCAGATGGATTGGTTGTTCCACAACCACTTGCTCCCCAAGATGTGTTTCCAACAAGAACCCAACTGTCGCCATCGTTAACAGCAAGTGGACCGCCAGAGTCTCCCTGTAACAATAATCGTAAGGATTCGTAATGGTTACTATTGTTGCATCAGGCCATAAACTTGTTGAATGTACAGTAAAGTTTGATAACAAAATCAACATGCAACTTTCTTCAATGAACAATATAAGTTCAGAGCTTGTTATTTTGTGAGATTGAGAAATTAATTTGCGGCTTTTCATGATCTTCCAGTTCAACAAATACAAAAGCGATGCTACATTTTGCACAATCAAACATTTCAATATGGTGATTAATATAAAACACTTTAGACAACAAGAGGTGCAATTGAAAAATTCGTTCTTTCAAAGGTAAAATAATATTTACTCACGTTGCAAGCACTGTTGGTATCATCATTGGCACACTGCATGCGATCTGTGACTTGACTTCCCCATGTAGCTTTGCACTGGATTTCAGAGATGAGATTGGTGTATGCGTACTGTAAGTTGTCGGGAATTTGACCGAAGATTCCACCACTGGTCTTACCCCATCCTGTCATCAAAGCTTGAGTTCCTGCAGGGTACTCCTGGCTGGCAACAGTGATTGGTTGAACCTACACACAACAGAAGCTTGAAAACATAAGAAACAAAAAACACAATTGCCACTTTTTGAAATTGATAATTATGGCTCAAAAATCTTGATTCCAATGTTGCCGTTCAAAAGTTAGAAAGTTTGCAAAGTACAGGAATTCATTCATTGTCTCAGATCTTGAGTTCCAAAGATCCAAACTAAGACGAAGTGGTTGAAAGATTTTAGAAGTATGTTAAACTGTGAGATTAGCCAAAAGCTTGAGTTTTGCTTTCAAGAACATGATCGTTGCTTACTTCACAATGTAGATAGGCTACTAACGACTTGTTTTAGCCTGATGCTGCGAGTTCGCTGTGCAAACAGCAATTACAACAGCGGACTCACAGCATTAGGCTAAAACAAGTCGTTGTATCTACATTGTGATGTAACATGTAGGTTTGAACCAGAAAATAACTACATTAAATAATAATTCTCAATAAATACAAAAAAAAATTGTGGAAATGCTGTGACAATCAATAATTGTCTCAATAAGCACAAAGCGCTGTTGGAATGAACGAACGTAAGGAGTCTCATGATAATATAACATTGAACTTATTTACCGCACTGTTCAAACTGGCTCCGGAGATTGTGATTATAGCGAAATCGTAATCGATGGTTTGAGAGCTGTAGCTGGGGTGGCAAAGGAAATCTCTGGTGAAGAAGGATTGTCCTGGGTTTTTGTATTGCGTTGTTCCCAAAACCACAGTGAGCGAGCTGAAATATTCACATAATTTGAGGATAACAATCGTTGTCATACGAAACTATTGCGGGGTTTATTGAACCAACTTACGATTGGCTGCAGTGACATGCTGACATCACTTTTGTTGCCGAGATGAGGGATGCTCCACAGAAGTGGGATCCACTAACTTGGAGGGAAGCTTGCCATGGAGCAAATGATGTTGATGTCACATCATTTCCACCGACTACTCTGTCGTCTGGTCGAACTGGTGAAACTGCAAGGAAATTGAAAGTCTAAAAGTTCCATTTCAATCCAAGAATAGGCGTGTAATGCTACGGACAAAAATCAGTTCGGAATATTTAGAATTTTTATTTCAATTGATCTTGTGTAGTCTTATTGTAGAATGTTTTTTAAAATAAGAGGTTACAATAGTAGCTTTTAGCATTTTGTTACACCAACTCTTTATCCTATAAACTTCACTATCGACTCACCTGCTGCAATGAGGAGAAGAGCAATGATGAACTTCATCTTGAATATTGTTCAGTTTGTTTTCAACTACAACTGTGCTCGACTCTATGCTGCCAAAGCTTATATAGAAAAGTTGTCCGACTTCATTGTGTGTTTTGTTGTTATTTCCGAGTTATATTAAGTCTATGCACGTGACGCGTTCTCACGGTGACGTTCAACCATCGTGAGAATGCAAACAGATGTCGCTCATCTTGAAGCTCAACTGGGAACAAGGGAGCTTGCCTAGTTCAAAGTAGGAATGTAGAAAACTTATATTGCACATTACGACGAAAGATTTGACTTAAAATTGAAAACCACTACAAAGTTAATTTCGGTTATTGCAATTTATATACAGCAGTTTACCGAAAAAGCTTTATAGATCTGAATTTCCCAATGCCTGTCCATGTAGAATGTAGATTGTTCTTAAACTAAGCATAATAAAAAATAAGCTAGGCAAAATAAAAATTATCGAATCTTTTCCTATACATCAAAGGCTTATGCTTGGCTGTTTTATCTAAAACCATAAAACTAAAAGGTTTATCAGTTGCTTTATGGTAAATCGATTTTACATTTATTGGAGGTAACACCTTTTGCGTAATTGTCTGCAATGTGTCTGATGTCTTTAATATCAAAATTACCGAAAAAGACAAAACATCTAGTATTTTTTCGAATGTATTTTGGTACGTCGTAGTATGATTGTGTTAAATAGATACAATTGCAATTGTTGTTCCGAGACATTGAAAAATATTCTTTAACGTTGTTCATGTTCTTTGAATAAACTTTTATGTCATCAAAAACCACCACTCCTGGAGTTGTATTGTCAAGTTGTTCTACTGGAATCACGTCCTCAGTGTTTAATATTTCAGCAAAATTAACAAGACTGTACTTTGCTTGGTCGGGGTTAATTACATACACACAACATTCATCCACTTTTTTAGCATATTTAAAAGATTATTGTTTTTTTCCTGACCGGTAGACCCAACAATCATAAAATGAGAGCCTGGGATCAACGGATCATGTTTACAAATATCCTCGGTTATTTCATTATCGTAATTAGTTATTTCCATTCTTTTATTAAATGAACCATAGGCATACGAAGCCGAGCAACGTTATCAAGTTTAACATATTGAAGATTATTTATTTACAAAAAACACAAAACTACGCATCAATTAAATATCGAACGTTTTCGACATCACAAGATGTCCTCTTCAGGAATAATATACATATAACTTAACTACATCTGAATAAAATACAATGGTTAACTAAATCTATAAACAGAAAAAGACAAAACTGCACAGTACTTCTGACTAGCTCAAACTCAACGATAGGCTCCACGAGAATCAAAGGTAACTGCATCAAAAAGCGTTAAACAGATCACATGATATGGTAGAAAGGCAATATTTATTAAATGACAATCACAAAATTCGGAACAATATCCCCCGAACTTCCAGGAGATGCAACCAACAAGGAATATGTGGATCAACATATGAAAGTCTCCAGTGATCCACCAGTACCAGATTCAGTATTAGCTAATTAACACTTTGCTCCTCAAAGGGAGGCCAGATTTGGCCCCCCCCTCAAATTTCCTTTAATTATTTGAAGCACAGTAACGCCATGCACTTGGTTTTTCTTGACTTTTCCTAAAATTGCCAGGCGGATCTGATGATATTAAATTTGATGCTAAAATTTGTGTAGTTTTCTTGTAAATTCAAGATTTTAGTGAATTTTTCCTATTTCTAGCTAACTTCCAGCAAAGCGTGAAATGGATTACATTGCGATAACAAGCCATAAGCTCATAATTGCTTCGTGCATCGATATGCGCGAGCAGAGAGAAGCATCCTCTTGCTTTCCTTTGTTTGGTTTGACCTCAATAATACAAAGCGCGTTATTTCTTATGCTACAAAGAAAAGCCAGTGATCGCAAAGCTGTTAATTAGAAACAATAATAGCAAACTTTTTTTGCGTTATCAGCTCTACAAAGAAGAATAGCAATCCACGATCAAAATAGTATGCTATGGAGGCCACAAACTATTCAAAACAGTTGTTTCAAGCAGATAATATTCATTGACGAATAAAAAACGTTACAATAAGAAATCTTCTCTTGGGAAAAGAAACGAAAACCTGGTTTCGAAATAAACGTTCTATGGAAATGCTCTCATTGACAAAACTTGCAATTGAGGAAATGTATCACTGCAAATGCTTTTGGGAGAAGCCGGAGAAATAGCGTTTTTGCAAACAGTAGTTGTGAGATACACTCAAAATTGTGAGATAGGCTCCATTTACACGTAGCAGCTAACTCGATGGTGTCCCTTCCCTGCTTTATGTCGCCTACTTGTTGTTATGTCCTGTATTTTTGTTTCACAGTGCACTGTGTTTTGTTCCAAAGAGCGCAAAATAAAGATAATAATGCCTCATCTACATTACAAAATATTTTGTAATGTACAAACAAAATGTACAATGTACACAATGTACATTGCAAAATATTTTGTAATGTAGACAAGGCATAAAGTTAGGCGTCACATAAGACAAACAACAAATCAGCTTTCTTCTTCATTGATTCAACATCTGAATACGTTGCCCCAATGTATAAGAGGCCGGCTATTGTGAAGACCCGCCATTTATAAACGATCCGATTATACCAAAAGTGGGACAAACTAGTGGATCAAAGAATGAATAAACAATGCTGAAAAAACTAAATCTAAGTGACGAACAATACCGATGTCTTCGTTTATCTTGGAAAAATGCTGCCTCAACTTATCAACAAAAAATACTATAAATAACGGCAAGGATCCCGAAAGCAGAATTTGCTCGACTTTGGCATGAATTTAGTCAGACATCTACAGTAATAATTCCACACATACAATAACTGGCTCTCAACGGCTGTAAGATACATAATAATCAACCTGGTTCTGGACGATTTGTGTAACAGTTTAGGGGAAGACACTACTTGAAATGATGCACCACACAAAAGATTTTCAATAAAGACTGAGTCTAAAAACCGATGTGGATTGTGCTGCACAATAACTTCAAGTTTAGGACAGAAGAGGCACAAAAATATCACGATAAAAATAAAGACCTTGTGGGAAATTTTCGAGAATCATAACACGATGCAAATACCATAAACGCTTAGTTTGCATGCTGCTCTAAGCTGGCCGGCAACCACAAAGGTAGACAACACAGGCAGTTTATAATTCGATAACAGCGCAATAAACATTATAAATACGTAAACCGACAATTTTCTTTTACAAACGTTTTACGTCTAATAGTAAATTTTCCCTAAGCAATTTTTTGTGAAGCGCTTGCAAACCACGGTTTTGTAAAATAATTCATCATTATTATTTTTTACTTCTCGGATATTGCAAAACGTCATCAGCAAAATCACAAAAAATTTTTTCATTACTTCAATGTAGTAGGCCTAAGAATTTTTTATAGAATTGTAGCCACGTTGTTTCAACAAAGAAGTCATTTTTTGGCAATATACAGTTATAGAAAATAATTTGCAATCATGCAAATGGTTGGAAAGAATCTAGGAAGTCTTCTCACGATCTGGCACAAAGTGATTATGTTTATTGTATTTCTGCAAAATGTTTTACGACAAACTTTGAAGCTTCGTTATAATCATTTTTATCTTTGAAGTCAAAAGTTAATTTTTTTTTGGCCAGAAACATAATCACTGCCTTGCTGATGTTGTCGCCTTTACGCGTATTTTTTGTGCTTCAAACAGTAAGGACCCAGTCAGCAATCCAGTCTATTTACATTGATTCAACATTTGTAAACGTTAAATTTATGTAGATTTGCTGACTGTGGGTTGTTTCACATTTCCTTTGTTTACGCATGTTCCTCAATTCGCTGTTGCATTGTTTCGACGCTGGCGGACTAAAAATGTATTTTCAAATTGATTGACGCAATCTTCAATAAAAAGTGGGCTTCGAACTTAGCTTTGTTGATGTAAATGCTGTATTTTTTGTGGATGTAATTTATGAGTCATGTTTATAAACACCCGTAAGCGAAATGACTTATGATGGAGCCTGCATGATATTTGTGATGCGACTTGACTCAAATCCACAATTTCAAAAGCACCTAATTTGAACTTAGAAATTTCAGATAATTTCAACAACTTGTTCAATTGTCTTCTCTCTTCTAAAAATATTCATACTACAAACTCAATTGTAGACCTAAAATACACAAACGAAGATGCAAACAGCTATTCAAGCAGGCTAAGGTGTTACTTATGAGAAATTTGGTTCCATAAAACTAGAAGCTAGCCATGAGTTTCGGAATGCATTAGTTTAGGACAAAAATGTAAGACAACAAACGCAGTTTTGTTTTTTTTCAAATTCGTGTAACAATATTACTCTGATTGTAACTATTTTAGAATCAGTGAGTAGCTTACAATAAGATTTGCTCGCAAATCTTTATCAATGCAATGATTCGGCACACCGCACACACACTTCGTGCAGTCGATTGAGCTCTTTGTTATTCAGAACTTTGCATGAAATCGGATTAGCATGGTAATTAAATAGCGGCAAGATAAATCAAAATTGTGTTTTTTGGGTACCTTTGCAAAAATTGAAATATCAAGTTTAACATATAAAATTTTAAAATAATGACTTTTCAAACTTATAGACAAATGATTTGTTTTCACACCAGTGCAACTTCTGTTGAAATAGCACCAGCGGATAACACGTAACAGCTGATTGAATTTGATCCAAAAACGGCCCCCCCTTGAGCAGTTAACTTCCAAAAAAACGTTGAAAAGCAAAGGGTTAAAGTCTTCGTGACAACAACCCGGTTATTTCACCTTCTAGTAGGCCATTCATATTTAAAATTGGAGTCTTTATGGAATTAATGATATTTCAGGACAAAGCATCAAGATTTTACTTCACTCGACAAATGACTTGTAAGTGTTAGAAACAAAACTAAGTTATAATCAAAAAACTTGAATCACCAGTTGAGGATGATGATCATGGTACAAAGAGTTATGTTGATACCAGATCACCGACAATAAGAAACGACTTAGATATGAATGGATATAGAATTTATAGGTTATCAGATCCGATTCATTCTAATGACGCTACAACAAAAGAGTATGTTGACGGGACATTTGTTGGATCACTAAACATTGGAAGTCTTTGCAAAATTAGTTGGAAAAGAAAACGAACGGGTTCTAACTTCAACAAATTTAAACGTTTCAGGAAATGCGATCATAGGACTTGAGAATATTTTAACTTGAGAATATTTTAACTGTTGTATTTTTAGGCATATAATAAAAATGAAGTAAGTAAGGTCGCAGTGACAAATAAACTGTCGATATACAAAACGTAAAACGTAATGATAGTAGTTATAGCCAACCAAGTAGGCGAAAATCCAATTACCCTTTGATACTTAGCTGAGCGTAACAAAGCAACGCAATATATTATAGATAGAAAGAAATGCAAAGCATGCAACTGAAAAACGTGGTGCAGGACGCTAATTGATTACGACGCGCAGTGCGGTGGTAATCAATTCCAACGTCTGTACCAAAAAATGCTGAAGGTGATTATGCAGTGACGCTGGTCACGAGTTACATAATATCAACGTAATTTAAATGGCAACTACAACACCTTCCGATAATTTTTATACACAACGATAAAAAATGAACAAGACACCGAATTAAACAATAAAACTCAAAGTCGGAAACGAGCCGGTTGTCTGCGGCGACGGCTCGACCTTCGTGAATTGTGTGGCCCGAGTTCCGGTACAGTAGGTGTCTCGTCCGAATTCGAGCTCGAACTGAGGTGGAAACAGGGAGGAGTCGACCGTAGGTGTAGGAGTTTCTCCCGGCTCCTGGTCCTCCGAAGATGCGTAACGAGGTTGTAGTTGGTCCACATGGCGCCTCCACGTCGGACCATGTGGCAGTAGACGTAACAGGAAGATTCTCCTGCCCTGTCGCTTAATTACTTTGGCTGGAACCCAACGAGGGTCCTGGCTCCGTCGTGGAGTGAAGGATAACGCGTAGCAGGGGTCTTCTGATTTAAAATGTCGTTTCGTACCTTCGGAGGAGTCCGTGTTGCGAGTGTTTTGTCTGGGTACCACTTGAGACGATGTGGGGAGAAGCGTGTCGATCCTGATTCGAATCTGACGATTGTTGAGTAATTGGCTTGGAGAGTAGCCACCTGGAGTGGGCGTGCGTTGATACTGCTGTAGGAACTCCAAGACAGCCTGTTTCGGGTGTAGGGAAGATTTGCGAAGTGCTTGCTTGAACGTACGCACGAGGCGCTCCGCCACTCCATTGGTTTCTGGATGGTAAGGGGCACCCGTGATGTGTACCATACCCCTCTCCTTACAGAAAGTTTGGAATTGAAACGGTTCGACCGGGTCTTGTGGGGAAGACTTGGCCGGCCATCCTTCATGAATGAATCGCATTACCATGGAAAGGATAGGATCTTTAGAAGATTCTTTGCGTAGTGAGGCAGCATTTGGGGTCTGGACCTGCAAATCCAAAGCATCGATAGCGCAGACGATATCAATGTCATCCGCACTTTCCTCTTCATCGAAGACTTTATCCCCTCCTGCTGGTAAGCGACTCAAAACATCAGCGTTTTTATGATCCTTCGTCTTCCTATACTCAATAGTGTATATAAATTGCGACAAAAAGAGGGCCCAACGAGCCAAAGAATTTGCTGCCAAAGAAGGTGTCGATTTGGTCGAATCAAAAACACTAAGTAACGGCTTATGGTCAGTGACTACATGAAAGATCTACCAAAGAGATATTGATAAAATTTCTGTAGAGCAAAAATAATCGACAAAGTCTTTTTTTGAATTGAATTTGGCTATAGTTTCTCTGAGAAGCTGTTAATATCTTTGAAACGTTTGCTATAGGCCGTTCTGTGCCATCTGGGTAAACGGTGAAACAAAGTAGCACCAATGCCCACTCTAGAAGCATCACATGCGATACCTACCGGAAGTGACACATTGAAATGTGTAAGAACCTCATCAGTAGAAAAAGATGCTTAAGCTTAACAAAAGCGCTTTCCCCTTGTTTTCCCCATCTCCAAAGAATGTCCTTTTTCGTGAGATAGTATGGTGGTTATGCTATCGAGGAAGCGTTCGACGGTAGGAACATTGAATAAAATTGTAAGGAACCCAAAAACGAACGAAGAGAAGAAGATACGTCAGTGGGGGAAGACAGAGATCTCCAGTATGGCGTTTACCTTAGTACGTTTGAAGATGCCCTGCCTGGACAAAATGTGTCCGAGGTACTCTACCTGAGGTTGTGCAAACTTACACTTGTCTTTTCTACACTTCATGCCTTTTGAGTAAAGTTGATTGAGGAGCCGTCTAAGATTCTGGAAATGCTCTTCAGCAGTAGTGCCACTGACAAGAACTCACTGACGTCACTGACAACTGAAAACACTGACAAGAACGCGTTGGGCTCGCAGTCGAGAGTCTGCATGTTCGACTCCAGCCACCCGCACTTGCTGTTGTTTCCCTGGGCAAGAAACTTTACGGTAATTGCCTCTACCCAGTAATCGATTTCGAGTAATGGGTAGTACCAAATTAAAGTCATAAGTAGAGTAGACAATCGGAAACAGACATTGCCGTCGGCTGCAGCGTGGGTCAGGTGTATGTCGGAAGGCGTACACCGATGCATAGCGCTCAAGTCCGCTTTCCCGCAATGCAGGATAAAGATAAACAAACAAACAAAACAAACAGTATAAGTAACCGGTATAGTACCATCAAACTGTTTCTACTTATTCTCACTGTATCTCGCTAATTTACTGTATATTCGCTTTTGTCTTACCAGTATGCTGTGTTGTGTGTTGTATGTATATGCCATTTTGTATTTCTGCATCATTTCTGTATTCCTGTTTTTCATACTTAACTGTTAAATTTTGTACGTATATTGTTTTTTTTTATGTTGTATATAATATATACTTGTGTTTAAATCCGACACCGTTCCATGTCAAATAAGCTACGACACCACACGGGTGTGGCAGACTTGATGACCAGTTCGGTCCTTCTGCCACTCCCATCATCATCAACAAACAACCTAACTCACATTATAATCTTGTATTGTTTTTTGTTTTTCACATGTGCTGATGATGCAAAACAAAAGAACTTCTCTCGATCGTATAAGTAGACTGCGACCCCTGGAAGGTCGGCTGTAAGGTCGTCCATGATCTTCTGAAAATAACCTGGAGCAGAAAATGTGCCAAAAGGTAAAACATTTTGTAAAAGTACGCCACGGTGAGTGCTTAAAGGGCGGGGAAACCCAAATTAACTTTGCGAGTTTTTTGTTTCAGCGTGATGTCATTGTGTACAACATGCGTTTTAGCAAAAAAAAAATCCAAATTTTGTTGCCCTCGTCTCGCTAAGGCCGCTTTTGTTTGATACCCGTTTGCGAGGTCTCGCTGCGCATCAAGCTGTGATGCTGTTCGCTGTGACGTCACAAGGTACATATAGTTGTGGCCAAAAGTTTAAGACCAGACTTGTTTTATAACAATTTTTGCATTACTTCAAAATACTGCATCAGATATAAGATGATGCATAAAGATGATGCAACTGAAACAATATATGATGCAGTATTTTGAAGTAATGCAAAAATGGTCATAAATCAAGTCTGGTTTTAAACTTTTGGCCACAACTATATGTACCTTGTGACGTCACAGCGAACAGCATCACAGCTTGATGCGCGCGAGACCTCGCAAACGGGTATCAAACAAAAGCGGCCTTAACTAGACGAGGGCAACAAAGTTTGGATTTTTTTTTGCTAAAACGCATGTTGTACACAATGACATCACGTTGAAACAAAAAACTCGCAAAAAGTTAATTTGGGTTTCCCCGCCCTTTAATGCGAGTCGTTTCGACTGTCGGGACCAAGTCGAATGTGATTGTAGGCATCTGCCAAGTCTATCTTGCTGAAACCATATCCAGCACCCAACTTGTGCATTAAGTCTTTTGATAAGGGTAACGGGTGACGATGAATCTCCAGGGAAGGGTTCACTGTGATTGAATAATCGCCACATATGCGTAACTTAGCTTTCACTTCTGAAGAGTTTGAAGGCTTATGGACTGGAACAACCGATGTGCTCCAATCGCAAATCTGAACCGGTGTCCATACACCACGTGCAATACCAGAGTCATAGGCTTGTGCTAAGTCCTCCTTTAGCGCGAAAGGTACAGGCCTAGGTTTGAGAAAAACAGGTTTAGCATCAGACTTAAAATCTATGTCTAGTTCATAATCTCGTAAGCACCCGAGTTCGGGCTTAGAAACATTATTGAACTCGTCACATAAGAGGGAGCACGCTTTCTCCAGACTCTTATCAGGCTTGTCGTATGACTGGATACTCTGTAAAATAGAATAGTTAGATAGAAGGAACTTATCGATAGAAATTCCTAAAGAAGAAATTGCATCACGGCCGAGAAAGTTTAGTCCTTTGACTGTCGTGACTACAAAGGAATAATATCTGACTTTCCCGTGAAAGGACAAATTACCTGGGCCGTAAAAGAACCCGTGATTGGTACTAGATGCTTGGTAGCAGATTGGAACTGCGACACTGGTGCTTGCAGTTGAGGTGCGCCTACCCGAGTCCAGACGTCGCTGGAAAGGAAATTTCCATTTGTAGCAGTGTCCAGTTCTAGCCTATGGTTACCGAATTAATGGAGATCGGTACTTCCAACTTTAAATTTCGAGGTTTTCTGCAAGAACTAGAGAGCATGTTAATTTCCTCGATACAATTTACCTTAGAAGGTTTGAACTGTCTGGCTTTCTTTCGGCAAACACTTTGTAAGTGTCCCGTAATATTGTAGAAATGGTAGGTGGCATACTTAAACCTACAGTCATTGGCAGGGCCTCCAAGAGCCTTGTCGGGCCCCGGTGCAGATGTTGCTGCCGGGCCCGCCAGCGCGACATGTCGCGTGATATCTCACCAATCACAAGCAAAATTTGCGGTGCGCGTTCTTACAAAGGATAAATTAGGTTAAAGTATGAAAACTCCATTATTTCACAAACAATGCACTATTGTAAATATAACTTTAAATTCACAGATACACACCAGTTATACACAAATTTAAAATGCTGTAAAATGCTAAAACACTACATAGCGTAAATATAGCCTCAATAGCGTTGTCAGACATGGAATTCTGCCCTAATTTGAGGAAAAGTTTATAGCTGTTGAAAACAAAAACTTGTATTTTGGATATTTTTTTTAGTCTTGGGCAAAGATCAAAACCCTAACCTTTCCTAACTCTAACCCTTCCTAACTCTGGAAACACCTGATTGTAACCATGGCAACAAGTGGGTAAAATCAACCATTTTGAAGATAAAAATTGCAATACTATCCGACATGGCTGACATAGCAATCAGGGGCGCCGGAACGATTTTCGACTGGGGGGCAAGATTACGAAAAAAGGGCACTTTTGTTTACTAAAAAGCCAATTTTTTTTCAAGTTGTAAGATAAGATATAGCGACAATGCTAATCTATCAGCTCACTATGTATTGAGTAATGATAGCCTACAAGTGTCCGGTATACAAAGAAGGGCATCATGCTATGTTATAATGATGTAACCTAGCCTACTGTCAAGCCAAAGCAGCCTGCGGCCATGGCCGCTAAGTAGTGCTTGAATGACCGCCGGTGCTACCTTCTCAATCGGCCAAGTTTGGCCGCCGGTCTCTTCTAGCCAATTATTTAATTTCGCAATAGAATGATCGTGGATTAACTGTCGAAAATATGTAGTATCAAAGCGTGACGCAAAATTAGGTTGGCGCGTCATAATCGCCACTGTTGCATTGTGCAGGAATATTTGTTATTGATGGAATATATCCATCTGCGATCACCAGCGCTGTAAGTCTTGTTTGTAATTCCCGACGTTTATTTTAACAAAGTCTTAACCCGAAGTGCTAATTTACATCGGCTGGCAATATTGTCGTTTTTATGTCGATTCGATGTTGTCGGACATTAAAAAGGAGAACGGTCGGCAGCAATGGCCGAGTGGTTAGCGCGTTGGGCTCACAGTCGAGAGTCTGCATGTTCGACTCCAGCCACCCGCACTTGCTGTTGTTTCTCTAGGCAAGAAACTTTACGGTAATTGCCTCTACCCAGTGATCGATTTCAAGTAATGGGTAGTACCAAATTTAAGTCATAAGGAGAGTAGACAACCGGAAACAGACATTGCCGTCGGCTGCAGCGTGGGTCAGGTGTATGTCGGAAGGCGTGCACCGATGCATAGCGCTCAAGTCCGCTTTCCCGCAATGCAGGATAAAGATAAACAAACAAACAAGAACTAGGTTAGTTAACATCCGAGAGGGAAACATTTTTTGATCCTATTTTGCAAAAATTATGCTTCTTTTAGTAATGTCCTCCACATCATTGAAATACTTATTTTATTACCTTGCCGTCATCGTCAACACATGTCGAACGTTTTTTTCGTTGCTGAAGAGAATTCTAGGGGAGTGGCGAACTTCTTTAAAAGTTCGAAGGCAGTCGCCCCCCTTGCCCCCCGCTTCCGGCGCCCCTGATAGCAATGCATATGTGTGCTTACAGCTTTACATTAACATACAATACCATTTCTGACCTTGAAATCTGCAGAGACTAGGGCAGCAAACTTAGGATGAATGCATTGCTATTGTTCATGACATTAAGAAATACCAACTTCATATAAGAAATACCAACTTCAAATAAGAAATACCAACTTCAACATATAAAAACCATTTTATGCAAAATTGACCTTAACACGCAAATTTCAACATTTTATTGGCCCCCTGAACGCAAAAAAAATGAAAACATTGTTGTTCTAAAAAAGGGCATACCCATGAGGGGGCCCATTCAAAATACAAAACTAATATTCATATAAAAAACAATATTTTATGCAAAATCAACATGAGCACGCAAATTTAAACATTTTGTCGGGCCCCCCTAAACTCAAAAATTCTGTAATTTAAAAAAAGGGCATAGCCTAGGCTACCCATAAGGGGGCCCCATTCGACATGCGGAACTAATATAAAAACAATATTTTATGCAAAATCGTTGAAATCAATCTTTCTATCGCGTGAATTTAGACATTTTGTTGGGCCCCCTTGAACTCACCGGGCCCCGGTGCAATGCACCGGTTGTCCCCCCCTCTTGTGGGCCCTGGTCATTGGCGTTGTGGTTGGAATTACCACAACGATAGCATTTTTTATTTTTAGAAGTAAAGAAAGTACCTGTAAGCTGCCTAGTTTTTTGGTGGTTTGCTGATGGTCCTTATTTTCGCAACTGGTGGCGGTGGAGTGCCGTAAACAGTTTCTTTGGCCACCTTGGCTGCCTCTTCGGTTTCTGATGCTACCTCCACTGCATGTTTGAAAGTAAGTTCATCAGCTCTGATTTTGAATAACGCCTTATGTACCGCCTTGTTACTTATTGAACAAATAAAACGAGTACGTAATACTTTGCCTAATGCAGGGATGTCGAACCTGCGGCCAGCCTGGAATTTTTGTGCGGCCCGCTAATCATTTTCACTCCAAGTAGTATTTTGAACTTTGAATCTTAGCCTAATTAAAATGTACCAGTCAGTTTTTAGGGGCGTAATAATAGTATAGTATGGGAGCAACAGGATTATTGTAAGTCCGATTATATCTAAAGTCCGATGGCTCAGTAGAGCAACCACCTTAAAAAGATTTCAATTATTGCTACCCGAAATAAAACAGTTCATGGAGCAAAAGAAACAAACGTGAACTTGATAGAAAATGAAGAATAGTTGAATGATTTGTCTTTCTTGGTTGACATCACAGAAATGCTAGCTGAGCTCAATTTGCATTTACAATGGAAAGGTCAGTTGTGTACTTTAATGTTCGAGCGAAAACGTAACTTTACCAGAAAATTAAAACTTTTCATAGCACAACTGAAAGCTGGCTCAATTGTATATTTTCGTAGTCTATCTGAAAGATCTCAAGACTGTTCTGTAAACTATGAAAAGTATGGTAAGTTGTGTGAATTACTGGTTTGCTTGTAGAATTGAAGATTTGATTGAAAAATTTACAGTCAAATGTTCTGACTTCAAAAAGATTGAAACTGAATTAAAATTATTCAGTGACCGAGTTACATTTCAGTGTGATAAAGCGCCACCCGAATTCCAACTCGAACTGATTGAACTGCAATGTCGAAAAAGTTTGAAAACTTTCCACAGAGAACACACTCTTTCTTTATTTTATAAGAATTACATTCATGTAATGAACTTAATAAATTAGTTAGTTTGTCCAGAAAATTATTGTGCATATGGGGAAAACATAAAAAACTGCAGAGAGAAACAGACTGACCGACTAACACTTAGCAAACATCCTAAGAATCAAGACAACGTCCTTTAACCGTATTCGGACTAAGCGACTTTTGTGAGGTAATGGCCTGACGTGTGGACTTATTCCATCCACACTTTCATTTTCTAACAACTTTTGATATGAAAACGTTACGAGGTTGCTTTTATCGCAAAGTTAGAGCAAAATTATTGACAAACAGGTTTAAATTTTCAGTGGACACACATACTCTACCAGTTTTTGCTATTGCTGTTTTGCTAAAAGTAGTCAATTTTTTAAAAATTTGTCTGATGTCTCCGCCATAATCTCCTTGAAATCGCTAATCTCTTCGTTGAAGGCACGCACGGTCCAATTATGCATGTAATCCAAAATGGTCAGTGGTCATGTAGGTCATGCAGTAAATCTTGGAACGCACAAAACAATATAAATGTTTGCTAACTTGCTTGTACAAGAAGATAAATTTTTCCAGATAACCAGCACAAAACTTCTCACCAACCAATATTATGCTTCGAAAAACATTTGTTGTTTAGTGTAAAACATTAATTAGCCTGCTACGCTGCATTTACAAGTAATATTTCAACTTTCAGATAATGCTTAGTTATTGCGTTGGCTATTGATTTCCTTGTGATTTCGTAGGGAATAAGTTACTTGAAATGTAATTGTTTTAGACTTGCGTTGGAACATGTATGAGTTATGAAGAGAGTCGTCAGAAATTACAGCGCAAGCAAACAAACAAACGTCTCGACAACTATTCACCTTAATTATTATTTTGAATTTAATTGATACGGTTTCATAGTAAATTGTTGATTTTGAGGGTTTCTGTGAGTAATTATCAGTTTTTGTGTTCATACTAAAATGCTCATCATCCCATTATTTATACGACGTTGCCCAATGTAACCAATCTGCTTTGTAAATAAAGTCTCAAGCACAGGAAGACAATAAGAGTGTTTCGGTTGACTGAATACTGTGGAAGGATGCAGTCTAAAATCACTCAAAAGACTTTTCGAGCGGTTTAGTTCAATACATGCTTCACAATGAAACTTACTTCAAATTTGAAGTATAGAATTGTGCGGTAACAAAAACACAAAATCAAATTAAGAAATTGGTGATGAATGAATTACGTCAACTTTCCATAGCCTGAAGCAATCAGTACGACAACAGTTTGAGACGGTCTTTCAACGTAAAACAATGTTGCTTTAGCAAAAATATTAGTAAAAAAAAAATTGGTTCCATCGATGCAAATTTGTTTAGTTTTGGATCCATACTTTTAATCTTTTTCTGCATTATCACTAAATGGCAAAAAGAAAAACAAACGTGTTTGTTAGAAAGTTTACTTCATGTTGATTCAGCGTTGCTAAATGTTATTCAGAAAAATTTTGTTTTAAATGTATCTGAATTTGGGTTTTTATTAGTTTGAAAATTGTAGAAATAACATCAAAAATGCCATTGTTATTTCAAAAACATTCTTTTTTGCAAAGTTCAAAACAAGCAGGCTGCATATAGTGCATAGGCCTACTTTTAAACCTAGTAATGTGCTCTCTGTCCCTTTGTAGATTGTCGATCAAAACAAAGTCGAAAGCTGGCTTATCGCACTTTTTAAAAGTTGTATGTTGTTGTAGGCTACCATAAACCACTGAATATATGATTTACCAACAAATAGAACAATTGAAAACACGTAGTGATGTATTCGAAACTAAAAAACGCAAATGAAGAATCATCTTTTGTTCAAACCAAATTTATTTTAGAGTAATCTATGCAAGAACTCCAAATGCTAATACATTTGTGAAAAAGAAATCAAAGATCATGCTGCTAAAAGTAAAACTCTATCTATTGATATGCAAGAATGTTTGAATGTTTGTCATTTGATCGTTTATACGACGTTGCTAAACGTATCCGATTTGCTTTGGAAATAAACTTAATCTCTCCCTGATGATGTTTTAGTTGACCGAGCAGTGTAAAAGTCTGCAGTCAATCATTACTCCTAAAACTTCTCCATTGGAGTGTTCCAATCGCGCTTTTCATAATTATATTTAGGCCTATACAGTGTAGGCCTACGTTAACGTTTGGAAATTTAAGGTGAGATTGATTTAGCAATAAAATAAATTCGGTAACAAATTGTGATGGCGAATAAACCAAAACTTTCCCAGCCAAAGCAATTGCATTGGTTTTTGAACATAAAGCTGATGTTAGTTTAGAGATGATATTAGCTTAGAGAAAATATTTTTTTTCAAAATTAATTCCATCAAAAGAAAATTTTGGCATATATCGTTTCTAGTGTTGTCGACGGATTGAGAGAAATTCAACTAAATTTATTTATGACACTCATCGAGATCAAACTAGTGCTTATAATTAGTTCATATTGATTCAACTTTGCTAAATGTTGCTTTATTGCAAGCAAACCTATGTTATTTGAATTTGGGCTTGACAAGAGTTTGCAAATAAGAGAAGTGCTATATTAAAAAAATATTATTACGTATAGAATATTAATGCGCTACAAAGAGAAGTGAGTACATCCATTTTAAAGCTTTTTGATAGCAATTGAGCGAAATCTTATGTAGTTAGAGCATTGCAAGTTTTGCAAGTTCATTTTGCATGTCAAGCTTTATTGCATTTGTGTGGTTTTCATATTCAACTCACTAAGAGTTCATTGTGCTCCAAATTATTCTGAAAACATTTTCTAACTTGATGGTGCTTCAAAATTTCAACTGTAGTTGTCTAATTTGAGAACAGTGAGCTACTGCCCCGTTGGTGAAAGTTGCTTTATTGCACTTGAAGACTGCGGTAACTTCCCGGTTGAGTATGGACATACCTACAGTAGCTAGCAAACAAAATCAAAGGGTCGATCTAAGAAGATTTCGTAATTGAGCATATGTAGGCCTATTGATAAACTGGATGCCAAAAAAAAAAAAATTTACATTGCTGAACTAACTCCGATAAATTATGGAAACTTTCTGAGGAAAAGCTGTAGCATCTTTGATGGAAATACTAGGATTGAGAAGAACTTCGGTCATTGCATCAAACAGTTATGAAAGGATAATAAACAATAACAAAGAATAGAGTATAACTCTCTGAGTGGTAGAGCCGGTGCCAAAATGTTATAGTTGGCTACAAAAGCTTTTTTTCACAAATCATTCTAAATCAAAATACATTCAAAATGGAATGTGAACAACATACAATATTTTTGTTGCAAACATTTGAGAATAAATTAAAACTTTGCATCCATTACTCTTCAACATCAATATTTATTGCACACTCTGGACAAGCCTGCGTCACATTAATAGCACAGACACACAGCTGGCAATGTTTTTTACTTTTAGACAAATTGCTTCTTTTCCTCTTTGCTGGTGAGCCAGTGATTGGAGGGCTGGAAAAATAGCAACGCCTGTCTTTGTCTGATTTTGTAGGAAATTGCTTCTTTTGAGACAAGTTGCTGAAGCAACATCAGTTTGATCTTCGCATCCAAGAATAGTAACTATTTTGCTTAGAAAGGATTTTTGAAGGTCGCACCGTGACCGCATTTGTATGTGCGGTTTGATCAGCATCATTGCAAGTTCCCAACCAAAATCAAAAGAATTTTGAGTTTTGGGATCAATTCCTTTTTTCATAGCTAAATTGTGCTGGCATTGACCCGCCATGTGTCCAGAATATAACAAAATGCGGTTGTATGCGGTACATTTACGTAATCATAGTTTTCCTCATTCAAGGCCGAAGTAATATCCTGAACTCGTAGTTTAGAAACTTGTAATCTCTTCTACTACCAGCATTTGATTCCACATTACTTTGCTCTAAATTAAGCACTTCTGTCGACAGCTCATAATCTATTTCTTCATCAGAATCAGACATTAGCACATCGTTAATATTTTCCTCAAAAGAATTTTCCTGTTGTTCGACTACTTCGCTTGCAGAAAATTGCTGTCGAGCCATGTTGCGCGTTTGAAGTGTGGTTGAATGTCATGCACACATTTTTCTCACAAATGAATGTACATGATGGGCTTTCTGAGTATTTATGTGAAAATTGGTTGCACCATACTGTTTGTAAAAAACAATTAGAAACAATTGTAACTTTCCTGGCATTCTTATAGCACAGACAAAGGAATGAATGCAATCAATATGTTCTGAAAACAGCGATGTTTGCACAGCAGCTTGAGCTTTTCTTTTACCTAACCTAATTTTATGCTAGATGTTTGTTCTAAATCCGTTCTGAGGAGATTTTGTAACAATTATATTTTGTTCAAACTGCTGTTTTGCATGCAGAACAATAAAAAATGAGGTTTCAAGATTACAAAACAAAGCGATGTTGACTAATCTCGATTGTGTTATTATGCACAGCTTGATGTTACTATTTCATGAAACTTTATTACGTTAAACTGCAATCCTGCTTGCATAAAAAAAGAAAAAAAAAACTGTTCTATTCAGTGTTTGTAATTTGCAATTTATATATTAGATAACCTATTAGCATTAGACACAATTCTAACCTCAAACTTCTAATGAAGTTTCAACCCAGGCAGCAAAATCCGTCATTTTTAAATTGATTCAACGTCGACAGAGGTTGAATCAACGTAAAAATGACAGATTTTGTTGTCTGAGAACCTCTGTCATTTTTGGTGAAAAAAGCTCCAACAGCTAATGAAACTAACTTTTTCTGCTTTTGTGTAAACTAAAATGTACAGAGCATACTTGAAGACAAGTCACAAAAATGACAAGTCAGATTCACTATGTCAAAAAAAAGAGTTTCGTTCAAATTTTTTGGAGATTAGCAAACCTATACATTTTCGGAAAGCTTAGATCATGAGGAATCCGAAAAACATTGATTACATTTGCAGAGATGTCCGCTTGGCCGCCATTTTGAATTTTCAAAATGGCCGCCGCAAAATATATATTTTGATATATCTCGGCTCCTAATAGACTTAGAAACTTTATTAAACATGCTAATTCTATGTTTTAAGGGTCAAGAAATCCCATTAGAAGCATACCTAGATACCAAGCGTTAACCACTTTGCAATTACCCGGCATATTGGTTTTCAAAATGGGCACCGAAATTATATTTCGTTACATTACTACTTACTAGTTGAGATATAGACTTCATTCAACAATAACATGCTAGTACTAAGTTATGTTGACTAAGAAATTCATTAGAAGCAAGCCTGCACGCCACTGTCCTATTTTGGACAAACATTTTCCAACAGCTGCTGTCCTGAGTCTTATTTCCAGCATTACAGTCAACGTCATTTTCGCAGTCTATCCCACACAGGCACAACTCGGTGCAGGTCAAGTTGTTCCTTCGACACGAACATCTCTGGGTTGAGCAGTTGGTTTTGCATTGGCATCGGTCTAGCTGAATAATGGCTTATGGTGCAGGTAGAATCTTTGTGGTGATAGGTGAAATCCCACTTTTATGCTACTGGTAGCCATGCCGAAGTGGTTCAAAGAGCTGTTGCCACATGACAGTGGTGTGACACCAGACACGACTCTGAACTCGCACGCGTTCAACGTGCTCCTCTAATGTATCAATTGTTGGAGGAAAGTTTTGATTTTCCGCCAAGTTCTTGCAAAATAGGTGCCATCTCTGGATTGTTGTTTATGTGGACACCCTTCGGGCAGTAAATTACATCGTGCAGACAAAGCTGCCAGCATTTCTTTAACATTCGGAGATTGTGTGCTGTCCTCAGGTAAGTGTATTAGTGCACTGATTGTTTCCAATCCTGCCTTCAAGTACTGTTGGAGCCACTTGGTTTTATCCAATCCTGAGAATCTGCCAACATTATCAGCTCCACTGAAAGTATGGAATACGGGTAATGCTTTTGCCTTCTCTTGTCCTACAGCTCTCCATATTGATGCGATCACCAGTGTACCTGATAGCATGGAAATGGACGAGTGTTTGCAGAGTTGGTCGTAGTTTGCAACAGCAAGGACAAGAACATCTGTGTCCAGACTGAAGAAGACTAACTGCGCACCAAGACTCCGCTGTGATGCTGCGAGGCAGATCATCAAGGTGTCAGCTTCTTCGTGATTGTTCACTTCAAACGTGATGTTTGAAGATTGCTTCTGGTGTGGCCTGACGCTGAAGTTATCACCACCTTTGGAGAATGCTTG
Source organism: Aplidium turbinatum (assembly GCF_918807975.1). Lineage (NCBI taxonomy): Eukaryota > Metazoa > Chordata > Ascidiacea > Aplousobranchia > Polyclinidae > Aplidium > Aplidium turbinatum. Next base: position 21,910 of record NC_137483.1, on the reverse strand, counting down.
TTGTATCCGATTACTTCTTCAGCAAGATGCTGTGTCAAATCTGCTTTCGTTTGGTCATGGGACAGGAACCTACTAGTGGTATATGTGCTTGATTCTGGTGTCATCCATGATTTGGTATTAGACGGGATCTTTGTCTTTTCGTCGTCTTGCTCTAGTTTTCTGTTTCAAAGAGTCAGACTTGTACGTGTCGATGCCGATGGTAACAGTTCTGCATTAGCAGTGTCAACTCTTTGTCCACCCGATGCTGGTTCATGCGCATCATGCTCTGTTCCATCAGTTTCAACCAGATGCTGCAGGCAATGGATGAGCTTTGATTTATCAGTGCATGGTAGAACTGATCCATCTGGAGCGAATAGTGCTCTTGGTGTGAGGGTGAACTCATAGTTACTGATAGCGTTCTTCTGGTCAATGTCCCAGCTTGATCTGGATAGGACCATGAAGCGCCCGTAGGGATCTTTTGTTTCTTTCAGATCGACTGACTGGTCACGAACCTTGACTTTTTGCTTCTTGTTTTTTGACATGTACATGGGGTTGTTCTGCTACTTAACTGGTGCCCATAAGCTGACATCACCATTAATGCGTTCTGCAGCATACTCTTTGTAGAGCTGTTGTCCCTGCTCATCGACGGTCAGGATCTGTTTGACAGTTTCTTGTGGAACGCATGCGTGTGTGATGAAGTTATATATACAACTCATCACCTTCAACTGTGAATGGATTTACGTGACTCAGTATGGTAGTTTTCATCTTGTCATCAGCTTCATGCTCTTTCCTGACAATGGCTGGTTGTACTTCAGGGTGACTTCTTTTTGGAAGAAGTGTCTCTAAACTGCTCTTTGAACTTTTCTCAGAGGCGCGACATCTTTGGTGCAGCCAGGAAAAACCGTTGCCGGGCATTCGTGTTGTTAGAAATGCCAATTAGTCCAGAGCGGACTTTCATCATCTTGTTGAACTGCTCTCATGCACGATCTGCACCAATGGACACTAATGGGATCTCACCCTTGGTAACAGACACATTGCCTTCTTGAAGTTCACACCAAGTCTCTGGGTGGTTGATCTTCAGGTCATGCATATCTACAATATACCGTGGCCAAAGTCGCTTGTACTTTATCCGATCTAGGGCTTATTCAGTTCCTCACCAGCTTGCAAATGGAGATTGAGATCTGCATTCTGGGATGCCTCGACAAAGAATAAGATCGTTTCCACACAGTGAACATAGTTCATCATTGACTTGAACATCGCATTAGAGGACTTTTCCGTTTCCCATGTTTTCGATTGCTGCATCACATCTTCATCTATGAGGATTCGTTCCAGATGGTCATGAGCAGTCGAGATGGATTCAAGAGTAATGTTTCTGTTATCAGATAACAATGTACATGCCTCCTGGACCTTATCTGCTGATCTTAAGCAGATAATCTTCAGATGTGGCTTCTTTGTGAAAAACTGATCCAAGGCCAGTTTTACAAAGCTATGTAAGTGTGGATGTGTGCACGAAGAGTTCTCTTGTAGTGCGCACACTTGAGAATTTGTCTTGTGATCGCAGATCTATACACATATAGGCTTCGATCCAGGCATCATCAACCCCAGAGTTCTCTATGGAAGTTCCGAGAGCTCTTAGTGCAGCCATCACAGTATGCAGCTCACCCAGTCTGGAAACAATTTCTCTTTTCAGGTCGACCCGTGCGTCTAGCAACTATACTGCCTTTTCGTAGAGGGCCATGTCGAAGGTTATCACAGTTGGGTACCCCTGACCAACGACTAACGTCTTCTGCTGGGATACTTGTAGAATCACAGTCAGCATAGTAGGCCACTCGTGAGCAAATTCAGGTAGCAGGGGCAGTACACCAACGTGAGTGAGTGGTTGGCAAGATGAGATGAGTGACTTGTATCCTGCCCATCCGGGGATCTTGCTCTGTTCATCATTTTCTCTTGCTCTGGACAAAGTAGATGCTGTGACCCACCCTATAACTGGGTCAGTTCATTTGACTGAGAAACACCTGTTGTGTTGGCTTCAAACCTCCGTGCTCTGTTGTCAAGTTCTGGTTTTGGCTTGGCACATGGCTTAATGTGCACATGATATGAAAGGATTGATAAGTTCTTACCTGCAGTAAGTTCGAGCTTTGGCGCGACTACTTCTCCTGGAACATTTGCTTTCTGATACACTGCAGTGATTGTTCCATGTGTGGTGCCTTTCCAGTACGCGGACAACAAATACGAATAAATACTTTTCATTTCATTATTTTCATTTTTTATACCTTATTACGGACAAATACGACGTAACACTGTATATAAGTAGTAATGTAACGAAATGGTATAGACGGAAATTTAGGTATAGACGGAACCGGTCCACCCGTTAGTCCGAATAGGGTTAATGTAAATTGCAAAATGTTGATAACATCTTAACTGGAAAACAATGTCAAAGATATTGTAGAAATAAATTTTTGCTTTTTTTCTATGTATGTGTTATTTATTCCCATTTTCAAAGATGAAATTAATGGATTTTAATTGTTACTTTATGTACCCATTTTTCTTGAAATGTTTTAGTTTCTGCGGCCCATTGAATTAGTTCAAGAGACAATGCGACCCACTATAATAAAAGATTGGACATCCCTCGCCTAATGGGTTAGAAATAGACGACAAGTCACAGGTGACAGCTACTTGGCGTATGCGGACGGCTAGTTCTTGAACTGTTTCAACGGGCTTGCGCTTCATCTTGCTCCAGAAACGGAATCGCTCTCTCACGATGAAGCGTTTTGGGTCGAATGGTTGAGCCATGTAATTTGTAATTTCCGTCATGGTGAGATCGTTGACTTCCTTGGGGTTTGTTTTCTGCGCAGCCAAATTTGTTAACGTTTTGTAGATTGGGGGTGATTAATTGGTGAAAAAAACCTGCGGCATTTTGTCTTGTGCGACTGAATGTGCTGCTTCAAAGGTGTTAAACCTCTTCCAATATTCTGCCCAGAGTTCGGTGGTGGCATCGAACATTGCGAAAGATACCTGCTGTATTGCTGTATTGTTGTTGGTTGTGGTATTTCCAGATGTCAAGTTCACCAAACATTTCGTCTCCTGCTTTGGATACTTTTGTTCTTAATTGGGGAACCTGAGTGACTACATTTACCCTGGATATGGTTCCGAATTTTGTGATTGTCTTTTAATAAAAGAATGGAAATAACTAATTACGATAATGCAATAACCGAGGATATTTGTAAACATGATCCGTTGATCCCAGACTCTCATTTTATGATTGTTGGGTCTACCGGTCAGGAAAAAAAACAATAATCTTTTAAATATGCAAAAAAGTGGATGAATTATGATGAATGTTGTGTGTATATAATTAACCCCGACCAAGCAAAGTACAGTCTTGTTGATTTTGCTGAAATATTAACGCTTTGAAGGTTGGGCTCCTGGAGTCTTGCTCAGTTTGGGGGGGGGGGGGGGGAGTGGGGGGGCTGTCGATTCTTCTTATGCTTTAGGAGTGATATCTCTGTTATTTTTTATGGCACGATTTCAATATTTTGGATTTACTTTGTAAAATTATTTATGCTGAGCATATCCGAAAATTAAAACTATGTGAATTTTAGAACTGCTCATGTACGTTGAAATGTTGAGGTGACTTTTGTCTGTAATTGTAGCGTGAGTTCACACATTATTTTTTGGTAGAGTAATGAAAAACATGCATTGCAATGTTGTGATTAAATTTTTTTTTACATAATCTCAATTTGAATCTATATTTTTCATGCAAAATAATATAATAATGCAAAATAGCATATAATAATGCAAAATAACATATAAATAGAATATGAAATATTTCAGAGGATGTGCTGAGAAATGCCTTATATCTCTCAATTTACAACCTTTATTCGCTCAAAATTTCAGCTCAATAGAGGTAAACAAAAGTTAGGAAAATTCAAGAAATCTCGTAGTCGCGCTTGACAGCCCCCCCCCCCCCAACCTTCAAAGGGTTAAACACTGAGGACGTGATTCTAGTAGAACAACTTGACAATACAACTCCAGGAGTGGTGGTTTTTGATGACATAAAATTTATTCAAAGAACATGAACAACGTTAAAGAATATTTTTCAATGTCTCGGAACAACAATTGCAATTGTATCTATTTAACACAATCATACTACGACGTACCAAAATACATTCGAAAGAATACTAGATGTTTTGTCTTTTTCGGTAATTTTGATATTAAAGACATCAGACACATTGCAGACAATTACGCAAAAGGTGTTACCTCCAATAAATGTAAAATCGATTTACCATAAAGCAACTGATAAACCTTTTAGTTTTATGGTTTTAGATAAAACAGCCAAGCATAAGCCTTTGATGTATAGGAAAAGATTCGATAATTTTTTTTTGCCTAGCTTATTTTTTTATTATGCTTAGTTTAAGAACAATCTACATTCTACATGGACAGGCATTGGGAAATTCGGATCTATAAAGCTTTTTCGGTAAACTGCTGTATATAAATTGCAAAAACCGAAATTAACTTTGTAGTGGTTTTCAATTTTAAGTCAAATCTTTCGTCGTAATGTGCAATATAAGTTTTCTACATTCCTACTTTGAACTAGGCAAGCTCCCTTGTTCCCAGTTGAGCTTCAAGATGAGCGACATCTGTTTGCATTCTCACGATGGTTGAACGTCACCGTGAGAACGCGTCACGTGCATAGACTTAATATAACTCGGAAATAATAACAAAACACACAATGAAGTCGGACAACTTTTCTATATAAGCTTTGGCAGCATAGAGTCGAGCACAGTTGTAGTTGAAAACAAACTGAACAATATTCAAAATGAAGTTCATCATTGCTCTTCTCCTCATTGCAGCAGGTGAGTCGATAGTGAAGTTCATAGGATAAAGAGCTGGTGTAACAAAATGCTAAAAGCTACTATTGTAACCTCTTATTTTATAAAGCGTTGACAAGTTCAATCTACAATAAGATTCTACAAGATCAATTGAAGTGAAAATTCTAAATATTCCGAACTGATTTTTGTCCGTAGCATTACACGCCTATTCTTGGACTGAAATGGAACTTTTAGACTTTCAATTTCCTTGCAGTTTCACCAGTTCGACCAGACGACAGAGTAGTCGGTGGAAGTGATGTGACATCAACATCATTTGCTCCATGGCAAGCTTCCCTCCAAGTTAGTGGATCCCACTTCTGTGGAGCATCCCTCATCTCGGCAACAAAAGTGATGTCAGCATGCCACTGCAGCCAATCGTAAGTTGGTTCAATAAACCCCGCAATAGTTTCGTATGACAACGATCCTCAAATTATGTGAATATTTCAGCTCGCTCACTGTGGTTTTGGGAACAACACAATACAAAAACCCAGGACAATCCTTCTATACTACAAATTTCCTTTGCCACCCTCAATACAGCTCTCGAACCATCGATTACGATTTCGCTATAATCACAATCTCCGGAGCCAGTTTGAACAGTGCGGTAAATAAGTTCAATGTTTTATTATCATGAGACTCCTTACGTTCGTTCATTCCAACAACGCTTTGTGCTTATTTAGACAATTGATTGTCACAGCATTTCCACAATTTTTTTTTGTATTTATTGAGAATTATTATTTAATGTAGTTATTTTCTGGTTCACACCTATATCTTACATCACAATGTAGACACTAACGACTTGTTTTAGCCTGATGCTGTGAGTCCGCTGTTGTAATAGCTGTTTGCACAGCGAACTCGCAGCATCAGGCTGAAACCAGTCGTTAGTAGCCTATCTACATTGTGAAGTAAGCAACGATCATGTTCTTGAAAGCAAAACTCAAGCTTTTGGCTAATCTCACAGTTTAACATACTTCTAAAATATTTGAACCACTTCATTTTAGTTTGGACCTTTAGAACCCAAGGTCTTAGACAATGAATGAATTCCTATATATTGCAAACTTTCTAACTTTTGAACGGCAACATTGGAATCAAGATTTTTGAGCCATAATTGTCAATTTCAAAAAGTGGCAATTGTGTTTTTTGTTTCCTATGTTTTCAAGCTTCTGTTGTGTGTAGGTTCAACCAATCACTGTTGCCAGCCAGGAGTACCCTGCAGGAACTCAAGCTTTGATGACAGGATGGGGTAAGACCAGTGGTGGAATCTTCGGTCAAATTCCCGACAACTTACAGTACGCATACACCAATCTCATCTCTGAAGAGGACTGCCAAGCTGTATGGGGAAGTCAAGTCACAGCTCGCATGCAGTGTGCCAATGATAATACCAACAGTGCTTGCAACGTGAGTAAATATTATTGTACCTTCGAAAGAACGAATTTTTCAATTGCACCTTTTGTATTTAAAATGTTTCATTTTAATCACCATATTGAAATGTTTGCTTGGGCAAAATGTAGCATCGCTTTTGTATTTGTTGAACTGGAAGATCATGAAACGCCACAAATCAATTTTCAATCTCACAAAATAACAAGCTCTGAACGTTTAATGTTCATCGAAGAAAATTATATGGTGATTTTTTATCAAATTTAACTGTAGCATTCAACAAGTTTATGGCCTGATGCAACAATACTAACCATTACGAATCCTTATGATTATTGTTACAGGGAGACTCTGGCGGTCCACTTGCTGTTAACGATGGCGGCAGTTGGGTTCTTGTTGGAAACACATCTTGGGGAGCAAGTGGTTGTGGAACAACCAATCCATCTGCATGGTCCAAGAACAGTGCCGTTCGCTCTTGGATTCAAACCAACGCAGGGGTTTAACTCGTCAATTGATGAGTCATAATATGTGCAAATAAAATCATTGTCACCAAACGCTTTACTGGTTATTGTGAGATGCAGAGTTTGATTGTTTCTACGTGATGTCATTTCGCATAAAATTATGATTGCTTTGAAATTGAAGAAATAGAAACGCAGCACTTATTGCGAGATGAGAAAATTCAGTTCTTGCAAAGTTAGTGTCATTCAAACGCTTAGGGTTTGCACAATGCACCCTCAGCGTATTCTCTGGTGTCCGGCGTATTAGAAACATGGGCTACTTTGAAGTCCAGTCGCTGAATGATTTGACCAGGAAAATAATAATATTAAGCTGAAACTTTGTCAGGAGGTTCGATTGGTGATGTGGAGTCACCAAAAAAAAGCCCGATGATTCCTCTTTGGGAATAGTGAGTTATGGCCGTTTTTCCATAATGGCAGCAGCTCCCATAGGCCAAAAAATTGAAATCGTCTAAAATTGATCTTTTATACCTCATGAGAAAGATAATTTAATACTGAATCGCTTTCACATAATGACAGCCTAATAAAAAACTGCCTAAGTCATTTTGCCAAAGCAAAAATCAAATGACTTAGGCAAGAAATTAAATTGCCTATGTCCATCTCATGACTTGGGCATTTTCATTTTTTGAGCATGCTATACTCTGTAGTGAACAATCTGAAAAAGTGACCGAGTCAAAACAACCGCTCTGCGTTACCAATCATTTTTGTATAAATATCTCATTTTTGCAAAAAAATGACTTAGGCAGTTATTTTATTAGGTTGACGATAAGAACTATGGTGAAAAAGTACACACATTAGAAGTTATTAGCCGTTAAATACGGACTATAAGGCGAAATCCACCATTAGGCTTTAACGTGGTGGAATATTGTGAGGAGTGATATGCAATGAAGTCCACCTGCGTTAGATCAGTGGTTGCGCACCCGGCTCAAGATCACGCAGCGCTGGTTCGATTCTCGGGATGCGCGCTTGAGCAACTTATTTCAGGACTGCTCTCCATTCAGCGGCACCTAGTGAATGGAATAGTTCTCCGGTAATAACACTTTAACAATCGGAAAACTTCACTCTGCCAATCTCGGTAACCAGCTCTGCATCAAGAGCCTCTGTACAAGTATGCGAAACTACCAGGAATAACTTCTCAAGGCTTTATCAGTCCGAAAACTATGCCAATGAATTATTCTATGGTTACGAAAAAGCATAGGCTACATTTGTCCATCAGAAGTTACCCCTCAAACTAATTTTAGAAAACTCAAAATATAAACGAAAAGTCTTCATAAAACTGGAAAATTAAAACCAATCGTAGAGTGTAGAAATTCAAAAGTTGCTGAATCTATAATTATTGGAATTTTTTATCCTGAATTACTCCCAAACCAATACACCATATTTTTGACATTAAAATACACCCCATTGAAGAAAAGTTGACCGGTAGCAAAACTGCAGAAATTATGTCAAAAAATGTTAAATTCAAGCTTTTACATTTTGGGACATTCCAAAAAGACACCGACCTAAATACAATAATAAAGGATCACTTTTTACTTATAACAAATTTAAGTTCATAATTTTTTTTTAAATCTTGTAAGCAATGTCTAAGTAGGCCTATTAGCATTTCCACATTTTATATTAGAATAAATCAAAGATATTCCGTCCTTCGTCATCGTCGTTATCATCATCACTTGATTCGTAAAATTTAAGCATCTAAAATTAAAAACATTGATTTTAAGATATGAAATATCTGATCTGACTGCATGTCACCTGACATATATATAGTTAAAGTCACTCAATACAACTTGGTCACAGCGGTAAACCATTATCTCTTCGTGGGAAAATTGTAACATAAAGTTCCCGGATCCGTTCGTCTGTATGTAATGACCGAAAAGAAACACTCTTTCGAAACGTCTATTCAAAAAGTGTATTCCTGTAAAATTAGTCCGCGGCTATCGAAAATGGGGTGCAACGCGATACACCACTAAAAACCTGTCACTACAATCCAAACTACTTAGATAAAAGACGGAAATTTTGTCCAGCTAGCAGCACTAAGCGAAACAATTAAATATGCAGCCAACTTTCAAGCAACCATTTTACGAATGACTAGAATAATTTGCGATATCTCAAACTCACGTAAACAGTAACTGTGACGCAATAATGAAAGACATTGTCACGCAATTCAAACAGGTGTTCAAAGGTGGTGATGCAATGTTTCATCAGGTCTTACGAACGTTGGTGCAAAATTTGGACATTTTCTAGCAATTTCCATGACGTAAGATGCCAGCTAGGTTAAGGAGACCATAACGGTTTTATATGACGTTTGATTTGGTGAATAATTGTCGGGAACATAGCGACCCCTAGTTATGACAGTCTGACATGGCATAACTAAAAAATAATTGACGACAATTGTGAGCCAATGAATAAAAACACACGATACACAAATTGTTTGAATCACTCACGTTTAAGTTAATACGTAAATACAAAGCGCATGCAAAGAATGAACAACAATAAGAATAATACACGACGATACATGAAATTGGTACCATAGGTACACGCTAAAATGACGCTATATACAAAGGTTGCGATAATAACCGACTGTTCTGGGCTCAGACAAGTGTCGGCCACCGCAGACAAAACCAGGCTCAAACCCTAACACTTAGGTGTTCTTTACGGGGGTTAGGTGTTAGGGGTTAGGGTTTAGGTGGGGGTTAGGTGTTAGGTGTTCTTTACGGGCTAACCCTAACCCTAGCTCTACGAACCACAGGCTTCCCTTTCCTAATTTGTGGAATTACCTCATGCACCCTCTCAAGTTGATACTTCCCACGTTTACCAATGTCTTGGAGAGAACCCACCACTACAAGTTGACCAGGCTCCAAATTCTCGGCCATTTTTAGCCATTTTTTCCGGCCCTGAAGACCTGGCAAGTAAAAATCGATCCATTTACTCCAAACCTGCCGAGAAAGTGACAAATTGAACCGATAATCCCTTCTTAATTGGTCACGATCATGTGGTTTCCCAACAGCACAGTATGGGTCTAAGTATGGGGTCAAAAGTGAGGCAGAGGTGATGACAGTAAAATCCCTAGGGTCGTCACTCTAAGGTACTAAAAGGCGTTCGTTCACGATCCGAACAGCACTGCCTGTGTACGTAAGCAGTTCAATAAAATTGGGCTTACGTATTGAAGAGTCCAAAATGTGAAAAAAGTACTTGGTCATATCGGCCACGAAACCAAAATCTACTCAGCCGAAATCTAGCCAAGAGATCTGCCAGAGGGTTTAACAAATCAGGACCAGGACACGAAAACATTACATCATTAACACAAGTTCCTCGAAGTTCAGACTTGCCATCGTAAACAATACGCTTTTTTAATTGTGACGTCACAAAGTATGGTAGATACCACTCAAATCCCTTTACATTTTCTGCTTCACCAGCACGCTCAATATAGCCATTAGATTTAACCCATTTACGGCCGGTGTCCTTTTAAAAGGACATCGTTTTGAATGCATCAGTATTGCATCATCTTATTTTGATTGAATCATTTTGGACTTGCTAGTAGTTGTTAAGGGTCTGTTTTGGAAGGTGTTGATAAATATTTGCGAACAACATATTTTTTCTGAATTTTGTGAAAGTTTGAAAATTGTTGAAAAATGAGAAGAGCCGGATGAAGTGAAGTGAGGAGGAACATGCATGTTTTACTGCCTATTGGTAATAGATATGAATTATGTTTCTTCATAGTTTGACACTTTATAATATTGTGCTTTCTACTACACTCTAATTTGTGTAAGGTTTTGCTTCTTTTATTTGTTTATTTTGCTTTATATTTATTGTTGCCTTTTAAAAGGACACCGGCCACATGGCCACATTTTTTTGCTTGTTTGTAACACTGTCAAAGAATATTGAACATCGTGTAAAAGCAGCAGATTGCGCCTATGGAAGACTTAACCATCGTGTTTTCAGCAACCATGCTATATCTATCCGCACACAATTATGGTCCTCCGGGCAGTCGTTCTAAACTTCTATCCACTCTTCTCTATGCTTGTGAAGCCTGGACATTATACCACCGTGACACAAAACGTCTTGAAAATTTTCAGCAGAGGAAAGAAACTGGGTCAAATGTTAGGCACTCGTTGGGACGATTGTCTCACCAAAGATGCACTCCTTGATCGCGCTAGGTTGCCCAGTTCAGAAGCCACCATATTGCAACACTGCCTTCGCTGGACAGGACCTGTCATGAGAGGGACAACGAGGAGGGACAACTAGAGACAGGAAACCTCCCCCAGAAGACCAAAAATGAGATACAAAGATCAGCTGAAAGTCTCCCTCAACCATGCAAACATTGATCTGGATTCATGGGAAAACCTTGCTAATGACAGATTACTCTGGAGAAAAAGATCTAAAGAAGGCACGGAAGTTTTCAAAAAAAAGGATACAAAAAGCCCAAGAAAAACGAACACTAGAAAAGCTAAAACTACCACGTCCCTCCCTCCATACAATCCATACCCCCCATACAATGTGACTTTGCCTACGTCTTTTCCATCATAGATTGGCCTCCAAAGCCATATATGACATCACCATCTAAAGCCAAAATCGATTTGATGACGAAACCAATGCTCGGTCACGAGCTGGAGCCGACGACTGTCAGTGGGGTATCGCTATGGTTTGTGCCGCCGCGGCGGACCATGATTTTGCACTCCTGAACGCGTGAAGTAGGAACAAACAAATAGAATTCGAGCCAAATCCGTTTCAAAAAATATTTTTACTATGCTTTTTTGTTTAGGTTTAAAAATATTCTGCCGCTACAAGCTTCCTACCGGGGGGGGGGGACTGCCTAATGGGGGGGGGGCACCCTCCCACTAGCTACGCCGATGGTTATCGTGAATATAATATGTTCATACAATAACTTTGAAACGTCCTTCAAGAAAGATCTGACAAGTTTTTACCGAAACAAACACCTTCTTATGTTAAGGCATCGCGAGATTTACATTTGACTATGTGGCCGGTGTCCTTTTAAAAGGCAAACAAAAAAATGCATCAAAAAAGCAAAAATCGTCAAATTTTTTTAAACTAATTCAAAAGTTATGGCAATACAACTTTGTGACTGAAATATTTCCTAAAAAGAGCAATGGGAACTTGTGGCGGCTTTTAATGGGTTAAGATCCTTCATGGTGTCAGTAAGAAAATCACAAAGTTCAGGTTGTTCTAAAGCCTTCTTCCTTAAAGCAGCAGCTCTATCTGACGCCAACACAAAATTGTTAGGTAAATCAATATCTTCCTTCAACGGTACAGGCAGGGCCTCCAAGAGCCCTGCCGGGCCCCGGTGCAGATGTTGCTGCCGTGCCCCCCAGCGCGACATGTCGCATGATATCTCACAAATCACAAGCAAAATTTGGGGTGCACGTTAATCCACAAGGCCAATGCATAGGCCTACATGGTGTTTCGCACAGTGTTTTTATTTTAAAACCAGACCTGTTTAAAAAATAATACAAAGAATACATTAGGTTAAAGTATAAACACTCCACCATTTCACAAAGAATGCAGTATATATATATTGTACTGGTGTTTATGACTTTAAATTCAGAGATACACACTAGTTATACACAAAGATAAAAGGCTGTGGCTATAGTTACACTATGTAGTGTAAATATAGCCTCAATAGTGTTGCAAGATAAGGAATTCTGCCCAAATTTGAGAAAAAGTTTATAGCTGTTGAAAACAAAAACTTGTACGGTATCATATTTTGGAAATTTTTTTTGTCCCTGGCAAAGATCAAAACCCTAACCTTATTCCTAACTCTAGCCCTTACCTTAACCCTTCCTAACTTTAATCCTAACTCTGGCAACACCTGATTGTAACCATGGCAAAAAGTGGGTAAAAATATCCACTTTGAAGATAAAAATGGCAACACTATCCGGCATAGGTGACATACATATGTAGCATTGCATATGTGTGCATACAGCTTTACATTAACATACCGTACAATATCATTTCTGACCTTAAAATCAGCAGAGACTAGGAGACCAAACTTGGATGAATGCATTGCTATTGTTCATGACATTAAGAAATATATATATGATATATACCAACTTCATTTCAGGATCAATAGGATGCTTCTTATTTTTACTCCTTTAGTTTTCTTTGCTTGTTTGAGTGAAACTGCATTCAAGCAGGATTGAGGGTCACTTTCTCTTCATTTCTACAGCAAGCGGTCAGTAGAAAACAAAGTTGAATATATTTCTATTTTCAAGTCCTATCAATATAAATGTACCTACATCTATCGCTATACTATGTATCGATACCTTTACAAATACCCTGCATAACTACAGAATGCCTGTGTTGAGTCAATATTGACACTGTTCCTGAAATTCAAGAGTATGATTGGATTGGCCTGGCTGGAGAAGACTGCTAAGAAATACTTAGTGAAAACAAATAAAAAGGAAAACTTAAGATATATAAAAAAATATTTGTTTATATATTATACTAAGCATATTTTTGAAAATCAACACCTTTCTGCAGCGCTGGAAAAAGTAAGCTGCATTGCAATTATTAGGACACTTCTGATTCTGTCTAGAGTTAACCGTATCTGTCACTGCTTCCTTTTGGCGTCAAGAGTTACTGGCCGAGACCATCAGGTCTACGTCTTTCTTATTGCTAATTACTCCGTCGGCTTATATCAAATAACAACGGGAAAAAGTATGCCGTTGGTCAAAAGCCTTATCTATCACTTCAATCAATTTATTTCGCAAAATATATTCGTGATTGTGCATTTTAGGTAGAAAAGGTGATAAAGACTCGGTTTTTGACCTATTTTCGCCATTTCTTGGTCAAATTTCTCAGTTGACATTTTATTTTGAAAGTCCTCTTGCATAGAACACAGAATTTCATCAATTTTGTTTTTCCGTTTTTGTGCAAACAGTATTCCATGCACTTTTTGCACTACAAAGCAATTTGCGCAAATAATAAATTACCTTCCTAATCATTGTCTGCCAGCAAAGAATGACTCATATCGCGTCAAAGACCAACTCCTTACCCAGACAGCAAAATCGACGTTAAATCAATGTAAAAATGACGGATTTTGCTGCCTGGGTATAGAATGGAATTTTAGCGCCGTCGTGTTATGACTGACAGACACAAAATGAAACCGCACGCTAATAGTAAACTGTCAATCAAGCTATTGAATATCAGGAAATTTCTTGCATTTTATAACTGGCTGTGACAAAAGGTTTATCGTGAACTTCACAATTATCCGATACCAACATAATCGGGATTAAAAGTTGGGGCAAGAAAAAAAAGTAAAAGTCAAGAAATCTCAGGTTTCTAGCGTCACTGCTTCTATGTGAAATTGCTGAATTAGCAGAGGGCGAGACCATAAGGTCTACGCCAGTAACAGATACGGTTAAAAAAACTGTACTTCAACAGAAGTAAAGATCTATGATTTTTTACTCAAAAAATTACACTTTCACTAATCTTTTAACTTTTTTTCGATTTTTGTTAGACTGCTATAACATTTGGCCCTGCTACAAGGACAAAATTATTTTCCAGCACTGCCTCCACGAAACTTGCTTGCATTCCAATATAGCAAAATCATTCAAGTCCTAAAAACTCAAAAATACTGTACTGTCTCAGGCTATATTAGAGAAGTTCCATGATTTCAGTATATATAATTAGTATCCAAAAAAAACACTTGAGCATTTTTGTACTGAAAAAGTGACAGTTAAAGACTTCTTGCTAAGCAATTCTAACAATATTTCAATACCGGTATTTTTTGCTATTTTCTGAACTCTTAAAATATCACACTAAACAAGATTATCTACAACTAAAATTGTACCAGTTCAACATGATTACACATAACTGTCACTGCTTGCTTGTGTCATAAATTGACAAGATGTTGGAAAAATGCATGGAATACTTTCTGTGTAAATGTGTAATGACTGTAACCTAACCTGATCAATCAATTGCTTATTAAAACATACCATACACACCCAAATATTCACATTAAAACAGCACTGAACTTAAAACACTAACACTGAAATTAAAACATTGAAATAAACTGAAATATTCACTCACACTGCAATATGTGTTTTCTGGAGTTTTTTAAAAAAGAATGCCCATGATGGGCCCAATCGAAATACGAAACTAACATAAAAAATAATATTTCATGCAAAATCGACCTTGGTACGCAAATTTAAACAATTTTTCAGCCCCCCCTGAAAGTAAAAAATTGAAAATTCTGTAGTCATAAAAAGAGCATAGGCCTACCCATGAGGGGGCCCAATCAAAATACGAAACTAATATAATACGAAGTAAAAAACAACATTTTATGCAAAATCGACCTGAGCACGCAAATTTAAACATTTTCTCGGGCCCCTTGAACTCAACAAATTGAAAATTCTGTAGTTTTGAAAAAGGGCATACCCATGAGGGGGCCCAATCGAAATATGAAACTACCGTTAATATAAAAAACAATATTTTATGGAAAATCGACCTGAGCACGCAAATTTAAACCTTTTGTCGGGCCTTTTCAACTAAAAAATTTGAAAATTCTGTAGTCTTGAAAAAGGGCATACCCATGAGGGGGGCCCAATTGAAATATGAAACTACCGTTAATTAATATAAAAAACAATATTTTATGCAAAATCGACCTGAGCACGCAAATTTAAACATTTTGTCGGGCACTTTGAATTTAAAAAATTAAAAACTCTGTAATTTTGAAAAAGGGCATACCCATGAGGGGGCGCAATCGAAACACAAAACTAATATAAAAAACAATATTTTATGCAAAATCGACCTGAGCACGTAAATTTAAACATTTTGTCGGGCCCCTTGAACTCAAAAAATTGAAAATTCTGTATTATAGTTTTAAAAAAGGGCATACCCATGAGGGGGTCCAATCGACATACGGAACTAATATAAAAAACAACATTTTATACAAATTCGTTGAAATCAACTTTAACGCGTGAATTTAGACATTTTGTCGGGCCCCCTTCAACTCACCGGGCCCCGGTGCAATGCACCGGTTGTCCCCCCCTCTTGTGGGCCCTGGGTACAGGTATCTCAAATCGACCATCTTTCAACTCAATATTCGGTTCAACAAGTTCTCTAGCCAAAATGTCATTGCGAGAAAATTCACAGTTTTCATTTTGCAAGGTCAAATCCTGAATGACTTTATTCAGGTCTGCTATTTTCATATCACGAGACTCAATTTTACGCTGAAAGCCAGAGATGACTTCCGACTCTGAAGACGTTTGCACTCTGCACACATTAGCAACGCTTTCATCTAAGGGTGACTTACTACCACAAGCCAACCAACCGAGAGGAGTGAGTAAAGCATGCGGTTCA
The DNA here is from genome assembly GCF_918807975.1 of Aplidium turbinatum. Lineage (NCBI taxonomy): Eukaryota > Metazoa > Chordata > Ascidiacea > Aplousobranchia > Polyclinidae > Aplidium > Aplidium turbinatum. The sequence goes on along the minus strand of NC_137483.1, from coordinate 5,859 downwards.
CTACGATTTTCACCAACACGCTCTTCTTTAGCCCACATCAAATAAGCGTTGTCGTTGCCAATCAGTACATCTACAGTACTACAATTATTCAAATGAAACATATTGACGTCATGAAAATGACGAAAACCACTTGTCCTGCTTATGCGGTAAAGTTTTAACATCGTCAGCCCAAGCTGGATTAACCACCAAAGTTACATCACAAAACAGTTCATCCGTCTCTAACGACTGGATGTTGAGTTTAACAAGGTTAGCACAAGTAGGTTTCTGACCAGCCAGAGTATCCATTTTAAACGACGCTTTGTCATACGGTTTAACGCCAAGTTTGCAGACCAAATCACTCGAAACAAAAGTCAACTGCGAACCAGGATCATGCTGACAATACACCAACTTCGATTTTCCAGTTATTGGATTCAAAACACGAGCAGCAGTAATGCGGTTAAAAGCTGCTTTAACATTTCCAATCTTAATATTACGCACAGGAACTCTGGCATGAGCATCATCTTTCCCAACCGAATCCAGAGAATCACGTGACGTCACATAAAAATCATGCAGAAGAAAATAGTGTTTCCTATTGTTGTTGGGGCCACACTTACGACAGTTGTTTGCATGAACGCAATCCCTAACCATATGCTGGCGCAAACAATTCAAGCATTTGCCGGCTTTCACAATGACATCTCTCCGATCTTTAGGTGTCAAGCGCAAAAAATCTTTACAGTTAGACAAAAAATGATATTCAACTTGACCACGTGACGAACAATAAAAACATGCCGGTATGTCACTACGTCTGGCCACACCACCGCGCGGTGCGCCAACAGCAGTCGAGTACTGCGAACTCCCTGAAATCACATTATCATGGGGTTTTACCAATGTCTGCCTAACCGGACATGAAGGCAATTTTCCTTTGCCAAACTTTTTAAAATGCTGCGACTCACCAGAATCGCCCATTAGCATAATGCTAAAATCAATCGACTTGCGCGTTTCCTCCCGTACTACAAATTCAAACAAACTCTGAAAAGTAGGCTCATCAGTACCACCATACTGATGACCTAAAAAGTCAAGATAACGCTGCTTAGCGTCAAACGGGAGTCGCTTAGCCAAATCCAAAACAAAACGTCCTTCCAATTTGTCACGCTGACCATAAGCTTGCGCGTAAAGCAGACACTGCGACAATTCATCTTTAAACTCTTTCAAATCACTTGAAGAGATCGAAGTCAATTTGCTACCATAGCGATACTTTCTAATTTCCGGTTCGGCGAAAAGACCTCCACGAACTCCAAAACGTTGGGACAAGCGAGCTAATGACATTTCTATCCTGTCTTCCTCTGACAAGCCAGGAGTGTCAGAAACCAAATTAGCAATCGTTTGCGCAGCTGTCCTAACACAAGCTGCTTGCAACAAAGTCAAACGAGTTCCTTTAAAGGGCGAAGCTGCCATCAAGGCCGTAATACAATTTTTAAAGAAGACAAATGGCATATTATTACCATCGTAACCAATCAAGGCCGCCTTATCGAAAAACGTCCTACTATTTTGGTATTCAAAAAAGCAATCCTGCTGTTGAGAACTCGATTTAGCGGGAGAAGACAAGCTATATCCCTTAAGGGGCTGAGGGGGCTCAGTCACATGCACAGCACGATCCTCACACACGTTAAAATCAGTACACGCGACACGCCTCTCACAACCACTCAAATTACGTGTAGCTGGGCGATCAAAAACTAGCGGCGCAGAAAACTGTGAAGAGGGCAAAACATTACTTTTAATGGCGGCCCCGTGTCTGTACGCTCTGGGGGAGGAATTCGGCTAAAATTTGCTGGCCTTGGCTTTAGATCTTTCGGAAGATCTTTAGCTGCGGCCCCGAGACCTCCTGAAACAGCTTGAAAACATGTGGATTGTACTGGTCCACTTACAGATTGAACAGGCGTCTGGAAAAGGTTATGTAAATTTAACCGCGATTGATGTTCACTTCTGGAATGCCTAGAAGAGCCCTTCTTAGAGCTACGCCGGGAGCCCACCTCTGATCGATATTCAGCTAAAGCTACCTCCTTACGTTGTACTCAACTGGGCGTCTTTAAGTGCGAGCTCAGTAGCTCTCGCGGTGGCCTCTGTAGCTCTTGCTTCGGTCTCAGCTCTCGCGACGGCCTCTGCTCGTACGGCCTCAGCTCGTATGGCCTCAGTTCGTATGGCCTCAGCAGCTCTCGCTTCGGCCTAGGCTTGTATCTGGAGCTCCTCTCGTTTTAGCTGCAGGTTAATTTGTGCAACTATCCGTGACGAGCTCTCAGACATCCTAGTGCTTACATTTGAGGCGCTATCCTCAGGATGTATGTCAGCATCCAACCTATCTGAGAACTCACTTTCTTTTTGTTCGAAGTTATTTTTTAACGAGTTAAATTCGGGATCTACCCTATCACGAAGTTCTGCCAAGATTGAAGAGTTAAAAATTTTAGTCAAAAGAGCATGGAAATGCCGTAAATCCTCTTCCAAAGTAGGGAACCTAGATCTAAAAATTAACAGTTCCTGCTTATCACTCAAAGAACCTAGGGCTACAGAAAGTTCCCCAATTTGAGTTAAAATATCCCTTCTAAGATGCCGGGCCTCTCGAACTAACTTAGCCTCATCTTTACTGGGTCCCTCCCCAGAATGGCCTGACCGACCGCAAAGAACATCATCAGGCTTAAACTCAGTCGAGTCAACAGCGGTCGAATCCCTGTCGCCACCGAGTGTAGACATATTAAATGTTGGGGCTAAATTTACCAATTAAAAAAATTACGTTACACAAACACACAAAATTAAGTTATAAAAAACTTAACTGCAAAGACCGTAAAAATACAAAATGAATTTAAATGCACAATACCGTAGTTGTACGGGTATATGAAGTCCTAAAGTTCCACAAAACTTGCTTGGATTCGTCCACTTGAATCTTCAAGCACAGATGGATTGTCTTAATCTTCTTTCTTGCCAATGAATGTCGAAGTTGTTTTTTTCTTCAGAACCAACAAAGAAACGCCTTTAATTTTTAGCTTGAAGTTCTTCAGCACCAACTGAGAAGAAATGTCTTTAATTTTTTTTTGCTTCTGTAGACTACCAACCAACAACGTCGTCTTTTATTATTTTGCTTCTAACTTCCAACTGACAACAACGTCTTTTATTATTTCTGGGTTAGGGTTAGGGTTAGGGTTAGGGTTAGGGTTAGGGTTAGGGTTAGGGTTAGGGTTTAGGGTTAGGGTTAGGGTTAGGGTTAGGTGTTAGGGTTAGGGTTAGGGTTAGGGTTAGGGTTAGGGTTAGGGTTAGGGTTAGGGTTAGGGTTAGGGTTAGGGTTAGGGTTAGGGTTAGGGTTAGGGTTAGGGTTAGGGTTAGGGTTAGGGTTAGGGTTAGGGTTAGGGTTAGGGTTAGGGTTAGGGTTAGGGTTAGGGTTAGGGTTAGGGTTAGGGTTAGGGTTAGGGTTAGGGTTAGGGTTAGGGTTAGGGTTAGGGTTAGGGTTAGGGTTAGGGTTAGGGTTAGGGTTAGGGTTAGGGTTAGGGTTAGGGTTAGGGTTAGGGTTAGGGTTAGGGTTAGGGTTAGGGTTAGGGTTAGGGTTAGGGTTAGGGTTAGGGTTAGGGTTAGGGTTAGGGTTAGGGTTAGGGTTAGGGTTAGGGTTAGGGTTAGGGTTAGGGTTAGGGTTAGGGTTAGGGTTAGGGTTAGGGTTAGGGTTAGGGTTAGGGTTAGGGTTAGGGTTAGGGTTAGGGTTAGGGTTAGGGTTAGGGTTAGGGTTAGGGTTAGGGTTAGGGTTAGGGTTAGGGTTAGGGTTAGGGTTAGGGTTAGGGTTAGGGTTAGGGTTAGGGTTAGGGTTAGGGTTAGGGTTAGGGTTAGGGTTAGGGTTAGGGTTAGGGTTAGGGTTAGGGTTAGGGTTAGGGTTAGGGTTAGGGTTAGGGTTAGGGTTAGGGTTAGGGTTAGGGTTAGGGTTAGGGTTAGGGTTAGGGTTAGGGTTAGGGTTAGGGTTAGGGTTAGGGTTAGGGTTAGGGTTAGGGTTAGGGTTAGGGTTAGGGTTAGGGTTAGGGTTAGGGTTAGGGTTAGGGTTAGGGTTAGGGTTAGGGTTAGGGTTAGGGTTAGGGTTAGGGTTAGGGTTAGGGTTAGGGTTAGGGTTAGGGTTAGGGTTAGGGTTAGGGTTAGGGTTAGGGTTAGGGTTAGGGTTAGGGTTAGGGTTAGGGTTAGGGTTAGGGTTAGGGTTAGGGTTAGGGTTAGGGTTAGGGTTAGGGTTAGGGTTAGGGTTAGGGTTAGGGTTAGGGTTAGGGTTAGGGTTAGGGTTAGGGTTAGGGTTAGGGTTAGGGTTAGGGTTAGGGTTAGGGTTAGGGTTAGGGTTAGGGTTAGGGTTAGGGTTAGGGTTAGGGTTAGGGTTAGGGTTAGGGTTAGGGTTAGGGTTAGGGTTAGGGTTAGGGTTAGGGTTAGGGTTAGGGTTAGGGTTAGGGTTAGGGTTAGGGTTAGGGTTAGGGTTAGGGTTAGGGTTAGGGTTAGGGTTAGGGTTAGGGTTAGGGTTAGGGTTAGGGTTAGGGTTAGGGTTAGGGTTAGGGTTAGGGTTAGGGTTAGGGTTAGGGTTAGGGTTAGGGTTAGGGTTAGGGTTAGGGTTAGGGTTAGGGTTAGGGTTAGGGTTAGGGTTAGGGTTAGGGTTAGGGTTAGGGTTAGGGTTAGGGTTAGGGTTAGGGTTAGGGTTAGGGTTAGGGTTAGGGTTAGGGTTAGGGTTAGGGTTAGGGTTAGGGTTAGGGTTAGGGTTAGGGTTAGGGTTAGGGTTAGGGTTAGGGTTAGGGTTAGGGTTAGGGTTAGGGTTAGGGTTAGGGTTAGGGTTAGGGTTAGGGTTAGGGTTAGGGTTAGGGTTAGGGTTAGGGTTAGGGTTAGGGTTAGGGTTAGGGTTAGGGTTAGGGTTAGGGTTAGGGTTAGGGTTAGGGTTAGGGTTAGGGTTAGGGTTAGGGTTAGGGTTAGGGTTAGGGTTAGGGTTAGGGTTAGGGTTAGGGTTAGGGTTAGGGTTAGGGTTAGGGTTAGGGTTAGGGTTAGGGTTAGGGTTAGGGTTAGGGTTAGGGTTAGGGTTAGGGTTAGGGTTAGGGTTAGGGTTAGGGTTAGGGTTAGGGTTAGGGTTAGGGTTAGGGTTAGGGTTAGGGTTAGGGTTAGGGTTAGGGTTAGGGTTAGGGTTAGGGTTAGGGTTAGGGTTAGGGTTAGGGTTAGGGTTAGGGTTAGGGTTAGGGTTAGGGTTAGGGTTAGGGTTAGGGTTAGGGTTAGGGTTAGGGTTAGGGTTAGGGTTAGGGTTAGGGTTAGGGTTAGGGTTAGGGTTAGGGTTAGGGTTAGGGTTAGGGTTAGGGTTAGGGTTAGGGTTAGGGTTAGGGTTAGGGTTAGGGTTAGGGTTAGGGTTAGGGTTAGGGTTAGGGTTAGGGTTAGGGTTAGGGTTAGGGTTAGGGTTAGGGTTAGGGTTAGGGTTAGGGTTAGGGTTAGGGTTAGGGTTAGGGTTAGGGTTAGGGTTAGGGTTAGGGTTAGGGTTAGGGTTAGGGTTAGGGTTAGGGTTAGGGTTAGGGTTAGGGGTTAGGGTTAGGGTTAGGGTTAGGGTTAGGGTTAGGGTTAGGGTTAGGGTTAGGGTTAGGGTTAGGGTTAGGGTTAGGGTTAGGGTTAGGGTTAGGGTTAGGGTTAGGGTTAGGGTTAGGGTTAGGGTTAGGGTTAGGGTTAGGGTTAGGGTTAGGGTTAGGGTTAGGGTTAGGGTTAGGGTTAGGGTTAGGGTTAGGGTTAGGGTTAGGGTTAGGGTTAGGGTTAGGGTTAGGGTTAGGGTTAGGGTTAGGGTTAGGTGTTAGGGTTAGGGTTAGGGTTAGTGGTTTGGGTTAGGGTTAGGGTTAGGTTAGGTTAGGGTTA